>NC_065444.1:232185152-237185152 GCF_917563875.1 Diabrotica virgifera virgifera | reverse complement strand
TAATCATCACTACGATGACGATTCATTGTATTGAATTGTACATTACAATTACAATCTGGTCATAACTCTGACCAATGAGCAATTTTAATTTAACCTAAATTACTACTGTTCTTTAAAATGAAGAGCTTACCCCATAGCGTCTCTTATCTAATCTAACAGGCACACAAGCACTATGCTCTGCTTTTCTAACCGCACTATTCTAACATACACAGGCCCACAAGCATTATGCTCTGCTTTTCACTATCACCTATCACTCAAATTAGTTCAAAAGGCTTTGTCCTCTTCAATCTTCTAGTTTGCCCAGTAGTATCGAGGAGCTGGATTTCCTCAATATTCTTGTAGGTACTTACGAAGTTGTTGCTTGTGACTTCCAACTTTACTCCAACTTTAAAAACAAATCCAGCTGTAAAATATGTATATGCCTGAAGGCTTTTGTATGCATTTATCTGCTGCTTAGAGTAGTAACTGTGAGACTCCACCAGATATGTATAAATATCTATAATAGTAATTTGGTGGAATGCACTTTATGGTAAAATCCAATTCTGACTGAATTGTATATGGATCTAAATCCCCAATTATTTTCAGCTTCAATAAATATCTGAAACAATAAAAGAAATAATGTTATTGCTTGCAAAATTCATCAATATTGATAAATATCAGAGAAAAATGAACAGTAAATAAAACTTGTTTCCCCTACCTTTCTCCAAACATCTGGAGTTTCCAATAATAATTTCCTTAAATAATCACTTTGCAGTGTGGTAAAGTTTATAAAGTTCACAAAATACAGCAAACGAAATCCAAATGAATCCAAAATAGACAAAATACGACGATAAACAATGAAATGAAATGATATTACAAACATAACCTCTGTAACCTGTCTGTAACTTTTTGTATGCCAACCAGAACCAGAAGTCACGTCGTTTGGATTGCCTAAATACATATATACACGCGCGGAAAATTTGAAAATGAATGCAAATTGAATAGTAAATGGCCTCTCTTAAAATATAGGACATTGGTAGTATGTTCATAGAATGTCTTGTGGTAACATTCCATGTCCAGGACATTCAAACATTAATAGAACTTTGATAGTACATTCCTGGAATGTTTTGTGTTGTTAGGGACTACACGCTCTTCTTGGATAATCCATTTCTACTACTTCTATTCTTTTTCTATCTCTTTTCGTGATCTGCCAAACTTCTGCTCCATAAGTCATATGTAATAAGCAATACCAAGGTTCGATAGATTGTCAATTTCGTAGTTTATCTAATATCTTCAGACCATAGTAGAGAGCTTAGAATGTTGACCGTTTTTTCCCTGTTGCGTTCTGTTTTCGATGTCTCTTTTGGTAGTGCCTTTTTTAGATATTATAGATCCGAGATATTTATAGTTTATATTCTTTACATGTTTTGTGGTTCTAATTTCTAACTCTGGATCCTCTTCATCATCCCCTATTTTAAGAGACTCTGTCCTTGACATATTTATATTGATGCCCATTTTTTCATATTCTTTCTTTATTTTTCTAAACATGTAGTCTATGTCTTCTTCATCATTCTCTACGACTACTTGATCATCTGCGCAAAACAAAGTTGTTAGACATTTACCACCGCCTATATCTATTCCCATTACGGATACTTATTTTCTCCACTGCTCTAGCGATGATTGAATGTATACTTTAAATACGGTTGGAGATGGACAATATCCTTGATTAAACCCCTTTGTTATTGGAAATTATTCAGATATAAAGTTTTCTTCTTTAGTAGTTCGGGATTAGTAACATATGAATCACGATAAAAAGTAAAATGGTAGACAATTTTTTTGACAAGGAAACAATATGATTTTAGTACCTATTATGTTTGTGAGATTAAGCCACAATTATTGGTATAATGAAAATTATACTTTTAATTGACTAATGTTTGATGTTTTGATTTTCTATCCGGAGGTCGTTCTCAAAAAAGATTATTTTAAAAAATCCGTCATACAAAAACTTTTGTATGTCGTACTACTAATAGACCATTTGTTTACTATATTTTTACTATTTTTACTATTATTAGAGTAATTATTATTTGTTAAGCCCAAGACTCCATTGACCCCTTTAGAACATACTACTGTTGTCTATCATATACCCTGCGCAGATTAAAACTACTGCTACATTGGCCAGACCAGCCGGTCTCTTCAAGGTCGTTTAACTTCTCACAAAAGCGATATTAGGATTTACAAACCCCTTATGTTCTTGCATAACACGTCATTTCAACTAAATATCAAATCCACTTCACAAACGTCAAAATACTGGCCAAACAATAAAATTATCATAAGAGTTCCTCCTTGAAATTGCCATATTTTTTTTAAAGCTCCTTCTTCTTCTTAACGTGCCCTATCAAGTCCCCTTGACGTTGGCGATTAACATGGCGAAACTGTCTCTGTCTCGAGCTATTCTAAATAGTTGTTCTGCTTTCTTTATTCCTGTCCACTCCCGGATATTCTTCAACCAAGTGGCCTGCTTTCTACCAATTCCTTTGCGTCCTTCGATTTTACCCATCATAATAAATTGAAGAATACTATACCGGTCTCCCCTTACTACGTGTCCAATCCATCTGCCTTAAATAAAAGAACTGACACCAATAATTTGAGCCAGATTTTATCACTCTCTCATCATACACAATTAATAAAAATCTCAATATTATCCATATTCAGACTTAAACAAATAGTTTATTAGTAGTCCGCTCTACAACACCTGTCGTTTCGTAACCAAAAAATTCCCAATTGGAATTCCCAATTGTCGTTCTACTTTGTGTCACGATCAATATAACCAAATGAAGCCATCTGTGAAATTTAAATCACCATACAAATCAAATAATGAACATTAGTGCTCGGTGGTAGTTTATTTTCGTTAAGATTATTGCTCAAAATGTTGTGTAACCTTACAGTTTTTAGAACGTCCAAAAAAACTACAAATTGTTTTGTAAGTATGAATCATACATTTGTTAATTTATAAACTTTATCATTACTTTTGTAGTGAACTTATGAAATTTTTGAGGGAAACGTATTCATTAAACCAATGAAGTAGTTAACTTCTTTTTTTGCCAACTAAAATGACCGAATATACAGAGAGAGTCTGTAAAGTGGAATAAATTCAATATCTCAAATACTAATTGTTTTTTTGGAAAATGCTCAGACCCGTCGATTAGTATTTCAAATTGTCCTTTTTGACATTCAATAATAATGTATACAGGGTGTCCCAATTTAGAGATATGACGTCATCGTCGATTTTCTTAAACGGCAACACTGTCATTTTGATAGCTAATTTGATAGGGTTTGTAAAGTTATACATAACTGCAAAATATCAAATTTTTATTCTCTACCATTTACAAGATAATAGAAAATAACAAAGTTATATCTGTAATTTGGAATATATTCAATAATTAAAATACTAAATGTTTTTTTGAAAAATGCTCAGACCCGTCGATTAGTATATCAAATTGTCCTTTTTGACATATAATAATAATGTATACAGGGTGTCCCAATTTAGAGATATGACGTCATCGTTGATTTTCTTAAATGGCAACACTGTCATTTTGATAACTATTTTGATAGGGTGTGTAAAGTTATACACAACTGCAAAATTTCAAATTTGTATTCTCTACCATTTAGATGATAATAAAAAATAACAAAGTTATGAAAAAGAAGTAATCAACTAATAATTGAATTTAATTATTTCAATAAATTAAGCAAAAACTCATAATGTTGCCCTCAATTATTGTCAAATTGTCAATGGGCAACGTTATGAGCATTTGCTTAATTGAAATAAATAAATTCAATTATTTGATTACTTCTTGTTCTTCATAACTTTGTTATTTTTTATTATCTTGTAAATGGTAGGGAATAAAATTTTGAAATTTTTCAGATGTGTATAACGTTACACACGCTATCAAAATAGCTATCAAAATGATAGTGTTGCCATTTAATAAAATCAACGATGACGTCATATCTCTAAATTGGGACACCCTGTATACATTATTATTATATGTCAAAAATGACAATTTGATATACTAATCGACGGGTCTGAGCATTTTTCAAAAAAACTGTTAGTATTTTAATTATTGAATATATTCCAAATTACAGATATAACTTTGTTATTTTCTATTATCTTGTAAATGGTAGAGAATAAAAATTTGATATTTTGCAGTTATGTATAACTTTACAAACCCTATCAAATTAGCTATCAAAATGACAGTGTTGCCATTTAAGAAAATCGACGATGACGTCATATCTCTAAATTGGGACACCCTGTATACATTTTTATTGAATGTCAAAAAGGACAATTTGAAATACTAATCGACGGGTCTGAGCATTTTCCAAAAAAACAATTAGTATCTGAGATATTGAATTTATTCCACTTTACAGACTCTCTCTGGATAATGTATGTATTGCATATGCAGATGATTTAGTACTTATGGGAAGAGACAAGGAAATATTAAAAGAAGCAGTAACAATCCTGGCAAAAGAAGCACGGAAAAGAGGTCTAGAAATTAACAAAGGAAAAACAAAATATCTAGTCTGCTCTAGAAGAGAAGATAACAGGACGAGAGAAGTCAAAATAGAAAACTACACTTTTGAAAGAGTCCAACAATTTAAATATATGGGAGTAATAGCGAATGGCCAAAACAAGAGAAGTGAAGAAGTAACGGAACGAATACTAGCAGGCAACCAAACACACTGGAGATATCATAGGCGTATGAAGGACAAGAAGTTATCCAGAAATACAAAAATGAAAATATACAGAGTTGCAATCAGACAAGTAGTTACGTACGCAGCTGAGACAATGTGCCTCACAGAAAAAGATGAAGAAAAATTGAGAATATTCGAAAGGAAAATCCTCAGACGGATCATGGGATAAGAATCGACAACGGAGAAATGAGAAGAAGAATGAACCATGAACTAAGAGACATAATGAAGGGAGAAGATATAGTTAGATTTATTAAAGCACAGAGGCTAAGATGGCTGGGACACATAGAGAGAAGGAAAAACGACCTACTGATTAAGAAGATCACCAGATGGAAACCAGCAACTGAAAGACCAAGGGGAAGACCCAGAGAGAGATGGGAGGACCAGGTCATGAGAGATATCAAAATTCTGGAAGTGAGAAACTGGGGGAACTATGCACATATCGAAATGAGTGGAAGAAAATTGTAACGAAAGCCAAGCCATACAACAAACTTTGACAACATACAAGTGGAATGCGGAGTGATTCACCGCAATAAGCGAATCCGAGAGCTCTAAGTACTAAGAGCGGCAAACATTCCACCCGGAATGAAAAGCCCTGATGATGATGATACATATACACTGTGGGCCGAAATAAAGGAGTACATTTTTTTTTTGTTGAAAATAACTTTTTTGTTTTTTGGACGATTTAATTTCTTTTTTCAGGGCTAATAACCTAACATGTCCTCAACATGACTGAAAATTTGGAAGCAAAAATAACGTACAGGGTCGGACTTAAAAAAATTATGTAACGGTGCATTTGAGCTCGTTGCAAATGAAAACTGTATTAGCTCAAATTGAACTGATATGCTCTTTTCATAGGTTAACTACCCAGAACACTTCAGTAGAAAGGAAAATTTTCAAAATTACGAGATTCGCAAAATATCATTTTTTTATTAAATTAGGAAAATATAATATTTTTAACAAATAACACATTACGAAAATAGTTTAATTATTATAAAACTTACACTAAAATATTATGAATGATGACAGTAAGTCTTTGACAGTAAACTTTTTTTACGGAATGGGACGTTTCATCGCCGCCGGTTCATTGCCGCCGTTTCGATGCCGCCGGTTCATCGCCAGTCCATTTCATCGCCGTCCGTTTCATCGCCGTCCGTTTCATCGCCAGTTAGTCAGTTGATTTTGTATTATGGGAGATGGCACGACACGACGTAAAATTCAGGTCAAAACTTATGACAATTAAAAAGATAAAAAATATTATTATATTTACTGTTCTAGTTCCCCTAAATTTTTGTACATAAATTTTGGATTCTTTTCGAATTTAAGAAACAGTTTCTTTGGTTGGAAATGTTTACCGCGAAATTTAAAAGATTATCAGTAGTAATTGCACAAGAGCTCTGAAATTATTGAATTTTTCCCCAGTGACACTTTGACAGTTTTAATTTCACGAGCCGAAGGCGAGTGAAATTATGTCAAAGTGTCAAGTGAGCAAAAATTCTATATTAATCTCAGAGTTCGAGTGCAATTTGTTGCGATTATTTCATGAATAAAACTGTTCAAAACCAAAATTTTGTTGTAATTTATTTATGTAAGTACCATTAAACACACAGTTTTTATAAATATTTGACGATTGAAAGTCATCACTTTTATAATTTTTAAAACATTAATTGTCATTAATGTCACTGAATGTATTTTTTCGTAGCAACGAAGGGCATCTGACGTAATATACTTAACGACGGGAGATTATCAAAAATTATCGATTTAATTCAGATTTCTGTAGCTTTCTATTGGTCAGAATCTCCTATGAATGAAATAATCATTATAATACCGGGTGTCCACTTATATTTTCCCCCATTTTAACTGCCTATAACTTCTAAACGGCTTAAGATAGAAAAATGCGGTTTTCGCTGAAGCTGCGGTTTTATTTTAGTAAAAGTTTTGTCTGAATGTATTGAATTTTTTTATATCACTTTCAAATACGAAAAAAAATGGCGAATTTTTGGAAAAAAACGGTGTTGACTTTTTTGTAAAGGAACACCCAGTATATTTTTTTGTAAATTGAAAGAAAGGTCATTAACCTATCCAGCGATATAAAGTTTTTCAAAATCGGTTGTCAAATCACTGAGTAATTAATTTTTAAAATAAGCGGTGCAACGTGGATATCACATACTTAAATAACATAACTAAGCAAAATGATTATAGGTTTGTTCTAGCATCAGTTTCAAACGGTTTGAAACCATCAGCAAAGAGTCGACCAGCGCGAGTAGCGGGGATAGCACTGGTGACTATATTATGTTCTCTCACTGACCAACTGTTTGCTGACGGTTTCTGACTAGTTTGACTGTTTGCTAGAACAAACCTATTATGTTACGTGATTTCCACATTGCATCTCTCATTTTAAAAATTATTTGCTCAGTCATTTGACAACCGATTTTAAAATTTTTTATATCTTTGGATAGGTAAATGACCATTTTTTCAAGCTACAAAAAATATACTGGGTCTTTCAATAAAAAAAGTCAACAACGTTTTTTTTTTCAAAAATCCGCCATTCTTTATTTAAAAGCATTATAAAAAATGGTCACTTACCGAAAACTTGAAAAAACGGTCATTTACCTATCCAACGATATAATTTTTTTTAAAATCGGTTTTCAAATCACTGAGCAATTAATTTTTAAAATGAGAGATGCAATGTGGAAATCACATAACATAGTATCAATTTGCTTAGTTATGTTATTTAGGTATGTGATATCCACGTTGCACCTCTCATTTTAAAAATTAATTACTCAGTGATTTGACAACCGATTTTGAAAAACTTTATATTGCTGGATAGGTGAATGACCTTTCTTTCAATCTACAAAAAATATACTGGGTGTTCCATTAAAAAAAAAGTCAACAACGTTCTTTTCAAAAATCCGCCATTGTTCTTTTCGTATTTGAAAGCGATATAAAAAATTCAATTCATTCAGACAAAACTTTTACTAAAATAAAACATTTCAGCGAAAACCGCATATTTCTATCTTGAGCCGTTTAGAAGTTATAGGCAGTTAAAATGGGGGAAAATATAAGTGGACACCCGGTATATTTTATATTATAAAAGTTTAAAAGTCTATTAAAAGATTAAGTATTGCAACGGGAATGGTCATATCTCGAATTTCCTAGAATTCCTAATTAATACTAAAAATAAATAATAAATGTAACTGTCGAAAATTCGGAAATATATCAAATAGCGATTAACTGACTGGCGATGAATCGGCCGGCGATGATTCGGCCGGCGATGAACTGGCGGCATCGAAACGGCGGCGATGAACTGGCGGCATCGAAACGGCGGCGATGAACTGGCGGCGATGAAACGTCCTAGACCCACTTTTTTAAATACTTTAAGATGGCAATCTTCTTTAATGATTCTTCGAACTGATTTGCGGGAAATCCTAGTTTCTTTTGCGATTTTCCTTGTTCCAACAGATTGGCCAGGTTGCAAATTTTCTAAAACAACCCTTACTCTAGCAATATTTTCTTCAGTTCTTGAGCTTCGCTTCCTTCCTCTTCCACTTTTATTTTCAATAGACCCATGGGTTTCCCTTAGATGTCTTAAGAACTCTCCTATCGTTCCAATATGCAAATTTTTCTCAGGAAATGCATTTACAATTTTTCTTGCACCATGGTTATATTGTTCACGGTAATATTTAATTAAAATTTTGTTTTCTTTGGTTAAAATTAGCGTTATGAACTGGCCAATTTACTTATTTAACTGTAAATATCAAACAAATTTCTTGGTAAACTAAGCAATCATGGCTTACTAAGTAAAATTGACATATTTGAGCGTTTGACAAATTCTTAAGACATTTAAGAAAAAATACTGCTAATGTGAGGCAGTATAAAAACGATGGAAAAGATATAATTTAGTGTTAAGAGGGTTTCGTTCTGGTGAACATATTAGAAAAGTACTCGAATAAGATTTCCTAATTTAACACGTTGACGGACAATGCGTCAAATGTTTAAGCAAGTGTTGTGACACTATATGTATTTTGCAAAGTAGAATAGGGAAAAATGCAACGTCTATAGACGTTATGTCACATTTCATCAATGGAAATTAGACGTCTATAGACGTTCTGTCCGTCAACGTGTTAAGTAAAAAATAATATTTTACAAATTCGGGATTTTTTAAAATTTCATGGCGAAGGCGTGTTCTGAACATTATTTAAATAAAAAAATGATATTTTGCGAATCCGGTAATTTTGAAAAATTTCCTTTTTACTGAAGTGTTATGGATAGTTAATCTGCCAAAAGAGCATATCAGTTCAATTTTAGCTAAGACAGTTTTCATTTGCAACGAGCTCAAATGCACCGTTACATAATTTTTTTTTTGAAGTTCGATCCTGTACGTTATTTTTGCTTCCAAATTTTCAGTCATGTTAACGACATGTTATTCTATTAGCCCTGCAAAAATAAACTAAATCGCACAAAAAACAGAAAAGTTATTTTCAACTAAAAAATGTACTCCTTTATTTCGGCCCACAGTGTATATGTAGGTACAGACCCGTAACTAGGGACTTTGCCGTCGTGGGCAAGATCGGTGTCCCCCACTCACTTGCTAAACCAAAATTGGCTGTTCTCTAAAGTTTGCCGCCCCTAAAAATTTGAAGGTCTGGGCAACCCCTGGGGCCGGGCGTGCATATATGGAAAAAATAAATACTTTTGGTATAATGATTATTTAATGTACCACCACTGCTGCGAGCAATTACGTTAAAGGTTAATTTGATAATGTTTTCTCCTATAACAGACTTAATCTACACAAAACTATATCAGTTTACTTTAAGCCTTTATTACGATAATAATGGTTTTCAATACTCAGAATTTCTACTTGTCAAATGTTCTTTCATTGTTTCTTAATATTACTGCTCTTGCTCCTCTGTACGATTTTAAAAATCAAAAGCTAAAGAAATCTAAATTTTATAAATGTTGGGCAATATTTCTTTTGTGCTTTTTAATAGTGGCAACAGCGATACTTGGCAAAAAAAGATGTCTGATGCTTTTCTCAGGATATTCGGCACCGACTATAATTTTGGATATGCTAAGTGAAGGTTGTGGAGTTTTTTTGTTTCTGGTGACAATTTTGGGAGCAAACTTTTGGAAGACTAACGAATGGTGTATGCTGTATCAAAACTTATCTCATATTCCTAAAACTGATATCTATAAAATCCAAAGTCGTTTTATAGCAAACACAGTATTTTTGGTTTCCAATATTTTTATTGTAATTGGAGAAGGTTTATTTACTTACACGTTTGGCGGAACTATGGCAGTATTATATGCATCATACAGTGTATATTTTTATACAGGAATGTTATTATCGTTCGTAATTTACGAAGTTACCAAATCTATCACAGAAAGTTATTGTTCGATAAACCAATCATTGTTGGATCTTCAAAACAAAGAAATCTCGCATAATAAAATAAAAATCCTAAAATTGGTGGAGGAAAAATATGAAGGTTTATTTCAAATTGTGAATCATTTTAACAACGTGTTTGGTTGGCCTATTCTAGCAGTTCTTTTTACCAATGGTGCACTACTGCTGAGTTTATTTGCAGTGATGACCTCAATAGGAGTAAATAATAAATATTTAGATGAAAATAGCATGACCATTTTGCATGCTGGAAGTGCTGCTTGCACATTTGTAAGTGTTAGAACTATTTGTACTAAGTACAAACATTTTTCATCAAAATTTCATAAAGGACCCCGGCACTTTTCTTATGTTATAGGGGTTTCATTTAAATTGGCTGAAAATTTGCGGAGAGGTAGCTTTAGTCATGCTCGTCAAAAGTTCTTATTGCCTCAAGCCTCAGAAAGCAATCGTTTCTGAGTTAAAATCTTTTTTCTTTTATGAGACGCCGCTTTTATGCAAAAAAGCAAAAAATTCATATTTCTTTAATACATTCTTAAGAACTATCTGAGAAAGCACAATAACGTTAAATCAGAACAGCAGCAGAAAATCTCACTAATAAAATTTTAAACAGGTGCAAAGCTACAAAAATGTTCACAAGGATATTCCTGATAGGGCAGTCAATGAGGGAATTTGGCTCCGAATTCCATCCTACTACATCGATTTACTTGATATGTTCACAGTAAGTAGGGAATAGCTCATGAAACAAAGTCTACCCTATGCCGATGTGCACTTTTATCTTGGGGGTGGTTTCCACCCCTTCTCGGGAGAGAAAAATGTTTTGGTTAAAATAGCCACGGAAGAGGCTAGATAACCTAATTTTAAGCAAAAGCTGTTCTATAATTATTTTTTGGAAACTCAATACTTTTTGAGTTATTCGTTGAAAATTGGCCATTTTCATTGAAAAATGACACCTTTTCAGACGGATTTTTGTGAATACCTTAAAAACTATGCATCTAACAAAAAAACTATATAAAAATATTTCTGTAGCTTATAAAAAAACAAAGAGATTCGTTCCTTCATAAATCTTCTAGTTAAAATAGAACGAGGGTAGGTAAGAAGAGTTTGTTTTTTTTTGCTGCGTGCTCAAATCGGTGTATTCAACTTGAAATAACAGAGAAACCGTCGATTTTAGGTGTATCACGATACTTACAACTTTTATATTGCTTGAAAATACTTTTAAAATGAGCAATACTAAATGTCGATTACATTCAAACTAAGCGAGTGATTCTGCAAAAAATTTGATGACTAATGTATTTTAAGAACAAATGAGAAGTATATTTAACCCCTCATCCATTAGAATTTAAATACATCGTTTTCCTTCTACAATACGTTTTACTATAGTGTTATTTATATGTTCAAAAAGTTGGACTGGTTTAGAATGAATGGTTTTTGAAAAAAATAAGATCAAATTATAGAGCGCATTTTTAAATTTCCTTAAAAATCTTCCTTTTTCTCCATGTAACTCGAAAATTATAAGAGATACAAAAAAAAGATACCACACAAAAATGTAGGGTTTTTTCAGATAAACGTTTTCTTTTTATTTTTCATTACTGTATCTCTTATCATTTTCAAGTTACATACATGGAGAAAAAGGAAGATTTTTAAGAAAATTTAAAAATGCTCTCTATAATTTGATTTTTTTTTCAAAAACCGTTCATTTTAAACCCCTCTAACTTTCTGAACATAGAAATAATACTATAGTAAAAGGTATTGTAGCAGGAAAACGATGCATTTACATTTTGGTGGATGAGGGTTAATAGCTATTTGTATAACAAGGGAGGAAAGTGCTACTTTTCCTCCCGAGAATGAAGTTTACTGCCCGACGCGTAGCGGAGGGCAGTAATCATTCGAGGGAGGAGAAGGCACTTTACTCCCATGTTATACATATGGTTTTTCCACCTTCCTCAAATAACAAGTAATTTTTTCATTTTTACTTAATTTATTTATGTAACTAACCAACAAAATTTATTAGAACTAAAACTAACAAGCAGGTACAATATAACTGTCAACTGTCAAATATAAGTCAAAATATTAATGTAAACATTGTTAAATCAAAATAACAATTTACTGTCTTTTACGATTCTGCAAAATACAGAGTGTTTTTAAATAAACGTTAATATGTATAGATACTTACGTAATAGTAAATAGATATTGTACAGGGCGTCAATAAGTTATATTTCATGAATTAAATACCATGACGTCACTTTTACTTTTCCTCCCTAGGGAGGAAAAATATTTTCCTCCCTAGGGAGGAAAAGTACAACTTTGCTCCCTACAATTAGGTCCGGAAAAGTGTACTTTCGGTAGAGGTAGGTGGAAAAATTATTTCTTATTTTTTCTTAAAACACATTAGTTATCAATTTTGTTTGCAGCATATCTCGCTTAGTTTTAATGTAATGGACCTTTGATATAAAGGTGAATACACCAATTTGAGAATGAACTAAAAAACAAACTATTTTCACCTACCATATCTCTTTTTGTATTACAACTAGAAGAGTTATGGAGGCAAGTGTCTCTTTGCTTTTTTTATAACTTACAAAAATGTTGAATACAGTTTTTTCGTTAGATGCATAGTTTTTAAGGTATTCGCAAAAAACCGTCCGAAAAGGTATTATGTTTCAATGAAAATGGCTAATTTTCAACCACGAATAACTTAAAAAGTATTGAGTTTTCAAAAAAAATATAGAACCGATTTTGCTAAGAATTAGGTTCTCTAGCGAATTCCGTGGTAATTTTAACAAAAAAATGTTCCAACCCTGAGAAGGGGTGGGAACCACTCCCAAGATAAAAGCACACATCGGCAAAGGGTAGACTTTGAATTAGGAGATAAGTAGAGGCTAGTCCCAAAATTTCATTCAAATCCATGGAGTAGGATAGAATTCGGAGGTAATATCCTATTCTTGCTCCCATTGACTGGCGTATGAAACACGATACAAGATTCTCTCTTTTGGATGAGTTTATAGTAAAGCAGTGAGCATAGAGTATAGCGAATCAGTTTAGTACCATTACAACAAACGAACAAACGCGCTGGAAGTATTGCACCCTTATTGCACGTTTATAGTAATGCTGTGAGGATAGCGTCGCGAAAAGCGGTGCACTTAGCAGTTTCGTAAGTAACATAAAGGTTTGATTTTGATAGCGGTTCACATAGAGTTCGGTAGCCTTCGTGTGTACCCGACTATCTTCGACCGTGTTCTCCTCCTTATATCCGCCGACCAGTTCTTTTATCTCGCTTTTTGTAATCAAGATATTAGGTTATTGTGTATTGACACAGTATAAAGAGGGACAGTAGAACCACTCTCCGAAAAATTGGAAGTAAAACCTGTAGTCGCGCATGGCGACCGCGCAATGTTCTTAGTCGCTTTTGCCTCACTCTCGCATTGCTAGTCGCATAGAAACGTACGGATTTTAACAGGGAAAACCCGCATCCACCACTGGTGAATTACCAATTGCGTACTGCCGGTATTACTTCTTGAGATCAAAGCGCCGACAGAGGAGTGGTTTTACTGTGAAACCTCTATATACTGTGGTATTGATCTACCAGCCTTGTTTCTCTAGTGTTTATACAAATAAAATATTGTTTATCGTTAACATGTTAGCTGCTGATCCGTTAATAAAAGTACCGTTCACGTTCGTCGACCTTTATGCGATTAGAAGGATATTCTGTTTAGTGAAACATAATTTTTAAACATTTCACGCACTTCTCGACGGGGTCCTCGCTACTTCACTATAAGTACCGTAAGTTCACTATAGTACGTAACAAAATATTTTGTAAAACCTTAATCTTAAACTTATTAAAAATTCATTTTACTGTCAAACTAACGTCAGAACATGTATGTATCGATCTGTAAATTGGTACCGAAATTTGTAATTATTACTGTAAATACCAGTGGCGGCCCGTGAGGTAGTGCCATAGAGCCATGGCACTACCTTGCTAACTATGCAGAAACATATTTTTTATCTTAAAAACATCTTAATGGCTGTTAATTTTTTTTGTGATTATTTCTCTTTATTTTCATAAATTATATCAAATCTGGCAACTGTGTAGCGCAATGCAAATCTACCGACTCTGGCCACCCACAGCTGACTGGATAAGGGATGAAGATCACAAAAATCCCAGTGCCGAACGGCATAGTGGCTCGGCAGAAAAGAGAAAGATTGTATGAGCATCCTGTGTAAGTGACAGAGATAGAGCGGTATTGCACTTTTAATATACGTTTAAATTGGACTCTCCGTGCCTGGCTCGAAATCTCGAAAAGGAAGTTAGTGGATCTTAAGATACAATGTTTTAGATCTATTTCTAGTCTCTTTACGCGTTCGGTTGACGCTATTGTGTTTATTATCTACTACTGTATTGTATATTTGTGTTTATACTCTACTATATTTTTTAATTTGTAATTGTTAGTGCGTTGTGGTCGTGGGTGTCGTAGGTATAAAAATAATATTTTGATTATTTTCTACGTTTAATTTATTTTTTGACAATGAATCAAATTAGTATATTAAAAAACTCTTTTGGTGGTTTTTCGTTAGAAAAAAACTACAAATTAAAGAACTCGGTCGGCCTTTGCCCGATTTAAAAATTGAAAAACAAAGTGGAAATGGACAAAAACTTCGCTGTCGTAAGTTTAATAAAACTATTTATGATAAAAATAGCTGGTTGTGTGGTTGCGAACAAACTAATAAACTGTTCTGTTTTGTATGCGTTTTGTTTGGAGGTGACGAGACTTGGTCAAACAAAGGCACCGATGATCTTGTACATATATGGGAGAAATTGAAATCTCATGAAAAATCTAAAGTGCACATGAATAACGTTTTTAGCTTTTTAATGCTTGGTAAGTTAAATGTAAAAACCAAATTAAATTCAGCTTATCGTGATACTCTAATTAAACATAATGAACAGGTAGATAAGAATCGATATGTCTTGAATCAAATCATAAATTGTATAAGGTTTTGTGGAGCCTTTGAGTTAGCTCTAAGAGGTCACGACGAAACGAAAAATTCAGACAACAGAGGCATATTTAAGGAGCTGGTCAATTTTAGCGCTGAATTAGACAACGACTTAAAGGTTCACATTCAAAGTTCCCAATCTTTTAAAGGTACCTAAAAACAACACAAAAGGAACTACTGGAGTGCATGTTAGATGTTTACCACGAGGAAATTAAGAAAGAAATTGAAAATTCTCCTTATGTTGCAGTGATTGCCGATGAAACCACAGACGTTGCTGGTGAATTTCAATTAGTTATAGTCTTCCGATATTTGTGTAAAGGACGACCAGTTGAGAGATTTTGGAGATTTTACGTGCTGGGCGGACATGATGCTAAGTCAATCGCTGAATGTATTTTAAATGTTTTAAATCCCTTGTTAAAACATACACCAAACAAATTAATTGCTCAAAGTTATGATGGCGCATCTGTTATGAGTGGTGGCTTAAATGGTGTGCAAAAAATTATTAAGGAGACCTATCCTCTTGCAAATTACGTTCATTGCTATGCACACCAAATGAATTTAATTATGACAAGTGCATGTTCCATGAATAAGCAGGCTAGGATATTTTTTTCTAATTTATCTGGTTTGTGCCCATTCTTTTCAACGTCTCCTCAAAGAACAAAAATTTTGGATGAGGTGGTTAATCGCAGGTTGCCAAAATCTTCCCAAACACGTTGGAATTTTCAATCACGAAGTGTTCATACTGTTCATGAAAATAGAAAAGACCTCATTGCAGTTATGGACATTATACAAAGTACTTCACGTGATTTGTCTTCCATTAATCAAGCAAATGGTTACAAATTACAGCTCCAGGATAAAGATTTTGTATTTTGGTTATTTATTTTTAATAAAATTATGCCTCACGTAGAAATTATTTTTCATCAATTGCAAAAAGTATGCACTGATTCTGTCAAAGTGAAAAAAGATTTGGAGAATTTTGAAGCAGCAATTCAAGGTATAAGGGAGGAAATGGACGTCATTATTGATAATATTCAAGAAGAAATAAACACGTCACAGAGACAAACCGATAATGATAATGATGAACCAATAAAAAAAAGGCGCGAATTGAAGAGGACAGGCCCAGCAGAAAACGGGAAGCCTTAGAGATATGCGATGCAGTTTTGTTGCAAATAAAAGCAAGGTTTACCTTCTCCGGACATTAAGTTGCTTCTCATTTATTTATGTCAGAGAAGTTTTCTGCTTATAAGGATAAGTTCCCCGAATCATTTCTTAATGAAACATGCACACAATTTTTATTTTTAAACAAAACTCGGCTTAAAACTGAATTACAAGTATTGTATCAGCGAGACGAATTAAGTACTACCTCTGGGGCTGTTCCGTTATCTGTTTTATTAAATGATGAAGGTTTAAAATGTACCTACATTTGAAGAAACTGTTACACTTTTAAGTATATTAATAACCATTCCCATGTCAACATCTGAAGCAGAACGTTGTTTTTCAATGCTAAAACGAATCAAGACATTCCTCAGAAATACCATGAAGGAAGAACGACTAAGTGCTTTAGGTATGCTGTCTACAGAAAGACATTTTGTAAATGGCATTGACAATTTTAATAATAAAGTCATTGAAAATTTTGCCTCCAAAAAAGAAAGAAGGATGGACTTCACATATCGTAAACTTTAAAAGTGATATTAAATAACTTTGTGCGTGTGTGTAAATAATAGAATAGTGTTATTTTTATACTTTTCTAAATAGGCTCTAGAGACCATATCGTAACAACAAACTTCAAGTACATCAGCAGTGGTAGGAAGAATGAAAGATTGACAGCATAGGATTAAAGACGAGAGACGGAAGCTGATGCGTGATGACGAGCGACTGAGAATCGGGCAAAAGAAGGACATCGGGGAGAAGTCATGCCCTAACGGGCCCAATATGAGAGCCCTGATGCCCTAGTATGAGAGGGGTGGGGTTTAGCTGGTCCCGGCCACATCGGAGTTACGGAGGGCAGGGAGGTCCGATTTAGGGCCAAACTGGTCGACGTGACACTGACGAGGTTTCAGCTCAGGAACCCAGCACTGTTGGAAATGTTTACCTCCGACGTCTGTTTGCAAATTCCCCACCTAGTGATGAAAAAAAAAGTACATCAGCAGTAAATACTGGTGGTAAGTTGAATTTTTTTTATTGTTAATTACTTAATTTACGGAACTGTTTTGATAAATTCTGGTCAATTTTTTGGCATCCCAAAAATAGTAAATATATAGATACATATATAAGATAAAAATATCTGCGCCTATTTTTTTTTAATTTCTATTTTATATCCTTTTTGACAATATCGTAAAACCGTCACTAAAAATTTAGGCAGCTGCCCGGATTCTGGCACTACATTCCTAAAGTTATACGAGCCGCCACTGGTAAATACTAGTTATCAAAATTAGTTTTCGCTCAAATAGAAACTAATATCAATTGTGTTAAGTGTTAATCATCAAGAACAAGCTGTAACTTCGGTCAGTAAGAGATGTTTTACCTAATAATCTTCCAACTTAAACACATTCAGTGTCAAACTGTCAATAGTTTTTCACTGATGCTATCCCGTCCCAACGGACGCCAACGGTTAGGCAACCAGTATTGCAGTGATGTTTCCAAGGTTATCATTTAGACATCCAAAGCGTTAATATAAGCAAATTCAAGTTACTTTTGACTACAGGAGTAACAATTTAAATCAATGTTCCCCCACTGTTAGCAACACATTGTCTGGATCCAATTCTTCCAGTAATCTTACTAGTTCATATGCAACTGCTACTATGACTAAACAACGTCCGAAGTATCCCAAGAAGACCGAAGCAATTTTATAATTAGTTGTACGTCTCTATAGTATCCAATGATTGTATATCCAATTTTTTTTCTTCATAATTTTTACCTAATGTTATTTAAGATTTAGAAATTAACTGTTATAATATTTAGTTTTAAGTCCTTATTGTAATTAATTATTGTATAACCAATATTGTTTGTGTCAATGGCCATTGCTGCCGAGACACATAAATTTAAATAAAAAAAAATTCATTTGTATTTGAATACCGTGGTTTAAGTTTTCGTTCCAGGTAGAAATTAATACATTTTAATATATTGTACTTTTAATTATTATACCTGTTATTATGTCCACCTCTTGAAATTTAACGATAATACTCAAATACAAATGACTGTGTAATAAAAGGATTAAGATACGGTTTTATAAAATATCTCGAAACGGACTATACCTCTTAGTGCGATGCCACATTATGCGTTTTGGCCGGATGCGTTTGCACCGCATCCAGTCAAAACGCATAGTGTGACAGGTTGGTCCTGTTACGTTGGAAACGGATGCGTTTTGAGACATCGTTAGGCCGATGCCACATTATGCGTTTTGAACGGATTCGGTGAAAACGCATCCGTTTCCAACGCAACCGGACCGACCTGTCACACTATGCGTTTAGTCTGGTGCAGGTAGTAAGCGCGTACCGATGACTCAAAACGCATCCGCTTCCAACGCAACCGGACCGATCTGTCACACTATGCGTTTTCACCGGATGCGTCGGAACCGCATCCGGTCAAAACGCATAATGTGGCATCGGCCTTACGCGCTTACAAACTGCACAAGACTAATCGCATAGTGTGACAGGTCGGTCCGGTTGCGTTGGAAACGGATGCGTTTCCACCGCATCCGGTCAAAACGCATAAAATGACATCGCACTTAGTTACAACCTCGGCACTCTATCTACGCGCCTCTTACCGCTATCCTCAACGCTCACCGCTTCACTTTGGTTGTCGTATTCGTGGCATTCGTGCAAAATATTGCTGGTGTATTTATTTACTTATGTAAAAGCGGTTTCAGTTAAATTAAACTGAAGGAGAGAGGTAGCTTTGGTCATGCTGATCAAAAGTTATCAGAACTTTTTCAAAAATTCAAAAGATCAAACACTATACTAGAAAAACAATGGCATGCCACTTAAATTTTTATTAAATTGGAATCCTAATCCACTTCCCATTAAATATTACCATGTTTCTCATTAAAAGTGTAAATATTTCGAAAACGATTAACTAAAAACCTATAAAACCAAAGTATGTTATCAATCGAAGTAGCACAGAAAACGACAATAAATATCGTCACCATAGAGACTCCAACCACAAAGTTCCAACAAGAAAGATTCCTTAATACTCTTACAAAAGAGTAAATGAATTAAAAATGTATAAACATTTTCAATTTCTTTGCAACATATACCGGTTTCGGAGGTCTTTTCCCCCTCATCAGTAGTTTGTTTTGACATACTAGCCACAATTTGAATAAAACGAGGCGAATAAAAAATACAATACCATTTTATAAAACTATTTATTAATCACTCAACTAAAATACAATCTATTGTCCAAAATTATTTATTGGAACTTATAAACCGGGAGATATTAACAGAAGTTCAACCACGATTTTCTAAGTCCTGCCGTTTGCAATAAAGGAAGGTTAGAGAAGGTACTTACAATTTGTGGAAAAATCCACTGGTTTTCTGTGACATTTTCCTGTGAAAATTAGATTTTCCATGAAAAAAAAAATTGGGAGTTGCGATGAATTTTTAAGTCCTGCCATATCCATAGAATAACAGGATACTATCTATTTTATGAAGAAAATTTTTTGGGCAGGACGGTTGCAAAAGGACTAAGGGAGTATACAGATATACAAACATGTAATGAAAATAATGAAATTTTCATAATTTTCTAAGTCCTGCCAACTTAATAAATGAATCATATTTATTTCAAAATGACCAAAAAAATGTTGGCATGACGTCACCTAATGTTTAACTTCCCTTGTTTCTTGGAAAATTCTGTATAAAATTTTCACTCTGGTTTCGTGATTTTTTAAGTCATAAAATAAATTTTGTTATAAAATAAATAATTTCAGTAGACATTATTCAAAATGGCAGGATGTTTAGTTACACCTTTTTTACTATATATAGTTAAAAAATATGTAAGAAAATTCGTGGAAAATTACACGATTTTCTAAGTCATGCCATTTCGCACATATCTCAAGAAGGTTAATATAAATCTATTTTCAAAGAGGCAGGATGGTTGTATAGTTATTTCGTATAAAAAAAAATTAAATTGTGTGTCTGTAAAATTAATTCAGGGTGTTATACAAACATATTCATATCACTACAATTTTCTGAGTCATGCCATGTCGAGTATGCTTAAAAAACCCTAATCTAAAACCGTTTAAAACTTGGCAGGATAACCGCAAAGATGAATAATACAAAAAAATAATTTGTATATCATTAAAACAATCGTATCCTATTAAATATTATTTTCCTGAATAATGTCTCGGAATTTTTACACACTTTTCAAATCTAATAGCAAACTGTAACATCTTTATTTTAAGTGAATAGATCATATTTTTATCTAAGTAAACGCAATAAAAGTAAATAAACATTTTTTACAATTTATTGGTTATAGTGGGGAATTTACCTACCCATTATATTATACAGGGTGTCCAGAAACTCTAATAACAAACGAAAACCGGATATTCCTCAGATAATTTTAAGAAAATTTAACTCAATTCACCTAGTTCAAAAATGCTTCCGTGGAAAGCTAGAGCTCTTTAAAGATGGCGTCTTGTAATTCATCATCGTCATAATTCAACTCGGATGTATCCACTGCTGGATATAGGTCTCCCTCAGTCTTCTCCATGCATTTCTGTCCTGTGCTGTCTGCATCAAGTTTCTGTCGATCCGTTTGATGTCATCAGACCATCTGGTTGGCGGACGACCTCTACTTCAATATGCTTCGTCTAGAAGAAGCATATCGAAGTCTTGTAATTAGTTTCTTTAAAATAGCTCCAGAATGATTTTATTTGGAAAAACGAAAACTGGTACACTTATTGATCTTCCAGAGGTCAATTGTCAAATGTCAATTATCAATTGTCAATTTTTAGTACCGGTCATAGGGGTCCGTTTTGGGTACGGAAACGGATATTTTATCGAATCCTTTTCTGTCTAACTTTTAAGCATTTCTGACACTGTATTATTAAATTCTGGGATAGTTTTGTACTAAAAGGTATTTTTGCTTTAACTCAGAAGAATACGCAGTTTTCTTGCTTTTAGTCGGCAAATACACCGTTTTTTTTAAATTTTTCCAGAAAACCTTGCATCCTACTGACTTAAAGCAGGAGTACCTTTTAGTACTAGAATACCTCACAATTTAATATTCTAGTGTCAAAAATACCTAAAAGGGAAAGACAAAAAAGATTCCTATGACTGGTACTAGAGATTCGCAATTGATGGAATCGATTTATCTCTGGAAGAAAAAAAGGCAGACCAGTTTTTGTCTTTCGAAATGGAAGCGTTCTGGAGATATAAAAAACTAATTACAACGCACCATCTGTAAAGAGCTTTAGCTCCCTTAGGCAGGCCGCACATGAAAGAAACATGAAACGTAAATCACGTTTCATGGAAATAAAACACTGCTAAACAAATAGACGTCCGGCCATTTATGCAACTCTCCGAAAATAAAAATATTTTATGAGCATGAATCACACTCGTTTCATTGGTAGGCGGACTGTAAGATTTGTTTAGCCGTGTTTTATTTTCATGAAACGTTGTTTTTTGTTATCAATATATTTTTGTTGCATAGGTAGCAATTTTATCCCGCCTTCTTACTTCCCACAATATACACACGCATGTAACAGGCGCTAAGTTGCCGCACTCAACTGGTTTTCCTGATATTGTAGGATTGTAGATATTGTCCTGATATTGTTTCCTATATTTAATAGCAAAATGTCCTAACACTAACAACACCAGAATAAATCGATTTTTAAATACAGCACCTATCTACTTGCAACTTTTTGCATTGTGTTCAGGATAACATCAAGAAAAGGTGTACAATATAAAAATGGGTGGAAATAGCATTTTAGGGTATAACATGCATCCAAAAGTACATAAACCTGTCAAAATCAGTGTATTAAGGGCAAAATTTTGTTATTTGGGAGGTTTATGAGTAACGAATACGCAAGCAGAACCGACCTCCGAATCACCTAGTGCCCAGAGTTGCTGCTAAGGCACGTCATCTGGAGTTTCGTGGGATATCGGCAATAAATTAAAGCAAACAGATTATTCGAGGATTTTTGGGATGTCCAAACACGAATATGACATTACAACCGACCCTCGGAGCACCTGGTGCCCAGGGTGACTGATCTCGAATTTAGAGGGTTTTTGGAGGTCGATTCTGATGGCGTATTCATCTTCAGCAACCACAAAACTCCTCGAGTAATCTACTTGCATCACTTTAGTGTCTGAAAGCCTCGAAATTTAAGAATATGGCGTGTATATCAGTCACCCCGAGCACTAGGTAAAGATCTGTTCTAATGTGGCATTCTTGTTCAGAAACCCCAAAAACCACCTGAGTAATCTGTCTGTATCAATTTACTGCCAAAATTAGTATATAAATATGGTATAGAAAATGCTTAACAAATAAAAATGTACCATAAAATATCATTTTATTATAATACTAAAATACAGGGTGTCCTATTTAAGAAAACTCAGAAAATACTCATTCCGAGTTTCAACCAACCACGTATACTAAAATTAAACATTTTGGTATACTATTAATAACTGACAATAGCAGACTATATTAAAAATCGTTTAAACATAAATTAATAGAAGTTTGGATATCAAATCACTAACAATATGTATAGGGTGTGAATGTTCCTACAAAATTAACAAAAAAACGTAATTATATTTTAAACTACCTCGTATAATATTTCAAAACACTATATTTTATTAAAGAGAACATCGAGTAGAATCCAAAAATGTAAAAATATACAGGGTATTTCATTTAAAAAAACATAAATTTGTGTCACCCTGTCAAAACGGGTAGCCCTGTATATTAGAAAATACTGTTAAATCATAGTCCTATCTGTGGCCCATGTTTTACCTAAATAACTTTTTTCGTATATCTTACGACAAACGAGTAATTGGACTTTGTCACACTAATGCCCCACCCTGTATACAAAATAACCATAAAACCATCCTGCCTCTTTGTAAATAGACTTATATTAAGATTCTTGAAACATGTGCAAAATGGCATGACTCAGAAAATCGTTGACTTTTTCACGAATTTTCTTACAAATCTAGGACTCCTGCCGTCTTACAAGAACCATTTAACCTTCCTGCCGTGTACCGAAAAGTTATTGATTGTATTTAAGTATTACAACTTCTTAAAGGCAGGACTAAGAAAATCACGGAATCAGGGTGAAAATTTTCCGCAGAATTTTCCAAGGGACAAGTATACTTAAACATTAGGAGACGTCATGCCAATATTTTTTTTAACATTTTGAAATAAATATGTTTAGTTTATTTAGTTGGCAGGACTTAGAAAATCATGAAAATTTCATTATTTTCCTTACATGTTTGTATACATATATACTCCGTTACCCCGTTTGCAACCCTCCTGCCCAAAAAATTTTCTTCATAAAATCGATAGTATCCTGTCTATCTACGGATATGGCAGGACTTAGAAATTCATCGCAAAACCCTATTTTTATTTTTTGGGAAAATCTCATTTTTACAGGAAAATGTCACAGGAAATTTGTGGATGTTTCCACAGATTGTAAGTACATCGTCTACCCTTCCAGTATTGCAAAAGGCAGGACTTAGAAAATCGTGGCTGAACTTCTGTATAATATCTCCCAGTCTATTACATTAAAGCCGCCAGCTTCAGATTCCGATTGTGTTTCGATGCTCAGTTTTATCTATCAGCTCTTAAACAAATAAAATAAATTGTTATAAATTCTTGCTTTGTGAACAGAATTAATATTTTCTATTAAAAGAGATAAAAAGATGTTAAAGTAACAATTTTACAATAAAACCTAAAACTTATTTATATAAATATAATTTATTTTAGATAGTATGTAAATACAGCTAGAAGCTAAGAAAAACAAAAAAACTTACCTCAATTTCACCAAAGCAAAAAGAATACCAATCTGTAAGCTTAGTAAACTTCAAAAAGAAGCTTCAGCTTAGTAATAATAATTAAAGTAATAGTCTCGGAGAATTGTACGGTAAATTTAAGTTAAAAACTCAAAGAAAAATATATCAACATAGAATAGGACATAACCACAAAATAATCACCGCTTGGCACTTGGCAGGTTACTTTCAACGTAACTTAAAAATTCCCACTTCTATGATAAAATTCCCTCCTATGCTCCTATTTAAAAAATATCTGTGATTATTTCATTCATAAAAGATTCTGACCAATAGAAAGCTACAGACATGCAAATTAAGGTGATAATTTTTGATAATCTCCCGTCGTTAAGCATATTACGTCAGATGCCCTTCGTTGCTATGAAAAAATACATTCAGTGACATTATTGACAAATGTTTTAAAAATTATAAAAGTGATGACTTTCAACCGTCAAATACATATTTATAACAACTGTGTGTTTAATTTCACTAATTGGTACTTACATATATAAATTACAATAAAATTTTGGTTTTGAACAGTTTTATTCATGAAATAATCGCAACAAATTGCACTCGAACTCTAAAATTAATATAGAATTTTTGCCCTCGTGACACTTTGACATAATTTCACTCGCAATTAAAACTGCCAAAGTGACACTCGAGAAAAATTCAATAATTTTAGAGCTCTTGTGCAATTACTACTGAAAATATGTTGAATTATTTTCAAATATTTTGCTTTTTTAAAATATTTTATAATTTGGACTGGAGCAAACATTCCCTTATAAGTTAACTTTTTCCCTTTTATGTTGAACATTCTCGCAAAAAGGGAAATTTCCCTCCGGTGGCAACACTTTAGTTTTCGTGGGCGTGACATCAGTCAGGGTACCGAACAAAACCGAACCGAACCGACCGTAACGTGTAAGTCGACCAAATAGATGGCACGCGTGACGTGGCTTTGCAACTGTAAGCTTGCAGCAAAGTTGCTACAAACATGAATCATCATCTTTGTCATAACAATATTGCAGCAAACTTGACACAAACTTGCCTCGTCATATTTGACGCAACAATTTTAAATCAAAGGAGAATCAAACTTGCCTCAAGTTTACATGCTATCTGGAGAGAATGAAATCATTCGAGAGAATACATTCTGAGTTGAGCTAAAAACGGGAGCGACTAGCTGCGACGGTGGCTAATAATTGACTGAGAATCTGAAGCAAAATGAAAGAATAAGAATTCTTCTTTCTTTCTGCTTTTGCAACAAGAAAGGAAATCAATTTATTAAACTCATATGCGTATCTAATTTAAGTTTCAGAATAAACAAAACCCCCTAATGCGGTTGGGTACCACAAAGGCCTTTATTAATTTTGGGAAACATAAATGCAACAGCGAAACAACTTGATTTTACAATTTCAACTATAACGGTCGACACATGGTGAGATTAAGATGTAAAACTGTTTTAATTTCGGCTGAAACCTGTGAGAAACAAGATAAGATATTGTTATATTTCTATTTGATATGAAAATTAAATTTTGATAATTATAAACAGAATTCAATTTAATATAAAATATTTTCAATTTTCTCAACCACGGGCATATAAATTTAAAACAACCTGTATACAACAAATTGTTATATGTAATTTTAAGAAGTGATTAAAATAAGCGTACGAAACTCGGAACAATGTGCTTAGATAAACAAAGTGAATGACGCGTACCATTATCGTTCTTCTCGGAAGGTCGATCATTAGCCTATGCTAAATAAAACTCAGTGAAATAGATGATAGTTCATTATCGTTTTTCGCGGAAGGTTTCGATCATTAGCCTATGCTAAATAAGACTCATTTGAAAGAGAGAATAGGTCATTAAAATTTGTAAATAGTTAGAAAGTATTTTAGAATGGGAATTAAATATTTTCTTTTGAAATCCATTAAGCATATTTAGAAAGATTAAAAATTGGTTTTGAGGAATATTACGAATGAGAGTTGGTGGTGGAAGATTGATTTGTGAATCTGGAAGGGATATTTAGAAAGTAGGGGAATGGATGACAAAATGAGAGCAGAATGTTTTGAGCTGTCGAGAAGTGAAGTCGAGTAGTAGACGGTAGTGTTCGAGGAGTGAGAAAGCCGGTGTAGTTCCGTGAGTGTGGAGTATCTATCGTGGAACGAGAAGTAGGCCAGGTGGAGAGTAAAAGAACCTCCTTGAGCCCAGAGTGTCCCGGTAGCTGATAGCAGTTTCGAAAAAGGTAGAACACAGCATCACGACAAAAGCAGGAACGAGAGCTATTCGAGCTAGTTTTCCAAAGGAGAACATCACTGGAAGCCAGGACGAGGTTTGATCGCAGCCAAGGATAGCAGGAAAGGGTCTTGTGTGAGGACATTTTCAGTTCACCAGGAAAAGGTCAGTCTCATTTGTTTGGACATGAATGTATGGGTTTTTCGTATTAAATTCCATATAAAAAATTGAATAACATAATCAATAATATCAGAAAAGCTTCATCAAACTTAAATAGAGTTGTTCCTAATAACTCCTAATAGTTAAATGTTAATAAAAACTTTCAATTGAAAACCAAAAGGAAATAAGATTCCCATTTGTAAATGTTATGTTTAAGAATAATAAGAAATAGCAAATATTAAGCATTGATTGCCTTTTAAATAAAATAAAAAATATTTTGATTATAATTGTAACCCATATGTGTATTTTTTTTACTCTTTTCTTTTCTATCCCGATTAGGAACCATTAAGAAATATTTAGAAGCCACGGAAGTAAGTAATTAATTTATAATTCGCCCTGAGATTGAAAACATATTGATATGTGATCTGGTTAATTAATTAGATTAGTATTAATACATTGATTAAATTAAGTAACATATAAGAATATTATCTCATATCAATAATCAAGATCACATCAACTGTCGTCCAACGTGGAAAGCATTGAAAAATATTTCTAGTGGCAAATTTGAAGGATAGAAAGAGTAAAGCCGGTATTTGAAAATTTATATGCCTGTGGTAAAAAGTGAGATACTTACATTGGATAACATAAAATTTTAGATCTCTTTAGGTACAAATTTTGCATAACTGATTTAATATTTTAATTTTACGATATTTACATTTGATATATTTATTGACAATTTATAATATTTGGGTGAGAAAAAGTCGTTTTGGGTAACATACTATTAAAATTTCACATTTGGCGGGGATAGTACTTCTTGAAAACAAATGTCTGTGACAAGAAGCCAAAGCAAAGACAACAAAAAACAAAAAGAACATTCAGATCAAGAGGAAAATTCAGACCAAGAAGATATCTTAAACACAACAATCATGGAAACAGGAAAAAAAGAATTGTCAGAATTAGAAAAGATATTACAACTTATGCAACTCCAGTCACAAAAAAATGGATGAAGCAAAACGAACAATGGATAAAAATCAGGAAGAAACATCAAAGAAAATGGATGAAACACAACAAAAATTGGATCAAAAAATGGATGAAACATCAAAGAAAATGGATAAAGTGGATAAAAAAATGGATGAAACACAACAAAAAATGGATGAAACACAACAAAAAATGGATGAAACACAACAAAAATTGGATCAAAAAATGGATGAGACACAACAAAAAATGAAACAAGCAATAGAAGAGAACAACAAGAAAATGGAGGAACGCATAGAAAAGTATGAAGTGAAAATTAAAGACCACACGCTCAAATCAAGAAAACAGAAATAATGGTAGACAAAATGAACAGGGATATCGAGAAAACCGAAACAGATCCGACAGACCAAGAGAAAATAGAAGAGAAGTAAATAATACCCAGACAGATGAATATGACGGAGAGAGACATTATGACGAAAATATAAACAACGATGAGCAACCGGCGTCTTTTCACGACGGCGCTCACTAAAAACCAAAAATCAAACAGGAATCTTTTGTCACCCCAAGGAGTTTATTAAATTGGCAGGAAACAACGAAAAGAAAAATGGAGTTAATTTAAAATTTGTGGATGGATTTATCAACGAGAAACCAATTAAAATTATGATAGACACTGGATCTGAAATAACATTGGTCAACAGAAAACTAATAGAAGAAGTTAACTTAACAAATTTAATTTATAAAATACCTAGGGTAAATTTAGTGGGCGCAAACAAACGGACATTGGCAACTATAAATGAAGGCATACGAGTAATGGTACGACTGGGCAAGAATATGTATGCACTACAATGTGTAATAATGCCAAACATGTCACATGACATGATAGTAGGAGTGGACGAATTGGCAGAAAAACATGTAGTGATAGATTTTAAAAATAATACGATGAAACTAACAGAAGAAAAAGAAAAAGAACAGGACAAGGAACATGAGAAACAAAATACGGACGAATCAGGTAAAGAACAAACAGTGGAAATGAATTTGGCAGCGAAGCAAGGACAAAGAAGAAAAAGGAGAAAAGGTCAGAAAAAGATAAAAGAAAATGAAACCTGTGGCTCCTCAAAAGAAGAGTTGAGCCCAGAAGAAGAAAATTTGAGAGTATCAGAAACAAAGGAAACCTGGGATTCCTCAAAAGAAGAGACGGGCTCAGGAGAAGAAGAAATAAAGCTAAAAAATGAAAGTGAAAAGAATATGATTGAAACAGTGGTATTTGAAGAGGAGGTATATGCAAACGAGGATGCAGAATGCACGGTAAACATGTGTGAAGAATCTGAGAAAAAAGACAGAAAATTGATATGTGGAGAAGGGAAAGAAAAAGAATTGCGGTTGATGTTAAGAAACTACGAAAATTTGATCAATGAGGAAAACAGAGTGGCTAAAAAGTACGAACATTCATTTGAGGTGAAAAACTTGGGAAATTTTCGATCAAAGACTTACCCGATTCCATACAAGTATCGACAAGAGGTGAAAGAAGAAATAAATAAAATGTTGGAAGATCAAATCATCGAAAGATGTGATTCACCGTATGTTAACCCGATTGTGATAGTAAAGAAAAGCAGTGGAGAATTGAGATTATGTTTAGATGCCAGGAATATCAACCAGCACACTGTATCACAATATGAATCACCTCTAAACATCGAGGCCATTTTTGGAAGAATCACCGGGTCACACATATTTTCGAAAATTGACTTAAAACACAGTTTTTGGTTGATACTGTTAGCTGAAAAGTGTAGAAACTACACCGCTTTTTCTATTGATGGTATTGTCTACCGGTTTAAGGTAGTGCCGTTTGGATTGCAGAGTGCTTGTGCTGCACTCGTCCGAGCTCTACATACCATTTTGAATCGCCACGAAGATTTCATAGTTCATTATATCGATGATTTATTAATTTTTTCACAAGATACTCAGAGTCATCTGAAACACATAGAAATAATTCTGGAAGAATTGGACACAGCGGGATTGAAATTAAACATTGAAAAATGTCAAGTTTTTCAAAAAGAAGTCATTTATTTGGGTTTTCAATTGGACACCAAAACAGTAAGATTATCCGAAGACAGAGTCAAGCTCATAGATGAATACCCAAGACCAACGAATTTGAAAACATTGAGAGGTTTTCTTGGCACGATTAATTATTTTAAAAAACTGATTCCCGATTTGAGCCAAAAGGAAATCCCTCTGATAAAGTTGCTTAAAAAAGGAATAAAATGGAATTGGAAAGAAGAACAGGAGGAAGCTTTCGAAACATTAAAACGAGAATTCGCAAAAGGAACGAAAATATACCACCCCATTTACAATTTACCTTTTATACTCCGAACTGATGCGTCCATACAAAAATTTGCAGGAGTTCTGTCTCAAATACAAAACGACCAAGAAGTGCCGATATGTTTTATATCGCGAGTGACTAAAACACATGAGAGAAAATATAGTGTTACAGAATTGGAGTTTGCCAGTGTACTATATTGCGTAAACAAATTGAGGTTTTACTTATTGGGAGCAAAATTCACAATCGAAACAGACCATGCAGCTTTAGTACATATCATGAAGAATAGATTAGTAAATAATAGAATACATAGAGGTATTCTATTATTACAGGAGTATGATTTTGAGTTCCGATATATAAAAGGAAAAGACAACATAATAGCCGACGCTCTAACACGGGATGAGGACACGGGAAAAAAGGAAACAATTACTCTACAGGTGGGACTAAATAGATTAATACAAGAAGAAGGGATATATTCGTTAAATGAGATAAGGACAAACCAAGAAGACCTAGAGGAAAGAGAGAAAAGAAGAGCGGAAGTAGAAAATGACATATATTTTAAGAGAATAGACGGAAAGGAACTATATTTAGTGACACAGACATTGGCCGAAAAGATAATAAAGAAATTACATGAGGATAATGGGCATATCGGTAGCAGAAAAGTTTGGCTCGTTTTTAGGGAAAATTACATCAGCCGACAGGATTACCGCATTGCAAAGGAAATTACCCAGAAGTGCGATGTATGTCAAAAATATAAGAGTCGGAATTTCAAAAACGAAAATGTTGCCAAAAATATTGAAGCCCGAAACAAACTAGACATTGTAGCAATAGATATGTTAAGCGATCTAATTATGACCACTAAAAGGAACAAACATATTCTGGTAATGGTGGATGTGTTTTCAAAATACGTAAAATTATATAGTTGCCGCACCACAAAGGGGGAGGAAATATTAAGAAAAATCGACAATTTTATAGCCATAGTAGGAACACCAAAAAAGATCCTACTGGACAATGCAACGTATTTCCGAAATGATCGTTTCAAGGGACAACTTCGAGAACGAGGAATAGAGACAAATTTTGTCAGCATCAGGCATCCACAGAGTAATCCTTCGGAACGATTCATACAGGAAGTGACGAAATTTCTTCGCATTGCAACAGATGGTCAACATCGCCACTGGGACAGGAAAATGGCGGAAATAGAAAGGTATCTAAATACAATTCCGAGCACAGTAACAAAAGAGACCCCAGAATACATCATGAAGGGTGTATTGCCGATAAGGCCATGGGAAGACCAAGAGCCAAAAGAATATCAACAGGTGATTGAAACCGTACAGAGAAGATTACGGCGAAGCAACGAAAAATATATCCAAAGACAGGAACAAAATAGAAAAAGAAGACCAGTGACTTTCCAAAAGGGTGAAAAAGTACTCGTGAGGGCATTACGAGTATCAAATCTTCCTGGGGGCATTTGCGCAAAGTTGATGCCTGTTTTCGAAGGCCCGTACATCGTGAATAATGAAAATGGGATAAATAGTTATGAGTTGAGGCACAGGAACTCGGAAAAGATCCGAGGAATTTATAATATTCACGATGTATACAAATATCACGAATAAAAGACAGAATTACATGAAGTAGATAGTAAGTTAGGATATAAGACGTAGATTAAAGTAAGGAAATATACAGGGAGTTGGTTTTGCCTCGAGAAAATTTATTTAAAAATGCAGATAAATTTTATCGAATACAAGGCGGGAATTTGTTATATTTCTATTTGATATGAAAATTAAATTTTGATAATTATAAACAGAATTCAATTTAATATAAAATATTTTCAATTTTCTCAACCACGGGCATATAAATTTAAAACAACCTGTATACAACAAATTGTTATATGTAATTTTAAGAAGTGATTAGAATAAGCGTACGAAACTCGGAACAATGTGCTTAGATAAACAAAGTGAATGACGCGTACCATTATCGTTCTTCTCGGAAGGTCGATCATTAGCCTATGCTAAATAAAACTCAGTGAAATAGATGATAGTTCATTATCGTTTTTCGCGGAAGGTTTCGATCATTAGCCTATGCTAAATAAGACTCATTTGAAAGAGAGAATAGGTCATTAAAATTTGTAAATAGTTAGAAAGTATTTTAGAATGGGAATTAAATATTTTCTTTTGAAATCCATTAAGCATATTTAGAAAGATTAAAAATTGGTTTTGAGGAATATTACGAATGAGAGTTGGTGGTGGAAGATTGATTTGTGAATCTGGAAGGGATATTTAGAAAGTAGGGGAATGGATGACAAAGTGAGAGCAGAATGTTTTGAGCTGTCGAGAAGTGAAGTCGAGTAGTAGACGGTAGTGTTCGAGGAGTGAGAAAGCCGGTGTAGTTCCGTGAGTGTGGAGTATCTATCGTGGAACGAGAAGTAGGCCAGGTGGAGAGTAAAAGAACCTCCTTGAGCCCAGAGTGTCCCGGTAGCTGATAGCAGTTTCGAAAAAGGTAGAACACAGCATCACGACAAAAGCAGGAACGAGAGCTATTCGAGCTAGTTTTTCAAAGGAGAACATCACTGGAAGCCAGGACGAGGTTTGATCGCAGCCAAGGATAGCAGGAAAGGGTCTTGTGTGAGGACATTTTCAGTTCACCAGGAAAAGGTCAGTCTCATTTGTTTGGACATGAATGTATGGGTTTTTCGTATTAAATTCCATATAAAAAATTGAATAACATAATCAATAATATCAGAAAAGCTTCATCAAACTTAAATAGAGTTGTTCCTAATAACTCCTAATAGTTAAATGTTAATAAAAACTTTCAATTGAAAACCAAAAGAAAATAAGATTCCCATTTGTAAATGTTATGTTTAAGAATAATAAGAAATAGCAAATATTAAGCATTGATTGCCTTTTAAATAAAATAAAAAATATTTTGATTATAATTGTAACCCATATGTGTATTTTTTTTACTCTTTTCTTTTCTATCCCGATTAGGAACCATTAAGAAATATTTAGAAGCCACGGAAGTAAGTAATTAATTTATAATTCGCCCTGAGATTGAAAACATATTGATATGTGATCTGGTTAATTAATTAGATTAGTATTAATACATTGATTAAATTAAGTAACATATAAGAATATTATCTCATATCAATAATCAAGATCACATCAATATATATTAGAATCGAATGTTTTCATAGCGCAATACTTCTTGTACCAAATAGTCAAAAAGGGGGCCTACGGAAATGCGATATTTTCTCGGATTTAGTTAGTTGGACTCTACAAAATAGGCAGATGTGTCCATTTTGAAATAGTCAAAGATGCGATGAATTGTATTGAGATTGTATAAGCTGAAATTATAATTATCGATATGTTAGAACATTTTTGTAACAGAGATCTTTAGTTTATATAGTATGTATAAGACCCAAATTCAAGTATTTACCACAAAAAAATCAATTAAATTTAAAAATACATAAAAATTTGTATATTATTCCTAAAATTTTTTACTTTACTCACTGTATATAGAAAAATATTACTGTTGTTTTAATGTTTATTTAATGTACCACTACTGAACCGAGCAATTATATTAAACGATATATTGATAATCAATTAATAATTAAATGTAGTGTCCAGTAACAGACTTAATTTATATAAAAGAGATTAGTATTCTCTGAGCCTTTATTACAGGAATGTTTTCCAATTCTCAGAATTTCTATTTGCCAACTGTTCTTTCATTGTTTCTTAATGTTACGGCTCTTGCTCCTCCGTACGATTTTAAAAATCAAAAGCTAAAGAAATCTAAATTTTATAAAGGATTTTCAGTGTTTCTTTTATGCTTTTTAATAGTGGCATTAGTGATAATTGGCAAAAAAAGATGTCTGGTGCTATTTCCAGGATATTCGGCACCGACTATATTTTTGGATATGCTAAATGTATGTTGTGGAATTTTTCTGTTTTTGGTAACAATTTTGGGAGCAAACTTTTGGAACACTAACGAATGGTGTATGTTGTATCAAAACTTATCTCATATTCCTACAGCTAACGTATGTAAAATAAAAAGTCATTGTACTGCAAACACAGTATTTGTGCTTTCCAATATAGCTTTTGTAGTTGGACAAGGTATATTTACTTACACGTTTGGCGGCACTATCGCAGTATTAACTGCATCATACAGTTTATATTTTTATATAGGAATGTTATTATCGTTCGTAATTTACGAAGTTACCAAATCTATCACAGAAAGTTATTGTTCGATAAATAAATCATTATTATATCTTCAAATCAAAGGAGTTTGGCAGAGTAAAATAAAAATCCTAAAATTGGTGGAGGAACAATATCAAGACATAGTACAAGTTGTGAATCATTTTAACAACGTGTTTGGTTGGTCAATTCTAGCAGTTCTTTTTACCAATGGCGTATTACTGCTGTGTTCTTTTATATTTCTCACCACGATAGAAACAAATACCTCACCTATTCTGCATGCTATTAATGCTGGCTTCACATTTGTAAGTGTCAAAACTATTTTAATCCATAGAAAATTACATTTAGGCTTGCATTTTTCAGAGAACGCAATTATCTTTTTTTTATGTATAAGAGGGATTAGTATAGGTAAGCTTAAGTTTAAGTTTGTGAATTTGTGAGGTCGCTACCCTTATCCCCGGTCGCCATCTTCTATAAATGGCGAGTGTCTTGATTTGCTTTCTTACTTGAACTTCGTGCGTGTCTCCTTTCACCACAACTTCAGCAATTTACCCTTTTTTCTTCTCATGCCCTTTCGTTTTCTTAGATGTAATGTCTTTCATCATGTTAATAATATGGTCCAGTTTGTTTTCATTTTCTACTTTTTTTTTGCGATCCTAACATTACTGTACCCGCCAGGGGCCTGTGTGTCTGATTCGAACTCGAGGGCCGCGGACAATACATCGACCAGCGTCTTATGACGATCTAATTACAGTGTTCCCTGTATTTCATGATCACGAAGACTATCAATAAATGTTTTGACACCCAAATTTTTCACCATATCTTCGGGAGCTGTTGGATAAGATAAGCCTATCATACTAACCTGGCAACATCTAATATCGACCTTGTATTCCAGAAGAGCTTCACCTCTATTTTGTCTTCGATTTTTGAACTGCGACTGGTAGACATGCTTCAAGTGTTCGTGACAATATCGCATAATTAGCCTCTTCTTAAGCTATTCGAGGCACCTTCGAGCTGTTTGAGCTGGTCGTAGGCCACCATTATAAAAATGAGAAAATTATTTTGCAACAGAGATATAAGCATCCCTCTACGATTAAGAATGCTAAGAGGCTACGTATTTAACCCGCTATTATACGGTGTAGACTCTCAAATAGAACAACATAAAAAATATGAATATTTCGAGATATGGTGCTACAGTCGAATGTTAAAGATAAGTTGGGTTGAAAGAGTCACAATCCCTGAAGTAATACGAAGGATAGGAAAAGACCCAGAAATTTTGACGATAAAACGAAGAAAACTCGAATATTTGGGTCACCTGATGAGAAGACATAAATACGCATTACTTCAAAATATAATGCAAGGAAAAATATAAGGAAACCGGAATCTAGACCGTAGACGAATATCATGGTTGCGGAATTTGAGAGAATGGTTTGGCTGCACCACTACTGAACTCTTTAGGTCAGGTGTAAACAAGGTCAGGATAGCCTTGATGATTTACAATCTCCGCTAGGAGTGGTACAAGAAGAAGAAGAAGCTGTTCGAAAATCTGTCTCTTCTACGGCTTCACATCCAAAGCATTTCATCTAAGAGCACTAGTCAGGTTTGAAGTATTTTCTCTTTTGGACCATCTGTTCGTCTTTGCAGCTGATAAGAATTGCTTCATGTAGTTGTTTCATGAAGATTTCTCGTCGAAAGTTGAAACTTTACCACGAACAGAACCTTTACTCCTCTCAAATATCGGCCGTGGTTCCAATTTGCATTTGGGGTCATTATCTTTTGTATCTGCTGAAATAGGTTCCATTCCTCTCTCTGCTGTCTATGTTTCCTCCATCTTCTTTTCTATCCCTTTCATCTTTTCTTCGAAAGCAAAAACTTTGTTTCTGGTTTTAAACGGCGTTAACGACGATATCTTGTCGTCGAAGTGAGAGGTAACCTTAGAGACTTTCGATGCAATTTTAGAAATTAATTTGCTTTCAAGAGATGTGATATCATATACTGCTGTTATCATCTTGCTAAGGCACGTCGAATGATATATCGCTTATACTATTTCGGTGACTTTAAAACAGTACTTACGGTTGCAACTCTAAAGCCGGAAGTCCGATGTCAAATTTCACATCTTTAATACCATCCTTGGGTTATAATCTATCATTCGACACCTCATTTGTCATTCTATCTGTATTATTAATGGAGGAGCTGTATTCGCGGACGGAAAGACATATGAACAGACAGTCATGAAACTGGAAGTATATATTTGTTCTTTTCTTGCGAAGTAGCGTTGAATAATATATCACGTGTACTATTCCGGTGACTTTAAAACAGTACTTCTGGTAGCATTTCTAAAACCGGAAGTCCTAGGTCGAATTTCGCACATTTACTACCATCCTTGGATTATAAGCTTTCATTCGACACCCCAAATGTTATTCTACCTGGTACCGTGACGGAGGAGTTATAGTCGCAGTCGGTCGGACAGACGGACAGACAGCCTAGGTCAAATTTCCTCACATTTAGTACCATTCTTGGATTATAAGCTTTCATTTGACACCTCATTTGTCATTCTACCTGGTATAATGACGAAGGAGTTATATTTGCGGTCGGACGGATAGATGGACAGACAGCCTAGGTCAAATTTATCACCTTTAGTACCATACTTGGATTATAAGCTGTCATTTGACACCTCATTTGTCATTTTAGCTGGTAAAATGATGGAGGAGTTATATTTTCGGTCGGAGGGATAGACAGCCTAGATCAAATTTCTCAACTTTAGTATTATTCTTGGATTATAAGCTTTCATTTGACACCTCATTTGTTATTATACCTGGTATAACGACGGAGGAGTTATATTTGCGGTCGGACGGACCGACGGACAGACAGCCTAGGTGAAATATCTCACCTTTAGTACCATCCTTGGAATATAAGCTTTTATTTGACACCTCATTTGTCATTCTACCTGGTATAATCACGGAAGAGTTATATTTGCGGTCGGACGGACCGATGGACTCGCCTAGGTTAAATATCTTACCTTTAGTACCATCCTTGGATTATAAGCTTTCACTTGATACCTCATTTGTCATTCTACTTGGTATAACGACGGAGGAGTTATATTGGTCGGACGGACCGACGGACAGACAGCGTAGGTGAAATATCTCACCTTTAGTACCATCCTTGGAATATAAGCTTTTATTTGACACCTCATTTGTCATTCTACCTGGTATAATGACGGAGGAGTTATATTTGCGGTCGGACGGACCGATGGACAGACAGCCTAGGTCAAATATCTTACCTTTAGTACCATCCTTGGATTATAAGCTTTCATTTGACACCTCATTTGTTATTCTACCTGGTATAATGACGGAGGAGTTATATTTGCGGTCGGACGGATAAATGGACAGACAGCCTAGATAAAATTTCTCACCTTAAGTACCATCCTTGGATTATAAGCTTTCATTTGACACCTCATTTGTTATTCTACCTGGTATCAGTGGCGGCTCGTGACCTCAGTATGCGGGTAGGCTACACATATACTTCGGGTAGGCGACAAAAAATATCCTACAATTTGTAATACATTTTGAGCCGTCTTGCAATACTAAATGTAATCTATGAGCGCAACAATGTGTAAAAATTGCTTTTGGAGCATCTACTTTAATTTTTGATTGTAATCCGTTTAAAGAGCCAGCCATTACACTTGCACCATCGTAAAATTGAGCAATTTATTTATTTTTGTAATCATATGGCTCAAGCACGTTTGAAATTATACTATATAGAGCGTCTGCAGATCTATTCTCGCTAACATCAAAAAACCCTAAAAATCTTTCGGTTACCTGACCAACTTTTTTAACAAAACGGATTGTTAAAGTACACTGTGATTTTTCGGTTATATCAGTAGTATCGTCCGCTAGTATAGAAAAAAATTGACTTTCATTAATTTCTGTTGAAATTTCATTTTTTACGTAATCGGCAAGGCAATCTCTTAAATCATTTTGTATTGTTTTTGACAAACCCGTGAACACCCCTTCTATTTTTTAACATGATCCTGGATTTCCTGATCGCGTTTAACTACTAAATTAAAAATTTCTTTAAAATTACCCATGTTTGAAGAATTATGGCTCTCATCACGACCGCGAAATACAGGTTCTTGTTTTACTAACAGAATTTTAACATCAATTTCTTCAACTTCTTCAATCTTTTTCAACTTCTTCATTATATATCTTATTAGATAGAGAAATTTGTCCAGCTAAAGCACTGTCAATAGTTTGTTTATTTTTTTCTAACCGTTTTAAACCTAAGCAATTGTTTAAATGTTCTTTCGAAGATTCATGTTTTTTTACACTAGCTGATAAATTTTTCAAATCTGAATATCCCTGACTCACCCAAACATTTTGCTTCAAATTTGAGAGCAACAGACAAGGCCAACAGAAAAGTGAATTTTTAAAATAACTTCCGCTTAGCCATTTATGATTTTCATACCATATTGTTTTAAACGATCTAGAAAATGGTCGATTGTCTTTTGTCTTATCTGTGGATAAAATTGTTAAATTTGGTAAAGGCCGGCCCATTGAAATAATTTCTGACCTTTCTTGATTTTGGCGCCTTGAATAAGGCGTCTCGATCAAACTGCATATTACATCGTTTAAAATATTCATATTCAATGACTAAAGTTTTTCCACCAATAAAACTAACACACCTACGTTTCAACAACGTCAAATATTACTTATTTTATTTATGTATCAAATAATAATTTACTCTCCGAATAAATTGATAAGTTAACAATTAGCCTCGCTTTAAATTTTTAATTATCTATATAATCTAATAACACAATTCGTCAGTTTAACTTTAAATTATCCAAATTGTATTGAAACACAATAAAAATATAATGGACGACTGACAAATAACTATTCACAGATTTATTTGTCGTTAGTGAATTATTACTAAATTAATATAAAATTAAAATGCCCTTCAATAGACCGATCTCAAATTTACCTGTTTATTATTCAGTTTTCATAAACAAATTTAATCTGTCCTACCTAGTTTTATTCAATGCTTAACCTACTAATTACAGCCAAAATCAAAAAACAATTATTAACAGTTTCACAAGACACAAGAGAAGCAACTGATAAAATTTTGGAGGTCCGGCTAAGACTCTGTGCCTATACGCCCTTCCAAAATCGTAGAATACGCGAGACCTGCAGCAGGCCTGCTCGCGTAAACAGTGAGAGATCGCACGTCAAAAATGTAATTTAAGGCCCCATCATTTGATCATTTTTTATTTACATTTCATAATATCATCCTAATTCATAATTTCATGATATCATCATTTTAAAAATAGAGTCTAATAGTAAAAGTTTAATACCAAAGTTTGTGTCGTTTATTTGTTAACAATTCCATCTATTTGTAAATAGATACATATGCATATCAAAATAAATACAGATTTGAAGTTTTGCAGTCCATACATAATGAAGCTTCAAATTTTTTAAGATACTCAACTGAATTTTTTTAATTCTAAACGCGGCCTACTGCGGATTCAAAAACACGATAAATTACCGATATTTTGCTTTGAGTTAGAGATATCGGAAAAAGTTGTTTGAGCAAGTTGTTCCAAATATTATTATAACCCCACATACCAAATTTCATAACAAAATTCGCACTTTTAGATTTTTCATTATTTTTAGTCAGGACCCTAAAATTCGTTGTCCCCAGACGCACCCAACCACCCAACGGAGTTGAGAAGTTACTCTGCCTCCCTTGGTATATCTCCGGGCAGCGTGTGATGGCGCCGTAGATGCCACTGATAAGGCGGAGATACATATGCGCTCTGCTCGGTGTGCGAGCCGCTCGCGCGCAGCGTATTCGTCAGATTAGTACGTGTTTTCAAGTGACGCACAAACGGCACGCACACGGCGCACCACGATCTAAATTCTGTCGGTTTTTTAACAAACGCTTTGATGGTTCGCAATACGTATTTGGACGGGTTTGCGAGTGGTTTGTTGGTTTTGGCGCGCATGAGTTGATTATTTGTTAGTAATGGAATGGTCGGAACTGTCGGAAGGAAATTGATGTTTACCGTGGAAAATCATTATTGTGGGATCCTCAATAAAGAACCATTTAATTTAAAGAAACAACTTAAATCCGATCTGAACGGAAATAGAAGCTGAAATAAAAAAATGTATATGCGGACCTTTTTAAAAAATGTTAGTTCATTGTTGTACTAAAAATAACATGTATTAAAAATAAGATTTACTATTTTATTTGGGCATAAGGCACAATTCGAGTTTGAAATCAAGTTTACTTGACCTTTCGACTTTCACTTCGGAAATAGTTATCAATATCAAAAAAACATTCATAAGCAGATATATATTATGTGTCACCGGAAAGCGAAATAGGTAACGCACAACTTGGAGAACCTATAGTTTTCTAACTTCATGTCTGGTCAAGCAACGCAGTTGAAACAAGCGGATACATTATAATTGTGTCACCGGAAAGCGAAAAAGGTAAGGCACAACTTGGAAGACCCAATATTTTTCTAACTTCGCTTCTGGTGAAGCAACAAAGTTGGAACAAGCAGATATATTATAATTGGGTCACCGGAAAGCCTAAAAGGTAACGCACAACTTGGAAGACCCAATAGTTTTCTAACTTCGCTTCTGGTGAAGCAACGGAGTTGGAACAAGCAGATATATTATAATTGGGTCACCGGAAAACGAAAGAGGTAACGCACAACTTAGAAGACCCAATAGTTTTCTAACTTCGCTTCTGGTGAAGCAACGGAGTTGGAACAAGCAGATATATTATAATTGGGTCACCGGAAAGCCAAAAAGGTAACGCACAACTTGGAAGACCCAATAGTTTTCTAACTTCGCTTCTGGTGAAGCAACGGAGTTGGAACAAGCAGATATATTATAATTATGTCACCGGAAAACGAAAAAGGTAACGCACAACTTGAAAGAGCCTATAGTTTCCTAACTTCGCTTCTGGTGAAACAACGGAGTTGGAACAAGTAGATATGTTATAAGTGTGTCGTCGGAAAGCGAAAAAGGTAACGCACATCTTGGAAGTGCCTATAGTTTCCTAACTTCGCTTCTGGTGAAGCAACTGAGTTGGAACAAGCAGATATATTATAATTGGGTCACCGGAAAGCCAAAAAGGTAAGGCACAAATTGGAAGACCCAATAGTTTTCTAACTTCGCTTCTGGTGAAGCAACGTAGTTGGAACAAGCATATATATTATAATTGGGTCACCGGAAAACGAAAAAGGTAACGCACAACTTGGAAGAGCCTATAGTTTCCTAACTTCGCTTCTGGTGAAGCAACGGAGTTGGAACAAGTAGATATGTTATAATTGTGTCGTCGGAAAGCGAAAAAGGTAACGCACATCTTGGAAGAGCCTATAGTTTCCTAACTTCGCTTCTGGTGAAGCAACTGAGTTGGAACAAGCATATATATTATAATTGGGTCACCGGAAAGCGAAAAAGTTAACACAGGGCTTGGAAGAACCTATAGTTCTCTAATTTCGTTTCTAGTGAAGCTACGCAGTTGAAACAAGCAGATACATTACAATTGTGTCACCGGAAAACAAAAAAGGTATCGCATGACTTGGAAGTACCTATAGTTCTCTAATTTTGTTTCTGGTTGTAGGAACAAACAGATATATTATGGTAGGGGAGCAAAATATGCTAAATGTGCAGTCACTCGAGCGCTTTGGGGACCTATTGAGTTGTGATTATTAGGTCCTAAAACCAAAAAAGTTAAGTAAAATTTTCCATTTTAGTGGGGACTTCCCATTTTTTAATTTAATTTTCGATTTCCAACAATCTTTTTTCCGATTATAGCGCCATCTATCCATAATTCAAAAAAATGTTTCGAATAAAAGTTGTTTATTTTTATACAAACAATCCAAATCTGCAATAAGAAACGGGGTCTACCATTTAAGATTTTAAAGTAACCCCCCACCTCACCTCCGTGGGGGGTCGTGTTTGGAACCATTCGATAGATTTTTCAAAAACATTGATAAAGTGTATTTTGCAGTTTTTCGATATGATGTTTATTTTGCGAAAGATCGCGGGATTTATATTTAAAATTTTAAATTTACCGCCCACCCCTCTCCGTGGGGGGTCAAGTTTGGTTTTTTTCGATAGATTTTTGAAAAATATTGAACACGTAGTTTTTAGTTTTTCAATCTGACGTTCATTTCGCGAAATATTCGCTTTTTTTTGTGAAACTTTTTGACTCACCCATTTCCGTACGCCCCGCTCAAATCGTCATATTTTTGAAATATAGACTCTTTTGCATGTACTTAACTTACCTTATCTTAATCTGACAATTTCGAATATTTTAAGGATAGATTTTCTTCGGGCCCCCCTGAACGAACTCCCCTGTGTTAAGAGCCAATATATGGTGGAGGTACATCTGCAGGGTAACACGTTTCTCCCCATATAATCTGATGCGCTCGAGTAACTGCAAAAATCCCCGCTTGGGCTCCCCTACCATTATATTTGTGTTGCCAGGAAGCGAAAAAGGTAGTTCCCGAAATGTACCCAAACTGTGGCTTATTCCACATAAAATAGTAAATTGCATAAGATGACACAAGAAAATAGTTTCAGAACAATATCAAAATAAGATGTAGTAGAAGTACAGGACAGAGACATGATTATCTACAATTACTAAACGTTCGTAAGTTTCCTCTGGATCGTCAAAATGAAAAATTTTAACGAACAATAACCGCGCCACGAACGCGCGGCGCACACACGGCGCGGAGTTCGCGGCGCGGATATCTGTCTCCGCCTTTAGGAGACCGGGTCTCTTTAAACGCCTGCTGCGCTGCACGGAGCATTAGCAAAGGAGAATGCTGGGCTTCTCGTCTCCGTTCGTGCATCTCGGGATAACCCAGGGTCCTGCCTACAATAATATGTAATAAAACTGAGACGCGATCATGCGTTCTAATGCTAATGCTCCGTACTCCGTACGTATGGATAATTAGTGATAATATGGAATTTACACGTTGTATAATAGTGAGAGTAATTGTTGTTTTCGCGATTCATGATAAACAAAACAGTATAGAGTGTGTAAAAAATTTATGGGAAGGCTGAGCCTCCCTTGCCTCCTCTGACGAGCCGCCACTGGTTAGTATAAGCTTAATTTTAAGTTCGTGAGGTCGCTACCCTTGTCCTCCGGCCGCCATATTCTATAAATGGCGAGTTTCTTGATTTGCGTTCTGTTCTTACTTGCAGTGGCGTACTGAACATGGTTCCGCGTGTTCCGCGGAACCAGGGCCCGGGCCCCGCAGTGTCCCGCTCATACACGCTTTTTGTTTCTTTTTTTTTCTAATTTGATGGGGACATTTTGAACTACACAAGTAAAAACTAGGAAATATAACTGCTTAATAAATTTTTATTTTTGTGTAGTTACTTATAAATAGAGCATGAATTATATTATGCAAAATGCATGTGCATAAACATGCAGCGGATTTGTGGGTTTCTTTATAAATGCATATGCTATTCATATTTACTTGAAGGGCATATTGCGGCATGTTTTGATGTATTAGAAAATATTGCATAAATTAAATAGTTTCCTATACCTATATATTTAGATAATACTTTCTTGAAATAATTCATAACAGGTATATTATTGGGGTATTTAGTAAATAACTTTATTACTTTATTCCAAGTATGTATCTACTAAATGGCTTTATTATAAGTTTTATTGTTTGGGAAAACCCATCTGGAACTGTTTATCAGTAGAATAGGGCCAACAGGTAGCTAGGTATAGTAAATTCGTTTTTAAATCCTCTTTACGGCAAAATATTCTTTAAATGTCAACAAATTTTTAGTAAGAATTCTGTTCAGAATGAACTATCCTATATAAAATCGAATTTTTTACATAATTGTAAATTCTATTAAAAAACTAAAGAGACAAAGATAAAAGGAGAACCTCAGAAATAGCCCAGCAAACAGACCGACGTGTTAATTACGTGAATTTTGGGTACATTTGTCACCAATATACGTAAATTGCTTACGTGAATTTCACGTGAAAATTTGGTTGGAATGTCACATTGAAAATACGTCTTTAAATTACGTGAATAACTCGTCTTCAATAGACGTGTTATTTACCTTAAATAGCAATAAAATCTTTCGGGAAATTCACGTTGCAAATACGTGTTGATTAACGTATCTTTTAGGGAATGTATATATTAGTATTCACGTGAAAGATACGTCCTCGGTTCACGTAAATAATTCGACCTTAATTAACTTATGAATCACGTAATTATTATCCTCATAATATGATATAAATAAAACAAGCATATAAAGTATTAACAATGTATTTATTTAGTAGAATTTAGAGACTTTAAAACATTTGTCATGTATAATTATTATTCAAGTTAATGAACCAAAAATGGTACCGACCTAAAGACACATTAAAAAATTTGCCAACACAAAACACAACACAGGTCACTTTTTATTTCGAGGAGGACACTTCGACACTTTGTTGTTTTTTTCTAATTGCATCATGGCACTTCAACCCTCGAGCAGTGAGGTAAACGTTAATACGAAAGACATTATTATAAATAAACCCGCCTAACATAAAACGAGGGAAATAAAGCTCTTCACGTTTCACTTTTTGTTGTGAGAAATGTGAGAAGCCACAGCCAGAGAAGCTGATATTAGAGGTAATGATCATCGATTATAAAAATCGATTATTTTTAAATTACAGTTAAATTATTCTACTTAATTTAAATTAGTATTACGAATTTTCTTTTTGTTTTTAAATTTCTTCTACTATTAACTAATTGGTCTTACTAAAAATCTACTTCAATACCAGAATTATATAAAAAAAATAATCCTATCGAAACGTATCTATTATTCGATAAATCGATTAATTTATTTTTCGAACTTTCGAACCAACTATGTTAGTCACGTGATGGTATTTAAAAAGGAGGAGAAAGGCTTGGTAGTACTTCATCACCGCGCGCGATATGAAAATAAGACTCATCATTTTAGCTCCTGTGATATTTTAAAAAAAAAATAGCTTTAAATCAAGGTTGGATTGAAATAGTTATGCTAAATGATCTTAAAAGCGAAATCATAAACTTTTTGTTTAAATATTGGTATTATTTACATTACTTTTACGTGAAATACATCTAATTTTTCGACGTCCATAAAATATAATGCATTTTGCATTAATAAATAATACGTCCATTTGCAAATAATAATATCAAAGATATTAAAGAAAATATAATAAATCTTGCAGGGACAATTGAAAAAAAAAGATACATTTAGTGACGTTTTAAATACAAATGAAGGCTGTCATATGTTACAGCTTTATTCTTTAACAATATCCCTGTAATAATATTGTTGACAGGTAAGTTGTCATTGTATACCGGGTGTACCAATCATACTGTGTTTTTTTTCTTAAAGTTCGGAACACCCTGCGGAATATTCTTCTTCTTGCAGTACCGTCTCCTATGGGAGGTTGGCTATCATCATAGCAATCTTAACTTTATTGGCTGCAGCTCTGAACAATTGTATTGAACTGCACCCGTACCATTCCCTAAAATTTCGCAACCAGGAAATCCTACTACGTCTCACAATTCTCTTTTCTGAGAGTATTCCTTGCAATATGAGTCTTAGCAGGGAGTACTTTTCGCCTCTCATTATGTGGCCTAGATATTCCAGTTTTCTCGGTTTTGTTATTTTTGTTTTTTGATTCATTCGCTTATTATGTTCTATAATAAAATAGATATATCCTTTTATATTACAAATGAGATTTGCTAGTTGGTCTTTAATAACAATATCATTCCAAATCTGCAGAGCTACTGTTTCTACCTCTTGTAAGGTTCCAGGAGGTGGCAAACGCTGTCGTAGTCTTCTGACAATTATGTCCCACAAATGTTCGATTGGGTTAAGATCTGGACTATGCGGTGGCCAATTCAAAATCCGAAGATTTACCTGTTGTAATTTTTCGGTTACAGTTCGAGCAAAGTCAGGTTTTGCAGTATCATGCATTAGCAAAAAATTGTTACCAATATAAGGAGCCGATAGCATGGTAGCTAAGTTCTTCGATATGTAAGGTGTCTGGTTGGACGCACTCATTGCGGGTCAAATTCCTTGTAGCGCGTTCCATTTCCACCAAACAACAAAAAAATTACAGACATAAATAATAAATCTGCTAATTTTTACAACAAACCAGAAACTTTTTGACTGTTAACAATTTGACATTTATCAAATTGTTAATTTATCATAGCCTACTTTAGGCTTGTTTATTAAACTAAGCAAAAAATAAGGATTTATTGACGAAAAACATGGCTAGTTGTTGAGATACCTAACTTTTTTAGTTTTCAATAAAAGCGAATGAGTTAAAAAACTAAATATTAAGAAAACGTGATGCTATAGTTGGGCTTTATTTTTAGTATTTTATAAATGCTATAATTATCCACAAGGTGTTGCGAACTTTGAGAAAAAAACACCATTTTGATTTGTATACCCGGTATACAATGACGATTCACCTGTCTAGCAACAATATTATTACAGCGATATTGTTAAAGAATAACGCTGTAACATATCAAAAAAATCACCAAAATCGGACAAGTTTAGGAAATACGAGACATCAACAAGTTCCATTTTTAAGGTGGTGCGTTAATTTTGCTACTTAGTGTATGATGATTTTTTATATTTAATGTTTATTAAAAACTTTTGATATACAACGTGTGTTTTCATTGGGCGGGGGGCCCACACCCCAACTGGAACCAATGCCCGCGGATCTATCAGTACGCTACTGCTTACTTGAACTTCTAGCGTGTCCCCCTTCACCATAACTACAGCAATTTATGCTTCTTTTCTTCTCATGCACTTTCGTTTTCTTGGATGTAATGTCTTTCACCCTGTTAATAATCTGGTTCAGTTTGTTTTCATCTTCTTCCTCTTTGCGGTCCTAAGTTTACCGTTCCCGTCAGAAGCCTGCGTGAGTGGTTCGAACTCGAGGGACCCGGACAATACATCGATCAGCGTCTTGTGACGAGCTTCGCAGTGTTCTCTGAATTTCATGATTACGAAAACCATTAATAAATGTTTTGAACAGCCAAAATACTAACCTGACAAATATCTACCTCGTATTCCTGAACAGCTTAATGGGTGGGGGGGGGGGGGTACGGTTTGAAATATTTAATTTTTTTATTATTTCAAATAAAAGTGAATACTTTCAAGAATACTCTCTAAAAATTTCAAAATACATAATCGGAGTAAAATTACCAGAGATACAGGGTGTTGAATATCCCTACCTTCGACTCGCTTTGCCGAGACTTCGCGCCAGCACGCTTGAGCGTAGTGAGAAACGTTAAACAACTATTCGCCTTCTCTTTTGTAGATTACTGATCGATTCAAAAAACATATTCCAATGTGCATTACTTTACGATTTGGCTGACAAATAAGAAGATAAAGATGCAGTTGTCAAAACTTTAAACGAATCTGCTATTAGTACAGTGGAACCTCGATAAGTCGGATTAATCGGGGCCGCGGCCGATCCGGGTTATCGAAAATCCGGGTTAGCCGTAGAATATAGTAAAAATTAATAAAATACAGTATCCTTAGAGATAAGCTCCACTATAATTGCAAAAACATGAAATACATTATGCACAGTACATGTGATATAATATATAATAGTACAGTTATATACAGTATTGTTCATTCCTTGCTAAAAATTTCAGTCAGTTTCGGTTGTCAATATTACGTTTTTATTGTTGAAATGTTTGTCTGATGAAAATCGGTCTGGGTTAGCCGGACTTCCGGGTTATCGGAGGCCGACTTAACGGGGTTCCACTGTACTATGTTGTTCGCATACATTAAGGACTCTATTGTAACCGGTTGTAATCTATGGTATCCTATTATTGTCTGTAGTTGGTTGGTTCTTGCTCTAGTTTTTCTTATTAATTCGTACATTACGATTATGAATAGCAAAGGGCTGCGACTATTTCCTTGTCTAATACCTCTATTCCAATAAAAATTTTCTGATCGTTCCCCTGCTATTTGAATATCAATATGTTTGGTACATTTATTTTCCTCAAGCATTCCCCTATAATTTGCCTTTCTATCGTGTCAAATGCTTCTCTTAGGTCTATGACTAAACTGCTAATACCAGTTTTCCCCCCGTGTCTAAGCATCTTTCGATTAGGTTCCTGATGGTATATATATGTTGTCATTTGTTTGTCTTTCTGATCTAAAGGCCGCATGTTCATCTCCCAATTTCATTTCTACTTCTTGTCTTAGTCTTTTCCCTATTATTTTCGTATACATTTTAAAGCATGCCGATGACAGGCATATAGCTCTGTAGTTTTCACAGTTTATATGTTCTCCTTTTTTGTACATTGGTACAATTATGTTATTCTGCCAGTCTCTAGGGATTGCTTGTTTTTCCCACGCCTCTTTATGTATTGTCCATATCCAGTTTATTCCCTCTTCTCCCATGTATTTTACCATTTCCGGTTCAATTTCATCATCTCCTCCTGCCTTGTCTATTTTTATGTTTGATATTCCTTCTATTACTTCTTCTCTACCTATTTGGTCTAGCTCTGTGTATTCTTGGCCGCCTTCATTTATTACATTGTCAACCTGTGTTACTTCGGTATCAAATTTTTCTTCATAATATTCTTTCCATACCCTAGCTATTTGTTCTGGGTTTATTTGAAATTGCATTGATCTATCTCTTACTGCATTTATCTCCTTTCGTTTTCCCCCTTGATGTGTCGTATTGTCGTCCAAAAGTTTCTATTATTTGTTATATATCTTTCTTGTAGTTTTTCTCTAAATTCTTTCCATGATTTTGCTTTTGCTTGTGTGACTGTCTTTTTTACCAATCGTCTCTGCTTGTAATATTCTTCTTCATCTTCTTCTAATCCCGTTTCGATGTATTTTTTCCATGCCATTTTCTTCTTTTTTATTTCTGTTTTCACTTCTTTATTCCACCATCTTGTTCTTTTCAATTGATCATTACATTTTTTGATTCCACATACTTCAGCTGCTGTTTTCTTTAATACTTCCCTGTAAGTTTTCCATCTTTCTTCCATTGTCCATGTTTCTTTTTGGCACTCTATCTGCCCCAATCTTTTATTGGTTTCCTTCTTGTAAAGTTCTCGCACACGTTCTATCTTTAGTTTGTTTACTTTTACTTTTCTTTCCACTTCCTCTATTTTTTCATCCTTCAGTTTTGCACTGACAAGCCTGTGTTGTGTGGACAGCTCCGTCTCTTTTTCCGTTAAGGTATTTATTTAGTCGATTAAGCTCTTTGCATTTCTCTCTTCAGCCACAAGTGTATATTTGTCTTCAATGGTTTGTTCACTGAATGTTGTTCTGAAGCTATTTTCTTGTGGCATTTTTATAATCAAGTATATTCAAATGGGAAATAAGCCACAATTTTACCTAAAAATGATTTTATTAACGTTTCGACGCCCAAGTCGGGTGTCGTTGTCAAAATACAAAATAATACTAAATAAATAAAATGTTGTTGCTTAGTAAAAAATTCTTCTAATAATTTATTTAATCTGACTCATTTATATCGGCAATTCAGACACGTATTATACATTTTAAAGTAGACGACTTTAAAATGATATTGCCAATATTGATGAGTTGCGTTCCTGGGACGACTTTACTAAAAGATAGTTCATTCGATTACATGAAATCAATTCCAACTCAAGAATATCCGCCACAAAAAATCATAGCATGTGATCTGTCTTTAAAAAGACAACTAAATGTATCGGTGGCACTGAAATTCTCGCGTTAGAGATTCCATAGTAAATCACGAGGGAAAAACCAGGAAAAACCTCGTGATACTATCCCGACATCGTAAGTATTTGGGTTTACATTTAGTTTACTCTCAAAACTAATACCAAATTCTGACTTGATATTTTAAATTTTAAATAATACTAAAATACTAAATATGTACTAACTCGATATGTTACTGATTTACTAATTGTGGTATTTTCTTTCTATTGACTTCCTCCTTTAATATGGGTAACCACATCCTACTGCATTCTACCGAGGAATTTGCGACACAATTGGTTTCATTTAGCATAATTAGAGCCGCTTCTTTGATTTTTCTCTTTTTACTATCTGCTTCTTTTAGGACTATACTTGAATCTCTCCACTGAACTCTATGTTCATTATCCCATGCGTGTTGACATATTTGAGATCTATCAAATTCTCTATTTTTTATATAAGACTGATGTTCATTTACTCTAACGTCTAATGGTCTTGATGTTTCACCTATATAAAATTGTTCGCATTCACAAGGTATTTTATAATAATAATCGACACCCGACTTGGGCGTCGAAACGTTAATAAAATCATTTTTAGGTAAAATTGTGGCTTATTTCCCATTTGAATATACTTGATTCACTGAATGTGTTTGCTATTATCAGGTCATTCGTTTGGCAGAATTCTAGCATTTTAATAAGATTTCTATATAATGTTTCTTCCCCATATTGTCCAATACATCCTAATCCCCTATTAACTTCCTTACCTACTCTAGAATTCCAATCTCCTAAAATTATTATTTTTTCTCCTATCTCTCATAACTTATCTAATTCTAGATGATACTGCTTCGTAATTTGTTATCCTTGATTATATTCTTTTATTCATTATTATACCAACTCCTTCTTTTGCTCTTTGTCCCTGCAGTACTCCGGAATAGTATAGGCTATATTTCTCATTGATATTTATATGTCATCTGCCCATCTTTTTTGTTTCGCTTATTCCCAATATTTGTACATTCATTTTTGCCATTTCTTCTGTAGCTTCTATTACCTTGCCTGTCAGAGATGTCACATTCCATGTCGCTATTCCTATATGATTTGTCTCGTTATGATGTATTTCCTCATTACCGTTTTCTTCTTCTCCATTACTAGTATTATCGTTGATTTTATGCTCCCTGGTCTTTGTATTATCATTATATATATGCTATTTGTTTCGTTTCTGTGTTTATTTATAATACTTATATTCAGTGCTGTTTTTGTAACAATATAGGTTCCGGTACGCAATGTTTCAGGAGTCTGGGGGTATTCAGAAGCGGGGGGGTCAGGCCCCGGGAAGTCTTTTTAAATTTAGTCTCAAAAAGTGCGTTTTAAAGCTATTTGGGAGAAAGGAAAAAATTTAAGAATTTGTGTATAATTTGACCTGAATACTATAAAAAATCTAAGACCATCTCTACTTGGCTACATCATTGATAAAATAACAGTACAAAGAATATTTTTCTCAGAAAACTTGAAATTTTTTACTCCTATTAAACTTGTGGTTTCTTAACAGGTATGTCTGCTTTTACTGGAAAAACTGTATTTGCTAATTAACTGGCCTACTGTAGAAATTTAGTCTTGTACACATTTCAAGGGCATATTATAAAAAACGCACAAAATCTTAGTTTACATGTTTTATTGCATAATTTTTCAAATAACAGTTCAAAAGTAACAAATTAGTTAGTATTCAGTAACAAATTAATCAGTGTAAGTTTTTAGATCATAGCTACATTTTACAAGAAAGAAAGCAATAAATTTGATAACTTACAGTTTATAGAACTGTCCAAAGTTTAGAGAAGTTTTTGTCGTAAATCTCTTCTCTGCCTCTTTCCTTGCTGTTTGTGTCCAATGCTGAGTGCCGTCCCCGAAGCAGCCACGAATTCACGTACTTCGAGGGTTCAAATCGTGTAAGAGGTGGGCCGTTTAACTTCACAAACATTAATGAAGAAACAGTTTTTGTGAGTAGGGAAGCTCTGCCATCAGTAATTATCAGGTTCATTTGGGAAAATCCCCTTTCACACTCACTGGAAGATATTGGTATTGTCTTTAAAGCTGTTGTCAAACGTAGCAAATTTTCTGGGTAGCTATTGTTCTCACAATTTTCCCCAAAATTTCTACAATTGTCAAAAACATATTCTATGAAGGATTTAATTGACTCTCTTTGTTCACTTGTAGACGAACTGCGAGCGCTTCAATGTCTCTTTCCCCAAAAGTATTGTCTTTAATGTTTTTGGGCCAAGCGCTTTTGTCAACTATGTGGGCACAATTGGCCAACACTGCATCGTCTCCACTGATCATCTTTTTTTCGATTGATTGAGCAAGGTGGTCATAAAACACAACAGCATTGATGGGGTCTTCTTTAGATTTCACATACAGTTCGATTCCCATAAAATTTCTGTTGTTGACAGCTGTCTCAGCTTGCGCATAAAACATTCCAGGACTGCCTTTTCGAGAAACAAACGTATTCATCAAAATCTGAAGTTTCTTGTTAGCTCGAAATAGGTCAAGGTCTCGATGTTGTAACTCCTCACTAACATCAGATAGTTCTTGCAGTACGTCACACATCAGTCCCTAATCAAAAATGAAACACGTTGATGTCAGCTTTCTGTGTAGGCCTTCGTATTTGGATCTTTTAAAAGGATCACGCGTCTGGTCTACTTTGGCTGCTGCAAAATGGTTGGCTAAGACCTCATAATTTTCCCAAACGGCCGAAACTGTGCGAAAACTTGATGCGACCCACCGCGTGTTCAACACTCTACCGTTTTTGAACAGTTGTACACCAAGCTCATCGGCACATACATGCAGCTCCCGACTGTTCTTGGGCGGGGCGTGATACAGTACGTATAGTTTGTCTATAAATCCCTTTATCAGGTTTATACTTGCCATTTTCTTTGCCACGTCACTCACACACAACTCAAGTCTATGATTACAACAATGCCAAATAACAATAGATGGAAACTTCTCTTTCAACAGTACACCAACCCCAGACTTCCCTTCAAGCATCACTGCTGCTCCATCACATGCCAAAGCAACAAGTCTACTTTTTAAAACGATTTCATCTATTTTGTGCCCGTCAGGGCATTTCATAACAGCATTAAAAATTCCACAAGACGTCACATTTTCCAGTTCCACCAGGTCTAAAAACAAGTTCACAGGTGACTCCATATTTAACTTTTTTAGGCACACTCTAAGGTACAAAATAAATGTTGATTTTTTACTTAACGTTGTTGACTCATCAATAATAAGCGCAAATTTATCAGTCCCATCTACAATTTCCTGTACAACTTGTTTCTTCATTTCTGAACTTATGTGAGTAATTATATTAGCACAAGCGTTCCGTGAATGTTAAATTCTGCCCATATCTAACCCGTTTAGCTCTTAAACATATATTTCTGCCTCAAAGTGGTTGAACGATTGATTTTCCTTTGCTACCTTATAAGCAGTTCGAAAAACTCGCGCCGTTACTTCTTTTTCTTTTGACACTGTTTTAAAAAAAAACCTTTTCTAACGTTTCTTTCTGTGAATCTGCAAAAATCTTAACAGCAGCTTCATGAGCAGCACTAACTTTGTGATCAAATATCTTTTTTCTTAGTGAAGTTTGTTGCTGAGCTCGACTCGCTCCAGAACTACTAACATCACATTCAGTCCACTGCTTGACCATTTTCATAACATTTTTTTTTTCTACACCCAGAGATCCAACTTTTCTGCAAACGTCACAGCCTAACGGCCTAACTTTTTGTTTTGTACAATAAGCCAACCATTTTTCCTACAATGTTCACTCTTTTGTTCAAAAGTCCAACAGTCTGGCCAATGTTTATCACCTTATTTGGACTATACACTATTTAGTGAAGGCGTTTGGTCCAATATCACTGGCGATGTTAAGCATTTTTGAAATTGTTCATCTGGTTTTCGTTTTTTGGGCTGGTTAAAATAATTAGTAATCTTCTGCATTTTTGAAGCAACACAACACTTTTATACTAAATGAGCGGAAGAGGGTAGCAGATTGGGGCGCACAAATAGGACAGTGGCAAGTACCTGTCACTTTGACCGCGGTCACTGAACTGAGTGAAATATGGAAAACAAAACAACACACGACCTTGGATAGTGCAATATTGCCGGCCGCGATGGCGGAGACTGCGGGGAGGGTAGAAGAAAGTACAGAGGTGGGATCACGATGAGTAGAATTCTATTTTGCTGACGTCACGTTGCCTAGCAACCGTCGATTCTCGCATTGTAAAATTCGTTTTGTGACGTCAGCAAAATAGAATTCCTACCGATCGTGATCCCACCTGTCTCGCGTTAAATACAAAGTTGTAAGTTCTACATCGTGTCAATCGCATAATGGTCACCTAAAGTTACAAAATATTTGTTGTTTTTTTTTTGTTTTCTTGTCCCAAAAGGTGCCGGTACGGCGTACCGGCGCGTACCGTCACAAAAACAGCACTGCTTCTTATATTAAATTTTTCCCTACCTTCATTACTATTTATATACCCATTCCCAATATTTCTTTCACCCATTATATTGCCCATATTGTTGTTATACTTAATACCTATATTCCCATCACCAGTAATATTATTAATACAGTATTTTTCATTTTTATGGTAAGGAAAAACAAAATATAAAAATACTTTTTTTTTCATTGTTTTCTCGTGTACCACCACTGCCACGAGTAATTATATTATATGTTTAATTTGGTAATGTATTATCCCATAACAGACTTGCACAATTTTAAGTAGATTAGTTTTCTCTGATCCTTTATTACAATAATGTTTCGTAATACTCAGAATTTCTTTTTGCCAAGTGTTCTTTCATGGTTTCTTAATATTTGGGCTCTTTCTCCCGCGTACGATTTTAAAAATCAAAAGTTGAAGAAATCTAAAATTTTTAAAGTTTACTCAATATTTCTTTTATGCCTTTTAATAGCAGGATCAGTGATACTTGTCAAAAAAAGATGTCTGGTGCTCTTTGCAGAATATTCGGCGATTAAAATTTTGGATATGTTAAATGAATTTTTTGGAATTGTGACGTTTCTGGTAACAACCCTGGGAGCAAACTTCTGGAACACTGACGAATGGTGTTTGCTGTATCAAACTTTATCTCATATTCCAAAAACAAATGTATGTAAAATCAAAAAATGTTTTACACCGAACATAGTGTTTGTGCTTTTAAATCTAGGTATGGTAAATTCACAATGCATATTCATTTTTATGTTTGATGGCACGATGCCAGTATTATTCGCAACCTACAGTGTTTATTTTTATATAGCAATGTTATTATCATTCGAAATTAACGTACTTACCAAATCAATCACAGAAAGTTATTGTTCGATAAATAAATCATTGGTGCATCTTCAAACTAGAGGAATCTCGGATAATAAAGCAAAAATCCTAAAATTGGTGGAGGAACAATATCAAGATATAGTGCAAGTTGTGAATCATTTTAACAACGTGTTTGGTTGGTCTATTCTAGCAGTTATTTTTAACAATGGTGTATCGCTTCTAAGTACATTTACATTTATTACTTCGATAGGAACAAATAAAACAGATTTAAATGCAAATTACCTTATACTTCTATATGCTGCAAATTCCATCTTCGCATTTGTAAGTATCAAAACTATAATTTGTATCTACTAATATTTTTTATCAAAATTTTAAAAAATCTCATTAAATACATATATAGTAACCGCCACGCTACTAGACACACGGGTAGATTGAGCTAATACACATGATACTATAAATAACAAGATAGTATCTTCCCGTAGCGCAAATACGTCCGAGTTCGCGCATTGCATGATGTAGTTGGAGACCTGAATTTGAATTCTTATTGTTAGCTTATAACCGCGTTGTACAACCGCGAACAATCCAAACTAATTGGACATTACGAACCATTACGAACTTGTAGGTCTACGACTGCGTCACGACTCCGCTCTCTTCAGGATGCGCAATATATCTATTATCTTGTTATTTATAGTATCACGCTAATATATTCCTGAACCCTGCACTTGTTGCAATGTTTACTTTTATGCCGAGAAGTAAACAGATTGATCCTACATAATAGAAAAAGTCCCTTGACATAAAAGAAGGAGAATATTAAGTTCGAGAATATGAGAATATGGAGAATATATAATTTTATGACGTCTAGAACGTCATAAAACTATAAACGTAGAGCATTTCAAGACTTTGCCGTTTATGAAACCGCTGGTAGTCAAACTATCAAACATTGTGTTTGTATACGCTCTGAGCTTCGCTGGTGGCGCTCCTAGCGGATTACTAATTCAACTTTCACCGGTAATTTTTAAATTTATTATTTAATTGTTATCGCTTAATATTTACAACGCCAAAAATAATTAAATTGTAATCGATTTTTTTTAAATTTTGCTAATCATTTTGACGTTCTATTGATAAAATATGAATTTCTTACTTCGGATACTTTCACAATTATCGTGTAGATGGCGCTAATATTATTATATTAATTTATAATTACATATTACGGAACATTAAAAAAACTTAAATTCAGTATTTAAAACGTAAGTATATTTAAGGTAAAAATATATACCACAGCTTTGACCAACTAATATTTTTTATAATTAATGTTTTTAATTTTAATTTTAAATTAATCACTTTGACATTTATGTCAAATTTCCGGTAAACGTTTACAGACTTGCCACTACTGGCGCTCGCGAATTTGTAAATATCCCCTCTACGTACGAGCTCACAGCGTATTACCACATTGTTTCCTGTTTCCTAAGTTTTTTACCGTTAACAGTTTTTAATTGTATTTTCCGAACATTTTTTTGTAGATTTTGTGTAGTTTTTAGTTGTAGAAGTACTTGAAGGACTTTATTTAGTTTTAAGCAGGAATACATATACACTCATGTTTATGAGTGAATATTTTCGATAGTTGTTGGTAGACAATACAGATGTTGCTAGTAGGTACAAGCAAAATATTGGCAAAATAAATAATATAGGTCCAAGGTTCCCTCAAGGGGTCTGAGTTAACCTACGGTGGAGACAGTTTTCCAAATTTTGATAACTTTTGGTAGACTAAATAAGCGGCGATACGAAATTAATAATCAAAATTATGCCTTTACAAAAACACATTATTAGAAAAATGAGGTGAAAAATGATTCATGTTACTTCAAACCGTGATCGATAAAAATATCATATTACCCTTAAATTCAACTTGTCGGCATATTACATTTTTGTTTATTACATACAAGAATAAAAAACCGCTAAACGTCGTAAAAATGAGTGGCGCATACAATATTCCAGCTACAAAAGATCTGATATGAATATTACGTGGCGCTAAAATGTATTTTCATTTTGATGCAAAACAAAATTCTGGTTTTATTTTAAAAGATTTTTCCATAACATTTGCTTTTGAAGTAAACGCGCCACAAAAGAGTTTCAAATTTCAAACTGTATCAAAGTTACTCTTTTGTGGCGCGTTTACTTCAAATTTAGCAAATGTTATGGAAAAATCTTTTAAAATAAAACCAGAATTTTGTTTTGCATCAAAATTAAAATACATTTTAGCGCCACGTAATATTTATATCAGATCTTTTGTAGTTGGAATATTGTACCTCCACTCATTTTTACGGCATTTAGCGGTTTTTTATTCTTGCATCAGGAGTTTTTCAAAGTTATTTATAAATTAATTGTATGAAGTTGAATGTAATGTTTCTCGATTAACACATTAAGCTTTATAAATGGTCGACTTTGTCGCATTATCTCCCAAATGATCTAGTATCCATTGAATATACACTAGATTTTTTTCTATTCGAAATAGATTAAAAAAATATTGGGATGGTCGGTAAATGAACTCGGATTGCCCGTTGCCAGGTCAAATTTAGCGTCGTAACCACTACAATTACATAAACCATTTCGGGAATAATCGTTAATTGGATTATACTTTTGTAGCTTAATAACTTCTAAACGGCTTAACCGATTTTAATCACTAAACATGATTTCAAAAGGTATTGACAAGTAGTATCTGACGCATCCAAGGTCAAGTATGGTAACTGAATCTATTACGAATTATTGAGCTTGAAATCCCGTTTTTTCCCATAGGAAATATATTTGATCATACTTTTGAAGCCTATAACTTAAAAATTCGAATTTTCCTGGTTATGAGGTATACACCGTTAGATTAGTCTAGAGTCCTTCTACAAACGCTCAGTTATTGGCGCAATTCGTAGGTTGAAATTTTGAGTAATTGTCGAAAAACCAAAATTTTCAAAGTTTAGTTCTTTAGTTTTTCGGCTATACTGAGCCGTGTGTACATCTGAGCTTGCTTAGGCACCGTTTGAAGGCTTAACTCAACCCTATTGATTTGGTTTATTTGCGGTTTTCCTGTCTCTCCTTGAACCTAAGATATATACGCCCAAAAATTATGCCATTTTGTATCTACCTAGCCCTATAGCTGGCTTACGGGTAGACAGAAGTCAAAAATTACACCGGTTCTGAATCGGCCCTCACACCCTCTTGAAACACAGAAAAAAAATTCAGATCGGTGTAACTTTTCCACATACATACATACATATCCACAAACATTTTCCCATTTTTAAATAAAAATTGAGTCATATTTCTGAGCTCGGTAACTTTTGAATGGTGTAACCGATTTTCCAAATTAAACATGTGTTGGAAAGGTAATGATCTGTACTATCAGAAGCCGCAAAGGTCGGACTTATGTTTCTGAAATTTTTGGGAGTTTTGGGGACGAGAACGAAAAACTGACCCTAAATGGGAAGGGCCGTAAAATAAAAGGACCCTAAAGGGGAAGGACCCTTGGACCAAAATGGAGAGGTAACATATGGATGGACGAGTCTTTTCCTAAAAATTAAGATGGGATTTGGCCCAATTTTAAATTCAGTCAAGTTTAGAAAATCGAAAATTTCGTGTATATATAGTGTCGCATGTAGGGGTGTTATACGCCACTGACGAGAACTGCCGTTCTCTGGTAATTACATTTTTGTTTATGCTTAAAAATTAAAACGAAATATGTAGATAGTGTTATTTTTTATGACCCATCAGTAGCGGAGGGATTATGAATTATAACCTGCAGTAATTGTAAATGATTGCGATCCTTCAGTTATTGTAAATGATTGTGATCTGAGCAGTAAATTGAGGAATATGAGTTATGACCGAGCAATAGGGGAGAGATTATTTTTAATATGTAGGTATTATGTGCAGAAATAAAATACTCAGTGTAAGATATCTTTTTATGCACCCGCTTATGATCAAATTCGATGTTTTAGAAAGTCATACCGCTACGACTACTAGGGACGTGTAAGATATTTTTAAAACGTTACTAGTTACAAGTACGGAAATACCGATTTTAAGTTGCCTACTCAATTCAGTACAAGGATCAGATACATCAGTATTTTGTAATCAGTATTTGTACTCAGTACCACTGAGAACCGGTATCAAAAGTAACCGTTACATGTCCGCACTGACTTTGCCCGTCTCTATTCGCCACGTCGATAGCCAACGGTTGGGTTGGGTTGTGATCAATGTGCGGCGCGCTAGAAAAATAAATGCACGGGTCACCCATCCCGCCGGCGCAGGTTGTGTCTCGCTTAGGTTCAATTTGCGCCGGGCCTAAGTAACATGGACATAGTTTGGACATTCCTAAAGCTTGTGCAATTGAGGTATTCTCATTTTTTTTTAATTGAAATTTCAGGTCTTCGTTTGAAAAAGAGGTTTAACCATTTTTTACCAGCTTTACTTAAAAATCGACAATGAGTAACTCTTAGCAGCAGATTTATTAATTCCAGTTCTGGTCGGTGCAAAGCCTGCGTTTTGTAGTTTTTATATGGCGAAGAATTTTAGCTTTAACAGTAGTTCCTAAAGAAAATCTAGACCCAACCAATTTATCTTATTCATATTCAAATGATGAAAGGGTTGCCGATGCGAGTCCATTATACAATTGGATATAGGAAATGAGTCAATACTCGCAATCTTAAGTTTGTATTTTAATAGTTGTTACATAATCATGGGGCAGCCGGTTTCGTAGCTTACAATTTATGCCTCATCTTCAGGCCCAGTACATAAAGTCTTCACAATTACAAACTACAAGCTAAAATCAAAAAAAGAGACAAAATGTACATATACATACATAAAAACATAAAAAACAACTATGTCTTGGTTTAAATTACATACAATAAAGCCAAGCAACTGTATAGTATTGAACTCAATAGATAGTCTATAGAGTGTATACTGAGACATTTTGCCATTGGGAGTGACCAATCTGATGATAATTGCTTGGTATATAATTTAATATATACTACCATTAATCCTTAAGTAGTTAAGGGTTTTGACAAGATGGTATATGATCAAAATACACATAAATTTGTAGTAATAGGTATGTAGGTACTTATATATCAGTTACGGAAACTGTCCAACAGCTAAAGATATTCGTGGAACTCACCAGCACCATCAAAACAGCTGACTAGTCTAGTATCTAGTATAACAAATAATTAAGAGACTAAGAGATACTAGACTAGTCAGCTGTTTTGATGGGGCTGGCGACTTCCACGAATATCTTTAGCTGTAGGACAGTTTTCGTAACTGATATGTAAGTACCTACATACCTATTACCATGATACTATAAATAACAAGATAATATATTGCACATCCGGAAGTCGTGACGTAACTGGAGACCGGCAAGTTCGTAATGTTTCGTAATCATTCGTAATGTCCGATTACTTTGAATTGTTCGCGGTTGTATTTTATATTTTATCTTTGACAGTTATTTTGACTGGAATCTCGACACTAAATTTTTTTCGAATACATTGAAGTTTAATTTTATTTTGCTAATTGAATAATTTCATTACATAATGCATACAAATCCCATTTAACTTTAACAAGAATTCAAATTCAACTTCCGGTCTCCAGTTACATCATAAATGCGCGAGCTCGGATGTATTTGGGCTATGGGAAAATACTACCTCTTTATTTATAGTATCATGCCTATTACTACAAACTTTATGTGTATTTTGATCATATACCATCTTGTCAAGACTCCATCAACCCTTAACTACTTAAGGATTGATGGTAGTACTCGTATATATTAGTTGTTTTTTATGTTTTTATATATGTATATGTACATTTTGTCACTTTGTATGGATTTAGCTTGTAGTTTGTAATTGTGAAGACTTTATGTACTGGGCCTGAAGATGAGGCATAAATTGTAAGCCTCGAAACCGGTTGCCCCATGATTATGTAACAACTACTTATTAAAATACAAACTTAAGATTGCGAATATTGACTCATTTCCTATATCTAATTGTCTTATTCATATTGTTTGTTTTTAGTCGACGTTTGAAAGTCGTTTTGGGTATTCCAAATGTTTTAGCGGCTTCATTAATACCCATATCACCATTATTTACAACATTTGCGGCATCACTTAGCTCCCTAGAGTTACAGTTATCTCTCTTAGGTGAATTTTGTTCACCTACTGGTCCAACTCTCATCCTCGTAAGTGGTACATCTATCCTAAAATAGGAGGACAGATGGTAATGTTTAAAATAAGCAGACTACTAGTTTGATGAGTAGTTGTTACTCATAATACACATTTTAAATATAGGTGAATAATAAAATATCTAACAAATAATCATAATAAATAATAATAAATAACATCTGTTTTTTTTTTAAAATGAAATTTAAAAAACTCAAATAAAATTAGATTAGTTATAATGACTGATATATTTCCTCTCCTATAAATCTCTCTCTTCAATCCAAAGAAGAAGAAGAAGTTGACCATATAATCATCATCAACAGCTATTCCATCTATCGTCTGATGTAAGCCTCCTTTAGGTGTGTCCATTCCTATCTGTTTGCTGTTTTTTGCAACCATTCGTGACCAGTCATTTGCTTGATGTCATCAGGCCATCTTGTTTGAGGTCTGCCTCTACTTCTTTTGCTTGCTCTTGGTCGCCACTCGAGAATTCGCTTGTCCAACGGTTGTCTTCCATTCTTCCTATGTGTCTTGTCCAGTTTCATTTTAACATGTCAACATTCTGGATTATATCTGTTACTTTTGATCGTCTTATCTCTTCATTAAACTTGCGATCAATGAGCTTAATGTTGAGCATTTTCAGTTTCCATAGCTCTCTGAGTCACTTGAAGCTTGTGGACTACGCTGTTGTTTAAAGCCCAGATTTCAGTTCCGTATGTCAGAACTGGCAACACGTACTGATCAAACGTTTTTGCCTTTAAAGTGTTTGGCAAGTTTGATTTAAATACTGTTTGTAATCGAACAAATGCTGCCTATGCTAAGGAACATCTATTTAAATGAGCCTTTAGGTTAAGCGTTGACAGTTCTATTTTTTTCCTAAGTATATATACGACTTAACTTTTTCTATATTATTGTTGTCCAGAGTTATATTCCCATTTATATCTAGATATTTGTTGGTTAGAGCCCGGCTAGCTCAGTCGGTACCTACGTTGGGCACCAGTTTGTTCCGGATAAAAGAGTTACTGGTAATTATACTAAAATTCAAAATCAAAGAATCTATTGAATCAAAATTAATAATATATTTTACAATATAAAATACTAAATACATGCAGTTTGATCTATATTTATCTCTTATCTCAGGGGTTTATTGTGTGTTAGCAGAAGGTGCATCCTGGATTATTTCGAGCATTAAAATAACATATAGCTTACAAACATTTATTTAAACTGGAACATAAAATAAAACAAAATAGTGAAAATGTATCAAAATATAAGAACAATGTAATGACTATTGAACTATTAAATATAAAATATTTTTAAGTCTTAAAATATCCTTATCTTATCACATTTACATACACTGTTAATACCTAGCACTATATAAAATATAAATATAAAATATGAGTAAAATATACTTAAGTTAAGCGATAGTCGGAGAGATAGAAGCGGATTTTGTGCGTGATAAGTAATATGGAAAAACTATACGGGGATATGTTGAATTAGTTGTGTACATGACTTTCACCAACGGCCGGAAACCAGAGTTGGGGCCGAGGGTAGTTATAAGGGGTCAAAATCGCGGATTTTATTATTTTTTTTATGACGCTCATGATCGAGATAGTGCACCAAAATTTGGGAATAAGTAGGTCATGACGTAACTAAGTAAAATATCTAGGGGCGGAACGCTGCGTGGCCGACAAAGGGGGGGGGGGGGGTAGGAGTGAATATAAAAAATATAAAGGGTTTTTTGCGACGTTCGTGATTGAGATAGTGGACCAAAATTTGGGAATAAGTAGATCATGACATTACTAAGTAAAATCCCTAGAGCCGGAAACCAGAGTTGGGGATGAGGGTAGTTATAAGGGGTCAAAGTCGCCGTTTTTATTTATTTTTTTGTGACGCTCATGATCGAGAGAGTGCACCAAAATTTGGGAATAAGTAGGTCATGACGTAACTAAGTAATATCTCCAGTGGTGGCACTCTGCGTGGCCGACAAAGGGGTGGGGCAGGGGTGAATACAAAAAATATAAGGGGTTTTTTGCGACGTTCGTGATTGACAGAGTACACCAAAATTTGGGAATAAGTAGACCATGACATAACTAAGTAAAATCCTCAGAGCCGGAAACCAGAGTTGGGCATGAGGGTAGTTATAAGGGGTCAAAATCGCCGTTTTTATTATTTTTTTTGTGACGCTCATGATCGAGATAGTGCACCAAAATTTGGGAATAAGTAGGTCATGAGGTAACTAAGTACAATCTCCAGGGGTGGAACGCTGCGTGGCCGATAAAGGGGTGGGGGTAGGTGTGAATATAAAAAATATAAGGGGTTTTTTGCGACGTGCTAGATTGAGATAGTGCACCAAAATTTGGAAATAAGTAGACCATGACTTAGCTAAGTAAAATCCCCAGAGCCGGAAACCAGAGTTGGGGATGAAGGTAGTTTTAAGGGGTCAAAGTCGCAATGTGTATTATTTTTTTGTGACCCGGCACGACATTTGTCCCCCACGCAGCGTTCCGCCCCTGAAGATTTTACTTAGTAATGTCATGATCTACTTATTTCCAAATTTTGGTGCACTATCTCGATCACGAACAGCAAAAAAACCCCCATATATTTGTATACTCACCCCTGCCTACCACCCCTTTGTACCCCAAGCAGCGTTCCGCCCCTGAAGATTTTACTTAGTTACGTTAGAAAATAGTTACTCTCAAATTTTGGTGCACTATCTCCATCATGAGCGCTACAAAAAAAAATAATAAAAACCGCGATTTTTACCCCTTATAACTACCCTCGTCCGCCACTCTGGTTTCCGCCTTTGGGGATATTACTTAGTTATGTCATGGTCTACTTATTTCCAAATTTTGGTGCACTATCTCAATCACGAACGTCGCAAAAAACCTTTTACATTTTTTTATATTCACCCCTGCCCCACCCCTTTATCGACCACGCAGCGTTCCACTCCTGGAGATTTTACTTAGTTACGTCATGACCTACTTATTTCTAAATTTTGGCACGCTATCTCGATCATGAGCGTCACAAAAAAATAATAAAAAACGGAACTTTGACCCCTTATAACTACTTTCCTTCCCCACTCTGGTTTCCGGCTCTGGGGATTTTAATTATTTATGTTATGGTCTACTTATACCCAAATTTTGGTGCACTATCTCAATCACGAACGTCGCAAAAAACCCGTTATATTTTTTATATTCACCCCTACCCCCACCCCTTTGTCGGCCACGCAGCGTTGAGCCCCTAGAGATTTTACTTAGGTACGTCATGACCTACTTATTCCCAAATTTTGGTGCACTATCTCGATCATGAGCGTCATAAAAAAAATAATAAAATCCGCGATTTTGACCCCTTATAACTACCCTCGGCCCTAACTCTGGTTTCCGGCCGTTGGTGAAAGTCATGTACACAACTAATTCAACATATCCCCGTATAGTTTTTCCATATTACTTATCACGCACAAAATCCGCTCCCAGCTCTTAGACTACAAGAATTAATTATGCACAGTAAACATACTATATAAATTTTGTTATTAATACCCGTGTTGAGCTGGCCCCCCCCCCCACTTGCAAAAATTAAAAAACAAATAGCCCTGATTTATGAGCTATTTATGAGCTCTGATATTCCGCAAACTAAAAATTTTGAGCTCGTTCCACTGAGCAGGAATTTAATACCCTAGTGAGTCAGCCCCCCCCACTACTTAAAAATAGGAATATTGAATCGGTTTTTGCGGCAGAATTACGAGCTATTTATGAGCTCTTGAAATTATATAGTTTCGATTTTTGAGCTCATCCCCTTCACCCCCAAACAACCCTTTAATTGATTTAACTTAAGAGAAAGATGCTGAGAAAACTTAAAATATATCGTATTGCGGATATAATTCCTATAGCTTATATACTCTAAGAATAAACTATTAAATCAAGGGCATTTCGATTATTGAGCTACAACCCCTTCGCAAGAAAACCACCCTATCTTCCCGGCTTAAGAGAAAGTTGTACTTAAAATGCGTTAAACTAATTATTTGGCGACTACATATCATTTAATAATTTATAAGCTTCCAAATTACGCGCATTTAGATCAGTAAATTGCAATTTATTTTGTATAGTGCAGTCACTGAAGGTAAAAATCAACGATTACCTTCAAGTTCGGTGAACCTTCATCGATTTTCACGAAAATTGGTCAGTGGTTAGAGGATACGCCAAGAAACAAAGGTGACATGGTACCACCTTGCGCCTTTACCCTGAGGGTAGATACCGCCCCTTCTCCGGGGTGAAAATTATTTTATAAAAAATAACTGCACAAATCAATAAAAGAACAAATTAAAAGCAAAATTTATTATATAAAGTTAATAAAATAAGTCAATACTTTTTAAGTTATGAAAGATCAAAGATTTTAATTATTTGTGAAAAAAATGCATGTTTTGAAGAGGTTTTTTGTAAATCACTGAAAAACTGTAAATTTTTACAAAAAAGTAATAGTAGTTTAATTCGTACAGCTTATATTCTAAGAATAAACTCTTAAATCACGCACCTTTCGATTATATAGCTACAACCCCCTCGCAAGAAAACGACCCCATTTTCCCGGCTTAAGAGAGAGTTAATATAAACAAAAATGTTGTTGCTTAGTAAAAAAATTCTTATAGAAAGAAAATACCACAATTAGTAAGTCAATAGTCGAGTTAGTACATATTTTATATTTTAGTATTACTTATATACCCATGTATTATTGATATTATTTATAATTTAAACAAAATTATAGTAAAGTCAGAATTTGGTATTAATTTTGAGAGTAAATTAAATGTAAGACCAAATACTTACGATGTCGGGATAGTATCGAGAGGTTTTTCCTGGTTTTCCCTCGTGATTTACTATGAGATCTCTAACGCGAGAATTTTAATGTCACCGTTGCATGTGGTTGTCTTTTTAAAGACAGATCACATGCTATGATTTTTTTGTGACGGATATTCTTGAGTTGGGGTTGATTTCATGTAATCGAATGAACTATCTTTCAGTAAAGTCGTCCCAGGAACGCAACTCATAAATATTGGCAATATCATTTTAAAGTCTTCTACTTTAAAATGTATCATCATATGTATCTGAATTGCCGATATAAATGAGTCAAATTAAATAAATTATTAGAAGAATTTTTATAAGAGAGAGTTGTTCTTAAAATAATTTAAATTGATTATTTGGCGACTACATATCGTTTAATAATTTATTAGCTTGCAAAATATACGCATCTCATTTATTGAATTGCCATTTTCTTTCTATAGTGCAGTCACTGAAGGTAAAAATCAACTATTACCTTCGATTTCGGTAAATCTCCATTTATTTTCACGAATTGACAATAACAACTTGGGGTTTTAGCCTGGGGTATATGTCACCCCTTCTCGGGAGTGAAAATTACTTTATTAAAAATAACCCCACAAATCGAGAGAGGGACAAATTGTAAGCCAAATTTGTTACATAATGTGCTTTTTGATTTATTAAAGATCAAATATTTTAATTTTTGGAAAGAAAATGCATGCTTTAGAGCGATTTTTCATAAATGACTCAAAAACTGTAAGTTTTTACAAAAAAGTTTTCATCACTAAAATTGAAGCTAATAAAAAATATAATAAATTGCTTACTTGAAAAACCTTTAATGTTAATTTAAAGTAAGTTATTGGTAATTAAATGTATATTTTTTTTCCGCGACTGTTCAAATCTAAGGGTTCAAGCTTAAATAACGGGAAAAAGATGCAATTTATAACACTTAGGTACTAAATACTTGTCAAAGTACTTAGAAATACCCATCAAAAATAAGATCCAGAAAAAGTTGATAGTATCAAAAATTTTGATTCAAAATCCGCTAACCAATTTTCGTGAAAATGAATGGAGATTTACCGAAATCGAAGGTCATAGTTGATTTTTACCTTCAGTGACTACACTATAGACAGAAAATGGCAATTCAATAATTGAGATGCGTATATTTTGCGAGCTCATAAATTATTAAACAATATATAGTCGACAAATAATTAATTTAAATTATTTTAAGTACAACCCTCTCTTAAGCCGGGAATATGGGATGGTTTTCTTGCGAAGGGGTTGTAGTTCAATAATCGAAAGGCGCGTGATTTTAGAGATTATTCTTAGAATATAAGCTATACGAATTAAACTACTATTAACTTTTTTGTAAAAACTTACAGTTTTTCAGTGATTTACAAAAAACCTCTTCAAAACATGCATTTTTTTCACAAATAATTAAACTCTTTGATCTTTAATAACTTAAAAAGTATTGACTTATTTTATTAACTTTATATAATAAATTTTGCTTTTAATTTGTTCTTTTATTGATTTGTGCAGTTATTTTTTATAAAATAATTTTCACCCCGGAGAAGGGGCGGTATCCACCCTCAGGGTAAAGGCGCAAGGTGGTACCATGTCACCTTTGTTTCTTGACGTATCCTCTAACCACTGACCAATTTTCGTGAAAATCGATGAAGGTTCACCGAAATTGAAGGTAATCGTTGATTTTTACCTTCAGTGACTGCACTATACAAAATAAATTGCAATTTACTGATCTAAATGCGCGTAATTTGGAAGCTTATAAATTATTAAATGATATGTAGTCGCCAAATAATTAGTTTAACGCATTTTAAGTACAACTTTCTCTTAAGCCGGGAAGATAGGGTGGTTTTCTTGCGAAGGGGTTGTAGCTCAATAATCGAAATGCCCTTGATTTAATAGTTTATTCTTAGAGTATATAAGCTATAGGAATTATATCCGCAATACGATATATTTTAAGTTTTCTCAGCATCTTTCTCTTAAGTTAAATCAATTAAAGGGTTGTTTGGGGGTGAAGGGGATGAGCTCAAAAATCGAAACTATATAATTTCAAGAGCTCATAAATAGCTCGTAATTCTGCCGCAAAAACCGATTCAATATTCCTATTTTTAAGTAGTGGGGGGGGGCTGACTCAGCCCCCCCCACTAGGGTATTAAATTCCTGCTCAGTGGAACGAGCTCAAAATTTTTAGTTTGCGGAATATGAGAGCTCATAAATAGCTCATAAATCAGGGCTATTTGCTTTTTAATTTTTGCTAGTGGGGGGGGCCAGCTCAACACGGGTGTTATTAATGTATACCCTGAAATACCCAGGGCCGTCTTAAGCACACACGGCGCCGGGGTGCAATACTCATCTTTGCGCCCCCTTTGGTCAGAATATTATATAGGCTATAGTTACGGTAAAATTAAAACTAATTAAACTATATTAAAAAAAACGTGGTTTCAGTATTCAAACAAGATCAATTATATAATTTTTCAGGAAAGAAAAATTATAATTATGTTTGATCGACATTTCAAATCTTTCACCTAATTTTACAATAACAATGTCCAATAAATAATAATAAATTAACTTTAAAATTTTGTTCTGAGTCTAAAAGAGGCTCGTCTGCAACCTCGTAATTGAGATTGAGATGTATGTATTTTTCGGGGACATGGACGAACAGTTTCAGAAAATTTAGTTTCGCTCTATTTAGTTCTTTAGCAATTGATACTGAGTCAATTGTTATTGACGGGGCTAGATTTACATATGGTCTGAATAGGCCATAGCCCAGGGCGGCAGAATTTAGGGGGCGCCAAATTTGGTAAAAAAGGAAAAAATGCGGAGGGGAGGGCGGCAAATTGTGGGTAGCCCATTGACAGCAAATCTTCAAATCCTCCTCTGTTTATTGGCTAAATCTTTATTGATTTGATTAAGCATCTTGACAGCTTCGGAAATAATAATATAGGTCGTTTGCAAAGTTTTGTTGATCATAATATTAAACCTTTGCTAAAATATTGTACCATGTCACGACAGAGATGGAAAACTTAAAGTTCTTTAATTTTGTCATCAATCAGCTGATGTTTCTTGTGTCATTGGCGTAGTTGTTGTTAACAATTAAGGATAATGCATTGTTAATTTTCCCCATATTAAAACGAAGTATTTTTAATGAGTCAATTCTTCTCTCGCATCGCGCATTTAAAAGCGCTTTTAATGTAAAAGTGGGTATCTTATTCATTATGACATTCAACCGTAATGTTGACGAGGAAAAAAAACATAAATTACTTGAACAATTGAAAAAACAAATTGTTATTTCCAATGAGCATTTAACAGCATAATTTTAGCACTAAATTAAGGCTGTGAGCTGCACAAGGAACATAAGAGCACCAGGATTAATCTAAGGCTAAACATTTTTTTTGAAGGCCCATATTTTTCCTTTGATATTTATCCCATTATCATGCCCTTGTCGTCGTAAATCATCTAAATTAATATTCATTAATTTCAAACATTCTAACAAATAATTTGCTAATCCTTGTCCGGTAGTATCAGTAACCGGTAAAAAACTGACTAACTTCGGCCATCATAAAAGATTCTACCGCCACCTTTAAAAAATAACGACTACATAGTAATGCGGCGCTTTTACATATATAGCTCCGCAAAACCGCAATAATTATACTTTTGCCAGCAGAATCCGAACTTTGCTCCTAATCTAAATGGGTTTCATATTTCATTTTCATATCGTAGGTGTAGTAAGCATTAATGCCTTTGTAAAAAATATCGAAAGTGCACTTGTATAATTTTGTTATTTGTAGTTTTTTTAAGGACAAGAAGCTCAAATTTGAGCCTAGCAAGAGTTAAGCTTGCGCCCCTTGGACTTGGCGCCCGGGTGCTTCGCATCCCTTTCACCTACGGGCTAAGACGGCCCTGGAAATACCTACTTCGTGTCTACCTTTGGAATGAATCTGTACAGTAAATATACCCCGTATTCACTCTGTTAATAATTAATACCCTCGTATAGTTTATATTTAGGTGTACAATGGAGGCACAGGAAGGACGTCTAGTTCTGTTTAGGAACTATACGAGACAGTAGAAATACAGGAGACTATAAGCCTAATTACTTATAGTTATAAAGATACCTTTGTTCTTATGTGGCCACAAGGAGAATTGTTACGGTGTCTTTCCTCAAACGCCGCCAATGGTGGGAAAGCTTAGGAAAGACAGAGGAAATTAGTCCAAGCGTACAACAGCGACCAAAACTATTGATTAAGTTATAACTTGTAACATACTTACTTATGTACTCTCACAAGTTGAGGTTATGTCCCGTAACCAAATAAAATGTCCATCAGCACAACAAAATATACAGCATCAATTCCGTCACTGGCACAAGCTATTCAAGAGGATGAGTTTTCATAAACTCGGGCTGTATTTTTCGCCGATGGAAAAGGATTCGCAAAATTCCACCCTTTGCAATTCGACCTCATCCCATATCGATCAAAGACATACAGGTTGTCATTCGTCTTTTCTTAAACTCATTCGATCTGTGTTCCAACTCAGAACGAAACATTGAAGCACGGAACCAAGGTTGACTTAGTCAATGGACTACAACCGATGTTGCCAAAAGTATTGATATGAGATTCCAACTATTTTATAGGACTAGAAACAACCAAGGTACGTTTTATGAAGTATTTAAATGTCTTTAGGTTTAATATATATATAAACGAAATACTTGATTAGTCACTCGTATGATTTAACATAGATCTTATAAGTTCTAAAGTATGAGATTGGAATCAAAACTATTAGTGTTTGACAAAATCAGTGGGTTATGGTTAGTTACTAATCGTTATAAAGCGAATGCAAGTCTAAATGATTTGTGAAGGTTGCATAAAAAACCGTAACAATATTTAGTTTTTGCTCGATTTATTTTTAATCCTATTTCTTTTGATTTGGTGCCATTGATTGGTAGCGGGTAGGTACCCCTCTAGGATCCCGATAGAGGTTAGACTTACTTCAGGGAGGTAGCGTCCCTCATCGTTTTTCCTCAACTCCCTACTTAGGGGAAACCAGGCCCAAACCCTAGTATTATCCTACCCAAACCCCAAATTCCTTCCCTATATCCCCCCTACTTGTCAACCCGCCTGAGGGTTGGAATCAATTGGAAATTCTGTCCGACAAAATACATGGAACCTTTTCGTAGTCAGACGTTCCAAATTTTTAACCTGCTCCACAATTAAAACTTCCCCTGTTCCAGTGTTCCCATACATCAAAGTTTGTCCGACTAGACACAGTTAAGCTATTAACAAATTTTCAGCTTGCTATTAATCAACTTTTTTCGGTATGCGTAATCCAGGTCTATACAGGGTGTTTGGTAAAGAATGGACCATAGCTTAACCTAGATTCCTGAGGTTAAAGTAGGTCGATTTAAGCTAACTTACCTTAGTACGAAAGTTGATAATAACCGAAATACAGGGTGTCAAAATTAAGCTTTAATTTTATTTATTCTCGAATATTTTCTGACAGGAAAGAGATAACAACACGAAATTTGGTAAACGGGGATGTCTCGTGGTTAGAAATCTAAATTCGCCACCAAAAATGATGTATTTCCCAGAGGGCGCCACATACGTCTTTTAGCGCTCATTTAATACGTTCAATTCTTTTATCCTCCACTGTACATACTTTTTGAATCAACATTTTTATTCTCTAAGTATTTTTACTTAAAAAAGGTATAGATACTACATTCGTCTCGCCAAACTCAACCGTTTTCGAGATAAACACATCTTAAATCTGCTAGACAACATAATTTTTTGCATATCATTGTAGTTACACCCGAAAAATAACTTAAAACCATAAAAATTTACAAAAATGTATTGCGAATTTTTTCAAATGATAATATGAAAGTTATGTTGTATCGCAGATTTAAAATGCCTGTATCTCGAAAACGGTAAGTTTAGCGAGATAAATGTAGTACACCTTTTTTTAGTAAAAATATTAAGAAAATAAAAATTTTGATTCAATAAGTATGTACCTAGAGTGCGAAAGATGTATGTAGCGCCCTCTGGAAAATAAATCATTTTTGGTGACGAATTTGGATATCTCATCTCAAAAAAGCCCCGCTTACCAAATTTCGTGTTGTTATCCCATTCCTGCGAGGGAATATTCGAGAATAAATAAAATAAAAGTTTAACTTTAACACCCTGTATTTCCGTTATTATCGACTTTCGTAAGTTAGCTTACATCGACCTATTTTAAGCTCAGGAATCTAAGGTTAAGCTATGGCCCATTCTTTACCAATCACCCTGTATATTCAGATAAGTTCTAGACTCGGCGGTCACAAGCACTTAAGTCATTTTTTTATGAAAAATACATAATCTCGCAAACTAACCAAATTTGTGTAATGCACCAACTGGAATAAACACCTAAGTCATATACCGCTTATATATCAAAAATATTTTATCCTGCTCTGTATAACTCTTTATTTTTATTTCATAACGGTGGCTGTATCGACTTAAGTACTTTTACTCAGTCATAACAAATATAGCGAGTTCGATGTGAAACGGCGTTCTAAGTCTAAGCCACTTATGTAGATATGCTCGTCAAATTTGTTTCTAAAATATTATATTGTTAGTGACATAAGTATTAAATACATGCAGAGTCAGTGTATTTCGTGATGATATTGATATCCACAGTCGGTTCTTCCTCTTTTGTTTATACAAGACACTTGAGTTTTGGGGTGAATCTTCGTTTTAAAACCATTTTCAATTATTAGTTCCGATAAAGTTGACGGCCTGATCTGGTGATAGTTTTATTAGTCTGAAATTTATTTCTGTTAAATAATGAAATGGATTTAAATAGTAAATTTACAAGTCTTAGGCAAGCCACACATCAAAGAAACATGAAACGAAAAACATGAAACATGAAACGTAAAACATGTTTCATGAAAATAAAACACTGTTAAAACAAATCTCAAAGTCTGCCTACCAATGAAACGAGTGTGATTCATGCTCATAAAACATTTTTATTTTCGGAGAGTTTCATAAATGGCCGGACGTATATTTGTTTAGCAGTGTTTTATTTCCATGAAAGGTAATTTACGTTTCATGTTTCTTTGATGTGCCTTAGAGGTAGACAGATATTGGAGCTAGTTTCACAGACACTAGTTTCGGATACACCTGAACCTGGTATGTATTATTTTTGTTGACAATATTTTTTTCATCTATGGTACGTAAATAGTGTGCAGTAAATTCTTAAAAAATTGAAAATTTCTAGATGTGTTCCATTGGTGTAGAAATGTTAAAGTAAAGGGAAAACGATGTACGTATAATTAAAAACCATTTAAAGGATGAAGTTGATTTTGATTACAATAATATTAATTTAATTGGATTACGGACATTATTCTTAGAATTTACATACCAAAGATAAGAGGGGTGCTTTTACGCTTCTACCAATTTCTATCATTTGAATGTGTGACTTGCATTTAAATGAATGGTTGTGAAATGTTTTAAAAAATTCAGTAGATGACTTTATAAAGAAAAATATTATAAATCCTTTAAATTTACTGTCAGATTTAAAAAAAAATGTATCTAACTATTAGAAAATCCCTGGTGCAAGCGTAAATGACACATATTTTAATTTGTTTTTGATACCTACTTAATTGAGTTTTCGTTTCTTATAGTTAAACAGGAATACTTAGTAGCAGAGCCTGAGCCAAGTTGCCAAGTACATCGGGTATCCAGAAATCGTATATTCCAGAAAAAACACTTGAAATAAGTGATTACTCAAGTGATGATTCTGTTACTGACCCTACATTTGTACCTGAAAGTTCTAATGGTGTCGTAGGGCATACACAATTGAAAGTTAATGACGTGCATAATCCTCCTGTGATTCTTTCTTCTTCCGATGATATTACACAACCAGTTACAGTTACAGAAAACAGAAAGAGAAAACGGGAAAGAAAAACTAAATACGCCTATACAAGTTTATCATCCACATGACTGGATGCAACTGATTCGTACAAGCAGTAATAAATTTAAGGTTGTTGAAATGCAACAGGCTGATTTTGCTGCTTTGCTTAAAGGTCCTCTTATTATGCGAAAAAAAGATTGCGGTGGTAATAATTTTAAGTGGTTTAACGTTAAATGGCTTTCTTACGGGCGCGATTTCGGTAGTATTAATTATAAAACATCCCTTCAGCAAATGAGGCGTTCAAAACTATTTCTTTCAAAAGAACAACAAGACAAACAATAAATTTTATATTGCAGCCGATTACGGACCAACAGTTGGCAATAAGTGAAGAGAAAAAGCGAGATTTAATTTCTTTGCTACCTTTAATACCGGAATACTTTCATCACTTTTACGAAAATCTAAAGACTGCTGCCGATGTTAGAGACGTAGATCCGGACTTGGACAGAGACGAGAGTGACTTATAATAATGTTTATTTAATAAATATTGATTTTGTATACTTAAGACTTAATAAAAATTGTTACTCATAGTACCTTTCTTGAATTATAAGTATTTAGGTTCCCTAAATAGTATCTGCCTTAACCACTTAAGTCAAATTTTCCAGTTGAACATAATTACTTAAGTCAGTTATTTTACTGTTTAATGATAATGCATTAATACGGATAGCACAGTTGAAAGGCTCATAAATAATATCATACAAATACATTATAAAAGAGAATATGTGCCTTTAAACTTTTTCAGCAGAAACTTTAAACCTTCCCCTGTAAAATTTTTCTGATTTTCAATTTAAGACCTAAGTGTTTATTCCTTCCGGGTTTAGAGTTGTTCTGCTAAATATAATGCTGTATCATTTTTTCTTATTTAGTTTAGGTACACATATAGTCCTGTCGCCAGGGGGGGTACAACGGCCTCGTTAATTCAGATGGACTTACCCAAGTTTTTTTTATGTATTTTGACCCGTAGAACACGAATCTTTTGGGTAACAGTTGATCCGGATGTCGATAAGATTGTTATAGACCAAGAACTTGAGGAATCAAATAACAGCGATTTTTGGCAAAACAAAACAATATTTTGTATTTTTTGGGTCATTTTAAGCAAAAAATATTTCTACAAGTTTTTTAGTAGGATGCACAGTTTTCGAGATAAACGCGGTTGAACTTTCAAAAAATCGAAAAACTGCAATTTTTAAACCCGAATAACTTTTGATTAAAAAATAAAATAGCAATTCTGCTTAGCGCCTTTGAAAGTTCAAGTCAAATTATGTCGGTTTTGATTATTTGCATTGCTAAAAATTTATTGTGTTATTGTTAAACAAAGCTACAAACAACTAGTGCGTGAGTGATGTTTCTATGATTTCTCATTTAAAATCGAACGAGTAGGTAGAATAGGTACTAGTGCAATCAAGACTATTTCTATGTTTTTTTTTTTTTTTTTTTTTATTTAATGGCATAGACATTAGTCATTCAGCCAGTTGCAATAAACAAAATACAATCCTAATCCTAATACAAAATTAAACAGAAACAATATAGTAACACAATAAATAATACAATACAATAATAATACAATAAAAACAATAATGGAACTCTGATAAAGTGATAAAATATTTATGACAAAAAAAAAAGATGCAAATCTGAACTTAAATCATAAAAAATCTCATGCCCGCGTACAAATCTTATAGGACCGTGCGTGTATCTGACAAGAAATCTATAATGATATTGTATATTTGTTGTGAGCCTGTAGCCAGCAAAGACTGTATATTGAATGGTGCATGCATATCAAGTTTAATTAAATTTTTATAGAGAGAGTTTGAATGCTGTTGAAACTTAGTACATTCAAAAAAAATATGATCAAGATCACCCTGCTTTCCGCAATGTTTGCAATTATTGTCTTCAATCACATTTATTTTATATAAATGACTTGGATAGCAAGCATGCCCAAAACGTAATCGATTTATAGTTGTTATATATTTATGTGGAACTTTAAAACTCTTAAACCATGTACTTTGTGGAATCACTGGTTGTAAAGTGGTGTATCTTGTGGGGTTTGTTAAGCAGTAAAGATTCCATTGATCTTTCCATATCGATAGATGGTTTCTTTTAAAAATAGTAATAACATCTGATACACATAAAGAATATGACAATAAAGTGCCTGATGTTATACTGGATTTGGCTAAGTAGTCTACATACTCATTATCTTTGAGTCCAATATGTGCCTTAACCCAAATAAATTTTATATTGAAGCCAGAGTCTTCTAACTGCTTTAACATATCCTTTATTAAAAATATGTAAGGATTACTAAATGTTTTGGGCAAAAAAGTATTTTTGATATTCTGTAAAACTGATAGGCAGTCTGAAAGAATTAACGTTTTTTTAGTATAAGAGTTTTTAATATATTTCAACGCTTCGAGTATGGCCAATGATTCCGCAGAGAAAATTGAAAACTCATTGGGAAGTTTGTACTTGAATTCGAAACCTCCTGAGGGTAAAAAATACGCACAGCCAGACCCTTCTCCTGATTTAGATGCATCTGTGTATATAACTGTTGCATCACTGTAGCAGTTCAAAATAGATTTCAGGATATTGTTGCTGATTATGTTGTTTTCGTTGTATGTGGGTATTATTACATCAGTTTTATGGAAGAGAGCAAAGTAGTCTAAGTTTTTGTCTACTGTGTTTAATTCCTTTGAAAAAATAGGATTGTTCTGTAATGCAGTACATAAAGGCGGAGATGGTTTTTTAATCCAATACTTGTGAGTAAGATCTGATTCGTTAAGATGACATATACTGGAAAATAATTCGAAATTTGTAGTGTGTGCTTTAAGTACCCATTTTTCGCTTAGTAAATTTCTTCTAATCTGTAAAGGAGGCTCAGAAGCTTCAACATGTATTGGTTGTATAGGAGTAGATCTCATAGCACCTAAACAGATTCTCAAGGCAGAGTTTTGGAAAACGTCAATTTTTCTTAAAAGGTTTTTGGAAGCAGAACCGTAGAGAGTAGCACCATAATCTATAATGGATCGTATATAAGCTCTATAAAACAATAAAGATGTTTCAACATCGCAGCCCCACCACACTCTAGTTGTCATTCTAAGGAAATTAATACCTTTGCTACATCTATCCAGCATATATTGTATGTGTGGTTTCCAAGTTAGTTTTTTGTCCAGAATGAGTCCCAGATATTTGACATTATTTTTAAATGTAAAAGATTGATCACTAAGTAATACATCTTGGTTTATAGGAAGATTGTGTCTTGTAAAGACAGATACTGCTGATTTTTTAATTGATAAATTTAAGCCGTTCTCTAAGAACCATGGAAAGAGGGAACTACAAACTGTACTTAGGTTTTGCATACCGTTTTCATATTTCTTGCTTTCCATATAGACACAAAAGTCGTCTGCATATTGTATGATTTTGAATGGGATGTTGTTTATTTGCATCTTATGTATGTCAGAGGTGTACAGATTAAATAAAATTGGTGATAATACTGAGCCTTGTGGTATACCGTAATAATTATGTCGAGGTCCTATTAGTTTATTATTATGATCTCTGATGTAAATTACCCTATCTGTATAGAAACCGATTATTGTGTTAACGAAAGCAATTGGCATATGAAAAAAATTTACCATTTTATGTTTTAAGGTTGATAAACAAACTGAGTCATATGCTCCTTCAATATCTAAGAATAGTGCTGCTAAGTAGTTATTTTTAGTTAAGTTATTCTGTACATCTACAACAAGTGTTGTTAAAGCGTCTAGAGTTCCAAAACCTCTTTTGTAACCAAACTGGTTTACTGGAAGTAAATTCTCTTTTTGTAACCACCAATCTAATCTAAATTTTATAAGCCTTTCTAAAGTTTTAAAAATACAAGACAGTAAGGATATTGGTCTATATGAACTTACGATGTTTGGGTCTTTTCCGGGTTTAAGGATAGGAACAACTAAGATGTCTTTGAAAGAATCGATAACTATATTTTTTTGGATGATATCATTGAAGACATTTAAAAGAAGTTTTTTAGCAACATCTGGTAGGTTGGTTAACATGGGGTATTTTATATGATCGATACCAGGAGAAGTATTTATGCGGTTTTTAAGGGCAAAATCTAATTCAGTTTCAGTAAATGGTTTTAACAGGAAGTGATTATTTGAATGATGACTTTGTGTAGATCGTGTAGCTGAATTTCGAGCAAAAGGAGGACATACTTTATTAAAAAAGTCGTCTAATAGATTATCATTGAAGGGTTTTATACTAATAGATGCTTTTCGATTCATTTTGTTGGCCTGTGACCATATCTCCTTGGAGGAGGTATTTTTGTTTAAATTAGAACACCATTTAATCCAACTAGCTTTGGCTTTTTGTTTCAACTGCTTTTTAGTATGAGCAGTAACTTTCTGACAATCTAGATAATTATCAAGGCTTGGTGAACGTTTATACAATGCTAATGCTTCTTTTCTGTCATTGATTATCAGATCGCATTCTGGGTCCCACCATGGTGGAGGCGATCGATTTTTAGATTTAAAAATTTTGTATTGAGGAATAGATCTAATTGCAGCATCATTAATGCAATCTAATAGAAAACTATAATTTTGATAAGTATTGAAAGAGCTATTGTAGTTGGAAAACATGTTTTCAATTAAGGATGTATACAGGGACCAATTGGCTTTCTTGATATTCCATTTGCTTTTTGGATAAATTATTTCTTGTGAGGTGTTGGTTATTGAAAAATTCATAGATATAGCAAAATGATTCGAGCCTAAGGTGTCAGATAAAACTGACCAAGTAAATTTACTGGCTATATTAGCTGTGCAGAGTGAAATGTCAATCATAGATTTTTGAGTACCATATCTAGGAAGATATGTAGGTTCTCCATTATTCAAAATTACAAGATCTAGGTCTTCGATACTGCTAACAATTTGGTTACCAACTGAATCATTACGCAGTGAGCCCCATAGTGAGTGATGAGCATTCATATCTCCGCCAATTAAAAAAGGTGATTTGATTTGTGAGAAGATATTTATCCAATCGTTTTTGGATGTACTAATATTTGGAGGTCTATATATAGATAAAAAACTTAATTCTATTGTGTTACATTTAACGATAGCACCGCAAACTAAAATTCCCTCATTAAAATTGTTTCTAATATTTATTTCACGAAATGGTATAGTTGTTTTAATTAAAATTGCAACACCTGCATACCCGTCATATCTATCTTGGCGAATTACATTATAACCTTTAAATGTATAATTTTGATTTGGTTTGAACCAGGTTTCACTTAATAATACAATATCAATATTTTCAGTTAATAAAAAATGAATTAAACTATTTTTATTCGAAACAACGGATCTACCGTTCCATTGCAAAATTTTTAATGATTTAAGTTCTGGGAACATGTTATTTATGAGTGATATCCTCTAAAATCGTTTTTATACCATGGTAAATACTATCTTGACTCATAGTTTTTATATCATCTACAGTTTGAATATTTGTAATCAAATTAAAAATATAATTGGAAATGAGTGTTTCCAATACTCGTTGATCTGATTTGTTTTGACAAATTGGGGGTTTTAAATTAGCAGGAAGGGGTTTGGAGGGCCCAAAATTAAAAGGGAACATGGGTGAATTGTTTTGTGTTTGGTTTGGTGATATTTTTCGTTTTTTAGCTATATTATAGTGGCTTGAGGAGGGTTGGGATTGGGATGTATTATTTGAAATGTTTTGATTTTTATGTGTGGTAGTAGAAGGGGATGATTTTTTTGAAGATGTTGGGAGGGGAGGAAAACTGTCTTCGATATTGTCTAGTGTGGAATATCTATTCTGAATAAACAATCCCGAGAAGGACGATTCACAGTAATTTTTTGCCTCGATAAAGGAAATTTTTTGCTCAATCATCACGTTCTTTATCTTCTTTTGATGTTCGTATTTTGGACACTTCTTGGATATGGAAACATGATCTTTACTATCACAATGTATGCATTGAACATCATTATCTTGACATGTATGATCTTCATTTTTGATTTTTCCACATTTTATGCAATGTGCTTGTGGACTGCGACACTGCTTGGAAATATGTCCAAATCTTAAGCAATTGTAACACTGTGTTACTTTGCCAATGTAGGTTTCAACAGGAAAAAATACACTATTTATTGAAATGTAGCTAGGAAGAATATTTCCTTCGAAGGTGACTATCATTGTCCTTTTGGGTACATAGTTAGTTTTTCCATCGGTGTCAACTTTTCTGTAAGTTCTTTTAAAGGCTATTATGGGGGAGGGAGATTTACTATTATCTAACAAATACTTTTCATCGTATTGAGTATCAATATCTCTTATTAGGCCTCTTATTTCTAGTAAATGGTTAGGGACATATGCTACTAAGTTTTGGTCTTTTAATTTTATATTTTTAACTAAATTATTTGCATCTACGATTGACCTTAACAAAACTTTAATTCTGTTTTTTCCAATGGCTTTTATTTCAATAATATTAGGAATGTTCAATTTTTTATGCAAAATGTCCGCAACAGTAAGTGGATGTAAACGGCCAATATCCTGATTGTTTGATTTTTCTATATATACATAAACATTATCAAAATTGTACTTATCTGATGCAACGTTGAACAATTTTTTCTCTACAACTTTTTGCGGAGGTGGAATTTGTTGTGTCGGCACTTTAATAACATCTCTGGTTTTAGTTGTAATTTTCGCAGTAGAATCATCCAAATTTTCTATTAAACTTGATTCAATAATATCCATTTCACTATTCTCACTAGCACCTGAAAAGTTTTCACCTAATGGTGTCCCTGGGGAAAAAGCTTCCCCCATTGGGGGTCGCTTATAGCACTGTTTATCGCACTCAATCAATATCAGTTTTTAAATCACACCAAGTGTCCTTTTTTCTACTAATTAACTCGCTAAATAGTTAATTTTATTAAGAGCAGATTTTAATGGGCACTGTCAGTTTGACGTTTTGCGTGACAATGTATTTCTATGTTACATGCGTTAAAACGCATGTAAAAGCACGGGAAACCCTACGTGTTTATAGCTTTGTTAAACAATAAAAAAATAAATTTTTACCAATGCAAATAATCAAAACCGATATAATTTGACTTAAACTTTCAAATGCGGTAAGCAGACTTGCTATTTTATTTTTTAATCAAAAGTTATTCGGGTTCAAAAATTGCAATTTTTCGTTTTTTTTAAAGTTCAACCGCGTTTATCTCGAAAACTGTGCATCCTACGAAAAAACTTGTAGAAATATTTTTTACTTAAAATGGCCCAAAAAATACAAAATATTGTTTTGTTTTGCCAAAAATCGCTGTTATTTGATTCCTCAAGTTCTTGGTCTATAACAATCTTATCGACATCCGGATCAACTGTTACCCAAAAAATTCGTGTTCTTCGGGTCAAAATACATAAAAAAAACTTGAGTAAGTCCATCTGAATTAACGAGGCCGTTGTACCCCCCCTGGCGACAGGACTAATATGTATGTGTAAACTTAATTATTTAGTAACACAGATATAAGAAATATGTATATAATAAATAAAACTTTAAAACAAAAAATAAAAATACTTTTTTCCATGTTTTCTCACGTACCACCACTGCGACGGGCAATTACATTATATCAAATGTTTAATTTGGTAATGTGTTGTCCCATAACAGACTTACACCATTTGAAGTAGATTAGTTTTCTCTGATCCTTTATCACGATAATGTTTCTCGATACTGAACATTTCGTTTTGCCAACCGTTCTATCCTTGTTTCTTAATATTTGGGCCCTTTCTCCTGCGTACGATTTTAAAAATCAAAATCTGAAGAAATCAAAATTTTTTAAAGTTTACTCAATATTTCTTTTATGCTTTTTAATAGCAGGATCAGTGATACTTGCCAGAAAACGATATCTAGTGTTTTTTGTAGGATATTCGTCAAATAAAATTTTGGATATGTTAAATGAATTTTTTGGAATTATGATGTTTCTGGTAACAACTCTGGGAGCAAACTTTTGGAACACTAAAGAATGGTGTTTGTTGTATCAAAACTTATCTCATATTTCAAAAATAGATGAGTGTAAAATCAAAAAACGTTTTGATCCAAACGTAGTATTTATGCTTTGCAATGCAGTTGTGGTAATTTCACAAGGCATGTTTATTTATGTGTTTGGAACAACTATCGCAGTATTATATGCAACATACAGTGTGTATTTTTATATAGGAATGTTATTATCGTTCGTAATTTACGAAGTTACTAAATCTATCACGAAAAGTTATTGTTCGATAAATCAATCATTGGTGGATCTTCAAATCAAAGGAATCGCGGATAATAAAGTAAAACTCCTAAAATTGATGGAGGAACAATATCAAGATATAGTGCAAATTGTGAATCGTTTCAACAACGTGTTTGGTTGGTCTATTCTAGCAGCTCTTTTCAACATTGGTGTGTTGCTTCTGAGCACATTTACATTTATCACTTCGATAGGAACAAATAAATTAATAGATTGGAATACAAATGACATTGCACTTCTCTATACTGCAAATGCTGTTTTCACATTTGTAAGTATCAAAACTATTTGTACTAATCATGAATAGGGATGAATATTTAGGGGATGATTTTTTCTACCCCATATTAAAGTGTTTTACAAATGAAATAGATCAGTTTTTGACCCATTCGAAAATCTCTATTCGTTTAAGAGATATAACCTGGAGAAATTAGTCTGCGACACCCTTATATATAATGAGGCCAGATTAACTAGTGCTATTGCTCTGTACAATAATAGGCGTTCTATTCAATAAATCGAACAAATGCTTAGTGTCTTGCGAAATACATTATTTCCGTTTAAGAGATATTTTGAGAAACCAGTTGTTACTCGAGATGACTAGGATTGGGAAGGTTAAAGTAAAATTGTTCCAGAGTTGCTTCCTGCTTTTTTGCTTCCTGCAGATGTTCTGAGTGTTAAGGTTTCTGCTACATATGTTATTAGACCGGGCAGTATTGTCGCCCCCGCTAGCGAAATTATTCCGATTCGATTTTTTTGCACAAACTTACTCAAAAAGAGGTTCTTATAACATATCCACAGGGTTCCGGGCGGTGCCGTGGTCGAAAAATTGTTTAAACAATTCTTTTAAACAAAGTCACAAAAATAATTTTTTCATTTCGAACAATTTTTTTTTAGATAATTTTGGTCATTCTGAGCAAAATAGGTCTCCTGTCATTTTTCTCTAAAATTGACTGTTGTCGATTTATATGCGATTAAAAATCTGAAAAATGCGAAAATGGCCAATTTCAAGGCTTAATAACTCGATTAAAAATTATTATTATGGAATGTAAAAAGTGATAAAATCAATTTTCAAACCCCTTCTTCAAGGTCCTGAAGAGATTTTTGTCATTATTTTATTACGAAGCTATTATTTTTAATTATTAACAATTAGCGCTATATTAGTTAGATATTATTTATTTATTTTTTTTCTGACTTTAATTAAGCTTTGTCCATAAAATATGTATTTTCAGTGACAATAAAGCATATTTCTATTCTATTCTATTCTATAGTCCAGGATGTATCGTCGCGTCGCGTCGCCCCCGTTAGTGAAATTATTCTGATTCGATTTTTTTACACCAACTTACTCAAAAAGAGGTCCTTATAACATATCCACAGGGTGCCGGGCGGTGCCGTGGTCGAATAATTGTTTAAACAATTTGTTTAAACAAATTCACAAAAATAATTTTTTTATTTCGAACAATTTTTTTTATATATTTTGGGTCATTCTGAGCAAAATAGGTCTCTTGTCATTTTTCTCTAAAATTGACTGTTGTCGAGTTATATGCGATTAAAAATTTGAAAAATGCGAAGGCTTAATAACTCGATTAAAAATTATTATTATGGAATTCAAAAAGTGACCAAATCAATTTTCAAACCCCTTATTCAAGGTCCTGAAGATATTTTTGTCATTATTATTTATTACAAGGCTGTTATTTTTAATTATTAACAATTAGCGCTACAGTCCAGGATGTATCGTCGCCCCCGTTAGTGAAATTATTCCGATTCGATTTTTTTGCACAAACTTACTCAAAAAGAGGTACTTATAACATATCACAGGGTGCCGGGCGGTGCCGTGGTCGAAAAATTGTTTAAACACTTTTTTTTAAACAAATTCACAAAAATAATTTTTCCCTTCGAGAAAATTTTTTTGAGATAGTTTGGGACATTCTGAGCAAAAAAGGTATCTTGTGACTTTTCTCTAAAATTGATTGTTGTCGAGTTATACGCGATTTAAAATTTTGAAAAATGCCTTTTTTGCTAAGAGACTGTTTTGCTCAGAATAACCCAAATTATCTAAAAAAAAAAATCGTTCGCAATGAAAACATTATCTTTGTTTAAAAAAAAATTTGTGCAAAGTTTGTGCAAAAAAAACTAATCGAAATAGTTTCGCTAACGGGGGCTACGATACAGTTGGACTATAGCGCTAATTGTTAATAATTAAAAATAGCAGTTTTGTAATACAATAATGACAAAAATTTCTTCTGGACCTTGAAGAAGGGGTTTGAGACTTAATTTAGTCACATTTTGAATTTTAAAATAATAATTTTTAATCGAGTTATTAAGCCTTTATAATGGCCATTTTCGCATTTTTCAAATTTTTATTCGCATATAACTCGACAACAATCAATTTAGAGAAAAATGACAGGAGACCTTTTTTGTTCAGAATGACCCAAATTATCTAAAAAAAATTGTTCGAAGTGAAATAATTATTTTTGTGAATTTGTTTAAAAAAAATTGTTATACAATTTTTCGACCACGGCACCGCCCGGCACCCTGTGGATATGTTATAAGGACCTCTTTTTGAGTAAGTTTGTGCAAAAAAATCGAATCAAAATAATTTCGCTAGCGGGGGCGACGATACTGTCCGGTCTATATGGTAGAATGTACTGATTGAAAGCTTTCGTTTTTAAATGGATTGGTACATTGGTTTTAAAAAATCCCTCATTTTTCTGAATGCAACTCAAACTAAACGGACTCATTAAATAATAAGGTAGTCACCCAAACCTGTTAGCCAACTTGTTCCTATCTCTCCTAATGTTGTCCACGCCCTTCCAGGAATATCATCTAGCCCAACTACTTTACCTATTTTTGTTTTTTGAACAGCTTGAACCCCTCCGTCGTTTGTGATTTTGGTGACCATTGCTAGTACTGTCTCCGTTGACTCAATTGGTTTTCTGACAAATTTTTCATTTAGCTTTAGCTTTTGCTAGTGCTACTTTCGATTCCTTTTTATTCCTTTTTGGCGTCTGTATAGTTTTGAAGCTATCTATTTTTCATTATTTATATAACTTTTTTTTCTCTTTTATTTTTCTCGAACTTCGTTTGAACATTACCAGTTTTTTTATTCGCAAAATTCTTTCCTGACATTTGTCCAAGTATTTCAATAACAGTATCGCTAATGATACTGGCCATCTTCCTCTAAATTATATTAGGACTTACTTTTATGTTCCAATACATCTTTTCTACTATTTTTGCCTTGAATATACCTTATTTCTCATCTTAAACATTCATTACTTGATTTTATGTGGTCCTTACTATTCGACATTTTGGTTTAGTTTCGCTTTTTTTCTTCTATATTCAGCATAAGAAAACTGTGCTGTTGGCTTACTGTCTTAGTAAGTACAGTCGAATCCGCTTATTAGAATACCTGTTAAAGGAATATCCCGCTTTAAGGAATAGAAATTTAAAGTCCCGAAACGTTTCTACTTGCCACCAATGATCGGTTATTGTAATAAGCGGGTTCGAATGTATTACCTTGCAATCCTTACATTTAAATATATCTTCTTTTCGCGTTCTTGATTATACCTACTATATTAAACAATGAAAATCTCAAAAAATATCTCAAAAAAATGAAACAAAATCTCGAAAAGTACTGAAACTTTTTTGCACGTTACGTGTACCTAATGTTAAGAAGTATTTTGTATGTATAACAGGAGTTTTGTTTTAATAAACGTAAGGGGTTTTCATTATTTTATTAATATTAAAATAAATGGTTCAGTAGGTGTTACTCGAAAAATCTCGAAAAGTATTGAAACTTTTTTGCACTTTACGTGTAATCTTAAGAAGCTTTCTGTATGTATATTAGGAATTTTGTTTTAACAAACGTGAGAGGTTTCATTCTCTTATTAATAGTAAAAAAAATTAGTACAGTAGGCGTTACTGTAAACTAGCGCGAAGTTTCATACTATATTTTCATAATTAATAGTTTAATAAAATCTATTAAAGGTTTTTGAATATAAGTTTATAAACAATAAATTTGCAGTAAATAATAAATACAGAAAGTTTAACTCAATAACAAATTACAACCATTTTTGATATTTTTTATCAAATATATTTTATCAAAACTTTCTAAAACTATCATGAATCATATCCTTACTGCCATTTTCAAATTCACAAGGAATTAATACTATATAAAAAATGGATATTATGTTATTCACAAAATGAAATATTTAAATGTTGTAAGTATAACGGATTCCCCTTGTCGAGTACATTAATGGACTTTGCTAACTATTTCGTGTCGCTAATTTCGTAACGATCCGCTCTGCATTTTTACTCTCGAGAAAAAATAATACAAAGTAGTATGATACAATGGATCCAAATAATGGCAACACCAAATTGTTCTATATGGTCCACATAATGTTCAGAAAAAAGTCACACCATTTTGAGCGTCGGGTTTGGGGGAGGGGAGGGGGGAGAAATCGGTAAATTCTTAGTTTTTTACGTTTTTCGTCAATATTTCAAAAACTATGCGGTTTAGCATGAACAACCTTGTACAGAAAAATGTTCTACATTAAATTTGAAATAAAAAAAAGAATGTGTGTGTACTATGTACGCACGTAAGAAGATATTCTTCTATTATATAATAGGTAATTTAAACGAAGTAAATATACTTAAAAGGTTATTTGTATTTTATTTAAAAATCAAACTAACTTTCTTATCTACCACTTTCAAAAATTTTTTATTAAAACAACCAAAAATAAAAAAAAATATGAACCGCCCGGGAATTGAACCCGCAACCTTCCAATCTCAGTGCTAACGCATTTCTAACTACTCCATCGAGGCACTAGAAATAGACATGTAAGTTTCGGATATAATTACACAACACGGCACACGACATATAGTGTAAAAATGTTATGCTTACATAATATTTTATTAATCCAAAAACACAAGAATTATAATAAATAATACATTTCCTAAAACCACTAATATATTGTTTTAATGACTTATTTGCACGGTTACAGATACATACATACCTATCTTGAAAGATTAGCAATGAGCAATGCATGTCAAAACTACATACTGTCAGTGTGCGCAGGCGCGCGGTAAATGTACAATTTTACCCTCAATCGATTCGCCGCTAAAGAAGAATATCTTCAAAAAGGTCCTATGCATAATCCTTCTAAAATGAATGGTTCCAAAGTTAAGGAGGTAGTATAGTATAACTATAAGTCATAGTAAAAAAAAAAGAGGCCTAACCTAAACATCCAAAGTAAAAGTTTTCCTCCAACACCAAATTGTTCTATATGGTCCACATATTGTGAAGTAAAAAAGTTACACCATTTTGAGCGTCCGGTTTGAGGGGGGGGGGGGAGATGGGGGAGAAGTCGGTAAATTAGTAGTTTTTTTACGTTTTTGGTCAATATTTCTAAAACTATGCTTTAGCATAAACAATGTTATGTACAAAAATGTTTTACATAAAATTTAAAACAAAAAAGGTTTTATGCATAATTGTTATAAAATCAACGGTTCCAGAGTTACGGTGGGTAAAAAGTGGAGGTTTTCGATACTTTTTATATTATTTGGGCAATTGATGATGATTTTGGGTGGTGAGGTTGACGTTTCTTCAAGGGCTTATTACTAACATACCATCGGTCAGTGAAATTTCAAATTTTATTTACAAAACACAATCCTGTTAAAGAAACTTTCTTTCATCAGTAATAATTGTATAAATTGCCCACAAAATATAAAAAGTATCGAAAACCTCCACTTTTCACCCTCCGTAACTCTGGAACCGTTGATTTTATAACAATTATGCATGGGACCTTTTTTTGTTTTAAATTATATATATATATATATATATATATATATATATATATATATATATATATATATATATATATATATATATATATATATATATATATATATATATATATATATATATATGTAGAACATTTCTGTATACGCCAGTCAATGGGAACAAGAATAGGATATTACCTCCGAATTCTATCCTACTGCATGGATTTTAATGAAATTTTGGGCCTAGCCTCTACGTATCTCCTAATTCAAAGTCTACCCTATGCCGATGTGTGCTTTTATCTTGGAGGTGGTTCCCACCCCTTCTTAGGGGTGGAACATTGTTTGGTTAAAATTGTCGCGGAATTTTCTAGCCAACCTAATTCTAAACAAAAGTTGTTATATAATTTTTTTTTTTGAAAACTCAATACTTTTTGAGTTATTAAAATTGGCCATTTTCATTGAAACATGTATAAAAACTTTTAGAAAGGTTTTTTGCGAATACCCTAAAAACTACGCATCTAACTAAAAAAACTATATTCAACATTTATGTAAGTTATAAAAAAACAAAGAGGTACTTGCCTCCATAACTCTTCTAGTTATAAAACAAAAAGATATATGGTAGATGACAATAGTTTGTTTTTTGGTACATTCTCAAATTGGTGTATTCAACTTGAAATAACAGAGAAACGGTCGATTTTAGGTGCATAATGCTACCAATTCCTTTTGTAGTGATTAAAAAGACCTTTATGAGCTATAGTAAAGGTCAATTATATTAAAACTAAGCGAGATATGCTGCAAACAAAATGGATAGCTAATGTGTTTTAAGAAAAAATGAGAAGAAATTTTAACCCCCATCCATCAAAATGTAAATACATCATTTTCCTTCTACAATATTTTTTACTATAGTGTTATTTCTATGTTCAGAAAGTTGGATGGGTTTAAAATAAATGGTTTTTGAAAAAAAAAGATCAAATTATAGAGAGCATTTTTAAATTTTCTTAAAAATCTTCCTTTTTCTCCATGTAACTTGAAAATATTAAGAGATACAGTAATGAAAAATTAAAATAAAATTTTCATCCGAAAAAACTCTACATTTTCGTATGGTATCTTTTTTCATATCTCTTATCATTTTCGAGTTACATGGAGAAAAAGAAGATTTTTAAGAAAATTTAAAAATGCGCTCTATAATTTGATCTTATTATTTTCAAAAACCATTCATTTTAAACCAGTCCAACTTTTTGAACATATAAATAACACTATAGTAAAAAGTATTGTAGAAGGAAAACGATATATTTAAATTATGATGGATGAGGGGTTAAATATACTTCTCATTTCTTCTTAAAATACATTAGTCATCAACTATTTTGCAGAATATCTCGCTTAGTTTGAATGTAATCGACATTTAGTATTGCTCATTTTAAAGGTCTTTTCAATCACTATAGAAGTTGATAGTATCATTATAAACCTAAAATCGACCGTTTCTCTGTTATTTCAAGTTGAATACACCGATTTAAGCATGCAGCAAAAAAAAACAAACTCTTCTTACCTACCATATCCCTCTTTATATTTTAACTAGAAGATTTATGAAGGAACAAATCTCTTTGTTTTTTTTTATAACCTATACAGAAATATTTTATATAGTTTTTTGTTAGATGCACAGTTTTTAAGGTATTCATTTTTCAGTAAAGTTGTCATTTTTCAATGAAAATGGCCAATTTTCAACCACGAATAACTCAAAAAGTATTGAGTTTTCAAAAAATAATTACAGAACAGTTTTTGCTTAAAATTAGGTTCTCTATCCTATTCCGTGGCTATTTTAACCAAAACATCTTTCACTCCCGAGAAGAGGTGGGAACCACCCCCAAGATAAAAGCGCACATCGGCATAGGGTAGACTTTGTTTCATGAGCTTTGTTTCATGAGCATACTCACTGTAAAAATATCAAGTAAATCGATGTAGTAGGATGGAATTCGGAGCCAAATACCCTCATTGGCTGCCCTAGTATAGTTTAGAAATATTGACGAAAAAACGCAAAAAACTACTAATTTACCATTAAGTATTTTCTATGGGAAATAAGCCACAATTTTACTAGAAAATGAATTTATTAACGTTTCGAAGCCCAAATCGGGTTTCGTTGTCAAAATACAAAATACTATTAAAATAAACAAAAATGTTGTTGCTAAGTAAAAAAATTCTTCTAATAATTTATTTAATCTGACTCATTTATATTGGCGATATCATTTTAAAGTCTTCTACTTTAAAATGTATAATATACGTCTGAATTGCCAATATAAATGAGTCAGATTAAATAAATTATTAGAAGAATTTTTTTAATTAGCAACAACATTTTTGTTTATTTTAATAGTATTTTGTATTTTGACAACGAAACTCGATTTGGGCTTCGAAACGTTAATAAATTCATTTTTTAGTAAAATTGTGGCTTATTTCCCATAGAAAATACTTAATTATAAAAATGCCACAATGAAATAGCTTTAGAACAATACTAATTTACCGACTTCTCGCCCATCTCCCCCCCCCCCCAAACCGGACGCTCAAAATGGTGTAACTTTTTACTGAACAATATGTGGACCATATAGAAGCATTTGGTGTCAGAGGAAAAATTTACTTTGGATGTCTGGGTTAGGCCTTTTTTTTAGACCAATTATACTATACTACCTCCGTAACTTTGGAACCGTTCATTTTAGAAGGACTATGCATAGGGCCTTTTTTATTTTAAATTTAATGTAGAACACTTTTGTATAGAAGGTTGCTCACGCTAAACCGCATAGTTTTAGAAATATTGACGAAAAACGTAAAAAACTACGAATTTATTGATTTCTCCCCCTCCACCCAAACCCGACGCTCAAAATGGTACGACTTTTTTCTGAACATTATGTGGACCATATAGAAAAATTTGGTGTTGGAAGATAACTTTCACTTTGGATGTCTGGGTTTGGGTCTAGTTATACCATACTAAAGCCAGTATAGAAGCTTCTCTTCAAAAATATTCTCGATTTTAGACAATTTTTATATTTTAATTCTGAAGCAACATTTGTTACAATAATACGAATTACTACACATTGATTTGACTTTGTATTGATTGGAGTAATAACCAAAATACATTATTTTTAGGTGTGGCCCGTTATAATCATATTTTCTTGTGACTTCACCAAAAATGAAGCCCAGAAGATTTTGATAAACTGCTCCAGTCTGCACAAAACCATGTTGTTACCAGAAGAAGTATTGGCTTTGAATTCTTTTGAAAATAAAGTTTATACCAATCTCCCAAAGTTTACAGCTGCTGGCTTTTTTGAAATAACTCGGAACACCTTACTACAGTTTATAAGCAGTTTGACGTCGTATTTGATAATATTAATACAATTAAGATAAAAATAACCAAAGTTAAAAATTTTGTTGGTTGAAGAATTTTTATTTTTGTAAGATTTATAAAAAAATAATTACCTGTATATAGTGTTTGTATCTGTGTGCAATTAAAAAGTATCCACAAACAATGTGCGTTATATTTTTACTGGGCCCTGATTCTAATAGGGCTTTTCATCCACAGTCATTTGTTTCCAGCTTCTTTCATGTGTCACATAATATTAATATATCTACGTCATACGTTATTGGCATATACCAATGATCAGTGGCGGCTGGTGGGGTAAAATTTTGGGTAGGCCAAGCCAGCAAATTACATATGTAGCGATGTATAATAATACATAATATAAATTTATTTTTATGTATAATAGTGTAGGAAATTTTTTTTCAACACCCCTTTATTTATTTTTTTGGCTACAGGGGTTGCATTAAGAAATCGCTTTTGTTGTCCATGCATGGGTAATAAGAACGAGCACAAAATGATATATGAAGCATTTTAATAAAGAGTGTGCGAAGGATTCCAAGAAAATCACTTTCTCTATTAATTCTTCTTTTTTGGGGTGCTTCCGGAAAAAAATGGGGGTGCAGGTGCATTATAGAAATTTGTAAATAACAGTAGTACATGGATAATCGCTGAAAGTTTTTTTACTCTACATAGCATAGGTGGCTCAGATGGTATAAAAAGGGGTTTTTTTAAAATGTAACACCCCGTAATTAAAAAATGGGCAATTCCCCTTAAATGAAACCTATACCAAAAAATCAGTCACTTACTTGTGATTAATTTCCCTAGGGTTTCTTCTTAATTTTCTTTACAGTTAGGAAAAAATATATTTTTTAAACATCTTTTTAAAAATTTGTCAACTTTGGGGCGCCACCCCCGCTAAACGGTGGGTGATAGTCATATGCCGTCGGGAAATAAATGGTAGGAAATATAGTCCTCTTCATTTTACTATTAAGTAAATTTTTTGCGAAACGTACAGGAAGGGCTACGTTTCGCAAAAACCACAAATTACCCCCTTTAAACGGATGAAATGGGGGTTCCGCGGCGAAATTTTTTAAGAAAAAGTTAGTCTCATAATAAGCTCCCCTTGATATACCAGAAATAAAATAAAAACCGGACTTGTGTCCATTTTGCGAGGTTCAACCTCTATTTCCCACACTATAAAAATACTTAGAAGGTAACTGTAACAGATTTACATTTAATTATATTTTTAAAACTAAATCAAATTATAAACTAAAATATACAAATAGTTTACATATTTTATCATTTATAGAGCAGGTTTATTCTTCTCTCTTTGCTTTTTACAAATTTGTCAGTTACAATTCGATAATTGTTACAAGTAGCAACGAGGCACGGCGAAGTGAGCGAAGGCCAGTTTGAATCGGGCCTATACACGAGGCATAACACGATAAAACATCGTCTAGAGGGGTGATGCCAATGAGCAACTCCATTGCAGCAGTTGGTATTGTTTTCATGGAACCTGTTATATTTAGACATGCCATCTGCTGAATATGGTTTAGTTTGTTGATCGCTGTTGCCTGTAGCACTTTCGGTACCCAAGCAATAGATCCGTAAGTTAGCATTGGCCTAATGACAGTAATAGTGTAGATTCAAGCGATCATTCTGGGCGAAAGGCCCCAAGTGCGCCCGACCATTCGCCGACACTGTTCATAGGCAATATAGATAATAATATGCTCTTCTAGCTCTACTATCTTAGTGTGAGTTCCATGTTAACTTTCTGTCAAGGGTAATACCAAGGTATTTTACCTCTTCAGGCAAAATGGTTCAATATAGCACTTAGTCCCAATCAAAGTTTTAGTAGATTCGTCTTCTGTGCCATGATCTTTGTTTAATTTTATTTTGTTTATCTTTTCTGAAGTTAAATGGTTTATGCCAGGTTTACTTATTAATTTAATAATAATAATACTTCGTAATGTTATTTTTATTAAAAACTAAAAAAATATAATAAATTTTAATATAAAATAAATTAGACATTTAACAATAATTACACTAACAGTTCACTGAATGAGCTAAAGATTTTACGTTTTCATCTTTATAGTCATTTCACCCCTCAGGTCTGATCTCATAATCTGTAAAAAAATGTTAAAAATTAATAAGAGATCGCAGATACTATGCTTGAGGGTATTTTTTTTAGTGTAATAAATAAAAAATACCCTCAATATCTAAAAACCAAAATCTACGACCAATGTGTTCTTCCGATCCTTACATATGGATGTCAAACATGGACGTTCACAAAAGCGAATATGGACAGAATTGCGAAAACACAAAGAGCAATGGAAAGACAAATGATCAACGTAAGACTGTCAGATAGAAAAAGGAATTCCTGGGTAAGAAATATCACAAAAGTTAAAGATGCTACTCGTCAAACAGCTAAACTAAAATGGAAATTCGCCGGTCATACGATTAGACAAAAAGACGAAAGATGGAATAAAATTATTACAGAGTGGAGACCACAGACATATAAACGGAAGAGAGGGAGACCACAGATGAGATGTGGAGATGACCTAAAACACCAAACCGGCTCAAAATGGAGGCACATGGCTCAGGATCGAGAAAGATGGAGGAGCGAAGGGGAGGCCTATGTTCAATATTGGATGTCACAAGGCTAATAGATAGATAATAGATAGATACTATGCTATAGATAAGTACCTACTGAATTTGTAAAGACAAGGCTAGCCTTAGTCTTGCCTACATTTTGGTGAAAAGTGTCACTAACTATGTGAATAAAAAATTCGCACATTACTACCAATTTTTGCAACTATTATTAATGCAAAATGTTATTTAGGTGATAATGATTATTAAAATTTTTCGCAAAAACATCTTTTTGTGACGACTAAAATTTATGAAATACTATAATAAATACAACTAATAGTAAATTATCTAATTAAGTTTTTTTTAGAGTATAAAGTTAAAAAACCGTTTTTTTATTTATTTATCTAAATGCCACCATAATATCAAAAGACCCTTACACACCATAATCTATAAAAATCGTACAAGCTGTTTCCGAGAGAATTGATGCGTTCCATACATTAAGCTTACCCTGTAGATTGAGAATGAAGAGAAAAAAGCGTTATTATAAAAGTATACAAAAAGGGTTTCAATTTTGATTTTTGTAAAGGTTTGTAGGTGCCTTTGAACACATTCTACAGTGATTTTAAGTGGTGATATTTTTACTCCTAAATCACTATTATTTCGCTCATTTAATTTTTGAAATTTCGCAAAAGAGACATGATTGCCTCTGTTTTGGGTGGCGGAACCGTTTTTCCTTCAGATTTATATAATAAAGAGCAAAAAAATTGGTTAAAAAAGTGTGCTCCAAAATTTCAAAATCAATGTTTTTAGCATAAAAAAGAATGTGTGTGTGTGCTTTGTACGCACGTAAGAAGTTATACTTCTATTATATGATTACTTAAAAATAAATATACTTTAAATAGTTTGTTTTAATTTTTTTTAAACACCAAACTGATTTTGTGCTGACCGCTTTCAAAAAATAAAAAAAGTATAGGATTGCACTGGATTCGAACTCAAGACCTCTCGATCTCTGGCCGAATTAGTCGAGGCATTGAAGCACAAAAAAAAGGCCTTACTGTCGATTTTTAACGCAGTAAGACGGATTTTAATGCAGTTTGGTGCGTTGGATTCGTGAGAATGTCAGGAAATTTTGTGAACTAATGTAATGAATAAGAAATCTGAAATTGCATTGGTGCATAAGAAAAATGCATTTCAAAAGTGCATTTTGAAATAGGCAATTATTATAAATTTGCAACTCGGTAAATAGTTGGGCAACAGCCCGATTAATTATTTTAATTATTTTTAATCATTTTTAAGTCCATATAATAATAGTCTAAGATGTCAATAACCATTAATAATAAACAAAAATTTTTTCCTTACGGGGAATCGAACCAAGTACACGTCCGTAACTACATACACATACCGCTAGCCTACGCAGACACTTGCTAGACATGGGGGCGATATTAAGTATAAACAAAAACAAATAGGTAAGTAAAAATTGTAAAAAAAATTACTACATACTTAAATGTATTATAAAATTAATATATTCCTAAATTTTAGAAGAAACATTCGTAAATTGGTACATTTATACAAAACATTCCAAAAATCGACACTTCAATCCTTCAATGCCTCGACTTAATGCTATACCAAATACGCTACGAGGACTGTGTCTGTATCGGTTCGGACGTACCTAATGACAATTCACGGTAACAAACAGACAAGCTGAAGTGTAATAAATATACAATAAAATGTTTTAATAATACTCATCTTACTCCTGAGGAAGACAAATCCAAAGACACCAAAATTATAATAAATATATTTACTAAAAAAACTAATATATTCTTTTCACACCTTTTCTTGCACTGATATATTTATACATAACTAGAAAGATTTTAGCAACTAAACGCTATACTGTCAGTGTGCGCATGCGCGCAGGTTAAAAGAAATATAACTTCAAAAAAGTGGATATTTTCTTTGGAATTCGATACATGACACAATGCAATATTTTAATAAAAATTTTGACTGTGACTTATTAAACTAATAAGTTAAGTCGATAGTTATTACATCCTTTATCGTTACTTGTTTGGGAATAGTTACAAATATTGATTCCAATCAGTTATCTAGTCATGCTAAATGAATGAAATTTTTAGATGTAAGATTTAATTATTGTTTGTTTCGTTGGATTTGATTTTTTATATTGATGTAATGTTATATACCTGCATTCTTTCTTGAAATGTGAGGTCTGGTAAACCTAAGACATAGCACATTTTTGCCAATGCTGCTTCAATTGTTAAGTCTTCTCCTGAAACTACACCGATATCTTCTAAAACCTAAAATAATAGTTATTTATGTACCAAGTCAGTAAAGTGACTCTTTATCGAACGAGTCTGATATTACGAGAAGAGCGAGCGAGGCGAGTAACAGACGAGTTCGATAAGGAGTCTTTACTGACGTGGTGCATACAAAATTTTATCGAAAACATATATTTTTTAAATTTAATGTCGTCCGAATCACTGGGGTTATAAACGACAACAATGAAAAATAGATATTAAAAATAAAAAGAGATTGTAATATTAAGTAAATACATATGTACTAACAAAAAGTATACATGAAAAGAAAGAATACCAGATATGCCCCTGGGAAGGTTGAGTTTACTTCTCGTTTGCTGGTATATTTGACAATCGGTTGAGATATGTTTTATTGATATAAAATAATATTTGCCAACATAATTTGATATTGGTTTAACACTTACTTGCAATTTACAATTTAAGAACTTTTTAAATTTTAGACGTCATAAGTGGTCATAATAATTTCATGACAGTGATGACAGATAACCTGCAAGATGGCCGCTTTCGATTTTTAATCGATAGTTGTCAATATTGAATAATTACTAAATCGGTAAAGTTTTAATCTATTTTATATGAATATAATTACAAAATACTACAGAATTTCACTTTTTGACATAAATTGAATTGATATAATATCGCAAATTATTACAATATTTTTAATAATTAAAGTAAATAAAAGTCCACTCAAATACTCGCCATTCGATTACTGCCATCGACCACTTACATTCAATATCGGTTAATTTGATTAATCGCGGCAGGTAAAGTAAAATTCTTCTTTCAGTACAATAAAGTGTTACTTTACTGCCGCAAATGAGGGCAAATGAGTACAATAATGAATGACTTTAGTGACGGTTGGCGATAAATTATTTTTAATAACACGTTCAACAGCTTGTTAAAAAATAATTTAATTTAAAAATTTCTTTCCCTTTTCAGTTTTAGTAAAGCAAATTTTTTTATGTGATCATAAAAGTTTTCGTATGACAACTTCAAAACCCTCATATCTCTTTCTTCATAGGCTCGCTATTATTGTTATATGTTTTGTTTATGTATCTTCGGCAATCTTCTTAATTTAGTACTTCCTCTTCAGGTGCCATCCCCGCTACGGAGGTTGGCAATCATCATAGCTATTTTAATTTTTAAGGAAGTAGCTCTAAATAGTTGTTTTGAGCTGCATCCAAACCATTCTCTTAGGCTCTTCAGTCATGAAATTCGTCTTCTTTCGATGCTTCTTCTGCCATCTATCTTTCCTTGCATTATGAGTCGCAGGATGCCATACTTCTTGCCCTGCATCACATGTCCGAGATACTGTAGCTTTCTTTCTTTAATTGTAAGTTCAACTTCCTTCTCTTTACCTGTTCTTCTCAGTACTTCATTGTTTGTAACTCTATCTACCCAGGAAACCCTCATAATTCTTCTATAGGTCCACATTTCAAATTTGGTACTATTTTAAGGCTAATGTAGCAGCTCAATTTTTTGATTCCTCTTTCAGATAACTGAGTAAATCTATATAATTTGAATTTTTTGAAGAATGTCAACTATGTATGTAAAATTGTAATATCCATGAATAAGGCAATTGGAACTTCTATGTACCCTTTCATTCCGAAGACCTAAAGCGTCTTGGGCGACTTCTTCTTCTTGTTTGCCATTCATTTGTGTCCATCGTGTCCATTGAAACGTTTCTCTCTCAAGTTCTGTGCCATATAGTACTTCCATTTTCTCATCGATTTTCCTCTATCTCTTCTTCCATTAACTTGTAACAGCTCTATCTTCAGCCCAAATATATTTTATTCCTACGCCTAACGTGACCAAACTATTGCAGTCTTTGTTCTTGAATCTATTTTGAGATTATAGGCACCTCCAATCTGTCTCTAATCAAGTCGTTCCTGATCCTGTCCCTTCTAATCTTATAGTTCAGAGAAATAAGGAAAAAAAATATCCTGTTGGTGACATAACCCCCTCCAGGCCGAAACCAAATTTTTTGAGTAGTATGTACATCTATATTAATAACCTATATGTTTCCTGCAGCCGATTTTGATGATATACATAAGTAGTTATAAACAAATGAAGTTCAAAAAACGGTAAATTTTCGCTTTTTTCGTCTATTACCAAAAAGTTAAGCATTTTAACCAAATTTGAGAGTAAGGTACTCATAAATCGTATAAAAAACTTCAATATGGCGGTCGCTGAATATGTCTATTCTTATTGGTTGCTTAGAAAATTGCAAAATAAATCATAAATTTTGAGTTCTTTTAAATATTCATATCATAACTTATGTAAAAATTAACTTAGAACCTTCTTATTACACGGAATGCTGAAACTTCTGGTGCTTAAATCTAAATTTTAAAGCAATTGGTCAAATAGCTTAAAAGTTATTTAATTTGTTTATCCCAAATTAATTTTTTTGCAACACTAAAGTCAGAAAATGATGAAGTTACAGTAATACTTTGAATATTTTATGAAAGAAGAAGATTTACGCTATTAATTTAATTAAAAAAAATGACAAAAAATAATTCTAAATATTGCAAAATTATTTTGCAAGGACATGTGAATTAAAGAGGGGGGGCTAACTTCGTCCCTAATTGTCCTAGGACCATTGTTTTCTTTCTAAATGTATATAAAAATTCAGTCTTTCTAAATATGAAAAAAAGAATGTGTGTGTACTTTGTACGCACGTAAGAAGATATTCTTCTATTATACAGAGTGAGTTTTATGTATGGAAACACTCAACTATCTCGAAAACGGCTTGAACGATTTTTATATAGTTTGGTAGGTAGGGGTTTTCTAATACGACCGATATTATAGTGCTATTTACATTGTTGTCATATTTTCCGTTTTTCTGGAAATCTAATGAACTTTCTTATTTCAAATAGAACACCCTGTATGTTTTTTGCGTTTTGAAGTTCTTAAGAAATACTGATTATTTTTTATGTTATATTCCCTATACTTAAATGCCATAATTTCGGAGTTATTGATACATTTATTAAAAAAAAAATTGTACAAATTATAAAAATCAATTTTTTTGGCCCGGATAAACACTATTTTAGTTTGTTTGGATCATTAGGAACAAAAAGATCTTTTGTAATTTTTCTCTGAAATTAATCGTTTCCGAGTTATAAACAATTTAAAACTGAAAAAAATCGAATAATGACGATTTTCACGGTTCAAGAACATAAGTAAAAAATATAATTTTTAAAATTTTAAAGTACTTAAATTCAAGCCCAACCCTTCTTCTACTAGCTTGCCAAAAGATTTTTTGCCTCCTTTTATTGTATAACATTGCTTTTTAATTTTAAATGAAGTGCATATGAGAGGACGGGCGATGCATTAACAACTAAAAAACAATGTTTTAAAATAAAACAATTTTAAATTACTTATCGGCAGCTGATAAAATAAGCCTTGAGCTTGAATTTGGTTACTTCGCGGTTTCAGAAATAACATTGGTAATTTGTGTTCTTGAACCTTGAAAATCGTCATTATTCTATTTTTTTTCGTTTTAAATTGTTTATAACTCGGAAACGATTCATTTTAAAGAAAAATTACAGAAGATCTTTTTTATTCCCAATGATCCAAACAAAATAAAATAGTGTTTAACCGGGCCAAAAAAATTGATTTTTATAATTTGTTTAATTTTTTTTTAAATAAATGTAGCAATAACTTCGAACTTATGGCATTTAGGTATAGGGAATATAACATAAAAAGTAATCGGTATTTTTTAAGGACTTCAAAACGCAAAAAAATATACAGGGTATTCCATTTGAAATAAGAAAGTTCATTAGATTTTCAGAAAAATGGAAAATATGACAACAATGTAATTAGCACAATATCGGTCGCATTAGAAAACCCCTACCTACCAAAATCTATAAAAATCGTGGAAGCCGTTTTCGAGATAATTGAGTGTTTCCATACATAAAACTCACTCTGTATAATAGGTAATTTAAACGAAGTAAATATACTTAAAAGGTTATTTGTATTTTATTTAAAAATCAAACAAACTTTCTTATTTACCACTTTCAAAAAATATTTATTAAAACAACCAAAAATAAAAAAAAATATGAATCGCCCAGGAATTGAACCCGCAACCTTCCAATCTCAGTGCTAACACATTTTCTACTACTCCAGCGAGGTCCTAGAAATAGACATGTAAGTTTCGGATATAATTACACAACACGGCGACATATAGTGTAAAAATGTTATGCTTACATAATATTTTATTATTTTACTACAGGGAAACACAAATCCAAAAACACAAGAATTATAATAAATAATACATTTCCTAAAACCACTAATATATTCTTTTAATGACTTATTTGCACGGTTACAGATACATACATACCTATCTTGAAAGATTAGTAATGAACTACATACTGTCAGTGTGCGCAGGCGCGCGGATCATGTACAATTTTACCCTCAATCGATTCGCCGCTAAATAAGAATATCTTCAAAAATAATTTTTCTACGGGTAACGGTTAAAAAGTTATTCTAATTGTTAAATAAGTAATTAAAAAATCAACATCTTTTTGCAAAATAATTTTACACTGTTTAAAATTACTTTTTGTCATTTTTTTAAATTAAGTTAATAGTATAAATGTTCTTCTTTCATAAACTGTCCGAAGTGTTACTGTAACCTCATAATTTTCTGACTTATAGTGTTGCAAAAAAATGAAATGGAGATAAATAAATTAAATAACTTTTAAACAATTTGACGAATTGCTTTGGGATTTAAAATATAATTTAAGCAAAAGAAGTCTCAGCATTCCGTGTTAGTCGAAGCAATAAAGCACTGAACCTCCGAAAAAAAAAGGACAAGACGGATCTTAAAGGTACGATTCCGAAAGCGGCTGCAGACTGCAGACCGCAAACCGCAGACTGCAGCGACAGTGTCGTCTGCGGTCAGACCAATTCCGAGCAGAACTGCAGTGCATCTCTATATAATAGCAACAACAGCATTGCACGATGGGAATTTATAATAATAGTATAATATTAAAAGTCGTATAAGTAGGATATCAGACGCAATGAACAACGATGAATTAATGTTATATCTTTTGATGGAAAAAGAAGATGACGGCGATCTTTTACTTTTGCATTATAAAAGAAAAAATAAGTCAACTAGGTCTCTATTTAAAAATAGACAATTTGAAGGAAGCTTGCATCGTAAATAACTGAATATTTTGCTACACCATTAATTAATTGCTCTTCTTATTCATTTGAAATACTCATTTTCAAAAGAAATTCAATTCTTTTCACTTTTCAGTCAATTTGGAAGCAAAAATACGTGTTGTCGCTCTGCGGTCGGCGACACTACTGGTTCTGGTGCAGTACTGCGGTCTGCGGTGGCGACGTTCTGCGTGCGGCGGCGACAGTGCCGCTCTACTCGACATCAAGCTCATAAGAAACCATATGAACCAGTAGGTCTGTCGCTGCGGTCTGCGGTTTGCAGTTTGCGGTTTGCGGTCTTGTTCGGAATCGTACCTTAAGAATGCAATTTTTGTGTGCAGTTTTTCAATATTATATCATGGCTCCGGTTCACAAAGTTTTCTGGGCCTCGATTTTTGACCCTTCGCTTCGTTATCGAACGTATTCGCTACGTATACTAAAATACGAAGCGAATACGTTCGATAACGAAGCGAAGGGTCAAAAATCGAGGCCCTGGCGCATTCACGAATCGAATGCAAAAATAATTATTAAAGTGCTCAAACAGACAATAAAAAATATCCAGAACTCGTCAATTATCGGCGGAAATGAGTTCAATTTTGTAACTCGGGGGTTTTTGGGGTCGCTGAAAACGAATATAACGTCAAAAGTGATCTCCGGAGTACCTGGTGCCCAGGGTACCTACTGTTTACCTCGTATTGTGGAGTTTTCGGCAATAAATTTATTAAAAAATTAGTCAAAAATAATTACTCGGGGGTTTTTGGGGTCGCTAACGACGAATATGACATCGGAAGTAATTTCCGGAGTACCTGGTGGACAAGGTACCTACTGTTTACCTCGTCTTGTGGAGTTTTCAGCAAAAAATGTATTAAAAAATTAGTCAAAAATAATTACTCGGGGGTTTTTGGGGTCGCTAACGACGAATATGACATCGGAAGTAATTTCCGGAGTACCTGGTGGACAAGGTACCTACTGTTTACCTCGTCTTGTGGAGTTTTCGGCAAAAAATGTATTAAAAAATTAGTCAAAAATAATTACTCGGGGGCTTTTGGGGTCGCTAACGACGAATATGACATCGGAAGCGATCTCCGGAATATCTGGTGCCCAGGGTACCTACTTCTTATCGAGTTTTCGGCAAATTATTAAAAAAATAGCCAAAAATAATTACTCGGGGGTTTTTGGGTCGCTGATGACGAATATGATATCGGAAGTACTTTACGGAGTACTTGGTACCCAGGGCACCTACTATTTACCTCGTTTTCTGGAGTTTTTGGCAAATTCATTAAAAAATTAGCCAAAATTCATTACACAGGGGTTTTTGGGGTCTTTGACGACGAATATGACATAGGAAGTGATCTCCGGTGTACCTGGTGCCCAGGGTACCTACTGTTTATCTCGTGACTAACGATTTTTGACTAATTTTTTAATGAATTTGCCGAACACTCCAGAAAACGAGGTAAACAGTAGGTACCCTGGGTGCCAGGTACTCCGTAGATCACTTCCGATGTCATATTCGTCGTCAGCGATCCAAAAACCCCCCGAGTAATGATTTTTGGCTAATTTTTTAATGAATTTTCCGAAAACTCCATAAGAAGTAGTGTTACCCAAATGCAAGACCAAGACGAGACTTAGATAGTCTTGGTCTTGGTCTTGCGCCAGTACACCTGGTCTTGGTCTTGGTCTTGGTATTGCGCTCCCGGTCTTGGTCTTGGTCTTGGTCTTGCAGCAAGAGTCTTGCAAGTCTCGCAGTTGCCCATTAGCATATTGCATATCTTAGAACAACGTAACAGAGTAGGTACATTTTAAGATTGAATATCATAGCCATAGGAAAAACCAACCAAATTAATAAATATCTGACACCGGGTGGGGTTTGAACTCACGGTGTAAGTGATCCGTGCCCATATTCTAACTAACTAAAGTTTATTAGAAACATGCATTTTTTAGTGTATTTGCTATTCACTATCTGTGATTTGAAAAGCATTCAATTCGGTGACAGATCTGCACAGTATGTTAATGCCAGTTCTTATTTTTATCCACTACGTTGGGTTGGACAGACCAGTATGGGTTTCAGATTTTATGGCACGTCAGCTGCTTCACAAGCAAAGTGAAACTTACTCTTCAATATCTCACTTGTTAGCCTTATATATAAGGCTATATAGCCGTATTTTTTAACAACGTCGCTGGAAAAATGTTGTTGCTAGACAGGTAAAGTGTCATTGTATACCGGATACCGGGTATACCAATCAAACTGTGTTTTTTCTCAAAGTTCGTATCATTTTGTGGAATATTCTAGCATATAAAATACTGAAATTAAAACCCAACTATAGTCTAATGTTTTCTTAACATTCTGTTTTTGATTCATTCGCTTATGTTGTATAACAAAAAATTTAGGTATTTTATCAACTAGCCATGTTTTTCATTAATACAGGGTGTTTTTAAATAAGTATGGCAAACTTTAAGGGGTAATTCTAAACAAACGAGTCATGTTACGTATGCATGCCAATGGTGAATATTAAATTCTTAATTGTATGTCAAAAATGCGCAATAACTACCTCATAAATCTCACCAAATTTCATTTGCATATCTCAACTGGTTTTAGAGCAATAAATAAATCCTCAGTTTGTAAGAAAAATTTTAATACCCCTATTTCGGAAACGAAGCATTTGCGGACATACCCTCCTATTAGAGGTGAAACTCACAAAGTGCACTTTTTTGAGATTTTGACATTTTCATCAATTTGAACTCAATACGGTACTGTCCAGCTCTGTAGAAATCAACTGGGTCTCTATTCTAATTGCTGAGATAATTTTATGGTATACTTCACTAAGTGCATGATTGTGAATTTCGGTTTCAAGGTAAAACTCATTAAAACTTATTATTGCCCTTAGTGAATTTTTCCTTACAATCTGGAGTGCCGAATCAGTAATACATAATATGTAATAATATTATTATTTAGTGATCTTTCAAACAATACATTATTAAACATAACTGTTTATTATTTTTGTGTTCATTATCTATTCGGCGATTGATTAAAGAAATGAGCTTATATTATTTCTTTGTAGCAAATATTTTACATAATCTATTTTGCGATCAAGCAGGCGACTTGTGTGTTATATTATATTGTTGAAACTGTATATTATTCGTGTGCATTACCTGTTCGGCGATTGATTAAAAGAATATGGGTTTAAATTTCTTTGTAACAGATAGCCTATGCTTACATAATGAATAACATTATCTATTTTATGGTTAAGCAGGCGACTTTTGTGGCTGTCGCCAAAAATAATGGCATTTATTTTCAAACAACGAAACTTATTGTTCATTTTTTAAAGAATAGACGGTTATTTTTGATAGATCGTTAGTAGTTGTAAGTCAGCAAAATTTTGTATAGGTACCTTTGTATGTATAAAATGTATGTGGATATTTTAACAGTAACATTACTTCTGTTTCTATCACATGTGATTTTCTATAGAGGCAACTGTTTTGTATAAACTTATTTATGTACTTAATAATTATTTATTAACATTGTATTCATTACCTATTTCATTTTGAATCCCAACGTCATGATACTTTATGGAGATAAATTCATTAACTTCTCAATATCCAATAATTGTGTTCATGGAAAAACTCATCAAGTACAAAGTGTAGCTATTGAATTTTACCTCTAATAGGACATACCTATGTTTATAAATCAAACCAAGGCCGGCGATAACGGGCCTGCAAGAGATGCATTGCAGGCGGGCGATCCTGTTTGGGGGGCACCAAAATGAGCACCTTTTTCTGCTGGTGTTACACAAACTCATAGAAAAATTATTTTCTTTCAAATTTTTCAATGCAATAGAATTTTATTCACGGCTCCAGTATGCGTAGTGTGTGACAAACACTCATTTTCAAAATGCTATGGATTTTAAAATTTAAAATCCAAATTTAAAATTAAAAATTTTAATCCGGAAAATAATTTTTTAGATAATAAGAATTAAATAAGATATTTACATCCTAATTACATTTTGTACCATTGCCAGAGGATAAAATATCTAAATATAGGTAAATACCTAATTAAACCGAAGGGCGCCTTAGCTAGTATTGCTGGCGGGCGCCTTATACCCTAGAACCGGCACTGAATCAAACTGCCATTATTTTTGGTGCTGAATTAGCCTGTAAGGTTACCATTTACCATACTTATTTAAAACACCCTGCATTGATGAAAAACATGGCTAGTTAAAAAAGTACCTAAGTTTTTTATTATCCAACATAAACGAATGAATTAAAAAACAGAATGTTAAGAAAATATGTATTTAAAAACACAGTTTGATTGGTACACTCGTACCAAAAACCTGGACAATTAAGTTCAGAGCAAAGAAATCGTCTGCTGTTAAAGATGTGCAAAATATTTTATTCTCCTATATACTCCCTAAAACGACCTTCAGTTCTAACCGCAAGACGCAAGAGTCTCGAAGGCTTAGTCTTGTTCTTGCTTAAGTCTTGCATGCTAAGTCTTGGTCTTGGTCTTGCTAAAATTAGGCGGTCTTGGTCTTGGTCTTGGTCTTGCGAAAACGCAAGAACAAGACCAAGACGGCAAGACCAAGACCGATTTTGGGCAACACTAATAAGAAGTAGGTACCCTGGGCACCAGGTATTCCGGAGATCGCTTCCGATGTCATATTCGTCGTTAGCGACCCCAAAAGCCCCCAAATAATTATTTTTGACTAATTTTTTAATAAATTTTTTGCCGAAAACTCCACAAGAGAGGTAAACAGTAGGTACCCTGGGCACCAGGTACTAGGGATGGCGGTTTTTGACAAAACACCGGTTTTTGGTTATACCGGTTTTTTTGCTTACGGTTTAACCTGGCGGTTATAACCGGCCAAAAATACCGGTTTTTGGTTTTTTTAATCCAATAGGTTACAAAGTTACATTTACAATACACTTTAGTTTGCGATACACATTCGACTCGATATCAATATGATCAAAATTAGTACTATCGAAACAACATGTATTACTTTTAACACGTTTGTATATTTGTAGAATAGGTACATTTTAACTTTTAACTAATTTAATACTTCCTGTATGAGTGTATCGTTTTGAAAACGTAGCAAAATTCTTGGAGATTCCTATTCGTAATCAGTAATTCGATATTCATATTCAGAGCATTATTTTTGGTAATCAGAAAAAGTAATTCACCCACTTTCATTGTCAAGAGTTAAGTGTGAAAAATAGATGATGTTTGCGTCTAATTCAACCAGATCACTTCTTATGTAAATGATTACAAATACCTTTTCAAGGAAATATTATAATAAAACTTAATAATTCTTTCTGGCTGATGTTAGATTGCACTTACAGTTTGCTTTTGTATTTTATGAAATAAAATAAAATTTGAAGTTTTGTTTGGAATAATTACTTGAGAATAATAATTATGATTGGGATCCGAAATAATACCTAACCTAATCCTAATCACCGTAAAAACCTAATAACCGGTTTTTACTTTAAAAAGAAAAAACCGGTTATAACCTGGACAAAAAACAACCGGTAAAACCGGTTATTGCGAAGTAAAAAACCGGTTTTAGGTTTAAACCGGTAGGTTTTTCCCATCCCTACCAGGTACTCCCAAAAATCACTTCCTATATCATATTTGTCGTTAGCGGCTCCAAAAACCCCCCGAGTAATAATTTTTGACTAATTTTTAATGAATTTGCCGAAAACTTCACAAGACGAGGTAAACAGTAGGTACCCTGGGCACCAGGTACTCCGAAGATCACTTTTGACGTCATATTCGTTTTCAACGGCCCCAAAAACTCCCGAGTTACAAAATTGAACTCATTTCCGCCGATAATTGACGAGTTATGCATTTTTTTTATTGTCTGTTTGAGATGCACTTTAAGAATGCATTTTTTGTATGCAGCTTTTCAATATTATATCATGGCTCCGGTTCACAAAGTTTTCCGGCGCATTCACGAATCTAATACAAAAAGAATTATTAAGATCCGTCATGGTCCTTTTTTTTTCGGAGGTAAGGCCGATTATAGTGCTTTATTGCTTCGTCTATGTAATAAGAAGGTTCTAACTTGATTTTTACATAAATTATAAACATTTATAAAATCTCAAAATTTATGACTTATTTTGCAATTTTCTAAGCAACAAGTAAGGATAGACATATTCAGCGACCACGATATTCAAGTTTTTTGTACGATTTATGAGTTTCTTATTCTCGAATTTGTTTAAAATGCTTTACTTTTTAGTAATAGACGAAAAAAAGCGAAAATTTACTGTTTTTTGATCTTCATTTATTTATAATTATATACAGTATGTCCCTGTAAGTTGTATCCATATGGAAAACTTTTTTATTATTAATTTTACGAAAAAAAGTTATTCTTTATAAAAAGCTCTGCATGGTCCAAAACCTAAGATTTGACCATCAAATATCAAATTTTTTGAATATTATACGAGGTATGTCAAAAAGTTTGAATTTCACTCAAGAGTAAAGTAGCTTTATTTTTAGTAATATTGGAAATTGCTATTATGAAAAGTTGTTTGGAATTAAAAACTATATTCTAATATGCAATTACATCCTTCTAATTGAAAAAAATTGTTTTTGAAAAATTATGGATAACTATCATTATTTTTTCAGTTATTTCATTTCTGATAACTCTTTTATTATTAATTTTACGAAAAAAGTGGTTCTTAATAAAAAGTTCTGGATGGTCTAAAACTTAAAATACAACCATCTTATATCAAATTTTATCAATTTTATACGAGGTATGTCAAAAAAGATAAATTTAGATCAAAAGTAAAGTACCTTTATACAGGGCCCCAGCAAGGCTGATTGGCGCCCGCGTGCGGGATAAATTTTAGCGCCCTTTAAATCTACTATACAGGGGAATGGGGAGGAACGCACCAAACTTTAAGACTGTCTAATATTCGTAAAATCATCAAAAATAAATACTTACTTACTTACTAAGTCCTAAGCCTTTCTACCTTTAGGTGTAAGGCTGTCAAAAATAAATAGAATAATAATAAAAAATAACTCATACGTTGTTATTCGATTTTCATTTGTTTCCGAGATACGGGGTGTTAAAATTCTTATTACATACTGACGATTTATTTATTGCTCTAAAACCGGTTGAAATGTGCAAATGAAATTTGGTGAGTTTTAAGACATAGTTGGTGCACATGTTTTGACACACAATTAAGAATTTTATATTCACCACTGGCGCGCGTACGGGTAATAGTCTAAAATTTTTTAAACGAAAAAAATAGTACGCCACTGAGATATTTCAAATTAAAAATTTATTTTTGAATTCCCTGTTCAATCTCTGACAAACAATCTATCTTCATGTTTTCATACGACGCTTCATTTTCATGCAAAAAATAAAATATCTTAACGCTTACAAAGTATTCGAAAAGTCAGTTTCTACATGTTCATATAGAAACTTCGTCGAAAACTTTATAAGCGTTAAGATGTTTTATTTTTTGCATGACAACGAAGCCTCGCATGAAAAAAAAGGGAAGATGGATTTTTTGTCACAAATTGAACGAGGCATTCAAGATTTTTAATTTGAAATATTTCAGTGGCGTACCATTTTTATCTTTAAAAAATTTCAGACTATTACCCGTACGCGCGCCAATGGTGAATACAAAATTCTTAATTGTATGTCAAAACATGCGCAATAACTATGTCTTAAAACCAACCAAATTTCATTTTCATACCTCAACCGGTTTTAGAGCAATAAATAAATCGTCAGTTTGTAAGAAAAATTTTAACACCCCATATCTCGGAAACAAATGAAAATCGAATAACAACATATGGGTTATTTTTTATTATTTTTACGTACATTATACAGTCTTGAAAAGTTTGGTGCGTTCCTCCCCACTCACCCTGTATAAAACTAATAAATATTTTTGAAAAATTTCTGAATACTTCTATAATGTTTATTTTAGTAAGCTATAGGGGTGAAAATAAAAGAGGAAATTTAGTGTGATTTTTAATAATTGCAAATATTTAATTCAAAAGAAATTTTTTATTTATTTTAAGGGACTGTCGGCCCTCGGAAATAACGATATCTTTGATTCTGCGTTTAAATTTTTTAAAAATACTTATTACTTTTCTCAGGATTCGAAAAAAATGAATACATTTAAAACACATTGAAAATTTTGACAGGCGACATTTTGCGCCTTTCCCCTTAAATTATTTGCAACATTAATGAGGCACCCTGCATATTAAATTAAAAATATATTAAAAATATTTTGTCATTTCAAAGTTTTCAAACAAATTTTATACAGAGTGTACATAACTAGGATCCATATGGGAAACTGTTTTATTATTAATTTTACGAGAAAAAGTTATTCTTCATAAAAAGTTCTGCATTGTCTAGAACTCAGAATACAACCATCAAATATCAAATTTTATGAATCTTATACGAGGCATGTCAAAAAATATGAATTTTGGTCAAGAGCAAAGTACGTTTAGTTTTCACAATATTGAAAAGTTGTTATGAAAAGTTGTTTAGCATTAAAAACTGTGTCTCTATATGCAATTACATCCTTATAATTGAAATATATTTTGATCTAGAAAGGCACTTTACTTTTGATCGAAACTCATATTTTTTTACATATATCTCATATAAAATTGAAAAAATTTGATAGGATTTAGTCACCCGTTTATGACTTTTCAAGTTGGGTTGTTCTTTAGTAGTATTGAATTCGGCAATTTGTGGCAGGTTGTTATTCGAAAGATATTTAGGCTCAAAGTGTGATTTCCTTCTAATATACTTCTAATAGAGGGGTGTTAGTGTTTGTGCACAGTTCGTCATTACACATAATGTTCCCCAGTTCGTCAGAAAACAACAAATAAGGGAATAAAGACCCTGAGGAAACTCTTTTGAAATAGTTTGATGATGTAGAAGACGACATAAGCGAAGTGGAATCAATTTGTGATGAAAATGTTGCCACTGACTACCATTGCTACACTGTACTAACTATAGTACCTGTCAGTTTTTTTTTTGTTTAAACCTTTTTTAAAAACCTTTTTATTTTCATTTTTATTACTCTTTGTTTAACTCGATTATAAATTTTTATTAGGATTCTTTTATTTGTTTAATTTTTATCACACTTTTTTTTGGGAGTAAAAAGGTACACAATCCATTCTTTCATTCTTGTTATAATGTTTTTTATTTTAATAAATACAGAAAAACTAGATTAATTACTGTGTTTTTTAGATAATCAATACTTTCAGTAAGTCATCGAGATATCTTTTTGCATTAAAATATTTAACAAAAACAAAAATTACCACTAAAATGCTAAACCCGTCTCTCAGGCGGTTAGTTAGTGTTTACGTCATTTGATTTAAGATGTTAGTACTTAAGGCTTAAAATAAATATTTCTTATTTACCAAACCTTCGGTTTGGCGCCCCTTTGGGGTTACGCCCGGTTACGGGGGCCCTGCCTTTATAGTTCAGAATATTTCAATTAGAAGGATGTAATTACATACTGAAACATAGTTTTTAATTCTAAATAACTTTTCATAATAACAATTTTCGATATTGTGAAAAATAAACGTATTTTACTCTTGAGCGAAATTCATATTTTACATACCTCGTATAAAATTGATAAAATTTGACATATTTTAGATTTTAGACCATGCAGAATTTTTTATTAAGAAGCACTTTTTTTCGTAAAATTAATAATAAAAGAGTTATCTGAATTAAAATAACTGAAAATAATGTTAGTTATCCATAATTTTTCAAAAAAATAATTTCAATTAGACGGATGTAATTGCATACTAGAATACAGTTTTTAATTCCAAACAACTTTTCATAATAGCAATTTTCAATATTGTGAAAAATAAAAGTACTTTACTCTTGAGTGAAATTCAAACTTTTTGACATACCTCGTATAATGTTCAAAAAATTTGATATTTGATGGTTAAATCTTAGGTTTTGGACCATGCAGAGCTTTTTATAAAGAATAACTTTTTTTCGTAAAATTAATAATAAAAAAGTTTTTCATATGGATACAACTTACAGGGACATACTGTATATCATCAAAATCGTCTGCAGGAAACATATAGGTTATTAATATAGATGTCCATACTACTCAAAAAATTTGGTTTCGGCCTGGAGGGGGATGTGTCACGAGAAAAATCTTATTTCTCTGGACTATTACCCACCATCCACCGTAACATTTTCATTTTAACTACCTCTATCATATTTTCCTGAATATTCTTTACAGGTCACATTTCACTGCCGTACACCAACGCAGGCCTTACCACACTCTTGCATATCTTTCCTTTCAGCTTTTTCCCGATTTCTCGATCACAGAGTCCCCCGGTCATTCGCTTCGAGTTAAACCAATCAGCCTGTATTCAGGGGCGCGCCAAGTAACTTCGGCGCCGTCGTGCAAAATATTGATACGCGCCTTTATCAAAATTACCAGGGTAGAAATATTATAACCAATCACTCCTTCACATTTCAATGTGGAAAACTATGAATTTTTTTCTACATCTAAATAGGTTTTTTGAAGGAAACAATAAGTACACAGTACACAAGTACACTTATAAAAAATAATATATTCTTCTTCTTCCTTCTTGTATGTAGGTTTTAAAGCCTGCTTCTTCTTCAATATTAGCCTCCTAAATTGTTTAGGTTATCGCACCAACTTTTTCTGTGTCTATTAATATTTCTTCGTCCATTTGGTGACTTATCTCGTGCTATTCGTACTATCCTATCCTCCACCATTCTACTAATGTGTTCGTTCCACTCCTACTTTTGTTTTGTCACCCATCCATTTATATCTTATACATTGCATGCTCTTCTTATGTTTTCGCTTCTTTCCCTATCCAACAGACTTTTCCCTGTTTTTTGTCGAAGTATTTTCATCTCTGTTTTTTTCTAGTAGTCTACGATCTGTTTTTAAACCAAGAGGAGTAATTCAAATTTACCGCGCCGTAATGCTTGTTTGTAATTGGTCCAACTTCAGGCAAGTTTACTCCACTGTTATCAAATTTTGACACTAATGAAATTTATGAAATTTTGACACTACTGGCATTTCATGGGTTAATTAAGTTATATCGGCGATTTTTTGTGTTATCAGCGTTATTCCTTTAACTTTTAGTTTTTTAGTCGGCTTTTATATAAAAAAACATGATCAACCAAAAAAGAAGATGTATTTGGTGATTTTTCTAGTGACTTTCTTGGGTGTGAATCTGTCTTTTTAGTTTACTCCTCCTGGTTTAAAAATAAACTACAGGGTGTCCAGAAAATCTACAGACAAACGAAGACAGGAGATTCCTCAGATAATTTCAAGATATTTTAACCCAATTCACCTAGTCCGAAAATGCTTCCTAGGGGAGCTAGAGCTCTTTGAAGATGACGTCTTGTATTTAGTTTTTCTTAAATAACTCCAGAACGCTTCTATTGAAAAAACGAAAATTATTACACATATTTATCTTCTAGAGATAAATCGATTCCATGTATTGCGAATTTCTAGTACCGGTCATAGGCGTCTGTTTTGGGTAGGGCAGCAGTTATTTTATCGCATAACTTTTTTATCTTTAATTTCTAAGAATTTTTTACTTTAGATTATTAAATTGTGAGGTATTCTACAACTAAAATGTACTCTTGTATTAAGTCGATAGGATACACCGTTTTCTAGAAAAATCGATTTGAACATTTTTCTTGTTTTGAATTTCCCAAAAAAATAAAAACTATTTAGAAATCCGAAAACTGGTACTTTTATTTATATTTCAGAGATGAATCGATTTCACTAATTGCGAATTTCTAGTACGGGTCATATGCGTCCGTTTTGGGTAGGTCAACGGTTATTTTATCGCATAACATTTTTGTCTTTAATTTTTAAGCATTTTTGACTAGACTATTAAGTTATGAGGTATTCTAGTACTAAAAGTTACTCTTGCTTAAAGTTGGAAAAATACACCTTTTTTTTTGAATTTTTTTTTCAATTTTTCCTGTGTCAAAATAGCTTAAAATTTAAAGACAAAAAAGTTATGTAATAAAGTAACCGGTGCCCTGCCCAAAACGGACGCCTATGATCAGTACTAGAAATTAGCATTGGATAGAATCGATTTATCTCTGGAAGATTATTTATTTTTACGCGCCGATTTACGTTTTTCTAAATTGAAGCGTTCTTGAGGTGTTTAAGAAAAACTAATTACAAGACGCCATTTTCAAAGAGCTCTAGCTCCCTTAGGAAACATTTTTGGACTAGGTGAATTGAGCTAAATTGTCTTAAAATTATCTGAAGAATTTCCTGTCTTCATTTGTCGGTAGAATTTCTGGACACCCTGTGTAGTAGTTATTAAAAATAATATATAAAACACTATATTCACAATATTATAAAGTATATTGCACAATAAAACAGAACAGAATAAAAACTATGTGAAAGTTGTAAATCATTACTTAAAATTATTAAAAAACTGAAGATAAAAAAATAAAACATATTTATATTGCGATTTTTTTAAACAAATACTCTTATTATTATATATGATGAAAACCAACGGAAATTTCTTATAGAAATTGAACTTTTCTTGCTTTACCTTTGACAAATTCATTAATTTGATTTTCAATATCCAGGTCCTTTAAAAACTTAGATTCTTTAGAAATTTCTGTAGAAATCTGTTCTGAAGATCTTCTAGCCGCTCCTAACACATTCTAGATCTGAAGTAATTCTTAATTAGTTTTAGTTTAGAAAATGATATCTCGGCGCAAGCTAAAGAAATCGGCATGGCATAGTTAATAATATACGTAACGCAATAGTAATGTTTGGGAATGAGTGGACTAAGTTATTTTTTGCAATGTTTTTTTACTTAAAAAATATTTAGTTTTGAATTGGATATTTATTTAACTTTGCCGACTCAAAGGGCGCCTTTAACACCTTGGCGCCGTCGTGCGCCGCACGACCTTGCCCATATGGACCTGCCTGTATTCTCTGCCTTTATGAAAGTATTTATGTTTAAAATTGAAATATATGCGAATAGAAAAAAGTCATACTCACTTTACCAGTTTCATAAGAATACGATACATTTCCTCGAGCACAAATCGTAATGTTCACAATCATCACACCTTTGTTTACTGCATTTCTAAGTACTTCTAAAATTTCTATTTTTGAAGGTACATTTCCAGATCCAAAACTTTGTATAACTACGCCCTCAACTTTTGGCAACTGCAAAAAGGCGGATAACTAAAAATAAAAAGGTGTTGTATAATATAAAATCAAAACTCTGTATAAGAAAGGATTATCAATAAGATTATGTCTCATCTGTTGTTTATTTTTTACTCAAAAATAACGTGATTATAGGAAACTTAGATTTGTGTGGATGAGTATATCCATAATAAGGATGAAAGTAAATAGGTTTAAATGCAGTACTAACAGAAGAAAAAGAGGACCATGAAAAAGACATGATATTTATTTGAGGTACTGGACCGGGAGTACCATAAGTGCCCAAAAATAATGTTAAATAATACCAGGAGACTTTAATACTAGAGTAGAAAGATAGAATATCTTTTTTTTCTTCATGATAAAGATATCCTACACATACACGCAGACTCAAATGACAACGGAATGAGACCCATAAACTTTGATATGATTAAGAATATGATAATTAATCCAGAGAAATAATATTTTTCTCGTGACACATCCCCCTCCAGGCCGAAACCAAATTTTTTGAGTAGTATGGACATCTATATTAATAACCTATATGTTTCCTGCAGTCGATTTTGATGATATACATAGTTATAAACAAATGAAGATCAAAAAACGGTAAATTTTCGCTTTTTTCGTCTATTACTAAAAAGTAAAGCATATTAAACAAATTTGAAAATAAGAAACTCATAAATCGTATAAAAACTTAAATATGGCGGTCGCTGAATATGTCTATCCTTACTTGTTGCTTAGAAAATTGCAAAATAAATCATAAATTTTGAGATTTTATAAATGTTCATAACTTATGTAAAAATCAAGTTAGAACGTTTTTATTACGTTGAATGCTGAGACTTATTGTGCTTAAATTATATTTTAAATTTCAAAGCAATCGGTCAAATAAATTTAAAAGTTATTTAATTTATGTTTAAGTCAGAAAATTATGAGGTTACAGTAACACTTCGGACAGTTTATGAAAGAAGAACATTTATACTATTAACTTAATTAAAAAAAAATACATAAAGTAATTTTAAACAGTGTAAAACTATTTTGCAAATAGATGTCGATTTTTTCCTTACTTATAAACAATTAGTATAACTTTTTAACCATTACCCGTAGAAAAAATATTTTTTTATATTTAGAAAGACTGAATTTTTATACACATAATAAGTACACACTGTAATAAGAAGGTTCTATGTTAATTTTTACATAAGTTATGAATATTTAAAAAAAAAACTCAAACTTTATAATTTATTTTGCAATTTTCTAAGCGACCAATAAGGATAGACATATTCAGCGACCGCCATATTGAAGTTTTTTATATGATTTGTGAGCTTCTTACTCTCAAATTTGTTTAAAATACTTAACTTTTTGGTAATAGACGAAAAAAGCGAAAATTTACCGTTTTTTGATCTTCATTTTTGTTTATAACTATGTATATCATCAAAATCGGCTGCAGGAAACATATAGGTTATTATTATAGATATCCATACTACTCAAAAAATTTGGTTTCTGCCTGGAGGGGATTGTGTCACCAACAGGATATTTTCTTCCTTGTTTCACTGAACTAAATAGGTGGGGCATGATTCCCTCACATACATAAGGGAATCAGTAAATCTCCTGATAATGAAACGATCCAAATAGAACATAGTCATCGATGCAGGGCAAAGCTGCAGCAGACTGTGCCACAATTTTAGATGTTAGGAATTTCAGATGAGCAAACATAAATAGTGATTACTACATGGTTAATGCACGATTTAAGGAGAAAACATCAATAATAAAAAATATAAACGGAAAAAGGAGAGAAAAAATTTAAACTTATACAAATACTTCCACACAGCTATGATGTGAACAAGTCAATTTTAGCTCAATGGTACCTCGAGCGTGAAACATTGGATATTTTGTACATCCATATGTAAAATCACATCAATTTTATATGTTCCTATGACGGATTAATTTTAAAGGGTTTTTACCCTAATATTTTACTTTGGTGGTTAGCATGTTTGATTCAAGAAACACTGATGATGATCGGTAAACCGATTGAAAACTAGTTCTGTTTGTTTTATGATGTAGCTCTATATAGGGATTTTAACAAATATACATCTTTTATAAAGGATTTCATGGTTTTTTATAATAAATTGTATACAGCCAACTACAGGAAATTTTTTCCTCGTGGATTTTTTTATATAAATCGTTAAAATGTGAGATCTTTCTCAAAGAATGAGACCAAAAACATCCTTCTACGTTTTGAAAAAGCAACTGCCTGGCTATTTGAAGATGATGTTTTTTCTCTAAAATGGGATAAACAATAGAATTGTCTAAAAACTACTCGACCGATCGAGACCATCTTTTGTATATTTAGTAACTACATAAAAACTCCCATTATGGAATGTACTTTAATATTTTTATTGTTTATTTTAATAATTGTAAACAATTGAAAATGTGCTTATTTTCAGAGTTACATAATTTGCAATAACTATTTTTCTATAAACATTTTTTGATTTAGAAAATCATTTATAGAGCAAGTATTTTCAAAAAAGTAGTTTGTGGAACGTTTTCATCTACAATGCGTAGTTTTTTTACAATATTGAAATTAATGAAAATACTAACTTTTTGCTTATAGTCTAGGCGCCAAATAGAGGTCACCGTGTCCTTTTCAATTCTGATGGACAAACTCGAGTTTCGAGGGTGGATTTCGATCCGAATGGTCAAAAAATTGTTATAAACAATTGAATTGTTTACAAGGCTCTGGATCATAAACTAAAAGAAGTAAAAAAAATGTTTCAAACAAAATTTTTTCCTTAATAAAAAATGAATAAACAAACGTTTACTAAACTTAAATCCAACAATTAGAACTCAAGATATTGTAAAATTAGTGCACAGTGCAAATTGCAAATTGCAAAATAAGCATTTTTATAAACTTTATCGATCGTAACTCGGCTTCTACGCATGCAAATGAGCCTTAGAAGGTCTTATTTTAAATCTTAATTAATAAACTTCCAAAAAATCTTATTAAATTACTTTATCTTCATTTGTTTTAAAGTTATACCCGTTTGAAGTTATAATTTTCTTAAAAAAATGTACATTAACTTGTTTATAAGGATTTAAATCAAATTTGAGCTATAAACATTTACACTTTATTTAACAATAATGATAGAAGAACTCAAAAGGAACATTTTGAGCTTACGAAAATGTTCGTAAGTTTATTTTTGACCAAGATATCTATATTTTGGCTACAAATTTCGTCACTTACTTGAATGTGAGCCGATCTTGCCCTCATAGCGCGCCAATAAAATATCGATATCTTGGCCAAAAATAAACTTACGAACATTTCCGTAAGCTCAAATTGTTCTTTTTGGGTTCTTCTATCATTATTGTTAATTAAAGTATAAATGTTTATAGCTCAAATTTGCTTGAAACCCTTATAAACAAATTAATGTACAATTTTTTTAAGAAAATTATAACTTCAAACGGGTTTAACTTTAAAATAAATGAAGATAAAGTAATTTAACGAACTTTGGTTTGGAAGCCTATTAATTAATCTTTAAAATGAGACCTTCTAAGGCTCATTTCCATGCGTAGAAGCCGAGTTACGATCGATGAAGCTTCGAAAAATACTTATTTTGCAATTTGCAATTTGCATTGTGCACTAATTTTACAATGTCGTGAGTTCTAATTGTTGGATTTAAGTTAAGTAAATGTTTTTTCTTCGTTATTTATTAAGCAACAAATTTTATTTGAAACATTTTTTATCTCTTTTAGTTTTCTGAGCCAGAGCCTTATAAACAATTGAAGACACAAGTGCATGAAGGGTCTATGTGACAATTTTTTCAAAATATGTTTTTTATGTTAAAAGTAAGTTGTTCAAACCTAGAAATCTTTCCGACAAGTCAAACACATCCTAAAATTAATATTTTCTAACTTACTAGAATGTAAAGGATCTATGTACACAGTAAATTTTAAAATCTAAGTGCATAAAGGATCTATGTACACTTTATATATATATATATATATATATATATATATATATATATATATATATATATATATATATATATATATATATATATATATATATATATATATATATATATATATATATATAAAAAATATATAATAAAAGTTTTTTAAGTTTTTTTTTTAAATATCATTAATAAATATATTAGTTTTAGAACTACCTATCCTATAAATTTAGTCTACTTAGATCTTATAGTAAAAAAGTTCTAGTATAAAAACTTTGACTTCATTTATCTCAATAACTTGAAAATGTCACATAGACCCTTCATGCACTTGTATCTTCAATTAAATTGTTTATAACAATTTCTTGACCACTAGGACCGAAATTCACCCTCAAAATTCGTAATCAGTAACCAAAAATCCATATGAAACTGTTGAGTTTGTCCATCAGAATAGAAAAGGACACGGTGACCCCTCTGGCGTCAAGACTATTAATAAAAAACCATGGCTCAGTTCAAATTTCGACATCTACGATGTGGCACACCTTTTGTATTGATTTCTCCCAGTTATTTGAGTTGAAAAATAGCGGCCAGTAATTTTTTTGTTTTTTAATCCTTCGTTTTCTGGGGTAAATATACCATAAAGTAGAAAAAAATATTTTGTTTTGACTTTCATATTTAAAGAGTAGCTAAACCATTATCTTTTTTGATATTGATGCAATTAAAAGATGGGAATAAATATGTTTTATACAATTTGATTGTAAATCCAAACGTTAATAATTATTAAATAAGTTCTTTAAAAACTCTTTATTATAATAAAGAGTTTTTAAAGAACTTATTTTTTATTGACTTATTTTTAAAAGTAATACATTACCATTTCAGCAGTGATGGTTGGAAAAAATTCGAGAACTGCTACGTTTGGATTTAATCCTGTAAAAACGCTGAATTTTTTGCATAAATCAATCTTCTTTATATAATGATCATACACTGAAAAAAAAGACAATCGATGTAAAGTTCAACAAAGTATACATTTCATTTGCTTTTCACCTTTAAAAAATATATATCTAAAAACCAACACATCAGAGCGGGTTGAAATTTTCGAAGCATTTTATTATTTTGGATATTCGAAGTATGTATTTTAGATAAAGATCATGTATCTTTATACACCAAGATATTATACTATAAATTCTTTTCGCTGATTTTTCAAATATGGACAACACGCCATATGGAAACCAAAAATTTTGAAATCATAACATGAAGCCAAAGAAATCAATCTAGGATCTAGAACGTCAATGTGTGTTTGGACGTTTTTCTTTGGCAATTTTGTCTATCCGATCATCTGGTATTCTGTTGTCCTTGTCTCTCCATTCTCATCTTTTGTTTCTTGTCGATCGTTCTACGTTTTGCATGTCACAGATTTTTTGCATTTTTTTACTTTTACGGTCATATTATTAGAGTACGCATATCCCGCTATTACTTTTAATTTTAATGGTCGCATTTCCGTAGATCTTAGCACTCTCTTGGCTTACATATTCTTATATATTCTTTATATTCCTTACATTTACTCATAGATTTATTTATCCAAAATATGTCTCATAAATATCCAGATATTAGTTGTGTCTTTGTTGTTTGAGTCCTATATACATACATACATACACATTATATATATTTTTCTATGAATAAATTGAATTTTGCCAAAACAAAAACAATGACAAACACACAAGATAATAGAAACGTAATACTAAACGACACCACAATAGAAGCCGTTAATGATTATATATATATTTGGGACAGATAATAAAAATAAATAAGGAAAACCAAACAGCGGAGGTAAAAAGAAGGGTCAGATTAGCCTGGGCAAGATTTGGGAAACTAAAATGGATCCTAAAGAATAAGAAATACAACAATACTTGAAAACAAGAGTGTTTGACCACTGCATAATTCCAATTCTCACATACGAATGCCAAACATGGACCTTGACCAAAGCAAACATGGATAAAATAATGAAGACACAAAGAGCCATGGAGAGAGCAATGTTAGGAGTAAAATTAACAGACAAAAAGCAAAACAACTGGGTAAAAAATAAAACAAAAGTCAAAGACGCAGGACAACATATAGCCAGGCTAAAATGGAGCTTCGCAGGTCATAACGCTAGACAAACGGTCAATAGGTGGAATACCACGATACAGCAATGTAGACCATGGATAGGAAAGAGAGCAAGAGGACGACCCCAGATGAGATGGGGAGACGACATTAAAAAGATAGGAGGAACGCACTGGAAACAGAAAGCACTAAAGAGAAGCGAATGGAGGAAACTCGGGGAAGCGTTTGTTCAAAATTGCACGAATTAAAGGGCAAAAGAAGATACACATTATATTATATCAATATTTTAAGAGAATTGAGTAGGGGTAGCGAACATCTTGAAAATTTCAAGATCTTGTCTTGATTTGAAGACAAGATCAAGAAAAGAAGTAATTTTAGATTTCAAGACAAGAAATTTTTTATTAATACCAAGATTTCTTGTCAAGAAAACAAGAAATCTTGAAATATCTTGACTAATAATGAAAAGATAGTAAGCTTTAAATATTTCTTCAAATTTTTGTATTGCGTCTGATTATAGAAGCTTTCTCCAAGATGAATAGGAAAATGCCTCTACTTTATGCCGAGGATCCAAAATAAGAACTATTCAGTATATCCAATTAGTTTTGTTATAGTGTTTCAGTATTTTATCTCTCGCAGCTTGAATGAAGTGAATTAATTACTCGTCGGTAGTGTCTCTATTAATTTAATTATCATGGTAATGAGCCCAATATTTCCAGTTTGTCTAAAAGTAAGTTTACTCCAATTACCACCAATGGGAGTGTGCAAAAATTTTCCCCTTCGACCCTTCGAGTATTGAAGAAAGTGTTTTAAAGCTTCTCAGATACTGACAAAATCGGAATGGGACGTTTCGATGCCGCCGGTTCATCGCCGGCCGTTTCGATGCCGCCGGTTCATCGCCAGTCCATTTCATCGCCGTCATATCTCGCATTTCCTAGAATTCCTAATTAATACTAAAAATAACTAATAATTGTAACTGTCGAAAATTCGAAAATATATCAGATAGCGATTAATTGACTGGCGATGAATCGGCCGGCATCGGCATCGAACTGGCGGCATCGAAACGGCGGCGATGAAACGTCCTAGACCCTGACAAAATTTACTGATCAGAACCCATTGTTTATTTATTATTTTGCATTTATTTAGATTTTCGATCGGGACTCCCCCAGTGGCCGTGTTAGCACGCAACGCAATAAATAGGTCGCCGGGAAATCACCGGACCGGGTAATCAAGAAATTTCTTGAAATTTCTTGAAAGATCTTGAAAGATTTAGAAAGATCTTGAAAGATTTAGAAAGATCTTGAAATTTCTTGAGTCAGGAAAGATATAAAATGTCAAGAAAACGTCAAGACAAGATGTTTTTAAATTTCTTGATTTTTTCTCAAGACAAGACAAGAAGTTGTTGTCAATTGTCAAGACAAGAATTCTGTCTTGTCGACCCTTAGAACTGGGTATGGGTTCTCGTCATCCAGTGAGATTTTTCCGTGCCCAATACTGACAGTTTTGTTCAATTACGGTGCCCTTTAGATGAAATGAGAATACATCTAAAAAAGATGAAATTATTGGAAAAATGGATTTCTATTACATCACTTCACTATTTCTTTCCATCTAAAAGAGATTAGTAAAAAGAGAAATATTCCGACAAGTTTACTATTATCTACATACATATTATCATAATTATTTTAATATTATCCTTTCATCTAATAACTTTCACTTTCGTCCTTAAAATATTTACGTAAATCAGAAAACTGGCCATATAAATACAATTTAAATTTATATCAAGCTTAATAACAGTTAATTTGTTATTTTTTTATTTCGAAATATGTGTCTCGACTGCTAGAATGCAGTGCTACTTTTTTGTTTTATAATGGTCATTGACACAGGTACAATTTCCATTTATATTTAAATTTTTAATACATTTACATTGGGTATAATATTAGCTACAATACACTTTTTGAAATACATTTTTTTAATTAAATTTTTCCAACTTTTTGTTTTGAAAAAATTTTAATCTATTTTTATAGTTATTGTTGTTTGAGATAAGTACGTTTTTTAGGTTGTTACCAAGATTGTATTTTCTTCTGGTTGTTACATTAGGTAAAGTTTGTTTAGCAGTAAATGGTTGACTTCAATTAGTGTGGTCGTAAATATAATAAAAGTTATCTGACTTGTAGTCGAGGAGATGAAGCATTTTGGCTCGCAATTTTTTCGTCCAGCATGGATTTACTTGAAATTTTCACAAAAGGTAGGAAATAGTCCAAGGATCATTTTCTATATCATGCTGCTGTACGCTAAAACCTTGGGGGTAGTTGCCACCCCATCTCGAGGGCGGTGATTTTTTATTACATTTTAACCATGTAAATCGATGTAAAAAGTTATTTTAAGAAAAAAAGGTTTTTTACATTTTCTTCGTAAAACTAATATTTTTCGAGTTATTCGTGGTTGAAAGTAACAGTTTTTCGACGGAAAAATCGACTTTTTTAGAGAGATTTTTGAGAATAACTCGAAAAATACGCATTTAATCAAAAAAACTGTAGATATAAAAATTGTATCTTTTAGTAACACAAACGAAACTATTTTTCTATAATATTTTTACGACCAATACAAACCGAGATACGGCATGTTAAAGGTTAGCTTTTATCGTCAAATGCATAATTTGAAATAATCAAAGCCAAATAATGGGAAAACTTTGCATTTTTTCAGGAAAACTTACATGATGTTTTTTCAAGCATACTATAAGATCTTTCAAAAAAATAATAAAAAGTTTCTAGCATAAAAATTGAGCAACTTATGATAAAAAAAAGTCGGTACCTGTTTTTCTCTACGAAAAAAACAGTATAGATCTATTAAATTGTCTACTTATAAAAATTGCAATGTTATTAAGGGTGACTTTTAAGGGTTGAAATATTATGATATTATATCCTAATGCATAAAACAATCATTATTTAATCAGTCAAAACCAAATTTTACCTATATTAAAGTTCACAATGTTTTAAGGGTAGTTTCACAAATAAGGGTAGTTTACACCCCTGAAAATAATCAACGCCCTTGAGCATGATATAGAATATGAAGTACAGGGTAAGATGATCCTAACCCCAATTTTTTATGTAAATTGATGCAAGCCGAAATTATTCTTTTAGGATAAGTAAACTTTTCATATATAGCTCCAACAAGGGTGGTTTTAAGGGTTGAAACATTGTGATATTATATATTAAAGCACAAAACAATCATTATGTACTAATAAAAAGCAGATTTTGACAATATTAAAGTTTAAAATGTTATTTTATAATTTTTTACAATTAGGGGTGGTTTTCACCCTTAAAAAACCAAAAGCGTTCAACGGCTCAATATAGAAAATGAACTAAAGGGTAAAATGAGCCTAATCCCAAATTTTTATACAAATCGATGCTGGACGAAAAAATTGCGAGGTTTTGCCATTTTTCCAGCTTCATTTCCTCGACTATTGGCCCATTGTTAAGACCGTTACGGAGCGATAAGCAACCGATGTAGATAGAGTTACTAGACTAGACGGTACTCCTATAATAAAACAAAGGATCCACAAAATTTACAATAATTACGACGACAAAAACAAAAAAACGGATGTAAAATATATTGTTTTGCCTTATATACCCGAAATTAATGTTTTCAAATGAGTTTTAAAATAAATTAAATCTATTTTAATTGCTAAGATTATAAAAGAACAAACATTCAAACATATTTTAAATTTTACCTGAAACCGGGCTTTTTATACTATGGAAGTACCAGTAAAAGTATTGACCATTGAAGTCAACCATTTACTGCTAAACAAACATTAATAGTATATTAAGTAGTGTTGACAATTAACCCATTCGCTGCCGATCATGCGCCAGCGCGTGATGTGGTTACTTCAGTTAGGTGCCGTTCAACAAACTGGCTTCTAGCCAAGTTCCATCCTCTTCGATCGGCAGCGAATGGGTTCATCATCATTCAGCCTATACTTGTCCATTGCTGAACATAGGCCTCCCGTAGTTCACCCCACAAATTCCTGTCCTGAGCCGCTTGCATCCAATTTTGGCATATCCGCTTCAGGTCATCTGTCCATCTTGTTCGAAAGTCTGGGTCTCCGCTCGAGAATACGTTTCGTCTATCTGCTGCCCTTCGTTCGCGTTATATACCCTGTCCAGTTCCATTTTAAGGTCGATATTCTTTTGATTGCGTCGGACACTCCTGATCTACGGCGCAATTATGTGTTGATTATTCGGTCTCTTAGGGTTAATCCCAACATGGACCATTCCATTACCCTCTGTGTTGTTCAAATTTTGTTTGCAGACATCTTAGTGAGCGTTAGCGTTTCCGCACCATAAGTTAGAACCATCAGCACACACTGATCAAAGACCCTTATCTTCAAGCAGATGGGAAGAGCTTATTTGAAAACATCTCTTAGCTTTCCATAAGCCGCCCAAGTCAACACTATTGTACGTATTCACTCATTGGTCTGGTTGTCTCTACTTAAACGAATTTCGTGTCCCAGATGTTTGTATGATGATGTACATATGTTCTATACTTGGTTCAGCTATGATGATGTTCTCATTCAGAACGAGGTTTGTCATCACTTGTGTTTTTGAGTGGTTGATCTTTAAACCCACTTGTGTAGAGGCATGGTAGGGCCTGTCGCACACTTCGATGACATGATCAATGCGATCTGTTATCAGGACGATGTCGTCCGCGAACCTGAGGTGACTAAGTTGCTCTCAATTTATGTGTATGTCCTTTTCGTCTAGGTTTGCACGCTTACGCGAATGGGTTAAGAAGTAGTACAGAAGTCGTGGTGTTGTAGTACTGGCACAAGCGATTGTTGGAATTCATTACATGTCCAAATGTCCCTATGTAGGCATGCATGTCCTATTATTAATCTTCGAATATAAGAATTGTCCTTTCTTTTCATTGGTAGACGTTGGTAGGAGATGTTTGGTTGCAAAGTGTTTAACTTGGTTTTGCTTTTTTTCCAGTGGTCATTCCAAAGACCCATTATTTGAATGTTCTTTTTATATTTGATGATGTTTGAACCTCTCCCGTTGAATTTCGAGAAAAGGTATATTTTACTGCTAGATCGGCTTTTTCAATATTGTTAGACTAAATCAGAGGCGGATCCAGCATCGTTAAGAGGGAGGGCCGATTGGCTAAATTTCTATAAAAATTAGTGAATGTTTTTATAATCCTTATATATAATTTAAAATAAATTAAATCAGTTGGTTTGAGAGGGGAGCCGATCGCCCCCATCCCTCCCCTGGATTTGGCAATTAACTAGAAAGAACTTATTTGGTTGGAAAATTATTTGCTTCTGTATTCGTCGTGTTATTGTCAATATATCTTCCCATATTGAGATACTATATTTAGCAATAAATATAATTTTCTTTTACTTTTTATAGCCGAGTAATTATGTGTGAATTATGTTTTTTGTTGTTATATTTTTTTTTCTGAGAAACTATTCGTTTATCTTCTTTGTTCTGATGATATCACTATTGGTTTAATCGTTTCTGTAAAGTAATTATGATATAGTCAATTTCTCTTTCTTTGAAATGTTAAATTATTTTCTGAGAATAAATCGGTATAGGTATTTCTACCATTTTTACACAATAAATTTTTTTATATATTTTCTACCGTTTTTATTGTGCTCCGTCAAAAATTATTGGTTAAATTTTAATCTTAATCAAGGATATCTTAATTTTATTTACAATAAATATATCAAGTATTTACCTCGAAATCCTATACCTACGTCTACCAATGAGTGATAATTTGGGGAAGCAAATGCATCGAGATCATCGGTTGAAATCTTTGCTACTCGATTTCCTCTAAAAAGCTTGTTGGCAAAGAATACACACACTTCTGGAATAAGAAACGATCCAGCGATAAATAGAGATCCGAAAAAGTTGTCTTTTGCGTCACTTCGACTTTCAAAAATGGGTATCTGAAAGTAGATTTCTTGTTGAATAGAACGATGTTAACAGTTATTTACATTTTTAATGAAAAATCTTTTGTAAAATGTATAAATTTTCACAGAACGTTTTCGATTTTTTACATCATCATCAGTGTTAAAAATAATTTAATTGCAATCTGAGCTACCAAAGAAATACCAGGGTGAGAACCCTTTAAATGGTATAGATTAGATATATTAGATGTAATCGCATATTTGCTTAAAATTCCATAGGATGAATGGTATTAATGAAGCATTATGTCCTTCGGCAAAGTAAGACTTTCCCCATCACGTGGGTTGCAAAGCGAGTTGATGTGTCTCTACTCATGGTTGGCTACTCATGGAATTGTCATCTAACTGTCGTCATGTAGACATATTCCGGTAGGTGTGTTGCTGGAATTAATTGAAATGAATGTAATAAAATGAACGGTAAATATTTATTTTATTGTTGTACAAAAAATGTGTTCCGCTTTGGTCTCGGAAGAAAAGGTCGATGTTAGCGACGACCAGGGGTGTGACCCGATGCGTTTGCCTGCCGAGTTGTTACTAAAGAAAAAACCACAAACGATAATATGTTTGTGTTCCTGTTTTCCTCGAATGCATTAAGTGAGTTGTTGACATAATGGTCTGATATGGTAACTAATTTATGTGGGTGAGAAACAGATGGTGACAGGGTAAAGCCATGTCTCTCTAACATTTGTATTTGAATGTGCATTTCGAATGACTAACGTTGTTTCGTTTTTGAGAAAAAATATTAAAATTAAAATTAGCAAAAATAGTAATTAAAGCGTATCGCTATAGACACATCAACTCGCTTTGCAACCCACGTGATGGGGAAAGTCATACATTGCCTAAGGGCATAATTCTTTATAAATACCATCCCTCTTATGGAATTTTAAGCAAATATGCGATTATAATATAATTATATACCATTTAAAGGGTTCTTTGGTAACCTGGTATTTCTTTGGTGGCTTAGCTTGAAATTAAACTGTCTTTAACACTGATGATAATTTTGTAGAAAATCGAAAACGTTCTGTGTGTTTATTTTAATAAATATTTTTATACCTTTTACAAAGGATTTTTCATTAAATATTTTTGTGATTGATGGTATACAGCCAGCAACAGGAAAAATTATTTCTTTTCCTTGTGGGTTTTATTTACATCTATTATAAACATGAAAAAAAGAAAAGAAGATAGTGTTCTATGTGCACAATAAAGATAATGATAAAAAATCAAACATAAACCAAAAAAAAGCAAGAATCGAATAATTTTCTCTTTGGATGTCATATTTAACCATCGTTTTAAAACAAAAATATTTTCTTTTAACTCTTTAAATTGAAATTAACTCTTTAATCCATTGAAAATTAACTCTTTAATCCATTGAAACCTACAGATGAAATATTTTCAGCCTTCCGCACAAAATTAATCGGTGATAATGGTAGGTAAGATAAAAGAGTGAGAACTAAATAATAAAAATCCTTCTTATAGATTCGATTATATTCGATTCGATTCAATTCGTTTAAATTCTATTCCATTCGATTTTATTCGATTCTACCTATTTAATTTAATTTAATTTTATTTAATTTAATTTTATTTTTTTAAATTATATTTAATTTCGTTTAATTTAATTTCATTTTATTTAGTTTTATTTTATTTTATATCCCTGTCTGTAGCCCTGCCTGAAGCTATGTAAAGTTATTGTACTAATAAATAAAATATGTAAAGAAATAGTGTACCTATATAAAAAGAATCGTATATGTAATTTTAAATAATCGCAACAATACTATGGGAAAGAATAACTTGTATTAAATATTATAAAACTTACTTGAGATCCTGTAATAATAACTGGTTTTTGTAAGCCATCTAACATGAACGACAACGCTGAAGAAGTATACGCCAATGTGTCAGTACCGTGAAGAACAACGAATCCGTCATATTTGTTATAATAAAACTAAAAAACAGAGTAATGTCTATTTCAATATTATTTGTATTCAATTAGCTGATATTATTAGTAATTATATACAGTGAGCACGTAAAGGTTGGAATAAATTCATTTTTCATGAATGGGCCACTTTGGAGATAAATCAAGAAAGAGGTTGATTTTTATTTTTAAATTATGATTTTTCGGAATATATCATATTAGTGACGTCATCCATCTGGGCGTGTCACTGGTAAGTAATATCCGGCTCGAGGGACCAAATGTTTTTTTGGGGTGTTGTAATCACTAACAGAAACAAGTTAATAACAGGGTTGAAAAAAAAGGTTATACAGTATGTCCCTATAAGTTGTATCCATATGGAAAACTTTTTTATTATTAGTTTTACGAAAAAAAGTTATTATTTATAAAAAGCTCTGCATGGTCCAAAACCTAAGATTTAACCATCAAATATCAAATTTTTTGAATATTATACGAGGTATGTCAAAAAGTTTGAATTTCACTCAAGAGTAAAGTAGCTTTATTTTTCACAATATTGAAAATTGCTCTTATGAAAAGTTGTTTGGAATTAAAAACTATATTCTAATATGCAATTACATCCTTCTAATTGAAAAAATTTTTTTTGAGAAATTTTGGATAACTAAGATTATTTTAGGTTATTTCAATTCTGATAACTTTTTTATTATTAATTTTATAAAAAAAAGTTATTCTTAATAAAAAGTTCTGGATGGTTTAAAACCTAACATACAACCGTCTTATATCAAATTTGATCAATTTTATACGAGGTATGTTAAAAAAGATAAATTTAGATCAAAAGTATAGTATCTTTATAGTTCAGAATATTTCATTTAGAAGGATGTAATTACATACTGAAACACAGTTTTTAATTCTAAATAACTTTTCATAATAACAATTTTCGATATTGTGAAAAATAAACGTATTTTACTCTTGAGCGAAATTCATATTTTTTGACATACCTCGTATAAAATTGATCAAATTTGAAATATGTTGGTTGTATTTTAGGTTTTAGACCATGCAGAACTTTTTATTAAGAATCACTTTTCTCGTAAAATTAATAATAGAAGAGTTATCTGAATTGAAATAACTGAAAATAATGTTAGTCTCCATAATTTCTCAAAAAAAATTTTTTCAATTAGAAGGATGTAATTGCATATTAGAATATAGTTTTTAATTCCAAACAACTTTTCATAAGAGCAATTTTCAATATTGTGAAAAATAAAGCTACTTTACTCTTTAGTGAAATTCAAACTTTTTGACATACCTCGTATAACTACGGTGACCATATGTACTTATTTAAGTAGGACAGTACTTATTTTTAAATATTGTCCTAATGTACTTTAAAACCTTTCTAAGGACAAGCGAATGTACTTATTTTTTCTAAAAAATGAATATTTTTATGTTCTTCTTCTTGTAGTTCCATGGCCTCCACCTCTTAGGTACTTAGCCAGAAGAATATTTTTATGTTTTACTACTTTTAAACAAATTTCTTTGTATACTGTTTCAGGTATTGCAGCTTTTTTGTCTTGATGGTTTCCAATATTTCCATTGTTTTGTTGACTCTTCTCATGACTTCGTTGTTTGTTACAGGCTCGGTCCATGCTATCTTTAGGTAATACCTTCACCCACAGTTCAAATGCTTCCACCTTTTTAGTAGTTTTCGCGTTAATTGACCATGCTTCTATCCCGTAAAGCCGAGTCAATAAAATATAACACCTTGTCAGCCTAACTCTCAAATCTTAATTATTTCAGTTCTCTTGCACAAACTACCTTTCTCATTTTATTGAAGTTGGTTCTTGCCTTCTCTATTCGAACTTTGATGTCTTTGGAGTGATTAATTATTGTGCCAAGATAGTTGTAGTTTTCAACTTGTTCTAAAGTTTTACCTTTAATTGTCAGGCTTTTATCATTATTTTGGGTTTTTGATATCCTCATAAATTTAGTTTTCTTGATGTTTACTGATAATCCATATTGTTCTCCATACTCAACTATCTTGTTCATTAGCTTTTGGAGGTCTTGGAGGTTGTCCGCTGTTATGATAGTGTCGTCAGCATATATAATGTTGTTAATTGGCGTTCCATTTAGGTACCTTTATTCCTGCTGTTTCTTCCTCAAGAACTTTTTTCATAATTTCTTCAGAGTATGGATTTAATAGTAGTAGTGACAATATACACCCCCTGTCGCACTCCTCTTTTAATTTCGAACTCTTCTGATGCGTGTTCGTTAATGCGTATGTGTGCCTGCTGTTTATAATATAGATTTGTTATAATTCAAAGGTCATTGTATTGTAATTGTTTTGCTTTGAGGACGTCCATTAGCTCTTTGTGGCGGACTTTATCGAAAGCCTTGTTGTAATCTATGAAACAGACGTACATATCCTGGTTCACATCCAAGCATTTCTGGATTAGTAGTGTAAATCCAAAGTGGGTTTCTTCAATATCCATATCAAGTGTTTGGTAAATGCGTTTATGAATGATCTTTAAAAACATTTTAAGTGTGTGAGGCATCAGGCTTATGGTGCGGTGGTCGTACACAAAACTTCACTGCACAAGTGAAACATTTTTACACAAAATGTGTAACCTACCTAGAAAACTGGAGTACAAATTTTCATGAATTTAAACTATTCAAAAGCATAGATCTAAAGCGGGCTCCACACTCTCGGCGAAGTTACTTCGCCAAAGTTGACTGAAGTCCGAAGTACCGTCACTACACACTCGTTCTACTTTGTGAGGAAGTGCGATACAAACAAAGAGCGGCGCGATACCGACAAAGATCCCTTTGACCAGACCGACAGAGAATGGAAGTAGAACGAAGAGAGGCAAAGTTCCACAAGGTGGCCGTCTACACTCTTGTACTTGTTGAACCTCGATCGACTTCGTCGAGAGTGTGGAGCCCGCATAAGAAGTGAAATAACATGGAACGATGTTTGTTATTCTCTCGAAGCTTTTAAATTGTATATCGAGGCAACCATGTTAAACGAAGATCAACTCCTTGACGAACTGGGAATTTTGAAAGACGTGGCTACAAGTGAAAAAACTGCTGAGTGGAACAGAGAAGAAAAAATAGTCAGGATCGATGGCTTAAAGTTTTTAAGTGTGTAGAGTGTAGATCAATTCAAACTTAAAAACTTACAAATATTATGCAAATTTATTTTTTGTCTTCTGGGTACTAGTGCGGCTATCGAGCGTTTATTTTCTGTAATAAATAATTATTATTGGACGTCGGAAAAGTCACAAATGTCCATATTCACTCTCAAGGCAGTGATGCTGGTGTACGCAAATTTTGATGAGATTTGTATGAAATGTTTCATTTACTTCAGTCGAAGCCGGACCTTCTTAAATTAATCTTAAATTCAGAAAAATATGAATGATGCAAAAAACCGGAAGAAGATGAGGCTATTCCAGGTCCCTCATCTAAAAACTCTTAATTACAGACTTGTAACTTTTTCAAAGTTAATGTAATGTGTTATGTTTAGTTTAATTGATATAATTTTTTATGTTTAGCTACATAGTTTATTTATTTTTAATGCTAAAAAGTTAGATTTGTCCAATCACAAGATACATTTTGCGTTTTTAATACATTTTTGTTTTTTGTACTTTTTTTTCTTTAAAAAGATATGGTCACCGTACGTATAACATTCAAAAAATTTGATATTTGATGGTTAAATCTTAGGTTTTGGACCATGCAGAGCTTTTTATCAAGAATACCTTTTTTTCGTAAAATTAATAATAAAAAATTTTTCCATATGGATACAACTTACAGGGACATACTGTATATACATGTGTTGTTTCGTTGGAAGTTTGAACTCGAATCATGCTTTTGGTGACTTTTCAATATAGCCCTTAATAGTCAAAACCAAAACATAATATGAGGAGCATTGGCATACTGAGTCGTAGTTTCAGATAAAATACAAAAACAACAAATTAATATACATATTTATAGCTAAAACTGTATTTATTTTTATTATAAAATTTCACCTGTATAATGAAGTAATATACAAACCTCAATATCTCTCGCTATTCTAATCCAGTCTTTGGAGGTCATATTGCTAGAATCTAGTAACGGAGAATATTCAATCATTCTGTAAATAATTTTGTCTCCACAACTCCTAAAAATTAAGTAACCCTATTAAAAATATGAACGTGAAAAGGACACAAAATACATTGAAGATATCGTGCATAGTTCTTTATTAAACCTTGCCCAAGGACTTTCGCTCTGTGAGCATCTTCATGGGCATTTCGTTAAAAAAAGGAAGCTAGCTGGCACATTCCGGAATGCCGTAGATATTTACTTAAAATAATAATAAAAATGACACACACGGCTTAAAGAATACGGGTCGATTTACCCCGGTATGGGGTAGTTGAGCAGTAAAACACTATTATATACATCAGTATTTTATTCAACGTCAGTTCTATCTATCTAATCAGCCCTAAACATCCATCCTTGGATATAGGCCTCCTCTTCCTTCTTCCATGCCTCTCTATCTTGGGCAATTTACATCCATTTTGACCCAGTGTGTTTCTTCAGGTCATCTGACCATCGCATCTGTGGTCTTCCCCTTTTTCGTTTGTGGTTCCACAGTCTCCAATGTATAATCATCTTAGTCCATCTTTCATCCTTCTACCGTAGAGTGTGTTCGGCCAACTTCAATTTAAGCTTTGCTACTTGGGTAGAGACATCTTCCACTTTTGTTTTGTTACGGATCCATTTGTTTCTTTTCCTGTCTGATAGTTTAATGTTCAGCATTTGTCTTTCCATGGATCTTTCTGTCTTTGCTATTTTTTCCATATTTTCTTTTGTAAACGTCCATGTCTGTGAGTAATATATTAGAACAGGGAGTATACATTGATTGAAGACTCTTGTTTTTAGGTATTGCGGGTATTTTCTGTTCTTTAGAATATAAGACAGTTTTCCGAATGATGCCCAGACCAATCTTATTCTTCTCTTTATTTCTTCAGTCTGATTTTCTTTATTTAATCTAGTGATTTGTCCTAGATATATTATATACTCTTTTACTTGTTCTATTCTTGTTTGTGCCACTGTAATTATTAGTTCTTCTTGTCGATTGGTCATGGTTTTTGTTTTACTATAATTTATCTTCAGTCCTACTTTGTCGATTCTCTATCTAGTTCTCCCATCATTCTTTGTAATCCTTCACTTCTTTCTGTTATTAATACAATATCATCAGCATATCGTAAGTGATTCAGATATTGCCCATTTAAGTTTATACTCAAGCCATCCCAGTTTAGTTGTTTGAACATATCTTCTAGCGCTTGGTTGAATAGCTTTGGGCGAGATGGTATCTCCTTGTCTTACTCCTCGGTTTATTTTAATAGGCTCCGTTTGTTTCATTAGCTTAATAGTTGTTGTTGCCTTCTTCTTCTTCTTCGTCTAGCCATTCGCGTCCACATCTGAACATAAGCCTCTTCAAGTCTTCCTTTCCATTGTTTTTTGTTGTACGCTACTATAATACTTGTAGCCAATTTTTCCCGGCAGTTCGTTTCAGATCATCTGTCCATCTCATAGCAGGTCTGCCTCTGGGTCTTTTGTGTTCGTTGTTGCCTTATTATATATATTTGTAATTAAGTCGGTATACCTGTAGTCTATTCTGTTGTTTTGTAGGGAATTATTTACTGCCCAGTGTTCCACACTATCAAATGCTTTTTCGAAGTCAACAAATGCCATGTATGGCGGGATATGATATTCATTAGCTTTTTCGATTAATATCTTTATCGTTAAAAGTTGGTCACTTGTACTGAAGCTCTTTCTAAATCCGGCCTGTTCTCTTGCCCGGTATCCATCTAATTTAGTTGTTAATCTGTTTGTTAATATCTTGGTTAATAGTTTGTACATCAAATTTGGTAAAGTTATGGGCCTGTAATTCTTTAGATCCTTTTTAGCTCCTTTCTTAAATCGTAACAATAATACTGCTTCGTTCCAAGTGTTGGTTATTTGTTTTTTCATTAATATTTTATTCATAAGTATGTACAAAACTTCTCTAGTTGTTTTCCCACCATTTTTTAGCATTTCTACAGTTATCCCTTCTTTTCCTGGCGATTTATTATTCTTCATCTCCTTGAGTGCTCTTTTTATCTCATTCTTACTGATTTCTGATTGTCAGTACCCGTCAGTTACAATTAATAATATATTTGAACGTATGTAGTTGATGACGGTACACGTTATATTACCGGGAGCATAACTCCGGTTCAAGCCCCAGATCTAACTGAATCTCGAATATATTCGTGTCCTTTTGATCTATATTATGTTTGTATACCTTTTTACTTTCATTTATATGTGAAGTTTAGATACGATATAGTAATATGTTCACTGCTTACTTGGCAGAAGTCACCGTGTCATCAAAACACACCTCGATGTGTGTACCCTACATTCGCGGTAAATAACTGAGCGTCTGTTTTGTTATTTAACATTCTATAAACAATATAGTAATTAATCGTATTTTAAAGGATTTTGGAATTATCTGAAATATTGTGAAGATACTTTACAACGGTAAAAAGGACAAACAGATTAAAATAATTGTGCCCAATCCATTATCTAAGGGCCGGTTGTTCGAACGCTAATCAACAATGATCATTATCAAATATTTAATTACTGTCACCAACTGTCAATGTCAACTTTGTTTGGGTCGCTAAAATCATAATTATTGATTACAATTATGAAATTACTTAATCAATTATCTTAATAATTGTTATGTTAATTGATTAACTAATCTCATAATTATAATCAATTATGTTTTCAGCAACCCAATAAAAGTTGACATTGACAGTTGGTGACAGTAATTAAATATTTGATAGTTATCATTGTTGATTAGCTTTCGAACAACCGGCCCTTAATCTATTTGTCCTGTGTACCATGGGTATTATTTGTATTATTATAATTTTTAAGTAAATATCTACGATATTCCGGGATGTGGTGGATAGCTTTCTTTTTTGACGAAATACCTCTGATGATCCTCTGAGACTAAAAGTACTCTGGAAAGATTTAATCAATAACTGTGCTCGATATCTGCATTTTAATGGTAAAAAGATTTAAAAAATAATAAAAATTATTACGTATTACATTATAACGAGCGATACACGATTATTGGGATCAAAGCTATCCGTGCAAAAAATTACGTAGGTGTCTTGTTTTAATGTGAAAGACCGCAGGACTGTGACGTCACGGCCAACTGCGGCTATATTCAGTGTTGTTATGATCACTTTTCCAAACAAAGAATAAAGATTGAAAACACGTTGAAAAGATACCTAATCTCAAGACCTTTTAATCGGTTTAAATTTAAAATTTTGCTTTCTCTGCTACTTTTTATGTTCAATTATAGTGTTTTTTAAGTTGAAGTACGTACACTGACAAGTATCTGTCAAAGTTGACGTAAACTGGAAAGTACCTATATCTGAATTAATAATAGACATGCACTGTACTCGTAGTACTAGTACGTAGTACTAATACTCGTAGCTATCTCTGTCGTTCAGAGCCACCTATGGTGACAATAATTTTGAATCACACGTTATCATTTTGTTAAAGAAAGCATATCTTTAGGTATTATAAATGGTTAAAAATAAGTTTTTATCAATGTGCGAAATTTTAGTATGACGTACTTTTTACTCCAAAAATAAAATTATTATCTAATACTAAAAAGCAATAATAGAAATCATGAGAATTACCTATAGAATGTTTTATCACTATTATGTGATATTTTTTTAAATAAATGCGTAAAATAAATTGAAACTAACAGTGCTGATCTGATGATAATTGTAAGTGTAAATATACAGAGAATGTTGGTATTTTTATTATACTCATTTTCCTTTCTTCTCCTATCAATATCTCTTAATCTCTTTTTATCCATTAATACTCCAGTATATTAATCGTAATTCGACATTCTTTCTCGTTAGCCTTTTACTTGCTGTAGTCTTATTCAAATGTTTCTGTTCCTGACAAATCAAGGATTTTTGATCTGTTTTTAATCTGTTAAGAAAATTCGCCTATTGCCCACAAATGATTGAGCAGGATCTGAGAAGAGAGGGAAAGAGACACAATCACACGCTGCAACACTTTATTGTTCTAATAACAATTCTCTGATGTTGAAATCGCTCTCTAGCCTCTCGCCTTTGAAACTTTGAAACGATAACTCTTGACAGAAAAAGAATAAATCTTTATAAAAAAAGACGTTCGGAAACAACTCAGTACGTTTCGGCGCATGACACACACAAATTTAATGCATACGCATTTCAGTATCGTTTATTTTGCTATTTTGCCGCATACTAAGAAAGCCATTTTACAAACTACATCATTAATATACATATCTAGTAATATGTAGAGCTCGAGAAATATGCAAAATGCATATTAAGTGCATATTTGCATATTTTGGATAAATTTGATAAGTGCATATGCATTTATTAAAAGTGCATATTTTCAGATATATCATATTATTATGGACAAACATCTGAGGTCACAAGTAATGCAATTTAGCGAGGTAGGTATAAATATCCCTCGGAAATAGTTCTTATTGGTATTAGCATAATATGACAAAAACTTAGTTTTTGAGTTATTTATGAAAAACCGCTTTAAAACGTGCATTTTTTCAAGAAAAATAAAAATTTGGATCTTTGATAGCTCAAAAAGTATTGATTGATTTTAATAACTTTGTGGGGTTATTTTTAATAAAGTAATTTTCACCCAATTTCACCAAAAGGGGTGGCATCCACCCCCAGGGTAAAAGTGCAAGTTGGCATCATGTCTGTTATTTTTGTTTCTTGATGTATCCTCTAACCACTCACCAATTTTCTTGAAAATCGATGAAGGTTCACTGAAATCGATGGTAATAGTTGATTTTTACATTCAGTGGCTGCACTATAAAATATAGAACATAAATTGCAATTCAATAATCGAAATGCGCGTATTTTGCAAGCTCATATATTAGTAAACGATATGTAGTCGCAAAATAATTAATTTTATTTATTTTTAGTACAATTCTCACTTAAGCCAGAAAGATGGGGAGATTTTCTTTTAAAGGGGTTGTAACTCAATAATCGGAATGCACATATTTTAAGAGTTTGTTCTTCGAATTTATACGTTTTACGAATTATATCCGCGATACGATATATTTTAATTTTTCTCAACATGTTTCTCTTAAGTTGAATCAATAATTAAAGAGTTGTTTGGGGGTTAAGGGGATAAGCTCAAAAATCAAAACAATATCACTTAGAAAGCTCATAAATAGATCGTTATTCTGCCGCAAAGATCGATTTAATATCTTTATTTTTAAGTAGTCGGGGCGTCAGTCCCCCCCCCCCCACAAAAAATATTAAATTCCTGCCCAGTGTAACGAGGTCAAAATTTTTAATCTACGGTATATGAAATCTCATAAATAGCTTGTACTTTAGCGCTATTTGTTTTTTTAATTTCTACAAGGTGGAAGGCCAGTTCAACAGGGGTGAAGTAGAAAGAAGTTTTTCCTCGTATAAACAATTATTATCAGATATACGGCACAGTTTTTCTCTAGAATTTTAGAAAAATATTTAATCATATTATATAGTTTTAACTCTCATAATAATAATATTAATAATAAAGAATAAATGAACAAATGAATAGCTATTCATTTGGTATTGTTAAGTGGACAAAAACGGATATAGAACATCTTCAGCGAAAAGTACGAACACACCTCACAAAGGCACAAAAACACCACCCTAAAAGTGCAGTAGAACGAACGACATTACCCCGGTATTTAGGAGGAAGAGGACTTATGGATATAGGTGAGCAATTAGATAAACAGATTGCTAATTTAAGAACTTATTTTCAGATGCAGGCTGACACATCTAATCTACACCGCGCCATTTGCGCAGTAGATGACACAACACCGATCAAGCTGAGGGAACCAGAAATGCGCATAAACCACCTTACTAAGGACGAAAAACTGCGCATATGGATGGGCAAACCTCTGCACGGGCGACATCCCAATGAGGTCAGCCAAGACTATGTCGACAATACAGCGTCGAACTATTGGTTGACATCGGGTAAGATGTTCCCTGAAACAGAAGGTTCAATACTAGCCATTCAGGATCAGGTTATACCAACTAAAAATTACCTGAAACACATCGTCAAAGACCCTCAGATCCAGAACGACAAATGCCGATATGGATGCCGAACCCAAGAAACCATCCAACATCTTACAGGGGGCTGCCAGGCATTTGCTGCAACTGAATACAAGGAACGGCATGACGCAGTGGGAAAAATCCTTCATCAAGAGATAGCTATCAAGCTGGGACTTCTCCAAACATACCATCTCCCGTATTATCAATACGTCCCTGAGAGTATGCTTGAGGATGGCAACTACAAGCTATACTGGGACCGCACTGTGCTCACAGAACAAACAGTGGCACATAATAGACCAGATCTCGTACTAGTTAATAAATTAACAAGACAAACAACACTAATTGATGTGGCGATACCTAACAACAATAATCTACGTAGTAAATTTACTGAAAAGCTCGCCAAGTACAGAGATCTAGAAATTCAAATACGAAGGCAATGGAGAATGCAAAGTACCCAGACGATACCGATTATTATGTCTACTACTGGAGTCATTCCGAAGACCCTCCTCGAAAGCATAAAAAAGCTGGGTCTGAATGAACATCTTTATAAGACCATGCAGAAAGCTGTACTACTCGCGACGGCCAGGGCCAGATGCGTACGAAAATTTCTGGGAGATACACCTGCATTCCAAGTCACCTAGGGCTCGATAACACGGAAAGAGTCCCACCAGAGCTCAATCCTTTTGATACCGTAGGTATCTGGGATGAGTCAATTTTCCCCTTAGAGGGAGTGTGAGCCGTATGGCTAAATCTGGATAAAGAATAAATGAATATAATGATGTAGGTAATAGAAATTTCAATAAATATTTTTTGTGACTTTAGCATAAAATAAATTAAATACATTCAATACAAGGATTCCTGCGTTTTTTATTTATATGCATTAAATGCATAAAAGCATATTTCAGTGCATATTTCAACTGTTTTTTGTGCATATTTGCATGCATATTTTAGGGTTTTTAAGTGCATATTTCCCAAGCTCTAGTAATATGTAATACAGTAATACGTAACTACTGACACATAAGAACAAAATATGTATGTTTTCTTTAGGTATATTAATAAATAAATTAAGTACATACTGTGGTAATACCATTTCGTTTTCTTTTAACCTATCTTCTAAAAAGAGATTCGCCCATTTTGCGTCATGTAGTTCAGGATTGTTTTTAATTTTATTTAAGAATGCATTCTGCGCTGGTATAAGAGCTAAAAAAAAGAAAAAAAAAACAAATTTAAAGAAATGTACTATTTTTTATAAATTAATTGGAAAAGACAGTCATTTTAATAAATGACAGTCTTCCTCAGCTGATCTGCTGTTCACGTGGGCTCAAAATGGTCTGACTCAGCCATGTTGTCTTTATAAATTAATAAAAGAATTTAGATGTGATTCTATTCACTGTAAAGGGTTATTACCCTATATCTGTGGCTTTTGCCCAGTATTCATGTTTTTTGTTGTGTTGTTAAGCAATTGCTCTTCTATGAAGGTATTTTAAGAGGACGTAAATTTTTCACTCATTTTTTATATGAAAAAAATCTTATCTTAAATATGTCCTTTTAGGAAGCTCTGATGATGGCACGTTATGTGTTGAAAGTACTTAGCTGATATAAAATATATTTTTTACACACTATCAAAAGTTTTTTGAAAACATACACCTGTTTGCCGTTTTGACCTATTTTTTATAAAACTGTTTTGAAGCGAAAACTTTTTTAGCGACGTCGTGCACTTTTTGGATGGGGAAAAATCATCTAACTCGCGACAGATTTTACGGAGAGATAAATAACTCTTTCAGGGGCGACGTTACCCACAATGTACCACAAAAAAATTGACTGAAATGGGCAGTGGTAAAATTCCGTACCGCATTTACATTGATTTTCTCTTATCCTGTCCACTTAAGGTAAAATTTGCTGTAGCATTTCTGCCCCAGTTAATACTTATCATATACTGCTACTGGCATCTGTTTCTTTTTTGACGATATATACTCTTATCGTCTAGAGTACGCCGATGTATAAAATATGTTCTTATACCGCTTTTGACAGTATAAAACACCGAACAAAAATATTTTAACCTTAAATTGTTTTTAATAAATTTTTTGGTTCATCTTAGAGCGAGTACTTCATTACAATATTTATACCTAATAATATAAGACTAATAAATTAATATTAAATTTTACCATAGTACTTTCTATTAATAAATAAAATGATTCGTGAGAAATTACCTCTAAACATTCCAAAAACATTCAAAAAGGCACAACGTTTTTAATGTAAAACGACTGATAATTAATTTTATATAAATGCAAATAAATATGTAATTTAAAAATAATATGTAATTAATATTCACAAATAATTATTAATTGTATTTATTTCAAATCAATACTTATAATTTCAACGCAATTTAAGAAGTTTTCACTTCTCTCTGTTGGCACTGCTATATTAGTACCTACTCCCCCCGTGTGAAATTTTTTATTATTAATTCAAAATTTTATCATCGATTCGAATGTAATAATTTAAAGCATTCAACGGTAATTTAAATATATTTTCTGATGAATCCCTAATATTTCATTTTTCAACGAATACACCATTTCAAAAGATATCATACATTAAGGGGATAGGCGCAAAATTCCGGCTCCAATGCTTTTTAAATTTATTCTTTTTTTTTTCGAATTCCGAGAAAACTACTGTTTTCTCAGGATTCTAATGAGGAAACTAATGAGAAGTCTTTTTTATAAATTTAAACGCAGAATGAAAGATTATTACCGAGGGTCGAAAGTTCCTAAAAACTTCTATAATATTTATTTTAATAAGTTACAGGGGTGAAAAAAGGGAAAATTTAGTTTGACTTTTAATCTCAAATATCCCATTCAAAAGAAACTTTCTATTTATATTAAGGACTTTCGGCCATCGGTATTAATGTAATCTTTTATTCTGCGTTTAAATTTTTCAAAAATATTTATTAGGGTCATTCTGCTACTTTTCGACCAAAGTCGTGCGGGGGTGGTCCTCCGATTATCTTCAAATTTTAGTATGTTATAGTAGGTTATAAAAAAACACTGTTGCCAAATTTTCATATTTTTCCCCCTCTCCAAATCGGAGAACGAGCCATTTTTAGCTGAAAAAACGACCTTTTTTCATCGTTTTTTTACCTATTTTTAAAAATCTCTCAAAATTCGAGTTTTCAACATTTTCTTATTCTGCAAGTTGTTTTTTGTACGTCAAGTCGTCAGGTTTCAAACAAGAGTTATCAAATTCATATACAGTGTGTCAATAAAAAGTTAGCTTATTGTCGAAAATGTGATCTTTTTTGCAATTTTCGTGTCCATTAAAATAATCGTGAAACCTGCTTCTCTTATTTTTAACAAATTTTAACAATGCCATTTGATTCTAATAGAAACACCAATAATATTGGCCTTTTAGAAGTTTAAAAACCTTAAGGTCTGAAAAAACTACAGCCCATTTAATATTGCAAAAAATCGAAAAAACGCGTTTTTGCTCATTTTGACCCCCATTACAACTTCTGTGCAGAAAAATATTTTGCTTTCAGATTTTTAACATTTTTTGCTCAAGGCACTAATTTAAAGATTTTGACTATCTCGTTCATGGTATTTGATATTATGATAGAAATTTAAGGCAATGAAATTTTAAAAAAATCGAATAAACGCGTTTTTGCTAATATTGGCCCCTATTACAACTTTTTTGTAGAAACATATTTTCCTTTCAAACTTTCAGTATTTTTTGCTTTAAGTACCAATTTAAAAATTTTGCATATCCCGTTAATGGTATTTGATAATGAGATAGAAATTTAAGGCATTAAAATTTAATAAAAAATCGGAAAATTTCGTTTTTGCTAATATTGATCCCTATTACAACTTTTTTGTGGAAAAATATTTTGCGTTCAAACTTTCAGTATTTTCCGCTTAACCTTCCGATGACCAACCTTTTTTGTTACGCGGATGACCAACGGGTGTAAAAAATGACCCCAAGTCAAAAATGACAATTGACAAAAAAATGAAGTTGTTTTAAGAAATGTAACAATGTATTCCTAATTTTAATGTTACTATTGTATCAATAAATTATAAATAAACACTAGTAAAGTATACTTTTAATTACAACTGAACAAAAACAGGAATCATCATTCTGAACTTATAAGTAAAGAAATTTTAAAATATACACTGTTTTTCTGAAGCTATTTCCTTGTGGCATTTTTATGATTAACTATTTGTATGGGAAATAAGCCACAATTAAATTGAAAAAATAATTTTATTAACGTCTCTACGCCCAAATCGGGGGTCGTTGTCAAAATACAAAATACTACTAAAATAAACAAAAATGTTGTTGCTATGTAAAAAATTCTTCTAATAATTTTTTTAATCTGACTAATGTATATTGGCAATTCAGACATATATTATACATTTTAAAGTAAAATACTTTAAAATGATATTGCCAATATTTATGAGTTGCGTTCCTGGGACGACTTTACTAAAAGATAGTTCATTCGATTACATGAAATCAACCCCAACGCAAGAATATCCGTCACAAAAAAAATCATCATAACATGTGATCTGTCTTTAAAAAGACAACCAAATGCAACGATGACAGTAAAATTCTCGCGTTAGAGATTCCATAGTAAATCACAAGGGAAAACCAAGAAAAAAGTATATATACGAGTTAGTACATATTTTATATTTTAGTATTACTTATATATCTATGTATTATTAATATTATTTATAATTTAAACATGTTAGAGTCAGAAATTGTTATTCATTTTTTTGAGAGTAAATTAAATGTAAGACCAAATACTTACGATGTCGGGATAGTATCACGAGGTTTTTTTCTTGGTTTTCCCTTGTGATTTACTATGGAATCTCTAACGCGAGAATTTTACTGTCTTCGTTGCATTTGGTTGTCTTTTGAAAGACAGATCACATGCTATGATTTTTTTTGTGACGGATATTCTTAAGTTGGGGTTGATTTCATGTAATCGAATGAACTATCTTTTAGTAAAGTCGTCCCAGGAACGCAACTCCTAGATATTGGCAAAGTAAAAGACTTTAAAATTTATAATATGTCTGAATTGCCAATATAAATGAGTCGGATTAAATAAATTATTAGAAGAATTTTTTACTAAGCAACAACATTTTTGTTTATTTTAGTAGTATTTTGAAGTTTGACAACGACACCCAATTTGGGCGTCGAAACGTTAATAAAATTATGTTTTCAATTTAATTGTGGCTTATTTCCCATATAAATAGTTATTCATAAAAATGCCACAAGGAAATAGCTTCAGAACAACAGTAATTAGTGTATATTTTAAAATGTATTTAGTTTTAAGTTCCGAATGATGATTCCTGTTTTTGTTCAGTTGTAATTAAAAGTATGCTTTACTAATGTTTATTTATAATTTATTGATACAATAGTGACATTAAAATTACGAATACATTATTATATTTCTTAAAACAACTTCATTTTTTGTCAATTGTCATTTTTGACTTGAGGTCATTTTTTACCCCCGTTGGTCACCCGTGTAACAAAAAAAGGTTGGTCATCGGAAGGGTAAGCGGAAAATACTGAAAGTTTGAATGCAAAATATTTTTCCACAAAAAAGTTGTAAGAGGGATCAATATTAGCAAAAACGAAATTTTTCGATTTTTTTTAATTTTAATGCCTTAACTTTTCTATCTCATTATCAAATACCATTAACTTGATATGCAAAATCTTTAAATTGGTACTTAAATCAAAAAATACTGAAAGTTTGAAAGGAAAATATGTTTCTACAAAAAAGTTGTAATAGGGGTCAACATTAGCAAAAACGCGTTTATTCGATTTTTTAAAATTTCATTGCCTTAAATTTCTATCATAATATCAAATACCATGAACGAGATAGTCAAAATCTTTAAATTGGTGCCTTGAGCAAAAAATGTTGAAAATCTGAAAGCAAAATATTTTCCTGCACAGAAGTTGTAATGGGGGTCAAAATGAGCAAAAACGCGTTTTTTCGATTTTTTGCAATTTTAAATGGGCTGTAGTTTTCTCAGACCATAAGGTTTTTAAACTTCGAAAAGGCTAATATTAATGGTGATTCTATTAGAATCAAATGGCATTGTTAAAATTTGTTAAAAATAAGAGAAGCAGGTTTCACGATTATTTTAATGGACACGTAAATTGCAAAAAAGGTCACATTTTCGACAATAGGCTAACTTTTTATAGACACACTGTACATGAATTTGATAACTCTTGTTTGAAACCTGACAACTTAACGTACAAAATACAACTTGCAGAATAAGAAAATGTTGAAAACTCGAATTTTGAGAGATTTTTAAAAATAGGTAAAAAAACGATAAAAAAGGTCGTTTTTTCAGATAAAAAAGGCTCGTTCTCCGATTTGGAGAGGGGGAAAATGTGAAAATTTGGCAACAGTGTTTTTTATAACCTACTATAACATACTAAAATTTGAAGACAAACGGAGGACCACCCCCGCACGACTTTGGTCGAAAAGTAGCAGAATGGCCCATTAATATTTTCAGAATTAGACAGAAATGAACACCATATCCGTGGCAATATTTTCCAAATCGAACATTCGCTATCTTTTTCATACAACACACTCAATCGAAGAGAATGTGGTGACAAGACAGTTACAAACAAGGCTACTTATTTGGCACGGCTTCAGGAATATTTTGAGTAGTTTATTAAATAATATTGATAGTGTATTTGATAAATAATTGATGTGAAATTAATAAAAAGGTATTTATTATTTATGGAAGATCCAAGCAGAGAATACAACAGGACATATTTTTGTTGTTAAAGGAGTTCAAAATGTATCTAAGCGTTCCGTAGTAACAATGTATTATTAAAAAAAAATTACTTTATCACGTTTCCTCTTTTCTCGATTAAGTAATAGTTTTTATTGTATAGTATATAAATTATTATAACCACTGAATACATAGTTAGTGAATACATAGTTAGTACAAGAACATTCAAAAGCCATCTTTAAGTTAATGATGACAATTTTATTGTCAAAATAATGTTTATATCTTCATATCAGTGAGAATTTTATTGCACGTAATTTGCCGTGTAAAGAAAGAAAAAGTAGGGATAACCGTAAAATATTTGCGTCTACGGTCTTAGGTATTTTGAAAAATTTAAACGCAGAATTAAAGTCCCTGAAAACCTCTATAATCTATAACAGGGGTCGGCAACCTGCGGCCCGCGGGCCGCATGCGGCCCTTTGCAACTTTTTGTGCGGCGCGCCAAAGCACTAATACAATTTTAGGAAAAATCAACAAATTTATGAAAAATAATAAATTAAAGACAGAAACACAACAGACGATTAAGAACAGAAGTTGCATGGACCGAAATTCACCAGAATATAAGAAACTTAATAAGGCAATAAGAAAAAGAATAAGACAAGACATTAGTGACAACACCGAACAAATCGAAAATATTATAGAGAAAAACAAGAGTTTGAAAGTGATAAAAACCCTAAATAAGTAGTAAAGACCTACAACAAATATATCAAAAAAAAGATAAAAATGGAATCACTAAAACGGCAAAAATAAGATAATAAAAAATATTGTTGAATATTACTATTTATACAGAATTACACTCATTCATCGTAGCAAAACCAGAAAACCACGGTATGGAAATATTAAATGTAAGATCTGAAATACTACCAAAATTACTAACGAGGAAGTTATAAATGTCTTAAAACAGATGAAAAATGAATATACAGAGTGAGTCTTATATATGGAACACCTCAATTGTATCAGAAACGGCTTGTACGATTTTTATAAATTTTGCTGTGTAAAGGTCTTGTGATACGGCCGATATTATGGTGGTATTTAGGTACATTGTTATCAGATCTTCCGTTTTTCTGAAAATCTAATGAACTTTCTTATTTAAAATAGGACACCCTGTATATTTTTTGCGTTTTTGAAGTCCTTAAAAAAACTGATTATTTTTTATGTAATATTTCCTATACCTAAATGCGCCAATTTCGGAGTTCTTGCTACATTTATTTAGCAAAAAATGTTCTTTAAAATTTCTTCTCTAAAGTTATAAACAATTTAATTCTGAAAACAACGAACGTTTTTGTAGGTTTGAATGCTTTTGGGTTATTATAAACAATTTAATACTGAAAACAACGAAAAATGAGGATACTTCTATCAGCTCCCCATGAGAATTTTTGGCATGTTTTATTCTAAAATTATTATTTTTTAAGAAGAGTGTAAATGAATTGCTTATGAGAGAACGGGCGATCATGCTGCATTAACAATTAAAAAACAATCTTTTAAAATGAAATAAGCCCAAACTGCGTATAGTAAGGTTTGAACTTGAATTTAGGTTGTAATTACAAAAGTAATTTTTTTACTTGGGATTTTTAGGCTTGATAACCGTCATTTTTCGTTTTTTTAGTATAAAATTGTTAATAACTATTCAAAAACGATCGACTTTAGAGAAAAATTACAAGGGACCTTTTTTATTTAAAATGATCCAAAGAACCTAAAATAATGTCTGATCGGGCCGAGAAAATTGATTTTTATAACTTGTTTTAAATTTTTTGTTAAATAAATATACAATAACGAAGAAATTATGGCATTTAGGTATAGGGAATATTACATAAAAATAATCAGCATTTCTTAAGGACTTCAAAACGCAAAAAATATACAGGGTGTCCCATTTCAAATAAGAAAGTTCATTAGATTTTCAGAAAAACGGAAGGTCCGAAAACAATGTAAATACCACCATAATATCGGCCGTATCACAAGACCCTTACATACCAAAATTTAAAAAAATCATGCAAGCCGTGTCCGAGATTAAGAAACAGTGTGAGCAAACTCACTCTGTATAGATTAAGAAACACACATGTCCATCGAATGAGCTATGTTACGAGTATCTCTGAAAAAACATATTATACGAAAATAAGGACATATGAAGCAGGATGAAGGTGGCGGATGTAATTGGAACAATTGTGCAAATGAAATGGAACTGGGCAGGACACGTGGCATGTCAAAACATCGAAAGGTGGACGAGAAACATTATACATCGGAGATAAGACGAGCACAGCCTTAGTAGTGGAAAACCACAAAAACGATGGCTAGACGATATCAAAGCACAAGTGGGGGGTAACTGGCACTAAATAACACAAAACACGAGAGAAGTGAAGAACTCATTGGAGACCTTTGTCCAGGAGTGGATGCAAACAGACTGAAGAAGAAGAAGACTATTTAAGTTACATTTGAATATGCGGCCCGCATAAAAGCTTTTACTTTGAACATGGCCCGCCATCCGAAAAAGGTTGCCGACCCGTGATCTATAATATAATAGGGGTGCAAAAAAAAAGAGAAAATTGAGTGTAATTTTTAATTCCAAATATCTTATTCAAAAGAAACCTTTGTTCATTCTAAGAGACTTTCGGTCCTCGGTAACAATGTAATCTTTTAAACTGCACTAAATTTTTCAAAAATATTTATTAGGTTCTTCAGGATTCAAAAAAAATGAATGCATCTAAAAAACATTGCAAGCAAATTTTGCGCTTAAACTCTTAACGAAAATCATTGAACTTGCAGTTTTATCTTCGTGTTAAAATGTAAACTCATATTTAAACAACAATTAGTTTAGATTTGATAACTTTACGCAACGGCTATGTTTAACTTTTGATAAACTTGTGCGCAAATGCTAGGTTAAACTTTCAACACTAATAAAACAAAAACCTAGTTATAAACAAAACAATTAACAGTTCTTTATAAACAAAACAATTAAAACAAATTCCTATTAACCTTTATAAATCCGAGATCAAAAATTTTACAATAATTACCAAATGGGGCTTACAAATTAATGGGCCCCAAGTTTTATTTTATTGATTCACATGTTTTTTAAAGAATACAGTTAAAAATATATATTTTTATACTTAAAAGATTTATTATTTACATCCCCTTCTTCTTCTTAGTCGTTAACCTGATGCATGGTATCATGAAGCTATCCGCTGATTTTTACTATGTTCCTCCATTTCTCTCTATCTTCTGCCATTTTAGCACATTCTGACAATGGAGCGTCAATAACAGCAAAATATGGTCCTTGTATCCATAGAGTTATATATTAACATAGAGTGAACCTACTCTCCGCGCGTCCTGACGACAAGATCTCTTGGTCTGGTTTGCGGTATCTTTTTCTAGCACATTGTATCGAGAAACTAAGATGACATTAAGTGTGAGTATAGGCACGGAAGGGGAGGACTAGTGTCGCAGCTTTACTATGCGTAAGAGTGAAACAGCACTGATCCAAATAAAAAAGATGGTGTCGTCACTTCTCTCTGAATGACATTCTGTCTATGATAATATATAAGTCTATGTAGTCCAGAAAGCCACTGCGCATCCGCTAGGAAAAATATTCTGATTCGGATTTTTTGCACAACCTTACTCAAAACGGACTCCTTTTAACAAATTAGCATGTTGCCAGGACCAAAAGGTGGTCAAAATTTTTTTAAACGTTTTTTTTTTGTTTTTTTTCCTAAAATTATTTTTTTTGCATGGAAAAAAGTTTTTTAGGTATTTTGGATAATTCCAAACAGAAAAGGTCTTTAGTGACTTTTCTCTAAAAATGATAGTTTTTGACATATAAGCGATTAAAAATTGAAAAATTGAGAAATCGGCCATTTTTAACCATCAAAAACTATGTGAAAAACTGAAAATTTGGATGTTGCCAAGGTAGGTAGATATTCTTTAAACATCGATTGATGAAATCCCGAAGAGTTTTTTGCAATACAATATTCAAAACTCCTTTGTTTTTTAATTGCTAATCAAGCGTGCGCGACACTATTTTCCACCGACAGTATGGTGCAAATGAAAGGAATAAATTCGTTATTTCGTAAACCGGCGAAATTAAGGAAAAATCCCGAAACAGGTCGATTTTTATTTTTAAGTTATGATATTGTGGCATATATGGTATACTAGTGACGTCATCCATCTGGACGTGATAACGTAATGGATGATTTTTTTAAATGAGAATAGAGGTTGTGTTAGTTCATTTGAAATTTTCTTCAATTCTCTACACAGTAATATAAACATTTACATAATTATTTATACAGGGTGTCCAAAAAGTTTTTATTAAATTAAATTATTTGACCAAAAAGTAGTAGAAGGACACCCTGTATAAATAATTATGTAAATGTTTACATAACTGAATAGAGAATTGAAAAACCTTTCAAATGAGCTACCACACGACCCCTATTCTCATTTAAAAAAATCATCAATTACGTCATCACGCCCAGACGGATGACGTCACTAGTATACCATATAGGTCACAATATCATAACTTAAAAATAAAAATTGACCTGTTTCAGGATTTTTCCTTAAAGTCGCCGATTTACGAAATATCGAATTTATTCCTTTCATTTGCACCATACTGTCGGTGGAAAATAGTGTGGCGCAAGCTTGAATAGCAATTAAAAAACAAAGGAGTTTTGAATATTGTATTGCAAAAAACTCTTCCGGATTTCATCAATCGATGTTTAAAGAATATCTACCTACCTTGATCACGTTCAAATTTTCAGTTTTTCACATAGTTTTTGAGGGTTAAAAATGGCCGATTTCGCAATTTTTCAATTTTTAATCGCTTATATGTCAAAAACTATCATTTTTAGAGAAAAGTCACTAAAGACCTTTTCTGTTTGGAATGATCCAAAAAACCAAAAAAAGACTTTTTACCATGCAAAAAAAATAATTTTAGAAAAAAAAACAAAAAAAATACGTTTAAAAAATTTTTGACCACCTTTTGGTCCTGGCAACATGCAAATTTGTTAAATGGAGTCCCTTTTGAGTAAGATTGTGCAAAAAATCCGAATCAGAATATTTTTCCTAGCGGATGCGCAGTGGCTTTCTGGACTAATGCGTGTATCGTGTGGTTTAGACTTATTAATTTTTTCTAGAAACCCAGGGAGAAGACCCGAGAGGACCCGAGAGGAGGGTCACCAACTAGATTCTGGTCAGACCAAATTCAGAGGGCCACTCATTCTGCGAAACCTTTAGAGTAGGTAAAGGGATAAATAGGAGACTTTAAATATAGAATAATGGAGAAAAATTGTTAGGGGTTAGGGGTATTGGAAGAAATCACGATTCTCAGTCAGGGGGAAATGTTAAGAGAGATGACCTCCTTTTCATTTAAAAAATGAGGCTGTGGCTGTCACCTAATAGGGTTCATCGAATTATCTACTGAAACATGTATGTGTAAACTGCAATGAGGTTAATAAACAATTAAGAATATTTTCAACAACAAAACAGTATTATTGATGAAAACTGCATAATTACTGTAAGTTATTACACTTGCACATTTGTATATGTAATATTAAATTTGTTTACATTTCCTGCTTTGTCTATTGAAATCACGTAGATACATTTCACCAACATCTGATTTCTACTTGGAATATCTTTAGTTTTTATTTTTTTCAGTTAATGCGCTCAAATAAAATTGGTACGTATAATATTGTATAAACATTTAATGTAATTTGGAAACAATTTAGTCTTGTGCTAGTTGCTATATGACTGATAACGAGGCTCACACATTTTTTAACTGGTTCAGGGTCATTATTACTTGTAGAATTGATTGATAGACAATGAATCTTTTAAATAGGTTAAACAGACGATTTTCTTTTCAATTATATTTTTTCAAATTAACCCAATTAGAATAAATACCTATTATTTTTTTATGTTTCAGATGACAAGTCGTTTTAAAGTATTATCTTTTAAAATATAACATTGAAACAATAAACTGCATGTAATTAATATTTTTTTAATTTACAATAATCAATATAGTCCTGTCGCCGGGGGGGGGTACAACGGCCTCCTGTATTCAGATGGACTTATCCAAGTTTTTTTATGTATTTTGACCTGTAGAACAAATTTTTTGAGTAACAGTTGATCCGCATGTCGATAAGATTGTTATAAACCAAAAAGTTGAGGAATCACATAACAGCGATTTCTCGCAAAACAAAACATATTTTGTATTTTTTGGGCCATTCTAACCAAAAAATGTTCCTACAAATTTTTTCGTAGGATGCATAGTTTTCGAGATAAACGCGGTTGAACTTTCAAAAAATCGAAAAATTGCAATTTTTGAACCCGAATAACTTTTGATTAAAAAATAAAATAGCAATTCTGCTTACCGCATTTGAAAGTTTAAGTCAAATTATATCGATTTTAATTATTTGTATTGCTAAAAATTTATTATTTTATTGTTAAAAAAAGCTATAAACACCTAGTGCTTGAGTGATGTTGTCAATGATTTCTCATTTAAAATCGAACGAGTAGGTAGAAGAGGTAAAAGTGCAAGCGGGGCTATTTCTACGTAGCATGCATTAAAACGCATGTATTAGAGGCACGGGAAACACTATGTGTTTATAGCTTTTTTTAACAATCAAAAAATAAATTTTTAGCAATGCAAATATTCAAAACAGATATAATTTGACTCAAACTTTTAAAGGCGGTAAGCAGAATTGCTATTTTATTTTTTATTCAAAGGTTATTCGGGTTCAAAAATTGCAATTTTTCGATTTTTTGAAAGTTCAACCGCGTTTATCTCGAAAACTATGCATCCTACGAAAAAATTTGTAGGAACATTTTTTGGTTAGAATGGCCCAAAAAATCCAAAAAAAATGTTTTGTTTTGCGAGAAATCGCTGTTATGTGATTCCTCAACTTCTTGGTTTATAACAATCTTATCGACATGCGGATCAACTGTTACCCAAAAAATTCGTGTTCTACAGGTCAAAATACATAAAAAAAAAACTTGGGTAAGTCCATCTGAATTAAGAAGGCCGTTGTAACCCCCCTGGCGACAGGACTAATATTATAAGCTTGGCTGTATATTAATTTCCGGTCTAAGTTAAAATTTGATCAATGTAGCTAAAAAATAATTACTAATTTTAAGACAGCAAATGTACCTATATAGTTAATCTAGTATGATTTCAAATTTTCTGGTAGGCAATTTATATTATAGTCTATATTCCTATGTTTATCAATTACATATTATCCTTTTGCTTTTCTGTAGCTGTTTTCGTTGAATCCGGCCCAAATGAAAATATTTACTTTTACTTTATTTTACACAGACAACACACATAATGTACAATAAGATAATTGGCTGCAGTACTACCGGATTTTACATTACATTTTTATTATTAGGTTTTGATAAAATAAATTTCTAGACTATAGCCTTTGGGATTTTATCCATCAATTCGATTTTGCAACAATTAAGTCAATGTAACACATTTTGTTAGTAATTAAATGGTTTTTACCTACCCAAGTAGCACAATTAAAATATTTTAGTTTTATTTAAGGTTTATAAAGGTTTTATTGTGGTAAATAAGGAGATAATGGTTTTAAAGTTACCTTGTAGATATACCTACTGCCAGAACTTTAAAACTGTTAAGCATTTGTCACTAGTTTTAAAGTATCTAATAAGAGTTTCAAATAAGACTAATTAGTCTTAATAGATAATTTATCTTATTGTAGTTTTAAAATGGTTTATTCTCAGTTCACTTTAAAACTAATCAGTTTTATGAAGAACTTCTGGTCTATTTGGTTTTATTAGATAATAGTCTGTGACCTTTTAGTTTTATTGCAGTTTTAAAGATTCTCCTAATATAACTAATAAAACGTATTATTAAAACTACTTAATTTCAAGACTATTATGTCAGTAAACCATATGCCTTAAAACAATTTTTTTAGTTTTCTTTAAAGTTGCTTTCTTAAAAGCAATTATTAGGCTATATTAAAACCAAACGCTCTTAACTGAATCAATTTATTTTTCGTAAAGACTAAACTATGCTTCGTGTTAACACAAAAAAACTAAACTCATCCCCTCTTCTTTCATGTCCAAAATGGTCGGCCATTTGGTTTAGAGCGAAATAGTGGTGTAGTGTGTTGTAAAAAGAGGAAGTGCAGTTAGTATGGAAGAAATAAGTCGTAACTAGGTACTTGCACACAACACTACGACACCTCGATTTTAAGGTTAGATTTACATTAAAACCGAATGCCATTATTGACAACAGCATTAAAACTAAACGGTTTTAATTTCAAGGCAACCTTGCTTTTATGTAAGATACCTACCTATATGCTCTTGGAAAAGTATAAAATAGAACCATTTGATCTTAACAATTATCTGTCGATAGACTAAATAGTTTTATTTGGTTTTCGGTCATGTTGCTTTCTGGAGATGCTGAAAGCCATGATAGATTACAATATAAGACTTAAGGCTGTATGACACTATGATGCATTTTCTTGTATCATTTCTAATATCGTTTCTGATATTAGAAAGTTATAGACATTTTCTTGTATTGTTTCTTGTACGTACATTTGTGCCCTGTATGATACTATGCAAGTTCTTGTATCGAAAATTGTATGAAATTCGGCACGTGATTGGTCGAAATTTTGTTTGTCACCCTGTGTCACGTTACATTGGTATGTTCACGTATTGTAGTACTGCGTCTACAGCTGATTTTAAGGACTTTATAAAATTTATAAACTCTTAAAAACTTATAAATTTAACATTTTAATGTTTACCAGAATTTTTACGTTTACTGTTTGAGGTTGATTATTTGTGTTTTTATTTTGTTTTGATATTTGTGCTAAAATATTTGCATTATTATTATCTTCACTTTGATCCAAATTAGGAACTATTGTATTTTCCTCTATTAAAAAATTATGCAACATGAAATCCAAAGTTATAGTTTGAACTTTACTAGGAACTAAATATATGGTTATTAGTAGAACAGTAGTCCACATATTAAGTATCAATAAAATATTTATAAATAATATTACCTACAAAAACACAAATAAATTCATCGAGACATATGATCCCATTTTCAGCCGCCATTATGACATTTAGATGTTTTACCAGCAGGTTTTACGTTTTTACTCTTTGCGCAGAAATTGGCGCAGCTCTTGTACAAGAATCTGTTTCTGACACAAATTCTTGTATCGTTTCTGATATCGTTTCTTGTATCTGTGTATGACACTATGCATTTTTTTGACATATCAGAAACGATATCAGAAACGATACAAGAAAATGCATAGTGTCATACATAAAGCATTAAAATTGTAGATAAAATTATTTTTCTTTCAAATTAATATTTTTCGGATTTAAATTGTTGTATTATTATTATTTTTTAATCGCCAAAAGTCAGAAATTTTAGGGCGCCTGAGTTATTTAGACCCATTTTTGTTAACAATATCAATAAAGTTGGGTGCACGAGTGTTTTTCTACTTTGACAGTCCGAAATAACCAAGTACTTTTTATTATTTTATGGTTACAAATACGTATCTACCTATCATAACACACTTAAAAATGTGTTGGCCCATAATATGGAGTATACGGGTTTAAAGAATAATTTAATATAGTAAATTATTGTCTTTAAAAGTCTCCATTTAGAAACCTTTTTAAGTTTGCTATAAAACAGCCTGCACTTAAAGCGTCTTTTAACATGGTTTTAAAAGCACCTTCACAGCAGCTTTAAAACCAGTTCCTTAAGAAAACAAAGTTTTAAAAAGGTTTTTATTTTTGGTTTTATTGACCTCTTTCAGTGTGGGCCCTTTTATGCTGAAAGCGGTTTTATTGCAACCTTAAGGTTTACTTATAAACCAATTGGTTTTAATTTTAGTTTTATTCTATACTTTTAAAGCATCCTGAAAAGACTTAATAAATCCGTTCGGTGCTACTTGGGTATGTATTATTATTGGCGGCTCAGCATGTCATGCGTGTAACGGCACTGATGATGCTCTACTTAGAGCTACAGGAAATTCGTCCTTGTGGATATTTTTGTAAATAAACATTCAGTGATATTTAACACAATTAATGTTTTGCAATTTGTCAAAGTGAACGCCATGAGCAGGTTTAATAAATATTCAGACGAAGATATCAACAAAATAATATTAATTACACTCGAGCTCTTAAAATTACCTATTTGTATTGCTCTAGTGACAATTTGACGTAAGATGCAGAACTATAACGTTTATTTTGGGCGCGACCCAAAATAGTGACAACTCTACCTTATCGATAATACACTCACCGGAACAAAATTTCGCCACTCAAAATTTTTGATTAAGTTCGACAATCTATAACTTTATTATTTGTACTCCGATTTTTAAGATTCTTACATCAGTTTGTAGGTACATGTATTGATCTCGTTTGTTGTTATTCCGGTAAAAAAAATATTTTGCTTAGATAGCATTATACGGGGGTGAATTGAAGCGTTGTATTTTCTCCTAACTTTAGAAAATTCTGTGGAAAAATTGGAGAGCTGAATTTGTTTCATACTCCTTTTGTATTATCCTGAAGGTATCACTAATGCTTTGTTTTTTGAATTATCCGAATATCTCTTTTCTTGTAAGAGCTGTCAATAAAACACTGCTTTTAAGGTTTATTTAATTAAAACTATCAATCCCACTAAAATTAACAACACAAAACAAAATTAACAACAAAACAAAACAATTCTATAGCGGTTATGTCCACCTCTTGCCGCAACGACTGCTCGCAATCTGTTTGGCATCGAATAATGATGTGTTATCCCAATGCCGGATTAACCATTAGGCGGACTAGGCGGCCGCCTAGGGCCCGGGCACTTGATGAGGCCCGCATCCCACACAAATGCATTCATTAATATTGAATTAATTAAGAAGCAATTTAAAAAAATTTAAATGTTAAAAAAGTCAAATAGGGCTAACTGAGAATAAAAAAAAGAGAATGGTTAATTTATGAGTTCCAATCAAACTCAGTTTTTTGCTTTGTCTTCTGTCAAATAGGAAAATACAACCGACTTCAAGACAAATTAAGCAGTTATCTTCAAAGGCATTTTTATATTCCATGTTCTAATCATTCCCTCAATTTGATAATCAATTTTGCAAGCTAATTTTGCTTAGAAGTTGGTAATTATTTTGGAATGGTACCTTTTTTTTTCAATTTCTACCCACCGATGGGCCTTATAGTCCATTCACTCACGGTAAAATATTGCAAAACCTCCGGATTTTAAAGAACCTTTGAATTTGAAAGAAGAGCTTGGATTGACATTAAATTTGGTATAAGCATAGCTAACGCTAACATGTCAAAGAAAAAAGTGATATTGTGCCAAGTGCCAATGTGTGTTTTTGCTCTACGGTTGAGTCCACCCCTTCTCGGGGGTGAAAAAATATACCGTCAAAAGACGTCCGGAAGTGGATAAACTGACTAATTCTAAGCAACTTTTGTTCAATAGAGGTTTTTCATCAAGTAAATACATTTCGAGTTATTTGCAAGTGAATATCTTCATTTTTCAACAAAAAATAAATTTGCAAGTGAATATCTTCATTTTTCAACAAAAAATAACACGTTTTTAGACGGTTTTTTGCAAATAACTCAAAAAGTAAGTATTTTATCGAAAAAATATTGTTAGCAAAAATATAGCTTTTAAAAAATTGAAAAAAATGGTGTGTGTGCAGTCTGTAGACCCAGTAGAAGCAGAGTTGTAGCTAATGAAGAGTAGGTTCTTACTCGTCAAATTCCAGATCGAATATTTCAACGTGACATAATCAAAAAATGAAACACTTTTCATGGAAACTCATCATAACTTGTTTAAATGCTTAAAAAAGCAATATTCTTGTTTTAAAAAAAATCTAGCATAAAAAGTAAGCAAGATACGCTCAGAATAAAGTTGATCCCCTTTTTTGGGTAAAAAAAACTGGTGAAAATAACCTCCTAATTAGCATCCCAAATGAAATTAATCCTTACCGCTTCACAAGCTACTTTACTTAAGTATTGTTTATATGCTCTGTAAGTTTTATCGATATAAAGTGCTTATTAATAAAAGGGCTGTAATAGAAAGGGCTTAAACAAGTCACTAATCACGAGTGTATGCAATTTTTTTTATTTGGCTTAATGGCCTCGACAAGTAATGGCCATTGGCATGGTACAGTGCATTTTTCCAATCAGGTACCTAGTGTAATGGGTAGTGTGTGTGTTGAGTAAGTGTCTTGTGACTTTGCAAAGTCGATGTCATTGTCTTTGCAAAGAGACGCTAATAGTATCCGAACGTCTGCAGTCCTTCCTGTGAGTACCGATCCCACAAGGATAGAAACTATTTTCATTTATTAATTTTTAATAAATGAAAAATTACCCAGGGTATGCAAATTTTGAACATTCATATCTTAACCAATTTTTATCTTCGAAAAAAGCAAAAATCTGAAATATTCAGAAAAGCAAAACCTACATTTTTTTACTGTTTAAGATTTTTGGTACCACTTATAACTTTAAGTTATTTTGAAAAAAAAATAATAATTTTTTTTTTCAAAATTTCAAAAAATTTGTATTACTTTAAATTCCCATGTTTTGAAATATAAGCACTGTGAACCAGTGAAACTTACAGATCATATAAATAATAATCTTATAAATAATATACCTACTTATAAGTTTTTTTCAAGATTTTCATAAACAAGATTTTTTTGCCAAAAAAAGGAATCAACATTATTTTAAGCTTTACTTGCTTCATTTTTATACTTGAAACTTGTTTAAAAAAAATACAAAAATAAAACTTTTTGAACACTTTAAAAACGTTGTGATGATTTTTCACCGAAAAGTGCTTTATTTTTTGGTTATTTACGTTGAATTATTTGATTTGGAATTTGTCGAATAAGAATCTACTTTTCATTAGCTCCAGTTCTGCTTATACTGGGTCTACATACTTCATACATACACCATTTTGGAAAAAACCGGAAAAAACCGTCCAAAAACGTGTTTTTCTTTTTGTTGAAAAATGAACATATTCACTCGCAAATAACTCAAAGAGTATTGTTTTAGTGAAAAAACTAGATAGAACAAAAGTTACTTAGAATCAATCGGTTTATCTATTTCCGCACTTATTTTGAATGTATGTTTTTCACCCCCGAAGGAGTGGCACTCATACCCTGGGCAAAAAAATCACATATCGACACAATATCCCTTTTTTTCTTTGGCATATTAGCTGTGGACTATTAATTAGAAGTTGTTGCGAAATGTAAAAAAAAGAAAAGTGATCTTTTTTACATTGTCGTAATTTATTTTTGGAGTAACTACTTCCCAAAACAACATACATATCTGTAAATTTGTTTCGCTAAGTAAATGGTCGCTATAAAGGGGCTTACTTCTTATGGCCGCTTAGGGCCCCATGATGCCTTAAACCGTCTCTGAGTTATCCTTGCCTAGGGAATAGCCCGATATTCCTCTACCAGGCCCATAGCTATACCAAATTTTCTGGAGGCCTAGGATGACGGCGAATAGCTTTTTTTAATTCATCCCATAAATCCTCAATAGGATTGAGATCTGGGCTGCATGCGGGCCGTTCCAATCTTATCAATCCAACCTCTATTTTATGAGTCAATCAGTGTTTTTATTTACAAAAAATGGTACAGCTCTTACAAGAAAAGAGATATTCGGATAATTCAGAAAACAAAATTCTAGTGATGCCTCCGGAATAATATGACAGGACTATGAGACAAAATCAGCTCTTCCATTTTTCCACAGAATTTTTTAAAGTTAGGAGAAAATACAACGCTTCCATTCCCCCCTGTATAATGCCAGGAAAGCAAATTTTTTGTGTTACCGGAATAATAAAACGATATCAATATATGTGCCTACAAACTGGTGGTAATAAGAATCTTGAAAATCGGAGTACAAATAATAAAGTTATAAATTGTCAAACTTAATCAAACATTTTGGGTGGCGGAATTTTGTGCCGGTGAGTGTAGTCTACGAGAAGTGCAGGGTAAATTGAAGATGGAATTACAAAAAAATTATGTATGTCTTTGTACTCACTCGTATGAAAGTTGCGCGTGAAGTTAGGCGTGTTAATGACAGTAGCGATTTAGGGGGCGACCCGCTTATTTTGGTACATCGTTATGTAGAACTCGTTATTATTAACCAGAAACAAAATACTATTATTTATTCTCAGTATAATAATGTAAGTAGATTTTTCCCATTATAATAATAATCTGATTGAACAATTAAATATTTGATGAAAAATCTTACTACGCGATTGGAAATTAAAATCATTAAAACATAATCATCCAAATTGAAGTGGGAGTTTGACGTCTTAAATTTTAAAAACAAAAAATCAAATTCTATTGAAACCATAATCGATACCACAGCAATGCAAATGCAAAATAGCAAAATGTCAATGTAGTGAAAAAAAATAGGTTTTTTTTTATAATTTTCGAAATTATAAGTGAGAAAAATATGTTTCAGTATATTTAATACTCAGCTTTTACTGTATATATAGGTAACATACACATACTTGATCAGCAGCAGCTGATTGAATTTCAATAGAAGTTCAGCCATGATTTTATCCCTGATGCCTTGGAGAGTATTCAATAATTACAATCTATAAATATTATTTACTATTTATAATGAGAAGTTACCATAATAATTGTTTACCACAATTACCACAACCAAAATATGTTTATTCAAAATTTTTAATTAAAATTGTGGTTATTTACCATTAAAAATAGTAAATAACGTACATAAGAGTGCCACAAGAAAGTAGTTTCGGAATAATATAGGATAATCAGTGTTACCTTATGAGAATACATCATTTATTATCACCACCACACTGTATTATGTGTAAAGTTTTAAATTTTGTCTAAAAATATAAAATGTATAAATATATTTGCTAATGATTAAGATAAATAGAACTATGTGACGTTATTTAACGATAAGTGTGTTCAGTATATAAAATTGATAGTTTTATTATTAATTAAATTAATTATGTTTTATTTGTCAACATAATTATACATCAATTTTTGTAAACATTGTTTTGATATTAAAATTTAAAAAAAAAGTATTCTAAATTTGTTTACACTTTCCCACTTCCGATATAATAGGAAAGATACAGAGATTCCCACTAAGGCTCAGTTCGCTTTTATAGTTTCACCATATTTGGTTATTTTCTGCCAAATAGAGAACAGAGGAAAGAATTCTGAAAGGAAAAAAACATATGGAATGAATAGAAATCTTCTGAGAAGCAAAGCATAAGTAAGAGAACAAAGATGAACCTATTAAGACCTTAATAAGACCTGTTGTTACATATGGGATGGAAACAACGACGATTAACAAGAACGAGGAAGCTATCTTTCTGAAACTTGAAAGAAAAATAATGAAAACAATATTGGGCCACAATGTAACAAGAGAGGAAAAATAAGTATGAAATTAAATGCCGAAATGAAAGAAGAATTAAAGAGAGAAAATATAGTCAGATACCTACATAAAATCTCTTCGCTTAGAATGGATAGGACATAATATGTCCTATCCTACAGAGACGAATGACATATTGCTATATATTTCCTGTCCTACTGTATGGAGTAGAAGCATGAACTCTAACTGAGGCTATGCTTAAACGTTTGACAGCCTTTGAGATGTGGGTATACAGACGACTACTTAAAATAAGCTGGGTCGGCCGAGTTAGAAAAGAGAAGGTCCTTAGACGTCTGAAGCAAACAACAAAAGAAGAACGTCATAGCTGAAAAATCTAAGGTAACGGTATGTAAAATCGACTACATCGTTATTCAGAGCTGCTGTTAATTAAGTCACGATAGCGAATATGGTAGCCAATATGCTATCCAACGATCGATGACGGTCATGGAACTAGAAGAAGAAAATATACAGAGACGCCCATAATCAGACATAATGAGAAGAATAACTAATTGGACACTACTATGGCCAAGGTATAGAGGAAGACCTAAAAGAAAATGGCTGCATGATGTAGAAGAAGACGTAATAGCAATGAATGTGAAAGACCGGAAAGTTCAGTGCAAGGACAGGAAGAAATGGAAAAGAGTCACTACTACAGCAAAGATACACAGCAAGCTATAATTGACAGAGGAGTAATCCACCAAAGCCCAAGAATAGGATTTTGAACGCCACGACGTTAGCTATAATCTCTATAGATTGTAATGCTTTATGAATAAATGAATGTCTTACTCCATGCTTATCATCAAAATCGGCTGCAGGAAACATATAGGTTATATATAGATGTCCATATTACTCAAAAAATTTGGTTTCGGCCTCGAGGGGGATGTGTCACGAGAAAAATCTTATTTCTCTGGACTAATTTGCTTAGCCAAAGTCTCCATAGCTGGACAGAGTAAAGCCACGTTTACACGATGGCAATTGGCGAGACAATTGTCAGAAGACTACTGACTGGCATGAAATTATTGTCTTCGTCTAAACACTTCAGGCCAATTGCCTTGCCAACTGCCCTCACAATTGGCCCAAAATTCAGTTGTCTCCGGGAGTAGACTGAGGACAATGAGCTGCGCCCAGTGAGCCCTCCACCACTCGAAATCTCAATTGTCACGACAATTGGCGCCGTGTGAACGGTGTAGGCCAGTAGTGCTGTCTTGTTTTTGTTGTTTGACACAACAGATGACGAGAAGTCATCAATAGTTGGCCCCGTATACGCTGTGAGCTCGTAAGTAGAGGGGATATTTACAAATTCGCGAGCGCCAGTAGTGACAAGTCTGTAAACCTTTACCGGAAATTTGACATAAATGTCAAAGTGATTAATTTAAAATTAAAATTAAAAACATTAATTGTAAAAAATATTAGTTGGTCAAAGCTGTGGTATATATTTTTACCTTAAGTATACTTACGTTTTAAATACTGAATTTAAGTTTTTTTACTGTTCCGTAATATTTAATTATAAATTATTCTATTAATCTTAGCGCCATCTACACGATAACTGTGAAAGTATCCGAAGTAAGAAATTCATATTTTATCAATAGAACCTCAAAATGATTAGCAAAATCTTAAAAAAATCGATTACAATTTAATTACTTTTTTGCGTTGTAAATATTAAGCGATAACAATTAAATAATAAATTTAAAAATTACCGGTGAAAGTTGAATTAGTAATCCGCTAGGAGCGCCACCAGCGAAACTCAGAGCGTATAAACATTTTCTCGTTCAACTGCACTGGCCTCCGACAATCCGCAACCACGTGATGACAATTGTTCAATGACAATAATTGTCTCACCAATTGTCATCGTGTAAACGCGGCTTAATACTAAGGTATTTGGTCCTGATATCTATTTTACATCTGATTGGTTCTTTGCTGATTTTCTTTGCTGATTAGGTACTATTGTTTTAGTTTTCTGAGATGATATTATGATATTAAAATCTGTTGCTCTTAGGTTACATCTGTAGACTGGTCTTTTCAGTCTTTCTTCATCTTGTGCTATCAATATTGCTTAGTCTTCACAAATAGTAAAAATTCATGTGCATTAATAGATCATGCAATGAGTAAAAATTATTCATTTAATATCAATGAAACTACGATATTGAAATATGAAAGCAAATTCAATAAAAGAGAATTTGAGTGTTAACTCAAATGTCAAACGTAATGAATTACAAATTATAATGATATGACATCACGATTAATGAGAGCGCGTTTTTGGCTGGCTGCTATAATTTAAATTATCTCTCGATTTTAATCGTCTTTAAGGCCTAAACGAAACACAAAAACATTTTTTTTTCTTTGATAAATATATTTTAAATTATGTTCTGTTTTGATTTATAGCATTTTTCCGAATTTAAAATTTTATGCAAGTTCCCTATTATAAACTTGTTTTAGCATATCCTGATGAAACAAATAAATTTTACGAAATCTCGATATTAAGGGCGTAGGCGCAAAATTTCGCGCCAATGTCTTTTAAATGCATTTTTTCCCAATCCTGAGAAAACTCATAAGTAATTTTGAAAAATTTAAACGCAGAATGAAAGATTACGTTAGTACCGAGGGCTAAAAGTCCCTGAGAATAACCAAAAAGTTTCTTTTGAATGATATGTTATTTAAAATTAAAAATCAAACTAAATTTTCTCTATTTTTTTCACCCCTGTAACTAGGGCTTACAATATCGAACTAAAATCTGAATACCGGTGTTTGATATTTGAAATTTGAAATATCGGGATACCGGTATTAAAACCGGTATTCTAATGTTAAGTCTAATTTCTAAAAAATACTTAGGTTTGTTAACTGCTCAGACTTTGAAAATACTCTTTCGGAAGGTACTGATGTGGCAGGTATTGACAAATAATATTTTATAGCCAAATAATAAAGGTCAAGGAAAGTGAATTTGTATTTTTTCCAAAATTCCATCGGGTTAATTTTTCTTGCAAAATGTGGCATTTCGAAAGAAAATGTGGCATTGGGTAGTAGACATAAAACATAAACAATCACTTTATATTACCGACACCGCCGCTTATCGATGGTGCCATACTTGGCTCCGTATATGTGTAATAAATATGCCTGATATAGATTTTAATACAACGAAATTGATTCTTTATCTTCAAAAAAAATTTGTAATTAATTGAAGGGTTAAGGAAAAAACAAGGAATGTCACGTTATCTTTGTTTTGAGAAAATAGGAAATTTAATGTTTGTGACTACATATCTTTAAACCATTGCACTGAAGAAATAGTATTTATTTTTATTTAATAAACATAAAGTATATTGTATTTGATACAAAAACACATTTTAACCAAATTTTTAAAGAACAGAGATAAAAAAATTAAAAATATACCTAACTACAAATAATTTACTGAAAAAAACAAGGACTGTCCAAACATCACGTTGTATTTCACATTACATTATTATTTTATGTTACAAACATTAGTTGCACCAGCTGATAGAAAGGCTGAAAACAAAATTATGGCAATAAAAATTATAACAAAAGGCAATGCAATATTTTTTTGATACTCTAATACAATGGTCGCCTGATTTTTTTGAGTTTTTGCGAGCAGCCTTTTTAAAATTATAGAATGTCTATGTCTTACGTTTGTGTAACTCATTTTGAATTGTTAATTTACTAATTTCTGCAGCAACCTTGTCATAATTTAATGATTTTAATTTCGCCTGGAATTCATCACATGCTGAACATGTGTCTGATCTTGGGTAACCAAAGGACACATTAAATTTCGTGTTAAAAATTTGTCGATATGTAACGTAAGTAACTTTGATGGTCGGATGTTTTTCTTTGAACAAGTTGAACATTTCTGTAATGTTCAAACTCTCTGGTAAATACTTTTTCTTAGATTCGTGTAAACTGTAATAGGATAATCTAGTTTTAAAAGACTTTGTGGTTATATATTGCTTCACGCGATTCTGGATGCAACTTTCTATGCTGGAAACTATGCTTACCACGTCTGTCTTGTCCAGAAGTTCCTGTTGCTTTTAAATTTTTTGTAGGTGTTCAATTTTGCCCTTAGTTACACCATGTATTGACATGAATGCTTTAAAACACACATTAATTTCTTGGGAAACTCCATTAAACTTAAGTCTAACTTTATTGGCCGTGCCGTTTCTAACACTTCAGGCTTTTGAGCTATGGTTGTACAGAAGGATCCTGAAGATACCATACACAGACAAAGTCACCAATGAAGAAGTAAGGCTACGGAGGATGAACACAACCGCAGATTTAGTCAACATCGTGAAAGGTCGTACTTGGGACTTGAGAAATCAAGGCAGATACGAGATACTCCAATGCAGTTTACAAGGTAAAATTGAAGGAAAAATAACCCCAGGACGAAGAAGAATATCCTGCCTTGCTAATCTGAGAGCATGGTATAGAAAGATTTCAACACAACTATTCCGTATAGCAACCAACAAAGTCATCATCGCCAGAATGATCGTCAACGTTCGGAACGGACAGGCACCCTAAGAGGAAGAAGTTTCTAACAAACATAAAAAAAGTAAACTAATTAAACTCGAAATAAAAATGTAGTTAATTTTTGTTTTTCATCAAGTGGACTCTCCTTGTTTTTATCTTTCACGAGTGGACATTTCCAGTTTTTATCCTTCGCTGTACTATTTTAAATAGGCATATTTATCGGACGTTCCAAGTTATTATCTACCAGTATACTGTAAATAGTAAATACATAAAATATCTGTTAGATAGTGTCACTATCTCAATTTCTTATAAAGTGTGACATTCCCTGTTTTTTTCCTTCACCCTTCAATTAATATTATTTTAAATTAGATTTATATCAATAAATATGGGTATACCCATATTTAATCTTTAAATATGGGTAACATATTCATAAATACAAACAAGGAAATAATAATATTATTATATATATAATAATGTGTGTTAAACTTCAATAAGTCATTTTTAGGGAGAATTGACTTACACCGTTTGACTTCTGAGGCATCCATATTTTATCAACTTATCTTTTACAGATTATTTCGAATTATTGTACTGATAATTATTTGGGATTTAGGTTTTGTTGGCACACGTGGAGAACGAGTTATTTATAAATTGAACGTAAAAAGTAAATATGAACCTTTCGACCCCTTTCAACCTTTCGAATGGTTTAAAGCTATCTTTACGTATTTAATATGTTAATTATTTAATAATTTAATCGAACTCAAAAAAGTCAAAAATGGAAATGGATTCGTATTCTAAGAAATCTCACAGGTAAAATATATGGAAATCTCACAATAAACATCTCAAATACACAGGTAAAAATATATGGAAGTTGGAAGACATCCACGAATATTAATAAAAGGAGTAACAGACTACAAGAATAACAAAGTAGCTATCAAAACGGGCCCGTGCAATATGCAGTCCACTTAAGACGACAAAGGGACTACTACAAACAGTAGTCAACTAATAGGGATTCAAAATATTCCTGGTAAAAATCTTGAAACCCTGGAATAGAAAGTGCGAAGGAATGAGCATACCAATAAGAAACGAACCTTTATACCCTAAATTTTGCTGACGACCAAATGACCAAATAGTGATCACACAAGAAGAAGATGGCCTCAGCTTTATGATAAGGAAACTTAAACAGGTATACACAAAGAATGGAATGGAAATAATCCTAAAGAAATCTGAATATCAATTAACGGAGAACACAGAAATAAAATAGTGGAAATAGACGAGGGTAAATTAATCAAAGGAACAGACAAGCACACGCATTTAGGTTTCATAATCTCAATCAAAGGAACAACTGAAGAATATATAAAAAATAGACTAGGACACACAACAGACTGTATAATAAAATTAAACCCGGTACTGTGGGATAAAAACATCAGAATAAAAATAAAAAGAATATTATATTATAAAACCATGAAAAGAAGTATCCTGAGTTATGAGTGTGAAAATTGGATAAAAAATAAGCAAACCAAAAACAAAATAAGAGCAATGGAGATTAAATTCCTAAGGAGAAGCTGCAAACAAGAAGAGATATAATAAATAACATAGAGTTTAAGAAAAGAATGGAAACGAGCTCAGATATATAATAGACTAAATTGAACTGAAGTGATTAACTTGGTAGGTACGCACAGAAGAGCAAAAAAATCTTTGGATAAACAGAATAACAGAGGTGCCCGATAGGAAGAAGGAAGAGAGGCAGACCCAGTGACGTACTGAGCATTGTTCCGCGGGTTCCGCGGAACCAGGGCCCGGGCCCGCAGGGGCCCGCTTTAATGCGCTTTTTGCTTCTTTTGTTTCTAATTTGATGGGGACATTTTGAACTACACAAGTACACACATAAGAAATGTAACTGCTTAACAGATTTTAATTTTTGTGTAGGTACTTGTGTAGCTAAAAACGAAGAATAATTAACAAAATTTATTGAAATGCAGGGAATGCTGTTGTAAGGTTCCCTACACATTTTACCTGCTTTCCAAACATCTTTCAACTTATAAAGAGTAACCGCCAGGGCCTGTCTACACGTGATAACTCAAACACTTGTATATTACAGTTGAGTCCGCGAATCTTTACCCGTGTGTCATAATTTAAAGCCTACGAAATAAGTCGATGATAAGTCGGAAATTGAAATTTACTAAACGCAACAGCAAGTGACAGTAAGTGACTTGCTGTTGCGTTTAGTAAATTTCAATTTCCGACTTATCATCGACTTATTTCGTAGGCTAAAAATGATGACACACGGGTAAAGATTCGCGGACTCAACTGTATGTATTAGCACGATTCATGAATAAGATGTTGTAGATACTACAAAGTTGTAACAAGTTTTATTGCAATAATCCCAATACAATAGGGTCGATACTGGTGTTTATAGAACCGTCATCATTCAGCCTGTACTTTTATATAGGTAGGTGATTCTTAAAAATTGAAATTAAATTCTAAATATAGACAATAGTGGTAAGGATAACTATTAGACACTATATTATAGACACTAATTTCTTTTTAAGAAAATCTCGTCGTTTGATAAAAGATATCAGCCCTACCGTTATCCAAGGTGTTTTTTGATATTTTTTTTATTTGAGCGTTTTATCTCCCTAGAGGTTTGTATGAAATTATTTAATTTATTTATAAATGTATCATATTATGCCATTTGAGAATCTATTTTGTTCATATACATTTTATTTCAATGTTCATTTTTTAAAAGCTGTGTTAGTTTTCCGGTATTCATCATCATCAATGGTGCTACAGCCCTATGAAAGAGCCTCGACCTTCCCAAGTCTATTACGCCAGTCAGTCCTATCCATTGCCAACCGTTGCCAGTTTGCTGCGCCTATTTTTCTCCCATCCTCATCTACACCATCTTTCCATCTAAGTTTTGGCCTACCCCTATTTCTACTTCCCACAGGTTGTGACATAAGGATTCTTCTAGGAGGGTTGTTATGCTGTGATCTTGCTAGATGTCCTGCATATCTTAGTCGTCCTATTCTTATAAGAGATACTACGTCTTTTCCACCAAATATATGTTTATATCTGTGGTATACCTCGTAGTTGTACCTCCTCCTCCAAATACCATTTTCACAGATGCCACCGAATATGCCTCTCAGGATCCTTCGTTCAAATATAAGCAGAAGGTTTTCATCTGCCTTGGAGATGGTCCATGTCTCCGATCCATATGTCAACACTGGTTGTATAAGGGTTTTGTATATGGTTATTTTTGTTTTTTGGCTTAAGTTTCTGCTTCTCATATGTCTACTCAGTCCAAAATAGCATTTGTTCGCTAGGATTATCCTTCGCTTGATTTCTTCTGTCATGACGTTTTCCTTGGTGATCAGGGAGCCTAAGTATGTGAATTTGTCCACCACTTCAAAGGTAGAGTTATCAACAGAGAATTGGTGACCAATGTTTCTGGCTCTATTGTTGGGTGTTGATGCCACCATCTTAGTTTTCTCCTCGTTTACTGTCAGGCCCATATTTTTTGAGGCATTTGAGAAGGTGGTATACCAGTTTTCCGGTATTAATGTTTTTAATTATGACTGTAATTTTGGATGTAAAAAGTTTTTGAGTTTCATTATTTATAAAAACGGCTGGCGTAAAGTGATCAATCATGTGAGTATGAGGAACCATAGGATTAATATTAATTTACTGTTTTAATAGCCTATTGTTGTTTTTTAAGTTTCTAACATCAAAAGTAAGTAAATTTAGATCAAAATAATTTTAGTATCTTTTTTTTTTTTGGTTGGTAAAAACAGTCGTGAAAATCACCTTCTAATTAGCATCCGAAATGATATTAATCGTAACCGCTTCACAAATTACTTTACTTATTGTTTATAAGATATGTAAGATTCGTTGGTTCAAAGTGCTTATTTTTGAAAAGGCTTTAGTCAAATGGGCTTAAACCAGTCACTAATCACAAGTGTATGCAACATTTGAACAGACATATCTTATAACCAATTTTTGTCGTCAGGAAAACAAAAAGTCCAAAATATTCACAATAGCAAAACCTATATTTTTTATACTAGGTAGTTGAGATTTTTGAAGTTGAGTTATTTGAAGTTGAGTTAAAAACAATTTTTTTGAAGTTATACTTCTTTAGGCGCGATTGGGAGTAAATTTTCATTATTCTGCGCGAATGCGCACACATACAGTATGGAGTTTAGTTGCTAAATATTTCAAGTTATGTATAAATATATCAGTGCAAAAAAAGACGTGAAAAGAATATATTAGTGTTTTTAGTAAATATATTTATTATAGTTTTTGTGTCTTTGGATTTGTCTTCCTCAGGAGTAAGATAAGTATTATTAAATCATTTATATTTATGTATTATACTTCACTTCGTCTGTTTGTTACTGTGAATTGTCATTATGTCCGAGTCGATACAAACACAGACCCCGTAGTATGATTTTTGGAAAGTGGTAAGCGTTTAAAGTATATTTATTTCGTTGAAATCATATAATAGAAGTATAACTTCTTACGTGCGTACAAATTACACACATATTCTTTTTTTTTCAAAATATTAATTTTTTTGTTAATTTAAAGCCAAATTGTTTTCAAAATTGAGCACTTTGAAGCGGTAAAACTTAGAGATCATATAAGCCAGGGGTCACCTGACATATTAGCTATGTGTATGCTAAATTTCATCTCAATCCGAGCAGTTCTTTAAAACTTACAGCAAAAGCCGTGAGTAAATAGACTATAAATTAGTTTGAGCTTTTATGAAATATTTTATGATATATGATGATTTATATTGAGTGTTTTGGGCGGGGGCCCGCATCCCAACTGGAACCAGGGCCCGCTGATCTATCAGTACGCCACTGGGCAGACCCCGACAAACTTTCAAATATGAAGTGGACAAAGCAATAGAAAGAAGAAATCTACAGACAGGGGATTGGCAAAACAGAAAGAACTGGAGAGAACGGTTGAGTGAAGGAATACAGTTAAAACTGGAAAAATACACTGTGGTGTATAAAAATATATAAGGAGCAAAAATATTTTTCAAAAATTATTTACGTAAATGGAAATTCCCATTGCTTTCATTGATAAGAAGCCAGTTTAGAAATGAATATCTGTTGGCTATTATATAACCATTGCATTGCATTAAATATCAATTTAGTAATTTAATCGAACTTATCAAACTTTCTCTTATGCATATAAACAAAAGAAAAAACCTACTTCCATTATGATTTTTTTTCATTCCAATGGTTCCTCCAACGTAGAGCACCAAAATTTTCTTCGTGCTGTAACAATCCATCGTGGAAGAAACCGCAGAAGAAACAGATTCACTCAACAACTAAACGTGAATAATTTCAGATGCGATTAAAAATTGTTATCACCAAATTAAGTATGTTAATAGACACTATCACTTATGTTAAACAATAAAATTATGCTTGGTATTATTTCAAATAGGTTGACGGTATCACACTGTTGAGTATGCGATTGTTTAGGAGATGGAAATATATATTCACTTCTCAATCGTTTTTGAAAGTAGGGGAGATTGGAGTTAAATGTGGTAATTTGCAGTACCGGTGCTAGGGTATAAGGTGCCCGCCTGCAAAAACTAGCATAGGCGCCCTTCGGTTTTTTTCAAATAGTCTTTTGTATAACACCAGTAGAGAAAAGCCGATTTTGGCGCCCCCCAAACAGGGGCGCCCGCCTGCAGTTCATCCCTTTCAGTCCCGTTATCACAGACCCTGGTAATTTGTATATTTTAAGATATCCTTTAGATGTCTTTCAACCTTCGTCGGGCGGCATAGGTACAGTTGTATCTTTTGAGTTTTCAAATTGTGATAACTTTTTTTTCAAAGAGGTAGAGACTTGAACTTTTGTGACATCTCTACATTTATTCAATAGATTATGTGGGCCAAATTTAACAAAAAAATCTTTATTCAGTTCCCATAAACGACGGCATAGGTACATTTGTACCTTGTAGATATTTTTAAATAAATAATTTAAAAAAAAACAATATATTTTGTATTTAAACGAGAGCTTATTTGAATCAAAATACAAAAATTAATGTTAGTGTGGATAATACTTGGAATTTAATTCCCAAGAACTTGGTTTACAAAAATTTTTTTTGTGGCAAAAATTTTTTTTTTTTTTTTTTTTTTTTTTTTTTTTATGCTTTATTTAACAATCAGAATACATTAGCATCCTATAAGTTAAAGTGTTGGCTTGGGAGCTGGGCCCCTCATTGGCGTGAAGGGACTCCCTCCAATGAAGGAGTCCTAGATAGTCTTCATGTCAGCTGGCCATAATCTCTTCAACCTTCTGGGAATTGGAGCTTGTACTAGCGGCTGTAATACTGCGTTGGGGTGTGTTTCCATTTTCTCGTGGTGTTTGTTGTACCTATCTTTAATGACATCTGTGATGAATGGAACCTTCAGATCTTCATGTAATGTTAAATTCGACACGAACCAAGGTGCATCTGTGATCATGCGTAGTATTTTTGACTGGCTCCTTTGGATGATAGCAATATTAGATTTGCTTGCACATCCCCAGACTTCGATACCATACATCCATATTGGTTTGATTATGGTGTTGTATATCAGCAGTTTATTTTCCAAACTTAGTTTTGATTTTCTACCTATCAACCAGTAGAGTTCTTTGACTTTCATGTCTATTTGTTTTCTCTTCTTTGTTATGTGCACTTTCCAAGTAAGTTTTGAGTCTAGATGTATGCCAAGGTATTTGGAAGAGTTGTTTTTAGCAATAATTTTGTTATTTATGTATAGTGATGGACACTGATCTTTTCTTGTAGTAAAGTTGACATGGACGGATTTAGCCTCATTTATCTTAATTTTCCATTTTTTTACCCAATTTTCTAGGTTTGCTAAGTCATTTTGTAGGATGTTGGAAGCTTCTACTGGATCTTGGTGAATTGCTAAGATGACGGTGTCATCCGCAAAGGTTCCTATGACAGTGTGTGGAGACGTAGGAATATCTGATGTGAATAATACATATAGAATGGGACCCAGGACACTGCCTTGCGGAACTCCGGCCTTGATTGGGAATTTTTGCGAATATTCATCATTCACTTTTACAAGAAACTGTCTGTCGTGAAGATATGATTCGAGCAGTCGATAGCAGGATAGTGGAAAGATTTTAGATATTTTGTATAAAAGTCCATCATGCCAAACCTTGTCAAAGGCTTGGCTAACATCCAAGAATACTGAGGGGCAGTATTGTTTTTGTTCTATTGCTAAATTTATTGAATGTGTTATTCTGTGTATTTGCTGAACTGTTGAGTGGCCTTGTCGAAAACCAAATTGGTGTGATGGAATCCAATCCTCAGGGAGTACTTCCTTATTTATTCTTTGAAGTATGAGTCTTTCTAGTAGTTTTGACATAACTGGCAATAAGCTGATTGGCCGATAAGATGAAACTTCGTTTGGGTTTTTGCCTGCCTTCAGTATTAAAATTATTTCTGCTGTTTTGAGTTGCGTCGGCCAGTAGTTTAGTCTCAGGATAGCATTGAAAATGTACATCATGAGTATGACTCCTCTGCGTGGCAGTTCTTTTAACATTTTGGAGGTTATTTTATCGATCCCTGGAGATTTTCTTGGATTTAGGAAGTTTAGTTCATTTTGAACTTCCTTTACAGAAAGTTGTTTGGTTGCGGGTATGTTGTTTGGGATATTTGAGAGATGTCTAGCTATTTCGTCATCAACTACATCACAGTTCGGTGTGAATACATTGGATAAGTATGCACCAAATAGTGAAGCCTTTTCTTTATCGCTTCTTGCCCATATAGCTGCAGGATTGCTGGAGTCACGTACAGGAGAATTCTGCATTTGAGGCTTGTTTTTGAATTTGCATGGTTTCCAGATGGAGTTATCACTTCGGTTAAGACCTTTCAAATATTCATTAAATGAACATTCACGCAATTCTTTAATTTTTGCTTTTAGTCGACTACTGGCTCGGTTGTACACTGTTCTGTCAACAGGGGCTTGCGTGCGTTGTAATCTAGCTCTTGCTTTTCGTTTTAGAGCTATGAGTTCCTTCACTTCTTTAGGTACAGAAATGTCTTTCTTTTGGATGGTGGGACGAGGAGTGGCTTGTTGTACTGATTCAATTAGGAGGTCATTAAAAGTTGTGATCGCCCCTTCGACTTCATTGGGTTCCTTTAGTCTGATGTCGAGTTTTACTTTTTCTTCAATTCTGGTACGATATTCTTCCCATTTAGTTTTCTTATTATGTAGTCTTGTGGGAGTTTTTCTATGTAACGCTGCTGTTCCTATTGAAGCTATTATCGGAGAGTGGTCAGAAGAAAGATCATAGCTTGGTATTACGTCTAAGTAAGGAGCTGGTAACCCATTTGTCACAAAAAAGTCAAGCAAGTCAGGAGTTTTAGCAGGATCAGTTGGCCAGTAAGTTGGAGTTCCTGTTGACAGGTATGCGTAATGCTTCTCTTGAATCACTGATGCCAATTCTCTACCTTTGGTTGTTGTAAGCCTAGACCCCCATAAAATGTGTTTGCTATTGTAATCACCGCCCGCAATAAATTTGGATCCTAGTGTATCGAAAAAATCACTGAAATGTTCCTTTTTTATGTTGTGTCGTGGTGGACAGTAGACGGCGGCAACTTTTAGATTATATGAGTCCATGCAGACGTTGACAGTTGTGGCTTGTAGAAAATTTTCAGCATAATTTGGCATTTCATGGTGCTTTATTGTGTTTTTTATTAGGATAGCAGTACCAGCATGTGCAGTGTTGTCTGGGTGATTGCTGTGATATGTTGTGTAATGTGGAATGTAAAAGTAGGATCTGTCAGTGAAGTGTGTTTCGCTGATGAGAAGCAGGTCTATGGAATTGTGTTTTAGAAATATTTCAACTTCTTGTTTGTGATGTAGAATGCCGTTGGCATTCCACAGTGCTATTCTAATGAACTTAATGAATTTTATTTATTAACGTAGTAAGCATATTCATCACCATGGTGTTTTGATGAATAAGTTGCTGAAACATGGCTTTGAATTCGTCTAAGAATCTATGTAGCATATCTGTTGTTGTGTCACATTGATTCTGCTGAGTATAATTGTTGGATGCTACATTTGCATAGGTCACATTATTTCTTACCGGCGTTGTTGTTGGCTTGGTGGTAAGATTAGGATGGGCATTTGGGCAACCCTGACTGCTGACTGGCTGTACATTTTGCCTATTATTTTGATTATTAGGGCGTCTCATTATGTTGTGATAGTAGCTACAACCTTTATAGTTGGCTGTATGGGCACCTCCACAAAGTGCACATGTTGCTGGAGTGTTCCTTGTTTTTGTGCAGGTTGATGTACTATGGGCTCCCCCACACTTAACGCAGACAAAAGGTTTATAACAGTAACCCTTGGTGTGTCCATATTGTTGGCATCGCGTGCATTGAGCTGGTCCATAGTTAGGTTTTGGAGGTTCTACATGTATGATTAAATTTTGCATTTTTTGTATTTTATATACGTCTTTGTTATTTACCGCAGGCTCTAAATCCACAAAAAACAGATTAAGAGGCTCCTTAGTTCTTTTGTCCTTGGCATTGAGGATATTTCTGACTTGATGGCCTTTTGCGTTGAGTTCTTTCACTATTTCTTTTGTGTCCATAGTGTGGTGAAGGTGTCTGATCACTACTCGGAATGCACGTTCTTCTTTGAGTTGGTATGTGTGGTGTACAATTTTTTTCTCACGCATATACGTTACTAGATGCCTGTAAGACTCAATAGTATCACTAATTATTTTAATTGTATTATCTGCAAGTGTTTTTGTACTGTAGTGCACATCATCAATGGCATCTCTTAAACTTAGTATCATTTTCTGGTAATCTGTTACTCCGTATACAAATATTGGAGGAGGTTTTATAGTTTTAGCTTCGGTGATATCTATTTGTTGGTCTGTTTGACTCTCTTCTACAGTTTCTTCTACAGGAAGCTGACTATATCTATTGCTTATATCTATGTCGGAGTTTTGTGAGTTGCTTCTTCTGATCTTCCTTCTTTTTGTATTCGTTACTTGTTGCCATTCGTTCTCGTTGGCTGCGTGTTGTTCTAGCTGCTCATCGTCACTTGTAGAGGACAATCTGTGATAATATTTCTGACTGGTTGATGGTATATGTTGTGATTTTTGGATCATTGGTACCTGATGTATGTAATTTTGTTGATTAATTGGTACCTGCTGAGTGGAATTTGCTTGAGAAGCATCAAAATGTTGTTGAGTTAAACAAGAATTATTATTATTTAATGCTGCTTGAGTTATTGGTTGAGAATTAATAAATTGTTGTACTTGCATATTTGTATCTGCTACACCCTGTATGTTGGTTTGCGAAACTGGCTGGCTATAAGAATCTCCAGGTCCATTACTAGCTGGTAGCACATTCATGTTTTTATTTCACTTAAATTAGCACTGGGTTCAAAAACTCATTAAATTTCAATGTAAATGAAAATAAATATTTCATTAATTGTTTTTAAATTGTAGGTATCGGTTTTTAACAAAAATTCCGGTTCGAAGTTTTTATCGTGGCGTACGTTGCTTGATGATTAAGGCAATACATCCGCACAGCACGAGAGGCGATTCGGTACTGTGGCAAAAATTGAGCGAGCTATTGACAATTAAATCTTGTAATATCATGCAAAAGCCACCTTTATCAACCCTTTCAATGCTACCTCTTTTTGTGACTAAGAATTTTAAAAGGATTTAATATTAATAGCCTTATAGATCTTGTAAAAACCTACATTCTTTTTTAACTAACTTTCTAAGATAAAAAATAAAAAGTTACGGTTAAAAAATCAATATATTTTTTTGAAAAAAAAAAAAAAGGAGAAATCCAATTGGAAGCATAATATTGTAAGTTGGCGGTGTTTTTAGTCATTGGCCTTATTTATTCTTCTTTATTTATATATTATTAACAGATTCTAGAAGTTTGACTGGCTTAGAATGATTAGTTTTTAAAAAACTGAAGTTTAAAGCGAATACTGAATGTTTGCAATTTGGTAAAAAGTGTCATTTTCTTCAGAATAGAAAGATTAGCGTCAGAGATACGAAAACATGTTTGAATATGAAATTGTAGATAATTTAATTCCCAAGAACTTGGTTTGATAAAATTTGTTCTACGGCAAAAATTGAGTGAATCGTAAATGAGTACACCATCGAAAAACATTGATTTTTTAGATATAAAACTAACACTTTCGATAGCGAATAAATCAAAAACTATTAATGTTATCAAAAAAATGTATAGAATATTTTTTGTTTAAAATGAATGTTTTTATTAACTTTTGCGGTCAAAATATAATTTCCATATAATAAAAAAATTTCCACCCCCGAGATGGGGTGGCAACCACCCCCATGGTAAAAGCGTCTTTCGGCATCATATAGATTTTGATCCATGGACTATCCACTATTTATTCTCAAATTTTCAAGCAAATTGATCCATTCTGTAAAAATTGCGAGGTGAAAAGCTTTGGTTCCTGGACTAGTGAGAATGTACGCTTGATATTAAATCAGCATTACATTGCATTGAAAATCATTTCATTTATTTCTTATATTTAATCCAATATATAAACAATATATAAACAACACAAAAAATGTAACTTACCTCCAACATGATTTTTTTCCATCCCAATTTTCCATCCAACTTGAAGCACTAAAATTTTTTTCAGATTAACACAATCCATTGTAGGTGAAGCCGTGTAGCTTAGTATGTGTCTCTGTAGGATTGGTTACGATCAGTTAAACCTTAAATTCTTCCATGACCATCTCCAGAAGGTTAGATGTAACCAGATGTAGAATATGATTTAGCAGAACAAATTCAGAAAACCATTTAGAATGAAAAATTGACGTTACTGATCATCACTATTTGGCCACTTTTTTTAGTACAAATAGCTCGAATGGATCAATGTGTTGTAGATACATTATTTTTGTTGATATGATAATTTCCGACAAACTTTGGATAAGAGATTAAAAGAAAGGAGTATGATTTTTGATTCCAAACCCCTTCTTGTCTTTTTTTTTTCACAACCGTTCTTAACTTTTCTAGAGCTTATTCAAATTTTGGTTACAAAGAACTTGTTTGGATACATTTCTACAAAAATCTAAGGTATGACTAACTACAAGCAACTTCAGTTATTTTTGAACACATACAGAGTTAATAGCTGATGCACTTAGCAACTAATCGTGAATAATTTGGGATGCGATTTAAAGTCGTTATCAACAAATTAATAAACTACCGTACTTTACCGTAAAACTAATGGGTAATATATTATTTATGAGATAGAAAATTAATGCTCACTTCTCATTTTTGGTAGTAGGGGAGATTGGAATTAAATGTGTCAATATTTAAATATACGGGGTGTTTGGTAAAGAATGGGCCATAGATTAACCTTAGATTCCTGAGCTTAAAATAGGTTGATTTAAGCTAACTTACCTTAGTACCAAAGTTGATAATCACCGAAATACAGAGTGTCAAAATTAAACTTTTATTTTATTTATTTTTGAATATTTCCTGACGGGCATGGGACAACAACACGAAAATTGGAAAGTGGTGCTGGTATTGTACAATCTACTAAATTATGTTAAACAAACGTTTCTGGCTACTAACAGAGGAGTACGACGGGGGAACGTGAATGGTTGACCCTTCCCAAATTCTACGCCACTGGCGAAATTTCTATTTTAGTACAATTTTTTGATTCTCCAATACCTTCTATGTAAAAAACATGCTCTTCATTCGTAACGATAAAGCCATTAGTTTTCGAGATATTTGAAGCTAAAAACGAAGGAGCATAATACATTAATCAAAATACAGTGGAACCTCGAATATCCGTCAGGGCACCGAACCAAGGGTATGGCGGATAATCGAAAAGACGGTTAACAGAACATTAAAAAAATTCAAAATTCATAGTACAGCTCTCAAATTTTATTTGTATGTTTTGTTTGACAATATAAGAGAGATTTGTGTTCGTACAATCTTATCAATTTGTCAGCTGTAGTCTGTGTCAGCTTTTGAATTTGCTTCCTCCGCCTCTGTTGTCATTTCAACGATTTCATCATCTGTCAACAATGGATAGCTTTTTGCGTCCTCATCACAAATTAACCATTCTTTTATGTCATCTTTAGGCCACGGAAACAAAACAGTTAATTCATTCTTAAAATATGTTGATAGCAAAACTGTACATTTCAGCGAATTTCACTTGGCCTATCGACTTATCGCAATGCTCAAACAAAATTAATTTATGACTCATTTTTTACTTCTGTAGTCAGTACAACTTATGTACGGACCCTGACGGTTAACAGAGGTGACGGTTAATGGAGAGACGGATAATCGAGGTTCCACTGTAAGTGTGCCTTTTCATTTTTAACTTCAAATATCTCGAAAACTAATGTCTTTATCGTTACGAATGAAGAAGAGTATATTATTTGCATAGAAAGTATTGGAAAACCTAAAAATTATGCTAAAATAGCAGTTTCATCAGTGGCGTAAAATTTGGGAAGGGTCAACTATTCACTTTCCCCTGTCGTACGCCTCTCGTAGTAGCTAGAAACGATTATTTAACATAATTTAGTAGGGTTTACAGTGCCTACACTTCCTGCCAAGTATCACACGGATATATCAAATTATTTTAAAGTATTCTTTTTTTTTAATAATTTATTCTTTATTTAAAACTTCAAGAACTATGTGTGCCCGGTACTATAAAACTATTTGGCATATCATTATGGTACTTGACAGAAAGTGTAAGTACTGTACACCCTACTAAATTATGTTAAATAATCGTCTGTGGTTAATACCAGAGGCGTACGACAGGGGAAAGTGAATGTTTGACTCTTCCCAAATTCTACGCCACTAAAGAAACTGCTATTTTAGCATAATTTTTCGATTCTCCAATAGTTTTATGCAAATAATATACTCTTCAGTCGTAACGATTAAGTCATTAGCTTTCGAGATATTTGAAGTTAAAAATGAAAAGGCACGCTTATTTTGATTAATCTATTATGCTCCTTCGTTTTTAGCTTCAAATATCTCGAAAACTAATGGCTTTATCGTTACGAATGGGGAGTATATTTTTTACATAGAAAGTATTGGAGAATCAAAAAATTGCACTAAAATAGAAATTCCGCCAGTGGCGTAGAATTTGGGAAGTGTCAATCATTCATGTTCCCCGTCGTACGCCTCTGGTAGTAGCCAGAAACGTTTGTTTAGCATAATTTAGTAGATTGTACAATACCAGCATCACTTACCAAATTTCGTGTTGTTGTCCCATGCCTGTCAGGAAATATTCAAAAATAAATAAAATAAAAGTTTAACTTTGACACCCTGTATTTAGGTTATTATCAACTTTTGTACTAAGATAAGTTAGCTTAAATCGACCTATTTTAACCTCAGGAATCTAAGGTTAAGCTATGGCCCATTATTTACCAAACACCCTGTATTTTTGAGTAATTTTTTTGAACGATTTGAATATTAACCCTTAACTACTGACGTAGATGTTTCAAGACGTAGACTCTGACATGCGGTATGTCATACCGTTGCCTATTCTCCTTCTTTTTCAATGTGAATTTGTCTTATATCACTGTATTTGTTTGTTACATCAACTAAGGAATGATTCTTTACACTGATGTAGAATAAATTCTATCTATCCAATCAGCCCTGAATATCCATCCTTGGATATAAGCCTCCTCTTCCTTCTTCCATGCCCCTCTATTTTGGGCAATTTACATCCATTTTGGCCCGACTTCAGGTCATCTCACCATCGCATTTGTGGCCTTCCCCTTTTTCGTTTGTGGTTCCACGGTCTCCAATCTATCATCATCGTCTTAGTCCATCTTTCATCTCTCTTCCTTCATTACTTCCACCAGTAAAAAACTTCGTTTGTATAATGGTATAAAAAGTTTATTAAAAAACCTATTAAAATGTCATCCAAATGGATTACAAAACGTTTTCGCTCTAAATGAGATCATCTTCAGTGCGTTCTGCCTAGTAGATGAAACTTGCACACTATTAAAAGTGGTAACATCGAGATATATGATTTACATATTAAGATTATAATAAATATAGCGACTCCAAGTCGATTTTAAAAGTTTATATATTAATAGTGTTCAAACGGCAACATGGTTCTTCGCTTGAATAGAACGTGTGGTTCTTGCCAGTTCAATGGACACGTTGGTCAGGTTGGACAGGTTGGTCTGTGTCCATTGAACTGGCAAGGACCACACGTTCTATTCGAGCAGGGAACCATGTTGCCCTTTGAGCACTACATATTAATATTATAATCTTTTAACATCGACTTGGAGTCGCTATATTTATTATAATCTTAATATGTAAATCATATACCTTATCTACTAAGCAGAACGCACTGAAGATGATCTGATTTACATCGAAAACGTTTTGCAATCCATTTGGATGACATTTTAATAGTTTTTTAATAAACTTTTTATACCATTATACAAACGAATTTTTTTACTTCTGTATGATTTTATAACATATATTTTGTTTTATTACGAATCCATTCGCTTCTTTTCCTATCTGATAGTTTAATGTTCAGCAATTGTCTTTCCATGAATTTTTCTGTCTTTACTATTAATTTGTTATCTTTCCTTCATAGGGTTGACTATTTCTTTTTCTTTCTTAATGTTTCCTTGTTTGTTACGTATTGTGTCCATGCTATTTTCCATATTCTTCGATAACACCACATCTCAAAGTTGGTAAGTTTTTTAAGTTGGGTCCGTAAAATTGTCCAGACTTCAACTCCATATAAAAAAAAATACTTAACAGGTTAGGTTTGATATAACTGCTTAATTTGGGAAAATTTAAAAGTTATTTAAAATTTCTAATTTATTATTTCTTACAATTTTGGAGTAAGATGGATTTTTTATTAAAATTTCGGCTCCCTCGAGGATACTTTTCGTGCAGATATGATCTTTTTAATTTTAAATTAAACTTACCTCTAACTTAAGATTTTCTTCCTCTTCCTGTCTACGTTTCTTTTTCAGCTCTTCCATTTTTAAAAACCATACACGGGGCCCGGACATATCCCATGTCATTTCTTTATCAACTTCACCAGATCTCGTATTCACCATTAACAATTATTATTTAATTTCTTCTTAACCCCACCGCTGTCACCAATGTTACTCAGCTTTAAAATTGATGATAAAGTTTCCCTCGCTGATAAAGCTCGCCGAAGGCGAGTATCGTAATTCATCAGAGTGTGTAATAGACATTACATGCGAGCAGAATACTATACTTTTCTACGACCTTTTTTATTTTAATTAGTAAAAAAATATAATTATTATCAACTACTTGAGATTAAAATTATAATTTACAAAAAATAAATTTTGTTTACCAATAGTACACGACTAAATAAATTATGTCTTATGTATTGCAAGAAATACAATAAGACATAGTCAATTCAAGTTATATTCATTTCCGAAAAATTAATAAACACAAATTTGTACCTACTGTCAATGTAATAAATAGTAAATGGCTATTCTTTGTGGACGTATTTTATAAAGTTATAACGTACACTTACATTTAACTATATATAATATCATAATAATATAATTATAAATATTATATTATAATATATTTGACACAATATAACTTTATAAAATAAACACAATATACTTATAATTCTAGAAAAAAAATTTATAATGTACACTTATATTTAACTATACAGGGTTTCCCAAAAAGATTGGTCATAAATTATACCATAGGTTTCATGCCTTAGTAAAAGTCACATAAGTCACAAAGTGCACATAAAAAGAGTTATAATAGCCCTTTAAAGTTACAAAATAAAAATCAATGTTTTCCAATATTTCGAAAACTATTAGAGATTTTTTATTAAAAATAGGCATGTGGCATTCTTATATCAGGAAAATCTTAATAAAAAATTATAGTGAAATTTGTACACCCCATAAAACTTTTATGGGGTTTTGTTACTTTAAACCCCTCCCAAACTTTTGTGTACGTTCCAATTAAATTATTATTGTAGTACCAATAGTTAGACACAATATTTTTAAAACTTTTTTGTCTCTTAGTCTTTTTTCGTTAAACCAGTTTTTATCGAGATGCAACTTCATTTTTATTATGTTTACAGAAAAATTGTATGGGGTTTCGTTCCTTTAAACCCCCCAAATGTTTGTGGACGTTCCAATTAAACTTTTATTGCGGTACCATTAGTTAAACCCAGTATTTTTAAAACTTCTTTGCCTCTTATTTTTCGTATATTTTCATATTATAAAAATGTAAATTATAAATTTTTCATATTATTACAGGTCTTTATAATCGTACTTATCCATATACAAATAGGTGGTGGATTTGACAAATATTCAAAATACCTCGATAAAAACTGGCTTTTCGAGAAAGTACTAAGAGGCAAAAAAGTTTTAAAAACAATGTGTTTAACTAATAATACTTTAATAATAATTTAATACGAACGTACTCACAAGTATAGGGGGGTTTAAGGGAACAAAACCCACATAAAATTTTTATGGGGCGCACAAATTTCACTATATTTTTTTTTAAATGTTCCTGCCATAAGAATGCCACGTGCCTATTTTCAATAAAAAATCTCTAATAGTTTTCGAAATATTGAAAAAAATTGATTTTCATTTTGTAACTTCAAAGGGCTATAACTTTTTTTATGTGCAAATTTGTACCAAGGTAAGTTAGGTTCAAACAACATATTTTTGACTTCAGACTCTGTAGTATAATTTATGACCAATCTTTTCGGGACACCCTGTATACAGGGTGAGTCATGAGGAACTGTATATACTCCTACCTCGTATAGAGGCCCCTATGGGGAATAACAAATGACCATTAAAAAGTGTCTGCTCCCATTGTTTAATAATATACAGGGCGAGTTTCGCATTTTGACACAAAATTTATATTCGTCATAATTTTTGAACGGTAAGATCGATGTGTCTCTTATTTTGGTCAATCGTTACACTAGTACCACCTAATCAACTGATTTATTCAAACTAGAAAAAAAATCAGGTCCGGCTTTAAAAAATTAGTTCGTTTGGGTCTTAGAAAAAATTTCACCCTGTATACGCTTTTTGAAAACTCTAATATTAATTTTACAGATTAGACAAATAGGCAATTAAAATGACATATTTATTTTTTTCCCCACACGATTACTTAATTTTTTATAAAAAAATTAAATTTGACTATGAATTAAAAATTTGGTAAAGTTAACCATAGATTTAAAAAAAATTACCTATTATTACAAAAATTAATTTTTTTAAACAAATATTTGATTTATGTTACCACCCAATCAACTGATTTATTCAAACATGAAAAAATCAGGTCCGGCTTTAAAAAATTAGTTTGTTTGGGTCTTAAAAAAAATTTCACCCTGTATACGCTTTTTGAAAACTCTAATATGAATTTTACAAATTAAACAAATAGGCAATTAAAATGGCATATTTATTTTTTTCTCCACACGATTACTTAATTTTTTATTAAAAAATCAAATTTGTCAAAATCGCAATTTTACCATAAAAATAAAAAAAATTAAACGTTTTTCTTAAAATTAAAAGTTTCACCATTTTTTTTTTTTCTATAATACGTCTAGATCTAAAACTCCCCATAACACTTCTCTTTGGACTCTATAGTTTAACATAGACGTGATCAAATAGATAAATTTTAAATTTTTTTAACTTAATTTTTGCGATTTAACTTTGCAATTCACGAAGCTGCACCTTTATTCTTAAAAATTCATAACTTTTACGAGAAGAAGACTGAAAGTCTACAACAATTGTCATAGTCTTCACAATGGTAAGAGATATGTGCTGTAAAAATTTCAGAAAAAAAAAGTTTAAATGGAACGTTGTAGTTAAACCGTGATTTCATCTTTTTTTTTCATTTTTAGGTTAAAATTCCCATTTTGACAAATTTGATTTTTTAATAAAAAATTAAATAATCCTGTGGGGAAAAATAAATATGCCATTTTAATTGCCTATTTATCTAATTTGTAAAATTCATATTAGAGTTTTCAAAAAGCGTATGCAGGGTGAAATTTTTTCTAAGACCAAAACGAAATAATTTTTTAAATCCGGGCCTGATTTTTTTTTTAGTTTGAATAAATCAGTTGATTGGGTGGTAACATATTTTTAATATTTGTTCAAAAAAAATTAATTTTTGTAATAAAAGTAAATTTTTTTTAAATCTAGGTTTCACTTTACCACACTTTTAATTATTATTCATAGTCAAATTTGATTTTTTTATAAAAAATTAAGTAATTATGTGGGAAAAAATAAATATCCCATTTTAATTGCCTATTTGTCTAATTTGTAAAATTCGTATTAGAGTTTTCAAAAAGCTTATATAGGGTGAAATTTTTTCTAAGACCCAAACGAACTAATTTTTTAAAGCCGGACCTGATATTTTTCTAGTTTGAATAAATCAGTTAATTGGGTGGTAATATAAATCAAATATTTGTTAAAAAAAATTAATTTTTGTAATAAAAGTTAATTTTTTTAAATCTATGGTTTACTTTAAATACCAAACTTTTAATATTCATAGTCAAATTTGATTTTTTTATAAAAAAATTAAGTAATCGTGTGGGGAAAAAAATAAATATGCCATTTTAATTGCCTATTTGTCTAATTTGTAAAATTCATAATAGAGTTTAATAATAATATATAATTTCGTAATACAGTGTGAAATTTTTTCTAAGACCCAAACGAACTAATTTTTAAAGCCGGACCTGATTTTTTCTAGTTTGAATAAATCAGTTGATTGGGTGGTAACATAAATCAAATATTTGTTTAAAAAAAGTAATTTTTGTAATAAAAGTTAATTTTTTTTAAATATATGGTTCACTTTACCAAATTTTTAATTCATAGTCAAATTTGATTTTTTTATAAAAAAATTAAGTAATCGTGTGGGAAAAAAATAAATACGTCATTTTAATTGCCTATTTGTCTAATTTGTAAAATTAATATTAGAGTTTTCAGATAGCGTATACAGGGTGAAATTTTTTCTAAGACACAAACGAACTAATTTTTTAAAGCCGGACCTGATTTTTTTCTAGTTTGAATAAATCAGTTGATTAGGTGGTAATAGTGCAACGATTGACCAAAATAAGAGACACATCGATCTGACCGTTCAAAAATTATGACGAATATAAATTTCTGTCAAAATGCGAAACTCGCCCTGTATATTATTAAACAAGGGGAGCAGACACTTTTTAATGGTCATTTGTTATTCCCCATAGGAGCCTCTACACGAGGTAGGAGTATGTACAGTTCCTCATGACTCACCCTGTATAATATAATAATATAATTATAAATATTATATTATAATATATTTGACACAATATAACTTTATAAAATAAACACAATATATTACTTAATAAGTTATAAATTCCAATAAACACAGCAAATTCGTTAATGTCACTTGTCATTGAAAATGATCAACGTCAAAATTAATAGTAAACAAGGTATAAAATTTAAAAATATACTGACCCATTGTTACAGTTAAAAATCCTTTAAATATTTTTAGAAAAATATTGATATAAATTACAGTAACTATTTTATTAAATAAACAAGTTTAAGTAATTTTATCTGCAGTTTATATCAGACTAATATTAAAAAAGTGGTATGCACAACTTAAACCTAATTTCAGCCCGTGAGTAATGAACTTTACTCACTGGTAAAATAATGGGTGTTATTATCTATTCAAAAATAGTGAATAATACGCATGTTATTAAACGGTCCTAGAAAAATGTTTTGATTTCATGAGCGTGTGAATTCATTTCGTTGGCATTCCTCTGGGATATGCTTTTCGTTGCAATTGTTTATGAATTTTGCAACTTATGTGGTTGGCTGGATTCTTTCCCAAAAATTTAAATTTTATATTTTTAGTTGTTTGTTTTTACTCGATTCTGTTTTTGAGAAGAAAAATAGTCTGTGTTTAATTCCGCTTATATGAAATTTATTAATGGGGCTTTTCATTCAGTTATTTATTTCAAGCTTCTGTCATATGTCGTTTAATCCGTATATATTAATATTATACACATATTATACAACATATGACAGAAGCTCGAAACAAATGACTGTTGTTGAAAAGTCCTATTATGATTATTTTTAGTAAGAAAACTAGTGTTCTCTACAAATAAAAAATCTCAAAAAAAACACTATATCAAACAAACAGAAATAAATACTATAATTACAAAAGCATATTACAATGTACAATAAAGAAAAAATATGCAATTTTTTATAGAGTCCACATGTAAAATTAAACGTTATTTACGTGTAGATTTAGCTACTATTACATAAATTATATTTATACAGCCACCGCCACCACCACCGCCACCGTTACCACCACCGCCACCGCCACAGAAACTGCCACCGCCACCCTGCAGAACTGCAACCGGCGCAGCAGGTGCTGTGGATATAGTTTGGATTATCAAAAGGACGACGTAGAAAAATGCCTAGAACAAATAATAAATAATTAGTGCAGGCAGTGATGGTATTTGGCTCCAAATTCCATCCTCTAGAGACTGCAACAATTTACTTGATATGTTCAATGTAAGTAGCGAATAGCTCAAGAAACAATATACACTCACCGGCACAAAAAACGGGCACCCCAAAAAATGGGTCATTTTTAATGACTTGTATTTAATAAACCTGATAACCGATATAAGTAATTTTTTTAATATGTTATAACCTTATTCTTTATCAATATCGCTGTAATAATATTTTTGCTAGACAGATACATTGCCATTGTATACAGGGTGTACGAATCAAACTGTGTTTTTTTTCTCAAACTTTGGAACACCCTGTGGAATGTTCTAGCTTTTATAAAATACTGAAATTAAAACTCAGCTATAGCCTCAGGTTTTCTTAACATTCTGTTTTTTGATTCATTCGCTTATGTTGGATAATAAAAAAGTTAGGCACTTTAACAACTACCCCTGTTTTTCATCAATACAGGGTGTTTTTAAATAAGTACGGCAAACTTTAAGGGGTAATTCTGCATGATAAAATAATGACAGTTTGCTTTATAAACCTATGCTTGCAAATGCTTCTTTTCCGATATAGGGGGTGTTGAAATTGTTCTTACAAACTGACGATTTATTTATTGCTCTAAGACGGTTTGTGATATGTAATCTTTACAGGAGATTTTAATTCGCATAATATTGCTTGGGGTGGGCCAAACACAGACTGCTACGGTATAACACTTATGAAAGCCCTAGATCGAAATAATCTTGTATATCTAAACGATGGAACAGCTATATTTATAGGAAATTATTTACAAACTCAGTCAGCTATCGATTTGACAATTTGTTCTCCTTGTATAAAACATTTACTACATTGGCAAACATTAAAGGATCTTTACGGGTCTGATCATATTCCATGCATTACACAAATATATATGTCTCCCAAAATTAATAAATCATTATCTTGTAGAAAATGGAATATTAAAAAGGCTAACTGGGATCTATATTATATGGAGTCCCATGAACAGTTTAGTAAAACAGAAGTTGGTGATTACAATTCTTTTATACAAATTGTAGAAACCACAGCAAACCTTTCTATACCTAAATTTAAATCTAATCAATGTTCAAATAAAAATAAACAATGGTGGAATGAAAAATGCCAGTATTTAGTACAGAAACGAAAAAATAGTTTTCATAAATATATGAATAATCCCACATTAGACAATTTGTTAGAATATAAAAGAACTGATGCTATAGCAAAAAAAACTTTTAAGCAAACTAAAAAAGATAGCTGGATAAATTATTGTAAATCTCTCAATAGATCAGTACCTCTTAAGACTATATGGAAAAAGGTAAATAATTTTAAAATCGCAAAATCTCTAATCAAACTCAATCAGATCAAGAAGAATGGCTAGCGGAATTTCATAACATTTTAACTCCTCCATATGTATCACCTGATCCAATCTTTCTTGACTGTCCAGGGGTGACAGATCACCATAGTAGTGTCAATTATCTCACCAATCAGTTTTCAAAACAAGAATTAGATATGGCATTTAAAAAGTCTGCCAATACAGCTCCAGGTTTTGATAATAAGAATTATTCTATGTGGTTTAATCTTTCTAAACCAGGAAAAAGTTTGCTTCTAAATCTACTAAACGATATTTGGTTAAAAAAAATCGACATACCTTCACAATGGAAAAACTTTATTTTAGTTCCCATACTTAAGCCAGGATAACCAAAAAATCAAGCATCGTCATATAGGGCCATTTCTTTATCATCATGTGTTTTAAAAACATACGAAAGAATGATAAAATCACGACTAGAATTTTTTTTAGAATCTAATAACCTTATTCATAATTCTCAATTCGGGTTTCGAAAAAAAAATCGGCATATGAAAACCTGGCCAATATTGTGACAGATATTCAACTATCACTTTCCAATGACCAGTCAACATCAGCTTTATTTTTAGACATAAAAGGGGCATATGACAACGTAAAATTAGATATATTATATTTAAAAATGTGTCAAATGGGAATTCCTCAAAGTCTAGCTAAACACGTATATATTCTATACAACAACAGAAATCTATTTTTTAGAGAAAATAACTCATTCTCTGAATGCAGACAAACATCTATGGGGCTGCCACAAGGTGGTATATTAAGTCCTATATTATATTTAATTTACTCAAGTGATTTAATTGTTGACATCCCACAAAATGTATCTATTTTGCAATATGCCGATGATATTGTTATTTACACTCGTCACAAATCCATTGAGATAGGCCATGAGCAACTTAATTATGCAGTAAAGAATTTAGACAATTGGACTTTCAATAACGGCTTATCAATTTCCGAAGAAAAATCAGTATTAGTTAGATACTTTTACAAGAAAAAGATTTCGTTGTCCTTCTCAAATAAAGTTATCAAAATATGTATTTCCTTACAAATCTTCTACTAAATTTTTAGGAGTAATTTTAGAATGTAAATTAAATTGGAAAGAACACATAAATTATGTAATCAAAAGAACAGAAAATAGTGTAAATTTATTAAAAACTTTCAGTCATTCCTCCTGGGGAGGGGATCCAAAAATAATGTTACTGTTTTATAAAACACTCGTCAGATCTATTTAAGATTATGGTTCTTTATTTTACCATTCAGCAGCGGAATCAAATCTTAAAAAAATAGATCAAATAAAAAACAAATGTCTTCGACTCAGTATTGGATACTTGGGAAGTACGCCTATAGACGTCATGGAAGCTGAAACATGTGAACCACCACTGAACCTGCGTAGAAGATTTTTGTCTGACAAATTCGTGTTAAACTTAAGTTGTCAGAAATCTAAGGTATTGGCTAAAATATCCAGTTTAGCCAGTATGGTTTTGACATCTAAATATTGGGAGAAGAAAAAAACACCGTTATTAGTTGAAAGCTTTATTACCAATGTAAACAGATATGAACTACTTTATCAATCCAATGGTATCCCTTTATGGAATTATCCCTATGAAATGTTTCTATATCCAGTAAAGACTCATATTAATGTTAGATACTTGTGTCAAAACAGTGATATTATACAAAAAGAACATTATCGGGAATGTACAGTTAAGTGGAAGGAGTATGGAAAAATTTATACCGATGGATCGAAATCGGAACATGGAGTTGGTTGTGCCGTTTATTACCCTTCTAAAAATATTAAGTTAATATACAAACTACCAGAAATGTTGTCAATTTTCAGTGCAGAGCTTATTGCCATAAAACTAGCAATTAGTATGTGTTTAGAACAAGAAGATGATAAATTTGTTATATTCACAGACTCTAAAAGTTCTGTAGAAAAACTTAAAAACCTTTGTTTAAATCCTAATTTAAATTATATACTTCTTGATATTTTGGAATTGTATCACAATGTATTAAGTATGGGAAAACAAATTTATATTTCATGGATCAAAGCCCATTCAGGTATAGAAGAAAATGAAGAAGTGGATTCTTTAGCAAAAAATGGGGCGAAAAATGGAAGAATACTCGGATCAAAAATACCAGAGTCTGACTTTATTCCAATTTTTCGAAAGGAACTAAAGGAAAATTGGCAGCTAAAATATGAATTAGGAGAGAAGAGACAGTTTTTTTTAAGAATATACAACCAAAAATAAGGGACAAACCATGGTTTGAGAATATATGTAATCGTTCAATTATTCGGATTATAAGTCGAATGCGCTGTAATCATGCCTTATTTTCCGTGTATATGTAAAATAGGTTTGTTAGATAATAATAAATGTCTGTGATAAAATTGCCGATTTACAACATATTATTTTAGAATGTCTTTTAAAAAAATTAGAAATTGACAAGCTTTATCAAAATTTAATATCTTACAATATGAAATTTCCAATAAATGTTTCAAATCTATTGACATTAGAGGATAATAGTATTTATAATATTATATATCAGTATGTAAAATCTACTAACATTACATTGTAAGCAGTATTGCGACAGACAAAAAAAATTTTTTCATTGTAAGCCTAAACCGAAAAAATAATTAAAAAAATAAAAAATAAAAAGCAAAAAAAAAACTAAAAAATAAAAAATAATAATAATAATATAAAAAAACAAAACAATAAAAAAAATATACATAAATCCTAATAAAACGAAAAGAAATAAAAAAATTTAAAAAAAATAAAAAAAAAAACAAAACAAAATAAATAAAAAAATAATAATAAAAATATGAATACAAAATTATTAGGCATTTACTAACATACCATTATTGTATTGTATACAAATTATTGTTACCCAATGTACCACGTATATAAATGTAAGTATAAGTAAGCAATGGTTGATAAAACTATAATAAAACATGACTGGCCTTTTGGCTACGCCAGTGCCATTAACTTAGTTAAAAAAATAAAAAAAAATTTAATATTATCTCCTTAAGGGCCTCTTTCACTCAGTTGTCTGGTTGGGAATGTTACTATTTATGTGTGTTTTTTGTTTTGAAAATTGTATTAAACTATTTTACGCCTGTAGGATAGGTACCAGATATACTAGTTGATTTTTATGTGCTTCTTTCTGTGATATAGCTGTTTTTGTCTGGTTCTTCTTAATTCCATTTATGGAGTTTATTGGTATTTTTTCAAAAGGGTTGAAATTTTATAAAATATTTAAAACTATGGACATCACAAACATTGATTTTGACGAATACACTTTTTTTAAAAAATATTAGCCGGCAAGTTTTTAATCATTTGAACAAGCTTACTTTTTAGTCCAGAAAGCCACTGCGCATCCGCTAGGAAAAATATTCCGATTCGGATTTTTTGCACAATCTTACTCAAAAAGGACCCCTTTTAACAAATTTGCATGTTGCCAGGACCAAAAGTGAGTCAAAAACTTTTTAAACGTTTTTTTTTTTTTTTTTTTCTAAAATTATTTTTTTGCATGGAACAAAGTTTTTTTAGGTTTTTTTGATCATTCCAAACAGAAAAGGTCTTTAGTGGCATTTCTCTAAAATTGATAGTTTTTGACATATAAGCGATTAAAAATTGAAAAATTGCGAAATCGGCCATTTTTAACCCTCAAAAACTATGTGAACAACTGAAAATTTGAATGTTGCCAAGGTAGGTGGATATTGTTTAAACATCTATTGATGAAATCCCAAAGAGTTTTTTGCAATACAATATTCAAAACGCCTTTGTTTTTTAATTGCTAATCAAGCGTGCGCGACATTATTTTCCACCGTTGCATGTGTATACAGTACGGTGCAAATGAAAATAATAAATTCGTTATTTCGTAAACCGGCGACTATAAGGAAAAATCCCGAAACAGGTCGATTTTTATGTTTAAGTTATGATATTGTGGCATATATGGCATACTAGTGACGTCATCCATCTGGGCGTGATGACGTAATCGATGATTTTTTTAAATGAGAATAGGGGTCGTGTGCTAGCTCATTTGAAAGGTTCTTCAATTCTCTATTCAGTAATATAAACATTTACATAATTATTTATACAGGGTGTCCAAAACAAGTTTTTAATTAAATTATTTGAAAAGAAGAATGTATATAATTTATTTAATTCAAAATACATTTTACTGTTACCCGAAAACTAGAAAATGTTTATTTCACAAACAAACATTGCTTTTCGATTAAATTCAATGTTCAAGCCAGCTCCCGCCAGCCACCTGCATCTTGGAAGTTTGAACATTTAATTTAAGCGAAAAGCAATGTTTATTTGTGAAATAAACTTTGTTTTCTGATTTGTGAAAGCAGTAAATTGTATTTTGATTAAATAAATTACATACATTCTTCTTTTTTGTCAAATAATTTAATTTAATAAAAATTTTTTGAACACCTTGTATAAATAATTATGTAAATGTTTATATTACTGAATAGAGAATTGAAGAACCTTTCAAATGAGCTAGCAAACGACTCCTATTCTTATTTAAAAAAATCATCGATTACGTCATCACGCCCAGATGGATGACGTCACTAGTATACCATATATGCCACAATATCATAACTTAAACATAAAAATCGACCTGTTTCGGGATTTTTCCTTATAGTCGCCGGTTTACGAAATAACGAATTTATTATTTTCATTTGCACCGTACTGTATACACATGCAACGGTGGAAAATAGTGTCGCGCACGCTTGATTAGCAATTAAAAAACAAAGGAGTTTTGAATATTGTATTGCAAAAAACTCTTTGAGATTTCATCAATAGATGTTTAAAGAATATTCACCTACATTGGCAACATTCAAATTTTCAGTTTTTCACATAGTTTTTGAGGGTTAAAAATGGCCGATTTCGCAATTTTTCAATTTTTAATGTCAAAAACTATCAACTTTAGAGAAAAGTCACTAAAGACCTTGTCTGTTTGGAATGATCCAAAAAACCTAAAAAAACTGTGTTACATGCAAAAAAAAAATAATTTTAGGAGAAAAAAAAACGTTTAAAAAATTTTTGACTCACTTTTGTTCCTGGCAACATGCAAATTTGTTAAAAGGGGTTCTTTTTGAGTACGATTGTGCAAAAAATCCGAATCGGAATATTTTTCCTAGCGGATGCGCAGTGACTTTACGGACTATTTATTTCTCACTCATTACATTAAACTCCGCACCCTTCCAAACGATCCACTTCGCAGCGTAGTCTCCGGCGCTAGAAAATCGAATGTTTTAGCCACTCTGTGGATCCACAGAGTAGCGCAGCAGAGTAGTCCGTCTGTTTTTGGTTTTGCCCTAAACGCAGGGCCCCCGTAAGAGTTACAAGCGCCTGTGTGCAAAAAAGATTTTGGCGCCCCTTAAGTTATTTTGGATCATGTTTTTTTATTTATTTTTTTTGGCGGTAGTTTGGTAGGTCAATGCTTGAAATAAAGCAAAAAATTGAACTTAAGAAGTAATATTCATAGTCCATTCACCCACTGTCGAAAATTGCAAAACCTTCGAATTTTAAAGAACCGCTTGGATTGACATGAAATTTGGTATACACATAGCTAACATGTCAAAGAACAAAAGTGCTATTGTGCTAATGTGTGCTTTCGCCCTGGATGTGAGTTTCGCCTTTTCTCGGGAGCGAAAAAACATACGTTCAAATAAGGAATTAGATAAAGCTACTAATTTTAAGCAAATTTTGTTCTATAGAGTTTGTGGCCGGTTTGCGGGCTGCAAAGTAGTCGGGGCACACTTTAAACTATTTTATTTGTTTATTTACAACAAACTACATACTAAAACAAGTAAGAAAAATTATGACAGTTGTATTCTAAGTTTCTAAAATCTTCTGACAGACGTCCGTCAATCCGTCTCCTCTTCTTTCCCCAGCCGGTCAACACATATGTGGTCGTAGGCTAACTGTCAATCTGCCACAGGGCTCCCCTCCAGTGAAGAACCTACTGGTTTCGAACGGCAATGTTGACCGTGTTACTCATCAGACGGTTGGCATATACATGTTCTTCCTGCACCTGTTGGGCCGCTGGAATATATGCTGGCTTGAGTCGGTCCATGGAAATTCTCTGAGGAACATTTTTGACATCTACAGTTAGAAACTTGTCACTTCGTTCCAACACTCTGAACGGGCCGGTATAGTGAGGTGTAAGCGGAGGCTTTACTTTATCAGTCCGCACAAACACATGACTCGTAGTCTGCAGATCCGGATGGACAAAGGCAGTGCGGACTGAGTGGTTGCTCGTCGGTATAGGCCGCAATGCTCCCATGGTCTGACGTAGTCGTTGGACAAAACTATGCTCGTCGGGTGTAGCAGCACTAGGGACAAGCAGCTGTCCAGGGAGACATATTGGTTTACCATACACTAACTCGGAGGCTGTACACGCAATGTCCTGTTTGAAAGTGTTTCGAAGGCTTAGCATGACCAGAGGGAGGGCGTCAACCCACGATACTGTGTCCGCGGCGATGAGAGCAGCCTTAAGGGTTCGGTGGAAACGTTCAATACATCCATTTGACTGTGGGTGGTAGGCAGTGGTTTTAATATGTTGTACACCTAGCAATCTATTGAGCTGGCGAAATAAGTGGCTCTCAAATTGCCTACCTCGATCCGTTGTTATGGTTGCTGGCACACCAAACCGAGATATCCATCCCTCAAGGAGCTTCTGCGCAACAACTTCGGCTGTAATTTCCGAGATAGGTATGGCCTCGGGCCATCTTGTGAAACGATCGATGATTGTGAGCAGGTATCGAAAGTTCTGATTTGTTGGAAGTGGGCCCACAATGTCGACATGTATGTGTGCGAATCGATCGTCTGGCATTCCTATAGGTGTCACAGGTGTAACAGTGTGACGTCCAATTTTGGCACGTTGACATTGGATGCACTCTCGTGACCACTGCTTGACTTGGCGATTCATGTTATGCCACACAAAGCGTTCGGCAATCATTCGTAATGTAGCAGCATGTCCTGGGTGGGACTGCGTGTGGAACTTCAGGAAAACGTCTCTCTGGAACACAGCTGGCACATAAACTCGTATACGACCATCTTAGACTGAACAATAAATAGGTCGTTGGCTATCTGGTAGAACTATTAGCTGAAGTTGTAAGGAGCTAGCAGGATCGTTCAGAGTTTGTTGGAGAGTCTCATCTGTAGTCTGAGCTTCGGATAGCCGGTTATAGTCAATCGTAATGGGTGTTGTGACAGCGTCTACTTCGGGTCGTGAGAGACAATCGGCAACGATATTGGCTGCACCCTGAATATGTCGAATGTCGGTCGAGAATTGTCCAATAAATTCTAGTTGGCGTATCTGTCGTGGGGACTGCCGCTCATGTCGCTGTTGGAAGGCAAACGTTAAAGGCTTGTGGTCAGTATAAATGGTAAACGGCATGCCCTCAAGAAAATGGCGGAAGTGATGTATGCCACTGAATATGGCCAGCAGCTCTCGGTCATAAGTGCTATAGTTTCGCTCCGTCTTAGAAAGCTTTCTAGAGAAGAAAGCGATGGGTTGTAGATGTTCACCTATAAGCTGTTGCAAAACACCGCCGATGGCAACATCTGAGGCATCAACTGACATGTTCAATTGGGCATTCGGTGCTGGGAAAACCAATTCAGTCGACGCGGCCAAGAGTTCTTTGACTTTGGAGAAAGCTGCTGCAGCTGCTGGTGTTAATGTCAGTTCTTGCTTCTTTTTCTTTTGCTGAGACAGTAAGTCGGTTAATGGCATTAGTTCATTCGCAGCATTTGGTAACCAACGTCTGTAGAAATTGAGCATACCCATAAACCTTCGTAGCTGTCGATAGGTCGTAGGTTGTGGAAAGTTGCGAATTGCGCCTACTTTAGCCGGCAATGGACGAACGCCAGTTGGGGAGACCGTGGCACCCAGGAAGTTTACTTCACTTTCACGGAATTTTGATTTATCCTTATTGATTTGAAGTCCATTTGCTTCCAGAATCCGAAGTACTGATGCCAGGTGTTTGTCATGCTCGGTATCAGTCTCCGAGGCAACCAAAATATCGTCGATGTATACATACACATATGGGCATTCTCGAAAAAGGTGATCGAGGTACCTCTGGAACGTCTGGGCAGCATTTCGCAAACCGAATGGCATTCGGAGAAACTCGTAAAGTCCAAAGGGGGTTATTACAGCCGTCTTTTGTACATCCTTCGGGTGGACTGGAATTTGGTAAAAAGCACGTACCAAATCAATACAAGAGAAAATTCTCTTTCCATGTAGCTGGTTAGCAAAATCCTGGATGTGCGGTATTGGGTAGCGATCTGGTTTGGTCATGGCATTTAGACGGCGAAAATCTCCACAGGCTCGCCATCGTCCATTGGACTTCTTAACCAAGTGAAGCGGACTAGCCCAAGATGACTTTGATGGTCGGATAATGCCTGCCTGCATCAGCTCATTGAATTCTGCTCGTGCAGCTTGAAAACGATCTGGTGGAAGTCTTCGTGGTTTAGAAAATACTGGTGTACCTCGAGTCTCAATATAGTGCTGGACCCTTTCAGTATCCTCTGGTATAGTGGCTGCCGGACGATCGTAAGGATGGGCAGTGGATAGGCCTACTTCTGGTACTTTAACACGACGAGACACACAGGTAATACTGCTCGACATATTTGAGCTTACTAGTCGTTTGTTTCTCATGTCAACACTAATGCCATAATGTGTAAGAAAATCGGCTCCTAGTATGGGTGTGGTGACATCTGCGACTACAAAAGTCCATGTTACAGGTTGGTCTAGACCAAGGTTTAATGAAAGTTGTCTCTGCCCATACGTTTGGATGCACGATCCGGTGGCAGAATATAGGCATACAGTGCTGGGCCGAGTCGCAGTGCAGATTTTACGTGGAAGCACACTCAGGTCTGCCCCTGTATCAATAAGGAACTGAAGTTGGAGAACACTATCGGTAATGAAGAGGCGGCGTGGTATGTGAGGGGCTGCAGTTGCCGCCATTACTGCGCCCTTTCGTCGTTTTTTGTAAAACTGCAGGGTGGTCTACATTTCTTTGCTTGTGCACCAAATCTTCGATGGTAGTAACACTGCTCGTCAGATGATGACTTGGCACTCTTGACCATTTGAATCTGTTGCCGTTCTTCAGCTACAGCTAATCTGTTGGATAAAGCGCTCACTTGGTCATTCAATGCAGCCACTGCTCTGTCTAAGATAGGGCTTTCGGTAACAGCCATGACTGGAAAATTGGAACATCGGAGGTACTTATCGGCTTTCTTAGCAAGCTCTTCTAGATCTCCATCAAGAACAGATATAACACTTCGAACCGAAGGTGGTAGGCGGTCCAACCAAAAATTTTTTAGAACTTGTGTACTAATGCTATCCGTGGCCAGAGCTTGCATTCTGTGGAGTAGTTGAGTGGGTTTTAAGTCACCCAGAGTGAGCTCCATTAATCTGTGGATCCTTTCATCTGAGCTAATGCCATACCTTTCGAGAAGGCGAGCTTTCAGTTGTGTATAGGCATTGCCAGCAGTTGGATTCTTTACAATATCCGCCACTTCTATTAGTATGTCACTGTTTAAACTAGCAACAGTATGATCGAATTTGCAGTTGTCAGATGTTATTTTGGCTTGTCGGAACTGCGCCTCCAGCCGAAGAAACCATAGTTCTGGTTCATTGCGCCAAAACTCTGGAGCTTTTATGCCTACCCGTGCAATTATTGGGTGATCATTGCCTTCGTATGGTGTAGCATTATCGTTTGGCATTGTTTGGTCGTTATCTGTCATAATGTCGTCTTTAAATCCTTGTACTTACAGTCTTTTTCTCGGGGTCACCAATGTGGCCGGTTTGCGGGCTGCAAAGTAGTCGGGGCACACTTTAAACTATTTTATTTGTTTATTTACAACAAACTACATACTAAAACAAGTAAGAAAAATTATGACAGTTGTATTCTAAGTTTCTAAAATCTTCTGACAGACGTCCGTCAATCCGTCTCCTCTTCTTTCCCCAGCCGGTCAACACATATGTGGTCGTAGGCTAACTGTCAATCTGCCACAAGTTTTTTCACTAAGTCAATACTTTTCGAGTTATTTGCTAGTAAATATATTCATTTTTAAACATAAAAAACAGGTTTTAGACAGTTTTTCGCAAATAACTCAAAAAGTAAGCATTTTATCGAAACAAGTATGCTTAGCAAAAATATAGCTCATAAAAAGAAAAAATGGTGTATATATGAAATCTTTAGACCCAGTAGAAGCAGAGTTGTAGCTAATGAAAAGTAGGTTCAACGTGAAATAACCAAAGAATCAAGCACTTATCGGGGAAAACTCATAATTTTTTTAAAGTATTTAAAAGAAACTTTATTTTTGTTTGTTTTTTTAGTTTCTAACATCAAAACTAAGTAATAAGTAACTAAGTTACGCTCCAAATAGTGTTGGTCCCTTTTTTTGGTAAAAGAAAAAATCGTGAAAATCACCTCCTAATTAGCATCCCAAATGAAATTAATCATTACCGCTTCACAGCAAGACGCCTCAAGTTATTTTACTTATGTATTGTTTATAATAATATCATCTGAAGTTTTATAGGTTAAAAGGGCTTAAACGAGCCACTAATCACGGGTGTATGCAAATTTTGAACAGCCATAATATCTTAACAAATTTTTGTCCTACAGAAAAACAAAAAACCCAAAATATTCATAAAAGCAAAACCTACATTTTTTTACTGCTTGAGATTTTTGGTATCACTAATAAATTTTTAAGTTATCTTAAAAAAAAGGGAATTTTTTTATAAAAAAAATTTACTTTAAAACCAAATCTTTTCAAAAATAAGCACTCCGATGAAACTTACAGATTATTTATTTTATATATTTTAGATATATTTAGATATATTTTATTTGGGATGCTTATTAGAGGGAGTGAGTTTTACGATTTTTTTTACCAAAAAAATAAGGGGCCTTTATTTTGCGCGAATTTACTTACTTTTGATGCTAAAATTAGGAAGTTGTAATTAGTTTTCCCCGAAAAGTGCTTCATTTTTTGGTTATTTCAAGTTGAAATATTCGATTTGGAATTAGACGAATAAGGACCTAATTTTCATTAGCTACAAATCTGCTTCTACTGGGTGTAGAGACTTCATAAATATACCCATTTGTTTCACTTTTTTTAAGCTAGATTTTTTCTAAGATAATTTTTTTCGACAAAATACTTACTTTTTGAGTTATTTGCGAGAAACTGTCTAAAACGGGGTTTCTTGTTGGGGAATGAACATATTCACTCGTAAATAACTCTAATAAGTATACGCGCCAATAGAGTATTGACTTTGAAACTGTGACCTAACTCTATAGAACCAAAGTTGCTTAGGAAGTCAGTTTATCCAATTCCGGACATATTTTGAACGTATATTTTTTCAACTCGAGAAGGGGTGAAACTCACAGGAGAAACTCAGCCCAGGACAAAAAGCAGACATCGGCACAATTAATATACTTTTTTTCTTTGACGTGTTAGTTATGTGTATGACAAATTTCATGTCAATACAAGCGGTCCTTTAAAATTCACATCAAAAGCCGTCAGTAAATGGACTATTATTTGTATACTAAAATATCAAAATAAAACAAACAGAATAAAATCATAATAAAATAAATTAAAATGCATGACTTCTGATATTTTCTCTCACATAGGAATCGGCGGCAGTAACTGGATGATGTACCAATAAAATTTCGTGTGGATGTATATCTTCTTCTTCTTTAGGTGGCGTGTCCGTATTCAGACGTTGGTCATCATCATGTTTACTAAGTCCCTAAAACCCATATCGGCTGCTGAGCGAAATGATTTTTCTACTGTGGTTCCACACCATTGTCTAATATTACGCAACCATGAAAGTTTCTTTCGACCAATCCTTCTCTTTCCCTCCACTTTTCCTTGTATTATAAGGCAAAGTAGATAGTATTTAGGTCCTCTAATTATATGGCCAAAGTATTCTGTTTTTCTCCTCTTTTTCTCCTATTTAATTTCTCAACATTTATTTTAAAATTAATTTTTGTTTTTTCTCCAAATTTTTTAATTTTTGACGCCGGGTTTTGGCGCCCCTAAAGGATGGCGCCCGTGTGCACTGAACACTTTGCACATATGGTAGCGGGGGCCCTGCCTAAACGCTGTCTGAGGGGAGAGAGATGTGAAATGCTAAAATTGATATACAGGGAAAATTAACACCAGGAAAAGGTATGAGAAGAAGGAGGGTGTCATGGTTGAAACATTTAAAGGACTGGCTTAAATGCAGTTCAATAAAACTCTTCAGAGCAGCGGCAGATAGAGTAAAGAGAGTGATGATAATATCCAACCTCCGATTGGGAGACGACGGCACTTTAAGAAGAAGACTAAATAACAGTGGCGTAGCGTAGTGGGGGCGGCCCGCTCCGGGCGGCACTTTTTAGGGGGCGGCAAAATCTAACAATAAATAATAAAAATATTTTGTAAATATTTGAACCATTTTATATTTTTATCGCAACTACAAATTCGGACCGATTGAAAGGAACACGGAATTTTTCATTACTTATTTTGTGACGAATTCGGGGAATTCCTTTTCTTTGAATGATATTTTGTAGCGACTGGCAACAACGTCTATACTGACTTGTGGGAATTCCACGTTTATGGCTAAAAATCAGCGAGAATGACTTCTATTACATACATCGGCAATTATTTTACTGCCCTATACGTTATACAGTGTGTGGAACAAAGAAAACACTTAATTGTTTTAATACGAATTGCAAGAAAAAATTGTTCAACTCTGCAGTCAGGTACAGCCAGATTAGCTGAATGCAATGAGACTTGCATTGTATGATCGATTAGGTTTTTGTTCACTGCAAGAGGGTGGTTTGTTATTGTTCGAACATTTAATTGGTCTTTACTAGTTTCGATGAATTTTCCTTATCTTGTTTTTTGGGCCTGTAGCAACCGGTGCTACATGAAGTGAATGATGCACAAAAATAGTTACAAACAAGAGGACTTGACAAGATTGTGCGCTTAGAAAGTAAATGCTTCGCAGATGATATTGACAGAGAAAAGAGAGGAATGGGCAAATGGCGCTGTAGGTTATGCAAAAAATATATGTGAAGAACTTGGAATTTCCATAAAACCTCGGAGGCGCATAACAAGAAAGCATATTTTTGATGACGGAACTAGAGATGCTAACTTGTCTTGAGAAAATGAGTTGAGACGAAAGCTGTTTTCTTCGTTAGATAGAGTTATTGTAGAATTGTACAGAATTTAACGGATAAGTTCGCTTATCTAACGCCGGCTATATTATTAGATCCAGACAACACTGAATGTAATCTAGACTACGCATCCGACGAAATTGACTAGCAGGATTTCAAGCTGGAAAGACTTCGACTGCAGACCTTCGTTGCTGCTACAGCCAACGAAAATAAATTGATTAATGCAGACTCACTTGAATTATTTAAATTTATTCTTAAATACAAGCTGGAAGATACTCTGCCCACTATTTTAATAATGTTCCGAATATTTTTCCCAGTTGCTATAAGCAAATCCAGCTGTGAGAGGAGTTTTTCAAAATTGAAATTGATTAAAAATTATTTAAGATCGATAAGGAGTACTCTAAGACTAACTAATTTGGCTATTTTGTCTATTAAGAAAGAGGTGTGTGATGCGACAGACATTGACAGTGCAATAAAAGACTTTGCTCTTAAAAAAAGTAGACGTATACATTTTTAATTGAAGACGGAAGTTTTAGACGGACATTATTCTATCGTTATAGTTCTAATTAAAAATTGATTTTATTTAATCTTGTCGACCGTCAAGGTGTACCTTATCCTAAGTGATAGGAACCTATGTTATATCAATATATCTAATTAGTTAAAGTAAAAGGATTTTTGTAAAATACTTGTATATATATATTTATATAAAATAAAACACCTGTATAATGCAGAATAATGACTGTTCTCACCGAAAAGTTCTCTATAATTAATGTATGTAAGGTATAGAGTATAGTATACATTAAATTAAAATACCTAAATAAGAGGGCGGCAAAATTGTATTTCGCCCCGGGCAGCCGACACTCACGCTACGCTACTGCTAAATAGATAAATTGTATAAAAAGAAAAAATATAGCATTGATTAACTGTTATTATTTTTATATTTAGCAAACAAACTCACCACTATTGCAGACACAACCCTCATCATGAAATATTCTTCAAAATAAACAAAATATATGCAGTCAGGCAAATTGGAAATGGAAATTATTCTTTTTATATACCATTTGTCTACACGATATTTTTATGACGTAGATGATGTTGACATTTTTTTAAGTAAAGCCGGGTTTTTACGCCCCAAAATGATAAAATAATGGTTTTTTGTGCTGTACATATCTTTTCGCATTGATACTGATATGGTTGTTTTTAATATTTTATTTGGGAAATAATGCTGCATTTAAGTTTAAAATATGTTTATTTTGACCTTTCGACTTCCTCTTCGGAAAACGTTATCAAAAAACAAAACATTAATAAATTAAACAAATTTTGTTTTTTTTTGCTAGGTAAAAAAAAGTAATAATTTAATTTTATCTGGCTCATTAATATTGCAATTTTAGACATATATTAAACATTTTAAAGTAGACATATATCATATAAGTAGTAAGTCAATAACATATCGAGGATACATCAAGACTTACTACTTATATGCTATTATATCTGCTTTAAAATGTATAATATACCTATGTCTGAATTTTCAATATTAATGAGTCAGATAAAATTAAATTATTAGAAGATTTTTTTTACCTAGCAAAAAAAAATTTGTTAAATTTATTAATGTTTTGTTTTTTGATAACGTTTTCCGAAGAGGAAGTCGAAGGTTCAAAATAAACATATTTTAAATTTAAATGGAGGGTGATTTCCCAAGTAAATTATTAAAAACAACCATATTAGTCTAAATACGAAAATGATATTTACAGCACAAAAACCATAATTTCATCATTTCGCGGCGAAAAAACCCTGCTTTACTTAAAACAAGTGTCAACATCATCTACGTGATAAAAAATCTCATGTAGATAAATAGTATATAAAAAGAATAATTTTCTATTTGCCTGACTGTACATATTTTGTTTATTTTGAAGATTATTTCAAGATGAGGGTTGTGTCTGCAATAGTGGTGTGCCGATGTGTGCTTGTGCTCTGGGAATGAGTTTCACCCCTGCTCGGGGGTGAAAAAATATACGTTCAAATATGTCCGGAAATTAATAAATTAAATTCTAAGCACTTTTTATTCTACAGCGTTTTTTCAATTTGCGAATATTGTGAGTGGTTCATTTTTCAACAAAAAGGTCTTTAGACGGTTTATCGCAAATAACTCATAAGTAAGTTCTTTATCAAAAAAAAAAAGCAAAAATAATAGAGCCTATAAAAAAGTGAAAAAAATGTTGTATATATTATGCGCTGTAGAAGCAGAGTTGTATCTAATGAAAAATAGGTTCATACCCATCCTATTCCAAATAAAATATTTCAACGTTAAATAATCAACAAATGAAGCACTTTTTTGGAAAAACCAATTACAACTTTTTAAGTGTTTAAAAAAATTATTATTTTTTTTTTATTTTATACCATCATAACATCAAAAGTAAGCAAGTTACGCTCAAAATAAAGTTGGTCCTTTTTTAGTAAAAAAATCGAGAAAATCACCCCCTAATTAGCTGTCCAAATGAAATTAATCATTACACCTTTACAGTTACTTTATTTTTGTATTGTTTACTTATGATCTGTAAGTTTCATCGGTTTAAAGTGCTAATTTTTTAAAGGGCTGTAGTTGAAAGGGCTTGTAGACGAGTCACTAATCACGAGTCTATACAAATTTTAAACAGCCATGCTCTAACCAATTTTTTTCTTTCAAAAAAAAACATAAAATAATCAGAAACGCAAAACCTATATTTATTTACTCTTTGAGATTTTTGGTATAACCAATAATTTTTAAGGTACCTATATTGAAAAAAAAGCATTTTTTCACAATTAAAAATTAAAAAAAAATACTTTAATTTCAAAATTTCAATAATCACGTTGAACCAATAAACTTGTGAAGCGGTAACGATTAATTTCATTTTAGATGCTAATTAGGGGGTGATTTTCCCGAGTTTTTTACCAATAAAAACGGGTCAACTTTATTTTGAGCGTAACTTGCTTACTTTTGATACTAAAAACTTTTTTTAGTTTTAAAAAAGTTATGAGTTTCCCCCAAAAAGTGCTTCATTTATTGGTTATTTCACGTTGAATTATGCGATTTGGAATTTGACGAATATTATGAACCAATTTTCATTGGTTACAACTGTGCTTCTACTAATACAGCGATACTGAGAAAGCCAAATACACTATGAGATTTGTATCACGTTACTGGTACTTGAGACATGTATTGATACCGATCTCAACGTGAATGGGGGCCATCTGCTCTATCTAGCTATCATTTACTGTTGGGTGCAGGAGTATTGTGCAACAAACCAAAATAGACAAGGCGAAAACGGCGGGTTCGTTAGAAAAAATATTGCCATGAGATTTTTTTTGCATAATCACATTCGTGAGATATCCCAGAATAAGGTTCAAGAAGCCGCCCACGTGAAAAGTGGTCCATTTTTTTAACAATTTTTTTAATCAAATTGCAAAAATCAATGTTTTTGGCTCATACAAATTTTTGTTAGATTTTTTGGACCATTCTGGACAAAGAAGGTCTCTTGTAGTTTTTCTCTAAAGTTGATAGTTTTCAAGTTATAAACAATTTAAAATTGAAAAAAAAGAAAAATGGCGATTTTCAAGGCTTAATAAATTGGTTAAAAGTTATTATTATGAAAGTCAGAAAGTGACTAAATCAAAGTTTAAAGCCCCTACAAGATCCTGAAGAATTTTTTGTCATAATTTTATTACTAAGCTATTATTTTTAAGTAATAATAATGAGCGCCAGCACGTATTAGGCGGCCGTCTATGATGAGTGCGAGAGAGATGCCATTCCGGCAGTCCAATGGGACATCTTACTCGCACTCACATTTACAGCCGCGTCAATACGGTCTTACGGCTTATTGTTAATAATTAAAAATAACAGCTTATTAAAAAATTAATGACACAAATTTCTTCAGGATCATGTAAGGGGGGGGGCTCATGTAAGGGGGGGGGCTCATGTAAGGGGGGGGGGGCGTTAAACTTTGATTTAGTCACTTTCTGACTTTCATAATAATAACACTGGGGAACACATTTTTTGTTGAGTTAGATCTGACACTTGTTTTTCGCTAATTTTTTGCGTCTAAATCTAAGAATAACCTTAGATTTTGTCTATCACGTCAACTTTTTAAACTGAGGTGCCATTGAGTGGCCATATCTTACTTTATGAGGTGCCCATGCTTTATCTTTATCACCAATTTTCACTTTAAAATAGGCAAAATATGCTTGTCTGACAAATGTACTGATGTTTGTCCTTTGACTGGGAATTGTAAAACTGCCACATATATAACAAAACCAATGGGGCCTGTTTTCGCACTTACGACGTGTAGGAGCAGAGGTAGCCATAAGGAAACGATTCAGTTCAAACACACTAAGTAGTTCTATACACTTCAGTAACGAAATACTAAATACTGCTAACCGACACAACGTTTTACCACAATAATAACTGAGTATAACAGACGTAACTGAACAGGAACAGGCATGTCTAGACCAGTTGCAGTTATCAGCCCGTCATTCCTCCCACCTACATAGAAAACGAACGTGACATGATAGAAGAAAACTAAAAACAGTTTTGAAACCAGCATACCTAATTCTATAGAAAACAGCTAATCAGCCCTAAACATCCATCCTTGGATATATCCCTCCTCTTCCTTCTTCCCTGCCTCTCTATCTTGGGTAATTTGCATCCATTTTGACCCGACGTGTTTCTTTATGTATAATCGGTCTCCAATGTATAATCGTCTTAGCCCATCTTTCATCTTTCTGCCTTAGGGTGTGTCTGGCGAATTTCCATTTAAGCTTTGCTACTTTGTTCTTTCACTTTTGTTTTGTTACTGATCCATTCGCTTGTTTTCCTGTCTCATAGTTTATTGTTCAGCATTTGTCTTTCCATGGATCTTTCTGTATTTTCTATTTTTTTGCCTTTATAGAATTGACTATTTCTTTTTCATCTTTCTTAATATTTCCTTGTTTGTTACTTGTTGTGTCCAGAAATCAACTTTAACTTGAGAATATCCATCGGAAAAATCACACTATGCAAATGCAATGATGGCAGATGACAGCAAATAAAATGTGACAGGATATTTTCTAAAAATGTTACAACGGCCATCATTTGTCTTGGTATAAACAGTACCTCATTATTGGAATCAATAATTATTTTGCATTTACGTTCCATTCTTTTTACACCAACAACTTTTTTGTCGTCTTCAATAATTTCTAATATGTATTTTTCGTCCAAAAATTGCCCACGTCTCTAGTATGTAATTGAATATTATGGTTAAAAATTAAGAAATATAAAATATTAAATTATCTTTCCTTAATTGATGTTCTATGATGGAAATTGCAATCTTATATGTTTTAAATATGATTTTTACTTTGTTCCTACTAACTAATTTATTATCGATAATGTCTTTTTTGAATATTGTGTTTTTAGGTAGGTACCTAATGGCCAAATTTAGTGCTGATAATCGAATATTGAAATCACAAGGTTCTACAGTAAGATAGTACGGTCCAATGTACATGTACAATGTATGTGGGAATATTTTATTGTTTAGGTTTAATTATAAGATTTATTCTGTTTCCAGAATACTTATGTTACTGTCCAAGATATCTTCATTTAGTGGATCCGTCCCTGACGGGGGATTATTCCCATCCGATGTATTATTAATAGGTAATACCTTTATTTAAAAAAAGTTTCTTTTTTAAACAATGATAATACTTTTATTTAGAAGAACTGTTTAACAACCAATACGACAATATAGATAAAGAATACACAAACAGTGAGCCAGAACCAGCAATAGCAAGAGTTAAAGTAGAACACACGACTAAAGAAATGAGGAAATGGAAAGCAGGCCCAGACTAATTGCCAATAGAAATAAGAAATAATTGAACTCCATAAATATATTAACTGAACAAAGGTTGTGGAGCTATTAACCATAATAAAAACCATACAGAAAAAGACAAATGCGGAATATTTGACCATCAGTTTCATGTGTCAAATGCTAAATAGGCGCATGGAAGGACCTGGAACTGACCCTAAGAGATAAAGTGGGTGTACAATAAATATATTATACACGGCTCACTAAAATAATTAGTTACGCCCCTGTACTACTGATTACTTAAAATTCAAGTAGTATTTATGTAACCTTTCTGGAAACTCCAGGTTATTGTTGAGACTCGCATTTGAACCCCTCGCCGGGGCAGATCGTCAAAAGCTTCCTAACGAGAATCATCTCTAATCTATCGACGCTCCCGCTATTCGTAAAAAGGCCGCATTTTACCGGCTTTTTTTGCTATCGTTTTATACCGCTCAGATAATTCAATCTGCTCAGTATTATCGACGATGATTTATTTAGCGTATTAGTGAGTGCCTTACAAATGAACCAAATGGATTATGGAATTCAATCAGAGCTCTGATGTGACACGTCATCAAGGAATAAAACTGTAAGTACTCTACATGTATGTGAACATAACTTATTAGTCGTGATACTGTATGCATTTTGAACCATATACCTCTCGTAGCAAATATTCTTTGTGCCATTTATGCAGATAATACTTTAAATTACATATGAAAAATCGTTATCTACTCTTAACCAGCTTACCTATGGGAATATACTCTATAACCGTACAATAAGTATAGGTTACTATTGTTAAGGATACTTTACGTATTGCCTAAACATTTCTGTTCCATCGAGCCGTATCATATTAATTATTTATTAATTAAATCCTCAAGGTCCTTCGTATTTGCATATTTTGATAATCTCTATTCTGAGAATAACGGTTTTTCATTTATAGTGTCTTTCTGTTGCATTTGGAAATTTCCAAGCCACGCCGCCCCGGCACAAAAATAAAATATTCCTCTCTTTCTGCACTCAAATTCTCAGTATTTAACCCAGCACGTCTCTACAATAGCTGGTAGGTTGTTAAGCCCGGTCTACACGTGCAATTTCAGAAACTACTTGCTTTGTTCAAATAAAGGAGTCGTTTTGTTTGTATGAAAAAATATTTGCATATATTACATTATTTTATTTTCGTAAATATATTTTTCTGTTTATAGTATACAAAAAGTGTACTCATTTCTTGGCTGATAGTACGGGTGTTATAATTTTAACATTGTTTGTTCAACCTTTTGATTTAAATTAAATTTATAATTTTGAATCCGATTAAGCCTGGTTCACAGGTTACAAAAATTATTAAAAATAATTTTGTTTTCTTGCATAAATTGTAAGTTTTTGCTACATTTAGCTTCGCTTAAGCTCATTTTACACTTCTAGAAAACTATAGAAAATAAATAATTGTTTTTTCCTTCAATTTAATTAATTTAAATACTTGTTAAGGGTGTCTCACACTTGCTGAAAAATACCCATTTTGGAAAATTGCATATATTTTGAAATTTTATAGTTTTGCATTTCATATACTAATCTGCGCTCATACAGGGTGATACTATTAAGACAATCTCACACTATTAAACGTGTAATATATAATATATTGTACATATTCTCTCATTTTCGCATCGATTTATAGGTTTAGACATTTGCAAATAATCTATCTAATCTCACATTCTCGCAACATGGCTGACCGATCAAAATATAACCGACAGAGGCTCACCGCAAAACTTGATATAACCAAGTTGGCTGATTCGGTTCCCACAACTCTTAATTCTCTAAACAAATATAAAATTCGTGAAATAATTTCACAACTCAAACATTCTTACGGACTTTTCCGCGATGCTCAAAATGTGCTGGAGACGATCCCCGAGGAACCTACCCCCTCTACTGATTCCTCTGTGGTTTTTGATAAATATTTGGATACAATTTCTCTATTGGAAGAAAGGTTAGAGGTCATTGAAAGTTCTAATGTGACTGCTACCCCCTCCCTCCAATTTGACCCTAATTCTTCTCTAACCTCACAGTCTATGGCTAGGCAACGAACAGTAAACCTCCCTCGTATTCAGTTAAAACCATTTAGTGGCTTAGTTACTGAATACAATTCATTCATTGAGACCTTTGATACAATAATAGGATCTGATACTACATTAAGTGATCTGGAAAAACTCATTTACCTCAAAAGTTTTCTAACTTCCGAGCCTTTGACGCTTCTCGAGCATATCCCACTCACAGGTGACAATTACAAAATAGCCCGGGATAACCTGACACAAAGGTACGCCAACTCTAAATCGCTTATCAAAACTCTCATCTCTCAAATTCTTGATGCGCCTCCTATTTCTGGAAACGCAAATCACTCACAATTAAGAAATTTTCATACGGTCATGTCAAATAATTTCAAGGCCCTATTGAACTTGAATAGGCCCCCTTCAGATCTCTTGCATTTACTTCTCATACATATCGCTACTCAGAAACTCGACGCACCTACCATTAGGGCTCTTGAGTTCCAATCCGGTGGTAGCCAAGCTACCCCTGATTTTGTCCATTTTCTAGGGGAAATCGAGACACGCGTTGTTCATCTTGAGAATATTCAATCTCAATCAAAACCAAAATCGACTACTACTTCCAGACACTCTTTACACCTAGCCTCAGACACTTCTACCAGTAACCTTTCGCCTCGCTTAGGTCCTAAGAAATGTTCCTATTGCAACGACTCTCACTCGATCTACTCTTGTCCTCAGTTCAAGCAGTTGAATTCTAAAGAACGTTTTAGTTTTGTCAAACAAAATAAATTTTGTATTAATTGTCTTGGGTCTCACATGCTCGATCAGTGTAAATCCAAATTCTCTTGCATAGTTTGTAAATCTCGTCATCACACGTTGCTCCATTTCGACAAAACGGGTCATAGTAACCCTTCCGCGGCTGTTGGCCAACACAACTCAAATAATCATAATAAAACCGCTATCTCAAATAACTCCCATACACAGGGTAATTCACAACAGGGGCCCTCACATGTTAGAGCTCCTGAAACGGAAGTTAATCTTCAAAATTCGACTCCACATTCAATGGCTCTATCTGCAGCCTCGCTTGATAATCATTTGGTGTTATTAAGCACACTCCAGGTCTATCTTGTCGCTCCTAGCGGCAAGAGGGTCTTCGCAAAGGCACTCTTAGACTCGGCCTCACAGGTTTCATTTATTAGTGCTGACCTCGTAAAGGAACTGTCACTCACCACTAGAGATGGAAAATTACGGATCAATGGAATTAACTCCACCTCATCCTCGTCTCAATCTATTGTAGATACAACAATTTTCGCTGTCGCTAACGACGTTCCTTTTGACATCTCGTGCTCTGTACTCCCAAAGATAACAAATCCGCTTCCTCAAATTTCTATTTCGGCGAGCAAACTAAACATACCCTCAGAGATACCATTAGGTGATCCGATGTTCCATGTAACATCCCCAATTGGTATCCTGCTCGGTGCAGACCTGTATAACGATATCATTCAACCTGAAATAATTCGTTTGGGAAAAGGTCTTCCCGTTCTTCAACGCACTCTACTCGGGTACACGATATCAGGGTCAGTTCCAGACTTTGCTCTTAAGTCGAAAAATACTAAAAAGGCTTTGGAATTTTATTCAAACTCTCTCGTTACTTGTTGTTCTCATAACACTCCTTCCGCCGTAAATGAGCCGGTAGTGTCCAACGAGGAACTATCCGATCATTTACAAAAATTCTGGGAGCTGGAAGAAGCCGCTCCTCAGAACACCGATCTCATTAATGATCACCCCGCTGAAATTAATTTTGTAAAACATGTTAATGTTCTCCCCAATGGACGATATGAGTCCACACTCAATCTCAAACTCCCTATCGAAGATATAGACATGGGAAATTCGTTTCTCTCGGCAAAAAGACGTTTTCTCAGTCTCGAGAAACGTTTTCAACTCAACCCTGATTTATTGGAAAAATATCAGGACATTATATCGGAATATCTCAATAACGGACAAATAATTCAAGTGCCGTTAAAAATGCTAAATGACTCAGGTAAACCTAATTACTTTCTCCCTCACTTTCCCGTTTTCAAATCCAACTCTACTACTTCCACTCGTATAGTTTTCGATCCAAACAATAAATCGTCTACGGGAATCTCCCTCAGTGACGTCATAGACAAAGGTTATGTCGTCCAACATGAACTTTTTGACATTCTCGCTAAGTTTCGTCAGTTTAAATTCGCACTAGTAGGCGACATCAAGGCTATGTTCCTACAAATCGCCATTTGTCCCACTGAAACATTTCTGTTAAATTTTCTCTTTAGGGACAATATTCAGCAGCCTTTACGGTGCTATCAATTTCAAAGATTACCCTTCGGGCTCCCAAGTAGCCCATTTATCGCTCAAAGAGTTATCAAGCACATCGCTGACAACAACAAACATACCCACGAACTTGCTACTAGTGTTCTGCAAGAATCTATCTATATGGATGACCTGATCAGCGGTGCTGACAGTCTTCATGAATTAAGTTGTCTTTTCGAACAATTAACTTCTTTGCTAGAAACCCATGGTTTCCTCCTCCACAAGTGGAACTGCAGTTCTTCAGAATTTCTGTCTCAACACAATTTAAATCCCGTCTCTGAAGTCAGTCTTAACTTCACGGGATCTGATAAAGTCTTAGGCATATTCTGGGATTCAGAACGCGACCACTTTTCGTTTAAAACTCCTATCTTCAAATTGGCTAATGTTGTTACTAAACGTACTATTCTCTCCTACATTGCTACTTTGTATGACCCGCTAGGATGGTTATCCCCTGTCCTTGTGAACGCTAAGCTCTTGATACAGGAAATATGGTCCCAGAAATTGGACTGGGATCAACCCATTGACTCACCCATCATTATGAAAAATTGGCAAAACCTCTTATCGACATTCAAAACTATAGAAGAGGTCAAGGTACCTCGATGCTTACTTTTACAAAAGAAAGTTGTTGATGTTCAATTAATTATTTTCACCGACGCATCGGAAAAAATATACAGCACTTGTGTGTATCTCAAAGCGACATACTCAGACTTTTCTGTATCGTCGCGGCTTATCGCTTCTAAAAACAAAATTTCTCCGCTAAAAAATAAACTCACCATCCCCAAATTGGAACTTTGTGGAATAGTGTTGGGAGTCACTCTGGCTCATAGACTTTTTCACATCTTCAAGAAAAATTTGAGTATATCTTCATCTCATCTCTTTGCTGACTCTACAATTGCCTTGTCTTGGATACTTTCTAAAAAACACATTTGGAACATTTTTGTACAAAACAGAATTCAAAAGGTCAATTCCTTGTTGGAAACTTTTCCTTGTGATTTCCATTTCGTCAGAAGTCACGAAAACATCGCTGACCCCGCTTCCAGAGGGATAAATGTCTTTGATAATCCCCAGACCACCGAAGACTGGTTATGCGGACCTAGCTTTATTAGAGACAATCCCATCGATTTTTCTCTTCATCAAATTCCTCATTTTCAGGATGATCTTCCTGAATTAAGGAAGTTAGTTGTCTCAAACATAGCAACAAATCACGAACTCAACGACACCTTTGAAAATCTATTCGCTAAATCTTCTTCTTTTCGTAAAATTCAAAGAATTGTCGCTTATCTTTTTAGATTCATCAGTAATATTAAAAAGAAAATAAATAACTCTCCACGAGATACGGATATATTGACGCCACCCGAATTGGAGATCGCTGATCACGCGATCATCAGGTATATCCAAAGTATCTACTTTAAAAAAGAGATTCTTGAATTGAAAAATGCTAAACTCGTGACCAATAAAGCCATTCGTAAACTCAACCCCTTCCTACAACATAATGATGGGCTGATTCGTGTGGGAGGACGTCTCCGACACGCCCCCATATCGTATAATCAAAAACACCCCATTCTACTTCCTTCTAAATGTCGAGTTGTAGAACTAATCTTGACTCAAGCTCATCATAAGTTATTACATTCAGGCGCGCAAACAGTACTTTCGTATGTCAAAATGAAGTACTGGCCAATTGACGGATTAAGACAGATTAAACGCTTAATTCGTAAGTGTGTAAACTGTTTCCGATTCATGACACCCAATTCTGTTCAACAGATGGCAGATATGCATCCCGATCGTGTACTCCCCACTAGACCCTTCCAAGTCGTCTCAGTGGACTATGGGGGGTTCTTCTTAATTAAGTCCTCACATTTGAGGAAGGCACCGCTTTACAAAGCATACGTAGCCTATTTCATTTGCATGAGCACTAAATGTGTTCATATCGAACTCGTCACAGGATTAAGCGCAGAAGCCTATATTCTTACTCTGAAAAGGTTTATTGCCAGAAGATCCACGCCCAGTATTATTTGGAGCGACAATGCCACAAATTTCCATGGGGCAAAAAATGAAATGCGCGAATTCTATGATTTTTTCTTAAATCAAAATAATTCGGAACAGATTAAGGAATTCTGTACTCAAAACTCCATAACTTTCAAGATGGGTGTTCCCCGCAACCCCCATCAATTCGGCCTCCATGAGGTAGGAATAAAGAGTGTGAAGTATCACCTCTATCGAATTATAGGAAATTCCCACTTCACCTTTGAAGTGTTTAACACAGTATTATGCCAAATCGAGGCTATTCTAAATTCGAGACCCATCACTAGGATGTCGTCTGACGCCAATGACTTCGCTTTCCTATCTCCAGCTCACTTCTTAGTTCAAAGAAGTTTAACCGCGCCCCCTGAACCAAGTGTTTCAGAGATACCTGAAAATAGGTTGAATCTTTTTCAGCGTATTAGTAAAATTCAACAGCAATTTTGGAAATTGTGGAAAAAAGACTATCTTTGCCTCCTGCAGCAAAGAAATAAATGGACCGACCCTACTGACCCTGTCAAGATCGGGGATTTGGTTCTGTTGAAGGAGGATGGTACTCCTCCACTCTTATGGCCAACTGCCAGGGTAATAGATGTATTGCCTGGTAAGGATGGTCTAGTTCGTACTGTCAAGATTCACACTACTCACGGTGATTTTCTTCGTGGTATTACGAAAATCGCTGTGATTCCCCTGGAAGATTAAAATCTATCCCTAGGGGGAAAACTTATCGTTTTCCTCCATTTTATCGTTGTTACCCCTTGTGTATATAAACTCTAATTTCTTCAAACATTTCTTATCGTTGTGCACATCTTTGCCAATCCCCTCTCTTCGAGGTGATATAGGCCATCTCTCTCGCCTGTCGCCCCCGGCAATATGTACAATAAATATATTATACACGGCTCACTAAAATAATTAGTTACGCCCCTGTACTACTGATTACTTAAAATTCAAGTAGTATTTATGTAACCTTTCTGGAAACTCCAGGTTATTGTTGAGACTCGCATTTGAACCCCTCGCCGGGGCAGATCGTCAAAAGCTTCCTAACGAGAATCATCTCTAATCTATCGACGCTCCCGCTATTCGTAAAAAGGCCGCATTTTACCGGCTTTTTTTGCTATCGTTTTATACCGCTCAGATAATTCAATCTGCTCAGTATTATCGACGATGATTTATTTAGCGTATTAGTGAGTGCCTTACAAATGAACCAAATGGATTATGGAATTCAATCAGAGCTCTGATGTGACACGTCATCAAGGAATAAAACTGTAAGTACTCTACATGTATGTGAACATAACTTATTAGTCGTGATACTGTATGCATTTTGAACCATATACCTCTCGTAGCAAATATTCTTTGTGCCATTTATGCAGATAATACTTTAAATTACATATGAAAAATCGTTATCTACTCTTAACCAGCTTACCTATGGGAATATACTCTATAACCGTACAATAAGTATAGGTTACTATTGTTAAGGATACTTTACGTATTGCCTAAACAGTGGGCAATAACGACTTTCAAAGGAAACGGATATAGTAAATATGTATGTATTAAGTAAGTAATGACTATAATGACATAAGATGTATATAGAAAGTAGTGCAGTGGATATCGAGATTAGAAAAAATGACACAGAGGAAGGAAAAACTTTTTATCGTGAATGGACTAAATGATGATAATGACGACGAAAGCAGATATGATAATCTAATGTTAATATATATTACAATTTTCTCAAAATTCAGACCTACTATACACTTGAATTCATTGGTTGTTGGTTGCCAAGCTAAACAGTATTTGCTCATGTTTTAATTAAATTATCTGCAGTTTCTTCACCAATTTTTTGTATATAACATTGTAAGTGTTTAAATATAGTAGTCTAAAGATCACAAAAATATTGTTGTTTTCCAAATATATCAACTTTTGGAATTTCCATTTAAAGTATGATATAGAAATAGGTATTTTTTAGATATAGACATATAGTGTAGGAAACAGAGGTTGAACCTTGCAAAATGGACACAAGTCCGGTTTTATTTTTTTTCTGTTATATCAAGGGGTGCTTATTATAAGACTAACTTTTTCTGAAAAAATTTTGTCCCGGAACCTCCCTTTTCACCCCTTTAAAGGGGGTAATTTGTGGTTTTTGCGGAACGTAGCCCTTCCTTTACCTTTTTCAAAAATTATTTTTTATAGAAATATGAAGAGGACTATATTTTCTACGATTTATTCCCGACAACATATGTCTACCATCCACTGTTTAGCGGGGGTGGCGCCCCAAATTTGACAAGTTTTTAAAAAAGATGTTTTTAAAAAATATATATTTTTCCCTAAATGTAACGGAAATTAAGAAGAAATCCTGCGGCAATTATTTACAAATAAGTGACTGATTTTTCGGTATAGGTTTAACTTAAGGGTAATTGCCCTATTTTTAATTACAGGGTGTTACATTTTAAAAAACCCCTTTTTATACCATCTGAACCGTTTATGCTAGAGTAAAAAGACTTTCAGCGATTACCCATGTACTGGTGCTATTGACAAATTTGTATAATGTACCCCCATTTTTTTCCCGGAACCACCCCAAAAAAAAAGAAGAATTAATAAATAAAGTGATTCTCTTGGAATCCTTCACACAAAATGCCCTTTATTAATATGCTTCATATATCATTTTGTGCACGTTATTATTACCCATGCATGAACATCAAAAGCGATTTCCTAGTGCAACCCCTGTAGCCAAAAAAAAATAAATAAAATGGGGGGTTGAAATTTTTTTTTTGTTTTTGGTTTTTGGATTCATATCGGCATATGCTTCATCAATAGTGCTCTTCAAAAATAGATATGGTTATTGCAACATCCCTGCGGAAACCACCCCTATCCTTGAAAATATACTGCAGAAACTACCCCTATCCCTTGGCGAGGATGTTTTTACGATTTTCTCATTACCTATGCATTCTTTTTAAACAAAACTTATACAAGATTAAAGACCACCATTTACTCTAAAAATTAGGTCCTATTCATTTTTTTCGTATAAGCAACCGTTACGGCACAGTGGCGCCGTAAGCCTCATATATGCTTTGGTGGGCTCCAGTTTTTGTTTTGTTTTTCGTCATCTGTTCGTTTTATTGATAAAGTACTTATGTAAAATAAAACAACATAGTGTAACCTACAAATTATGACTTATGCACATTTTACATTCTTTGCGCCCCAAAGCCACAGTGGTGGCCCAAAATCAATTTTTGCATATTTTCGCCACCTACACGCATTTTATTGCATTAATGCTACCTTAATAGCACAATATTCACCCTTAAGTGGTCGCTAAGCAGTGGCGAGTCCAGGGAGAGTTGATGGGGGCGATCACCCCCCCCCTCTCAAACCAAGTGATATTATATTTAAAGATTCTAAAAATATTCATTTATTTTTATAGAAATACTTATATTATGTTATTAATTTTATAAGAATGGCGTACTTTTTATGCTTTAGCGACAGTGGCGGATCCAGTAGCGTTAAGAGGGGGTGCCAATTGGCTAAATTTCTATAAAAATAAATGAATATTTTTATAATCTTTGAATATAATATCACTTGGTTTGAGACGGGGGGAGGTGATTATCCCTATCACCCCTCTCTGGATCCGCCACTGCTTAGCGACCACCTAAGGGTAAATATTGTGCTATTAAGGTATCATTAATGCAATAAAATGCGTGTAGGTGGCGAAAATATGCAAAAATTGATTTTGGGCCACCACTGTGGCTTTGGGGTGCAAAGATTGTAAAATGTGCATAAGTCATAATTTGTAGGTTGCACTGTGTTGTTTTATTTTACATGAGTACTTTATCAATAAAACGAACAGATGACGAAAAAAAAAACAAAAACTGGAGCCCGCCAAAGCGTATATGAGGTTTACGGCCCCACTGTGCCGTAACCGTTGCTTATACGAAAAAAATGAATAGGACCTAATTTTTAGAGTAAATAGTGGTCTTTAACCTTGTATCAGTTTTGTTTAAAAATAATGCATAGGTAATGAGAAATTCGTAAAAACCTGCTCGCCAAGGGATAGGGGTAGTTTCTGCATTATATTTTCAAGGATAGGGGTGGTTTCCGCAGGGATGTTGCAATAACCATATATATTTTTGAAAAGCACTATTGATGAAGCATATGCCGATATGAATCCAAAAACCAAAAACAAAAAAAAAATTTCAACCCCCCATTTTATTTATTTTTTTTTGGCTACAGGGGTTGCACTAGGAAATCGCTTTTGATGTTCATGCATGGGTAATAATAACGTGCACAAAATTATATATGAAGCATATTAATAAAGGGCATTGTGTGTGAAGGATTCCAAGAAAATCACTTTATTTTTTAATTCTTATTTTTTTGGGGTGGTTCCGGGGAAAAAATGGGGGTGTAAATAGCACCAGTACATGGGTAATCGCTGAAAGTCTTTTTACTCTAGCATAAACGGTTCAGATGGTATAGAAAGGGGTTTTTTAAAATGTAACACCCTGTAATTAAAAAAAAGGGCAATTACCCTTAAGTGAAGCCTATACCAAAAAATCAATCAATTATTTGTGAATAATTGTCGCAGGATTCCTTCTTAATTTCCGTTACAGTTAGGGAAAAATATATTTTTTTTAAAACATCTTTTTTAAAAACTTGTCAACTTTGGGGCGCCACCCCCGCTAAACGGTGGATGATAGACATATGCTGTCGGCAAATAAATCGTAGAAAATATAGTCCTCTTCATATTTCTGTAAAATAATTTTTTTGTAAAAGGTACAGGAAGGGCTACGTTCCGCAAAAACCACAAATTACCCCCTTTAAAGGGGTGAAAAGGGGGGTTCCGGGGCGAAATTTTTTCAGAAAAAGTTAGTCTTATAATAAGCACCCCTTGATATTTCAGAAAAAAAATAAAACCGGACTTGTGTTCATTTTGCAAGGTTCAACCTTTGTTTCCTACACTAATAGGACTTACACAGGAACGTGCTTCTCCTAAACATACTTTGATTAAATGTTATCGTTAAGTTTATTAATGCTACTATTCTTAGGTATATTATAAAATGTGTAATATTCGTTCAACGTGACATTTCTATCAATCTTTCTTCCTTTCTGTCTCCCCTTTCTTTTACCCTATAAGGATGTCAGATTTAGGCTAGCTCTTTTAATTTCCATTCACTCATTTCTTCCATTCTTTTCTATTTCCTGCCATTATTTTCAATTCCTCGAGTGACTTTTGTTTAACTTTTCTCGTCTCTACTTCCTGCTGTATCCATTTTTTTCTTGGTATGCCTCTTTTTCTGTTTACAATGTTCTTTGCTTCATGGACTTTTCTTGTAAGTATGATGGGTTGCATCCTCATCAGATGCCCATACCAGTTCATTTGTCTCTTTGCAATTTTATTCATTATTGGTTCTTGTTTGATCATTCTCCTAATAGTCTCGTTGCTAAATCCATCCCATTTTGTATTTTCAACTATTCTTAATAGGTTTCTCATATCCATTGCTTGTATCCTGCTCTTATTTTTTTTTTCAGAATTGTCCACAGTCGGTATTGCTATTGTGTTATACATATATGTTTATCCTTGTCTCTCGTGAAGTTCTCTTTTTCCCAGTATTGGGGCTAACGCATAGTACAACTTGTTTGATTTCTTTGCCCTATTTTTATTTCCAGTCTACTTTTCCGTTATTCACGATGACTACAGGGCCATAAAGCTACTTATAGTATGATATAATTAATCCAAATAATGGCATAACCCAGACATCCAAAGTTAAAGTTATCCTCCAACACCAAATTGTTCTATATGATCCACATAATGTTCAGAAAAAAGTCACACCATTTTGAGCATCGGGTTTGGGGGGGGGGGGGGGGGGGAGAAATAGGTAAATTCGTAGTGTTTTAGGTTTTTCGTCAATATTTCTAAAACTATGCGGTGTAGCATGCACAACCTTCTATACAAAAATGTTCTACATTAAATTTTCAATAAAAAAGGTCCTATGCATAATCCTTCTAAAATGAACGGCTCCAAAGTTACAGAGGTAGCATAGTATAATTGGTCCAAAAAAGGCCTAACCCAGACATCTAAAGTATAAGTTTTCCTCCAACACCAAATTGTTCTATGTCCACATATTGTTCAGTAAAAAGTTACACCATTTTGAGCGTCCGGTTTTGGGGGGGGGGGGGATGGGGGAGGAGTCGGTCAATTAATAGTTTTTTTACGTTTTTTGTCAATATTTCTAAAGCTATGCTTTAGCGTAAACAATGGTCTATACAAAAATGTTCTACATACAATTCAAAACAAAAAAGGTCCTATACATAATTCAAATACATAAAATCAACGGTTCCAGAGTTACAGAGGGTGAAAAGAGGAGGTTTTCGATACTTTTTTTATTATCTGGGCAATTGATGATGATTTTGGGTGGTAAGGTTGACGTTTCTTCAAGGGCTTATCACTAACATATCATCGGCCACTGAAATAGCAAATTTTATTTACAAAATATAATCCTGTTAAAGAAAATTTCTATAAATTGCTCAAAGAATATAAAAAGTATCGAAAATCTCCACTTTTACCCTCCGTAACTCTGGAACCGTTGATTTTATAACAATTATGTATTGAACCTTTTTTGTTTTAAATTTCACGTAGAATATTTTTGTATAGAACATTGTTTTTGCTAAAGCATAGTTTTAGAAATATTGACGAAAAACTTAAAAAACTACTAATTTACCGACTTCTCCCCCATCTTCCCCCCAAACCGGCCGATCAAAATGGTGTAACTTTTTACTGAACAATATGTGGACCATATAGAACAATTTGGTGTTGTCGGAAAACTTTTACTTTGGATGTCTGGGTTAGACCTTTTTTTGGACCAATTATACTATACCTACTACCTCCGTAACTTTTGAACCGTTCATTTTAGAAGGATTATGCATAGGACCTTTTTTATTTCAAATTTAATGTTGAATATTTTTGGATAGAAGGACCATTATGTGGATCATTATGTGGACCATATAGAATAATTTGGTGTTGGAGGATAACTTTCACTTTGGATGTCTGAGTTTGGGTCTAGTTATACCATACTATTAGTCACATCATAAAAATGTGGAAGAGAGTAGTTGATAGACGGATACGTGATCAAACCGAAATATACGATAATCAATTTGGCTTTATGCAGGGCAGATCAGTATCAAATACAATTTTAATTATAAGGCAGTTGATGGAAAAATACAGGAATAAAGAAACAAGTGCCAAATATTCTTCTTCATTGTTGAGGTCCGTCAGGAATTTATTTAATTGTTCTGGTCCGTGAGACCAATTGGAGAACACATCATCGATCATATCTCCACCATACTGTGGGTTTTTTGTCTTGTTTGTGTACAATATCTTGTTAGAAATCATCTATGAATAATCTGCTATAATGAAGATCATCTATAAAGATGATCCCGTTGCTAATACGAAATTTTGTCGGTCAAAATCATTACCTAGATGAAAATAAATGTTGTGTGTGAAAGGTGTTAGTAGCTCAATGATAGCTGATATATTCGGTTAGGTTTTTTTATCATCACCCTCTAATTTGACTCTTATTATTTTTAAAGTTTTCTCCAATGGCACATTAGTGAAAATGCTGGTGATATCAAAACTGACAAGCGTGTTGTTGGAATTGTAATATATTTCTGTTAGTTTTTGAAAGAAATGTTATGAAGAATTTGTAATAAAATAAATATTATTTCGCTAGATTTGCACGTTCCTAAATGATAAATAAGCAAGTAGACAAGGCGAGAACGGCGGGTTCGTTGGAAAAAATATTCCCATGAGATTTTTTTGCATAATCACGTTCGTGATATATCCCAGAATAAGGTTTAAGAAGTCGCCCACGTGAAAAGTAGTCCAAATTTTTAACAATTTTTTTTAATCAAATTGTAAAAATCAATATTTTTGGCCCGGACAAATTTTTTTGAAGTTTTTTGGATCATTCTGGACAAAAAAGGTATCTTATAATTTTTCATTAAAGTTCATCGTTTTCGAGTTATAAGCAATTTAAAATTGAAAAAAACGAAAAATGGCGATTTTTAAGGCTTAATAACTCGGTTAAAAGTTACTATAATGAAATTCAGAAAGTGACCAAATCAAAGTTTAAAGCCCCCCCTACAAGATCCTGAAAAAATGTTTGTCATTATTTTATTAATAAGCTGTTATTTTTAAGTAATTATAATGACCGCCACGCACGTGTTCTTCTTCTTAAAGTTCCCTCTCCTATCGGAGGTTGGATATCATAATGGCTATGGTCACTTTGTTGGCTGCTGCTCTGAATAGTTGTAATGAACTACAGTTAAACCATTCTCTAAGGTTCCTCAGCCAGGAGATGCGTCTTCTTCCTATGCCTCTTCTTCCTTGGATCCTTCCTTGCATAATAATTCTCAGCAACTCATATTTTTCTCCTCTGGTAATGTGACCCAAATATTCCAGTTTTCTAGTTTTTATACTTTTCATAATTTCTAACTCCTTATTTAAACGTCGTAGCACTTCAACATTGGTAATCCTTTGAACCCACTGAATTTTCAATATTCTTCTGTAACACCACATTTCGAACGCTTCTATTCTTCTTATGTGTTGTCTCTTCAATGTCCAAGCTTCCATTCCGTATAGCAATATAGAAAATATGTAGCATCTTAGAGCCCTCAATCTGAGAGGCAACTGAAGGTCTTACGCACGTGTTAGGCGGCCGTAAATGCTGAGTGCGAGAGAGATGCCATTCCGGCAGTCCAATTGTGCATCTTACTTGCACTCACATTTACAGCCACGTCAATACGATTTAACCGCTCATTGTTATGAATTAAAAATAACAGCTTAGTAATAAATTAATGACACAAATTTCTTCAGGATTATGTAGCGGGGACTTTAAACTTTGATTTAGTGGCTTTCTGACTTTCATAATAATAATTTTTAACAGAGTTATTAAATATTAAAAATGGCCATTTTCGCGTTTTTCAAATTTTAAATTGCTTATAACTCGAAAAATATCAACTTCAGAAAAAAATTATAAGAGACCTTTTTTGTCCAGAATGGTCCAAAAAATCTAAGAAAAAAAAATTGTCAGGGCCAAAAATATTGATTTTTGCAATTTGATTAAAAAAAATTGCTAAAAAAAATTTGGACCATTTTTTAAGTGGGCGACTTCTTGAACCTTATTCTGAGATGTCTCACGAATGTGATTATGAAAAAAAATCTCATGGTAATATTTTTTCCAACGAATCCGCCGTTTTCGCCTTGTCTAAAGAGAATATTTCGCTGTAAGCGAAGATGAATCTTATTATTATGTTTATCGGGTTTTATGTAAATTTGTAGGGACCCTAGGCTGCAGAACCAAATGCTCCGTTGTAAGGTCTGATACCACCAAATCCCTTTTATAAGTGGAAGAAAAGGGGTCATTTTTAAGGTGACCAGGCACCATTCATATATTCCGATAGAAATATTTGGCAACCTAGCCCTTCGTTACATGTATGCTGTAACCCAGGCAACCAAGTGACGTCAATAACGTCGAGAAAACGTCAGTTTTTGGTTGAATGTATACACGTGTTTGAACATTACGTCGTATAAACGTCGTTTGTAGGTGATTTTAAATAAGTACGATTAATGACGTTAAAATACGTTTAATAACACGTTTTCATTTCAGACAGCTCAAGTCTGACGTCACAAAAATGGGAGGAGCTTAAACAGTTAATGCTTATAATGTTGTATATTGACATGACATTGACTTCAAACTTCATTTATTGTTTACGTGCATTGTGTGGTAAAATAAGACTTTTGGTGTTTTGGTGTTTATTTTCTGTTAATGAACTAATTATTATGTGTTGTTCACGATTCTTTTTGATTTAATGGACAGCGTTACGTTAAATTCAGATATTATGCTGGATAATTTGTTAATAAATTATTTATTAGTTTAGATGTTGTTTTTTGACACAGTAAGTATACCTATATAAAAAGTGAAAATTCTATAATGTTGCATTGAGGATATTGTAATTTGATTGTAATTCTATGCATTTTTTTATAAAGTTTTCCATTTGGTTTTACTCTTACCCTATAAGCTAAATTTAAAACAGTTAAATGAAAAATTGCAATACCAACAATGCCCAAACGAATAATTATTATTCTGTATTTTTAAAACCATAAAATGAAAAATAATCTAAAAAAAAACGACAAAAACTACTTTTTGGTATCACGTATCCAAAACGTGATAAAAATGACGTCAGTTATGGTGGGACATATTCACGTGACTTTCGACGTCGAAAAAACGTGATAAACTGACGTGGTTTGGTGACAACTATGGCGTCTTTTCAACGTTTTGTAAACGTTGCCTGGGAAACGAATTATCAAAAGAGAAAATTGATAGTAAAGATAAAAACGAACTTATCGAGCGTTTTCCACCATTTCAAAGATGAAAAAAATTAGTTAGTAGTTGATTAACTCAAGATTTTCACTAAAAATTTTAAAAATTTTATAGTTAAAAATTGAAATTAACTTTTACATAGTAAGGAAAGTTTTCACCGGCACTTTTTCTCAGAATAGCGCTTAAGTTCATCATACAGTCTGTTTGCATCCACAGTCTGACATATTCATCTTTAATCACGATTATTACAATATTTCTATCTTGTGCTGCTTCAACTCAATTCTTCGAGATTTTCTTGATGTCATCTGATCAGCGGGTGGGACGTCTGCTTCGGCTGCGTTTATCATAGCTTAACCTTCATTCTTGAATCTTCCTTGTTGATCTCCCACCCCGCAATTGTGCTACATGTCCCGCCAATCTCCATTTAAGCCTTATAATGTGTTTAAGCATATCATCCACCCTCGACTTTCCACATTCCACGTATCTTTTTTTTTTCTTACACTGTCTCTTAGTATCTGGCTGTTTTTAGTAAGGGTAAAAGTTTCGGCTCCGTATGTAAGGACTAGCAAGACACACTGGTTGAACTTCCTTCTTTTGACGATGATGGGCAATTCCGATTTAAAAATATATCTTAATTTGCCATAGGCAGTTTTCATCTATCAGTTTTTACAATTCCTATCAACATGTAATTGCCTTATACATTTTAGCAAATAAAACAAATTTAAACCAACTGCTAAAATAATTTATAATAGGTATTAAATTCAATGGTACAAATCATTTATTAAAATCTCCTCCATAATATCCTGTGGTAAGTAAGCAGATCGGGATTCTAGATTCTGGACTCTATCTACTAGGTTATGTGTTTCATAATTTGCAGCATGAGCCAATTTCACACGGTTTTGGAGACGGTTATAATTTTCGTCGTAGTTTCTGGGACCTTCTCTCATGTGTGGTGGTAGATGCCTGGTTCCGTGTAAAATTAACATTGTATCGCCCACAGAACCTATATGCTTCTTAGATGACGTCTACAAAAAAAGGTATTTATAAATTAGAACTAAATAAAAGCATTATGAACATATTTATGTAATAAATATAATAATTGAGTTCTATCTAATGGAGTTCGAGACAAGAAGTCGAAGTGTACGGACATATGGCCAAGACAGCGGCGATATCTAAATTTCATATACCGGAAAATATCACGTTGTCGAGGTAAAATGTAATTAGTGTATTTTGGTGTCAAAAACAAAAACGGTAAATCGATTGTTTACAAACTTAAATAAATTGAGCAATTTAGTTTATTAAAGAAAAAGAGAAATCCAGTCTATATTATCAATGATCTCACCGCAAAAGAAAGAGAAATAGATTACCACATAATAAAAAGGGCACAAACGTAGAAGAATAGGGGTAAACAAGTACAGATTAAACAGGGTCCCCGCTACCATATGTGCAAAGTGTGCAATGCACACGGGCGCCATTTTAAAACAAAATTTGAGAAATTAAATAAGATTAGGTGTAAATACACAAGAAACAATTAAATTAAGTGACAGCGATATTTTATGTTTTGTTCTTGAAAAATGACTGGCAGATCATGATAATAAGGATATAGACTCCAATGATTTGTTTAATGAAATAAAAGCGTTAAAGTTATTTTTATTACCTGATGATACTGATCCCTTAATTATTTTAAAATCTCCATACTTCCAAATGTACGCATTTCACTAAAAATTCTTTTGACATTGCCTGTATCTGTAGCTTTTGGCAAGCGATCTTTTTCAGGGTTAAAAATATTATTAAAAATCATTTAAGTAGAATGCTTCAAGAAAGATTGCCTGAACTATAGCAATATTAGCAATTGCACAAAAAATTTTTGATGGAATAAATTTTAGCGATGCAATTAATGAATTTGCAACAGCAAGTCTCGGAAAATATCGCTACTACAATTTTTCTATTGTACCTATAGCCCAGAAAATAGGGATGGCGGTTTTTGACAAAACGCCGGTTTTCGGTTATACCGGTTTTTTTGCTTACGGTTTAACCTGGCGGTTATAACCGGCCAAAAAAACCGGTTTTTGCAAAAACCGGATATCATATTTTTAAATGGAACACTCTGTATTTTATATTACCATCGAAAATTTCTTTCATTATACTTGCATATCTTTTAAATATTCCCTATACCTAAAGGTATTAGTTTTCGAGATATTTTAGTTTTATTGTTGATAACTCATAGCTACGTTTATTACAGTAAATTAATTACCCTTAATATTAGAAACCTCCAATGAGTTTGTTAATGATAATTAAAATTAGACTGCATTTCATTTTTTTCTCCAAGTTTATGGTAAATTCTATACAATAACGACAATTTTATATTTACTAACAAAATCATATTAATTTTCCACGAAGAAATGGGAACTATAAATTGATGCAAGTTCTTGTTTAAGGTGGCTTTGAAATAATTGACACAAGAACTGTCAGATGTAAGATTTTAATTATTTGTACGTTTTATTTTTGTTATTGATTATAATTGTTGGCCATATTGTTATAATTGTTACCTAACAATGAATTTTAGTCGTGAAAAAATGACAGACATGATATATATTTTAGGAGAGTGTTTCAAAGACTCATTAGTTGCCACAAGAATTTATAAGGAACGGTATCCACAGCGTCAACAACCAAATAAGAGAGCATTTGACAACTTATTAGACAGGTTTAATCGTAATGGTTCTGTTCATAAAGCAAAGGAAAAAGCAAAAATTATTATTACGGATGAAAATGAATTAAATGTTTTACTGCCTGTTACGGAAAATCCTCATACAGTATTCAAAATATTACAAGAGAGCAAGATATAAGTTATGGATCTATCCAAAACATACTCAAGAAAAACAACATGCACCCATATCATATACAATTACATCAGCAACTTGTTGGGGATGATTTCGAACGAAGAGTACAATTTTGTCAATGGTCACAACAACAAATAGTTATAGAGAGAGATTTTTTTTGAGTTTGTTTCTTTTTTTTTGGAGACGAGGTAACATTCCACAAAAATGGTAGTGTAAACAAATACAATTTTCATTATTATTCCACAATCAATCCGTACTGTGCTCAGACACATAGTCAAACGAGATGGTCCGTAAATGTTTGGGGTGGAATCATAGGCAATTACGTTATATGTCTTTTTTTCTTTGAGGAATCGGTAAATGGTGAGGTTTATTTAAATTTTCTAGTGAATCATTTACCTATTCTACTTGAAAATGTACCATTAAACATCCGCCAACATATGTGGTACCTTCACGATGGAGCCCCTGCTCACCACAACGCACTTGTCAACGGTGAACTCGATGAACTATTTCCTGAAAGATGGATAGGAAGAGATGGGCCAGTTCACTGGCCACCCAGATCACCAGAATTAAACGAAGTTAACTTATTTTTTGGGGTTATATTAAAGACGTAGTGTATAGGACACCTCCAACAATAGTTGACGATATGAAAATAAGGATTCAAAACACCTTTCAAAGTAGTGTTATACAACAAATTCTTACAAACATCTGTAGGTCTTTCGAAACTCGTCTCCAGACTTGTGTAAACGTTATGGGAGGTCATTTTGAACACCTTTTATAACATAAGAAGTACATTGAACATATTTTTATTTAATTTAGATTTTTTAATAAATTAAAGTATTCTTAATAATAACTAAGTAATACATGTTGTTATCAACAATAAAACTAAAATATCTCGAAAACTAATAACTTTAGGTATAGGGAATATTTAAAAGATATGTAAGTATAGTGATAGAACTTTTCGATAATAATAAATACAGGGTGTTCCATTTAAAATTACGAAGAAAATATTGTATTTCCATTTTGACTTACCCTGTATACAATTTATGTAGTTATAAAAAAGTTGTACATTGTTGCAAAACTACTTTAATATTGACAGTCAAAAGCATTAAAAAAATAAGTTTATATTACACCGTTAGAAACATACAGGGCGATCAAATCAGTATGATTTTTTAATAAAAGTGCTCGTAACTTTGAAACACTCTGTATAACCCTAGACAAGTGTTATATCTCTAGAATCAGAAAAATGTAGAGAAACCAGATTTTGAATAAAATACAGGGTGTTCCATTTAAAAAAAACCTAACTTTGGTTTGGCACCGTGTTATGGAGGACCCTGTATATTTCTCACTAATTTTAAAATGTGTACATTAAAGGTGTCTATAAGTTTTATTAACAACTTTTTTTCATATATTTTTTAATAACAGATATATTGGACTTTGTCACAGAAGTTGATCACCCTGTATAATGTACAATTAACTAATTGGCTGCAGAAAAATTGTTTTATAATACCTACACGGTTTCCAAAAAAAGGACACTATACAAAATATGTTACAATTCTTACCACATCAGTAATGACTATTGTCCAAATTCCTTCAGCAATCTCTCCCCAAGTCATAACAGACATGAAGGTCCAGTTTTGAAATCCTTGTGAACTTTTGTCTAATTTTCTTGGAGCCAATAAATTGACCATTGTGCCTAAAATTTTAAAATATACAAATAAATAAACTTTTCTGAATAAAAAGGTTTATAATTTAATATATTGGGATTTATTGGCCGCATTCTGGCATTTTTGCTTGATTCATTTGCAACTTCGGCAGACAGTATCTAAGATAGTGGAAGTCAACATAGCCGTGACGTCGCGTCGCGCGTCGTTCATTTCAACGAATCAATAGCAATAATCACAAAGATATTTAACAACATATATAACTCTGGAGAAGAACCAAAAGAATGGCTGAAGTCTGAGTTTTTTGCACTTCCGAAAAAACCGGGAATCAAAAAATGTGAAAAATACCGTACGATAAGCTTCATCTCATGAATAATCTCCTAAAATTGTCCCTAAAATGTGAAAGTCAAATTTCCCCCAACCAGTTCAGGTTCATAAATGCTGTTAATACAAAGAAGTTTTTGCAGCTTTGATCTTTTTTGTGTAAATATCCTTTATCTACTCTATGTCATATTATGTATAAGTTTTTAGTTTGTGAAAACTGCCATTATAGATAGCAGTGCGTGAAGTGTTTAAAGTGTGCGTGAAGTAACAATGTATTTTAAATGGGACTTACTTTTTCGCACTGTTTTTACACACTTTCATTCATATAATCAAATATCCTTAACTTTCGCGTTGTCATGGTGATGACATAATGAGCAATAAATTACGACACAAGTTTTGACAATTTTGTGGTTTGAAAGAAGTTAGAATTTTTAAATGTCAAAGTTCTAAAAATTGTAGAATAGAAATGAATTCCAGTGACGAAGAGTTATAGTTTTTTTATTTGTTTATGGTACAGTAGATAAAAAATTGTATGAAACGGTGCGTGAAGTACTTTTTGCGAACTTACGCGATGTATTATAGCACTCGGCCGCTGTCGCTCGTGCTCTAAATATCGCGTGCGTTCGCAAAAAGCATACTTCACGAACTGTTTCATAAATAACTGTTATCACTTAAACAAACCTTGTTTTTACATAAAAATGCTTTATTTAACGAATACATACAGTGAGGACGTTTGAGTTGGAATAAATTCATTATCTCGAGAATGGGCGAATTCGAAGAGAAATCCTGAGACAGGTCGATTTTTTTTAAATTATGACTTTTTGGCATACCTATATCTCATACTAGTAACGTCATCCATCTGGGTGTGATGACGTAATCGATAATTTTTAAAATGAGAGTAGGGGTTGTGTGACAGCTCATTTGAAAGTTTATTTAATTCTCGATTCAGTAATATAAACATTAACATAATTATTCATACAGGGTGTACAAAAACATTTTTTTATTAAATCGATTTACACAAAAAGAAAAATGTAAACAATTTATTTAATTCAAAATACATTTTACTGCTGTCAGAAAAACAGATAATAATGATTATTTCACAAATAAACATTTCTTTTCGCTTAAATTCAATTTTCAAACTGCTAAGAGACAGGTAGGTGGCAGTTTTAACATTGAATTTAAGCGTAAAACAATATGTTTATTTCTCAAATAAAAATTTCATTTTGTTTTATGACAGCACTCAAATGTATTTTGAAATAAATCAATTACATACATTCTTCTATTTGTCTCAACTAATTTAATTAAAAAAAAATTTACACCCTGTATAATGTTAACGTTTATATTACTAAATAGAAAATTAAATAACCTTTCAAATAAGCTATCACATGACCCCTACTCTCATTTAAAAAAATGATCGATTACGTATGATATATATGCCATTAAGTCATGATTTAAAAATAAAAATCGACCTGTCTAAGGATTTCTCTACAAATTCGCCCATTCTCGAGATAATGAATTTATTCCAACTCAAACGTCCTCACTGTATAATATCACTTACCTGTAGGTGAATATAATTTTATTTGCAATGACCCTCTGGATGTGTAATTTATATTCGTTTGTACCTCAACATGTTCCAAATATTTCAGTTCATGATCTGTCTGTTTACATCCAGTCGAAGTAATTTCTATTTTTACTGGTTCACTGGATGATAGGGTAGAATTCATTCTATAATATAATTTTAATGTTAATTAAACTGTGTCATGTATCAGTAAATAATATGGAAAATAAAGTACAGAAAACCATTTCCCACATTACATCGCTCTTTGACCTCCCAGTAATTTGTTTCGAAGTTTATATTGATTTTTATAATATCTTCTCTATCTCCTGTAATGTTTGTCCGTAACTACCACTTCCATTCGACATACGGTGGAGATGGATTACCGGCAATGATATAAAACTACGTTCGCCACAATAGAGAAGAGAGTTCTAGCAGAATAATGATCTGAATAAGAACTCCATTAGCCAAAAGGTATGGACTGGAGACTAATTGCCTCTGCTAAATGATTTATTCAGTAGCGGCTCCCAAACCGTTCCGCCACGGCTACCAAGTATTGATTGATCGCTTTTCCGTTCCTTTTCCGATCGAGTATTGATTGATCCGTCCCTTATCTAATCCTATACCAGCATCGGACACCCTTTCTCTTTGATGGATGGTTATTATCAAAGTTATTTTTCAATTATTAAATCATTATTTAAATTCAGACGATTTTTCATTTCAAATTAAAGCTTAAAAGGTAGATTTCTCAAAACTTTTAAAAATGGAGTTAGTTGGTTTTGGCAGTAAGCCGACGACTATCTATAATCGAGGTTCCTACAGCCTCTGCCGCTTCTCGCATTTCGACCGCCATCTTTTTCTGTCCATCCATTCGTCTTTTTGGATGGCTCTATCTCTCATGATGTGCCGTACATTTTCTTCCCAGGCAACTGATGGCCTTCCCCTTCTTCTTCTTTGTTGTGGTATGTAATTTAAAGCTTTCTTTGGCCATCTATCTTCATTCATTCGTTTCACTAGTTGTCTCGTTTCAATTCTATCTACACTGGAATATACAGTATTTGTCCTACTTCTAATACCTTCATTCCTGATGTGATCTTTTTTGGATATACCACACGCTCTCCTTAGATAATCCATTTCTACTACTTCTATTCTTTTGCGATCTTTCTTCGTGATCTGCCAAACTTCTGCCCCATAAGTCATAATAGGCTCTACCAAGGTACGATATATTGTCAATTTCGTTTTTTGTCTTATATCTTTAGAACATGGTAGAGAGTTTAGAACGTTTACCGTTTTTTGCCCTTTTCGATGTCTCTTTTGGTAGTGCCTTCTTTAGATATTATAGATCCGAGATATTTATATTCTTTACATGTTTTTGTGGTTCTAATTTCTAAATCTGGATCTTATTCATCATCCCCTATTTTAAGATACTCTGTCTTTGAGATATTCAAATTAAGGCCCCATTTTTCATATTCTTTCTTTAGTTTTCTAAACATGTAGTTCATGTCTTCCTCATCATTTTTGCGACTACCTGAATATCTGCGAAAAACAAAGTTGTTAGACATTTACCACCGCCTATGTCTATTCCCATTCCGGATATTTGTTTCCTCCACTGCTCTAGCGATGATTGAATATACAGGGTGTCCCAAAAGTAGTGGAACGGTAGAATATTTCGCGAACTAAACATCGGATCGAAAAACTGAAAAATACGTGTTCAATCATTTTCAAAAATCTATCCAATGACACCAAACACCAACCCCCACTACACCCCCTGGAGGTGGGGTGGAGGGTAACTTTAAAATATCAAATGGAAACCCCTAGTTTCTCTTACAGATTTGGATTCGTTACGTAAAAGTAAGCAACTTTTATTCAAGACATTTTTTCGATCTGTGGATAGATGGCGCTATAATTGAGAAAAACGATTTATCCTGATATCATAGGTAAATTATAGAAACGGTCTAATATCTCGAGAAATACACTTCCAAATGAGAAACCAAAAAAAAAGTTTTTAATACTTTTCGAAAACCTATCGAATAACACTAATAATGACACTCCAACCCACCTCCTGGAGACGGGGTGGGGGGTAACTTTAAAATCTTAAATAGCAACCCCCACTTTTTATTACAGATTCGGATTCATCATGAAAAATTAAGCAACATTTATTCGAAACATTTTTTAAAATTGTTGATAGATGGCGCTTTAATTAAAAAAATACGATTTATTAGCGCCATCTATCAGCAATTTTAAAAAATGTTTCGAATAAATGTTGCTTAATTTTTCATGACGAATTCGAATCTGCAATAAAAAGTGGGGGTTGCTATTTAAGATTTTAAATTTACCCCCCACCCCGTCTCCAGGGGGTGGGTTGAAGGGTCATTTTTGGTGTTTATCGATAGGTTTTCGAAAAATATTAAAAACCTGTTTTTTCTTTTCTCATTTGGAAGTGTATTGCTCGAGATATTAGACCGTTTCTATAATTTACCTATGGTATCAGCACAGAATAAAGAACAAGTGGTATCAGGATAAATCGTTTTTCCCAATTATAGCGCCATCTATCCACAGTTCGAAAAAATGTCTTGAATAAAAGTTGCTTACTTTTACGTAACGAATCCAAATCTGCAAGAAAAACTAGGGGGTTTCTATTTGAGATTTTAAAGTTACCCCCCACCCCACCTCCAGAGGGTGTAGTGGGGGTTGGTGTTTGGTGTCATTGGATAGATTTTTGAAGATGATTGAATACGTATTTTTCAGTTTTTCGATCCGATGTTTAGTTCGCGAAATATTCGACCGTTCTACTACTTTTGGGACACCCTATATATTTTAAATAAAGTCGGAGACTGACAACATCCTTGTTTAAGCTCCTTTGTTATTGGAAATGATTCAGATTTAAAGTTTCCTTCTTTAACGACACCTCTTGCATTTTGTATTTGCGATGGCATCCACATACTCTCTACTAAGACCTACTTTCGTCAATGGTTGAAAAAGTTTTTTCAAAGGTACCGTATCGTATGCCTTCTCTAAATCTACAAACAATAGGTGGGTAGATAGATTTCTTGCCATCCGTTTTCTATTACCTGCTGCAGAACGAATATATTATTAATGCACGATCTTCCTGCAGGAAATTCACTTTGTTCTTCCATGTCTTCGTATTCTGATTCTATTCTTTCTTTTATTATTCGACCGTACAACCTCCCTATTGAGCTGGTAACAGTTATTCCTCTGTAATTAGAGCATATGCGTTTATCCCCTTTCTTGTATATGGATCTGATGTATCCAACATTACAATCATCAGGGATATTTTTGTCCTTTTAAGCATTTATTAAATACTTGAACCAACATCTCATGTAATATTTTTGGTCCGTTCTTTACCAACTCAATTGGGATGTCTCCAGGTCCTGCTGCTTTACCGTTTTTCGATCTTTTGAGGGCCTCGCTTAACTCTCCGGTTGTTATCTCAACTATTAGAATCTGAATTATTAAGAATATACCTACATTTGTATTTAAATTAAATTTGGGTTTTACTGAATGTGGTGTCTAACAGAGCTATCTCTTACACTGCCATGGTTCAATATAATACTAGCATATATTATTAATTTGAAGCGTTGCTCAATTCATTTTTCTACACAGGAAACAGGCATTTTTATCTTCTCTTTTCTTTCTGTCCTTAGTTTTTCTTGTAAGAGTTAATGTTAAAGAGAAACTTACCAACTAATATCATTTAGTTGAGGAGATTATCTTACATAGGTCAAATCAACAGACGAGTACAATGACATTAAAACATTTAAAAAGTAAATACCGCCAGGAGATGTATAGTCGTAAAAGAGTAGAGTCTACGGAACATATGAAATAAAAAGGGAAAAGAACAAGTAATTTACTATAAATTAATAAATAATTTAATAGTTACTAATAAATATAACAATATAAATAATACAATATAGTATTAAAAATATTAAAGAATTTAAAAATTAAGTACCGCCAGGGGGATGTATAGTCGTAAAAGAGTAGAGTCTACAGAACATATGAAATAAAAAGGGAAAATAAAAAGTAATTTAGTTACTAATAAATATAATTATTAAAATAAATATAAATACTTACGTACCTTAGCAAATTTCGGCAGGTCTTTCTCTCAGGAACTGTTTTCCAATTAATAGCCTCTCGTATTAATCCAAATGCATTCATTAATCCAAAACCAAATCGATCGCTTACCCAAAAACCTGCGGAATTTTGTTGCCATCCAGGATTGTGTGTCAGAGGTGCCAATTCGGAAGTCCATGTTATTAAATGTTGAACATCTCGCCAAGTCAAATTTCCGCTAGAAAGTATTAATTGATAATAAACTGTAACACCACAGTACAAAAAATAATAATTATTTGAAGAATTGATGAGAAAAATTAACAAAAACGTAAATATTCACTGCGGTGCAAAAAAATCGATTCACTAATTTGGTCATTTTTGAAGTTTCGAATTTCCTAAACATGTTGTTGGATTTAAGTGATTTTTTTTCATTGACAATATCACTGTAATAATATTGTTGCTAGACAGTCAAACTGTCATTGTATACCGGGTGTACGAATCAAACTGTGCCTTTTTCTCTAAGTTCGTATCACCCTGTGGACTATTCTAGCATTTATAAAATAGTGAAATTAAATCTAACTATAGCCCCAGGTTTTCTTAACATATTGTCTTTCGATTCATTCGCTTATATTGGATAATGAAAAAGTTAGGTACTTTGACAACTGGCCATGTTCGTCATCAGTACAGGGTGTTTCTAAATAAGGGTGACAAACTTTAGGGGGTAATTTTACATGAGAAAATAATTACAATTTGCTTTATAATCATAATGTCCGCAAACGCTTCGTTTCCGAGATACGGGATGTTCAATATTTTTTTACAAACTGACGATTTATTTATTGCTTTAAAACCAGTTGAGATTTGCAAATCAAATTTGGTGGCTTTTAAGACGTAGTTATTGCACATTTTTTGACATACAATTAAGAATTTTATATTCAGCATTGGCAGTGGTGTCGCGAGAGCTTTTTTTTGGGGGGGGAGAATGAAAAATATTCCCAACTCTCATACTTTATTTTATTTACATAGGTACACCTTTTTCCAAAATTCAGAATAATTAGTTATTATAATAATAAACATATTTTATGTAAGTAATAACTTTACTATAATCAAAACATAAAATAAATACACAGCGTTTTTATAACATTACCTTATTTCATACGTATTATATTTACATAAGTAGTTGTTTAGATTAACAGGATTAGGACAAAGAAAAAGACTACAAATTTTAAATAAAGTCGAAACGTCGGCAGTTTAAAAAAAAATAAAAAAGAAAAACTCTGGAGATTTTTTGTCCTAATCCTGTTACCTGAAAGACTATTTACAAAAAAGGACGATATTACGTATTCTTCCATTTTATTTAAGCCCTAAAATGTTATTTTAAAATTATTCGCCTTTTCTTTAGAGTTGCCCACTTATCAATTGTGTAACCTAAATCTAATTTTAACGCCATGTCAGATTCACACTTTAATAGCATTAAATTATCAAGCCGTTCATCAGACATTGTTGTTCTTAACACATTTTTAATAATTTTTAATTGACTAAAGCTCCTTTTGTTGGTTGAAACACCATAGGGTACAGTCAATACAAACATACAAAAGCAAAATGCTTGATTTAAATTATCTTTTAACTTGGTTACATTAGATAATAGTTCAGGAAAAGAACTTACTTTAGAGTTCATATCAAATAAGCATTGCACTTTGTATCTTTTAGGTTTCATTTTTCTTTTAATTTATGGTTTACCGCAAGTAGAATTATGCCTACAAATTAAAAACCGTTGCTAGTGAAATCAATATTTTCACATCACATCAAAATAAAAATTTAAAATTAATATTTTAGATAATTCTTACATAATTTTAAACTCAACAACAAAGCGAAGCCAATTTAATTTTTACTTACCAAAGATAAAAGTCCAAAATTTCCAAACTGCATTTACTCAGTCAAATTAATTAATACTCGAATAATGAATTGCAGCTCCACGCAACTGCTTCAAACAAATTGTAATTAATAATATTTAATATAATTTACCAGTGTAGCAGTAAATTAACACTAATAATTAAAATGTGTTTTTATAACCCATTCGGTCACTCGCACTTATTCACTTAACACCAAATAAAACCTGAACCCGGCTTACAGCTTACACCAAACAGAGTACAAAATATATTTTCGGCGATTCCCCTAACGCAGCGGTTCCCAACCTTTTTTCACTGCCGTACCCCTTGAGATAAATTTATTTCAAATTGTACCCCCAAGAAAAAAAAGTTGCAAGAACATTAATCATGGAAAGTAAATATTTACGCAAAAGTTTTTTTTTTATCTTTTATTTGACAATAAAGTTATTGTTCCAAAATTAGGCCTATATATGTTTCTAGTAAACTTAGTAAATTCTAAATACCAACTGTAAAAAAATAATAACAAAGTAAGTACAATGTTTCTTATCACAAAAACATACTAGAATTAGCAAATAAGTTTATTGAAAAAAAAAGAAATCAAAATTATTCTTAAAACAAGTCAAAACTGTTTTAGTGTGACCCTTGGGCCTGTTTTGTTGCACATAATATTTTGAAATCAATATCAACGGTTGATAAATATACTCTTAAATCAGGACTTGCATTTAGCTTATTCCTATACTTATTCTTAATGAAAACAGGAAGAGAACGATCTCTCAACTAGTTCTGTGTTTGTAAAAGGAAGTAAAACCAGAAGGGCTTTTGTGGTTAAGGGTCCATATTCATCCCTAATGCTCACCCAGAATTGTCCAAGGGGTTTTTTCTTGAACTCGGACTTCAAGGAGGAGTCACTTAAAAGTTATAGGAGCTTTTCCATCTCATGAACGGTCAATGTAGCAGTTCTCTCCGTCACCTCGTTTAGGAAAATACTTTCTAAAAGAGTCCTTCAGGTTTGTCAAATGTGTCACTATTTGATGTTTCACTTTGTCAGATATGGGCAGATTATTGTCACTCAAGAAATCATGAAGCGTGCTAAAAACTTCAGCTTGATTGTTTTGAATACAGGTTTTCCAAAAATCAATTTTCTTCAGCATGGATTCAATTTTGTCAGCAACTTTGAATACTGTAATTGAGCTGTTCTGTAACTCGTAAGTTGAGTTTATTGATCTGAGAAAAAATGTCTGCTAAATAAGCAAGCTTTTGAAGCCAGTCACTATCATGAAACTTGGAGGCTAAATAAAAAGGATGCTCTTCAAAAAATACTTGCAGTTCATGTCTGAGCTCAAAAAGTCTTGTAAGAACCTTCCCGCGAGATAGCCACCTTACTTCCGTGTGCAAAAGCAACGTGGAGTGAATGCCACCCATACCTTCACAAAGCACTTTGAACAGTCTGGAGTTTGTTGCATTGGCTTTAACAAAGTTGACTACTTTAACTGCTTCATTAAGAACATCATTCAAAGAAGACGGCAAGTTTTTGGCTGCAAGACTCTGTCTGTGGATGCAACAATGGCTCCATGCTACGTGGGGGGCCACTTCTTTTACGCGCCCCCAAAGACCGATATATATGCCAGACATTGATTTTCCTCCGTCAGTGCATATACCACACAATTTACCCCAGTCTATTTCTTTTTCACAGAAGTAGCTATAAATCAAATTGCACAAATCTCCCCCTGTAGTACGCTCAGTTAATGCATGGCACAGCAACAGATTTTCTTCAGACTCCTTGTACATACCTTGCAGTAACAAGTACGATTGCTAGGGCAGCAATGTCCGTACTTTCATCAACTTGGATGGAAAAAAATCACTGTCTTTTAATTGCTGAACCACTTTTCATCAATGTATTTAGAAATGTCTTGAATTCGCCGTGAAACTGTGTTGTTTGACAGCGGGATGGAGTTCACCTTACGAACAAAGTCCTGACCAAACATACACTGAGCAGCATCTTTTATACAAGGGGCTATCAAATCTTCACCTATTGTGTGGTTTTTACCACTTTTTGCAATATGGTAGCTAATTTTGAAAGAGGCTTCCAGAGCATTTTCATTATCTCTATTAACTGATGCGAAATAAGAAAAAACCACGCCATCTTTCCCATAATTTTTTGAAAGTCGTTCAAAATAGGTAATTTCTTTATTTTTGTGCTGGGCGTGTTTAATTCAAGGTGGCGCAAAAGTAAGGAAGGTTTCATGCTACCATTACTTAAAACTTCTCCACAAACAACACATAGTGGGTTTGGACTTTCCTCCTCTCCAGTAAACGAAAAGCTATATTTCAAGTACTCATTTGAATATTTTCGTTTCTTTGAGGAAGTTCCAGTACTAGTACTAGATTTCTGAGGTTTACTATCACTGGTACTCACACAAGAAGAATGTTCTGCTGCTGAGTCCCGGGACATACTAGGCTTGCTAAGCACCTGACTTGCCGTATCAGTCTGATTTGTTTTAACCGATCCAGTTTTTAACCACTTTAAATCGTTTACAAATCAGTCAAAAACTAACACGCACAATAAGCAAGTAAAAAGTAAACTGAACATAAAATCACGTAATGAAGAGCGACAGACGACAGTCAACTACTGTGCTAGCGAACTATGCGAGCACTGACTGACGGTACGGTAGCAGTGCATTGTGATAGTGTCTAAGTGAGTGGGGGAGGGGGAGCGGCAGAGGGCGAACTGACCATGACGAGCGAGCGTGAGTCAGACCATCGGACGATTCGGCGCGCCAGTACTGTACTGTACTTTTCAACCACTTTTCGTACGTAACGTACGACAAACACATAAAGTCCGCCATTACCAAATATTTTCGGCGTACCCCCAACCAGGTCGTTGCGTACCCCAAGGGGTACGCGTACCCCAGGTTGAGAACCGCTGCCATAACGTGTAACAAATTGTGAATCACTCAACCAGAGCACGCGGCACGCGTAGGCGTAGCAAGTTATTTAATTGACGCGTTGCCGGTTGCGGCGGCGCGGCATTGCCACATAGAAAACGAATTCAAAGAAATGAAAGAAATTCAACCCAAACTTTATTTTTTAACTTTATTTTTTTAAATATTATTTCTTTTCCAGTCGGAGTCGGGATTTATAATTTTCTTAATAAATTTTCCAACTGAATCTTTATTGGGGGGGGGGAGAATCCCCCCCTCACCCCCCGTATGGCGACACCACTGAGCATTGGCGCCAGTGGCGTAACTAACGCCAATGCAACCGATGCGGTGCATTGGGGCGCAGGCCTTAGGGGGGCGCAAAAAACTGACATTCTGGAAAAATTTTAGCAAAAAAATATGTTGAAGCAAAACTACAGAGATCCGATGTTAATCTAGATGATGCAAAGAATCTCCTTCAGAAGTGTTTAAAGACTGTGAGCAAACTGCGAGGAGAATTCGACGATGTCCTGGATCAAGCCAGAAAGTTAGCTGCGAAGTGGAATATTGATTCCTCAATGACCTCCAAACGCAAAAGAAAAGTAAAGACTTTTTTTGACGAATTTTCTAGTGACTATGAGTTTAGTGATCCTGTGCATTGCTTTAAAGTTAAGGTATTTTTGAGAGCTGTTGATATTCTTATTTCACAGTTAAACGAAAGGTTTAAATCTATGGTATGTATAACTGATACGTTTAGTTTTTTAAACCCAGATAATTTATTACATTTTTCTAACGAACAACTTGTAAAGTCAGCCTCGGAGTTTTGTAAAAAAATATGAATCTGATGTGACTCATGCTTTGACCAATGAAGTAATTTACTTTAGAAATGTAGTCAAAGACGATATCAAAAGTAATAAAATAAGCAAAATCAGCCACTTGGCTGATTATCTATCGATTAGGAATAAATTTATTGCATCAAGTGTCCCAAATTCAGCCCGATATTCCCAAATTTCCTTGGTACAAGTCTTGTAGAGCTTCTAGAAAGTACATAACTTCTATTATTAGAGTACGATTCGGGCACGCATGTTATCCAAAGCATTTATTTAAAATACAGGTTTTGGATAATGATAAATGTGAGCATTGTGAAGAGGAAAGTGATTTAGATCATATATTTTTTGGTTGTTCTAAAAATACAATTTACTCATCTAAATTAATAAATGATTTATTAAAATGTAAAGTAGCAACTCCTTGGAATATACTATATTTATTATCACTTGGTTCTGTAGATGTATACAACTCTTTAATTAACTTTTTAAAAGACAGCAAATTATCATTATAATTCCCTTAAACATTTTTAATTAATACCTTTGGTAGTTAGTTGTTTTAGCTGTTAAGCTTAGTGTTACTTAATACCTTTTAGTTGTTATCTTTGTTTTAAACCTGTTTTGTATAACTTGATAACTTGTATTCCTTATGTGTCTGGCAGTATGACGGTAAGTCTAAGCCAAAAAAAAAAAAAGTGTCCCAAACGTAAGTACAGCATTAATAATGTTTCTTACATTACCCGTAACTGTTGCACGTAGTGAGAGATATTTCTCTAAACTAAAAATAATAAAGAACTACTTAAGAAACTCTATGTCTAATATTAGACTGTGTGGTCTTAGTGTAATTAGTATTGAACATGAAAGAGCTCGGTCTTTAGATGTAGAAAAGTTAGCAAGACTGTTCCTAGAAACAAAGAGCCGCAAGGGCTTTGTCAGGGAATAGGAATTAACGTACAGTGTTGTTCCTATGAGCTGTAGGTAGGTTTGACTGTAAGAATGCATCATCTAGTAAAATTAATCAAAGTTTGAGAAACGGAACATAAACATTATATTGTTGCTTGCGATATCATATATACTATATAAGGGCACTGAATAAATAAAAAATGTTGAGTAAAGTAAGTAGTGTATATTTTATCGTCCTAAAAAGTACATTAATTAATTGTAAGTATATAATGTGATACTTACTTCAGTTATATTATTGGTATTTGGAAATGTTCAGTAACTTAAGGGGCTATCCTAGTGTAAAAGTACGAAATTCATATAACATACTTCATATTGGTTCAGTTGGTAATTCATATTGGTACAGTTCTTTTTATTTTAAAAATTAAAAAAAGTATGTGAATTTCGTACTTTTACACTAGGATAGCCCCTTAATTTTACTTTCAATTAATTTTTTGAATAATAACTTTTTAATAATTAACTTTAAAATTACTGTTATATTTCTTCTTTGTATAATCTTTCTCATGTCGTTGTTAGTTTCGTTGGAGGTTGGGGGGGGGGCGGGGTGGAGAATAAGTCTGGGAATAGGGGCGCACGAGGAATACTTGCATTGGGGCGCAGGTCAGACTAGTTACGCCACTGATTGGCGCGCAAACGGGTATTATGACCCATAATATTACCCGTACGCACGCCAATGGTGAATATAAAATTCTTAATTGTATGTCAAAAAATGTGCAATAACTACGTATTAAAACCCACCAAATTTGATTTGCATATCTCAACTGGTTTTAAAGCAATAAATAAATTGTCAGTTTGTAAAAAATATTGAACATCCCGTATCTCGGAAACGAAGCGTTTGCGGGCATATGATTATTAAGAGGATCGGTACGTATTTTCGGCTGCAATGCTATTCAAATGGGGATTCATTTTTTTCGAATCCTGAGAAAACTAATAAGTATTTTTGAAAAATTTAAACGCAGAATGAAAGATTACGTTATTGGCAAGGGCGAAAGTCCCTGAGAACTTCTCTAATGTTTATTTTAATAAGTTATAGGGGTGAAAAACTAAGAGAAAATTTAGTGTGATTTTTAATTTCAAATATATCATTCAAAATAAACTTTTTATTTATTCTAAGGGACTTTCGGCCCTCGGTAATAATTTAGTCTTTCATTCTGCTTTTAAATTTTTCAAAAATATTTATTGGTTTTTCAGTATTCGAAAAAAATGAACACAATGCCGTGGTAATATTTTCCAAATCTATCTTTGTCTTACAACGCACTCAGCCGAATATAATATTGTCAGCATATATTGTCAGTCAGACACTGACAATCAGTGACAATTTTAAATATTTGACATTGCATCGGGAATATGTTGAGTTATTGATTAAATATTATTGAAATGTAGTGTATTTGATAAATAATTGATTTAAGACGTGAACTTAATAAAAAGTTATTTATTGTATATTATTTGTGGAAGATCCAAGCAGAGAATACATCAGGATAATATATTCTGTGATCCAAGTATTTTGTTGTTAAAGATGTTCAAAATTGTAAGCATTCCAAAACAATATATTATTAAAAAATCACTTTAACACTTTTCCTCTTTTCTCGATTGAGTATTATTCTTTGTTGTACAAATAAATTATTACAATCACTTAATACATAGTTAGTGAAAAAATTATCACATTTATTAACTGAATTAATAATTTCCAATTATAAAAATAACAGTTATCCAAGAACATTCAAAACCCATCTCTTTAAATTAATGATGACATTTTCAAGTAGAATGACATTCTAGTAATGTTTACATATCCATACCAGTGTGAATTTTACTACACGTAATTTGCCGTGTAAAGACAGAAAAAGTAGGGATATACGTAAAATATTTGCGAATTATGTACCCATAGCCTTAAGCAAACTGTCATTATTTTCATGTGTAAAATTACCCCTTAAAATTTGTCGCACTTATTTCAAAAAAGCCCTGTACTGATCATAGATTAATAATATAGTATTACCGGATAGATAGGCAACTCACTGTAAAAATTTGGTTCCTTTCGCCACTTGCGACCGTAGTGTTAACTAATCACCATTTGGCGGGAAATTTAAATGGCAAGCATTAATGTCATCCGTTCAGCGCCTCTTGCGGGCCCTTTCGTTACTAATTAAAATATCTTCTTATAATCTCACCTATATTATTAAAATAAAATACCAGAACTTACTAAGCTTGTTAAAGTATTTTATTTAAATAATATCTAAGTCATCATCATCATACAACCTCTTCTGTCCACTGCTGGACATAGGTCTCTCCCATTCTTCGCCACTCTTCACGGTTCTGTGCTTCTTGTTGCCATTTCTTGGATATTCGTTTAATGTCGTCCATCCAGCGTGTTGGTGGTCGTCCTCTGCTGCGTTTGTCTTCTCTTGGGCGCCAGTCAATTAGTTTTCTGGTCCATCGTGAGTCTTTCAGTCGCGCTATGTGACCTGCCCAATTCCATTTCAGCTTGGCTATACGTTCAACGACATCAGTGATACCTCTTCTTTTCCTTAAGTCTTGGTTCCTTATTTTGTCTTTTTTTGTCACGCCGAGAATCGATCTTTCCATGCGCCTTTGTGCCACTCGCATTTTTAGTGCTGTTGTTTTTGTGAGCGTGAGAGTTTCTGCTCCGTATGTCATAATAGGAAGAACGCATTGGTCAAATGTCTTCCGTTTCATAGCTGTCGGGATGTTGCTCTTAAAGATGTCTCTTAGTGATCCATACGCCGCCCAAGCAAGTGTTATTCGTCGTTGAAATTCGCAGGTCTGATTGTCCTTGCCTATTCTGACTTCATGACCGAGATATATGTACTTTTCTGTCAATTCTACCACTTGATTTTGGATGGTTAGGTGTTCGCTGGGAACTAAATTTGTCATAAATTTGGTCTTACTGATGTTCATTTTTAGACCTATTGTTGAAGACACGTTTTCTAATTCTAGTAGCATTTGTTGTGCTTCACCCAGATCTTCGGTAATAAGTACTATATCGTCGGCAAAACGCAGATGATTGAGCATTTCTCCATCTATCTTTATTCCTCTATTTTCCCACTTTAGCATTTTAAAGGCGTATTCGAGGACCGCTATAAATAATTTAGGTGAGAGAGTGTCGCCCTGTCTCACACCTCGCTTGATATGAATTTCTCTGGTAGTATCATGTAGTTTTACACGCATTGTGGCGTTTTGGTATAATGTTTGCACTAACTTTGTAAACCGGTAATCTATTCTACTATTGTTCAGAGCAATTATAATGCTGTCTAATTCCACAGTGTCGAAGGCTTTGTGAAAGTCTACGAAGATAAGTACCAGTGGTTTGTTATATTCTATCGACTTTTCTATTAAGGTTTTTACTGTTTGTAGGTGATCGTTCGTTCCGAATTTTGAGCGGAATCCAGCTTGTTCTCGGGGTTGGTAGAAATCTAACTTTTTTTCTAGTCTTGTCGTAATTATTCGGGTAAACATTTTATAGATGTGGTTCAATAAGCTGATTGGTCTATAGTTTTCTAGGTGCGCCTTGTCTCCTTTCTTGTGTAGTAAAATTGTTACTGCATTGTTCCATGTTTCCGGTATGCAACAATCTGTTAGACAAAGGTTAAACAAAATTTTTATTTGGTTGAGAAGGACACGTCCACCCATCTTTATAGCTTCTATTACGACTCCATCTTCTCCTGGCGCTTTGTTGTTTTTCATCCTTTTCATTGCGTCCTGGATTTCGCTTAGTGTGATCTCTGGCATGAGCTCTGAACCCTGGTTGATAACTTTGCGTGATGCAGCGGCTTCTAAATTCTTTTGGTCTTCTCTTTGGCTTGTATATAGTTCTTGATAGAAGTCTTCAACTATGTGTAGTAGTTCTTCTCTATTTGATGTGGGGACTCCTTCTTTGTTCTTTAGTTTGTGTATTTCGCATTTTCCATTGTTTAGCTGCCTTCTCAGGACTTTCAGACTTTTATTCTCTTCTATAGTCCGCTGGACTTTTTCATTCTTAAATTTCCTTAAATCTTTCCTTATAGCTTTTGATACTTCTTTGTTTATTTTTCGCAGTTCTTCTTCGTCAGTGCTTTCGTTTTCTTTGATTTTTCTTCTAGTTTCCATTAGTTGCTTTGTTTCAATGGTTATTTTTTCGTCTTGGCTTCTTTTAGGACAGCATTTTACTTGAGCCTCTCGAATAGCTTCTACGATATTTTCGTTTAGGGCATCTACATTATTCATGCATTCATTTTGTTGTAGGATTTTATTGATATTGCCTTGGTATTCATTTAAATTCGTTGGGTCAATCCATATTGGGTTGGCTTTCTTCCTAATCATTTTGGATCTTTCTGTTATTAAGTCTAATTTTAGTTTGGCTCTTACCATTCTATGATCGCTGCCTGTGGTAAAGCTATTAAGGACTGTGACATCGTTGAATATATATTTTTTGTCACTGATTATGTAGTCTATCTCGTTTCTGGTCTTACCATCTGGGCTTTTCCACGTCCATCTTCTGTGATCTTTTTTAGAGAAGAAACTATTCATCTGGTAAAGATTTTGTTGTAATAGAAATTCTAGTAGTGTTTGGCCACGCTCGTTTCTGCCTTTGGATCCAAATTTACCTAGTGCTGTTTCCTGTTCATCCTGCTTTAGACCGATCTTTGCGTTAAAGTCGCCGCATATAATCGTGTAATGTGTTGGTGTTTCTTTCAGTGCCGTTGAGATGTCATCGTAGAAGTCTTCAATCTCCTCATCCGGATGGTTCGTTGTTGGTGCGTATACCTGAATAATCTTTATTTTATACCTTCGGTTTAGCTTTACGATTAAATAGGCTACTCTTGTGGATATACTTCTTGTAATCACTATGTCATTTGCAAGTCTTTTGTGTATAAAGAATCCAACTCCCCCGACTGATTCGGTTTCACTACCTATACTATAAAATATATGCCCTGATTTTAGTGTTGTCAGGTTTTCTCCATGTCGTCTTACTTCACTGACTCCAATGATATCCCATTTTACTTTTGACATCTCGATTTCCATTTCAGTGACTTTTTCTTCAGATAATAATGTTCTGGCATTGTAGGTACAGATAAAGAGTGTTAGAGGTTTTTTCGTCTTTCGCGTCGTCATTTTTTTGTCCCCCCCAGAATCCTTGGGACAGACTGATAAATCAGTGTGAGAGTTTCGATTTCTCGCTATACTCACCTGGGGTACATCCGCTTCTGTTTTAAAATCTGACATTTTGTTGGGAGGTATTTGCCTTAAAACACCACGCTGGCAAGGCGGGTTGGTGAGTTTTTAATTCAGCCGCTCATTGTGAGTACCGACGCTGTTTGAAGCCGCCCGCTCCGGGTCAGACGCTTCTAGGTTTGTGATCTTATACTACCCCTAAAATCGAGGGTTACCAGCTCCGCCATCTTCGCCGTACCGGAAGTATTCTTCGTCGCCTTGGATGCCGTTCTGGACTTCATCCGTGACCCTGGACAAGGGACCCTTAGCAGGTACTAGCTTCCCGGGTCAAGAAGCTCCTGGAATCTGCGGGGGGCAGGGATTGATTCACTTTCCCTGATAGGACTATCCAAGAGAGTCCAAAGGACTTCAAAGAGTTCCTACCCGCTACCCAATATCTAAGTAATACTCATAAATTATTCGGAATTCCCAAGTTACAAAAATATGTTATTTTTGCTGTCAAATTTAGTAAGGAAAAGGGATATAAAAAAAGTTATGACAATGTTTTTCTAAATATAGGTACGTGTATTTATTTGTTGTTTCAGATAAAACAGTTATAAACTAATTACTATTTACCTATCTATGCATTTTTCTAACTTTTCTATGATTTGTACACAACGGTACACAACAATAATAAACCATGTTCAGTTTTTTTATTAACACAACACAAAAGTTCTTTCGTTTTGTAACTAAAACAAAACTACACTTTATCAACGAAGGATAAGGAACCAACTTAAATTGAAATTACTAAGAACAAATCGTTAAAGGTAATACAATAAAAAATAAAAACTGTAAACTAATGGAAAATTTTTTCCACTAACTGTCATTACTTTTGACAGAATTGACATTGCCGAGTTAAGCTTCGTTTGATTATTTTATTTATGACATTCAGATATGGCGTTAACATAAATGATTGGTTAAAGTCTTCGTGAGCGAGATAGGCTGTCATTTCTCTTTATTAGCTGACGGTAGTGAAAGTGATGGGGGAAATTCCCCAATTTGTTCATATAAGATTCCGGGGCATGGTACTGATGACGAACATGGCCAGTTGTTAAAGTAACTAACTTTTTTATTATCCAACATAAGCGAATGAATCGAAAGACAAAATGTTAAGAAAACCTGAGGCTATAGTTAGGTTTTAATTTCAGTATTTTATAAGTGCTAGTATAGTCCACAAGGTGATGCGAACTTTGAGAAAAAAACACAGTTTGATTCGTACACTCAGTATACAATGACAGTTTGACTGTCTAGCAACAATATTATTATTCTTTGCGTCAAGATATAAAAAATTTGGCCTGGCGCTGGTGGGATGTCCCTACCGATTTAGTATCATAATAACAAACAACAAACCCTCCAGGAGTGGATTCGCTAAAATTAAGGGGAAAGGAACAAATGTAAAAATTTTGACGCCTGTCAAAATTTTCAATGTGTTTTAAATGTAATCATTTTTTTCGAATCCTGAGAAAACTAATATGTAAGTATTTTTGAAAAATTTAAACGCAGAATGAAAAATTACTTTATTACCGTGGGCCGAAAGTCCCTTGGAATGAATTAAAAGTTTCTTTTGAATGAGATATTTGAAATTAAAAATCACACTAAATTTTCTCTTAGTTTTTCACCCCTGTAACTAATTAAAATAAACATTATAGAAGTTTTCAGGGACTTTCGGCCCTCGGTAATAACGTAACGGTTTAAAGCCGAAAGTTCGTACCCATCCCCTTAACAAAAAAAAAATCAAGTCTTCAAGTAGATATAATATTTTAATGGGGTTGGAATAATAAATATAAATTTAAATATCATATCATTATATTTATTACGTATTTATATCAATGTAGTTATAGGTATATTATTATGTACAATGAAATAAGAGAAATGAACAAATTAAAGAAATTAAGGAAATTAATGATAATAACAATAAAAGATTAAAAGAGTGGTAGCAAAAATCAGAATTAAAAAGATAACATAATAAAAAATAACATAGAAAATAATATAGAAAAATAAAATTTGAAGTTTAGACGGAAAAAAATAAATACAAATTACAACTCTATGTCACTATCGCTGTCATCTTCACTAGAATCGTTATCTAATGTTATAATTATTGGTTTAATATGTGAGGTTAATGTTCTGTAATGATCTTCCGTTTTTATAACATGTGAAACACAATTTTGCCACAGTGTTGGGGAAATATTTTTTATTTCTTCTACAACATTTGGGACAGCAGTTGTTTCGCCGTAAACTTTCCTTAAGTTGGCTCCAGATTAATTCAATGGGGTTGAAGACACAGTAGTAAGGAGGTAATCGCAATACATTATGACCATCACGTTTGGCTAATTCGTCTATAACAAATTGTTTCTCAAACACTTTTGTGTGAAGAACTTCCAACATTTCTTTTTTTGTATATGTTTCTTCAAAGTACAAATCATTGTCATACAAAAAATCAGATATCTGTTTTTTTGTCGAACCTACACCGGAGATTTTTCTAATTTGTTCGCTGTGATACGTTGCGTTATCCATTACAATTACACTTTTTGGAGGCAAATTTGGCAACACCTTCTTTTCAAACCATTCCTTAAACAAGCTACTCGTCATATTTTCATGGTAGTCCAGCTTTGAATCTTGAATGTTTTTGCCGATAGTAAAAAACTTTCCCCTCCAAGCCAGCCATTTTTGGATCCAATGTTCAGAATAATTATTCGCTGACCTCTATTAATTGGATAATTGGGTGCACATTTAATAGAATCGTCTGTCCAACCTTTTTGAGCAGTATCGTGGGTATCGAACCATGTTTCATCTAGATAAAATATCGGTCTTCCTTCATCTCTAAATTTAGATATAGCATCCAAGTATTCATTTCTCCATTTAATTAGACGAGGAGAATCCATTATTGATGATTGCTTATTAATTTTCTTGTATCGAAAACCAATGTGATTCAAAAATCTTGATAAAGTTGAAGGCGAATACGTAATGGAATAGTCTTTAACAAGTTGATCGTAGATCATACTAAGCGTTGGAACTAGGTTCTTTGAATAGAAATTGTAAATTGCTCTTCTAATTACCTCAGCATCTTTTCCTGCTTTATGTGTAGAAAAGTCACTCCGCTTTTTACGAGGTTGAATTCTATTCGTAACAATTTTCCACACTGTTGTATATGGCATCCTTGTCAGTCGAGATGTTGTCTTGATGAGGAATTTACCGTCTTCTGGATTTGGATTATCTTCTTTCACAGTTTGATAAACATTCCTAATAATTTCTTTGGCATCATCAGATAAATGTACACGTGTTTTACACTTAGCACTAGCTTCACCGACTTCAGACATTTTACTTGAATACTCGCGATCTAACCTTCTATCTAAATGCAAGAAAATAACTGCCTGAATGTGCAAATGTCAAACTTAAATATGTTTGCCCCCCTTTCATAATGTTCCATAATGTATGTTTTCTGGATAAATAAATGATACTTAATTTTACCTAAATACCTATAAGCACGAGAATTATGTGTAAAGCTATAGAATAATAATTAGAGGTATATCTTATCTTTAACTAATGCTCTTTCTAATGATTCTTTAATTTTTTTATTTAAAGATAGAAAGCTGCATTATCGGAAGTCCATTTTGTTTAAAGTGAAAACGATATAAAACACATTATAATCTAACTCCATAAAATTCACGTAATGAGCGCATTGGACATAAAAATTGTTTGTGATCGTTTGTAATTGATTCCAAGCAAGTTAATTTCAGATGACTAAACGAATTCGTCTACAGTAAACAAAATTTTTAGTACATTGTCTAGAAATTTTAATTTTAATAATTTATTTGCATTGATAGGTAACGAGTCAGTTCTGTAAATAATATAAAGTACGGCCCTAGTAGCTGTTCCAAAACTATTGCCACCCGTCGCAAAGACAATTGAGGGATTAGTAACGTCAACTATTTATTATGATACTAAATCGGTAGGGACATCCCACCAGCGTCAGGTCAAATTTCTTATATCGTGACGAAAAGAATACAGCGATATTGTCAATGAATATAACGTGGTAAAAAATCGCTTAAATCGAACAGCAGGTTTAGGAATTTCGTAACTTCAAAAATGACCAAATTTTTAGTGGATCGATTTTTTTGCATCGCAGTGTATTAGTCAAGTAGGTAAATAAAAAATTTGGAATTGAAAGGTGGTTAAAGAACGAATAAAAATAATTTAATGAAAAGTTACTCAGCTTCAGATATATTGTAAAAGAAAAATAGACTTAAGGAGTAAGACTTTAGAACATAAATGGGGGGGCTAAAGAAGTAGAATATGAAAATATGGAGTCAGTTCCAGTTTACTCAACTTAGCTCGTTCTACTCAAATCCGACTCACAGCTTCTCGCAAGTTCTCGCTGGGGTTTCCTGTGAAACCGAGCAACCCAACTGACGATCCGGTAACTAAACTGCGTGGAAAGTTGGGTCGGAACTGATGGAATCGGGTGAACTGTGTTACAGTTACAAAGCCTCTACAAAAATATATCGATTCCTACCTCTATACATCGTTTAGTTTTTGTAAAAAGTGGCAAGTTAGTTATTTTGAAAGACCACTAATATCAATTTGTCTTCATTTTGCTGTTGTGGCAAGCAGTCGTTTGTGAGAAGATCCATTGTACAAGGTAATAATTCTTTGATTTCTATTTCTATCCCGGTAAAAAGATTGTCACTTTAGTTTTCTAAATCCTAAACAATATTCTATTGTTTCAGGGTTTTGGAGTTTTGGAGTTTTGGTTTTGGAGTTTTGGTTTTGGAGTTTATATTTTGGATTTGGTCTTATGGTTTTGGTTCGACTTTTGTTGGCTTTTCTGCATATTTTCCGTACCCAGAAACTTTCCGTTTCTTCAAAGTAAATAGGTTTACTTTCTGGTTGGAGGCTGTCTGGAATGCTCTGTGGTTAGACCTTTCCGAAAATCGAATGGTTTCCTTCTATCGTACGTGAATTTAAGGGTCACGTACCATTGATTTTCGTCTCTACCACGGTGTGGTGCTCGCTGATGTGAATATCAGCCAACTAAAGTCTTCAGGGAGACTTTATCCAAGATTTTCTATTGCTGCTGGTCAAAAAGCGGTAAAATATAAATATATCTCAAATATTCCTGTATGTTGTTTTTGGGTTTATTTAAATTTCAATGAACAGTACAAACATAAAAACTGATAGGTTATTCTATTTTCAAACCATCAAATCTCACTAGGACAATTTATTTTCAATTATTTACTAACTATGTATCACATTGTAACCTTGTATATATTTCCTTTTGTAAATTGTACTATATTTGTGAAAATTGTAATAAATAATTTAGTAAAATTCGTTTTTGCTTATTACATATCTCTTTCAAGTTTCACTTCAAAGGGTAGTTGGTTTAGGATGAAACAACATAAATTAGGAAAGTTTAGTTAATCTATATATTTGTTAATTTGCTGAAGAGTAAGACTAACGCCCTCCATTTTAGTTTGTTCAGGATCTCTGTCTGGTTTTATTGATCTAATTTCTGTTTTATTCTTCCAGCTCTCCTTCTTTCACGCCCAAATTATTTCAGAAAGAAATCTCTTTTAATTTTATCCCTTTTTCTGGCTCTCGAATCCCACCTTCTTTTTAGTTTCTTGTCTCTCGAGCTTACTTCGCAGGTGCTCTATTCTATTCTTCTATTCTTCTTCCTTTCCTTCTTCTCTATTCTACACTTTATTTTTCTTATTTCAAATTGTATACTAATTTCGACTTTTTCTGTATAATTTTTTTTAGTGCAGCAACTGGTCCTCAAATACGGGGGTTTGGTATTGGGCTAACTATCTAACCATGTAAAAAAAACCCATATTATGAAAGCTACAAAGGAAAAAGCCTAACCTAACGTACGACGAACTCTCAATCGGAATAAGAACAATGATTTGAAAAGTTTCACGTAGAATCTAAGAAGCCTTTGTCAACCTGAAGCTACAGCTCTACTCATACAAGAAATGCATGAACTAAAAGCGGACATCATTGTTTTACAGTAGATGAGATGGACTGGCTCAGGAATCCTATAAAAAAAGAAATACAATATCTACTACAGCGAATACCCTACCCGTCAAGAGATTGGTACCGAATTTATTTTTAGCAGCAGGATTAAACACATCGTAATTGACTTCAAAGCTAATGATCGCAGAATTTATCGAATAATACTTAAAAAAACGTTGCTAATGTTACCATGATAAGTACAGTAGAACCCCGTAAATCCGAACCCCGCGAATCCGAACTTTCGGCAAATCCGAACCAACGGAAAGTGAAAAAAATTTTAAAATTCAAGACAAAAACTTAAAAACATGTTTATTATACAGAGTAAAGCCAGAAAATTGGACAATGTAGGATTACTAGGACTTTGACATTTAAAATTTCTTAAAAATAAATATTATATTTTAATATCTAGGTTTATAAAGTGTTTATAAAGGTTAAACACAAACTTACTTTGGTTCTCTCGTAGTCAACTTGAGTCCAAAAATATTGTCCACACTCTTGCGAGAACGTTTGGCTACTCAAAATCACAATGAAAGCTTTGACCTACTAGTTAAGGCTAACTTTCGGATAATCCGAACTTTTCGGAATCCGAACAGGCTGTCCCCCCAATTAGTTCGGATTTGCGGGGTTCTGCTGTATTCACGTACCAACCAAAGAGAAAATGAACGATGAAAAAGACATGTTCTTTGAGGCACTGGACCGAGAGTACGATAAGTGCCCAAAAAATTATGTTAAAATATAATCAGAAGACATGCCAAAGTCGGAAGAGAAAATATCTTTTCTCCCAGCATCCGGAGCTTACTTACACTCAGACTCAAATGACAACGAACTGATACTCATAAATTGCTATAAAGAAATGATAAAAAAGGACGCATAGCAATAGCAAACAGAAATGTTCATTGTCTTCCAAAACATCTGAGAAATAAAAACCTAAAACGTGCAGTAAAGTTTAAAATTTACAAAACATTATCTCAAAATGATGAGAGACTACTTGATGTCTTGTCGTGAAAAATATTTCGACAGATTTTTGGGGCCGTAAATAAAAATGGTCTCTGGCATCGAAAATATAACTTTGAATTATAGACCAGTAAGGATCTGTTTTTAGGTGGATGTGAGAGGTGGCATTCAGATTTTTGCGGATAAAGTTAGATGATAACTTCGTTAATAATAATTGAATTATGTTCCTTCTCAAATATGCCCGGAACATTAATAAAAAAAATAAAATATTTAAAAATTTCAAAAAATTTCGTTTTTTTCTAATTTTTTTGCTTATAACTTAAAAATTATTCACTTTAGAACAATGTCGTACAAGAATAAAACAAAGACAATTAAATTTTCTATCAGACGCGATTGGTTAAAAATGTCTTAATGTATCACAATAGCAATAAATATAAAATAAGGGGGCAAAACAAGCCTGTCTTTATTCAATGATTTTCCATCACTTAGGTTACACTTGGAACCTTCCTAATTCGCTTAGAAAATTTTTGTAATGTGCTAAAATCGTACACCAAATTTCATTAAAATTGACGTACTAGATTTTGCATAATAATTTTACAATCTAAGCTTTTTTTTTAAATTTATTTTTTTTTAAATCTTGCACAACAAAAACTAGAACATACAAAGATTTGTCAATTGTTTACATATATAGAAGTACTCCACCTATCTAATGCACTTTACATAATTGAAATCGGATTATTTAAGCAGCCTCAGCAATGTTTTAAAGTTATAAACAATTTTTTGGCTTATAAACAAATTAGTGCTGTGGCCAGGAGGGGGTGCTACGAGCTCCTTTATTTAGATGGACTTACCCAAGTTTTTTTATGTAGTTTGACTCGTATAACACGAATTTTTTGGGTAACAGTTGATCCGGATATGGATAAGTTTGTTATAAACAAAGAACTTGAGGAATTACATCGATTTTTCGCAAAATAAAACATTTTTTTGTATTTCTTGGGTAATTCTAAAATGTTCTTACAAATTTTTTCGTAGGATGCATAGTTTTCGAGATAAACGCGGTGGAACTTTCAAAAAATCGAGAAATTGCAATTTTTGAACGCGAATAAATTTTTATTAAAAAATAAAATAGCAATTCTGCTGACAACATTTGAAAGTTTAAGTCAAATTATACCGGTTTTAATTATTTGCATTGCTAAAAATTAATTTTTTTATTATTAAACAAAGCTATTTGTTTATAAGCCAAAAAATTGTTTGTAAATTTAAAACATTGCTGAGACCCCTTAAATAATCCGATTTTAATTCTGTAAAGTGCATTAGATAGGTAGAGCACCTCTTTATATGTAAAAAAGTTAGCCAACTTCTAAATGGTCTACTTTTTGTTCAGAAAGATTTTAAAAAATTTGAACTTTTTTAAAAACATTTAGATTGCAAATTTATTATGAAAAATTTATTAGGTCGATTTTAATGAAATTTGGTACACCATTTAAGTACATATGTTACAAATAATTTCCTAAGCGAATTACTAAGGTTCTAAGTGCCACCAAAGTGGTTAAAAAATATTGAATAACAACAGACTTATTTTGCCCCCTTATTTTGTATTTATTGCTATATTGCAGAAAAGGTAATAACTTAAGACAATTTTTACTAGTCGTATATCATACAAAATTTAATTATCTTTATTTTATTTCTGTACGACTTTGTTCCAAAACGAATCGTTTTAAAGTTATAAGCAAAGAAAGCAGAAAGAAATCGATGTTTTTCGAAATTTTTAAATATTCTAATTTTTTTATTAATGTTCCGGACATATTTGAGAAGGAGCATAAGTCAATTATTATTACTGAAGGTGTCACCTAACTTTATCTGCAAAAATCCCAATGCCACCTCTCACATCCAAAAATAGACGTTTTTTCGCAGATCCTTACTGGTCTATTATACCAGCTAGTATATACAAATCCAGGTATTAAGGTACAGAGACTAAAATGGCCTGGACACAATACTAGGATGCCAGATAATGAGTATACGAACAGATTGACATTCTCAAACATAGAGGACAGGAAAAGACCTGAATATGGTAGTGGTGGTCTTATCACCATCATTTCTGAAGGGTCAGAAATGATGGTGATGGGAACATAAATATTAGGCTCTAATGCCAATAATATACTTATACATAATACTTACTTAACTTCTAATGCCAAAGCTATGATGCCTGCTGCTAATGGAGCAGATGCTGAAGTTCCCGTATGTTTAGTTGTACATGAATTTTTAATATCTGTGGTTGTCTGAAATTATAACAAAGCCCAAAGATTATAAATATGAAGGTATAAAAATGTAATATCTAATTCTAATGAATACCTATAATATCAATAACGACGTTATTTGGGGATTATCAACTACTATCTTCTTCTTCTTCTTCTTCTTCTCCTTTATAAGCAATATTACTTGTTCATTGGTGGATTGATACCTCTAAGGAAGATTGTCACTCCATCATTTGCGAAGGTGCCCGATACTTCTTCTGCCGATTGGTAATTTATCCCTTGCTCTTTGACAACATTGGTTTCCCCCATTCTGTTTATTCGGTTATTCCATTATTTTTTCTATTTAGTGTTCGTTCGTTAATATACTGTACGTTACATTTTCTTCTAATCCCTTCACTCACCTTTCGATCTCTGTGCATATTTCCTGTAATTCTTCTCAGTACTCTCATCTCTGTCGTTTCCAGTAGTCTTTGTGTTTTGACTGTATCGGGTATTGTTTCTGATGCATATGTGATTAGTGGTTTTACACTGGCTTTTTAAACTCTTGACTTCATCTCAGTTTTAATTTGTCTGTTTCGCCATATAGGTTTATTAAGGCATCCTGCCAGTCTGTTTGCTTTTTGTACTCGATTTCTTTTCATTTTGATGGTCAGTTTCACTTGGTTTCACTTTTGTTATAAAATTGGAGGTGTAAACAACGTGTATTTCTATTTGTGAATAATTATTGTGCTATGAAAATGCCGAAAATAAGCAATGTTTCAACTTGGATAAAACTTTACAAAGATCTGTCTATGGATATGGATAAAGTTTATTGCTCATGTTGTGGCAAAACCGTAAGTACATACGTATTATTTTTTATTTTATTTTGAAAATTTACACGGTGGTACAAACAAAGATTATAAAATTGGAGATTATGTTTAAGAAAAGTACGGACACAAGGCTAGTTCGCAATAGATCGATGTATTTTTTTTCAAGCATTTTTTAAACTCCTTGCGATAAAAAATATAATACATATTTAAAATTCAAATCATTTAATAGTCTACTGAAAAGTTGCTAACATTTTTCTTCTAACAATAGCATAGTTTGCTTTAATTTTGCTAAAAACAAAAACATATCATATATTGGACTTAATTAATTAAGTGCTTTTAATTTATGCTCACAGTATTTTTCCTTTAAATGAGCACAGAAAAGAACAAGAGCCTCTTGTAAATATTTGGGGGTTCTTCCTTCTTGCACAGTCATTTCTTGACATTTTCAAGATTACTACACCGATTTTTATTTGATTTAATTTAAATATTTTAATTGTTATGCAAAAACGGTTCATTTTTAGATTATTTCTACAATCTTAGATTTTAAAAATGGGTACACTATAGAATATTTATATTAAAAAGGGTTCAAGGCAGGTTTTGTTTATATTCGATTCAGAGTTGGACTACCATCTCCATATAGCAACTATTTCAGCATCCTTATGCATCATCAGTGAAGATTATGCAGTCACAACTCTGAAGGGAATATAAACATTCTGCCTCTTTTAAGGCAAAACATCGCGATGCAATGAACCCACCTTTTGAGACGCAAATCAGCAACATCTCTCGTATTACGAGGAAAACAACGAAAAGCCCCAGATACAAAGTTTACTACTTTTTAAACAATCAGAATAATTGAAATAAAAATATAATAAACAATATTTTAAATCTAAGACTTTTCGTTAATAAACTGCTTTCTGGCTGCATCCCATATCTCCGGATTTTACAATATATAATCACGTAGAGACGACGAAAATAGGAGAAAGCAAATAGAGGACACTTAGGCCACGCATTTACCTTCTCTTCGTCTAGGAAAAGGACCGAAAGACAGTTTCTAAATACTCAAAAACTGAGTAAAATGAAAAAGATTAAAAAGGGTTCAAGGCAGGTTTTGTTTATATTCGATTCAGAGTTGGACTACAATCTCCATATAGCAACTATTTCAGCATCCTTATGCATTATCAGTGAAGATTATGCAGTCACAACTCTGAAGGGAATATAAACATTCTGCCTCTTTTAAGGCAAAACATCGCGATGCAATGAACCCACCTTTTGAGACGCAAATCAGCGACATCTCTCGTATTACGAGGAAAACAACGAAAAGCCCCAGATACAAAGTTTACTACTTTTTAAACAATTAGAATAATTGAAATAAAAATATAATAAACAATATTTTAAATCTAAGACTTTTCGTTAATAAACTGCTTTCTGGCTGCATCCCATATCTCCGGATTTTACAATATATAATCACGTAGAGACGACGAAAATAGGAGAAAGCAAATAGAGGACACTTAGGCCACGCATTTACCTTCTCTTCGTCTAGGAAAAGGACCGAAAGACAGTTTCTAAATACTCAAAAACTGAGTAAAATGAAAAAGATTAAAAAGGGTTCAAGGCAGGTTTTGTTTATATTCGATTCAGAGTTGGACTACCATCTCCATATAGCAACTATTTCAGCATCCTTATGCATCATCATCCTGCTTAAAAGAGGCAGAATGTTTATATTCCCTTCAGAGTTGTGACTGCATAATCTTCACTGATGATGCATAAGGATGCTGAAATATTTATATTCTTTTTTAGATTTCATCTGAAAAAAAAAATTTCAAATAGATCAGCATGTCAGAACCGCGAAACATTTAGCTAAAAAAGTAAAAACCACATCGGGTGAAAAATATCAACCTTCAGTGTCCAAGTGCTTTCAGTCAAGTACCAAAAAACAAACCGAACAAGAAATTTTAACGAGACTTGTGTCGCGCATTAGTATCTTCTAAACCGCTTTCAAAATTATCTAATGAAAACTTTAGTTGTATTTTAAAAAAATATTGCAAACAAAACATTCCCAGTGAACGAACTCTAAAGAGAAATAATGTCAATTTGTTATACTCCTCAGTTATCCACAACATAAAAGCCGAAATATGTAATAATTACTTTTACATATGTGTGGACGAGACCACTGACTCGTCGGGAAGATACATTGTTCACTTATTGATTGGTGTACTTAGCGATGAAACCTTTCCAAAATAGTATTTAATTTCCTGTAAGCAAGTGGAAAAAACCAACGCTCTAACAATACCACGGTTTCTACAAGAAGCATTAGCAAACTTTTTTCTTCCTGCTGCTGTACCTAATGATAAATTATTGCTTATTTTATCTGATGCCGCACCAAATATGGTGAAAGCAGGACAAAATTTAAAAATATTTTATCCAAACTTAATACATGTCACTTGTTAATAGCGAGCGTCAAAAAGGTATTCCTGAAATCACCTTTAAGGATACAATGTTACAGAGATATGCTTCCTGCTGTTCCACTGCCACCGCAACCCATTTTAACACGCTGGGGAACATGATTGGAAACAGCTAATTTCTATGCTGATCATTTTGTTGATTTTAAAAAAATAATTAACCTTTTAACGGATGATAGTTGCCAATCTTTATTAGAAGCTAAGCAAGCCTTCTAAAATAACATCTTCCAACAGCAACTGTCTTTCATAAAGTCAAATTATAGTTTTGTCCAGAAAACTATAACTCAATTAGAATCCTCCAAATTATCATTGTTAGAGAGTACAGTTTTAATAAAAGAATTTGAGTCATTGTTTCAAAACGTTAAAGGTACTATTGGAAAGGAAATTTTTCAAAAATTTAAACTAACCATGGAAAAAAATGGTGGTTACCAGGTTCTTTCTGAAGTAGTTCAAGTACTAGCTGGAACATTTTCCGAACCACTTAATTTAGAACCATCTATTATAGTAAATTTGAAGTTTTTCTATTTACAAATATATGTATTCAGATAGAAGCCATAAGTTTATATTAGAAAATTTTGAACATCATTTGATAATCTATTGTTGCCACAATTTAAAGTACAATTTATATGTTAAAATAATTGTATATGTTATGTATTTATAATATTGTAAATATTTTTGTAAATAAAAATATTGTAAATATTTTTTATTCCATGCATATTTTCTAGATAAATATGCATATTTTGCATAAAATACTGCATATTTATGCGCATATTTCATACTTTTTTATTTGCATATTTTCCTAAGTCTATTGATTACTATTGTTTTAGTTTTATGAGTTCAGATTTTCATATTAAATTCTTTTGCTCTTATGTTACATTCGTGAACTTTGCAGGCTATCTTCATCTTAGGCTATGAATATTGCGTCGTCTGCCTAACAGAGTATTTTTACTTCCTTGTTTCCCGTTCTGTATTCTCTTCCTTTGTTGACACTTTTGATGATTTCATCGATGATTAAATTGAAGAGCATATGGCTCAATGAGTCCCTTTGTCTTATTCCGCTGCCTTTGCCTATAGGTTCTGAAGTTGTTCAGGCAACAAATTAAAGTTATTTTTGAAACAATTTTTAAAAATAAGAGAAACATACCAAGCAGAAAACAATGTTAAAAATTAAAAACAAATCAAATAAGGAAATATGCACATAAATATACTACAAAATTGTATACAAAATATTTTGATCACAAAGAAAACAAAAACAAATTATAATAAATATATTCTCCATTTAAAAATTACTTACTATCATCTGATCTTTGTACGCTCCGGAGGAATATGTAACAGCTAAAGTGGAGGCACATGCCTCTCCATACCATGGAAATTTTCCCGTTTGTGATGCACTTCCTATAGAAATTGTGTACGGACTGGCCAAATAACCATCACAATTGCAGTTATCATTATTGTTACCTCCATTACCTGAAGCCCACACGTAGATGACACCTTTACCACCACGTCCCTATATAGTAAAATCTAATAAATTATTTTAACACAATAGTTAGTAAATTTCAGTAAATTTCATTTAGTAAATACAATATTTTTGTATAATTTTTGCTGAAACTCTTTGCAGGAAAGGAACAGAACGGTGAAACATTTTTAAAGAGGTTTCATAAAACCTTCTTCTTCTTTAGGTGCCGTGTCCGTGTTCAGCGGTTGGCCGTCATCTTGTTTACAAGTTCCTGAAACATTTTTCTATCTGCTGCTGTGCGAAATAATTCTTCTACCGTGGAACCACACCATTGTCTAATATTACGCAACCATGAAAGTTTCTTTCGACCAATCCATCTCTTCCCCTCCACTTTTTTAAGTGTTATAAGGCGAAATAGATTGTATTTAGGTCCTCTAATTATATGGTCGAAGTAATTTGTTTTTCTCCTTCTTATGAAGTTTATGAGCAGACGTTCTGTATTCATCATTTGGAGAACATGTTCGTTGGAAGTCTGCGAAACCCACGATATAGAATTTGTCGATAGCACCATAATTCGAATGCATCTAATTTATTTAGCATTGTGGTTTTTAACGTCCATGTCTCACAACCATACAATAATATAGACCACACATAACATTTCAGGACCTTCTTGCGAATATTCATCAACAGGCTTCGGTTGTATAAACTGGTTTCCAGGTCATAAAATCTTTACGTTATATTTCGATCCTGCTTATTATCTCTTCATCAAAGGCGGAATTTACATTTAACCAACTGCCAAGGTATTTAAATGGTTTACTCGTTCTATCTCATCTCTATCAAGAGAAAGCACACCTTGATCTACGTTAATCTTCCACCAACTGCCATCCACTTTGTCTTTGAAATATTGATATTTAGGCATCTCCGATAACTTTCTTCACTGACTAGATTTAATAACGTCTGGAGATCTTGTAAATTTTCTGCAAGAATGGCTGTGTCGCGTCGTCAGCGTATCTGATATTGTTGATTACTTCTCGCCCGAGTCTTACTCCCTCTGGTCTGTCGTCCAAAGCCTCCCTAAAGATTTCTTTAGAGTACAGATTAAAAATACTGGGTGACAAAACACAACCCTGTCGTACTCCACGTTTGATGGGTAGTTTCTTAATACGGCTATTTCCAACTTGGATAGAGGCTACTTGATTGTAATATAAGTATTTTAGTAGTCTTATATCGTAGTGATCAAGTCCTGACGCCCGCAGACAATTGAAAGGTGTATCGTGTTGTACTCGATCGATTGCCTTCTCGAAGTCGATGAAATAAAGATAAACATTCTTTCGGAGCTCACAACTATTTTGTAAAAGATCGCGCATACAAAATAGTGCCTCACTAGCTCCTAGAACATCTCTAAATCTAAATTGCTTATTACCCATTCTAATTTCACACAAAAGGTATACTCGGTTTTGTATAATTCGTAAAAGTATCTTAAGTGCGTGACTCATCAAACTGATTAGGCTAAAATCGCTGCATTTGGTGAGCCTGCTTTTCTTTGGTAATGTTATAAACACTGACTCCAACCAATCATCTGGTATTCTCCTTCGTTGTAAATTTTGTTAAAGAAAATGATTAAGTAGGTAATGTTTTACCCATCTAAAAGTTTAAGTAGCTCAGCAGGGATTTGATCTGGTCCAGGTGCTTTATTATTTTTGGCTTACTGTATTGCTTTTCTGACTTCAGATTTCAGTATATTCTGACCTCTGTCTAACTGGTGGCCACAGGTAGTATGTGTTTCATACAACCACACAGCCACCATTTCATACAACCATCAGTATAATTTATTATTTAGCCACTTTTTTGGTCATTTTACCACGTTTTTATGGCTATGGGATGTTGACACCTCATTAATCGAATTTTCTAAAAATAATTATACCATCTGAAAGATTACGATTCCGTCACAAATGGTCAGTTCTTTTCAGAAAACAAATGACTGCATTCGATAGAGAACAAAGCGTTGACAAACGATCAGCTATATTGAAAAATTGATAATTTTCTTTTTGACTTAAAAAAAATTGATAAAGTTGCAATAGGCTTAGCCACCACGATTGATTTTAGGCATGTATATAGATCTAAGAGTGTTGGTTGTTTTGAATGTTTTATGATGATGTACTTGTTTCCTATCCTTTTCAATTTTTCTAAGCCCTTTACGTGAAAAGGATAGGAAACAAGTACATCACAACATTCAAAACAACCAACACTCTGAGATCTATCCGTCCAAAACTAAATCAAAATAGATCCAAAAACTGCATCGTTAAATAAATATTTTTTGCTCGGAAATATTATAAGTTATTTTACGATGATTTTTTAGTAGATATTGTGATTAAAAAAAAATGAATACATTTGGATCTTACTTCTCGTATTCCTCTTTCTATAGCCTCCACTGCCAATCTACCTGGACCGTCAACAGTTTTTCCATCATCATTGGGTCCCCACGATGCACTGTAAATATCTACCAAATGTTGAGCATATCCTAGTGCAGTACCTTCAATGCGATCAGTAATGATACCATCTAACATTTTTACAGCTAAAAAATTGTAATTGTTTAAGAACATATGACTCCCACACGTGGTAAGTGGGTCAAAAGGTAACTAGGTCATTATGTTATAAGAGGTGGCAGGCAACTGGACCAGCCACCTATAGCAGGTGGCTGGTCCCTTTAGGGCTTTTTAAACTAATATACCTTTTACCAAGAGGAAAATTGTTTATTAAATTTCACTTGTAATTAATGGTATACAGCCAACTACAGGAAGTTCTTCCTTGTGGATAATTACTGTTAAGTCAGCTCTCTGGAAACAACAGTCGAGCTATGGCGCACGTTGATGAGATTATAAGGATGTACCCAGTATTTTCTTTCTCTTCTCATTCTACGAGTAAACCAATAAGCCACTACGTCTTCATCAGTTGAGCTCATCATTTTATTGTAACTGTGGAGAATTGTGCTTCTACCATCACCGCACGGCGGCAGAGATTAATCGTCGTTCTCTTTTAACCTTTCTAGCAATATATCGTAGCAATAAAATGTCGCGTTTGAACGCGGCCTTATATGAAAAATGCATAAGTCCAAAATATTCAATTTTAGACTTTTGATGGCATTATCCAAGTTTGTTAGCATTATCCAAAAGCTATGTACGGCTCTGTTTTCTTCTAATAACTATAGTTTACTGGATTTTGCTAAAATTGTGAAAATGAAATCTGCCTAATTCCATTAACTTTGAAAACCATACGAAATCTGCATACGTCCCACAAGTCCGCTCTTGTTAGTGGCCAAACCGTTCAAACGTATCGGTGCTTTTCTGATGTTTATACAACTAAAAGTCTTTTTATTGTATACGGGTGAGTAGGGGAGAGTTAGACAAAACCAGTCTAAAAACCGTCTGTATCTTGTGCTATGTTAGAGTAGCAAATGTTTACTGCAGATTGAAATATTCTCAAATGACTTAAGTTTGATGTGCCAATGTCAATTTTTATAAATATTTTTAAATTTCTATTTTTTTTTATTTTTATCAAAATATTGCAAAATACCCGGTTTTGTCCAATCGGTATGATAAAACCGAGTAGTAATTTAATTACCATGTATACAGACTAATGGGCAGAAAATAAAATATATATTAAAAGTATGTGAACAAAAATCGAAAATCTATGAACAGAAGTCACAAATAAAAACTTCATCTACATCATCATAGGCACTACAGGTTCATGAGCCCCTTTGGTTCAAGACACACATTTTATCCAGCCTTCCTTCGCCTTGGAATTTGAAAATAGTTCATTGTAATATAGACACGCATCGTCATTATTATCATCTTTCTTCAAACTGTCAGCTGCAATCGGTAATTTCGGAACCAATTTTGTTTTTGGTGCACCCATTTATACCACGTTTCTCCTTTTTTTGTCCAGTTCATTTAGTTTTAATTTTTTTACGACTGGAGTTTTTTTTATTTTTCCTACCAGCTTTTTTACTAGCTTGTTCAACAGAAGAAGCCTGTTGTAATTAACTAAAAGCAAAAAAAACCACTGCAGAAACTGGAAGTAACAACAGGTCTGATAAAATCGGGTACCCGGTTTTGTCGATTTTCGGACTACCCGGTTTAGTCAAACTCGTATACAAGACATTAAATATTATTTAACCTTTAACTACCCGCGCATCAAGTTATAACATAACTACACGCGTGGCGTACTTTGTACGCCACAAGAAAATACACTTAAAAACAGCGGATTTGTTTAATTTTTTTTGAAAAAATACACTTAGTTGTTTGTTATAAACCTTATTCGGCATCAGTGAATGCTTTGAGTTCCTTTTCAGTAAGCCAATTGGGATTTATAACTGGAATCATGGAATAACTGGATTCCATGATAAATAAAATTACTAATAAAAAAAATTTTTTAAATGTGATTTTTTACAAGAGAAAAATATTGTTTACAAAGAAAAATATATTTTTTGCCATAATGACTAAAAAACAATTAAAATATGTACTTATATTACGACTTATAGTAATATAATCCTGGAGTATATTGTCCACCACCGGAAACAACAAATAATAAAATGTAAATTACGATCTTTCCAGAACGCCGATTATAACGAAACTAAAACCAAATTGTAAAGCACATTCCAGTGATAGGTTAGAAAAATAAGCAAGGTCAAAAATTTAATTTTTAAATATATTTCCAGTAGAATTCTTATATCTGGCGTACAAAGTACGCCAGCGCGTGTGGTTAAAGGTTAAATTTTTAAGTTATAAAATAATAAAAGGTAACGTACTAGGTTACATGTATAAAATTTTAAAATGGCCGTTAATTATTCAGTAGAGGAGAAAGCAACTATAAACTTACATTCAAAATCGAGTTTGCTGCATCAAAAACAGGTGAGGTCTTACTGCTCCGGCAGAGATTGCTCAAATGAAGTAGAAATGAATACATGCGACTGTTGGTGGTAAAGCGACACTAATTTCAACATTGTCTGATAGATAGCAGCAGACAGTTAGAAGAATTAAGGGGTACCCGGTTTTATCAACCTACCCGGTTTTGTCCAACTCTCCCCTACCTGCAAGGTACAGGTTAAAATGACACAACATATTGTTTGATAATTAAACAATTTGATTAATAAAATGGACTTGTGCAATTTTCACATTATATTTAGTTGTGTACAAAGGGAGTTATGCACAGTTAATTTTTTGTCTCTCCTGTAAAATCAGGTATTTTGGATTTATGCACTTTGCACATTAGGCCGACGATATGGCAATCTGATTTTTTAAAGTTCCGTAACATTACTACTTTTAGTGCCTATGTTAAGCTATTATTTCCTTTATACATCTGAACGTTTGGTTCCATAACCAACGAGGAAGTGGCTCAAGCACTTCAAAAAATAAAGAAAGGAAAAGCGGTAGGACCAGATGATATTCCTGGGGAAGTATGGAGAGTATTGGGAGAGACAGGAAGAAGGTGGCTAGCAGGTCTATTTAATAGAATTATGGAAGTTGGATAAATGCCAGACGAATGGAGAAGCAGTATACTGGTACCTGTTTACAAAAACAAGGGAGATATACAACAATGTACAAACTACAGGGCTATAAAACTGCTTAGCCACACCATGAAAATATGGGAAAGAGTAATTGATAGACGGATACGTGAAGAGACCGAAATATCCGAGAATCAATTTGGCTTTATGCAGGGTAGATCAACAACAGATGCAATTTTCATTATAAGGCAGTTGATGGAAAAATACAGGAGTAAAGAAACAAACGCTCATGTGGTATTCATTGATCTTGAGAAAGCATATGATAGGGTTCCTCGAGAGATTCTGTGGTGGGCACTCAATAAGAAAGGAGTCCCTGGTAAACTGGGAGACTGATAAATTTCATGTGAAAGTAGGATTGCACCAAGGCTCTGTGTTTAGTCCGTATTTATTCTCATTAGTTTTGGACCAGATAACAGCGAAACTACAGGGTAACATTCCATGGTGCTTAATGTATGCTGATGATGTCGTGTTAGTAGGAAATAGTGAAAGAGACTTGGAACAAAAACTGGAACAGTGGAGACAAGCTCTGGAGGAAAAAGGTTTAAAACTTAGTAGGACAAAAACAGAGTATTTCGAATGTTCATTTAAAGATGGAGCTACTACAAATAAAATGGTATCTTTGAATGGTGAAATGATTGTGGAAAGCAATAGTTTTAAGTACCTAGGATCGGTATTACAGAGTAATGGAGAAATAGATGGAGATACATGCAGTAGAATTAGGGCTGGATGGATGAAGTGGAAAGAAGCGAGTGGTGTGTTGTGTGACAGAAAAATTCCAATGAAGCTGAAGGGAAAATTCTATAAAACAGCCATAAGACCGGCTATGATGTACGGAAATGAATGTTGGGCAGTGAAAAAGAAAGAGGAACAACGAATGCATGTGGCGGAAATGAGAATGCTTAGATGGATGAGTGGAATGACAAAGAAGGATAAAATTATTAATGAGTATATTAGGGGAAGTCTAGGTGTGGCACCAATTGATGCCAAAATGAGAGAGCATAGGTTAAGATGGTTTGGTCATGTTCAACGTCGAGACGTTAATCACCCAATACGAAGAATAGCTGAAGTGCAGATTCCTGGAAGGAGTAGGAGATGAAGACCAAAGAAGACCTGGGGGAGACGATAAGGCAGGACATGTTGGTAAAGGGGATTAACATTGATATGACCCAAGATAGAATTGTGTGGAGAAATGCAATTAGGGAAGCCGACCCCGCATAGGGATAAGGCAAAGAGAATGATGATAATGACATCTGAACGTTTGGTTTCATAATCCATATCTACACAAATTTAATTATACAAATTATGAAAACAATGCAAACGAATAATTCTTTTGCTTCCTTTTAAAAAAAAATGTTTATTTCTTTTTTTTTTATAATATATTCATTACGTTTAAAAATCGACGTATCGGGGTGATTTTGTTTTGTCTTTAACCCTTAACCAGAGACGTGCCGTCTGACAGACTGTAGCATAAACATATTCTAAGGATTATTGCGAACAACTCCACCCATCGGCATCAGGCTTCATAATGTATTCCTAATACTATTGGTTGTTTAGCAGACGCCTGATTTGGAAGTAGAAATTTTCATTCCTTGCAAAGTTATCAGTAGTAATTGCCAAGAGCTCTAAAATTATCGAATTTTTCCCGAGTGACACTTTGACAGTTTTAATTTCACGACCAGAAGGGGAGTGAAATTATGCCAAAGTGTCATGAGGGCAAAAATTCGATAATAATTTTAGAGATCGAGTGCAATTGGTTGCGATTATTTCATGAATAAAACTGTTCAAAACCAAAATTTTATTGTAATTTATTTATGTAAGTACAAATGTACAATTAAACACACAGTTGATATAAATATTTGACAGTTGAAAGTCATCACTATTATAATTTTTAAAACATTAATTGTCATTAATGTCACTGAATGTATTTTTCGTGGCAACGAAGGGCATCTGACGTAATATACTTGACGACGGGAAATTATCAAAAATTATCGGGTATAATATCACAAGAGAGTGAAAATAAATTGAAAGTAATGCGACAGTTTTTCGAAAATTTGTTGTCTGGCAATAGACACGAGATGCCGCAGGGCTCGAGTGGCTATTGCCCAATGACAACAAATTTGAGTAAAAATGAAGCATTATTTTCTTATTTATTCTTACTGTGGTGTGATATTCGTAAGATTATTTTTTAATACGTATATTATGGATATTTTCTTAAATGTGACATTTGTCAAAATTAGGAAACTGGTTGCCATTAAACAGAAACAATCTACTTAAAAAAATTCTATCGGTAATTTTCTACAGTAGATAATTCTCAGTATAATGTTAATCTGATTGGACAGAATTAAACACGTGATCAAATATCTTACTATACGATTGGAAGTTAAAATCATCAAAAAATAATCGGGTATAATATCACAAGAGAGCAGTGGCGGCCCGTGACTCTATGGCACTACCTTGCTAACTATGCAGAAACATATTTTTTTTCTTAAAAACATTTTAATGCCTGTTTATTTTTTTTGTGAATATTTCTCTTTATTTTTATAAATTATATCAAATCTGGCAACTGTGTAGCGCAATGCAAATCTACCGACTCTGGCCACCCACAGCTGACCGGATAAAGGATGAAAATCATAAAAATCCCAGTGCCGAACGGCATAGTGGCTCGTGAGAAAAGAGAAAGATTGTATGAGCATCCTGTGTAAGTGACAGAGAGAGAGAGCGGTATTGCACTTTTAACATACGTTTAAATTGGAGTCTCCGTGCCAGACTCGAAATCTCGAAAAGGAAGTTAGTGGATCTTAAGATACAATGTTTTAGATCTACATATTTCTAGTTTCTTTACGCGTTCGCTTGACGCTATTGTGTTTACTGTCTACTACTGTATTGTATATTTGTGTTTATACTCTACTATATTTTTTAATTTGTAATTATTAGTTAGTGCGTTGTGATCGTGGGTGTCGTAGGTATAAAAATAATATTTTGATTATTTTCTACGTTTAATTTATTTATTGACAATGAATCAAATTAGTATATTAAAAAACTCTTTTGGTGGTTTTTCGTTAGAAAAAAAACTACAAATTAAAGAACTCGGTCGGCCTTTACCCGATTTAAAAATTGAAAAACAAAGTGGAAATGGACAAAAACTTCGCTGTCGTAAGTTTAATAAAATTATTTATGATAAAAATAGCTGGTTGTGTGGTTGCGAACAAACTAATAAACTCTTCTGTTTTGTATGCGTTTTGTTTGGAGGTGACGAGACTTGGTCAAACAAAGGCACCGATGATCTTGTACATATATGGGAGAAATTGAAATCCCATGAAAAATCTAAAGTGCACATGAATAACGTTTTTAGCTTTTCAATGCTTGGTAAGTTAAATATAAAAACCCAATTAAATTCAGCTTATCGTGATACTCTAATTAAACATAATGAACAGGTAGATAAGAATCGATATGTCTTGAATCAAATCATAAATTGTATAAGGTTTTGTGGAGCTTTTGAGTTAGCTCTAAGAGGTCACGACGAAACGAAAAATTCAGACAACAGAGGCATATTTAAGGAGCTGGTCAATTTTAGCGCTGAATTAGACAACGACTTAAAGGTTCACATTCAAAGTTCCAAATCTTTTAAAGGTACATCAAAAACAACACAAAATGAACTACTGGAGTGCATGTTAGATATTTACCACGAGGAAATTAAGAAAGAAATTGAAAATTCTCCTTATGTTGCAGTGATTGCCGATGAAACCACAGACGTTGCTGGTGAATTTCAATTAGTTATAGTCTTTCGATATTTGTGTAAAGGACGACCAGTTGAGAGATTTTGGAGATTTTACGTGCCGGGCGGACATGATGCTAAGTCAATCGCTGAATGTATTTTAAATGTTTTAAATCCATTGTTAAAACATACTCCAAACAAATTAATCGCTCAAAGTTATGATGGCGCATCTGTTATGAGTGGTGGCTTAAATGGTGTGCAAAAAATTATTAAGGAGACATATCCTCTTGCAAATTACGTTCACTGCTATGCACACCAAATGAATTTAATTATGACAGGTGCATGTTCCATCAATAAGCAGGCTAGGATATTTTTTTCTAATTTATCTGGTTTGTGCTCATTCTTTTCAACGTCCCCTCAAAGAACAAAAATTTTGGATGAGGTGGTTAATCGCAGGTTGCCAAAATCTTCCCAAACACGTTGGAATTTTCAATCACGAAGTGTTCATACTGTTCATGAAAATAGAAAAGACCTCATTGCAGTTATGGACATTATACAAAGTACTTCACGTGATTTGTCTTCCATTAATCAAGCAAATGGTTACAAATTAAAGCTCCAGGATAAAGATTTTGTATTTTGGCTATTTATTTTTAATAAAATTATGCCTCACGTAGAAATTATTTTTCATCAATTGCAAAAAGTATGCACTGATTCTGTCAAAGTGAAAAAAGATTTGGAGAATTTTGCAGCAGCAATTCAAGGTATAAGGGAGCAAATGGACGTCATTATGGATAGTATTCAAGAATAAATAAACAAGTCACAGAGACAAACCGATAATGATGAACCAATAAAAAAAAAGGCGCGAATTGAAGAGGACAGGCCCAGCAGAAAACGGGAAGCCTTAGAGATATGCGATGCAGTTTTGTTGCTTTACCTTCTCCGGACATTTAGTTGCTTCTCATTTATTTATGCCAGAGAAGTTTTCTGCTTATAAGGATAAGTTCCCCGAATCATTTCTTAATGAAACATGCACACAATTTTTATTTTTAAACAAAACTCGACTTAAAACTGAATTACAAGTATTGTATCAGCGAAACGAATTAAGTACTACCTCTGGGGCTGTTCCGTTATCTGTTTTATTAAATGATGAAGGTTTAAAATGTACATTTGAAGAAACCGTTAAACTTTTAAGTATATTAATAACCATTCCCATGTCAACATCTGAAGCAGAACGTTGTTTTTCAATGCTAAAACGAATTAAGACATTCCTCAGAAATACCATGAAGGAAGAACGACTAAGTGCTTTAGGTATGCTGTCTACAGAAAGACATTTTGTAAATGGCATTGACAATTTTAATAATAAAGTCATTGAAAACTTTGCCTCCAAAAAAGAAAGAAGGATGGACTTCACATATCGTAAACTTTAAAAGTGATATTAAATAACTTTGTGCGTGTGTGTAAATAATAGAATAGTGTTATTTTTATAATTTTCTAAATAGGCTCTAGAGACCATATCGTAACAACAAACTTCAAGTACATCAGCAGTGGTAGGAAGAATGAAACATTGACAGCATAGGATTAAAGGACGTGGTGGTCGGATGAGTGTGAGAGACGGAAGCTGATGCGTGATGACGAGCGACTCAGAATCGGGCAAAAGAAGGACATCGGGGAGAAGTCATGCCCTAACGGGCGATTCCACCCTGATGCCCTAGTATGAGAGGGGTGGGGTTTAGCTGGTCCCGGCCACATCGGAGTTACGGAGGGCAGGGAGGTCCGATTTAGGGCCAAACTGGTCGACGTGACACTGATGAGGTTTCAGCTCAGGAACCCAGCACTGTTGGAAATGTTTACCTCCGACGTCTGTTTGCAGATTCCCCACCTAGTGATGAAAAAAACAAAAAAAAAGTACATCAGCAGTAAATACTGGTGGTAAGTTGAAGTTATTTTATTGCTAATTACTTAATTTACGGAACTGTTTTGATAAATTTTGGTAAATTTTTTGGCATCCCAAAAATAGTAAATATATAGATATAAGATAAAAATATCTGCGCCTATTTTTTTTTATTTATATTTTATATCCTTTTTGACCATATCGTAAAACCGCCACAAAAAATTTAGGCAGCTGCCCGGATTCTGGCACTACCTTCCTAAATTTATACGAGCCGCCACTGCAAGAGAGTGAGAATAAATTGAAAATAATGCGACAGTTTTTCGAAAATTTGAGTAAAAATGAAGCATTATTTTCTTATTTATTCTTACTGTCGTGTGATATTCGTAAGATTATTTTTTAATACGTATATTATGGATATTTTCTTAAATGTGACAGTTGTCAAAATTAGGAAACTGGTTGTCATTAAACAGAAACAATCTGCTTAAAAAAATTCTATCGGTAATTTTCTACAGTAGATAATTCTCAATATAATTTTAATCTGATTGGACAGAATTAAACTCGTGATCAAATATCTTACTATACGATTGGAAGTTAAAATCATCAAAAAATAATGAGTTTAATTTTTATTTCTGTAGCTTTCTATTGGTCAGAATCTGTTATGAATGAAATAATCATAAGAATTCAGGTTTTACTGTCTATCAGGCGGCACGTCTCTGTTTGTGTGATTAAGTTGATTACGTTAAGTGTGTGTAGAGTACATTTTTTATAATATCAGTTTAAGTTGTTTTCTTCATTTCTGTTTAATTTGTACTGTGTTCTAGCCTTACCATCTAAAAAAATACATATGAATAGGTATATGTATTTTCTTTTTTTCTGTAACGATAAATGAAAAGCGAAAAGCTACGCATTTTAAGCGCTTATACAGTGCGCTGGAATAAGTGTTATCCCCCCCTTATTAACTTATTTATTTTTTGTACATAAACAAAACGTTCTGACAGGTCGATTTTTAAAATAATCAAAGTATATTACAGCATTAATGTTTCGAACTTTACGCAACCCCCCTTCAGGTGACAGACATACCTTTGATTTTTTTTAAATGAGAAAGTACATCTTGTGACACCTCATTTAAAAGATTTTTTAATACTGATTACAAAAATGTATAATACTTTAATCCTTTTTGAGAGCATAGGCGCAAAATTTCGGTCGAACTCTTTTTAAACGCATTACTTTTTTCGAATCCTGAAAAAACTAATAAGTATTTTTGAAAAATTTAAACGCAGAATGATAGATTACTTTATTACTGACAGTCCCTGCTAATAAACAAAAAGTTTCTTTTGAATGATATATTTGAAATTAAAAATCAGACTCAATTTTACCTTTTTTTCACCCCTGTGACTTATTAAAATAAACAACATAGGAGTTCTCAGGGACTTTATCGAGAATAATGTAATATTTCATTCTGCGTTTAAATTTTTGAAAAATATTTATTAGTTTTTTCAGGATTCGAAAAAATTATTGCATTTAGAAAGAATTCGACCGAAATTTTGCGCCTACCCTCTCAAACAGGATTAAAGTATTATACATTTTTGTAATCAGTATTTCAAAAGCTTTTAAATGAGGTGTTACATGATGTACTTTCCCATTTAAAAAATCAAACTTATGCTTGTCACCTGAAGAGGGATCGCGTAAAGTTCGAAACATTGATGCTATAATATAATATACTATATAGTATACAGAGTATATATATACAGCGCACTGTATGAGTTACTGTCAATAATCTTTTCACTTTTAAATATTTTAAATTTATTTACTGTACCTTATAATCAACATATTACTATACTAATAATTACTATATTAATAACTATACTATATTAATAAACTACTATATTAATAAATAAATTTAAAAAATGATTTAGGCGGTCATTATCTACTTAAAAACGGTACTCTGTCAGACGGCATGTCTCGTTCGTGTGCTAAAATGAGGTATCTCCAGTTAAGGGTTAAAATAAACGAATTGACGAGAGGATAATCCTGTTTTTCACTCACAGCATAATTTAATCCTTATATTATTTTAGTATTAAAAAAAAACTAATAAAAACCTCCAACTCTGGCTCCAAAAGCTATTCCAACACCACATTTCCGGTTATTAGCCATCATAGATACCTCTCCAGCGCATCTTGTACCATGATTATTGGACTTTGGTGCATCTAGTCTAGGATATGGATCATTATCGTCCTCGTTACAGTCCCAACTTATTTCAGGATCCTAAATATAATAACTTATTTTAGATTATTTGTGAAATATCTTCTGTTAGACGTAACTGTAGTTCTAGCAAACTATATTCAGTAACGTACTGTTAAGATCCTTAACAACGTCCATTACCTAAGTAATAATTATTTTTATATTTGAAATTTTTGTTATTCTTTTTGTTTTGTTGTTAGCTATTGACAATTAAAACTTGTAATATCATGCAAAAACCACCTTTACCAACCCTTTCAATGCCACCTCTTTTTGTGACTGAGAATTTTAAAAGGATTTAATATTAATAGCCTTATAGATCTTGTAATAACCTACAAAATTATTTTTTAACGAACTTTCTAAGATAAAAAATAAAAAAGTTACGGTTAATAGATCAATATATTTTTTTAAAAAATAAAGGAGAAATTCAATTGGAGGCATAATAATGTAAGTTAGCGGTGTTTTTAGTCATGAAACTTATTTATTCTTCTTTATTTACGTCTTATTAATAGATTCTAGAAGTTTTACTGGCTTAGAATGATTAGTTTTAAAAAAACTGAAGTTTAAAGCGAATAACGAATGTTTGCAATTTGATAAAAATGCCATTTTTTCAGAATAGAAAGATTAGCATCAGAGATACGAAAAAATGTTTAAATATGAAATTGTAGGTAATTTAATTCCCAAGAACTTGGTTTAATAAAATTTGTTCTACGGCAAAAATTGAGTGAATCGTAAATGAGTATACCATCGAAAAACATTGATTTTTTAGATATAAAACTAACGCTTTCGATAGCGAATAAATCAAAAACTATTAATTTTATCAAAAAAATGTATAGAACATTTTTTGCTTAGAATGAATGTTTTTATTAACTTTTGTGGTCAAAATATAATAAAAAATTTCCACCCCCGAGATGGGGTGGCAACCACCCCCATGGTAAAAGCGCCTGTCGGCATTATATAGATTTTGATCAATCGACTATCCACTACTTATTCTCAAATTTTCAAGCAAATTGATCCATTCTGTAAAAATTGCGAGGTGAAAAGCTTTGTTCCTGGACTAATTATAATACAGACTTGGACATAGCAGAATTAGTATAGTGTGTTAAACAGACGACGCAGTCGTGATTGCATGAAATGAGAAAGACCTACAAAAATAACTTCACAGGTTCTACCAAGTATGCAGTCGCTTAGCATGAACGCAGAAAGCGAAGAGCATTATTATAGCTAAAGATCCAATTATATGTAAGCTCTTAGTTGAAGATTAATATTTCAATCAACGGTTGAAGACAAGCCCATAGAAAAGCTGAACCAATTCACAGAACTCGGCGTAGATTTATACAGTTACCATGACCCAATGGACCGCGATAGTCGTGACGTCAAAACGTCAAGAAAAGGTTTCCAAACACGTTGTGTCTAGGCAGGGCCGTCTTAAGCATACACGGCGCCGGGGTGCAAGACTCATCTTTGCGCCCCCTTTTGTCAGAAGATTATACAGGGTAGCGAGAAAGTATGGAAACACGGTAATTTCTCGGAAACCGCTAAAACGATTTTTATAGCTTCTTGCGAGCCACGGTCTTCTAATGCGGCCGATATTATAGTGGTAATTACATTGTTGTCAAATCTTCCGTTTCTCTGGAAATCTAATGAACTTTCTTATTTTTAATAGAACACTATATATTTTTGCGTTTTTAAGTATCTAATAAATTGTTATTATTTTTCTTGTTATGTTCCCTATACCTAAATGCCACAATTTCGGAGTTATTATGACATTTATTAAAAACAATTTTAAAGAAAATTTAAAAATCAATTTTTTCGGCCCAGTTAGCCATTTTTTAGGGTTTTTGGATCATTGGGAATAAAAAAGGTCTTTTATAATTGCTCTCTAAAGCTAATCGTTTCCGAGTTATAAACAATTTAAAACTGAAAAAAATCAAAAATATCTGATTTTCTAGGTTCAAAAACTTAAGTAAAAAATATCATTTTTGAAACTCAAACCTTATTGTATCAGCTACCGATAAGTGATTTGGTGATTGGTCTTATTTCATTCTAAAATATTGTTTTTTAGTTGTTAATACCAGGTTAATACCAGGATCGCCAGGTCCTCTCTTATGAGGTTCATTAACAATAAAAAACAATGTTTTAGAATAAAACGTGCCAACAATTCTTATAGGGAGCTGATAGAAGAAGGTTTGAGCTTGAATTTTGGTACTTCGTAATTTTAAAAATTACTCTTTTTACTTGTGTTTTTGAACCTTTATAACTCGGAAACGATTAACTTTAGAGAAAAATTACAAAAAACTTTTTTTATTCCTAATGATCCAAAGAACCTAGAAAATGTCTTACCGGGCCGAAAAAATTGATGTCTATAATTTCTTTAAATTTTTTTTAATAAATGTCGTAATACCTCCGAAATTATGGCATTTAAGTATAAGGAATATAACATAAAAAATAATCAGTATTTCTTAAGGACTTCAAACGCAAAAAATATACAGGTTGTTCCATTTAAAATAAGAAAGTTCATTAGATTTCCAGAAATAAGGGAGATTGGACAACAATTCGTGTAATGTGTTCTGATAGCGTATTATCACAATTGGAAATACATTCTATTAATTTTAAAAAGTTATCCTATTCATGCAACCTTTGACTGGTTCCTCTTAATGGTAAATTTTGTCGTGCTAAAAATGTTATTATTTCGAGAATTCTTTCTAAAACCGCCGTCCACCTTTTTCTTTCGCGTTCAACTGCTGCTGAATTGACAGAGTCTATTGTATGACTTTCTAGCAAGTCTTTTTTAGATCTAGGTACATATTTTTTTTACAGAAATTAAGTGGCTACCCTTCTCTCATGTCTTTCTAAAAACGTAAAATAAACGTCTTTCTTGTCTCAAACGTAATGAAGAAAATTAGGTTTTAGAAAATCAGCATTTATATTTTCCTATTATAAAAGGCGTCGCTAAAAGTGGGATACATACATAGCTCCCCAACGGCAATTATACTTTAATCAGCAGAATCGGATACACTGATAATTTTTACAAGATGATGATTCATTGTTACTCGATATTCAATATTGGAATAGTGTACACGTCACCTTTTTGAAATTATTGTCGGAATAAACTAAATGTGTTTCATATTACATTTGCGTATTGTAGGTGTAGTAAGATTAATAGCCTTTGTAAAAAATACCGAAAGCGCACTTGTATGTTTTTGTTATTTTTAGGTTTTTTAAGGACAAAAAGCGCAATTTTGAGCTTAGCAAATCTTCGGCTTCCGCCCCTTGGACTTGGCGCCCGGGTGCCTTGCACCCCTTGCACCCCCGGGTTAAGACGGCCCTGTGTCTAGGTACACGCTAAAATGTACGCAAATAAAAAAGTTAAATTGTAGTAAAGTAAGTTTTTTTTTAAGTTAAACTTCATCAAACTAGCGACTATTTAGCGTGGGCAGTGACTGTATATTTTGATACACGCTATTTTGATATGTTTAGTGTTTGTTTGATAGAAAAATATTTGTTATGACGTAATTCTACCTAACTTTTTTATTTGCGTACACGTTAGCGTATACGTAGACGTGTTTGGAAAACTTTTGACGTTTTGACGTCACACTATCACGGTCCATTAGAGACCAAAAAGGGTAGATGACAAGGTAGCAGCCATTTCTGGATGTTTAAGATATGTTGCCTGGAATAACCCATACATTCCAATGAATCGCAAGGTTAAAATTTATAAAACCTGTATCAGACCCGTAATGACTTAGAATCACAGGAAGATACCAATTAAACCAAAAGTATACTACATACAACCGAAATGAAGATACTAGGAGCAATATCAGGGAAAACAAAAAGGGACATAATAAGAATGAACATCATCAGGGAATAATACAGCATAAATGATGTAGTCATATGGAGTAGGCAAAGACAAAGAGTATGGTACAAGCATATAAAAAGGATGGAGGAGCACAGACTTCCAGAATTGCGCTAGAAGAAAACCAGCTGGCAAGCAATCACCTAGGAGATCACCAACGAGATGGAGAGATAGCTGGTAGTGTACCTCTTAAGAAATACTTCAACAAAGGAATTAGACGTCAGATTTATGTACATTAAATACATGAAGAGAAGAAGAAATTTATGTTCAGAGTTTCGCAAGAAAGATTATAAAATTAAATTTGTCAAACTTTATCCTCTTCGGTAGGCCCGGCCCCAGAGGTGGGCGAACTGGGCGGCTGCCCAGGGCGGCAAATTTTGGGGCGGAAAGTTTTTAGAGGACAGCCAATTTTTGAAATTGAAGAAATAATAAATTCATTTTTTAATATTATAAAAATCAATATTATGAACAAAAGCAGCAAAAACGCAACTGTAAAAACGAGAATTAAATAAGTGAAACAATAACAATTGCAATGTCCATTCGACGGGAGATAGACAACGCCGCCTTCTTCTTTCGGTCGATTTCTCATACCTGCGGTAATCTATGGTTCAGTTGAACCAGGTTAACCGGTGATCTACGGTTTTGTTGGGAATGCATTTCTCATTGCACGTTCATGTCAGCGCTCGTTCTACAGCTTTCGAGAAATGCCAATAGATGGCAAAAGGTAAAAAACTGTCGCCATTTTGAACTACCTTTTTTATGCTGTTTTTGAATAAAGTTAAATTTAAGTATTTATAGTCAAATAGTCATTTTAATAATTATAAATAAATATTATAAAAACAAAAATAATGTTATCGTTTATCGTTAGGCTTAATATAATAAAATAGGATATATCTATATTATGACCGCGTTTCGGGTTAATACAACGCATGCGTAGTCCATGAAATCATCTGAACTGAGTTCTGAAATCTTTGAACGGCCGAATTCCACCGTTCAAGCATCGTTCAAGTTTAAACTGCCATCGGTTGAACGTGCGAATTGAGAAAGACGATTTTGACTTTAAACTGACGTTTACTAGAAGTTCAGGTTAAACTGGAGTTGAACTCGATATGAGAAATTGGCCCTTAATCGCATAAGAATAGTGGGATCAGAATAGTGAGGGGCGATTCTGATAAAATTTTACATCACAACAATGGTAATTTTTTAAAGCTTGTTGAGCTCTTTAGACAACTTGATTCTGTTTTACAAAAGAACGTTAGGAGAACAACTGTAGTAACAAGCAGCGTTACTACTTGAGAAAACGTATTCAAAACGAAATTATTCGGCTCCTCCATGACCAAATCAAAATTAAAAACTTTCTGAAATCAATTATGGTATAAGTTTAGATTGTACACCTGATATATCTGGGATTGAACAGATAACTATCCACAGGCTTGTGATTTACAGAAGATATTTTGCAAAAACTGAATGAACTGGAAATACCTTTGGAAGATATGAGAGGACAAGAATATGATAATTTGCAAACAAGAAAGGCAAGAACTAGGGAGTTCAAAACAGAATTTTGAAAATGAATCCTTGAGCATTTTTTGTACAATGTTCTAGCTATTCACATTCACACAACTTAGTCGTGAACGATGCTGTTAAAGCCTCTCAGTTTGCATGTTTCTTCCTTTTCCTTGGTGACAAAAATTTACATTTTTTTCTCAGCATCTATTCATCGTTTCGCTATACTGAAAAATCATATTTCTAACCTACCCTAACATTGAATAATTTGTCGGAAACTATATGGGAAAGTAGAATTGATGCAATTACTCTCATCAGATACCAAATTGAAGAAATCTACGATGCTCTTGTAGAAATCAGTGTCAATAATAACAACGATAAAATGGTTGTTCATGAGGCAAGCTGTTTGGTAAATCAAGTCCGTTATTTTACTATTCTTTGCTCTGTGGTAATATGGCATGACATTTTACTTCACATCAACGTAGTCAGCAAATCACTGCAGAGTATTGATATGGGAGTGTATCAATTTAAAAACTCATGGAACTGATTTAAAATTCCAGGGCTATTTGACATACGCAAAAGAGTTAGAAATTGAGAACCCTAAAATCGGAGACACAGTAATAGCAAGAAAGAGAAAAGTGAAAAGGCAATTTAGCGATGAGGCTGAAGATGAAAGTATGGACCTAGATCCAGAGACACGATATAAAGTTAATTTCTATTTAAAAATTATAGACACAACCGTTAATGCATTAAGTGATAGATTTCAGCAAATTAAGAGCCATAGTGAAATTTGAAACGACATGAACATACAAATTTTGAGTTTTTGAGTCTACCAAGGGAGAGCAGTCGCCGATCTTGCCCAGGGCGACAAAATCCCTAGGGCCGGGCCTGCTCTTCGGAATACCAAACTTCGGAATTTATTTGCAATGTATAATACATTATAAGTTACATAGTTTACTAGAATATTATTATAATTAGGTTACTTACATAGTTTTCTCTTAAATCGTCATGTGTATATTCAATTCCATCGTCGAGGATTGATATTCGAATTCCTTTACCAGTTATACCCATATAATATACAGGAAGTACATTTAAATCTAATTTTGGAAGGTCTAAACGAGATCTAGTATCTCGCTAAAAATTACATAGAATTGTGGTTGAGTTAAATACTTTTTTTAATATATAAGATTGATTATATAGGGGGACCAAAAGTCTGAAATCGCCTAACCCCTTAAATTAATGGTCCGAATTTTACAAAAGCCGGGATAGGCATATTCTGCAGTACGGAGATTTCAAATTTGATGCTTATAAGGTAAAGTGCCCAAAATCCGTCCCCTGCCCTAAATTCGTCCCCCACTGTAACTTCTACTGACAGTACTGCAACCTTGCGAGATAGTAAGGAAATTCTTCAAAACGATTCAGTTTACTAGTGACAGTGGCGTAGATTCTATGTTCTGTTCAGTTACTCTTTAATTTTTCATAAATATTTTTTGTAGTAGCTTGCTACAGTGTGTATTAAATTTTAAATACTTATATTAGCTCTTCAAGGTAAGTTTGGACTTGTTTAGCGATGAATAATAGTAGAATGCTCTTTCAATATTATATTTGTGTTGTTACAGCCATGTAATAGTTCTACTCCTTTCGTCACGAGCAGCAGCCATGCTTTATATTAGAAAATTCCTAAATCCCTCCCTTTTGAAGTCTACTGGTGTCAACCGATAATGAGGATAGTTCTAGTGTTGAAGATGCACCATGTGCTGTGGAAAACGTTTTTGACAAGAAAAGTGAAGAGAAAAATGGATCAGATGTTCGTGGTGTCCTGAGATGAGTTCATCTTCAACCAAAGTCAAAAATTGTGTTAATGATTTATATCTGGATGTTTAAATAGATATAACTTATGTATAAAATGTATAAACATGTTCATATCTCAATAAATTTAATAAAATACGTATTAATACTTTTTAAATCATGTTTTACAAAAAAAATCATAGATTTTATCTGGAAATGAGTGAGGGTTGGAATTGGGATACCATTTTTAAATAACCTAAATTTGACTTATTTTGATTATTTATTTATTTTTGGTTAAAGAAAATTTATTTAGTAGAATCGTATTAGCAAAACTCTTAGGTATAGAGTTGAGTTGCTTAAATAAGTTGTTTCCATTATTTTAACTCTAAATCAAATTTCAGAATTTAAGATTTTGCTTAGGGGGACGGTATTTGGGCACCTTACCTTAATGTTGCCAATTTACCACTTTTTTTATATGGGCTATTCCACGAATATACGACTGTCTTGGATTATCGCGACAACGCATATTTTTATGAAAAAACAAAAGATGTAGATCTTTGAAACACACTCAGTGATCAAAAGATCCACAGGTACTGGTTTAACGACCACTCGTACGAAATCAAACAAATGAAATAGAGAATGTGGAAAAATCCCCTTACTTACTCTAAAGTAATTAGGGAATTAAAACTTGAGACTGTCATTTTCAGGTTGGGCGTAGATTTACGCTCCTGTTAGGTCTATGTCTCGGATGTTGTTTTTTGATGGAATGTGTCTAAAGATATTCAACCTCTCATCTTTACCGATGAGCCCACGGAGGTTGAAGAGGGCGAAACACATTTCTAAGAACTGGTGTTTGGATCTTTGATTCTATTCGAAAAATTTTTCCCAGCCAGAAATAGTGGATGTGTGAGTTATTCGTAAGGGGATTTTTCCACATTCTCTATTTCATTTGTTTGATAACGCATATTTTAGTGTGCAACATAAGAAGTGCGAAAGTAAATGGCTCTAATAATTGTTCCAATAAACAACAATGTATTTTTCAATCTACTTTCGTTCTTCATAATTTGCACAGTAAACTATTCGTTGTCGAGATAATCCACAACAAACGTATGTTCGTGGAATAGGGTATATAATTAGTCCCTTTGGTTTTTTACATACAACACTCGATACAGTGTGGCAATTTGAAAAGTTACCACCCTCTATAATTTGGTCCCTATACGCTGTGAGCTCGTACGTAGAGGGGATATTTACAAATTCGCGAACGCCAGTAGTGACAAGTTTGTAAACGTTTACCGGAAATTTGACATAAATGTCAAAGTGATTAATTTAAAATTAAAATTAAAAACATTAATTATAAACAATATTAGTTGGTCAAAGCTGTGGTATATATTTTTACCTTAAATATACTTACGTTTTAAATACTGAATTTAAGTTTTTTTAATGTTCCGTAATATCTAATTATAAATAATCTATTATACTCTTAGCGCCATCTACACGATTATTGTCAAAGTATCCGAAGTAAGAAATTGATATTTTATCAATAGAACGTCAAAATGATTAGAAAAATCTTAAAAAAATCGATTACAATTTAATTACTTTTTTGCGTTGTAAATATTAAGCGATAACAATTAAATAATAAATTTAAAAATTACTGGTAAAAGTTGAATTAGTAACCGCTAGGAGCGACACCAGCGAAGCTCAGAGCGTATACGCTCTGAGCTTCGCTGGTGTTGCTCCTGGCGGATTACTAATTCAACTTTTACCGGTAATTTTTAAATTTACTTTTTAATTGTTATCGCTTAATATTTACAATGCAAAAAAGTAATTAAATTGTAATCGATTTTTTTTTAAGATTTTGCTAATCATTTTGAAGTTCTATTGATAAAATATGAATTTCTTACTTCGGATACTTTCACAATTATCGTGTAGATGGCGCTAAGATTAATACATTAATTTATAATTACATATTACGGAACATTAAAAAAACTTAAATTCAGTATTTAAAACGTAAGTATATTTAAGGTAAAAATATATACCACAGATTTGACCAACTAATATTTTTTATATATAATGTTTTTAATTTTAATTTTAAATTAATCACTTTGACATTTATGTCAAATTTCCGGTAAAGGTTTACAGACTTGCCACTACTGGCGCTCGCGAATTTGTAAATATCCCCTCTACGTACGAGCTCACAGCGTGAGAACTAAAATATGCAAAAACACGTCAAATTTATTTGTGAGGGAGACATTTTGTAGACTAGTTTTCAACAAAATTACATCAACCCTGTAGCGCGGACGGACACAATCCCCAAAATCTTTAATGGAAAGGGGAGTTGAGCGATACCTCTTTTCAGAGGTCGTTCAACTACCTTTACAAAAATACTACCTACATTATATTTCTTCTCAATACTTTTGAAAAAATCTTGGACTCAATACTCCAAAAAAATTTTGGAGTTCTCAACTCGATACTTAATATCTTTACGGTTTTACTTGATTTTTCCAGTTTTTGAAATTGGAATCTCCGATTGACCTAACTTGTATACGATTATTGGAGTCCTCACTCCAATACGGGTTCAACCATAATGTAAAACTTAGTATTATATCTAGTCAAATGGTCTTACCTAAATAAATAAAATTTCTGAGTGCTAAATAGCTTTGAAATAATTCAGACATTTTCCAGAGGATGGATTGGTAGATTAGATAGTATTGAATGGCCTCTTCGTTCACCTGATTTGACTCCATATTAATTTCTAGAGAAACATGGAGAAACGTATTAGACGCATACTACTATCGTTTAGGATACTGTCAAATTAACAATGGAGGATATTTTGAACACTTGATTAGGTAGATATTAATTTAGCAATGTAGTAAACTTTTAATTATCATGTTTACATTTAGTTGTACATAGTTTGAATCGAAAAATTTATTGAAATGATTAAACCATTCTAGGCTTTTGTTTTATTTTTTTAAGTTGTTACTGACTACATAAAATCGAAAGCATTGTATATACATAGGGGGAAACATAGGGGGTGTTCCGTCTCCTTATGGTTTAGTTAATTTTTGTTTCGATTTTATTTTACATGTAGATGCATATCAGAACATTCCTAAAGCTTGGGTAAATTATTTTACAGAAATATCTTAATAGATTAAAATACATTCATTCTTACCCATAGTTCTGAGTAATATTTGTCAATTGTATTCCTGATTCTCTTTATAAAGTTAGGTATTTGGAAAGTTTGTGCGAGGCAAGCTATGTTGCTGCTTCTTAGAAGGACAGTGATGACGATTTGTTAATTACGTTTTTTTTCCCAAAGTGAAATTTTGTAGAAGAGATAAAGACATTTTTGCTTTCCCCACCACACGGGATTTCTGGTCGAGCGCTTTTTGTAATTTTAGTAAGTAGTAGCGAACAAAACTTTGATGTGTAAACACCTCTAGCAATCAATAAAGAGTTCTATCGAAAAGTGTCGCCGAATATTATTTTAATTGCTAAAGTAATATTTAATAGCATCGTATATTCACGGTAAACTAATCGTGAAACAAACAGGGGGTCCCGTGGGCACTTTTAGCTCGCCGCGATTTGATGGTAGTATTATAGGTTTTTTGGGTCTCTGAATCCAATGGAAGTGGTCTGGAAGCCCAAATATGGTGCGTTTAATTGTTATTAACAAATTATGGTAAAATTAGGTGTTTTTCAGGAATATTAAAAGCCCTGTAAATAAATTGATAGTATTAAGGTCTTCTCTGATGTATTTTTGGTCGCTGAATCGAATGCGACTAGTCGCGATTACTCAAAATGTGTTCTTATTTTGTTAATAACAAAATAATTGTTTATTCGCCGAAAAGCTCGAAATGCGTTATCTACAGCAGGTGTGTAGTCTTTTTCATGGTATTTTTATACGCTAAATCGATTGTTACTAGTCGTGATAGCTTAAACCACGTTCCGACTTTGTTATTAATAAATTATTGCAAAAATAACTGTTTATAGTACGTTTACTCACGGTTTTTGCTCTAAATTTTAAAAAACCACTTGGAATGACATGTAATTTGGCATGCACGTAGCTAACATGTCAAACAAAACAAATGATATTGTGCCGATGTGTCCTTTTACCCTGGGGGTGAGTTTCACCCCGTTTCGGGGGTGAAAAAAGAAACCTTTAAAATAAGTCCGGAATTGGATAAACTGATTAATTCTAAGCAACTTTTGTTCTCTAGAGTTTTTTCACTAAATCAATACTCTTCCAGTTATTTGCCAGTGAATATGTTCATTTTTCAACAAAAAAACCAAATAACTCAAAAAGTATTGACTTAGTGAAAAAACTGTATAGAATAAAAGTTGCTTAGAATTAACCAGTTTATCCACTTCCTGACTTATTTTAAAGGTTTCTTTTTTCACCCCCGAAAAGGGGTGAAACTTACCCCCAGCATAAAAACAGACATCAGCACAATATCACTTGTTTTGTTTGACATGACATGACGTGTATGCCAAATTTCATGTCAATCCATGTGGTTTTTTTAAATTTAGAGCAAAAACCGTGAGTAAACGTACTATAAATTGTTATTTTTGCAATAATTTATTAATAACAAAGTCGGAACGTGGTTTAAGCTATCACGACTAGTGGAAAGCAGAGAAGATCTTAACACTATCAATTTATTTCATCATCATCATAGTCATTAACATCTTAGTAGATGTGTTGTGGTTCATAATTGGGCTTCAGCAGCTCGGACAGTTTGATTGATAATATTTCTCCACTGGTCGCGGTCATCAGTTACATGTATTGCCTCAGTATACTGTTTGTTGAGAAGCTTTTTAGTAATGTCCGCCCATCGCTGTGGAGATCTTCCGCGTTGGCGTTGAGTCTGAGGCCTTCCTTGGACCACCAACCGCTCCATTTTGTGATCACTCCGATGGATATGACCAAAGAACTTTAAAATTCTAGAGTAAACGGTACTGGAGAGACGCTGATCCGGTTTAATTTCATCTAGAACCGAGACATTTGTACGGCGAGCCGTCCATGGAATTCGAAGCAGGCGTCTCCATGTCCACATTTCAAAGGCGTCTATACGTCGTCTATCTGATTCTTTGACTGTCCATGTCTCGCATGCATAGTAAAATATGGAAAAGACCAGAGTTGAAACGAGTCTCTTTTTGTTTGTCATAGTAATGTGACGATCACGCCAGACCCCGTTTAGTTCACTCATTGCTGCTCTTGCTAGTTGAATGCGTCTTCTAATTTCGGGTTCACAACTGCCTGTGTTGTTAACTAGAGCTCCAAGATATATCATAGATGAGACTACCTCGCATCCCGCAATAGTTTGGGTTTCAGGAAACTGTTGTTGGCGATCAATAACCATGATTTTGGTTTTGTTGTAGTTAACCATGAGTCCAAATTTAGCACTTTCTTCCTCGAGTTTTTTTAATAATTCAATAATTTCTTCTGGAGTAGAGGCTAGAAGTGCAGTGTCGTCTGCGAAACGCAAGTTAGATATCTTAACACCACCTAGGTTTACTCCTCCCTCCCAACCATCCAAGACTCTGCGCATTATGAACTCCGAATAGATGTTAAATAATAAGGGAGATAAAACGCATCCTTAGCGTACTCCCTTCTCCAAAGTGCATTTGTCAGACAGGTATCCGTCCATTCGAATATATGCCAGGTTATCTTGGTACAGTTTGCTAATAAGGTGAGTCAAGTGTTTAGGTACACCCATTGTCGTCAATATGTTCCATAGTTTGTCCCATCTAACATTATCAAAGGCCTTTGTATAATCGACGAAACATATAAATATCGGGATCTGGTATTCTCTGGCTTTTTCTATGATGTTTCTTACATTAAGGATTTGTTCTCTAGTACCTTTGCCCTTTACGAATCCAGCCTGCTCAGGTGCTATTTGCCAACTTATGAAGTTTTCTAGACGCCGTTGTAGTATGTAGAGGATCACCTTACTGGCGTGTGATATTAGAGCTAATAGCCTGTAGTTGTTACAATTATTTGTTGAACCTTTCTTATGAAGAGGTATGATTATGGTCTTTCTCCAATCCTCAGGCCAAACGCCTGTGTGCCATATTTCATTACACAATCGATGTAATATTTTCACTCCACATTCCGGAAGATGCTTCAAGACGTCTGCAGTAATGAGATCATATCCTGCTGCTTTGTTTAACTTAAGTCTTTTTAAAGCGAATTCCACCTCGGAAAAAAGTATGTCAGGTTCAGATTCAAAACTAGTGTGGTGTGTCTCTGTTGAAGGAGAATGGAAAGTGGAGGTCTGGCAGTCAGGTACAAACGGGGTGTCCGTGGCATTTGGTCCGTATTGGCGTATAAAGACTTACAATACGCCCTCCAAACATCAATAACCTTGTCCAAATCCGTCTGTACATTACCTTCATCATCTTTGATAGACCAAGATTTCTGTTTGAATTTACGTGTGAGTAGTCTGACTTTATCAAAGAGTTCTTTGGTGTTATTTGTGTCGGCATGTAGTTGAATTTCTCTGCAGATTTTCTCTATATGCTTGTTTTTGTCTCGTCTACATGTCTCGTCTCGTCTAATTTATTTACAGGGCTTCTAATAATTCCTGAAAAACACTTAAGTTTACCATAATTTGTTAATAACAATTAAACGCACCACATTTGGGCTTCCAGACCACTTCCATTAGATTCAGCGACCCAGAAAACCTATAATACCACCATCAAATCGCGGCGAGCTAAAAGTGCCCACGGGACCCCCTATGTTGCGACTAGACTAATACGGCTGAAATGGTGTTGAAGTGGAGTTTTAAGCCGGCCACTCACGATACTGCGGTGTCGTTCGACAAAATCGTCGATGATATAAATTCTGCAGTACTGCAGCAAAGAAACCAGTCTCTCTGTGGTAAAATCGTATCGATTTTTGTGGATGCACGGTCACACACGATCAAAATTTGTGTCAATTAGTCGAATTCGATCAAATTGAACGACGCCGCAGTATCGTGAGTGGCCGGCTTTCTCCACTTTAATATTAGTTATCCAATATACAAGGTGATGTATTTAAAAAACAAAAGTGACTACTAATATCAGAAAACTGGTAAATCTGGCAACGTTACAATCATCAAATTTCAAATTTTCATATTACAAAATAGGTATATTCTTGTTTTTGAACACGGGTTACCGAAGAGATAACTAGGATTTTCCAGAATTTTGTCTAAGATTTACTCTCTATATAATATTAATAGGCAACTTGCATAAAATTTAAAATTGGAAAAAAATGTTATAAATTACAACAGAACATAATTTAAAACATGTATCAATGATAAAAAAGTTTTGTTTGTCTTTCGTTTTCCCCTAAAGACGATTAAAAATTCAAATTATTCCAGCCAGCAAAAAACGCGTCGTGACGTCATATGGTTTTGCATTTACATTTTACACCAAAAAGTAAACAAAATTAATTAGACATTATAAACGTCAGTAAAAAATACAGTTATGTGACGTTAAAAGTGTTTTTGTTCGTTTGAACTATTCATAGAAAATTTTTACTTTTACAAAATGATTTTATTTTCAATAGTAAACCTTCTTTTCTTTCCTTCAAAAACTGTATCAAACTCCAATCTCAACAAACTGGTATATATTATTACAACGACATACGATAAATGTCATTAGAATATAAATATTTTCCCTTTATTACCCTACGACGAGCTGGCCAAATACCCAAGTAGGTGGAGGCCAATAAACTAAAGAAGGAAAAGAAGAATATACCTAAATATAACGCTGTGTCTAGGTACACGCTAACGTGTACGCAAATAAAAAAGTTAGTGTCAGAGTGTTGGAATTTGTTTAATTGCGTTGTGTTTATACTTTAATTTAAATATTAATTAGTAGATTTCTTATTTTTTATTTGTTTAGTGTTTGTTTCTAAATTAACTATGCAGTGTGGACAATTATTTAGTTGTTTTAATGAGTTTAACAATGAAGAAGTATCGCTTTGGTATTAATTCCCAAACCGTTTTCTCCGTCTCTTGGTTGTAGAATAAATTACTTCTTTTTCCTAATTGGTTTATTTAAAAAGACTACACTTACTAAAGCTAAGTTTAGCGTTTACTCCAGACACATCGAGAATTAATATTGTACAAAAAAAGTCCCAAATATTAATTTGGACTTAATTATGAACTATTATAATTGAAAAAGCTATCGTTTTTTAAATATATGTAACATTGACAAATATTTTATTTAGGAATTGTCACTCATTTTTTGAGATAGATTTTTTAAGAAGGCCAAAATCGTGTATTAAATGTGACATAATTTTAGGGGCGTAATAAAGCAAAGATTATAATTTGGATTATATAATAAAGTTTCAACATTCTCCCCCGCGTTGAAGCATCCCTGCTTCAACTAAATTACACAGTAACAGGAACAGAAAAAACAAAGTGTTAGGAAGAATGTAACAAAACTAGAAATAAGCATGTTGGTCGTTTTAAGGTCGAGTTTGATTTGGTAATAAAGAAAGCTTTGAAATGGATCGGATAAACTCTCCGGAAGCCGTACGGAGCTTAACCACACGGACTTTGCCATCCTTACCAGGATATACTTCAATGATGCGCGCCAACGGCCACATCATTGGAGGTACATTATCTTCCTTGAGTAAAACTAGTTTATTTACTTGCAGGTTAGAATATTCTTCAGCCCATTTAGGCCGGTTCTGAAGGCGATTTAAGTAATCAACCGACCAACGTTTCCAAAAAACTTGTTGAATTTTAGAAATCTGCTGGAAGGTGGAAAGTCTATGTTCGTTTAAATGTGAAAGATCCTTTTCAGGATAAGCGGTGAGAGGAGACCCTATCAGAAAGTGTCCTGGTGTAAGGCAGGTTAAATCTGTAGGGTCATTAGAAACTGGACCTAAGGGCCGAGAATTTAGTATTGCCTCGATTTGACAAAGAATAGTGTTAAACTCTTCTGAAGTGAACAAAGCATTACCCACCAATCTCTTGATATGAAATTTTGCGCTTTTGATGGCGGATTCCCAGATTCCACCCCAATGCGGAGATCGAGGTGGAATGAATTTCCACTTGGTCTCATTTTGTGAAACAAAGTCACAGATAATATTTACATTATTATTAGTTTTGAAAAATTGATACAACTCATGTAGGACATTTTTTGCACCTAAAAAATTGGTGGCGTTGTCACTATAGATCACTGACGGATTTCCTTTTCTCGAGACAAAACGTTTTAAAGCGTTCAGAAAGGAGTCAGTAGACAGTCCAAGAACTAGCTCTATGTGAACTGCCTTGGTGACCATGCAAACAAAAACCGCAATGTATGATTTTATGAGTGGAGATTTACGAAGCCTTGAGGATTTTATTTGAAAGAATCCTCCGAAATCAATTCCAACTTTCTGAAATGGTCTAGAAACATTTACACGATCAGAGGGCAAACTTGTCATAATCTGTTGGCAGACTTGATTATTGAATCGAAAACACATATTGCAATTTCGAATGATTTTTTTGATCTCTCTGAGCCCATTAACGGGCCAAAAACGTAAACGAATATTGCTCAGAACGGTTTGAGCACCAGCATGCCCGAGCCGCCTATGTTCGTACTCTAGTATGAGGGAGGTCGTATGATTATGGGGTGGCAAAAGCAAGGGATGTTTCTGTTGGTAGGGAATGGAGGCGTTACAAAGCCGTCCGCCGATCCTCAGCATTGATAATTCATCGAGAAATGGATTTAAAGATAATAATTGTTTATTTGATAGTTGCTGGTTTGCAGAAAGTTCGGAAATTTCTTTAGAAAAATTGGTTAGCTGAACTTGCCGAACTATAAAATATAGAGCTTGGTCCAATTCTTCAACAGTGAGGGGATCAGATTGTTTGTTTCCTTTTAAACAACTGACAAATCTGAGTACATATGCGATAGTACGACGTAATCGAGAAAAAGAAGAAAATTTTTGAAATAATTGTTCCCAAGGAGGTTTTGAGTTGACGTTTGTGAGTATATTGGAACGAGTTTTTCTGTGCTCTGTAATTAGCTGATCAGCTATTGGGGGTTCATCAGAGAATTCTAAAGAATGATTAAGAAGAAAAGCAGGACCGGACCACCACAACTTGTTGTCCAGAATTTCTTGGGCTGATAAACCGCGTGATAGAATGGCAACACTGTTTTCAGCTGATTTAACGTATCGCCACTGACAATTTTGCGTCAGTTCTTGAATTTGAGCAACTCTATGCGATACGAACACTGACCATTTACTAGGGTGTGCCCTGTACCAACATAAAGCGACCTGAGAATCGGTCCACAAATTTATTGAGTCATACTCTAATTTATTTTCGAAGACTTGTAGAATTTTGTTTACAAGTTTCGCCAGCAAGAGCATAGCGCAAAGTTCTAACCTTGGAATGGTAATTGATTTAAGTGGGGCGACTCTAGATTTTGAAGATACTAAAGTAGAAGAAATATCATTGTCAGAATAAAGAACTCGAAAATAAATGCAAGCACCATAAGCCTCTATGCTTGCATCAGAAAAGCCATGACTTTCTATTTTGCTAATAGTTTTCGGACGAAAATATTGTCTAGCTATTTTTTGTTGTGAAAGCAAGGGGATATGTTCAATAAAATTGTGCCAATCTTTAAGAATGCAAGCGTCGTTTATTACGGTGTCCCAATGAAACTTTTTGAACCATAATTTTTGCATCAGTATCTTACCTTTTACTATAATAGGATTTATCAAGCCTAACGGATCATAACATTGAGCTAAGATAGAAAGTATTTTTCTTTTGGTAACTGGACCGTGCACGATTTCTTGAGGGACGGAAATACAAAGAGTATCTTCTGCTGTACTCCACTTTAGCCCAAGAACTTTACTTGGGACTTCATCTATGTTTATGTCATAATCAGCTTTTTGATTTTCCGAAATGTCTTTGGAAATATTTTTAAGAAAATAATCACTATTTGAACAATATTTATGCAACTCAAACCCATGCTTATTTAAGATGGTATTTAATTGAGAGTATAAATTGAAAAGTTCGTTGTGATTATATGAACCACAAAGGCCATCGTCCATATAGAATTGATTCAGAATTGCATCAGACGCAAGAGGAAATTCTAAATAGTTTAGACAAGCAATTTCTTTAAGAACCCTTGTTGCCAAGAACGGGGCCGAATTGGTTAGAAAAACTACAACATCGAGTTGGATACATTTAAAGTCTTCATCAGGGTTTTCTCGCCATAAAATGTTTTGAAGAAAAGTTTGTTCCGGGTTCACGAGGACCTGTCGGAACATTTTTTTAATATCTACCGTGAATACAAAAGGAAAAAGTCTAAATCTACATAGAATGTCATACAATTCTGGCTGGACCTGATATCCCTTTAAACACACGTCGTTTAAGGAATACCCTGAGGAACTTTTGGCGCTGGCGTCCATGACAACGCGCAAACGCGTTGTTAAACTGGATTCTCTAACTACACCTAAGTGCGGAATAAAATATTTATTTTCAGATTTGGCATTTAGCAGAGTTAGGGGTACATAATGAGCATGTTTAAGTTCAATTAATTCATCAATAACTTTTTTATAGTCTTGATAAAAGTTGCAATTAGTTTTAAATTTATTTTCTAAAGAAATGAAACGCTTTCTGGCCATGTAATAAGAATTTCCTAACTTTAGATTTTCTGAAGGTGATTTCAGCGGCAAACTTACTTGAAATCTACCATTTTGTAAAATTTTGGTTGTAGAACGGAATAGGTTTTCAGATGCCTCATCAGCTTCTGAAAGATAGAATTTATTGGGAATTTCCTCGATTTCCCAGAATTTCTTCAAACGGCTGTCTAATTGTAATGTGGAAAGAAGTGAATTAGATTCAGTTAAAACTTCTGAACTACTGTCTATAACAGATATATTGGATACAGTAAAATGATCAGGAACTGTACCAGCTACCACGAAACCTAAGTGAGACTCTTGTAAGACTGGAAGATTTTTGCCAAGTCTGACGAAGTTAGGTAAAATAATATCGTAATAAAGATCCAAACCAATTAGAATGTCAATTTCAGAAGGCTTAAAAAATTCGTCGTCTGCTAGAAAGAATTGTTCCGGAATATTTAATTTTTTCACCAGTATTCTTGATTGAGGGAGAGCACAAGTAATCTCGGGTAATACAACTACTGAAAAATGAAATCTTCTTCGACGATCATAATTGGAAAATATGGTTATATCTGACATTTTAGTACAAGTCGAGCCACTCCCTCCTATTCCTGATATATGTACTGACTTGTTATACGTATCTAATTGTAACTTGTTCACAAGCTTCTCTACGATAAATGAATTTTGGGATCCTGTGTCCAAAAGAATTTTCGCTATGCAGAAATTAGCGTTTTTACCAAGTAAGGTTACTTTTGCAGTACCCAGAAGAATATGACTATTTTTTACTGACTGAACAGAGTGATTCGCTGAATGATTATTTGCGGTAGGGTTATTTTCCGTAAAATTTCTCGAAGGACCTTGAAAACTTGTTATTCCTGAATTTTCCTGTACTGGTTGGATATCCAGAGAACGGGTTTGAAGATTTGAATTACTGTCGAGATGAGAAGATGAATTATTACCATTTTGAACATGAGCAGTATTATCTAAATAAGAACTATTAGATGAGATTAGAGAGCTATGGTTACCTGCGTAGCTATTAGGTTGAGAATTTGAACCATTATTATATAGAGAATATGAATGACGCTTACTACTAGTCATTGGCGGAGAATGTTGATTTTCGCCGATTTTTATGTGCATTAACGAATTGTGTGACTTGGAGCAAAAAGAACATTTTTTAGAGGATTTACACTCTTTCAAATTGTGTTTACCAAAACAATTTATACATAAATTCTTTGCCCTAATAAATTGCAATTTGGCGGAATGAGATATATCTTTAAACTCAGAGCAAGTGTAAATTTTATGGCTCTCCTTGTTACAGTAGATACAAGTTAATTGAAATTGGCGATTTGAAGTTGCCTCATGCATTGTCGAATGAGATGAGAAATTTTTTCTGGTAGTTTTAGGACTAGAAATTTCAACATTTTCCAGAATTACTGCACGTTTTTTTAAGAATTTTAAGAAATGATTTAAAGTAGGTATTTCATCGTGATTCCTCTCAGATTCATATGCCTTAGCCGATTGAAAATCTAACTTCTTTTTTAGAATGAATATAAGTGTTAAGTCAAATAAATTTTCGGAAGTTAAATTCAAATTTTTTAGTGACAAAATATTCTTTTGAATTGTAGTGATTAATTCTCTTAATGTATCTGACTTACATTTAGAAATATTATTACAATCAAAAATTGCTTGCAAATAAGAATTTATTATGGCGAATTTGTTTTCGTATCTCTTCTTTAAAATATTTAACGCGATTACAAAATTTTCATTAATTATCGGTAATGAATCTATAAGTTGAAGGCTTTCACCTTTTAAATAACTCTTTAAGTACACAAGTTTTTGGACATCTGTTAATGTCTCATTTTTCACTATGAGCGCATCGAAGAGCTCGATGAACGATTGAAGTCTCTAATATGACCTGAGAATTGTGAAATTTTTATATCCGGAAGACGAACTGCTATTGGAGCACTACAAGAACCCTCACTGGATGAACTAGATCTTATCTGAGAAGGTGCAGCTTTTAATTTATTAACACAAGCGGTCAAATCGCTTACAAGTTTGAAATATTGATTTTCTGTAAACTCTCTATCTTTTTCTTCTTTGCTTGTATTTGATGCAAGGAATTCGATTTCATTTTGTGCTTTTTCATAATCATGAAATATTAAATGAAGTCTACTTAATCGCGTCTCGAACTGGGTAACATCTAATTCTACGTCTTTTTTGGCTATAAACCAGTTAGACATACGAGTAAGAGAAGACTTAGCAATTTTTCTATATTTTTTGAACTCATCCATTTTTATTAAAGATATTGGAACACGAAAATGTCTTTGAATCACAGAATTTATTGATTTTAATGTCTTTGAAAAACTGATAGCCAAATAGAATAATGAAACAAAGGGTATATAAATGGACTTATCTCACCCAGTATATCCTTTTGTTGTTGTGTCGGCAAATAATCTTGAAGAACTTTCCATAAGTTTTATGCTGGTCAAAAATCCGGCTCGATGTAGGCCAAATGAAGAAGTATCGCTTTGGTATTAATTCCCAAACCGTTTTCTCCGTCTCTTGGTTGTAGAATAAATAACTTCTTTTTCCTAATTGGTTTATTTAAAAAGACTACACTTACTAAAGCTAAGTTTAGCGTTTACGCCAGACACATCGAGAATTAATATTGTACAAAAAAGTCCCAAATATTAATTTGGACTTAATTATGAACTATTATAATTGAAAAAGCTATCGTTTTTTTAAATATATGTAACATTGACAAATATTTTATTTAGGAATTGTCACTCATTTTTTGAGATAGATTTTTTAAGAAGGCCAAAATCGTGTATTAAATGTGACATAATTTTAGGGGCGTAATAAAGCAAAGATTAGAATTTGGATTATATAATAAAGTTTCAACAAACAACATTTTAAAACAGTATGAAAAAGTTAAGAGACTATAAATTAATATATATTTTTTTAGTTATAAGTGAAATACAGTATGTAGTATTTATTACAATATAGTACAATATGTTACAATTTAGTATATACAATATTTAGTATTACCGTCCAAAATTAAAATAAAAGGAAGACCTAAAGCTTTCACAATAATAATTAACTTGTTATGAAGCTATTTCCTTGTGGCATTTTTGTAATCAACTATTCTAAATGGGAACTATAAGCCACAATTTAACTAAAAAAATGATGTTATTAACGTTTCAACGTCTAAATCGGACGTCGTTGTCAAAATACAAAATATTATTAAATTAAACAAAAATGTTCTTGCTTAGTAAAAAATTTTTTCTAATAATTTATTTAATCTGACTAATTTTTGTATTTTGACAATGACATTCGATTTGGACGTCGAAACGTTAATAAAATCTTTTTTTAGTTAAATTGTGGCTCATTTCTATATTCTATAAATTCATTCTACATTTTTATAATAGTATATTGTACAACAAGAGAGAAAAAAGACATATTTCTCACGAGCGCAGAAGTTTGTTGGCACGAGCCGAGGCACAAGGCGAGTGCCGCAAATCAAGCGAGAGAGAAATATCTCATTTTCTCTCGTGTTGTACACTGTACTTTTTCTATGGATGCATTTTTGTCAAGAGTTCAAATTTCAAAATTAAATAATTTAGGTGCTTTTAGGTATATTATATGCCTAAATTGAAATAAAATACATATATACACATAGGTATTTAATATTCTTAATATTTATATACTTTATTTATTTAAAATTATAATTCACAGTTGAATGGTCTTAAAAGGTAATTTTTGATAAGTTTTGACAAGTCTGAACACATTTTATTTGACAAAAATAATTGTGTTTGTATTGTGCATGTTACCATGGAAATGGCGATCCTATGTATGCAAACCGGTGGTGAACCCGTGAGAAAAGAAATTTCTCACTGCAATGGCTGACTTTTCTCACTGCCTGAGAAATTCTTCGTTTTGAATGTATCTAAGTAGTGAGAGAAGTTGCATATTGTATAGCATCCATAGAAAAAAATTATTTTAGCAATATTTTGTACGTGTCATGTCAACTAAATACCTATATTTATTTTGCTAACCTAAATATATACTTTTATTATATACATTGATTTATTACAATTAAGTTTGAAACATCTGAATAGTTCTGCTTCCCTTCCCTTAACAAATATTTTTCTATCAAACAAACACTAAACATATCAAAATAGCATGTATTTCCCAAAATATACAGTCACTGCGTACGTTAAATAATGACGTCACTGGCTTGATGAATTTTAATTCGCGTGTATGTACCTAACTTTTTTATTTGCGTACACGTTAGCGTTTACCTAGACACAGCGAAATATAACCATAATAATAACTAATGTAAAACTAGGTGACGTCACGGGCCGTTCAAACTACTTTAAAATACAGAAGACTTTAAATTTGTACTTCTAAGTTATTATGAGGTTTTGAAGCGTGAAATTTTGGAAATCTCATTTTTATACAAAACTGAACATAATTATGTAATAAAAAAAATGTGCAAGTTCCCTATTGATAGATGATTCATTAATAGTACATTCTTTGACGGTTTTTGCTGTAAATTTTAAAGAACCGCTTAGATTGATATGACATTTGGCATACGCATAGCTAACATGTCAAAGAAAAAAAGTGATATGGTGCCGATGTGTGTTTTTGCCCTGAGGGTGAGTTTCACCCCATCTCATGGGTGAAAAAATATATGTCCAAGATAAGTCCCGAAATGGATAAACTGACTAATTTTAAGCAACTTTTGTTCTATAGAGTTTTTTCACCAAATCAACACTTTTCGAGATATTTGCAAGTGAATATGTTTATTTTTCAACAAAATGACCACGTTTTTAGACGGTTTTTCGCAAATAACTCAAAACGTAAGCATTTTGTTGAAAAAAATATTCTTAGCAAAACTATATCCTATAAAAAAAGTGAAAAAAAAAACGGTGTATATATTAGGTCTCTAGAAAATATATATTAGTCTAGCAAAAGCAGAGTTATAGCTAATGAAAAATTAGCTATAACTTTGGAATTCGAAAAATTCCAAATAGAATTCAATGGGAAAAATCCAAATAATGAAGCAATCTTGGGGAAAACACATTACAACTTTTTTAAAGTGTTTAAAAAAAGCTTTATTTCAGTTTTTATAAAAAAAATTTCTAGCATCAAATGTAAGCAAGTTACGGCTTTTGTTTTGGCAAAAAAAAATAAGGAGGATCACCCCCTAATTAGCAACTTAATGAAATTAATCGTTACCGCTTCACAAGTTACTTTACTTATGTTGTGTTTATATCAGGCCCGGCCCCAGGGGTGGGCGAACTGGGCGGCTGCCCAGGGCGGCAGATTTAGGGGCGGCAAATTTTAGAGGACAGCCAATTTTTGGAATTGAAAAAATGATAAATTAATATGTTTTTCATATTATAAAAAATCAATATTATGAACAAGAGCGGCAAAAATGCAACGGTAAAAACGAGAATTACATAAGTGAAACAATCACAATTGCAAGGTTTATTCGACGGGAAATCGACAACACCGCCTTCTTCTTCATCGCATAAGAATAGTGGGATCAGTATCACTACTTGAGAAAACGCATTCAAAACGAAATTATTCAGCTCCTCCATGACCAAATCAAAAATAAAATTTAAACTTTTTGAAATCAGCAAAGTATTATAGCATAATTTTAGATTGTAGGTAGGTACACCTGATATTTTTGGGCGGAACAAATTACTATTTTTGCACGTTTTGTCGAACCTAAGTTCCTGTTCACAAAGTGTTAAAATTGCAGAACAATTTTTTGGATTTGTGCCTGTACTGGAAACCACTAGCTTGGGACTTACAGGAGTTATTTTGCAAAAACTGAATGAATTGGGAATACCTTTGGAAGATATGAGAGGATAAGTGTATGATAATGGAGCAAACATGAAAGAGAAGAATTTGGGAGTTCAAAACAGAATACTGAAACTATATCCTAGAGCATTTTTTGTCCCAAGATCTAGCTACTCACTCAACTTAGTCGTGAACAATGCTGCTAAAGCCTCACAGTTTGCAGTTTCTTCCTTTTCCTTAGCGACAAAAATGTACAACTTTTTCTCAGCATCTACTCATCGTTGGCTATACTGAAAAATCATATTTCTACCCTAACATTGAAACGTTTGTCCGAAACTAGATGGGAAAGTAGAATTAATGCAATTACTCTCATCAGATACCAAATTGAAGAAATCTACGATGCTCTTATAGAAATTACTGACAATAATAACAACGATAAAACGGTTGCTCATGAGGCAAGCTGTTTGGCAAATCAAATCCGTGATTTTACTTTTCTTTGCTCTGTGATAATATGGCATAATATTTTACTTCACATCAACGTAGTCAGCAAATCACTGCAGAGTATCGATATGGGAGTGTATCAAGTCGGTTTATTAGAAAAAAACTGAAATCTATTTTAACTCTCTCAGAATCGATTTAAAATTCCAGGGCTATTTGACATATATGTACAATGATGCAAAAGAGCAAGGCATCAAAGTTAGAAATTGAGAACTCAAAAATCGGAGGCACAGTCATAGCAAGAAAGAGAAAAGTATTTAACTTCTATTTCAAAATTATAGACACAACCGTTAATGCATGCAAGCGACAGTTTTCAGCAAATCAAGAGCTGTGGTGAAATTTTTGAGTTTTTGTACAACATAAACCAAACTAAGGACATAATTGTTAGTGATTAGATAGATCTAAATTATGCTGATATAAAAGATTAACTCAAAGTACTCTCCACTATTGTGAAGCCCAAGAGTACCTACACCTCTAGATACCCTAAAAATGATTAGAGTGTATGGTTTTGATTTCGCACCCAACGTTAATGTTGCTTTGCTGATTTTATTAACCCTACTAGTGACAGTGCCTCTGGAAAGAGAAGCTTTTCAAAGTTAAAACTAATAAAAACTTACTTAAGATCAACTATATTCCAGGAACTTTTGAGTGCTCTAGCGAAAATCTCTATTGAACACGAAATAGCTGAGTCCCTGGATCTTGGAGAATTATTAAAAGACTTTTCTGGTGTTAAGGCAATAAAAGTGCTACTTACTTAAAAAAGTAATGGTGTAATTATGGATAGTGAGTTTTTGGATATTAAAGCGTGTTAATATATAGTAATCTCGGAAAATTTCATGAAAATATTGCAAAATATATGTGTTTTTAAGCATGTAGCGTTCAAATAAAGTGGAAAAAGGCCTATTATATAATTTAGCACAAAGTACACATCAACAAAAATACAATTGTGGTTTACGGAGCACACTAGTTCGCTCCCGTGGTCAAAAAACCCTTTTAATCATATACTAGTTCGCTCCCATGGTTAAGCGGATTAAATATTTGTCTACTAAGATCTAGGAGAGTTAATATCGGCAAAAGTAGGTACTGTAATTTTTGTATTTTATACAGAAATTATATAAAATATTATTTTTTACATTATTTATATACAAGACAGTTGAATTAGATTATTTAGTAGAATATTCACTTTATTTTAATCCTTATTTTGAAAAATGTTAGTGATCGATTCAGAAATTTTATTAGAAAATTTGATTTCTAATGGCCGGAGCGAATTTACCTCTGAGCCTTTTCTGTAGGGGATTAAAATCTGACCGCCAGAGCGAACTAGTATATGCCCGTGGTTTAAGGTGGTGCTCGCTGAAGGAAGGTGGTGGGTCATGGGTCTACCAAGAGAGGAGGGAGCGGCGGTCACCGATCTTGTCCAGGGCGGCAAAATCCCTAGGGCCGGGCCTGGTTTATATGATCTGTAAGTTTCATCGATTCAAAGTGCTTATTTTTTTAAAAATTTGGTTTTAAACTAAAATTTTTAAGAATTTTAATTTTGAAAAAAATGCTTTTTTTCAAAATAACTTAAAAATTGTTAGAGCTACCAAAAATCTTAAACAATAAAAAAGTCTGCTTTACTTTTATGAATATTTTGTATTTTTTTGTTTTTCTATAAGACAAAAATTGGTTAAGATTCGGTGTTTCTAAATTAGCATACACTCGTGATAACTGACTCGTTCAACCCCTTTTAACTACAGCTCTTTCAAAAATAAGGACTTTGAACCGATGAAACTTACAGATCATTATATGACCAATATATACGCGAGTAATATACTTGTGAAGTGGTAACAATTAAGTTCATTTGAAATGCTAATTATGGAGTGAATTTCCCGATTTCTTACCAAAAAAAGGGACCAACTTAATTTTGAGCATAACTTGTTTACTTTTGATGCTAAAAATTAAAAAAAACAAAAATAAACGTTTTTTAAACACTTCAAAAAAGTTAAAACGAGTTTTTCCCAAAAAAGTGCTTCGTTTTTTGGTTATGGCACGTAAAAATAGACGATTTGGAATTTGACGAATGAATTAAATTAAAAATGAACCTATTTTTCATTAGCTATAATTTAACTCTGCTTTTACTAGGTATAATGACCTAATATACACCATGTTTTTCACTTTTTTGCGTGCTATATTTATGATAAGAATTTTTTTCGGCCAAATACTTACTTTTTAGTTATTTGCGAAAAACCGTCTGAAAACGTTATTACTTTGTAGAAAAATTAAGATATTCACTCGCAAATAACTCGAAAAATATTAACTTGGCGAAAAAACTTTATAGAATTAAAGTTGCTTAGAATTAGTCATTTTATCCATTTCCGGACTTATTTCGAACATATTATTTTCACCCACAAAAGGGGGTGAAACTCACCCCTAGGGCAAAAGCACACATCGGCACAATATCACTTTTTTTCTTGGACTTTAAAGCACGTACTATAAAGAAAAGATGATACATAAATGGATCTGAAAATTTATAAATATTCATGGTGAGAAGAAAACCTTACCAGGTACCATTGTTGTGACCACAATTCATCGTTAAACGTTTGGTCGGAGGCCGTTACTAACGTTTTCCTTTCACGAATTTGAAAATCTTGCACTCTTTTAACTCGCTGTTTGGGGATACCTTCTTCTGCCATGACGTCCCTTTTTTGTCTTAATTTAGACGAATTTAATCTTTGAGAACTTGGTATATCTTCCACTCTTTTAACTCGCTCTTTGGGGATATCTTCTTCTGCAATGAAGTCCCTTTTTTGCCTTAATTTTACATGTTGTTCTTCGGCCCATAGTACCTACAATGTGTAAAGCTAATTATTTAAATAATTCGTTACCTCTCTAGCGCGTGTGTAAAAGTTTCGACATTTTGTTAAAAAAAAACACTATCTACATTACCTTAATATATTTCTCATACTCATAAAGAATGAAAAATCATGGGACAAATACGTCAAGAAGAGAATAATAAGTATATTAAAAAACTAATACAGAAATAAAAACTTCAATTTGTATATTGGTATAAACAATTTTATTAAAAGATGAAGTAGTTTTCAATCCTAATAGCAATATTAATAATATTTAAAAATATTAAAATATTACTAAAAGATTTTTAAATTGAAATCTTATTGGTCCATTTCCTTGGTCACACCTCCATGGCTTCTAAAATTTGCAAGCCAGATGGATGCTGAAGCGAAGAAGACAAGAGGTAATTCAAAAACTTACAATTCACGACCCCGTCTGTTCAGCTGGTAAATTCCAACAGAAAATGGACCTAGTTACTCAAAGAAGTCACAACCAATATAAAAATAAAATAAAAATTCCATTTTTATTCAGTTGCAATGCCAAGGCCAAACAATCTTATTTTTCACTTAGAATACGGAGCGCAGTCCAGCATTCTAAATCGACGATTTTCGATTCTTGTTGGAGTCTCATCGGAGAGAACGTAGGCCTGCTACTCCAGGGTCTAGGACGTTTCATCGCCGCCGTTTCGATGCCGCCAGTTCATCGCCGGCCGATTCATCGCCGGCCGTTTCGATGCCGTCGGTTCATCGCCAGTCAGTTAATCGCTAACTGATATATTTCCGAATTTTCGACCAATTTTCGACAGTTACATTTATTATTTATTTTTAGTATTAATTAGGAATTCTAGGAAATGCGAGATATGACCATTCCCGTTGCCATACTTAATCTTTTAATAGACTTTTAAACTTTTATAATATAAAATATAATTTAACACTACAAATTTAATACTGTTTAGTATCAAATTTAGGGAAAGTAGAAATAGAACAGTAAATTAATATAATAATATTTTTTATCTATTTATGTGTCATAAGTTTTGAACTGAATTTAACGTCGTGTCGTGTCATCTCCCATAATACAAGATCAACTGACTAACTGGCGATGAAACGGCCGGCGATGAAATTGACTGGCGATGAACCGGCGGCATCGAAACGGCGGCGATGAACCGGCGGCGATGAAACGTCTAATTTCGCTACTCCATACTCTAAGTGACCAAGACCGAGAGTTTATTTCCCACATTCCCCCTTCGTATTGCAACTGAATAAAAATGGAATTTTTATTTTATTTTTATATTGGTCGTTACTTCTTTCAGTAACTAGGTCCATTTTCTGTTGGAGTTTACCAGCTGAACTGACGGGGTCGTGGATTGTAAGTTTTTGAATTCCCTCTTGTCTTCTTCGATTCAGCATCCATCTGGCTTGCAAATTTTAGAAGCCATGGAGGTGTTACCAAGGAAATGGACCAATAAGTTTTCAATTTAAAAATCTTTTAGTAATATTTTAATATTTTTAAATATCATTAATATTGCTATTAGGATTGAAAACTACTTCATCTTTCAATTGCCAGATGACGCTAGTCACCTAGTCCATTCACGTCAGTTGCGGTGTGGGGGATAAACTCTCGGTGTTGGCAGTGGCGGCTCTAGCCAATGTAGCGCCCGTGTGCAGTCGATGCACTGGCGCCCTTTGGTCGACGCGCAGTCAAAATGGAATAGTCGAATAAGTACCTATAATACCTAGTACCTGTACTAATAGTACAGAGAGTATTAGAGGGTATTATGTACGCTTATAATGTAAACAAAAATCCAGATGGAAATAGTGCAATATTAAATTATGTGAGGAATGAATAGGTACTCACGGCGTCAGAAGAACCTACCCAAATCTGTCCAAAATATTTAATTAAAAATGAACTTTTCTATCTATGTAGTGTGACCAACTCCAAGTCACTCAAATCCGGGACAAGGCTGAAAAAAATACCTGAAATCCGGGACTTTTCAATAAAAATCGGGCCATTTTTAAGAAAACGATAATTAAAATACAGAAACGAAAAAAATCCACCATTTTAGTATTTATAGAACTATCTTCTTCTTCTTGACGTGCCTATCCGTGACGAATGGTGGCGATCATCATGGCAATCTTCACTTTATCTGCAGCAACGCGAATAAGTTGTACAGATGTTGTGTTGAACCAGGTTCTGAGGTTCTTTAACCAGGATGTTCTTCTTCTTCATGGATCTTGCTTTCCAAATATTTTTCCTTGCAGAATGGCTTGTAGGAGGGCATATCTGGATTCATTTCGCATAATGTGTCCAAAGTATTCCAACTTTCGAGATCTGACGGTGGTTAGTACTGCTCGGTTCTTCCCCTTTCTTCTAAGGACCTCCTCATTTGTGACCCGATCAGTCCTATAGAACTATAGGAGTTCTATAGGATATCCTATAGTCCGTAGAACTATAATCTATAATACCACGATATAAAATGCATGGGTTTTGGACGTGGTGTTAGTATTACACTCTAGAAATTGTCGACTTTTTTTCGTACCACGAATTCAATCTGATGTGAATTCTTAGAAGAATAACGTATTCAAAATTTCAAAATTTAATTTTAGCAAAACTTTGAAAATTCGGATGGCCCGGAAGCCTTGTCCGGGACGCCGGGACACGACTTCGTAATTCGGGCCATGTCCCGGATTTTTCGGGCTAGTTGGTCACACTATCTATGAGGTATAAAGGAAAGTTGGTTGAGGAAACTTGACAGGTGTGAGTACACGAGTAAATAGTACTTTTAGGAAGGAATTTTTTAGATGAATAAAAAAGAACAACTTTGTGATTATTTAAAAAAATAATAATTTATTAAAGAATTATTAACAGACGCACAGAGGCACTTACTACAATATATAATTATAAAAAAAGATACTTTTCGTGCTTTTGCATTAGCAAAATCTTGAAATAATATCACTTACTTCAATTTTTATTTCATATTTAATACTTACTAGTGAGAAATTTGTCAATCGACTTTGCGACAATGTTGACCTTGGATAATTTTTTATTTTTCACTGTGCGCTACTGTCACTGGTAATTTGAGGTAAATTCTAAGAGCAGTAAACAAATTTGGGAACACTGAATGTAATTTATTTGTATACAAGTAATTCAAAATGAAGCTAGAACTTGAATGCTGCATCAATGAAAAACTAGAATCAGTCGAGCTGTGGGTGTATAGAAGAATTCTGAAAATATCGTGGACAGAACACGTTGCAAATAAAGAGGTTCTGAGAAAGATGAATAAAGAAATGGAAATCTTAAATACCATCAAAACAAGAAAATTGGAATATCTCAGACATATTACACGTGGAGAGGGATACAACTTGCTCCAATTGATTATGAAAGAAAAGATTCAAGGAAAAATAAGCATAGGGAAACTCAGAATATCGTGGCGGCGCAATATGAGAACATGGTACGGATGTACATCAAATGGACTTTTCAGAGCAGCCGTCTCTAAAATCCGAATAGCTATGACGCTTGCCGACCTCCGTCGCGGAGATGGCACTTAAAGAAGAATTTAAAATATCCAAAGGTGTAGTAGAATCATCGATAAATAATGGTAATAATTCTATTTCATTAAAGAGTTCAAACCTATCTACGTCTGAAGAGCCAACATGACACAATTTATTTTCTAAATTAGAACAATATGCTCTTTTTGTATCTAACTCTAAATCCTTCCAGTGTTTTAATTTTTGAAGGAACGAAAAAGTGTCATTATTTTGCTTTAAAAGTTCGAAGCGTTCGTCAAACTTAGTAATTGAGGTATCTAATAGGTAATAATAAAAGTTTACTTTAAAATGTATTTTCGCGTCAGTTACTGATTCATCTTACGCCTCATAATACAAAAAAATTATATTTTATGTTGAAACAAAGTAAAGGACCCGCTCTTTGGCGCTTGGCGCCCCCCGACATCCCGGCGCCCGTGTGCACCGCACACCCTGCACAATAGGTAAAGCCGCCTCTGGGTGTTGGTCACTTAGAGTATGGAGCAGCAGGCCTACGTCTCTCCGATGAGACTCCAATAAGAGTCGAAAATCGTCGATTCAGAGTGCTGGACTGCGCTCCGTATTCTAAGTGAAAAATAAGATTGTTTTGCCTTCGCATTGCAACTGAATAAAAATGGAATTTTTATTTTAATTTTATTAAAACTTTTAAAAAGTGTCGTCCAAATGGATTAAACACAACGTTTTCGATCTGATTCAGATCGTCCTCAGTGCAATACATTACGCACATGAAACGAGCACACTAATGAAAGTGGCGACATCAAAATATATGGTTTACATATTACATTTGTAGAAAGTAATGCGACCTAGAGTCGATGATAATGAATTCTATTATAATATTTAAAAAGCAAGATGATTCCTTCCTCGACTGGAACACGTGGTTCTTGCCAGTTCAAAAGACACAGACCAACTTTCAACACTACCAATCGCGTATTTTGAACTGGAAAGAACCACGTGTTGCAGTAGAGCAAGGAACCATGTTGCTCTTTAAGTATTAGAATAGAATCCATTACCATCGACTTTGGGTCGCATTACTTTCTACAAATGTAATATGTAAACCATATATTTTGATGTCACCACTTTCATTAGTGTGCTAGTTTCATGTGCCTAATGGATTGCACTGAGGATGATCTGAATCAGATCGAAAACGTTATGCTTTAATCCATTTTAGTCCGTTCTTTAACGGTAAAATATTGCAAAACCTCTACATTTTAAAGAACCGCTTGGATTGACATGAAGTTTGGCATACACATAGCTAACAAGTCAAAGAAAAAAAGTGATATTGTGCCAATATGTGCTTTTGCCCTGGGGGTGTTTTTCACCCCCTCACCCCCAATATTCGTCCAAAGAAAGTCAGGAAATGGATAAACTGGCTAATTTTAGGTAACTTTTCTTCTATAGAGTTTTTTCACTAAGTCAATACTCTTCGAGTTATTTGACAATGAATATGTTCATTTTTTCAACAAAATAACCACGCTTTTAGACGGTTTTTCGTAAATAACTCCAATAGTAAGTATTTTGTCGAAAAAACATTTTTATCAAAAATATAGCCTGTAAAAAATTTAAAAAAAATGGTGTATATATCACGTCTCTACACCTAGTAGAAGCAGAGTTATAGCTAATGAAAAATAGGTTCATATTCGTCAAATTCCAAATGGAATATTTTAACGTGAAATAACCAAAAATTAAGCACATTTCGGGGAAAATTCATTATAACTTATTTAAAGTGTTTAAAAAAAGCTTCATTTTTATTTTATAAAAAAAATTTCTAACATCAAAATTAAACAAGTTACGCTCAAAATAAAGTTAGTCCCTTTTGGTTTTGGTAAAAAAATCGAGAAAATCACCCCCTAATTAGTATCTTAAATGAACTTAATCGTTACGACTTCACAAGTTTCTTGACTCGTGTATATATTGTTTATATGATCTGTAAGTTTCATCGGTTCAAAGTCCTTATTATTGAAAGGGCTGTAGTTAAAAGGGGTTGAACGAGTCACTGATCACGAATGTATGCAAATTTAGAAACACCAAATCTTAATCAATTTTTGTCTAACAGAAAAACAAAAAAATACATGATATTCAGAAAAGCAAATCTGACTTTTTTGTTTTTCGAGATTTTTGGTATCTCTAACAATTTTTAAGTTATTTTGAAAAAAAGCATATTTTTCAAAATTTAAATTTTTAAAAATTTTATTTTGAAACCAAATTGTTTCAAAAATAAGCACTTTGACTCGATCAAACTTATAGATCATATAAACACAACATAAGTAAAATAATTTGTGGAGCGGTAACGATTAATTTCATTTAAGTTGCTAATTAGGGGGTGGTCTTCCTGATTTTTTTTTGCAAAAACAAAAGGGACCAACTTTATTTTGAGCGTAACTTGCTTAAATTTAATGCTAGAAACTTTTTGTAAAAACAGAAATAAAGCTTTTTTAAACACTTTAAAAAAGTTACAATAGGTTTTCCCCAAAAAGTGCTTAATTTTTTGGATATTTCACGTCGAATTATTTTATTTGAAATTTGGTGAATATGAATCTATTTTTCATTGGCTATAACTCTGGTTCTACGAGATCCAGAGACCTAACGCATACACCATTTTTTTTACTTTTTTATGTGCTATATTTTTGCCAAGAAAGTTTTTTTCGACAAAATACTTACTTTTTGAGTTATTTGCGAAAAACCGTCCAAAAATGTGGTTATTTTGTTGAAAAATGAACATATTCACTCGCAAAAATAACTCGAAAAGTGTTGACTTGGCGAAAAAGCTCTATAGAACAAAAGTTACTTAAAATTAGTCAGTTTACCCATTTCCGGACTTGTTTTGGACATATATTTTTTCACCCCAAAGAGGGGGTGAAAGTCACCCCCAGGGCAAAAGCACACATCGGCACAATATCACTTTTTTTTTGACATGTAAGCTATACGTATGCCAAATTTCATGTCAAACCAAGCGGTTCTTTAAAATTTAGAGCAAAAACCGTGAAAGAATGGACTATTTGGAGGACACTTTTAAAAAGTTTTAATAAAATTTTTTATACCAATATACAAATTGAAGTTTTTACTTCTGTATTAGTTGTTTATCTACGGTATACAGCCAGCTACTGGGATTTTTTCATTGATTTTGAATAAGTATATGATACAATCAATGACATAAAAGAAATTAATTTTGAATTGCTCCGCATTCCCCATTGAAATCAGTCAGAATTTCAATCGCAATTCAAGTACAATTTTATTCAATTTCAAACACAATATTTCATTTTTTGACACCCATCGAAATTAAAAAATGTTGGGGTAAGATTCTTACCCTGCTTTAGGGGTCAAAGTAAAATAATCAAAAACACGTCAAAATTTTTTTTCATCATTCTCTTTGCCTTATCCCTATGCGGGGTTGGCTTCTCTAATTGCATTTCTCCACACAATTCTAACTTGAGTCATATCAATATTAATCCCCTTTACCAACATGTCCTGCCTAATCGTCTCCCCCCACGTCTTTCTTTGGTCTTCCTCTCCTACTCCTTCCAGGAAGCTGCACTTCAGCAATTCTTCGTATTGGGTGATTAACGTCTCGACGTTGAACATGACCAAACCATCTCAACTTATGCTCTCTCATTTTGACATAAATTGGTGCCACACCTAGAGTTCCTCTAATATACTCATTTTTAATTTTAATCTTTTTTGTCATTCCACTCATCCATCTAAGCATTTTCATTTCCGCCACATGCATTCGTTGTTCCTCTTTTTTTTTTCACTGCCCCACATTCAGTTCCGTACATCATAGCCGGCCTTATGACTGTTTTATAGAATTTTCCCTTCAACTTCATTGGAATTTTCTTGTCACAGAGAACCCCACTCGCTTTCTTTCCCTTCATCCATCCATCCCTTATTCTACTGCATCCATCTCCATATATTTCTCCATTACTCTGTAATACCGATCCCAGGTGTAGTTGAAACTATTGCTTTTTACAATCAGTTTGCCATCCAAAGATACCATTTTATTTGTAGTAATTCCATCTTTAAATGAGAATTCCAAATACTCTGTCTTTGTCCTACTAAGTTTTAAACCTTTTTCCTCGAGAGCTTGTCTCCACTGTTCCAATTTTTTTACTAAGTCTCTTTCACTATTTCCTACTAACTCGACATCATCGCAGTTTGAGTTAATGCCTCTGCTTCGTGAAAAATGTGGTTTCTACTTAATATTTCAAAGTTGTCCCCGCCCCACCCCAGAGAGTAAGGAAGCGGGGTCGTGTTTGGGGCCATTCGATAGATTTTTGAAAACGTGATTTTTGGTTTTTCATTTGGAAGTGTATTTCTTGAGATATTAGAGCTGGACAATTCGCTATAATATAAGTTTCGAATCGTTTCCAATGCCCTATGACCGTTTCTTCTCGATCGACCATGAGAAATAAATGTTGAAAACGTGGAGCAAAAACAATGGTTTTATTGACATCTACTGATAATTATTACACTACAGCTGTTGGTTGGGTAGAATTACAATGTAGACTGCACTCAAAAGAGTCCGCATCCCATAATTTATAAGTTCACCAATAATGTACCTACACCTCAGCACAAAGGTTAATGTCTCTAGCATAGTAACGAAAACTCTGCAATTTGAAAGCTGACAAATATAATTTAAACGAGGACATTATTGCAACACTATTTGGCAATTCATTCAATTTAAAGGAACTTGAATAAACTTTTAATTAAACTTTTAATCGATTTTCTTCTTAAGGTGCCTTATCCTCCGCAAGGCTTTCGCATTAATGTTTCACAATTATGCACAGTAAAACTATAAAAAATTAGGAAGTTGAGATTAATGTCAGATTACAATTTAAGCGATTCATTTGTGATTGAACCGGTTCTATAATTTACTTAGGGTATCGCAATAAATCATTTTTTCCAATTATGAGATGAGGGGTCTTTTCACACACGCTGTATATTTCATCCATGATGTGTAATTTAAGGTGAGAATAACGTAATTCAAACTTTTATACACTTATTTGCATCGTATTTTGTAATCACTAAATGTTTCATTACAAATATTTAATATTATTTATATATACTTACCCTTTGGTCATTTGCAATTTTTTTCGGAAAAAATCCACGTTTCTGATGATTTTCGTATACATTTTCTAATGGAATTAATATATATGTATCTTTAAATCCCCTAACCTGTAAATGACAATATCTATAATTACAATTAATTGACCTTTTTGTCGGAAATTTGAAAATGGCCGAAATATTGAACAAAAACTCATAACCAATCCCCGCAAACTCTTACGCTCACGTAACCCGCTTAAGTTTAACCGCACACATACAACCTTAAATATTGATTTTAGCAAAAAAATGAAAGTATCAAAATTTTATAAAATGGAGTTTCCATTTTTATTTATGTACATTTATATAATAAAGTTAATAATAAACGAGAAAATTGAATAGGTAATAAGGTTTTGTTATTATTCTCTTCTTTAACTCAAAAAATATCGACGACAGAAAAAATGTTGTGGGAAATCGCATTTGCAACAATTTCAGTTCCTACTATTTTTGTTGAAAATTTTAAAATTACGGAGATATTTAGCAACAACGGTTCTCCTTTAAATTCAAGATGGCAGCCAGTACCGGCGCTAGGGTATAAGGCGCCCGCCTGCAAAACTAGCATAGGCGCTCTTCGGTTTCTTTTAAATTAGTATTTTGTATAAGAAAAGAGCTCATTTTGGCGCCCCCTAAACAGGGGCGCCAGCCTGCAGTGCCTCTCCTGTAGACCCGTTATCGCCGGCCCTGATGGCAGCTAACGCGGTGACTGAATTCAGGCGATTTTAAATTTACACTACTATTGACCCCCGTCAATAGGTTAGAATAATTTTCGGTAGCTCGTCATCCCAGACTGGGCCTTTTTTTCGTCTAACCAGACCGGACTATAATTCCTATTGATTAGTTACGCAATTTTACTTTTATTTATTATTATTATTATCAGATTTAGCCATACGGCTCACACTCCCTCTAAGGGGAAAATTGACTCATCCCAGATACCTACGGTATCAAAAGGATTGAGCTCTGGTGGGACTCTTTCCGTGTTATCGAGCCCTAGGTGACTTGGAATGCAGGTGTATCTCCCAGAAATTTTCGTACGCATCTGGCCGTCGCGAGTGGTACAGCTTTCTGCATGGTCTTATAAAGATGTTCATTCAGACCCAGCTTTTTTATGCTTTCGAGGAGGGTCTTCGGAATGACTCCAGTAGTAGAAATAATAATCGGTATCGTCTGGGTACTTTGCATTCTCCATTGCCTTCGTATTTGAATTTCTAGATCTCTGTATTTGGCGATCTTTTCAGTAAATTTACTACGTAGATTATTGTTGTTAGGTATCGCCACATCAATTAGTGTTGTTTGTCTTGTTAATTTATTAACTAGTACGAGATCTGGTCTATTATGTGCCACTGTTTGGTCTGTGAGCACAGTGCGGTCCCAGTATAGCTTGTAGTTGCCATCCTCAAGCATACTCTCAGGGACGTATTGATAATACGGGAGATGGTCTGTTTGGAGAAGTCCCAGCTTGATAGCTATCTCTTGATGAAGGATTTTTGCTACTGCATCATGCCGTTCCTTGTATTCAGTTGCAGCAAATGCCTGGCAGCCCCCTGTAAGATGTTGGATGGTTTCTTGGGCTTGACATCCATATCGGCATCTGTCGTTTTGAACCTGAGGGTCTTTGATGATATATTTCAGGTAATTTCTGGTTGGTATAACCTGATCCTGAATGGCCAGCAATGAACCCTCCGTTTCAGGGAACATCTTTCCTGATGTCAACCAGTAGTTCGACGCTATATTGTCGACATAGTCTTGGCTGACCTCATTGGGATGTCGCCCGTGCAGAGGTTTACCCATCCAGGCGCGCACTTTTTCGTCCTTAGTAAGGTGGTTTATGCGCATTTCTGGTTCCCTCAGTTTGATCGGTGTTGTGTCATCTACTGCGCAGATAGCGCGATGTAGAGTAGATGTCTCAGCCTGCATCTGAAAATAAGTTCTTAAATTAGCAATTTGTTTATCTAATTGCTCACCTATATCCATAAGTCCTCTTCCTCCTAGATTCCGTGGTAATGTTGTTCTTTCTACTGCACTCTTAGGATGGTGTTTTTGTGCCTTTGTGAGGTGTGTTTGCACTTTACGCTGAAGAACTTCTATATCTGTTTTTGTCCACTTAACAATACCAAATGAGTAGCTAAGCGCGGAACATGCGTAGGTGTTTAGTGCCTTAAACAAATTTCTATTGTTAAGGTGTGAGCGAAGCAGCTGTTTTACCCTTCGTATAAACTCAGTAGTTATCTCTGTTTTCATTTGTTTATGGTCAATTTTCCGCGCTTGCTTTACTCCAAGATATTTGTACATATCGTTTTCACCCATGGCCTCGATGTTCTGGCCATTTTGCATATCGAATCCTCCGGGCTGTACTTTTCCTCTGACTATATTTAAAATACGGCACTTGTCTAGTCCGAAGTACATACTAATATCATTAGAAAAAGTTTCTACAGTTTTTAGCATCTCGTCGAGTTGGTTTCGAGTGGAAGCCATTAATTTCAAATCATCCATGTACAATAAATTATTAAGCTTCGCCACCACATTGTTGTTATTTTTGATGCTAAAACCTGCATCTGTGGAGTTCAATAGCTGAGATAGTGGGTTCATAGCTAGACAGAACCACAGAGGACTCAACGAATCTCCTTGAAACAGGCCCCGGCTGATTGCGATATTTTCAGTTTCGATGTTACTTTCACCAGGTATTTGAAGGTGAATTCTAGTTGTCCACTCTGTCATTATATGTTGTAAAAAGTCACTATATTATCATCGACTTTATATATTCTCAATATATCTATAAGCCATTCATGCGGCACTGAATCAAAGGCCTTCTTGTAATCAATAAAAGCAGTAAATAGGTTCCTCTTTTTGGAATATGCTTGATTAGAAATGACTGAGTCGATGATAAGTTGTTCTTTGCAGCCCATGGAACCCTTAGCGCATCCTTTCTGTTGAGGCTCTATGATATTGTTCAGCGCACAGTGTTGGTAGATACGCCGGGATACACAGGATGTGACCAATTTATACAAAGTTGGAAGACAAGTAATTGGGCGGTATTTTGCTGGATCTTGGGTGTTATTTTGATCCTTCGGTATTAAATAAGTGGTTCCCTGAGTTAGGAATGATGGTATATCCTGCGGATTAGAAATAACATAATTAATTAGTGTTGATAAGCATTCATGAGCACTCCAAAACTTCTTGAGCCAAAAGTTTTGAACTCCGTCTGGTCCAGGAGATTTCCAGTTATGAAGCTCTTTGATGATATTTGAGACTTCTTCAGTGGTGAAGGGTTCGTAGAGAGTAGTAGTGTAGTGTTGGCAGTTATGTGCCGTATCTTCGATCCATCCAGCATTGTTGTTAAGAGCAGCTGGTGTGGAAAGTTGATTTCCCCAAAACTCATGAATTTCTTCTTGGCTTGGATAAGACTTATCGAGATTTTCTACGGTGGAATTGAGTTTTCGATAGAACGCCTTCTCAGCAGTCTCAAAAAGGGCATTGTCGGATTTTCGGTTGTTACTCACTTTGTACCTTCTTAGTCGTCCTGAATAAACTGAGAGTCTTTGTTTTAACGTATCCAGGCACTGTTGGGCTGTGTTGTTTTCTGGATCGTATCTTGAGTGTCTTGCAGTATTCCGTATTATTTCTTCAGCTCTCCTGATGACTCTTGTACTTCTTACACCTCGTATATATTCTGTGACTCGACCAATATCCCTACGCAGCAATTCAATCTTTCCGAGCAGTCTTTTTTACCAGGGTGCAATTCTGCTACCAGTCCTTCCGTTATTAGAACCCCGTCGTGTTCTGATCTTAATGCCCATTACATTAGCAATTGCTGTTGCTGCACAGTAGATTAGCATGTGCAGATACTCTAATGTGTGGGCTTCTACGACATAATTGGGTAGGACTTCAGTGTTCACAATTTGTAACAGCACACCTAGTCTCTTACAAGAGTTTATTCGTGGTAGCGGTGGTCTGCTAAGTGGGTTTGTTCCATTAAACTCTTGTACAGCACGTGCCATTTCGCTTACTAGTTTATCATGTAGCTCGTTGTTTTCCTGCTCTGTATTGTCAGGTTGAGTTTCTTGTATGGCAAGCTCAGGAATCTGCTCATGCACTTCATTGGGGACTTGATCTTCAATTACAACATCGTTATGAATCTCCCGTTCGACTTCGCTTCTGATGATATTGCGTCTAGTCTCTGGGATAAGGTTGTTTCTTATAATTACCCGGTATTGGTCTGATACTCGTTGCTCCGATACTTGAATATCTGGGTACGTCCTGCAAAATTCGGCATACAGCTGTTGTCGGTAGCCGATTGTTTCTTGACCGAGGTTTGTCACCTTGTAGTAGAAGCGCAAAATGTTCTCATTGATGGACACAGTCCATTTCATGCGCTGCCTCGGTCGTCCCGCTTGAGTGAGCGCCGGCTGATGATCCAGCGCAGCACCTTCGGCGGGTGGAGCTCTTGTTGTTGTTTGGCTCGCTTGTGGTTGTGGTTGTGGTTGGGCTGTAGCTGATTGTATGACAGGGGCCCGCCTCCTCAACACCCTGCCACCGACGTCCCGCATGCTGTCACGTCCAGCGCCGGCTCCAGACGTGCCCTGGCGATCCCAGGCAGCGATCCTAAACATAAATTATGATTCTCCATTCTCATGGGTGTGCATTTTATACCTACTGCCAGGTTTCAGTTATTGTTCCACGGCAAGTATCCCTGCTACTCTCTGGGTATTGGCGCTACGAATACCCAGAAAGCATCCCCCATTCGCAGGGGGCCGCGCCTGATAGAAGAACTGACAAAAAACTCCCACAGGAGTTTTATTATTATTATCCAGATTTAGCCATACGGCTCACACTCCCTCTAAGGGGAAAATTGACTCATCCCAGATACCTACGGTATCAAAAGGATTGAGCTCTGGTGGGACTCTTTCCGTGTTTTCGAGCCCTAGGTGACTTGGTATGCAGGTGTATCTCCCAGAAATTTTCGTACCCATCTGGCCGTTGCGAGTAGTACTGCTTTCTGCATGGTCTTATAAAGATGTTCATTAAGACCCAGCTTTTTTATGCTTTCGAGGAGGGTCTTCGGAATGACTCCAGTAGTAGACATAATAATCGGTATCGTCTGGGTACTTTGCATTCTCCATTGTCTCCGTATTTGAATTTCCAGATCTCTGTACTTGGCGATCTTTTCAGTAAATTTAGTACGTAGATTATTGTTGTTAGGAATCGCCACATCAATGAGGGTTGTTTGTCTCGTTAATTTATTGACTAATACGAGATCTGGTCTATTATGCGCCACTGTTTGGTCTGTGAGCACAGTGCGGTCCCAGTATAGCTTGTAGTTGCCATCCTCAAGCATACTCTCAGGGACGTATTGATAATATGGGAGATGGTCAGTTTGAAGAAGTCCCAGCTTGATAGCTATCTCCTGATGAAGGATTTTTCCCACTGCGTCATGCCGTTCCTTATACTCAGTTGCAGCAAATGCCTGGCAGCCCCCTGTAAGATGTTGGATGGTTTCTTGGGCTTGACATCCATATCGGCATCTGTCGTTTTGAACATGAGGGTCTTTGATGATATATTTCAGGTAATTTCTGGTTGGTATAACCTGATCCTGAATGGCCAGTAATGAACCCTCCGTTTCAGGGAACATCTTTCCTGATGTCAACCAGTAGTTCGACGCTATATTGTCGACATAATCTTGGCTGACCTCATTGGGATGTCGCCCGTGCAGAGGTTTACCCATCCAGGCGCGCACTTTTTCGTCCTTAGTAAGGTGGTTAATGCGCAGTTCTGCTTCCCTCAGTTTTATCGGTGTTGTGTCATCTACTGCGCAGATAGCGCGATGTAGAGTAGATGTTTCAGCCTGCATCTGAAAATAAGATCTTAAATTAGCAATTTGTTTGTCTAATTGCTCACCTATATCCATAAGTCCTCTTCCTCCTAAATTGCGTGGTAATGTCGTACTTTCTACAGCACTTTTTGGATGGTGTTTTTGTGCCTTTGTGAGGTGCGTTCTTACTTTTTGCTGAAGATTTTCTATGTCCGTTTTTGTCCACTTAACAATGCCAAATGAATAGCTACCAAATGAATAGCTATTATTTCTATTGTTGGTTTCTATATACCAGTAGATGGCGCGTTGTCCCTGCGTTACAGTGCTTTTGTAACACAGATAGCATTATCCCTTTTGTTCTGCTAGTTATTATTATTATTATTATTATTATTTAATGTAGCATATGGAATATCTACCGTTATAAAACAGATAAATATCTAATATACGAAATACAATCATTTATTTATGATTTATTTGGATTGGGCACTTATCTATTCAATAATTGTATACGCTTTTGGCAAAACCCTCGACTTGATCACTGCTATCACGATATTATGGATTAGCTATTGTAAAAATTAATAACTAAGAGATTTTAAGATTACGTAGGTACATAGCCCCTTCCAACATACCTCGTTGAAGATAAAAGTAAAAAATCTATAAACGAAACAAAAATTGAAGTACTGTGTAAAATACAAAATGCAACGCCCAATAAAAGATGAAGAATCATAATTAAATTTTAGCAAATAATGTACCAGAAGTACATAGACTAAAAGCCGGTATAGGTTGGAAGTGGAAGATCATCATAGGAGTTAGGCAAGGAGATTCACTCCTCTACTGTCCACTCCTCAAGTCCTCTACTGTTTAACATAATGTTGGATGAAATAATAAAACAAGTGAAGAAAAAAAAAGGAGTACAAAATGGGCGATAGAGAGATAAGAATACTCTGTTATGCTGATGACACCGTGTTAGTAGCAAAGTGCGAAGACGACCTACAAAGATTACAGCACGAATCCAACATTAACGCAAAAGAAATGTCGATTGTGATACTCAATCGGTATCCCCTTTGTCTGTACAAATTCATTTACTGTTTTTTTGTTCTGACTTTCCTCTGTACGCCATAGATTTCGTGATCCATGTCACTTGTGAACTTGATCCAATGTTATCTTTTTATTGCTTTTCGCGAATTTATTCTGTTTCTGGTTTCTATATACCAGTAGATGGCGCGTTGTCCCTGCGTTACAGTGCTTTTGTAACACAGATAGCATTATCCCTTTTGTTCTGCTAGTTCCTTGACTGCTTGACAAAACCATGGTTTGTTGTTTCTTATTGTGCTGGTTTTTTTTCTTATGCCAATAGACTCTTCCTCAGCTTGCTGGATGCAGTTTTTGATTTCATTTCAGCATTCTTCTACTTCAAAGTTGTGCATGTTAATGTTTTCCAATTTGCTTGTCAGCCTGCTTTCATACAATCTTTTTGTGCTTTCTGGGGTCATTGATTCTATATTGTATCTCTCAAGCAGAGTTTCTTAATCAATAACTAAGAAATTACAGTACCCTTATGTATAAGGATAATTTTTTATCTATATCTGGGTGCCATATTCAGCAGCTTAACTTATTAAGGTAGATTATGCAATTTGCAATTTTTTTAAATTGTGTCAATATGTTTATTGTATTTTGTTTTACTTCATTATTTTTTATTTATATTAACGATTTATATAATTTTAGTAAATTGTGTTTTGTTATTGTTTTGGTTTTTTGATGACTCTTTATTTGTCTATAAATCAGGGAGCAAAAGTCATTTGAGATGACTAAAATTAATTGAATATTAATTTTTAGTATTATACCTTGTATTTTTATCATCCGTGTTGAGCTGCCCCCCCCCCACTTGCAAAAATTAAAAAACAAATAGCCCTGATTTATCAAAAATTTTGAGCTCGTTACACTTAGCCCCCCCCCCCTCCCACTACTTAAAAATAGGGATATTGATTTATTGACTTTTGCGGCAGAATTACCAGCTATTTATGAGCGCTTGAAATAATTATAGTTTCGATTTTTGAGCTCATCCCCTTCACCCCCAAACAACCCTTTAATTGATTTAACTTAAGAGAAAAATGCTGAGAAAAATGAAAATATATCATATCGCGGATATAATTTGTATAGCTTATATATTCTAAGATTAAACTCTTAAATCACGCGCATTTCGATTATTGAGCTACAACCCCTTCGCAAGAAAACCACCTCATCTTCCCGGCTTAAGGGATAGTTGTACTTAAAATGCATTCATTTAATTATTTGCCGATTACATATTATTTCATAATTTATGAGCTCCCAAAATACGCGCATTTATTATCATTAAACCGCAATTCCTTTTGTATAGTGCAGTCACTGAAGGTAAAAATCAACTATTACCTTCAATTTCGGTGAATATTCATCGATTTTCAAGAAAATTGGTGTGGTTAGAGGATACCTCAAGAAACAAAGGTGAGATGGTGCCACCTTGCGCCTTTACCCTGAGGGTGGATACCGCCCCTTCTTGGGGGTAAAATTATTTTATTAAAAATAACTCCACAAAGAGATAGAGGGACAAATTATAAGCAAAATTTGTAATATAAGGTTATTAAAATAAGTCAATACTTTTTGAGTTATTAAACATCAAAGATTTTAATTATTCGTGAAAAAAATGCATGCTTTAAAGCGGTATTTCGTAAATCACTGAAAAACTGTAAGTTTTTACCAAAAAGTTAATAGAAGTTTAATTCGTATAGCTTATATTCTAAGAATAAACTCTTAAATCACGTTCATTTCGATTATTGAGCTACAACCCCTTCGCAAGAAAACCACCCCATCTTCCCGGATTAAGAGATAATTTCACTTAAAATGAATTTTATTAATTATTTGGCGACTGCATATCGTTTAATAATTTATGAGCTAGCAAAATACCCGCATTTCAATTATTGCATTGCAATTTTCTTTCTATAGTGCAGTCACTGAAGGTAAAAATCAACTATGATTTTCGATTTCGGTGAACCTCCATTCATTTTCACGAAAATTGGTGAGTGGATAGAGGATACCTCAAAAAACAAAAGTAACATGGTACCACCTTGCGGTTTTAGCCTGTGGTAGATGTCAACCCTTCTCGGGGGTGAAAATTGCTTTATTAAAAATAACCTCACAAATCGATAGAGAGACGAATTCTAAGCAAAATGTGTTATATAACGTTATTAAACTAAATCAATACTTTTTGATTTATTAAAGATCAAATATTTTAATTTTTGTGAAAAAAAAATGCATGCTTTTAAGCGATTCTTCATAAATAACTCAAAATCTTGTAAGTTTTTACAAAAAAGTTTTAATCACTAAAATTGAAGCCAATAAAAAATATAATAAATTCCTTACTTGAACAACCATTTATTTTTTATTTAAAGTAAGTTATAGGTAATTGAATGTATATTTTTTTCTGCGAATATTCAAATCTAAGGATCCAATCCTAATAACGGGGAAGCGATGCATTTTATAATACTTACTAAATACTTGTCAAAGTACTTATACCCCAGTTAATAGGGAAAAAAACATGAAAAAATGTTAAGCAGGGTTTTGAAGGTGCTAAACGGTAGATAAGAGATAAATGATGATAATTCCGTGAAGACGTACAGCTAATTTTTCTTCTTCTTTTTTTTAAACAGGTACAAAGAATGACAAACTCAGTTTTTTGACTATAAAACGTTTCTTGTAAATTTTAGAGAAAAATGTTTTAAATAAGTGTTGTAGATCTTAAAAAGTTCTTGAATTTGATAGTACTCATATTAATATACATAAACAATTGACCTAGATAATTGCAAACAACTCTCATTTTTGCACTAATTTTTAAATATTAATAACTTTACTTTTTACATAATGATATATAATTTAACTACTTTAAATTATGCCATTTAATGGTTTCTTTAAGTGCACTAAATTTCAACCAGATTGACCAAATAGTTTATAAGTTATTCAATTTGTTTATCCCAGAGAGCAATTGTTTATACAACTGTTCTTGCCCTAACAGTGAATCTAGAGATATTTAGCAAATCGCAATCAATTATCCGAGAGTCTACTTTTAAGATGCATTAAGAAAAAATTAACATTTTATTAAAATTGTTATTAAAAAACTCGTTTGAAAAAGACCCTACTTTCTAGGTTATAAACAATTTGAATAACTTTGACAGTTTTTATGTCACACGCTTGCATGTAGGCTCACTGAAAAGCTGGTGAAAAAATACATATTAAAAAAGAAAAAATAATTTTATATGACAAATAGGAATCAAGTTAGTATTTTTTTTATAAATCAAATTTTGCATTGTTTATAAACATCTATATTTTACGATCCAGTTTATAGATTGCATATGCAGTGAAATAATAAAAACTTATGACCTGTTAAACTGATGGTACTCGTGAAACACCTCCAACGAAAGTGAAGGTGGGAATTGTTCAAGCTTCGCTTCCTTTTTTGGGAAAAAACTGCAATATATTATCACCTTCCATAGCATGCACAACCTTCTTTTTTAACTGGAGTAGCTCAAGAAAATACTAAAAATTGTGTAAATTTCACCTTGCACAATTGGAAAATCCCGTGAAAATCAATTAATTGAATTTTATTATAAAAGTTATTGAACTCTACAAGTATTCCTTAAAAATTATTTAAATTATTAATTAAAGTATATTTTTTATATAAATATAAAATAATTATAAATTAGTACAATACATTATTTATTTTTTTTTATTTGACATAATTAAAAAGTATTTAAAAGTCCTTAATAGTTTTTAAAAAACTAATTTTTGTTTTATTTTGTTTTTGAATCAGGCCCGATTCTATAAATGGGCACGTGCCCAGGGGCGCACGAGCCTGGGGGCGCCAAGAGGGCGCAAGAAAAAAAATAATAAAAAAAATAAAAATTTTAATAATAGTTTAAAATAAACAAATATTTTCTGGAGATCGCGGCAAATTGTAAACAAAAACTACGAATAGCGATTTAATCATTGGGAGGGTATCAGCGTAAAATACACCACCACAACCCGACCTCAACGCCGCGCCCGCGCCGGTCCTAGACGACGGAACAAAGCGGAAGCGCGCCGCTCTACATGTGTCTATTTTTAGCCCGCCCGCCTCCCCCCACCATCCTCACCACAACATCCCTTTTGTCGCTTGACTCCACAGTCAGGTATTAGACACTGGACAGTCTATTGTGGCGTGGTCTTTCCACGGTTGCGCTGTTTGTTTACGTGCATCAGTTCTTTCAGTCGAGCGCTTCGCTGCTTCTTTTTTGATGTGATTGGTGACTAGTGAGTGTAGTAGGCTACTATGAGTGAGAAAAAGAAACCTAGTGGCGCTGAATTCCGTAAACGTGCAAATCAGAGAATAGCGCAAGTGGCGATCTTCCTAAAAAAGGTTCCTAGAATAAGTAATTTCTTTAACGTTGTATCTGATGTTCATACGAGTCAACATAATTCTAATGACAAAAATGTTGACACTCAAAAAAGCTTGCCTCAAAATGAAGCTTCTGCCTCATCATGTTCAGATAACATAAATCCAGCTTCAAATGATCAGAATTTTTGTTCAGCTTCTGAACTATCCTTACCATCCACCACATCTCGTACACATCATTCGCCTAGTAGGCCTAAGCAGGTTACCGTAGAACCACTAAACCCATATTCTAGAAATAGTTTTGATTTTACACTAGATGATCCGGCCACTTGGGACACAAAAAACGATGAACAAGTTCTTCAAATAATCAATTCAAATGTCAAGCAAGATTTGCAAGCAGATTTTTCAAAGTCAGAACGGTACTATAAAAATGATGTTAAAAAAAACCGTAAGCTTTCAGTAAATTTGTTTTCAGGCGAAATCCCGAACGGAGAACGTTTTAGAAGAGATTGGCTTTTGTATTCAAAATCCACTGGTTGTGTATTTTGCATTCCATGTCTTCTCTTTCAACCAGAAAATAAAAGAACTTCTTTTTGTGAAGGTTTCTGTGACTGGAAACATTCATTAACTTTAGCCAAGTCACACGAACAATCAAATGACCACAGGATTAATGTCCTTAAATTAATTTCAAGAAAAAAGTCTCTTTCCGTAGAGTCCTTGGTCTCTTCACAGCATCAACAAGAGGTGAAGTATTGGAGAGACGTTCTAACTAGAATAGTGACAGTTGTAAAATTTTTGGCATCTAGAGGACTTCCGTTTCGAGGTGACAATCAAGAATTAGGTTCAACTTCCAATGGCCTTTATTTAGGATGCCTTGAGCTAATTAGTGAGTTTGATCCATTCTTAGCACAACATTTCACTAAATACGGCAATAAGGGTAAAGGAAATGTATCATACTTGTCATCAGACGTATGCAATGAATTTATTACCGTCATGAGCAACGAGGTGCTTCGTACAATAATTGATGAGATTAATCAAGCACGATATTTTGCCCTGGTTGTTGATTCGACACCTGATGCGTCACATAGTGACCAGCTGGCGGTAGTTTTACGGTATGTGTCCCTAAAAGATGCTTGTGCCACAGAGCGGCTTGTAAAACTCTTGCCACGTATATCGCACAAGTCTGAAGGTCTTGAAGAGGCAATCCTTTTGTCTCTTCAAGATCTGAAACTGGACATTCGAAATTGTCGTGGCCAAAGTTATGACAATGCATCAAACATGTCGGGCCCTTACAGTGGATTACAGTCAAGGATTAAACGAATAAACCACCTTGCAGATTATGTTCCGTGCGTCGCACATTCCCTTAATCTTGTAGGCAGCTATGCGGCCGAAAAGGCTTGTGTGGAGGTTGTAATCTTTTTCAACTTTGTTCAAAACCTCTTCAATTTTTTTTCAGCATCTACGCATAGATGGAATGTCCTAAAAGCATTAATAGGGAAGAGCAATGATGGAAAACCACAAAAAGAAAAGAAAACTCTGATGTTAAAATCCATAAGTGACACTAGGTGGTCAGCCAGGTCCGACGCACTACTTGCTTTGGTTACCAGCCATAAAGAAATCAAAGCTGCCCTTGAAGATTTGATTAAGGATAAAACACAAACACCAGACACACGGCTGACAGCAGAAGGGTTTGTTAAAACCTTGGAGAATTTCCAAACAGTTCTTTTAATTGTAATTTGGAATGATATCTTGCAAAGAGTGGACAAAGTTAGCACAACGTTGCAAACAGAAGAATTAGACCTACTTGGTGCTACAAAAGAGCTTGAGTCTTTATCGTTGTTCTTAAACGAGAAAAGTGAAAAATTTGATGACTTTGAAGCTGAAGCTTTGAAAATGGCTAATTTAAGTACCCCTTCTTATGACAGAGCAAGAAAACGTACCATGTTTTTTGATGAACAAAGGGATGAACAGTTTGAGAAAATGGATCCTAGAACAAGATATAGAACTGGAGTTTTCAAACCCATTTTCGACCATCTAGTAGTGCAGCTCAGTAGCCGGAAAAATAGTTACGAAAATCTAAGTAAAAGATTTGAAATATTCAGTCAACTTCACGAGAAGAAGTATGAAGATCTAGTGGAACAAGCTAAAAAGGTTGCTCAGTACTACTCCAATGACATTTGCGAAAATGACTTCGTACAAGAGTGTCATCACTTTCAAATGTACATGAAGGCTGAGAAACTGAAGAGAATAAGAGACTGCTACTCATACATCAAAGAAAATAGTTTAACAAGCACATTTCCGAATTTGGAAGTAGCCATTAGGGTGTATTTGACTCTGCCAGTTACAAACTGTTCGGCAGAGAGGAGTTTTTCGGCCTTGAAGAAAATCAAGTCAGAAAATAGAAGTACAATTGCAGATGAAAAGCTAAACAGCTTGATGTTACTGTGCACTCAAAGTGACATAACCTTGAAACTTGACTGTGATAAACTGATTTCCACATTTTCAAACTTGAAAATGCGGAAGAAACCAATGTAAATAGAAACCGATGAACTGATGAACTTACAACAAAGATAATATAACATGAAAGTGTGATGTTATTATTAATATTGAACTAGTATATCAAGATGTAATGTTATAAAGGCAGAGTACAGTGTATATAGTAGAATAATAATTACAATTATAATAATAAGGGTGGGAGGGTGGTCCGTGATACCGTAGTAACAAAACCTATTGATTATTATGCTAATCTGTTATTGTTTAAGCGTCAATAACGGTTTTGTTTTGTTTTACGGTTGCCGGTTGCCAGTCCGGGACACGGCGGGTCCATAGGTGGTGGATAATGGAATATTCTCTATTTGTAAAGAGAATAGGGGTTAGATCCCCCCCGAACCAAAACTGGCAAATAAGAAAAAAAGTACAAGAAAAAGCGGAAATCTATTTCGAAATATGGCGCTAGTGGCCGGGTTGTGTTGGCGTATATTTGGTGGTTGGGAGGGGGGGGCGCTTGTCAAAATGGTGCCCATAGCGCCAAAGACCCTAAAAACGGGCCTGTTTTGAATTGTTATGAAATATTATTTAATTTAATGAAGCTATTAATATTTGTTTAGATAGGCATCTAATAAGTATAAATATGTAATATGTTTGCACTATTATTTAATGATGTATGTTAAGTTCAATAATTAGAATAAAATTCATATATTTGTTTTGATAGTAATATATATATTTTAATAAATTCATATAATTAATTATAAAAATAAAAAAGTAAAACATTGTTTATGAATTTTAATTTGATTATTCTAGTGAACGTCTATAACTTCTAAATCGCTTCTCGGCAAGATACAGTTTATCCTCTACAAAGTCTGACTCGACATCGTCAAGAACCACTGCAGCGCGATTACAACATTTTTTCTCCTCTTCTTCCACTGCACAGTTTGTAAAAAGATCCGTACAGTTTATACCATATTTTTTACAGCCACATCTTGTACTTTTGCAACCCGTTGAACATTTACATGTAATTTGTTTTAATATCTCTTTAGGTATCAAACAATCTAAGGTGTAAATAGGTTCAAAACCCGTATCAGTTTTTTTCCATCCATACTGGGTAGCATCCAGTTTTTTACCTAACCAGTGTTAAACGCGAAGTACATGCTGATAACCTGCACCTTCTGTTGGGGACAAATTTTCCAATTTAAAAGATTTTTTCCCTGTATTTCTTATAAATTGTAAAAAACGTAACTAATTTAATGCCAATATGTTATTATTTTTTTTATATGTAACATCAATTGCAGCAGAATACAAAGCAACAATGATATCACATCCGTTTTTCATGATGTTCTCCTTGTTAGCATTCTCGTCATAAAAAATATTTATCAGATCTACAATTTCTGACGATGCAGTTAATAATTTGAATTTTCCTTGATTAAAAAAGTGGAAGTTGTATCACGCTCAGTAAAAATATATAAGAACCCAACGTATTTTCTTAGATGAGAATGTTTAAAACTATTACAACTATAATAGATAGATTTTCCTTTTGCGACTTTTTTTTCAAAATATATGTTATTGTCCGGAGCAGAGAGTTGCGTCAATATTATGAGTATATCAGTATCATTACCAATTATTACAATGGTCTTGTTAGTTTCATATGTATGTTCGTGAAGAGCTGTCTGCACTATTAATACGTCTGCATCTTCATCTGCTACTTTAGTTCGGTACCCAGATTTGTTGAGCTCTGCACATAAAAGTTGAATCAATTGCTTTTTATTCTTACTAACTGCTACAAATATTTTTTGTTTTATGGATAAGATCGTGTTTTCAACCAATATATTTTCTGGGCCTGAGCTAATTATTATTGTATATTTATATAAATAATATTCTTTAATTAGTAAAATATAAGTAATTCTTACGAGAAATTATTGTAAAATTAAAGCAAGTAATAGCAATTAAACTGCAAATTTTTTCAAAATGTTTCAAATTGGGATTCCATTCTAAAAAATAAAACGAAGCTATTCTCACCTTCACATTTGTTGGCGGTGTTTCACGAGTACCATCAGTTTAATGAGTCATGACTTTTTATTTTTTTTACTGCATATGCAATCTATAAACTGGATCGTAAAATATAGACTTTCTTAAACAACTTATTCAATTTTCAGCTCTTAATGTTTATAAAAAATGGAAATATGATTTATTGAAAAAAAAATTCTAACTCGATTTCTATTAGTCCTATAAAATCCACTTTATTATTTTAATGTGTATATTTTCACCAGCTTTTCAGTGAGCCTACATACGAGTGTGTAACGTAAAAACTGTCAAAGTTATTCTAATTGTTTATAACCTAAAAAGTAGGGTCTTTTTCAGGCGTTTTTTTTAACAACAATTTTGATAAAATCTTAAAACATTTTCAATACATCTTAAAACTAAAGTCTCAAATAATCGATTGCGATTTGTAAAATATCTCTAGAGTCACTGTTAGGGCAAGAACAGTTGTTTAAACAATTGCTGTCTGGGATAAGCAAATTGAATAACTTATAAACTATTTGGTCGATCTGGTTGAAATTTAGCTCACTAAAATAACCCATTAATTGACATAATTTAAAGTAGTTAAATTAAATATCGTTGTGCAAAAAATACAGTTATTAATATTTAAAAATTAGTGCAAAAATGAGAGTTTTTTACAATTATCTCGGTCAATTGTTTATATATTGCAATATGTGTTACACCAAATTGAAGAACTTTTTAAGGTCTACAATATTTATTTGAAACATTTTTCTCTAAAATGGATAAGAAACGTTTTATAGTAAAAAAACTTAGTTTTTCATTCTTTATAACTGTTTTAAAAAAAGAAGAAGAAAAATTAGCTGTACGTCTTCACGGAATTATCATCATTTATACCTCATCTATCGCTTAAAACCTTCAAAACCCTGTTTAACATTTTTACGTGAAATCGATGATTTTTTTCCCTATTAACTGGTGTATTAGAAATACCTATCAAATGAGCTCCAGAAGAAGTTGATAGCATCAAAATTTATACTCCAAAAAATTTTCCAAAAAAATGATATTGTTTTTTTTTTGGTGTCGTTGCAGATGCGGTCGTAGCATTTGCGATCACGGCTATTATCGTTGCATTTGCGGTCATACAAAAATATGTTGATTTTATCGTTGCATGTGCGGTCATTGCCTAATAAACAAATAATATTTTTACCTTTTTCTACCACTATCACATGAATAATTCTATAACCAAATTTTTGTATGATTTAAATAATATTTATCATAGACGTTGATAAGAGGAGAAAATGCTTACTAATAATTTTATTACGGCAAAAAGTATTTTGATATAGAAAAACTTGCTTCTTTTGAGAGTTTAGTGAGATTATCTGCACTAATTAAAAAAAATGAAGATAGTTGATTTACTAAACCTTAGTGTCACATAAATAAAATATTAGCGAATTGTTGATTATTTCTATATAAATTGGCTTCCTTACTGTTTGTGTCAAATGTTAAAAAGTATTAAAATTTAAAAGTGGATATCCAGCGTGAAGAGCAGAAGGTTTTCCCTTGGTGGTTTCAATCACTTCAAAATTTTCAATTATTAAAAGTTGTTACTTACTGCAATAAACAATCTCTCCAACTAACAATATACAAATACAGTCGAACCAGCTTATTGTAATAGCCATCGTACCAAGAAAAAATACTCCTTTAACAGGGATATTCTAATAACCGATCATATAAGTCTAGTAAAAACGTTTTGGGACCTCAAATTTCCATTCATTAAACCGGGATATTCCTTTAACCGGTATTCTAATAAGCGGGTCCGACTGTAATATGCATTTGTTTTTATATTTAGATTTTGGTAATTCTCCCCCAACCTTTATAATTAGGCAAATACAAACTTTCCAAAAATCCGTAATAAGGGGATTATTGTGGTTTAGTCATTACTGTTTTCATTACCTATTGTTCGAAATATAGATAAGCGGATTAAAATATTTCAATAGGGTCGACCTGGCCTGCTAATAACTCGGGTGGTTACTAATTTACGACATTCTAAAAATTTCTAGCTTTTAAGTAAAATGTCTGATCGCAAGTGCAACGTTACCTGCCAAAATATTTTGGATTGACCGCTTTTGCAACGAAAATTACCTTGACCGCATATGCAACGACCGCATCTGGACCTATTTCGTTTTTTTTTGGAATAACTCTGTTAATTTTTATGATCTCAGGCACATCCAACTACTTGAAAGGTAATTTCAAAAGCTATAAAACTGTATTACATTTAATTTTTCAAATACTTTTTTTTTTGATAATAGGTTAAAGGGCTCCAGTTACATTGTTCTTGTGGAGTTATTTTCACCCCCTAGAAGGGGTGGTAGGGGTGGTTACACCCTCAGGGTAAAGGGGCAAGGTGGCACCATGTCACCTTTGTTTCTGAGGGTATCCTCTAACCACTCACCAATTTTCGTGAAAATCGGTGAAGGTTCACCGAAATTGAAAGTAATAGTTGATTTTTACCTTCAGTGACTGCACTATACAAAAGAAATTGCAATTTAATGATCTAATGGCGCGTATTTTAGGAGCTCATAAATTATTAGACGATATGTAGTCGCCAAATAATTAATTTAATTCATTTTAAGTACATATCTCTCTTAAGCCGGATAGACGGGGGAGTTTATTCTTAGAATATATAAGGTATAGGAATTATGTCAGCGATACGATATATTTTAATTTTTTTTTCAGCATGTTTTTCTTAAGTAAAATCAATTAAAGAATTGTTTGGGGGTGAAGGGGATGAGCTCAAAAATCGAAACTATATCATTTTAAGAGCTCATAAATAGCTCGTAATTCTGCCGCAAAAATCTATCAATATCCCTATTTTTAAGTATAAACTAAAATATTAAATTCCTGCTCAGTGTAACGAGCTCAAAATTTTTAATTTGCGTAATATGAAAGCTCATAAATAGCTCATAAATCAGCACTATTTGTTTTTTAATTTTTGCAAGTGGGGGGGCAGCTCAACAGGGGCATTTTTATCTACATAAATATATTATATTTTTTTAATTTAATGTAGTAGCAAAGTGCTTTTGCAAATTGGTTTTAGGATATCGGAAGTAATTTATTCGTTATCTAGCATATGTTCATTAAACGTTGTTTTTATCTTTCACGCGTCAGTAGCCATTTAAATCCACTTATAAATAGCAATATGTTTCACTCAAAAGCCAACCTGTATTAGCTAACAAATTGATTTTTGATTTTTTGAACGCATATTGGTAGTATGTGAAGACGCTCTGCAATTTCTTTTTCTTTTAGTGCCTATTCGTTTCGAATATTGGCGATCTTCTTGGCTATAATTATTTTATTAACTTGCTTTAAATAGATTAGTTGTTGTTGTAGAGAACCAGTTCTCTAGATTCTTTAACCATGATATTCTTCTTCTCCCAACTCCCCGCTTTCCGAATACTTTACCTTGAAGGATTACCTTCAGTAATCTGTATTTAGTGCCGTTTCTCATTATGTGTCCGAGATATTCTAACTTTTTCATTTTAATGGTATTCATCACCTCTCTTTCTTTCCCCATTCTTCGTAATACGGTCTCGTTGGTTATCTTGTCCGACCATCATATCCTTAGGATTCGGCTGTATAGCCACATCACAGGCTTCGAGTTTATTCAAGTCCAGGATTCAACTTCGTAGTATAATATTGAGAAGATGTATTGTAGGAGCCTTACTTTTATCCCCAGATTAACCCGGCTTCGCTCATTCTGCAAACTTTCACATGCGTGCCTTTAACGTGTACTTTTAACACTTATATCATAAATAGCTGTTAAGGCTATCGGTACATAATTCGCAAATATTTTACGGGTATCCCTACTTTTTCTGTCTTTACACGGCAAATTACGTGTAGTAAAATTCATACTGGTATGGATATGTAAACATTACTAGAATGTCATTCTATTTGAAAATGTCATCATTAATTTAAAGAGATGGCTTTTGAATGTTCTTGGATAACTGTTATTTTTATAATTGCAAATTATTAAATCAGTTAATAAATGTGATAATTTTTTTCACTAACTATGTATCCAGTGATTGTAATAATTTGTACAACAAAAACTAATACTCAATCGAGGAAAGAGGAAAAGTGTTTCAGTGATTTTTTAATAATATATTGTTACTAAGGAACGCTTACAATTTTGAACATCTTTAACAACAAAATACTTGGATCACAGAATATATTATCCTGATGTATTCTCTGCTTGGATCCTCCACAAATAATACACAATAAATAACTTTTTATTAAGTTCACGTCTTAAATCAATTATTTATCAAATACACTATATATCAATATTATTTAATCAACAACTCAAAATATTCCAGATGCCGTGTCACATATTTAAAATTGTCACTGATTGTCTGACTGACAGTATCCTGACAAATATTCTATTCGACTAAGTGCGTTGTATGACAAAGATAGATTTGGAAATATTACCACGGACATTGTGTTCATATTTTTTTCGAATCCTGAAAAAACCAATAAATATTTTTGAAAAATTTAAACGCAGAATGAAAGACTATATTATTACCAAGTGCCGAAAGTCCCTTACAATAAATAAAAAGTTTATTTTGAATGAGAAATTTTAAATTAAATATAACACTAAATTGTCTCTTAGTTTTTCACCCCTGTAACTTATTAAAATAAACATTATAGAAGTTCTCAGGGACTTTCGGTCCTCTCTAATAACGTAATCTTTCATTCTGCGTTTAAATCTTTCAAAAATACTTATTAGTTTTCTCAGGATTATAAAAAAATGAATCCTCGTTTGAATAGCATTCCAGCCGAAAATACGTACCCATCCTCTTAAGCTGATGAGAAATTTCCGAAATTATCCAAAATAATTTAATATAAATTTAAATTTTCAACTTTAAGTTTAAGGTCCGTCATGTATTGTGCAATGTGCAATTTACCGAGCTATATAACTTGATATGAATTTACTACCTGTTACAATTTTTATGTGTTTTCTTTTTTCGATTTCGTAATACATATTATCATTACATACTATCATTAATTTTAACCACCGAACCACCAACTCATTTTGAACACACACCAAATAATTAATTTTTTAACTATTAGACAAAACACTATCACTTCAAAAACTACAAAAGACATGCTTTTTGAAAAAAACATATTTGAGTTTGCACCAAAAAAAAAACAAATTCGTTTAATTTTCCTGATTACCTGACCAAGAATATTCTCCGGAATCATGATTTAGATAGAGATATCGATGTCCCCATTCTGATTTCTGTGAAAATGCATTAACAAACTGCAAGAACAGAAACAAGAATATGAAACTATTAGGTCATATAGATTGAGAAATAATGAAAATACTAAAAAGTACTGTCAAATATTGTTGTTTGTAAACAGACTTAAGATTTGTGAAATAATGTCGCAAGTAGAAAAAAGAAAAGTGATGGAATATTTGTGTAGAAAGGGTGTCAGAAACGTTAAAAAATTAGTGCAATTGACTGAACTCGGAAAAAGTGAAGTGTATGAGACAATAAAGAGGATAAAAAATGGCATAGATATGAGACATGACCCAGTTTCGGGTAGACCGCGTAAGATTCGCGGAAACAATTTAAATGCTTTAGTGGCTTTAGGACGACAAAATCCGCGCCTAGGGTTTCGAAAATTAGCGAACAGATTTGGAAATCAACGAAGAATAAAAGTGTGCCCAAAAACTGTCCGCATGTCGCATGTCACTGAAAAAGCAAGGCTACATATCAAGGAATCCAAAAAAAATCCCTAAAATGACACCTCTGCAAAGCCAACGAAGAATAGATTTTTGTCAACGTTTTCGTGAAGATAATTTTAATAATGTGTTTATATCTGATGAAAGTTGTTTTCAGCTTGGTGCAAATCATCTAAAAGTCCTATCAAGAGAAAATGTTACCGTTCAAATTTCCAAATTTCCCACTAAAATAATGGTTTGGGGAGCAATATTGCAGCGTGGTGCTACACCTCTCTGTATAGTTAATGGTACTGTTGATAGTGCGAAATATTGTGACATCCTAAATGGTTTTCTTCTTGTAACGGCTCATGTTTTATATTGAGAGGGGTGCCGTTTTCAGCAAGGTAATGCAAGATGCCATATTTCTACTTATACTCAAGCTTGGATACAAGAACACGAATTGGCAACAATTCCGTGGCCAGCAGCATCTCCAGATCTTAGCCCCATTGAAAACATATGGGGACTGATGAAGATTGAAGTGGAACGAGCAGCGCCACGAGATAAAGAAGGTTTGATTCGGTCAGTTTTACAGGCCTGGAACACCATTACCGAAAATTATGGCCTTGACCTAGTTTCAGGTGTACGTGGACGTTTAGTTAAGTGTTTAGATTTAAATGGAGATTGTAGAAGTAAATGAGATGAATTATTTGTTGAAATTTTATATTTCAAGTGATAGAAATAAATACCGTAAAATTATAATTCTGTTTCTTTTTTCCGTATACTTTCTAGATGGACTATACTAAAGAAAAGATTTAGGGTCGAAAAGTAGAACAACTATGAAACTACTTCAAAGATTTTATGCTAAATACATCGACAGAAATATGTGGAACAAGTAAGAATAGCAATAAAAGAAAAGCAAACTGCATGGTGAAATTTAGAAATAAAACAGCAAATTAAAACAAAGAAAATTGCTCGGAAAATATACTTATAAAATAAAACACTAGAAAACTATAAAGAATATAAAAATACAGAAGATTAGTAAACGAAACTTGTTACAAAAACCAAAAATAGGTCAAAATGGGCAGAATTGGGAAAAAAATGAAAACAAACAGTTAATAGAATCAGAAACAGTTCTAAGGAGTTTTAAAATCGATGAGAAAAAAAATGAATGTATAAAAGCATAAAGAATAAAACTGGCGAAATTCTCACAGGAGGAAATGAAATAATGAACAGAAGGGGAGAATGTTTTAAAGAAATGATACAAACTCACTACTATCAAGCAGAATGCAACTTGTTGAACCAAAGAATAGAAGATGACAATGTAGATCCTATTACTATAAATGGACTTCAAGAAACTATTGATGAAATGAAAAACCACCAGGGGAAAGCACCAGAGTATGACAGAATAACAAGTGAAATGATGAAAGAAATGAGACAAAATGCAGCAGAGTTGTTACTAAAGATATTTAATGCCGTGTGAAGAGAAGAACATGTACCAATTGACTGGCAGAAGGCTCAGATAGTACCGATTTATAAAAAGAGCGATCGAACGGATTGCAATAACTACAGAGGAATTACACTCTTAAGTACTGGCTTGAAAATATTCGAAAAAATATGGAACAAAAGAATAACCGTAAAAATTGAGAACACAATAATTGAGGAATCACAAAGCGGATTAAGAAAAGCCAGATGCACACATGATCATATATTTACCATCAAACAAATAATAGAAACATATCAGCAATAGAAAAATGTTGGTATGCTAACGGCGTATATAGATCGTAAAAACGCTCTTGACATGGTACCAAGGCAAAAATTAAGGGAAATATTAGAGAAGAGAGGTTCTAATAACAAAATGTCAGGCAAATATGCAGACTAAAAAGTGAGATATATGCCCATATATATGCATATTTTTTGTGTCAAATATGCATGTATATGCATTTATTTATGTCAAATATGCATGTATATGCATATATTATTTGTGTCAAATATGCATGTATATGCATTTATTTAAGCAAAATGTGCAATTTTTTTTATTAAAAATGATTAGATTATTTATTTAAAAAAACATATATGTGATATGTTTTTCAAAATTTTCTAACAAAAAGTTATGTCGCTTATCTGTATACATAAATATGTTTGTATGTAGGTATGTAGGAAAGTTATTTAAAACTTCAGCATCTACATTTAGTGTTTCAAAAAAAAACCTATACAGAAGTAAAAACTTCAAATTGTATTTTGGTATAAAATAGTTTATTTAAAACTTCTAAAAGTCATCCACATGGATTGCAAAACGTTTTCGTTCTGAACAGAACATCTTCAGTGCCTGGAATGAAGTATTTCCACGTTAGATTAAGGCAAAAGGTTAAAATTGTGACTGTTAATGAGAAAAATATGTGGAGAATACTTACATTCCGCAAAGTAGTTGTAACTAGCACACCAATGAAGGTGGTAACTTCATAATTTATGGCTTACATTATACCTTATGATAAAATATTGTGACTACAAGCCGATGTTACAAGATTAAAATATGTATGTGCCTAAAGAGCAACATGCTTCCCTGCTCGAAAAAGTGCTCATTCCAGGCACTCAAGATGTTCTGTTCAGAACGAAAACGTTTTGCAATCCATGTGGATGACTTTTAGAAGTTTTAAATAAACTATTTTATACCAAAATACAATTTGAAGTTTTTACTTCTGTATAGGTTTTTTTAAACTATGGTATACAGCCAACTATTGGGATTTTCCCATTGATTTTATTTAGTGTTTCATCAAACACCCCACTTAAAACATTTGCAACCTTAAATAGAAATATGAAACCAGTATTTTTATCAATGACTGAATTAATTTTTTTTAACTGTCTGCCGATTTGATCCTCAATATTTTTGTAAGATAGTTCAAATTTTTTTATTAGTTTAACTGCTTCAATTAAAGATAAATTTGTATCCTAGATCTAGCTGTAGCTGAAGGATGCAACTTGGCACACAATCACAGTTTGATTTTATGTATGAAAGTTGTTGTGGTACTATTTTATTTTTCAGCTATTCTTTGGACAGTGTAAGTGGTTCGGAAGAATCGGCAGCTAATTCCATTATTACTGACTTTAATTCAGCAAAATTTTCTGCATAAAACATTGCAGCCTCTAACCAAGTTCCCCATCTAGTACAATAGGTTTTGGTGGAAGAGGACTCGGCAAATGTTCTTTATGCAACTTTAAACTATCTTGCAAAAACCTTAAAACTGTTACCTATACTAGTGCGTTGGTTTTATTCAACTGCTTGGATCCAATTAAATGCGATTTACAAGCTTGCTCATTTTTAAGAGAACCGATTAATAAACGTGCGGGGTAACGTCCAGAAGAATCAATTGTTTCATTCACACATACATAAAAATAATTGTCTCCTATATCTAATTTTATTTTACTCAGTACCGCAGTACGAGTATATACAGAATCGACCTATTTCTTCTTAAGAGGAAACAGTAGCGATCAACAGGTAGCGAAAACGCGTTCCAAGATTGCGGCTGTAATTTTGAATATTTTTTCGAGGTATTTGGTACACATATTCGTAATATAATAAAGAATGGCGGTACAGAGCCCAATTTGAAAAATATATTAATATGTGGAAATTACTCTGTAATTAAATACAATATTAAAAAACCGAGCCTGTACCGCCATTAAGAAGAACACAAAGATACACTTTCTTCAAATAATTTTTTTTATCCGATGCCTAGATTTTGTGTCATTTTGGAACTACTAAAATTTTTTATTTCATTAGTAGTTCCAAAATGACACAAAATCTAGGCATCGGATAAAAAAGTTTATTTGAAGAAAGTGTATTTTTTTGTTCTTCTTAATGGCGGTACAGGCTCGTTTTTTTAATATTGTATTTAATCTCAGAGTAATTTCCACATATTAATATATTTTTCAAATTGGGCTCTGTACCGCCATTCTTTGTTATATTACGAATACGTGTACCAAATATCTCGAAAAAATATTCAAAATTACAGCCGCAATCTTGGAACGCGTTTTGGCTACCTGTTGATCGCTACTGTATCACCTTAAGCTTCTTTCATATGGAATATTCCATTTGCAGTATTTTCCAAGAAACGTGCGTAAGTTTTCGTTTGATAATTTGGACAAAGGTATATTTGAGCTTAACAATACTTGGTTACACAAATCATAGATAAATATCTCTTGCTTTGATTGTAAGCACCTAGATATCGAATCTTGCTTTTTCTCCCTCGATTTCTTTTTTTTTTGTCGGTGTGTAAAGCAGTTTTGCAATGCTGAACTATTTGGAATTTTTTTTCGCATGGTATCTGCAAAAAAATAAATTCCTGCAGTAAACTAAATATGAATATTTGTACCATGAATCAACAAATAAATTCGTTGTGAAAACCTATTATATGCACTTTATTTTTAAATATACCAGAATATGCAAAATTCCAAAGATAATTCAAAAATATGCAAATGCATATGCATATGCACTCTTGCATATTTGCCTGACTCTGGTCATAAGTCAAAAAATAACTTTCAACTGTAAGACCTTTCAGAAATAAACACTTTGAACTGATAAAACTTACTGATCATATTATAAACAATACATAAGTAAAGTAATTTGTGAAGCAATAACGATTAATTTTATTTGGGATAACAAAATAAAACAAAATAAAGCTTTCTTTAAACACTTAAAAAACTGTGCCGAGTTTTCTCCGAAAAATGCTTCATTTTTTAGTTATTTCACGTTGAAATATTCGATTTGGAATTAGACTAGTAAGAACCTACTTTTCATTGGCTTCAAATCCACTTCTACTGGATCTACAGATTTCATATTGTTATTATACTCAGCTGAGGGACCGCAGATATTCGGATACAATAAGCATCTCTTTGTAAAAACGATGAAGTCGACTTTACTAAGTAGCAAGACATTTACTCAACACACACACTGCACATTACACTATAATCTGATTGCGAAATCAACTGTATCGTGCCAATGACCTTAGTTGTCGAGACATTTAAACTAAATAAAAAAAAGAATATAAAAAAACAAATTTTATAACTGGATTTTCTCTAAAATTTTCAATTTTGAGTTATGCCACTATTGTCGCCACTTAGCGAGCGATATATTGTGCAAGTAACCGAGCTGTATTAAACCTAAAATTTTAATACATTGTACAATTTTTATGCTTTTTTTTCGATTTCGTAATATCATTAATTTTACAACTTACTGGTCCCTTATAAAGATGTCCATGCTCTTCAGCCAACAATTGTGCCACAAAAGGGCCTCCAGTAACCCGAACTACCAACTCATTTTGAATACACATCAAATAATTAATTTTTATAACTATTAGGAACAACACTTTCACTTCATAAACTACAAGAGACATGCTTTTTGAAAAAAACATATTTGAGTTTGTACCAAAAAAAAAATTCGTCTGATTTTCCTGATTACCTGACGGTGCGACTTTAGTTAAAATATTCTCTGGAATCATGATTTAGATAGAGATATCGATGTCCCCACTCTCATTTCACTGAAAACGCAGAGACGGGATGATATCAACTGTTTGGGGATAACTCCAAGAATCTAATTTTGAAATTTATTTAGGAACTTTCATCAGTATTTTGGTGATATGTTTTTTATATTATGTAATAAATAGTTAAATAATACACTCACCGGCACAAAATTCCGCCACTAAAAATTTTTGATTAAGTTTGACAATTTATAAATAACTTTATTATTTGAATTCCCATTTTCAAGATTCTTGCATCAGTTTGTAGGTATTGATATCGTGTATCGTTGACATGTATTGATATCGTTTGTTATTATTCCGATAACAAAAAGATTTTGCGTAGAAGGCATTATACGGGGCTGAATGGAAACGTTGTATTTTCTCCTAACTTTAAAAAATTCTGTGGAAAAATTGAAGTGCTGATTTTGTTTCATAGTTCTTTCGTATTATTCCACAGATATCAGAGAAGATTTTGTTTTTGGAATTATCCGAATGTCTCTTTTCTTGTAAGAGCTGCACAATTTTTTGAAAAAAAAAACACTGATTGACTCATAAATATAAATATCTTAAATAGAGGTTAGATTGATAAAATTAGAATGGCTCGCAGGAAGCCCAGATCTCAATCCTATCGAGCATTTATGGGATGAATTGAAAATAGCTATTCGCCGTCATCCTAGGCCTCCAGAAAATTTGGTACAGTTATTGCCCTGGTAGAGGAATATAGGGTTATTGTCCAGGCAAAGATAACCATCTTATTTATTCGATGCCAAACAGATTGCGAGCAGTCGTTGCTGCGAGAGGTGGACATATCCGCTATTCAATTGCTTTGTTTTGTTGTTAATTTCGACTCCTAAGAAATGCCGTAATATCAGATGAGTTCGGAAATAAGATAAATCGTGAGATTAAAAAACAGTTAGAAAGATCTGAACAAGAAAATATCGGTCAAAATCTAGATGTCATGAATTCCGCCATGGTCACCATAGCAAACGAAGTTTTGAAACCAGAAAAAGACCCAATAAAGAAAAAGGATTGGATGACCGATAAAATACTAGACCTTATTCAACAAAGAAGAAATTGGAAAAACAAAGACGAGATTCGGTATAGAGAGATATATCGACAAATAAGATACGAGGTTAAGCGAGCAAAAGAGGACTGGATGGAACAAAGATGTCGTGAAATGGAAGAACTAAAAAGAAAATATGATGAGTTTAATATACATAAAAAGCTTAAAGAAATTACCTACACTCAGAGAAAAAGAACTCCTCACTTGATGAGAAACTCCAAAGGTAACATAATTCTCGACTTGGATGAAAAAGGGAAGAATGGACTAACTATATAAAAGAGCTCTTCCTGGATACGAGACCACCACTTAACACCACAAAGTATACGAATACTGGTCCTAGTATTTTAAAAGCGGAAGTAGAGAAAGCCATCAAACAGAGCAAAAATGGGAAATCTCCAGGCCCTGACCAAATACCATCAGACTGGCTCAAACTTCTGGATGACGACAATGTCTCAAAATTAACAAACATTTATAACTATATATACGAGACTGGAATGATGCCACAGATATGGTTGGAGTCTACATTTATTCCACTCCCAAAAAAACCTAATACATCATCATGTAAAGACTTTAGACTAATTAGTCTCATGAGCCACTCTCTCAAGCTACTTCTTAAGATAATTCTTAATAGAATCAAGCAGAAATGTGAAGAGACAATGGGAAACAAACAATTCGGTTTCAGAGAAGGATTGGGAACAAGGGAAGCTTTTTTCTCAATGTTGACATTACTTCAACGATCATGGGAAGTACAGAAACCAATTTACGTCTGCTTTATAGATTTTGAGAAGGCGTTTGATAGAGTTCAACATGATAGGTTGTTTGAATATCCAGAAATGATTGGAATAGATGAGAAAGATCTGAGACTTTTACAACATCTATATTGGAATCAAGAAGCTTCTATTCTGGTAGACGGCAAAGAAACAGACAAAATTTGCATTCAAAGAGGTGTCAGACAGGGTGGTGTGTTATCCCCAACTTTGTTTAACGTATACTCAGAAATAATTTTTAATGAAGCCTTGGAAGGACAATGTGGAGTTCGAATCGGGGGAGAAACTATTAACAACATCAGATATGCAGACGACACCGCGATCATGGCTGAAAATATCGAAGATCTTCAATTCCTTATTGATCGAGTCACTAGAGAATGCTCCAATAACGGACTTAACATAAATGCAACAAAGACAAAGTTACTTGTGGTTAGTAAACAAGACGTCGGCCCTATGCAACTAATTGTCAGTGATGAGTCAATAACAAAAGTTAACCATTTTAAATACCTAGGATGTTGGATAAACGAGACACTAAATCCGGATGAAGAAATTAAAACTCGTATAGAAATTGCAAGAGGAGCATTTATGAAACTTAGATCTATTCTGAGCAACTCTCAGCTGAACTTACAACTAAGAATCAAGTTCCTAAAATGTTATGTGTATCCTGTTTTACTATATGGATGTGAAACCTGGATCATGAAGGTTAACATGATGAACAAATTAGAAGCCTTTGAGATGTGGTCGTTTCGTAGAATGCTCAGAATATCTTGGGTTCAACGCATTTCAAACAGAGAAGTCTTAAACAGAGTAGGTCAAGGCGAAGGTGACTTAATGAAGATGATAAAAAAGAGAAAACTTGAATATCTGGGGCATATAATGAGAGGTAGCAGATACAGGATGCTGCAGTTAATACTCAATGGAAAGATCGACGGAAAAAGAGGAATTGGTCGAAAGAAATATTCATGGCTCCGAAACCTTCGTCAATGGACTGGCTTTTCTGCAGATCAATTGCTACATGCCGCACAAGATCGAGAACGATATCAGCAAATTGTTATGGAAGCTACCCACGCCTAAAAATTTGGGCACGGTACTTAAAGAAGAAGAAGTTGTTAATTTTGTTTTGTGTTGTTAATTTTAGTGCGTTTGATAGTTGTAGTTAAATAAACCTTCAAAGCAGTGTTTTTATTTACAGCTTTTACAAGAAAAGATATATTCGGATAATATACCGAACTTCGTATAGCAACAATTAAAGAAAAAAATCAACAATTAAAGAAAAAATAAGCAAGATTGCCTAGGGTCACGAAAACCGACTCCACAACCATGCAATCAGGAAAGTGTTAGAACTTTTAGGTAATTAAGACCTAGTCAGCAGACTCAAACGCACCAGATCTTTTGAACTTCTGTGATAGTGTTAAACCTATAAAATGTGCGACAATAATTATTAGATTCTAAGGTCAACCGTTGGGAACACTTAGGACAGTACAGTAGTAGATTAAGTTAAATGTTAGTACTGGTTAGTCTTAGGATAGGTGCATTGTTAATTTAATAAATAATAAATACAAAAATATATAAAACAAAATAATGTATTGTATATCGCACCCTCAGTAATATAAGGGCTCAACTCAAAATTTGTGTTAACTGTGATTTTAAATGATATGGGCACAAAATGAAATTCTCTACCGGTTAGCGTTGACAGAGGGAGAAAAAGAACATGAATGGTTCGGTAAATATATTTATGCCTCTCTCTCACTCTCCCCGTCCACCACTGGTTTTAACTGCTACAAGGGAGCAATCAGTAGCATGTCTTTCTATGATGAAAATTCCTGGTTAGTTTGTGTGTTGGATTAAGTATATTAGACTAAGAGCCGCTATAGGTGAAAATTCTTAATCATTTTAGGCACGACGGGACCCTATAACTTAAATAGTAGAACCTAAAAGAAAACGTTTGAACACTGTGCCGTCACTTTTCAGTGGCACATGCGTCTACAGTGGCGCATCAAACTTTCCACTTATGGACGGGATACATAAATTAAAAAATACCCTCCCTAATTACCAGAATTTAATTTTTTTCATTTTTTCATTTTTTTAAGTTTTATGTGATTAAGACATAAGATTCATCGTAATTTTAACCCACCACCCCCTTCTCCCTGCCCCCACCATCAAAAACTTTATTTTTCGATTTTATTTTTTTGGTGGGATGCAATCAATTTTAAAATTTCAAAAATTTACACGCATAGTTAAGGGTTTTATAAAACACGTCTATTTTTATAGACCTGTAGGTTAAGTGTACATAACCTCAAAAAAATTTAAAAATTTTTTTTTTTTAAAAAGTATATAACTTTTTTTTGGGGAAAGCTGCAGATCTAATTTTTTCTTAGTCTTGTGTATTTTATCAAACAATATATTTATAATTTTTTTCAGATTTTTCTGTAACGTTGGGGGCAAAAATCAACCTTCAAAAATCCAAAAAACTGTTTTTTAAGGGGGTTTTGGCGGGTTTGAACGTGTTTTTCTGATTTTTAAATATTCTAAAGAACTCAGTTACTTCAAGTTACATATAACCTATAAAAACAAAATTGAATTGATATATTATGAAGTCTATAAAATAGGGAAAATCCCCCAAAACCCCCCAAAAAACAGTTTTTCGGATTTTTAAAGGTGGGGAGACTTACGGAAAAATCTGAAAAAAATTTAAAATATAGTGTTTGATAAAACACACAAGATTAAGAAAAAATTAGACCGGCAGCTATTCCTCAAAAAAAGTTATACGCTTTTTTGAAAAAAAAAATTTCTTTTAATTTTTTGAGGTTATGTACACTCTACCTATGGGTCTATAAAAAATAGGCATGTTTTATAAAAGCCTCAACTATGCGTGTGAATTTTTTGAAATTTTAAAATTGATTGCATCCTACCAAAAAAAAATAAAAACGAAAAATTAAGTTTTTGATGGTGGGGCAGGGGGAAGGGGGTGGTGGGTTAAAATCACGATAAATCCTATGTGTTAATCACATAGAACTTAAAAAAAATAAAAAAAATTAATTCTGTTAGTAAGTTCTGTTAACTTTTAATTTATTTATCCCGTCCATAAGTGGAAAGTTTGATGCGCCACTGTCGACGCATGTGCCACTGAAAAGTGACGGCACAGTGCTCAAACGTTTTCTTTTAGGTTCTACTATTTAAGTTATAGGGTCCCGTTGTGCCTAAAATGATTAAGAATTTTCACCTATAGCGGCTCTTAGTCTATATAGAATAGTTTTTAGTTGAGCCGTTATATTATGCAAAATATAATAAATAAATGGGTCTAATTCATAACAGATCGCTATTTTGCATAAAAATTGACAGGACATTAATAATATAAGAGATCAATCTGAAACAGTTCCTTATTTCTGTTATGTTTTTTGTACTATATGGGACAAATTTGAACGTATTTTTTTCAGTTACATATAATTAATGGAATTTATTTATATTAACTTTTTATCTCATTGCTATTTATAGTGCGATTATAAAATTACAAATCTGCCAAATTTCACATTTATAACTTAAATAATAAGCATGTTATTTGAAAAAATAGCTGTAATTTTGGAAACCAGGATCCTTAAACGCGATTTCCCAAAAATCTACTTTTTTGAATTGTGCCTCTATATTACTGAGGGTGCGATATGTATTTCAAAATATGAATTTTAAAAATAATTTCCAAACTATACGTCAAAACATCAAAAATAAAAGATTTTGAATCATATAGTATTTATAGTAGTTACATCTTTAGTTGTTTTGCATCCCATTATTGATTGAACTAGATCTCTTTAAATAACTGTTTATTTTGCATCTGTTAATAGCAATGCAGATGTTCTTAGTTATTTTATAGTTTAACCTGATCAGTAATTGATATCTACTTTCATGGTTAATTTTGAATATAACATACTTTCTAACATCCGTTCGAAATAAATTAATTCACATTTTTTAGTCAATATTAAATATTATTAAAGTACTAGTACACTTTAGAAGACCAAAAATAAGCATTTTTTTCAACATTTTTTTTCTTAGAACCTTTATTAAAAATAAACATAAAACTTTTTACATATTAATATCTAACTCTTAGAGAGTACAAAAAAAAATATATCTTTTTTCATTTATGCACGTACACTAATATTGTAGAGGGCGCAGAAGTCGAGACCGCGAAAATAAGTATTTTCGATGACGGACAGTAGTTAATCTCAGGTTTGGGATCTCTGAAACAAAAAAATCCTGCGTCATTTGAAAAAGGAAGATTTCTTACGTGACAATTTACCACCGTTAGTGGAAAATTCAGCAAAAAAAATTTTACGGAAATTAAAAAAAATTTCAAAGAAATGAAAAAAGATATAGGTTTTTGTACTCTTTAAGACAGTGGTTTCCAACCTGTGGGGCGCGCCCCTCTAGGGGCGCGAAACTGTTGCAGGGGTGCATGCAGCTATTTCCAAAATATCATTTTCGAATACAAACCAAAAAAGTCGAATAGGTGTCAGAAAATGAATTTACCTGCTATTTGCTATCTAATTCTACCTGCAGCTATTACATAATAGCTACGAGCTCGGTGAATCATATGCTGATCAACTTAAAATCATTCCACTTGCAGATAATACGGTGGCAAGATGAATACCCGATATATCTGAATATGGTTGCGATCAATTGATAGAAAAGGTAAAACTATCTTCTTTCGCGCTAAAAGTAGATGCGGCTACCGATGTTCTTAAGGAGGCACACTTGATAACACATGTAAGATAAGTTGTGGAAACTGATGTTAGAGGAGACATGTTATTCTGTGAACCTATTGAAGGCAATACTACAGCAAATGAAGTAATTTTAATATCATTGATTATTTCATTCGTAGGAGATTCTGACCAATAGAAAGCTACAGAAATCTAAATTAAACTGATAACTTTTTTGATAATTGCCCGTCGTCAAGCATATTACGTCAGATGCCCTTCGTTGCTACGAAAAAATACATTCAGTGACATTAATGACAAATGTTTTAAAAATTATAAAAGTGATGACTTTCAACCGTCAAATACATATTTATAACAACTGTGTGTTTAATTGTACTAATTTGTACTTACATAAATAAATTACAATAAAATTTTAGTTTTGAACAGTTTTATTCATGAAATAATCGCAACAAATTGCACTCGATCTCTAAAATTAATATAGAATTTTTGCCCTCGTGACACTTTGACATAATTTGTGTCACTCGGGAAAAATTCAATAATTTTAGAGCTCTTGTGCAATTACTACTGATAATTTTTTAATGAAAATGACATTGGGGGAACTGTGTTGGACTATGCACTCCATCTATGGCAGGAAAAAATGCTGATCTACAGGCACTAGTTCGAAAGGTGTCTCCTCGTGCAGTTTGGATGCATTCCATGATTCAGAGAAGATCGCTTGTTTTAAGAGATGTGGGTGAAGGTCTACTAACAGTATTTGAAGTTATGTATTATGAGTTGTAAATTTTATCAAAAATAACCCATTAAGAGGAAGGCTTTTCGCAAAATTGTGTGATGACATGGGTACAGAATATAGATCATCATCATCATTTGGCTCTACAACTCTATGTGAGTCTTGGCCGCGTTTACTATTTCCCTCCATTGTTGTCGGTCCTGAGCAGCTATTTACCATTGCTGTACTCCTATTTTGCGTAGATCGCTGGCTACTGCGTCCTTCCATCTCTTTCTTGGGCGACCAACTGACCTTTTTCCAACGGGCCTTTCCCAGAATGTGGCGTTTAGAAGTTTTTTGTCACTTGATCTTAGTACGTGACCCGCCCATCGTATTCTGTTTGATTTAATGTAGCCGTACTATGTTTTCATCTCCGTATATTGTCTGGAGTTCATCATTGTGTCTTCTTCTCCATTCTCCTGTTGTCTCTTCTCTGCAAGGCCCATAGATAGTCCGCAGTATCTTTCTTTCAAGTACCAGTAATTTTGTTGTTTCCCGCTGATTCAGAGTCCAGGTCACTTCTATAGATCACTTCTATATTAATGTGGAGCACGTTAGCTTTCTCGTACCAAAGTACTTCAAAGGATGTTAGAGCTAAAAAATAGATCGCCATATTTCTTACTGATGATAATAATAGATAAAGCAAACTTGTTTTATGACACGAAATTCTTCGTAAAACGCGTATTTAGTTGATATTTTTCAAAGACTCAGTACTCTAAATAAATTCATGCTGTTACGCAAAAAGACAAGATTACTGAATTTATGAAAAAATTGGAACTGTAGATAATAAGTTTTTAAAAAATAAAAACTTTGACATGTTTCCCACTATTAAAATTATGTAGGTACATCTTACATGTCCAAATATGAATGGATTAGAAACCTGTTTGTGATTGAAAAATATGATGATTTTGGCCTTAGGACAGGAGAGCAGGAAATGATAATAGACTTATCTAGTTATAGCACACTAAAGCAGATGTTTCAAGATTGAGTTGAGTATTTGTGAAAGACATTATTAGAAAAGTTAAGGGGGCGCAGTAATTTTATTTTTTTAAAGGAGGGCGCAGATACAAAAAGGTTGGGAACCACTGCTTTAAGGGTTAGATATTAATATGTGAAAAGTTTAATGTTCATTTTTAATAAAGTTTCTGAGAAAAAATTCTTGAAAAAAATGCATATTTTTGGTCTTCTAAAGTGTACTAGTACCTTAAGTAAATTGACAAGGCAAAAAGCAGGCCCGGCCCTAGGGATTTTGCGCCCTACGCAAGAACGGCGAAGGCCGCCGCCCCCCCTACTTGGTAGATTCATGATTCACCACCATCCTTCAGCGGTCACCAAGATTTTATTTTTATTGACGTATGCTTGGTGCTAAATTATTTAATATGCTATTTTCTATTTTATTTGAACGATACACGCTTAAAAACACATATATTTGCAATATTTTCATAAGATTTTACTACATTACCGTATATGAACATGTTTTAATATCCAAAAACTCATTATCTTTATCCATAATTACACATCTACTTTTTTAATTAAGTCACACTGTTCTTATCTTGGCTCGGGAAAAGTCTTTTAATAATTCTCCATGATCCAGGGACTCAGTTATTTCGTGTTCAATAGAGATTGTCGCTAGAGGCCTAGAGCACTCAAACGTTCCTGGGACATAGTTGATCAAAAGTAATTGTTTATTAGTTTTAGCTTTGAAGAGCTTTTCTCTCCAGAGGCCACTGTCAGTTATAGGGTTAATAAAATCCTCAAAGCAACACTAACGTTTGGTACGAAATCAATATCACACCCTCTAATCATTTTCAGGGTCTCTAGAGATGTACTCTTGGGCTTCACAATCGTGGAAAGTACTTTCAGTTCATCTTTTAGATCAGCATAATTTAGATCTTTTGACTCATCAAAAGATAAAGCATCACATAGCGTAAAACATCTATCTGATAAATCATGCATAACTTTTGCGTCTGTCAAATAGCCCTGGATTTTTAAATCACTTCTGAGAGACTTAACATGGATTTCGGTTTTTTCTAATAAACAGACAGTTTGATACATTCCCATATCAATACTCTGCAGTGATTTGCTGACTACGGTGATGTAAAGTAAAATGTCATGCCATATTACCACAAAGCAAAGAAAAGTAAAATCACGGATTTGATTTGCCAAACAGCTTGCCTATGAGCAACCATTTTATCGTTGTTTATATTGACAGTGATTTCTACGAGAGCATCGTAGATTTCTTCAATTTGGTATCTGATCGGAGTAATTGCATAAATTCTCCTCTAGTGCCCATCTAGTTGCGGGCAAAGGTTTCAATGCTATGCTAGAAATATAATTTCAGTATAGCCCAACGATGAATAGATGCTGAGTAAAAGTTGTAAATTTTTGTCACTAAGGAAAAGAAAGAAACTGCAAACTGTGCGGCTTTAGCAGCATGGTTCCACGACTAAGTTTTGTGAATGTCTAGAACATGGGACAAAAAGTTCTTCACTTTCATATTTGCCCCATTGTCATATCCTTTTCCTCTCATATCTTACAAAGCTATTTTCAGTTCATTCAGTTCTTGAAAAATAAGTTCTGTAAGTCCCAAGCCAGTGGTTTCCAGTACAGGCACAAATCCAAGAAAATGTTCTGCAATTTCAACACTTTGTGGACAGGAACCTAAATCGACAAAACGTACAACAATAGTCATCTGTTCCACCCAACTGTGCGGCTTTAGCAGCATAGTTCACGACCAAGTTTTTTGAATGGCTAGAACATGGGACAAAAAGTTCTTCACTTTCATATTTGCCCCATTGTCATATCCTTTTCCTCTTATATCTTACAAAGCTAATTTCAGTTCATTCAGTTCTTGCAAAATAACTTCTGTAAGTCCCAAGCCAGTGGTTTCCAGTACAGGCTCAAATCCAAGAAAATGTTCGGCAATTTCAACACTTTGTGAACAGGAACCTAAATCGACAAAACGTACAACAATAGTCATCTGTTCCACCCCAGAAATACCAGGTGTACAATATAAAATTATGCTATAATACTTTGCTGATTTCAAAAAGTTTAAAATTTTATTTTTGATTTGATCATGCAGGAGCTGAATAATTTCGTTTTGAATACGTTTTCGCAAGTAGTGATGCTGCTTGTTACTAACATTCGTTGTTGTCCTAATGTGCTCTTGTAAAATATAATCAAATTTTCCAAAGAGCTCAACAAGCTTTAAAAAATTACCATTGTTTTGATGAAAATGTTTATCAGAATTGCCCCTCAATGGAAGACACTACTAAGAACTCTATGATTGATGTAAGTCATTTTATAACATTTTTCCAAAGACAACTTTCTGAATTTAGAACTTTTTGTGTTTCTTCTTCTATGGTTTTGCCCGATTCTAGTCTAATTGCTAGTTCTACCACTGTCGCTGTGACTGTAGATGAGCTGGAGAATTAGCGTGGCTGGACAAAGCTTCAGCCATATGTTTCCAATTATTATATCCATTTTCAGTAAATTTAATTTTAAGTGAATTTAATTTAGTTCTGATCTCACTATTATTATGCGATGAAGAAGAAGGCGGTGCTGTCAATTTCTCGTCGGACCTTGCAATTGTTATTGTTTCACTTATTTAATTCTCGTTTTGTACAGTTGCATTTTGCCGCTCTTGTTCATAATATTGATTTTTTATCACATTAAAAACATAATTTATTATTTCTTCAATTTCAAAAATTGGCTGTCCTCTAAGATTTGCCGCCCCTAAATTTGACGCCCTGGGCGGCTGCCCAGTTCGCCCACCCCTGGGGCCGGGCCTGGCAAAAAGCATGGCTTCGTTCAGAGAAATATTCCCAACATTAATATCACAAGAGAATGAGAATAAATTGAAAATAATGCGACAGTTTTTTGAAAACTTGTTGCCTGGCAATAGTCACGAGGCCCGCAGGGGTCGAGTGACTATTGCCGAATGAAAACAAGTTTGGGAACAAAATTGGAGCATTATTTTCTTATTTATTTATTCTTACTATCGTGTGATATTCGACAGGTTATTTTTAAATACTTACATATAAAATTCAAGTATTTTTATAAAAACATTATTCTTCTTCTTAAAGTGCCGTCCCTGCCACGAAGGTTGGCAATCATCATGGCTATTTTGACCTTCAAAGCTGCTGCTCTGAACAGTTGCCTTGAGCTACAGCCAAACCATTCTCTCAGGTTCCTCAACCAGGAAACGCGTCTACTCCTACGCTTCTCCTACCATCTACTTTTCCTTGAATTATGAGTCTCAAGATGTTATATCTTTCGCCTCTCATCACATGTCCGAGATATTGTAATTTCCTTTCTTTTATTGTGGTTTCAATTTCCCTCTCTCTGTCTATTCTCCTTAATACATAAAAACATTCAGTGACATTTATCCCAATTAATGTCACACACATTTTTCAACTTGTCAAAGTGAACAGCACAATTTAGCAAATATTCAGACGAAGATATCGATAAAATATTAGTTAAAACTATTTATAAATACAGTTTTATTCATGAAATAATCTTACCGAAGTACACTCGAGCGCTTGAAAAATCTTGCTACTCGATTGGAAATTAAAATCATTAAAAAACGATTCCAAAACAACGTGCTAAGGAGCATTGTCAACGCTCCGTGGTACACTTCGCGTCATATAAAACTGGTACACTTTTTTTTCCCAGTGTAAACCTGTGTTCAGACTGACAATTATTGTTCGTGAATCACTTCGTTGTTGCCATCACAGATAACGGAATTGCACTAAATCTAAATACAAAAAAATAACATTTAAAATGTATATTTCGAATTGTAATACATATATTTAAATTGCATACTTGTTCATTGTAAAAGTTATTCATTTTGTATTAATTTCAAATTTAATTTTTAATTTTTCCCGTGTGTTTTATTTATTCTACACAACTGAATGCAATTTTGTCCTACAATTTACGAGAAACCAATCACACCTCTCGATTTGACAATAAACATAATAATTTAAAGTCATGTCAAGATTTATATCTATCATTATTTTTGAGTTGAAATATTTTCATAAATTATACTAAAACACGAATCAATGTATGGATACTTAATTGAGATGACGGAAAATTACCATTGTTTTAGTTTTTAGTATATTAAAAAATGCGGTCTGTCGCTCAGCCCCGTTTTTACCTAGTTTGATATAATATTTTCGTTGAACTGGCAACGTTGCCCTAGAAATTAGAATGACACTTATGACAAGATCAACTTACACAACTTGAAAATCACGATTTTCGGTTATAAGAGTTGTACCAGTTTTTTTTTGACGCGAAGTGTACTATAGGAACAGTGTTCTCCATAGGGACCTAGACATGATTACTGTTAACAAGACCATAGAAAAATTTGCCAAGGGTCACGAACAACTTCTTCAACATGTCAATGTTGAGGCGATCCAGCTCGTCGACAACACGGATCTAGCTAGAAGAGTCAAGAGGAAGAAACCCTTCGAGTTAGTTAAGTGAAAAATAGAGCACGGTGCAAGTGATGGTACAAGTTAAAATTTGTGCAATATATTAACAGAACCTAGGGGGTACTATCGAGTTTGTCCTTAGTCTTAAGTTTTTTAGTAGTAATTTAGGTTAGAAATAAGTTGCTCATTGATCACATTATTTGATCAGATTGTAATGTCCTTACGCATCTTATTGGTGTTTAATAAATAAAAAATAAAAATTAAAAAATAATCAGTAGTAATTACATGACAGCTCTAAAATTATCGATTTGTTTCCCGAGTGACACTTTGGCAGTTTTAATTTCACGACCCGAAGGGGAGTGAAATTATGTCAAAGTGTCACGAGGGCAAAACAAATCGATAAATTTTTAGAGCTCGAGAGTAATAATTCGGTAAGATTATTTCATGAATAAAACTGTAATTTTTAAATCATTTTACCTAATATTTTATTGATATTTTCACCTGAATTTTTGCTAAACTTGTTTCTTGGTGTTCTCTGTGACAAGTTGTAAAAATTAATTGTCATTAATGTCACTGAATGTATTTTTGCGTAGCAACGAAGGACATCTGACGTAATACTTAACGACGGGAAATTATCAAAAATTATCAGTAGTAATTGCACAAGAGCTCTAAAATTATTGAATTTTTCCCGAGTGACACTTTGGCAGTTTTAATTTCACGGTCCGAAGGGAAGTGAAATTATGTCAAAGTGTCACAACTGCAAAAATTCGATAATAATTTTAGAGATCGAGTGCAATTTGTTGCGATTATTTCATGAAGAAAACTGTTCAAGACCAAAATTTTATTGTAATTTATTTATGTAAGTACAAATTAGTATAATTAAACACATAGTTGTTATAAATATTTGACGGTTGAAAGTCATCACTTTTATAATTTTAAAAACATTAATTGTCATTAATGTCACCGAATGTATTTTTTCGTAGCAACGAAGGGCATCTGACGTAATATACTTGACGACGGGATATTATCAAAAATTATCTGGTATAATATCACAAGAGAGTGAGAATAAATTGAAAATAATGCGACAGTTTTTCGAAAATTTGTTGTCTGGCAATAGACACGAGAGCCCGCAGGGCTCGAGTGGCTATTGCCCAATGACAACAAATTTGAGTAAAAATGAAGCATTATTTTCTTATTTATTCTTACTGTCGTGTGATATTCGTAAGATTATTTTTTAATACGTATATTATGGATATTTTCTTAAATTTGACAGTTGTCAAAATTAGGAAACCGGTTGCCATTAAACAGAAACAATCTACTTAAAAAAATTCTATCGGTAATTTTCTACAGTAGATAATTCTCAGTATAATTTTAATCTGATTGGACAGAATTAAACACGTGATCAAATACCTTACTATACGATTGGAAGTTAAAATCATTAAAAAATAATCGCAGTAATTTTTATTTCTGTAGCTTTCTATTGGCCAGAATCTCCTATGAATGAAATAATCGCTGAATTTTTTGTTTTTGTAGGTTTCTATTGGTCAAAATCTCTACGAATGAAATAATCCAAAAAATATAATAGTTTCAAATATAAATCCAAACTTTCTCACTACTGTCCTTTTTGTCTCTTCGTCACTGGCCAAATTGCATTAGAGGAAAACAATTAAGTGTGTTTGTGTGGAGTGTGCAGGAATAAGAGGATTTAGAATTGACATTTTTGTTCGAAATTGCCCCAGACTTAATTGATTACCCTACTGATCCAGATCAATGATGTGTTTGTATAAAGAATTTGCATTTAAATAAAATAGTATGTCGCTTGTATTACTAACAAGATACTGTGTTATTTTATATTCGCTATATTTATATTTAAATTAGGTTTATCTCTATGCATATATTTATTTAATTTCTATACAGGGTCCAATGTATCGAATGTAGTTTGTTACGTAGTATTTTATGTAATAATGACTTTTATAGAGTAACAAGAATAACGTAACTTGTAAGTAACCTTGATGAAACTTGGGAACACTCACGAGAGATCAGAACATGTCTGGAAAAGGCACGTACAGTGTTTTACAAAATGCAAAAAGTTCTATGCAACCGCCAGCTGGATATCGTATTGAGAACTAGAATACTTAAGTGCTATGTATTCTCCACCTTGCTCTATGGTGTTGAAGCCTGGACAATGATAGAAGCCACATAAAAAAAGGTTTCATGCATTCGAATTCTGGTGCTACCGTAAAATGTTCAGAATATCCTACATGAGCCATACGACAAATGCGGAAGGCTTGCGTAGGATGAACAAGGAAAGAGAGATTATGCTTATAATAAAAGAACGGAAAACACAATATTTTGGTCACATCGTAAGAAATCAAAAATATGAACTGTTACAACTTATAATCGAAGGCAAAATCAATAGCAAAAGAGGCCCAGGAAGAAGACGCAACTCTTGGCTTAAAAACTTACGACAATGGACGATTATGACCTCAATAGAACTATTTAGGCCGGCTGCAAATATGATTAAATGGGCAAATGTAATGGCCAATGTCCTTAAGGATAGGGCACCGTAAGAAGAATGACCATTATAATGATCCCTAAATCACAAAGAGCGACAAGGTGCAAGGACCAGAGACTGATTAGTGTAACGAGTCATTTGCTTAAGGGGGGGATTTGGTTTGAAATCAGCATATCAAGCTTATTTTTGTGAATTTTTTTCGAAGCTATGGTACAATTATTTTATTTTTTTAATTAAATAAACATATTAAGTACAATTCAAAGAATATTTAGAAAAAAATTCAATCCAAAATATTAAAAAGTAAGCCATTGGTGACCAATTTTGACAGGCAGCTCACAAAAAATGGATTTGGCGGTGGACATCAGAACTCGTCACTAGATCATACGAAACAAAAAATTCAAAAAGATTTAATTAGCTTATGAGTTTCGAAAGGTCACAACGTCGAGTTTTTTTATTTTTAATGATTTTTGAAATTTTGGTATCATTCAGAAATCAAAAAAATGAAATTTTTGGTAAAAATTTTGTGAAAATCAACAGATTTATTATTGTTGAACAAAAAATAAGCAAAAAAAACAAAAATATCTCAACGTTGTTACCTCACGAAATTTCTTAAGAAAATCTGTGCAAAATATCAGGTAGATCGGCTGAGTATTTTTTCAGTTACAATGTCCACCGCATTTGAAAAAGCAGTTTTGAGAAAAATGCGTTTAAAGTTTTGACAACTGCATCTTCATCTTCTTATTTGTCTACCAAATCGTAAAGTGATGCACATTGGAATATGTTTTTTGAATCGAGGAATAATCTACAAAAGAGAAGGCGAACAGTTGTTTAACGTTTCTCACTACGCTCAAGCGTGCTGGCGCGAAGTCGCGGCAAAGCGAGTCGAAGGTAGGGATATTCAAAACGCTGTATCTCTGGTAATTTTACTCCGATTATTTTGAAATTTCCAAAGAGTATTCTTGAAAGTATGCACTTTTATTTGAAATAATAAAAAAAATTTAATATTTCAAACCATACCCCCCCTGCAGGGGGGGGGGGTATGGTTTGAAACATCAACAGGATGTTCAGAAAGCTAGAAAAACTAAGCGGCGAGAAGCATTCTGCTTGAATACGCTCGTACAAAACTGAATGGACCAACGAAAAGATATAATCATCACATTCCTCGAATGGTACACAATGTTAATATGGATGAGAAAGATATAACGACTTATCCAGAATCTCTAATTGGAATCAAAATAATTGGAATCATATAAAGAGGGGTGTTTTTTGTCCCCTGTGCTGTTCAACCTCTATGCTGAGAATTTCTTTGCAGATGCACTTGAAGGCACTGACTGTGGTATAATGGTCAACGGGTACCCGATAAATAACACTCGTTACGCCGACGATACCGCGATAATCACAGATAACGAACATGATATGCATTTGATGCTAAATAAAATAAACACCGTAGGAAAACGTATGGCTTGAAGATAAATGCTGGAAAAACTAAATGCATGGCAATAAGAAAGGGCGCACTTTTAAGAGTACAACTGCAAGTTAACTTACAGAGTACTGGGCCGGAATGGGACGTTTCGATGCCGCCGGTTCATCGCCGGCCGTTTCGATGCCGCCGGTTCATCGCCAGTCCATTTCATCGCCGTCATATCTCGCAATTCCTAGAACTCCTAATTAATACTAAAAATAACTAATAATTGTAACTGTCGAAAATTCGGAAATATATCAGATAGCGATTAATTGACTGGCGATGAATCGGCCGGCATCGGCATCGAACTGGCGGCATCGAAACGGCGGCGATGAAACGTCCTAGACCCGTACTGGGCAAACAGATCCACAATATATCAATTATTCACGCTGGGGCAGCTTCTAGAAAAGGGATGGGAGTATAACAGACCCATACACAATCTATTCATAGACTTTCGACAGGCATATGATAGCGTAGAAAGAAGCCAAGTATGGCATGCCATGGCGGAGTTCTCAATACCAAAGAAACTCATTCGGATGACTAAAGTCTGTATGGAGGGTGGAATATCAAAATTACGTGTAAATAATAAACTGTCTGAGAGCTTTGAAATCAACAGTGGACTCAAACAGGGTGATGCGTTATCTCCACTACTTTTTAACCTTTTATTAGAGAAAGCCATGAGGTCGGCCAAAATAAAAAGAGAACTGTTATTGGTTCAAGGTCCCAAGTTATTACTAGCTTACGCAGATAACATTGATCTCGTTGGAGACTCCATCCGATCCACAAAAGCTATTTTCAACAAGGTGGAAGGAGCAACAAGCGAAGTAGGGCTGAGGATTAATGAAGAGAAGACGAAATATATGTGTATAAATAGAACGACACGAAGAGACAGGATAGGACAAAATGTGACGGTCAGCACCTTCAATTTCGAAAGAGTACAACGTTTTAAGTATCTGGGGGCCGTAATCACAAGTGACAACGATGTTACTGAAGAAATAAAAGACAGAATGCAATCAGCAAATCACTGTCTATTCGCACTCGACAAGTTTATAAAATCAAAAAATCTTACAAGAAGTTCCAAGATCAAAATCTATAAAACCATCGTCAGACTTGTACTAACATACGGATGCGAAACGTGGACCATGACTAAATCAAACGAAGAAAAGCTCAGATGTTTTGAACGAAAAATACTTAGAACAATTTTCGGACCTCACCACGACATTAACACAAACCAGTATAGGATCAGAACTCAGAACCAACATCGAATTAAAAGCACTCTACAATGACACCGATAATGTCCAAGAAATTAAATCACAGCAACTAAGATGGGCAGGTCACGTGCACAGACTTCATAACGAGAGACTTGTAAGACTGGTATGGGAGGAGAATCCTACAGGCCAAAGATCACTCGGACGTCCCAGAATGCGATAGAGAGATAACATCCAAGCAGATCTCCGAAAAATGAACATTCCATTTGACCCTAGGTTGATGGAAGACCGAACAAATTGGAGGAAAGTTGTACAGTCAGCCAGGGCCCACCCAGGGTTGTAGCGCTATACATGATGATGATGAACTGCAAGTGGATAATACTCCAATCGAACAAGTGAAAACATTCAAAAACTAGGGAATGATGGTGAATGACCAATGGAATCCTCAACAAGAAATAAAATGCAGTACCGAACAAGCAAGACAAGATTTTCTTAAATTTAAACCGCTACTTTGTTACCGCAATCTTTCCTTTAATCTCCGATACAGAATGGTTAATTCTAAGTGCTATGTATGGTGAAATATAAATTTTATTCGACAGGCATAACTATCACTGGCGAACTTTTGCATGCGACAAAAGACGGACGTCTGACCTTAGGATAATTCGCCAATGCACTATAAGAAGAAGGAGACACCGAATTAACCACACCAGACTCACTCATGGTTTCTTGATGTCCTCAGGAACTCGTCCAGCTTGCCTCCATTGCGATGTTTACCTGACCATGAAACATATTCTCACCGACTGTAAATAATTCATCAACCTAAATCATTGGATTTGGAACCTACTATTAAGGAAATACTCAGCAACCCTACAGAGATAATGAAAACTATACTGTTTTAAAAAACTGCCCAGTTCTACCACAAGATTTAGTCTAATAGACATTAGCTAAAGTTCTATGATAATTATTTGTTTTGTTATATCGCTCCCCGACTTCGTTAGTGCCATAACCCCGAAATCGCAAACTTTTCAGGACAGTGAAAACAAGGTTTTATGTGAACTTTTCATTTTTTTTTCTGGAACTACTGTATCTAAATTAAACAAATTCTGCACTCATGTTGACTATATATTTAGCTATCTAATGCTAGTATTTATTTTTAGTTATTGACATTGCTTTACCCTGAAATTCACCCTTAAAATATGATAAGGCGCTATTGCTAGGTCGCCCATATTTAAAATTCGAGGCTTAGGGCCTATGAACCTGTACATATTAATTTATTGAGATAGACATCGTTTTCTTGAACTTTAAAGGAAATAAAACTGCAAAATTGTAAAATATTGGTCAATATATTGTACTGTATTTAATAAACTAAATTTGTCATTTTATAAATATACAAATGAGGATATTATTCTAAAAAACTGAACACTGTAATTGTTTAAAATGATAAGATCATTCATGACATTAAAATGGTTCTTGACATGGGACCATAAGCTTCGGGAATAACTCGCTGACTAAGCAAGGCTTCAATATCACGCTTTTTCTTTTCGTCAATATCATTTTTTTTCTTGTAGGCATGCGTCAGTAATAATTTGGCAGGTTTTTTGTTGCTTTGTCGCTGTTTGAAGAAAACTTTTTTCATTTCATCTATGTCTTCGTACGAAGTAGCTATTAAGTAGTAGTCCGGCCTTTCGTACCTTGCAATCTTGATTTCAGTTAGCTTATGCTTCTGGCCAGCTTCATCAACATCAAAGTTGGCACTCCTTTGTTTTTGGAGTGCCTTGAAATCATAAAAATCTGTATGAAACATTTCTTTCACTTCAAATGGTTTTCCGGTCGTCTTTGCTTCTCTAATTAGAGTCACATATTGCTGAGGTATATAAATAGGTCCACATTAAATGTGTTTATTAGTCTCCTACACCTCTAATTATTAGTCCTTAGGTATACCCTTACCAGACCCGCCTTCCATGCATTCAATATAACCAGGATCATCAAACATCAAATTCAATTTCTGACGTTATAGAATAATCAACGCAGGGCCGTAACTGCGATGTTGGGGCCCCGGGGTAAACGTGATTTTCCAGGGGCCCTGCCGGCGAGTTTGGGGTTTACCCCCCAGCGGAATGGGGTCCGGAAAAATGTTTGATATTTAACCCCTTAAAAACTCACTTTAATGCATTCCGTGACTGAAGTTTCTTGTACCTATTTTAGTTGACCTACACAAAAATTTTTGAAAATACCTTATTTTAAGGTAAATAATTTTGCAAGTACCATCAATACAAAATCTTTTCTGTTTTCATAAAAAATATAGTATAATGTTAATTGCATTGTTCGACTACAATGTGGTTCCTTTCACGTACCAAGATGTAGCCTGGAATAAATTGGTTAAGACAAAGTAGCTGGGACCGGGGCCTATTCCGGTTACATTTTAGTTTTTATTTCGCAAAAATGACTAATTTCCTTAGTAACAATTTATATTTTCACGAAAGGTTCGGGGGCCCCAGCTTAGCCCGGGCCTCCTCTTCCAATGACGTTTTAGGTTTTATTACACCGAAATAACTAATTTCCTAATAATAATTTAAATCTTTTATGTTAAGGTCTCGGGGGCCCTGCTTACCTCCCTCAACTTTATGTTGAGGTCTAGGGTGCCACTGTAAGGTCTTTTTAAAATTGTGTCATTTGAAAATATCTCATTGGGATAGGCTTTTAAAATACATATTTTTATTTTCCTCGTTAAAATCTATGCACGGCCGACAGAACGATGGCCCCATCGGGGCCCCCCTTGCCCGGGGCCCCGGGGCAGTGCCCCGGTTGCCCCAATGGTAGTTACGGCCCTGAATCACCGTTGTTTGCTACTTCGTATTGCAAGGAATTGTCGCGAACTAGGTGCAGCATCAAGGCGGCTCTTGAATTGGTATTCATTTTGCTAAAGGAATAGGAAGGAAAATATTAATTTTGTTTATTGAATGTATTTATCGTGACCAGACATCTCGTAACGCGACAGTTCGTAACCGGACAACTGGTATCGGACAATTCGTAACAGCGACAGTTCGTAACGGCGACACTTCGTAACGGCGACAGTTCGTAACTATACAAATTCGTAACGGACAATTCGTAACGTCAAAATTGAATTATTCTGTTTATTTTTGTTAACGTGGAAATTAACGTTTATTACAGTTATAATTAAAATTATGTTTATTAATTTAACGAATCAGTACCGGGATAACATGTTTAACACATTTTATGTTTCGTGTTTCAGAATATATGTATTAAAAGTCTTTAAACACAAACAAATATCTAAATAGATTCAAACTTATAACAATATTTTTAAAAGTTTATCCCTCTTATTGTTCCTTAAATTTGCATATACCTAGACAAAGGAATAATGAGTAATTCGTGAAATATTTAAGCCAACAACCATCTTTAGACATTCCCAATTTTCTAGTAAACATTTTGTAAAAGAAAGATTATAATTACCTGTTATTTTATTATAAACCTCGTGATTGGTTATAATAGCGTTGGGGGTTGGGGTATTCAATCAACGGTTATAGTTGATACGAGGGATGGCTTTTAATACTTTAATACTTGGTTTAAATACTTTTATTGTATTCTGAAACACGAAATATAAAATTCCTTAAAAATGTTTATCCTGATACTGATTCGTTAAGCTGATATACATAATTTCATTTATAATAATTGTAATAAAATTTAGTTTCCACGTTAACAAAAATAAACAGATTAATTCAATTTTTACGTTACGAATTGTCCGTTACGAAGTTTTATAGTTACGAACTGTCGCCGTTACGAAGTGTCGCCGTTACCAACTGTCGCTGTTACGAATTGTCCATTACCAGTTGTCCGGTTACGAACTGTCACGTTACGAGATGCCATAGAACCGTATTTATACATACTGCAGCCCATGTATTAAGGAATGTGATAATGCAATGTGTCAAAATGAAATTCTGACTCCGAACAATGAAGGGCCAACTCCATATTAAGCTATATACAGCTATTAAAAACTCAGTTTCAAGATTAAAAAAAAGATGCTACAAATTCGCTTTAAATCTCCCCACATAACAATGATGTTCTTATCATGTTCTAAGCATATACTACCAACATTCGTCGGAGTATATTCTTTTTAGTATATGCGTAGTACAAGCATAGCATGCACCTTAAAAAACATTCTAAATTTCATGTTTTTTGCATATACTTTAAAGTATATTCTTGTACCGAATATACTGAGTACATTCGTGTACGTAGTAACTCGGAATATTCGTAAAAGTTTATTCTTATAATATACCTTTATCGAATATTCTTAGCACATACTTATAAGTACATTCTTAACACATACTTATACGTAGATACTTTTAAAATATCTTAAAAATAATATGTATGTATAGGAAGTATAATATTAGCCTTATAGATTATCAACTTCGTTATATTTTAGAATAATTAATAAAATTTATGTATGTAGGTAGTATTGGACGAATTTCATTTTAAAATTGTTGTATGGTAAAAAAGTTTAAACATTAATTGTATTAACGTTTATTATTAAAAATTCGTTTTCATAATTGAAATAACTTTACAATTTCAAGTTTATCACGAGTATTTTTACATCGTTGGAATTTGAATTTAGGTACATTCAATTCAATACGGGAGGCTGTGATACGGGCCATTCCAGAACCAAAGCATGCCAAAACCCATAACCAAAGGCTTTGGTGTTGCCAACCATCGAGTAAGCTTTTTCCGTCAACCTTAAAAATTCCCACTTTTATAAAAAAATTCCCTCCTGTTTACAAAATCTGAGAAGATATTTTTAATTATTTTCAAATATTTTGATTTTTTTTAATATTTTACAATTTGGACTGGAAAAAAATTCCGTTTTGAGTTAACTTTTCCCTTTATCACCTTTTATGTTGAAAATTCCCGCAAAAAGTGAAATTTCCATCCGTTTGGCAACACTCGCCGGTGCACTGATGTTGTTATTCCACTTCCACAATACCCCCTAACCCCGTCTTGTCTTATTCTGACCATTTCTTACCTGAATGGATCAGGGTAGGAAACAACGGTAAAACATGAAATCGAAAATATGTATCTATGCAGTGTGGCAGTGTTAAGGATGAAGACGAATGATAATAAAGTATTAGGACTAAAGAACATACATTATCTCTTTATTTAAATAACAAGTTTGTTTGTGGTGCTTCAAAATAGGTATAATCTATTTTGGTAACTCAATATTATTTAGTAAATACTATTGTGTTTTCAATTTTATCAATCAAAAGCAAAATAAAAATTAAATTAAATTTTGTTTTAAATAACGCGGGGCACAAAAATTTGATACACCCTGTATATTGAGCTGTAGATATTTCTTAGAATGTAGTTTGGATGTAAGTAGATTTCTCTTTTAATGAGCTTTCCGATGAACCATTAAAGACTTTTGTGAATAATTAATGTGAAAATAACGATGTATTTAGATTTAAAATGGAAAAAGATTGTTTAGGGTATAGGTAATTATAAATTTCTCGAAATAGATAATTGAAAAGAAAGTTGGAATTTTAATATCTTTATTTCAACACGAGTATATGTTGGAGAGTTTCTCCGAAAGTAATTAGGATTGTCGGAATAATTTTGAAAATGACTGTTTTGTTTGTCCAATGGAAAAGTCGAGGTTTCTGATGCTTGGCAATGTGGAAGGGGAAAAGTAGAGAGAATGATTGAGAGAGTTTGAAAAAGAAGTCATTATGTTTTTGGCATCGCTAAGGAGCGGTTCGACGTGTTAAGTGGATAGATGGTTAGCAGATACCAGTGGCTGTTTGATAGTGGAGAATAGTGTTGAAAAGTGGAACGAGAGACAGATCAAATTGAGACGAAATACCTCTTTGATTCTGTATTATTGTGAGAAGGAGAGCAGAGAATTTTTGGAGTTTTGTTTGAATCGAGTACGTGTCAAAAGAGACCCGGCTTGTTGGAGAATTGGTGCTGGTATGCTGATAGTTTTAAAGCTGGACAACGGAGAGAGGCTTTGATGAGTAGCCTTTAACATAGTCAACGAGGGAGAGCTGTTTGGGGTCACGAGAAGACATCCGAGTGAGTGAAGCAAAAGGTCAGTCAATTTATGTGAAAGAGATTTTTATGTTCGGGAACTAAATTTTTGAGTAAAAAGCATATGAATTAAAATTCCAATATTTCAAAATATAAATAGTAAATATAGGTAATCTTGCGAAGACATAAATTTGTTTTGTTTAGTTTGTTTTACCAAAGTCATCAGGAACAAACCGATAAATTGTTTTTTGTTAACTATAATAAATTTAAGTGGTAAAAATTTCATTCGGACATCTGTGTCCACAGGTTTTTAGATTCGATAGATTTCAGAGTATTGATTTTGATAAATAAAAGACAATTCTGTATTTTTATTTTAATATTTTGCTTTATTTCTTTTCCCTATTTTATCCCGATTAGGATCAACTCAGAGATACTGAACCCACGAGAGAAGATAAGTATAACGTAAGATAATTTGGATTTTTTTTAATAGTATAAAAAAGGCACCCTGAGATTTTTTATTCAATTTTTATGTATGATTTGCGACAATTAAATAATTAATCAAATAAATAATAATTAATATAAAATTAATAAGAAGCAGATCATAACAATACATATAAGTAAGTACATATAAGTATATAAATTTTAGTTACTCATACATAGTTTAGTTTATCTAAATATTATAATATAATAGTTTATATAGACAACTAAAATTTATAAATATGTACTTACTTTTTAAGTAATATTGCAGAATGTAGGTACTAACTACATTCTCATTTGCCATTAAAATACCTAAATATAATAGGTATTTGGTAGAACCAGTAGAACCTAAGCTGAGATTAGGTGATGCTGAAAACATACTTCTGAGCAATATAGCACTTGATAGCACTTTCTTAGAATATCCTTAAAAATATATTCTCCTAATACAAATATGTGCAGTAGTACGTTCTAAGTATATAAATAGAAGGTTTATAGCACTTCCTTGGAATATTCTAAAAAGTACGTTCTTAGTATAAACTAAAAAGATGTGCGGTAGTACGTTCTAAGTATATAAATAGAAGGTTTATAGCACGTCCTTGGAATGTTCTAAAAAGTATATTCTTAGTATATACTGAAAAGAAGTGCGGTAGTACATTCTAAGTATATACATAGAACGTTTAAGTACTGTAATGTAGTATATACTCAGTATGTGCTATGCACATTCGCAATGGTAATTACGCATATTCTTAGTATATACTTTTTCTGAAAAGTATGTTCTATGAATCTACTAAGAACATGAAATTGTTATGTGGGTCTAAAATACGACTTTTAAACGACTAATAATAATAAGCGTAATAGCGTCTTATGCCAGCATAGATTAATTATAGTTATCCTACAATAACGCCTTAGCACATATAATGTAAAGGCTGTATGACACGATGCATTTTCTTGTACCATTTCTAATATCGTTTCTGATATGTCAAAAAATGCATAGTGTCATACACAGATACAAGAAACGATATCAGAAACGATACAAAAATTTGTGTCAGGCACAGATTTTTGTACAAGAACTGCGCCAATTTCTGCGCAAAGAGCAAAAACGTAAATGCTGCTGGTAAAACTTCTAAATGTCATAATGGCGGCTGAAAATGAGATCATATGATTTATGTCTTGATGAATTTATTTGTGTTTGTATTGATATTATTTGTGTTTGGTATGGACTACTGTTCTACTAATAACCATATATTTAGCTCCTAATAAAGTTCAAACTATGTATAACTTTCGATTTCATATTGCATAATTTTTTAATAGAGGAAAATACAATACAGAAATACAATATAGTTCCTAATTTGGATCAAACTGAAGATAATTCTAATGCAAATATTTTAGCACAAATATCAAAACAAAATAAAAAACACAAATAATCAACAGTCAACGTAAAAATTCTAGTTAACATTAAAATATTTGTTTTTAAAAGTTTATAAATTTTATAAAATCCTTAAAATCAGCTGTAGACGCAGTACTACCATACCAATGTAACGTGAAACAGGGTGACAAACAAAATTTCGACCAATCACGTGCCGAATTTCATACAATTTTCGATGCAAGAACTTGCATAGTGTCATACAGGGCACGTATGTACGTACAAGAAACGATACAAGAAAATATATATCAGAAACGATATCAGAAACGATATTAAAAATGATACAAGAAAATGCATAGTGTCATACAGCCTTAACAGTATTGCAAATGATCTACCATCATAAATGTCTTTCTAATCAAGTTCGCATTACAGCCATAACACAGGATAGGGCAGTCAGCAACGTTGGGTGTATCACACAAACCCACAATTCCAATTTGCATTACTGCCATATCACAGGTTACGGCACTAGAGAAGTTTTACTTGAGTAATTTTTCTTGGTTAACAAGGTTAACAGCGTGACCCAAACTGTCTTGTGGCGGGCTTGCTGTCACTGGGAGCGCCAAAACCGGAAAACATCATAACGACACAGGCGCAATATCTTGATTTTAAGATAACTAAATTATATGAAATTATTACACAATGAAGACAACACCTAAATGAACATATTAGGCCAAAAAAACATTTTTCCATTTTTTCAGGGTTATGGCACTAACGAAGTCGGGGAGCGATATGTTTAATTTTAATGTTCCTGTACCAATGGCCATAGTTGTTTGTGTGTCAATGTGGTTGTTGGCCTCGGACATAACAATGGCCTAGTTGTCGAGGACTTTATGTAAATAAATAACGCTGTACTTAAACTGCCGTCAAACGGTCGTGCACTATAATGCCGTTAACAGCTATGACGTCATTCTTATAATGCGTTTGACGGCATTTTCTTCAGCTGCCGTTCGCTTGGAGGCTGGCCATCTTAGTATCAATTTCTGATAAAGAATTTATTAATATTAGAAGCTTTTCTTATAAACGAAAAAGAAAACAAAGAGAAGTATTAAAACGTATTTTAATTATGGGTAATGATAAATATATAATTAAATTAGTCTTTATTTATTGTAAAACCTGTTGTAAATTAAGAAAGAAAAAATAATTATAGAAATTTAATCCTTTCTTTGAAATGGAACCCTGGATTTATTTGGAAATGTTTTGGGGTTCCTTTCCTTTTTCTTTGGTAGTCCTATTGCTGTTAGGCCTTGTCCTTTTGGGCGTCCTCGTTTCTTTACTGCCACTGGCATTTTAATTGTCGACAAAGATACCTATTGATAATCATTATATGCTTACTTTTGAGGTATCATGATGGTGCTGAGTTTGAATTGACGTTATTTCTAACGCATTTCCATCTAACGATGCCTTGAATCGTACATGTACTAGGCAATCTTCTTTGAATGTCCAAGACTGCCGAATTTTATTCCCACCGCTCTTGAACTTCCTTACACCATGATTAATAGATTAAAGAGCTTACTATCGGCCTCTTAATTGTACTGCTTGCAATAGTACGTGCATCTCGTTTCCAAAACGTGGTAAATGTACTTTCTCCAAGTTCCGAGATGGCTTTTTTGCATCGGCAAATGAAGAAAATGTATCGCCAACTTTTAACATCATTGACATACCAATACTTAACCTAACTAAATGTACCAATATTTAGAAAACGAACGGACGCCCAATAATGACATTTACCTAAGTCATTCAAGTTTTCCAAATTAAAACTTATTAATCCCACAATAATTAACAATTAGGTACAAATATAACGCTTGTAACTATATACTGAGACGGGCACTATAATAAAATAAGATAAGAGAATCGTCAACTCGTGCATTAACTCACCACGTGTATATATGCTGAACTGCAAGTGAAATCGAACGGCAGCCGAAGAAAATGCCGTCAAACGCATCATACGAATGACGTCATAGCTGTTAACGGCATTATAGTGCAAGACCGTTTGACGGCAGTTTAAGTACAGCGAATAAATAAACATATTTACTTTTTTGAACGGTCTATAAATTCTGATATTACTGGCATACATGAAGTTATTTGATAACAAAACAATAAAGGTAGTTGTAAAAATAATTTTATGCGCCATTCTTGAAAATTTCTGAACAAAATGGCTAGTACACAAGTGTTGACCTTTCATTTACTTTATTTCCTTCATAAATTTTTCAACAACATACACAAAATACAAGTACATCTAGTTGCCACCTATTTAGATTAGTGTAATTATCTTACTACTACATTCTATAGAGTACCTACCATAATGCATGTCATAATAGTTATATGCATATGCATGTCATATAATGGCTTCTGCTTGTTTTTATTTTTATTAGTTTAAATTTAACTTGAGTTGAATGAGTTGGTGTTTAAAATGATTTTACTGGTTACTATCTTATTTTTTCTGGTTTTATTTTATTTTTATTCAAACAGAAAAATTTACTATTTATCGTGGAAATTAAGTGGTCCACTAGCTTTACCTCTTATTGGAAACGGACTGACATTTTTTTGTAAAGACAGCGGTAAGTTTTTGCAGATGTTTATAGTAGGCGAGCGGAAGACACCCCCAAAATGACATAGTACTGACCACGGTGTGGTGAATGGCTAATTTTGGTCATAATTTATGTTTCTGATAGTGCTGAAAACAACGAAAATGAGGTTTATTTTGAAATAGAAATGGCGGAACATCATCAAAAATGCAATTTTACCCTAAAAATAAAAAAAAATAAATCACGTTTTCAACTCTGTTCCATTTTAGTATTTTTTCTGAAATTTCCACAGCATATATTACTTACCGTTGTGAAGACTATGGGACCTGTTGTAAGCTTACAGTCTTATTCCTATCCTATAAAAGTTATAAATTTTTTAAAATAAAAGGTACAGATTTGTGAATTGCAAAGTTAAATCGCAAAAGTTGAGTGACAAAATTTGAAGTTTAGCTTTTTCATCACGTTTTATGTTAAAATATAGAGTACAAAGAAGTTTTCTGGGAAGTTATGGATTAAAATATTTTAGAGACAAAAAATGGTGCAGCTTTTAATACTGACGTTCTACACCCCCAAAATAACGCTTATTTCTCGAGATGCTGACCATGGGTGGTGAATGACAAATTTTGGTCATAATTTATGTTTTTGATGGTGCTGAAAACGAAAATGAAGTTTATTTTAAATTTTAAGTGGGGGAACATTGTTAATAATGTAATTTTACCCTAAAACTAAAAAATATTAAATCACGTTTTAACTCGCTACACCTCTGTTTGATTTTAATATTTTTTATTGAAATTTATACAGCATATACTTTTTACTTTTCTAAAGACTATCGAACATATTGCAAGTATTATTCTAGTGAAAGTTATAAATTTTTTAAAGTAAAATGTGCGCATTTGTGATTTGCAAAGTTTAATCGTAAAAGTTGAGTGACAAAATTTAAAATATAGCTTTTTAATCACGATTATGTTAAAATATAATATACAAAGAAGTTTTCTGGGGTATTGTACATCAAAATGTTTTATAGAAAAAAAATTGTGCAACTTTTAATATCAAAAATTTCAGAAAAAAATATTATCACCGAACAGAGTTGTAGCGAGTTAAACGCAGAAAAAACGTGATTTCTTTTTTTTATTACTTTTCGGTAAAATTGCGTTTTTGACAATTTCCCCCACTTCAAATTCAAAATAAACTTAATTTTTTCATTTTCGTTTTCAGTACCGTCAAGAACATCAAGAGCACCATCAAGAACATAAAGTAGAGCTTCACGATATTCGATAAAAATATCGATATTGTATTGATATCGTATCGAAAATCAATACGATACTGATACAATACATAGGTACCTTAGCAATATTAATGTCGATACGATACTCATTCTTTGAAATCAATACAATACTCTTGTATTGTCAATACGCCTGCCGCGATATTATTGAGAATATCGATATCGAGAAAAAAAAATAAAACGCCACGTGAGTGCTACATAAGGCCTATTTACACCAGTTAATAGGGAAAAAAATCGTCGATTTCACGTAAAAATGTTAAGCAGGGTTTTGAAGGTGCTAAACGGTAGATGAGAGATAACTGATGATAATTCCCTGAAGACGTACAGCTAATTTTTCTTCTTCTTTTTTTTAAACAGTTACAAAGAATGAAAAACTCAGGTTTTTGGCTATAAAACGTTTCTTGTGCATTTTAGAGAAAAAATTTTCAAATAAATATTGTAGACCTTAAAAAGTTCTTTAATTTGGTGGGACACATATTGAAATATACAAACAATTGACCGAGATAATTGTTTAAAACTCTCATTTTTTACTAATTTATAAATATTAATAACTTTAACTTTTGCAAAAAAAAATATATAATTTAACTACTTTAAATTATGCTATTTAATGGGTTATTTAAGTGTGCTAAATTTCAACCAGATCGACCAAATAGTTTATAAGTTATTCAATTTGTTTATCCCAGAGGGCAATTGTTTAAACAACTGTTCTTGCCCTAACAGTGACTCTAGAGATATTTTACAAATCGCAATAAATTATTTGAGACTTTAATTTTAAGATGTAAAATGTTTTTAAGTATGTAAAATGTAAAATGTTTAAGATGTAAAAGTGGAAAATGTTTTAAGATTTTATCAAAATTGTTATTAATAAAACCGTCTGAAAAAGACCCTACTTTTTAGGTTATAAACAATTAGAATAGCTTTGACAGTTTTTATGTTACACGCTTGTATGTAGACTCACTAAAAAGCTGGTGAACAAATACACGTTAAAATAGTAAAAAGGATTTTATATGACCAATAGAAATCAAGTTAGAATTTTTTTTTCAATAAATCATATTTCCATTGTTTATAAACATTAAGAGCTGAAAATTGAACAAGTTGTTTAAGAAAATCTATGTTTTATGACCCACTTCATAGATTGCATATGCAGTGAAAAAATAAAAAGTCATGACTCGTTAAACTGATGGTACTCGTGAAATACCGCCAACGAATGTAAAGGTGAGAATAGCTTCGTTTTCTTTTTTAGAATGGAATCCCAATTTGAAACAGGTTGAAAAAATTTGCAGTTTGCTATGACTTACTTTAATTAGTTAAATATAAGTAGTTCTTACGACATTATTGTAAAATTAAAGTATATTATTTATATAAATATACAATGATAAATATAAATTAATCCAATATATATTATTTTTAATTTGATAGTATTTTAAAAAGGTAAGTTTAATTCTATTATAATTTCATTTAATGAAACTATTAATATTTTGTCTAGGTAGATATCTAATTAGTATAAACCATGTTTTTATTCGTTTATTTAAATTAAAATTAGTAACTACTTAATTACTTTTTTAATTTTCTGTTCCCACTTTCTAAATAAATGGTTTTAAAATAAATTTTGAAAAGATTTTTTGTAGGTACTTCACAAAAAGTTTATGCAAGTTGTGATACATGATTTTCCTCTGATCATCCATAACAAAAAAAATACAGTGCTTTTCAGATAAAACTATCCACCTTAATACGTTGACAGACAGAACATCTATAGACGTCTAATTTCCATTGATGAAATGTGGCACAACGTCTATAGACGTTGTATTTTTCTCTATTCTACTATGCAAAATACATATAGTGTCACAACACTTGCTTATATACATTTGACACACACTGTCCGTCAACGTGTTAAATAACTTTTGAACCACTGATTTTTGGAAAAATCGCAAAAACACGTCAAATAATAGTTGACAGAGGAGACATTATACCATACTTAAGCTTGCCGAGAAAGGCACCTTCTTACCCCCATATCATCCCTTAATTTTTTCTTTAATTACTTGCACCTTTTTTATTTTATATTTGGATTCTCCTCTTTGTACTGAATTCAAAAATGTATAACACACGATGCAGTGATTAGTTTATGAGAAAAATAAATACAAAAGCAAGGAAACTGGATTGAAAAAAATTATGTTTTTAACAAACTTCCAAAAATTTTAACAATATTTATTCAAAATGACTTCTGAAATTTTTAATAATTATTATTGTTAAAATCTTGAATAATTATTGTTAAAATTTTTAGCAGTGAAATGTTCATTCTAAATGTTATAAAATTGATAAAAAAATAATTTTCATTCAATCCAGTTTTCTTGCTTTTGTATTTATTTTTTTTTCTCATAAACTAACCAATTTAAGCATCAAGTGTTATACATTTTTGAAATCAGAACAAAGAGTAGAATAGAAAGTTTCGAATAAAAAAATGTGGAAGTAATTAAAAAAAAATAAGGGATGATACGGGGGGTGAGAGGGTGCCTTTCCCGGTAAGGTTAAGTATAGCACAATGTCTCCCTCTTCAACTATTATTTGAGGTTGTTTTACGTTTTTTTCTAGATATCAGTGGTTCAAAAGTTATTTGAGGTGGATAGTTTTATCTGAAGAGCACTGTATATTCAAATGTATTGATTTGGTGACACAAACAAATTAAGTAGTTGTATGATTAAATTAATTATTATATTGATACATTTATATTTTGAATATTACAATTGCTAAAATAAATTTGAGGTTCAGTTTTCAATATCCCTGTCTTCTTTAGACGTCTTCTTAGAAATATGTAATCTTAGCCATTTATTGGCGCGGCGGCGTCTGATAAAAATACAATTCTGACTGCGTTAGTAGAATCTGCTGCAAAATGCAAAAAAAAATAATCAAAATACAACATTCGTAACCTTTGACCAACCACTTTATTGGAAAGCTCGCAGTATAATTGCAAATGTAGATATAAATGAGGATCCTCATAATTTGTCATCGGTTATTGTTAGACTTGGTGGATTTCATGCTCTAAGTTCATTTTTAGGTGATATTGGATATAATATTATATTGGATATGTTTATATTATTAATTGATTCCAATTGGTCATATAAAATTATTTTTTCTTTTTTAATATGTATTTTTTCACCAGCTTTTCAGTGAGCCTGCATGCAAGCGTGTGACGTAGAAACCGTCAAAGTTATTCTAATTGTTTATAACCTAAAAAGTAGGGTATTTTTCAAACGGTTTTTTAATAACAATTTTAATAATATGTTAATTTTTTTTAATATATCTTAAAAATAGAGTTTTGAATAATTGATTGTGATTTGCTAAATATCTCTAGAGTCATTGTTAGGGCAAGAACAGTTGTATAAACAATTGCTCTCTACTCTCTGGGATAAACAAATTGAATAACTTATAAACTATTTGGTCGATCTGATTGAAATTTAGCACACTTAAATAACCCATTAAAAAGCATAATTTAAAGTAGTTAAATTATATATTATTATGCAAAAATTAAAGTTATTAATATTTATAAATTAGTGCAAAAATGAGGGTATTTTACAATTATCTAGGTCAATTATTTATGTATATGAATATGAGTATAATCAAATTAAAGAACTTTTTAAAATCTATAACACTTATTTAAAATATTTTTCTCTAAAATGAACAAGTAACGTTTTATAATCAAAAAACTGAGTTTTTCATTCTTTGTAACTGTTTAAAAAAAAAGAAGAAGAAAAATTAGCTGTACGTCTTTACGGAATTATCATCAGTTACCTCTCATCTACCATTTAGTACCTTCAAAACCCTGCTTAACATTTTTTCGTGTCTTTTCCCTATCAACTGGGGTAATTATACAGTTAAAATGTAAGAGTTATAAGATGCACAAGTGCGTATGCTTCCATTAATACGAGAGAGAAGGATGATGAACCCAATAAGTAAATCAATTTCGATATTTTATTTTTAAAATCATCAGATAATATCGATGTTTTTAAAAGGAAATTGAAAACTACTTGCAATCTACAAGACCTGGACCAGACACAAATATTTTACTATGGGGAAAATCATATAGTAGTGTTTTCCCCGTTTTATCTCGGATAGATAGGGATCTTTTGTGTGTCCAAACGACGTCCGTACCAGTCGAGTGGCTTTTTTCTGAGGCAGCGCTGGTACAAAAAAAATAATAACGAATAAAAGATGCTCTTTAAAACATAAAAGTATCAAAGAAATCATTTGTGTCAACAGATGAATGAAGAGCTCTTTAAAAGATAATATTTTTTGTGAGGTTACAATGTAATTTATCCTATTTCTAAAGATTTTTTTTATTAATTTAATCCTTTTCATGTCGATATTTCATGGAGTATTGTATCGATGTCATATCGAAATCAATATCAATACGATATTTTTATAAGAAAGTATTGCCGATATCGATACACGATACGATACGTTATTGGCATAACCAATACAATACTCAATACTTAAAAAGTATCGATATTGTATCGTATCGTGAAGCTCTAACATAAAGTAAGACCAAAATTAGCCATTTAACACCCGTGGTCAGTATCTCGAAAACTAAGCCTTATTTTGGGGGTGTATAACCTTGATATTAAAAGTTTTAAAAGATGCAAAATTAAATCGCAAAAGGTGAGTACAAAATTTGACATTTAGCCTTTTAATCACGTTTATGTTAAATTATAGGGTACAAAGAAGTTTTCTGGGGTGTTGTAGTTCAAAATGTTTTATATTGACCACGGGTGTTGAATGATAAAAAAGAAATCACGTTTTTTTTCTGCGTTCAACTCGCTACAACTCTGTTCGGTTTTAATATTATTTTTCTGGAATTTTTTATATTAAAAGTTGCTCAATTTTTTTTCTATAAAACATTTTGATCTACAACACCCCAGAAAACTTCTTCGTATGCTATATTTTAACATAGACGTGATTAAAAAGCTAAATTTAAAATTTTGTCACTCAACTTTTGCGATTTAATTTTGTAATTTACGAAACTGCACCTTTTACTTTAAAAAATGTATAACGTTTATTAGAATAAGACTGAAGGCTTGCAACACATCCCATAGTCTTCAGAAATGTGAAAAATATATGCTATAAAAATTTCAGAAAAAATATTATATCTGAACAGAGTTGTGGCGAGTTACACGCAAAAAAGGTGATTTATACTTTTTTTTATTTTTAGTGTAAAATGGGGTTTATTTTTAAATCTTATTTTAATAGTCTATTGTAGTTTTATTTTTAAAACTTTTTCTATAATATTTGCTAAGTTCGATGTAAAAGGCGTCACAAAAGAGCGTGAAAATTCAAACTCATTTTTAGCGTTTTTTTTATTCGTAGATTATTATATGGATTCTTGAAGTTATTTTCCATATAAACGTTCCAACCCCCAGTTGGGTAGGTACCACCCCCAAGGTAAAAGCATACTTCGTCGTAGGATATATTTTGCTTGTTAAGGTATTTTCTATTTCCTGCTAACCCTAACTACTGACGTGGATATTAGGGTGGGTCGAAAATATTGTTTTGCGAATTTCGATTTGTAATAGTGCGGAAAACATGACCTGGGTAGAGACTTAAAAACGTGCATATTTATTTTTTAGTTATATTAACGTTAATTACCCGCGCATGACGTTTGAAAATTCGGAAAAATTGTTAAAATTACATTTATTTTATCAGAGTTTATTGTATAAATTACATGGCATAAAATGATATTACATTCTTATATTCAGAGATACACGTAATACAAATAATAATCAATCCAAAATATGAGAATAATCGTGCGCATACTGCGGAGGAAGGAGTGGGGAAAGAGGGCGTAAACTGTCGATCACGCGTCTTTGCCTCAGTGCACCTAATGAGTTCCGGGCGAAAGGTCGCGCGCATTTATCTAATGTTTTCGCGATTTTAGGTAGTTTTTGTTAGCTTTGTGACTTTGTGCATCATGGAGATTTCAAATAATACCCGAAAATCCACAAGTTGTCCCATATTTGGTGCTCCGGAAGAAATTAACGAAAATCAACTACCCACTTACAAACAAGTTATAAAATATTACAATTTAGTAGGACATCAGCTTAAACTTGAGAACAATTCAAAAAAAGAGCCATCCATTAATGAAGTATCTGAAATAGTGTCATCTAAAGTTGAATATTTATGGAGAAAAGCGTCTATTCCTACTGTGTCTCATAATCGTGTGATGCAATTGATAAAAAGTTACCACGCGAAGTGTAAAAATTTAATAAAATCTTTGAAGCGTTTATCAGAAGAAAAAATTCAAGATTTTCATAGAAATTCGGAAAAACTGTTTGATTTGAGTTCATGTAAGTGTAAAGATTTAGAGTTATGCACATGTTCCAAAGACCAAAAGATTCCTAAGGAAGAACGAGCTTTTTTAATAGATCAGAGAACAGAGAGAAAAATGATTATGGGAACTGTTGATTTATTGACAAGTAAGAGGAAAAGAAAACTGAGTGATAGAAAAATTAAGCTTAAATCCTATTACGATTCTAGCGTTTGTGAACCAGGCCCTTCTCACGAAAATCCTAATACCTCAATAACGTCTGGAAGTAGCGATGAAGAACAAACTTTGCCCTCAAGTTCTCACGAAAATCCTAATACTACAATAACGTCTGAAAGTAGCGATGAAGAACAAACTTTGCCCTCAAGTTCATCAAAACCAGCATCAAAAAAACGTGAAATAACATCTCTCAAGAATTTATCAACTATCTGTGACCGATACGGGATATCCGATAGAGCAGCTGCTGCTGTCGCTTCTGCTGTTTTGCAAGATGTGAAAATCAACAACGAAGTAATCGATAAGTCGAAATTGCGACGAGCGAAACAAAAATTGCGAAAAGAAACCTTATCTCAAAGCCAACTAGATACTATTCCTGCCTTATTTTTTGATGGACGAAAAGATAAGACCCTGAAAATTGTTATGAAAGGGAGAAAAATACCGCTCAACATCTGTGGAAGAACATATTTCAATAATTAAAGAACCAGGATCAGTTTTTGTCGGATATGCCGTTCCAAGCCATGGAACTGCAAAAGGATTGGAGTCTGCTATCTTTCAAACAGTAACAGGTCAACTGAATATGTCTCTAGAGGATACTCTTGCCATAGGTTGTGATGGGACGGTAACTAATATGGGCAAATACGGCGGAGTCATACGGCTCTTAGAAAAGCGTTTACACCGACCACTTCAATGGATCATATGCCTTTTACACTTAAATGAACTGCCCTTAAGACATTTATTTGCAAAACTTGATGGCACCACAACAGGACCTAATACTTATTCAGGTGCTATCGGAAAGTTATTAGATGATTGCGAGAAGCGCTCTGTTGTCGTGTTTGAAAATATAGAAGGTATGTTACCAAACATTTCAAATATAAAAGATCTCAGTTCTGATCAACGTTACCTTTATCATATCACATCTGCCGTCATAAGTGGTAAGTGCCCTTCTGATTTGTCTAATCGCTCTTCGGGAAAAATGTCGCATGCCAGGTGGCTAACAAAGGCCAACAGGATTTTGCGCTTATATGTTTCCACTGAGATACCTACAAACGAACTCAAACAACTCGCTACTTTTGTAGTTAAAGTATATGCTCCTATTTGGTTCGAAATCAAATTAAATCCGACATGTAAAGATGGAGCAAGGCACTTTTGGAAGTTGGTATTTTATTCTCGATATCTTCCGCAAGAATTGAAGAGTGTCGTTGATCCTGTAATAAAGCGAAATGCTTACTTTGCGCACCCAGATAACTTGCTTTTATCTATGTTATCTGACGAACAAAAACATGTGAGAAAACTTGCCGCTAGACGCATTATAAAGGCAAGGAAACCATCTGAATCCCTTCAGCTTCGAGTCTTTGAAGTGCCTAAGATAGATTTAAACGCTTCGTCTTACATCGATTTGATAGACTGGCAGCAATCTTACTAGCAACCACCTATATTGATCAATGTTCTGGATGAGACTCTTCATTCCCTAGTTGAGTCAGGTGGTGATGATGAAGTCCTTTTTCTGAGGCTACCATGTCATACTCAAGCTGTGGAGCGGGCTGTAAAAACAGTAACAGAGGCATCTATGCAGCTTTGCCACAAAACAGCAAGAGAAGCTTTAATTAAGAATAAAATTATTTCACGAAAGCTTATGCCTAAGTTCGAAAGTAAGAAAGATTTTAACGTGATTTGAAGATTTTTTATTTTGTCATATTATTTGTTTATTTTTCTTTCTTTATAATAAAATTTAGTCCAAAAGCACTTTATTTTATTAGTTTACGTTGTTGTTATTCCTATGAGCCACGATAAATCGATTTTCAAACAATTCACAAAAAAAACAAAAATTTCAGTTTTTCAAACTCAATGCGCGGGTAGAAGGGGTTAAACTAGAAAAATTCTTTTTTCATTGTTTTTCATGAATGGATGTGGGTCACGTTTTTTTTACTATTACAAAACTTATTGGACAATTTTATTTTTTTCCATACAAAAGTGACCCACCCTAGTGGATATATCAGAACGGAGTCATACCGTTGCCTCTGGTTTGTTTTCAATATGAATTTGTATTATATCACTCTATTTGTTGTTTTTAACATCAACTTCTTCTTCTTGCAGTACCGTCTCCTATTGGAGGTTGGCTACCATCACAGCAATCTTAACTTTGTTGGCTGCAGCTCTGAACAACTGTATTGAACTGCACCCATACCACTCCCTTAAATTTCGCAACCAAGAAATCCTCCTACGTCCTACATTTCTCTTTCCCGAGATTTTTCCTTGAATTATGAGTCTTAACAGAGAGTACTTTTCTCCTCTCATTATGTGGACTAGATACTCCAGTTTTTTCGTTTGTATTGTTTTTATGACTTCGCATTCCTTCCCCATCTTCAGCAAAACACCTTGATTTGTTACTCTTTCTGTCCATGGTATTTTCCACATTCTCCTGTAACACCACATCTCTAATGCCTCAATGTTTTTGATGTTTATCTTTTTCAGTGTCCAAACTTCCATGCCGTACAGCAGAACGGAGAAAACATAGCATCTTAACATTCTCGTTCTTAAGTTTATATTTATGTCCCGGCTGCATAGGAACTTTTTCATTTTGACAAATGATTGTCTCGCTATCTCAATTCGCCTCTTGATTTCTCTTGTCTGGTCATTAATATCAGTGAAGCAAACGCCTAAATATTTGTAGGACGTAACTCTTTCAACTGGCTGATTATTTATGGCTAAATTCACATTGGTGTAGAGCTTCTTTGTTACAATCATGAATTTAGTTTTTTTGATGTTCAGTTTTAGACCATACTTATTGGTATGAGTGCTTATGTTTTCCATCAAATACTGTAAATTTGCTAGGTTATCTGTTACTATTAGCGTGTCATCAGCGTATCGTATATTGTTAATTAACTCTCCGTTAATGTTTATACCAATGTTTTGCTCTAGGAGCGCTTCCTGACATATTGTTTCGCTATATGCACTCCTGGCCAAAAAAACCTGGACACCTTGAAAATAGGTAATTTTTGATGTCACGTATCTTCTAAACCTGTTGTCCGATTTTAGTGATTTTGTTAATATATTATAGCCTTATTCTTTAATAATATCGCTGTGATAATATTGTTGCTAGACCGGTAAATTGTCATTGTATACCGGGTGTATCAATCAAACTGTGTTTTTTTCTCAAAGTTCGCCACACCCTGTAGAATATTCTAGCAACTATAGAATACTAAAATTAAAACCCAACTATAGCCTCATGTTTTCTTAACATTTTATTGTTTGATTCATTTTCTTATGTTGGATAATAAAAAGTTAGGTACTTTAACAACTAGCCATGTTTTTCATCAATACAGGGAGATATGTGGAAAAAGGCAAGAAAAAATTTTGTTGTAAATTGAACGAGAAATTCAAAAATTATTTTTAATTTGAAATATCTCAGTGGCGTACTATTTTTTTTTAAATTCAGACCATTACCCGTTTGGGTCTTATTACCCGGATGCGCGACAATAATGAATATTAAATTTTTAATTGTTATGTCAAAAAATGCGCAATGGCTACCTCATAAAACCTACCAAATTTAATTTTCATATCTCAACCGGTTTTAGAGCAATACATAAACCGTCAGTTTGTAAGAAAAATTTCAACACCCTGTATCTCAGAAACGAAGCATTTGCGAACATACGTTTATAAAGCAAACTGTCATTATTTTTTCATTCAAATTACCCCTTAAAGTTTGTTATACTTATTTAAAATCTCCCTGTATTGATGAAAAACATGGATATTTGTTAAAGTACCTAACTTTTTTATTATCCAACATAAGAGAATGAATCAAAAAACAGAATGTTAAGAAAACATGAGGCTATAGCTGGGTTTTAATTTTAGTATTTTATAAATGCTAGAATATTCTACAGGGTGTGGCGAACTTTGAGAAAAAAACACAGTTTGATTGATACACCCGGTATACAATGACAATTTACCTGTCTAGTAACAATATTATCACAGCGATATTGTTAAAGAATGAGGCTATAACATATTAAAAAAATCACTAAAATCGGACCACAGGTTTTGGAGATACATGACATCAAAAATGACCTATTTTTAAGGTGTCCAGGTTTTTTTGGCCAGGAGTTTATATTGAATAATAGTGGAGAAAGCACACAACCCTGACTTCTGATGTTGAAAGCACTTAAAAGTAGAACAACTGGATGAAATTGCTGCCATACTAATATTGAAAGAGTACTCAATGGACTGCTTTTAAAAATAGAAACATAAACACTGACATGCGGTACGTGATACCGCAAAAAAACTTTACGTCAACTTAGCTCAAAAACTTAACGATACTTAAACTGCAGAAGTTGGGAGCAGGTACAATTACACACCACTTGAAGGTATATAGATGGTTTCTAGGAATCTTTTATAAAAACAAGTTTTACAACAAAATTTTCATTTTCGGCAGGGTATGGCATACCGCATGTCGGTGGTTAAGGGTTAAAATTCCAGGAAAATCTTGATACACTACACAAAATGGGTGTAAATACTTGGAAATAGAAAAAATCTAAACCATATTTTTTTATTTCATTTTTAAAAACTATAGTAAAATTTATTATAAGTATTTTGTAACACCCTGTATTAGTGTTGCCCAAGTGCAAGACCAAGACGAGACTTAGACAGTATTGGTCTTGGTCTTGCGCCAGTACACCTGGTCTTGGTCTTGGTATAGCGCTCCCGGTCTTGGTCTTGGTCTTGGTCTTGCAGCAAGAGTCTTGCAAGTCTCGAAGTTGCCTGAAGCAAACTGTCATTACTTTTTCGTGCAGAATTACCCATTAAAGTTTGCCATACTTATTTAACCTTTAACTACACGCGCTGGCGTACTTTGTACGCCAGATATAAGAATTCTACTGAAAATATATTTAAAAATTTAATTTTTGACCTTGCTTATTTTTCTAACCTATCACTGGAATGCAGTGCCGGATTTATATTGTTTACGAGTGTAGGCCACTTTATTTGCGCCGCCCCATGTACCTTACTAAAATAATAATTTTCCATATGTAGTAAGAAACGAACTAAGGTTGATCAAAATAATGAATTAGTCATTAGGAAGGGCTTAAGGAAACAATAATTACAATTTTTTACGGGACTTTTTAATAGCAAAATCATTTATAATATCATCATAGTTTATAGTGTTCATTATCTCTGCTTCTATGTAGAGAAGAGCCAAAGAATTCATTTTTTCTTGAGACAATGAAGACCTTTGATAATTTTTTACTCGTTTTAAACAGGAAAAACTTCTTTCCCCAGAGCAATTCGTAGCCGGAGTCGAAAGTGCGATGCGGAGAACTATATCTAAGTTAGGGTAAACATTAGACAGCGAGTGATTCCTCAAAAACGTTGAGAGACTGAGCAATGAGTTTGATCTAGGCTTCACTGCACATTCTGCAACATTACTAGAGGAAATGTAACTGTGAAAATGCACACATTCTTGAACCAAATCTTCCTCTAAATCATTGGTATAATATTTCACCAGCGACTGGGCTTTTTCGGTAACTATTTGTGTTGAAAATTCAGTAATTTTTGTTAAAAATAAAAACTTTTCTTTAAAGTTTAAGTAAGCATTATGCCTTCTCTCTATTTCAGCCCTCAGTCTATCAAGGATGACCAAAAAGGTGTCCACTCTGAAAAAATCTCTGGAGCCGTAGGGTGTTTCAGGTTCTTCATTCGATGTTTCATCCGTCATTTTTTTTCTTTTAGGTTGCCTCTTTATTTCACCTTGATATTGCTTAAGAGCGCTCATCTCAATTGCTTTTTCTTCAAAATAGTCAAAGTTGTCTCGTTCTGCTATTGTAAACTCTACTAGAGATCCATAGAGATCAGATACCGTCAAAACATCTACAGATGAGCTCTGAATCTGAATACTCACTTTATTTAATCTCTCCAAAATAGCATTCCAAAATACGACCATGAAAGCAGTTTCAAGTTTTTCTAATTTAATGCGAATTCCTTTTGCCTCATTTCGCGGGACGGGTTTCTCTGTAGTGTCATTTTCAATAATTTTTAAAACTGTTACTACTTCATCCCAAGAATCTCTTAGACTTTTACAGGCATCTGCTCTAGCCGACTAACGAGTTAGATTCACTCTCTTGAGCCTCTTTCCTCTTCCTATCTCATTTATCAGTTTTTTCCAACGTTCGGTTGACTTCACGAAGAAAGTATATACCTCCTCCAGCAACATGAAAAAGCGGCAGGCTTCTGGACAAGACTCAGCGGCCGAGGTTCCCACCAAATTCAGTGAATGAGCTGCACAAGGAACAAACATGGCAAATGGTGCTTGTTCTTGAATTTTAGCTTGTAAACCATTGTAAATCCCTGACATGTTAGAGGCATTATCATAAGATTGACCACGGCAATCTTTGAGATTAATGTTTAACTGTTCTAGCTCTATAGTAATGGCATCAAACATTTCTTGAGCTTTGTGTCCTACAGAAGGTAAGAATTTGATAAATCTTTCACATGGTTCTCCGTTATCTAAAACATATCGAATGACAAGCGTTAGCTGATCTATATGTGCTGCATCCGGTGTTGAGTCCACAATCAAAGAAAAGTACTTTGCTTTTTTTATCTCATTACTAATGTATATTAATACTTTTTCAGCCATTAAAGAAATAAATTCGTCACAAACAGTTTTCGATAGGTAACTAGTTGTTCCTGATCCTTGGTTTGCATATCTTTCAATGTGTTTAGCTAGTAATGGGTCAAATTCTGCTATTAATTCCAGAAGCATAATGTAATTTCCACTATGCTGGTCACCATACTTTTCATTACTTCCTCTAAAAGCGAGACCTCTAGAAGCTAATCCTTTTATAACAGCAACAACCCTCTTTAAAATGTTCTTCCAGTAAGAAATTTCTTCCTTAAGTTGGATAGTTAAGGAAGATTGGATATTGCCGTGAATCACACTTCTAGCTCTTAAAGCGAGAATGCATGATTTATGACTTGGAGAGTTTTCGTGTTGAGCTACTCGAACTTCTGCATTCTTCCAATCATTGAAGCCTTGCTCGTCAAACTGTGTCTTGTTCTCAAAAGATCCAAAGGCCATACAGGGTCCACAAAATACCGAGCTTTTGCTTTCCGAATAGACGAGCCAATTCCTTTCTTTAACTTCATTATTCTTCATTTTTCTGTAAAATATATTTTTTGGTAAATAACGGCGATGATCGGAATACATTCTTCCACTTTTTGTGAAATCACAGGACTTGTTTTGTTCAAAACCATTTCTGGCAATAATATCTCTCGTTAAATCGTTTATTTCCCATAAGGCTGGATCTGTGTTTAGTTTTGTTATTGAATGAATTTCAGTTGATGTCGTAACTATAGCCACTTCTTCGTTATCTGACTTTGAATAACACTTACTTGTTGAAGGTATTTCGGTGTCAGAATCAGGAGGATGAACAAGTTTTACTGGACACGACTGATTTGACTGTTTTTGATGGTACAGGCTCTTCACCTCAACCGGAACAGAACCTTGTTCATGTTGATTTTCCTTATTATTACTAATCCCCGAGTTCTCTTGTGCATTACGTAAACCCTCGTTGCTGTTTTCACTCTTAAAAAAAGCTTCTATTTTCCTGGTCTTCTGAAGTGCGTGTTCTTGTTTATCTTTTTTTATTTTGGCATTTTTTCTGTACTCAGCACCGCTAAGTCTTTTCCTTCCATCACTCATTTTCCGTCAGTTTGAGGACGCTATCAATCTGTAAAAAGAAAAAAGACGTGAATAACTGCGCCAGTGTGTGCGCCAACTAGAAAACGTCATGACATGTCTCAAATTTTAATATATTCTACCACAATATTGTCTTTCTATCTTCTATATTTTCGTTAGAGAACGGGTAGGGGAAAGGGACATAATTCAATGTTTAAAGTGTAAACTTTGGGCACATGCTGAATGTACCGAATTAAAAGAATATAAATTTAAGATGAGGTCTTGTTGTCACTGTACCATTTAGTTGCATTTTTGTTATTAAACTATTTTTCTTTCATAATATTACATTTAGTTTTTATGTAGAGGGTAGAGGTACCTCGTGATCTTACCCACATTAGTTTGTCAACTTAACTCCATGTGTGGGTATGATAACGAACTGAACACGTTTTATATTTATTTTTCCAAATTTTTAAAAAATATATGTATTTAATAAAAAAATACATAAATCAGTTACAAAACGTATAAACTTAATAAGTTTGCAAAAAAATATTTTTATTTTTCTTAAAGAACGTCAAAATTTAATTTTAAGTCTTATATTCGTCAACTTACCCTCCTTTCCCCTACTTAGTAAGAAGGTAGGCAGGTATCTTTCATTTTAATGAGGCAAAATTTTCATTTAATGAGTGTAAATGATAAAAATATATTAGAGTATTGCTACCATTGTGTAGAACTTACCTATTTCAACAGAAACTTTCACCAACAAAGTATAAATGATTAAATAAATATAAATAAATAAATAATTATTGAGAATCACTGATTTTTTCTTCAGAAGTAAGTAGTCGTTATGTGTTTTGTATAGATAATAGCGAGGCGACTCGAGCATAGCGTATGCAATCGATGCTTGCAAAACACTGCCGCTTTGAACTGTGCGGGAGTGCGGGCGGTTTGTCGAATGTCGAGCGCGGGTAGGAAATGGAGGTGGTTCGGCTCATGTTCGGCTGCATTGAGTCACTGCTCCCGCCGCGTCGTCGCCCCGCTGCTGTTATCCATCAGTCAGATACAGTCACACAATAATAGTATAGTAGATATTATTAGTATATTATTATGTAGATAAAAACGGTAAAAATACCTAGGATTGATAATTTTCGATATGTGAGTTTCTATGAGAATTTAACGTATTAGTATAAAAAACCATGAGACAACCTGTGAACTTGTTTGACCTTTATTCTCTATAATTAAGTGAGCTTCCTGTAAAATCTGCCGCCCCTAAGACGCTGCCGCCCATAGGCCGCGGCCTATATGGCCTATTGACAAATCCAGGACTGCTGGAATGTGCTTTACAATTTGGTTTTAGTTTCGTTATAATCGGCGTTCTGGAAAGATCGTAATTTACATTTTATTATTTGTTGTTTCCGGTGGTGGACAATATACCCCAGGATTATATTACTATAAGTCGTAATATAAGTACATATTTTAATTGTTTTTTAGTCATTATGGCAAAAAATATATTTTTCTTTGTAAACAATACTTTTTCTCCTGTAAAAAATCACATTTAAAAAAATTTTTTATTAGTAATTTTATTTATCATGGAATCCAGTTATTCCATGATTCCAGTTATAAATCCCAATTGGCGTACTGAAAAGGAACTCCAAGTATTCACTGATGCCGAATAAGGTTTATAACAAACAACTAAGTGTATTTTTTCAAAAAAAATTAAACAAATCCGCTGTTTTTAAGTGTATTTTCTTGTGGCGTACAAAGTACGCCACGCGTGTAGTTATGTTACAACTTGATGCGCGGGTAGTTAAAGGTTAAAAACATCCTGCATTGATGAAAAACATGGCTAGTTAAAAAAGTACCTAACTTTTTATTATCCAATATAAGTAAATGAATAAAAAATCATAATGCTAAGAAAATATGAGGCTATAGTTGGGTTTTAATTTCAGTATGCTATTGCATGCTTGAATAATGCTAGAATATTCCACAGAGTGAGAAAAAACACAGTTTGATTGGTACACCCGTTATGCAATGACAATAATTGACCTGTCTAGCAACAATATTATTACAGCAATATTTATTATAAAGAATAAGACAACGTATTCAAAAAAATCACTTAAATCGGACAACAGGTTTAGGAAATTTGAGACATTAAAAATGACCCGTTTTTAAGGTGGTGCGTTAATTTCTTGGAGAAGTGTATATCGTTAAAATTATATTTCGGTATTTTGTTTACACAATATCCGGCATTATTGTACTTTTGTCTCGTATCATTATCTTATGATCACGTATGATACTTTTAAATAATAGCCGCGCTGTTTCGGCAAATTTTGTTTAGCCGAGTGACCTCATAGCAAAGTCAGCATAAACAATACATAATAGCGTATGAAAAAAACTAATTACTTATATATTTATTAAGTATTATTTTCTATTAGCTAAGGTGACACATTTTTAAAAAGTTTGTATACGATATTCGATATTACTGTAGGCGTCGCAACGCAGGAATGTTATGTTATGATTAGAAGACGACTATATATTCTCAAAACCTGGACAATTAATTTCAGAGCGAAGAAGTCGGCTGCTGGGAAAGATTGTACAAAATATTTTATTTTTACATTATAGTAATGACTTCTAAGTACATGTCAAATGTGTCAAGTGTTTTTTTAATGGATATTTTGATTCGCTATGTATGTTTATGGTATTGTTCGTAATGCGCATAAATCCAATTTTCAAAAAAAATTTTGTTTCTCAAATAGTATCTAAGAATATAGCTGAACTTATATACTCTCTAAAACGACCCTCAGTTCTAACTGCAAGACGCAAGAGTCTCGCAGGCATAGTCTTGTTCTTGCTCAAGTTTTGCACGGTAAGTCTTGGTCTTGGTCTTGCTAAAATTAGGCGGTCTTGGTATTGGTCTTGGTCTTGCGAAAACGCAAGAACAAGACCAAGACTGCAAGACCAAGACCGATTTTGGGCAACACTACCCTGTATTTAATCACAGTAAACTGATTAAAAAAGAATTATGTTTTAGAATTACTGGATCGATCAGCAGAAGTTTGTAAAACATATCCCAGTCCATTGAGAATATGGTTTGGCCCAAAATTTTCTATGATTATTACAGAGGTTGAACAAGCTCAGGTATGGCTCTAAATAATATTAGGCTATCCAGAAAGAACGTTACGTTTTGGAATAGAAAAAAAAAACGAGTAAAAGACAAATATTTTTTTAAATATACTATTTGAAAGAGACACTCAAATTAAATATTATTTTTCTACATATCTCCCAACAAATTTAGGCACTTATCATAATATAGTCCAGAGAAATAAGATTTTTCTCGTGACACATCGCTCTCTAGGCCAAAACCAATTTTTTTAAGTAGTATGGACACCTATATTAATAACCTATGTATATGTTTCCTGCAGCCGATTTTGATGATATACATAGTTATAAACAAATGACTATCAAAAAACGCTATATTTTCGCTTTTTTCGTCTATTACAAAAAGTGAAGCATTCTAAACAAATTTGAGAATAAGAAACTCATAAATCATATAAAAAACTTCAATATGGCGTTCGCTGAATATGTCTATCCTTATTTGTTGCTTAGAAAATTCCAAAATAAATCATAAATTTTGAGATTTTATAAATGTTCATAACTTATGTAAAAATTAAGTTAGAACCTTCTTATTACACGGAATGCTGAGACTTCTTATGCTTAAATTATATTTTAAATTTCAAAGCAATTGGTCAAATAGTTTATAAGCTATTTAATTTGTTTATCCCAAATTTATTTTTTTTGCAACACTATAAGTCAGAATATTATGAGGTTACAGTAATATTTCGGACAGTTTATGAAACAAGAACATTTATACTATTAACTTAATTAAAAAAAAAAGAATGTGTGTGTACTTTGTACGCACGTAAGAAGTTATACTTCTACTACGTATTATGTGATTTTTAAGACAATACCAAAAATTAAAAAAAATAAAAGAATAAAACGCACACAAACACATTGAAAAATGCCACAAAGAAAAAAATGATTTCTGAACGATAATAATTGTTGGCAAAAATTTTAAATACGCATTTTCTGAAAAAAAAAAATTATAACAAATATACTTACAATCATAACATGCATAAAAAAATAAAAAAATAAAACTTGCATCGGGAATTGAACCCGTGAATTTCGTGGCGCTTTGATTCGTAATCGAAGCGTAGACTAACTCGTCCAATCCCACATTATTTATCATGTGGAAAAATACGGTAACTGAACGTTTTACTGTTTGACAGTTGTTTTGAAAATTAAATTATGTAGTTTAAATTTTGTGGAAGAAAATATAAAAATATAACAAAACAGTAAGAAAACAATATATTAGATGAAGATTGGTAGAACTTTTGTTGGTAATCAAATTAAGTATGTAAATCAAAGCATTACATACCTACTAGATAAATAAATCTACGCCAAAAAATCATAATTTAAAAATAAAAATCGAACCTAATTTGGGATTTCTCTCTAAAATCCGCATTCTTGAGAAAATAAATGTATGTATTTCAACCTAATCCAAATGTATAATTACAATATGATTATAATAAAAACTACTTACCAAATTAGAATGAGTTTTCCTTGTCCAAAATAGTCCAAAAGTCCAAAAATATAGGTATATGAAAACTATTTAAAAAGGCAGTATAACTATTAACTAACTTTTTTTTGTTGTTTCTTTTCACACAAATTTTAAAACGCAACAACCATAAATAATCTAACTACAGCTGTGCCACAGCCACCATATTGAATAATTTTTGACATGTCATTTGAACTTCCAATCAGAACAAAGTTATAATGCGCATGCGCCCGGTCGCTAGGTTTTACCATATAAAAATTCACCCTCTATCGCTGGTAAAGAAGTATAACTTCAAAAAATATGACAAAAATAATTTTAAATGGTGTAAAATTATTTTGCAAAACATGTCGATTTTTTGCTTACTTATGAACAATTAGAATAACTATTTAACCGTTACTTGTAGAAAAATTGTTTTTTCATATTTAGAAAGACTGAATTTTTATACACATTTAGTAAGACAAACAGTTGTCCTAGGACAATTAGGGACGAAGTTAGCCCCCCCCCTTTTTAATTCACATGTTTTGCAAAATAATTTTGCAGTGTTTAGAATTATTTTTTGTCATTTTTTTTAATTAAATTAATAGTTTAAATCTTCTTCTTTCATAAACTATCCAAAGTATTACTGTAACTTCATCATTTTCTGATTTATAGTGTTGCAAAAAAAAAGTTAATTTGGGAAAAACAAATTAAATAACTTTTGAACTATTTGGCCATTTGCTTTGAAATTCACGGTATTATTTAAGCACCAGAAGTCTCAGCATTCCATGTAATAGGAAGGTTCTAAGTTAATTTTTACATAAGTTGTGAATATTTATAAAAACTCAAAATTTATGATTTATTTTGCAATCTTCTAAGCAACCAATAAGGATAGACATATTCAGCGAACACCATATTGAATTTTTTATACGATTTATGAGTTTCTTACTCTCAAATTTGTTTAAAATGCTTAAGTTTTTGGTAATAGACGAAAAAATCGAAAATTTACCATTTTTGATTTTCATTTGTTTATAACTATGTATATCATCAAAATCGGTTGCAGGAAACATATTATTATAGATGTCCATTCTACTCAAAAAATTTGAACTTATATTTTTTTCCTTATATTTGAATTTTTTCCTTATATCTCTGAACTAATAGGGGTGAACTAGCTTTGAAATACCATTGTCATAAAATGTTGCCGCCTGAGATTTCAAACAGGTGTTCAACAATACGCTGCGTTGCAAGCCATGTCTTCATTGCTCGACACAGGTGGTAGTCGCTAGGTGCAAGATCCGGACTATACAGCGGATGAGGAAACACTTCCTACTTGAATAGAAGAGACAAGATCATCAGTCACAATGCTTAGCCGTCACTTCGTTCTTCATCATGAACATTGGTTCGGCCATTTTTGAATTTAATCGTTGATTGAGGTATTGGAGGGGTGTATACCGTCCAATACCTCAATCAACGATTTAATGCATCATTGACGCACTCCACCTTCAGTGATCACATTGTTCCCATAAACACCACAAATTTCGCGATAAATTTCAATTGGTTTGTTCTTTTAAGCCAAGAAGAATCGTATTATTGCCTCTCACAACTCGCGGGGTTTTCGATTTCGGCACACATTTCATCGTGTTGTAAAATAACTAGAAGAGACAATGACTTCGTGCTAGCACGACTGGACAGCTAGTATGATACAATTGATCCAAAGTATGGCATAACCCAGACATCCAGAGTGAAAGTTATCCTCCAACCAGGGCCCCCGTAACCGGGCGTGCAACGCGTGCGGCGCACGCGGGCGTAACCCCAAAGGGGCGCCAAACCGAAGGTTTGTTAAATAAGAAATATTTATTTTAAATTAGATAATAATTTTTTATATACAATTTTAATTATTTTATGAACAGCTAGAGAAATCTCAAAAATCAAATATTGTGCTATTACTGAAAAAATAATTATTTCCTTCCTGAAATGTTGAACTTACTCCGTCAAAAATATATTACATTTTGTTGTTCCTTCCTAATTTTTTTCTTTGAAGTAGATTGAATTACGCTTGGCATACCATCCAATCGATGTTATTATGTAATTCTTTTATTGTTATTGACTAATTAATTAATAATAATAAAAGAGTTATCACATTATTTGTAATAACTGAAAAGGGCTAATTATTAATAATAAAAGACATCACATTATTTCTAATAAATGTAGAAGGCGTTGTTGAAAAGCACAATAAATGTATGATAAAAAGTTCTTTCTAAAAAGCTTTGCATGGTCTAAAATCTAAGATGCAACCATCAAATCCTATCAAATTTTTTTAATTTTATATGAGATGTAATGTAAAAAAATATGAATTTCGATCAAAAGTAAAGTGCCTTTCTAGATCACAATATATTTCAATTAGAAGGATGTAATTGCATACAGTAACATAGTTTTAATGCTGAACAATTTTTTATAATAACTTTTCAATATTGTGAAAACTAAACGTACTTTGCTCTCGTATAATATTCATAAAATTTGATATTTGTTGGTTGCATTCTGAGTTCTAGACAATGCAGAACTTTTTATGAAGAATAACTTTTTCTGATAAAATTAATAATCAAATAGTTTCCCATATGGTTCCTAGTTATGTAGACACCCTGTATAAAATTTGTTTGAAAACTTTGAAATGACAAAATATTATTGTTTATTTACTTACATTTATATTTTTAATTTATTATGCAGGGTGCTTCATTAATGTTGCAAAAAATTTAAGGGGAAAGGCGCAAAAAGTCGCTTGTCAAAATTTTCAACGTGTTTTAAATGTATTCATTTTTTTTCGAATCTTGAGAAAATTAATTTTTAAAATTATTAAAATTATTTTAAAAGTATTTTTAAAAAATTTAAAAGCAGAATGAAAGATAACGTTATTGCCCAGGGGCTATCAGTCCTTAAAATAAAAAAAAGTTTCTTTTTAATTAAATATTTGCAATTATTAATAAAAAAATATAAAAAAATTTAAGAAACGCTTTTCTTTAGTTACGAGTGACTAAAATTAAAAATATAAAAAAAATCAACCAAAAAGTAAAAAATAAAAAAAATTGAAAAAATCTAACACATTCGTCAAAGAAAAGCGTGGCGCGTCTTCATCGAATAAACAGTTTTTGTCCCACGCTTTTCTTTAACGAATGTGTTAGATTTTTTAATTTTTTTTTATTTTTTGCTTTTTGGTTGATTTTTATATTTTTAATTTTAGTCACTCGTAACTAAAGAAAAGCGTTTCTTAAAAAAAATTTATATTTTTTTATTTTTTACTTTTTAGTTTTACACTTTTCACACATTAAAATATATCGTCAGGTTTATTAAAATATGTATAGGTAAAACATATTATGATATACTAACATGAACAGTAGTGGGAATCGGCAAAAAATTTGAAACTTTATTGTTTATTTATGAAGCATAACGTAAACAATTAACGTAAAATTGAAATTATGTATAGTTCATATCATTAGCTATAATTTTGTAAAAGTTTCAAGTTTTTAAATTTTAAAAAACAAGAGAATTAAAGCATTTTCCATTAAAATATTTTTTTTTATTTAAACAATTAATAAACAAAAAATTTTTATTTTTTATTGACTATTCGTGTATTGTTCCCATGAATGCATATGTCTGCAAATTTTCATTCATTTGCATTGGAGAAAAGGCAGTCAAATTAACGTCTAAAAATTTGACGCAAACTATTGAACTAAATAAAAGCGTTTAAAAATCACACTAAATTTTCTCTTTTATTTTCACCCCTGTAACTTATTAAAATAAACATTATAGAAGTTTTCAGGTACTTTCGGCCTCAGTAATAATGTAGTCTTTCATTTTTTCAAAAATATTGATTAGTTTTATAGAGGGTGAGTGGGGAGGAACGCACCAAACTTTAAGACTGTATAATATACGTAACAATAATCAAAAATAACTAATATGTATGTTGTTATTCGATTTTTATTTGTTTCCGAAAACGGGGTGTTTTTTGGGGAAATTTTTCTTACAAACTGACGATATATTTATTGCTCTAAAACCGGTTGAGGTGTGCAAATGATATTTGGTGGGTTTTAAGACATAGTTATTGCGCATGTTTTGACATAAAATTAATTTTTAATTTGAAATATCTCAGTGGTGTACTATTTTTATTTGTTTTAAAAATTTTAGACTATTACCCGTACGCGCGCCAATGGTGAATATAAAATTCTTAATTGTGTGTCAAAATATGTGCACCAACTATGTCTTAAATCCCACCAAATTTCATTTGCACACCTCAACCGGTTTTAGAGCAATAAATAAATCGTCAGTTTGTAAGAAAAATTTTAACACCCCGTATCTCGGAAACAAATGAAAATCGAATAACAACATATTAGTTATTTTTGATTATTGTTACGTATATTATACAGTCTTAAAGTTTGGTGCGTTCCTCACCACTCACCCTGTATCGTAGATTTAAAGGGCGCTAAAATATGTCCCGCACGCGGGCGCAAATCAGCCTTGCGGGGGCCCTGCCTCCAACACCAAATTGTTCTATATTATGGTCCACATAATGTTCAGCCACATAAAGTCACACCATTTTGAGCGTCGGGTTTGGAGGAGAGAGGGGGAAGAAATCGGTAAATTCGTAGTTTTTTACGTTTTTCGTCAATATTTCTGAAACTATGCGGTTTAGCATGAACAACCTTCTATACAAAAGTGTTCTACAGTAAATTTGAAATAAAAAAGGTTCTATGCATAATCGTTCTAAAATGAACGGTTCCAAAGTTACGGAGGTAGTATAATATAATTGGTCCAAAAAAAGGCCTAACCCAGACATCCAAAGTAAAAGTTTCCCTCCAACACCAAATTGTTCTATACGGTCCGCATATTGTTCAGTAAAAAGTTACACCATTTTGAGCGTCCGGTTTGGGGGGGGGGGGGGTGGGGAGAAATCGGTAAATTTAATATTTCTAAAATATTTATTTTATTAAATATTTCTAAAACTACGCTTTAGCGTAAACAATGTTCTATACAAAAATGTTCTACATAAAATTTAAAACAAAAAAGTCATATACATAATTGTTATAAAATCAACGGTTCCAGAGTTACGGAGGGTGAAAAGTGGAGGTTTTTGATACTTTTTATATTTTTTGGGCAATTGATGATGCTTTTGGGTGGTGAGGTTGACGTTCCTTTAAGGGCATATTATCACTAACATACGATCGGCAACTGAAATAGCAATTTTTATTTACAAAACACAATCCTGTTAAAGAAAATTTCTTTCATCAGTAATAATATTATAAATTGTCCAAAAAATATCGAAAACCTCCACTTTTCCCTCCGTAATTCTGGAACCGTTGATTTTATAACAATTATGTAGAGGATCTCTTTTGTTTTAAATTTTATATAGAATATTTTTGTATAGAACATTGTTTACGCTAAAGCATAGTTTATATTGACGAAAAACTAAACTTTATTAATTTACCGACTTCTACCATCTCCCCCCCCCCCTCCAAACCGGACGTTCAAAATGGTGTAACTTTTTACTGAACAATATGTGGACCATATAGAACAATTTTGTGTTGAAGGGAAACTTTTACTTGGGAAGTCTGGGTTAGGCCTTTTTTTGGACCAATTATACAGGGTGTAACAAAAATACAGGTCATAAATTTAATCACATATTCTGGGACCCAAAATAGTTCGATTGAACCTAACTTACCTTAGTACAAATGTGCACATAAAAAAAGTTACAGCCCTTTGAAGTTACAAAATAAAAATCGATTTTTTCCAATATATCGAAAACTCTTCGAGATCTTTTATTGAAAATAGACATGTGGCATTCTTATGGTAGTAGTATCTTAAGAAAAAATTATAGTCAAATTTGGACACCCCATAAAAATGTATGGGGGTTTTGTTCCTTTAAACCCCCCCAAACTTTTGTGTACGTTCCAATTTAATTATTATTGTAGTACCATTAGCTAAACACAATATTTTAAAAAAAATTTTGCCTCTTAGTACTTTTTTCAAAAGTCAGTTTTTATCTAGATATTTTGAATATTTGTCAAATCCACCACATATTATGTAGACTTGGTAATAATATGAAAATTTATTTATGATTTACATTTTTAGGTATATTTTGAACCATATTAAAAAATAAGTAATATCTCGATAAAAAGTGCCTTCTTGAAAAAATACAAAGAGGCAAAAAAGTTTTAAAAACACTGTGTTTAACTAATGGTGCCGCAGTAAAAGTTTAATTGGAACATACACAAACATTTGGGGGGTTTAAAGGAACAAAACCCTCATAAAATTTTTATGTAAACATATTAAAAAAGAAGCCGCAACTCGATAAAAACTGCCTTATCGAAAAAATACTAAGAGGCAAAAAAGTTGTAGAAATATTGAATTTAACTAATGGTACCACAATAATAATTTAATTGGAACGTACGCAAAAGTTTGGGGGGTTTAAGGGAACAAAACCCCCATAAAATTTTTATGGGGTTCACAAATTTGACTATAATTCTTTTTTAAGATGTTCCTACCATAAGAATGCCACATGTCCATTTTCAATAAAAAATCTCTAATAGTTTTCGATATATTCGAAAAAATCGATTTTTATTTTGTAACTTCAAAGGACTGTAACTTTTTTATGTGCATATTTGTACTAAGGTAAATTAGGTTCATTCGAACTATTTTTGGTCTCAGAATATGTGATTTAATTTATGACCTGTATTTTCGTTACACCCTGTATTATACTACCTCCGTAACTTTGGAACCGTACATTTTAGAAGGATTATGCATAGAGCCTTTTTTATTTCAAATTTAATGTAGAACATTTTTGTGTAGAAGTTTGTTCATGCTAAACCGCATAGTTTTAGAAATATTGACGAAAAACGTAAAAAACTACGAATTTATAGATTTCTCCCCCTCTCCCCCCAAATCCGGCGCTCAAAATGGTGTGACTTTTTTCTGAACATTATGTGGACCATATAGAACAATTTGGTGTTGGAGGATCACTTTCACTTTGGATGTCTGGGTTTGGGTCTAGTTATACCATACTAAACTACTGAACGGATAAATCGGAGAACCCCCACAATGCTAATGTAGCCACGCTAACCCCCCTCCCCACGTACCGAACTTTCTGAATAACCATTATACCTTTATATAACTTTTAAGTAAATATTATCTTTTTTAGAAAATAATGTGTTCTTATAATTTCACTACAAAGGATCCTGGCGTATATAGATTTCTAGAAGAATTCCTTGGAAAAGGTTTAATCACTGCCAGCGGTATGACATTTTAACTATTAAAATTCTAGATTTCAAACGTAAATAAATAATTGCAAATTGCAATTTTCTATTTGTGTTGGAAATATACCACAATTTTAATTTAAAATGAAGTTTTTTTTGCCTTTTCGATTTCTACTTCGAAAATCGTTATACAAAATAATAAATTAAACAATTTTTGTGTTTGTTGCTTGGTAAAAAATTCTTGACTAATACTTATTTTTTTATCTGATTCATATAATAAATACATACAGACGCTTATAATCTATAGGCAATCTGTGGCTAAACTGTGGCTCTTTGAAGGATTGCTCGTGGCTCTCAATAAATCTACCTGAATTACTTTTCATTTTTGTGTTTCAAAATGTCTTAAATTACTGACAACAAAATAAAAAAGACCAAATGTAACATCAGAACTTAGACAAGGAGACCCATTGGCGCCGTTGCTATTCAACTTGGCCTTAGAATATGTAATAAGTAAAATATCATCTGAGCTGACAGAGTTGCGAATCGAGGATCAAAACTATTTTTGGCGTTTGATGATGATTTAGGTGCAGTCGCTTATTCTACAAGAGACGTGAGAGAGGATTTTTCACAATTCAATGAAGAACAAGTAGTCTGGACCTTCGAATAAATGAAGAGAAGACGAAATAGTAACCAAAATCCAAGACCAAGAGTTAGGAGGAACATAATTAATAATGACCACAACTTGGAAGTAGTAAAAAAAGTTTAATTATCTAGGGCCGGTAATTACATATGCCAACCACATATACTTACTTTTTCGTGTCTGGATCCGACTACAGTTTTTCTGTCCAATATCGGACTACGTCTACACCCTTTGTGTTTGCAAGCCATAAATCATCGAGGGTGCACTGTGATGGGTAAAGTCTGCATACTCTCAGATGCTCCAAGTTCTGTATTTCCCCACGTTCACAAAGTGCGTCGTTATCTGTCTTGATACCCCATTTAATAAGGTTCTGTTTTACAGGGGCAACACCTGTGCGTATTCGGTTGAGTGTCCGCCAGGTTCTCTAGTCCAGGTTCATTCCATTAGGTCGTTCTGGATGTAGGGGGAACTGTTGGGGTGGTTCGACGCTGACATTTCTCATAAACCTTTTCCTTGATTTAAGTCGGCTGATTCCTAACGGTTCGTCAAACCCGTATAATTGGTGCCTTTCATCGAAAGTTTGCCTGAACTTCTCCACATATTGTGAGGCGCATCAACGGTCGTCTGGTGATGCGAATATAGCTGCCCGGTACAGTAGGGGTAGAGGGGTAGGCTTCATACAACCGGTAATTATTCTACATGTTTCATTTAACGCCATGGTGACTTATCCCATACGCTTGTCCCAGACGGGACAAGCATATTCCCCTGTTGAGAAACATAAGGCCTCAGCTGTTGACTTTAAGACCTGGGGGTTTGCACCCCACTTGCTACCTACAAGTTTCAGGAGAAGGTTGTTTCTCGTAGAAACCTTTTGTCTTGTGCTCTGACAGTGAAATTTATACGTTAGCGTCCGGTCTAGTATCACTCCAAGATATTTGGGCCTATCAGTTTGTTCCAAGCGTTGTCCCTCCCAAAAAAACATTCAGTTTTACATGCGCCAGATGGTTGTTGAGATGGAATGTACATACTTGTGTTTTAGTAGGGTTTGGCTTTAATGAGTTTTGTTTGTAGTAAGTTGGCATCATGTTTAAAGCCTCTTCCATTGTCGACTCCACTTGTGTGAGTGTTTTCCCCTTTACGGCGATACCAAGATTGGCAGCGTAAACAAAACTCTTAGTCTGAGGGTGCATTGGTTGGTCGTTGGTGTAGATGTTAAATACGGACGGCGCCAGAACGCTTCCTTAGGGTAGGCCATTTTTTTGGGTTCTCCATCTGCTCTTCTTTCCATTTAGCACAACGTAAAAACGTCTATTATACAACAGTGATCTAATGATATTTCCCAGGTCATAGTCAAGCGCAGTGTTATAGATCTTAGTTAGCAAGGTTCTGTGGTTTATCGTATCATAGGCTGCTGTGAAGTCTATCAAGGCTACTCCCACTCATATAAATAGAGGTCACTTCAACCACATATAAATAGACGTCTCAGTAAGGATAGCTGCGTGGTATAGAGCATTATACTCCATATCATCATTATTAAGATCTAAGTTGCTAAAATGACAATCTAAATTAAGACAGTACCTCCCAATTATTCGCCCAATTGTTACATATGGAAGTGAAACATAGACTCTACATCAGCGAGAAACAAATAAGCTGCTGGTTATTTTGGTTATATTTGGTTCTCAAAAAGATGAATTGACAAGAGAGTGGAGAAGGCGCCGCAAAGTTGAATTGGTGATTATGTGTGGTACTGAAAACTAAGATGAGATGGGCAGGTCATGTTGTAAGATCAGAGGAAGACAGAGTGTTAACGACAATGTTTTTGAGAGATAGTAGAAGATCGGAAGGCCGTCCCAGAAAAAGATGGAAGGATGATGAATGGTGACTAAGAATCGAAGTATCCTGAATTAGTAAAGGCTGCTTGTAGAATTATTTGCATGTTTGAAACAACGATGAGCACCATTACTTTAAAATTCGTGTAATCCAATTAGTAAGAGAAAAATTTGATACCTTTTTACACTTTTTAAATAAGTAATTGTTTAATTGGGCTCGCGAAAAATTTTAAATTTTGAAAAATGGCTCCGACTATCAAGTAGCTTGGCCAGCCCAAGGAGCCAAGCCAAGAAGTCTATGGTATCTAATAGGTCTGTAGACTTAGATACATGGTATGGTAGGTAGCCCCTTTTGAAGTTTAAAGAAGTTATTTATCTACTAATACTTATTTGCATAACTTATACAGGGTGTCCCGAAGAGATTGGTCATAAATTATACCACACATTTTGGGGTAAAAAATAGTTCGATTGCACCTAACTTACCTTAGTACAAATGTGCTCATAAAAGAAGTTACAGCCCTTTGAAGTTACAAAATAAAAATCGATTTTTTTCAATATATCGAAAACTATTAGAGATTTTTTATTGAAAATGGACATGTATTATTCTTGTGGCAGGAACATCTTAAAACAAAATTATAGTGAAGTTTGTCAATCCCATAAAAATTTTATGGGGGTTTTGTTCCCTTAAACCCCCCAAACTTTTGTGTACGTTCCAATTAATTCATTATTGTGATACCATTAGTTAAACACAACGTTTCTAAAACCTTTTTGCCTCTTAGTATTTTTTCGATAATAAAGTTTTTATCGAAATACGGCTTCATTTTTAATAAATTTACATAAAAATTTTATGGGGGTTTTGTTCCTTTAAAGCCCCCAAACGTTTGTGTACGTTCCAATTAAACGATTATTGTGTTACCATTAGTTAAACACAGTGTTTTTAAAACTTTTTTGCCTCTTAGTCTTTTTTTGAGAAGTCACCTTTTATCGAGATGTGGCTTCTTTTTCAAAATGTACCTAAATATGCAAATTATAAATAAATTTTCAGATTATTAACAGGTCTCTATAATCGTACTTAACCATATACAAATATGTGGTGGATTCGACAAATATTCAAAATATGTCGATAAACACGGGCTTATCGAAAAAGTACTAAGAGGTAAAAAAGTTTTAAAAACATTGTGTTTAACTAATGGTGCCGCAATAATAATTTAATTGGAACGTACACAAAAGTTTGGGGGGTTTAAAGGAACAAAACCCCCATAAAATTTTTATGGGGTGCACAAATTTCACTTTAATTTTTTTGTAAGATGTTGCTGTCATAAGAATGCGACATGTCCATTTTCAATAAAAAATCTCTAAGAGTTTTCGATATATGATAAAAAATCGATTTTCATTTTGTAACTTCAAAGGGCTGTAACTTTTTTGTGTGCACTATTGTATATAGGTAAGTAAGGTTCAATCAACTTATTTTGGACCCTAAAATTTGTGGTATAATTTATGACCAATATTTTCGGGACACCCTGTATAACTAAAGCTGGTATATCAATCTCTATTAAAGTCTAAAAATGTACTTTTAATTGATATTACCCCTTGAACTGCTGAACATTTTTGACGTAGGTAACTTTCACATTAGTTCAGAAAGTGAAGTGTTTGGGTCGCAATTTTTTCGTCCAGCATGGATTTACTTGAAATTTTCACAGAAGGTAGGGAATAGCCCAAGGATCATTTTCTATATTATGTCACGGTACGCTAAATCCTTGGGTTGGTTGCCACCCCATCTCGGGGGTGGGAATTTTTTATTACATTTTAACTGTGTAAATCGATGGAAAAAGTAATTCTAAGAAATAAATGTTCTTTGCGCGTTTTCTTCGTAAAACTAACATTTTTCGAGTTACTCACATTCAACCGTGAATAACTTGAAGCAACAGTTTTTCGACGAAAAAATCGACTTTTTTAAGGGGTTTTTTGAGAATAACTCGAAAAATATGTATTTAATCAAAAAACTATACTGATTAAATTCAATATTTTAGAAACATAAACAAAATCCTTCTTTTATAATTTTCCTATGACAAATACAAACGGAGATACGGCATGTTAAAGGTTAGCCTTTTTCGTCAATTGCATAATTTGAAATATTCAAATCCAACTAACGGGAAAACTTTGCATTTCTCAAGGAAAGCTTACATAATTTTTTTTAAGTATACAGTTATACTTTTCAAAAAAACAAAAAAAAATGGTTCTAGCATAAAAATTGAGTGACTTATGGTCAAAATAAGGTCGGTACCTACCTACTTTTTTCTACGAAAAATCAGTGAAAACAACCCACTAACTATCTTCCTAATTAAAATTGATCTTCACCCTTCTGTAATGATTTTTATACAGTATGTCCCTGTAAGTTGTATCCATATAGAAAACTTTTTTATTATTAATTTTACGAAAAAAACGTATTTTTTATAAAAAGTTCTGCATGGTCCAAAACCCAAGATTCAACCATCAGATATTGAATTTTATGAATGTTATACAGTGGAACCTCGATTATCCGTCAGGGCACCGAACCAAGGGTATGACGGATAATCGAAAAGACGGTTAACAGAACATTAAAAAAAATCATAGTATTATGGTGACACAGTGAATTATGGTGACAGACAGATATTGACTAATAATTGCGTTTTTATTTTCGGCTTGCGATTCAAAAAATAGAACTCTAAAAGCACGGTGTCATTTATCATTGCCTATTTAAATTGAAATTTAATCCAGAGCCCTGGATAAGAACAAAAATTATTTAGATAGAAAAATGCGGTGGGGGCATAACTGCACATGTACATTTCAACGAATTTTATCCATCTTTATACGAGCTATGTCAAAAACGACAAATTTAGATCAAAAGTAAAGTACCTTTATAGTTCAAAATATTTTAATTAGAAGGATGTAATTACATACTGAGACATAGTTTTTAATTCTAAATAACTTTTCATAATAAAAATTTTCTATATTGTGAAAAATAAACGTATTTTACTCTTGAGCGAAATTCATATTTTTTGACATACCTCGTATAAAATTAATAAAATTATGTCAAATTTTATTGGTTGTATTTTAGGTTTTAGACCATGCAGAACTTTTTATTAAGAATGACTTTTTTTCGTAAAATTAATAATAAAAGAGTTTCTGAATTGAAATAACTAAAAATAATGTTAGTTATATCTATATCCATAAATTTTCAAAAAAAAATTTTCAATTAGAAGGATGTAATTGCATACTAGAATATAGTTTTTAATTCCAATCAACTTTTCATAATAGCAATTTTCAATATTGTGAAAAATAAAGCTACTTTACTCTTGAGTGAAATTCAAACTTTTTGACATAACTCGTATAATATTCAAAAAATTTGATATTTGATTGTTATATCTTATGTTTTGGACCATGCAGAGCTTTTTGTGAAGACTAACTTTTTTTCGTAAAATTAATAATAAAAAAGTTTTCCATATGGATACAACTTACAGGGACATACTGTATATGTATTATCAATATACCCAAGAAGTTTTACCTATTTAAAAGGCCTAATTTTAGAAAAATTGGAGTTTAAAGATAAATTGATTTTTGGCAATTCCGTATTTTTCACACTTTTCTTCAAAATATTTCAGAAAATTCTGGAGATACGAAAAAAATGACACAGTACTAACTTGTAGCTTTTTTAATAAATAAAATTTCCCTGCTCATAGATTTTCTTTGCAGTGAATATTTAGTGAGGTATAGCTGTTTAAAACCTCTATTTACGAGCAAACGCCCTCTTATTCGAGCCCTTTAAACTCAACCCATTTAAAAACTAAAGGATCTTACGGAATTTAATTTACATAGTCTCATAGCTCTTTAAAAAAACCTACAAAATCATGTTTGAAAAAATTCTTTATCGTCAAAAATGTAGGAGCCATGTTTATAAAACGATTTTTTTTTTCGAATAATTCGAATAGTCCTCTTGTGAGTGTAATAGAGCATTTTTAATGAATGTATGTAATTCAGAACCGTTTTTTTTTGCAGTAATACGTTATAATATGTTCCAATTTCTCCATTCAAATCGAAAGACAGAAAAGAAGAAAGATCTGTTCATGTGTCTGAGTGTGTAAGTGTATATTTCGTTGATCCCTCTTTAATGTTAATAAAAATTGCAATGTTATTAAGGGTAGACTTTAAGGGTTGAAATATTATGGTATTATATCCTAAAGCATAAAACAATCATTATTTAACTAATCAAAACCCAATTTTACCCATATTAAGGTTTACAATGTTTTTACATGATTTCTGACAATAAGGGGTAGTTTACACCCCTAAAAATAATCAACGCCCTTGAGTATGATATAGAATAGGAAGTAGCGGGTGAGATGATCCTAGTCCCAAATTTTTATGCAAATTGATGCAAGCCGAAATCATTCTTTTAGGATAAATAAATTTTTTATATATAGCTCCAACAAGGCTAGTTTTAGGGGTTGAAATATTATATTATGTATATCCTAAAACATAAAACAATCATTATTTAACTAATAAAACCAAATGTTGACCATATTAAAGTTTATAATGTTAATTCAAAAATACCACGTTGTAAATGTTAATTCAAAAACCATTCTCGTTGGAACTTAACCACGCTGAGCAGATGGGACGTGAATTATAAATTGTAAAATTTCCTCATCTTCCTTAGTCTCAGCATCCGTTATGGCTTGCAAATTGTAGAAGCGTCGGAGGTGTTACCAGAGAAGGTTCCCATTGTTTTCAATCTGGTAGGATGTAGAGTAACATTTTTATGTTGTTTTATGTGCTATTAGATTGAAAATTTAGTCTTTTAGTCGTTTTTTTAAATTGTATTTTATAATTTTTTACAATTAGGGGTAGTTTTCACCCTTAAAAAACCAAAAGCGTACAACGGCTGAATATAGAAAATTAACTAGAGGGTGAAATGAGCCTAATCCCACATTTTTGTACAAATCGATGCTAGACGAAAAAATTGCGAGGTTTTGCCTTTTTTCAGCTTCATTTTCTGACCTATAAATGTATAATTCAATTTTTTACAGGTTTGAAGTGGAAGACAGATAGACGTTTAATAACTCCAACATTTGCCAAAAAAAACATTCTACAATATTTCCAGCCCATTTTAGATCAAACGAAGATACTGATTAAAATTCTGAATAAACAACTGAATCAACCTACCTTTGATATTGGACATTGCATTCATACATGTTCAGTCGATATTGTAAATGGTAAATGTTTTTCTATTTGCTTTGTGGAATAGTTACTGTTCTAGCCTACTGAATTTTATCGATTTTTAGCAACAATTTTAGGAGTTACTACCAGAGCTCAATTTGGAGAATTGGACGGATTGTGTGACATTGTAAAAAGGTAAACTATGATTAATCACTAGAAAGATGTCAAGTTCGAATGTTTTGTTATTTAAATTCTGTGTGATGTGTGTAATAATTATTTTAGTCAACATATTCATTTTTAAATAACCTCCTGGAATGCTGAATTGAAAGTTAAAGATGAATTTGATGGTTGTAAATCTACAAGCATCTCTTTATCACATTAAGAATATGGAGGAGGCACTGCAAATAGAGGACACTAGAGATATCGTGATAGGTCTAGGTGATCTCAATTCAAAGTTTAAGTCTGCAGCTGGGACACATTTAACTGAACCCATAAACACCTCTTTACGCGAACTGTGCCACCAATATACGAAAATTACCAAACAACACTCTCCGTGAAGCATATTTATATTAACTCAGTGAAAAATATATGAAGCTATAAGAAAAGAACACAACATCCCAAGGAATATGAAGAAATCCTTAGGAGTAAACATAAATGAAAAAAATACAATAAATTATCTAAGACACTGGATTATATCAGTTATTGTAACTTTAACGTCACTTAGAATAAACAAAATGTTTCTTTTAAATGATATGTTTGAAAAAGACTAAGTTTAAAAAATGTCCTGGCTGAGAAATCTCAGAGAATGGTTTGGATGCAGCTCAACTGAACTCTTTCAGGCTGTAGTGTCGAAAGTGAGAATAGCAATGATGATTGCCAACCTTCGTCGCGGAGATGGCACGTAAAGAAGAAGAAAGTTTTCAATCTAATAGCACATAAAACAATACCAAAAAATGCTGTTCCACATCCTACCAGACTGAAAACAATGGGAACCTTCTCTGGTAACACCTCCGAGGCTTCTACAATTTGCAAGCCTTAACGGAGGCTGAGATTAAGGAATCTCTGATTAAACTGGAATAATGATACGGCTGTAGTTTCGTGTTGCAACGAAATTGAAAATGGTTATTCATTTTTTATTTACATGTTTACTCTGATTGGAGTACGAAGGGAACCATTCTCGTTGGAATTTAATCGCGCTGAGCAGATGGGACGTGAATTATAAATTGTAGAATTCCCTCATCTTCCTTAGTCTCAGCATCCGTTATGGCTTGCAAATTGTAGAAGCCTCGGAGGTATTACCAGAGAAGGTTCCCATTGTTTTCAGTCTGGTAGGATGTGGAACAGCATTTTTTGGTGTTGTTTTATGTGCTATTAGATTGAAAACTTAGTCTTTTGCTAGCAGTTGCCGCTAGGGCATCCCTGCCATTTCGTTCGTTGCAATTCGTGACTGCACGCCGGGGTTTGTCCTAATTGGGTCAGAGAGAGAAGCATATGTGCCTCCTGATGAGAGACTAATAAGTTTCGAAACCGATAGAGGTGCTTGCTGCACTCTCTGATTGAACTGGAATAATGATGCGGCTGTAGTTTCGTGTTGCAACGAAATTGAAAATGGTTATTCATTTTGGATATGTTTGAAATTAAAAATCACATTAAATTTTGTTTTTTTTACCCCTGTAAGTTATTCAAATAAATATTATAGAAGTTTTCAGGGAGTTTCGGTCGTCGGTAATAATGTAATCTTTCATTTTGCGTTTAAATTTTTCAACAATAGGTACTTATTAGTTTTCTCAAGATTCGAAAAATATAATGGATTTATATAGCATCGGACCAAGATTTTGCGCCTATTCCCTTTTAAATACGAAATTGTCACATTCAATGAATTATAAATCGATTTGTATTGGTGTTACATTAAAAATAAATCGCTTTCTTTAACGCTCTCTCTTTAACTTTTTATAAAATTAATGTATTATGAGTTTACCTATATGTTTTTTCGACAAAAATTTAAAGTTTTTGTTTCATTCTTGAAAAATCTATTGAAAACAAAAAAAAAATTAAATTTTCAAGCACGATTAAGTCTAAATGTATTGAAAAACTTTACTTTATTGGAATTTTTAATTTTACTCTTATTTGCAGACTCTATATCATTGTCCATGCTAGAATTGTTAAAATTTGGCTACAAAATGATAAGTTATTTCAGTGGTCATCATACTGGAAAGAACATGAATATGGAAAAAAAGTTTTTTATGAGTTTATGGATCAGGTGATTAAATACTTTTCACAATACTTTTTATAACAATATACGAATAAATACCACACAGAATACTGAACTGAAAATTTATGTTTTGTAGGTGATCGATAATAAATCTGTTAACGCCAGATCATGTGTACCAATCATTGATCAGCTAAAAGAGATCAGTGACAAAAAAACAGGATTTTGTAGTCATTTTGACTTAAGAGATCATCTTGCAACTTTATTTGCGGCAGTAAGTTACAGTTTTACATTGTCTATAAATTTTTATAGTCCTAGTGAGATATATTCTTCTATTTTTTATACGATTTAATATAACAGATCACTGGTACTTATCTTCGTAGACTTTCACAAAGCCTTCGACACCGTGTTCCGCCGACACCAGCCAAAAAACAGCAGAATAGACTGCCGCTTTACAAAGTCAGTACAAACATTGTACCAGAATGTCACAATGCGTGTAAAGCTACATGATACGACCAGAGAAATACATATGAAGTATTCTCTTCAAGAAACTCTCACCTAACTTATTTATAACGGTCCTCCAATACGCCTTTAAAATGCTAAAGTTGGAAAATATAGGAATAAAAATAGACGGGGAACTTCTCAATTATCTGCGTTTTGCCGACTATATAGTACTTCGTATATAGGGTGAGGCAGATAAAGGACCTATTAGATATATCTCGAGAACTAAAGGCAAGTGAATCATGAAAATTGGAATGAAGGGGTTTTGAAGAGTGATCTATTTAATGAAAATATTTTTATCTATTTGCTACTTCCGGTTATACCGGAGGTTGCTTATAATTTCGTTTTTTTAAATGGGACACCCTGTATATTTTTACATTTTTGGATTCTCCTCGATTTCTTCTTTCTTAAAATATGAGGTTTTGTAATATTATATAGGGTAGTCTAAAAGATAATTACGTTTTTTTATTAATTTCGTTGCAATTTTCACACCCTATAGAATTGTAGCAATTTGACATTAAAAACTCGATTTATGTTCTAATGATTTTTAATGTAGTCTACTATTGTTAAAAATTATTAATATGGGCTATTCCACGAATATACGACTGTCTTGGATTATCGCGACAATGCATATTTTAGTGTGCAACATAAGAAGTGCGAAAGTAACGTGTACGCAAATAAAAAAGTTAGGTACACGCGAATTAAACTTCATCAAGCCAGTGACGTCATTATTTAGCGTGCGCGGTGACTTTATATTTTGGTACACGCTATTTTGATATTTTTAGTGTTTGTTGTTTGTTTGATAGAAAATATTTTTATTAAGGGAAGGGGAAGGGAAGCAAAACTATTCAGATGTTTCAAACTTAATTGTAATAAAACAATATTCATATAAAAGTATATATTCAGGTTAGCAAAATAAATATTAGTTAACATGATATATACAAAATACTGCTAAAATAATTTTTATACGTAAGTTAATTATACCAGTTTATATTGGTGTTTATTTTTATTTATACAGGGAGTTGAACTTGTTACGATTTTAATAGAAAATTGGTTATAACTTTGTAAATATCCTGCATAACATAATAAACCTTTATATTTTTGTGATATGGAAGTTAAGAAGATTTCGAACATAAAATAAAATATAGGGTGTTCCATTTAAAAAACATAAGTTTGGTCCGCCAGTATATTATCGAACGCCCTGTGACATTCTAACTAATTTTAGTAATTTTGTAATATGAAGCTCAAAGTTTGCTAAAATTTTTGATACTAACTTTTATTGCTATCTATTACTATAGCGGATCTACTGAGCTTTATCACACTAATCAATCGCCCCGTATATTTTATCTTATTACTTCTGCTACCGTTAATCACGAATTTTTGTCTCTTATCTTTTTCATACTGTTTTAGAATGTTGTTAAACTCATTATAAGAACTAAATAATTGTCCACACTCCATATAGTTCATTTAAAAAAAAAACACTAAAGTAAAAAATAAGGAAACTCTTTACAAATCAATATTATCTAAAGTGTAAACCTAACGCGATTAGACAAATTCTAACCACACTCTGACACTCGCGATACTTACAGATACTTAATACCACAGCATACACGCGGCTCAAATTAGCGTGTACAAAAAAACCCAGTCATAGTACACGTTAAAGAATGACGTCACTGACTTGATGACGTTTAAGCGTGTACCTAACTTTTTTATTTGCGTACACGTTAGCCTGTACCTAGACACAGCGGAAAGTAAATGGCTCTAATAATTGTTCCAATAAACAACAATGTATTTTGCAATTTACTTTCGTTCTTCATAATTTGCACAGTAAAATATTCGTTGTCGAGATAATCCACAACAGACGTATGTTCGTGGAATAGGGTATATTATTGCCAAATGTTTAATTTTAGTATACAGGGTTGGTCGAAATTGGAATGAGTATTTTCTGAGATTTCTTAAATGGAACGCCCATTTTATGGTACATTTTTATTTCTTAAGCATTCCCTATACCAAACGACTTTAATTTGTGCTTAATTGTTAATCGCACCAACAATCATAACTACGTAGTATTTTGATATAGCTCAACGATTATTGGTAATTTTAAGTATCAGTCTAGATTAATATTATGTATTTATTTTCGAAAAATTATTTGTGATTGAATATTTTTAGGGCCGACCTAATAAAATTTCACGTATTTTGGGTTTCTATTTATGTTTGGCTTGAATCACTAATACCTCACAATTTAAAGCAGTTAGATATAGGGAAAGCTTAAGAAATAAAAAAGTACCATAAAATATCAATTCATTGCAATATTAAAATACAGGGTGCTCCATTTAAAAAAAAACTCAGAAAATACTCATTCCGAGTTTCGACCAACCCTGTATACTAAAATTAAACATTTAGCTATACTAATAATTATTAACAATAGTAGACCATTTTAGAAATTATTTGACCATAAAAAGAATTTTTAATGTCAAACTACTACAATTCTACAGAGTGTCAATATTGCTACGAAATTAATAAAAAAAAACGTAATTATCTTTTAAACTACCCTGTATATATATATATATATATATATATATATATATATATATATATATATATATATATACAAAATATGCATAAGATGGAATGCAACCACAGACACGTGTTTCTGACTTATTAGTCGTCATCAGTATGGTATAGCCAAACAGGAGCAACGCAACCAATTTGTGGCTGTAATGTTAGAAGACCCTCAGGATTCGAGAGCAACAACTAACACATCCACGGAGGAAGCTACAGCTACGTGAGGAAAGTAATGCCAAACGTCTAAAACGTTTTAAAATCAAAGAAGGAGAGGTTAACGCGAGTTAATAGATATCGGCATGGCTCGCAACAATGAAAATACAAAATATGCATAAGATGGAATGCAACCACAGACACGTGTTTCTGACTTATTAGTCGTCATCAGTATGGTATAGCCAAGCAGGAGCAACGCAACCAATTTGTGGCTGTAATGTTAGAAGACCCTCAGGATTCGAGAGCAACAACTAACACATCCACGGAGGAAGCTACAGCTACGTGAGGAAAGTAATGCCTAACGTCTAAAACGTTTTAAAATCAAAGAAGGAGAGGTTAACGCGAGTTAATAGATATCGGCATGGCTCGCAACAATGAAAATACAAAATATGCATAAGATGGAATGCAACCACAGACACGTGTTTCTGACTTATTAGTCGTCATCAGTATGGTATAGCCAAACAGGAGCAACGCAACCAATTTGTGGCTGTAATGTTAGAAGACCCTCAGGATTTGAGAGCAACAACTAACACATCCACGGAGGAAGCTACAGCTACGTGAGGAAAGTAATGCCAAACGTCTAAAACGTTTTAAAATCAAAGAAGGAGAGGTTAACGCGAGTTAATAGATATCGGCATGGCTCGCAACAATGAAAATACAAAATATGCATAAGATGGAATGCAACCACAGACACGTGTTTCTGACTTATTAGTCGTCATCTTATGCATATTCCATCTTATGCATGTTCCATCTTATGCATATTTTGTATTTTCATTGTTGCGAGCCATGCCGATATCTATTAACTCGCGTTAACCTCTCCTTCTTTGATTTTAAAACGTTTTAGACGTTTGGCATTACTTTCCTCACGTAGCTGTAGCTTCCTCCGTGGATGTGTTAGTTGTTGCTCTCGAATCCTGAGGGTCTTCTAACATTACAGCCACAAATTGGTTGCGTTGCTCCTGTTTGGCTATACCATACTGATGACGACTAATAAGTCAGAAACACGTGTCTGTGGTTGCATTCCATCTTATGCATATTTTGTATTTTCATTGTTGCGAGCCATGCCGATATCTATTAACTCGCGTTAACCTCTCCTTCTTTGATTTTAAAACGTTTTAGACGTTTGGCATTACTTTCCTCACGTAGCTGTAGCTTCCTCCGTGGATGTGTTAGTTGTTGCTCTCGAATCCTGAGGGTCTTCTAACATTACAGCCACAAATTGGTTGCGTTGCTCCTGTTTGGCTATACCATACTGATGACGACTAATAAGTCAGAAACACGTGTCTGTGGTTGCATTCCATCTTATGCATATTTTGTATTTTCATTGTTGCGAGCCATGCCGATATCTATTAACTCGCGTTAACCTCTCCTTCTATATATATATATATATATATATATATATACCCTTACAAAACCACATATTTTAGGAAAGAAGACATCAGAGAGAATCAAAAAATGTAAAAATATATAGGTTGTTCTATTTAAAAAACGAAGTTATAAGCATCTTCCGGTGTAACCGGAAGTAGCAAATCAATGAAAATATTTGCATTAAATAAACCACTCTTCAAAACCCCTTCATTCCAAGTTTCATGATTCTGTTGCCTTTGGTTTTTGAGATATTTCTAATAGGCCCTTTATCTGCCTCACCCTGTATAATCACCGAAGTTGTGGGAGAAGCATAACAGATACTACAAGAATTAGAAAATGTGTGTTCAACAATTTGGTCTAAAAATGAACCTCAGTAATACCAAATTTATGACAAATTTAGTTACCAGTGAACACCCTCTTCTTGTGGTACTTTCTCCTTTAGTGCGGCTCTAAACAACGATGTTGAATCAAGGCCGGTCCAGTCTCTGATATTTCTAAGCCATGAAATCTGGCACCTACCGGGACCCCTTTTCCTTCAATCTTACCCTGGATGATCAGTTGCGCGAGACGGTACTTTTCGTTTTTCATTATGTGTCCCAGGTAGCAAACTTTTCTGACTTTGATGATTTTTAGCAGCTTCCTATCTGTACCTATTCTCCTCAGAACATTTTCGTTGGTGATGTGGGTGGTCCAAGGTATTTTCAAGATTCTTTTATAAAGCCAGGGTTCAAAGGCTTTTAACTTATTTATCAGTGTTATGTTGAGTGTCCCGGCCTCCGTTGTCATTTTGATAAACCTTTGTCAGGCTACGGGGCTACCTCTATTCTCGCTCTTACTTCTTGTTTATAATCAAGTTGACTGTTGAACCAGCAACCAAGATATTTGTATAGCTTTACGTATTCAAGCTGTTGGTGGTTCACATATATTGGAAGGGGTAAATTTTTGTTCCTTCATATTTTCATAAGTTTGGTTTTCGCAGTATTGGTCTTCATCCCCATTTGTTCACAACTCTCATTAACCCTATTTAACAGTATCTGAAGACTATGGCCCGAATCAGTCATTAATACCGTGTCATCTGTATAGCGGATATTATTTACTCTTTGCCCGTTTATCCTGATTCCTTCTGAAGAGTGCGATACATCGTGCGCAAATATTACCTCAGAGTAGACGTATCGGTGACAACACACAACCCTGTATGGCACCTCGTTGTATTTCAATTGGCCTTGACGTGTTATCATTGGTCTTTATGCCTGCTTTCTGATTCCAATAAATAGCTTCTATAATTTTAGAATCTCTTTTGTCGACTCCAATATCGTTTAATCTCTCTATCAAGGCCCTGTGCTGCACCCAGTCGAACGCTTTTTCAAAATCTATAAAACAGACAAAAAGGTCTGCTTACTGATCTTTACACCTTTGTGCCAAAGGTTGAAGACAGAATATTGCTTCTCGTGTCCCCATACCTTTCCTGAAGCCAAATTGTTCTTGACCGGTGACCTCGTCACATTTTCTATATATATATTCTGTTCTGTATGATTCGCAAGAAAAGCTTCAGAATGTTATTTAGTAGACTTATAAGGCGGAAGTCCTGGCATAATTTGGCGTTCTTCTTTTTAGGCACTGGTATGAAGACAGATTCCAGCCATCTTTTAGGGATCGCTCCTGTACTGTAAATATTATTAAATAGTCCGAGAATAAGGTCTAAGTTTTCCTCGTTGATTAACTTCAATAGCTCATCTGGTATTTCATCTTTCCCTACATATTTGTTGTTTTTTAGTTGACGTAGAACATATTCCAGTTCGGACTTCGGTATTGGAGGACCTTCACGAACAGCGAACACCTAACCATCCAAAATCAAGTGGTCGAATGGATAGAAAAGTGCATATATCTCGGTCATGAAATCAGAATAAAAAAGGATAGTCAGACCTGTGAATTTCAACGACGAATTAACACTTGCTTGGGCGGCGTACGGTTCACTAAGAGACATCTTTAAGGGCAACATCCCGATAGCTATGAAACGGAAGACATTTGACCAATGAGTTATGGAAGAACGGAGCGGAAACTCTCACGCTTATAAAACATACGGAGCAGAAACTCTGCTCATTAAAACAACAGCACTAAAAATTCGAGTGGCACAAAGTCGCATGGAAAGATCGTTTCTCGGCGTGACAAAAAAAAAGACAAAATAAGAAACTAAGTCCTCAGGAAAAGAACAAGTATCACTGATGTCGTCGAACAAGATGCCAGAAGGAACAACCAGTAGTTCGCTTAGAGAGGCAGAAGATGTAAGATATAATCTTATAAGCCTCGAACAAGATAGTGTAAAAATATTGTATCAAAACAGACTGAACGAGAAGCTTGAAAACATAAATTTCAATAACATCGAAGACCACTACAATTACATTAAAGAAAGTATTCACTCTGCAGCAAAAGAAGCCCTTGGATATTACGAAAAGAAAAACAAAAATACTCCATACTGGTGGGATGAAGAAATAGACACAGCGATAAAACAAAAGAAACAAAAGTATGAACACTATTTAAGTGCAAAAACAGATACCAATTGGTCTAATTACAAAAACCATCAAGCAAAGGTAAGACAAATGATAAGACAGAAAAAAAATGAATCCTGGGATCAAAACTGTCAAAAAATAAATACGTATATAGGAGGAACCAGAAGTACAGAAAGCTGGAAACTTATTAAATCTCTTAGGACCAACGACAAGAAAAAAGGTTTAATCTCACCAATTTCGTTAGAAACATGGGACATGTACTTCAGTAAACTGTTGCAAGAAGATCGAAGAGAATTCAAAATAAAAGAAAATAACCAAAACATACGCGTCGAAGCATCTCCTATAAGAATCACGAAAAAGGAAGTAAAGGATATCTGTACTTCACTCAAAAACAAAAAAGCACCCGGACCTGGCAATATACCCTCAGAACTAATAAAATATGGAACTGAAAAACTATATGAACACCTGACAATACTCTTTCAAAACTGCATAAACAAAGTAGAGGTTCCAGCTGAATTTAAAACCTCTACCATTTCAACTTTACATAAAAAAGGAAACAAACAAAACTGCGACAATTACCGTGGAATAGCAGTTACTAGTACCATTAGTAAAATCTATGGGAAAATGATCAAAAATAGAATAGAAAGAGAATACACTGATATGGAGGCAGAAGAACAGGCGGGTTTTAGAGCTGGTAGATCGACCATAGACCACCTTTTTTGTATCATTCAACTTATAGAAAAAAAGGTTGCTGTAGATCAAGAAGTCCACTTTTTGTTTGTTGATCTAAAAAAGGCCTACGATAGCATCCCCCAAAACAAGTTATGGAACACTCTAAGACAAACGAACATCAACTCAAATCTCATAACAGCAGTGGAAAAACTATATGATAACGCCAACGCCAAAGTTAAAATAGGAACGAATGTTTCCAAAGGTTTTGTAGTCGACAAAGGACTGAAGCAGGGATGCTGCCTATCGCCGACACTTTTCAAAATATATCTGGAACAAGCATTAAAACTTTGGAAGCGGAAGTGCAGCGGCATGGGTATACAATTAAATAATAACAACCTGTACACTCTATGTTTTGCTGATGATCAAATTGTGATTGCCAACGATTATGACGATCTATAATACATGACTCGGAAATTAATCGAAGAGTACAAAAAATGGGGATTAGAAGTTAACATAGAGAAAACAATGTACATGAACATCGGTGGCAACGAACAGAATCTAGTTTTAAACGACGGACAACACATTAAGTACAACAATAAATATTCTTATTTAGGAGTAGAAATCACGGACGACGACAAATCAGATCAGGCTATAAAAAAACGAAACACTCAAGGTAGAAGGGCCATATCTCAACTAAATAGTATTATTTGGGATCAACATATATCCAAAAAAAATAAACATCGAATATACAACACTATTATAAAGAGCATAGTAATGTATGGAAGTGACGTGTGGCAGTTAAAGACAACTACTGAAAGAACACTACAAGCCACGGAGATGGACTACTGGAGACGTGCCGCAGGAAAATCAAAACTCGAAAGAATTAATAACGAACGTATACGAGAGATTATGGGAGTCACACATACGATTGTCGAAGATATAAGAGTACAACAACTAAAGTGGTATGGACATGTGCAGAGAATGCCAGAACAGCGTCTGCCAAAACAGATTCTAGATTGGTCACCATATGGTAAGAGAAAAAGGGGCCGACCCAGAAAGAGCTGGAGAGAAGGAATAGACAGAGAGATCCGAGAGAGAGGTTTAGACAAAGACCTTTGGGAAGATAGAGATGCATGGAGATTGGGCATCGGAAGACGTCGGAGGACGATTTAAACCGATTATATATATATATATATATATATATATATATATATATATATATATATATATATATATATATATATATATATATATATATATATACGTAGTGAGACTATAAGACTCAAGATAGACCAAAAACCAATTTACTGGCGCCAAAAGGAAGAAAAACGTAGCAGAGGACGACCACTAACACGCTGGATGGACGACATTAAACAAATGTACAAGAAATGGCAACAAGACGCTTAGAACTGTGGAGAGTGGCGAAAAATAGGAGAGACATATGGAAGATCAGTGAACAGAAGAGATTGCATGATGATGATGATGATGATGATGATGATGATGATGATGATGATGATGATGATGATGATGATGATGATGATGATGATGATGATGATGATATTCAATATTACTATTTCGAGTCTACGCAAAGTTGTTGGAATACCTACTCTTTCCACCTTTTTAGTCTGATTACATATTTTGGTATTCAATAAGTATAGCATGTAACATCATTATTAGTCGAGGAAATGAAGCTGAAAAAATGGCAAAACCTCGCAATTTTTTCGTCCAGCATCGATTTGTACAAAAATTTGGGATTAGGCTCATTACACACTCTAGTTCATTTTCTATATGGAGCCGTTGTACGCTTTTGGTTTTTTAAGGGTGAAAACTACCCTTAATTGTAAAAAATTATAAAATAACATTTTAATATTGTCAACATTTGGTTCTTATTAGTTACAGAATGATTGTTTTATGCTTTTAGATATACTATCATAATATTTTAACCCTTAAAACCACCCTTGTTGGAGCTATATATAAAAAATTTACTTATCCTAAAAGAATAATTTCGGCTTGCATCGATTTACATAAAAATTTGGGATTAGGATCATCTCACCCTGTACTTCATATTCTATATCATGCTTAAGGGCGTTGATTATTTTTAGGGGTGTAAATTACCCCTTATTGTCAAAATATATATTAAAGCATTGTAAATTTTAATATGGGTAAAATTTGGTTTTGGTTGGTTAAATAATGATTGTTTTATACTTTAGGATATAATATTTTAATATTTCAACCCTTAAAAACCACCCTTAATAACATTAGAGTTTTTATAAGTAGAAATGTTAATAGATCTGTACAGAAAAAAAGTAGAATTAAAGAATTACAAAAACAAACTGTCGAAACCCAAAAGACTCCATCTTTAAACAAATAAATGTTTAAAAATAATAAAATCTTTGGATTTCTTCGTTCGGAAGCAGATTCTCTCTTATACCTATTCCCCATCCTTCTAAAAATTGCAAGGAAAAGGGTGATGAATGTAGAGACATGGGGAGTCTACATAGTTGCACTCCACAACATATCAATTCACCGAGGTAAAGATCAACAAATCTGCTTCCTAGTACTCGATACGTGAGTAAAACCGTGGGTAGATAAAAGGCATTATAAAGATGGTAATGATCTCTGAATCGAAATTAAATATAATGCCTTTTATCTAATTACAAAAACATTTATTTACACAAAAATAAGGATTTACAAATATGTACAAGTACAAATGCAAATAGTTTTTTGTCATCTTCCAGTATACGAACCGGTTCTGTGGTATTATACATACATTGAAAATTATTTGTAAGAGGACTATCCGAATTTTTCGAAAAAAAAAATTCGTTTTATAAACATAGCTCCTTCATTTTTGGCGATAAAAAGTTTTTTCAAAAATGACTTTGTAGAATTTTTGAAGAGTTATAAGACTGTGTAAACTAAATTCCGTAAGATCCCTTAGTTTTTAATTAGGGTGGGTTTAAAGGGCTCGAATAATGGGGTCTTTGCTCGTAAATAGAGGATTTAAACAGTTATATCTTGCTAACAGTTTACTGTAATGAAAATCTACGCACCAGAGAACTTTAGCAATTAAAAAAACTACAATTTAGTAATATATCATTTTTTTCCTATCTCCAGTATTTTCGGAGATATTTTGAAGTAAAAGGTAAAACATGGGAAATTCCAAAAAATTAATTTTTTTAAACTCCAATTTTTCTAAAATTTGGCCTTCTTAATAGGTCAAACTTTTTGGGTGTATTACTAATACAAATGTAAAAGGAATTATAGAAAGGTGAAGAACAGCTTTTAATTAGGAGGGTAGTTAGAGGGTTGTTTTCACTGATTTTTTCATAGAAAAAGACATTTTTTTCATTATAGGTCGCTTAATTTTCACGGTAGAAGTTTTGTATTATTATTTTTTGAAAGGTCTAACTGTCTACTTGAAAAAATATTATATAAGTTTTCCTCGAAAAATGCAAAGTTTTTCCGTTATTTGGGTTTGAATATTTCAAATTATGCATTTTACGAAAAAAGCTAACTTTTAACATGCTGTATCTCGGTCCGTATTAATCTTAAAGATATTACAGAAAAAGAATTTGGTTTATGTTACTAAAAGATACAATTTTGATATCGGAAATTTTTTTGATTAAATGCATATTTTTCGAGGTATTCTCAAAAAACCTTCTAAAAAAATCGATTTTTTCGTCGAAAAACTGTTACTTTCAAGCGCGAATAACTCAAAAAATATTAGTTTCACGAAGAAAATGTAAAAAACATTTTTTTCTTAGAATTACTTTTTACATCGATCTACATGGATAAAATGTAATAAAAAATGCCCGCCCCCAAGATGGGGTGGCAACCACCCCCAAGGTTTTAGCGTACAGCGGCATGATATAGAAAATGATCCTTGGACTATTCCCTACCTTCTATGAAAATTTCAAGTAAATCCATGCTGGACGAAAAAATTGCGAGCCAAAATGCTTCATTTCCTCGACTATAATATGTTAATATTGCTTTTAGTCTGAAGATACAGTAACGTCGATTACTTCTTTTACTTTACTTCTTCTTGGAATGTATCCTGAAATCCAAGAAAAAGTGGTGCGAGAAATATATGAGATAATGGGTGATGGAGAACATGATATTCAAGAACCTCATTTAGAGAAGTTCGTTTATTTGGATATGGTAATTAAAGAGGTAATGCGTTTGTTTCCGATTGCTAGTTTCATTGTTCGGAAATCAGAACGAGAATTTAATTTAGAAGGTAAGTAGCTTTTCTCCACATTCTGTTTATTAGTATAGGCGTAACCAGGGGGTGGTTTTGGGGTTTATAACCTATAACCTTTTGTATGTACTTTGAGCTCTATATGCTTTACCTTTACACCATTATTATTCCATACCCCCAGATACCTTCAAGTAGATGTAACCACCCCCCCTTAGGATCATCCTGGTTATACTGTTACACCTCTGTTTATTAGCTGTTAATTAGAATACTAATGACTACACAGAAATTGTTTATATGACAGTGACCTACAGAATAGATTAAAAAACCCGAAATGAGCTCAGGACCAGGGCGCATCTGTAAAAATCATTTGGATGTTGAGAGGTGACTCATATTTTTTTTTGCAGAAATTGCATTGAAAATTACGCATATGATAATATTTGAGTTATCCTCCCACTTAAAAAGGTCAGGAACATTGTTTAAATAATCAAAATGTCAAAAAATGAAGGAAAAATTCGATATTTTTCTTGGTTTTGTGATTATAACTTTAAAAGTATTCATTTTCGAGAAAAATTGCACCGACATAAAAGTTGCGTAATTAAATTCCCTACAATATGAGATTAACTGAAAATTTTAAAAATTGTCACCCTTGTTGCAAAATAGCAATAATTTCGAAAAAATCCATGGTCCTTCTCGTAGCACCAAAAATTAATGCTTATTTAAAAAAAAATTCCTGATGCCGTGGTAATTAACCGATTTTAATTTTGCAAATTGTAAATGAAAGGTACAGTATTCTTCTATTTGTAAAAACTTTTGACTTGCTATCTGCTTTATTTTCAGTCCTGCAACATTTTGAAAAAATGAATTTTTTTGCGAAAGCTGGATTGCAAAATTTATTTTGCAAAATGTACTGAACCGATCTTAACTAAATTTACAGTATTGTTTTATCATACCATAACGTGTTTTGGGGTGAAATATGAAGTTCCTATGTGGAGCACAAATGGTTGAAAAACGTAAAATGCTAATACTTGTTTTTTATGTATTTTTCGCAATTATTGCTATTTTGCAACAAGGGTAACAATTTTAAAAAATTTTAACTAATCTTATATTGTAGGAAATTTAATTACGCAACTTTTATTTTAGTCCAACTTTTCTCGAAAGTGAATACTTTTAAAGTTATAATCAAAAAACGAAGAAAAAAAATCGAATTTTTCCTTCATGTTTTATCATTTTGATTATTTAAACAATGTTCCAGACCTTTTTGAGTGGAAGGATAACTCAATTATTATTATATGGGTTAATTCCAAGCAATTTCTGCAAAAAAATTAGTCAGTCACCTCTCAACGTCCATCTCAAAACAGATCCGTCCTGGACTACTCGGTAAACAAGGACAAAATTATTGCAAGTTGTGTACATCATCAGTCCTTCTTCTTCTTTAAGTGTCATCTCCGCAGAAACTACGTACCCATCCCCTTAAACCAGTCCCTTAAATTTTTCAACCATGACACTCTCCTTCTCCTTCCACTTATCTTTCCCTGTATTATCAGTCTTAGAATTTCATATCGCTGCCCTCTCATTACGTGTCCCTGATATTGTAATGACGGTCGGCAATCATCATAGCTATTCGGACTTTACAGACAACTGCTCTGAAAAGTTCATTTAATGTACATCCGTACCATACTCTTAGGTTGCGCAGCCACGATATTCTGCGGCTCCCTATGCTTCTTTTTCCTTGAATCGGTCCTTTCGTAATCAATTGGAACCAGTTATATTTCTCTCCACGTGTAATATGCCCGAGATATTCTAATTTTCTTGTTTTGACGGTATTTGAGATTTCCATTTTTTTATTTATCTTTGTCAAAATCTCTTTGTTTGTGACGTGTTCTGTCCACGATATTTTCAGAATTTTGTTCTGTACGCCGACAGCTCGAATGATTCTAGTTTTTTCATTGATGCCGCATTCAATTTCCAAGCTTCCATTCCATAAAACAAAGTCGAGAAAACGTAGCAGCTAGCCAACCTAACTATTTGGTCCAACTTTAAGTCTCTTGTGCAGAGCACTTTGCTCATTTTGTTAAAATTTGCTCTAGCATTTTCTATTCTGATTTTGATTTCCTGGAAGTAATCACCTGTGGAGTTGATCATTGTTCCAAGATATGCATATTGGTCGACTCGTTCGACATTGGATCCGTTTATGAAGAAATTCTCGTTATTTCTTTGAGTCTTCGATATTCTTATAAATTTTGTCTTCTTGACATTCATTGTTATACCGTATTCTTGTCCAAATTCCGCTATCCTGGTCACCAGTCTCTGAAGATCCCAATATTTTCGGCTAAGATGACTCATCTGCATATCTAATGTTCTTAATGTGAATTCCATTTACCTTTATTCCAGTTGTTTCACCCTCAAGAGCTTTTTTTCAGATCTGTTCCGAATAGACGTTAAAAAGAATTGGCGACAACACCCATCCCTTTCTTACTCCTCGTCTGATTTTAATTTCCTCTGACAACTTATTGATATCACGTACTTTTGATCGTTGCTTATGGTAAAAATTCAATATAATCCTGAGGTCATTGTAGTCTATCTTCTTTGATTTCATGACATGCATTAATTGTTAATGTCGTACTTTGTCGAATGCTTTATTATACTCAATAAAATAAAAATGCTTTATTTTAGTCATCGGTCCTCCCATACCTATTTATTATCGTGTAATAAAATGTTATTAATAAGTGTACTTACATCAAATCAATGTGTAAAGCTTGTTAGCGGGGCAAAATGATAAGATTTTTCGCTTTACCTGCTGCATGATCGCTAAATCAATATAGTTCTTACTTCACAGAGTAATAGGTTTTCTCTTAGGTACTTTATACATATATAGATATTGTTTTTTTAGGATATTTAATCCCTGAAAAATGCAGCGTGATAATATCAATTTACAATATCCATCGAGATAAAAGGTATTGGGAAAAACCAGATGAATTTTATCCAGAACATTTTCTCCCTGAAGCTACGAGAACGAGACACCCATATGCATATATGCCTTTCAGTGCTGGACCAAGAAGTTGTATTGGTTAGTACAAGTTATGTACCTTTTACTTTATGTACTTGCATTATATAATCATACAAAAAGTAGTAAAAAGTTCTTGATTAAAAAAACAATATAATCTTGTATGTATGTATCGGTTCTAGAACGTCTTTCGACGTTGTCTGATGCCTAACTTCCACGTCCTTCTATCATCCCATTGGCCATCTCTAAGATCCCTTGTACTCATTGCTTTAGTTACCCCTTCTTTCCATGTCTTTTTGGGTCTTCCTCATTTTTTGCGGTTTGGCGGTACATACTGCATAATCTTTTTGGGCAATCTTGTGTCTTCCATTCTTTGAACATGACCATACCAAATCAACTGTTTCCTCTCAATGTCTGTTGTTAAGTAACCATCTATTCCAATTCGTCGTTTTACTTCCTCATTTCGAACTGTTTCCCTACGGGATATACCTAACGATCTTCTAAACACATCCATTTCTACAGCTTCTAATTTTTTCCTGTAGTTATCGGTTATTCTCCAAGTTTCTGCTCCGTAAAGTAGGCTGCTTTTAATAAATGTTTCATAGATATTGTATTTTCGCTGTATTCCTATTTCGGAGCTCCAAAGTATTCCATTTAGGCAGCCAATTGTTCTTCTAGCTTGTGTTACCCTTTCTTACTTTATCGTACTATATACGTAGTATAGTATAATAGATAAAGTTATAGGATCGTGCAAAAAAAATTTTTTTCAGATTTCACTTTTTTTCGACGTTTTGAGTCCCCCTGAGTGTAAAAAGCAAATAAAAAAATGTCGGAAGTATGTACGTACGTACGTATGTTGCCACCGCCCAGCAAAAACTACCGGACCGATTTTGATGAAATTCGGTATGAGTTAGTTTAAGAGAATTTTGTCGAGAAAGTAAGCTTTTAAAAAAAAACTCTCAAAGGGGGGCCGAAATAGGGGGGTTATTTAGGGCCCATTTTTGCAAATTTTGACCGAAATAAATGAAATTCAACTCAGAGTAAGCTCATCGATAGGTAAATAAGAATACGGAATTTGACATTTCCAAATTCAAAATGGCGGCCAAAATGGTCGACCGCCCACCCGACACATTTCCCTACCTATCTAAAAACTTGTTTAAGATAAGTTTAATTTGAAAAAGTTGTTATATAGCCTAAAGATTGGGCTATAAGAAGGATGTTATCGTTTTTCAGAAAAAGTTACGGGTTGCCTATATTTAAGGGGTCAAAATTTGACATAAATTTGAACTAGATTTTCTCAAAAATAGCTCCAAGGAATTTTTTTATTTTTTGATATATTTTTAATATCCTATCGGTAAATTGAAAGACATTAGTCAGATTTCTTAACTCCCCATAGGAGGGGAGTTATGATTTTTTTATAAAAAAATATTTGAGTGCCCGTAACTTCCTTCTTAATAGAAACTTAAATTTGAAATTTTGCAGACATATATGCTACTTTATTATCTATTATCGCAATAAATTTTACCTAAAGTATGGCTTCCGGTTGAACCGAAAATGAATAAAAAATCTTATTTTTTTAATATGTCTTGTATATTTTTACACATTTTGAAAGAATGCAAAATTACCTTTCCAATGACATAAAATCTATTGCTGTAGCTCAAAAACTCGAAAAGTTACGGTAAATATAAATTTTGCTATAATCTTATGTGTGTCCTTTCTCACGCGATCATAGCAGAGCATTATTGTAGGGCAGTCAATGAGGGTATTTGGCTCCGAATTCCATCCTACTACATTGATATACTTGATATTTTCACAGTAAGTAGGGAATAGCTTAAGAAACAAAATCTACCCTATATACTATGGTGCTTTTTATCTTGGGGCGGTTCCCACTTCTTCAAGGGGGTGGAAAATTTGTTGGTCAAAATAAGCACGGAAGTGGCTGAAGAATCTATTTCTAAGCAAAAACTGGTCTATACTTTTTTTTGGGAACTCAATACTTTTTGAGTTATGCGTAGTTGAAAATTGGCCATTTTCATGGAAAAATGACACCTTTTCGGACGGATTTTTTGTGAATACCTTAAAAACTATGCATCGAACTAAAAACACTATATAAAACATTTTTTAGATTATATTATATATAACATTTTATAAATAATAAAGAGCTTCGTTCCTTCGTAAATGTTGTATTTATAAAACAAAAAGAGATATGGTAGGTGAAAATAGTTTGTCTTTTGGTGCATGCTCAAATTGGTGTATTCAACTTGAAATAACAGAGGAACGGTAGGTTTTAGGTGTATAATGCTACCAACACCTTTTGTAGTGTTTGAAAATGCCTTTAAAACGAGCACCGTTAAATGTCGGTTACATACAAATTAAGCGAGATATGGTGCAAAAAAAATATATGACTAATGTACTTTAAGGAAAAATGAAAAGTATATACATTTAACTCCCCATCCACCATAATTTAAATGCATTGTTTTTCTTTTGCAATACCTTTTAATATAGTGTTATTTTTACTTTCAAAAAGTTTAACGGGTTTAAAATGAATGGTTTTTGTAAAAAATGTGATCAAATTATAGAATGAATTTTTAAATTTTGTTAAAAATCTTCCTTTCTCTCCATGTAATTTGAAAATAAAAATATTTCACCCATGAGAAGTGGTGGGAACCGCCCCCATGATAAAAGCGCCATAGTATATAGGATAGACTTTGAATTAGGAGATTGGGCTACTCCCAAAATTTCATTAAAATCCATGCAGTAGGATAGAATTCGGAGGTAATATCTTGTTTTTAATCTCGCGCATTGACTGGCGTAATAGAAATAGAATGAAATGCAAATATTGTAAACTATTAATTTCTCAGAAAAATGAACTAATTTGAAATGAAAGTATGACTATAATATTCTATGGATTTATGCAATAATCTATACATACATCTATAGTGTTTCCCCGAAATATGACATCGAACATTTTCTCAAATGCAGGAATTAATGATGCGTAGAACCATAAAATACTTTCAAGTACAGAAAATGTTTCTAAAATATCAAAATAACGAGTAACTTTGTTATTTTTATAGAATGCCAGTGTCTAGTACCATAACGATAATAGATCGGTACGATAAAGTTCTCGGGCGGCCCTTCCATCCAGCGTTTTTTTATTGCCTCATCGTCTTTTCCCGTTCTATCGAAGATTACTCCCAGGTACGTGTATTCACTACAGGATTTAATTTCTTCATTATCCTCTAGTTCGATATTGGGTAACTTAGCTCCTATGGGTAGTTATTTAGTTTTTTCCACATTAATTTCCAAGCCCCACTGTTCATATTCCTCCTTTAGTTTTCTTGCCGTATACTGTAGATTGTCTTTATCATTAGCTATGATGACTTGCTCATCAGCAAATTGTAAGGTATATAAACAAACCTCTCCGAGGTATATACCCATACCGTGGCATTTACGTTTCCACTGGTTTAGTACTTTTGCAACATATATCTTGAACAAAGTTGGTGAAATACAGCAGCCCTGGCGCAGACTTAGACTTAGATTTCTTGTTAAATACAAAATGAAAAATATGAATTATTTATCTAGTATTTTAGTAGTATTGTCACAATAATTATTATAACGTTGATTTTATTATTATTTTAGGCAAACATTTTGCAGTTATGGCACTGAAAATAATATTAGTAACCATTCTTCAGAATTTTGAAATTGAATCTGCAGGTAAATTGGGGGATATAAAACTGAAAACTGACATTAGTGTTCGTCCGAAAGATGAATGTTTTCCTGTTCAAATAAGGAAGAGGCAGTTTATTGATTAAGATATTTTATTTAAATAAATAATTATTTGGTTTTAGTAATGATTTAAATTGAATAAATTTATATTTTTTATTAAGTATCTATCTACTCGAAGTTTATTTAAAACATTATTTTCCTCAATCAGGCTTACATTTTATAGTATATTATAAATAGTAGTAGAAAATCGCCAGGAGAGGATAGAATATCGAATGAACTCCTAAGATACGGAGGACAAGATCTGACCAAACAACTATTAAAATTAATCAAAAAAATAATAGATCACAACAGAATACCACAAGAATGGAGATCAAGCATCATCCCAATACCCCTCTTCAAAAAGGGATACAAATCGGATTCGGAGAATTACAGAGGCATTAGTTTATTAAACACAAAATTAAAATTAAAACCCAAAGTGATAACAAACAAATTGAATGAAATTATAACATTTGTAGAACAACAATATTTTAGTTCGGGACATAGGCGTAACCAGGGGGGTTTGAGGGTTATAACCCACCCCATTGGGATGTACTTTGAGCTCTGTAGGCTTAACACTATACCCGCCAGAGACCTTCCAGTAGTTATAACCCCCACTTAGGATCATCCTGGTTACGCCGTTGGTTCGGGAAGATCAGGCACCAACGATATATTTATTTATAATGAAACAAGTTTAAGAGAAATTTATGTAGAAAAGGACACACCATTAAACTTAATAAAAATAATAAACTTAAAGATAAAACCCATAACTAAATTAAAATTCATGGTGACGTTTCAATTATTACTTTAATAATCGTCAGAATAATAAGTTTCTTGAGCGGATGCTTTAAAATAATTTTAAAGGAACAAACAATAATTAATGAAAGCGTAAAAAATGACATTGACAATCATTGGGTTAAGTCAATAATTTCAAACACGCCATGTCTTGTTGCGTGTTTAAGGATGACTTCAAAAGAAATATGGATAATGCCTCCTTGATGCTGAGTTCCGTTGGAGAACTTGCATGACCAATGATTGAGAAGTCCTTACGACTAATAAGGTGGTCAGAATAAGTCATATGTTGGAATACCGCTGAATTTGGAACTGTTCTTGATCGTCTTCCTAAGTGAGGAGTGACACCTAAGTGTTCGCAACATCTGACATTAAAGTGACGTCGAGTCTTCCCGACGTACGTAGCTGGATGATATTTTTCTCATCTTCAAACATACCGATCACATTCAACATTTTTAGATTATCTCAACCAAAAACACCACAATATGAAATTTACTAGTGAAATTGAAGTCAATGGAAATCTGCCCTTCTTAGGAATTAACATCTTCAGATCACCTTCAGGTTTTTCCACTACAATATACAGAAAGCCAACCTTCACCGGCCTGTATATAAACGCAGATAGCTTCATTCCCAACAAATACAAAACAAGTTTAATCAATATACTTGTTCACCGCGCTTTCACTATCTGTTCAACCTGGCAATTCCTACATGAAGAGTTAGAAAACATAAACGTGATCTTAAGTAAAAATGGTTTTTCGTTGAACTTCTTAGAAAGATACATCAGACGTTTTTTCAATAACAAATTCCAACCAAACAACAAAGTAGAAGAAATCAAAGAAAATATCTATATCAAACTTCCATATACTGGTTACCACAGCTTACAAATCCGACGCAACATCCGTAGAACAATTAAAAAAGCATTTCCCTCTATAGAATTAAGATTTCCTTCTATAGATTAAGATTAAGAACAGTTCCAAATTCAGCGGTATTCCAACATACGGAATGGGACGTTTCGATGCCGCCGGTTCATCGCCGGCCGTTTCGATGCCGCCGGTTCATCGCCAGTCCATTTAATCGCAGTCATATCTCGCATTTCCTAGAATTCCTAATTAATACTAAAAATAACTAATAATTGTAACTGTCGAAAATTCGGAAATATATCAGATAGCGATTAATTGACTGGCGATGAATCGGCCGGCATCGGCATCGAACTGGCGGCATCGAAACTACGGCGATGAAACGTCCTAGACCCTCCAACATATGACTGATTCTGACCACCCTATTAGTCGTAAGGACTTCTCAATCATTGGTGATGCAAGTTCTCCAACGGAACTCAGCATCAAGGAGGCATTATCCATATTTCTTTTGAAGCCACCCTTAAACACGCAACAAGACATGGCGTGTTTGAAATTATTGACTTAACCCAATGATTGTCAATGTCATTTTTTACGTTTTCATTAATTAGGCATTCCAAATCACGTGATATAATATGGCTGCTGGATGGCGAAACTGTCATCCATAGGCGTATCCAATGTTTAAACCACTTCATATTTAATTTGCTATCACAATTTCACAAATTTCGCTACACAATTAACAAAAAAACAAAACCAAACAGGATATTCTTTACAAATTTGTCAATATTCAAGGTAAACATTAGATACGCCATGACCACCCCCCTTAACTATGTCTATGGCCATGTCAGTTTAGCCATCCACCGGCCACCACTGACAGTTCATTGGAATCCCTAATTATTGTTTGTTCCTTTAAAATTATTTTAAAGCATCCGCTCAAGAAACTTATTATTCTGACGATGATTAAAGTAATAATTGAAACGTCACCATGAATTTTAATTTAGTTATGGGTTGTATCTTTAAGTTTATTATTTTTATTAAGAGAAATTGTTAAAATACAACAAAACGTCATATTTATGTTTGGTGAACCTTAAGAAAGCATTTGACAGGGTCAAATTAAACCGGTGCCACCCAAAATTCCGTCAGCCAAAATCCCAACGGCCAAAACACCGACACGCCAAAATCCCAACAGACAAAAATCCCGAAATATAAATTATTATGTATTTTAAAAGAAAAGATTATTTAAACACTTCATTTTATAATATAAAAGCTATACTTACTGAAATGGAAGGTTGTAAGTGACATGATAATATCTATTATATGAAAGTAAACTATTATATGAAGAATTTGATTATACATATGTATATTATAGGACTATATATTGGCAAAAAAAATAATTTAATTCATATACCCATGTTAGAAATTTTATTTAGAAAATTAGTTCATATTAAATGGTAAATACTTTTGTTTAGTAACAAAAAAAGAGTGTGTGTACTTGTGTACGCACGTAAGAAGTTATACTTCTTTGTCGTCATAAAAAAACATTTTTTTTTATATACCTCATACAAAATTGATAAAATTTGATATAAGATGGTTATATTTTAGGTTTTAGATCATGCAGAACATTCTATAAAGGATAACTTTTCTTTCGTAAAATTAATAACAAAAGTTACCATAATTGAAAAAGCAGAAAATTATTTCTTTTTCAAATAGAAGGATGTAATTGCATATTAGAATATAGTTCTAATTCCAATTAACTTTTCATAATAACAATGTTCAATATTTTAAAAATAAAGCTACTTTTCTCTTGAGTGAAATTTATATTTTTTGACGTACCCTGTATATTACCCATAAAATTTACTATCTGATGGTTGAATCATAGATTCTAGATATTGCAGAACCTTTTATGTAAAACAACTATTTTTCGTAAAATGAATAATAAAAAAGTTTTCCATATTATTGTTCCAACTTACAGGTTGACAAAAATATTTTTAAATCAGTAGGTAAGTCAAAAGTGTAAACTTAACCTTAATTTAACAAGAGTTATTAAATTAATATTTATTGACGGAAAACTCCATTTTACAATTAAAATTAAAAGTCAAAATTAAACATTGAACACAAGTTAACTTACATTACTTACAATTAAACTAACGACATCAAAAAATTAAAATAATTCACGTGAAATAGTCCTTTTAAAAGCATTTAGTGTGACTCCCATAAAGTCTATATTTGGAAACTCATTTACACTAGAAACAATTCTATTTAAAGGCATATTTTCTGCATGACGTGTATTGCACGATCTAGCGGATAGCAAGGGACATCTTCTCAAATTCCTAGCTGGAACATAAAAATCTATTCGAACCAGAATGCTAGGTGCAACAATAATACCATTTAACACCTTAAATACGAAATTAAGGTCAAAGTATCGCCTGCGATCCTCTAGACGGTGCAAATGAAACATCTGCATGACCTGACTGGAATTCAATTGCATTCCTCTAGTACCTAATCTATACCGCAGATATCTAACGAATTTATTTTGAATCGATTCAATTCGATATTTGTGATTCTCATAACTTGGACTCCAAATCACTGAACAATACTCTAGTAATGAACGAACATAACTCAAAAACAATCTCACAATTACAAACAAATTATTAAAATCATATGACATTCTGATGACTAACCCTAATGTCCGATTAGCACGCGCAATAATGGCATCATAATGGTCCGTGAAACTTAGCTTACTATCCAGCAACACACCTAAATAATTACCTGAACCCTAGATAAATCCACATCTCCTATCTTGTATTTAAAATCATTGTATTATATCTTGTATTATAATCGGTTCGCTAAACTCAGACACAACTGGCTAGTGTTGTTAGTAGATATTTTTTTTGTTTTTGGCCAATTTTGCGAAAATTGGCAAAATTATTAACAATTTAGAAATTTTTTTTTTTGCCAATTTTACAAAATTGGCAAAATTATTTACTAAAATCACTAGCCATTTGTAGTAACACTAGTGGTACTCATTATTTTCTTTTAAAATATCATACAATATATTATTTACAAAAGTATATACAAATCCCGTATAATATCCCTACTTTATAGCATTTTCAATATCTTCCGTAAGTCCAAACGCTGAGTTTCCAATTTTTTTTCAAGGCGTCCAACTTTCTTTGAAGCGAAGCTCAATTGTTCAAATATAAAAAAACTCTCCTGTGGTCTTGTCCGTATGAGATGATATGCCAGTCGCTAATGCATTATTGTCCTCTATGTTAACTTTTTAATTTATCTGTTCAGCCTACAAGAAAATTTAATGCAATTTAAATTTTAGACCACAACTACACCTGATATGAATAACATTGTAACTCCACTTATAATGTTTTTCAACTATTGCTTAAATGACATCTATAAAGGACAACTTTCATTCTGATCTAAAAACTTTTATCCTATCTTATGTACCTAATAGGTCTGGATCCCGCGTATGAAAAAAAAGTTGATTAATAGCAAGCTGAAAATTTGTTAATAGCTTAAGGGTGTCTAGTCGGATAAACTTTGATATATGGGAACACTGTAACAGGGGCAGTTTTAATTGTGGAACAGGTTAAAAATTTGGAACGGTCAGAACACGAAAATGGCACATTTATTTTGTCCGACAGAACAGACATAAACTCTCCGAACAGAGATTAAACTCTCATGCAAAAATCAGTCTGCTATTTATCACCTGTCATAATTCCTGTCATTTGACATATTCTATATGTTCCACTCATTAAAACGCCAATTTGGTGATAAATAGCAGTCTGATTTTTGCATGAGAGTTTAATCTCTGTTCGGAGAGTTTAAGTCTGTTCTGTCGGACAAAATACATGTGCCGTTTTCGTGGTCTGACCGTTCCAAATTGTTAACCTGTTCCACAGTTAAAACTTCCCCTGTTCCAGTGTTCCCATATATTAATGTTTGTCCGACTAGACACCCTTAAGCTAATAACAAATTTTCAGCTTGCTATTAATCAACTTTTTTTTTCATATGCGGGATCCAGACCTATAAATAATACAGTCGAACCCGCTTATTAGAATACCTCTTAAAGGAATATCCCGGTTTAAGGAATAGAAATATGAGGTTCCGAAACGATTTTACTAGCCGCCAATGATCGGTTATTAGAATATCCCGGATATAGGAATACTTTTGCTTGGCACGAAGGCTATTCCAATAAGCGGGTTCGACTGTATAAAGTTTTTTAATAAAATAACCTCATTGTAAGTGCAAATTTTGAATCACTCTGTGGAAAAACTTTGTAACCAATGTTACCAATACTATTAATTTCTATAATTGATGAATATTTTTATAAAAACATTGTAACATCTATATAATTTACGAGTGAACTAACTTCCACTGATAAAAATAAGGTACCTGATGTTCACAGTGGATTACATGTTCAAGAAGCATCAACAGCGGAAACCCCTTCATGCATCAAAGTCATTAGTTTATTATTAGATACGTCTGCTAAGAAAAAATTCCCAAAGAAGAAAAATCTTGGAAAGAAGAGACAAAGAGATCCAAGTGTTTCCAAAATTAATATTTTGAAGAAACTGAGGAACTCTGACCAAGAATACACTAGAAAAACTGTAAAATTAACGTAAATGAGAGAACTGGGGCCTCGATGTAACGATAAATGTAACATTAAATGTAAATCGAAATTATCTAAAAAAAAATGACTCAATTCATTTAATAATTTTTGAGCAATAGCTGATCATTTAAACAGAGTGCATACTTTTATTTATGTAGAGCATACTTATGCAGATATAGTCCGTCCCCTATAACTTTTCCCATGCGGTACGATTCATTTTCAATCAAATTAAGTCAAAACATAAATTGAAGCGAACGTCGATGTGTATATACATTTTGTATACTGTATACTATACTATATACTACACACTTCGGCGTACTTTTCACTTTCTGTTTTAAATTAATTTGATTGAAAATGAATCGTACCGCACGGGAAAAGTTATAGCGGTTTGCCTATATGTTCTCAAACAATAGAGAAAAGTTAAATGAGTCCACGTGAAACTGTTAAATATGGCAACTCGACTTAAATCAGAACCATTAATTCTAACAACAATGTGATGCATGAAAGCGAAAAGCTGAGGAAAAGTTATAAAAGATGGATTAAGCAAATTGTAGCTGGAGCATCACATGAGCTGATGGTTTATTGCATAGAAGGAGACAGTCTATTACCACCGCACAGTACTCAGCTGAGAATATTTTTTAACAAAAAATCAAAATATTAAATCTGTTATAGTGGAGAGGAGAAGACTGTTTTTAAAATTGTTCAAATCACTCAAAAACTTATCATTTCTATACAAATTTGTCAACATTCTTCATTATTCATTTTTTAGTTGTTATATCCACTTGAAAAAGCATAAGATAAATGTGTTTATTGGATTTACTCACTCTCAATTTACTTCTTCTTTTCCAATCTCCCCATTCTTTCAACATCATGTTACCTACGCACTTTTTTGAGGCTTGCGTACCATTTCCTGTGCTGGAACTTGATCAGGATAATTTTCGTCCTCTAAATAAGCAGGTTCGTCTAAAATTAATAGATTTATGTAAAATATTGTTATGTGAATGTACTAGATAGCCACTTTACACGATGCAACTAATTGCGCAATTTCTTGCAGTAGTAGAAATTGCATCGTGTCACACGAGAATTGAACAGAACAGCTGCAATCACTTGCAGCAACTTCTTGATGCAGGAAGTTGCAGCTAAATAGAATATGTTCATGCAATTTTTTCTGCAATTTGGTTATATCTTTAGCAACTTTTAAGGCTACACTGTTTGTTTTGACATTCTGTCAGCCTAAATTTCAAACTAAACAATATTTAAGGAAACTATAGGAACTTTTTACCAATTTCACGCTTCACAGATAATATTATTCTGGTGGATAACTTTAATTATACAACATAAGGATTAAAGAAACTATTTTCTATTTTTATTTCTTTTGTAACAACTTGTTTCCTTTTGTAAATGAATAATGTATTATAGGTAATACTTGCATTAGGTATTAAATTATTTTGTTATATATAATACATATTATAACTTTCTCAATAATCTAACATTTTTAATCTAATATCTGATAACTCTACTCAAAAAATCACATTCAATTTATAAAAACAACATAACCTAAAATTTATGGTATTTTTAAAACACTTACCTTAGCAGTAATAAAAGACTCCAGCACTGGACTGTCCGATTCTTTAATTTTGAATAAGTGAGATCGTAGATCGTCCCGGTTGATTGATGTTATCCACAGTTATCTACGTCTTCGAGCTAATAGGTTTTTATCAGTAATTTTGTGATTGAAAATCACACTCACACTATGATGTACTGATGGGCTTGCATGCCGCAATGGCATGCAATAGGCATCTCTTCTATGTTAATAAGTCCAAAAATATAATATGAAAACTATTTAAAAAGGCAGTATAACTATTAACCAACTTTTGTTTGTTGTTTCTCTTCCCACAAATTTTAAAACGCAACAACCATACATAACCGTCCAAACCACAGCGCACAGCTGTGCTACAGCTGCCATATTGGATAATTTTTGACATGTCATTTGAACATCCAATCAGAACAAAGTTATAATGCGCATGCGCCCGGATCGTAGGTTTTAACATATAAAAATTCACCCTCATATCGCGCGTAAAGAAGTATAACTTCAAAAACAGCATATTTTTAAATAAAAACCAGGAAAAACACAACTTTTGGTAAACCGATTCTTCCGGTTCAAGACCTCGATCTTATACATCAAAAAAAGAACCTATATATCAAATTTGGTTGAAATCTGAAGTTTCGTTCAAAAGTTATCGTGCTATTGTACAGTCGCAATTTTGAATCCCCGCCATTTTTGTAAAAGGTAAAATCTGAGATGGCCTCCTATCTAAGGTTGAACCTTGATATGTGTAGTATATGTGGTCCAAATTATATGCTTCTATCATTAAATGCACAATTCTTATAATATTTGCACGAATCTGCCGCACTACAAGGCCGTTATATCATACTTAATTGACTTCTAAATCATGCCATTATTTGTCAAATAATATACCCGTCGGACATTAATATTTTAAAGTCATAGCAACGATGTCAAACAAGGCAATTATTGTCAAAAAGCACGTTAAACACTTTAAACACGTCACACAAGTCAACCAGTGCCACCTAACTTGTACCCTCCACTACCACAGACTCAAATTCCACTAGTGCCAATCACATATCATAGTTCTGCTTCAAATTATCAATACAACGATTACCATCCACAAGTGAGGAAGAGGAAGAAAACAACGAACCAGCAGCCAGATCAATTTGGCAAAGAACTCACAGACCGGACGAGAGGACAATTTATAATAACAAAACTAGAAACTTAAAAACAGCTCTAGAACAGATGAGAAACAACTCATTTAAAAACTATATATCAAACCTTTTTTTGCTTGAAAAATGTCTTTGGCCGAGCCAATTAGCCAGACTTGTTTGTGTTTGATTGCAGATTCATAGTCATAAATTTCTTATTTCATAACGTAAGTACTACAATATATTATTAATAATATTTTTTTGATACAACATATTATTATGTATATATTTTTTTATTATATATTTAAATTTGTGGTAATCACTTTTTTTATTTCTATTTTTTTTTTGTTATTTTTTACTTGCTTTTTTATTTTGTTTATTTTTTTTTTTGTTATTATTATTTTATTATGTGTTTTTTTTTATATCTTATTTTTTTCTTTTTAATTTTTTCAATCCAAATTAACAAATTATTCCTAGTTTACAACTTGTATTTACATAATTTAACATGTTTATAAATGAGATGAAGAATTTCCATATCATTTGTAAATATTAAAGTATCAAAGCTTTCGCGTCAAGATAACTCTATCTGGAAACCAATCAAAACCAAAAATAAACCAATAAATACTTCACCTCCAATTCGGAAAAACTCAATACCACCAGGACCATGGGCCAAAAGCAACAAAAAAAAAGCTGCTTTATTTGCTGAACATCTAACTGAAGTCTTCAAGCCACACGACAATGACCAAGTACAAGAAGTAGAGCAGGAACTACATTTACCAATTAATCAACGAGAGCGACTAACTTTAATTACACCGAAGGAGATCAAAGATAAAATTAATAATTTGAATGGAAATAAGACACCAGGCACTGATCTCATAACAGCAACAACGCTAAAACAACTTCCTAAAAAAGGTATAATGAAGTTATTGTACATATTAAATGCAATATTAAGACTTAATTATTGGCCTATATCACTAAAAATTGCCCAAGTAATTATGATGCCGAAACCTGGTAAAGCTTTAACGGATGTTTCATCATACCGTCCAATAAGTCTACTGTCAATAATGCCAAAACTTCTTGAAAGGCTGTTACTTGAAAGAATTATGAGCGACCTAGAATTCCAAAACTGGATCCCAGAACACCAATTTGGATTCCGGCAAGCTCATTCTACAGTGAAATAATGCCATCGCATATCAAATGTAATTAATAGAGCTTTGGACAATAAACAGTATTGCACAGCAGCCTTTATGGACATCAGCCAAGCATTTGATAAGGTATGGCACCCAGGATTACTTTATAAAATCAAAAAATCTCTACCCAACAAATACTTTGACTTATTAAAATCATATCTAAATCACAGAGAATTTGAAACTAAAGTGGAGGATGAACTACTAAACCGTAACAAAATTCAATCAGGAGTCCACAAGGTTATATATTGGGTCCACTTCTTTATGTACTGTACACATCCGATTTACCAACCTCTCCACAAACCACCATTGGAACTTTCGCTGTTGACACAGCAATATTTGCAACTGAAGAGGATCCAACAGCTGCAGTATTAAAACTTCAAGAACACTTAGATCAAATTGGACAGTGGTTAAAGAAATGGAACATAAAAGCTAATGAAACTAAGTCAACACCTATAACTTTCACACTAAGGAAAGACCAATATTAGCCTTAATCAAGTCAACATACCACAACAGAATATTGTCAAATACCTGGGGCTTTATCTTGATTCTAAATTAAACTGGAAACAATACATTTTAAACAAGAAGAAACAAATTGAGTTGAGAGTGAAAGAAATTAATTGGCTTATAGGTAGAAAATCTCGACTCTCAATTGAGAACAAACTGCTGATTTATAAAACAGTCATCAAACCTATATATGGACGTACGGTATAGAACTATGGAGTTGTGCCAGCAAATCAAACACAAAAGTTGTCCAAAGAACTCAATCAAAAATTCTACGCACCATCGCAAATGCCCCGTGGTACATTTCCAACCAAAACCTTCATAGAGACCTAAACATCCCGTTAGTCAGCACAGTAATTCAAGAAAGAGCCAACAGACACCACGAGAAATTGGAAGGCCACCCCAACCAATTAATATTGCCACTACTGCAGCCACTAAACAACAGAAGATTGCGAAGATTATGCGAGGTGAAACCGCTGCGCTGGGTGATGTACCTCATAACGCCATTTTAGTGTACAGTACTATAGTTGATATAAGTTATTGTACTTTTTATCAAATTAACTCATAGAATATGTAAAACTGATTGTTAATAAATGCTTACAAAAAAAAACACCATTTAAAATTTCCACGCATCTTTACTTACGAATTTTAAAATAATTCAGTGATTTAGATGGCATCAAGTGACGAAGAACTACCCCCATCTATTCTCGACGTTGTCAATAATCTTGATGTGTTACCGGAAAAATAAATTAATTAATTAATTAAATTCAGTGCGGAAAAGTAAAACTTTCCAAATTAAAACGCGTGCGGAAAAGTACACTTTTTTGCACGCTCGTAGAAAAAAACTATTTCCTAACGTATGTACTTAGTTTTTAATTAAATTATTTCTTTGGCTTTCTATGACACCAGGGGTCGCCAGAATATTTCAACCTGTAAAGGGGTCGCGAAATCAAAAATATTGAAAAACACTGGTCTACGTCTTGACCTTCTATTTACTTTATTTATTTCGTAATTTTTCCACAACATAAACAAAATACATCTAGTTGTCACCTAGATTCATGTAATGATCCTAATCCTAATACTTATGGAATAATCGTACTACCTTGTATGGAATAAAATAATGCATGTCGTAATAGTCGTAGTAGTTTCTGCTTGTTTTTATTTTTATTAGTACACTTTTAACTTGAGTTGAATGAGTTTGTAGTTAAAATGATTTTACTGGTTACTATATTGTTTTTTCTGGTTTTATTTTATTTTTATTCAAACAGAAAAATTTACTATTTATCGTGGAAATTAAGTGGTCCACTAGCTTTACCTCTTATTGGAAATGGACTGACATTTTTTTGTAAAGACAGCGGTAAGTTTTTGCAGATGTTTATAATGTTTTGTTAAAAAAGTAGTTGAATAATCCAGTTTGAATCCTATTTGAATAATCCAGTCACTGTGGAGGATAACAGGTCAATACCTCTAAATCTTTATAGCTGAACCGATTTTGCTAAAAATTTGAAATGAGACTTATCCCCCTCTCCAAAAGATATATATGCGCTAGTTGAGCTTCTTGTTTTTAAAGGGTGAAATCCACCCCTTATTGAAAAAATTAATATTTAAGCATTTTATTGATTTAAATCATGTTAAATTATGCAATGAAATATTTTCAAGTAGTATAATAATGGATATTGTGTACCTACATTCTCAACCAATTTATTATTATACAGGGTGTTTCATTGGGAAAGTAACATACGTTAACTGTAGAAAGATGATACTTAGGCGGTCTCAAAAATACCATACTTAACCCTTTCAGCACCAGTGGACGTACGACGTACGTCCACTTACGATACTTGATGACGTACGACGTACGTCAAATTTATTTTATTACGTTTGAACTGTTTTTGTTTGGATTTTTTGCTTACACTGAAAAAAAACTATGTAGTTTAGTCAGAGTTTAGCATATCATGGGTCGGGGGTCCGGACAAATAATCCCCGGACAAAAAATCCCCATAAATTATCCCCGGACAAAAATCCCCACAAATAATCCCCGGACAAAAAATCCCCACAAAAAATCCCGGACAGATAATCCCCACAAATTTTTTTGGAGAAAATATTCCCATAAAAAATCCCGGACAAAAAATCCCCAAGAAATATTTTTGCCGATTAAAGTTGTCAAATGAATGCTTATAATCCAACGATGGTACTAAAGATGAGCAATTTGGTCCGTCGGTCTGCCTGACCGCGAATATAACTCCTCCGTCACTGTAATAGGTAGCATGACAAATAAGGTGTCGAATGAAAGCTTGGTCGATGGTACTAAAGATGAAAAATTTGACCAAGACTGTCTGTCCATCTGTCCGTCCGACCGCGAATGTAACTACTACGTCATTATGCCAGGTAGAATGACAAATGAGGTGTCGAATGAACGGTTATAATCCAACGATGGTACTAAAGATGAGCAATTTGGTCCTTCGGTCTGCCTGACCGCGAATATAACTCCTCCGCCATGTAATAGGTAGGAAGACAAATGAGGTGTCGAATGAAAGATTTTAATCCAAGGATGGTACTAAAGATGAGACATTTGACCAAGGCTGTCTGTCCATCGGTCCGTCCGACCGCGAATATAACTACTCCGTCATTATGCCAGACAGAATGACAGATAAGGTGACGAATGAACGGTTATAATCCAACGATGGTACTAAAGATGAGCAATTTGGAGAGGGGGGTAAATTTAAAATTTTAAACACAAATCCCGCGATATGCAAAATAAACATCAGATCGAAAAACTGAAAAATACATTTTTTTAATATTTTTGAAAAATCTATCGCATGGTGTCAAACACGACCCGCCAAGGAGGTCTGGTGGGAGGTTACTTTAAAATCTTAAATAGGATCCCCAAATTTGTATTGTAGATTTGGATTCTTTACGTAAAAATACTAAACTTTTATTCAAAACATTTTTTCGAATTATGGATAGACGGCGCTATAATCGGAAAAAACGATTGTTGTAAATGGAAAAATAAATTAACAAATGGTAAGGCCCCACTAAAATGGAAAATTTTACTTAACTTTTTTTTGGTTTTAGGACCTAGTAATCACAACCCAATAGGTCCCCAGAGCGCTCGAGTGACTGCACATTTAGCATACTTTGCTCCCCTACCATAAGTAAAAAGTGTGGGAAATCCTGGAGAATCCTATACAGGTGTCATCTATCCGTGAGAAAAATTTGGCACAAATTAGTACATTTAGTTGCGTCTCTTTATACTTTTCACTCAACGGTCTCATGCATTGTAATAGAAAATATATTCTTTTGTATAAGTTATTACATTTTTCAGTGTAGGTTCGTTTCTATGACGTACAACGTACGACCGTTGGTATAAAAGCATGGAAACTTACGCCGTATGTCCAAACTTAAAATCGCTGGGATTATTTACTTCAAAAAAATTAGTAGCTGGGGGTGAAAGGGTTTTAATGGGTCTTACTCCATTAATAACAAAGATACTGGGTGTTTTATCTATTTTGCCATTTTCTTAATTGGTTCATAACTTTTTAACCACACTGTATATGTATTTTATATTTGGCACGCAAATATCATTTAAGATGTACAATAAATTAATTTATTTACAATTGTAAAAAATCCAGGTCCGGATTAAAAAATATTGGAAAAATATTCCGACCCCAAAACAACACCCTGTACATTAAATTTTTTTAAAATGGATTTTTCAGTTGAAAAGAGGATAAAAAACTAAATTCAGTGGTATGCTTTGAATTTTCGGCAAAATGATTTTTCTGGTGAAATTTTGAATTTGAATTCTGAAATTAAGTGAAATGCGAAAGCTCTAAGTAGAAAAAAATTGAAATACAGCTTACAACTTGTCAACCACACTGTATATTGATTTTATTTTTAACACGCGAATATTCTTTTAGGTGACCAGTCAATTAATGTATTTACAATTATAAAAAATCCAGGTCCGGATTAAAAAATGTTGTGTAAATGTTCCGACCCAAAAAAACACCTTGTATATTAAATTTTTTTAAAATGGATTCTGCATTTAAAAAGAGGATGAAAAACAAAATTAGCGGTATACTTTGAATTTTCGGCAAAATGATTTTTCTGGTAAAATTTTGAATTTGAATTCTGAAATTATGTCAATTGCGAGAGCTCTAAGTAGAAAAAATTAAAATGCGACTTAATTTTAATTAATACCATTATTTAATCTAAATTGGTAAAATATTAATATTTTAGTGTTTTTTATTATGTGTGAAAAATAGTTTTTGGCGAATATGCATCTTTAAATAATGAATAAATAATAAAGGGCCAATAAAGAATACATCACTTTAATCAATAAAATAGCTAAAAATTATAACAAAACAGCGAAAATTTGCAGCATAATAACTATTTAAAACTAAACTACTTATTCAAAATTACTACCATCAAAAATTATTTTTTTTTGTACGTAGGTACGGTAAATTTTTGTAGTTAGATACCTATAACCTCGTCCAATTTACTTACCGTTGCACGTCATCCGCGCCATAGCCTGTGACACGATACCAACACGAAATATTTAGGCGGTGGGTGTGTTCCTTTTTAGAATCAAAATGATTCTAAAGGGGAACACACCTACCGCCTAGATATTTCGTGTTGGTATCGTGTCACAGGCTATGGCGCGGATGACGTGCAACGGTAAGTAAATTGGACGAGGTATAGTGTCATGTGTGCTGTGTGTGTTGAGTGCATTGTTACTTTGCAAAGGCAACGTCATGCGTCATTGTCTTTGCAAAGAGACGCTAATTGTATCCGAACGTCGGCGGTCCCTCCGGTGAGTACCGATCTCACAAGGACAGAAATTATTTTCATTTATTAATTTATAATAAACGAAAAATTTCTGACTCTGGTGAGATTCGAACTCACGACCATTCGGACCTTTCGATCCAAAGGTAGGCGCTCTTACCACTGAGCCACAGAGGGGGTCATCAAAAATTATTGTTATGTGTGCAAATGTTAATATTTTACCAATTTAGATTAAATAATGGTATTAATTAAAATTAAGTCATATTTTAATTTATTTTACTTTGAGCTTCGGAATTCACATAATTTCAGAATTCAAATTCAAAATTTTATCAGAAAAATCATTTTGCCGAAAATTCAAAGTATACCACTAATTTTGCTTTTCATCCTCTTTTTAAATGCAAAATCCATTTTAAAAAAATTTAATATACAAGGTGTTTTTTTGGGTCGGAACATTTACACAACATTTTTTAATCCGGACCTGGATTTTTTATAATTGTAAATAAATTAATTGACTGGTCACCTAAAAGAATATTCGCGTGTTAAAAATAAAATCGATATACAGTGTGGTTGACAAGTTGTAAGCTGTATTTCAATTTTTTTCTACTTAGAGCTCTCGCATTTCACTTAATTTCAGAATTCAAATTCAAAATTTCACCAGAAAAATCATTTTGCCGAAAATCAAAGCATACCACTGAATTTGGTTTTTTATCCTCTTTTCAACTGAAAAATCCATTTTAAAAAAATTTAATGTACAGGGTGTTGTTTTGGGGTCGGAATATTTTTCCAATATTTTTTAATCCGGACCTGGATTTTTTACAATTGTACGCCTTAAATGATATTTGCTTGCTAAATATAGAATAAATATACAGTGTGGTTAAAAAGTTATGAACCAATTAAGAAAACGGCAAAATAGATAAAACACCCAGTATCTTTGTTACTAATGGAGTAAGACCCATTAAGTATGGTATTTTTGACACCGCCCAAGTGTCCTCTTTTCACAGTTAACGTATATTACTTTTCCAATGAAACACCCTGTATATACGAGCGCATCTATATCTATCATCTAAAATATAATCTTCTGCTTATATAAAGTATTTTTGATTATTTACAATACTTCAACCCTTAAATCCTCTATGTCAAAAATACATAAAAAAAAATATTTTTCAACAACTTCAAAAGTTTTAAATGTACCTTTATATTTAAAAATTCCTTCCTTGTCAATAAAATATTTGGATCGCCTTGTCAATAAAATGGTAAAGTTATTTAAAAAAAATAAAATTTACACATGATTTAATAAAAGAGGCATTGTAAACCGGTTAAACTTTTGGAGCTTATCCATAACAATAAATAAAATGAATTGTAGAAGATATACGTTTAATTCCATTTCTGATAAAAATAGTGTCAGGTACCTACTTATACCACCCTTTTTTTTTTCAATTATTAGAGTAATCCAAATTCTGTCCATCCAGAATACCCAAAAATAAAAAATCTTCAAACAATTCGACATCCAACCCGACACGTGTGCTTTTACCCAAGGTACCTAAAACGAAAAGTAAAAGCACACTTCGAAATAGGATAGTTTTCGCTTGCTACTTACTGCTAAAATTTCATATTTGATAGTTTGTCAAATTTCAATAATTCATAGCTTTCTTATCACTACTTACTGCTAAAATTTCAAGAAAATCGATGCATATTGATGGAATTCAGACATTCAGGGTTCAGAATTCTAATAGTCCAATGCACTAATGGGAGGTTTTCTTCTTCTTGGAGTACCGTCTCCTATCGGAGGTTGGCTACTATCAAAGCAATATTAACTTTTTTGAACAATTGTATTGACATGCACCCGTACCACTCTCTTAAATTTCGCAACCAGGAAATCCTCCTAAGGCATTCATTTCTCTTTCCCGAGATTTTTCCTTGGATTATGAGCCTTAGCAGGGTGTACTTTTTCCCTCTCACTATGTCGCCTAGATATTCCAGCTTTCTCGTTTGTATGGTTTTTATGAATTTGCATTCCTTCTCCATCTTCAGAAAAAGCTCTTGATTTGTTACTCTCTCTGTCCATGGTATTTTCTTTTCCACATTCTTCTGTAGCACCACATTTCGAATACCTCAATGTTTTTGATGTTTATATTTTTTAGTGTCAAAGCTTCCATGTACATCTTCTCCATACAGCTTCTCCGTACATCAGAACGGAGAAAACATAGCACCTTAACATTCTCGTTCTCATAGTGGGGGGGTAAATACTTGTAAATAGGAAGACATGCACCATATTGTCTTATTTTCATTTTAAAATCCATAGTAGACTAATATGTGGTTAGTCTTTCGTAACACCCTATATGTAATCACAATAAACTGAATAAAAACTATGTTTTAGAATTACTTGACCGATCAACAGACCTTTGTAGAAAATATCCCAGTCCACTAAGATTATGGTTTGGCACAAAATTTTCTATTATCATTTCAGAGGTTGAGCAAGCTCAGGTATGGCCCTAAATAATATTATATCAAATTTGAAGTAAATATTATCTTTTTTAGAAAATAATGTCTTCTTGTAATTTTACTACAAAAGACCGTGATGTATACAGATTTGTAGAAGAATTCAATGGAAAGGGTTTAATCACTGCTAGTAGTATGAGATTTTAACTATTAAAATTCTAGTTTTTAAAGATAAAAGATTAAACTAATATTTTCCAAATTTTTATACCTACGTTTTTTAAACTCACGACAACTATTTTAGCATCTCTGTACATTATATTAACCCATTAACGCCCAAGTTTTTTTTTATTTAAAAATCTTTATTTTAGGGTTAATTTGATGAAAATGTTAATAATTTAATCCAAAAAAACAAGTTTTTCGGTTTCCTGTCTTTTTTTAAAAAAATTATATGGTGTTGCCATATGGTAACGCTGGGCGCTTAAGGAATTTTTAGCATCGTTGAAACCAAAATTTTTAATTTTTTATAATATTTATTTGAGAATATTTTCATCGTCTGGTGTGGTATCCTATAAAACAATTAACACACAAACCAACGTTGAATTTTTTACACATTGTTCGTCTAGATGTTGTACATCTGTCTCCAGCACATCGCCTTCTACTGCTTGATGTAACAAATGGTCGAAGCGATCAAAACGAAGATCTGGCAAGTTCTGTCTATGTAGACCAGGTCCTCCTGTATATAAGGGACGACTTTCATATCTTGCGAGAAGAACTTGGGCCAATTCTCTCCTAAACGATAGCAAGGATATATATTTTTTATATAAATGTCATGAATTATGGACTGCAACATCCAACAACCATGTTACAATTTGCCAGCACTATTTTTACTGCAAATTGCTACTCGGTAGGTTGAAACACCTTGATCCATCCAGTCGGTACCCACCATATTTTGTTGTATTCAGCAATATAGTGAGGCCGACTTACGTGAATGTGGCCTTTTTCTTCATGAGAAAATCTTTTTACCGTGTCCAATGCTGAACCACCACAACTCGTAGATGCTATTGTAACAACAGAGTTATCTTTCCATCGCACCAGTAACACTATCGCTTCTGCTAACAAAAATCCACGACTGAAAAAAAATAAGATTATGACTCCGTAAGATCCCACCGCAACCATATGGTAACGGCGTACTTTGACTATTTTTACCGAATTCGCTACATTTAATTGTTGATAAAATACAACAATTTATAATAAGTTGGGGTATAATAAACTTAGTTTTTTTAAATATGCAAATATAGTTACTAGAAGACTATCAAAAATTGCTTACGCAAAACGGACGTCCATCCTTTTCTATAAATTTAAACCACACTGTCATATGATTATCTCTCGACGGTTGAGAAAAGGCTAAAATACGAATCCGTTACGTTTTATGGGTGCCTGAAGTATTCCTAGAAACGATAGTTCTCAAAATATGTGGCTGACTAATTCCATGGGCATACCGCAGAATTTTTAAAAATCATGTATTTTACGTTACCATATGGTAACTCTGGGCGCTAATGGGTTAATAATACTTCATATTGCATATTTATGTATGTACATATACTTAGTATAAGTAAGAAATATAGTAGACAAATCAGATTTGTAGCTTTTGATAGTTCTAAATATATATGTACTTAATACAAAATTAAGATTTTTGTAGATACTAAAAAATACACGTGATATAGGGGTGGGTGGGGTGTAGTCTTAAACTTAACCTAGTATCACCAAGGGGGAGGGGAATTAAAAATGTCAACAAAAAACATTATGTGATTAATGGACGACCCCTTACCTCTTGAGCTACTAAGGATTTGGTGTAACTTTCAGATGTATAATTTTTTACAGGTTTGAAGTGGAAAACAGATAGACGCTTAATTTCTCCAAAGTTTGCCAGGAGAAACATTTTACAATATTTCCAGACAATTTTAGATCAAACGAAGTTACTAGTTAAAATTCTAAATAAACAACTGCATCAACCTACCTTTGATATTGGACATTACATTCATAAATGTTCAGTCGACATAGTAAATGGTAAATATTTTTTTATTGACTTTGTGTAATATTTACTATTCAAGCCTAATGAATTTTATCGTTTTTTAGCGACAATTTTAGGGGTTACTACCAGAGCTCAATTTGGAGAATTGGACGAACTTTGTAACATTGTAAAAAGGTAAACTATCATTAATCACTAGAAATATGTCAATTGTGAATTTCCTCTAGAATGTTCATTCGTCTCGGTAATCTAAGCAGACTGTTGAGTTCTTGAGAGTCAGCTGGTCTGCAGTAGTTAACCTCGATTTAGAATAAAGTAAATTTCTTAATTTATCAATGCCTCTTTGTTATTAATATACAGATCGGTTTAAAACATTTTTCCGATATTCAGTCGCCACTTCTCTCAATTTGTTTATGTCTTCTTCTAAGTTACTTTCTTTCATTTCCCAATTAATATCTTCTCTCCATCTAAGCCAGAGTCTTCCTCTTTTCCTTCCTCCTTTACTAAACGTAGAGATATTTTTTGAGATTCTTTAACTCGTTCAGTTGCTGGAGTTTGTCTCCTGTACCTGTCTGTTAGTGGCAAAAAAATTCACCTCTCGGATGCCGGGTTAAGGACTTTATTCATTTGGAATCCATTTGACAGACTATTTTCAACCTTTATCTTTGTGATGGCATGAGCATACAGCTTTTTCGTCACACTTATTTAATTCATCCTTATTGTTGTTTTCTCTAACACGTCTCATAGTTTTTATTGTGGAAGGCTGTCATGGTCCAGTGTACCACGGTAACAATAATAGTAGATATAATATCTCCGATTTCTCCGAAATACGACATTGTCACCTTAAGTGAGTTATAACTTGGTTTTTAGGCTTACAGCAAAAATAAAAACTCTTTAACTTCTTATACATTTTATGGATGAACAATTTTTTCGATAGAATGCAATCAGTTATTCATGAAAAATCGATTGAAAACAAAAGAAAAATTGAAATGTCCAATCACAAATGTTTAAAAATATTAAAAAACTTTTAAAAATTTTCAATTTTACTCTCATTTGCAGACTCTATATCATTGTCCATGCTAGAATTGTTAAAGTTTGGCTGCAGAATGATAAGCTATTTCAGCTGTCTCCATACTGGAAAGAACATGAACATGGAAAAAAAGTTTTTTCTGAGTTTCTGGATCAGGTGATTAAATACTTTCACAATACTTTTTAGAATATAGTATGGATAAATACCACCTGAAAATTTATGTTTTGTAGGTAATAGATAATAAATCGATTAACGCTAGAGCATATGTACCAATCATTGATCAGCTAAGAGAGATTAGTGACGAAAAAACAGGATTTTGTAGTTATGCTGACTTACGAGATCATCTTACAACTTTATTTACGGCAGTAAGTCATAGCTTTACATTGTCCTTAACACATGACACATGTCTTCAACAAAAGTCTTGTCATCTTCCACAAAAATGTCTTCTAATAATTTAGTTATATACTAAGGATTCCACTGATGGACATAGGTAACTATAAATATTTTGACAACATAAATAAATATGTACAGGGTTATTCACTATATTTTGACCCCCCCCTTTAAACTGCTTTATTTACAGAATTAGAAAAAAATGTAAAATAGAAAAGTTATTCGATTTTTAAATTATGATTTTTGACATATATATCATACTAGTGACGTCATTCATCTGGGCGTGATGACGTAATCGACTATTTTTTTAAATGAGAATAGGGGTCGTGTGCTAGCTTATTTGAGAGGTTATTCAATTCTCTATTCAGTAATATAAACATTAAGATAATTATTTATACAGGGCGCCCAAAACTTATTTTTTTAATTAAAATAATTTACACAAAAAGAAGAATATATGTAATTTATTTAATTCAAAATATCTTCTACTGCTGTAAGAAAACAGAAATAAAAGTTTATTGCACAATTAAACATTTCTTTTTTGCTTAAATTTAATGTTCCAACTGCCAAGAGGCAGATGGGTGGCAGCTTGAACATTGAATTTAAGTGAAAAGTAATGTTTACTTGTTCAATAAACATTTATTCTTTCTTATTTTTGTTTTGTTTTATATTTTTGAAATGTATGTAGATTTTGAAATATACTTGTTGTGACTGGCTGAGTGGTGACAGCCCATGCCAAAAAAAAATAAACATTTATTTCTGTTTTCTGGCAGCAGTAGAATGTATTTTAAATTAAATAAATTACATACATTCTTCTTTTTGTGTCAATTATTTTAATTAAAAAAATAAGTTTTGGGCACCCTGTATAAATAATTATCTTAATGTTTATATTACTTAATAGAGAATTGAATAACCTTTCAAATGAGCTAGCACACGACCCCTATTCTTATTTGATGACGTCACTAGTACAATTTATATGTTAAAAAATCATAATTTAAATATCAAATAACTTTTGTATTTTACTTTTTTTTCTAATTGTGTAAATAAATCAGTTTACAGGGGGTCAAAATATAATGAATAACTCTGTACAAGCAATTGAAATTCGAAGTCGCTATTTGAAGTTTTCGTCTATCTTTGCGCCGATTTATATAGAATTTCACTAATTTTGAATCATTTTTAACAAACTTTCAGTCATAACTCTTTGAAGCTATTTTCTTGTGGCATTTTTGTAATTAACTATTTTTAATGTGAAATAAGCCACAATTTTACTAAAAAAATGATTTTATTAACGTTTCGACGTCCAAATTGGATGCCGTTGTCAAAATACAAGAAATATTAATAAATTAAACAAAAATGTTGTTGCTTAGTAAAAAATTCTTCTAATAATTTATTTAATCTGACTCATTTATATCGGCAATTCAGATATATGTAGAAGACTTTAAAATGATATTGACAATATTTATGAGTTGCGTTCCTGGGACGACTTTACTGAAAGATAGTTCATTCGATTACATGAAATCAACCATAGCATGTGATCTGTGTTTAAAAAGACAACCACATGCAACGGTGACAGTAAAATCCACGCGCTAGAGACTCCATAGTAAATCACGAGGGAAAACTAGGAAAAAACCTCGTGATACTATCCCGACATCGTAAGTATTAGGTCTTACTTTAGTTTACTCTCAAAACTAATACCAAATTCTGACCTTAATATGTACATATAGTCCGTCCGCTATAACTTTTCCCATGCGGTACGATTCATTTTCAATCAAATTAAGTCAAAACAGAAAGTGAAACGTACGCCGATGTGTGTAGTATATAGTATAGAGTATACAAAATGTATATACACATCGACGTTCGTTTCAATTTATGTTTTGAGTTAATTTGATTGAAAATGAATCGTACCGCATGGGAAAAGTTATAGCGGACGGATGTGTATTTGAAAGTTCAAGTCAAATTATACCGGTTTTGATTATTTGCATTGCTAAAAATTAATTTTTTATTGTCAAACAAAGCTATAAACAAATACTGTTTCCCGTACCCAATGCATGCGTTTTAATGCATGCTATGTAGAAACTGCCTGTTTGTAGGCTCGACTACTCGTTCGATTTTAAATGAGAAATGCATTGAAAACATCACTCAAACACTATTAGTCTATGTGGTGAGACCGCTCCCGTCTGGAAAAATTTCTGATTCGGTTTCTTTGTGGATTCCTATTTAAAAATGTCCCCTTTAAACAAATCTGAAGGGTGCCGGGCGGAATTTTTGGGCAGAAATTGTTTAAACAATTTTTTTAAACAAATACAAAAGATCACGTTTTTTTGCTCCGGAACTTATATTTTTCAGTTTTGTGGGTCATTCTGAACAAGAAAGGTATCTTGTAAATTTTCTCAGAAATTGATAATTTTCGAGTTATAGGCGATTTAAAATCTGAAAAATGCGAAAATACGCATTTTCGAGGCTTAAAAACTCATATTTAAATTAATATTTTTGAGGTTGCCGTATACTTGAATTGAAGACTAGATATTCAGCTTCAAGATTCTGAAGAGTCATCGCGTTTAACTTTAATTTATACTGTTATTTTTTAATTGTTAAATATGCGTGTTTATCCGATTTTTTGCCGGTGCGGCGCGCTCCGTTTCAAAAATCTCCTATTTTCATCCTAAAAATATTTTTTCTAGATTCTTTGGGACATTCTAAATAAAATAAGTTTCTTGACATTTTTCTCAAAAGTTAATAGTTTTAATGTTATAAGCGATTTAAAATCCGAAAATGCGTTTTTTGTCATTTTTCGGATTTTAAATCGCTTATAACTTAAAAACTATTAACTTTTGAGAAAAATGTCAAGATACTTATTTTATTTAGAATGTCCCAAAAAATCTAGAAAAAATATTTTTGGGAGGAAAATAGGGGATTTTTGAAATGGAGCGCGCCGCACCGGCAAAAAATTCGGATAAACACGCATATTTAACAATTAAAACACAACGGTATAAATTAAAGTTAGACGCGATCACTCTTCAAAATCTTGAAGCTGAATATTTAGTCTTTAATCTAAGTATCTGGGACCTCAAAAATACTAATTTAAATATGAGTTTTTAAGCCTCGAAAATGCGTATTTTCGCATTTTTCAAATTTTAAATCGCCTATAACTCCAAAACTATCAATTTCTGAGAAAAATTACAAGGTACCTTTCTTGTTTAGATTGACCCAAAAAATCTAAAATATATGTGCCAGAGTAAAAAAACATGATCTTTTGTATTTGTTTAAAAAAATTGTATAAACAATTTCTGCCCAAAAATTCCGCCCGGCAACTTTCAGATTTGTTTAATGGGGACATTTTTGAATACGAATCCACAAAGAAACCGAATCAGAAACTTTTTTCAGACGGGAGCGGTCTCACCACATGGACTATATGTGTTTATAGATTTGTTTAACAATTAAAATAATTTTTAGCAATGAAAATAATCAAATCCGATAGAATTTGACTTGAACTTTCAAATGCTATAAGCAGAATTGCTATTTTATTTTTTAATCAAAAGTTATTCGGGTTCAAGAATTGCAATTTTTCGATTTTTTGAAAGTTTAACCGCGTTTATCTCGAAAACTATGCATCCTACGAAAAAACTTGTAAGAACATAATATTTTGCTTAGAATGACCAAAAAAATACAAAAAATTGTTTGGTTTTGCGAAAAACCGCTGTTATGTAATTCCTCAAGTTCTTTGTTTATAACAATATTATCGACATGCGGATCAACTGTTACCCAAAAAATTCGTGTTGTACGGGCCAAAATACATAAAAAAATTTTGGATAAGTCCATCTGAATAAAGGAGGCCGTTGTACCCCCCTTGGCGACAGGACTCTTTTGACAACGGCATCCGATTTGGACGTCGAAAAGTTAATAAAATCATTTTTTTTAGTAAAATTGTGGTTTATTTCCCATTAAAAATAGTTAATTATAACTCTTTAAGCGGAAATGACATCAAAATCGGAACTAAATATTCGAGCTCCAGTTTTCAATACACATAGTCTGATATATCAAATTATTTCTGAAACTATAGCATGTTGTTTTCTTTTATAACTCAGAAAATATCGGCCCTCCTAAAAAATGCGCAAAGAAGAAATTGTAGGAAATCGCATTTGCAACAATTTCGTTCATTACCATTTTACCAATTCGAATATCGTATGAACTCCTAATGTATGGAAGACAAGATCTGACCAAACAACTATTAAAACTAATAAATAATAAAAATAGAACAAAACAGAATACCACAAGAATGGAAATCAAGCATCCTAATACCTCTCTTCAATAAGGGAGACAAATCGGACCCGGAGAAATACAGAAAAATTAATTTAATAAACACAATACCTATTAAAATTAACAACCAAAGTGATAACAAACAAACTGAATGAAATTATAACATTAGCAGAAGAACAACCAGGTTTTAGGCCTGGAAGATCATGCACTAACGCTATATCTAGAATGAGACAAGCTCGAGAGAAGTCATTAGAATACAACAAACTGGCTTATTTGTGTTTCGTGGACCTTAAGAAGGCATTTGACAGGAGCAAATTAAAGGACGGTATCCATTTATTCCTTCTATTAACAAATTGGCAATGTCTTAAAGCTAACTAAAAGAGATGACATAAATATTATAATGGGAGATTTGGACGCTAAAGTCGGTCAAGGAGAAGTGGAGAATTGTGGGGGGCGATATGGACTCGGGGAAAGAAATTAACGTGGCGATAAGCCTGTTGATTTCTGTATCAATGAGGAACTCATAATTGCAAATACCTTGTTCAAACTTCCTAAACGTAGACTATATACATGGAAGTCACCAGCTGACAATAACAACAAAATAGTCAAAAATCAAATAGATTATATTATCGTCAACAGAAGATATAGAAATTCTATAATATTTATCATCTAAAACTTATCCAGGAGCGGACATATCCTCCGATCACAACCCGGTTGTTTTGTCTATGAGAGTGAAACTAAAGAAGGTAAAGAGCTCTAGCTCCAATAAAATCATAGATACAAGGCGGCTCAAACAAGACAAGACCTATGCGGAAACGAAATTTAAAATAAACGAGAACTTAAGGAAATTCAAAAAAGATAGTGCGGAAACTCTGACTGTTGACCAAAAATGGGGAAAAATTCAACATGCCTTAGTATCAGTTGGAAAAGAAACCCTAAAACCACTTGGAGAAAAAACAAAATCTTGGATGACAGCAGAAATTCTTGAACTTATGGAAGAACGAAGAAAACATAAAACAAAAGACCCGAATAAATATAAAGAAATTCAGAGAAACATCAGAAAGAAAATTCGAGAGGCAAAAGAGAGGTGGCTCTCCGACAGATGCAAAGAAATAGAAGACCTGGATAAAAAGTATGACACCTTTAATTTACACAAAAAAATCAAAGAAATGACAGGTTCTAGAAAAAGCACAAGAACGAATACCCTTAAAAATGATAAAGGGGATATTATTACTGACGTGAAGGAGAGATTGTCTCAATGGACTAATTACATCCAACAAATCTTTAATGATGAAAAAGGAGAACTGTCATTAGAAATCACAGAGGATACCGGACCACCAATATTAAGAGACGAAGTCATCTATGCCATTAAAACCACGAAAGAGGGTAAAGCTACTGGACCAGATGATGTGCCCATCGAATTATTAAAACTTATTGATGAAGATGGTATTGATGTAATGGTTGAACTCTTTAATCTAATATATCAGACTGCCACAATCCCCAGACAATGGCTGCAATCGACCTTTGTAGCAATTCCCAAGTCAACCTTTGTAGCAATTCCCAAAAAGTCAACCTTTGTAGCAATTCCCAAAAAGTCAAGTGCAACAACCTGCTCGGATCACAGAACAATATCTTTAATGAGTCACACACTTAAAACATTTTTGAAAATAATACACAGTAGAATTGACCCGTGTTGAGCTGCCCCCCCCCCCCCCACTTGCAAAAATCAAAAAACAAATAGCCCTGATTTATGAGCTCTCATATTCCGCAAACTAAAAATTTTGAGCTCGTTCCACTGAGCAGGAATTTGATACTTTAGTAGGGGGGGCTGAGTCAGCCCCCCCACTACTTAAAAATAGGAATATTTAATCGGTTTTTGCGGCAGAATTACGAGCTAATTGACAGTCGTGACATGAAAATTATATCTGTTACAGTTCAAGTTGATTCTCAGTTAGACCTGACTCCAACTAGTTGGAGTCAACTCCAACTGAAACGAGCAGTAAAATTTGATTTTAAAAATTTAAATCAACTTTTACTAGTTGGAGTTGACTCTTCCTGGATCGATTCAGTAAATGTTGATTATACGAGAATCTTAAGAGCATTTTTGATGAGTGTGCGTTTCTTTGTTTTACCGTTTCAACTACTTATTAGTATACTCTGTAACGTCGCCCACGTTAGGTAAATTATTCTGATTCGATGTTTTGCACAAACTTACTCAAAGAAATACATCCGTATAACAATCCTTATAACAAATACACAGGGTGTCACGCGGTACCGCGGTCGAAAAATTGTTTAACCAATTTTTGTTAACCAAATTCACAAAAATAATTTTTATCTACTCTATCTCATATTATGTAAAGCAGCGGTTCTCAATCTGTGGTACATGTACCACTGTTGGTACATATCATTATTTGCGGTGGTACACAAAACACACAAAAATTTAAAATAGTAGTACATAGTAAGTCTTGATTATACAATCTAAAAATATAGAAATATAATAAAAGAAACTTTAGATGGTACATGACTCAAAATATTGAGAACCGCTGATGTAAAGGTTTTGTTGTGTGAAAATTGTAAATATTGATAGCAAGCAGTACATGAAGGGTTTAAAGTGTGTCTGAAGTAACAATGTATTTTAAATCGGTTTTACTTTTTCGCACTGTTTTTTAGCACACTTTCATATAATTAAACATCCTTAACTTTCGCCTTCGGGAGGAAATCAGACACGCCCTTGCAACGGCAACTGAAATGCTCACAAAACAGCGACCACGGAAGCAAAGATGGATGACAGAGGAAATATTGGATTTAATGGACGTCAACTAAAAAACAACAAATCTGTAGGAAAAGATGAAATACCAGCTGAGCTATTGAAGTTAATCAACGAGGAAAACTTAGACCTTCTTCTTGGACTATTTAATAATGTTTACAATACAGGGACTATCCCTAAAATATGGCTTGAATCAGTCTTCATACCACTGCCTAAAAAGAAGAATGCCAAATTATGCCAGGACTTCCGCCTTATAAGTCTATTAAATAACATTCTAAAGCTTTTCTAGCGTATCATACAGAACAGAATATATTATAAAAAATGTGATGAGGTCACCGGTCAAGAACAATTTGGCTTCAAGAAAGGTATGGGGACACGAGAAGCAATATTCTGTCTTCAAACTCTGGCACAAAGATACAAAGATCAGCAAGCAGACCTTTTTATCTGTTTCATAGATTTTGAGAAAGCGTTCGATAGGGTGAAGCACAAGACCTTGATAGAAAGATTGAACGACATCGGAGTCAACAAAAGAGATTCTAAAATTATAGAGGCTATTTATTGGAATCAGACAGCAATCATAAAGACCAATGGTAATACGTCAAGGCCAATTGAAATACAACGAGGTGTTAGACAGGTTTGTGTGCTATCACCCATACTTTTAACGTCTACTCTGAGGTAATATTTGCGAACTCTTTATCGCACTCTTCAGAAGGAATCAGGATGAACGGGCAGAGAGTAAATAACATCCGGTATGCAGATGACATAGTATTAATGACTGATTCGGACCATAGTCTGCAGATACTGTTGGATAGGGTTACTGAGAGTTGTGAAAAAATGGGGGTGAAGATTAATACTGCGAAAACCAAAGTTATAAGAATATCAAGGAACAAAAATTTACCTTTTCCAATAAATATGTAAAACACCAACAGCTTGAATCCGCAAGCCAGTACAAATATCTTGGTTGCTGGTTCAACAATCAACTTGATTATAAACAAGAAGTCAAGAGCGAGAATAGAGGTAGCCCGACAGGGGTTTATGAAAATGAAAAGCTTATTTTGTAACAGTAGCATTAATATCAGCCTTAGATGTCGTTTTCTGCATTGCTAGGTGTGGTCAATACTTTTGTATGGAACGGAGGCCTGGACACAACATAACACTGATGAACAAGTTGGACGCCTTTGAACTCTGGCTTTATAGAAGAGACTTGAAAATACCTTGGACAACCCACACCACCAACGAATATGTTCTGAGGAGAATAGGTACAGATAGGGAACTGCTAAAAATCATTAAAGTCAGAAAAGTTAGCTACCTGGGACACATAATGAGAAACAAAAAGTACCGCCTCACGCAACTGATCATCCAGGGTGAGATTGAAGGAAAACAGGGTCCCGGTGGGCGCCAGATTTCATGGCTTACAAATATCAGAGACTGGACCGGCCTTGATTCAACATCTTTGTTTAGAGCCGCATTGGACAGAGACAGATTTGCCAGTGTAGTCGCTAACCTCCACTAAAGGAGAAAACACCACAAGAAGAAGAACTTTCGCCTTGTCATGGTGATGACATGTGAGCAATAAATTACAAAAAAAGTTTTGACAGTTTTGTGGTTTGACAGAAGTTTGAATTTTTAAATGCCAAAATGGTGCAATGGTGCATCTCACTCGCACTCACATTGATAGCTGCGTCAATACGCTCCTAGCACTCATTGTTAATAATTAAAAATAACCGCTTAGTAATAAAATAATAACAAAAATTTCTTCAGTATCTTGTAGGGGAGTCGTTAAAATTCGTATGACAGTAATGACAGATGACTTTTGCATATTGTATACCTACCTAATTACTAAATCTGTAAAGTTTTGATTTATTTTGTATGAATATAATTGCGAAACACTACAGAATTTTACTTTTTGACATAAATTTTATTAATAATAAGATAAATTTTGTACAATATTTTTAGTAATTAAAGTAAATAAATTTTAATTTCACTCAAATAAATAATCGATTGCTGCCATTGACCACTTACATTCAATCTCGGTTAATTTGATTAATAATCGCGGCAGGTAAAGTAACATTCTTCTTTCAATACAACAAAGTGTTACTTTACTGCCGAAAATAAGGGCAAATGAGTACAATAATGGAGGATTTTAGTGACGTTTTGCGATAAACAATGATTTTAAACAAATTCGCTAAAATAATTTTTCACTTCGTACAATTTTTTTTAGATCCTTTGTGCCTTTTTCTCTAAAATTGACTGTTGTCGAGTTATTAGCGACTTAAATTTTGAAAAACGCCAAAATAACCATTTTTAAGGTTTAATAACTCGGTTAAAGATAATAATTGTGAAAGTCGAGCAAGCGGCAGTGGAGTAACGGCATAATTGCTGGCCTCATACGCCAGTGTACGTGGGTTCGAGCCCTGCCAAAGGCAAACCATTTTCATTTCCAATAATGACACGAGCCGTCTCACCGTGCCTCGGAGAGCACGTTAAGCCGTCGGTCCCCCTGGGCTAGTGTACATCGACACTAGTTACTTGAAACAGGGTTAAAGATGTAATTGGCGCCGGAACTGTCCGAAAGGCAAAAATGCCATACGATATTATATATTATGAAAGTCAGAAACTAAAAAAAATCAAAGATTAAAGCTACCTCTATAAGATCCTGAAGAAATTTTTGTCATTATTTCATTAATAAGATATTATTTTTAATTATCAACAATGAGCGCTAAGCGTGTATTGAGGCGGCCGTCAATGTGAGTGCGAGGGAGATTCACCATTGGACGGCCGGAATGGTGCATCTCTTTAGCACTCACCATTGACGGCCGCCTAATACGCACTTAGCGCTCATTGTTAATAATTAAAGATAAAGCTTAGTAATAAAATAGTGACAATAATTTCTGCTGGATCTTGGTAGAGGGAGCTATAAACTTTGGTTTGGTCACTTTCTGACTTTCATAATAATGGATTTTAACCGAGTTATTAAGCCTTGAAAATGGCTATTTTCGCATTTTTCAAATTTTAAATCGCGTATAACTCGACAACAATCAATTTTAGAGAAAAATCACAAAATACCTTTTTTTGCTCAGAATAACCCAAATGATCTAAAAAAATATTGTTCGAAATGAAAAAATTATGTTTGTGAATTTGTCTAAAAAAAATTGTTTAAACAATTTATCGATCAAGGTACTGACTGGCACCCAGTAGATTTGTTATAAGGACCTCTTTTTGAGTAAGTTTGTGCAAAAAATTCGAATCGGAGTAATTTACCTAACGGGGGCGACGATACAGTCTAGACTAATTTGAACATTTTCAGTAACAATCCACTAGGAAGAATTTCCTGTAGCTGGCTGTATACCATTAATTACAAGTAAAATTTAATAAAAAATTTTTGGTCTTGGTAAAAGGTATATTATTTTAAAAAGCCCTATAGGGCTACAAACATCGAACAGAACGTTTTCGCTCTAAAAAGAGCATCATCAGTGTTGCCTAAAATAAGTATAACCATATTAATTATCAAAATGTTGAATTTAAAGTGATGACCAAGGTAGAATCAAAGTTTGGTTATACTTACAAGAACATGGTGAGCCAACCAAAAAATACGAAGGTCAAAGCCTTTCAAAAATGGACTAAAAGTCACATCAAAATGCTAACATAGCAAATTCCAAAGGATGGATATAATCCCTAAGGATATGGCCCTAGGATAACATATGACTCCCACACGTTGTAAGTGGGTCAAAGGTAACAAATTAGGTCATTATGTTACAAGAGCTGACAGGCAACTAAGATATGAGATATCAAAAGCGAATCTGTCTGATGTCAAGACAACAATTGTCAATGGAACTTGAAGTATCATGAAAAATTGGTTACACAGCTACTAAATTTATAGTTGTTTATAGTACAAGCAATGATAACAGCTAACATCAGTGTGTTGGAATTATAAAAATAAAGAGTTAGTGAGAATAGATTATCTAGATGTAAAATAGAAGGGGGGAATTTGAGTACCCACAATCATCAATGAAGTGTACGTAAATTGATGAAGAAAGGTAGGCAAAACAACATACAGATAATGTAATGTATGGTTTATGTTTTGAAATTAGATAATTTATATTTGTGAACCAACACAAATGATGGCTGAGAGACTGGCTGAAAAACTAGAGACAAAATAGGGGTCGTGATATCAAATGCTGAAAAAGTTGTAAATGCAAAATCTTATTTATAAATTAATAAAATATAGATGGGTTCATCAACACAAATTTACAAGACTGAAAAGGTTGTATTACAAGCTTAGTCCAAATTTCTTTATTATGTCCTTTTATGTTAAATAACATCTAGGGCAAAGAAAAATTAATAACTTGGATAAAAGTGTCTAAGCTACAACTAAAGTGGGGTCAGATGAAGATAAGTGTTGAGTAAGATTATTGAGTATATGAGAAAATTAAAAATTGTGTTTATTTGAGATAGATGAGTTTGTGGTATATAAAGTAAATTTGACATCACTATTGAGACTAATTAACATTATTGAGAGACTGGGGACTCCAGAGACCAGGCAACCAAACAAACCAAATGATGAATGAAAGGTTGGCTGAATGGAATAACTACTAGATGTGTGAAACTTGAAAGATATATTGTACAGTATTATTGGTTGATTTAGTTTAGAATGAAATAGTTATGATTGGACACTAAACGAAAAACGGTTTGAAAAGATGATGTGGAGAGAATGGGATATATATTGAATAGATATAGTTGTGTACAAGTTGTGACAAATGGATGTTGCGGATATAGTTGAAATTGCTTTGTTTGGGAGAAGAAAAATTTTTTGAAGAAAGGATTAGATGATTATCGAAAATTGAGTGAACATGTGGATGTGTGTGAATAAGAAGAGAAAAGAAAGAAATATAACAATATTGGTAGATGTGAATAATTAGGAGAAATAAAGTAATATAAGAAACAGATTTATAATGTAATTTATGAGAAAAGTTGACGATGTAACGGTTGAAAGTCACGATTGAAAGACACATGGCGATTAACACAATTTGGACTTCTCTGTTTCTCTTTGACTATTTCAAGATCCTCGTATAGGTCCAATCTCAGAAAGTTTTTATCGGGAATGTTATGTATAAGGGATACGTTATCAGGGATATTGAGAGTATGGTTGTTTTGTTTAAGATGTTGAGAGAAGGTTGATGTATTCTCTCTTTTAGTATGTTCAAGTGAACGGGAGGCAAGTGACCTACAAGTTCTCCCTATATATGTGGCATCACAATCAGAGCATTGCAATTTATAGACACCGCTACGATTCATGTAGTTAATAGGGTCTTTGGAGTTGGAAAGGCACTGTCCTAAATTACTTGATACCTTAAATGAAATTTGAATGTTATCAACTGATCTTTTAATAATATCTCTAATATCTCCAGACAAACGTTCATGATGATATGGTAAGGAAGTGTAAATGGGTTTGGTGGTCGAATCTCTGGGGAACGCAGCCTCTCTCAAGACTCTCAGTTGTCTTTTATGGATAAACTTGTCTATGATGTTAGGTTCGTAACCATTATTGAAGGCTATTTTTTTGAGAATGTTCAATTCTTTGTTGTAATTGGATTGTGATAGAGGGGTAGTTTCTAAACGGTGTATGAAACTGTGAAATGCTGAATATTTGTGTGAAATGGGGTGATTAGATGATAGGGGTATGACATGGTCCGTCTGTGTTGGTTTCCTATAGATACTGAAATCGAAATGGTCATTTAATCTGGTGATAGTGAGGTCAAGAAAGTTAATGGATTGGGATGATTCTAGTTCCATGGTGAACTTAATATTAGGATGGATTTGGTTGATTTTAGAAAGAAGTGAATCAGCTAAATTAGAATTCCCGGCTATGAATAACAAACAGTCATCCACATAACGAAACCAGTGTAGAATCTCCGGATTTTTCGTGATCTGTGTGGATTCTAGATGATCCATGAAAATATCAGCTAAGAGAGGGGATAGGCAACTACCCATGGCTAAGCCATCAGGTTGTCTGTAGAATTTGTTATTGAAAACAAAAAAGTCTTGAGCTAGACAAAATTGTAATAATTGGATGATGGAATCTGTAGTAGACATGGTGATTGAACTGGCTCTAAGAAGAGAGTGTACCAGATTAATAGTTTCTTGTTTAGGGACAGAAGTGAAAAGATTGCTAACATCAAATGAAAGCATAGTAATGTTAGGACGAAGATTTATTTGTTGGAGTTTATTGACTAGATGACTAGTGTTTTTGACTGAAAAACGAGGGGTGAAGTTCGTCAAAGTATTAATGAGGTTCAATATAAATTTGGAAAGAATAGAAACAGGAGTGTTAATGAAGCTCACAACTGGACGAATAGGAATGCCCTCTTTATGTATCTTAGGTAAACCATACAGTCTAGGTGTCAACGGGTTACTTGGTATTTTATAATAAGGAGCAAACTGTTCTGAAAAAACAGTTTTTTTTATCATTTTCCATCATCCAATTATTACAATTTTGTCTAGCTCAAGACTTTTTTGTTTTCAATAACAAATTCTACAGACAACCTGATGGCTTAGCCATGGGTAGTTGCCTATCCCCTCTCTTAGCTGATATTTTCATGGATCATCTAGAATCCACACAGATCATGAAAAATCCGGAGATTCTACACTGGTTTCGTTATGTGGATGACTGTTTGTTATTCATAGCCGGGAATTCTAATTTAGCTGATTCACTTCTTTCTAAAATCAACCAAATCCATCCTAATATTAAGTTCACCATGGAACTAGAATCATCCCAATCCATTAACTTTCTTGACCTCACTATCACCAGATTAAATGACCATTTCGATTTCAGTATCTATAGGAAACCAACACAGACGGACCATGTCATATCCCTATCATCTAATCACCCCATTTCACACAACTATTCAGCATTTCACAGTTTCATACACCGTTTAGAAACTACCCCTCTATCACAATCCAATTACAACAAAGAATTGAACATTCTCAAACAAATAGCCTTCAATAATGGTTACGAACCTAACATCATAGACAAGTTTATCCATAAGAGACAACTGAGAGTTTTGAGAGAGGCTGCGTTCCCCAGAAATTCGACCACCAAACCCATTTACACTTCCTTACCATATCATCATGAACGTTTGTCTGGAGATATTAGAGATATTATTAAAAGATCAGTTGATAACATTCAAATTTCATTTAAGGTATCAAGTAATTTAGGACAGTGCCTTTCCAACTCCAAAGACCCTATTAACTACATGAATCGTAGCGGTGTCTATAAATTGCAATGCTCTGATTGTGATGCCACATATATAGGGAGAACTTGTAGGTCACTTGCCTCCCGTTCACTTGAACATACTAAAAGAGAGAATACATCAACCTTCTCTCAACATCTTAAACAAAACAACCATACTCTCAATATCCCTGATAACGTATCCCTTATACATAACATTCCCGATAAAAACTTTCTGAGATTGGACCTATACGAGGATCTTGAAATAGTCAAAGAGAAACAGAGAAGTCCAAATTGTGTTAATCGCCATGTGTCTTTCAATCGTGACTTTCAACCGTTACATCGTCAACTTTTCTCATAAATTACATTATAAATCTGTTTCTTATATTACTTTATTTCTCCTAATTATTCACATCTACCAATATTGTTCTATTTCTTTCTTTTCTCTTCTTATTCACACACATCCACATGTTCACTCAATTTTCGATAATCATCTAATCCTTTCTTCAAAAAATTTTTCTTCTCCCAAACAAAGCAATTTCAACTATATCCGCAACATCCATTTGTCACAACTTGTACACAACTATATCTATTCAATATATATCCCATTCTCTCCACATCATCTTTTCAAACCGTTTTTCGTTTAGTGTCCAATCATAACTATTTCATTCTAAACTAAATCAACCAATAATACTGTACAATATATCTTTCAAGTTTCACACATCTAGTAGTTATTCCATTCAGCCAACCTTTCATTCATCATTTGGTTTGTTTGGTTGCCTGGTCTCTGGAGTCCCCAGTCTCTCAATAATGTTAATTAGTCTCAATAGTGATGTCAAATTTACTTTATATACCACAAACTCATCTATCTCAAATAAACACAATTTTTAATTTTCTCATATACTCAATAATCTTACTCAACACTTATCTTCATCTGACCCCACTTTAGTTGTAGCTTAGACACTTTTATCCAAGTTATTAATTTTTCTTTGCCCTAGATGTTATTTAACATAAAAGGACATAATAAAGAAATTTGGACTAAGCTTGTAATACAACCTTTTCAGTCTTGTAAATTTGTGTTGATGAACCCATCTATATTTTATTAATTTATAAATAAGATTTTGCATTTACAACTTTTTCAGCATTTGATATCACGACCCCTATTTTGTCTCTAGTTTTTCAGCCAGTCTCTCAGCCATCATTTGTGTTGGTTCACAAATATAAATTATCTAATTTCAAAACATAAACCATACATTACATTATCTGTATGTTGTTTTGCCTACCTTTCTTCATCAATTTACGTACACTTCATTGATGATTGTGGGTACTCAAATTCCCCCCTTCTATTTTACATCTAGATAATCTATTCTCACTAACTCTTTATTTTTATAATTCCAACACACTGATGTTAGCTGTTATCATTGCTTGTACTATAAACAACTATAAATTTAGTAGCTGTGTAACCAATTTTTCATGATACTTCAAGTTCCATTGACAATTGTTGTCTTGACATCAGACAGATTCGCTTTTGATATCTCATATCTTAGTTGCCTGTCAGCTCTTGTAACATAATGACCTAATTTGTTACCTTTGACCCACTTACAACGTGTGGGAGTCATATGTTATCCTAGGGCCATATCCTTAGGGATTATATCCATCCTTTGGAATTTGCTATGTTAGCATTTTGATGTGACTTTTAGTCCATTTTTGAAAGGCTTTGACCTTCGTATTTTTTGGTTGGCTCACCATGTTCTTGTAAGTATAACCAAACTTTGATTCTACCTTGGTCATCACTTTAAATTCAACATTTTGATAATTAATATGGTTATACTTATTTTAGGCAACACTGATGATGCTCTTTTTAGAGCAAAAACGTTCTGTTCGATGTTTGTAGCCCTATAGGGCTTTTTAAAATAATATACCTTTTACCAAGACCAAAAATTTTTTATTAAATTTTAATTTTCAGTAACATTTAATTTCTAGAATCGGCTGTTTGTATGAATCAGAATCAACTTTTACTAAATGGCATTGGGAAGAGTATACTTTTCCTAGTTGGAGTCTACTTTTACTAGTAAATGTTGAATATAAATCTTCATTTTATATTTATAATCAACTTTTACTGAAACCGCAGCCGTTAGAGTTGACTCCAACTAGTTGGAGTCAACTCCAACTGGATAATCAACTTGAACTGTAACATATCTAATATATATTGGAATCAAACTGCCAAGGTTAGAGTTGACAACCAGGACAACCAAGATATCAAAATACAGAGAGGAGTCCGTCAGAGTTGCGTGTTGTCTCCACTACTTTTCAATGTCTACAGTGAAGCGGTATTTCAAGAAGCGCTCTCAGATTCAATAGAAGGTATATATTATATCAATGGAGAAGTTTTGAATAACTTATGTTTTGCGGACGATACAGTGATAATAACAGATAACAACAATGATTTACAGAACGTAATGCAACGCCTTAATGAACGCTGTCATGAGTACGGACTGAAGATGAATTTAAAGAAAACTAAATACATGATCATGACTAAATCAGCACACGTAAACATCCAATTAACTTTTGAAGATACTGTGATTGAGAGTGTGAATAACTACAAATACGTAGGAACATGGATAACATCAAATGTATACCAAAGCAAAGAAATTAAGACACGTATTTAAATAACACGTGCATCATTCATTAAACTTAAAAAGTTTCTTTGTTGTCGGGATATAAGGTTAGAACTACGCCTAAGGATGCTTCGATGTTACGTGTTCTCTACTCTTCTTTATGGCTTGGAAGCGGGGACCTTGAAACAAGTCCATTTGAATAAGTTGGCCGCCTTTGAATTTTGGTGTTACAGAAGAATCCTACGAATATCATGGATTCAAAGAATGTCGAACGTGGAAGTAACTAGAAGGATAGGAAATCAACCGGAAATAATACTAACTATCAAAAGACGTAAACTTGAGTACTTGGGACATGTGATGAGAGGGCAAAAATACTCATTATTACAACTTATTATGCAAGGAAAAATCCGAGGAAAGCGAAATGTGGGAAGACGAAGAACATCCTGGCTTAAAAACTTACGGGAATGGTTCGAATGCAGTAGTGCAGAGCTATTTAGAGAGGCAGTCAACAGGGTCCGCATTGCTATGATGATTTCCAACCTTCGATAGAAGATGGAACTTAAAGAAGAAGAAGAATCCATTTATTGTACGCAAGAGAGGTACCTTTAAGGATAATTAAAACGATCGAAAATATCTATCAGAACAACGCAATAAAAGTAAAAGTAGAAGAATAACTAACTGATTCAATTGAATCTGGCAATGGGATAAAACAAGGGGACTCCCTGAGTCCTCTGATGTTCACCGTGATCATGAACAAAAACATTGCTAGAAACAGTAGAGATAAAAACCCTTCGAAAAATCGATGGTAAGACACTATGAGAAAGAGCCAGAAGTACAGATATACGACTAAGATACAAGGTAGAGAGAATTAATAACTGGGTAAGAAACAGAAGAGTAAAATGATAAGTTCCCAAATAGGAAGACGATCAGTAGGAAGATCACGAAATCGGTGGACCTACAACATACTGGAGGCACATTAAAAAACATATAGTCATGTCTACACAAAAAGAAGAAGAAGACCATTTTACCATAACGTTCAGTAATGGACTTGGTATGGAGAAAAGAAGTACTAATTCAAGTCTACGAAAAGTTTTTAGAATACCTACTCTTCCCACCTCTTTATTGTGTCCTATTTATTTTGGTAATCAATAAGTATAATATGTATGTAATATCATTATAATAATATTGCTTTTAGTCTGAAGATACGGTATCGTCGATTGCTTCTTTTACTTTACTTCTTCTTGGAATGTATCCCGAAATCCAAGAAAAAGTAGTGCGAGAAATATATGAGATAATGGGTGATGGAGAACATGATATTCAAGAATCTCATTTAAATAAGTTCGTTTATTTGGACATGGTAATTAAAGACGTAATGCGTCTATTTCCTATTGCTAGTTTCATTGTTCGGAAATCAGAACGAGAATTTAATTTAGAAGGTAAGAAGCTCAAAATCTTAAATTTCAATATTATATTATAGATATTGTTTTGTAGGATATTTGATCCCAGAAAAATGCAGCGTGATAATATCAATTTACAATATCCATCGAGATAAAAGGTATTGGGAAAAACCGGATGAATTTTATCCAGAACATTTTCTGCCTGAAGCTACGAGAACGAGGCACCCATATGCATATATGCCTTTCAGTGCAGGACCAAGAAGTTGTATTGGTTAGTACAAGTTATGTACCTACTACCTTTTATTTTATATACTTGCATTATCTAATCATGCTATCAATAAAAAGGTCTTTATTCAAAAAGAAATATATTCTTTCCCAGAAGAATTAGATGTGCATTACCTTATTAGATGTGCTGAAGGAGAAAACTGTCTGTTCTGAAGGTCGATAGGTCTCGATTTTATTAGATATTCTGTTACTAATAATTTTGTGAACCCTTTGTATGGGTGCGGGAAAAGGTTTATTAGGACAGTCAATGAGGATATTTGGCTCCGAATTCCCTCCTACTACATCGACTTACTTGATATTTTCAGAGTAAGCAGGGAATAGATCAGGAAATAAAGTCTACCCAATGCCGATGTGTGCTTTTACCTTGGGGGTGATTCCCACCACTTCTCGGGGGGTGGAAATTTTTTGGTTAAAATAACCACGAAAGTGGCTAGAGAACCTAATTCTAAGCAAAAACTGTTCTATATTTTTTTTTGAAAACTCAATAGTTTTTGAGTTATTCGTGGTTGAAAATTTTCCATTTTCATTGAAAAACGACACCTTTTCGGACGGTTTTTTTGCGAATACCTCAAAAACTAGGCATCTAACGAAAAAAACTACATAAAATGTTTTTGTAGCTTATAAAAAAAAACAAAGAGACTCGGTCCTTCATAAATCTTCTAGTTATAATACAAAAAGAGATATGGTAGGTGAGAAAAGTTTGTTTTTTGGTGCATGCTCAAATCGGTGTATTCAACTTAAAATAATAGAGAAACGGTCGATTTTAGGTGTATAATAATACTAATATCTTTTAGTGCTTAAAAAACCTTTAAGATGAGCAATATTAAATGTCGATTAAATTCAACCTAAGCGAAATATGCTGCAAATATTGATGGTTAATGTATTTTAAGAAAAGAATGGGAAGTATATTTTTCACCCTCATCCTTTACTTTTACAGTCGGAAAAATGAAAGAATACCCATAGACGATCACATCAATCACTTATTTTGTATTTGCTGTCATTTTCTGTAACAAACGTTTTGTTATTTATAGAAAAAGACAGCAAATACAAAATAAGTGATTGATGTGATCGTTCATTCTTTCATTTTTCCGACTGTATTATAGTTTTATTTCTATGTTTAAAAAGTTGGACAAATTTAAAATGAATGATTTTTGAAAAAAAATAAGCTCAAATTATAGAGGGCATTTTCAAGTTTTCTTAAAAAATCTTCCTTTTTCTCCATGTAACTCGAAAATGATAAGAGACACGAAAAAAAGATACCAAACATAAACGTAGGGTTTTTTTAGTTAAAACTAGGGTATTTTGTTTTGCTTTTCATTTCTGTATCTCTTATTGTTTTCAAGTTACAGGGAGAAAAAGGAAGCTTTTTAAGAAAATTTAAAAATGCGCTCTATAATTTGATTTTATTTTATTTCAAAAACCATTCATTTTAAACCGGCCAACTTTTTGAACATAGAAATAACACTATAATAAGAAGTATTGTAGAAAAAAAACGATGTATTTAAATTCTGAAGGATGAAGGGTGAAAAATATACTTCCCATTTTTTCTTAAAATACATTAGCCATCAATATTTTGCAGCATATCTCGCTTAGGTTGAGTATAATTGACATTTAATATTTCTCAGTTTAAAGGTCTTTTCAAGCACTCTGAAAGGTATTGGTAGGATACACCTTAAGTAGACCGTTTCTCTGTTATTTCAAGTTGAATACGCCGGTTTAAGCATGCACAAAAAAAACAAACTCTTTTCAACTATCATATCTCTTTTTGTATTATAACTAGAAGATTTATGAAGGAACGAGTCTCTTTGTTTTTTTAGAAGCTACAAAAATATTTTATATAGTTTTTTTCGTTAGACGCATAGTTTTTAAGGTATTCCCAAAAAACCGTCCGAAAATGTGTCATTTTTCAATGAAAATGGCCAATTTTCGACCACGAATAACTCAAAAACTATTAAGTTTAAAAAAATATATAGAATAGTTTTTGCTTAGAATTAGGTTCTCTAGCAACTTCCGTGGTTATTTTAACCAAAAAATTTTCGGGATATTTTAACCACACATCGGCATGGGGTAGACTTTGAATTAGAAGATAAGTAGAGGCTATTACCAAAAATTCATTAAAATCCATGCAGTAGGATAGAATTCGGAGGTAATATCCTTTTCTTGCTCCCATTGACTGGCGTATATCTTCGTCTTCTTGTTGTTGACTGGCTTTACAACTCGGGCTAAGTCTTCATCGCATCCACTACAGCCCTCCATCTTCTACGATCTTGCGCTTCCACTTTCCATTGTTGTACCCCAGTCCTAGATAAATCGGCTTCAACATTATCCTTCCTTCTTTTTCTGGGACGGCCTACTGATCTTCTACCGGCTGGTCTTTCAAAAAATACTTTCTTTACATAACCTATCCATCTTATCTAGTTAGCTTTTATATGTCAATTTTATATATCTATGAAGCAGGTTAATGGCTCGATAATTTTAGATGTTCTGTTTACTGCCCTTTTTGTGCAATAAAATCTTCTTCTTCTTCTTCCTTCTTGTATGTAGGCTTTAAAGCCTGTTTCTTCTTCAATATTAGCCTCCTAAATTATTTAAGTTATCGCACCATCTTTCTCTTGGTCAGCCAATACTTCTTCGTAAATTTGGTGACTTATCTCGTGCTATTCGTACTATCCTATCCTCTGCCATTCTACTAATGTGTTCGTTCCACTCCTGTTTCCGTTTTGTCACCCATCTATTTATGTCTTCTACATTTCATGATCTTCTTATGTTCTCGCTTCTCTCCCTATCCAACAGACTTTTCCCTGATATTCGTCGGAGTATTTTCATCTCTGTTGTTTCTAGTAGTCGTCTCGTTTTAGATGTGTCAGGTCTTGTCTCCGCCTTGCATGTCAATATAGGTCTAATTGCTGCTTTATAGATTCTTGCTTTTGTGTCTTGTCTTAGGTGTTTGTTCTTTCAGATTGTGTCATTAAGGGATCCCGCCCTTTATTTGCTTTTAAGCTTTGTTGTCGTACCTACTTTCTCTTCAACATCTCCGTAACTGGTTATATCTATTCCCAGATATCTGAACCTTGCTTCCTGCTTTATTATTTTCCCATCAATTTTGATTTTACATCGTAGTGGGTATTTAGATGTTGTCTTTTACATTTGGTTTTTTCTGCTGATATTATCATATTGTTTTTCTTGGCTGTTGTATTGAAGATGTGTGTTAATCTTTGGAGATCGTCTTCTGTCTCAGCGATTATTGCGGCGTCGTCTGCATAACATAATATTTGTATTTCTTTGTTCCCCATTCTATAACCATGACCTTTACGTACTGCTTCTATTATTTCGTCTATTATTATATTAAAGAGCAGTGGACTTACAAACAAACAATATATACAGGGTGTAACAAAAATACAGGTCATAAATTAAACCACATATTCTGGGACCAAAAATAGTTCGAATGAACCTAACTTACCTTATACACCTACAAATATGGACACAAAAAAAGTTACAGCCCTTTGAAGTTAAAAAATGAAAATCGATTTTTTCGAATATGTCGAAAACTATTAGAGATTTTTTGTTGAAAATGGACATGTGGCATTCTAATGGCAAGAATATCTTAAAGAAAAATTATAGTGAAATTTGTGCACCCCATAAAAATTTTATGTGGGTTTTGTTCCCTTAAACCCCCCCAAACTTTTGTGTCCGTTTCAAATAAATTATTATTCTGGTGCCATTAGTTAAATTAAATATTTTTAAAACTTTTTTGCCTCTTAGTATTTTTTCGATAAGGCAGTTTTTATCGAGTTGCGGCTTCTTTTTTAATATGTTTACATAAAAATTTTATGAGGGTTTTGTTCCTTTAAACCCCCCAAATGTTTGTATACGTTCCAATTAAACTATTACTGTGGTACCATTAGTTAAACACAGTGTTTTTAAAACTTTTTTGCCTCTTTATTTTTTTGATAAAGCATATTTTATCGAGATGTGGCTTCTTTTTTAATATGGTTCAAAATATACCTAAAAATGTAAATCATAAATAAATTTTCATATTATGTATTACCAAGTCTCCATAATCGTTCTTTACCATATACAAATATGTGGTGGATTTGACAAATATTCAAATATCTCGATAAAAACTGACTTTTGGAAAAAGTACTAAGAGATAAAAAAGTTTTTAAAAACTTGTGTTTAACTAATGGCGCTACAATAATAATTAAATTGAAACGTACACAAAAGTTTGGGGGGGTTTAAAAGAAACAAATCCCCATAAAATTTTTATGGGGTGTCCAAATTTCATTATAATTTTTTCTTAAAATAATACTGCCATAACAATACCACATGTCCATTTTTAATAAAAAATTTTCAATAGTTTTCGATATATTGGAAAAAATCGATTTTCATTTTGTAATTTCAAAGGGCTGTAACTTTTTTTCCGTGCACATTTGTACTAAGGTAAGTTAGGTTCAATCGAACTATTTTAGGTCCCAGAATACGCGATTAAATTTATGACCTGAATTTTTGTTACACCCTGTATTATTATAATATTATATTATAATATTATATTATAATATTATATTATAATATTATATTATAATATTATATTATAATATTATATTATAATATTATATTATAATATTATATAAACTAAACAATACTGTGAAATGCTGTTTCATAGTGACCATGAAGATGTGAACCCAGAAGAAATAAATGACGAAAAGGAACCACATATTTTAAAATCGGAAATAGAAATCGCAATAAAAAAATTGAAAACTGGAAAATCTCAAGGAGAAGACGGAATCACGGCGGAAGCACTTAAGGAAATGGGAGACATAGGAGTTGAAGTGATGTTCAAACTGTGTAATGAAATCTGGAACACAGGAAAATGGCCAGATGATTGGTGTAAGCTTACTTTCATACCCATTTATAAGAAAGGCTCACCAACTGATTGTAATAACTACCGCACTATAGCCCTGATCTCCCACGCAAGTAAAGTCCTTCTAACTGTAATTAACGAGAGATTAAAATCAATACTTTTACCACAGATCCCACAAGAACAATGTGGATTTGTCCCTGGAAGAGGCACACGAGAACAAATTCTTAATCTCAGACAAATTATAGAAAAATCTAGAGAATTTAATCTAGAAACATATTTGTGCTTCGTCGACTACTCGAAAGCGTTCGATAATGTAAAGTGGCATAAAATGTGGGGAATACTGAGAGACATGGGTACCCCCGAACATCTAATATACCTGCTGAAACAACTGTATATCAACAATACAGCAAACGTAAGAGTCAAAAACACATACTCCGATAATTTTAAACTAAAAGCCGGTGTTCGTCAAGGATGTATTATCTCTCCCACGTTATTCAATATATATAGCGAACACATCATGCGCATTGTATTCGACGGATGGCTAGGAGGAATATCAGTCGGAGGCCGAAAAATCAGCAATCTCCGCTATGCTGACGACACTTTAGTACTAGCATCATCAACAAATGAACTTGAATACATCATGTACAGACTAGATACTATTAGTCGTGAATATGGACTTAAAATTAATGCACAGAAGACCAAGGTAATGATAATCGATCGAATTAGAAATAACCAGCCGGAAATACGAAACGTAGCGGGGTTTGAAGTGGTATGCCGTTTCAATTACTTAGGTTCTGTTATCACAAACAATGGTGGATGCGAAGAAGAAATACGCCGACGCCTTACAATGGCCAGATCAGCAACGGTCAAACTCACTAAAATATGGAAAGATACGGCCATAACCAGGAACACGAAACTGCGCCTGGTACGGACGCTTATCTTTCCTATCGCTACCTATGCTTCAGAAACTTGGACCATTAAAAAGTCCGACTCATAATGACGTATAATGGCCTTTGAAATGTGGGTATATCGTAGAATGATGCGCATACCCTGGACAGCACATCGCACAAATATCTCAATATTATCATAACTCGACATCAACACTAGGCTTACCACCATCATCAACCAAAATATATTGAGGTACTTTGGACACATTACCAGACAAAGAGAAGGCAAGGTAGAGGGTAAAAGAACTCGAGGAAGATCGCCACTCCGATGGTCAGACCAAATAAAATGCGCCGTCGGTTACTCTCTGTCTGAGGCAGCACACCGCGCCCAGGAGAGAGAAGAATGGATAGCAACCATTCGTCAAATACCATAACGCCACCACACCGAGAGAAAAAAATTCTTGGCATAAAGAAACTTTATCAATATTTAAGAAAGATCGACTTGGCATATTGCCTAAGAAATATATCTTTGTATGTAAGATATACTTTTCTAAAATATTTCAAATAAATTCTACTATAGCCAAAGAAATATATCTTAAACATGATTGAACTATCACTTTCTGGCAAACTTCAAACCCATTTATCAGAAAGAAATTACACTTGATGTTAATTAATTTTATTAGTCATAAAAATATATTTTTTACACATTAGAAAACTATTCTTTCTGAGTAATAATATTTCTTAGTAAGGAATATTATTATTTTACTATTAATAATTAATTTATTTAATGTTAAGAAATATATTTCGCAGAGATAAACGTATATTTAGAGTTAAGTTAATATTTCTTGAAAATAAAGTGATATTACATACGGCAAAATAAATCATTGTGTTACGGTAAAATCATTATTTATTAATAAAACAAGATATAAAACGTTATTATTACATACAAATATTTTCTCCACTCTTAAACCACTGGCTTCTACACAACAATAAAAGGATGGAGAGGCAAATCCAACTTCCTAAAATTTTCCTTCTTTTGTTAATAGCACTTTGTATATCAGCAATTCACTAAAACAAAATCGTTATGTAGAAAGAGTAAACTTACTTTAATAAAAGTTTTTTTTATAAAGATATGGATATTTATTTTGACAAATTTAGGAAATACAAAAAAAAACAAATACACGGCCCCACATAAGAACTATTAATACTAATAATAATTAATCATATTTAGTTCAAACATGGCATTATTTACCCTACACATCTTTGTTTATTTTTTTCTTTTTGTTAATGAAATATTAATTATTTATCTGTATAATATCGTCGCCTTAGTACTATAACTTGATAACTCCAAAATTGACGTTTTTGAGATAACTAGTTAACAAGATGTATTTTATTTGCCTCCATATTGTGAAAAACCTTGATAGCTCACTTCAAACGGGTTAAGTATTTATTTATGATTGACGAAAGTTGATAAAACCAAAATTCCACTAATATTCAGTGCTAAAACTTGACAAGATAAGTTATCAAGCTATTATTTAATCGAAATAATGGTGAATATGACATACACTGAATGCTATAACTAGATAACTCGAGTTATCTAGTTTTAGCACGTGTTTCTCTGAAAACATTGAACTTACCACATAATTGCTATCTGTTTATTCGGTTCATTTTAATGCAAGAATTCGAGAATTGTTAGCAGATCTGGCAACCCTCATGACAGAGGGCTAATTTTCAACAAAATAATCTTTAAAATATCAGTTGTGTTAAAAAGTTCACTTATATGCGACTTAGCACAACATGCGACATTACCAAATGTTAACATTATGGTAGTGCTAAAAGTTTATAACTTTAATTTTTCATGTTTTTTTCCATATTGGAAAACAAATTTACACCATATTCCTAAATAGATCAGTTGTCAAAAAGTTAAGGAACAGTATTTTAGAGCCGCAGAGTGAATTCCATATTTACCAACATCATGGTAGCAGCACAAATATCTTTAAAATCTTTAAACTCGTTTATCTCAAAACTACTAATTTCGAGTTATCAAGTTATAGTATTAAGGCGACGATATTAAGTCACATCGTTTAGCTAAAAGAAGAGGAAAAATACTACCAATGTAAAACATTGAAGCAGACATAATAATATGTAATTTTCTTAATTTTTATAATCTAAAAGAGATAGCATACCTAATCATTAAGAAATTTTATTACGGGAAAGTATTATTAGTTTACATCTAAGTCATTTAATACATATTAACTAATTCACGGTTTTCAGCAATAACATTTCTTAACCCTAAACATATATTTCTTTTAGACTAACGGGTTTCTTTATCTCAAATAAATTAACAGAACAAATCCTCAGCGTTGCACCCGCCATGTTTGATATAGCGTTGTATTGTATATTTTTATAGAAGACGATACATTGAAGAAACCTATTATAGTTGATACATAAGTATACACATTTTTAAAAAGGTACTTACATGTATGAAGTTCTACCATTTCTGGAAGGCCCCGCAGTTGGTTAATAACTCCTCTCTTAATATTGTTCTGAAGCTATATATTATATAATTCTGTCCCAGCTTTAAATTGTGGCATATTTCCCAGTTAGAATAATAAGCTCATTTATTTCAGAGTCGTCCATCATTATACCTAAAAAGCATATAAAGATACTATTATGTTTCTTTTTTAACCATTCGGATACGCAACAATATTATTATTACATCTTAAATTACTCAAATTACTTTTATTTAATACCTATATATGTACGTACCTTCAAAATATCCGTTAATTTTTAAAGTACACCAATAAATCCAACATCCATTTATATGAACATGAACATATCACGCCATCTTGACAAACACTGACGACTAAATCATAAATAGTTAATCTGCGCAATTCTTTTGTGGAAGTAAATCTCTTTGCAAGTAACATTTCGGCATTAATGACAAAGTTTTTATTTTATAACCACAGTTACTACAGAGGGTATTTCTGAAGAATTATTTCTTGTGGTTTAAAATATTTATTTGATTGCAAGAAAATTTCTTGTTCACAAATATAAATATGGATTGACTTAACATTATATTTCTTATACTGTAAAATATTTGTAGTTTTCAATTTAAGAAATAAAAACTTTAGGATAAGAAAATTAAATGTAACCATTAATGCATTTCTTAGTATTGAAGAAAGTATATGTAAGAAATTATTGAGTTGTGTTTAAAAAACTCGTTTCTTTATATATGAACCGGTATGTTTAAGTTAATAGGATATGTTAACTTTTAAGAAATTTTGCTCAAAGAAATCGGTGTTTTAGGAGAAAAGAAATTGTTCTCTCGGTGCACATCCTTACGAAGGATAAAGGAGAGAGGAGGAGGAGGAGAACTTAATGAGTCACCTTGTCTGACTCCGCTTTGTACTGGTATAAACTGCGTTAGTTTTCCATTTATCTTTGCCTCTATTCGATTATGAAAATAGACGTTTTCGATGGTTTGTATAATATTGATTGGTATGTTTCTTCTATACAGTAAATTTAAGACGTCTTCGACTTAAATGCGATCGAAAGCCTTTGTCAGGTCTATAAAACATAGATATGCTGGTTTATTGTACTCGATGGCCTTTTCTGTGATTTGTCTCAGTACAAATACGGCGTCTACGCAGGATCTTCCGGATCTGAATCCTTGTTGTTCATCTGATAAAGTTGTTAGTTTATTGTTTTTGTTGGACAATAAAATGACTTGGACATTTTGTCTGCTGTTTGGGACTCTAAACATTTATTCAGAAGAACTCTCATTGCCTCTAAAGTTGTAGTGGCTACTAATCGTAGCATTTCTTTAGTAATTCCATCCTCACCAGGGACATGGTTATATGTCATTTGAGATAGAGCGTGCGAAATTTTCTCAATTGTGATGCCTGGTAGTTCTTCTGGTCCGGCATTAGTAACATCAACCGATCTTACGCTGTTAGATCGTGGATTCTTTGAGGTATATAAACTTTGATAACAGTCTTCGATTATTTTCTTAATTTTTTCCTGGTCACGTTTTATATCGTTGTTTTTATCCTTTATTTATGGTATTTGCGTTTTTACAGGTATATTAATAGATTTCATTACTTTGATATTTTTGAAATATTGCACTTATTTTCAATTCGAGAACCAAGATTGTTCTACGTGTGTTTTGCGGTCTCATCTCTCATCAGGAACACCTTCAGTAGCGCGAATTGAAATGAAATTACAGCATTTTAAGTAATATCTCATTTAAAATGTCGTTGAAACTTATTTTCATATATACCTACACTATTATACAGGGTGGGCCAAAGAAAACCGTCCACCTCGATATTTGGCAGTAGCTATTAGATTTTAGGGAAATGCTGAAACAGGTCGATTTTTATTTTTGCCTTATGATATTTTGGTGTAAATGTCATACTAGTTTTAAGTGGGAACATGGATCGTGTGGTAGTTCATTTGAAAGGGTGTTTAATTCTCTATTCAGTAATATAAACATTAATATCAATATTTATACAGGAAGGCCAAAAATGATAATTTTTGAATTAAATTAATTGGCGCAAAGAGAAGAATGTATGTAATTTATTTAACTCAAAATACATTCTATTTCTTATGGAGCATCTTCACACTTTATGGACACATTGTTTAATCAAATAATCGGAAGTTTTGTCTATAGTTTCAATAATTTCAGATTTCTTTTTAAATAAATAAACATGAAAAATATGAAATATGGATCTACTTTTTTAATTTTAGTAATATTGTCACAATAAAAATTTTAACTTTGATTTTATTATTATTTTAGGCAAACCTTTTGCAGTTATGGCGTTGAAAATAATGATAGTAACCATTCTTCAGAATTTTGAAATAAAATCTGTAGGTAGATTGGGCGATATAAAACTGAAAACTGACATTAGTGTTCGTCCCAAAGATGAATGTTTTCCTGTTCAAATCAGGAAGAGAGAGTTTATTGCTTAGGACATTTTATTTAAATAAATAATTTTATTTTAGTAATGATTAAAATATAATAAATTTATATTGTTTATTGGATATCTATCTACTTGAAGTTTATTTAAAACATCGATTGCCTCTATTATACACTCACAGACAAAAATATTGCATATTTTATTTTTAAAGTACAGTGGAACCTCGATAACCCGGATTAATCGGGACCGCGGCCGATCCGGGTTATCGAAAATCCGGGTTAGCCGGAGAATATAGTAAAAATTAATAAATAACCTCCATTATAATTACAAAAACATGAAACACATATGCACAGTACACATCTAAATTACGTATAGTTGTATAGAGTGTAGAGTTTTGTTCATTTCTTGGTAAAAAACTCAGTCATACTGTAGAGATGTACCGACACCATAATATGGTAGGTCTGGATCCCGCGTACGAAAAAAAAGTTGATAAATAGCAAGCTGAAAATTTGTTATTAGCTTAAGGGTGTCTAGTCGGACAAACGTTAATATATGGGAACACTGGAACAGGGGAAGTTTTAACTGTGGAACAGGCTAAAAATTTGGAACGGTCAGACCACGAAAACGGCACATGTATTTTGTCCGACAGAACAGACTTAAACTCTCCGAACAGAGATTAAACTCTCATGCAAAAATCAGACTGCTATTTATCACCAAATTGGCGTTTTAATGAGTGGAACATGTAGAATATGTCAAATGACAGGAATTATGACAGGTGATAAATAGCAGTCTGATTTTTGCATGAGAGTTTAATCTCTGTTCGGAGAGTTTATGTCTGTTCTGTCGGACAAAACAAATGTGCCATTTTCGTGTTCTGACCGTTCCAGATTTTTTACCTGTTCCACAATTAAAACTGCCCCTGTTCCAGTGTTCTCATATATCAAAGTTTATCCGACTAGACACCCTTAAGCTATTAACAAATTTTTAGCTTGCTATTAATCAACTTTTTTTTCATACGCGGGATCCAGACCTATGGTATCATAATATCATATTATGATGCTGCAATAAATTTATTTTAAAGATTCGCCTTTATCAATCCTACCTAATGTTTCTAGTTTCTTTTCCATTGTCACAACATTTTTACGTTTTGTTAACATTACAGTTTTGTTACCATTACGTAGACAAAAATCAGGCAAACACAATCTGAAGCACGATTACAGAACGGAAGTGATTAAAACAATGTTGTTATTTAAGAACAGACTAAGGCCATTGTTTTAAAAAAGAATTTTTAAATAGTCACGTCTATTTTAAACAATGCTAAGACAGTTTGACATAAATAACGGAAAAGGAATACAGACAGGTGCCTGTTCTTTCCGATAAGCTGAGACGGTCGCTCTGCCTACCGCCGTGTGCATGAATCATTTTTACTGTTGTACATACATACTTATATGTGTTCAAATTACACAAATACAAATTATCTCTCAAATATTATTTGACCTACATACATTTTTATTTGATAAAATTGTTAAATTGTTTATTTGTTAAATTTTTGTCTGATGAAAATCGGTCCGGGTTAGCCGGACTTCCGGGTTATCGGGGGCCGACTTATCGGGGTTCCACTGTATATCTTTTTCCTTATAAAAAATTTTGTACTTTTTATTGCCAAATAAGTTGAGCTGGACTAACGTATATTTATTGTCAATAAACTTGCATATTGCAGAGTCACAACTAATTTGTAGAGAAATTAATTAAATAGTCTGATTTTGCTTATAACGTTTAATTAGAAAAAAAAACAATAACGAAAATAGAACAATTTTTACGGCAACATTGTAACAATTTATTAATTAATATTTCCTCCTCTAGCTCTAATGATTGCCTGCATCCTTCTAGGCATGCTCCGCAGAATATCCTGGATGGTTTCTTGCGGAAGTCGATTCCATTCTTCATGTACAGCATTTCTTAATTCTGCAATTGAGTTCGGATTTGGATTTCTTGCTCTTATACGTCTTTTTAGGATGTCCCATACACGTTCTATAGGATTTGCATCAGGGCTCATTGGTGGCCAGTCTAGAGCCTCAACCACAACATCTTCAAGATATTGTATGACTGTTCCTGCGGTATGTGCACGGGCATTATCATGCATTATTAGCATAAAGTTATCATACCCAATGAAGCCGGCATAAAGAAAAACATGCTCTTCAAGGATGTACCGTATGTACCAGTCAGCATTTATTCGAATATTCACCTCAATAAGCTCCGTACGACTCTTCCAACTAATGCCACCCCATAGCATTATGGAACCGCCACCAAAACTGACATTTTGTATAAGATTACATTCTGCGAAACGTTCCCCAGACCTTCTATATACTCTATCACGTCCATCTGGCTTCCATAATTGTATCCTCGTTTCATCTGTGAAAAGAACTCTTCTCCATTGATGTTCGTTCCAGTTAACGTGGGCTCTTGCAAATTACAACCTTTGAGTTTTATGTCGTGGTAGAAGAAGTGGAACTCTGGCAGACCGTTTTGGATTCAAACCAACCTCTTTAAGTCTTCGAGTCACAGTTTTGACACTTACATTAACTTGTCTTGTAATCAGTAATTCATTTTTGAGATAAGGAGCTGTAAGTGTACGATTTCGCGAAAATTTAAGTCTTAAATATTGGTCATCTCTTGGCGTTTTACATCTTTTTCGTCTTTGACCAGGTCGCCGTTTGTATTCTCCAGTCTCATTGTATCGCTTTACTATACGAGAAACAGTCTACTGATGGATATTTGCTATCCACGCAATATCTTCTTGTCTGTAACCCTCATTTCTTAAAGTAACAATTCTAGCACACACTTAACTCGCTGAAAGGTGGCGTATCAGCAAGAAAACTGCAGAATCGAAAAATAAAACTGTCCAACTGACATATTTTAACTGACATTTCTACAAAACAAAAATTGTCAAGTCGCCAAAGCACACTTTCCATGCTATGCAATGTTTGTTAATTTGCTACATTATTGCATATTCGGTGATAAAGGCTATTTTTAACCATTTATTTATCTCTAATAAATTAAAATACATCAAATAAATAAATAAAATAAATAGATAAATAAATAAATAAAAAAATACTTAACATTTCAAATTTAAAATATAAACAAATAATAACGATTGAAGATAAAATATGCAATATTTTTGTCCGTGAGTATATTAAATATCACACGATCTAGCTACGGAAAGCTCGAAACAGAAGTGGAAGATCAAGGGAATAGAACAAACAGAGCCGCAGGTTGCCTAAATTAAACAATATGAAGAATAAAAATATCGGAAAAGATATAAAAGGCAGTTATCAGACCAATAATGACATACGCGGCACAAACACGACCTGACACAGAGAGGACAAAAAGATTCCTAGAAACAGCAGAGATGAAAACCCTTCGAAAAATCGATAGTAAGACACTATGGGACAGAGCTAGAAGTACCGGCATACGACGGAGATGCAAGTTGGAGAACATTAGTAACTGGATAAGAAACAGAAGAGTATAATGTAACCACCACATAAGCCGAATGACAACAAATAGAGTAGTAGGTATGGACGACGAGAGATGGTTCCCCAATAGGAAGACTATCATTGGGAGGACCACGAAAAGGATGGAGGGACAACTTACTGGAGGCAAATTAAAAAACAGACAGAGTCATGTCTATAAAAGAGAAGAATTTCGCCAATTAGGCTTGGACTGGGAAAATTGTTATGTTTGGCTTGGTCCGAGATATCATAATAAACCAACGCTAGTCACAAATCACCTACCTCCATTAGTATCTAGTATTTAGTATTAGTGGTTTGTGAGGCCAATGATGATAGAACGAATAATTTTCTAAACTTAATCAAAAATCATAATCACAAGAATAAAATATTTTAAAAATGGACAAATAAACACTAAAAATTTATTATTAGCGTTCTAATATGAACCAGCAATCTTATTACTTACTGTAAAATTAAGAGAACAAAACAGTTTAAACAAAAGACAGACCAAATAATCTTAAGTCTAGTCCCATTAATAAAAACACAATATTCACATATGTATTTTATTTGTCCAATCAAGTAGTAGGCAACACAGGCTTAGGTATTTATTAATAAAAAAGTGACATCCAGGATCACCCAGCATAATGTTATTCGCTGTGAGCAGATGAGTAGAGGGGATTAAATAGTTTTCATCAGCGCTGTTAGTGGCAGTTGTGTGCATTTAATTTGAACAATTTTATAAGAAAAGTACAAGTTTTACACCGCGAGAGAGCACTACCGGCGAAACTCACAGCCAATAAAAACAGAGGTAACCTTTAAATTTCACATAAACTTCTTCTTTTTCTCAATGGCCTCTTGCGTAAGCAGTCATTCAGTCGCAGGAACTTATACAGGGTGTAACAAAAATACAGGTCATAAATTTAATCGCATATTCTGGGACCAAAAATAGTTCGATTGAACCTAACTTACCTTAGTATAAATATGCACATAAAAAAAGTTACAGCCCTTTGAAGTTACAAAATGAAAATAGATTTGTCCAATATATCGAAAATTCCTAGAGATTTTTTATTGAAAATAGACATGTGATATTTTTATGGCAGGAGCTTCTTACAAAAAAATTATAGTAAAATTTTGACACCCCATAAAAAACTTTTGTGTACGTTCCAATTAAATTATTATTGTGGTACCATTAGTTAAACACAGTGTTTTTAAAACTTTTTTGCCTCTCGGTACTTTTTCGAAAAGTCAGTTTTTATTGGGATATTTTGAATATTAGTCAAATCCACCACATATTTATATATGGTTAAGTACGATTATGAAGACTTGGTAACCGTATGAAAATTTATTTATAATTTACATTTTTAGGCATATTTTGAACCATATTAAAAAAGAAGCCACATCTTGATAAAAAGTGCCTTATCGAAAAAATACTAAGAGACAAAAAAGTTGTAGAAACATTGTGTTTAACTAATGGTACCGCAGTAACAGTTTAATTGGAACGTACACAAACATTTGGGGGGGTGTAAAGGAACAAAACCCCATAAAAATTTTGGACATCTTGGGTATTAGTGCACCCTAATATGTCTGTGTAGATTTTGGCATTGAATCCGACCATCACTTATAACACCGTTGCCGTATCCTCTATTTTTTCATACTATCACGTTACAATTTTTTGTGATATTATACACGAGCGGGACACCCTCAAAAAAGCGCTTAGTTTTCGAGATACTGACCACGGAGGGGTGAATGGCTAATTTTATTCATACTTTATATTTTCGAGGGTGCTGAAACCGAAAATGAGGTTTATTTTGAATTTTATGTGGGGGAACATTGTCAAAATCGCAATTTTAACCTAACAATAAAAAAAATTAAATCACGTTTTTTGCGTTTACCTCGCTACAACTCTGTTCCATTTTAATATTTTTTTCTGAAATTTTTACAGTATATAGCTCTAACATTTCTGAAGACAAAGGTACCTGCTTCAAGTTTTTATTCTTATCATGATAAAGGTTATGAATTTTTCAAAGCAAAAGGTGCGGATTTGTGCATTGCAAAGTTTAATCGCAAAAGTTGTGTGACGAAGTTTAAAATTTAGCTTCTTAATCACGTTTATTTGAAAGTAGAGAGCACAAAGAAGTTTTCTGGTAAGTTTTAGATCAAAATGTTTTATAGAAAAAAAAATAGTGCAACTTTTAATGTCGATATTAGAAATCCCCAATATAACGCTTATTTTTTGAGGGACAGACAATCTAGGTCTAATTTCTTACCTTTAGTACTATCCTTGGCTTATAAGCTTTCATTTGACACCCCATTTGTCATTCTACCTAGTATAATGACGGAGAAGTCAACGTTCTTATTCTATTATTCTTGTAGGTACATTTAACATTGATTGAAATTATGAAAGAAATGGCATGGCAACACTGTGACGCAGAAACATAAGATTCAGCTGTGAGTTACATAGGGTGCACTAATAGCTAAGATGTCCAAAATTTTATGTAAACATAAAAAGAAGCTGCAGCTCGATAAAAACTGCCTTATCGAAAAAATACTAAGAGGAAAAAAGTTTTAAAAACAGTGAGTTTAACTAATGGTACCACAATAATAATTTAATTGGAACGTACACAACAGTTTGGGGGGTTTAAGGGAACAAAACCCCCATAAAATTTTTATGGAATGTACAGATTTCACTATAATTTTTCTTTAAGATGTTCCTGTCTTAAGAATGATACATGTCCATTTTCAATAAAAAATCTCTTTCGATATACATATTGGAAAAAATCGATTTTCATTTTGTAACTTCAAAGGGCTATAACTTTTTTATGTGCACATTTGTATTAAGGTAAGTTAGGTTAAATCGACCTATTTTTGACCCCAGAATCTGTGGAATAATTTATGACCAATCTTTTCGGGACACCCTGTATAATACATTATTGTTGACTGCCAGTGTCAAAATCTCAGAGGAATCGGATTAGTAGTTTTGTTTTCACAGCGTGTGGAAGTAAGCGTGTTTAAGAATTTTAAGTTAGGTCCAATCGATCTATTTTTGGTCCCAGAATATGTGATTGAATTTATGACCTGTATTTTTGTTACGCCCTGTATATTAAATAATATAATTATAATGAATAAAATAAAAAAAGCATAATTACTTTTACTATTAATTCTGTGTATGCGTTCAGTAATCAGTTTACAATAATATTTCAGTTCATAATTTGTGTTTTTCTCGATAACTATCTATTTTTCTCGTTAATATTTTTGACATGCACCAATTTTACAAGAAAAGTACAAGTTTCAAACCCAGAGAGAGCGCTACCGGCGAAACTCACGGCGAATATCGAAAAGAGTAATATCAATAGACATTCAAATTAACCAACGTTATATTATACAGGGTGATTGATTAGTAGGGTAAAGCTCAATAGCTCCGCTATAGTAATAAATAGCAATAAAAGTTAATAACAAAAATGTTAGCCACCTTTGAGCTTCACATTACAAAATTAGTTAGAATGTTGCAGGATGTTCGATAACACAGTGGCAGACCAAACTTATGTTTTTTTTTAAATGGAACACCCTATATTTTATTTTAAATTCTGAATCCTGTTAACTTCTCCATCACAAAAATATAAAGGTTTGTCATGTTATACAGGGTATTTACAAAGTTATAACCAATTTTATATGAAAATCGTAACAAGTTCAACTCCCTGTATAAATAAAAATAAGCAAAACAACAATGGTTTATTAATGCCATATTTTTTAACGTATTGTCAAAATTTTCAAGAATGATCGATATTGCTAATTTTCTTTAAATCAAATACAGGGTGAGTCAAAACGCAAGTACATTATTTTCTCAGTAATTTTAAATGGAACACCCTATATTTTATATCACTATTGAAAAGTACCATTACCGTACTTTAATTTTTAGATAACATTCCCTATGTCTAAATTTATTAGTTTTCGAGATATTTTCAATTTTTTAATGGACCAGAAGCGTGGCCACCCAAATCACCAGAATTTAATAAACTGGACTGATTTTTTTGGGGTTACGTTAATAATGAAGTTTATAAACGCTGTGTCTAGGTACACGCTAACGTGTACGCAAATAAAAAAGTTAGGTACACGCGAATCAAGCAAGTGACGTCATTATTTAGCGTGCGCAGTGACTGTATATTTTCGTACACGCTATTTTGATGTGTTTTGTGTTTGTTTGATAGAAAAATATTTGTTATTAGGGGAAGGGAAGCAGAACTATTCAGATGTTCAAACTTAATTATTGTAATATTAAATCAATGTGTATATAAAAGTATGTATTCAGGTAGGCAAAATAAATATTTAGTTGACATGACATGTACAAAACACTGTTAAAATAATTTTTATACATAAGTTAATTATACCAATTTATAAACCAATGCTGTTGTTTATTTTTCTTTATACAGGGAGTTGAACTTGTTACGATTTTCATAGAAAATTGGTTATAACTTTGAATACCCTGTATAACATAATAAACCTTTATATTTTTTTGATGGAGAAGTTAAGAAGATTTCGAACATAAAATAAAATATAGTGTGTTCCATTTAAAAAAACATAAGTTTGGTCTGCCACTATGTTATCGAACGCCCTGTAACATTCTACCTAATTTTATAATATGAAGCTCAAAGTTTGCTACAATTTTTCTTACTAACTTTTATTGCTATCTATTACTGTAGCGGATCTACTAAGCTTTATCACACTAATCAATTGTCCTGTATATTTTATCTTATTTATGTTATTTATAGTATCTATATAGTATCTAGCACCTATTTTATGTTATTTATAGTATCATGATATTATTACTTCTGCTACTTCTGAATTTTTGTCCCTTACCTTTTTCATCTTGTTTTAGATTTTAGAATGTTGTTAAAATCATTAAAAGAACTAAATAATTGTCCACACTTCATAGTTAATTTAAAAACTCTTTACAAATCAATATTATATTAAAGTGTAAACATAACGTGATTAGACAAATTCTAACCACACTCTGACACTCGCGATACTTACAGATACTTAATACCACACCACAGACCATACACGCGGCTTAAATTAGCGTGTACCAAAAAACCCAGTCATAGTACACGCTAAATAATGACGTAATTGACTTGATGACGTTTAAGCGTGTACCTAACTTTTTATTTGCGTACACGTTAGCGTGTACCTAGACACAGAGGTTTATAAAATACCTCCAACAACAAGGGATGAGATGAAAAATAGAATACAAAGTGTATTTCGATGTGTTAATTTACAAATGCTCCGTAGAGTAAGTAGCTCATTCAATGATCGTTTTTAGGCGTTTATAAATGTGTTAGGAGATAATTTTGAACACCTTATGTAATTAAATATTAAAAATATTTTATTAAAAGTAGCTTCTAATTTTTTCAAACATGTTTTTTTGCAAAATGTATTACTGATAAATTATGTTTCGTTCTTTATTTGTTACATTGTTACATTTACATACAAAAGTAGTGTTTAATTGTCTTCACAAAATATTGTATTTTTTGTTTGTGTGTTTTTTTGTAAAATTTATTACTAATTTTCTTTGTTTACTTGTTGCATTTACATAAAAAGATAGTTTTTAATTGTTTCAAAAATGTTGCATGTAGTGGTTGTGTTTTTGTTTGTAAAATGTATTACTAATAAATTATTTTTATTTCTTTATTTGCTACAGTGTTACATTGATTATCGGATTGATAACCGGTAATCTTCAATTGTCAATTTAGTCATGGCTTACTTAAAATTTAGATAAATTTAAACACCTAAAATAATTTGCTCTGAAAAATGAAAATATCTCGAAAACTAATAAATTTGGGCATAGGGAATGTTATATAAAAATTAAAGTACGTTAATGTTACTTTTCAATAATGATATAAAATACATGGTGTTTTATTTAACATTACTGAGAAAATAATGTACTTGCGTTTTGACTCACCCTGTATTTGATATAAAGAAAATTAGCAATAACAATAATTCTTAAAAATTTTGACAGTAAATAAAAAAATATGGCATTAATAAACCATTGCTGTTGTGCTAATTTTTATTTATACAGGGAGTTGAACTTGTTACGATTTTCATACAAAATTGGTTATAACTTTGTAAATACCCTATATAACATTACAAACCTTTATATTTTTGTGATGGAGAAGTTAACAGGATTTCGAGTATAAAATAAAATATAGGGTGTTCCATTTAAAAAAAAACCTAAGTTAGGTCTGCCACTGTGTTATCGAACACCCTGTAACATTCTAACTAATTTTGTAATGTGAAGCTCAAAGGTGGCTAAAATTTTTGTTATTAACTTTTATTGCTATCTATTACTATAGCGGAGCTATTGAGCTTTACCCTACTAATCAATCACCCTGTATTATGTAACATTATTCAAACCTACGCCCCAACATCAGATCACGAAGATGAGGGAGTAGATCAATTCTCAGAAGAAAGTAATGAAGTAATGATGGCACATAAAGCAAAATATATAATCTAAATGCGCGATTTCAACGCAGAAATAGGGAAAAACCAAAGCCAAAATGAAATTTTAATAGGATACTATGGATTAAGAGAAAGAAATAATAGTGCGGAAATACTAGAAAGTTATGTAAAATAAAACAACCTATACATAACCAATATGTTCTTTAAAAAAAACTAGAAAAGTGAAGATGCACCTAGCAAAGCCAAAACGGGACAAAAAAAATGGAATAGACTATTGGATTTTTGTTTCAAAATGTCCTCCTGGGAAATAGACTATTGGCTTTTTGTTTGAAAATGTCCTCCTAACCAAAGGAGTATTATTTAATCCATAAGAGAAAGCCATAAGAGGAAGAAATACGGCAGGTAGAAAAGCAGGTAGAGCCGGCGTAGCTAAGCGGTAGTGTGCTTGGCTCGCGTGCCGGTGGTCCGGAGTTCAAATCCTACCGCCGCGGCCGGCAAGAACAACTTAAACATTTTTAAAATGTTTATAGGCCCCAGGTCGACTCAGCCTGAATAAAATGAGTACCTTGGGTAAAACCAGGGGTAATAATAGGCGGCTGAAGCGTAGCACTGGCCCTGTTACCTTCTTTGTATACCGTATGCCCTAGATATAGCAGACTACCCTGCTATACTCCCAAAGCCACATGACCGGTATAACACGGGAGACTATTATTATTAAGAAAAGCCATCACAGTGCTAAACAATATTTTGTGGAACCAATGCATCAGAAAAGAAAATAAAAAGAGGATATAAAAGAGTATAGTGAAAAGAATCACTATATACTTACTGCTGTGAGATATGACCACTGAAAGATAGAAGACTGACAATGCTGAGAGCAACTGAGACCTAGAAGAGAAAGGATTACCAAAGAACGCATTAGAGAAATAATGGGAATCAAACGAACAATCACAGATGGCTTATCAACTTATCTGGTACGGGCATATACAATGAATTGAAGAACAAACGACAAAGAGCTGATAGAAAGAAACATATAAGAGGACCTATGGAGCAACCGGAAGAAATGGCGATTGGAAGTGGAAAAAGGGTGGAGAACGTTATAAACCGGCATGTAGTAGTAGGTATCTAAAAATAAATTAATACTCTCAAGTTTGTTAAAATGCTTTATCTATTAATATAAATTAAGTTTAGTTACGATTAATACTCTGATAGTTTGATCAAAGGCAGAACAAACAGCTAATCCTTGTTTATCGACGCACCAATCGAAGGAAGTTATGGGCTGATCGGATAACGTGGAGTTCTGTAAACAAGATATCTCTCCTGGAATCCCGTAAGGTATTCCATCTGCATCTTTTTCTACCCTCTTATCGGGATATGTGCTAAAAAATAAAATGTAGGTTAAAGCTCAATTTATCTTACGACAGGACACGTGGATGACACGTGCCATAGAACAATAGACGGCGCAAGTCCCCGGTGTCGCCACGTCCCGTTGTACTATAATCTAGCCAATATCTTTCATATCAGACGATTCTTTAACGTGCCCCGTAAAAAGACACGACTGTCCACGTCCTCGTCGTAAGATAAATTGGGCTTAGGTGAAACCGCGATAATATGTATCTTCTTCTTCTGTACGCGCCGTCTCTGCGACAACGTTGGCAATCATCATTGCTATTCTAATTTTTGACACAACAGCCCGAAAGAGTTCAGTTGAGCTGCATCCAAACCATTCTCTGAGATTTCTCAGACAGAAAATTTTTCTTCTACCTATGCTGCGCTTTCCTTGAATCTTTCCCTGTATTATTAATTTTAGGAGTTCATATCTGTCACTACGTGTTATAGTCCGAGTAATGAAGCTTAAAATAGGAAAAAACCTCGCAATTTTTACAAAATGGATCGATTTGATTGGAAATTTGAGAATTAGTAGTGGATAGTCCAAGGATAAACATCTATATGAGGCCGAAAGGCGATTTTACCATGGGGGTGGTTGCCACCCCATCCCGGGAGTGGAAATTTTTTATTATATTTTGACCGCAAAAGTTGATAAAAACATGCATTCTAAGCAAAAAATGTTCTATACATTTTTTTTGGATAAAATTAATAGTTTTCGATTTATTCGCTATCGAAAAAGTTGTCTTATATCAAAAAACCAATGTTTTTAATCAGTTTTCTGCTAATAACTCAAAAAGTTTTCATTTTATCAAATCAACTTTGCTTAACAAAAATGTACCTTTTGAAAAAATAAACAAAAATTATTTTTTAAATTTTTTTAAGACCAATAGTAATCGCGCTATACTTTATTATACGTTAGCTCTTCTTCGTCAAATGCTAAATATTGTAGTTTCAAAGTCAACAAACGGGAATACTATGCATTGTCTATCTCCAGAAATAAAAGAATAGTCTCTAGCTTAAAAATTAAGTGACTTATAATAAAAAGAATATCAGTCCCTCTTTCTTTCAGCAAAAAAGTAATCGGAAACTTCCTCCTACTCACCACCCTAATTAAAATTAGTCATTGACCTTATTTGGTCTTCTTTATTTGTGTATTATTAATAGGTTCTAGAATTTTGACCGGCTTAGAATGTTTAGTTTTAAAAAAAATGGAGGTAAAAGCGAATATCGAATTTTTGTAGTTTGGTAATAATGCCCTTTTCTTCAGAATAGAAAAATTAGGATCAAAGGTACTTATTTAATTCCCAAGAACATGATTTGCAAAAATTTTTTATGGCAAAATTTGAGTGAGCTATTGACAATTAAAACTTATAACATGCAAAAATAGCCTTTACCAACCCTTTCAAAGTCACCTCTTTTTGCGACTGAGGATTTTAAAAAGATTTAATATTAATAGCATTATATGTAGATCTTGTAAAAACCTACAAAATTCTTTTTTACCAAACTTTCTAGTATGAAAGATAAAAAGTTACGGTTAAAAAATCAATATATTTTTTTGAAAAAAAAAAGAAGAACTCCAATTGGAAGCATAGTAATGTAAGTTAGCGGTGTTTTTAGCCATTGGCTTTATTCATTCTTCCTTAATTATTATTATTAATACAGGGTGATTGATTAGTAGGGTAAAGCTTAATAGCTCCGCTATAGTAATAGATAGCAATAAAAGTTAATAACAAAAATTTTAGCCACCTTTGAGCTTCATATTACAAAATTAGTTAGAATGTTACAGGGTGTTCGATAACACAGTGGCAGACCAAACTTATTTTTTTTTTTTAATGGAACACCCTATATTTTATTTTAAATTCGAAATCCTGTTAACTTCTCCGTCACAAAAATATAAAGGTTTGTTATGTTATACAGGGTATTTACAAAGTTATAACCAATTTTATATGAAAATCGTAACAAGTTCAACTCCCTGTATAAATAAAAATAAGCAACACAACAATGGTTTATTAATGCCATATTTTTTAACGTATTGTCAAAATTTTCAAGAATGGTCGATACTGCTAATTTTCTTTATATCAAATACAGGGTGAGTCAAAACGCAAGTACATTATTTTCTCAGTAATTTTAAATGGAACACCCTATATTTTATATCACTATTGAAAAGTACCATTACCGTACTTTAATTTTTAGATAACATTCCCTATGTCTAAATTTATTAGTTTTCGAGATATTTTCATTTTTTTAATGGACCAGTAGCGTGGCCACCCAAATCACCAGAATTTAATAAACTGGACTGATTTTTTTGGGGTTACGTTAATAATGAAGTTTATAAAATACCTCCAACAACAAGGGATGAGATTAAAAATAGAATACAAAGTGTATTTCGATGTGTTAATTTACAAATGCTCCGTAGAGTAAGTAGCTCATTCAATTATCGTTTTTAGGCGTTTATAAATTTGTTAGGAGATAATTTTGAACACCTTATGTAATTAAATATTAAAAATATTTTATTAAAAGTAGCTTCTAATTTTTTCAAACATGTTTTTTTGCAAAATGTATTACTGATAAATTATGTTTCGTTCTTTATTTGTTACATTGTTACATTTACATACAAAAGTAGTGTTTGATTGTCTTCACAAAATATTGTATACTACATTCGCTCTCGCGAGATTTTTTTTGAGACATTCGGAATAGGAAACGTACAACACAAAAATTCCTACCTCACACTATTAACTGCTAAAATCAACTCAAATTAACTTAATCTTTCATTAAAAAAAGAAGAATTATTAGAAATAGTGGGAGTGTCTAGTAATCTCATAAAATTTTGTGAAGTTTATTTCTACAAAATATTTTTATTTTGTACAATAAATAATTTTCTCATTTGCTATCAATACTTTATAATCGTTTAAATAAATAAATATTGATTGGCGTAAGGTTTATGTTATTTTTATGTCTGTTTACTATTAATAATATTGGATATGAGCAGGTGCGTTGGTTTTGTAGTAATTTCCAGTCACTTCTGACAACTGAATTTTTCAAAAACGAAATTACTAACGTCAGTGTCAAAAAAAATCTCGCGAGAGCGAATGTAGTATATTTTGTGTTTGTGTGTTTTTTTGTAAAATTTATTACTAATTTTCTTTGTTTATTTGTTGCATTTACATAAAAAGGTAGTTTTTAATTGTTTCAAAAATGTTGCATGTAGTGGTTGTGTTTTTGTTTGTAAAATGTATTACTAATAAATTATTTTTATTTCTTTATTTACTACAGTGTTACATTGATTACCGGATTGATAATCGGTAATCTTCAATTGTCAATTCAGTCATGGCTTACTTAAAATTTAGATAAATTTAAACACCTAAAATAATTGGCTCTGAAAAATGAAAATATCTCGAAAACTAATAAATTTGGGCATATAGAATGTTTATAAAAATTAAAGTACGTTAATGTTACTTTTCAATAATGATATAAAATACAGGGTATTCCATTTAACATTACTGAGAAAATAATGTACTTGCGTTTTGACTCACCCTGTATTTGATATAAAGAAAATTAGCAATATCAATAATTCTTAAAAGTTTTGACAATAAATAAAAAATATGGCATTAATAAATCATTGCTGTTGTGCTTATTTTTATTTATACAGGGAGTTGAACTTGTTACGATTTTCATTAACTCTTTCATATAACTTTGTAAATACCCTGTATAACATTACAAACCTTTATATTTTTGTGATATAGAAGAAACAGGATTTCGAATATAAAATAAAATATAGGGTGTTCCATTTAAAAAAACATTAGTTAGGTCTGCCACTGTGTTATCGAACACCCTGTAACATTCTAACTAATTTTGTATTGTGAAGCTCAAAGGTGGCTAAAATTTTTGTTATTAACTTTTATTGCTATCTATTACCATAGCGGAGCTATTGAGCTTTACCCTACTAATCATTCACCCTGTAGATTCCAGAAGTTTAACTGGCTTAGAATGATTAGTTTTAAAAAAACTGGAGTTAAAATCGAATAACGAATTTTTGTAGTTTGGTAAAAAATGCCATTTTCTTCAGAATAGAAAGATTTGCATCAAAGATACGAGAAAATGTTTAAATATGAAATTATAGGTTATTTAATTCTCAAGAACTTGGTTTAAAAAATTTTTTCTACGGTAAAAATTTAGTGTATCGTAAATGAGATTTTTTCTAAGTAAGATTTTTTCGATATAAAACTAACACTTTCGATAGCGAATAAAACGAAAACTATTAATTTTATCAAAAAAAAACCTATAGAACATTTTTTGCTTAAAATTAATGTTTTTATCAACTTTTGCGGTCAAAATATAATAAAAAATGTCCACCCCCAAAATGGGGTGGCAACCACACCCATAGTAAAAGCGCCTTTCGTCATCATATAGATTTTGATCCTTGGACTATCCACTACTTATTCTCAAATTTTCAAGCAAATTGATCCATTCTGTAAAAATTGCGGGGTGAAAAGCTTCGGTTCCTGGACTATTATATGACATAAGTATTGCAGTTTTCTTATTTTGATGGAATCCAGTATCTCCCTGCTGTTCTCTATTCTTCTTAGTACCTCTTCAATAATCTGTACAGTGCCAAGAAGTCCCCACAGAGTTCTATTAAATAACCTAGAGGACGATTTCCCTATGATCGTTTTAAGACAAAAGTGAAGCCGGCTAGAGGGCAATATTTTTCCTCGGAAAAGAAAAAGAGGGCAATACTGCATATAAGAAAATTTCAGATGATCTCGTTCAAGTTAAACGTTAAAAGTTGTCAAATTTGTTAATGCCTTTTTGAAATAGCATTTATTTTGCAGTCCTCTGTTTTCCCAAAACTCCAACTTAAGTGTATACAAAATTCCTAATTACTCTGAACGACCTGATGAACAACATTTCTCCATTCACTTCTATCTTATGCTTTTCTTTTCCAGTCTCTCACCTTCCCGTGTTTAAAGCCTTCCTCCACTGTATTAATCCACTTTGTTTTTGGGTCTACTTCTTCTTCTGGAAATTTTTTTTTCTGGTCATAACTAGTTTAAGCATTCTGTTCAATGCCATTCTTTCTCCATGTCCCAACCATCTGATCATTTGTGACTTCATGAATCTGGTGGTAGTAGGTTCAAAACCATTAATTCATTGTTGGTTCTTCTCTCCGACCCATCTTCTGCCTTCCTTCCTCTGAACATGCGTCTCAATATTTTCCCATTTTTCCAGAGTATCCTCTTTCTTATTATTTAATGTCCATGCCTCGCAGGCATATATTACTGTGGGTCTAATTACTGTTTTATATATTCGGAGTTTTCCTTATTTAGAAACGTATTTTGAGTTCATTAGATCTCTTAAACTACCCAATTTTCCCTTTTACTATTCTGGTATCGAACTCCCATTTCTCTTTCCAATTTTCATCGAATACCACACCCAGGTATTCAAAATTGTCCACCCTTTAAAAATATAGCATTTACCACTTACAGACCTCACACTAAAGTCTTATTCTTCTATTTTTTTCTTCTATCCCTCCCATGATTATATATTTGGATTTGTCTTCATGTAGCTCCAATACGAATTTCTGTGCTTCTTTAATAATTTTTTTCAGAGCCCTTCTTAATTCTTTAGCGGTTCTTGCTAGGATCGTTAGATCATCAGCAAATGTCAAGCACTGGTGCTCATTTTCCATAATTGGTTCTTGCACCTTCATGCTGCATTTCCTGATTACAATTTCTAACACTAAGTGGAATAATGTCGTGGATAAAGGATCTCCCTATCTCAAGCTTTTTGCAACCGTAAATTTATCTGAAACGTAACCGTGCCAAGCAATTTCATAAGTAAAGTTATTTAGTGTCATTTTTACTAGCCTGATCAGTTTTTTTGTTATATCCAAATTAGGAATTGCAATCCAGCAGCATTTTCAATCCAGCTGGATTTTTGCAAGATTGGCCTGAATCCAGCTAGATGCAGCGCGGATTCAGCAAAATGTGGAATCAGAATAAAAACACGATTTCAATGTTTTTTGTCTGTATTCTAAATTTCTGAACAACGAAACATGAATTCTTTAGTTTTTTTGGAAGTGAGACCTTAAAAAACATAGGCCTAACCTACTGCGCACAGAACTGCACATACATCGGTTTTGAGGTCATTGAATAGTCATAGACCATGGACAAATATGATCGCCTTTCACTTCTTCGGTCTCATAAATGGCCATTTCCTTTTCCAAAATTCGTAACCTTTTGGAGAATCAGTTTTTTTTTGGTTATAAAAGTTTTCTTTTTCTCGTTTCAATTCAATGTTAAGTTCTTGTTCCAGTAAAATTCAAGGGCTCCGGATTAGTTGACCCATCTTCTTACATTATGTCCTCTTGCACTGGTTCCACAATTACTTGTTTATTTATACGACTCAACAAATTTTTTATCTCTTGTCGCATTGCATTCTTTTTCGGCATGAGGAAATAACCAGGATTGTTTAGTCCTTCGTCATACTTTTTTGGATTTTGTAAGTCCACTAATGTACCTGTAATTTCAGAGAGGCACCGTTGCGCGATTCTGTTGCGTAGTGTTTCAGATAAATCGGCACTAAGGCTAGATTCCTGACTATTTAGTTTGTCTAAGGCAAATTTCATGTTTGTGTCGGCCGTTATCAAAGTCAACTCCCATCTGCAAAGAGCTTTTACAGCCAGTTTCACCGTTTAAAAAGTGGCGATCAACTCATTGATTATTGACCATTCGCCAGCAGAAAATTTTATCTCAGAACCAATGTCTATTAACGCTTTATCGATGCAAACTTTTAGGCTGTAGAAGCTTTTCAGCATACTGAGCTACTGCTAGCGTCATAGAATGGCAAGTTGCCGACTCACGGCTTTTGAATAAAGAGGCTAATGAAGACATTAAGTAAGATATTTCGAATTTGACATGTTTGCGGATCCGCGCTGCTGCATCCAGCAAAAAAAGCGCTGGATCCAGCTGGATTGCTGGATGCTAGATCCAGCAATTGCAATTTCTAATCCAAATGTTTCATTGCTCGATGCATTTAAACTCTATCCACTCTATCATGTGCTTGTCTAAAGTCCACAAAGAAAATATGCAGAGGAACTTTACCTTCTTAACAAATCTTCTGTATCTCCTTTAAGGAGAAGATTTGAACTATACATAGTAGATGTCCTTTCTAAAGCCGGCCTGATACTCATATAGGATTCTTCCCTTATTAGTCTAAGATCCGAATAGGAGGTCAAAATGTACCCATCTGCTTGCCGGATGAAACATTTTTTTTATTAAATTTCATACATAGACAAATATTTCTAGCATGGGTTGCCTATCAAAATCGTGTCATAGCTATCCTTAAGGGGGCCGAAGGGGTTGAAATCAATATTCCAAACACATTTTTTTGAAAGTATGGTAGAATTATTTTATTTTTAAATTAAATAGGCATATTCAGTACAATTCATAGATTACTCAAGAAAAAATTCAAGGAAAAATACTGAAAAATAAGCCAACGGTGGAAAATTTTTAAAAGACCCCTCAAAATATAATGAATTTTGCGGTGGACATCAGAACTCATCATTGAATCATGGTAAACAAAAAATTCAAAAATATTTTATTAGCTTGTGAGTTTTTCGAGGTAACGCTAAGTTTTATCTAATTTTGACTTTTTGATATCACTCAGAAATCTAAACAAAGGATTTTTTTGCAAAAAAGGGTGAAAAACAACATATTTATTATTGTTAAACAAAAAATAAGCATAAAACAAAAATATCTTGACAGCGTTACCTCAAGGAATGTCTAAAGAAAATATATACAAAATTCCAGATGTGTTGGTCAAGTAGCTTTTGTGTTACAATGTCTACAGCCTGAAAAAAGCAGTTTTGAGAAAAACGCGTTAAAAGTATTGTCAACTTTTATTTTCAATTTCTTTTTTGTCTGTCAAATGGTAAAGTGATGCACACCGAAATATGTTTTTAAATCGCGGAGTAATTTACAAAATAAAATAAGAACTGCTGTTGACCGTCTCTCACTATGATCAAGCGCGTTGGCACGAAGTTGCTATAAAACGAGTCGAAGATAAGGAGGTAGGGAGATAGTGTTAAATAGCCCTAGCTTCGATTCGATTTGCAGCAGGTTCGCGCCAGCACGCTGGAACGTACTGAACAACGGTCAACAGCTGTTTTTATTTTCTTTTGTAAATTACTCCGCAATTCAAAAAGATATTCCGGTGTGCATCATTTTACGATTTGAAAGACAAAAAGAAATTGAAAATAAAAGTTGACAATACTTTAAACTCGTTTTCCTCAAAACTCTTTTTTTTTTCAAAGGCTTTAGACATTGTAGCTCAAAAACTACTTGACCGACTCACCTGGAATTTTGTATATATTTTCTTTAGACATTCTTTGCGGTAAAGCTGTCGAGATATTTTTTGTTGTATGTTTTTTTTTTTTGTTTAACAATAATAAATATGTTAATTTTCACCCTTTTTTACAAAAAAAAGTTGTTGTTTTGACTTCTGAGTGGTATCAAAAAGTCAAAATTAGATAAAACTAAAAAACTTGACCGCTTTGCCTCTAGAAACTCATAAGCTAATAAAATCTTTTTGAATTTTTTGTTTACCATAATTCAATGATGAGTTCTGATGTCCACCGCAAAATTCATTATATTTTGAGGTGTCTTTACAAATTTGTCGCTGTTGGCTTATTTTTCAATACTTTTCCTTAAATTTTTGAAGTTATACTTCTTTAGGCGCGATTGAGAGTAAAATTTCGTAATACTGCGCGCATGCGCACACAGACAGTATGGCTGTAGTTGCTAAATCTTTCAAGTTATGTATAAATATATCAGTGCAAGAAAAGGTGTGAAAAGAATATATTAGTGTTTTTAGTAAATATATTTATTATAATTTTTGTGTCTTTGGATTTGTCTTCCTCAGGAGTAAGATGAGTATTATTAAAACATTCTATTGTATATTTATTATACTTCACCTTGTCTGTTTGTTACCGTGAATTGTCATTTAGGTACGTCCGAACCGATACAGACACAGTCTTCGTAGCATATTTGGTATAGCATTCGGCCAGAGATCGAGAGGTCTTAAGTTCGAATCCGGAGCAGTTCTATACTTTTTTTTTATTTTTTTGAAAGCGGTAAGCACAAAATTAGTTTGGTGTTTAAAAAAAAATTAAAACAAACTGTTTAAAGTATATTTATTTTTAAGAAATCATATATGTAATAGAAGTATAATTTCTTACGTGCGTACAAAGTACACACACATTCTTTTTTTCTTGAATAATCTATGAATTGTACTGAATATGCCTATTTAAATTAAAAATAAAATAATTCTACCATTATTTCAAGAAACATGTGTTTGAAATGTTGATTTCAACCCCTACGGCCCCCCTTAAGGATAGCTATGACACGGTTTTGATTGATTTTGACCCATGCTAGAAATATTTGTCTATGTATGAAATTTAATAAAAGAAAATGTTTCATCCGGCAAGCAGGTGGGTACATTTTGACCTCCTATTCGGGTCTTAGACTATAATATAGCAATTTAGTATATTTCTAAATATTCTTGCCAAGATTTTGTATTACAGTGTAGAGTATAGGTACATTATACATGTTACACCTCTATCGTTGTCACACTTCAGTTTGTCTCCTCTTCTATGCAGCGGGCATATGCGAGCCTCGGAGCCAGATACCAATCCGTTGGTATTATTTCACTTTACCACACTTGCACTATTAGTTGGCATATCCTTCTCTGCAGTTGATTTCCACCAAACTTGATCATTTCTATGCATATGTCATTTTCCCAAGACTCCTCCTCTGTAGGCTGCCTTTAAACTATGTCATCTTCTTTAACTGCCCAGTTGTTTACTTCTTCGTGCTTAGATATAAAAACACTCACAAGTTTAAACTACAGATAGATCGGTAAGATCGTGTGGCGGTAACTGAGAGTCCATGTGAAGATTAAAAAAAATAAGACATGGATACTCACTATTTCCATAAGCATAAACTGCCAGCCCCACCTGTCGTCATGAATATATCTCTATTTTGAGGCAAATGCTTAACGCTCCATACTGTGGAAGAGTGTGCTTTCTCTGTCACGCAAGCAAATCCTTTCTTATGGTGTTTAGTCTTAACATCGTAACAGAATATCTTAGATTCCAATGTTGTTGCGACCAGTTTATTCATAGGAATATTTTTCCGATCAAATTGAATTCCTACCACCTGTAAAGAAATAATAAGGAATATCATTATCTAAAGCAAAACTACAAGAGTTTTGTTACTCTACAAAAAAATGTGAGACATACTGGCATACAGAATCATTATTCTTAACTAGTTTATGTTCATTCTCAAAATACGTTTGAGGTCACAGTGGTCGGTGGGTATGTAGTATCGTAGCAGTTATTCATTGGTTAGAAATTAATGTTGCTGTTGGAAAAAAAAATAGAGGTAGCTGAAATGAAAATGTTAGTAAGACTAGAAAGGACAGGATCAGGAACGACTTGATTAAGGAAAGAGCTGAGATAACTACATTGACCCATAAAGATTCAAAAACAAAGACTACAATAGTTTGCCCAACAAAATCCCAGATTTGGTAGATTTTGCTGTAACAAAAGAGATTTCTGACATCTATAGTGCAATAGGGTCAAACTTCGATTTAACATCAGATCACAGCACAATAATAATAACTTTAAGCACACACATAATATGGAGAAGATTACCACCCAAACTGTCAACTAAAGAATATTTGCACAATTCTGTAAATACAAATATTAGACTAGATATTAGGATAAAATAAAACCAAGAGGTAGAGAAATCAGTAGACTATTTAACAACAGTTTTACAAACAGCAGGGTGAGAAGCAACACCACAGCGTCAAAGAAGTGTGCAAGAAAACCATAATATTCCCCTCCATATAAGAGAACTTGTAGCAGAATAGTAAATATAATTAAAACGACTCTTGAAGAGAAAAAGTTTTGCGCTTGAGTGTTTCTCGATATACAACAGGCATTTGATAGGGTATGGCATCAAGGTCTCCCCTCTAAACTGAAATTACACCCAACAGACCAACTATACTTTATTTTAAAATCGTATCTTACTGACCGATACTTCCAAGTCAAAATTGAAGACAACTTCTTAAATTACCACATCATCCAATCTGGCGTACCACAGGGTAGCGTTCTCGGCCCATTTCTGTATCTGATATTTACAGCCGACGTTCCAACCAGAAATGATATCTTCTTAGCTACTTTTGCCGATGACACGGGAATCTTAGCAGTGGATGTCGACCCTAATGTAGCATCACAAAAAGTACAAAATTATATAGACCAATTACAAAACTGGCTCAAGCAATGGAAAATAAATGTTAATTCCAGCAAATTAGTACAAATTACCTTTACAACCAGAAAATCTGCATGTCCTCAAGTTTTTATAAATAATACTCCTATTCCCATCAAACCAGTTGTCAAATACTTGGGATTGCATCCTGATGAAAAACTCATATGGAAAACGCACATTAAAACTAAACGTAAACAATTAGATCTTAAACTAAAAAATATGAACTGGCTATTTAAGAAGAGGTCTCAGTTATCTCTTGAAAATAAGCTGCTTCTGTACAAATCTATACTTATACCAGTTTGGTCATACGGAATAGAACTATAGGGCTACAGTAAACCTTCAAAGATACACCAAACATTCCAGTCCAAAATACTCCGTATGATAAGTAAAGCTGCATGGTACGAATCCAACCAGACACTTCACAATGATCTGGACATCCCACTAAGCAAGGACTTAATAAAGAATCATTCAATAAAATATAAAAAGCGCACCACTGACCACACCAAAGAATTAATAAATAATTTATTCACCCAACCACTTGCTGAAAGAAGACTGAAGAGAATATGGCCAGACGATATACCACAATAATGCTTAGAGAACCGTCACTGGACGGTACCTAACTTATGTTAATAATTGACTTACATCTTCTTCTTCTTCCATTGACTTACATACCATTTACTTATTACTTTGTATATAGAGTAGATTGTAAAAATGCAGTGTATCAAATAAAAAAAATAGTTTGGTCACGTTAGACGTAGGAATAAAAACTATGTGGGACGAAGGATAGAGCTGTTAGAAGTTGATAGAAGGAGAGCTAGAGGAAAACCGAGAAGAAGATGGATGAACTGTGTGGCAGAGAACTTGAGAGAGAAAGGTTTAGGTAAGAAGACACTATGGACAGAAATGAATGGCGATGATCAGCGACTCCTAAAAAAGGAAAATCTGAAGAACAGGAAGACTACAGACTAGTATAACATTATATATTATTATACCTACTGCATAAAAAAACCACAATTAAATTAAATGTATGACCATATCAAAAGTACCCATTAAGAGGATGGGTACGTATTTTCGGCTGCAATGCTATTCAAATGGGGATTCATGTTTTTCGAATCCTGAGAAAACTAATAAGTATTTTTGAAAAATTTAAACGCAGAATGAAAGATTACGTTATTGGCAAGGGCCGAAAGTCCCTGAGAACTTCTCTAATGTTTATTTTAATAAGTTATAGGGGTGAAAAACTAAGAGAAAATTTAGTGTGATATTTAATTTAAAATATCTCATTCAAAATAAACTTTTTATTTATTCTAAGGGACTTTCGGCCCTCGGTAATAATATAGTATTTAATTCTGCGTTTAAATTTTTCAAAAATATTTATGGTTTTTTCAGGATTCGAAAAAAATGAACACAATGTCCGTGGTAATATTTCCAAATCTATCTTTGTCATACAACGCACTCAGTCGAATAGAATATTGTCAGCATACTGTCAGTCAGACAGTGACAATTTTAAATATTTGACATGGCATCGGGAATATTTTGAGTTGTTGATTAAATAATATTGATATATATATATATATATATATATATATATATATATATATATATATATATATATATATATATATATATATATATATATATATATAAATATATATAGTGTATTTGATAAATAATTGATTGAAGACGTGAACTTAATAAAACGTTATTTATTGTGTATTATTTGTGGAAGATCCAAGCAGAGAATACATCAGGATAATATATTCTTTGATCCAAGTATTTTGTTGTAAAAAATGTTCAAAATTGTAAGCATTCCATAGTAACAATATATTATTAAAGAATCACTTTAAATCTTTTCCACTTTTCTCGATTAAGTATTAGTTTTTGTTGTACATATAAATTATTACAATCACTGAATACATAGTTAGTGAAAAAATTATTACATTTATTACCTGAATTAATAATTTGCAATTATAAAAATAACAGTTATCCAAGAACATTCAAAAGATGATTTAAATTAATGATGACATTTTCAAGTAGTATTGACAGTAGTTTCAATGACATTCTAGTAATGTTTACATATCCATACCAGTGTGAATTTTACTACACGTAATTTGTCGTGTACAGACAGAAAAAGTAGGGATATTCGTAAAATATTTGCGAAATATGTACCGCTAGCCTTAATTAGAACTAATGATATAGACTAGGATATTTAGCACAAAATAAATCGAGTTTTAAATACAGCACCTAAGTACATCTTATTACAATCAAACGGCCAAAATCAAAATAGAAGACCAGTTGACTGATAAAATTACAATAGAACGAGGAGTACGACAGGGCTGTATTTTATCCGCTACTATTCAATATTTACTATGAATGGGTATTTAAGGAAGCTTTAGACGGTTATGCGAAGGGAGTATTAATAAATGGTGAATGATTGAATAACAATAGATATGCAGGTGACACCATAGTTTTTGCCGATAATCTGAATGATTTACAGATATTAACAAATCGTATAACACAAGTCAGCAACAGATACGGACTAGCTCTAAACATAAAGAAGACCAAATTTATGACAATTAGTAAAAAACCAATACTAAACGCTCAACTTCCAATCAACCAACAGAATATCGAAAGAGTTGAGCAATATACATATCTGGGCACGAATTTAAATAGCCAATGGGACCACTCGATAGAAATTAAACAGCGAATAATAAAAGCGAAATCAGCATACGTTAGAATGACACCCATTTTCAACAGTCGAGACATATCATTAAAAACAAAATACCGTCTGTTGAAATGCTACATATTCACAGTTCTGATCTACGGAATGGAAGCGTGGACACTAACTGTGTTGCATCTATGAATCGGCTCGAAGCTTTCGAAATGTGGTGTTATAGGCGCATCTTACGGATATCCTGAGTTGACCGAATTACTAATGTGGAAGTCCTGCGTAGAATGGGGAAAGAGTGTGAAATTCTCATAACCATCAAAACAAAAAAATTAGATTATCTAGGACATGTAACGAGAAATCAAGAACGTTACTGCCTTCTCCCAGGGAAGGTAAATGGTAAAAAAGGTCCGGGAGGAAGACGCATTTCCTGGTTTCAAAATTTACGAAAGTGGTATAACAAGACTACCACTGAACTGTTCCGCGCTGCGGTAAACAAAGTCAAGATAGCGATGATGATCGCCAACATCCGGAACGGATAGGCACTTTCAGAAGAAGAAGAGGCTTGCAACTTTTTGCAATATGTTGTGCATAAAATGCAGCCAAAAGTGCATAAACATGTCAAAATAAGTGTATTAAGGGCCAGATTTTGTTACTTGGGGGTGTTTGGGCTCGCTGAAGACAAATACGCCATCAGAACCGAACACCGGAGCCCCTGTTGCCCAGATTCACTGCTAAGGCACGTCCTCTGAAGTTTCGACGGTTCTCGGCACTAAATTAAGCAAACAAATTATTCGGGGTTTTTTGGTGTCGTTGAACAAGAATACGTTATCAGAACCAACCCCTTGGTATACCTGGTGCCCAAAATTCCTCCAAACTTAAGAAGATAACAAGCTTTAACAAGTTACCTTGAGCACCAGGTGGTCTGGGTGTCAGTTATGATAGCGTATTCGTATTCAGCGACTCCAAAAATCGCCTAGTAATCTATTGGCATGCATTCAAGGTCGAAAACCTTCGAAACTCCAGAAGATCACTTGCCTTGGCAGTGACTGGGCACCAGGTGCTCCGAGGGGTCAGTTGTGTTGGGGTATTCGTGTTCAGTAACCCCAAAAATACCTCGTGTAATCTGTTTGCATCAATTTGGTGCCGAGCTTTTTCGAAACTCCAAAAAATGACGTGACCCTAGACGCCAGGTACTCCTTGTGTCGGTTCTGATGGCGTATTCGTTTTCAGCAACTCAGAAACCGCCCGAGTAATCTATGTGCATCAATTTAATGCCGAAAACTCTCTAAACTACAGAAGATGACATGCCTTCGCAGTGACACTGGGCACCAGGTGCTCCGGGGAATGGTTCTGATGACGTGTTCGTGTTGAGCAACTCCAAAAATCTACAGGTAATCTGTTTGCATCAATTTAGTGCCGATAACCCTCGAACCTCCAGATGACGTGCCTTAACAGAGACCCTGGGCACCAGGTGCTCTAGAAGTCGGTTCTGATGGCGTAATCGTGTTTAGTGACCCCAAAAGCCTCTGAGTAACAAATTCTGGTCCTTAATATATGATGGTTTCGACATGTTTATGCACATTTGGATCTATTTTATGCACTTTAAAATGCAATTCTGCATTTCCACCCATTTTCTAATACATAGATTGTTACTTTTACTAGAAAACGACATTTTCCTCAAAGCCATCTACAATTTCATAATAATAGTATTCCTTATAAAACTTCAATAAAATTTCTTAGCGTATTCGTAGACTCCAAATTAAATTGGAAAGAACACACAAATTACATATTATGAAGAACGGAAAATGCAATGAATATCATGAAGACTGTAAGTGTCAGTTACTGGGGAGCTGAACCAAACATATCAATATTACTATACAGAAATTTGATGAGATCGATTTTAGACTATGGATCTATTTTTTATGGCTCAGCATCAAACTCTGTACTCCAAAAAATCGAGAAGGTCAAAAATAAAGCACTTAGGTTATGCACTGGTTATCTTCGTAGCACACCTATATTGGTCATGGAATGTGAGCTTAATGAACCTCCACTTTCATTACGCAGGGAATACCTGCGATTTGAAATTTATAGTTTAAGTGGCGGTTAACGATAAACTGCTATTAAATAAAATTGTTCATCTAACCACCTCATACCTAACTCATTTTTACTGGGAAAAAAAGAAACTGCTTTTAGTTTTTTTTTTATTAAAGAAAATTTACCGCATCCACCAACAGGTTAGTAGCGGCATTACTTGATAAACAAAGGTTAAAAATGATTTTTAACAAATAACAAATAGCTAGATTTGGTACAAAAATATTGATTTAGATTAGATAGTAAGTCTTTTACTGGACAGTTTTCTCCTGATAAAGCTGGTAGAGTGTTCTATACGTAGTGTAGGAAACAGAGGTTGAACCTTGCAAAAATGGACACAAGTCCGGTTTTATTTTTTTTTTCTGGTATATCAAGGGGTACTTATTATAAGACTAACTTTTTCTGAAAAAATTTCGCCCCGGAACCCCCCTTTTCACCCCTTTAAAGGGGGTAATTTATGGTTTTTGCAGAACGTAGCCCTTCCTGTACCTTTTACAAAAAATTTCTTTTATAGAAATATGAAGAGGACTATATTTTCTACGATTTATTTCCAACAGCATCTCTCTATCATCCACCGTTTAGCAAGGGTGGCGCCCCAAAGTTGACAAGTTTTTAAAAAAGATGTTTTTAGAAAAAATATATTTTTCGCTAACTGTAAAGGAAATTAAAAAGAAATGCTACGGAGATTATTCACAAATATATGATTGATTTTTTCGTATAGGTTTCACTTAAGGGTAATTGCCCTTTTTTTAATTACAGGGTGTTACATTTTAAAAAACCCCTTTTTATACCATCTGAACCGTTTATGCTAGAGTAAAAAGACTTTCAGCGACTACCCATGTACTGGTGTTATTTACAAATTTCTATAATGCACCCCCATTTTTTCCCCGGAACCACCCAAAAAAGAAGAAGAATTAATAAATAAAGTGATTTTCTTGGAATCCTTCACACACAATGCCCTTCATTAATATGCTTCATATATCATTTTGTGCAAGTTATTATTACCCATGCATGGACACTAAACGCGATTTCCTAGTGCAACCCTTGTAGCCAAAAACAATAAATAAAATGTGGGGTTAAATTTTTTTTTGTTTTTTGCTTTTTGATCCATATGGGCATATGCTTCATCAATAGTGCTTTTCAAAAATATATATGGTTATTGCAACATCCCTGCGCAAACCACCCCTATCCTTGAAAATATTCTGCAGAAACTACCCCTATACCCTATCCAGCATGTTTTTACGATTTTCTCATTACCTATTCATTTTTTTTAAACAAAACTTATACAAGGTTAAAGACCACTATTTACTCTAAAAATTAGGTCCTATTCATTTTTTTCGTTTAAGCAACCGTTACGGCACAGTGGCGCCGTAAACCTCATATATGCTTTGACGGGCTCCAGTTTTTGTTTATTTTTTCGTCATCTGTTTGTTTTATTGATAAAGTACTTATGTAAAATAAAACAACACAGAGTAACCTACAAATCATGACCTATGCACATTTTACATTCTTTGCTCCCCAAAGCTACAGTGGTGGCCCAAAATAAATTTTTTCATATTTTCGCCATCTACACGCATTTTATTGCGTTAATGCTAACTTAATAGCACAATATTCACCCCTAAGTGGTCGCTAAGCAGTGGCGGATCCAGGGAGGGGTGATGGGGGCGATCACCCCCACCCCTCTCAAACCAAGTGATATTATATTTGAAGTTTATAAAAATATTCATTTTTTTTTATAGAAATACTTATATAATATTAATATTATTTTTATAAGAATGACTTTTTATGCTTTAGCGACAGTAGCGGATCCAGCATCGTTAAGAGGGGGGTGCCAATTGGTTAAATTTCTATAAAAATAAATGAATATTTTTATAATCTTTGAATATAATATGACTTGGTTTGAAAGGGGGGGAGGTGTTCACCCCCATCACCCCTCCCTGGATCCGCCACTGCGTAGCGACCACCTAAGGGTAAATATTGTGCTGTTAAGGTAGCATTAATGCAATAAAATTCATGTAGGTGGCGAAAATATGCAAAAATTTATTTTGGGCCACCACTGTGGCTTTGGGGAGCAAAGAATGTAAAATGTGCATAAGTCATAATTAGTAGGTTATACTGTGTTGTTTTATTTTGCATAAGTACTTTATCAATAAAACGAACAGATGACGAAAAAAAAAACAAAAACTGGAGCCCGCCAAAGCATATATGAGGTTTACGGCGCCACTGTGCCGTAACCGTTGCTTATACGAAAAAATGAATAGGACATAATTTTTAGAGTAAATAGTGGTCTTTAACCTTGTATAAGTTTTGTTTAAAAATAATACATAGGTAATGAGAAAATCGTAAAAACATGCTCGCCAAGGGATAGGGGTAGTTTCTGCAGTACATTTTCAAGGATAGGGGTGGTTTTCGCAGAGATGTTGCAATAACCATATATATTTTTGAAAAGCACTATTGATGAAGCATATGCCCATATGGATCAAAAAGCAAAAAACAAAAAAAAATTTTCAACCCCCCATTTTATTTATTTTTTTTTTTGCTTAAGGGGTTGCACTAGGAAATTGCTTTTGGTGTCCATGCATGGGTAATAATAACGTCCTCAAAATGATGTATGAAGCATATTAATAAAGGGCATTGTGTGTGAAGGATTCCAAGAAAATCAATTTATTTATTAATTCTTCTTTTTTTTGGGGTGGTTCCGGGGAAAAAATGGGGGTGCATTATACAAATTTGTAAATAGCACCAGTACATGGATAATCGCTGAAAGTCTTTTTACTCTAGCATAAACGGTTCAGATGGTATAAAAAGAGGTTTTTTAAAATGTAACACCCTGTAATTAAAAAAAGGGCAATTATCCTTAAGTAAAACCTATACCAAAAAATCAGTCAATTATTTGTGAATAATTGCCGCAGGATTTCTTCTTAATTTCCGTTACAGTTAGGGAAAAATATATTTTTTTTTAAAACATCTTTTTTAAAAACTTGTCAACTTTAGGGCGCCACCCCCGCTAAACGGTGGATGATAGAGAGATGGTGTTGGAAATAAATCGTAGAAAATATAGTCCTCTTCATATTTCTATAAAAAAAATTTATTGTAAAAGTTACAGAAAGGGCTACGTTCCGCAAAAACCACAAATTACCCCCTTTAAAGGGGTGAAAAGGGAGGTTCCGGGGCGAAATTTTTTCAGAAAAAGTTAGTCTTATAATAAGCACCCCTTGATATACCAGAAAAAAAATAAAACCGGACTTGTGTCCATTTTGCAAGGTTCAACCTTTGTTTCCTACACTAACGTAGGCGCGTTAGAACCGTTTGAATAAACCGTGAACTAGCACTTGTTTTCCACTGTCGTGTGTCTGGTTTTACTTATCTTAGATTAGATTTCGACAGAAACCATTCGCGTTGCCACTGACCAATCACTTTTTGTTAAAATAAAAATGTTTTGAGATCATTACATACACACTCGCACACTAATTCAGAATTCCGCCCTTAATACTGCATTACGAGAAACTTCTGTCTGCCTCTTCCTTGCCGATAATTCCTATAATATGTGATGGGATCCATATAAATTTCGGAGTCGTGTTGTTTTCTTGTGCAATTTGTAGTTCAGTTTTTATTAGTTTCTCTAAAGGACTTTTAGGATACAGGTGCTGCATTGCAAGGAGAGAGTTGGGTGAGTCGGTGAGAAACAGAAATATTTGACAGGTTTGCATGTTTCAGGGCGCGATACAGAGCAAATAGTTCGTTGCAAGTAAAAAAGGAGAATATAAGCTGCTAATCTATGATGACTGTGATGTATCACTTTCTAATCCGGAGCTCACCTCTCCAAGATGAGCAAGTATTTTTTTATTCAAGTTGGTCAGCCTTGTTTTTATTGATCTTTCTTTTAAGTAGGGACGGATCTTCTTTAACATGTCACTGAGACCTCTCAAATCAGAAGCTTTTAGTTGTGGAAAGCTTTCTCAATGTTTCTAATTCCATTGGCGACATACACCAAATAGAACAAAGCTCGTCTCGAAAATTAAATTATGAAGATTATTTATCTTCAGTTAACTGTCATTTAAGTAATATTCGTGCGACAGACTTCCTTACTAAAATAGACCACCTTCAGTGTGTACAAAACAACTGGGGGAGTCATCAGAAATTATATACGGATGATTCAAAAATGGAAGGAAAAGTTGGATATGCTATATATTACCCACAAAAATGTATAAAAATAAACAACAGATTACCTGATAAAATGACAATTTTCACAGCTGAACTCATTGCAATCAAAGAAGCATATAAAATATGTATTAATCAAAAAGAGCTCAATTATGTTATATTTACAGACTGCCAAAGCATTGTAAAGAAACTGAAATATAATGTACATAATTTTGAAGAAAATTATATCATCAGTGACATCATAGCAATAAACAGTGAAGCTTTGAAATCGGGCAAAAATATAATATTGTGCTGGAAAAAGGCACACATTGGTATAAAAAACAACGAAATAGTAGATAATCTGGCTAAAAAAAGCAACAATGAAGGAATCCTTTCTGCAAACCTATCAACTTCCTATGGGAGACATAATTTCTATTATCAGGTCTATCAAACGGACGAAATGGCAGGAACAATAGAACAATTCAGACAAAGGAAAGTATTACAAAAAAATCCAGCCTACACTTCCAATCACGACATGGTTAAATCAAGTTTCCAATAGAGGCTTTATCAAAACTATTTGTCGAATAAGAAGTAATCACTATATGACTCCAGTCTACAAAAGAGAAATAGGACTTGTAAATAGTGATGAATGTTTATGTGGAGAGCTAGCTGATCTACAACATATGCTGTTAGAATGTCCTTTATATTTTATTGAAATATCAAATTTTTATACCAATCTAGTTCAAGTTAATGTACAATTTCCTTTTAATCTTATATACCTTTTACAATAAAACAATCTAGATGTTTATAAAATTTTATACAACCATGTGAATCGTTTAAAATTAAAGTTCTGAAAAAAAAATTATAAAAAAAAATTAAAAAAACATATAATTAAAAAATATAATACAAAAAAAATAATAAAAAAAAACAGAGTACAAAACGTATTAGTAGTAATAGTTTTAAATTTAGATACTAAGCATATATTTTGTAAAAGAGAGAACTGAAAACACATTGACTGGCCAGTTGGTTACTTAAACCAGTGCCAATAAAACACAAACACACACACATAAATAATATTTAATCCTATTTTCAATAACTCAGTACCCTGATACCCTTTTTAGCTTAGTTTTGAGTCGATAACACATAGAAACGCTAATCTATCATGCTCTAATGCTAATGACTCCTCAGTATTTCTTTATTACGAATACTGCATCTTTACACGATCTTCCAATGCGAGAACATTGTTGTTCATCTACTAAGCTCATCCTCTAAGTAATTTATCTTTTCTTGCCAAATTTTAGTTATAATCTTAAGAGTGGTATTGAATATACAAATTTGACAGTTTTTTGTCTATTTCTTATATTTTTAATAGTAGGATTAGTTCGAAAGTTCTAGATTCTTCCAAAATTGTTAATTAATACTCTTAGGTTTTCCGTCATTGCTGTTTCATCGCCAATGCTGGAGACAAGAATTTTAGGAAGAGGAGAAGAAAAATATTAAGACTACTAATATGTACCTACATTATACTTACACCATTTTTAAGACACTTAGACCAACGCAATGACATAGTTTTAAGATCAAACAGTTTAATATCTCCGTTATCATATCCTGCAGCTACGACCCTTTCTTCATTATCGTAAGAGTTGCCAAATGCTACTGACCAACAATCTCTTGCAGACGCTTCTGTTGATGGCACGAATTTAGCTACAGGGGTATCTTTTTGTCTGACATCCCACACCATAACGCTACCTGTAAACACAAATCAATTTTTACTGCTTATAGTTTTTTATTAAGAATCTAAGAATTTGAGTTTGATCCAAGAAGAAGTTTTTGACACGTTTTACCAAATAGACGTAAATCTAAACCGAGACAGCTTAAATAAATATACTCAAAAGTCGATAACTAATGTTAAAACTAGTAAATTTCCTGCTCTCTTGTGTTTAAAAACTTCACGTTCCAATTACCAATGCGAAGTATATTTCTCGTTTTCCATAAATTCGTTGTCCTCTTTCTTGCGTTGGTCGTAGTAATGAAATCGTTGCTGTTCCGAGGCATAATCCTGTTTCTATTAGCTGTATGGTTTTAAAGTCTATCAGTAGAGTGCTACCCTGGCCAGGGCCCCCGCAAGGCTGACTGGCGCCCGCGTGCGGGACATATTTTAGCGCCCTTTAAATCTACTATATAAAACTAATAAATATTTTTGAAAGATTTAAACGCAGAATGAAAGACTACATTATTACTGAGGCCGAAAGTCCCTGAAAACTTCTATAATGTTTATTTTAATAAGTTACAAGGGTGAAAATAAAAGAGAAAATTTAGTGCGATTTTTAACCTGCGAGCAGTCGCGCTATTGGGAAAATCTAACATTTTTTCCTTTTTCGTGATAACTCGATGAAAAATTTTTGCAACACAACTTTCCACTCGTAAGTGCTTCGAGGAAGGGTGTAGTAATGCGTGGGTTTTTTTGTTTTTTTTTTTTTCATCTTATTTTTTTGGAATTTATGGCTTTGGTGAGAATTAAATAGCTTTAATAATTGTTAGAAATAATATTTCTAACATAACAAGTAAATAAAAATACTATAAACTAAAAGTTTGTTGTAAATTCGTATTTAAATTCGTTTTGTTAAATTTTTCGTATTTAATTTTTTTTAAAATACTTATTAGTTTTCTCAGGATTCGGAAAAAAAATGAATACATTTAAAACACATTAAAAATTTTGACAGGCGACATTTTGCGCCTTTTCCCTTAAATTTTTTTGCTACATTAATGAACCACCCTGTATATTAAATTAAAAAAAATACATTTCAGTAAATAAACAATAATATTTTGTCATTTCAAAGTTTTCCAACAAATTTTATATAGGTTGTCTGCATAACTAGGAACCATATTTGAAACTGTTTTATTATTAATTTTACGAGAAAAAGTTATTCTTCATAAAAATATCTGCATTGTCTAGAACTTAGAAGACAACCATCAAATATCAAATTTTAGGAATCTTATACGAGGTATGTCAAAAAATATGAGTTTCGGTCAAGAGCAAAGTACGTTTAGTTTTCACAATATTGAAAAGTTATTCATGAAAGGTTGTTCAGCATTGAAAACCATGTTTCTATAATATGCAATTACATCCTTCTAATTAAAATATTGTGATCTAGAAAGGCACTTTACTCTTGATCGAAACTCAGATTTTTTTACACATATCTCATATAAAATTGATAAAATTTGATAGGATTTGATGGTTGCATTTTAGATTTTAGACCATGCAAAGCTTTTTATAAAGAACTTTTTATCATACAATAATTGTACTTTTCAACAACGCCCTTTTCGTTTATTAGAAATAATGTGATGTCTTTTATTATTAATAATTAGCCCTTTTCATTTATTACAAATATTGTGATAACTCTTTTATTATTATTAATTAATTAATCATTAATAATAAAAGAGTTATCACATTATTCATAATAAATGAAAAAGGCGTTGGGTGTCTGTAATCTGAGAAAAAAAATTTTCAATTAAAAGGATGTAATTGCATATTAAAAAAATAGTTTTTAATTAATTCCAAACAACTTTTCATAATAATAATTTTCGATATTGTGAAATATAAGGTACTCTTGATCGAAATTCATATTTTTGATACTCTTATAAGATTGATACAATTTTATATTTGGTTGTATTTTAGTTTTTAAAGCACAATGTCTTAATTTTATTTTTGAAGTGCTTCTTTAGGGACTTCTTTAGGGACGTTGTGCGATTTTTGGATAGGGGAAAAAGCATTGAATTCGCGACCGTCATCGCGACCGTCATTGCGACCGTCATCGCTTGTGCTATATATTATTTGTATGTATATATAAATTGTATAGAAGTATTTAAATTTAAAATAAATGTAAAACCTCTTTTAGGATGGGGAAAAAAGATTTATTTCGCGACCGTCATAGCGACCGTCATCTCTTCGACGAAATAAATTTAGTAGTATCTATATTATGTGTATCTATACATAAATTGTATAGAAGTATTTAAATTTAAAATAAATTTTTTAAAAATAAATATTTTTCGATAGGGAAAAAGGATTTATTTCGCGACCGTCATCTCGACCGTCATCTCTTCGGCGAAATAAATTTTGTACGTACATGTATTGAAGTGAAAACTTATTTAGGGACGTTGTGCACTTTTTGGATGGGAAAAAGTATTAAATTGGCGACCGTCATCGCTTCGAAGAAATACATTTTTGAAGTGGAAACTTCTTGAGGGTCGTTGTGCACTTTTTGGATGGGGAAAAATTATTAAATTAGCGACCGTCATCGCTTCGGCGAAATACATTTTTGAAGTGAAAACTTCTTTAGGGACGTTGTGCAAAATTATTAAATTTGGATGGGGAGAAAGTAATAAATAAGCGACCGTCATCGCTTCGACGAAATAAACATTTGAAGTAAAAACTTCTTTAGGGACGTTGTGCTCTTTTTTGGATGGAAAAATTATTAAATTATCGACCGTCATCCCGACCATCATCGCTCCGATGAAATAAATTCGTGAACTGAAAACTTCTTGCGGGACGTTGTGCACTTTTTGGATGGGGGAAAAGTATTGAATTATGGACCGTCATCGCTTCGACGAAGCTTCGATGAAATCAATTTTTGAAGTGGAAACTTCTTAAGGGACGTTGTGCACTTTTTGGATGGGGAAAAATATAAATTAGCTACCTTTATCGCTTCGACGAAACAAATTTTTGAAGTGAAAACTTCTTTAGGGACGTTGTGCACTTTTTGGATGGGGAAAAATTATTAAATTAGCGACCGTCGTCGTTTCGACGAAATACATTTTTGAAGTGAAACCTTCTTTTGGAACGTTGTGCACTTTTTGGATGGGGGAAAAGTATTGAATTAGGGACCGTCATCGCTTCGACGAAATAAATATTTGAAGTGAAATTTATTTAGGGACATTGCGCACTTTTTCGATGTAAAAAAGTATTAAATTAGCGACCATCACCGCTTCGACGAAATAAATATATAAAGTGAAAACTTCTTGAGGGACGTTGTGCACTTTTTGGATGAGGAAAAATTAGTAAATTAGCGACCGTTATCGCTTCGACGAAATAAATTTTTGAATTGAAAATTTCTTTAGGGAGTTTGTGCACTTCTTGGATGGAGAAAAAGTATTGAAATTGCGACCGTCATCACTTCGCTGAAATAAATTTTGTACATATATAAATTATGTGTATGTATACATAAATAGCATAGGGCATACGCATCGCGTATATCGTATATGATATAGGTATAGCACTTATTTTAGGATGGGGTAAAAGCATTGAGCTCGTAATTTATATACTATAAGAAGTTTTCACTTCTGTCGGCACTCCCACGAGTGCATTTAATATTTTTTTTTTTTCAAAATAAATTGTAAATTGTGGATTTTATTAGAGGAAACCCGATTATATTTAAAATGTATTATTATTATTATTCTCTGTAATGATTATAATACTTACCATTTTCACAATTATTAATTTAATTTCCACACCACTTAAAATAACAACAAATAAAAAAGATTGTCCAATATTTTTTACTCGAAAACAAAAGTTTAAAATCAGGGCAGAATAAACCCAACGGATACTGCAATAATAGTCTCTAATTATTAATTTCAATATAAAATAAAATTTTAAACCTTTTACTGCAGGAAACCAACCGTTCACCAGTTACCGGTTAAATAATGTTTGTGCGTAATAGAGGAGAAGGGAAAAGGTATTATCAAATACATAATCATAATTCAGAGTATTTGTTTACTTCGAGTAAAATATTCACTTTATAGGAGTAAAACTGCTTGATCCAGCAAGTTGTGTTTTTGTAGGAGTAAACTGCCAAGTTGGGTTTTATGGGTGTTAATGATTTATGTTTCTACTGGTCAAGGAGTGTGATTTGATGTTTATTTGACTATTTTGAGTGTCGCTTTAGTTTACAACATAAAATTGATTGGATGGTATGCCAAGCGTAATTCAATCTACTTCCAAGAAAAAAAATAGGAAGGAACAACAAAAATATATTTTTGATGGAGTAAGTTCAATATTTCAGGACGGGAATAATTATTTTTTCAGTAATAATACAATATTTGATTTTTGAGATTTCTCTAGCTGTTCATGAAATAATTAAAATTGTATATAAAAAATGATTATCTTATTTAAAATAAATATTTCTTATTTACCAAACCTTCGGTTTGGCGCCCCTTTGGGGTTACGCCCGCGTGCGCCGCACGCGTTGCACGCCCGGTTACGGGGGCCCTGGCTGTAGATCCCCTCCACCTTTGTCCGCGCTCGGGACCGGCAGCAGTTCTGTCGAGCTAGTCGATCCACCCAACAAAACTACTTAATTTGAGAAATCAAGTACAAAAAGCAAATATACTGGAAGGTTGCCTTAATAATCATATATGGCGAAACCGACATATTAATAGTGAGATGAAGTCAAGAATTTATAAAGCCAATCAGAAACAAGACCCGATAGAGCCACAATACAAAGACTACTGGAAACGGCATACATGAGAGTACTGAGAAGAATTACAGGAAATACGCTGAGAGATCGAAAGATGAGTGAAGACATTAGAAGAAAATGTAACGTATAGTGTATAAACGAATGGACACTAAATAGAAAAATGAAATGGAATAAGCACATTGTAACGGTCCGAAAATCATTATTACTTTTGCTCCACCCTGTACACTCAGTCCGTTAGTCATGTTTGTGTTTCAGTGTATTATGGTCAGTTGGATTGATCTTGTGCTCTCATGGATATTCATATCTCTTTTATCTGAGGGACCTCGATATGTTGTTAATCTGACTGTTGTGATAATATTTTACTAATGTATTTTTGGCGACTGTGAAACTGTAATATGTTATTTTGAAGCTGATTTGTTTATGTTGTGAATTCCTTTGCAGAGATAAGGGCTCTGAGTGTGTTTATGTAATACAACAAGTTTACACGTGCAATATTGCGAACGTTGCGAAACGCCTTGGAGAATATTAAGCTGAGATATAGCTACCAGAATTCCATTTGGTTTAATCCTATTTGCGAGAGAAAGAGTTATTGCCTTTGAGGCCGTGGTTGAAGTTTGCTTAAATCTTTTATATTCGTTTTGAAATGAAGAGTGGAAATTGACTCATTTTTTGATTGGTAAAACAGGACATGGTTGAGTAGGATAGAAAAATGGGGAGAGGGAATGAGTTTTGGGTTGTGAGAGAGTTCGAAGAGGATTGGAGATCAGTTCGGAGTAGTCTAGAGGAGAAATCAGTTCTGGTAGTCTAGAGTAAGAAGCTGGTGCCTTTCCGTCAGTAGGCTCTTTGCCTTGCTGACGGAGAAAACTGTTGATAATAGTTCAATGGAGATAGTTGTTTGTATTTAGTTCAGTTTAGTTTTTGTTCCAGAGCCGAAGTAGGCTTAAGTGGCTGCTGTGGTCGTAGAGTGTCAATTCTCGACCGTATTTTGTGTTTCTAAGTAGTGATGGATTAAACTGATCCATTGGTTTTCCTTGGTAGAAAAGTTTTTCGGTTTTTTAAGTTGTTGTATTATATGTTGCATACAATAAACGGACAATGGAATTCCATCTCTAATATAATTAATAGCTGTACTTTATCTGTCAAAATGAGTGTCGTTATGTGCCGTGACAACAAATGTGCCGTAACATCAGGACAATGTTTAATACCTTAACTGTCGCATGGATGGACTATGGATCACCCACGGATAAAGAACACAACAAGGTACTTGCGCTATTTTTAATTGTTGAACTCTTACGTTTTCTCGCCAATTAGTAAGATGATTAAAGGTTTTTTTAACAACGTTGCTAAATTTTTATTTGTTTCAATAAAGTAAGATTTTCTTTATCAATATCTATCCTTCGTATAAAGTAATCACACATGAAAGTAGCCTACGGTAAGTACAGATATTTCAAATAACTGGCATTCTTAGTTTTATATATTTTTATATAAATAAGAATATATTATATTTTCTTTTTTTAATCTTCCCCCGGCCCCGAGCAATTAAAGTTTCAATTTTATTTAACATATATTAAGAGTCCACACCCCTACATCTCTGAAGACTTAGAGCTACCGAGGTACATCAAAAAGTTAAGTAGCACCAAGTATATTTTTATAAAAAGACTAAGTTTTCAATTTAATGGCATGTAAAACAACATAATGTTACTCTACATCCCACCAGACTGAAAACAATGGGAACCTTCTCTGGTTAAACCTCCGAGGCTTCTACAATTTTCAAGTCATAACGGATTCTGAGACTAAGGAAGATGAGGGAATTTTACAATTTATAATTCACGTCCCATCTGCTCAGCGCGGTAAAGTTCCAACGAGAATGGTTCCCTTCGTACTCCTTAGTCTCAGCATCCGTTATGGCTTGCAAATTGTAGAAGCCTCGGAGGTGTAACCAGAGAAGGTTCTCATTGTTTTCAGTCTGGTGGGATGTAGAGTAACATTATGTTGTTTTACATGCCATTAGATTGAAAACTTAGTCTTTTGCTAGCAGTTGCCGCTAGGGCATCTATGCCATTTCGTTCGTTGCAATCCGTGACTGCACGCCAGGGTTTGTTTTGGTTGGATCAGAGAGAGCAGCATGTATGTGCCTCCTGATAAGAGACTAATAAGTTTAGAAACCGGTAGAGGTGCTTGCTGCACTCTCTGATTGAACTAGAATACGATACGGGTGTATTTTCGTTTTGCAACTAAATTGAAAATGGTTTTTCATTTTTGATATATTTTTATATTTTGTTAAATTTGTCATGTTACATATTATTTTTTTTTGTCTTTGTTATCCATAGGCGTGCTACATATAAATGTCGCCCACCGTGGTTGGGGCGTACATGGTGCTATATAAAAATGGCACCCAACGTGTCGAGCTCTTCTTCTTTCTAATTCTTTAATGCTATAACATGAGCAGGATGGGCGAGACACGTGTGGTCAAAATAGAAATAGATAAATCACCAATCGATAGTATCGGCCGACCGCGCAAAAGTTCGAGTGACAAGAAAATTAATAAATTATGATAATATTCAACAACATTCATCGAATCTATACGTCGGTTTTCTGCACTTGCTTATGACACTATCCACCAATTATCGAATAATTTCTTATATAACGTCTTTTTTCGATGGAGAACACAAAGAAGGAATAAGAATAAACATTTGACGAGAATGGAGGGTGATAAAATTGTCAAAATTCTTAAGGATGGAAAACCAGCAAAAGGAGACTACCAAGAAGACAAACAAAGAAATGGCGAGATAGCTTATCATTGTAATCGCACATATTATGAAACAAGACAGTAAACCAGTAAACATAATGTACACGTTTCTATTAAAAAAAACCTAAAATTATGAAATTAAGTGATTTATCCTTTTAAAACATTAATACATTAAACAAAAACAGCAATATGACGAAGGAAAGTGATTAATTCGCACAGTGAGAATTTCAAATTTTGACAATGTTCTGACACAGCGATACTCAACCTTTTTTCCTGGGTCACATAGTAGCTATTGCCACAGCTTACGGGCCGCATAGGTGGAGTAGTATACAGGATGTTTCATTAAGAAACGGAAATACTTAAATGGCGAATAGAGGTCGCTGAGGCGGTTCTAGATATTCTACATTTATTGCCCCACCGAGTTTTATAACCGAGTTACAGGGTGTTTTTATCGATTTTGCCCATTTTTGTCTGGACCATAACTTTATAACCACCTTGTATTTTTTTTTGATATTTGATACACGTATGTCTTACTTAGAACCCAAACCATAGAACTACTAATCAGAAGAAAAATCCAAGTCCGGATTAAAAAAATATACTTAAATTCATTGTGACCTTGAAACAACATCCTGAAGGTATATTGAAATTTTCAAAACCCGTTTGTACATTTGAAAAGAGCACAAAGAACTGAGTTTATAGGTTCGCTTAAATGTTTTTCGCAGAAAATTTAATCACTTTAATTTTGAAATGAAATATATTGAAATTTTTAAGAACAGAGATTACCAAGCAGGTTTCTAAAGCACTTTTAATAATAAATTATTGAATTTAATGAATACATTCTCATTTTAACACCAATCAATACTTAGTTACTACATTGGAACGACCCACTTACTACTAATCACAACAAAAATACAGGTCCAGATTAACAAAAAATATAAAGTGATTGTGACCTTGAAACAACACACTGTATATTGAAATTTTCAAAACCCGTTTGCACATTTGAAAAGACCACAAAAAACTAAGTTTAATGGTTCACCTTCATTTTTTTCGCAGACAATTTAATGACTTCAATTAATTTTGAAACTATGCCGAAATTTTTAAGATCTCTGGGAACTCACCACAAAAATTTCGATTTAATTTCGAAATTAATATCATTAAATGGTCTGTATAAAAAAATGAAGCGGTCAATTAAACTTTGTTTTTTGTACTCTTTTCAAATGTGCAAACGGATTTTGACAATTTTAATATACAGGGTGTTGTTTCAAGGTCACAATTATTTTATATTTTTTTGTTAATTCAAACCTGGGTTTTTCTTGTGATAAGTAAGTGTCATTCCAATGTAGTATATAATTATGGATTATTTTTAAGATGAATATTTATTTATCAAATTAAGTAATTTATTATTCCAAGTGCTTTAAAAACCTGCTTTTTAATCTTAGAGTTCTTAAAAATTTAGTTTTTGCCTGAGGTACCTAAGGTACCTATGGTACCTTAGGCACCTTAGGCAAATCCAGGATTTGACCAAGTTTCTTCAGTTGAGAAAAAAAGAGTGTGTGTGTACTTTGTACGCACGTAAGAAGTTATACTTCTAAATATGATTTCAATGAAATAAATATACTTTCGGACAGTTTATTTGTATTTTATTTAAAGATTAAATTTATTTTTCTTACTACTTTCCAAACATTTTTATTAAAACAATACTAAAAATTAAAAAAATATTAGAAAACACCAGGATTCGAACCGGGGTACTCTTGATCTCCAGTCCAACGCTCTACCACTGAGCTATACCCTTTTGATTATCTGGGCTAAAGATTTCTCAGACATAGTGACAAACAGACGAAGTGAAATATAAAATATTTTAAATATTACTTATTATCTTATTCCCGAGGTAGACAAGTCCAAATACACAAAAATTATAATAATAGTTATTTATGATATAAATGTTAAATAAAAGTACAATTTTAAGGCACGTATGTGAAAGTTTCGTGTGAAAGATTCGCTTCGCTCATTCTGCAATTCACATGAGTGCCTTAAAAATGTACTTTTTAACACGTACCTATATCATACAATATTTTTTCTACAAACGTCTTATATATCAACAATTATAATTTATTCATTCTCAATTACAGGACAATATCTACAAAAACTTTTACTTGAACTTGACTGACATTTCATTTTTATATTTTTCTTGACTATTACAAACATCAAAACTGCCTATTCGCTCTGAGCTTCGCTGGTGTCGCTCCTAGCGGTTACTAATTCAACTTTTACCGGTAATTTTTAAATTTATTATTTAATTGTTATCGCTTAATATTTACAACGCAAAAAATAATTAAATTGTAATCGATTTTTTTAAGATTTTTCTAATCATTTTGATGTTCTATTGATAAAATATCAATTTCTTACTTCGGATACTTTGACAATAATCGTGTAGATGGCGCTAAGATTATAATAGATTATTTATAATTAGATATTACGGAACATTAAAAAAACTTAAATTCAGTATTTAAAACGTAAGTATATTTAAGGTAAAAATATATACCACAGCTTTGACCAACTAATATTGTTTATAATTAATGTTTTTAATTTTAATTTTAAATTAATCACTTTGACATTAATGTCAAATTTCCGGTAAACGTTTACAAACTTGTCACTACTGGCGTTCGCGAATTTGTAAATATCCCCTCTACGTACGAGCTCACAGCGTATACTGTCGATACGTAAATCAGAATAACATCTACTTTTATTTTTGTATATTCTAACAAATTTTAATAGTTTTTTTCTACAAACGTGTTAAAAATGCAATACAGTTTTAAATTAAATTTTAAAAAACCTTTTAAACCACCTTTTTCAAATTGCGCAAGTTGTATTATTAATATCTATTAATGTTAATAAATGAAATATAAATATTTTGACGTTTCACAATTTGACAATTTACTTTTAACTGCAGTGCCTTAAAATTTTTAAAGCACCGGTGCTTTAAAGTACCATTTTTAACGCTCCTATGGAGTGCTATAAATTGCATTTTTAACACGTTTGTAGAAACATATATTTAAAAACACTAATAGGTATATTCTTTCCACACCTTTTCTGGACTGATAAATACATAAATTAAAACATTTAGTAACGAACTCCATACTGCCTGTGTGCGCATGCGCGCAGATTAATAAAATACCCTCAATGAAATCGCGCCTAAAGAAGTATAACTTCAAAAATAAAAATTGGTGAAGAATTGCAAATTGCATATTTATATCATTTATTGTCCTCAGAAAATACTATGGCAATAGGTACATATTAAACACATGAAATATCTGCAAGCGTTAACCATAGAAGTCAAAATAATTTGAAGAGACGGTGTAAGTAGAAACATCAGAGCGAAAGTCTCAGATAATTTTTTATTTCTACCAGAGACAATAATTTCTGTATAAAAATTTTAAGTTATATAATTATAATATAGTTTTTAAATTCATACCATCTCTAGAGCCCGTCACTATTTCTGGCGCACCACATCCAGAACTTGTTCCTGCCACACCGTCAATGGAATTTATTATCGCACTATGAGCAGTACTTTTATATACTGGCCAAAGCGGATCCTCCAAATCCCTAAAAAAATTTTTATAATAAATAACAACTTTAAAAACCATCTAACGTGTATATTTGGTGCTCTGGAAATTCAGTCTACAAAATGCTACAACAATGACACTATACATGACTGTATACTTCTTTGCTTACTTACATACTAAACTAACTAAACAAACGATTTCAACAATTAACTGAAAAAAATATTGTCAGGGAATATCAAACCTATTTCCGACAAAGAAGATCTACTACAGCTAACGAGCTATTCATAGTAAAATAAATTCTAAACAAATCGTGGGAATATGACATTGACGTCCTTAACAACTTCATAGATTGATTTAAAATAAATCTACGACACAATTAATAGATTTAAATTGTATCAAATATTACATAGCTTTAATATCCACCAAAAATATTACCGACTAGTAAAAGCAACAATGGGCTTGTCAACAGCAACTGTCAGAATACAAAATGAGCTCACAGAAGTTTTCTACGGTCAAAGGCATAAAGCAAGTAGCCTGGTAGATAGGATGGTCATATAGTGAGAATGGAAACCGAAAGATTGCCGAAAAGCGCTCTAGATCAGCGTTTCCCAACCGGTGGGTCGCGACTCACTAGTGGGTCGCGAGCGGGTTTCAGGTGGGTCGCGGCGTGGCTCTTGCAGTAGCTGAATACCGTAAATATATAACATCATGGGTGAAGGATTGGTCGCGAATATGAAAAAACATCAGAAAGTGGGTCGCCACACATAAAAGGTTGGGAACCACTGCTCTACATAGTAAAATTCAGAGCTCAATACTAAAAGGAAGGCCACGGAAAAGGTGGGAGGAAGAAGTAGAAACGAAGGCGCAAAATTTCCTAGATGTGAGAACCTGGAGCAGTGGGGAAGATTGGTGCGGGACCAGTGAGGTTGAAGGCACGGTTTGGAGGAAACCAAGGCTCTACTAGGCTAATTAGAAAGTAGTAGCTTGAAGGCCATGTCAGCAAGATAATACTACATATAATCAATGAGAGACTAAAAACGTTCCTTTAACAGAGAAATTCCACAAGAGCAAACTGGATTTACCAAAGGTAGAGGTATTTGAGAAGACCTGTGACAGATAATCGAAAAATCTAGGAAATTCAATATTCCACTGTACATATGCTTTATAAATTAACGTACAGCATTCGACAGGGTCAAGTACAGACACTTATGGCGAATACTAAAAGAAGTAGGCGTACCACAACACCTTATTTCACTTATAACTGAATTATACGAACACATTACTGGATCAGTTGAAGTACTGAAACACTTTCAAATGAATTTCATCCAGAACGGAGTGTCAGACAAGGATGTATACTATCTCCACAATTATTCAATATATATGGGGACCATATTATAAAAAGAACACTTGAAGGATGGGAAAAGGGCATCTCAATAAATGGTCATAAAATAAACAACCTACGTTTCGCAGATGACAGTCCTTCTTGCAAATAGTCAAACACAGCTGATTGACCTTATACGAATGGTCGAAAACGAAAGTCAAATATTTGGTCTGCAATTAAGCATATCAAAGACAAAAATCATGATAGTGGATAGACTACATAACAATCATCCACACATAACCACAATTGACTTGTGTGAGGTTGTGAGCTCATACTTACATCTGTGATCATTGATCACAAACACAGGGTCACTACAGGAAGAAATAAAACGTAGATGTGACCTAGCAAAAGTTACCAGAGCAAAAATGACCACAATATGGAAGGACTGTCAAATTTCAAGAGCGTTAAATTAAAGATAAGGTTGATCAACTGCTTAATATTCCCAATACTGACCTACAGATGTGAATCTTGGAACATGAGACAATCGGAAAGAAGAAAGATAGACGGCACTGAAATGTTCTGTTGTAGACGAATGCTACGACGTGAGGGAGAGAGAGAGAGAGAGAGAGAGAGAGAGAGAGAGAGAGAGAGAGAGAGAGAGAGAGAGAGAGAGAGAGAGAAAGAGAGAGAGAGAGAGAGAGAGAGAGCTCGCAGGCAGAAAGGCACGAGTCTAACTCGAGGAGTAGAGACGTACCTACATAAAATAAACTTAGTGTGTGTGTTCACAAAGAGGGGATGGCATTAAATAAACTTGCCACAGATATAATAAACTTAGTACATATAGCAAAATTAATAATCCAATAGATTGAAGATCTTAAAAGATTGACAAAAGCAGGAGCCATAGAATTCATGGGCGCCCGTACACATGGGCAGGGGGGGAACGTGCCCCCTGGCTTTTCGGCTGCTTTAAGTTATAAATGGTTATCCAAAGTATACAAAACATAATGTGCAACATCTTCTCGTCTGCCCCCCCCCCCCTAAAAAAAGATAAAATAATGAAGCGAAGAAATACTGTCTTTAAGTTGCCGTAATTAATTTCTGAGGTCATTTAGTATATTATTCAAACAATGGGGAAAATATATAAATACATTACCACACTTGTAATCTTCCAGAAAAATCACCGGTAGCTAAATGTCTATTTCTTAAATTCGATGCTTCAAACGTACCACACTTAAAATGTTCTTTTTTGCCAAACTCATGTACTTTCTCAACATTCTCGCTAGTTAACGAATATACTTCAACAATACCAGATCCATTCGATTTTCCTCCAAGTGTCACGAACTTGGCAGAACAAGGTATCCATTTAACATCATGCACTGAGTAATCCACATTTTTCTGATTATGACAAATTATCTGAGGTCTTTGTAGAGCCTCCATTAAAAATATAGTTCATGCGTTATTATGACTGACGGAATATATAAGTATCAGTCAAGATATTGATGTAATAAACTTGTTGTTATGGAGATCTTCGTTAGACTTTTCACATATAAAATAATTCATTTGGTCTTTATTTTCTTGTCGTGAATTTTCAGTAAACATTTATTTTTTTTTGTAAGCATTTATTAACAATCAGAATTACATATTATATGAATTAATTTGATAACAAGTACAATAACTTGTACCTATCAACTATAGTATTGTACACTAAAATGGCGTTATGAGGTACATCACCCAGCGGTTTCACCTCAGTTTCAGCGAAGATCTATGGGCCATAATCTTCGCAATCTTCTGTTCATCTGTTGTTTAGTGGCTGCAGTAGTGGTAATATTAATTGGTTGGGGTGGCCTTCCAATTTCTCGTGGTATCTGTTGGCTTTTTCTTGAATTACTGTGCTGACTAACGGGATGTTTAGGTCTCTATGAAGGGTTTGGTTGGAAATGTACCACGGGGCATTTGCGATGGTGCGTAGAATTTTTGATTCAGTTCTTTGGATAATTTTTGTGTTTGATTTGCTGGCACAACTCCATAGTTCTATACCGTACGTCCATATAGGTTTGATGACTGTTTTATAAATCAGCAGTTTGTTCTCAATTGAGAGTCGAGATTATAAGACAATTAATTTCTTTCAATCTCAACTCAATTTGTTTCTTCTTCTTTAAAATGTGTTGTTTCCAGTTTAATTTAGAATCAAGATGAAGCCCCAGGTATTTGACGATATTCTGTTGTGGTATATTGACTTAATTAAGGCTAATATTTGGGCATTGGTCTTTCCTTAGTGTGAAAGTTATATGTGTTGACTTAGTTTCATTAGCTTTTATCTTCCATTTCTTTAACCACTGTCCAATTTGGTCTAGGTGTTCTTAAAGTTTTAATACTGCAGCTGTTGGATCCTCTTCAGTTGCAAATATTTCTGTGTCATCAGCGAAAGTTCCAATGGTGGTTTGTGGAGAGGTTGGTAAATCGGATGTGTACAGTACATAAAGAAGTGGACCCAATATACTACCTTGTGGGACTCCTGATTGAATTTTGTTACGGTTTGATAGTTCATCCTCCACTTTAGTTTCAAATTCTCTGTGATTTAAATATGATTTTAATAAGTCAAAGTATTTGTTGGGTAGAGATTTTTTAATTTTATAAAGTAATCCTGGGTGCCATACCTTATCAAATGCTTGGCTGATGTCCAAAAAGGCTGCTGTGCAATACTCTTTATTGTCCAAAGATCTATTAATTACATTATGATATGCGATGGCATTGGTGCACTGTAGAATGAGCTTGCCGGAATCCAAATTGGTGTTCTGGGATCCAGTTTTGGAATTCTAGGTCGCTCATAATTCTTTTAAGTAACAGCTTTTCAAGAAGTTTTGACATTATTGGCAGTAGACTTATTGGGCGGTATGATGAAACATCCGTTAAAGCTTTACCAGGTTTCGGCAGTGCCGGTTTATCCACTGGGCGCTTGGGGCGGGCGCCCAGGGGCCCGTTCCTTTTAATTATAAAAAAAAGTCGCTAAATAATTTACATAATCTCCAAAAAAAATATATCTTACGCAGATACGCCAATACACTGCAAACGCCTTTGTTCTATTGTTACATTTCTTCACGACTATACACAGTGCCGTAGCCTAGCCCCACAGGGGCCCCGTGTCTGTGTTTGTGGCGGGGCCCTTTTCCAAAAACTACAGAAAGTTGTCAGATTTCGTCATGTCAATGATTAAAAACTACCCAGGTAGTGGGTAAAAACTGTGTAGGTTATTAATCAATGGCCATGTCTCGAATTGTATCCAAAATAATCGCACAAACGGAGTTTTTTTAGTTTCTAATAATTTCCTTTTTGAATTGTGGGGCTTAAATATTAATTTATCTCACTTTTCGGCTTTAAAATAAGTTCTATTAAAATAGGAACAAAATAAGTCCTTTTAAAATAGTTAAACGCAAGGCAAAAATAGATATACATAAATCTAATTTATAGATAAAGAATAGATTATTCTCGAAAATGCCAATACCCAAACAATAGGTACACACTCTTTCAAACATTCAAAAGTAAAGCGATTACAAAAATTGCAATTTGGCATTATACAGTGGCCTCTAGGCTAGCACTCCACTTGCGATTTTTAATCACAGCGACAAAAAAATCGCTGTCGCAGAAAATCTAGAATCTAGAAAATTAGTCGCTGTTTTCGGAATCGCGAATTGAATGCTACAAGGATGTATCATCAGCTTTTAGGTGTTTTTACGATGCTAATGAAACCAAAGAGAACTTGCATAATTAAATTACCCATTTTGTAACGTTATGCCAAAATTTGAATAAACATACAATTTATGAAAAATTTGATTCTTCCAGGATGTAAAAGCAACTTTTCCCAATATTTTAACTTTACTGCAAATTTATTTGACGATACCAATTTCTAATGCGTCAGGCGAGCGGTTATTTTCGGCTTTAAAAAGAATAAAATCATATTTAAGGTCAAATTTGGGTCAAGAAAACCTAGACGCATTATCACTATTGTATCTAGAGAATGAAGCACTGGAGAAACTAAATTGTGATAATCTTATATGGCAGTTTGCGATGGCAAGTCAAGAAAAAAGTGATCTAATTTTTGTCTTTATGTATTTTTTAAAATATGTTTTTAAATGTCTTTTTTTGATTTTTTTAACGTTTGCTATTATTTTGCTTGTTTAAAAAATATATTTTATGGATTTTACAATAAACCTTTATAGTTAATGCATGTGTTTTCTTGTTAAAAAACTGACAACGAATAGCAATGAAGGGGCCCCTAAACCTCCAGCGCCCAGGGCCCGAAGTTAGGTTAAACCGGCACTGGGTTTCGGTATCATAATTACTTGGGCAATTTTTAGTGATATAGGCCAATAATTAAGTCTTAAGATTGCATTTAATATGTACAATAACTTCATTATACCTTTTTTAAGGAAGTTGTTTTAGCATTGTTGCTGTTATGAGATCAGTGCCTGGTGCCTTCTTTTCATTCAAATGATTAATTTCATCATTGATCTCCTTCGGTGTAATTAAAGTTAGTCGCTCTCTTTGATTAATTCGTAAGGCTAGTTCCTGCTCTACTTCTTGTACTTGGTCATTGCCGTGTGGCTTAAAGACTTCAGTTAGATGTTCAGCAAATAAATCAGCTTTTTGTTTGTTGCTTTTTGCCCATGGTCCTGGTGGTTTTGAGTTTTTGCATGTGAATAAAATATTAAATGTGTACGGACGCGTTATACTCCAGTCAATGGGAGCAGGAATAGGATATTACCTCCGAAGTCTATCCTACTGCATGGATTTTAATGAAATTTTGGGATTAGCCTCTACTTATCTTCTAATTCAAAGTCTACCATATGCCGATGTGTGCTTTTATCTTGGGGGTGGTTCCCACCCCTTCTCGGGAGTGGAAAATTTTTCGGTTAAAATAACCACGGGAGCGACTATAGAACCTAATTCTAAGCAAAAACTGTTCTATATTTATTTTTTGAAAACTCAATACTTTTTGAGTTATTCGAGGTTGAAAATTTGCCATTTTCATTAAAAAATTACACCTTTTCGAACGGTTTTTTGCGAATACCTTAAAAACTATGCATCTCACTAAAAAAACTATATAAAACATTGTTGTAGCTTATAGGAAAACAAAGAGATTCGTTTCGTCATAAGTCTTCTAAATAGTTATAATACAAAAAGAGATATGGTAGGTGAGAAGAGCTTGTTTTTTTTGGTGCATGCTCAAATCGGTGTATTCAACTTAAAATAACAGAGAAACGGTCGATTGTAGATGTACAATGCTACCAATACCTTTTGTAGTGCTTAAAAAGACCTTTGAAATGAACAATACTAAATGTCGATTACATTCAAACTAAGCGAGATATGCTGCAAAAAATTGATATATATATATATATATATATATATATATATATAATCGGTTTAAAACGTCCTCCGACGTCTTCCGATGCCCAATCTCCATGCATCTCTATCTTCCCAAAAGTCTTCTTCTAAACCTCTCTCTCGGATCTCTCTGTCTATTCCTTCTCTCCAGCTCTTTCTGGGTCGGCCTCTTTTTCTCTTTCCATGTGGTTACCAATCTAGAATCTGTTTTGGCAGACGGTGTTCTGGCATTCTCTGCACATGTCCATACCACTTTAGTTGTTGTACTCTTATATCTTCGACAATCGTATGTGTGACTCCCATAATCTCTCGTATACGTTCGTTATTAATTCTTTCGAGTTTTGATTTTCCTGCGGCACGTCTCCAGTAGTCCATCTCCGTGGCTTGTAGTGTTCTTTCAGTAGTTGTCTTTAACTGCCACACGTCACTTCCATACATTACTATGCTCTTTATAATAGTGTTGTATATTCGATGTTTATTTTTTTTTTTGGATATATGTTGATCCCAAATAATACAATTTAGTTGAGATATGGCCCTTCTACCTTGAGTGTTTCGTTTTTTTTTATAGCCTGATCTGATTTGCCGTCGTCCGTGATTTCTACTCCTAAATAAGAGTATTTATTGTTGTACTTAATGTGTTGTCCGTCGTTTAAAACTAGATTCTGTTCGTTGCCACCGATGTTCATGTACATTGTTTTCTCTATGTTAACTTCTAATCCCCATTTTTTGTACTCTTCGATTAATTTCCGAGTCATGTATTCCAGATCGTCATATTCGTTGGCAATCACAATTTGATCATCAGCAAAACATAGAGTGTACAGGTTGTTATTATTTAATTGTATACCCATGCCGCTGCACTTCCGCTTCCAAAGTTTTAATGCTTGTTCCAGATATATTTTGAAAAGTGTCGGCGATAGGCAGCATCCCTGCTTCAGTCCTTTGTCTACTACAAAACGTTTGGAAACATTCGTTCCTATTTTAACTTTAGCGTTGGCGTTATCATATAGTTTTTCCACTGCTGTTATGAGATTTGAGTTGATGTTCGTTTGTCTTAGAGTGTTCCATAACTTGTTTTGGGGGATGCTATCGTAGGCCTTTTTTAGATCAGCAAACAAAAAGTGGACTTCTTGATCTACAGCAACCTTTTTTTCTATAAGTTGAGTGATACAAAAAAAGTGGTCTATGGTCGATCTACCAGCTCTAAAACCCGCCTGTTCTTCTGCCTCCATATCAGTGTATTCTCTTTCTATTCTATTTTTGATCATTTTCCCATAAATTTTACTAAGGGTACTAGTAACTGCTATTCCACGGTAATTGTCGCAGTTTTGTTTGTTTCCTTTTTATGTAAAGTTGAAATGGTAGAGGTTTTAAATTCAGCTGGAACCTCTACTTTGTTTATGCAGTTTTGAAAGAATATTGCCAGGTGTTCATATAGTTTTTCAGTTCCATATTTTATTAGTTCTGAGGGTATATTGCCAGGTCCGGGTGCTTTTTTGTTTAATGACTAATAAGAAAAAATGAGAAGGATATTTAACCCCTCATCCACGAGAATTTAAATTCATCGTTTTCCTTCTACTATACATTTTATTGGAGGAATAATTACCTTAAAAACCTCAAAATTGCGACCTGAAATGTACGAACTCTTTTTGAAGCAGGAAAATTGGATAACGCGACTCTAGAAATGGAACGCCTACAGATACAAATCCTCGGCATCAGCGAAACGAGATGGCCACACTCGGGAAAATGTGCAACCGCGAATTGAACCTTATTCTACTCCGGAAACAATGACAAAGACCACAGAAACGGAGTAGGATTAGTATTAACTAAGAAACTCGCTGAAAAAGTAATAAATTTTGTCCCCCATTCTGACCGCATAATACTGATACAACTACAGGAAAAACCCATGAATATAAATATAATCCAGACTTACGCACCAACTGCTGATAAATCAAATTCTGAAATTGAGCGCTGGTACACAGAATTGGAAACCATCATTAAACTAGTTCGAAAAACTGAAATAACCATTATAATGGGAGACTTTAACGCAAAAGTTGGGGATGAACCAGTGCCAGAAGTGGCTGGCAAATGGGGACTAGGTAAGAGAAATGACAGAGGCGACAGATTGATAGAATTCTGTCAGCAACATGAGTATGTAATTAACCTGGTTTAAACTACCACCAAGAAGGTTATATACCTGGAAGTCCCCACAGGATAGAGAACATAACATCGTCCGCAACCAAATTGACTTTATTCTTGTCAATAAAAGGTACCGAAACTCTTTCAAAAGCGTAAAAACTTTCCCTAGTGCTGACATTGGTTCCGATCATAATCCAGTAGTGGCGCAGATGGAAGTGCGATTAAAACTATGTAAACCACCACAAAAGAAGACTATTAGACGCATATCCGAACAACTCAATGATGAAAAAACCAAAAAGAAAACAGAAGAGCAGCTGAACAACAAACTGAAAAAAATTGCCAACAAAGAAGACAGAGCACAAGATATAGAACAAAACTGGGAGGAAATCAGACACGTCCTTGCAACAGCAACCGAAATGATAACAGAACAACGACCACGGAAGCAAAGATGGATGACAGAGGAAATATTGGATTTAATGGATGAAAGAAGAAAATGCAAACAGCACAATGCAATGTACAAAGCAATAAATAGAACCATTAAACAAAAAATAAAAATTGCAAAAGAAAAATGGATAACAGAACAATGTGAAGAGATCGAAAACTTATATAAAAAACATGATGACTTCAAATTTGACTTTGGTCCTGACAAGGACCAAATAATCTAATCAACGCAGAAGGCAAACTGATTTCAAGCCCTGAAGAACAAATAAACATGTGGGAAGACTATATAAAGGAACTCTTCTATGACATCAGAGAACATCCTACATTAAACAAAGAAAACGACGAAGGTCCTCCAATACTGAAGTCCGAACTGGAATATGCTCTACGTCAACTAAAAAACAACAAATCTGTATAGTCCAGAGAAATAAGATTTTTCTCGTGACACATCCCCCTCCAGGCCGAAACCAAATTTTTTGAGTAGTATGGACATCTATATTATTAACCTATATGTTTCCTGCAGCCGATTTTGATGATATACATAGTTATAAACAAATGAAGATCAAAAAACGCTAAATTTTCGCTTTTTTCGTCTATTACCAAAAAGTTAAGCAATTTAAACAAATTTGAGTGTAAGAAACTCATAAATCGTATAAAAAACTTCAATATGGCGTTCGCTGAATATGTCCATCCTTATTGGTTGCTTAGAAAATTGCAAAATAAATAATAAATTTTGAGTTTTTAAAAATATTCATAACTTATGTAAAAATTAACTTAGAACCTTCTTATTAAACGGAATGCTGACACTTCTTGTACTTAAATTATATTTTAAATTTCAAAGCAATTGGTCAAATAGTTTAAAAGTTATTTAATTTGTTTATCCCAAATTCATTTTTTTTTGCAACACTACAAGTCAGAAAATTATGAGGCTACAATCATACTTCGGACAGTTTATGAAAGAAGAACATTTATACTATTACCATTATTAAAAATAAATGACAAAAAATAATTTTAAACAGTGTAAAATTATTTTGGAAAAACATGTCGATTTTTTGCTTACTTATAAACAATTAGAATAACTTTTTAACCGTTACCTGTAGAAAAATTATTTTTTCATATTTAGAAAGACTGAATTTTTATACACATTTAGAAAGAAAAACAACTGTCCTAGGACAATTAGGGACAAAGTTAGCCCCCCCCCCCATTTATTTAATTCAGATGTTTTTGCAAAATAATTTTGCAATATTTATAATTATTTTTTGTAATTTTTTTTTTAATTAAATTAATACTGTAAATTTTCTTCTTCCATAAACTATCCAAAGTATTACTGTAGCTTCATCATTTTGTGACTTACAGTGTTGCAAAAAAAAATAAATTTTGGATAAACAAATTAAATAACTTTTAAACTATTTGACCAATTTCTTCGAAATTTAGGGTATGAATTAAGCACCATAAGTCTCAGCATTCCGTTTAATAAGAAGGTTCTAAGTTAATTTTTACATAAGTTATAAATATTTATAAAAACTCAAAATTTATGATTTATTTTGCAATTTTCTAAGCAACCAATAAGGATAGACATATTAAGCAAACGCCATATTGAAGTTTTTTATACCGTTTATGAGTTTCTTACTCTCAAATTTGTTTAAAATGCCTATTTTCTTAGTAATAGACGAAAAAAGCGAAAATTTACCGTTTTTTGATCTTCATTTGTTTATAACTATGTATATCATCAAAATCGGCTGCAGGAAATATATAGGTTATTATTATAGATGTCCATATTACTCAAAAAATTTAGTTTCGGCCTGGAGGGGGTTGTGTCACTAACAGGCTATTTTTTTCCCTATTTCTCTGAACTAGTAGGAAAAGATGAAATATCAGCTGAGATATTGAAGTTAATCAACGAGGAAAACTTAGACCTCCTTCTTGGACTATTTAATAATGTTTACAATACAGGGGCAATCCCTAAAACCTGGCTTGAATCCGTCTTCATACCACTGCCTAAAAAGAAGAACGCCAAATTATGCCAGGACTTCCGCCTTATAAATCTATTAAATAACATTCTGAAGCTTTTCTTGCGAATCATACAGAACAGAATATATAAAAGATGTGACGAGGTCACCGGTCAAGAACAATTTGGCTTCAGGAAAGGTATGGGGACACGAGAAGCAATATTCTGTCTTCAAACTCTGGCACAAATATGCAAAGATCAGCAAGCAGACCTTTTTGTCTGTTTTATAGATTTTGAGAAAGCGTTCGATAGGGTGAAGCACAAGACCTTAATAGAAAGATTGAACGACATCGGAGTCGACAAAAGAGATTCTAAAATTATAGAGGCTATTTATTGGAATCAGACAGCAATCATAAAGACCAATGGTAACACGTCAAGGCCAATTGAAATACAACGAGGTGTTAAACAGGGTTGTGTGCTATCACCCATACTGTTTAACGTCTACTCTGAGGTAATATTTGCGAACGCTTTATCGCACTCTTTAGAAGGAATCAGGATAAACGGTCAAAGAGTAAATAACATCCGCTATGCAGATGACACGGTATTAATGACTGATTCGGACCGTAGTCTGCAGATACTGTTGGATAGGGTTACTGAGAGTTGTGAAAAAATGAGGATGAAGATCAATACTGCGAAAACCAAAGTTATGAAAATATCAAGGAACAAAAATTTACCTCTTCCAATATATGTGAAACACCAACAGCTTGAATACGTAAGCCAATACAAATATCTTGGTTGCTGGTTCAACAATCAACTTGATTATAAACAAGAAGTGAGGGCGAGAATAGAGATAGCCCGACAGGGGTTTATCAAAATGAAAAGCTTATTTTGTAACAGTAGTATTAGTATCAGCCTTAGATGTCGTTTTCTGCATTGCTATGTGTGGTCAATACTTTTGTATGAAACGGAGGCCTGGACACTCAACACAACACTGATGAACAAGTTAGAAGCCTTTGAACTCTGGCTTTAAGAAGAATCTTGAAAATACCTTGGACAACCCACACCACCAACGAAGATGTTCTGAGGAGAATAGGTACAGATAGGGAACTGCTAAAAATCATTGAAGTCAGAAAAGTTAGCTACCTGGGACACATAATGAGAAACGAAAAGTACCGCCTCGCGCGACTGATCATCCAGGGTAAGATTGAAGGAAAGCGAGGTCCCGGTAAGCGCCAGATTTCATGGCTTAGAAATATCAGAGACTGGACCGGCCTTGATTCAACTTCAACATCTTTCTTTAGAGCCGCATTGGACAGAGACAGATTTGCCAGTGTAGTTGCTAACCTCCACTAAAGGAGAAAGCACCACAAGAAGAAGATACATTTTATTGTAGTGTTATTTCTATGTTCAAAATATTGGACGGGTTTAAAAAGTTTTTGAAAAAAAAATAAGATCAAATTATAGAGCGCATTTTTAATTTAAATTTTCTTAAAAAGCTTCCTTTTTCTCCCTGTAACTTGAAAACAATAAGAGATACAGTAATGAAAAATAAAAACAAAATTTTTATTTAAAAAAACCCTACATTTTTGTTTGGTATCGTTTTTCTTATCTCTTATCATTTTCGAGTTAGATGGAGAAAAAGGAAGATTTTTAAGAAAATTTAAAAATGCGCTCTATAATTTGATTTTATTTTTTTCAAAAACCATTCATTTTAAACCCGTCCAACTTTTTGAACATAGAAATAACACTATAATAAAGGGTATTGTAGAAGGAAAACGATGTATTTAAATTCTGATGGATTAGGCGTTAAAATATACTTGCCATTTTTTTCTTAAAATACATTAGTTATCAATATTTTGCAGCATATCTTGCTTAGGTTGAATGTAATCGACATTGCTCATTTTAAAGTTCTCTTCAAGCACTGTAAAAGGTAAGTATTGGTAGTATTATGCACCTTAAATCGACCGTGTCTCTGTTATTTCAAGTAGAATACACCGATTTGAGCATGCACCAAAAAAACAAACTCTTCTCACCTACCATATCTCTTTTTGTATTATAACTAGAAGATTTATGAAGGAACGAGTCTCTTTATTTTTTTATAAGCTACAAAAATATTTTTAATAGTTTTTTTGTTAGATGCATAGTTTTTAAGGTATTCGCAGAAAACAGAACTATCCGAAAGGTATCATTTTTCAATGATTTTCAACTGTCAATTTTCAACCACTAATAACTCAAAAAGTATTAGGTTTTCAAAAAAAAATATAAAACAGATTTTACTTAGAATTAGGTTCTCTAGGCACTTCCGTGGTTATTTTAACCAAAAAATTTTCCACCCCCGAGAAGGGGTTGGAACCACCCCCAAGATAAAAGCGCACATCGGCATAGGGTAGACTTTGTTTCCTGATCTATTCCCTACTTACTCTGAAAATATCAAGTAAATCGATCTAGTAGGATGGAATTCGGAGCCAAATATCCTCATTGACTGCCCTATTAGCGACATCTATCTATAGAGACATCAAGAACTTCCTCCGCCACCTGAATACATATTTAAATATAACCTGCCAAAGCAAGATATTTCTACTATCGTCAGATTAAAAACTCGACACGGGAAATATGAGGCACATCTGCACAAATTAGGAATAATTAATTCATCAGTATGTTTTTGTGATAATGTTTCGATTAGAGATTTAAACCATATTTTCTTGGAATGCAAAATTAACGAGAGATATATAAATCAATTATATTACAATTTACGACAAACACAAGTTCATTTTCCAATTAGTATAGAATATCTACTAAGTTGTCATAAAATGGAAACATTTAAATTACTCATAAACTACTTGAAAGAAACAAATATAATCATTTAAGTGAAATACGTATAAATATAACAAAACTAATAAATTGAGGTAAAAATAAAATAAAAATCTGTGGCTAACGGACTCGCATCCAAGCCATTTTTTCACACACACACACACACACACACACACACACACACACACACACACACACACACACACACACACACACACACACACACACACACACACACACACACACACACACACACACACACACACACACACACACACACACACACACACACACACACACACACACACACACACACACACACACACACACACACACACACACACTATAGAGACAGAGAAAATTTTCTACAGGTTGGAGTGCAGAATTCTTGGTAACTATCTGTTGCCTGAGATTTTTACAAATTTATCAAGACACAGGCCGATAAATAGCGGACATGGGTAAATTTTAAATAAATTTTACAATATACATCCATCACCTGACCGCTTATCTAGATAAACTTCCAACGCAATTCTGCATCCTTAGTACTCAAATATGAGTAAAATGAAATAAGGAAAGACAGCTTTAGATTATATTCGATTCGGGGTTACCACCATCGACTGACCAAGGTTTCTGCTTTTCAGTGTCTTCAGTGCCACCTGTGGTGTATCCTGAATCCAGCTGTCGAACTATGCATATTAATGAAATATTAAATGCGTACGGACGGGTTAGCGTCTTATATCTAGAGACAGAGAAAATTCTCTATAGGTCGGAGTGCAGAATCATTGGTAACTATCTGTTGCATGAGCTTTTTACAAATTTATAAAGACGCAGGCCGATAAATAACGGTTTTCATTCGATTTTCCTCCAAGTGTCACGAACTTAGCGGAACAAGACATACATTTAACATCATGAACTGAATATTAATCCACATTTTTCTGAGTATGACAATTTATCTGAGGTCTTTGTGTGTGTGTGTGTGTTGACAAAGAGGAGATGGCATTAGATAAACTTTTTGCCACAGTTATTTGAAAGTTGAAGATTGAAGATGTCATATTAAATTTTTACTTTAGAATCTTTGTGTCTGTGAAATATTCAGCGGTAAACTTACATTCCGCTCCTGAAGTCTAGCAATTAGAGTTTTCGTATGGTATTTATTAAGTTCACAATTAAAGATTATATGATTTAAATCTGCAGTAGAGTAGTTATTACATGAACAGAGAGAGTTGATACGCATTCCTATTTTAGCTAAATGTGCAGGAAAATTGCCATGGTTTAATCTTAAGCGACTTAGGGATGTGGAATAAAATCGAGTAACGTGATAATCAAATATATGTGGGATATTTTGCGGAAGTTGTGGGAATATGTAAGTGTACGGATTCCTCGAAGTTTGTACAAACTTGAGCCAAATAGTTTCCCATTTCTTTCTTAATTTTTATGCAATTCTGGAATGTAATCGCTGGAGATTGTTAAGTCTACTATTTCATTTAAAGTTGCTGTATTATTTGCCATTTCATCTACTACCTCATTTTCTTTGATTCCGGCATGCCCTTTTACTCAGATAAAGACCAAGTCACTGCTATTATTTTTAAATCGAGCGATAATCTTTCTAATATGGCATAACAACTCATTGTTGTGTTTTTGGTTATTGGTTGTGATATTGCCTCAAGAGCAGATAAAGAATCTGATGGTATAACCGTGTCTCCAAAGTTCTGTTCAATTGTGTACGTTAGGGCTCTTTCAATATCATAAAGTTCGGCAGTGAAGATAGATGTAAATTTAGGTAGTCTAAAAGAATTACCACTTTTTATATTAGAAACATAATAAGCGCTACCTACACTATTACATGTTCTGGAACCATCTGTATAGATGTATTTATAATTAGAACATTCAGATAAAATTAATTTTATAATTTTATTGTTTTGGCACGGTAAGTTTCTGTATGTAGGTTTTATGATCTTTGGAAAGATTGCGATTTCCTCAATAGAAAGGTTATATATGGGTAATATTTGTTTAGTGTTAATGCTAAAGTTGTTAGTTTCTAGATAAGCATCTGTAAGAGGGGGAGAAGTTTTAATTCTCCAATAAGAATTTGTTAAGTTATATTCAGTGAGACTGTTAATTTTACTTAATAATTTATGTGAGTCTAAAGTCCTGGTCTTTAATAGAAACTTATTAGACAAGAATTCTCTTCTAAGGTTTAGAGGAGGTTCCTGCGCTTCTGCTAATACATATACGTGTATTGCCTTATACTGAATATGATCGATTTTTAATCAATTAGATTTTGACGATGAACCATATAAAAAGCATCCATAATCAATGATTGACCGAATATACGATTTATAGAACATTAATGCTATCTTTGGGTCGGCACCCCATCTAGCTTTACATATGCAACGAAGCATGTTTAAACCTTTTTCACATTTGTTGATAATGTGATTCACATGGAGTGTCCAGGTCTTTGTAAAGTCTCCATTAAAAATATAATTCACGCGTTATTATGTCGGACGGAATATAATATACCTAAGTATCAGATTTGATATCAGTCACGGTATTGATAATAATAAACTTGTTGTTATGGAGATCTTCGTTAAGACCTTTCACCTAGAAAATAATTTATTTGGTGTTTATTTTCTTGTAGTGAAATTTCAATAAAAATTTATTAATATAAAACACTGGATATAAGTATTTAGTACGACGCATGTTTTAGTATTATCAGTATTATTGCAGCTCGTCGTTAGATGCCTTGTATTGTCTTGCCCTCTATCGGTGCCTATCAAAGTTTCAGTATTTCGATAAACTCCCATCAGATGACAGCCATACGTGGCCATACATAGGTACATACAATTTCTTTAAAATAGCATAGATAAGGGTGTTAAATAGTAAAGGAGGGCATGTGACAGTTCAACTTCATTGGAATAGTTACCAAAATATGATTCCAAAAAGCTCGTCTTAGATATGTAGATACTTCTTCTACCACTTGGTTTTTAACGACCGTTGTGTCCCCTATATATTCTACTCATATGACTGTCCCATTTTTTATGCAGTCTTCACTCGTGTACCCTGTAGGTACATTTTGTTCTAATCTCGTCAATCCTTACCGCTTGTTCACAATGGACGTAACCATAAGATGAACGTAAACCGTTATAATTTCGTAAACCGTAATTTGCTGTCTTTACGTAAAATTTAAGTCTATTGTGAACGCTGCATAAAATTATGTACAAATTACGGTTTACGAAATTATACGGTTTACGTTCATCTTATGGTTACGTCCATTGTGAACAAGCGCTTATTCCTCCTTGTTTCTGATGTGTCCGTTATTGTTTCTTTTCAAATTCAATCATAGGTGACCTAATTAACCATAGACTGATGCTGATTTTGGCTGTTTTTGCGTTTTGTATACCACATCAAATAATGATAACCACCATGACAAGGTTTGTTCCAACATGAACTTTTGGACGGTCCAGAAACCGTCACGAAACTACTTGTACCGTTTGTTGTGCGCATGTTCGTAATTGTATCGCCCAGTTATCCTCCCATGACGGTAATTTGGAAACCGATGTTGGAACGGTTACCTGACTGATAACTGATTTATCTACCAATATGTTTATTGTTGTTGGTATATCCAATGATAAAACCAAAGACGTATGCCGTAGATATATTAATATTATGTGACACATAAAGGCCCCGTCTCACCATCAAATAATTGACAGTTATTTGATCAAACTTGACAGTCAAACTTGACTAGTGACACAAACTATACATACTAACTGTCACTTTGTGTCACTAACTGTCAAGTTTGATCAAATAACTGTCAATTATTTGATGGTGAGACGGGGCCTTAACAGTAGCTCGAAACAAATGACAATCAACTGAAATGATCATCACGAAACCGTCACTAAAAGATCACAATTCTTGTTGGAACAGTGGGAAGGACGATCCGATGATGATCATATTTTTGTTGGAACGGATTTTGTTTGCTGCGCAGGAGCGTCACCGTTTCGTGACGGTTCTCGGTCGTGTTGGAACAAACCTCATGATCACTCATGATGATGATGGTACCACCAGTGGTACATGTACCACAGATCACAGATTGAGAACCGCTGTCAAGGTATTTTCTCTTCATACTTCACTGTTTACTGTCACCACCGCTGTCACTGTTGAGATTGTCAAATGTCAATATCAATAATAGTAAAAACTAAAAACAGCTGTTACTACTAGGACAGATTTCTCATTCAATGAAATAAAAAAAAGTAAAATATAATAAAATATAGGCTGCAAAGTAAAGCTTAAACTTTAATAAGAGAAACCTACATTTGTTGTGTCTAAGTATTTATAAAAAATGGCACAGTGGATTGGATACATGGTTTCTATTAAGTGTTCTAATGACAGTACTTATCAGGGAGAAATTCTTACAGCAACTACAACAAATATTACCTTAACAAAAGCATTTTGCAACGGATTTCCTTGTGAACGGAATGAAGTTAAAATCAGGTAATACCTTTCATCATGTGATTCTACACTATTGAAGAATTTGTTAGTAGAATTATACTTAAATGTAAAGTACTTTCTAATCTGAGCTTATTTGGTGGTATTTGTTACTTTTCATTATCATACTGACGCTCTCAGCTTTAAATTTTCCATTTTTCAAGTTTTTCAGCAATGGGGACACTTTTTCATTATGTGTTTCACTTTCTATATACCTACATGTTTTCTGTGTACGAAGAAGCCAAGCCTCGCGTTGTTTCAGTTTCACTACCGACCTGATAAAGCAAATGACATGATTTCAGTTTTTTCTATCTTTGCGATTATTTTTTACCTCACTAATGCCTATCACATCCCATTTTATGTTCAACACTTCTGCTTCTATCTGTATGATTCTTTGTTCTGTCACTCTGGATTTAGCATTACATGTTGTTCTGAAGCTATTTTCTTGTGGCATTTTTACAATTTTAACTATTTAGAATGGGAAATAAGCCACAATATTATTAAAAAATGATTTTTATTAACGTTTCGACGCCCAAATCGGGTGCCGTTGTCAAAATACAAAATACTATTAATATAAACAAAAATGTTGTTGCTTAGTAAAAAAATTCTTCTAATAATTTATTTAATTTGATTCATTTATATCGGCAATTCAGATACATATGATACATTTTAAAGTAGAAGACTTTAAAATGATATTGCCAATATTTATGAGTTGCGTTCCTGGGACGACTTTACTGAAAGATAGTTCATTCGATTACATGAAATCAACCCCAACTCAAGAATATCCGTCACAAAAAAATCATAGCATGTGATCTGTCTTTAAAAAGACAACCACATGCAACAGTGACATTAAAATTCTCGCGTTAGAGATCTCATAGTAAATCACGAGGGAAAACCAGGAAAAACCTCGTGATACTATCCCGACATCGTAAGTATTTGGTCTTACATTTAATTTACTCTCAAAATTAATACCAAATTCTGACTTTACTATAGTTTTGTTTAAATTATAAATAATATCAATAATACATGGGTATATAAGTAATACTAAAATATAAAATATGTACTAACTCGACTATTGACTTACTAATTGTGGTATTTTCTTTCTATTGACTTCCTCTTTCAGTATGGGTATCCATATCCTACTGCATTCCACCGAGGAATTTGCGACACAATTGGTTTCGTTTAGCATAATTAGAGCCGCTTCTTTGATTTTTCTCTTTTTACTGTTTCTTTCAGGACTATACTTGAATCTCTCCACTGAACTCTATGTTCATTATCCCATGCGTGTTGACATATTTGAGATCTATCAAATTCTCTATTTTTAATATAAGATTGATGTTCACTTATTCTAACGTTTAATGGTCTTGATGTTTCACCTATATAAAACTGTTCGCATTCACAAGGTATTTTATAACTACAATTCTTTGTCCTTTCTTGTTCATTGTTAGGTTTAGTTTTAGATAGAATAGATCTCAATGTGTTGGTTGTTTTGAATGTTGTTGAAATGTTGAATTTATTTCCTATTGTTTTAAGTTTCTCGGATAGTCCTTTTATGTATGGTATTGATATTTTCCTCGTATTATTTCTTGTGAATGTTGTAGGATCCTGTTCTATGTTGTTCTGTTCCATTCGATCCAATCTTGACAATTCCTTATTTATAAACGATAACGGATAATCATTTTTTAATAAAACAGATGTTAAGAATTGTTTTTCTTCTAAAAAGGAATTTTCGTTAGAACAAGTAATTTTGGCTCTATCATATAAGGATTTTATGATTCCCTTTTTAACGTTGATGTTGTGATTTGATTTGTAATTGAGATATCTGTTGGTATGTGTTGGTTTTCTATACACTTGAGTCTCATATCCAGTATCCTTCTTTAAGACTAAAACATCGAGGAAAGGCAGGGTGTTATTATATTCCTTTTCCATTGTAAATTTTATTGTCTCTTCTTGATCGTTTATAATATTCAGGAATGTATCCAACAATTCTGATCTATGAGGCCATATTGAAAACACATCATCTACATATCTCCACCATACAGTGGGTTTTAAATTTTGTTTAGAAATGATATTAGTTTCGAAATCCTCCATAAATATATTAGCCAATAATGGAGATAAAGAGGAGCCCATTGCTAGACCAAAATTTTGTTTATAAAATTCATTATTTAGTTGAAAATAGGTATTATTAGTACATAATGTCAATAACTCCATTATAGCTGATACATTTAGTTTTGTCCTAGTTGTCAATGTATCATCATTCTCTAATTTCGTTTTGATTATGTTTAAAGTTTTATCTAATGGCACATTTGTAAATAAACTGTTTATGTCAAAACTTACTAAAATATTATTTGGATTAAACTCAATAGTTGATAATTTGTTTACAAAATGTTTTGTATTTTTTATAAATGTGTCATCATTATTAGCAAATGGTTTTATAATGTTTAATAAAAATTTTGATAGTTCACTACAAGGAGAACTGATGGTACTACAAATGGGTCTAAGTGGTATGTTCGCTTTATGAATTTTCGGTACTCCATAAAAATGTGGTGACTTACTGTAATGAGGTGTAATTAATTTTCTTTGATAGTATGTTAGATCATTTTTAAATTTGAATAAAGTTCTATAGATTTTGTTTTCCAGTGTTTTCGTTGGATCCTTCGTTAATTTGGTATAAGGTCCATTTGTAATTAGATCTGTAATTTTGTCCTCGTATTGTATTTTATCCATTATTACAGTTGCATTTTCTTTATCCGCTGGTAGGATCGTTATGGAGTCATCATTTTTTAAAGTTTTTAAAGCTTTAATTTCCTCTTTACTGATATTCTGTTCAATTTGATTTGTCTTTTCCAATTCAAGTTTACATAGTACCCTATACTGTTCTTTTTCATGAGTTGGTAAACACTGTGATATTTTTTCCACTGAACTAATTATGTCTAATTTTGGAATAGATGGATGAGTAACAGCATAGTTTAAACCCTTTGACAATACCAAATTCTCCCTTGCATTTAACTGTCTATTTGATAGATTGACAACTGTCGCTAATATGTCATTATTTCTATTTAGGTTATCAAAAGTATGTATACTATTTTGTTCTAAAAGAATATTAAATTTATTTAAATGTATATTTCTTTGTTTCTGATATGAATTTTGATAAATTATGTGTAAACTAAAAATAATTCGATCAAAATCAGAATTTGATATCATTCCGAAAAGCAAATCTTTAATACTTACGATGTCTTGTTCAATAAAAAATAAATTTGACCTGTGAAATTGTAACCTTTCCCGGATCATTGACAAACTGGCTCTATGTAGAATATTTTGGAGTCTTCTGCTTGAGTATGCTGGCCGTAACCTCAAGCCCTTCGGTATTAAGTTGTTATCTCTACATCGTTTTAAGAATTTGATAGAATTTTGACAGTGTGCCAGTTTCTCGTAGAAGGTTTCCAATTTCCTAAAATTTTGACACACGCTAGGCCCATACCGGTTTCTTAATGTTGTTCTGAAGCTATTTTCTTGTGGCATTTTTACAATTTTAACTATTTAGAATGGGAAATAAGCCACAATATTATTAAAAAATGATTTTTATTAACGTTTCGACGCCCAAATCGGGTGCCGTTGTCAAAATACAAAATACTATTAATATAAACAAAAATGTTGTTGCTTAGTAAAAAAATTCTTCTAATAATTTATTTAATTTGACTCATTTATATCGGCAATTCAGATACATATGATACATTTTAAAGTAGAAGACTTTAAAATGATATTGCCAATATTTATGAGTTGCGTTCCTGGGACGACTTTACTGAAAGATAGTTCATTCGATTACATGAAATCAACCCCAACTCAAGAATATCCGTCACAAAAAAATCATAGCATGTGATCTGCCTTTAAAAAGACAACCACATGCAACGGTGACATTAAAATTCTCGCGTTAGAGATCTCATAGTAAATCACGAGGGAAAACCAGGAAAAACCTCGTGATACTATCCCGACATCGTAAGTATTTGGTCTTACATTTAATTTACTCTCAAAATTAATACCAAATTCTGACTTTACTATAGTTTTGTTTAAATTATAAATAATATCAATAATACATGGGTATATAAGTAATACTAAAATATAAAATATGTACTAACTCGACTATTGACTTACTAATTGTGGTATTTTCTTTCTATTGACTTCCTCTTTCAGTATGGGTATCCATATCCTACTGCATTCCACCGAGGAATTTGCGACACAATTGGTTTCGTTTAGCATAATTAGAGCCGCTTCTTTGATTTTTCTCTTTTTACTATCTGTTTCTTTCAGGACTATACTTGAATCTCTCCACTGAACTCTATGTTCATTATCCCATGCGTGTTGACATATTTGAGATCTATCAAATTCTCTATTTTTAATATAAGATTGATGTTCACTTATTCTAACGTTTAATGGTCTTGATGTTTCACCTATATAAAACTGTTCGCATTCACAAGGTATTTTATAAATACAATTCTTTGTCCTTTCTTGTTCATTGTTAGGTTTAGTTTTAGATAGAATAGATCTCAATGTGTTGGTTGTTTTGAATGTTGTTGAAATGTTGAATTTATTTCCTATTGTTTTAAGTTTCTCGGATAGTCCTTTTATGTATGGTATTGATATTTTCCTCGTATTATTTCTTGTGAATGTTGTAGGATCCCGTTCTATGTTGTTCTGTTCCATTCGATCCAATCTTGACAATTCCTTATTTATAAACGATAAAGGATAATCATTTTTTAATAAAACAGATGTTAAGAATTGTTTTTCTTCTAAAAAGGAATTTTCGTTAGAACAAGTAATTTTGGCTCTATCATATAAGGATTTTATGATTCCCTTTTTAACGTTGATGTTGTGATTTGATTTGTAATTGAGATATCTGTTGTATGTGTTGGTTTTTTATACACTTGAGTCTCATATCCAGTATCCTTCTTTAAGGTGATACAGTAGCAATCAACAGGTAGCCAAAACGCGTTCCAAGATTGCGGCTGTAATTTTGAATATTTTTTCGAGATATTTGGCACACGTATTCTTAATATAATAAAGAATGGCGGTACAGAGCCCAATTTGAAAAATATATTAATATGTGGAAATTACTCTGTAATTAAATACAATATTAAAAAAACGAGCCTGTACCGCCATTAAGAAGAACAAAAAAATACACTTTCTTCAAATAAACTTTTTTATCCGATGGCTAGATTTTGTGTCATTTTGGAAATACTAATGAAATAAAAAATTTTAGTAGTTCCAAAATGACACAAAATCTAGGCATCGGATAATAAAGTTTATTTGAAGAAAGTGTATTTTTTTGTTCTTCTTAATGGCGGTACATGCTCGTTTTTTTAATATTGTATTTAATTACAAAGTAATTTCCACATATTAATATATTTTTAAAATTGGGCTCTATACCGCCATTCTTTATTATATTACGAATACGTGTGCCAAATATCTCGAAAAAATATTCAAAATTACAGCCGCAATCTTGGAACGCGTTTTCGCTACCTGTTGATCGCTACTGTTTCCTCTTAAGACTAAAACATCGAGGAAAGGCAGGGTGTTATTATATTCCTTTTCCATTGTAAATTTTATTGTCTCTTCTTGATTGTTTATAATATTCAGGAATGTATCCAACAATTCTGATCTATGAGGCCATATTGAAATGTCATGTAAAATAAAATATATAAAATATAAAATCATATAAAATAAAACATCCGTCACTACATTACATGTAGTGACGTTGAGCTAGCTCTAAGGATTTGTTAAGTTTGGTATGTTTACTTGTCATAATTTTGCCCCCCCCCCTTTCTTCCCCAGATTCGTTAGCAGTGCAACTTGTTGTCTACAGCTAGTGCAGTTTACCTTCCGTCAGCCAGTACTTCCATTTTTACAAGATCTTCCCAGTCTCTATCTTCCAATCCTTTCTTTCACATGGCTTCATTGACTTCATTTTTCCATGATCTTTTCGGTCATCCTCTCCTTCTTGTAACTCTTGGACTTCATTCTGCAACCTTATTTGATGCTATGAGATGCAAAGTGGCCTAAGCCCAAAACGCAACAAATGAAAAAAATGGTTTTTAAACTTGAATTACACTGTTCATGTTGTAATGTAATGTAATGTTTATTTACGGACTTGCCATTTTTACAAATCAACTTAAATTTAACTAAACTATTAAAGCACAATGTGATTACATAAAAAGGTATTTTCGATCTCATTCTTAATAACTGCCATCCTAAGCAAGAAGGCAGCATCTCCAATTTTTACAATTTTCGAGTTTGCTCTTTTATATGGGTTATTATACAATTATTAATATACTTGCCTAACAAAGTTAGAAAGCAGTAAGTCTTCATTCCTGGGTCTGGTAGACTATTAAAATTGCAGTAACTCAACTTGTTGTTAGGCATTACTTAGTTAAAAGGCAGTAAGTATCTTATACAAGCCTAAAAAGCAGTATCTCCTACAGAAAAAAATGGAGATACTGCTTTTTAATCTAGCAACTGCTTGACTACTTTTACTACTTTTAAGCAAGTGTCTAATAACATACCTTGTTTAAAAGCAGTAACTGCCATTGCGCCATTTTCATTAAAATTTATACAAATATCTTGTAAAAAAATAATCTTATCCAATGGTAATATGAAAAAAAACTACAACACAGTTAAACAATTCTGAATTCCATAAATTTTTTAATGGTGGCTCAGCCCCGTTTATTAAAATCTGCATTATCTCGAAACTTACATTTGTGGAGATACTGCCTTCTTTCTTAGGACGGCAGATTAGTGATAAATGAAAAAAATCATTACTATTAAATTTGTTTGCATTTCTACACATTCTCTGTAAGGGTTTATTTACAGTATAAGTTCGATTATGAAATTCTAAATAAAATAAATCTTGGGATCTGGTGTCTCTACAGGGAGTACGGAAGTAAACCTTTTCCAAAAGAGCACTAGCATCAATGCCTCCTCGTATTAATTTATATATAAATGCTACATCTAGCAATATTCGCCTTTCTTCAAGAGTATGCAATTTAAGTAAAGATTGTAAAACAATGTATTCAATTTCATTTACAAGTATTCTCAATCTAAAAGCAATAAATCTTAAGAACTTTCTTTCTACTCATTCTAATAGATCTTTGTAGCAGTTATAATGGGGAGACCAAATATTGCTACCATATTCCAAAACCGATCTAATAAGGGAACAGTAGATATTTTTGAGACAATAAATATTATCAAATTCCGAGAGACTACGTTTCATGAAACCTAAAAGTTTCATGGATCTATTAGAAACGTAAGAAAAGTGGTCCCTGAAGCTTACTGTAGGGTCAAAAATTACCCCAAGATCCTTAAATGTTGTGATTACCTCCAAAATATTCGGTCAAATATGGTATTCAAATGAAATCAGATGTTTGTTTCTAAAAAATCGCATTACCTTACATTTATTTATGTTCAAATTCAAAGCATTTAAGTTACACCAATCCAATAATCTACTTAAACCATTCTGTAATAAACTACAGTCATTGGAATTTTTTATGACTATAAATTTTTAGGTCATCAGCATAGAGAAGAATATTACTATGATAAAAACAATTTTTTATATAATTTACAAAACAATTAAAAAGCAAAGGAGATAAATGTCCACCCTGTGGAACACCAGAGGTTACATTAATAGTAGATGACAAAAATTGGTTAATTTTTACAACTTGAGTTCTATCTGTGAGATAGCTCTCCATCCAGCCTAATAATCTTCCATGTAAACCAGTATTATAAAGTTTAGAGATTAGGACAGTAGGAAGATATTAGGACTGTATGTTAGAGGTTATATTGTAACTTTTTACAGAACAATATAGAACTCTGATTATATTTTTTCCGGAGTTAATTAGAATATGGAGAATCTTACAATTTTTTACAAAAAGGGATAACTTTAATGTAATAAGCGTGTTTGGGTAAATTTGTGGGTTAGGCCACTTTGCATCTCAGAGCGTCATTTTTCCATTGCCTGCTCTATATATGTAGCCGTACCATTTTAGTCTTCTTCCATCTTTATACTGGTGTTCTTTCATCGTTTTTCCTTTCATGCTTTTCATTATCTCTTCATTTGATATCCTGTATATCTGGTCAGGCCACAGCATCTTCTCCAGTATTCCATTTTTGTCACCAGAATGCTCCCTTGGTTTTTTTTTTGTTTATGATCCAAATTACTGCTGCATATATCATGATACTTCATACTATTGTTTGGTATTAGACCATTCATCAGCAGTAAAAATCTGTTGAACCGTGGAATTTTGAGAACCAACACCAATTTTAATGAAAATTTGGGTTTAAACTCTGTTGATACTCTTCTTCAAAATCTGCCCTATGCCGAACTGCGCTTTTGCCCTGGAGGGGAAAACAACCCCATTTAGGGGATGAAAATATTTTAATGAAAATAACTGTGGAAATCGATAGAGTGACCATTTCTGAGTAAATTTTGTTCTATAAAATGTTTTTGCAAAATTGACACTTTCCAAGTTATTCGCTATTGAAACTATGCATTTTTCATTGAGAAAACTCACATTTTATAACCATTTTTAATGAATAGCTTGAAAATGGAGAACCTTCAATCTCAAATAACTCAAATGTGGTGCAGTTTTTTGAGAGAACTTAAGGGACATCTTTTAAAGCTCATTAAAAAATCTTTCATAATTTTAATAAAAATGCAATATTTCCATAAGTTTCCGAAAATTTCCAATATTCCCGGAAACTTTCCGGGGTTTGAATCTTCCCGACAATTTTACATCACTATTTATTAAATGGTCATTAACATAACAAAAAAGTTCAAAATATTTCCTAAAAAATATTTTTACACTCTTTTCAATGGCGGTATTACTTTTTGAAAAATTTATATATACAGTGTGAAAGAATTGAAAAAGTAACAACATATTTTTACATAAAAAAGCAGAAAAAACACAACTTTTGGTAAACCGATTCTTCCGGTTCAAGACCTCGATCTTGTTCATCAAAAAAAGAACGTATATACCAAATTTGGTTGAAATCTGACGTCTCATTCAAAAGTTATCGTGCTATTAGTCACATATGTATAGTCGCCATTTTGAATGCCCGCCATTTTTGTAAAAGGAACAAAAACTGAGATGGCCTCATATCCAAATTTGAACCTTTATATTGTAGTATATGTGGTCCAAATTATATGCTTATACCATTAAATGCACAACAATTCTTATATTTCCGCGAATTTGTCGCACATAGGTACATGTGAAGATACGTTATGCATTTATTAAATGGTAATTAACATAACTAAAAAGTTTAAAATATTTCCTTAAAAAGATTTTTACGCTCTTTTCAATGGCGGTATTTACTTTTTGAAAAATTAATACGTACCTTCAGGGTGAAAGAATTGAACAAAACAACATATTTTTACATAAAAACCAGGAAAAACACACCTTCTGGTAAACCGATTCTCTGGTTCAAGACGTCGATCTTATACATCAAAAAAAGAACCTATATACCAAATTTGGTTCAAATCTGACGTCTCGTTCAAAAGTTATCGTGCTATTAGTCACATATGTATAGTCGCCATTTTGAATGCCCGCAATTTTTGTAAAAGGCAAAACCTGAGATGGCCTCGTATCTAAATTTGAACCTTTATATGTGTAGCATATGTGGTTCAAATTGTATGCTTCTATCATTAAATGCACAATTGTTTCACATATCGGCTGCACTATTTAGCTTTCTTACCATGTAATTGATTTCTTCCTTATCTTGAGCCATGACCACCTGCTTGTCTACGAAACACAATATGTAGAGTTAACCCTTTTGCTGCAGATGACGTCGAAAGACATCATTCGCTTTTTGACTCAAGGGCGAATGACGTCTTTCGACGCCATAACTTACTTTAGTGTGTCATCAGCCTCAAGTGAATGACGTCTTTCGAGTCATGCGTAGGAAAGGGATAATCTTAGCTGTCTAAAAGAAACCCTTACATCAAAACTGGTATTTTGTATTTGTATTTTTAACTTCTATGAATTGCATCATGAGCTGTTTTAACACAATATTTTGATAATTGTAGGGCAGACAGTATATTAGATCTAAAATTAATTGAAAAACAAAAGGATAATTTGGATGAACGCAGCACAATTACTATAGCAAAACCTATTGCCAAAAGAGCTGGAAGGACACACAGTACCTCAGAACCTCATAGTTCTGCGAATAAATTTGCAGCAAGCAGTAGTTTACATAATAGGTCAAAACCGATAGATATTGAGGTAATTATGACTTAGAGTAAGGTTGAGTGCAATATGAATATCAATACACCAGTTCCAAAGAGTAACAAGTCTGAATTTTAGTGATTTGGAGTTAAGTATTGGAAAGTGCTTCAATAATCAATAGTTATGAGTTCTGAAGGGTAACAACTCCATAATAATGATCTGTGACGATGTCACACGCAATTCTGACCATCAAACCAGATCATCATTAGGGGATTTTATCGCACAATAAATTAATAGGGAACTTGCATAAAATTTTAAATTAGAAAAAATGCTATAAATCACAACAGAACATAATTTAAAACATATCAAAGAAAAACAAGTTTTTTTGTGTTTCGTTTGGCCCCTATCACGGCAGCCCAAAACACGCCCTCATTAGTCGTGACGTCATATCATTATAGTATTTGAGGTCCTCGCCATTAATTCATTAGGTTTGGCATTCGTTGTGACACTCAGTTTTATAAATATTTTGATAGTTGCTATTTCTGACTAATATTTGAGTGGTTTTGTTGACATATATATTAATACAATGACATACGATAAATGTCATTATAAAATATAATGATGTGACGTCACAAGTGTTCACGCACTTTTTGGGTCGTTTGAAATGGTTTAAATACACAGAAGATTTTAAATTTGTACTTCTAAGTTATTATGAGTTTTGAGGCGTGAAATTTTGGAAATCTCATTTTTAAACAAAACTGAACATTATTGTGTAGTAAAAAAATGTGCAAGTTCCCTATTGGATGATACAGTGTTATTTTTTATTTACTATTAAGTCATTTAGTGATCTTTAGCATCGCAACTATAGATTATTATAATATGATACCTTTTTCCTATAGTGCTGGTATCTAATTTCTTGCGGAGTTGTTACATCATCATCATCATCATTCAACCCTGTACTATCCACTGCTGGATATAGGTCTCCCTCAGTCTTTTCCATGCATTTCATTTAATTGTTGTTACATACATTTAATATTTGTCTAGCTCACTGACTAGAGACTTTTATCTTAAGGTTACTATATATATTAGTCAATGGGATCCAGATTTAAGACACTAGAAACTTCAGTATAGCTACTGCTACCAAGAGCCATTCACTAACTGTTTATTCTCTTTTTAGTCGAGGAAATGAAACTGAAGAAATGGCAAAACCTCGCAATTTTTTCGTCCATCATCGATTTGTACAAAAATTTAGGATTAGGCTTATTTCACCCTCTAGTTCATTTTCTATACAGAGCCGTTGTACGCTTTTGGTTTTGTAAGGGTGAAAACTACCCCTAATTGTAAAAAATTATAAAATAACATTTTAAACTTTAATATTGTCAACATTTGGTTCTTATTAGTTACATAATGATTGTTTTATGCTTTAAGATATAATATCATAATATTTCAACCCTTACAACCACCCTTGTTGGAGCTATATATAAAAAATTGACTTATCCTAAAAGAATAATTTCGGCTTGCATCGATTTACATAAAAATTTGAGATTAGGATCATCTCACCCTGTACTTCATATTCTATATCATGCTTAAGGGCGTTGATTATTTTTAGGGGTGTAAACTACCCCTTATTGTCAAAAATTATATACAAACATTGTTCTCTTTAATATGGGTAAAATTTGGTTTTGATTGGTTAAATAATGATTGTTTTATGCTAACGGATATAATATCATAGTTCAACCCTTAAAAACCTCCCTTAATAACATTGCAATTTTTATAAGTAGATAATTTAATAGATCTATACAGAAAAAAAAGTGGAACTAAAGAATTACAAAAACATTTATTTACACAAAAATACGAATTTACAAATATGTACATATACAAATACAAATAGTTTTTTAGTCATCTTCCAGTATACGAACTAGTTCTGTGGTATTATATACATTGAAAATTGTGATTTTGTAGGATTTTTGAAGAGCTATAAGACTATATAAATTAAATTCCGTAAGATCCCTTAGTTTTTAATTGGGGTGGGTTTAAAGGGCTCGATAAGGGGGTGTTTGCTCGAAAATAGAGGTTTTAAACAGCTATATCTCGCCAACTATTCACTGTAATAAAAATCTATGCACAAGAAAATTTTAGTTATGAAAAAAACTACAATTTAGTAGTCTATCATTTTTTTCGTATCTCTAGTATTTTCGGAGATATTTTGAAGAAAATGGTGAAAAATACGAAATTGCAAAAAATAAATTTTTCTTTAAACTCCAATTTTTCTAAAATTAGGCCTTTTAAATAGGTCAAACCTCTTGGGTGTATTGATAATATAAATATAAAAGGAATTATAGAAAGGTGGAGACCAATTTTTAATTATGAGGGTAGTTGGGGGTAGTTTTCACTGATTTTTTCATAAAGAAAAGCAGGTACCGACCTTTTTTTGATCATAAGTCACTCAATTTTTATGCTAGAAACTTTTTGTCTTTTGAAATGTCTAATTGTATCCTTGAAAAAAGATTATCTAAGTTTTCCTCTAAAAATGCAAAGTTTTCCCGTTATGTGGCTTTGAATATTTCAAATTATTCATTTGACGAAAAAAGCTAACCTTGAACATGCCGTATCTCAGTTTGTATTGGTCGTAAAAATATTATAGAAAAAGAATTGGGTTTGTGTTACTAAAATACACAATTTCGATATATACAGTTTTTTTGATTAAATGCATATTTTTCGAGTTATTCTCAAAAAACTCTCTAAAAAAGTGGATTTTTTCGTCGAAAAACTGTTACTCTCAACCTCGAATAACTCGAAAAATATTAGTTTTACGAAAAATATGTAAAAAACATTTTTTTCTTAGAATTTCGTTTTACATCGATTTACATGATTAAAATTTAATAAAATATTTCCACCCCCGAGATGGGGTGGCAACCACCTCCAATGTTTTAGCGTACAGCGGCATGATATAGAAAATTATCCTTGGACTATTCCCTACTATCTTTGAAAATTTCAAGTAAATCCATGCCGGACGAAAAAATTGCGAGCCAAAATGCTTCATTTCCTAGACTATTTTTTTGTGATCTGGGCTTGATACTGGCAATGGCGGAATTTTATTAGAAACATAATAGTAATTTCAAAATAATAGGTTGAACTGTGGTACAAAAATCATGTTGTTCAGTGTTATTGCTGATTGAAAATATAGTCTTTTTTAAAGAATTGATGTTTCTTATTATTACAAACTACCCTAAAATGGGAGCAATTCTGTACATACTGGAATTATGTACTGAACTGGTTCCAAAGGAGTCAAAATACTGTCTCCAACAGAATATAAACAAAAGGATATTGAATAAACATTATTATGTAAAGGCTAAATTTGATAATTGCATTATTATGGTAACAGATTTTTTCCTCATCTTGATTTTATACTCAAAAATGTTCTAACTTAGTATATTGTAGTATTTTTTCTGTTATGTTCAATAGATAAAACAAACTCAAGAAGCAGTGAATAATTCTTTTAAAAACAGTACTCCTAATAAAAAAGAAAAGAACAATAGAAAGTGGACAAAGGGATGGAGGGATGAAGAGTGCTTTGGCTCTCCTATGGAGCAGAGCAACATCGGCAAAGACTTTGATTTTGAGAAAAATTTGGCACTGTTCAATAAACAAGCTATTTGGGATGAAATTAACGCCCAAAAACCAGATGTGGTAAAACATATTGATGCTAGAAAACCTACTAAGTACAGGTATGTATATGTAATGATATGCATTTTTAATCATAATTATTGAGATGATTATACAGTGATGCATAGATTGGTTTTTCCACACATATTCTCCTATGCACATTTTAATGTGCCAAATGTTGAAACAAAAAATGTTAGGAATCAACAATCAGCATGAATCTATGAACGAGTTTGACATCTTAGTTTCTTTAGCGTTTCAATATGTCATTGTATAGGACATAGGAGAAAGACATATTCAAGTTTCACTTCGACTTAACAAATTTACCATTTTCTGATATCATTAGTCACTTCGGTTTTTTAAATACAACACCCTGAATATTGTAGCTTATTGAAATGTTTTAATGAAATCTTATGTAATACATGCAATTCTGAAGAATGACCTACATCATGTATTTATGCCGCTCTGCATGAGGATGTATGAGGATCTTCAACGATTTTCTGCATTAAATCTAAAGTTTTATTGTAATTTAAAACAGTTTTTGGTCTTGCCAGGTGTTCGCCACCCTCGATCTTCGCGAATTGGGTCGTAAACCAAATCTGGATTCATAGGTGAAAATAATGTTTGCCCATTCCCATTCTTACCAAATTTGATGTTCTTCCGGCCGTTCTAATCTCCCTGTGCAATTCGCACGGGATAATACTGGAACTCTAGGACGTCTAATGTGAAGATTACCCTTTAGTCCATTTTTTCACGGTTTTTGCTCTAAATTTTAATGAACCGCTTGGATTGACATGAAATTTGGCATACGCATAGCTTACATGTCAAAGAAAAAAAGTGATATTGTGCCGACGTGTACTTTTGCCCTGGGGGTGACTTTCACCCCCTGTTGGGGGTGAAAAAATATATGTCCAAAACAACTCCGGAAATGGGTAAACTGACTAATTTTAAGTAACTTTTGTTCTATAGAGCTTTTTCGCCAAGTCAACACTTTTCGAGTTATTTGCGAGTGAATATGTTCATTTTTCAACAAAATAACCACATTTTTAGACGGTTTTTCGCAAATAACTCAACAAGTAAGTATTTTGTCGAAAAAACCGTTCTTAGCAAAAATATAGCCTATAAAAAAGTAAAAAAAAATGGTGTACGCGTTAGGTCTCTGGATCTCGTAGAACCAGAGTTATAGCCAATGAAATATAGATTCATATTCACCAAATTTCAAATAGAATATTTCGACGTGAAATATCCAAAAAATTAAGCACTTTTTGGGGAAAACCCATTTTAACTTTTTTAAAGTGTTTAAAAAAAGCTTTATTTCTGTTTTTACGAAAAGTTTCTAGCATTAAATTTAAGCAAGTTACGCTCAAAATAAAGTTGGTCCCTTTTGTTTTTGCAAAAAAAAATCGGGAAGACCACCCCCTAATTAGCAACTTAAATGAAATTAATCGTTGCCGCTCCATAAATTATTTTACTTATATTGTGTTTATATGATCTGTAAGTTTCATCGATTCAAAGTGTTTATTTTTGAAAAAATTTGGTTTCAAAGTAAAATTTTTAAAAATTTAAATTTTGAAAAATATGCTTTTTTTCAAAATAACTTAAAAATTGTTAGAGATACCAAAAGTCTCGAAATACAAAAAAAGTCAGATTTGCTTTTCTGAATATCATGTATTTTTTTGTTTTTCTGTTAGACAAAAATTGATCAAGATTTGGTGTTTCTAAATTTGCATACATTCGTGATCAGTGACTCGTTCAACCCCTTTTAACTACAACCGTTTCAATAATAAGGACTTTGAACCGATGAAACTTACAGATCATATAAACAATATATACACGAGTCAAGAAACTTGTGAAGTCGTTACGATTAAGTTCATTTAAGATACTAATTAGGGGGTGATTTTCTCGATTTTTTTACCAAAACCAAAAGTGACTAACTTTATTTTGAGCGTAACTTGTTTAATTTTGATGCTAGAAATTTTTTTATAAAACAAAAATGAAGCTTTTTTTAAACACTTTAAATTAGTTTCAATGAGTTTTCCCCGAAATGTGCTTCATTTTTGGTTATTTCACGTTAAAGTATTCCACTTGGAATTTGACGAATATGAACCTATATTTCATTAGCTATAACTCTGCTTCTACTAAATAAAAAAACGTGATATATTCATTATTTTTTTAAATTTTTTATAGGCTATATTTTTGCTAAGAATGCTTTTTCGGCAAAATACTTACAATTTGAGTTATTTGCGAAAAACCGTCTAAAAGCGTGGTTATTTTGTTGAAAAAATGAACATATTCACTGCCAAATAACTCGAAAAGTATTGACTTAGTGAAAAAACTCTATAGAACAAAAGTTACTTTAAATTAGCCAGTTTACCCATTTCCTGACTTTGTTTAGACGAATATTTTTTAACCCCCAAGAGGGGGTGAAAACCACCCCCAGGGCAAAAGCACATATCGGCACAATATCACTTTTTTTCTTTGACTTGTTAGCTGTGTGTATGCCAAATTTCATGTCAATCCAAGGTTCTTTAAAATTTAAAGGTTTTGCAATATTTTACCGTTAATGAATGGACTACTTATGCAACCTATTCCTGACAGTTTGAGCAGAGACATTAATGCCATGAATATTTTGAAGCTCACTTCTTAGCTGGCTGGCAGTAACATTGGAGTTCCTTAATGTTAATGCCTGAAGGCCAACAAAGCTGTCATGTACTGGTTGAGTTGCTCTTGTTAGACCAGTGTGTCTTTCCCTTACATTACCAGTTTCTTGAAAGCACTGTCGAGCTATTCCAGGTCAAATCAACACACTTTGAATTAATTTTTTTCCTGGTCTATTTAGATTTTGTTAAAATTTAGAGTATTCATAGTGGATGATTAGGTGAAGAAAAATACAAAATTTTAAATTTTTATCTCAAGCCGTTTCCGAAATATGATTATGTAAAGTTTTCCAAAAAGGTCCAAAACACCGCGATAATACTTTATTGCAATGGTTGTAGAAGCTGACCTGATTAAGCTAGAATGCTGGGAGAGGTGTCCCTTTGCAGCATTTTTATAGCTCTTTACAGTGATACATACGGCATGATGCTACGATAAACAAGTTTTTCTCAAACAAAAAAAATATGTTTTGATTAAGTTTTTTTTCCAAAAAGTACATAATTTAAAATTTTCATAATATTCCTACAGATACATAGTACTGTTGTTAATAACATAAAAATTTTATCATGGGATGGTGATGGGTTCAACATAAAAAAAAATAAATTTCACACATACAGTATGGTGCAAATGAAAGGAATAAATTCGTAATGTCGCAAGTTGGCAACTTTAAGGAAAAATCCCGAAACCGGTCGTTTTTTATTTTTAAATTGTAATTTTTTGGCATATGTATCATACTAGTGACGTCATCCATCTGGGCGTGATGACGTAATCGATGATTTTTTAAAATGAGACTATAAGTCGTGTGTTAGCTCATTTGAAAGGTTATTTAATTCTCTGTTCAGTAATATAAACAATAACAATTATTTATATAGGGTGGCAAAAAAAGTTTTTTTTAATTAAATTAATTGACAAAAAAAGAAGAATGTATGTAATTTATTTAATTTAAAATATATTTTACTGTTGCCAGAAACAGATAAGTTAGATACATTCTTTTTTGTCAATTAATTTAATTAAAAAAAACTTTTTTTGCCACCCTGTATAAATAATTATGTTATTTTTTATATTACTGAACAGGGAATTAAATAACCTTTAAAATGAGCTAACACACGACATATAGTCTCATTTAAAAAATTATCGATTACGTTATCACGCCCAGATGGATGACGTCACTAGTATGATACATATGCCAAAAATATACAATTTAAAAATAAAAAGCGACCTGTTTCGGAATTTCTCCTTAAAGTTGCCAACTTGCGACATTACGAATTTATTCCTTTCATTTGCACCATACTGTATGTGTGAAATTTATTTTTTGAACGCTTTTCTTTACTTCAATAATTTGTATCAAATCTTTAGACGTTAATTTGATTGACTTTTCTGCAATGCAAATGAATGAAAATTTGCAGACATATGCATTCGCGGGAACAATACACGAATAGTCAATAAAAAAATTCACCCCTTTCTCAAAAACGCACCCTTTTAAATGGTAGCACTGGTTTTTTCGTAGTAGAGGTTCATTGACTATATGAAACGATAAAACCCCGTTAACGTTGTAGTTCCTTTCTAAAATACATATTCAATAACCTATATTATTTTACGAATAAAAACACAAACCGATATAATAAATTGTGTTAAAATACCTCCAAACAGTAATAAACAAATTTTATTTTAACAGAAAAATATTGTTCCTTGACAGTAAAAGACTTTATTTTCTTGTCCACTATTATACCATTTTTATGTGTGTTTATAACCGGGAGATGCCTTTTTGATGGCCTACAATGTAATTTTATTTTTCTACGAGCGTGCAAAAATGTCTACTTTCGCGCACGCATTTTAGTTTAGAAAGTTTCACTTTTCCGCACGCGTGTTACTTTTCCGCACGCGGTTTTTACTTTTCCGCACGCGTGTTAATTTAATATGTTAATAGGCCTTAAAGTAATTATAATACATGCAATAAACTAATATTTAGATATTATTTACTAATGTATTTCAAATATATCTTACTGTGTTCCTGTTTTAATGAAATTAACGCGATTATTTCATTCATAGGAGATTCTGACCAATAGAAAGCTACAGACATGCAAATTAAGGTGATAATTTTTTATCATCTCCCGTCGTTAAGCATATTACGTCAGATGCCCTTCGTTGCTACGAAAAAATACATTCAGTGACATTAATGACAAATGTTTTAAAAATTATAAAAGTGATGACTTTCAACCGTCAAATACATATTTATAACAACTGTGTGTTTAATTTCACCAATTGATACAGTGGAACCTCGATAACTCGGATTAATCGGGACCGCGGCCGATCCGGGTTATCGAAAATCCGGGTTAGCCGGAGAATATAGTAAAAATTAATAAATAACCTCCATTACAATTACAAAAACATGAAACACATATGCACAGTACACATCTAAATTACGTATAGTTGTATAGAGTGTAGAGTTTTGTTCATTTCTTGGTAAAAAACTCAGTCATACTGTAGAGATGTACCGACACCATAATATGGTAGGTCTGGATCCTGCGTACAAAAAAAAATTGATAAATAGCAAGCTGAAAATTTGTTATTAGCTTAAGGGTGTCTAGTCGGACAAACATTAATATATGGGAACACTGGAACAGGGGAAGTTTTAACTGTGGAACAGGTTAAAAATTTGGAACGGTCAGACCACGAAAACGGCACATGTATTTTTTCCGACAGAACAGACTTAAACTCTCCGAACAGAGATTAAACTCTCATGCAAAAATCAGACTGCTATTTATCACCAAATTGGCGTTTTAATGAGTGGAACATGTAGAATATGTCAAATGACAGGAATTATGACAGGTGATAAATAGCAGTCTGATTTTTGCATGAGAGTTTAATCTCTGTTCGGAGAGTTTAAGTCTGTTCTGTCGGACAAAACAAATGTGCCATTTTCGTGTTCTGACCGTTCCAAATTTTTGACCTGTTCCACAATTAAAACTGCCCCTGTTCCAGTGTTCTCATATATCAAAGTTTATCCGACTAGACACCCTTAAGCTATTAATAAATTTTTAGCTTGCTATTAATCAACTTTTTTTTCATACGCGGGATCCAGACCTATGGTAGCATAATATCATATTATGATGCTGCAATACATTTATTTTAAAGATTCGTCTTTATCAATCCTACCTAATGTTTCTAGTTTCTTTTCCATTGTCACTGCAACATTTTTACGTTTTGTTACCATTACGTAGACAAAGCAAACACAATCTGAAGCACGATTACATTACAGAACGGAAGTGATTAATAGGCTGTACTACACACAATACAAGAATTTTTAAATAGTCACGTCTTTTTTAAACAATGCTAAGACAGTCGTTCGGCAAACTGCAGTCGCGTGCGGAAAAGAATGACTTTCTGCACTTGTTAGGAAAATAACTATATTAATTCACAATTTTAAATTTTCCAGGCATGATGAAAATATAATCTCAACGATTCCAACTTCGTATCGGCAAATAACCGTTCCAAAACAAGATTTTTGTGAATATGTAACAGATGACGGCCTAATAATACCCAGCATTTCTAGAGCATTGAGGAAAAGATTGTGGGAAGTGGCCGAAAGAGTTGGTCTTACGTGGGAAAAGAGAATAGACCTTATAGGAAGAGCAGCTGCGGAGATCTCCATTCAGTTGTGTGGAGGGGGACATAGACTGAATCCACATAATACACACCAATGGCCTACGGTTGTTGTTTTATGTGGACCTCACAAGTAAGTAACATTTATATTAAGAATTTATTTGTACAGATAAAGTCATCTAGTTCAAAATAAGTTATCAATCGAAGTAGCACAGATTTTCAAAAATTATATTTCAACCTCCCGAGATTTTCAAAAATTATAAATCATGCAGGATGCCGAGGAAATTAAGAGGGAATTTTAAATAATTCACGTCCCATCTGCTCAGCGTGGTAAAAGTTCCAACAAGAAAGATTCCTTAGTACTGAACAAAAGAGTAGATGAATTAAAATGTATAAACATTTTCAATTTCTTTGCAACACGAAAATGCAGGTTGTAACCAAAGAAAGTATTCCACCTGTTGTCAATCTGATGGTATGGGAACGATATTTATTACACTGGTCAACAAAAGAAACAAAATTGTGTGTTTCCTGTGATTTTTTTTATGTTTCTATCTCAAATTGGCGCAGATTTTTTAAATACGGCAAAATTATTTTTCTCTAACAGCTTTTGTTTTTAAGTTATAGCTAACTACCCTCATTAATGATTTTTACTTAGATTTTTGTTATTTATTGGTCACTAAAACAAATTTTGTCGTCGTTTTAGATATTCGTTTAAGATTTTAAATGTTATTTGGGTTGCCTATGCGCACAACCGTTTTTGTCACCAGCACAGCGTGGATTGGCAACACTGTTAGTTACTATTAGTATCAAAAAAGTGTGCGTAGAGTCCGGCGTCATTATTGTTGTTAATTTTGTAATAGTCTTGTCGTGCATGTGTTTGTTTTTCCGACTACCGTACCCGGCAAACTTCAACAATATGGCTTCCTCTAGAAGATGTTGTCTGCTTAATCCAGACTGTTTTTGCTATATTTGTGGTGAATATATATTTAAACAATATCGAAAACCTATATCGGACTTTGTGAAAACTGCGTACCATCAATATTTTAATATAAAATTGTGTAATCAAGACAAGCCATGGGCTCCTCATATTGTGTGCCAAAAATGTGTGGTATGTCTACGGTTGTGGTCCAATGGAAAAAGAGATGCAATAATGTTCGTAACACCCATGATTTGGCGAGAACCTCGAAACCATCATGACGACTGCTACTTCTGCGTTGTGAAAATAAATGGAATTCCTAACTTACCTTCTGCTCAACGACCTCAATTAAAATCACGAGAAGTACAACCCAGCACATCTAAATCTTCTGATGATCCAAATCTCTGTGAAACCGAACGAAATACATCAAGTGAAGACTCTGATCCAGACTACAAATGTAGCCTTTCAGAGCCTCAACGATTTAATCAGAAAGAACTAAATGACTTAATAAGAGATCTGAACTTACCGAAAGAAGCTTCTGAAATTTTAGCATCTCGTTTAAAAGAAAAGAATTTGCTTACTCCGGAAACCAAAATTACATTTTATCGTACCCGAGAAAAAAATCTGTTGCCGTATTTTTCTGAAGAGAAGCATTTAGTTTTTTGTAATGATGTTGGTGGTAATTTGCAACAGATAGGTTTAAAAAAGTACCAACCTAGTGATTGGCGTCTTTTCATAGACAGCAGCAAAATAAGTTTAAAGTGTGTTTTACTTCATAACGGTAACAAATACGGATCCATACCTATTACACATTCGACGATTTTAAAAGAAGCATACGCAAATATTTCTAAGGTTATGGAAAAAATTAAGTATGAAGAACAGAAATGGGTCATTTGTGTTGATCTTAAAATGGTTAACTTCCTTTTAGGTCAACAAGGGGGGTACACAAAGTTCCCTTGTTTCATGTGTCTCTGGGACAGTCGTGACAAACAACATCATTGGTCACAAAAAGTTTGGCCAGAGCAGGAAGAGCTGAAAGTTGGTACAAAAAATATTATAAACGTGCCTTTAGTTAGCCGAGACCGCATCATACTTCCACCACTTCATATTAAACTCGGCATAATGAAACAGTTTGTGAAGGCGCTTGACAAAAGTGGCGAATGTTTCAATTTTCTTTCACGCAAGTTTCCAGGATTAAGTACAGAAAAATTGAAAGCTGGTATTTTTGATGGGCCACAGATTAGACAACTCGTGAAAGATCCTAATTTTGTCGAATCAATGACTGAAGTCGAATCCAAAGCTTGGAATTAATTCGTTTCGGTTATGAGTAATTTCTTAGGCAATAAGAAATCCGACGACTATGTCGAGCTTGTCGAGTGTATGCTATCGAACTTGCAAGAGCTAAAGTGCAACATGAGCATAAAACTCCACTTCCTACACTCACATTTGGACCGATTTCCAAAAAATCTGGGTGATTTTAGTGAGGAGCAGGGTGAAAGATTTCATCAGGATCTTCGGATAATGGAAGAGCGATATCAGGGAAGTTGGGACTCACATATCGTCGCCTTAGTACTATAACTTGATAACTCCAAAATTGACGTTTTTGAGATAACTAGTTAACAAGATGTATTTTATTTGCCTCCATATTGTGTAAAAACTTGATAGCTCACTTCAAACGGGTTAAGTATTTATTTATGATTGACGAAAGTTGATAAAACCAAAATTCCACTAATATTCAGTGCTAAAACTTGACAAGATAAGTTATCAAGCTATTATTTAATCGAAATAATGGTGAATACGACATACACTGAATGCTATAACTAGATAACTCGAGTTATCTAGTTTTAGCACGTGTTTTTCTGAAACCATTGAACTTACCACATAATTGCTATCTGTTTATTCGGTTCATTTTAATGCAAGAATTCGAGAATTGTTAGCAGATCTGGCAACCCTCATAACAGAGGGCTAATTTTCAACAAAATAATCTTTAAAATATCAGTTGTGTTAAAAAGTTCACTTATATGCGACTTAGCACAACATGCGACATTGCCAAATGTTAACATTATGGTAGTGCTAAAAGTTGATAACTTTAATTTTTCATGTTTTTTTCCATATTGGAAAACACATTCACACCATATTCCTAAATAGATCAGTTGTCAAAAAGTTAAGGAACAGTATTTTAGAGCCGCAGAGTGAATTCCGTATTTACCAACATCATGGTAGCAGCACAAATATCTTTAAAATCTTTAAACTCGTTTATCTCAAAACTACTAATTTCGAGTTATCAAGTTATAGTATTAAGGCGACGATATGATGGCAGACTACTGCTGGAATTTGAAACGAGATCTACCTGAAGTTGTTCATTCAAGAAAATCATATAAAAGATCATTTGATAGTGTTCAATAAAGATTTTGTTGACTTATATATTAATTTTTTGCATTTATTTTGTCAAAATTATAAAACTGTATATTTCAAAAAGTAAAGCTGTTAGAAATCTTAAAGAATTTTTTTCATAGTCCCATTTTTTCATAGAAATACCCAAGAAAAAAAAATTTAAGGAAACAAGTATTGTGTTAACCAGTGTTATCGTTTTCTGTGCCACTTCGATTGATAACTTACTTTATTTTTCGGTAGATGGCCCTAGTTCATCAGTGACATTTCTTTCTTTGCAATTCGGAAAGGCCCAAAACATGGTACCTGGGGAAATCGGAGAGAAGAGGATATGGGACTACTGACGAGGGTAAAAAAATACCCGAAACCGGTATAGACTCTTCCTACACTCTCCAATTTAACCAGAGTATTATGCAGCTGCTGCATTTTCGTGTTGTAAAGAAATTGAAAATGTTTATACATTTTCATCTAGTTCAGTTGCTAGAGATGAAAATGCCACTGAACCTCTAAAAATCATACAAACCAGCTGAATTTTGCTGAGGATGTCAATTTTGCCCCTTCTACCCCCAGGCTTTCCCCTAAAACCATACCTCGTAGGGGAAGGGACAGAAAATATAGGGGCTACTTTGTGTATATATTGAACCATTCTCACAGAAAGAATGAACGCTTGAAGTGACCGGCGATTTTGAATGTCAGTTATGGTGACAGTGACAGGCGAAATCAGTTTTTTAAATAAAGTTTGTGTCAACTCAAAGGTAAAAATTTTTGCATTTTGCTGCAAATGAAGTTAGTTGCTATAAAACTTAAATAAACAAAGTTTATGTGATTTTCATAATAAAATCATCACTTTCATTGACAATCACTATGGAATTTCCATTGTTAAAGCATAATCCTCAAAACCTATAGCATGGAATTTTGATTTTGAGTTTTGGCAACAAATATGGGGCATTGAGGATGTGTCTAAATAACGCTGAATTTAAATGTTGGAATGTTAGAAACTATGTCTACATAATTCTAATCGAAAAGAAAATTTTCAATTTTTTCTCAAATTACGGATATTCATCATCATTTTATTACAATTATGATAACTACACACACCGGCAAAATTAGCCGAACACGTTAAAAATGGGACATGTTTGATGTCTCGTATTTCATAAATCAGTGGTCCGATTTGAGTGATTCTTTTAGTATGTTATAGCCTTATTATTTAAGAATATCGTTGTAATAATATTATTGCTAGACAGGTAAATACCATTTTATACCGGGTGTACCAATCATACTGTGTTTTTTTCTAAGTTTGGAACACCCTGTGGAATATTCTAGCATATGTAAAATATTAGAATTAATACTCGATTGTAGACTTAGGCTTGCTTAACATTTTCTTTTTCGATTCATTTACTTATGTGAGATAATAAAAAAGTAATGTACGTTAACAACTATACATGTTTTTCATCAATAAATCCTCATAGTAGGGGAGGAAAGTATACTAAATTTGCAGTTACTCGAGCGTTATGGGAACCTATTGGATTGTGAAGAGTATGTGCTAAAATCAGAAAAAGGTTAAGTTAGGTTTTCCACAAAGTGGGGGACTTTTCAGTTTTTAATTTAATTTTCCATTTCAAACAATCATTTTTCTCCGATTATAGCGCTATTTATCCATAATTCGAAAAAATATGTCGAATATAAGTTGCTTATTTTTACGTAAAGAATCCAAATCTGCAATAAAAATTGGGGGCTCCTATTTAAGATTTTAAATTAAATCCCCCACCCCACCTCCGTGGGGGCTCGTGACACCCCACGGAGAGGGGTGGGGGTAAATTAAAAATTATAAATACGAACCCTGCGATATTTTGCGAAATGAACATCAGATCGTAAAACTGCAAAATACACTTATTCAATATTTTTCAAAAATCTACCGAATGGCACCAAACAAGACCCCCCACGGAGGTGGGGTGGGGGTTACATTAAAATATAGGAGCCCCCAATTTTTATTGCAGATTTGGATCCTTGACGTAAAAATAAGCAACTTTTATTCGCAACATTTTTCCCTATTATGCATAAATAGCGCTATAATCGAAAAAAACGATTGGTGGAAATGGAAAATTAAATTGAAAAATGGAGAGTCCCACACTTTATGGAAAACTTAACTTAACTTTTTTTGGTTGTAGCACCCACTCTTCACAACCCACTCCAGGTCACAAGAACGCTCGAGTAATTGCAAATAGCATACTTTTCTCCCCTACTATGAGGATTTATTGATAAAAAACATGGCTAGTTGTTAAAGCACATAACTTTTTTATTTTCCAACATAAGCAAATGAATCAAAAAAGAAAATGTTAAGAAAGCATAATTCTACAATCGAGTTTTAATTTTAATATTTTATATATGCTGGAATATTCCACAGGGTGTTCCGAACTTAAAAAAAAACACAGTATGCTTGTTACACCCGGTATAAAATGACATTTATCTGTCTAGCAACAATATTATTATACCGATATTTTTAAATAATAAGGCTATAACATACTAAAAGAATCACTTAAATCGGACCAATGGTTTATGAAATACGAGACATCAAACATGTCCCATTTTTAACGTGTTCGGCTAATTTTGCCGGTGTGTGTATTTTATTATCACTTTTACGAAAAAAAGTTATTCTTCATAAAATGCTCTTCCTGGTCTAGAATATAAGATACAACCATCAGATATCAAACTTTTTTAATTTTATACGAGGTATGTAAAAAATATGAATTTTTCTTAAGAGTTAAGTGCCTTTATTATTCACAATATTTTAATCAGAAGGATGTAATTGAATACTAAAACAAATTTTTTAATTCCAAACAACTTTTCTTAATAACAATTCTCGATATTATGAAATGTAAAGGTACTTTACTCTTGAGTGTAATTCATATTTTTTGACATACCTCGTATAACATTAATTAAATTTGATATTTGATGATTGCATCTTATATTACATACGACGAGTATTTTATAAAGAATAACTTTGTTTCGTATAATAAAAAAGTTATCAATAAGTTCCAAATTACGCAGACATACTGTATAAGAGCTAAAAAATTTTTTTTTACTGAACATTTATTATTGTTGAAGCTTATTATTAAATCTATTTTAGGTCAGTTTTACAGAAAAAGTTTTGATCACTATGTATAAACATTTTTTTAGCTGGTAATTTTCGGTTTTTGTATTACATTTTTGTTATCTTTCTTAATTTTCTCAAAAAGAGATAGTTTATTTCATTTCTAAAGTAAAATAATTTAGTTCATTTTAAAGACTACATCCTAAGGTTAAAAAAAACACTTATAAAACTGTAATATATTTGTTCAAATTTGAGTAATACCGTCTTAAGGATATGGGTACATAATTCGCAAATATTTTACGTGTATCCCTACTTTTTCTGTCTTTACACGGCAAATTACCTGTAGTAAAATTCACACTGGTATGGATATGTAAACATTACTAGAATGTCATTCTACTTGAAAATGTCATCATTAATTTAAAGAGATGGTTTTTGAATGTTCTTGGATAACTGTTATTTTTATAATTGCAAATTATTAATTCAGTTAATAAATGTGATAATTTTTTCACTAACGATGTATTCAGTGATTGTAATAATTTATTTGTACAACAAAAACTAATACTCAATCGAGAAAAGAGGAAATGTGTTAAAGTGATTTTTTAATAATATATTGTTATGGAACGCTTACAATTTTGAACATCTTTAACAACAAAATACTTGGATCACAGAATATATTATCCGGATGTATCCTCTGCTTGGATTTTCCACAAATAATACACAATAAATAACTTTTTATTAAGTTCACGTCTTAAATCAATTATTTATCAAATACACTATATATCAATAATATTTAATCAATAACTCAAAATATTCCCGATGCAATGTCAAATATTTAAAATTGTCAGTGATTGTCAGTGTCTGACTGACAATATATGCTGACAATATTATATTCGGCTGAGTGCGTTGTAAGACAAAGATAGGTTTGGAAAATATTACCACGGCATTGTGTTCATTTTTTTCGAATCCTGAAAAACCAATAAATATTTTTGAAAAATTTAAACGCAGAATGAAAGGCTAAATTATTACCGAGGGCCAAAAGTCCCTTATAATAAATAAACAGTTTATTTTGAATGAGATATTTGAAATTAAAAATCACACTAAATTTTCTCTTAGTTTTTCACCCCTGTAACTTATTAAAATAAACATTATAGAAGTTCTCAGGGACTTTCGGCCCTCGCTAATAACGTAGTCTTTCATTCTGCGTTTAAATTTTTCAAAAATACTTATTAGTTTTCTCAGGATTCGAAAAAAATGAATCCCCATTTGAATAGCATTGCAGCCGAAAATACGTACCGATCCTCTTAAAGTGGTAGTAATTCTATAAAATTACGAAGATTTCAAAAATTACATTTTTTGGGACGTCATATCGTTTGAAATAAATTTTTGAGATTTTTTTTTAATGAAACATCATTTAGTAATATGCTTGAAAAGTAAGTTGTGCAAAACTGAGAGTTTTATAAGAAAAATTGTATTAGTTACACATTTTTAAATCATTTTTAAACAAAATTCATGTAAGGCTCAATTTCCGCCCACACCGTACTTATGCCCATACATTTTATTTATTTCTATTGTAACTATAAGATAGCTTAATTATTCATCTTTCATGTTCAATTTGTAAAATTTCATTTGATCCATTAGTTAAAGAATTACATTAAAATAACTTAGCCGTACGTTAGTTTACAGTGCGCCAATGTTTGTGAGAAGGGTGACTTTAGCGTTATAAATAAAAAATTATAGAAGATACAGATTTAATTTTAGAAAATTCTTTATATAAGGTTTTTTTTGTAAAATTTTCTGAATTTTTCAATGGTCAAGTCAGTTTTTTTTCTAAAATTTATATTTTCGGATGTATTTAAAAAAATATCTAATTTCGTAGTTAATTTGTTTAATAAAAAATGAAGCACCCACTTCTCGAGTAGAACTTTTTGCTATGGTGTTTATTAAACATTTCTTAATGAAATTACAAAAAGTTTATCTTGTTTGATTTTTCCGAAGTGAAAATCTATATGCACTCCACTATAAGGGACTCATAAATCTCATTATAAGACATTATAACAAGTTATTTTGATTCAAAACAAATTTTTGATAAAATTTTAGTGTAGAAAACGTTTAAATGCCCTTAAAAGGGCTACAAATATTAAAACAAAACGTTTTCGCTCTGTAACAAGAGCATCATCAGTGTTACCTAAAATAAGTATAACCGTATTAATTAAAGCAAAATGTTAAAGTTAAAATGATGACCAAGGTAAAAACAAAGTTTGGTTATACTTACAATAACATGGTGAGCCACTGAAAAATACTAAAGGTATTTTAAATAATACTAAGGTAAAAATACTAAGGTAAAAATACCTTTTAAAAATAGACTAAAAATGTCTTATATAAATGTATACATTGATCTCATGAGAACCATCAAAAATGATAATTCGTAATTGCTATCCAAAATCGCCGGCCGCTTCAAGCACTGTTTCGAAGAGAACGGTTCATTCTACATAAAAAGTGCTAATAAACATTTTCATTCAAAATTATCTCAGCTAAAGTTCTTGTTTAAAACATTGTTTTCTACGGTGTACAAAGTCTCGTTATATCGATGTGTTCCGTTCCACCCTCTTTACGAAGGGTGGTTTTAGGGGAAGTCCGAGGGTAGGAGTGACAAACTTTTTTGCACATTTTTGGGGTTCTAAATTTGACGTTCTCAGCAAAATTCAACGTGTTCGTATCATTTTTGGAGATCAAATCTCTGACAACTAAGTGTAAGACAAATTAAAGAAACATTTATTTGTTTTGCACTTAGTAACGTCTGTAAAGATCGTAATATCATCATCGAATCAAAATAACGGGGGAATAATTCTTCCAGCCGAGGAACTGAAGCAGTTTTCAGTCACAGCCAGTCTGTGGAATATTATTTTATACAGGGTGTCCAGAAACTCTACCGACAAACGAAGACAAGAGATTCCTTAGATAATTTTAAGACAATTTAACCAAATTCACTTAATCCGAAAATGCTTCCCAAGCGGAATGGGACGTTTCGATGCCGCCGGTTCATCGCCGGCCGTTTCGATGCCGCCGGTTCATCGCCAGTCCATTTCATCGCCGTCATATCTCGCATTTCCTAGAATTCCTAATTAATACTAAAAATAACTAATAATAGGGAACTTGCATAAATTTTTAAATTCGAAAAAAATGTTATAAATCACAACAGAACATAATTTAAAACATGTATCAAAGATAAAAAAGTTTTGTTTGTCTTTCGTTTGGTCCCTAAAGACGATTAAAAATTCAAATTAAAACAGGTGGTCCAAAATGCGTCGTGACGTCACTTGGTTTTACATGTACATTTTTCCAATAAAGTAAACAGAATTTTAAATTAGACGTTATAAACGTCAGTAGAAAATACATTTATGTGACGTTACAAGTGTTTTTGATCGTTAGACCTATTCATAGAAAATTTGTACTTTTACAAAATGGTTTTATTTTCAATAGTAAACCTTCGTTCCTTTCCTTCAAAAACAGTATAAAACTACAATTTTAACAAACTGGTATATATTATTACAATGATATACGATAAATGTCATTAGAATATAAATATTTTTGACTTATTCCACGACGATGATCTTGCCAAATACCCAAGTAGGTGGAGGCCAATAAACTAAAGAAGGAGAAGAAGAATATACCTAAATATAAGGTTGTGTATAGGTATACGCTAACGTGTACGCAAATAAAAAAGTTAGTGTCAGTGATTTCTTATTTTTTATTTGTATAGTGTTTGTTTTTAAATTAACTACGGAGTGTGGACAATTATTTAGTTCTTTTAATGAGTTTAAGAACATTTTAAAACAGTACGAAAAAGATAAGAGACTATAAATTAATATATATTTTTTTTAGTTATAAATGAAATAGTATTACCGTAAAAGATTAAAATATAAGGAAGACCTAAAGCTTTCACAATAATAATTAACTTGTTCTGAAGCTATTATCCTTGTGGCATTTTTGTAATCAACTATTCTAAATGAGAACTAAGCCACAATTTAACTAAAAAATTGATTTTATTAACGTTTCGACTTCTAAACCGGATGTCGTTGTCAAAATACAAAATATTATTAAATTAAACAAAAATGTTGTTGCTTAGTAAAAAAAATTTTCTAATAATTTATTTAATCTGACTAATTTTTGTATTTTGACAATGACATCCGATTTGGACGTCTAAACGTTAATAAAATATTTTTTTTAGTTAAATTGTGGCTTATTTTGCATATAGGGAACTTGCATAAATTTTTAAATTCGAAAAAAATGTTATAAATCACAACAGAACATAATTTAAAACATGTATCAAAGATAAAAAAAGTTTTGTTTGTCTTTCGTTTGGCCCCTAAAGACGATTAAAAATTCAAATTAAAACAGGTGGTCCAAAACGCATAGTGACGTCATATAGTTGTGCATGTACATTCTGCACCAACAAAGTAAACAAAATTGTATATAATTTTAAATTAGACACTATAAACGTCAGTAGAAAATACAGTTATGTAATGTCACAAGCGTTTTTGATCGTTTGAACTATTTTACATTGGCTAAGGGTTCTTCTAAACCAAGGCCAGAAAACAGAAAAAAATATATAGATTTTAAATTATCTTCTAAGTTTAAGCTGGGCGAATTATCCCGAGGGATATAACCCAATAAAGGAAGAAGAAGAAGAAGATCTTCTAAGTTATTATGAGGTTTTACCGCGTGAAAGTTTGGAAATATTATTTTTAAAGGAAACTGAATAATATTACGTAATAAAAAAATGTGTAAGTTCCCTCATAGGTTTGGCATTCGTTTTGACACTGACACTAAGTTTTATAAATATATTTGATAATTTCTATTTCTGATATATTTGAGTGTTTTTAAGATATATTTTTTAAAATGACCGAAGAGGGTTTTTGTAAAGGGCAGTCTGATAACTTACCTATAGTTGATATGTGTATGGTGGCTACATATTTTCAAAAGAGTGAAAATTTTTCCGTCGGAGAAGTTCGGGGAGTTAAAGCAGATAAGTAAGTACATACATTATGTATATTATACTCCCATTATACCTACTAATTTTATACTGTGATTTTATTCTGATTATTATTCTCATAAGTATTTAACGATAAAAATTAGTAGGTACACACTTCCTATTAAGTATAGTGATCAAAAAATGTCATTACAATATAAATATTTTCCCATATTTCGCGAAGATGCTGTGGCCAAATACCCAAGTAGGTGGAGGCCAATAAACTAAAGAAGAAGAAGAAGAATATACTTACATATAACCCTCCCACATCACTGATATAACCATATAAAAAACTAATGTAAAACTATGTGACGTCACGGGCCGTCTGAACTACTTTAAAATAAAGAAGACTTTAAATTTGTATTTCTAAGTTATTATGAGTTTTTGAAGCGGGAAATTTTGGAAATCTCATTTTTATACAAAACTGAACATTATTATGTAATAAAAAAAACATGTGCAAGTTCCCCATTCACTTACGTATAAAAATTATTTTAACAATATTTTGTACCTACATGTCATGTAAACTAAATACATATAATTATTTTGCTAACCTAAATATATACTTTTATATTATACATTGATTTATTACAATTAAGTTTGAAACATCTGAATAGTTCTGCTTCCCTTCCCTTAACAAATATGTTTCTATCAAACAAACACTAAACATATCAAAATAGCATGTACCAAAATATATAGTCACTGCGCAAGCTAAATAATGACGTCACTGGCTTGATGAAGTTTAATTCGCGTCTACCTAACTTTTTTATTTGCGTACACGTTATCGTGTACCTAGACACAGCGAAATATAACCATAATAAAAACTAATGCAAAACTATGTGACGTCACGGGCCGTTTGAACTACTTTATACCGCAGAAGACTTTAAATATGTATTTCTAAGTTATTACGAGTTTTTGAAGCGTGAAATTTTGGAAATCTCATTTTTAAACAAAACTGAACATTATTATCTAATAAAAAAAAAATGTGCAAGTTCCCTATTGTAACTGTCGAAAATTCGGAAATATATCAGATAGCGATTAATTGACTGGCGATGAATCGGCCGGCATCGGCATCGAACTGGCGGCATCGAAACGGCGGCGATGAAACATCCTAGACCCTTCCCAAGGGAGCTAGAGCTCTTTGAAGATGGCGTCTTGTAATTAGTTTTTCTTAAATACCTCCAGAACGCTTCTAGTTAGAAAAACGAAAATTGGTACGCATATTTATCTTCCAGAGATATATCGATTCCATTCATTGCGAATTTCTAGTGCCGGTAATAGGCGTCCGTTTTGGGTAGACCAACAGTTATTTTATCGCATAACTTTTTTGTCTTTAAATTTTAAGTATTTTTGACTTTGGATTATTAAATTGTGAGTTGTGAGGTATTCTAGCACTAAAAGATACTCTTTCTTTGAGTCGGTAGGACACACCGTTTTGTAGAAAAATTGATTTGAAAATTTTTCGTCTCTTGAGCTTGAAAAAAAATTGAAAAATTAAAAAAAAACGGTGTATTTTACCAACTTAAAGCAATAGTACCTTTTACTACTAGAATACCTCATAATTTAATAATCTAATGTCAAAAATGCTTAAAAATTAAAGACAAAGAAGTTATGCGATAAAATAACGGTTGACCTACCCAAAACCGACGCATATGATCGATACTAGAAATTCGCAACTAATGAAATTGATTCATCTCTGGGATATAATTAAACGTAGAAGTTTTCGTTTTTCTAAATACTTTTTTTTATTTTTTTTTTTAATTCAAAAAACGAAAAATTTTCAAATCGATTTTTCTAGAAAACGGTGTATCCTATCGACTTAAATTAAGAGTACTAGAATACCTTATAATTTAATAAACCAAAGTCAAAAATGCTTAAAACGTAAAGACAAAAAAGTTATGCGATAAAATAGCCGTTGTCCTATCCAAAACGGGCGCCTATGACCAGTCCTAGAAATTCGTAATGGATGAAACTGATTTATCTCTGGAAGATAAATATGTGTACCAATTTTCGATTTTCTAACTAGAAGCGTTCTGGAGGTACTTAAGAAAAACTAATTACAAGACGCCATCTTCAAAGCTCTAGCTCCCTTAGGAAGCATTTTCGGACTAGATAAATTTGGTTAAATTGTCTTAAAATTACCTGAGGAATCTCCTGTATTCGTTTGTCGGTAGAGTTTCTGAACACCCTGTATAAAAAAAATGTGTGTGTACTTTGTACGCACGTTAGAAGTTATACTTCTATTATATGATTTCAACGAAATTAATATACTTTAAACAGTTTATTTATATTTTATTTAAATATTAAACTAATTTTAATACTTACTACTTTTCAAAAAATTTTATTAAAACAGTACCAAAAATTAAAAAAATAAAAGAATAAAACACACGCAAACACATTGAAAAATGCCACAAATGATTTCTGAACAATAATTGTCGGAAAAAAATTTAACTAAATACGTATTTTCTGAAAAAAAAATTATATAATAAATATACTTACAATCATAAAATGTATAAAGAAACAAAAAATAAAAGTTTCTATTGGGGTTCGAACCCGCTTATGTTTGCGCAGTTAGTATTGGAATTCATTCATCTTACACTTCTACCCACGGAGACACATGCATTATGTGGGAAGATCGACGAACTAAACGGTTTAAACTTTTGACAGTTCTGAATTTAACCAAATTATTTTGATTTTTGTATAATATTGAAATATTGAAATATTAAAATAAAACAAAATATAGTAGACAAGGCGAAAACGGCGGGTTCTTTGGAGAAAATATTCTCATGAGATTTTTTTGCATAATCACATTCGTGAGACATTCCAGAATAAGATTCAAGAAGTCGCCCACGCGAAAAGCGGTCCAAATTTTTTATAACATTTTTTTTAATCAAATTGCAAAAATCAATATTTTTGGCCGGAACAAATTTGTTTAGGTTTTTTGGACCATTCTGGATAAAAAAGGTCTCTTATAATTTTTCTCTAAAGTTATTCGTTTTCGAGGTAAAAGCATTTTAAAATTGAAAAAAACGAAAAATGGCAATTTTTAAGGCTTTATAACTCGGTTAAAGGTTATTACTATGAAAGTCAGAAAGTAACTAAATCAAAGTTTAAAGTCCCCTCCCCCTACAAAATCCTGAAGAAATTGTTGTCATTATTTGACTACTAAGCTGTTATTTTTAAGTAAAAATAATGGACGCCATGCACGTATTAGGCGGCCGTCCATGATGAGTGCGAAAGAGATGCCATTCAGGCAGTCCAATGGCGCATCTCACTCGCACTCACATTTACAGCCACGTCAATACGATCTTACCACTCATTATTAATAATTAAAAATAATAGCTTAGTAATAAATTAATGACAAAAATTTCTTCAGGATTATGAAGGGGGGCTTTAAAGATTTAGTCACTTTCTGACTTTCATAATAATCATTTTTAACCGAGTTATTAAGTCTTAAAAATGGCTATTTTCGCGTTTTTCAAATTTTAAATTGCTTATAACTCGAACACGATCAACTTTAGAGAAAAAATATAAGAGACCTTTTCTGTCCGTAATGGTCCGAAAAAGCCAAAAAAAATTTCTCCCGGTCGAAAATATGAAGTTTTGCAATTTGATTAAAAAAAATTGTTAAAAAAAATGGACCACTTTTCGCGTGATCGACTTCTTGAACCTTATTCTGGGGTGTCTCACGAATGTGATTATGCAAAAAAATCTCATGGGAATATTTTTTCCAACGAACCCGCCGTTTTCGCCGTGTCTATAGAGTAAGAAAACAATATATTAGGTGAATATTGACAGAAATTTTGATGGTAATCAAATTATGTAAATCAAAGCATTACATGCTATTTTGATAGGTTCTTAAATTTTCCAAATAGGTAGGTACCTATGTAATTTTATTAGGATACTGAAACATTTACAATTATTACGTACCTGTCGCTTTTAAAAACTATTTAAAAAGTCACTATAATTATAAACTTGCTTTTTTCTTTGGCATCACAACAATAAAAATTAATATACACAACATTTGTTGATCCATAATCTCCAACAATTATTGACAGATGATTTTAACACCCAATACGATCCCGTATAACGTTTGAGCGACTAAATATACTGTCATATACAGGGTGTCCCGAAAAGATTGGTCATAAATTATACCACAGATTCTGGGGTCAAAAATAGGTTGCTTCAACCTAACTTACCTTAGTACAAATGTGCACATAAAAAAGTTATAGCCCTTTGAAGTTACAAAATGAAAATCAAATTTTTCCAATATATCGAAAACTATCAGACACATTTTATTGGAAATATACGTGTGACATTCTTATGGTAGGAGGATCTTTAAAAAAAATTATAGTCAAATTTGTGCACCCCATAAAAATTTTATGGGGTTTTGTTCCCTTAAAGCCCCCTAACTTTTGTGTACGTTCCAATTAAATTATTATTGTGCTACCATTAGTTAAACACATTGTTTTTAAAACTTTTTTGCCTCTTAGTACTTTCTCGAAAACCCAGTTTTTATCGAGATATTTTGAATATTTGTCAAATCCACCACATATTTGTATATGGAGATGTACGATTATAGAGATAGAGAGGTAATACTATGAAAATAATATTTTATAATGTTACTTAACCATATAAAAATATGTGGTGGATTTGACAAATATTCAAAATATCTCGATAAAAACTGCCTTTTTGAGAAAGTACTAAGAGGCAAAAAAGTTTTAAAAACAATGTGTTTAACTAATGGTAGCACAATAATAATTTAACTGGAACGTACACAAAAGTTAGGGGGGGTTTAAGGAACAAAACCCCCATAAAATTTTTATGGGATGCACAAATTTCTTTCTTTTTTTCAAACTTTTTTTATGTGCACATTTGTACTAAGGTAAATTAGGTTCAATCAACTTATTTTTGACCCCAGAATGTCTGGTATAATTTATGACCAATCTTTTCGGGACACCCTGTATAACGATAATTGACTAATATACTGTCGGTGTGCGCATGCGCCAGGGAATATAAAAATTCACCCTCGTGCCTAAAGAAGTATAACTTCAAAAAGCAAACATTTGAATTAAAATCTTATTTATTGTTTCAGGCAAGGAGCTATCGGAGTGAATACAGCAAGACAATTAGCTAGTCATGGTGTACAAACTATAGTATTCACAGTTTCGATGGACGCACCAATAATTAAAAAAGAACTGTCACTTTACATGCTAACCAAAAATCGCGTACTTAACAACGTCTCAGATTTACCTCCTATTTCAGATCTGATAATAGTAGCTCTTTGTGAAGATGCTGACAATCCTAAACACTATCCATTACTGTCTGATTGGGTAAACAAGAATAAAGCACCTGTTTTGGCTTTGGACCCACCTCCAGTGGGAACACCAGGAATTACTCCGAAATGTTCGTTGTTGCCAGTACTGCCACTACCTCATTCTTCGAATAACGGCAAATTATATTTATGTAACCTGGGATTTCCCGTGGATATTTTCAATGAAGTAGGAATCAAGTACAAATCACCATTCGGCCCAAAATTTGTTATTCCTTTACATCCTAAAGATGATTGAACATTTTTATGTTAGAATAATTTAAGGATTTATTGATCCCTTTTTATATTTACACTTGATCCCTGTTTCTTCCAATTTATTATTTTTATTAAATTTGACTACGCTTTTGAAAGGTGGAACAAGAGTGATCATATTGTGCAGAATATTAAATATAAATTTCAACTGTGGCATTTTTATTTACATTTTCATAAATTTATTTTTAAAATCAGAAAAATTATTGGAAATGTTGCATGAAAAAATTGTAGTTGTAGCCGAACGCTCCAGACAGACAATAAAACGAACAAAGAAATCAGAAAACATATAAATACTAAAAGATAATACGACACACAAGCATAGGCGTAACCAGGGGGTGGTTTTGGGTGTTATAACCCCCCTTTTGGATGTACTTTGAGCTCTATACGCTTAACACCATTATCCCCCTTAGGATGTAACTCCCCCTTAGGATCATCCTGGGTTACACCTCTGCACACAAGAAGTACGAAAAAGGATCGAATAGTGGACTAAACTAAGAACCAGGGATATTAGACCTGGAAGAAAAGCGGGAAATCATAATAGAAGCAGTATTAAATACGAGCAAATAAACTTCAATTAGGCTAATAAAAAACGCAAAACAAAAGAGTGGTATGATGAGAAATGCCAAAACGTAGCAGAAGCAATTAGAAAAATAACAATAAAAATATTTAACAAATAATGGTGACAGTAGCAGACAAGAATACAGAGAATTGTAAAGAGAATAAATGATTCGAAGATAATTAAAACAAACTCAAAGAGAAGAAAAATTCAAGAAAAAATAGAAATAAGATCCTTTTACAAGGAAACAAGAAAAATGGAAAGAGGATATCAAAAAATAAACCATGCTTGAAAATATGAAGGGATACAAATAAATGAACCAGGAGAAATAATGAGAAATTGATAAACTTACTTTGCACAACTGTTAAACAAAACGAAGAAGAAAGGGAAACAATCCATGAAATTGAAGATAACCATATTCGCCGTGTGCAAGTACTTGGAGGGGATACGAGAAACGATCGTGCGCGAATAGCGGAGAAATCTTGCAACTTTCTTAAATAATTCATTGTCAAATTGACGTATATTTCATATCTACTGTCAATGATGAAGAAAACTTATATGTTGCTCCACAATATTGATATATGCAATTATATAAAAGTAAATTTAATTAATTGTATTTTGCTTGTAGTAGTGCATTTTAATAATTAATTTTATTTATTACATAAAATTGTTTACCTTTTAATAACATAACCTTAATATTACTTTTTCTTCTTATAATTTTTTTTGACTATGGCCTTGAACAATTGTCCAGTAACCAGGACCAATATGATTGGCCAATATAATTAAAAGTGCGAAAAATGTTGCCGGGCTATGAAACCAGGTGTCGCTTTTTCGAACTTGTACGGTCCCTAGAGTACCTAGAAACGGTACCTTGCACGGTAATTCCTAGACAGAAGCAAATAGAAAATGAAATAAAGGCACTAAAAACAATAAAAGTCCAGGAGTAACAGAAATATCGGCGAAAATGATAAACACAGGAAAGTAAGGGCTACATAAAGAGATGCATATGATAAAAAGCATATGGGAAACAGAAAAATGCCAAGAGACTGCGCCAAAGCATGCAAGGATATGCCCAATACACAGAAAAGGTCACAAAATGAGATTTGAAGTTATAGACATCGCGTTGTAATAGAAAGTAGTTTGCAAAATATTGTCACAATTCATAAAGAAAATCAAATCCCGGAAAATATATCAGGCAGGATTTAGAAGACATTGGCCGACAAGAGACCAATACCAGACTATATTTGTACCATACCATATTTGTACTACAAGAAAACAGCAGTATATGTCCTGTTGTCGACTTTAAGCAGGCCTACAATTAATTTATTCTGTTTGATTGAGTAAATAAGAAAAAAGGTCCTGATTTGGCTTTGGATCCACCTCCAGTGGGAACACCAGAAATTACTCCGAAATGTTCGTTGTTGCCAGTACTGCCACTACCTCATTCTTCGAATAACGACAGATTATATTTATGTAACCTGGGATTCCCCGTGGATATTTTCAATCAAGTAGGGATACGTATAAATCACCATTCGGCCCAAAATTCTTTATTCCTTTACATCCTAAAGATGATTGAACATTTTTATGTTAAAATAATTTAAGGATTTGTTGATCCCTTTTTATATTTACACTTGATCCCTGTTTCTTCCAATTTATTATTTTTATTAAATTTGACTACGCTTTTGACAGGTGGAACAAGAGTGATCATATTGTGCAGAATATTAAATATAAATTTCAACTGTGGCATTTTTATTTACATTTTCATAAATTTATTTTTAAAACTACAAAAATTATTGGAATTCTTGCATGAAAAAATTTTAGTTAATAGCCAAAAACCGAGAAAGACAATTAAAGGAACAAAGAAATTAGAAAACAATTTAACACAGAAATACTAAAAAACAATACCTACGGCACAGAAGAAGTAACGAGTAACCAGCAGACTAAACAAACTACCAGAAGCATAAAACCCTGAAGAAAAGTGGGAAATCATAAAGAAGTTTTAAATACGAGTAAAGAAACCTTGATGAAAGCTAATAGAAAACACAAAACAAAATAATGGTACCTACTAATTAGCAATGCCAAAAAGTAGCAGAAGCAATTAGAAAAATAAGAATAAAATATTAATTTAACAAATAATCGTGACAGTGCAGCCAAGAATACACAGAATTCACAAGAATATTCACAGAATACACAAAAACAAAAGAGAAAATACAACGAAAACCAACTCCAAAGAGATAGAAAAACTTACAAAAGTAGGAAATAAGATCCTTTTACCAGGAATGCAGAAAAATGGAAAGGGGATATCAGAAAAATAATCCATACACAAAAAATAAAGGGATACTTAATAAAATGAACCAGGGAAATAATGAGAAATTATTACCTACACAACTTTGTACAAAAACGAAGAAGAAATGGAAACAATCTATAATTGAAGATGATCATGTGGTAGGAATACCTACAAAAGAGGAAATAGAAAATGAGATAAGGGCGCGAAAAATTAATAAAAGACCAGGAGTAACAGAAATATCGACGAAAATGATGAAAACAGAAGGGAAAAGGCTACATAAAAAATACATAACCTTATAAAAAGCATATTGGAAACAGAAGAAATGCCAAGAGAGTGCGCCAAAGCAAGGATATGCCCAATATGAAGGTCACAAAATGAGATGTGAAGTTATAGACATCGCGTTGCTTAAGTCCTTTTCATGAGCATTTTTTAGTGCGTCACAAATGATAGAAAAAAACGTAAGTCCGTGATAATACACATTTATGACATTTATTCTAACATGACATTTTAGTTAAATCTGACAGTTGTCATATTTTATGTGCAATTTGGCATTAAAACAAATCAATTGTGTTTATTGCATTTATAAAATGGTATTTTCTTTGATTTGTATAGTCTTATAAATTGTGCAGATTATATTCGTAAGTAGGTATACCTATTATATAATTCGTAAATAATTTTTTTCGATTATAGCGCCATCTATCGACAAGTAGAATAAATGTTATAAATGTCTGTAATCACAGACGTGCCTTTTTTCTGTCACATGCAATTTAATGCGTTAGAAAGAAATCGAAAAGCTGTGACGCACTGAAAAAATGCTGACAGTTGTCACATTTTATTTTCAATTTGGAATAAAAACAAATCAAATGTGTTTCTTGCATTTATAAAATGGTATTTTCTGTGATTTGTATAGTCTTATAAATTGTGCAGATTATATTCGTAAGTAGGTATACCCTTCTTCTTCTTCAGGTGCCATCTCCGCTACGGAGGTTGGCAATCATCATAGCTATTTTAATTTTTGAGGCAGTAGCTCTAAATAGTTGTTTTGAGCTGCATCCAAACCATTCTCTCAGGTTCTTCAGCCATGAAATTCGTCTTCTGCCGATGCTTCTTCTGCCATCTATCTTTCCCTGCATTATGAGTCGCAGGATGCCATACTTCTCGCCCCGCATCACATGTCCGAGGTACTGTAGTTTTCTTTCTTTAATTGTCAGTTCAACTTCCTTCTCTTTACCTATTCTTCTCAGTACTTCATTGTTCGTAACTCTATCTACCCAGGAAACCCTCATAATTCTTCTATACGTCCACATTTCAAAGGCGTTAAGTCGTCTCATTGTCTCATTGTCGTCTCATAGGTATACCCATGATACTATAAATAACAAGATAATATATTGCACATCCGGAAGTCGTGACGTAACTGGAGACCGGCAAGTTCGTAATGGTTCGTAATCATTCGTAATGTCCGATTACTTTGAATTGTTCGCGGTTGTATTTTATATTTTATCTTTGACAGTTATTTTTACTGGAATCTCGACACTAAATTCTTTTCGAATACATTGAAGTTTAATGTTATTTTGCTAATTGAATAATTTCATCACATAATGCATACAAATCCCATTTAACTTTAACAAGAATTCAAATTCAACTTCCGGTCTCCAGTTACGTAATCAATGCGCGAACTCGGACGTATTTGAGCTACGGGAAAATACTATCTCTTTATTTATAGTATCATGGGTATACCCGGTATACCTATTATATAATTCGTAAACAATTTTTTTCGATTATAGCGCCATCTATCGACAACTAGAATAAATGTTATAAATGTCTGTAATCACAGACGTGCCTTTTTTTCTGTCACATGCAATTTAATGCGTTAGAAAGAAATCGAAAAACTATGACGCACTGAAGAAATGCTCACGGAAAGGACTCTATAGAAGTATTTTACAAAATCTTGTCACAAATCATAGAAAATCAAATCACGCAAAATATATCAGGTAGAATTTAGAAGACCTTGGGTGCATTCAGCAGACGCAATCGCTAACTAATCGATTAGTAATCGATTTGTGATTTATATGCTGAATGTCACAATTTATGTGGCATTCAGCAGAAAATCACTAATCGATTAGTTAGCGATTGTGTCTGCTGAATGCACCCATTGGTCGACAACAGACCAAATAATATATGCAGAAAATATAGTGGATACGAAAAACGAAAACTTTTGCATGTGATGTCACAGACTTCTGACGTCAGAGACATTGTAGCGAGCCTTGTTGACAACAAACTTGTGCTGGCAGCACTGCCAAAATATGCCGAAGCGAAGTTTACCGAATAGTTCGAATATTTTCTGCAATGTTGCCTAAGATACTAACTTATCAAGACATCTACAGATTGTTAATATGTTTACAAGAGGTCCATGGGGAAAGTAGGTTTTTATTATAAATGGTCTATTAATTGACGTATGAAAAATAACTAAACTATAATTTGTATACAAGATATGCTAGCACCTTTTTTTATTAAATCTGACTATATATCAATATTCCATATTCCATTAGGTGCCATTGGTATTTAAAAATAAATTGATTGTTGTTTATTATTAAACCAAGTTGTAATTTGAATTTTAATTTCAATACTTCAAATATATTTTTGGATATTAAAATAAAAAACCACAGAATAGGCTGTTTTTAAAAATTGTTTTTGGATCATTTAACTCAGAAACTACTGATTTTTAGTACGTAGATCGTGGCACCACTGCTCAAAAATGAACGTTTTATAAAATTCAACCAATGAGGAAGTCAAATTTAACTTCAAAGTTAGGGTAGAGGATTTTTTTGTTCCAAACAAAGTAAAAATGTGGTTAAAGTTACATAGTGCGTTAATATATTTTAGTGGAAAAGAACTAGAATTCGATAGTGGTACATTTTTAGTTATTAGTTCATAGAAAGCCACGAATTTTCTGTTGTGTTTCTGTCCTAATCAAAAAGTCGCTTGCCAAAATGGACGAAGTTGGAGCTCCCAAGATCATTCATAACCAGGGTTCAGTGTGCAGCGATTCAAACGGTGATGATGTCTCAAGAAACGACGGTAGGTTTCACACTACTAGAAAATCTATCCCTAATAATTTAACTTGTGTATATTATTAGTTATAAGTTAGGTTATGTTGACTACTTCAAGGTTAATATGACCAAAAAGTTCACATGACTATTTTTTCCTTTAATTTAATGTTTCCCTTCTATTTTCTAGTGTCTTCTCAATCGAATTTAAGACTGTGCCTGGTCGGTAGTGTAGCTAGTGATTCGGATGTTTACAATGTAGCTCAATCTTTTGCTCTTCCTATTGTGACTTCAAAAGATGGACAAGAGTATACTCAGGATGATAGCTGTACCACCATATATGTAGTCAAAGAATTTGATGGAGATGTCTTTAATGTATTATTCAAGTATGTATCTTTTTATATTAACATCACTTCACGATGTAAATACTAAATAGTGATACAGTTGAACGCGCTTATGAGAATACCGCTTAAAAGAATATCCCAGTTTAAGGAATAGAAATTTGAGGTCCCGAAACGATTTTACTAGCCACCAATGATCGGTTATTAGAATATCTCGGTTATAGGAATTCTTTTACTTGGCACGAAGGCTATTCCAATAAGTGGGTTCGACTGTACTAGTTTATAATCTAGCATTTAGCTGTATATTTACTTGGAATGTTTTGGTATTACAATGCAACCTCAATAAGTCGGATTAATCAGGACCACAGCCGATCTGGGTTATCGAAAATCCGGGTTAGCCGGAGAATATGGTAAAAATTAATAAAATATGGTGTACTTACAAATAAACTCCATTATAGTTGCAAAAACATGAAATACATATGCAGAATACAACTAAATTACGTACAGTTGTATACAGTATTGTTCATTTCTTGGAAAAAAACTCAGTCAAACTGAAGAAATGTTTGTGTTGTCTGGTGAAAAGCAGTCTGGGTTAACCGGACTTCCGGGTTCATGGAGGCCGACTTTTCGGGGTTCCACTGTATTTTATATTCATTTATATGCACAACAGGCCTTTAACACCTAGGGCATTTTTATAAAAAACTAATCATAAGATCAACTAGTTACACTTATTTAAATGAAACTCAAACTTAAGTATATATGTTACGGAGAATAATGTAAATACTGTCAATAACGTTATTAACTGGTCAATATCGACAATGGCCTGTTGAATTAGTCATTGTCGACAATGGCTGGATATTAACGATATTGTCCTTAGAAACTGGACATTGATGATAATTTTAAATTCTTGATAACATTTCTATCAATGTCCAGCCAATGACAACAATGCCAGTTGTTAACAATGAACTGTCAATACTGATGGAATGGCCCCGTCCCATTCAAACAGTGAATCGAGATTGTGGCCAGCATACAAGAGAGAGGTCCTAGAGAGAGACAGAAAAGAGCCAGGGAAAATTTGGGCCGTGTAATTTGACTTGCCTATATAAACTTAAATCGGGGAAATGGACCTCATATTTTTAACTTGGTAGGGCTGATGGGCAAAATTTAAATACTTTTTTGTATTTAAATGTGCAAGAACTCTCTTCTTCATTAAAAGAAGTACTGGTTTTAGTCTTTGTTTTTGGCATACTTATTCTATTTTGTAGGTTTTAGAACTGTGCCATGATATATTTAATAAATATAACTAATTTTATTGTGTATCATTTAATGACAATGACAAAAAGAAAGACTCAACACAACATGAACATTATCTAACGTATGGGTCATAACCTCTATAAATTTTATTTATGTTGGACCGATTGCCAAAATATAATAACAAATAACTCTGGCCTAGTGGTACACTAATAATTAAGACAATTATGAGTCAAAACAGAAACCAACACAAAATTTTGAATCTGTTATCAACCTACTCAGTTAAATATAAAACAAATTAGTTGCTAATTACAGATATCTTTGAGATAGACAGAAAAAACTAATGATGACATATTGCCATTTATATTGCTAAACAAGATCATAGAAAAAATGTTTAAAAGCAGAAGTTAATGTTTTCTCAAGCTATTTTCTTGTGAAGTTTTACTATATTTTGCTATTTTTACAGGCAATATGCCATAATTTTACTTTAAAATAAGTTAATTTTTATTTCCACTTCAGAAATGGTTCTAAAAAATGATTTCTGAAGTGGAAATTGACCACCAACTTTGTTACAGTTTATGTAAAACTAATTCGTCCACAACCTAACCTCAAATATCCTTAATTGCTGAAAAGATTAAAACAATGGGGCCATGCATTTTCAATTCAATCTGTATTATTTAATTTCTATATTAGGAGGGCCAGTCAGTATGTAATTTATTGGCAAGTACAGTAATATATGTTTTTAAGTTAATAATTCAGCAAACTGATAACAATTTATTATAACTACTCATTTATTTTTGGTAGATCTAAGCAGCAGTTACTGGGGTCTGTGGCCCTTAAGCAGTTGGCTGTCAAAAAGGAGAAAATTCCATGTAATACTAGGCCTTTGTATAACTTAGCTATGACTGGGGTTATCGTCTGTTTCACAGGTTTTCGGGAAAAAGAAGAACTAGTAAGTATACTATTAATTATATTTGTGCGCATAGTAGAACATCTATAACTTGGATCTTTCCATTTACTATTTTTGTTGAGAATAAGCCATAATTTTACTCTAAAACAAGTTTATTTGAGTTTCAATTTCCACTTAGAAAATTATTCTCTAACACCTAGAGTTTGCACTGCAGGTATGTATTATATAAATAAAAAAGGTCCAAGTTTTATATGAAGATGTGAGAGGGTCGATTCAAATTGTTTTGTATCGACGGATCGACGCCAATAGATATTATGTAAATCAGCATTTCTTCAATGGCAGGGTCTTTAGGTAATAAATTTGAGATATGTATGAGGTAAAAAACTTCCAAGATATTTAACACAATCTCGACCTTTTTATGGTAAAGATCCATTTACTAAGAAATATAATTATAAAGAGCAGTATTAACACGTTTGGTGCATGTAGTGTCACGAAGGTTTTATCAAAGGTGCCGATGACGCATAAGTGGTGTCAGTAGTACTGTGTTACTAATTGAATGATTTAAGTACATGGTACCAGCCAAGTGACTCTTGTTCAAGATGGGCACCGAACCTGTTAAGAAAGAAGTATTTTGTGAATGGAATACCAAATTCAAGATTCACAAGACTATATAAGACCAACAGCGACATACAGATGTGAGACATGGATACTCAACCAAACAACAAAAGAAACAGTAAGAAGATGGGAAAGGAAAATACTCAGAAGAATATTATGTGGGAAGAGAACAGAGGAAGGGTATATAAGAAGGACAAATGAGGAAGTTTATAATATTTACACAGAACCACAAATAGATAGCGTAATAAAATCAAGAAGGTTGCACTGGCTGGGCCATGTAGAAAGAATGGATGATGACAGAGTTGTCAAGAAAATAACATGGAGAGTGCCAGAGTATAAAAGAAAGAGAGGAAGACCACGAAAGCAATGGAGAGAGGCGGTAGTAGAAGACCTAAAAGAAAAAGGAATAACAGACTGGAAAAAGTTGACAAATAACAGAAAGCTATGGAAAAGAACAACAAAGCTCTGGGCCTAAAAGGCCTGTAAAAAAGCTGCATACATATGTTTTGTCAAAATGTTACACGCTATAACAGTTAACAATTTTTGTTTGAAAATATTTGTTACATATAGGAACTTCTTTTATTGGTTAATTCTGATATACATTTTTTTGCAGGCAAAATTAGTAACTTTATTACATCACATGGGAGGATCTATAAGAAAAGACATGTCTTCCAAAGTGACCCATTTGATCGCAAATACTTCTGGTGGCGATAAGTACCAATACGCAGCCACCTTTCGTGTTCCAGTGATGAATCCCAGTTGGGTAGTTGATAGTTGGCAACGTCGAGATGACTTAAACTTTACCGGAATTATGGAGGAACATGTTGTAAGTATTTGTTGTCGAATAAAAAATATTAAGCACAGTCGCAAACTATTTCACAGATTATTATTCTATTCTATTATATGTAATGGAGATCGTGACACTTAGAGTTGTCAGCCAAAAGATTAAGAACAACACAGAGGGCCATCGAACAACCTATGGACTAGCTGGCAACATCAACAACAAATCAAATAATACTGTTCCGATAAATAGACAAAAACCAAATAGTTTAAACTATGACAAATACAAACCAATTTTTGGAAATAAAGTAGTCAGTAATTTTACGACCGTCCCTAAAATGGGTCACGTTCATGTGTCGCGTGTGGGTGTAGAAATGGAAAGTGAGGATCTTTTAAATGTTCTAAAAGAGACTGCTCCAGATATTAATTTTAAATGTGTTCAATGGCATAAAACGGAAACGGCATCATCCTTTAAAGTTTCTTTCCCCTTAGAAAAACTTAATGAAATAAATAATCCATCTTTATGGCCCCAAGGGGCAATTGTTCGAAGATTTAAATTTAAACGAAATTTTCAAAACAGTGCAGCCGTATTGGAAAAGGACTAGTCAACACAAATGGAAGAAATATTGATGTTAACGTAGGAAGTTTAGAAGTTCCTGAAAAACATAATAATATTTTAATTGGCGATAACTTGGTGAGTGTGTTCCATGTTAATGTTCAATGTTTAGCAAATAAAATAGAAATGATTGATTTATTTTTGTTGGAATTTAACTTTGACGTTGTCTGCTTCTCAGAGCACTGGCAGAGTGAAGCAAATCTCAAATACATAAATATTGATAGGTATTTACTTGCTAGCAGTTTCTGTAGGAAGAATAAAAAGAATGGTGGTACTGTAATCTATGTTAAAAACACTTTAAAATTTGAAGCTATAAACTGCGATAGTTTTAATATTGAACAAACATCTGAATTTTGTGGAATTTTTCTTCAAGATATTAACACTGTTGTATTGGTAGTGTATAGATCTAGTAAATGTAACGATTTTAAGTCTTTTTTCAAAAATTTTGAAAATCTATTGGATCACATTATGAGGCCAAATTTGAATGTAGTGATTTTGGGAGATTTTAATATTAATTTTAAAGGAAAAATCGCCAAACATTAGTGAATTGACTTCTATAACATCATCTTTTGGTATAAAACAAACAATTTATGACTATACTCGAGTCACTGCTACATCTGCCACTTGTATAGACAATATTATGACAAATTTTGAAGAAAATCAGTTTGAGACAAATGTCCTTGAACCTTGTTTTTCAGACCATCGTGGACAGTATATTAAGTTAAGCAAATCATCAAATAAATTAAAATCAAGTTTTTGCACTAGAGCCTTTACACAGGAAGGTATTTTAAAAATGAGAAACTTTTTATCAGAGTTGGACTGGAACATTTTTGATAGTGATTTTGATGTAGATTGCTTAGCAACGTTTTTAATAGATAATTATAATTATGCAGTATCTCATTATTTTCCACTAAAAACATTGGTTATTAAAAATAAAAAATATCCTGTAAATTGTTTTAATGACAACTTAAAAAATATGAGAAATTATCTGCACTCTTATAAAATACGTGCTGATTCTACTAAAAATCCAATACATTACAACGAATATAAAAAATACAAAAATCATTATAATTCTGAGTTGAAAAACGCAAAAAAGATGGCTTATGAGAAATTAATATTAACATCAAAGAATAGATCCAAGACGTGTTGGAAGATAATTAACTATGAGCGTAACAAAACAAATAGTTCACATAATATAACAACCAATTTATCTTGTGACACTTTCAATAACTTTTTTGTTGAAATTGCTGAGAACATTATAAAAACCCTTCCTAATACATCAGACGACATAATCTTGAACTATCAAAACTTCCCAGCTCCATTGAGTTCATTCTTTCTATCTCCAACTACTCAACAAGAAGTATGGGAGGTTATAAATTCACTAAAAAATTCAAATTGTTTGGATACAAATGAGCTAAACGCTTCTTTTATAAAAAATACTTGTGAAATAATTACTGATCCTTTAACACATCTCATTAATAACATTTTTTCAATCGGGATATTTCCAACTGGATTTAAATACTCCAAAATTGTTCCTGTATTTAAGAAGGGCGATCGTGATCTTGTAGACAATTATAGACCAATTTCTATCGTTTCCATATTCAGTAAAATAATAGAAAAAATTCTGAAGCAACGCATAATATCGTACTTTGAAACCAATAACTTTCTTACCAGTTCACAATATGGGTTTAGAAAGAATCGTTCCACAACTCATGCACTCTTAGATGTGATGAGTGGCATAGTGGATGGCCTGGAGAAGCATAACAAAACTGCTGTAACGTTGTGTGATCTTTCAAAGGCCTTCGACTGTGTTTCTCATGAAATTTTACTAAAAAAACTGCACTTTTACGGCATCAGAGGTACTCCTCTAGAACTAATTAAATCTTATCTAAGTGATAGATACCAAGCAGTCAGATACGGAAATTGTCTCTCTGAATTTAAGCATGTTAAGCATGGAGTTCCACAAGGATCTGTTTTGGGCCCTCTATTATTTATTATATATGTTAATGACTTGTTAATTTTATGGCTCCATGTAAAACAGTACTATTTGCAGATGACACTACTTTTATTTTTTCTGACAGAAATCGTTCTCTTTTAGAAACTAATTCTAGGAACATAAATTCAAATGCTCAATCATGGTTCGCAGCAAATAAACTTAGACTAAATGACACCAAAACTCAAAATTTATTTATTTCAACTAATCCATTCGCTGCTCATGTGGAAAAAAATACTGTAAAATTGCTGGGCATGACAATTGACAACACACTGACTTGGTATAACCATATTGACCATCTCAAAGGCAAACTTTCCAGTACTTTATTTTTACTTAGACAACTAAAACTTGTTACAAGTGTTGATACCTTAAGAATAATTTATTTTTCTCTCTTCCATTCGTTTTTAAGCTATGGCGTTATTTTGTGGGGAAACTCTTGCAATGCACTAACAATATTTAAATTGCAAAAAAAAGCAATTAGAATAATTGCAAAAGTTGGTTACTTGGAATCTTGCAAACCATTATTTATTAAATATAAAATAATGCCCTTGCCAACACTATGGCTATACAATATTCTCGTGGAAACACACAAAACTGCAGATACTTTAGTTAAACAGTCTGACTTGCATAATTACAGCACAAGAGGTGCAAATAATATCAGAACAGTCAAATATCGTTTGAGTAAATCACAAAAAAACTCAATTGATTTTAACATATATAATGTCCTACCTATGGATTTTAAAAACCTTACAATCAATAAATTTAAAGTCATTCTGAAAAAATATCTACTGAGATTTGCTTTTTACTCGGTTAGTGAATATTTCGATCATTTTAAAGCAGTATCATGGACATGAATATTACTCACTATGTTTTCCGATGTCATATTTTGTAAATGTGCGTGAATGTAATTATATTTCTATATGTTATATTGTATATATGTACACATTATCTCATGTATTTTATATATATCAAATTGACTTGCTACAATTCAAAAATTTTTTTTGTAAACGTAGTCAATAAATTTTTGAATCTTTGAATCTTGAATCTTTGAATCTATGTTGGGAGTAACTCGAGAGAGAACATATATCGATAGCTTAGTGTGAAAACCTCGTTTTACAGAAAATTTTACATGAGTGACTTTAAACTGAATTTCTGCACACTCTAACCCAAAATATATGTGAAAAATGTATGTGTAATGATCTAAACATACTAAGAATCAAAAATATGTAAAGATATTTTTTTTGTTTTAAGTTATAGTATGCAGAAATTAAGTTTAAAGTCTCTCCTGTAAAATTTTCTGTGAAATGAGATAAGAGGTTTTCACACTAAGCTATCGATATGAAACGAGGACGTGAAAGCAGGACGAAGGTGGAAGATGTAACTGGGAGAATTGCGCAAATGAAATGGAACTGGGTAGGGCATGTGGCACGGCAAAACAATGACAAGTGGACGAGAATCATTGTACATTGGAAACCACGAGAACACAGTCGTAGTAGAGGAAGACCACAAAAACGATAGCTAGACGACATCAAAGCCAAAATGGGGAGAAACTGGCACCAAATAACGCAAACAGAGAAGAGTGGAGAGCTCGTGAGGAGGTCTTTGGCCAGGAATGAGTAGAGTAGAGTAGAGTATTTATTGGTAATAATGTACAAATGTACTTTTACAGGTCAGCAATAATTAAAATTGTCTAAAATTACATTAAAAGTTGACACTACTTCAGTAAAAAAATGGATGAAAACAGGCTGAAGAAGAAGATTATTCTATTACTATTGTTACTAATTTCTATGGGTATTGTTTGCCGGTAACCGTATAGACAGATAACATGAAAGTAAACAGTGGTAACCTTTATAAATTAATTTCTTGTTAAATTTTTCGGTTATATATGTTACAGTTCAAGTTGATTATCCAGTTGGAGTTGACTTTTCCTAGTTCGAGTCGACTCAAACGGCTAGTTTTAGTAAAAGTTGATTATAAATATAAAATGAAGATTTTTATTCAACATTTACTAGTAAAAGTAGACTCCAACTAGTTAAAGTATACTCTTCCCAATGCCATTTAGTAAAAGTTGATTCACACAAACAACCGATTCTAGAAAATATATGTTACTGTATATTATGTTCAAATCGTGATATTTATAGTCCAGCCTGTATCGTCGCCTCCGTTAGGTAAATCATTCCAGTTCGATTTTTTTGCACAAACTTACTCAAAAAGAGGTCCTTATAACGAATCCACATGGTGTCAGGTGGTACCGTAATCGAAAAATTGTTTAAACAATTTTTTTTTAAACAAATTCACAAAAAAAATTCACTTCAGACATTTTTTTTACATCATTAATTTGGGTCTTTCGGAGCAAAAGAGGTCTTTTGTGATTTTTCTGTAAAATTTATTGTTCTCGAGTTATACGCCATTTAAAATTTGAAAAATGCGAAAATGACCATTTTCAAGGCTTAATAACTCAGTTAAAAATTATTATTATGAAAGTCAGAAAGTCACCAAATCAAATTTTAACGACCTCCCTACAAGGTACTGAGAGATTTGTCATTGTATTACTAAGCTGTTATTTTTAATTATTAACAATGAGCGCTATGTGAGTGCGACTGAGATGCACCATTGGACGGTCGGAATGGAGGATCTTACTCGCACTCACATTGACGGCCGCCTCAATACGCTTTTAGCGCTCATTGTTGATAATTAAAAATAACAGCTTAGTCATAAAATAATGACAAAAATTTCTTCAGGATCTTGTAGGGGGGCTTTACACTTTGATTAGGTGACTTTCTGACTTTCATAATAATAGTTTTTAATCGAGTTATTCAGCCTTAAAAATGGTCATTTCGCATTTTTCAAATTTTAAATCGCGTATAACTCGAAAACTATCAATTTTAGAGAAAAATCACAAGAGACCTTTTTTGCTCCGAATGACCAAAATAATTCTAAAAAAGAATGTGTGTGTACTTTGTACGCACGTAAGAAGTTATGCTTCTATTATATGATTTAAACGAAATTAATATACTTTTTATTTATATTTTGTTTAAATATTAAACTAATTTATACTTACTACTTCTCAAACATTTTTATTAGAACAGTGCCAAAAATTAAAATAATAAAAGAATAAAACACACACACAAACACATTAAACAAGCCACAAATGATGTCTGAACATTAATTGTCGAAAATTTTTTTAACTAAATACGTATTTTCTGAAAATACAATTATATAATAAATATACTTACAATCATAAAATGTATTAAAAAAAAAACAAAAAAGAAAGTTTCTATTGGGACTCGAACCAGCGCTGATAAGAGCGGTTGGTATTGGAATTCATTCGCCTTCTCCGCTTAGCCACGGACACTATGTGTCATTATTTACGAAGATCGACTAACTAAACGGATTAAACTTGTGATATTTTGATATTTTGAAAATTGATCAAATTATCTTAATTTTGAATTGAAATGATTTAGAATTGAAAAAATACAACAAAACATAGAGTAAAAAACAATATATTAGGTGAATATTGATAGAAATTTTGATAGTAATCAAATTATATAAATAAAAGTATTACATACTATGTATTTTGGCAGATCAAATAGGTAGGTTTATACCCATGATACATTAACAATTATTACGTACCTGTTGCTTTTAAAAACTATTTAAAAGTCACTACAATATTATAAACTTTTTTGTTTCTGTCCTCACAACAATAAAACTAATATATTATACATTTGTTTACCTTTACCTTTACCTCCAAACCACAGCTGCCATATCGGATAATTTTTGACATGTCATTTGAACATCCAATCAGAACAAAGTTATAATGCGCATGCGCCGGGCTGATAGGTTTTAACATATAAAAAAATCACCCTCTATCGCCGGTAAAGAAGTATAACTTCAAAAATTTGTCCGGAGTGAAATACTTAGTTATTTATAAAACAGTTCGTGAAGTAAGCTTTTTGCGCACGCACGCGATGTTTAGAGCACGAGCGGGCCGAGTGCTATACATCGCCTAAGTGCGCAAAAAGTACTTCACGCACAGTTTCATACAATATTTTATGTACCAAAAAACAAATAAAAAAACTGCAACTCTTCGTCACTGGAATACATTCCTATTTTACAATTTTTTAGAACTTTGACATTTAAAAATTAAACTTCTGTCAAACCACAAAACTGTCAAAACTTTTTTTGTAATTTATTGCTCACATGTCATCACCATGACAAGGCGAAAGTTCAGGATATTTGATTATATGAAAGTGTGCTAAAAACAGTGCGAAAAAGTAAATCCCATTTAAAATACATTATTACTTCAGGCACACTTTAAACCCTTCATGTACTGCTATCTATAATGACAGTTTTCACAAACTAAAAACTTATACATAATATGAGGTAGAGTAGATAAGAATTATTTTTGTGAATTTGGTTAACAAAAATTGGTTAAACAATTTTTCGACCGCGGTGCGGCCTGACACTGTGCATTTGTTATAAGGATGTATTTGTTTGAGTAAGTTTGTGCAAAAAAATCGAATCAGAATAATTTACCTAACGGAGGCGACGCTACAGCCTGGACTAATAAGTAGTTGAAACGGTCAAAACAAAGAGACGCACACTCATCAAAAATGCACGTGAGATTATACTCATATAAATTGTATAATCTACTTTTACTAACAAGAGTTAGGAAGAGTCAACTTCAACTAGTAAAAGTTGATTTAAATTTTTCAAATCAACTTTTACTGCTCGTTTCAGTTGGAGTTGACTCGAACTAGGAAAAGTCAACTCTAACTGAGAATCAACTTGAACTGTAACATATACAACTACAATTATTATTTTACTCTTCTAGGCCAAACACAAACTGAAACCTTTTCATGGAGCTCGAGTAGGTTTTGTAGGATTTGCAGAAGAAGAAGAGAAACATATGTCTGAAGTGTTACTACTTAATGGGGGTGTCGTTACCAGTGTCGATGACGTTAACTGTACACATGTGGTAAGTACACAATCCAAACATTATTATTTTTCTTTAAATGGAAATAACAATTGGAGGGAATGTTTCACTGTAATTATAAATAATTGTTTTGAAAATCATAATAAAAGACGGAAATAGATATCTACCAGTGAGTCAAAATAGTGGAATACAAGTGTATATTTCGACGGTTGAAAGGTAAAAGGTTGTATCCCACAAATCAACTTTTTTCAGGAAGTAGAAAAAACGTTCCATTTAAGTAATTTGATGAGGAATTAACCTAATATTTTTTTTTTCATTCATTTACAGATAATATTATATTGACCTACAAATTAATGAAAAAAATTATTAGGTTAATTTCTCCTCAAATTACTTAAATGGTACGTTTTTTCTACTTCCCGAAAAAAGTTTATTTGTGGGTTACAACCGTCAATGTGTAAATTATTTCAACATCACAATAGTGATGGGTTTTTTATTTCAAACACCTTGTTTTGAGAACTTAGCTGCTCACTATTCAGGAGTGTATTCATTTTCATAACTAACTTTTGGTCACATTACTACTTCATGTACTCATCTCTTCAATTAGGGAAACAATAATTTAACAGTTTCTAATTTGCCATTGAGTTTCCTATGATTCGTTAAATGATTCACCGCACAGAATATCTACTAATATTGTATAATAATAAAATTGTGGTAAAACCAAAATAATACATCCCGTTTTTTATTTCTAACCCGGTCTGTATAGACAAAATTCTCTACAAAAATAGTCCTTATTATTTTTTTTCCTAAGAGTCACATTATACATGATATGCACACGTTTCCACACCACCTGTGAGGTAGTGTACTCGGCGCGTTTTTTTACCATGGTTTCCCCTGTAGGTCTACTCCACTAACTGTTTTGATAATTTTAGGACAATTTAAGGAAACAATACCGGTCAAGTTCTAGGTGTTACCTTATCATTGATATTGATTATTGATATTGCTATTGATTATTAGGTTAACTATTGTTTTGATTTCTTTAGATATTTTAATCAGATTCATATTCTTGAAAGTCTACTTCAACAGTCAAGTCTTCTTCGATTTCATCTTCTTTCTCTTCCTCTTAATGTTCAAAAATTGTTCAAATGTCACTGAGTCATTGGTCTCTTCATTAAAATCACAGGAGTCTTCCTCTGTTGTACTAAACTGGACATTTGAGCAAGACTGACGTTGGCAGTTGGTACACGCTAGAGAACACAGCAGCCCGACTTTTTTACATCTACATTTGGCACTACAACCTTTTTGCAATTGCAAAAAATAGTGTTAAGGAGTTTTTCTGGAGCAGGTGGGAGTAAGGTTTTAATCGGTTCCAGAGTATTATCTATTAATTTCCAACCCCAGTCTTCTGGATTCAGTTCATTGCCTAGCCATGTTTGAACTTGATAATATACTCGATACAAATGTTGAAAAGCAAATGCTGATGTTGGAGGAAGACATGATAGTTGTACTTGTTTCGCGTATTTTTTACAAAAGTTAAGTATCAGTATTTATCAAGACAACTAATTTTTTTGGAGCTCCATAAACCGCAAGAAGAAAGCGAATTCCTTCCGTAATTATTGTTTGCGGTGTGGAATCAAGTTCAGTAAAAACTTTACAGGAGTCAGTCAAATCTTTTTTTCGAATAATTTAAGTACTGACGTTTTGCCCCTTCTGTACATTGCTGACGTTTTGCCCCTTCTGTACATTGCTGACGTAGTGTCGCAGCCGGTTATCGCATGTAAAAATAAAATGTACTTTTGGCATTTGGGATAAGCTGATAAACTTTTCGAAGAATATATCTCTGTTCGCTGTTGAGCCCTTCCAGGTTTCAGAAAATAAATAACTTTTTCTACTGGAGTCCTTGCAGTAAGCAGTACTAACAAATCAACATCTTCACCAACTACAATTGTTGTGTTTGTTACCTTAAATTTTTCGATTGCTGTCCCAATTATAAGGACATCTGTGTCATTTTTAGCTTGTTTCACTTCAGTATTCGCAGCTATTAATTTGTCAGTTAACATGGAAATGAAACGAGATTCATTATTAATGTTGGCGAAAAATTGTTGTTGATTCGCTGGAAGTGTTTATTTTCATCATGTTTTTGTAGTTCGACGACGTTGTTCTGCAGCTTTAATATTCTTTGTTGAGTCACTGTAGCCGTCAAATACCACTATCCCTATAAGCCCGTAATGTCTGCTAAATGGTAGACGCTTGTAATAAGTACTTATATTCACTTAAACTGAACCTTTAACACTAAAAGAAACAGATAATATGAACAAGACCTACGGACAATACTGTAGCCATTGTTTACAATAGACAATCTGTTCTTTTTTAAACAATGGTATAGCCAAATGTTTTTCAAGACCACGTGGATAGAGGAAATTCAGTTTGGGACTGATTATCTTTTGAAGAAATATTTTCAGAATAGTATATTATATAAAAGAGACACACATAGGCATTTATACTTGTCTTAAGTGCCACATTATGTATATACGTAGCTTATATGTGCATATAATGTATAAAGTAACTTTTAAAATCGCGATTTCTCAGGAATGGTAGTTCCTTTTGTAGAGAATGTTAAGATCTACAACTTCGGTTTGATTTTTTTTTTAATAAAACTTACCGTTTTCGAGAAAAATCCAAAACATCTTTAATGTTGACCTTTGACCCCGAATAACTTTTGTTGTACACATGGGATCGATGGGGACTTTTAAAACTTTATTTGTTATGGTAAACTCTAGCTCTCCGGCAATTTTTTTTTATTTGCCGACTATTTTGATGTCTAAGTTGACCGGATTATTCTTATTATAAATAAAATTTACAATGCTTGTCCTGCTTACCCTGCTTTTGATATATTACATCTATATTTTTACCTTTTCTGAAACTTTGAAATTTGTACAATCGGTTTTTTTTTTAAATTATATGCATTACATCCACCTTGTATGTTACTATTAATACTACTTTGACTTTACTGTAATGACGTTTCTTCACGATATAAATTCAACATTGCATGTTCAAAGTCTTCAAATTGATATGTGACTGTACTAGTGGGCCAATTGTTATTAGTAAATAACTTCGGAATCAATTTTTTAGGCGTATCACTTTAAACATTGAACCGTTTTCTGTCTTAGTATTTTTTCGAAAAATGCTTAATTTTCGAGGTATTTGTAATTTTTTGTTGAAAAAAATGTCTAAAGCTTTATACCTAATCTTTAATGTCCGACTGGTTTATTATTTGACAAATAATGACATTATTTCGAAGTCTATTAAGTACGAAATAACGCCCAAGGGCGTGCTATTGAAAAATAACGCCCTAGGGCCTATTAAATTTAAATAACGAGTTAAATACTGTCAAGTTGACAAATAAAACTCTAAGTAAAACTATGGTTACCACAATTACTTTACGACTATTTCTGGTAAATGTAGTTATTTGAAAACTAATTAATTCAAAATTCATTCAAATTTTTTGCATATAAAGAATAATTTAGTCGGACATTAAACGTTGAAGGCACCACGGGTATTATAATAATAATGCTTTCGGTCAACGTATATACCTCAGGCCGAAGGCCCTCGGTCTATACACCATTGACCTCAAGCGTTATTATCCTTATAATACCCTTGGTACCTTAATAACTATAAACATTCAAGTACAAGTACATAAGAATATATTGTCAGAATATTTTGCAAAGTTGCAAGTTTTGATTGGGAAAATTTGTTTGTGGTATTAGAAAAACAAATGGTATTCAGAAATTTTTCAATGGTATGGCTAAAACGTATGTATTATATAATATTATGTCCTTTGACAAAAACTATGTTTACAAACGCTCTTACAATTATTTAATATTACAGTGAAATAATGAAAAATACATTTTATTTTTACTCTTTATTTTTTTAATTATTTGATTTTTTTGGGGACTGATAAATATATGAATTTTATTAATGTGGACTATTGCTATCATTTTCTTACAAAATACTATTTAATAAATCCAATTGTAGTATCTTGATAAAACCAATTTGAGATTTTACAAGTAACAGAAGACCATTTTGATAAATGTTTCATTATTATTGCTTATTTATTATAAAATGTCTCGTGAGTCTCTGAGAAAATACAGAATAGACAGCATTGCCAGGTTGTTTTCTGTAAAAAAAAAGAGAAGAATAACTTCATCGGTCAGATGTTATATCATGCATTGTGTGGAATGTGGCTAAAATGAAACTTATTTATCAGTTATTAAATTACAATTAGATTGAATTAAAAGACACTAACGCTTTATAAAGAGTAGGAAAATAAACAACGCAGTTTAGAAGGACCCGGTAGTCACAATATTTCTATTACTTTTTATATACTTTTTTCTTCTAATCCGTCATTTAGGTATAAATCTCTTTTCTTTGTAAAAAGAAATAAATTCTTCGATACACTCATGATAATCCGGTTTTCAAATCACAAGTCATTAACAAACTCTTAAGTCACGCCTCGGTACCTAAGCTCCAATGTCGTACAATTACACGCATGTACACGCTTTCATGTCGTTGGTAAAGTAATGCCAACAACGAAAAATAAATATTGTGTTGTCACTTAGCTCTACAGATTGCTCAGTCTATGTTAATATATAGTCCGTCCGCTATAACTTTTCCCATGCGGTACGATTCATTTTCAATCAAATTAAGTCAAAACATAAATTGAAACGAACGTCGATGTGTATATACATTTTGTATACTGTATATACTATATATTACACACATCGGCGTACGTTTCACTTTCTGTTTTGACTTAATTTGATTGAAAATGAATCGTACCGCATGGGAAAACTTATAGCGGACGGACTATATACGTCTATGTTCATTACCTATCTTCAACCACATATAAGTTCCGTTGATAAAAACTGGTAATGCAAAATTAAGAGTTGATATGTTACGATGTATGAAATGAAATAGAAAAGAAAAGTATTATTTTGTTTGAGATAGCTTTAGTCCTAAAATGACTTTATTTACATTTACATTGGGTCAATAACTTCATTTCTTCCATCTTCTAATTTCTGTTGGAAAACTTTGGCTTAAATTTAGATTAACTAATCATCATATTTCAAATATCTAGCACAGTGATGGGTTTTAGGTGATGGAACATGCAGAAATCTACACACTAGAAGCTGCTAGTGCACCATTATCCCCTAAAGTTTCCTCTCCTCCTAGCCGTTCAAAGACGCCTAGAACTCCTTCATATTCAAATGTGGCCAATAGCAACATGTCACTCAGCAATTGCTTCAAAGTCAACCAAAGTTTGGCTTGTCTTGAAACCTTACACGAGAATTCGGGAGATAATAACTTGGAGGACTTTGACATTGGTTTCGATCAATCATTTGATCCTAATCTAACACCACATAAAAGAAAGAGGAAATTCAATTCTCCTGAACAGTCGAGTATTCTGGTTAAAAGAAAGAGAGACAAAAGTTACAGCGAAAGAAAAAGGAAAGTGTCAGAATTCTTCAAGACTCCCATAAATTATTTCTCCAATCGTAGGAGGACTATAGATGCGTCATCTTTAAATCAAAGTTTAAGTGAGAGTGTTATATCAAGTTCGGGTATATTCAACGTAGAAACAGTACAAAATTTGAGCTCATACAATGATAACACTCCTCAAAATAGTAAGAAAGGACCAAAGAAAAACCTGTTTACACGTACTTTCAGTTCTTCAAAGTTTCGAAGGACCAAGAAGAGTATAGATCTGAATGCTACCAAATTGTCGTTTGGAGAAGCTTGTGACGTCGAAGGCAGAGAAAAATTGAACGCTACCTGTTTTCCCGATATCTCCTTAAATCCCATCACCACTAACACATACGAGCTTAGCAGTGAACATGCGAGGGCATCAAGGAGAACTTCTGTGTCTGCTGTTGCGGTACTAACTTCATTTGACTGTTTTAAATGTTTGTTTTAGATATTGAAACTTTCTTCATTCAATTCAATTTTCACAGTTTTTAGATGTTTTAAAGTGTATTGGTTTTAAAACGTATTAAAAAACTGGTAAAAGAACGTTGCTTTCAAAATGTTCCAACAACTTGTAATAAAACAAACTGTTATGACTGGTATAGTTTCCCCAAATTTCTCCAAGGGCACACAAAACATTTCCAAAAATATCAATAAGAGTTTAGAAATATACTTTATGATTGGAAAACATTTATACTATGGTACATAAATACCATTGAGCTTCCACTGTCAACAAATTTAACGTACTATTGGGCTAGCCCGTACTAGTACCCCTCCACATTGCCAAAGTGGCATGTCTGCCGTCGAGTCCTACCCTGCTGCAGTTTACATTTTTATTATACAGTGATGAGTGCGCTAATAATAGCCAAAATAACGCAAAAGATGGATACATTGTGAAATAAAAAGAGATGAAACTAGTAGAGGTGGAAATTATCGATATAAACGTATAAATTAACATTACATTACACAGTTTCCCACCTTTAGCGGTCTGTGGCAGGAGTGTTTTATAAAATTCTCATGTCACAGTTACAGTCATGTCACAGTTGTCATACTCCTCCGATACGTCTAAAGGTGGGAAACTATGTAACGTAATGTTAATTTATACGTTTATATCGATAATTTTCACCTCTACTAGTTTCATCTCTTTTTACTTCACAATGTATTATGTTTTTCATCTTTTGCGTTATTTTGCTTTATTTTGCTGGTTATTAGAGCGCTCATCACTGTAAAGAAAAGTTCTGTTTTTCTGTCAATAATGTCGTTTTCTAATGAAATACATAGTAGGTACATAATATCAATGAAAAAAATCAACTTGGTAAAATATTTAAATATTTTAAATGTGATGTAAGTAAAACTGGTATAAATAACAACCTTATATTCGATTGTTTACCTGTTGCAAAAAAGGTTATGTAGTTTTTCAACTGATTATTTTAATAATAAAGACGATCAATTAAAAGGCTGGAAACTGCATTTATTAAAACATGTTGATCCTAACACAAGACTTCATGGAAGATGATTATTATACAGGGTGTCCCAAAAAGATTGGTCATAAATTATACCACACATTCTGGAGTCAAAAATCGTTCGGTTGAACCTAACTTACCTTAGTACAAATGTGCTCATAAAAAAAGTTACCGCCCTTTGAAGTTACAAAATGAAAATCGATTTTTTTTCAATATATCGAAAATTATTGATTTTTTATTGAAAATGGACATGTATCATTCTTAAGGCAGGAACATCTTAAAACAAAATGATAGTAAAATTTGTCCACCCCATAAAATTTTATGGGGGTTTTGTTCCCTTAAACCCCCCAAACTTTTGTGTACCTTCCAAATAATTCATTATTGTGAATACAAACATGTTACAACGACAAACATGTTAAACACATTAGTTAAACACATCATTTTTAAAACTTTTTTGTCTCTTAGTATTTTTTCGATAAGCCACTTTTTATCGAGATGCGGCTTCTTTTTTAATATATTTACATAAAATATTTATGGGGGTTTTGTTCCTTGTTCCGTTTTGTTCCCAAATAGTTGTGTACGTTCCAATTAAACTATTATTGTGGTACCAGCAGTTAAACACAGTGTTTTTAAAACTTTTTTGCCTCTTAGTCTTTTTTTGACATGTCCACTTTTTATCGAGATGTTTCTTCTTTTTCAAAATATACCTAAAAATGTAAGTTATAAATAAATTTTCAGATTATTAACAAGTGTTTATAATCGTACTTAACCATATATCGTGGTGGATTCGACCAATATTCAAAATATCTCGATAAACACTGGCTTAAAAAAAAGTACTAAGAGGCAAAAAAGGTTTAAAAACATTGTGTTTAACTAATGGTACCACAATAATAATTTAATTGGAACATACACAAAAGTTTTGGGGGTTTAAGGGAACAAAACCCCCATAAAATTTTTATGGGGTGCACAAATTTCACTTTAATTTTTTTTTAAGATGTTGCTGCCATAAAAATTCCACATGTCCATTTTCAATAAAAAATCTCTAAGAGTTTTCGATATAGTCGAACCCGCTTATTGGAATAGCCTTCGTGCCAAGCAAAAGTATTCCTATAATCGGGATATTCTCATATCCGGTCATTTGTGCCTGGTAGAAACGTTTCGGGAACTCAAATTTATATTCCTTAAACCGGGATATTCCTATAACAGGTATTCTAATAAGTGGGTTCGACTGTATATGAAAAAAAAAATAGATTTTCATTTTGTAACTTCAAAGGGCTGTAACTTTTTTTGTGTGCACTATTGTATATAAGTAAGTGAGGTTTAATCAACCTATTTTTGACCCCAAAATTTGTGGTATAATTTATGACCAATCTTTTCGGGACACCCTGTATATTACTTCCAGGTAATTTTATTTAAGGTTAATTTAGGTACTTTTGAGACGCCTTTTTAATCTGTTTTCATAAACTATACTAGTATTTTTATTTGATAATTTTAGCGAAGGAATTGCATTTGGCCTTAATCGTGCAACTTTTGTTGGCAAATCTAAATAATAAAGGAGAAACATTTAATCATATGCTATGAAAAAAAATCAGAAGTATATAAATAATAATCATCTTCCTTAAATCGAAGTGAACTCTTGTGTTAGAATAAACATGTTTTAATTTTAATACAGTTTTCCAGCCTTTTAATTGACAGAAAAACTGGAACTTTCTATATAATACAATGTAAACTGCACCAGAGGGCAGACGTGACACTTTGGCAATGTGGAGGGGGTAAGATTGTGGGTTAGCAAATAAAATTTTGCATCCCCCGTGCACTGCTATTTTGTTTGCGTTAGACAGCTGATGAGTTACCAGTAAAGATAATGATTGAAATGGGGTTTGAATATCTTATTATATTAGCTTCTAAAAAAAGATATCAGATTAATTTGAACGAAATTTTGGATGTAACATTTTTTTACCTTTTGAGCCTATTGTTTCTTATGGGTTCATTTTCTACTTCATTTCATATATAAATAATATCACAAAGAAAGAAACAATGTATATAAACATTTTTGGTTGATATCACATTTATCACATTAATCACAAGGCCGTTTTTGGCTATTTTAATTAATTAAAGGCAAATGAAGATTCTAATGTTCTAAAGCTATCGTAACTTTTTAGTTTGAATAATGAATATTATCTGATTATTATATATGAATGAGTATTATCTATATAAATTAGAAACTAAAATGGTTATAATTTTTTGTTTGCTAAGGTAGAAACTGCAAATATTTGTATAATAAATCTGTATAATAATTTTAACAGATATATTAAATTGATAAAATAACTACAATATACCAAAATCACAATAAAGATGAACTAGAAATAAACAAACCAAGACACATTGAATATTACTAGGGGCACTCCCGAATCATTATTTACAATGTAGATCACTGTAAATCATTATTTCGGAGTGCTCCTAGTAACATTCAACGTGTCTTGGTTTGTTTATTTCTATAGTTTATTTTTTAACCAGGAGGAGTAAACTAAAAAGACAGATTCACACCCAAGAAAGTCACTAGAAAAATCACCAAATACATCTCCTTTTTTGGTTGATCTAGTCGGCCCTCAACGGTAATCCATACATATTTCATAGAGTTTCAAATACAACTGCTTTTTATATAAAAGTAGACTAACAATCTAAAAATTATAGGAATAACACAGAAAACACAAAAATCGCCGATATAACTTAATTAACCTATGAAGTGTCACTAGTGTCAAAATTTGATAAATGTCATTAGTGTCAAAATTTTATAACAGTGGAGTAAACTTGCCTGCGGTTGGACCAATTACAAACAAGCAATACAGCGCGGTAAATTTGAATCACTCCTCTTGGTTAAAAAACAAACCATAGTGCATTTTTATTGTGATTTTGGTTATATTATGTCTGGCTTCTCAAATTCAAAGTGTTAATATGTTTGTAATAAATATGTTTTCTTAGGTGTCCCTATTTCTTATTAATTATCATAGATCATTTCTTTTGCCTTTGTTTTTTTTTGTTGCCAGTACTGTTATTGCGCTACCGAAAATTCTACTGTATAGAATCGTTACCATTACAAAATTAAAAAAAAAAAAGACAATAACTTTGGAATAATCAATGATTTGTATAATGCTATAGCCAGTGACATTGTGCCATCAGTTTGCGATAGAGCATGCATCGTTTTAGACAATACCTCATTATCAGCATATTAACATGTCAATTTATAAACGTTCGTTTTATAAATAAGATTAAAATGTTGCGATAAAATTTAGCGACCATATTATTACAGATGATAGCGTGTGTCTGCGTAACTTGGAACCATAGGGAAAACGTTTTTATTGTTAATTTTACGAAAAAAAGTTATATTTCATAGAAAGTTCTGCATGGTCTAAAACCTAAGATACAACCATCAAATATCAAATTTTATCTCTTACTTTATGTTTCATAATATCGAAAGTTGTTATTATCAAAAATTGGTTGGTAATTAAAAATTATGTTTTAATTATACAGTGCTCAACAATTGATACGGATCATCTTAAAAATTGGTCATTTTTAATGTCTGGAATTTCCTAAACCTGTTGTCCGATTTAAGTGATTTCTTAACATGTTATAGCCTTATTCTTTAACAATATCGCTATTGCTTTATAGATAGGGGGTGTTGAAATTTTTCTTACAAACTGACGATTTATTTATTGCTCTTAGACCGGTTGAGATATGCAAATGAAATTTGGTGGGGTTTTAAGAGGTAGTTATTATGCATTTTTTGACTTACAATTAAGAATTTTATGAAGAAGTAGTAGAATTCCTTCCCTCTCGTCTTCACTGCAGCATCCATTTGACTTGCAAATTGTAGAAGTCTTGGAGGTGTCACCAGGAAAGTGTACCAATAAGTTTTCAATTTAAAAATCTTTTAGTAATATTTTTAATATTTTCAATATTAATAATTTACTATTAGGATTGAAAACTACTTCGTCTTTCAATGTCAGATGGCGCTAGCCACCTACTATCATCACTTCAGTTGCAATGGGTGGGAAAACCTCTCGATGCGAATCAGTTAAAATATGGAGAACAGTGCCTACGTTCTTTCCGATGAAGGCTCCAATAAGAGCCGAAAATCGCGATTCAAGGGCCTGGACTGCACTCCGTATTTTAATTGAAAAGTAAGATTGTTTTGCCTTCGCATTGCAACTGAATAAAAATGGTATACATTTTTATTTTAAGAATTTTATGTTCACCATTGGCGCACATAAGGATCTAATTACCCGTATGCGCGTCAATGGTGAATACTAAATTCCTAATTGTATATCAAAAAAATGCGCAATAACTACCTCTTAAAACCCACCAAATTTTATTTGCCTATCTCAATCGGTTTAAGAGCAATAAATAAATCGTCAGTATATAAGAAAAATTTCAACACCCCCTATCTCGGAAACGAAGCATTTGCGGACATACTAACTAGAAATAAACAAACCAAGACATGTTGAATATTACTAGGAGCACTCCCGAATCATTATTTACCATTCTAAACATTGTAAATCATGATTTGGGATATACAGAGTGTAGATCATTATAAATCATGATTTCGGAGTGCCCCTAGTAACATTCAGCGTGTCTTGGTTTGTTTATTTCTATAAAGCAAACTGCCATTATTTTTGCATGCAGAATTACCCCTTAAAATTTGCCATACTTATTTCAAAACACCCTGTATTGATGAAAAACAATGCTAGTTGTTAAAGTACCTAACTTTTTTATTATCCACCATAAACGAATGAATCAAAAAACAGATTGTTAAGAAAACATGAGGCTACAGTTGGGTTTTAATTTCAGTATTTTATAAATGCTCGAATATTGGACACGGTGTGGTGAACTTTGACAAAAAATCACAGTTTGATTGGTACACCTGGTATACAATGACAATTTACTTGTCTATTAGCAACGATATCATTACAGCGATATTGTTAAAGAATAAGGCTATAACATATTAAAAGTACTTAAATCGGACAACGGGTTTAGGAAATTCGAGACATTAAAAATGACCAATTATTAAGGTGATCCTTATCGCCTGTTGAGCACTGTATATGCAAATACACCCTTCTAATTGAAAAAAAAAAAACTTTTTCTCAAATTTATTACATTTATACCGATACCGAAAATAATTTTTATTTATTACAAACATAATAACTCTTTCGTTCCGATAGAAAAAAGGTTATAACTTTTCAATGTTCATTAGATTTTTAATGTATTTTCTTTTGTGAAAATTTTCTTATTTTTTATCGGAACGGAAGAGTTATCATTTTTGTAATAAATGAAACTGATGACTATCGGTAATTTGGGAAAATTTTGGAAACATTTTGTTTTTCAATTGGAAGGATGTAATTGTCAAGTATAAAGGTACTTTACTCTTGAGCAAAAGCAAAGAATTGATAAAATTTTATATCTGATGTGCATTTTAAATTTTAGACCATGCAGAGATTATTATGAATAACTTTTTTTTCCTAAAATTAATAATAACAAAGTTTTCCATATGGTTCCATGTTACGCAGACATACTGAATATGAACGTTCAGTTAACGTTCAGTTTGCGGATAAAGGGTAAACGTTATATCATATTTTATAATAATTATTTTACCATTTGAATGAAGAAAGTTTCTATTGTCATCAGAATTCTGTATTCAATAATTAATAATACAAAATGCACAATTCTGTATGATCGTTCAAAGAGCATCCTCAGACCTGAGCTTTAATATTTGCTTTTTTAATTTTCCTTAAAATATCACGTTTATGTATGTGCTTTTTGAAACCGTAGATTTTGAGAATACACAATTAATTTCATCACTTTCAAATAATTCGATAATGGTTACTGAAACGATAGATTCTTTAACGTTCTAATTTTCCCATAATTTAGGTGGTGGACGAGTCTACAGTGACGGAACGACCCGAGGCTCCTTCGAAGGTTTGGATCGTAAAGGCGGAGTGGTTCTGGACCTCGGTGCAGAAAGAAACGAGCTTGCCGGAGAAAGATTATCTATTTGATGATGTAAGTATTATAGATTTACTGTCTTTACCTAGGTACAAGTCGACAGCAATATCTTACATCGCCAAGGTCAAACCGATCGAAAACTTTGGTTACGCGACGTTGTCAGCTCAATCTAGTTTCAAAGGTTTTTCGGATTTTTAGTTACCCGTTTCACAGTAAAATTTCCTTCTGCGTAAATTTTAAAACATTGTGTATAATTTCACGGGATTGTGCACTTAGTCCAAGTAATGAAGCTTAAAATAGGACAAAACCTCGCAATTTTTACAGAATGGATCGATTTGCTTGAAAATTTGAGAATAAGTAGTGGAGAGTCCAAGGATCATGCCAAAAGGAGCTTTTACCATGGGGCTGGTTGCCACCCCATCTCGGGGGTGGAAATTTTTATTATATTTTGTCCGCAAGAATTGGTCAAAACATTCATTATAAGCAAAAAACGTTTTATACATTTTTTTGATAAAATTAATAGTTTTCGATTTATTCGTTATCGAAAGTGTTAGTTTTATATCGAAAAAATCAATGTTTTTAATCATTTTTCTGCTAATAACTCAAAAAGTTTTCGTTTTATCAAAACAACTTTACTTAACAACAATGTACCTTTTGAAAAAATAAACAAAACCTTTTTTTTTATTTTCTTAAGACCAATAGTGATCGAGCTATACTTCATTATATATTGGCTCTTCTTCGTCAAATGCTAAATATTGTAGTTTCAAAGTCAAAGGACGGGAAAACTATGCATTTTTCGAGGATAACTTGTTGAAACTAATTTAAAGTACCTATTTAAAAATATATACATGTCTCCATAAATAAAAAAAATCTAGCTAAACAAATTAAGTGACTTATCATGAAAAGAATGTCAGTCCCTATTTTTTTTTTCAGCAAAAAGGTGATCGTAAACAACCCCCTAATCACCACCCTAATTAAAATTTCTCATTGACCTGATTTGGTTTTCTTGATTTGTGTATTGTTAATAGGTTCTAGAAGTTTGATCCGCTTAGAATGATTAGTTTTTAAAAAAATGGAGGTAAAAGCGAATAACGAGTTTTTGTAGTTTGGTAAAAAATGCCCTTTTCTTCAGAATAGAAAGATTAGCATCAGAGATACGAAAAAATATTTAAATATGAAATTGTAGCTTATTTAATTCCCAAGAACTTGATTTGTAAAATTTTTTTACGGCAGAAGTTGAGTGAGCTATTGACAATTAAAACTTGTAATATCATGCAAAAACAACCTTTACCAACCCTTTCAATGCCACTTCATTTTGTGACTGAGAATTTTAAAAATATTTAATATTAACAGCCTTATAGATCTTGTAAATACCTACAAAATTCTTTTTTAACAAACTTTCTAAGATAAAAAATAAAAAAGTTTCGGTTAAAAAGTCAATATATTTTTTTGAAAAAAAAAAGGAGAAATCCAATTGGAAGCATAATAATGTAAGTTAGCGGTGCTTTTAGTCATTGGTCTTATTTATTCTTCTTTATTTATGTATTATTAATACATACTAGAAGTTTGACTGGCTTAGAATGATTAGTCTTAAAAAAACTGAACTTTAAAGCGAATAACGAATGTTTGCAATTTAGTAAAAAATGACATTTTCTTCAGAATATAAAGATTAGCATCAGAGATACGAAAAAATGTTTATATATGAAATTGTAGGTAATTTAATTCCCAAGAACTTGGTTTGATATAACTTGTTCTACGGCAAAAATTAAGTGAATCGTAAATGAGTATACCATCGACAAACATTGATTTTTTAGATATAAATTTAACACTTTTGATAGCGAATAAATCAAAAACTATTAATTTTATCAAAAAAATGTATAGAAAATTTTTTGCTTAGAATGAATGTTTTTATTAATTTTGCGGTCAAAATATAATAAAACATTTCCACCCCCGAGATGGGGTGGCAACCACCCCCATGGTAAAAGCGCCTGTCGGCATCATATAGATTTTGACCCATGGACTATCCACTACTTATTCTCAAATTTTCAAGCAAATTGATCCATTCTGTAAAAATTGCGCGGTGAAAAGCTTTGGTTCCTGGACTAACTTAGTGTCCCATTTTCACGGCACTTATAATATTCATTTTTATTAAAACAATACTGAATGTATTCTAAATAAACAACTATTCGACGATTTTATCTGACAATCAGCCCTGTGATGGATGACTGAAAGTTATCTTTAACGTTTGAGTTAAAGTTAAGATAATTCTCAGGGATAACGATGCCCATAACTATTTACGTAAATTCGGTGTGATGTATCCATCACCGTTATGAGATAGTTATTTCTTCGACGTTAAAAGAGAGAAATAAGATTTGAGTAACAAAGTTTGAAGTAACAAAGAGAACCTTATGTAAAAATAGTACAAGTTGTAGTGAGTGCGAGAGATTGATCGGAACATGGCACAGGCTTGACAGGATGGGAAGATAACCATAAAAGCAGCGTTGCCAGAGTTGGTACAATTGTACCAATTTGATACAATTAACAACCAAACTTTTGATACTAAAATATCTTAATATAAAAACCTCAAATTTTGTGATATAAGAAATTTGCTTCAAATAACATTAAACGACGTTTTAAGTTTTTCTACAAAATGTGTTGGTTTAGTACATTTTGTGTCACTATTTCAGTCATTCCAGTGCATTTACAGAAATTTCTCTGGCTACACTGCATATGTTTATAAATTTCAACTTATATTCAACAATTATATCTCGATTTGATTTTTGTACCTGTGATTTTTAAAATTTTATTACCCTTCTATTCTTAAATTATTAGCTTTACTTTTTATTGTTAATTATTGTTTTAATCTTATTAATACCTACGTGCTTTTAATTGTTATTTGAGGTCTATTTTTTGGATATTTTTAATTTTGTACTGCTTTATATTTGATATTAAATTAATAACATGCTGCACAAAATCCTAGGGCAACCTGAAGCAGCGTTCTTCGTTGAATATTCACTTGATTTCTATCTAAAAACAAGTCAAAAGAGAAACCTAACTTTACATAACTACAGAGTTATCTCATAACTTGAGGTGTAACGTCTCGTTATAAAGTGACAGTTGATATATCAGATAACTCAAGAACTGTCAAGTAGTTAAGTTAAATATGATACATCACACCAATTCGAGGATTATAACTTAACTACAGGATAACTTTACGTTAAAGATAACTTCGCTCATCAATCACAGGGCTGAAACTGTTTTATAGTAATGAATGATGCACATGCTACATATTTCAATACGTGTCTTAATGTTTTTGGTTTGGTCTACGTTTGCCAATTATAATACTACTGTAGGATTCGTTAAAGACAATCGTAATAAAAGTCCGTGTGATGTTTAACAGTTTTAAATAATAAAATAGACAACTAAAATTATAGATACTATTAAATTGACGAAATGTAAAAGTGTTTGTGTAATTGCGACCAAAATTTACGTGTTCTTATTCTTACAAAAATAGATTTATTCGGAAATAATTGCGTCTAATCAATATTATAACCGGCTTGTCATAACACCCGTCTTAAAGCGTCTAAGTTGAGTATTTTCCTATTATCCCAAATAACACGTCCGTTTAGGTCCTGATGTTAAAATCGACTAACTGCATTGATTCCCACACTAACCAAAACCGTCTCCTTTCTTCCCCCCTTCATGCTTAAATCCGAAACTATTCAAATTCTACTGAAATAAATTTCACTCCCTATTAGTAATAAAAATTAGTTCACAGAGTTGCGACTGATTCTTACTTATGTCTTAGGCAGGCCATTCACGATCTGATTTGTGGTACCTCTAGTGTTATTACTAGTTGGATATTCGGCACCATTCACGCCCCAACATTTTATCTTTCTGGCCTCCAACTTCAGTCTTACCTTTCAGTCACCTGTTTTCACGGTGGTGTACACGGCTCAGCCAAAAAATGTATCGAGTAAAGTCTATGCAAAATATAATTCGGAGGATTTGTGTTTTTAAAAATTGGGTACATGAGTTGAGGTTGCATAATTCATCCAGCCTTTTGCATCCAAAGTTGAACATAGGCTTCCCCTAATTTCTTCCAGTTCTGTCGCTCTTGGGCTTCCTGCAACCAATTCCCAGCAACTCTTTTGACGTCGTCTGTTCATCGCGTAGGTCGTCTACCTCTACTTCTCCGATCTGCCCGTGGTCTCCACACTAATTTTTTGGGTCCATATCCCGTCCTTCATTCTGACTATTCGCTCTATGACATTTGTGACGTCTGTCCTTCTGATTTCCTCGTTTCTAACCCTGTCTCTGAGAGCCAGTCCAAGTAATCATCATCATCACGTAGCGCTACAACCCTGGGTGGGTCCTGGCTGACTGTACAACTTTCTTCCAATTTGTTCGGTCTTCCATCAACCTAGGGTCAAATGGAATGTTCATTTTTCGGAGATCTGATTGATTGTTATCTCTCCATCGCATTCTGGGACGTCCGAGTGGTCTTTTGTCTGTAGGAATCTCCTCCCATAACAGTCTTACAAGTCTCTCGTTATGAAGTCTGCGCACGTGGCCTGCCCATCTTAGTCGCTGTGATTTAATTTCTTGGACAATATCGGTGTCATTGTAGAGTGCTTTTAATTCGATGTTGGTTCTGATCCTATACTGGTTTGTGTTAATGCTGAGGTCCGAAAATTTTTGCTGAGTTTTTCTTCGTTTGATTTGGTCATAGTCCACGTTTCGCATCCATATATTAGCACAGGTCTGATGATGAATTTATAGATTTTGATCTTGGAACTTCTTGTAAGATTTTTTGATTTTATAAGCTTATCCAGTGCGAATAGACAGCGATTTGCTGATTGGATTATGTCTTTTATTTCTTCAGTAACATCGATGTCACCTATGATTACGGCCCCAGATACTAAAAACGTTGTTCTCTTTCGAAATTGAAGGTGTTGACCGTCACATTTTTTCCTATCCTGTCTCTTCGTGTCGTTCTATTATACACATATATTTCGTCTTCTCTTCATTAATCCTCAGCCCTACTTCGCTTGATGCTCCTTCCACCTTGTTGAAAATAGCTTTTGTGGATAGGATGGAGTCTCCAACGAGACCAATGCCATCTGCGTATGCTAGTAACAACTTGGGACCTTGAACCGATAGCAGTTCTGTTTTTATTTCGGCCGACCTCTTGGCTTTCTCTAATACAAGGATAAAAAGTAGTGGAGATAACGCATCACCCTGTTTGAGTCCACTGTTGATTACGGCCCATACTAAGGTATGGGCTGTATATACTTCTAGGCCTGGATCCCGCGTACCAAAAAAAAGTTGATTAATAGCTAGCTGAAAATTTGTTAATAGCTTAAAGGTGTCTAGTCGGACAAACTTTGATATATGGGAACACTGTAACAGGGGAAGTTTTAATTATGGAACAGGTTAAAAATTTGGAACGTCAAACTACGAAAACGCTCCATGTATTTTGTCGGACAGAACTTCCAATTGATTTGTTACCCTTTCATTAAACTCTCATGCAAAAATCAGACTGGTATTTATCACCAACTGGGCATTTTAATAAGTCCGACACGTAGAACATGTCAAATGACAGGAATTATGACAGATGATAAATAGCAGTCTGATTTTTGCATGAGAGTTTAATGAAAGGGTAAAAAATTAATTGGAAGTTCTGTCCGAAGAAATACATGGAACGTTTTCGTAATCTGACGTTCCAAATTTTTAACCTGTTCCACAATTAAAACTTCCCCTGTTCCAGTGTTCCCGTCCATCAAAGTTTGTTCGACTAGACACCCTAAGGGCCGGTTGTTCGAACGCTAATCAAAAATGGAATCAACTGATCATTATCAAATATTTAATTAATGTTGTTCTGAAGCTATTTCCTTGTGGCATTTTTATAATCAACTATTTATAATGGGAAATAAACCACAATTTTTCCCAAAAAGATTTTATTAACGTTTCGAAGCCCAAATCGGGTTTCGTTGTCAAAATACAAAATACTACTAAAATAAACAAAAATGTTGTTGCTAAGTAAAAAAATTCTTCTAATAATTTATTTAATCTGATTCATTTATATCGGCAATTCAGACGTATATTATACATTTTAAAGGAGAAGACTTTAAAATGATATCGTCAATATTTATGAGTTGCGTTCCTGGGACGACTTTACTAAAAGATAGTTCATTCGATTACATGAAATCAATCCCAACTCAAGAATATCCGTCACAAAAAAATATCATAGCATGTGATCTGTCTTTAAAAAGACAACCAAATGCAACGGTGACAGTAAAATTCTCGCGTTAGAGATTTTATAGTAAATCACGAGGGAAAACCAGGAAAAAACCTCGTGATACTATCCCGACATCGTAAGTATTTGGTCTTACATTTAATTTACTTTCAAAAAACTAATACCAAATTCTGATTTTAATATGTTTAAATTATAAATAATTTTGTAAATATTGCAACTCATAAATATTGACGATATTATTTTAAAGTCTTCTACTTTAAAATGTATAATATACGTCTGAATTGCCAATATAAATGAGTCAGATTAAATAAATTATTAGAAGAATTTTTTTACTTAGCAACAACATTTTTGTTTATTTTAGTAGTATTTTGTATTTAGACAGCGAAATCCGATTTGGGCTTCGAAACGTTAATAAAATCTTTTTTTGGTAAAATTGTGGCTTATTTCCCATTATAAATATTGTAATTACTGTCACCAACTGTCAATGTCAACTTTGTTTGGGTTGCTGAAAACATATTTGATTACAATTATGATATTTACTAATCAATTGTGCTAATAATTGTTATGTTAATTAATAATTCATTAATCAATCAATTATGTTAATTATCATAATGATAATTCACATAATTGATTACAATCAACTGATTGGCGTACGAATGAGGGGTGTTGTTATTTAATGGTTGTTAAGGGGACTTAATTATAATCAACTTCTTGATTAGCGTTCGAACAACCGGCCCTTAAGCTATTAACAAATTTTCAGCTTGCTATTAATCAACTTTTTTTGGTATGCGGGATCCAGACCTATTCTTTGTAGTTCGGCAGTTTGATTATCCCTGACAATTTGGGTTTCATGCCCTAAGTATTTATATGTATGGACCAATGATATTTCGTTGAAGTCGACTTTTGGATTTTCGCTTGGTAATAGGTTTTTCATGTGTCTTTCTAAAATTTATGTTTAAACCAACTTTCTTACAGGCGGCATCTAACTCAGTAAGCAAAGTTCTAATCTCTTTTAAGTTATCTGTTATAAGAACCATGTCGTCCTCCGAATAGTAGGTGGGAGAGCTTTTCGCCGTCAATATTTATTCCTTTGGCGTTCCACTCCAATTGTTTGAAAGCATGTTCCAGTACTGCAGTAAAGAGTTTGGAAGATAACGTGTCTTCCTGTCTAATTCCACTTTTGATTTTTTTAGATTGGGGGATTGTGGTAGCCTGATACTTTTGATTAAAGAGTTCAACCATTACAAGAATAATATCTTCATCAATGTGTTTTAATAATTTGATGGGCACATCATCTGGTCCAATAACTTTGACATATTTTATGCTTTTGATGGCATAGATGACTTATTCTCGTAATATTGGTGGTCCGGTATCCTCTGTGGTTTCCAATGACAGTTCTCTTTCATGATTAGTAGTTGTTGGATGTAATTGGTCCAGTGAACCATTTCTAGAACCTGTCATCTCCTTAATTTTTTTTTTTTGGTAAATTAAAGTTATCATACTTTTTATCCAGATCTTCTATTTCCCTGTATCTGTCAGAAAGCCAGCTCCCTTTTGCCTCTCAATGTTTTTTTCTGATGTATCCTGAATTTCTTTTTATTTATTCAGGTATTTTGCTTTATGTTTTCTTGGTTCTTCCACAAGTTTAAAAATTTCTACTGTTACCCAGCGTTTTCTTTTATCTCCAAGTGGTTTGAGGGTTTTTTTTTTAAATGACACAAAGGCTTGTTGAATGTGTCCCCATTTATGGTCAGTAAAAGTAATATCCGGTTTTCTCCGGGTCTGCATATTCTGGTTGGATTTTCTATCAATGCGACATGATGAATCACTGGTATATCGTATTTCCGGAACTCATATTGCATTACAAAAATAATTGTCATTTATTGCGGTAAAATAACATGAATAAAATAGGGATGCGGTTAAAAAAAATACGTAAAAACTATGTACGTACAATTTGTTAATGTTTAAAAATCAAAATCATATTTAAAAATGGTCAATATAAAAACAAATTTACGAAGTCATTTTTATCAAATACAACTTTGCTTAACATATAAATTTTAGTATCTAGACCAAGTTTTGTCTCCATCGGGTCGAAGGGATTCAAGCGCCACCCCCGGAAGCGCTGCCAGGCGGAGAAAACGGAAGCTGTTGCTATCGTCTCTTGTACATAACCAATCTCCCGCTCTTACGAAACGAAGATCATCGGTTAGCGATGCTGGGTTGTTGTCAGTCTCTGGGTCGTTTTTGGATTGTACGACGAGTCCCAATAAGGAGATAATCGATGGTACGGAACCGGTAATCGACACTCCACGTAAGGGATTAACACAGAGGCATCAAGTATTTTTGGAGTTGCTGCAAACAGAAACGAACTATGTAGACATCTTACATACGATAGTAACGGTAAGTTTAACTCTGATTTCAATTATTTTGTCAAGTAATAAATAACAAAACATATCACTGCTTTTGACATGTTTTGCTGTGAGTTCAGCTTCCTCTTAAAAAAAAAGTAACTTCCCGTTATAGACGAGCGATCTACCCCTAAAAATATGCTTTTTACCCATAAAAAGAAACGAAATTTACCGACTAAATTTTTCTTGCATTTTTAATACTCCATTTTTTTACTCGATTGTATATATTTTTCTAAGGTCAAAAGTATTTTTTTTTATTTTTCCAAGTGGGCGGGCAATTGTTAACAAATAACCAAAAACAATTTCATCGAATCACCGAAAAAACTTTTTCTCCCTTGGTAATTTTTCGAAAAATGATTACTTTTTGAGTTACCTATTTGCAATTTTTTTTGTCGAAAAAATGCCTTATTTTTGGGATTTTTTTCTAAAAGACTACTAAATGAATTGCAATTTTATAAAAAGCTCTCTTTATAATCTTTAAACCTTAAGGGGAAGTATGATTTGAAATCAACATTTCAAGTACATTTTTGTGATTTTTGTTAAACTATGGTAGAATTATTTTAGTTTTAAATTAAATAAACATAGTACAATTCAAAGAATATGCAAAAAAATTTGAAACCACAATATTGGCAAATAAGCCAACGGTGAATGTTTACAGACACCTAAAAAATGGATTAGTGGACATTAGATCTCATCATTGGATCATGAAAAACAAAAAATTCAAAAAGATGTTATTAGCTTATGTTCAATTACTTTTAATGGGAAATAGGCCATAATTTTACCAAAAAAATGATTTTATTAACGTTTCGAAGCCCAAATCGGGTTTCGTTGTCAAAATACAAAATACTACTAAAATAAACAAAAATGTTGTTACTAAGTAAAAAAAATAAGCATTTGGTTGTCTTTTTAAAGACAGATCACATGCTATGATTTTTTTTGTGACGGATATTCTTGAGTTGGTGTAACAAGAAAGAAGAAGATTTTCTGTTGGAGTGAATGCACAGAGAGTGATAAACTCCAAACAGACGTAGGAAAAAGAAGACCTACTTAATGTAGCCAAAGGAACAAAAATGGATGGCTTCTACGTTGAAGAAGCCGAAGTAACTAGAATACTACTTTGCAGTAGTACTAGTATGGAACTATGCAAATGAAAACAGTATACTTGATAGAGAAAGGGGATGAAAAAATTATGAATAGATAAATGTAACTTGAATGGCTAGCTAAATATGCAAGAGAATGGCCACTTGACACTCAAGGAAGGATTCTGCCAATTTGCACGCCTATTTTTGACCAGACAATAAATTAAAGGAAATGATAATGATGGCTAGAAAAGAAGATATTAAGATAATGTTCAGAAGATAGATAGAGTAAATATAATAATATAATGAAAATAGAATAAATTTTTGGGCGCCAGAAGAAGGCTAACTAGGTTAACACTCTTCCAGGTATCCTACGCTGCTATAGAGTATATTAAATTTGTAGTACAAGTATATTAAATGTATAAATTTAAAGAATTAAAAAAAATTCACAATAAATGTATATATTTATTAAATATAACTACTAGATATTCACAATCTCTGAGTTAAAACAAGTGACTAGTATGTGACTCTAAAATGACAAGAAATGGTAGATACTAGTGAAAGTCATTTACAGATTTATACAATTAAATAATGTAACCATAATGTGAATGAGGTTAGAAAATTTTACAAATGAGTACCTCTAATATAGGAAGTACAAACTACACCTAGATTAGTATGAACCCTTCACCAAATAACACTTGTACGATTGTAATACGTACACCCTAATTGAATACTACCTGATATTAGAACAATGAAAATACCTAATGTATATAATATATATTATACAACTCTCAATGAGTTGACGGGTAACAAGTCCCTAAATGAACCAACTTAGTACTGGATACAAAGATCCTTTTCTGACTAGTGGTTCTAAATACTAACAGCAAGTAAAACTAGTACCTTCCTGAGGGGATGGGTACTAGGGATTTATTCGAATTTAATATAAAAAGTTTAATAGCGAAAGTTAAATAATATTTACCAAAAAATCTAATAAAAATTGAAAATTATGAAGCAAGTTAAATGATTTTAAATTTAGGTGAATAATTGAACTAATATTATTTTTAAATTAAATGAGGAAACAAGTCTAAAATTAATACAAACCAAGTGAAAAGAACATGTAGGTGGAGAATATTCGAGCTCGAAACTTCTACCAGGAATTATATAAATTTGGGGAACACTACTAACTGTAAGGTATGGCTGTTATATCTAAAATGTACTTAAATTTGTGGAGAAAGAAAAACATATATGTGTAATTAAATTATGAAAGTATGAAATGTCCTGAATATTACTAGAAAAAAAAATATGTCTTTAACTGGTATGAACAAATGTCCCCCAAAACAAACCCCTTTTCACATGTTCCAACAACGATCCTTGGTGTCTGGTACCAAATCCGTGGAACGAAGTTATCACCGAAGTGGTGCAACTGCCCAATAGCTAATGAAACTACCCTCGGAGGGTGCAGGATGATGAATCAATACAAAAACAAATGGGAGACGGTATCCTTTGGCTTGTTCCCTGATTGATCGAACGTTGGAAGTGTCTGCTCTCGGTGTTAGAGAGGGTTTACCATCAGTAATGAGATTTCTCCAGAATGGCTAAAAACAAAAATATTCCCAGTTTATTTCTAATAAAACAGGTTTGAAAGAGCAGTAAGAAGACAAGTTAACGAGGAGGTTTTTAAAAGACTCCAAAAAACCGACCTTTCATTGACCCAAAAAACCTATCTAGCTTGACATTTTAACCATGGGTTGTGATAAGACTTTTAACAAATATGGCCTTGATTCGAATAGACAAGGAGAATTACAATTTACATGTAGAATGTCTTTTTTTTTTTATCTTAACAAATAATATATTTGGTTTTTTTTTCAAAGGAAGTTGTACATGTTTTGTATAAAGAAATAGGTACTGTAAAAATATATGAACATACTAGATATGGGAAAAGAATTATGAAGTCTATGAAGTAAAATTTAATAGGTTTCAGGAAGAACTTTTCAAAACAAAGAAATTTTTTTTTTGTCAGAAAAAGTTTCAGAACTGAAAAATTTTGATGAACATAACCACATATTAAGAATATTATTAAAGATCTTTTCTGGATACATTATAGAAACTGCAATATTCTACATAAAACCAATCGATGACTTGATTTAAATTAAATCTATAATGAGAACTATAATTGCCAACATTATGATACCATCTTAAAAACTATTATAAAAAACATACCGGCGTGAGATCCGTTTTCTTACAGTTCCATTATTCCGTCACTTTAATTCACCCAAAAAAAAACAAATATAACTTGCAATAGCAATAATTGAACTATGCAACAGGAAATAACTTATTTAATTTACAAAGAAATTCACGCCGCCATCTGCACTCACATGACACTCCCAAGTCAATGGCCTCCCTTCACCGTTCCGACCTCGTGACAGCTGGCGACAGGCGTCAGTACCAACCTCACGAAATATCAATGTGGCCACGATACACCCAGTATGACGTCGCTAAGGGAATTTTGTGCGAACGGGTTTTTAATATTATAAAAAAAATAATTTTAACAATAATCCAATAAGGTGTTCCCATTAATAATTAATTAGATAAGTGACGGAACGTCACATTCTCCTCCTACTGGGAGAAAAAAAAAATTTAATCAAATTTTTTTTTTTTTATATCTCTAAATATTAAACTAAAGTAGTAGTAGTGTATTATTTCTCGTCGATTCGCAAGATTACAAATAACTACAAACCATGCCTCAGGAGAAAGCAGGATGGTCACTGCAGCAGATATCATGAACCGCAACAGATGACTCGAAGTGATATTAAGATATCCTCGGCATTTTGTCTAAAAGCCAAAGATAAACTAAATAATTTACTAAAGTTCATAATGACAAATAAATGTCGAATGGGCCCTAAATCCAAAATTGAACTATCCAGGGACATCAGCTTTATAAAGTGTATATCCAAGGACGAACAACCAGGCAAAGGTGTGAGCCTATTCGTACAATAACGCAAGTAAATATACTAAAGTAAGACCAAAGAAATCAATAACTAAAATAAGTGAAGAATCGAACACTTAATCCAAAACTGAACTAACAATGGACACCAGATTCGTACTAGCATATCCAGAGAAGGACAATCAGGAAGATTTATGGAACGATTCTCACCAATATCAAATAATACAAATAATAAACATACCAAAGGTATCCAAACTCATTAACCAAAATAAATGTGGAACAGGACACTCAAAGACATCCAAAGTCGGACTATCAGTGGACACCAGATTCATAAAAGCATATCCAAAGAAGAACGACCAGGAAGATTTATTGACCAATTCACACCAATACTAAATCATAGAAATAAATTAGGTCTACGTACACCCACATCCGGTAACACGAACCTATCCAACCGAATAAACAAAATAAGTGAAGAATCGGACACTTAATCCAAAATCGGACTATCAATGGACACCAGATTTATAAGAGCATATCCAAAGAAGAACGATCAGAAAGATTTTTGGACCAATTCTCACTAATACTAAATGAACTAAAATTGGTTCATGCTGGTATTCACACTAATTATAGCATCTTGCTACAACAGGGGTATTAGAATAACCAAACATAGGTAAAGAACCAATTGTAATAATAAAATCTAAATAGAGAACTTACAAGTTCTATGACACCATGATACATGATAGAAAGAAAAAAAAATATGTTGAGAACGTGCAACCAATTTTAAATAAAACTGTAGATTCATGGGTTCTCGCATACATAGAATTATCCAGGAAATATTCCTGAATCTAAACAACAACTGATGCCTAAGGAAAGAAGTGGGAAAATACTAAAAAAAAATTAATCATTTGTCTAAACACCCCAAACACCAAATTAACGAACTACTATGTATAGGGATAGTCAACAACAAAACATACTATGAAGTACGAGACATAATATAAACTAAATACTTCCCTATCAAATGGTAAACATGTAACTGGAATAATTAGACTAATTACACAAGGATGTGATGACGAATAGACGTCTGCGTACTCTGCCATGAAGACATAGGTTACGAAATCGGATAGCAGTGATCAGTTGCTGAATTTCGAACCCACGTATTCACTATCTAGAATTAACAGAGTATTGGCAGACTAGTTCAGAAGAAGAAATCCATACACACATCAAAATTCCAAACTAATTCCAGAATCATATTGTCTAGGGCATAAAGATATAAATTATTACAAAGTATTCAAGAGATCCGTGACAAATATCAATACAGTAACCAATATCAAATTAAGACCCACAACATCTTTCCTATATGGCAAATCCAATAAGAAGATAATAAAGGATATATTTAAAAGATAGTATGTAATCAAATATCAAAAATAAAACACACAACCTGAGATAAGTAGTGTATAATATCGTTAGTTCCATAGTTCCATAATAAATATCAATATTAAACCAACTTACTTGTATGAGCCTACATATTCAAATATAAATCTATAATAATCAACACCCTTCTATAATAAGGTGTGAGGTGTACACACTAAAAATACAAGTGAAGTTCTTATTAAATAGATAATCCTACCGACAGGATTAGTTGCTAAATGTTGACTCATGGTAATTAAAGGGCACCATTAATAATACAAAAAAAAAATGATAAGCTCATACATAAGAGTATTACATAAATTATTAACCTAATGATTCCTAAATTGGAAGTCAGCTAACAACAATGCCAAAAGATAAAATTGCTATGTACCTGCCCTATATGGTGAATACAACATTAGACTATAATATCAAATAATAATAAGGATTGAGCTAAAGACAAATAGAGGAAGAGGTTAGCTCTAACAACCCTATAAAGTTAATCTTCTTCCGAAGATGACGAATCAACCTCATCCCTGGTGTTATCAGGCAGTAAATCCTTTATGTGAAATTGTCCAATTCGTTTGTTAGTCGAATTGTCCTTCAATTCATACACTAAAGGGGATATTACCTTCACAACCGTACAGGGAATATATTTCTGGCAAAATTTTGCCGAAATAGCATCACCCTTATTAGACTTTACAAAGTTTCGCTTCAACACTCTATCTCCAACGAAGAATCGCAGATCTCTTTTCCTCAAATTATACTGCTGCTGGTTCCTTAAATAGGAAGTTTTTAACTTCTTCCTAATGTCAGAAAAAATTTGAGGTAGAGTCTGGAGATCATCTAAGCGATGAAGGTTATCGGATATCTGAGGGAGATTTGTGGAAGTGTCTGAAATTGCACCAAAATAGTCACCAGATAAAGCAACATTTCTACCAAAATTGAGATATGCCGGAGAACATTGGGTCACCTCATGGACAGATGTCCTTATGGCTTGAGCTATGGAATGGATATATTGATCCCAAGCTCTGTGATCTGGGAATGTATAGGACCTAAGGGCTGTGACGATACTGCGATTCACTCTCTCAGTATGATTGGCTTGAGGATGGTAGGCAGCATTATAAAAGGTCTTCTGAACCTTATATTTAGCTAAAAGATCTTTAAAGGCCTTTGATACAAACTGAGGACCGTTGTCACATGACACAATTTGGGGAACACCATACACCAAAAAGACTTGTTCCTCCAAATATTTCAAAATTGCTGGAGTTGTGGCCTGACGAAGAGGACAAACTAAAGGAAATTTGGTGAAATAATCCACAACTACCAAGCAATAGGTATTACCCTTGTAGCTCCGAGGATACGGTCCAATGAGATCCATTGAGATCATCTGCCAAGGAAAATTAATGTTCCTGAAGGACCCCATAAGTCCAGCTTGTGGTAAATTACTTGGTTTACAAGTAGCACAAACCATGCATTTAGAAATGTACTTTTTAATAGACTTCCGCATGCCAGGCCAATAATATAATTCAGCAATACGGTGATAAGTCTTATAAAACCCAAAATGACCAGCTGTAACTTCATCATGAAACATATGCAGAATATTTTCCCTATTTGGTGTAGGTACAACTATTTTCCACTCCGACATATTGGATAAGGACTCTATAGGACTTAAGATGTGTTTGTACAGTATATTGTTCTCTACCTTAAAATCAGGATAATTTTGTGGGTCTTGAGTGACCCAATCAATCATATTGTGATACCACTCATCAGGAGTTAATGTGGACAAATCTAAAACATTAAGATCATGGACACGGGAAAGAGCATCAGCAACCACTACACCGTTGGCCTTTCGATGAACAATTTTATATGAATAGGCAGCCAGTTTGCATATCCATCGGGAAAGTCTCTGAGATGGGTTTTTCATACTATGAAGCCATACCAAGGAACTATGGTCCGTAATTATAGTGAAATTACGACCCTCTAAATAATAACGGAATGCTTCTAACCCATGTATGATAGCTAAGAGTTCTTTCTCCGTGGTGGAATAGTTTTTCTGGGCCTTATTTAATTTCTTACTCGTGTAGGCTATGGGATGTTCAGAGCCATCTTTCAACTGAAACAACACGCCACCAGAAGCAGTATTAGAGCAATCAGTCATCAAATAAAAATGCTCGTTAAAATTAGGTGACATCATAACCGGTGCGCTAGTTAAAGCCTCTTTAACGTGCCTAAAAACTTCATCGGCCTCAGGAGTCCAAGTAATGGTCTGCCCTTTTTTCCTGTTCTTCAGAAGATCAGTAAGGGGTGACAACAAGGTAGAGTACGAAGGTACAAACCGGCGATAATATCCACACATTCCCAATATCCTACGGACTTGGGTGGTGGTCTTAGGTATAGGGAAATTCTTAATAGCAACTATTTTCTCAGGATCAGTCCTTAGACCCTGATTATCAACAACATAACCCAAAAACTTAAGACTAGGGCGACAAAACTGACACTTATCCAAATTAATCGTTAAATTAGCTTCCTTAAGACGTAAAAACAACTTATCTAAAATTTCCATATGAAGGGCAAAATCAGGGGTGACAACCAAAATATCGTCCAAATAATAGAAAACATAGGGCTCTAACTGTGGACCAATGACTAAATCCATCAGACGACACATTGTCTGGGGAGCAGAAACAAGACCGAAAGGCATGGTGACAAACTGGAACAGTCCTTTACCACTGACAGCAAAAGCAGTATACTTCTTGCTCTCTTCACTCAGTGGGATCTGTAAGAAGGCCTTAGACAAATCAATCGAAGAGATATATTTGGCATTCTGAAGTTTGCTCAAAATCACGTCGATTCGGGGAATTGGATAAGCATCCCTGTTAGTGGTGATACTGTTTAGTTTTCGACCATCAAAGCAGATCCTGAAGGATCCATCCTTCTTCTTTGTTAACCAGAGTGGGGAACAATAGGACGACGTTGAATGTTCTATGATATTTAAAGCAAGCATCGAATCTACTTCTTTTTCTAAATCTGCCTGCCAGGCTTGAGGTATGGGATACTGATATAATCTGAAGGGAGTAGGATTTCCCACCTCAATAGTGTGAGATATTAATGAAGTACGACCTAGTTTGTCATTTGAAGAAATAGTAGTAAACTGAGAGATCATATTCTCCAATTGCCTTTGTTCAGCACTAGATAAACTGGAAAAATCATGAATAGCACTAAGAGTAGACAGATTGAATTCAGATATGGAAAAAGAAAAATCAGAACAACTTAAGGTGCTATTAAATGCATTGAAGAAGTCCATACCTAAAATTATAGAATTCTGTACAGAAGGAATAACATAAAATGTAATTTGCCTACATAAGTTTGCCACTGTGATTTCAATTTGGAGTTTGCCTGTAATAGACTGAACTGTACCATCTGCTGTAGATACTTGCAAGGATGAAATGGGCATAATGGGAATATTAGCAATTTTCAATAAATTTAATGAATGTGCCCCTATCAAAGAAATATTAGAGCCACTATCTAATAAAGCTAAACACGGTTGTCCTAAAATTTGTATAGGTAGATACGGCCTATTATCATTTTGTTTCCTAACCAATAGAGAATTAATATCTAAGTCTAAAGTATTTGGTTGGCTACAACCGTTATATGGAACTACTTCACTATCAAAATTATTATTATGCTTAACACTACTAATTAAAGAAGAATTTGTGGATTTGTAATCATGTGAACCCTGCGAATTCAACGTATCCTGACAAAAAGTTAATTTCTGGACTGATTTTGATTTGTGGTGTGTGCTTGTTTCTTGAACGGTACTCTCTTCCCTTTCCGACTGGAAGATGGGTTTGAGTTGCTGGGTGTGCTTGGGCCGACGGTCTCGTTGTCTGATGGAGTTTGATTCCCTGATTGGGAGGTGGACGGAGAAACGCTCAGGGGACGGAACTCCGACATTTCGTTTCCCGAACACTTAGAACAGTTCCTTTTAAGGGTGTTCTCTAGGCCACAACCATGGCAGAAAATACGGGTTTGAGGAATCCTACAATTGTAAAACGGGTGGCCAACCTGACCACAATTCCAGCAGACAACAGAACTAACAACAGAAACATTATGTTCATGACCCTTATTTTGCCAAGAACGTTGCCTAAAGGAAGTTGGCTGAGAAGAAGAATTAGAAGAGGATCTAGATGTGGATGGAGGTTGAGAAAACCAGGATAACGTTTCCTCCAAACGTTTGCACTTTACAGTGAGGTCATCAATGTTCTGAATGTCCATCAGAGCTAATTGTTGATGGTAAAAGGGTAATAGACACTTAAGGATAATTTTAATTTTAGATAAATCTGACAAAGGAGTGTCTAGACGACTACACATACCTAATATAGTATTAATAAACATAGTAACAGATTCCCCAGGTTTCTGCTTATGATTTTTAATTTGATCTAGTAAATCGTCCTGGAATGAGTAAGGAAGAAAATCTGACTTCAACCTTTTAATCAGATCCAACCAACAAGAAAAACTACCCCTATTATTCATAAACCATGTAAAAGCTGGACCGGTGAACAGTTCAGCAGAAGCAGCAAACAAATCCTCTTCAGAGACACCTCTAGACACACGAAGACATTCAACCCTTTCTAAAAACGACATTACATCAGTGTGCTGTTTTTCACCAGAAAATGAAATACCCCATTTGTGTACTTGCACAGGTTTGGGGTAGGTGAAGCTAGATACGTTGACGGGAGCATTAGGAGTAGAGGTAGCTACGGGGTTAACTCTAGAATCAAGTTCACCCTCTAGGGTTAATATTCTAAGAGAAACAGACTTCTTAAAAGGTTCCTGTTCTTCAGTAGCACAGTGTAACAAGTGTACACGGCCAGAAATATGGGCTAAACGAGATGTTAATCGCGCGTATTCTGCATCATTTACAGTTCCCCGAAACTTCTCGATTTTTTTAGACAAGCTGTCTAATGTTTCAAAGATTCCTTTCTGTTGTTCCTCAAAAGGAATATGTGCAGCTGAAATTTGGAGAAAACTCCTATTGCCTGCTTCTTGTTTTAAAGCACCCCGCAGAAGATTGCGTTTTCTATCGACTGTTGCCGACTCCTCTGGTACTACGTCCCTAATATTCAACTCATAGTCCAATTCGTCCACCAGAAGATGTTCCACTTTAAAAGCACACATGATGATAACAAAATTATTGACAAACAGTCCAAAGATCAGAAGTATGAAATATAACTAAGTTTGCACGCAGAATATATAAGTACTGAGAAAAGATTAGCAACACACCAACAAAATCAAAACGGCCAGCAAATATATATTATCAGGTATATAAGCGAATAAATAAATAAGATCAAGTAAATAAATAAATGATCCAGTAAATAAAGTATACTTAAGAAAATCTAGTACCTAAATACTGGAAATAAATTTTTAGTTATATGTAACTTACTACCACTCTAGAAAAAAAATATATATGATCAACGCTTAAGTGTACCTCCAAATATACCACTATTGGATGGAGGAATAAAATATATGTTGTATGTAATATAAGTAATAGCAATATTAAATATAAGTTCCCAATAAAATACAAAATCTAATCTAGAATGTGAGTTGCACAATCATAAACTATAATGAGGTCTCAAAATATGGAAAAAAAATAAATAAATACAGCGTATAAGAATACCTGATAAATATCAGAAAATATTAACGATAAAATAAATAAGTAATAAAATGAGTATAGATATACCAACGGAAATAACAAAGAAACTTCAGATAAAAGAAAAGAAATGACCTAAATGAATACTGTCTTAGACCAAAAATAAGGCACCACGTTGGGTAGCCAGTGTAACAAGAAAGAAGAAGATTTTCTGTTGGAGTGAATGCACAGAGAGTGATAAACTCCAAACAGACGTAGGAAAAAGAAGACCTACTTAATGTAGCCAAAGGAACAAAAATGGATGGCTTCTACGTTGAAGAAGCCGAAGTAACTAGAATACTACTTTGCAGTAGTACTAGTATGGAACTATGCAAATGAAAACAGTATACTTGATAGAGAAAGGGGATGAAAAAATTATGAATAGATAAATGTAACTTGAATGGCTAGCTAAATATGCAAGAGAATGGCCACTTGACACTCAAGGAAGGATTCTGCCAATTTGCACGCCTATTTTTGACCAGACAATAAATTAAAGGAAATGATAATGATGGCTAGAAAAGAAGATATTAAGATAATGTTCAGAAGATAGATAGAGTAAATATAATAATATAATGAAAATAGAATAAATTTTTGGGCGCCAGAAGAAGGCTAACTAGGTTAACACTCTTCCAGGTATTCTACGCTGCTATAGAGTATATTAAATTTGTAGTACAAGTATATTAAATGTATAAATTTAAAGAATTAAAAAAAATTCACAATAAATGTATATATTTATTAAATATAACTACTAGATATTCACAATCTCTGAGTTAAAACAAGTGACTAGTATGTGACTCTAAAATGACAAGAAATGGTAGATACTAGTGAAAGTCATTTACAGATTTATACAATTAAATAATGTAACCATAATGTGAATGAGGTTAGAAAATTTTACAAATGAGTACCTCTAATATAGGAAGTACAAACTACACCTAGATTAGTATGAACCCTTCACCAAATAACACTTGTACGATTGTAATACGTACACCCTAATTGAATACTACCTGATATTAGAACAATGAAAATACCTAATGTATATAATATATATTATACAACTCTCAATGAGTTGACGGGTAACAAGTCCCTAAATGAACCAACTTAGTACTGGATACAAAGATCCTTTTCTGACTAGTGGTTCTAAATACTAACAGCAAGTAAAACTAGTACCTTCCTGAGGGGATGGGTACTAGGGATTTATTCGAATTTAATATAAAAAGTTTAATAGCGAAAGTTAAATAATATTTACCAAAAAATCTAATAAAAATTGAAAATTATGAAGCAAGTTAAATGATTTTAAATTTAGGTGAATAATTGAACTAATATTATTTTTAAATTAAATGAGGAAACAAGTCTAAAATTAATACAAACCAAGTGAAAAGAACATGTAGGTGGAGAATATTCGAGCTCGAAACTTCTACCAGGAATTATATAAATTTGGGGAACACTACTAACTGTAAGGTATGGCTGTTATATCTAAAATGTACTTAAATTTGTGGAGAAAGAAAAACATATATGTGTAATTAAATTATGAAAGTATGAAATGTCCTGAATATTACTAGAAAAAAAAATATGTCTTTAACTGGTATGAACAAATGTCCCCCAAAACAAACCCCTTTTCACATGTTCCAACAACGATCCTTGGTGTCTGGTACCAAATCCGTGGAACGAAGTTATCACCGAAGTGGTGCAACTGCCCAATAGCTAATGAAACTACCCTCGGAGGGTGCAGGATGATGAATCAATACAAAAACAAATGGGAGACGGTATCCTTTGGCTTGTTCCCTGATTGATCGAACGTTGGAAGTGTCTGCTCTCGGTGTTAGAGAGGGTTTACCATCAGTAATGAGATTTCTCCAGAATGGCTAAAAACAAAAATATTCCCAGTTTATTTCTAATAAAACAGGTTTGAAAGAGCAGTAAGAAGACAAGTTAACGAGGAGGTTTTTAAAAGACTCCAAAAAACCGACCTTTCATTGACCCAAAAAACCTATCTAGCTTGACATTTTAACCATGGGTTGTGATAAGACTTTTAACAAATATGGCCTTGATTCGAATAGACAAGGAGAATTACAATTTACATGTAGAATGTCTTTTTTTTTTATCTTAACAAATAATATATTTGGTTTTTTTTTCAAAGGAAGTTGTACATGTTTTGTATAAAGAAATAGGTACTGTAAAAATATATGAACATACTAGATATGGGAAAAGAATTATGAAGTCTATGAAGTAAAATTTAATAGGTTTCAGGAAGAACTTTTCAAAACAAAGAAATTTTTTTTTTGTCAGAAAAAGTTTCAGAACTGGAAAATTTTGATGAACATAACCACATATTAAGAATATTATTAAAGATCTTTTCTGGATACATTATAGAAACTGCAATATTCTACATAAAACCAATCGATGACTTGATTTAAATTAAATCTATAATGAGAACTATAATTGCCAACATTATGATACCATCTTAAAAACTATTATAAAAAACATACCGGCGTGAGATCCGTTTTCTTACAGTTCCATTATTCCGTCACTTTAATTCACCCAAAAAAAAACAAATATAACTTGCAATAGCAATAATTGAACTATGCAACAGGAAATAACTTATTTAATTTACAAAGAAATTCACGCCGCCATCTGCACTCACATGACACTCCCAAGTCAATGGCCTCCCTTCACCGTTCCGACCTCGTGACAGCTGGCGACAGGCGTCAGTACCAACCTCACGAAATATCAATGTGGCCACGATACACCCAGTATGACGTCGCTAAGGGAATTTTGTGCGAACGGGTTTTTAATATTATAAAAAAAATAATTTTAACAATAATCCAATAAGGTGTTCCCATTAATAATTAATTAGATAAGTGACGGAACGTCAGAACTAGTACTACTGCAAAGTAGTATTCTAGTTACTTCGGCTTCTTCAACGTAGAAACCATCCATTTTTGTTCCTTTGGCTACATTAAGTAGGTCTTCTTTTTCCTACGTCTGTTTGGAGTTTATCACTCTCTGTGCATTCACTCCAACAGAAAATCTTCTTCTTTCTTGTTACATTGATTGATTTTATGTAATCGAATGAACTATCTTTTAGTAAAGTCGTCTCAGGAACGCAACCCATAAATATTAGCGATATCATTTTAAAGTTTTCTACTTTAAAATGTATAATATACGTCTGAATTGCCAATATAAATGAGTCAGATTAAATAAATTATTAGAAGAATTTTTTTTACTGAGCAACAACATTTTTGTTTATTTTAGTAGTATTTTGTATTTTGACAACGAACCCCGATTTGGGCTTCGAAACGTTAATAAAATCATTTTTTTTGGTAAAATTGGGGCTTATTTCCCATTAAAAGTAATTGATTATAAAAAATGCCACAAGAAAATAGCTTCAGAACATAATTAGCTTATGAGTTTCTTTGAGTTTTTTTTATTTTAATGATTTTTGAGTCTTATGAGTTTTTTTTATTTTAACGATTTTTGAGTTTTTCAAAATAACGATTTTTTTGTAATAAAAAGGATGAAAATCAACATAGTTATTATTGTTAAACAAAAAATAAGCATAAAATAATAAATATTTCGACAGCGTTACCTCACGAAATATTTTTATGTAGAATTTAGTGATTATTCAAAAAAAGCACTATTTAAGGCATTTTTTTCAACAAAAAATTACAAATAAATCGAAAAGGAAGAATTTTCCTTTTTAACAGATGTAATTGTCAGAGAATAAAAATACAATAGTTAAAAAAGTCAATAATAGATATTTGGTTAGGAACCATTACAAATTGTTTTCATACTAAAATAGTTCTAATGTCCTCTTCCGAGGATGCCTTCCTTATGTTATAGCCAAACGTGTCAAGTTGGCTATATTCTGTGGAAATTAAAAAGCAGCGTTGTATTGCTATGTTTTGTTTTATTATTGAATATAAACGTCCATCAAATAATAGACAATATCATAAATAGTTTTAAATTAAAATTAATATTTTTTTGCTTTCAAAGGAAATCATTTGATAAAGGTAAGTGATCATATTTCCAATTGATTTTCCCAGTGGTATAAAAAAAACTGAAACCTTTATGATTTCTGTAGCGCCTTGTTCGTTACGCTTTTCACTTTCAATTTGGCAACCGATTTCCATCAGCTTCAAAAAAGATCACTTCTGCCTATATCAGAATTCCAACATTACAAAAATAACTGTTCGGATAATGATTCTATTCTGCGTTTCAAACATTAGAATCAGTATGGTTGTATATGCAAGCAGGTTTGCCATATTTCACCCATTCTGTGAATTATCATAAATAAATCCTCCTTTTGTATTAAACAGCAGTTAACAGTGATAATTCTCTAGAAGTACCTGCCGAACACTACCTTTCACGGCGCTTCGTGAAGAACGGCAACATTGTCAAGAAAATTCTCATTTACTTTACAGGGCGCTATCGTCCCTACATTGCATCGCATGTCTGACATACGCTTTAGATAATTTTGTCGTGCCATTATTTGGTTATTAAAATGACGATTACTCTCAACAAACCTCTAGTCTAGATCTTTGCTCAATTAACCAATTTAGATGTTATGTAAGAAATTTATCTCTAGACCTTTCCATTTTGTATATTACCAGTTGACACCGAAGGAAGTTTAGATGATAGTCATATCAACTTGCGTGCATAGAAATCCGCCCACTTAAAAATTTGGTTATTTTTGATGTCTCGTATTTCCTAAACCTGTCGACCGATTTAAGTGATTTTTTTAGTATGTTATAGCCTGATTCTTTAAAATGCCGCTGTAATAATATTGTTGCTAAATAGGAAAATTTTCATTGTATACCGGGTGTACGAATCAAACTGTGTTTTTTCTCAAAGTTCGCATCACCCTGTGGAATATTCGAGCATTTATAAAATACTGAAATTAAAACCCAACAATAGCCTTAGGATTTCTTATGCCGGATTTATACTCAGCTATTGCCACTGCTGCTGCCGCTGACGGAAATATTGCCCGAAATACGATATCGACGCGAGTGGGGTGTTCACATCAGTTCCTCGCCAATGTCATCAAAACTCATTACCGAACGACTCACAATAATGGAATGTGACGACAGCATCGTCTTGCTCCCTTACTCACTTGCCGCGGCAAGTGAGAGAGAGAGAGAGAGTAGCTGAATGTGAATACTCACTCGTATTCGCGCTGCCTCTCCTTTGACTTCCGCCACAAAAACCGACTTTTTGGGCATCGTCTTGCAATGGCAAATGGCAGTAGCATGAGCATGAGTAGCGCGAGTGAGCTATTTACACATTCACGCTGCCCACTTCCCTGTCGAACACGACTCAGTGTAAATCCGGTATTAACATTCTGTTTTTTTTATTTATTCGCTTATGTTGGATAATAAAAAAGTTACGTACTTAAACAACTAGACATGTTCTTCATCAATACAGGGTGTTTCTAAATAAGTGCGACAAACTTTAAGGGGTAATTCTGCATGAAAAAATAATGAAAGTTTGCTTTATAAACGTATGCCCGCAAATGTTTCGTTTCCGAGATACGGGATGTTGAATTTTTTCTTACAAACTGACGATTTATTTATTGCTCTAAAACCAGTTGAGATATGCAAATGAAATTTGGTAGGTTTTAAGAGATAGTTATTGTGGATTTTTTGACATACAATTAACAATTTTATATTCACCATTAGCGTGCATACGGGTAATATGATCGGTCATATCACCAGTATGCGCGCCAATGGTGAATTTTAAATTCTTAATTGTATGTCAAAAAATCCACAATAACTATCTCTTAAAACCTGCCAAATTTCATTTGCATATCTCAACTGGTTTTAAAGCAATAATAGCCTAATAAAATAAAAAAAAGTCAAAATGTAAATTCGTACAGGTTAAAACAAATTTTATATCAAAGTTTAGGTGGGTACAAAAGATATTTTCAAGAAAGTATCCAAATCATACAAGGGGATCATTGTTTAAATAATTAAAAAGGGGTCATTTTTGCAAAAAAAATACTTTTTTAACTGCTGAGGTAATTCACTTATCAATGAAGGTCTATGGGATTTTTTTCTACAAAGCTGAAGGGTAAATCTTTCACATAAGACTTACTAAATTAAATTTGACCCCCTATTTATTTAAATAATTGTATATAAAACTTAAAAAACAAATTCGCAAATAATTATTTTTAGAGTTTTAAATAAGCACTATAAAATATCTTATTTTACAGACTAAGTTGCACTATGTTACCAGTATTAAGCAAAAAAAAATTGGTCAAAAAATATTTAATATTTTTTGAGATATTGAAGTTGTTTATTAAATGTTACTATATTTTCAATTGCAAAAACGCGGTTGTTGCCAAAGAAGTATTCACCTGCTTAAGATCTCATTATTTTTATTTTTATGTATATTGTCGATAATTGTATGGATACATTCAAATTTCAATTAAACTCCCCCCTAAAATGGCATTTGAAAATCATACAAATTTGTTTATAATTTGTTTTTTTAATAACGTCGCGGGGATTAAGTATTTTAAAATGCCGTTTCGATAATTGGGTTCCTGGGAATTTTTTACTAATTAACACAATTTTTTTGTCGTTTTTTCTTCTTCTTTTTTTTATTGGAGTTATATTACTACGGGCCCTTTTAGGGTTAAATTTTATTAAGAATGTCGAGTCTGTGAGATCTAGATTGTAAACCTAAAAATATTAAGATTTAACTAAAATCTCTTAAATAAAATGTGGCTACTTACTGAGTTACGGGGTGTTTTATTTAAAAATTTAAAAATTATTGTTACCAAGTACTTTAAAACTATTTAACGTATCCTTATCATACTTGGCAGAAAGTGTGGCTATTATACACCCTACTAAATTGTGATTAATAAACGTTTCTAGCTAGTGCCAGAGGCGTACGACAGGGGATAGTGAATGATTGACCCTTCCCAAATTCTACGCCACTGAGTGAATTACTATTTTAACGAAATTTTTCGATTCTCCAATACTTTGTATGTAAATAACTTTATTGGTATCGATAAAGTCATCAGTTTGAGAGATATTGGAAGTTTAAAATGAATGAATGAATGAATCAAAATAACTATGCCGTTTCATTTTTAACGTCCAATATCTCGAAAACTAATGACTTAATCGTTACCAGTAAAGAGTATATTATTTACATATAAAGTATTGGAGAATCGAAAAATTTCACTAAAATAGTAATTCCCTCAGTGGCGTAGAATTTGGAAAGGGTCAACCATTAACTATCCCCTGTCGTACGCCTCTGGTAGTAGCTAGAAACTTTTATTTGTCACAATTTAGTAGACTGTATAGTACCCACACTTTCTGACAAGTATGATAAGGATGCGTCAGATAGTTTGAAAGTACTTGGTAAAAATAATTTTTAATTTTTAAATTAAACACCCTGTAACTCAGTAACCAGCCACATTTTATTTAAGTGATTTTAGACCAATCTTAATATTTTTAGGTCTAGAATCTATAATTTAGAGATTCGACATTCTTAATGAAACTTAACCCTAAAAGGGCCCGTAGTAATACAATTCCAAGAAAAAAAAAAGAGGAAAAAAAGACAAAAAAAATTTGTTAATTAGTGAAAAATTCCCAGAAATCCAATTATCGAAACGGCATTTCAAAATATTTAATCCCCGCGACGTTATTTAAAAAACAAATTATAAACAAATTTGAATAATTTTCAAATGTCATTTTAGGGGGAAGTTTAATTGAAATTTGAATTTATCAATACATTTATCGAAAATATACATAAAAATAAAACTAATAAGATTTAATACAGGTGAATATTTCTTTGGCAACAACCGCGTTTTTGCAATTGAAAATAGAGTAACATTTAAAAAACAAATTCATTACTCAAAAAATATTAAATATTTTTGGACTAATCTTTTTTTTTGATTAATACTGATAACATAGTGCAACTTCTCCTGTAAAATAAGATATTTTATAGTGCTTATTTAAAACGCTAAAAATAATTTTTTGCAAATTTGTTTTTAAAGTTTCATGTATAATTATTTAAATAAATAGGGGGTCAAATTTAATTTAGTAAGTTATATGTGGAAGATTAACCCTTCAACTTTGCAGAAAATAATCATATAAATCTAAACGGGAAATGGTGTATGTTTTCAAAAGACTGATAGTGTGTAAATAAATTTATTAAATCAGCTAAGTACTTTCAGCATATTATGCCATCATCAGAGCTATCGTCTTATAGGTGTAAAAACCTCAAAAGAAGAGAAAACTTCGAACAAACACATTCTTTAGTTTAAAATAAACCCAGGGATATAACCACTGGTTAGGGTAAAAACCCTTAAATGTTTAAAAATTACATTTAATGTGTTTTTTATAAAATGGCTACCATTCTTACAAACAGCTGTTACTGACAATTGTAAGTAACAGCTGTTTGTAAGAATGGTAGCCATTTTATAAAAAACACATTAAATGTAATTTTTAAACATTTAAGGGTTTTTACCCTAACCAGTGGTTATATCCCTGGGTTTATTTTAAACTAAAGAATGTGTTTGTTCGAAGTTTTCTCTTCTTTTGAGGTTTTTACACCTATAAGACGATGGCTCTGATGATGGCATAATATGCTGAAAGTACTTAGCTGATTTAATAAATTTATTTACACACTATCAGTCTTTTGAAAACATACACCAGTTCCCGTTTAGATTTATATAGAAGTGTGTACAAGTCAAACAGTCTTTTTCTATTCTATTTATTTAATAATCATATAGACCTTCATTAGTAATTGAATGACCTCAGCAGTTCAAAAAGTAATTTTTTTGCAAAAATGACCCCTTTTTAATTATTTAAAGAATGATTCCCTTGTGTGATTTGGATACTTTCTTGAAAATATCTTTTGTACCCACCTAAACTTTTATATAAAATTTGTTTCAACCTGTACGAATTTACATTTTGTTTTACATGTAGTGAAATTTTATTTTGCTGGACTATAAGTAAATCGTCAGTTTGTAAGAAAAAAATTCAACATCCCGTATCTCGGAAACGAAACATTTGCGCACATACGTTTATAAAGCAAACTGTCATTATTTTTTCATGCAGAATTACCCCTTAAAGTTTGTGGCACTTATTTAGAAACACCCTGTATTGATGAAGAACATGTCTAGTTGTTAAAGTAAATACCCAACTTTTTTGTTATCCAACATAAGCGAATGAATAAAAAAACCGAATGTTAAGAAAACCTGAGGCTATAGTTGAGTTTTAATTTCAGTATTTTATAAATGCTAGAATATTCCACAGGGTGATGCGAACTTGGAGAAAAAACACAGTTTGATTCGTACACCCGGTATATAATGAAAATTTACCTGTTTAGCAACAATATTATTACAGCCGTATTGTTAAAGAATCAGGCTATAACATATTAAAAAAATCACTTAAATCGGCCAACAGGTTTAGGAAATACGAGGCCTCAAAAATGACCAAATTTTAAGTGGGCAGATTTCTATGCACCCGAGTTTAGTACATAAAAATTAGCTACATTTAAGTTAATCTGACTTATTGTTCCATTAGATATTAACTGTAATAATAATTTAGAGACAAAGTCAATCATCGTTTATAGGGGAGTGCAATTAGAACGAAAACATGCATTGTTTCGGAAAAATTCAAACAAGCTTATATTTTTCTAAAACTTTTTTTTGTTAGTTTATATACATGTTAAAGTTAAAAGTTCTACTCGCAGATTTGGCCGCTAATTGTTTATTAATTGTTTAAACAATAAAAATTGTTAATTTTAAAAATATCGTTAAATTCATCATTTTACTTTGATCAAATATGTTTCTATTTTGTTTTTGATTATGCTGAATCCGAATATGGCATTGCAATTTTAAAATTCTTATACATAAGCTCTTATACAGTATGTCTGCGTAGCTAGGAACCACATGGAAAACTTTTTTATTATCAATTTTACGAAAAAAAATTATTCTTCATAAAATGCTCTGGACAGTCAAAAATCTAAAACTCAACCATCAGATATCAAATTTTATCAATTTTATACGAGTTATGTCAAAAATATGAATTTCGTTAAATAGTAAAGTACCTTTATATTCCAGAATATCAAAAAATGCTATTATGAAAAGTTGTTTGAAATTAAAAACTATGTTTAAATATACAATTACATCATTCTTATCGAAAAAAAATTCAATTTTTTCTAAAATTACGGATACTCTCATCATTTTATTACAATTATGATAACTATTTTATTATCACTTTTACGAAAAAAGTTATTCTTCATAAAATGCTCTCCCTGGTCTAAAATCTAAGATATAACCATCAAATATCAAACTTTTTTAATTTTATACGAGGTATGTAAAAAATATTAATTTTTCTTAAGAGGTTAGTGCCTTTATTATTCACAATAGTTTAATTAGAAGGATGTAATTGAACACTAAAACAAATTTTTTAATTCCAAACAACTTTTCTTAATAATAATTTTCGATATTGTGAAATATAACGGTACTTTACTCTTGAGTGAAATTCATATTGTTTGACATACCTCGTATAAAATTAATTAAATTTGATATTTGATGATTGTATCTTAGATTATATACAATGCAGAGTATTTTATAAAGAATAACTTTTTTTCGTAAAACTGATAATAAAAAAGTTATCAATAGGTTCCAAGTTACGCAGACATACTGTATAAGAGCTAAAATAATTTTTTTTTGCTGAACATTTATTATTGTTGAAGCTTATTATTAAATGTATTTTAGGTAAGTTTTACAGAAAAAAGTTTTGATCACTTTGTATAAACATTTTTTTAGCTGGTAATTTTTGGTTTTTGCATTACATTTTTGTTATCTTTCTTAATTTTCTCAAAAAGAAATAGTGTATTTCATTTCTAAAGTAAAATAATTTAGTGCATTTTAAAGATTACATCCTAAGCTTTAAAAAATTACTTATAAAACTGTAATAGATCTATTCAAACTTGAGTGATACCGTCTTAAAGGGGTGGTAATTCTATAAAACTACGAATATTTCAAAAATTACATTTTTTGAGACGTCATATCATTTGAATGAAATTTTTGAGATTGTTTTTGAATGAAACATCATTTGGTAAGATGATTAAAAGGTAAGTTGTGCGAAATTGAGGGTTTTATAAGAAAAATTGTATTAGTTACACATTTTTAAATCATTTTTAAACAAAATTCATGTAAGGCTTACTTTCCGCCCCCACCGTACTTATGCCCATACAATTTATTTCTTTTTATTAAAACCATAAGATAGCTTAATTATTCTTCTTTCATGTTCAATTTGTAAAATTTCATTTGATCCATTAGTTAAAGAATAACATTAAAATAACTCAGCCGTGCACTTCGCCGTACCCTAGTGTACAATACGCCAATGTTTGTGAGAAGGGTGACTTTAGCGTTATAAATAAAAAATTATAGAAGATACAGATTTAATTTTAGAAAATTCTTTATATAAGGTTTTTTTTTGTAAAAAATTTCTGAATTTTTCAATGGTCAAGTCAGTTTTTTTCTAAAATTTATATTTTCGGAGTTATTTAAAAAAACATCTAATTTCTTAGTTCATTTGTTTAATAAAACATGAAGCACCCACTTCTCGAGTAGAACTTTTTCATATGTTGTTTATTAAACATTTCTTAATGAAATTACAAAAAGTTCTATCTTGTTTGATTTTTTCCGAAGTGAAAATCTATATGCACTCCCCTATTAATCGTTATAATTATTAGATTTTTTGCTTAAGATTCTTAATCCGTGGAGTTTTTCTACCAGGTCATCGTTTATCCTCAATAGTCTCTTTTATTATTATAAGATATTGTTGAATGCTCTAATATACGAATTTTAGAAAAATAAAATGCAGATATCGAGCACAGTTATTTATTAAATCTTGCCCAAGTACCTTTGCTCTCAGAGCATCGTTAGGGACATTTCATCAAAAAGGGAGGAAGATATCCCAGAATGTCACAGACAATTACGTAAAATTAACAGAACAATTAACACACACTTGACAAAGGACAAACAGATTAAAATATTTGAGCGAGGCTACATTGTTTAAAGATTGGAGGTACCTACAACTACATCAGAGGCGTGCGGTCCATGGAAGCGGGGGAAGCGGTGCTTCCCTATACTTCCATATAAGAAAATACATATATTATTAATTAGTATTTAATTATCAACAATGTTTCCCTAATCTAAGTAATCTATTATGTAACTAATAGGCATTGAAACATTATTAAAATTTGATCGCATACGAACGGTCTCAAATAAGCACACAATTCAACGATTCAGTCCGGTCCTGACGGAAGCGCATCTCAAAATCGCTGCTTGTCATGCATTTGTCCCGTTCAAAAATTGGTCAGAGTTTAATAACCTCACTCGCTAGTCATGTTCCTTTCACGCGAATTTTGATACGCCTGGAAGCGCTCGTCCGACCGCTTCCGATTCGAAAACGAGATGCGGAGTCTGTTACTGCTGCTATAAGGGGTAGGTATTTAGGTACAAATGGCTCGATTTCAATTTTTGCTTAATATTTTTACTAATATTTTATTTGACATTTTGAGATTTTTCCTTTTACTGATATTTTATAGTACCTACAACATTTTACAGACGAAGTCAAGTGACATTGCATTTTGTATAAGACAATTTGATGACTTATGATGATTAAAAAAATGACCTGTTTAAAAATATTTGGGATAAAGCTGAAAATATGGGCTTCGAACCTAAAAGAAAAATAATGATGATTGATATTGTCGGCGAAAGAGAGACCTATCGACGATTATACATCGAAATTTTTGATAATATTCTACAACAAATGAATTATCACTTTGAAAATTTTAAAGAAATAAAAATATGTAGAATTATGTAATTTTAATATGTCTAATTATAATTCATTAAAATCTCCCACAGAGGTATGTATCTATTTAATTCAGTACGATTAAATTATGATTTTTTTTGATAATCTAGCTTTGCATTCTCAGTTAAATGTCATTTATAAAACACCTGAAATTAGTGATAGAGAAATACTTAGGAATCGGTTGAAATTTTTGAATACTACTGGTTTAAATCAGTCTCTGTGTGAAGTGGGCAAGTTGTGTGAATTAAGTAGTAGGTACTAACTATCTCAGCTACAAGTACATCAGTTGAACGAAGTTTTTCAGTATTAAAACGCATCAAAAGTTTTACAATAAATTTTACAAGTGAAGACAGACTTTCCAAGTTAGCCCTATTATCCATTGAAAAAGAGTGCATTTATTAAACAGTTATCAGAAAATCCAAAATTTTACGACGATGTTATCGACAAAAAATTTGCATTGGTTGATAAGAGAATAGGACTCAAGTATAAGTAAATAAGTGTCATATTGTTGAACGTTGTTTGTTATGGAAGGTGATTCGAAATCGGTATATAAAAACAATTTTGAATAGAACTCTTCTTTTTAAGTTTAAAGAAACCAAGCCTGGAGCAGGGACTCGACCCTGAGAAAGCAGTACAGATCGATGATAAGTCACTAGATATACGATATACTAAGTCACTAGAGTCACTAACCTGCATTGATCGGGGTAGGATTTCGTTTGTGAGTCCTTGTATCCAGGACTCCCACATAATAAGCACTTTGCTGATAGAGAGCCCATATAGCGCATCAGAGTGCTATCGGAGGGGAAGTGGATAGTATGAAGCATTGGGGCGGGATGGAGTGACGCCCGCTTATAAGAGTAAATCCTCCTTGTCTCAATGAATTTGTATCACCCGAATCTCATTCTCAAGGCGTGTGCATGTCTCTCAGACTGGGTTAAACACTATACCTAATTTTTTGTAGTTCTTGTTTTTAGTCGATATAAGTTAACAGGTAATACATTAGGTATACACCTATTAAGTAGGTATATGTTTTGATCTCGACCCTCGTAAGAAAATATTTGTTAAACCCTTATTGAATCGCTTCCTCTTCCGAAAATGTCACCGCACGCCACTGAACTACATAATTTACCAAACATATCTACATACACCAAATTGGTTGCGTACCTCCAATCTCCGAACAATGTAGTCTCGCTCAAATATTTTAATCTGTTTGTCCTTTGTCCAGTGTGTTAATTGTTTTGTTAAAGAAAACGTCTACGATATTCTGGGATATCTTCCTTCTTTTTTTGACGAAATGCCCCTGATGATGCTTTAAGAGCGAAAATACTTGGGTGGGATTTAATAAATAACTGCTCGATATCTGCCTTTTATTTTTAAAATTCTTTTATTATTTGAAGAGGGACATATTTCTTTTTCTCATAACCACGTATATGAAATCTCTATAGTAGTAATTTCTCATGATTCTGTACCGAATCCATTCACAGCAATTGAAAACGCATAGCAGACCTTTTCTATTATGCGTAACAACTGTCATTCTGATATTATCAAAATTCGAATTCCCAGTATCAATCATCGTGCTTGTTAATTGGATGAGTTTTTCTGGTATACCAAACTCACGCGTTGATGGGTATAGTACTTTTCTTTTGACACTGTCGTATGCGGCCTTGAAGTCGACGAATAAGTGAGGGGTTTTAATGTTAAATTCTAATTTTTTTTCGACGTCTGTCTTATAGGTCTGGATCCCGCGTATGAAAAAAAGTTGATTAATAGCAAGCTGAAAATTTGTTAATAGCTTAAGGGTGTCTAGTCAGATAAACTTTGATATATGGGAACACTGTAACAGGGGCAGTTTTAATTGTGGAACAGGTTAAAAATTTGGAACGGTCAGACCACGAAAACGGCACATTTATTTTGTCCGACAGAATAGACTTAAACTCTCCGAACAGAGATTAAACTCTCATGCAAAAATCAGACTGCTATTTATCACCTGTCATAATTCCTGTCATATGACATATTCTACATGTTCCACTCATTAAAACGCTCATTTGGTGATAAATAGCAGTCTGATTTTTGCATGAGAGTTTAATCTCTGTTCGGAGAGTTTAAGTCTGTTCTGTCGGACAAAATACATGTGCCGTTTTCGTGTTCTGACCGTTCCAAATTTTTAACCTGTTCCACAATTAAAACTTCCCCTGTTCCAGTGTTCCCACATATCAAAGTTTGTCCGACTAGACACCCTTAAGCTATTAACAAATTTTCAGCTTGCTATTAATCAACTTTTTTTTCATACGTGGGATCTAGACCTATTATTGAATGAATCTGGTCAATTGTTGATTTTTCTGGAGTGATTCCGGCCTGGTAGTTTCCAATTATGCCCACTGTTTAAACCTGTGTAAGCAGTTCTTAGCAGGGTTATACCTCTGTAGTTGTCACACAACTATACAGGGTGTCCAGAAACTCTACCGACAAACGAAGACAGGAGATTCCTCAGATAATTTTAAGACAATTTAACCCAATTCACCTAGTCCGAAAATGCTTCCTAAGGGAGCCAGAGCTCTTTGAAGATGGCGTCATGTATTTAGTTTTTCTTAAATACCTCCAGAACGCTTCTATTTAGAAAAACGAAAATTGGTATGCTTATTTACTTTCCAGAAATGAATCGATTCCATCCATTGCTAATTTCTAGTACCGGTCATAGGCGTCCGTTTTGGGTAGGGCAACGATTATTTTATCGCCTAACTTTTTTGTCTTTAATTTTTAAGCATTTTTGACTCTGCATTATTAAATTGTGAGGTATTCTAGTACTAAAAGGTACTCTTACTTTAAGTCGATAGGATACACCATTTTCTAGAAAAATCGATTTGAAAATTTTTCGTTCTATGAATTTCAAAAAAAAAAGATTAAAAAAACTAGTTAAAAAGATGAAAACTGGTACATTTATTTATATTCCAGAGATCATATAGATTCCAGAGGCGTCCGTTTTGGGTAGGTCAACAGTTATTTTATAGCATAGCTAAGTTATGCTATTAATTAAGTATTTTTGACACTAGATTATTCAATTATGAGATATTCGAGTACTAAAAGTTACTCTTGCTTTAAATTGGTAAAAAACATCGTTTTTTTTTAATTTTTTTCAAATTTATTTTCAAATTCAAGAAAGTAAAACCTTTCAAATTGATTTTTCTAGAAAACAGTGTGTCCTACCGACTTAAAGTAAGAGTACCTTTTAGTACTAGAATACCTCACAATTTAATAATCCAGTATCAAAAATGCTTAAAAGTTGAAGACAAAAAAGTTATGCGATAAAATAACCGTTGCCCTACCCAAAACGGACGCCTATGACCGGTACTAGAAATTCGCAATGGATGGAATCGATTCATTTCTGGAAAGTAAATATGTGTACAAATTTTCGTTTTTCTAAATAGAAGCGTTCTGGAGGTATTTAAGAAAAACTAATTACATGGCGCCATCTTCAAAGAGCTCTAGCTCCATTAGGAAGCATTTTCGGACTAGGTGAAGTGGGTTAAATTGTCTTAAAATTATCTGAGGAATCTCCTGTCTTCGTTTGTCGGTAGAGTTTCTGGACACCCTGTATAGTTGTTATGTTATACTCTGTAGTTGAACAAGAAATAAAAGTTTATGCAGTGTTTATAGCAGGGCATCGCCACCATTCTTGTAGAACTCGTAGAATAGATTCCAGTCATATCGATCTATTAGGGCAGCGTCTCCCAACCGGTGGGTCGCAACCCACTAGTGGGTCGCGGGCGGATTATCGCGATATATTGCGAATATCAGGTGGGTCGCGGCGTGGCTCTTACAGTAGCTGAATAACGCACATATATATCATTATGGATGAGGGATGGGTCGCGAATAAGAAAAAACATCAGAAGGTGGGTCGCCAGACATAAAAGGTCATGAAATTTTAGCGAGCTCGCATACCAAAGCAATATCCTACATCGCATGTGGCATGCATTGCGAAAAGATACGCACTGAGTGTCACATCTGGTTTTCGGTGAATCTTCGGTGACTTTCGGTGGAATTTCGTTCACCGAAAACCAGATGTGACACTCAGTGCGTATCTTTCCGCAATGCATGTTAAGCGATGTAGGGATATTGCTTTGGTTTGCGAGCTCCCTTACGTTAAAAAACTCAACCTATTTACGATATTTCTCTCCCCATCCTTTCAGTTCCCGATTCTTGGCTTAAACTCTTCGCTCACTTTGTTTAGATTTCTATAGAACTTTCGAGTTTAGTTTTGATCTCTTAGTAGTTCTATGCTTTCTAACTGCTTCTCCTCAACTTATCTTTTTTCTTCTATGTAATCCTTTTTCATCTCTTCTTGGGGTCCGGTATTCTTCCATGTACGTTCTCGTGCATCCTGCTTTGTTTGTCTGTAGGTTGTTGCTTCTTGGCACTCCTTGTCAAACCATTTGTTTATTTTGACTTCATCAGTTCAGTTTTTGTGTGAGTAATCTAAGAGCGCCTGGAGCGTAAGGGTTTGTACATTCTATTGTCCTTTTCATGATCATTTTTCAGTGCGTAACAAATGATAGGAAAAAGGGTAAGTCCGTGATAATACACATTTATGACATTTATTCTAACATGACATTTTAGTTAAATCTGACAGTTGTCACATTTTATTTTTAATTTGGAATAAAAACAAATCAAATGTGTTTCTTGCATTTATAAAATGGTATTTTCTTTGATTTGTATAGTCTTATAAATTGTACAGATTATATTTGTAATATTATTATCTAATTAAAAAAAAATATTTTTTTATTATGGCGCCATCTATCGACAACTAGAATAACTAGAATAAATGTTATAAAAATGTCACCGACGAAATATAATCACCGACGTGCCTTTTTTTCTGTCACATACAATTTAATGCGTTAGAAAGAAATCGAAAAACTGTGACGCACTGAAAGATGATCATAAGAAAAATAATATATGCATATTCGTAAATCGTTATTCCTTTGTCGTTTGCTAAGTCGTCGTGTAACATTCCGGCATTTTCTCTGTGTGCTTTCATAACAATAAGTTTTTTAAGGGAAAAAGTCGTTAACCTTTGGTCTGACCCCTATACTTCGAAGGACCATTTCTCCCACTCTCGTTTGCTTTGACTCTGATTCCAATTGGAGCTGATTACCAAAATCTTCCACAGACTTGTTCAGGTTACCGGAGTTCACCACGTGGAGGTGAGAGTCGGAATTGAGTAGGAGAGGATAGTAACGCTGACAGGATACAGCGCCACATTTTGCGCATCATTACCCCATTTGAACCCTTAAATTTATTATCGTTGATCTGTTAAAATTAGTTTTGTATTATATTTAATTCTATTTATTATATTTTAGATGTTTAAAAAACATTTGGAAGAAATGCCGGAACAAGAAGCCCTACTCAACAACACAGAGTTAAATCTCATATTCGGAAAACTGCCTTTCATCTACGAAACCCACATAAAGATGTTAGATGAAATACGATGGACCGCCGCGCATTGGAGCGAAGATCTATCTATCGGCAACATAATCGTGAAATACTCCTCGGAACTGCAGAGGGCCTACCCTCCTTTCATAAACTATTTCGAAGAAATGAAGGAAGTGTTGTGTCAGTGCGATCAAAATAAACCTAGGTTTCACGCTTTTCTGAAGGCGTGTCAGACTAGAGCGGAGTGCGGGAGACAGAGTTTGCAGGAGTTGATGATTAGGCCTGTGCAGAGGCTCGGTAGTATTAGTTTATTATTAAATGGTAAGTGTGCGCAATAATTTTTAGTTTAATATTTGATGGCTTTTTTGGCGATGTTTTCTGTGTTTGATAACGATTTATATAAAGAGAAATAAATCTCTGATGTTTGGGAAAAGGGCTCAAGTCAGAATTTGTTTCACAATAATAATGTTTTCATGTCTTCTGAACAAAAAAAGTTGGCTCTTTTTATTGGTACATACGGTTTAAGGCTATCGGTACATAATCCGCAAATATTATATACGGCTATCCCTACTTTTTCTGTCTTTACACGGCAAATTACGTGTAGTAAAATTCACACTGGTATGTCTATGTAAACATTACTACTTGACAATGTCATCATTAATTTTAAAGATGGCTTTTGAATGTTTTTGGATAACTGTTACTTGTATAATTAATTGCCTTAATTATTAATACAGTTACAGTTAATTAATATAATAATTTTTTCACTAACTATGTATTCAGTGATTGTAATAATTTATCTACTGTACAACAAAAACTAATAATCAATCGAGAAAAGAGGAAAAGTGACAAAAGTGATTTTTCAATAATATATTGTTACTATGAAACGCTTTTTGAACATCTTTAACAACAAAATGCTTGGATCACTGAATATATCCTGGTGTATTCTCTGATTGGATCTTCCATAAATAATAAACAATAAATAACTTTTTATTAAGTTCACGTCTTAAATCAATTATTTATCAAATACACTATCAATATCAACGACTCAAAACATTCCCGATGCCATGTCAAATATTTAGAATTGTCACTGTCTAACTGACTATATGCTGACAATATTCTATTCGACTGAGTGCGTTGTATGACAAAGATAGATTTGGAAAATACATACTACCACGGACATTGTGTTCATTTTTTTCGAATCCTGAGAAAACTAATAATAGACGAAGCAACGAAGCATTAAACCTAGAAATTTTGAGCAGTAAGATGAATCGTCAGGCAACTTTTTGCATTCAATTCGTGAGAGTGTCAGGCAAGTTTGTAAACTAAATTGATCTCCGGCAAAAAATTCTGTGCATGAGAAAATTCATCTTTAAAGTGCATCTCGAAGAGATGGAAAATAAAAAATTTAGAACTCAGGAAATATTGACAGAAATGAGTTCAATTTTTATACTTGGGGGTTTTGGAGGTCACTGCACACGAATTTCATGACGGCGATGGTCTCCGAGGTACCTGGAACGACCGAATAATTCGCGGGACGATCGAATAATTCGCGAAATGAAGATTGGATCGAAAAATTGAAAAATACTTGTTCAATATTTTTCAAAAATCTATCGAATGACACTAAACACGACCACCCCACTCCACCCCCTGGAGGTGGGGTGGGGGTAACTTTAAAATCTTAAATAGAAACCCCATTTGATATTGCAGATTTGGATTGCTTACGTAAAAGTAAGCAACTCTTATTTGAGACATTTTTTAGAATTGTGGATAGATGGGCGCTATAATCGGAAAAAAACGATTTTTTCGTGATACCATATGTAAATTATAGAAACGGTCTAATATCTCGAGAAATACACTTCCAAATAAAAAACCAAAACATATGTCTTTTAAATTTTTTAAGAACCTATCGAATAACATAAAACACGACCCTCCACCCCACCCCCTGAAGGTGGGTTAGAGCGTAACTTTAAAATCTTAAATAGGAGCTCTCATTTTTTATTGCAGATTTGGATTCCGTACGTAAAAATATGCAACTTTTAAACGAGACATTTTTTCGAATTATGGATAGATGGCGCTATAATCAGAAAAACACTATTTATTAGCGCTAGTGATGTAACGAATATTCGTATTCGCATTCGCGAATATTCGCATATTTTTGAATATTCGGATTCGCGAGATTTGTGCGAATGTTTTGCGAACATAATATGATCATCAAAAAAAATAATTTGAGCATAATATTAGGTTAATAAAATCAAAATCTATTCACATCTTATCTTTTTTTATTACGAAAAGGTAACTTAACCTCGTATAATCACATTATCAACCTTCACGTTATTTTATTATTTGTTATTATGTAAGAAAGCTTAATATTCAGATTGATTTAAACTAAATATCAATTAACTTCTCATTAGAACTTTAGAAAACATTACAAAAATACAAACAAAATTTAAAAAAACTGAATATTCCCATCCGCATTCGCGAATATCGGTAGCAGATATTCGCATTCGTATTCGCGAATGTTAAAAAAATGACATTCGTTACATCACTAATTAGCGCCATCTGTTACCAATTCTAAAAAATGTTTCGAATAAATATTACTTATTTTTTCATGAGGAATCCAAATCTGCAATAAAACGTGAGGATTCTCATTTAAGATTTTAAAGCTAACCCCCACCCCACCTCCAGGGGGTAGAGTGGGGAGTCGTGTTTGATGTTATTCGATAGGTTCTTGAAAAATATTAAATACGTATTTTTTGGTCTTTTATTTGGAAGTGTATTTCTCGAGATATACGCCCGTTTCTATAATTATTTACCTATGGTATCACGATAAATCGTTTTTTCCGATTATAGCGCCATCTATCTACAATTCGAAAAAATTTCTCGAAGTTGCTTATTTTTACGCAAGCAATCCAAATCTGTAATAACAAATGGGGCTTTCTATTTAAGATTTTAAAGTTACCCCCACCCCACCTTCAGGGGATGGAGTGGGATGTCGTCTTTAGTGTCATTCGATAGATTTTTGAAAAATATTAAATGCGTATTTTTCAGTTTTTCGATCCAGTCTTCATTTCGCGAATTATTCGATCGTCCAAGGCGACGAGCTCCACCCTGGGCAACAGGTACCTCGGAGACCATCACCGTCATGAAATGTGTGTTCACTGACCTCCAAAACCCCCATATATTATTATATCTGTCAATATTTCCTGAGTTCTAAATTTTTCATTTTCCATCTATTCGAGATGCACTTTGAAAATGCATTTTCTCATGCACAAAATTTTTTACCGGAGATCAATTTAGTTCACAAAATTGCCTGACACTCTCTCGAACTGAATGCAAAAGACTAAATTATTACCGAGGGCCGAAAGTCCCTTAGAATAAATAAAAAGTTTATTTTGAATGAGATATTTGAAATTAAAAATCACACTAAATTTTCTCTTAGATTTTCACCCCTGTAACTTATTAAAGTAAACATTATAGAAGTTCTCAGGGACTTTCGGCCCTCGCTAATAACGTAATCTTTCATTCTGCGTTTAAATTTTTCAAAAATACTTATTAGTTTTCTCAGGATTCGAAAAAAATTAATCCCATTTGAATAGCATTGGAGCAGAAACTACGTACCCATCCCCTTAAGTCTACAACAGTTGTAGACTTAAACCGTATGTACCAATAAAAAGAAAAGAAAAAGGTTCTGGATGACAGACAAGAGGGAGTAAGATTACGTGGAGAAGTAAAATTTACATGATCTCCAGACAGTAGTAAATCTAGTCAGTGAATCGGAATGCAAGTTATCGGAGAGGCTTTAAATTCAACATTTCAAAGACAAAGTCGATGGCAGTTGTAAAGAATAATATAGATCAAGGTTTGCTTTCTTTTAATGGAGAAGAGATAGAATGTGTAAAGTTGTAAACCATTTTAAATACCGTAGCAGCTGGTTAAATGTAAATTGTGACTCTGGTGAAGAGATAATTAGTAGAATCGAAATATCACCTTTTATGACCTGAAACTAATGTTATTTAACAGAAACCTGTTGATGCATATTCGCAAGAAGGTCCTGAAATGTTGTGTGTGGTCTATACTATTGTATGGTTGTGAGACATGGACGTTAAAAACAAAAGCATTCGAATTGTGGTGCTATTGATTAATCCTTTGGATATCGTGGGTTTCACACACTTCCAATGAAGATGTTCAAAATTCAGAACGTCTGTTTATAAACATCATAAAGAGGAGAAAAACAGAATAATTCGGCCTTTTATTAGAGGACCTAAATACTATCTACTTTGCTTTGTAATACAAGGAAAAGTTGAGGAAAAGAGATGGATTAGTCAAAAGAAACTTTCATGGCTGCATAATATTAGACAATGGTGTGGTTCCATAGTAGAAGAATTATTTCGCGCAGCAGCCGATAGAGAATGGTTTCAGGAAATTTACAGGGGTCGTATTTCCGAATTTCATCGAATTTTTTCGTATACAAGTTAATTTGAATGAAAAATTTCGCATACGAATCTAAATGTGTATTTTTACATGTATGAAAAATGAAAGAATACCCATGAACGATTACATCAATCATTTATTTTGTATTTGCTGTCTTTTTCTATAACAAACGTTTGTTATAGGGCTTTTCATCGATTATGATTTGTTTCGAGCTTCCGTCATGTGTCACATCATATTAATATATCTACGTCATACGTCTCTGGTTTGTACCATTGTTATATACCAATAACGTATGACGTAGATATCTTAATAGTATATGACACATGACAGATGCTTGAAACAAATGACCGTGAATGAAAAGCCCTATTTATAGAAAAAGTCAGCAAATACAAAATAAGTGATTGATGTGATCGTTCATGGGTATTCTTTCATTTTTCCGACTGTACGTATACGAGAAGAATTTGCACCGGCAACACTGCAAATTCGAACAACCAAAACTCAAATAATACAAAAAAGAAGAGTAATTGACAGTTTTACTCAACCTATTTTATGGTGATTTTGTCATCTAAAACAATTCGTTTATTGTAAATTAGCTGAGAGTAGCAAAAAAGGGCATGAAATATGGTGGTTCATTATCGGCCGAACAAAAAAAGAGTGGAACGAATTTATTGAGATACATCCAATGTTAAAATACTGTATACAACAACGTTTACAAACTATCAGCTGAGATCTTATCTGACGTACACATCATATAATGACAATTGTTACTTTAATTCGTATACGAGCATCAAAATTCGAATGGTTTAAAGTTTAGACCCATTCGAGTCATCGTATACGAAAAAAGTTGTACACGAAGTATTCAAAAATACAAAAAAACTGGATTTCAAGCGAATTTATTCTAATTTCGTATATGAAATGTGCTCGGATGAATTCGAAAATACCACTCCTGAATACGGACACGGCTCCTAAAGAAGAAGAATAAAGTACGAATAAGTTTGTTGTCAGATAGTATCATCATCACTTTGAGAAGTTGCCACTTCCGTCTATTCCTAGCAACTTCCCTTAATCTTCTGACACTCTTTCTATCTTCTACGTGATCGTCCTCCACTTCTTCCGCTCTCTGGGTTTGAGAATGTCAATCTCTTCATGTACTTCTTATCTGACATTCTAGCAGTGTGTCCAGCTCATCTTGGCCTTCATTCAGATAGGAGGCAGATGAAAAATATTAAACAAGTGACCTATCTCACAAAGAAAAACAAAACAGTTATTGCTAAAACGATATTAATTGAAAAAATAACAAAATCTATAAAATGAGCCTGTGGAAGTTAGTATTTTGTAGCTTTCTTTTGCTCACTTTCATCCGTGAATAAATGGTTACGACAGTTGTTGCTGGAGTTACAGATGAAATGTCAGGAAGAATTAATCGCATCTGCGAGCGAGGTAATGTATCTTTCACTCATAACTTTCCCCATGCGTCACGATTCATTTCGTGAATTCAATAATCAAATATACACAAACAACAGTGCAGGACTTATTATGGGTAATCCTCTAAGCCCATTGCTATCAGATATATTTATGAACCTGCTCGAAACAACAATTTCTAAACATCCTGTATTTAAACAGTTCTTATATTGGTGGAGATACGTGGATGATATACTAGTATGCTTTACAGGAACTAACAGGCAACTTGGCCAATTTCTATCATACATTAATTCACTTCATAGTAATATTGAGTTTACAATAGAAACAGAACAGAATAAGTCCATAAACTTTCTAGATGTAACAATTACCAGACTACACAACAAACATGAGTTCTCCGTATATCATAAACCTACTAACCTACCCATACTGATACAACTATACACAATTATTCATCATCCCATCCTACACAACACAAATTAGCAGCCTACCATAGCATGATACATAGACTGACAGAAATTCCCATGTCAAAAAATAACTTCGAAATAGAACTGAACATCGTTAAACAAATAGCAGTAAACAATGGATATAACGAACAAACAATTAATAAAATTGTAAACCAAAAACTCCATAAGAAAGCCCTGAAATTAGTCTATCCACCACCACAAAAAGAACCCAGTACCTTCTGCTATATCACAAATACTGGTAAGATAACAACTAAAATAGCCAGATACATAAAAAAGAAAGGAATAACACCAGCTTTCATAACTAACAACAACTTAAGCAAATATTTTAAGAACAATAAGCCGAAAGAGAAAACAACTACAAAGTGGTGTCTACAAACTAACACTTGTCTGTCCGAAAACTTACATCAGTCAAACTGGCGGAACCTTTGACAAACGGATGGCGGAACCTTTGACAAGCGGATAGCAGAACACAAAAGGGCTTTCAACAATAGAAAAACAGACACTTCTACATACGCACTTCACCTTCTAGATCATAATTATTCTTTTAATGAAGAGTTTCAAATTGTGCATATTCAAAATAAAGGCCTTAAGCTATCTTTATTAGAATGTATGGAAAATAAATTAAAAAATACAGATATAATTCTGAATGACCAACTCGAGACAAACAGCTCCCCACTCCTCAACATCTTCAGTTAAAGACTTCAAAATGGCAAACCCATAGTAAACTAAATTACTTGAGAAAGTACTCTGCCGAAACAGCTGTAGTCACATAGTTATAATACATTTTGTGGAAGTATAGAATACAAACGTTTTCAGTGTTTTATTGTTAGATATATTGTTACTATGGAACGCTTACATAAATTTTGAACATCTTTAACAACAAAATACTTGGATCACAGAATATATTCTGGTGTATTCTCTGCTCGGGATCTTCCATAAATAATAAACAATAAATAACTTTTTATTAATTTCAGTCTTAAATTAATTATTTATCAAATACACTATCAATATTATTTAATAAACAAATCAAAATATTCCTGAAGCCCTGTCAAATATCTAAAATTGTCAATCTCTTGTCAGCGCATTCTGTTCGACTGAGTGCGTTGTATGACAAAGGTAGCGAATGTTCGATTTGGAAAATATTACCACGGACATAGTGTCCATTTTTTTCGAATCCTGAAAAAACTAATAAATATTTTTGAAAAATTTAAACGCAAAATGAAAGACTAAATTATTACTGAGCGTCGAAAATCCCTTAGAATAAATAAAAAGTTTCTTTTGAATGAGATATTTAAAATTAAAAATCACACTAAATTTTCTCCTAGTTTTTCACCCCTGTAACTTATTAAAATAAACATTATATAAGTTTTCAGGGACTTTCGGCCCTCGGTAATAACGTAATCTTTCATTCTGCGTTTAAATTTTTCAAAAATACTCATTAGTTTTCTCAGGATTCGAAAAAATATGAATCCCATTTAAATAGCATTGGAGCCGAAAGTTTGCGCCTATCCCCTTAAGAAGATTTAATATTACCTATAGTTGAGAAATACAAAACTATCGAGTTAAGTGAATTACATAAAAAAACAATTCATATTTTTAATATCAAACCTTTGGGAAAACAGTGATACCAGTGCAAATTTTTCACAAAATGAGTTATCAACACTACGATATTAATAATACTTGTCTTTGTCTGGGAACCCAAAAGTCAGAATTGCTTTCCTTTATTTAACTGAAATATATTTAAATTTTATAAATATGCAACCAAATAAACAACAAATGCAAATAAACCAAACACGACAAAATGTGCTAATCTCACTGTCACTTAAAATCATACACGTCAAAATTCAAAGTAAACAAGACATCAGCGACATACTATGTTGTTTATCCATGTAAAACTTATTTAGTGCAGTCACTGAAGGTGGATATTAGCTATTACCTCCGATTTCGTTGAACCTCCATCGATTTGCATGAAAATTGGTGAGTGGTTAGAGGATATCTCAAGGGACAAAGGTGACATGGTGCGAACTTGCGCTTTTACCCTGGGGGTGGATTCCACCCCTTCTCGGGGGTGAAAATTGTTTTATTAAAAATAACCCCATAATTCGATAGAGGGACTAACTCTAAGCAAAATTTGTTATATTAAGTTATTGAAATAAACCAAAACTTTTTGAGTTATTAAGAATTAAAGATTTTAATTTTTCGTGAAAAAAATGCATGTTTTTAACCGATTTTTTATCTTCTTCTTCTTCAAATGCAAATCCACTAATGGATGTTGGCGATCACATTTTCCGATTTTTTATAAATAAAAGCGATTTTTTATAAATAACTCAAAAACTATAAGTTTTTGCAAAAAAGTTATTATTGCCAAAATTGAAGCTAATAAAAAATTAAATAAATTCTTTACCAAAAAAACATCTTAATGTTAACTAAAAGTGAGTTATAAGTATGTAATTGAATGTATATTTCTTTCGGTGACTACCCAAATCAAAGTATTCAAGCTTAAATAACGGGAAAATGATGCAATTTATAACATAAACTTATTAAACATTTGTCAAAGTATTTAAAAATATCTATCAAATGAGCCCCCCGAGCAAGTTGATAGATAGCATTAAGATTTATGCTCCACAAATTTTTCAAAAGTTATCTTAAAATTTTTTCCAAAAAATGTTATTGTTTTTTTTTTTTAATAACTCCGTTGTTAATTTTGAGATATCAGATTCACCTAAAAATAATTTGAAAGCTAAAACTAAGGGCTTTTAAACCACGTTGAAGTTAATCTTTTAAACCTCTTACTTTTTTAAAAATAAAAGGTTAAATGACTCCGGTTACATGGTCCTCGCAGCAAAATTTAAGTTTTAAACGTTTCTATCTCGGTTATTTTGTACCCTACAGAAATAGTAAAACAGGTAAAGTATTTGATACAGAAAAAACTAAAATTTGGTTATACTTGGTCCAATTAAGTCGGCATCATATGGGAAACTTTTTTATTCTTAGTTTTAGGAAAAAAAGGTATTCTTTATAAAAAGTTGTGCATGGTCTAAAACTTAAAATACAACCATCAGTTATCAATGTTTTTAAGCCGTATACGAGGTATGTCAAAAAATATGAATTTTACTCAAGAGTAAAGTAGCTTTATTTTTCACAATATTGAAAATTGTTATAAAAAAGTTGTTTGGAGTTAAGAGCTATATACTAATATGCAATTTCATCCTTCTAATTGAAAAAGATTGAATTTTTTAAATTATGGGTAACCAACATTAGTTTCAGTTATTTCAATTATGATAACTCTTTTATTATTAATTTTACGAAAAACACTTATTCTTTGTAAAAAGTTCTGCATGGTTAAAAACCTTAAATACAACCATCTAATATAAAATTTTATTAATTTTATACGAGGTACGTCAAAAAAGATGAATTTCCATCAAGAATAAAGTACCTTTACAGCTCAGAATATTTCAATAAGAAGGATGGAATTACATATTAGAACATGGTTTTTAGTTCTAAACAACTTTACATAAGCACAATTTTCAAAATTGTAAAAAATAACGGTATTTTATTTAAGCATTCTTGAGCAAATTCATATTTTTTTATATACCTCGTATAAAATTTACAAAATTTGATATAAGATGGTTGTATTTTAGGTGTTAGACCCTGCAGAACATTTTATAAAGAATAACTGTTTTTTATAAAATTAATAATAAAAAAGTTATCATAATTCAAATAAATAACTAAAAATAATGTTGGTTAGTAAAATTTCCAATTTTTTTTCTATTAGAAGGATGAAATTGCATATTAGAATATAGTTCTTAATTCCAAACAACTTTTTATTATAACAATTTTCAATATTGTGAAAAATAAAGCTACTTTACTCTTGAGTAAAATTCATATTTTTTTACATACCTCGTATACGGCTTAAAAAAAATTGATAACTGATTTATTTTAAGTTGTATTTTAAGTTTTAGACCAGCCACAACTTTTTATAAAGAATAACTTTTTTCCATAAAACTAAGAATAAATAAGTTTCCCATATGATGCCGACTTAATTGGACACACGCTGTATATCAGTTTTTTCTTATATTGAGTATTTTTGGAGTTATTATTAAAAGAAAATGAAAATTACGATAATTTGAAAACTTCTGTTTTTTAAAATTATATCTTTTTTTAAAAAATATGCGTTCTAAACCGGTGGAAATTGGTGAAATCATTAATTATGCTAATATAAAGAAATTCTTGTAAGGATTTCTATAAATTTTAATATTTGTGGAAATGGCGTATTATGTATTTTTCATTTTTTCCAAAAAAATTCGAAAGGGTTCTCTTAGTTTCATCATAACTTGCTTAATTTTGATGCTATTAACTTCTTCTGGAGCTCATTTGATAGGTATTCCGAAGTACTTTGACAAGTGCTTAGTAGGAATATTTTATAAAATGCATCGTTTTCCCGTTATTTAAGCTTAAATACTTAGATGGGCGTACTCGTCGAAAAAAATACACCTTCAATTACCCATAACTTACTTTGAATTAACATGAGTGTAGTTCTTTAAATGAGGAGTGTATTCAATTTTTTATTATCTTTAATTTTGGTAATAATAACTTTTTTGTAAAAGCTTATAGTTTTTGAGTTATACGTGAATAACTGCTTTGAAACATGTATTATTTTACGAAAAAATAAAATATTTGATCTTTAATAACTCAAAAACTATTGATTTATATTAATAACCTTATATAACAAATTTTTCTTAGAATTTGTACCTCTATCGATTTATGGTATTATTTTTAATGAAATAATTTTCATCCCCGAGAAGGGGTGGCATCCACCCCCAGGGTAAAAGCGCAAGTTGGCATCATGTCACCTTTGTTCTTTGAGGTATCCTCTAACTACTTATCAATTTTCATGAAAATCGATGGAGGTTCAACGAAATCGGAGGTGAAAACCTTCAGTGACTGCACTAATTGTGGTTTCTATGGACAAGAGCGGCTTAATTTTGCGATACTATTTCTGTGAGTTAAAAAGAGACCTAGTATAAAAAGTAATTCGTGATTAATTTCATGCATGGGAAAACTTAAAGTGGAAGAACTATAGCGGCCTTGTCCATATAAAAAATCTTCCTGCTTGTCCCATTTGAAAGCAAAGTATGTATTCACTACCACTACCATATTAAATCATATGTTCAGTTATTTGCGTTCCTTTGCTGCATGTGCTTAATAACTTCTTTATTGTACCGTTGCACATTTTATTTTGCAGACATTCTAAAAAATACTCCAAAGACAAATCCCGATCATTCTGCATTAGAACAAGCGTTAGCAGCTTTGAGGGAGGTGATGACTCACATAAATGAAGACAAAAGAAAAGCTGAAGGCCAAGTTACTTTATTTAATATTTTTAACGATATAGATAATTGTCCGGTAAGTGAAAATGATAGAAAGTCAATCAAAAACAAAGAGATTTAGTAGTCGACAGGTAAGAAGAACCAACGCTGAGAGCTTTAATATTTTTGAATAATAGCCCAATAAATGACCGTTTTGGAGTGTAATTTCCAGGGGCAACTCCGGATTGCATGAAAATTTGGATTTAGGTTCTACTTACCCTCCACTTCAAAGTTGAATTTGTGCCGTTGGTTGCTTTTACTTGGGGGGCGACATTTACCCCCTCTCGGGGGGGGTGAAAATCGCGTGTTTAAAATAAGGCCGGAAATGGATAAATTGACTTATTTTAAGCACCTTTTGTTCTATAAAGTTTTTTACGTACGTCAATACTTTTCGAGTTATTCGCGATTTAAAATGTTGATTTTTCGACAAAAAAACTACGTTTTCAGACCGTTTTTCCCAAATAACTCAAAAAGTAAATATTTTATCGAAAAAAATATATTTAGTAAAAGTGTAGCCTATAAAAAAACGAAAAAAAATGGTGTACCAGTAAAGTCTACAAATTGAGTAGAAGCAAAGTTGTAGCTCATGAAAAATACGTTCTTATTCGTCTAATTCCAAATCGAATAATTCAACGCGAAATCACCGAAGAAAGAAGCGTTTTTCGGGAAAACCTTATTAACATTTTAAAGTATCGAAAAAAATCTTATTACCTGTTTTTTAAAAAAGTTTACAGCACCAAAAATAAACGAGTTACACTGAAAAAAAAAGTTGGCCCCTTTTTTTGGTAAAATAAATCGTGAAAACCTCCCTCTATTTAGCACCCTAAATGAAATTAATCGTTTGGCTTTACCATCTATTTTAACTGTATGTGTATTGTTTATATGATCTGTAAGTTTGATTGGTTTGAAGTGCTTATTTTTGAAAACATTTGGTTTTACAGTAAAAAAATTTCTAAAAATTTTTGAAAAATTTCATTTTTTCAAAATAACTTAAAAAGTATTAGTGATAAGAAAAATCTTAAAGAGTAAAAAAATGTAGGTTTTGCTATTATAAATATGCTAGTTTCATTTTGTTTCTCCGTAAGACAAAAATTGGTTAAGATATGGCTGTTCAAAATTTGCATACACTCGTGATTAGTGACCCATTCAAGCTTTCTCAATTATAACCCTTTCAAAAATAAACACTTTAAACCGGTGAGACTGACAGATTATATAAAAACTATAAAGGTAAGTAAATTGTTTGTAAAGCGGTAGCGATTAATTTCATTTGGGGAGCTAAACACGGCGAGATTTTCATGATTTTTTACAAAAAAAAGAGGGCCAACTTTATTTTGAGCCTAACTCGCTTATTCTTAATGCTAAAACTTTTGTTAACAATTAAAACAAAGCTTTTTATAAACACTTTAAAAAAGTTTAAATGGGTTTTTCCTGAAAAGTGCTTAATTTTTCGGTGATTTCACCTTGAAATATTCGATTTTGAATTAGACGAATAAGAACGTATTTTTCATGAGCTACAACTTTGTTTTTATTTGATTGATAAACTTTACTGATTCACCATTTTTTTGGGATTTTTATAAGCTACACTTTTGCTAAGGATATTTTTTTCGATAAAATATGTACTTTTTGAGTTATTTGCGAAAAACCGTCTGAAAACGTAGTTTTTTGTCGGAAAATCAACATTTTCAATGGCAAATAACTCGAAAAGTATTGACTTGAGTAAAAAACTCTATAGAACAAAAGTTGCTTAAAATCAGTCAATTTATCTATTTCCGGTCTGATCTTGAACGTATGTTTTTTCACCCCCGAGAAGGGGTGACTGTCACCCCCCAAGTAAAAGCAACCAACGGCACAATTTCAACTTTGAAGTGGAGGGTAAGTAGAACCTAAATCCAAATTTTCATGTAATTCGGAGTTGCCCCTGAAAATTACACGGTATCGCCGAATTTCCCATTCATTTACATTTACTATAAGCCTAGAATCTTTTAATGCCTGATATTTAAGAGCCTCATGTGTTTGTTCTTTCATACTGCCGAAAACTACAAAATTTTGTATTTTCGTGAAAGATATTTTTCTTTTTGTCGCGAGAAATGAAGATGATAATCATTTAAACTACATTTCAACAACGCTAAAATAATGATTCTATTCCTTTTTAAAAAGTCCATTGAAATATAATTTCTCTCATACTGTTAAAACTGCTGTCATAAGATTAAACATTCGACAATATAGTAGACCCAATAAATAACCATGATCTAATCATTGGAGGAACTTTGTTCCCAATAAAACAATCAACAAAGTTTCATGGAAATTGTCAGACAACCACACTTTCAATCAAATCGACCACTTTGCAATAAGTGAGCAATGGAGAACATCTCTATTAGATGTCGGATCATCGAGAGGCGCAGATGCGGCCAGTGATCATTACCTAATCATGGCCGAAATTAGATTCAAGATAGCTAGGAATAGGAATGAACCGAACAGACCGATACGAAAAAGTTCAACGTTGAGAATCTAAAAAACAAGGAGACAAAAATACACTCACCGGCACGAAAAACGGGTACCACAAAAAATGGGTAATTTTTGATGTCTGGTATCTCCTAAACCTGTTGTCCGATTTAAATAATTGTTTTAATATGTTATAGCCTTATTCTTTAACAATATCGCTGTAATAATACTGTTGCTAGACAGGTAAATTTTCATTGTATGTCGGGTGTACCAATCAAACTGGGTTTTGTTCATAATTTTCACAACACCCTGAGGAATATTGTAGCCTTTATAAAATATTGAAATTAAAACTCAACTATAGCCCCAGGTTTTCTTAACATTCTGTTTTTTTTTATTCGTTCGCTTATGTTGGATAATAAAAAAGTTAGGGACTTTAACAACTAGCCATGTTCTTCATCAATACAGGGTGTTTCTAAATAAGTGCGACAAACTTTAAGGGAGAAATCTGCATGAAAAAATAATGACCCTTTGCTTGATAAACCTATGTCCGCAAATGCTTCGTTTCCGAAATACGGGATGTTGAATTTTTTCTTACAACCTGACGATTTATTTATTGCTCTAAAACCGGTTGAGATATGCAAATGAAATTTGGTAGGTTTTAAGTGGTAGATATTGAGCATTTTTTGACATACAATTAAGAATTTTATATTAAAAAAACCATGAAATTCTTTATAAAAGGTATATTTGTTAAAAACCCTATACAGGGCTCGATTGAAAACTAGTTCTGTTTGTTTTATGATGTAGCCCTGTATTGGGACCGTGCAAGTTCGGCAAAGCGACCTCTATTTCTACGCTCTGTACTTTTATTCGCACTTTTAATTATATTGGCCAATTATATTAGTCCTGGTTGCTGGATAATTGTCAAGACCATAGTCCAAAAAAATAATAAGAAGAAAAAAATAAGATGCAGGTTATGTTTAGCAAACGTAAACAATTGTATGTAGTAAATAAAATCCGTTATTAAAATGCAGTACTGCAAGCAAAATACAATTAATTAAATTTACCTTTATATAATAATTGCATATCATATCAATATTGTGGAGCAATATATAATTTTTCTGAGTCAATGACAGAAGGTATGAAATATACGTCAATTTGACAATTTCAATTGACAATATGAATTATTTAAGATAGTTGCAATATTTCTCCGCGACTCGCGCACGGTCGTTTCTCGTTTCCCTTTCCAAGTACTTGCACACCGCGAATAGGAATTTTAACAAATATACCTTTTATAAAGGATTTCATGGTTTTTTGTAATAAATGCTATACAGCCAACTACATGAAATTTTTTTCGTCGTGGAAATTTTATAATTACCATTGACGTGCATACGGGTCATATTACCCGCATGCACGCCAATGGTGAATATAAAATTTTTAATTATATGTCAAAAAACGCTCAATAACTACCTCTTAACCTACCAAATTTAATTTGCATATCTCAACCGGTTTTAGAGCAATAAATAAATCGTCAGTTTGTAAGAAAAAATTCAACATCCCGTGTCTCGGAAACAAGCATTTACGGACATAGGTTTATTAAGCGAACGGTGATGATTTTTTCATGTAGAATTACCCCTTAAAGTTTGTCTCACTTATTTAGAAACACCCTGTGTTGATAAAGAACATGGCTAGTTGTTAAAGTCCCTAACTTTTTTATTATCCAACATAAACTAATGAATAAAAAAACAGAATGTTAAGAAAACCTGGGGCTATAGTTTGGTTTTAATTTCAATATTTTATAAAGGCTAGAATTTTCCACAGGGTGTTGTGAAAATTGAGAAAAAAACCCAGTTTGATTGGTACACCCGGTATACAATGAAAATTTACCTGTCTAGCAACAATATTATTACAGCGATATTGTTAAAGAATAAGGCTATAACATATTAAAATTACTTAAATCGGACAACAGATTTAGGAGATACGAGACATCAAAAATCACTCATTTTTGGGGTGCCCGTTTTTCGTGCCGGTCAGTGTATAATTCGCACGAAAACTGCGAGCCAAAATAGACGAAAGGCACAACAAAAATTGGGAAACGCTTAGTGGAAAACAAGTGAAAACATGTTGGACCTAAAGAAGTACGCAATCTAGAATTACTAAATTTAGATAGAGCTGTCAACAACCTTGGCAGCTCTATTACTTATAACGTTCTGTTACCTTCTGTACTTTCATTCCTTTCTACTATTATTCACTATGATGAAGGCTGTAGTACAAGGAATTTATTGCGGTAGCGAGGAGAATTTGAGAAGAAATTGGTCGGTCAATTTGTTACACCAGTGAAATTTTGAACCCAAATTAAGATCGGGTAATTTAACTAGACGAGGTGGTGGATACGGTGAAATCCTGCGCAGCATAACTCAATTTCCAACGGAAAAGTGCATAGAAAATGATTTGTAAGAAAATATTTAAATAGAAAGATACCGTCAATTTGATGTATGGTCTGATTGATCTTTGGGAATATTTTTAAAGAGGGCGTGACGGAACTGAAATTTACCCAACAACGACATATTTTCGGCACTTTCTTTGAGGAATTATTTTCTATATTTACAAAAACCACCTATAACTTAAGTAAAAATAGCGGAGCAAACGAGTAGACAATCTGTTGAGACCATTCAATGTCATTCCAGATAACGATTCACAAAAAATATATCTAAAGAATGATTCAAATTTTAGGATCAGTCTGAAATATAAATTTGTATTGTCAAGTAATAAATCTATATTATAAATTATGTATTTGTATGTTAGTGTAAATGAATTAAAATAAGTGTTAGAAGATTATATTTATAAATAATATAACAGTGCAATAAGTAATTATTATAAAAATAAATTATCAAAATAAAAATTAATTTTTAACTTAAGGGGAAAGGCGCAAAATGTTGCCTGTCAAAATTTTCAATGTGTTTTAAATGTATTCATTTTTCATGAATCCTGAGAAAACTAATAAGTATTTTTGAAAAATTTAAACGCAGAATAAAAGATTACGTTAATACCGAGGACCGAAAGTCCCTTAGAATAAATAAAAATTTTCTTTTGAATGAAATATTTGCAATTAAAAATCACACTAAATTTTCTCTTTTATTTTCACCCCTGTAACATATTAAAATAAACATTATAAAAATTTTCAGGGACTTTCGGCCCACAGTAATAATGTAATATTTCATTCTGCGTTTAAATTTTTCAAAAATATTTATTAGTTTTCTCAGGATTCGAAAAATATAAATACGTTTAAAACACATTGAAAATTTTGACAGGAAACATTTTGCGCCTTTCCCCAAATTAATTTCGATTGTGATTACTTGACTGTAGTTTTACCAACATATAGTCAGTATGAACTCACATCAGCATCTATATTATCGCTTAATTTATATAAACTAAAAGTCAAACAATTAGGAATGCACGTCATAGATCTAATGACATCATAACCCACCAGTACAAACTTGACGACAAACAAATTCAACAAATTTTTCCGTGTATATTAGTTTTTTCGCTATCGTCAAGTTTGGCAGGTAAGCGCTGTTGCCAAATAAAAAACATATATTTATTTACCACAGCAACTACCGGCTACACTGTTTCTCTTTGTCTTTAAGAGTGTGAAACAAAGATACTGTAATATCTTATACAGTGCTAGTCAAAGTCCAACCCCCCCCCCCGTATCTTTTGAACGGTTATAATTTTTTTTTTTTGGTTTATTGGCTTTGGGAGGAACCCGTTTTGCCACGAAAATTTATAACATTTAAAAGACTATACATATAACTGAACACAATTTGGTACAAATACAATTTTTACAAATCTGTACATATAAATACAGTAACTGAATACAATTATTTGGTACAAATACAGTTTTTACAAATCTATACATATATATTTAATACCTAATTGAATAAAATTTGGATTGGTTGATACAGACCTAAAAGTTGAGGAAATTATAAGCGTCTCCTCGTACGACCTAAAAAGTTACAAAAAATAGCTCTTACTTCGGGATTATGGATGCACTCCAGCATAATGGAAAGATAATTTTGAGGAAACGGGATTTTTAGTTTCGTTAGTTCCGTAATAAGGTAAGAGGTGGCATTAGAATTATGACTGCATTGAAAAATCCAGTGATTAAAGTCGTCAAAACTGTCACTGCAGTCACAGAGGGGGGTTGTGGCCAATTTCATCTTATAAAGCTTAGAGTTGACTGCTCCGTGTCCAAAGAGGCACCTAATGTATTTGGTGTTAATTTTTCTATTGGGATGGCTTCTTTTAGCAAGCTTTGTAGAAGGAAGTGTTGGAAAAAGCGTGCAGTACTGAAATGCATTGTTAGATCTAATTGTTGTCCATTTGTCTGCCCATTTAGTTCTTAAGTTTTGCTTACATATAAATAATGCGTCTTGTAGCGTTAATTCGGGGGCTTGTTTGCCATCAGTGATAGCTCTTTTTGCCAGTTTGTCAGCTGTTTCGTTTCCCGTTATGGAGGAATGCCCTTTGGCCCATATGAAGAATGTATTTATCTGTTTATAATCTAAGGCTCTTAAGGTTGTCAAAATTTCCACGATTATTGAGTTATTGTATATGGAGGTAACCGGGTACACCAGAGCTGATAAAACAGATTTCGAATCCGATATTATAGCCAAGTTTGACAAGGGTAGCAGTGAATTGTTTGCCCAATCCAAAGCCTTAAATATAGCAAGTGCCTCTGCTGTAAAGATTGTAGAGTTTTTGTTTAGTTTAAACAACAAACTTTCGTTTGTGTTTTCCCTGTACACTGCACATCCTGTTCCAGTAGGGGATTTGGATCCGTCTGTAAAAAATTTATGTACATTACCTAATTTCTCTAATTCTATTTGCATAGATATGTTATTAATTGCTGGGTTATCATTATATTCTGGAAAAATAATATTTGGTTGTGTAAGACATATATCGAATTTAGCCGTGAAGAACGGCAAACCAGAATCATCACGTAGTTCGATGTTTGAGACTGTTGCAAATGCATCAGCTAGAGGGGGACAGTTTCTGTTGTGCCAGTATTTATTAGTGTAGCTATACGCAGTTAAGATGCCTAAATTTTTAATAAGGTCTTTGTGTGTAAATCGTTTTTGTTTAACGACGAATTTTTCAGCTAGTAACTGTCGTCGAAGTTGCATGGGGGGTTCGCCACACTCTGCAAGGAGCGCAGCTGTGGGAGTGGATTTAAATGCACCAAGAACAATGCGTAGAGCCTTGAACTGTACCCTATCTATTTGTGAAAGTCTGGAATTAGTGGCTGATCCATACAAGAAACAACCATAATCTAGGATAGATCGAGTGTACGATCGGTAGAAAATCAAGTTAATGTTAGGGTCAGCGCCCCAATGATATCTGTTAATTGCTCTTAGGATATTAAGACTTTTTTCACTTTTCTTAATGCATCTTGATATGTGATCAGACCAGGTCAGTTTGCAATCAAATGTGATACCCAAATATGTGTATGTTTTGCAAACAGGTATAGTGTGATTTTGAATTGTAAGGCTATTAAGTTCTGGCAATTGGTGTCTGGTAAAAAATACAATAGCAGATTTATGAGGTGATATTTCAAATCCCTGTTCAGGAAAGTATTTAAAGCAGCAATGCACTATATACTTAAGATTACTAACACATTGAGAGTAGTTTTTATGAGTAGTGTATATAGAAAAATCGTCAGCATATTGTAAAATTCTTGCGTTCATACCAAGGTTGTGAACATCGAGGGTATAGATATTAAATAGAAGCGGGCTCAACACCGACCCCTGTGGCAGACCAGAGTTAACCTCTCTAGGACCTAGAGTATTTGTATTGCATTTTATAAAGATCTGTCGTCTGAGGAACATATTAATAAGAACAAATGCAAATTGTGGTGGTATATGGATGTATGTTAACTTTTCATATAAACAATCCAACAGCACGCTTTCATAAGCACTAGAGATATCTAAAAATAAGGCAGCTGAATAATGGTTTTCTGACAAAGCCAACTGAATTTCCGTTGCAAGATTGGCTGCACAGTCGAGAGTACCTTTACCTCGCCGAAAACCAAACTGGGATTGGGGGAGGATGTTTTTATTTTCTAACCACCATTCTAATCTGAGTTTGATAATTCTTTCCAAAGTTTTTAATACACAAGACATTAGAGAAATGGGTCGCAGAGCTTTGTTGTCACTGACCTTAGGAATAGGAATAATTAGACACTGTTTTAGTGAGGGGTAATCCGTATCTCCTGAAAGTATATTGTTATATATTTTGCAAAGAAAGTGTTTCGCCGAGTCAGGGAGCTTTTTAATCATCATGTAATTGATGCCATCTAAGCCTGGAGCGGTAAGTTTTGACGATTTGATATTAAGTTCTAACTCTCTTAGTGTAACTGGGGCTAGAAGAGAATGATCATGATTACTGGTGGGTGTGTAGTGAATGTAAGGACTAACAAAACTTGGAGCTAATTTATGAAAAAGTATTTCCGCCTCATCTTCTTCACATGGTTGGATATCATTTTTCTTCTTTTGAAATCTATTAATCCGGCGCCAAATTTCCGAGGGATTTGAATTCCTATTAAGTTGAGTACAATAGTCTGCCCAAGCCTGTTTGGCTTTCAATTTAAAGGTTCTTTTGCAGAGCGCATCTATTTTTTTTACATTGATATAATTTGAAGTTATCATATTGCGCTTGTACGTTTTGTAAGCTTCCTTCCTTTGGGTAACTAACTGTTGACATTCCTCATCCCACCAAGGGGGATGAGGAGCCTTTTTAGGAGAGAAGGGGTAAGTTTTTTTAAGAGCTGAATCCGCCGAGGATGTCATTGAATTGGTGATAAAGTTAATCATTTCGTTAGTATTGTTGAAAAGCGGAATCTCGGAGAAATCTTTATCAATTTTTGTTTGAAACAATGCCCAATCAGCTTCTCGCATAGACCATTTATGAATGAGGGTAATATTAATATTATCAATTCTGAGTTGTAACACAAATGTGATAGCATAGTGGTCAGAGCCATACGTATCTGCTTTAACAGACCAAGAGAATTGTGAGCTAAAGTTGGACGAAATGAGGGTAAGATCAACACATGATGGAGGAGAGCCAGGGGCAGATACTCTGGTAGGAGATCCGTCGTTTGCAATGATAAAGTTGTCGAAGTATTCTAAAGCTTCCATAAGTATGTTACCGCTATGATCATTGTTTATAGAGCCCCAGGCTCCATGATGGGCGTTAAAGTCGCCACCAATAATAAAATTATGCGGAATTTGTTGAAAAAGAGAAACATAGTCGTTCACTGTGACTGCAATGCTACCTGGACGATAAATACTAACCACAGATATTTTGGTGCCATTGACATCAATATCAATGCCACAAACTTCAATATTTTTATTAAATGTTTGGTTGAATACTATATTATTGTATTTAATATTATTAGAGATAATTATGCTAACACCTCCACCTCGTTTATTACGTCTATCTTTTCTAATAATATTAAATCCCTGTAAGGACATTTCATACTTAGGTTTGTACCAAGTTTCCGAAATAAGAGCTATATCAAAGTGTTCTTCTGTAAAAAGTTGCGTAATAGAGTTTTTATTAGAGTACGCTGATCTAGCGTTCCACTGGACAATTTTTAAACCGGCCATATCAGGTAAAGAAATGTTTAATCACGCTGTTAATTATATTTTCTACATCTTGTATAGAGGGAACTGAACTATTAATCGCAGGGTTTCGAGCAGGAATGTCTGAAAAGAAATTATTGATTGAAGCCTTCAAAGTAGTAGCGGATTCATTTTTAAGATGTTCATCGTTATTTTTAGATACAATTTTATTATAGTTTCCGAACTGGAATACGGGGCTAGCACAAAAGCTAAATTCGCTTGGAGCGGTAATAAGCGTAGGAGACGATGGGTGTATTTTTCGTTTTTTTCTAGTAGAAGCTGCAGTATTTGAAATATTTGCAATGGAAGGCAAATGTTTTGATGAGCTTTGAGCAATATTGGAATAGGTATTTGGCCTGGAAACTAATGAAGGGAATTCAGTAGTGGATGACAGTAACGGAGCAAATCTGTTTTTTTGAACAATACTAGTGTAGGCAGGATTGTCAATAACTTTTTCGGCCTCTTTGAAAGAAATATTAAGGTGTGCCATTGCTTCCTTAGTTCGTTTTTGTTTTTTATACTCTGAACAATCTCGATTTGTCGAGTTGTGTGAATTAGAGTTACAAAAAATGCAGAAGTTATCACATTGAGTGCATTCGTTATCATTTTCTTTGCCGCAGTTTCGGCATTTCTTTTTTCCTTTACATTGAGATGCAGAGTGACCGTAACGAAGACAATTGTAACATTGCATAACAGGATGAACGTACGTGTCTACAGGACATCTCACTTTATTTATATAAATAAATTGGGGAATTTTGTTCCCTGCAAATGTGACAATTATCATTTGACGGGGGATTTTTTCAATCACTCCGTCTTTTATTACTTTTCGAAACATTCTTTGAACCTTACGAACAGAACACTCTGATTTTATAACTTTAACAAGATCATTTTCAGTCAGATATGTATCGACCGATCTCACAATACCTTTTTTTTTTTCAGTTAAATGTGAGGGGATATAAGCTATCAGTTTATTGTCTTTGAATACCGAATTTTCCACTAATTTGTTCGCAACTAACCCTGAATTAACTTCAATTTTAAGTCTGTTACGACCCACGCTACTAATTTCTAAGATCGATTTTTCGTATTCCGAAAGTGCTAACAGTTTTTCACCAAGTCTCATTGGATGCAATCTTCCCACATTCAAAACTTCGTGTTCCACAAAAATTAAGTACGGACCTGTATCTCTTGATGTAAATCGATTATTAATGGAAATATCGCGTTTGAAAGACTGGTTTGGCTGGTCTAAATTACTTGCTGTTGTTGTTAATGAGCTTTTATTGTTATCATTATCTGCTGGAAAAACTTGATTTTTGTCCCCTGTTGCAATATTATTCTTATCGGCTTCTGTAAATCCACGAAAACCATCTTGATTAATATTTACATTTGAATCGTCGAGTTCCATGCCATCCAGAACCCTGATATCCTCGATTCTTATATTTCAAGATCGCGGCGGCTTCCCGCCGCCAGGTGAAGTTCCCGACATCCGTCCCAGACAGAAGTCGGATTTTTAAGTATAATTCCCCAGGACAAATTAAGTAATGAATCGACTTACTTGTAGAAATCCAAAAAACTTAACCAAATAAATGAGTAAAAGGTAAACAAACTGTATTTTTTGCGGCAATTAGTGAATCGACTTTTAAATCAAACACGTCTAATCACTAAGAGACTTGATAGACGACTGGTTATAATTATAATAGTGAAATTTGGAGGGAGGAAATAAACGGACGTAAGCTTCTTAACTAGTCATGACAGGTGACGTAATAGTGACAGGTTACGTTACAGAGCAACTGTAACCGATAATTTTAAATGGAACCTTATGGCAAGTGATACCTTGTTTGAAAGGTATTCAAAATACCTATTCAGTTATACTAATTTTTTTGGGTTTTAGTTGATTTTGATTTTGGTCAATAAATTAAATAAATATAATATTGTAGTTTCGCATTTAATTAATAAAAATTCAAATGCCCGCCTATGGTTTTTTGTGTCAAAAAAGTTGACGTTTTTCAAAAGTTTTGGCACTTCTGTCATTTTATAGGTTAATTAAATATATCGACGATTTTTTGTGTTTTCTGCATTATTTCTTTAATTTTTAGATTTTTAGTCTACTTTTATATAAAAACCGTTGTTTTTAGAACTCTTTAGCGATGTGTTAGTATAATATAATATGTATGGATTATCATCGAAAGATGATATGATCAACGAAAAAAGAAGATGAATTTGTTGACTTTTCTAGTAACTTTCTTGGGTGTGAATCTGTCTTTTTAGTTTACTCCTCTTGGTTAAAAAATCAACTATAGTAGTTTTTACGTCAACGTCAAACTTTTTGACAAGTCATCATATGCAGAATTTTGAATTTTTATTAATTAAATGCGAAACTACACTTTTATATTTATTTCATTTGTTCATCAAAATTAGCTTAAATTCAAACAAAATTAGTATGACTGAATAGGTATTTTCAATACCTTTGAAACGAGGTATCACTTGCCATAAGGTCCCATTTAAAATTATCTGTCACAGTGGCGCTGTAAAGTCGTCTGTCATAAATACGTCACCTGTCATGACTAGTTAAGAAGCTTACGTCCGTTTATTTCCTCCCTCCAAATTTCACTATTATAGGTATAACCGTTCAAATGATACGAGGGGGGTATGGACTTTTGACTAGCACTGTATATATGTTGCGGTCAATAATGTAAATTGGACATTGACGTTAATGGCCGGGCATTGTCGTGAATGTCCATTTTCCTTGGTTATTAACGACAATGCCCGGCCTTTAACGACAATAACCTTAGCTATTGGTCAATGTTGTAAAAACTTAACGTAAAATTAGATTTTTCATCAATAACCGGTCAATAACGACAGTGGCCAGAAGCAAATGGCCAATGTTGATAAAAATAAATAAAGTTATCCATGATGTATTATTTTTTATTTAAAACAACTTTTAAAGACTAATCATTTTTATTTTGACAAGATAGTGAACCATGGCATTTTGAATTACAAATTTTATTGTTTGCACGACATGCACACTTCTTATTTTTGCAAAAACGTTGTGTAAATTGCCAACAAGTTTATTGCAATTTCTTCAGCCTTTTTTGTTTTTAAAGGTTTCAAGATTACAAATTTCGTAATATGGTCTTGGTATACGATTATAAATCGAAAATCATTATAATTTTGTGACTGCATACATGTCCATTAAATCGATTTGAGCGCGTGAATTAAAATTTGAATGTAAAATTGGCTTCGAAACCAAACCTTTTCTTGGATTACTACTCTTTTTCTGACACTGCATACAAAGTCGTAGGTAAATCATTATTGATTCCTTGCTTAGTTACATTACAATAAAATTTATTTATTTCGGAAACCATACGATTGCGTTCACCATGCCCAATTGCTAAGTGTGCATTATGAGTTGTAGCATAATATAATACTTTAGACTGGGTATTTTCGTCAACTGGCATAATCAGACGCTCTTTACCACTCATTGTAATTACATCATAATATTTACAAACCATTCTATAGTGCTTTGTTGTTTTTTTAGCACCCGGTGTTTTCAAAATAGTTTTCGCTTCTTTAATTTCACTTATTCGGCTATTGTATTCGTCACAGTTTAAAAATGATTTATTGTCATCACGTTTTGACTTGACTATTAAGTTTATATAATTATTAAAACGAGTGCGCACATTGTTGATATCCATGGTTACACTTATTAAATAAATTTAAGAGTAATTTCAGCACGAAAACAATACACATATACACACATGAAGTAAACAATACTAGGTAAATCTACGCATAACCTATCTTTTAGTCAAAATTTCAACATTGACCGATTAACAACGGGCATAGTCGACATTGGCCGGGCAATGATAGAAATGTTATCAGGAATTTAAAATTATCATCAATGTCCAGTTTCTATGGACAATAACGTTAATATCCGGCCAATGTCGACAATGACCAATTCAACCGGCCATTGTCGATATTGGCCGGCCAATAACGTTATTGGCCAGATTTACGTCATTGTCCGTAACATATACATACTGTAATATAATAAGTGCGTTCGCGGATGCCTGTCGGCGACTAGTCGGCGACAAATTAGCAGCAAAACGCATGCGCACTTTAAAATGATATAAATAATATTGTTAATAGATAAATATACAAGGTATATTTACCTATTATAATTTAATAATTAGTTATTAATATTAATTAAAAGTAAATATACCTTGTTTATTTATCTATTAACGATATTATTTATATTAAATGAGGTTAGAAATTGTCGGCGACAATTTGTCAACTGTACCCGCGAACGCACTTAATAAATACACTTATGTATAATAAGTGTCAAAGTCATGTTGTTCTATAGAAGGTTATGTATGATTTTTATTTTTTTTTCTTCTTTTATGGCCTTTGGGAGCTGTGCTCATTTAGCTAACAACATTTCTTAAAATTAACTCTAATTAAACCTACCATACAACAAAACTATTACAAACCTAATCGACCAATCAAGAATAGGGAAGGGAAACTGAAGTTGGTTAAAATATAAACTAAATAAATAAAATATAATTTGAAAACAATAATTTAACATTCTATTTTACCTCCAATATTATGACAGACGTCAGTTACCATTTACATTCTCACCAAATATAATAATGACGTCATATAAAATCGTCACTAATTCTATATATTTTTTCAAATTCAGAATATGGCAACAAAGTTTAATATGGCAACTAATATTATTGATCTTTTAAATATACATGACACAATTATCCGCGGAAATACATAAAAAATAAATTTGGTTTTATACATTTTAGCCCGATATTGTATCGTCACATCGAAATTTTGTTGCTAAGGCCGAAGTAGTTCAGTTATCGTCTTCCGAAGGTCTTGCTAGTAAAGGAAACAACTTAGTACTTTTCCTCTTCTCCGATCAGTTGGAGGTGTGTAAGAAGAAATCGAAAGCCTTTAATAGTTTGAAGAGCCCGTCAACGGTAACAACGGCAGGAGGTTAGTAGTTTCCATTTATGACCTTAATATAAAATAGACTAATACGAATAGACCTGGAAATTATTAATTATTATTTAATTAAAAATGTTAAAGAAGGATAGCTGTATTTTTTAATAATATGTTAAACTTTTAGCTGAATAACAAGGTCCTGAAACTACTTTCTTGTGGAATGTCTAATTTAAATATTATGTTTATATGGAGTTATAGCCCAATCAGGGAACACAAAATTTTATGAAAACTTGTAAAAAAAATAAAGGAAGGATGAAAATTCGGGAATGGGTAGTTGAAATTGTCTATTATTATATAAGAAAAAGTTTACAATTCTACATCCCCACCATTTTACAAAAATTGGGAAATACGGGGTGAAAAATATTTTCTCGGGGGTGAAAAATATTTTCTCGGGGGTGAAAAAATATACGTTCAAAATAAGTCCGAAATTGTATAAAATTACTACCTAATTCTAAGTAACTTTTGTTCTATAGAGTTTTTTCACCAGGTTAATACTTTTTAGAGTTATTTGCGAGTGAATATGTTCACTTTGTAAACAAAAAAAAAACATGATTTTGGACTATTTTTCGCAGATAACTCAAAAAGTAAGTATTTTAGCGAAAAAAATATTGTGAGCAAAATATAGCTTATAAAAAACTGAAAAAAACGGTGTATGCATGAGGTTTGGAGACCCAGTAGAAGCAGAGTTGTAGCTAATGAAAAGTAGGTTCTTCTTCGTCAAAGTCCAAATCGAATATTTCAATTTGAAATAACCCAAAAACGGAGCTCTTCCCAGGGAAAATTCATTACAACTTTTTTAAAATGTTTAAAAAAAGGTTTATTTTTGTTTTTTAAAAAAACTTATGACATTAAAAGTAAGTGAGTTACGCTCAAAATATTGCTGGTCTTTTTCTATTTTTTGCTAAAAAATCGCGAAAATCACTCCCTAATTAGCTTCCCAAATAAAATTAATCGTTACTGCTTCACAAGTTACTTTACTTATGTATTGTTTATATTATCTATAAGTTTCATTGGTTCAAAGTGCTCATTTTTGAAAAAAATTAGGTTTAAAATAAAACATTTATTTTTAATTTTGAAAAAAATGGAAGATTTTATGGAATTAACTTAAAAATTATTAGTAATAACAAAAATGTCAAAGAGCAATAAAATGTTCGTTTTGCTTTTTTGAATATTTTTGATTTTTTGTTTTCTTGTTAGACAAAAATTGGTTATGCTATGGCTGTTCAAAATTTGCCTAAACTCGTGATTAGTTACTCGTTCAAGCCATTTTAACTACAGCTTTTTCAAAAATAAGCACTTTGAACCGATGAAACTTACAGATCATATAAATAATACATAAGCAAAGTAACTTTTCAAGTGGTAATGATCAAATTTATTTGTGATGCTAATTAAGGGGTGATTTTCGCGATTTTTTTTACCAAAAAATAAAAGGGACCAATAATATTTTGAGCGTAACTCACTTACTTTCAATGTTAGAAGTTTTTTTAAAAACAAAAATAAACCTTTTTTTAAACACTTTAAAAAAGTTAAAATGAATTTTCCCCGAAAAGTGCTCCGTTTTTGGGTTATTTCACAATAAAATATTCGATTTGGAATTTGACGAAGAAGAACCTACTTTTCATTAGCTACAACTCTGCTTCTACTGGGTCTACAGACCTCATGTATATACCATTTTTTTTTTTTCAATTATAAGTTATATTTCTGCTAAGAATATTTTTTTCGATAAAATACTTACTTTTTGAGTTATCTCCGAAAAACCGTCCAAAAACATGTTTTTTTTTTGTTAAAAATGAACATATTCACTCTCAAATAACTCGAAAAGTATCGACTTAGCGAAAAAACACTATAGAACAAAAGTTGTTTAGAATTAGTCACTTTATCCAATTCCGGTCTTATTTTGAATGTATATTTTTCACCTTCGAGAGGGGATGTAGAAGATTGTAAACTTTTCTTATATAATAGACAATTTCAACTACCTATTCCAAAATTTTCATCCTTCCTTTATTTTTTTTTTTTTTGAGTCAGATTGTTCTTTGATCGGGCTATTAAGCCACTGTTGAATGAATTGATTGTACTGAAAATTACATTTTTAACCAACTAATGATTAACGTTTCGACTTCTTCTCCGGGAATTGTTCTCAAACAAGATTAAAAATGCGTCTTCTGTGCAGTCAAATTTCTTATGATGAAGGTTGGGGTCCAAGTAATTGGGGGGAGGGGGATTTTGATTTAGAAATTTGCTTGTTACGCCAGTCAATTATTAAACCCTATAATAAAGTAACAATGAGACTCGGATCGATGATGAAGAGACGAATAATAAAGTAAAAGTGTGAAATTAAGAAAAAAGAAGACACAAATAAATACATCTCACTTTATGCTATCACATAACTATTACCCCAAATTGAATGGGGTAATTTAACTAACAGAAGTGGTGATACAAATATTACAACATCTTCCGCAGCAGGTGAAACAAGATCTTTGCAGCTTAATTTCTAACGGAAAATTAATATAATAGCCAGAGTAGGCCTTATTATAGGAAGATATTCAAATAAATTAGAAATTACAGACTTAGACCTTAGAAATTACAGGTCCATAAGTGTACTTTCCCATATTTATAAATATTTACAAAAATAATTACGAAACGATTAGAAAATAAATTGGAATTTTATCAGCCCATAGAACAGGCGGGCTTTAGAAAAGGTTACGGAACAAACGATCATCTACTGGTAATAAAAAATCTTATAGAAAAATGTACTGAATATAATAATCCACTAGCTTTAATATTTGTGGACTATGAAAAGGCCTTTGACACCATAAATCAATAAAAAATGTTGCAAGCCTTGACAGAATGCCGAATTGACTATCAGTATATAAATATGATTAAACACATATACCAAAACGCAACAGCCAGTGTTAGAGTGGGTGATCGTCAAACCCAGAAGTTTCCGATACAACGTAGAGTAGTCATAGGCCGAAAAAGTTTTTTAGTATTCCGAATTAGAATTGATTTTTTCCATTTATAGTCCAAGAGGCAGCGCTGAAAAATCTCTTTGAATTTACTAAAGCTAGATTTTTCACAGTTGATTACTGTGATTGTGTAGAGAAACATACTGCTGTCGGTCAAACGAAACGCAGAACAGGGGTTACTGAGAGGATATCAAAGTTGCTTTCCTACGAAGGTAATTAAACCCATTTACTAAGGCTGAAAATCAGCACACATTCTAAATTTAATATAAATAAAAGTTATTATAGTCGGTCAGCTGTATGACGGGACAGAGCCGGTCGGTCGGCCCCAGTGAATGTACAGGGGTATTCACTATATTTTGACCTGCTTTATTTACAGAATTAGAAAAAAATGTAAAATACAAAAGTTATTCTATTTTTAAATTATGATTTTTTGACATATATATCTTACTAGTTACGTCATACATTTGGGCGTGATGACGTAATCCACTATTTTTTAAATGGTAATAGGGGTCGAGTGCTAGCTCATTTGAAAGGTTATTCAATTCCCTATTCAGTAATATAAACATTAACATGATTAATTATACAGTGTGTCCAAAAAAATTCTTTCAATTAAATTAATTGTTTAATTAATAATTCAAATTTTTTTTGGGCACCCTGTATAAATAATGATCTTAATGTTTATAGTACTGTATAGATAATTAAATAACCTTTCAAATGAGCTAGCACACGACTCCTATTCTCATTTAAAAAAAATAGTCGGTTACGTCATCACGCCCAGATGGATGACGTCACTAGTACGATATATATGTCAAAAAATCATAATTAAAAATCGAATAACTTTTGTAATACAGTAGAGCCCCGATTATCCGTGCTCCTCGGGACCGGACGTTGGCACGGATAATCCGAACATTTATTTCTTATTGTAATACATTTGTACGTATATCCATACATATAGCCCTACCGTAAAAAGACAACAGAAAAAATAAATCTTTCATTATGAGTCTCCCTCTCCACGTATAGAGTTTCCGTCGAGTGATTTACAGTGACGCTATTTTGATGAAACCTCAAAAATGCAATTTAAGTAATAGAAAATCATAGCACGGATAATCCGCTGCCCGGATAATCCGCACACGGATAGTCGGGGTTCTACTGTATACATTTTTTTCTAATTCTGTAAATAGAGCAGTTTACAAGGGGGTTAAAATAGTGAATAACCCTGTACATTCATTGGGGCCGACCGACCGGCTCTGTCCCGTCATACAGCTGACCGACTATATTAACTTTTATTTATATTCAGTTTAGAATGTGTGTACTGATTTTCAGCCTTAGTAAATGGATTTAATTACCTTCGTAGGAGAGCAACTTTGATACCCTCTCAGTAACCCCTGTTCCATGTTTCGCTTGACCGACCGCAGTATGTTTCTCTACACAATCACAGTAATGAACTGTGGAAAATTTAGTTTTAGTAAATTCAAAGAGATTTTTCAGCGCTGCCTCTCCGTCTATTAGGTGACGGGATAAATGATGTGACGTGTTCTGAGACTTTTTGGAACTGCGGTAAATTGTCGCGGCTGCGTATAACGACATGTTAAACATATGAAAAGTTCAATTTGAAATTAACTAGAAAAGGTTCAATTTGGAATTGGCTATGAATTTATTTATGGTCACCTAAATTCACAATTTCTATTAGTCAAATACATTATCTGGTATTACCTATCACTTTTTTCATTTTTAGTTGGTGGATCTTTGCAAAATAGGCAGCTTATCAAACCGTACAAACACATAAGGCTAATGGCTCTTAATACTATTAAACGTGTAATAGACATTAAAGAGACGGAAGAATGTCAGAAGGTGTTTAGTTTAGTTTGTAGGAATAACGATGATCTAAAAGAAAAACTGTATTCGTTTGCGATAGCGGACGAAGAGGCTGACAAAGTTCAGTTTTTGAAAACGTTAACGCGACAGATGGCGAACAATGCGTGTACAGCAGACGCGGTAAGTTCACAAATAATTAAATGTAGTAATTTATAATATAAAAATGTATACCATTTTTATTCAGTTGCAATGCGAAGGCAAAACAATCTTATTTTTCACTTAGAACAGGGAGCGCAGTCCAACACTCTGAATCGACGATTTTCGACTCTTATTGGCGTCATCATCAAAAAGGCGTAGGCCTGCTGCTCTCTGCTCGAAGTGACCAAACCATGAAAGTTTATCCCCGCATTGCAACTGACTGTGTATGGAGTAGGTGACTAGCATCATCTGGCAACTGAAAGGTAAAGTTTTCAATCCTAATAGCAACATTAACCCTTTCAGTACGGACGATATTTTTGTCAATATAATCCTACCGACGCGTACGGCATTTTTTGTAAAGTAGTACGGCCTGATGACGGATATATACGTCATTCATTTTTTTTTGTTATCTTTTGATTATTAACAGCAGAATTTGTCATTTTAAACATATTTATTAAAAATATCTAAAAAATACACTGCAACAAAAAAACAAATTTAAATCAACAGAAACATGAAGAACGAAAATATTAACTCAAAAAATCAAACATATTGCCTGTATGTCCCTTTTTAAAACTAAGCTTCTTGGTGATATCGCACCTTGGGAAGAAGAGTGTGCCAACTCAAAAAATGGCAATTTTGAGTTAAGTTGACTAAACGATAGTTTTTAATGTACTCTTTTGGGTAGAAGAGTGTTCCAACTCTAAAACCTCTCATAGTTCATTCAGTTTTTAAAAGTTCAGTATTCCTTTGGCTAAATCTTTCATATATTGGCAAGAATACTGTGCCAAGTAGAATGGAACAGTCTTCTTGTAAAATATGCAGTCAGAATTATTATTATAATTTGCTGGAAGAGTGTTCCTTTTGAATTGGTACACTCTTCTCCCAATAATAACACAGCTGATCGTGGGTTGGCACCATTAAAAGTTAGGTTATGGTATGCATACTTAACATTATGACTGACAATTACTAATTTTGACAGGAGATTTTGGTTAAAAATGGTTAAAACATTAGTACTTTTCGGTTTTCGTTCATATCAGAATGGAAAATAGATTATCTGTAGAAAAATCCAATCAAAAAATGTCAAGAGCCCAAAGAATAATTGAGTCGGCTTTAAAACAAATATCTCAAGGTAAGTTGTAATTTTGCATATTATATAACCTAATTTTTGTTGTTTCTATAAGCATCTAAATTAGTTTCTGAAAAGAATTTTATGTAGATACATACTTACCTACTATTTCGAAGTGAAATAGTAAGCTAATATTTGTTTATGTATTCATTTCAATTTAGTTGAGGGTTTCATTTAACTTTACAAAGTAAGCCTACCTACCAGTTTAAGTAATTATTATGATTATAATTCATCACTTTTTCTTTCCAGATGATGTATCACAATCTTATAATGAGACAGCTGTTAATAACAAAATAGAAATTTATGATGATGCTACACAAACAAGTGGGTCTACTGAATTGGCTGCACCTGATTTAACTGCTGAATCTCAAAATGATATGTCTTCTAATTCAGCCATGCAGGAGGAAATAATTACATCATGTGATGATGACTATGTTGATAATACTTCCGAGGATGAAAATTGGGAACCATTGTCAAAAAAAAGCAAGCAACGGTATTATAATAGAGTATATTCAAGTGATTCAGAGGACACAGATACTTCATCAGACAGGTTTAGTAGTAATATTAATAAAAATTGTAATGCTAGTACTCATAATGTAGTTATAAGTAGTTCTGATAGTGACATAGCAGAGACGCCTAAGAAGCGTGTACGGAAAAGGTTTCGTAACGAATTAAATTGGAAAAAAACTGCAGCAAAAATCAAACGCAATTCAGGAAGTTCGTATATTAATTCAAGTGGTAAAACGATTGAAGCAAAATCATTAAAGCCTCCATGCAGTATAAACTGTCGTCTAAAATGCACTGAGAAGATTAATAATCAATAACGTCAAATAATTTTCAACAACTTCTATGCTTTACAAGACCTAACACGTCAGAGAGACTGGATTGTAAGGAATATAAAGAAGGTCCAACCAAAATATCGGTATACTAAAGAAGGAAGCAAACGATCTTATAATAACAATTATTTTTTTGAATGTAATGGTAGTAAAATACAGGTATGTAGGCACTTTTTCTTGAACACATTAGACATTAGTAAAAGAACTGTTAGTACTACTTTAGAAAAATGCAACAATGAGGGATTTATTGAAGGTGAGCGACGTGGTAAGCATGGGAAACACATAAAACTTGATGACAATTTATTACAAGGCATGTTCAATTTTATCAATGCAATTCCTAGGATAGAATCCCATTATTTGAGGAATCAAACTACAAGGGAATACATAGATGGTGGCAAAACCCTTTCTGATTTACATAGAGATTATAAACTTGAATGCCAACAAAATAAAACATTGTTTGGTAATTATACAGCTTTCAGAAAAACATTTTTAGAAAAATTTAACATAAGTTTTTTTATTCCGAAAAAAGACAATTGCAGTACATGTGAACAATATAAAAATTGTCCAGAAAATGAAGAATTTAAATTAATTTATGATGCACATTTAGAAGTAAAGAAACAAGCTAGGGAAGAGAAAAGAATAGATTCATTAAGGGCAAAAAATAAAGAGTGTGTCACAGCTGCGTTTGACCTACAAGCTGTGCTACCAACTCCATGTGGAGATGCATCCTTATTCTATTATAAAAGACGACTTTCCACCTTAAATTTTACGGTATATAATATAGGAAATGCCACTGGATTTTGCTATGTATGGAACGAAGCTCAGGCAAGACGAGGCAGTAACGAAATTGGTTCTTGTCTTCTATATTTTCTACAGAACAATTGCCAAAATAGAGATGTCATATTCTATTCTGACAATTGTCCTGGGCAAAATAAAAATCAGACAATCCCGTTAGCCTTTCTCTATGCAGTAGAAAAATTTAATGTTAATTCTATTACTCACAAGTTTTTGCCGACTGGACATACCCAAAACGAAGGTGACATGGTCCACTCATTGATCGAAAAACAAAAAAAATTAGCGTTACGTTCTGGCACTATTTCTGTTCCAGCGCAATGGATCACTGTTATTCAGACAGCTAAAAAAAAATGGTAATCCACTAAAGGTTCAAGAGCTGAGTACAGAGGATGTTAAGGACATAAAGCAAATGATGGGAAATAAATCAAATTTCTCAAAAAATACCTTAGGCGAGACTGTGAAATGGAAAGAAATTAGTGTCGTTCGAGTTGAAAGAGGAAGCCCATTCCATATTTTTTATAAGTACAATTTCAAAGATGAATTTAAGGTTTTAGATATAAGAGAAAAAAAGAGAGGACGACAAGCACAATTAAAATTGAAACCAGCGTACAATGACCCTCCTGGCATTTCGTCTGCTAAAAAACAAGATTTGTTGTCCCTTTGTACATCTAATATAATAAATAAACAGTATCACAATTTTTATGAGTCTTTGCCGATTTCAAATTCAGTTGATACGAACAATTGTTAGCTGAAGTCAATGAAAATTGACTAAGATAATTAAGGTAATTAAAGATTTAATATAAGTAATAATTATTTCAGTATGTATTTAAGTGTAACCAACCTTTTTATAATTTGTAATCAGCTCTATGTAACTTAATAAATGTACGTTAGTTCTGCTACTGTGTTTCATTTTACAGTAAAACCTGTGGTAACGGCCACCTGTCAAACCGGACACCTGAACTAGCCGGCCAGTTTCAAAGTTCCCCAAACCAAAATTTGTGGACTACAAAACCTGGTATTAGCCGCCACCTTTTTATATCGGCCAATAGTTCTGTCATTTTTAGTGACCGTTATTGACAGGTTTTACTGTAGTAAAATCTTGATCTCTACGTTTGAAAAATAATAATAATAAACAACTATCATAATGGGAGTAATTTTGAGTATCTGTACCAAAACCAAAAAATAGAACTCTTTTTGGGAAGAAAACAGTACCAAGTCAAAATAATGTGTATAATTATTTATAAGATGTATTTTAATAAAATACTAAAACTTACTTTCATTTATGATGTTGTTTTTTATTTATATCCGCTAAAAGAAATATCTTTTTTCTACTATTGGATTTAACATTTTGCTTCAAACATTAAAATGCCTCTCCTGTAAAATGATATATTTTGAATTGGAGCAGTCTTCTTCTCAAGGTGCGATATATTTTAAAGCATGGGACTACCCATAACCCAACGTCACATTCCTTGCACATATAGCTAGATTCCCTTCTTTTTTTCTGGCCTTTAGTGGTATGGGAACAAACAAAGCATCTTCTAGTGGCTTTTTTACTACCTTCTTTTCGAGGAATTAATTCGGGAAAGTGTCGCTGTGTCAGCCTTTCATTACCAAGATCATAATGAGGCAATTTCAATTGTGTGGATTTATATCTAAAAACGTGCACTAATAAAGCTTAATGAAATATAAAATATAAATATAAAAATACCTTTCTAATAACTGCCGAATAACTGCTAGATGAAATTTTGCAAGTGGAATTTTCTTGGTGCATTGGGTTAAATACATTGCATGGGCATTGAGCAAGCAGATATCTAGTGTATGGAAAAATAATTTTTTGTACCATTTCAGGCTCTTGCTAGTACAATCGATGCTGCTTATCATCATATCTGATCTATCTACTGCCCCCATTCGATTATTGTACTCAAGCACAGACAATGGTTTTTTATGTTTTCGTTTGTAGTTGTATCTATTTTGGAAAGAGTAACCATTTTATTTTCATGCATAGTACTTAGCATAACTACGTCACGACGATCTTTCCATTTGAGTACCAATATGTGTTCACTGCTTCTCCAATCAGTTTCACCTCTTTTTAATTTCTGATCAAATACTGGCATATGCTTTCTATTTTGTCAAACTGTCCCACATGAATTGGTTTTATTATCAAAAAGAAAAGTTGATAAAGACGGGCTAGTATAAAAGTTGTCAGTGAACAATGAATGCCCTTTGTTTAGATAGGAGTTGCAAAGTTTGGAAACAACGGCACCAGAAGAGCCAAGGCCTAGGGCATCTTTTGTTTCGATATTGGTTTTTTTACCCATGTGTACTATAAAATCTAAAACAATACCCGTTTCACAATCACATAGAACATATAATTTTATTCCAAAACGATGTTTTTTAGTTTTAATATGTTGTTTAAAACTTAGCCTTCCTTTGAAGAGGACCATACTTTCGTATATAACAAGATTTTGGAATGGGTAAAACTGACTTTTGAACTTCTCTCTCAGCATATTTAATATATTCTCATCTTTATGCAAACGATTGTCTGGTGGGGCTTCTTCATTATTAGAAAAATGTATATAACGTTGTATTTGAAAATATCTGTCTCTTGACATTTGCTGACCAAAAATAGGCGTAAGAAGTAAAACGTCTTGAGACCAGTAATCTTTTACGTCAAGTTTTTTAATGCGTGGCGTAAGCATAGTTAAGGCTACAAAAATATAAAATTGTGGAAGGTCAATATTTTTCCAGTTTTTTTGCATTTTGCTGTATTGCATACCTATTTGTTTCCTGTACTATAATACATGCAGTTTCGTCAGAAAGTAAATTTAAAAAATAATCTATTTCTTTTGACTCTGCAGTCAGATTTTTATTTTGCAGGCCAGAAAAACTATTATCAAATTCGTGCAAATAAGGAGTAAATTCATTTTTTGTCCACAAAATTTCTAAATCTGTTTGGTCAATTACATTACCCACTACGAAATTTTCTCCACTTCCAGAAGTCGGAAAATATTCACTGCCGCTATCCACAAAAGGTTCATCCTCACTTATATATGTATCGTCCTCGTCTACAACTGTCAAGAGGTGTCGTACATCTTTTTCACTCAAACCACATAATTACCATCAATTTTAATCCTTTTGGCCATTTTAGAACCTCGAGAAAGACCTGCGTGTTGTACGAACGACACTATAAGGCAAACTGGCGCATGGGCTGCGAACTCAATGGAAAAAATTGGTTCCATATATATAGTGAGCTTCCGGAATTAGAGATGGCGACACATAATGTAGATCGCTAATATATGTGGTACAAGGCTAATTGAAAAGAAGAAGAATATTTGACAATTGAATTTTGAGTTGGACAGTGGTGTTTATTTTGTAACAGCGTTGCCACATTCAGCAGATTTCTACTTTTTGGATAGATTTTTGATATATTTTTTTTTAATTCTAGTAAGCAATATTTTTTAGTAGGTTTTTGGTATACAGTGATGAGCACGCTAATAACCGGCAAAAAAGCTCAAAAGATGGAAAACATAATACATTGCGAAACAAAAAGAGATGAAACTAGTGGAGGTGGAAATTATCGTTATAAACGTATTAATTAACATTACATTACATAGTTTTCCACCTGTAGACGTCTGTGACAGGAGTATTTTATAAAATTCTACTCTCACAGTGACAGTTGTCATACCTTTGATACGTCTAAAGGTGAGAAACTATGTAATGTAATGGTATTTTAGACGTTTATAAAGGCCGCGTCTCACCATCAAATAATTTGATCAAACAGTTTGAGCAAACCTGACGTACTTGAAGAAGTACGTCAAAGTGACGTCACAATTGCAGTTTTTTTGAAATTCTAAAAATCTGTGCTCTCACTATCAGTCTAGTTTGATCAAATTTTTTGTATTGAGTTGTCTAACTTGTTTGTACTTTATTTAAAATTAAAATTTTTCATTATTATCCACAATGAACACTCAGGATGTGACGTCACTAACTGTCACTTTCAGTTTGCTCAAACCAGTTTGATCAAATTATTTGATCGTGGGACGCGGCCTTAACGATAATTTCCACCTCCACTAGTTTCATCTCTTTTTGTTTCGCAATGTATTATGTTTTCCATCTTTTGAGCTATTTTGCCGGTTATTAGCGCGCTCATCACTGTATATCAACATTTTCTGTGCTATATGCATTATGACTAAAATGAAATTAACTCTTTAATAGTATTTACATTTTTCACATCTTGTTACAATTTCCTAATGTCATTACTGAAAATAAGATTCAGGACGTAGGTATGAATACAGAGATTAGAGAAATGAAACTGGAGTCTGATACCAAACTTTCTTGTTTCAAGCAGCAGTGCAGTAGTGTTTCGGATAATATTTATATAACGAAGAGTTTTGACATTCGGTTCGGTGAGGCTATTAAAATTAAGCTAACCACGGAAAACTAAAATATGTATGTAAAATGTAACTTTGCAAAAATAATGTGTTTACCCGTTTCTATTAACGTAAAATGAGAAAGATTTTTTTCCGGTTTTAATCGTATTACAACTGATGATCGCAATAAACTTTTGAATAAATAGTTATTTATGATATAAGTGTTAAAAGTACACGTTTAAAGCACGCATGTGAGTACACAGTTTGCAGAATGAGCGAAGCGAGTTCTGCAAATTCACATGAGTGCCTTAAACATGTACTTTTTAACACGCATATCACACAATATTTTTTCTACAAACGTAATTACAGGACAATATCTACAAAAACTTTTACTTGAACTTGACTGACATTCCATTTTTATATTTTTTTGACATTACATCAAATTGCCGTATTGCGGTCAATACGAACTGCAGTGCCTTAAAATTTTTAAAGCACTAGTTCCTTGAAGTAACATTTTTAACGCTCGTATGGAGTGCTAAAAATTGCATTTTTAACACGGTTGTAGAAAAAAATGTATTTTCATGATTATTTGTCAAAGAAGGTATGAATGAGGTTGGGAATTGTACCAAATTTGATCCAGACATGCATATGTTAAAATCAATGGATGACAAAATATTATATAAAAATATTAAATATAAAACTGATAAAAATTAATTAAGTACCTAGGTCATTTTGTTTCCCTGTTAAAATATAAAAAAAGTTTGGTTTTTTTACATTCACGTTATACTTATTTATTTCTAGTTAAGTTAGCTGCTGTTTTTATTATAAAAAAACCTAAATTATATTCAAATAAGTTAATAAAGTTTTAATTCTTGATTTAGTAGATTTTAGCCAAGCATGCAATATATTTCCTAAATAAAATACGGCAACGTTGTCTTGTATTGAATTGAGTGCGTCATTTTGTAATTGTTGTGTTGTGTATGCGTTTTATATCAATTTTATACAATATGTGTGTATTAAGTTTTTATCCCGTACCCAAGTGATTAGTGAAGTGAATGTTTCATATTTTAGTTATTAATAGACATTTTTACAGTGTATAAATTATTTTTCTTCCCTCAACTGTGCCTAGTTGTTTCCAGGTAATGTTAATAATTCCTAAGGTAGAAAGACAATTATTTTACATTTTATGAAAACAATGAATTCATGTCAAAATTTATATAAATAATAATTATTACTGTCATTTGTTGGTTTCATTATTGTTCTTACATACATACTTATCATTTTTTAAATATAATCGCTGCTCATGCTAAATTCTATGTTTGTGTATGTTATTAATTTTTTGTTTTTGCAATAATTATTTTTATTTTTATGGTTTCTGTAATAAAAATATTTTTATTGCAAAAACTAAAAATTAATAACGTGCACATTATAGAATTTGGTATGAATAGCGAAGCTTCCAAAACGGTACAGATATCTTCCCAAAATGTTACAGAGATCTTCCAAATCGTTACAGAAATCTTCCAACTGTAAAGGCTTAGTTGGCTTCCAAAAATATCGACGGCGTTGGAATATGGGACCAATTTGGCCTATAGAGTTCCCTATCTACCTCACCCCCTAATCTATGAACTGGCGTAAATTATCCATGAAACTGAGGCGAATAATCAACTTCAAACATGTGCTGCTTAATCGGCGGTTGTCGTAAAATTTCGTCAGTGACGAAGTTTTTCGACAGCCGTCTGTGGACGAATATTTTTTGAGCGTATACAATCGTCAGCCGTCTGTGCATCAAGTTAAGATTTTAAAGATGTCACATATACACGACATTAGCATAAATATCATATTAAGCTTTTGACGAATATATTCGTCAGCCGTCGGGAGTGCCAATTTTATATCTGACGGATATGTTCGTCATCCGTACTGAAAGGGTTAATAAATTTGAAAAATATTAAAAATATTACTAAAAGATTTCTAAAAAATTTGAAAAATTGGAAAAAAATGAGGGAATTCGAAAAAGTCGCAATTCACAACCCCCGTCGGCAGCTTGGTAAAGTTCCAGACTGTTTGAAAAACTGGAACTTTACCAAGCTGCAGACGGGGGTTGTGAATTGCAACTTTTTAGAATTCCCTCTTGTCTTCACTGCAGCATCCATCTGGCTTGCAAATTTTAGAAGCCATGTAGGTGTTACCAGGGAAATGGACCAATAAGTTTTCAATTTTTTTAAAATCTAGTAATATTTTTAATATTTTTCAATATTATTAATGTTGCTATTAGGATTGAAAATTTTACCTTTTCGTAATAATTTATCTTCTCACCAGTGTAGGAAAGGCTTCTTTATGAAAATTCCGTTATAAAAGGTATATTTATTAAAAAGAACCATTTCGAGCAACATCACAGAACGTTCTCGGAATGACGATTCCATCTTCAGTGCTGCTTACAAGGCATACGTGGGTGAATACACTTTAAATGGTATAAAATTGATGTTATATTATATTATTCTAAATAATATAATGATGTTTGAACTTTAACGTGTTTTGCATAATGGCAACGCAGAACTCACAATTATGGGGTTGCTGATCAATAGAAAACCTTTCTAACGAACTCTAAATAGCAACTCTAGAATTTGTAATTTTGAAGATGTCTTCTAGGTCTAAACAGCTTTGGCGATACATATAATGTGGCCTTGTCTAAGTACTCTCTTAATGTGGATGGGATTTGTATTTTCGTCAGGTGGTACTATCGTAGTTGCGTTTTCATATACAGGGTGATTGATTAGTGTGGTAAAGCTCAATAGATCCGCTATAGTAATAGATAGCAATATAAAATTTAATAACAGAAATTATAGCCAACTTTAAGCTTCACATTTTAAAATTAATTAGAATGTTACAGGGTGTTCCATAACATAGTGGCAGGCCAAACTTATGTTTTTTAAATGGAACATCCTGTATTTTATTCTATATTCGAAATGTTCTTAACTTCGCCATTACCAAAATTGTTATGTTATACAGGGTATTTACAAAGTTATATCCAATTTTAAATGAAAATCGTAACAAGTTCAGCTCCCTGTATAAATAAAAATAAGCACAACAGAAATGGTTTATTGGTGCCATATTTTTTGTTGATTGTAAAAATTTTTAAGAATGGTTGATATTGCTAATTTTCTTTATATCGAATACAGGGTGAGTCAAAACGCAAGTAGGTACATTATTTTCTCAGTAATTTTTAATGGAACACCCTATATTTTATATCACTATCGAAAAGTTCCATTACTACCTACCGTACTTAAATTTTTATATAACGTTTGTAAAACGTAATTATTTGTAAAATTTAAATAATAATTCTTCTTATAAACGCTTACGTTTATAAACGCGACGGTAGACCGCATACTATAGTAGCACCATCATTTGTCTCTCTTCTTTCATGTTAATACTATGCGATGGTCACTACCAGTTGTTACGTTGTTTATTGTTGTGACATCTTTCTGTTAAAGGTATTCATAGCATACATGTTTTCTTGTTTCAGGAATTCCATAAGTAAGTTTTTCGCCTCTTGTATTTCTTGTGCCGTATCTGAAATTTCCAATCTTGTTTTAAGAGTATTCAATCTTTCTTCCTATTTTGGGGTTAAAATCTTCCATTATTATTATTATTTTAGAATCTTTGTTGTCTATAGCTTTTTTAAGGTCTTCGTAAAAAGTATTAATTTCGTCCTTAGTTGCTTTTTCAGTTGGAGCATAAACCTGCACATCTTTTGGTCTAAGAGCTAGCAACGTTTTCGAGAAATCATTTTATGACAGCTGATTCTTTCATATATTGTTCCCTATGCTTTCTCGAACACCGTACCGGTCATCTGGCTGCTGATACAGGTTGCGTTCATTACTGCGCAGCACACCTGTACAGGTAAACACAAAATCAGATTGATTGATTAGTGTGAAAAAGCTTAGTAGATCCGCTCCAGAAATAGATAGCAATAAAAGTTAATAACAAAAATTGTAGCTAACTTTGCGCTTCACATTACAAAATTAGTTAGAATGTTACAGGGTGTTCGATAACATAGTGGCAGACCAAACTTTTGTTTTTTTAAATGGAACACCCCATATTTTATTTTATATTCGAAATCTTCTTAACTTCCCCATAACAAAAATATAAAGGTTTGGTATGTTATATAGGGTATTTAACCAATGTTCTATGAAAATCGTAATAAGTTCAGCTCCCTGTATAAATAAAAATAAGCACAACAGCAATGGTTTATTGGTGCCATATTTTTTTGTTGATTGTCAAAATTTATAAAAATGGTTGATATTGCTAATTTTCTTTATATCGAATACAGGGTGAGTCAAAACGCAATTACATTATTTTAAATTTAATTTAAATTTAATTAATAACTTGCTCTGAAAAATGAAAATATCTCGAAAACTGACAAATTTAGGCATAGGGAATATTATACAAAAATTAAAGTACCGTAGTACTAGTTAATATTTTTCGATAGTAATATAAAATACGGGGTGTTCCATTTAAAATTTCTGAGAAAAGAATGTACTTGCGTTTTGACTCACCCTGTATTCGATATAAGGATAATTAGCAATATCAACAATTCTTAAAAATTTTCACAATCAACAGAAAAATATGGCACCAATAAACCATCGCTGTTGTGCTTTTTTTATTTATACAGGGAGCTGAACTTTTTATGATTTTCATAAAAAATTGGTTATAACTTTGTAAAAGCCCTATATAACATAACAAACCTTTATATTTTTGTGATGGGGAAGTTAAGAGGATTTCGAATGTAAAATAAAATATAGGGTGTTCCATTTAAAAAAACATAAGTTTGGTCTGCCACTATGCTATCGAACACCCTGTAACAATCTAACTAATTTCGTAATGTGAAGGTGAAAGTTGGCCACAATTTTTATTATTAACTTTTATTGCTATCTATTACTAAAGCGGATCTACTGAGCTTTATCACACTCATCAATCACCCTGTATATTGAATTTAAATTATTTTAGGACGAAAAACTTTTTTTGTCATTACTTTTTAAACCACAGAAATGTCTGGCAATTACAGTTCATATTTCTAATAATGTTTAAAAAGTAATGACAAAAAAATTTTTCGTCTTACAATAATTTGAAATTCGATATGTTTACCTGTACAAGTGTGCTGTGCAGTAATGAACGCAACCTGTATCAGTAGCCAGATGGCCGGTACGGTGTTCGAGGAAGCATAGGGAACAATATATGAAAGAATCAGCCGTCTTAAAATGATTCTTTTTCCGACGTTGCTCTCTGGGTCCATTTATTCTGGTTTGTGAATTTAGTTTTAAGATGTATGTAATCATATGCAATCGTGTCCGAGCTATAAATAACGCAAATCGTGAAGATCGGAAATAATTATTTTATCTATTTGTTACAGTTTTAATGGTACTAATAAACACCATTTCTATTTATGCTTTTAGGATAAATTTATGGCGTATTTGGAACCTCAACAACTAGATATCGATACCAGTGATGTTAATAACGGTACCTTTTCTAAGGCCATCAAGTTTGCGACGAATCGATTTAAGGTCGGCCGTGCTTTCTCATTCAACAAGACACCTTCGAAACTTAAAAGGGCGGTATCATCGATGATGTCACCTTTTGGCAGCTCAACGAATCTCACACCTGCTTCACAATTAGCTCAAATGAAACTAGCTAGTTACAGTAATATTAACGTAAGTATTGTTCAAGTGCTGTTAGCAAAAATTTAGATTAGCAAAAAGTTAGTAAAATATATAAGGACCCTAGAAGTAAAGGGGTATAAGACTTGTGTAAAAAAAAGTGTAAAAAAAATAAGTTTTGAGTAAACGCCGTTCAAAGTTGAGCCTTCACTGTAATTGCCATGATTTTTTTGCTTCTCCGTTTTAGTAACTGTAGGCATTATTATTATTATCTGCAACAAAAAATCATAATTTTATTGACTTTACTCATTTAAGATTTTTTAGATTGCTATGATATATGTTTGAACCATGAACCATGATATATTTTTATTTGAAATTTGGTACATTTATCACAGGTATCCGTATTTGGTCTTTTGAAACTTAGGTTGAACTGAGTATTAAAATTATTCCTGTAAAATTTTTTCTTTAAAGGTTCTTCCTGTTTTCCTCCTTACCGAAATCACAATAAAGTTGTACTTATTGCCAACTATTTAAATAGTTGGAGCAAATAGCATTTCTTAACTTATCTTCACTTTTTAGAAAGAAACAAAACGAATTGTTCTTAAAAACACTGTAGTGTATAATAACGTACAACACTGCAGTTTACAATAAAGTATTACTTTAACACCAATAGAGGATTGCACACCATTGCTTTTACCACTACCCATCAAAATGATAACAAACTCAACTAACAGTCTGACGCAGTGGAACAGGGGTACAAGTGCACTTGTATCTCTTCTCTTCCAGCCCCTATTCATAGTTGGCTTGGAGGCTAAGTAACTTGCCGCTAGAAAGGAGCACTTATTAGATTTATCGCTTAGATCTCTGTATCTCCAAATAGAATGAAAGATTTCCAGTTCGGCGATGCAGTTATCTCAATATTTACAAAAATGTCACATACCCCTTTAGTTCTAGGGTCCTCATATCGTTTTTGTTATTTAATACTTAACAAATGATTAACTTAATGTAATGAAATATTAAGTTTAATTTTCTGTCCCAGAAAATTTATTAAACACAACTCTGATGCCAACCTTGAGGCTGTGGCAGTAGCTGTCAATGGGGATCTTACAATATACCTCTAGGCTTCGTTGATTTCGTTAAAGGGGCCGAGAATCCATGCTTCCTTTTTCCGTATTTATCTCTGTTCTTCTTCTTTTTATGTAGACATGTCTGTTTTTCAATGTGCCTCCAGTAAGTTGTCATTCCATCTTTTTCGTGGTCTTCCCACTGATCGTCTTCCTATTGGGGTACCGTCTCTCGCCGTCCTTACTACTCTATTTGGTGTCATTCGGCTTATGTGGCCATTCCATTCTACTCTTCTGTTTTTCACCCAGGTATTAATGTTGTCCACCTTACATCTCCGTCATATATCTGCACTTCTAGCTCTATCCCACAGTGTCTTGCCATCGATTTTTCGGAGGGAGTATTGTCGATTTATTTCTGTTGAAGGGAGTATTGTCTCTTCTTCGAATTACTAACTGTGCTGTAATCACTCTGCAACGGCCGTTATGTAGCTTACCGTTCGGGTTGTTTCTTCGAATGATACGAACCCCCACAATAATAATCAGCTCACTTTACAGATCTCTGTAATCAGTGCTAATTTAGCGAATTCAGCTTATGTAACTCATCGTTGGGGTTGTCGTATATTTTGTTCCTTCGGATGATACAAACCCTCACTATGGTAAACAGCTCTCTTTACAGATCTCTGAATCATGTACTAATTCAGCGAACTAACCCTTCAAAATAGCATTAATATATTAATTTGTTTAATCTGCTTTTATAAAGAATGGCCGATTCTTTTTTCTTCTTCCTCAAGTTTTCCTGTTTCAGAGGTCGCTATGTTCCTTATTCTTCTTCATCACTTATTTCTGTTCATCGTGTGTTCTTCACCTAAATCTTTCTTAAGTCCCCTGCAACACAGTCCTTCCATCTTCTCCTCGGTTTTGCTCTACCTCTCCTTCCATCAATTTCTAACATCTCTATCCTTCGTCCCACGTAGTTTTCATTTCTATTGCGATATTTTCTGCGCTGATTAATTTTAACGTTTCTGGTTATAGTCCATTCTTTCAACACTCTACTCTTAAACACTCTTGCCAAGTCCTTATCCTTTAACTTCCACCTCTTTACTTTCTGGTGTCCTACTTGCTTTCCTTTGCGTCTTATCTGTATCTCCACATCAACTTTCACTGGTCGGTGTTGACTTGCAACACAGTCGGTGTTGACTAACTACACGAAAGCGTTGATTGCGTTGATCAACGACGAAAGTTACAATCGTATCCATAGATAATAAAAATAAAAAGAATGTGTGTATAATTTGTACGCACGTAAGAAGTTATACTTCTATTATATGTTTCCAACGAAATTAATATATGTACTCTAAACAGTTTATTTATATTTTATTTAAATATTAAACTAATTTTAATACTTACTACTTTGCAAACATCATCATCATCATCATCCAGCCTCAAAAGTCCACTGCTGAACATAGGCCTCCTCCCCTCGTTTCCAACCCCATCTATCCTGCGCCGCCCTCATCCAGTTTTTATTTACCTTTCTTAAGTCGTCAGTCCATCTTGTAGGCGGTCGACCGACGCTTCTCTTGTCTTCTCTTGGCCTCCATTCCAATAACCTCTTCGTCCATCGCCCATCTGTCATTCTGGCTACGTGTCCTGCCCATCTCCACTTCAACCTGGCTATCCTCTCGATGACGTCAGTCACCTTTGTTCTTCTCCTGATTTCTTTGTTTCTGATTTTGTCTCGCAGAGTTATTCCTAACATTGACCGCTCCATTCTTCTCTGCGTGACTCTTAGTTTGGTAGCCGAGGCTTTAGTTAAGGTAAGTGTTTCTGATCCGTACGTCAAGACTGGGAGGACGCACTGATCGAATACCTTTCTCTTTAGACATGTGGGTAACTTTGCAAACATTTTTATTAAAACAATACCAAAAATAAAAGAATAAAACACACACAAACATATTGAAAAATGCACCAAAGAAAGAAATGATTTCTGAAAAATTTTAACTAAATACGCATTTTCTGAAAATAATTATATAACAAATATATTCACAATCATAAAATGTATACAAAAAATAAAAAAAATAAAAACTTGCATTGGGATTCGAACCCGCGTGCTTAGACTTGAAATCCACTTACACACACCCGTCACCCGACTTGACCACTTACACGTACTTGTCATGTGGGAAGGTAGGCTAACTGAACGTTTTACTGTTTGAAAGTTCTGAATTTAATCAAATTAGTTTGATTTTTGTGTGTGTGTGTGTTCACAAAGGGAATTAAAATATTCAAATACAACAAAACATAGAGTAAGAAAACAATAGGTATATTATATGAAGAGTGGTAGAAATTTTGTTGGTAATCAAATTATGTAAATCAAAACATTACCTACTAGTAGGTACATACATTTTCCAAATAGGTAAGCACCTATTTAATTTTTTATTACAATACTGAAACATTTACAATTAAGTACGTACCTGTTGCTTTTAAAAACTATTTAAAAAGTTACTACAATTATAAACTTACTTTTGTCTGTGTCCTCACAACAATAAAAACTAATATACAATATTTGTTTATCATAACCTCCATATTGAACAATTATTATTGTCATGTCATTTGAACACCCAATCAGAGCAAAGGTATAATGCGTCTGCGCCGGGGAACAAGGTTTTTGATGAATTGGCGCATATTAAATTTCACTCCCATCGCGCCTAAAGAAGTATAACTTCAATAATGTATATAAATATGTAAATTTTAGCAAGGTTCTGAAACTGTTTTCTTGTGGCATGTTTAATTGGGTATTATTTTTATATGGGATTAACTACAATGGTTAATTAAGAAATATAATTTTCATTACACCAACAATTGTGGGTCAATCCCTTATAAACATAATACTAAATGTAAATTTTACTTACTCTTTAAACTTGTCATTTAATATTGTTTAGAATAATTTTTGAAGAATTCTTGATATTTCATCGTTATTTGTATAGGAACCACGAGGACTTGTTGGTCGTCTTGAGCGAGTTTCATTCTTCAACTCTTTTAAATTATAGAGTTTGAAAATAAGTGTCTATTTTCTTAATAAAGTAAGTTTGATTCGTCTACTTTAAACATTACACTTCTTTCGGATGTGTTATTAGTTTCCAAAGCTTGGTGAATATTTAGACAGGAAAGGGTAAATATTTGGTATGACCAAATAAGGAAAGTACAATTATTGGTAACTAAATTCAGCGAATAGCAGAACACATTATTCATCATGATAGAGTAAAACATGATAGCTCATAACAATCTGGAAAGAAGCGGGCTTAGGAGACTTAAGCTCGTTTCACACACTAAGAATTTTGAACGTGCGATGGCTTGAAACGTTCGGTGAAGGAAGAAAGGTTACATATGACTGCGCGAGTCAATATTGGAATGTCATCTTGCATTTCAACCATCGCACGTTCAACATTCTTAGTGTGTGAAACGAGGGTTACGAATCATATGTGGATGTGAAAGTGGGTGACCAGTTGATAGAGGCATCCATAGATAGAGTGTGACAAGGATGAATTCTGTCCCCGGTGTTATTTAATATGTACTCCGAATAATATATCCTCGGGCAAGCACTGGGAGAACTACAGGAAGGCGTATTAGTCAACGGAGTGCGTCTAAACAACATTAGATGTGCCGACGACGCAGTAGTTTTTGCAGATGGCTTAGATGGTTTGCAAAGAATAATGTGCACATCAGGTATAAGTAGAGAACATAAACTTAATCTCATTACGAAAAAAACAAAGTCCATGGTAGTCAGTAAGCGCGAAATATTAAATACACTGCTTTTAGTTAACCAACAACAAATTGACAGGGTAAACAGTTACACATACCTTGGTACCAACATAAACAGCCAATGGGACCACTCGTAACGATGAAGTCTCTTTCCAGCAGCCACGATTTACCACTTGATATCAAAATATCTATCATCAGATCCTATGTATTTTCTACGTTATTATACGGAGTGAACGCCTGAAAACTTTCTGAAAATTCTTGAGGAAACTCGACGCCTTCGAGATGTGGTGTTCCAGACGCATTTGGAGAATTTTATGGGTGGATCGTGTGACTAATGTTGAGGTTCTAAGTAGAACGGGCAAGGAATTAGAGATTATTAACGCAAAGAGCGCAAATTAGGATATCTTGGCCATGTTATGAAGAATGAAATATGGCTTGTTCCAACTCATTCTTCTTCAGGATAAGGTATTTGGAAAGAGTGGACCAGGGAGAAGAAGAATATATTGGCTTCAAAACCTTAGATAGTGTTTCAATACATCTACAACCGGACTCTTCCGAATAGCTGCAAGCAAAGTTAGGATAGCCATGCTGATCGCCAACATGATAGGCACCGTAAAATATCAACCTGCAAAAAAACGAGAACTTAAGTTTTTAGTGAGTAATAATGGGTTTGTTCTAGCATCAGTTTCAAACGGTTTGCAGTTCAAGCGGTTCAAGCACACAAATTACAAGTTTGAAACTACTAGTCGAGCGTTCTAACGAAAGTAAATTTTTATTTGGAAACTGGCTTAAAACGGTTAAAAAAGTTTACAGATTTTGTTCAGATATTCAGTTTGAGACTTTCGCAGTGGAATTATTTATTTGACGTTTACAAATTTTAAATGAAAGTGATATTAATTTTCAATATTTAGTACAATTCTTTTAAATTTGGATACTTATAAGAAAAATGTATTTCTAATCTAACCTCAAAATTATGAATAAAAACAAACAATTTGACGTTGGTATTTACTCCGATAAAAAAGCATTCTATAGAGCGTTTCACGTTAAGAATAGATTATTGCGGAAATAGCCGCGTGTATTTATTATGGACGATAGAAGCGCGCCGATGCCACGCCGTACTGACTAGAATGAATCGTATATCGGCAGTCGAATATCCACCCGTGCGCGAGAGGTTTGGCAACACTGGTCTCCGTAAGCGTAACGTTCTATTCTTAACGTGAAACAAAGTATAGCAAAAAATAGTTTGTCACCAGTTTGTGGATTGAACATACGCAGTAAAGCAGTAGAATATAATCTGGTGTCAAACCATACAAACCTAAATGCTAGAACAAACCCATTATGACATTGTGTTTTATTTTTGATATACTAAATTATTATGCAGATATTTAATCAGTATTGTTAATTTTAATTGTACTATCCTTGCATACCTATTTGTTACTAAAAAACGCATTAATCTTTCATTTACTATACCTACCTGACTTCTGCACAATGTTCTCTTCTGCACAACTTAATTTAAGGCTGATATACTTTGGTGGCGTTTACAACTTCTTTATTTGATTGTTTTAATGTTTACATTTATGAAGTATTCTATTGAATTTTTTTAACCAACATCCTAAATTTATTATAACATACAATTTAGGATAACGTACCTAAGGTGTCTGGAGTTATTTTAACTATCAATAAACTACTTTCTATATATTCTCTATAAAAATACAACAATACTTAAAAACAAGAGTGTTCAACCAGTGCATACACCCATTCTCACATGCCTTGACCAAAGCAAACATGGATACAATATGAAGACACAAAGAGCCATGGAGAGAGCAATGTTAGGAGTAAAATTAAAAGACAAAAAGATAATCAACTGAATAAGAAATAAAACAAAAGTCAAAGACGCAGGACAACATATGGCCAGGCTAAAATGTAGTTTCACAGGTCATAACTTCAGACAAACGGACGATAGGTGGAATACCACGATACAATAATGGAGACCATGGACAGGAAAGAGAGCAAGAGGACGACCCCAGATATGATGGGGAAATCACATTAGAAAGATAGGAGGAACACACTGGAAACAGAAGCGAATGGATGAAACTGGGGGAAGCCTATGTTCAAAATTGGACGAATTAAAGGACAAAAGAAGATATATTCTCAGTTATTTACTATCACACTACATTTAACATCTACTTGTCTTTCCAGCAAGACCTAATCATGACTGTTCTACCAGAAATTCTTCCTTTGACGTATATTTACCGGTCCCATCCACCGAGTTAGTAAAGAAATCTATATTATATTCTGCAAAAAAACTGTACAACCATCTCCCTCTGCAACTTAAATCTGCAACATATTTCCCCGAGTTCCGTAAAATGACAAAAGCCTGTCTATCTGAAAGACCATATTATTCAGTAGAAGAATTTCTTAATAACTAAGGAATTGATGTACTCTTACATAAAAGTACATAGTAGTTTTATCTACAGGGTGATTGATTAGTGTGAGGAAGCTCAGTAGATCTGTTATAGTAAAAATTACAAAAAAAAGTTATTGACAAAAATTGTAGGCAGCTTTAAACTCCACATTTTAAAATTAGTTAAAATCTTACAGGGTGTTCCATAAGATGGTGGCAGACCAAACTTATGTTTTTTTAAATGGAACACCCTGTATTTTATTTTAAATTTGAAATCTGCTTCACTTCCACATCACAACAATGTAAAGTTTTATTTTATTATACCGGGTATTTAAAAAGTTATAACCAATATTACCTGAAAATCGTATTAAGTTTAACTCCCTGTATAATTAATAATGAGTATACGCTCTGAGCTTCGCTGGTGTCGCTCCTGGCGGATTACGAATTCAACTATCACCGGTAATTTTTAAATTTATTATTTAATTGTTATCGCTTAATATTTACAACGCTAAAAAGTAATTAAATTCACAATTATCGTGTAGATGGCGGTAAGATTAATAGATTAATTTATAATTACATATTACGGAACATTAAAAAACGTAAATTCAGTATTTAAAACGTAAGTATATTTAAGGTAAAAATATATACCACAGCTTTGACCAACTAATATTTTTTATAATTAATGTTTTTAATTTTAATTTTAAATTAATCACTTTGCCATTTATGTCAAATTTCCGGTAAACGTTTACAGACTTGCCACTACTGGCGCTCGCGAATTTATAAATATCCCCTCTACGTACGAGCTCACAGCGTATAGGAACATTGGTCTATTGCAACCATAATTTTTTAATAATTGTTAAAAATTGTAAAACATATTCGTTTTCATAATATTCGTTAAATCAAATACAGGGTAAGTCAAAATGCAAGTACATTATTTTCTTGGTAATTTTAAAAAGAACACCCTGTATTTTATATTACTATCGAAAAGTAATAATATCGTACTTCAAATTTTATGAATTACTCCCTATACCTAAAGTTATCAGTTTTCTAGATATTTTTATTTTTCCATCAAAGTATTAATTTGGTAGATATTTTAACGTTTACCAATAATTATTGTGAGTTGGCCATGATTGATTTGTCAGAAACTGGCAGTTTGACATTATTGTTTATTAATTCAGTATTGGGGTACACTGTAAATTAGCAATAATTATTATTTAGTAATTCAGTAATTAATTCAATTTAAATTAGCAATAATGAATTTTACTACTGATGAAATGGTAGATAGATCTGGATTTTGGGAGAATGCAATAAAAATTCATTACTATCAGCTAGAATTTATTAAGACCTCAACCTAGACAAGATACATTTAAAAAAATTGAAAGATCGATTTAACCGCACTGGTTCAGTGAATTATGAAAAACATGAACGAACAAAAACTAGTATGACAGAGGAAAACAAAATGAGTGTGTTGATGGCAGTTACAGAAAACCCACACACAAGTATAAGGAGTATTTCCAATGAACAAGAACTTAGTTGCTACTCTGTTCAAAACATTCTATCTAAAACAAGATGCACCCTTATTATATTCAAAAGCACCAAGAATTAAATAATGATGATTTTCAGAAACGAATAGTATTTTGTGAACGGGCCTTAGAAAAAATGAATGAGCAGAGAGATTTTTTTGATTATGTCCTATTTGGTGATGAAGCTACATTCCATCGAAACGGTTCTGTTAATAGGCATAACTTTCACTACTATTCAACAAGTAATCCATACCACATAGTAACACATAGTCAAACAAGATGGTCTCTAAATGTGTGGGGAGTTATCGTTGGTAACCATGTAGTAGGACCATATTTTTTTGAAGATAACTTAAATGGTGAGATTTATTTAGATTTTATCGTAAGTCTGTTACCGATATTATTAGAAGAGGTTCCACTTAATATACGTGAACAAATGTGGTTTCTACATGACGGTGCTCCTGCGCACCACAACGAATTAGTACGTGGTGAACTTAATTATTTTTTCGGGGTTACGTTAAGAACGAAGTATATAAAATACCTCCAACAACGAGGGATGATATGAAAAATAGAATCCGAATTGCATTTCAAAATATTTCTTTACAAATGCTTAGTAATGTAAGCAACTATTTAAATGACCGCTTTCAAGTATGCATAGATGTTTTGGGAGGTCATTTTGAACACTTAAGTAAGATAAGTTAAAATTACTGTTGTTTTTTATTTTTCTATGTGTTGTTTTTTTTTTAATTTTCCGTCGGTTATTTTTTATAAATTTTATTTGAAATAAATTGTTTTCTTTTCTGTGTCGTTATTTCGTTACTGGATTAATAAACAATAATATCAAACTGTCAGTTTCTGACAAATCACTCATGGCCAACTCACAATAATTATTGGTAAACGTTAAAATATCTACCAAATTAATACTTTAATGGAAAAATAAAAATATCTAGAAAACTGATAACTTTAGGTATAGGGAGTACTTCATAAAATTTGAAGTACGATATTAGTACTTTTCGATAGTAATATAAAATACAGGGTGTTCTATTTAAAATTACCAAAAAAATAATGAACTTGCATTTTGACTTACCCTCTATTTGATTTAACGAATATTATGAAAACGAATATGTTTTATAATTTTTAACAATTATTAAAAAACTATGGTTGCAATAGATGAATGTTCCTATACTCCTTTTTAATTATGCAGGGAGTTAAACTTGATACGATTTTCAGGTAATAATGGTTATAACTTTTTAAATACCCGGTATAACAACAATAAAACTTTACATTGTTGTAGTGTGGAAGTGAAGCAGATTTCAAATTTAAAATAAAATACAGGGTGTTCCATTTAAAAAAACATAAGTTTGGTCTGCCACCATCTTAGATGGTAAGATTGTAACTAATTTTAAAATGTGGAGTTTAAAGCTGCCTACAATGTTTGTCAATAACTTTTTTTGTAATTTTTACTATAACAGATCTACTGAGCTTCCTCACACTAATCAATCACCCTGTATATGTATTTGGGTATCATATGTAGCAGCTTAACTTATTAAACTTATTCTTTCGTAAGGTTGATTATTTGCAATTTATTTAAATTTTGCAATATATTGTTTTGTTTTACTTGTTTATTTTTTTTTTTTAATTTAAACTGACGATTTATTTAATTTTAAAATTTTATTTGTTATTGTTTTGTTTTTCGACTGTTTTAAAGCTTTGTCTATAAAATTGTACAATTTTCAAGGACAGTAAAGCATATTATTTCTATTGTATTCTTATATGATGTTTCAGGAATTAGGCAACGCTGAAAATTCCAATGAATCTCAACCGGTAGCTCCAATGTCCGTACAACCAACACGAAAAATGAAGTCTTCCTCGTTAGGGTCAAACGCCTTGAAGAGGTTATAACATTTTATTTCATAAGTTTTATTATTTTATTTTATGAAGTCTATTATATTTGTATATAAATTTTAATCTATAAGAGTCTATTTTTATCGTTTATTTTAGCCAAGCATTGTAATTAGCTACCTAATATATTAAAGAAAAAAAAGTTGTAAATTTTATAAATTTGCAGTTCATTTCGCATTTTATTTATAGAGGGGTCAATGTAGTCAAATGAAATAATGAAAAAAATCAAACAAGCTTATATTTTTCTAAAAACTTTGTTGTTAGTTTATAAATTCTGTATGTTATAGTAAGAAGTTCTACTCACAGATTTAGACGCTAGTTGTTTGTTAATTGTTTAAACAATAAAAGTTGTTTTGTATAAATAATTGTAAAAATATCGATAAATTCATCATTTTACTTTGATCAAAAATGTTTTTATTTGTTTTTGATTATGCTGAATCCGAAGCTGACATTACAATTTGAAAATTAAAAAAAAACATTTTTTGAGTCCTTATACTATTTTTGGTGTGCAAGTACTTGGAGGGGATACGAGAAAAGATCGTGCGCGAATAGCGGAGAAATTTTACAACTTTCTTAAATAATTCATATTGTCAATTGAAATTGTCAAATTGACGTATATTTCATACCTACTGTCATTGAAGAAGAAAAATTATATGTTGCTCCACAATTAATTGTATTTTGCTTGCAGTACTGCATTTTAATAACTAATTTTATTTACTGCATACAATCGTTTACCTTTTAATAACATAACCTCATCTTACTTTTTCTTCTTATAATTTTTTTTTTGGGCTATGGCCTTGACAACTATCCAGGAACCAGTACTAATAATAATTGGCCAATATAATTAAAAGTGCGAAAAATGTTGCTGAGCTATGAAACCAGGTGTCGCTTTTCCGAACTTGCACGGTCCCAATACAGAATGTCTGCGTAACTTGGAATCATAATATAGGAAAAATTTTTATTATCAACTCTACGAAAAAAGTTATTCTTCATAAAATATTCTGCATGGTCTCAAATCTAAGAGTCAACCATCAGGTATAAACTTTTATCAATTTTATAGGACGTATGTCAAAAATATTATAATTTTGCTCAAGAGTAAAGTACCTTTATATTCCAGAATATCGAAAAATTTTATTATGAAAAGTTGTTTGGAATTAAAAAATATGTTCTAATTTATGCAATTACATCCTTCTAACTGAAAAAAAAAATGAAAAATTTTTCTCAAATTACTGATATGTATTATATTTTACCCAACATCATTTTATTACAATAATTATGATAACTATTTTATTATTAAAGTTATTAAAAAAAAGTTATTATTTAAAAGCTCTGCATGGTCTAAAAACTAAGATGCAATCATAATATATCAAATTTTGTTAATTTTATACGAGGTATGTTAAAAAAATATGAATTTCGCTTAAGAGTAAAGTACCTTAATAGTTTCACAGTATTTCAATTAGAAGGATATAATTAAATTATATTGAAACATAGTTTTTAATTCCGAACAGCTTTCTATGATAACATTTTTCAATTTTGTGAAATATAGAGGTACTTTACTCTTAAGCGAAATTCATATTTTTGACACACCTCTTATAAAATTGATAAAATTTGATGTGTTGATATGGTTGCATCTTAGATTTTAGACTATGTGGAGAGCATTTTATAAGAATTTTTTTCGTAGAATTGATAATAAAAAAGTTCATCATAGGTTCCAAGTTACGCAGACATATTGTATAAGAGCTCAAAAAAATTTTTTTAGCATTTATTATTTTTCAAGCTTGTTATTAAATGTATTTTAGGTAAATTGTACAGAGAAAAAAAATTAAGACTTTGTATAAACTTTTTTTGTAATTGATATTTCTGTTTTCTCATTAGATTTTTTATTGATTTTTCTTATTTTCTCAAAAAGAAATTTATTTCATTTTCAAAGTGAAATAATTTACTTTTTAGTAATTTAGTAATCATTTTTTTAGTGCATTTTAAATATTACATCTTAAGCTTTAAAAAACATTTATAAAATTGTAATATGTAATATCAGTAATATCCTCTTAGAAGTGGTAGTGATTCTGTAACACTACGAAGTTTTCAAAAATTACATTTTTTGAGTCGTTGTATCATTTGAATAAAATTTTTGAGATTTTTTTAATTAAACATCATTTAGTAAAATATTTGAAAAGTAATTTGTGTAAGTTTTAGATTTTTATAGATAAAATTGTATTAATAGTAACACATTTTTAAATAATTTTTAAACAAAATTCGTTAAGTCTCAGTTTCCGCCTACACTGTACTTATACACATATTTTTTTCTTTCTAATATAACAACTATAAAATAGTTTTAATGTTCCTCTTTCATTTTCAATTTGTAAAATGTAATTTAATCAATTCATGAAAAATGTATGTTAAATTAAGTTAACTGCGCGCTATGCCGAACGCTACCATACTGTGCGCCAATGTATGTGAGAGGGGTGACCCGAGCGTTATAAATAAAAAATTATAGAAGCTACAGATTTAACTTTAGAAAAATCTGTATACGTTGTGAAGTAGAACGAGATGAAACTAGTAGAGGTGTAAAATTATCGATAGGAACCTAATAATTAACATTACATTACATAGTTTCCCACCTTTAGACGTCTGTGACAGAAGAATTTTATAAAATATCCTGTCACAGTGACAGTTTTGTATGTAATGTAAATTTATAGGTTCCTATCGATAATTTTACACCTCTACTAGTTTCATCTCTTTATATTTCACAATGTATTATGTTTCCATCTTTTGCGTTATTTTGCTGGTTATTAGTGCTCTCATCACTGTACAGGCTCGGTAAAATTTCATGGTTGGTATAGCAAAATTTAATGCGATATCTAACAAAGATATAAAATCACGTTTTCAGCGAATAGACAAAGATATCAATCATATTTCCCCTTGTCCTCCCCTTCGCATTGTACATGCACGCCCAACAGCGAATGTCAACGCGGAACAATACTATAATATACTTTAAGCTTCTGAAAAAATTTCTGATTCGGTTTCTTTGTGGATTCCTTTCAAAAATGTCTCCTTTAAACAAATCCGAAGGATGCTTGGCGAAATTTTTGGGCAGAAATTGTTTTAAACAATGTTTTAAACATATACAAACCTTTTTCTGGCCCGAAAAATATGAGTTTTTTGGGTCATTCTAAATAAGAAAGGTATATTGTGATTTTTCTCAAAAATTGATCATTTTCGAGTTATAGGCTGTTTTCTGAAAAATGCGAAAATACGCATATTGAGGGCTTAACACCTTATATTTAAATTAGTATTTTTGAGGTTGCCAAGTAGTTAAATTGTAGTTTAAACATTCATTTTCAAGATCATGAAGAGTTATCGGGTCTAACCTTAATTTAAACCGCCGTTTTTTAATTGTTAATTATGCTTGTCCATCCGATTTTTTTGCCGGTGCGGCGCGCTCTATTTCAAAAATCTATTTTCCTCCTAAAAATATGCTTTGTAGATTCTTTGGGACATTCTAAATAAAATATGGTTTTTGTTATTTTTCGAGAAAGTTAAAAGTTTTTAAATTTATAAGCGATTTAAAATTCTAAAAATGCGAATACATATACGCATTCTCGGATTTTAAATAGCTTATAACCTTAAAACTACAGTGGAACCCCGATAAGTCGGCCCCGATAACCCGGAAGTCCGGCTAACCCGGACCGATTTTTATCAGACAAACATTACAACAATAAAAATGTATGTCCTTTATGCTGGATTTTCCAATTTCTTTTCAACATCTTAAAATATTTTCTTTTATCTTTCCTTATAAACATATTGTTCGGATACTATAATATCTTATATTTTTCAGGCTAATTTTATTTATCATAATAAACTTTCTTCGTAAAAATTTGTGGCTTTAGCGAACTCCTGTGTAGTTCATTCGTTTCAATTTTCAATGTCAAACACATTATACAATGAGAGATAATGCGTATTTGTGTAATTTGATACATAATATACCTTAGTAAAAATAACTGGCATGGCAGACAACGCTCTTTGTCGTGTTATCGAAACCAACAGGCATCTGTAGTAAAATCCTTTATTTACTTGAAACTGTCTAGCATTGTTTAGAAAAGACTATTAAAAAATTATTTTTCAAACAATGGCCTTAGTCTTCACTCTTATTAAATAACATAAGTTCGTTCTCGTTGCGAGACGGTATTGTGTGTGTGTAGTAAAGTCGCATTGTTCGTTCCGTTCTGTAATCGTTCGTAAATATATTCAGATTTTGTGTTTGCGTGATTTTTTGTCTACGTAATGGCAATAAAACATAAAATGTTGTTTTTGTTTCAAAATGATAACAAAAGACAGTTTGGACAATCGGTGCAAAAATGAGACTCTCGACGACGCTTTGTATGTGTGGAACGCGAACGTGGTTTACAAGTGTCTGTGTGCCAATTATAACGGAGTTTATCTGTAAGCATACCATATTTTAATAATTTTTACCATTTTCTCTAACCCGAATTTTCGATAACCCGGATCGGCCGCGGTCCCGACTAATCCGAGTTAACAGGGTTCCACTGTATTAACTTTTGGGAAAAATGACAAGAAACCTATTTTATTTAGGATGTTCCAAAGAATCTAAAAAATATATATTTTGGAGGGAAACAGAATATTTTTGAAAATAGTGCACGCCGCACTGGCGAAAAAATCGGATGGACACGCATAATTAACAATTAAATAACAACGGTGTAAATTTAAGTTAGATCCGATCAGTCTGCAGAATCTTGAAAATGAATGTTTAAACTACAATAATTAAAGTACTTGGCAACCTGAATAATACTAAGTTGATTGAGTTTTTAAGCCTTGAAAATGCGCATTTTCTCATTTTTTTATATTTTAAATCCCCTACAACTCGAAAACTATCAATTTTTCAGAAAAATCACAAGATACCTTTCTTGTTTATAATGATCCTAAAACACCTAAAAAAGTATGCTCGGGTCAAAAAAGGTGATGTTCAAAGGGTGCACAAAGAAACCGAATCAGAAATGTTTTCAGACTGGAACGGGCTCACCACATGGACTAAAATAGACACAAGTTCGGCTGTGACCACACCCACCTGACACCTGTGAATGATATATGTACACAACGTTGCCAATTAATATTTTTCTGAAACTTTTCTTGTGGCATCTTAAAGCAGGCCACGCACTGAATCGGCATAGAGCGATCGGCTCGGCTAAGAGCAATCAGCAGATTTTGCTATACATGGAAATAAATGTGCCACCGCGCACCGTCTAAAAACGTTCGACAGTCGAATAGTAAACTATTGGGAATAAGGCACAATTTGAATTTAAAATAAGTTTATTTTGATGTTTAGATTTTCACTTCGGAAACCGTTCCGAAAATACAAAATATTAATAAATTTTATTCATATAAAACGATTTCCGAAGTGAAAATCAAAAGAAGTAATTGGACTTCGTTAGTCCTAGGTTTTCACCCAAAGTGATCGAAAGTAGAACAAGTCGATATTTGAAATCAACGCAAAGTTATAGCTTTTCTTCGATTGATATAAGATTAAATACAAAGATAAAACCGGAACTAAAGATTCAAGCTTGACATTTCAATACGCTTCGATTGATATGTTACATGTATATGTATAATTTCTGCGACTATAATATGGCACTTCCGGTTAGAACTTTTTTACCCGGAAATGATTTAAACACTAAAAGTATAGGTTTGTTCTTATCTTGCTCAGGTACGTCAAATATTAAATCGCTTATACTGTTTCGGTGACTTTAAAACGGTACTTCCGGTTTCAACTCTAAAACCGGAAGTCCGAGGTCAAATTTGTCAGCTTTAATACCATCTTCGTGTTATACTTAAGCTTTCATTCGACACCTCACTTGTCATTCTAAACGAAGGATATTCGCGGACGGACGGACAGACAGTCATGAAACCGGAGTATATATTTGTTCTCGTCTTGCTAAGGCGCATCGAATAATATATTGCTTGTACTATTCCGGTGAGTTCAAAACAGTAATTCCGGTTGCATTTTTAAAACCGGAAGTACTAGCTAAAATTCCTAAATTTATTAACATCCTTGGATTATAAGCCTTTCATTTTTAACACCTCATGTGTCATTCTACCTGGTATAATGACGGATGAGTTATATTCGCGGTCGGATGGACAGACAGCCTAGGTCAAATTTCTCACCTTTAGTATCGTCCTTTAATTATAAGCTTTCATTCGACACCTCATTTGTCATTCTACCTGGTATAATGACGGAGGAGTTGTGTTTACGGGCAGACAGACAGACGGACGTGGATAATTCAAAGTTTTCACATTTTTCCAAAATTGGGTGAAAACAATATTAAAGTAAGCTTATTTTAAAGTACAATTGTGGCATATTCCCAATAAAAATAGTGAGCTATCATTTAAATCAATTCGCCCAAATTTGATTGTCATAGAACATTGTTCAAATGCTGAAAAGACGACATGCAACAGGTCAAGTAAAAACAATAAGTTTGGCAACAATGTCAAACCTCTCCTCTCTAGGTACTTCCACTAATGAATTTTTGGACAATATTAGGCGGACCTAATATACCTACCTCTTTTTAAAGTAGCTGTTTTTCACTCCCTCTCGCGTAAGGTCAATATCAACCATGAAAATTTGCCCAGTCGGTATATGTTTTTATGTAAACTTTTCTGAATTTTTCAATGGTCAGATCAGTTTTTTTCTAAAATGTATAATTTCGTAGGTATTTAAAAAAACAACTAATTTGGCAGTTCATTTGTAAATAACAAATTAAGCACTCACTTTTAAAGTAGAACTTTTTGATATGTTGTTTATTATACATTTCGTAATGAAATTATCTTGTTTCTAAGGTCTATCTTGTTTGATTTTTTCCGTAAGTGAAAACTCCATTGACTCCACTATTAGAAATATGTATGATATTTATTTTAATTTTACAAGTTTTACTAGACTTACAACTTGTAGTTTTATACGCAGTTATTTAATACACCTTATAGGTGACCCCTTAAATTATTGAAAAGAGAAAATATATTGAATTCGCTGCCGCACTCATTGGTTTCATTTGCAATTAAAAATTATACAATGATCAAATATAAATTATTCCGATTTTATCGTTTTTATGTAGTTTGCTTAAATTCCTTCCTTGTTTTCTCCTTTTATTACAGGAATTAACTGATCACACGACAAATTATGTATGGGGTTGAGGAATCGACACCGAAACAATCCAATATTAAAAACCTGTCGATTCGAAATGTGATGTTATTAAACCGAAGTTTTCTGAAAATATCATGGATGGACCGCAAAACAAACGCACAAGTTCTCGAACAACTAGGAAAACAATGCATAGTTTTAAATTCCATAAAAATCAGGTTGGAAATACTTGGGACACATTATTAGAGGTGAAAAATACGAAATACATATTAAGGAATATAATGCAGGGCAAAATCAGGGAAAAGAACCGGAGGAAGACCTTAAATCTCGTGGCTACGCAATCTCTGTGAATGGTTTGGATGGACGTTGAGAGGTAACTCATATTTTTTTGCAGAAATTGCTTGGATTTAACTCATATAATAATGATTGAGTTCTCCCACTCAAAAAGGTCCGGAACATTGTTTAAATAATCAAAATGTCAAAAAATTAAAGAAAAATTCGATTTTTTTCTTCGTTCTTTATTTATAAGTTTAAAAGTATTCATTTCCGAGAAAAGTTGCACCGACATAAAAGTTACGTAATTAAATTTCCTACAATATAGGATTGGTTGAAAATTTTAAAAATTGTCACCCTTGTTGCAAAATAGCAATAATTGCGAAAAAAAACCATAAAAAACAAGTATTCGCATTTTACGGTTTTCAACCATTTATGCTACACTTAGGACCTTCATATTTCACCCAGAAAAACTTTATGAAACAGTAAAACAATACTGTAAATTTCATTAAGATCGGTTTAATAGATTTTGCAGTCCAGCTTTCGCAAAAAAATGCATTTTTTCAAACTGTTGCAGGACTGGAAATAAAGCAGATAGCAAGTTAATTTTTTTACATATAGAGGAATACTGTTCCTTTTATTTGCAATTTGCAAAATTAAAATCGGTTAACTACCACGGCGTCAGGAATTTTTTTAAATAAATATTAATTTTTGGTGCTACACGCAGGACAGCGGATACGTTGCTCTGCTTGGGCATTTCAATGACCTGTAAAAAATTTTTATCAACCTTTATCTAATATAGGTATTATTTTCTTACTCTACATTTTGTTGTATTTTAATTCCACAAAAATTACACTAATTTGATTATTGTTTGTGAAATATTGCTTAAACAATTGCATATGTTTAAAAATAATAAACTTGTATTCTCTAAGTTAAAATATATGAACAAAGAAAGTTTTTGCTAAAAAAAGTATTATTTCAAAGGACATATGTTTTTATTTTGCAATTAAATTTATTTAAATCAAAATGTACTAAAAATTAAAATTTATCACTTATTATCAAAGGTCATTGGAATGCCCAATCAGAGCAAACGTATCCGCTGTCCTGCGCGTAGCATCAAAAATTAATTTGATATAAAAAAAATTCCTTTGCAAATTGCAAATGAAAGGAGCAGTAAGTATTCTTCTATATGTAAAAAAAATTTCAACTTGCTATAGTCCAGGGGTGGCCAAGCTCCTTCATAGTCTGAGCCATTTTTAAAAACTTGAAATTTTTCGCGAGCCGGAATTAAAAATTTTTTAAGAAGTGTAAAAAAAGGTACATATTACATTTTTCTCTCACTCCTTGGATTTGTGAATTTTAAAGTGAAACAAAATTAAAAATAAATAAACAGTTTAAAAAATTTAAAGTTTTTTTTTAAATAAAATTGTTTACATCGTTGTTCCAAATATGCAAATAAATCTACAAGCAGCCTTTACTAATTCAAGTAACTTCGACTTTTCATCATCCTTCCATCTCTTTCTGGGACGGCCCACTGATCTTCTACCGTCTCTCAAAAAACACTGTATTTAACACTTTGTTTCCTCTGATCGTACCACATGACCTGCCCATCTTATCTTAGCTTTTATATGTCTGGAGATGTATTCAGTACCATACAAAGTCACCAACTCAACTTTGCGGCTCCTTCTATACTCTCCTGTCAGTTTATCTTTTTGAGGGCCAAACATCATTCTGAGAACTTTCCTTTCAAAACCCAGCAGCATATTTATTTCCCGCTGATGTAGAGTCAGTCCATGTTTCACTTCCATATGTAACAATTGGGCGAATAATAATTGTCGTGTACAGTCTGAATTTAGATTGTCTTTTTAGCAGTTTAGATCTTATAATGATAGGGAGTAGTATAATGATCTATTCCGCGCACCTATTCATGCTGAGACCTCTTTTTATATGTGATTGTCATCTGTGATTACCGTCCCTACATATTTCAACTCTTTTACTACTTCGAAGTTGTGGTCATTAATAATAATTATTATGTTCTGCCTAACTCTTGGTCTTGAATTTTTGGTTAGGTACTAGCATATATTTCGTCTTCTCATTATTTATCCGAAGGCTCAGACTACCTGTTTCTTCCTCGAGTTGTGAAAACATCTCTCTCACGTCTCTTGTAGAATGAGCGACTCCACCTAGATTATCACCAAAGGCCAATAATGCTTGTGATCCTCGATTCGGCAATCCCCATGCCAGCGCATATGATATTTTACTTATTACATATACTTATTCTACGGCCAAATTGAATAGCAACGGTGATAAAAGTCCCCTGGTTACAATAATTGTAACTGACAAATATAAAAGACTAATTATTAGTCTTTTATATTTGTTGTCAGTGATTTAAGAGATTTTGAAACACAAAAATTGAAAGTAATTCATGTAAATTTATTGGGAGCCACAAATAATCCTTCAAGGAGCCACATGTGGCTCGCGAGCCACAGTTTGGCCACCCCTGGTCGGTTCGCTAAACTCGGACACAACTGTCTAGTGATTTTAGTAAGTAATTTTTCTGTTTTTTGTCAATTTTTCCAAAATTGGTAAAATTACTTATTAAAATCACAGTCTTGTAAAATTTTGAAAAATTGTATTTTTTTTGAAAGCTGGAATGCAAAATCTATTGAACCGATCTTAATGAAATTTACCGTATTGTTTTATTATGTCTAAAGTCTTTTTGGGTAAAATATGTAGGTCCTAAGTGTAGCATAAATGGTTGAAAACCGTAAAATGCGAATACTTGTTTTTTATGGTTTTTAGGAGGATAACTCAAATATTAGTATATGAGCTATTTTCAAGCAATTTCTGCAAAAAAATATGAGTCACCTCTCAACATCCAAATGTACTAATATTTTTACGGATGCGCCCTGATCTACAAAATTATATTGCCAGAATGATTTCCAATCTCCGCTAGGAACTCAACTTCAAGATGTTTAGTTCTCGTGACAAATAAAAAAGAACAGTAGATCAACGTTGAAGTAAAGTAAATACATCGCTTAACATTATATTGGAAACACCAGAGATTTCCATCACAGAAGAACTAGAAAGAAAGGTACTGGATCTTAAGGTACGAAAATCTGATTAAGAATGCCTTAAGCAGAAGTACACCTACAGAAGAACTGGAGGCAGATTCCAAGGAATAACCAAAGTGCAAAAAAATGTTTTAAGAGATAACAGCACACGAAAAACATAACCAGAAATCAAGAATACAAATAATTTGCCGGTAAATTAAATCGTGAAGCAATAAAAATATGTATGGACCAAAAAAGCAATCAGTGAAGAGAGTACATCGACTAGCTAAATTCAAGGTTCATGTAGATTACAGAGAATTCGAGAGAGATTGAAAGAAATCGATGACCCCTCACATCGTGAAAACGATGTAGTCTATACTACCGAACCAAGGGCACTACTATCTATATTAGAAAGACTAAACTACAACTAAGATAACGATATAGACTTTATCGAAGAGGTAGAAGAAAGCTACGAAGGAATTAAAATATTTGAAGTTAGAGAATAAGATAAATAAACTTATCTCAGATGTACGTATTGAAAAGAAGTTGTGCAAGGATTGAGCCATTGGTCAGGGGCTTTTCTTTACTTATCACCCTTAATAACTTGGAATCATGTGTTACATATCATCTGGTTAATTAATAGAGCAGTTGTTTTGCAAGGTTCGATTCTACCAGCAATTTTGTTACTACATAAATTTCTCCAAAAGTTTATAGGTAGCTACAGTTCATTAAAGGTATGGATGTAAACTTCTCTGGTTTGTCATTTGATTGGCCATGTCTTTGAAATGGATGATAACAATATTTAAAGCCTCAGTTAAATGACGCTAGTAACTCGTAAGTACCTACTGGAGGCGAGTGTTTCACAGGTATAGTGATGCCTACACGATAAAATCGGATTTTAATGTGTAGACGCGCTGTCAGAGATTTCGTTACTAGAAGTGTATATCCGGTCTATACTATGCTATAGTGTGTCATACAATCGAGTATTACGTGGGAGAAGTATTGTTGATGGAACGTAGGTACTCATTCCAGTAAATAGGATTGCTTTTTTTAATTATTCGACTGGTATGAACACTTGCAGCGAGTAAGTACTGTACTGAAAAATAAAACACCAATTTACACAGGGAGAGTATTAAAAGTCAGTACTCGGTTTTAGTGACTTGAATGGTTTGTTCAACAGTAAATGGTTGAATTCAATTAGTGCGGTCGTAAATATTATTAAATTTATCTGACCTGGCCCATTGTTAAGACCCACCCGGAGCGATAAGCCACCGAGGTAGACAGAGGTGGTCTTTTGCAATTAACACTGACTAGACGGTACTCCCATAATAAAGCCTGAAATAAATTTTACCTGAAACCGGGCCTTTTATACTATTATCGGTTAATCCAGGATGTTTATTGGTGAGGAACCGCAAAGTGGGCGACGCCTGGTGGCGAATTTGAAAATCATCAACTCAAGGAAAACATTGACTTTGCCATTCATTTGTGTACATATTTGCGGTCAGTTTATGTTGTAATTAACAATAATTTCGACTTAAAAAAACTATTGCAGTGTTCCTCAGTATTCATTCCTATTATACTCTACGTAATGACCTAAATTAACCAATGCCAAATCACACATTTTGTTAATTTAACGTTTGTATTAAACGTAGTATTTTTTAATGTTTAAGCCACTGCAAAATTAAATAAATAAATAAAATGTAGTATATATATTCTGTACATAGAATGTACATTGTTATGCAAAATATTCCGACCACTTCGTAATTTCCAGAACACAATAATTATAAAATAAATTCACCTACTTAGTTTCCAAGTTTCCAGTTTTTATTTAATTAAAAATTGTTATTTGTTGCTGTAAAATAAACTGTAGTGCACCTATTAATTAAATTAAAAACAAAATTAGAAATCCTAAGATAGATTAATAATTTTTAGAACGCTGTGTGATTATCGTGGGCAGTGGCGGATCCAGGGGGGGGGCGATCGGCCCCCCCTCTCAACCCAAGTGATTTATTTTTTTTTAATTATAATACAGTAAAACCTGTGCTACCGGCACCCTGCCAAAATCGGCCACCTGCCAAAATCGGCCACCTGTAGGTACTAACGGCCAGTTTAAAAAATCCCCAAACCAAGTATAAGTAGACTACAAAAACTGGCAATACCGGCCACCTTTCCATATCGGCCAATGGTTCTTTCATTTTTAGTGGCCGTTACTGACAGGTTTTACTGTATAAAGATTACAAAAACATTCATTTATTTTTCAAATGGATAACTATACCTGTTTTAAAATTACAATATTATATGAATTACATATAAATATATTTTTTTGAAATGAGTAATTTATAATTGTTAGGTATACGGTATACATTAAGAATTAAAAATGATTACAATAGCATATTTAAACAAATATGTAATGTATATATACTGTGAACGCATACCTAAGCATGTCCACTCTCGTATAATTATAAAATCGGTAATCGGTTGCAGATAACGGATTCTTCGAAAATCTCTCGAAAATAGCGCGCTCAGCAAAACTATATTAATTTGCCGAAAATATAAATGTATTATGTTCAAACGCCGATTGCTGACCACGAAAAAAAAACACCCTTTGCTTATTAATTATTAGTCTATTAGTCATTAGTGTATTTTGTGTATCGATGCAAGTAACGAAGTAACATCTCTAATACTGATTCGTACAGATATTACTTTGTAAATTGTTAGAGTGATTAATATTATTTTGACTTTATTCTTCTTTTTTATATTAATATAGTTTGTGATTTACGAAGAGTTATAAAATGTCAAATAAACGAAAAGAAGCTTCTACCGAGAACTTGAAAAGTAAAAAAATTCAAATGTCGCAATATAGCTGATTATTTTTTTAAAAATCAACGTAATTTGGGTGATAATATTAATAGTAATGAAGATAATACATATGTACAAGGTATATCTTATCAGATAGATCATACTATGAGACCTACTGATCTTGGAGCAAATTTAAGTTCTGAGAGCATTCAAAACAAGTCATGCGATTTTTCAGTGTGTCCGATACAAATCAACGATGATGCAGTAAATACCAATTCTACTTTCGAGAGTTTTATGGAAAAAGGTATGTCTTATATATGCATAAAATGTATGTCTTATATATTATACAAGTTTATTCTATATCACGTTTGACAGACGTGAGTATTTATGCACGAGTACGAAAGATAGTCATTTATGTCGCGGGATGCAATCATCCACATATAAAATTATGGTAATGAATTAAATTTTAATCTTCATATGGGAAAGTACATCATCTGACACCTCATTTAAAAGCTTTTGAGATAGTGATTACAAAAATGTATAGGTAATGCTTGTGCAAAATCTCGGTCCAATGCTTTTTAAATGCATTCATTTTTTTATAATCCTGAGAAAACTAATAAGTATTTTTTAAAAATTTAAACACAAAATGCAAGATTACATTATTACCGAGGGACAAAAGTCCCTGAAAACTTCTATAATGTTATTTTAATAAGTTACAGGGGTGAAAAAGAAGAGAAAATTGAGTACGATTTTTAATTTCAAATACCTATATCATTCACAAGAAACCTTCTGTTTATTCTAATGGACTTTCGGCCCTCGGTAATAGTGTAATAGGTATTTTATTCTGCGTTTAAATTTTTCAAAAATTCTCGTATTAGCTTTCTCAGGATTCGAAGAAAATGAATTCGAATACTCCTTATAAGTAAAAAACAGAATATAAAACCGTCTATATATGTAAATAATACCATACTTGAGCAAGTAGATCAAATTGTTTTTGAAGTTATACTTCTTTAGGCGTGATTGAGAGTAAAATTTCATAGGAGAGGCATTGAAGGATTGAAGTGTCGATTTTTCGAATGTTTTGTATAAATGTACCTATTTACGAATGTTTCTTCTAAAATTTAGGAATATATTAATTTTATAATACATTTAAGTATGTAGTAATTTTCTTTACAATTTTTACTTACCTACATATTTGTTTTTGTTTATACCTAATATCGTCCGTGTCTAGCAAGTGTCTGCGTAGGCTAGCGGTGTGTATCTAGTTACGGACGTGTTAGTACTTGGTTCGATTCCCCATAAGGAAAAATTTTTTGTTTATTATTAATGGTAATTGACATCTTAGACTATTATATGGACTTAAAAATGATTAAAAATAATTAAAATAATTAATCGGGATGTTGCCCAACTATTTACCGAGTTGCAAATTTATAATAATTGCCTATTTCAAAATGCACTTTTGAAATGCATTTTTCTTATGCACAAATGCAATTTCAGATTTCTTATTCATTACATTAGTTCACAAAATTTCCTGACATTCTCACGAATCCAACGCACCAAACTGCATTAAAATCCGTCTTACTGCCCCAAAAATCGACAGTAAGGCCTTTTTTGTGTTTTTGTGCTTCAATGCCTCGACTAATTCGGCCAGAGATCGAGAGGTCTTGAGTTCGAATCCAGTACAATCCTATACTTTTTTTATTTTTTTGAAAGCAGTCAGCACAAAATTAGTTTGGTGTTTAAAAAAAATTAAAACAAACTGTTTAAAGTATATTTATTTTTAAGAAATCATATAATAGAAGTATAAATTCTTACGTGCGTAGAAAGTACACACACATTCTTTTTTTTTTCATATCAATTAAATTGTAACGCAGAGACTCACGACGGAATTAGATCTAGGATAGAGCAGGCCAGAGTCGCTTTTAAAAGGACGTCCAAGGTATTATGTAACAGAGACCTAAAATTGGCATTGAGGATCCGCCTACTTCACTGCTACGTGTTCTAGGTCCTACGGTCCTACTTTATGGTGTTGAGTCCTGGACTGTGAATAAAATCGACCTAAATCGCCTTGAGACTTTCGAAATGTGGTGCTATAGAAGAATTTTAAAAGATTCTTGGGTAGAGCAGATTCGAAATTCCACAATACTAGAACGTCTCAGCAAGACTACTGAGATTATAAAAGCATCAAGAAGAGAAAGCTGGAGTATTTCGGACATGTAGTGGGAGGTACCAAATGTAGGTTGCTACAAAATATTATGCAAGGGAAAATAGCAGGCAAACGCAGTACAGGACGAAGAAGAACCTCATGGTTGAAGAACTTGCCAGATTGGTATGGGGTTGACACAAGCATGCTATTTAGGGTGGCGGTGAATAAAATTAAGATAGCTATGATGATAAACAACGTTCTGAAAGGACATGGTGCATAAAGAAGAATAACACAGGCCAACAAAAAAAAATGTTTGTCTTGCTGCCGAAAAAAAATCAACTGATTATAGTTAATTCATCTCTGCTGATTCCAAAAATGCAAACCTTTTCTTTGTATCAGCTCTAGTTTTCGAGATATAACATACTCATCAAATACTTAAATATTATTACATTTCTGTATATTCGACCACTATAATTGCAATATGTTTAAAACAAACTTAACAAATTCTGAGACAAATGCGCAAATTGACAAAAGGGCATATCAAGGCTATTTTGGAGTTCATTTAGGAGATAAAGATAAATCCTGGGATTCACATGTAGAGTGAAAAACTTGTCTTGAAAACTTGCGACAGTGGACGAAAGGAGGGAACCAAAAAATCATTTTGACGATTCATCAAAGACCATCCTAACCTGGATTCAGCAATAAGACCAATTCCACATCAGCTTGAGCAGATACCCATTCCAATATTTAGCAGTCTACCTACGTTACCAGAGTATAATGTCGAAATGTTATCTGACGAACTAAGACTAATAGATTTGGGAAGACGACAGTGATTTTGAAGGGGATTCAACACATCCTGAGCGCTTTATTCAAGAAGAGCTAAGCGATCTTATCAGAGCTTTGAACCTTTCAAAGGATTCTTCCGAGTTGCTTGCCTCCAGACTAAAACAAAGGAATGTTCTTCACCCAGACACCAAAATTACATACTACCGTAATACAGAAAAAGATCTTTTGCCTTTTTTTGTCAGCAAGATGATATCGTTTTTTATAACAATATTACAGGACTGTTAGAAGAAATGGGTGTATCGGAGTATATACCAGATCACTGGCGTCTATTTATCGATAGTTCCAAACGAAGTTTAAAGTGCGTCCTACGTAATGGCAACAAATATGGAAGTATATCAATTGGGTATGAAATGGGCAAGAAATGCTCAACAGCTTAACGAACACGGTTGTCATATGAGAATTAAAATACCTCTACAGACATTTAGACCGTTTCCCAGAAAATCTTGGTGACCTTAGTGAGGAACAAAGGGGACGCTTCAACCAAGATAATAAAACGATGGAAGAGAGGTATCAGGGGAGATAAGGCAATCACATGATGGCAGATTACTGCTGGAGTCTTCAAATATACCTTCCTTTTAAATCCTTTGCAAGAAAATCATATAAAAGGAAGTTTTTAGGTGACGCCGAATAACACATTTTTGCTGCGACGCTGGTAAGGTTAGATGGAAAGTTAAGTTTTTTTGGGCAGATATGTGTCATGATTTTTGTAAGTATATTGTTGTACAATAAATATCTTACTTTTTATTCGTGTTTTGTTTATTTCATGGGTAGCATTACTACATATATGTAGGTAGTGCTGCGTTAAATTGCCCTATATGTTAGAAATGTGATATGTCGCCGTATTTTCTGAAAGCGATCTGATGGAGCAAATCCAGGGGCGTAACAGAGGGCCCCGCAGCGTGAAGGTTGCGGGGGGGCCCCAATCGCTTAAGGGCCCCATCTTGTCATCTGATATTATGTAAAAATCTGTTATTGTTATATTATTTTTACGTTGTCTGTTTAAATTTAAAAACGTAAAAATTTCTAAATAGACGTATTTGCCAAAAGTGAATCATCTCAAAGTATCTAGCAACTTAATCCCTTCCGGCCTACCGAAATTTTATGGCAGCGACAATAAACTACCTATATAATGCTTTGTACGTGACTATTGAAAGATATTAGAATTGCAATTTGCCGAATTTAAAAACAATATTGTTAAATCTAAAAATGGGTTTTCTTTCTCTCTGTTCTTTACCTACTTTTAGTAGGTATTTCGATAAAATATTATCGCCAGTAATTTCATATTGGTTGTTTGCATTGAATGTTATTTATGTTTGTGTTGTTTTACGGTTATAGTTGCATCAGTTTGGTACGCATTTATTTAACAATTATTGACGAGTTTTCTTGTGTAATCATTGGACAATCTCTCAACAGATAAACGGTAAGATAAGGAAATTATAACACTTACGCTTTAGGGGAGTCAATGTAGAAAAGCTTGCATTGTTTTGGTTTCGGAAAAAATCAAACAAGCTTATATTTTTCTAATACATTTTTTGTTAGTTTATATATCTTATCTTAAAGTGAAAAGTTCTACTCACAGATGCCTCTAATTGTTTATTAATTCTTTAAACAATAAAACTGTTTTATATTAAATAATTTTAAAAGATATCGGCGAATTCATCATTTTACTTTGTTCAAAAATGTTTCTATTTGCTTTTTGATTATGCTGAATTCGAACATGTCATTAAATCAGGGCCATAAGTACGATGTTGGGGGCCCCGGGGCAAACGTGATCTGGGGGCCCCCTACCGGGAGGTCTGGGGTAATCACCCAGCAGAAGGAGTCCGGGAAAATTGATATTTAACCCCTTGAAAACGCATTTTAATATACTCCATGACTGAAGTTTCCTGTACCTACCTACATATTGCTATTTTAGTTGACCAACACAAAAAACATTGAAATCACATTATTTTAAGCTAAATATTTACCATCAATATAACATCTTTTCTGTTTTCATAAAAAATATACTACATATAATGTTACTTACTTTCTTCGGCTATAATGTAGGTTTTTAATCGCGTTATATTGCCTATAGGCAGTATAACGCGATTACAATCGCTGGGTCCCTTCGCCGGGGGCCCCGAGGCACTGCCCCGGTTGCCCCAATGGTAGTTACGGCCCTGTCAGACATTACAATTTGAAAATTCAAAATACATTTTTTTGAGCACTTATACAGTATGTCTGCGTGGCTTCGAACCATATGGGAAACATTTTTATTATCAATTTTACGAAAAAAGTTATTCTTCATGAAATACTCTGAATGGTCTTAAATCTGAGATACAAAATAAGCCAGATAAACCATCAGATATCAAAGCTTATCAATTTTATACGAGTTAAGTCAAAAAATAGGAATTTAACTCGAGGATAAAGTACTTTTATAATACGATTTTAATTTTAATATTTAATTACATCCTTGTAAATAAAAAATTAATTTTTCCAAATATTTCTCAAATTACCGATAACCAACATCATTTTATTACAATAATTATAATAACTATTTTATTATTAATTTTTTAATTTTAGGAAAAAATTCTTTATAAAATTCTTACCAGATTCTTTATAAAAAGCTCTGCATTATCTCAAAACGAAGATTCAATCGTAATATATCACATTTTACCAACTTTATACGAGATATGTCGAAAAATATGAATTTCTCTCTAAGAGTTAAGTACCTTTATAGTTCACAATATTTCAACTGGAATGATATAATTGCATATTTAAACATAGTTTTTAATTGCGAACAACTTTTTATAATAAAATTTTTCAATATTGTAAAATATAATGGTGGTCTAGGTACTATTGAGCGAAATTAATATTTTTTTATATACATATAAATATGTATAAAATCAATACAATTTTATATACATATGTATAAAATCAATACAATTTAATATCTGATTATTGCAACTTAGGTTTTATACCATACAGAGCATTTTATGAAGAATAACCTTTTTTTCGTAATATATACATATGTAATAAAAAAGCTTCCCATAGGTTCCAAGCTACACAAACACACTTTTTTGGAATGGGTCTGTATACCGATAAAGATGAGAAATGTAAGTTGTTATGAACAGTGAATGATAACGGCAACACAAAAAGTTTTTGTTAACTAAGTCGTATTTAGTAATTGCTTAACGCGGGAGCAGTCGCGCTCACTTCTGTCACGTAAGCAGTCGCGCGTAGAACAAAATCTAACAATACAAATTTAAAACAAATTTCAATTTTATAATATTTTTGTTTGCTTGTTATGTTAAAAATATCTATTTCTAACAATTTTAAAACTAATTGGTTCCCACCAAAGCCATAAATTCCACCAAGAAAATAAAAATGAAATTAAAAAAAAAAATTAAAAAAAATTCTAAGCATTACTACAATCTTCTTCGAGGCACTTACAAGTGGAAAGTTATGTTGCAAAATTGTTCATTAAGTTATCACGGAAAATGATAAAAAGTTGGATTTTTTCTAACGGCGCGACTGCTCCCGGAATAAAAGGGGCCCCATTTAAAATTCTGCGGGGGGGCCCCGACGGAGTTTGTTACGCCACTGAGCAAATCTGGTGGCATTTTTGGATTCAGCAGACCCAAATTACCTAGAAACAGTAAAAAAATTTCCGGCAGCAAACTGTGTGGTTACCAGTGTAATATATTCTCTATTTAATGACACCCAATAAATATGCATTTCTGCAGATGATGTAAAACAGAAGGTAGAGCTGGACCTAGATGGAGAGAGTCATCATCATCAGTAGCTCGACAACCTTTTTTGGGTCCTGGCTTGTTTTAGGATTTTCCGCCATTCTGTTCTGTTCCTTGCTTTGTTCTTCCAGTGGGTAATCTCAAGTGTTTTCAGATCTTGTTCCACTTGTTCCATGTATCTAAGTTTGGGTCTTCCCTTTGACCTTCTCCCTACTGGTGTTTGCTTCATTATATGTTTTGGTGTTTCGGTCTCCAACATTCGTTCAACATGGACCATCCAGCGCAGACGTCCGATCTTTATGGATGTTATGACGTCGGGTTCGTTGTATGCTGCGTAGTTCAAAATTATATCTTCTGCTCCATACCGTACGTCATTTTCTTTCACCCCCTTATATACCCCAACAAACATTTTAAGTTGATTTAACGTTTCATCAGCTAATTTTAGAAGCTTGCATGTTGAACAAAGGTAGTCGATTAGTTTGTTTATGCATCTGTTCAGATTCTAAACAGGCGAAAAAGGAGAAGATAATCAGCTTAAAGCTGAATAAAGTAGCATTTATTAGCGCTTCTTCAACTTTTATATGGCTATTCATATTGCTACTGTACCACTTCTGCAAAATGAAGAAATACTTATTCAGTTTCTAAACAGCTTTACTTTCAGCCTTTGTTCAGCTGCTTTTGACCAATTTTCACGTGTTATATAATTTGTTTCCTTGCTGAAAAGTAGCTTTTGCAGATATTATACAGTCTATTTTTCAACTCTTCTTCAGCTTTTTATAAATAAAACAAAAATGTTTTTTTTATATATTTATTACGATTTATTATCGACATTAGCTTTCTTTTAACTTCAATTTCACACTTATTTTATTATTTTATTTAAAATCGTAATACTTACTTTTTTTATTTTATAGTGTCTTCTGTGCGATTTGAACCTGCTACCTCTCGATCCATATATCACTGCCTATCCCACTGAGCTAATCTGGCACTTACCAAAAATGTGTATTTTATTGTATAAATGAAATGCTTTGGAAGCTGAACAACAGCTGAAATAAATTTGAAGAAGCGCTGTTTATTTGTCGAACAAAAGCTGAAAATAATTATCGGAATTTTAGTTGAATAACTTCTGAATACTTTCTGCAAAAGTAAACAACGCCACATTCACTAAATTTTAGCTGAATTGAGATTGATTATTAGCAGAACAAAACACTCCTGGGATTTACCGCGAAAATACTGTCTTGTCTGTAAACGGAGATCAAAATTTATTTGTTTTTCCTATTTTTATAGTGATTTTTGCGTAAGTTTTAAGTCAAAATGAATAGGTGTAATCCAGGTAAGTACGTTGTTTATTATTTATTCTTTAAGTATACAAAGTGTTTGTAAAAATGGATATTAATAATTATCAATATTATACATTTAAAAAAGTTAGGTTAATTATTTTTTTACATTTAGTATTAAACTTATTAAATTATGAAATATTTTGGTCTTAAATAATTAGAATAAACCTGGGATATATTTATTTATATAAGGAGACTGATATTAACAAACTACTAATAAGTTACAAATCTTCTAATTAAAATAATGGGTAAATAAAAAGTATACTTTTATTATTATAAGAACGTAATATGAGTTGCCTATGCATTGGATGAAATTTAAAACTTCTTTTTTTCTACTTATGTACCTATGTAATATTGTAGTTAATATTTGAAATTTTAATTAGTTTAATTTATTACAGAACCCCATTTTAAAATCGTTGAGACGATAGAAGCTGGAAGGTCGGTCTTAACTGTTGTTCCACACAAGTGGATAAAAAACAAAATTTTATTTTGGCCACCAAAAAACGTGAAAAATCTGATAAAGGATGTCAATTCTACTCCAGACATTACGTGGAATAAAATAATATGTCGCATCAAAAGAAATTATTATAAAAATCGCATTGCAGCTGAAACTGAACTTTTAGAAATGTCGGGAGGTTCGGCAACGTCTTCAACTGATTCCGAGGTTTTAGGAGAAATGAAAGAAAAAAATAAAGTAAGAAACACAAAAAAGGTCACTAGTCAACAAAATTTTGAAACTCTGTTTGCATCATCATCGTCAAAATTTTGTTCGTTTCAACCAATCATACCGGAAGAAACTCCTGAGCCTGTTGTTGAAAGCGAAAATATAATTTTGGAAACCAATTTTTCGGATGAGGCAATTATTTCTCCTGAAGCAATTGCAAATGCGCAGTTTTTAAATGTCATCGAACAGGTAAGTTTTTATTGGAAACATTTAAAATTATTACTTTAATTACTTTTTTTTTGCACCCTTAATTATAAGCCTTTGATTGGAGAAGAAAGTAAAAACGACATTATTAACAAGTTGAATGACATTGAGCAAAAATTTAATCAGTTTAAAAATGATATAACAGAGAGCGTAAAAGATATGTTGGTGAAGGCAGTTGCGGCAATTAAATCAGATTTTGATGCCAAATTATTGTCAGCAATGCAGAATTTTAAAAACAATCATCAGGATGATGACAATATTCAATTTGAATTTCATGCCGTTTCAACCTCACAGGAGTTAAGTCAATTAGAGGAAAATCTCAAAGATCCAAATTATGAAAAGAAAGTAGTAAGTTATATTATTTCAGTTTTCATTTAATCTTTTAAATTTAATGTTGATACTGTTTTCTAGAGAAATTATTTTAAAAAAATTATTGGTAATATTCCTGATACTAGTAATGGTTTGGATACCTGCTATAGTATTGTAGATTATTTTTTTGAGAAAAAATTTATGGTGCAGTGTTCGTGGACGGGAGGAAGTAGAAGCAACACTGAAAAATGTTGTATTAAAAATTGCAAAAATATTTTAGAAGTGTTTTTTACAATAGTCCAAAGTTCCAATAAAGATTTTTCGAAGGCTTTGTTGAAAAAATTTATAATTGGAATTACAAGAAATGCAAAGAAGCGTAGTTTAACTGGAGGCATCCGCCAATCTTCAATACATAGAAGAAAAAAATCAATGGTTAAAAAACAACGTTTAAGTGGAAACAGAAAAGGTGTTGCTCAAAGACAAGGTAAAGGTACCTATATTAAAAAAATGTATAACATAAAAATTATTATTTCAGGCGAAAATGAAATTTTTTATGAAAATGAGCAATCATTTAATGAAGAAAAAGAATATGATGAAGATAATGATGAATATGGTATGGAAAAATATGAAGCTGACGGTGAAGATGCTATAATAGAACATGACGAGGTTGAAGAGGAAGATAATAATGATACAGACACGGACTAAAAGAACATTTTTATTAAAAAAACTTTTTAATTTACATTCAAGTTTTGTTTAGTTTTAATAGTGTGTAGAAGAGGAATAAAAACAATTTTACTTTCATTGTATTTTATAACAACCATTTTACAAACAACATTCTCTAGCAAATAAAGTTTCATATTATTTAAATTTGTAATGTTGCAAATATATATGTGTAAATTTGATGATCGAATGGGATAACTAAAGAAATCTTCTTTTTTCTTAACAGATTTTCCATGTATGAATATTTTACCACCTTTTTCTGATGCAGAATTCATTTGAACAATGTCATTGTCATTTGTTAAAAACCATGAATTTTTGAAAACATTACTTAAACAAAAATTATGAGAATAAATGTAGCACTTGATAACATTCCCCCTTTTCTTAATTTCTGGCTGTAAACTTGTCTTTTTTGTATCATTGCTCAATATTAAATTTTTTTCGCCAATTCTATTAACAATTTGCTGCAAACTGTTATTTCTTTGGCGCAATAATTTTTTTAGTTGAAATAATGTATTCTCAAATGGGTACGTAGATATTGTAAAAAGTTGTCCAAATCTATTAACATCATCAACCACATGTTCTAAGTTATGAATGTTGCTTGTAATAAATTGTACGCCATAAATAATCTTAAAATCATCTATATATTTTTCAAACATTAATTGGGCAACCGAACGATTTTCAGCATACATGTCAGAAGAACATATTCTAACAGCAACAAAAAGAAGTAAAAAATGTTTATAAACGTCAGTGTTCAACACATCTTTTAAAATAACAATTCCAATATAATTAAGAAAATTGCGCCATTCTACTCCTTTCCAGTATGCCAGGCAATCTAATCCTCTTGTGGAACGATGAATTTCAGATGGAAGTTTCACAGATATTAAATGTTTGGAGATCCTCTCAATATCACGAGCACATAGCTTACTTTGAGAAACCCATAGAACCATCTTTCCATCCTGTTAGACAACGCTTCATCACACCTAGCTCTAAAAGATGTAGTTCATCTGCTACTATAAAATCCTGCACCATGTCAACTTCGGAAATTTTCAAAATTGGTGACTCTTGCCCTTTATGGTGCTTACCATAATGTTTACTTCTGAATTTTGCATCAGTTCTAAGAGGACATTTTATATCAGGAAATACAACAGTTCGAGAAAGATAAGAATATTCGCCTTCAGTAGTGCATTTAAGGCATCCATTAATCCCATTGAAATTGACTACACCTGTAAAATAAACTAGTCAATTTAAGCAATAATTAAAAAAAACAGATACCTTTAATAAATGCCCGTGCAGGTGAATCGCAGATAAAGCATCTAATTTTTATGTGAATCATATGCCCATTAACACAGAGTCCATTTGATTGCAGCCGCTTAACATCCTCAACAAAAGGCTCCAAAAATTCATTTATATCTAGAGGCTTGTTATTTCCATGGAAAATGCCAACAATCATAGGTTGTATATCAGGCATTTCATATATGCTACATAAAATTGGCCAAAACTGACGTTTGGAACTTTTATATATTGGCAACCCATCTATATTTACATTGAGCTGTATTAACATGTCTTTTGACAAGTTTTTAAAAGTGTTCGTTAGACAAACGTCAAGACCTTGATGCCAATATTCTCCACCCTGTATAACTTTACAACTTTTTTTCGTATTTTTTGGCGTTTTTAATAATGTTCTAGCATCGATAAATAAACTAGAATCATACTGTCTCTTGATTATTTGTAGGAGATCTTTTAGAGCTGCATGTGTAATATTATGTCGGATTGCCCAATTTCCTAATTCGGTACTTGAACAAGGCAATAATTGCGTTTCAGTATCTTCTGTTTTAAAAATGTCTTCATCAATAAACTGGTCACCATCATCTGATGTTTCACTGGTTTCCATTAGATTATCGTCAAGATCACTTGATGTGCTAGAAATACACTCCTGTTCTTTAGAACCTATGTAACAAATTATTTTTTATTTAAAATATACTCACAAAATTAAAACAAAATTACCTGATCCTGATGCTGTGTCGTTAGCTTTTGAATGAGAAGAAACACTACTTGGTGCATATAGATTTTTTAAAAACTCTTCATAATTTGAACGGTTTACCTTTAATTTTCGGTAATGGCCAGATTTTTTTATTTTTTTAAAATTTTGAATTGATTTTTTATCCATATTTTTTAAATATTAAGTAAAGCACAGTGTATATCTTTTATCTAAATAATTAAAATTATATAGCAAATATAAGCAATTGTATAATACTTAATAATCATCAGCTGCAGAAGCCATTTTTCATCGAACTTAAGTATACACCTTTTGCAACGAATATGAACGATTTAATTAAATTAAAGCTCCTTTTCAGCTTTATATCAGCTTTTATAAAGTTGCTGATTAAAAGTACTTACAAAAGTTCTGGACAAGCACTATTTCAGCCCAGAATATAACTGAATAGAGAAGGTTGAATAATGTATTATGAACTGACTTAAATAGCGCTTCCCCAGCCTCTTGTTCAGTTTTTTTTACATTGTTGATCAAAAGTAGACAAAAATTCTGCAGCAGCGCTAGTTCAGCTTAGCATTCAACTGAATAAGATATGCTGAATACTATAATACAAAGTGCCTTAAATAGCGCTTCTCCAGTCTAATATTCAGCTTAAGTCAATTGGCTGCAAAAGGGCTTACAAATAATCTGAAGCAGTGTTTGTTCGACATATTAAACAGCAAAATAGCTTAAACAGCCTTTGTCACTTTTATGCGACTACTAATCAGCTGCAGTACTCAGTATTTAGCTTGACCAGCTATTATATGTTTGTTGGGACGTGTCTAAGGATTTTTCGTTCAAACGTACCTAATAAGTTCTCATCGCTTTTCGACAGTGTCCAAGTCTCTGATCCATCGATGGAGAGAGTACTCAAGCTCTAATAAAGAAGATCCAACAATGAGAGAATTTTCCAACTCTGATTCATTGCTTCAGTGATCTTTGTAGGTATAAATTGTAGGTTTTCCAGGCAGGGCCGTCGCTACCATGTGTGCAAAGTGTGCATCGCACACGGGCGGCCGATTATAGGGGCGGCCAAAAGCAGGCCAGTGATGATATTTTTTTTAAAACGAAAATAAATTCAAAAAATTAAATACATAGTAATGATTCAGATATTTCTATAAACTCGTAATATTTCAAAAAATTTAAACAAAAATGCCAGAAAATGTTATGTATTATATGAACTGCCCTTTTGCAGTTGTAGTCATAAGTGCTTGTTAAGTTGCTCTCATTGAGTAATAAAAAAGACTTTTTTATTACTCGATAGTTTAAAAAAATCTTTTTTTATTACTCGATAGTTGCTCTGTTATAATATTGTTCCTTTATGCTTATGTATGGTTATAGATGGGGTATAGTTCAGTCAAGTTGAGAATTTGATGATTTTAGACACGCTTTTGATAAACGATTTTGTTTGTAATATATATAGTAGTGTGCCCGTTTCTTTTGCACACTACTTTATTTCAAATAGGCTTGGATCCTGCGTACCAAAAAAAAGTTGATTAATAGCAAGCTGAAAATTTGTTAATAGCTTAACGGTGTCTAGTCGGACAAACTTTGATGTACGGGAACACTGGAACAGGGGAAGTTTTAATTGTGGAACAGTTTAAAAATTTGGAACGTTAGATTAGGAAAACGTCCTATGTATTTTGTCGGACAGAACATCCAATTGATTTGTTATCCTTTCATTAAACTCTCATGCAAAAATCAGACTGCTATTACTAGCCAACATGATTCCTGTCATTTGATATGTTCTTGGTGTTCCACTTTCCACTCATTAAAATGCCCAGTTGGTGATAAACACCAGTCTGATTTTTGCGTGGGAGTTTAATGAAATGGTAACAAATCAATTGGAAGTTGTATCGGACAAAATACATGGAACGTTTTCGTAGTCTGACGTTCCAAATTTTTAATCTGTACCACAATTAAAACTTCCCCTCTTTCAGTGTTCCCGTACATCAAAGTTTGTCAGACTAGACACCGTTAAGCTATTAACAAATTTTCAGCTTGATATTAATCTACTTTTTTTTGGTACGCGGGATCCAGGTCTAAAAGTAACGTCGAGATCAGAGCAATTTTTATTCATATACGCGTTAGGGTTACAATGTATCTCCTGCACATTTTTTTAAATACTAGTACCTATGTTGAAACAACTACAGTGTTAAAAGGGGGGCGGCAAATATTAAGTTGCACACGGGCGACCAACACTTTAGCGGCGGCCCTGTTTCCAGGTCATTCAGGCAGGTGCTAATGTGCTTCCTTATAAAAATCCACCCTTCAGGAACCAGGCTCCCCCCTATCCATCTGCCGCGTTTAGGCGGGCATGAATAGTATGGGATCACGAAAATGTTTCCTCCTTTTGAGGCTTTCATTCACAGACTGCGCGGAATATCCCCAAGTATCGTTCGCTAAAGAACACGTCCAGGGATTTTCCGGGTCGGAAGAGGGGGTGGTTTTAGTTGGTAGGCGCCTGGTTATGGGGGACACGCGAGACGCATGGATCATACTCTGGTGTGTGGGTCCTAGCGTGTTCTCCTCTCCTGTCCGAGTCCAACAGTACTAGGGGCACCTTCCCTAGTCTGCTAAGAGCGTTCCACCTCAATAAAAAAAAAAGGTCATTAGTTAAACAGAATCGTCGTCGATCTAAAAATTATTCAAACAATTCTAGCTGTCAAAATATATGGATTAATTAACGTGTCCTGTTGTTTTTTTTTAGGAATTTATTATTAATTATAAAAGTTTTGATATAACTTAGGATTACTTCTAATTAATAATAAATACATTTTATTTAAAAGAAGTCAACATTTTAAATGTTATGAAACAATGTTTTGGTTATTTTTGATTTAAATCATAATTAGCTATTAATATTTAATAAAAGACACCAATTAATTACATATTGTTTACAACATAAATTACAAAAATACATTTATTAGGTAGGTATATTATAACATCATCCAAAGTCCGATCATATTTATTTATATGTATTTCTTGCAAAAATATTAAATAAGATCAATTTTATAATTACATACTACATATTAGTACATATTTCAAAATGAAAAAAAAAACATCTTGAATACGTATTCTTACAACCCGGTCAACTTCAGAGTGCTCTAAAATGAAATTACAAAGTAGTGAAAATGATTTGTTGAGAAACCCTATAATATTGCGCTGATGTCATTTTTCATGAAATACACACACCGGCAAAATTAGCCGAACACCTTAAAAATGGGACATGTTTGATGTCTCGAATTTCCTAAACCTGTTGTCCAATTTTAGTGATTCTTTTAGTATGTTATAGCCTTATTATTTAAGAATATTGGTGTAATAATATTGTTGCTAGACAGGTAAATATCATTTTATACCGGGTGTAACAATCATGCTGTGTTTTTTTCTTAAAGTTTGGAACACCCTATGGAATATTCTAGCATATATAAAATATTGAAATTAAAACTCAATTATAGCCTTAGGCTTTCTTAACATTTTGTTTTTTGATTCATTTGCTTATATTGGAAATTAAAAAATTATGGGCTTTAACAACTAGCCATGTTTTTCATCAATAAATCCTCATAGTAGGGGAGGAAAGTATGCTAAATTTGCAGTTATTCGAGCGTTATGGGGACCTATTGGATTGTGAAGAGTGGGTGCTAAAACCAAAAAAAGTTGTTTTCCATAAAGTGTGGGACTCTCCATTTTTAATTTAATTTTCCATTTCCACCAATCGTTTTTTTCCGATTCTAGCGCCATCTATCCATAATTGGAAAAAATGTTGCGAATAAAAGTTGCTTATCTTTACGCCAAGAATCCAAATCTGCAATAAAAATTGGGGGCTCCTATTTAAGATTTTAAAGTAACCCCCCACCCCACCTCCATGGGGAGACGTGTTTGGTGCCATTCGATAGATTTTTGAAAAATATTGAATACGTGTATTTTGCAGTTTTACGATCTGATATTCATTTCGCGAAATATCGTATTTAAAATTTTTAATTTACCCCCCTCCCCTCTCCGTGGGGTGACGTGCTTAGTATTATTCGATAGATTTTTGAAAAATATTGAAACCCCTACGTATTTTTTAGTTTTTCGGTCTGACTTTGGGACTTTGGGACTCACCCATTTTCTTACGCCCCCCGCTCAAATCGTCAGATTTTTGAAATATACACTATTTTGCATGTACTTAACTTACCTTATCTTAATCTGACCATTTCGAGGTTTTGTAAGAATAGATTTTTTTTTCGCTCCTCCTTTAATGAATTCCCCGGCGTTAAGAACCAATATATGATATAGGTGCATTTACAGGGTACAAGGTTACTCCCCATGTGATAATCTGACGCGCTCGAGTAACTGCAAAAATCCCCGCTTGGGCTCCCCTACCATCATCATCTGCTTAGTTTGATAAACGGGCAGATTGCAATTGCGCGCAGCGGTCAGGGTTCTCAATAGGGTGTCTAAGTTTTATTTACTTCTTATTCGTTTTGAACGGAAATTTTGCTAATTTTAAAAAATTAATTAATTAAAAAATTAATATATTATATATGTTATATATTATACAGTACAATTTTCAAAGGAGGAAGACCTAACCCTTCGGTCCAAACCTAACTTTCGGGTATTAGAGTGTAGAGTACCCCAGGAGGTATTTGACCGCTGCGCGCAATCACAATATACCGTAATAAACAAGCCTAAAGTAATTCAATAGATGTTTTAATAAATAAATTAATAAGCGATGTCACAATGACGACCTCAGCTGAAGTGGATTTCAGCTGAACTAGCTTCGAGGGGGGTTTTAATGTCAAACGCTGAGCGCACATGCAGTGTAATATTCAGTATTTATTTTTTCATGTTTTTTTACAAATTTTGTATACAACATCGACGAAAAATGAACATCAGATCGAAAAACTGCAAAATACACGTATTCAATATTTTTGAAAAATCTATCGAATGGCACCAAACACGAGCCCCTACGGAGGTGTGGGTGGGGGATTTAATTTAAAATCTTAAATAGGAGCTCCCAATTTTTGTTGCAGATTTGGATTCTTTACGTAAAAATAAGCAACTTTTATTCGACACATTTTTTCGAATTATGGATAGATCGAGCTATAATCGGAAAAAACGATTGTTTCAAATGGAAAATTAAATTAAAAAATGAAGAGTCCCCACCATATAGAAAACTTAACTTAATCTTTTTCTGGTTTTAGTACGTACTCTTCACAATCCAATAGGTCCACATAACGCTGGAGTAACTGCAAATTTAGCATACTTTCCTCCATTACTATGAGGATTTATTGATGAAAAACGTGGATAGTTGTTAACGCACATAACTTTTTTATTATCGCACACAAGTAAATGATTTAAAAAGGAAAATGTTAAGAAAGCCTAACTCTAATTCTACATATGCTAGAATATTCCACAGAGTGTTCCAAACTTTAAGAAAAGAACACAGTATGATTGGTACACCCGGTATAAAATGATAATTACCTGTCTAGCAACAATATTTTCACAACGATATTCTTAAATAATAAGGCTATAATATACTAAAAGAATCACTAAAATCGGACCACTGGTTTAGGAAATTCGAGACATCAAACATGTCCCATTTTTGAGGGGTTCGGCTAATTTTGCCGGTGTGTGTAGTTATTTTTCTACGGCCGTGCTAAAAGATCCACTTTCAGGCACGCAATTCGTTTCCGAAAGTTGCACTTTCCGCACGGCGTGCGTGAAAGTAAATTTTCCCGCACGGCGTGGAAAGAGTGTCTTCCCCGCACTCGGGGAAGACACTCCGCTATCGCGTCGTTCGGGTCAACGGCAGTCTCGTGCGTGAAAGTATCACTTTCCGCACTAGTTAGTCCTAACTAACTAAGTTAGTTAGGACTAAGTTAGGACTAACTAGTTGCGGAAAGTGATACTTTCACGCACGAGACTGCCGTTGACCCGTACGACGCGATAGCGGAGTTCGGGCAAGCAGTCGAGTGCGGGGAAGACACTTTCCGCATGAGTTAGGAACAATATTTTTTCTAGGGCCGTACGTTTGGAAAAATAGTCACAAAAAAATAGAGTTATATCAATTTTTATTTAGAAGTGAAAATACACAAATTAATTCTTTGACAAGGTTGTCAAAACCAAACTTTCAATATAATGGGTTACCACGACGACGATTCAAAACCTTTGTAATTGTCGACTGATCTGACTTTTAAATATTATGTCAAAATAATTTTATTTTGACATAACAGTATCTTTTACAGTTTTTTTAACAGTATCGTTCACTGGAACGCACTGAAGTTCTCATACCAATCTGAAAGATGTTCCTCGAAAGTACTTCTCAATCCAACATGCTGGTCTGGAAGATTTAATACAGTCAATACATTGAAACACAGAATTTGCGATGCTTTGAATAGCCTTTTAAGTCTAGTTCTTACAAGTAACAAAAGAAATGAAAGAGACGAAGCAACACAACTGAAAAAAAGAAACGAGAATCATTCAAATTTGTTTTGTTACTATAACAACTGTTGTGCAAAATAAAATCCTTGAAATCCTGTACATAGTCTTGAAAACAATGCAATCAAAATCTTTGGACCTTTTAATAGCTTACAGTTTACTTGAAAAGAGTCTCTTAAAACTAACTGAAATGAGCGGACAATTTGAAACCTTCTTTGAAGAGGCTTCAAATATGTGTCAACGTTGTGGAATACCAGTAGGGTTCGCTCCAAAAATAATGCGGAAGACTAAAAACTTAGATGAACTATGCGAAGATGAAAGATTTCAAGATCCCAAGGCCCAAGTAATGCTTTAGAGTAACCGTGTTTTACTCAATGATCAACACATTATGCCATCAGCTAGACACTCTCTTTCAAAGAATGAAAGCAGTGTTAGACGTATCGAATTATTAAACCTCATTTTATTTTGAATGCAAACGAATAAGACCTTCAAAACAAAGCAATGAACTTCATAAAACGTTTCCCAGATGATTACAGATGAGAGATGGGGGTTTACCCCCCCTTCCGATGGAGTCAAACCCTCGACGAGACCCCCCGGTAGGGGGCCCCCATTTTTATTAGTTCGTTCATCTCTTTTCTTTGTCTTCTGATCATTCTCCATACATCTTTTTGTGTTTTGTGGTAGTCGTGTTCCATCTGTTTTGAGAAGCTCTGCCAGTGTTCTCTTTTTATTTGTCTGACTATACTTTTCGTTTTTGATTCGTTTATAATGGCTGTATGCCTGTTACATTTGTTTTGTTGATATTGTAAAAAGTCTATTGTGTTTGTTTTATTCTTTTCTTCACATTTAACTTCATTACCACTCTAAGCTATGGGGTTTTCTTTTTTGATATTTTAGTATTCGTTACATTCCTCTCTCCAAGTGATTCTGTTAATTATGATAGCTTTGAGTTTTTGCCAACTTCCCTCGGTGCTATCGTTTTCTAATATTTCATTCTTGGCAATCTTCATGCAAGCAAGGGACAGAGCAGAATGGCGTAGAAAGCTTGAGAAGGTCGAGGCCCTCTAAGGGCTGTAGCACCAAGGTGATGATGATGATACTTACTTACTCACTCATTCCTCTTCACTCCATACGGAGCATAGGGCGTCAACTGTCTGCCTTCATTATGTCCTATCCTTTGCACTGATCTTTGTTTCTGCCCAAGTTTTACCAATAGCATTAATTTCTTTCTCTACACTTCTTTTCCACGTTTCTACGGGTCTATCTGGCCTTCTCTTTCCATGTGGTGTGTATTCTAGGGCTTGCCTCGCTATGTCTGTGTCAGGTCTTCTTAGTGTGTGCCCTATCCAACTCCATTTTCTTTGCACATTGTCTTAGATATAGGTTCCTAATAGTTAGTTCTTGTCCATAACTCTTGATTTGATATTCGGTTTGTCCGGTAAATGTTAAGAATTTTCCTTAGGCATTTATTTATGAACACACCTGCATCTGTCTGATACATTTTCTTTATACTTTCTACTTTCCATGTTTCTGCTCCGTATAGTTGCACAGTCTTCACGTTGCTGTTGAATAATCGTATCTTGGGTTTACTTACCATCTGACGTGAAGATCACATTTTCCTTGGCATATTGAATGCGTTTTGAGCTATTCCTATTCTACATTTAACGTCCTCCTCCGTCCCTCCTTTGTTGTTCAAAATACTGAACAAGTAGTTCTCTAGCGTTTCTAATTACGTGCCTCCCAATGAGATTCCCATTTCTCTTGGTGTATTTATTTTCATTATCTTAGTTTTCTGACGTTTATGTTAAGTCCGACCCTCTTCCTTGCCTCTGCTACTTTTTCAGTTTTGCGTTACATGTGTTTTTTTTCTGTCAAAAGGCATATATCATCTGCAAATTCCAAGTTTCCGAGTTAGTTAAAAAGTTTCCAACTTTATAAGTATCAAGTATCATGTGTTAATATTCTAGCGCCTTAAATTAAATATTTGATGCTATCCTTTCAAAACCCTGTATAATTTTATTACAAATCTTATTACTTTCCAATATACTTACGAACTCTGACATGCATTATGATACATTTTTATTAAATTCTTTCTCTTGAAAGTTTGGTTTAGGTAGGTACATGCAAATCGTTAAAATTCCCCACATTCTTTTTTAATGTACTTCGTAAAACAGTCACTGCTCTTCATAAAACAGACAGAAAGTCCGAAAACAAATGTTTTGTCTAAGTCAGGAAGTGGTAACAAAAATCGTGTTCAGGCGTCAAAAAATCAAAATTTCTCCATATTGTTCCGGTTTGGATTTTCCTTAAGTAAAGGCAATCAAACATTCTCATGTTTCTATCTGGTTTCTGAAATCTCTAACAAATGAAGCACTTTTGACGTTTGTTCTCTACTTTTGGACATATGGTACGCCTTATTTTAACTACAATAATCTATAACCTAATCTATAATCTATAGCCATAGCCCAATACTTGTCAAAACAAGAGATAGGTAGCAGTTTTGCTATCAGCGTTAATCACTTTCTTAAATAATTATTGTCGTGCCATAAAACGTAAACAAATATAAACTGCTCGTCAAAAGTTAAGATATGGGTGTTATTGAAATAAAACTTTTTTTTATCGAAAAAAATTGGTTATTTTCATATCAAATGGAAGTAAACAATCCCATTAATTCCTTTTTTATTCACAAAAAATTATCAGTACATTTTTATAACAATAATTTAGAAGGCCTTATACCATGTACACCTACAAGATGGCACAGTGCACTTACCATCTTATCACACAAAAAGGGCGATCCAACAGACCTCGAAAATTACCGGCCCATAAGCCTATTAGACCACCTCTACAAGTTATTCACAAGAATAATAACAAATAGACTGGAAACAAAATTGGATTTTTACCAACCTAGAGAACAGGCGGGTTTTAGGAAAAACTTTGGCACTAACGACAACCTACACTGCATAAAAGGAATTACAGAAAAATCTATCGAATACAACCGAACATTGGTCCTGGCTTTCGTAGACTTTCGCAAAGCATTTGATACGATTGAAATTAACAGCATAATGAGAGCATTGGAGGAAAGTCGTATAGATTATCGGTACTCCAAACTAATAGCGAATATACAGAATAATGCAACCATGGCCGTCCGACTACACAAAGATACCAAATCTATAAAAATCAAAAGAGGAATTAGACAGGGAGATACGTTATCTCCCAAACTCTTTACGGCAGTCCTTGAACATGCTTTCAAACAATTGGAGTGGGACGCCAAAGGAATAAATGTCGACGGTGAAAGGCTCTCCCACCTACGATTCGCAGACGACATAGTTCTTATAACAGACAACTTAAAAGAGATTAGAACTATGCTTACTGAGTTAGATGCCGCCTGTAAAAAAGTTGGTTTAAACGTAAATTTTGGAAAGACACAATACATGACAAACCTGGTACCAAGCGAAAATCCAAAAGTCGGCGTCAACGAAATAGCATTGGTCCATAAATATAAATACTTAGGGCATGAAATCCAAATTGCCAGGGACAATTAAACTGCTAGAGAAGGATTACCTTAGCATGGGCCGCATATGGAGCTCTATCAGACATCTTCAAGAACAACTTGCCAAATTATTTGAAAAGGAAGACGTTCAACCAATGTGTGCTTCCAGTCATGACTTACGGCGCTGAAACATTATCGTTAACCCAGGCCACAGCAACGAAACTTAGAGTGGCCCAAAGAAGAATGGAACGGTCACTACTTGGATTGACTCTCAGAGACAGGGTCAGAAACGAAGAAATCAGAAGAAGGACAGGCGTCACAGATGTCATAAAGCGAGTAGCATGGCTGAAGTGGAATTGGGCGGGTCATGTAGCCAGAATGAAGGACGGGAGGTGGACCCAAAAAATTACAGTGTGGAGACCAAGAGAAGACAGAAGAAGTAGAGGTAGACCACCTACACGATGGACAGACGACGTCAAAAGGATTGCTGGGAATTGGTTGCAGAAAACCCAAGACCGACAAAATTGGAAGAAATTAGGGAAGGCCTATGTTCAACTTTGGATGCAGAAGGCTGGATGATGATACCATGTGTTTAGTCTGTCCCTCAACCGTACAGAATTCTAAAGAATCCTTATCATTTCGAAGTTTTTTAATATAGAGGTATGGAAAGAAGGAAGCTGAGTTGCAGAGGCAAATATGGCTATTGGTATGATCCAGGCTGGTGTTAGGTAAGTGGATGTAGCTGAACGTTTTAAAGTAGGTATCGCAAAGTGTAGTTTCTCGGTTAGTCAATCATCATCATCATCAATGGCGCTACAAATCTTCGTGAGTCTTTGCCGCGTTTACTATTGCCTTCCATGTTTGTCGATCCTGTGCCACTATTCCCATTGTCTCACTCCCATTATCTCCAGACTTTCTTTGACTGCATCTTTCCACCTTTTTCTAGGCCGTCCTACAGACCTTCTTCCATCTGGTCTTTCACAGAACACATTGTTTATAAGGCGATTGTCGTTACTGCGTATCACATGCCCTGCCCATCTTGGTCTATTGGCCTTTATATATCTGATTAGATTTTCCTTTACGAATAGAAACTTTAACTCGTTATTACATCTGCGCCTCCATTCGTTTGTCACGCTGTCTCTGCAAGGGCCATATATATATCACTCGAAGGATTTTACGTTTCTACACCAGCAATTTATTTACTTCTCTTTTTGTTAGCGTCCATGTTTCGCTTCCATACGCGACTGCTGGTCGTATTATGGTCTTATATAGGTATCTGGATTTTTGCACCTCGTGAAAGAAGTTTTGACTTCATTAGATGTTGCATTGCAAAGCAAGATTTGTTTCCTGCCATTATTCGCGTTTCAACTTCTCGTTCTATTTTGTTGTCATTTGTGATTGTTGCTCCTAGATATTTAAATTCTTTAACCACTTCGAAGTTATGATCGTTTGTAGTAATATTTTGCCTTATTCGCCGTCGTTCTTGTTTTGAGACGACCATATATTTTGTTTTGTCTTCATTTATTTTTAGACCGATGTTTAATGCAGCTTCTTCAAATTTCAAGAAAATAACTTTGACTTCTAACTTCTAATGTTGATTGTGCCACTGCATCTACGTCATCGGCAAAACCGAGTATGATTTTTGCTCACCGAGCAGTTATGTCTGACTTGATTTTTGGATAAATCTTTCGCATGAAATATTCTAAGGCCAGGTTAAACAACAATGGAGACAACGGATCTCCCTGTCTCAGTCCAGAATTTACGCGGAAAGCATTTGATATTTTCCCCCATATTCTAACTTGTGCAAAGGAGTTACACACGTTTGTGTTACCGCAGTTACTTTCTTGGGTACGCCGAGCTCGATCATTGCCTTCCATATAATAATGTTGCACGATTAATTGAATCATAAGCCTCTTTGAAATCTATAAAGATTTGATGCACGTCCTGATTATATTCCCAATATATTTCAAGCATTTGTCTTATTGTAAATATTTGATCAAATGGTCAATCTTCCAGGTCTGAAACCACACTGGTAGTCACTAACTATTTCTTCGGCGTATGGTAGTAATCTTTTTAATAATACCGAAGCCAATATTTTATAAGTATTCAAGCGTGATTCCTTTTTTCCTTTCTTGTGTATTGGTACAATAATACTACATACTACCACACCATTATTTCGGCATTATTTCCTGTTGCCAGGCCTTTTCTATTAATTGATGGGTTTTACTTATGAGTTCATGACCGCCTTGTTTAATTAGCTGGCCAACAATATTGTCCAGACCAGAAGACTTATCGTTTTTAAACGTTTTTATGGCATGCCTAATTTCTTCCATGCTTGGTGGGGGTATTTCTAATTCGACCGTTTGATTAGATAACAGACTTATTAGAAAAAACAGTAAATCCTTTATAAAAGGTATACATTATGAAAAAAAATAATATATACCTTTTTATAAAGGGTTTACTGTTTTTTGTATTACATGGTATACAACCAGCTACAGAAAAACTTTTTCCTTGTGGAGACTTATTAGAGTGATTTAAAGAGAAGAAGTCTTCAAAAATATTATTCCACTATTCCACGTCACTATTGGACAAGGCTTCCTTTTTATTGATGATAATGCAACTCCGCACCGGTCTGTCACTGTAGTTGAAGCTCAAGAAAATCATGGTATTCCTCATTTGCCATTACCCTTGAGGTCTCATGATCTCAATTGCTTTGAAGATCAACTCCAGAGAGCATTAAATGCACAAGAACCACGCCGTGAAACTCTTCAGCAATTAAGAAACCTATTGCCACAGCTTTGGATGCAAATGAGGCAAGATGTGCTTAACAATTTAGTGGAAAGTATCCAATACGTTGCCGAGCAGTTATTGAGGCTCGTGGAGGGCACACGTTGCCAAGTTGATTCTCAGTTAGAGTTGACTATTCCTAGTTCGAGTCAACTCCAACTAAAACGAGCAGTAAGAGTTGATTTGAAAAATTTAATTTAACTTTTACTAATTGAAGTAGACTCTTCCTAACACTTGTTAGTAAAAGTAGATCGCGGGAAAAATAGAATAAACTCTTACTAGTTTGAGTTGACTATTCCTGGATCGATTCAGTAAACGTAGATTATACGAGTATAATCTCACGTGCTTTTTTGATGAGTGTGCGGCTCTTTGTTTTGCCGATTCAACTACTTATCACGATTTGAACATTTAATTTCTAGAAGTTGTTGTTTGTATGAATCAACTCTTACTAAATGGCATTGGGAAGAGTATACTTTTTCTAGTTGGAGTATATTTTTACTAGTAAATGTTGAATAAAAATCTTCATTTTATATTATAATCAACTCTTACTAAAACCAGCCGTTTGAGTTGACTCGAACTAGGAATAGTCAACTCCAACTGGATAATCAACTTAAACTGTAACATATATAATATATTATATTATTTTTGTTGGATTTTGAAAATGATTCGAGAGTTACAAGAAATTTTGTCAATTTTAGTTTCTTATTTTTTTCAGGAAACTTTTGAGTTGTAGATTTTTGATACAGAAAAGATGCAGTGATAATTTTATAATAAAGAAGTTTTATCATTTACGTTTGAATATTTTTGTTTTTGAAGCATTTTCTGATAATATCTCTTTTGACGAGCAGTTTATTTAGCATCTGTGTACTTTGTAAATAGACACTCAGTACACAATTGATGGGTTATTTATTATTATTCATCAGAATGCTCGAAACTTTTACAAATAATCTCTAGAGACTATTTAATAATATACGTAAATAATGGACAATTGCTACCTAATTGATGTTTACAAATTTCGAAATATTTCTTGTTTTTATTTACTTAACAGAAGATTTTCGTTAATAATTTTATAGTTTGTCGTTCCATACATTTTTTTATTTACAAAAACCTGCTTTAACTTCTATTAGCGGAGCTGTAACAGTTAATTACACTTTGTTTCGTAAATTAAACTCATTTAAAAACAAAAGTAGGTTATCGATAGTGTTATTTGAATTTAAAAAAATGTCTTTGGGTAATGTTGGGTAAATGGTATTTTTCTGTGACGATTGAACTTCTTCGTACTCTTCCTACTGTAAGTGGTGAACCGCACTCATCACAATTTGGACGTTCTTCTTTTTTAAACAAATGTTCATGAAAAAACTGGGTATGTCCAAGTCATCAACGTCTGGATCCTCGGGTGGTTGCCATAGTCCAATCTTATTTTTAATCTCCTGGATATTTGATGGTGTGGATTTACATTTACTATTCCAATTGACGGAAAGTTTGCTTTATGAAGTAGCTTTTTAGATCCATACTTACTGATTGGGGTGATGTGGTGGAACACGTTACAGTTTATGGTTTCTTTGGCATTTCTGTCTGGTCCTTCATTACCACTATTCCAAGCTATTTTACAGTATGAAATTTATTTAGTTATTCCTCTGTTAGTAGAGCTAATGGGTGCTGCGTGTATATTTTCCTGATTAGGTATATAGTGATCACATAGAATCTGTTGCGATTAATATTTTGTTCTTCTTATTTGCATTTGCGTATGCAGTATCACCATTCTCTTTGCCTTATCCCTATGCGGGGTTGGCTTCCCTAATTGCATTTCTCCATACAATTCTATCTTGAGTCATATCAATATTAATCCCCTTTAGCAACATGTCCTGCCTAATCGTCTCCCCCCACGTCTTCTTTGGTCTTCCTCTCCTACTCCTTCCAGGAATCTGCACGTCAGCAATTCTTCGTATTGGGTGATTAGCGTCTCGACGTTAAACATGACCAAACCACCTCAACCTATGCTCTCTCATTTTGACATCAATTGGTGCCACACCTAGACTTCCCCAAATATACTCATTTTTAATTTTATCCTTTTTTGTCACTTCACTCATCCATCTAAGCATTCTCATTTCCGCAACATGCATTCGTTGTTCCTCTTTCTTTTTCACTGCCCAACATTCAGTTCCGTACATCATAGACGGTCTTATGGCTGTTTTATAGAATTTTCCCTTCAACTTCATTGGAATTTTCCTGTCACACAGCACACCACTCGCTTCCTTCCACTTCATCCATCCAGCCCTAATTCTACTGCATGCGTCTTCATCTATTTCTCCATTACTCTGTAATACCGATTCCAGGTACTGAAAACTATTGCTTTTTACAATCAGTTTACCATCCAAAGATACCCTGTTATTTGTAGTAACTCCATCTTTAACTGAACATTGCAAATACTCTGTTTTTGTCCTACTAAGTTTTAAACCTTTTTCCTCCAGAGCTTGTCTCCACTGTTCCAGCTTTTGTTCTAAGTCTCTTTCACTATTTCCTACTAACACGGCATCATCAGCATACATTAGGCACCATGGAATGTTACCCTGTAGTTTCGCTGTTATCTGGTCCAAAACTAATGAGAATAAATACTGACTTAGCACCGAGCCCTGGTGCAATCCTACTTTCACATGAAATTTATTAGTCTCTCATACATATCCCTCACAATCTTTACATATTCACCAGGGACTCCTTTCTTATTGAGTGCCCACCACAGAATCTCTCGAGGAACTCTATCATATGCTTTCTCAAGATCAATTAATACCATATGAGCGTTTGTTTCTTTACTCCTGTATTTTTCCATCAACTGCCTTATAATGAAAATTGCATCTGTTGTTGATCTGCCCTGCATAAAGCCAAACTGATTCTCGGATATTTCGGTCTCTTCACGTATCCGTCTATCAATTACTCTTTCCGATATTTTCATGGTGTGGCTGAGCAGTTTTATAGCCCTGTAGTTTGTACATTGTTGTATATCTCCCTTATTTTTGTAGACAGGTACTAGTATACTGCTTCTCCATTCGTCTGGCATTTGTCCCACTTCCATAATTCTATTAAATAAACCTGCTAACCACCTTGTTCCTGTCTCTCCCAATGCTCTCTATACTTCCCCAGAAATATTATCTGGTCCTACCGCTTTTCCTTTCTTAATTTTTTGAAGCGCTTGAGCCACTTCCTCGTTTGTTATTTTGGTGACCATTGCTGCTACTGTCTCCGTTGACTCTACAGGCTGTCTGTCAAATTCTTCATTTAATAAGCTGTCAACGTACTTTCTCCATCTATTTTTGACATCCATTTCGTGAACTAGTATTTTATTAGTCTAAGTTTTCAGTCTAATGGCATACAAAGCAACATAATGCTACTCTACATCCCACCAGAATGAAAACAATGGGAACCTTCTCTGGTTACACCTCCGAGGCTTCTGCAATTTTCAAGCCATACGGATGCCGAGAATAAGGAAGATGAGGGAATTTTACAATATATAATTCACGTCCCATCTGCTCAGCGCGGTAAAGTTCCAACGAGAATAGTTCCCTTTGTACTCCAAACAGAGTAAAGTAAATCAAAAATGAATAACCATTTTCAATGTCGTTGCAACACGAAACTACAGCCGCGCGATATTCTAGTCCAATCAGAGAGTACCGCAAGCATCTCTACCGGTTTCGAAACTTATTAGTCTCTCATCAGGAGGCACATATGCTGCTCTCGCCGATCCAACCAAAACAAACCCCGGCGTGCAGTCACGGATCGCAACGAACGAAATGGTATAGATGCCCTAGCGGCAACTGCTATCAAAAGTCTAAGTTGTCAGTCTAATGGCATATAAAGCAACATAATGCTACTCTACATCCCACCAGAATGAAAACAATGGGAACCTTCTCTGGTTACACCTCCGAGGCTTCTACAATTTGCAAGCCATACTGATGCCGAGACTAAGGAAGATGAGGGAATTTTACAATATATAATTCACGTCCCATCTGCTCAGCGCGGTAAAGTTCCAACGAGAATAGTTCCCTTTGTACTCCAAACAGAGTAAAGTTCCAACGAGAATAGTTCCCTTTGTACTCCAAACAGAGTAAAGTTCCAACGAGAATAGTTCCCTTTGTACTCCAAACAGAGTAAAGTTCCAACGAGAATAGTTCCCTTTGTACTCCAAACAGAGTAAAGTAAATCAAAAATGAATAACCATTTTCAATGTCGTTGCTTTTATTTTTTTTTATTATTTTTTTTTATTTTTAGCATTTTATTATTTTCATCTCGGATACATCTAATCTGATTAAAATCTTTTGCTTTCTTTGCTCTCTGTTTGGCTATTTTATATATCTTCGTTTCGCCTTCCCTAGTATCAAGTTGATCGTATATATGATATAGGCTTGAATACGCTTCTGCTTTGGCTTTTGCTACTGCAACTTTCGCTTCCTTTTTTGCCACCATATAGTTTTGAAGATCTGTGTCGGATTTGGTTTCTTGTCACTTTTTATATAATGTTCGCTTCTCTTTTATTTTTCCTTGTACTTCGTTTGACCACCACCAAGTCTCTTTATCCTCAAACTTTTTTTCTGACGTTTTGTTAAGTATTTCAATAGCAGTCTCTCTAATAATGTTGGCCATTTTTCTCCAAATTGTGTTAGGGCTTCCTTTCATGTTCCAACATATTTTTTCTACTATTCTTTCCCTGAATAGACCTTCTTTATCATCTTTTAGCATCCACCACTTGATTTCTTGTGGTCCTCTCCGATATTTTTATTTATTTTCGCTGTTTACTTCGATGTCCAGAACAAGCAGCTTATGTTGTTGGCTGACTGTCTCACTAACTATTACCTTGCAGTCCTTGCATTCACGTATGTCTTCTTTTGTTATCATGAAGTAGTCTATTTGGGATTGATGTTGTCCACTTTTGTAGGTAATAAGTTGAGTTTCTCTCTTTTTAAAATGTGTTAACAATCGCCATATCCAATGCTGTTGCTAAAAAAAGCATGTCATCTCTAGCTTCATTTCTAGTTCCAAAGCCTAATCCCCCATGTATTGTTTCATATCCTGTCTTGGCTTGGCCAACTGCCAACTGCCAGCGATACTGCGTATGCAGTATCGCTAGGTAATTTACTTATAAAAGCAAATCTACTAAGATATTAGAGCTAGAGGGCCACATAATAGAAAATGTGATGGAGTTTAAATATCTAGGCATTACACTATCCAGCTACGGAAAACTTGAATTAGCAGTGGAAAATCAAGATAAAAGAGCAAACAGAAGCCTCACGTTGCTTGAATGAAGAAGTATGAAGAAACAGCACAGATGAAAACCCCTCGAAGAATCGATGGTAAGACACTATGGGACACTAGAAGTACAGATACACAACGGACGGAATAGGACGTTTCATCGCCGCTGGTTCATCGCCGCCGTTTCGACGCCGCCGGCTCATCGCCATCATATATCGCATTTCCTAGAATTCCTCATTAATACTAAAAATAAATAATAATTGTAACTGTCGAAAATTCGGAAATATATCAGATAGCGATTAACTGACTGGCGATGAATCGGCCGGCGATGAACTGGCGGCATCGAAACGGCGGCGATGAAACGTCCTAGACCCACAACGGAGATGCAAGGTGGAGTACATTAAGAACTGGGTAAAAATTCGAAGAGTAGAATGAAACGACTATATAAGCCGAATGACAAAAAATATAGTACTTAGTAAAGACGGCTAGAGACGGTTCCCCAATTCGAAGATGATCAGTGGGAAGACCACGAAAACGATGGACAGTTTACTGGAGGCACATTGAAAAAACAAACAGAGCCATTTGTACACAAATAGAAGAAAAATAAGTTGTTTCAGTGTATAAGATCGTTTTGTATAAGAAAATACAAGATGTGCGAGTAGCCAGCGGGCCATCATGTAGCACCGATCATCATTTGCTTAAAGTTAAAGCGGTACTCCCAAACAGATACGAAATAGAAAAAGAGCACATCGAGTCAAATGAGTTAATAAAACGAGTACGGTACAACCCACACAGTTTAAACCATGAGAGTGTAAAAATACTGTCAAAGCAGTGCAAAGTCTGTATAATTGAACGACTGCAAAAATTAAAACTGGATCAAGGATGTCTGAGGGATTTAAGGTCACGAAAAGATTGAAGCATAGTTGTTGTATTTCGCCTACCCTTTTCAAAATTTATCTGGAACAAGCACTCAAGCTGTGGAAAAGAAAATGTAAAGTAGTGATGTTGAAAAAGTAACTTTTCGCTACAAAGTACTCGTTACTTACGAATACCGAAAGTAACGATTACTATACAGAGAGGCAAATCGTTACTTTTATTACTTTGATTACTCTGATTACTTCGTATCAGAGCGAGTACATATTTGAGTATTGTATCTACAATCGGTTGATATCGGAATCGGACCGGAATTCCACGAGTGTTCGGTATCAGTACAGTGAACTAAAATTTTATCTATGAAGGGCGAAGGCTATGAAGAGTTTTACAGGATTATAGGGCACTGAGAAGTAGCTGAAACAGAGGAAGGCAAATCATTTAACAAAGCATGCACCCAGAAATAGATGTCTATACGATAAAATACGATTTGTCGAGGTAGATAATTTACAGATGTTTGTTCCTTTGAAAATAAAAATGCAACACATTAGATTTTAATAATAAATACACACTATTCTTATCGGCCCTAGAAAAAAATACCTAACTTAGATTGACCGGAAAAAATGTATAAATGATAATAGTTCTAGACTTTGATCATCAACTTTAATTTTACATGTAGGTATGGCATCTTTTTATTAGACCAGGGCATTTAACACTAAAAACACAGGAATAAATCTATTTTTAAATATAGTAGGTACCTAGAGACTTGCAACTTTTTGCATTGTATTTAGGATTAGGATGACGTCTGGAAAAAAGTCTACAATAGAAAAATGGGTGGAAATGCATTATTACATTTTAAAGTGTATAAAACGCATCGAAAAATGCATAAACATGTTAAAATCAATATGTTAAGGGCCAGATTTTCTTATTTCGTGGTATTTGGGGTCACTGAACATGAATATGTAATCAGAACCGACCTCCGAATTACCTAGGTGCCTAGGGTTACTGCTAAGATACGTCATCTAGAGTTTCGAGGGTTTGTTTTTGGCACTTAATTGATGCAAACAGATTACTCGAGATTACTGATATTGTGGAGCAGCAATGGCAGAACAATGAACAACATTAATTAACAAAATCATAAAACACAATAAAATACCGGAAGAATGGAGAACAAGCGAACTAATTCTACTATTCAAAAAAGGAGATAAAAGCAGCCAGAAAACTACAGAGGTATCAACTTGTTAAATCCTACCCTAAAACTTACAACTAAATTTTTACAAGACCTAATGAATCAGAAGATAAGTTTAGCTGATGAATGACAGAGTTTTCGTATTAGAAGATCGTGTAACGATGCAATATTCGCGATAAAGCAAATTACTTAGAAATCAATAGAGTATAATAGACCAGCATTTCTATGTCTGATTGACTTGAAGAAAGCATTTGACAGAAGAGAGTTAAGACTCACAGATGTAATCCGTCTTCTGTGTAATAGAGAATTTCCCTTAGATATCATAAAAACTATTGAAAAAATCTACCATAACAACAAAATGGAAGTCAGAATAGATGGACAACTTATAGAATCTATAGATATAGGCAGCGGAATAAGACATTGAGACTCGTTGAGTCCTATGATGCTCTTCAATTTAATCATGGATGAATGTTTATGTACTTTTGGATGCATTTTATACTGCAATTATGTATTTCCACCCATTTTTCTATTGAAAACTTTTCCTGTTTCACTATTTCCCTAAAAATCATTTATTTTTTCCTAAATGCCTTGGTCTATGTGTATTTTATTGTTTTAGAATTTATAAAACAATCATTTTTAATTATTAATTTGTCTGAACAAAATTATGTCGGGCATCTCTTGTTTTTAATAATTTTTAACATAATAGAATACATATCATTTAATTTCTATCCATTAAATAGATCGGTGAAGGTCGTTGTTATATCGGAGCTTATACGAAATACTGATAAATGCGATTCTCCATGATTACCGGTATTCAAATACAAAAGTAACAAAAGTAATCAAAGTAATCAAAGTAACGAATACTATAAATGATTACTTTATACAAAAGTAAGGATTTGAACGATTACTCGAAAGTAACTATAATCAACATCACTAATGTAAAGGCATGGGAATCCCTGTCAATAACGAGACAACACTACTTTCGCTGATGACCAAATTCTGATTGCTCAGGATCATGACGGCTTGAGTTACATGATGCGGAAGCTAATAGAAGAATATAACAAATGAGGTCTCGAAGTCGACATTAAGACAACTGCAACCATGTGTATTGGAGGGACAAAGCAGTCCATTACATTAGACGATGGGGTAAAAATTAAACACTGTGATGAATACAAGTAATACCTGGGCATGAAGATAACTCAAGATGGAACACTCGATGCTGCTATAAAAGACAGAAACATACCTCCAGGGTAGAAAAGCTATATCCACGATGAACGGTCTTTGGGACCAAACAATATCTAAAGCGAACAAACAGCACATATACAATACTGTACTTAAAAGTGTAATCACATATGGCAGTAAAGTTTGGCCACTGAAACAAAGAACAGAGAAGATGTTACTAGTAACAGAAATGGACTTCTGGAGAAGAGCAGCAGGCAAATCAAGAAGAGATCGGATACCAAATGGGAGAATACGGGAAATGATGGGAGTCACACATACAATAATTGATGACATAAAAACAAAACAACTAATATGGTACGGCCATGTACAGAGAATGCCAGATGACAGGATCCCTAAACATATTTTGGCGTGGACACTGCAAGGGAGAAGGAAAAGAGGAAGGCCGAGAAGCTGGAGGGAGGGAATTGAAAAAGGACTAGAGGAAAGAGAAATTCCTTCAGGTCTATAGTTAAACAGAGAAAAATGGTGGTTAGGAGTCGGAAGGCGTCGGAAAATGCTGTAAACCGATAGTAGTAGTAGTCTTTATTGTGTTACCCTGTAAAATTACAAAATATTTTTAAAATATAATAATTTTGAATGGGTCATCGGATTTCTTTGTCAGAACCTGTTTCCTCAGTGTTCTGTAATCTGTTTTCTCAGTGTATATTAAAGATACACTAAAATTTTTTTACCTGTATAAAACTGTCTACGAGTATTTATTTATACTACAAAAATTCAACAAATAATAAGTACCCAGTTTTTCGCATAAAATGAATCAGTTTCTTCTGTGAGAATATTAGTACCACTAGTTGTTTATGTTTATGAAAGTGTTATTTAGTTAACATTTTTGTTGTGTGTCGAACGGTAGTGAATAGTCCAAATTATTCCCTTGTCAATTTGATCGTGAGTATTTCAACATTATATTTCTTTACAATAACGTTTTTTAGAATTGTATTCAAATCTAATATCGTAGATTTGAAATTGTTGCAACCATCTTTGACCATTTTTAAAATGCATATTATTTTATTATACAAGATGACTAATAACTTCTAGGTTAGACCGGAGTCAGGTTATTTGGACCAAAATGCGGTTTTTGGGCCAAATATGTATTGATAAAATTTAGCCGTGGAATAAGACAGTTGGTTGTTGAAGTTGAAGTTTTTTCAGGTATTGCTAATAATTTCATTATTTATTTATAAAATACCGACCAAAACAATTTTCCACTTCCATTTCTATTTCGAGCTTTCCCTAGGTAGATAGTTCAATGCTTATAGACTAAGAGCCGCTATAGGTGAAATTTCTTAATCATTTTAGGCACGATGGGACCCTATAACTTAAATAGTAGAACCTAAAAGAAAACGTTTGAACACTGTGCCGTCACTTTTCAGTGGCACATGCGTCGACAGTGGCGCATCAAACTTTCCACTTATGGACGAGATAAATAAATTAAAAGTTAACAGAACTTACTAACAGAATTTATTTTTTTTTATTTTTTTAAGTTCTATGTGATTAACACATAGGATTCATCGTGATTTTAACCCACCGCCCCCTTCCCCCTGCCCCCACCATTAAAAACTTCATTTTTCGTTTTTATTTTTTTTTGGTGGGATGCAATCAATTTTAAAATTTCAAAAAATTCACACGCATAGTTGAGGCCTTTATAAAACATTCCTATTTTTTATAGACCCATAGGTAGAGTGTACATAACCTCAAAAAATTAAAAGAATTTTTTTTTCAAAAAAGCGTATAACTTTTTTTGAGGAATAGCTGTCGGTCTAATTTTTTCTTAATCTTGTGTGTTTTATCAAACACTATATTTTAATTTTTTTTTCAGATTTTTCCGTAAGTCTCCCCACCTTCAAAAATCCGAAAAACTGTTTTGTGGGGGGTTTTGGGGATTTTCCCTATTTTATAGACTTCATAATATATCAAATCAATTTTGTTTTTATAGGTTATATGTAACTTGAAGTAACTGAGTTCTTTAGAATATTTAAAAATCAGAAAAACACGTTCAAACCCCCCAAAACCCCCTTAAAAAACAGTTTTTTGGATTTTTGAAGGTGACCAACGTTACATAAAAATCTGAAAAAAATTAGAAATATAGTGTTTGATAAAATACACAAGACTAAGAAAAAATTAGATCTGCAGCTATCCCTAAAAAAACGTTATATACTTTTTTCAAAAAAAAAAAAATTTTAAATTTTTTTGAGGTTATGTACACTCAACCTACAAGTCTATAAAAAATAGACGTGTTTTATAAAACCCTTAACTATGCGTGTAAATTTTTTGAAATTTTAAAATTGATTGCATCCCACCAAAAAAAAATAAAATCGAAAAATAAAGTTTTTGATGGTGGGGGCAGGGAGAAGGGGGTGGTGGGTTAAAATTACGATGAATCTTATGTCTTAATCACATAAAACTTAAAAAAAATGAAAAAAATTAAATTCTGGGATTAGGGAGGGTATTTTTTAATTTATGTATCCCGTCCATAAGTGGAAAGTTTGATGCGCCACTGTAGACGCATGTGCCACTGAAAAGTGACGGCACAGTGTTCAAACGTTTTCTTTTAGGTTCTACTATTTAAGTTATAGGGTCCCGTCGTGCCTAAAATGATTAAGAATTTTCACCCATAGCGGCTCTTAGTCTATTAGATATTTAAAATCCATCACTTGTTCTATTATCTGACCCTCCAGTTTTAATTTACATCTTATTAGAATGGCCGTTCTAACCATTCACTTTTTCTTTTTTTTTTTGGAATAAAATTCTTCTTCTTCTTACACTTGTTGTAGATCTGTCGATCTGTTAATTCCGACGTTGAAGTATTTCTTGAGAGGTAGACTGCCAGCTACCTCTCCATCTTTTTAGTGCTCTCCCCGGTGGACGCTTGCCTGCTGGTTTTCTTTCTAGAGTAATTCTTGGTAGTCTGTGATACTCCATTCTTTTTACATGACTGAACCATTCTCTTCGTCTTTGCCTGCCCCATCTGACTACATCTTGCACGTCACATCGTTCCCTGATGATGTTGTTTCGTATTCTATCTCTTCTTGGCTTCCTTGCTATTGCTCTTAGTGTCTTCATTTCGGCTGTTCGTAGCATGCATTTGGTTTTATTGGTGTCTTCTCTTGATTCAATGCCATAGGTCATGACAGGTCTGATGCAAGTTTTATAAATTCTAACTTTGCTGTCCATTCTCATATATTGGTTATCCCAGACCACATCTCTTAAACATCCGGACAAGACAGCGGCCTTGTTAATTTGTCCTCTTAGGTCTCTGGCTGGGTCATGATAACTTGATAACTCTACACCTAGATATTTAAACTGGTTTAGCTGTTCTATGAGTTACCCCTCTACCACGAGCTTGCATCTATATAATTGGGTCTTTCGCAATGTTAATGCATTTTGTTTTCTGCGTGGATATGTTCATGTTGAGTCGTCGACATGCTTGATAGAATCGATAAAGTTGTCTTTGTAGGTCATCCTCGTCCTCTGCAATCAGGGCTGCATCATCTGCATAAAACACTATACAGATTCTACTGTGGCTTCTATTATTTCATCCATTAGCATATTGAATAGAAATGGACTGAGGCTGTCTCCCTGCCTGATTCCTCCTGGTGTTGGTATGTTGGTCGTAGTGGTGTCGTTTGTTTTAATTTTTATCGTGTTGAAATTGTTCATTTGTTTTATGACTTCATCAATGTTTGCCGGTATCCTTTTTTGCTTAATTTTCTTTATTATATCGCTAAGTCTGACTCTGTCAAATGCTCTGTCAAATATATGCAGGTTTGTTATATTCTATCGACTTCTCTTTCACTTGTTTCATGACACATATTGCGTCCGTCGTCGACCTGTCTTTTCTCGATCCTTGCTGTTTTTCTCTGTTCTTTATCTGTGATTCCAATTTATCCTTGAGTATGCCTGTGAATAACTTCATTGTCGTATTTAAAATAGTTATTCCTCTGTATTTGTCTGGGGATGATCTTTGTCCTTTCTTAAAAATCGGTATTGTAATACTGGTGTGCCAATCTTGTGGTATCTCTGCTCTGTCTAAGATCAGAGATACCAGATACCATGCAGGAATAAAATTAACATGTTAAATTTTTTGGCGGTTATATTAAATTGGTGCAGCATACGTTGTGAATCATCTTCTCTTTGGGAGATTAGTACATATTGCATTCGTCTGATTACTTTAAGTTGTTTTTCTTCCATTTGGCATCCTTTGAGTAATAAAGGACTCGGGGAATCCCCCTGTTTTATCCCATTGTCAGCTTCATTTAGGTCAGTTGGTTCTTCTTCTACTTTTACTTTTATTGTGTTGTTCTGCTAGATATTTTCGATCGTTTTGATTATCGGTCAACGCAGAATCTAGGCACTTAGTGATTTCAAAAATAAAAAATAATATTTTTTACTTATGTTTTTGGGCCCTAAAAATCGTCACTTTTCAATTGTTTTTTTAATTTTAAATTATTTATAACTCAAAAACAATCAAATTTAGTAAATAATTGGAAGCAACATGTTATTCGAAAATATCAAACAAAAAACGAAAATGAAATTATCGGACCAAAAAAGTTGATTTTTACAATTAATTTTTTTTAATAAATTAGGACCACTTTTCGCAAGGGTGACTCCGCACTTCCTGAACATTCTGGAGTGTATTACGAAAGTGATTATGCAAAAATATTCCATGGGAATATTTTTTCGAACGAATATTTTGGCTTATCTAATAATGATTTCCCAAAAAGGAAAATAGTAGATATCTACAACTTTCCTGTTTTGTGGTTAACATCAGAACCAAGAACTTAGTCGAACCACGTTCTTGAAATCGTGTTAGCGCAATATGTGCTGTATTTTTTAAGGGGGTAGGCGCAAAATCTTGGTCCAATGGTGATTAAATGCATTAATTTTTTTCGAATCCTGAGAAAACTAATAAATATTTTTGAAAAATTGAAACGCAAAATGAATGATTACATTATTATCGAGGGCTTAAAGTCCCTTAGAATAACCAAAAAGTTTCTTTTGAATGAGATGGTATTTGAAACTAAAAATCACACTTTTTTATTTTCTATTTATTTATTATGTATAAAATAAATTTGCTTTTTTTACCCCAGTAACTTAATTGAAATAAACATTATAGAAGTTTTCAGGGACTTTCGGCCCTCGGTAATAATGTAATATTTTATTCTGGGTTTAATTTTTTTAAAAATACTTATTAGTTTTCTCAGGATTCCAAAAAATAAATATTGCATTTAAATAGTATTGGCCCAAGATTTTGCGCATATCCCTTAAGACTAAAAATAAAGTTTTATATAAAGAGTATTCGCGGTGTGCAAGTACTTGGAGGGGATACGAGAAACGATCGTGCGCGAATAGCGGAGAAATATTGCAACTTTCTTAAATAATTCATATTGTCAATTGAAATTGTCAAATTGACGTATATTTCATACCTACTGTCATTGAAGAGAAGAAGAAAAATTATATATATTGCTCCACAATATTGATATGATATGCAATTATTATATAAAGGTAAATTTAATTAATTGTATTTTGCTTGCAGTACTGCATTTTAATAACTAATTTTATTTACTACATACAATTGTTTACGTTTTAATAACATAACCTGAATCTTATTTTTTCTTCTTATTATTTTTTTGGACTATGGCCTTGACAATTATCCAGTAACCAGGACTAATATAATTGGCCAATATACTTTTAAAAGTGCGAAAAATGTTGCTGAGCGTAGAAACCAGGTGTCGCTTTGCCGAACTTGCACGGTCCCAATAGGCAGCTTCCTTCTAAACACACTTGACACTTGATCCTATATGTCAAGTTTTTCCGTCAGCTCATGAAAAACGTCAACGTAAAAAATGGATGATGAAGAAAATCAGTTTGTTGCAGAAGACGTAAGTAAACTTGTAAAAGATACCATCGAAAATGTACTTAGCGAAGCAACATATATACCAGAAAAAGTCAACCAGTGGAGTGCTTCAGTGTCGGAACAATGTCTTTCAGCTCTCAGCAAGACAAAAAAGATGTTTAAGTACGTTATAACATGTTCAATAATGCAGAAAACTGGTGCTGGTTTACATACGGCTAGTTCCTGTTACTGGGATAGTGCTACAGATGGAACATGTACTGTAAGGTGGGAGAATAATACCATGTATTGTGTAGTAACAGTGTTTGGGCTTGCAATATAAAATCTTTTAAATCTATTTGTAATATCTCTAAAATTAATATATATTTGTGCCGACATTTTTAATTTAATAATAATTGAAAATAAATATCAATATTTGAAAATTTGCCTAGGTAAAAATTTTTATGGAATTATGGAATAAATCGCTTCTAAAATTTTGCACTGTACTTACTATATAGAGACCGGTTCGTAATTTTCTTCTTTTTTGCCATGGTTTATCTTTTATACAGTGCGTATATCTCACACAATGTTTATGCCATCATCTACCGAATGTTGGCGATTATAAAACGATAGGTTTATCTGTTTTGTGCCGCATGTATTATATCTGCAGCTTCTGGTATTTGGAACCGTTTCCTTAAGTTTTCAGCCAGGATTTTGTTTTCTGTACAATCTTCTTTCTAATTAATTCTCTTCTAACTTCAATATTGTCTTCCACTATATGCTGTAGCTGACTGTACTTATAATTATAGAACAATGGAACACAGTTATGACGCTTTATTCCTTTTAACAGTTGTAAATAATTCAATCCCTTTTCCCATTCATTTCAATACCTCTGTGTTGGTCATTCTGTCTGTCCAAGGTATTCTCAATATACGTCGGTACAGCCAGTGGCGTAGCTGAAGATTAGGGAGCCCCCGCGACAATTGTGACAATTTTTGTGGGCCCCCGTATTATAAACATAGCGACAACTAATAACAGTATAATTACTAACATATGTGTTTATGACAATATTTGGCATTTCATTGAAGTATTCATCAGTTACTGTTTAGTAGATTCATCAGTAGATTTTTTGAGAATAGACATGAAAACCAACCTATTATACATACATGTATCTTAATCCGACTAACCTATTTATTTTTACCAAGTTATTTTTTCGTCGCAGCTGAGCTCATCGTAAATTTTTTTTATATGTTTTATCCATTTATTTTTAAATTCCGGTATAAAATCCCACTATTCTGCTATTCCTGCTGCTTTTTCTAAAGTTTCGGAAAACGAATTTCTCATTTCTCGAAGATTATCACGATTTTTTTCAAAAAGTTGAAAGGCGACCGTTAACTCTGCCGTTTCAGATTGCAAAAGTTTTGATATTATGTACATTAATAAATTTAAGTATTTTAGATTGAATAGTAATGTTAACGACAAATTCAAAATTATTCATATGCTCTAATAATGCATTAATTTACAATTTTTCATCGTTTTTAAAATAGCAATGAAATTTTCGTTAAAGATTTCATTACTTGTCGGAAAGCTCGACGCAAAGCCATAACAGCATCACGTCTGGATGACCACCGGGTTTCACATAACCTTTCTAGTGTTGGCAAACGCGATGAATCCAAAGTCATAATAGTACATAGTACATCTCATCTTTTAATACTCGCACTAAAAAAACAAGAGAAGAAAAATTTCAAACTAAAGAAATAAGGTCATTTTACCAAGAGGTTAAAAGAATGGACAAAGGATATCACAGCCGAAGCATCTATATTAAGAATGAAGAAGGATTACTAATAAGTGAAAGAGCGCAGGTGCTAGAAAGATGGAAAAATTATTTCGAAGAGCTATTAAATAATGTTGAATAGGACGAGATGGACATAACACAGAACATGGAAGAAAACGATACGATAGTGGGGACGCCAACAAAACAAGAGGTAATGAATATAATCAGCCAACTTAAAAACAACAAAAGTCCAGGAGCGACAGAAATAACAGCTGAAATGTTAAAGGCAGGAGGAGAACAACTGTACGAACAACTATATTGGCTGGTGAAAAAGATATGGGAAGAGGAAAAAATGCCAAATGACTGGATGCTGGCTAGAATCTGCCCCATACATAAAAAAGGAGATAAACAAACATGTGAAAATTATAGGGGAATAGCACTCCTAGAGACAGGGTATAAGGTAATAGCACAATGCATACGTGGAAGACTGAACGAATACATGGAGGATACTGTGGGAGAGTACCAGGCAGGCTTTCGATCCAACCGTTCGGTAACAGACCAGATTTTCACGCTAAAAGAATTATAAGCAAATTGCTATGAGTACAAAACGACCCTGTATGCGCTGTTCGTAGATTTTAAACAGGCATATGATCGTATAAATAGAAAAGAAATGTACCGTGCTCTGAAACAACTACAAATCCCCAAAAAATTGATTAGCTTGATTGAAATGACGTTGGCAAAAACGAAAAGCGAAGTAGTGTGGAAAGACATCTCGGAGGACTTCGAACTCAAACAAGGACTCAGGCAGGGTGACCCGATGTCAACCACGTTGTTCAATCTTGTTCTTGAAGTAATAATGAGAAATTGCAGCATAAAAATGGATGAAACCATATTTAAAAACGAACACCAATGTATTGCTTTTGCGGATGATCTAACAATATTAGCAAAATCAAAGAAAGAATTGAAAAGAGTTGTGAAAAAGATAGAAAAAGAAGCAAATAGGTTTGGTCTAAAGATAAATGAAAAGAAAACTAAATACATGATAATGGGTGATACACAGCAAGACAATGAAGAGTTTATAAAAATACAAGGGGAGAAAGATTACATATACAGTTTTGACAGAGTGGAAGAGTTTACTTACCTTGGTGTGAAAGTAAAGGAAAATGGACATGAAGATAAAGAAATAATAGAATCCAGAATTACAAAAGGCAACCAGAAATACGGAATGCTGAGATCCTTAATGAAGTCGAAGTTTGTTTCAAGAAAAACAAAAGAAAGAATTTACAAGACAGTGATTAGAGCTACGGTTGTATATGGAGCTGAATTATGGGTTTTAAGAAAGGCAGATGAAGAAAGATTAGAAAGATGGGAGAGGAAAATTCTCCGATCAATTTACGGCGGCATAAATACACAAATGGGATGGAGAAGAAGGACAAATAAAGAGTTGGAAGAGATATATACGGAACCAAAAATCACCGCAATAATAAAGGCGCATAGAATAAGATGGCTGGGACATGTGCAAAGATTGGAAAACCATAGAATGACCAGGATGATATTGAACAGGAAACCAGTAGGGAAAAAAAGGAAAGGAAGACCCCGTAAAAGATGGTTTGACAGCGTCCAAGCAGATTTACGAGAATTAAAAATAGATAACTGGAGAAACAAGGTATTAGACCGAAAAGAATGGAGAGGAGTGGTAAGAAGAGCGCAAGAGAAATTGTAACAGAAGAATGTGCCATGAATTGTAAAATGAGAGCTATAGGGTGTCCCGAAAAGATTGGTCATAAATTATACCACAGATTCTGGGGTCAAAAATAAGTTGATTGAACCTCACTTACCTATATACAATAGTGCACACAAAAAAAGTTACAGCCCTTTGAAGTTACAAAATGAAAATCGATTTTTTTTCATATATCGAAAACTCTCAGAGATTTTTAAAAATTAAGTAAAATTTGTGCACCCCATACAAATTTTATGGGGGTTTTGTTCCCTTAAACCCCCCCAAACTTTTGTGTACGTTCCAATTAAATTATTATTGTGGCACTATTACTTAAACACATTATTTTTAAAACTTTTTTGCCTCTTAGTACTTTTTCGATAAGCCAGTGTTTATCGAGATATTTTGAATATTTGCCGAATCCACCACATATTTGTAGGTATATGGTTAAGTACGGTTATAGAGACCTGTTAATAATCTGAAAATTTATTTATAATTTACATTTTTCGGTCTTGACGGTCCAGTTAGCTGGGGCTCAGTCGATCGACAAGTTTAGTGGATTTGCGATTTGCGGTCGCTGGTTCGAGCCTCAGCTAGGTCATGAAATTTATAAAAAGGCCAACGCCGTAGTATAAAACTCGATAGAGTCTACGGCTTGGTCTGGAATAAACTGGCGTCTGATCGGCCTATGGAGGAGCGGTACGGGAAGGGATAAGGGCTTCCGGCTTGGTGATACTCCTCCATAGATCCCTACCGAAGGGCGTTGACGCCTAAGAACGGTGTATACATACATACATTTTTAGGTATATTTTGAAAAAGAAGCTACATCTCGATAAAAGGTGACTTATGAACAAAAGACTAAGAGACAAAAGTTTTAAAAACACTGTGTTTAACTAATGGTACCACAATAATAGTTTAATTGGAACGTACACAAACATTAGGGGGGTTTAAAGGAACAAAACCCCCATAAAATTTTTACGTAAATATATTGAAAAAGAAGCCGCATCTCAATAAAAACTGGCTTATCGAAAAAATACTAAGAGGCAAAAAAGTTTTAGAAACGTTGTGTTTAACTAATGGTACCACAATAATGAATTAATTGGAACGTACACAAAAGTTTGGGGGGGTTTAAGGGAACAAAATCCCCATAAATTTTTTATGGGGTGGACAAATTTCACTATAATTTTGTTTTAAGATCTTCCTGACATAAGAATTATACATGTCCATTTTCAATAAAAAGTCTTTAATAGTTTTCGTAATATTGAAAAAAATCGATTTTCATTTTGTAACTTCAAAGGGCTGTAACTTTTTTTGTGAGCACATTTGTACTAAGGTAAGTTAGGTTCAATCGAACTATTTTTGACCCCAGAATGTGTGGTATAATTTATGACCATTCTTTTCGGGACACCCTGTATACAGGGTGAGTTTTTAGTGCGGGATCGGTCGATAACTTCATTATGGTATAAAATATCGAGAAAAGTTATTTAAAAAAATGTAGGCAATGATATTCTCCACGCTTGGAAAATATATCCATTTCTACAGGGTGATCAGTAACTGCGTGGTATATCAAACATATAATTTTTTAAATGGGACACCCTATATATTTTTTCATATTTATATTCCCCTCATAATTCTTGTTCATATAATATATGGTTTTGCATTACTATACAGAGTATTTAATAAGTTATGACCATTTTTATTTCGAAATCACTATGAGATTAATACCCTGTATATAAAGAAGTAATTCGTAGACAATAATTTGTTTTATGTAATAAGATAAACAATAGACTGTAGTTTTTAAATTAAGTCCAATTCACATCATTGACGAATATTTGTATACAGGGTGAACTACAAAACCAAATTACGATTTTCTTTATTTTTTTAAATGGATCACCCTATATTTTATTTTTCAACATTATTGTATTTAATCTACTCTTTCATTTTTATATAGCATTCCCTATATCTAAACTGATTACTTTCCGAGATATTTTTAGTTTTCTTCAAATTTCGGGAATACATTCAATTTTTCTTGTAGAAATAAGTTAGTATTGAGTGATAATTAAACAAAATTATTTTTATTAGATAAATAACTAACACAAAATATAAACCATAGCAATATGCAGTGAATATACCAATAAATGTGATATTAAGAAATTATCATATTTCCCTAATTTACAAGAATCGTAAAATTCCTACAAAAAAAAACTTTGTATTGTATATAATAATATAACAAGATTATTTTTATTTAATAAATAACTTACATGAAACATAAATCAAAACAATATACAACTGATGTAACAGTTTTTAGATTGGTATATCAACAGCATTCTAAGCCAAGAATTTTTTAGTAGAACATTAATTTTTATAAGCACTTTTAAACTACAAAACAAAATTACGATTTTCTCAATTTTTTTTATAGTTCACCCTATATTTTATTTTTGAAGATATTCTTCTTTAGCGGCGAATCGATTGAGGGTAAAATTTGATTGATCCGCGCGCATGCGCACACCGACAGTATGGTATTAGTTGTTATACGGGCTCTGATTGGGTGTTGAAATTTTGAAATGATCTGTCAATAATTGTTCAATATGGAGGTTATCGGTAAACAAAAATATTGTATAATATTAGTTTTTATTGATGTGTGGACAGAAATAAAATCAAATTTATAATTATAGTGACTTTTTAAATAGTTTTGAAAAGCCGCAGGTACGTAATTCTAAATGTTTCAGTTGGAAATACCTAATAGTTTCAATACCTATCTATTTGGAAAATGTAAACAAAATAATGTAGTTACCTATTAGTAGGCAATGCTTTAATTTACATAATTTGATTACGAACAAACTTTCTACAAATCTTCATCTCATATATCGTTTTCTTACTCTATATTTTGTTGTATTTTATTTCGACAAAAATCAAACTAATAATTTTATTAAATTCATATAAATTTATGGTGTAAACGTTTAGTTTGTGTATATTCCCACATGACGTATACGAGAGTTTGGTTCATTTTGAAATGGCGTCAACTTTCGTACGGCGCGGTAGACGTGAAGTGGGTTCAAGCCCCAAGCAAGTTATTATTTTTTATTTTTTTATAGATTTTATGATTGTAAGTATATTATTATATAATTTTTGAAGATATTCTTCTTTTTTGAAAGTGGTAGATAAGAAAGTTAGTTTGATTTTTAAATAAAATAAGTACAAATAACCTTTTAAGTATATTTACTTCGTTTAAATTACCTATTATATAATAGAAGAATATCTTCTTACGTGCGTACAAAGTACACACACATTCTTTTTTTTTAATATTGTATTTATGATACTCTTTCATTTTTATATAGCTTCTCCTATACCTAAACTTATTAGTTTCTGAGATATTTTTAGTTTTCTTCATTTGCCGGGAATACATTCAATTCTTAAAAATATAAATAACCTAACAAATAAGTATTATGTAATAATATAACAAATATTTTCATTCAATAAATAACTAACAAAAAAATAATAAACCATAACAAAATTTAATGAATGTATCAACTAATGTGATGTTAAGGATATAAGTCTAAAGTAAATGTTGAAAATGACCACTTTCAACGCCTATGCAATTTTGTAACCGATATTCAAATGACCGAGCCTCATTTCTAACATTTTTGTAAGTCAATATTATTAAAAGCTTCTTTTATTCTATTTTTCATATTATCAAGCGTTGTTGGATGCTTCTGGTATACAAGGTTTTTTATACACTTGAAAAAAATCAATTTTGGAAGAACTGGAACACCGTCGTATAAAAACCTCAACCGTCAAAAAGATGTGGACCAATCACATAATCTCTAACAATATCACCTTAAACATTTATAGATCACCTAGTTTGAGTGTTAACAAAGTAGGGATTTCTTGATGCATATTAATGAAATTTAATATGAAAATTATATTATTAATAACTGCGGGTCACAATCTGGAATTAGGAATGTGTTACTAAAAACTTCTTGGCTTAGAATGCTTTTGATATAATAATCTAAAAACTATTAAATTAGTTGTATATTGTTTTGATTTATGTTTTGTGTGAGTTGTTTATTAAATAAAAATAATCTTGTAATTTTATTATACACAAGATACCTATTTTTTTTGTAGGAATTGTATGATTCTTGTATATTAGGGAAATATGATAATTCCTTAATATCACATTTATTGATACATTCATTGCATATTGCTATTTTTATGTTAGTTATTTATTCAATAAAAATAATTTTGTTAAATTATCATTCAATACCAACTTATTTCTACTAGAAAAATTGAATGTATTCCCGCAAGTTGAAGACTTCAATTGGACTTCAATTGGACTTAATTTAAAAACTACAGTATATTGTTTACCTTACTACATAAAACAAATTATTGTCTATGAATTACTTCGTTATATACAGGGTGTTAATCTCATAGGGATTTCGAAATAAAAATGGTCATAACTTGTTAAATACTCTGTATAATAATGCAAAACCCTATATTATATGAACAAGAATTATAAGGGAAATATAAACATGAAAAAATATATAGGGTGTCCCATTTAAAAAAATATATGTTTGATATACCACGCTGTTATTGATCACCCTGTAGAAATGGACATATTTTCCAAGCGTGGAGAATATCATTGCCTACATTTTTTCTAAATAACTTTTTTCGATATTCTATACCGTAATGGAATTATCGACCGATCCCGCACTAAAAACTCACCCTGTATGTATATATTTATATGATGTATTTTTTAAATAGACAAATTAATATTGTATATTTTAGATATGTATAGTAAAAAAAAATGTAATTGTGTTTTTCACGCCCAGGGCCTACATGGCCTGTTGAGCAAAATAAATACTAAAAAAACATAATCTTTTAAATATATCCTACAAAAACCAATTCCTGTACACCAGCAACAGCATCATTCAACACTAGGTTCAGATTATGGGATGCACAATGAATCTATAGGAAGATGTTTTTTCAATGTCAGTTATACGCCTTTGTACGCCTGAATTTGTACCACTCATAACGCTTCCCATCATACCCCTTTCCTCTGCAGTTGTGTACGGAAAGGTGCTTTGATTGTATAAATTTTAAAATTTCATTTACAAGACTTTCTGCACTTTGGTCTAATATGCGAATAAATCCCAAAAAACTTTCAACAACTTCTTCTTTGGAAGGTAAATTATTTTCATCGCAAGTTATTTTTACATACCGGAAATAAAACTAAACTGATTGTGCTTTGAAATATCTTGAGTGCTGAGTGGTATCAAGAATTAATGAATAAAAATAACTTTTTTTAATTAAACTAATCAATTTGTATTCAGTTTCTTGAGCCAGCAAATTTATAACTTCGTTTTGTATTTGGGGGCTCAAGTAATTTGTTTTTAAGTTATTGTTTTTATCGATTAATTTAGCTAAAACAGGATCATATTTAGCTAGTAAAAGAACCACCGACAAAAAATTACATTCTTGTGATTCACTTTCATCTAAACTACCAACATGTCTACGAAACGCTAAATTACACCCGGAAAGAATAAGAGTTACGTCAATTACCCGCTTCATTACTTCCTTCCAAATTCCCTATTTTGATGCTTATTAGAAAAATATGCTTTGGTACCCAATTTAAAGAAGGTAGAAGTATTAAGTTTGAAGGATTTAAGGGTCCCCTCCTAACGTCGGGGTCCCCCCGCCTTGCGGTCCCTGCGGGCCTCTCTCTTCTTCTTCTTTTTAACTCAGGCGAGACTCGTTAGTCTCTGGCACTTGGTCATAAGACCTTTGTACCAAACCCTGTTCTTCTCCTTAAACTTTAATAAGTCCTGTGGCCTCAACGAAGGCCAACAGTTTTCTTATTGGTAGTTTTAGGATCTCTTCTGGTTCAAACCTCATTTGACCAGTGATGTTCTGCCTTACATCACCTAGCACACTGCAATGGCATAGTATGTGTATGGCAGTTTCTTCTTCCATTTCGCACTTTCTGCACAATTGTTCATTCACCTTACCTAGTTTGTATAGGTGATTTCTTAAACGGCAATGTCCAGTCACCATTTCAGTGACCGTTTTGATCTCTCGTTTATTGAGGTTCATCAAACTGTTCGAGAGTTTTTTATCAATATTCTTGATTATTTTTTTAGTCTGGATTTGCCCTTGGGTGGTTCGCCATTTATTTTGATGATTCTTTATCAGCCATTTCTGAACCTCGTTTTTCATAGCATCTTTAGTGATGCCACAGAAAGGTTCTGGGCCTTCAAAAGTTTTTCTGGAGCCTTATTTCGCTAACATATCTGCTCGTGCGTTCCCATGCACCCCTTCATGACCCGGCATCCATATTAAAGACACTTTATTGTCTTTTGCCAGGTTATTGAGGAGATCTTTGCAGTTTCTCACCAGTTTTGATTTGGTGAGAGGGTTCTTTACATCCAGAATAGCCGATTGGCTATCTGTGTAAATGTTGATTCTCTTAACTTTAGGGTCTTCATCAATGCAGGCCACCAAAGCAAAAACTTCAGCCTGGAACACCGTTGTATGTTGACCTAGGCTGTAAGATTTATTATAGTTACATGTTTGCCCAAAGACTCCTGATCCAGTACCATGGGCAGTTTTAGATCCATCAGTGAACCATATTAAGTCTCCATTAATGTTTGGGACTTTTTGTTCTCTAGATGGTAAAATTGTGTTAATCTTCTCAGTGAAGATTAGTTCTGGTGTCATCATATCTAAGTTCACTATAAAGATGGATTCCTCAAGTATAGCCCCAGTAATGTTTGTGTGGCTATTCAATACATAATTTTGCCTCCAAGTATTGTTTGCTTTGAGCCTCAGGATGGTCATAAAGGCTACCGCCAAAATATACAATTCCAGCGGAGGGAGACCTGTGATAGCCTCTAATGAAGCCGTTCCTGTACTATTCAAGGCTCCTGTTATATTTAGAAGCGCTTGTCTTTGTAGGGTGGTTAGAGTGGTCACACAAGATTGCAAAGCCGTCTTTCTCCACCAGAGTACTGACCCATAAGTAACTGTCGGTCGTATCACTGATGTGTACAACCAACATATCACCTTTGGTTTCAATCCCCAGGTTTTACCTACAACTCGTCTGCAGTTCCAGAAGAGTCGCTTAGCCCTATTGGTTATATTGGTAATATGAGTATTCCAATTGAGTTTCGAATCCAGTGTTACCCCTAGATACTTAACCTCATTGGTTCTTTCCAGTACTTCTCCAAATAATTTTAGCTCACTCAGTCCAGTAAGCTTCCTCTTATTTGTAAAGGCTACCAGTTTAGTTTTAGAAGGGTTCACGGAGAGGTTCTCTTTCAGACACCAGTTCTCTATGTAGTGAAGGGCATATCGCATTTGATACGCAACAGTGCTGGGAAATTTTCCCCTAGTTACTATTACGATATCATCTGCGAAACCCTGGACCCAGATTCCTTGGGCGCTTAGCTCATGAATCAGATCATCGACAACTATGTTCCATAATGACGGTGACAGTACACCGCCTTGAGGGCATCCCTTAGTTGCCCTCAGATTTATGGTATCTTCATGCGTATCTGTGGATATTATTCTGCTCTGAAGCATCTGAATAATCCACTTGCATGTTGTGTTGTTGATTTTCTTCCTCACCAGTGCGCTTTGTATAGACTCGATTGAGATATTATCAAATGCACCTTCTATATCTAAAAATGCAGCAAAGGCGACTTATTTCTGATGCAGACTCCTTTCGAGTTCAGACACAAGATTGTGCAGGGCGGCTTCACCTGATTTCCCTGCCTGATACGCCCATTGCCGTTGGTGCAGTGGATTTTCATTTAAATTGTTTTTCTTGATGTGTTCATTCAAGATTTTTTCCATGGTTTTTAACATGAATGAGGTCAGACTTATAGGCCTGTAGGATTTTGCTAAGGTGTAATCTGTTTTTCCTGGTTTGGGAATAAACGCCACCCTTGCCCTTCTCCAAGCTTTGGGAGTGTATCCCAGAGCATGGCTAGCTCTAAATATTGTGATCAGGGGACCCATGATTATTTCCAGACCCTCCTGGAGAAGCTTAGGAAATATACCATCCGGTCCCGTAGTTTTATAAGGTTCAAAAGTTTCAATAGCCCATCTGACCCCTGCTGGCCTATCAGCTACGCCACTGGGTACAGCCATATTTCTAAAACCTACAACTTTTTTTTATAGTTGCTGTTAACGTCTATCCTTCTACTCCGTAGAGTAGAGTACCTACTTAACATTTAATGGCGCGCTATCGGATACTAACGTTTAGGTTGCGTTTGCTTACTTACAAGCTTTCTCATTTTTATGAACCTAACCTTGCTAATTCGATTCGGATCACCCGTGTTGAGCTGCCCCCCCCCCACTTGCAAAAATCAAAAAACAAATAGCCCTGATTTATGAGCTCTCATATTCCGCAAACTAAAAATTTTGAGCTCATTCCACTGAGCAGGAATTTAATACTTTAGTGAGGGGGGGGGGCTGAGTTTAAAAATAGGAATATTGAATCGGTTTTTGCGGCAGAATTACGAGCTATTTATGAGCTCATGAAATTATATAGTTTCGATTTTTGAACTCATCCCTTCACCCCCAAACAACCCTTTAATTGAGTTAACTTAAGAGAAAAATGCTGAGAAAACTTAAAATATATCGTGTTGCGGATATAATTCCTATAACGTATATAGTATATACTCTAAGAATAAACTATTAAATCACGTGCATTTCGATTATTGAGCTACAACCCCTTCGCAAGAAAACCACCCTATCTTCCCGGCTTAAGAGAAAGTTGTACTTATAATGTAGCCCAATAAATGACCGTTTTGGAGTGTAATTTCCAGGGGCAACTCCGAATTGCATAAAAATTTGGATTTAGGTTCTACTTACCCTCCACTTCAAAGTTGAATTTGTGCCGTTGGTTGCTTTTACTTGGGGGGTGAAACACGCGTGTTTAAAATAAGGTCGGAAATGGATAAACTGACTTATTTTAAGCACCTTTTGTTCTATAAAGTTTTTTACGTATAGTATTTTTACTACAAAAACGTTATTACGTAGGTCAAAATTTTTGACGTAAGAGAACTGTCAAAACATTAGAATGTGACTTTTCATTATTGCTATGTTTATTATAAACACGGCAATAATGAAAAGTCACATTCTAATGTTTTGACAGTTTAGTCCTGTCGCCAGGGGGGGTACAACGGCCTCGTTAATTCAGATGGACTTACTCAAGTTTTTTTTATGTATTTTGACCCGTAGAACACGAATTTTTTGGGTAACAGTTGATCCGGATGTCGGTAAGATTGTTATAGACCAAGAACTTGAGGAATCAAATAACAGCGATTTTTGGCAAAACAAAACAATATTTTGTATTTTTTGGGCCATTTTAAGTAAAAAATATTTCTACAAGTGTTTTCGTAGGATGCACAGTTTTCGAGATAAACGCGGTTGAACTTTAAAAAAATCGAAAAATTGCAATTTTTGAACCCGAATAACTTTTGATTAAAAAATAAAATAGCAAGTCTGCTTACCGCATTTGAAAGTTTAAGTCAAATTATATCGGTTTTAATTATTTGCATTGGTAAAAATTTATTTTTTTATTGTTTAACAAAGCTATAAACACGTAGGGTTTCCCGTGCTTTTACATGCGTTTTAACGCATGTAACGTAGAAATAGTCTTGATTGCACTAGTACCTATTCTACCTACTCGTTCGATTTTAAATGAGAAATCATAGAAACATCACTCACGCACTAGTTGTTTGTAGCTTTGTTTAACAATAACACAATAAATTTTTAGCAATGCAAATAATCAAAACCGACATAATTTTACTTGAACTTTCAAAGGCGCTAAGCAGAATTGCTATTTTATTTTTTAATCAAAAGTTATTCGGGTTTAAAAATTGCAGTTTTTCGATTTTTTGAAAGTTCAACCGCGTTTATCTCGAAAACTGTGCATCCTACTAAAAAACTTGTAGAAATATTTTTTGCTTAAAATGACCCAAAAAATACAAAATATTGTTTTGTTTTGCCAAAAATCGCTGTTGTTTGATTCCTCAAGTTCTTGGTCTATAACAATCTTATCGACATCCGGATCAACTGTTACCCAAAAAATTCGTGTTCTACAGGTCAAAATACATAAAAAAAAACTTGGGTAAGTCCATCTGAATTAACGAGGCCGTTGTACCCCCCCTGGCGACAGGACTAGTTCTCTTACGTCAAAAATTTTGACCTACGTAATAACGTTTTTGTAGTAAAAATACTATAAGTCAATACTTTTCGAGTTATTCGCGATTTAAAATGTTGATTTTTCGACAAAAAAACTACGTTTTCAGACCGTTTTTCCCAAATAACTCAAAAAGTAAATATTTTATCGAAAAAAATATTTTTAGCAAAAGTGTAGCCTACAAAAAAACGAAAAAATGGTGTACCAGTAAAGTCTACAAATTGAGTAGAAGCAAAGTTGTAGCTCATGAAAAATACATTCTTATTCTTCTAATTCCAAATCGAATAATTCAACGCGAAATCACCGAAAAAAGAAGCGTTTTTCGGGAAAACCTTATTAACATTTTTAAAGTATCGAAAAAGGCTTATTATTTGTTTTTTACAAAAGTTTACAGCATCAAAAATAAACGAGTTACACTGAAAAAAAGTTGGCCCCTTTTTTTTGGTAAAAAAAATCGTGAAAGCCTCCCTCTATTTAGCACCCTAAATGAAATTAATCGTTTGGCTTTACCATTTATTTTAACTGTATATGTATTGTTTATATGATCTGTAAGTTTGGTTGGTTTGAAGGGCTTATTTTTGAAAACATTTGGTTTTATAGTAAAATAAAATTTTCTAAAAATTTTTGAAAAATTTCATTTTTTCAAAATAACTTAAAAAGTATTAGTGATAATAAAAATCTTAAAGAGTAAAAAAATGTAGATTTTGCTATTATAAATATGCTAGTTTTATTTTGTTTCTCCGTAAGACAAAAACTGGTTAAGGTATGGCTGTTCAAAATTTGCATACACTCGTGATTAGTGACCCATTCAAGCTTTCTCAATTTAAACCCTTTCAAAAATAAACACTTTAAACCGGTGAGACTGACAGATCATATAAAAAATAGATAGGTAAGTAAATTGTTTGTAAAGCGGTAGCGATTAATTTCATTTGGGGAGCTAAACACGGCGAGATTTTCATGATGTTTTACAAAAAAAAAAGAGGGTCAACTTTATTTTGAGCGTAACTCACTTATTTTTAATGCTAAAACTTTTGTTTAAAAATTAAAACAAAGCTTTTTATAAACACTTTAAAAAAGTTTAAATGGGTTTTTCCCGAAAAGTGCTTAATTTTTCGGTGATTTCACCTTGAAATATTCGATTTGGAATTAGACGAATAAGAACGTAATTTTCATGAGCTACAACTTTGTTTTTATTTGATTGGTAGACTTTACTGATACACCATTTTTTGGGGTTTTTTATAAGCTACACTTTTGCTAAGGATATTTTTTTCGATAAAATATTTACTTTTTGAGTTATTTGCGAAAAACCGTCTGAAAACGTAGTTTTTTTGTCGAAAAATCAATATTTTAAATGGCAAATAACTCGAAAAGTATTGACTTAAGTAAAAAAACTCTATAGAACAAAAGTTGCTTAAAATCATTCAATTTATCCATTTCCGGTCTTATCTTGAACGTATGTTTTTTCACCCCCGAGAAGGGGTCACTGAAGTGGAGGGTAAGTAGAACCTAAATCCAAATTTTCATGCAATTCGGAGTTGCCCCTGAAAATTACACGATATCGCCGAATTTCCCGTTCATTTACTGGGCTAATGCTTGTAATTATTTGGCGACTACATAAGCTTCCAAATTACACGCATTTTAATCAGTAAATTGCAATTTATTTTGTATAGTGCAGTCACTGAAAGTAAAAATCAACGATTACCTTCAATTTCGGTGAACCTTCATCGATTTTCACGAAAATTGGTCAGTGGTTAGAGGATACCTCAAGAAACAAAGGTGACATGGTACCACCTTGCGCCTTTACCCTGAGGGTGGATACCGCCCCTTCTCGGGGGCGAAAATTATTTTATAAAAAATAACTGCACAAATCTATAAAAGAACAAATTATAAGCAAAATTTATTATATAAAGTTATTAAAATAAGTCAATACTTTTTAAGTTATTAAAGATCAAAAATTTTAATTATTCGTGAAAAAAATGCATGTTTTGAAGCGGTTTTCCGTAAATCACTGAAAAACTGTAAGTTTTTACAAAAAAGTTAATAGTAGTTTAACTCGTATAGCTTGTATTCTCAGAATAAACTCTTAAATCACGCGCCTTTCGATTATTGAGTTACAACCCCTTCGCAAGAAAACCATCCCATATTCCCGGCTTAAGAGAGAGTTGTACTTAAAATAATTTAAATTAATTATTTGGCGACTAGATACCGTTTAATAATTTATGAGCTCGCAAAATATAGGCATCTCAATTATTGAATTGCCATTTTCTTTCTATAGTGCAGTCACTGAAGGTAAAAATCAACTATGACCTTCGATTTCGGTAAATCTCCATTCATTTTCACGAAATAGGTGAGCGGATCTTGATGCTATCAACTTTTTCTGGAGCTCATTTTTGCTAGGTATTTCCAAGTACTTTGACAAGTATTTAGTACCTAAGTGTTATAAAATGCATCTCTTTCCCGTTATTTAACTTGAATCCTTAGATTTGAACAGTCGGAGAAAAAAATATACATTTAATTAGCAATAACCTACTTTAAATTAACATTAAAGGGTTTTTCAAGTAAGCAATTTATTACATTTTTTACTAGCTTCAATTTTAGTAATGAAAGCTTTTTTGTAAAAACTTACAGTTTTTGAGTTATTTATGAAAAATCGCTTTAAAGTGCATTTTCTTTCACAAAAATTAAAATATTTGATCTTTAATAACTCAAAAAGTATTGATTTATTTTAATCACATTATATAACAAATTTTGCTTACAATTTGTCCCTCTCTCGATTTGTGGGGTTCTTTTTAATAAAGTAATTTTCACCCCTGAGAAGGGGTGACATATACCCCAGGTTAAAACCCCAAGTTGTTATTGTCAATTCGTGAAAATCAATGGAGATTTACCGAAATCGAAGGTCATAGTTGATTTTTACTTTCAGTGACTGCACTATAGAAAGAAAATGGCAATTCAATAATTGAGATGCGTATATTTTGCAAGCTCATAAATTATTAAACGATATGTAGTCGCCAAATAATTAATTTAAATTATTTTAAGTACAACTCTTAAGCCGGGAAAATGGGATGGTTTTCTTGCGTAGGGGTTGTAGCTCTATAATCGAAAGGCGCGTGATTTAAGAGTTTATTCTTAGAATATAAGCTATACGAATTAAACTACTATTAACTTTTTTGTAAAAACTTATAGTTTTTCAGTGATTTACGAAAAACCGCTTCATAACATGCATTTTTTTCACGAATAATTAAAATCTTTGATCTTTAATAACTTAAAAAGTATTGACTTATTTTATTAACTTTATATAATAAATTTTGCTTTTAATTTGTTCTTTTATTGATTTGTGCAGTTATTTTGTATAAAATAATTTTCACCCCCGAGAGGGGCGGTATCCACCCGCAGGGCAAAGACGCAAGGTGGTACCATGTCACCTTTGTTTCTTTGTTTCTTTTCTTGACGTATCCTCTAACCACTGACCAATTTTCGTGAAAATCGATGAAGGTTCACTGAAATTGAAGGTAATCGTTGATTTTCACCTTCAGTGACTGCACTATACAAAATAAATTGCAATTTACTGATCTAAATGCGCGTAATTTGGAAGCTTCTAATTATCAAATGATATTATATTCGCCAAATAATTAGTTTAATGCATTTTAAGTACAACTTTCTTTTAAGCCGGGAAGATAGAGTGGTTTTCTTGCGAAGGGGTTGTAGCTCAATAATCGAAATGCACGTGATTTAATAGTTTATTCTTAGAGTATATAAGCTATAGGAATTATATCCGCAATACGATATATTTTAAGTTTTCTCAGCATTTTTCTCTTAAGTTAAATCAATTAAAGGGTTGTTTGGGGGTGAAGGGGATGAGCTCAAAAATCGAAACTATATAATTTCAAGAGCTTATAAATAGCTCGTAATTCTGCCGCAAAAACCGATTCAATATTCCTATTTTTAAGTAGTGGGGGGGCTGACTCAGCCCCCCCCCCCACTAAAGTATTAAATTCCTGCTTAGTGGAACGAGCTCAAAATTTTTAGTTTGCGGAATATGAGAGCTCATAAATAGCTCATAAATCAGGGCTATTTGTTTTTTGATTTTTGCAAGTGGGGGGGGGGGGCAGCTCAACACGGGTATTCGGATCTTAATCTCTACGTCTGGGCCCTTCTTACTGTTTACTGTGTATCCTAGATATTTGAATCAGTATACTCTTTCAATATGTTCGGTTTCAATATGTGGGTCGTTATTTTGAATGTTCTTTTCTCTAATCACCATAAATTTAGTTTTTTCTGTATTGATCTTTAGTCCAAATTGGTTGTCCTTAGTATTTACTGTATTGAGTATCATCTGTAAATTTTTGATTTTATCGGCGAGTATAACAGTATCATCTGCATATCGAGAATTACTTATTGGTACGCCATAGATATTGATGCCTTCGCTCTACTTTTCTAATGACTCACCATATTATGATATTATTATTAAGAAAAAAAAACGAACATGTTAGAAAACATTGAAGGAAAAACAAAATACATGCAAGCCAACACAAAAAAAGAAACAATAATCCGCAAGAACTAAAGTAGATGGATATAATTTTAAAGTAAGCACGTTTTAAATATTTTGGGGAACCAGGTAATTGAACGAATGAAAAATAGAGTTACATAGTCATCTTCACTGTGTTAGGTCTATTTTTGGTTTTTATCCTATTTATGTTCATTCTGTTCGTTCCACTTTCTTAATGGACCAACGTCGGGAAAACAGTGATTTTAAGACACTTGGTTTTTTAATATATTATTCCCTATGCTTCCTTGAACACCTTACCGGCCATCTGGCTACTGAGACAGGTTGCGTTCATTACTGCGCAGCGCACCTGTACAGGTAAATATATCGAATTTAAAATAATTTTTTTTGCCATTACTTTTTAAACATTATTAGAAATATGAATTATAATTGCCTGCCATTTCTGTGGTTGCTAAATATGCGCCAGACGCTATTTTTTATAAATAATAATTGAAAAATTTAAATCATTTTAGTATATCTGAAATTTTAATATTATATTATTTACACATAAATAAATGCAAAATTAATTTGCCAGGCATTAATTCGGTTGCATTCACCAGCCAGATGGATTTAAAATCATAAAAATAATGATGTGTATTTTCAGCAAAACGATCGCTGGTTGGGTTAAGAAACTAGACAAACTACAAATAAAAGATACGACAATTTCGGGGGTGAATGCTGTCCGCACATGGATTAAGATGGGTCAGTCACAATTCACAGTTTGTTAACGATTCTTGTCGAGTTTCTATTTAGTGAAAAGTAATTGTGATACAATATAATGGCAAATAAAATACAATGCCTGTACGATATCTGTATCTTTTGTTTGTCTTATTTCTTAACACAGCCAGCGTACGTTTTGCAGAAAATATATTGTTATGATCTGCTCTCTATTACTTTTATAAATTATTATATTAACGCAAATCATACATAAAAATATTAAGAAACAAATCTCAGGGTGCCTTTTGTCAAAAAAAAATTTAATTAAATGCTCTTAGGTTATACTTATCCTTTCTCGTGGCTTCAGGCTTCAGTATCTCTTAGTTGATCCTTATCGGGATAAAATAGGAGAAGGAAATAAATAGAAAAATCATAAATAAACACATACAAATACCTTTATTATCAAAAGCAATGCTCTATAAATTTATCAATTAAATCCTGTGGGCATAACTGCCCAAAAGAAACTTTTACCATATAAATTAATCTAATTCAAACAAATATTTATCGCTTTGTTCTTGATACCCTTAATAAAAAACAAGCTAAACAAACAAATTTGGTATTCGCAAATTACTTATACTTCCTATTAAATTTTTGAAATGTTGGAATCTTAAATGCATATGCTTTTACGTAAAAAAATTTAACTTCTGATTAGAGTTGCACAAGTTTGACTTGAATGTTTGAACTTGACTTGAGTTTGACTTAATTTCAAGTCAAACTCAAGTCAATCCTTCTGACAAATAATTCAAGTCAAGTCAAACTGGTCAATCGTACAGGTTTGAAAATTCAAACTGTTTGTCAAACTAGTTTGAAAGTGAAAGAGTTTGAAAAATAATTTATTTAGTAGATATACTTTTTTGTCGAGATAGATAATATGTTAGTTGCTAATTAAGATAAGAAAATTAATAATACAATGAGTGCCATATAAAAGTAACTTGATACAGAGAGCGAATATACTCAAAATGGGTCTTAAAATTCTTGAAAATGATTCATGTATGCTTAAAATTGCTTGCTGGCAAGTTTCGTTTTATGTATCGATATCACTTTTTTTTATTTGAGTGTGCCCGTACTTCACTCTCGCCGAAGTCGATCGAGGTTCAACAAGTACGAGAGTGTAGACAGCCCCCTTGTCTAACTTTGCCTCACTTCGTTCTACTTCCATTCTCTGTCGGTCTGGTCAAAGGGATCTTTGTCGGTATCGCAATTCCTCGCGAAGTAGAACGAGTGTGTAGAGAGGGTACTTCGGACTTCGGTCAACTTTGGCGAAGTAACTTCGCCGAGAGTGTGGAGCCCGTGTTACTAGATTAAAACAAAGCATTCGTTGAACGCCTGAACGAGAGTGTAGACGGCCACTTGTGTAACTTTGCCTAACTTCGTTCTACTTCCGAAATCTGTCGGTCTGGCGCGTCCGAGTCAAAGGGATCTTTGTCGGTATCGCACCGCTTGAATGTGTTCCTCGCGAAGTAGAACGAAAGTGTAAAGAGGCACTTCGGACTTCGGTCAACTTTGGATAAGTAACTTCGCCGAGAGTATGGAGCACGTTTTTGGTTTTTTTATCATACCAAGCGTAATTTAATCTACTTTAACAAAAATTTATGAAGGAACAACAAAATATTATATTTTTGATAGAGTAGGTTTAATGATTTTTTTGCGACTTTGCAATGTCGTTTTAAAGAATTAGTTCACTATTTTTCATTTTATAACGCTGTTCTTTATTTTTACATAACACAAGTATGGACTTTTAGAGTTGGGCGTATTTTAAATACATTGTATTTCAAATATGTACTATTTAAAATACACTGACTAATGTATTTTGTATTTGAAATACCAGAGGCGAAATTATTTTGTATTTCAAATACTCGAAATAGTATTTTGAAAATACTTTGATTGCAAAATACACCTTTTGATATCTTGTAGTAATGTTTATCTGTTAGAATGAATCACCTCTTTGCGGAAGTTACCTGGAATTAGAATAGGGGAGTAGGATTAGAAGATGGGTCATAAACCTGATCCCAGCAATTTAGTTTATGGCTGTGTTTGTGGCAATTCATTTTGGATTATTTTATTTTTGTCTCTATAAAATAACAAATTTGTATTTACACCAAAGAATATTTTACACAAGTTGAGCACAACTAATAATAGATAGATATTTACTAAAGCGATAAAGCCATAAAGCACAGCATGAAGAATAGTCAGTCCTATTTCCTATTATTCACTTCTTGCATTTTCGTCGTCAGCAAACATGTGGGGCCAGATGACCCGCTCCGCCCGCGCGGCGCTACGAAAGAAAAAATTACAGTGACCGCATAATATGGGTTTTTGTCTAAAAAAACAACTAGAAAGATTGAAAAGTCAATTGAAGTTTACATTTCGGAATATATTGAACCTAAGATTAAAAAAATTTAATCATTTTCGATAAAAAGTCGACGGCGATCAATGTGTTAGAATGTATGTGTAATGTATGTAATTTAAAATAACATTTTTTTCAAACAAATAAGTTTTTCATTTTCGGTTTTTTGTTTTTGAAAAAAATTTAGGTTAACCTCCAAAAAAGTCTTGATAAAGAACACCAGGGCCTGGATTCCGTGCACTGTAGATATCTACACGTCGCTTTCTATCGATGTCAATTTTCGTAAAAATATTTGAATTTTTAGCTTTAATTGAATTATTTTCTAGTTTTACTAGGTTATACTCTAATTGATGTTGAAGTGACACTTAGTAAAACAAGAAAATATTTGAATTAAAACTAAAAATTAAAATATATTGACATCGCGCCGATCGCTTTCTATTAATGTCAATATATTTGAATTTTTAGTTTTAATTCAAATATTTTCTTGTTTTACTAAGTGTCACTTCAACAACAATTAGAGTATAACCTAGCAAAACTAGAAAATAATTCAATTAAAGCTAAAAATTCAAATATTTTTACGAAAATTGACATCGATAGAAAGCGAGGTGTAGATATCTACAGTGCACGGAATCCGGGCCCAGATTGTAACCTCTTTGCATTAGCGACAGCGACGGATCTACGGGGAGGGAAAAAGAGGAAATTTCCCCCTAACAAGGTTCAAAATTAAAGAAAAAATGGTTGAAACATACAAATATATTACATGACTGAAACTTAAACCACAGACAGACAAAGTCAACCCAATAAACACGCTAGTTAGAAAAATTGAGGGAACTTAATACATATAAGTTATTATTTATATCTTTTATGTAGGTTGGGTTTATCTTGCTTATTTCTTTTGGTTGGTGTTTCATTGGAAGTTTCCCGCTAAAGCAAATTTCCCCTCCCAAGGCAAATGTCTAGATCCGCAACTGCTTTGCATTCTATTTTGAATAAAATTCGTCAGGACGCAGGTATTTGTATTTTGTATTTGAAATACATCGGAGCAAAGTATTTTGTATTTGAAATACAAGCGCAAGAGTATTTTTGTATTTTGTATTTCAAATACTCATATACAGTATTTGGCCCAACTCTGTGCACTTTGCAATTTTCATTGTTTTAAAATCACCTGCCGCAACGTCAAATAAATCAGTATATTTATTTTTCTTAATTAATTCTGCTTCGACTACAGATTTTTTTTAATTTTTGCAGTGGGAATACCTTCAAAATCAGACTCAATTTGTTCTGGTACTTATTCTGAGCCGAAAAATATTCAGGTTAAGATATTATGTTTTCACAAAGCACATACTTCAAAACGAACGTAATAAACAAGCCAAGCATATACTTCTTAATATGAACTACAAACTAATTTGCGAAGTTACAGAGTACAGGTTCAGAGCTACCCAAATAAGTCAAAACAAAAGTCGGTACACTCTTAATTAGAACTGGAAATAAACACGTTGCGCAACACGATATTCAAACTTCAAACTGTTTGAAGAAGTTTGATTTCAAGTCAAACCTAAAGATATCAAATTCAAGTCAAGTCAAACTTTTTTACAAAAAAAGTTTGGTTTTCAAGTCAAGTCAAGTTTATTGAGTAAAATCAAACTAGTTTGACTTGATACATCTCTACTTCTGATTATAAAGAATATCTATCACATAGGTTATTGACTGACCTTTTTGATTCACACACAATGATGTCTCCTCTTGACCCAAACAGCTCCTCCTTGTTGATTATGTTAGGCTACCAATCAAAGCCCTCTCCGTTCTCAGCAAACAATCCAGCAGGATACCAGCAACTATTTCTCCAAAACACAAGCCAGGCCTCTTTTTGCCAGTACTCGTTCAATAAACTCCAAAACTCTCTCCTCTCTTTCCCTCAACAATAATCTCCTGAGACCCAAGTATCTTTTTACTTGGTGTCACAAATAATTTTAATAACGATAATTCTTGTAACTTACTCTCTTGGACTTTACAGAATCAATGAGGTATTTCTTCTCGATTTGATTTGTCTCTCCTCTCATTCCACTTTTCAGCTACTCTCACTATCAAAACAACCACTAGTACTTGCTTCTGAACTACTCACGAAAACTTTTGACTGCTCTTCTCGAATACCGGTAACACAATAATCCCTCTTTCCAAAACTATCTGAAAATTCAACCTTCTCTCCTTCCCATTCTAAATTGCCAAACCAATCAGAGACATTTCTTCTTCCCCATTCTTTTTTTCATTCGAAACACCCACTCATACTTTCAAAAATATTCCTACCATCATAATAATTCCTTTCGGGAAATTCTACAAAATTTACTCGGGGTTAAACAAAAAGAGATTAAAATTCCAAACTTACTTTACCTTAATTTTCTAAGAACTAATTACCTATGGCTTCTACCTTTCCCGTAATAAACAATCGGTTTAAAATAATAATCCTAAATAACTTTCACTTCACTTTTATTTACAAATGTTTTTAATTTTCTTCATGGAAAAATTCATTAAGGAGAAACCACCTTGCGTAAAAGCTAACTTCTAATAAATATCTACAAATCAATATACAGGGTGTATCAAATTTATGTGCCCGCGTTATATGTTTCTAAGAATGTTTAAAAAGTAATGGCAAAAAAAATTTTTGTCTTAAAATAATTTTAAATTCGATATATTTACCCGTACAGGTGTGCTGCGCGGTAATGAACGCAACCTGTTTCAGATGGCCGGGAAGGTGTTCGAGGATTCATAGGGATTCATATATTAAAGAATCAGCTGTCTTAAAATACTTTCTCGAAAACGTTGATAGCCATTTAGACCAGTGTTTCTCAACCGCCGGTCCATGGACCGGCGCCGGTCCGTGGAAAAATTTTGCCGGTCCGCAGAAAATATGTTGCATTTGCAAACCCACCGCGAATTTCGCACTCTGATACAGTGACATCCAACAGAAAAAGGTCGTTGGCCTGTGCACTAATGGAGCAGCTAATATGACAGGAAAGCACTGTGGTGTTGCTAAAAAAATTCAAGAAGTTTCGTCCTCAGATCTCATCATTACTCATTACACATTGTGTCATACATCGTCAACATTTAGCTACGAGAAATTTGTCACCAGGACTAAATGATGTTCTTTTGTGAATTTATAAAAATCTTGAATTTTAATAAGAACAGCGATTTAAATTCAAGATTATTTGCAATACTTTGCCAAGAAGTAGGGGCAGAACATTACTTGTAACAACAACTAATGCTGAAGTAAGATGGTTGTCTCGGGGCAAAGTATTGACAAAACTATTTGAATTACGAACAGAAGTGAAAATATTTCTAAATGAAAAAAAATCTTCATTATCGAATTATTTTTCCGTTACAGAATGGGTCGCAAAACTGGCCTATCTGAGCGACATATTTTCTTACGTTAACGATTTAAATTAAAGTCTTTATCTTCGGGGTAGTACAACAGATATATTTAATTTGCACAGCAAAATAGATGCTTTTAAGAAAAAGATTAAGTGTTGGTTAACGCAAGTTAAACAAAATAATTGTCAAATATTCTCCGCTTATTTGGATTTCCTAAATACCAAAAAAGAATTAAATTATATAAAACGTAATGCAACAATTTGTATCCATTTACAAGCATTGTATGATGGGTTTGAAAAGCATTTTCCCACAGACATCGGTGTACCTACTTGAGAGTAATTTATCGATAATATTTATAACAAATCTTTTCATTTGTAGTGTTAACAAAATGAATCAGGGATACAAAATGGGTAACCGGACCATAAGGATACTTTGTTACGCAGATGATGCAATCTTAATAGCCGAAAACGAAGATGACTTACAACGCTACTACAAAAATTCAAAATAACCGCCGAAAAGTATAACCTGACACTATCAACAGAGAAAACCCAATTGATGGTAATATCCAAGAACCCAATTAGATGTAAACAGATGATCGAACAGGTAATGGATTGTAGATATTTGGGTGTGGAAATATCTAGCGACAGGCATCTGTGGCAAGAAACAAAACAGCAGATGACGAAAGCAGCGAGAATATCTGATTTCCTGAGGGATATAATCTGGCGGAATAAATATATGAGCACCGAAAGCAAAGTCCGCATTTATAAGACATGTGTTAGACCCGTACTGACATACGCACCTGAGACAAGGGCCGAGACAACAAAGACCAAACAAATAATCAGAATAACAGAGATGAAAACCCTAAGATCCATGAGAGGTATCACACTCAGAGATAGAATACGAAACGAAGACACATTGAGGGAGCTAGGCGTAGTGAGATGGACAAGAGCACGACGACGCATGTGGAGAGACCACGTAGATCGGATGGACCCTAAAGGTATGGCGCAATGGGCGAAAACACAGAAGCCCAACGCCAAGCGACCCAGAAAACGATGGTATGAGAGCTGGAGCTCCGGATCGCAGCAGAGACTGTGACAGAAGAAACAGGACATAGTCCTATTACAAGAAGAAGAACAAGAAGAAGAAATCCTCTCATAGAATATGAAAATCTTCAATTAAACAATGAAGGGAAACAACATATTTTAAAATTGGGTTCTAATTTGACGTTAAAGGTACATTTTTCGACAATGACATCCAATGAATTTTGGACCAAAATGAAAGAAGAATATCTCAGTCTTCACAACCAGGCTATGAAGATGTTGATCCCTTTTGCCACAACGTATTTATGTGAAGCGGGATTTTCGACAATGACGACAACTAAAAACAAAGCGAGGAATCGGTTGTCGATAAACACGTGACTTCGATTAGCACTAACCAATTTACAACCTGAAATGGACACTGTTATACAGAAGAAACAGACAATCACATTAAACTGTTAAAAATTTTGTGAAAATAGTTTTTGTAATTTTAGTTTTCAATAATAATTTACTAAACATGTAGGTAATACATATTTGAAAAAATTATTGGTCCGCTAAAAATTATCCTAAGTATTACCGGTCCGCTAAAAATTATCCCAAATATTACCGGTCCCTGATAAGAAAAAGGTTGAGAAACACTGATTTAGACTATAGCGTCTGGCACGTATTTAGCAACCACAGAAATGTCTGGCAATTATAATTCATATTTCTAAGAATGTTTTACAAGTAATGGCAAAAATTTTTTTCGTTTTAAAATAATTTTAAATTCGATATATTTACCTGTACAGGTGCGCTGCGCAGTAATGAACGCAACCTGTCTCAGTAGCCAGATGGCCGGTAAGGTGTTCTAGGATGCATAGGGAATAATATATTAAAGAATCAGCTGTCTTAAAATAGTTTCTCGAAAACGTTGCTAGCTCTTAGACCATAACGTTTCCTCTTCTTTCGGGGCCATAATACGGTACCACTAACGTTGGCAATTCAATATCATTGTTTCATAAATAGAAATATGTATATACTTAGGTCATGCGATCCAAATTGCCAGGACGATCAAACTGCCGAACTTCAAAGAAGAATTAAAGCCTGATTCTCATTAGACGTGCAAGGAACCGAACCGGCAACGGCAAGGCACGGGCAAAGTTTTCGGAGCCAATTCACACTGCGAAAGGCTTGCCGCGGGTTAGTTGCTTTTTGTAGTGAACAATTTTGAAATTGAACCTTAATAAAAATTACTCTAATATTAGACGAAGAAACATAAAATGGAAACAAATATGCAGAAATAGAAAAATACCTTGAATTTGCAACCTTAAACCATTGATTATAAATATTCCTCTGCTTAAACTCCGAACTTTTAGACGATCAGACAAAATTTTTAAATATAACTGAAAGACAGTGAATGAATTTAACAACTTATGGCTGCATATTAAACCATAATATTTGACCTAGTTCTTGAGTCACCCATCAAAAAAACCAATGAAACACCAAGACAGTACAAATTACTGCATATGCAGACGATGTAGTTCTACACTTTAACACGACTAACTGAAGCCTTCAAAAACATTGATCCTGAAGCACGAAAAAGGGAGCTTTAAATAAACGAAGCAAAAACGAATGACATGACCGTCAGAAAAACACCTGACAATGAAAATTATATCATAATAGACAACACTCTTGGGATCGAAGGATCGAAATTAATGCATCTATTTCCAGAGGGGAATCGTACATACTATGCTATTAAAAGATTGATGACATCGAAATTATTAGACAAAATAATCAAAATGACTATCTACACAAAATTGATTAGTCCGTATGGTTGTGAAACTTAAGCAATGACGAAAAGGGATAAAGCCCAACTTAGTTCATTCGAGAGAAAAATACTGAGAAAAGTATATGACCCGGTGCAAGCAGAAGACGGCACATGGAAAATCAGTAGAAACAACGAGGATGAATTGAATGAAGGTTACGATATTGTACAATTTGTGAAAAGTCAAAGACTGTCACGGCTGGGACATGTGCAGAGAAAAGACAATGAATAAACAACAAAGAAAATATTACAATGGAAACCGATAGGAAGGCGAAAAAAAAGAAACGGCCAGAACGAGAGGAATGGATGACGTGGAAGACGACATGAAAACCATGAACATAAGGCAATGGAGAAAAAGTACACAAGAGAAATTTGAATGGAAGGATATATCCAGACAGGCAAAGACCCATCCAGAGACGTCCGAGTTATGATGCCAAAAGAAGAATTAAAATTGGCGCATATTGAGAAACCTCTTTAAAAACAAAATACTTCTTCTCTATCGTCTTTATAAAACTGATTTTAAACAACCAAGATTGCAGATTGCTTGCCGGTAAGGTATTCACACTGCCGTGACCTTCACGGCACATGCTAGGCAAAGATTGTTTCGAAAAGAACGTGGCATGTAAAGCCCGTCGCTTGCCTGTGCCTGACACGCATGGTCTGAATTACATCCCGTGAAGTGCATAAGATTTTAAGTAAAATGTATCTTGCCGAGCCGATGCCTTGCCCATGCCGAGCACTTGCCTTGCATGCTAGTGAGAATCAGCCATAACTTAACATGCCTATCAGACAGGCACGTAGCCAGGAAATATGCTTGAGCGGGGTCCAAACACAACTCACATTTTTTGTTAGATTAGACGCTAAGGTATTGAAAAAAATGTCAAAATAAGTATATTAAAGACCAGATTTTGTTCTTCAGTGGGTTTTTGGGGTCACTGAACACGAATACGCAATCGGAACCGATCCCCGATGAACCTGGTGCCCAGCTAAGGCACGTCATCTTTAAGTTTTGAGTGTTTTCGACACTAAATTGATACACACTTACACACAGAATACTCGGAGGGTTTTTGGGGTTGCTGAACACGAATATGACATCAAACCGGATCCTCGGAGCACCTAGTGACCAGGGTATAAGCACGTAATCTTCTGGAATTTTGGAGGGTTTTTTGAGGTCGCTTCTGATGGCGTACTCGTATTCAGCAACCCCAACCCAGCTAACAGTGTTCGTATATATGACGTCAAACAAACGTCAACATTTTGGGAGAAGTTACGTCAAAAGTTACGTCAAATTTTACCTAAAATATGCGTATAAAAGTCACAGCGATCTTACGTAACAGTTTAACGTTATTTCTACGTAACCTTTTCAACGTCACAAAAACGTCACTTTCTAGTTGAATTTTCGGTATAAATAATATATAAAAAGAACTTAAAATTATTGTGTAAATAAAACCACATACATAATGCTGACACATTTATTAAATATTTGAAATAAGCATTTATTATATATTTGACTTTTATGTGAGAGGAAGATACAAAATTATTAATAGCTACTTTATATAATACATAAACATACCCTTAAAGTAATCTTCATTCTTAGCCCGACCGCACATCAAAGAAACATGAAACGTAAATTACGTTTCATGGAAATAAACCACTGCTAAACAAATATACGTCCGGCCATTTATGAAACTCTCCGAAAATAAAAATGTGTCATGAGCATGAATCACACTCGTTTCATTGGTAGGCGGACTTTGAGATTTGTTTAGCAGTGTTTTAGTTTCATGAAACATGTTTTTCGTTTCATGTTTCATGTTTTTCGTTTCATGTTTCTTTGGTGTGCGGCTTGGCTAAAAGTGTAAACTGCAAACTTTCATATAAGGACTAGGCTCTTATCCCATTTTTAGAAGATATTTCCATACATTTCGTTTTTCAACTAAACTACCATTGAATATAATTCTATATTGTTTATTGTTTTTAGGGAAAGAATGAAACGATAAATTACTATTACGCTATATCCAAGAATCACATTGAGGCACACAACAATAATGTAGCGTGATTAGTGTAATTACTTCTAATTACAATAAAACTAGCGGTTCGTAATTTATATACGACTTTATTTATATAAGTTACAGACGAATTTATCTTATACACTAAACTTATTCACAAAATATGCCCGTATTTATACCCAGTTGTTATTCTGGAACAATCGACTCCCATCTCGAGCTATCGGCTTGTTCCGCCTACGTGACGTACCTTCCAGAATTCTCCGGCGAGGCCTAGCACATCCGATTACGTCATTCTCGAGGTGTTTACTGTTATACGGGGATCGGCCAAGATTTCTCTTCCGCTACACTGCTCCCCTCTTAAGATCTGAGCGTCTCGATCAGCAACTCTAAATGAAGGCCCAGGATGGCGGAATCTACACGACTCTCCAGCTCTGCATACACCCTTCAAGAAGAAATAACAGTCTACTGTCTTTGAAGGGTACGACATCTTCGGGTTCATGCAACACACAGTGATTTGTACACCAGTTCCTCTGAAGACCACTTCAAGCATGCTTCTCACAATCTTCCAATCCAGATTTTCTACTGCATGGCCTATTTTTGGTAAAGCCAAATTTTTGATGTCATAATTACACACGATTTTCTTCAAATTAGTTAGAGCACGCCATATGTTCTCGTAGCTTGGCGTGTCCGTATAAGACTTTCTGGTCACCATATACAGCAAAGATCGAGGACCATCTTCCAATCGCAGTACTCTTCCAATTTTAGGCTGCTGATTTCTTAACTCCTCCAGGCGGCCGAACTTTCTATTGAATACGGACGATATTCCTTTAGTCATCTCGAGGTCTTGGGCAACACAGTGGGCCAGAGAGACGTTTTCTGGAACACCAAACAGATCTTGCTGAACTTCTGTGGTCACGCCGAATCTAGCACTCTTTCTCGCTGCGTAATTTGACATAAATTGATTAAAACTTGGCTGTGCGACATCTTTCATCTCCTGTTGGAGGACTCGTGCTTCTTCTGTTTCATTTGAGCCAGCATATGGTGCAAGACGATTTATGTGAATAACTTTTGGTTTACCGTTTGGCAACTTCTTAATTCTATATATTACGTCATTTATTTTCTTCTTAACTTCATATGGACCTTCCCATTGTCTTTGCAGTTTAGGACATAAGCCTCGACGACGTTGCGGATTATAAAGCCAGACAAGATCACCTACTTCGAAGCTTTCATTCTTGCATCGAGAATCATATTGATCTTTCATTCTGTCACTGGCTATCTGGATGTGTTGTCGGGCAAGTTCATGAATGTTGTTCATTCGTAATTTCAGGCGGTCAACGTAGTCTTCGCCTGCAACATGTTCCTCGGAAGGTCCGCAGCCAAACTCTAGGTCGCAGGGCAACCGAACTTCACGACCCAACATCAGGCAGGTTGGTGTTTGACCTGTAGTTTCATTTACGGCCGAGCGGTAGGCCATCAGGAATAAATGAATGTGTTGGTCCCAATCTCGCTGATGTTCAGTTACAACTTTGGACAAGTGTTTACCCATCGTTCGGTTCATCCTCTCGACCATTCCATCTGATTGAGGATGCAGGGGTGTTGTTCTGGTCTTATTGGCACCAATCAATTTACAAACGTTTTGGAAAAGAGCTGACTCAAAGTTTCGCCCTTGGTCGGAGTGGATCTCCAAGGGAACACCAAATCGGCTGAAGAATTCTTTAACAAGTACCTCTGCAACGGTAGCAGCTTCTTGATTCGGTAATGCATAGGCCTCGGTCCATTTCGTAAAATAGTCCATGGCTACCAGAATGTATTTATTTCCAGCATCGGTTTCTGGAAATGGACCTGCAATGTCGATTGCTACTCTTTCCATAGGACTTCCAACATTGTACTGTCTCATGGGTGCTCTCTTTTTACCAACTGGACCATTACCGGATGCACACAGTTCACATTTCTGGCACCATCTTCTTACATCATCTTTACAGTTCACCCAATAGAACCGTTCTCGAACCTTTTGCAGAGTCTTCGTAATACCAAAGTGTCCACCTGATGTACCGTCATGCAACTGACGCAATACTTCTGACACTTTACTTTTAGGTACAATCAACTGAAGCTTAGATTCTGTACCATCATCGTTCTCAAAGGTTCTGTACAGAAGATCATCTTTTAGTATCAGGCAATTCCATTGGCTCCAGTAGGCCTTGACTTCCGGACTACATTCACTAATGTTTTGCCAACTAGGTCTCTCACCTCGACGCATCCAATCCAATACTCTTTTTATACATGGATCGTCTTCTTGGGCTTCTTGTAACTGTTGTGGCCGCCATTGCTCATTAACGACGGTAGTTCGTCTCACAGGGCAAAGCTGTTCATCTACTTTAAGCCGGTGATTACAACTTTCACTGCATGGCCGTATCGAGGAAGCATCTGTATTTGAACCAACTCTTCCAGCCCTCTTCATGCGTCTCTTCGGCATCGTGTCACGAATCACCCTCCGTACCATTTCCACCAAACGTTCATCTTTTCTCTTATCGCCTTTTTCCACGGTTATTACTCGATTGTTTCGTGAAGCTTGGCTAGCTGCTTCGTGTTCCAAGGCAATAGCAAGTGCTTCATCTAAAACTTTCGGTCTTGCTAGTCGTAAAGCTTTCTGTAGTTCATTATCTTTCAGCCCATTGACGAAGGTATCTACTGCAATTTCTTCTAAAACGCTGTCTGGCACCTCTGGATAAGCCAACCGCACCACACGAGCCACATCTGCTTCAAATTCTTGCAGATTCTCACTTGCTCGTTGACTTCTACTTCGCAGTTGTGCTTTGTATACTTGTTGTAGATGGGCATCTCCATAGCGTTTTTCTAGACGAGTGAACAAGGTCTGGTAACAATTTTCTTGACCCTTAGGAATTGATCTTAATATATCTGCAGCATCACCTCGCAAAGCAGCAGTCAAGGAAACAGCCTTTTCCTGTTCGGTCCAATGATTGGCGGTCGCAATAGCTTCAAATTGTCTAAGATATATGGACCAAGAGGACTTTCCATCAAATGGTGGTAATTTGAATCTCATATTATGCGACGTTTCGTCTCTCGGTAGTTCATCTTTCACTAAAGGATCTAACGTTGCTGCATTAACTGATGGTTGTACTTTTGTATCGGTTATCCTGCTCTCTAGCTGTTTGATCTTTTCTTCTACGGTCTCTACACTTTTCTGCATCTTATCGAATGTTCTAGAAACTTCTTCAAATTTCTCATTGTTCTGTTTACAAACTTCTTCTAGTTTTTCGTTGTTTTGCCTACAGACCTCTTTAATTATTTGAGAAGTCTCATCGAATCTTTTAGCAACATTTTCGAATTTCTCGTCGCTTTTTCTACTAACTTCTTCAAGTTTCTCGTCGCTTCTTCTAGAAGTTTCATCGATCGTTTCAGAAACAGTTTTTAATTTCGATAAGATTACTTGTTCTGCTGACTGGAAGTGGAACGTCTTTGGGTCTTCTCCGTTCTTCGTGAGGACATCCTCGAGTCGTGCTTGTAGGACTATCTTGAGCCCACTGCTGTCCAGATCCCGTTCCTCGAGCTGTTCACGGAGCTGTTTTACTGTAAGTTCTTGTAGCAACATCTTTGGTCGGCACACACGTACTTTCCAAAATGTCTTTTAACAGTCTTTCCGAATACCGAACAATCAACGCACTTTAACTATTCCCGACGAATAAAGTCCAAAAGTATTTTAAAGTCTTTCCGAATACCGAACAATTAACGCACTCCGGTTATTCCCGACGAATAAAGTTCAAAAGTCTTTTAAAGTCTCTCTGTAATTCACTTATGTATATCGCACTAAGTTAACCGAACACCGACACCAACTGTAGCGTGATTAGTGTAATTACTTCTAATTACAATAAAACTAGCGGTTCGTAATTTATATACGACTTTATTTATATAAGTTACAGACGAATTTATCTTATACACTAAACTTATTCACAAAATATGCCCGTATTTATACCCAGTTGTTATTCTGGAACAATCGACTCCCATCTCGAGCTATCGGCTTGTTCCTCCTACGTGACGTACCTTCCAGAATTCTCCGGCGAGGCCTAGCACATCCGATTACGTCATTCTCGAGGTGTTTACTGTTATACGGGGATCGGCCAAGATTTCTCTTCCGCTACAATAATAATTTGATTTTTTTTTGCCATAACTCAATTAAAACAAACACATCAAACACATTTTAAGCACGCAAATGTAAGGTTATGTATTGTATTAATGTCTATTTGAAAGGTTCGAAATAAATACGCGATGGCGCTGTAGTCTTAAACGAGATTGCCTTACGTAGCCTTACCCATGATACTATAAATAACAAGATAGTATCTTCTCGTAGCGCAAATACGTCCGAGTTCGCGCATCGCATGACGTAACTGGAGACCGGAATTTGAATTCTTGTTGTTAGCTTATAGTCCAGCCTGTATCGTCGCCCCCGTTAGGTAATATATTCCGATTCGATTTTGTTGCACAAAACTCACTTAAAAAGAGTTCCTTATAACAACAAATATACAGAGTGTCGGGAGGTGCCGCGGTCGGAAAATTGTTTAAACAATTTTTTAAATAAATTCAAAAAATGAATTTTTTCACTTCAAAAAACCAATTTTTTCACTATAATTTTTTTTTATTCTTTGGGTCTATATGAGCCAAAAAATGTCTCATGTAATTTTTCTCTAAAATTGACTGTTGTTGAGTTATACTCGATTTAAAATTTGAAAAACGCGAAAATTGCCATTTTTAAGGCTTAATAACTCGGTGAAAAATTATTATTATGATTATGAAAGTCAAAAAGTGACTGAATCAAAGTTGAAATCCCTTCAGGATTCTGAAGAAATTTTGTCATTATTTTATTACTGAGCTGTTATTTTTAATTGTTAACCAAGAGCGCTAAGTGAGGCGGCCGTCAATGTGAGTGCAAGTGAGATGCACCATTAGACGGCCGGAATGGTGCATCTCTTTCGCACTCACTATTGACGGCCGCCTATATGCAGTTAACGCTCATTGTTAATAATTAAAAATAACAGCTTAGTAATAAAATAATGACAAAATTTTCTTCAGAATTTTGTAGGGTGGACTTAAACTTTGATTTGGTCGCTTTCTAACTTTCATAGTAATAATTTTTAACCGAGTTATTAAGCCTTGAAAATGACGATTTTCGCGTTTTTCAAATATTAAATCGCGTATAACTCGACAAAAATAAATTTTAGAAAAAAATCACAAGAGACCTTTTTTGCTTATAGACCTGGATTCCGCTTACCAAAAAAAGTTGATTAATAGCAAGCTGAAAATTTGTTAATAGCTTAACGGTGTCTAGTCGGACAGACTTTGATGTATGGGAACACTGGAACAGAGGAAGTTTTAATTGTGGAACAGTTTAAAAATTTGGAACGTCAGATTACGAAAACATTCCATGTGATTTGTCGGACAGAACTTCCAGTTGATTTGTTACCATTTCATTAAACCCTCATGCAAAAATCAGACTGGTGTTTATCACCAACTGAGCATTTTAATGAGTGGAACACGAAGAGCATGTTAAATGACAGAAATCATGTTGGTTATTAGTAATAGCAGTCTGATTTTTGCATGAGAGTTTAATGAAAGGGTAACAAATCATCAATTGGATGTTCTGTCCGACAAAATACATGGGACGTTTTCGTAATCTGACGTTCCAAATTTTTAAACTGTTCCACAATTAAAACTTCCCCTGTTCCAGTGTTCCAGTACATCAAAGTTTGTCCGACTAGACACCGTTAATTGCTATTAACAGATTTTCAGCTTGCTATTAATCAACTATTTTTTGATACGCGAGATCCAGGTCTATTATAATGATCCAAAAAATCTAAGAAAATTGAACGAATCATAAAAATTAATGTTTTGAATTTGTTTAAAAAAATTGCTAAAACAATTTTCTGACCGCGGCACCTCCCGGCACCCTGCGGATTTGTTATAAGGAACTCTTTTTTAGTAAGTTTGTGCAAAAAAATCGAATCGCAATAATTTACCTAACGGGGGCGATCATACAGCCTGGACTATACAACCGCGAACAATTCAAACTAATCGGAAATCATTCGGTCATTACGAACCATTACGAACTTTGGTCTCCAGTTACGTCACACTCCCTTCTCTTCGAGATGCGCAATATATTATCTTGTTATTTATAGTATCATGGCCTTACCTACTAAAAAGCCACGTTTTAGGGAGGAATAAATTCATACGTATTATACCTACCAAAGTGCCACGTTTCAGAAACGAATAAATTCATACGTATAATATACGCATTAAAATTTCGTATCAGTAACGTCATTTTTTGATAGATGTTACGTAACAATACAAAAAAACCTAAATTCAACGTTACGGTAACGTTATCTTGCTAGCTGGGAAACACCTCCCGAGTAATCTATTTGCATCAATTTAATATCGGGAAGCGTCGAAATTCCTGAATATGGCGTGTGTATCAGTCACCCTGATTATTAGGTGCTCCAAGGGGTGGTTCTGAGTAATCTGTTTGCATCAATTGAGTGCCGAAAACCCTGGAAACCCCAGATGACGTGCCTTAAGGGTCGTTTAAACACAGCGATAAATCAAACAACTTATCAAGGTCAATCAAACGACGCTTAAAGCGTCGTTTAAACACAACGATAAGTCACAGCAACTAGTTGTGATGACAAGTTGAAACTCTGTTTAGACGCTGCGATTCAATGCGATACCACCTTCAACCCAACTCCAACTTTGATAAGTTGTGCGATGCACCGTTTACACACAATGATAAGTTGCAACAACTCGATTGACCTTGATAAGTTGTTTGATTTATCGCTGTGTTTAAACGACCCTTTAGCAGTAACCATGAGCGCCAGGTGCTTCGGCGATCAGTTCTGATTACGTATTCGTGTTCAATGATCCCAAAAATCCGCTGAATAACTTAATATACTTATTTTGACATGGTTATGCACTTTTGGAAGCATTTTTTGCACGTTAAAGTGCAATTATGCACTTCCACCCATTTTTGTATAGTAAACTTTTTTCCTGACGTCATCCTGAACATAATGCAAAAAGTTACAAGTCTCTTGTTGCTGTATTTAAAAATCGATTTATTTTGTGCATTTAGCCCTGGTCTATAAGATATAACATCTGTATGACGACAATATCACCTTAGTAAGTTGTTTTTAATACCTAATTTCAGCATTGTATCTTTAATGATACAATGAAGATTTTGATTTTAGTAACTACTAACGAAATATAGGATTCCGTAGAAAAGAGTATACCTACCTGATCTTCTATTCAGTGGTCTACCCAATAATTTTTGGTTATTTGATATATATCTGGTTTTAATTCAACGTTCCAATAACGGACCAAAGAGCCAATAAACTGAGTCTTTCGTTTCCTATCTTGTTTCTGGGTAATGTTTTTATTCTCTTCAGTGTTGAGAACGAACGTTCTACACTGGCCGTTGTGACAGGGATAGTTGTCAAAATTGTAAGGAATTTGTAAAAATTTGGAAAAAATCTTTATTACAATGTTCCATTAGGCGGAGAACTTCGGTATGTGGTTCCAAATATGATATTGTATTACAGTTAAACCATACCATTTATTTTTAGCTTTTATTGTTGTAAGGGAAGTGTTGCGGTAGTAATAGACAGACAAGTTTTCTAGCAATTTTTCTTTTTCTTAGAGGCAAATCCAGGTAAAAGAATTTGAAATGCTGATAGAATACTTTCGTTTTTGGTAAATCTGATTTTTAAATTGGATATAAGTTGATTCGTACACTGAATAAAAACAGAAATAATCCTAGTAAAAAATAATAATAATTTCGTTCACTATTTTAAAAATAATAATAATAATTTGGGGATAAACTGGCTGCCTTGGTACCAAAGCCGAGGCAGGCTTGGGAGGGGTCCAGACCCCATGGACCCCCCCTTTGGCTACATGCCTGCTATCAGACATCTTCAAGGGCAACATGCCAAATTATCTGAAAAACGAGATGTTCGACCAGAGAACAAGGACCACAAGTGGTCCTTGTTCTCTGGTTCGACTATGTGCTTCTGGTCATGACTTACGGCGCCGAAACACTGGGGGCTATGCTGTATCATTTACGTAAACTGATTACGTACGGTAAACTCGAATTACAGGCTGTAATCCTGTGTGTAAAATCGGTATGCTGTATCAATGATATCCAAGGGGTTGCCTACCTTCGTATGTAATGTAATTTCTTTTAGGTAAACGCAACGCACGCGTAAACGTAATTTTAAACTTTTCTAAACAAAAATTACTTGCCGTTTAGTTTGGTTATGTGAAAATGTTTATGTTATATTAATAAATATTGTTATTTTTATTTGTGAAACCAAGTTGTTTGTGTGATAGACTTTATTTGATTTTTAGTTTAATTGGTTTAGTGTTTAATTTTTAAGTGATTTTTTAGTTGTTTAGTACTTCAATATATTATATCATAAAATGAATTTTTGTTTTTGTTCTAAGTAGCTTTCACTATTTCCTACTAACACTACATCATCAGGATACAGTAAGTACCAGGAAATGTAAAGTTGTGCTCACAACGAGGCGCCGACCCTCGCTCCCTGGTATCCCTCGTACCATATCATGGATCGCCCGATGCATTATGTTAAATGCGATGAGATCGTTCACGAAAATGAAGAGTAGTAGGATACTCTGTTCTAGGAGAGGATACCATCCTTTGGTCTCCTTAGTGAGTGCACCCTTACCCTGCTAGGCCTGAATCCCACGTACCAAAAAAAAGTTGATTAATAGCAAGCTGAAAATTTGCTAATAGGGCTTTTCATCAATTGTCATTTGTTTCGAGTTCCTGTCATATGTTATATAATATTAATATAGGGCTTTTCATTCACAGTCATTTGTTTCGAGCTTCTGTCATGTGTCACATAATATTAATATATCTACGTCATACGTTATTGGCATATACCAATGATACAAACCAAAGACATATGACGTAGATATATTAATATAATATGACAGAAGCTCGAAACAAATGACAATCGATGAAAAGCCCTATACACGGATTATACAGCATATGACAGAAGCTCGAAACAAATGACTGTGAATGAAAAGCCCTATAGCTTAACGGTGTCTAGTCAGACAAACTTTGATGTACGCAAACACTGGAAGTTTTAATTGTGGAACAGTTTAAAAATTTGGAACGTAGATTACTAAAACTCCCGTGTATTTTGTCAGACAGAACATCCAATTGATTTGTTACCTTTTCATTAAACTCTCATGCAAAAAGCAGACTGATATTACTAACCAAGATGATTCCTGTCATTTGACATGTTCTTCTTGTTCCACTCATTAAAATGCCCAGTTGGTTATAAACACCAGTCTGATTTTTGCATGAGAGTAATGAAATAGAAATAAACCAATTGGAAGTTCTGTCCGACAAAATACATGGAACGTTTTCAAAGTCTGACGTTCCAAATTTTTAACTTATTCCACAATTAATACTTCCCCTGTTCCCATACTGTTAATCTATTAACAAATAATTTTCAGCTAGCTATTAATCAACTTTTTTTTGGTACGCATTATCCAGGTCTATGCAGTTCCCTTGTTTACTAATCCAAAACTAAGGAGTATAAATAAGAACTGAGTACTTACTGTGCCTCTTCCATATTTTCATAAAGTGTCTAAGTAGTTTTATGACTCTGTAGTTTGTTCATTATTGAATTTTTTTTTGTTTTTATAAACGGGTACAAATATACTGCTTCTCCATTCGTTTAGCATTTGTCCAACTTCCATAATTCTATTAAATAAACGTAGTAGCCAACTTATTCCTGCTTCTCCTAATGGCTTCCACATTTCCCCAGTAATATCCTCTGATTCCTTTATTTTTTGAAGTGCTTGAACCACTTCCTCATGGTCAGTGCGAGTTGACAGTAAAATCAAGTAGGAAGTATATATCAGCACGTCTCACAACAAGGATGGAAAAAATACAGTATGCTTAAGATATACTATGTGAAGACAGACACATGTCTCTGACTCATTAGCTATCATCAGTACAGTATAGCCAAGTTAGAATAGCTCTGCGTTAACCTTTCCTTATTTGAAAAACTCTAAACATTGATTGTTTGAAACATTCCGCATTCCTTTCCTCAGGTAGCTGTAGCTTCCTCCTTGGATGTGTTAGTTGTTGCTCTGGAATCGTTAGGTCTTCTAACATTATTGTCACAAATTGGTTGCATTGCTCCTGTAGTGATCTTTTCCCAAGCTAGCATACACCTCTAGTAGGTATAGAGGTATAGCATACAGAAATGTAGATAAACTGATAATGTTGATTTGTAAACAAAACATCTTCACTAAATGGGTGAAAAAGCTGAATTCTTAGTCTGTTATCTGTATTTTGAGGTTGCAGTCATTAAGTTAAGGGGCAGAATAAAAAAAAAACTCTGTAGACACATTAACGGACACACTTCACATGTAGTCACATCTTCTTAAGGAGTGACTTCATATGCAGTTGTGTCAGTGAATGTATTAATATCAAGCTTTCGCAAAATTTATTTGTTTCATCAAGTCTAAAATAAATTTATAATTCTTTTCTCAGTAAATACAATGAAATTAAGACAAAAAAGCATTGTATTAAAGAAGCATAAAAACTTACAACATGAGCTTAGTCCATTAAATTTTAAACATTATCACTAAACATAAAAAATATAAGAATGTTAATCTAGTAGTAATTACAATGTTTTATTTAATTTTATATCACAGTAATAGTTTTTGGCACTGAAATATCTCATAAAAACGGATTACTGGTTGTCTTCTAATCCATCTCGTAACTGAAGTCACTCTAGATTTAAATTATGTCTTTCTGCCACAGCATTTAAGTACATAAATAACCGATTTACAAAATTCATCTTTTCAAAATATAAACATTAAACTTAAAAACAAGCAAAAAGTTGGGTTAACATGAATTAACTGACAGTCAGGACATGACAGAACCCTAAATAACATGATACGTAATTTTTTTGATACATCATACCACTTTATACACTTATGTTTTGACGACTGTAATCTGATGTACGTAATTCTGAACTTTACACATGTACGTAATCACTTTACGTAAAGGATACAGCATAGCCCCCACTATTGGCGAGGAACCTCAAAGTGGGCGACGCCTGGTGGCGAATTTGAAAAGCATCAACTCAAGGAAAACATTGACTTTGCCATTAATTTGTGTACATATTTGCGGTCAGTTTATGTTGTAATTAACAATAATTTCGACTTAAAAAAAACTATTGCAGTGTTCCTCAGTATTCATTCCTATTATACTCTACGTAATGACCTAAATTAACCAATGCCAATCACACATTTTGTTAATTTAACGTTTGTATTAAACGTAGTATTTTTTAATGTTTAAGCGACTGCAAAATTAAATAAATAAATAAAATGTAGTATATATTCTGTACATAGAATGCAAAATATCCCGACCACTTCGTAATTTCCAGAACACAGTTATTATAAAATAGATTCACTTACTTAGTTTCCAAGTTTCCAGTTTTTATTTAATTAAAAATTGTTATCTGTTGGTGTAAAATAAACTGTAGTGCACCTATTAATTAAATTAAAAACAAAATTAGAAATCCTAAGATAGATTAATAATTTTTAGAACGCTGTGTGATTATCGGGGGGCCAGATTTTTTTATGAAAAAAAGGTAAAAACAAATCAGTAGTTAGCATCAAATTTTAATGAATGCATACAGATTAAACATAATTTTGAGTCGTCTTTAACTTATAAGATGTCTTAGTTGCAAAACTTAGTGGTTAATTTGGCAAAACACTCCTTGTAAATGATTTTAATTTAACGTTTTAGAACTGTGAATTCAAATGACAAAATGAATTGTTTTCCTAGAGTTGTCATCCATCTTTGAAATTTTGAACGCCCTCTGTTGGAATTTATTTTTGCGAATTAGTCCAGAAAGCCACTGCGCAACCGCTAGGAAAAATATTCCGATTCGAATTTTTTCAAAAAGGACCCCATTTAACAAATTTGCATGTTCCCAGGACCAAAAGTGGGTCAAAAATTTTTTAAACGTTTTTTTTTTGTTTTTTTCCTAAATTTATTTTTTTTTGCATAGAACAAAGTTTTTTTTAGGTTTTTTTGGATCAATTCAATACAATATTCAAAACTCCTTTGTTTTTTAATTTCTAATCACGCATCACGCATGCGCGACACTATTTTCCACCGACAGTATGGTGCAATACAAAAGGAATAAATTCGTTATTTCGTAAACCGGCGACTTTAAAAGGAAACAGTAGCGATCAACAGGTAGCAAAAACGCGTTCCAAGATTACGGTTGTAATTTTGAATATTTTTTCGAGATATTTGGCACACGTATTCGTAATATAATAAAGAATGGCGGTACAGAGCCCAATTTGAAAAATATATTAATATGTGGAAATTACTCTGTAATTAAATACAATATTAAAAAAACGAGCCTGTACCGCCATTAAGAAGAACAAAAAATACACTTTCTTCAAATAAACTTTTTTTTCCGATGCCTAGATTTTGTGTCATTTTGGAACTACTAAAATTTTTTATTTCATTAGTAGTTCCAAAATGGCACAAAATCTAGGGATCGAATAAAAAAGTTTATTTGAAGAAAGTGTATTTTTTTGTTCTTCTTAATGGCGGTACAGGCTCGTTTTTTTTAATATTGTATTTAATTACAGAGTAATTTCCACATATTAATATATTTTTCAAATTGGGCTCTGTACCGCCATTCTTTATTATACTACGAATACGTGTGCCAAATATCTCGAAAAAATATTCAAAATTACAGCCCCAATCTTGGAACGCGTTTTCGCTACCTGTTGATCGCTACTGTTTCACGTTAAGGAAAAATCCCGGAACAGGTCGATTTTTATTTTTAAGTTATGATATTGTGGTATATATGGTATACTAGTGACGTCATCTATCTGGGCGTGATGACGTAATCGCTGATTTTTTTAAATGAGAATAGGGGTCGTGTGCTAACTCATTTGAAAGGTTCTTCACTTCTCTATTCAGTAATATAAACATTTATATAATTATTTATATAGGGTGTCCTTCTACTTCTTTTTTTATCAAATAATTTAATTTAATAAAAATTTTTTGGACACCCTGTATAAATAATTATGTAAATGTTTACATTACTAAATAGAGAATTGAAGAACCTTTCAAATGAGCTACCACACGACCCCTATTCTGATTTAAAAAGAATCATCGATTACGTCATCACGCCCAGACGGATGACGTCACTAGTATACCATATATGTCACAATATCATGACTAAAAAATAAAAATCGACCTGTTTTGGGTTTTTTCCTTAAAGTCGCCGGTTTACGAAATAACGAATTTATTCCTTTTATTTGCACCATACTGTATACACATGCAACGGTGGAAAATAGTGTCGCGCACGCGTGATTAGAGATTAGAAAACAAAGGAGTTTTGAATACTGTATTGCAAAAAACTCTACGGGATTTCATCAATCGATGTTTAAAGAATATCTACCTACCTTGGCAACATTCAAATTTTAATGCCGGATTTATACTCAGCTATTGCCACTGCTGCTGTCGTTGACGGAAATATTGCCCGAAATACGATATCGATGCGAGTGAGGTGTTTACATCAGTTCCTCGTCAATGTCCTCACAACTCATTACCGAATGACTCACAAGAAAGGAATGTGATGACAGCATTGTCTTGCTCCCTTACTCACTTGACGCTTTGCCGGCGGCAAGTGAGAGAGAGAGAGTAGTTGAATGTGAATACCCACTCGTCCTCGCGCTGCCTCCCTTTGACTTCCGCCACAGAAAACCGACTCTTGGGGTATGTAGGTGCAATAGCAATAGCATGACGAGCAGCAGCGCGATTGAGCTATTTACACATTCACGCTGCCCACTTCCCTGTCCAATTCCCTGCCGAACAGGGCTGAGTATAAATCCGGTATAAGTTTTTCACATAGTTTTTGAAGGTTAAAAATGGCCGATTTTGCAATTTTTCAATTTTTAATCGCTTATATGTCAAAAACTATCAACTAGATAGAAAAGTCACCAAAGACCTTTTCTGTTTGGAATGATCCAAAAAACCTAAAAAAAACTTTGCTCCATGGAAAAAAAAATAATTTTAGGAAAAAAACAAAAAAAAAACGTTTAAAAAATTTTTGACCCACTTTTGGTCCTGGCAACATGCAAATTTGTTAAAAGGGGTCCTTTTTGAGTAAGACTGTGCAAAAAATCCAAATCAGAATATTTTTCCTAGCGGATGCGCAGTGGCTTTCTGGACTATATCGTCAACCTATGTCACAGCAACCAAACTTGGAGTGGCCCAAAGAAGAATGAAAAATGAAACGGTCAGTAGTTGCACTGACTCTCAGAGACGGGGTTAAAAACGAGGAAATTATATAAAGGACAAGCGTCACAAATCGAATGAACGACGAGCGATGGACCTAAAAAATGACAGTGTGGACACCACGAGCAGACAAAAGAAGTAGAGGTGGACCACCTTCACGATAGACATACGACGTCAAAAGGGTGGCTGGGAATTGGTTACAGGACTCAAGACCGACAGAACTGGAAGAATTTAAGGGAGGCTTATGTTCAACTTTGGACATAGACGGTTAGATGAAGATGATGATGATAATGATGATGATGATGGTGATGATGATGATGATGACGATGATGATGATGATGATGATGAATGTTGACAATGACATAAGCGAGCTGTTCACGGTCTTCAGCTAATCGGTAGGTATAGGTGTCTGCTTCCTTCCAATAGTTCATTCCAGTGCAGGTTCAGCTTCAGGTTCACATTATTCCAGTGGCATTCCACCGCTCTACTGTACTGCAGGACTGGAATATTGTAAAGTGGACATAAAACAATACCTACATCAATTAAATAACCACCACTAAAAGTAAATTAAATTTATTTTGCTATTACCTAATAGTGCAAAAATATTATTTTACAAATCTATTACGATCATTGATTATAAAAAAAAGTATTAAAACAACAATCCAGTTATCTTCGTTCAACTAATCCCAGCCAGCAATTGCCAAATCACTACTGAACCTGAAAAAGAGAAATAATTAACAGTTAATATTAATAATAAACCACATTATACACACAATAATAAACACAAGCTGATTGTTCTGGACATCGAAGTAAAAAGCGAAACTAAACAAAAATATCGGAGAGGACCACAAAAAATCAAGTGGTGGATGCTAAAAGATGAGATCCGACACAGATTTCAAAACTATATGGTGGCGAAAAAGGAAGCGAAAGTAGCAGTAGCAAAAGCCAAAGCAGAAGCGTATTCAAACCTATACGATCAACTTGATAACAGGGTAGGCGAAACGAAGATAAATAAAATAGCCAAATAGAGAGCAAAGAAAGCAAAAGATTGTAATCAGATTAGATGTATCCGAGATGAAAATAATAAAATACTAATTCACTCAATAGATGTCAAAAAGAGATGAGAAAATACTTCGACAGCTTATTAAATGAAGAATTTGACAGACAGCCTGTAGAGTCAACGGAGACAGTAACAGCAATGGTCACCAAAATAACAAACGCGGAAGTGGCTCAAGCGCTTAAAAAAATAAAGAAAGGAAAATCGGTAGGACCAGATGATATTCCTGGGGAAGTATGGAGAGCATTGGGAGAGACAGGAACAAGGTGGCTAGCAGGCCTATTTAATAGAATTATGGAAGTTGGACAAATGCCAGACGAATGGAGAAGCAGTATACTTGTACCTGTTTACAAAAACAAGGGAGATATACAACAATGTACAAACTACAAGGCTATAAAACTGCTTAGCCACACCATGAAAATATGGGAAAGAGTAGTTGATAGACGGATACGTGAAGAGACCGAAATATCCGAGAATCAATTTGCCTTTATGCGCAGGGCAGATCAACAACAGATGCAATTTTCATTATAAAGCAGTTGATGGAAAAATACAGGAGTAAAGAAACAAACGCTCATATGGTATTCATTGATCTTGAGAAAGCATATGATAGAGTTCCTCGAGAGATTCTGTGGTGGACACTCAATAAGAAAGGAGTCCCTGGTGATTATGTAAAGATTGTGAGGGATATGTATGAGGGAGTAACGACTAGTGTTAGGACAGGTGTGGGAGAGACTGATAAATTTCATGTGAAAGTAGGATTGCACCAATGCTCTGTGCTTAGTCCGTATTTATTCTCATTAGTTTTGGACCAGATAACAGCGAAACTACAGGGTAACATTCCATGGTGCTTAATGTATGCTGATGATGTTGTGTTAGTAGGAAATAGTGAAAGAGACTTAGAACAAAAACTGGAACAGTGGAGGCAAGCTCTATGGAGGAAAAAGGTTTAAAACTTAGTAGGACAAAAACAGTGTATTTGGAATGTTCATTTAAAGATGGAGTTACTACAAATAAAATGGTATCTTTGGATGGTGAACTGATTGTAAAAAAGCAATACTTAGTTTTAAGTACCTGGGATCGGTATTACCGTTGATTGAAATTTTCAATCAACGGTATTACAGAGTAATGGAGAAATAGATGGAGATGCATGTAGTAGAATTAGGGCTGGATGGATGAAGTGGAAAGAACTGAGTGGTGTGTTGTGTGACAGAAAAATTCCAATGAAGCTGAAGTGATAATTCTATAAAACAGCCGTAAGACCGGCTATGAGCACGGAACTGAATGTTGGGCAGTAAAAAAGAAAGAGGAACAACGAATGCATGTGGCGGAAATGAGAATGCTTAGATGGATGGGTGGAGTGACAGAGAAGGATAAAATTAGAAATGAGTATATTAGGGGAAGTCTAGGTGTGGCACCAATTGATGCCAAAATGAGAGAGCATAGGTTAAGATGGTTTGTTCATGTTCAACGTCGAGACGTTAATCACCCAATACGAAGAATAGCTGAAGTGCAGATTCCTGGAAGGAGTAGGAGAGGAAGACCAAAGAAGATCTGGGGGGAGAAGATAAGACAGGATATGTTGGTAAAGGGATTAACATTGATATGACCATAGGGATAAGGCAAAGAGAATGATGATGATTAATAATAAACCACATGTGCAAAAAACATACATTTCAACATGTTAATGTCCGACTGGCTTATTATTTCGAAGTCTATTAAATACGATATAATGCCCAAGGGCGTGTTATTGAAAAAGAACGCCCTAGGGCCTATTAAATTTAAATACTGAGTTAAATACTGTCAAGTTGACAAATAAAACTCAAAGTAAAACTATGGTTACCACAATTACGTTACGACTATTTCTGGTAAATGTATCTACTTATTTGAAAACTAATTAATTCAAAATTCATTCAAATTTTTTGCATATAAAGAATATTTTTGTCGGACATTAGACGTTGAAGGCACCACGGGTATTATAATAATAACGCCCGCTAACCTCGGGCCGAAGGCCCTCGGTCTATACACCATTGACCTCAAGCCTTATTATCCTTATAATACCCTTGGTATTAATAACTATTATAAAGCAGTAAAGAACAGTGGCGTGCTGGCCATATAAATGAATCGGTGCAATCACCGAGAGGCCGCGGACTCTTGAGGCCGGTCAAATAAGTTTTTTTCACAAAAAATTTTAGATGTAACAATTTTTTTTTTCTGCTCGAATGATATTAACAAAATATTTCAAAAATATTTTATTTCCATGACATAGTGTTCGAGTCATTTGCATAATATTTCATTAATTCCAGTTGTATGTTTTGTACACACCACACCCTGTATTTCAAAATGGTTAAAATTAAGACGTTCAATTGAGTCATGAATAGGTATTATTCGGCTGATAATTATAAACTCACGTCACGACTCAGCATTTGTATATAGTTTGTTAAAAGTTCGTAAGTATTTTCGGATGTTTCCGATTTTGCTGAGTGGGCAGAACTGGGGGTTATATCGAGGTTATCTTGAAATTAGTGACGATAGATCTATTAAATTAGAAATATGTAGTCGGAAAAATGAAAGAATACCCATGAACGATCACATCAATCACTTACTTTGTATTTGCTGTATGTTTCTATAACTAACGTTTATTTATAGAAAAAGACAGCAAAAATAAAATAAGTGATTAATGTGATCGGTCATGGGTATCTAGTCCATTCTTTCACGGTTTTTGCTCTAAATTTTAAAGAACCGCTTGGATTGACATGAAATTTGGCATACATATAGCTTACATGTCAAAGAAAAAAAGTGATATTGTGCCGATGTGTGCTTTTGCCCTGGGGGTGACTTTCACCCCCTCTTGGTGGTGAAAAAATATATGTCCAAACTAAGTCCGGAAATGGTCATTTCACATGTTCTTGCAAAATAATATTGCAATATTTAGAATTATTTTTGTCTTTTTTTTTTTAAATTAAATTAATAGTGTTAATCTTCTTCTTTCATAAACTATCCAAAGTATTGCTATAACTTCATCATTTTCTGACTTATAGTGTTGCAAAAAAAATGAATTTGGGATAGACAAATTAAATAACTTTTAAACTATTTCACCAATTGCTTTGAAATTTAGGGTACGATTTAAGCATCAGAAGTCTCAGCATTCCGTGCGATAAGAAAGATCTAAGTTAATTTTTACATAAGTAATGAATATTTATAAAAACTCAAAATTTATGATTTATTTTGCAATTTTATAAGCGACCAATAAGGATAGACATATTCAGCAAACGCCATATTGAAGTTTTTTATACGATTTATGAGCTTCTCACTCTCAAATTTATTTAGAATGCTTAACTTTTTGGCAATAAACGAAAAAAGCGAAAATTTACCATTTTTTGATCTTTATTTGTTTATAACTATGTATATCATCAAAATCGGCTTCAGAAAACATATAGGATATTATTATAGATGTCCATACTACTCAAAAAATTTGGTTTCGGCCTGGAGGGGGTTGTATCACCAACAGGATATTTTTTTCCTTATTTCTCTGGACTACATCACAGAACTCTTATTCTTAGTTCTAAATCAATGGTGTTTATTGCAGAGAATTGTTTTTATTTTTACAAACGCATTTTTACAAATCCCGGTCTCCAGGTTTCACTGGGACCCGGGAAAGGAACCCTTTCTATCAGTACATCTTTCAAATGTGTTTGTTTGTACACAGGTTGGCCAAACAAAAGAGTCCGAGTCCACCTCGATATTTGGCAGTATTTGTTAGATTTTAAGGAAATAAAAAAAACAGGCCAATTTTTGCTCGAAGGGGGACACAATTTTACGGTACATACATCTGTCATTTGTCAACTCCTTCCCTTCCACTTCCCCCACCACTTATTTTTAAATAGGGAATAGGGGTCGTGTGCTAGCTCATTTGAAAAGTTATTCAATTCTCTATTCAGTAATATCAACATTAACATAATTATTTATACAGGGTGTCCAAGAAAAAAATATTTTAATTAAATTAATTGACGCAAAAAGAAGAATCTATGTAATTTATTTAATTGAAAATACATTCTACTGCTGTCACAAAACATAAAAAAACTGTTTTTTGATAAATTATTTCTTAGATCAAAAATTGACCAAATTTTTTATTTCCTTAAAATCTGATAAATACTTCCAAATATCGAGGTGGACTCTTTTCTTTGGCCCACTCTGTATATGTTTTCCTTGTTAGGTTATCATATTTAGTCTTTTTTATGTTCATTTTTAGACCATATTTTTCACAGAAACTTCTTGTTTTGTTTAGTAGTATGTAGTTGGAGTTGTTCAGCAGACCTTGCCACAATCACGGTGTCATCTGCATATCTTATGTTTTAATAGTCCTTCCGTTAATTATTATTCCTTTACTTTCAGACAGTAATGCTTCTTCAAACAAGGATTCGTTAATTACGTTGAACAGCAATGGAGACATAATACATCCCAATATTGTCCTGAAGTCATTTCTTTGTTAAAAATGGAATGATTAAATCCTTATATGAGCAAAAATTACTTGTTCTAACGAAAATTCATGTTTAGAAGAAAAACAATTGTTAACATCTGTTTTATTAAAAAATGATTATCCGTTGTCGTTTTCGTTTATAAATAAGGAATTGTCAAGATTGGATCGAATGGAACAGAACTTAGAACGGGATCCTATAACATTCACAGGAAATAATACGATAGTCCATTCTTTCACGGTTTTTGCTCTAAATTTTAAAGAACCGCTTGGATTGACATGAAATTTGGGATACGTATAGCTTACATGTCAAAGAAAAAAAGTGATATTTTGCCGATGTGTGCTTTTGCCCTGGGGGTGACTTTCACCCCCTTTTGGGGGTGAAAAAATATATGTCCAAAATAAGTCCGGAAATGGGTAAACTGATTAATTTTAAGTAACTTTTGTTCTATAGAGCTTTTTCGCCAAGTCAACATTTTTCGAGTTATTTGCGAGTGAATATGTTCATTTTTCAACAAAATAACCACATCTTTAGACGGTTTTTCGCAAATAACTCAAAAAGTATTTTGTCGAAAAAAACGTTCCTAGCAAGAATATAGCCCATAAAAAAGTAAAAAAAAATGGTGTACGCGTTAGGTCTCTGGATCTCGTAGAACCAGAGTTTATAGCCAATGAAAAATATATTCATATTCACCAAATTTCAAATAGAATATTTCGACGTGAAATATCCAAAAAATTAAGCACTTTTTGGGGAAAACCCATTATAACTTTTTTAAAGTGTTTAAAAAAAGCTTTATTTCTGTTTTTACAAAAAGTTTCTATCATTAAATAAGCAAGTTAGGTTCAACATAAAGATAATCCCTTTTGTTTTTGCAAAAAAAAATCGGGAAAGCCACCCCCTAATTAGCAACTTAAATGAAATTAATCGTTACCGCTCCACAAATTATTTTACTTATGTTGTGTTTATATGATCTGTAAGTTTCATCGATTCAAAGTGCTTATTTTTGAAAAAATTTGGTTTCAAAGTAAAATTTTTAAAAATTGAAATTTTGAAAAATATGTTTTTTTTCAAAATAACTTAAAAATTGTTAGAGGTACCAAAAATCTCGAAAAACAGAAAAAGTCAAATTTGCTTTTCTGAATATCATGTATTTTTTATTTTTCTGTTAGACAAAAATTGATGAAGATTTGGTGTTTCTAAATTTGCATACATTCGTGATCAGTGACTCGTTCAACCCCTTTTAACTACAGCCTTTTCAATAATAAGGACTTTGAACCGATGAAACTTACAGATCATATAAACAATATATACACGAGTCAAGAAACTTGTGAAGTCGTAACGATTAAGTTCATTTAAGATACTAATTAGGGGGTGATATTCTAGATTTTTGTACCAAAACCAAAAGGGACTAACTTTATTCTGAGCGTAACTTGTTTAATTTTGATGCTGAAATTTTTTTTATAAAACAAAAATGAAGCTTTTTTAAACACTTTAAATAAGTTGAAATGAGTTTTCCCCGAAATGTGCTTCATTTTTGGTTATTTCACGTTAAAGTATTGTATTTGGAATTTGACGAATATGAACCTATTTTTCATTAGCAATAACTCTGCTTCTGCTAGGTGTAGAGATGTGATATATACGCCATTTTTTAAAATTTTTTACAGGCTATATTTTTGCAAAGAATGTTTTTTCGACAAAATACTTACTATTTGAGTTATTTTCGAAAAATCGTCTAAAAGCGTGGTTATTTTGTTGAAAAAATGAACATATTCACTGCCAAATAACTCGAAAAGTATTGACTTAGTGAAAAAACTCTTTAGAACAAAAGTTACTTAAAATTAGCCAGTTTATCCATTTCCTGGCTTTCTTTGGACGAATATTTTTTCACCCCCAAGAGGAAGTGAAAACCACCCCCATGGCAAAAGCACATATCGGCACAATATCACTTTTTTTCTTTGACTTGTTAGCTAATTATGTGTATGCCAAATTTCATGTCAATCCAAGCGGTTTTTTAAAATTTAGAGGTTTTGCAATATTTTACCGTTAAAGAACGGACTACGAGGAAAATATCATACAGAGCCGTGCGGTACATCACAAACCATACATACTTATAGACGTTTCACGATCATGTTAATCTTTCGGATCGAATTAACGCCATCTCTTGATTGGAATGGGAACTAAATTGACAAATTTTAGTTATGTAGGAATTTCAAATTATAAATTTTGCGGGATTTTTGATGAAATTTCGCAGGAAATTAAAACAACAGAAAGAAAATTCAATGTTTTACTGAAAACTTCAAATGTTCCAATTTGTTTTCAAAATGATATAAACACTACTGCCATGTGTCACGTGAAAGCACTGATGTGTAATTGAGTTGAATGAAAATTTTTGAAAGAATCTTGTAGGATGATTGTTTAGATAAATACCTTATATTCTTTTACAAACTTCCAAAAATATATAGGCCCAAAATGTTGATGACACACTTGTCTATTAGAATAAACTGTTTCAGGATCTATTATATTCTTTTTTAAATGTGGAGAAACACAACACGGGATGATCAATGTAAACTAAAAATTCTACTCACAAAAACGGAGAGGAGGTTAATACAATTGATTAAACGTAACACCACTATAATAAAATATTTAAGCCGCAAACTGTAAAATAAAAAGTAAATAACAAATTAATTTAATTGTCAACTGTCAGTTTTAAATATGACAAGAGAATTGACTGACAGCGACATCTCTGGATTGGAATGGTAACTAATTTGCTGTCTTGACCTTGACAATTTACGTGAAACGTCTATGAGTATGTATGGTTTGTGCGGTACATCTTTTCAATATGATGCAAGTCTTCGAAATGCCGCCCCCTAAATATTATTGAAACCTAATACTAGTATATATTTTTATTAAATGAAAATACACAAAATGAATGAAAACTTTTATTTTAAAAACAAAACATACTTAAAATTAAATGAAATATGTATTAACATTAAATAACATTTATGAAAATTAAAATTTTATCCTTTTGATTTTAATTCTGGCAAACTCTAATTTTTTTAGTTTTGTTTGTCTTATGGTTTGTAAATGGTTTTTAATCATTTTTAGTTTTGAAAAACTTCTTTCCCCAAGTTACCGAGACAGAGAGTGTTAATAAAATTCTTAGGGCCGGTACTTTTTGCACTTCGCATGACAAAATTCCTCTAACCGGGGTTTAATCGGGACATATAATACCGGCCCTTAGTGATACAACTAAGGGCCGGGCACTATTTGGGTATAAAGAAATTAGGTTATTTTGGCACAAATAGTTCAAAACCTCTAAAGGTTTCATGGAGTATGGTATCATTTGGGATAAAGCATGCGATAATTCTTCGGTAAAATCATTTGCCTCTATATCCGATTCTTTTTCTATGAAAAGTATGGAATGAAGATTTTCTAGTATTTTATCATCTTTCCTTTTTCCCTTTTCTTATATTTCAGTCAATTTAAAAATATCATATAAAAATTTAAAATTTTTATTATGAGTTTCTAAAAGCGAAAATCGATCAATCCAAGAATTAAAGGCAATGTCTAAAACATAGATGAAAAAATTTACTTTAAATAATTGATCTTCCTCTGTTGAGAGTTGATCCACAGATCAAATTGACGCATTTTTCTCTTGCCTCAATATTCATTTTCAGCAGGAAATTCGGAACTTATTTACAAGATTTTCTGCAATTTCATTATCGGTAATTTTCATTTGGTCATAGCCAAATTGTCAGTAAATTTTCATTTTTTCCATAGTTTCTGACAACATTTTTACACAATCTGCCACATTTATAGTTACATGTTGCAACGTCTTCGAGACTGAATTTATATGAAATAAAATATCATGCCAAAGTACTGCACGGCATATAAATTTATAATTTTTAATATTTTTTACTAATCCTCGTGCTTTGACTTTATTAGTTTCTGAATCATTGTTGACGTCTTCTACTATTTCGAATAAGGCATTATATATTTCACAAAATTGAAATCTTAGAGGTTTCAATGCATCTATTCGACTTAACCATCTAGTAGTACTCAACGGTTTTAGTGTTAGTTGTGCAACATGTTTTTTTCAGAACTTCCCAACGCTTTGTAAAACCAGAAAAAAAGTGTACAGTTCTTGTATAATACAAAAAAAGGTTGTTGTTTCTGTAGAAGAAGACGCTGCGTCATTTATGACTAAGGTAGCATGCACAGGGCACATAAAGCGCACTCGGATATTTTTCAAATATTCTGTTTTGCACACCCTTTCTTATTCCTTTCATATTAACCCCGTTAGCATAGCCTTGTCCTCTGAGTCGTTTTAAATCAAGAACTAATTTTTCCAAATTTCTCAAAATAAGTTCTGTGCCTTCAACGGTTAAATATTTTGGGCTGACACTGGGTCCTATAAATATTTTTAATTATTGAATTGCTCAATTATTTGTATTTTGATTTTACTGATTATGCCGCCCCTCTTGTGATGCCGCCTGATGCGGTTGCCTCACCGCATCATAGCACCGCACGGCCCTAAATATCAATACCATATATTATTATAAAAGGACTATCCGAGAAACTTAAAACAATAGGAATACATTCAACATTTCAACAACATTAAAATCAACAAACAAATTGAGATCTATTTAATATAAAATTAAACCTAACAATGAAAAAGAAAGAACAAAGAATTGTATTTATAGAATATCTTGTGAATGCGAACAATTTTATTTAGGTGAAACATCTTCATCTTCTTTTTCTTTCTCCTATTCATCCTCTGTCCATATCTTCCATTTCTTGCGGTCCTTTGCTAACTCTTTCATTTGTTGATGTGTTTTTCCTTTTTCCTGTCCAATTTCTATAATCTGATCGATCCATCTCTTCCTTGGCCTCCCTTTCCTTCTTTTACCATACCTTTTTGATTCCATCACATGCTTTGGTAGTCTTCCTTGGTCCATTCTGTTAATGTGTTCATACCATTTTAATTTTCTTTTTTGGATCTTGGTTATTATCGATTCCTGTTTCAGTCTTTGTCTAATATCTTCATTTTTTATTCTGTCCAATTTCGTTTTTCCTGCTATTTTTCTCAGCTGCTTCATCTCCGCTGAGTTTATTGTACTGTCTATTTTTGCATTGTTTATCCATGTCTCACTTGCATATATTAAAGTTGGTACAGATATTGCATTGTATACCTAAAGTTTGATTTCTTTATCTATTTCTTTCTTTCCAAATATTGTTTTATTTAGTGCATAGTAGATCTTATTTGCTTTTTTCGCCCTGTATGAGATTTCTTGATCTAGCTTTCCATCCTCTGATATTATTACTCCCAGGTATTCAAACGTCGAGACTCTTTCTATTATTTCGTTTTTGCACCTAAATATCGTTTGGTTTATTTCTAGGTGAAACATCAAGACCATTAAACGTTAGAATAGGTGAACATCAGTCTTATATTAAAAATAAAGAATGTGATAGATCTCAAATATGTCAACACGCATGGGACCATGAACATAGAGTTCAGTGGAAAGATTTAATCATAGTCCTGAAAGAAACAGATAGTACCTAAAATGAGAAAAATCAAAGAAGCGGCTCTAATTATTCTAAATGAAACCAATTGTGTCGCAAATTTCTCGGCATAATGCAGTAGGATGTGATTCCCCATACTAAAAGAGAAAGTCAATAGAAAGAAAATACCACGATTAGTAAGTCAATAACATATCGAGGATAGTACATACAGTGGAACCTCGATTATCCGTCTCTCCATTAACCGTCACCTCTGTTAACCGTCAGGGCACACACAGTCGTTGTATTGACTACATAAGCAAACATTTTAATGTTAAAAATTGAAAAAAAATTTAATTTGGTTTGTGATGAGGACACAAACGGCTATCCATTTTGCTGACAGGCAACAGCGTCGAAAATGCGGGTTGCTCAAAGGCGTATGGAAAGATCCATGCTGGGTGTAACCCTACGGGATAAAATAAGAAATGAAGATCTCAGACAAAGAAACGGTACCGCAGATGTTACAGAACGAATCACCAGGCCTAAATGGAGACCAAGAGAAGATAAACGCAGTTGAGGAAGGCCGCCTACACGATGGACAGATGATATCAGGCGGATTAGTAAAAACTGGCAACAATCAGCACAAAACCGTGAAATGTGGAAACAATTGGGGGAGACCTATGTCCAGCAGTGGACGTGAATTGGTTGGATGATGATAATGATGATCTGATGGGCACGTTCATTTTCAATACTGCATTGCTTAAAACACGTTGCGTATGTATGCGTAAAATAATATAACAATAACACATTTGTACATAAATATTAGACGACAAGATGGGGCCCCTGACATATTGGAGCCCTCCCGCAAGCTTCATGCTGCGGGGCCTCTGTTACGCCCCTGCAGGGAGGATCTTCTAAATTTTGCTGTTTTTTATGTGAGTGGGACAGTCGTTCAAATGATAAACAGTAGGTAGTGAAAAATTGGTTAAAAAGAAAAGAATTAACACCTAGAGTTAAAAATGTAACTCAAAAAGCTTCAGTGTCACCAGACTAGAAGTTTTTCTGTCATCACTTCACATAACGCTGGGACTCGTAATAAATTTCGTAGAATCTATGTAGGTACAAAAATGGTAAAATATATTTCAGTATCTTCAAACTAATTTCCTCGTATTAGCGACGACAAGTTGAAAGAAGGAATTTTTGTTGGTCCGCAAATACGATGGCTTATGACAGATATTCAGATGTAGCTTTTAATTTGATGTTCAATAGAGCAGAAAAAAGAGCTTGGTCTGATCTAATAGAAATGTGTAACTTCTTTAATATGTAATACAAAAGCTGACAACTACTAGTCGAGGCATTGAAGGATTGAAGTGTCGATTTTTTTGCAGTAAGACGGATTTTAATGCGGATTGGTGCGTTGGATTCGTGAGAATGTCAGGAAATTTTGTGAACTAATGTAATGAATAAGAAATCTCAAATTGTATTTGTGCATAAGAAAAATGCATTTCAAAAGTGCATTTTGAAATAGGCAATTATTATAAATTTGCAACTCTGTAAATTTTCTTACTCGGGGGTTTTTGGGGTCGCTGAAAACGAATATGAGGTCGGCGAGAGTGTGCAAACTACCAGGTGCCTGCAGCGGGTATAATAAACGTCTTCCTCTGGAGTATTATGGTAATTTGTTAAATACTTGGCCCAAACTTGTAACTCGGGGGGTTTTTGGGGTCGCTGAAAATGAATATGAGGTCGGTGAGAGTGTGCAAAGTACCTGGTGCCTGCAGCGGGTGTAATAAACGTCTTCCTCTGGAGTATTATGGTAATTTGTCATATAATTAGTTTAAACTCGTTACTAGGGGGTTTTTGGGGTAATCTATTTTCTTCGATGTAACTATAGTGATCGAAAATGGTGGTATTTCTATTATAAATAAACATAAATTTTTATTATTTCAATATATTTATGGTTAAAAAAGTTCATTAAAATTTATTTTCTTCATCATTATCATCTTCTTCTTCATTATTGCCTTCTTCTCTCGAGTCCAATGTAATATTTGTGCAATCAGAGCCTGCACAATTTTTGCAGGCTAAATTACAAACTAACCCATGCTTCGTGTCCCCAATGAGTTGCCGCAATCTGACTTACAACTACAGAATATTAAATTTAAAATGTTTGGAGGACCAGGTGGCTGAGTCATTCTAACTGGAATTAATACATTATTTTGTAATTCCCTTCCCCAATCGGTTGGGTTCATGTTACTGTCCTCTCCATGCAGCCAAATTTGTGTTTGTAAATATACTCTTTTTTAATGCTGGGTAAATGCATCAACAGATGAAAGAATTTTTCCAATGACAATCTTTTTATTTTTGGCAATAGCCATTAAGTACATTCTGTATCGGTAAGTTTCAGCTAATTGGATATTACTCAGTTTAAACTGCTCAGGAATATTCGGTTTCCTGAAACTTATCGGGTCATTGTACATAGCCATAAGAAGTTGGCAGCCGTGGTCAATAATTTCATTAAGGGGTACAACATACAGTAAACCAAATGTGCTTGAGAGTCTGGCAAAACCTCTGGAATATAACAAACTCAAAACTCCATAATATTCAACCCAGAATACCTGCCTAAAAAATACCAGCACTTTGTAGAAGGGACAAAGTTGTCATGAGAAGACTAAGAATTGGACATTGCCGTCTTACACATGGTTACCTGATGAGCCAGGGAAATCCTCCTTGGTGTCATACCTAACACACGTGTCGCCGTCAAACACATACTAGTTGAGTGCCAGCTATACACGAACACCCGAAGACAACATAAACTGGATGAAGACAACATAAACTGAATGAAGACCAAACCATCACTCTTAGTGATAATAGTAACTTTAATAATGTGATAATGTTTCTCAAAGACTCTCGGTTATACTACGCCATATATTTACGCCATTAATTTTCTTAATTCTTGTAATTTAAACATATTGTAAACCTTACTTTTGTAACCGTGTCAATGGCCTGCGTTGCTGAGACACGTTAATTTAAATAAAAAAAAATATTTTTTACACTTCTTTATAATAAATTATTTTAATAACAGGAAAACAAAATAAGAAAAAAAAAGTGTTTTGTTTTGCTTACAGTGTAACCGTTATATTAGTGTATACAAACGTGTGAGAGAGAAAGGCAATAATCCTAAATGAAATTAGTCAAGAATGTATCAATACTGCCAACATAATTTTAAGCGCCAAATATGGAGATCCTGAACAAAATAATCATGTTTTTTTATAATATGATATGAAATTAGAATTTAGTCGTTGCGGTATTTATTTTCAGTGACCCCAAAAACCCCCGAGTAACAAGTTTGGGCCAATTATTTAACAAATTACCATAATAGTCCAGAGGAAGACGTTTATTACACCTGCTGCAGGCACCAGGTAGTTTGCACACTCTCGCCGACCTCATATTCATTTTCAGCGACCCCAAAAACCCTCGAGTAATGAGTTTAAGACAATTATATGATAAATTACCACAATACTCCAGAGGAAGACGTTTATTACACCCACTGCAGGCACCTGGTAGTTTGCACACTCTCGCCGACCTCATATTCGTTTTTAGCGACCCCAAAAACCTCCGAGTAAGAAAATTTACCGAGTTGCAAATTTATAATAATTGCCTATTTCAAAATGCAATTTTGAAATGCATTTTTCTTATGCACAAATGCAATTTGAGATTTCTTATTCATTACATTAGTTCACAAAATTTCCTGACATTCTCACGAATCCAACGAACCAAACTGTATTAAAATCCGTCTTACTGCGACAAAAATCGACAGTAAGGCCTTTTTTTGTTCTTCACTGTCTCGACTATACCGACAAATCATTAAATAACTTTTTTCGGTTTATACAACTCTAGAATGCCACATATTACTCAAAATTCATTTGTTAGATTCGCACTTAGACGATGAAAAAACAACAATGAAAATATTACAATGGAAGCCGATAGGAAGGCGCAAAAAAAGGAAGACCCAGAAGGAGAGGGTTGGATGACGTGGAAGGTGACCAAAAAACCATGAATATAAGACAATGGAGGAGAAGGGCACAATAGAGATCCGAATGGAAGGACATAGCCAGACAGGCAAGGACCCAAGACCAGGGGGTTATGATGCCAAAAGAACAAGAAGAAGATTCGCAGTTGATTCGACGATTCGAAGAAAATCTTGGTTTAGATGAACATGGTGAAAGGTTTCACCAGGATACCTATAAGTATTGCATATTGAAAGAGGCTGTAATAAGAAATATATATTGTTATATTTCTATTTGATATGAAAATTAAAATTTGATAATTATAAACAGAATTCAATTTAATATAAAATATTTTCAATTTTCTCAACCACGGGCATATAAATTTAGAACAACCTGTATACAACAAATTGTTATATTTAATTTTAAGAAGTGATTAAATAAGACTCAAGTGAAATCGTTAATAGGTCATTATCGTTGTTCGCGGAAGGATCGATCATTAGCCGATGCTAAATAAGACTAAGTGGAAATAGAGAATAGGTCATTAAAAATTTGTATATAGTAGAAAGTAATTTTAGAATGGGAATTAACTATTTTCTTTGAAATCCATTAAGCATATTTAGAAAGTTTAAAAATTGGTTTTGAGGAATACTGCGAATGAGAGTTGGTGGTGGAAGTTTGATTTGTGAATCTGGAAGGGATATTTAGAAAGTAGGGGAATGAATGACAAATAGAGATCAGAATGTTTTGAGCTGTCGAGAAGTGAAGTCGAGTAGTAGACGGTAGTGTACGGAGAGTGAGAAAGCCGGTGTAGTTCCGTGAGTGTGGATTATCGATCGTAGAACGAGAGGTAGGCCAGGTTGAGAGTAAAAGAACCTCCTTGAGCCAAGAGTTCCCGGTAGCTGATTGCAGTTTCGAAAAAGGTAGAACACAGCATCACGACAGAAGCAGGAAACGAGAGCTATACGAGCTAGTTTCAGAGGAGAACATTACTGGAAGCCAGGACGAGGTTTTGATTGCAGCCAAGGATAGCAGGAAACGGGTCTTGTGTGAAGACATTCTCAGAGCACCAGAAAAAGGTCAGTCTCATTTGTTTGGACATGAATGTATGGGTTTTTCGTATTAAATACCACATTTAAAATTGAAGAAACATAATCAATAATATCAGAAAAGCTTCATCAAACTTAAATAGAATTGTTGCTAATAAATCATAATAGTTAAATGTTAATAAAAACTTTCAATTGGAAACAAAAAGGAAATAAGATTCCCATGTGTAAATGTTATGTTTAAGAATAATAAGATATAGCAAATATTAAGCAGTGATTGCCATTTAAATAAAATAAACAATATTTTGATTACAATTGTAACCCATATGTGTTATTATTTTACTCTTTTCTTTCCTATCCCGATTAGGAACCATTAAGAAATACTTAGAAGCCACGTATGTAAGTACTTAATTTTATAAAAAGCCCTGAGATTGAAAACACATTGATATGTGATCTGGTAAATTAATTAGATTAGTATTAAAGCATTGATTAAATTAAATGACATATAAAAATATTATCTCATATCAATAATCAAGATCACAATAACTGTCGTCCAACGTGGAGGGCATTGTAAAGTATTTCTAGTGGCAAATTTGAAGGATAGAAAGAGTAAAGCCGGTATTTGAAAATTTATATGCCTATGGTAAAAAGTGAGATACTTACATTTGATAACATAAAATTTTAGATCTCTTTAGGTACAAATTTTACATAACTGATTTAATATTTTATTTTTACGATATTTACATTTGATATATTTATTGACAATTTATAATATTTGGGTGAGAAAAAGTCGTCTTGGTAACATACTAGTAAAATTTCATATTTGGCGGGGACAGTACTTCTTGAAAACAAATGTCAGTGACAAGAAGCCAAAGCAAGGACAACAAAAAACAAAAAGAACATTCAGACCAAGAAGATATTTTAGACACGACAATCATGGCATCAGAACAGCAAGAATTATCAGGAATAGATAAACTATTACAACTTATGCAACTCCAGTCACAAAAAATGGATGAAGCAAAACGAACAATGGATAAAAATCAGGAGGAAACAAAACTAGCAATGAAGGAAACACAGCAAAAAATGGATGAAACACAACAAAAATTGGATCAAAAAATGGATGAAACAAAAAGAATAATGCAAGAAAATCAGAAGGAAACAAAACAAGCCATAGAAGAGAACAACAAGAAAATGGAGGAACGCATAGAAAAGTATGAAATGAAAATTCAAGATAAAATAAAGGAGTTAACGAATGGCCAGAAAAAGGAACTAGAAAATTTGGAAAATAAGTTGGAAAATGCTATTCAAGTAGACAGAGAAGAAGTGGAAAAAAGAATCACAGAAATAGAAAAACAAGTCACCGAAAACAGGACGCAACAGAATGTCGGAGAAAGAAGAGAAATGGTTATACATAGCACAGATGACGTGAAGATAAGGTTTGGCGGGGATGTAAGAAGATTACACCCAGTGCCGTTCATAAATAGCCTGAAAAAGAAAATACAGCACATCGGAAATTTCGAAACAGCAAAAGAAACTATCAGAAACCATCTCAAATATGAAGCAAGCCTATGGTTCGATAGCAAAGAAGAAGAATTCGGCAATTGGCAACAATTTGAACAAAAATTTTTGAATTATTTCTGGGGAAAAGTCCAACAATTGGAAATTAACAAGGAATTGCAAAATGGGAAATACAATGATAGGATGGGTGTATCAGAAAGGACATATGCTTTGCAGATTTACAATAATGCAAAACATTTACAATATAATTACTCATCGGAACAATTAGTCGAACTGATTGCAAGACATTTCGAGGAAAAGCTGGAAGACCATATCACATTACAAAATTACAAAGACATAGATAGTTTATGCCAATTCCTACAAATAAGAGAATCACGTCTAAGAGAAAGAAAATCAAGAAAGTCGCGAGAAGATTACAGGCCCCGAGAAACACAAGATTACAGAGATAGAAATCAAAATAGGAGGGACTATACAAGACGAGATTTTAATCCCAGAAGGGAAAACGAAAATAGAGACAACGGAAGAGGAAATTATGAACAAAGAAATAGGCAATGGAATGAGGACAGAAATCGAGAATACCAGAATAGAAACACCACACGCTCAAATCAAGAAAACAGAAATAATGGTAGACAAAATGAACAGGGATATCGAGAAAACCGAAACAGATCCGACAGACCAAGAGAAAATAGAAGAGAAGTAAATAATACCCAGACAGATGAATATGACGGAGAGAGACATTATGACGAAAATATAAACAACGATGAGCAACCGGCGTCTTTTCACGACGGCGCTCACTAAAAACCAAAAATCAAACAGGAATCTTTTGTCACCCCAAGGAGTTTATTAAATTGGCAGGAAACAACGAAAAGAAAAATGGAGTTAATTTAAAATTTGTGGATGGATTTATCAACGAGAAACCAATTAAAATTATGATAGACACTGGATCTGAAATAACATTGGTCAACAGAAAACTAATAGAAGAAGTTAACTTAACAAATTTAATTTACAAAATACCTAGGGTAAATTTAGTGGGCGCAAACAAACGGACATTGGCAACTATAAATGAAGGCATACGAGTAATGGTACGACTGGGTAAGAATATGTATGCACTACAATGTGTAATAATGCCAAATATGTCACATGACATGATAGTAGGAGTCGACGAATTGGCAGAAAAACATGTAGTGATAGATTTTAAAAATAATACGATGAAACTAACAGAAGAAAAAGAAAAGGAACAGGACAAGGAACAGGAGAAACAAAATACGGACGAATCAGGTAAAGAACAAACAGTGGAAATGAATTTGGCAACGAAGCAAGGACAAAGAAGAAAAGGGAGAAAAAGTCAGAAAAGGATAAAAGAAAATGAAACCTGTGGCTCCTCAAAAGAAGAGTTGAGCCCAGAAGAAGAAAATTTGAGAGTATCAGAAACAAAGGAAACCTGGGATTCCTCAAAAGGAGAGACGAGCTCAGGAGAAGAAGAAATAAAGCTAAAAAATGAAAGTGAAAAGAATATGATTGAAACAGTGGTATTTGAAGAGGAGGTATATGCAAACGAGGATGCGGAATGCACGGTAAACATGTGTGAAGAATCTGAAAAAAAAGACAGAAAATTGATATGTGGAGAAGGGAAAGAAAAAGAATTGCGGTTGATGTTAAGAAACTACGAAAATTTGATCAATGAGGAAAACAGAGTGGCTAAAAAGTACGAACATTCATTTGAGGTGAAAAACTTGGGAAATTTTCGATCAAAGACTTACCCGATTCCATACAAGTATCGACAAGAGGTGAAAGAAGAAATAAATAAAATGTTGGAAGATCAAATCATCGAAAGATGTGATTCACCGTATGTTAACCCGATTGTGATAGTAAAGAAAAGCAATGGAGAATTGAGATTATGTTTAGATGCCAGGAATATCAACCAGCACACTGTATCACAATATGAATCACCTCTAAACATCGAGGCCATTTTTGGAAGAATCACCGGGTCACACATATTTTCGAAAATTGACTTAAAACACAGTTTTTGGTTGATACCGTTAGCTGAAAAGTGTAGAAACTACACCGCTTTTTCTATTGATGGTATTGTCTACCGGTTTAAGGTAGTGCCATTTGGATTGCAGAGTGCTTGTGCTGCACTCGTCCGAGCTCTACATACCATTTTGAATCGCCATGAAGATTTCATAGTTCATTATATCGATGATTTATTAATTTTTTCACAAGATACTCAGAGTCATCTGGAACACATAGAAATAATTCTGAAAGAATTGGACACAGCGGGATTGAAATTAAACATTGAAAAATGTCAATTTTTTCAAAAAGAAGTCATTTATTTGGGTTTTCAATTGGACACCAAAACAGTAAGATTAGCCGAAGACAGAGTCAAGCTCATAGATGAATACCCAAGACCAACGAATTTGAAAACATTGAGAGGTTTTCTTGGCACGATAAATTATTTTAAAAAGCTGATTCCCGATTTGAGCCAAAAGGAAATCCCTCTGATAAAATTGCTTAAAAAAGGAATAAAATGGAATTGGAAAGAAGAACAGGAGGAAGCTTTCGAAACATTAAAACGAGAATTCTCAAAAGGAACGAAAATATACCACCCCATTTACAATTTACCTTTTATACTCCGAACTGATGCGTCCATACAAAAATTTGCAGGAGTTCTGTCTCAAATACAAAACGACCAAGAAGTACCGATATGTTTTATATCTCGAGTGACTAAAACACATGAAAGAAAATATAGTGTTACAGAATTGGAGTTTGCCAGTGTACTATATTGCGTAAACAAATTGAGGTTTTACTTATTGGGAGCAAAATTCACAATCGAAACAGACCATGCAGCTTTAGTACATATCATGAAGAATAGATTAGTAAATAATAGAATACATAGAGGCATTCTATTATTACAGGAGTATGATTTTGAGTTCCGATATATAAAAGGAAAAGACAACATAATAGCCGACGCTCTAACACGGGATGAGGACACCGGAAAAAAGGAAACAATTACTCTACAGGTGGGACTAAATAGATTAATACAAGAAGAAGGGATATATTCTTTAAATGAGATAAGGACAAACCAGGAAGACCTAGAGGAAAGAGAGAAAAGAAGAGCGGAAGTAGAAAATAACATATATTTTAAGAGAATAGACGGAAAGGAACTATATTTAGTGACACAGACATTGGCCGAAAAGATAATAAAGAAATTACATGAGGACAATGGGCATATCGGTAGCAGAAAAGTTTGGCTCGTTTTTAGGGAAAATTACATAAGCCGACAGGATTACCGCATTGCCAAGGAAATTACCCAGAAGTGCGATGTATGTCAAAAATATAAGAGTCGGAATTTCAAAAACGAAAATGTTGCCAAAAATATTGAAGCCCGAAACAAACTAGACATTGTAGCAATAGATATGTTAAGCGATCTAATTATGACCACAAAAAGGAACAAACATATTCTGGTAATGGTGGATGTGTTTTCAAAATACGTAAAATTATATAGTTGCCGCACCACAAAGGGGGAAGAAATATTAAGAAAAATCGACAATTTTATAGCCATAGTAGGAACACCAAAAAAGATTCTACTGGACAATGCAACGTATTTCCGAAATGATCGTTTCAAGGGACAACTTCGAGAACGAGGAATAGAGACAAATTTTGTCAGCATCAGGCATCCACAGAGTAATCCTTCGGAACGATTCATACAGGAAGTGACGAAATTTCTTCGCATTGCAACAGATGGTCAACATCGCCACTGGGACAGGAAAATGGCGGAAATAGAAAGGTATCTAAATACAATTCCGAGCACAGTAACAAAAGAGACCCCAGAATACATCATGAAGGGTGTACTGCCGATAAGGCCATGGGAAGACCAAGAGCCAAAAGAATATCAACAGGTGATTGAAACCGTACAGAGAAGATTACGGCGAAGCAACGAAAAATATATCCAAAGACAGGAACAAAATAGAAAAAGAAGACCAGTGACTTTCCAAAAGGGTGAAAAAGTACTCGTGAGGGCATTACGAGTATCAAATCTTCCTGGGGGCATTTGCGCAAAGTTGATGCCTGTTTTCGAAGGCCCGTATATCGTGAATAATGAAAATGGGATAAATAGTTATGAGTTGAGGCACAGGAACTCGGAAAAGATCCGAGGAATTTATAATATTCACGATGTATACAAATATCACGAATAAAAGACAGAATTACATGAAGTAGATAGTAAGTAGGATATAAGACGTAGATTAAAGTAAGGAAATATACAGGGAGTTGGTTTTGCCCTCGAGAAAATTTATTTAAAAATGCAGATAAATTTTATCGAATACAAGGCGGGGATTTGTTATATTTCTATTTGATATGAAAATTAAAATTTGATAATTATAAACAGAATTCAATTTAATATAAAATATTTTCAATTTTCTCAACCACGGGCATATAAATTTAGAACAACCTGTATACAACAAATTGTTATATTTAATTTTAAGAAGTGATTAAATAAGACTCAAGTGAAATCGTTAATAGGTCATTATCGTTGTTCGCGGAAGGATCGATCATTAGCCGATGCTAAATAAGACTAAGTGGAAATAGAGAATAGGTCATTAAAAATTTGTATATAGTAGAAAGTAATTTTAGAATGGGAATTAACTATTTTCTTTGAAATCCATTAAGCATATTTAGAAAGTTTAAAAATTGGTTTTGAGGAATACTGCGAATGAGAGTTGGTGGTGGAAGTTTGATTTGTGAATCTGGAAGGGATATTTAGAAAGTAGGGGAATGAATGACAAATAGAGATCAGAATGTTTTGAGCTGTCGAGAAGTGAAGTCGAGTAGTAGACGGTAGTGTACGGAGAGTGAGAAAGCCGGTGTAGTTCCGTGAGTGTGGATTATCGATCGTAGAACGAGAGGTAGGCCAGGTTGAGAGTAAAAGAACCTCCTTGAGCCAAGAGTTCCCGGTAGCTGATTGCAGTTTCGAAAAAGGTAGAACACAGCATCACGACAGAAGCAGGAAACGAGAGCTATACGAGCTAGTTTCAGAGGAGAACATTACTGGAAGCCAGGACGAGGTTTTGATTGCAGCCAAGGATAGCAGGAAACGGGTCTTGTGTGAAGACATTCTCAGAGCACCAGAAAAAGGTCAGTCTCATTTGTTTGGACATGAATGTATGGGTTTTTCGTATTAAATACCACATTTAAAATTGAAGAAACATAATCAATAATATCAGAAAAGCTTCATCAAACTTAAATAGAATTGTTGCTAATAAATCATAATAGTTAAATGTTAATAAAAACTTTCAATTGGAAACAAAAAGGAAATAAGATTCCCATGTGTAAATGTTATGTTTAAGAATAATAAGATATAGCAAATATTAAGCAGTGATTGCCATTTAAATAAAATAAACAATATTTTGATTACAATTGTAACCCATATGTGTTATTATTTTACTCTTTTCTTTCCTATCCCGATTAGGAACCATTAAGAAATACTTAGAAGCCACGTATGTAAGTACTTAATTTTATAAAAAGCCCTGAGATTGAAAACACATTGATATGTGATCTGGTAAATTAATTAGATTAGTATTAAAGCATTGATTAAATTAAATGACATATAAAAATATTATCTCATATCAATAATCAAGATCACAATAACTGTCGTCCAACGTGGAGGGCATTGTAAAGTATTTCTAGTGGCAAATTTGAAGGATAGAAAGAGTAAAGCCGGTATTTGAAAATTTATATGCCTATGGTAAAAAGTGAGATACTTACATTTGATAACATAAAATTTTAGATCTCTTTAGGTACAAATTTTACATAACTGATTTAATATTTTATTTTTACGATATTTACATTTGATATATTTATTGACAATTTATAATATTTGGGTGAGAAAAAGTCGTCTTGGTAACATACTAGTAAAATTTCATATTTGGCGGGGACAGTACTTCTTGAAAACAAATGTCAGTGACAAGAAGCCAAAGCAAGGACAACAAAAAACAAAAAGAACATTCAGACCAAGAAGATATTTTAGACACGACAATCATGGCATCAGAACAGCAAGAATTATCAGGAATAGATAAACTATTACAACTTATGCAACTCCAGTCACAAAAAATGGATGAAGCAAAACGAACAATGGATAAAAATCAGGAGGAAACAAAACTAGCAATGAAGGAAACACAGCAAAAAATGGATGAAACACAACAAAAATTGGATCAAAAAATGGATGAAACAAAAAGAATAATGCAAGAAAATCAGAAGGAAACAAAACAAGCCATAGAAGAGAACAACAAGAAAATGGAGGAACGCATAGAAAAGTATGAAATGAAAATTCAAGATAAAATAAAGGAGTTAACGAATGGCCAGAAAAAGGAACTAGAAAATTTGGAAAATAAGTTGGAAAATGCTATTCAAGTAGACAGAGAAGAAGTGGAAAAAAGAATCACAGAAATAGAAAAACAAGTCACCGAAAACAGGACGCAACAGAATGTCGGAGAAAGAAGAGAAATGGTTATAGGTACATAGCACAGATGACGTGAAGATAAGGTTTGGCGGGGATGTAAGAAGATTACACCCAGTGCCGTTCATAAATAGCCTGAAAAAGAAAATACAGCACATCGGAAATTTCGAAACAGCAAAAGAAACTATCAGAAACCATCTCAAATATGAAGCAAGCCTATGGTTCGATAGCAAAGAAGAAGAATTCGGCAATTGGCAACAATTTGAACAAAAATTTTTGAATTATTTCTGGGGAAAAGTCCAACAATTGGAAATTAACAAGGAATTGCAAAATGGGAAATACAATGATAGGATGGGTGTATCAGAAAGGACATATGCTTTGCAGATTTACAATAATGCAAAACATTTACAATATAATTACTCATCGGAACAATTAGTCGAACTGATTGCAAGACATTTCGAGGAAAAGCTGGAAGACCATATCACATTACAAAATTACAAAGACATAGATAGTTTATGCCAATTCCTACAAATAAGAGAATCACGTCTAAGAGAAAGAAAATCAAGAAAGTCGCGAGAAGATTACAGGCCCCGAGAAACACAAGATTACAGAGATAGAAATCAAAATAGGAGGGACTATACAAGACGAGATTTTAATCCCAGAAGGGAAAACGAAAATAGAGACAACGGAAGAGGAAATTATGAACAAAGAAATAGGCAATGGAATGAGGACAGAAATCGAGAATACCAGAATAGAAACACCACACGCTCAAATCAAGAAAACAGAAATAATGGTAGACAAAATGAACAGGGATATCGAGAAAACCGAAACAGATCCGACAGACCAAGAGAAAATAGAAGAGAAGTAAATAATACCCAGACAGATGAATATGACGGAGAGAGACATTATGACGAAAATATAAACAACGATGAGCAACCGGCGTCTTTTCACGACGGCGCTCACTAAAAACCAAAAATCAAACAGGAATCTTTTGTCACCCCAAGGAGTTTATTAAATTGGCAGGAAACAACGAAAAGAAAAATGGAGTTAATTTAAAATTTGTGGATGGATTTATCAACGAGAAACCAATTAAAATTATGATAGACACTGGATCTGAAATAACATTGGTCAACAGAAAACTAATAGAAGAAGTTAACTTAACAAATTTAATTTACAAAATACCTAGGGTAAATTTAGTGGGCGCAAACAAACGGACATTGGCAACTATAAATGAAGGCATACGAGTAATGGTACGACTGGGTAAGAATATGTATGCACTACAATGTGTAATAATGCCAAATATGTCACATGACATGATAGTAGGAGTCGACGAATTGGCAGAAAAACATGTAGTGATAGATTTTAAAAATAATACGATGAAACTAACAGAAGAAAAAGAAAAGGAACAGGACAAGGAACAGGAGAAACAAAATACGGACGAATCAGGTAAAGAACAAACAGTGGAAATGAATTTGGCAACGAAGCAAGGACAAAGAAGAAAAGGGAGAAAAAGTCAGAAAAGGATAAAAGAAAATGAAACCTGTGGCTCCTCAAAAGAAGAGTTGAGCCCAGAAGAAGAAAATTTGAGAGTATCAGAAACAAAGGAAACCTGGGATTCCTCAAAAGGAGAGACGAGCTCAGGAGAAGAAGAAATAAAGCTAAAAAATGAAAGTGAAAAGAATATGATTGAAACAGTGGTATTTGAAGAGGAGGTATATGCAAACGAGGATGCGGAATGCACGGTAAACATGTGTGAAGAATCTGAAAAAAAAGACAGAAAATTGATATGTGGAGAAGGGAAAGAAAAAGAATTGCGGTTGATGTTAAGAAACTACGAAAATTTGATCAATGAGGAAAACAGAGTGGCTAAAAAGTACGAACATTCATTTGAGGTGAAAAACTTGGGAAATTTTCGATCAAAGACTTACCCGATTCCATACAAGTATCGACAAGAGGTGAAAGAAGAAATAAATAAAATGTTGGAAGATCAAATCATCGAAAGATGTGATTCACCGTATGTTAACCCGATTGTGATAGTAAAGAAAAGCAATGGAGAATTGAGATTATGTTTAGATGCCAGGAATATCAACCAGCACACTGTATCACAATATGAATCACCTCTAAACATCGAGGCCATTTTTGGAAGAATCACCGGGTCACACATATTTTCGAAAATTGACTTAAAACACAGTTTTTGGTTGATACCGTTAGCTGAAAAGTGTAGAAACTACACCGCTTTTTCTATTGATGGTATTGTCTACCGGTTTAAGGTAGTGCCATTTGGATTGCAGAGTGCTTGTGCTGCACTCGTCCGAGCTCTACATACCATTTTGAATCGCCATGAAGATTTCATAGTTCATTATATCGATGATTTATTAATTTTTTCACAAGATACTCAGAGTCATCTGGAACACATAGAAATAATTCTGAAAGAATTGGACACAGCGGGATTGAAATTAAACATTGAAAAATGTCAATTTTTTCAAAAAGAAGTCATTTATTTGGGTTTTCAATTGGACACCAAAACAGTAAGATTAGCCGAAGACAGAGTCAAGCTCATAGATGAATACCCAAGACCAACGAATTTGAAAACATTGAGAGGTTTTCTTGGCACGATAAATTATTTTAAAAAGCTGATTCCCGATTTGAGCCAAAAGGAAATCCCTCTGATAAAATTGCTTAAAAAAGGAATAAAATGGAATTGGAAAGAAGAACAGGAGGAAGCTTTCGAAACATTAAAACGAGAATTCTCAAAAGGAACGAAAATATACCACCCCATTTACAATTTACCTTTTATACTCCGAACTGATGCGTCCATACAAAAATTTGCAGGAGTTCTGTCTCAAATACAAAACGACCAAGAAGTACCGATATGTTTTATATCTCGAGTGACTAAAACACATGAAAGAAAATATAGTGTTACAGAATTGGAGTTTGCCAGTGTACTATATTGCGTAAACAAATTGAGGTTTTACTTATTGGGAGCAAAATTCACAATCGAAACAGACCATGCAGCTTTAGTACATATCATGAAGAATAGATTAGTAAATAATAGAATACATAGAGGCATTCTATTATTACAGGAGTATGATTTTGAGTTCCGATATATAAAAGGAAAAGACAACATAATAGCCGACGCTCTAACACGGGATGAGGACACCGGAAAAAAGGAAACAATTACTCTACAGGTGGGACTAAATAGATTAATACAAGAAGAAGGGATATATTCTTTAAATGAGATAAGGACAAACCAGGAAGACCTAGAGGAAAGAGAGAAAAGAAGAGCGGAAGTAGAAAATAACATATATTTTAAGAGAATAGACGGAAAGGAACTATATTTAGTGACACAGACATTGGCCGAAAAGATAATAAAGAAATTACATGAGGACAATGGGCATATCGGTAGCAGAAAAGTTTGGCTCGTTTTTAGGGAAAATTACATAAGCCGACAGGATTACCGCATTGCCAAGGAAATTACCCAGAAGTGCGATGTATGTCAAAAATATAAGAGTCGGAATTTCAAAAACGAAAATGTTGCCAAAAATATTGAAGCCCGAAACAAACTAGACATTGTAGCAATAGATATGTTAAGCGATCTAATTATGACCACAAAAAGGAACAAACATATTCTGGTAATGGTGGATGTGTTTTCAAAATACGTAAAATTATATAGTTGCCGCACCACAAAGGGGGAAGAAATATTAAGAAAAATCGACAATTTTATAGCCATAGTAGGAACACCAAAAAAGATTCTACTGGACAATGCAACGTATTTCCGAAATGATCGTTTCAAGGGACAACTTCGAGAACGAGGAATAGAGACAAATTTTGTCAGCATCAGGCATCCACAGAGTAATCCTTCGGAACGATTCATACAGGAAGTGACGAAATTTCTTCGCATTGCAACAGATGGTCAACATCGCCACTGGGACAGGAAAATGGCGGAAATAGAAAGGTATCTAAATACAATTCCGAGCACAGTAACAAAAGAGACCCCAGAATACATCATGAAGGGTGTACTGCCGATAAGGCCATGGGAAGACCAAGAGCCAAAAGAATATCAACAGGTGATTGAAACCGTACAGAGAAGATTACGGCGAAGCAACGAAAAATATATCCAAAGACAGGAACAAAATAGAAAAAGAAGACCAGTGACTTTCCAAAAGGGTGAAAAAGTACTCGTGAGGGCATTACGAGTATCAAATCTTCCTGGGGGCATTTGCGCAAAGTTGATGCCTGTTTTCGAAGGCCCGTATATCGTGAATAATGAAAATGGGATAAATAGTTATGAGTTGAGGCACAGGAACTCGGAAAAGATCCGAGGAATTTATAATATTCACGATGTATACAAATATCACGAATAAAAGACAGAATTACATGAAGTAGATAGTAAGTAGGATATAAGACGTAGATTAAAGTAAGGAAATATACAGGGAGTTGGTTTTGCCCTCGAGAAAATTTATTTAAAAATGCAGATAAATTTTATCGAATACAAGGCGGGGATTTGTTATATTTCTATTTGATATGAAAATTAAAATTTGATAATTATAAACAGAATTCAATTTAATATAAAATATTTTCAATTTTCTCAACCACGGGCATATAAATTTAGAACAACCTGTATACAACAAATTGTTATATTTAATTTTAAGAAGTGATTAAATAAGACTCAAGTGAAATCGTTAATAGGTCATTATCGTTGTTCGCGGAAGGATCGATCATTAGCCGATGCTAAATAAGACTAAGTGGAAATAGAGAATAGGTCATTAAAAATTTGTATATAGTAGAAAGTAATTTTAGAATGGGAATTAACTATTTTCTTTGAAATCCATTAAGCATATTTAGAAAGTTTAAAAATTGGTTTTGAGAAATACTGCGAATGAGAGTTGGTGGTGGAAGTTTGATTTGTGAATCTGGAAGGGATATTTAGAAAGTAGGGGAATGAATGACAAATAGAGATCAGAATGTTTTGAGCTGTCGAGAAGTGAAGTCGAGTAGTAGACGGTAGTGTACGGAGAGTGAGAAAGCCGGTGTAGTTCCGTGAGTGTGGATTATCGATCGTAGAACGAGAGGTAGGCCAGGTTGAGAGTAAAAGAACCTCCTTGAGCCAAGAGTTCCCGGTAGCTGATTGCAGTTTCGAAAAAGGTAGAACACAGCATCACGACAGAAGCAGGAAACGAGAGCTATACGAGCTAGTTTCAGAGGAGAACATTACTGGAAGCCAGGACGAGGTTTTGATTGCAGCCAAGGATAGCAGGAAACGGGTCTTGTGTGAAGACATTCTCAGAGCACCAGAAAAAGGTCAGTCTCATTTGTTTGGACATGAATGTATGGGTTTTTCGTATTAAATACCACATTTAAAATTGAAGAAACATAATCAATAATATCAGAAAAGCTTCATCAAACTTAAATAGAATTGTTGCTAATAAATCATAATAGTTAAATGTTAATAAAAACTTTCAATTGGAAACAAAAAGGAAATAAGATTCCCATGTGTAAATGTTATGTTTAAGAATAATAAGATATAGCAAATATTAAGCAGTGATTGCCATTTAAATAAAATAAACAATATTTTGATTACAATTGTAACCCATATGTGTTATTATTTTACTCTTTTCTTTCCTATCCCGATTAGGAACCATTAAGAAATACTTAGAAGCCACGTATGTAAGTACTTAATTTTATAAAAAGCCCTGAGATTGAAAACACATTGATATGTGATCTGGTAAATTAATTAGATTAGTATTAAAGCATTGATTAAATTAAATGACATATAAAAATATTATCTCATATCAATAATCAAGATCACAATAATATATATAGTATAGCTCAACAGGCCTTAAAGGCCCATGGCTTGGAATTTCTCCACGGTTTTTCTCCATTTTCTCCTGTCCATGGCCGCAGTTCTCCAATTTGATATCCCGATTGTTTGCAGGTCTTCCTTACATGCTTCTAGCCACTTTTTCCTGGGTCGTCCTATCCTCCTCTTTCCTTCCCCTCTCAGCAGCGAGTCCTTTGCCCACCTTCCGTCAGCCATTCTCGCAAGATGACCTAACCAACTTAGTCTCTTTGTTCTGACCATCTGGCTTATTTCTGGTTTCCGGTACAGCTCTCTGATCTCTGCATTTGTTCGTCTCCTCCAAATGTCTTCATCGTTTTTTACTCCCCCGAATATCGTCCTTAGGACACTCCGCTCCCAGATGTTCAGCATATTTTCTTGGTTTTTGTTCATGACCCATGTTTCGCTCCCGTAAAGAACTGTGGGCTGGATCACTGTTCGATAAAGTCTTAATTCTAAGTAATAAGAAATAGTCAGCAGTAATTCTATTGAACGAGTTACTCGATTTACCAAGCAACTAGGTGCACTTTAAGTTAGTGGTGGGCAAAGTGCGGCCCTTTATACATTGTTTTGCGGCCCGCGGAAAAAAGTGAATTATTTTCATTTAAATATTTTTTTTAATTATTGCTAATATTAATAATTAAATATAGATAATGCAGCTATTAATCAATACTTTCACAGCGGGTGATTTTTTCGCAAATTTTCAACATAACGCGGGCAATTATTTTGGTTTCCGGCAGAGTTTTTGTCGGCTCCCTCAATGAAATCCACGAAATTTCAACAAATCGAAACGATATTTTTGAAGTAGTTGGTGCTGCTTGGAAAAGTTTAAATTAGCGCTGTAACCACCAAGTAAGTGTAACAACTGACGGGGCACCAAATTTAAGAGGAGCAAATATTGTAATGTTGAGAAAACTTAAAGATTACGTCCATTACCAATTTTCAGAACATCAGTTATTATTTTTCACTGCTTAATCCATGAGCAGGTATTGTGCAAAAATGTTTTGCAAGTAGTCAACGCCAACGTCATTTCAATTATAACTAATATTGTTAATTATTCGTTCAATAGGATTAAATCTATCGTGCATATTTTTCTATTATTTAATTCTTTCAAGGAAAACAAAAACAATGAAGGGAATCTGAGATTTTTCAAATTTATAACTTTGTTTATTTTGATTTAAATGACGCGTGTTGCATATTACGTATGATGCGTGTTTGCATCTATTTAAGCATGGAATATCCCTTCAAATATTTAAGTAAATAATAGCAGTTATATAAGATAGAAGTTACTATTTTATTTGGGAATAAACCACAATTTAAGTTTGAAATTAAATTTATTTGACGTTTCGATTTCCACTTCGTAAATCGTTATCAAAATACAAAACATTAATAAATTAAACTACATAATTAAATAAATGCTTAATTTATTAATGTTTTGAATTTTGATAACGATTTACGAAGTGGAAATCGAAACGTCAAATAAATTTAATTTCAAACTTAAATTGTGGCTTATTCCCAAATAAAATAATAAATTGCATAAGATGTCTAAAGGAAATAGCTTCAGAACAATATTAGAGAAAAAAGAAATACGTTCATAGATAAAATAAAAATAAATAAATATATAGATACACATATATTTGAGGAGACGTACTGAGTGATATTCCAGCAGGGGAGAAAGTTATAATAGGAGGTGATTTCAATGCACATGTGAGCCAAATCAAGACAGGATATGAAACAATACATAGGGGATTAGGCTTTGGAACTAGAAATGAAGCTGGAATTGACATGCTTGAATTAGCAACAGCATTGGATAAGGCGATTGTTAACACATTCTTTAAAAAGAGAGAAACTCAACTTATTACCTACAAAAGTGGACAACATCAATCCCAAATAGACTACTTCATGATAAGGAAAGAAGACGCTCAAACGAAGAAGAGTTCAAATTGCTTGTATTCAAAAATCTAGGTGGAAAGGACAAAGGGCGAAAGAACTAGGTGAAGGATACAAATTGTGGTATGTAGGGAGTAGTAACACTAGAAATGGAGTTGGTATAATTGCTGATAGTGAAATGAAAGATAACGTAGTAGAAGTTGTAAGAACGAGTGATAGAATGATGTCAGTGAAATTTGTAATTGATAAAGAGGTATTGAATGTTGTGTGTGTGTATGCTCCCCAAACAGGTCTGGGTGAGAATGAAAGAAGAGCTTTCTATGATCAATTAGGAGACGTACTGAGTGATATTCCAGCAGGGGAGAAAGTTATAATAGGAGGTGATTTCAATGCACATGTGAGCCAAACCAAGATAGGATATGAAACAATACATGGGGGATTAGGCTTTGGAACTAGAAATGAAGCTGGAGATGACATGCTTGAATTAGCAACAGCACTGGATATGGCGATTGTTAACACATTCTTTATAAAGAGAGAAACTCAACTTATTACCTACAAAAGTGGACAACATCAATCCCAAATAGACTACTTCATGATAAGGAAAGAAGACATATGTGAATGCATGGACTGCAAGGTAATAGTTAGTGAGACAGTAAGCCAACAACATAAGCTGCTTGTTCTGGACATCGAAGTAAAAAGCGAAACTAAACAAAAATATCGGAGAGGACCACAAAAAATCAAGTGGTGGCTGCTGAAAGACGAGAAAGAAGGTCTATTTAGGAGAAGAATAGTAGAAAAAATATGTTGGAACATGAAAGGAAGCCCTAATACAATTTGGAGAAAAATGGCCAGTAGTATTAGAGAGACTGCTATTGAAATACTTGGGAAAACGTCAGGAAAAAAGTTTGAGGATAAAGAGACTTGGTGGTGGTCAAACCAAGTACAAGGAAAAATGAAAGAGAAGAGAAAATTATATAAAAAGTGGCAAGAAACCAGATCCGACACAGATCTTCAAAACTATATGGTGGCGAAAAAGGAAGCGAAAGTAGCAGTAGCAAAAGCCAAAGCAGAAGCGTATTCAAACCTATACGATCAACTTGATACCAGGGAAGGCGAAACGAAGATATATAAAATAGCCAAACAGAGACCAAAGAAAGCAAAAGATTTTAATCAGATTAGATGTATCCGAGATGAAAATAATAAAATACTAGTTCACGAAAGGGATGTCAAAAAGAGATGGAGAAAGTACTTTGACAGCTTATTAATTGAAGAATTTGACAGACTGCCTGTAGAGTCAACGGAGACAGTAGCAGCAATGGTCACCAAAATAACCAATGAGGAAGTGGCTCAAGCGCTTCAAAAAATAAAGAAAGGAAAAGCGGTAGGACCAGATGATATTCCTGGGGAAGTATGGAGAGCATTGGGAGAGACAGGAACAAGGTGGCTAGCAGGTCTATTTAATAGAATTATGGAAGTCGGACAAATGCCAGACGAATGGGGAAGCAGTATACTGGTACCTGTTTACAAAAACAAGGGAGATATACAACAATGTACAAACTACAGGGCTATAAAACTGCTTAGCCACACCATGAAAATATGGGAAAGAGTAATTGATAGACGGATACGTGAAGAGACCGAAATATCCGAGAATCAATTTGGCTTTATGCAGGGTAGATCAACAACAGATGCAATTTTCATTATAAGGCAGTTGATGGAAAAATACAGGAGTAAAGAAACAAACGCTCATATGGTATTCATTGATCTTGAGAAAGCATATGATAGAGTTCCTCTAGAGATTCTGTGGTGAATATGTAAAGATTGTGAGGGATATGTATGAGGGAGTAACGACTAGTGTTAGGACAGGTGTGGGAGAGACTGATAAAATTGTTGACTGAATGAATGAACGGAACAAATGAGAATGCTTAGATGGATGAGTGGAGTGACAAAAGAAGGATACAATTAGAAATGAGTATATTAGGGGAAGTCTAGGTGTGGCACCAATTGATGCCAAAATGAGAGAGCATAGGTTAAGATGGTTTGGTCATGTTCAACGTCGAGACGAGAATCACCCAATACGAAGAATAGCTGAAGTGCAGATTCCTGGAAGGAGTAGGAGAGGAAGACCAAAGAAGATCTGGGGAGACGATAAGACAGGACATGTTGGTAAAGGGGATTAACATTGATATGACCCAAGATAGAATTGTGTGGAGAAATGCAATTAGGGAAGCCGACCCCGCATAGGGATAAGGCAAAGAGAATGATGATGATGATGATGATATATTTGAGGGAAATGCCATGCTTAATTAAGTGCGAATACTGTTTAGGGAGAGGGGTACGGTTTGAAAAATTTGAAATTTTTGTTTTTTTTTATTATTTTAAATGAAACTATATTTATTTTTATTTATCGGAGTAAAATTACCGGAAATAAAGCATGTTAAACGACGTTAATCGCCTCGCTTTGCAGTAGCTTGAGCGTAATGAAAAACGTTCAACAGCTGTTCCCTTCTCTTTTGTAAATTACTCTGCGATTTAAAAACATATTCTGGCGTGCATCACTTTACGATTTGACAGACAAAAAACAAATTGAAATAAAAGTTGTCAAACCAAACGCGTTTTTCTCAAAACTGCTTTTTTCAAAGGCGGTGGACATTGTAACTCAAAAACTACCTACTTGACAGATCCACCTGAAATTTTTCATAGATTTTCTTTAGACATTTCGTGAGGTTACGTTGTCGAGATATATTTTGGTTAACAATAATAAATATTTTGATTTTCACCCTTTTCTACAAAAATTTCGTTATTTTGACTTGTATTTAGAGTGATATCAAAAATTTAAAAATCGTTAAAACTAAAAAACTCAACCGTGTTACCTCGAGAAACTCATAAGCTAATAAAATATTTAATTTTTTGTTTAATTTTTTTGGAGCTGCATGCAAAAATTTTCCTTGAATTGTACTGAATATGTTTATTTAATTTAAAAATAAAATAACTCTACCACAATTTCAACCAAAATTCAAGAAAAAGTGCTTGAAATGTTGATTTCAAACCATGACCCCCCTTCCGGGGGGTCATAAAAATTCGATCATGTTAACGTGACAAATATTGCGCCCTCGGTAATAGACCAAAAATATTTTGCGGTCCTTACTAAAAAAAGTTTGCCCACCCCCTTTAAGCAATAAAAAGGAAGAACACTACAAAAGAACTTAGATTTGACCCAAGGATCATTAAACTTAATCATTGTACCCTAGTAACTTTATAACTTTTTTATAGTTTTGTTGTTACTCTAATAATTTTGATTCTGATTTTTGATAAATGGACAATAGGTATGCAAAGTATAAATATGTGCTGCATTATTTGAGGCCTATAGAATAAAAATCGGCTAGAACCATGTTTTGAAATTTTGTCAGGAGGATAAAAAAAAACGTTAAAAATGTAAATTTTCCAAAAAGTATCCGGCATTTCTCAATCAAAGAGGCATCAATAAATATCATGAAATGGCACACTAATTTGTCATTTTTCTGCATGCCCCTTACATCTTCAGAAATTTGTACTTTTAGTTTGGATTTAGGCAGGGCCGCGTTTAGGTCAATTGACGCCCTAGGCAATTCTCTAGTAGCCGCTCTCCAAGCATGTACCATCTTTGCAAAAAAAAATGCAAGCACATTTTTTTATTTAAATAAGAATACATAAAAATTGTCATTTCAGTTCGATCACATCAGATTTCTTTCTTGATTTTTCTTTGGAAAAATCATCTATAATGTCATAATTTATCGCATTTGTTACGTCACTTTGTATGGACAAAATCGACAAATTGTTAAGACGTTCTTGCGTCATACTTGATCGAAATTCTTTTCAAGTCTCTTTTAAATTCTTGACATTTTCGAAAATGACCTTTCAGCGGACACATTGGTTGGCAACTGGGAGGCTCAAATAAATGCGCAAAGCAATATCAAAATTAGGGAAAATATCTCTCAATCCACTCTTCTTTAAATAATTAGATATGTCAATTATTGATGATTGGTGATTTTATTGTGGTATCCAAATGAATTTCTCCAGGAGAATTGGTACAGAACGACAACTGATGTGCACAATTAAACAGAGAAAAACGGCATACCTGGGGCACCTAATTAGAAATGAAAGATACCAGTTTCTGCAAACCTTAATTGAAGGAAAGATCGAAGCAAGAAGAGGAGTGGGCAGGAAGTAAATGTCATGGCTCCGTAATGTCAAACAATGGACAGGACTAAAAAACATAGGAGACCTAATACATACTGCAAGGGATAGAGAAAAATGGTCAAACGTGATCGCGAACATCCATTAGTGGATTGCATAAGAAGAAGAAGAATCCAAATGAACCTTTAACTGAATGCATTCATGTATGAATGAATGATGTAGGTATCTATTAGTGCAGTCAGTGAGGGAATTTGGCTCCGAATTCCATCCTACTGCATCAATTTACTTGATATTTTCACTGTAAGTAGGGAATAGCTCAAGAAACAAAGTCTACGCTATGAAGCTTTTCCCACCCATTCTCGGGGATGGAAATTTTTTTTATCAAACTAACACCGGAAGTGGCCAGAGAACCTAATTCTAAGCAATAACTGTTTAATACATTTTTTTGAAAAACTCAATACTTTTTGAGTTATTCGTGGTTAAAAATTTGCCATTTTCATTGAAAAATGACAATTTTCGGAGACTGTTTTTTTGGGAATACCATAAAAATTGTGCATCTAATGAAAAAAACTATATAAAACATTTTTGTAGTGTATGAAAAATCAGAGAGATTCATTTTTTCATAAATCTTCTAGTTTTAATAAAAAAAGAGATGGTAGGTGAAAAAAGATTTTTTTGTGCATGCTCAAATCGGTGCATTCAACTTAAAATAACAGAAATGTCGATTTCAGGGGTATAATGCTACGAATACCTTTTGTAGTGCTTGAAAAGACCTTTAAAACGAGAACTGTTACATGGAGAAAAAAAAAGATTAAAACAAATTTAAAAATGCTGTCTATAATTTGATCTTATTTTTTCAAAAACCATACATTTTAAACCCGTCCAACTTTTTGAACATAGAAATAACACTATAGTAAAAGGTATTGTAGAAGCAAAACGATGCATTTAACTCTGGTGGATGAGGGGTTAAAATATACATACTTCGCATTTTATCTTAAAATAAATTAGTCATCCTTTTTTGTTGCACCATATCTTGCTTAGTTTGAATGTAATCGAAATTTAACAGTGCGGTCGTTTTAAAAGTCTTTTCAGGCAGTACTTGTAGTAGGTAGTACAAAAGATATTGATAGCATTATACCCTTAAAATCGACCATTTCTCTGTTATTAAGTTAAACACACCCATTTGAGCATGCACAAAAAAAATTCTTTTCACCTACCATATCTCTTTTTATGTTATCACTAGAAGACTTATGAAGGAACGAATCTCTTTCGTTTGATTTGATTTTTCGTAAGCTACAAAAATGTTTTATATAGTTTTTCTCGTTAGATGCATAATTTTTAAGGTATTCGCAAAAAACCGTCCGAAAAGGCGAAATTTTTCAATGAAAACGGCAAATTTTCAACCACGAATAACCAAAAGGATTCAGATTAAAAAAATTATAGAACAGTGCGCCCGCCACCTTTGCGGGTGCTGCCGACGGCCCAATAATCCCTAAATTTACGACTTCTGTCCTTTTTGAATGAATAATGTTAAGAAAATGCAATTTGTTTTCTAGAAATGAATGCCCACTTATATTCCATTGATGGATGTACTCTGTGATGTACTTAAATGTTATTCGATTTTAATTTTTATACACAAATATTTTTTGGTACAGTATTTTTGCCGCCCTCTCATAATTTGCCGCCCTAGGCAACTGCCTATATTGCCTAATGGATAAATCAGCCCTGGATTTAGGTACATAATAGCAGAACGACAAATTTAGGATTTAGCAGGTTTTGATTCTAATGGGCTCATTCAGCGGTTAGAGCACCAAAAATAACGTTATCATGTATGAAGACACAAAGGAGAAACAAAAAGTTTTTGCAGACCATTGTATAGGTACTTAATAGAAGGAAAATAATAAGATATTATTTGGTTGTTCCGCCCGTGAAATCCTTTTTAACGTCGGATATAGTATTTACTTCAATAATCTATATTTAACTATGATAAAGTATTAATAATTTTTATATTAATAATTAAAAGATATATTGTTTTTACCTATTACTTTCAGATAGAAGATTATTTACCTGCCTGATGTTCCAGGATCTCAGTTGGCGTTGACACAATGACATGTAAACAATTAATCCACTAAGTGAAAACAACAAATAATTGTGTTAAAATACCATACAATAAACTAGCCAACAACTAAGATGGACACGACAGCACAAATAAAATTGAGGCGTTACCGCCCCACCACTCCTAAAAGCACAGTTTCGCCCCCACTGAGTCCGTAAGTAATGTCGAACTCTTAGTAGAGACTGACTGATCTCTCTCCAACGAGTGGTTTGCGCGAATATACAAAAGTCCACAAGTTGACTAGTTACGTTTCAGTTGATAGTGTATGATAAGGGCGATATGACAACCAAGTCAGATTATCAGCGAACATACGGTAAGTCCTGATAAAGTTTTATACACATAGATTATTTTATAGTTTGTTGTTCAAGTTTAGTTTAACGTTATCTTTTTCGAATGTCTGCTGCTTGCATTTTTCTACCGGTATTTTTATTGTTTTGCGTTCGCTGATAACTTCCTGATATCTTTTTGACATTCCCCCTTTTATGATTATGATTATGTCTCTATCTAGTATTATTTTATAAAACACGATAAATGTCTAGTTATTATACGACAACTGTGGCATTAACTACACAAATTTTAATTTTTTCAGTTTTAACGTCAGCTTAAGTTTTATTGAATACAGCGACTTGTCCTACTGAAAACCATACAAGCATTAATGTTTCTTTATAGTGATTAGTTTGTGGTGTTTTAAATATGAAGCACGAAGCACTAGTGAAATATGAAGTAAATATGAAGCACTATTTTACTAGTGATATTACAAATTCACATTTTTATAGAAGAAACGAACTTTAACAAATGATTTGATAAAAAATTGTAAGAATATACTATCGAGAAGTACCTATATCCTAAAAAAGTAAATTATCTAATATTTTAGTGTATGAACATGACTTTAAAACATTATCCATCATAAGCGTAGCCTCTCCTTCCTGTTGATCATGAGTAGGATTCATCTTTGGACTTACCACTAAGTTAGGTATTTGTTTTCTTTTTCTTTCTCGTTTATGTTAACGGGATCTCCAATATATCTCTACTTCATACCACATTGTTCAGCTTATGTTGTGTCATCAGCTACAAACAACATTTTGTATTCGGTTTGTTTTCTTTTTATATAAATATTCCTTAAACCATTTGACTTCTAACTCTTTCCCGTATATTCAGCATGTATTTCCATTATTATTTTGTGTTTTTTAAGTTTAATTTTATTTCGTAACGGTCCGATAACCATTGGTGAGCAAGCACTGTTCAAACACGTTGTCACAAAATATCAATTTTTGCTGCTATTTCATACCTTCTTCTTGCTGGTATGTTATATAGTTGCTCTTGCTCAATAGTGTAGGTTGCTTTGTTTATATATTTCTGACCCTTTCTTCCTTTTACATTCCTATGTCCTGCAATCATGATTTCACTATCATAATATACCTGAATAGTTTTCATGTTACCTGCAATATCTGCCATTTATTGGTTTTATACTCTGCTTCCCATGTTTCCCTGACTGATCACAAGGTTTCACTGCTAATCTTCGCCAATGATGCAATTCCGTCGCTCGTCGCTCCTGTTTTTTGTCTCTAGTAGAATCTACTATTTTTGTTTATGTAATTATATTCTTTTATGTCGGTATCTACTTCATGATAATATAGCACTTATATACCTGTTTTTTAATGGGTATTCTTTTGCCACCAAAAACATCCTAAATGATACAGTTATGATAGTTGTTAAAAAATGTTTTACTCTACTTTTCTTACTCTAGTCATCATCATTCTCTTTGCCTTATCCCTATACGGGGTCGGCTTCCCTAATTGCATTTCTCCATACAATTCTATCTTCAGTCATATCAATATTAATCCCCTTTACCAACATGTCCTGCCTAATCGTTTCCCCCCACGTCTTCTTTGGTCTTCCTCTCCTACTCCTTCCAGGAATCTGCACTTCAGCAATTCTTCGTATTGGGTGATTAGCGTCTCGACGTTGAACATGACCAAACCATCTCAACCTATGCTCTCTCATTTTGGCATCAATTGGTGCCACACCTAGACTTCATCTAATATACTCATTTTTAATTTTATCCTTTTTTGTCAATCCACTCATCCATCTAAGCACTCTCATTTTAGCCACATGCATTCGTTGTTCCTTTTTCTTTTTCACTGCCCAACATTCAGTTCCGTACATCATAGCCGGTCTTATCGCTGTTTTATAGAATTTTCCCTTCAACTTCATTGGAATTTTCCTGTCACACAGCACACCACTCGCTTCCTTCCACTTCATCCATCCAGCCCTAATTCTACTGCATGCATCTCCATCTATTTCTCCATTACTCTGTAATACCGATCCCAGGTATACCGATCTTTAAATGAACATTGCAAATACTCTGTCTTTGTCCTACTAAGTTTTAAACCTTTTTCCTCCAGAGCTTGTCTCCACTGTTCCAGTTTTTGTTCTAAGTCTCTTTCACTATTTCCTACTAACACGACATCATCAGCATACATTAAGCACCATGGAATGTTACCCTGTAGTTTGGCTGTTATCTGGGCCAAAACTAATGAGATTTTTCTTACTCTAGATTTTACTAAATTTTACTATAGTCATGCAATTCCTCTATTTCTATCAACAGTCTAGTAGTCTAGGGTTTCAGGTTTCCTCTTCTTTTGTCGTCATAACCCTGGATGATTGGTCTTGGTCTGTCTAGACATGTTCTTCCATTAAGATCTCTCTTGTGTCCTCCTCCGTTGTTTTACATTGATAGTTTTCAGATCGTCTTCCATTGCCGTAATCTTCCGTAATCTTTTCTTTGTTGATTTTGTAATTTTGTATCTTATTTTCTCTGGGTATGTCCCAGCCGTGACAGTCTCTGACTTATTAACAAATCCATTATCATGTGACATAGTTCTCTTGCACCAGGCAGTATACTTTTTAAGGATCTTTCTCTCGAATGTCTTGAGTTGCGCTTCATCTTGTTTTGCCATTACCCAGGTCTCACAGCCATATGTTACTACAGGTCTAATTATTATTCTGTAAATAGACATTTTTGTCCTTTGGTCTAATAATTTCGATATCATCAATCTTTTATTCCCATAGTATGTACGATTCCTGCTGAAATACATGCCATAATTTTGCTATTTACAGAATGCTTTTGATAAGAGTCGTTTTCACGCTACGTCTTATTGTACGTTTTGTGTATCATGCAAAGCGTACGACCAAACGTACGTTTTGTGAATAAGCGGATTTAATTTTTTCGATTCGACAAGACGTACGTTTTGCTGTTTTCACGCTACGTCTTATTGTACTTTTGTGTGTCGACAAGACGTACTTTTTACTGTTTAGACGCCACATTATACACTGGACAAAAGGTACGTTTTGCATGACACACAAAACGTACAATTAAGACTCGTTTTCACGCTACGTCTTATTGTACGTTTTGTGTGTCATGCAAAACGTACGACAAAACGTACGTTTTGTCCAGTGTATAATGTGGCGTGTAAACAGCAAAACGTACCTCTTGTCGACACACAAAACGTACAATAAGACGTAGCGTAAAAACAGCAAAACGTACGTCTTGTCCAATCGAAAAAATTAAATCCGCTTATTCACAAAACGTACGTTTTGTCGTACGTTTTGCATGATACACAAAACGTACAATAAGACGTAGCTTGAAAACGACGCTTAAGACGTAGCGTGAAAACGAGCCTATATATTAGTGATGTTGATTATAGTTACTTTCGAGTATTCGTTACAAATCGTTACTTTTGTATAAAGTAATCATTTACAGTATTCGTTACTTTGATTACTATGATTACTTTTGTATTTGAGTACCGGTAATGATAACATGAGGTAATCATGATATTATCGAAAATCGTATTTCTCAGTAGGTAGGTATTTCGTATAGGTATTCCGATATAACAAGTAATCATTCACAGTATTCGTTACTTTGATTACTATGATTACTTTTGTTACTTTTGTATTTGAGTACCGGTAATCATATCGAAAATCGTATTTCTCAGTAGGTAGGTATTTTGTATGCCCCCTAAATGCTCTGGTATAATTCTAATAAAACCAATGCAATACATACAAAATTAAAGTTGTTGATCATACTGTAGAAACATTATCTGTACAATAAATATATTATACACGGCTCACTAAAATAATTAGTTACGCCCCTGTACTACTGATTACTTAAAATTCAAGTAGTATTTATGTAACCTTTCTGGAAACTCCAGGTTATTGTTGAGACTCGCATTTGAACCCCTCGCCGGGGCAGATCGTCAAAAGCTTCCTAACGAGAATCATCTCTAATCTATCGACGCTCCCGCTATTCGTAAAAAGGCCGCATTTTACCGGTTTTTTTTGCTATCGTTTTATACCGCTCAGATAATTCAATCTGCTCAGTATTATCGACGATGATTTATTTAGCGTATTAGTGAGTGCCTTACAAATGAACCAAATGGATTATGGAATTCAATCAGAGCTCTGATGTGACACGTCATCAAGGAATAAAACTGTAAGTACTCTACATGTATGTGAACATAACTTATTAGTCGTGATACTGTATGCATTTTGAACCATATACCTCTCGTAGCAAATATTCTTTGTGCCATTTATGCAGATAATACTTTAAATTACATATGAAAAATCGTTATCTACTCTTAACCAGCTTACCTATGGGAATATACTCTATAACCGTACAATAAGTATAGGTTACTATTGTTAAGGATACTTTACGTATTGCCTAAACATTTCTGTTCCATCGAGCCGTATCATATTAATTATTTATTAATTAAATCCTCAAGGTCCTTCGTATTTGCATATTTTGATAATCTCTATTCTGAGAATAACGGTTTTTCATTTATAGTGTCTTTCTGTTGCATTTGGAAATTTCCAAGCCACGCCGCCCCGGCACAAAAATAAAATATTCCTCTCTTTCTGCACTCAAATTCTCAGTATTTAACCCAGCACGTCTCTACAATAGCTGGTAGGTTGTTAAGCCCGGTCTACACGTGCAATTTCAGAAACTACTTGCTTTGTTCAAATAAAGGAGTCGTTTTGTTTGTATGAAAAAATATTTGCATATATTACATTATTTTATTTTCGTAAATATATTTTTCTGTTTATAGTATACAAAAAGTGTACTCATTTCTTGGCTGATAGTACGGGTGTTATAATTTTAACATTGTTTGTTCAACCTTTTGATTTAAATTAAATTTATAATTTTGAATCCGATTAAGCCTGGTTCACAGGTTACAAAAATTATTAAAAATAATTTTGTTTTCTTGCATAAATTGTAAGTTTTTGCTACATTTAGCTTCGCTTAAGCTCATTTTACACTTCTAGAAAACTATAGAAAATAAATAATTGTTTTTTCCTTCAATTTAATTAATTTAAATACTTGTTAAGGGTGTCTCACACTTGCTGAAAAATACCCATTTTGGAAAATTGCATATATTTTGAAATTTTATAGTTTTGCATTTCATATACTAATCTGCGCTCATACAGGGTGATACTATTAAGCCAATCTCACACTATTAAACGTGTAATATATAATATATTGTACATATTCTCTCATTTTCGCATCGATTTATAGGTTTAGACATTTGCAAATAATCTATCTAATCTCACATTCTCGCAACATGGCTGACCGATCAAAATATAACCGACAGAGGCTCACCGCAAAACTTGATATAACCAAGTTGGCTGATTCGGTTCCCACAACTCTTAATTCTCTAAACAAATATAAAATTCGTGAAATAATTTCACAACTCAAACATTCTTACGGACTTTTCCGCGATGCTCAAAATGTGCTGGAGACGATCCCCGAGGAACCTACCCCCTCTACTGATTCCTCTGTGGTTTTTGATAAATATTTGGATACAATTTCTCTATTGGAAGAAAGGTTAGAGGTCATTGAAAGTTCTAATGTGACTGCTACCCCCTCCCTCCAATTTGACCCTAATTCTTCTCTAACCTCACAGTCTATGGCTAGGCAACGAACAGTAAACCTCCCTCGTATTCAGTTAAAACCATTTAGTGGCTTAGTTACTGAATACAATTCATTCATTGAGACTTTTGATACAATAATAGGATCTGATACTACATTAAGTGATCTGGAAAAACTCATTTACCTCAAAAGTTTTCTAACTTCCGAGCCTTTGACGCTTCTCGAGCATATCCCACTCACAGGTGACAATTACAAAATAGCCCGGGATAACCTGACACAAAGGTACGCCAACTCTAAATCGCTTATCAAAACTCTCATCTCTCAAATTCTTGATGCGCCTCCTATTTCTGGAAACGCAAATCACTCACAATTAAGAAGTTTTCATACGGTCATGTCAAATAATTTTAAGGCCCTATTGAACTTGAATAGGCCCCCTTCAGATCTCTTGCATTTACTTCTCATACATATCGCTACTCAGAAGCTCGACGCACCTACCATTAGGGCTCTTGAGTTCCAATCCGGTGGTAGCCAAGCTACCCCTGATTTTGTCCATTTTCTAGGGGAAATCGAGACACGCGTTGTTCATCTTGAGAATATTCAATCTCAATCAAAACCAAAATCGACTACTACTTCCAGACACTCTTTACACCTAGCCTCAGACACTTCTACCAGTAACCTTTCGCCTCGCTTAGGTCCTAAGAAATGTTCCTATTGCAACGACTCTCACTCGATCTACTCTTGTCCTCAGTTCAAGCAGTTGAATTCTAAAGAACGTTTTAGTTTTGTCAAACAAAATAAATTTTGTATTAATTGTCTTGGGTCTCACATGCTCGATCAGTGTAAATCCAAATTCTCTTGCATAGTTTGTAAATCTCGTCATCACACGTTGCTCCATTTCGACAAAACGGGTCATAGTAACCCTTCCGCGGCTGTTGGCCAACACAACTCAAATAATCATAATAAAACCGCTATCTCAAATAACTCCCATACACAGGGTAATTCACAACAGGGGCCCTCACATGTTAGAGCTCCTGAAACGGAAGTTAATCTTCAAAATTCGACTCCACATTCAATGGCTCTATCTGCAGCCTCGCTTGATAATCATTTGGTGTTATTAAGCACACTCCAGGTCTATCTTGTCGCTCCTAGCGGCAAGAGGGTCTTCGCAAAGGCACTTTTAGACTCGGCCTCACAGGTTTCATTTATTAGTGCTGACCTCGTAAAGGAACTGTCACTCACCACTAGAGATGGAAAATTACGGATCAATGGAATTAACTCCACCTCATCCTCGTCTCAATCTATTGTAGATACAACAATTTTCGCTGTCACTAACGACGTTCCTTTTGACATCTCGTGCTCTGTACTCCCAAAGATAACAAATCCGCTTCCTCAAATTTCTATTTCGGCGAGCAAACTAAACATACCCTCAGAGATACCATTAGGTGATCCGATGTTCCATGTAACATCCCCAATTGGTATCCTGCTCGGTGCAGACCTGTATAACGATATCATTCAACCTGAAATAATTCGTTTGGGAAAAGGTCTTCCCGTTCTTCAACGCACTCTACTCGGGTACACGATATCAGGGTCAGTTCCAGACTTTGCTCTTAAGTCGAAAAATACTAAAAAGGCTTTGGAATTTTATTCAAACTCTCTCGTTACTTGTTGTTCTCATAACACTCCTTCCGCCGTAAATGAGCCGGTAGTGTCCAACGAGGAACTATCCGATCATTTACAAAAATTCTGGGAGCTGGAAGAAGCCGCTCCTCAGAACACCGATCTCATTAATGATCACCCCGCTGAAATTAATTTTGTAAAACATGTTAATGTTCTCCCCAATGGACGATATGAGTCCACACTCAATCTCAAACTCCCTATCGAAGATATAGACATGGGAAATTCGTTTCTCTCGGCAAAAAGACGTTTTCTCAGTCTCGAGAAACGTTTTCAACTCAACCCTGATTTATTGGAAAAATATCAGGACATTATATCGGAATATCTCAATAACGGACAAATAATTCAAGTGCCGTTAAAAATGCTAAATGACTCAGGTAAACCTAATTACTTTCTCCCTCACTTTCCCGTTTTCAAATCCAACTCTACTACTTCCACTCGTATAGTTTTCGATCCAAACAATAAATCGTCTACGGGAATCTCCCTCAGTGACGTCATAGACAAAGGTTATGTCGTCCAACATGAACTTTTTGACATTCTCGCTAAGTTTCGTCAGTTTAAATTCGCACTAGTAGGCGACATCAAGGCTATGTTCCTACAAATCGCCATTTGTCCCACTGAAACATTTCTGTTAAATTTTCTCTTTAGGGACAATATTCAGCAGCCTTTACGGTGCTATCAATTTCAAAGATTACCCTTCGGGCTCCCAAGTAGCCCATTTATCGCTCAAAGAGTTATCAAGCACATCGCTGACAACAACAAACATACCCACGAACTTGCTACTAGTGTTCTGCAAGAATCTATCTATATGGATGACCTGATCAGCGGTGCTGACAGTCTTCATGAATTAAGTTGTCTTTTCGAACAATTAACTTCTTTGCTAGAAACCCATGGTTTCCTCCTCCACAAGTGGAACTGCAGTTCTTCAGAATTTCTGTCTCAACACAATTTAAATCCCGTCTCTGAAGTCAGTCTTAACTTCACGGGATCTGATAAAGTCTTAGGCATATTCTGGGATTCAGAACGCGACCACTTTTCGTTTAAAACTCCTATCTTCAAATTGGCTAATGTTGTTACTAAACGTACTATTCTCTCCTACATTGCTACTTTGTATGACCCGCTAGGATGGTTATCCCCTGTCCTTGTGAACGCTAAGCTCTTGATACAGGAAATATGGTCCCAGAAATTGGACTGGGATCAACCCATTGACTCACCCATCATTATGAAAAATTGGCAAAACCTCTTATCGACATTCAAAACTATAGAAGAGGTCAAGGTACCTCGATGCTTACTTTTACAAAAGAAAGTTGTTGATGTTCAATTAATTATTTTCACCGACGCATCGGAAAAAATATACAGCACTTGTGTGTATCTCAAAGCGACATACTCAGACTTTTCTGTATCGTCGCGGCTTATCGCTTCTAAAAACAAAATTTCTCCGCTAAAAAATAAACTCACCATCCCCAAATTGGAACTTTGTGGAATAGTGTTGGGAGTCACTCTGGCTCATAGACTTTTTCACATCTTCAAGAAAAATTTGAGTATATCTTCATCTCATCTCTTTGCTGACTCTACAATTGCCTTGTCTTGGATACTTTCTAAAAAACACATTTGGAACATTTTTGTACAAAACAGAATTCAAAAGGTCAATTCCTTGTTGGAAACTTTTCCTTGTGATTTCCATTTCGTCAGAAGTCACGAAAACATCGCTGACCCCGCTTCCAGAGGGATAAATGTCTTTGATAATCCCCAGACCACCGAAGACTGGTTATGCGGACCTAGCTTTATTAGAGACAATCCCATCGATTTTTCTCTTCATCAAATTCCTCATTTTCAGGATGATCTTCCTGAATTAAGGAAGTTAGTTGTCTCAAACATAGCAACAAATCACGAACTCAACGACACCTTTGAAAATCTATTCGCTAAATCTTCTTCTTTTCGTAAAATTCAAAGAATTGTCGCTTATCTTTTTAGATTCATCAGTAATATTAAAAAGAAAATAAATAACTCTCCACGAGATACGGATATATTGACGCCACCCGAAATGGAGATCGCTGATCACGCGATCATCAGGTATATCCAAAGTATCTACTTTAAAAAAGAGATTCTTGAATTGAAAAATGCTAAACTCGTGACCAATAAAGCCATTCGTAAACTCAACCCCTTCCTACAACATAATGATGGGCTGATTCGTGTGGGAGGACGTCTCCGACACGCCCCCATATCGTATAATCAAAAACACCCCATTCTACTTCCTTCTAAATGTCGAGTTGTAGAACTAATCTTGACTCAAGCTCATCATAAGTTATTACATTCAGGCGCGCAAACAGTACTTTCGTATGTCAAAATGAAGTACTGGCCAATTGACGGATTAAGACAGATTAAACGCTTAATTCGTAAGTGTGTAAACTGTTTCCGATTCATGACACCCAATTCTGTTCAACAGATGGCAGATATGCATCCCGATCGTGTACTCCCCACTAGACCCTTCCAAGTCGTCTCAGTGGACTATGGGGGGTTCTTCTTAATTAAGTCCTCACATTTGAGGAAGGCACCGCTTTACAAAGCATACGTAGCCTATTTCATTTGCATGAGCACTAAATGTGTTCATATCGAACTCGTCACAGGATTAAGCGCAGAAGCCTATATTCTTACTCTGAAAAGGTTTATTGCCAGAAGATCCACGCCCAGTATTATTTGGAGCGACAATGCCACAAATTTCCATGGGGCAAAAAATGAAATGCGCGAATTCTATGATTTTTTCTTAAATCAAAATAATTCGGAACAGATTAAGGAATTCTGTACTCAAAACTCCATAACTTTCAAGATGGGTGTTCCCCGCAACCCCCATCAATTCGGCCTCCATGAGGTAGGAATAAAGAGTGTGAAGTATCACCTCTATCGAATTATAGGAAATTCCCACTTCACCTTTGAAGTGTTTAACACAGTATTATGCCAAATCGAGGCTATTCTAAATTCGAGACCCATCACTAGGATGTCGTCTGACGCCAATGACTTCGCTTTCCTATCTCCAGCTCACTTCTTAGTTCAAAGAAGTTTAACCGCGCCCCCTGAACCAAGTGTTTCAGAGATACCTGAAAATAGGTTGAATCTTTTTCAGCGTATTAGTAAAATTCAACAGCAATTTTGGAAATTGTGGAAAAAAGACTATCTTTGCCTCCTGCAGCAAAGAAATAAATGGACCGACCCTACTGACCCTGTCAAGATCGGGGATTTGGTTCTGTTGAAGGAGGATGGTACTCCTCCACTCTTATGGCCAACTGCCAGGGTAATAGATGTATTGGCTGGTAAGGATGGTCTAGTTCGTACTGTCAAGATTCACACTACTCACGGTGATTTTCTTCGTGGTATTACGAAAATCGCTGTGATTCCCCTGGAAGATTAAAATCTATCCCTAGGGGGAAAACTTATCGTTTTCCTCCATTTTATCGTTGTTACCCCTTGTGTATATAAACTCTAATTTCTTCAAACATTTCTTATCGTTGTGCACATCTTTGCCAATCCCCTCTCTTCGAGGTGATATAGGCCATCTCTCTCGCCTGTCGCCCCCGGCAATATGTACAATAAATATATTATACACGGCTCACTAAAATAATTAGTTACGCCCCTGTACTACTGATTACTTAAAATTCAAGTAGTATTTATGTAACCTTTCTGGAAACTCCAGGTTATTGTTGAGACTCGCATTTGAACCCCTCGCCGGGGCAGATCGTCAAAAGCTTCCTAACGAGAATCATCTCTAATCTATCGACGCTCCCGCTATTCGTAAAAAGGCCGCATTTTACCGGTTTTTTTTGCTATCGTTTTATACCGCTCAGATAATTCAATCTGCTCAGTATTATCGACGATGATTTATTTAGCGTATTAGTGAGTGCCTTACAAATGAACCAAATGGATTATGGAATTCAATCAGAGCTCTGATGTGACACGTCATCAAGGAATAAAACTGTAAGTACTCTACATGTATGTGAACATAACTTATTAGTCGTGATACTGTATGCATTTTGAACCATATACCTCTCGTAGCAAATATTCTTTGTGCCATTTATGCAGATAATACTTTAAATTACATATGAAAAATCGTTATCTACTCTTAACCAGCTTACCTATGGGAATATACTCTATAACCGTACAATAAGTATAGGTTACTATTGTTAAGGATACTTTACGTATTGCCTAAACATTATCATTTCCACATTTTTCCGGTCAGTCTAGAAAGTAATCAAGTATACTGGCTGTAGATACAATAGTCGTTACTCGCTCTGATACGACTGGTACGAAGTAATCAGAGTAATCAAAGTAGATACAATAGTCGTTACTCGCTCTAATATGATTGGTACGAAGTAATCAGAGTAATCAAAGTAGATATACAATAGTCTTTACTCTCTCTGATACGATTGGTACGAAGTAATCAGAGTAATCAAAGTAGATACAATAGTCCTTACTCGCTCTAATACGATGGGTACGAAGTAATCAGAGTAATCAAAGTAGATACAATAGGCGTTACTCGCCCTAATACGATTGGTACGAATAACGAAGTAATCAGAGTAATCAAAGTAATCAGAGTAATCAAAGTAGATACAATAGTCGTTACTCGCTCTGATACGATTGCTACGAAGTAACGAAGTAATCAGAGTAATCAAAGTAACGATTTGCCACTCTGTATAGTAATCGTTACTTTCGGTATTCGTAAGTAACGAGTACTTTGTAACGAATAGTTACTTTTTCAACATCACTACTATATATAGAAATCTGTGCCCAGATACATGTGAAGGCATTCAGACGTTCAATGGTATATATTATCTTCCTGATATCTTTTTGGCATTCCCCCTTTTATAATTATGCCTCTATCTAGTATTATTTTATAAAATACGATAAATGTCTATACTAAATTTACAATCAAGATTTAGTAGAAATAAACAAACCAAGACACGTTAAATGCTACTATGTAGGAGCACTCCCGAATCATAATTTACAATGTATAAACCTTGGAATCATGATTTGTGATTTACATTGTATATATAGGACATTATAAATTGTAAATTATGATTCCTAGCAGCATTTAACGTGTCTTGGTTTGTTTATTTCTACTGCATCTTGATTGTAAATTTAGTATAGTTAGGTATTATACAACTACTGCGGCATTCACTACACAAATTTTAATTTTTTCAGTTTTAATGTCAGCTAAGATTTGTTGAATGCGGCGACTCGTCCTACTGAAAACCATACAAGCATTAATGTTTCTTTGTAGTGTTTTAAATATGAAGCAAATTTTACAGTGATATTACAACTTCACATTTTTATATAAGAAACTAACTTTAGCAGATTATTTGATAAAAAATTGTAAGAATATACTATTTACCTATATAAAAAAATAAATTATGTCTAAGATTTTAGAGTTTAGCTTTAAAACATTATCCATCATCATAAGCGTAGCCTTTCCTTCCTGTTGATCATGAGTTAGATTCATCTTTGAACTTACCAATAAGTCATTTGTTTTTGTTTTCTTTTTCTTTCTCGTTTATATTAACGGGATCTCCAATATCTATACCTACTCCATATCACATTGTTCAGCTTATGTTGTGTTCTACTTCTACAAACAACATTTTCTATTCGGTTGGTTTTCTTTTTACCTATATATTTAATATTCCTTAAAGAAATTAACTTTTATGTCTTTCTCGTATATTCAGCATGTATTTCCATTATTATTTTGTGTTTTTTGAGTTTAATTTTATTTCGTAACGGTCCGATAACCATAAGTAAGCAAGCACTGTTCAAACACGTTGTTACAAATATCTTAGAAGCTAGTTGATAGTTACACCGAGCAGTATCGTCGCCCCCGCTAGCGAAATTATTCCGACTCGATTTTTTTACACAAACTTACTCAAAAAGAGGTCCTTATAACATATCCACAGGGTGCCGGGCGGTGCCGTGGTCGAAAAATGGTTTAAACAATTGTTTTAAACAAATTCACAAAAACTATTTTTTTCATTTCGATCAATATTTTTTCAGATAACTTGGGTCATTCTGAACAAAAAAGGTCTTGTCATTTTTCTCTAAAATTGACTGTTGTCGAGTTAAATGCGATTAAAAATTTGAAAAATGCGAAAATGGCCATTTTCAACTCTTAATAACTCGATTAATAATTAATATTATGAAATTCAAAAAGTGACCAAATCAAGTTTCAAACCCCTTCTTCAAGGTCTTGAAGAGATTTTTGTCATTATTTTATTACAAAGCTGCTATTTTTAATTATTAACATTTAGCGCTATAGTCCAACTGTAGGTATCGTCGCCCCGTTAGCGAAACTATTTCGATTAGATTTTTTTTGCATAAACCTACTCACAAAGAGGTCCTTACATAGGCGTAACCAGGATGATCCTAAGGGGGGGTTACAACTACCTGAACGGGGGGGTTACAACTACTGGAAGGTCTTTGAGGGCTATGGTGTTAAGCGTATAGAGCTCAAATCACATCCCAATGGGGGGGTTACAACCCCCAAAACCCCCCCTGGTTACGCCTATGGGTCCTTATAACACATCCACAGGGTGCCGGGCGGCGTCGTGGTCGAAAAATTGTTTAAACAATTTTTTTAAACAAATAATTTTTTTATTGCGAACGATTTTTATAGATAATTTGGATTATTCTGAGCAAAAAAGGTCTCTTGTGATTTTTCTCTAAAATTGATTGTTGTCAAGTTATATGGCCATTTTCGCATTTTTCAAATTTTAAATCGCGTATAACTCGACAACAATCAATTTTAGAGAAAAATCACAAGAGACCTTTTGCTCAGAATGTCCCAAATTATCTTAAAAAAAATTTGTTCGAAATGAAAAAATTATTTTTGTGAATTTGTTTAAAAAAATGTTTAAACAATTTTTCGACCACGGCACCACCCGGCACCCTGTGGATATGTTGTAAGAACCTCCTTTTGAGTAAGTTTGTGCAAAAAAATCGAATCGGAATAATTTCACTAACGGGGGCGACGATACATCATGGACTTATAGCGCTAATTGTTAATAATTAAAAATAACAGCTTTGTAATAAAATAATGACAAAAATCTCTTCAGGGCCTTAAAGAAGGGGGTTGAAACTTGATTTGGTTACTAATTGAATTTTATAATAATAATTTTAATCGAGTTATTAAGCCATGAAAATGGCCATTTCATGGCTTTCACGGCCATGAAAACGGCCGAGAGGGGGGAATATCCCCCTCTCGAAGGTGGAAAATATACATTCAAAATAAGACCGAAATTGGATAAAATGACTAATTCTAAACAACTTTTGATCTATAGAGTTTTTTCACTAAGTCAATACTTTTCGAGTTATTTGCGAGTGAATATGTTCATTTTTAACAAAAAAAAATCATGTTTTTGGATGGTGTTTATAGATGGCGCTATAATTGGGAAAAACGATTTATCCTGATACCATAGGTAAATTATAGAAACGGTCTAATATCTTGAGAAATACGCTTCCAAATGAGAAACCAAAAATAAGTTTTTAATATTTTTCGAAAACCTATCGATAAACACCAAAAATGACCGTCCAACCCACCCCCTGGAGACGGGGTGGGGGTAAATTTAAAATCTTAAATAACAACCCCCACTTTTTATTACCGATTCGAATTCGTCATGAAAAATTAAGCAACATTTATTCGAAACATTTTTTAAAATTGCTGATAGATGGCGCTAATAAATCGTATTTTTCCAATTAAAGCGCCATCTATCAACAATTCTAAAAAATGTTTCGAATAAATGTTGCTTAATTTTTCATGACGAATCCGAATCTGTAATAAAAAGTGGGGGTTGCTATTTAACATTTTAAAGTTACCCCCACCCCACCTCCAGGGGATGGGTTGGAGGGTCGTGCTTAGTGTTATTCGATAGGTTTTCTAAAAGTATCAAAAACCTTTTTTTTGGTTTCTCATTTGGAAGTGTATTTCTCGAGATATTAGACCGTTTCTATAATTTACCTATGGTATCAGGATAAATCGTTTTTCTCAATTATAGCGCCATCTATCCACAGTTCGAAAAAATGTCTTGAATAAAAGTTGCTTACTTTTACGTAACAAATCCAAATCTGCAAGAAAAACTAGGGGTTTCCATTTGAGATTTTAAAGTTACCCTCCACACCACCTCCAGGGGGTGTAATGGGGGTTGGTGTTTGGTGTCATTGGATAGATTTTTGAAAATGATTAAACACGTATTTTTCAGTTTTTCGATCCGATGTTTAGTTCGCGAAATATTCGACCGTTCCACTACTTTTGGGACACCCTGTATATTCGTTCATGGGTATTCTTTCATTTTTCCGACTGTATGTATGTATTATTTATATGATCTGTAAGGCAAGCCGCACACCAACGAAACATGAAAGGTAAAACACGTTTCATGAAAATTAAACACGGCTAAACAAATCTTGAAGTGCTCCTACCAATGAAATGAGTGTGATTCATGCTCATAACACATTTTTATTTTCGGAAAGTTTCATAAATGGCCGGATGTCTATTTGTTTAGCAGTGTTTTATTTCCATGAAACGTGATTTACGTTTCATGTTTCTTTGATGTGCCTTAGTTTCATCGGTCCAAAGTGCTTATTTTTGAAAAAGCTGTAGTTACAATGACTTGAACGAGTAACTAATCACGAGTTTAGACAAATTTTGAACAACCATAGCATAACCAATTTTTGTCTAACAAGAAAACAAAAAATCAAAAATATTCAGAAAAGCAAAACGTACATTTTATTACTCTTTGAGGTTTTTGGTATTACTAATAATTTTTAAGTTAATTCCATAAAAAATTCCATTTTTTTCAAAATAAAAGAAAAATGTTTTATTTTAAACCCAATTTTTTTCAAAAATGAGCACTTTGAACCACTGAAACTTATATAGATAATATATAGAATACATAAGTAAAGTAACTTGTGAAGCGATAACAATTAATTTTATTTGTGAAGCTAATTAGAGGGTGACTTTCGCGATTTTTTACCAAAAAATAAAAAGGACGAACAATATTTTGAGCGTAGCTCACTTACTTTTAATGTTACAAGCTTTTTAAAAAACAAAAATAAACCTTTTTTTAAACACTTTAAAACAGCTGTAATGAATTTTCCCCGTAAAGTGCTCCGTTTTTGGGTTATTTCAAATTGAAATATTCGATTTGGAATTTGACGAAGGAGAACCTACTTTTCATTAGCTACAACTCTGCTTCTACTGAGTCTACAGACCTCATGCACAAACCATTTTTTTTTTCAATTTTTTATAACCTTTATTTTTGCTATATTTTTTTCGCTAAAATACTTACTTTTTGAGTTATTTGCGAAAAACCGTCCAAAAACATGTTTTTTTTGTTAATAATGAACGTATTCACTCGCAAATAACTCGAAAAGTATTAACTTAAGTGAAAAAACTCTATAGAACAAAAGTTACTTAGAATTATTCACTTTATCCAATTTCGGACTTATTTTGAACGTATATTTTTTCACCCCCGAGATAATATTTTTCGACCCGTATTTCACAATTTTTCTAAAATGGAGGGATATAGAATTGTAAACTTTTTCTTATATAATAATAGACAATTTCAACTACCTATTCCCAAATTTTCATTCTTCCTTTATTTTTTTGGAGGTTTTCGTAAAATTTTGTGTTCCCTGATCGGGTTATTTATTGATGCAAGGCACATACTGATTATAAAATTTGACGTTCAGAATGATCTTAAATTTATCTAACTCTTATTAAATGTCTGCGCTATCTTGAAACCAATTCTCTCAATGTCTGTGCTCTTGACTTAGTGTCATTTGTAAACGTCTTCGCATATCTAATAACTCTTTGTAGAGACCGGAAGAACTTTTCAGCTCCTTGATAGGTCATTTTAATTGTGTTTCCCCCGGTTATCTATACTTATCGACAAACGTTTTTGAAAATACTTACATTTCCAAGTCAACTTTTTTAAAAATCCACAATAGGGAACTGGCATAAAATTTTAAATTCGAAAGAATGCTACAAATCAGAAAATAAAATAATAAAAATAAAACAAAACATAATTTAAAATATTATATATCAAAGAAAAAAATTGTTTTTGTCTTTCTTTTGGCCCTTAAAGACGATTAAAATCGAGAGAAAATTCAAATTATAGCAGTCAGCCCAAAACGCACCTCATTGGCAGGGACGTCATATTAATATAATGTTTGAAGTTCGCGCCATTAATTCATTACGTTTGATATTCGTTTACTCGTAGTAATAATTTTAGGGTGAATCTCAGTTTTATAAATTTTTAGATAGTTGCTGTGAACTTTATATTTCATAATATTTAATTGGTTTTGTTAAGACAATTGTTTTAAAATGACCGAAGAGGGTTTTTCTAAAGGGCAGTATGATATCGTACTCATTATGAACATAAATCTTCATTATTAGTCCAGGGCGCATCTGTTTTGAGATGGACGTTGAGAGGTGACTCATATTTTTTTTGCAGAAATTGCTTGGAATTAACTCATATAATAACAATTGAGTTATCCTCCCACTCAAAAAGGTCCGGAACATTGTTTAAATAATCATAAATGTCAAAAAATTAAGGAGAAATTCGATATTTTTCCTCGCTTTTTGATTATAACTTTCAAAGTATTCAATAACAAGTAGCAAGTTTACAAGTAACAAGTTTAAAAGTATTCAATAAAGTATAACAAATAGCAATAATTGTGAAAAAAAAACATAAAAAAAAGTATTTGCATTTTACGTTTTTCAACCATTTATCCTACACTTAGAACGTTCATATTTTACCCAGAAAAACGTTATGATATAATAAAACAATGCTATAAATTTCAGTAAAATCGGTTCAATAGATTTTGGAAAATAAATTTTAAAATCCAGCTTTCGCAAAAAAAATTCATTTTTTTTAAATGTTGCAGGACTGAAAATAAAGCAGATAGCAAGTTGAATTTTGTTTTACATATAGAAGAGTACAGTACCTACCTTTCATTTGTAATTTGCAAAATTAAAATCGGTTAACTACCACGGCGTCAGGAATTTTTTTAAATAAACATTAATTTTTGGTGCTATGCGCAGGACAGCGGTGTTCGATTCACACATATTGATTTCCACCAAAATTTCTTCCAATCTTTATCTAATATATTATTTTCTGACTCTATATTTTGTTGTATTTTAATATTTCAATTCCACAAAAATCAAACTAATTTGATTATTGTGGATCATAAATAGTAATCATAAATTAGTAGGTGTTTGTGATATTATATTCACGTGCAGCGAATTTGAACTTAAAAATAAATCACGGGCACATATTTTAAATGTGTGAAAGTAAGTTATAAACCTATGTATTTCATTTTTTCTGTTTCCTTCTTTATTTTAGTATTCTTTTGTTTTTCTTTACATTAGTATCTTTATTCGTATGTGCTGTTATAAAAATCATTGTAAAATTTGCTCTGTAAATGGGTAACTGTTGGACAATAAACGCTATTATTATTGTTTGTGAAATATTGTTTAAACAATTGTATATGTTTAAGAATAATAAGTTTTTATTCTCCAAGTTAAAATATATGAACAAAGAAAGTTTTTGCTAAACAAAGTATAATTTCAAAGGACAAAGTATGAGTTTTTAGTTTGCAATAAACAAATTTATTTATTTATATCGAAATGTACTAAAAATTAAAATTTATCAATCATTATCAAAGGTCATTGGAATGCCCAATCAGAGCGAACGTATCCGCTGTCCTGCGCGTAGCAACAAAAATTAAAGTTTATTTAAAAAAATTTCTGACGCCGCGGTACTTAACCGGTTTTAATTTTGGAAATGGCAAATGAAAGGTAAGGTATTCTTATATAAGTGCAAAAAATCAAAATTGCTGTCTGCTTTATTTTCAGTTCTGCAACATTTTGAAAAAATGAATTTTTTTGCGAAAGCTGTATTGCAAAATTTATTTTGCAAAATCTATTAAACCGATCTTAATTAAATTTACAGTATGGTTTTAATATATCATAAAGTTTTTCTAGGTGAAATATCAAGGCCCTAAGTGTAGCATAAATGGTTGAGAAAATTAAAATGCGAATACTTGTTTTTTTATGGGTTTTTCGCAATTGTTGCTATTTTGCAACAAGGGTGAACATTTTTAAAATTTGTAGCTAATCCTATATTGTAGGAAATTTAATTACGCAACTTTTATGTCAGTGCAACTTTTCTCGGAAATGAATACTTTTAAAGTTATAATCAAAAAACGAAGAAAAAAATCGAATTTTTCCTTCATTTTTTGACATTTTGATTATTTAAACAATGTTCCGGACCATTTTGAGTGGGAGGATAACTCAAATATTATTATATGAGTTATTTTCAAGCAATTTTTGCAAAAAAATATGAGTCACCTCTCAACATCCAAATGTACTAATATTTTTACAGATGCGCCCTGGTCTATATTATGATTAGTTTATTTTAATTTTATAGTAAACACAGTTCCAGAAAAATATTTTATAGGTAAATATCATTCAATCTCTAACGTATATCTACCAAAATATACCAAAAGTTATATTTTCTTTTTGTTCAAAATACACTTGATTTATTGAAACAAAAAAAAATAAGCAGACATCAGATATTAAATACTTACCATAAAATTATGTTCACATACATGAACACCTTCAGAATAACCTAAAATGTCTTTCATGTCCTTTCAACAAGCATGTAACCACTTTATTAAACTCCGCTTCTTATCAACTGGTAATCTAATAAATATTTTATTGGGGGTTTTATTGATTCTAAACAATGGTACTAAGGGAGTGTTCAAGTGTTACGTAACGCGATTTTTGACCCCCCTCCCCCTACGTAACGCACTGTAATGGGCGTTTAACTATTACGTAACGCAATTTTTGAAGATTTTTGACCCCCCCCCCCAAACCTGCGTTACGTAATACTTGAACGGTCCCTAAACAACACTTATAGTATTTACTTTTATTTTCCATTGGAAACACACATACACACAATCCAATACTATCTCTTCAAAAACTGTATTAAACTCCTAAGTTAATAGTCTAAGAGCTAGTGAACCTTTTGACTAACGGTCGTCCTGTAAGGCTAGAAATTTGTAGAGTGATAATTCATAGCACACCAAAGCTAAAAACCATGACCTGGCAGGCCTCAGCGGTGCACGTGTATCTACCAGGTGAATCTAAAAGTGCAAATTTAGGGGGTAAAATAAACTTTCTCCTGTAAGGTTTAAATTTAAGTATGTGTTTGAGTAAGTCATTTAAAAGAAATGTGTAAAATGACAGGCGATTCTGAAGAGCATAAGACCTTGCCAGGCGAGGGGAAAGATTAGGGGTTTTTCCTAAATTTATTTTTTTTGCATCGAACAAATTTTTTTTAAGTTTTTTGAATCATTCCAAACAGAAAAGGTCTTTGGTGATTTTTCTCTTAAGTTAATAGTTTTTGTTATATAAGCGATTGAAAATTTTGAAAATTGCGAAATCGACCATTTTTAACCCCAAATCGGATATTTATCTAAAAATCTCAAAGTTGCCAAGGTAGGTAGATATTCTTTAAACATTGATTGATGAAATCCCAAAGAGTTTTTTGCAATACAATATCGGAAACCCCTTTGTTTTTTAATTGCTAATCAAGCGGACGCTTCACTGTAGTATAAGTGAGGACGTTTGAGTTGGCATAAATTCATTATCTCGAGAATTGGCAAATTTCAAGAGCAATCTTCAGACAGGTCGATTTTTATTTTTAAATTAGGACTTTTTGGCATATATATAATACTAGTGACGTCATCCATCTGAGCGTGATGACGTAATCGATGATTTTTTTAAATGAGAGTAGGGGTTGTGTGATAGCTCATTTGAAAGGTTATTTAATTCTCTATTCACTAATATAAACAATAACATAATTATTTATACAGGGTGTACAAGAAATTTTTTTTTATTAAATTAACTTTGATTAAATTTGACAAATAGAAAAAAAAATTTTTTTTGTACACCCTGTATAAATAATTATGTTAATGTTTATATTACTGAATAGAGAATTAAATAACCTTTCAAATGAGCTATCACACAACCCCTACTCTTATTTAAAAAAATAATCGATTACGTCATCACGCCCAGATGGATGACGTCACTAGTATTATATATATACCAAAAAGTCCTAATTCAAAAATAAAAATCGACCTGTCTGAGGATTTCTCTTCAAATTTGCCCATTCTCGAGATAATGAATTTATGCAAGCTCAAACGTCCTCAATTATACTACAGTGTAGCGCCCGCTTGATTAGCAATTAAAAAAACAAAGCGGTTTTCGATATTTTATTGCAAAAAACTCTTCGGGATTTCATCAATCAATGTTTAAGGAATATCTGCGTACCTTGCCAATATTGAAATTTTTAGATAAATGTCCGATTTGGGTTAAAAATGGCCGATTTCGCAATTTTCAAAATTTTCAATCGCTTATATAACAAAAACTATTAACTTAAGAGAAAAATAACTAAGGACCTTTTCTGTTTGTAATGATTCAAAAAGCCTAAAAAAAATTTGTTCGATGCAAAAAGAATAATTTTAGGAAAAACCCCTAATCTTTCCCCTCGCCTGGCAAGGTCTTATGCTCTTCAGAATCGCCTGTCATTGTACACATTTCTTCTAAATAACTTACTCAAACACATACTTAAATTTAAACCTTACAGGAGAAAGTTTATTTTACCCCCTAAATTTGCACTTTTCGATTCACCTGGTAGATACACGTGCACCGCTGAGGCCTGCCAGGTCATGGTTTTTAGCTTTGGTGTGCTATGAATTATCACTCTACAAATTTTTAGCCTTACAGGACGACCGTTAGTCAAAAGGTTCACTAGCTCTTAGACTATAACACAATGGTATATAATTTTATATGAGACATTATGGTCTGTTTTTAAACCAAGAGGAGTAATTCAAATTTACCACGCCGTAATGCTTGTTTGTAATTGGTCCAACCTTAGGCAACTCCACTGTTATCAAATTTTGACATTAATGACATTTATAAATTTTGACACTAATGACATTTCATAAGTTAATTAAGTTATATCGGCGATTTTTTGTGTTTTCTGAGTTATTTTTTTAATTTCAGATTTTTAGTCTACTTTTATATATAAAAACAGTTGTTTTTAGAACTCTTTAACGACGTATTAGTATAATAGTATAATGTAATATCTATGGATTACCGTCGAAGGCCGATATGATCAACCAAAAAAGAAGATGTATTTGGTGACTTTTCTAGTGACTTTCTTGGGTGTGAATCTGTCTTTATGGTTTACTCCTCTTGGTTTAAAAACAAACCATAGATATATCATTACAAAATATTATGATATGACGTCACAACGGTGCGCGCGCTTTTACACACAACTTCAGCAAGAAATGTCACCCAATTACCCAATGTTGCCTTCATAGGACTTTTCATTCACAGTTATTTGTTTAGAGCTTCTGTCATATTTCATATAATCCGTGTATATTAATATTATACACAGATTATACAACATATGACATATGACAGGAGCTCGAAACAAATGACAATCGATGAAAAGCCCTACGGACGCATTTTCTGTGATATGAGATCGTTTGTAACGTAAAAGTTTAAATTAGGCGTTTTTAAGAATATTTCAATGCATCATATTTTTGCCAAAATTCAAAACCAGAACCTATAGGTTACCTATAGGTTTTGAAGATTAGGCTCTAACAATAGAAATTTTATATCGATCGGTGAATGAACGTGATAAACTTTATAGAAAATAATATCGAATTTTTAATCTCTCTAATTATTGATACTTAAAAAATGATTTTGCATAAATATCTGAAATTTAAAATCGAAAATTGACGTCAAAATAAACGTATTCTCAACTGAGATTTTGGTTTAAAAATAGTAAATATGTAATGCCAAAATTCCACAACTAAATAGCTTTCTTTTGAGGGGCACGTAAATATTAATGCTTTGAATTCAATTGTCATTTTATTTGTCTGAATATTATTGCAGCCACTTTGACTTCACGTGTTTTGATGGTAAATATCCCCACAGCATTATTTATTCTTATTTACTATTTTTTCTTATTCACTAATTGCCTTTCTTAAACAAGGAATTACAACTTTCTCTAAATATCTTAATGAGTTTGTTTACGTCTAGAGTATTTCTTCTCCAATATAATAATTTTTTTGTCTTAATACAAATTATTTATTGTATATTATGGTTACTGACAATTAAATATTTCGAATAAATATTTGTTTATTCTACTGGCATTGACAAGTTTCAAAATATTTGTCTAAATATAATAAACAAATCCAAGAAAATAAAAAAGAAAAGATGAGTCATCAATAAATACTCATAAGTCAGTCGTACCTAGTTTTCTGCCATTAAAAAGTAGGAGATCATAATATCTTATACCCTAATAGTCTATGTTCTTCATCCTTTCTTTTATGATATTACCATACAACCTACCCACAGAAAGTGTAACGCATATAGGCCAGGAACCAAAGCTTTTCACCTCGCAATTTTTACAGAATGGATCGATTTGCTTGAAAATTTGAGAATAAGTAGTGGATAGTCCAAGGATCAAAATCTATATGATTCCGAAAGGCGCTTCTACCATGGGGGTGGAAATTTTTTATTATATTTTGACTGCAAAAGTTGATAAAAACATTCATTCTAAGCAAAAAATGTTCTATACATTTTTTTGACAAAATTAATACTTTTTGATTTATTCGCTATCGAAAGTGTTAGTTTTGTATAGAAAAAATCAATGTTTTTCGATATACTCATTTACGATTTACTCAATTTTTGCCATAGAAAAAATTTTTCAAATCAAGTTCTTGGGAAAAATAACCTACAATTTTATATTGAAACATTTTTTCGTATCTCTGATGCTAATCTTTCCATTCTGAAGAAAATGGCATTTTTTACCTAACTACAAAAATTCGTTATTCGCTTTTAACTCCAGTTTTTTAAAAACTAATTATTCTAAGCCAGTCAAACTTCTAGAATCTATTAATAATACACAAATAAATAAGAATAATACACAAATAAATAAGGTCAATGACTAAGAACACCGCTAACTTACATTTGCTTTTAATTGGATTCCTCCTTTTTTTTCAAAATAATATATGTATTGATTTTTTAACCGTAACTTTTTTATTTTTTATCTTAGAAAGCTTGAGGTGACTTTGAAAGGGTTGGTAAAGGTGGTTTTAGCATGTTATTACAAGTTTTAATTGTCAATAGCTCACTCAATTTCTGCCGTAGAAAAATTTTTTGCAAACCAGGTTCTTGATAATTAAATAAGCTTCAATTTCATATTGAAACATGTTTTCGCATGTCCGATGCTATTCTTGCTATTCTGAAGAAAATGCCATTTTTTTCCAAACTATAAAAATTCGTTATTCGCTTTTAACTATTTTTTTAAAATTTTTTTAAAAACTAATCATTCTAAGCCGGTCAAACTTCTACAACCTATTAATAATACATAAATAGAAAAGACCAAATAGGGTCAATGACTAATTTTAATTAGGGTGGTGATTAGGGGGTTGCTTGCAATCACTTTTTCGCTGAAAAAAATAGGAACTGACATTCTTTTCATTGTAAGTCACTTAATTTTTGAGCTAGAGACTTTTTTTTATTTCTGGAGATATATATTTTTAAGTACTTTAAATTAGTTTGAACAAGTTATCCTTATTAGTTTTCCCGTATTTTGACTTTGAAACTACAATATTAGCATTTGACGAAGAAGAGCCAACATATAATAAAGTATATATAGCTAGATTACTATTGGTCTTAAAGAAAATTTTAATAACGGTTTTGTTTATTTTTTGAAAAGGTACATTTTTGTTAAGTAAAGTTGTTTTGATAAAACGAAAACTTTTGCGAAAAAAACTTTTGCGACTAAAATATAATGAAAAATTTCCAACCACGAGATGGGGTGGCAACCACCCCCATGGTAAAAGCGCCTTTCGGCATGATATAGATTTTAATCATTGGACTATCCACTACTTATTCTCAAATTTTCAAGCAAATCGATCCATTCTGTAAAAATTGCGAGGTTTTGTCCTATTTTAAGCTTTATTACTTGGACTAATATTCCACTATCATTAATTATTGGCGTCTTTTTTGTTTCCCTTTTATCCATGAAGTCTAAAAGTAGCCCATCTTCCATTCCTTCCACTCCTTGTTGCGAATGTTGACTTTCTTTGCATAGATATGTATATTTTTTATTTAAGGGTGTAGGCGCAAGCTTTCGCGCCACTATGTTTTAAATGCATTAATTTTTTCGAATTCTGAGAAAACTAATAACTATTTTTGAAAAATTTAAACGCAGAAAGACAGATTACGTTATTACCGGGGGATGAAAGTAGTTTAGAATAACCAAAAAGTTTCTTTTGAATGAGATATTTGAAATTAAAAAACACTAAATTTTCTCGTTTTTTTTTCACCCTGTAACCTATTAAAATAAACATAGAAGTTTTCAGGGACTTTCGGCCCTCGCTAATAACGTAATCTTTCATTCTGCGTTTAAATTTTTCAAAAATACTTATTAGTTTTCTCAGGATTCGAAAAAAATAAATGTGTTTAAAACACATTGGCGCGAAATTTTGCGCCTACGCCCTTAAAGATTTTTACTTTTAAAGATTTCAAACCCTTTTTGAAGAGACCTGTTTAAGATGGAGTAATACCGATTTTAAAATGTGATTTTTAATTTGAACGGAAGAAATACAGATAAAATCTATACCTACCTAAAAATAAACTTGATAAATAATGAAAGAGTTTGGTGATACGTGATTATTTTATCGAATTCTAAAAATAAATAGCATTAAAACACTTTAATGTTTTAATGCTATTTACAGACATATAAGCGTGTGCTCACTACGGAGACCAAAGGATTGTATCCTAACCTAGAGCATAGTATCCTATTATACTCTTCATATTCGTGAATTCTGACATTCAAAATAATGCATTTTAATATAGTTTCGATCGCCAGGTAAAATAAATACATTATTTTAAATGCGAGAATTCACGAATATGAAGAGTACAATACCATGCTCTGGGCTAGGCTAGGATACCATCCTGTGGTCTCCGTAGTGAGCAAAACTTTAGACAGTATAATTGTCTATGTCGGTAATAAACGTCTTTGGGCAAACATTTGAAAACGAGGAAGGAGAAAATGAGGTAGATCGAGAAAAGTTGGAGCGAAGGAATAAATAAAGAGCTGAGAGAAACAGATATAGAAGAGGACCTATGGAACAACCAGACACAGCGGCGATTGAAAGTCGGAAAATGGCGGAGAATGTATAAATATAAACCAATTATAAACCGACATGCAGTAGTAGGGGGTTTACTGTAAAAGAGGCCAAAATCATTAGACCGAAAGCAGTAGACCGAACTCATTAGACCGAAAAGCACTTTACCGAAACCTCACTAGACCGAACAGCAGGAAACCGAAAAGCATTAGGTACATAATACAGGGTGCTCAAACGGGACTGTAATCTGGCCAAGGGTAACATCAACCTCCCTTCACCCTTTATCCAGGCATAGGACTGGCAGCACAAAGTACTGTCGAGTTTAGAGGTTGTTTTTTGCTTTGTTTTTTGTTTATTTTTTTTGTTTTTATTTGTTTTTGGTTTATTTTTTATTTATTATGTACAATACTAAAATTAATGTAATTAAATGTAATTACATACAACTAAATGTTATTTGGATGTTTATTAGAAACAGTTCAAATGGTGTTAAGGTCACGCTACCCTTAATTTATTTTTACCTTCACTAATTTGTTTAATAGATGAAAATTATTTCATATCAGCCTGTACAGAGTAATAATTTATACACAGTCTATATATAAAATAATACAAAAAAATACAATAAACAAAAAGACAGATTATATACAAAATCTTAGTTAGCATAATTTACTGCAATCTTTTTTAATTTATGTACCATTTCGATCTAATGCTGTTCGGTCTAGTGAGGTCTCGGTAAAGTGCTTTTCGGTCCAATGAGTTCGGTCTACTGCTTTCGGTCTAATGATTTCGGTCTAATTGTCGTGTACCGTAGTAGGGCAAAAATATGTCTATTTCTTATGCCCTGTTATTTCGAACGTTGGCTGTTCTCATGTTTATGTCGTAATCTACTGATGTTTCAAATATTTGAAGACTATAACATCTTTTTTCTTCCTAAGATGTGTGTATTCCTTGAATGGCTGAGTAAAATATCTACGTATGACAGACACTCGAATCTTCCAATATACAAGGTGTTTGGTAAAGAATGGGCCATAGCTTAGCCTTAGATTCCTGAGGCTAAAATAGGTGGACTTAAGCTAACTTACCTTAGTACGAAAGTTGATAATCACTAGTAATACCACTAGAGGTCAAATTATTTCCGGAAATTTTCTAAAAATACTCATGATCAAAAAAAAATTTCCGGATATTAATTTGACTTCGCGTGGTATTCGGTAAGAAAATTCCACACCAAATTTGCATTTGAAAATCCAAAACTGCATGAACAGATTAATAGCGCGCCATAGCTTTGTCAGCAATTATTTAGGCTTTCAAATTCGTAATTTCTACTCATTGTAGTTGCATGGGAATACCATTTCAAGATAGAAAATAGTATATTCTTCAATTTTACATAAGTTTTGAGTAACTACAAGTGATAGAAAATTATTGTTTGGCGTTTTTAAAACTAAACTACGCAAAATTGAAAGTACTGAATGGGAAAAAGGTAAATAAATTAGTGTCTAAATATTATATATATTTTATTAGACATAGAAACTTAATTAAAAACATTCAAAGTCCTGCATTTTCGCCATTAAGAAGAGAGGAGGTGTCCGAAGAATATAGAAAACATCTTAGCTTTGTAACTAAAATGAATCAAAACTAAATTATGTAAACAAATAAAAACCAGTCTGTCAAAAATGTTCTGTTATTGTAAACGTCAAAAAATTTCCACTATAATTCGCTGTTGGGTACCCCACGAGCAAAAAATTTCCGATAAAATACCTCCGTTGCCATGGTGATCTGTCAAAATAACGTATTTTGAGTGGTTCAAAATTACAGGTGTAGAATTTTCACTAGTAATACCACTAGAGGTCAAATTATTTCCGGAAATTTTTTTGAGATCATGAATATTTTGAAAATTTCCCGAGTCGCAGACGAGGGAAATTTTCTAAAAATATTCATGATCAAAAAAAAATTTCCGGATATTAATTTGACTTCGCGTGGTATTCGGTAAGAAAATTCCACACCAAATTTGCATTTGAAAATCCAAAGCTGCATGAACAGATTAATAGCGCGCCATAGCTTTGTCAGCAATTATTTAGGCTTTCAAATTCGTAATTTCTACTCATTGTAGTTGCATGGGAATACCATTTCAAGATAGAAAATAGTATATTCTTCAATTTTACATAAGTTTTGAGCAGTGGCGGCTCGACAGAGGAGGCAAGGGAGGCTCAGCCTCCCCATAAATTTTTTACACACTCTATACTGTTTTGTTTATCATGAATCGCGAAAACAACAATTACTCTCACTATTATACAACGTGTAAATTCCAGATTATCACTAATTATCCATACGTACGGAGCATTAGCATTAGAACGCATGATCGCGTCTCAGTTTTATTACAAATATTATTGTAGGCAGGACCCTGGGTTATCCCGAGATGCACGAACGGAGCCGAGAAGCCCAGCATTCTCCGTTGCTAATGCTCCGTGCAGCGCAGCAGGCGTTTAAGGAGACCCGGTCTCCTAACAGTGGCATCTACGGCGCCATCACACGCTGCCCGGAGATATACCAAGGGAGGCAGAGTAACTTCTCAGCTCCGTTGGGTGGGTGGGTGCGTCTGGGGACAACGAATTTTAGGGTCCTGACTAAAAATAATGAAAAATCCAAAAGTGCGAATTTTGTTATGAAATTTGGTATGTGGGGTTATAATAATATTTGGAACAACTTGCTCAAATAACTTTTTCCGATATCTCTAACTCAAAGCAAAATATCGGTAATTTATCGTGTTTTTGAATTCGCAGTAGGCCGCGTTTAGAATTAAAAAAAAATCAGTTGAGTATCTTAAAAAATTTGAAGCTTCATTATGTATGGACTGCAAAACTTCAAATCTGTATTTATTTTGATATGCATATATTTTGATATGCTATTTACAAATAAATGGAATTGTTAACAAATAAACGACACAAACTTTGGTATTAAACTTTTATTAGTAGACTAACTATTTTTAAAATGATATGATATCATGAAATTATGAATTAGGATGATATTATGATGTAAATAAAAAATGGTCAAAAGATGGGGCTTTAAATTACATTTTTTGGCGCATTTTTTTGCTAGTGCAAATTTGTCTAGATATTTTACAGTTAGGTATAGCCTCCCCTATTGTAAAAATCACGAGCCGCCACTGGTTTTGAGTAACTACAAGTGATAGAAAATGAATCAAAACTAAATTATGTAAACAAATAAAAACCAGTCTGTCAAAAATTTTCTGTTATTGTAAACGTCAAAAAATTTCCACTATAATTCGGTGTTGGGTACCCCACGAGCAAAAAATTTCCGATAAAATACCTCCGTTGCCATGGTGATCTGTCAAAATAACGTATTTTGATTGGTTCAAAATTACAGGTGTGGAATTTTCACTAGTAATACCACTAGAGGTCAAATTATTTCCGGAAATTTTCTAAAAATATTCATGATCAAAAAAAAATTTCCGGATATTAATTTGACTTCGCGTGGTATTCGGTAAGAAAATCCCACACCAAATTTGCATTTGAAAATCCAAAGCTGCATGAACAGATTAATAGCGCGCCATAGCTTTGTCAGCAATTATTTAGGCTTTCAAATTCGTAATTTCTACTCATTGTAGTTGCATGGGAATACCCTTTCAAGATAGAAAATAGTATATTCTTCAATTTTACATAAGTTTTGAGTAACTACAAGTGATAGAAAATGAATCAAAACTAAATTATGTAAACAAATAAAAACCAGTCTGTCAAAAATGTTCTGTTATTGTAAACGTCAAAAAATTTCCACTATAATTCGCTGTTGGGTACCCCACGAGCAAAAAATTTCCGATAAAATACCTCCGTAGCCATGGTGATCTGTCAAAATAACGTATTTTGATTGGTTCAAAATTACAGGTGTGGAATTTTCACCGAAATGCAGGGTGTCAAAGTTAAACTTTTATTTTATTTATTCTTGAATATTTCCTGACAGGCATGGCATAATAACACGAAATTTGGTAAGCGGGGGTTTATTGGGACGAGAAATCTAAATTCGCCATCAAAAATAATGTATTATCCTGAGGACGCCACATACGCCTTTCAGCGCTCATTTAATAGCTTCAACTATTTTTACTACAAACTCTACATACTTTTTCAATCAAAATTTTTATTCTCTTAATATTTTTACTTAAAAAAGGTATACTATATTCATCTCGCTAAACTCAACCGTTTTCGAGATAAACGCATTTTTAATCTGCGAGGCAACATATTTTTTTGCATAATACAGTAGACTCGCGATTATCCGAGTCTCGGTCATCCGAGCCCCTCGGTTTACCGAGGCAAAAGTAATAACAGGTGAGTTACAATTTTCAACCTTGACGCAACGTCGCCGATTCAAAATCAAAAAGAGGAATAAAGCTTACGCAAAATCAAAGACTTTTTTAAACAGTAATATTGATAAGGTAAATGTTTTTATCTTTTATAGACAGTACTGTATTAATATTGTCATTAAAATATCCACAGTTATGATTATTTACGTGTTTTTCTATCAATATAACCAATCTCAGTGTTAACCGAGTTTTTCCGTATCCGAGGTAGTCACGGTCCCAGTTACCTCGGATAATCGCGAGTCTACTGTATCATTGTAGTTACACCCGAAAAATAATCTTAAATTTTCAAAAATGTATTGCAAATTTCTTCAAATGGAATTTGCGAAGCAATGACAAATATGAGAACTGGCACAATTATTATGGTTTCAAGTTTATTTTTCGGGTCTAACTGTAATAATATTATGCAAAAAAATATAGGTCTGGATCCCGCGTATGAAAAAAAAGTTGATTAATAACAAGCTGAAAATTTGTTAATAGCTTAAGGGTGTCTAGTAGGATAAACTTTGATATATGGGAACACTGAAACAGGGGTAGATTTAATTGTGGAACCGGTTAAAAACTTGGAACAGTCAGACCACGAAAACGGCACATTTATTTTGTCCGACAGAACAGACTTAAACTCTCCGTACAGAGATTAAACTCTCATGAAAAAATCAGACTGCTATTTATCACCTGTCATAATTCCTGTCATTTGACATATTCTACATGTTCCACTCATTAAAACGCCCATTTGGTGATAAATAGCAGTCTGATTTTTGCACGAGACTTTAATCTCTGTTCGGAGAGTTTAAGTCTGTTCTGTCGGACAAAATACATGTGCCGTTTTCGTGGTCTGACCGTTCCAAATTTTTAACCTGTTCCACAATTAAAACTTCCCCTGTTCCAGTGTTCCCATATATCAAAGTTTGTCCGACTAGACATTCTTAAGCTATTATCAAATTTTCAGCTTGCTATTATTCAACTTTTTTTTCATACGCGGGATCCAGACCTAATATGTTGTATCGCAGATTTAAAATGCATTTATCTCGAAAACAGTTGAGTTTAGCGAGATGAATGTGGTATACCTTTTGTAAGTAAAAATATTAAGGTAATAAAAGTTTTGATACAAAAAGTATGTAGAGTGGGGGATAAAAAAAATGAACGTATTAAATGACCGCTGAAAGACGTATGTGGCGCCCTCTGGATAATACATAATTTTGGTGGCGGTGGCGAATTTAGATTTCTCGTCCCAAAAATCCCCCGCTTACCAAATTTCGTGTTGTTATCCCATGCCTGTCAGGAGATATTCAAGAATAAATAAAAAAAAAAGTTTAACTTTGACGCCCTGTCAGTGGCGCACCCAGGGGGGGGGGGTTTTGGGGGTTAAAACCCCTCCCAGGGCATATAACAAAGATATATAAAGAATAGTAGTAAGCACAAAAATCGCCTAAACCTCTAACTTTTTTAAAGTATGACGGATCGTGTGCATTCGATTCTGGAGAGCTTCAGGAAAATCTTGAATACTTTTCATGAATAATTACAAATGAGAATTGCATTCTTGTAGGCGAAAAATCTATTTTCCAAAGTGCATCTCAAAGTGTTTACACAATAAAAATTCACAACTTGGAAAATAATCATGAGAATGAGTTTAATTTTCATATTCAGAGGATTTTGAGGTCTGTAAACAGGAATATAGGGTCGGCAAAGCTGTAATAGAATGGAATAGAATAATAGGTACCTGGTGCCAGGAATCTACGTCATCTCTAGGAGTTTTATAGAAATTCGTTATTGAAAATAATTTATTATCTCGGGGTTTTAAGATCGCTGAACAAAAATATTACAACGAAGATGCTGTACGAGATACCTGGTGCCCTGTATCTACGTCGTCTCTGGGAATTGTATGAAAATTCGTAATAAAATTTGTTGCAACTTGTTATTCCGGTGTTTTTAAGGTAACTGAGAGTTTTAATCATATACTCGAGGTTCTGACCCGAGGATAATAGTTATTTATGAAACAGTTCGTAAAGTATGCTTTTTGCGAACGCACGCGATGTTTAGAGCACGAGCGACAACCGAGCTAGTGCTATACATCGCGTACGTTCGCAAAAAGTACTTCACGCACAGTTTCATACAATATTTTATCTACGATAAACAAATAAAAAACTGTAACTCTTCGTCACTGGAATTCATTTCTATTCTACAATTTTTAGAACTTTGACATTTAAAAATTTTAACTTCTTTCAAACCGCAAAACTGTCAAAACTTTTGTCGTAATTTATTGCTGACAATGTCATCACCATGACAACGCGAAAGTTAAGAATATTTGCTTATATGAACGTGTGCCAAAAACAGTGCGAAAAAGTAAATCCCATTTAAAATACATTGTTACTTCATGCACAATTTAAATCCTTCACGCACTGCTATCTATAATGACAGTTTTCTCAAACTAAAAACTTATACATAATATAATATGAGATAGAGTAGATAAATAACTATTATCTACTCTATGTCATATTATGTATAAGTTTTTAGTTTGTGAAAACTGTCATTATAGATGGCAGTGCGTGAAGTGTGCGTGAAGTAACAATTTATTTTAAATGAGATTTACTTTTGCGCACTGTTTTTTGGCACACTTTCATATAATCAAATATCCTTAACTTTCGCGTTGTCATGGTGATGACATAATGAGCAATAAATTACAACAAAAGTTTTGACAGTTTTGTGGTTTGAAAGAAGTTAGAATTTTTAAATGTCAAAGTTCTAAAAATTGTAGAATATACCCTATTCCACGAACATACGCCTGTTTTGGATTACTTCGACAACGAATATTTTACTGTGCAAAATAAGAAGAACGAAAGTAAATTGCAAATTACATTGTTGTTTATTGGAATAATTATTACCGCCATTTACTTTCGTACTTCTTATGTTGCACAGTAAAATATTCGTTGTTGAAGTAATTCAAAACAGGCGTATGTTCGTGGAATGGCCCATAGAAAGGAATTTCAGTGACGAAGAGTTACAGTTTTTTTATTTGTTTATCATAGATGAAATATAGTATGAATCTGTGCGTGAAGTAGGTACTCGCTCCGCTGTCGCTCCTACTTCACGAACTGTTTCATAAATAACTATTCTGTTTACAACAATGCAATTTTTATTTTTACCTCATGCCGAGCATTCAAGGATTTTCCTAATGCTCTCTCGAATCGAACGCAAAAGGTTTCATAACGTAATGCTTTATATCCTCGCCTACAGGAAAATGTAACTTTTTTTCACAAACAATACAAAAAAAAATCGGTGTCCAAGCCAACCCCTCCCAGAGGAAAATTCTCGGTGCGCCACTGCGCCCTGTATTTCGGTTATTATCAACTTTATTATTAGAATTATTTAATTTCGAATTTTTGATTTAGTCTATTTCTATACAATTCTTTCACATTTTCCTTGACGAAGGGAAGGTAAATGCGTGGCCTAAGCGTCCTCTATTTGCTTTCTCCTACTTTCGTCGTCTCTTGTGATTATATATTGTAAAATCCGGAGATACGGGATGCAGCCAGAAAGCAGTTTATTAACGAAAAGTCTTAGATTTAAAATATTGTTTATTATATTTTTATTTCAATTATTCTAATTGTTTAAAAGGTAGTAAACTTTGTATCTGGGGTTTTTCGTTGTTTTCTTCGTAATACGAGAGATGTCGCTAAATTGCGTCTCAGAGGTGGGTTCATTGCATTGCGATGGTTTGCCTTAAATTGGCAGAATTGTTTGTATTTCCTTCAGAGTTGAGACTTCTGAGCTTCACTGATGAGACATAAGGATGCTGAAATAGCTATATGGAGATGGTGGTCCAACTCTGAATCAAATATAAACAAAACCTGCCTTGATCTTTTTTTATCTTTCACATTTCTTGTTCTAGGCTTTTTATTTTATAACGTTTTCGGTTTTAATAAAAATTGTATATATTTATATATCGTCAAATTTGTACCTAAAATTAGCTGAGACAGTCTACAACAGAATTATTTTTAAACATGTCAATATATAAAAAATTAGCGTATTATTACTCTGGAGTTATCTTTTTACGGTTCAAATCAAAGTTAACGCGTCACCTTATTATCAAAATATCACCCCTGATTAAGTTCTGCGTGTCACCCTGTAACAGTAAGTCAGCAGCATAATGTAATTATTTCAATATTTGTTTTATAAATATTGAAATGTATAAACTCCCATATAAACGAATTTGTTCTCAATAAGTTGTCGTTCGATTTCGACCTTTTAACCTTTAGTCAGACTTTGCTCTTATCACTAGGAGATTTTCAAGAGAAACGTATATATGCATGTACTTAATTGTAATATTTTTATGTTGAGTAAATAACATCTTCTGTTCACCAGGGTAATTAAAACTTTTTAAAAGATTTTAATTTTCTGTGTCAACGTTCTATGACATTTCCACTGTTTGGTACGTTGCATATTGCATCAATATTCGTGCGTCACTATATACACAGTGCATATAACATTTTTATTTAGGGTATCTATTTCTGATATAAACTCTTTTCACGTACTCTTACTCATACATATAAATTATAAAAATTACTGAATTTGTATTATTCTTTTGTTTTGTCTTAATACATATTGGAGGAAACTTATCACAGCCTACCTAGACTTTTGTTGTGGAAGTCGACGCCGAATACCGAATTTTGGAAATTTGTACCAGAATCCAAGAAGGTACCTACCCTAAAAAAGAATGCTTGTCGAATTATTTCCATATTAGGAACAACGTACTTGTGTGGACCATTTTATTCCATTTTATAATTCGTGAAATCCTAACACCGATCAATATTACCTAACCAGCATCTAAAAGAATTACTGAGAAGTCACATATTAATCACCAAATTCTAAAGAATTATCAAAGAAGGAAAACAAAAATGTAATTAAGTTGAAATATTTCGTAATTGTATTTCGGTTTTCAGTAAGCAAAAGTTCTGTTAAAAAAATTGTAAATACCTTCTATACATAGATACTTTTTGAATAAGTATTTTATTGCGGCTCGCGAAAAACTTCAACTTGTGAAAAGTGGCTCGGACTATTAAGAAGCTTGGCCACCCCTGTTATATTATTATGTACTCCACGTCGTCCAGCCATATGCCATTTGCAATTGTGACCCAATTTTAGTAGTTAAAGTAAAAAGGCCACCAGAATAGTGCCTACACTTGACGAGTGTATTATTTGGAATGTTTCTTTTCGTAATATTTTTAAAGAAACTGTTTTCATACACATTTTATGTCTGTCAGTATAAGATCGAAATAATTACAAAAAAAATTAAGTATAAGCGTTGATTGAGGTATTGGACGGAAGATATCTCATGTTACGAAAGAAAACGAGACCTCTGCTATATTCGCCTCATAGATGGCAGGCCAAAAGCCACCTAGTGAGCAGATATGTGAATCTCTAACCCTTAGAACGATAAAGAAATTTGTATAAAATCTACTTGTATTATTTTTGGATTTGACCACAAAACGCTACAAACTTATTTTCCTCAACTGGCAACGCAGCGTTGCCAGTTCTAAATGTTTTGGAAATATTCGGTATCGAAAATATTTATTAGTCGAAGCTGTAAAGTCGCCTCCGTTATGTAAATTATTCCTTTTCGATTATTTTGCACAAAACTCAAAAAGAGATCCTTATAACAAATCCACAGGGTACCGGGCGGTACCGCGGTCGGAAAATTTTCAGCTTGTAAGAGACAGAAGATCGTATTCGCGTTTTTGAAAGAAGGATGGAGATACACAGTGAATGTCGGTGATAGAATGCCTCAATTTTTAGTGAAGCATGAGAGATCTTCCCCTCCAATACCTTAATCAACGGTATAAGGTTTTTCTACTACAACTAATATTATATTCTCATAGACTCAGTAACCTACTACAACAACTATGTATTATATTCTCATATATTTCAGTTCTTATAGTCATGTTTTTAAAGAATTCGCGTAAATTTTTATTCTATTTCTCATCTAGAATTAGAATCAGTTTTCTGCGTAGTTTCATTATCATCCAGAGATATTATTCCTCATATTAGACAAGATACATTTACATTTAAAAAAAGTTGCGATTTCAACGTTATCCCTAATAAGTACACATTAACAGTACTTCTTAGTAGAATAGTACGATAATCATCTAGTTTATCCCTGGTATATTTGTTCAATATTCAAGCATACAGATAAACAAACATTTAACGTCCGCTTATATTCCGATGTCTATAGGTTGCTTCGTTGAACCGTTTTTGAATGATGGAAAAATAAATGGAAGTCAATAAAATTATCGAGGACTGTAATTATTAATCACTGAAGTATATTTAATTTCGTGTAGGGCTAGGGTAAAAGCCTGGAAGCCTTCGAAATGTGGTGGTACCGACGTATTCTGAAAATATCAACGATGGATCGCAAAACAAACGCACAAGTTTGTCTATGTTTGTCTCTAAAGGCTGTATGACACTATACATTTTCTTGTATCACTTCTAATATCGTTTCTGATATGTCAAAAAAATGCATAGTGTCATACACAGATACAAGAAACGATATCAGAAACGATACAAGAATTTGAGTCAGACACAGATTCTTGTACAAGAACTGCGCCAGTTTCTGCGCAAAGAGCAAAAACGTAAAACCTGCTGGTAAAACATCTAAAATGTCATAATTACTACTCATAATGGCGGCTGAAATGAAAATGGGATCATGTATTGATGAATTTATTTGTGTTTTTGTAGGTATCATTTATAAATCTTATATTGATACTTAATATACCGTTTGGTATGGACTACTGTTCTACTAATAACCATATATTTAGCTCCTAGTAAAGTTCAAACTATAAATTTAGGTTTCATGGTGCATCATTTTTTACAAAATACAATAGCTCCTAATTTAGATCAAACTGAAGATAATCCTAATGCAAATATTTTAGCACAAATATCAAAACAAAATAAAAACACAAATAATCAACCTCAAACAGTCAACGTAAAATTCTGGTTAACATTAAAATGTTAATTAAAAGTTTATAAATTTTATAAAATTCTTAAAATCAGCTGTAGATCTAGATGCAGTACTACCATAACGTCATAACGTGACACGGGGTGACAAACAAAATATCGACCAATCACAAGCCGAATTTCATACAATTTTCGATACAAGAACTTGCATAGTGTCATACAGGGCACAAATGTACGTACAAGAAATGATACAAGAAAATGTATACAAGACACGATATCAGAAACGATATTAGAAATGATACAAGAAAATGCATAGTGTCATACAGCCTTAAGTTTATATTTATAATTAGTCCAGGGTGTATCGTCGCCCTCATTAGGTAAATTATTCCGATTCGATCTTTTTTGGACAAACTTACTCAAAAAGAGGTCCTTATAACAAATCCACAGGGTGCCAGGCGGTACCGTGGTCAAAAAATTGTTTAAACTTTTAAATTTTTTCACTTCTAAAAAATTTCTTTTAGGTCATTTGGGCCATTCTGAGCAAAAAAGGTTTCGTGTGATTTTTCTCTAAAATCGATTGTTGTCGAGTTATAAGCGATTTAAAATTTGGAAAGCGCGAAAATAGCCATTTTTAAGGCTTAATAACTCGATTAAAAATGATTACTATGAAACCATATGTGACCAAATCAAAGGCCAAAAAAAAAATTAAAATTCGTCCTACAAGATCCTTAAGAAGTTTGTGTCATTATTGTATTACTAAGGGGTGAATGCGAAAGAAATGCAACCAACATTCCGGCCGTCCAATGGTGAATCTCACTCGCACTCACATTGAGGGCCGCCTCACTACGCTCTTAGCGATCATTGTTAATAATTGAGAATAACAGCTTAGTAACAAAATACTGACAAACATTTTTTCAGGATCTTGTAGGGGGCTTTAAACTTTGATTTGGTCAGTTTCTGACTTCTGATTCTGGTCACTTTGATTTGGTCACTTTCATAATAATAAGTTTTAACCGAGTTATTAAGCCTTAAAAATGGTCATGTTCGCATTTTTCAAATTTTAAATCGCGTATAACTCAACGACAATCAATTTTAGAGATAAATCACCAGAGATCTTTTTTGCTCCGAATAACTCAAATGATCTAAAAAAATTGTCCGAAGTGAAAAAATTGTTTTTGTGTATTTGTTTAAAAAAATTGTTTAAACAATTTTTTGACCACGGTACCGCCTAGCACCCTGTGAATTTGTTATAAAGACCTCTTTTTGAGTAAGTTTGTGCAAAAAAATCGAATTGGAATAATTTACCTAACGAGTGCGACGATACAGCCTGGACTAAATAGATAAATAATCCTATAATATTCCGAGTAGACAAAGTGGAAAAGAACAGATCCTTTAACCTCCGGATGACCAAGCGGGGGAAATTGTGACCCCAGCGTATGTTTTTCTTTAATAAATTCAAAAGTATTTTTAATTTTTAACTCATTATTTTTTTATTTGACTTTAATATCATTCTAGATATCCTCATATTTTGAAATAAAAAAAATCCCTATTATGTGTAATTACAAGTAGTTTTACGCTAATGACGTCGACTTTGCAAAGTAACAAGACACTTACCCAACATACACACTACACATGACACTAATACTCATGTTGTGACAGGCTGAATGACATAAAGTCCATGCAAAAAAAAATTAAAAATTAAAAAAAAAACTTTATTTTTTTGTTAATTGTCATTTTTGACATTTTTGACATGGGGTCATTTTTCCCCCCCTTGGTCATCCGTGTAACAAAAAAAGGTTGGTCATCGGAAGGTTAAAAGAAAAGATGTTGGTTATGGATTCAGCAAAGCAGGACCGTACGGTAAGAACCAACAGCTAAAGTATCTAAAACCGTTTATAATGTGAGAAACATCTATAAACACAACCTCTGTTCACTTTTAGCATTGATTAAAAATTTAAAAACTACCCAAACTACTGTGTAGTTATTAATCAAAGCTTTTAGATAAGAACCTCTGTATAGATTACATCTCAAATAAAAATGTTTCATTAATGAAAAACTATCAAGATAATACAATCAAATTGTAAATATCTATATCTTAAATGACTGAATTTTAAAATTTTCAATTTAAATAGATAATAAGACACTCTAAAAATAAAAAACGAAGTTTAATAAAACGATAAAACTATATCGATATTCATTATATTTCTTAGAACAAATTTAATGCATCTAATCAAACCAAAAGAATTTTGTTTACTTTTTGGTTTGCGCACAACCAAAAGAACAATAGACATTAATGTGCAGAAATAATTTAATAGGTACGTACCTACTAAGATAGCAGTTTTAATCGATACATACAACTTCTATTTATTATTCAATTGTTTATAAAACTTTAATTGCAGATACTATTTTATATGACTCGTATTTGTAAAATTCGTAATTATATTAGAAAATGTTTTCATTCAATTATGACATTGCTTGTGCAAATGGTTTAATAATTAATGTATACGGAAATTCATCACGAGATGGAAAATGGTAGAGAAATGATTAATTATGTAAGCAATATGCCTTTAAATGGAAAACAGTTGAAATCATAAAATTGCTGGAGCTGTCAGCATCAGAATTGAAAGGGCGTTTAATATTTTTAACAATAAACTAAATTTGAGAAGTCAATTCACAATACAGTGTCGCTTTCGTTGACCTTGGATAAAAAGGATTCGATTAAAATTTGTTGAACAACATTTGCCTGGTTTTAATAGAATCAAACTCATGTTTTTGAGAATTCTTTTTAAGCTCCAGATACCTAAACATTGTCGAGGTAACCTAAAGTTTTCGGTGTTTTCTGTATGAATGGTCCTATAATACTGGTTTTCCTCCCGATGTTTTGGTACCAAATTGGTAATTTTTCCTTAGTTTGATCTTTGATACACATCCTTTTTGGAAATAATTTTAGCAGTTTTCTGAGAACAATTTAGTTCAGGTGAGTAGGTATAAGTTATTTCATTTAATTTTTGTCCATTCTTGCATTCATCACTTTCTATGATATATACAGTAGGAAAAATGAAAGAATACCCATGAACGAACATATACGCTGTATTTTCCTGTCACCGTATCACACAAAAAATTGGCCAGCGCAAGTACATGTATGTAATAATTATTGTTACATGTACTTGCACTGGACAATTTTCTTTGTGACACAGTGACAGGAAAATACAGCGTGTTTTATATGTTCATTCATGGGTATTCTTTCATTTTTCCGACTGTAGGTACGTTACTTCTTTCTGTTATTCTTTTTTGGAAACCTTGTTGAATCATCACAGGGTTTTAACTTTTATCTTTCTGTTATATTCTGGTTGTCATTTCCATCATATATACGTGTTTGCATTCGGATTTTACACAGTAGGTGCCAATCTATGATTGCTTTCTGTCTCTGCTGATGTTAGTGTTCTTCCATCCAAAACTTGAGAAGGAACTCCATGTTGGTTAAAACATAGTCTATCTATAATATAATAGTTCTGTGTTATCTAATATTTCTCTCTAAGTAAATTTGTGCTCTGAAACAATTACAAATCCCCAAAAAATTGATTAGCTTGATTGAAATGACGTTGGCAAAAACGAAAAGAGAAGTAGTGTGGAAAGACATCTCAGAGGACTTCGAAATCAAACAAGGACTCAGGCAGGGTGACCCGATGTCAACCACGTTGTTCAATCTTGTTCTTGAAGTAATAATGAGGAATTGCAGCATAAAAATGGAAGAAACCATATTTAGAAATGAACATCAATGTATTGCTTTTGCGGATGATCTAACAATATTAGCAAAATCAAAGAAAGAATTGAAAATAATTGTGAAAAAGATAGAAAAAGAAGTAAATAGGTTTGGTCTAAAGATAAATGAAAAGAAAACTAAATACATGATAATGGGTGATACACAGCAAGACAATGAAGAGTTTATAAAAATACAAGGGGAGAAAGATTACATATACAGTTTTGACAGAGTGGAAGAGTTTACTTACCTTGGTGTGAAAGTAAAGGAAAATGGACATGAAGATAAAGAAATAGAATCCAGAATTACAAAAGGCAACCAGAAATACGGAATGCTGAGATCCTTAATGAAGTCTAAGTTTGTTTCAAGAAAAACAAAAGAAAGAATTTACAAGACAGTGATTAGAGCTACGATTGTATAAGGAGCTGAATTATGGGTTTTAAGAAAGGCAGATGAAGAAAGATTAGAAAGATGGGAGAGAAAAATTCTCCGATCAATTTACGGAGGCATAAATACACAAATGGGATGGAGAAGAAGGACAAATAAAGAGTTGGAAGAGCTGTATACGGAACCAAAAATCACCGCAATAATAAAGTCGCATAGAATAAGACGGCTGGGACATGTGCAAAGATGAAAACCGTAGAATGACCAGGATGATATTGAACAGGAAACCAGTAGGGAAAAAAAGGAAAGGAAGACCCCGTAAAAGATGGTTTGACAGCGTCCAAGCAGATTTACGAGAATTAAAAATAGATAACTGGAGAAACAAGGTATTAGACAGAAGAGAATGGAGAGGAGTGGTAAAAAGAGCGCAAGAGAAATTGTAACAGAAGAATGTGCCATGAATTGTAAAATGAGAGCTATATATATGTATATATTTATATGATGTATTTTTTAATAGACAAATTAATATTGTATATTGTAGATATGTATAGTAAAAAAAAAATGTAATTGTGTTTTTCACGCCCAAGGCCTACATGGCCTGTTGAGCAAAAAAAAAGTATATTTGTATTGTTCTTTGTATAGAAAAAAGGATTTTCATTTGGGCTACAGTCTATCAGAAGATTTCCGTTTTCCTATCTGATATTTATCCGTCACATAGTTGTTTATCGGTTTATCCCTGGTATTACGTCATATTCAATACGGGCATATATTTATTCAGTTTTTAGCATGTCTGGTATTGTATTTTGGAGCTATGTATGTATTTGTAGAAGCTTGCTCTTTTATTGACATCTCTTTTGTTCTCAAGTGAATAAATTGCTATCTTAAAGGTTTAATGAGATCGAATTTTTGACATTATTTTTCTTCATTCTTGTATTTACTTGGAGGGACGGAATACAGCAATTGATGAAAAAGTTTCAACCTACATGAGAAATGAGAGTATATTAAAGAATAAAGCAATTTAATAAACTATATACATATAATTTATAATATATATTTTTTTTCAATTCTGTGAACTTTTCAAGCAGCCCCAATATGTTAATGAAATTATATGCAACATAATCACCAGTTAGAAGTCAAGTCAAAATACGCCCTATAATGTTAATGTGATAGTTTAGTTATCATCTATTTTATTAACCACATCAAATTTATTATGGAAACTTAAAAAGTTGCATCTGTAACCTCATTTGTGTAGTTTCATATTACAATTATTTATCGTCATACAGTCTCAGCATACCGTAGAATTTTTTTAATATCAAATATAATATTAATATTACATATAAAATTGTATTTTTGAAGTGTGTAAGCATTTAATAGCTCTTATCCGAGTACATACTTTCAATAAAACTGAGAAGAACTGGAAGATTCTTTTGATATTTTTTATAAAGATCAAACATACTTAATGTAAAATAAAAAAATATAATATAAAAACCATCAAATGCCAGATTAAACATTTCTTACTGGTATGCCCTTGTGTTAGTAATAGCAGTAAATGTGATATTTTTATAATAGCCATTTTTTACCTACTTTCACTTCTTTCCTTCTTTAACTTCAAGAATATTTTAGCTCTAACCTTTGGATTATTTTGGTTCTTGATTAAGTCATTTGGTGATTGCCAAGTACACTTTCTTTTGGGGCACCTCATAATAATTGGTCATGACGTATAACCTGTTTTACAGAAGAAATTATATTAGACCAGGGCACATCTGTAAAAATATTAGTACATTTGGACGTTGAGAGGTGACTCAAATTTTTTTGCAGAAATTGCTTGAAAATAAATCAAATAATAATATTTGAGTTATCCTCCCTCTCAAAAAGGTCCGGAACATTGTTTAAATAATCAAAATGTCAAAAAATTACGGAAAAATTCGATTTTTTTCTTGGTTTTTTGATTATAACTTTAAAAGTATTCATTTCCGAGAAAAGTTGTACTGACATAAAAGTTGCGTAATTAAATTTCCTACAATATAGAATTGGTTAAAAATTTAAAAAATAGTCACCCTTGTTGCAAAATAGCAATAGTTGTGAAAAAAACATACAAAAACAAGTATTCGCATTTTACGTTTTTCAACCATTTATGCTACACTTAGGACCTTCATATTTCACCCTGAGAAACTTTGTGATACAGTAAAACAATACTTTAAATTTCATTAAGATCGGTTCAATAGATTTTGCAAAATAAATTTTGCAATCCAGCTTTCGTAAAAAAAATTCATTTTTTCAAAATGTTACAGGACTGAAAATAAAGCAGATAGCAAGTTGAAAAGTTTTTTGCATATAGAAGTGTACTGTTCCTTTCATTTGCAATTTTGCAAAATTAAAAACGATTAACATCACGGCGTCAGGAATTTTTTTAAATAAACATTAATTATTGGTGCTACGCGCAGGACAGCGGATAGTTTGCTCTGATTGGGCATTCCAATGACCTTTGATAATGATTGATACATTTTAATTTTTATTACATTTCGATATAAATAAATAAATTTGTTTATTGCAAAATAAAAACACATACTCTATCCTTTGAAATAACACTTTTATTAGCAAAAACTTTGTTTGTTCATATATTTTAACTTAAATAATAAAAGTTTATTATTTTTAAACATATGCAATTGTTTAAACAATATTTCACAAACAATAATAAAATTAGTTTGATTTTTGTGGAATTAAAATATTAAAATACAACAAAATATAGAGTAAGATAATAATATATTACATAATGATTGGAAGAAATTTTGGTGGAAATCAACTTGTGTGAATCGAACACCGCTGTCCTGCGCGTAGCACCAAAAATTATTGTTTATTTCAAAAATTTTCTGACGCCGTGGTAATTAATCGATTTTAATTTTGAAAATTGCAAATGGAAGGTACAGTACACTTCTATAAGCAAAAAAAATTCAACTTGCTATCTGATTTATTTTCAGTCCTGTAACATTTTGAAAAAATGAATTTTTTTTGCGAAAGCTGGATTGCAAAATCTTTTGAACCGATCTTAATGAAATTTACAGTATTGTTTTACTGTATCATGAAGTTTTTCTGGGTGAAATATGAAGGTCCTAAGTGTAGCATAAATGGTTGAAAAACGTAAAATGCGAATACTTGTTTTTGTATGGTTTTTTCGCAATTATTGCTATTTTGCAACTAGGGTGACTATTTTTTAAATTTTTAACCAATTCTATGTTGTAGGAAATTTAATTGCGCAACTTTTATGTCAGTACAACTTTTCTCGGAAATGAATACTTTTAAAGTTATAATCAAAAAACGAAGAAAAAAATCGAATTTTTCCTTCAATTTTTGACATTTTGATTATTTAAACAATGTTCCGAACCTTTTTGAGAGGGAGGATAACTCAAATATTATTATTTGATTTATTTTCAAGCAATTTCTGCAAAAAAGTCACCTCTCAACGTCCATCTCAAAACAGATGCGCCCTGGACTATATAGGAATTTGACTTCTTTCGTTTCTATTTTCATATCCATGCGGTCCAACTACACACTTCGAACCATCCTTCTTGTGACTTACTTTGGCGTTTAGGGCTCCCATCAGTTTAGGGAACATCCATAAACTACGTCGTTGAAAAGGAGGAGGGGGGAACTTTGCTTATTGCGACGGTATACGACAGGGGGAGAGAGCCATGAGTGCACATCCGACGTCGTTTGAAGTTCACGAATATAAAAAATATATCCTATTTTAGAATTAAAAAAAAATTAGTTTATTATTTTTATCGCATACTTTTCATTTTGTTTTTATCACTCACAGCGTTAATAATATTGCTAGCAGTTTTATACAGACTAACAAACAATAAAACATTGTTCTATGTCTTTAAACAAACGCTTCTTTTCAGAACAACGTCTGGAAGCAATAAATATTAAACTGTTCACTTATTTACTGAATACTCTGTGTTAAACAATTCTACAAGAATGAATAGAAAAAAATATTCTATTCTATTTATTTAGTACATTGTATCTATTAATTCGCGGTGTGCAAGTACTTGGAGGGGATACGAGAAACGATCGTGTGCGAATAGCGGAGAAATATTGCAACTTTCTTAAATAATTCATATTGTCAATTGAAATTGTCAAATTGACGTATATTTCATACCTACTGTCATTGAAGAAGAAAAATTATATGTTGTTCAAAATAGTGATATGATATGCAATTATTATATAAAAGTATATTTAATTAATTGTATTTTGCTTGCAGTACTGCATTTTAATAACTAATTGTATTTACTACATACAATTGTTTACCTTTTAATGACATAACTTAAATCTTACTTTTTCTTCTTATAATTTTTTTTGGGCTACGGCCTTGACAATTATTATTTATCAACCAGGACCAGTATGATTGGCCAATATATTTAAAAGTGCGAAAAAAGTTGCCGAGCTATGAAACCAGGTGTCGCTTTTCGGTACTTGCACGGTCCCAATACTTAATAAAAGAAATGGCATTGGAATCAAAACAAAATAAATATTAAGATTTATATGATGCAGTTAAGAAAGCATAGGAACTCCGATAAAAGTGTTGTCTTTTGTCCCAATAAAGCTAATTATTAGTTGTACAGTGAATTGAGAGAAAAAAGTACGCGGATATTAATGAGCTACATAGTAATACTGATTTGGATACATTCGTAAATAAACTTGGAGAACTTTAAAAAATCCAGAAATAACATTGAATTTTAAAAAAATCTCTAAAAAGGGGGGTCATGAGTTGCAATGCAGACGTCGGTATGAGAGGGGGGGGGGTTCATCTGTAAACGACGCTTTACGACGGAAGGGTGGAAGGGTATTAAAAACTCCAACATTTTTACGGCGTATAGTTTATGGATGTTCCCTTAGTATGGATTATAGGTAGTTGATGGTTACCTCTTGTATCGCAGTGTTAACGTCATCGCATCATGGAAAACTTCTTCGTCTGTGTGGCACTTGTAGGTGCGTATACTTGGATGAGCTTTATTCCAATTTGTTTGTTTACTTTATAGATAAGGTATATAAGTCACTTATGCTTTTAATTATTGTAAATATATTCTTTCTATGACTTTTATTTACCAAAATTCCCACGCTACATTAGAAGACACCTATAATGCAATATAGGTATTTCTCAACGAACAAAAATGCCATTTGTTCTTCATCTTTTCGGCCTAGTATGTTGGTATCTAAGTTTAACATGACATGCACCTAATACACATATTCTTGGTTTCAAAGTGAACATCTGATCTATGAATATGGTCTAGCTATTTTACATGTTATGCCATTGCATTGAATAGACAGATCACCGACATCTTGAACATTTTCCAGAATTCTTAAAGCACTCAGCTCGGGAATATTTTGACACAGACATTGTCGGAAAACATAAATGCAATAACACAACAATTCCTACTACACCTTATTAATAGATGAAATAAACTTACTGTTGTAAACTTCTTCATTGGAAAAAAAGAAAAATAATCATGAATAATGCTAGTGTCTCTAGATGCATTAATTTTGATTAAAAACTTTCTATAAATTTATAAATAACTAAAAAAATTCCAAAATAGTTATTTATGATATAAGTGTTAAAAGTACACGTTTAAGGCACGCATGTGAAAGTTTGCAGAATGAGCGATAGCGAGTTCTGCAATTCACATGAGTGCCTTAAAAATGTACTTTTTAACACGCATATCATACAATATTTTTTCTACAAACGTAATTACAGGACAATATCTACAAAAACTTTTACTTGAACTTGACTGACATTCCATTTTTATATTTTTTTGACATAACATCAAAATTGTCCATACGGTCAATACAAATTGCAGTGCCATAAAAATTTTAAAGCACTAGTGCCTTAAAGTATCATTTTTAACGCTCGTATGGAGTGCCAAAAATTGCATTTTTAACACGGTTGTAGAAAATAAATATTTATACCTTTTAATTGATGCACTTTTGCAGTGGCGGCCAGTCAGGGTCGGCAGGGTAGGCAGTGCCGACCCACACATTTATATAGATAGATTTTTTTAATATTTGTATCTGTGAAGTAAAATAAAATCTGTGAGATAATACAGACTAAATTTTATTCATGGTTTTTAAAAGGATTTGATCAATCCGAGCTTAAGTGATCCCTGCGCATAACAGACTTCCCAAAAAATGAATGATCCGAGCAATTCATCTGACTTTTCGGCTAGCCGTACCTAACTCATCCGTAGCACTCCGTAGCTTGACGATTTACGCGTAAAACTCAACGAAATAACAAGTCGATGAGCAAGCGAACATACATTCTCTCCGTAGGCAGGTACGGCATATTTACATCTGCCGGTCGGTGTTTCATTTGGCATCGCCAGATCGCATCGGCAGAAATTGTCAAAAATAATCACGCCGTTTTACGTCGTTTAATTGATATTGTAATTTTTTTAAGTTGTCAGGAATTATCATTTAGTGGACATGATGGATCGAAGCATTTGTTAAAAATCAAAGTAATTATAAAGAAAATAATGAAATTGTTTTAGAAATATTTACATTCTGATTCGAAGTGTATTCGTAATACAAAATGAACTAATACATATACCTAATCAAATAGTTACATTTTGAATAACGTTATTGAATCTGAGATTTAGAAAACCATTTGCTTTTCGCTGGAAGTAGATGAAACTTCTGATTATCATGTCATTCACAATTATCAATTATTGTTGTTCGATACGCGTTACGTGGTAATATTTATGAGAGGTTTTTAGGTTTTAGAGACGTGAGTAAAAGCAATAAAGCAGAATATATTTTTGGTGTTTTAAAGAACAGATTAAAATTTTTTGATATCAAAAATAAATTGGTAGGGCAAACTGGGGCAATCTTATGACGGCGTTGCTGTGATGTGTGGTGAATTGAATGGTCTCCAGTCAAAAGTTAAAACTACATATTGCATCACAAGCTTTATTTACTCACTATTATGCGCATATAATGAATATAGTTTTGCATGATACGTGTAAAAAAATAAAGAATATTGTCTTTTCTTGCCAGTTTAGCTCACCTAAACGGATTACTGCTTTAGAACAAATTTGTTTCGAAAAAAAAAGCGAACAGTTTGTCAGACGCGATGAAATTTTAAATCTCGATTAGTTTTATCTAAGCAGATTATCTCTGGTAGTTTTAGTATCTGTAGCAGATTTTCGTGAACAGCTTTTGGAAATTTTTGATTTTATTATCGAAGGCGACGATTTTGAAATTGGCTATACCTCGATCCGTGAAGCAATCGGTTTGAGAACTTTATTAAATAATTACTCTTTTAATATTCTTTTAAATATTTTTAAGACAGAGCTTGCCCAAGATATTCATTATTGTTCAAAATCAGTCAACTGACATTATTTATTCAAAAAATAGAATACGAAAGCTGGTGCAAAATCTCAGAGATTTTCGTAATGATAGTAGTTTCCAATATATACGCAGTGGCATTTTGGATTTGCTTGATATTTCCTAACCATCCCAAACAACATGATACATCTCTCGAAAAACGAGTAGGTATATCTTGAAATTTTGGATACCTACTAATATATGCAAATATCGTTTTTCTAATTTTGAAGATTTGCAAATTTTTGACCTCTTTGAGGATTCAAAATTTAAAAGTTACCTTCGCCAAAGAATTTCCAAGATATTTATTATAACAAGTTAGGTACATACTTAAAAATTATGCCGATCCAAATATTTTCAGAAAGTGGGATAAGTTACCAAATATGTATGTATAATTCTATGTAGTAATGTATTGCAATTCATTATAACAAACTGTTGATCAATTTTCTTATCACCACTACCACCAATTTCTGCCTCAAATAAACGGGATTTATCTTGTCTCGAAAGAATCAACACGTATTGTCGAAACACCATGAAACAAGAGAGAATGTCAAGTACATCAAATAAAAAAACAAAAAACAACAAAATCTCCTATGATGATTTAAGCCTTTTAGTTTGATGGTATACCTATATGAGGAGACAAAAAAACCTTGCCGACCCTATCTCCAAGGCCACGAGCCGCCACTGCACTTTTGTTTTGTTGATAAACTGCATGTGGACAATTATTGTTACTATAACGTACAATTATTAATAGTGTCTCTGAGCACGTGTGCTTGTTTGTATAGCAGTTACAGTTGACTTGGTTCCAGTCAAAGTCATGTCTCCAATGTAGACAAAAATTATTACTAAATTTACTGCACAATTTGGACTGGAATCAGTGAATCGAGTATAAAAACACTGAAAAAAATAACCTTCATACAGATCGTATTACATTCTGCATCGAAGCCAATAATACTATGTGCTTATGCAGTCAAATTTTAAATAATGTGTCTCTGATCTTCTATTAATCCGTCTACGTTGATATGTTCTTGTTGCTGACCTTTAGTATCGGTAATCTGAGTCTGCTACATTCTGTTAATGGGGTTGTTATGTGAACTCCACACTCTCGCCGAAGTCGATCGAGGTTCAACAAGTACGAGAGTGTAGACGGTCACCTTGGCGACTTTGCCTCGCTTCGTTCTATTTCCGTTCTCTTTCGATCTGGCGCGTCCGAGTCAAAGGGATCTTTGTCGGTATCGCACCGTTTGAATGTGTTCCTCGCGAAGTAGAACGAGTGTGTAGAGAGGCACTTCGGACTTCGGTCAACTTTGAGGAAGTAACTTCGCCGAGAGTGTGGAGCCCGCTTACACATTTTCTCAATTAAGTAAGATGAAGGCTGCTTCTTTGATTTTTCTCTTTTTTCAGTCTGTTTCAGGATATCTGCAGCGCAGTCTATTCAGTTTAATATCAAGCCTATCATGGTCGATGGGTAGTTGATGGTTAACAAAGATTTTTCTATATTCTCTGAGAAGAAAATATTTTCTTCGTGGTTTAAGCTGTTTAATGTGACTCAGAATGGGAAGCCAATAGTTCGGAGTTAGTGTAATTGTACCTGAGATCTTTCGCATACCTATTCTGGATTAATTGGGTATCAAAAATATTCGTGTGTTTGCAATTGAGCCAAACTGGGAAAGCATATTTAGCTGCCGAGTATATAAGTCCGACTAACGAGGAAGTCCATATGGTGCCTTTGTATTCTATTATTGTGCGTGATTAGTTTTGCTGCCGTTCTTTTTAAGGCACGTATCCACTATGTTCGCGAACCTCTTGCGCTCCCTGCAACTGCTCCAATGGAAACGCCATGCGTTGCTCCACATATAAAACGTCACCGATTGGCTCCTGGACCGTTGCACGGTCCAGGAGCGCGAACATGTCCACTATGTGGAGCAGTTGCAGGAGCACAAGAGGAGCGCGAAAATAGTGGATACATGCCTTCAGATGTTCTTTAAACCTTAAAGTTCTGTCAAGAGTTACTTTAAGATATTTTGGTGTTGAATTATGAGTCAGTGGTCTGTTTTTAAAGTAAATATAGAGTTTTATCTTTTGCTTTCACTATTTAGATGGAAACAGCACATTTCGGTTTTAGTTATATTAGGCTGTAGCCTCTATTTGTGGAAGTATTCCTCATAATAGCAAGGTCATTTGCGTTAGCATTGTTATTGCAACCTTCATGTTATTATCTCTTGCTGCCATGACCCAGTCGTCAGCGTAGCCAAATTTCTGCCAAAGTTATCCTAGGCTGTCCGCGATGTATAAAACGATATACCCACAATATAGTCCGCAACATATTAAACAGTAAAGGTGCCAAAATGGATCCATGCGGCAGTTTATTACTGAGCTTTATTTCTTCTCTTCTTCTTTAAGTGCCATCTCCGCGGCGGAGGTGGCAATCATCATAGCTATTCGTATTTTAGAGATGGCTGCTCTGAAAAGTTCATTTGATATACATCCGTACCACTCTCTCAGGTTGCGCAGCCACGATATTCTGCGTCGCCCTATGCTTCTCTTTCCTTGAATCTTTCCCTGCATAATCAATTGGAGCAAGCTGTATCTCTCTCCACGTGAAATATGTCCGAGATATTCCAATTTTCTTGTTTTGATGGTATTTAGGATTTCCATTTCTTTATTCATCCTTCTCAGAACCTCTTTGTTTGTAACGTGTTCTGTCCACGATATTTTCAGAATTCTTCTGTACACCCACAGCTCGAATGATTCTAGTTTTTTCATTGATGCAGCATTCAAGGTCCAACTTCCAGTAGCTTTATTTGGGCACTTTTAAAATTGTCCATTGTGACTTGAAAGCGTCTGTCGGTGAGCATGTTATCAACGAGTTTAGTTATTTTTTGACAGGTATGTCAAGGAGTAGTTTTAATATTAGTCCTTCCCTTCAGACGGTATCGTATGCAGCTGATAGATCAATGAAAGCAACAGATGTTTTTAGATTTCTTTAATAACTTAGTTCAATATGTATATAGGGATATAATCTGATCTGTGCAACCACTGTTAAGTCTGAACCCTGCTTGCTTAATGGATATCAATTCAAATATGTTTCTAATAATTAAAATATTAATTCTTTCTTCCTCTTCTTTTTGTATAGACATGCTTCTGTCTGTTTTTTCAATGTGCCTGTAGCTGTAGTAAGTTGTCGGTCCATCGTTTCCATGGTCTCCCATTGATCGTCTTCCTATTGGGGAACCGTCTCTCGCTGTCCTGACTACTCTATTTGTTGTCATTCGGCTTATGTGGTCATTCCATTCTATTCTTCTGTTTCTTACCCAGTTATTAATGTTATCCACCTTGCATCTCCGTCGTATATCTGCACTTCTAGCTCTGTCCCATAGAGTATTACCATCGATTTTTCGAAGGGTTTTCATTTCCGCTGTTTCGAGCAATCTTTTTGTCCTCTCTTTTCATCTTCCACTTCTGTTTCGAGCCTTCCGTAGCTAGATAGTGTGATGCCTAGGTATTTAAACTCCATCACTTGTTCTATTATCTGACCTTCCAGCTCCAACATCTTATTGAATCTGCTGTTATAACCAAAAAATATTAATTATGGCTATGATATTAAAATATGTTTTAAAAAATCGAATCCGTTCTCTAATAATTTATGTACCTGGTAAATACGAATTTCTATTTACGATTCTAGAGCTATAAAAATATTTTTAAATATTGTGTAAAACAACGTAGCGAGTACCGAAGGCTCATTAAAAACTGTACACCTACATTTAAGTACCTGCGTACACGTATACAGTCATATATGATATGCATACGATCAGGTAGGTACTATTTTTATACTTCACGAACGTGACGTATGACTATGGGGAGCATGAAATATTATTACATAACCTACTTACATGCTAAACAGCGACAAGTTTTTTCCACAAAAGCGATTTAGGCGCGAAACTCGCATTTTCAATAAAAAAAATTTACATAACAGATAGTACTTTACCTACCATTTATAATTAATGTACCTAGACGGTACAACAAAGAAAAAAATATATAGTTCCTAGGTAGGTACTCTTCGTCTTTCTATTACAACAATAATCTGCCTGCATATTTTTTGTCCATCGGTATTTTCAAAATTTTTCATCATATCCCTTCATCATCCAGTCTTAGAGGTCTACTGCTGAACATAGGTCCCTTCCTCGCGCTTCCAACCCCAAATGGGAGTATATCTCCAAATGGGCGACATATATGTACAAATCACCCGTTTGTTATTCTAGCTATGTGTCCTGCCCATCTCCAGTTTAGTCGAGCTATTCTTTCGTCTTGGTTCTTCTCTCGAATTCTTCGTTTTTATTTTATCTCACAGGGTTATTCCTTACAAATATTTTTTTAAAAGACTAAGTTTTCAATCGAATAGCACATAAAACAACACCAAAAAATGTTGTTCCACATCCTACCAGACTGAAAACATTGGGAGCCTTCTCTGGTAACACCTCCGAGGCTTCTACAATTTGCAAGCCATAACGGATGCTGAGACTAAGGAAGATGAGGGAATATTACAATTTATAATTCATGTCCCATCTGCTCAGCGCGCTAAAGTTCCAACGAGAAAGGTTCCCATTGTTTTCAGTCTGGTAGGATGTGGAACAACATTTTTTTGGTGTTGTTTTATGTGCTATTCGATTGAAAACTTGGTCTTTTGCTAGCAGTTGCCGCTAGGGCATCCCTGCCATTTCGTTCGTTGCAATCCGTGACTACACGCCGGGGTTTGTCCTAGTTGGGTCAGAGTGAGCAGCAAATGTGCCTCCTGATGAGAGACTAATAAGTTTCGAAACCGGTAGAGGTGCTTGCTGCACTCTCTGATTGAACTGGAATAATGATGCGGCTGTAGTTTCGTGTTGCAACGGAATTGAAAATGGTTATTCATTTTTGAAATATTTTTTTCTTCGGACATGTGGGTTCGTAATAAGTAAACAGCAGCATATAAAACCGTCTATACCTATATGTAAATAATACCAAACTTGAGCAAGTTGATAAAATCGTTTACCTTGGACAGCAACTAAATTGTAACGCAGAAAGTCACGGCGAAATTAGATCTAGGATAGAGCAGGCTAGAGCCGCTTTTAGAAGGATGTCCAAGGTGTTATGTAACAGAGACCTAAAATTGGCATTGAGGATCCACCTACTTCGCTGCTACATGTTCTCGGTCTTACTTTATGGTGTCGAGTCCTGGAATGTGAATAAAATCGATCTAAATCGCCTTGAGGCTTTCGAAATGTGGTGATAAAAGAATTTTAAAAGTTTCCTGGGTGGAGAAGATTCGAAACTTCACAATACTAGAACGTCTCAGCAAGACTACTGAGATCATAAAAAGCATCAAGCAGAGAAAGCTGAAGTACTTCGGACATGTAATGAGAGGTTCCAAATATAGGTTGCTACAAAACATTATGCAAGGAAAAATAGCAGGCAAACGTGGTCCAGGACGAAGAAAAACCTCATGGTTGAAGTACTTGCGTGATTGGTATGGTGTTGATACAAGCATGCTATTTAGGGTGGCAGTGAATAAAATTAGGATAGCTATGATGGTAACCAACGTTCTAAAAGGACATGGTACATGAAGAAGATGTGAATAGCTCACTTTAAAAAGTTTCTCTCAGTTTTCCATATGCTGCCCACCCAATACCGATTCTTCTCTTCAAATAGTGGGTCTGACGATACCTGCCAATCATAATTTCATGTCCTAGGTATTTATATTTGTCTACCAGTTCGATTTCTTGCCCAACCATACTGATGTTTTGGTTGGATACCAAATTTGTCACTTTTTTGCGAGATATTTATATTTAAACCTACATTTTCTGTAGCCACAACAACGAATACCTGTATCATCTCTCTTGTCATCCCTAGATCCTCAGCTATTTTGATTATATCGTCGGCGAAACATAAGTTGTTTAGATATTCTCCATGAATTTTTATTCCCTTTGTCATCCAATCCAAATTCTAAACGCATGTTTTAGCCTCCCGCTCTATTTTTATGCGATTTAGACGAAAATTTTGCTTAGCTCTATAGAACTGTATCAATATTCGCATCTATCACTATACCATCTTTCCTTTGCCTCTTTGATCTTTCTCCTTATTTCTGTGTGTATAATATTATTCATGTTTTGTCTTTGGTTTTATAAGATCTCCTTGCTTCCATGAGATCCAGAATCTCCTTGGTCATCCATTCATTTTTATGCTTAATTGGCTAGTGTTGTCTCACATGTGCGTATAAGAACATCTTTTAACATATGCCATTTCCTGTTAGCATCTTCAGTAGGCATAATTTCTATTTTGGTAAGTTCTTCTTTAATTCTTTGTGCGACTTGCGCTTTTTAGCTATTTCCTTGTGGCATTTTTATAATTAACTATTTATTAACATATGTTTTATTAAAAAATGATTATCCTTTATCGTTTATAAATAAGGAATTGTCAAAATTGGATCGAATGGAACACAACTTAGAACGGGATCCTACAACATTCACAAGAAATAATACGAGGAAAATATCAATACCATAATATATAAAAGGACTATCCGAGAAACTTAAAACAATAGGAAATAAATTCAACATTTCAACAACATTTAAAACAACAAACACATTGAGATCTATTCTATCTAAAACTAAACCTAACAATGAACAAGAAAGAACAAAGAATTGCATTTATAAAATACCTTGTGAATACGAACAATTTTATTTAGATGAAACATCAAGACCATTAAACGTTAGAATAAGTGAACATCAGTCTTATATTAAAAATAGAGAATTTGATAGATCTCAAGTACGTCAACACACATGGGATAATGAACATAGAGTTCAGTGGAGAGATTCAAGTATAGTCCTGAAAGAATTAGATAGTAAAAAGAGAAAAATCAAAGAAGCGGCTCTAATTATGCTAAATTAAACCAATTGTGTAGCAAATTCCTCGGTAGAATGCAGTAGGATGTGGTTACCCATACTGAAAGAGGAAGTCAATAGAAAGAAAATACCACGATTAGTAAGTCAATAACATATCGACTTAGTATATATTTTATATTTTAGTATTACTTATTGTATATCTATGTATTATTAATATTATTTATAATTTAAACATATTAAAGTCAGAATTTGGTATTAGTTTCTCGAGAGTAAATTAAATGTAAGACCAAATACTTACGATGATGGGATAATATCACGAGGTTTTTTCCTGGTTTCCCTCGTGATTTACTATGGAATCTCTAACGCGAGAATTTTACTGTCATCGTTGCCTTTGGTTGTCTTTTTAAAGACAGATCACATGCTATGAATTTTTTTGTGACGGATATTCTTGAGTTGGGGTTGATTTCATGTACTCGAATGAACTATCTTTCAGTAAAGTCGTCCCAGAAACGCAACTCATAAATATTGGCAATATTATTTTAAAGTCTTCTACTTTAAAATGTATAATATATGTCTGAATTGCGAATATAAATGAGTCAGATTAAATAAATTATTAGAAGAATATTTTACTTAGCAACAACATTTTTGTTTATTTTAGTAGTATTTTGTATTTTGACTACACCCGATTTGGGCGTCGAAACGTTAATAAAATTATTTTTTTCAATTTAATTGTGGCTTATTTCCCATATAAATAATTAATTACTTGCTCTTTTGTTGATGGATCTCTCAAACGAGATACTTGTATCCTATCTATACTTTGGTTGTTGTCTCAAGCTTCTTTAGATTAACTCACTCTCTGCATAATACATAAACAATTAAAAAAATCTTTAATTATGAACCAACCAGAAACTAACATGGAATTGACGTGACTATCGAAAGATCGGATCCAAAATCCTAATTAGTCTACCAAAGAATTTTGTTTGTAATGTGTAGGAATGTGTATAGTAAGGGTGTAGGAAGACAACAAATCAAGAAACATCTTGTCTTCCTACACCTCTCCGAGCTTGTATTGTGCCTTTCTCATCTATTGTCTTTGATTTTCTGACGATTAGTACTGGAAATTGTTCTAATGAAAAAATACCACTTTTTGAAGAATTATTGTTGCATAAATTTGCCACTTGATGCCAGTATAAATCTTTATCGTCAAATCCAGCTGTTTCCAATATTCTAGCAATTTGTTATGTCGGACCTTGTTAACAGCCTTTTTGGTCATCGACTAGTGTGATAATTTTTTTTAACTTGACATTTGACTGGCGAAGTGTATTTACAATTACATAAAGACGTGATTCATCCTGCCTGCCTGATATTATTGAAGATGATCAAAAATAGGATGAAGATTATTTGACTTTTCAACAGGTCGGTGCTCTTCCGCATTATGCTTTACTTCGTTCTTCAATATGTAGAACAAAAGTTTCCACGGCATTACATAGGAAGGAGAGGCAGCATTGAATGGCCTCCTCGGTCACCAGATTTGTCTCTACTGGATTTTTTTGTGGGGACACCTAACAAGTAAAATCTTTAGAACACCACTCGTATCTTTAGAAAATTTATAACTATAATAAACATTATCACCTATAATAAACTAATCTTAATAAAATAATAAACATTAATATGATAAAAGAAAAGATTTTGGTTTGTCGAAATGACCCAAATTGGGAAATTTGTTCTATGAAAGAAAATAATGATTCAGTTTGGTAAATATTTGATTTTTAAATACAGCCGTTTCACAAAACTCAAATTATTAATTTAATGTCAAATATTTGGCCACACTGTACGATGACCTTACCGATAAACAAAAATTGAGTAGTGGATTTATTAATACATTAATTGGGCTGCTAACGAGTTTGTTTCATATTGATAAGAGTAATTTTTATCTCGGCTCATTAAAATTTACACAGTTCTATTATTTACATCTACTAGAACTAGAGGCAGGGAAATGAAGCTAGGAACATAGTTTAAAACTATAATGACAAAGCTTTGAAATATACCGAAGAACAGTGTTTTTAAATATGAATTTGGAAGAAATTTAGTTCATCAATAGTGTTGTTAACCATTTTAACAATTTGATCATTATTTTTTAAGATGTGGTATGTAAGTATACAGTATACATATTAGTCCAGAGAAATAAGGTTTTTCTCGTGACACATCCGCCTCCAGGCCGAAACCAAATTTTTTGAGTAGTATGGACATCTATATTATTAACCTATATGTTTCCTGCAGCCGATTTTGATGATATACATAGTTATAAACAAATGAAGATCGAAAAACGGTAAATTATCGCTTTTTTCGTCTATTACCAAAAAGTTAAGCACTTTAAACAAATTTGAGAGTAAGAAACTCATAAATCGTATAAAAAACTTCAATATGGCATTCGCTGAATATGTCCAACCTTATTGGTTGTTTAGAAAATTGCAAAATAAATCATAAATATTGAGTTTTTATAAATATTCGTAACTTAGGTAAAAATTAACTTAGAATCTTCTTATTACGCGGAATGCTGAGACTTCTTGTACTTAAATTATATTTTAAATTTCAAAGCAATTGGTCAAATAGTTTAAAAGTTATTTAATTTATTTTTCCCAGATTCATTTTTTTTGCAACACTATAAGTCAGAAAATTATGAGGTTACAATAATACTTCGGATAGTTTATGAAAGAAGAACATTTATACTATTACCTTAATTAAAAATAAATGACAAAAAATAATTTTAAACAGTGTAAAATTATTTTGCAAAAACATGTCCATTTTTTGCTTACTTATAAACAATTAGAATAACTTTTTAACCGTTACCCGTAGAAAAATTATTTTTTCATATTTAGAAAGACTGAATTTTTATACACATTTAGAAAGAAAAACAACTGTTCTAGGACATTTAGGGACAAAGTTAGCCCCCCCCATTTTTTTAATTCACATGTTTTTGCAAAATTATTTTGCCCTATCTATAATTATTTTTTGTTATTTTTTTTAATTAAATTAATACTGTAAATTTTCTTCTTTCATAAACTATCCAAAATATTACTGTAACTTCATTATTTTCTGACTTACAGTGTTGCAAAAAAAATTAATTTTGGATAAACAAATTAAATAACTTTTAAACTATTTGACCAATTGCTTTGGAATTTAGGGTGTAATTTAAGCACCATAAGTCTCAGCGTTCCATGTAATAAGAAGGTTCTAAGTTAATTTTTACATAAGTTATGAATATTTATAAGAACTCAAAATTTATTATTTATTTTGCAATTTTCTAAGTAACCAATAAGGATAGACATATTCAGCGAACGCCATATTGAAGTTTTTTATACGGTTTATGAGTTTATTACTCTCAAATTTGTTTAAAATGCCCAATTTTTTAGTAAGAGACGAAAAAAGCGAAAATTTACCGTTTTTTGATCTTCATTTGTTTATAACTATGTATATCATCAAAATCGCCTGCAGGAAACATATAGGTTATTATTATAGATGACCATATTACTCGAAAAATTTGGTTTCAGCCTGGAGGGGGATGTGTCACCAACACGATATTTTTTTTCCTTATTTCTCTGAACTATATCTTCATATCTACAAAATATCTTCATCATCATCATGACATGTCAATCCTATATCCGAGACTACGAGTAGGAAACGCTAGAGAGTTTCATAATACATATTGAAATATTTTTTTATAATTGTCTATAAATATGTGTATTGCCTACCTTTAAATAAATATTCTAATTACATACTCTGTTTTTGTCCTACTAAACATTAAACATTTTTCTCCAAAAGGTTGTCTTCACTGTTCCAGTTTTCGATTTAAACTCTTTTAGTACTTCCTTCAGTATAATTTTCTTCTTCTAGTGCTGACTCCACTGATGAAGGTTGGCTATAAACATTGCAAATTCATCTCTATTTTCGAACCCGTTTTTCTTCGATTTTACCCTTCACAATCAACTGCAACAACTCATACTTATCATTTCTAAGTGATGCTTCTCCTTTTAATGGTGATCAAAAGTTATCTGTATACACCCATTTTTCTTCTTCTTCTTTTTGTCTAGACATGACTCTGCCTGTTTTTTCAACGTGCCTTCAGTAAGTTGTCATTCCATCGTTTTCGTAGTCTTCCGACTGATCGTCTTCCTATTGGGGAACCGTCTCTCGCCGTCCTTACTACTCTATTTGTTGTCTTTATCGTGGTCATTCCATTCTACTCTTCTGTTTTTACCCAGTTATTAATGTTGTCCACCCTGCATGTCCGTCCTATATCTGCACTTCTAGCTCTATCCCATATTGTCTTACTATTCGATTTTTTCGAAGGGTCTATCTCTGATGTTTCTAGCAACCCTTTTGTCCTCTCTGTATCAGGTCGTGTTTCTGCGGCGCAGGGCCGTCTTAACCCGGGGGTGCAAGGGGTGCGAGGCACCCGGGCGCCAAGTCCAAGGGGCGCAATCTGAAAACTTGCTAGGCTCAAACTTGCGCTTTTTGTCCTTAAAAAACTACAAATAAGAAAAACATACAAGTGCACTTTCAATATTTTTTACAAATACTATTAATGTTTACTACACCTACGATATGGAAATGAAATATGAAACCCATTTAGATTATTCCGACAATAATTTCAAAAAGGTGAAGCGTATACTGTTTTGACCAATATTGAATGTCGAGTGACAATGAATCACCATCTTGTAAGAGTTGAAATGTTGAGGGAACATAATTATAATTTTTCTTTCATGGAAAGTATATTGTTTTGGAGAAACTCCGAAGAAAACTTAAAAAACAACACAATGTTTAAATTTACAAAAAAAACTAGCGCTTAGAAATAGATCTGATATAGATGGTGAAGATATATTCCATGAGTTAGAATTGTTACTAATATTTTTTTAAAATATAGACACAACTCCACTCGATATTTTAAGTTATATATTCTAAAATAATTTACTTTCAGTGTTCCTAAATATTTCTACATGTCTAAGGATATATTTAACACTTCCAGATAAATAGCTGATGGAGAAAGGCCTTTTTCTAAACTTAAATTGATCAAAAATATTTGGCTTTAATAAGTACCTATAAAAAAGCAAGTAAAAATAGATATCACCGAAGCAATAAAAACTTTTGCCAACTTAAAAGCTAGAAAAGTTGACTTTGATAGACTTTAAAAAATATGGTATAGTTCAGGGGGTCACCAATTAGCGGACCGCTGTCCGCATCCGGACCGTGAGCTAGTTTTGTGCGGACCGTCAATAAATTCAGAATATACCTAGTGTTTCGCAATTTTGAAAATGTTTGGCCATGAAATTGTGTACTATGTTTGGCTCAACTTATGTGTGCGAAGCCGCTTTATCAAGAATGAACTTTATTAAAAGTCGGTAGAGATCTCACTTAACAGATGAATATCTCAACTCCCTAATGAGACTCAGTTGCACTAAACTCACTCCAAACTTCAGACAGGTTGTACATAAAAAAATGTTATTTTTCTCTCTGATAATTTAATTTTTTAAAGAGTTTTCCCCCTTATTGTTATACTTACTAATAATTAATTTCGAAATTAAGTAAGCTGTAATATAAAATTGTCATGTGCATTTTTTTATATTCATTTCCTCTCTACTATATGTTAAGTAGGAGTACTTTTTAGATGTGCATTTATAATTAAAATAATTTTTAGATTTAATAAGTTTGCAACAAACACCTTGCATTGAAACTAATGTAGAAAAGATAACATGTTAATTAGATTATTGTACTTTGATTATTTATTTTAAATTCCTGTTTCCTTTCTACAAAATTAAAGATGTCTAAAAACTTCATTAGCATTCAAAATATAAATTCCTAATTTTTAAAATATTCTCAGTAACAATTTGCAATACTGCTGTTTTCAAAATATCTGATAATAACATTAAAACAATACACAATGAATTTATATTTTATTTATTGTACCAGGAAAACTTACAGAAAAGTATACAGTAACCAAAAACCAATCAGATATTATTAGTTTTCCTTTCCATATTAGTCCATATGTGAGGCCACTTTTGTATGAAAAATGTTTAAGACTCGATTTCTTTGCGGATTCCTGTTCAAACATGTCCCCTTTAAACAAATCAGAAGGGTGCTGGGTGAAACAATTTTTTAAGCAAATTCAAAATTACTTTTTTGTCTCGAAATAGTTATTTTCTTAACAATTGTAGAAAGTCATTCTTTTCCGCACGCGACTTCAGTTTGCCGAACGACGAGAAGCGGGAGTTCGGCAAGCAGTCGAGTGCGGAAAAGAGACTTTCTGCAAGAGTTAGGAACAATATTGTTTCTAAGAGTCTTTAAAAAATTACCAAATCTTAATCAATTAATTTAATTAATATGAAAATACATACACAAATTAATTCTTTGACAAGGTTGTCAAAACCAAACTTTCAATATAATTAGTTAGCATGACAACGATCTTGGTTTCCATGACGATGATTCAAAACGACTGTTATTGTCTACCGATTTGACTTTCGAATAGTATGTCAAAATAATTTTATTTCATCGAATTGTCAGTAGTAATTGCACAAGAGCTCTAAAATTATTGAATTTTTCCCGAGTGACACTTTGACAGTTTTTTATATTATGTCAAAGTGTCACGAGAGCAAAAATTCTATATTAATTTTAGAGATCTAGTGCAATTTGTTGCGATTATTTCATGAATAAAACTGTTCAAAACCAAAATTTTATTGTATTTTATTTATGTAAGTAGTTGATATAAAATATTTTACGGTTGAAAGTCATCACTTTTATAACTTTTAAAACATTAATTGTCATTAATGTCACTGAATGTATTTTTTCGTAGCAACGAAGGGCATCTGACGTAATATACTTGACGACGGGATATTATCAAAAATTATTACCTTAATTTGCATTTCTGTAGCTTTCTATTGGTCAGAATCTCCTATGAATGAAATAATCGCGTTAATTTCATTAAAACAGGAACACAATAAGATTATTTGAAATAAATTAGTAAATAATAACTAAATATTAGTTTATTGCATGTATTATAATTACTTTAAGGCCATATTAACATATCTAAATTAAAACGCGTGCGGAAAAGTAAAAACCGCGTGCGGAAAAGTAACAAGCGTGCGGAAAAGTGAAACTTTCTAAACTAAAATGCGTACGCGAAAATAGACATTTTTGCACGCTCGTAGAAAAAATGTATTTTTAGTTTTCTTGGGTAATTATAAACAATAAAGGTATCTTGTCATATTTCTGAAAAGTTGATAGTTTTCGAGTTTTAAGCGATTTAAAATCTGAAAAATGCGAAAATATGCATTTGCGATGCTTGAAAACTCTTAAGTTTTAATAAAACGACAGGTCTTTTTTATTTAAGATGACCCAAAAATGCTAAAAACATATTTTCGCGGACAAAAAAGGTGATGTTTTGAATTTGTTAAAAAAAAAATATTAAACAATTTCTGCCCAAAAATTTCGCCCAGCACTCTTCTGATTTGTTTATAGGGGATTATTTTTAACAAGAATCCACAAAGAAACCGAATCAGAACAGTCAGACACAGCCAGCATAAATCCGGACCCCGGAAGTGTCATAGGTTTTCGCAACGGACCCTCAGGGAAACTAATTGGTGACCCCTGGTATAGTTTATAAGATTGATCTTTTTTGAATACTGAAACCATGTTTTTTAATATACAAGGTGGGCCAAAGAAAACAGTCCACCTCAATATTTGGCAGTAGTTGTTAGATTTTAAGGAAATGCAGAAATATTTCGATTTTTATTGTTATATTGCAATTTTTTGGCATACATTTCATACTGGTGACGTCATCCATCTGAGCTTGATGACGTAATCGATGATGTTTTTAATGGGAATAGGGGTCGTGTGGTAGTTCATTTGAAATGGTGTTCAATTCTCTATTCAGGAATATATAGATTAATATCGTTATTTATACAGGGTGGCCAAAAAAATAATTTTTGAATTGAATTAATTGACGCAAAAAGAAGAATGTGTAATTTATTTAACCCAAAATACATTGTACTGCTGTCAGAAAATAGAAAAAAATGTTTATTTCACAAATAAACATTTCTTTTAAATCACAAACAGCTTCCCACCTACCTATTGGCAGTTTGAACATTTAATTTAAGCGAAAAGCAATGTTTATTTGCCAAATAAACATGCGTTTCCATTCTCTGAAACCAATAGAATGTATTTTAAGTTAAATAAATTACATAGATTCTTCTATTTCTGCCAGTTAATTTAATTCAAAAATTATTTTTTTGTCCAACCCTGTATAAATAAAGATGTTAATGTTTATATTGCTGAATAGACAATTGAACATCCTTTCAAATGATCTACCACACACGCGACCCCAAATTCTCATTTAAAAAAATCGTCGATTACGTCATCATGCCCAGATGGATGACGTCATTAGTTTGAAATGTATATCAAAAAATTGTAATTTAAAAATAAAAATTGACCTGTTTCGGCATTTTCTTAAAATCTAATAACTACTGCCAAATATCGGGGTGAACTGTTTTCTTTGGCCCACCCTGTATAAATAAAGAAAGCAAACATAATTAGTTTTAATTTTAGCGTACCTATAACCTATAGGTCTGACAAAAGGGGGCGCAAAAATGAGTCTTGCACCCCGGCGCCGTGTATGGTTAAGACGGCCCTGCTGCGGCGTATGTTATTAATGGTCTGATGACTGTTTTGTAAATTCTACCTTTCATTTCTTTTCAAATGTTTTTATTTCTCCAAATTGTTGCATTCAGGCAACCTGCAGCTCTCTTTGCTTGATTCATTTGATCTTCCACTTCCGTTTGCAGCTTTCCACAGCTAAATAGTGTGATGCCTAGGTATTTAAACTCCATAACTTGTTCTACTATCTGACCCCCCAGCTCTAATTTACATCTTAGTAAATTTGCTGTTATAATATAACCATGCATTTGGTCTTTTTTGGGAAATTAAGATATTAAATTTTCTAGCGATTATATTAAATTGGTGCAGCATACGTTGTAAATCATTTTTGCTTTGAGAGACTAGTATTGATTAGTCTGCATAGCAGATTATTCTAAGTTGTTTTTCTCCCATTTGGTATCCTTTTTTAGTTCTTATTTTTTTTATTATTTTTTCCATGATCAAGTTCAACAATAGATGACTCAGGGAATCATCATCTCTTATCTCATTACCAGCTTTAATTGGGTCAGTTAGTTCTTCTAATTTTACTTTTCTTGTGTTTTTCTGGTAGATATTTTCAATGGTTTTAATTATTCCTAGAGGTACATCTCTTGCGTACAATAAATGGATAACGTCCTTTAATTTGACCCTGTCAAATGCCTTCTTAATCCTCTATCATCCCAGTCTGTACAGACAATTTAGTTCGTAATATGATCTGTCCATGGTATTTTTAAAAGCGTCCCAATAGGCCACATCTCAAAAGCTTCCAGCGTCCAAGCTTGGGCACCATAAACACAGATAGAGTGGATATAAACATTTTACCATCCGATATCGAATTTATTTGCAGATTGAGTCTTGGGTTCATAGAAATTTACTCGTCTTCAAAAATATTGCTCTTGATTGCTCTATTCTTGATCGAATTTCTGATCGTAGTAGTGCTGGACCACCGTAGTAGGGCTAAATATATGCCGATAGGCACTGGTGACATGAAAGGGAGGAAGCACGGTGTATGACCCATCTAATGATTGTTCTGGCGAGATGCCAGCCATTCAGTGAGGATATGATTTCTTCCGTCCAGTTCGGTGCTGTTGAGGAGCTAGAACGAGGAAGTGTGTTTTCATCAGGAGGTCAGCACTTTCGCAAAGGTTGGAAGTTTTGGTTCCATCTTCCTTCGGTAGCGCTTTTTGTAGCCTGGAAGCCTGCGGAAATTCTTCGATTTCCTCACAGTAGGCTCTCCAAGTAGGTCTTTGATTTTGTCTGCGCACGTTCTTAAACTCTCTGAGGTTTGATTGACAAAAAACTCAATCCTCTTTGAGTTTGGTGCGTTTTGTTCTATTAAAAGCTGTTCTTGCTGTTTTCCTAAGGTGTTCTAGTTCAGTGCACCACCAAAAGTTGGTATTGCGATTTTTCTGAAACATGATTATAGGATAGAATTTTTTATAAGCATACTTATTTTGTTTTGGATATAGCAATTCCCTTTCCAATAGGATATTTACATACAATGGATAGATCAATACCTTTACAATTTTGTATTAGTTCCCGGAGTTAAAGCCTTTTCATTCCACAAAGCATTTTCTAAGAGTCGGGTGTAGTACTACATCTGTCCTCCTAAGATCTCGACATTTCATAAGGCTTTTTTCCAGACTAATAGTATAGGTCAACCAGCGTTGGTCAGACATAGAGATATCTTACTTCCACATGAAACTTATCAATATCTCGCACACCTCTCCTAACACAAATTACTCCTTCAATATATCTTCCACAATTTCCACGTACTCACCGGGAACTTCTTTCTTATTGAGTGTCCCCTTCTTTGAAAATTATATTCTTAAAGACTAAGTTTTCACTCTAATGGCATATAAAACAACATAATGCTATTCTACATCCCACCAGAATGAAAACAATGGGAACCTTCTCTGGTTACACCTCCGAGGCTTCTACAATTTGCAAGCCATACGGATGCTGAGACTAAGGAAGATGAGGGAATTCTACAATTTACAATTCACGTCCCATCTGCTCAGCGCGGCTGCATTCTCGTTGGAACTTTGCCGCGCTGAGCAGATGGGACGTGAATTGTAAATTGCAGAATTCCCTCATCTTCCTTAGTCTCAGCATCCGTATGGCTTGCAAATTGTAGAAGCCTCGGAGGTGTAACCAGAGAAGGTTCCCATTGTTTTCATTCTGGTGGGATGTAGAATTGCATTATGTTGTTTTATATGCCATTAGAGTGAAAACTTAGTCTTTTTGCTAGCAGTTGCCGCTAGGGCATCTATGCCATTTCGTTCGTTGCAATCCGGGACTGCACGCTGGGGTTTGTTTTGGTTGGATCAGAGAGAGCAGCATATGTGCCTCCTGATGAGAGACTAATAAGTTTCGAAACCGGTAGAGGTGCTTGCTGCACTCTCTGATTGGAATAGAATATGGTTCGGCTGTATTTTCGTTTTGCAACGAAATTGAAAATGGTTATTCATTTTTGATTGTATTCATTGTTTATAAATATTAGGTAAAGCAGAATCATTTTTTAGCAAAATACATAGTTTATATTGAAGCTTTTCTAAAAAAAATATTTTTAGTAGGTACCTATCAATATTGCAAATTTTCATTTGAGTTTTTCAATTTAAATGCCTAAAAAATTAAAAGAAACTTTAAATAGTTAAGAAGAAATAATATTTCAATAAAGCGGTACTAATAAAAATTTCTTGAAGGGGGTTAAATCGTAATAAATAATATCAAAATGAAATTTGTTTTATTTCAAGCATAGAGTTTCTGAACACCCTATGATGTGATGATTTTGTACACATGAATGTCTCTTAACTTCGATCTAAAAATAATCCGAAAATATTGTTTATACATGTATGACCTTGATATTGGTTACGTATTTCCTCTTAACAACAGTAAATTATTGCAATGTGTAAGTCCCAACTATGACATTTTTATTTCAGTTGAATTATGGTACATAACGATTGTAACATTCAAACAAGTGCATAAGTACAATATTTTGTTTTGAAACTCCAACAAAATGAATCGGAACATTTTAAAGATTTACATTCTCCTGGCATTGAAGTTTTGAATTATTTTTCAATATTTTGTTATTCTTCGTCCCTTACGTTATATTTCCAGTAACTATGTACAGAGTCAGAACCGTACTAGCCCACCAGCTCGTGCTCCTTTTTTATTTTTTAACTTGCTTCTAATTTCGTCACTTCATTGACCCATTGGTGCAAAAGATCAATTGAGTTAGGCGTTTTTGCAAATTACAACTCGTATCAGATAATCAAAGGTAAACTAAATTTTCCATAAAATAAAAATGTGTGTACCATTTTTATATATTCGGCTGCAATACGAAGGAAAAACAATCTTACTTTTTAATTAGAATAAGGAGTGCAGCCAGTCCCTTTAACTGCAGTTTTCTGCTCTTATTGGAGCGTCATCAGAAGGAACGTAGGCACTGTTCTCCTTAATCCAATCAAATCGCATCGAAATGTTTTCCCAAATATTGCAGCCAAAATGATGGTAATGGGTGGCTAGCGCCATCTGGCCGTAAAAATACGAAGCAAGTTTTCAATCCTAATAGCAAATAATTAATATTGAAAAATATCAAAAATTACTAAAAGATTTTTAAATTGAAAACTTACTGGTACATCCCCATGTATACGCCTCCAAGACTTCTACAATTTGCAAGTCATATGGATGCTGCAGTAAAGACGATAGGGAAGGAATTCTAAACCTTGCAATTCAAATCCCCCGTCTGCAGCTGGCTAGGAACTGAAAGATGCACCATAGTTACTCTACTGAGTAATAAGAAAATAAAATAAAAATGTGTGTACCATTTTTATATATTCGGCTGCAATACGAAGGAAAAACAATCTTACTTTTTAATTAGAATAAGGAGTGCAGCCAGTCCCTTTAACTGCAGTTTTCTGCTCTTATTGGAGCGTCATCAGAAGGAACGTAGGCACTGTTCTCCTTAATCCAATCAAATCGCATCGAAATGTTTTCCCAAATATTGCAGCCAAAATGATGGTAATGGGTGGCTAGCGCCATCTGGCCGTAAAAATACGAAGCAAGTTTTCAATCCTAATAGCAAATAATTAATATTGAAAAATATCAAAAATTACTAAAAGATTAAGTCATTACTAAAAGTCATATGGACCATATGACTTGCAAATTGTAGAAGTCTTGGAGGCGTATACATGGGGATGTACCAGTAAGTTTTCAATTTAAAAATCTTTTAGTAATTTTTGATATTTTTCAATATTAATTATTTGCTATTAGGATTGAAAACTTGCTTCGTATTTTTACGGCCAGATGGCGCTAGCCACCCATTACCATCATTTTGGCTGCAATATTTGGGAAAACATTTCGATGCGATTTGATTGGATTAAGGAGAACAGTGCCTACGTTCCTTCTGATGACGCTCCAATAAGAGCAGAAAACTGCAGTTAAAGGGACTGGCTGCACTCCTTATTCTAATTAAAAAGTAAGATTGTTTTTCCTTCGTATTGCAGCCGAATATATAAAAATGGTACACACATTTTTATTTTATTTTCTTATTACTCAGTAGAGTAACTATGGTGCATCTTTCAGTTCCTAGCCAGCTGCAGACGGGGGATTTGAATTGCAAGGTTTAGAATTCCTTCCCTATCGTCTTTACTGCAGCATCCATATGACTTGCAAATTGTAGAAGTCTTGGAGGCGTATACATGGGGATGTACCAGTAAGTTTTCAATTAAAAATCTTTTAGATATTTTTCAATATTAATTATTTGCTATTAGGATTGAAACTTGCTTCGTATAAATTTTCCATCTTAACACACACTAACTCTTGTCTGCAACAAAAATCAACACTTTTGTAACATTTTCTTGAGTTTTTCAAGATGCTGAATTAGTGAAAAATCAAAAGGCTCTACAAAAACATTACATATATTTTTAGCAGTTATATTTAGCATTTTAAGCAGTGTTACTGCTTAGCATTCTGTCATCTAAAAAGCTGAAGACATGTACTATTGACATGTTGATTGTGAAGACATGTTCTGTCCTATTTACTTTAATACTGTTACTAGAGTCTGCCATTGCTTCTGCGACGGCTTTTTCTAAGTATAAGTTAAACAACACGGGAAATGGAAATCTGGCTTCTTTACAGAATGTGCACGTGGTATTTTGAGTATGGCTATAAATGTAGAACGAAGCCAATCTTTTGGAATCTGGCCCATATCGTAGATATCTTTAGAGCTTCACAATAATGTCTAGATTTTCTTCATTAAGCACTTTTTAAGTAACATTAGTGTTTCTGTATACATATCATCTGGTCCTGGGGCTTTGCTACATTTTAATAGCTTGATAGCGTGTACATGTGTACAACCTTACCTTTCAAAATACTTGGGCTGTTCAGACGGTCTCCAAGGTTGTGGTGTCTTTTGTGTTCTGTGATCTATATTTTCCAAGTACCTATTAAGTATAACGCGAGGCTCCATTATTAGTTCATCTCGTCATTATGTATAATGTATACTTACCATTGACTAGTTTGTTGAAGACGCCAACAATTTATTTAATTGTTCACAAGGAAAAAGTTTTCCTATAGTTGGCTGTATACCATGTAATGCAAAAAACAGTAAAATCTTTTATAAAAGGTATATTTTGGACCCTTAGGGATCCAGGCAGCCTGCGAGGTCTTTAGGAATTAGTCGCCTAAGTTTGAGCTTGTGCTTTCTTAATGATACATCCCCCTAGATTATTTAAGACATTTTTACACCTCAGTCACCCCCATTGTGATTTCTTACACACTTACCTACACAAATTCTAACAGCTACCAATAAGTTAAATAAATTCGATAACTTTAAATCAACACAAAATTGCTTTTTTTAAATCTTAGATCTCTTGATAATAAGATTTGATTACTGAATTTAGTTCTGGAATACAAAACTTTTGTGTAATGTGGTTTGCCTAACTACCTCCGCTTACAGTATATGTGAATACATTTTTAGCTATAACATCTAGTTTACTAAATTTAAAATGATAATTTTCACAATGGAGTGTGTTGTTACATCATTTCTAATTTTAACAAGCTGTACACCATAGTCTTTAAATATGACAGGTTAATTTTCAACTTCCTGTGGAACTGTCATTTCTGTCTTGTCATCGTTCGGAGGTCTCTATCCATTTCATTGTCACTTCCTGTCATACTTTCACCATGTGAACAAGTCAAATCCACAGATCAGATGTTACCTGGGGCATATTAGCAAATATTTTAAACATCCACGCTTAATGTAGCATTTTAAACAGATTTTTCCTTGACGGACTACTTTTACTGGGCTTTGACCCACATATTTTTGTTAAATAATATCTTGGTGGTTAGCATGTACATTCACGTGAGTATAACCTATAACTCTTCTTAACCGTAGTTAAAATTTCAATATCTTTGCATTATTTTACCAGGTTATATTCATTTTAGGTAAGCACTGATGACTGGTAAACCAGTCGAAAACTAGTTATGTTGTGATTTTGATGTAGCCCTTTTGAGGGATTTTAAATATACCTTTTATAAAGGATTTTACTGTTTTTTATTTAATTGTCTTGTGGAGATTGAATCTGTCGCCGAGATTATAAATAAGTTTTCAGCTTCGATTTACTCCAGATATAGTTACCAGATCTCCTTCGCCGCTATATTTTCTTTACGAATTTGGCTGTTTATATATCGCTACCCTACTTAGTCCTCCTGATTTTACACTGCCTGCGTTATTCCATCGTCTCTTATATTTCTTCTTTCATTCACTCATTTTTGGTAGTTGTTTTATTTTGGAAAAGAATATTGTTCACTGTTCACATGATCAAATTAATGATTCTCATGATTTTCAATATCATTCACAGTTGTCATGTCAGAGAACCTATTTTTTATTTCTTCTTTATTTGTTTCTCTTTTATCATTGTTTTTTAGTTTTTTAATGTTCATCGTTCAGTAGTTCGCTATTTCGGTGAGCGCTGGCAGGATCATTAAACTAACTAATTAACCGACACAAGATGAAAAGTACAAATAGAACTAACTACACAAAATAATTGAAAAAACTGTACTGGAGAAATAAGAGAATCAGAAATATCAGAAAATGCAAAGTCAGAGACTTAAAAAAGAAGAAAAAAGAATGGAATTCATAGTTGCAAAGTGTGACAAACAATTTAACTCAATTATTTGTACATTTTGACACATATTTCCAACTCCAACATTAACATGACAAGAGAGTGAGAATAAATTGACAATAATGCGACAATTTTTCGAAAATTTCTTCTTCTTCTTCTTCTTCTTCAAGTGCCATCTCCTAATCGGAGGTTGGATATCATCATTACTATCTTTACTCTATCCACCGCTGCTCTAAAGAGTTCTATAGAACTGCATCTAAACCAGTCCCTTAAATTCTTTAACCATGACACTCTCCTTCTTCCTATACTCCTTCCGCCTCTTATCTTTCCCTGTATTATCAGTCTTAGCATTTCATATCGCGGTCCTCTCATTACGTGTCCCAGATATTGTAACTTTCTTATTTTTATTGTGTTTATTATTTCGCATTCTTTGCCCATTTATCAATACTTCCGTGTTCGTTTTCCTCTGTGTCCATGCTATTCTAAGCATCCTTATGTAACACCACATTTCAAATGACTGTAGCTTATTTATGTGTTCTTGCTTTAATGTCCAGCTTTAAAGTCCATATTGTAGTATCGAGAACACGTAGCATCTCAAAGCTCTTAAGTACTCTCAGTTCTAAGCTAAGGTCTTTGTTGCAGAGAATTGTTGTCATTTTTACAAACGCATTTCTTGCTATTTCTATCCTGGTCCTTATTTCTGTTGTTTGATCATTTTTCTCTGAAATCCAGGTTCCTAGGTATTTGTATTAATCAACCCTTTCTATCGGTACATTTCCCAAATGTATGCTTGTTTGTATGTTTTTTTCTTAGTTATTATCATGTATTTGGTCTTTTTTATGTTCATTTTTAGTCCATAATCTTCTTATTTAGTAGTAGTTGGAGTTGTTCAGCAGAGCTTGCCATAATCACGGTGTCATCTGCATATCTTATGTTGTTAATAGATCTTCCGTTAATTATTATTCCTTCACTTTGAGATAGCAATGCTTCTTCAAAAATGGCTTCACTATATGCATTAAAGAGTAATGGAGACATAATACATCCCTGCCGAACTCCTCTCCTGATTTCAATTTCTGGACTGGGTTCGTTATCTATTACAATTTGTTCTCTTTGGTTCCAGTAAAGGTTTGTTATTATTCGTAAGTCCCTTTTGTCTATGTTTTTTGTCTTTAGAATTTGGACTAATTTTTCATGTCTTACTTTGTCAAAAGCTTTCTCAAAATCAGCGTAACAAACATGCACATCGACATTCATGTCCATGCATCTTTGAGCTAACACATTAAAAGCAAATAACGCCTCTCTGGTTCCTAGTCCGTTTCTGAACCCAAACTGACTATCATCTATTCCTTCTTCTAGTTTTTTATTTATACGACCATGTATTATTTTCAAGAATAATTTGAGAATGTGACTTATTAATGATATTGTTCTGTATTCACTGCAATCTTTAGCGTTTGTATTTTTAGAGATAGCACAAAAGGTTGAGAGTAACCATTGTTTTGGTATGTTTCCTGTTTTGTACACTGTGTTAAACAAGTCTACGATAATGTCTAAGGTTTCATCATTTATGCATTTTAAGCTTTCTACTGGGATTTGGTCTGGACCTACTGCTTTACCATTGTTGCTGTTTTTAATGCCGATTTAATTTCTTCTTTTAATATCTTCAAAACCGTATCATTTTCTACTTCGACTTCCATCTGCTCTGTTCTATTGTCTTTGAACAATTCATTTATGTATTCTGTCCATTTGTTCGAAAATTTGTTGCCTGGCAATAGACAAGAGGGTTTGAGTGACTATTTCCGAATGGAAACAAGTTTAAGAAAAAAACTGGAGCATTATTTTCTTATTTATTCTTACTCTCGTGTGATATTCGAGAGGTTATTTGTTAATATTTAGGTACATACAAAATTCAAGTCTTTGTACAAAAACATTCAGTGACATTTATTCCAATTAATGTCACACACATTTTTCAACTTGTCAAAGTCAACAATACAGTTTAGCAAATAATCAGACGAAGATATCAATAAAATATTAAATATTAGTTAAAATTATTTATAAATACAGTTTTATTCATAAGATTTGTGTTGTCCTCGTGACCATTTGGCATTAGATGCAGGACTAAAAGTTTATTTTGGCAAATTTTCTTAAATCTGACAGTTGTCAAAACTACGAATCTCGTTGTAATTAAACAAAAACAATCTACCTAAAAATATTCCCACTATAATAATCTAGGTAGAATATTCCCGCTGTAATAATAATCTGATTGGACAGAATTAAACACGTGATGAAAAATCTTACTACACGATTAGAAGTTAAAATCATTAAAAAACAATCAATATAATAATGTAAGTAGAAAATTCCCACTATAATAATAATCTGATTGAACAGAATTAAACACGTGATGAAAAATATTACTATACGATTGGAAGTTAAATTCATTAAAAAATAACCCGTATAAAATCCTAGATAAAGTAAATAGGTAAATAAATAGGATAGTATTTCCAAGCAACAAACACTTCTTAGCAGAAATAAGATGAAAAAGAAAAATTAAGATAAATTTTAATATAATAATTTGTACCCAATTGTGAGTTCAAAATATGTTACATAGAAATAGTCACTCTTTTGTCTATACAGGTGCGAAAGCTTAAGTCATAAACCTTTATTCCGCCCTTGTAAAATATCTTCCCATAGTTTTTACGAGATCCCTACACAAAATCTACATTGTTTTACAATTTTATAGTGAGTCTTTAGGGATCAAGAAATTTGAGGTCAGAACTTTGGACAAACACGCCAGAAAAATCCCTCGAATGGCGTTAAAAGTTAAAAGTCGTGTCTTTATAATATACAATTTCTTTGTTGACAAAGTCAACGGAAACTACATGAGAATGCAAACTGTCGTAAATAACCATAAATAAGTAGGCTTAGCTCGACCACAAAACACAGAACCACGCTCCAACGTTGAAACGTAAATAGCTTCGAGGAAATTTACTGATAACAACATTCAAAACGTATTTATGTTCTATATTTTCGCATCATATAGGAAAGTACTTAGGTATTTTAAGTAATTATGTAAATAATATTTTATAATACCAGGCTTGTTCAATTGAAAACTCATCTTTGACCCAGAAAGAATTTATTAAATAGTAAATATACATAATAATCATTCCATTACCTTTTATTAGCGCTTTTTTTGGCCGTAAGAAGTGAAAATCGCCAAGCGATAAATCAGGAGTATAGGGTGGATGCTTTAATATCCTTCATATCTTTCGTTGTAGATTTTATTTTACTACTTTGGCAGCATGAGAGTATTGTCGTGCAGAAAAATGACACCACGTGAGAGCTTATCTGAACATTTTCATCTTATTGCTTCTATACGCTTCTAGCTAGATAGTATAAGATAATAATAATAGCTGTATTCATCCCCATCATTATTTACGTAAGAAAGTTATTACCGTTTTGTCGGTATTCCGAAAAGAGAAAAATGTATTGCAAAATGCTCCAAAGGACATCGCACACATCTTATGGAAAATATAATGTCACTCAAATTCAATAAAATTTATACGAATAGATTCGTTTTAAATTAACGGTCAATTCTTATCATTGCGCCAACTCTTAATTATGATTAATTACGGCGCAAATTGCAATTAAAGTTTATCGAAATCACATTTTTGGAGTCAATAAAAGTTTCAGTTACAATCAGTATTGCTCTGGGTGCTATTCAAAACATCTTAAACCCCGCTGGGCCTAAGCGGATTAGTGAAACTATTATAATAAGATGCTTAATAGCCCGAGAAGATTTATGAAGTTACCGATAATCTGGGTATTTTAAAATATTTTTTCTCTCTCTAACTTATGTATCTACCCATTTGATTTCAGATTGATTTATATCAATTTCTGCTCTTATATCTGCTCTGTTAACTTGAAACGAATCTATTCATATAAATTTTATTGAATTTGAGTGACATTATATTTTCCATAAAATGTGTGCGATATCCTTTGTAAAATAATTGCTTTAAAGTATAGGTCTGGATCCCGCGTATGAAAAAAAGTTGATTAATAGCAAGCTGAAAATTTGTTAATAACTTAAGGGTGTCTAGTCGGATAAACTTTGATATATGGGAACACTGGAACAGGGGCAGTTTTAATTGTGGAACAGGTTAAAAATTTGGAACGGTCAGACCACGAAAACGGCACATTTATTTTGTCCGACAGAACAGACTTAAACTCTCCGAACAGAGATTAAACTCTCATGCAAAAATCAGACTGCTATTTATCACCTGTCATAATTCCTGTCATTTGACATATTCTACATGTTCCACTCATTAAAACTTCCATTTGGTGATAAATAGCAGTCTAATTTTTGCATGAGAGTTTAATCTCTGTTCGAAGAGTTTAAGTCTGTGCTGTCGGACAAAATAAATATGCCGTTTTCGTGGTCTGACCGTTCCAAATTTTTAACCTGTTCCACAATTAAAACAGCCCCTGTTCCAGTGTTCCCATATATCAAAGTTTGTCCGACTAGACACCCTTAAACTATTAACACATTTCCAGCTTGCTATTAATCAACTTTTTTTTCATACGCGGGATCCAGACCTAGTAGGTATAGGCAAAAGTAAAAATAAAATCTCAAAAATGGCAAGTCAAAATTATTAAAAGAAAAACACATTAGTAAGACAACCAAATTAAACTTGCTTAACACTTGCTACCATACTGTCATCATGTTAACAAGTCGAATCAGAACTCAGATGGTACCTAAAACCTCAGCAGATGGTACCTTTTAGAGCGTATTACAGGGAATATTTTAAACATCAATGCTTAAGTTCGCATTTTTCATCGATGTTTCCGTGACGGATTACTTTTAAAGGGTTTTTACCCACATATTTTTGTAATATTGTATTTTGGTGGTTAGCATGTTAGATCACGTAAGCACTGATGATGATTGGTCAACCAATCGAAAACTAGTTCTGTGAATTCTTTGATGTAGCCCTTTTTAGGGATTTTAAATATATACATTTTATAAAGGATTTTATTGGTTTTTTTAACCAAATTAAAAAATTACAAGACCGCAATCAGGCCAGTTATCACCTATGGTGCAGAGACGATGTGCTTAACACAAAAAGATTAAATGAAGTTTGAAATCTTAGAGAGAAATATAATTCGACGAATAATGGGACCGGTAAGGATAGGTGTAGGTGAATTTAGGAGGTTAACCAATAAAGAAATTAAAGAAGCCATCCAGGGTGAAGACATAATCAAGTTTGCGAAGGCGCAAAGGCTGGGAGACACACAAAGAGCTAACCCAGATTCTACGATAAAGCGAATAACCGGCTGGAGACCAACAACAAAAAGACCAAAGGGAAGACCCAAAACAAGATGGAGAGATCAAGTCTTAGGAGACATAAAGAAGCTGAGAATCTACAATTGGAAGGAGCGGTGTCAGGACCGGAAAGGATGAAGGAAAATTGTAGACAGGGCCAAGTCACACAACACGCTGCTATAATAATAAAAGACAACAGCGGACTGATTCTCCGTAACAAATGAATCAGAGAGCCCAAAAGGACGGCAAACGCTCCGCCAGGAGTGAATAAGCCATGATGACGGAGACAATAGGTGCCTAGTATGTTACATTGTTAAATACATTACCATGATACCTTGTTGAAAGCACGATTGGAACCAAAACCACAAGAACTTACCTTATGCAGGAAGAGGAAATATCCCAACCAAACCCACACAAATTTTAAACTATTGGTTGATAACGCAACACACATTAAGTTTAAACACGATAAAATATAGAAAACAAAACACTGACAATATTGTTTGATAACGTTTTTGCTGTATTTGTTGCATTAGTAGAAAAACACCTGACAGAACCACTAGTTTACCTCAACTAAAGTGTGTGAGATTTCATTATCGCAGCCCCTCCTAGAGACTAGCAAATTGTAGTACGATTATCAAGCATTTTTTTGATAAAAATGTATACACATCGTCATAGTAATAATCTCTGGGATGTGATAAGTTATCACCTTTGTTATTTTCAGTGTGCATTCTCTAGTTATCACAAGGTCCTGATAAGACTCATTCATAAGATTGCATTGGCGGGGGTGCATGTTTAAAGGCTCACTGTTAAGGTAGGACAAGGGCAGATTACAGGGCTGGCTTCGCTCAAACTTCAATTATTATAATTAATGGTGTCCTTATCTATGCTATGAGCGAGCAGTATATCCGACGGTTACGAAAATATGATATCGAATTTTAAATTTTTATGGGGTTTAAAAATATTTTCCTACACTTTTTTTAATAATCGCTATTGTCATCTTTTTATAAAAACAATAGTATATAAACGTGGACATATTACATAAAACTTTATTTTTAGCCGTGTTTACGGTTTTATGACCTAATAACTATTACACTCCTCCAAAAAAGTATCGCATCACCTTAAAAATGGGACATTTTTAATGTCTCATATTTCCTAAACCTGTTGTTCGATTTGTAAGTGTCATTGTATACCGGGTGTAACAATGATAGTGTGTTTTTTCCTCAAAGTTCGGAACACCCTGTGGAATATTCTAGCGTATATAAAATATTGAAATTAAAACTCAACTGTGGCCTTAGACGTTCTTAACCTTTTGATTTTTGATTCATTCGCTTTTGTTGGATAATAAAAAAAGTTAGGTACCTACTTTAACAACTAGCAACGTTCTTTATCAATACAGGGTGTTTCTAAACAAGTGCGACAAACTTTAAGGGGTAATTCTGCATGAAAAAATAATGACCGTTTACTTTATAAACATGTGTCCACAAATGCTTCGTCTCCGAGATAAGGGATGTTAAATTTTTTCTTACAAACTGACGATTTATTTATTGCTCTAAAAGCGGTTGAGATATGCAAATTAAATTTGGTAGGTATTAAGAGGTAGGTATTGCGCATTTTTTGACGTACAATTAAGAATTTTATATTCACCATTGGCGTGCATACGGGTCGTATTACCCGGTCATATTACCCGTATGCACGCCAATGGTGAATATAAAATTCTTAATTGTATATTAAAAAATGCGCAATAACTATCTCTTAAAACCTACCAAATTTCATTTGCATATCTCAACCGGTTTTAGAGCAATAAATAAATCGTCAGTTTATAAGAAAAAATTCAACATCCCGTATCTCGGAAACGAAGGATTTGCGGACATATGTGTCTAAAGCAAACTGTCATTATTTTTTCATGCAGAATTACCCCTTAAAGTTTGTCATACTTATTTAGAAACACCCTGTATTGATGAAGAACGTTGCTAGTTGTTAAAGTTCCTAACTTTTTTATTATCCAACACAAGCGAATAAATCAAAAAGCAAAATGTTTAGATGGTCAAGGTTATAATTGAGTTTTAATTTCAATATTTTATATACGCTAGAATATTCCAATCGCAAACTGTTGCAAATATTCTTGAAGAATAAAGCTATAACATATTTAAAAAATCACTAAAATCGAACAACAGGTTTAGGAAATATCAGACATTAAAAATGTCCCATTTTTAAGGTGATGCGATACTTTTTTGGCGGAGTGTATATCTACGTGGATAACTTCCATTGTATATTGTAAAACTAAGATGTTTAAAAAATATTATGTATAAACATGTGAGTTAAATACCTATTGAAAGATCGCAATTTGGCTTTCAGAAAGCATATATAGCAGTGCCGGTTTAACCTAACTTCGGGCCCTGGGCACTGGAGATTTAGGGGCCCCCTTCATTGCTATTCGTCGTTTATTGTAAAATCCATACAATAAATTTTTTGAAACACACAAAAAAATTGCAAATGTAAAAAATATTCAAAAAAATATATTTAAAATATTAAAAAACAGAAAGTTCTACAAAATAACACATGACAAACAAAAAAACATAATCTTAAGAACACACAAGACAAAAATCAGCTCATTTTTTTCTTCACTTAGCATTCGCAAACTGCCGTATTAATACTATCAAAATTCAGTCCCTCCAGTTCTTTATTTTCTATAATACAATAGTGATAATGCGTCTAGGGTTTCTTGATCCAAATTTGACTTTTAATATATATGTATGTATCTTTATTCCTTTTAAAGCCGAAAAAGACTGCTCGCCTGACGCATTAGAAATTATTGGTAATCGTCAAATAAACTTGCAATAAAGCTAAAAATTGGGAAAAGTTGCCTTTACATCCTGGATGACATCAAATTTTCAAAAATGTTTATTGAAATTTTGGCATAACGTTATAAAATGAGTAATTTCATTATGAAAGTTCTCTTTGGTTTCATCAATATCTTTTTTATCTCGTATAAAATATTAATTCACATCTTGACTTCTTCTTTATTTAGCGTAAAAAAATCTAACAACTGATGTAACGTCTTTTTAGCATTATATTCTCTTTACAACTCTTCTTAGGACCTTTACCCAATAGTCAGCTTCGCGTTCTACTTGCTCTTTCAAGCCAGCGTCTATAAGTCCAATTTAACTGATGATCCATCTAACTCCATCTAACTGATGATCTTGTTATTAATGTAACCATAGAGTTCAGATGAAATTTGCTTTCTTCATGAGATTTGAGTAAACCATACAAATGTTTCCAGTGGATTTCTATCCAAATCCTCTTTTTTTATTGATAATAATTTGCACGGGTTGTTACCATTCGGAAAAGAAAATCTAGTCAGATATATGAAGGCGAGTAGACTCAGATGGGCAGGGCATGTGATACGCAGTAACGACAATCGCCTTATAAACAATGTGTTCTGGGAAAGGCCAGATGGAAGAAGGTCTGTAGGGCGGCCTAGAAAAAGGTGGAAAGATGCAGTCAAAGAAGATCTAGAGAAAATGGGAGTGCGACAATGGGAATTAGTGGCACAGAACCGACAAACATGGAAGGCAATAGTAAACGCGGCAAAGACTCATGAAGAGTTGTAGCGCCATTGATGATGATGAACAACAAACAGCTTGAACACTTATATTAGCCAAGCAGCGTCGTATATTGGCCAATCTCTCACCTCTTTGCCTCCATTGGGTTTTACTCTATAAGAGTTGCTTTCATTTAATCTTCTATAACAAGCTTTGTCTCCAGCTTCAGACACTTACGCGGCAGTACTCCTTGGTTTAAAGGCTATCACAGTTCTTATAAAGTTATTCTTAACGTAAGAACATAGTTCTTATAAATGCTTGATAATCAGTCTTAAAATCAGACCATTTCAAAATCGCAGGAATTTCGTAGTCTTTTTCTCTATTTCAAAAAATATGTACCTTGATTATTTAGCGGATTTTAATTTCTTATCAATACAAGGAAAGGTCACTTCGGGCCCCTGGGCGCCCGCCCCAAGCGCCCAATGGATAAACCGGCACTGATAGATAGAGCTATGCTGTTATATTTTATGAGTGCGAATTATTATTTTATGAATTTATTATTATTTTACATCACTCCATTTTCATTACACCACTCCATTTTCTTAAGAGTCCTATGTATTTCACAAAACAAATTACACTGCAAGCTAGAACTTGTTACGTAAGTATAACTAGTGTGACCAACTCCAAGCCAGTCGAATCCGGGACAAGGCTGAAAAAAAAGCACTTGAAATCCAGGACTTTTAAATGAAAACCGGCCATTTTTTTCAGATGATGATAATTAAAATACAGAAACGAAAAAAAGAAGTCCACCGGTTTAGTTTTTGTCTAATTATAATAACAGGATATAAAATGCATACGTTTTGGATTTGGTATAAGTATTACATTCTATAAATTGTCGGCTTTTTTCGTCCCACCCATTCAATTTGGTGAATTCTTAGAAGAATATCGTATTCAAATTTCGGATGGCCCGGAAGCCTTGTCCGGGACGCCGGGACACGACTTTGTAATTCGGGCCATGTCCCGGATTTTTCGGACTAGTTGGTCACACTTCGTATAACTGAAAGAGCGCTAGTGTAGCCAAAACAACGCGATAAGTAACGGAGTAACTCCTTTGGTGTAAGAAACCGCCACCCGATCTATCGTCTAAAACGGGATAATAATGGCAATAATAAATTAGCGCGATAAGTCGTGGCTACACCTCTCTTTAATGTCAAATAATGCGTTAATTAACGGCATTAGATGTTACTGTGGCCCCAGCATTAACGCATCTAATTACTGTGTATTCCCCACTGAATTTAGAAATAATAAAACCATATAAACACTCCCAATTAAGATGATTTTAACAATTAAAATGATTATTTGTTTATAGTTTATAAATTTTTAATTTCCACATATTTTGAAGACATACTATAAATAAATGCTTATAGTAAATATTTTCTAAAAATATATCTGTTTATCGTATTTCAGTTCCAAAAAAATAAGAAATTCAGTACTGTATACGATGTCGTATTAGATATCTTGTAGGTGGTAAATCCAATACAATATTTATACGCGTGGTAACGACCTCATTAAGTCATACAGATGACAGATGCATATTAAAATTTGCTGACAAGTCCTTGAACGTAATGTGCTGCTCTTCAGATAAAAGAAATTTGAGCTTGTATTTAATTGTATGTAGCTGAACACAGACGTCTCCAATATTAAAATTTGCTAAATAATCAAACTTAATAGTATTATGACAACAACTTTCTCTCTTGGCATTTAAAATTGGATTAAAATTATTTTGAACAGAAAAAGTAATTTGAGTAAACATAAACTTCTTTTTCGGAATAGAATATGATATATTTAGATATAAAGCATCTACATCTACAGTATGTCCCTGTAAGTTGTATCCATATGGAAAACTTTTTTATTATTAATTTTACGAAAAAAAGTTATTCTTGATAAAAAGTTCTGCTTGGTCCAAAACCTAAAATTTAACCATCAAATATCAAATTTTTTGAATATTATGCGAGGTATGTCAAAAAGTTTGAATTTCACTCAAGAGTAAAGTAGCTTTATTTTTCACAATATTGAAAATTGCTATTATGAAAAGTTTTTGGAATTAAAAACTATGTTTCTATACCCTGTATAAAACTATGTTCTAGTATGCAATTACATCCTTCTAATTGAAAAAAAAATTTTGAAAAATTTTGGGATAATTAATATTATTTTCAGTTATTTCAATTTAGATAACTCTTATTATTAATTTTACGAAAAAAAGTGATTCTTAATAAAAAGTTCTGCCTGGTCTAAAACCTAAAATTCAACCATTTTATGTCAAATTTTATCAATTTTATACGAGGTATATAAAAAAATATGAATTTTGCTCAAGAGTAAAATACGTTTATTTTTCACAATATCGAAAATTGTTATTATGAAAAGTTATTTATAATTAAAAACTATGTTTCAGTGTATAAATACATCTTTTTAATTTAAATATTCTGAACTATAAACGCTACTTTACTTTTGATCTAAATTTATCTTTTATGACATACCTCGTATAAAATTGATAAAATTTGATATAAGATAGTTGTATTTTAGGTTTTATACCATCCAGAACTTTTTATTAAGAATCACTTTTTTTCGTAAAATTAATAATAAAAGAGTTTATCAGAATTGAAATAACTGAAAATAATTTTATCCATAATGTTTCAAAAAAATTTTCAATAAGAAGGATCTAATTGCATATTAGAATATAGTTTTTAATTCCAAACAACTTTTCATAACAGCAATTTTCAATATTGTGAAAAATAAAGCTACTTTACTCTTGAGTGAAAATCAAACTTTTTGACATACCTCGTATAATATTCAAAAAATTGATATTTGAAGGTTAAATCTTAGGTTTTGGACCATGAAGAGCTTTTTATAAAGAATAACTTTTTTCCGTAAAATTAATAATAAAAAAGTTTTCCATATGGATACAACTTACAGGGACATACTGTATACATAAGCTACGGCCAAATCAATGAAATTACCTAAATCAATAATATTATCTCTCTAAGACTCCCCTTAAACACCCTATAGGATTCTCTAATTCGTATCTATCTAGAAATATATCTATGTAACAGGGATATTATTTTAATCACTTAATCTAACATCAAACAAATCATTAACCCTGCATGTGGATGCGTTAGTCTAAAAAACACAGAGTTTTATTAAGAAGGCCTCTTCTTTTTCTTTTTAAAGTAGGCGAGACTCGTTAGTCCCTGGTACTTGGCCTTTGTACCAAACCTTGTTCTTCTCCTTAAACTTTAATAAGTCCTGTGGCCTCAACGAAGGATAACAGTTTTTTTATTGGTAGCTTTAGGATCTCTTATGGTTTAAACCTCAGTTGACCCGTTGATTACTGCATCGCATCACTTAGCACATTGCAATGTCATAGTATACCTATGTATGTAAGTCTCTCCTTTCATTTCGCACTTTCTTTAACCTGGTTCATTTACCTTACTAAGTTTGTATAGGTGGTTTTTAAAACGGCAATGTCCAGTCACCACTCCAGTGACCGTTTTGATCTCTCGTATATTGAGGTTCATCAAATTATTCAAGTTTTTTAATATTCTTGATTATTTTTTTAGTCTGAATTTCACCTTGATTGACTCTCCATTTCTTTTGATGATTCCTTAGCATCCATTTCCGAATCTCATTTTCCGTAGCATCTTTAGTGATACCAGTACCAGACCCTCAAAGGTTTCTCTCGATTCTTGTTTTTTTGCCAACATATCTGCTCATTCTTCCCATCTTTGCCTTTGCCATCATCTTTGCATTTCTACACCAGTTATGATTTCGTGAGTGGGTTCTTTATTGCCAGAATAGCCACTTGGCTAAATGTGTAAATGTTGACTCTCTTGACTTTATGGTCTCCATCCATGAATTCATCAATATAGAATGAAGCAAAAACTTCAGCCTTGAATAGAGTTGTATATTGACCTAGGCTGTAAGATTTATTATAATTATTTGCAAGTTTGCCCCAAGACTTCTTATCCAGTAGGTACCATGGGCAGTTTTGGATCCATCAGTGAACCATATTAAGTCCCCATCAATATTTGGGACTTTTTGTTCTCTAACAAAATGTTTCTCTTTCAGACAGCAATTCTCTATGTCAGGGGTCACCAATTATATTCCCCGAGGGTCCGTTTCGAAAACCTATGACACTTCCGGGGTCCGGATTTATTGCTACCTGTGTCTGGTTATTCTGATTCGGTTTCTTTGCGGATTCTTGTTAAAACATATCCCCTATAAACAAATTAGAAGGGTGCCGGGCGAAATTTTTTTGCAGAAATTTTTTAACAATTTTTTGTAACAAATTCAAAACATCACCTTTTTTGTCCCCACAAAATATGTTTTAGCATTTTTGGGTAATTTTAATAAAAAAGATCTGTCTTTTTTCTCAAAGGTTGATATATTTCGAGTTTTAAGCGATTTAAAATCTGAAAAATGGGAAACAAAAGCTTATTTTAGCGAAAATAAAAGAATAAAATTCGAAACTTGAAAACTCATGTGTAAATTATTATTTCTGAGGTTGTCAAGTGCCTAAATTGAAGTTGAAACATTCAAGTTATTTTTAATTGTTAATTATGCACGTCCACCCGACCCTTAAGCCGCCGTGGCGGCGCGCCTTACTATAGGGTGCGTATCGCACTATATGATTGGCGTATTTAATTAGTACATTGGCAATAATTAATTAAATAAATAAACTACAATAATATATTATAAAATTTTAATAAATGTCAAGTATTTGTTGGAAATTTTTCGCATAAGTATGTAAAATCTCTACTATACGTGAGACAGAGACGCACCATAAAGTGCGACGAGCGACGATTAACAATTAAAAAACAATATTCTATATTGAAATAAGCCCCGATTACTCGTTAGAGTCTTGAAATTAAATGTATAAGCTTCAATTTAGGCACTTGTCAACCTGAATACTAATAATTTACACATAAGTTTTCTTTCAAGTCTTGACAATGCGTATGCGTATTTTTACGCATTTTTCAGATTTTAAATCACTTATAATTCGAAAATTATCAACTTTTAAGAAAAATGACAAGAGACCTTTTTGTTGAAATCACCCTAAAAATATAAAAATACATTTCTCGGGACAAAAAGGCAATTTTGAATTTGTTTAAAAAATATTGTTTCCTATGTAAAAAAATGTACAACCTATCTGGAGTTTGAAATGACTTTAGTGCAACTGATTCTCATTAGGGAGTTGAGATATTCATCTGTTATTTATTAAAGGAAAATATTTTCATTTCTTTGCAGCTTCCGGTTATACCGGAAGTTGCTTATAACTTCGTGTTTTTAAATGGGACACCCTGTATATTTTACATTTTTGGATTGTCCTCAATATCTTCTTTCTTAAAATATGAGATTTTGTAATATTATACAGGGTATTTTAAAATATATTTACTTTTCTTTATTAATTTCGTAGCAATATTCACACCCTGTAGAATTGTAATAGTTTGACATTAAAAACTCTGCTTACGATCAAGTGATTTTTAATATAGTCTATTATTGTTAAGAATCGTTAGTATAGCTAATTTTGAAATTTTAGTATACAGGGTTAGTCGAAACTCGAAATGAATATTTTCTGAGTTTTCTTAAATAGAACACCCTGTATTTTAGTATTGTAATGAAATGACATTTCATAGTACTTTTTTATTTTATAGGTATACCCTATACCTAACTGCTTTAATTTGTGAGTTATTGGTGATTCAAGCTAAACATTAATTGCAACAAAAATATCTAAAATTTTATTAGGTTGGCCGTGAAAATATTCAATCACAAAGAATTTTTCAGAAATAAATACATATTAATCCAGACTGATCCTTAAAATTACCAATAATGGTTTAGCTATCAAAATACCTACGTAGTTAAAATTATTGGTGCGACTAACAATTAAGCACAAATTAGAGCAGTTAGGTATAAAAAATGCTTAAGAAATAAAAAAGCACCATAAAATATCATTTCATTACAATACTAAAATACAGGGTGTTCCATTTAAGAAAACTCAGAAAATAATCATTCCGAGTTTCGACCAACCTTGTATACTAAAGTGAAAAATTTAGCTATACTAATGATTCTTAACAATAGTAGACTATATTAAAAATCATTTGCACGTAAGTAGAGTTTTAGTTGTCAAACTACTACAATTCTACAGGGTGTGAATATTGCTACGAAATTAATTTTAAAAAACGTAATTATCTTTTAAAATACCCTGTATAACATTACAAATCCTCATATTTTAAGAAAGAAGACATCGAAGAGAATCCAAAAATGTAAAAATATACCCAAATGTCCCATTTAAAAAATCGAAGTTATAAGCAACTTCCGGTATAACCGGAAGTTGCAAAGAGATGAAAATATTTTCATTTAATAGATCATCCTTCAAACCCCTGTATTCCAATTTTCATGATTCTGTTGCCTTTAGTTCTCGAGATATTTCTAATAGGCCAGTTATCTGCCTCACCCTGTATACTATAATCCTCAAAATTCTATTTTTTTTTTAACATGATTATTTTCACATGTTCACAAACACTTTTATATATTTATGTTTTACTTCTTCTGCTTTTTTTAATGATGCATATAATTTTATATCAAAGGTTGGTTATTTATTATCTATCAAAAGCTAAATAATATATTATGCATTTATAAATCTCTTAAAAAGTGAATGGATTTATTAAAAACTAAAGATTTTAGGATAGGTATGAAAAAAATATTATTTGTTGATTAGTTTTAACACTTAAAACGTCAAATCTAAGAAACTAAGTAATTGATCTTCCAGGTAAAATTCGCTAAAGACCTTTGGAGAGCAAAACATGATCCTAAATATACAACGGCAAAAATCTAACAGCATCCACGCGTTCCATTTATTTTAAAATAAATATAAGATCATTTTTATTTGACAAATAAATGGATAGGATATGCTTTTTGTTTACCAATAAAAAGGAAACAAACCTCTATTTTACTTTAGTTTGGGTATATTGACCTAACAAGATTTGTTGCAGATTATGAAACGAGCCACATTACCTTTTTCGAAAATATGTGAATAACTACATTCAAAATATGTAAATTGAAAAACTATGGTAATATATCATTCTATTATATTTAGTTAGTACATTGTATTTTATACTTAATAAAAGAAATGGCATTGAAATGAAAACAAAATAAGTATAAAGATTTATATGATGCAGTTAAGAACGCATAGGAACTCCGATAAAAGTGTTGTCTTTTGTCCAAATAAAGCTAATTACTTTTACAGTGATTTGAGAGAAAAAAGTACGCGGATATTAATGAGCTACATAATAATACTGATTTGGATACATTCGTAAATCAAGTTTGAGAATTAACTTTAAAAAATCCAGAAATAACATGAAATTTAAAAAAATCACTAAAAGGGGGAAGGTCTTGGGACGTCAACATGAGGGGCGACTGTAATGACGCTTTACGATGGAACGGGGGAGGGTATTAGAAACTCCAAAATTTTTACAACGTAGTTTATGGATATTCCCTTAGTCATTTCTTCTTTTATTATGAGTATTTAAGTACTAAATCTCAAGGATAGAAAATTGCATTATAAATTTGTTACCTTTAGTAAATCGAGTAGATACAATTATTAAGTTCTCTTTTTTAATACATTTCTTTGGAAAATCTTAGTCTTTTCTGTTAATTATTTTTATATTTAGTTTTAAAACTTAAAAACCTAATTACTCAAAACTTGTTTTTTGGACCCTCATCCTTTTAGCCTTGAGCTCTTCAAATATGTTAATTGTGAGGTGCTACCAAATAATAGGTTTTGTATGTACCTACTACACACAATGTATGTGGTTTGGTTGTCCATTTAATTGTCTATATTTTATCACACCTAAAATATTATTAATGAACAACTATGTATTTATTGACTCTTGAAGGAAAACGGAAATATCGACAATTAGATGTTAATACTTTGTTGAGCCACCTTTAGCCGCTATTAGAGCTTCAATTCTGCACGGCATAATATCAGTGCAAACCTTTACGGTTTCCTGCATTTAAGGATGATGATAACACACGTAAATTATCCTTTCTATTTACTTACTGGTTCCCCATTTGGACACCAGTCTTGGAGCTGCGGTGTCAATCGCCTTTGCAAGACATCTTTGTACTGGTCTTGTCTCATCACTCCTTTTAATGGACGTCCAGTACCCTTGCCGCTAATGACTGCCAAATATCACTTTTTCAGGGTGCTACAGTCTGAACAACACAGTTAGGATGAAATTTTTCTCGAAGACGACGACGTAAAAAACTGAGCTTTATTCTGCAACATTTCAAATGTAACTTTATCACTGAAGCAGACCTGTCAACAATATAAAAAATGCTGTGGAGCACCCTATAAAAGTGATGATTTGGTCAGTCATTTTCGGCAAGGATCCTGAGTACTGGACGTCTGTACGTGGTAGAAGGAATTATGCGGCAAGATAATGTACATAAGTACAAAGATGTCTTGCAAAGGCGGTTGATTCTGCAGCTCCAAGACTGGTTTCCAAATGGGGAACCATTCGTTTTTATGCAAAATGGAGCTCCTTGCCATACAGCATGGTCTGTTAAAGTTTTGCAGAAGCTTTATCAGATTTGGCAGAACCAAACATCCCTTTGTTGGATTGGTCGTGTAATAGCCTCGATATGAACGCCATCGAAAACTTTTGGAAGTAAATGAAAACAGAAGTAAATGAAAACAGAAGTGGCTAAAGATATAATCACAAACAAAACGCAGCTCTTAGAAAGAATAACTTATGTGTGCAATCATCATCCTCAAATTCAGGAGATAGTACAGTATGCTGCGCAGAACAGCGCAGCGCAGATGGCTCAACAAAATATTAAGATTTAATTGTCGTTATTTCTGTTTTCCTTCAAGAGTTAATAAATACATACAGTCATATTTGTTGAATATTAATGATGTTTTATTACTATTAAATAAATCTTATTAAATAAATTATTATTAAATAAATCTTAATAATAATGAAAATATTTGAACAAAAACAGAATATTTCTAATAAAACAAATTTAATATTTAATCATAGTGAGCTGTTAGATTTGGGTCAAACTATATTGACTATCGATAAATCTGATTGGATCACCACTTTTGCGTAGGTAATAACTACAGTTGAAAACAATAAAACGTCCGTGCTATTTTTATATTTTAATCTACAAATGGTATGTCCCTGAATCGAATTTTATTTGTGCGGATACAACCACGACAATGCTATTTCCTTTTCATTTCTTAACATTTATTCAAATAAATATTTCATAAAATTCACTTTATTGCTACTACATGATGCAAAACTTTTCTAATGTTCGGTGTATTCGTCATTATTTTTGGTTTTTCCAAGTTCATCTTAAGACCTACTTTTTCCGAAGCTTGAAATAGTTGCGTAATCATGATCTCTAATTATTTGAAACTTGTAGCGAATATTACAATGTCGTCAGCATATTTTATCTCAAATGACTTAGTTTTCTTCCATTAACGTTTTTTCGTCGCCTCAAAGCCAGAGCCTATTTTACTTCAAATCGGGCCCGAGTCATTATACAATTTTCGGGCCCCTAAATATGATTTAATAATAATAATAATTTTTTTGAAAGAATTAATTATTTAATAGAAATAAAGTTGCACCAGAAATTTAAATTTTTATTTACAATAAATAAAATTTATATTTAAACAATTAAACATTGTTTAGCTCTCTATTTCGGCTTTCAAAATAAATACAGATTTGAAGTTTTGCACAGTCATACAGGTTGAAGGTTCACATTTTTTAAGATACTCAACTGAAATTCAAATTTTTATCACGCCCTACTGCGAATCCACAAACAGGGTAAATTTTCTATATTTTGCTTCACGTTAGAGATATCGGAAAAAGTTATTTGAAAAAGTACTTCCAAATATTATTCTAACCCCACATAAAAAATTGCATGACAAAATTCACACTTTTGGTTTTTTCAGTATTTGTAGTCAGGGCCGTAAAATTCATCTCAGCTGTTCCAAAATGCAACTCTGGCCAGCCAATTTTAAGTTTTAGGGTCCTGACTACAAAATAATGAAAACATTAAAAGTGCGAATTTTGTCCTGAAATTTGGTAGGTGTGGTTAAAATAATATTTGGAACAACTTTTTCCGATATCTCTAACGCGAAGCAAAATATCGAAAATTTACCCTGTTTGAGGAGTGGCAGTAGGCTGCATTTAAAATTTAAATTTCAGCTGAATGAGTGTCTCAAAAAATGTGAACATTCAACCTGTATGACTATCCGAAACTTCAAAGTGTGTTTATTTTTATAACCAAAATATAGGGCTGTTTTCATGTTAAATGCGACACACTGCATATATGTAATTCCCTTTTGTAAATAATTTGGTTGTTGAATCATAAAAGGTTAGACCGTTCTTGGACAAAACTTTAATGGTTGCTATTATTCGCTGAAGAAAGTTTCTCCAATGTTCCTTTTCTTATAACTTTTTTCCATTAATGTTACAATTTGTCCTGCTGTGCTACTTCTCTTGACTAACGTACCAATTGATGAAATACGTTCGGGAGATCGCTCATGTTGAACAAGTGTCCTTTTGATATTTTTTCAATCATTATACCGATGGAAAGTTAGAAGTAGAAGAACAATACTTTTCGTGGAAATCAGTTTACAAACTTAAGAATAAACACGGCTACATTTAGGACTGTACAGTAACCACTCGCGAAGGAGTTTTCCCCATTAGCTTTCATGTTATAAATCGCACTTTGTAAATGTCTGGTTGTTTTTATTATCCAGTTGTGTAACACATTCACTAAATTTATCAATATATTGATTCGGTCTATTATTTATGAAATGTTGTTGAAATTCCAGATTTAAATGTTTTGGCCAATTCCCTAGAAAAAGAGTTATTGACATTGTGGTTTTCTATAGGAGATGACGGAGATGTACTTGCGACAGGTGAAGTCGCTTGAAAATCAACTGTGGAGTTATCATTTATCATTTTCTGTTCATAAAATGAAAGAAATTTAAAAATTTATTTTGTTATTGCAATAAAAAAATTTTTTTGATGATCTTTCCGGGCCCTATTGAAATGCGGCAGGTGCCTCATGGGCCTAGTGATAAAATAAGCCCTGCTCAAAGCAACAGTAGGATATGTAAAAACATGACTTTTGTGATATCCATGTCAAAACACACTATAACACTAAGCTAAATAAAAAGTAAAATACTTTTTTCATAATATTACATATTATTGTGTAGCTTAAATTCCTTTAGCCCAAATTCTATAATGCAAGACTTAAGACAACATACAATATATCATATATCATACCATTATATTTTGTCGTTTACCCATTTTGGACATCGTCATCAATATTAATGCAACGCTAAGTTATCTTACGCACATATCCTACTGTTGCCATGTAGTTATTGCTGAGCTGCGATTATGTCTTTGTTTATATTATCCAGCTTGCGGTCACAATTTTATCTTCAGTAATCTTAAATAATAGTTCTATTATACATTGATGTTAAAAGGTGTACGTTAAGAGTAAAAATAAATAATTCAGCCAATTTAAATTGTAAACATTATGGGTATCTATTACAAGAAGTCAGTATTTGGTTTATGTATTTAGCGAACAGTGATGATTCTGAACATAGTGATTCTGAGTTGTTATCTGGAATTTATCAAGCACAGGAAAAAGGTAAGTTAAATTCATGATAAATTCCCCGTTAAAATTTCAGGCTGATTTAAGAAAATGCAATAAGTTTTTACTTTCACAACTTTCAGCATCCGCTATTACCAAAACTGATTCTGATAATTTTTTTCGTTTTATTTTGTTTATTATCTTGTCAAATTTTTTAATTTTTGGACAACAAGTAGGTATGTTCATGTTATAATTTATGTAATAACATGTTTGAACAACAAAATTGTTTTGTTTTTTGTGTTGAAATGTGTAAAATTTTAAACAAAACACCAAATTAAGCAATATAAGTTTATATAACAGAAATTTACGGATATCGTTAAAAAACGCATTATCTTTGTGGGCAACAGTAGGACAACTAACTTTTATCGAATTATTGTTCACATTTTTATGAATTAATATAAATTTTTATGTGACGCATGTAAAGTTAGGTACTCAAACAAAATTCCATGTAAATCCATTCAAATATAAAAAAGTTATTAATTACTGAAGTTTTTTACAGTATTTTACATATCCTACTGTTGCTTTGAGGCGACGATTCATTCTTTTATCTGCCCAGTTAATGTCTTTGAACCCGTCTTCTAGTCTTCTAGATAACGTCTATCTGGCGAACTGTATATTGGTGCTTGTTGATTGGTATAGCTTTGGTTTTCTCATCTATTTGTATGTTCATTGTAGCTTTCTTGTAAATATTATGTATGAGCATTCTGTATCGGGAATCTATCCTGCAGTTGTTCATAGCTCTCTCTATTGCCCAAAGTTCTATGGAGTCGAATGCCTTTTCATAATCAACGAATCCAATGTATAAGTTCAAGTGATATTCATTGGCTTCTTTATTAGCGTTCTGACTGTGAGAAGTTGATCCGCTGTACTGTAACCTTTCGGAATCCTGCCTGCTCTACCGGTTGATAGAGGTCGCGTCATTTGGGAAGGCACGAATTTTCATATTATTGCACTTGTCTAGAAGTCAAAATTAGAAAAGTTTTTCCTAAGCCACACCTTAGCAATAAATAATTTCAATACTCAGTATCAAAATTTAATGTCAGTAACCTATCACCAACTTTAAATATGGTTCTTAGACCATTTTTAGATGCGCCATAATATGCAAATTAGTGTTATCCCAAATGACGGGACCAGCTATCAATTTTCGACGTTAACTTATTAGTTATTACTCTCATAAACAGTTTGTACATTTGTAACAGCAGAGAGATGAGCATATAGTTCTTCAGATCTCCCCTGTCTCCTTTTTTGAAGAGAATTATTGTCAAAGGTATTTCCAATCATCTGAGACTTCTCCTCTGTGAAGGCCTTCGTTGAAAAGATTTTTTGATTCTTCGAGAATAATTTCACTCTCCTCCTTCAACAATATAGTACTTCTGAGTTGACATTTATTATCTTTCTCTTAAGATTTTCCTTTGCAGTGTTATATGGGTCCTTTTTGATGAATATAAATTTACGGTAAAATGTTTGAGTAACTTTTAGGATTTCGTTCTTTTCTCTGATTTCTTTTCCATATCTATCCTTTAATGATATTATTAGAGGCTTTCCTTGTGGTCTCAAGCATTTCAGGCCTCGGTTCTTTTCTATAATTTTTTCTACCTTGTTTTCATTGTAGATCCTTAAGTGTTCCTTTACTTCATTCTTTATTTGTTTATTCAATTCTTTGAAACCATCAGTGTTTCGCTTTCCTTCGCTTAGCAGTACCTACGAGTCTGTTCCATAACTTATTTTGTCTTCTATACTTTTGGTTTTCTTTGCAACAGTCAGTCCTGCTTTCAAGAGTTTTCGTTGCATTGCTTTATTCATTGTGTTCATGTCAGTAAATTCTTGTTGATAATGTTCTACAAACTCTTTTCTTAAGACTTCTCTGTACTCATCTCCCTTCGGCCTTCTGTCTTTGTTGCCTTTTAGTTTGATCTATCTGATTACAATCATGTGACTTGTTTCTACTGGCTTTCGTCTTTTAACAAGAGGATTGTAGAAGAAGAAAATAGTCCTGTGAGTTCTAGACAGACATGGATATAGATTTAATACTACACGAAACAAATATCAATTTTGCCCTAATGATAGCCAACATTGGAGGTGTTGGATCGTGTTTGGTGTCATTCGATATATATTTTTAAAGAATATTGAACACGTGTTTTTCAGTTTTTCGATCAGCTATTAAACTGCACGGAATATTCGACCGTCCCGCTTGTTTTTAACACACCCTATATCTTGTGACAAGGAATATAGGAAATTGCCAAGAAGAGATAGGTTACCACAGAATAATGTGATTTACACATATGTCCTCCTCCTCTCGTCTATCTGTTCTCCTTCGTAAGGATGTAGTGGCGTCATATAAGTCGTTTGACTATTTCTATCCAATCCTCTCTCTCCTGTGCGTGTTGTTTTGTTTGGAGAACGAGTAACCAGTCATGTCCCTTATTTGGTCCGACCATCATAATGAAGATCTTCCTCTGGATCTTGTGCCCTCTACGTTGCCTTCAACTATCATTCGTTCCCTGCCTTCTCTTCTTCTAGTTATATGTCCAAAATATCTCAGTATATTTTGGTTGATAGTTGTGCTGAGTCTAGTTTTTATGTTAAGTTCGGCTAATATTGAATTATTTGTGCGATGTGCGGTCCATGGTATGCGCAACATTCTCCGGTAGACCCACATTTCAAATGCCATTATACGTTTTGAATCTGCTTTTTTGATGGAGGCGTAATTTTGTGTTTTTTGTAATATCAGTATTCTTCCATATTTTTGTAAGTTTGGCTGTTGCCGATCTGGCCATTATGATGCGTCTACGGATCTCGTCTTCGCATCCTTCACTGTTAGTAATGACGGAGTCTAAATAATTAAATTGTCTGACTACTTCGTAACCTGCCAAGTCTCTTATCTCCGGTTGGTTGTTTCTGATTCTATCGATAATCATTACTTTGGTTTTCTGTATATTTATTTTCAAACCATATTCTGTACTCACCGTTCTTAGCCTATTCATAATTTCTTCCAGTTCTTCTGGTGAAGACGCCATTATAACAGTGTCGTCAGCATAACGTAGGTTTTTTATTTTTCTTCCTCCTATCGTTGCTCCACCTTGCCATTCCTCAAAAACTTGACGCATAATGTGTTCACTAGATATATTGAATAGAATGGGGGATATTATACATCCCTGCCGCACTCCAGATTTTAATTTGAAGTTTTTCGAAACCACATTATAACTCTTACATTAGCGGTGTTATTTACATAAAGTGCTTGTAATAGATAGATTAGATGTTCTGGCGTACCCATTTCTCCAAGTATATGCCACATTTTATCCCATTTTACGTTATCGAAGGCCTTGGAGTAGTCAACAAAGCACAAATATGTTTCTATGTTAAGCTCTCGAGATTTTGCGATAATTTGACAATATTAAGAATGTGTTCTCTTGTTCCCCTACCTATGGGACGAATCCGCATTGTTCTTGTGGAATTTGCGGTAAGAGAATGGATTTTAATCTTTCATTGATTATTGTTAGAAGTACTTTGCTCGCGTGAGATATCAACGCTACTGTACGGTAATTACTGCAATCTGTCGGGTCACAGAACCTTTTTTTATATGGGAATAAACGTGATTTTACCCCAGTCATTTGGCCACTTTCCGGTATTCCAGATCTCATTGCAAATTCTAAGCATTACTTCCGTCCCTAATTCTCCCATTTCTTTGAGTATTTCAGCTGTTATTCCATCCTCTCCTTGTGCTTTTCTACATTTTAGCTTTTTTATTGCTGACTCAATTTCAGGTTTCAATATTTGAGGTTCTTTTTCATAACTTCTTTTCTCTGTATTATGGTCTGGGTCGTTGTTAGAGAATAAATAGTATTTCACAATATTGTTTCCACACCTCTGCGATACCGTCTGGGTTTGTTATGGTATTTCCACTATTATCTTTGATGATCTGTGTCTGTGGTTTGAATTCTCTCGCTAGATATTTGACTTTGGAGAAAAGTTCTCTAGCTTCTTGGCGGTCATCATGTTCATCTAGTTGTTCACATATGGTTTTTATATAATTATTTTTGTCCCTTCTGCATAAGTGTTTTATAGTTGTATTTGTGGTGCTTATCTCTATTTACACATATGTAACAGGTAATAATAATAACTTGAAAGCAAGTGAGACGTGAGGCGGAAATATAAAAAAATGCCCTAAATAAAAAACGAATTTGCTGAAAAATTAATGTAAAATGACTAAAAATAAGCTTTATTTGATGACAATTGATGAAGAAATGTTTGAAAATTATTTTAATGTTGATAACAAAAATTTCCAATCCGGAAATTGTCCATTGTTTGGAAGCGTACTAATTTCTTGGAATATTGTCCATAAATATTGACCCCAATGCGAGCACATGCAGAAAACAATAAGTCGTTCAGTGGCAGCAAACAATAATTTCAATTCTAACTGTATACGGTTTCGAATTTCAGAAAAAATGATCGGTGGTCGTTCAGCTGTTGCTTTAGTTTCCTTATTACTCCCACTTGTAATTAAAAAGACCTGTCGATACGTGATTTCAAATGATTTTGCACTGTAACGGATGTGATGATTAATAAAAAGTGAGGCAGGTTTGGACTCAGCTTTATAGCCCTTTCAGTACGGCAACAAAAAATGTTCAACAAATATTTTTTCGAAACTGTGTACTCTATTTTCTGATGTCTAAATTAATACAGAAAAAATAATAAAATAATTCTTTATACAGGGTGTCTTGAAATACGATACCCACACAATTGTGTAGGTTGGGTTTTATTTTACGCAAACTGCAAAATACTAATACATTAGAACACATATTATTTGGTATGAAATTATCAAAAACAGTTCTGGTCTGTGGTGAGACATACGTAAACATCACATTTAAGGTATCTAACATGGGTTCCGCCTGACCTGCAAAATCTTGCTGTAGTTAAGTGGGCAATATTTCTCCAATGTGCGTACCCACATAACCTTTTATATTCAGCTGGTTGTGCAGCTGGATCATTTTGTGGCCTGATTTATGTTTCGTCTTGTGTTTCTTCTTCCTGTTCGACCTATTCTTCCACTTCTTGATCTGATCTTTTTCTTTTAGGTGATGATAGTAAACTCTCGCCGACTTCCATTCTAAATGTAAGAAGATCTAAAAAATCAAGAATGACTTTTAATGTCAACTTTTTGGTTTTTATCCAGATTCTATAATATTCCTATAAGTTCCTGGTCGCAGATATCCACTCCACCCATATTATTATTGTAAGTTTTTATGGGAGCTGCAGTTACACCGGAAGTACCAGAAACCTTAATGTCATTTGGAGAAGATGTGTTTTTGTTGTGAACTAGGGAATCCTACTTGGTCAAAATCCGAAAAATGGCTGTCTCAGAGGCTTTTGCTAAGGCTATTTGGCTCCTTATTCCACGTCGTATCAGAATCAGGGTCATCACTAAAGCCTTCTAGTTTTAAATCTTCATTTATAGTGTTCAGTACCTCCTCGATATATTCTGGTTTGCTAAAGTCAATATCTGCAAACGGAGAAAATGACAATAACGATTCCCCAACCCACCACGAGAGACAACAAGCGCTCGTACTAATAGAAAGTGTAAATTATTGCACACTTTTGTAACTAAACGCATCTGGAATGCATCAATATGCCCACCTGTATGCTGTGAGCAGCTCCTCATATCCCTACCAAGGGAGGTAGAAGCCAGACTCGACTCCGTTGTGTTCTAAGTTACGACGAACGTCTCGAAACCAGCGATATAGTTTCCTATGCGTACAATAATACTCGATAGAGAAACGTAATATTATATCGCTTCACGTCAAACTACCCAGAAATATATGCCAAGGGAGGCAAAACCAGAATTAGGCTCACTTGTGGTTTTACTTATATTCTATAAGGAAGTTAATAGTCAGGGTATTTCTTGGTGTGATTTTATCATTTTATTTCTTTTAATTAGTGTTTGGTGAATTTTTGTATTTCATATATTTTTATTTGTGTTGTTATTGGCTTGGTAAGGTTATTTTTACAATTTACGTACCGTTGTTTGTTTATATTAAATGTATATAAATGAATAATTTTAATACTTTAAGTATATTATAATAAAGCTTATTAATAAAACCTTAGAAATATTAGAAATAGCAGATAATAAAAGGTGCAAATAAACATAAACAAACTATTTATTTTATAACCGAACCGTATTATAATAATATACATACAGAGAAATTAAGATGTGTCTTATACAACGTATACTTCTAGACTAAAAATCAAACTTTAAACTCTACTAACATCGTTTCCACATTCATAATGTAACTCGACACTTTTTCGCAATTTTACGTAAGAGTGTTCGACCTAAAATGTTCGGGGAATCAGCCCGCCCACTAAGACTGCATATGTCCATTTTAACACTAATAAAAATACCATAATTTATAGTTAAATATATTCTAACATCCCCTCGCAACTAAAATTATTTTTGAATTAGTCAAACAGTACTTACCTTTACTACTTAAGTACTCTAACTTAACCCTATTCAGCGGCTTAGTCAACATATCAGCTATCATATCCTCGGTAGGACAATACTTAAAGTTAACAACCCCTTTTTCATGCAATTCCTTTACGAAATGGTACTTTGTATCGATATGTTTTGTCCGATTACTGAATTTGTGATTTGCTAAAAGTTTTAGACAGCTTTGATTGTCTTCGTATATAACTAATTCCGGCTGTAAACGCACAAATTCCTTTATAACCTGTTTTAACCAAATTGCTTCCTGACATCCTTCAGCCAATGCTATGTACTCTGCTTCATTTGATGATAGAGACACGCAATTCTGTTTTCTACATTCCCAATTTATAGGCGAACCCCGTAATAAAAATATATACCCGCTATTTGATTTTCTGTTCCCTTTGTCTTCTGCCCAGTCAGCGTCTGCATAGCCGTATAATGCACTATCTGTTCCTTGTTGTCCTAAAATAAGCTTTTTATATTTAGTTTTCTTTAAATATCTCAACACTCTCTTTGCTTCGCTCCAATCTACTTCTTTTGGATTTTTATTCTGTTGACTTAGTATGGTGACGCTTGCCAATATATCCGGTCTAGTATTTACCTCAATATGTAATAAACCACCAATCAGTTGTTGGTATATTTCACTGTTTTTCATCGGCTTTTCTCTGCTAAGCTTATAGTATCCAACATACAGCGGTATATTGGACTCTTTTGCATCTTTCATCTTAAACTTGTTCAGCAATTTGTCAATATAACTGGCTTGATTTAAACTATATATCCCTTGATCGCACCTTTCAATCTTCATACCTAGAAAATTTTGTAATAATCCCAAACTCGTTATTTCAAAATTACATTTTAGATTTTCTTCAAATGTATCAATTATCTGTATATCCTTTGCTGCTATTAAAATGTCATCCACATATATAAGTACGTAAACCCTCTCATTATTTATTACCTTGATATATAAACATGTATCAATATTGCTTTTACAAAAATTTTCTTTAGATAAAACTTCATCAAGCTTTTTGTTCCAAGTTCTGGCAGATTGTTTCAAACCATATAAACTTTTATTTAACTTGCAAAAAAAACTTGTATCCTTTTCTTCAAATCCCTCAGGCTGTTTCATAAAAATTTCTTCTGACAGTTCTCCATTTAGAAAGGCTGTTTTTGCATCTATATGCCTTACTATGAGATTTTTACTCCATGCCTCTGTAAATAAACTTCGAAGAGTAGCTTGCCGCGCAACCGGAGCGAACACTTCATCGTAGTCTACGCCGCATTTTTGGCTAAAACCCCTTGCTACCAGCCGTGCTTTGTACTTCTTCGAGCTTTGATCTTCGCCTGTTTTTAACTTGAATACCCATTTACATGAGACTATATTCTTTCCCTTTGGTGCTTGTATTAATTCCCAAGTTTTATTTTTCCGTAATGACGTGATTTCCTCTTCCATAGCTTGCTTCCATTTTTCACTATCACTTCTATTAAGCGCTTCTTTAAAGTTTCTAGGTTCTACTTCTTCGAGTTCTGTCAACTTTTCTATGTAGCGCTCAGGTGGAATACCTTTATTTATTCTGCTAGATCTACAATCACCTGAATTCTCTATATCGAGATCTGTATCTAATTGATAGTTAGAATCACCGTCATCGTCATGGGATTCTTTCCAACTTAAGCTCTCATACGTGTTAGATGTGTCCGTAGAATTTTCTATTTAATAAAAATACCATAATTTATAGTGGAATATATTCTAACAATTCGCTTATGTTGGACCATAAAAAAGTTTTTAACAATTACCCATGTTTGTCGTGAATACAGGGTGTTTTTAAACAAGTGTGGCAAACTTCAAGGGGTAATTCTACATGAAAAAATAATGACAGTTTGCTTTATAAACCTATGTCCGCAAATGCTTCGTTTCTGAGATAGAGGGTGTTGAAATTTTTCTTACAAACTGACGATTTATTTATTGCTTTAAAACCGCTTGAGCTATGCAAATTAAATTTGGTGAGTTTTAAGACGTAGTTATTGTACATTTTTTGACATACAAGTAAGAATTTAATATTCACCATTGGCGCGCATACGGGTAATATGAGCGGTTATATTACCCGTATGCGCGTCAATGGTGAATATTAATGCTTAATTGTATGTAAAAAATGTGCAATAACTACCTTTTAAAACTGACCAAATTTCATTTGCATATCTCAACCGGTTTTAAAGCAATAAATAAATCGTCATTTTGTAATAAAAATTTCAACACCCCCTATACACCCCACGAAGCATTTTCGGACAAACCGTTTATAAAGCAAACTCTCATTATTTTTTTATGCAGAATTTCCCCTTAAAGTTGGCCATACTTATTTAAAACACCCTGTACCGATGAGAAAATTGGCTAGTTGTTAAAGTACCTACCTGAATCAAAAAACAAAATGTTGAGAAAACATGAGGCTATAGTTGGAAATTAATTTCAGTATTTTATAAATGCTATAATGTTCCACGGGGTGATGCAAACTTTTAGAAAAAAAACACAGTTTGAGTGGTACACCCGGTATACAATGAAAATTTAACTGTTTAACAACAATACTATTACAGCGATATTGTTAATGAATAAGGCAAAATTATATTAAAATCACTTAAATCGGACAACAGGTTTAGGAAATTCCAGACATCAAAAATGACCCATTTTTAAAGTGTCCGGTTATTTTTGCACCCCAGTGTATTTTCGTTTTTTTATTATTTCATGTGGTGAAAAGTAATACTTAAAATTGCCAATTTTAGAGGAATATTGAATATTGATTATTACTTAATATAAAATTACAAAACCTTGCTATTATACTCTTCCTAAACTCTAAACTACACATCCTATAATCTTTGCATTGATAAATTAACATTTTGGTTGCTACGTTTTACTCATTTGAAGGTAATCACTAATCCAATACGATTTTTTTAGTAATTTTTTGTTCACCCTTTGCTACAGCTGCTTAAAAATCATAATGCTTCATTTTGGATACATTTTATGATGCCGCTCTGTAGAAGAATCACATAAAACCACCCATTCATTCCCATCGGACACAAAAAAAGATGTTATTTATGTGCAATATTGACGGCTTAACGGATTTTATTTACATAAAATTTGATCCCCGAAAAGTTTTAAAGCCACTTGAAGACGTTTTTGGCGCATGACGCTTCATTCGAAGTTGTCAACACATCGTCTATTAAATCTATCCTCTTATCAATTTCAGACGGTAATAAACAACCTCACAACAGTTCTTATCGGGGCGGAATATGAGAGAATCACATAAACAGATTTTTTTTTCGAAAATAATCCATAACAAAAATATAACATCTAAAATTTTATGATCCTTCTTTTGATAAATCGGTGGTTTTGAGATAAACGTTAAAAATTTAATATTTTAAATTCCGACGATAAGAGGTCGAGAAAGGCCAACAAATTTATAAACTTTCATTTCTGATTGATCTGTTGATGGTTTTTAGTTTCATGTAGGGCACAAAATAATTAAAACGTTAAATTATATTAAGTTATCTACATATTTATATAAAATCTGTATTTATGTATATCGCTATGAGATGCAAAGAGGCCTAAGCCCAATATGCAACAAATGAGAAAAACTGTTTTCAAACTTAAATTACACAGATTTAGCCATACGGCTCACACTCCCTCTAAGGGGAAAATTGACTCATCCCAGATACCTACGGTATCAAAAGGATTGAACTCTGGTGGGACTCTTTCCGTGTTATCGAGCCCGAGGTGACTTGGTATGTGCAGGTGTATCTCCCAAAAATTTTCGTACACATCTGGCCGTTGCGAGTAGTACAGCTTTCTGCATGGTTTTGTAGAGATGTTCATTTAGAACCAGCTTTTTTATGCTTTCGAGGAGGGTCTTCGGAATGACTCCAGTAGTAGACATAATAATAGGTATCGTCTGGGTACTTTGCATTCTCCATTGTCTTCGTATTTGAATTTCCAGATCTTTGTACTTGGCGATATTTTCAGTAAATCTGGTCTCTTATGTGCCACTGTTTGGTCTGTGAGCACAGTGCGGTCCCAGTATAGCTTGTAGTTGCCATCCTTAAGCATACTCTCGGGGAGATGGTCCGTTTGGAGAAGTCCCAGCTTGATAGCTATCTCTTGATGAAGGATTTTTTCCACTGCGTCATGCCGTTCCTTGTATTCAGTGAATTACACTATTAATGTTAGAATTATTAGAGGTTACGTTGTAATTTTTTGCAGAGCAATATAGAATTCTGACATATTTTTTCAGGAGTTAATTATAATATGGAAAATCTTGCACTTTTGGTTGCCTGATGTTACCTTGACAAATCTATATTCTAGCCCTTCTTCCCATATTTTCACGGTTTGCGTGTGGAAGTGACATTTGGCAATTTCCGCGATTGTTGTAGTTGATCAGCCAAAAAGATGACCAGGTCCTAAAAGTAGTAGGCCTGCTGCCTTCCTACAAGGGCGGATCCAGGGAGGGGGCCATGGGACCATGACCCCCTCCGAGAATTAAAAAAATATAAATTTAAATATTTGCAGTTCAAATGTTTTTAATTTCAAACACATATATGTATATGTACAAAACAGGGGATAAATATGTTTTCTGCGCTAGAATTGAACAAAGACAGTAACAGAAGCTTCAAGAATGACATAGGATGTTTTTTAAATCAAAATGTTGATAATTTTACAAAGTGCCAATTGTTAGAACGACTTTGACAGCCATCAAAATCGTATCAATTTATACACACAAAGAATAAAAAAGTCACTAGCACTTAGACCAAAGGAGTTGGTGAGTATTTTCGAACAGTCAAAAGGAATTGTTTTACATTTATTGTGTTTTATTTTTCTAACGAAAAGTATGGTCACAATAAAGGGATAACAGCCCAAAGCCTTGTCACGAAACCCTTAACATCTTTCACCAAACTCATGAGCAAAGACGGAGCCATACAAACCCATGAAAAACATCATACCACAAGGAGTGCGTTCAGGTTGAGCTGGATTTTCTACAAAGTTATCGCAACCCTCAAAAGTCAGTCATTAACCAGATAGACTCTCAGAGGTCTAAACAGATACAAAAAAATAAAGAAAGACTACGACCAATAGTAGGGTCCTAAATATTCCTCTACGAGACCATCGTGATGATGGCCTTCTGCTTCTGGACGAACATGCTGGACCTAGCAATGAGGGGAATTATTGTTAAGGTTTACACCGCATTAGGAGATAAGACTTACATTAGTAGCGCCAGTCAAAAGCAATTAATAACATGTTGTGGTGAAGAAATAATTGAACAAATAATAATCAATCAGGTTCAAAGTGCAAATTATTATATTAAAGTACTATCTGTCATATTTGACGAAACGACCGACGTATCCCACGTGGAACAGCTTTCTCTAAACTTTGAGATACATAGACAATAACAACATTCGTGAAGACTTTGTCAAGTTCATTGATGCTTATGAGAACCTAAAAATAATTAGTGAAAATCAAGAAAGAGGGAAATAACAATGCCTGACAGGAGAAGCATTGGGAAAATAGTATTAAACTTGTCGAAAAACCTGCACTTGGATCCGAAGAAATGTGTAGGACGTAGGAATCGGTACTACGACAGGAATGGTGAATTTTAAGGTACTTCTCATACACGGTAAAAGTGTGTGAAAAGTGCCTTAAAACTCACCATTGTAACCCTAATTTTTTTAAATTATCCCCCGTACCTCCGGTACCTCTCCCCAAAAAAAGTTCATGGCCCCTCCCGAAAATCTGTCCTGGATCCGCCCTTGCCTTCCTAGCTAGCTGGTCAGCATTTCGGTTGCGATTTAGGTCTTCAAACGCTAGGATAAACCTATGAGGTAGTTGCAATGGTAAGAGATGCCTTTGGATTCAGGGGTCGTGAGTTCGAATCTCAACTGGGTAGGAGATTTTTCGTTTACCTATTAAAAATTGATAAATGTCGACTTTTCAAAGTAACAGGACATTTACTGAACACACACAATGTAGCGTGTCACACTAAACACTACACTAGGTAATCTGATTGCAAAATTAACTGTACATCAACAAAATATGATTAAAATAAGTAACATTCACCATCATTGCTCGATATCTTTATACACTTTTGTCGTTTGAAAGTTTGGAACTTTGTCCTATAAACGTATAATGTCGATCTATGTTATAACGGCATTATTAAATTAGTACAATTAAATTTATTTTAGTATCTGCTAATTCAAATGTTTTGATCAAACGCTAGCTTATATATATATATATATATATATATATATATATATATATATATATATATATATATATATATAATGTTCTTGAACTCCTAAGTGGAGCATAGAGCTTCAGTGAAAACGCGCCATCGGGTTCTATTTTGCGCTAGGGCCTTCACCTCATTCCAAGACTTTCCTTGACTTCTTATCTCGTCCATGATGGATCTTCTCCAAGTTTGTGCTGGGCGACCTCTTTTTCTCTTTCCTTGGGGATTCCACTCTAGGGCATTTTTTGCAATACTGGAACTATCTTTTCGGAGTGTGTGACCTATCCACCCCCACTTTCTGTATTTTATTTCATTTTCTACCCTCTTTTGTTGGGTCAGGTGTAGCAGATCTTCGTTTCTGATGGTGTTTGGCCAGAAAATACGAACAATTCTTCGTAGACATTTGTTAACAAAGACCTGCAGTTTGTCTGTAAGGTATTTTGTCACTTTCCAGGTTTCACATCCATAGAGTAGAACAGACATAACATTTGACTGGAATATTCGGATCTTTGTCCTTGTAGTATATTCTCCAGACCTCCAAACAGGGTTAAGCATGCTGAAAGCTTGTTGAGCTTTTCGTATCCTCATATGAATATCGTCTTCTGTACCTCCGCTTTCTGTTATGACACTTCCAAGGTACGTGAAGTTCTCCACATTTTCAATCTGCTTGTTGTCGATATTAAATAGCGTGTTGTTCCTTGCATTTATTCTCATCGACTTGGTTTTACCAATATTGATTTTTAAACCTATTTTATTGGCCTCAGTGGATAGTGTTTCCAATTGGTCGGCCACATCCTGGAACCTTTGTCCTAACAGGCAGATATCGTCGGCATATTCCAGATCACTTAGGCGTGTGGTTAACGTCCATTGTATCCCTTTTGTGTCGAAGTCTAGTTTGGAGAGAACATAGTCCAGAGCTATGTTAAACAGAAACGGAGAAAGCACACATCCCTGTCTGACTCCAGTAAGTACGTCAAATTCGTCACTGTTGACCCCATTGTGTGTCACGCTGCACGTCGCCTCAGTGTACAGTGACTTTATAATGGAAATTATTTTATGGGGAATGTTTCTTAGCTCTAAAATTTTCCATATAGCAGCATGAGACAGGCTGTCAAAGGCACGTTCTAAATCGACAAAGACCATGTATAGAGGTGTGTTCCATTCAACCGATTGTTCCATTATTACCCTCACTGTATTAATGTGATCTATGCAGGAAGATTCTGGTCTAAAACCTGCTTGATTCGCTCGAAATTCAACCTTGTTTGTTAATCTTTTATGTATGATGATCGTAAAAATTTTATTTATGACGGTAAGCAAGGTTATTCCTCTCCAATTTTTGCACAGTGTGAGGTTGCCCTCTTTTGGAAGCTTAATAATATTACCTTTTTTCCAGCCCGCTGGAATGCGGTTTGTTTCCCACACCTCTCGGATTATGGGGAGCAAAAGTTCAGCGGTTAGATGCGGGTCAGTTTTAAGTAGTTCGGCAGCAATGTTATCGATTCCCGGGGACCTGTTATTTCTCAGAGATTTGATAGCTGTTATTATCTCCATTTTGGAAGGGGACTCGCAAGATATATGCAAGTCTACATTCTGCGGGTTTTCGACAATTTCATCCGCGTTATCCCTGGGCGTGCCTAGCATCTCCTGAAAGTGCTCTTTCCATCTCTCTACTTGATCATCCGTTGTAGTAAGTAATTCACCTGTCTTGGATCTTACAATGTTCGAACAGTTGGGCCCATTTTTTGTTAATCGTCTGGTAATTTGGTACAGCTCTCTAGTCCTGTTGTGTTGTGCAGCTGTTTCTGCTTGTTTTGCCAGTTCTTCAGCCCACCTTCTTTTGTCTCTTCTTGCATTCCTTTTAACTGCTTTATTTAGTGTTTCATATTCTTGTTGTCGGTTCGTTCTTCCTTCTACAGTTCTTGCTTGCAAGATATCTTTTTTTCGTTGTTTTCTTTCCTCGATAAGATTCCAAGTTTCATCTGATATCCATTCCTTTCTATCTTTCTCTTTTTTACCCAGTTTGTCTTCAGCTATTTCTGTCAGAACATTTGCCAAATCTTCCCAGCTATTTACTTCACGTTCTCTTGTTTTTACTTGAAGCTCCTCCCTAAACATGTGTTTTCCTGGAAGAGTTTTTAATTTGTTCAGGTTATATGTGGGTCTGTTGGTGTTTCTTGTGATTTTGTTTTTTGCCATCTTGATTTTAATGGTACCAATTAACAGATGGTGGTCACTTGCGATGTCTGCTCCTCTTTTATTTCGTACATCAAGAAGAGATGATCTCCATCTTTTTGATATGGCGATGTGCTCTATTTGGTTTTCTCTGGTATGACCAGGGGCAGTCCATGTTACCTTGTGAATATTTTTATGTGGGAAGATGGTTCCACCAATAACTAAACGGTGATTGGAGCAAAAATTTGTAAAGCGCTCTCCATTTTCATTCATCACTCCCAGGCCGTGTTTGCCCATTACGGTTTCTAAATTAATATTATCTTCTCCAACTTTGGCGTTCATATCGCCCATCACTATAAGGATATCGCCTTTGTTTACTTGTTGGGTTGTTTGTTCTAGTTGTTCGTAGAAAATGTCTTTATCTTCGAGGAGAGATGTGTTCGTAGGAGCATAGCACTGAATAACTGTTATCTTACGGTATCTGGTATAAAATCTGACAGTCATAATTCTGTCATTACGCTAGCTTGGGCCGTCTTAAAATCAATAGCATGGAGAGTTCCCCTGTCTTTCTTTGTTTCAAACTACTGATATGCTTTATCAACGTGTTTGTTTATTTTTTTTAACGTGCTAAGTTTTTATTAACTAACAATACAATATTTTTATGTGTTTATCACTTTTTTAATGTAAACATGTCTTATTTAGATTCTTTTATCATTAACTAACTTTTAAGATAACCTTTAGTGAAAAGTCAGAATGATTAAGATGAAGGTATGAAGTATCAATAATTTTAAGTGCTAAATAAGAAATTTTGATCGCGTATTTTATTGATAAAGGCGTTCTTGGTACAGATTGTACAGATTTTCATGCACATAAAAATTTCGTTTTGAAGATCATCAATTTTCTTCTTGTTCTTCTTCTTTTTCAAATTTCTTCTGTTTCCTATTGGGAACCGTCTTTAGTCGTCTACTACTTTATTATTTGTTGTCATTCAACATAATATGTATATGATCGTTTTATTTCACTCATCTTTCTTACCTAATTCTTTATGTTCTCCGCTTTGCATATTCGTCGTTCGTGGTATATTTGTACTTCTAGCTCTGTGCCATAGGTAGTGTCTTACCATCGATTTTTCTAAGGGTTTTCATCTCTGGTCTTTCTAACATTCTTTTTGGTCTTTCTGTGTAGGGTCGTGTTTCATTATGCCGCGTACGTCATTATTGGTCTGATGACCACTTTGAAAATTCTGCCTATCATTTTTTTCCCGATATTTTTATTTATTCATACAGTTTCATTTAGACATCCAGCGGCTCAATTTTTTCTATTCACGTGATCATCCACTATCCCTAGCTACATAGTGTGACAGCCTAGATATTTTTTAAACTCTATCTTTGCGTCAGCGTCGTCTACATAGCAGTCATTTTTCATGGAAAGTAGCCAACACAGTCATGATTCCTAAACCTAGGAAACCACCTACCAGCACAGAATCCTACAGACCTATTTCTCTTCTTAACACTCTAGGTAAAGTCTACGAGAGAATCCTCAAGGAGAGACTCGTAGAATTCCTAGAGACAAACCACATTCTCCCCAGTTTTCAATTTGGATTCAGAGCTGAACATTCCACACGTAACGCATTGATTGAAGCAGCTACTTTCATTTCCCAAACCATTAATGAGCATAGAAAATATGCTATAGGCATCTTCCTAGACGTCCAAAAGGCCTTCGACCAGGTCTGGCACCCAGGCCTGATCGAAAAACTCCACCGATTTGGACTGCCTATAACATTTATCAAACTTATTCATTCCTACCTCTCAAATCGAACAATTCGCGTCAAAGTCGCTAACAAATTATCCACCCCATTTACTCCTCAAGCAGGAGTGCCACAAGGATCCATATTAGCTCCTATACTATACACAGCGTACAACAGTGACATTCCCCATCCCATTAATCGAACCGAGTCAATCCTACTTTACGCCGACGATACTGCACTGCTCACTGCAGGCACTGCGCGAGGCACGCTAGGACGGCCCTCTGCCTTCGATAGGGCCCAAACTCTATTAGACAAGGTAGTGAGGTGGTGCAATAAATGGAGAGTCACCCTCAACCCAGCCAAAACACAAATGATTGCCTTCAGACACCCTCGTAGTGCTAGGTACGAAACAACCAGAATAACCCTTCAAGGAGAAACTCTTGAATATCGTCCGTCGGTGGTCTACTTGGGAGTCCACTTCAGCAGGACACTCAATTGGAACATCGACATCCAACACACCCTATACAGGGTAAGAAACAGAGCTAAACTCCTTGGGGCGTTATCTGGAACGTTTGGAGGCACATCTAGCAAGACTCTCCTGCACACCTATAAAACCTTCATAAGGCCCATTATCGACTACAGTCTGTAGTCCAGAAACACTGGAGATATCCGTCGGTATTGGTACATCCACTCGCTAAACTACCCCCCATAAATGAGAGAATCCGTTCTCTCAGCAACAAATATGTCATACGAACGATTAATGGTAACAACCAAAGGGCTAAAAATGTCCTAATTACCCCTTGCAATCGGCGAGGGCATATACTCACCGGGACTCCCAAAAACAAAGTTCCATTCCCTCCGGCCAATCTTCTACAATTGGCCAGAAACGAACTTCCCGATGAGTACTACGAAATACTTGAACAAACTCCCTTAATGTATCGCAGATAAACAACTGCATCCCCACACGCTGATCTAAGAGCCGTTCCTCTAAGGTGACAGATTTGGAACCCCCTCACTGACTGGTCGCTTGCTGAGCATGGCAATTTCTATCTTTCGCTTCTACAGCTTCTGCGGTAAAACCACCTTCTTAACCCAATCCACTAGCAATTCTGCTTCTCCACATACCATCGACGCAATCTCCCACACTCCTGAAAAGGAGGATCCTTCACCCTGAAGAGGCTTAAGCCTAAACGGGGTATAAACGACGAGTTTTCACTTCACTACATAGCAGATTAGTTTAAGTTATTTTTCACCCATTTGCTATCCTTTTTTCGTTCTTAACCTAAGAATCTACATACTAGACTGGAATAAATATATCTCTTGCCTCCTTTTGTAAATATGGACGATATGTGTGTTTCAATTTCGTTGAACAATACTAGAATAAATGATACCATATTTCAACAATTTGATGATGACGCATGACCTGAAAAGTCTTAATAACAAAATGCAGCTATAGGTCACCGATACGTACGTTTACGTAGAGATAAGTCTTTCTACTTTTTATATCAGTATCAGACTTTACCACAGATGTACAGTTTGCGGTTTGTACGCTGAAAAGTTTTTTTATTTCAATCGATATTTGATCATAAACCGATAGCGATCTGAATCACAATAGGTGCCAATAGTACGATGATAAATATATACTAGTTATATCTGTGAGATGCTTAATATCTATAAACACGTAGTTCATTTGGTTGGTTTTGTTTTGGTCGGGTGAAATATAGATATGCTTTATGTATGTATTTCCATGAAAACCTAGTTGCTACTAAATAATATTTATACAGTATGTCCCTGTAAGTTCTATCCATATGGAAAAAAATTTTTATTATTAATTTTACGAAAAAAAGTTATTCTTTATAAAAAGCTCTGCATGGTCCAAAACCTAGGATTTAACCATCAAATATCAAATTTTTTGAATATTATACGAGGTATGTCAAAAAGTTTGAATTTCACTCAAGAGTAAAGTAGCTTTATTTTTCACAATATTGAAAATTGCTATTATGAAAAGTTGTTTGGAATTAAAAACTGTAGTCTAGTATACAATTACATACTTCTAATTGAAATTTTTTTTGAAAAATTATGGATAACTAACATTATTTTCAGTTATTTTAATTCAGATAACTCTTTTACTATTAATTTTACGAAAAAAAAGTGATTCTTAATAAAAAGTTCTGCATGGTCTAAATTCTAAAATACAACCATCTTTTGTCAAATTTTATCAATTTTATACGAGGTATGTAAAAAAATATGAATTTCGCTCAAGAGTAAAATACGTTTATTTTTCACAATATCGAAAATTGTTATTATGAAAAGTTATTTAGAATTAAAAACTATGTTTCAGTATGTAATTACATCCTTCTAATTGAAATATTCTGAACTATAAAGGTACTTTACTTTTGATCTAAATTTATCTTTTTTGACATACCTCGTATAAAATTGATAAAATTTGATATAAGATGGTTGTAATGTAAGTTTTAGACCATCCAGAACTTTTTATTAAGAATCACTTTTTTTCATAAAATTAATAATAAAAGAGTTATCAGAATTAGTGGAGTCACTGAAGGTTTTCACCTCCGATTTCAATGAACCTTCATCTATTTTCATGAAAATTAGTGGGTAGTTAAAAGATACTTCAAGGAACAAAGGTGACATGATGCCAACTTTCGCTTTTACCCTGGGGGTGGATGCCACCCCTTCTCGGGGGTGAAATTTTTTTAATAAAAAAAAATACCAGGTATCGATAGGTAACTTCTAAGCAAAATTTGTTATATAAAGTTATTAACATAAATCAATACTTTTTGAGTTATTAAATATCAAAAATTTTATTTTTTCTAAAAAAAATGCATGTTTTAAAGCTGTTTTTCACGTATTACTCAAAAACTATCAGGTTCTGTAAAAAAACTATTATAACCAAAATTAAAGGTGATAAAAAATTTAATATACTCCCCACTTAAAGAGCTAAACTAATGTTATTTCAAAGTGAGTTATGGGTAATTGAATGTATATTTTTTTCGACGAGTACTCAAATCTATGTATTCAAGCTTACATAACGGGAAAACGATGCATTTTATAGAATATACTTGTTAAGCACTTGTCAAAGTATTTTAGAGTACCTATCAAATGTGCTCCAGTAGAAGTTAATAGAGTCAAAATTGAGCAAGCTATGATTGAAAATAAGAGAACTCTTTCGATTTTTTAGGAAACATTGAAAAATAAAACATACGCCATTTCCACAAAAATTAAAGTTTGTAGTAATCCTCAAAACAGTTTCTTTAGGTTAACATAGTTAATGATTTAAACAATTTTCACCGGTTAAGAATGCATATTTTTGAAAAAAAGGTACAATTTAAAAAAATCAGAATATTTAAAATTATCGTACTTTTCATATTCTTTTGATAATAACTCCAAAAAATACTCAATATACCAAAAAAATTATACATAACTAAATTTTAGTTTTTTCTGTTACAAATGCTCCACCCATTTTACTATTTCCGTAGAGTAAAAAGTAACCGAGATAGATACGTTTAAAATTACAATTTTTCTGTGAGAACCATGTAACCGGGGCCATTTAACCTTTTATTGTTAAAAAAGTGAGAGGTTTAAAAGACTAATTTTAACATTTTTTAATAGCTCTTGGAATCAACTATTAATTATTTTTTAGGTAAACCTGATATCTTAAAAATTAACGGAGTTATTTACAGAAAAACAATAACATTTTTTGGAAAAAGTTTTAAAAGACACATTTTGAAGCATTTTTGGTGCATAAATTTTAATGCTATCAACTTGTTCGAGGGCTTATTTGATAGATATTTCTATAAACTTTGACAAATGTTTAATAAGTTTATGTTATAAAATGCATCATTTTGCCGGTATTTAAGCTTGAATACTTAAATTTGGGTACTCGACGAAAGAAATATACATTCAATTACCTATAACTTACTTTTAGTTAAAATAAAAAGGTTTTTCGAGTAAGAATTTTATTTGATTTTTTATTAGCCTCAATTTTGATAATAATAACTTTTTTGTAAAAACTTATAGTTTTTGAGTTATTTATGAAAAATCGGTTAAAAACATGCATTTTTCTCACGAAAAATTAAAATCTTTGATCTTTAATAACTCAAAAAGTTTTGATTTATTTTAATAACTTTATCTAACAAATTGTGCTTATAATTTGTCCCTCTATCTAATTGTGGGGTTATTTTTAATAAAATAATTTTCACCCCCGAGGAGGGGTGGCATCTAACCCCAGGGTAAAAGCGCAAGTTGGCACCATGTCACCTTTGTTCCTTGAGATATCCTCTAACCACTCACCAATTTTCATATTCACCTTCAGTGACTGCACTAAATTGAAATAACTGAAAAAATAATGATAATTTCTCAAAAAAAAAAATTTTGTTCAATTAGAAGGATGTAATTGCATATTAGAATATAGTTTTTAATTCCAAACAACTTTTCATAATAGCAATTTCCAGTATTACGAAAAATAAAGCTACTTTACTCTTGAGTGGAATTCAAACTTTTTGACATACCTCGTATGATATTCAAAAAATTTGATATTTGATGGTTAAATCTTAGGTTTTGGACCATGCAGAGCTTTTAATAAAGAATAACTATTTTTCGTAAAATTAATAATAAACAAGTTTTCCATATGGATACAACTTACAGGGACATACTGTATAAGGAATAATCAAGTCTTAACTCATGGTCGTTACATTTTAATTGTAAACTTTCTTTTCCCGAGGTGCTCTTAAAAATGGCTTCTTGTCCAATGTTTTGCATTTAAGCACCATGGATCACCTTGAAAACATGTGAAGGGGAGCTCTTATGTTCTGTTGCTGCTTGACCAATAATAAGCGTATTCCTAAAGAAGCTATCCTTACAATCTCACTGTACATATTCTACCGTGAACAGGTTTAAATTGTGAGCATTGTTTCTGACACAATCGTCAACAATAATAAGTAGTTATTTATGTATTAAGAGCGAAAAGTGATACAGTATTGCTTGAGAGTAATGGCTTGATTACACGTAACGAGTACAGTGGAGAGACAGCAAACTGTTACTAGGCCGAGACAGTGGTGAGGGCGAGAGATAGTTTATACGTATTTGGCAATTTTTGAATTTGGAGCCCAGTCAGTTCAGTTTCGATTCTCAAAAACAAGGAGTAGTGTTCTTATGGATCGTAAAGCTAACATTAAAAATATATCAAACGGCTTATACTATACCATTTTTATTCAAGAATTGATGGATATATTAGAAGGAGATAAGCGGCTTTGGACTATAGACAATGGATTTTAAGAAGCCCAAATCTCTCTGCTCCCAATAGTACGATGATATACTAGTTATATCTGTGAGATCTTCCGATTTCTTCGATTCATTGATTTTTTTTATTTCTTGTCTATATGTCGAATTTAAATTTTTTATTTTATTTGACTTCTTGAGTTTTAAAACCAACAATATTTATTTCTTCTACAATCGATCATCACGTTTTTGTTTATCACAAGTCGTCTCCTCTGATGAAGTGGTAATATGCACAGTTACACAGCGAGTGTTGTTTACACATACCGAGTGGATTGGAGAGTATACGATTGAAGGGTTGGAGGTCGAAGACTCGGCCTAGTAAATAGAACAAGATCCGAGTGACTGTCTCGCCATATGACTGGGTCGAGTGCTCGGCCAAGTACTCGTTATTATGTTTATACCAAACGAGCACTCGGCCGAGAACACTGTCTCGCTACAATACTCGTTACGTGTAATCAAGGTTTATGAGTCACCGCTCGACGTGTAGCGGAGGGCGGTAATTACTCGAAAGCAATAATGTCACTTTGCGCTTGTAATACATACAACATTTTTTCTACAATCACTTAATAAAATGAAATTATTTTTAAATCATTAACTTTATTGTTACTATTTTATATCTGTCATTATAATGTCATAACATTAACTTTTATATTTTTCAGTTTGAATGTTCAATGTGTTTGTATTGTAGGGTTGTACGGTTGCTACGGACGACGAGCGTAAAATCAAACTTTACGCGCTCTAGATCAATAAAGTGACGGTAGTCAGTAAACGTCAACTTTTCATTGCCATTGACAAGCGAAAAAGTCTTCTTTATCAAGTGATTGTAGAAAAAAGTCTTTATGTCCGTTCGCACCATTAATATATATGCAATAGCAATAGAGTATATTGCACAAATTCGACAATTTTTATATAAATAGTACGCTTTTGTAATTAATGTTTTCTTCTTTTTCCTTTTTGTATGTAGCCTTTAAAGCCTGTTTCTTCTTCAATATTAGTCTCCTAAATTTTGTTTAAATTACCGCACCATCTTTTTCTTGGTCCAATACTTCTTCGTCCATTTGGTGACTGATATCGTTCTATTCGTACTTTCCTATCCTCTGCCATTCTACTATAATGTGTTCGTTCCACTCCTATTTCCGTTTTTCACCCATCCATTTATATCTTCTACATTGCATGATCTTCTTATGTTTTCGCTTCTCTCCCTATCCAACAGAATTTTTCCTGATATTCGTCGAAGTATTTTCATCTCTGTTGTTTCTAGTAGTTGTCTCGTTTTAATGTGTCAGGTCTTGTCTCCGCCGTGTATGTCAATATAAGTCCAATTGCTGCTTTATAGATTCTTGCTTTTGTGTCTTGTCTTAGGTGTTTGTTTTTCCAGATTGTGTCATTAAGAGATCCCGCCGCTTTACTTGCCTTTAAGCTTCTGTTGTCGTACTTCCTCTTCAACATCTCCGTAACTGGTTATATCTATTCCCAGATATCTACACCTTGCTTCCTGCTTTATTATTTTCCCATCAATTTCGATTTTACATCGTAGTGGGTATTTAGATGTTGTCATACATTTGGTTTTTTCTGCTGATATTATCATATTGTATTTCTTGGCTGTTGTATTGAAGATGTGTGTTAATCTTTGGAGATCGTCTTCTGTCTCGGCGATTAATGCGGCGTCATCTGCATAACATAATATTTGGATTTCTTTGTTGCCCATTCTGTAACCATGACCTTTACGTACTGCTTCTATTATTTCGTCCATTATTATATTAAAGAGAAGTAGGCTTAACGAATCACCTTGTCTGACTCCGCTTTGTACTGGCATAAACTGTGTTAGTTTTCCATTTATCTTTGCCTGTATTTGATTATGGAAGTAGATGTTTTCGATGGTTTGTATAATATTGATTGATATGTTTCTTCTATAGCGTAATTGTAAGACATCTTTGACTTAGATGCGATCGAAAGCCTTTGTCAGGTCTATAAAACATAGGTATGCTGGTTTATTGTACTCGATGGCCTTTTCTGTGATTTGTCTCAGTACAAATACGGCGTCTACGCAGGATCTTCCGGATCTGAATCCTTGTTGTTCATCTGATATAATTGTTTATTATTATTAATACTTGTAAAATAGCTATTCTGTTTTTATGAGATGGGGCTGTTAGCCACACCCAAACCCCAACTTGGACCAGCTTTTACGACTTTTTATCATGGTAGAAAATGAAGATGTCCTAAAGCGCCTAGTTTACAGATTCAATGTAACAGCAAGCAAGTTAACCTTGTTAATATTCTGCGAAAAGACCCAGTCAATGGTTATATCCAAGAGTCCCATCAGATGTAAACTAATGATTAATGAACACATAATAGAACAAGTCATGAATCTCAGCTACCTCCTAATACAACTATCGGATGATAGATTGCAGATAAAGCCAGAATATCGGGTTACTTTAGGGATATCATATGGAGGAACAAATATATGAGCGTAGAAAGAGAGAGAGAGCAAAATCCGGATATGTTAAGCATGTGTAAGACCAATACTAAGATACGCAGAGAAAAACGAGCAGTAACGTCACTCACAAAAGATTGATGAGAACTGCAGAAATGAAAGTACTAAGAACTATGCGAGGAATTTGTCTCAGATACAATAACGAATGAGGATACTTCAGGAGAAACTGAAGTCCAGGATGTGGTGAGATGGAGATAAGCACGACGCCGCAAATGGAGAGATGATGTCGACAGAATGGAAGAATAGCGAAATGGGCAAAAACACATAAGCACAATACAAAAAGACCCCTAAAGAGATGGTATGTCAGCTGGACATCACAAAAGCTGGGATGATAGAATAAATAGGATCTGTTCTACAAGAAAATGAAGAAGGAGAAGGAGAATTATCAGTCAAAGGCAATGAAGATATAAGTAGTCAGTACCAGAAAATATAAAAAATTTCTACTGTGAAATAAAGTCGGATATAAAAACAATTTAGGGAAGACTTAAGATTAACACTGGAAAAATGACTGAAGATAAAGACTCGAGAATACTAAAGGATAAATAAGATCACCAAATGTAAAAGGACAAGAGAACGCAAACAAAAAGATGATCAAATAATAATACAAGAATAAAAAACCGCTAAACGCCGTAAAAATGAGTGGCGCATAATATTCCAGCTACAAAAGATCTGATATGAATATTACGTGGCGCGAAAATGTATTTTCATTTTGATGCAAAACAAAATTCTAGTTTTATTTTAAAAGATTTTTTCATAATATTTGCCCAATTTGAAGTAGAACGCGCCACAAGAGAGTAACTTTGATACACTTTGAATTTTGAAACTCTTTTGTGGCGCGTTTACTTCAAATTTAGCAAATATTATGAAAAAATCTTTTAAAATAAAACTAGCATCATTTTTGTTTTGCATCAAAATGAAAATACATTTTCGCGCCACGTAATATTCATATCAGACCTTTTGTAGCTGGAATATTGTATGCGCCACTCATTTTTACGGCGTTTAGCGGTTTTTTATTTTTGTATCAGGAGTTTTCAAAGTTATTTATAAATTAAATGTATAAAGTTGAATGCAATATTTCTCGATTACACGTTAAGCTTTATAAATGGTCGCCTTTGTCGCTTTATCTCCCAAATGATCTAGTGTCCATCGAATGTACACTAGATTTTTTTTATTCGAAATAGATTGAAAAAAATATTGGGATGGCCGGTAAATGAACTCGGATTGCCCGTTGCCAGATCAAATTAGCGTCGTAACCACTACAACTACATAAACCATTTAAGGAATTATCGTTAATTGGATTATACTTTTGTAGCTTAATAACTTCTAAACGGCTTAATCGATTTTGTTCACTAAACATGAGTTTGAAACGTATTGACAAGTAGTATCTTATGTATCTAAGGTCAAGTATGATAACTGAAGCTATTACAGGAATTATTGAGCTTGAAAAACCGTTTTTTTCCATAAGAAATAGATTTGATCATACTTATGAAGCCTATAACTTAAAAATTCGAATTTTCCCGGATATATGGTATACACCGTTAGATTCGTCTAGAGTCCTTCTACAAACGCTTAGTTATTGACGTAATTCGTAGGTTGAAATTTTGAGTAATTGTCGAAAAACCAAAATTTTCAACGTTTAGTTTTTCAGTTTTTCTGCTATACTGAGCCGTGTGTATGTCTGATCCTGACAGCTTAGACACCATTTGAGAGCTTAACTCAACGCTATTGATTTGGTGTATTTACTGTTCTCCTGTCTCTTCTTGAACCGAAGATATATACCGCCAAAATATATGCCGTTTTGGGACATCTTGGCTATTAAAGCTCCCTATGTAACGCACAGCTGAATGTGGCTGAATTTTTATGTTTGTGGGTCGCAGTGTTGCCATGCTGTTTTCTATATATTTCTTTCATAATTTCAATCAATGTTAAATGTACCTACACCTACAAGAATAATAGAACAAGAATAAAAAACCGCTAAACGCCGTAAAAATGAGTGGCGCATAAAATATTCCAGCTTAGAGTTGCACAAGTTTGACTTGAATGTTTGAACTTGACTTGAGTTTGACTTAATTTCAAGTCAAACTCAAGTCAATCCTTCTGACAAATATTTCAAGTCAAGTCAAACTGGTCAATCGTACAGGTTTGAAAATTCAAACTGTTTGTCAAACTAGTTTGAAAGAGTTTGAACACAGTAGATATACTTTTTTGTCGAGATTGACAAGTTAGTTGCCAATTAAGATAAGAAAATTAATAATACAATGAGTGCCACATAAAAGTAACTTAATACGGGAAGCGATTATAATCAAAATAGGGTCGTAAATTTAAATTTCTTGAAAATGATTCCTGAATGCTTAAACTGCTTGCTGGCAAGTTTCGTTTTATCCATATAACTTTTTTATATCTGAGTGTTACTAGATTAAAACAAAGAATTCGGTGGATAGTTTTTTATCATACAAAGTGTAATTTAATCTACTTTGGGAGCATTCAGGTTCAAGTATTACGTAACGCAAGTTGGGGGGGGGGGGAGTCATGTAAAACGTTACGGCGCGTTACACGGCGAGGGGGTAGGATGGTTCGAACAGCGCATTACGTAATAGTGATGTAACAAATGTCATTTTTTGAACATTCGCGAATACGAATGCGAATATCTAATAACGACATTCGCGAATGGGGATGCGAATTCTCAGTTTTTTTTTAATTTGTTTTTATTTTTGAAATGTTTTCTAAATTTGTAATGAGAAGTTAATTGATATTTAATGTAAATCAATATGAATCTTAAGCTTTATTACATTATGCCAAATAATAAAACAACGTGAAGGCTGATAATCTGATTATACGAGTTTAAGTTACCTTTTTTTAATAAAAAAGATGAGAAAGAGAATGGATTTTGATTTTATTAATCTAACTTTATTTTCAAATTATTATTTCTCTTCTCTGATATTCATATTCGCAAAACATTCCCACAAATTTTGCGAATGCGAACGCGAATGCGAATATGCAAAAAGATGCGGATATTCCCGAATGCGAATACGAATACGAATATTCGTTACATCACTATTACGTAACATTGTTTTTTTAACTTAAATAAAAAAAACTACCGAATCACAATCTTCCACCTTTTCAACTTTCGTTTATATTTTACATAGAACCCCTGGATTGTATTATATTGCCCCCTCACCTCCGCTCATGTTACAATAGGACAAAATAGTATTCAAGTGAAAAAATCTTAAAATTTGTATTTAGCAGTCAAGCACAGTAACATGTGTCTCAATGGACAGCTCAAAATAAAATGATTTGGAATTTTTATGACTTTCTTTTATTAAAAAAGGCATTTAAGGGCCAGTTAGAAAAACATCTGGTTACATACCAATCTGCTAGTTCACTCGAAAATACAATACAAACGTATTGCTGTATATTTATTGGTATTTCTTTAAAATTCAAAACTAACCATTGGGTTATTAGACCTGGATCCTGCGTACCAAAAAAAGTTGATTAATAGCAAGCCGAAAATTTATTAATAGCTTAACGGTGCCTAGTCGGACAAACTTAGATGTACGGGAACACTGGAACGGTGGAAGTTTTAACTGTGGAACAGTTTAATAATTTGGAACGTCAGATTACGAAAACGTCCCATGTATTTTGTCGGACATAACATCCAATTGATTTGTTACCCTTTCATTAAACTCTCATGCAAAAATCAGACTGCTATTACTAACCAACATGATTCCTGTCATTTGACATGTTCTTCATGTTCCACTCATTAAAATGCCCAGTTGGTGATAAACACCAGTCTGATTTTTGCATGAGAGTTTAATGAATGGGTAACAAATCAATTGGATGTTAATCAATCGGACGTTCTATCCGACAAAATACATGGAACGTTTACGTAGTCTGACGTTCCAAATTTTTAACCTGTTCCACAATTAAAACTTCCCCTGTTCCAGTGTTCCCATACATGAAAGTTTGTCTGACTAGACGCCGTTAATCTATTAACAAATTTCAGCTTGCTATTATTCAACTTTTTTTGGTACGCGGGATCCAGGTCTATATGGTTTTACCTACATTTATCTACAATTTAAATTTCTTTCGGAGTCAGGCTACAAATGTTGGGTTTAAATTTTTAAAAAATTAATGTATAAATATGCATTAATAGTATGGTATAACTTATAACTAGACCCAAACCCAGACATCCAAAGTGAAAGTTATCCTCCAACACCAAATTGTTCTATATGGTCCACATAATGGTAAGAAAAAAGTCACACACACCATTTTCAGCTTCGGGTTTGGGGGGAGAGGGGGAAGAAATCGGTAAATTCGGCGATTTTTACGTTTTTTGTCAATCTTTCTAAAACCATGCGGTTTCTAAAGGATTCTACATAAAATTTAAAACAAAAAGGTCCTATACATATTTGTTATAAAAACGGCTCCAGAGTTACGGAGGATGAAAAGTGGAAGTTTTCGATACTTTTTATATTTTTTGGGAAATTTGTAATATTATTACTGATGAAAGAAATTTTCTTTAACAGGATTGTGTTTTGTAAATAAAATTTGCTATTTCAGTGGCATGTTAGTGATAATCCCTCGAAGAAACGTCAACCTCACCACACAAAATCATCATCAATTGACCAAAATATATAAAAAATATCGAAAACCTCCACTTTTCACTCTCCGTAACTCTGGAAGAGTTGATTATATAACAATTATATATAGGACCTTTTTTGTTTTAAATTTTATGTAGAATTGTATAGAACATTGTTTACGCTAAAATATAGTTTTAGAAATATTGACGAAAAACGTAAAAAAAATACTAATTTACCGATTTCTCCCCAATCTCCCCTCCAACCCGGACGCTCAAAATGGTGTAACTTTTTACTGCACAATATGTGGACCATATAGAACAATTTGATGTTGGAGGAAGACTCTTTCTTTGGATGTTTGAGTTAGGCCTTTTTTTGACCAGTTATACTATACTACCTCCGTAACTTTGGAACCGTTCATTTTAGAAGGATTATGCAATGGGCCTTTTTTTATTTCAAATTGAATGTAGAACATTTTTGTATAAAAGGTTGTTCATGCTAAATCGCATAGTTTTAAAAATATTGACGAAAAACGTAAAAAACTACGAATTTACCGATTTCTCTCCCCTCTTCCCTTCAAACCCGACGCTCAAAATGGTGTGACTTTTTTCTGAACATTATGTGGGCCATATAGAACAATTTGGTGTTGGATGATATCTTTCACTTTAGATGTCTGGTTTATGCCATTCTTTGGATCAATAGTATCATACTATAAAACGCTATAAGCTTTCTTAATAATTATTATCCTAACTGGCGCGCTTATTGGGTTTTATATATCATATCAGCCAATACATTTCTGTTTTTTTGGACCTTGTTGGGATTGGGGGATTTCCCCTACCCCTCCCCCACCCATTACTTCCCCCCCCCCCCACCGTTGATCCGCCACTGAACAAATAAAACACGTTGCGTAATATTCAAACTTTTCAAACTGTTTGAAGGTGTTTGAATTCAAGTCAAACCTAAAGATATCGAAATCAAGTCAAGTCAAACTTTTTTATACAAAAAGTTTGATTTTCAAGTCAAGTCAAGTTTGTTGAGTAAAATCAAACTAGTTTGACTTGATGCATCTCTATTCCAGCTACAAAAGATCTGATATGAATATTACGTGGCGTGAAAATGGATTTTCATTTGATGCAAAACAAAATTCTAGTTTTATTTTAAAAGATTTTTCCATAATATTTGCTAAATTTGAAGTAAACGCGCCACAAAAGAGTAACTTTGATACAGTTTGAATTTTGAAACTCTTTTGTGGCGCGTTTACTTCAAATTTAGCAAATATTATGGAAAAATCTTTTAAAATAAAACTGGAATTTTGTTTTGCATCAAATGAAAATCCATTTTCGCGCCACGTAATATTCATATCAGATCTTTTGTAGCTGGAATATTTTATGCGCCACTCATTTTTACGGCGTTTAGCGGTTTTTTATTCTTGTATCAGGAGTTTTTCAAAGTTATTTATAAATTAAATGTATGAAGTTGAATACAATGTTCCTCTATTACACGTCAAGCTTTATAAATGGTCACCTTTGTTGTATTATCTCCCAAATGATCTAGTGTCCATCGAATGTACACTAGATTTTTTTTATTCGAAATAGATTGAAAAAAAAATATTCAGATGGCCGGTAAATGAAGTCGGATTGCCCGTTGCCAGATCAAATTTAGCGTCGTAACCACTACAACTACATAAACCATTTCGGGAATAATCGTTAATTGGATTATACTTTTGTAGCTTAATAACTTCTAAACGGCTTAACCGATTTTGATTAGTAAATATGAGTTTGAAACGTATTGACCAGTAGTGTCTCATGGATCTAAGGTCAAGTATGATAACTGAAGCTATTACAGGAATTATTGAGCTTGAGAAACCGTTTTTCCCACAGGAAATAGATTTTATCATACTTATGAAGCCTATAACCTAAAAAATTCAAAGTTTCCGGGATATGAGGTATACACCGTTAAATTAGTCTTGAGTCCTTCTACAAACACTAAGTTATTGGCGCAATTCGTAGGTTGAAATGTTGAGTAATTGTCGAAAAACCAAAATTTTCAAAGTTTAGTTTTTCAGTTTTTCGGCTATACTGAGCCGTGTGTATGTCTGATCCTGACGGCTTAGACACCATTTGAAAGCTTAAGTCAACACTATTAATTTGATGTATTTGCGGTTCTCCTGGCTCTTCTTGATCCGAATAAATATACCCCCAAAACATATGCCGTTTTGTACCTACCAAGTCCTATAGCTGGCTTATGGGTGGTCAAAAGTCACAAACTACACCGGTTCTAAATCGGCCCTGACCCCCTCTTCAAACACAGAGGAAATATATCAAATCGGTTTAACTAAAAAAACCCAGGTATGTGCTTTCCACCTGAGAAACAAGCATGCCCGAAGGTCGCTGGAGGTGGAATGGCGTGGTCAGATGCTGGAACACAACAAGACGCCAAAATACCTTGGCGTCCGTCTGGATAGAACTCTGTCTTACCGATACCACTGTCAAGATGTTAAGAAGAAAGTAAGTGCCAGAAATAATATCATCCGCAAGCTAACTAATACAAAATGGGGAGCACAACCACACACTCTCCGCACTTCTGCCTTGGCATTATGTTTTTCGGCCGCGGAGTTTGGAGCACCAGTATGGGCAAACTCTGCTCACGCAAAGAACGTCGACGTGGCTCTAAATGAAACGGTCCGTATAATATCGGGTTGCCTGAAACCGACACCTATCGAAGAGGTATACCCCATTGCTGGAATTGCTCCACCACCAATCAGGAGAAAGGTCACGTCAGAGGTAGAACGGAAAAAGCAGGAGACGGACCGAAGACACCCCTTATATGACCACCAAACTCAGCCAAGCAGACTAAGATCTCGGAAAAGCTTCCTGAAAACATCAAGATCCATCCCCGAAGCGCCAGAGACGCGCCGAATACACCTATGGCAAGCGTCAACTACTGCGACACATTTTCCTCCCTCGGAGGAAATGGCTGCTGGACACAATTTACCGTATCCGACTTGGAAAGCGCTAAACAGACTAAGAACCGGCGTTTCACGTTGTGCTAGTAACCTGAAAAAATGGGGATACCAGGAGGACGATACCTGCGACTGTGGCGCGGTTCAGACCAGCCGGCATCTACTATCATGCACAGAGATGAGAGAGACCTGCACAGAACAAGACTTAATTATAGCAAATGACAGGGCCATCTATGTGGCCAACCATTGGAAATACAGAATTTAAAGTTGTTGGTGTTCCGGACACGGAAAGTAAGTAAGTAGGTTTAACTTTCAAACACACATACATACAACCACAAACATTTTCCCTTTTTTAAATAAAAATTAAGTCACATTTCTAAGCTCTATAACTTTTGAATGGTATAACCGATTTTCAAAATTAGACATGCGTTGGAAAGGTAATGATCAGTTTTATTAGAAGCCGCAAAGGTTGGACTTAAATTTTTAAAGTTTTTGGGAGTTGTGGGGACGAGAACGAAAAACAGACCCTAAATAGGAAGGGCCGTAAAATCTACACTCTTGGACCAAAATCGATGGTTGACATATAAATGGGTGACTTTTTTTTCTGAACTTTAAGATGGGACTTGGCCCAATTTTCAATTCAGTCAGATTTAGAAAATCGAAAATTTCGTGTATATATAGTGTTACGTGTAGGGGGGTGTGGGTGTGCGCTACTGGCGAGAACTGCCGTTCTCTGGTAATATTCAAAACTAGACATGCGTTGGAAAGGTAATGATCAGTACTGTTAGAAGCCGCAAAGGTCGGACTTAAATTTTCGAAGTTTTTGGGAGTTTTGGGGACCAGAACGAAAAACAGACCCTAAATAGGAAGGGCCTTAAAATCGACACCCTTGGACCAAAATGGATGGTTGACATATGAATGGGTGAGTCTTTTTCTGAACTTGAAGATGGGAGTTGGCAAAATTTTCAATTCAGTCAGATTTAGAAAATTGAAAATTTCGTGTATATAATAGTGTCGCGTGTAGGGGGGTGTATTTCTGCGCCACTGGCGAGAACTGTCGTTCTCTGGTAATTTTTTCGATATAAAACTAACAGCTTCGATAACCAATAAATCGAAAACTATTAATTTTATCAAAAAAATGTATAATGAACATTTTTTGCTTATAATTAATATTTTTACCAGCATTTGCGGTCAAAATATAATAAAAAATTTCCACTCTCGAGATGAGGTGGCAACCACCCCATGGTAAAAGCGTCTTTCGGCATCATATAGATTTTAATCCTTGGACTATTCACTACTTGTTTCATTTGTCAAATTTTCAAGCAAATCTATCCATTCTGTAAAAATTGCGAAGTGAAAAATTTCAGTTCCTGGACTAATTATACTTTTGGAGCTCTATAACTTCTGAACGGTTTACCTGATGTTGATCACTAAACATGAATTTGAAACGTATTGACAAGTAGTATCTGACGCATCCAAGATCGAGTATGATAACTGAACGTATTACAGTTTACAGGAATTATTGAGCTTGAAAAACCGTTTTTCCCATAAGAAATAGATTTGATTATACTTATGAAGCCTATAACTTAAAAATTCGAATTTTCCCAGATATGAGGTATACACCGTTAGACGCGTCCTGAGTCCTTCTACAAACGCTCAGTTATTGGCGCAATTCGTAGGTTGAAATTTTGAGTAATTGTCGAAAAGCCAAAATTTTCAAAGTTTAATTTTTCAGTTTTTTGGCTCTGGTGAGCAGTATGTATGTCTCAGATTGATCGCTTAAACGCCATTTGAAAGCTTAACTCAACCCTATTGATTTGGTGTATTTGCGGTTTTCCTGTCTTTCCTTGAACCTAAGATATATACGCCCAAAAAATATGCTATTTTGTATCTACCTAGTCCTCTAGCTGGCTTACGGGTAGTCAGAAGTCAAAAATTAGACCGGTTCTGAATCGGCCCTCACACCTTCTTGAAACACAGAAAAAAAAATTCAGATCGGTGTAACTTTTCCACACACATACATACATACATACATACATACATACATACATACATATCCACAAACATTTTCCATTTTTTAAATAAAAATTGAGTAATATTTCTGAGCTCGATAACTTTTGAATGGTATAACCCAGTGGTTCCCAACCTTTTATGTCTGGCGACCCACCTTATGATATTTTTTCATATTCGCGACCCATCGTTCACCCATGATGATATATATCTACGTTATTCAGCTACTGTAAGAGCCAAGTCGCGACCCACCTGAAACCTGTCCGCGACCCATTAGTGGGTCGCGACCCACCGGTTGGGAAACGCTGAGTATAACCGATTTTCAAAATTAAACATGCGTTGGAAAGGTAATGATCTGTGCTATCAGAAGCCGCAAAGGTCGGGCTTAAATTTTTGAAATTTTTGGGGACGAGAACGAAAAACAGGCTTTAAATGGGAAGGGCCGTAAAATCCACACCCTTGGACCAAAATGGAGAGGTAACATATGGATGGACGAGTCTTTTCCTAAACTTTAAGATGGGATTTGGCCCAATTTTCAATTCAGTCAGGTTTAGAAAATCGAAAATTTCGTGTATATATAGTGTCGCTTGTAGGGGTGTTGTGCGCCACTGGTGAGAACTGTTGTTCTCTGTGGATAATAACGTTTACTTCTCCGTCATTATACTAGGTAAAATGACAAATGAGATGTCAAATGAAAGCTTATAATCCAAGGATAGTACTAAATGTGAGAAATTAGACCTAGATTGTCTGTCCCTCAAAAAATAAGCGTTATATTGGGGATTTCTAATGTTGACATTAAAAGTTGCACTATTTTTCTTTTTCTATAAAACATTTTGATCTAAAACTTACCAGAAAACTTCTTTATACTGTTTACTTTAAAATAAACGTGATTGAGAAGCTAAATATTAAACTTCGTCATACAACTTTTGCGATTAAACTTTGCAATGCACAAATCCGCACCTTTTCTTTGAAAAATTCATAATCTTTATCATGATAAGAATAAAAACTTGAGGCAGATACCTTTGTCTTCAGAAATGTTACAGCTATATAGTGTAAAAATTTCAGAAAAAAATATTAAAATGGAACAGAGTTGTAGCGAGGTAAACGCAAAAAAACGTGATTTCTTTTTTTTCATTTTTAGGTTAAAATTGCGATTTTGACAATGTTCCCCCACATAAAATTCAAAATAAACTTCATTTTCGTTTTCAGCACCCTCGAAAATATAAAGTATGAATAAAATTAGCCATTCATCCCTCTGTGGTCAGTATCTCGAAAACTAAGCGGTTTTTTGAGGGTGTCACGCTCGTGTATAATATCACAAAAATTGTAACGTGATAATATAAAAAAATAGAGGATACGGCAACGATGTCACAAGTGATGGTCGGATCGAACGCCAAAATCTACACAGACATATTAGGGTGCTTTAATATCCAAGATGTCCCCGTTTTGTACCTACCAAGTCCTATAGCTGGCTTATGGGTAGTCAAAACTCACAAACTACACCGGTTCTGAATCGGCCCTCACCCCCTCTTCAAACACAGAAAAAAAAATTCAGATCGGTTTAACTTTTCCACACACATACATACATTACATATCCACAAACATTTTCCCTTTTTTAAATAAAATTGACTCACATTTCTGAGCTTGGTAACTTTTGAACGGTATAATCGATTTTCAAAATTAGACATGCGTTGGAAAGGTAATGATCGCTTCTATTAGAAGCCGCAAAGGTCGGAGTTAAATTTTCAAAGTTTTTGGGAGTTTTGGGGACGAGAACGAAAAACAGACCCTAAATAGGAAGGGCCGTAAAATCCACACCCTTGGACCAAAATGGATGGTTGACATATGAATGGGTGTGTCTTTTCCTGAACTTTAAGATGGGAGTTGGCCCAATTTTCAATTCAGTCAGATTTAGAAAATCGAAAATTTCGTGTATACTTATATAGTGTCGCGTGTAGGGGGTGTAGGTGTGCGCCACTGACGAGAACTGCCGTTCTCTGGTAATAAGTGAAATATTTCCTCTGAAAGTACAAATAACAATATGCAACTTACCTATAAAAATAAAGAAAATGAAGGAGAAGAGAAAAATAATAAAAAGTTTCATGCTACTATGTGAACATTATAATACCAATATTCTTAGATTTATTTGTATTTTCATCATTAGTGGTATATAATCGAATAAATGTCGTCAATTGCTGGACATGAAACAGCTTCCTGAATGCGTGGGCACTGAATTTTTTAAATACAAAAAAGAACGCAATAAACGTTAAAACAAAAGTCCCGTTATATTTAGCTCACTAAATAACACGTCCAGCCGACTCAAAACCAACAACAATGTCACGGGGAAAGCAGTGAGCGTTATCACAAGTCCAGGAAGTCCGCTGCCTGCATGGCAGGATAATATGGCTTTCTGTTTGTCGCCTTTATCTTGATCACAATCACAACAAATATAATAACATGTTGTTATCACTTAAAATATTTACTCAAATGCCAAAACTTATCACTTTACAATACGAAAGATCGAACGTTTGTGCAACGTGTGGTGCGCCGCTGTCAAAAGGATTTTAAAATGTCGAGTATCATTTATGTGTTTGCAAAGGATTTACCACGTGCCCTTGTTGGACACATAATATAGGCCAGGGTAATAAGACAAAAATATACCCTGTTCGTGACACTCGAACAGCCAGGGTACTGAAGCGTTTTTTCAACAAGTAATACCTATAGGAACAAATTGTAACTATTTTCTGCGTAGGATCTGTCGGCCATTTTTATTTATGAACAATTAACTGTCAAAAAATGGCATTTTTCACTTTTTTTTTCAAATCAATGGAAAACAGTGAAACTTATGATTTTTTTAGTACAAATATCTTTGAGATTATGGAAAAAGCTTTAAAATGACATATTACAAAGTTTGATATACTCATTTATTGTTAATATAACTGCGTAAAAAATCGGAATTGCAAAAAAAAATTATTTTCGCAATAACTGTTGTAAAAATTAGTGTACAGGTTTGAAATTTTTGTCAAATAGGGGTTCTTTGGTGCTTAACCTTCCGCCGGTAACGTGAATTCTTGTAACATAGTTGGTAACGTCGGTCTACGACACCGACTTTTTTAATAATGAATATCTTAGGTTGTGATTTTCTGTTAATATTTTGATGTGACTAAATGTTTAATATAACTATATTTAAATAACAATATAGTAAGAAATGATCAATATTTATTTATATTCAGGAAAAAAATGAACATTAAAAAAAAGTGGCTTCTTTTAGATACTAACATAATTGACAAATAATTTTCAAAAAACTGTCAAGTTTTTGAATACAAAATATCAACAAACATATCGACAAGGGTTGAAATGTCACAAAAAAAATAAAATTATTCAACAAATATCCAACACAAACTGAAACTATTGTCCGTTTTTTTCCTCATTTTTTATACACACCACTGCACCGAACTGTACGGTTCTGGTTCGGAATTAGCAACAATTTCGTCAAAAAGTTGTTGCAACCTGATTTGTTTTCTTTCAGAATCAATATTCATATACAACTCCTAAAATAAAACTCTATTATTTAAACTGACTATGGACCAAAAACGACAAAAACTGACCGTTAAGTATAACATAAATGGTAACCTCGTTATTCTTAAAAAATCTGTGGCCAAGTGTGGATAGTTCATATGTTATTTGACCTGACGGTGTGAGAGACCGAGGTTACCATTTATGTTATACTTAACGGTCAGTTTTTGTCGTTTTTGGTCCATAGTCACACTATTTAATAGTGTGATGAGAATTTGAAAGCTACTTGGCCGCGGGGACAAAAAAAAAATGCGCATTTGAGTTTTACCGCGAAAAATCCGCTACGTCGGTGTCAGGGACCGTACGTTGCCACTCGAAGGTTAATATGAATGTGATAAAAATTTCAAAGCGATTCATTCAATTGTTTAAGTTTTATTCAAATTGTTTATCTCAGAGAGAATTTTTTGCAATAACATAAGTCAGAAAAAAAATGACGTTAAAACCATTCCACAGGTGTCAAATGGAAGAGCATGAGCTATATTTTCAACTTGGTTTAAAAAAAGCGAATAAAAAATGCACTTATTAGTAATAAATAATTATGCAAAAGTATCGTAAATCTTTCCTTATAAACTTTTTGGATAACTTTTTCCAAAAAAATTAACTTGTTTACACTGTTTTAAGTGCACAACTACCAAGTAATGTTATTTATATCATAATTGATAAAAAATTGTAATAAATATATATAATTTCTTATATAACTAAATACAAAGTTTATAAGGAAAGATTTACTATACTTTTGCATAATTATTTATTACTAATAAATGCATTTTTTATTCGCTTTTTTTAAACCAAGTTGAAAATATAGCTCATGCTCTTCCATTTGACACCTGTGGAATGGTTTTAACGTCATTTTTTTCTGACTTATGTTATTGCAAAAAAATAATCTCTGAGATAAACAATTCGAATAAAACTTAAACAATTGAATGAATCGCTTTGAAATTTTTATCACATATTAAGCACCAAAGAACCCCTATTTGACAAAAATTTCAAAGCTGTACACTAATTTTTACAATAGATATTGCGAAATTAATTTTTTTTGCAATTCCGACCTTTTTTCCCAATTATATTAACAATAAATGAGTATATCAAACTTTGTAATACGTCATTTTAAAGGTTTTTCCATAATCTCAAAGATATTTGTACTAAAAAAACCGTAAGTTTCACTGTTTTCCATTGATTTGAAAAAAAAAAGGGAAAAATGCCATTTTTTGACACTTAATTGTCTATAAATAAAAATGGCCGCCAGATCCTAAGCAGGAAATAGTTACAATTTGCTCTTATAGGTATTACCTGTCGAAAAACCCTGGCTGCTCGAGTGCCATGGGAAAAACCTTATTACCCTGGACTAATAGGTAACATTGGACGGGAATACAAATAAAAGTTTAAAGAATTATGTCGTAAACACGTATTAGGTATAAAAAAAATAGTAAAAAACCTCAAAGACATCTTTGTTTTTATAACAGAACAGCTTATGAAGCAATATTTACCGAAATAAAATAAATAACATTTCTTTGTGTCTCACAAATAACTCATATTTTGTTAAATATCTGCTTGGTAATAAACTACATCTTAAATAAAACAATAATAAACTGCACGAAATCATCATGCATGGAATCGAGTAAAAAATGTTTGAGTTTGGTGCAATAGAAATGCAAAAAAATTAGTCGGTATGTTCCATTTCTAAGCGCCGTTTTTAGTCCAGAAAGCCACTGCGCGTCCGCTAGGAAAAATATTCCGATTCGGATTTTTTGCACAATCTTACTCAAAAAGGACCCCTTTTAACAAATTTGCATGTTGCCAAGTCCAAAAGTGGGTCAAAATTTTTTTTGTTTTCTTTTTCCTAAAATATTTTTTTGCATCGAACAAAGTTTTTAGGTTTTTTGGATCATTTCAAACAGAAAAAGGTCTTTAGTGACTTTTATCTAAAGTTGATAGTTTTTGACATATAAGCGATTAAAAATTTAAAAATTGCGAAATCGGCCATATTTAACCCTCAGAAACTGTGTGAAAAACTGAAAATTTCGATATTTTCAAGATAAGAAGATATTCTTTTAACATCGATTGATGAAATCCCGAAGAGTTTCTTGCAATACAATATCGAAACCCCTTTGTTTTTTAATTGCCAATCAAGCGGGCGCTTGATTGGCAACCGTTGCATGTATTATGTAACATGCGTAAATACAGGGTGTCCAGAAACTCTACCGACAAACGAAGACAGGAGATTCCTCAGATAATTTTAAGACAATTTAACCCAATTCACCTAGTCCGAAAATGCTTCCTAAGGGAGCTAGAGCTCTTTGAAGATGGCGTCATGTAATTAGTTTTTCTTAAATACCTCCAGAACGCTTCTATTTAGAAAGCGAAAATTGGTATACTTATTTATTTTCCAGAAATGAATCGATTCCATCCATTGCGAATTTCTAGTACAGGTCATAGGCGTCCGTTTTGGGTAGGGCAACGGTTATTTTATCGCCTAACTTTTTTGTCTTTAATTTTTAAGCATTTTTGACTCTGAATTATTTAATAGTGAGTTATTCTAGTATTAAAAGGTACTCTTAGTTTAAGTCGATAGGATACACCGTTTTCTAGAAAAATCGATTTGAAAATTTTTCGTTCATTGAATTTAAAAAAAAAGATTCAAAAAAAGCTATTTAGAAAGATGAAAACTGGTACATTTATTTATATTCCAGAGATTAATCGATTTCATTAATGGCGAATTTCTAGTACCGGTCATAGGCGTCCGTTTTGGGTAGGTCAACAGTTATTTTATAGCATACCTTTATTGTCTTTAATTTTTAAGTATTTTTGACACTAGATTATTCAATTATGAGATATTCGAGTACTAAAAGTTACTTTTGCTTTAAGTTGGTAAAATACATCGGTTTTTTAAAAAAAAAATTTAACTATTTTTTTAAATTCCCAAAACTAAAAACTTTCAAATCGATTTTTCTAGAAAACGGTGTATCCTATCGACTTAAAGTAAGAGTACCTTTTAGTACTAGAATACCTCACAATTTAATAATCCAGTATCAAAAATGCTTAAAAGTTGAAGACAAAAAAGTTATGCGATAAAATAACCGTTGCCCTACCCAAAACGTACGCCTATGACCGGTACTAGAAATTCGCAATGGATGGAATCGATTCATTTGAGGAAAGTAAATATGTATACCAATTTTTGTTTTTCTAAATAGAAGCGTTCTGGAGGTATTTAAGAAAAACTAATTACATGGCGCCATCTTCAAAGAGCTCTAGCTCCCTTAGGAAGCATTTTTGGACTAGGTGAATTGTGTTAAATTGTCATAAAATTATCTGAGGAATCTCCTGTCTTCGTTTGTCGGTAGAGTTTCTGGACACCCTGTATATGTGCGGAAAAATATTTCGATTCAATTTTTTTTCACCATCTTGCTTGAAAATATCCCCTCTTAACACATTTGTATGTTGCCAGGATCAAAAAGTAAAAAAAAATTTTAATCGTTTGTTTTTTGTTTTTTTCCTAAAACTAATTTTTTTTGCATCGGACAATTTTTTTTAGGTTTTTTGAATCATTCCAAATAGAAAATATCTTAAGTGACTTTTCTGTAAATGTGATAGTTTTCGAGATATAAGCGATTGGAAATTTAAAAATAGCAAAATTGGCCATTTTTAACCCTCAAAAACTATGTAAAACACGGAAAATTTCAATGATACCAAGGTACGTAGATATTCTAAGAATATGGATTGATGAAGTCCCGAAAGGCTTTTTGCAATACAATATACAATATCGAAAACCCCTTTGTTTTTTAATTGCTAGTCAAGCGGTCGCTACACTATTTTTAACCGTTGCATGTATACAACATCGTATGTAATATGCGTAAATATAATGTGCAGGAAAATATTCCAATTCATTTTTTTTTCACCATCTTATTTAAAAAGGTTCTCTATTAACAAATTTGCATGTTGCCAGGGTCAAAAATGTGTCAAAATAGTTATTTATGAAACAGTTCGTGAATTATGCTTTTTGCGAACGCACGCGATGTTTAGAGCACGAGCGACAATGGAGCGAGTGCTATACATCGCGTAAGTTCGTAAAAAGTACTTCACGCACAGTTTCATACAAAATTTTATCTATGATCAACATAAAAAAAACTGCAATGCAAAAAACTTGATTGACTAGCAATTAAAAAACAAAGGGGTTTTCGATATTGTATTGCAAAAAGCTCTTCGGGACTTCATCAATCGATATTCTTAGTACCTTGGTATCATTGAAATTTTCGATGTTTTACATAGTTTTTGAGGGTTAAAAATGGCCAATTTTGCAATTTTTAAATTTTCAATCGCTTATATCTCGAAAACTATCACATTTACAGAAAAGTCACTTGAGATATTTTCTATTTGAAATGATCCAAAAAACGAAAAAAAAATTGTCCGATGCAAAAAAATTAGTTTTAGGAAAAAAACAAAAAACAAACGTGTAAAAAAATTTTTGACTTTTTGATCCTGGCAACATACAAATTTGTTAAGAGGGGATATTTTCAAGCAAGATGGTGAAAAAAAATTGAATCGAAATATTTTTCCGCACATATATTTACGCCTGTTACATAATACATGCAACAGTTGATTGGCAAATAAAAAACAAAGGGGTTTTCGATAAACTTACGTGCATAGAAATCGGCCCACTGAAAAATTTTGTCATTTTTGATGTCTCATATTTCCTAAACCTGTTGGTCGATTTAAGTGATTTTTTGAACATGTTATAGCCTGATTCTTTTAAAATGCCACTGGAATAATATTGTTGCTAAACAGGTAAATTTTTATTGTATACCGGGTGTACAAATCAAACTGTGTTTTTTTCTCAAAGTTCGCATCACCCTGTGGAATATTCTAGCATTTATAAAATACTGAAATTAAAACCCAACTATAGCCTCAGGTTTTCTTAACATTATGTTTTTTGATTCATTCGTTTATGTTGGGTAATAAAAAAGTTAGGTACTTTAACAACTAGACATGTTCTTCATCAATACACGGTGTTTTTAAATAAGTGCGACAAACTTTAAGGGGTAATTCTGCATGAAACATCAACGACAGTTGGCTTTACAAACGTATGTCCTCAAATGTTTCGTTTCCGGGATACGGGATGTTGAATTTTTTCTTACAAACTGACGATTTATTTATTGCTTTAAAACCAGTTGAGATATGCAAATGAAATTTGGTAAATTTTAAGAGATAGTTATTGCGGATTTTTTTTTTATAAAATTAAGAATTTTATATTCACCATTAGCGTGCATACGGGTAATATGATCGGTCATATTACACGCATGCGCGCTAATAGTGAATATTAAATTCTTAATTGTATGTCAAAAAATATACAATAACTACGTCTTTAAACCCACCAAATTTCATTGGTATATCTCAACCGGTTTTAAAGCAATAAAATAAATCGTCAGTTTGTAAGAAAAAATTCAACATCGCGTATCTCGGAAACGGAACATTTGCGGACATACATTTAAAAAGCCAACTGTCACTAGTTTTTCATGCAGAATTACACCCTTAAAGTTTGTCGCACTTATTTAGAAACACCGTGTATTGATGAAGAACATGTGTAGTTGTTAAAATACCTAACTTTTTTATTATCCAACATAATCGAATGAATCAAAAAACAGAATGTTAAGAAAACCTGAGGCTATAGTTGGGTTTTAATTTCAGTATTTTATAAATGCTAGAATATTCCACAGGGTGATGCGAACTTTGAGAAAAAACACAGTTTGATTGGTACACCTGGTAAATTTACCTGTTTAGCAACCTTATTATTACAGTGGTATTGTTAAAGAATCAGGCTATAACATGTTCAAAAAATCACTTAAATCTGTCAACAGGTTTAGGAAATATGAGACATCGAAAATGACCAAATTTTTAAGTGGGCCGATTTCTATGCACGTAATAGGACTGGATCCCGCGTATGAAAAAAAAGTTGATTAATAACAATCTGAAAATTTGTTAATAGCTTAAGGGTGTCTAGTCGGATAAACTTTGATATATGGGAACACTGTAACAGGGGCAGTTTTAATTGTGGAACAGGTTAAAAATTTGGAACGGTCAGAACACGAAAAAGGCACATTTATTTTGTCCGACAGAACAGACTTAAACTCTCCGAACAGAGATTAAATTAAACTCTCATGCAAAAATCAGACTGCTATTTATCACCTATCATAATTCCTGTCATTTGACATATTCTACATGTTCCACTCATTAAAACGCCCATTTGGTGATAAATAGCAGTCTGATTTTTGCATGAGAGTTTAATCTCTGTTCAGAGAGTTTAAGTCTGTTCTGTCGGACAAAATACATGTGCCGTTTTCGTTGTCTGACCGTTCCAAATTTTTAACCTGTTCCACAATTAAAGCTTCCCCTGTTCCAGTGTTCCCATATACCAAAGTTTGTCCGACTAGACACCCTTAAGCTATTAACAAATTTTCAGCTTGCTATTATTTAACTTTTTTTCATACACGGGATCCAGACCTGTAAGTTTATTTCTGACATACCATCTATTTTTCGAAATAAGTACAAAATTATCAAAAATACGTATTTTCCTATGTAGTTTAATATGTAGTTAATATGTAGTAAATACTATGTAGTACTACATATTAACTAACAAAAAGTTAGATCTTTTTACAGAAAATAGTTGTTGAGTTGATGAAAATCGTAGGTTATAGATACCATATTTTTACTGTGGTAATACACTGAACTAAAATGTACAGTCGGAAAAATGAAAGAATACCCATGAACGAACATATAAAACACGCTGTATTTTCCTGTCACCGTGTCACAAAGAAAATTGCCCAGCGCAAGTACATGTAATAATAATTATTACATGTACTTGCGCTGGCCAAATTTTTGTGTGACACGGTGATAGGAAAATACAGAGTGTTTTATATGTTCGTTCATGGGTATTCTTTCATTTTTCCTACTGTATATGGTTTTGCTGACCAGCAGTGTTTATTCTAATAAAAATGCTCTGTACATTCACGTTTGACAAATTCACAATAACCCAATAGACAATTTGATCATGGCACTCGCCTTTACAGTAATTATTTAACTGGCTTGTTGTTTTTCTGTTTAACGGTCGGTCATTATTTTTGATTTATGGGAGCAAATTATTTGAATTTACTATGAAACTTGAAACTTTATGGATCATGCTCGTATAGAGTTGCTTGATGATAAACATTTTTTTAATTTTTAATTGATGTCTTTTTGGTAGCAATTTTGTGTAGCGTGGCAAAAATACACCTGTGGCCATCATATTGTCGAATAGTCGAATTGTAAATTATCTGATAATGTATTTTCTGTTAGTGTGAAACCTGGTATTTATGCTTATTTTGGAGAAATATATCATTTTTCTTAATTAATACGTATGTATTAGTTATATGTCCCGTAAAGGACATAGCACACATCTTATGGAAAATATAATGTCACTCAAATTCAATAAAATTTATACGAATAGATTCATTTTAAATTGTCGGTCAATTCTTATCATTGCGCCAACTCTTAATTATGATTAATTACGGCGCAAATTGCAATTAAAGTTTATCGAAATCACATTTTTGGAGTATATAAACGTGTCAGTTATAATCACTATTGCTCTGGATGCTATTCAAAACAGCTTAAACCCCGCTGGGCCTAAACGGATTAGTGAAACTATTATAATAAGCTGCTTAATAGCCCGAGAAGATTTATGAAGTACCTATAATTTGGGTATTTTAAAATATTTTTTCTATCTCTAACTTATGTACCTACCCGTTTGATTTCAGATTGATTTACATCAATTTCTGCTCTTATTATTGGAAATTAAGAGTTGGCGCAATGATAAGAATTGACCGTTAAATTGAAACGAATATATTCATATAAATTTTATTGAATTTGAGTGACATTATATTTTCCATAAGATGTGTGCGATGTCCTTTAGTTCATCATCAGCAAGCCTTCTGCATCCAAAGTTGAACATAGGCCTCAAGGCCTCCCCTAATTTCTTCCAGTTTTGTCGGTCTTGGGCTTAATGCAACCAATTTCCAGCAACCCTTGTGACGTCGTCTGCCCATCGTGTATATGATTTACATACCTCTACTTCTTCTGTCTACTCTTGATCTCCACATTGTAGTTTTTTGGGTCCACCTCCCGTCCTTCATTCTGACTACATGGCGCTCAATTCCGCTTGAGCCATATCATTCGCTCTATGACGCCTGTCCTTCTTCTGATTCCTCGTTTCTAACCCTGTCTCTGAGAGTTAGTTCAAGTAGTGACCGATTACATTCTTCTTTGGGCCACTCTAAATTTAGTTGGTGCGGCCTGGGTTAACGATAGTGTTTCGGCGCCGTAAGTCATGCCTTCAAGTTCAAGTACACATTGGTCGAACGTCTTTTTTTTCAGATAATCGGTATGTTGCTGTTGAAAATGTCTGACATGCGGCCCATGCTAAGGTGATTTTTCTTTGTAGTTTGGTAGATTGATTGTCCCTGTTCGGCAATTTGGATTTCATGTCCTAAGTATTTATATTTATGGACCATGGACCAATACTACTTCGTTGAAATAGATTTTTGGATTTTCGCTTGGTACGAGGTTTGTCATGTATTGTGTCTTTCACAAATGTATGTTTAAACCAACTTTCTTACAGGCACCATCTAACTCAGTAAGCATAGTTCTAATATCTTTTAAGTTGTCTGATATAAGAACTGCGTCGTCAGGGCCTATTTTACCACTAGGCCCGTGAGGCACCTGCCTCGGGCCCGCATTTTAAAGGGGCCCGGAAAGATCACCAAAAAAAAATTCTTATTGCAATAACAAAATAAATTTTCAAAATGCTTTCATTTTACGAACAGAAAATGATAAATGATGACTCCACTGTTTTTCAAGCGACTTCACTTGTCACAAGTAGGTACATCTCCGTCATCTATAAAAAACGACAATATCAATTAACCCTTTTCCTAGCGATATGGGGATTGGCCAAAACATTTAAATATGGAATTTCAACAATATTGTGTAAATAATCGACCGAATTAATAATATTGATAAAATTAGTGAATGTGTTATTTACACAACTGGATAATAGATAATAAAACCAGACATTTGCAAAGAGCGATTTTTTCTATGAGTGTACAGTGTAGCCCCACAGTGTAGCCCCACAGTGTAGCCCCACAGTGTAGCCGCGTTTATTGTTAAGATGTAGACATCTCATATCGCATTTAAGATGAAGACAACCCTATATTTTGGTTATCAAAATAAAATACAGCATTTGAAGTTTTGCACAGTGAGGTTGAATATTCACATTTTTTAAGATACTCAGCTGAAATTTAAATTTTAAACGCAGCCTACTGCGATTCCTCAAACAGGGTAAATTTTCGATATTTTACTTCGCGTTAGAGATATCGGAAAAAATTATTTGAAAAAGTTGTTACAAATATTATTAAAACCCCACATACAAAATTTTAATGCCAAAATTCGTACTTTTAATATATCATTATTTGCAGTGGCAGTGAGGACCCTTGAACTTAATTGGCTGGCCCGAGATGCATCTCGGGACAGCCGAGAAAAAGTTTAGGGTCCTGACTACAAGTACTGAAAAAACTAAAATTGTGAATTTTGTCATGCAATTTAGTATGTGGGGTTAGAATAATGTTTGGAACAACTTTTTCAAATAATTTTTTCCGATATCTCTAAAAAGCAAAATATCGAAAATTTACCCTGTTTGAGGAGTCGCAGTAGGCTGTGTTTAAAACTTAAATTTCAGCTGATGTGTCTTAAAAAATGTGAACACTTCACCTGCCTGACTGCAAAACTTCAAATCATGTACATTATTTTGATAGCCGACATAGAGAGCTGTCTTCATCTTAAATACAACCCACTGTATTTAAACAATGTTTAATTGTTTAAATATAAATTTTATTTATTGTTAATAAAAATTTAAATTTCTAGTACAACTATATTTCTATTAAATAATTAATTCATTTATAAAGTTATTATTATTATTAAATCATATTTAGGGGCCCGAAAATTGTGTAGTGCCTCGGGCCTGATTTGAAGTAAAATAGGCTCTGTGCGCCGTCTGCGGATCGTAGATGGGAAAGCCTTTCGCCGTCGACATTTATTCCTTTCGCGTCCCACCCCAATGGCAGCTAATCTGGAAACTTCAACGTAGGTGGCGCTTGTGTAGTTGGAGGTCAAGTCAACTTACGTCAACTATTCAAATCAATCTTTTAATTTGAGTCTTTGAATTTAATCAGGAACATCGAGAACATCAGGTTACAGGTTTCCCAAACATATTCTGATGAGAAAAAAGTGGATTGTAGCAACAAGAAGGGATCAATATCTACCGACAATAAATGCACGTATCTGCAATAAACATTTTGTTGAAACCGATTACGTACTTATTGCCCCTGGATTCGACTGTAAAAAATCGGATACTTCACTATAAAACTCAGATCAACATAAATATTTTTGTTTTGGTCTTGCTTAACAAAGCTATAGAAATAAAATATATATATATATATATATATATATATATATATATATATATATAAATCCCGTTCACAGCGTAATACGCCTTTGGGTTCCCGTTCGCCAAGCCTGTCTATTCTGCCAGTCTTCTTCAGATAGATTTCTTGCTGACATTGCTTTTGAGATTCCTTGGATCCATGTTGTTGGTGGTCGTCCTCGTTTTCTTTTCTCTGGTGGTACCCATTCTAATATCTTTTTGGGTAGTCTTTCTTCCCCCATACGTCTAACATGTCCGTACCATATTAGTTGTTGTTTTTCGATGTCTTCTATAATTGATCTTTGTACTTTCATTTGTCTCCTGATGTCCTCATTTTTCACATGTTCTAATCTAGACTTTCCCGCTGCTCTCCTCCAAAAATCCATTTCAACTGCCAATAGGTTACCTTTAAGTTTTTGTGATAACTACCACACTTCTGAGCCATAGACGATTACTGGTTTTAATATGGTATTATATATTCGTTTTTTCGTTTCCGGTCTTATATTTTTTTGCCATAATACTGAATTCAACGCACCTATAACTTGTTTTCCTTTGGTTATTCTGTCTTTTATGGCTTCATCACTTCGTCCTGTCTTTGTCAGTTTTACCCCCAAATATGTACATTGGTCACATTTCTTAATAGTTTCATCTTCTAAGTCGAGGTCATCTGGATTATTTTCTCCTCCTACGCAAAGATATTGTGTTTTTTGGACATTTACTTCGAGGCCCCATTTTTTGTACTCTTCCATTAGTTTTCTAGCCATATACTCCAGGTCTTCTTTGTCTTGGGCAATAACTACCTGGTCATCTGCATAGTGCAACGTATATAACGTTTCATCCCCAATAGATAGCCCCATCCCTTTACACTTCTTCTTCCAGTGCCTGAGTGCTTCATCGATATATATGTTGAACAGTATGGGAGATAAACAACAACCTTGCTTAAGTCCTTTTGTTACCTGAAAACCATTAGACACCTCTTTTCTTATTTTAACTTTTGCTATTGTGTTCTTATAAAGCTCTTTAATAGCATCGATTAGTGTAACGCTGATACTGGTTTTCTCCAATACTTTCCACAACTTCGCAACAGGCACGGTGTCATATGCTTTTGTTAAATCGACTAAGAGTAAATGCACTTCTCGAGATCTCAGTGTTCTTTTCTCAAGTATTTGGGATAAGCAGAAAATACTATCTATTGTGGATCGTCCTGCTCTGAATCCGTTTTGTTCTTCTGACTCAAAAAGGCGGTATTCTTCGCATATGCGTTCTTTTATAATTCTTCCATATAATCTGCTAAGCGTACTCGTAACAGTTATACCCCGATAGTTATTGCAATCTTCCTTATTTCCTTTCTTATGGATAGATGTAATCCATCCTTCTTTCCAACTTTGTGGCACTGGTTCTCCATGCAAGTGCCTATTGAAAACTTCTGTTAGAATCTCGAATAGTTTGTTGGTTCCATTTTTAAAGATTTTTTTCCAGAAATAAAATATTAAGATGATTAATATAGCTTACCCTTCGATACGGGATTCCTTTTTTCCAGTAACTCTCGCATTCCAGCAAGAACAATATCGAAAGAAAATGGAAGAACTGAAACTTGTTAACGAAAAAACGCTTCAAGACATTAATCAATTACGAAATGAATTAAAAATATCCAACGTAAGAATACAAAAATTAGAAAGGGAGGGAAGAAGGAAAAATATTGTGATTCAAGAACTGCAGATTGACACCGATCAACCACTCTTGCTAGGGAATGAGGTAGAAAAATTCATAGAAAAGGAAATGCGAGTAAAAGTAAACGTTAATGAAGCAAAAAAGCTGGGAGACAAAATATATTTGGTAGAGGTGGATAGCAACACAGAAGAGACCAAAGTAATGCAAAATAAGATGAAACTCAAACAACTGAGAGAAAGAATATACGTAAATGATGATCTGACGAAGGGCGGAAAGATGGCCGGAAAGAAGAATTGCTAAGGAAGAGAAAATCAAAGGAAATAGTACAAAAACACGGTACCAAAGACTGACAATAAACAATGAATTATAGAAATGGAAGAAAGAAAAGGAGCAGCTGGAAAGACAAGAGGAAGACATTGCAAAATACTGTAATTGAATGCAGTATTAGGAGACCCAACAAAGATGACCCGGCAAAGAAAACGGAAACGAGAATCGAAAAATAATAAACGAGATAATGGCAATAAAGAAGAACTAGTTAAAATAGCGACGTGGAATATAAGAGGATCATCCAAGGAAGGAAAACTGAAGCATCTAGTAAACGAAGCCAAAAAATATAAATTTGATCTTGTGGCAATAAGAGACTAAGCAACTGGGACAGGGCAGTTGGAAATAGATATGGCTATATAAACAGTGGAGGCTGTTAAAGGGCTTCCTTTTTTCCAGTAACTCTCACATTTCTTCTCCTCAATTCGTTTTTCAACGTACACATACAAACAGTCCAAGATCCGTATTTTTTTGCCATAATTTATTATTTATTAAATCGTAAACAAAAACACCATATACAAACTTTACGAATTGTCAAAACGTTGACCCCCAACGACACTAGCGCGTGTGTCCCTGTCTAATTCCTCTTTTGATTCTTATAATTTTGGTATATTTACGTATAAATAGGCGCACCGTTTTTTCTAAAAATAGAAGCGTTCTGAAGGTATTTAAAAAAAATAATTACAAGACGCCATCTTCAAAGATCTCTAGCTCCCTTAGGAAACGTTTTCGAACTAGGTGAATTGAGTTAATCCGTAATATTTTTAGCCCAGGAATGTACAGTTAAAATATTCCCAATTATTAATGAAACACTCTGTATATACACATATTATATTCATTTTCATGCCCATCTCATTTTTTCGTGGTATTTCTACTACATATGACTTTCGGAAATTTGCACCATAAAATTCTGCCTCCGCTCCGTTTTGTTAATAAACACATAATATAATACATTATCATGGAACGTTAAGATTTTATACTTACCAAGATTCCAAATACAAAGCGTGTCTCAGGTGTGGTCATAAAATTTGACACGATCACTTGTTCTAATGAAACTGGAGTATGCTAATGTTACTTAGCCGGTCTAGTACTTGTAACATGATTTTACATAAGGTTAGAAATAAACAGAACTTCTCTAAATGCAGTACTACTTTACAGTCAGTGCAAATGAAAGGTATAAAAATTCGTTATTTCGTAAGACGGCGACTTTAAGGAAAAATCGTAAAACAGGTAGATTTTTATTTTAAAATTATGATTTTTTGGCATATACAGTACCACAGTGGCGGCCCGTGAGGTAGTGCCATAGAGCCATGGCACTACCTTGCTAACTATGCAGAAACATATTTTTTATCTTAAAAACATTTTAATGCCTGTTTATTTTTTTTGTGAATATTTCTCTTTATTTTTACAAATTATATCAAATCTGGCAACTGTGTAGCGCAATGCAAATCTACCGACTCTGGCCACCCACAGCTGACCGGATAAAGGATGAAAATCATAAAAATCCCAGTGCCGAACGGCATAGTGGCTCGTGAGAAAAGAGAAAGATTGTATGAGCATCCTGTGTAAGTGACAGAGAGAGCGGTATTGCACTTTTAACATACGTTTAAATTGGAGTCTCCGTGCCAGGCTCGAAATCTCGAAAAGGAAGTTAGTGGACCTTAAGATACGATGTTTTAGATCTACATATGTCTAGTTTCTTTACGCGTTCGCTTGACGCTATTGTGTTTATTGTCTACTACTGTATTGTATATTTGTGTTTATACTCTACTATATTTTTTAATTTGTAATTATTAGTTAGTGCGTTGTGATCGTGGGTGTCGTAGGTATAAAAATAATATTTTGATTATTTTCTACGTTTAATTTATTTATTGACAATGAATCAAATTAGTATATTAAAAAACTCTTTTGGTGGTTTTTCGTTAGAAAAAAAACTACAAATTAAAGAACTCGGTCGGCCTTTACCCGATTTAAAAATTGAAAAACAAAGTGGAAATGGACAAAAACTTCGCTGTCGTAAGTTTAATAAAATTATTTATGATAAAAATAGCTGGTTGTGTGGTTGCGAACAAACTAATAAACTCTTCTGTTTTGTATGCGTTTTGTTTGGAGGTGACGAGACTTGGTCAAACAAAGGCACCGATGATCTTGTACATATATGGGAGAAATTGAAATCCCATGAAAAATCTAAAGTGCACATGAATAACGTTTTTAGCTTTTCAATGCTTGGTAAGTTAAATATAAAAACCCAATTAAATTCAGCTTATCGTGATACTCTATTTATATTTTATATCCTTTTTGACCATATCGTAAAACCGCCACAAAAAATTTAGGCAGCTGCCCGGATTCTGGCACTACCTTCCTAAAGTTATACGAGCCGCCAATGCAGTACCAGTAAATGTAGGAGGCTGTGACAGTACCTATGTCCCTGTAAATTGAAACCATATGGAAAACTTTTTTATTATCTATTGATTTTACGAAAAAAAGTTATTCTTCATAAAAAGTTCTGCATGGGCTAAAACCTAAAATGAAAATCAGATATCAAATTTTATCAATAGTATACGAGGGATGTCAAAAAATATTAATTTCAAGGTACGTTTACATTTCACAATATTGAGAATTGTTATTATTAAAAGTTGTTTGGAATTAAAAATTATGTTCTAATATGCAATTTTATACCTACATTCATAATCTACTTAAAAAGCACATTGAGTTGATATTATATGCCTTAATTCGATTTTTTCGAATTGAGATCGGTTATTTTGAAGATGGTACGAAATATCAAAATACCGTTTTCAGATTTGGATTTAGACAAAACTTAGGTAACGATCAGTAGATCGCACAAACGAACGAACGAACGAACGGACGAACAGACTTTGCGAATTTAATTGAAAAAAAAAGTTGTATTTGGTTTTTAGCTGAATAAACGTTTTGATTTAGTATTTCACAGTGTTTTTGAACAAACTTCACGTAACAATGTATAAACATAAAATAAAGCAGCCTTCATGAAATATAAACAGTCCCGAATAATTTATATCCTTCTCTAATTTTTTATTTCTTTGAAGTTTTTTTTGTATTTATTCGTTTTCCTATCAGAACAGTGTATAATGTATTTTTTTAAGATCAATCTTCCGAAGTGATATATGCCCGTATCTGTTGATAATACAGTTACAAAACTTCAAATTTTTTATCGAACCCTTCCAATACACTATCGCGTTTCTCAAACTATTAATCTGTCAAGACATCCACCGTAACTGTATCCCCTGCATCATGTTAATTATAGCTTTTTTGGTAATAAACTATTCCAAAAACCATCAATAATCTCATTAGGCCACCGAAACCATTCGAGTAATGGGAATAGGGCTGAAGAGTAAACAAAGGGAGACCAAAAAGGTCGACTTCGATACGCCTATTAGCCACTTATTAGTAATCCACTGATTTACTCGTATACGGTATAATGTGTATAATACGTATGTACGCCTGTTTTCTTATTTGTATGTATAATAAGCCGAAATTAATGCTTTTTTCATGCGTCCCAAAATATGTCACAAGTCGGATATTTATGAACATCGAGTTTTTCATGAATAGTCAACAGTAATAAAATAAATATTCAACTCTTTCGAATATGTTTGCTGTAACTATGTAAAAACACAAATGAATCGTTTTAAAGTAGAATAACTGTAGCAGTTTTTAAACATTGTCATTTTTTATAACTTTTTGTGACATCATTACAACAGTAAATTATTAGAACGATAAACACGTGGAACGAAATAATAGCTTATAATACCGAAGGGAAAATAACTTGGGACAACTATGTATTAATATCTTATACACACTGCTAAATTTTTGCTTTTAAGGACGTAGGCGCAAATTTTCGCGCCAATGTTTTAAATGCATTCATTTTTTTCGAATCCTGAGAAAACTAATAAGTATTTTTTAAAAATTTAAACGCAGAATGAAAGATTACATTATTACCGAGGGCCGAAAGTCCCTTAGAATAACCAAAAAGCTTCTTTTGAATAAGATATTTGAAATTAAAAATCAGATTAAATTTTCTCGTTTTTTTCACCCCTGTAACTTATTAAAATAAATATTATAGAAGTTTTCAGGCACTTTTGGCCCTCGGTAATAATGCAATCTTTCATTCTGCGTTTAAATTTTTCAAAAACACTTATAGGCTAAGGTAATAAGGCAAAAATATACCCTGTTCTTGACACTTCAACAGCCAGGGTACTGAAGCGTTTTTTCGACAGGTAATACCTATAAAGAACAAATTGTAGGTAACTATTTCCTGCGTAGGATCTGGCGGCTATTTTTATTTATAAACAATTTAGTGTCAAAAAACGGCCCCTTTTTTCCTTTTTTATCAAATCATTGAAAACAGTGAAACTTATGGTTTTTCTAGTAGAAACATCTTCGATAGCATGGAAAAACCTTTAAAATGACGTATTGTAAAGTTAATATACTCATTTATAGTTAATATACTTGCGAAAAAAGATCGAAATAATATAAAAAAAATCGCAATAGCTATTGTAAAAATTAGTGTACAGCTTTGAAATTTTTGTAAAATGAGGGTTCTTTGTTGCTTAATATGTGACAAAAATTTCAAAGCGATTCATTCAATTGTTTAAATTTTATTCAAATTGTTTATCCCAGAGAGCTTTTTTTGCAATAACATAAGTCAGAAAAATATAATGTTAGAACCATTCTACAATCAAGTATATTCAAATGGGAAATAAGCCACAATTTTACCTAAAAATGATTTTATTAACGTTTCGACGCCCAAGTCGGGTGTCGTTGTCAAAATACAAAATAATATTAAATAAACAAAAATGTTGTTGCTTAGTAAAAAATTCTTCCAATAATTTATTTAATCTGACTCATTTATATCGGCAATTCAGACACGTATTATACATTTTAAAGTAGACGACTTTAAAAATGATATTGCCAATATTGATGAGTTGCGTTCCTGGGACGACTTTACTAAAAGATAGTTCATTCGATTACATGAAATCAATCCCAACTCAAGAATAGCCGCCACAAAAAATCATAGCATGTGATCTGTCTTTAAAAAGACAACCAAATGCAACGGTGGTACTGAAATTCTCGCGTTAGAGATTCCATAGTAAATCACGAGGGAAAACCAAGAAAAACCTCGTGATACTATCCCGACATCGCAAGTATTTGGGTTTACATTTAGTTTACTCTCAAAACTAATACCAAATTCTGACTTGATATTTTAAATTTTAAATAATACTAAAATACTAAATATGTACTAACTCGATATGTTACTGATTTACTAATTGTGGTATTTTCTTTCTATTGACTTCCTCCTTTAGTATGGGTAACCACATCCTACTGCATTCTACTGAGGAATTTGCGACACAATTGGTTTCATTTAGCATAATTAGAGCCGCTTCTTTGATTTTTCTCTTTTTACTATCTGCTTCTTTTAGGACTATACTTGAATCTCTCCACTGAATAGGATCCTACAACTTCACAAGAAATAATACGAGGAAAATATCAATACCATATGTAAAAGGACTATCCGAGAAACTTAAAACAATAGGAAATAAATTCAACATATCAACAACATTCAAAACAACAAACACATTGAGATCTATTCTATCTAAAACTAAACCTAACAGTGAACAAGAAAGAACAAAGAATTGTATTTATAAAATACCTTGTGAATGCGAACAATTTTATATAGGTGAAACGTCAAGACCATTAGACGTTAGAGCAGCGGTTCTCAATCTTTTTGAGTCATGTACCACCAAATACTTTTTATTATTTTTGGTACCACCTAACTGAAATACCTATCTAACTAGGTGATCTAATTAACTATGATAGTGGTGCTGACTTTAGCTGTTTTTGAGTTTTGTGTACCACCTCAAATAATGATATGTACCACCAGTGGTACATGTACCACAGTTTGAGAACCGCTGCGTTAGAGTAAATGAACATCAGTCTTATATAAAAAATAGAGAATTTGATAGATCTCAAATATGTCAACACGCATGGGATAATGAACATAGAGTTCAGTGGAGAGATTCAAGTATAGTCCTAAAAGAAGCAGATAGTAAAAAGAGAAAAATCAAAGAAGCGGCTCTAATTATGCTAAATGAAACCAATTGTGTCGCAAATTCCTCGGTAGAATGCAGTAGGATGTGGTTACCCATACTAAAGGAGGAAGTCAATAGAAAGAAAATACCACAATTAGTAAATCAGTAACATATCGAGTTAGTACATATTTAGTATTTTAGTATTATTTAAAATTTAAAATATCAAGTCAGAATTTGGTATTAGTTTTGAGAGTAAACTAAATGTAAACCCAAATACTTGCGATGTCGGGATAGTATCACGAGGTTTTTCCTGGTTTTCCCTCGTGATTTACTATGGAATCTCTAACGCGAGAATTTCAGTACCACCGTTGCATTTGGTTGTCTTTTTAAAGACAGATCACATGCTATGATTTTTTGTGGCGGCTATTCTTGAGTTGGGATTGATTTCATGTAATCGAATGAACTATCTTTTAGTAAAGTCGTCCCAGGAACGCAACTCATCAATATTGGCAATATCATTTTTAAAGTCGTCTACTTTAAAATGTATAATACGTGTCTGAATTGCCGATATAAATGAGTCAGATTAAATAAATTATTGGAAGAATTTTTTACTAAGCAACAACATTTTTGTTTATTTAATATTATTTTGTATTTTGACAACGACACCCGACTTGGGCGTCGAAACGTTAATAAAATCATTTTTAGGTAAAATTGTGGCTTATTTCCCATTTGAATATACTTGATTATAAAAATGCCACAAGAAAATAGCTTCAGAACAAAACCATTCTACAGGTATCAAATGAAAGAGCATTTGCTAAACTTTCAAATTGGTTTAAAAAAGTGAATAAAAAATGCATTTATTAGTAAAAACCATAAGTTTCACTGTTTTCCAATGATTAGATAAAAAAGGAAATAGAGCCGTTTTTGATACTAAATTGTTTATAAAGAAAAATAGCCGCCAGATCCTACGCAGAAAATAGCTACAATTTGTTCTTATAGGTATTACCTGTCGAAAAAACGCTTCAGTACCCTGGCTGTTGAAGTGTCATGGAAAAAACCTTATTACCCTGGACTATTGCTACTTTTCTCAGGATTCGAAAAAAATGAATGCAATTAAAACACATTGGCGCGTAATTTTGCGCCTACGCCCTTAATCCATATATTATTTGTTACTTTTTCCTTAAGTAGGTATGCAGTTCACTATTTTGCAGGGCTTTTAGAGCCCTTCTTCTTCTTCAGGTACCATGTCTTTTTAGAACGTTGGTTACCAAGATCATAGTTATCTTAGTTTTATTCCCTACCACCCATTAGCACGCTTGTATCAATATCATATTATCATACTAATTTCGCAAGTTTTACAACCATGAAGTGTTTCTTCTTCCTGGACTGCGTTTTCCTGTTATTTTCCCTTGCATAATAATTTGTAGCAACCTATATTTGGACCTCTCATTATATATGCCCTTGCTTTTATTATATGCTTTTTCTCCTTGATGCTTTTTATTAAGGCAGGGCTTCCCAATCTTATTCGTACTGTGACGCCCTTGGGATTTTGCTATTTTTTGCAACCCCCAATAATTCTTACCAATTTTAGTACTAGGCTAGTAACAGGTTATAGTTATAACAAAAACACTATTTGAACATTTATAATTTTCATTAGAAATTGAGAACGAAATCAAAACATAGGCACAAAAATAAAATGGGATATTTATTTATGTAAGTGGCTGGTTAATATGAGGGATGTGATTGCTTTTTTAAGCACAGCTTATGAAACCGGGGCTCCACTTTGGAAATAGTCACTCTCATTTCTTTTTTTAAGTTTATGTTTGACCTATAATTGTTACTGCAACTGCAGATAAGCCCTTTCGCACGATTACGGTGTCGCAAATGGTAATAAAACATTGAATGCAGCAGTGCTGATGGCATGATATTCATGAGAAACTGAGCTCCAAAATTCAAACAGTTTATCCTTGTCATATTAAAGCTTTAGGCTGGAATCACAGGACAATTCTGTCAGTTGTTCTTCTTCCTCTGTTGAAACTGGATAACTGGAAAGGGTTTCTGACCCAGTCATATTGCTTCAGATCTTCGGGAAACTATTTCTCACAATGATAACATGTGTTGTGTAAACATATTTTTTAAGAGGGCTCGAGTATTTCTATCGATTTTTCTTATAGAATACCTTGTAAAGCAGGGAAACTGTCAATTTCTTGACCTTCTAATTTTCTCTTCCATAAGAGCAATTTCTGAAACCCAGTAATTTTATCTGCCAATTGCAGGATATGAGGATTGTAATAAATATATTTTCTGTATTAAAAGTCCGCGCTGACACGCGACGCACTTGAACAACGCCGCGGCGCCCCAGGGCGTCGCGACGCACAGTTTGGGAAGCCCTGTATAATCTCAATTGTCGTGCTGAGACGTTCTAGTATTGTTGGATTTCGAATCTTCTTCACCCAAGAGACTTTTAAAATTCTTCTATATCACCACATTTCTAAAGCCTCAAGGCGATTTAGGTCACTTTTATTCACCGTCCACGCCTCGACACCGTAAAGTACCTAATAAGGTTGGACTTTCTAGAACTAAATTTTTTTTGAGATTGCAGCGCTTAGCAGACCACCAGATATTTGTGATAAGAAACATTTTGTACAATACTGGTGCTAAAATATTTAAAGGAACTCACTTCTTTTTTCAAGGCAATGATTTCTAATAAAAGCGTGGCATCATTTGCTGCATGTTAATACGACATCAAAAAAGCTTTTAAAATATTTTTATGTCCTAATTATTTTCATAATATATTGTTTTAACAGTTTAATTTAATTTTTAATGGTAATAAATTACGAGAATATACAATAGCTTATAATAACAAACAACGATAACTACTCGATAAATTTACTATATTCCTCCATTATCTGAGACATTCATGTCGTTCATTTTTTCGCTAGTAGTAGCTACATACTTACAAATACGTTTTATCACATTCTCACGATAATAATTATCATTATGATACCCAAATTACTCACTGACCTACCAAAATATAATTGCTTTATCTACGAGTAATCTACTATTCCCACGAAGCAGGTGATTGCATTTTTAATATGAATTAATGTCTTGATAAATTTGATAAGTAAGATATCCAATATATTTAGATCAATGAACATTATTTTTTGTATAGTTCTAGTTTTGGATAATTTTCTCGGTGTTCTTATATTTTTCATATACAGGGTGACAATTGGCAATAGGACGATTTTGAACTAAATGGTACAAAAGAAATTTGCAAGAAAATACTATTTTATTAACATCAAAATGAAGCTTATATTATGTCATTTACAATATAATTAAGTATGGAAAATTATCACCTTGGATGCAGTTTTCGATCCCCTTTATGAAATCATCCATAACACGCTCTAACATCGCTCGATCAATAGTCAGGATTTCCTGGCGAATTGCGTTCTTCAACTCGATCAAATTACGAGGTTTGCTAGCATATACACGATTCTTTAAATAACCCCATAGAAAAAAATCACAAATTGACAGGTCTGGAGACCTTGGAGGCCACGGCAAATCTCCGTAACGTGAAATGAGTTGTCCTGGGAACAGGTTGCGGAGATTATTCATTGAAGCATGGGCAGTATGTGCCGTGGCACCATTCTACTGAAACCACACATTCCTTGGGTTTATCCCTTTTCTGCGTAGTTCTGGAACCAAAAATTTTTGGATCATGTCAACGTAGCGAATAGAATTAACGGTGACGGTATGGCCAGCCTGTTCGAAAAAATATGGGTCAATAATGCCAGTCGGACCAATGGCACATGGCACACCACACTGTGACTTTTTGAGAATGTAAAGGACGCTCATGGAGATTTCGTAGGTTTTCAGGAGCCCAGTACCTGTAATTCTGTTTAATAACGGTTCCGTCCAAATGGAAATTATAAGCTCCGATGATATTTCCGCTCATTAGAAGATGCTGACCTAAGTTATAATCCAAAGGAACTAGCATTCTCGTAGCGAAATCCTCACGTTGTTCAACATATCTTTCCATTAATTTCTGGACAATGTGCAATTTATATGGGTGAAATTTTAGGTCCTTATGCAACATTTTTCTAAACGATTCCCGATAATCTTTAGCTCAATTGCATGTTTTTGGGCGGACCGTGTAGGGTTTCTGACGACGGCATCTCTCACTCGCTGTATGTATACAGGAGTTTTTACTGTTCTATTCGGACCTTTTTGCTGTTTTTTCATGACACTGCCTGTTGTTCTAAAATTCTTTATCCATCTTAAGATTTTGTTGCGAGATGGAACCGATCCACGCCTACCAATATTAAAGTGAGTGCGAAAAAGCCGCTGCGTAGTGATCACTGATTGATTTCGGATAAACGTATCGTATGCAAACGTGCGATGTTCTACCGTCCACTGCTCCATGTTTACTGAAATGGCACACTACTACAATTACCAAAGAGTAAAGAAAAGTAAAATGACAGATTCGATTTGCCAATCAGCTTGCCTCATGAGCAACCATTTTATCGCTATTTTTATTGACAGTGATTTTTATAACAGCATCGTAGATTTCTTCAATTTGGTATCTTATGGGAGTAACTGCATCAATTCTACTTTTCCATCTAGTTTCGAACAAAGGTTTCAATGTTAGGCTAGAAATATGATTTTTCAGTATAGTCCAACGATGAATAGACGCTGAGAAAAAGTTGTAAATTCTTGTCACTAAGGAAAAGAAAAAACTGCAAACTGTGAGGATTTAGCAGCATCGTTCACGACCAAGTTGAGTGAATGGCTAGAACATGTTCTGATCCCACTACTGGGTATGCAGAAGAATGCGGTGTTGTCGATTTCGATTTAAAAAACATAATTTATTATTTCTTCAATTTCAAACATTTGCTGTCCTTTAAAATTTGCCGCCCTGGCAGAGCTTCACGATATGATACAATATCGATACTTTTTAAGTATTGAGTATTGTATTGGTTATGTCAGTGAAGTATCGTATCTAGTATCGATATCGGCAATACTTTCTTATAAAAATATCGTATTGATATTGATTTCGATACGACATCGATACAATACTCGATAAAATATCGACATAAAAAGAATTATACATCTGAGCTGTGTAGGCTCTTTGTGCCCACTTTTGCATGCTTAGCAAATGGACATTATTCTAGAAATATTATGAATATTTCTTATAACATAGATTTTTATAAAAATTGAATATGGATGAATGTTTCTTTGAAAGTCGACTAATGCTTACTAATTCTGTATTGTTTAAAAACTGCTTTTGAAAAGATAGGGAAATCCCGGAGATTCGGAATAAATCACAATTCAATATTTTTGTTGAAAATTATTTTTACGTCATCATCACTAACTTCCATAATATTGCCACAAATGCCACATGATATAAACAGTCTAATCACACAGTCATTTACTCACTCTCAAGAGTTTCAAGTTCAGGCACTTAAGTGTAAAATATAACAGCTGATGCTTGGGTTGCAGATCACTTATAGTTTTATATACATAAATAATTACTTATGATCTAAATATTTCCCAAAATAGGTATAATCCAAACAACTGTGGCGTTTTATTTTTTTTCTCGATATCGATATTTTCAATAATATCAAGGCAATCGTATCGACAATACAAGAGTATTGTATTGATTTCAGATAATGAGTATCGTATCGACATTAATATTGCTAAGGTATGTATTGTATCGATATCGTATTGGTTTTCGATACGATATCAATACAATATCGATATTTTAATCGAATATCGTGAAACTCTAGGCCTAGGCCCTGGGCATCCGACCAGTTCGCCCACCCCTGGGGCCGGGCCTGAATTTGTGGATTTGTCAACGATTTATTTCCTGTTTCATATTTCAAATTCGTATATCTTTTAGTCATTGGTTCGTAGAGATTTGGTGGTAAAAATATTATTTTTCCTTCTCCCTTTGATCCTTTGTTTCAATTTATAAAGTTTCAGGTAAAAAACTCATGTTATTCGGCGGAAAAACCTATATGATCTCATAAATTTTTCTCTAAGGTTACTTACTATAAAAGCTTTATTTGTATCTTTGTAGATATGTTAGTTGTTGAGATATTCAACTTAATGACGATGAATTACAAAATGGGTATTTCCAATGAGATCCAACAACACATGCTAGACACTGCAGTATCTGAGAGAATTTAAAAAGTATCATTTAAATATCACTACTATCTAACATGATGCTGGAATATAACATATATACATACAATATAAACACATATAGGCCAGGGTAGTAAGGCAAAAATATACCCTGTTCGTGACAGTTCAATAGCCAGGATACTGAAGCGTTTTTTCGACAGGTAATACCTATAAGAACAAATTGTAACTATTTCCTGTGTAGGATTTGGCGGCTATTTTTATTTATAATAAACAATTTAGTGTCAAAAATGGCCTTTTCTCCTTTTTTATCAAATTATTGGAAAACAGTGAAACTTATGGTTTTTCTACTACAAATATCTTCGAGAGCATGGAAAAACCTTTAAAATGATTTATTATAAAAGTAGATATACTCATTTATTGTTAATATAATTGCGAATAAAGGTCGAAATTGCAAAAAAAATAATTTCGCAATAACTTTTGTAAAAATTAGTGTACAGCTTTGAAATTTTTGTAAAATGAGGGTTCTTTGGTGCTTAATATGTGACAAAAATTTCAAAGCGATTCATTCAATTGTTTAAATTTTATTCAAATTGTTTATTCCAGAGAGTTTTTTATTGCTATAACATAAGTCAGAAAAAAATAATGTTAGAACCATTCTACAGGTGTCAAATGAACGGGCATTAGCTAAACTTTCAAATTGGTTTAAAAAAGGTGAATAAAAATGCATGTAAATAAATAATTATGCAAAAGTATCGTCAATCTTTCCTAATAAACTTTTTGAATAAATTTTTTCAAAAAAAAAATTTTTTTGCCGTTTTTTAGGTGCACAACTACAAAGTATGTAATGTTATGTACCTATATAATAATTGATAAAAATTGTATTAAATATGCATAATTTATTATATAAAATAATAAAAGTTTATAAGGAAAAATTAACGATACTTTTGCATAATTATTTATTACGAATAAATGCCATTTTTATTCACTTATTTTAAACCAATTTGAAAGTTTAGATCATGCTCTTTCATTCGACACCTGTAGAATGGTTCTAACATTATTTTTTTTCTGGCTTAGTTTATTGCAAAAAAAAGTTCTCTGGTATAAACAATTTGAATAAAATTTAGGTAAGCAAATTGAATGAATCGCTTTGAAATTTTTGTCACATTAAGCACCAAAAAACCCTCACTTGACAAACATTTCTAAGCTGTACACTATAATTTTTACAATAGTTATAGCAAAATAATTTTTTGCAATTTCGACCTTTTTTCGCAATTATATTAACAATAAATGAGTATGTATATTTGTATATCAACCTTTATAATACGTCATTTTAAAGGTTTTTCCATGCTCTCGAAGATGTTTGTACTAAAAAACCATAAGTTTCACTGTTTTCCAATGATTTGATAAAGGAAAAAGGCCGTTTTTTGACCCTAAATTGTTTATAAATTAAAATCTCCGCCAGATCCTACGCAGGAAATAGTTACAATTTGTTCTTATAGGTATTACCTGTCGAAAAAACGCTTCAGCAGTGGGAACACGCAAAATAGAATTCTATTTTAGCGACGTCACGTAGCAACCGTCGATTCTCCCTTTATGAAATTCTATTTTGTGACGTCAGCAAAATAGGGTCTAGGACGTTTCATCGCCGCCGTTTCGATGCCGCCAGTTCGATGCCGATGCCGGCCGATTCATCGCCAGTCAGTTAATCGCTATCTGATATATTTCCGAATTTTCGACAGTTAGAATTATTAGTTATTTTTAGTATTAATTAGGAATTCTAGGAAATGCGAGATATGACGGCGATGAAATGGACTGGCGATGAACCGCCGGCATCGAAACGGCCGGCGATGAACCGGAGGCATCGAAACGTCCCATTCCGGCAAAATAGAATTCTATTTGGCATGCTCTGGGCCCTGTACCCTTGCAGTTGAAGTGTCATGGAAAAAACCTTATTACCCTGGACTAATACCCAAGGGAGCGTTCAAGTATTACGTAACGCGATTTTTGAAGATTTTTGACCCTCCCCCCCAACCTGCGTTACGTAATACTTGAACGGCCCCCAAAACTCTGTCTCCTGCAACTGAAGCATTAATTTCCTGCATGCTTTACATACAAATCACAATCTTATAATTTCCAGAACATAGGTATTTAAAATCTATTTTTAAGGAAGCATCAAACAGAATTAAAATTTTCCTTTTGAAAAATATTTCTTTTTGTCCAATGGTCTTTTAATACATATGTTGTTTTATAGAGTTGGCTTATACCTATTTCAAGTACCTAACTTTTCCCGACATAGAACTGCAGTCCAAAACTACAGCAGTTTCATATTTTGTCAATTTAGAGTTAAGAGTTGAAATTTAGAGTTAAACTGAATTTTACGTATTTTCCGTAACTTTTTCAAGCTAACGTTTTCACGATATGCCGTTATGCCTTTTTTGCGGGTTTCTTTTCGTGCAAACTAACAAACTTTCAAGAGGCATGAGGGAGAAAATCTCGGACACTGACGTATTAGCATTACATGTTTGGGTCATAATGAACTCCCTTAGGACACCAGTAGCCCTTATGCCAAAATTTTTAAAAATAGAATCAATACTTCTTTACCGATTGGTAAAATGAATTTCCCTAGATTTCCCTAGGAAACACCAAAGTTTTCAAATATTTTACTCTTCTTGATTTTATCTTTCAGTGCACTCAAAGAGCAAAGACATAAGGGTTAAAATCGTGGTTGAACTTCTTTTGAAATCCGTTATGCGTTGGTCTAGATTCGAATCTAAATAAAATTAATTTGAAAATATTGCTTGCGAAATAGAACTAAACTTGCAAATTTATTAATTTTATATACAGTTTTAAATAGCTACTGACCACGTCGAGTTTTGACATTTGAACTTGTGCTAAACTTATCCAGCGATAACTGATGTAATAATATACAAAGTTATCTTCTGAATTAATGATAAAAGCGAAGTAGATAGTAATAAATTTTATCAAAAACATGTTGATATTATATCTCTTTGTACACAGATGGTTGATTAGTTTAAATCATTGGTATGACTGTATAAAGATCATTTGTTTGATGAAAAGTATGTCGTTGAGTGAGTAGGGGAGTTGGTGGGGGATGTGAGTAGTTTTGCAAATATTATTTTATTTTATGAAAAAATCATTAAAAAATATACAATAAGAAAAAAGCGAAAATAGTAATATAGTAAGTATTATACACAACCTTTGCCACAAGACATTGCCGTTGCATTACACATAGAATACAACACACTCTTATAATCTAAGAGATCAGAACATCTTGGTAGCTCGGTGAGCGTAAAGAAATAGAAAAAAAAAAGAAAATAAAAATAAAAACATTTATTCCCCTAATAATATTTACAATTTCATACTTATAAGATATATTAGCCTTCTTTCTTCTGACTTTCCGTTTTTGCATCGGCTTCTGTCTGAACCGCATCCTCTTCTGGTACCTGATTATTCCTCTTGTTGACTCATGGACATATTTTTCTGAGGATAACGCTTTCGGCACCGTATCTACTTTACATTCCTAGTCTTAAGTTAAGGAGTCTTCTTGTAGCTTGGTGGAAGAAGTACCTTGTCCTGTTCTCAACCATCTCTCTTAGAGTGGCGTGTACTGGAGACTTTCTGCGATGGTTACATTTTTTGTTACTCTGTCTTCCCGTGTCGCTCCGTCGATACAATATTCGATCTAATATAGACCTGGTACAATAATTGGATCTTCTTGTCCTTCATTATAGCCACTTTACACGATGCAAGTAATTGCGCAATTAATTGCACAATTTCTTGCGCAAGAACTTGTGCAATAAGTTGCAACTAACTTTCTGCAATAAAGTGATTACACGGTACAAGCAATTGCATAAACTGGCATGAAATAGACAGAAACTTTGACAAAATAGCATAAATTTTAGCTTATGTTGGTTTTATAAATTAAATGTAATTTTTTGAGTAGAGTTATCAGATATTAGATTAAAAATGTTAGATTGTAATTTGAGAAAATTATAATAAAATGTACCTATTATACCAAAATCAATTACTACCTAATCCAAGTATACCTATTTATTCATTTACAAAAGGAAACAAGTTGTAAGAAATACAAATAGAAAATAGTTTTTTTAATCCCCATGTTCATAATTAAAGTTATCCACCAGAATAATGTTATCTGTGCAGCGTGAAATTGGTAAAAAGTTTCTCCAGTTTTGTCACGTTTTGTTAAAAAATTGTTGAGTTTGAAATTTAGGATGACAGAATGTCAATGTAGTAAAAACAAACAGTGTAGCCTTAAAAGACACTAAAAATATAACCAAATTGCAGAAAAATAGGACATGTTCTATTTAGTCCATTCTTTCACGGTTTTTGCTCTAAATTTTAAAGAACCGCTTGGATTGACATGAAATTTGGCATACGTATAGCTTACATGTCAAAGAAAAAAAGTGATATTGTGCCGATATGCCCGTTTGCCCTGGGGGTGACTTTCACCCCCTCTTGGGGGTGAAAAAATATATGTCAAAAAAAAAGTCCGGAAATGGGTAAACTGACTAATTTTAAGTAACTTTTGTTCTATAGAGCTTTTTCGCCAAGTCAACACTTTTCGAGTTATTTGCGAGTGAATATGTTCATTTTTCAACAAAATAACCACATTTTTAGACGGTTTTTCGCAAATAACTTAAAACGTAAGCATTTTGTCGAAAAACAGGTTCTTAGCAAAAATATAGCCTATAAAAAAGTAAAAAAAAATGGTGTAAGCGTTGGGTCTCGGGATCTCGTAGAGCCAGAGTTATAGCCAATGAAAAATAGATTCATATTCACCAAATTTCAAATAGGATATTTCGACGTGAAATATCCAAAAAATTAAGCACTTTTTGGGGAAAACCCATTATAACTTTTTTAATGTGTTTTAAAAAAGCTTTATTCTTGTTTTTAAAAAAAGTTTCTAGCATTAAATTTAAGCAAGTTACGCTCAAAATAAAGTTGGCCCTTTTGTTTTGGCAAAAAAAAATCGGGAGGACCACCCCCTAATTAGCAACTTAAATGAAATTAATCGTTACCGCTCCACAAATTATTTTACTTATGTTGTGTTTATATGATCCGTAAGTTTTATCGATTCAAAGTGCTTATTTTTGAAAAAATATGGTTTCAAAGTAAAATTTTTAAAAATTTAAATTTTGAAAAATATGCTTTTTTCAAAATAACTTAAAAATTGTTAGAGAGACCAAAAATCTCGAAAAACAAAAAAAGTCAGATTTGCCTTTCTGAATATCATGTATTTTTTTGTTTTTCTGTTAGACAAAAATTGATTAAGATTTGGTGTTTCTAAATTTGCATACATTCGTGATCAGAAACTCGTTCAACCCCTTTTAACTACAGCCCTTTCAATAATAAGGACTTTGAACCGATGAAACTTACAGATCATATAAACAATATATACACTAGTCAAGAAACTTGTGAAGTCGTAACGATTAAGTTCATTTAAGATACTAATTAGGGAATGATTTTCTCGATTTTTTTACCAAAACCAAAAGGGACTAACTTTATTTTGAGCGTAGCTTGTTTAATTTTGATGCTAGAATTTTTTTTATAAAACAAAAATGAAGCTTTTTTTAAATACTTTAAATAAGTTGTAATGAGTTTTCCCCGAAATGTGCTTCATTTTTGTATATTTCACGTTAAAGTATTATATTTTGGAATTTGACGAATATGAACCTATTTTTCATTAGCTATAACTCTGCTTCTACTATGTGTAGAGACGTGATATATACACCATTTTTTAAAATTTTTTACAGGCTATATTTTTGCTAAGAATGTTTTTTCGACCAAATACTTACTATTTGAGTTATTTGCGAAAAACCGTCTAAAAGCGTGGTTATTTTGTTGAAAAAATGAACATATTCATTGCCAAATAACTCGAAAAGTAGGTATTGACTTAGTGAAAAAACTCTATAGAACAAAAGTTACTTAAAATTAGCCAGTTTATCCATTTCCTGACTTTCTTTGGACGCATATTTTTTCACCCCCAAGAGGGGGTGAAAACGACCCCCAGGGCAGAAGCACATATCGGCACAATATCACTTTTTTTCTTTGACTTGTTAGCTATGTGTATGCCAAATTTCATGTCAATCCAAGCGGTTCTTTAAAATATAGAGATTTTGCAATATTTTACCGTTACAGAATGGACTAATTTAGCTGCAAACTTCTTGCAGCAAAAGAAATTGCTGCAAGAAGTTGCAACTTTTCTATGCAATTCGCGTATGACACCGAGGGTGAGTATTCGCGAAATTTTGTCTTCTGTCGAGGTGGACTCCTAAGTATTTGACGGATTCTTCTGATTGTATGACGTTTCCTCTCATCGTGAATTGGTGGATTTTGTTGCTGCGTAAAGATCACGGTTTTAAGACATTTACTACGGTTGCCTACACCGACTAAACAATGAACATTAAGCCCGCGATTACGTCACGAGAGTACAGTCATTTGAATCGTAATATGATTAATCGGTATATTTATGTATCTATTTGATGTACCTATGGAAAATAGTAAAGATAGTTGTTAAGAAATAAAGATGTTTAGTAGATTAAAATACCTAATTATGGAAAACTGTTGATATTTGGGTGGTTTGGTACTTAAAATTAATCAGGACCTGTTATTAACGTTTATCCAACGGTTAATGTAAGATTTACGGAAATCTAGGACCTCAATCTCTATTCTACATTGAAAATTTGTCGCTTATACTGAATTTCCATCAATACTGGATTAACTATTGAATAAATACCGTCCTTTGAGGTCAGCTAGGATTATGTGAAGTAGTTGTATAATTTATTGTAATAATTTAATTAATAGGTAATTAATATTATTAATATAGGTAATAATAGGATAATTGGCATTCTAAAATTCCATCAACATTATTATATACTTTAATACATAATGAAAATTTAACGTTTTAACCCACCCCTACCCAGGCCCGGCCCCAGAGGTGGGCGAACTGGGCGGGTGCCCAGGGCGGCCAATTTTGGGGCGGCAAATTTTAGAGGACAGCCAATTTTTGAAATTAAAGAAATAATAAATTCGTTTTTTAATATTATAAAAAATCAATATTATGAACAAAAGCAGTAAATACAAAACTGTAAAAATGAGAATTAAATAAGTGAAACAATAACAATTGCAAGGTTCATTCGACGGGAGATAGACAATGCCGCCTTCTTCTTCATCGCATAAGAATAGTGGGATCAGAATAGTGAGGGGCGATTCTGACAAAATTTGTCATCACAACAATGGTAACTTTTTAAAGCTTTTGTTGGGCTCTTTAGAAAACTTGATTCTGTTTTACAAAAGCACATTAGGAGCACAACGAATGGTAGTAACAAGCAGCGTTACTACTTGAGAAAACGTATTCAAAACGAAATTATTCAGCTCATCCATGACCAAATCAAAATTAAAAACTTTCTCAAATCAACTAAGTATTATGGCATAATTTTAGATTGTACACCTGATATTTCTGGAATTGAACAGATAACTATTGTTGTACGTTTTGTCGATATAGGTTACTGTTCACAAAGTGTTAAAATTGCAGATCTTTTATTTTAGTCCTGTCGCCAGGGGGGGTACAACGGCCTCCTGTATTCAGATGGACTTACCCAAGTTTTTTTTATGTATTTTGACCTGTAGAACACGAATTTATTGGGTAACAGTTGATCCGGATGTCGATAAGATTGTTATAAACCAAGAAGTTGAGGAATCACATAACAGCGATTTCTCGCAAAACAAAACATTTTTTTGTATTTTTTGGGCTACTCTAACCAAAAAATGTTCCTACAAATTTTTTCGTAGGATGCATAGTTTTCGAGATAAACGCGGTTGAACTTTCAAAAAAACGAAAATTGGAATTTTTGAACCCGAAAAACTTTTGATTAAAAAATAAAATAGCAATTCTGCTTACCGCATTTGAAAGTTCAAGTCAAATTATATCGGTTTGAATTATTTGTATTGCTAAAAATGTATTATTTTATTGTTAAAACAAAGCTATAAACACCTAGTGCTTGAGTGATGTTTCAATGATTTCTCATTTAAAATCGAACGAGTACGTAGAGAAGGTAAAAGTGCAAGCGGGGCTATTTCTAAGTAGCATGCATTAAAACGCATGTATTAGGCACGGGAAACACTATGTGTTTATAGCTTTTTTTAACAATCAAAAAATAAATTTTTAGCAATGCAAATATTCAAAACAGATATAATTTGACTTAAACTTTTAAAGGCGGTAAGCAGAATTGCTATTTTATTTTTTATTCAAACGTTATTCGGGTTCAAAAATTGCAATTTTTCGATTTTTTGAAAGTTCAACCGCGTTTATCTCGAAAACTATGCATCCTACGAAAAAACTTGTAGGAACATTTTTTTGGTTAGAATGACCCAAAAAATACAAAAAAATGTTTTGTTTTGCGAGAAATCGCTGTTATGTAATTTCTCAACTTCTTTGTTTATAACAATCTTATCGACATCCGGATCAACTGTTACCCAAAAAATTCGTGTTCTACGGGTCAAAATACATAAAAAAAACTTGGTTAAGTCCATCTGAATTAAGAAGGACGTTGTACCCCCCCTGGCGACAGGACTATTTGTGCCTGTACCTGAATCCACAGCCTTGTGATTTACAGAAGATATTTTGCAAAAACTGAATGAACTGGGAATACCTTTGGAAGATATGGAAAAAATATGATAATTTGCAAACATGAAAGGGAAGAACTTGGGAATTCAAAACATAATTTTGGAAATGAATCCTAGAGCATTTTTTGTACAATGTTCTAACTATTCACATTCAAACAACTTAGTCGTGAACGATGCTGTTAAAGCCTCTCAGTTTACAGTTTCTTCCTTTTCCTTGGTGACAAAAATTTACAATTTTTTCTCAGCATCTATTAATCGTTGGGCTATACTGAAAAATCACATTTCCAGCCTACCCTAACATTGAAGAATTTGTCCGAAACTATATGGGAAAGTAGAATTGATGCAATTACTCCCATCAGATACCAAATTAAAGAAATCTACGATGCTCTTGTAGAAATCAGTGTCAATAATAACAACTATAAAATGGTTGCTCATGAGGCAAGCTGTTTGGCAAATCAAATCCGTAATTTTACTTTTCTTTGGTCTGCGGCAATATGGCATGACCTTTTACTTCACATCAACGTAGTCAGCAAATCACTGCAGAGTATTGATATGGGACTGTATCAATTTAAAATCTCATGGAAGTGATTTAAAATTCCAGAGCTATTTGACAGACGCAAAAGAGTTAGAAATTGAGATCCCGAAAATCGGAGACACAGTAATAGCAAGAAAGAGAAAAGTGAAAAGGCAATTTAGCGATGAGGCTGAAGATAAAAGTATGGACCTAGATCCAGAGACACGATATAAAGTTGATTTCTATTTAAAAATTACAGATACACAACCGTTAATAGGTCTGGATCCCGCGTATGAAACAAAAAGTTGATTAATAGCAAGCTGAAAATTTGTTAATAGCTTAAGGGTGTCTAGTCGGATAAACTTTGATATATGGGAACACTGTAACAGGGGCAGTTTTAATTGTGGAACAGGTTAAAAATTTGGAACGGTCAGACCACGAAAACGGCACATTTATTTTGTCCGACAGAACAGACTTAAAATCTCCGAACAGAGATTAGACTCTCATGCAAAAATCGGACTGCTATTTATCACCTGTCATAATTCCTGTTATTTGACATATTCTATATGTTTCACTTATTAAAACGCCCATTTGGTGATAAATAGCAGTCTGGTTTTTGCATGAGAGTTTAGTCTCTGTTCGGAGAATTTAAATCTGTTCTGTCGGACAAAATACATGTGCCGTTTTCGTGGGCTGACCGTTCCAAATTTTTAACCTGTTCCACAATTAAAACTTCCCCTGTTCCAGTGTTCCCATATATCAAAGTTTGTCCGACTAGACACCCTTAAGCTATTAACAAATTTTCAGCTTGCTATTAATCAACTTTTTTTTCATACGCGGGATCCAGACCTATAATGCATTAAGTGATAGATTTCAGCATATTAAGAGCCATAGTGAAATTTGAAACGACATGAACATAAAATTTTTGAGTTTTTTTTTGGGGCGGTGGTCGCCGATCTTGCCCAGGGCGGCAAAATCCCTAGGGCCGGGCCTGGCCCCTACCTTATAAATATAAAATATATTCTTATTTAAGCTCCTACAATAGGTACGTTGTACAACTATAATACAGTTGAGTACCTTAGTCTTTACCCGCGTGCGTCATCATTTAAAGCATACGAAATAAGTCGATGATAAGTCGGAAATTGAAATTTACTAAACGCAACAGCAAGTCACTTACTGTCACTTGCTGTTGCGTTTAGTAAATTTCAATTTCCGACTTATTATCGACTTATTTCGTATGCGTTAAATGATGACGCATGGGTGAAGATTCAGGGACTTGACTGTAAATAACTTTTCATGGATAATTCAAAATAAGTTTTTACGAGAAATAACACCAAAATTTCAAATCCAAAAATATAAAGTAAACTAGGATATATAAGATAAATAATAACACAAATAATACATAGTATACAATCAAAGATTGAAGATCATTACCACAACAAACTGTGATAAAAATGGGCTTGTGGACTCTTGTGACGTAAGTCAAAACATTTAAGTCTCCCCACCACAGTCGAACTAGGCAACCGTAGTAAATGTCTAAGAACCGTGCGTAAAGATAATCAATAATTGCGTCCTTTCATCGTTGATTTTGATCTACAATTTATCTGTGAATTCTGAAATTCTTCCTAAGTGATTTTTAGAGTCTCAACGATTCTTCTGTCTTCTTTTCAGTCGAAGTAACGATTAGTTCCATTCTTCTTTGGACCACTCTGAGATTGGTTGCTGTGGCATGTGTTATCTAAACTGTTTCTGTGCAATAAGTCATTACTAGACATTGGTCCCACGTCTTCTTTTTCAAATAATTTGTCGTATTACCTACTCTTAAATATGTCTGATAAAGCTCCATATGCTGCCCATGCCAAAGTGATTCTTCTTTGCAGTTCGGCAATTTGATTGTCCCTGGCAATTTGAATTTCATGGAGTGTTTATATTTATGAACCAATGCTATCGTTGCAGTCCACTTTTGGATTTTCGCTTGGTAACAGGTTTGTCATGTATTGTGTCTATCCAAAATTGATGTTCAAACCAACTTTCCTACAAGCGGTAAGTATCTAACTCAGTAAGCATAGTTCTAATCTCTTTAAGTTATCTATTATCAGAACTATGTCATCCGCGAATCGTAGGTGTGAGAGCCTTTCGCAGTCGACATTGATTCCTTTAGCATCCCACTCTAATTATCCTTGGCTTGATTATCTACAAGGAAATCAATATTACAAGGAACAATAATTATTACCATGGAACTTTTTTAATAATGGCATACGCGGCAGAAACCGCGGCAGAAACACGATCTGATACAGAAAGGACAAAAATAATGCTAGAGACAGCAGAGATGAAAACATTGGCGAAAAATCGATGGTAAGACGCTGTGGGATAGAGCTAGAAATGCAGATATACGAAAGAGATGCAAGGTGAACAACATTAATAACTGGGTGAAAAGCAGAAAAATAGAATGGAACGACCACATAAGCCGAATGACAACAAATAGAGTAGTAAGGACGGCGAGAGACGGTTCCCCAATAGGAAGACGATCAGTGGGAAGACCACGAAAAAGATGGAATGACAACTTACTGGAGGCACATTGAAAAACAGACAGAGTAATGTCTATATAAAAAGAAGAAGAAGAAGAACTTTTTTAAAAAACAGTGAACATTGTTGGCATTCACATCTCATTTCGAAATATTTTCTTCATATGATTATGTTTTAAGATGTGTTGTGGACTGAGCCCTTCATACTCCTTTGTTTCAAAATGTTACAACTAAACGCCGATTCCTTCTAGTTTCACTCGTTAAGCTTTACCACAGCTTTTTAGCAAGCAAAAATACTTTTGAAAGTTCCTCAGTCTCCTTACTGAAGAATTTTGTTATTACTTTTTCTTTAATAATGAGGAACAAACATTAGATTTTTAGTAAAGAAGAATGATACATTTTATTAATTATGTAAACTTTATTTTCAGAAAACTTATTCTTCGCTATGTACAATTTATTTTCATAAAAAAAAACTGTAATATCCTGTCGCAATAACACATCTTAGTAAAGTCAAAAACCCTATTAAAATAAACTTATACAGGCTGTCAAGAAACTTTACCGACAAACAAAGACAGGAGATTCCTCTTGTAATTTTAAGACAATTTACCCAAATTCACCTTGTCCGAAAATGCTTCCTAGGGGAGCTAAAGCTCTTTGAAAATGGTGTCCTGTAATTAGCATTTCTTAAATACCTCCAGAACGCTTCTAGTTAGAAAAACGAAAATTGGTACGCTTATTTATCTTCCAGAGGTTAATTGATTCCATCCATTGCGAATTTATAGTACCGGTCATAGGCGTCCGTTTTGGGTAGGGTAACGGTTATTTTATCGCATAACTTTTTTGTCTTTAAATATTAAGCATTTTTCACGTTGGATTATTAAATTGTGAGGAATTCTAGTACTAAAAGTTACTCGTGATTTAAGTCGGTAGGCCACACCGTTTTCTAGAAAAATCGATTTAAAAATTTTTCGTCTTTTGAATTTGAAAAAAAAATTTTTCAAAAAAAAACGGTGTATTTTACCAACTTAAAGCAAGAGTAACTTTTACTACTAGAATACCTCATAATTTATTAATCTAGTGTCAAAAAGACTTAAAAATTAAAGACAAAAAAGGTATGCGATAAAAATAACCGTTGACCTACCCAAAACTGACGCATATGACCGGTACTGAAAATTCGCAATTAATGAAATCGGTTAATTTTTTAAATATGAATAAACGTTCAAATTTTCAAATCGATTTTTCTAGAAAATGGTGTATCCTATCGACTTAAAACAAGAGTACCTTTCAGTACAAGAATACCTCACAATTTAATAATCCAGAGTAAAAAATGCTTAAAAGTTAAAGACAAAAAAGTTATGCGATAAAGTAACCGTTGCCCTAGCCAAAACGGACGCCTATGACTGGTACTAGAAATTTGCAATAGATGGAATCGATTTATCTCTGAAAGATAAATGCGCATAACAATTTTTGTTTTTCTAAATATAAGCGTTCCGGAGGTATTTAAGAAAAACAGAAAAACTAATTACCAGACGCCATCTACAAAAATAGCTCTAGAGATCTGGAACTTTTTCGGATTAAGTGAATTGGGTTAAATTGTCTTAAAATTATCTGGGGAATCTCATGTATTCGTTTGTAGACACCCGGTAGAGTTTCTGGACACCCTGTATAATTATTCAAAATAATTCGTTTTTTCGGACACCCTGTACTTATAATTATTCAAAACTATTATTTTTATAGAAAAAATTTTTATTATAAAATTATAAACCAGAACAAGATCCGTCCCTGTCGCATGACGCACTCAGTAATTCCATAGCTAATTATTTCAATTGTAAAGTACCCCTGAAAGTAGATCACTAACAATACACTTTTGCTTTGTAGTTGCATATGGAGAAGATCCAAGACAGCAGTATAGCCCCGCCTCGCAAAATGAAGGGGCGGAACCGTCTCCCCACTCCAGAGCAGCCACTCCCCTGGAATGCCTTAGTTATGAAGTTGACCAACAAGACAATTATCCAACGCTAGTCAGATCGGACGGGAGGTATATGCCTTTCACCTTAGAGGTAAGTATTTTAAAAAGAATACAGATCGGCTAGAAATGTTCTCAAAAACATATTTCTTGATAATAAGTAGATAATATATAGGGTGGAAGGCACTTATGGAATAAAATTATTTCTGTCCTTGTTTTAAAAAATTTTACAAAACGCCAAGACCCGTCTGTTTTTAAATATAGATATACGCTTTTTAAACCTAAATTTGAATGTACAGGGTGATTCACGCAAGCCTAGCATAATCCATAAGCTAGTTTTAATGGAACGCCCTGTACAGGGTGTTTCATTAATAATTGTCCATATAGGTAGTAACTGGAGAAACCTTAGCACAAAATACTAAGATTTAACCTAAAACACTTAAATAAAATGTAGTTCCTTACTGAGTTACAGAGTGTTTTATCTAAAAATTTAAAAACTATTTTTGCTCAGCATCTTAAAACTATTCGACGTGTCCTTTTCATACTTGGCAGAAAGTGCGACTACTATACACCCTACTAAATTATGATAAACAAACGTTTCTAGCTACTACCAGAGGCGTACGACAGGGGATGGTGAATGGTTGACCCTTCTCAAATTCTACGCCACTGGAGGAATTACTATTTTAGTGCGATTTTTAGATTCTCCAATACTTTCTACGTAAATAATGTTCTCTTCATTGGTAACGATAAAGTTATTAGTTTTCGAGATATTTGAAGTTAAATATGAAACAGCACAGTTATTTTGATTAATTTATGATATGATTCATATATGATTGAAATTTAAAAAATATTTGTACCCAGTACTTTAAGACTATTTGGCGTATCCTTATCATACTTGGCAGAAAGTGTAAGTAGAGGAAAGGATGCAAATATGGGCTACCCATTTTATTTTTCTTTGTAAAAAAAGAATAAAAATTCTATTTTATTTCCAAAGGTATGCAAGCATACCTACATTTAGTTACTTATAACCTACCCAAAGTGCAAATTGGTTAAAAAATATACAACTGTTTTAAATGTATAAATAATGAAAAATTGTACTTTTGCGCCGTTTGAATAATGATCCTAAATATGGGCTACCCCGAAAAATGTGTCTTAAATTTGTGTGAAATGAGATAAATGCTTGACAAATATATTTTAATATCTAAAATACAAAAAATACATTATAACTCATAGGCTAAAACTATTTGCAAAAGTCACACACATATTCTTCTTTTTCGGCCCCAGCGCACTCGTTATGTGCCCACAAATGGAACAGAAGCACTTGACCCATATTTCACCAAGATTATCCTCTGAAAAAAGTACTTCGCAAAACATACACGTTACGTCAGCTGCGTCTTGTGGAGGCTGTGTGGAAGGAAACTCATTGTAATCGCTTTCATCATCTGCAGGCACATATTCCTCCTCATCCTCGCTACTAGAAACCGATTTCTTTTTTTGGTTCTTTGTGACTTTGGTAAGCTGCTAACGTTTTCCTTTTTTTTTATTTCTTTTCCTTTTCTTTTTTCTTTGCCTTTTCCTACTTCGTTTTGCCTACATTGCTACATTGTTCTAAATATGGGCCACTAGCCCATAATGAAAACAGAGGCATAGCCCATATTGTAAACACGCTTGCTTTGCACAACAAAAGAAGTTATGTCTAAAAGCAGACAATTTGAAGAAAACTCATTAGCATATATCAAAGACTAATAATAGAGCTTCAACGTGACACAGACTTTTTTTTGAAATTCGTGTTTATTTTTAAATACTGGAATTTATCAACTTACCCGAAAAAGTTTTGACACTCGCACCAACCGACAAACAATTATTATAAACTGGGAAATATCTACCACAGTGGTGCCATCGCTACGGTGATAGTTTAACTTCGTCAAATACCATTTGAAATAGTCAAAATGTAGAGATCTGCAACGAATAGCTGTGAAACCCACCTAGCCCATATTACAAGACCAGCCCATATTTACAGCCTTTCCTCTACTGTACACCCTACTAAATTAAGATAAATAAACATTTCTAGCTACTACCAGAGGCGTACGACAGGGTATAGTGGCTGATTGACCCTTCCCAAATTCTGCACCACTGACGAAATTGCTATTTTAGTGTAATTTTTTGATTTTGCAATACTGTTTATGTAAATAATATACTCTTCATTCGTAACGATAAAATGATTAGTTTTCGAGATATTTGAAATTAAAAATGAAGCGACACAATACATTAATCAAAATAACCGTGTCGTTTCATTTTTAACTTCAAAGATCTCGAAAACTAATGACTTTATCGTTACGAATAAATAGTATATTATTTTCATAGAAAGTATTGGAGAATCCAACAATTGAACTAAAACAGCAATTTCGCAAGTGGCGTAGATTTTGGAAGGGGTTAACCATTCACTTTCCCCCGTCGTACGCCTCTGGTAATAGCCAGAAACGTTTATTTAACATAATTTAGTAGTTTGTATAATACCTACCTATACTTCCTACCAAGTATGAAAAGGATAAGTCGAATAGTTTTAAAATGCTGAGCAAAAATAGTTTTTAAATTTTTAGATAAAACACCCTGTAACTCAGTAAGGAACCACATTTTATTTAAGTGTTTTAGGTTAAATCTTCGTATTTTGTGCTAAGGTTTCTCCAGTTACTATATGGACAATTGTTAATGAAACACCCTGTATATTTTTATATTTTTAAAAGCTGCTTAACAACCTGATTTCAACGAACCATATCATTTATGATGTAGTATTATGAATAATACAGGGTGAAATTTTAAAATTATAGTGTGTATGGAAACCAATTATGGAATAAAATTGTTTGTCATTATTTTAGAAAATTATAAAAAGCGCTAGGATATGTCAACTTTTAAATTCAAATATGCACTGTTAAATATACAGGGTGATTCACACGAGTCTAGCATAATCCATGATCTTTAATTTTAATGAAACACCCAACACCCTGTATATTTTTATGCCTTTAGAATCTGCTAAACAACTTCACATCAAAAAAGTGTATTATTTAGGCCGTATTATGAATAATACTAGGTGAAATTTTAAAATTATATATAATTTTCGTCAAGATACACTTTCACGTCACACTTTAAATAATGTCATTATTTTTTAAATTAGCCAAATAAAGACATACATTTTCTAAACTAAGTATAAATCTATTGGGTTTTGTTTTGTAAGTATTTAATCTCTTGACAAAATTTATAAATATACCTAATTTAGAAATTTTACCTTGTATTATTCATAATGGACCCTACATAATACACTTTTTTAAGGTAAGGTCGTGAAGTAGCTTATAAGAACATAAGAATATACCAGAGAAGGTTCCCATTGTTTTCAATCTGGTGGGATGTAGAGTAATATTTTTAATATTATTTTATGTGCTATTACATTAAAAACTTAGTCTTTTGCTACAAAACTTAAAATTTAGTTATATCAATTAGATAGGTAGGAGGTACAAGTTGTAGGTATAGGTATAGTCGGTTCACTGATCCCGGTCTTAACTGTCTATCCGCTGTGAGCTCGTAGGTAGAGGGAATATTTAAAAGTTCGTGAGCGATAGTAGTGACAAATCAGTGAACTTGGTTTGAACACATTTATTAAGTGTGGTGTGAATAGCTCCATATAAAATACATTGCCACTGGAACCGCTGATTAAAATACGGATCCAACACACGGCAAGTGGGAACCTGTAGTACCTACCAGCATCATTGTACCACAGTGGCACGTACATAATGTCAGAAAATGTAGATGGTGAATTTTTAATTGCGGTGGTACAATGTAGACCAACACTCAAAAAAATTTAGTTCGTAATATTGATTAACAGTGATTACTGAATAGTATTTCGTTGTCACAACAATTTAATTTGTTGTTTCAACGAACTTCTAGACATTGACGAATGTATTTGGTTATTGTCACAATGATTGAATAATAATTGTGAGAATAACTAGAGTACATTAATCAATAACACTCAATTTATTCAGCCAATAACTTAGTTTCGTATATTTAATAAATACTGTTAATTCTGGCAGCAACCCAAGTTCTTGATTTCGTAGATGACAAGCAATTACCTTGGTTTATCGTGACAACGTGCAGATCTCATTAAAATAATGTACAAATGTTGTTAATATAGAGTAATATGTGATTATTGAATAGATGTAGATTGATTGTTGTGACAACGAATGCATTAATCAATCTACTACCGCATTTAATACCCACAATCAATGCGTTCATTGTGACAACAATCGTAATTGTTGAGACAATAAATGTTTTGCTTGACCATTTGAAAGTTAACGGCTTTTCCTTATCGTGATACTCCTAGCTTCTCTGTATTACCGAAGTGGCGAATAATAATTGCATTTCGTTTTCAAGTGTAGTCCGTAGTAGAAGGAAGTTTTTGTGTGTCTATTATAGTGAAATTTCGGTCGAATTCTTTTTAAATGTATTCATTTTTTTCGAATCCTGAGAAAACTAATTATTATTTTTGAAAATTTAAATGCAAAATAAAATATTACAGTATTATCGAGGGTCTGAAGTTCCTGAGAACCTCTATAATGATTATTTTAATAAGTCAGAGGGGGGAAAAAGAGAAAATTTAGTATGATTTTTAATTTCAAATAGGCATATCATTCAACAGAAACTTTTTGTTTATTCTAAGGGACTTTCTACCCTCGGTAATAATGTAATATTTTATTCTGCGTTTAAATTTTTCAAAAATACTTATTAGTTTTCTCAGAATTCAAAAAAAATGAATGCGTTTAAAAAGAATTCGATCGAAATTTTGCACCTGCGCTCTCAAAAAGGATTAAAGTGTTATACATTTTTGGAATCACTATTTCAAACGCTTTTAAATAAGCTGTCACATGACGTACTTTCCCATTAAAAAAATCAAAGTTACGCCGCGCCTGTCACCTGAAGGGGGATCGTGTAAAGTTCGAAACATTGATGTTATAATATACTTTGATTATTTTAAAAATCGACCTGTCCGAGCGTTTTGCTTATGTGCTAAAAATAAATAAGTTAATGAGGGGGTGGGGGGAGTGTAACACTTATTCCAGTACACTGTATAAGTGAAATCATATGAAAAATCACACAGTGTAAAGTCCTTTAGGTTAAGGATAAAAAAGGGGGATTTAAAAAATTATTATTAATCAATTAATATCATACATTGGGCTATTGCTTTCAGTAATTATTAATATAAAATACGTTCATAGTAGGAATGAACGAAACTGATTGTAAGAATGAATAGAATTGCTTGTAAGAAAAACCTTATTTATTGTGGGAATGAACGGAATTAATTGTAACAATAAACGGAAATAATTGTAGAAATAAACGAAATACGTTAGGAGAAATAACACTGTTATTGATACAACGAATAGCCTTCGTCGGTCAATTAACGACGTTGTTGTTTCAATAAATATTGTTCGTTGACTCAGTGAACAGAGTTCGTAATATCAATAAATAGTGTTCGTTGACTCAGTGAACAGAGTTCGTAATACCAATAAAGTGATATTATGGTATACATAATGAATATTCATCCATTCAATTAACGTAATACATTGGCTCAACGAACGAAAATAATGAATTGATGAACATCGTTTTGTTGTCTCAATAAATCCAAGAATTGGACAGATTTTAAGTATTGCGTTTGTTGTCGGAATTAACATTTTTATTGATATTACGTACCTTTTTCGTTGAGTGAATGTTTTGGGATAAAACTCTGGATGTACCTATATATAGACAGAAATGCGACAAGGAATACATGGCATGACATTTTAATGATTACATTCATTGTACGCCCTGTTCTCTGTGCGACAATAAGATGAATACTGCCGTAACGTGTGAAAGCAAGATGAGAATGAAAAACCTTGCCTCTTGCCTCTTGTCTTAAGACCAAAGTCGTATTGTGTGAAAGGAGCGCTACCTACTCACTAAAACCTATAAAAATCGTGCAAGCCATTTCCGAGATAATTAAGGGTGTGCTCACTACGGAGACCAAAGGATTGTATCCTCGCTCCGACCCTCGCTCCCTGGTATTTATATTCGTGAATTCTAGCATATAAAATAATGTATTTATTTTAAATGCGAGATTTCACGATTATAAATACCAGGGAGCGAGGGTCGGAGCGAGAATACAATCCTTTGGTCTTCGTAGTGAGCCACCGTAAGGCGTTCCATATTATACAAAACTAACTCTGTATAAGCACCTACTTTATGTTTGTTGTTGCTTTCTGAGCTGTTCCTTATCAGTTTATTTTTGTTAAGGTTCCACTAGAAGAGGCTAATGGCACCGAGTACTTACAACTGGGACCTACAGCAATTGCGAACGGTTCCCCAACACAAGGAAGCGGTGGCAGTCCTAGTCCTGGCTCTCCAAGAGTTTACAGTCTTTCCGCCATACATTCGGGAGATGAGCATCAGTCCACCATTGAAGGATCTCAGCTAACTCAACTCACAAGCCATATCAGCTACACTGGCGTTGGCATAAGTTCTCCAAATTCTGCAAACATATCTAGGTAAGTGCATATTAATATTTCGATATACTTATGTATGTATTCGTAAAGATTGGCTGGTTAAATCTATGCCTACTCGTTATAAAATCGAGAATGCAACCATTTGGTTAGGTTTTAAGTTAAGGCTCTTCGTCCATCTCTGCAACGCAACGACGGTAAAAATTCGATATCAGAGTGTTATATTGACAAAAATTAAAATGTCTTCTAAAAATGGACAATGCAGCCAGAGGGCCCCCGCAGGGGCTCCAGTTTGGTTGGCCGCGCATTGTAACGAGGTCAAATAAACTCTTTAAAGTACTTTCAGTCAAGTTCTACTTCGAGTTATCCGATTGTAATAAGTACCTAAACGGAATATTAATTCTAACAACTCGATCGATTTTAACCTGTTTCACCTGCACCATTATAAAATTTTTTGTCTCAAAATCTCTCCTCCATGAAATCATCTCATTTTCTTTGCTTTCAAACCACAAAGATCTTTTAAGTGGCTTCTTATAATTTATTTGCAGTCTTCGAAGTTCTGTACTTGTTGGAATTTGTTTTTTAAGATTTTAATCAAAGGTACCGGATGTCGTTTTCTAATATCACCGCCAAATTGTATTCTGCTCTTATTAGAACTGTATACAGTTACTTCTCGACGGTCTCCTCCTTTTTGACATTTTCCTATCTCTTTCTATTTTTCTTTCCACTTTTTCCATATCGAATTTTAACGTATTCTCGAATTTTTCTTCTATTTTTTCAATCTTCTGTATCTTCTCAGCAATCTAGTTTACCTCTTTCTGCATTTTCTCTAAATAAACCTTCATATCTTCATATTTTTCTGGTGCACACTCCCAACGAACAGTATCGTTCGTTGGGAGGCACTGATGAAGGCCTCATGTGTACCAATCTGAAAGATGTTACTCGAAAGTGACTCTAAAACCTGTCAATCCAACACGCTGGGCTGAAAGATTTGATGCAGTCAGTGCACTGAAACACAGATTTTGGCACCCCTTGGTAACTGGCCCCAGATCACGTTTGTCCCGGGGCCCCCAACATCGTACTTACGCCCCTGAATGCAGCATTCGTTTACAAATTTTTGCATTTTGCCACAAATGAAGTTAGTGGAGTCACTGAAGGTGGATATGAGCTATTACCTCCGATTTCGTTGAACCTCCATCGATTTTGCATGAAAACTGGTGAGTGGTTAGAGGATATCTCCAGGAACAAAGGTGAGAGATGGGGGGTTACCCCCCTTCCGTTGGGGTGTAAACCCCCGAGACCCCTTGGTAACTGGCCCCAGATCACGTTTGCCCCGGGGCCCCCAACATCGTACTTACGCCCCTGAATGCAGCATTCGTTTACAAATTTTTTGCATTTTGCCATAACTTTGCATAAGCAAAGTTAGTGGAGTCACTGAAGGTGGATATGAGCTATTACCTCCGATTTCGTTGAACCTCCATCGATTTTGCATGAAAATTGGTGAGTAGTTAGAGGATATCTCTAGGAACAAAGGTGACATGGTGCCAACTTGCGCTTTTACCCTGGGGGTGGATGCCACCCCTTCTCGGGGGTGAAAATTATTTTATTAGAAATAACCCCATAATTCGATAGAGGGACAAATTTCAAGTAAAATTTGTTATATAAAGTTATTGAAATAAATCAAAACTCTTTAAGTTATTAAAGATCAAAGATTTTAATTTTTCTTGAGAAAAATGCATGTTTTTAACTAATTTTTCATCAGTTTTACACTTTAAAGTGTAAGTTTTCACAAAAGAGTTATTATCAAAATTGAAGCTAATACAAAATGAAGTAAACTTCGTACTACAAAAACCTTTTAATGTCAACTAAAAGTGAATTATAGGTAATAGAATGTATATTTTTTCGGCGAGTAAAAAACTAATTATTTATATGGGAAATAAGCCACAATTAAAATGAAAAAAATAATTTTATTAACGTTTCGTATTTAATAATTTAATTTCGATAGTATCACGACGTTTTTCCTGGTTTTCCCTCGTGATTTACTATGAGATATTCTTGAGTTGGGGTTGATTTCATGTAATCGAATGAACTATCTTTCAATAAAGTCGTCCCAGGAACGCAACTCATAAATATTGGCAATATCATTTTAAAGTCTTCTACTTTAAAATGTATCATATGTATCTTAATTGCCGATATAAATGAGTCAAATTAAATAAATTATTAGAAGAATTTTTTTTTTACTAAGCAACAACATTTTTGTTTCCATTAGTAGTATTTTGTATTTTGACAACGGCACCCGATTTGGGCGTCGAAACGTTAATAAAATTATTTTTTTCATTTTAATTGTGGCTTATTTCCCATATAAATAATTAATCATAAAAATGCCACAAGGAAATAGCTTCAGAACAACAATGAGTAAAAAACTCTTAAGTATTCAAGCTGAAATAACGGGACATTGATGCATTTTATAACATAAACTTATTAAACATTTGTCAAAGTACTTAAAAATATCTATCAAATGAGCCCCCGAACATGTTGATAGCGTTAAAATTTATGCTCCAAATTTTTTTCAAAATTTATCTTTTAAAATTTTTTTCATAAAATGTTATTGTTTTTTTATAACTCCGTTCGTGTTTACGATATCAGGTTCATCTAAAACTGTTTGAAAACTAATTCCAAGCGCTATTTAAGCACGTTGAACCTAATCTTTTAAACCCCTTACTTTTTTAAAAATAAAAGAGAGGACCGGTCCCGGTTGCATGGTTCCCACAGCAAAATTTAAGATTTAAACTTTTTTATCTCGGTTGTTTTTTACCCTATAGAAATAGTAAAACAGGTAAAATATTTGGCACAGAAAAAACTAAAATTTGGTTATATATAATTTTTTACGTATATTGAATATTTTTGGAGAATTATTAAAAGAATATTTATAAGAAAATGAGAATTACAATAATTTTAAAAATTATGATTTTTTTAAATTATAGGTATCTTTTTTTCAAAAATATGCATTCTAAACCGGTCAAAATTATCGAAAACATTACTTATGCTAATATAAAGAAGTTCTTTTAACGATTACTATAAATTTTAATTTTTGTGGAAATGGCGTATGTTTTATTTTTCATTTTTTCCTAAAAAAATCGAAACGGTTCTTTTATTTTCATTATAACTTACTTAATTTTGACGCTATTACCTTGTTCTGAAGCTTATTTGATAGGTATTCCGAAGTACTTTGACAAATGTTTAGCAGGAATATTTTATACATTGCATCGTTTTCCCGTTATTTAAGCTTGAATATGTACTTAGATTTGAGTACTCGCCGAAAAAAATACACATTCAATTGCCAATAACTCACTTTGAACTAACATTAGTTTAGTTCTTTATGTGAGAAATGTATTCAATTTTTTATTATCTTTAATTTCAGTAATAACAACTTTTTTGTAAAAGCTTATAGTTTTTTATTTATACGTGAAAAACCGATTTAAAACATGCATTTTTTTACGAAAAAATAAAATCTTTGGTCTTTAATAACTCAAAAGTGTTGATTTATTTTAATAACTTTATATATCAAATTTTGCTTATAATTTGTCCCTCTGTCGACTTATGGTATTATTTTTAATAAAATAATTTTCACCGCTGAGAAGGGGTGGCATCCACCCCCAGGGTAAAAGCGTAAGTTGGCATCATGTCACCTTTGTTCCTTGAGGTATCCTCTAATTACTCACCAATTTTCATGAAAATCGATGGAGGTTCAACGAAATCGGAGGTGAAAACCTTCAGTGACTGCACTAAGTCAATTTCTACGATAAAGCTTTCTTTAGATAAAGATTTCTACGAAATCAATACACGTTGCGCGAGAACAGCTTATAGGGACTTACTACACTTGCGACAAATTACAAAAGTACAAAAATATGAAATCTGCATTCTTCATCTTTAAAACCCATTTTGATTTTTGTCAATAGGATACTGATCAAAAGATATTGTTGCAATTCTAGATGGGTTCAGGGATAAAGAGAATTGTTACTCTGTTTTAACAAGTTTATTAAAATTCCTAATAAACTAAAGTACAAAAATAAGTCCTCCAAAATTCAAACGTGACAAAAACAATTATTATGACAAAACTTCTAAATTGATTCCTTATTAGTCTGACTTACTCCATCTACTTACACCTATGCTAGGTGATTTATAACACCGCCCCCTTCTTTCAGGCTGTTCGCCCCGAACAGTACCTAAATGGACCAGGTCGGTGGATTCTGCCCTTCATAAGGACACAGTCTCTCTAGGTGGACGACCTTCGGCTTACTTCGTGGCGTCAGTTGCACCCTATACACAAGGTCGTTTATCTTCTTAATGACCAGGTACGGTCCCTCCCAGGGCCGCTGCAACTTGGGACTTAGACCTTTCCTTCTCGTTGGTTGGTAGAGCCAAACTGCATCACCTTCCTTGAAACTAACAGGTGTGGATTTCTTATCGAACCTAACCTTCATCCGGTCACTGGTGAGTTGTAGCTTGTTTCTGGCGAAATCGTGGACCTTAACCAGTCGATCCTTTAGACCGCTGACATACTCGGGAAGTGTCTCTTGACCCGCCTCTCCGTCTGGTACATTACTATGTAGGAGATCGATGGGAAGCCTCATCTCTCGACCAGTTAACAGCATTGCTGGAGTGTAACCAGTTGCATCATGTTGGGAACTTCGGTATGCTAGCAGAAACAGAGGCACCAGTTTGTCCCAGTCTCTCTGGTTTTCGTCTACAAACAGGGACAGGTAGTTGTTGATGGTCCGGTTATGTCTTTCTACCATGCCGTCGGATTGAGGATGGAGCGGTGTTGTTCTGGTCTTCTTAATTCCTAACAAAGCCATCATGGTCTTCCAAACTGCCGATTCGAAGTTGCGCCCCTGGTCAGAATGAAGCAGAAGTGGAACACCATGTCGGGAAACGACATTCTCCAGCAGGGCTTCACCAACTGTGACTGCTTCTTGGTTGGGTAGTGCAACTACTTCAGGCCATTTGGAAAAATAATCCATAGCAACCATCAAATATTTGTTTCCTGATGCTGTCTCTGGAAATGGTCCCAAAATGTCTACAGCAACTCGTTCCCATGGAGTTCCAGTAATATATTGTTGGAGTTTTCCCCTAAGTCTTGTTTTGGGTCCTTTCTTGGATGCACACAGGTCACATCGTTTACACCATTCTTCCACATCTTGCCGACAATGAACCCAATAATATCTCTCACGGACTCTGGCCAGAGTCCTATTGATTCCAAAATGTCCGCCGGAGCGACTATCGTGAAGTTCTGCAAGCACGTCCTTAACACATGACCTTGGGAGAACAACTTGGGGCACTGTTATTGTTCCATCTGGACTCTCCCATTTACGAGTGATGATGTCATCTCGTAGACACAGGGAGTCCCACTGAAGCCAATAGCCCTTAACTGCTTGCCCATATTTTGCAATCTCCTGCCACTGTGGTCTAGCTCCGTGGTCCAGCCACTCCCGAACTATTTTTAGATCTGTATCTTCCTTTTGTTCAGCCTGAAGGTTTTCTAGAGCTTCTTCGTCATTTCTATCCTCTATGGTTCTCAACTGTAGAATCTGGCCATCTCGTTCTTCTTGGCGGTCGCAGAATCGACAGTTCCTCCCGTTGCATGGTCTTCTCGAGAGACCGTCGGCATTCCCATGACTTCTACCCGCTCTGTGACGAATTTCAAAATCATAAGTCTGTAGTTTCTCCAGCCACCGAGCTATCTGACCTTCAGGTGTCTTGAAATTGAGAAGCCATTGCAAGGCAGAATGATCGGTTCTTATCAAGAATTTTCTGCCATAGAGGAACGAATGGTAGTGTTCTACTGCTTTGACGACTGCCAATAACTCCTTTCTGGTGACACAGTAGTTTCTTTCTGCTTTTCCCAAAGTTTTGCTGAAGTATCCTATGACGCGTTCCTCGCCCTCTTGTACTTGGGAAAGCACCGCCCCGATACCATTTTGAGAAGCATCTGTATCAAGCACGAAAAGACCCTGTTCTTTCGGATATGCCAGGATTGGAGCCGTAGTCAATTTATGCTTGAGTGTGGTGAAGGCAAGCTGGCACTCTGGTGTCCAGTCAAATGACAGTTTTCTCTCAGTCATCTACACGAATAATATCGAAATCCCACTTCTGACACCAATTGTTGCAATTCTAGATGGGTTCAGGGATAAAGAGAATTGTTACTCTGTTTTAACAAGTTTATTAAAATTCCTAATAAACTAAAGTACAAAAATAAGTCCTCCAAAATTCAAACGTGACAAAAACAATTATTATGACAAAACTTCTAAATTGACAAATATATCTGTCAGATTCCTTATTAGTCTGACTTACTCCATCTACTTACACCTATGCTAGGTGATTTATAACAATATCGAATTTTTGCAGTAGAGTTGATACAAATTTTATTTAAAAAAATTGATTTCGCTCGCGTAACTGACCTTAAAAAACGGCGGTCCCTTCAAGCGTTGTTTCTGAAGAAACGGTTCATTCTACGTAAAAAGTGCTTATAAACATCTTTATTCAAACTGGTCTCAGCTACATATTTTCTTGTTTGAAACATTTTTTTCTACGGCGTACAGGTTCTTGTTAAATCGATGTTTCCCATGTCCCCCCCTTTACGAGGGGGGTTTCAGGGTGAAGCCAGTGGCTAGCAGTGGTAAACTTTTTTGCATCTTTTTGGGGTCCCAAAATTGACATTTTCAACAACATTCAGCTTGTTCAGTGACGACTGGTTTGGTTTAAGTAATCAAGGTCTAGGTAAAATTAATATTTAATAAATAATTTTTTATGATAGTAAAATAAATCATTAATTTTAGTTTCATTGTTTCCTATAAAATTATTATTTGGTAGAGAAACGGCGAAACCCAAGCGACTCCATTTTCAAACAAATAAATATTTAAAAATAAAATCTTTGGATTTCTTAATTCGGAAACCAGTGTTGCCAATCGCATTTCTCTAGATTATCCGATGATCGCTCGAAAAATATCCGATTTGTCACGAAAAGGTACGCTAGGTCAAAAATTATTCTGTTATTAAAATCAATGTTGCCAATATTATTCTTTTACTCCCTCTTAACAACCATCAAATAACAAAATCCGTTGTTCGTACGCCAATCAGTTGATTGTAATCAATTATCATTATGATAATTAACATAATTAATTGATTGATTAATTATTAATTATCAATTAATCTCATAATTGTAATCAATTATGCTTTCAGCAACCCAATCAAAGTTGACATTGACAGTAATTAAATATTTGATAATGATCAGTTGATTCCATTTCTGATTAGCGTTCGAACAACCGGCCCTTTAATCTACTGGATTCTCTGTTTCACAGTTTAAAAATTTTCGTTTATAGATGAAAATCTCGTATCCTAGCTGATTACCTAATTCATGTATGTAATAGCTATTTGTATAACAAGGGAGGGCTACTTTTCCTCCCGAGAATGAAGCTTACTGCCCGACGCGTAGCGGAGGGCAGTAATCATTCAAGGGAGGAAAAGGCACTTGACTCCCATGTTATACATATGGTTTTTCCACGTTCGTCAGATTAATAACAAGTAATTTTTCATTTTTACTTAATTTATTTATGTAACTAACCAACAAAATTTATTAAAACTAAAACTTAACAAGTAGGTACAATATAACTGTCAACTGTCAAATATAAGTCAAATTATTAATGTAAACATTGTTAAATCAAGACTGAAGGATTGAAAAGAGAAGACAAAGTAGAAATGTGGAAGAAAAGTGGATCAGATTTAAGGCAATACTATTAGAAACAGCAGGGCAAGTTTGCGGGTATACCAGAAGAAATAATCATAAAAAGCAGACAAGCTGGTGGAACAACGATATTAAAAAAGAAGTCAGAGAAAAGAAAAGGCTATGGAAAATGGACATACAAAAAAGAAATCAAGAGGCATACGATAAATACAAGGAACAGCGCAACAAAGTTAAAGTAAGGATAAAACAAGAAAAGCAGAACGCCTGGGAAGAATTTGGAAGAACTATGGAAGAAAATAGTACCCAAAATACAAAATTATTTTATAGAGTATTAAAGAATATGAGAAGTAAAACGGAAATTAAACTACAGCAGATAAAAGATAGAAACGGAAATGTAATAACTGAGGATGAGCCCATTATAGAAAGGTGGAGAGAGTATTTCATGGAACTTTTAAACAATGAAAATACAACAGCAGAGAATCGCACACAGATAACAGATGAAACACCTGAAAGAGGGCAAGAAGACGTTTATGAAACTAAAATAAAGATGGAAGAAGTTGAAGATGCACTATAAAAACTAAAAGTTGGTAAAGCAGCAGGGATCGACGGAATAGATGCTGAATTATTGAAATATCTTGGACAACAGGGTAAACAAGAATTACATGACCTACTAAATTTAGCGTGGACAAACAAAAAAATCCCAGAGGATTGGAACATTTCAATAATACTGCCTATACACAAAAAGGGAGACACGAAAGAGTGCAGTAATTATAGGGGTATATCACTTCTCTGCTCAGCGTTGAAAATCTACGAAATTATCCTAGAAAAGAAACTACGAGAAATAGTTGAGCCTCGACTGGCGGATATACAAAGTGGATTTAGACCATCACACAGCGTACAAGATCATATATTCACACTACAGCAAATTACTGAAAAAACACTGTTAAAAAACGATACACTGTACCTGGCGTTTTTAGATATGAAAAAGGCGTTTGACATGGTCAATAGAGAAGGAATATGGCAAAGCCTGATAAACAAGGAAGTAGATGAAGAACTTGTAAGTGTAATAAAGAGTTTGTATGTCAACACAAAAAACCAGGTCAGGACAAGTAACTTAATCTCCGGCGAATTTTCTAATAACGACGGGGTTAGACAAGGTGGAGTGTTGAGCCCACTGTTATTTATTTCCGTTATGGATGAAGTTATTAAAAAGTGTTGGAAAAAAACTAAAAAATGCGCTATAGGGTATAGAAATTTGCAAAAAATAAAAATTGAAGCCTGTGCATTTGCTGATGACATTGTATTAGTTGCAAGAACTGAAAAGGCTCTCGCAGATAACATTAGAATCTGGGCTGAAGAACTAAAAAACTACAACTTAATAATAAATATGGAGAAAACTAAAGTAATGACCATAGCCAACAAAGAAGCAACTGTAAATATTGAAATCGAAGGGCAAAAAATCGAGCAAGTAGACCTCTTTAAGTATTTGGGAATAATGTTAAACAACAAAGGTACACAAGAAGATGAAATTGGAAACAGAATAAAATTGGCAACGAGAACTTATTATTCACTGTATAAAAATTTCCTAAACAAAAAAGAAATATCGAGGAAAACCAAAATGACAGTATATAAAACTGTATATATGCCAATTACAGTATATGGGGCAGAAAACTGGGTACTTAATGACAGACAAAGAAAAAGATTACAAGCTACAGAAATGAGATACTTAAGAAAAGTGGTGGGAGCAAGAAGATTAGACAAAAGAAGAAACGAAGATATAAGACATGAATTACAGGTAAAATCGCTCAACGAAAAAGTTGAAAAGAAGTTAAAATGGGCTGGACACATGATAAGAATGAGTGGTGAGAGACAAGTGAAAATGACATGGGAGGCCAAAGCAGTGGGTAAAAGCAGGAGGGGCAGACCAAGGAAAAGCTGGAACACTAGTGTAAACGAAATACTCAAGAAACGAGGAACATCGTGGCAAGAAGCAAAAGTTTTAGCAGCAGATAGGAAGAAGTGGCGTAAATTTGCAGAGAGTATTATATAAAGGAGGAATCCTCGACACCTAATGGTAAAAGAGGCAACCGATTATGTATGTATGTATGTATGTTAAATCAAAATAACAATTTACTCTTTTTACCATTCTGCAAAATACAGGGTGTTTTATAAATAAACGTTAAAATGTATAGATACTTACGTAATAGAAAATAGATATTGGTCAATAAGCAAAATTTCATGAATGAAATACCATGACGTCACTTTTACTTTTGCTCCCTCACTTTTACTTTTCCTCCCTAGGGAGCAAAAGTACAACTTTGCAACTTTTAAAATCAGGTCCGGAAAAGTATACTTTCAGTAGAGGTAGGTGGAAAATACTATTTACTTACTATTATTATATTATTCGTATTTTGTATTATCGTAAGTGTTAAATTCTAAATAAATAAATAAATCTAAATATTTCATTATTTGGATCGTTATTTTTATTATAATTATTAAGTAAAAAAAACACTTTTAAAGATTATTTTATTAAAACGTAATAACTACCTAAACCTAGGTACTAGAAAAATAAATAATAAATAATTCAATACCTACGGTTTAACCTGGCGGTTATAACCGGTCAAAAAAACCGGTTGTTCCAAAAACCGGTGTTCGGTTTTTATAGACATAGCCTATGCACAATAGGTTCCAGTCAGCTTAAAATTTCTCATTTACGAGCGTGGGGCGAAAAAATTTTCTATTTTTTCTCTGAATTCAGTATTTTTCCACTTATTTGGGTTTTAACCGGTTGTTACTTTAAAAAGAGAAAACCGGTTATAACCGGGACAAAAAACAACCGGAAAAACCGATTATATCAGAGAAAAAAACCGGTTTTAGGTTATAACCGGTAGGTTTTTCCCATCCCTAGACTGCACTACATAAAATGAAAATAAAACTAAATCGTGCGTGAATTAGCTTTGATAAGTTTAAAGACTAAAAACTAATAACTCATAAATAACATCGGACGGCAGACGGTGGATTAGTATACCTTAACCCGCCGTTACACGCGTCTTCTACTGTAACGTGGTTGCACGCGTATGAGCGTCGCCCTCACCTACATAAATTCGACTTATTTCGAGGAAGAATGAATGTCAACATGTATAAATATAAAATGGGTTGTACTCACATATTATAGAAAGTCTCGTAAACCAATTTTTTTATTAATTTAACAAAACAAAAGTAAAAATAATATACATAGATCAAAAGCAAGTTTTCTTAATTTTCAATTTCAGCAAGCCACTGAAGAAATTAACGTTCTTTACGCGAATTCATTTTACTAAAAATACAAATTAAAATTAACAACTGTTCTGAAGCTATTTCTTTGTGGCATTTATGTAATTAACTATTAATATTTTCTATTTTGATAACGACGTCCGAGGTGGAATTCGAAACGTCAATTAAATCAATTTTTCAAGTTAAATTGTGGCTTATTTCCCAATTAGAATAGGTAAATTTAAAAATGGGTTCTTAACCAGTGGCGCACCTAGAATTTTCCCCTGGGGGGGGGTCTTGCTTGGGCACCGAAAGTTTTTTGTATTATTTGTGAAAGACAAGTTACATTTTCCTACTTTCTTTTATATATATTTCTATATGCTCTGGGTGGGATTTTAACCCCCAAACCCCCGCTCGGTGTGCCACTGTTCCTAACCTAATCCAAACAATAATATTTTAATTAAACCTACCTAAATATTAAATAAACACCTAAAAGTTTCTTTGAGATAACAGAAACGTGATTTCACCGTGATTGCACGAGCAGTGAGGAATTCCCTCACTTGAAGAGGGATGTCTCTTCTTTCAACTATTAAATACACAGCACACTGACCGCCTGAAATATTTTATAACTTTTTCATACCCTCTCATGAACCATGCTAAAGGCATTCCTGGGTGCTTAAGGTTATCGTATTAGTTTACACAATTTTATTGGTTATAAACAAATATGGTGAGGGATTCCCTCATAGCGCGTGTAATGGCGGGTTAAGTGGACGCACTTGTGCATTTAAATTCTAAACAAAAGAATTGGCACATATGTCCCTTTTGTCAAAAGATGAAAAGTATCGGATGTCACTAACATTCATCCGATATAAAAATTTGGGTGGAACCAAAATTAATGTGTTGTTGGTGTTGGGAATATATGGATGAGAAAGTTTTAGTAGATTGTAGATACACTGAAAAATATACGCAAATATCCGATTTATTTAAAGATACGAAGAAGATACGACAACTCTCAAAAAGGTACGCAAATCGGATAATTATCCGCAGATTGGCAACACTGTCGGAAACAGATTCTCTCTTAAGTATACCTATTCCCCATCCTTCTCAAATTTGCAAGGAATAAAGGGTGTGTTATGTTGGTATTGTTACGTTGTTAGATTGCCATGATAATCTTGCGGGGGTTGAATGTCGAGTTGAAACACTGACTCTAACTTTATAACTTTCAAGATAACTTTATAAATCAACATAAGGTTACTAAGATGTTGTTTCGCGGGGAAGTCCTTTAGGACACCCTTCTCGCAGGACGGCTCACTAGCATAGTAACGATTTGAATAATAACAATCCTACAAAATCATATCTCAATCCCTTTGTGGGCTATTTATATCTCCTTATAATTTGAACTTTGAAAAGTAAAACTATACGTGATCGTCTACGAGGTTATACAAACAAAACTGTCTTAATCAGCCTTCGTTTTGTTTGCATATTTAGAAACAATATCTTTTGTAACAACTGAAATTATTTAAAATTATATACATCTTTTGATACATATTATATTATACAGTAAGGAGTTTTTCCCTTACTGTACAGGTGATGAATGCAGAGACATGGGGAGTCTATATAGGGTGAGGCAGATAACTGGCCTATTAGAAATATCTCGAGAACTAAAGGCAACAGAATCATGAAAATTGGAATGAAGGGGTTTTGAAGGATGATCTATTAAATGAAAATATTTTCATCACTTTGCCACTTCCGGTTATACCGGAAGTTGCTTATAACTTCGTTTTTTTAAATGGGACACCCTGTATATTTTTACATTTTTGGATTCTCTTCGATGTCTTCTTTCTTAAAATATAAGGTTTTGTAATATTATACAGGGTATTTTAAAAGATAATTACGTTTTTTTATTAATTTCGTAGCAACATTCACACCCTGTAGAATTGTAGTAGTTTGACATCTAAAACTCTACTTACGTTCAAATGATTTTTATTATACTCTACTATTGTTAAGATCATTAGTATAGCTAAATTTTTAATTTTAGTATACAGGGTTTGTCGAAACTCGGAATGAGTATTTTCTGAGTTTTCTTAAATGGAACACCCTGTATTTCAGTATTGTAATGAAATGATATTTTATGGTACTTTTTTATTTCTTAAGCATTCCCTATACCTAACTGCTTTAATTTGTGCTTAATTGTTAATCGCACCAACAATCTTAACTAAGTAGGTATTTCGATAGCTAAACCATTATTGGTAATTTTAAGGACCAGTCTGGATTAATATGTATTTATTTCTGAAAAATTATCTGGGATTGAGTATTTTCACGGCCAACCTAATAAAATTTTACGTATTTTTTGTTGCAATTAATGTTTAGCTTGAATCACCAATAACTCACAAATTAAAGCAGTTAGGTATAGGGAATGCTTAAGAAATAAAAAAGTACTATAAAATATCATTTCACTACAATACAAAAATACAGGGTGTTCCATTTAAGAAAACTCAGAAAATACTCATTCCGAGTTTCGACCAACCCTATATACTAAAATTAAAAATTTAGCTATACTAATGATTCTTTACAATAGTAGAGTATATTAAAAATAATTTGAACGTAAGTAGAGTTTTAGATGTCAAACTACTACAATTCTACAGGGTGTGAATGTTGCTACGAAATTAATAAAAAAACGTAATTATCTTTTAAAATACCCTGTATAATATTACAAAACCTTATATTCTAAGAAAGAAGACATCGAAGAGACTCCAAAAATGTAAAAATATACAGGGTGTCCCATTAAAAAAAACGAAGTTATAAGCAACTTCCGGTATAACCGGAAGTTGCAAAGAGATGAAAATATTTTCATTTAATACCGCTTCAATACTTCAAAACCGCTTCAATCTAATTTTCATGATTCTGTTGCCTTTAGTTCTCGAGATATTTCTAGTAGGCCAGTTATCTGCCTCACCCTATACAGGTGATGAATGCAGAGACATGGGGAGTCTATATAGTTGCACTCCACAACACATCAATTCAACGAGGCAAAGATTAACAAATCTGTTTCCTGGTAGTCAATACGTGAGTAAAAACGCAGGTAGGTAAAGGCATTTAATATTTAATTTCGACTTAGAGATCATTACCATCTCTCTATAGACCGTTTCGAAATTTTGCTCTCTTCAGTCAGGAGATCATGTAATGATGATCTGAATCGAAATTAGATATCTTTGCCAAGTATGCCAATTACAAGGAAATAATTAACATTTAGACGCACTCGCGACCTCTATTTAAGAAACGGCGAAACCCAAGCGACTCTATTTTCAAACAAGTAAATATTTAAAAATAAAATCTTAAAAATAAAGGGTTTAGAAGGAAGGGGAATAGGTATAAGAGAGAATCTGTTTCCGAATTATACTCCATTAAAATGTTACATTTTTGAAGCCGTACCTTGCATTTGTTAGAGGAGTCAATTTTATTTCTTTAATGTGTAGGGGGGATCAGTAGAAGCTTAAGTTCAAGTTTTTGGGGTCGCCACCCTTGTCCCCCGGCCGCCATCTTGGAAATGGTGTGCAAAGGAGTTTCGCGCTATATCTCGTAAACTACCAACCCTACGGAAAATCTAGTTAAACATAAAATGTCGCAAATTAAATTTTCTACAGTTTTATTTCTATTACTTTTATCGTTAAGTGATCAACAAAAAAGATATAAACAAAAATATGTAAAAAATTTTAACAAGTTTCTTTTTGGAGGTTATAACTTTTTTTCAGTTCATTTTAAAGTAAAATTACATTATAGCAATTTTGTAGAGAGTTTTTCAGCGAACAATATCCACTATAAATTTGTTTAATTCTATTTATTTATATAGGTGTTACAGCGCTCCAAACTTGACCAGATTCTCGAATGCTCATAGGGATATAATAAAAACAAAAGTTGGGCTTACTTTTCTATCTATATATATTTTTTTTATTCATACAATTTATTATGATTTTAACATTCCTATGCTATTATTAATCTGTTTTTGACCTTTCTCCCCACTATAAAACTTATAACCCTAAGCATATGTAGAAACGGCCCAAGAAGTTGTTTGACGACAAATTCGCCGGTTCAGAAGAAGAATGACGCAACCGCATATTGCAAAATTCTTAAGAAGAGCAAAAAACGAATTTTTGATATCAAAATCATAAAGTATGATTAAAATTAGCCATTCACCACACCGTGGTCAGGATCTCGAGATATAAGCGTTTTTTGGGGTGGGCCGCTTGTTTATGAAGTAACCTAACTTTTTTCCTATTGTATATTTTGACGTAAAATTTTCCAAAAAACTTCTTCATGAATTATATTTTATGGTTGTGTTCATTAAAATTATAAACTAAAAAGTTTGTCACTCAACTTTTTAAAGTAAACATGAAACTAACGAAATATGATGACAAAATGTTTAAAAACTAACAACTCCTTTTTTAATGTATTTAAATATTTAGGATAAATTCCATTGTTATCTACATACTTCAAAGATTACACAGTAAAATTTTCAAAAGGAAATATTTACAGCGACCAAAGATACAGCGAGGTAAATTTGAAAAATCATCAAAATTGATTTTCGGTATTTTTGTATAAAATTTGATTTTTGAACATGTTCCACCAAATCTAGATAAAAATAAACTTCATATTCGGATTCAGCGACCTCGAAAACATAAAAATAGACCAAAATTGGTCATTCACCTTAAATTTGACTTTCGTATTCGGCATAACCATTGCTGCCGCTCGACTAATATATCGATAGAAAAGTATTTTTTTATTGTATTCCTATGAGAATTCGAGAATCTGGTCAAGATTGGAGCGCTGTAAAACCTAGATAATAAATATAATTAAACAACTTTATAGCGAAAATTGTTCATTGAAAAATCCTCTACAAAATCGCTATGATGTTATTTTATTGTGAAATGAACGGAAAAAAAGTTATAACCTCCAAAAAGGAAACTTCTTATAAAATTTTCTCATATTTTTATTTATAACTTTTTTGTTGGTCACTTGACGATAAAAAGTAATGGATATAAAATTGTAGAAAATTTAATTTGCTACATTTTATGTGTAATCAAATTTTCTGTAGGGTTGCTAGTTTAGGAGATACAGCGCGAACGCCCTTTGCAGCCCTTTTTCCAATATGGCGGCCGGGGGACAAGGGTGGCGACCCCAAAAACTTGAACTTAAGCTTCTACTGAACCCCCCTACACATTAAAAAAATAAAATTGACTCCTCTAAGAAATGCAAACTAAATGTAACATTTTAATGGACTATTAAGAAATCCAAAGGTTTTATTTTTAAATATTTATTCGTTTGGAAATGGAGTCGCTTGGGTTTCGTCGTTTCTTTAATAGAGGTCGCGAGTGCGTCTACATGTTAATTATTTTCTTGTAATTGGCATACTTGGCAAATATGTCTAATTTCGATTTAGAGCATCATTACATGCTCTCCTGAAGAGAACAAAAGTTCGAAATGGTCCATAGAGAGATCGTAATGATCTCTGAGTCGAAATTAAATATTAAATGCCTTTACCTATTATTTAGTATTTTAGACTTTTCTAAAGTAGGTACAGACATATTTTTTGAGTTATAGATACCTATTGTAGTGTGACGGCTTGATCAAATACGGCTACTCTTTAATGAATAATTATTATTCTTCGTCGCCCCCTTGTATGTGTAGAAGTTTGTTAATTTTATTCAGTAGGCTTAAATAGACTTGTCGTACAATTTGTTGTTAGAACTGTAAATGAATTATTCAGTCGAAATGGTTTTCAACAGGAAAAAGTAATTCTTGATAAGAACGTTTCCTGTTTTAAATTTCGCACTATGAAAGGTTTATAGAGGAAAAACTATTACATTATGCATCTAAATATACAGTATCAGTAATAATTAAAATCTACCAAGACGTAGAAATAGCTGCGATGTATACAATGACAGTCAGGGCAGGGCCCCCGTAACCGGACGTGCAACGCGTGCGACGCACGCTGGCGCAACCCCAAAAGGGCGCCAACCCGAAGGTTTGGCAAATTAAAAATATTTATTTTAGATGAGATAATGATTTTTTATACAATTTTAATTTCAATTTTTTCATGAACATCGAGAGAAATCTCAAAAATCAAATATTGTGTTATTACTGAAAAAATAATTAAAATTTTATTTCATATTTGGTGTTAATAATTATTACTATTGTTTAATATTTAAAATAATATAATATCCGAATACCTATTTTGCACTATCCGTAAATGATAGAATTATAATATCCTCTAAAGTAAAAAATAATATTGGGTATAGACAGTATGGTGCATAGTTCCAAATATTATTCAATAATAATTATGGACTGTATCCCAGATTCCTGTCATAAAAAGCAAAAAAGCCTAAGTTTGCGATATGTAATATTAAACGATAATTCTAAAAAAAGTTGAAATACAAGAGTTTTTTAGCTTTTTACCTAATATTTGACACTACGGGGGAAGGACTATTTAATTTTGTAGTTGAACCATTACAAAATTTAAATTTAATGGCTCAAAATTTCGCGCAAATGTGTTTTAAATGCATTCATTTTTTCGAATTCTGAGAAAACTAATAAGTATTTTTGAAAAATTAAAACGCAGAAAGCGTTTTTTTGAAAGATTGCAATATTACCGAGGGTCGAAAGTCCCTGAAAACTTCTACAATGGTTATTTCAATAATTTACAGGGGTGAAAGAAAAGAGAAAATTTAGTGTGATTTTTAATTTCAAATATCTCATAAAAAACTTTTTTGTTATTCTAAGGGACTTTCGCCCCTCATTAATAACGTAATATTCTGCGTTTAAATTTTTCAAAAATACTTATTATTTTTCTCAGGATTCTAAAAAATGAATGAATTTAAAACATATTGTCGCGAAATTTTGCTCCTACGCCCTTAAGTATAAAAGACACGAGACGTCAAGGGTAGGTATGATAACGGTGCCAATATGCGTGTATGATAAGGATAAAATAACCCTAGAGCTTTTTTTGTTCCAGGCACTTCACATAGCTTAAAAGTAGTGAGTGAACTGCTAAAGTGTCAAATGAAATAGTAAACTTTTTTAATAGTGTACAAGAATTTTACGTGTGTTTCTGTTCCTCCATAAATAGAAGAAGTAGAATAAAATTCATGTTCCTGAATTAAATCTAAAACCTCTAAGTGATAAAAAATGGTCGAGTAGAAGAAAAGCTATAGGAAAGCTATCAAATTTCATATAATTAAAATTTGTGAGAATCTTAAATGATACTTTTAAGTTTGTTAAATAGTAGATTTGACATAATGCCTGGTTATGATGTTTTTGGTTTTTTAGTGATATTTTTACATTAAGTCACGATGATATTTTGAAAAACGGTCTTTCTCTTCAACAAAACCTAACTGATCCAGTAAAAACGGAGGCGGATATTGGTGCAACTGATTTATTTAGTGAGATAAAAATTACTTGACTCATCAAATCCTCTTAATAATGTATCCAAACGATATTTGAAAATATCTAACTTCATCTTTACCAAATATCACTATTTCATTAAGAATTCTTTTCACTTTAACTGTGTTTGTTGCTTCTGTGAGATATCATTTTCAAAATTAAAGTTAATTAAAAATTATTTGAGGTCTACTATATTGTAGAGGAAGGATTATCTGGTTTGGCAATATTAGCTATATAGCAAGAGCTCGTCAAAAATAAAAAAATATAGATTTATTTCATAAATGGATCTAGTAGATTTAAAGGGCGCTAAAATATGTGCCGCACGCGGGCGCCGCTTAGCTTTGCGGGCGCCGCTTAGCTTTGCGGGGGCCCTGATGAAAGTTTACCTATCTAGCAACAATATTATTACAGCGATATTGTTAATGAATAAGGCTTAATAGCATAAGGCTATAATAACATGGTAAAAATTAAATCTGACAACAGGTTTAGGAAATTCGAGACATTAAAAATGACCAAATTTTTAAGTGGATCGATTTTTTGCACCTGAATGTACCTATATTTATGTTTAACTAACTTGCTCTCTCCGTGGCAAAGGTTGGATAAAATGGACAGACACAATAATTATAAATTTTAATACTTTACGAATTTTGTATTTATGATGTGAAATTTACAACTTGATGGTCAATTAAAATATGAATATAGTATATATATTTTATTGTATTTATTGATCAAACCTCTGTCATATTATAGATATCATTAAATCTTTCCAACAGCGCAATCTACAACATTTGTATCGCCAGTTCTTCATATACTTTTTTTTCTTTAATTTTCCTTCCTTAAATAGGTATAAAAATTGATAACAATATGTTCGAGCGACTTATGATTTGACTTAAATTACCAAATGATCAGCCAGATTTAGATAAAAATGTCGAAAGAAAAGCTGGGACCATTAAACATGATTTTTTCCAGTTATCGTAGCAACTCTAATTTACTTGTTACATAAATTATGAAACTTTTTTGGCAACCTAATAACGTAACCGGTTACATAAAAATAAAATATCCTTGCATTTACTGATAATGTTTTAAGGCGGTAACCACATTTCTCTGATAAAAGTAACTATATAAAAAGTAATAGTGTATAACCATGACTTGTCATCTTTTTTTATTTTATTGGCTTAGGTAAATATGTGGAGTAGTTGAAGAAACAAAATTATTTATATATTCTGTGATATTTTTGATAAAAGGATGTTGGCAAGACTGACAAATTTAAGAGAAGGATACAAGCACCAAACAAATTATTCATAAATCAAGATGGGTAGATAGCCAGCGATCCAAGAGAAATAAAAAGGGGAAAACCTATTTCCAAACTCTTAGTGGCGGAAAAAATGAACAGCATATGGACATATAGCACATTGAGAAAGACACCGAAACAATAGAACCCCATAAGAGGAAGGTGTTAAACAAACAATACGAGCACAAAGGAAGAACAAGGCTCCAGGTATTGACGGCGCAGCATCCCCTTTGAACTATATAAATTATATGGCGAACGATTTGGAAACGAAAGATTTGGATTGGAATGATGAGTAAAAATCCATATCGACTTAAAAACCGGGATTGTATGAGGAAAATTATCGTGGCATGATACTGTTGTGCACAGCTTACAAAGTTATTACTTAAGCAAGAATCATATTATCATGCCCGCAAGCGTAGTCTCCAAAAAACCTGATTTTACAAAGAGTTGTCTGATACTATACGCTCCGGACAGTATGAATTGTTCATATTTAAAACCATTAAAATCAATATTTTTCGGAAACGAAACGCTACGTGCCGGTACGGTGCGGGCATGATAATATGATTCTTGCTTTACATCCTCAACAAACAACTCCAACAATTAACTGAAGTAATGTTTTCGACAAGGAAGATCTACAATACCAACAACTATTCTCAGTGAAACAAATTACAGTGGACTCTCTCTATAACGAACACAGATATTACGAGGTTTCGCTTATAACGAGGTACAGTAGATGTCCCATGAAATTCCTATTGAACTGTTACACCTCTATAACGAGGCATATTTGGTTATAACGAGGAAAAATGAAATCGAAGAATATGTTTTTTATCTGTTTTTAGCGCAGTAATGGCTATAAATACACCAACTGCCTGTATATAGAAATGACCAACATCTGTGTTATTATCGAGGCCAGTAGTGTAATAAACTCCATCGCCTGTAATAAACTTCTTCCTTTATCGACCGATAATGAATATTGTAGGAAATTTAAAATTTACGTTGGCGAAGTCTCATTGTTCAGGTCGATCATCAACACCTAATAAACTACGTAAGAGGCATCAAAACATAACGAGATCCGCTTATAACGAGGTAATTAGTCCTCCATTTCAGTTCTCGTTATAGAGGGAGTCTACTGTAATAAAAGTCTACTAGTAAAAGCAATAATGGACTCGTCAACAGCAAGTGTCAGAATACAAAATGAACTCACTGAGAACTTTCCAAGGGTCAAATGATGGAAGGGGACGGGTTGGCAGCGACACTTGTTCAACCAGTCTTTCGAATTAGGTGATACGAAAGTTGAATTTAGGAAGGTCTAATCTGCTATAGTCGCTTCGCTAAACTCAGACACAACTGGCTAGTGATTTTAGTAGCTGCAGCCTATGCCGATGACATCAGCATTATATTTCGCAGAATGGAAGAGGCAGCAAAAATATATTCACACCCTATTGCTGCTTGTAGCACTTTTGGCACACGAGTACTGAATTGTATATTAACAATAATTATCTTTTAAATAATTTTTTCTACAACTGTGTTAAAAATGCAATTTTTAGCACTCCATACGAGCGTTAAAAATGCTGCTTTAAGGCACTACTGCTTTAAAAAAAATTTAAGGCACTGCAGTTCGTATTGACCGTATAGGCAATTTTGATGTAATGTCAAAAAAATATAAAATTGGAATGTCAGTCAAGTTCAAGTAAAAGTTTTTGTAGATATTGTCCTGTAATTACGTTTGTAGAAAAAATATTGTATGATCTGCGTGTTAAAAAGTACATTTTTAAGGCACTCATGTGAATTGCAGAACTCGCTTTCACTCATTCTGCAAACTTTCACATGCGTGCCTTAAACATGTACTTTTAACACTTATATCATAAATAAATAACTATTAATTAATGTGGCAAAATAAACAGCTCATTATGTTAATAGATCTGAAATCAACTCACGGTTTAGGATTTGATCTTTTATTAGCATATTATATATAATGTTAATGATGATCCACCACATCATTAGCATAGATTTAATAACAAATAGCTGGATCACCGAAATAACTAGCAGGAAATACTAGTAGGTATGAGGTAGCAAGGTCAATACTCATACTCATAAAGATCAAGATATTTCTTTGCAGAAAAAAAATAATCTAAGGTCAGAACAAGAATGTTACAATGCAATATTTTCTCAACGATGTCATACTTCACGAAAAACTGAATATCTGTTTTAATTTTTCTGCTAAGCCTTTTTTCGGAACCGTGTGTTGTTAACTTAGATGGTTCGGGCACGTGTGTAGAATGTCGAACATGAGACTAACAAAACGAGTGTTCGAAACGAGAGTGCAGGGAAAAAACAAGAGAGGAAGACCAAGAGTTGTGTGGGTAAATGAAATCAGAAAAGAAGTCAAGAAGAAAGGATTGACACTGAAAAGTGCAAGGAACCTAACACAAGATCGGAAAACATGCAGATTACAATGCCAAACTCAACTCCACCGGCCTTACACCTGAAGGTAGAAAGGCTTAGGACTAAGTAAGTAAGTTGTTATAACCGATCGTACTGCAGCCAATTGCCCTATTATACATCTTCCATTTTTTGTTTAATTTTCTGGCTCACGTTTCCGTTTACAACCATAACCGGGGCTGACTGCTTCACGTACGAAGCAAAGTGAAATTGAAAAATTCCTGTTATAATAAGTACCTACGTGCAGTTCTGGCTAAAACAATTAGGGCTCATTCAGATCTCAATTTTATTATATCCTCATTGTTTGGGGTGGTCTTTGTTGTGGGCTACCTTATTATACGAAATCTGATCACAGACCAAACATTTAAAAGTAGAAAAGAAAATTTAAATATTAAATGAAGCACTCTTGACTTGTCATGAATATTCATAAGCATAAGCAGGTTTGTGCTTCTGCAATACTTTTTATTTGGCATAAACGCAAAATTTGCATACTACTCTAATAAACGACGTTTAGTAATAATTTATGAATAATTCTGGTTTAAAAATATCAATTGGTGTCATCGACCCTTTACTCCCAGATATCTACGAATCAGAAAATGTAAGACAACTGAAATAATCAGTTTATGTACTTCGTTTAATATTCTGGCATATTTATGTTTCATGGACCTTAAGAAAGCATTTGATAGGATCACATTAAAGGACGTTATCCATTTGTTATACTCGAGAGAGGTACCTCTAGGAATAATTAAAACGATCGAAAACATCTACCAGAACAACACAATAAAAGTAAAGGTGGAAGATGAACTAACTGACCCAATTGAAGCTGGCAATGGGATAAGACAGGGGGATTCCTTGAGTCCTTTATTGTTCAACCTGATCATGGACGAAACAATAAAAAAAGTAAGAAATAAAAAAGGATACCAAATGGGAGAAAAATAATTTGCTATACAGACGATGCAATACTAATCTCTCAAAGTGAAGATGATTTACAACGTAGGCTGCACCAAACATAACCGCCAGAAAATTTAACATGTTAATTTCCTCAAAAAAGACAAAATGCATGGTTATAACAGCAGATCCAATAAGATGTAAATTGGAGCTGGAAGGTCAGATAATAGAACAAGTGATGGAGTTTAAATACCTAGGCATCACACTATCTAGGTACGGGAGGCTCGAAACAGAAGTGGAAGATCAAGTGAATAGAGCAAACAGAGCCGCAGGTTGCCTGAATGACACAATATGGAGAAATAAATATATCGGAAAAGAAATGAAAGGCAGAATTTACAAAACAGTCATCAGACCAATAATGATATACGCGGCAGAAACACGATCCGACACAGAGAGGACAGAAAGATGGCTCGAAACAGCGGAGATGAAAACCCTTCGAAAAATCGATGGTAACACTCTATGGGACAGAGCTAGAAGTACAGATATACGACGGAGATGCAAGGTGGATAACATTAATAACTGGGTAAGAAACAGAAGAATAGAATGGAATGACCACATAAGCCGAATGACAACAAATAGGGTAGTCAGAAGAGCGAGAGACGGTTCCCCAATAGGAAGACTATCAGTGGGAAGACCACGAAAACGATGGAATAACAACTTACTGGAGGCACATTAAAAAACAGACAGTCATGTTTATACAAAAAGAAGAAGAAGAAGTTTAATATTCTGTGGTTTTTATCTACATATTCAGGATATGATCCTATTGACATCAAACATAATCAATACACAAATATTTCACTTCCTGACAATAATCAGATATTCAAAAATGCCAAAGAAGCATTCCTTATCTTACACACATAGTGCTATAGAAACATAATGCTGAAAAATTTGTAGCAAACACTCAAACACATCAACAGAATGTATCAACAAGCTCTGGTTACCGGTACCGATACTGAAAATATAAATCATAATATGATCGCCATTTCCTCCTAACTCCTCTAACAGGTCTCTATTGGTTGGTATCTTCAGCTGCTCTAACACTCTACTATCTGGTAGTCCTGCAAGTGGTTACTCAGCTGAATAATGTTGAATCTGTCTATGATCATTATGTTGTCTTGTCTTTATTAATTTTAAAACCAATTTTAAGGGTAAGAACAGAACAAGTAGGTCGAGGTTGAGGTGTCGGTCGCGGTGGATGCTACTAGTTAAGTCGCGGTCGATGTCGACAGCACATAGCAAGGAGGTCACCTGCGCTGTCATTCGAGCTAGAACCACTATCAAGTGAAGTAGTTTAATGAAATTTGAATGTCAAAAAGACTGTGCTTTTGCGATGTTGTGTCAGTCAAGTGATGATAGTGATGAAATGTCAGCTGTAAATAATCAGATCCTCCTTCATATTTCAAAAATTTACTGAATTTAATTACTTTAGAAATTCAAAAATAAACTGAATACAAAAAAGGGATTATATAAAAAGTATATTAACTCAGATAGCGCAGGTAATGACAACTTGGCTTCGAACGGACGAATCACAGGGAAGCATCCTTGTAGGCCGCGCAGTAGACATCCATGTAAAACAAACTACTTTTATTTTAAAAAGCATCGATGTAAACCTCCTGAATGGCATCGCGCTAAACCTCCACCACGACTTACCTGCTCTGTTCTCTTCCATTCACTACAATGTGTTTGTTTTACATGGATATCGACCGCGACCTTCACCTCCACCTCCACCGCGACCCACTAGTTCTGGTCTTACCCTAAGACTTTCCAACTCCACCTTCAGCAGGAGATCTAGCATTTCTAATTAATTTATTGCTGTAAATGTAGTGTCATCAGCAAATCTTAAATTGGGGATTTAAAATACCATCTCTCTCTTGTCGTTTCCCAATTACTGAGGATCGTGATTTCTTCCAATATTCCTAACAATTCTTTTCCATTGGTCTCTATCTTCAGCTGCTCTGAGAGCTTCGCAGAATGACTTTCTAGCTTAATTCTTTATTTGGTCGGACCATCTAGTTGGTGATCGTCCTCTTGATCTTCTCCCCGGAACGTTTCCTTCTTCTTCTTCAAGTGCCGTCTCCTAATCGGAAGTTGGATATCATCATCACTATCTTTACTCTATCCACCGCTGCTCTAAAGAGTTCTATAGAACTGCATCTAAACCAGCCCCTTAAATTCTTTAACCATGACACTCTCCTTCTTCATATACTCCTTCCGCCTCTTATCTTTCCTTGTATTATCAGTCTTAGCATTTCATATCGCGGTCCCCTCATTACGTGTCCCAGATATTGTAACTTTCTTATTTTTATTGTGTTTATTATTTCGCATTCTTTACCCATTTCTCTCAGTACTTCCGTGTTCGTTTTCCTCTGTGTCCATGCTATTCTCGTTTCCAAACGAACGTTTCCAGAAACAATTCTCTAGTGTTAGGGAAAAAGGGCATAAGTCGAAATCTGTTGTTTTTCAGGAGGATTTATTAAAGGTTTCATTCTTCTCGTATAAATCTATTTTTAAATTAAACTTGCATTTATACTAATATTATAATACGATATATTAACCAAACCTATGGACAATAATAAAGTCGGTTATATCTTTTCAAATTGATGATTTTTGATTGACTTAAGTCTTCTGGATCTGACTTTGATTGCGATTGCTGACTTAAGTCTATATGAACTAACATGCTAGCCATTAAGTGTAGTATAGTATAATAACATCTAATAGAAACACAGGTAAATAGAGAAACATATAAAATAATGGATGAAGTTTTATTCGCTGAAAAAAAAAACAATACAACTAAAATATATCACTACAATGTTTATTACGTACGTACCTCTTCTAAGTCTGGATCTAGGTCTTCTAAATCTGGGTCAAAGTCAGCTGTTGCATTTGAATGTACAAGTTGCTCATAAAAGCTTTTGTACACATCTGGAATAAGGGGTAGTAATTCCAAGAGATCATCTTTCTTGGCCTTAGAAATTGCAAGTGGCTCTGTATATTTTTTTGATAAAGAGAGTGCAACCGGACGGCCACGAGGCGATTTAAATTCAGAATGGAGAAGTCTTCTGTTTCTTGAAGTGATTTTTTATAATAAATCAGTCCTTGTTCCTTTGTGTATCTGAGCCATTTGCAGTCATGCCATAGAAATTTTCGTTTTTCACTATCTTGTTTTCTTTTTAGAAAGATACCTTTCAACAAGGCTGCAAAGTCATAAAAATCATCTTGTGACATTTCAAGCACTTGGAAAGGTTTCTTTTTATTTGTTCATCGTATTAATGTCGCCCAATCATGTGGATGTGATATTTGCATACCACTTGTTTTTTAAAGAAATTTGTGATCGATTTCCTCTAACGAACTTTTCATTTGAAGAACAGTTAAGAACATACTTGCTACGTAGAAATTCTTATTTTGTCCAACGCAAGTATCCGAGTAAAAAATCACTTTTTTCACTTCGAGTGGCAAATTCATAAGCTCCTTAAAAATACAAGAAGCAATTTCGTTTGCTCCTCTCATTGCCATCGACTCGTGCCATAAATAACATGAAGCAAAACCATTTCCACAATTGCGTATTGTCAGATTGTAGGTTCAATATTTTCTTTCGTAAAATGTTACCGATGTTTCTAAAAACGGTGTCGGAAGACACTATTGTAGGTCAAATGTATAGCACAATACTGAGTGGTCTTCCATTGCTAATTTTTTGTCTTTACTTTTACAAGTATATGCTAAGTCGGCTTCTTCATGATGCTTTGCTTGTGGTTCTTTAAGTGTATTTTTGTTTTCCTCATCATTGGCGATAGTCAACTCCATTTTCAAAACTTCACATTTGTGACAAACATCCGTTTTTGGCTTTTTACATCGTTTACATCTTTCTGACATTTTTACGTTCGCAAAAACACAAGTAAATACAAATTTTTATCACTGAAAAGCAATACGTGTTTGTTATTGTAACGGGTCATACGGAATTAAGTCAGCCTGTCCTTGGCAAGTGTAAATATACGGTTGTAAGGTTGCCGCGGTAAAAAAGACTTTAGTCAACATAAGTCCGCTTGTCCAAACAGAACCGGTTTTACACGACTTGCGTCTATCAGATCAATAGAGATTAAAGCTGTTAGAAATACAATAGACTTATGTCCTTTGGATCACAACTAAATTGATTAAATTCCATGTCGCCAGTGTACTTAAGTCAATATAGTAAAAATTTGACTTATGCCCTTTTTCCCCAACACTAGAGAATTAATATCTCCAAACTATCGTAACCTCTGCGAACCACGTGACCCAAGAATTGCAGAATTCGTTGCAAACATATTGTGGAAAGCCTTTTTTTAATTTCGAGTTGGTTTAGAATGGAAACTTTTGTCCTATGAGCTGTCCAAGGTATGCGCAGTATTCTTCTCCAGCACCACATCTCAAAGGCATCAATTTTTTGGCGCTCGCGTTTGCGAAGAGACTAAGTCTCAGCCCCGTATAGAAATATTGAGAATACAAGGGCATTCACCAGTCTCATCTTATTTTGAGGGAGATATCTGTCTTTCCAAACTTAAGTTAGGCGACTCATTACATTTATTGCAATACCAATACGTCTCTGAACTTCTGCTTCATAGTTACCATCGTTAGTTATACTAGACCCGAGATAAACAAAGGTGTTTGTGTTTACTATATGGTATTCCTGTAACATGTTAGTCAGTGGAATAGTGTCGAATCTGTCGACCACCATTGTTTTTGTCTTAGCTTTATTGACTTTCCATGGTTAAGATACCATACACCATCAATCTTAAATAAGTCAGGTGACAAAACGCATCCTTAACCCCTCTCTCTGCTCTGCATTGGCTTGATAATTTTTGATCTAAATAGTCTGGTACAGATTTTTAATAAGTATGTCCAAGACTATCGTTGCACCCATCTTTATTAAAATGGACCAAAGATTTATCTAGCTTACACAGCTTCTGGTAGTCAACAAAGCATAATATCAAGAAAACAGTTTCAGAACAGAATTACCATGTTAATAGCTAACGTTCACAGCGAACGGCGAACAGCGAATTTTGTATTTTGACACTTGAATAATAAGAAGAAGAAGATGATTTGTATATTATAGTAGGGGAGCAGGGGGCTAGTTGTAACAATTTTCATAAAATCAAATATATCTTAACAGCGATTTTCCCAATTATCGCTAATTAAACTCTAAACACTAGTTTAACTCTTTATGAATAGAATTGATCTGAAAAAAAGTTAAAAAGACTGGTATTTATTAATCAACTAGCATTTTAAAAAAAGTGCATTGTTACAACTTACCCGCGCTTGGGGCTAGTTGTGACATCTATTGGGGTAGGTTGTAACAGTAAGAAAATTCGAATTTTTGGGTATATTTCGAAGAGAATGCCAACGTTAGTCCTGTTGAAAGATGTTGCTCGACTTAATAACGTGGCTTCCGGTGTTCTTAAAGGTAAATGTAGATTTCTACGTATAAAATTTTGGACTCAATCTGGACCAACTGTATAATTTTGATACCAAGAAGAAGTAAGTTACTTAGCACTGAGTTTCACGGCATATTGGTAACCCAGTTTTCGCATTTCCATGGGAATTAGTCCAAAATATATTTCGGCGCACTTCAGAATATACGAAGCCATTTTACTTTCTTCTTCGTCTGTAAAAACTATCCCTGGTTTAGTATAGCGCACTTGCAGACTCTAATTGTTTTTTTTTTATATATCGGTACAGAGATTGACACAGTCCCAAAGTTTTACTTGCTTGTCTTATGCTACATTGATTATCTAAAACTTCAGCTGAAGCTAACTAGTAGATCTAACTTCCTGGCTTTGAGTTGCCCGTTCTGATTTTCTTTAATATTGTCTCATTCTTGAGGAAAAAACTAAATAATACGTTTTTATGTTGAAGATAATAAATTTAGTAAGATTCAGCGCAAGTTGTAGCATGTTACAAAAAGCCCCAACGTTTTGTTACAACAAACCCCATAGCACACTTTTGTATATTTATCAAAATAACTGTAAAAATAACTTCCTAATCGTAAAATCGTTAAGCAACGTATAACTAAATTTAGAAAAAAAATAAACACCGAAAGATTCATTTCCGTTTAAAACAATAGCGATAACCAAAATTTTATGAGTGTCAAATTTTATATTACCTCATCATTATGAAGCACGTGCACAAAATTATTATTTGCAACTATCGGAGGATGATTGGCTAGACGGTTTCATTTGCAAGGCGATAAGATAATAAGATTGAGTCAGCTAAATTAGTTAAAAACCGTCAAATAACATAAGAAAAAGCCGTGTTACTACTTACCCCTGTTACAACAAGCCCCGTGTTCCCCTAGTGTAGGAAACAGAGGTTGAACCTTGCAAAATGGACACAAGTCCGGATTTATTTTTTTTCTGTTATATCAAGGGGTGCTTATTATAAGACTAACTTTTTCTGAAAAGCTTCGCCCCGGAACCCCCCTTTTCACCCATTTAAAGGGGGTAATTTGTGGTTTTTGCGGAACGTAGCCCTTCCTGTACCTTTTACAAATTTTTTTTTATAGAAATATGAAGAGGACTATATTTTCTACGATTTATTTTCCGACAGCATATGTCTATCATCCACCGTTTAGCGGGGGTGGCGCCCCAAAGTTGACAAGTTTTTAAAAAAGATGTTTAAAAAAAAATATATTTTTCCCTAACTGTAACGGAAATTAAGAAGAAATCCTGCGGCAATTATTCACAAATAAGTGACTGATTTTTTGGAATAGGTTTCACTTAAGAGTAATTGCCCTATTTTTAATTACAGGGTGTTACATTTTAAAAAAACCCCTTTTTATACCATCTGAACCGTTTATTCTAGAGTAAAAAGACTTTCAGCGATTACCCATGTACTGGTGCTATTTACAAATTTGTATAATGCACCCCCATTTTCCCTGGAACCACCCAAAAAAAAAGAAGAATAAATAAATAAAGTGATTTTCTTGGAATCCTTCACAAATCCCTTTATTAATATGCTTCATATATCATTTTGTGCACGTTATTATTACCCATGCATGGACACCAAAAGCGATTTCCTAGTGCAACTCCTGTAGCCAAAAAAAAATGGGGGGTTGACATTTTTTTTTGTTTTTTGCTTTTTGATCCATTTGGGCATAAATATGCTTCATCAATAGTGCTTTTCAAAAATATATATGGTTATCGCAACATCCCTGCGGAAACCACCCCTATCCTTGAAAATATACTGCAGAAACTACCCCTATCCCTTGGCGAGGATGTTTCTACGATTTTCTCATTATCTATGCATTCTTTTTAAACAAAACTTATACAAGGTTAAAGACCACTATTTACTCTAAAAATTAGGTCCTATTCATATTCATTTTTTTCGTATAAGCAACCGTTACGGCACAGTGGTGCCGTAAACCTCATATATGCTTTGGCGGGCTCCAGTTTTTGTTTATTTTTTCGTCATCTGTTCGTTTTATTGATAAAGTACTTATGTAAAATAAAACAACACAGTGTATCCTACAAATTATGACCTATGCACATTTTACAATCTTTGCGCCCCAAAGCCACAGTGGTGGCCCAAAATCAATTTTGGCATATTTTCGCCACCTACACGCATTTTATTGCATTAATGCTATCTTAATAGCACAATATTTACCCTTAAGTGGTGGCTAAGCAGTGGCGGATCCAGGGAGGAGTGATGGGGGTGATCACCTCCCCCCTCTCAAACCAAGTGATATTATATTCAAAGATTATAAAAATATTCATTTATTTTTATAGAAATTTAGCCAATTGGCACCCCCCTCTTAACGATGCTGGATCCGCCACTGTCGCTAAAGCATAAAAAGTACGCTATTCTTATAAAAATAATATTATAATATGTATAAGTATTTCTATAAAAATAAATGAATATTTTTTTAATCTTTAAATATAATATCACTTGGTTTGAGAGGGGGGTGACCGCCCCATCACCCATTCCTGGATCCGCCACTGCCTAGCGACCACCTAAGGGTAAATAGTGTGCTATTAAGGTAGCATTAATGCAATAAAATAAGTGTAGGTGGCGAAAATATGCAAAAATTGATTTTGGGTCACCACTCTGGCTTTGGGGCGCAAAGATTGTAAAATGTGCATAAGTCATAATTTGTAGGTTACACTGTGTTGTTTTATTTTACATAAGTACTTTATCAATAAAACGAACAGATGAAAAAGAAAACAAAAACTGGAGCCCGCCAAAGCATATAATGAGGTTTACGGCGCCACTGTGCCGTAACGGTTGCTTATACGAAAAAAATGAATAGGACCTAATTTTTAGAGTAAATAGTGGTCTTTAACTTTGTATAAGTTTTGTTTAAAAAGAATGCATAGGTAATGAGAAAATCGTAAAAACATGCTCGCCAAGGGTAGGGGTAGTTTCTGCAGTATATTTTCAAGGATAGGGGTGGTTTCCGCAGGGATGTTGCAATAACCATATATATTTTTGAAAAGCACTATTGATGAAGCATATGCCCATATGGATCAAAAAGCAAAAAACAAAAAGAAATTTTCAACCCCCCATTTTATTTATTTATTTTTTGGCTACAGGGGTTGCACTAGGAAATCGCTTTTGGTGTCCATGCATGGGTAATAATAACGTGCACAAAATGATATATGAAGCATATTAATAAAGGGCATTGTGTGTGAAGGATTCCAAGAAAATCACTTTATTTATTAATTCTTCTTTTTTTTGGGGTGGTTCCGGGGAAAAAATGGAAGTGCATTATACAAATTTGTAAATAGCACCAGTACATGGGTAATCGCTGAAAGTCTTTACTCTAACATAAACGGTTCCGATGGTATAAAAAGGGGTTTTTTAAAATGTAATTAAAAAAAGGGCAATTACCCTTAAGTGAAACCTATACCAAAGAATCAATCAATTATTTGTGAATAATTGCCGCAGGATTTCTTCTTAATTTCCGTTACAGTTAGGAAAAAATATATATTTTTTTAAAAACATCTTTTTTAAAAACTTGTCAACTTTGGGGCGCCACCCCCGCAAACGGTGGATGATAGACAGATGCTGTCGGGAAATAAATCGTAGAAAATATTTAATATTTCTATAAAAAATTTTTTTGTAAAAGGTACAGGAAGGGCTACGTTCCGCAAAAACCACAAATTACCCCCTTTAAAGGGGAGAAAAGGAGGGTTCCGGGGCGAAATTTTTTCAGAAAAAATTAATCTTATAATAAGCACTCCTTGATATACCAGGAAAAAAATAAAACCGGACTTGTGTCCATTTTGCAAGGTTCAACCTTTGTTTCCTACACTATAGTATAAAACTAGGAAAAAGAGAATCTAATTACAACCAATAGTATCGTTCGCGGTAACGATCCCGTACTGGTCCAGGATTACTTCGCATGCGCACTTTAAAAAAGAGCGTTCTCTTTTTTAAAGTGCGCATGCGATTTTTAAAGTGCGCATGCGAAGTAATCCTGGACAAGTACGGAATCGTTACCGCGAACGATACTAATAAGTAATACTTAATGATCGTTTAGCACAGGGGTTCCCAACCTTTTATGTCTGGCGACTCACCTTCTGATATTTTTTCATATTCGCGCCCCATCCCTCACCTATGACGATATAAATGTACGTTATTCAGCTTCTGTAAGAGCCCCGCCGCGACCCACCTGAAATCCGCCCGCGACCCACTAGTGGGTCGCGACCCACCGGTTGGGAAACGCTGGTTTAGCAGATAAGTGGGCGTGAGAATAGTTGAAGTTTAACTCTTTATTTCACAATTGATGTTACTGGTACGCTACAATTTAAATTGTTCGGTGTTTTAGTCATCGTCTACCGAGCATAATAATTTTTCAATAATATGTATTTCTTTTTCCGCCTGCATTTTTAATGTTTATGCGGGTTGTGTTATCAGTGAAACAGGGTAACGTGCTCGTTATTGTACCTGATAACGAACGTTTAAATGAACTCGCACGAAAAACTACTTTCATACTGTAACTACCAGGGAATTTAATTCGTTCTTCATGGTACAACGAAGACCGTTTCAAAGGGACTAAAATTTATGCCTTTACTTTGTCCATCGGTTCAGAAATTTTTATTTAAAAAACAAACACTCTCTGTCACTGAATATATCATTAAGTACAAGATAAGCTATCTAAAACTTCTCAAACCGGCTAAAAAATCTGGAAAGCTCTAAAAGTGTTGCAAAAGAAACTTGGTCCATAATAAACAATATTCGCAATAAAATTCGCACAGCTCAAACATTTTCCCTTCCAAACCCTGAAAATCTAAATCGTTAATGCAAGTCAAAATATAACATTAAATATTATGCCACAACAAGATCCCATTTTCCACCTCCCTAAATCAAAAAAGTCTCGTATTAATTCTTTATAAGACTAGTTGAGTCTTGAGTAAAATGTCTTTAATCTTTCCTATCGGCCTCTCTTGGCTACCTCTTGTTCTTCCGACCCCGAATGGCTATTAGGTTTCCGAGGGCAGACGGGTCACTATATTTCTTTCTACTACATACCTACTCTTCACCGAATGATTGCCGGTATAAGCAATCCCCCCACTTACTGACCAACGGCTTCGGGCGGATGAGTTGGTAAGTGGCAGGGCACTCTTTTGTCCTGAGACTGAGAAATCGGTCTCGAAGGCGGATGAACCCTACAGAATGGTCAACGGTATAAGGATGCAGAAGGCAACGGGAAACCACTGCATTAAAGACTCATGGAGTATCCCTAGAAATCGTCATGGCTTACAGAAATGACAATCAACAACCTACTAATCATGGTTCTCGGATGCCAAGATTCGGCAGGGGAAGAAACAACAGTAACGACAGGGCTTCCCAGGCCGTTAGTCAGCAAAATCCCTGTTCACTAAATATATACAAATCTACCTACAAAATCGCTACATGGAATGTAAGAAGTATGTATGAACCTGGGAAACTGAAGAATATACAGCAAGAGATGATGCGACTAGATATCGATATATTAGGAATAAGCGATACAAGATGGGTCAGCTCTGGCGAACTCAATACAGACAATGGACGAATCTATTACTCTGGAAGCAGCGACACCCAACACAGATATGGAGTTGCTATGATCCTCAGCGAAAAAGTAACGAGATCAGTAACAGGCTTCGTTCCGATGTCCGAAAGAATAATAATGTTGCAGTTATTGACAACCCATGGAAAAATGAACCTAATCCAGATTTATGCGCCAACTGCTGACAAAAATGAAGAAGAAATAGAAAACTTTTATAGCGAACTCCAGAAAACATTACATCTCACAGCATCTAGAGACATAACAGTGATCATGGGTGATTTCAACGCAAAAATTGGCGAAGGAAAATGCTACCCTAATGTAGGATCATATGGGCTTGGCGAACGAAACGACAGAGGAGATCGCCTAATAGAATTTTGCCAGGAGCATAATGTTATAGCCGCAAATACATTCTTTAAATTACCTAAGCGACGCCTGTATACATGGAAATCACCAGCTGACAAAGAGCACAAAATTGTCAGAAATCAAATTGACTACATCCTAATAAAGCACAGATATCGAAACTCAATTCAGGCAGTAAAGGCATATCCAGGAGCAGACGTATCCTCTGATCACAGTCTTCTTATTGCTAGGTTTCAACTTCAACTAAAAAAGACGCAAAAAAGCCGCAACAACAATAAACTTAACATACAGAAACTAAAGTCAGAAGAAACAAAAGAAAATCTGAAACACGAAATCAACACAAATCTAGACAGAAACCCAGGAAATAATTGCAACGTAGAACAGCAGTGGCAATTCTTCAAAACCTCTATATTAGAACCAAGTAAGAAAGTACTTACTACAACCAAATGTAAGAAAGAAGAATGGATGACGGAGGAAATTCTAGAGTTGATGAATGAAAGAAGAAAAAACAAAACCATTAATAAGACCCGCTATAAACAGCTTCAAAACCAAATAAGAAGAAAAATTAGGGAGGCTAAAGAAACCTACTTCTCTGAAAAATGTAAAGAAATAGAAGAACTGCAAAACACATATGACAACTTCAACCTACATAAAAAAGTCAAAGAACTAGCCGGAATAGGAAATAGAAGAACCTCAAATATATTGCTCGACAAAAATGGAAATATTATAATGGAGACAAAACGAAAACTACGACGATGGAAAGAGTATATCGAGAAACTATTTCATGACCAGAGAGAAGCTAGTACATCCGTAGATAGCCAAACGGGAGATGTAGGCCCAGAGATAACCAAAGCAGAGGTTAGTCAGGCAATAAACTCTATGAAAACCAATAAATCTGCTGGTCCAGATGAATTGCCTAGCGAGCTGATAAAGTTGGTCAACGAGAAAAACCTGGACATAATAGTAGAACTGTTCAACGCTATCTATACTACAGGAATCATCCCTAGAGAAATGTTGACATCAGCCTTTGTGTGTTTGCCAAAGAAGGTGAATGCAAAAGAATGCAGTGACTACCGAACCATAAGCTTAATGTCACATACCTTGAAAATTCTATTGAAAATTATCCACGCCAGAATACACTCTAAACTGGAGCTGGATATTAGTGACACTCAATATGGGTTCCGCAATGGCATGGGTACCAGAGAGGCATTATTCTCCTTCAACGTGCTGACACAGAGATGTTTGGATGTTAACCATCCTCTTTACGTCTGTTTTATAGACTACAATAAGGCGTTTGATAAAGTAAAACATGATCGACTCATGGAAATCCTAAAAAATAAAAATCTAGATGAAAGAGATTTAAGACTAATAACACACCTCTATTACAATCAGCGAGCAATAGTAAGAATTGAAAAAGAAACATCTGAAGAAATGGAAATAAAGAGAGGAGTCAGGCAAGGCTGCATACTATCACCTCTATTATTTAACGCTTATTCTGAAGAGGTAATGCGAGAAACTCTGGAAGATGAAACAGTCGGCATAAGAGTAAATGGAGTCTTAGTTAACAACATCAGATATGCAGATGATACTGTAATAATAGCCGATAGTTTACAACACCTGCAAAGACTCATGAGTAAAATAGTAAGGTGTAGTAGGGAGTACGGACTCTCTCTCAATATCAAAAAGACGAAGTTTATGAAAATTAGTAAAAACAACCATAATACTAACGAAATCTTGATAGTAGAGGGCCAGCAGATCGAAAGAGTAAAAAAGTACACTTACCTAGGAACACTTATAACAGAAAATAACGACTACACTGCAGAAATAAAAGTCAGAATCGAAAAAGCACGTTCTAATTTTATAAAAATGAAAAAGGTCCTATGTAGCAAAGATTTAACATTAGCTCTTAAAGTACGCCTAACAAAATGTTACGTCTACAGTGTTCTATACTATGGAGTGGAATCATGGACGTTAAATGTAGAGACAATGAGACGACTTAACGCCTTTGAAATGTGGACCTATAGAAAAATTATGAGGGTTTCCTGGGTAGATAGAGTTACAAACAATGAAGTACTGAGAAGAATAGGTAAAGAAAAGGAAGTTGAACTTACAATTAAAGAAAAGAAGCTACAGTATCTCGGACATGTGATGCGGGGCGAGAAGTATGGCATCCTACGACTCATAATGCAGGGAAAGATAGATGGCAGAAGAAGCATCGGAAGAAGACGAATTTCATGGTTGAAGAACCTGAGAGAGTGGTTTGGATGCAGCTCGAAACAACTATTTAGAGCTACTGCCTCAAAAATTAAAATAGCTATGATGATTGCCAACCTCCGTAGCGGAGATGGCACCTGAAGAAGAAGAAGACTAGTTGATAAATCTGAACTATTCAAACAATCAATAGTATCAAAAGCAAATCTTCCTTATGGACCAACCGTAAAAAATTTCTCAAATCTCCCAGAAAATATGTTGGAAGTCCTCATCTCACTAATTAATGATTCTTTTGAGAAAAGTAAATTTTCAGAGTGGCTAAAGACAGCCATTATTATTCCTGTTCATAAGGGTGGTGATGCCTACAAATATACATAGACCTATTGCCTTACTACCGGTACTCTCCAAAATTGTTGAGAGAGTCAAAAAAGCCCAATTTATGTCCTTTATCGTTGAAAAAACAGTTTATCACAAAATCAGTTCGGATTTTTAACTAATAAATTAATGTGCCACTGATGCCATGTTTTCTGTACTACATGAGGTTTACCAAGGACTGAACAATAATCTTTACACTATCACTGTTTTTTGTGTTTTTGAATGGGTTCCAATCTTAAGTGGATAATAGGGAGCAACTGGTTAGAGCAAATGACACTGACTAGTCTCAAAAACAGCGTTTGTTGGGTACCACAAGACTCAGTACCTATTGGATCCTGTACTTTTCCTTATCTTTATAAATGACACCACTAATTTAAAAATCGATGAAAAACTTTTTCTTTTGCTGATGATACCAGTAGGTAACTCTTGGAACAACTCAACTATAAGCTCTGATCTACTTACTTACAATAAAAACTTGGTCCGACTCTAATTTACTTCCTTGCAATGTGGATAAGACAGTACCGTTACCCTATAAAGATCTTCAGGTTGCTATGCAGTGAGATCTGTTTCGAAGAAAATCAATTTAGCATTTTCCAAAATAACATTTTTACAGAGTTAAAATCGAAACGTCAAACTTTAATTGTAATTACAATCAATTGTGGCTTAAAACCCATTTGAACACAATAATTAACTTAGACATGCCCCAGCTGGGCAGGAAATTCTATTCTTGTGGGTGTGGGATCGATATTCAACTGATGGACCGAAGACGTTCGAATACAATAAGCACCTCTTTGTAAATACAATGAAGTCGACTTTACTAAGTAACAAGACATTTACTCAACGCACACACTACACATTACACTATAATCTGATTGCGACTGGCTGAATGATTAATATCTATACCATTAAAAAACTTCCACTTTCCACGAATTTAAGGTTGACTTTCTTGATGGCAGTGTTGTAGACAACAGCCATGCTATGGCTGAAGCTTTTTCATTATTTTTAATTTCCTATTTTATTTCGTAATTAAATAGTCTGTGATATTTCTGAGGTTTCTGGTAAAAGTTACTTCTTCAGACGAATATTTATATACGAAGAACCAGTTTTATAATAAAGAGTTATACTTTTGTTATACTCTATAAAATATCTAAATCCATTGCGCAGTGTGTTAGAAATGATTCAACAATTTAGCCTGCAAATACAGGGTCATAAATTATAAGATTGGTCATAAATTATACCACACATTCTGGGGTCAAAAATAGTTCGATTGAACCACTTACCTTATAAGTGAGTACAAATGTGCTCATAAAACAAGTTACAGCCCTTTCAAGTTACAAAATGAAAATTGATTTTTTTCAATATATCGAAAACTGTTAGAGATTTTATTGAAAATTCCACACCTGTAATTTTGAACCAATCAAAATACGTTATTTTGACAGATCACCATGGCAACGGAGGTATTTTATCGGACATTTTTTGCTCGTGGGGTACCCAACAGCGAATTATAGTGGAAATTTTTTGACGTTTACAATAACAGAACATTTTTGACAGACTGGTTTTTATTTGTTTACATAATTTAGTTTTGATTCATTTTCTATCACTTGTAGTTACTCAAAACTTATGTAAAATTGAAGAATATACTATTTTCTATCTTGAAATGGTATTCCCATGCAACTACAATGAGTAGAAATTACGAATTTGAAAGCCTAAATAATTGCTGACAAAGCTATGGCGCGCTATTAATCTGTTCATGCAGCTTTGGATTTTCAAATGCAAATTTGGTGTGGAATTTTCTTACCGAATACCACGCGAAGTCAAATTAATATCCGGAAATTTTTTTTTGATCATGAATATTTTTAGAAAATTTCCCTCGTCTGCGACTCGGGAAATTTTCAAAATATTCATGATCTCAAAAAAATTTCCGGAAATAATTTGACCTCTAGTGGTATTACTAGTGAAAATCGACATGTATCATTCTTATGTATTGTCAGGAACATCTTAAAACAATATTACAGTGAAATTTGTCCACCCCACAAAAATTTTATGGGGGTTTTGTTCCCTTAAACCCCCCAAACTTTTGTGTACGTTCCAATTAATTCATTATTGTGTTACCATTAGTTAAACCCAACGTTTTTAAAACTTTTTTGCCTCTTAGTATTTTTTCGATAAGCCAGTTTTTATCGAGATGCGGCTTCTTTTTTAATATATTTACATAAACATTTTATGGGGGTTTTGTTCATTTAAACCCCCCTAATGTTTGTGTACGTTCCAACTAAACTATTATTGTGGTACCATTAGTTAAACACAAACACAGTGTTTTTAAAACTTTTTTGCCTTTTAGTATTTTTTTGATAAGTCACCTTTTATCGAGATGTGGCTTCTTTTTCAAAATATACCTAAAAATGTAAATTATAAATAAATTTTCAGATTATTAACAGGTCTCTATAGTTAATCATACTTAACAATATACAAATATGTGGTGGATTCGACAAATATTCAAAATATCTCGATAAACACTATCTTATCGAAAAAGTACTAAGAGGCAAAAAAGTTTACAAAACATCGTGTTTAATTAATGGTGCCACAATAGTAATTTAATTGCAACGTACACAAAAGTTTGGTGGGGGGGGGGGGGGTTAATAGAACAAAACCCTCATAAAATTTTTATGGGGTGCACAAATTTCACTTTAATTTTTTTAAGATGTTGCTGCCATAGGAGTGCCACATGTCCATTTTCAATAAAAAATCTCTTTCGATATATGAAAAAAAATCGATTTTCATTTTGTAACTTCAAAGGGCTGTAACTTTTTTTGTGTGTACTATTGTATATAGGTAAGTGAGGTTCAATCAACCTATTTTTGTCCTCATAATCTGTGGTATAATTTATGACCAATCTTTTCGGGACACCCTGTATATCAAATCATTTAATCACAAAGTCATCATCCAAAGCTAAGCGGAGATCAATAAAATTTGACAAATTTTGTTTTTTTGCTTGGTAAAAAATTCTAATAATTTAATTTTATCTGACTCATTCATATTGGCAACTCAGACATACATTATACATTTTAAATAGATGACTTTAAAATGATTTTGTCAATATTTATGAGTTGCGTTGCTGGGACGACTTTATTGGAAAATAGTTCATTCGATTACACGGAAATCAACTTTAACTTACGAACACCCATCAGAAAAATCATAGCATGTGATTTATATTTAAAAAGACAACAAACGTTAATTAAATCAGCAAAATCTGCTAATTTGATACAATAAAAATTAAATTACTATAATATTTACATATAACTACTAATTAATATTAATATGTTAATAGTGACGTAGTTTCTCATTAAATAGCAATGTTTTTAAGCACTTTAAAAATTCCATTAGTAAAAGAAAATGTTTTTAGGACTACCCAATTAAATGTGACACTATAAAATAATGAAAACTCTTTGGAAAATTTAAGTCGTACCTACGCTCCCGAAAATATTGTAAATAGCGAAATAATATCAAAATCAAATATGTAATTATTAGGGGAGTTAGACAAGGGTTGTTCTGTCACCCCTGTTAGTTAATCGTCGAGTTACTATTCAAAGAGGCACTGGAGGACTCCAACGATGGAGTCAAGTGAATGACGTAAATATCAACAGCATCAGATACATCGATGATACGGTGGTGATTGCGAAGTCTGACTTGGGTCTGAAATTTCAAACGAAGACGTGCTGCATAGAATACCCGTGTTGAGCTGCCCCCCCCCCCCCACTTGCAAAAATTAAAAAACGAATAGCCCTGATTTATGAGCTATTTATGAGCTCTCATATTCCGCAAACTAAAAATTTTGAGCTCGTTCCACTGAGCAGGAATTTAATACTTTAGTGGGGGGGGCTGAGTCAGCTTCCCCCACTACTTAAAAATAGGAATATTGAATCGGTTTTTGCGGCAGAATTACGAGCTATTTATGAGCTCTTGAAATTATATAGTTTCGATTTTTGAGCTCATCCCCTTCACCCCCAAACAACCCTTTAATTGATTTAACTTAAGAGAAAAATGCTGAGAAAACTTAAAATATATCGTATTGAGGATATAATTCCTACAGCGTATATACTCTAAGAATAAACTATTAAATCACGTGCATTTCGATTATTGAGCTACAACTCCTTCACAAGAAAACCACCCTATCTTCCCGGCTTAAGAGAAAGTTGTACTTGAAATGCATTAAATTAATTATTTGGCGACTACATATCATTTAATAATTTATAAGCTTTCAAATTACGCGCATTTAAATCGGTAAATTGCAATTTATTTTATATAGTGCAGTCACTGAAAGTAAAAATCAATGATTACCTTCAATTTCGGTGAACCTTCATCGATTTTCACGAAAATTGGTCAGTGGTTAGAGGATACCTCAAGAAACAAAGGTGACATGATACCACCTTGCGCTTTTACCCTGAGGGTGGATACCGCCCCTTCTCGGGGGTGAAAAATTATTTTATAAAAAATAACTGCACAAATCTATAAAAGAACAAATTATAAGCAAAATGTATTATATAAAGTGATTAAAATAAGTCAATACTTTTTAAGTTATTAAAGATCAAAAATTTTAATTATTCGTGAAAAAAATGCATGTTTTGAAGCGGTTTTTCGTAAATCACTGAAAAACTGTAAGTTTTTACAAAAAAGTTAATAGTAGTTTTATTCGTATAGCTTATATTCTAAGAATAAACTCTTAAATCACGCGCCTTTCGATTATTGAGATACAACCCCTTCGCAAGAAAACCATCCCATATTCCCGGCTTAAGAGAGAGAGTTGTACTTAAAATAATTTAAATTAATTATTTGTCGACTAGATATCGTTTAATAATTTATGAGCTCGCAAAATATACGCATCTCAATTATTGAATTGCCATTTTCTTTCTATAGTGCAGTCACTGAAGGTAAAAATCAACTATGACCTTCGATTTCGGTAAATCTGCATTCATTTTCACCAAAATTGGTGAGCGGATTTTGATGCTATCAACTTTTTCTGGAGCTCATTTTGGATAGGTATTTCTAAGTACTTTGATAAGTATTTAGTACGTAAGTGTTATAAAATGCATCTCTTTCCCGTTATTTAAGCTTGAATCCTTAGATTTGAACAGTCGCAGAAAAAAATATACATTTAATTACCAATAACTTACTTTAAATTAACATTAAAGGGTTTTTCAAGTAAGCAATTTATTATATTTTTTATTGGCTTCAATTTTAGTGATGAACACTTTTTTGTAAAATCTTACAGTTTTTGAGTAATTTATGAAAAATCGCTTTAAAACATGCATAAAAATTAAAATATCTGATCTTTAATAACTCAAAAAGTATTAATTTATTTTAATCAAATTATATAACAAATTTTGCTTACAATTTGTCCCTCTCTCGATTTGTGGGGTTATTTTTAATAAAGTAATTTTCACCCCCGAGAAGGGATGACATATACCCCAGGTTAAAACCCCAAGTTGTTATTGTTAATTCGTGAAAATGAACGGAGATTTACCGAAATCGAAGGTCGTAGTTGATTTTTACCTTCAGTGACTGCACTATAGAAAGAAAATGGCAATTCAATAATTGACATGCGTATATTTTGCAAGCTCATAAATTATTAAACGATATGTAGTCTCCAAATAATTAATTTAAATTATTTTAAGTACAACTCTCTCTTAAGCCGGGAATATGGGATGGTTTTCTTGCGAAGGGGTTGTAACTCTATGATCGAAAGGCGCGTGATTTAACAGTTTATTCTTAGAATATAAGCTTTACGAATTAAACTACTATTAACTTTTTTGTAAAAACTTACAGTTTTTCAGTGATTTACGAAAAACCGCTGGATTACACGCATTTTTATCACGAATAATTAAAATCTTTGATCTTTAATAGCTTAAAAAGTATTGACTTATTTTATTAACTTTATATAATAAATTTTGCTTTTAATTTGTTCTTTTATTGATTTGTGAAGTTATTTTTAATAAAATAATTTTCACCCCCGAGAAGGGGCGGTATTCACCCTCAGAGTAAAGGCGCAAGGTGGTATCATATCACCTTTGTTTCTTGACGTATCCTCTAACCACTGACCAATTTTCGTGAAAATCGATGAAGGTTCACCGAAATTGAAGGTAATCGTTGATTTTTACCTTCATTGACTGCACTATACAAAATAAATTGTAATTTACTGATCTAAATTCGCGTAATTTGGAAGCTTATAAATTATTCAATGATATGTCGTCGCCAAATAATTAGTTTAATGCATTTTAAGTACAACTTTCTCTTAAGCCGGGAAGATAGGGTGGTTTTCTCGCGAAGGGGTTGTAGCTCAATAATGGAAATGCACGTGATTTAATAGTTTATTCTTAGAGTATATAAGTTATAGGAATTATATCCGCAATACGATATATTTTAAGTTTTCTCAGCATCTTTCTCTTAAGTTAAATCAATTAAAGGGTTGTTTGGGGGTGAAGGGGATGAGCTCAAAAATCGAAACTATATAATTTCAAGAGCTCGTAAATAGCTCGTAATTCTGCCGCAAAAACCGATTCAATATTCCTATTTTTAAGTAGTGGGGGGGGGCTGACTCAGCCCCCCCCACTAAAGTATCAAATTCCTGCTCAGTGGAACGAGCTCAAAATTTTTAGTTTGCGGAATATGAGAGCTCATAAATAGCTCATAAATCAGGGCTATTTGTTTTTTGATTTTTGCAAGTGGGGGGGGGGGGGTCAGCTCAACACGGGTGCATAGAATAGGCAAGGAACGAAAACTTTTCAACACCGCAAAAGTTAAAAAACAACATACCTAGGCCACACAAGTACTGAGAAATAATAAATATAATATAATTATTAGTGTAATATAATAAGTTATATAACCAATATGCTCAACTAATAGTGAACGGAAAGATCAAGGGCAAGAGCGGACTAGGAAGGAAAAGACTATCGTGGATAAGAAAAATCCGATCATGGACAGGGCTAAATTTTGAACAACTAATAAGAACAGCTGAAGACAGAGAAGAGTTTGCAATTGTAGTAGCCCAACCTTCATTGAGAAGAGGGCTCTTTAAGAACAAAAAAAAAATTTCGACATTTTATCAAAATTGTTATAAAAAACCGTTTGAATAATGGCTGGCATTTTAGCTTATAATCATTTAGTGTAGGAAACAGAGGTTGAACCTTGCAAAATGGACACAAGTCCGGTTTTATTTTTTTTTCTTTTGGTATATCAAGGGGTGCTTATCATGAGACTAACTTTTTCTTAAAAAATTTCGCCCCGGAACCCCCCTTTTCACCCCTTTAAAGGGAGTAATTTGTGGTTTTTGCGCAACGTAGCCCTTCCTGTACCTTTTGCCAAAAAGTTCCTTTATAGAAATATGAAGAGGACTATATTTTCTACGATTTATTTCCAACAGCATATGTCTATCACCCCACCGTTTAGTGGGGGTGGGGCCCCAAAGTTGACAAGTTTTTAAAAAAGATGTTTTTTAAAAAAAATATTTTTCCCTAACTGTAATGGAAATTAAGAAGAAATTCTGCGACAATTATTCACAAATAAGTGGAAAGTGATTTTCTTGGAATCCTTCACACACAATGCCCTTTATTAATATACTTCATATATCATTTTGTGCGCGTTATTATTACCCATGCATGGACACCAAAAGCGATTTCCTAGTGCAACCTCTGTAGCCAAAAAAAAAATAAATAAAATGGAGGGTTGAAAAAAAATATTTTTATTTGGCTTTTTGATCCATATGGGCATGTTTCACCAATAGTGTTTTTCAAAAATATATATGGTTATTGCAACATCCCTGCGGAAACCACCCCTATCCTTGAAAATATACTGCAGAAACTACCCCTATCTAGGGTGGTTCCGGGAAAAAAATGGGGGTGCATTATACAAATTTGTAAATAGCACCAGTACATGGGTAATCGCTGAAAGTCTTTTTACTCTAGCATAAACGGTTCAGATGATATAAAAAGGGGTCTTTTAAAATGTAACACCCTGTAATTAAAAAAAGGGCAATTACCCTTAAGTGAAGCCTATACCAAAAAATCAGCCACTTATTTGTGAATAATTTCCGCAGGATTTCTTCTTACTTTACATTACAGTTAGGGAAAAATATTTTTTTTAAAACATCTTTTTTTAAAACTTGTCAACTTTGGGGACCCACCCCCACTAAACGGTGGGATATAGACATATACTGTTGGAAATAAATCGTAGAAAATATAGTCCTCTTCATATTTCTATAAAAGAATTTTTTTGCAAAAGGTACAGGAAGGGCTACGTTCCGCAAAAACCACAAATTACCCCCTTTAAAGGGGTGAAAAGGGGGGTTTCGGGGCGAAATTTTCTAAGAAAAAGTTAGTCTCATAATAAGCACCCCTTGATATACCAGAAAAAAAAATAAATCCGGACTTGTGTCCATTTTGCAAGGTTCAACCTCTGTTTCCTACACTAATTTATAAGTTTGATATTTTTTATGTCACGGACTTGTGAGTAGGCTCACTGAAAAGGTGGTGGAAAAACACAATCTACAAAACTACATCTACAAAAAGAACCTTCTATAGAAATCAAGAATTAAGAATTTCTATCCAATAGAAACATAATTTATTCATAACTATCAACAAACTCAACTATCGGAGCTACTATTTGCAGACGATATGGTGTTGATAGCAGAAAACGGAGAAGACTTACAGAAAAATCTTGAAATCCTAGAAGAAGAACTATCAAAGATAAATATGAAAATTAATACAGAGAAATAGAGAAAACAGAAACAATGATAATTTCAACTGAGAGGAAGACACACGCAATAGAATTAGACAGGAAACATCTATAGCAAGTGAAATGATTTTAAAAACCTAGGAATAATAATTCTCAACTTATATTGGAATCAGAAAGCTAACATCAAAATAGAAAATGAGATATCAAAAGCAATAGAAATACGTAGAGGAGTAAGACAGGGATGCATTTTGACACCACTGCTATTTAATGTATATAGTGAAAACATCTGTCACTGTCAGGAAGCCCTTTTGCAAACAAATGAAGGAATCGTAATCAATGGAGAGGTTGTAAATAATATTCGATACGCGGACGACACTGTACTAGTTGCAAGAACAGTAGAAGAATTACAACGATTACTTACAAACATAAATATTGCTTGACAATAATGGCATAAACATTAATATCAAAAAAACCAAGTATATGGTCTTCAGTAAAATCATGACACAACCAGCACATACATATTAGTATAAACGGCATTCAAATTGAAAAAGTATCAATTTACAAATACTTGGGAACTTTAATAAATGAAACTGGAGACCAAAACAATGAAATAAAAAGACGTATCGAAATTGCCAGGGCCACCTTCATAAAGATGATAAAATTCTTCTGCAACAGAGATATAAGCATCCCTCTACGATTAAGAATGCTAAGAGAATTGTCATGGTTGCGGAATTTGAGAGAGTGGTTTGGCTGCACCACTAATGAACTTTTTAGGTCAGCTGTAAACAAGGTCAGGGTAGCCTTGATGATTTCCAATCTCCAATAGGAGTGGCATAAGAAGAAGAAGGAGTAATAATTGAATCAAATGGTAAACAAGACATAAAACAAGAAATAAACGAGAGAATGGGACGAACAGCAAGTCTATTTAACACTATAAAAACAACATGTTTGCATGGAAACTACAATGCCAAACTCAAATCCACCAGCCTTACACCTTCTTCTTCTTCTTCTTTTGGCATCATAACACTGGATGGGGCTTTGTCTGTCTGGCTATGTCCTTCCATTCAGATCTCTCTTGTGTCCTTCTCCTCCTTTGTCTTATATTCATGGTTTTCAGGTCGTCTTCCACGTCATCCAACCATCTCGTCCTGGGCCTTCCTTTATTCCGCCTTCCTACCGGCTGCCACTGTATTACATAATAACATCTTAACCAGCCTTACTAGCCCAGTAAATGAACGGGAAATTCGGCGATACCGTGTAATTTTCAGGGGTAACTCCGAATTGCATGAAAATTTGGATTTAGGTTCTACTTACCCTCCACTTCAAAGTTGAATTTGTGCCGTTGGTTGCTTTTACTTGGGGGGTGACAATCACCCCTTCTCGGGGGTGAAAAACATAAGTTCAAGATAAGACCGGAAATGGATAAATTGAGTTATTTTAAGTAACTTTTGTTCTATAGAGTTTTTTACTTAAGTCAATACTTTTCGAGTTATTTGCCATTGAAAATGTTGATTTTTCGACAAATAAACTACGTCTTCAGACGGTTTTTCGCAAATAACTCAAAAAGTAAATATTTTATCGAAAAAAAATATCCTCAGCAAAAGTGTAGCTTATAAAAAACTCAAATAGATGGTGTATCAGTAAAGTCTATCAATCAAATAAAAACAAAGTTGTAGCTCATGAAAAATACGTTCTTATTCGTCTAATTCCAAATCGAATATTTCAAGGTGAAATCACCGAAAAATTAAGCACTTTTCGGGAAAAACCCATTTAAACTTGTTTAAAGTGTTTATAAAAAGCTTTGTTTTAATTGTTAAAAAAAGTTTTAGCATTAAAAATAAGCGAGTTACGCTCAAAATAAAGTTGGCCCTCTTTTATTTTGTAAAAAATCATGAAAATCTCGCCGTGTTTAGCTCCCCAAATGAAATTAATCGCTACCGCTTTACAAACAATTTACTTACCTATCTATTTTTTATATGATCTGTCAGTCTCACTGGTTTAAAGAGTTTATTTTTGAAAGGGTTATAAGAGAAATATAGGAGAAAGCTTGAATGGGTCACTAATCACGAGTGTATGCAAATTTTGAACAGCCATATCTTAACCAATTTTTGTCTTGCGGAGAAACAAAATGAAACTAGCATATTTATAATAGCAAAACCTACATTTTTTTATTCTTTAAGATTTTTCTTATCACTAATACTTTTTAAGTTATTTTGAAAAAACGAAATTTTTCAAAAAATTTTAGAAATTTTTTTTACTATAAAACCAAATGTTTTTAAAAATAAGCACTTCAAACCAATCAAACTTACAAATCATATAAACAATACACATACAGTTAAAATAGATGGTAAAGCCAAACGATTAATTTCATTTAGGGTGCTAAATAGAGGTTTTCACGATTTTTTTTTACCAAAAAAATGGCCAAATTTTTTTCAGTGTAACTCGTTTATTTTTGATGCTGTAAACTTTTGTAAACAACAACTAATAAGCTTTTTTTCGATACTTTAAAAATGTTAACAAGGTTTTCCCGAAAAACGCTTCTTTCTTCGGTGATTTTGCGTTGAATTATTCGATTTGAAATTAGACGAATAAGAACGTATTTTTCATGAGCTACAACTTTGCTTCTGCTCAATTTGTAGACTTTACTGGTACATTTTTTTCGTTTTTTTATAGGCTACGCTTTTGCTAAAAATATTTTTTTCGATAAAATATTTACTTTTTGAGTTATTTGGGAAAAACAGTCTGAAAACGTAGTTTTTTGTCGAAAAATCCACATTTTAAATCGCGAATAACGCGAAAAGTATTGATTTACGTAAAAAACTTTATAGAGGAAAAGGTGCTTAAAATAAGTCAATTTATCCATTTCTGGCCTTATTTTAAACACGCGTTTTTCACCCCCCGAGAAGGGGTAAATGTCACCCCCCAAGTAAAAGCAACCAACGGCACAAATTCAACTTTGAAGTGGAGGGTAAGTAGAACCTAAATCCAAATTTTCATGCAATTCGGAGTTGCCCCTGGAAATTACACTCCAAAACGGTCATTTATTGGGCTATAATACACCTAAAGGTAGAAAAGCTTAGGACTAAGTAAGTATGTAAGTAAATAAGAAATATAATTAACGAGAGACTCAAACCTTACATTTATCCAGAAATGCCTCAAGAACAAACAGTATTTATGCCTGGACGATGGAGGAGGCAAACGAGGACAACATTATTGACTGAATATAGGTACGACGAATTATAGAAAAAATAAGAAAATTCAACGAAGTAGATTTTATCGACTATCACAAGGGCGGATCCAGGGAGGGGGCCACGGGGGCCATGGCCCCCTCCGAGAATTTAAAAAAATATAAATTTAAATATTGGCAGTTCAAATGTTCTTAATAGTTTCAAACACATATAATATGTATAAAACAGGGGATAAATATGTTTTCTGGACTAGAATTGATTAAAAGCAGTAACAGAAGTTTCAAGAATGACATAGGATGTTTTATAAATCAAAATATAGATAAGTGCCAATTATTAGAATGATCTTGGCAGCTATCAGAGTCCTATCAATTTCCATATTCTATACACACAAAGAATAAAAAAGAAATGAAGCGTTACTTGGATCACCAGAACTTACAACAAAGGAGTTGGTTGGTATTTTCGAACAATCAAAAGGGATTGTTTTACAAGTATTGAATTTTATTTTTCTAATGAAAAATATGGTCATAATAAAGGGATGACAGCCGAAAGCCTTGTCATGAAACCTTAAACATCTTTCGCCAAACTCATGGGCAAAGACGGAGCCATACAAATCCATGAAAAAACATCATATCACAAGGAGTGCGTTGAGGTATAGGTGGATTTTCTACAAAGTTATCACAACCCGCAAAAGTCAGTCAAACCAGAAAGACCCTCAAAGGTCTAAACAGATACAAGAAAATAAAGAAAGACTACGACCAATAGTAGAGTCTATAGTGTTCTTAGGTCGACAAAATATTCCTCTAAGAGGCTGTCGTGATGATGGCCTTCTGCTTCTCGACGAAGGTGCTGCACCTAGCAGTGAGGGGACTTGTTAAGATTTAAAATCTCATCAGAAGATAAGACTATTCAACGACACCTATCCACAGCAGCATATATTAATTAGTAACACCAGTCAAAATCAATAATTAATAACATGTTGTGGTGAAGAAATAATTGAACAAAACATGAATCAGGTTCAAAGTGTAAATTATTACTCTGTCATATTTGACGAAATATCCTACGCGCGACGTATCCCACGTAGAACAGCTTTATCTAAATTTGAAATACATACACAATAACAACATTGGTGAAAACTTTGTCAAGTTAATTGACGCGTATGAGAACATAAAAACAATTATTAGTGAAAATCAAGAAAAAGGGGAAGAACAAGGCCTGACAGAGTGACAGGAGAAGCATTGGAAAAAATAGTATTAAAGTTAAAGTTGTTGAAAGAACTGCACTTGGATCCGAAGAAATGTGGATGAATCGGTAACAACTTTAATAATACTTTAATAACGATGCCTTTTGAATGTCTTTGTAGAACTCAAAAGTGTGTAAAAAGTGCCTTCAAACTCACCATTTTAACCGTAATTTTTAAAAATTACCCCCTGGCCCCCGGTCCACCTCCCCAAAAAAAGTTCATGGCCCCTCCCGAAAATCGGTCCTGGATCCGCCCTTGGACTATCACAGCGCCATTATAAATATAATAACATAATAATAGATATTTAACTTGCAACAGGAAACATGCCACAAAAAACAGTATCAGAACCTCTATAAATCAGAGGAATTCACTTTCTCAATCATCCATCTTTCATATTTAGGCAAAATGCAAAATTGTTTAAAACAGTTGTTATGAAATGAATTTTATATAAGATGACCGTAATTTAAGAACAATGCAGAAGACGAGATCCACATTGAAATTACAATACGAAAAATTTTGCGTGGGTGTTGCAGAACCTTCACACGCTGTGACAGAACTCATAAATAATACAGCCAAGTCAACGATTGTTTTGCTGAGCTTACGTTTTATTGATATACGAGTACTATTACATTGCTTTGGTTCTTTATTCAGTGACGTACTCTTGGTACCTACTTGTACGGTAAATGGACGGAATGTGAAATTAATTTATATAGGTATTTATTGCAAAGTAAAAATCAAAAGAAAATTATTTCAATTATATTGTCTTTACGATCAGATGTGAAAATGCTGCAAGCGCTTATTTATGTGTAATTGTATCCAATTATACAATGCCTTTTAATAATTAAAACCCTATAAAAGAGACAACACAGGAAAACAAAAATATAAAGAAAAAGTACAAAAGGTTGTTATATTTCTACTTCCATCCACAACAACTAAGTCAGTACTGGCACCGGAACAGTGCCCTGTCGCCAGTGGGGGTACAACGGCCTCCTTAATTCAGATGGACTTAACCAAGTTTTTTTTTTATGTATTTTGACCCGTAGAACACGAATTTTTTGGGTAACAGTCGATCCGGATGTCGATAAGATTGTTATAAACAAAGAACTTGAGGAATCACATAACAGCGATTTTTCGCAAACCAAAACATTGTTTTGTATTTTTTGGGTCATTCTAAGCAAAAAATGTTTTTACAAGGTTTTTCGTAGGATGCATAGTTTTCGACATAAACGCGGTTAAACTTTCAAAAAATCGAAAAATTGCAATTTTTGGTCCCGAATAACTTTCGATTGAAAAATAAAATAGCAATTATGCTTACTGTATTTAAAAGTTCAAGTCAAATTCTATCGGTTTTTATTACCTTCATTGCTAAAAATTAATTTTTTTAATGTTAAACAAAGCTAGAAACACATAGTGATTGAATGATGTTTTCAATGCATTTCTCATTTGAAATCGAACGCACATACAGACAATTTCTACGTAGATTACGTACATAAAACGCATGCATTGGGCACGGGAAACACTAGGTGTTTATGGCTTTGTTTAACAAATAAGTTTTGGAATAAATCCTTTGTAAAAGGTATAGAATTTATTAAAATCCCTAAAGGGCTACATCAGAACAAAACGTTTTCGATTTTATTACAAAATCATCATCAGTGTAAGACAGTCTGGATGCTAGCTGAGCCACCAAAGAAATATAGGGGTAATAACCCTTCAAATATAAAATGTATGCTTTACAGATGCATATTTACTTAAAATGCCTTGTGATGGGCAAAAGGCAACAGGAATAATGCCCTAAGGTAAGGTATTTAAATTCCCAACATGTGGGATGCAAAAAATTGAGTTTACATTTCGATGACTTTATGGCAACTGGATGTTGGCAGTATGGCAGTTGCCATAAAGTCATCGAAATGTAAACTCAATTTTTTGCATCCCACATGTTGGGAATTTAAATACCTTACCTTAGGGCATTATTCCTGTTGCCTTTTGCCCATCACAAGGCATTTTAAGTAAATATGCATCTGTAAAGCATACATTTTATATTTGAAGGGTTATTACCCCTATATTTCTTTGGTGGCTCAGCTAGCATCCAGACTGTCTTACACTGATGATGATTTTGTAATAAAATCGAAAACGTTTTGTTCTGATATAGCCCTTTAGGGATTTTAATAAATTTTATACCTTTTACAAAGGATTTATTCCAATTTTTGTGATTGATGGTATACAGCCAACTACAGGAAAACTTTTCTTTCTTTTAAAGATTTTATTTAAATAAGTTTTAATTTTTAGCAATGCAAATAAAAACCAATAGAATTTAACTTGAATTTTGAAATGCAGTAAGGAGAATTGCTATTTATTTTTTAATTAAAAGTTATTCGGATTCAAAAATTGCACTTTTTCGATTTTTTGAAAGTTCAACCGCGTTTATCTCGAAAATTATGCATTCTACGAAAAAACTTGTAAGATCATTTTTTGCTGAGAATCACCCAAAGAATACAAAAAAAGTTTTGCTTTGCGAAAAATCGCTGTTATGTAATTAAGTTCTTTGTTTATAACAATCTTATCGACATCCGGATCAACTGTTACCCAAAAAATTCGTGTTCTACGGGTCAAAATACATAAAAAAAACTTGGGTAAGTCCATCTGAATTAAGGAGGCCGTTGTACCCCCCTGGCGACAGGACTAATAACTGAGCATCCTTGATAGGTTATTCTGTCGGCAATATTGTATTGGAAATATGTTCGTGTCTTCTCCGGATTCCTTCGCGGCCGTCTGGTGACCTCAAGCAAAAGCTGGGCTCATCCAATAACAAAACAGTGCTCCAGTCTGCATAATTCCTCATTATACGAGTGGACAGAACAAGTCTGCTGCGAGTGGCATGCGCCTACAGGACTGTGTCTGCCGCAGCCTTGTGGGCCATCACTGGATGTGTTCCGCTGCATGTGTTGGTAGTAGAAAGAAAAGAACTGTATGAGAGAAGAGACCTTGAGCTCACTATGGCCGAGAGAAGACAGGAAAGAGAAAGGTCAATTGAAAGATGGCAGCAAGAGTGGAACGACATGGAGCATGTGGCACAGTGGACAAAGCTGTTGCTTCCTAACTTAAAGGATTGGATGGACTGTGGTCACAGGCGACTGGACTATTTCCTGACGCAGGTGCTCACAGGACACGGGTGTTTTAGAGCCTACCTCTCTGTTTAGAGGTTTGGAAAGGCTGACACTGATGAATGTCTATACTGCAGACACCCGGACACTGTTACACATACGATGCTAGAGTGCAAGAGATGGATAGTAGAAAGAAATAGAATGGAAAGAGAGACAGGTGTGAATTTTGTGACAGTGCGAGAAATGATTGAGATAATGATTGAAAATAAAACTGGTTGGACTAGCATACACAACTATATCCGTGTAGTGATCAAGAAGAAAGAAGAGGAGGAAAAACAGCTGTACCAACGATAGGGGTGAGAGGGAAATATATTGTGAGTAAAAGGCAGAGGGAATAAGTTTTGACGAGAGGCGAATAAGTGAGATATATTGTATGAGACAGACTGTGAGAAAGAAGCTCTAATTAAAAAAAAAAGCCCAATCTTGGGACCAAAAAAGGGGGGAACGGGGAAAATGAAGGGCCTCCTTGCTTACAGTCTGTGGATAAATGAAGGTAAAGTGCTTCGGAAGCGATGTCGACCTTGCAGCGGCCATTCCGCTTTCGGAGCTCTGGATGACAGAGGAGGGTCTGGTTTAGCAGGTAGGCATTCGGCGTAGCCTCGGCGACGAGAGAGCGTTTTAAAGCACTTCGGGAACTATCGCTGGTACTACGAAGAATGAATCCTGCACTAAGGTCAGTCAGGCGGCGTTCTGGACTGAGGTGTCTTTTGAAGATTCCAGACCACCCCCCCTCTTTAAAGACGAAAAAAAAAGTCTGCATAATTCCAATTTTAGTTAAAAGTCCTTCTTTTAGTTCTTCTTTTCTCTAAGAGATGTCGCTACAGAGCGTCTTAAAAGGAGATTTTTAATTAATTTTGAAATTCCATTTAAATACGCAGTTTATTTTCGTCTTGGTTCAGAGGTATTCACATAGCCCTACTGAAGACGTTTAAGAGACAGAAACAGCTGTCTAGGGTCTTCTTCTTCTTCAGGTTCCTTCCCCTATCGGAGGTTGGAAATCATCATCGCTATTTTAATTTTATTGGCCGCACTTCTGAATAATTCTAATGAGCTGCAACCGAACCACTCTCTCAAATTTCTTAGCCAGGATATTTTGCGTCGTCCTGGGTTTCTCTTCCCTTGTATCTTCCCTTACATAATTAACCTAAGTAATACGTACTTCTCGCCCCTCATTATATGACCCAGATATTGAATCTTTCTAATTTTAACAGTCTTTATGACTTCACATTCTTTCTTCATTCTTTGTAAAACCTCTATATTAGTTACTTTTTCAGTCCACGATATTCTGTGGATTCTCCTGTAGCACCACATCTCAAAGGAGTTTAATTTTTTGATTTCAGACTGTTTTATTGTCCACACTTCCATGCCATATAGTAAAGTAGAAAAAACGTAACAACGTAGCATTCTTGTGCGAATCTCTAGTACGGTTGCAAAGTAAGTTCTTCAATTTTATGAACGTGTTTCTTGCCATTTCTATTCTAGATCTGATCTCCATCTTCGGTTAGCCACGTTCCTAAATATTTATATGTTGTTACTCTTTCGATCGTTGTATTATTGATGATCAGGTTATCTACATTTTGTGGTTTTTTTGAGAATATCATTGATTTCGTTTTCTTGAGATTCATTTGCAGTCCGTACCTTTCACATGCATTGTATACATGTTGTATTATGTACTGCAAATCTTCCATGTCACTTGCAAATATGACCGTATCGTCCGCATATCTAATATTATTAATGCTATTTCCGTTGACCAAAATACCTTCCACAATATCTAGGGTCAATATCCTCTAAATTGAAAGGAAACATAAAATGCCTTGACTTTTATCTTTATCTTTACTCAGATTTTGAATATCGGAACTAACTTTCGGACCTTTTCCTAGACGAGTAAGACGAAATGTGATTGTATATTGTAGAATCCTTTTCGCTTCTCTGTATTCGTCGTCTCTTGGCTTATACATTTGTAAAAGTCAGAGATAAAGGATGTTACCAGAAAGTGGTTCCAAGAAAGGTTCAGATTTAAATCATTATTTTTTGTTATTTTAATTTTATTTTAATAATGAATTTAGATCTGGGACCTTTCTTATTTTCTCTAAGAGATATAGCTACAGCGTCCAAAAAGTGGATTTTTGAAAAATATTTTTGAAATTCCACTTAAATACGCGGTGTTCCTCAGATAGCTGTGGACATAGGGCTGGCTTTCTAGATAATACTCAAAGATAAATACTTCTAAAGATCCCTTAAGGTAAGTAAAATTCTGGTAACAACCTAAAATCCGAGCCTTCTACAATTTGCAAGGCAAATGGACTAATAATTTTATTGATAGCTATGGGAATCTACAATTGCATTCCCAACCCGTCTCTTTATCTAAGTAAAAATCCAACGAATTTTTGCTTCCTTGTATTTAAAATGTGAGTAGAACTAATGTACTGTAATGAGAGACAGCTTAATAGTTAATTTGATCTCTGAAACAAATTAAATCTGATGATGTCTCAGTTCTACTCACATTTTGAGTACGAGGAAGCAAAGATTCGTTCCTAATTGACGCCCTAGGCAATTCTCTAGTAGCCGCCTTTCAAACATGTACCTACCAGTTTTGCGAAAAAAAAATTGCAGAAATTTTTATTTAAATAAGAATACACTAAAAACGGATTTAAACTACGATGTTTATATACCTATAATAGAAAAAATGGTCACTCCAGTCCGATCACATCAGAGAATTCTTTTCAAAAAAAAATTTTTCTTAACAAAATCGACAAATTGTTAACACGTTCTTGCGTCATACTTGATGGGAAATTATTTTTAATTCTTGACATTTTCGAAAATGACCTCTCAGTGGACACGTTGGCAACTGGAATGCACAAATAAATGTGCAAAGCAATGTCAAAATTAGGGAAAATATCTTTCAATCTACTTAGTGCAGTTATGGAAGGTTTTCACCTCCGATTTCGTTGAACCTCCATCGATTTTCATGAAAATTGGTGAGTAGTTAGAGGATAGCTCAAGGAACAAAGGTGACATGATGCCAACTTGCACTTTTACCGTGGTGGTGGATGCCACCCCTTCTCAGGGGTGAAAATTATTATTTTTTAGATAATACCATAAATCGATGGAGAGACAATTTCTAAGCAAAATTTGTTATATAAAGTTATTAATATAAATCAATACTTTTTAAGTTACTAAAGATCAAAGCTTTTATTTTTTCGTAAAAAATGCTTGTTTTAAAGCTGTTTCTCACGTATAACTCAAAAACTATAAGCTTTTACAAAACCGTTATTTTTACCAAAATTAAAGATAATAAAAATCTGAATAGACTCCTCACTTAAAGAACTAAACTAATGCTAATTCAAAATGAGTTATGGGTAATTGAATGTATATTTTTTTCGACGAGTATGCAAATCTACATGTTCAAGCTTAAATAACGGGAAAAAATGCATTTTATAAAATATACCTGTAAAATATAATGATTTCAATAATTCTGACCGGTTTAGAATTCATATTTTTGAATAAAAGATATAATTTAAAAAAATTAGAATTTTTAAAATTATCGTAATTTTCATTTTCTTTTGATAATAACTCCAAAAATACTCAATATACATAAAAAGTGATACGTATATATGTATAACCAAATTTTAGTTTTTTCTGTATCAAATATTTTACCTTTTTACTATTTCTGTAGGGTAAAAAATAACCGAGATAGAAACGTTAAAAGCTTAAATTTTGCTGCGAGAACCATGTAACCGGGGCCATTCAACCTTTTATTTTTAAAAAATTAAGGGGAATTCAACGTGGTTTAATAGACATTAAAATTAACTTTCAAATGTTCTTTAGGCAAACCTGATATCTTAAAAATTAACGGAGTTATTAAAAAAAACAATAACTTTTTTGGAAAATTTTTTAAAAGATAGGTTTTGAAAAATATTTGGTGCATAAATTTTAATGCTTTCAACTTGTTCGGGGGCTCATTTTATAGATATTTCTAAGTAATTTGACAAATGTTTAATAAGGTTATGTTATAAAATGCATCATTTTCCCGTTATTCAAGCTTGAATAGGTACTTAGATTTGAGTACTCGCCGAAAAAAATATACATTCAATTACCTATTATGACTCACTTTTAGTTAACATTAAAAGGTTTTTCCAGTAAGCAATTTATTTCATTTTTTATTATCTTCAAGTTTGGTAATAATAACTTTTTGGTAAAATCTTATAGTTTTTGAGTTATTTATGAAAAATCGGTTAAAAATATGCATTTTTCTCACGAAAAATTAAAATCTTTGATCTTTAATAACTCAAAAAGTTTTGATTTATTTTAATAACTTTATGTAACAAATTTTGCTTAGAGTTTGTCCCACTATCTAATTTTGGGGATATTTTTAATAAAATAATTTTCACCCCCGAGAAGGGGTGGCATCCACCCCCAGGGTAAAAGCGCAAGTTGACACCATGTCACCTTTGTTCCATGAGATATCCTCTAACCACTCACCAATATTCATGCAAATCGATGGTGGTTCAACGAAATCGGAGGTAATAGCTCATATCCACATTCAGTGACTGCACTAACTCTTCTTATGTCATTTGGTGATTTTATTGTGATATCCAAATGACCCTTTAAGTTTAAGTGAATGCATTCGTGTATGAATGATGTATCTTGGTCATATAAAATATTTTGTATAAAATTTTCAGCTTCTTTAATAATTTCTTCATTGCTTAATTTTGGCAAATCCGTTAATAACACGAAAACGTTGATAATTAAGTCGATAAGATTCCAGATGTCTATTCAGGTGTCTTATCAGAGTGTCGATTATAATTAGAATGTGTGGATTTTCATCTCATCACTAGCTGAAAAGTTTAGTTCATCATCAGCCTCCTCGTCAAATTGAATTTTTCTTTTTCTCTTTCTTATTTCTTTATATGTTTTATTTGGGCATAATTTTTTGGCTTCCTTGCGGTAAAGTGATTTGAAAGAGCTTCGCACTCTTTGACAGAACCCAGATCCATAATTTTTATATACAAATATTTTTTCTACAGTAGCCCTCTCATAATGTGCCGCCCTAGGCAAATGCCTATATTGCCTAATGGATAAAGCTGCTCTGGTCTTCTGTAGTTGGATTTCTCGTTGTTTAAATAGATGCAGCTATTGCGCTTATTAACTAATAACTTCGTATTATTTTGATTACTAGACATCTGGATTTTGTTCGATTCAGCTCGCACCAAAAAGCCGCTCTGACGACTCCTAGAGGAAGAAACGTGCGTAAACGGATGGTGGTGATCTCTGAAGCAACTTAAATTTTCAGCTCTCATTAAAAAAATTAATCAAAAACCAAGCGCACACCACTGCTGTTCAGTATGAATAAACTCTTCTCCGATCTCCAGGGACAATGTGGAAGTCTATTGGTTTATTACGGTGAATCATTTTAAATATTTTTATGTTATTCTTTTTATGAAAGTGTTGCACGTTGCACGTCAATTTTAATAATGATAAATAGGTTATTAGTAATATCTTGAAGAACGATGATTATGTTTATAGTTACATCACGATAACAAATAATTTATAGATATTGTCTAACGGTCGTTATATTTTTAAACTTTGCAGAAGTTTATATTTGTTATTGTTTGTTTCTTGCTACTTCTTTTTAAAGGTGAATCAGAGTTCGGATTCACAATTGTTTCTGGACAAAGTCTATTTTTAAAACAAAAGTTGTTGAAAAGAGTGTCTATTGTTGAATATTCGACATTATTGTTTATGTACAGTAAGAATTTATTTATATTGGTATTTGAGGCTATAAAAATATTTTATGCCGAAGCTTAGAATGGCCTTTTCTATTTTATTGCATCCTCCTTTACACATTTGCATGGTGTAATAGTGTACTGTATAGACCAAAAAATCTTATCAAATATGTTGTAATATTTATTATCTTTTACTCTATTAGAGCATGTTCAACAACTAATCAAAATGATATTCTAATATCATTTTGTCTAATTTGATATCTATTCCAATATCATGTGAGTAGGAGATAAAAGAGAGCTGTACTAGAGATCATTGTTACCTACTTTCTGAATTAAATTAATTGAATCAATAGTCTTCACATTGTTTCTTTGAGCAGTACAATTTTTGCAAATTGGTAAGTTACTAACCTTGGCAATTATCCTCCACATTTTATCCAGGCTTTGGACCGGCTGTGGTAACTGCAGGGCCACTTAAAAAAATCGATGGTAATATGCGTACCTACTATAGGACAGAGCTAGAAGATAAAACGAACTTACTAGACGCACATTGAAAAACACATAAAGTTGTGTCTACACAAAAAGAAATAGAAGTAAGAAATCTTCGTAGATTTACAGAAAGCATCTTCTTCTTAACGTGCCCTATCAAGTCCCCTTGACGTTGGCGATTAACATGGCGAAACTGTCTCTGTCTCGAGCTATTCTAAATAGGTGTTCTGCTTTCTTTATTCCTGTCCACTCCCGGATATTCTTCAACCAAGAGGCCTGCTTTCTACCAATTCCTCTGCGTCCTTCGATTTTACCCATCATAATAAGTTGAAGAATATTATACCGGTCTCCCCTTACTATGTGTCCAAAATAGGCCATCTTTCTATATTTGATGTTATCAAGCAGCTCGCGGGTAGCATTTGCTCTCTTAAGGACTGCCACATTTGTCAGCATAGCCGTCCATGGTATTTTCAGAATACGTCTGTGCAGCCACATTTCAAAGGCCTCCAAACGGTTAATGGTGGATATTTTTAATGTCCATGCTTCGACACCATACAAGAGGACTGACCAAATGTAGCATTTAATCATGCGCTTTCGAAGTTGAAGTTGCAAGGTATCATTACAGAAGAATGACCTCATTTTTAAAAATGTCGTGCACAGTGTGCACAGAAAGCATATGATTCAATAAAAAGAAGCATGCTACGGCCAGCAATACTAGAAATGACAATATCAAGAAAGTTAATATGGAGCTTGCACAAATGTATGTGACAAACTTATTATGCACAGGTAGAGGTAAGAAACAGATTATCGACGCCATTTAGTATAACATCAGAACTCAGACAAGGAAATTCCTTGTCACTGTTGCTGCTGTAGAATTTTGCCTTGGAACATTAAATAAGTAAAATATCGAACTTCTCTGTTGAAGCTGGCAGATTGACATCTGTCAATCCATAAATGAACATCCACATTTACCATAGGCATTTTTCTAGACGTCTAGAAGGCCTTCCATCAAGTCTGGGGTTCCACAACCCCAGGGTTCTATTCTAGGTCCAATTTTATTCAAAGACGTCAACAGAGACCTCCCTTATCACTTAATTAAATCTGAGTCTATCCTACTATATGCGGACAATACTGTATTCATCTCTGCAGATACCGCCCATGGGATGCTGACACACCCATATGTATTCGATAGATCCCAAAATCAACCAAATTGTAAGTTCATATAATAAATGGAGAGTTACACTTAACCCCTCCAAAACTCAGGTTATCTTATTCAGATATCCTAGCACTCCTCGTTTCGGAGCCGGGGGAAACCAGATAGTGCTCCTTGGAGAAATACTCCAATTGGGACATTGACCAATAGATTGACATAGATCTTTCAATTGGGACATTGACCATAAAGACACCCTAAATTGGGTAAGAAGAAGGGTCTCCTGGGTGCACTTATGAGATGAAAGCTACCAATCAAGGTTTAAAACTAATGTAGGCCTTTATTGATGAGATGGGTACAGTGACCCATTCTACAATAGACGTGAGTGAGATGTTTTCACAATCCGAGGTGGAAGCTGGGTAATATGGACCTCCGAATAAATAAACAAAAGACGGAATAGATGGTAGTGACCAAAAATTAAACGCCTAAATTATACAGACCATAACTCTTAATGATCACAGCTTCGAAGTAATAAAGGAGTTTAAGTATCTATGGGCGGTAATCACAGATTACAACTATGGGCTGTAATCACAGATTACAACCATGTGCAAAAAGAGGTCTCTGCATTAATAATTATTACTAGGAGAAGATCATTATACTCTCTTACATCAGTATTGAGATCTACACTGTGGAAAAGACAAACTAAACTAACACTTTACAACTCAACTATACATCCAGTGAAATGGAAGTCAAACCTGGACCCTCAAAATACGGAAAATAAATGCCTGTTATTTGAAAGAGAGGTTCATGGTCATGGTATTTGGCTCTTAAAGAGATGAAATAAGAGAAGAGTGGAGAAGACACAGCAATGCTGAATTTATGACTCAATAATATGGTAACGAAAACATTGTTTATCTTGAAAAGAATTTTTTTATTAAACAAATTCTTACACCACTGCATTTAGACTGGCTTCAAATAAATATATAGTCCAAGTAATGAATCTTAAAATAGTACAAAACCTCGAAATTTTTAAAGAATGGATCGATTTGCTTGAAAATTTGAGAATAAGTAGTGGATAGTCTAAGGATCAAAATCTATATGATGCCGAAAGGCGCTTTTACCATGGGGGTGGTTGCCACCCCATCTCGGGGGTGTAAATTTTTTATTATATTTTGACCGCAAAAGTTGGTAAAAACATTCATTCTAAGCAAAAACGTTCTATATATTTTTTTGATAAAATTAATAGTTTTCGATTTATTCGCTAGCGAAAGTGTTAGTTTTATATCGAAAAAATCAGTGTTTTTAAAAGTTTTCTGCTAATAACTCCAAAAGTTTTCATTTTATCAAAACAACTTTACTTAACAAAAATGTACCTTTTTAAAAAATAAACAAAACCGTTTTTTTAATTTTCTTTAAGACCAATAGTAATCGAGCTATAGGTACTTTATTATATGTTAGCTCTTCTTCGTAAAATGCTAAATATTGTAGTTTCAAACTATGCATTGTTCGAGGATAACTTGTTCGAACTAATTTAAACTATATAAAAATATCTATCTCAAGAAATAAAAAAGTATCTAGCTCAAAAATTTAGTGACTTATAATGAAAAGAATGTCAGTCCCTATTTTTTTCAGCGAAAAAGTGATTGAAAGCAACCCCCTAATCACCATCCTAATTAAAACAAGTAAATTGGACTTCGTAAGTCCTAGGTTTTCACCCAAAGTAATCGAAAGTAGAACTGGAAGACGTTATTTGAATTCTTCGTGTAACTTTGCGTGGATTGATATACGAATTTACTAATTTTGAGTCATTTTTGCTAAAATTAAAATTAAAAATTAAGTAGTTAAAATTTCTCACCTTGGATTATAAGCTTTCATTTGACTCCTCATTTGTCATTCTACCTGGTATAATGACGGAGGAGTTATATTTGCGGTCGGATGGACAGATGGACAGACAGCCTAGGTCAAATGTATCACCTTTAGTACCATCTTGGATTATAAGCTTTCATTTGACACCTCATTTGTCATTTTACCTGGTATAATGACGCAGGAGTTATATTAGCGGTCGGGCGGACCGACGGACAGACAGCTTAGGTTAAATATTTCACCTTTAGTACCATCCTTGGATTATAAGCTTTCATTTGACACCTCATTTGTCATTCTACCTGGTATAATGACGGAGGAGTTATATTTGCGGTCGGACGTACCGACGGATAGACAGCCTACGTTAAATATCTCACCTTTAGTAACATCCTTGGATTATAAGCTTTCATTTGGCACCTCATTTGTAATTCTACCTGGTATAATGACGGAGGAGTTATATTCGCGCTCGGATGGACCGACGGACAGACAGCCTCGGTCAAATATCTCACCTTTAGTACCATCCTTGGATTATAAGCTTTCATTTGACACCTCATTTGTAATTCTACCTGGTATAATGAGGGAAGTGTTATATTCGCGGTCGGACGGACCGACGGACAGACAGCCTACGTCAAATATCTAATCTTTAGTACCATCCTTGGATTATAAGCTTTCATTTGACACCTCATTTGTCATTCTAGCTGGTATATTGACGGAGTAGTTGTGATTACAGACAGACGGACGGACAGACGGACGTGAATAATTCAAAGTTTTCACATTTTTTCAAAATTGGGTGAAAACAATTAGTCATTGACCTTATTTCGTCTTCTTTATTTATGTATTGTTAATAGGTTCTAGAAGTTTGACCGGCTTAGAGTGATTAGTTTTTAAAAAAATGAAGTTACAAGCGAATAACGAATTTTTGCAGTTTGGAGAAAATCTTTTCTTCAGAATAGAAAAATTAGCGTCTGCGATACGAAAAAATGTTTAAATATGAAATTGTAGCTTATTTAATTTCCAAGAACTTGATTTCCAAAAGTTTTTTTACGGCAAAAATTGAGTAAGCTATTGACAATTAAATCTTGTATTAACATGTAATATTAATATGCTTATAGATCTTGTAAAAACCTTCAAAATTATTTTTTACCAAACTTTCTAACAAAAAATAAAAAAGTTACGGTTAAAAAATCAATATATTTTTTTGAAAAAAAAAAGGAGAAATCCAATTGGAAGCATAATAATGTAACTTAGGGGTGTTTTAGTCATTGGTCTTATTCATTATTCTTTATTTATAGATTAGTAATAGAAGTTTGACTGGCTTAGAATGATCAGTTTTAAAAAAACTGGAGTTAAAAGCGAATAAGGAATTTTTGTAGTTTAATAAAAAATGCCATTTTCTTCAGAATAGAAAGATTAGCATCAGAGATACAAAAAAATGTTTAAATATGAAATTGTAGGTTATTTAATTCCCAAGAATTTGGTTTGAAAAAATTTTTTTCTACGGCAAAAATTGAGTGAATCGTAAATGAGTATATCGAAAAATATTGATTCTTTCGATATAAAACTAACACTTTCGATAGCGAATAAATCGAAAACTATTAATTTTATCAAAAAAATGTATAGAACATTTTTTGCTTAGAATGAACGTTTTTATCAACTTTTACGGTCAAAATAAAATAAAAAACTTCCACCCCCGAGATGGGGCGGCAACCACCCCCATGGTAAAACGGTAAAAGCGCCTTTCAGCATCATATAGATTTTGATCCTTGGACTATCGACTACTTATTCTCAAATTTTCAAGCAAATCGATCCATTCTGTAAAAATGGCGAGGTGAAACTTCATTACTTGGACTAATAGCTATGATAAAAATTTCATTGAAATTGAAATATATTTATCAAAATTGATATGACAACATAAATTTTTAAAACTCATTTAAGGCACGAGTCAAAAAAGAATACCCTGTATCAACTGACTGTCAGAAACATCTTTCTTTAATCATCAATTTTATCAATTTTATCATTTTAAATTTATGATTTATATTACAGCACCGTGACCCTCAAAAAATCGTTTTTAAGAATAGCATTTCCTATGAATAATTGTTTATTTCCTATGAATTCCCTTGTTACTAATAAGTATTGCAAGTAAATTAGAACTAGAACAAGACTATCATTCACTCTGCAAGAATTCAGTTTTGTGTACATACCTACACTTATTATCTTTTTTTTGGACCGGAAACATTTGTAAGAAAAGAGGAATTCGATGTTGTGGAACGCCATTTGTCGCGTGCCTGGCCACGAGCCTCCACTTGCGGGTGAAGAAATAAAGTACATCTTCTTGTAACCGGTAATGTTAAATAGACGTTTAAAAAATTTACTGGTAGCCTGTCTTGGTTGTCTTTCAATGCGTGAAGTGTGCGGAGTGCACGTGGATGACATTACAGCGAAATGTCGTTTCCCTACTTAGCCAATTGTTTTTCTATGGTCAGTTATTTTTATAATTATTCACTTCACCTTTTATTGCTTTAATTCAGTTGTAACGGAGAAATCATTGTGGTGGAGTGGATTCAACTTTGAACACGTGGATTTTAATAGGCGAGCGGTTTACCCTGACGCTTAACGCAGAGGCGTAACAGAGGCCCCCGCAGCATGAAGCTTGCGGGGGCCCCAACATGCCAGGAGCCCCATCTTGTCGTGTAATACAATATGTAAAAATGGTTTATGTTATTGTTATATTATTCTACACATACATACGCAACGTTTTTAAGCAGTGCGGCATTCAAAATTAAATTGCTTATCAGATAGATATGAATATGTATTATGTATTAATAAAATTGTAGATATATTCGCTGATAGTAGCGCACGAAGAAAGTTGTTTATCTCAGAATAATACTATATAATAATGTAATCGTTTATTAATTTTTGTTATATTTAATTCTATACCAATAAAGATTAAAAATGTAAGTTGTCATAAACAGTGCATGGATACACTAATAGCCCATTAAATGACCGTTTTGGAGTGTAATTATCAGTAGTAATTGCACAAGAGCTCTGAAATTATTGAATTTTTCCCGAGTGACACTTTGACAGTTTTAATTTCACGAGCCGAAGGCGAGTGAAATTATGTCAAAGTGTCACGAGAGCAAAAATTCTATATTAATTTCAGAAGTCGAGTGCAATTTGTTGCGATTATTTCATGAATAAAACTGTTCAAAACCAAAATTTTATTGTAATTTATTTATGTAAGTACCATTAAACACACAGTTTTTATAAATATTTGACGATTGAAAGTCATCACTTTTATAATTTTTAAAACTTTAATTGTCATTAATGTCACTGAATGTATTTTTTCGTAGCAACGAAGGGCATCTGACGTAATATAAGTACTTAACGACGGGAGATTATCAAAAATTATCGATTTAATTCAGATTTCTGTAGCTTTCTATTGGGCAGAATCTCCTATGAATGAGATAATCAGCGTCACGATGGATTTGCTTATTGACAATTTGGATTTAGTTTCTACTTACCCTCCACTAAAAAGTTGGACTTGTGCCGTTGGTTGCATTTACTTGGGGGGTGAAAGTCACCCCTACTCGGGGGGTGAAAAACATACGTTTAAAAAAGTCCGGAAATGAATAAATTTAATTGAAATATAATCAACTTTTGTTCTATATAGTTTCTTTATCTAAGTCAATACTTTTTGAGTTATTTGCGAATGAACTTGTTTATTTTTCAACAAAAAACCACGTTTTCAGGCGGTTTTTCGCAAATAACTCAAAAAATAAGTATTTGATCGAATTAAATATTATCGAAAAATTATCAAAATAGATATTTATGAAACAGTTCGTGAAGTATGCTTTTTTGCGAACGCACGCGATTATACATCGCGTAAGTTCGCAAAAAGTACTTCACGCACAGTTTCATACAATATTTTATCTACGATAAACAGATAAAAAACTGTAACTCTTTGTCACTTAGTGATGAGCAAAACAAGAACAAGACCAAGACCAGGCTAGTCTTGGTCTTGGTCTTGTTCTTGCAAGCTTGGTCTTGGTCTTGGTCTTGCAGCTAAAAGGCAGTCTTGGTCTTGGTCTTGGTCTTGCACTAGCCGGTCTTGTTCTTGGTCTTGGTCTTGCTGCAAGAGTCTTGCTGGTCTTGCTTTTTTAGTAGTAATAATTTGAACCAAACAATTTCGAATAAAACGTACATTGAAATAAATAAAGATGTGAAGAATGAAACTATTTGCTTTAAAATTTTAACAGAATGTAGAATGTAGTTTCAAACGGATACCAATTTTAACATTATACATTCACCTAATGACCTAATTATTTCTCTCTATATAAAGAGACTAGAGTATATTTTTATAATGGTAATGTTTATTAGTAGGAAAAACCTGCATTTACAACCCTTGTTGCAATTGCCGGCCTTCGGTTTTGTCACGTTGTGTTTTGCATACTGTCGATACCTGCCGCCTGCCTTCAGACCACGTCTTGAGTCTGGATTATTGTTTATTGCCCCTGTATTTTAATAAAATGTTAAAGAAAAAGAACTTCTTAAAGGTGCCACAAATGGTCGAGGACCTTCAATTCACGGATTTTACGAAAAGGGATAAACAGTTTATAGTTGTTAACAGATAATGATCTGCTCCTTTCACTCGAACACTGTAGTATTTATCCTACGAGGGTCAAATTTAAGAATATAAATTAAATTTTTTTAAGAGAACACAAAAATCAAATATTTTTTACTCTATTTAATCATTATTTAATATAATTAACTTTTTTTATAAACTAACTAAAACATACTTTTTAGTAAATACGTTCATATTTACCATATCTATTTATAGACCTAATACTACAACATAATAACTATACCTAATGGGGAGTTATAAACGCTTAATTCTGTAATTTGTTATCTTGCAGTTCTTTAATTTTATTTAAACTACATTGCTCTCGTAACACGAGTTATTCGCACTTTTTATTTTCACATATTTTTGGATTGAATACCCATTACGACATTTAAAAAGTTGAAAATATTCGGATGTGGGTAGTAAAAACTAGAATTTAAAACACACTGAAATGATGCGCATGCATTTCAAGTGCGGCACATACTGTTTGTAGTACTGGCCCTTTCTGGGGAAAACCTAGATTCTTCCAAATAGTTTTCAACTATGAAATCAGTAAACTTCTTTACGCGTTTGTCATCCGGGATTTTCACAAATAATTCAACTTCCAACTTTCGTTGATTGTAAAAAATTAATCCAAAAAATAATTTTAAAAATTTCCCAGTATCGGAATTTTTGTCATTATATTCAGAAACTGAACCTAAGCTTTGGATTTTGCGATACCAAGCTTGACACATTACAATCGACAACCAGTTATCTTTTATTCAGGCCACAATGCTTTCACAGCATTAAAATTTATTATGATATTTTTTGTATTAATTTTAAATTTAACGACCTACATTTTTCCTCGATTATGCGAAAAGAATTGAAATAAGTGTCACTACTTATTTTTATTAGACAGAAAAGCGAAAACTACTGGTACATAAAAACCGTTTTTAATTGCATTTCTTTTTAAATGGATTACCCTATATATAATTACATTTTTTTGTCTCACAAGTAATTTGAATTGTCCTTGAACTGTCGCCGTTTGAAAACTTGCCTTCTGGACACTTTGAAGGTTGAGAAAATGCAAACCGTTTGACTTAATCAAAACGACTTAAAAATATAACCAAAATATTATGTATTTTAAAAATTCGATATTGTTTCTTACAATGTCAGTATATATATTATTGAACTAAAAAATAAAGTTAAATAATAAAAACCAATTTTTCTCAAAAAAGTGCAAGAGTCTTGCAGGTTGGTCTTGTTCTTGCTTGGTCTTGCAAGGTTCGGTCTTGGTCTTGGTCTTGTTCTTGCAAGCTTGGTCTTGGTCTTGGTCTTGCAACCAAAAGGCGGTCTTGGTCTTGGTCTTGGTCTTGGTCTTGCTGCAAGACCAAGACCAAGACCGCAAGACCAAGACCAGTCTCGCTCATCACTATTGTCACTGGAATTCATTTCTATTCTACAATTTTTAGAACTTTGACATTTAAAAATTTTAACTTCTTTCAAACCACAAAACTGTCAAAACTTGTGTTGTAATTTATTGCTAACATGTTATCACCATGATAACGCGAAAGTTAAGGATATTTTGATTATATGAAAGTGTGTCAAAAACAGTGCGAAAAAGTAAATCCCATTTAAAATACATTGTTACTTTACGCACGCTTTAAATCCTTCACGCACTGCTATCTATAATGACAGTTTTCACAAACTAAAAACTTATACATAATATCAGATAGAGCAGATAAAAATATTTTTAGCAACAATGTAGCTTATAAAAAAAAAACAAAAATGGTGTATTCATGAAGTCAAGCGACACAGTAAAAACAAAGTTGTAGCTCATGAAAAATTGTTCTTATTCGTCCAATTCCAAATCGAATATTTTAACGTGAAATAACCAAAAAATGTGGCTTTAAAAACTTTTCGGGGAAACGCATTAAAACTGTTTTAAATGTTAAAAAAAAGCTTTATTTTTATTTTTTAAAAAGTTTTTAGCATCAAAACTATTGTAAGCCAGTTAAGCTCAAAATAAAGTTGCCCTTTTTTTGTGAAAAAAAAATCGTGAAAATCTCCCCCTACTTAGCACCTCAAATAAAATTAATCGTTATAGACAAGGCGAAAACGGCGGGTTCGTTGGGAAAAATATTCCCATGAGATTTTTTTACATAATTACATCTCGTGAGACATCCCAGAATAAGGTTCAAGAAGTCGCCCACGTGAAAAGTGGGCCAAATTTTTTTTAACAATTTTTTTTTAATCAAATTGCAAGAATCAATATTTTTCTCGCGGACAATTTTTTTTAGGTTTTTTGGATCATTCTGGATAAAAAAGGTCTCTTATAATTTTTCTCTAAAGTTGATCGTTTTCGAGTTATAAGCAATTTAAAATTGAAAAAAAAAACGAAAAATGGCGATTTTCAAGGCTTAATACCCCGGTTAAAAGTTATTATTATGAAAGTCAGAAAGTGACTAAATCAAAGTTTAATGCTCCCCCTACAAGATCCCTAAGAAATTTTTGTCATTATTTTATTACTAAGCTGTTATTTTTAAGTAATAATATTGAGCGCAATGCACGTGGTAGGCGTCCGTAAATGTGAGTGCAAGTAAGATGCACAATTGGACTGCCGGAGTGGCATCTCTCTCGCACTCAGCATTTACGGGCGGCTACCACGTGCATGGCGCTCAATATTATTACTTAAAAATAACAGCTTAGTAATAAAATAATAACAAAAATTTCTTCGGGATCTTGTAGGGAGGCATTAAACTTTGATTTAGTCACTTTCTAACTTTCATAATAATAACTTTTAACCGAGTTATTAGTCCTTGAAAATCGCCATTTTTCGTTTTTTTCAATTTCAAATTGCTTATAACTCGAAAACGATCAACTTTAGAGAAAAATTATAAGAGACCTTTTTTTATCCAGAATGGTCCAAAAAACCTACAAAAAAAATTGTCCGTGCGAAAAATATTGATTCTTGCAATTTGATTAAAAAAAATTGTTAAAAAAAATTTGGCCCACTTTTCACGTGGGCGACTTCTTGAACCTCATTCTGGGATGTCTCACGAATGTAATTATGCAAAAAAATCTCATGGGTATATTTTTCCCAACGAACCCGCCGTTTTCGCCTTGTCTATTAGCACTTTATCAGTTACTTTATATACAAAAATATGTATTGTTTATATGATCTGTAAGTTTGACCGGTTCAAAGCAAAAAAAAGCTTTTTTATTTTAGAAAGATTCCTTTTTTTCAAAATAACTTAAACAGTATTAGTGATACGAAAAATCTCAAAGAGTAAAGAAATGGAGGTTTTGCCTTTATAAATATTTTGGTTTTATGTAAGACAAAAATTGTTAAGATATAGCTGTTTAAAATTTGCATACACTTTTAATTAGTGACTTGTTCAAGCCCTTTCAACTCGAATCCTTTCAAAAATAAGCACTTTAAACCGGTGAAACTTACAGGTCATAAAAAAAAAGTTAAATTTGTAAAGCGGTAATGATTAGTTTCATTTGGGGTGCTAAATAGGGGGAGATTTTCACGAATTTTGTTTTTCAAAAAAAAAGGGGTCAAATTTATTTTGAGCGTAACTCATTTAGTTTTGATGCTAGAAACTTTTATAAAAGAATAAAAATAAAGCTTTTTTAACACTTTAAAAAAGTTTTCCCAGAAAAATGCTTCATTTTTTGGTTATTTCACGTTGAAATATTCGATTTGGAATTTGACGAATAAGAACAATTTTTCATGGGCTACAACTTTGCTTTTACTGGGTCGATTAGACTTCATTTTTTTCATTTTTTTTATAAGCTATATTTTTGCTAGGAATATATGTTTCGATCAAATACTTACATTTTGAGTTATTTGCGAAAAACCGCCTGAAAACGTGGTTTTTTGTTGAACAATAAACATTTTCACTCACAAATAACTGAACATCGACACTGAAAATTACACGGCATCGCCGTATTTCACGTTCATTTATTGGGCTATCACACATATAAGTTTTTGTTAGACAAGTCGCATTTAGTATTTTTTTATTAGGGGCCCCATTTCCAATTCTGCGGGGGGGCGGCCGACGGAGTTTGTTTTAACGCTTGTTTCACACACAAATAATTTTGAACGTGCGATGGTTGAAATGTACATAGTGGCTCGAGCAATCATATGAAATCTTCCTCTCTTCACCGAACGTTTCAAGCGATTGTTTATGTACGATTCTTCTATGGTTTTCAACTTTTTGTTAAGATGTTTTCTTGAAAAATGTCGAAAAGAGATGTCTCTTTTCTTTTTTCTGCAGATTTGTTTTACTTGTCTTCTTGCAGCTTTATATTTTTCTGTCGTATCATGTATATTATTTTTGTCTTTTTCTATTTTTGCTTTATTTCTACGCATCAATGCTATCTTACAATCCTCGTCAAACCAAAACCAGTCTCTTCGTTTCTCTGCTTGTACTTTTTCTAGAAATAGTTCCGTTGCTTCTGTCATCGCTATCTATATATTCTTCCATACTTCATCAATATCTTTTGTGGTCGGGTAATTAAGTATTTTATTTATCTATGCCACAAATCTGTTTGCCGTTTTTTCTTCTTTCAATAATTCTATCTGGTATGTTAATTTTTCTTTTGCCGCTCTTGGGTTTCTTGGTAGCTCTTGTTTAAGTTTGGCTATCGTTAGAATATGATCGATATTGGTATCTGCCCCTCTGTAGCTTCTGGAATCGGTAATTGATATGATATGTTTACTTCCTATTAATACATGGTCTACATATCTGGTTTTTTGCCCTTCCATCTGGAGATATCCATGTTATCTTATGAATATCCTTATGATCAAATCTTGTGCTTACAATTTTCATTTTATTTTCTGTTGCAAATTCAATTATTATTTTCCCATTTTTATCTCATTCTTTTTGTAAGCTTTTCCCACCCGTTATACTTCTGTGTAAATCTCTTCTTCCTATTTTGGCATTCATATCTCCTACAAATATCTTTGTCATATTTCTGAATTTTATCGATTAAATTATTTAGCTTCTCATATAACTCTGTCTTGGTTTCTAGATCTTTTTCTTCAGTGGGGGCATGTGCATAATTGATAGATACTAATTTTTCTGTACTTTCCTCTTATTCTCAAATGACATATTCTATCTTATATTGCTTGGAAGTCTATAACTATTCTACTTATTTTCTCTGTCACCATAAATCCAACTCCAAAATATCTGTTTGTACCGCCACTCTTAAAAAAGTTTCTTTTTCCTATTTTCACTATTTCAGTTCCCAATTGTTTTGTTTCTTGTAGGGCCAGGATGTCTACTTTGTAATTCTCTATAATATCATCTAAATTTTTAAGGCACCCTCTTCGTACGTACTTCTTACATTCCAGGTTCCAATTTTTATTATTTCCTCAGGTTTTTTCCTGTTTTTGTCGTTCATTTCCTCATTTTCCAAAGTTTTTATCCCTTTCTTTGCCATGTCGGTACCACATTTTAGCCGCTGTTCTTCGTTTGTTAGTTTTTTGAAATTTATATTAGCTGTTCCCCCTCTTCGTCCCATATCCAGATTTTGCCATTCACTATTAGTTTCTTTTAGCCGATTTTCGTTTGCTTACCTTGACTTCTTTCTTCCTTTGCTATTTTAGTTATTTCCTTTTGTATTTCTTTTTCTTTCAATGTCCAATCGTCGTTTATATAGATAATACGATCTTTATGCTGTTTTAGTTTACTTTTCTTGTTTAGGATTTCCATTTTATCCGTGAAGGTTCCTGTTTCTATTGTAAATACCGTTTCTCCTATTTTTCGCCGATTTTCGTTTGCTTACCTTTGCTTCTTTCTTCTTTTGCTATTTTAGTTATTTCTTTTTCTATTTCTTTTTCTTTTGATGTCCAATCGTTGTTTATATAGATACGATCTTTATGCTGTTTTAGTTTACTTTTCTTGTTTACGATTTCCATTTTATTCGTGAAGGTTTCTGTTTCTATTGCGCATACTGTTTCTCCTATTTTTGTTGCACTTCTTAGTTTTATTTGTGTTTGCAACTCTTGTGCTATGAAATTTTCCATTCCTTCTTTTAATTTCTTATCCTCATTTGTTTCCACTTTCAACCCAGTTACGATCAAGTTTTTCTTTTTTCTAAATTTCTCCAGTTGCTCCATTCTTTCATGCAGCTATTTTACTCCTTTTTTTAGTTTTTGGTTATCTACTTTTACATCCATTAACTCTTTATTGGTTTGTTGTTGTTCTTTCCTTATTTGTTTTATTTCCTGAAACATTTCATCATTTTTATTCATTAGCTCTTTCATCATTATAAAACAGTTATTCATTATATCATAACAGTTTCCATGTCTTCCTGTTTTTCGTTGTCTGCTTTGCTTGGTGACCGTTTTGTAGTCTTTTGGTACTGCCTTCTTTAGATATTATAGATCTGAGATATTTATACTTGAATTTATAATTGATACTACCTATATTACTATTTGTTCATAATAACTATCCAGCATAGTCATAGTCCCTCACTGCTTTTTTTAAATAACTGGTCCGAGTAAACATTGAACAGTGTTGGCGACAAAATGCAACCTTGTCTGACTCCTCGTTGTATGGAGATTTCTTCGGTGTAGTTATCTCCAATTTTTCATTGGTACTATTACTATTTGTTCATAATAACTATCCAGCATAGTCTTTAAATATAGAAAATTGGATATTCGCCATTAGCCATTACTTCTTCTTTTTTCACTGTATGTGAGTGAGACTACTTATTAATGCCAGACATTTAAGTCTCTAATGTTATTTTGACTAATTGTCTTTATCCCTTAGATGAAGTAAAGTGAGAACGACCCAAATTGAAAAGTAATCAGTAAAAAATACATTCCACTCATTATGAAAATGATTTTTTAACAGAAACCATCAGTAATTATCATAAGACACATTACTTAAGCTGTCAATCTTAGATAAAGATGCTAATAGCAGGTAGTTCCGGACAACTATGTACTGCGTTTTGGTTATCCTTAAATAATACCAAAACAATTATATTTAAAACCTGCAATTATATTAGGTATTTATTTCGTGTGATAGATATCACAACAAACTTGTTCTCTAAAACAAATAAAAACAAAGGAAATCATAATATGTAATTATAATATAATACTAGATTATACCGGGGGCTGTCAGGCGTTTGTCGGAACTGATTATAAAGAACGCCATGACTCAGTAGGAAAGGAAAGAATAGTTACCAAGAACTAGCTATCAAACTGAGACTTCTCCAAACCGACCATCTCCCTTCAATACGTCCCTGACAGAATGCTTGAAAACGACTACATACAAAGTATACTGGGACAGCACTGTGCTCACACACCAACCAGTGGCAAATAATGGACTGGATCTCATACTTACTTAATAAACTTACTAGGCATACAACACTAATATATATGTGGTGATGCCTAAAAATAATAATTTGTGCGTTAAATACAACGAAAAGATAGCCAAGTAGAGAGATTGTCCATATACTCTGGAAGATGTTTGTACTAAAAGAACCATAGGTTTCACTGTTTTCCATTGATTTGAAAAAAAGGAAAAAATGCCGTTTTTTGACACGAAATTGTTTATAAATAAAAATGGCCGCCAGATCCTACGCAGGAAATAGTTACAATTTGCTCTTATAGGTCCTGTCGAAAGAGCGCTTCAGTACCCTGGCTGTTGAAGTGTCATGGAAAAAACCTTATTGCCCTGGACTACTAGGATGATGCGCTCGTCTGGTGAATCGACCTGTGTATATAAATTCCTACTTAAATTAGATTATTTAAGATGGCAAAAATCGATTTTGTATATAGAAAAAAAGAAAATTTTCAATTATAACATGAAGGACAAAACCTTGGTGACATGATAATTATAACAAAACCATAGTTTTGGCATATACATAATACAGATTGGCGGGTTTTTATATTGACGTCATTGAATTAGTGATAAACTGCATTTTGGTTATACAATAAAACAGAAGATATAAAACTTAGAAAACAGACTACCAATGTGATCAATTTTAGTTGTTTACTTCCAATCTTAAAATATTAGACCTGGATCCAGCGTACCAAAAAAAGTTTATTAATAGCAAGATGAAAATTTGTTAATAGCTTAACGAGCTTTAGTCGAACAAACTTTGATGTACCGGAACACTGGAACAGGGGAAGTTTTAATTGTGGAATAGATTACAGGTTTCGAAGGTCAGACTACGAAAACATCCCATGTATTTTGTCGGACAGAACTTCCAATTGATTTTTTACCCTTTCATTACACACTATCATGGAAAAATCAGACTGCTATTTACTGCTACTCATCATTCTCTTTGCCTTATCCCTATGCGGGGTCGGCTTCCCCAATTGCATTTCTCCACACAATTCTATCTTGGGCCATATCAATGTTAATCCCCTTTACCAACATGTCCTGCATCATCGTCTCCCCCCAGGTCTTCTTTGGTCTTCCTCTCCTACTCCTTCCAGGAATTTGCACTTCAGCTATTCTTCGTATTGGGTGGTTAACGTCTCGACGTTGAACATGACCAAACCATCTTAACCTATGCTCTCTCATTTTGGCATCAGTTGGTGCCACACCTAGACTTCCCCTAATATACTCATTTCTAATTTTATCCTTCTTTGTCACTCCACTCATCCATCTAAGCATTCTCATTTCCGCCACACGCATTCGCTGTTCCTCTTTCTTTTTCACTGCCCAACATTCAGTTCCGTACATCATAGCTGGTCTTATGGCTGTTTTATAGAATTTTCCCTTCAGCTTCATTGGAATTTTTCTGTCACACAACACACCACTCGCTTCTTTCCACTTCATCCATCCAGCCCTAATTCTACTGCATGCATCTCCATCTATTTCTCCATTACTCTGTAATACCGATCCTAGGTACTTAAAATTATTGCTTTTTACAATCATTTCACCATCCAAAGATACCATGTTATTTGTAGTAGCTCCATCTTTAAATGAACATTCCAAATACTCTGTTTTTGTCCTACTAAGTTTTAAACCTTTTTCCTCCAGAGCTTGTCTCCACTGTTCCAGTTTTTGTTCTAAGTCTCTTTCACTATTTCCTACTAACACGACATCATCAGCATACATTAAGCACCATGGAATGTTACACTGTATTTTCGCTGTTATCTGGTCCAAAACTAATGAGAATAAATACGGACTAAGCACAGAACCTTGATGCAATCCTACTTTCACATGAAATTTATCAGTCTCTCCCACACCTGTCCTAACACTAGTCGTTACTCCCTCATACATATCCCTCACAATCTTTACATATTCACCAGGGACTCCTTTCTTATTGAGTGCCCACCACAGAATCTCTCGAGGAACTCTATCATATGCTTTCTCAAGATCAATGAATACCATATGAGCGTTTGTTTCTTTACTCCTGTATTTTTCCATCAACTGCCTTATAATGAAAATTGCATCTGTTGTTGATCTACCCTGCATAAAGCCAAATTGATTCTCGGATATTTCGGTCTCTTCACGTATCCGTCTATCAATTACTCTTTCCCATATTTTCATGGTGTGGCTAAGCAGTTTTATAGCCCTGTAGTTTGTACATTGTTGTATATCTCCCTTGTTTTTGTAAACAGGTACCAGTATACTGCTTCTCCATTCGTCTGGCATTTGTCCAACTTCCATAATTCTATTAAATAGACCTGCTAGCCACCTTGTTCCTGTCTCTCCCAATGCTCTCCATACTTCCCCAGGAATATCATCTGGTCCTACCGCTTTTCCTTTCTTTATTTTTTGAAGCGCTTGAGCCACTTCCTCGTTGGTTATTTTGGTGACCATTGCTGCTACTGTCTCCGTTGACTCTACAGGCTGTCTGTCAAATTCTTCATTTAATAAGCTGTCAAAGTACTTTCTCCATCTCTTTTTGACATCCCTTTCGTGAACTAGTATTTTATTATTTTCATCTCGGATACATCTAATCTGATTAAAATCTTTTGCTTGCTTTGCTCTCTGTTTGGCTATTTTATATATCTTTGTTTCGTCTTCCCTGGTATCAAGTTGATCGTACAGGTTTGAATACGCTTCTGCTTTAGCTTTTGCTACTGCTACTTTCGCTTCCTTTTTGGCGACCATATAGTTTTGAAGATCTATGTCCGATCTGGTTTCTTGCCACTTTTTATATAATTTTCTCTTCTCTTTTATTTTTCCTTGTACTTCATTTGACCACCACCAAGTCTCTTTATCCTCAAACTTCTTTCCTGACGTTTTCCCAAGTATTTCAATAGCCGTCTCTCTAATAATATTGGCCATTTCTCTCCAAATTGTGTTAGGGCTTCCTTTCATGTTCCAACATATTTTTCTACTATTCTTTCCCTAAATAGACCTTCCTTCTCATCTTTTAGCATCCACCACTTGATTTTTTGTGGTCCTCTCCGATATTTTTGTTTAGTTTCGCTTTTTACTTCGATGTCCAGAACAAGCAGCTTATGTTGTTGGCTTACTGTCTCACTAACTATTACCTTGCAGTCCTTGCATTCACGTATGTCTTCTTTCCTTATCATGAAGTAGTCTATTTGGGATTGATGTTGTCCACTTTTGTAGGTAATAAGTTGAGTTTCTCTCTTTTTAAATAATGTGTTAACAATCGCCATATCCAATGCTGTTGCTAATTCTAGCATGTCATCTCCAGCTTCATTTCTAGTTCCAAAGCCTAATCCCCCATGTATTGTTTCATATCCTGTTTTGGCTTGGTCCACATGTGCATTGAAATCACCTCCTATTATAACTTTCTCCTCCGCTGGAATATCACTCAGTACGTCTCCTAATTGATCATAGAAAGCTCTTCTTTCATTCTCACCCAGACCTGTTTGAGGAGCATACACACATACAACATTCAATACCTCTTTATCAATTACAAATTTCACTGACATCATTCTATCACTCGTTCTTACAACTTCTACTACGTTATCTTTCATTTCACTATCAGCAATTATACCAACTCCATTTCTAGTGTTACTACTCCCTACATACCACAATTTATATCCATCACCTAGTTCTTTCGCCCTTTGTCCTTTCCACCTAGTTTCTTGAATACAAGCAATTTGAACTCTTCTTCGTTTGAGCGCATCCACTAACTCCAGACTCTTACCTGTAAGACTACCAAGATTCCAAGACCCTATCCTGATTTTTCTAACCTGCAATGGTGTTCCCCCTGAGATAGTCCTCACCCGGAGATCCGAATGGAGGCTCATTTTACTTCCGGAACATTTTACCTCAGGAGATGCCATCATTTCAGTATAAGTTTTTATTTCGTTTGGAGAAGGTCTTTTCATTATTATGACCTGAAAAGATTTTTGGATATTTGATGCCTGAATGCCTTTTCTATCAGCACCATACCCTGTCCTGCACGTTTAGCCAATACACCACCAATGCAACCAAAGTGCAGTATTACCCCACACCCGCCTGCATTTTTCTGTATAGGCCAGGATCCCTACTGTAAGGACTGCCCTATAAGCCAATGTATTGTTGCCCGTATCCCGCCACTAGGAGGCACGTACTTCATTCGGAATACCTCTACCTTCATTCGGGATACCTTCATTCGGGATACTGCTATTTACTGCTACTATATTTTATATAAAGTTTGCTATTGAATAAACTTAAAAACAGCCTGCTAGTTTTCACAATCATAAACTTGTCAAAATGACACGTTCCACAAATAAAATTACGTTTCAAAATTAAAACTGCCCCTGTTCCAGTGTTCCCATACATCAAAGTTTGTCCGACTAGACACCGTTAAGTTATTAACAAATTTTCAGTTTGTTATCAATCAATTTTTTTGGTACGAGTGATCCAGGCCTATATTCAAGGATATCTTGTGGCTATCTCTTATTAGATAATAGATACGTTCTAATTTTAATACGGTACATTCTTTAAAAAGGTTTTGAAACTGTTTTTTGAAGCATGTTTTTTTACAGCATATCATTTTACGTGGGATTAAACCACAATTGATTATAACAGGGGTGGCCAAACTGTGGCTCGCGAGCCACATGTGGCTCTTTGAAGGATAATATGTGGCTCTCAACAAACGTACCTGAATTTATTTTAATTTTTGTGTTTCAAAATGTCTTAAATTACTGCCAACTAATCAGGGCCGCGCCAAGGCTTTCAAGCGCCCAGGGGCAAGAAATTTTAGGCGCCCCTTTACTCCTCCATTTATAAGTAGTTTTTTGCAACTTAATGAATCGGTCTACCATATTCGCTGCGTGCTTGACTATGGTGGAGGTACCTTGAAACGATGCCAATGTGAGTAGTGGCTAAATATGGCAATATTGGAGCTATCTTTGTAATCTCATTGTCATTGTTTGTATAAAAAGTTTTGTCAAAGATGGTATATAACTGTTACCTATTTATCATATGCTTAACGTCAAATTGTGAGATCCAAAAATGTCAGATGAAGGCGCTAGGTGTCGCGTCAGTCATGCACAAAGCGAAAACCTGCAAATTATTTGTTTCATCATCATTCTCTTTGCTTTGATTTCCATGCGGGCTCAGCTTCCCTAATTGCATTTCTCCATAAGTTTCTGTATTGGATCATATCGATATTAATCCCCTTTACCGACATGTCCTGCCTAAGCGTCTCACCCCAGGTCTTCTTTCATCTTCCTCTCCTACTTCTTCCAGGAACCTGCAGTTCAAGAATTCTTCGTATTGGGTGACTTGTCTCGACGTTGAACATGATCAAACCATCTTAACCTATATTCTCTCATTTTGGCACCTATTGGTGTCACCCCTAGACTTCCCCTAATATACTCATTCCCAATCTTATCCTTCTTTGTCACTCCAGTCATCCATCTAAGCATTCTCATTTCCGCTACATGCATTCGTCGTTCTTCTTTCTTTTTAACTGTCCAACATTCAGTTCCGTACATCATAGCTGGCCTTATAGCTGTTTTATAGAATATTCTCTCACTCAACAAATCACTTGCTTCATTCCACTTCATCCATCATCCATCCGACTCTAATTCCACTACATGCATCTCCATATATTTCCCCATTACTCTGTAATACCGAGCGTAGGTAGTTAAAACTATTACTTTTCAAAAAGTTTTAAACCCTTTTCCTCAAGAGCTTGTCTCCACTGTTCCAGTTTTTGTTCTAATGTCCAGTTGCACCAACAAATAAACGATTGATTTAGATTGCCCGTTTATTTTAAAATTTAATAATTGTCAAAAAACTGTCAATTAAAAACAGACACGTTAACGATTCTCCCGAAAAATATTAAATTGTTTGCCATCAAATTTAATAACAGAACACTTTTCTTTTGTTTCGAATGTTAAAATTTAATATTTTTTGGGAGAATCGTTAAAATTTCTGTTTATAATTTGACAGTTTTTTGACAATTATATTTTAAAATAAACGGGCAATCCAAATTAATCGTTTATGTTTTGGTGCAACTGGATATTAAGTTGCTTTTACTATTTCATACTAACACTACAACCAACAGCATACATTACATTAAGAACCATGGAATTTTACCCTGTAGCTTCGCTGTTATCTGATCCAAAACTAACAAGACTAAGTAAAGACTAAGTACTGAGTCTTGGTACACGTGCAATCCTACTTTCATATGAAATCTATCAATCTCTTCCACACCTGCCTTAACACTAGTTGTTGCTCCCTCATATTATATGCCTCACAATATTTACATATTCATCCGGAACTCCTTTGTTATTGAGTACCCACCACAGAATCTTTCGAGGAATTCTATCATCATAGCTTTCTTAAAATCTACCATATAAGCGTTTGTTTCTTTATTCCTGTATTTTTCCACCAGTTGCCTTATAATGAAAATTGCATCTGTTGTTGATCTGCCTTGCATAAACCCAAACTGATAATCGCATATTTCGGTTTCTACACGTATCAGTCTATCAATTATTACTCTCCCCCATATTTTCATGGTGTGACTAAGTAGTTTTATAGTCCTGTAGTTTGTACATTGTTGCACGTCTCCCTTGTTTTTGTAAACATGTACTAATATACTGTTTCTCCATTCGTCTGGCATTTGTCCAACTTCTCTAATTCTATTAAATAAACCTGTTAGCCACCTTATTCCTGTCTCTCGTAATGCTCTCCACAATTCCCCAGAAATATTATCTTTTCCAACTGCTTTTCCTTTCTTTATTCTTGAAGTGCTTGAATCACTTCTTCGTTATTTACAAAAAACAACGATTACAGTATCAGAGAACAAACATATAGTTCAGATTAATGAGATGAATAAGGTTTCGTACACTTATGGGATAATATTAATACTAGCTGCTTATTTAATTTACCTACGATTGGTAAGTTTTCAATTTTACAATAAAATATTGCTAAATTTCTGGTTTGATTTTACCAGTGGGTAAAATCCTTCTTGTCCTATTAGGGGGCGTTCAAGTATTACGTAACGCAATTTTTGAAGATTTTTGACCCCTCTCCCCCCAACCTACGTTACGTTGAACGGCCCCTTAGTCAATGTCATTACTTTTGATTATTGTTTCTGGTAATAAAAAAAATCTGGTAATTTCGGTATTGTCAAAAAAATTTTGTTCGGCACCTACCGGCGCCTTTTCAATACGGCGCCGGAGGGCACCGCCCCTCTTCGCCCTTATGGACGGCGCGGCCCTGCAACTAATTACTAATACTAATAAAAAAAGACGAAATCGAGAAGAGTGGGTAACAAAAAAAATCATAGATAAGAGGGTAATATTTTCATCAGGAGGATAAGACAGCCTATAAATAATTAGGTTTACTCAAAAACAAATAATCAAAAATAATTTAGTATAGCTTAAAATAGTGTTTTACAGTTTTCTCAAAACTTATAAAATGTAACTTGTCTCCTTTCAACAATAAAAGATTGAATTATTTCTAGATGTAACTTGTCTCCTTTCAACAATAAAAGATTGAATTATTTCTAGGCAATTTGCTTAATTAGTGAAAATATAAGGGTAACTTTTAAATGCAATAACATGATGGCTAGAGGCTCGCGGCTCGTGGCGGTGATACACGTACGGGTTACGAGTAAGATTTCAAACTTGTTGGATCGACGGCGTACTTACTCGGCGGACTTAAAGTACGCGTACTTGCTGTGATACACGCGCGAAAAAGGTCATCGAGCCATAAGTTCGCGTACTTACTCGCGTGTGTATCACCCCTTTAACGCAAAAGATGGAAGACATAATACATTGTGCAGTAAAAAGAGATGCAACTTGTAGAGGTGGAAATTATCGATATAAACGTATAAATTAACATTACATTACGTAGTTTCCCACCACGATCACAAACAGGATCACTACAGGAAGAAATAAAACATAGATGTGATCTAGCAAAAGCCGCCGTAGGAAAGATGGCCAAAATATTAAACAAACAAAAATCAAACAATTAAAATACTTTGGACATGTTATGATAGCAAGCACAGTAAACATATGGAAAGATTTATTACGTAGCAAATGTAGAAGGCCGAATATTATGAAGAAGAGCCCAACAAGATGGATCGACCAAACTACAGGGTATGCATAAAACAATGTGCATGAATTAAAATAAATGACCAGAGACAGATCTTTGGAGGCGTACAATACATGACATCACGATGACCATTATGCACCCTCCGGGGGTTGTCAGGACTGAAGAGGGAGAACCGGGAAGATCGTGTAGATCAGCAAATTTTAGAAATGGGATGTTTAGGACATGGACCAAAATTTAAATGGGAGTTAGGCGTAAGGGGATAGCTCCGTCGAGTCTAGACGATTAAAAGAACCCAGTTCAAGCAGTGCCGTTTTATCCATTGGGCGCTTGGAGCGGGCGCCCAGGAGCCTGGGTCCCGAAGGGGCCCGTAGGGACCCTTCCTTTTTTTAATAACAAATTAAAGTCCGCTAAATAATAGAGGACCATTATTTTTTTAAATATAGAAAAAGATTACGAAATACCTGCGATTTCGATATGGTCTGATTTTAAGACTGATAAATAAGAAATGTGACAACTTTTAAACCAAAGAGCGATTCCTTAGAAAATTGTAAAAAAAATGTATGAAGCTGGAGACAAAGCTTATTATAGAAGATTAAATGAAAGCAACTCTTATAGAGTAAAACCCAATGGAGGCAAGGAGAAGTGTTAAAGCTGTTTATTGTTACCCGTGCAAATTATTTTCAATTGAAAAAAATAGTTTAACTGATTTTGGATTTACTTTACCCACTGGAAATATTTGAATAGTTTACTCAAATCTTACGAAGAAAGTAAATTTTATCTGAACTCTATAATAACAAGATCATCAGTTGGAGTTAGATGGATCATCAGTTAAATTTGAGTTATAGACGCTGGCTTGAAAGAGCAAGTAGAACGCGAAGCTGACTATTGAGTAAAGGTCCTAAGAAGAGTTGTTGTCACCATTAAATTACTTGCTTCTCAAGGACTAGCTTTTCGTTGATCCCATGAGAATTTAACGAGTCGTCATAAGGGAAATTACTAAGTTGCCTTGTATACTTTGCTTTTGACAACTTCTTAGCTCAGCATTTACAGCGGAATGCGAAAAAAGCGTTGCGATGAAAACAAAACATGTAGAAACTTTTGACGCTGTAAATGCTTTACTGAAAAACTGCGGATCAAAAATAGAGACAGAAAATCAGCAGTTAGAAGTGAAGCCAAGGCACTGCATAATAAAATGGATACCTTTGAGACAGGTTAACTTGGATACTCTATCGACACTGATTTGGCCAAGGATTTTAAAACGAGTGAATGCAACAATAGACCAGTAAGGATCTGCGAAAAAACGTCTATTTTTGGATGTGAGAGGTGGCATTCGGATTTTTGCAGATAAAGTTAGGTGACACCTTCAGTAATAATAATTGACTTATGCTCCTTCTCAAATATGCCCGGAACATTAATAAAAAAATTAAAATATTTAAAAATTTCGAAAAACATCGATTTTTTTCTGCTTTCTTTGCTTATAACTTTAAAACGATTCGTTTTGGAACAAAGTCGTAGAGAAATAAAATAAATATAATTGAATTTTGTATGATACACGACTGGTAAAAAATGTCTTAAGGTATTACATTTTCTGCAATATAGCAATAAATACAAAATAAGGGGGCAAAATAAGTCTGTTGTTATTCAATATTTTTTAACCCCTTTGGTGGCACTTAGAATCTTAGTAATTTACTAGAAATTCTTTGTAACATACTTAAATCGTGTACCAAATTTCATTAAAATCGACCTAATAAATTTTGCATAATAAATTTGCAATCTAAATGTTTTTAAAAAAGTTCAAATTTTTTAAAATCTTTCTGAACAAAAAGTAGACCATTTAGAAGTTGGCTAATTTTTTTACATATAAAGAGGTGCTCTACCTATCTAATACACTTTACAGAATTAAAATCGGATTATTTAAGGGGCCCCAGCAATGTTTTAAATTTATAAACAATTTTTTGGCTTATAAACAAATAGCTTTGTTTAATAATAAAAAAATTAATTTTTAGCAATGCAAATAATCAAAACAGGTATAATTTGACTTAAACTTTCAAATGCTGTCAGCAGAATTGCTATTTTATTTTTTAATCAAACGTTATTCGCGTTCAAAAATTGCAATTTCTCGATTTTTTTAAAGTTCCACCGCGTTTATCTCGAAAACTATGCATCCTACGAAAAAACTTGTAAGAACATTTTTTGCTTAGAATTACCCAAGAAATACAAAAAAATGTTTTATTTTGCGAAACATCAATTTTATGTAATTCCTCAAGTTCTTTGTTTATAAAAATCTTATCGACATCCGGATCAACTGTTACCCAAAAAATTCGTGTTCTACGGGTCAAAATACATAAAAAACTTGGGTAAGTCCATCTAAATAAAGGAGCACTAATTTGTTTATAAGCCAAAAAATTGTTTATAACTTTAAAACATTGCTGAGGCTGCTTAAATAATCCGATTTCAATTCTGTAAAGTGCATTAGATAGGTGGAGTACTTCTTTATATGTAAAAAAATTTACAAATCTTTGTATGTTCTAGTTTTTGTTGTGCAAGATTTTAAAAAATTTTAATTTTTTTAAAAAAGTTTAGATTGCAAAATTATTATGCAGAATCTAGTAAGTCAATTTTAATGAAATTTGGTGTACGGTTTTAGCACATTACAAACATTTTCTAAGCGAATTAGGAAGGTTCCAACTGTAACCTAAGTAATGGAAAATCATTGAATAAAGACAGGCTTGTTTTGCCCCCTTATTTTATATTTATTGCTATTTTGAAGCAAGGGTGATAAATTAAGACACTTTTAACCAATCGCATCTGATATAAAATTTAATTATCTTTGTTTTAGTCCTATAGGACTTTGTTCTAAAATGAATAGTTTTTATGTTATAAGCAAAAGAATTAGAAAAAAAAACGAAATTTTTTGAAATTTTTAAATATTTTATTTTTTTATTAATGTTCCCGGCATATTTGAGAAGGAGCATAAGTCAATTATTATTAACTAAGTTATCGCCTAACTTTATCCGCAAAAATCTGAATGCCACCTCTCACATCCACCTAAAAACAGATCCTTACTGGTCTACAAGCAAAACGATAGAAACTGTGGACTTGAACGTGTCAATGGGAGCAGAATTAATGACATTTGAGCTTTGTTGGAGATGTAAGAAATAAATTAAGCGAAATTAAACTAGAAGCCAAAAATATTTTTTTGTGAAGGCAATAACCTCAAACATATTCTATAGAATTTGCCTTCAAAAAACCAAGAAAAAAACATTTTTCAATGAAGCAGTTGAAAGTGAAACAATTTTAAAGGGGCAATTGGGCAAGAGATATTCAGAATTGAAGTAACTATTTAATGTTATATGCCACAATATTTCTCAAGATCTTTTAAAGAGAATATAATGCTACAAAGATGTTACATCAGCTGTTAGATATTTTTTTAAGCTAAATAAAGAAGTCCAAAAGTGAATTGATATTTTATGCGAGGAATATAAAAAGAGATCTTGATGAAACCAAAGAGAACTTGCATAATGAAATTATTCATTTTATAACGTTATGCCAAAATTTGAATAAACATTTGAATATTTGGTGTAATTTGGAGCAACTGAATTTTGATAGTATTAATATGGCAGTTTGCTAATGCCTAGTCAAGAAAAAAAGTGAGCTAATTTTTGTCTTATATATCTATTTTTTTGAATATGTTTTTTGTTTGTCATGTGTTGGTCTGTAGAACTTTCTGTTTTTTTTATATTATTAAATGTATTTTTAGAATATTTTTTACGTTTGCTATTTTTCTCGTTTGTTTTAAAAATCTTTCTTAAGATTTTTAAAGAAGTATGGGTTTTATAATAAACGTTTATAGTTAATGCAGGTTAATGCATGTGTTTTTTTGTTAAAAAAATTGACAACGAATAACAATGAAGGGGGCCCTCTAAATCTCTAGTGCCCAGGGCCCGAAGTTAGGTTAAACCGGCACTGAGTTCGGGACATCTGCCCTCTACAAAGGCCGTAGATCCATTGGATGAATAGCCTTAACAATTGTGTATTATTTTAATTTGTGATACACAACAGCATAATCTATGAATATGTGACCCACCTAATAATTATATAATTAATAGTTAAAACTCGCGGGTTCATTAGTTTTGAAATAATGACGAGAGGTGAGGTTGCCAGCACAGTGCGGTGAACTATTAAAATTCAATAAAAACGTTGAAAAAACGTGTTAAATATTTTTTTCCAGCTAATGTAAAATTAATAACCAGAGTTAAATGGCCTTCCAAGTTTAAACAGTAAACTTAAATGGTATTACGAGTTTTGTAGGAAAGGTAATAAATTGCAAGTGTTCTCAACGCTTCACCTTTACTAGATTTAAATACTCTTTTCCCGATGTGCACGTTTGTTACGGTGGAACATGATACTTTTTATAAACATTTATTTTAGAAGCGAAAACAATTATTTTGTTTTATGTTACTTCCTTGTTGGTGTATTACACATAGAAAAAAATTTTTGGTGTATAATAGACGTTTTAATAAAAAAACAATTTTTTGATATTTTCCATATTTTTGTGTATGGAGAATTCAATTCAATACTTTGGTCTGGTATTTTGATTGCCGCCAAATAAAAATACTTTATTTTTTTATCTACCTATACCGTGCGACATGTAAAACGAAGTATTTATTAAACATCAAAATATTTTCCATTTTTAAGCCACAAAACTGACCCAATATTCCAGCCTTTGTGTTCCATACATGTCAAATGGGAAGGAAATCTCGGGGAGACCTAGATGGGCAGGGAAGAATGGTAACGTAAGAGTCATGAACGAATCTGGTAGTGGTTGCTCTACAAAAATCACAAAAAAAGGCTTCGGTCCAAAAAAATCAATAAAATACTAACAATTGGCGCAAGCCGCAAAAAATACTAACAAACCCCAAAAAACGGGGAAGAGGGAGCCACACCCAGATCGAAGATACGTCACTAGAGAAAGCGGGAAAAGAGCGCCTCACGTTGCCCTGCGTTGATCGGGATAGGATTTCGTGTGGGAGACTCCCACATGAGGTTTGTTCCAACTCGATACAAAACCGTTCTCGAACGGTTACGAGTATGCGTAGTAACGAAAAATGTGTTACTGCGCATAATTATTCGTTATTGCGCATGCGCGTAAAGATTCAAGAACAGTTTTGTATCGAGTTGGAACAAACCTATGGTAAACACTTTGCTGAGGCATCAGAGTGCTAGAGTGTGGGGAGTGAATGATCTGGAGCATCTCTGAAACCTAGTCTTATCAATTGCCAGAATTTTATTATGCATACATATATTTTTGTTTTAGTACGAAGATCTCCTCTCCTCTGTCTCATTCTCTCTCATTATTTAATACAATTTATAATAAATGTTATATTTAATTATGTACTGTCTTTTAATTAAGGCTATTTAAATCACTGTAACCACAATTTGCGGCTGTCAAATTATCATTCTAAACTAATAACCTAGTAATTTTGAAAACATTGATATCAAATTTTTCTTCGATAGTATCGAACTTGCATTAATTACAATAAAATTGAACTAATCATTCGATTACATAATCGGCGTAAAAATGTTCCCTCAGTTTGTTAGGTTTTCTATACTTATAACCACGGTAGACAGAGCTTATAACAACTATCTAAATAGTGCAGTCACTGAAGGTATTCACCTCCGATTTCGTTGAACCTCCATCGATTTTCATGAAAATTGGTGAGTGGTTAGAGTTAGAGGATACCCCAAGGAACAAAAGTGATATGGTGTCAATTTAAATATGGTGCCGCCCCCACCCTGGGGGTGAATGCCAACCCCTTCTCGGGATTCAAAATGATTTGATTAAAAACTCCATAAATAGATAGAGGGACAAATTCTAAGCAAAATTTGTTATACTTATCAAGTTATTAAAATAAGTCAATAGGTACTTTTTGAATTATTAAGGATCAAAGATTTTAATTTTTCGTGAAAAAAATGTATGTTTTAAAGTTTTCATAAATAACTCAAAAACTATCAGTATTTTCAAAAAAGTTATTATTATGAAAGTTGAAGCTAATAAAAAGTTGAATAAATTTCTCACTTCAAAAACCTTTTATTATTAATTCAAAACGTTATAAATAATTGAATGTATAATGTATATTTTTGTCGAAGAGTACTCTAATCTTAATATAACGGGAAAACTATGCATTTTATACGATTTCGGATTTTTTAGGAAAAATTGAAAAGTTTAAACATACGCCATTTCCACAAAAAATAAAATTTATACTAATCCTTATATAGGGCTTTATTTACTTTAGCATAAGTATTGATTTCAAACTTTTTGACCGGTTTAGAATGCATATTTTTGACAAAAAAATATTATTTAAAAAAATCAAAAGGACATCGCACACATCTTATGGAAAATAACATGTCACTCAAATTCAATAAAATTTATATGAATATATTCGTTTCAATTTAACGATCAATTCTTATCATTGCGCCAACTCTTAATTATGATTAATTACGGCGCAAATTGCAATTAAAGTTTATCGAAATCACATTTTTGGAGTCTATAAACGTGTCAGTTATAATCACTATTGCTCTGGGTGCTATTCAAAACAGCTTAAACCCCGCTCGGCCTAAGCGGATTAGTGAAACTATTATAATAAGATGCTTAAGAGCTCGAGAAGATTTATGAACTAACTATAATTTGGGTATTTTAAAATATTTTTTCTCTCTCTAACTTATGTACCTACCCATTTGATTTCAGATTGATTTATATCAATTTCTGCTCTTATTATTGAAAATTAAGAGTTGGCGCAATGATAAGAATTGATCGTTAAATTGAAACGAATATATTCATATAAATTTTATTGAATTTGAGTGACATTATATTTTCCATAAGATGTGTGCGATGTCCTTTTTCAAGTTTTCGTAAAGCACCCCTTATGGAAATTAGGTCTCAGTGGATTTCGTTCATACTTTGGGAAAACACTGTTTGAAGCATCCTGATAAAAAGTTCTCATGGACACAACTCAATCGTATGAAGGAATTTCAAGATATAGATGCACAAACTCGGAAAATTATAAGATTTACTGGGTATTCCAATTCCCTGAGTTACTGGTTATTTGGCAACATGTAGAAGTTTGGATCAAAGAAAAGTACTAGTAGTCTAGGATTTTTTCCTGGTTATCCAACGGCGATCTTTACTTTGACCTTGACCTTCAACGGACGTCATCTTCTAGAGTTTCGAGGGTTTTCGGCATTAAATTGATATAAACAGACTACTCATGGGTTGTTGGAATCGCTAAATACGAATATGCCATCAGAATTGACCTCCGGATGACGTGGTGACCAGTGCAACTGTAAGGGACGTCATTTTCTAGAGTTTCGATGGCTTTCAGCATTTAATTGATGCAAATGAATTATTGGAGGGTTTTTTTAAGGTTATCTTCTGTAGTTAAAAACCTAAGAGTAATCCATTTGATTTCTCCGAAACTCCAGAAGATAACCTGTCTTAGGCACCAGGTGCTCCTGTGTCTGTGCTGATCACGTATTCGTGTTCAGCCACCCCAAAAACCTATAACTAATCCGTTTGCATTAATGTAGTACCAAAGACCCTCGAAACTCCAGGAGCCTCTTTCATTGACCTTGGAAACCAGGTGCTCCGGGAGTCGGTTCTGGTGGTATATTCGTGTTTAACGACCTCAAAAAGCAAGTAATTCATTTGCATCAATTAAATGCCGAAAACCATCGAAACTCTAGAAGATGACCTCTCTTGTAGTTGCCCTAGCCACCACGTTCTCCGGAGGTCAATTCTGATGGCATATTCGTGTTTAGCGATCCCAAAAACCCATGAGTAATCTGTTTATATCAAATTAATGCCGAAAACCCTCGAAACTCTAGAAGATAACGTCCGTTGAAGGTCAAGGTCAAAGTAAAGGTTGCCATTGGATAGCCAAGAAAAAATCCTAGACTACTAGTACTTTTCTTTGATCCAAACTTCTACATGTTGCCAGATAACCAGTAACTCAGGGAATTGGAATACCCAGTAAATCTTATAGTTTTCCGAGTTTGTGCCTCTATATCTTGAAGATCCGTCAAACGATTGAGTTGTGCCCATGAGAACTTTTTATCAGGATACTTCAAAGAGTATTTTCCCAAAGTATGAACGAAATCCACTGGGACCTAATTTCCATAAGGTTTGTGCGGGGTACTTTAATTTTTTTTGGATAATTACTCCAAAAATACTCGATATACGTAAAAAATGAAACTGGACGAAACTTTTTGTTATTAGCAAAGATTTTACTTGTTTTTTATTTTTGTAGGATAAAAAATAACCGAGATAGAAACGTTTAAAGAGTTTCAATTTTATTGTGAGAGTTTAACCTTTTATCTTTAAAAAATAAGGGACTTAAAAAATTTAAATTTAAATTTAATACGATTTTATAGCCCTGAAATTACTTTTTAAATGGTTTTTGGATAAACTTCATATCCTAAAAATTACCGGAGTTATTCTAAAAAAACAATACCATTTTTTTGTAAAAATTCTTGAAGCATAAATTTTGTTACTAACAACTACTTCTGGAGCTTCTTTGATACTTAGGTATTTTTGAGTCTGACAATTGTTTGGTGGGTATATGTTATACAATGAATCGTTTTCCCGTTATTTAAGCATGAATACTTAGATTTGTGTACTTGCCGAAAAAAATACATTTAATTACCTATAATTCACTTTGGTTTAATACTAAAAGGTTTTGAAAGTAAGTAATTTATTCGATTTTTTATTAGCTTCAATTTTGATAATAATAACTTTTTTGTAAAAACTTACAGTTTTGAGTTATATATGAAAATCCGCTTTAACATGCATTTTTTTCACGAAAAATTAAAATCTTTGATCTTTAATAACTCAAAAAGTAGGTACTTATCTATTGATTTATTTTAATAATTTTATATTTAAAGAATTTTGCTTAGAATTTATTCTTCTATCGATTTATAGAGTTATTTTTAATAAAATCATTTTCACCCCCCAGGGTAAAAGTTCAAGTTGGCATTATGTCAATTCTGTTTTTGAGGTATCCTCTAACCACTCATCAATTTCAACGAAATCGGAGGTAATAGCTCATGACTCATAATATATCCACGTTCAGTGACTGCACTACTAAACTGACTTCAGGTGTTTATATAACATATCACTTCCGTCTAACTATTAGGAAGGGTTAGGTCTGTTGTGTTACTTATGATTTTTTTCGAAATTATTTACCTTCCGCCAAGAACATCGAATCGTAATATCACGTTGCAATTATATAAACAAATATATTGTTTAAATTTACTGACCTAAGCAACGAAATTGTGAAAACAGTAAAAAACTTCGTGATTTTTTTGACTACAATATTGTGTAGGTACTGTCTCAAAATTTATACTTTAAGAGTAAAGGCGCAAATATTTTACGGCTATCCCTACTTTTTCTGTTTTTACCCGGTAAATTACTTGTAGTTAAATTCTCACTGTTATGGATATGTAAACATTACTTGACAATGTCATGATTAACTTTAAAGAAATGACTTTTGAATGTTCTTGGATAACTGTTACTTCCTTGAATTATTAATTCAGTTAATTAATATGATAATTTTTTCACTAACTATGTATTCAGTGATTGTAATAATTTATATACTTTACAACAAAAACTAATACTCAATCGAGAAAAGAAGAACGCTTACAATTTTGAACATTTTTAACAACAAAATACTTGGATCACAGAATATATCCTGGTGTATTCTCTACTTGGATCTTCCATAAATAATATAATAAACAATAAATAACTTTTTATTAAGTTCACGTCTTAAATAGATTATTTAACAAATACACTATCAATATTATTTAATCAACAACTCAAAATATTCCCGATGCTATGTCAAATATTTAAAATTGTCACTGTATTGTCACCATACTCTATTCGACTCAGTGCGTTGTATGACAAAGATAGCGAATGTTCGATTTGGAAAATCTCACCACGGACATGGTGTCCATTTTTTTCGAATCCTGAAAGAACTAATAAATATTTAAAAAAAATTTAAACGCAGAATGAAAGACTAAATTATTATCGAGGGCCGAAAGTCCCTTAGAATAAATAAAAATTTTCTTTTGAATGAGATATTTGAAATTTAAAATCACACTACATTTTCTCTTAGTTTTTTACCCCTTTAACTTATAAATAAACTAATAAACATTATAGAAGTTTTCAGGGACTTTCGACCCTCGGTAAGAACGTAATCTTTCATTCTGCGTTTAAATTTTTCAAAAATACTTATTCGTTTTCTCAGGATTCGAAAAAAAATGAATCCCATTTAAATAGCATTGGAGCCGAAACTATGTACCGATTCCCTTAAACTGTCTTTCTTTTCTTTTAACCAACGCACTCTGCTGTAATACTCTTGTAAATGTCAGCCTGGTCGACTATATTTTTATAAAAATATAGAAAGATACAAAAAAAAAACAATTTTCCAATAACTTAGCGGGAGTTGAAAATTTATCATCGTAAGCATTTTTTGAAGTTATATGTGATGGTTTCGACCGTTACTTGATAAAAGTTCATTTTATCTAACAACTAAACACTGAAAACTTTTGTTTTGAATACTTCTACAAATTTTATTACAAATTAAATTCACTACAGCTGTTTCGGCAGAGTGTCTTTCTCAAGTGATGAATTTTTAATATGCGTCTGCATTTTATAGTTTTTACCTGACTGAATAAGTTGAGGAGGGTAGAGTTGTCAGAGCCTATTGTACTTCAAATCGGGCCCGAGGCCCGACTACACAATTGTCAGGCCCCTAAATATAATTTAATAATAATACCTAATAACTTTTTTAAATGTATTAATTATTTAATAGAAATGTAGCTGCACCAGAAATGTAAATTGTTATTAACAATAAATAAAATTTATATTTAAATAATTAAACATTGTTTAATTTTTTTTTGTGATCTTTCCGGGCCCCACTAAAATGCGGGCCCGAGGCAGGTGCCTCACGGGCCTAGTGGTAAAATAGGCCCTGAGAGTTGTTTGTCTCAAGTTGGTCATTCAGAATTAACTGTATTTTTTAATATAATTTCCATAGATTCTAATACAGATATCATAAGAAGGCCTTTACTTTAAATATGGAAATTTTGAAATTGGTCATTAAAATAATGATTATGATCTCGAAGGCGAAGTTCTTACGTACAATTTGTTTTTCTCTCTCACTGAAAGCCTTTTTGTGCCTTTAACGTTTGTTAAAGGTTCTACTAGTTTGACCGATGTAAGTTTTTGGGTAGTCACCATATATGTATAAGTTTATATACCCCTCTGGTTAAGTGCTTTTTTGACTCTTGTTGTTCTAAGTGTTATTTGTTCTAAAAGCTGGTATTATTCTTTTCTCTTGTACGTGTTTGGCTATTTTAGTTGATATCTTGCCTGTATGTGTTTCTCTATCTTTTGCAACGTGAAATATCTGTTCAACATTGAGGTTATTTCAATCTCTGATATTCCTCAGCCAAGATTTCTTGTTCCTTCCCAAGCCGTTTCTTCTCTCTACTCTTCCTTGAACTCCAAAACTCCAGAACACCAAAATTTTTTAGAGTATTGAAATAGAGAACTCCAAATTGACTTTTTGTTGGAGTATTGGAGTATTTTGAATATTTTTTGGAGTATTTTTGAAAAAATCAAGTAAAACCGTAGATATATTAAAGGGGTAGACGCAAAATCTTGATCCAATGCTAGTTAAATGCATTTATTTTTTTCGAATCTTGAGAAAACTAATAAATATTTGTGAAAAATTTAAACACATAATGAAAGATTACATTATTACCGATGGCCGAAAGTCCCTTAGAATAAACGAAAAGGTTTTTTTGAATAAAATATTTGAAATTAAAAATCACACTAAATTTTCTTTTTTTTTTCAACCCGGTAACTTATTCAAAACATTATAGACGTTTTCAGGGACTTTCAGCCCTCGGTAATAATGTAATCTCTCATTCCATTTTAAATTTTTCAAGAATACATTTAAACAGCATTTAAATGCGTTTAAATAGCATTGGACCTAACCCCTACAGATTTTCGAGTTCAGAATTCCAAAATTATTTGGAGTCCAAGATTTTTCCAAAAGGACTAAAAAGAAATATAATGTAAGTATGTGGTAGTTGAACGACCTTTAAAATGAGGTATCACTCAACTCCCCTTTCCATTAAAAAATTTGGGGGTTGTGCCCATCCTCGCTAGAAGGTTGATGTAATTTAGTTGAATCTACAAAATGTCCCCCTCATAAATAACCGTGACGTGTTTTTGTATATTTTTAGTTTTTTTATAGGGACCAAATTATAGAGGGTAATATGTAACTTTTCAAATTGACACACTGTATATCATATTGATAGCGGACAATATAGAATACCTCCAAAACCTTCTTAATAATATTGGAGAACATAGCAAGAACATGTGACTTAGCATTAACATAAAAAAGACTAAGTTCCTTATAATCAGCCGTCAATTAGGTCAACATCAAAATGCAGACTAGCATAAATATAACAATCAAGATACCTGGGAACCTGGCTGTACCTATGAAGACTGGATGTCGGATGTGGAAATTAAATGTCAGATAGAAAGGGCCAGAATCTGATTCATAAAATTTAGAAACGTCTTTACGAGCTCTAACTTTGATCTGAACCTAAGACTATTATAGATTCACGAAATGCTATATATTTTATGATCAGTGCTCCTATAGGGCATGGAGGGATGGACTTTAAAAATAAACACAATGAATAAGCTAGAGCTAGAGGCATTTGATATGTGGATTTATCGACGAATACTTAAACTTCCCTGGACCGCAAGATTAACAAATGAAGATATCCTGAGAAGAATTGGTACAGAACAGTGGCGCACCCAGAATTTTCCTCTAGGGGGGGTTGGCTTGGGCGGGGTTCGGACAAATAACCACTGACAAAAATCCACACAAATTATCCCTGGACAAAAAGTCCGCAGACAACAAATCCCCGGATAAATAATCCCCGGTCAGAAAATCCCCACAAAAAATCCCGGACAAATAATTCCCACAAATTTTTTTCGACAAAATATCCCCCCAAAAATCCCCATGAATGAAATATTTGCTACCGAATAGTTCTCTAAAATTTTTCCCGTGAACGCAATCGACTCCAATGTTTTTAAGCCCCAGTGCATAAGAGTTATAGCAATGGCCATGAAACCGCTTTTCTGCACGACAATAATGATTAGTAATTAAGATTAAGCATGAATTATTGTGATTTCGATTACCAAATTTCGAATTCCAATTACATGCCCGAAAACTTCAAATTTTACATGACAAACGAGTGTGTTTTTTCAAAAATCGTGGAAAATAGGGAGAATGAGCTAATAGGGATGTTCACTAATTTTTAAATATAGTTAAATTCAATAGATTACAAGGTATATAAAAACGTAACAATCATAAAACTGTTTAAAAATGTATATTTTTTAAGATAAATGAGTTCATAATGTTGATTTTCTTGGAGGCTAGAAAAACGGTACCCTGCAGCGAGGCTACGGTCTGTGACGTCAGCAGTCGTAACGTCTTTGATCGACGACTAGTTTTGTATACCTATTTACTCAGTGTATTTGAATGTGCGCAGTTTTTTACGTATTTAATTATTAAAAATAAAGCCAAATAAGTGGTGTTTTGTTCCTGGGTGTGTAAATACATCAAAAAACAGTTCTGACAAGATTTTTATTACCGTTCCAGCCAATTTAAAACAGAAAAAGAAATGGTTTGTTGCAGCTAGAACTTAAAATAACTAACTTAAAGAACTAACTTAATAAAATAAACATTATAGAAGTTTTCCAGAGACTTTCGGCCCTTGGTAATAATGTAATTGTTCTTTCTGCATTTACATTTTTCAAAAATACTTATTAGTTTTCTCAGGATTCGAAAAAAATGAATGAATTTAAATAGCATTGGACCAAGATTTTGCACCTACCCCCTTAAAGAGTAAATGAAAAAGTTTCGGGACCTCAAATTTGTATTCCTTAAACTGGGATATTCCGAAAAACGGGATTCTAATAATACGTACAGTAAAAGTAAACCTTGAAATAACTACATGTGGATGTAGGTATGACTTTATATTATATTAAAATCATTAATAATTTAGTGAAAAGATTGGTTGAAATGAAAATGTATAATACCCAAGTTCAAAAATATTTTTTACCTTGGAACAGTTGTCAACTCGAAATACGAAACGACCGAAATAAGATCTAGAGTTGAAAAGGACATAGCAACATTTAACAACATGCATGAGAAATATTTTCACCCATTGCGACATAATATCTCTCCCACTAAAAATCCGGCTGCTAAAATGTTATTATTTCTGGTCTTGCTATATGGCGCAGAGGCCTGGACAATAATGGAAACAGTAATGAAAAAGCTAGAGGCATTCGAGATGTGGGTGTACCCACGTATCCTCAAAATATCCTGGGCGACCCACACCAACGTACAGGTATTGCGTCGAATGGGAAAACAAAAAGAAATCTCTTTTACAATTAAGAAACGAAATCTTAAATATTTCGGTCATATCATGAGGCATGATAAATATCGTATACTCCAACTGATAACGCAAGGTAAAATAGAGAGCAAACGCGGACCCGGAAGAAAAGACACTCATGACTTAAAAACTTACGCCAATGATTTGGACAAAAATCGATCGAGTTATTCAGAAACGCCTCAAATGAAAATAAAATTGGCATGATGATAGCCAACGTCTACAACGGACAAGGCACATGAAGAAGAATAAAAATATTTTTAATACACCTAACCAAGGTAAAGTAATAACCAGCCAATGTATGTATACAATATGCATGCGTATGCGTACAATGCATGCATACAACTTTCTCTATTTTTTTTTTGTGGAGTATTAAGCATTTATTTTTTTAGCTTAAAGAAGACATGGAAAATTATATGGAATATACACTCAGTAAAGCTGTGGTAGATTTATTTTTTTACAAGATGCCAATAAATCATACACCATTGTTACATCTACACTACAGTCGGTAGTTTATACGAATCGGCTTTCTGAAAACCTTCTTCCATTTTATTTATTTATTTTTGTAAAACCCAAAATATGTCCTTACAAACAGTCTATCCACTTTAAACTAAACAAATTCACTATAAAACTCCACTTTAACCCTGATAAAACAAGAAGAGAACAAAATAAAATGACCTGAAACGTCAAACAGGTAAACAGTAACACTATGAGAATGGCGCGCGCTTGTGGTATGCAACTAGTGACGTCAGGCCAATAGAGAAGCGTTCTTGAAATTTAAAATAATGCTAGATTTCTAATAAAGATTTTTTATAGAAAGGCTTTTTCAGTTTTGTTGAAATTTTGGACAATTATTCCTAGGGTGTTTCTTAATCGTTTTACATGTTTGAATTGACTTTTTAATTTTTTGTGAACATCCCTATTCTGTGGGAATCATGTTGTAATTATTCGCTTAAATCTTTTGCTCATTCTGCCTTGAATAACTAAGTTCAAAACATTGCCTATTATCTGTGTGCATCCATGAAAATTTTTTGCGCTATTAAGAATGTTTAGCTTTGTTATGAAAACGCAGAACTCAAGTTTTTGACATAGTTTTTTAAAAGCTTTTGAAGCAGGTTTCTGAAATGTTGCTTGCAGTGAATTGAAACTGATGACTAAATATTTTTCGTTATGTATTACCAAAAAGATTACTACCATACGCCGAAGAAATAGTTGGTGATTACCAGTGTGATTTCAGGCCCGGAAGACCGGTTGTTGATCAAATATTTACTAATAGACAAAAATGCTTGAAAGGATTGGGAGTATAATCAAGATGTGCATCAGATCTTTATAGATTTCAAACAGGCTTATGATTCAGTTAATCATCCTACACTATGGAACACAATGGACGTAAATGTGTGTAAGTAACTTCTTTGCACAAGTTAGAAAAGGTGGGGAAATATCAAATGCTTTTTGCATAAATTCTGGACTGAGACAGGGAGATCCATTGTCCCTATTGTTGTTTAACCTCGCCTTAGAATATGCCGTGCGAAAAATTTATCCAAAAATCAAACCAGACATAGCTGCTCGGGGAGAGGCCAGATGGGAGAAAGTCTGTAGGACGGCCTAGAAAAAGGTGGAAAGATGCAGTCAGATAAGATCTGGAGAAAATGGGAGTGAGACAATGGGAAATAGTTGCACAGGACCGACACATGGAAGGCAATAGTAAACCACTCGCAAGGACACTCGAAAAGTTATAACGCCATTGCTGATGATAATAACTAAATACTTTTGACGTTAAATTTACAAAAAGTAACAGGTTTTTTGCATTAAAATCAAGATTATCGTTTTCAGGACCAGCAGTTCTCATCACGAATATGTTTTGAACATAATTATTTAAAGCAGAGTGAGTAAAAGATTTAAGCGAATAATTACAACATGGTTCCCACAGCCTTAGCGCATTCCCCATATCTTCCACGATTTTTGAAAAAACTCACACTCGTTTGCCATTTAAAATTTGAAGTTTTCGGCATGGAATTGAAATTCGAAATTTGGTAATCGAAATTACAATTCATGCCTAATTATTATTGCTAATAATCATTATTTTCGTGCCGAGAAGCGGTTTCATGGCGATTGGTATAGCTCTCACGCACTGAGGATGAAAAACATTTGAGTCGATTGCATTCACGGGAAAATTTTTAGAGAACTATTCGGCAACAAATATTTGTTGGGGATTTTTTGTCAGTAATTTTTTTGTTGAGATATTTTGTCTGAAAAAATTTGAGCGAATTATTTGGCCGGGGTTTTTTGTCCGGGGATTATTTTTCCGAGGATTTTTTGTCTGGGGATTTTTGTCCAGGGATAATTTGTGGAGATTTTTTGTCCGGGATTATTCGTCCGGGGATTATTTGTCCTAGCTTCGCTTGGGCACCGAAATTTTTTTGTTTTGTTTCTGAAAGACAAGTTACATTTTCCTACTATTCTTTATATTTTTTTATATGCCCTGGGAGGGGTTTTAACCCCCAAACCCCCCGTGTGCGCCACTGGTACAGAACGACAACTGCTATGCACAAAACAGTGAAAAACGGCATACTTGGCGCACGTAATTAGAAACGAAAGATACCAATTTCTGCAAACCTTAATTATTGAAGGCAAGATCGAAGGAAGAAGTGGAGTGGCCAGGAAGAAAATGCCATGGCTCCGTAATGTCAAACGATGGGCAGGGCTAAGAAACATAGGATACCTAATACACTGCTAGGGATAGAGAAAAATGGTCAAACGTGAACGTGAACATTCATTAGTGGATTGCATAAGAAAAAGAAGAAGATATCATATTGATATTCAATCAAAAAACCGCTATTATTGTCGTCCTTTATTTAAAAGGTGAAAGTGAATTTATTGTCCTTTATTTTGTAATGTTGACTATAACAACAGACAAAATATACCTCTTTTATTACCTTAAAACCCTCATTATATTATTGTACCTATTCAAGCAATAAAACTATGGTTACCCCAACCCTGAGGGCTGCAGTTCTTCGTATCCTGGCCGTAATTACAGGAATCCTCGCGATTCGTAGTACGTCACGCACCACGTGACTGGCCTGGCTAAAAGCATTCTGTCGTTCCAAAGCTGAGATGGGTCTGTCTGTCGCAGTTGAGCAAAAGCTGCGTCTACTACAATACAATTAGCGCGTAGGTTGACAGTTGTCATTGTAAGTCGAGACTGTGTGGAAGATTACTGCTTACGGCGAAATTGAAATTATTGTGTGTTGTGTTTCGTGTCTAGCCTAACATAGTGGAACATTCAGTGGTCTATGGATTTAAATTTTTTGCCTCCGCACAAGTGAGTTTTTATCTTTGTTTTTGATTATGCTACTAGAATTTCTTGTTGATTTTTGTCGATTCTTGTAGCAGCTTTTATCGGTGGTAGATATTATATCTGATTAGATTAGATTAGATGTAAATGAGTATTTTGAAGAAATTGTTATCTCCAAAGTGAGTTTTTTGGTTTAATGGTATTAGTCATTTAAAAATAGAAAATTGATTAATTGTATGTATTTAGTTTTTTTGGACAGATTAGACTCGGAAATGTATTAACTAAATTATTTCACTTTTTTATGGCATTATTGGATAAAAATTAATCTGTTTCGTTACGAAAATAGAAGTTGTATGCAGTTTTTGTAAATTTTTGATTTTTTGAAAATAAAAAAACATTAACATAAAAATATTTAATGTTATTTTTATTGATAGGTTCTTGACTTCATTTCGTTGCATTTTCAATTCGGTTTTTCCATAATAATTAGGGATCATTAATTATTATTATTTTAAAAATATGTTTTGGTCGATATTTATAAAAGCAATAAATAAATACAGTTTTGACCTACTGTTAATAATTTGGTATAAAATTTTTCCAAACAATGTAATTTTTTTTATTCCAAATTTTGATTTTATTTTTGGATTTTTGGTTTTTTTGCATGAAATTTAGTATCAAAAATTTTGCAAAAAGTGTAATTTTTGTATGTTCCAAATTTTGATAAATTTTTTTTTATTTTTGGTTTATTTGCAGTCCGTTGTATTCGAGGGGTTCGGGTACGTACACCACGGGTACAATGCCCTATTATAATAGCTCCCCAGAACTGACTACACAACAATCACAATTGTGGACAAATTCCGGTAAGTACTAATATTTTAATAAATTATGCTAATACTTTTTATCTTCTAGTAATATTATAATATCCTCTAGAATTATATTGCTTCATTATATTGCACTATGTAGTTTACCTCCTAACCATTTTTGAGATTAGTGGCGTTAATCCGTATCATGTTTTTGTGCATTTTCTTCTTCTTGGTGTGCCTATCCATGACGAATATTGGCGATCGTCATGGCAATCTTTAGCTTATCTGCCGCAACACGATAAAAAGGGCCCATATTATGTTTTATTGAACCAGGTTCTGAGGTTCTTTAACCAGGAAGTTCTTCTTCTTCCTGGACCTCGCTTTTCAAATTTCTTTCCTTGCAGGATGTCTTGTAGGAAGACATATCTGGATTCATGTCGTATGTGTCCGGAGTATTCTAACTTTCGAGATTTGATGGTGGTCAGTACTTCTCGGTTCTTCTTCACTCCTCATTTGTGACCAGATAAGACCACAAGATTTAAGTATTTTCCAATATAGTCACTTCTCAAATGCTTCCTTTGTTGTGCATTTTGCTTTGTGTTAATTCTAATCAGACTTAAACGTCCATTCCTCGGCATAATCCCCTGTTAATCTTCATTGGTCTCTATTCTGGGCGATCTGCATCCAGTCCTTTCCTGCCGTTCTCTTTAAGGTCGTCCGTCCATCTCATACTCATCTGTAGTCTTCCTCTTTTTATTTTCTGTTCCCATGGTCGCCAGTGTAAGTGTAGAATCCGTTTATTCCATCTTTCATCTTTTTGCCGCAGAGTGTGGCCGGCGAAGTTTCATTTAAGTTTTCTGTCTTAATACATCGTTCACCTTTGCGTTTTCTCTGATCCATGAGTTTCTTTTCCTGTTTTTAAGACCGATACACAGCATCTGCCTTTCCATTTCTCTTTGTGTTTTGGATATCCTGTCGATGTTCTCCTGTGTGAAAGTCAATGTTTGTGAGCCATATGTGATAACTGGTAATATGCACTGGTTGAATACTTTCGTTCGCATATATTATTGAGGGTACTTTTTATTTTTTGGAATATATGTTAGTTTACCAAATGATGCCGTATTTAGTCTATAAGTATTTTTTTAATATTTATTTTTCTTTCTGTTAACTCTAAACTTTAAGCCATCAGTACAACACTAAATTACACGACAACCGCTTCCAAAGAATTGAAAGAAGCCATAAAATCTAACAAAACACCCTTCTCTGAAAAATGATCTGCAGGCGCATTTGTTTGGGTACCGGTGGAACCATAAATAACGGAAATATTTTTCTCAATTCAAAGAATAACAAAAATGATATTATAAAATGCAAATACATTACACTGGGTATAAACCTTATCTCATTAAAAGTCATGTTTCAAATTTGCGATACAATAAAGATATAAAAATTTGTATTATACTAGATAATCCATGCGTACCTACCCATTGATGGTAGAAAGGTTAATCTTTATGGTAAAGAACGACCAGTGAGATTAATAGTCGTTAATTGTCTATCAATCCTTTTGATACCGTAGGTATCTGGGATTATATAGTGTATTTATCCTTAGAGTAAGTGTGAGTCGTATGGCTAAATCTGGAAAATATAATATTTGAGCAGGGTTGCCACAGGTCTTGAACAAAATTTCAGGAGACTGCTCCTATTTTTCGGTAGAAATCGTCAAATTTCGGTACATTTTATGTTTGCTTCTTTTGCTATCACATTGCAAAAAAATGATACTTTAGTTACCAGTATTCAAAAATAAACTACATTCATCATCAGATAATGATCAATAATCACCATTCATCATAAAAATTATTTTTCAAAAGTTCAAAACCGGTATACCTTAAAAAAATGTATTTTCTCGGCTTTCTAGGTATTATAGAGCAATGTTTTTCATTTTTTTTTAATCCAAAGTAACTCGAGTAGAGCCGTCTAACTAACGCAATACTAAATATCAAGGATGCTTTAGTTTTGTTATAAGGAATTTATTTATTTGTAATAAAATAAAACTGCATATTTTTTCCTGTTGTAGACTTTTTAAAAAAACTTAGCACAAGTGTACCTATTAACGTTCAAAATACAAATATTCTTATTTGAAAGCTGTATAATAATTGTTTAAACAAGTTAAAAAATTTTTTATGATAAATAATCGTTATGTTATTAACAAATTTTGATGGGAAATAAGCCACAATTTTACTAAAAAAATGATTTTATTAACGTTTTATTTCATCATTTTTTTAGTAAAATTGTGGCTTATTTCCCATCAATACTAGTATTGCAAAAATACCACAAGAAAATAGCTCCAGAAAAACATTAAGTTATTACTACATATTTATAAATTACTACAAAAATAAGGGTTTTTTGCAATTATCTCCAATTCTTTATGAGTTTTAAATTAGAAACTATTAAGATCTAGAATATTTATTTGAAACATTTTTCTCTAAATTCTACAAGGAATGTTTTATAGGCAAAAACATGATTTTTTACACTTTATAATCGTTTAAAAACAAAACAATGTCGGATATTGAAGCAATTGAGAACGAGAAAAAATTTTAATGTTCTTTAGTTATGTCGAAATACCGTAAGTTAAAAAGGTACAAAATAAATTTCTCCTGTTTTAAGATTATAATATAAATACTATTTTTAGTTTGGAATTATTTCTATATCAAAATAAGCCACAATCCTTCAGTATTCACTATTCAGATTCAGGTAGATACATTTTACTCCCAAAATCGTAATATAAAAGGACAAAGGACTGGTCATAAAATTGATATCGGTAAATCCGTATCTGCTGGTTCGCACATTGTGTCACCAGCTAGTAAAAAAGCAATTCAAGAATTCTTGAAAATTGACTAAACTCTGTTGCCAAATCTATCCGCTAAAAAAAGATTTTCTAATAATTTTGATTTTTCGGTAGAAAAAAAAAATCGGCAGATTAATTTGAAAATTAAGAATTTTGATTTTTCGGTAGAAAAAAAGGAGAATTAGGTAGATCGATATATTTGACAGGTATTCGGTAGATCTACCGGAAAATCGGTAGCTGTGGCATCACTGTATTTGAGGTAAGTCTGCCCCCCCCCTATTATGAATTTCTAGATCCGCGCCTGATGCCCATGCTAATCTACTTCTTCTTTATATTGTTCCTGTTTGATTGTCCCTGCCGCCTGCTCTAATTTATTCTGTTCGACTACTAGGTATTTCTAATTTGTCTTCTTGCTTTGTGCTAATTATTACCCATATAGTATCAATTTCCGTCATATGTCCAAACTGCACTTTCATTGGGTTATAAAATGTTTATATAATTTTTAACTAGTTTAGTCTTCTTGGTTTATCATTATTTATTTAATCTTAATTAACTCTTGATATAGCTATGCTATCAACTGTGCTTTTTCTAATTGATAAATTCATTGAACCAGTTCAGATAAAGCAAAATTAGTAACTGAATTACATACTATCTAATTTTGGTAGATTTGCACTTGTATTTGTATTATGTCTTCTGTTAATATTCTTAACTTAAAACGTCAGTTTTAACTTTTAACATTTCCTACATACCTACATTTTTGATTTTTTTTTATCTAGGTATACTAATGATCTGGTTCCCTGAGTATTTGCTTTCTTATTTATGCAATATTTCTTTTGTAATGATAATTAAATTTTAATGATCTCTTGAATATGCTGTCATTGGTATTACCATCTAAATCTTTGTTAACGGTTTTTCATTGGTAAATTGATCTAGATCTAGAGGCTTCTTTGGGAGAAGTTCCTTTTTGCTTGCTTGTAATGTTTGTTCAATTTTAGATTTTTTTAATTTTTTTTTACTTAAATACGATTTTAACTAATCTGTTTTCACTAATACCACCTAACCCTCTTGTATTTATAGTCAGTCAGTGTCTCTTTTTGTTTTATTGTACAATAAGTTTATCTTCTTTTATGCATAATACTTACTATCTGTATGTGTAGACTATCAGTACAAGTCGTTCACTTATCGCTATCTTTTAATAGGTCTGTTATGTCTCATTAAAATAATATTAAAGAAATAAAGACAGCTTGCCTTCGATCATATACTCATAACAGATCAGCACTTTATGCCAAAAATATTAACCATTCCTAGACCATTCCTCTAAGATTGCGATATACATTATTAGTCTTCCAACTTTGATCATCTTTAAATTTCTGAATTTTGCTGTGTGAGTTCGCCTTTTTGTATTTGTTGAATTGAAAGGGGCTAACCATGCATAGTGATTATGTTTTTATACATCAAACATATTAGAGCACACTTTATTTGTAGTTAGCTTCATCTTATTTTGCTTTCATTTCTTGTAAATATTTCTCGCGATTACGTTTTTTCTTAGCGAACAATTTCTTATACATATACCAAATACCACTTCTTCTTGTAGTGCCTATCCGTTTCGGATGTTGGCGACCATCAAGGCAATCTGTACTTTGCACACTGCTGCTCTAAAAATATTTGTGGTTGTTGTGTTGAACGTGAACCACGTACGTAGATTTTTAACCAGGAAATCCTTTGCCTTCCTGGTCCACGTTTTCCTTCTACTCTTCCTTGTAAGATTAGTTGCAGCAGTCCATATCTTTCGCTGTTCCTCATGATGTGACCGAGGTATTCGATTTTGGCTGCTTTTATTGTGGTTAACAGCTCTTTTTCTTTTTGCATTCTCAGCAAAACACACCCTTATTAGTAACGTGGTCGGTATAAGATATCTTCAGGATTCGACAATACCTAGACACTTAGATCATCAAATCATGAAAACTTCATGTATTCACTTGGCCATATTTTGTGTTGATTGTCTTCCTATAAATCTTTTATATCCAATGGTTTACTATTTTACAGATCCAATTTTCTTGAAAGAGCTGTTTTATGTTCCTGCGCTTTATAGTTTTTTTTGGACATCTTCAACCTGAATCGAAATCGAGTTTGAAATCGTTCTTGCAACTATGATAATAATTTTGCATTTCTTTTATTTCTCCTCAGTTTGTGTCTTTGATTCATTTATAATTCTCCCCTTAGTCCTTTATCCTTCCTAAGGATATGGTAACATTACGATATTTGATATTATGATTGTTATCAATTTTTCTCTCTCCTGCGAGTGGTGTGCTGCCTCAGAGAGAAAGAAAATAACCGGTGATGCTCTTTATTTGCGCTGACCATCGAAGTGGCGATCTTCCACAAGTTATTTTACCATCTTATTTTCATTTTACTATCAATCTCTCCATACCTTTCCTTCGTCTACCTATGTATCCAAAATACCTCAATAATATTTTCGTTGATTATTGTGGTAAGCCTAGTGGTGATGTCGAGTTCTGTTGATATTAACATATTTGCACGGTGTGCTGTCCAGGGCATGCGAATCATTCTAAAATACACCTATATTTATATTTATACTAAAACAAATAAATAGTCAGAGCTTATAATCACAAAATTGAATTTTTTTTTCTGACTGATTTTACAAGCTTAACTCAAAATTTCCCCGACCTTAGAAAATACTACAGTTGTAAGTTTCATAAACTATACTATTTGGACATTAACTTTTTTGGAATAAACAAATTATAGCCACTGTGGTGGCGTTCCGGTGCCCAGTTTCCATCCAGTCGCCTTTTTCTCCTGTCTATTTCACTCATAGCCTTGATCATACTGGGCTATACCGTTACCAAGTTTCTCTTGGTTGTCGTCATATCTTCCTTCTTCGCGTTGTGTTTCTAGTTTACTATTCGTTTTGGCATTCTTTATAGTTTGCATTCTTTCAATTGAGCTTACTTCCATTAGGGAACTTGCACATAAAAATATTTTTGCATCATCATCATTCTCTTTGCCTTATCCCTATGCGGGGTCGGCTTCCCTAATTGCAGTTCTCCACACAATTCTATCTTGGGCCATATCAATGTTAATCCCCTTTACCAACATGTCCTGCCTTATCGTCTCCCCCCAGGTCCTCTTTGGTCTTGCTCTCCTACTCCTTCCAGGAATCTGCACTTCAGCTATTCTTCGTATTGGGTGGTTAACGTCTCGACGTTGAACATGACCAAACCATCTTAACCTATGCTCTCTCATTTTGGCATCAATTGGTGCCACACCTAGACTTCCCCTAATATACTCATTTCTAATTTTATCCTTCTTTGTCACTCCACTCATCCATCTAAGCATTCTCATTTCCGCCACATGCATTCGCTGTTCCTCTTTCTTTTTCACTGCCCAACATTCAGTTCCGTACATCATAGCTGGTCTTATGGCTGTTTTATAGAATTTTCCCTTCAGCTTCATTGGAATTTTTCTGTCACACAACACACCACACGCTTCTTTCCACTTCATCCATCCAGCCCTAATTCTACTGCATGCATCTCCATCTATTTCTCCATTACTCTGTAATACCGATCCTAGGTACTTAAAATTATTGCTTTTTACAATCATTTCACCATCCAAAGATACCATTTTATTTGTAGTAGCTCCATCCTTAAATGAACATTCCAAATACTCTGTTTTTGTCCTACTAAGTTTTAAACCTTTTTCCTCCAGAGCTTGTCTCCACTGTTCCAGTTTTTGTTCTAAATCTCTTTCACTATTTCCTACTAACACGACATCATCAGCATACATTAAGCACCATGGAATGTTACCCTGTATTTTCGCTGTTATCTGGTCCAAAACTAATGAGAATAAATACGGACTAAGCACAGAACCTTGATGCAATCCTACTTTCACATGAAATTTATCAGTCTCTCCCACACCTGTCCTAACACTAGTCGTTACTCCCTCATACATATCCCTCACAATCTTTACATATTCACCAGGGACTCCTTTCTTATTGAGTGCCCACCACAGAATCTCTCGAGGAACTCTATCATATGCTTTCTCAAGATCAATGAATACCATATGAGCGTTTGTTTCTTTCCTCCTGTATTTTTCCATCAACTGCCTTATAATGAAAATTGCATCTGTTGTTGATCTACCCTGCATAAAGCCAAATTGATTCTCGGATATTTCCGTCTCTTCACGTATCCGTCTATCAATTACTCTTTCCCATATTTTCATGGTGTGGCTAAGCAGTTTTATAGCCCTGTAGTTTGTACATTGTTGTATATCTCCCTTGTTTTTGTAAACAGGTACCAGTATACTGCTTCTCCATTCGTCTGGCATTTGTCCAACTTCCATAATTCTATTAAATAGACCTGCTAGCTACCTTGTTCCTGTCTCTCCCAATGCTCTCCATACTTCCCCAGGAATATCATCTGGTCCTACCGCTTTTCCTTTCTTTATTTTTTGAAGCGCTTGAGCCACTTCCTCGTTGGTTATTTTGGTGACCATTGCTGCTACTGTCTCCGTTGACTCTACAGGCTGTCTGTCAAATTCTTCATTTAATAAGCTGTCAAAGTACTTTCTCCATCTCTTTTTGACATCCCTTTCGTGAACTAGTATTTTATTATTTTCATCTCGGATACATCTAATCTGATTAAAATCTTATGCTTTCTTTGCTCTCTGTTTGGCTATTTTATATATCTTCGTTTCGCCTTCCCTGGTATCAAGTTGATCGTATAGGTTTGAATACGCTTCTGCTTTAGCTTTTGCTATTGCTACTTTCGCTTCCTTTTTGGCGACCATATAGTTTTGAAGATCTATGTCCGATCTGGTTTCTTGCCACTTTTTATATAATTTTCTCTTCTCTTTTATTTTTCCTTGTACTTCATTTGACCACCACCAAGTCTCTTTATCCTCAAACTTCTTTCCTGACGTTTTCCCAAGTATTTCAATAGCCGACATAAAAATATTTTTGCATAAAATTGTTAATTTATGTTTAAAAATGATAAATTCAAAATATTACGTCTTAACAATTAATAGTGTACGTACAACTGATTATAATTCCGCGCCCGAAATTACCGTTTCAAAAAACTTTAAAAGCGCGCGCTTGGGTCTGACGTCACCAACCATGATATTTACCACTGTTCTCGTTTGGCTACTGCCTAGTGCCAGACGTGCACTCTGCAGATAATATCTTGTAAAGATTTTCATGCATTCATAATATTATTTTTAGTTTAGGGAAATACATTTTTATTTTACAACATAGGTATCTCAAATGCCAAATAAATATCAAAAATAAAGTTTGAACAAAATTAAATATCTACATTAATATCATATTTCTTAAAAAATGTAAGTACATAGATACTACTAAAAAATTACTTATAAAAAGAAAAAGAAAGAATGATTTATTATAATATATAAATATATATTTAGTTTAAAATATGAATTTCATTCTCACATAAAGAAATAAAAAATATTTTATGGATGAAACTTTATTTTATCAAATTTTTATTCCATTTAGTTTTAATAATTATTATCAGATCCAAATAGATGCGGGAAAATATTTACACTCCAAAAGTCTTTATACTAATCAAACTGTCGATAAGATTTGCGTCCTATTCTATCCAAATATAAGTAAATTTTGAATTATTTTTAAAGTGTGTATCTGGTACGCAAAATCAACACTTTTTTTTCAAATAGAAACATTATTTGCAACTGTACTTTTGCATTGTACATTGTAACATTGGTTATTTGGTTGTCTATTGGTTATTAAATGTTCCAAGTATATGTACTTCTGGTCGTAATATTTTGTAATAAACAAAACTAAAACCTATAATTTATAAATATTTTAAATTCATAACAAAGAAGAAAGAAAATAAAAATAACTAAAAATAAACAAAACTTTTAGTAATAAAAGTCAGAGTAACTAAAAACTATTGTTATAAACAATTTAAACGTGTTTATTAATAATACTTATAATAGGTACCTACTTATTTGCCTCCTCGCATTTCTCCAATAACTTTCACACTGCTTTTTATCAAATTTGCCACCATGAAGACATCAACTACTGTAGATTGTCAGATTAACTTTTTGAAAAACCCTAGTCAGTCATATTATACATTTAAAAACACTACTTTATAAAGTAGCACTCAAAATGATCAATTTCAGTTTGAAACTAAATATACTCATTATGGAACTATACAAGAACACAAATACCTTGGAATTTCCAATTAAATAATATGATTAAAATGGAATTAATACAATCCCCAAAACAACTTTTTTTTTAACTTTTATTTACAATCAACTTCTACATGAGAGTTTTAAGTAAATGTGAATGAATTTGTAAATAATTTCGAAATATCCTAGCGGCTTTGTTGTCGACTCATAGAAATCTAGCAGGTAGACGTGGGTCGTGACGTCAGACCCGTTTACGCGCCTCTGAAGAAATTTGAATTTTATAGCTTTTTCAATGTCTCGTAATAAGCCTATGGGTTAACAATATTTGTTTTTTTTGCATGCATGCGTTTTATGATCATGTTACCTTATATTTTTTATTATTATTTTAATATTTAAAAATATATGCAAGTTCCCTATTATCTTTTATTAAAATTTTAATAATTTTCATAAAATAATAGTCTCTCTCTCCTATGGCACTACAGCCTAAGTCAGGCCTTGCCTCTCCTAGCATCCGCCTCCAAGTAGATCTATCCCTGGCTTCTCTCCTCCAGTCATCTACCCTCAATATTTCTTTAGCATCGGTTCTCCCTTCGTCTATTCACCTCTTCCTTGGTATTCCTACAGGCCAACGTCCCACCATAGTTTTACTAAGCATTATTCAAGGTGTTTTGTTACCATATTACCCATTCTTATAAGGCAACCTACCCAGCGCAGTATTTCTATTATTCCATAATTTGCTATAGAAGGTTCATTGTATGACTGGTTTAACTCGTTGTTGATTATATACTTATTTTCCACATACAGTTGTCGCAAATGGGCCCGAATATTTTTCTATCTTTCTTTCAAAATTAATCAGCTTTGTTGTCTTTTCTGTCATGACTCATGACCCTTGTTTCTGCGCCAATATGTTGCTATTGGTCGTATGATGGTTGTATATATTTTAATATTTACTCCCTTATGGACTTCTTTGGATCCAAATACCTGCGACAGAGAAAAGTACGCTTTGTTAGCAAGCATTATCCTTTTCCGTATTTCTTCCTCCTCGCTGCCCTCCTCAGTTATCTGTACACCCAGGTATATGAACTGTTTTATTGCTTCAATATTTACTTCGTCTTTTGTCAAAATATAGTAGTTATTCTAAAAATACCACAAAGAATTAGTTTTAGAATTATATTATTTTCGATAAATTACTTTTTTACTTTCACTAATAATTATTATATGTATTGTTTGGCTTATAGGCAGTTTATTTATTTATAAACAAAAACTTATCTCCAAATGGTTACTACGCTTATTTGGTGCTTGATACAGATTAAATTCGGTACATTTTTAAATCATATTATTCCTAATCTTTTTATTAGTGATTTATCAGTGTTCCATAACGAAAAGGTCATTGGTCATAATCCAAAACGGATCTTAACATTTTTTGTGTTTGCACCAAAAGAAAAATATAACGACAGTGCAGGGGTTCTGTTACGCTGTGATAGTTTATTGATAATAATAATACAAAAGTATCTTTCACAAGTCAAATATAAAAAATGCCAATAAAGTCAATACATATACATACAGACACACAAATATAAATACAGTTAACAATCACAACGAATTAAAATTTGAAATAAAATACTCTCAAATGAAAAAAGGCATTCATTTTAAGATAACTCTTAATTTTTGCCGTTGATTGAATAACCGATTCGCCTATTCAATCAACGCTTAAACTGATGAAGCTTTTACTTTAGCACTATTGTAAAATTTTATGGCTAAATACCTTGAACCATATTCTGGATCTCTTAAGTCTGCCAAATCTGGTGGGATAATGGTGAAAATCTACACGCGCATTTTATTGTCTAAGATGTAGTTTAAAGTGCAACAAACACTGCATAATATAGACATAAGGTAAAGTTAAAATTTTAAAAGCTGTAAAGGAGTTTCTACAGTCTGCTCTATAACCGAGCCCAGAGATAATGATAATACGAACACACTTTCTTTGTTGCCCAAACATTTATAAATATAACAAGAGTGACCCCAAGAGATAATAGTATATTAAGATGAGAATGGAAATTACTATGATATATTGTTAAAATGGTTTCCCTGGAACACACTTGCACAAGTTTCCTGAAAAGGTAAAATTGTTGGCAAAGCCTTTTCGATAGATTAACTACAATATAGTTAGCATAACATATTATGTGGTTCCCAGGTTAATCCTGCATCCAAATGTACCCCCAGAAACTACGCCTCGGTTGCACCTTCTGGTAGAGCAATGTTTCCAATACCAATGTTATTTCTAGTTATAAAATTCTTACGTTCCTACACGTCAAAGGGAGACGGTTAGTTTTTTTTTAAATGGCTTTGGCAGAGCCAATTAGACGGTTAGTTAAAAGTCAATTAAATAAGTTTTTTTCAGATGTTTGGTAATCAAGGGTGTCGAATTCAGAAGGGTGATAGCTTACATAGAAAGTAATGTTATGTCATTAGTAAATAAAACAGTGTTAACTGCCTCATTTTAAAAGTACACTAGATCATATGACTCAAAGCGCTTGTTTGTTTCCTTACCTTTCTATTTCGTGTAAATAACAGAGTTGTTTATGCTAATTAAATAAAAGTACATTAGGTAAATAAGCCAGGTGTTTACTACTTACAAATGACAAATTTATAGAAAACTCATCAACCTTGGACGTTTAAGAAAACATTTTGCCGCATGCTTTCCAGTTTGTAGTTTAATTGTATCTATAACCTTAGTTATTTCTCTGTTATCACTTTCTGTGTGACTATATAGTAGTAAAAACTTTTTTCGTAATTTTCTTCGAGCGTCATCTATATAACAATAATAATTAGCCTTTTATAGCTTACTTACTTAGTCTGTGGAGTTACAATCCTTCATGGGCTTTAGCCGACTTAAAAACATGCCTCCATTCCTCTTTGTCTTGAGCAATCTCCATCAAATTCTCCATGCCCATAGCTTTAAGGGCTCCTGCTATATTATCTCACTACCAGAGCCCGAGGTAGTCCACGTGCTCCCCTCCTAGTTGGGATTTCTTCCAGGGCCGTAAGTACGATGTTAGGGGAGGGTCCGGAAAAACATTTAACCCCTTGAAAACGCATTTTAATGCATGACTGAAGTTTCTTGTACCTACATACAGTGGCGGCTCGTGGTAATTTAAGGAGGGTGTTCAATTAAAGAATGTAATTATACAAACGGTGAATAAGCGCCGCAGGCGAAAACTTTTTGGGGCCTCGCCAAAAGATGTTCTTTAAAATGAAACCTATCTTTGACCCGATTAGTCAGGATGTCACACACTTTTTTTGTTTTGTGCAGAATATGATACCTACTGAATGATGGCTCTTCTTCGGTGGTGAAGGTGGAGGCAGAAGTTACGAATAATGAAATGGCTTTGTCAAAACTGTTTAAAAATCCGTTTATTTTAACGGCATCCAAAGACCGAGATTGAAATTATAGTTTTATTCTTTGAAAATACTAAACATGGAAAACAAAATAAAGAATGTAGTTTATCACACCCACATAATCACATTTTCTATATTGTTCAACTTTAAAACAATGTTTAAACTTTTTGTTTCTTATTGCACATTCTTGTACCAAGTTTATCTCCGGCCAAGTTAGTCCATTCTTTTTATAAGAAGTAGATTTTCAAAACTATTTGCATTTTCCTTTATAAACTTCACGGAATAAGGCTCCACCATCCTAAAAAAACTACCTACCAATATTGTATTTAATAAAATCCCACAACAGAAAATGCCAAACTGAATCGAAACGCTTCGCCCCGGTCTCTGTGTGCAGTGCACAAATGGTCAATGTTTTAAGATAGGAGAATCCCTGGTTCACGGATTTAAGAGCACTCGTTCTTCTATATTCTATAGGGTTACTGTATAGTGGCTGGGTTCAATTTGAATTCTGCACTTACCACGTGCATCTAGCGTAGCGGTGTTGGGCAAACAAATTATGTGATTAATAAATACAGTTATATTTTAATGATACTATGATATTTAAGAAAAAATATTTTAATGATATTTATGAGATTTTTAAAAATATGTATTTTAATGAAATTTGATTGGATGTTCACTGCACAAGTGAACCATTGGAGAAACCGCCCCTGCCTACATATTGCTGTTTTAGTTGACCAACACAAAAAAAAATTTGAAATCACCTTATTTTAAGCTAAATAATTTTGTAAGTAGAAGTAGGTCGTCAATATAACATCTTTTCTGTTTTAATAAAAAAATATACTATAATGTTAATTACATTGTTTGGCTACTTATATCTTTACGAAGGATCTCGGGGGCCCCACTTTTTCAATGTATTATGCCGAAATAACTAATTTCCTAAGTACTAATTAAAATTTTTACGTTAAAGTCTCAAGGCCCCAGCTTAGCTCAGGCCTCAGGGGCCCCTTTTCTGTTCCAATTGCATTTTAGTCGAAAAGACTAATTTCCCCAGTGAAAAATTAAAACTTTATGTTGAGGTCTAGGGTGCCTCTGTAAGGTCTTTTTAAAATCGTGTCATTTGAAAATATTTCGTTGGGATCGGCTTTTAAAATACATACTTTTATTTTCCTCGTTAAAATCTATGCACGGCCAACCAAACGGGGGCCTCTGCAGGGCCCACCTTGGCAGGGGGTCCCAGGGTACCCCCAAAAAGTACTACTCTCCCACCGCAGCCAATTTTTTCATTAAATTTATCAATTTAGATTTAGAAAAACAATTAACAAACCCCCCCCCCCAAAAAAATAAATGATAAGATATGTATAATACAATATTCCAGTTCACAAAATAAAAACCAACAACCCGTCGGTCGTTTGTCACCATTAATCCCTTTATCCTAAAGATAAATAACAGTTTGTCGACGAAAAATCCATTCGAATAAATGTTCGTCGACGAATTGTACATTCGATGAATTGTGCATTCGACCAACTGTTTGTCGACCAAATGTTGTCGACTAATTTTCCGTGACGAAGTGTTTTCGACCAACTTTCCTAGACCCATCAAACCCAGGCCCAAAGATCTCCCTTGCGATTTTTGATAGTGAAAGGTGAAAAGAGTGAAATATATGAATTACTCTGAATCATATTTGAAGGTAACGTACGAAAGATCAGTAAGAAGACGCCAGAACTAGAGCTTCACAATATTCGATAAAAATATCGATATTGTATTGATATCGTATCGAAAATCAATACGATACCGACACAATACATACCTTAGCAATATTAATGTCGATACGATACTCATTATGTGAAATCAATACAATACTCTTGTATTGTCATTGTCGATACGCTTACCTCAATATTATCGAGAATATCGATATCGAGAAAAACAATTAAACGCCACGTGAGTACTGTATATGTATAAGGCCTATTATACAGTTAAAATATTAGTGCGAGAGAGAAGGACGATGAACCCAATAAGTCAATCGATTTCGATATTTTATTTTTAAAACCATCAGCTAATATCGATGTTTTTGAAAAGGAAATTGAAAACTACTTGCAATCTCCAAGACCTGGACCAGACACAAATATTGTATTATGGTGGAAATTCTATAGTGGTGTTTTTCCCGTTTTATCTCGGTTGGCTAGGGATATTTTGTGTGTCCAAGCGACGCGCGACGTCCGTACCAGTCGAGCGGCTTTTTTCTGAAGCAGCAAGCAGCGCTGGTACTAACGAATAAAAGATAAAGATAAAAGTTTCAAATAATTCATTTGTGTAAACAGATGGATGGGAGCTCTTTAAAGGGTAATATTTGTGAGGTTACAATGTAATTTATCCTAGTTCTTGTATATTTTAAAAACATTTTTAATAAAGTATCGTTTTTTTAATTAATGTAATCCTTTTTATGTCGATATTTTATAGAGTATTGTATCGATGTCGTATCGAAATCAATATCAATACGATATTTTTATGAGAAAGTATTGCCGATATCGATACACGATATGATACTTGATTGGCATAACCAACACAATACTCAATACTTACTTAAAAAGTATCGATATTGTATCGTATCGTGAAGCTCTAACCAGAACTCGTGACTGAACGACCTGAGATGGTTTGACCGCTCATTCATAGAAATCTTTCATGCAGCAATTTTCAAAGCTACAATTTTTATCGCCAACCTTCGAAAGCAAACGGCGCAAATAACCCATTTTCAGCGTATCTAATATTTCAAATGCTTCTGGTCTACTTTTAAACTTCTGATCTCTGTTAATTCCATATATTGTCCAGGAACCGAAGCTTTTCACCTCGCAATTTTTACAGAATGAATCGATTTGCTTGAAAATTTGAGAATAAGTAGTGAATAGTCCAAGGATCAAAATCTATATGATGCCAAAAGGCGCTTTTACCATGGGGTGGTTGCCACGCCATCTCGGGGGTGGAAATTTTTTATTATATTTTGACAACAAAAGTTGATAAAAAGGTTCATTCTAAGCAAAAAATGTTCTATACATTTTTTTGATAAAATTAATAGTTTTCGATTTATTCGCTGTCGAAAGTGTTAGTTTTATATCGAAAAAATCAATGTTTTACCAATTGTACTCATTTACGATTCGCTCAATTTTTGCCGTAGAAAAAATTTTTTCAACCCAAGTTCTTGGGAATTAAATAACCTACAATTTCATTATTAAACATTTTTTCGTATCTCTGATGCTAATCTTTCTATTCTGAAGAAAATGGCATTTTTTACCAAACTACAAAAATTCGTTATTCGCTTTTAACTCGTTATTATAAATAATAGGTTTTTTAAAAACTTATTATTTTAAGCCACTCAAACTTCTAGAATCTATTAATAATACATAAATAAAGAATAATCAATAAGGCCAATGACTAAAAACACCGCTATCTTACATTATTATGCTTCCAATTTGATTTCTCCTTTTTTTTTTCAAAAAAATATATTGATTTTTGAACCGTAACTTTTTTATTTTTTATCTTAGAAAGTTTGGTAAAAAAGAATTTTTTAGGGTTTTACAAGATCTATAAGCATATTAAATCTTTTAAAAATCCTCAGTCGCAAAAAGAGGTGACTTTGAAAGGGTTGGTAAAGATGGTTTTTGCATGTTATTACAAGTTTTAATTGTCAATAGTTCACTGAATTTTTGCCGCATAAAAAATTTTTGCAATCCGGGTTCTTGGGAATTAAATAAGCCACAATTTCATTATTAAACATTTTTTCGTATCTCTGATGCTAATCTTTCTATTCTGAAGAAAATGGCATTTTTTACCAAACTACAAAAATGCGTTATTCGCTTTTAACTCGTTATTATAAATAATAGGTTTTTTAAAAACTTATTATTTTAAGCCACTCAAACTTCTAGAATCTATTAATAATACATAAATAAAGAATAATCAATAAGGCCAATGACTAAAAACACCGCTATCTTACATTATTATGCTTCCAATTTGATTTCTCCTTTTTTTTTTTCAAAAAAATATATTGATTTTTGAACCGTAACTTTTTTATTTTTTATCTTATAAAAGTTTGGTAAAAAAGAATTTTTTAGGTTTTTACAAGATCTATAAGCATATTAAATCTTTTAAAAATCCTCAGTCGCAAAAAGAGGTGACTTTGAAAGGGTTGGTAAAGATGGTTTTTGCATGTTATTACAAGTTTTAATTGTCAATAGTTCACTGAATTTTTGCCGCATAAAAAATTTTTGCAAACCGGGTTCTTGGGAATTAAATAAGCCACAATTTCATTATTAAACATTTTTTCGTATCTCTGATGCTAATCTTTCTATTCTGAAGAAAATGGCATTTTTTACCAAACTACAAAAATTCGTTATTCGCTTTTAACTCGTTATTATAAATAATAGGTTTTTTAAAAACTTATTATTTTAAGCCACTCAAACTTTAGAATCTATTAATAATACATAAATAAAGAATAATCAATAAGGACAATGACTAAAAACACCGCTATCTTACATTATTATGCTTCCAATTTGATTTCTCCTTTTTTTTTCAAAAAAATATATTGATTTTTGAACCGTAACTTTTTTATTTTTTATCTTAGAAAGTTTGGTAAAAAATAATTTTTTAGGTTTTTACAAGATCTATAAGCATATTAAATCTTTTAAAAATCCTCAGTCGCAAAAAGAGGTGACTTTGAAAGGGTTGGTAAAGATGGTTTTAGCATGTTATTACAAGTTTTAATTATCAATAGTTCACTGAATTTTTGCCGCATAAAAAATTTTTGCAAACCGGGTTCTTGGGAATTAAATAAGCCACAATTTCATTATTAAACATTTTTTCGTATCTCTGATGCTAATCTTTCTATTCTGAAGAAAATGGCATTTTTTACCAAACTACAAAAATTCGTTATTCGCTTTTAACTCGTTATTATAAATAATAGGTTTTTTAAAAACTTATTATTTTAAGCCACTCAAACTTCTAGAATCTATTAATAATACATAAATAAAGAATAATCAATAAGGCCAATGACTAAAAACACCGCTATCTTACATTATTATGCTTCCAATTTGATTTCTCCTTTTTTTTTTCAAAAAAATATATTGATTTTTGAACCGTAACTTTTTTATTTTTTATCTTAGAAAGTTTGGTAAAAAAGAATTTTTTAGGTTTTTACAAGATCTATAAGCATATTAAATCTTTTAAAAATCCTCAGTCGCAAAAAGAGGTGACTTTGAAAGGGTTGGTAAAGATGGTTTTTGCATGTTATTACAAGTTTTAATTGTCAATAGTTCACTGAATTTTTGCCGCATAAAAAATTTTTGCAAACCGGGTTCTTGGGAATTAAATAGGCCACAATTTCATTAGTAAACATTTTTTCGTATCTCTGATGCTAATCTTTCTATTCTGAAGAAAAAACCATTTTTTTTTTCAAACTACACAAATTCGTTATTCACTCTTAACTCCATTTTTTTAAAATCCAATCATTCTAGGCCGGTTAAACTTCTAGAACCTATTCATAATACATAAATAAAGAAGTCCAAATAAGGTCAATTATTAATTTTAATTAGGGTGGTGATTAGGGGGTTGCTTCCGATCACTTTTCCGCTAAAAAAATAGGGACTGACATTCTTTTCATTATAAGTCACTTAATTTTTGAGTTAGAGACTTTTATCTATTTCTGGAGATAAATATTTTTAAATACTTTAAATTAGTTTAAACAAGTTATCCTCGGAAAATACATAGTATTTAATAAATATATTTATATAATAAAAAAATACATAGAAAAATACAAAGTCCTTCGACTTTGAAACTACAATATTTAGCATTTGACGAAGAAGAGCTAGCATATAATGAAGTATAGCTCGATTGCTATTGGTCTAAAAGAAAATTTAGAAAAACGATTTTGTTTATTTTTTCAAAAGGTACATTTTTGTTAGGTAAAGTTGTTTTGATAAAACGAAAACTTTTGGAGTTATTAGCAGAAAACTTATTAAAAACATTGATTTTTTCGATATAAAACTAACACTTTCGATAGCGAATAAATCGAAAAATATTAATTTTATCACAAAAATATATAGAACGTTTTTTACTTAAAATGAATGTTTTTACCAACTTTTGTGGTCAAAATATAATAAAAAATTTCCACCCCCCAGATGGGGTGGCAACCACCCCCATGGAAAAAGCGCCTTTCGGCATCATATAGATTATGATCCTTGGACTATGCACTACTTATTCTCAAATTTTCAAGCAAATCGATCAATTCTGTAAAAATTGCGAGGTTTTGTTCTATTTTAAGCTTCATTACTTGAACTAATAACAATAATGTTAAAGTGTATTAGTTTTACAATAAATTTTGTTAAAATCGTTGAAAGATTTTATCGACAAAGTGACCTTGTGTTGGTCAAAACTTTATCAATATACACGTTTAATTACACGTTTTTGACGCTTTGATTACATAAAAATTATAACAAAATTGCTTCATATCTGCCAGATATCATTACGCAATATATTTTGACATATGTATATCAGTTCCCCAAAATCATCAGATCGCATCATACAAAATTTTATTGTGATAATAGTGGATTTATGAAGATATTATAGTGGAAGCCAGTAGGAAGGCGAAAAAAAGGAAGGCCCAGGACGAGATGGTTGGATGACGTGGAAGACGACCTGAAAACCATGAATATAAGACAAAGGAGGAGAAGGACACAAGAGAGATCTGAATGAAAGGACATAGCCAGACAGACAAAGACCCATCCAAAAGAAGAAGAAGAATAGTGAATTTATATAAATGTCAACCGCTAACTAATATCAGGGACACTGTCAACTAACACCTTGCTTTCATCATCAGTGTGACTGTGTCTACAGTAAAAGCTACTAAGGTTTCCTAAAGTAAATCCTTCTCCTTAAGGTCTTTTTCCAAGTAAAGATGTGTAATCTGTTCTGTTTGGACAATAACCAAATTTGACAATTCAATCACAGAAACTAAAATGAGCGAACATTACCTGTCAGTGCTGACCTTCCTAAGCAATTTATATATATTATCGGTTTACAACGTTCTCCGTCTTCCGGTACCCATTCGCCATTCCTCTCTGTCCGCACATTGATTTACTTGCAGACATGTATCTGTTCATTGATGACATGTTCTCTTCTTGATCTTCCTTCAGCTCTTCTCCAGAAATCCATTTCGGTGAGCTCTAAGATTCGTTTTGATTTTTCCTTCATATGCCATACCTCGCAGTTGTATGTTATAATGCTTTTCACTACGGCGCCGGCGTTATATATCCTTTTCTTGTTTTGTTTGTTTATCTGCTTGTCCCAGAGTACTGAGTTTAGGAGCGTAATTGCTTTCCTGCCCTGAATATTTCGTTCTATAATGGCTTCGTCCAGTGTTCCATCATTCATGATTTTCATACCCAGGTATTTATATTCGTTACATTTACTGATTGTTTCTCCTCCTTCTAGTATCAAGTCCTGCTGCGTTCCACCGATATTCATATATTTGGTTTTTGCTATGTTGATCTCTAGTAATACCCATTTCCTGTATTCCTCTATTAGCTTTCTTCTTCTTCTTCTTCAAGTGCCGTGTCCTAATCGGAGGTTGGATATCATCATCACTATCTTTACTCTATCCACCGCTGCTCTAAAGAGTTCTATAGAACTGCATCTAAACCAGTCCCTTAAATTCTTTAACCATGACACTCTCCTTCCTATACTCCTTCCGCGTCTTATCTTTCCCTGTACAGTGGAACCTCGATTATCCGTCTCTCTATTAACCGTCACCTCTGTTAACCGTCAGGGTCCATACCTACATAAGTTATATTGACTACATAAGTAAAAATTTAGTCATCAATTAATTTTGTTTGAGCATGCGATAAGCCAAACGAAATTCGTTGAAATCTACACGTGTAGCTATGCCACCATCGCATTTTTTATGTAAATAATTTTTGTTCTTACTCAGGGCTCTGGATTAAATCTCAATTTAAATAGGTGATAAATAATACCGTGCTTTTAGAGTTCTATTTTTAGAATCGCAAGCCGAAAATAAAAATGCACAGCACAATAATTATTACAGTCAATATCTGTGTGTCACCATAATTAAATTTGATTCATATTCGAACATTGACTGTGTCACTTAGTCGTTTGATCAATTAAGTTTTGTTAATGTTCTGTTAACGGTCTTTTCGATTATCCGTCATACCCTTGGTCCGGTGCCCTGACGGATAATCGAGGTTCCACTGTATTATCAGTCTTAGCATTTCATATCGCGGTCCCCTCATTACGTATCCCAGATATTGTAACTTTCTTATTTTTATTGTGTTTATTATTTCGCATTCTTTACCCATTTCTCGCAATACTTCCGTGTTCGTTTTCCTCTGTGTCCATGCTATTCTAAGCATCCTTCTGTAACACCACATTTCAAATGACTGTAGCTTATTTATTAGCTTTCTTGTCATGTAACTAATATCATCGTAGCCTTGTGCTATTAGTGTTTGGTCGTCTGCGAAACAAAGAGTATATAATATAGTGTATGGTCATTTAGTGGGAGTCCCATGTTCTTGCATTTCCGTTTCCAATTTTTAAGAGCTTGTTCCAAATATATTTTAAAAAGTGTTGGAGAGAGGCAGCATTCTTGTTTGAGCCCTTTAATTTGTCAGAAATCCTTCGTTGAGTTTGTTTCCTTGTTTAATTCTCGTGGTCGTGTTGTTATAAATTTTTTAAATTATTTTTATGATTTCTATGTTTATATTTGTATTCTCCATTGCCTCCTATAACTTTACCAAAGGCCACTGTCGTATGCCTTTTTCAGATCAATATATACGAAATTAATCTCTTGGTTAATCGCTGTTTTCTTTTCCATGGCTTGTGTGATTGCAAAAAGGTGATTAATTGTAGATCTTCCGGCTCTAAATCCTGCTTGTTCTTCTGTTTCCATTTCCTTGTATTCGTCTTCTATTCGGTTTTTTTAAGATCCTTCCGTATATTTTGCTGATTGTTGGTGTAACAGAAATACCCCTGTAGTTATCTCACATTGTTTTCGATCTCCTTTTTTGTATATTGCTGACATATACGATAATTTCCATTCTTGTGGGACTTCTTTGTTGTTGATGCATCTTTGTAGTAGTTTCCTTATGTCCTCGTAAAGTCTTGGAGTTCCGTTTTTTATCAACTCGGCTGAAATCCCCCCAGGTCCTGGTGCTTTACCGTTTTTTTAGTTCGGTACATCAAATTTACCTAAAATTACATCAAATTTATTTATCCTAATCAAATTTACCTAAAATTAATATTTAAAAAATTGTTACTTCTTAAGTCTTCTCACGACCCTGCTGTTGTCCAATAGGTTTATACCTATGGATAGAATTTGGGATATCTTCTTTCTTCTTCTTCGGCTTTTTTACATTATGAGTTCGCCGTTTTCATCCTCCACAGCACTATTCTCCCAGTCACCTTCTCTGTGGTCTCTATATATCATATCATTATTTCCTATGTACATTTTCCATATCATAACAGGTCTTCCTTTCCATCTTCTTCCAATCCAATATTATTTTTAACCACCTGTGCTCTGGTATTCTTTGTATAGTAAAACTGATTTATCTACAACTGCTAGGAGAAGAGACGACAGACGTTGGTTTATGCGGTGCAGGTGCAAGTGACCTTGCGGGTTGCAGTTAAATCTGTTATATTGTACATGCCCGAACCACTGCAGTTGAATACATAAGTATTCGGTCTTACACATATTATTTATCTTGAGTCCCAATAGCCCATACTCTTCCTTTAATTTTCTTATCATATATTCTATGTCCTCCCTGTTTTGTGCTTTAACTTCGAACCTCTTTAAATGTCTATCACTACACTTTTTCTTATTTCATCACGCACTACACTCACTGAAAGATCACGATTATGACTTCGTTTGGGACGTAGTATGAGTATGGTGCATTAAAAATCTGCCTAAGGTCCTTCGATTGAAACCTCTCCAGGATTTGAATATTGGATTCGCTTGCACACTCCGACAGTTAAATGCCATAGGTCCCGATAGGTTTTAGAATTACATACTTTATACACTAATAATTTTTTTTTCTAGAAAGGGTTGAGATCAGATCTTCTTCCAAGTAGCCAGTAAAGTTGTCTTAATTTTAATCCAAGTTGTTTTCGTTTATTGGATTATCGGATTGCGGTATATGTTGATTATTAAGGTGTACAGGTGGGCATGTCTAACGTTTAGTTGTAAAAGTACCATGGTATGATTTACTTTCATTAACCGTTATTCGCTACTTTTTTAACCACATCTTAATGGTGTTTATTAATACAGTAGATACATATTAGTAAAGCATCCTACCAGTCTATTGGCTTTTTTCACTTGATCTCTCACTTCTATGTCCAGGTCTCCATAGCAGGAGAATGTAATTCCAAAATATTTTATTTCCATTACTTCAATACTGATGCTAGTTCAATACTGATGCCATCAATTTCTATTTTATATCTGATTGTTCCTTTGGTGATTTCTATTGTCTTAGTGTTCTGTGGGCTAGTCCTTTCAAGACTATTAGACCTGGATCCCGCGTAAGAAAAAAAAGTTGATTAATAGCAAGCTGAAAATTTGTTAATAGCTTAACGGTGTCTAGTCGGACAAACATTGATGCACGGGAACACTGAAACAGGGGAAGTTTTAACGGTGGAGCATGATAAACGTGTCGTCCTGACAAGTTTGTGATGGTGAAAAATAGCAAGTTGTTTTTAAGTTTATTCAATAGCCAACGTTATATAATATATGAAAAAATGTTTGTCCGACAAAAAGTTTGGGCATTTTAACGAGTCCGACACGTAGAACATGTCACATCACAGGAACTATGTTGGTGATGAATAGCAGTCTGATTTTTGCATGAGAGTTTAATGAAAGGTTAAAAAAGCAATTGGAAGTTCTGTCGGATAAAATGAATGGGAAATTTTCCTAGTCGGACATTCTAAACCTGTAAGATATAGACAAAAATGTTGGTGATAAATAGCAAGCTAATTTTGATTTGTTTATGTTCAAATTATATTTTGTAACGCAAAAAGTTATATGTCGGACAAAAAGTTTGGGCAAATCGAAGGAAATAAATAAAAAACATTTTTTCAGAATGACTTAGTCACATATTGATAAAGCTATTTTAGTTGTATGTATATTATTATTTATATTCACATATTTGCATGTGCATATATATACATGCACACTCCAAAAACAGTGAGGTAAGTATCAATGCATGTATATATTGCAAAACAATTATTTTTTTGGGTGGAGTTTGTTCTAGATATTCTCAAAATGACAATAAAAAATGTCAAAGAATATGTGAAAGCAATCTCTTAGGGTTTTCTAATTAGGCGCATCAGAAAGTACGGAAAATTTCCTACAAAAAACGTTGTATACATTTTTTTCCATACCCAAATCTTAACCCTGTAAACGACATTGAAAAATGTGAAGAATCTAAAACTTCGGTGCGTATAAGAATAGACGTAAATATGACACATTATGCTTAGAAGTATGTATTAGAAGGCTGCATTTATCAGTGTGACACTTTGTGCTATACAAAGTAGTATTTGAAAGTACATGGTCTCTGAGTTTCTGTTTGCCACGTGTGTTGGAAATTAAAATTTATATTAACTATGGAGTGTTTTTGTGTCTATTTTTGAGTGTCAACAGTTTAAATTTTAAGTCGCCAAATCAAAAGTGAAACCATTCAACGGAACATTTTTGAGTAATTTTCGAACATTTTACAAAGTTAGTAAAATACTTGGTCATCAATTCAATGAGGTTCAGTTGCCAGATAATTGTGAAAGTTCGATTGAATATCATTCTTCGTGCTATAATGCTTTGCTTGATTGAAAAAGGGTACCTAAATAAATTATTACTAAAATTGTATAACATAATTTTTCTCAACTTTCTACAAATGAAATAATAATGTAATTAATATGTCACATGGCAAGAAATAATTTGCTGCCAAAATAAATCGATTAGTTTAAATTTGAAGTTACGATTGCAATTTATTATGAATTATTGTCAAAAGTGACAGTTTTTCTTAAATGGAAATGTTTTCATAGACATAAGGGTAGACAGGGAATACAGTGCAAAGAGTCGATAGGTGGTCTATCTATCTCTTTTAACAAAGCGATCCCGCGCATGTGGCAGACAAAGATAGCTAGACCACTCAATCCTTAATATAATTTGCCTGATCTACTATAAATGTATTACAGTGAGGTATCTAAATGATGTTGACATAAATCGAAAGATATCGATTGTAATTGATTGCAGGTACTTTTGACATAGAATAATCACCCCTTATTGAAATTTCAAAAATAATTTTTTTAAATTGTCCGACTACAAAATCTACCCCTTATTTTTTTCCGACAACAGTCATTCTTGGTAAGGAATAATTTACTTAATTATATTTCGTCTTTGTCGGAAAGCTATTTATCACCAGCATTTTTGTCTATATCTTACCTGTTTAGAATGTCCGACTACGAAAACTTCCCATTAATTTTGTCGGACAGAACTTCCAATTGCTTTTTTAACCTTTCATTAAACTCTCATGCAAAAATCAGACTGCTATTCATCACCAACATAATTCCTGTGATGTGACATGTTCTACGTGTCGGACTCGTTAAAATGCCCAACATTTTTGTCGGACAAACATTTTCGCATATATTACATAACGTTGGCTATCGAATAAACTTAAAAACAACTTGCTATTTTTCACAATCATAAACTTGTCAGGACAACACGTTTATCATGCTCTACAGTTAAAACTTCCCCTGTTCCAGTGTTCCCGTGCATCAAAGTTTGTCCGACAAGACACCGTTAAGCTATTAACAAATTTTCAGCTTGCTATTAATCAACTTTTCTTTCTTACGCGGGATCCAGGTCTATATCTTCATCTTGGACTATTATTAATGCGTCATCTGCGTAGCAGAGTATTTTTACCTCTTTCGTTTCCCATTCTGTATTATTTTTGAATGGAAAAATTATGATACCAGGAACCACACATGGTTCTGGTTCGATTATTCGCCAATAATATCGTGTGTGTTGTGTGTAATTTTAGTATGCTTACTACTATTTATTAGTATGTAATTTTTGCAGTTGTTTAAGTAAAACACATGCATTAATTGATGTATGGTAGATAATATATTCTTCTAATAGTCGATCAACCTCATCAATGTTGATGTAAAACATGATAAACAACTTTTGGTTGCATTTACTTGAACACACATTTTTTTTTAACAGAAAAATAATGGTTATTCGTAATTATAATAAATTATAAAATCTACTTACTGTGCCATAAAATTGCAAATTTACACAAAGTGATTTTCAGTATTTTAAACAGGTTTTACCTTATTATTAATAATTCGAAGGGCAATCTACTATTTTAGTATTTATCTTACAAGACTATTTAAAAACATGCAATTGTCAATCATTAAAAATGATCTAGTGCTAAAAGTCCATCATTTAGAAACATAATCATTGCATTTATAATCATTTATTATATTGAATCTGCTGATCGCCATTGCTAAAGAGGGCGGAGGTAAATTCTTCACCAACAAGTAAAACCATATAATCCGACAGGTATTTTCCTCACCAAATTTAAGGGTTCGTATTAATCTGGCAGGTATTTTCCTCACCAACTCACTGAGGTATATAATAAAATAAAAATATAGATGTATAAGTAATTTAAGAATATTTATTATGAAAGCATCCGAAATCCGAATACAAGACATTAATTTCCTTACATTATAATAATAGTTTATAATATATATATATGTAAAACGTATAAATTATTATTTAATATTTACTACTTATAATAAGAGACACACTTTACAAAATCCATTCTAGTCATTTGAATAGATTGATACCGTATTATTAAATTTTCTACATTTTTCAATTACAGTTTTACTTGTTTATCTTTGATAGGTTTTGGAATATGCAAATTTTAAATTTTAACATACTTATCTACTTGATATTCTTTAACCTTTTCTAAGGAAATAATATGGATGGATGCGTATTATAAAACGAGGAATTGAAATGCGAATGAAAAGATTCGCAAGCATTCGTAATAGGAATAATAGAAGAACTTGCCTCTGCCCACAAATATGGGGAGAATATGGCATTTTCGTCTTCGTCTGTATAAGTTTCAACTAAATACTCAGCGTATCTATCTAAAATTTCATTTTCTGGTTTGCATGACATGAAATCAAACACAAGACAATCTGATACGTCTTCTGGTTTTATATATGTAAGGCCAAAAGTATGTTTGAGCTACTTGCCTACTTCAGAATCATTCGTATATTCTGATGTTAAGAGACTGAATTTTTCTATACCACATACTACAAGCTTGGTGTAGGTGAAATCTACAACCATGTATTTCAGTGTTCGGACATATTTGAATGATTGCATTATACAGGGTGTCCAGAAACTCTACCGACAAACGAAGACCTACCTCAGATAATTTTAAGAGAATTTAACCCAAATCACCTAGTCCGAAAATGCTTCCTAAGGGAGCTAGAGCTCTTTGAAGGTGGTCTATTAATTAGTTTTTCTTGAATAACTCCAGAACGCTTCTATTAAGAAAAACGAAAATTGGAACACATATTTATCTTCCAGAGATAAATCGATTCCGTGCATTTCGAATTTCTAGTACCGGTCATAGGCGTCCGCTTTGGGTAGGGCAACAGTTATTTTATCGCATAACTTTTTTATCTCTAATTTTTAACCATTTTTGACTCTGGATTATTAAATTGTGAGATATTTTACAACTAAAAGGTACTCTGGTTTTAAGTCGATAGAATACACCGTTTTCTAGAAAAATCAATTTGAAAATTTTTCTTTTTTTTTTATTTCCAAAAAAAAATTAAAAACTATTTAGAAATCCGAAAACTGCTACGTTTATTTATATTTCAGAGATGACAATAATTTCATTTATTGCAAATTTCTAGTACGGGTCATATGAGTCCGTTTTGGGTAGGTCAACGGTTATTTTATCGCATAACATTTTTGTCTTTAATTTTTAAGCATTTTTGACTCTAGAATATTAAGTTATGAGATATTCTGGTACTAAAAGTTACTCTTGCTATAAGTTGGTAAAATACACCGGTTTTTTTGAAAATTTTTTTAATTTTTTTTTTTCAAATTCTAAAAACGAAAATTTTTCAAATCGATTTTTCTAGAAATCCGTTTGTCCTACCGACTTAAAGCAAGAGTACCGTTTAGTACTAGAATACCTCACAATTTAATAAACCAGTGTCAAAAATGCTTAAAAGTTAAAGACAAAAAAGTTATGTGATAAAATAACCGTTGCCCTGTCCAAAACGCACGCCTATGATCGGTACTAGAAATTCGCAATGGATGGAATCGATTTATCTCCGGAAAATAAATATACGTACCGATTTTAGTTTTTCTAAATTAAAGCGTTCTGGAGGTATTTAAGAAAAACTAATTACAATACTCCATTTTCAAAGAGCTCCAGCTCCCTTAGGAAGCATTTTCGGACAAGGTAAATTGAGCTAAATTGTCTTAAAATTATCTGAAAAATCTCTTGTCTTCGTTTGTCGGTAGAGTCTCTGGACACCCTGTATATAGCTTTTTCAAAATCTACAAAAATTTTACTAGGATTAAACTCAATTTTGAGAGCTTTAATAATTTCTGATTTTAACAAATAAAAACGATTGTTGTAAGTTTCCGTTTTTTTTTTGTTTGGCAATAAACAGTATAATAAAGAAATATAATGCCCATTAATTAGCCCATGAATAGTGAATAATTGCAAATAATATCTGGTGCAGTAAGAAAATGTGCCATCCATATAATATATAAAATTCAATGTGGCTAAAAGTCTTATATTTGTTTCACAATTATCTTACTTTTAATACAGTTTATAAAGAGAAAATTTTCCCCCTTGGTTGTTTTTTAAGCACACTTCTTCACAAATTCTTGAACCTTATCAATATTGGAAGGAAGTCGACCAGGCATCATTTTTCGTCGATAATTATATAAATATATTTTTTCTTATGTAACTGACATCAATCGTGGATTTGTTTCAGGCAAATTAGCTGCAAGCTCTTGGCGTATAATTTTTGCTGGTTTTTCAGTAATATTCTCTTCGGCTTTACGTTTACAAAAGTTAGAAACAATTTTCCGATCTATCTTCTGACGATCTGGTTCATGATTTTGTTGTAGGCTACTTCTAGATATTGTAAAATGTGCACCAATAGTAAGTAATTTCCACCTCCAGAACACTTCTTTATTTTTAAAACTTTCACTTTATAAAAAATAAATTTTCAAATACCTTCAAAGGTTTATCGCGATTACTTTCTATTAAGCATTCCATTTTGTCAAAAATTCCAATTGTGACTAAAAAGAAAATACTATAATTAATTAATTAGTTATTATAGGTACCTACTGTAATTTTATAGTAGGTAGATAAATAATTTCCTTGCATGCCTTTTAGTAAAAACTACCTGAAATAACCACTTCGATTTTGGTGAGGAAAATACCTGTGGGATTATGACATACCCTTCCAAACGTAGGCAAAAGATTATTTTGGTGAGGAAATTACACCCGCCGGCTAAAGAAGCGGTTACTTCAACAATAATTAGCGAAACAACCCAAACAACGAATCAACTAAGCAAATACATACCTTAAAACTAAGTTTAAAAGTCAATCCTGGAATCTTGGCAAACTCGTTGGAATAACTGTGGTAATACAACCTTACACAGAATTCAACATACTGATATGACTGCATACCTGATGTTTAGCTTCGAAAGATACTCGTTCAGAGTAGAGATTGAAGATTAGAGGAGACAAAATACAGCCTTGGGTCACTCCACATAATATGATTTTCACTTAATTCGGTGTATTCACCTTCAGCTCTGAGATTTGCGATCTGATTCCGATAAAGGTTTCTAATTATTTTCAGATCTGGGTTCTTAATTCCTGCTTATTTTAGGATTTGCATCATCTTGACGTGCTGTATTCGATAAAACGCTTTCTCGCAATCAACCAGACATGCAGGCCCTGCCCTAGGGATTTTGCCGCTCTGGGCAAGATTTGCGAGCGCCGCCCCACCCAGGGCCCCCGTAAGGGTTACTGGTGCCTGTGTGCAAAAAAGGATTTTGGCGCCCCTTAAGCTTAAGGCATTTTGGATGAACTTTTGAAGTTTATTATAAACTTTAGAAGTCATATTTATTTTATAGTCCATTCACTCACGGTAAAATATTACAAAATCTACGAATTTTAAAGAACCGCTTGGATCGAAATGAAATTTGACTTACACACATCATAGCTAACATGTCAAAGAAAAAAGTGATATTTTTCCGATTGTGCTTTTGCCTTGAATATGAGTTTCACCGCTTCTCGCGCGGGGGTGAAAAAACGTACGTCTAAAAAAGTCCGGAATTGAATAAAATGACTAATTTTAAGCGACTTTTGTTCTACAGAGTTTTTTCACTAAGTAAATACTTTTCTTAGTTATTTGCGAATAAATATGTTCATTTTTCACCAAGAAAAAAACGGCTTAGACGGTTTTTCGCAAATAGCTCAAAAAGTAAGAACTTTATCAAAAAACATATTCTTAGCAAAAATATAGCTCATAAAAAAGTGAAAGCAATGTACAATATGAAGCCTGTATTTCCAGTAGAAAGTAGAGTTGAAGCTAATGAAAAGTATCCATAAAGAAGCTTTATTTTTGTTTTTTTATGTTTATAACATTAAAAATAAGTACGTTACCTACTCTCAAAATAATGTTGGCCCCTTTTTTTTGGTAAAAAAATCGTGAAATCATCCCCTAATTAGCATCCCAAACTACAAGTTACTTTACTTGTATTTCTTTATATGATTGAAGTTTTATGGGTTCAAAATGTGTATTTTTGAAAAGGCTGTAGTTAAAAGGCCTTGAACGAGTGATAATCACAAGTGTATGCAAATTTCGAACAGCCATATCTTACCCAATTTTTGTCTTATAGGAAAACAAAAAATTCAACATATTCAAAAAAGCCAAACCTACATTTTTTACTTTGTGAGATTTTTGAATAATAATTTTTAAGTTTCTTCTAAATGGAATTTGTTTCAAAATTAAAAAGTAATTCTTTAAAACCAAATTTTGAAACTTAAAGGTTAATATATAAATGTTAAAGCGATAACGATTAATTTTATTTGGGATGTTTCCCCTTCATTAGAGGTGATTTTTACGATTTTTTTTTTATCAAAAAAGGGACCAACTTTATTTTGATGATATAAATTTTTAAAAAATAAAAAATATAGCTTTTTTAAACACTTTAAAGAAGTTGTAAGTAATGAGTTTTCCTCGAAAAATGCTTCATTTTTTGGTTATTTCACGTAGAAAAATTTGATTTGGAATTTGACGAATAAGAACCTACTTTTCATTAGCTACAACTCTGCTTCGACTGGGTTTACAGACTTCATATATAAAACATTTTTTTCACTTTTTTTGTAAGCTATATTTTTGCTAAGAGAATTTTTTTTCGATAGAATACTTTTTGAGTTATTTGCGAAAAACCGTCTATAAACGTGGTTCTTTTGTTGAAAAATGAACATATTTATTCGAAAAGTATTGAATTGGTGAAAAACTCGATCGAACCAAAGTTGCTTAGAATTAGTCAGTTCATCCAATTCCGGAATTATTTTGTTTAGAAGGGGTTAAACTCACTTTTAGGGCAAAAGCCCTGGTACATCAGCACAATATCACTTTTTTCTTTGACATGTTAGCTATGTGTATGTTAAATTTCATGTCAATACAAGCAATTCTTTAAAATTCACAGCAAAAACCGTGGGTACATGGACTTTATTCGAAGACTAAAATATCAAAATAAAACAAACAGAATAAAATCATAACAAAATAAATTAAAATGCCTGACTCCTGACATGTTCTCGCACATAAGAATCGGCAGTAACTGGATGATATGCTAATAAAATTTCGTGTGTATTTATACCTTCTTCTTCTTTAGGTGTCGTGTTCCTTGAAAATTTCTTTCGACCAATCCATCTCTTTTCCTCCACTTTTCCTTATATTATAAGGAGAAGTAGATGGTATTTAGGTTTTCTAATTATATCGCCGAAATATTCTGTTTTTCTACTCGTTTTCTCCTGTTTATACTTAGCCTATTTATATTTCTCAACTATTATTTTAAAATTAATTTTTGTTTTTTTTTGCAATTTTTGACCCCGGGTTTTGGCGCCCCTAAAGGATGGCGCCCGTGTGCATTGCACACTTTGCACATATGGTAGCGGCGGCCCTGGCCTCACCCCCTTGGTAGACCCATTAATCACCACCTTCCTTCAGCGATCGCCAATTTAAACTACGATTGTATTTTTATTGTTGTGTGCTTTGCGCTAAATTATTTAGTACCCCATTTACCAATTTATTTCAACGATACACGCTTAAAAACACGCTTTAAGTAAGTCGCACTCTTCTTGCCTCGGCCTCGGCACGGGAAAAGTCTTTTAATAATTCTCCAAGATCCAGGGACTCAGATATTTCGTGTTCAATAGGGATTGTCGCTAGAGCGCTCAAACGTTCATGAGACATAGTTGATCTTAAGTAATTTTTTATTAGCTTTAGCTTTTTAAATCCTCAAAGCAACACTAACGTTGGTTGCGAAATTAAGTTCATACTCTCTAATCATTTTTAGTGTCTCTAGAGGTGTACTCTTGGGCTTCACATTCTCTAAAAAGAGTGAGTGCATCATTTAGATCAGCATAATTTAGACCTTTTGACTCATCAAAAGTTGAAGCATCACATACAGTCGGAAAAATGAAAGAACACCCATGAACGATCACATCAATCACTTATTTTGTATTTGCTGTCTTTTTCTATAACAAACGTTTGTTATTTATAGAAAATGACAGTAAATACAAAATAAGTGATTTATGTGATCGTTCATGGGTATTCTTTCATTTTTCCGACTGTAGCTTAAAACATTTATTTGATAAATCACTAGCAGTCAGCAGTCATATCCTTAATTTGGTTTATGTCGTAAAAAAACTCAAAAATTTCCCCATGGCTCTTAATTTACTGAAATTTATCACTTAATGCATTAACAGTTGTGTACACATCAGTGGCGGCTCGTGATTTTTACAATAGGGGAGGCTATACCTAACTGTAAAATATCTAGACAAATTTACACTAGCAAAAAAATGCGCCAAAAAATGTAATTTAAGGCCCCATCTTTTGACCATTTTTTATTTACATTTCATAATATCATCCTAATTCATAATTTCATGATATCATCATTTTAAAAATAGTTAGTCTAATAGTAAAAGTTTAATACCAAAGTTTGTATCGTTTATTTGTTAACAATTCCATCTATTTGTAAATAGATACCTATGCATATCAAAATAAATACAGATTTGAAGTCTTGCAGTCCATACATAATGAAGCTTCAAATTTTTAAGATACTCAACTGAATTTTTTTAATTCTAAACGCGGCCTACTGCGAATTCAAAAACACGATAAATTACCGATATTTTGCTTTGAGTTAGAGATATCGGAAAAAGTTATTTGAGCAAGTTGTTCCAAATATTATTATAACCCCACATACCAAATTTCATAACAAAATTCGCACTTTTAGATTTTTCATTATATTTAGTCAGGACCCTAAAATTCGTTGTCCCGAGACGCACCCAACCACCCAACCAACGGAGCTAAAAAGCTACACTGCCTCCCTTGGTATATCTCCGGGCAACGTGTGATGGCGCCGTAGATGCCACTGTTAGGAGACCGGGTCTCCTCAAACGCCTGCTGCGCTGCACGGAGCATTAGCAACGGAGAAAGCTGGGCTTCTCGGCTCCGTTCGTGCATCTCGGGATAACCCAGGGTCCTGCCTACAATAATATGTAATAAAACTGAGACGCGATCATGCGTTCTAATGCTAATGCTCCGTACGTATGGATAATTAGTGATAATATGGAATTTACACGTTGTATAATAGTGAGAGTAATTGTTGTTTTCGCGATTCATGATAAACAAAACAGTATAGAGTGTGTAAAAAATTTATGGGGAGGCTGAGCCTCCCTTGCCTCCTCTGACGAGCCGCCACTGGTACACATATATAATTTTTAAATAGAAGTCATCCTTATCTCGTGTCTCTGGATCTAGGTCCATATTTTCATCTTCAGTCTCATAGCCAAATTGTCTTTTCACTTTCCTCTTTCTTGCTATTACTGTGCCTGCGATTTTCGGGTTCTCAATTTCTAAATTTGATGCAAGATCTTTTGCGTCCGTCAAATAGCCCTGGAATTTTAAATCATTTCTGAGAGACTTAAAAATGGATTTCCGTTTTTTCTAATAAACTGACAGATTGATACATTCCCAATATCAATACTCTGCAGTGATTTGCTGACTACGCTGATGTGAAGTAAAATGTCATGCCATATTACCACAGAGCAAAGAACAGTAAAATCACGGATTTGATTTACTAAACAGTTTGCCTCAAGAACAACCATTTTATCGTTGTTTTTATTGACAGTGATTTTTCTACAGAGCATCGTAGATTTCTTCAATTTGGTATTTGATCGGAGTATTTGCATCAATTCTACTTTCCCATCTAGTTTCGGACAAAGGTTTTAATGTTATGCTAGAAATATGATTTTTCAGTATAGCCCAGCGATGAATAGATGCTGAGAAAAAGTTGTAAATTTTTGTCACTACGGAAAAGAAAGAAACTGCAAACTGTGAGGCTTTAGCAGCATCGTTCACGACTAAGTTGAGTGAATGGCTAGAACGTGGGACAAAAAATGCTCTTGGATTCATTTTCAAAATTCTGTTTTGAACTACCAAGTTCTTTCCTTTCATGTTTGCCCCATTATCATACCCTTGTCCTCTCATATCTTCCAAAGGTATTCCCAGTTCATTCTGTTTTTGCAAAATAACCTATATAAGTCCTAACTAAGCCAGTGGTTTCCAGTACAGGCACAAATCCAAGTTCGGATCCCACTATTCTTATGCGATGAAGAAGAAGGCGGTGTTGTCGATTTCCCGTCAAATGAACGTATTGTTATTGTTTAACTGATTTAATTCTCATTTTTACAGTTGCATTTTGCCACCCATGTTCATAATGTAGCGTGATTAGTGTAATTACTTCTAATTACAATAAAACTAGCGGTTCGTAATTTATATACGACTTTATTTATATAAGTTACAGACGAATTTATCTTATACACTAAACTTATTCACAAAATATGCCCGTATTTATACCCAGTTGTTATTCTGGAACAATCGACTCCCATCTCGAGCTATCGGCTTGTTCCGCCTACCTGACGTACCTTCCAGAATTCTCCGGCGAGGCCTAGCACATCCGATTACGTCATTCTCGAGGTGTTTACTGTTATACGGGGATCGGCCAAGATTTCTCTTCCGCTACACTGCTCCCCTCTTAAGATCTGAGCGTCTCGATCAGCAACTCTAAATGAAGGCCCAGGATGGCGGAATCTACACGACTCTCCAGCTCTGCATACACCCTTCAAGAAGAAATAACAGTCTACTGTCTTTGAAGGGTACGACATCTTCGGGTTCATGCAACACACAGTGATTTGTACACCAGTTCCTCTGAAGACCACTTCAAGCATGCTTCTCACAATCTTCCAATCCAGATTTTCTACTGCATGGCCTATTTTTGGTAAAGCCAAATTTTTGATGTCATAATTACACACGATTTTCTTCAAATTAGTTAGAGCACGCCATATGTTCTCGTAGCTTGGCGTGTCCGTATAAGACTTTCTGGTCACCATATACAGCAAAGATCGAGGACCATCTTCCAATCGCAGTACTCTTCCAATTTTAGGCTGCTGATTTCTTAACTCGTCCAGGCGGCCGAACTTTCTATTGAATACGGACGATATTCCTTTAGTCATCTCGAGGTCTTGGGCAACACAGTGGGCCAGAGAGACGTTTTCTGGAACACCAAACAGATCTTGCTGAACTTCTGTGGTCACGCCGAATCTAGCACTCTTTCTCGCTGCGTAATTTGACATAAATTGATTAAAACTTGGCTGTGCGACATCTTTCATCTCCTGTTGGAGGACTCGTGCTTCTTCTGTTTCATTTGAGCCAGCATATGGTGCAAGACGATTTATGTGAATAACTTTTGGTTTACCGTTTGGCAACTTCTTAATTCTATATATTACGTCATTTATTTTCTTCTTAACTTCATACGGACCTTCCCATTGTCTTTGCAGTTTAGGACACAAGCCTCGACGACGTTGCGGATTATAAAGCCAGACAAGATCACCTACTTCGAAGCTTTCATTCTTGCATCGAGAATCATATTGATCTTTCATTCTGTCACTGGCTATCTGGATGTGTTGTCGGGCAAGTTCATGAATGTTGTTCATTCGTAATTTCAGGCGGTCAACGTAGTCTTCGCCTGCAACATGTTCCTCGGAAGGTCCGCAGCCAAACTCTAGGTCGCAGGGCAACCGAACTTCACGACCCAACATCAGGCAGGTTGGTGTTTGACCTGTAGTTTCATTTACGGCCGAGCGGTAGGCCATCAGGAATAAATGAATGTGTTGGTCCCAATCTCGCTGATGTTCAGATACAACTTTGGACAAGTGTTTACCCATCGTTCGGTTCATCCTCTCGACCATCCCATCTGATTGAGGATGCAGGGGTGTTGTTCTGGTCTTATTGGCACCAATCAATTTACAAACGTTTTGGAAAAGAGCTGACTCAAAGTTTCGCCCTTGGTCGGAGTGGATCTCCAAGGGAACACCAAATCGGCTAAAGAATTCTTTAACAAGTACCTCTGCAACGGTAGCAGCTTCTTGATTTGGTAATGCATAGGCCTCAGTCCATTTTGTAAAATAATCCATGGCTACCAGGATGTATTTATTTCCAGCATCGGTTTCTGGAAATGGACCTGCAATGTCGATAGCTACTCTTTCCATAGGACTTCCAACATTGTACTGTCTCATGGGTGCTCTCTTTTTACCAACCGGACCATTACCGGATGCACACGGTTCACATTTTCGGCACCATCTTCTTACATCATCTTTACAGTTCACCCAATAGAACCGTTCTCGAACCTTTTGCAGAGTCTTCGTAATACCAAAGTGTCCACCTGATGTACCGTCATGCAACTGACGCAATACTTCTGACACTTTACTTTTAGGTACAATTAACTGAAGCTTAGATTCTGTACCATCATCGTTCTCAAAGGTTCTGTACAGAAGATCATCTTTTAGTACCAGGCAATTCCATTGGCTCCAGTAGGCCTTGACTTCTGGACTACATGCACTAATGTTCTGCCAACTAGGTCTCTCACCTTGCCGCATCCAATCCAATACTCTTTTTATACATGGATCATCTTCTTGGGCGTCTTGTAACTGTTGGGGCTGCCATTGCTCATTAATTACGGTGGTTCGTCTCACGGGGCAAAATCGTTCCTCTAATTTGGCACAGTGATTACAATTCGCACTGCATGGTCGTCTCGAAAGGGCATCAGCATTTGAGTGAACTCTTCCGGCCCTGTGTTCTATCTCGTAATCATATTCTTGTAATCGTTCTAACCATCTTGCCATCTGGCCCTCTGGATTACGGAATTGTATGAGCCATTTTAGAGCAGCGTGATCGGTGCGAAGAAGGAACTTTCTGCCATACAAGTATTTATGGAAATGTTCGCAAGCCTTCACTACACCCAGCAGTTCTCTTCTGGTAACGCAATAGTTTCTTTCCGGTTTCGACAGGACTTTGCTGAAATAAGCGATGACTTTTTCCTGTCCGTCCTGGATTTGGGAGAGAACAGCTCCTATAGCACTGTTGCTAGCATCGGTATCCAAAACAAATTTTCCTGCCTGTCCCGGGTAGCTTAATATCGGTGCACTGATCAGAGCCATTTGTAGTTGTTCGAAAGCTTTTTGGCACTCTTCACTCCATGTATATTCTTTGCCCTCCTCCGTCAACTTTGTTAGGGGCTTGGAGATATTGGCAAATCCTTTGACAAATCGTCGGTAATATGTACATAGGCCAAGGAAACTTCTAATTTCATGTTTATCTTTTGGTACTGGCCAATCTTTAATTGCTTCAATCTTTTCAGGATCAGCTGTTACACCATTACTCGATACAATATGTCCCAAATACTTAACTTCTCGTCGAAACATGTGACATTTCTTCGGACTTAACTTCAAGTTCGCTGCCCTCAATCGTTGAAAGACTTCTATTAGATTCTTGGCATGTTCATCAAAGGACCTTCCAACCACAATTACATCATCCAAGTAAACCAGGCATGTTTTCCATGTTAGACCTCTTAAAACTGCCTCCATTAATCTTTCAAATGTGGCAGGGGCATTACATAAACCAAACGGCATAGCCGTAAACTGCCAAAGCCCTGATCCTATCGAAAATGCGGTTTTCTCCCGATCGGCTGGCTCCATGTCTACTTGCCAATATCCACTTTTTAAATCGAGTGTGGAAAACCAACGAGAACCGGAGAGAGTATCCAATGTATCGTCTATTCTGGGCAAAGGATAACTATCTTTTTTTGTTACCGCATTGAGCTGGCGGTAGTCGATACAAAAACGCGTTGAACCATCTTTCTTCTTTACCAGAACTACTGGTGATGTCCATGGACTGTTCGATGGTTCAATTACCCCTTGTTTGTCCATATCCTTGATAATCTCTTCGGCTTCATCTCTTTTCGCAAATGGAAGTCGTCTAGGCCGTTGTCTGATTGACTGAGCGTCTCCGGTATTTATTTTATGCGTTACTATGCTTGTTTTGCCCTTATCCTTCTTATCAATAGCAAAAACATCTTGATACTCTATCAGCATAGACCTTACTTTTTCCGTTCGTTCATAGTCAAGGTCTTGGCATCTTTCAATGATCATCTCGACAAGGTCTTTTGGATATTTTGACTTTGATGATTTCTCATTGGTATTCATAGAGCAAATTGAAGCCACGGGAACACACTGTCCGATCAAAGCTCCTCTACTTAACTTAATAGCAGTTTCCCTTAAATTCATAACTCTTACAGGGATGACATCTCGAACTTTTACCAAAGTTTTCGCCGTTAGGAACTCGATATTTTCTACATCTTCGACCATCCTTAAACTTCCCTCTCGGCAGTGTCCATCAAGCATGGTCATCAGAATTTTCTCACTATTACCGGGTATGGTTACGTCGCATGTAGTTAGTAAGCGGATGACATCTTCTTTGTCGTCGTGAAAGGGCAACTCTTCACCGTTGATCCTGAGAACTCCATTTTGAACATCCAATATTGCCCCCACTTTTCGTAGTACGTCCATCCCCAATATGAACTCGTCGGAGATCTCGGCAATTAATACTTGATGTTCAACTGTGGTCTGGCCAATGGATACTGACATATTAGCCTCGCCATATGTATTAATTAGCTCACCAGTCGCTGTTCTAAGCTTTACTGTTGCAGGTGATAATTTATTATGGTCTCGTACTACATCTGGACGTGCGATAGTTCTCGTTGCACCTGTATCCACCAAAAATGATCTACATCTATTACTGATACGACCTTCGATGTATAAGTTGTGGATTCCACCGGAGGACGTAAGGTTGACAGTTACTATGGGGGCTCTAGTTCTCGAGGTCGGCAGTTGCCCCTTGGTGTCGACCCGCTCTAGTTTTCCGACGGCTGTACGATCTTCTTACAATTACGACGAATGTGGCCTACGTCTCCACAATTCCAACATCTAGGCTCGCGTCTCTTTGGCATCTGATTACTTAATACTCTCCGTATCATTTCCTCCAGACGTTCATCGTTGTGTTCGTCACTTTCTTCAATGGTTCTTACTCTATGGCCTCGTGAAGTTTGACTAGCCGTTTCGTGTTCCAATGCAATAGCAAGTGCTTCATCTAAAACTTTCGGTCTTGCTAGTCGTAAAGCTTTCTGTAGTTCATTATCTTTCAGCCCATTGACGAAGGTATCTACTGCAATTTCTTCTAAAACGCTGTCTGGCACCTCTGGATAAGCCAACCGCACCACACGAGCCACATCTGCTTCAAATTCTTGCAGATTCTCACTTGCTCGTTGACTTCTACTTCGCAGTTGTGCTTTGTATACTTGTTGTAGATGGGCATCTCCATAGCGTTTTTCTAGACGAGTGAACAAGGTCTGGTAACAATTTTCTTGACCCTTGGGAATTGACCTTAATATATCTGCAGCATCACCTCGTAAAGCAGCAGTCAAGGAAACAGCCTTTTCTTGTTCGGTCCAATGATTGGCGGTCGCAATAGCTTCAAACTGTCTAAGATATATGGACCAAGAGGACTTTCCATCAAATGGTGGTAATTTGAATCTCATATTATGCGACGTTTCGTCTCTCGGTAGTTCATCTTTCACTAAAGGATCTAACGCTGCTGCATTAACTGATGGTTGTACTTTTGTATCGGTTATCCTGCTCTCTAGCTGTTTGATCTTTTCTTCTACGGTCTCTACACTTTTCTGCATCTTATCGAATGTTCTAGAAACTTCTTCAAATTTCTCATTGTTCTGTTTACAAACTTCTTCTAGTTTTTCGTTGTTTTGCCTACAGACCTCTTTAATTATTTGAGAAGTCTCATCGAATCTTTTAGCAACATTTTCGAATTTCGATAAGATCGCTTGTTCTGCTGACTGGAAGTGGAACGTCTTTGGGTCATCTCCATTCTTCTTGAGGACCTCCTCGAGTCGTGCTTTCAGGACTTTCTTGGACCCACTGGCATCTTGCTCGTACTCTTCTAATTGTTCACGGAGCTGTTTTAGCGAAAGTTCTTCTAGCAACATCTTTAGTCGGCACACACGTACTTTTCAAAATGTCTTTTAAAAGTCTTTCCGAATACCGAACAATTAACGCACTCCGGTTATTCCCGACGAATAAAGTTCAAAAGTCTTTTAAAGTCTCTCTGTAATTCACTTATTTATATCGCACTAAGTTTACCGAACACCGACACCAACTGTAGCGTGATTAGTGTAATTACTTCTAATTACAATAAAACTAGCGGTTCGTAATTTATATACGACTTTATTTATATAAGTTACAGACGAATTTATCTTATGCACTAAACTTATTCACAAAATATGCCCGTGTTTATACCCAGTTGTTATTCTGGAACAATCGACTCCCATCTCGAGCTATCGGCTTGTTCCGCCTACGTGACGTACCTTCCAGAATTCTCCGGCGAGGCCTAGCACATCCGATTACGTCATTCTCGAGGTGTTTACTGTTATACGGGGATCGGCCAAGATTTCTCTTCCGCTACAATAATATTGATTTTTTTTATAATATTAAAAACATAATTTATTATTTCTTCAATTTCACAAATTGGCTGTCTTCTAAAATTTGCCGCCCCTAAATTTGTCCACCCTGGGGCCGGGCCTGCAGACATGCATAGACATCGCAATTGACATATCTGCATCTCAGGAATAAGACTTGTATTGAGAACAAGCCTCTTTCGTACCAACAGAATTTAAAAACCCGAACTGGTTGGGAAAAATTTGACTTTCACACATCTTGTAAATTCTCGTATGGATAATCTTTCAAGCAGACATAATCGAATGCTATGCGAGAATGGCTGGAGTTATCTTCCTGGTAGCAGCTGATCGCTAATTTCCAGAACACTGCCTAGCCTATTTTCGGAAAATAATGCATCATTGTTAAGCAGCTGCCGTAAAAACTTATACTCCCGGACCAAAAGTTTCCAAACTTTTTTCTCGTAGATCCGTTGCCATGTTTTTCAATCTTAGATAGACCTCTTGCTATTCTCTGTGAAAGATTTAAATTTATAAGAGTAGTGAAGACCTATCGTGTAAAAAGAGTTAAAAAATAGCACATTTTACACATTTATTAATTAACTTTAAAACAAAATATAGTAACTGTAAAGGGAACTTTCGGCTCTCGGCAAAATGTAGTCTTTCATTCTGCGTTTAAATTTTTCAAAAATATTTATTAGTTTTCTCAGAATTCGAAAAAAAATGAATGCTTTTAAGTAGCATTGGATCAAGATTTTGCGCCTACCCTCGTAAGTAATTTTATGAGGAATTAACCTAATAATTTTTTTCATTAGTTTATAGGTGAATTATTGATACAAATTAATGAAAAAAATTATTAGGTCAATTCCTCATAAAACTACTTACCTAAATGGAGCGTTTTGGGGCCGTTCAAGTATTACGTAACGCAGGTTGGGAGAAGGGGAGGGGGTCAAAAATCTTCAAAAATTTCGTTACTTAATACATACTTAAACGCCCCATTAAGATGCGTTACATAGGGGGGTGGGGGGTCAAAAAATCTTCAAAAATCGCATTACGTAATACTTACTTATTTATGAAAGAAGTGAAAGAAGTATATTAAGTCTTTCAACTTACTTATTTACTTAGTCCTAAGCCTTTCTACCTTTAGGTGTAAGGCTGGTGGAGTTGAGTTTGGCATTGTAGTCTCAATGCTTTCCGATCTTTTGTGAGGTTTCTTGCACTTTCCAATGTCAATCCCTTCTTCTCGATTTCTTTCCTGATTTCATCTACCCACATAACTCTTGGTCTCCCTCTTTGCGCCCCCTTTTCTACTTCCTGAAAAAACTTGATTTGTGGGTTACAACCTTTTACCTTTCAACCGTCGATATTAATTATATTATTTACTGTCAAAATTACATCTATTATACTATATTTGCAATTTTTGAAATTTTTTGACATTGAGCAGTAGATAACCAAAGTTACTATGACTATCAGGATAGGGAAATCAATGTGTTAGAGAGAGAAGTACCTTTCCAATGAGTAAGAGTGAGATAGATGCTGACGTCACAGCGATGGAATAGTGTAGTTATTTTCCACTAGATGGCGCCACCAATCCGCCATTTTTATTCCATTTCAGTATTTTTCCATTTCAGTATTTTTCCATTTCAACGGCACTAAAGCATATCTCCGTTGTTATTGGTCTGATCGTGACGTGTGAGGTATCATCGGAAAGGGGAGGGGGTAACGAATACGTTAACACAAAAAACAAAGATGGCGGCATAGCCAAAACGGCACTAAAGTATATCTCCGTTGTTATTGGTCCGATCGTGACATGTGAGGTATCATAGGAAAGCGGAGGGGGTAACGAATACGTTAACACAAAAAACAAAGATGGCGGCATAGCCAAAACGGCACTAAAGCATATCTCCGTTGTTATTGGTCCGATCGTGACATGTGAGGTATCATAGGAAAGGGGAGGGGGTAATGAATACGTTAACACAAAAAACAAAGATGGCGGCATAGCCAAAACGGCACTAAAGCATATCTCCGTTGTTATTGGTCCGACGTGTTGTAACAACTAGCTGATGATTTTCTGTTGGAGTGAATGAAAAGGGAGTGGTAAACTCCAACAGAAGTAGTAAAAAGAAGAAGATCTACTTAATGTAGCCAAAGGACAAAAATGTGTGGCTTCTCCGTTGAAGAAGCTGGAGTAACTAAAATACAACTTTGTAGTAGTATTTGTATGGAAGGATGCCAAGACAAAGAATATCGAATTGATACAGGACTAGAGATGAGAAATCATTAATAGATAGATATAACTTGAATGGCTAGCTAAATATGTATGAGAAGGGCCACTTGACACTCAAGGAAGGATTCGGCCAATTTGCACGGCTATTTTTGGCCAGACAATAGATTAAAGGAAGTGACAATGATGGCTCGAAAAGAAGATATGAAGATAATGTTCAGAAAATAGATAGAGTAAATATAATAATATACTGAAAATAGAATGAATTTTTGGGCGCCAGAAGAAGGATAACTAGGTTAACGCTCTTCCAGGTATTCTACGCTGCTATAGAGTATGTTAAATTTGTAGTACAAGTATGTGAAAAGTTATTAAAGATTATTAAATTATAAAAATATACTACTAAAAATAAAGGAGTAATAAGAAAAAAAAATCACAATAAATGTATATTTATTGAATGTAACTACTAGATCTTTTTAACAATCTCTGAGTTAGGACAAGTAACTAGTGTGTAACTCTAACATGACAGGAAAAAGTGATACTAGTGAAAGTCAATTACAAAATCATCATACAACTATGATCTAAGAATACTCTTTATAAGGTTAGAAAAACTGACTACGGGTACCTCTAATACAGGAAGTACAACTTACAACTAGGTTAGTAGAACCCTCACCAAATAATAATTGTACGTTTATAATACGTACACCTTAATTAAATACTACCTGATACTATATATAACATATAAATACCTCACTGTGAGTGGGACAGGCACAAGCCTTATTGAATAAATAAACCTACGAGTGGATACACAGATCCTTTTCCTAACTCGTGGTTTATAATAGTAATAATAACAAGTGAAACCAAAAACTAATCTGAGGGATTAGAATCCAGAAGTTCATATGAATTTAATAAATTAAAGTTAAAGTTAAATAAAGTTAATAAGTTAAAGTTAAGTAAAGTTAATAAGTTCAAGTTAAATAAAGTTAATAATTACAATTTTGACTAATATGTGAAGTTAATTTTTAAAAATTTAATTAAACATATACTAAAATAATGGAATGAGTTTAAATAATTATACAAAAGTGGAACACAGCCTAAAAATAATCAAGATAAGAGTACCGACTACTATTATCAGGGAAAATATCTGAGCTCAGAAATTTATACCTTTATAGATTGCAGAGTGTTGGGGAACGCTATCAATTAAATATTATGTTGTAAAGAAAAAAAACCCTATAAAAAATATAAAGCAGGAAAAATGTGTGTGCAATTGAACTATAAAAAAAAATGTACTAAATATCACAAAACCAGTCTGTCTTTAATAAGAGCACAGTAAATGTTCCCAAACAAACCACTCTTTCCTAATCTTGAAGTTGATGTAATGAGCACCCAAGGGTGCTAACTCTCGCTAGCAGCTGTCCTGCTGGAGGTACAGGAGAGGAAGACTGGTAGAAAGCAGCTGAAGGTACTCAAAACTGTTGGAAAGCAGCTGGAGGTACTCAAAAAAAGAAAATGTGGAAATAATCCAGGCTGGTCGCCTATTGATTGTTTCTCTCTGTGTGGTCTGGCCTTGGTGTTGTTGTAGGGTGGCTTTAAGATTTCATGGTAGGTGCGGGGTAGAACTCATTGGATATAGTATGCTCTAAAATTCTTCAAATCCACTGCTGCTGGATAACTTCACTATACTTTTATTGTAATATTTAATCAATTTGGAACTGAGAATTAGAGGTGAATAATTGAGTCTAATGACCCCGCACACTACGATTCAGACCGAACACTCGAGAAACAATGGCAATCCAAGGCTCACGTTCACAGCTGAATCCTTCGTACCCCTCTACTAAGCATTGGCTGTCAAAGTGGGGAAACCAATGTTGCCACGTTTTAAATGTGACGTCATCAAGCATTTAAAAATTCTGAGATGGGTTTAAGTTCTATTTGAATAAACATTGAAAGAAAATAATTCTGAAAATAATTAAATAATATTTTGGATAGTTAAATAATATCTTCCCATCAATAATCGATTCTATAAGGGGCGGAACGTCACATTCCCTTTCAACCACCAGAAAAAAAAATTTTATTTAAAAAAATTTTTTTTTTTTTTTTTTTCAAAATATTAAACTAGAGTAGTAGTGCTTAGTGTATCATTCCCCGTTGATTCGCAAGATTACAAATAATCACCACTAATAATCAAGGGAAAGTAGGATGGTCACTGCAGCAAATAACGGAAATTGCAAAATATGACCCGAAGTCCTAGTAAAAGTGCTAAAGATGAGACATAATTTATAATGACAAATAAGTGTCGAATTGGCAGTAAATCCAAAGTTGAACTATCCATGGACATCAGATTTATAAGGAGTATATCCAAGGACGAACAACCAGGCAAAGGTGAGAGCCAATTCATACCATAACGCAAGTACATATACTAAAGTCACCAATGAAATCAATAACTATAATAAGTGAAGAATCAAACACTCAATCCTAAATTGGACTAGCAATGGACACCAGATTCGTAATAGCATATCCAGAGAAGAACAACTAGGAATATTTATAGAATAATTTTCACCAATACCAACTAATATAAATAGTGAACATACCAAAGGAATGCAAACACATTAACCAAAATAAATGTGGAATCAGACACTCAATCCAAAGTCAGACTATCAATGGACAACAGATTCACAAAAGCATATCCAATGAAGAACGACCAGGAAGATTTATGGACCAATTCACATCCATACTAAATCATATAAATAAATTAGGTCTACGTACACCCACATCCGGTAATACGAACCTATACAACCAAATAAACAAAATAAGTGAAGAATCGGACACTTAATCCAAAATCGGACGAGCAATGGACACCAGATTTATAGGAGCATATCCAAAGAAGAACGATCAGGAAGATTTATGGACCAATTCTCACTAATACTAAATAACTAACTAAATTAGCTCTAGATCTACCCTCATCCGGTAATATGAGCCTATCGAAACTAAATAGTAAAAATAAAGGATGAACTTATAAGTTCTATGACTCCATGGTAAATACAAAATATGACGGGAACGAGCTCCCAATCTTTCATAAGACTGTATATTCATGTGAACATACATAGGATTATCCAGGAGATATTCCTGAATCTAAGCAACAATTAATGCCTAAGGAAAGAAGAGGGAATCTACTAAAAAGAAAATCAATAATTTGTCCCAGTGGGTTAATCACTAACATTACGACTCTACGTCTATGGAAAGTCAAGCATCAATATACTATGAACTAAGAGACATAAAATAAGCAAACTAGACTTCCCTATTATCGTGTGAAAATGTGCCTGGAATATTTGGAACAATTGCACAAGAATGGTTAGGAAGTGTTGTACACCATTTCCCAACCAGAAATATTATCATGGATAAACATCTGCCTACTCTGACAAGAAAGACATGGATTACGAAATCGGATAGCAGTGATCAGTTGCTGAACTTCGAACCCACGTATTCACCAACTTTGAGCATTAACAGACTAGTTCATAAGAAGAAATATGAAGGACTCAAGAATTCATTTATAAATCAAAATTCCAAATTCATTCCAGAATCATCCTGTGGAGGAAGTAAGAATCCGAATTAATATAAAGTATTTAAGGTACCTGTGACAAATATCAATAAAGTAACCCAATAACAAATTAACAACCACAACTTCTTTCCAATATGGCAAATCCAATGACATGATATAAAAACAATAAAAAAAAATAATAGGTATGTAATCAAATATCCAAGATATAACACATAATCTAAGATATGGTAGTGTAACATAGCTCCATCTATATTAAGCAAGAATACTTGTATGAGCCCACACATCCAAATATCTTAATATATAATAATCAACAGCCCTTTTATTCTGAGAGGTTGAGTACAAACCTAAGAGTACAAGTGGAGGTTATTAACTTGGTAATACTACTGGCTGGATTAGTATTTGAGAATATTTGTCGATAATGACTCAAATGCAATCTATAATACAAAAAAATAATAATAAACTCATACAAGCGGTATTACACAAGAATTCGGTACCTAATAACTAATACGTGAGAAATCATCAAGCCATGCCGAAGGATAAAAATTGCTATGGTCAGGCATTATCTGGTGATTAACAATTTAAACTAAAATACTATACCATAATAAAACTAATTAAAGGCAAACACAGGAAGATATTAGCTTAAACAACCCTGTTAAGCTAATCTTCTTCCGATGAAGTTGAAGAATCCACATCGTCCATGGTGTTGTCAGGCAGTAAATCCTTTACATGAAATTGACCAATTCGCTTATTAGTCGAATTGTCCTTTAATTCATAAATCAAAGGAGATATTACCCTTGAGACAGTACATGGGACATATTTCTGGCAAAACTTTGCAGAAATGGCATCACCCTTATTGGATTTGACAAAATTGCGCTTTAAGACTCGATCACCAACAAAGAATCGCAGATCTCGTTTCCTCAAATTATAGTGCTGCTGGTTCCTTAGGTAAGAAGTTTTTAACTTCTTCCTAATGTCTGCGAAAATATGAGGTAACGTCTGGAGATCATCTAAGCGATGAAGTTTCTCAGATATTTGAGGAAGATTTTCGGAATTGTCTGAAATTACACCAAAATAATCACCTGATAAAGCCACATTCCTACCAAAATTCAAATATGCTGGAGAGCACTGGGTAACTTCATGGACAGAAGTCCTTATGGCTTGAGCTATGGAATGAATATATTGATCCCAAGCTCTGTGATCAGGGTAAGTATAGGACCTTAGAGCTGTGACAATACTGCGATTTACTCTCTCAGTATGATTTGCTTGTGGATGGTAGGCAGCATTATAAAAGGTCTTTTGAACCTTATATTTAGCTAGAAGATCTTTAAAGGCCTTCGATACAAACTGAGGACCGTTGTCACATGACACAATTTGAGGAACACCATACACCAAAAAGACTTGTTCCTCCAAATATTTTAAAATTGCTGGAGTTGTGGCCTGGCGAAGGGGACAAACTAAAGGAAATTTAGTGAAATAATCCACAACTACCAGGCAATAGGTATTACCCTTGTAACTCCGAGGATAAGGTCCAATGAGATCCATTGAGATCATCTGCCAAGGAAAATTTATGTTCCTGAAGGAACCCATAAGTCCAGCCTGTGGTAGGTTACTTGGTTTACAAGTAGCACAAACCATGCATTTAGAAATGTACCTTTTTATAGACTTCCGCATACCAGGCCAATAATATAATTCGGCAATACGGTGATAAGTCTTATAAAAACCGAAATGACCCGCCGTAACTTCATCATGAAACATATGCAGAATATTTTCCCTATTTGGCGTAGGTACAACTATTTTCCACTCCGACATATTGGATAAGGACTCTATCGGACTTAAGATGTGTTTGTACAGAATATTATTCTCTACCTTAAAATCAGGATATTTTTGTGGGTCTTGAGTGACCCTATCAATCATATTCTGATACCACATATCAGGACTTAAAGAGGACAGATCTAGGACATTAATATCATGGACACGTGAAAGAGCATCTGCGACCACTACCCCGTTTGCCTTTCTATGGACAATCTTATATGAATAGGCAGCCAGTTTGCATATCCATCGAGAAAGCCTCTGTGAAGGGTTTTTCATACTATGAAGCCATACTAAGGAACTATGATCAGTAATTATAGTGAAATTACGACCTTCCAGATAATAACGAAAAGCTTCTAACCCATGGATGATAGCTAAGAGTTCTTTCTCCGTAGTTGAATAGTTTTTCTGGGCCTTGTTCAACTTCTTACTAGTGTACGCTATGGGGTGTTCGGAGCCATCTTTCAACTGAAATAATACGCCTCCAGAAGCTGTATTAGAGCAATCTGTCATTAGATAAAAATGCTCATCAAAATTAGGTGACATCATAACCGGAGCGCTCGTTAAAGCATCTTTAACGCGCCTAAAAGCTTCGTCAGCCTCAGGAGTCCAAGTAATGGTCTGTCCCTTTTTCCTGTTCTTCAAAAGATCAGTAAGAGGTGACAACAAAGTAGAGTAGGACGGTACAAATCGCCGATAATAGCCACACATTCCCAATATCCTACGGACTTGGGTGGTGGTCTTTGGTATAGGAAAATTTTTGATAGCAACTATTTTCTCAGGATCAGTCCTCAGCCCCTGGTTATCCACAACATAACCCAAGAACTTAAGACTAGGGCGACAAAACTGACATTTATCCAGATTGACCGTTAGATTAGCTTCCTTAAGACGTAAAAATAACTTATCTAAAATTTCCATATGAAGGGAAAAATCAGGAGTGACAACCAAAATATCGTCTAAATAATAGAAAACATAGGGCTCTAACGGTGGACCAATGACTAAATCCATCAGACGACACATTGTCTGAGGAGCAGAAACAAGACCGAAAGGCATGGTGACAAACTGGAATAATCCTTTACCACTGACAGCAAAAGCAGTATACTTCTTGCTCTCTTCACTCAGTGGGATCTGTAGGAAGGCCTTAGACAAATCAATAGAAGAGATGTATTTGGCATTCTGAAGTTTGCTCAAAATCACATCTATTCTGGGGATAGGATAAGCATCCCTGTTAGTTGTGATACTGTTTAGTTTTCGACCGTCAAAGCAGATCCTGAAGGATCCATCCTTCTTCTTCGTTAACCAGAGCGGAGAACAGTAGGACGATGTTGAAGGTTCTATGATATTTAAAGCAAGCATCGAATCTACTTCCTTTTCTAAATCTGCCTGCCAGGCTTGAGGTATGGGGTACTGATATAATCTGAAAGGAGTGGGATTTCCCACTTCGATAGTGTGAGAGATTAACGACGTACGACCTAGTTTGTCTTTTGAAGAAAGAGTAGTAAATTTAGAGATCATACTCTCTAATTGCCTTTGTTCAGAGCTTGATAAACTAGCAAAATCGTGAATAGCACTAAGGGTAGATAAATTAAATTCAGATATGGAAAAAGAAAAATCAGAACAACTTAAGGTACTATTGAAAGCATTGAAAAAGTCCATACCTAAAATTATAGAATTCTGCACGGAAGGAATAACATAAAATGTAATTTCCCTACATAAATCTGCCACTGTGATTTTAATTTGGAGTTTGCCCGTAATGGACTGAACTGTACCATCTGCAGTAGATACTTGCAAAGATGAAATGGGCATAATGGGAATACTAGAATTTTTCAATAAATTTAACGAATGTGCCCCTATCAATGAAATATTAGAGCCACTATCTAACAAAGCTAAACACGATTGTCCTAAAATTTGAATAGGAAGATATGGCCTATTATCATTTTGTTTCCTAACTAATAACGAATTAATATCTAGATCTAAAGTATTTGGTTGTCTACAACCGTTATATGGAACTAACCCAGACGTATCATCATCATTAACAAAACTAGAATCTAATATAGATAATGGAACCACATTACTATCACAATTATTATTGTTACGTTGAACACTACCAATCAAAGAAGCGTTTGTAAATGACCATCTGTGATCATTTGAATCAAGCGAATCTAACGTATTATCTATAGAAATAAATTTCTGGTTTAATTTTGTTTTGTGGTGTGTGCTGCTTTCTTGAACGACACCCCTTTCCCTTTTCGTGAAGATGGGTTTGGGTTGCTGGATGTGCTTGGTCCAGCAGTTTCGTTTGACGATGGGGTTTGATTCCCTGATTGGATGTTGGACGGAGAAACGTTCAGGGGACGGACCTCCGACGTGTCGTTTCCCGAACACTTAGAACAGTTTCTTTTAAGGGTGTTCTCTCGGCCACAACCATGGCAGAAAATACGATTTTGAGGAATCCCACAATTGTAAAATGGGTGACCAGGCTGATCACAATTCCAGCAGACAAGAGAACTAACAACCGAAACATTATGTTCATGACCCTTATTTAGCCAAGAACGTTGCCTAAAGGAAGTTGGCTGAGAAGAAGAGTTAGAAGAGGATCGAGATGTGGATGGAGGTTGAGAAGACCAGGATAACGTTTCCTCCAAACGTTTGCATTTTATAGTAAGGTCATCAATGTTCTGAATGTCCATAAGAGCTAATTGTTGATGATAAAAGGGCAATAGACATTTAAGGATGATTTTAATTTTAGCTAAATCTGACAAAGGAGTGTCTAAACGACTACACATACCTAATATAGTATTAATAAACATAGTAACAGATTCCCCAGGTTTCTGCTTATGATTCTTAATTTGATCTAATAAATCATCCTGGAATGAATACGGAAGAAAATCCGACTTCAACTTTTTAATCAGATCAGACCAACAAGAAAAATTACCCCTGTTATTCATAAACCATGTAAAAGCGGTCCCGGTGAACAACTCAGCAGAAGCAGCAAACAAATCCTCTTCAGAAACACCTCTAGATATTCGAAGACATTCAACCCTTTCTAAAAATGACATCACATCAGTGTGCTGTTTTTCACCTGAAAATGAAATACCCCATTTGTGTACTTGAACAGGTTTGGAGTACGTAAAGCTAGGTACATTGACTGAAGCATTAGGAGTAGAGGTAGCAATGGGGTTAACTCTAGAATCAAGTTCACCCTCTAGTGTTAATATTTTAAGAGAAACAGACCTCTTGAACGGTTCCTGTTCTTCAGAAGGACAGTGTAGCAAGTGTACACGGGCAGAAATATGGCCTAGACGAGATGTTAATCGCGCATACTCTGTATCCTTTACAGTTCCCCTAAACTTTTCGATTTTTTTAGACAAGCTGTCCAATGTTTCAGTGATTCCTTTTTGTTGTTCCTCAAAAGGAAGGGATACAGCTGAAATTTGGAGAAAACTTCTATTGCCAGCTTCTTGTTTCAAAGCACCTCTCAAAAGATTGCGTTTTTTATCGACAGTTGTCGACTCCTCTGGCATTATGTCCCGAATCTTTAATTCATAATCCAATTCATCCACCAGAAGATGTTCAGCTTTAAAAGCACACATGATGAGAGCAAAGTTATTGACAAATAGTCCAAAGAACAGAAATATGAAAAATATGAAAATATGAAAGTTTGCACGCAAAATATATATAATATAAACCGAGAAAATATCAGCAACACACCAACAAAATCAAAATAGCCAGCAAAAAAAAAAATATATATATAATGCAGTATATAATCTAATAAATAAGATCAAATAAATATATAAGATCAAATAAATGGATAAATAATCCAATAAATATTGTATACTCAAGTAAACCTACTACCTAAATACTGGAAGTAAATTTTTTTATTTATATGTAACTTACCACCACTCTAGAAAAAATATATATCTATAATAATAATAATAATAATCAACACTTAGTTGTACCTCCAACTATACCACTATTGACTGAAGAAATAAAATTGTTATATGAATTATATTATTAATAGCAATATTAAATATAAGTTCCCAATAAAAATTCAAAATCTAACCCAGAATGTAAGCTGCACAAACATATACTATAATGAGGTCCCAAAATATAAACAAAAATCAAAACAGCGTTTAAGAATACCTGATATGTATCAGAAATTAAAAATAAAATAAATAAGTAACAATATGTGTATAGGATACCAAACGGAAATAACAAAGAGATTTCAGATAAAAGAGAAGAATTGACCTAAATGAATACTGTCTCAGACCAAAAATAAAGCCACCACGTTGGAAAGCCGATGTAGGTACTCAAAAAAAGAAAATGTGGAAATAATCCAGGCTGGTCGCCTATTGATTGTTTCTCTCTGTGTGGTCTGGCCTTGGTGTTGTTGTAGGGTGGCTTTAAGATTTCATGGTAGGTGCGGGGTAGAACTCATTGGATATAGTATGCTCTAAAATTCTTCAAATCCACTGCTGCTGGATAACTTCACTATACTTTTATTGTAATATTTAATCAATTTGGAACTGAGAATTAGAGGTGAATAATTGAGTCTAATGACCCCGCACACTACGATTCAGACCGAACACTCGAGAAACAATGGCAATCCAAGGCTCACGTTCACAGCTGAATCCTTCGTACCCCTCTACTAAGCATTGGCTGTCAAAGTGGGGAAACCAATGTTGCCACGTTTTAAATGTGACGTCATCAAGCATTTAAAAATTCTGAGATGGGTTTAAGTTCTATTTGAATAAACATTGAAAGAAAATAATTCTGAAAATAATTAAATAATATTTTGGATAGTTAAATAATATCTTCCCATCAATAATCGATTCTATAAGGGGCGGAACGTTGGGCGCCCCACGTTGGGCGCCAATGTAACAACTAGCTGATGATTTTCTGTTGGAGTGAATGAAAAGGGAGTGGTAAACTCCAACAGAAGTAGTAAAAAGAAGAAGATCTACTTAATGTAGCCAAAGGACAAAAATGTGTGGCTTCTCCGTTGAAGAAGCTGGAGTAACTAAAATACAACTTTGTAGTAGTATTTGTATGGAAGGATGCCAAGACAAAGAATATCGAATTGATACAGGACTAGAGATGAGAAATCATTAATAGATAGATATAACTTGAATGGCTAGCTAAATATGTATGAGAAGGGCCACTTGACACTCAAGGAAGGATTCGGCCAATTTGCACGGCTATTTTTGGCCAGACAATAGATTAAAGGAAGTGACAATGATGGCTCGAAAAGAAGATATGAAGATAATGTTCAGAAAATAGATAGAGTAAATATAATAATATACTGAAAATAGAATGAATTTTTGGGCGCCAGAAGAAGGATAACTAGGTTAACGCTCTTCCAGGTATTCTACGCTGCTATAGAGTATGTTAAATTTGTAGTACAAGTATGTGAAAAGTTATTAAAGATTATTAAATTATAAAAATATACTACTAAAAATAAAGGAGTAATAAGAAAAAAAAATCACAATAAATGTATATTTATTGAATGTAACTACTAGATCTTTTTAACAATCTCTGAGTTAGGACAAGTAACTAGTGTGTAACTCTAACATGACAGGAAAAAGTGATACTAGTGAAAGTCAATTACAAAATCATCATACAACTATGATCTAAGAATACTCTTTATAAGGTTAGAAAAACTGACTACGGGTACCTCTAATACAGGAAGTACAACTTACAACTAGGTTAGTAGAACCCTCACCAAATAATAATTGTACGTTTATAATACGTACACCTTAATTAAATACTACCTGATACTATATATAACATATAAATACCTCACTGTGAGTGGGACAGGCACAAGCCTTATTGAATAAATAAACCTACGAGTGGATACACAGATCCTTTTCCTAACTCGTGGTTTATAATAGTAATAATAACAAGTGAAACCAAAAACTAATCTGAGGGATTAGAATCCAGAAGTTCATATGAATTTAATAAATTAAAGTTAAAGTTAAATAAAGTTAATAAGTTAAAGTTAAGTAAAGTTAATAAGTTCAAGTTAAATAAAGTTAATAATTACAATTTTGACTAATATGTGAAGTTAATTTTTAAAAATTTAATTAAACATATACTAAAATAATGGAATGAGTTTAAATAATTATACAAAAGTGGAACACAGCCTAAAAATAATCAAGATAAGAGTACCGACTACTATTATCAGGGAAAATATCTGAGCTCAGAAATTTATACCTTTATAGATTGCAGAGTGTTGGGGAACGCTATCAATTAAATATTATGTTGTAAAGAAAAAAAACCCTATAAAAAATATAAAGCAGGAAAAATGTGTGTGCAATTGAACTATAAAAAAAAATGTACTAAATATCACAAAACCAGTCTGTCTTTAATAAGAGCACAGTAAATGTTCCCAAACAAACCACTCTTTCCTAATCTTGAAGTTGATGTAATGAGCACCCAAGGGTGCTAACTCTCGCTAGCAGCTGTCCTGCTGGAGGTACAGGAGAGGAAGACTGGTAGAAAGCAGCTGAAGGTACTCAAAACTGTTGGAAAGCAGCTGGAGGTACTCAAAAAAAGAAAATGTGGAAATAATCCAGGCTGGTCGCCTATTGATTGTTTCTCTCTGTGTGGTCTGGCCTTGGTGTTGTTGTAGGGTGGCTTTAAGATTTCATGGTAGGTGCGGGGTAGAACTCATTGGATATAGTATGCTCTAAAATTCTTCAAATCCACTGCTGCTGGATAACTTCACTATACTTTTATTGTAATATTTAATCAATTTGGAACTGAGAATTAGAGGTGAATAATTGAGTCTAATGACCCCGCACACTACGATTCAGACCGAACACTCGAGAAACAATGGCAATCCAAGGCTCACGTTCACAGCTGAATCCTTCGTACCCCTCTACTAAGCATTGGCTGTCAAAGTGGGGAAACCAATGTTGCCACGTTTTAAATGTGACGTCATCAAGCATTTAAAAATTCTGAGATGGGTTTAAGTTCTATTTGAATAAACATTGAAAGAAAATAATTCTGAAAATAATTAAATAATATTTTGGATAGTTAAATAATATCTTCCCATCAATAATCGATTCTATAAGGGGCGGAACGTCACAGTGTGAGGTATTGGAAAGGGGGGTGTTGGATCGTGACGTACAAAGGGATCGTTGGAAAGAAGCACGTTACATATACTATATTTTATCTACGACAATAACATAATATGTTATTTAAACCAATCACGTGCAGAAATCTAAGCATTACGAGTTGCATACTATATTTTATCTACGACCGTAACATATTCGGCATTTTTATTCCAATTCGCCATTTTTATTCAAATTCGCCATTTTTATTCAAATTCACCATTTTTAACCCAATTTTCCTTGACATTACATCGAAGAAATCTACCATAGTTTACCTATTAGCCGCTGGATGACGCCATTTTTAGTCAATTTTTATTCAAATTCGCCATTTTTATCCAATTTTCCTTGACATTACGTCGAAGAAATCTACCATAATTCAGCTATTATCCGATAGTTGGCGCTATACATCTCGTTAGCATTGGTCTGATTGGAGATTGTGGTACGTTAAAGGTGTGGGTAGTAACGAATATATTCATCGATATGAAAAAGAACTTCGACTGAGTTGACAAAGACAAAAAAAAATCTAGAAGGAAGATATTTAATAGAAAAAGATTGCAAATTTTCAAAGCAAAAGTCTTTTAGAGTAATTCGATTGAGAAAATTATATATACACAAGTAAAAAGAGAGGCATAGACAATAAAAGTTGTAGGTATGTAGTACCTAATGACAAAGACAAAAAAAAATCTAGAAGGAAGATATGTAATAGAAAAAGATTGCAATTTTTCAAAGCAAAAGTCTTTTAGAGTAATTCGATTGAGAAAATTATATATACACAAGTAAAAAGAGAGGCATAGACAATAAAAGTTGTAGGTATGTAGTACCTAAACGGCTTAACGTAGAGAGGCATATATTTTATCTACGACCGTAACATAATTTATGTGTAAGCGATGGTGACATCTCATTAGCATTGGTCTGATTGGAGATTGTGGTACGTTAAAGGTGTGGGGAGTATCGAATATGTTATTTAATCCATAAACTAACCGTTACGAGCTGCATACTATATTTTATCTACGGCCATAACATTTGGTGCCACCAATTCGCCATTTTTATTCCAATTCACCATTTTTATTCCATTTCAGTATTTTTAGTTAAACTCGCTATTTTTATTCCAATTTGTCCTGATACAGATATTACGTTGAAGGAATCTACCATAATTCGTTCTAAATGTGATCTCAAAATCCCATACATAAAACAAATTGAATTTATCGATATGAAAAAGAACTTCGACTGAGTGCATTATAAATGACAAAGACAAAAAAAATCTAGAAGGAAGATATTTAATAGAAAAAGATAGCAAATTTTCAAAGCAAAAGTCTTTTAGAGTAATTCGATTGAGAAAATTATATATACACAAGTAAAAAGAGAGGTATAGACAATAAAAGTTGTAGGCATGTAGTACCTAAACGGATTAACGTAGAGAGGCATAGACGTAAGGAGAGACGTGGACAATAAAAGTTGTAGACATGCCTAAATGGCGTAACGTAGAGAGGCATAGACAATAAAAGTTGTAGGTATGTAGTGCCCAACGGTATGGGCGCACAAAAAAATTTCCTAGATCTACTGACAAACTGGGCATTTCGCAACATCTAGCAACAGCGCCTCCCATAAGAGTCTGTGTATTAGAGTTAGATAGAAAATCAATTTTTCCCCAGATGCTGGGGGAAATTAAAAAAAAATTTAAGGTCCATTCTGCTCATTTTTGTCTCGTTTTGTGGTGGAGGCCCGACTTTTACGTCACGATTGGACCAATAAAACAGAAGATATAACTAATGCCCTTTTGGCTGTATCCTGAAAATACGTAACTAATGCCCCTGATAACGTATAAGATATAATAGAAGCAGTATTTTGATATGTCCAATCCATCCCTCTCTGAGAGATATGCGAGGTATCATGTGATTTAACAAATTGAATAATATAGAAAAATTAAACATAACATCATGCCATAAAGACATTAGATACAAATGATTTAACCACCAGACACAGAAAAATCAAATAGAGCAGAATGTTAAAAAGGAGTTCTGTATCTTCAGTCCTCTTGGTGCAATAGGGACATACGAATTCTCAAATGATACGATTTAACCAATAGAGTTCAGTGACAGAAAAATAAAATACATCATGTCAAAAGGGTCTTAGATACGTATTTTCCGTCCAATCGTAACTTACAGTACCTCAACCAATAAAATACAATGGCATAAAAATCAAATACATCAGCATGTCAAAAAGGCTTTAGTATTTTCTTTTCTACTGAGAAACATCCAAATCTTTCGTAAAATATTATACACGGGCGTTCTTTCTATATGTCCAAACTAGTAAACCTCTTATTTTTAACACGCAACTCTCAATATTTACATTATTTCTTCCTAGAAAATATCAGTGTATCAAAATGGAATACAAATATATGCAAACCACCAATTGCTAAATCTATCATTATATCGCTAATACCTAAAATACATATCAGATAAATTCTTTCGCTAAGTCCAAACCACCGATATTTCTCACATTATTTTCAAACCAGATTTAGAGTTCTAGTCAAGCATAAAAATCAAATACATCAGCATGTCAAAAGGGTTTTAGTATTTTCGTTTCTACTAAGAAACATCCAAACTTTTCATATACTATCGTGTTGTATACTTTTGTACACTATTGGTTTTTATAATTTGTTTAAATTTTTTTAATAAATGTAGCAATAACTTCGAAATTATGGCATTTAGTTGTAGGGAAAATAACATGAAAAATAATCAGTATTTCTTTAGGACTTCAAAACTCAAATAACGACTTCTTGTCCTATTAGAAATACGGAATTGGATTTCCAGAAAAACGGAAAATCTGACAACAATGTAATTGTCACTATAATATAGACCGCCTCAGAAAATTCATACCCATCAAAATCTATAAAAATCTTGCAAGCCGTTTCCGAGATAATTGAGTGTTTCCATACATAAAACTCACTCTGTATGCAAACCAGATTTAGAGTTCTAGTCAGACATAAAAATCAAATACATCAGCATGTCAAAAGGGCTTTATTATTTTCGTTTTTACTGAGAAACATCCAAATCTTTCGTACTCTATTATACACAGGCGTTCTTTCATTATGTCCAAACTAGTAAACCTCTTATTTTTACCATGCAACTCTCAATATTTACATTATCTCTCCCTAGGTGCAAAATGTCAGTATATGAAGCATAAATATATGCAAGCCACTAATTGCTAAATCTATCATTATATCGATAATACCTACAATACATATCAGATAAATTCTTTCGCTAAGTCCAAACCACCGATATTTCTCATATTATTTTCAAACCAGATTTAGAGTTCTAATCAGTTGGAGAATACAAATTTTTGTTATAAAGTACGTTTTAAATGTGATCTCAAATAAAATCCCATGCATAAAACAAATTGAATTCATCGATATGAAAAAGAACTTCGACTTAGTGCAATATAAATGACAAAGACAAAAAATATATCTAAAAGGAAGATATCTAATAGAAATAGGTCGCAAATTTTCAAAGCAAAAGTCTTTTAGTATAATTAGAGTAATCCGATTGAGAAAATTACTTATTATGGGTATACACAAGTTAATAATAAGCAAAAAATCGAACTTCTATTGATCCAATCAAAAAAAATCAAATACATTTGTACTATGAGAATGATCTCCGAAAGGGAAATCGATAGGTCAAAATAAACTAATTTTAAAGTAAAAATGTGGCTTATTCACAATAAAAATAATAAATAATAAATTTTCTTGCGCTCCTTATTGTTTTACGAAAGATACAAAAAAAAAAAAAAACACGAAAAATACACGATACGTAGGTAGAAAATAATGTCATTATTAATTATGACTTAATCATTCTTTCGAATGTTTTTAGTACGCATGACTCTAAGAATTTACCCTGGTATGATTCTGGTTTCGAAGGATCTTTGGACGGTTTTAAAATAATTCGAACTAGGTTTCGAAGGATCTTTGGACGGTTTTAAAATAATTCGAACTAAATATATTCTTACCAACCATCTGGAAACTTAAGGTGTGTGTCGATATAATTCTTTATTTGCACTAACGCCATTACTACAATCGGAAATTTTCTTAATCATTCTATAAGTACAGTATTTTAATTGCATTTTAAACAGGTTTCTAATTCACTTATGGAAAAATTAGAATTAGAATCAGAATCAGATTAGAACTTTCATATTGTGATACATTTGTATATGGAAGAAAATAATACGGTATGTATAAGATACAAAATTCAAGCATTGGAAAAGCCATACAAGAGGCACACCAAATTCAAAAATCTTGACTATTTCGTCTAAACATGAATTAAAATTTCTAGTTCTATCTTCTAGCTTCTCATCCAGCTTGAAATAGGATATTAGTATTCATATTTATTATTTCAAAAATTTTAAGATATCGTGTCTTTTGTTGTAGGTATACTGTCACATTTTCAATACATATTACCCAATTTTTACTTACCCATCATCGAGTTAATTTATAAATGCAATAAGTAACTCCTTAAGATATTATGCTTTCAAAAAACGCTACCAACCAATCTCCTTCATATTGGCTAGTTTCAAATGTATTTCTACAATTACACCATTATTTGCCGAAATATTTTAAAGCAGTGTTGACAACGTCTAAAAAACTGTACATAATTTGGTACATAAATATCAAAAATGATGATCAAAATTGCTTTTATTAGATGATTATTAGCTCTCTTTATCCAGCTAAAATAAAATAAATAAAGAACTTACATCGTCATATCCATATACTGTTTTGAAAACCGAGGACTTGGAAGCTCCAATAAGTCATAACTCGAAGTTTGAAATAGTAAATAGTATATCAGTGAATGTTTATGCTTTGGAATTAAATCAAGTTAAGGAAAAATAATTTTACGAATTAGTGCCTGCTTGCCTAAACAAAACAAACTTGATAGACATGTAAATTTGAATCTTATTCAGGATAAATATTTTCTAAAATTAAATGATTACCTACGACTCTCATCGTAGTGACGATGGAAATATTGAAATAAAATATCATTACTTCTGGAAAAAAAGGTGTCTAGGTTGTTACACTATATAACCAAAAAAGAAAACTAATTCACCCAGATTTATTGGAAAAATTTACTGTTTCACCGTATCATTAAAATCTTACAAAAAAAGAAATATCGAATTAAATAAACAATACATAATAGAACTAAGAAGTAAATTACGAATATCAGAGTGCATGAGATACGAAATAAACATCTTACAAGCAAAACTATCGATACAACAAATACATATTATATACATTATTCACTTGAAAATTTTAAAGTAATGTTGGCTGAATGTCCAAGAAACTGAGTATATTTAGCCTCTTTTACAATATTTCTGAAAAACTTCAACGAATTTGTCTATTTAGCGAAAAAAAAAATCTAATTCACGCAGTTTTATCGGAAAACTTTGCTATTTACCATTTTTATTCACTGTCTTTTTAATCTGTTGAGTAACATCTTTAATTTATTTTGATTTTTAAGAAGTTTTCTAACCTCCTCTAATTACGATTTTTTGTAGAATTTGGACTGGTTGTATTGAATTATGATAGGTATGTGTATCTGATTACGCAATAATTTCAAAGAGACATTCTTTGTAGCTTAGTATAAATTGGTCTTCTAATACTAAAATATTATAAAAAAATAATAGAGTAAAGCAATACAGGAGACATAAAAAAGGTTTAAAATCTCATGAAATCTTGTTTATTTAGTCTAAACATGAATTAAAATTTATATTGTTCATACTTATTATTTCAAGAATTTTAAGATCGTTTCTAATTATCCATCATCCAGTTAATTTATAAATTATGAAATAGGTATCACTATGATATATTATGCAGCAATAACTATGTTTTCAAAAACTATACCAACCAATCTCTTTCATTCTGACGATGTATTTATACAATTACAACATTATTTACTTAAAAAGTTTAAAGCAATGTTGGCTGAATGCCCAAAAAACTGAGTATATTTAGCCTATTTTACAATATTTCTGAAAAACTTCAACGAATTTGTCTATTTACCGAAAAAAAAATCTAATTCACACAGTTTTATTGGAAAAATTTACTATTTCACCATTTTATTCACTGTCTTTTTAATCTGTTGAGTAACATCTTTAATTTATTTTGATTTTTATGAAGTTGTCTAACCTCGTGTAATTACGATTTTTTTGTAGAATTTGGATTGGTTTTATAGGATTATGATAGGTATGTGTATCTGAAAACACAATAATTCCAAAGAGACATTCGTTGTAGCTTAGTGTAAATTGGTCTTCTAATACTAAAACATTATAAAACATAATGGATTAAAGTAATACAAGAGACTTAAAAAAGTGTTAAAATCTCATGGTACAAAAAAGAAAATGTCTCGAGTGTGAATTTAAAAATGGAGTTACTACAAAAAAGAAGATGGTACATACCTTTGAATATTAAAAAATATTTGAAAAATTTTAATTTTTTTTTGTAGATTGTGTAGTTAATACTAAAAAGTAGTAAGGAAATAAAAATGATTATAAATTAAAAAAATCTTCGACGTTTGTTCTTAGAGCATGTGAAACATTAATAATTACCAAAAAATTTCAGTAGGTACCTTTAAATATTAAAAGTATTTGAAAAATTTTAATTTTTGTAGATTGTGTAGTTAATACTAAAAAATTAGTATGGAAATAAAAATACATATCAATTAAAAAAAATCTTCAGCGTTTGTTCTTAGAGCGTAGTTCGAGTATGCCCGAACTTTCCCGATCCCCAATATATCTACTTCTTCTTGTAGTGCTCATCCATTTTGGATGTTGACGATTATCCTAGAAATATATACTTTGCATACTAATGTACTGAAAAGATTTGTAGTTGTTGTGCTGCACCACATATATAGATTTTTTAGCCAGAAAATCCTTCACCTTCCTGGTTTTCTTCTACTTTTCTCTGTAAAATTAGTTGCAGCAGTTCATATCTTCGCTCTTTCTTACAATGTGTCGGATGTATTCGATTTTAACTGTTTTATTGTGGGTACCAGCTCTTTTTCTTTTTTAATTCTTAATAAAATAATCTAATTAGTTACGTGATCTGAGTAAGATATATACAAAAATAAGAAAAAAATGTTTTATTTCTTTGGAATAAAATAAAAAAGCCAAGTTGGTTGACTGGTTTAAAGTATTGCAGTGCAGGGGATTTGAACCTATGATCCAACACTTACTTATTTTCAATGCAATGTAACAAAGTCTTAAATCGCTCGACCAACGTGGCTTTGGAACTTTGCTCTAAAAAACAACGATGATATTCACATGTTATGACATTCCTATTGACAATAAAAAGAAATAAAATGTTTTTCAAATAATATTTTATTCAAAATACTGTTATTTAGAGTGTGAGCTTTATGATTATAAATAAAAAAAAATCTTTGACGTTTGTTCTTAGAGCATGTGAAACATTAATAATTACCAAAAAATTACGGTACCTTTAAATATTAAAAGTATTTGAAAAATTTTAATTTTTGTAGATTGTGTAGTTAATACCAAAAATTAGTGTGGAAATAAAAATAAATATCAACTAAAAAAAAATTTTCAGCGTTTGTTCTTAGAGCGTAGTTCGAGTATGCCCGAACTTTCCCGATTTCCCAATATTAGCTGTGAGTTTTGGCTTAGGATACCCATATAAAAAGCATGGAAAACGAAAAGTTTCAGCGTTTGTTCTTAGAGCGTAGTTCGAGTATGCCCGAACTTTCCCGATTTCCCAATATTAGCTGTGTGTTTTGGCATAGGATACCCATATAAAAAGCATGGAAAACGGAAAGTTTACCTTGGACAAGTGACGGCGTCACAATTGAAAATAAGTAAGTGTTGGATCATAGGTTCAAATCCCCTGCACTGCAATACTTTAAACCAGTCAACCAACTTGGCTTTTTTATTTTATTCCAAAGAAATAAAACATTTTTTTCTTATTTTTGTATATATCTTACTCAGATCACGTAACTAATTAGATTATTTTATTAAGAATTAAAAAAGAAAAAGAGCTGGTACCCACAATAAAACAGTTAAAATCGAATACATCCGACACATTGTAAGAAAGAGCGAAGATATGAACTGCTGCAACTAATTTTACAGAGAAAAGTAGAAGAAAACCAGGAAGGTGAAGGATTTTCTGGCTAAAAAATCTATATATGTGGTGCAGCACAACAACTACAAATCTTTTCAGTACATTAGTACGCAAAGTATATATTTCTAGGATAATCGTCAACATCCAAAATGGATGAGCACTACAAGAAGAAGTAGATATATTGGGGATCGGGAAAGTTCGGGCATACTCGAACTACGCTCTAAGAACAAACGCTGAAGATTTTTTTTAATTGATATGTATTTTTATTTCCATACTAATTTTTTAGTATTAACTACACAATCTACAAAAATTAAAATTTTTCAAATACTTTTAATATTTAAAGGTACCTACTGAAATTTTTTGGTAATTATTAATGTTTCACATGCTCTAAGAACAAACGTCGAAGATTTTTTTAATTTATAATCATTTTTATTTCCTTACTAATTTTTAGTATTAACTACACAATCTACAAAAAAAAATTAAAATTTTTCAAATATTTTTTAATATTCAAAGGTATGTACCATCTTCTTTTTTGTAGTAACTCCATTTTTAAATTCACACTCGAGACATTTTCTTTTTTGTACCATGAGATTTTAACACTTTTTTAAGTCTCTTGTATTACTTTAATCCATTATGTTTTATAATGTTTTAGTATTAGAAGACCAATTTACACTAAGCTACAACGAATGTCTCTTTGGAATTATTGTGTTTTCAGATACACATACCTATCATAATCCTATAAAACCAATCCAAATTCTACAAAAAAATCGTAATTACACGAGGTTAGACAACTTCATAAAAATCAAAATAAATTAAAGATGTTACTCAACAGATTAAAAAGACAGTGAATAAAATGGTGAAATAGTAAATTTTTCCAATAAAACTGTGTGAATTAGATTTTTTTTTCGGTAAATAGACAAATTCGTTGAAGTTTTTCAGAAATATTGTAAAATAGGCTAAATATACTCAGTTTTTTGGGCATTCAGCCAACATTGCTTTAAACTTTTTAAGTAAATAATGTTGTAATTGTATAAATACATCGTCAGAATGAAAGAGATTGGTTGGTATAGTTTTTGAAAACATAGTTATTGCTGCATAATATATCATAGTGATACCTATTTCATAATTTATAAATTAACTGGATGATGGATAATTAGAAACGATCTTAAAATTCTTGAAATAATAAGTATGAACAATATAAATTTTAATTCATGTTTAGACTAAATAAACAAGATTTCATGAGATTTTAAACCTTTTTTATGTCTCCTGTATTGCTTTACTCTATTATTTTTTTATAATATTTTAGTATTAGAAGACCAATTTATACTAAGCTACAAAGAATGTCTCTTTGAAATTATTGCGTAATCAGATACACATACCTATCATAATTCAATACAACCAGTCCAAATTCTACAAAAAATCGTAATTAGAGGAGGTTAGAAAACTTCTTAAAAATCAAAATAAATTAAAGATGTTACTCAACAGATTAAAAAGACAGTGAATAAAAATGGTAAATAGCAAAGTTTTCCGATAAAACTGCGTGAATTAGATTTTTTTTTTCGCTAAATAGACAAATTCGTTGAAGTTTTTCAGAAATATTGTAAAAGAGGCTAAATATACTCAGTTTCTTGGACATTCAGCCAACATTACTTTAAAATTTTCAAGTGAATAATGTATATAATATGTATTTGTTGTATCGATAGTTTTGCTTGTAAGATGTTTATTTCGTATCTCATGCACTCTGATATTCGTAATTTACTTCTTAGTTCTATTATGTATTGTTTATTTAATTCGATATTTCTTTTTTTGTAAGATTTTAATGATACGGTGAAACAGTAAATTTTTCCAATAAATCTGGGTGAATTAGTTTTCTTTTTTGGTTATATAGTGTAACAACCTAGACACCTTTTTTTCCAGAAGTAATGATATTTTATTTCAATATTTCCATCGTCACTACGATGAGAGTCGTAGGTAATCATTTAATTTTAGAAAATATTTATCCTGAATAAGATTCAAATTTACATGTCTATCAAGTTTGTTTTGTTTAGGCAAGCAGGCACTAATTCGTAAAATTATTTTTCCTTAACTTGATTTAATTCCAAAGCATAAACATTCACTGATATACTATTTACTATTTCAAACTTCGAGTTATGACTTATTGGAGCTTCCAAGTCCTCGGTTTTCAAAACAGTATATGGATATGACGATGTAAGTTCTTTATTTATTTTATTTTAGCTGGATAAAGAGAGCTAATAATCATCTAATAAAAGCAATTTTGATCATCATTTTTGATATTTATGTACCAAATTATGTACAGTTTTTTAGACGTTGTCAACACTGCTTTAAAATATTTCGGCAAATAATGGTGTAATTGTAGAAATACATTTGAAACTAGCCAATATGAAGGAGATTGGTTGGTAGCGTTTTTTGAAAGCATAATATCTTAAGGAGTTACTTATTGCATTTATAAATTAACTCGATGATGGGTAAGTAAAAATTGGGTAATATGTATTGAAAATGTGACAGTATACCTACAACAAAAGACACGATATCTTAAAATTTTTGAAATAATAAATATGAATACTAATATCCTATTTCAAGCTGGATGAGAAGCTAGAAGATAGAACTAGAAATTTTAATTCATGTTTAGACGAAATAGTCAAGATTTTTGAATTTGGTGTGCCTCTTGTATGGCTTTTCCAATGCTTGAATTTTGTATCTTATACATACCGTATTATTTTCTTCCATATACAAATGTATCACAATATGAAAGTTCTAATCTGATTCTGATTCTAATTCTAATTTTTCCATAAGTGAATTAGAAACCTGTTTAAAATGCAATTAAAATACTGTACTTATAGAATGATTAAGAAAATTTCCGATTGTAGTAATGGCGTTAGTGCAAATAAAGAATTATATCGACACACACCTTAAGTTTCCAGATGGTTGGTAAGAATATATTTAGTTCGAATTATTTTAAAACCGTCCAAAGATCCTTCGAAACCTAGTTCGAATTATTTTAAAACCGTCCAAAGATCCTTCGAAACCAGAATCATACCAGGGTAAATTCTTAGAGTCATGCGTACTAAAAACATTCGAAAGAATGATTAAGTCATAATTAATAATGACATTATTTTCTACCTACGTATCGTGTATTTTTCGTGTTTTTTTTTTTTTTTGTATCTTTCGTAAAACAATAAGGAGCGCAAGAAAATTTATTATTTATTATTTTTATTGTGAATAAGCCACATTTTTACTTTAAAATTAGTTTATTTTGACCTATCGATTTCCCTTTCGGAGATCATTCTCATAGTACAAATGTATTTGATTTTTTTTGATTGGATCAATAGAAGTTCGATTTTTTGCTTATTATTAACTTGTGTATACCCATAATAAGTAATTTTCTCAATCGGATTACTCTAATTATACTAAAAGACTTTTGCTTTGAAAATTTGCGACCTATTTCTATTAGATATCTTCCTTTTAGATATATTTTTTGTCTTTGTCATTTATATTGCACTAAGTCGAAGTTCTTTTTCATATCGATGAATTCAATTTGTTTTATGCATGGGATTTTATTTGAGATCACATTTAAAACGTACTTTATAACAAAAATTTGTATTCTCCAACTGATTAGAACTCTAAATCTGGTTTGAAAATAATATGAGAAATATCGGTGGTTTGGACTTAGCGAAAGAATTTATCTGATATGTATTGTAGGTATTATCGATATAATGATAGATTTAGCAATTAGTGGCTTGCATATATTTATGCTTCATATACTGACATTTTGCACCTAGGGAGAGATAATGTAAATATTGAGAGTTGCATGGTAAAAATAAGAGGTTTACTAGTTTGGACATAATGAAAGAACGCCTGTGTATAATAGAGTACGAAAGATTTGGATGTTTCTCAGTAAAAACGAAAATAATAAAGCCCTTTTGACATGCTGATGTATTTGATTTTTATGTCTGACTAGAACTCTAAATCTGGTTTGCATACAGAGTGAGTTTTATGTATGGAAACACTCAATTATCTCGGAAACGGCTTGCAAGATTTTTATAGATTTTGATGGGTATGAATTTTCTGAGGCGGTCTATATTATAGTGACAATTACATTGTTGTCAGATTTTCCGTTTTTCTGGAAATCCAATTCCGTATTTCTAATAGGACAAGAAGTCGTTATTTGAGTTTTGAAGTCCTAAAGAAATACTGATTATTTTTCATGTTATTTTCCCTACAACTAAATGCCATAATTTCGAAGTTATTGCTACATTTATTAAAAAAATTTAAACAAATTATAAAAACCAATAGTGTACAAAAGTATACAACACGATAGTATATGAAAAGTTTGGATGTTTCTTAGTAGAAACGAAAATACTAAAACCCTTTTGACATGCTGATGTATTTGATTTTTATGCTTGACTAGAACTCTAAATCTGGTTTGAAAATAATGTGAGAAATATCGGTGGTTTGGACTTAGCGAAAGAATTTATCTGATATGTATTTTAGGTATTAGCGATATAATGATAGATTTAGCAATTGGTGGTTTGCATATATTTGTATTCCATTTTGATACACTGATATTTTCTAGGAAGAAATAATGTAAATATTGAGAGTTGCGTGTTAAAAATAAGAGGTTTACTAGTTTGGACATATAGAAAGAACGCCCGTGTATAATATTTTACGAAAGATTTGGATGTTTCTCAGTAGAAAAGAAAATACTAAAGCCTTTTTGACATGCTGATGTATTTGATTTTTATGCCATTGTATTTTATTGGTTGAGGTACTGTAAGTTACGATTGGACGGAAAATACGTATCTAAGACCCTTTTGACATGATGTATTTTATTTTTCTGTCACTGAACTCTATTGGTTAAATCGTATCATTTGAGAATTCGTATGTCCCTATTGCACCAAGAGGACCGAAGATACAGAACTCCTTTTTAACATTCTGCTCTATTTGATTTTTCTGTGTCTGGTGGTTAAATCATTTGTATCTAATGTCTTTATGGCATGATGTTATGTTTAATTTTTCTATATTATTCAATTTGTTAAATCACATGATACCTCGCATATCTCTCAGAGAGGGATGGATTGGACATATCAAAATACTGCTTCTATTATATCTTATACGTTATCAGGGGCATTAGTTACGTATTTTCAGGATACAGCCAAAAGGGCATTAGTTATATCTTCTGTTTTATTGGTCCAATCGTGACGTAAAAGTCGGGCCTCCACCACAAAACGAGACAAAAATGAGCAGAATGGACCTTAAATTTTTTTTTAATTTCCCCCAGCATCTGGGGAAAAATTGATTTTCTATCTAACTCTAATACACAGACTCTTATGGGAGGCGCTGTTGCTAGATGTTGCGAAATGCCCAGTTTGTCAGTAGATCTAGGAAATTTTTTTGTGCGCCCATACCGTTGGGCACTACATACCTACAACTTTTATTGTCTATGCCTCTCTACGTTACGCCATTTAGGCATGTCTACAACTTTTATTGTCCACGTCTCTCCTTACGTCTATGCCTCTCTACGTTAATCCGTTTAGGTACTACATGCCTACAACTTTTATTGTCTATACCTCTCTTTTTACTTGTGTATATATAATTTTCTCAATCGAATTACTCTAAAAGACTTTTGCTTTGAAAATTTGCTATCTTTTTCTATTAAATATCTTCCTTCTAGATTTTTTTTGTCTTTGTCATTTATAATGCACTCAGTCGAAGTTCTTTTTCATATCGATAAATTCAATTTGTTTTATGTATGGGATTTTGAGATCACATTTAGAACGAATTATGGTAGATTCCTTCAACGTAATATCTGTATCAGGACAAATTGGAATAAAAATAGCGAGTTTAACTAAAAATACTGAAATGGAATAAAAATGGTGAATTGGAATAAAAATGGCGAATTGGTGGCACCAAATGTTATGGCCGTAGATAAAATATAGTATGCAGCTCGTAACGGTTAGTTTATGGATTAAATAACATATTCGATACTCCCCACACCTTTAACGTACCACAATCTCCAATCAGACCAATGCTAATGAGATGTCACCATCGCTTACACATAAATTATGTTACGGTCGTAGATAAAATATATGCCTCTCTACGTTAAGCCGTTTAGGTACTACATACCTACAACTTTTATTGTCTATGCCTCTCTTTTTACTTGTGTATATATAATTTTCTCAATCGAATTACTCTAAAAGACTTTTGCTTTGAAAAATTGCAATCTTTTTCTATTACATATCTTCCTTCTAGATTTTTTTTTGTCTTTGTCATTAGGTACTACATACCTACAACTTTTATTGTCTATGCCTCTCTTTTTACTTGTGTATATATAATTTTCTCAATCGAATTACTCTAAAAGACTTTTGCTTTGAAAATTTGCAATCTTTTTCTATTAAATATCTTCCTTCTAGATTTTTTTTTGTCTTTGTCAACTCAGTCGAAGTTCTTTTTCATATCGATGAATATATTCGTTACTACCCACACCTTTAACGTACCACAATCTCCAATCAGACCAATGCTAACGAGATGTATAGCGCCAACTATCGGATAATAGCTGAATTATGGTAGATTTCTTCGACGTAATGTCAAGGAAAATTGGATAAAAATGGCGAATTTGAATAAAAATTGACTAAAAATGGCGTCATCCAGCGGCTAATAGGTAAACTATGGTAGATTTCTTCGATGTAATGTCAAGGAAAATTGGGTTAAAAATGGTGAATTTGAATAAAAATGGCGAATTTGAATAAAAATGGCGAATTGGAATAAAAATGCCGAATATGTTACGGTCGTAGATAAAATATAGTATGCAACTCGTAATGCTTAGATTTCTGCACGTGATTGGTTTAAATAACATATTATGTTATGGTCGTAGATAAAATATAGTATATGTAACGTGCTTCTTTCCAACGATCCCTTTGTACGTCACGATCCAACACCCCCCTTTCCAATACCTCACACGTCGGACCAATAACAACGGAGATATGCTTTAGTGCCGTTTTGGCTATGCCGCCATCTTTGTTTTTTGTGTTAACGTATTCATTACCCCCTCCCCTTTCCTATGATACCTCACATGTCACGATCGGACCAATAACAACGGAGATATGCTTTAGTGCCGTTTTGGCTATGCCGCCATCTTTGTTTTTTGTGTTAACGTATTCGTTACCCCCTCCGCTTTCCTATGATACCTCACATGTCACGATCGGACCAATAACAACGGAGATATACTTTAGTGCCGTTTTGGCTATGCCGCCATCTTTGTTTTTTGTGTTAACGTATTCGTTACCCCCTCCCCTTTCCGATGATACCTCACACGTCACGATCAGACCAATAACAACGGAGATATGCTTTAGTGCCGTTGAAATGGAAAAATACTGAAATGGAAAAATACTGAAATGGAATAAAAATGGCGGATTGGTGGCGCCATCTAGTGGAAAATAACTACACTATTCCATCGCTGTGACGTCAGCATCTATCTCACTCTTACTCATTGGAAAGGTACTTCTCTCTCTAACACATTGATTTCCCTATCCTGATAGTCATAGTAACTTTGGTTATCTACTTTGAGCTCCATTATTATTTCATAGACCGCCAGTTCTTTTTTCGCCCACGTAAACCAATTGCAGGGTAGGCAACCCCTAGGGCTTGATATAGACCACTTTGGGAATCACTGTCCAAGACTAATAGTGCTCCAACTAAATAAAACATTAACCTTTGTAGCATTTTATCCCATGTTTATTACAAATTAGGTAAATATAACATGCACTATGTTTTCTAATGTAAATAACACTGACCTAGGTAACAAATTTGATATATATATTTTTTACTGCATTAGTCAGTTCTCAAAATATTTTATCACGCTTAACAAAAATGATTTTCAAGAGCAAAATAGCATAAAACGGTAGATAAAATAAATGACATTCAAAAATACTAAAATTGCATTATATTGATTAGCTGATGGAGTTCATTGGGTTATCCGCGACATCAGTTTTTAATTTAAGTAATTATTATATACCTGATAAAAATTACTACAGGTCAGTAATAAATTAAGCAATCAATTGGTATTTACTACATTAAAGTTAAAGTAAACAAAAGTGTTGTAGGTGTCTATGTGGTTGTAGACTTCACTTCATATCGTGTCTTTTTGAGACACGAGATAATTTCGTTGTTACTTTTCTGAAAAATGTTTAGTAATTATTGTAACTATTCTATCACATTAAAACTAGTATTCACTGACTGACAAAAAGCCTCACACAGTATAGATTTATAGGAGGTCGAAAAGCTTTAGTAAAGTCGTATAAATTCGAGATATACGATATTTTCTTTTCTTCTATACGCTATGAGCTAGTAGGTAGAGGGGATAATTAAAAATTCGCGAGCGCCAGTAGTGACAAGTCGCTAAAATTTTACTGAAAATTTGACGTTCTGCATTAAGAGTTGCATATAATTTTTACTAAATGTCTCACGAAAGTTGTTGTATTAAAGAGTTGGCCCGAAATTTCACGTTTACATTCTTTAAGTGCAATAAATGCATAAGTTAATATTTAAGAAGGATTATACTATAATTATATTAAATTAATATACTTTTTTGCAGAATAAATTTTTTCTAATATTAGCTGTCAACATAAACTTCAAAACGATAAGCAAAATCTTAAAAATAATCATAATGAATAATAAATTCTGTACTTACTGATATTAATTATCGATTACAATCCAATTACTTCTTTACGTTGTAAATATTACACGATAAGATTTAAATAAAGTTTAAAACAATTATTATTTGCTTTTCGCCTTTCCTCTTTAAATTTCCGGCCGAAGCAGGAGCACTAGTCATCCGTTATGGCCGTACCAGCCGTACCAGCGAAACTCACAGAAAATAGGTAACACTTTTTCTTTCCAGCGAAATTTCCGGCGAAAGTTATACTGGTAATCCGCTAAGAAGGTGGCGATACCAGCGAAGCTCATAGCGCATAAGTCGTTTTTTGCATACTGGTTATGGTGCAGCAAATTTGTTTGTTATACATCTTCCTTGATAGACAAGCAAAAAACAATGTTGGAATGCTACAATACAACATTGGAGACCTTGCAAAAGTAGACGACCAAGAGGAAGAGCACATATGAGATGGGTAGATGATATAAAAAGAATAGCCGGAACAAATTGAAAAGATAGAATACATGCAAAATAGATAAAACATCATCAATTATGAGATGCCACAAAACAGGATAATATCTAATGATATAGGTAAAAGTTATGCCAGTTTGACACAGTTGATACAAATAATTTAAAAATGGGATGAAAATAAAGATGATTCAGATTTGTTTACAGAACAGGGCAGCTACTATGTGCTATGTATTTCGGGTTTACCCTGCCCTCATCGGAGCATCTGTGTAGAGGCACTGAGCTGAAATCAAATATTTTCATCTCTTCGGTGTAATTATTAAAATAATTACAAAAGATGCAACAAAAAGTGAATAGTTGCTCAAAAAGTCAGGAAGTAAAATTCGAATGGTTATCCTCTGATGAATTTTAATATGTAAATAAACACAATACATTAGTGATGTTTTCATTGTCTTCTAAAAATTGGAATTTCACATTTCATATTCTGAACAATCTTAGGACTTAATTTTTTTATTTAGCTTAATGTAATGTTGATTTTGAAATCAGATAGGTACCTAGTGTAGTGTGTGTGTTGAGTAAATGTCTTGTTACTTTGAAAAGTCTAGTTCATTGTCTTTACAAAGAGACGCTAATTGTATCCGAACGCCTGCGGCCCCTTCGGTCAGTAGGTACCGATCCCACAATGAAAGAAACTATTTTTATTTATTAATTTTTAATAAATGAAAGCCGAGACTTGAACGCACAACCGCTTAATCCAAAGGTAGGCTCTCTTACCACTGATGAACAAAGGGGAACTTAATTATTTATATGTCATAATATATAATATTATTTTTTATATAACAAAAATTCGATTACTGCGTCATCGACGATACAATATTATGGTACCTCTACCTTCTCAGTAGTTAGTACTTATTATAACGTATTAAAATATTTTTAAGGAACAATTAAAAATCCGTTATTTAAAATATTATGACCTAAGTCACCTTGAAAATAAAATTGGAATATTTTACTTTACAGGTTCTTTGACACTTTTAAGTTTAAATATTTTTTTAATTATAGTTTTTTTAACAATCTGAAGGTGACAGTATAATATAAGTAAAGTAAAATAAATGTCTTTGCAAATTTGCACCAAATTTTTTACTCGCCAGAAGTGTCATAAGCATCAAAGTCATAATTTGCACCAAACTTTTACTGGCCCTTTTTTTAGCAAGATACTTGTATTTTCTTGATTGGCAGGTGATTTTGATTAAATCAGGTGAACATTTAATAAAATACATGTGTATATCAGATACTCTGACAATACAGCCCTGTTAAGGTAAAAGGCAGTAAGTGACATTTTTGTCAAAAATGAGATATTAATGTATCATACCTAAGTAGTAACTGCTCTTTTATTTATTTTATTTATTTAACCTCCTTTAATACACAAAATAATGGTTATTACATTAAAAGAGTGCTTACTACTGCTAAAAACTAATTCCTATATTACATAAGTACTAAACCTAAACAGAATAGAACAAGTAAAAATAAGTAAAAAAAAACACTACAAATACATCTAGACAAATAAATACATCTAAATAAAATTTTACGACAACAACTTTTGTAGACTAGAAATTTGTTTCAGAAGCTTTTATTTGTTTCACAGAAGAATTTAAAAAGTCTATATCACAGTTAATTATCATATGGTTACATTCTTCTAACATCTTATTTATGGGTGAACAATAAGTCTTATTAGTTGAGAACAGTCGTTTGTTATTAATTATTAAATGTATATTATTTATAAAAAAGCAATATTTATATTTAATGTGATTTACAACATAGTATATAAAAAGGGCTGAATGAAAATGTCTTCTATTATCCAGTCGCTGAAATTAAAAATTTCTTTAAAAATTAAAAAACTTTTAAAAATTTTGAATTACGAATTATGAAGCCAAGAGTTCTGAATGCCTTTCCAATGATGATCGGATAATGTTCACTAAATCTCAAATTTTGCTGAAACATTACTACAAGATCTTTGCAAGTGTTCTTTCTTCCAAGTACAGTGTTAGAAATTTTGTATTGGTTCTCCACGTATTGTGTTTTTCGAGTGATAGTAAAAACATGACATTTAGAAGTGTTTAGAAACATTTTGTTGTCATCGAACCATTGACTTACTGAGTTCAGATCACATTGCAGCATCTTAGAGTCCTGTAGAGTTGAAATTTCTCGAAAAATCTTAAAATTATCTGCAAATAGCAGGCTTGTCGAAAAATTCACACAGTGAGGCAAATCGTTAATAAATATAGCGAACAGAAGAGGACATAAGTTGCTACCTTGTGGTACCCCTGATGTCGACATAAATGGCTTAGATAAACTGTTCCCTACTTTGACTTGATTTAACCTATCAGAAAGGTATGACCTCAGAAAAATACATGCTTCTGAATCAAAATCAAATTTGCTTAGCTTTTCAATAAGTATAGAGTGATCAATCTTATCAAAAGCTTTGGTGCAGTCGGTAAAAATTATATCCAGCTGAGTTTTATTATTTATGGTCTCTGCTGCAAAACTTGTAAAAACACACAAATTTGACACAGTGGACTTCCCTGGTAAGAAACCATGTTGTTCTGGACAGAACCTATCTCCAAAGTAATTCAAAATATTGTTATAAAGCACGTTCTCGAATATCTTAGCAATTGAATTGATGACAGATATAGGCCTATAGTTTTCAATGTTACTAGCATTACCTGATTTAAATATAGGTGTTATAACTGCATGCTTTAAGCTATCTGGAAATTTACTTTGCTTTAGGGACAAATTAAAAATTAGTGTAAGAGGGACAGAAAGAGCCTCTGCACAACCTTTGAAAATGTATGCTGGTATATTGTCCTTACCTGTGGCTTTTTTTGGTTTTAGTCTTTTGATGCTTTGGAGAACATTCTCAACTGTTACTTTTGAAAAGTGAAAAGCCCCCAGTGTACTATTGAGACTATTTGATCTTTGAAATACAGAGCCAAAATATTCTGCAAAAACATTGGCAATATCCTGACAGCCACTTATGTCCACACCCCTATAAGAGACCTCTGTTGGAATTTTATTATTTACACCACAGGATTTTATAAAGGACCAAAAACTACTAGGGTCAGTTTGTACATTATTCTCAATATTTATATTGTGACATCTATATGCTTCCCTACTAAGCTGTTTCACCTCTCGTCTCAGTGATTTATATTCATCCAAAACCAAAGCATTTGCAGATTTATTTACCTGCCTATGAAGACGATTCTTACGTTTAATCTTTGATATAAGTTCCGAAGTAAAGAAGATTGGATACCTTTTTGTTGTTCTTAATACATTCCTTGACTGTTTTTTGGGTATTGACTGATCAATACATGCATACAGCTTTTCATAAAACAACTGCATACATACATCCACATTAAAGCACCCCTCCAGCTCTGTCCAATCCATATCTTGAATGAGGCCATACAAGAGATGAAGATCACCCTTTGCATAGTCATAGAAAAATGAGTTTTTGATACAATTCTCGGTTGAATCTAAAAAATTAAGTGTGACCATAAATTCAAGACAAGGATGATATATGTCCTCATTAACAAGTGGTACATTGAATTTTATTAAATTGTTGACATTCATGTTTGAAAATACTAAATCTAACTTTCTTTGCATATGATTATACACTGAGTTGTGTTGGGTAAGGTTATGTATATCAATAAAATTAGTTAACAAATCACATTTTGCACAGCCTCTGTTACCATAAAAAGGCAAATTAAAATCACCTAACAACAAAAAATTTACATTAGTACCCAAAATATCATCAAAAATAGATAAAAACTTTACATAATTATCATCACCCTTCGACCCTAAATTTCTTCTTTACTGCCAGCAGGACACCACCACCCCTGGTTTTGTCATTACTCCTGTCTTTCCTAAATACAGTATATCGTTGATCTACCACCTATCAACTTTCAGTTATTGCAATAAAAGCATAATTTTCTACTGCAACTGCAGCAAAAAAATCGTGGCACTTCGTTCTGAATCCTCTGGCATTTTGATAATAAAACTTTAGGTTTCTGTTGGAGCTATTACTTGATCCACTTCCTGAGGATCCATGTGAATTTGTGGCACCCTCCTCTTTTGAAAAAAATGGGACACCAATGCACCGCTTGGCCACACTTCTCGATTCCAAGCTCTTCTAAGGTCTTCTTGGCGGATTGTTACCTTTATTGATGAGTATAGACTTGGATGTCTAGAGTCATGTTCTTCACAGCTTACATCAAAAAAGTTGGCTTGCAGATATGCCTTAAGTTGGGCAGGTTTTGTCCCTGGTTGCAGCCTTGTAACATGCAGTGATACATATTTTGGTACCGTTTTAATTTGTGAGTTCTCTTGTCTCCTCCCTACAACAAACCGTCGACTTGACCGCTTTCTAACCTGCTGCCATCCCATATTGTTTTCGACCTGAACCTCTTCATTTAGCGGCTGAATTTCATGTATTTTGTGAGCTGTTTCGGCCTGCATTACAGCCGCGCTTACTTGCTGGGACGAAATGAATTTATTGGATGTCGAGACTTGTTTTTGACTTCCCAGAGTGGCATTTTTTGATGTACTTTGTTGGGGTACTGCTTGTCCCGATGATTTGCTAGGGGTTTTGTTTTGTTTTTGTTGTGTCATGTTGGCATATGTCAAAGTTGCTGTCAAAGGTGAGACGGCTCCACTGTTGCCAGATTGACTTTCTAAATATTCTGAATTTTTATTTTTCTTGACAAACATATCAACTTTTTCTTCTAGTAGCTGAATGTTTTTATATAATAGAACGTCCTTGGCCTTTAATTCCATAATAATATCATCTTTACCTTTCAGTAACTCGTTCTTGGCTTCCATTAATTCGCAAAATTCCGCGCCGTTTTTCATAACCTCATTGCCATTCAGATAGCATTTCACTAAATTATTTCTTCCTACTGCCACTAGCCCAGGTACTCGAAGGGCACATGAGTTATGGAACGCACTTTCACAATTTATGCACTTACTTAACAATACTATTAACTACAGGTTTTTGGCAACCATTGCAGATTTTAGAGGAGCTCTTTTCGGCAACGTCATCCCCGCCATGTTGCCATACCTCTTACTTTTACAAAGGGTTTGGTGCCCATTTATAGTCAACTTATACCTGAACTAGCAATGGCAAAAAGCAGTAACTAACAAAGTAACTCTCAATGTGATGGTAACGGGCAGTATCCAACGTAATAAATAACTGATTACTGCTGTTTGCCTACACAGAGATCTGGAACATAATTTTTAATGTGAATTTAAATTTTAAATGGCAGTATCTACTTAGTAAAGTAGATACTGCTATTTTCCTTCACATTTGTATTCAAAGTTTGTGTTATATCATGACATAAGGCAGTATCTTCTCAGATACTGCCATTTGCGTAAACATCACCTGATTTAACATCGGTTAAAATAAACACATGACAGAAAATAAACTAGAAATTCCTAGTAAATTACGCGATAATTATATAGGTGTCAATACGCAAAAGAAACAAGGTAAAATTTCGCAACTGTGCCCTCTCATACCTGAAAACAGACGACATTTTTGGCTTTCATTAACCCTTTGTGGGCCAGTGGTCCCATAGTGGAACCATAATTTCAAGAATTTTTATCCTACTGTCCCGGTAAGCGTCGGCCGGAACCACAGACAAATTCTTTAATCCCCTCTCTTACACTATCGGCCATGCATACAATCAGGTTTTGGAGCGCTTTAGTGTGTTCTAGTAGGTGATTGATGTGACATGTTTTTCGCTATTTTGCGCGCGAACTACTAAAATTTCTACTGAACGTAAACAAATTGATAATGGCAGGTAAGAACAGCTAAATTAGGTAATTTTGATGGTTTTAAAGAGATCGTATACAATTTATTCTGATATTTTTGTATATTTTATATTTTCAAGTCGTCTAAAAGGTGTGGTTCCATATGGACCCACAAGTACTTTTTATTATTTTTTGTTGTTGTTTTTTATTTTGGGACAGACAACGAAGGCAGAAGGTCTAAATACTTTGTGTACCGTGGCTGTCTAAAAATTGAACTAAAGGTTCTTCTTCTTTTTGATGTGCCTATCCGTGACGAATGTTGGCGATCATCATGGCAATATTTATTTTAACCAGGATATTCTTCTTCTTCCTGGACCTCGCTTTCCAAATATTTTTCCTTGCAGGATGGCTTGTAGGACTAAAGGTTGGGGAGGGGTAATATATTGATACGGGATTTGAAAGACTTTACAGTTCCTGAACATTTTTTTCATTTTTATTACAGAAAGAAAACAATGGACAATAAATAATTTAGAAGCTATGGGTAATGATGGTGTATTTGCTTTGATTGAGGAAATACCATCTGACGGAGAGTCAGAAGCGTCAGATATTGATTCTGATGTTGAGGATCTTGGAAATAGTGAACCAGATAACGGCATCCCGGGCACTCAACATTCATTGGAAGAAATGAATCAAATGGTTGACGAAGGTGAACATGAAAAAGAAAATAACGGAAGTGTTTTCAGTGATTCGGATGATTGTACGCCGCTATCTGTTTTTGGGAAAAGGAAAAGAAAGCTTACAAAACAAAAACAAACTGCAAGGAAAAAAAAATAATGTACATGCAAAGAAAAATGAGATTGTCAAATGGTCAGAAAATATTCAAACTTATTACAAGACACCTTCATCTTTTGTTGAAGAAGTGGGTCCTGACATACCGGATTTACTTGAAGATCCGTTGGAGTTGTTCATGTTGTTATTTTCAGAGGAGCTGTTAGATATATTAGTGTTTCAAACAAATCTGTATGCAACCCAAATGAATCAGGGAAATGCTAACAAATTTACTCCCACTAATCGCGAAGAAATGAAGTGTTTCCTGGGGATAAACATTCTGATAGGAATAAAGCATTTACCAAGCTACAAGGATTACTGGTCTTCGAGGACAGATCTACGTGATGGTTTTATTGCGTCTTATATGTCTCGCAATCGATTCAGTTGGTTACTGGGACATATTCATTTAAATGATAACAGTCTTGAACCGAAAAAAGGTGAAGTTGGCTACGACAAATTGTATAAAGTGCGATCAATGCTCGATAGGTTATCTGACAATTTCATTCGATATTATAAGCCAAGTGAATGCCAGTCAGTAGATGAGTCAATGATTAGATTCAAAGGTAGAAGCATTTTACGCCAGTATATGCCCAAGAAGCCTGTAAAACGGGGCTACAAAGTTTGGATTCGTGCTAATGAATCTGGTTTTGTTTCAGAATTTCAAATCTACACTGGTAAAGTTAACAACTTACCTGAAAAAGGCTTAGGTGCACGGGTTGTAAAAGACCTCACAAGCAGTCTTGCTGGAAAATGCCATAAAATATTTATGGACAATTATTTTACTTCGTATGATCTTTTGGAACAACTTAGATCCAAGTATATATATGAATGTGGAACAGTAAAAGCTAATACTAAATATTTGTCAGAATGTAATTTTCTAGAGGACAAAACCATGGAAAGGGGAGACACTCAATGGAAGATAAGTGATGTTGGTGTACTTGCTGTGAAATGGATGGATAACAGAGCAGTTTATTTTATGAGTAATTTTCATGATCCTACTGATGTTAAACTTATTTCAAGGAAACAAAAGGATGGCTCCAAAGAAAATGTTACTTGCCAAAATTTGGTCAAAGATTACAACGAGCATATGGGTTATGTGGACAAGTCAGATATGCTCAAATCTTGTTACGAAATTAACCGCAAATCCAAGAAATGGTGGCCTAGAATATTCTGGCATTTTGTTGACTTAACGGTTGTTAATGCCTTCATTATTTTTAAAGAACGATCTGGTGGTGCATCAACACTTTCTCTAAAAGAATTTCGGTTAGCAGTTTCTGCAGGACTTATGGGTACTCCTTCGCTTACTCAGAAAGGAAGAAAATCGTCCGGTTCTGAGGTAAATAAATTTAAAATCTGCGTTCCTATTGAAATACGCACCAACAAGTCGGAGCATATGCCAATACATGGAACCAAAGTAAGATGTGCTCGATGCAGTACAAGAAACCAACCTCATCGAACGAGGTGGCATTGCACTGTATGTAAGGTGGGACTATGTTTATCTGAAAAAATCAATTGTTTTTTAGAATATCATAAAAAATAAAGTGAACTTACCTCCTTTATGAATATTTATTATCATTTTATAAAAATTGAGATAGTACTAATCAGTACCAGTGGTTCCACCATGGAACCACCTCCAAACTAAACCACCCCTTATATAAAAAAAAATTTAATTGACACTTGACGTTATCTTTTGTATCACTGTATCCCTAACTTGTAATAACTTTGCAGTTTTTTGTTTAATACTTAATTCGGTCCGCAAAGGGTTAAAAGAAGATGTAGAAGACTTAATAAATTTCGAATAGTTTTTTCAATATTATGTAATTAATTAATACTTTACACTACCGCTTTATTCGGTATTTTTGTTTTATTTTTAAAACCGATATTTTCATTAAGCTGACAATTCTACATTTCTGCTTAAGAAAACAACTTCATTATTAGGGCAAACAGCAGTAACTGCTGAATTTTCAGCCAAAAAACAAGTAACACAATTGTTTGATTTGTCAAAAATTAATGCATATTTTTTAATGTTTTTTAACGTTTTTCTGCTTAAATTTAAAGAAATAATAAATTGTGTGAAATAAAAAATCTTAAATTACTCAAAACCATTATTTTGGCACTTACTGCTTTTTACCATATCACGGCATACAGCCGTTCTTGCAGAAAATTTATGAGAACTGCAGATATTAGTTAATCTAGTCAGTGAAGCAAGTTTTCGGAGAGGCCTTAAATTGATATTTCAAAGAAAAATTGGATCGCAGTTAAAAAGATTAATATAGATCAAGATCTGCTGTCTCTTAATGGAGAGAAGATAGAACGTGTAAATCATTTTAAATACCTTGGCAGCTGGTTAAATGTAAATTGTGACTGAAATGAGTAGGCAGATATGCAAATAAAAAGGTATGAAATATGCGCATAAATATGCAGTATTTTACCCAAAAATATGCATGTTTATCTAAAAAATATGCATATAATAAAGAAAATATTTACAATATTTATTTTTACCAAAAATATTTACAATTTCTTCACATGTTGGCCTATGTATTTTACAAACTAAGCTTATGTAATTAAACATTTTAGTATTTTAACAAATGAATGATATTATTTCAAATTGTCAATTGTGGATTATCAAGTGCTGTTCAAAATTTTCTAACAAAAACTTATGGCTTCTGAGTACATAGAAAAAATTCTTTCGACGTTAACTAATGCAACAGGGGCATTTTTCAAATTTACGATGATAGTTGGTTCTAAATTAAGTGGTTCGGAAAATGTCGCAGCTAATACTTGAACCACTTCCGAAAAAACCTGGTAACCACTGTTTTCTCCATGGTTGTTTTAAATTTTTCGAAAATTTCTTTTCCAATATGTATTACTTTTAATGTTTTCACACAATGATTCAAATCCTTTTATTAAAAATTTATTGCCTAACAATGATAATTTGGAGCATTGTAATTGGGTACTAGTTTACTAAATAAAACTTTAGTTTTATTTTATGATTGACACTAAACTGTTAATTTTCGGCATTTGCAAAGCACAATTATTGTTGGGTACAAAAGATATTTTCAAAAAAGTATCCAAATCATACAAGGGGATCATTGTTTAAATAATTAAAAAGGGGTCATTTTTGCACAAAAAATACTTTTTTAACTGCTGAGGTCATTCAATTACTAATGAAGGTATATAGGATTGTTTTCTGCAAAGTTGAAGGGTAAATTTTTCACATAAGACTTCCGAAATTAAATTTGACCCCCTATTTATTTAAATAATTATACATAAAACTTTAAAAACAAATTTGCAAAACATTATTTTTAGCGTTTTAAATAAGCACTATAAAATATCTTATTTTACAGAAAAAGTTGAGCTATGTTATCAGTATTATTAAAAAAAAATTGGTCCAAAAATATTTAATATTTTTTGAGATATTGAATTTGTCTATTAAATGTTACTCCATTTTCAATTGCAAAACGTGGTTGTTGCCAAAGAAATATTCACCTGTATTAAATCTTATTATTTTTATTTTTATGTATATTTTCGATAAATGTATCGATAAATTCAAATTTCAATTAAACTTCCCCCTAAAATGGCATTTGAAAATTATTCAAATTTGTTTATAATTTGTTTTTTAATAACGTCGCGCGGATTAAATATTTTGAAATGCCGTTTCGATAATTGGGTTCCTGGGAATTTTTCACTAATTAACAAATTTTTTTGTTTTTTTTTTTCCTGTACTTTTTTTTTCTTGGAGTTATATTACTACGGGCCCTTTTAGGGTTAAGTTTCATTAAGAATGTCGAATCTCTAAGTTGTAGATTCTAGACCTAAAAATATTAAGATTGGTCTAAAATCACTTAAATAAAATATGGCTACTTACTGAGTTACAGGGTGTTTTATTTAAAAATTATTTTTACCAAGTACTTTCAAACCATTTGATGTATCCTTATCATACTTGGCAGAAAGTGTGGGTGCTATACAGTCTACTAAATTGTGATAAATAAAAGTTTCTAGCTACTACCAGAGGCGTACGACAGGGGATAGTTAATGGTTGACCCTTCCCAAATTCTACGCCACTGAGGGAATTACTATTTTAGCGAAATTTTTCGATTCTCCAATACTTTCTATGTAAATGACATACTCTTTACTGGTAACGATTAAGTCATTAGTTTTCTAGATATTGGACGTTAAATATGAAACGGCATAGTTATTTTGATTCATTCATTCATTCATTTTAAACTTCCAATATCTCTCAAACTGATGACTTTATCAATACCAATAAAGTTATTAACATACAAAGTATTGGAGAATCGAAAAATTTCGCTAAAATAATAATTCACTCAGTGGCGTAGAATTTGGGAAGGGTCAACCATTAACTATCCCCTGTCGTACGCCTCTGGTAGTAGCTAGAAACTTTTATTTATCACAATTTAGTAGGGTGTATAATAGCCACACTTTCTGCCAAGTATGATAAGGATACGTCAAATAGTTTTAAAGTACTTGGTAACAATAATTTTTAAAATTTTAAATAAAACTCAGTAAGTAGCCAAATTTTATTTAAAAGATTTTAGTTAAATCTTAATATTTTTAGTTCTAGAATCTACAACTCAGAGATTCGACATTCTTAATAAAATTTAACCCTAAAAGGGCCCGTAGTAATATAACTCCAAGAATAAAAAGAAGAAGAAAAACCGACAAAAAAATTTTGTTAATTAGTAAAAAATTCCCAGGAACCCAATTATCGAAACGGCATTTCAAAATACTTAATCCCCGCGACATTATTAAAAAAACAAATTATAAAAAAATTTAAATAATTTTCAAATGCCATTTTAGGGTGGAGTTTAATTGAAATTTAAATTTATCAATACATTTATCGAAAATATACATAAAAATAAAAATAAATAGATCTTAAGAAGGTGAATATTTCTTTGGTAACAACCGCGTTTTGGCAATTGAAAATATAGTAACATTTAATAAACAAATTCAATATCTCAAAAAATATTAAATATTTTTTTTGCTTAATACTAGTAACATAGCGCAACTCAGTCTGTTAAATAAGATATTTTATAGTGCTTATTTAAAACGCTAAAAATAATTTATTGCAAATTTGTTTTTAAAGTTTTATATACAATTATTTAAATAAATAGGGGGTCAAATTTAATTTAGTAAGTCATATGTGAAAGATTTACCCTTCAGTTTTGCAGAAAGAAATCCCATAGACCTTCATTAATAAGTGAATTACCCCAGCAGTTAAAAAAGTATATTTTTTGCAAAAATGACCCCTTTTTAATTATTTAAACAATGATCCCCTTGTATGATTTGGATACTTTCTTGAAAATATTTTTGTACCCACCTAAACTTTGATATACAATTTGTTTTAACCTGTAGGTACGAATTTACATTTTGACTTTTTTTTATTTTATTAGGCTATATCGAATATATATAGTACAACCTGCCACATCCGGACCTGTCATATCCGGACCTCCCCATATCCGGACGGTTCTGCCGTCCGGATCTACCGAAATCTACCGAGAAAGGCACCGAGAAGGGCTACCGAGAAAAGTCATGCTGTTGGACAATGCCCCCTCTTATCCCGACCCAAAAGACCTAAAAGATGACGAAATAATGTATTAGAGAATCTATAAAACGTGTCTATGGACGAAAGTTATTGACGCTGTTGATTACTGGAATGTATGAAGGAGAAAACGTTTCAGAGACTATAATAGAAGTAGTAATCTTGAGATCCGGATTTTTTCATATCCGGATCGGTCTGTCGCCACATTGATCCGGATATGGCAGAATTTACTGTATTCGAATTGTGGTGCCATCGACGGATCCTAAAAATATCGTGGGTTTAGCGCACTTCCAATGAAGATGTTCTTAAAATGATGAAATCATTGAAATCAGTAAAATAGAATACTTTGGTCACATAATTAGGGGACCTAAAGTCATCTACTTCGCCTTATAATACAAGGAAACGTGGAGGGAAAGAGATGGATTCGTCGAAACAAACTTGCATGGCTGTGTAATATTAGACAATGGTCTGGTTTCACAGTTGAAGAACTCTTTCGCGCAGCAGCCGATTGAGAAAGATTTCAGGAAATTGTAAACATGATGCAAACAAACATGGGCACAGTACTTAAAGAAGAAGTAAATATTTTAATACAGTTTCATACAACAAGTGCTCTATTTTTATATACTGTTATGCTCTGTATTTTCTCTCTGTTATGAGATTGATCAGCATATTCTTATTTCGATTAATTAATTAATTATTTTAATTATACTTATGGAAACAAAACAAAAATTAAATAAAACTTTCCAATAAAATTTGTTCTCAGGGCTAAATTATATTAGTATTACCTTTAGTTTTTGGCTTCTAGTAGGTATAGTATTTTTACTACAAAAGCGATATTACGTAGATCAAAATTTTTGACGTAAGAGAACTGTCAAAACATTAGAATGTGACTTTTCATTATTGCCATGTTTATTAATAAACATGGCAATAATGAAAAGTCACATTCTAATGTTTTGACAGTTCCCTTACGTCAAAAATTTTGAGCTACGTAATATCGCTTTTGTAGTAAAAATACTATATCTCTAGTTGCTTACTTCATCCAGGACAGAACAGGGAAAATAAATATACTCCATGTCATAAACTCCATGTCCTAAATTCTATAAATATTATTTATTTATTAAATATACCATAAATATAAGATTTAAATGTATGCTAAAACTCAATTTTATCTAATAAATTAATCTTTAATTCTGCTATCTCCTTTTTTTAACAAAATTTTCATTTAAATAATTCGTTAGACTGTTCTTACTATTGTATAAAAAAAACAAAATTTACTTTTCACCTTTTGAATAGATTACTTATTTCTTCTTTGAATTTATGAATGACTAAATGATGCTGTAGAACTGTTCAATAAAAAAATTAACAAATATGGTATGTGACATAAAACAACTCTCTCCTTTTCACAAATAATCTGACTAACCTTTTTTTTCTCTTCTTTACTTCTTCTCTTGGATTGTGTAGTCCTCGTTTCTCCCACACGTGCTCCTCGGATGCTGCGACGATCCTTCTCGTCCAAACTGCTTCCCAAACAAACAACAGCACTCGCTCGAAATCTCTCCTCAGTTTTCTCTCTTTCGAAATCTTATGCAAATTGATACCAACCGGCTACTCGTTCCAGACAGAAACAGGAATCTCTTCGGACACAAGGAGATTTAACTTCTCTCAACTCGATCAACGATTTCGTTTCAATACGATTCTGCTTACAAGGCCGCCAACTTCACCACTTTACACAGACTTCTTACTTTTAAAAACTGAACTGCTCTCTCCAGATCTTCATTACACAGTGAAAATTTTTTTCTCCTCAAACTCAGACTCCAACACTCTATTCTCCCTCCATCCGTCTCTCGCGCCAATCACAAAACATCCTCTCTACACATTACAGTCCCTGCTCAATTTATTAGACTCACCCTAGAAATATCAGTTTTTTTAATTTCCAGCACCTTAAAAGTATCTTCAAAGTGATACGGAACTTCTAAATGGGGTAAATAACAATTACTTGATAATCGTGCTACATAATTAAGTTAAAAATGGTGAAATTTTTTTATTGAATTGTGAAAATTTTACAGATGGAAATAGAATGTCTTAAAAGTGTGCAATGACTCGATTTTTTTCAACTTTAGTTTTTTAGTTAAATTAGTGATTTTTGTTAAATTTTCGTAAAATTTGCAGTGGTGAGTGTTAATACTGTTCTAAATTAATGTTAGTTTTTAATTTGTTTAATTTATTTTAAGATATTAATACAAATATGGTAATTTCTAAAAGACGAATATTTTCGATTGGAACTTTTTCATATGGATGATTGTAAAGATCTTTCTGTTGAAGAAATCTCTTCTGTTACTACTCTATTAGAGAATATCATATGTTGTCAAAGAGAAATAGCAAAAAAATGTTGTTTATCTTAATCTTCAGTTAGAAGGTCGAGTCAAAAACCTAAAGAGGAACATCCTCTTAATTAATTTGGAGGGGTTGATATGGCAGAAAGATTTCAGTCACCCCCAGAGGGCAACGGATTTTAAAAAATTTGGCTGTAAAACATATAAGAGTCACTCATAGCGATATAAGGAATAAATTGGAAGAAGCAGAGTGTTCACTATCGTAGTCCACGGTACGCCGAAATTTGTACAGTATGGGATTCAAATAGCATAGGCCAGTTAAGGAATCAAAGCCATCACCACAAATGCTTAAGAAACGCTTAGTTTCGGCCAATTTGCATAAATATTTTATGACTATATGAGACTTTTATGACACAATATTTTATGCAAAGTTATGAGTTTTTATGCAAATTGGCCCGAACTAAGCGTTTTTTGAGCATTTGTGATATTAGTTATTTCTTTAGATGGTTCCATAACTGGCCTATGACATTAGAATCCCATTGTATAAATTTCGGTGTACAGTGGACTCCGATACTGAACACTCTGATTCCTCCAATTTATTCCTGATGTCGCTATGGGTGACTGTTCTGCGTTTTACAGCAAAATTCTTTAAAATTCGTTGGCCTCTGGGGGTGACTGAAATCTTTCTGCCATACCAACCCCTCCAAATTGATGTAACACGATGTTCCTCTTTAGGTTTTTGACCCAACCTTCGAACTAACGATTAAGATAAACCACATTTTTTTGCTATTTCTCTTTGAAAAGATGAGATATTTTCTAATAGAGCAGTAACAGAAGAAATTTGCTCAACAGAAAGATCTTTACAATCACCCATATGAAAAAATTCCAATCGAAGATATTCGTCTTTTAGAAATTAACATATTTCTATTAATATCTTAAAATAAATTAAACAAATTAAAACTACCATTAATTTAGAACAGTATTAACACTCACCACTGCAAATTTTACGAAAATTGAACACCAATCACTAATTTAACTAAAAAACCAAAGTTGAAAAAAGTCGAGTCATTGCGCCCTTTTAGCCCATTGTATTGTCATCTTTCAAGTTTTCACAATTCAATCAAAAAGTTTTACCATTTTTAACTTAATTATGTAGCACGATGATTAAGTAATTGTTATTTAACCCATTCAGCAGTTCCGTATGACTTTGAACACACTTTTAAGGTGTTTCAAATTTAAAAAACTGATATTTCTAGGGTGAGTCTAATAAATTGAGCAGGGACTGTACATCCCTACTTTCATTTCTTAAGAACAAATTATTTTTGTATACAACTTTTCTGTTTCATCAAATTCCAGGAGATACCAAAATTACTTTTGTGTTTCTACATGCTATAAAAAACCGATATTCTAAAACTCAACAATTGTGTTTACCGTCTTCTAAGAAGCATTTATAAACGTCCTATTGTTCACTTCCAAAGTGAAGACATGCACTTTCTAATCCGACCGTTTGTATAAGTCCGTTCATAGAATCATTAATACTGAACGATTTTCACTTTCCGCGAACCACTGCTTATGACTAAATTATACTATTTACAATATTTGGCCATATACAGGGCGATGAAAATCTATGATCTCGTGGTCTTTGACATAGATTAATTTTCTAAATTTTCCACATAAAAAATTATATAACAATACATATTGCTGTAAATTTTCTTCTGAGTCACCTAATAATACAGCTTTGCGATAAAAACATGTACACATTTAAAAAATATATTTACCGTGATAAATTACTAAATAATAATTGTATAAAAACTTGACCAACCGTAGATACTTTTTGCTGGTATTTTTAATCGTTATCCAGTTTGGCTTTCGGGAAGCGGCATTTATATTGGCTTAATTTTGATAAGAAAAACCTCAATAAAATAAAAATCGCAGATAAGTCTTTAAGACACATTTATTATACATACAATACCACAAAAAGTACATAAAGTGTTACTTCTAAATAATGTTTCTTTACTTGCGATAACAAATATGTAATCTTTACTTCGTTTTTACAATGACCACTTATATGTTGTAATAGTGATTGTTTCTATTATTTATTATTTCCTTTATATTCTTTCCGTTAATTATAATTATTTTTAGTATTACTAAAGCCATATCCGTTTGAATCTGTTTTAAATGTTTTAATTTTATCTATAATCTATAGGTATATCCCTAGTGCTCTAGTCTTTCTATGAAAGCCTGCGTTTCTTAGGTGCTCTCATGAACCATTTTAAGGATGGTTTGTAACATATTTTTCTATGAGGATAAGTAGCGCCAATAACAATGTAGGTAGATATAGCGATATTTTCTTTACAAAAAGTTAAAAGAGTTGGAACATACTAGATCTGCCAATTATGTTCAGTAAGAATTCATTGTCCAGGATTATAAGATCCAATGTCCAGTATCCAGTATTTGCTACCTTGCATTATATATGCGCCAGATATTTAAGTTTTCTCTTTTTTGTCATCTTCGTTAAGTCACCTTTGTCTTGACCTATTCTGTTTTAGACTTCTATGTTTGAAATGCGTTGAACCCATGATCTTTTGAGCATTCTATGATAATACCACATCTCGAAGGTTTCTAATTTGTTCATAATAATTATTTAGTCCGTTCTTTAACGGTAAAATATTGCAAAACCTCTAAATTTTAAAGAACCGCTTAGATTGACATGGAATTTGGCATACACATAGCTAACAAGTCAAAGAAAAAAAGTGATATTGTGCCGATATGTGCTTTTGGCCTGGGGGTGGTTTTCACCCCCTCTTGGGGGTGAAAAAATATTTGTCCAAAGAAAGTCAGGAAATGGATAAACTGGCATATTTTAAGTAACTTTTGTACTATAAAGTTTTTTCACTAAGTCAATATTTTTCGAGTTATTTTGCAGTGAATATGTTCATTTTTTCAACAAAATAAACACGCTTTTAGACGGTTTTTCGCAAATAACTCAAATAGTAAGTATTTTGTCGAAAAAACATTTTTAGCAAAAATATAGCCTGTAAAAAATTTTAAAAAATGGTGTATACATTACGTCTCTACACCTAGTTGAAGCAGAGTTATAGCTAATGAAAAATAGGTTCATATTCGTCAAATTCCCAATGGAATACTTTAACGTGAAATTAACCAAAAATGAAACACATTTCGGGGAAAACTCATTACAACTTATTTACAGTGTTTAAAAAAAGCTTCATTTTTGTTTTATAAAAAAAATTCTAGCATCAAAATTAAACAAGTTACGCTCAAAATAAAGTTAGTCCCGTTTGGTTTTGGTAAAAAATCGAGAAAATCATCCCCTAATTAGTATCTTAAATGAACTTAATCGTTACGACTTCACAAGTTTCTTGACTCGTGTATATATTGTTTATATGATCTGTAAGTTTCATCGGTTCAAAGTCCTTATTATTGAAAGAGCTGTAGTTAAAAGGGGTTGAACGAGTCACTTATCACGAATGTATGCAAATTTAGAAACACCAAATCTCAATCAATTTTTGTCTAACAGAAAAACAAAAAAATACATGATATTCAAAAAAGCAAATATGACTTTTTTTGTTTTTTGATATTTTTGGTATCTCTCATAATTTTTAAGTTATTTTGAAAAAAAAGACATATTTTTCAAAATTTTAATTTTTAAAAATTTTACTTTGAAACCAAATTTTTTCAAAAATAAGCACTTTAAATCGATGAAACTTACAGATCATATAAACACAACATAAGTAAAATAATTTGTGGAGCGGTAACGATTAATTTCATTTAAGTTGCTAATTAGTGGGTGGTCTTCCCGATTTTTTACGGTGAATTTTTATTTGGCTGTTTTTGGTGTAAAATTAAAATATTTGGAATTATAGAGCGAAAATTGAAAAAACACGATTTTCGGGCGCCATTTTGTTTATAAAAAAAGTAGCACACTATCCGCGGACTTTGCATACCTATATTATTAATATATACAATCATAAGATTCGATTCCAGCAATAAAATTGCTGGTAAATAACTTTTCCTTGTATTTTGCTAATTAGCCCAGAGTAAACGTCTTGTTTACTAACCACGACTTCACAAGTTAGCATTTTAACATATATTTTCTTATTTTCAGGTGTTAACACAACAGGATCTTTGTCCTTAGCAGAAGACTATCCTAAAGTAACCTCCTCATCCACATCGTTACCTGGTTTCAGTAGGTTGCCAACTACTTTTACAAACAACCACAATCATCACCGAAGCACCACATATCTACCCAATGCCATCTATGGCGAATGGCCGTCATACGCGACTGACCAGTATGGACTCAACTCTTCAGCACAGAGGAGTCGACCGATCTCAGCAGCAGCTTCGTTGTCAGCAAGTAAGTGATTGTTAGAAATATTAAGTTACGGGTTTTGTGCTTGGGGAACATTGTATACACTAACTTTTTACAAAAATATGAAATATTTTTTATTAAAAATAAAATTTGTATTACGTGGAAAATATACTAAGAGCCGGTATAGGTGAAAGGACACCGCACCCATCTTATGGAACATATAATGTCACTCAAATTCAATAAAATTTACATGACTAGATTGGTCTTTAAATTACCCTCGTTTTATAACCATGCGCCAACTCTGTATTTTGCTTAATTAGGGCGGAAATTGATATAAATAAATCTAAAATCAATTGGGTATTTAAATGAGTGAAAGAGAGAAAAAAGATTTTCGGAATCGCCACTTTATAAATTTTTAAGGCACAGGATTATAGATAATACAGTAGGTATAATTTGACCAAGCGTACGAAAGTATTAGTTCCTCTAATCCTCTTAACTCAAGCAGGGTAAGCCCTTGTGAATAGCCATTATAGTGGAGTCACTGAAGGTTTTCACCTCCGATTTCGTTGAACCTTCATCGATTTTCATGAAAATTGGTGAGTAGTTAGAAGATACTTCAAGGAACAAAGGTGACATGATGCCAACTTGCGCTTTTGCCCTGGGGGTGGATGCCACCCCTTCTCGAGGGTGAAATTTTTTTTATTAAAAATAATACCAGAAATCGATAGAGCGGCAACTTTTAAGCAAAATTTGTTATATAAAGTTATTAACATAAATCAATACTTTTTGAGTTATTAAATATCAAAGATTTTATTTTTTCTTAATAAAAATGCATATTTTAAAGCTGTTTTTCACGTATTACTCAAAAACTAGAAGCTTTTGTAAAAAACCTGTTATTACCAAAATTAAAGATATTAAAAAATTTAATACACTCACCACTTAAAGAACTAAAATAATGCTATGTCAAAGTGAGTTATGAGTAATTGAATGTATATTTTTTTCGACGAGTACTTAAATCTAAGTATTCAAGCTTACATAACGGGAAAACGATGCATTTTATACAATATATTTGTTAAGCACTTGTCAAAGTACTTCAGAATACCTATCAAGTGAGCTCAAGTTGAAGTTAATAGCATCAAAATTAAGCAAGTTATGATGAAAATAAGAGAACCCTTTCGATTTTTTTAGGAAAAAGTGAAAAATAAAACATACGCCATTTCCACAAAAATTAAAATTTGTAGTAATCCTCACAAGAATTTCTTTAGGTTAACACATTTAATGATTTCAACTATTTTAACCGGTTTAGAATGCATATTTTTGAAAAAAAAGATATGATTTAAAAAAATCAGAATTTTTAAAATTATCGTACTTTTCATTTTCTCTTGATAATAACTCCAAAAATACTCAATATACGTAAAAAATGATATATAACTAAATTTTAGTTTTTTCTGTTCCAAATACTTTACTGATTTTGCTATTTCCGTAGTGTAAAAAATAACCGAGATTGAAACGTTTAAAATTTCAATTTTGCTGCGAGAACCATGTAACCGGGGCCATTTAACCTTTTATTTTTAAAAAGCTAAGAGGTTTAAAAGACTAGTTTGACGGTTTTTAATAGCTCTTGGAATCAATTTTTAATTAGTTTTTAGATGTACCTGATATCTTAAAAATTAACGGAGTTATTTACAAAAAAACAATAACATTTTTTGGAAAAATTTTTAAAAGATACATTTTGAAACATTTTTGGTGCATAAATTTTAATGCTATCAACTTGTTCGAGGGCTTATTTGATAGATATTTCTATGAACTTTGACAAATATTTAATAAGTTTATGTTATAAAATGCATCATGTTCCCGGTATTTAAGCTTGAATACTTAGATTTGGGTACTCGACGAAAAAAATATACATTCAATTACCTATAACTCACTTTTAGTTAACACTGAAAGGTTTTTCTAGTAAGGAGTTTATTTGATTTTTTATTAGCCTCAATTTTGATAATAATAACTTTTTTGTAAAAACTCGAAAGTTTTTGGGTTATTTATGAAAAATCGGTTAAAAACATGCATTTTTCTCACGAAAAATTAAAATCTTTGATCTTTAATAACTCAAAAAGTTTTGATTTATTTTAATAACTTTATATAACAAATTTTGCTTATAATTTGTCCCTCTATCGAATTGTGAGGATATTTTTAATAAAATAATTTTCACCCCCGAGGAGGGGTGGCATCTACCCCCAGGGTAAAAGCGAAAGTTGGCACCATGTCACCTTTGTTCCTTGAGATATCCTCTAACCACTCACCAAATTTCATGCAAATTGATGGAGGTTCAACGAAATCGGAGGTAATAGCTCATATCCACCTTCAGTGACTGCACTATTGGACTAATATTATTTATGAATGACACTTTTATGGATTCCAAAAATGTGATTTCGCTAAACTTGTGATTTAAAGACGAATCTAGTCATGTAAATTTTTATTGAATTTGAGTGACATTATATTTTCCATAAGATGTGTGCGGTGTCTTTTGCTAATCATTTTAAGCATGATAAGATTCTATAACTTAAACAGTAGAACCTAAAAGATAACATATGAACACTATACCCTCACTTTTTATTGGCACATGCGTCGACAGTGGCGCATCGAACTTTCCGCTTATGGACGGGATAAATAAATTAAAAAGTACCCTCCCTTACTCCCAGAATTCAATTTTTTTCATTTTTTTTAAGATCTATGTGATTAAAAAATAACACTCAGCGTAATTTTAACCCACCACCCCCTTCCCCCTAGCCCCAACATCGAAAACTTCATTTTTCGTTTTTTTAGGCGGGATGCAATCAATTTTAAAATTTCTAAAAATTCTCAAGCATAGTTGACGCTTTTACATAACATGTCTATTTTTATAGACCCCTAGGTTGAGTGTTCATAACCTCAAAAAAAATCTTTTAATTTTTTTTTTGTAATAAGCGTCTAACTTTTTTTCCCATGTCAATTTTTTTTAATCTTGTGTATTTTATCAAACAAAAATCTTGTATCATATTGTCAATATGCCTATGTTTTTTACCCTAAATTTTCGACCCCTCCATGACTTCCGGTAAAATTATTAAGAAATAATTAAATACATACTTGATTATTTAATAACATATCGTTAAATATTCCGGTAAAACCGGATTTATTTCGATTTAACTTTTAACGATTAAAACTTAATACAATAAACGATCAAGTGATTAAAGATAATAGTGTTCGTTGTTTTTTTCGATAGGTAACTCACATTACTATAAGAATATTTTTAATATTGAATTTCCAATGAAGTTTTATGAAAGTGTTAAATAATTTTTGAAGATACCAGCTTTAATTGGGACAGCTCAAAAGTTTTTGCACTGCCATACTATGCTTCGATCTACTTGAATCTTATCAGATATCTAATGTTGGATTAAGACAAGAAAGACATGCCCCTGCCGCTATCAGTAGGCATCAGAAGTGATTTTCTTCCTCCTGTGCATGGCCACTCCTGGTAGATGAGTTGATCTTGCTCCTTAATGCACGATGGGCAGAACACCTATTATTAGACCACGACGCATCTGTAAAAATATTAGTACATTTGGACGTTGAGAGGTGACTCAAATTTTTTTGCAGAAATTGCTTGAAAATAACTCAAATAATAATATTTGAGTTATCCTCCCTCCCAAAAAGGTCCGGAACATTGTTTAAATAATCAAAATGTCAAAAAATTAAGGAAAAATGCGATTTTTTTCTTCGTTTTTTGATAATAACTTTAAAAGTATTCATTTCCGAGAAAAGTTGTACTGACATAAAAGTTGCGTAATTAAATTTCATACAATATAGAATTGGTTAAAAATTAATAAAATAGTCACCCTTGTTGCAAAATAGCAATAATTGCGAAAAACTATACAAAAAAAACAAGTATTCGCATTTTACGTTTTTCAACCATTTATGCTACACTTAGGACTTTCATATTTCACCCAGAAAAATTTTATGATACATTAAGACAATACTGTAAATTTCACTAAGATCGGTTCAATAGATTTTGCAAAATAAATTTTGCAATCCAGCTTTCGCAAAAGAAATCATTTTTTCAAAATGTTACAGGACTGAAAATATAGCAGATAGCAAGTTGAATTTTTTTTGCTTATAGAAGTGTACTGTACCTTTCATTTGCAATTTGCAAAACTAAAATCGATTAACTATCACGGCGTCAGGAATTTTTTTAAATAAACATTAATTATTGGTGCTTCGCGCAGGACAGCGGATAGTTTGCTCTGATTGGGCATTCCAATGACCTTTAATAATACATTTAATACATTTAATAATACATTTTAATTTTTATTACATTTCGATATAAATAAATAAATTTGTTTATTGCAAAATAAAAACACATACTCTATCCTTTGAAATAACACTTTTTTTAGCAAAAACTTACTTTGTTCATATATTTTAACTTAGAGAATAAAAGTTTATTATTTTTAAACATATGCAATTGTTTAAACAATATTTCACAAACAATAATAAAATTAGTTTGATTTTTGTGGAATTCAAATATTAAAATACAACAAAATATAGAGTAAGAAAATATTATATTAGATAAAGATTGGAAGAAATTTTGGTGGAAATCAACTTGTGTGAATCGAACACCGCTGTCCTGCGCGTAGCACCAAAAATTAATGTGTATTTAAAAAATTTCCTGGCGCCGTGGTAATTAATCGATTTTAATTTTGCAAATTGCAAATGAAAAGTACAGTACTTCTATAAGCAAAAAAAATTCAACTTGCTCTCTGCTTTATTTTCAGTCCTGCAACATTTAAAAAAAATGACTTTTTTTTGCGAAAGCTGGATTTCAAAATTTATTTTGCAAAATCTATTAAACCGATCTTAATGAAATTTACAGTCTTGGTTTACTATATCATGAAGTTTTTCTGGGTAAAATATGAAGGTCCTAAGTGTAGCATAAATGGTTGAAAAACGTAAAATGCGAATACTTGTTTTTGTATGGTTTTTTTTCGCAATTATTGCTATTTTGCAACAAGGGTGAATATTTTTTAAACTTTTAACTATTTTATTCTATATTGTAGGAAATTTAATTACGCAACTTTTGTCAGTACAACTTTTCTCAGAAATGAATAGTTTTAAAGTTATAATCAAAAAACCAATAAAGAAATCGAATTTTTCCTTTATATTTTAACATTTTGATTATTTAAACAATGTTCCGGACCATTTTGAGTGGGAGGATAAGTCAAATATTATTATTTGAGTCATTTTCAAGCAATTTCTGCATAAAAAATTGAGTCACCTCTCAACGTCCATCTCAAAACAGATGCGCCCTGGACTATATGCGGATGATCTAGTTATTATGGTAAGAGGAAAATATGGTAATGTTTTTCCACTCCAAACCATTTCTCCCCACCATTCTGTATTATATTATTTTAAGGATATAAGAATGTATAAATATAATGTATTTATTAAACCATATCAATCATTAAGATGGACTTTCCAATTCCATCATACAGAAGAGAAAAAGAGTTTTAGATAGAGCTACGAGAGGTGTTTTCGTTGCATTTTACTTCTTATTTAAAATAATTATTAATTTTTATTTATTCAGCACAAGGAAGATTTAGAATTCATGACGAGATGGTTATTTCAAACATATGAAGAGTGGGGCCTTTCTGTAAATGGGAATACAATACTTATGCATCAGGAATGAAGTAGAAGATCTAATGGTCACCGAACATTCAACAATCAAGAACTGTGAGGAATACCTATATTTGGGAATAAAAATCAACGCGACTGGACGTACCGAAAAAGAGATACAGCAAAGGATCTTAAAAGGAAAAAGGTGATTGGATGCGTAAGCCCGATGCTAGGGTTTAAAGAATTTTCAAATCAAAGAAAACATCTCATCTTTAACTCCATCTTTAAAAGTATAGTGCTCTATGGATGCGAAACATGGCAGCTTACTAAATCCCTGGAACGACGCCTACTTGCGTTGGAAATGGACTGTGGAGAAAATCAGCTTGAATATCAAAACTTGAAAGAATACAAAATATGTAACCAAATCAGAAATATAATGTGAGTCACGTCAACCATAGTCGTAGATGAGTCATAGATGAAATTCAAAGCAGACAACTGATCTGGTATGGTCATGTAGAAAGAATGGACGACGCCAGGTGTCAAAACAAATTTTAAAATGGACGTCAAGGGAAAGAAGCAAGAGAGGAAGGCCGAAACAATTCTGGCTAGGCGGCATTCAGAAGGCAAGGCAATGTCGGAAAGGAATCTTCACCCTGGCAAACGGATGACGACGGACGAAGCTGGAAACTGGGTACCTGAAGGCGGAAAACGCTATAATAAACCGGGATAATAATATTCATAATTAATTTTTATTTATAATGTTACGCCAACGATAAGAAAATCACAAGGGACATGATACTAAAACAGCTTAAAAAAGTAATAGCAGCCTCGGCCAATCTAAATACATATTAATGTTTTCAGAAACTAGGAACTTCACAATACGGCGTAAGAACCTAACTAATTCATAACAAAGTGGATTGATAAAATAATAATTATCTGAGATCCTACATTATTCAACAAACTGATTGTGATATCGCGGTGAAATAGTAAATACATGTACATGAAGAAATCAAAAATAAACGCAAGATAGAAGAAATAAACCAATAGACCAAAAAGATAACAGGAGCAACGTATAGAAGGAATTACACAAATTAGATATCTGTGAGAATTGATAGTAAGAATGAGAAAAAGAACAAGAGGAAAAGCTAAACAGTTAAGAAGAAACATCATTTAATTGAATTATTAAAAGTATAGGTATGTTTAAAATGACAATAAGTTCTTCTTCTTCTTCTTCTTTTTGTTTTTGGTTTCGCTGCAAGGCAATTACCAGTACGATTTATAGGCGGCCTTGACGTGTCTGGCTCTAAGCCATACCAAAATCGCTGACTATGTTCTTGTAAGGAAACTTTTGATGAGGTGTGATGATTATAATTAAATGAGATTAATTGGGTCAGGTTAAGTATGATTAAAAATTAAAACATAAATTAAATGAGAAATAGCAACATATAACACGAATACATATAAACAGTTGAGCCTTGCAATTTGTAAGCTTATTTTGTAACCTAAACAATTCAATTTAAAGGTTGCCATTTGACATATTATTTTTGAAAAATAGACAATAAGTTGTCTATTTTTCAAAAATAATATGTCAAATGGCAACCTTTAAATTGAATTGTTTAGATCATTATCTAATAGGTATTCTCTTATTGACTGTAATAGGAAAGAAAGTGTGCCTTCCATCTATAAAAATGTTCTTTATTATTCAATCTATAATTTACAGGTATCTATACCTGCATGGTCTACCAATTGAGATTCTTTGGAGGAGTGGCTTGAATAAATTATATCCTTTCTCTTTTGATATAAACCTTTGTTGGGTGTATAACGTACACGTACCGTTGGTTGGTGCCACCGGCCATTTATTAAACCACCGTTTCACCTCTCACCTGTATTGTTCAGTGTTCAGTAGAGATGGAATTGTCTGTGGAATTTTTATATAATCAAGCTGTTGGAGTTGGCGTGACCAAGTATCGGTGTATCTTATTGGTTTGGTAAAATTAAAGTAAAATCATGTTGGGTTGGAGTCAGTGGTGTCATGGTGTGGGAACGCGTGGGAACGCCGTTCCCACACTGGTTAAGAAAAGAAAAAAAAAATAGAGAATTTAGGCTTTGTAAACAAAAATTAGCAGTGCGTTCCGGCACTGCTAATTTTGCCATGACACCACTGGTTGGAGTAGGTTCATTGGTGGAGAGACGGGGAGGGAAATTCTCCCATCAACAAGGTCCAAAATCAAAGAAAAAAATTGTTGAAACACAAAAATATATTGTTCATATGAAACTTAAACCACAGAAAGACAAATTCAACCCAATAAACGAATAAACCCGCTCTATAGCGTACTGATAGATCCGCGGGCCCTGGTTCCAGTTATGATGCGGGCCCCCGCCCAATAATGCGCCCCCCCCCAAATTATGCGGGCCCCCCGCCCAATAAAAACACACATTGTGTATTAAAAGTGTTTAATAAACATTAAATATAAATCATCATATATTTTTTATAAAAACTCAGCTAATTTAAAACAGTAAATTAATATTAATCCTATCGTTTTTCATACCAACGGAAGTTCTGATACGTACCTGTTAGTTCAGTTGTCCTTACTTTTGTTTTAGACCAGGGCGCATCTGTAAAAAATATTAGTACATTTTTTGGACGTTGAGAGGTGACTAAAATTTTTTTGCATAAATTGCTTGAAAATGACTCAAATAATAATATTTGAAAGAAAAATAAAATAATCGTTTTCGTTTTGATTCAATTCGAGTCTCTTGCCATCCTCTGACACAGTGTTTCTGGGTCTCTACCCTTTGTCGAAGAGGCTATTGCAAGTAGACTGAATTGAATCAACTCGAGACGAAGAAGAACTGCATCTATTAAAATATCTGCAGTATATTGTGGTTAGACTGTCCTCTAACGGGGAATGACAAAATAAATAAAATAAATTTCGACAAAGAGTCAGGATTCTGTTAACCGAGATACCATAGTATCAAGCGGCGCCGCTAGGAGAAGCTTCTCCAACAATGCGTCTCAGAATACCTTAAGAACACTTGGTCATTTTGTACTCTAAACCGAGTAAAGCATGAAAAAGAAAAATAAATGATTCAATTCAGTCTACTTGCAATAGCCTCTTCGACAAAGGGTAGAGACCCAGAAACACTGTGTCAGAGGATGGCAAGAGACTCGAATTGAATCAAAACGAAAACGATTATTTTATTTTTCTTTTTCATGCTTTACTCGGTTTAGAGTACAAAATGACCAAGTGTTCTTAAGGTATTCTGAGACGCATTGTTGGAGAAGCTCCTCCTAGCGGCGCCGCTTGATACTATGGTATCTCGGTTAACAGAATCCTGACTCTTTGTCGAAATTTATTTTATTTATTTTAATAATATTTGAGTTATCCTCGCACTCAAAAAGCTCCGGAACATTGTTTAAATAATCAAAATGTCAAAAAATGAAGGAAAAATTCGATTTTTTCTTCATTTTTTGATTATAACTTTAAACATATTCATTTCCGAGAAAAGTTGTACTAACCTAAAAGTTGCGTAATTAAATTTCCTGCAATATAGGATTGGTTAAAAGTTTTAAAAATTGTCACATCATATAATCAAATATACACAAACAACAGTGCAGGACTTATTATGGGTAATCCTCTAAGCCCATTGCTATCAGATATATTTATGAACCAACTTGAAACAACAATTTCTAAACATCCCGTATTTAAAAAGTTCTTATATTGGTGGAAATACGTGGATGATATACTAGTATGCTTTACAGAAACTAACAGACAACTTGACCAATTTCTATCATATATTAATTCACTTCATAATAATATTGAGTTTACAATAGAAACAGAACAGAATAACTCCATAAACTTTCTAGATGTAACGATTTCCAGACTACACAACAAACATGAGTTCTCCGTGTATCATAAACCTACCCATACTGACACAACTATACACAATTCATCATCCCATCCTACACAACACAAATTAGCAGCCTACCATAGCATGATACATAGACTGACAGAAATTCCCATGACAAAAAATAACTTCGAGATAGAACTAAACATCATTAAACAAATAGCAGTAAACAACGGCTATAACGAACAAACAGTTAACAAAATTTTAAACCAAAAACTCCATAAGAAAGCCCTGAAATTAGTGTATCCACCACCACAGAAAGAACCCAGTACCTTCTGCTCTCTCACATATACTGGCAAGATAACAACAAAAATAGCCAGATACATAAAAAAGAAAGGAATAACATCAGCTTTCAAAACTAACAACAACTTAAGCAAATATATTAAGAACAATAAAAGCCGAAAGAGAAAGCAACTACAGAGTGGTGTGTACTGTGTACAAACTAACGTGTGGTGACTGTCCGAAAACGTACATCGGTCAAACTGGCAGAACTTTTGACAAACGGATAGCAGAACACAAAAGGGCATTCAACAATAGAAAAACAGACACTTCTACATACGCACTTCACCTTCTAGATCATAATCATTCTTTCAATGAAGAGTTTCAAATTCTGCATATACAAAATAAAGGCCTTAAGCTATCTTTTTTAGAATCTATGGAAATTAATAAACTGAAAAATACAGATATAATTCTGAATGACCAACTCGAGACAAACAGCTCCCCACTCCTCAACCTCTTCAGTTGAAGACTTAAAAAGGCAAACACATTGTAAACTATATCACTTGAGAAAGGCACTCTGCCGAAACAGCTGTAGTCACTTAGTTATAATAAATTCTGTGGAAGTATAGAAAACAAACGTTTTCAGTGTTTTATTATTAGATAAAATGAACTTCCATCAAGTAACGGTCGAATCCATCAATTATTATTAACGTTGATTTATTTGTATCTCTTCGAAATATGTTTTATTACGTTTTGTACTGATCATTCCATCATAAAAACATTACAACTGTACTATCTCAAAAAATGATCTCATATAGTTACGCAAGACCACGACCATCAGGTTGTAAATTTTTCCCTGCCAACTTGAAAACACATTTCTCGGTTCAACAAGTCTCAGATGTAGCCACTTAGGGCATTTAACAAGTTGAAAGGAATGTTTTATAATTTGTAAGTGAAAGGGACAAAAAACCACACACGCCTAGCCTGTTAAAAGATACCGAATAAATCCCTAGAGCTTACGCCCCTTATCTGTTTTCTATCAGTTCGCACACATTCACATCGCGGCATAAAATCGAGATAGAATATCATCCCGGAAGATAAAGTAGAAATTTTGTTAAAAAAACTTAAAAATATTGTTCTGAAGCTCTTTTGTTGTTCTTGAGGCATCTTAAGCAATTTACTACACTAAGCGGCAAAATTAACGGAACACCTTAAATATGGGACATGTTAGATGACTCGAATTTCCTAAACCTGTTGTTTGATTTGAATGATATTTATATTAATTTGGTGTAACATTCATACTGTGTTTTTTCCTTAAAGTTCGAACACTCTGTGGAATATTCCAGCACATATAAAATATTGAACTTAAAACTCAATTATAGCCCTTCTTCTTCAAGTGCCATCTTCGTTCCGAAGGTTGGCGATCATCAGGGCTATACGTATTTTCGAAACTGCTGACCGAAACAATTCGTTGTTGCTACAGCTATATCATTCCCGTATATTCTTTAGCCAGGAGTTTCGTCTTCTTCCTATGGACCTTTTTCCTGCTATCTTCCCCTGCATAATTATTCGAAGCAGTTCATATCTTTCGACTCTTGTAATATGTCCCAAGTATTGCAGTTTTCGTTTTTTGATCGTAAATATGACTTCCTTTTCTTTATTCATTCTTCTCAAGACCTCGACGTTTGTGACTCTCTCCGTCCATGATATTCCAAGATTCTGCGATACATCCACAGTTCAAATGCCTCTAATTTTTTGGTATCAATCTTTTTCAGCGTCCATGACTCCATTCCGTAGAACAGCACAGAAAGTACGTAACATCTCATCAGGCGAAGTTTCATTTCAAGGCTCAAATCTCTTCCACAGAACACTCTCTTCATTTTAGTGAATATGGATCTGGCTTTTTCTATTATTATTTTGATTTCTGCTGAGCTATCGTTGTCTTCATTTATTAAAGTGCCTAAATATTTGAATTTGCTAACTCGATCGATAATTTCATTGTGTAAATATAAATTTTGGACATTTCGTGTTGATTTCGATATTAAGTAGCTTAAATTTAGTTTTCTTTATGTTCAAAGATGGTCCATATTCTTCGCTGCATTCTGCTATCTTATTCACCAATGTCTGTAGCTCTTCAAGTGTTTCTGCGATCAGAACGGTGTCGTCGGCAAATCTCAGATTGTTTAATCTAACACCATTTATTTTAATACCTATGGATTGCTCAGAGAGTGTTCTATTCATTACGTCTTCGGAATAGAGATTAAACAGGGTTGGTGACAGTATACACCCTTGTCTCACACCTCGCTTTTTTCAATTTCTTCAGTGGTATTATTCTCTACTCTCACTACTGCTTTCTGATTGTAGTACATATTTGCTATTAGTCGGATGTCTCGTTTATCTAAATTCTTTTCTGCCAGGAGTCTGATTAGATGATCATGCCGCACTTTATCAAAGGCCTTGTTATAATCTATAAAACACATGAATACATCTTGATTTATGTCAAGACATCTTTGAGACATAACGTTCAGTGCAAACAACGCCTCTCTTGTTCCGAGTCCATTTCGGAATCCAAACTAGGTATCATTGATGTCCATTTCCAGTTTTCTGTGTACCTACTCTAGTGTGTATAATTTTCAGGAATATTTTCAGTACATGGCTCATCAAACTGATTGTACGGTAATCACTACATTGTTTGGCATTCATCTTTTTTGGTATAATAACAAAAAGGTGGATAAAAGCCATTCTTGTGGTATTTTTCCTGATGTATAAATGCTATTGAAAAGTTCAACTAAAATGTTGATCGAGTCTTCTTCTATCAGTTTAAGGATTTCCGTTGGTATTTCATCTGGACCTGGGGATTTACCGTTTTTCATTCTTTTTAGTGCATACATTACTTCCTCTTCCGTTATTTCTGGACCTTCGTCTCCTTGTATATTACTTAGTTCAGATTGTTGTCTATCATCTGCAAAGAGTTCTTCAACATAGTTTTTCCATGTCTTCAACTGTTCTTCTAGTTCTGTTATTATGTTTCCGTTGACATTATACAGGATATTTAGCTGCTTACGTTTTTGTGTACCTGCAAGTTCTTTCACTTTTTTATGTACATTAAAAATATCATGTTTTGTCTGCAATTGCTCTATTTCTTCACATTTTCTTTTATAAAAATCTTCCTTTGCTATTCTGATTTCTTTTTTGATTTCTTTCTGTATTTGTTTATACCTTTATTCGTTTTTCCTTTCATTATTCTCCGATTGTCCATGAGAAGAAGGATTTTATCAGTCATACATCTTTGCTTTATTTTTGGATTCCTTTAGTCAGAATTTTCTTCCATTATAGCCCTAGGCTTTATTAACATCTTCTTTTTTGATTCATTCGCTCATGTTCGATAATAAAAGAGATATTATGTACTTTTATATTAATGAGGTATATGCTATTTGTTATTTGGTCTTGTTCAATATCATTCCAGATCTCGAGAGCTACTGTTTTTACCTCTTGTACGGGTCTAGGAGGTGGTCGGTGGTATAAGGACCCGATAGCATGGTAGCGAAGTCCTTCGTCTTTCGCTATGTAAGATCACTGCTTGAAGCTTGAACACACTCATCGCGGGTCAAATTCCTTATAGCGTGTTCCATTTCCACAAAAAATACGGACTTAATTGAAACTTTAAATAATAAATCTACTAATTTTCATAACAAACCAGACACTTTTTGACTGTTAACAATTTGACATACATTAAATTGTTAATTTTTGATGCCCTACTAGGATTGTTTATTAAACTAAGTAGAAAATGAGGATTTTTTTATGAAAAACATGGCTAGTTGTTAACGTATCTAAATTTTTTATTATTTAACATAAGCAAATGTAAAATAGGAAGTGGTTGAATGCTCGAATATATGAATTTTACGAAATGAAAGGCAGATATCGAGCACTGCATTTTATTTAATCTTGCCTAAGTATACTTTCACTCCTAGAGCATCTTCAGGGGCATTCCGTTAAGAAAAGGAAGGTATCCCCGAATGTCAACTTAAATTAACATATCTAACAAATACTTAACGTACACTACACACTTAACAAAATCAGGGAATCCAGTGTTACCTGGAAAGCCTTACACCTACAGAAGCCACAGATTATTCGCTGTGGAAAGCAACGAAAAAACTAAAAAGGTCTTACTTACCTAATCCACCAATCAGAAATGATAACACCTGGGCCAGAAATGATAAAGAAAAAGCTGAAGCTTTTAGCAAATATCTGAAAAAAGTCTTCATGCCCTTTCCTTCAGAATTATCTGCTGAAGAAGAACACGAAATCACCGACTATCTAAATGTACCCTTCCAAATGGACCTGCCTCATAACAAGTTCACTATTAGAGAAGTCAAACAAACAATTCTGGAAGAAATTAACATAAAAAAAGCTCCTGGGTTCGATTTGGTATCTGGAAAAATTCTTCAAGAACTATCCGAAAAGTGCTGTAGAATTATTACTTACATTTTTAATTCTATACTACGACTAAATTATTTTCCTAGCATCTGGAAAGTTGCCCAGATCGTTATGATAGCCAAGCCCGGAAAGAAAACAGAAGAGTTGTCTTCCTACAGACCGATAAGTCTACTGCCAATTCTTTCCAAGGTTTTTGAGAAGCTATATGTTAAAAGGCTAAAAACTATAATAGACGAAAAGAAGATAATTCCGGATCACCAATTCGGATTCCGCAATAAACACGGGACAGTAGAACAAGTTCATAGAGTGGTAAATCAAATCAATAAGGATCTGAATAGTAAAAGATATTGTTCAGCAGCTTTCCTCGATATATCTCAGGCTTTCGACAAGGTGTGGCATGAAGGATTGCAGGTTAAACTAAAGAAGCTACTGCCCCATCCCCACTTTCAACTTCTAAAATCATACCTGACAGATAGGCACTTCCAAATAAAACATGGAAGTGAATATACAGAGCTGCATCCAATAAATTCAGGAGTTCCACAAGGTAGCGTACTTGGACCGATTCTGTACCTATTGTATACTGCCGACGTGCCATCAACACGACTTAGCACTGTTGCGACATTTGCCGATGATACAGCCATTTTGGCGTCCCACACTGACTCAACATCAGCCTCTAGGAACCTGCAAACTAGCCTAAACAAGATCCAAAACTGGCTAAAAAGATTACTAAAAAGTCCACAAGGAAAAGAAAAAGGTTTTCCTGTAGTTGGCTGTATACCATCAATCACAAAATTGGAAAGAAATCCTTTGTAAAAGGTATAAAAATTTTTTTATTAAAAATCCCTTAAAAGGGCTACATCACAACAAAACGTTTTCGATTTTTATAAAAATCATCATCAGTGTTCGATAAACTGGATGCTAGCTGAGCCACAAAAGAAAAATATTTGGGTAAAAACCCTTTACATAAAATATAGATGCCTTAAAAGTGCATACTTCAGTAAAAAGGCCTGTGATGGTCACATGGCAAACAGGATAATGCCCTAAGGTAAGGTATACAGGTTTCCCAACACGTGGGATCCAAATTGAGTTGATCTACCTTAGGGCATTATGCTGTTTGCCATGTGACCATCACAGGCCTTTTTACTGAAGTATGCACTTTTAAGGCATCTATATTTTATGTAAAGGGTTTTTACCCAAATATTTTTCTTTTGTGACTCAGCTAGCATCCAGTTTATCGAACACTGATGATGATTTTTTATAAAAATCGAAAACGTTTTGTTGTGATGTAGCCCTTTTAAGGGATTATTAATAAAAAAAATTTTATACCTTTTACAAAGGATTTCTTTCCAATTTCCTATTACTAAAAAGCGTATTAAAGCAAATGGATTGAAATCAACACATGTGACGTTTACCCTTCGCAGAGAAACGTGCCCACCTGTTCAATTTATTGATTGTCAACTTCCACAATCTGATAGCGCCAAATACCTCGGAATGCACCTGGATCGACGACTGACTTGGACAAAACACATATTCACTAAGCGCAAGCAACTTGGCCTCAAATTAAGAAACATGTATTGGCTCATCGGTCGCAGATCAAAACTCTCCATAGACAATAAAATATTATTATATAAGACAATCTTAAAACCTGTGTGGACCTACGGCATCCAGCTGTGGGGAACTGCTAGCAACTCCAACATATCCATCTTGCAGAGGTTCCAAAATAAAGTACTACGAAATATTGTTGATGCTCCCTACTACGTCAGTAACGAAATCATTCAGCATGATATCCCTTTAGAATCCATCAAAGATGCTATACATCGTTTTAGTGTCAACTATAGTGAAAAAGTGTCAGTGCACCCGAATCGGTTAGTGGCCCAACTAAACGTGCGCGATGCCAATGAAATCCGTAGGCTGAAACGTCTAATGCCATCCGATCTATCTATATCACACAGACTTTAGTTTAGTTTTTTTTTAAGGCAAATTATTGTAAATTCATACCAACAATGTTTAACTTAGGTTTAGATATATATAAAAGAGATTATTCATTGGAATAATACTCTACAGGTCGTCAGCTTCATTGTCAGAAAAAACGCTTATTTCCTAATGGGCAGATTGCAGATCTCTCAAGGAGTTAATAAAAAAAAAAAAAAACGTACACTACACGAAGGACAAACATATAAATTTGAGTGCCGATAATTTTGATACTTCTACATTTTGAAGAAACCTCCATCTTCAAAATGTAGAAGTACCAAAATTACCTCCACTCAAATGTATCTGTTTGTTTTTTGTTGGTCTTTCTTGTCAACCCCACTATATTGAAGAATTCACAGTTTTATGTTCCATTAAAACCACTAAACGATTGTAATAAAACTGAAGAAATTAAACACTTTCACCTATTTTTAACACGAAAACCATCCTTTTTTTTTCAATACCAAAATAATCTGCAAAAATGTTTTCTCATGTGGAATTAACACCGTACAACAATTAATGTACGATGGTTCTTACTTTCCTTTCACATATCGGGATATACGTATGTTATAAGAGAAGTTATCTCTACGGTAAATAGACAAAATGTGTTCAACAAAGTAAGCCATAATGCATAGATTGCTAAATAGTGTTTTTATTTGATAAGGTTTTTTCAGAAACTCTTACCATTTTAACTGTTTATCTTTTTAATAGTGTACACATAAGAAAGTCGAAATGTTTACGTCCAATTAAAAATAATAGAGTTTTAATAGTTATTTATGATATAAGTGTTAAAAGTACACGTTTAAGGCACGCATGTGAAAGTTTGCAAAATGAGCGACAGCGAGTTCTGCAATTCACATGAGTGCCTTAAAAATGTACTTTTTAACACGCATATCATACAATATTTTTTCTACAAACGTAATTACAGGACAATATCTACAAAAACTTTTGCTTGAACTTGACTCACATTCCAATTTTATATTTTTTTGACATCACATCAAAATTGCATATATGGTCAATACGAACTGCAGTGCCTTAAAATTTTTTTAAAGCACTAGTGCCTTAAAGTAGCATTTTTAACGCTCGTATGGAGTGCTAAAAATTGCATTTTTAACACGGTTGTAGAAAAATACTTTTAAATAAGTTACTAGTATTTAAAATATTATAACTAGTTTGAATACTTAGGGCCGGTTGTTCGAACGCTAATCAAGAAGTTGATTATTATCAATCATTTATTGTAATCAATTTTCTTGATGGGAATCAAATCGCGACATGAAAAATACATGTAAAACACTAATCAGTTATTGATTGTAGGTAAAACAGTAATTAAAGTATAGCCGCAGCTCTTAAATTATTAAAAATTGCTTATTATTATTATTGATCTGTAAGTAAAAACAAGAAATTAACATCAGAAAGAGTTTAATTATGATTTATTTTAAATTAAAACCAAAATAATAAAATAAATCAGCCAACATAACCTCAAAATGCGACATCTGTCAGAAGTACGCTTAATCAAATATAATTGTAATTAAATATTTGATAATGATCAGTTTTGATTAGCGTTCGAACAACCGGCCCGTAGTAGTATGAAATCTTAATTAAATTTTTGGAGGAATATTTTTCAAAAATATTTGTTATAATAATATTTATTATACCTAATGATATAAACTTTTCAATAATATTTATTATAATTGATGATTTGCATGTATAGATAAAATGAGTATTTACCTATTTACACAGTACGACAAATATAAATGAGAGAGAGTATATCCAGGTGTTAATCTCAGATCCGGCTCGAAGGACCATTTAATGTAGATAAAATTATCTACACAATAGGACAAGCATGAAGAGAGACAAATATGAGAGCTCTTATAGTCGGCGCAGGAATCGGTTGGAAAATTTACACCGAATATAACAAGATTCAGTTTGGCAACATTGCGTGATATTAACATATCCCTTCTAAGATAAACAGAACTATTTCTGTTTCTAAGATAAACAGAACCCCCTTGTAGGCCTTCGAATGAAATGTGGATCTACCGAATAATCCTCAAAGTTTCATGGATATGGCATATCTAAAACGAAGAAGCGCTGCATAGAACAGGCAAGGAAAGAGAACTTTTTAACACAGTGAGAGTTATAAAAACATCATACCTAGGCCACATACTGAGAAATAATAAGTACCAATATGCTCAACTTATAGTGAATGAAAGATCGAGGGAAAGTGAGTGCTACGAAGGAAAAGATTATCGTGGCTAAGAAATATCCGACAATGGAAAGGGATAAATTTTGAACAGCTGAAAACAGAGAAGAGTTTGCAATTATAGTAGCCAACCTCCATTGAGGAGAGGGCACTTTAAGAAGAAAAAACTGATTTATTTAATAAAATTAAACATCTCATATTTGAATCATTATTTCCTAATGTCGTTTATTGCGTTAACAATATCTAGTTGTCTTTCTCGCATAATAAATGATATGAGATCCACAATGAAACAGGATCGGTTAACTGGCCTAGTAGTTTAAGAGCTAGTGAACCCTCCGACTAACGGTCGTCCTGTAAGGCTAGAAATTTTTCTAGTGATAATTCATAGCACACCAAGGCTAAAAACCATGACCTGGCAGGCCTCAGTGGTGTAGGTGTATCTACCAGGTGAATCGAAAAGTGCAAATTTAGGGGGTAAAATAAACTTTCTCCTGTAAGGTTTAAATTTAAGTATGTGTTTGAGTAAGTCATTCAGAAGAAATGTGTACAATGACAGGCGATTCTGAAGAGCATAACACCTTGCCAGGCGAGGGAAAAGATTAGGGGTTTTTCCTAAAATTATTCTTTTTGCATCGAACAATTTTTTTTTAGGTTTGTTGAATCATTTCAAATAGAAAACGTCTTTAGTGATTCTTCTCTTAAGTTAATAGTTTTTGTTATATGAGCGATTGCTTTGTTTTTTTAATTGCTAATCAAGCAGGTGCGACACTGTAGTATAAGTGAGGACGATTGAGTTTGCATAAATTCATTATCTCAAGAATGGGCAAATTTCAAGAGAAATCCTCAGACAGGTCGATTTTTATTTTTAAATTAGGACTTTTTGGCATATATATAATACTAGTGACGTCATCCATCTGAGCGTGATGACGTAATTGATGATTTTTTTTAAATGAGAGTAGGGGTTGTGTGATAGCTAGCTCATTTGAAAGTTTATTGAATTTTCTATTCACTGATATAAACATTAACATATTTTTTTTATTAAATTAACTTTGATTAAATTTGACAAATAGAAGAAACATTTTTTTTGTTCACCCTATATAAATAATTATGCTAATGTTTGTATTACTGAATAGAGAATTAAATAACCTTTCAAATGAGCTATCACACAACCCCTACTCTTATTTAAAAAAATCATCGATTACGTCATCACGCCCAGATGGATGACATCACTAGTATTATATATATGCCAAAAAGTCCTAATTCAAAAATAAAAATCGACCTGTCTGAGGACTTCTCTTGAAATTTGCCCATTCTCGAGATAAAGAATTTATGCACACTCAAACGTCCTCACTTATACTAAAGTGTCGCACCTGCTTGATTAGCAATTAAAAAAACAAAGCAATCGCTCATATAACAAAAACTATTAACTTAAGAGAAAAATCACTACAGATGTTTTCTGTTTGAAATGATTCAAAAAATCTAAAAAAAATTTGTTCGATGCAAAAAGAATAATTTTAGGAAAAACCCCCAATCTATCCCTTCGCCTGGCAAGGTCTTATGCTCTTCAGAATCGCCTGTCATTGTACACATTTCTTCTAAATGACTTACTCAAACACATACTTAAATTTAAACCTTACAGGGGAAAGTTTATTTTACCCCCTAAATTTGCACTTTTCGATTCACCTGGTAGATACACGTGCACCGCTGAGGCCTGCCAGGTCATGGTTTTTAGCCTTGGTGTGCTATGAATTATCACTAGAAAAATTTTTAGCCTTACAGGACGACCGTTAGTCGGAGGGTTCACTAGCTCTTAAGCAACTTTGCGCACTGAGAGTAATTTGGTAAAATAATGTGATTTTTCAAAAATTAAAGATATCTTTGCCAATCAGAAAAGAAAACCAACGGTAATATAAATATTTTCACCATTAAAAATATAATAAAAATTCAAAAAATTTATATTTGAAATGTTTCTTATTATTTATTATTGATAATTTTATATTTATAAAAAAAATTTTTTTCGCTTTTCACTTTTTGCCGGGGCCCGCTCTTCACTTCTTATCGGGGCCCGCTCATCCCTTCGGCGGCCCTGCTTGTGAATGAAAGTCTATAGAAAATAATTGTATACTTTATTAACGTTGTAATACCTACTGGTTATTCAAAACAATAATAAAATGCAGAACATGTTTCAATAAATCATCATCTTACAATAATGAATGACGTGACATTTGCAAATTTAACTCAAAATAAACTCAAGTTCATTGACGGATTTCATTCATCCATCTCTCTATGCGTCTCGGAAGCTTTCTCGACAATTAAGATTAGAAGAATGTTTAACATCTCGGCACGCTCCCGTCCGATAATATGTACTGATAAAGAAGAAATTCGAGTTTGAAGTGAAGTGGATAGGTATTGAATCGAATCTCCTTGATTTACTCTCTCGCGTCGACGTTTCCGGTATTTCAAGAGAATACCTTTGAGTTTGGTCGGGTTCAGGACATTACCTGCTTCCTGTCCATCAGACGAGTTTACAGTGACGGGTTACTGAATAAAAAACACACGATGCGAAAGGAGGCAATTATTTTACAAAATCCACAAGAAAAAGAAAAATTTTTCGAGTAGTTGGCTGTATGTATACCATCAATCACAAAAATTGGATAAAAATCCTTTGTAAAAGGTCTTTTCTTCTTCTTCTTTTTGTATAGACATGACTCTGTCTGTTTTTTCAATGTGCCTCTAGTAAGTTGTCGTTCCATCGTTTTCGTGGTCTTCCCACTGATCGTCTTCCTATTGGGGAACCGTCTGTCGCTGTCTTGACTACCCTATTTGTTGTCATTCGGCTTATGTGGTCATTCCATTCTATTCTTCTGTTTCTTACCCAGTTATTAATGTTATCCACCTTGCATCTCCGTCGTATATCTGCACTTCCAGCTCTGTCCCATAGACTCTTACCATCGATTTTTCGAAGGGTTTTCATCTCCGCTGTTTCGAGCAATCTTTTTGTCCTCTCTGTGTCGGGTCGTGTTTCTGCCGCGTATGTCATTATTGGTCTGATTGACTGTTTTGTAAATTCTGCCTTTCATTTCTTTTCCGATATTTTTATTTCTTCATATTGTGTCATTCAGGAAACCTGCGGCTCTGTTTGCTCTATTCACTTGATCTTCCACTTCTGTTTCGAGTCTTCCGTAGCTAGATAGTGTGATGCCTAGATATTTAAACTCCATCACTTGTTCTATTATCTGACCTTCCAGCTCCAATTTACATCTTATTGGATCCGCTGTTATAACCATGCATTTTGTCTTTTTTGAGGAAATTAACATGTTAAATTTTCTGGCGATTATGTTGAATTGGTGCAGCATACGTTGTAAATCATCTTCACTTTGAGAGATTAGTATTGCATCGTCCGCATAGCAGATTATTTTAAGTCGTTTTTCTCCCATTTGGTATCCTTTTTTAGTTCTTACTTTTTTTATTATTTCGTCCATGATCAGGTTGAACAATAAAGGACTCAAGGAATCCCCCTGTCTTATCCCATTGCCGGCTTCAATTGGGTCAGTTAGTTCATCTTCCACTTTTACTTTTATTGTGTTGTTCTGATAGATGTTTTCTATTGTTTTAATTATTCCCAGACGTACGTACCTCTCTCGAGTATAACAAGTAGATAACGTCCTTTAATGTGACCCTGTCAAATGCTTTCTTAAGGTCCACGAAACATAAATATGCCGGTTTGTTGTATTCTAACGATTTCTCTTAAACTTGCCTCATTATAAATATAGCGTCAGTGCATGACCTTCCCGACCTAAAACCTTGTTGTTCTTCTGCTAATGTTATAATTTTATTCAATTTGTTTGTTATCACTTTTGTTTTAATGTTGTGTTTAATAAGTTAATCCCTCTGTAATTCTCCGGGTCTGATTTGTCTCCTTTTTTGAAGAGAGGTATTAGAATGCTTGATCTCCATTCTTGTGGTACTCTGTTTTGTTCTATTATTTTTTGTATTAGTTTTAACAGTTGTTTAGTTAGATTTTGTCCTCCGTACTTTAGGAGTTTGTTCGATATTCTGTCCTCTGCTGGAGATTTTCTATTTTTTAATTTTCTTAATGCTTTCTTTACCTCTCCCTCCTCGATGTTTATTTCTTCGTTTGTCGTAACTTCAGGTGTTGGTGGTTCATTGTCGTCGCCTTTAGCAAATAGAGATCGGAAGTAGTCTGCCCATGTTTCCTTCTCAATGTGTTTCGCTTTTATTAATTCGTTCATCTCCTTTCTTTGCCCTCTGATCATTCTCCATACTTCTTTTTGTGTTCCGTAGAAGTCGTGTTCCATCTGTTTTGAGAAACTCTGCCAGTGCTCCCTTTTTATTTGTCTCACTACAGTGTTCGTTTCGTTTCTGATTCGTTTGTAGTGGTTGTATGTCTGTTGTGCTTGTTTTGTTCTGTATTGTAAACAGGCTTTCTTCTTTTCTTCGTATTTTATCTTAACTTCCTCTCTAAACCACGGGGTTTTCTTCTTTAATATGTGAGTATTCGTTACTTTTCTCTCTTCAAGTGATTCTGTTGCAGCGTCGATTATGTTATCTTTGAGTTTTGGCCAGCTTTCATCGATGTTATCGTTTTCTAATATTCCATTCTCAACAATGTTCTCTGATATTCTTTTCCTGTATAAGTATTCCGTGGATTCCATATGTAGTCCTTCGACTCTGATTTTTGTTTGTGTTGGTGCTGCCCTCTTAGGTGTGAAATATTTCATAATGATTCCTAGTTTACATAATACGTCGCTACCTACATCTGCTGAGTTGAGGCATCTTACGTCGTTTATTTTGATGGATGTATATCTCTGTTAGTTACAACATAATCTATCATAGATTTTTGTCCACGGTGTTATTGTAAAAGGTATAACATTTTTTTATTAAAAATCCCTTTAAGGGCTACATTACAGAACGTTTTAGATATTATAGAAAAATCATCATCAGTGTTAAAACAGGTTGGACGCCAGCTGAGCCACCAAAGAAATATTAATGTTGTTCTGAAGCTATTTCCTTGTGGCATTTTTATAATTACGTATTTTTTATGGGAAATAAGCCACAATTTTACTAAAAAATGAATTTATTAACGTTTCGAAGCCCAAATCGGGTTTCGTTGTCAAAATACAAAATACTATTGAAAATGAACAAAATACAAAATCAATAGTATTTTGTATTTTGACAACGAAACCCGATTTGGGCTTCGAAACGTTAATAAATTCATTTTTTAGTAAAATTGTGGTTTATTTCCCATAAAAAATACGTAATTAAAGAAATATTAGGGTAAAAACCCTTTAAATATTATATAGTTGCTTTAAAAGTGCATACTTAAATAAAACTCCTTAGGATGGATAGGTACACATTGAACAGAATAATGCCCTTAGGTAAGATATTGACCTTCCCAACACATGGGATGTAAATTGAGTTGTTTAAATTACAATGATTTAATGGCAACTGATAGAAAATTTCATTTTACTCTTTTTATTTGTTGACCTTTCACACTGATTAGTCCAAATTGCTGTTCCTTCTGAAACGCCGTCCACACTCTCGAAGTCGATCGAGGTTCAGCAAGTACGAGAGTGTAGAATGCCACCTTGTGTAACCTTGCCTGACTTCGATCTACTTCCGAAATCTGTCGGTCTGGTGCGTCCGAGTCAAAGGGATCTTTGTCGGTATCGTACCGCTTGAATGTGTTCCTCGCGAAGTAGAACGAGTGTGTAGAGAGGCACTTCGGACTTCGGTCAACTTTGGCGAAGTAACTTCGCCGAGAGTGTTGGCCCGTTTTAGAGATTATCATGCATTTGGTTTTTAACGTTAAGTGAAAATCTCTGACTTACTTGTGTGATCTTATTCATGATACTCTGTGTATCTTATGTTATTAATACCTTCTCCGCTTTTGCGAATTTTGGCTTCAACATCATCTGCTGCTTCTCTTGAAAGATTTCCTCAGAGTATAATTAGGGCATTAGGGGTCGACAAGACAAGAATTCTTGTCTTGACAACAACTTCTTGTCTTGTCTTGAGAAAAAATCAAGAAATTTAAAAAATCTTGTCTTGGCGTTTTCTTGACATCTTATATCTTGTCTTGGCTCAAGAAATTTCAAGATCTTAAAATTTCTTGATTACCCGTTCGGGTGATTCGACGGCGACCTTTTTATTGCGTTGCGTGCTAACACGGCCTCCATTGCCGTTGGGGGGAGTCCCTGATCTGCATTTGTTTCCTGACGAACCCAAAAGTGATGTGTAGTTGCATGCTTACAATAAGAATTTTGTATGTTTCGTACATATTCTAAGCTTAGCTGTCCAGGATTTCATAAAAATTACTGAGCCAAATCGAAACAGTTTAGACATCGAAAAGGATTTTGCTTATTTGGAGGATGAGATTGAAGTAGAAAATGCTATAAATGCTACTACTTTAGACTTTAACTCTCCTGTAAGTAAAATTAAATACCTTGTAAGAAAAATTAAAAACTCAGGGCAAATGCAACTTAAACTTAACAGTGCTTGCGAGGCCATAAATTGTAAGATGACTATGCCAGAACTAGATGTGCCTACAAGGTGGAATTCAACTTTCGAGATTCTAACATGGGGCTTAAGTGTAAAAAATGCTTTAAACTATATTTTGTGACGACAACCAAAAACTAAATGATTGGAAAATGTTAGATAAAGAATACATAGTTCTGATCAGTAAATTTTGTCAGTATATGAGAAGGTTTAAAACACTTTCTTCAATTCTCAAAGCGGAAAAATATTGCACACTCCCATTGGTGGTAATTGGAGTAAATTTACTTTTGGACAAACTGGAAATATGGGCTCATGAACTTTATATTAAAATTGATAGAGAAGCTACCGATGAGCAATTAATTTACTGCATTCAAGCTGCGAGAGATAAAATACTGAAACACTATAACAAAACTAATTGGATATACTGTATTGTTGATATTTTGAATCCTCGCCATAAAGTAGAGGCATTTTCCTCTTCATCTTGGGAAAAGCTTCTATCAGAGGCAGTACAAAAATTTGAACAAATATTTAAAGCTAACTATTTTAATCGGTTTAACACTAAATCCCAGAATGATCTATAGAATCCAATACCAGAGCCAGTACTTAGTCTGAAAAAAGAAGATAGCGAATTTGATTTAGATATTACTTACCTATTTAAGAAAGCTGATAATGATAACTTACAATCTTGGAAGTATGAAATTGAAAAATACTTAAATGAGCCTAGGTCAGAAGATTCTGAGAATATACATATTTGATTGGTGGAGAAGACACGAAAATAGCTACCCGTCATTATCGAAAATGGCGAAGGATTTTCTCGGAACGCCAGCAACATCTGTAACTGCTGAAAGGCTATTTTCAAGAGCAACTTTAACAATAACAAAGCCTGGAAATCAGCTAGGCGTTGACTTCATAAGAAGTGTTATCTACCTTAATTCATGGCTTATCAATTCCGATTTAAAAATAGGCTAAATTTGTTATTTAAAATAAAATCTAGTTTTTATTATTAGGTAGTCAAGATATTTCAAGATTTTCTGTTTTCTTGACAAGAAATCTTGGTATTGACATAAAATTTCTTGTCTTGTCTTGAAATCTAAAATTACTTCTTGTCTTGATCTTGTCTTGAAATCAAGACAAGATCAAGACAAGATCTTGAAATTTTCAAGAAGTTGTGCGACCCCCAAGTATAGTGTTGAACAGCAATGGTGATAGTATATATATTATAGTATCTACATTTCTGACGGACCCCACGTTTGATTTTGACATCGTCGAATGCCTCGTCCTGCCTCTTTGCGGATATAAATGATGTTTGATTCCAGTAAGGATTGCTAGTAATTCTAAGATCGCAGGTATTTATTACAATATATATCTCCATCAGCTTGTCGTACTTTACTGTATCAAACGCTTTATGGTAGGTAATCAATGGAGCATGTAAACTTTAAAGTAAAAATGATAAATATTTTAAATAAGTAAATATTTAAAAAGCACAGACGTAATTTCAAACGTTAATCCAACAAAATATTAGAAATATTTTATAATCATCAGTCATCTTCATAACCACTTCTACGCCTCTGATTGAGATTCAATAACCTGTCTACATACTTCAGTCAACATAAGAGTGTCAAATACAATGAAATGTTTATTTTTTAATGAATTTGTCGCAGGGTCTAAAACTGAAGGGAAGTCGACTCACTACTTTGGTATTCGTACATTGACAGTATTTTATTTTGTTAACACACGAATTTTTACAAAAAAACGTTAAAAGGTCAGTAAATGGACATGAAATACGGCGATACCGTGTAATTTTCAGTAGTAATTGCACAAGAGCTCTGAAATTATTGAATTTTTCCCGAGTGACGCTTTGACAGTTTTAATTTCACGAGCCGAAGGCGAGTGAAATTATGTCAAAGTGTCACGAGAGCAAAAATTCTATATTAATTTCAGAGTTCGAGTGCAATTTGTTGCGATTATTTCATGAATAAAACTGTTCAAAACCAAAATTTTATTGTAATTTATTTATGTAAGTACAAATTACTACAGTTAAACAAACAGTTGTTATAAATATTTGACGGTTGAAAGTCATCACTTTTATAACTTTTAAAACAGTAATTGTCATTAATGTCACTGAATGTATTTTTTCGTAGCAACGAAGGGCATCTGACGTAATATACTTAACGACGGGAGATTATCAAAAATTATCGATTTAATTCAGATTTCTGTAGCTTTCTATTGGTCAGAATCTCCTATGAATGAAATAATCAGTGTAATTTGTAATTTTCAGTGTCGCCGCTGAATTGCATGAAAATTTGGATTTAGGTTCCTCTCACCCTTCACTTCGCTTTGTCTTAGAAAGGGTTGTAGTTGAAAGGACTTGAGCATGTCAAACTTTGAACAGCCATATCTTTTGTCGTTACTTTTGTTGTAACTAATTTTTGTCTTACAGAAAAACAAATGAAACTTAAAAAAAATCAGAAAGCAAAATCTACATTTTTTCTACTCTTTTAAAGCGGTAATGATTAATTTCATTTGGAATGCTAAATAATTAGGAGGTGATTCTCACGACTTTTTTTCCAAAGAAATGGGGACCAACTTTATTTTGAGCGTAAATTGCTTAGTTTTGATGCTAGAAACTTGTATAAAAACCAAAAATAAAGCTCTTATTAACGATTTAAAACAGTTTAACTTTCCTCCAAAAGTGCTTCATTTTTTGGTTATTTCACGTTGAAATATTCGATTTGTAATTTGACGAATAAGAATCTACTTTTCATGAGCTACAACTCTGCTTCTACTAGGTCTACAGTAGGGTGATCAAATCATAAACTCGAAAAAAAAAACGGGACACATACCTACAAAAAGGTTTTGGAGACGATACTCTTCAGGGGCCTCCATCGAGACATAACCATTAAAACATGCTCTTTTAGCTAATTTGAGACATAAACCTTTTGGACATCTTGGCTATTAGTGCACCCTAATATGTTTATGTAGATTTTGGCATTGGATCCGACCATCACTTGTAACACCGTTGCCGTATCCTCTATTTTTTCATACTATCACGTTACAATTTTTTGTGATATTATACACGAGCGGGACACCCTCAAAAAAGCGCTTAGTTTTCGAGATACTGACCACGGAGGGGTGAATGGCTAATTTTATTCATACTTTATATTTTCGAGGGTGCTGAAAACGAAAATGAGGTTTATTTTGAATTTTATGTGAGGGAACATTGTCAAAATCGCAATTTTAACCTAAAAATAAAAAAAAGAAATCACATTTTTTGCGTTTACCTTGCTACAACTCTGTTCCATTTTAATATTTTTTTCTGAAATTTTTACAGCATATAGCTCTAACATTTCTGAAGACAAAGGTACCTGCTTCAAGTTTTTATTTTTATAGTGATAAAGGTTATGAATTTTTCAAAGAAAAAGATGCGGATTTGTGCATTGCAAAGTTTAATCGCAAAAGTTGTGTGACGAAGTTTAAAATTTAGCTTTTTAATCACGTTTATTTGAAAGTAGAGAGTACAAAGAAGTTTTCTGGTAAGTTTTAGATTAAAATCTTTTATAGAAAAAAAAAATAGTGCAACTTTTAATGTCGACATTAGAAATCCCCAATATAACGCTTATTTTTTGAGGGACAAACAATCTAGGTCTAATTTCTCACCTTTAGTACTATCCTTGGATTATAAGCTTTCATTTGACACCTCATATTTGTCATTCTACCTAGTATAATGACGGAGAAGTAAACGTTCTTATTCTATTATTCTTGTAGGTACATTTAACATTGATTGAAATTATGAAAGAAATGGCATGGCAACACTGTGACGCACAAACATAAGATTCAGCTGTGCGTTACATAGGGTGCATTAATATCCAAGATGACCAACCTTTTTCAATTTACCTATGAATATGTAATTTGATTTAAAATTTGGGGCATATAATAAAATAAAAACAACAGTACAATTCCGTTTTTACGGGACGTTTGGTCACCCTAGTCTACAGACTTTATGCATACACCTTTTTTTGTTTTTTTTTTATAAGATACATTTTTGTTATGAATATTTTTTCGATAAAATACTTACTTTTTGAGTTATTTGCGAAAAACCGTGTAAAAACGTGTTTTTTTTTTGTTGAAAAATGAACATTTTCATTCGCAAATAACTCAAAAAGTATCGACTGAATGAAAAGATTCTATAGAAAAAAAGTTGCTTATAATTAGTCAGTTTATGACATGTATTTCCGGACTTACTTTGAAGATTTGTTTTTCACCCCCAAAAATTCACTCCCTACTAAAAGCAACCCTGTGCCCAAGTCCAAAATTGAAATAGAGGGTAAGAGGAAACTAAATCCAAATTTTCAAGCAAATCCGTCGTGACGAGAAAAATTGCACTCCAAAACAGTCATTTATTGGTCTATATAAGAAATTATTCTTATAAGAATAGGAAGACTAAGATGGGCAGGACATCTAGCAAGATCACAGGATAACAACCCTCCTAGAAGAATCCTTATGTCACAACTTGTGGGAAGTAGAAATAGGGGTAGGCCAAAACTTAGATAGAAGGATAGTGTAGATGAGGATGAGAGAAAAATAGGCGCAGCAAACTGGCAACGGTTGGCAATGGATAGGACTGACTGGCGTAATAGACTTGGGAAGGTCGAGGCTCTTTCATAGGGCTATAGCACCATTGATGATGATGAAGAAATTATAATAACTTGTGTAACATAACTTCAACTTCAATAGCTTCATACAAAAATATTAAAAAATTGGCGACTTTTACCGGACATATTTTCAATTTATATCTTTGGCGCTCGTACAAGGTACAAGATCTGTAATTCGATTCTTTGTTGTAGTGAGTACATTACCGAAAAATATTTCTACTACCTGTCAACATTCACTTTAATATCCCACTCAGTTCTTGTGTGGTCATCGATAAGACGAAAAAATACACTCTCGGATCCCCAGACTCGTTGTAAAATTTATATTTATTTGGAAACGTGACACCAACTCGCCTGACGGTGGCGCCTCGTCAATTTTTTACAATGTGAAAGGGATGTTCTCGGCCTTTAGGCACCCCCATAAATCTTTCGGGGGTTTACCACTCGAGAAGATACATGCAAAGCAGAAATATCGCCCTGAGGTATTGAGGCTCAGACGTGATGATTTATTTCATCTCTGAGTTGTTGATCTGCAAAAATGTGTTTGGGGTAGACTGTCATGTATATTATTAGAAGAGTAATGAGTCTGCTGTAATTTGGTAGATTTAAGATAAATAATAATAATAATCGTGAAACATGATGATATGCAGATATTCATCTAAAAAAATATGGAATGAAGAACAATTACCAAAAGAATGGTCGGAAGCAATATTATGTCCCATTTACGAAAAAGGAGATAAGAACGAATGCATACAAAATATTAGCGATGCATGTATTACTAAAAAAAAGACTGGAAGATATAATTGGTCAATACCTGGCGGGCTTTGGACAATAAAGAAGCACATAAACTCATAAGCACATTATAACAGATTGTCTATGGCTGAAAGAGACTCGCACCTATAGGTATAGAAACGTTTGATACAGTGAACAGGAACAGGAACAAAACTTCATATAAATCACTTGAAGAGCTAGGAAATAATAAGCAGAAAAATTATGAGAATGCCACAACTAACACTAAGAATAAATAATGAAATATTTGATATATTTTAGTGACGCCCGTTTCATTAACATTGGGTACCAAGTGCGCCGGGGGTCTGTCTGTTCTGATGGCATATTCGTGTTTATCAACCTCAAAAATCCACGAGTAATCTATTTGCATCGATTTAATGCCGAAAACCCTCGAAACTCCAGAAGATGTCGTGTCCTAATAGTGACCCAGGGCACCAGGAATTCTGGAGGTCAATTCTGATGGCATATTCGTGTTTAGCGACCTCAAAAAACCCTCATGTAATTCAGTTGCATCAATTAAATGCCTAAAACCATCGAAACTCCAGAAGATGACATCGGACATCTCTTGCAGTGACCCTGGGCACCAGGTGCTCCGGAGGTTGGTTTTTACTGCCTTTTCATGTTTATTGACCTCAAAAACCCTCCTGCAATCCATTTCCATCAATTAAATGCCGAAAACACTTGAAACTTCAGAAATGGCGTCCCTTGCAGTGGCCCTGAACACTAGGTGCCCCGTGGGTCTATTTTGATGACATATTCGTGTTTAGCGACCCCAAAAACCCGTAAGTAATCCGATTGCATCCATTTAATACCGAAAATCCTCCAAACTCTAGAACAGTGGTTTCCAACCATTTTGTACCTCTGCGCCCCCTTAAAAAAAACAAAAAATTGTTACGCCCCCTTAATTTTTCAATCTAATGTCATAAATACTCAACTGTTATTATACTTTATTTGATGCACTACAGCATAATATACAATATCATGTAAAAATATACATAAAAAATAATAAAATTTGTTTTTTAATAGTGTTTATCACATTTTTAAAAGTTTCAGACATTTTGTTACAATGTCCTACTTGTAATTAACAATTTTTACAGCTGCATGCGCCCCTTGCAACAGTCTCACGCCCCCCTAGGGGGGCGCGCCCCCACAGTTTGGAAACCACTGCTCTAGAAGATGACGTCCTTTGCAGTGACCTTGGGCATCAGATGATCTGTGGGTCAGCACTGATGGCGTATTCGCATTCAGTATTCAGTCATTCCAAAAACCCCCTGTATAACAAAATTTGGTTCTTACTATACTGATTTTGACATGTTTATGCACTTTTTAATGTAATATATGCACTTTAAAGTGCAATTATGCATTTCCACTCATTTTTGAATAGGCTTTTTTCCTGACGTCATCCTTAACAGAATGCAAAAAACTGTAAGTCTCTCGGTACTGTATTTAAAAATCAATTTATTCGGTTGTTTTTAGTGCTAAATGCCCCGTTCTATTATGTAAGTAGATACTCCAAGATTACTCCCTAACGACGCTACCAGTGGCGGCTCGTGGTAATTTAAAATGGGTGTTCAATTAAGGAATGTAATTATAGAAACGGTGAATAAAAGCCGCGGGCAATTGCGGCACAGGCGAAAAATTTTTGGGGCCTCGCCCTTTTTTGTCTAATGGACACCGCACACATCTTATGGAATATATAATGTCACTCAAATTCAATAAAACTTACATGAATAGATCCGTCTCAATTTAACGGTCATTTCGTATCATTGCGCCAACTGTTAATTATTATTAATTACAAAATTTTACACAATCGATAAGACCGGATAAAATGTAACGATTTTTTTAACTTGGTCGTTAAAGTATATTTTATATTGATTTCCTATACCCAGAATCTAATAATTGGCGAACATCAATATTGCCAATATCTGAGAGTTGCATTTCGCTTGAATTTGGGAAGATCCGTGTTTTTTAATTTTTGTCGATAAATGAGATAAATCCCGAACGCCCGTTTTTGTCCACTCTGAAGAAATAGTTTCATTTTTCGAAAGTACTAAACATGGAAAACAAAACAAAGAATGTAGTCTATCACACCCGCACAACCACGAAGTTTTTTTATATTGTTCAACTTTAAAGCAACGTTTAAACTTTTTGTTTTTTTATAGCCCATTCTTGTACCAACTTTATCTCCGGCCGAGGTGGACCATTATTTTTTATAAGAAGTCGATCTTCAAAACTATTTGCATTTTCTTTTATAAAATCCACTGAACACGGCTCCATCATAAAACTATTAATATTGTATTTAATATTTAACGGTATTTAACTAGAACCCACAACAGAAAATTCCAAACTGTGAACCGAAACCAGAGAACGTTCTCTGCCGAAACGCTCCACTGGTCTCTGGGTGCACTGCACAAATCCTCACTGTTTTAGATAGGCGAAATGGTTTTTCACCGATTTTAAGATTTCTCTTTCTAATACAGGGGTAGGTTAGTACTGGCTGGTTCAATTTGAATTCTGCACCAGAGCACAAGTATCTGCACTTATCACGTGCATCCAGCGGCGTAGAGCAAATAAATATGATTTGGGTGTTCACTGCACAAGTGAACCAATGAAGAAACCGCCCCTGGACGCTACTTAAATCAAAATTGCTGTCACAGACAGCTAAAAAAGGTGAAACAACAATTATAATAGTCCTTATAACGGAAGATGTTCCGGTCGATCTTTACGCCTTGTAGAGACAAGGCAGAGATAACAGGAGAATGGAGACGAAGACATAACCAGGAACTCCAAGCACTCTATGGAGAGGACAATATAAAATATAGTACGGTACATCAAGACAAATCGTATAAGACGGACAGGGCATGTACTGAGATCAAATAATGAAAGAACTACTACATAAATACAATCGAAGAAGAAGGTCAGTTGGTCGCCCAAGAAAAAGATAAAACGATGCAGTACCGAGTGATCTACGTCAGATGGGGTACAACAATGGGAATGGGAGATTATTGCACAAGATCGGCAATAGGGGAGGTAGGTAAATACTTAACGCGGCCATGACTCACTTAAGCCGATGTCGCACTGCAGGATGCTAGATGGTCGCTTGGAGGGGGATTTTAAAGATGTATGGTGGAGGAGCGCTGCATTCTGGACGCAGTGAAAGAGTGAAATGAAGTCAGAAGTCAGTATCCAACTGACTGCTGAGGAATCGTTTGTTTCATTTGTTACGTCACATTTGGTTTGTTTTTTAGCATATCGTCCAATTAGAGGTAAAACTCACTAACTACACTTTTCAGAAAGTGGACACAAATCCACTTAAAGGTACAAATTGTTTTTAAATTCACCGACTTGAATATTGGATTTTTTTTAATGCAACTGCAAAGAATAAATAAAACAGATATTTTAAGCCATGTTTCGTTAAATAGTGGGTCTGCTGGGTCCCAAATTGCCCTTTCTTTATACACAGCACTTATACGCTTTCCTCCATAGCCAGGCTACCCGGATGGAATATCAAACACGACTGATTTGGGTGGATTGGTGGATGGTGGATAGACGCCTGGTGGACCACCGGATGGTTAGATGGTAGTGGGAGGCCACTGCGGCTAACATCGTTTTGTTATTCGTAGTATAAGTAGATGGTTGGTCGCCAGGCAGGTATCTACCATCCAGCATCCTACCAAACTTCCTGAAGTGCGGCATCGGCTTCAGAGTTGTAGACGTAGAGCTGCAGCCAAGACTCACTTAGAGTGGTAGGGCCAAGAAAGAAGCAGAAGTGTTTAGATAGGTAGATACTTTCGTCGTTTGTTATTTTGGGTAAATACCAATGTTGGCAATGTTACTGCCCGCGCGGTTTTCTCTTAAACTCATGACTCAGTATGCTATCAACGTTCTCTTTTGCCGTGTTTTAACATAGCCTTTTTGCTTTCTTTGCTGTTTCCAAAAAAATTCAGTATAGATAGCCAGTAAAACAACTGACGCTGGAATTTTTAATTCATTTGTAGGAGTGTCAGTTTACAGTCAAAATAGTTATCGCTTGTGTATTATCATTTTCTTATTGATAATTATGTAACACTATCTTCATGTTATTTGAAACCATAGAGATTAGAAACCGTTTTAAAACCTTTTCCAATTCAAAACAATTAAAAGTTAGTGATACCATAATAATGTCGATGTTATGTTTCCTGTAGCGTAAAGCGTAAGTTATTGCCTTTTTGAGCAATAATTTCAATCTTTATCGATTGTTTTACTGATCTAGACACAGCATTAAAACGATTTAGCAAACAAGAGAAACAATAATATAATTAAAATATTAGTCTAGACATCGTATATTATGTACAGTAGTACAGAGAATTTGCTGTGTAAGGACAATGTGTAATTGTCACGATTATACACTTCTTGGAAGTGTTACAGCTTGGAGATGCAAATGCCTGGGAATAAATAATATCTAGGTTATACACAAATTTGATTCTGTAGGATTAATGAAACAATTTTGCTATAATCAGTTTTTTTATTCACACGATTTTTGACGATTCTGAATCATGTCTAAATTTTTGTACAATTTTTCTGTGCAGATATGATTAATGTTACTTATAATTGTTTGTTTGATTCTATTCTAAAACTCATTTCGCTTTTGAGACTAAATAAATTTTATTCAATAATATTTAATTACCGAACTTAAAACTAAAAGGTATTAAAAATTCACGCCAGATTTGATTTTCCGCCAATTATGAAGGAAACTATTATTGGCAACAAAAAAAAAACAAAAACGTTTTGACAGCTGACACTTTATGGTTAGTAAAAAATGGAGAGCACCACGCGTTTGTACAATTATTAATTATTGGTGAACAGGGCCCCCGCAAGGCTGACTGGCGCCCGCGCGCGGGACATATTTTAGCGCCCGTTAAATGTACTATATAAAACTAATAAATATTTTTGAAAGATTTAAACGCAGAATGAAAGACTACATTATTACTGAGGCCGAAAGTCGCTGAAAACTTCTATAATGTTTATTTTAATAAGTTACAGGGGTGAAAATAAAAGAGAAAATTTAGTGTGATTTTTACCCTGGGAGCAGTCGCGCTTAGTCAACACAGAGTTATTTCTGCTTAAATTTTATGATATTGATGAGGATGACATATGGCATGTAGATTTAATATAGTGGTGCCACATTGCTATATAGCTGGTGGTGATGCCACATAGCTCGTAAAACAATTCAATTACTGCATGAGACATTTCCTGGTCATGCATGTACTCTCTCCTTTCGGTGATCAGAGTTGTGGAAACTGATTTAACTCCATTGGATCTCTTAGTAGGGGTTATTTGAAGTCATAAGTCTATCCCAATAAGCCTACAACCATGCGTGCATTCAAGGAAGGGATTCAATGCTGAGTGCCACGATACACGCTAATAAAAAGGTCCAATATGCGTTATTATGCGTTTGCCATAAATGGTGAGACCAGAATGGCTTCTTACTGCTCAATGATCCCATAAAAGTGCTTCTGCTTCTTCTTCTCTTCTTCTTCTTATATTAGGCCTCTTGGCCTGTTCTTAACCGATTTTGAGTTTGTATTCGTAGCTGTGATGTTGACTGCCAGCTATCTCGCCACCTTTTAAAGGGCCTTCCTATTGGTCTCTTGCCTATTGGCTTCGAATCCCTGGCTATACGGGCTATTCTCTTGCTGTCCATTCTCGTCACATGCTAATTCCACTCTCGTCGTCTCTGTCTTCCCCACCGTACTATATCTTGTATGTTACAGAGATCTCTTATTCTGTCGTTCGGTATTCTGTGCGAGACCGTTTTATATTTCTTATGTTAAGTTTGAGACACTCTGTAGGGAGGAACAAGTATAATAAAGGTGAGTACCTATGTATACATCGAAATTATGTTGTAGTCTCATGTTTCGTGAACATTTTGTTTTTTTAGTTTCTCTGATATCTTTAAAAAGAAAGAAAATTGACTGTTCCACTATTTAACACGTGTTTTAATTATAGTGCATTATTGTTTAAATTAAAACGCATGTTAAAGAATAAAAAAGTCTGTTTTCTTTCTTTTTAAAGATATCAGGGAAATTCAAAAAACGAAATGTTCAGAAAATATAAGACTGCAACACGATTACACGAACTACATACCTTGTACTGCCTACAGTTTGTCTCAAACTTTAGAAAAAAATCAAACATAAGAAATCCATTTTTTCTTCCACCCGGTATAACCTTAAAAAGAAGTTTGAGTAAACATTTGCCCCAGTTTAAATACCAAATATGTATGCATAAGTCAAATATTAATATTAATTTTGATTATTTTTTTTTGTGTCAAAAATCCAATACTGTTAACATTATTGTTTGTATTATACATTTTTTGTATTTTGTTGTCAGACTGATAATAACTGTTATATGACATGTGTTAGTTCCTATCCCTTTCAAATTGGAGGACAATAAAAAAATGTCCGCCAATTTATAATTTTTCATATTTTTTGTTGACTCAATTCGAAACGGTAGAAACACTATTAGTAGTTTTAACAAACCAAGAAATTTCTACATAAATCAAACTTTTTCTACAATTATTGTCAATTAATTTGTAACTAATAAATCCATAAATTATACCAGTTGGAAACCAATATGTTTACAGGTCTATTTTAAAATGGGATTATTCACATCAAAATATTAAATTTCATCAATAAATTTGGTGTGTTGGGGTCTGCCAGACATCAACTGTTTCAAACGCTGATGCCGCCATAACTCACAAGTCACAACCAACCTCTTCAAACCAGATGCACATTATAAGTCTCAGTTTTAAATTATTGCGGGAAATTTAATGGTATTAAGTGCATTTGCTATGAATTATTTCTTTTTGTGCTCTTTTTGTCTTAAAAAATCGCTTTATGAGAATTTCAAAATAAACTTTAATAATCCATTTACTCACGGTTTTTGCTGTTAATTTTAAAGAATCGCTTGGATTGAAATGCAATCTGGCATACACATCATAGCTAATATGCCAAGGAAAAAAAGTGATATTGTGCCGATGTGCGCTTTTGCCCTGGGGGTGAGTTTCGCCACTTCTCGGAGGTGAAAAAATATACGTTCAAAACAAGTCCGGAAATAAATAAACGGACTAATTCTAATGAACTTCTGTTCTATAGAGTTTTTCACTACACTAATAGGTACTTTTCGAATTATTTGGGAGTGAATATGTTCATTTTCCAACAAAAAAATCACGTTTTTAGACGGTTTTTCGCAAAAAAAGTAAACAATGTTGTATGTATGAGGTCTCTAGACCCTGTAGAAGCAGAGATTTAGCTAATGAAAAATAGGTTCATAATCGTCAAATTCCAAATCTAATATTTTAACGTGAAATAACAAAAAAAAATAAGCAATTTTTGGGGAAAACTCATTACAAGTTTTTTAAAATGTAAAAATCTTTAGGTATTTTTGTTGTTTTAAAAAAGTTTATAGTATCAAAAGTAAGCAAAATAAAGTTGATCCCTTTTTTGGTAAAAAAAAAATCGGAACAATCAACCCCTAATTAGCATCTCAATTGAAATTAATCGTTACCGCTTCAAAAGTTGCTTTTCTGATGTATTATTTATATAATCTGTAAGTTTCATCCGTTCAAAGTGCTCATTTTCGAAAAAAAATATTTTTAAAACAAAGTTTTTTTTTAAATTTAATTAAAAAGCTTTTTTCAAAATAACATAAAAATTATTGGTGATAACAAAAATCTCAAAGATTAAAAAAAATGTAGGTTTTGATGAACATTTTGAATTTTTGTTTTTCTGTAAGACAAAAAGTGGTTAAGATATGGCTGTTCAAAATATGCATACACTCGTGATTAGTGCCTCGTTCAAATCCTTTCAACTACAGCCCTTAAAAAAAAGCACTTTGAACCGATGAAACTCGCAGATCATAAAACAATAGGTACACGAGTGAAGCAACTTGTGAAGAGGTAACGATTAATTTGATTTAGGATGCTGGGTGCTTTTCACAATTTTTTTACAAAAAGAAGGGACTAGCTTTATTTTGGGCTTACTTTTGATGCTAGAAACTTTTTGGAAAAACAAAAATAAAGCTTTTTAAACACTTTAAAAACGTTGTAATGAGTTTTCCCCGAAAAGTGCTTGATTTTTTACAGCTACAACTCTGATTCTACTGTGTATAGAGACCTCATATTATATACACCAATATTTAATCTTTTTTATAACTTTTATTTTTGCTAAGAAATGTTTTTTTTTCAACAAAATATTACTTTTTGAGTTATTTGCGAAAAACCTTCTTGATTTTTTGTTGAAAAATGAACCCGCAAATAACTCGAATAGTATTAATTTAGTGAAAAAACGCCATAGAACAAGAGTTGCTTAGAATTAGTCACTTAGTCAGTTTGTCCATTTCCAGACTTATTTTGAACGTATATTTTCTCATCCCCGAGATGGGCAATAGCACACATCATTACAATATCACTTTTTTCTTTGACATGTTAGTTATGCGTATGCCAAATTTCATGTTTATATGGTGAACTGGGGAACTTAACACACATTAATTATACACTTGGTTGTTCATTAAATAGTGAAAGCACAGATAAATTTTATAATGAAGTACTTAATAATAAAATTAGTTTATCCTTTTTAAACTGTATTATTTTAATAAGAATGTTAATATATTTTACTGCTTATATAATCACACCATCACCAAGAGGTGTAAAAGGAAATTGTAAATTACCTAATAAGAAAAATTGCACACATCAACTTTTACCCTACTAATACTTGTAAGCGTTGTAATCGTGAAGGATGAGTTTTCAATAACAAAAAATATATATAGCTAAATAAAAAAAATGGACATATTGTGTCTACATCAAGAAACCGCCATTTTTGCACTTTTATCGGCAAATTGGAGTTCAAAAAACCTTCTGAAAAGTATATTCTTTCCTCTGAGTCCGAGATTTGTTGTTATTAATAGAAATATAAGATAATAAAAGGTACAAATAAAAGATAAAAACTATTTTTATTTTAACCGAACCAAATTATTACAATAATACAAACAAAGAAATTAAGACATGTATTTCTTCTACAAAATATTCTAACAGACTAAATACTAAATACTGAACCAAACAAAAATACAGTTCTCACTCTCACATTCACATGTCTTGTAACATGATACTTTTAAGCAATTTTAGGCAAGAGTGTATCTAATTAATGGTTCGGAAAAGTCGGAGGTGGGCCCTTGAAGACTGCGTATATTTATTTAAGCAAAGCTAACAAAAATAATAATTTATAGTTGAATATTACGTTCCAATTGTTGTTGTTATTTCAATCCTTATTAGCCTAACTCGATCCAAAACGAAATTTAGTGTATACAATGTCGATTCATTTTACAGACTGTTTAGTTTTAAATTAGATATACGCCCTATAAGTGACAACACTGCGTTCCGCCGCCCACCTAATTGCACGCGATTCGCGCCGATGCATTCAGTTATCCGTTATTGTACAGTGGCAATGCAACTCATTCATCTAAGCAATGTTGCCGATCCTTCAGTGGGGTATATATAATCAATCACTAAACAGCCTGTATTACTTCCAAAGTGTTTTCATTTTTAATTTAGTGAAGTTAATTAAAATTAAAAGTAAAAACAGTTCGTAATCCTATAATAGCGAGTATGTTCCTTATGTATGTTTTAGCTATGTTAATTTGCACGTTACACATTTTTTATGACTAAATTTGATATTTTGGCTGCAGTTGATCCACGCACAGCGGAATTCTTCACGGAAGGTAGAGAATGTGTCAATTGCGGCGCAATTGATACTCCTTTGTGGCGCAGAGACGGCACAGGCCACTATCTTTGCAATGCGTGTGGCCTATACCACAAGATGAATGGCATGAACCGGCCTCTTGTGAAGCAGCCTCGTAGATTGGTACTTTTTTTATTTATGAATTTTTTATTTTAATTTTTTCTCACCCAATCATTTTGCTTCTTCGTCGCCGAACGGCAATGGTTGAGGAGAAGTTCTTTTTGTAGAACGGGGAATAGATTTTGATTAACATATTTTCGAAAACTTATGGGTTTTGCTTTTAATGCATGCGAAAGAACTAAAATTAACTATAGCAAAATTCATAATGTTTACTACCAAATTTCATTTTTTTTATAGATAATAATATTCCAAATTTATATATTAATTGCCACATCTTTACTTTTACCTGATCTTGAAATGTTTATTTTTAATTTTTTTCCGCTCACAGTTTTTACACTCAAATAATTTACTGCTATCAGAGGTCGGCCTCCCTAATTGGATTTCTCCATAAATTTCTACCTTGGGTCATACCAATATTAATCCCTGTAACCAACATGTCCTGCTTAAGCATCTCTCCGCAGGTCTCCTTTGGTCTTCCTCTCCTACTCCTTCCAGGAACAGCAATTAGTATATTCTTCGTATTGGGTGATTAATGTCTCGAAGTTGAACATGACCAAACCGTCTTAACCTATGATCTCTCATTTTGGCATTACTTGGTGCCATCTCTAGACTTCCCACAATATACTCTTTTTATTTTTAATTTTATCCTTTTTTGTCACTCCATTCGTCCATCTAAGCATTCTGCTTTCCACCATATGCATTCGTTGTTCCTCTTTCTTTTTAACTGCCCAAAATTCAGTACCGTACATCATAGCCGGTCTTATGGCTGTTTTATAGAAAATTCTCTTTAGCTTCATTGTAATTTTTCTGTCAACACACCACTCGTTTCCTTCCATTTCATCCATCCAGCCCTAAGTCTACTGCATGCATCTCCATCACTATTACTTATCACAATCATTTCACCATCCAAAGATGTCATTTTATTTGTAGTCACTCCATCTTTAAATGAACAATCCAAATACTTTGTTTTTGTCGTACTAAGTTTTAAACCTTTTTCCTCAAGAACTTGTCTCCACTCTTCCAGTTTTTGTTTTAAGTCGCTTTCACTATTTCCTCCTATAACTACATCATCAATCATCACCATACATTAAGCACCAAGGAATATTACCCTGTAGTTTCACTCTTATCTGATCGAAAACTAATGAGAATAAGTAAGGTCTAAACATCGAGCCTTGGTGCAATCCTACTTCTACATGACATTTATCTGTCTGTTCCACCAGTTGTTATTCGCTCATATATACCTCACAGAATCTCTACATATTCATCAGGGACTCCTTTCTTATTGAGTGTCCACCACAGAATATCTCGAGGGACTCTCCACAGGCTTTCTCAGGATCAATGAATACCATATGAGAATCTGTTTCTTTATTCCTGTATGTTTCCATCAACTGCCTTATAATGAAAATTGCATGTGTTATTGACCTGTCCTGCATAAAGCCAAACTGATTATCGTATATTTCGATTTCTTCACGGATCCGTCTATCAATTACTCTCTCCCATATTTTCATGGTGTGACAAGTGCATAGTTTTATGTCCCTGTAGTTTGTTCATTGCTGTATATCCCCCTTTTTTATTGTCGATAAGTACTAATATACTGTTTCTCCATTCGTCTGGCATTTCTCAAACTTTCATAATTCTATTAAATAAACTTGTTAGCCAAGTTGTTCATGTTTCTCCTACTGCTGTCCACACTTCATAAAGAATATCATCTGGCCACACTTCCCAAGAAATATCATCTGCATCTGGCCCAACTGTTTTTCCATTCTTCATTTTTTGAATTGCTTGAAAGTTCTTTTCGTACAGTTCTGAAAACTGTCAAAAAATTCTTTTTCCATTTCTTTTTGACATCCTTTTCGTGAATTAGTATTTTTTTATTTTCATCTCGTAATGATACTAAATTGTTATTTAATACTAAAATAATAATAAAATGAATGAAACTTAATATTTATATTATTAAACTTGTATTACGAAAACTAACCAAATTGTTAAGGGATATTTTTAACGTATAATTTTAGGTCAATTTCTGATACAGAAAATATGTTGATCCCCAAACTTTTCTCTTCAACCAGTGTCGTTTGGTGACGAAAATCATTGATTGAAAAAAAAAATACAAAAATGCTAAAACACCCCCGATGTGCGAGGCAAAGCTGCTACCAAAATGTCAAAATTCAAAATTTTTTTGAGCCGGTTCTTTATGAATAAATGTAAAATAGTAATTAATTTGATAATGTAACCCCCTATTTTGCGTTCCAGTGGCGGCAGAGCCGGGCCACGGGGGTGTTCCCGATTACTACAAGAACTACTATACTGGGTACAATGGGGTTCGAAACCCTACCGTGCCGGGCCCCGAAGAAAAGTCAAATCGACGATTGGTAGGTTCAATTTTATTTTCCAATAGCATTCATTACCTTAGAATCTCATTCAAAACAATTGTCTATTGACGTTCTAATGTAATGATATTAATTGCTGTCTATCATTTCTTCCGTAGTGGCTTTTGAAACCTATCGCTTTTGTTGCTTCTTGATAATTCACATTTGAATAAACTTATTAAATCTTCTGTTTCTTTTACTTCAATTACATTAGCAGGTAAGTAGTTAGGAATAAAATATGTAAATTTGAAACGTACACAAACTCATTCAAAATTATTACACCTCAGCAATATTTTCACATGCCCGTGTTGAGCTGCCCCCCCCCCCCACTTAAAAAACAAATAGCCCTGATTTATGAGCTATTTATGAGCTCTCATATTCCGCAAACTAAAAATTTTGAGCTCGTTCCACTGAGCAGGAATTTATTACCCTAGTGGGGGGGGCTGAGTCAGTCCCCCCACTACTTAAAAATAGGAATATTGAATCAGTTTTTGCGGCAGAATTACGAGCTATTTATGAGCTCTTGAAATTATATAGTTTCGATTTTTGAGCTCATCCCCTTCACCCCCAAACAACCCTTTAATTGATTTAACTTAATAGAAAGATGCTGAGAAAACTTAAAATATATCGTAATGCGAATATAATTCCTATAGCTTATATACTCTAAGAATAAACTATTAAATCAAGAGCATTTCGATTATTGAGCTACAACCCGTTCGCCAGAAAACCACCCTATCTTCCCGGCTTAAGAGAAAGTTGTACTTAAAATGCGTTAAACTAATTATTTGGCGACTACATATCATTTAATAATTTATAAGCTTCCACATTACGCGCATTTAGATCAGTAAATTGCAATTTATTTTGTATAGTGCAGTCACTGAAGGTAAAAATCAACGATTACCTTCAATTTCGGTGAACCTTCATCGATTTTCACGAAAATTGGTCAGTGGTTAGAGGATACGTCAAGAAACAAAGGTGACATGGTACCACCTTGCGCCTTTACCCTGAGGGTGGATACAGCCCCTTCTCGGTGGTGAAAATTATTTTATAAAAAATAACTGCACAAATCAATAAAAGAACAAATTAAAAGCAAAATTTATTATATAAAGTTAATAAAATAAGTCAATACTTTTTAAGTTATTAAAGATCAAAGATTTTAATTATTTGTGAAGAAAATGCATGTTTTGAAGAGGTTTTTTGTAAATCACTGAAAAACTGTGTAAAATTTTTACAAAAAAGTTAATAGTAGTTTAATTCGTATAGCTTATATTCTAAGAATAAACTCTAAAATCACGCGCCTTTCGATTATTGAACTACAACCCCTTCGCAAGAAAACCATTCCATATTCCCGGCTTAAGAGAGGGTTGTACTTAAAATAATTTAAATTAATTATTTGTCGACTATATATTGTTTAATAATTTATGAGCTCGCAAAATATACGCATCTCAATTACTGAATTGCCATTTTCTTTCTATAGTGCAGTCACTGAAGGTAAAAATCAACTATGACCTTCGATTTCGGTAAATCTCCATTCATTTTCACGAAAATTGGTGAGCGGATTTTGATACTATCAACTTTTTCTGGATCTTATTTTTCATAGGTATTTCTAAGTACTTTGACAAGTATTTAGTACCTAAGTGTTATAAAATGCATCTTTCCCGTTATTTAAGCTTGAACCCTTAGATTTAAACAGTCGCGGAAAAAAATATACATTTAATTACCAATAACTTACTTTAAATTAACATTAAAGGGTTCTTCAAGTAAGCAATTTATTATATTTTTTATTAGCTTCAATTTTAGTGATGAAAACTTTTTTGTAAAAACTTAGTTTTTGAGTTATTTATGAAAAATCGCTCTAAAGCATGCATTTTCTTTCCAAAAATTAAAATATTTGATCTTTAATAACTCAAAAAGTATTGATTTATTTTAATCACATTATATAACAAATTTTGCTTACAATTTGTCCCTCTCTCGATTTGTGGGGTTATTTTTAATAAAGTAATTTTCACTCCCGAGAAGGGGTGACATATACCCCAGGCTAAAACCCCAAGTTGTTATTGTCAATCCGTGAAAATAAATGGAGATTTACCGAAATCGAAGGTAATAGTTGATTTTTACCTTCAGTGACTGCACTATAGAAAGAAAATGACAATTCAATAATTGAGATGCGTATATTTTGAATCTCATAAATTACTAAACGATATGTAGTCGCCAAATAATTAATTTAAATTATTTTAAGAACAACTCTCTCTTAAGCCGGGAATATGGGGTCGTTTTCTTGCGAAGGGGTTGTAGCTCTATAATCGAAAGACGCGTGATTTAAGAGTTTATTCTTAGAATATAAGCTATACGAATTAAACTACTATTAACTTTTTTGTAAAAACTTAAAGTTTTTCAGTGATTTACAAAAAACCTTTTCAAAACATGCATTTTTTCACAAATAATTAAAATCTTTAAGATCTTTAACAACTTAAAAAGTATTGACTTATTTTATTAACTTTATATAGTAAATTTTGTTTTTAGTTTGTTCTTTTATTGATTTGTGCATTTATTTTTTATAAAATAATTTTCACCCCCGAGAAGGGGCGGTATCCACCCTCAGGGTAAAGGCGCAAGGTGGTACCATGTCACCTTTGTTTCTTGACGTATCCTCTAACTACTGACCAATTTTCGTGAAAATCGATGAAGGTTCACCGAAATTGAAGGTAATCGTTGATTTTTACCTTCAGTGACTGCACTATACAAAATAAATTGCAATTTACTGATCTAAATACGCGTAATTTGGAAGCTTATAAATTATTAAATGATATGTAGTCGCCAAATAATTAGTTTAATGCATTTTAAGTACAACTTTCTCTTAAGCCGGGAAGATAGGGTGGTTTTCTTGCGAAGGGGTTGTAGCTCAATAATCGAAATGCTCTTGATTTAATAGTTTATTCTTAGAGTATATAAGCTATATGAATTATATCCGCAATACGATATATTTTAAGTTTTCTCAGCATCTTACTCTTAAGTTAAATCAATTAAAGGGTTGTTTGGGGGTGAAGGGGATGAGCTCAAAAATCGAAACTATATAATTTCAAGAGCTCATAAATAGCTCGTAATTCTGCCGCAAAAACCGATTCAATATTCCTATTTTTAAGTAGTGGGGGGGGCTGACTCAGCCCCCCCACTAGGGTATTAAATGCCTGCTCAGTGGAACGAGCTCAAAATTTTTAGTTTGCGGAATATGAGAGCTCATAAATAGCTCATAAATCAGGGCTATTTGTTTTTTAATTTTTGCAAGTGGGGGGGGGGGCAGCTCAACACGGGTACAATATTCTGCTGGCGAAGAATGTTGCGAATACACTGGACCGCAAGAAGAACTCAACTATAGTCTATTCTTAGACAGCTCCAAGTTACACGTAGGCACAGTATAAAGAGGGACAGTAAAACCACTTCTCTGGCGGCACTTTGATCTTAAGAAGTAATACCGGCAGTACGCAATTGATAATTCACCAGTGGTGGATGCGGGTTTTCCCTGTTAAAACCCGTACGTTTCTATGCGACTAGCAATGCGAGAGTGGGGCAAAAGCGACTAAGAATATTGCGCGGTCGCCATGCGGGACTACACAGGTTTTACTTCCAATTTTTCGGGGAGTCGTTCTACTGTCCCTCTTTATACTGTGACGTAGGCTTCGAAATATTGTGACTGAAAAAGTCACCACTTACTTTGGTCATGTGGTGCGTGGAGAGGATCTAGGAAAGCTGACATTGCAGATGATGGTGCAAGAAGCGAGGTCCTATAAGAGTAGAGTGGAGAAGGTAGAGACTATGGTATAGTCACGTGAGAAGAATTATGTACTAGATATTTTCGAGAATTGGTCTAGAGTAGAAATTAGTTGAAAGCGCAGGGAAGGAAAGGAAGGTCGCCGATGAGATGCAATCTGTTTTTAAAGAGATAAGAACGATTAATTGGTATTAGTAGATCGAAATATCCTAAATAACAAGACATATTTTGAAAAACAAAAGCGGATATTAGCAATTGTAGAAAATGACAGACAAAATAAAAGAGAGAAAAGGATTAAGAGAAATAGAAGAAAAAGTGCTTTTGAAAATAGGAAAACACCTATGATTTGTTGCAATTAAACCGCAATTATTCATTGTGATACAGATTGCATTTCTCTAAAAGTTAAGATCATCATAACTTGATTATTTAGAACAAAATTATTTCAGTTGTGGATTAATTTCAACGCCTTTATTGATATAGTGCGTTCACCTCATCTTTAGAAAAAATTAAATACTTTCTGAATTGAGGATTATGTAATGAGGATACAGTGAATACTAAAGAGCCTGCATTGTTTTGCAGATTTAAATGGTCAACAAAATCGGGTACAGCAATAATAGGTTTTATATTATAGATGAAATTTAAAATTATTGAATTTTTAAACAAAATTGTTCTTGTGTTTGCTAATATTTTGAGTTTATGTGGGTTTACTTTCAAATGCCATGTACTACTTACCATTTCCATAGAGATCTATAAAACATTTCTAAATTTCTTTAATTTTACATTTACTGATATTAAATATATTATTTTAAAATTACTTAGAAATAATATATTGGTATCGTTAATATTTAAGCATTTAAACATTATTCCCAATCTTTCCAAAAAAATTCGGAAAAAGTAGCATCTTAAATAAAACATTGTTATAGGTACTATTTAATTATAGTTCCCAGAGGGTGTCTTTCATATTTTGCATAAAGATTAGGAATAAAATAGTAGATGACTGTTAAAAATTCTTTTATTTTTCGAAGTAATTAACTTATTTCCATTGATTAAATTTTGGATCTCCTTAGACTATCTCTGGAAAAAGTAATTTCATTATTTTTTAGGTACATTCAAAATTCCCATTTTGAAGGCATCTTTTGTATTTTCTCACAACTGAAATCATTTACCACACAGTCCGTCGTTCATTTCCGGAAAAGCAAAAAAAAGCGTACAGATTTAGTTCAGTATTATGTAACGGATGGTTTTTGAAACTCACCGGAAAACTTTCGGAACATTTGTATACAAACCAGTTGTACACGAACAGGTTGCATACAAATCATCAAGAAAATTTTTTGATTTCGCAGAAAAATTGTTGCTACATAATGTCACGACACCTAAATATATGTAAATATGTAAATGCCCAAAAGACCAAATAAATGTGTTTAGACCAGGGTAGAAAAATAAATATGAGCGATTTGAGGGTAAAAATCAGTACAAGTATTTGAAGGTTCTAAATGGTAGGATGGATATAGTATATTAAAAATACATACAGAGGTACTCGTAAATCGACCTCATTTTTTTATAAAAAAAGGCCAAAGTCACAAAATATGGTTTTTTGCCTATAGCATTTTTAGTATCATATTTACAGCAAAAGTTGTTTTACCAAAGTTATGTATCATGAAAAAACGATTAATATGAATTTTTATAAGTTAAAATCCATAAAGAATTAACCGAGATAATTGCAAAAAACCACGTTTTTGCACTATTTTGTAACTGTTAATAACTTTACCAAAAAGGCCGTCAGGAACTTATTGTACCTTGATCACGAGGCAATTAAGTGCCTTTATTAGTGTACAAAATTTCAAGAAGATCTTTTTGTTAGTTTACGAGTTATAATTGTTGCCCTAGGTGTATTTTCAGAGCTTTTTGGTAAAGTGCAGTGAGTTCTTAAAGACTCAAAGTACTAAGAAAGTTAAAAAAAGGATAATATTTGTTTTCTAAATGTTGTTAAACAAGTCGCTAAAAAATGGTGAGTTTTTTCCTTATAAACAATTAGAATATCTTTGTTATTTTTCCTGGTAAATAAGTATAATTGGTTGTATCAAAAAGCAGGTAAAAAACACACATTAAAAAAGAAAAACCAACTTTCTAGGACCAATAATAGTCAAGTTATACTTTTTTTTTTGAAAAATTACATCCTTATTGTTTATAAATATTAAGAGTTGAAATTTTTACAGAATGATAATAAATATCTATATTTTATATTTTAATTGATAAGTACGGAATATCTTCTATTTAAAACGAGTAATAACCCTTTAAATTGAAGTTACACACGCTGACTGAGCTGGGACCGTGTGATGGAGAAGATTGTTGGAGTCCAGTTTCGCGCGTCGAGATTTTGCTATAGAAAGTTCAATTTGGAGCGCTTGAAAATTTTTACAATATCTCAGCTTCCAGAGAACCTTCATTTTTTTTTAATTGGAGTAAGTCGACGAAAGAATAGCAACTAGCTAATTTTCATTTATCGGAAAAATCGGAAAATTCTGGAAAATGCACTCTTTTATTCAACATGCATTTACAACGTTAACACATACAATTTCATAACTATTGTCATAAAATATTATAAATTTGTGAATAAATATTGAGATAAAATTATAGTATATATCTATTTATATACAGGGTGGTTCATTTTATTCGCCTCGGTGTCTGTACGGAAAAAGACTTGATTTAAAAAAACATTCTTCATAGAAATATACCGGGCCAGTAACACTGCAATATAAAAATAATGTGAATTATACAGGGTGCTCCAAAAAAGAGTGGTATATCAAAGATATATTTTTTTATGGAACACTCTACAAATGATGAAATTTTTAAATTGCCCTTAACAAAGAAGCTAGACAGACAGACAGACAGACAGACAGACAAAAAGAAGCTAAGTACAGGGTGTTTTGATTTATTTCAATTTTTAGAAAAATGTGAAGATTTAGAAAAAAATAAATATTTACAAATCTAAGAATCGGTGACAATTTTTTTCTTGGATCTTCATAATAGACTATTCAGCATATTTAAACAGATGTTTATTGTAACAAAATTTATAATTACTTAATCGTACATTTTTAGATTTAAAAATGAATTGAAAACAAAAACGTTCTCAAATTAAAAAAAAATTATGTATAGATTATAATTATTCATCTTCGTTAATCCTACACAGTTTTTGTAGAGGCTCATTAATTTCTTCCACATTATCCATAATTTCTTGAAATAAATCAATTGTACTGAGCTTTGCATAAATTGCAAAGATGACACTGGCGAAAAAAGATGCTACAACCTTTTGACAGTTATTATAGATGACGAAAGTGGAAGTTAAAGAAGATTTGTTTCAAAAAATTAGGGATAATATTGAAGACATAAGAAATTAATCAACCTGTACATAAACTGTGTAGAATTAACGAAGATCAATAATTATAATCTATACACGCACATTTTTTTCAATTTGAGAAGGTTTTTGTTTTCAATTAGTTTTTAAATTTAAAAATGTACTATTAAGTAATTATAAATTTTGTTACAATAAACATCTGTCTAAAAATGCTGAATAGTCTATTATAAAGATCTAAGAAAAAGTTTGTCACCGACCCTTAGATTTGTAAATATTTATTTTTTTCTAAAATTATATTTTTGTAAAAATTTAAATGAATCAAAATACCCTGTACTTAGGTATAGTCTAGCTTATGTTTTAAGGGCAATTTAAAAATTTCATCAGTTGTAGGATGTTCCATAAAAAAATATATCTTTGATATACCACTCTTTTTTGTAGCACCCTGTATAATTCACATTATTTTTAGATTGTAGTATTAATTGCCCTGTATATGTCTATGGAGAATTTTTTTTAAATCAAGTCGTTTTCCGTACAGACACCGAGGCGAATAAAATGAACCACCCTGTATATAAATAGATATTTATATATACTATAATTATATTTTAATATTTATTTACAAATTTATAATATTTTATGAAAATATTTATCAAAATATATTAGTGTTAATGAAAATGAAAATTAGCTAGTTGTTATTCTTTCGTCGAGTTACAAAAATTAAAAAAAAAATGAAGGCTCTACGTTCTCTGGAAGCTGAGATATTATAAAAATTTTCAAGCGCTCCAAATTGAACTTTCTATAGCAAAATCTCGACGCGCAAAACTGGACTCCGACAATCTTCCCCATCACATGGTCCCAGCTCAATCAGCGTGAGTAACTTCACTTTAAAGGGTTATTACTCGTTTTAAATAAAAGATATTGCGTACTTATCAATTGCAATATCAAATATAGATATTTATTATCATTCTGTAAAAATTTCAATTCTTAATATTTATAAACAATCGAGATGTGATTTTTCAAAAAAAAAATATAACTTTGCTATTATTGGTCCTAGAGAAAGTTGTTTTTTCTTTTTTAATGTGTGTTTTTTTACCAGCTTTTTGATACAACCAATTATACTTATTTATCAGAAAAGATAACGAAGATATTCTAATTGTTTATAAGGAAAAAACTCACCATTTTTTTATCGACCTGTTCAACAACATTTAAGAAACAAAAATATTCTTTTTTTTTAACTTTCTTAGTACTTTAGTCTTCGAGAACTCATTGCACTTTGCCAAAAAGCACTGAAAATACTCCTAGGGCAACAATGATTGTTTAAACATTCGATGTCTGGGATAAACATTTAACATAACTCGTAAACTGACAAGCAGATCGTCTTGAAATTTTGTACACTAATAAAGACACTAAATTGCCGCATGACCAAGGTATAATAAGTTCCTTACGACCTATTTGGCAAAAGTTATTAACATTTACAAAATAGTGCAAAAAACGTGGTTTTTTGCAATTACCTTAGTTAATTATTTATGGATTTTAACTTGTAAAAATTCAAAATAATCGTTTTTTCATGATACACAACATTCATAAAACAACTTTTGCTATAAATAATATTTATGATGCTATAATCATATTATGATGCTAAAAGTGCTATAGGCAAAAAACAATATTTTCTGATTTTGGCCTTTGTTTATAAAAAAATGAGGTCGATTTACGAGTACCTCTGTATGTAATTTTAATTAACTATATCCCCCTACGATTTAGCACCTTCAAATACCTGTATTGATTTTTTTCACCTAGAACAATAAGAATTGACGATTTAGATCTAGGTATGGACACCTTCACATATCTATTCTCTTTGTTGACTAAAGATAACAACGTCAACTAAGAAATTAAAAGAAGAATAGGACTTGCCAATAAGTGTTACTATGGCTTGAGAAGACTACTTATGGCCTCAAAACTACCCAGATAAATTAAAGTGAGCGACTATAAAACACTAATACGACCGATGCTAACATATGGAGTAGAAACGTGGTCACTTAGGGTAAAAACATGCCGAAGATACATGGATGAGCGCGGTGTAGGTCGCGATCGCGGTCGCTACATCGATATCAAAACAAACCTTCATTTTCTTATGAGATCGCACATACCAAGGATGTGTCACCCGTTCACCCTCGCGAACTTTCATCGCGGTTTACAGCGATGTCGATGCCAAAACAGGATACGGAAAGTATCTTCGGACCGCGATCGCGACCTACGCCGCGCTCATCCATGTATCTTCGGCATGTTTTTACCCTTACACAGAAGGACCAAGAACTGCTCAAAAGTTTTAAGTGGAAAATCCAAAGAAGAGAAATGGAGGAATAAAAGAGCAATATTTGTGACGCAGGCATTGCAACTTTGAGTTATATAGAAGTTTTAGGGAAGCTTACGTTGTAAAATTAATTAAGGTCGCACGTCTTAGATGGACAGGGCAGGGCATGTAATCAGCCGAGAGGAAGGTGCTACAGCCAGAAAAGTTTTTGACCGGAGAGGGTCGATTGGACAACGAGCAGAGGAAACCAAGACCTAGGTATCAAGACAACTTTGAGGATGAGTTAAAATTTATTGGAATTAGAGAATGGAGAAAAGTTGCCAGAGACAGGGGAGAACGGAGGATTGTTCTGTCGAAGGCTTTGGCTCATAACGAGCTGTCATGCTACTGATGATGATCTTGTACACGTTTTAAAGTTTCTTGCTTTAAAGCGGTAGAGAGTTTTTCTTCCCAATTCATTCGGCTTTTTGTTTTTCGATCAAAAGATGCGGTGTCAAACGAGAAACTATTGTTTTACACATTACTTCTTGCAAATTTTCCTCATTGAAATCTCAATAATGTCTCTACGGCGCGGCGCTATATATCACATGTCAATCGTAGACTAATTTGGGCACATCATTGAATTTTTCTACTGTGAGTGACTACTGTTTTTTTGGTAGGTACACTTCCTCTTGGATCGTGGCTAATCCGTCCACAATTGAATTTTCCATACCAACGGGAAATTGTGGACTGATATGGTGCTTCATTATCGTCAACAGAAACCAACTAGGTAATGCAATCTTATTGAGATAATTGTCTTCGAAAATTATTATAACAAATTATTTCCTGAAAAAGTTCCTGGTTTAAATTCATTTCTCGTCTAGCTGGTCAATTTTGTTCAACCTTTTCCGTATCACACCGAAAATTTGGAGTTTTTGTGGAATAATAATGTAGATTAATTTTTAGTACTGACAATTGGTGAGTGGCGCCCTCTTTGTAGAAGTATGCAAAATATAAAAGACACTTCAGCTACAAAGAAATGTACAGTGTCCCAAAACAACGAATTTTTCACAATGTTAATTCATATGTGAATTGTCAATTGTTTCTATCAATGTAATCTATTATATCATGTAGTCTTGCAGTAATTATGTCATTTATGTATAATACGTTTATAGTATTTCTAAACACAGAGTACAATATTATTATTATGGTACTTAGTTTATGGAACTGCTATGGCAAATTGTTATTGTTTATAACCATGAATATGATTTACTGACTGATTATGACTGGCGAAAAACTTTTGTTACTAAGAAGTAAAATACCAGAAAAACTATGCAACCTGTACACTATGTATATATTTTTGATTTATTATATATTTTGATTTGTATGTTTTTCCTAGAACAATAATTAACCATCTGCACTATTTTGTAACTAATATATTCTCTTTTCTCTAATTTTATACAGGGTTGGGAAAAAGCCTGGCAACACGTTATTTTCTCGGAAACCGCTAGAACGATTTTTATAGATTTTGGTGGATAAGGGTCTTTTAATGCGGCGGATATCATAGTGGTAATTACATTGTTGTCAAATCGTTCGTTTTTCTGAAAATCTACTGAACTTTCTTATTTCAAATGGAACACCCTGTATTTTTTTTAAGTTTTGGAATCCTTAAGGGATACTGATTATTTTTCATACGATATTCCCAATACCTAAATGCCATAATTACTGAGTTATTGCTACATTTATTAAAAAAAAAAATTATATAATTTATAAAAGTCAATTTTTTCGGACCGGGTAGACATTATTTTAGGTTTTTTTAGATCATTGGGAACAAAAAAGGTCTTTTGTAATTTTTCTTTAAAATTAATCGTTTTCGAGTTATAAACAATTTAAAACTGAAAAAAAAGCAAAATGACAATTTTCAAGGTTCAAAAACACAAGTAAAAAAAATAATTTTGAAATTACAAACTACTTAAATTTAAGATCAAACCTTCTTTGATCAGATATCTGTAAGAATTTTTGGCACGTTTTATTCTAAAATATTGTTTTTTTTTAATTATTAATGACGCGCATATGAGAGAACGGGCGATCGGGCTGCATTAACAACTAAAAAATAATATTTTAAAATGAAACAAGACCAAATTGCTTATGGGTAACTGATAAAATAAGGCTTAAACTTGAATTTAGGCACTTCGAAGTTTCAAAAATAATATTTTTTACTTGTGTTTTTGAACCTAGAACATCGTCATTTTTCGATTTTTTTCAGTTTTAATTGTTTATAACTCGGAAGCGATTAACTTTAGAGGAAAATTACAAAAGACCTTTTTTGTTCACAATGATCCAATGAACCTAAAATAATGTCTACCCGGGCCGAAGAAAATTGATTTTTATAAATTGTTTAAAAAATTTTTTTAATAAATGTAGCAATAACTCCGAAATTATGGCATTTAGGTATAGGGAATATCATATGAAAAATAATCAGCATCTCTTAGGAATTCCAAAACGCAAAAAATATACAAGGTGTTCCATTTGAAATCAGAAAGTTCATTAGGTTTCCAGAAAAACGGAAGATTTGACAACAATATAATTACCACTATAATATCGGCCGTATTAAAAGACCCTCACCCACCAAAATCCATAAAAATCGTTCTAGCGGTTTCCGAGAAATTATCGTGTTGCCAGACTTTCTCGCAACCCTGTAACCTATGTATCATACTCTTAAAATTCTGCATTCCTTTAAAGTTGACCTTTTCCATAAACCGGCCTGTTTTCATCTTTGTCTTAACATTGTCTTGAATTGTTTTGGTGCTGGCAATTCAGTTTTCATTAAATTCCACAAGGAAAAAATGATTCCATTTCAAATCCACGAAAGCAGCCGCTGTTATAAGCCTTTCTTCAAAGTTTTCTTCAATGTGTGCTGTTAGTGTGAGGATTTGATCGGTGCAGGATTTGATCGGTGCAGGATTTGATCGGTGCAGGATTTGCCGGGTCTTAATTCTCCTTGTTGTGGGATGAGGTATTTGTCGACATTTTTTTCTATTCTGGTGAGGATGAGTATCTCGTAAATGCTTTATTTGTTCACTGCATATATCATCCACACCTGCACCTTTCCCATTTTTTAACCTATTCATACCGTCGTGGAGTTCTTTTAATGTAAGAAGTGTTCCTAGGTGGTTCGTCTTATGATTCAACCTTCTTCTAGTATTTGGGTCCTTATAGCGGTTCTTAGTTTTTCCATTCATAAGGAGTTGAGTAGCGACTTGAATTGCTGTAACCTTGCAAGATGGTTTATGTGCTTTTCGAGCACCACTAAGGTTCCGTGCTATTTTGCTACTATGTGTCATATCCATTTTTTCCAGAGTTTAAATTCACTTTTCCTTTCTGGTTTGACTCAGCTGTTGGAGTAGGACTGCTCCACAATCAACCGTTTCTTGGCTAAGAGGGACTCCGTTTCCTTTGGACCCGCTGGACATTCCGAGAACATATTGTTGTCTACATCTACTGGAGATAACTTTCCTAGACACATTTTTATTACCTGTACAAATTTTTCGTAGTTCTCTACTTATGGTTCAAGACGTAGCAAATCTACTTTACTTTTGGTTCAAGACCTTAGATAGTAACTCTTGGGTTCAGCAATAATAATCCTTGATACTTTTAGATTTCTTCAACGTATATCTCATTGTAAAGCCATACTGTTTTTAGTGATACGATGCTTTATTGCATACTTCTAAGTAGCTTTACACTGTGTACTTAAAAAAAACAGAGATATATACCTTGTTCGTAGAGTAATCAGTCGGTAATTATTATATAATTAACCTTAAAAATACGATTGAATACTAAAATAAATATTTTCAGTCCGCTTCTCGCCGAGCTGGCTTGACCTGCACCAACTGCCATACAAGTACTACATCACTTTGGAGAAGAAACGCATTAGGGGAACCAGTTTGTAATGCTTGTGGACTCTACTACAAATTGCACTCAGTCAATAGACCTCTATCGATGAAAAAGGATAGTATACAGGTAAAAAATAAATATGTTTTTAATACTTATGTCCAATCACAGTTAAAACCATACATCGCACCCCGACTCAAATAGTGCCATAACCCTAAAAATGGAAAATCCGTTTTTTGGCCTAACACGTTCCTTTAGGCGTTGCCTTTATTGTGGAATAATGTCATATAATTTAGTTATCTTAAAATTTGTATAGGGTGCCTGTATCGTTATTACCATTTCCGGTTTTGGTTCTCTCAGTATGAGCAAGAAGGCCACAAGGCACTTTGATAATGTGATACGTACCATTCATTTTTAAATATTGCTCTAATATTTGTGATAAGTGATAATGCCTTTGTTAGCCAAAAAAATTATTCAAGTAAAACTTCTCACTTCTCTGGTGCCATAACCTGTGATATGGCAGGTTGGTACGCCCTAATCCTCGAATTTTGAATGTGGGTGCCTTAGCAATAAGGCCTTATTATATTTTAAGGATGAATTTTAGGGTAAAGCAATGTCAATAACTAACAATATAATATACTACGAAGGCGCGGATACAGGAAGGGGGGGTCAAGGGGTCCATGGACCCCCCTATTATTTAGCCTATAAGTATTTTTTTTATTATTTATTATTTTTTCTGTTAACTCCAAACTTTAAGCCATCAGTACAACACTAAATTACACGACAACCGCTTCCAAAGAATTGAAAGAAGCCATAAAATCTAATAAAACACCTCTCTCTGAAAAATAATATGCAGGCGCATTTGATTTGGTACCGGTGGAACCATAAACAACGGAAATATTTTTCTCAATTCAAAGAATAACAAAAATGATATTTTTAAATGCAAATACATTACACTGGGTATAAACTTTATCTCATGAAAAGTCACGTTTCAAATTTTGCGATACAATAAAGATATAAAAATTTGTATTTTACTAGATAATCCATGCGTACCTACCCATTGATTGTAGAAAGGTTAATCTTTATGGTAAAGAACGACCAGTGAGATTAATAGTCGTGAATTATCTATCAATACTTTTGATACCGTAGGTATCTGGGATTTTAATATAGTGTATTTTATCCTTAGAGTATGTGTGAGTCGTATGGCTAAATCTGGAAAATATAATATTTGACTCAAATTGAGGTAAGTCTGTCTATTATGAATTTCTAGATCCGCGCCTGTATACTAGCATTAGATAGCTACACAAATAATCAACAAAATTTTATTAACTTAAATAGGGAAGTTGTAGAGTTCACATTACATCTTGTTTTTACTCTCCTGAAAAGTTTGCGATTTTAGGTTTATGGCACTAATAAAGTCGGGGTGCGACATATGAAAATGGACGACTCATTTCTTTTTGTATATGTTGAGTTTATTTCTCTTTCACAGTTTCATAATATATTTCTTCTGAAATATTTTCAAATAATCTAAAAAAAATAATATTAGATTAGAGTTTTAAATATGCTAACAAGAAAAATATGCATATAATTGTTATCTATTTTAAAGTTTTTTGGTTTTCTAGGTTAGACAAGAATGCGTTTTGTCATAAAATTAGTAACATAATACGTTAATAACTAAATAATTGTTAATTAATAATTAAACATTGTAACCACTTAAAATTTTATCATTAACAGCTACAACTAAATGTTTTTCAATATTTTCGGTCTTAAAATGATGTCGCTCACTTAAAATTAATACATTGAAAATGAACTTTCTACATAGACAGATGTAAATGGAGTATATTTTTGGAGAAAAATGTTTTATTCAAAACCAGTGGCGGATCTACGGAAAGGGAAAATGAGGATATTTCTCCCCCTCACAAGGTCCAAAATTAAAGAAAAAATTGTTGAATATAAAAATATATTAGCTTAATGAAGCTTCAACCACAGGCAGACAAAATCAACCCAATGAAGCCACTAGTTTGGGTTTATATTTTTTATGTTTTTTGGTTGGTGTTTCAATGGAAATTCCCCCCTAAGGCACATGTAGGTATATAGGTATACGCCACTGGTCAAAACTTTAGCAACATTAGATAAAAACGAAAAACCTTCATTGTTGTCAAAAACATATTTCATTTTTTTAAAAACTAATTGACCATTACTTCTAGGTGCCGATTTAATTTTTGACTTAAATTATTTAGGTACTAATTTTACTAACCCACATATTTACCTCTTGTCTTCATATTAATAAATTAATAAATTAATGAGGTAATTGAGGTAATTGTGGTAACTATTAACCTTCCGATGACCAACCTTTTTTTGTTACACGGATGACCAAGGGGGGGGGGGGGAAATGACCCCAGGTCAAAAATGTCAAAAATGACAATTAACAAAAAAATAAAGTTTTTTTTTTATTTTTTTTAATTTTTTTTTGGCATTGACTTTATGTCATTTAGCCAGTCACAACATGAGTATTAGTGTCATATGTAGTGTGTATGTTGAGTAAGTGTCTTGTTACTTTGCAAAGTCGACGTCATTAGCGTAAAACTACTTGTAATTACACATAATAGACGCTATTTTACTAAACATCAACTTCAGAATATATTTTTTATTCGTAAAATATAGGGAATTTTTTTTATTTCAAAATATGAGGATATCTAGAATGATATTAAAGTCAAATAAAAAATAATGAAATAATGTTAAAAATTGAAAATACTTTTGAATTTATTAAAGAAAAACATACGCTGGGGTCACACTTTCCCCCGCTTGGTCATCCGAAGGTTAATGTATAATTTGTATTGATGTATACGAGTTGCTGTTTCAATTTCGGATTTTTAAAATTTTTTTTTGCTTCTCTAATGACTTTGACATCAGTTCTATCTTAGTGCAGTGTTCAACGTAAAAAAACTGTCGAGCCAAGTTCCCCACCTTATAATTACTGGTTTGGGCGCAAAGGGACATCGGGATATATTTCTTTAGGTATATATTTGCATCTCCAATGGATTATTTACCAAAGGCTTTTTTCATAAAATTTATTATTCACCAACGGAAACAGATTTCTTATTTCTTCTTCAATTCCATTTACCCCGGGGGCTTCACAAGTATAATGAATTAAGGAGAAAAAAAAAAAAGAAAAACTGTTAAATCCTTTATAAAAGGTATAAAATTTATTAAAATCCTTTAAAGGGCGACATCAATCACATAATGTTTTCTATATATAAAATATGTATCGTCATCAGTGTTAGAACTGGTTGATCACATGCTAAGCCATCAAAAAATACCATCTCATAATAAACCCTTTAAATGGTATAAAAATTTATTACATTAACGTTGTTACCTAAAATTCCAAACGATAGATAAAATTTATAAAGATAAGGATAAAGATAAATCCCTTACGCACTGTATGACTCCCCCATCACGTGGGTTGTTTACACTGTACGTTTACGAGCAACCCACGTTGCTCCCATAGGGAAGTCATAGAGTGCCTAAGGGCCTTATCTTTATAAATTTTATTCATCGTTTGGAATTTTAAGTAACAATGTTAATGTAACAAATTTTTATAGCATTTTAAGCGTTTATATCCTAGTATTTTTTGGAGGCTCAGCATGTGATCATCCAGTTCTAACACTGATGATGATATTTTATATATCGAAAACGTTCTATGATTGGTATAGCCGTATAGGTACAGCCAGCTACAGGAAAATTATTTCCTTGTGGATTTAGGATGAAAGATCTTTATATTAACAGCTTCTTTTCACATACCGTATCTTAAAGCATTAAAACTATTTCATTCATTGGTATAGAGTTGGACAAAAAGAGGTTTATTAAATTGTCTTGTAGGTATAAATCTTCTTATATTTAAATTGTTTGCTTTTGCAATTCTTTAAAGGCAACTAAATAAGGTTTTCTCGCAAAGTTGTCGTTCAAAATTCCAATCTACAAATTAGCTACCTATATATTCTGCCGCATACATAACCCACGATAATATACAAGTTACCCTCTACCTAATTTTGAAAAAAAAAGTAATATTGATCAATTTTACAAATGGTGTCAAACTGTTTCAGTCGACGACTGCTTCAATGGGTGCGTTCGGACGACCATAGCGGCTGACTGTCAGCAGAAATCGGCTGAGTGGTTGTATCCAGCCGTGATAGGGAAAGCTTAGTAAATCTCTCAGCGGCTGACCTCCAGCGGTGACGTCTGACAGCTACTGCTGGCTCAGCTGTCCATCCGCTGTGGTCGTCCGAACGCACCCAATGTTACGTTGAGAATGTATAGTCCGTCTAGAAAGTATCCGGAATTTTATATTTTTCCCAAGTTTAATAGATTTCCTTTTTGTAACATTTTAAGACAAAAGTAATGCATCAAGTAGGTTGTGCCGATAGTAGGTTATGGACAAAATCGCATGACAACACCATCTGTCAAATATTGTTGTTTGTAAACAGACTTAAGATTTGTGAAATAATGTCACAAGTAGAAAAAAGAAAAGTGTTTGAATATTTGTATAGAAAGGGTGTCCGAAACGTTAAAGAATTAGTGCAATCGACTGAACTCGGAAAAAGTGCAGTGTATGAGACAATAAAGAATATAAAAAATGGCATAGATATGAGACATATACCACTTTCGGGTAGACCGCGTAAGATTCGCGGAAACAATTTAAATGCTTTAGTGGCTTTAGGACGACAAAATCCGCGCCTAGGGTTTCGAAAATTAGCGAAAAGATTTGGAAATCAACGAAGAATAAAAGTGTGCCCAGAAACTGTCCGCATGTCACTGAAAAAGCAAGGCTACATATCAAGGAATGCAAAAAATCCCTACAATGACACCTCTGCAAAGACAACGAAGAATAGGTTTTTGTCAACGTTTTCGAGAAGATAATTTTAATAATGTCTTTATATCTGAAAAAAGTTGTTTCCAGCTTGGTGCAAATCATCTAAAAGTCCTATTAAGAGAAAATGTTACCGTTCAAATTTCCAAATTTCCCACTAAAGTAATGGTTTGGGGAGCAATATCTCAGCGTGGTGCTACACCTCTCTGTATAGTTACTGGTATCTACTGTTGATAATGCGAAATATTGTGGCATCCTAAATGGTTTTCTTCTTGAAACGGCTCATGTTTTATATCCAGAGGGGTCGTTTTCAGCAAGAAAATTCAAGATGTCATACTTGTGCTTATACTCAAGCTTGGATGCAAGAACACGCATTGGAAACAATTCCGAGGCCAGCAGCATCTCCAGATCTTAGCCCCATTGAAAACATATGGGGACTAATGAAGATTGAAGTGGAACGAGCAGCGCCACGAGATAAAGAAGGTTTAATTTGGTCAGTTTTACAGGCCCGGAACACCATTACCGAAAATTATGGCCTTGACTATAGTTTCGGGTGTACCTGGACGTTTAGTTAAGTGTTTAGATTTAAATGGAGGTTGTCAGTGGTGTTATGGCAAAATTAGCAGTGCCGGAACGCACTGCTAATTTTTGTTTACAAAACCTAAATTCTCTATTATTTTTTTTTCTTTTCTTAACCAGTGCCGGAACGGCGTTGACCACCATGACACCATGACACCACTGGAGGTTGTATAAGTAAATGAGATGAATTATTTGTTGAAATTTTATATTTCAAGTGATAGAGATAAATACCGTAAAATTATAATTCTGCTTTCTTTTTTCCGGATACTTTCTAGACGGACTATATATTGGTAAATTTAAAGCCCCCACCAGATTGCTAAACTCAAAAATATTATTACATATTTAGTTTAATTAAATATTCGACATTTTTATTAGATCTTTAATAATTTTATAAATTCTTATTCTTTCAGACCCGTAAACGGAAACCGAAAGGAAGTAAAGAAACTAATGCTAGTAGCACGCACATGGCAAGAAACCTCAGCACAGCACTACCAGGCATCAAAATGGAAGACGTTGGAGTTAAAATTGAACATACAACATTAGGTAAGTAACAGATGACTTTATTAATTTTGTTGATCTAATATCCATAATAATTATTATGTATGTATTTACTTGCTGAATATGTACATCTCTTGAAGATACAAGGGGAAACAATTTCCTCTCGTCTGTTTTCTGATGTGTTAGATTTACTCTTGTATTTTTAAATTTGTTGTACTCAATTTCTTCTTTTGCTTTTATGCAATTTTGTTTTTTTTTTCAGTTGGGTTTACGTGATTATCTTATTTTTGTTGTCGTCATTCTCTCTCTCCTGGCGTTTCTGACGAAGTCGGCCCTGGTCTCCCACAATAATAAGAGTTACTTCAAGTAACTCTTTCTGTGGCTGCTCTTCTCTAGTTATCTATCCTCCTTAATATCTCTTTAGTTTCGGTTCTCACTTCGTCTATACACCTCTTCCTTGGTTTTCCTACTGACCATCGTCTCACCATAGTTCCACTAAGCGTTCTATTGGGTGTTGTCGTTATCCATTCTTGTAAGATGACCTGCCCAGCGCAACCTTTGTATTTTAACATAATTTGGTATAGAGGGTTCTTTGCAACATTGATACAGCTAGTAGTTGAACCTTATTCTCCACGCACCATTGTCACAGATGGGTCCCAATATCCCCAGTACCTAAAAGTATTGATAAGGTTTCTTGCCTGTAGATGTTTTTGATCCAAATACCTGCTAGAGGGAGAAGTATGCTTATTTTTTGTTAGTTCCTCCTCCTCGCTGTCTCCTTCAGTTATCTGTACGCCCAGATCAAATTATACAAGGTTCGTTATTTCCTTACTTGTATTAGAGCTTCAGTTTTATATAGGTACGTTGAAGGCTAGTTCTATTTCTTTCGCATTTTCTTCAAGCTCTACATAAAGTTCTGTGGTGTTCTTGCGGTTCGTCCCATCAAGTTAGACTCAATAAAGTTAGTAGACTTATTAAACAATAAACTTTTTGGGATAATAGACATTTTTCTTATAACATATTCATAGATATATTAAACAAAGTCAGGGCCAACCCATCTACTTGTTTTTAACCCTTTAATTATCTGGAAGGGATCTATCAATTGATTTTGTACTCGTACTTGAGCTTCTGTGGCCATGGTGGCTTAAACTAATTTTACCCATTTCCTTGGTATCCCAAATTCTTATATGTTTAAGTATAGCTTATCTATGTTTGTGTTATAATAGGCTTGTCGGAAATCAACAAAGATTCTGTAGATATCTATGTCGCGCTCCCAGGCTTTAGCTAATATTACATTTTGAGTAGCTGGTCTCAATCCGGCCGGGTAGTCTCCTATGATTTGTTCTGTGAAGTAACTTATTCTCCTACTTATTATCCATGTAAACACCTTATACCTTATTGTAGCTCACGCAGAGTAAGGTTGTTTTTTTCAATTAGATTTACCTACGTGACCGTCTTATTTTTGTTGTCTTCATATTCTTTTATTCGTATTCATACTTCGATGGCACTAGTATCTGTTCCTTTTCTCACAAGTCGTATCAACTGTTTGTTTGATGTATTATTGATGATAAATAACCAACCATATTTGGATAGATTTTGATAAATAACCAAAAAAAACTAGAAACGGTTCACAAAGAAGTCTCTACAAATTAACTTGTTTGCTTAAATCTACTTCGAAATTTTACGAAAAATATAATCGCTAATTACACCAGTAATATACTATAGAATTATTCAAACTTTAATTAAACTCAATCAACTCAAACTTGTTCTAATTTTTGCTAAATTAAATCTTATCTTTTTCAGATAACTATGGTGATCTAAGAACAGTATCATCGCTAAACCAACTTCAACATTCAACTTCTAGCTACGCGTATACCCCTCAGGCCCACCAAAGATTGAGCCCTTCATACACCGCTCAGTCCTCTCCACAATTATCTTCACAATCACATTACTATGACACCATTCTTCAACAACCAAGTCCCAGTCCTCCATCGGATGAGTCAAATAGCTCTATTAACAACAATAATATAAGTAACAACAACAATACCAAAGTTATTATTAACGGAGACCACTGTGACAGACCCACGGTAGTGTCGCTCTCATCATAAACTTGTAAATACTTTAGTTAGATAGATATTGTATCTAGTATATTGAAAATTTGACTGTTGCGGTTCCTTAACTTTATTGTATGTATTATTGTGTTCGTGTAGCAGCAGGTCCTGTTTAGAAATAATATTGAACGATTTAAAAACAACAGGTGCCTAAGTTGATCTGTTGGCATCTGTCAGAAGACCTGGATTCGATTACCTGGACGAAATAAGTTTTTTCATTACAATATTTTCACCTCGGGGCTTAACTATCAGGGCTCCTTTGAACATTGACTTGAATTCCGGGACACATTTGAATCTCTTACTGACCAAGATCTGAATTTTGACATTGAAAGATGCGAAACAAGACCTTTTGAATTTTGAATACTCTATTTGATATATCAGGTCTAATACTAATAATGTTAAGGAATTAAAACAGTTTTTAACATCAAATGCGAATGTTAAAATTTATTTAAGATCTCGAAAGGTAGGTCTGATTGGGAAACAATACTTAGATAAGCCGCTTTATTAGATCTGATTATTTTCTTTTTTAAAAGAGTTATTTGTTTCGAAATATTTATTTTCGACTAGTATGTAATGTATCAGAAGTAGAAATTAATTGAAATTTCTTGTAACACATTTTAGTTGGACTAGCAAAATTTATCAAAGTACAAAATGTTGCACAATATCTCTAACCGTATCAGTTTATTATTTGCTTAAAAAGAATTGGATTACTCAAAAAATATTGATACCGTAGATTATAAGAAATTGTTAATATTTTGGGAGAATATGTTAGCACCTTATTTGCTAAGGGTTACTATTAGCTATTGGTGTCTCCAATAATCATTTATTTTAGCGTTGTTGAGTGTAGATCAAGAGTCTTTTGACCTTGAGACCCCAACCTCAAGTTGAGGTCCTGCTTACACATGTACTTTCATCAAAAGAAAAACGTTTTCCTTTTGGTTTCCTTTAATCATAAGGAAAATCGTCATTGAAGTTTTGCTGAGTAATTTTTATTTTCATCTTCATATCTGAAGGAATGGTTTGCAGGGAGTCTCTAATACACTATGTTGAGTCGTCCTTAGCTTCTACTCGATCATAATGATCTACCAAACATAAGGATACCTTTCACCACCAAGGTCTCACGATTCTCGAAGGGGCATGTTTCTTATCCAAGTATTCCTCCTATCGACAGTCGTATGTTGACCATTTGTCTTTCCATTGCTCTCGGTGTCCTCGCTGTTCTCTGTTCTATCCAAATTAGCTCTTGTGAATGTCTATGTATGACATCCGTATGTAAGGGAAGAATGCACTGGTTGAACAGTTCTTGAAAACTCAGGATACTTTTTTATTTTTCAAAATAGAGCTTAAGTTTACCAAATGAAGCTTATGCCAATCTCATTCGTCTTTTTACTTCTATAATTTGGTTATCTTTATTTGATTTTATTATCTATTATTATAAGGACTATATCATCTGAATATCTTAGGTGGTTTAAGTACCTATTCTCCATTAATGTTTATTCCATATTCGTCCCATTGTAGTTTCTTCCCATGCTTGGTTAATGAGTTTTGGCGAAACTGTATCTCCTTGTCTAACATTTCTTTGCATAAATATGTTTGTGGTGTGTGCATTTAGTTGAAGATGGATAGTTATTTTGAAGTTCTTGTCCAGTGCTCTATGCTGTGGAATGCCTTTTCGAAATACATATATAAATGCCATATATTATTATTCATTTATATTCATTTCTCAATTAGTGCCTTTATTGAAAATAAGTGATTACACCGGTTCCTTTTCTGAACCTCTAGCCCTCTCTGAACCCTGCTTGCTCTTTGGTTTGGTAGCTGTCAAATTGGGTCTGTTAGTTATTATTTTAGTTGACAGTTTAGATAATATAACGTAATGTAGAGCAATTGCTCTATAATGTTTTAGTTTATTTTCGTTTCCTTTTTTGAACAATATCAGCATGATTGTTCCATTACAGATACTGGATATGTTTCCTGTGCTTAATATTTTGCTAATTAAAGCTATGCAGAATTGCTCTTGTAACTTTCCCATCGATTTTAATAATTTCGACTGCAATACCATTTCTCCATGACCATTTATTATTCTACTCCTTCTTCGTTCTCTGAGTGCTTATATTTATTTCTGATTTACTAATTTCAGTTTATATTTTTACTATTTTTTCAGTTTATGTTTTTTTATTTTAATTTTCAATTTTTCAAGAATTTCATCTGTTGGTGGTTTTTTATGCAGATGTAAGTAATAGGTATTGTTGTGTTATGGCTATTATTTTATATATAGGAATTATGTAGTTCTATTTAACCATGACATTGTTCTGTTCTTTTCCCAGTTAGTATTGTAAAGGCCAAACACTTAAGAGCGTGAAGTCGTACAATGTACTAGTCAACAAAAACACAATTTCAATGTAAAAATATCGTATTTTTGTTTTTATTTTTATTTTTTATTTTTCATACTTGTGTAAACTGTTATATAAAGTTCAAGCCAAACCCTTCTTCCAGTTCGTCATTAATTTTGACGTCATACATATAGGATTTTAAGAATGTCGCGAATCATTGCACGGTATTTTAGTTAAATCTGTCTGTTGCCAGAATATTTATATTTATATAAATATATTTTTTAGCTTAACGCCTCGACAAATATGGACCATTGGCATATTACTAGTATATAAATATTGCCAGAATATTAATATTAAAAAAAAATCAATGGGAAAATCCCAATAGTTGGCTGTATACCATAGTTTAAAAAACTTATACAGAAGTAAAAACTTCAAATTGTATTCTGGTATAAAATCGTTTATTGAAAACTATCTAAAATGTCATCCAAATGGATTGCAAAACGTTTTCGTTCCAATTCAGAACATCTTCAGTGCCTAGAATGAAGTATTTCCACGTTAGATTAAAGCAAAAAAGTTAAAATTGTGACTGCTAGAAAGAAAAAAACATGTGGGAATACTTACATTCTGCTGAGTAGTTTGAAACTAGCCCATAATTGGGGTTATCACTTTAAATAGTGTGCTAGTTTCAAACTATTCAGCAGAATGTAAGTATTTCCACATGTTTTTTCTTTCTAACAGTCACAATTTTAACTGTTTTGCTTTAATCTAACGTGGAAATACTTCATTCTAGGCACTGAAAATGTTCTGAATTAGAACGAAAACGTTTTGCAATCCATTTGGATGGCATTTTAGATAGTTTTTAATAAACGATTTTATACCAGAATAGGCCTAACCTACAATTTGAAGTTTTTATTTCTGTATGAGTTTATTAATATTTAAAATATTTTAATGAAAAAATAAATATAGTATATAAAATAAAATTTGTACTGTACCCATACTGTACCATATAGGAAAATACTAACCTAGAATGACAATTGTCATTTTATCCGTTGACATTGTGAAATTACTGTCACGATCGGGCACTTTTACAGTCAACCATACCTCCATAAGTAGAAATCGCTTTAATAGGCAACTATACTCCATCTAATTTACTTACCGTTGCACGTCATCCGCGTCATAACCCGTGACGTCACATGATACCAACACGAAATATTTAGGCGGTAGGTGTGTTCTTTTTTAGAATCACTTTGCCGAGTACTCTAGCATTACAGCTACTAGACATATTTTATTATATACGCGTAGAAATAATATTTAAAGATTTATATTAATGTTAACTTAAAGAAATACACAATAATATGTTTCATTTAATTTGTATAAATGGATTATAAAGCGTTTTTATAAAGCACATTTGTTCGGAATACACTGTAACTATAATCGAACGAAGGTGATATTTTGGCATAAATTGGTAACATTTATTTGACAGTTGCGGTGATGACACTTCATATTTGTTTATATTATTTACTATAAGTATTTGTTTCATTATATTTACTGTTTTTATTATGTACTTTAACGTAAGATTATAACTTGATTAGATATAATTCTTGTTTTCTATTTCTAAAGTTTTTATTTATTTACATTGAATATTAATTTGTTTTGCTGTATAATCCACTTCCTCAAAAATTGTGTGATGTATTTGATTTAAAATGAACTCAAGAATTTTTTGTAATAGGGCTTTTCATCGACTGTCATTTGTTTCGAGCTTCTGTCATGTGTCACATAATATTAATATATCTACGCCATACGTCTTTGGTTTGTATCATTGGTATATATCAATAACGTATGACGTAGATATATTAATATTATGTGACACATGACAGAAGCTCGAAACAAATGACTGTGAATGAAAAGCCCTATTGGGCAACAATGTCAACTTAGATCTCTAACGTAGATAATGACGTGCAACAGTAAGTAAATTAGACGGACTGTACCCGTCAACGAATACATAATTTTCTAAGTTCATTGTATAATAATCACGGACGTGCCTTTTTTTCTGTCATTTTCATCTTATGCGTTAGAGAGAATACGATAAACTATGACGCACTGAAAGAGGGGTGTGGTTTGAACTATAGGCACTATTTCCAATTTTTATTCCTATCGTGATTGTTTCAAAGGATAGAGATATTGTGGTATTTTATACTTATGGTTTTGTTGATCAGGTACACATTTCATTGTTATAATAATAATTGGCTGAAAACAAACTTCATTTATGAGTTAAAAAATTCTTTTCGTATGCCAAAATTATGCTTAAGCTTTCAGATAATTTATTTTATCATGCTTTTACTGAACCGACTTTTTGTAATATTAACCATTAAGATTGTGTAAGAAAATTTGATGAATTTTTCATCTAGAAATTAAACAAAATGGCTGTGGTAGACCATTTGGGGAAGAATAAAGTTTCTTATTTAAGAGACTGTTGTTATGCTCAGTTTTTTATCGAAATTGTTAGATTATTTTATTAGAATTTAGACTTTTGTGGTAAATGTATAAAGTATAATTCCAAAACATTTGAATTTTTTATTGGCAGTGTACGTGTTGAATATAATATACTTTGTTTCAATAAGCGATGACGTTTGTAAGTCATAGCTTTTTCGTATACAAGTTGCAGATATCCTACATCCTACTATTAGGCCTGGATCCCGCGTACCAAAAAAAGTTTAATAGCAAGCTGAAAATTTGTTAATAGCTTAACGGTGTCAGTCGGACAAATTTTGATGTACGGGAACACTGGAACGGGAAGCTTTAATTGTGGAACAGGCTACAGGTTTCGAACGTCAGACTAGGAAAACGTCCCATGTTCTTTGTCGGACAGAACTTACAATTGATTTGTTACCCTTTCATTAAACTCTCATGCAAAAATCAGACTGCTATTTACCACCAACAAAATTCGTGTTATTTGACATATTCTACGTGTCGGACTTATTAAAATGCCCAACATATCTGTCGGACAAACATTTTTTCATATAGGTATTATTATTAAGTTTGCTATTGAATAAACTTAAAACCAACCTGTTAGTTTTCACAATCATAATCTGGTCAGGATGACACGTTCTACAATTAAAATCACGTTCCACAATAATTAAAATTTCCTCTATTCCAGTTTTCCGTACATCAATGTTTGTCCGACTAGACACTGTTAAGCTTAGAGCTTCACGATACGATACAATATCGATACTTTTTAAGTATTGAGTATTTTATTGGTTATTTATGCCAATGAAGTATCGTATCGAGTATCGATATTGGCAATACTTTTTTATAAAAATATCGTATTGATATTGATTTCGATACGAGATCGAGACAATACTCGATAAAATATCGACATAAAAAGAATAATTATACATCTGAGCTGTGTAAGCTCTTTATGTCCACTTTTGCATGCTTGGCAAATGGGCATTATTCTAAAAATATTACAAATATTTCTTATAACTTATAGATTCTTATAAAAATTGAATATGGCTGAATGATTCTTTGAAACGACTAATACTTACTAATTCTGTATCTATTGTTTAAAAACTACTTTTATATAAATAAATCTCAATTCATTATTTTTGTTGAAAATTATTTTTGCGTCATCATCATTTACTTCCATAATATTGCCACATGATATAAATAGTGTAATCATAACAGTCATTTAGTTATTCTCAAGAGCTTCAATTTTAAGCACTCAAGTGTAAAATATTATAACAGCTGATGCTTTGGTTGAAGATCACTTATCTAAATGTCTATTCCACGAAATATAATTAAACAACTGTGGCGTTTTATTTTTTTTCTCGATATCAATATTTTCAATAATATCGAGGCAAGCGTGTCGACGATACAAGAGTATTGTATTGATTTCAGATAATGAGTATCGTATCGACATTAATATTGCTAAGGTGTGTATTGTATCGGTATCGTATTGATTTTCGATACGATATCAATACAATATCGATATTTTTATCGAATATCGTGAAACTATAGTTAAGCTATTAACAAATTTGCAGCTTACTATTAATAACCGTTTTTTTGGTACGCGGGATCCAGACATATATTCTTCACAACTATGTTCATATCTGAATACTTACTTTAACTTTATTACCCACAATTTTGATTTGACAAATACTATTTTTTTACCAGTCATTATACAATTCGCAGTTTTCTCGTCTTATTTCGTCGCCTTTATTTTCCAGTTCTTTTCAATAATTCAATATTTTTGTTACTGTTTTTTCGAGGTAGGTATATTATTTATAATCTGGTACAAAACCTCTCTTGTTATTAAGGCTTCGAGATACTGGCACTTATATAACTTTTGATTATAACTTTAGTGCTACAATTATTATGAAGTTATTTGATTGAAACAAGGGATTTAGAATGGATAAATTCAAAATATTAGATGATAATAATAGAATGATTATGAATAATAGAGAAATGGAAACAAATATCTGTGTGAAGGAATAGGCACAAGTTAATGGTACGGTCCATTTTTATCACGAACTTTCAACAAAATAACAGAAAAGGTATGTGATATCCTCTTGATGGTTTCTTCTTATCCGTCTGTAATGTTGTATTATGACGCCAACGGTGCTCTTTTTGTCTAGCAGTATGGCATGCGAAGCTGCATTTGAGTTTGGCTATTTTTACTAGTTATATTCTCGACTTTTGTTTTTGATTTAGCTATAGTTGACACCATCTATCTATCGCCCGTCGGCAAATTCAAACAAAAATATAACTCCAGACCATCTTTTACCACTTTTAGTCCAGACAAATTAATATATGTATTTAATATATTTTTTTCCATCAAAAATGAGATATTTTAATCAAATATTGTATCAAATGTAATTTGCAGAATAATTTTGAATTACGTTCCGCTAATGAACTCGCTTTTTTGACCTTCAAAGTAGAAAAAAGTTTCAATTATATTGCTTAATAGTATCATTGTCTAACAATTTTAACTGTACTAATCCCCAAGTATAAATTTTTAAGTGCTAAACTGATTGATTTACGATGAGTAACCGGGTTGTAAAAATACCGGCATGTGCCTAGATAAAGGGACATCGGTTTACTCGAATTTCATAACATACAAATATTATCTCTTTGAATTTGCCGACGGGCGAAATATCGATGGACCCGACTTTACCCAGTCGTTCCTTCTTTTATCTGCCAGTCGTTATTCATATTTTCCTTAGTTAGGATCCAGGTTTGACATCCATATGTCATTATAGGAAGGATGCACTGGTTGAACACTTGGCTTCTCAAGTATTGGGGTATTTTGCGGTTGTTAACTATCCAGCTAAGTTTTATAAATCCTGCCCATGCTAGTCTTGCTCTTCTAGTGATTTTCGTGCTTTGGTTCTCTTTTTAGAGACATGACTGCCTCTGACTTCTAACGAAATTGTTTCAATTTTTGAAGTTATACTTCTTTAGGCGCGATTGGGAAAGAATTTTTATTATTCTGCGCGCATGTGCTCACAGACAGTATGGAGTTCGTTGCTAAATCTTTTAAGTTATGTATGTATCAGTCCAAAAAGATTGAAAATCTTGTAATCCGTAAAAACAAAGGGAGTATAGCTCAGTGGTAGAGCGTCCGACTGGAGATCGAGAGGGTCCGGTTCGAATCCGTATGTTTTCTATTTTTTTATTTTTGGTATTGTTTTAATAAACATTTTTGGAAAGTAGTAAGTAAAAATTAGTTTAGTCTTTAAATAAAATACAAAAAACCTGTTGAAAGTATATTTATTTCGTTGAAATCATATAATAAAAGTATAACTTCTTACGTGCGTACAAAATACACACATATTTTTTTTAAATCAACTAACAACTTTTCTTATCGAATTTTCCTACCTACTTCCAATGTATTTTCTTATAGTAATTCCTTCATTTTGTAATAATCTACGGGCGGATAGGGGAAATTCGCCCCCCAATAAGGACCAACATTAAAAAAAATGTTGGAATAAAAATATATTAAATCATGCAATTATATGCATAAAACTTAAACCATAGCATAGACAGATAAATTCAACAGAATCAACTAGCTATGTATATAGTTAGGAAAATTAAGGGAACTTCATGCATATAATTTAGGTATATCTTTTTGTTTCTTTTGGTTGGGATTTCATTGGAAGCCCCCCTCCCCAAGGAAAGTTGCCCCCTAAGGCAAATCCGCCACTGGGTTTAAAGAAAAGTGTTAAATTTTCTTTTGTAAATTTGATTTTTGGAATTATGTTTTGTTATGTTATTAGCAGGAAATTATAGAAGGATCTTAAGCATAAGCAGCAAGTGCTGTAAATAATAAAAAATGTATAAAAAATAATATTTTACTTTTTGCTTATGCTTGTGGATGGTAGAGTCGTAGGTACCAAAGATAATATTTTATCTTAAGACTTAATATTAAGTTACCAATATATTCTTGTAAATAGATACAATTTTTCAAATAATTTGACTGACACGAAATATAAATCACCTTCAAATCCTAGTTATCAATATTAGGTAGAGTGTTTTTATTCTAATCATTAATTTTTTGTTGAATTGCATTCTTTGTAGTGGCTAGTTGAATTCATTGAAATGTTTCTATATGTTTTATTTATGTTAAACGAAATCATTCGAGAATGCATTCCATATTTCTCAAATAGTTAATATGTAATATTATATTTTATAGATCATATTTTTAGAATATTCATTTGTTACATTTATCTATTTGTATGTTTATATTTTAAATTTATTTCATAGTAAAATGTGTTAAATATTGGGACTGTCTTTATTATTTATTTTAACCTTTATAAACCTAAGGTTTAAATGTGGGATCTAAAATACCACCAGAAATTACTAACGAGGAATTTATAATTGCATTAAAACCGATGAAAAATGGAAAAGCTCCTGGAGACGACGGAACAAAAATCTTAACGAAGAAGTGTTTCTTTAGGGAGGTGCTATTCCAACCTCTTGGCAAAATGTGCAGGTACTTTTATTACACAAGAAAGGAAACAAACACAAACTCAAAAATTACAGACCAATAAGCCTGTTACCAGTGTTACCACATCCGTACAAACTGCGTACCAAAATAATTGCCAATAAACTATCAAATAAATTCGATGGTTGACAGCCTGTTGAACAAGCGGGGTTTCGCAAAGGTTATACATAGTAGTACCATAGAACACATACAGACAATAAGGAACTTAAAGTATAAGACAACGAACCTCTTCATTTGGCATTATTATTTACAATGTGGCATTCGATCTATAGAACTCTGGGTCGTATTAGAAGGAATTAATAATAACGCAAGGATTAATTTCAGATATGGAATACTTCTCGCAAAGGAAGTGGACGTGGTTATCACCAAACGGAAAAACACGGAACGAAATTGTTTACATCATGTGTAACAAGAAAGATATCGTAGAAGATAAATTCGGTCTCTCTGGGAGGCGATCATAGAATGGTTAGAGCTAAACTAAGAATTGGGTATAGCAAACGTAGAACTAACTTTAAGAACACGACACAAATAGATACAGAAAAGCTAAAAGCCGATAAAGAAAAATATGCTAGTAAATTAAAAACCGCCCAAGCACTGAATCTAGAACAACTCAGCATAAATAAAATTAACTCAGTTATAACAAAAGAACTATTGAATACCAGCTCTGAAATAGCGACCCGTCATAAAAATAAAAAATCCAAAATAAGTGCAGAATCGCAGAATATGCTGAAACAACGAAGAGAGCTCTTGTCACGAAACAAAAGAAATACCACAGAATACAAGGAACTTAACCGAGCCATACGAAAACAGATAAAAGACGATATTAGAAAACAGCAAGAAGACCATATAGAAGAAGTGATAGAGAAAAATCGAAGTGTGAAATATACCAAACCGAAATTAGGCAAGAAAAATATTATAGCTATAAAAAATCAACAAGGCCAACTAGAAACAAGCAAAGCTCAGATATCGAAGATAATTGAAAACTTCTATACTGAATTATACCATTCAAAAACGATCCCCCCGACTGTTCAAAGCAAAATCTGAAAAGACAAATAACAAACGTAAACTCTGAATTAATGCCCGAAATAATAGTCTAAGAGCTGGGAGCGGATTTTGTGCGTGATAAGTAATATGGAAAAACTATATGGGGATATGTTGAACTAGTTGTGTACATTACTCTCCCCAACGGCCGGAAACCAGAGTTGGGGCCGAGGGTAGATATAAGGGGTCAAAGTCTCGGTTTTTATTATTTTTTTTGTGACGCTTTTGATAGAGATAGTGCACCAAAATTTAGGAATTAGTAGGTCATGACGTAACTAATTTAAATCTCCAGGGGCGGAACGCTGCGTGGCCGACAAAGGGGTGGGGGAAGGGTTGAATATTAAAATTATAATTGGGTTTTTGTGACGTTCCTGATCGAAATAGTGCACCAAAATTTGGGATTAAGTAGACCATGACATAACTAAGTAAAATCCCCAGAGCCGGAAAACAGATTGGGGGACGAGGGTAGTTATAGGAGGTTAAAGTCGCGGTTTTTATTATTTTTTTTGTTACGCTTATGATCGAGATAGTGCACCAAAATTTGGGAATTAGTAGGTCATGACGTAACTAATTTAAATCTCCAGGGGCGGAACGCTGCGTGGCCGACAATGGGGTGGGGGAGGGGTGAATATAAAAATTATAATTGAGTTTTTTGTGACGTTCCTGATCGAGATAGTGCACCAAAATTTGGGAATAAGTAGACCATGACATAACTAAGTTAAATCCTTAGAGCCGGAAACCAGAGTGGGGGACGAGGGTAGTTATAAGGGGTCAAAGTCGCGGTTTTTTCTATTTTTTTTTCTGACGCTAATGATCGAGATAGTGCACCAAAATTTGGGGATAACTAGTTCATGACGTAACTAAGTAAAATCTCTATGGGCGAACGCTGCGTGTCCGACAAAGGGGTGGGGCTGCAGGGGTGAATATATAAATTATAAGTGGTTTTTTGTGACATTTGTGATCGAGTTGGTGCCCCAAAATTTGGGAATAATTAGATTATGGCATAACTAAGTAAAATCTCCAGGGGCGGAACACTGTGTGGGGGACAAATGGGTGGGGGCAGAGGTGAATGTAAAAATTATAGGGGTTTTTTTGTGACGTTCGTGATGGATATGGTACGCCAAAATTTGGCAATAGTAGATCATGACATAACTAACTAAAATCTCCAGGGGCGGAACGCTGCTTGGGTATAAAGGGGTGGTGGGTACGGTTGAATATACAAATATAGGGGTTTTTGTGACCTTCGTTAACGAGATAGTGTACCAAAATTTGGGAATAAGTAGATCATGAAAAAACTAAATAAAATCTCCAGGGGACGGACAAGGGTGAATACGCAAAATTTTTGGGTGATGCTCGTCAACGAGAATATGTCCGTAACTTGCACAATTCATTTATTGTAGAATCAAAATCCAAAAGAGCGGACAGCTAGGTGGGGTCAGCTAGTTTTGTTAAAAACGGTGTCACAATATTTTCATAAATAATGTAGAGAAAAACTAAATTTTTTTATATTTTTCAAAATAACATTATAACATTGATTTATGCAAATAATTATAATTATTGTTCTCGAAAATTTATTATTAATTGATAAAAACAATGATGAAATTAGAAAAAATTCATGGTTTTTCATTGGAAAATGTAATTTTATTTACATCTACAAGTACTAAGAGGCTACATCAGTGTGTAATTAATATTAATTCGAGCGAAAGTTTTGCCGCACTGTTTTTCGAAAGTTTTGCGAACCTTTGGCAACAGTGCCTCGGAAGTAGGTGACACTATCAAAGACGAAAGTACAATATTGTAATTAGTCATTGTGATAACGGTGACTATTTCTCTATGTTGCTAAATGTTGTCAGTTAAGTTCAATTTCTTGTTATAGATAAACGATTTTAGTATGTAGTTCCAATGTGACACAAAATCTAGGCATGGAATAAAAAGTTTATTCGAAGATAGTGTAATTTTTTGTTTTTCTTTTATTTAATTATACTTAGAGTAATTTCCACATACTAACATATTTTTCAAATTGTTCTGTGTACCGCTATTCTTTAATATAGTACGTATATGTGTGTCAAATAACCCGACAAAATATTCAAAACAAAAGCTGCAATCTTGGAAGGCGTTTTTCGTCTTGATGACGCGCTGATGTAGCCTTTTAACATATATAAAAATTTACTTAAAGATATACTTTATACAATACATATAAATTACATTAGTCATCATCACCGCTAATATTATTATCATCAGACTCGTTATTATCATCATTTTCATCACTTTCACACTCAAAATCATCCATCTCATTTTCAGACTCATCATCCCCTATAACAATATCTCGAATAGATTCTGGCAACTGTGGGCCTTTAAACCAATTAAATTTATAGGAATTATCATCAGCCAGTTTCCATCCATAATCAGTAGGAATGAGTACTGTTGGAACTGATTTATGAGCATTTAGCCAAATATTTGTTATATATTGTGCTCTTAAAAAGTGCTCATATAATTCAACTTTACAAGGTGGGAAACTTGAGGCATCAAAGTTTTTTAGTTTTTTCTTACAAAATGGTTCATCGACATCATTCATCTTATATTGACGGTTAAATAATTTATATCGCATAGAATTCACATCCCGATCAACAATCTTTTTTGTGGGAGCTAAACCATATAGTTGACAAATAAAAGTTTCTATAACTCTAAAAACCTCATCTGGATCTTGATCAATATTTCCAAGGGAATAAAATGCTTTTTGGTATCTTTCTGACTTAACTAATACATTGAATGGCCTTTTTTTCCCTTTTCTATATAAACTAGGGTTATAATCGCAACCTGTTAGGGCGTGAAAACCTGCTAAAGCTTTGCATAATATTTCGCCATACTGTTTATAAATTTGACAAACATCAATGAACTTTTTTTTTCCTGCTACTCCACTTTCAATCCAAATTTTTGAGTTACTTTTTAAATTATGCATATTGCTTAATAAAATTATGAGTATATCAGTATCTGAGCATTTTACTGTAATATTGGAATCTTTTTGAATTTGACAAATGTGAAAAACAATTTTGGTGTCAGCCTCTTCGTGGGCAGGACAGCTGAAATGAGGTACCACAACTTTTTCAACATTCCCAACAGCATTAACTAAAAATGTATGGCATTCGTAGAAATTAACGACAAGTTTTTTTTGTCCAATAAAGGGTGCTACCTCATTTTTTCCCCAAAATGTTAAGAAAAAGTTCACCAATGCTTCTTTGAATTTATTATTACGCAATTCTTTCAAGAAATCTACAGGACGTTTTTGATTTGGACCTGTAATATTGAAACTGCGCTCAGCTTCATTGTTACCCCTTAAATTTCTTTCATAATTTTTGATTGAAGGCTTAAAGTATTGATCAAAGATTAAATGAATTTCTAAAGCAGTAGTATTGGTTATTTTTTTTAAAAATTTTTTGGCTATGTTACCAAATGTTTGGGGTATGTCGACAAGGCAATGAAGAATATAAAAACCGTCGATTACGTCAATCTCAGAACAGGAAGGTATTGTACCATTTGAGATATGTAGACACTCAACTAACAAAGATTTTTTGGTCTTGCAAATTGTTCCATCCATTTGGCACATAGACATTGGAACCGGTGTTATTGGATAGGTCAGAGCTTTTTCTACATCTGTATTATTAGTTATCGATATGCAAAGTAACCGACCAAACAAGTCTCTTTGAAGTCTAACTTCATGCACCTTGTTGTTTACAATAATTTTCTTTTTTACATGAGCTGATGCAAAATTCAGAATCTTATTTTTTGCAATAGGTTGTTCAAATCGGCTTTCAGATGTTGCACACTCCTTAATAAAAGTTTCTCTCAAATTTTTACCATTTAGTTCGATATTTAAAAGAAAATCTCTTACGTCACATGTTGTTGCTTTTCCGGTTGCTATATTGAATAAACTTTTATGGTCCATTTCAGTGTGTTTGAAGGGATTCATGTTTTCGTTAATAGTTCTTATAGAAGCTTTAACTTGCTTGTTTGATATAATTATTTTACTTTTTTCCAAATCAGAAGTTACATCTTGACATTTTTTTAAACCTGTAAAATCTAACACGTGAGAAACGATTGTTGTACGAATGCAACTACTTTTAGCCCAACGCTGTCTAGCTGATATAGAATTAGTAAAATGTGTTACTCCAGTTAAACGACGTGCAGCATCAGCATTTACTGTCTGTTCTAACGTTAAGTCAACGGGTATTCTCGAAAAAATATTTTTTGTTCTTTTAATGCCAAACATTCCCTACAGTCGAATTCTACAGCAAGTTTTGGATGGGTTTTATCTAAATTTAATAAGTTATCATGATATTTACAAAGCCAGCGGGAATAATTTTGATGATTGAACAGAAAAAAGATGTCATTTAATTTTGGAATTATATATTTATATGTATCAAAATCTCCGGTACGAATACTGCGCGAAAAAATTAAATAATTTTGTATTAAGTTCATTAAAATTATATAAAATTGAGCGGTATAGCCATGGTCACCAGCCACAGTTTTCTCCTTGTACGCTATGTATTTTTTAATAAGTTTGGATAAATCTTCATTCTCAAAAGTAAGGGGAGATACCTTTTCAATAAAAATTGTATCAAGCAACTCACGAATGGAATCATCAATTGTTATTTCATTATCTGTCAGAAACTGATCAAAATGCAACATATGGAACGTAAGATATAGTATAGGGTATAAACGCTTACATCTATTAAAATGTTTTCCAGAGATAAAGCCGTTCACTGAGCCACTAGCTAAAAGTTCTGCTTCAACCATCAAAGTAGTAAGCCCACATTCGTCTATAAATTTTCCTATAGCGTGAAAATATGCCATCATAATGTGAAAATCGCCCAAGCGAATGAAAACGTTGTCAAATAAAGGTTTTTCAATATTTTGTATTTGCAAAGCCATTTTAGCAATAGCTAAATCATAGGAGACTTGCATGTAATTTTGCTTGCACTCTGAAGCTATTTGTTGAGCTTGTCTTAATGTTAAGTATACGACAGATTGATTTGTTGGAGAAAGATTTATGGGTGTTAAATAACTTACTCTTTGCTGGGTACTATCATCACTAATAATTTTGCTATTAAAACCAACCCATAAAGGTGTATTTGGTATTTCAAGAAAATGAGATAATAACCATAAAAAGTCAATTTTTTTCATGTAGTTGGCATTACTAGAAGTAATATTCCGTAATGGACTTTCTAGTGGTAACAAGGTATCTTTGAAAATCAGAGCTTTGTTATAATTTTGAATTTCAGGAGCAATTGCATCAAAAGTTCTTCGCCTCTTACACAAAGGAGATAAATTTCCTTTATTTGCCGCAGAATTCATCTCATGGCCTTCCTCGATATTTTGGTACAAAATTCCAACAGTATCGTGCAATGTATCTTTCCCATTAAGAGTTTCTACATACCTATCATAATTATCAAACGCTATACCCGTGCAATAGTCTGGTAATAAAACTGTATTTAAAGGACATATCACTGACTTATCATTTGCATAAAAAGTAGCTTCCGTTTCTAGTTCTTCAATAGTGTGATAACTACAACAATGACCATATCTATTACATATGTCAACTACTTTACGACTACTAGTTATGCTTTTTAAAGTCATACCTAATGTTATATGTTTAGAAGTTTTAATTTTACCGTCAGAAGCAGCATAGATTATATCGCAGGCTATAGAATAAATTTTTCTCATACAATTTTCGCTTTTAAGCCTTCTTGAATCATTATTAGTTATTATACATCGCAAAAGACTAATCAAATTCTCGGGAATGTCATCTATATCGCACTCACCGGCAATCAGGTGACTTGTCTCTAATTTTCTAGGCAGACGTTTTTTGTTAATAGATAAAATAGATTTTCTAACCCTAGTGCCGACGCGAGTTTGTTCTTCCAAATCGGTAATTTCGTCAAAAGTGCTCTCATTTATGTTACAACTCATTCGAGAAGCTATAAGTTTTTTCTTGAAAATTGTTATAATTTGTATCTGATTACCAAACCGGTTAATAAATTTATCTAACAAATGATGTTGAAAAAAATTACTGTCAAAGTCAACTTGATTTTCTTTTGCAAGATTACTTAATATTGTTAAATACTTATCCGTCAACACTTTCAAAGAATAAGAATTTTTGTTTTCAATTACATTAATTTCAACGTAATCACATATTTTTTCAAATGCTTTTTTGTGCAGATCTCTCACGTCATGCCATACTGTTCGCTCATTAGTAGGTCCATTAAATTGATAAACATACACTTGCTTACATTGAAAATGATAATAATAATACGAGCCTATAGAACTAATTTTGTTAAGCATTAGAGTATCATTTAATCCTTTCGCAACATTAGTAATAGTATTAAGAAGTGACTGGTCTGATGACTTATGTAATGGTACACGATGACATTTTTTACTCCTCTTTCTTCTTTTATCGCAAAACAAGCATCCCTCGTCTTCTTCGATATGACTTTCCGTTGCATGTTCGGTTGTTGTAAAGTCGATTGATGAATCTATTAATGAATAAAAAAAAATAAGTAATAATTGTTACAAATTTACTCAATTTGCACGGAAAAAATGATATACTATACCTACTATGAAACATCCGCCAGGTCAATAGATTTCAAAATAATTGTTTTAAACGAATACTTAAAAAAATTAAATGGTTTGGAATTTTGTTCAAACGATTATTCCGTATGTCTAACAGAAATTATATTTTTTCTAAAAATTATAAATTTATGTACCTACAGCTTCGGTCACTGTTTTATTTACACCTTCATTTTTACATGTATTTTAAATAATTTTTCGAGTTATTTATTTACCTTTTATTAATTTTAATCAACCTATTCTGGGTTTGCTACTGGTACCTAATTAATGTCACTTTGACGTAAAAATCTCGTGTAAACGAGACAAAAATTCAAAAAACCAGCTATTAATCTTATGAAAAAGTGTAAACTCTGCAATGGCAGCAGTTATACAATTCTCAAGACAAGCCTTATTTTTTTAATTAATTTGTATCTCAAATAATCAATCAACTATATTGAAAGTATAATTGATTTCGATACTGTGTATATTGCAGTAGGTACATATTGCATATATATTATCCAATAATTACTTACCGGTATTTAAATTTTCCTCTGAAGATCCAGTTTTATTGTTGTAAGCTTCTACAATGGCCTTGTCAATCGATGTAAAAAACTTTTTACAATTACCATGATGACCACTTACATTATTCACCGAATCCGGCAAAATAATTTCTTGATATTTGAGTTTACACGCTTTTCTAATATCCAATATATCTCTGCAATATTTTAAAGAATCTTCATTGAACAAAATAATTCTATCATTTTCGTTACAAGCAATTTTTAGAACACACGAAGCAATAACGTTTTCATCCATTTTTGAATACAACAATACAACCGTTCACTCAAAAATCACAGGCGTTACATAGGCGTTACATGCAAGGATATCAAATATCGTTATTTGGATATCAAATTCAACGCTCCAAGAGATTCGTGTCGGAACTAACCCAAGCGGATGATGACGCAGGAAATTCAAAATTTAATTTCGATAGGAAATTTTAAATATAGCTTTAACTATTTAAATATAATGTTGTCCAGTTGGAATTTTTTTTAAATTGGTAAATTTTTAGGAAAAATAACCCCCACCTAGCTCTGTGCCCTTCTGGATTTTGATCATAGACATTTAAATTAATCAATTGTGCAAATTGCAGACATATTCTCGAGGACGATCATCACTCAAAAGTTTTGCATATTGACCCCTTTGGTCCCCCATGCAGCATTACGTCTCTAGAGATTTTGCTAAGTTACGTCATGATTTACTTATTCCCAAATTTTGGTGCACTATCCCAATCACGAACGCCACAAAAACCTCTTATAAATTTAATACACACTCCTGCCCTTACCCCTTTGTTCCCCACACAGCGTTCCGCCCGTATATATTTTGTTTAGCTACGTCATGACCTATTTATTCCCAAATGTTGGTGCACTATTTCTATCAAGAACGTCACAAAAAACTCCTTATAATTTATATATTCACCCCTGCCCCTGCCCCTACCCCATTGTCCACAAAAGCAGCATTCTGCACCTGGGTATTTTACTTAGTTACGTCATGAACTAGTTATTCCAAAATTTTGGTACATTATCTCGATTATAAGCGTCAGAAAAAAATAGTAAAAGCCGCGAATTTGATCCTTTATAACTACCCTCGTCCCCCCTCTAGTTTCCGGCTCTGGGGATTTTACTTAGTAATGTGATGGTCTACTTATTCCCAAATTTTAGTGCACTATCTCGATCAGGAACGTCACAAAAAACCCCTTATAATTTTTATATTCACCCCTGTCTCCACCCCTTTGTCGGCCCCGCAGCGTTCCGCCCCTGGAGATTTTAATTAGTTACGTCATGACCTACTTATTCCCTAATTATGGTGCACTATCTCGATCAGGAACGTCACAAAAAACCCCTTATAATTTTTATATTCACCCCTGTCTTCACCCCTTTGTCGGCCACGCCGCGTTCCGCCCCTGGAGATTTTAATTGGTTAGGTCATGACCTACTTATTCCCAAATTTTGGTGCACTATCTCGATCATGAGCGTCAGAAAAAAAATAATAAAAACCGCGACTTTGACCCCTTATAACTACCCTCGTTCCCCACTCTGGTTTTCGGCTTTGGGGATTTTACTTAGTTAGGTCATGGTCTATTTATTCCCAAATTTTGGTGCACTATTTTGATCAGGAACGTCACAAAAAAACCCTTTTAATTTTTATATTCACCCCTGTCCTCACCCCTTTGTCGGCCACGCAGCGTTCCGCCCCTGGAGATTTTCATTCTTTACACCATGGTCTACTTATTCCCAAATTTTGGTGCACTATCTCGATCATGAACGTCACAAAAAAAAATAATAAAAACCGCGACTTTGACCCCTTATAACTACCCTCGTCCCCCACTCTGGTTTCCGGCTTTAAGGATTTAACTTAGTTATGTCATGGTCTACTTATTCCCAAATTTTGGTGCACTATCTCGATCAGGAACGTCACAAAAAACTCAATTATAATTTTTATATTCACCCCTCCCCCACCCCATTGTCGGCCACGCAGCGTTCCGCCCCTGGAGATTTAAATTAGTTACGTCATGACCTACTAATTCCCAAATTTTGGTGCACTATCTCGATCATAAGCGTAACAAAAAAAATAATAAAAACCGCGACTTTAACCTCCTATAACTACCCTCGTCCCCCAATCTGTTTTCCGGCTCTGGGGATTTTACTTAGTTATGTCATGGTCTACTTAATCCCAAATTTTGGTGCACTATTTCGATCAGGAACGTCACAAAAACCCAATTATAATTTTTATATTCAACCCTTCCCCCACCCCTTTGTCGGCCACGCAGCGTTCCGCCCCTGGAGATTTTAATTAGTTACGTCATGACCTACTTATTCCCAAATTTTGGTGCACTATCTCTATCAAGAGCGTCACAAAAAAAATAATAAAAACCGGGACTTTGACCCCTTATATCTACCCTCGGCCCCAACTCTGGTTTCCGGCCGTTGGGGAAAGTAATGTACACAACTAGTTTAACATATCCCCATATAGTTTTTCCATATTACTTATCACGCACAAAATCCGCTTCTATCTCTCCGACGAAGCAGAAATAGAAAATGCACTTAAAGAAATGAAAAGAAATAAAGCACCGGGTAACGATGGAATTCTGGCAGAAATGCTGAAAGACGGAGGGGAAGAAGTTATATCAGATACCTAAAAATACTTTTTAATAAATTCCTATTTGAAGGAAACATACCAAAGGAATGGAATACTGCTAACACAATCTTAATACACAAAAAAGGTGACAATACAGATCTGAAAAATTATCGTCCAATATCACTACTATCACAACTTTATAAAACATTCACAAAAATAATTACAAATAGATTGACAACAAAGTTCTATGTATATCAACCAGCAGAACAAGCCGGTTTTAGAAAAGGTTTCAGTACATGCGACCATCTTCACACACTAAAGATCCCAATAGAAAAAGTTAACGAATACAATTTACCAATCTGCTTAGCATTTATAGATTACGAAAAAGATTTTGACAGCATAGAATTATGGGCTATTAAGGAAGCACTGGTCAATAGCAGAATCGATTCTAGATATAGGATATTAATACATAATATATACAAACATGCTGAAATGGTAGTCACGATGGATAACGACATGAAAACTAGGCCAATCAAAATTAACCGAGGAGTAAGACAGGGAGACACCATATCTCCGAAACTAGTTACTGCCGCACTTGAAGACATCTTTAAATCATTAAATTGGGAAACAAAGGGACTCTCGATAAATGGAAAGTATTTAAACCACCTAAGATATGCGGATGACGTGGTACTAATAGCCGACAGCTGGAAAGAACTGAAGGTGATGATCGATGAGCTTCATAGAGAATCCTTAAAAAAAGGACTAAAAATGAACTTGAGCAAAACTAAGCTAATGTCGAACAAAGATGATCAACCAACGATAACCATCCAAGGAACAAAAGTGGAACATGTAAAAGAATATATATATCTAGGTCAGAATATCAAGGTAAACAAAGAAAACCAAACTACCGAAATAAGCAGACGAGTAAGAATGGGATGCATTCGGAAAACTCTCATATATACTAAAAGACAAAAAGATACCACAATACCTTCGAACCAAAGTGTTCGATTCTTGTATCCTCCCCGTTCTCACTTACGGAGCTCAAACCTGGACATTCACAAAAATGAACATGGACAAGATTAGAAAAACTCAAAGAGCCATGGAACGACAGATGCTTGGTATCTCACTCACAGATCGGCAAACAAACGAAGCTACCCGAAACAAAACAAAAGTAAGGGATGCCGTGGAACAACCGGCTAAATTAAAATGGAAATGGGCTGGACACAACGAACGTCTCGAAAGTGGTAGATGGAGCAAGGAAGTTGGAAACTGGCGACCGTACGAAGCGAAGAGACCAAGAGGAAGACCTCAAATACGCTGGAGCGATGACATCAGAAGAGTCGCAGGACCAATGTGGAAACGTCTCACACATAACAGAGATGACTGGCGAGAAATGGGAGAGGCTTTTATTCGATATTTCGAATAGAAAAAAACGCTAAAAAAAATGGAATACTTCTAAAATACACATGCGACAATGCAACTATGCAAATAAATTTAGCAGACAGTCTAACAACAAGCAAAATGAGAATGGAGGGAGGAGTTAGACAGGGAGACACTATTTCTCCAAAATTATTTACTCTTGCATTAGAAGACATGTTAACAGTGCCGGATTAACCAATAGGCAAAGTATTCAGTTGCCTAGGGGCCTCGGCCCCAAAGGGGGCCTCGCAGGGCCCAAAATAAAAATTATAAACCTTATTATGTTGAAAAATTCAAATATCGCTCAATACCATAAAAGTGATGGTGGACATATAAAACTACATTACAATGCATACTTTTGTTCACATGGAAAGCCTATATTGTGAGATTATGTCGCTAATAAATGCCGTTTGGTAGAAGGAACAGTACTGCCTATCAAGCCGCATGGTTTCTTAAAAACGTTGTAAGAGCAAGAGAAACAAATGAGTCAGCCCTCGCTACCCTCTCCTTCATTACCCATGCTTTACACTACATATGTCAGGCAAATACAATAATCTCCAGGCTTATTTATCTAAGATTAACAAACGATTTACATTTGCAAATTTACATTTACAAATGCAATTTACATTTTTTTGTGCCGCACACTTGCTTTAGTTGAAGTGCTGTTAAAAGTTGCGTTGGACCTGTTGCTGCAATATCGTATGTCGCCTTTGCTCAGTTCGTGTACAACTTTTTTTCAGCCTCTACCCACCGTTGGGATTGTTGGGAAGCTACGATCAAATGCTTAAATGAAACTCAACTAAGCGATCCCATTCGCCACGATCTAAACCTTGTCCTTAAAAGAACAAGATGCACTAGATGGACTGCAATGCAAGGGATGATGCAACAAGAGCAACAAAGGTTACAATGCCTTCAAATTTGCCCTTCATACTCTTGCTGACGATCCTAATCAGAAAGCTGAAACAGTTCATGAGGCTAAGTGTTTGTTGAAAGAAATGTCAAAACAGAAACATTCATAATGAATGAGTGTTTGGCAACAATTTTAGAACTTATCAACGCTGTCTGTAAATCATTACAGAGAGAAGAGATTGAACTTAAAACTGCAGTTCAGCTTCTAAAATTACTTTTTTAGTTCTTAAAATCCCAAAGAAATAATTTTGCTTACTACGAGCAGAAGGTCTGCGATCTACAATACCCTGAGTCTAAATATACCGACGAGAGCAAACAAACGCTAGCAAGAAAACTACATTTTGATGATGGTAATTCCAATGAAGTTTTTCTACAGGGTGGAGAAAAGTTAGAGGTTGAAACGAATCTACCAATCTTGGATAAGCTAATTATTTAACTGAGTCGTCAGTTGGCAGCGTATGAGTCAGTAACTCAGTATATGGTGTTTTGTGTGTTTTTCCAAAACTGAGTGATACTTAAATAAAGGAATGTGCTTCAAAACTACATGAAAACTATACTGATTATATTGAACCTAAAATTTAAGATGAACTATTGCAGTTCAAATATTTTATAGTCCATCTTCAGGACTGGTAGCGAAAACAATTTATTCCTGCTTTATAGACTTTTTGTGTTCAAATCGAAGTTTCGAAATTTGTCAGTAGCTTGTAAGATTTACCTTACGCAAATGATTACAAATGCAACAGGCGAACGACCATTTAAAAAATGAAAATTATTAAAAACTGTCACCGTTCGACAGTGGCACAAAATAGATTTAACTAGCATTTCCCTCAATTATGGCTATTGCGAATGATGTGCTCGAAAATTTGGAAGTTGAAAATATTTTAAGTAGTTTTGTTTCTATGAAATTCAGAAAAGCTGCTTTATGTCCTAATTATAAGGCTTTGAAAACTCAAACTAATTTTAATTTTAATTATTTATTATTACATAATTATGTAATATGTAGGTAATACTATATTATTCAACGAGCATGTAATGATGGATATTACCGTTGATTGATGTAACCGAAAAAATGAAGCCTAAAAATATTTGACTCTTTTAATTTCATACTGAATAGGGAACTTGCATAAATTTTTAAATTCGAAAAAAATGTTATAAATCACAACACAACATAATTTAAAACATGTATCAAAGATAAAAAAGTTTTGTTTGTCTTTCGTTTGGCCCCTAAAGACGATTAAAAATTCAAATTAAAACAGGTGGTCCAAAACGCTTCGTGACGTCACTTGGTTTTACATTTACATTTTTCCAATAAAGTAAACAGAATTTTAAATTAGACGTTATAAACGTCAGTAGAAAATACATTTATGTGACGTTACAAGTGTTTTTGATCGTTTGAACTATTCATAGAAAAATTCGTACTTTTACAAAATGGATTTATTTTCAATAGTAAACCTTCGTTCCTTTCCTTCAAAAACAGTATAAAACTACAATTTTAACAAACTGGTATATATTATTACAATGACATACGATAAATGTCATTAGAATATAAATATTTTTGACTTATTCCACGACGATGAGCTTGCCAAATACCCAAGTAGGTGGAGGCAAATAAACTAAAGAAGGAGAAGAAGAATATACCTAAATATAAGGTTGTGTCTAGGTATACGTTACCGTGTACGCAAATAAAAAAGTGTCAGTGATTTCTTATTTTTTATTTGTTTAGTGTTTGTTTTTAAATTAACCACGGAGTGTGGACAATTATTTAGTTCTTTTAATGAGTTTAAGAACATTTTAAAACAGTACGAAAAAGATAAGAGACTATAAATTAATATATATATTTTTTAGTTATAAATGAAATAGTATGTATTACCGTAAAAGATTAAAATAAAAAGAAGACCTAAAGCTTTCACAATAGTAATTAACTTGTTCTGAAGCTATTATCCTTGTGGCATTTTGTAATCAACTATTCTAAATGGGAACTAAGCCACAATTTAACCAAAAAAGGATTTTATTAACGTTTCGACGTCTAAATCGGACGTCGTTGTCAAAATACAAAATATTATTAAATTAAACAAAAATGGTGTTGCTTAGTAAAAAATTTTTCTAATAATTTATTTAATCTGACTAATTTTTGTATTTTCACAATGACATCCGATTTGGACGTCGAAACGTTAATAAAATCATTTTTTTAGTTAAATTGTGGCTTATTTCCCTTTTAGAATAGTTGATTATAATAATTAACTTACGTATAAAAATTATTTTAGCAATATTTTGTACGTGTCATATCAACTAAATACATATATTTATTTTGCTAACCTAAATATATACTTTTATATATACATTGATTTATTACAATTAAGTTTGAAACATCTAAATAGTTCTGCTTTTTCTATCAAACAAACACTAAACATATCAAAATAGCATGTACCAAAATATACAGTCACTGCGCACGTTAAATAATGAAGTCACTGGCTTGATCAAGTTTAATTCGCGTGTACCTAACTTTTTTATTTGCGTACACGTTAGAGTGTACCTAGACACAGCGAAATATAACCATAATAATAACTAATGTAAAACTATGTGACGTCACGGGTCGTATGAACTATTTTATACCGCAGAAGACTTTAAATATGTATTTCTAAGTTATTACGAGTTTTTGAAGCGTGAAATTTTGGAAATCTCATTTTTAAACAAAACTGAACATTATTATGTAACAAAAAAAAATGTGCAAGTTCCGTATTGTGTGACAGCGTCTGATCTGGTCCTAATGTTTTCAGTAATGTCAGATTAAATGTTTCGTTCCTAGGTTGGCGTCACCAAATGAGTCAGGTTCATGAGACTTTGTAAGTAGTCTCCTGTAGACTACTGGAGTAGGACTCCTGGACAACATTTATTCCCGGTTGCACCAACAGATCTTAAGCTTAAGTCGAGAATATCATAAGAATTAATATAATATAATTATAATATATTACAATAAGAATACCATAATATAATAATAGATATAATTGATAATAAGGTACGAATCTAAAATTATAGTTCAATGTAAGTGATACTCAAGTAGGCCCTATCTATAAGTAGAGCTTAGCTAAGCTGGAGCTTAAAATCTGTTGGTGCAACAAGCAGGGCCGCTGAAAGGGATGAGCGGGCCCCGGTAAAAAGTGAAGGGCAGGACCCCGGCAAAGAGTGAAGAGCGAAAAAAATTGTTTAATTTTTATAGAAATAAAATTATTAATAATAATAAACATTTCAAATATAAATTTGATTAAATTTTGATTATATTTATAATAGTGAAAATATTATTTATAATACAGGTGATTTTCGAATTTTCTAATTGGCAAAAATGTCTCTAATTTTCGAAAAATTGCATGATTTTGCCAAATCATTCTCAATTCACAAACATGATAGGCAGCTAACCGATCCTGTTTCATTGTAGCATTGCCTCATAGCTTTTTTTATGCGAAAAAGAAAACTAAAGGATCTTTCTGCTTCTGCGACTGTCACCGGTAATGTGCAAAATATTCTTAACACAATAACGATTCAAATTTGAGATGATTAATTTTATTAAGAAAATCTATTGGACAAAATTGAGATTCACCAATATTATCCTTGTACATATATCGCTCTCAAATGAAAAATTTCATCTATCAATTCTTCACTGATGTCTTCTTTATAAAACTCGCGCAATACATATATTTATCAATTATTTTCTTAATATTGTCGTCATCTTTATCTTCTAGTTATTGCTTATTATATGACAATATTAAAAAATATTTCCCAGCGAAATATTGCGTCGGGCTCAACATTTTTAGTCACATCACTAGTAACTATTTAGGCCCAGGCAAATTATCAAAAAATCTCAGGCTTTTTGCGCCGTTTTTCTTTATTTGATGTAAATTCTGGATTTATTCCATAACTGCTGGTAACTAATTTAGATTCTCCAATATAGATTCTTCTGATTTTTTGTAAATATTCTAGAAGCCTGATATATTTTTAATCTCCATATCTATACCATATTTTTATCTGACTGCACTGTAGAATTTGACTCCTGTGATTTATTGCTGTTAAAATTTTAAACAAAATCGATTAAAGGTCATAATATTAAATATAGCCGAGTATCTATAATCTAATTAAACGCATTATGGACATAAAGTTAAGAGCAAAAAAACGGGAAAAATTACGTCATTGGCCTGGTCGACGCCGGGCCCCTTACATCGCCGGGCCCCGGTAAAATGTACCGGCTGTACCGCCCTCTCGGTGGCCCTGGCAACAAGGCATTAGCGAATTTGTTGCAAGTGAGATTCGGAGTCTTCCGACAAAAAGGCAAAGGACGTGCAACTGCAATACCATATTCAAAACTTTATTAGAATTGAGTACAAATTATGAAAATAGGTGTTCATTTTGTAGTTAGAATGTAGTTAATTGTAAATACTTTCAATGTGCAAAATAAAAGCCTGTCTGAGATTAAACTGTTTTTATTTAAGGGGGTAGACGCAAAATTTCGGGTTAATTTTTTTTAACTGCACTAGTTTTTTTCGAATTCTGAGAACACTAATAAGTATTTTTGAAAGATTTAAACTCAGAATGAAAGATTACATTATTACCGAGGGCCGAAAGTCCCTGCAAACTTCTATGTTTATTTTAATAAGTTACAGGGTGAAAAAAAAAAGAAAATTGAGTATGATTTTTAATTTAAAATAACTCATTCAAAAGAAACTGTGTATTCTAAGGGACTTTCGACTTTCTGTAATAATGTATTTTTCATTCTACGTTTAAATTTTTCAAAAATAGTTATTAGTTTTCTCAAGATTCGAAAATAATGAATGCATTTAAAAAGAACTGGGGCCGAAATTTTGCGCCTACGCCATTAATACTTTATAATAATATTATTGTAATATGTTTATTGTAATAAACTAAGACTTACTACAAAGCAGTAAAATGTTCTAAAATTGGCATTTGTAGTGCAATCTTCATTATCCTGGTTTTCAGCATATACTGAAGAGGTTTTTAAAAGGTAATTCTGTAAAATGCAACATACCTTTGTAATTGTACAAACTTTTTCAACGTCGACATTTATTATGTCTTGTAACATACGGAATCTATTACAAAGAACACCAAAACTATTATCTACGGTTTTGCTAGAACGGCTGACTCTGTAGTAAAAATTCTTTGTTCATTTGTTAAACTACAAGACCTATAGGTTTCATTAAATTTCCCTTTAAAAGGAAATTGCACCACGTCCTACAAAAACGTCAGAATTTTGCCAGAGGTACCTAATTGAATACTTTGATTTATCAAAGATGCTGACAAAGCAGACCTTTGAAATCGACCACCTGCATCTGATGCTGTCAGTTCATAATTTCGTCCCATCCCTTCTGAGAGGTTGAAATTTCACGTTTTCCATCCATAGCTCCTAGACAATGTGGAAACTGCCATTTGCTATTAAATTCATTGCCAATTTCCTATTATTATTGTTCTGTTTGTTGTGCCTGCAAGAAAAACAATGTGTATTAATTAGTATTTTGACTTAAGCAAATTCTGCTACTACGTAGGTACTAATAGCAAATTCTACTTTTCTGGATTTTATATACATAAATATGAAACCCTTAAATATTCTTATTCTAAATTTTTGATGATTGAAACCTATACTTCTGTTATTATTACACTAAGTGTATTATCTGCAATTCTCAAGTAACTTGTAATTATTGTTCCCCTGTGTCCATATAGCGGAAAGTAACCATAAAATATTGTCTAAATATAAGCACCCTTAATTCAGTCATTAAATTGTGTAATAAATATAAAATGATCGCGTAATAAATATAAAACCCAATACATATACCATATAGAAAAAAAATACTATCAATACTATTATTGCTTTTACGTATAGATTATTTTGTTTGCCAACATCTTTTTTGACATATGTAATTAAATAATGTCTTTAAGGACTGCTCATACATTCTCAAATAATTTTTGTATAGTATTTTTACTACAAAAACGTTATTACGTAGGTCAAAATTTTTGACGTAAGAGAACTGTCAAAACATTAGAATGTGACTTTTCATTATTGTGTGTTTATTATAAACATGGCAATAATGAAAAGTCACATTCTAATGTTTTGACAGTTCTCTTACGTCAAAAATTTTGACCTACGTAATAACGTTTTTGTAGTAAAAATACTATAACTTACCATGTACCATGTAACCAAAATTTGTTATACAGGGGTTATACCAAAAGATTGGTCATAAATTATACCACAGATTCTGGGATCAAAAATAGGTTGATTGAACCTCACTTATCTATATACAATAGTGCACACAAAAAAAGTTACAGCCCTTTGAATTTACAAAATGAAAATAGATTTTTTTTCATATATCGAAAAGTCTTAGAGATTTTTTATTGAAAATGGACATGTGGAATTTTTATGGCAGCAACATCTTAAAAAAAAATAAAGTGAAATTTGTGCACCCCATAAAAATTTTATGGGGGTTTTGTTCCCTTAAACCCCCCCCAAACTTTTGTGTACGTTCCAATTAAATTATTATTGTGACACCGTTGGTTAAATTCAATCTTTTTAAAACTTTTTTGCCTCTTAGTACTTTTTTGATAAGCCAGTATTTATCGAGATATTTTGAATATTTGTCGAATCCACCACATATTTGTATATGGTTAAGTATGATTACAGACAACTGTTAATAATCTGAAAATTTATTTATAACTTACATTTTTACGTATATTTTGAAAACGAAGTCACATATCGATAAAAGGTGACTTATCAAAAAGGACTAACAGGCAAAAAAGTTTTAAAAACACTTTGCTTAACTAATGGTACCACAATAATAGTTTAATTGGAACGTACACAAACATTTCGGGGGTTTAAAGGAACAAAACCCCCCATAAAATTTTTATGTAAATATATTAAAAAAGAAGCCGCATCTCGATAAAAACTGGCTTATCGAAAAAATACTAAGAGACAAAAAAGTTTTAAAAACGTTGTGTTTAACTAACGGTACCACAATAATGAATTAATTGGAAGGTACACAAAAGTTTGGGAGGGTTTAAGGGAACAAAACCCCCATAAAATTTTATGGGGTGGACAAATTTTACTATAATTTTGTTTTAAGATGATCCTGCCATAAGAATGATACATGTCCATTTTCAATAAAAAATCTTTAATAGTTTTCGATATATTGAAAAAAAATCAATTTTCATTTTGTAACTTCAAAGGGCTATAACTTTTTTTATGAGCACATTTGTACTAAGGTAAGTTAGGTTCAACCGAACTATTTTTGACCCCAGAATATGTGGTATAATTTATGACCAATCTTTTCGGGACACCCTGTATAAAGCAGAGGCTATTTTACTTCAAATCAGGCCCGAGGCACTACACAATTTTCGGGCCCCTAAATATAATTTAATAATAATAATACCTTTTTAAAAATATTAATTATTTAATAGAAATATACATAGTTGCACAAGAAAATAAAATTTTCATTAACAATAAATAAAATTTATATTTAAACAATTAAACATTGTTTAAGGGGACAGGCGCAAACTTTCGGCTTTAATGCTATTTAAATGCATTCGTTTTTTTTCTAAGCCTGGGAAAACTAATAAGTATTTTTGAAAAATTTAAACGCAAAATGAAAGATTACGTTACTACCGAGGGCCGAAAGTCCCTGAAATCTTCGATAATGTTTATTTTAATACGTTACCGGGATGAAAGAAAGAGAAAATTGAGTGTGGTTTTTAATTTTAAATACATATCTTATTCAAAAGAAACTTTTTATTTATTCTAAGGGACATTCGGCCCTGGGTAATAATGCAATCTTTCATTCTGCATCTAAATTTTTTTTAAAATATTATTAGTTTTTTGAGGATTCGAAAAAATGAATGCATTTAAAGAGCATTGAAGCTGAAAGTTTGCGTCTATCCATTTAATTATAACTCTTATGGTTATCATTTATCATTGCCTGTTCGTAAAATGAAAGAATTTTGAAAATTTGTTTTGTTGTTGTAATAAACATGTTGTGTTTGGTGATCTTTCCGGGCCCTATTCAAATACGGGCCCGAGGCAGGTGCCTCGCGGGCCTAGTGGTAAAATAGGCCCTGATATAAAGCTATTAACATAAATCAATACTTTTTGAGATATTACAGATCAAAAATCTTATTTTTTCATAAAAATGCATGTTTTAAAGCTGTTTTTCACGTATAACTCAAAAACTATGAGCTTATACAAAAAAGTAATAATTGCCAAAATTGAAGATAATAAAAAAATGAATACACTTCTCACTTAACCAACTAAACTAATGTTAATTCAAAGTGAGATGGGTAATTGAATGTATATTTTTTTCGACGAGTAAACGAGTATTGTGAGAGTTAAAGACCAGGTATCTGAAGACTTCACCATCAAATCCGGATTGAGGCCCCCATCAACTTTACTGTTCACTATAGTGCTTGAGAAAATAGTGAGAGACAGTAATATGAAGCGTAAAGGTGATATAATGTATAAAGTACATCAAATTATGGCTTATGCGGATGATCAATCAATTATAGCAACCAGTGAAAAACAGCATGAGAAAGCTCTTAAGCAACCGCCACCTAAGCGTTAACCTCCGATGGCGCGCCACAAAATGCTATGTACTCTCTACGCTACTTTACGGAGTAGAAGGGTGGACGTTAACAGCAGCAACTATAAAGAAGTTAGCGGCTCTAGAAATGTGGCTGTATCGACGCATACTGAGAATTCCTTGGACAGACAGAGTGACCAACACAGAGGTATTGAGACGAATGGGTAAAGAGTTGGAATTGTTAACAACTGTTAAAAGGAGGAAAGCGTCATACCTTGGCTATGTGTTCCGTAATGATAAGTACAGTCTGCTACAGCTTATCGTCGAAGGCAAGATTGAAGGTAGAAGAGGTTTGGGCAGGAAGAAGAAATCCTGGCTGAGAAACTTGAGAGAATGGTTTCAAATACCAGAAGCTGCGAACATAATACATGCGGCACAAAACACAGAAACCTATCGTTTGATGGTCGCCAACCTTCGGTAGAAGACGGCACATAAAGAAGAAGTGAAAAACAACTACTAGACATAATGAGTAGAATGGTGGAAAATGCCTTTAAAATGGGATTGCAGCTAAATCAAAAGAAATGCAAAGTGATGAGCGTAGAAGGAACAGGAAAACCCTTGCAGTTGAAACTAAGCACTTTGCGGTGAACAATGCAAATAGAGGCAGTAGAAGAATTTGTATATTCAGGAGCTAGAATAACTGATAAATGCAAGTAAGAAGGAAAAATTGACGCAAGACTTATAAAAGCGAATGAGACTGCAGTAGTTATGAACTACCTCCTAAAAGCGAAACAGTTGTCACTAAACTCAAAACTTTGTCTATATAAAACTACGCTAAGACCAACAGCTAGCAGTATATGAATGCGAGGCACGGGTCTTAAACCAAGAGGAGAATACTCGAAGGAAAGAAAACAGAAGATAGTTATATTAGGCGAACAAATAAAGAGATTTATGAGATCTACACAGAACCAACCATAGATATGATCATAAAAAGAAGATTGCAGTGGTTGGGTCATATTGAAAGAATACCAAAAGGAAGAACACCGAAGTCAATAGCTTGGAAGACACCATACTATAAGAAAAGGAAAGGGAGACCTAGAAAATGATAGCGACAAGCAGTTATAGCTGATTTGAAAGAAAAGAATTTCCAGAATTGGAGAACCATATCACTCAATAGAAAAAAATGGAAAGAAATAACTGAGCTCTGGGCCTAAATGGCCTGTTTCAAAGCTCTCTATATATAATTGGGTCATGACTATAAAATTATTTGTTGGTTACCTTAAACAAAATACTAAAGTTTCAAGTGGTTTTGGTAGGGGGCGACACCGTATCCGTACATTCGCCATAATTTTCATTTCAATTCAGAAATCGATTGACTGCAGTTGAAATTTTTGGTGCAGAAGTTTCTAATACAAAAATTCGGGTAAGTCTTTCTAAGACTTCTATTTATTTGGAAATTCGATTTGTGTCTTCAGAAAAGTTCGGCCATGTTTTTTCAAATTTTATCAGATGATGACACCTGTATCACTTTTTTACCGATTACATATTATCTCTTGGAAAAAGATTACTCAAAATAGATAAAATTATATATTAAAAAAGATTATCACCAAAAGGGTTTAGTTCCCATTTTAAGTAATAAATGTTAAATCGAGCTTTTCAAAGTTTTCAAATTTAAACACAACATAGATGCAGCTTAAACGGTAGAGCTAATAGGAAATGCAGGAATAAAATTTACAAATGTATTATTTAAATTAATTATTCATTGCAATTCAAATGTATCAAAGATATTTAACATACCTACTTTAACATTTTGGCACAAAATTCCATCGTTGTTGATTTCCCCCATTTTGAAATCCCAATTTGATTTCAAAATGGACTCCACGTCATCTTCATGAAATTTCCTAACCGATTTATTGATTATCACCTTGCCACACCCAATCCCTTTGTTAACTTTTTATGCACATTGAATTTATCTTTATATATGTTAACTATATAGCACATTTTTCTATAGGTTTTTGAACAGAACGTATTACGGACTTGAAATATAAATTAACTGAACCAAAAAGGCATTCAAGCACGAAAGTAACGTATCTTTCAAAATTTCAATCGAGACTGATAAATGTTAACACACCAATAACAGATATAAAAATATAATCGAACGACTGAAATCGTTGTAGATAAAGTGATAAAATATAATTTTTATATGGGTATCTCCCTCAATAATGTAACATACCATAATAGGTAACTTTGTTTATACTATGTACGCAAATCTTATAAACCATTTATATCTTCATAACGCAACGTAACAATACTAACAATATTGTTAACAACTTTCATCAACTACATATATATGAATTCTTTTGTTTTTAATTTAATATTCTTAAGACAATAATTACAGTGGCACAAACAAGAATAGAACAAGTAAAAGAGTATATATATCTAGGACAAATCACTAGATTAAATAAAGAAAATTAAACCGAAGAAATAAAGTGAAGAATAAAATTGGCCTGGGCATCATTCGGAAAACTGTCTTATATTCTAAAGAACAGAAAATGCCCGCAATACCTAAAATCAAGGGTATTCAATCAATGTATACTCCCTGTTCTAATATATGGCTCTCAGACATGGACGTTTACAAAAGAAAATATGGAAAAAATAGCAAAGAGAGAAAGATCCATGGAAAGACAAATGCTGAACATTAAACTATCAGACAGGAAAAGAAACGAATGGATCCGTAACAAAACAAAAGTGAAAGATGTCTCTTACCCAAGTAGCAAAGCTTAAATGGAAGTTCGCCGGACACACCCTACGGCAGAAGGATGAAAGATGGACTAAGGCCCGTATTCATAGTCGGTACTCAAGTCAGCGTCGATGCTCAAGTCCGACCTTGAACAAATTCTTATACAAATTTGTATACAAATTTTTTCAAGGTCGACCTTAAGCATCGACTCAGACTTGAGTCTCGACTATGAATACGGGGCTAAGATGATTATACATTGGAGACCGTGAAACCACAAACGAAAAAGGGGAAGGCCACAGATGCGATGGTCGGATGACCTGAAAACACACTGGGTCAAATTGGATGCAAATTGCCCAAGATAGAGAGGCATGGAAGAAGGAAGCAAGGATGGATGTTTAGGGCTGATTAGATAAATAGATTCTTAAGACATTTGAGATGCTTTGAGTTTGATTGTTTTTGAGTAATAAACAGGCATGCATTATCAATTATTCCATCAAAACTTCTTTGGGAATTGTTACTCAATTTTTGACAACTAAGCCAGAGCAAAAGTTCTGCAATGAGCATCGGAATCCAACGCATACGTATGAAAAACATCGCTATGAACTAGGACTTTGAATGTTGAAACGGGACTGGTGGTACCGGAGAGGATCATCCATACACGCAGTAAAACAGAGAAAGTAGGAATGGAGATTATGGCTATACAAGAACTAAGGTAGCTGGACACTGGAAACATAAGAATAGACAAGGCGGTTATTTTCTATAGTAAAAACCAAATAGGATATGAATTCAGCACAGATTTTGTGGTTCGAGAACAATACTTGAACAGTGGTAAAAGATCTACGCCCATCAGTGAGAGACTATGCTAGGTTTATTATACTGAAAGGAAAATGGTACAATATCTTAATTATATCCGCACATGATTTGACAGAAGATCAAGAGGAAACAATCAAAGATGACTTCTAGGAACAACTCAAAAGAAGAATGGAGAGAATCCCCAAACAAGACATGCAAATAATCTGTGGAGTCTTCAACGCAAAAATTGGTCAAGAACCTAACCTAAGACCGAAAATAGGATAACACAGACTCCACGATATATCAAACGATAATGGACAAAAGCTGGTAGAGTTACTAGCATCGGCTAACAATATGGTAGATAGAGATATAGACCATTAACCAGTGAGAGCAAACACCATGTTGAAAATATCACCATAAAAACGAACGAAGTATTGGGACCAGCGGAACATCGAGAAAATGCAACATGGGGAAAGTCGATAAAATTACGTAGGTACAGGAAATTAAACAACCTCTACTAAGTATAGTAGACCAGAGTAATAATGTCAAAAGGTTATGGCAAATGGAACAATTAAATTTTGAGACAGCAGAAATAATAAGTAATAAAAAAAATCAGGACGAGAACAAGGAAAGGGTTTGATAAAGAATGAATGATAAAGGATGCCAACAAAAACTACAAGATATACAGATTGTGCTTCAATAAGCAACAACAGGAAGTAAATAAAACTGTACATCACGATAAGAAATATGAAAACTATGCGTATTTGCAGATGACATAGTATTATTTGACAAAGCAGCAGGAAAATTGAAGCATAATTAAAAAAAAAAATGGAACTCAGAAGCAAAAACGCACAATCTAAATGCAAATAAAGAGAAGACACAGATGAAGAAAATACCAAAGAAAAAAGATACGGATGACCTAATCGAAGTGAAGCTCTAATAACAGACTAGAGAATATAGGAAAACTATTCCAGGCTCTAAATAGAGGATTGATTATCAATAAAGAAATATCAAGAAAAAGGAAGAAGACAATATGTGACACAATACATAGGCCAACGCTGACATACGGAGCAGAAACTTATATCTTAAACAGATGAAACCAGAGCAGGATACAAGCAGTAGAGATGAAATACTTCAGAAGAAGGATAGGGACAATAAGGTCAGAGACAGACACAAAAATAAAGAAATAAGAAACATATTTAGAATCAAACCGTTACTTGACACAATAAAGGAGAAAACATTAGCATGAATCGGTCATATTAGACGAATGGACAGTGGCAGGACATAATTATTATACATGTAGGGCAGTCAATGAGAGCAAGAACAGGTTATTATCTCCGCATTCTGTCCTACTGCATGGATTTTAATGAAATTTTAGGAATAGCCTGAAAATATCTCCTTATTCAAAGTCTACCCTATGCCGATGTGTGCTTTTTCTTGGGAGCGGTTCCCACCCCTTCTCGGGGGTGGAAAATTTTTTGGTTAAACAACTACGGAAGTAGCTAGAGAACCTAATTTTAAGCAAAAACTGTTCTATAATTTTTTTTCGAAAACTCAATACTTTTTGAGTTATTCGTGATTGAAGATTGGCCATTTTCATTGGAATATAACACCTTTTCAAACGGCTTTTTGCTAATACCTTAAAAACAATGCATCTAACTAAAAAAATTATATAAAACATTTTTGTAACTCATAAAAAATCAAAGAGATTTGTTCCTTCTTCAATCTTCTAGTTATAACACAAAAAGAGATATGGTAGGTAAAAAGAGTTTGTTTTTTTGGTGCATGCTCAAATCAGTTCATTCAACTTGAAATAAAAGAGAAACGGTCGATTTTAGGTGTATAATGTGCTTGACAAGTCCTCTCAAATATGCAATATTAAATGTCGATTACATTCAAACTAAGCGAGAAATGCTGCAAAAAATTGATGACTAACGAATTTTAAGAAGAAAATTGTGAAGTATATTTAACCCGTCATCCACAAGAATTTAAATGCATCGTTTTCCTTCTACAATACATTTTACTACAGTGTTATTTTTATGTTCAAAAAGTTGAGCGGGTTTAAAATGAATGGTTTTTGAAAAAAAAATAAGATCAAATTATAGAGCGCATATTTAAATTTTCTTAAAAATCTTCCTTTTTCTCCATGTAACTTGAAAATGATAAGAGATACTATTATAAAAAATAAAATCAAAATGTTTATCTAGACATTTTTGTATGGCATCTTTTTTGGCATCTCTTATCATTTTCGAGTTACATGGAGAAATAGGAAGATTTTTAAGAAAATTTAAAAATGCGCTCAATAATTTGATCTTATTTTTTTCAAAAACCATTCATTTTAAACCCGCCCAACTTTTTGAACATAAAAAGAACACTATAGTAAAATGTATTGCAGAAGGAAAACGATGCATTTAAATTCTTGTGGATGAAGGGTTAAATATACTTCTCATTTTTTTCTTAAAATACGTTAGTCATCAAATTTTTTACAGTTTATCTCGCATAGTTTGAATGTAATCGACTTTAATATTGCTTAATTTATAGGTCTTTTCAAGCACAACAAAAGTTATTGGTAGCATTATACACCTAAAATCGACCGTTTCTCTGTTATTTCAAGTTAAATACACTGATTTGAGCATGCACCAAGAAAACAAGTTTTTTTCACTTACCATATCTCTTTTTGTGTTATAGGTAACTAAAAGATTCATAAAGGAAATAGTCTCTTTGTTATTTTATAAGCTACAAAAATGTTTTATATAGTTTTTTTAGTTAGATGCATAGTTTTTAAGGTATTCACAAAAAACCGTTTGAAAAGGTGTTATGTTTCAATGAAAATGGCCAATTTTCAACCAGGAATAACTCAAAAAGTATTGAGTTTTTGAAAAAAAAAATATAAAACAGTTTTTGCTTAGTATTAGGTTCTCTAGCAACTTCCGTAGTTACTTAAGCAAAAAATTTTCCACCCCGAGAAGGGGTGGGAATCGCCCCCAAGACAAAAGCACACATCGGCATAGGGTAGACTTTGTTTCTTGGGCTATTCCCTACTTACTATGAAAATATCACGTACATCGATATAGTAGAATGGAATTCGGAGCCACATACCCTCATTGACTGCCCTAATGTATGTATGTGATAATTTGACAGAAAATACGTTGAACGAACGTAGTCAGTAACAAACGAGAACACCAAAATAACGGGCGATGAAGTTAAACATGCACTATAAAAATAAATATGAAAGTAAAGTACAGATAATATCTCCGGAGAAGTAGGTGAGATAGAAACAAGCTGTCTTTAGAAGAGATAGAAACAAGCTGTCTGAGAGGTTTTATTAATAGGATTATGGAAATGCACGTACGTTTGGAATGTTTTTTTATTAGAATATTGCCTTTAATGTCCAAAAAATGGCTGATCAGATGAATGGGATATTACCTTTGTATAACTAACTACCTTTGTTTTTCCTTCCATCAAACTGAGCTTTAATTCTTTTATGTTAATATGAGTATATGGGGCCACCCTGATGAACTCTTGAACGTGAAAAGTGTTATTTATTTATTTATTTAAAAAGCTGAACAAGCCTTGAAGGGCTGAAAAGTAATTTTTAAAATTTATATTTTTGAATTTAAATATCGTATTCTCTGTGCTTTAATTACTGTCGTTATTTTTATCTATTATTTATGTAGTTTTTCAAGTTCTTTATTATTCCTTCTTCTCCATAGACTATCAAATCTATTCTCACATCTTCATATATTACTCTATGTATTTTCCTCTCCTGCGTATCCTTCTAAAAGGTCATTTCCGATTTTTAAGCACCCGTATTTCGCATGCATAGTAGTTATAGGCCTTATAACGGTTTTGTAGACTATAATTTTTGTTTTTTTATTTGAGACATATTCGCATTTCATTAATGATTACCTTTATCTCCCCTTTTTCATGTCTGTTTTAATCTTTATACCCAGGTAAGTAAATTCTGAAACTCTTTTGAGCATGCATGTAGTTCCCCTTCGATCTCCAATGTGCAATTGTTTGTACCTTTTTCTTTGTACCTGTTTCTCCTATTATCTCGTATTATGTTTCTCCTATTATCATGTATTTTGTCTTTTTCTTGTGTATTTCAAGCCCACAATTTTTGCCTTTTTAAATATTGTTTTATGCAAATAGTCATTGATAGTGAGTATCCATATCGCATTTATTACTAGAATTTATTACTAGAATTTATTACTAGAACCACAGGAAAAAATACAAACTATCTGCAGGATATACATAAGTTATCAATTTTAGATCTAACTCATAAATATTGGACAAAGAAAAAATGTCCCCTTCTTGTAGATAGTTACTTGAAAATATCTCAATACCGAAGTACTTTCTATCCTTATGAAAATCAAGTTTCACCTATGTATTCCCATGTATTAGAAGAAATTTTCTCAAAACAAATTAATACTTTTTTTATGGATATTAATTTAAATCCAGCCGTTTTTCAATCATTTATACTTCATAAATGGCCACATTATCAGTATTACTATACAGATGGATCCAAAGTACAAAACAAAGTAGGATGTGCAATAATCAATATTCAAAGTGGATTTAAAAAATTATTCAAATTGCCTTGTGAATCATCGATATACACCGCTGAAATGATAGCGATACTTTTTGCTTTAAGACACATATTTAGTAACGAACCCTATAGCTGCATAATCTTTACAGACAGTAAGAGTGTCGTTGATAGACTAACTAACGTACATAAGTACCAACAACTCAATCATATAGAACTGGAAATTATGACTCTTTATAATAAAATTGCAAATTTAGGGAAAAACATCATTATACCATGGATAAAGGGACACGCAGGCATTAGGGGTAACGAAATAGTGGACAGGCTAGCCAAATCCGCCCTAGCAATAGGCGAAGAACTTCCCATGAACTTACTACCCATTTCGGATATTGATATTATTAGTAGACGACACCAAAAAGAAAATTGGCAAAGGTATTATCGAAACACGAGAACTGGTAGTAATTACAAACAAATGCAGCCTGAAATTCCCATTAAAAGATGGTTTCATTCTGTATCAAATCGCCATTTCATAAGAGTTATAAATATATTGAGATGTAATCATGCTCTTACCCCCCCTCATACGTACAGTTTGGGTCTCACAGAGTCACCTAACTGTGAGTGTGGAAAAGAAGGTGATCTATTACATATTCTCCTCGAATGTTCACATCAATCAGTAAATATAAACAAATTTTATGATAATCTTAATATATTAAAAATTCCACTTCCCGTCTACCTGAACAATTTGATATTTTCTGAAGATATTAATATATTAAAAACAATTTACGAACATATCAAAAACTGTAAATATAGATTGTAGCAATAAAATTTACCCTGTATTTAAGAAATTTTGTTAAAACAAAGCAGGCATGTTTGTTAAAACAAAACAAACATGTTTGTTTTGTTGTTATTTTGTTTTAAACCCTGTAGATTTAAGTAATTATTGTATATTATTATTGAAAAAAGAAAAGAACAAAAAATGAGAAAAAGAAAAGAAAAAAAAAGAAAGAAAAAAAAACAGGAAAAAAAGAAAAAAAAAAGAAAAAAAAACTAAGAAGATGTAAACCTCCGCGAGGTTGAATCGGGTTTACGTCTTAGCGTAGTAAAAAAAAACAATTTATAAAAAATAACAATAAAAAAAATAAAAAAAAAACAAATTAACAATGTAAAAAAAAATGCAACAAAAAATATATAAAAAAAAATAAAAATTTACAAAAAAAATGAACAACCAAAACAGAGTATTATTTAGATAATAATGTTAGTTTGTTATGTATTTAGATTTAGAAATACAGAAAAAATTCCTCTGATTGAAAAATCAAATTTGTTTGTTTTTAAAATAACAAAATGTCTGGCTAATTGGCTCGGCCAAGGCCATCAAATTCACCCAAAAAAAATATCGCAATTCTTCCTTTGTTTCAAAATTGTTTGATTTATGCATGCTATTTCGGTTGTTGTGTTATCCGTAGTCATTTTTACTCTTCTTTTTGTTTTATGCTTTCCCGATTTTCTTCCTCGTCTAATGTTTCTGGTTCTTCGTTTAGCCTGCTGGTTGCAGTTGTTCTTTCTATCTCTGCTATGTAGTATGTACAGTGGAACCCCGATAAGTCGGCCCCCGATAACCCGGAAGTCCGGCTAACCCGGACCGATTTTCATCAGATAAACATTTTGATTTTCAATATTTTGTATTTTTCAATTTAATTGTGGCTTATTTCCCATCAAAATAGTTAATTATCAGACAAACCTTTCAACAATAAAAATGTATGTAATATAATATTTGAGAGATAATGTGTAGGTATGTGTGTAATTTGAACTATACGATATTAAAAATGACTCATAGCACACGCCGCAGAAACAACAGCCACCTGTCTGTAGTACCTATTCCTTTTTATTTCAAACTGTCAGCATTGTTTAAGAAAGACTATTTAAAAAATTCTTTTATAAACAATGGTCTTTAGTTTTCACTGTTCTTAAATAACATTACATCATTGTGACTGTATTGTGTGTCTTGTATTGTTCGCTTCCGTTTGCTTACGTTTGTGTTTGGTGTTTTTTTTTTAGTAATTTTAATGAGTAGGTACTGTGCATATTTATAAATATATTTCATGTTATTTCAATTCTAACGGAGTGTATCTGTTTTACCATATTCTCCGGCTATCTCGGATTTTCGATAACCCGGATCGGCGGCGGTCCCGATTAATCCGAGTTATCGAGGTTCTACTGTATTATCTTTCCGTATTTTTGTGTTGAATCGTTTTCTTATTACTTTGTCTGTTTTACTGTCTTTTTTTATCTTAGCATTCACTTTATAGTCTAGTTTTATTAAAAAGTGGTCCAAGTTACATTCCACTCCTCTTATGCTTTTTATATTATTTTATTATATTACGGACGTATTTCTTCTCTATTAAGTAATAGGTGGTGTATGAAAGAAACCGAAATGTTAAATCTACTCTTTGAGCAACTGACTGCTTTGATTCTATAATGACTGATCGCCGTGTTACTTGATTAGGACTTTATTTGGGAAATTACACATTTTTTTTTGTGAAGTTATGACGTTTGTATATATATATATTTTTTTTATTTTTAACACCTATAACAAATCAGATGTAAGTAATATAGGAATTTATCGAGTTATCTTTCTACCACGCAATGTATCTGCATTATTATCATCATCACTCTCTTTGCCTTTATCCTTATGCGGGGTCGGCACCCCTAATTGCCTTTCTCCATAAGTTTCTATCTTCGGTCATATCAACATCAAGCGCCTTTATCGACATGTCCTGCCTAAGCGTGTCCTCTAGGTCTTCTTTGGTCTTCCTCTCCTGCTTCTTCCACGAACCCACAGTCCAGCAATTTTTCGTATTGGATGATTAACGTCTCGACGACGAACATGACCAAACCATCTTAACCTATGCTTCCTCATTTTGACATAAATTGGTACCACCCCTAGACTTCCCATAAAATACTCATTTTTTATTTTATCCTTTATTTACTCCATTTATTCATCTAAGCATTCTCAATTCCGCCACATACATTTGTTGTTCCTCCTTCTTTTTAACTTCCCAACATTCAGTTTCGTACATCATTACCGGTCTTATGGCTGTTTTATAGAATTCTCATTTGAGCTTCATTGAAATTTTTTGTCACACAACACACCACTCGCTTCCTTCAATTTCATCCATCCAACCCTAATTATATGGCATCTCCATTTATTTCCCTATTCCGCTCCCTGCTGGTGTTACTCCCTCAAACGTATCTCTCACAATCTTTACATATTCACAGGGGACCGGATACTCCTTTCTCATTCTTTCTTATTTAGTGCCCACCACAGAATCTCTCGAGAAACTCAATTATTTGCTATTTCAAGATCAATGAATATCATGTGGGTGTTTGTTTCTTTATTCCTGTAATTTGTCGTCAGCTGCCTTATAATGAAAATTGCATCTGTGGTTGATCTGATCGGTATAAAGCCAAATTGATTAACGAATATTTCGGTTTCTTCACGTATCAGTCTAACAATTAGGTATGTACTCTTTCTCATATTTTCATGGTGTGACTAAGTAGTTTGTTCGTTGGTGGATCTGTAGTTTGTTGATTGTTGTATATCTCCTTTCCTTTTTGTAAACAGGTCAACTTCGTCATTATTTGTTATTTTGGTACCATTGCTGTTACTGTCGCCGCGCCGCTAAGTCAACTGGTCTTCTATCAAATTTTGCATTTAATAGACTGTCAAAGTACTTTATCCATCTCTTTTTGAAATCCTTTTCGTGAATTAGTAATTTATTGTTTTTGTCTGAATCTATCTATTTAGTTTGATTAAAATTTTTTGTTTTCTTTGCTTTGTTTTTGTTAGACTATTTTATATTATCTTCGCTGCCTTCGATGTCTTCCCTGGTATCATCGTATGGTTCATCGTACAATTTTGTATAAGCTTCTGCTTTAGCTTTTGCTACTTTCGCTTCCTTTTTGGCCACCTTTTTTATTTGAGAAATTAAATTTTGTTTTTTAAGCTATGACGTTTGTAAACTTTCTTTTATTTTTAACACCTACAACAAATCAGATGTAAGTAATCTAGGAATTTATCGAGTTATCTCTCTACCACGCAATGTATCTGCATTATATAATCTCATAATCATTTGCATCTCTAATATCTGAACTGATAAAAAACAGTTTGTCTTTGGGGTTGTGATTATAATGTTGACAAGATAAATTTTATTATGCCTGATATAGTATCTCTACCTACTACAAAAGGTTAAGGACACAATAGATAAAATTAATAATATTTAATAAGGAATCTCCTCCAGAAAACTGAGCAATAACCTAAAAAATGCATTTTTACTATACGATCGTCGATTATTCACGTAATCGTGGCATCCATCTTAGTGTTTGTTTAGCAAGATGGCGCCGCTGTGATATCTCAGGTGAGACATTTATGTGTTATTAATATCATTACGTATTTCGAGTTCAACGCGTGTGAAGGTACATAATCAGGATTTAAGTGCGGGGCAGGTATGACTGATAAGTAAGTTTTGCATTTTTTTAACTCCCACCAAAAGTTTTTTAAACACAAATTTTCATAAAGACTTTAATATATATCGTTTAATACAACCTAAAAATCTAAAACATTAAAGTAAATATTTGCTATAGTTTCTAAAAATGTAAACATAAGAAAAGTTACTGAATGGGAACTGACGCTAAGGTTCTAATATTTTACTTAGTTTGTTACACATTGCTCATAAAGAATTAGTTTCACTATCGGCTTTGGTAAATTTTTTCTTATATTTCTCTGATTCAGTATAATGCATGATAGTTAAACTACCAATACCAAGTATTAAGGATTATTTTAATGTACTAAATTTGGAAATATAACTTCGATCCGAATATCCTTATACATCGAGTTGGATTAGTATCTACCTATTCAGCTAAGTTATGTCCTCGATGCGTTTTCAAAAGAAAACATTGCTTGGAAAAACTCAGTTTAGTTCACAATTGGATAGTTTTGTCATAAAACTATATACCTACGCCAAAAATATCCATTTATCCATATGTACATTTCTTTTTTGCACTAATTTAACTTGTTAGCCCCTGCAAACCAGTACAATCGTAGTATAGAAGATTTTTCAAATTTGCGAATATTTTGAATTAGGGATGACTCACGCGGTCCGCTCTGCTGAGAAAGATAATAACAAATTCTCCCTTTGTTTGAAGCCCTATTAAAGATACGCAAAAATACGGCTTTAACTGTAGTGATGTTGAAAAAGTAACTATTCGTTACAAAGTACTCGTTACTTACGAATACCGAAAGTAACGATTACTATACAGAGAGGCAAATCGTTACTTTGATTACTCTGATTACTTCGGTACTTCATACCAATCGTATTAGAGCGAGTAACGACTATTGTATCTACTTTGATTACTTCGTACCAATCGTAGCAGAGCGAGTAACGACTATTGTATCTACTTTGATTACTCTGATTACTTCGCACTTCGTGAAGGCCGTTATTATATCGGAATACCTATACAAAATACCTACCTACTGAGAAATACGATTCTCGATATGATTACCGGTACTCAAATACAAAAATAATTATAAGAATCAAAGTAACGAATACTGTAAATGATTACTTTATACAAAAGAAAATACCTACCTACTGAGAAACACGATTTTCGATATTATCGGTACTCAAATGCAAAAGTAACAAAAGTAATCAAAGTAACGAATACTGTAAATGATTACTTTATACAAAAGTAACGATTTGTAACGAATACTCGAAAGTAACTATAATCAACATCACTATTTAACTGATAATGAAGTTTACCTTAACTTAGAGAAATGCACAATTATTATTGCAATAATAGAAGAAAGTTACAAGTTCTATTTCATCATCATCAGTAGCTCGACAACCCTTTTTGGGTCCTGGCTTGTTCTAGTATTTTCCGCCATTCTGTTCTGTTCCTTGCTTTGTTCTTCCAGTGGGTAATCTCAAGTGTTTTCAGATCTTGTTCCACTTGTTCCAATATATCTAAGTTTGGGTCTTCCCTTTGACCTTCTCCCTACTGGTGTTTGCCTCATTATATGTTTTTGTGTTTCGGTCTCCAACATCCGTTCAACATGGCCCATCCAGCGCAGACGTCTGATCAGGCAGGTAGCCAGGAAATGTACTTGGGGGGGGGGGGTCCAAACACAACTCAATTTTTTTGTTAGATTAGACGGTAAGGTATTGAAAAAAATGTTTAGAGTAATTTTAGAGAAAAAAATTTTAGATTCATCTTTTTATTAGCAACTAATAAGAGATTACAAAACTGATTTTTATTTTGATAAAAAACAGTGGCGTGCCATTTTTTAATGTAATAAAATTTTGGTCAATACCAACGGTTCAAAAAAAGGTAGAGAATAAATTCTTTTCATTAAATTATAGAGAAATTTATCCTCTTTTAAAATATATAAAAATTAATATACCATTACATTTGTTTTTTTTAAACTCAAAAATTTGCTACTATTTCAGTTAACGCCATCTAGCGGCGACAGCAAACAAAAAAAATTCAAAACCAAATAATAATTGAAAAAATACAACAAAACATAGAGTAAGAAAACAATATATTAGGTGAATATTGATAGAAATTTTGATGGTAATCAAATTATGTAAATAAAAGTATTACATACTATGTATTTTGGTAGGTTCAAATAGGTAGGTACCTATGATACATTTACAATTATTACGTACCTGTTGCTTTAAAAACTATTTAAAAATCACTACAATTATAAACTTTTTGAAGTTATACTTCTTTACGCGCGATATGAGGGTGAATTTTAATAGGATTAAAACCTTTGATCCCGGCGCAGTCGCATTACAACTTTGCTCTGATTGGATGTTCAAATGACATGACAAAAATTATCCAATATGGCAGCTGTGGCACAGCTGTGGGACTGTGGTTTGGTTATGTATGTTTGTTGCGTTTTAAAATTTGTAGGAAGAGAAACAACAAACAAAAAGTTAGTTAATGGTTATACTGCCTTTTTAAATAGTTTTTATATTATATTTTTGGACTTATTAACATAGAAGAGATGATTGTTGCATGCCAATGTGAAAGCCCATCAAACTGTGACTAGTATGAGTGCCGCAAAATTACTGATAAAAAACCTATTAGCTCGAAGGCTAGGTATAGTGTCTCCAGTTGCGATACTACATCATCGATGCTGTCAACAAAAAGAAAAATATCATCCTCGAACCTCAAATGTTGTATATACATGACCTCTTTCATTTCTATTTAAATAGTTGACAGGATTGTGTATAAGTATTATAATTTTTCATAGTGTGTAGTGTACATCTAATTCTAATTAAGAGACACATAATCCTTGCAAACAGTTACTTTATGGTAGAACTCATTATGAAATATTAAAACAATACAAAATAAGGTTAAATTGTGTATGACTTTATTATACACTCATACTATTTGAAGAGGTTTAAACACGCTAAAAGCATTATACCCTTCCTAACTCTTCGTATTTACTCAAACTGTTTAAATAGTCACACGGTAAACACAACGTTGTTACAATTGCTTTGACGATATCATAAATTTTATAGCTAATGTTCATCAATATATTCTGGGTATAGATCTGTTATTAGTGAAAGCATACTCGATCGACTGATAAGATAATGATTTTATTAGGTAAAGTTTTTAAACTTTCTGGATTGGTTGTATTTCTATTTCGTGTCATTTCTAAAATTAAACTCGACATGTCTGATTAAATATTACTTGTGTGGTTATTAAGATGCATAATAAACTTGTTTATAAATTAAACAATAGAATAAGGTGTCTTATAATTGTAATTCATTAGACATTAGATGACGGCGATGTCTCAGAACTAACAAACATTTATAACTACATAATATACGAAATTGGAATAATGCCACAAATATGGTTGGAGTCTACATTTATCATACTCCAAAAAGAAAAACAGATACATCATCATGTAAAGACTTTAGACTCATCAGTCTCACAGGTCACTCTCTCAAACTGCTTCTCAAGATAATAATTCTTCTTCTAAAATTAATCAGAAACGTGAAGAAACAATGGCAAACAAACAATTCGGTTTCAGAGGAGCGTTGGGAATAACAGAAGCTTTGTTCTCAATATTACTCATGTTCATTGTTCAATGTTCTCAACATTACTTCAAAATTCAATGTTCTTAACATTAGGTACTTCAAAGGAAATACAGAAATTTACGATTATAGATTTTGAATAGGTTTTTGATAGAAACATGATACACTGTTTGAGTATCTAGAAATGATTGGAATAGATGATAAAGATCTGAGACTTTTACAACACTTTTGACAGCGACTTTGTGTGTTATCCCCAACCTTGTTAAACGTGTACTCGGAAATAATATTTAACGAAGCCTTGGAAGGGCAATGTGGAGATGGAATTGGTGGAGTAACTATTAACAACGCAGATGGCACTGCGAACTGCGATCATTGCTGAAAGTCGAAGATCTTCAATTACTCTTAGATCGAGTTACTAGGGATGGATCCAATAACGGACTTAGCACAAAAATACATCAAAGACAATGTTACTTGTGGTTAGTAAACAAGACGTTGGCCCTATGCAACTAATTGTCAACAGTGAGCCGATTACAAAAGGTAACCATTTTAAATAAATATGTTGATGAATATTGTGTGTGTTTGTGTTTTATTTTTTATTGGCACTGGTTCAAGCAACCAACTGGCCAATCAATGTGTTTTGAATTCTGTCTTTTTCAAAATATAGGTATGGTTAGTATCTAAATTTAAAACTATTAACAAAATGTCTAAACCCAAAAGACTCCATTTTCAAACAAATAAATGTTTAAAAACAATAAAATCTTTGGATTGCTTAATTCGGAAACAGATCCTCTCTTATACCTATTCCCATCCTTCTAAAAATTGCAAGGAATAAAGGGTGATGAATGTATATACATGGGGAGTCTACATAGTTGCACTCCACAACATATCAATTCACCGAGGTAAAGATCAACAAATCTGCTTCCTAGTACTCGATACGTGAGTAAAACCGTAGGTAGATAAACGGCATTTTAATTTCGGTTCAGAGATCATTACCATCTTTCTATGGACCATTTCGAACTCTTTTGTTCTCATCAGGAAAGCAACTGTAATGATGCTCTAGTGCATCATTACATCTCTAGAGCATCATTACAGTTGCTTTCCTGATGAGAACAAAAGAGTTCGAAATGGTCCATAGAAGGATAGTAATGATCTCTGAATCAAAATTAAATATAATGCCGATAAATTTTATCTATTTAAAACTATTACTACTACTAAGTTTTTCACTCTGTACTTTTTATTATTTTTTTAATAATATTTTTTTATTATATTTTTTTTCTTTTTTTATGTATTTTTTTATATTTTTTTATCAGAGCTTTCATTTTAAACAATTAACATGGTTGTATAAAATTTTATAAACATCTAGATTCTAGATTGTTTGATTGTACAAGGTATATAAGATTAAAAGGAAATTGTACATTAATTTTTACTAGATTGGTATAGAACTTTTTCGTACTTCCGGGCCTAAAGTGACAACTTCACTCCCTTGTGACAGGTACTAAAGTGTCACATTTAATCCCTCCGGGATTAAATATTGACGAAACTCCCGGAACGATTAAATCACAAACAAACGAATTTAAGGGATATTTTATTGAAAAATATAATTAATTAGAATGGTAATTAACGTTAATATTCAAATTAATATTGTGACAGTTCGTCATATTGACCAGTCTTTCCTGGGTTAATGCAGCAGGTAACTGACGAGTAACAGATAGGTCCTTTTCATATTGAACTGGTGTTTGTTTCGAAGATCCTGCGGAAACAGGAAGCGAGAATGAGGACTGTGGCATAACTATAGTGGACGAATCGGCGACTTGACCAAATATTTTATCTGAAATTTTTTGTTTATTTTTAATAGACGATTCAATATATCCCTCGGCCACGTTGGAGGATTTCCATCCTCCATGTCTCTTCAGCACGTCTATTGTTGCTCCCGAATCAGCTAACAAAGACGCAGATGTGCGTCTAAAACAATGTCCCGTATAAGACGTCGCATTTTCTAATTTCAAGAAAGCTGCTATTTGCCGTGGAATTGTACCAAACATGTTTTTTCCTACTACTCGCGTAGTACATTCTTTGTTGATGTATTGAACAAAAAATTTTGAATGAGTTGTCCCTGTCTTTCGCAATGCCACATATTTCCGAAATATCGCCACAAAACTGATGGCACTGTTTTCTGAATTTTTGATCACAAAATTTCGGTCAATTTTATTTTTGGTGTTTCTAATCGCAATTAGGAAGGAATCGCCCAAATCTCTCACATCGTCGATTTCTAAATCAACCAACTCTTTTCCACGACAAGCTCCCGCAACGCCCAAAATAAGTGCAACCTACAAAAAAATTGATTTCTTAAAATTTCTGAATATAAACAAATTTCCAAATTTACCTTAAGCATTAAATATTTATCATCCGGAGCCTCCCGTAAGAACTGATCTACCTGCTCAGACGTGAGAATTCTTGACATCTTTGGCTTAAATCCCTCATTTCTTCTCTTCAAAAAAGCTAATAATTTTGGAAATTTACTTATATCAATATCTTCTCTAATGTTAATAACCGATTTCAGCATTGAGTAATGTGCCCAGAGAGTTGAGGCACAAACCGCTTTTGATTTATCATCGAAGTAGACTAACAGCGCATTTTCAGTAGGTTGTCTCACATTTTTTAAGCGGCACCACTTTTTAAAAGCATCGTACTGCTGCTCGTATAGTTTTCTAGATTTCGGTGGTAACAATTCTTCACCTACTTCGGCTGCTCTTTTATCAATATCAGATACACCTTCTTCACTCATGATACCAATAATTATCAATAACAATGTTTCTTTACAATGACACTAGTAATGACAATGTTTCTAAATTATAACTGTCACAACGCAATGTTACTATGGTAACTTATTTTAAAGACAGTTTATTAAATGAGTTGAAGAGAGAAAAAACTGATTGAAATTATTGAAATAATTAATAAAATCATACCGGAAGTACGAAAAGTATCGTATATACCTTGCGACTGAAGTACATTTAATCCTTCAGGTAAATTATGGCCCTCCCTGCGGTCGGGCCATAAACTTTACCTTCAGGATTAAATGTACTACTTCAGTCCCGCGGTATATAATGTACTATTATATTTCAATAAAATGTAAAGGACATTCTAACAGCATATGTACAATTATATATTCATCATTATGTACAAGTCCTATTTCTCTTTTGTAGAGTGGAGTCAGACAGCGATTGCTTCTTATTCGACAAATAGTTTTGATAGAGCCTCTGTTGGAAATTTGATTAAACCATGTCTTGATGGGAAGTGTAGGCTGGATTTTTTTGTAATAATTTCCTTTGTCTGAATTGTTGTAATGTCCTGCCATTTCGTCCGTTTGATAGATCTGATAATAGAAATTATGTCTCCCATAGGAAGTTGATAGGTTTGCAGAGCGGATTCCTTCATTGTTGCTTTTTTAGCCAGATCATCTACTAATTCGTTGTTTTTTATACCAATGTGTGTTGGTGAATATGGATGAAGGATAAATGAGACACTAAATCCTCATGAAGAAATAAGAATCGTATATAAATTGCAAGAGGAGCATTTATGAAACTTGAATCTATACTGTGCAACCCTCAGCTGAACCTACAACTTAGAACCAAGTTCCAAGTTGCACAGTATAGATTCAAGTTTCATAAATGCTCCTCTTGCAATTTATATACGATTCTTATTTCTTCATGAGGATTTAGTGTCTCATTTATCCTTCATCCATATTCATCAACACACATTGGTATAAAAAACAACGAATTAGTAGATGATCTGGCTAAAAAAGCAACAATGAAGGAATCCGCTCTGCAAACCTATCAACTTCCTATGGGAGACATAATTTCTGTTATCGATTAACTGACTGGCGATGAACCGGCGGCATCGAAACGGCCGGCGATGAATCGGCCGGCGATGAACTGGCGGCATCGAAACGGCGGCGATCAACTGGCGGCGATGAAACGTCCTAGACCCTATTTTGGGCATTCTACGATATGGCCACATCTCAAAGGCTTCGAATTTGTTAATCAGAATAAACTTCATGATCCAGGTTTTACACCCATATATACAGGTAATACACATACACATAACATTTTATAAAATGTTATGTGTATGTGTATTACCTGTATATATGGGTGTAAAACCTGGATCATGAAGTTTATTCTGATTAACAAATTCGAAGCCTTTGAGATGTGGCCATATCGTAGAATGCCCAAAATAGGGTCTAGGACGTTTCATCGCCGCCAGTTGATCGCCGCCGTTTCGATGCCGCCAGTTCATCGCCGGCCGATTCATCGCCGGCCGTTTCGATGCCGCCGGTTCATCGCCAGTCAGTTAATCGATAACTGATATATTTCCTAATTTTCGACCAATTTTCGACAGTTACATTTATTATTTATTTTTAGTATTAATTAGGAATTCTGGGAAATGCGAGATATGATCATTGCCGTTGCCATACTTAATCTTTTAATAGACTTTTAAACTTTTATAATATAAAATATAATTTAACACTACAAATTTAATACCGTTTAGTATCAAATTTAGGGGAAGTAGAAATAGAACAGTAAATTAATATAATAATATTTTTTATCTATTTATTTGTCATAAGTTTTGAACTGAATTTAACGTCGTGTCGTGTCATCTCCCATAATACAAGATCAACTGACTAACTGGCGATGAAACGGCCGGCAATGAAACGGCCGGCGATGAAACGGCCGGCGATGAAATGGACTGGCGATGAACCGGCGGCATCGAAACGGCGGCGATGAACCGGCGGCGATGAAACGTCCCATTCCGCCCAAAATATCATGGATTTAACGAATTTCAAACATAGAAGCCTTAAAAATAGGTCAAGGCGAAGGTGACTTGACGAAGATGATAAAAAAGAGAAAATTTGAATATCTGCGGCAGATAATGAGAGGTAGCAGATACTGGATACGGCAGTTCATACACAACGGGGCAAAATCGAGGGAAAAAGATTAATTGATAGGAAGAATTGAACAACAGTTGAACTGTCTTATCTCATTGCCAGCTTCACTTGGATGAGCTGGTAAATATTTTCGATCATTTGTTTATTAAATGAATTCCTCTTTATTTCTCTGAGTCCGATTTATCTCCCATTTTGAAGAGATGTATTAGAATGCTTGATCTGCATTCTTGTGGTATTTTGTTTTGTTCTATAATTTTTTGGATTATTTTAATAGTAGTTTGATCAGATCTAGTCCTTCGTACTTTAGGATTCCTTTCAGAATTTTGTCCTCAACTGGTGATTTTCTATTTTCCATTTCCTTAATGCTTCCTTTACCTCTTTCTCCTATCTGTTTATTTCTTTGTTGCTGCTGCTTTTTGATTTTGTTGGTGCCGTCGTTTTGGGTGTGATGTATTTCATGATGATTATTATTGTAGACTTATTTTAATTCAATGTTTTAAATATAAACATTTTTCTACAATAAAATGGGGGTTGTCAATATTTATGCCTCTAGTTTCTTAGTAAGTATAATAATTTTAAGACATTTTCTTACGCCACGGTAAATTACCTTGGAGATATACTTAGTGTCTCATTGACGTATACCTCTCTATTTATTTTAACTCTTCTAAAATCTTTATCTATATTTTTCATATCCTCATTGGCTCTAACACGGAATGTGTAGTTTTCGTATAGGTATACATGTAGGTGTTTTAATGAGTTTATGTATCTAGAATCTATACTAGCATCGTTCATGACTTGTATGAATGCACATGTTTTAACTGAATTGAATGCTTTATGAATTGAGTGATTTTTAAAGTAACAAGTGGATTACAAAGTGATTACAATAATGAATACCAAGTGGTATTCGGTGTTGTTTTCTATCGATGTTCTTCAGATTGGTGTAAAAGGGGTCTACCCCAAAATCCCGACAGCCAAAATCCCGACAACCAAAATCCCGACGGCAAAATACCGACACGCCAGAATCCCGTCAGGCCAAAATCCCGACACGCCAGAATCCCGACAGGTTTGATCAGTTCCTTTTTAACATATAATTTATTATTTTAACCTATTTTAATATATATCCTATATTAACATATAACATATATTAACATATATTAACATATAACATTAACATATAATCCTATAATCCTATTTTAACATTTATTTCTGGTTTTTTGTTTATGGCCATCTGTTTTTTATTTTTTGTTGCTAAACAAAAGTATTTACCATTTAACACTCAACGAAAAAGGTACGTAATATCAATAAAAATGTTAATTCAGACAACAAACGCAATACTTAAAATTTGTCAAATTCTTGGTTTTATTGGGACAACAAAATGATGTTCATCAATTCATTATTTTCGTTCGTTGAGCCAATTGTATTACGTTTATTGAATGGATGAACATTCATTATGTATACCATAATTTCACTTTATTGGTATTACGAACTCTGTTCACTGAGTCAACGAACACTATTTATTGATATTACGAACTCTGTTCACTGAGTCAACGAACACTATTTATTGAAACAACAACGTCGTTAATTGACCGACGAAGACTATTCGTTGTGTCAATAACAGTGTTATTTCTCCTAACGTAATTCGTTTATTTCTACAATTATTTCCGTTTATTGTTACAATTAATTCCGATCATTCCCACAATAAATACGGTTTTTCTTACAAGCAATTCTATTCATTCTTACAATCAGTTTCTTCATTTCTACTATGAACGTATTTTATATTAATAATTACTGAATGCAATAGCCCAATGTATGATATTAATTGATTAATAATAATTTTTTAAATCCCCTTTTTGTCCTTAACCTAAAGGACTTTACACTGTGGGATTTTTCATATGATTTCACTTATACAGTGTACTGGAATAAGTGTTACACTCCCCCTAACCCCTTATTAACTTATTTATTTTTAGCACATAAGCAAAACGCTCGGACAGGTCGATTTTTAAAATAATCAAAGTATATTATAACATCAATGTTTCGAACTTTACACGATCCTTCTTCAGGTGACAGGCGCGGCGTAGCTTTGATTTTCTTTAATGGGAAAGTACGTCATGTGACAGCTTATTTAAAAGCGTTTGAAATAGTGATTCCAAAAATGTTTAACACTTTAATCCTTCTTGAGAGCGCAGGTGCAAAATCTCGATCGAATTCTTTTTGAATGCATTCATTTTTTTTGGAATTCTGAGAAAACTAATAAGTATTTTTGAAAAATTTAAACGCAGAATAAAATATTACATTATTACCGAGGCTAGAAAGTCCCTTAGAATAAACAAAAAGTTTCTGTTGAATGGTATGCCTATTTGAAATTAAAAATCATACTAAATTTTCTCTTTTTCACCCCTGTGACTTATTAAAATAATCATTATAGAGGTTCTCAGGGACTTCAGACCCTCGATAATACTGTAATATTTTATTTTGCATTTAAATTTTCAAAAATAATAATTAGTTTTCTCAGGATTCGAAAAAAATTAATACATTTAAAAAGAATTCGACCGAAATTTCACGATAATAGACACACAAAAACTTCCTTCCACTACGGACTACACTTGAAAAGGAAATGCAATTATTATTCGGCACTTCGGTAACACAGAGAAGCTAGGGGTATCACGATAAGGAAAAGCCGTTAACTTTCAAATGGTCAAGCAAAACATTTATTGTCTCAACAACTACGATTAGTGTCACAATGTCCGCATTGATTGTGGGTATTAAATGCAGTAGTAGATTGATAAATGCATTCGTTGTCACAACAATCAATTTACATCTATTCAATAATCATATATTACTCTATATTAACAACATTTGTACATTGTTTTAATGAAATCTGTACGTGTTGTCACGATAAACCAAGGTAATTGCTTGTCATCTACGAAATCAAGAACGTAAGTTGCTGCCGGAATTAACAGTATTTATTAAATATACGAAACTAAGTTATTGGCTGAATAAATTGAGTGTTATTGATTAATGTACTGTAGTTATTCTCACAATTATTATTCGATCATTGTGACAATAACCAAATACATTCGTCAATGTCTAAAAGTTCGTTGAAACAACAAATTAAATTGTTGTGACAACGAAATGCTATTCAGTAATCACTGTTAATCAATATTACGAACTAAATTTTTTTGAGTGAATATGAACTAATTTTCTAAATAAAATTTCTAACATGGGTACTTTATGAATTAAATTATTTTTTTGCCAATATACAGGGTGTCCAGAAACTCTACCGACAAACGAAGACAGGAGATTTTTCAGATAATTTTAAGATAATTTAACCCAATTCACTTAGTCCGAAAATGCTTCCTAAGGGAGCTAGAGCTCTTTGAAGATGGCGTCTTGTAATTAGTTTTTTTAAATACCTCCAGAACGCTTCTATTTAGAAAAACAAAAATTGGTACGCGTATTTATCTTCAAGATATAAATCTAATCCTTCCATTGCAAATTTCTAGTACCGATCATAAGCGTCCGTTTTGGGTAGGGCAACGGTTATTTTATCGCATAACTTTTTTATATTTAACTTTTATGCATTTCTGATACTGGATTATTAAATTGGGAATTATTTTAGTACTAAAAGGTACTCTTGTTTTAAATCGGTAGGACACACCGTTTTCTAGAAAAATCGATTTGAAAACTTTTCGCTTTTTAAATAAAAAAAAAATTCAAAAAAAAACTGTTTAGAAAGACGAAAACTGGTACATTTATTTATATTCCAGAGATAAATCAATTTCATTAATTGCGAATTTCTAGTACTGGTCATAGGCGTCCGTTTTGGGTAGGTCAACAGTTATTTTATAGCATAACTTTTTTGTCTTGAATTTTTGAGCATTTTTGACACTAGATTACTAAATTATGAGGTATTCGAGGACTAAAAGTTACTCTTACTTTATGTTAGTAAAATACTTCGTTTTTTGTTGAAAAGTTCTTTCAATTTTTTTTCAAATTCCAAAAACGAAAAACTTTCAAATCGATTTTTCTAGAAAACGGTGTGTCCTACCGACTTAAATCAAGAGTACCTTTTAGTACTAGCATACCTCACAATTTAATAATCCGGTGTCAAAAATGCATAAAAGTTAAGGACAAAAAAGTTATGCGATAAAATACCCGTTGCTCTACCCAAAACGCACGCCTATGACCGGTACTAGAAATTTGCAATGGATGGAATCGATTCATCTCTGAAAAGTAAATGCGCATACCAATTTTCGTTTTTCTAAATGGAAGCGTTCTGGAGGTATTTAAGAAAAACTAATTTCATGACGCCATCTTCAAAGAGCTCTAGCTCCCTTAAGAAGCATTTTCGGGCTAGGTGAATTGGGTTAAATTGTCTTAAAATTATCTGAGGAACCTCCTGTCTTCGTTTGTCGGTAGAGTTTCTGGACACCCTGTATAGTCCAATATTATATGTATAATCAAATTCTGAATTCAAGTTTACTTTCATATAATAGATATTCTCATGTCACTTACAACCTTCCATTTCAGTAAGTAAAACTTTTATATTATAAAATGAAGTCTTTAATATTTTTTTCTTTTAAAATACATTATAATTAGTACCCGTACTTACAAGTAAGTAATTAATTTTTCAATTTCAATACTCTATAATATGATTTGGTATTGCATTTGAAAAGGAAACAATAAATATTCAAATAGACCAGGACTAATCTGTAAAAAAACGTATATTTTTGGATGTGAATTTCAGTAATAATGATTGACTTATGCTCCTTCTCAAATATGCCCGGAATATTAATAAAAAATTAAAATATGTAAAAATTTCGAAAAACATCGATTTTTTCTGCTTTCTTTGCTTATAACTTTAAAACGGTTCGTTTTGGAACAAAGTCGTACAGTAATAAACTAAAAATAATTGAATTTTGTATGATATACGACTGGTCAAAAATGTCTTAAGGTATTACCTTTTCTGCAATATAGCAATAAATACAAAATAAAGGAGCAAAATACGCCTGTTGTAACTCAATGTTTCTTAACCACTTTGATGGCACTTAGAACCTTAGTAATTCGCTTAGAAAATTTTTATAACTTACTTAAATGGTCTACCAAATTTCATTAAAATCGACTTAATAGATTTTGCATAATAAATTTGCAATATAAATGTTTTTAAAAAGGTTAAAATTTTTTAAAATCTTTCTGAACAAAAAGTAGACCATTTAAAACAGTGGTTCCCAAAGTGGTCCAGGTGGACCCCCAGGGGTCCACGAGGGGCTCAACGGGGGTCCACGTTGGCGTGAAATAAAAATGGGGGTTCACAAGTTGCAAGTGGGGGTCCACGAAAATTTTCTAGCGATTTGGTATTTATTTAAACAAATTTGCATTGTTTTATTGTAAAATATCAAAGAAAAAAATAATATTTTAATAGTAGTGACTCAAAAATGTTATTTTAATGATTTATAACAAGTTATTTTGATTAAAAACAAGTTTTTGATCAAATTTTAGGGTAGAAAACATTGAACATTTTACATTTTCCTCCATTCCCAAAATACATGTCTTTCGATTTGACTGAAAATTTGCCCACAGATAGCCAAAACACAGGACTTTAAGTGATTAAAAGAATTTGTATCGTTTTACAATACAAAAAAAAAATACGTGGAATAATATCAGGGTCAAAAATATAGGCGTCTACTGTAATAAGTACAATTAATTCGGAAGATATCGACCATACGAAAAAAAAATGGTTGAGAACATTATAATAATGATTGTAAACACAATTTATTGTTGAGAATTGCGGAAATATTGAACAAAAACCACTGCTATCAAATCCATCAGGGCTTATGCTTGCGCCTTTACAGCATACGTACTACCTGAAATATTGATTTTAGCAAAAACATGAAAGAGATCAAAATTGTATAAAATTTAATTCTCTCCATTTTTGTATAGGTACATTTTTGTTATAAAACTAATAATAAACGAGATAATTCAATAATTATGCTGTAACTGTCACTCTTTCCCCCATAACTCGGAAAATATCGACGGCACAAAAAATTTATAATATAATAAATTATAGGAAATCATATTTTTCACAACTTTAGTCCGAACACTTGTTGTCGAAAAGTTAAATATGGCGGAGGTATTGAGCAAAAACGGTTCTCGTTTATTCGCGATTTTAAATTTACACTACTATTGACCCCCTTAAGATTAGAAAAATAGAATCTTGCTTGGGTAACTCGCGCATACAAGATCAAATGCTAACCCGACTGTGCTATATAATGTTGACTCTTTATTGCATGTAACTTTTCTTGTATTGTAAAACTATCCAGATTCTTTTAACCATTAAAGTCCTGTGTTTTGGCTATCTGTGGGCAAATTTTCAGCCAAATAGAAGAACATGTATTTTGGGAATGGAGGAAAATGGAAAAAAACAGTATTTTAACGTTTTCTACGCTAAAGTTTGATCAACAACTTGTTTTTAAAAGAAAAAACTTGTTATAATGCCTAATAAGCACATTTTGGACTCCCTTCTATTAAAACATTATTTTTTCAATTGATAATTTACTATAAAAAATGCAAATTTGTTTAAATAGATTCCAAATCACTGTAAAATCGTTTAAAATGATATTTTGAGAAAAGAAGAGACCTTCAATATCTTATTTTTACCCCCCCCCCATGTTTTTTTTCATTGGAAGTATGGTAAAAATGTAGCAGCAGGGGGTCCACCGAAACCAGTATATTTTTTAAAGTGGTCTACGAGAAAAAATAGTTTGGGAACCTCTGATTTAAAAGTTGCTAATTTTTTTACATATAAAGAGGGGCTCTACCTATCTAATACACTTTACAGAATTAAAATCGGATTATTTAAGGGTCCTCAGCAATGGTTTAAAATTATAAACAATTTTTTGGCTTATAAACAAGTAGCTTTGTTTAATAATAAAAAATTAATTTTTAGCAATGCAAATAATTAAAACCGGTATAATTTTCGGAATAACCGGAACTTTCAAATGCTGTCAGCAGAATTGCTATTTTATTTTTTAATCAAAAGTTATTCTCGTTCAAAAATTGGAATTTTTCGATTTTTTGAATGTTCCACCGCGTTTATCTCGAAAACTATGCATCCTACGAAAAAACTTGTAAGAACATTTTTTGCTTAGAATTACCCAAGAAATACAAAAAAATGTTTTATTTTTCGAAAAATCGATGTTATGTAATTCCTCAAGTTCTTTGTTTTTAACAATCTTATCGACATCCGGATCAACTGTTACCCAAAAATTCTTGTTCTACGGGTCAAAATACATAAAAATAAAAGAGCCCGTAGCACCCTCTCCTCTCCTGGACACAGCACTAATTTGTTTATAAGCCAAAAAATTGTTTATAACTTTAAAACATTGCTGAGGCTGCTTAAATAATCCGATTTCAATTCTGTAAAGTGCATTAGATAGGTGGAGTGCTTCTTTATATGTAAAAAATTGACAAATCTTTGTATGTTCTAGTTTTTGTTGTGCAAGAATTTAAAACATTTTAATTTTTTAAAAAAAGTTTAGATTGCAAAATTGTTATGCAACATTAGGGATGGCGGTTTTTGACAAAACACCGGTTTTCGGTTATACCGGTTTTTTTGCTTACGGTTTAACCTGGCGGTTAAAACCGGCCAAAAAAAACCGGTTTTTGGAAAAACCGGTTTTCGGTTTTTTTAATCCAATAGGTTACAAAGTTACATTTACAATACACTTTAGTTTGCGATACTCCATTCGACTCGATATCAGTATGATCAAAATTAGTACTATCGAAAGAACATGTATTACTTTTTTAACACGTTTGTATATTTGTACAATAGGTAAAATACATTTTAACTCATTTAATACTTCCTGTATGACTGTATCGTTTTGAAAACGTAGCGAAATTCTTGGAGATTTGTATTCGTAATCAGTAATTCGATATTCATAGTCAGAGCATTATTTTTGGTAATCAGAAAAAGTCATTCACCCACTTTCAATGTCAAGAGTTAAGTGTGAAAAATAGATGATGTTTGCGTCTAATTCAACCAGATCACTTCTTATGTAAATATTATGATTACAAATACCTTTTTAAGGAAATATTATAATAATAGTTAATAATTGTTTCTGGCTGATGTGAGATTGCACTTTCAGTTTTGCTTCTGTATTTCATAAAATAAAATATAATTTGAATTATGGTTTTGTTTGGAATAATTACTTGAGAATAATAATTATGATTGGGATCCGAAATAATACCTAACCTAATCCTAATCACCGTAAAACCTAATAACCGGTTTTTTACTTTAAAAAGAAAAAACCGGTTATAACCGGGACAAAAAAACAACCGGTAAAACCGGTTATTGCGAAGTAAAAAAACCGGTTTTAGATTTAAACCGGTAGGTTTTTCCCATCCCTATGCAACATCTAGTAAGTCAATATTAATGAAATTTGGTGGACGGTTTTAGCACATTACAAAAATTTTCTAAGATAATTAGGAACGTTCCAAGTGTAACCTAAGTGATGGAAAAACATTGAATAAGGACAGGCTTGTTTTGGCCCCTTATTTTATATTTATTGCTATTTTGCAGCAAGGGTGTTAAATTAAGACATTTTTAACCAATCGTATCTGATATAAAATTTAATTATCTTTGTTTTATTCCTATACGACTTTGTTCCAAAATGAATCGTTTTAAAGTTATAAGCAAAGAAAGTAGAAAAAAAAACGAAATGTTTTGAATTTTTTAAGTATTTTATTTTTTTTAATAATGTTCCGGGCATATTTGAGAAGGAGAATAATTCAATTATTATTAAAGAAGTTATCACTGCAACTTTATCCGCAAAAATCCGAATGCCACCTCTCACATCCACCTAAAAAGAGATCCTTCCTGGTCTAAAAATGTAGTGATCGGGATTTTTTACTTATGCGAGGATTGTTGCATGTCAGGATTTTGGCCTGCCGGGATTCTAGTGTGTCGGGATTCTGGCGTGTCGGTGTTTTGGCCGTCGGGATTTTGGCTGTCGGGATTTTGGGCGCCACGCACCGGTGTAAAAGACTGATTGGTCGATAGTTTTCTTTTCTATAATACTATTATCTGCTGCCTTCATAAAAGCATAGGTCGTTTTTCTTTGCCGTGTTCGTCATTGTACATCCTTCTTATTCCGGGATATCTGATTAGTTTTACGTTTTACGTTTAAATGTAAAAAGATCTAAATTTAATCTAGTCCTCTCCATTTTGGAGGACAATTGCTCTCTTCCTCTTCGTGAAAAATATTCTTTTTAAAATTAAGATCATTTTACTTCCTTTTTCGTGGTTATTAGTTGAAATATACCTAATGATTAACGGTAATTTTTAACGTATTTATAAAAAATTTCTTTGTCAAATAGCGATAATGAAGCTGTTAAAAGCAACTAGTCTTTACGACAAATAAGCTAAAGTTACAGATTTAATAAGAGATAAAGAAAAAGTGTCTACTCGTTAACCGTGCGCCGGATTGCGTCTTAGTAGTGATGTCATTTATTTGAATTTTGGGTGCAGTTGAACATCATCTTTCTAAAAAATAGGTAAATCGTAACGACACGCGTTTGTAAAACGGATATAAGGATACGTTGTTCAAATATGCTTTTTTCTACCTTCCGATTCCATAGAACATTGGCGTATATTTACATTACGAGTCACGCTAATAATATTTTTTTTATTCAATTTGCAAATTTACAATGTGCTATTGGAAAGTTATTAGTAAATGTGAATATTGTAGATACCTACATGCAGGGCCTATTTTACTACTAGGCCCATGAGGCCCCTGCCTTGGGCCGGCATTTTAATGGGGCCCGAAAAGATCAATGAAAGAAAATTTTTATTGAAAAAACAAAATAAATTTTCAAAATTATTTCATTTTACGAACAGGAAATGATAAATGATAACAAATTGGGGTAGAGTGATATTCATAAACCATAAACCAACACAAACCATTCTTATCATAAAACTGCAATAAGATTAGGTAGATTGCCTTGTCGGCATAACAATAAGCAAAATTTAGACACCACTCCGAAGGATTACCAAGAGGTAGGATTAACAAGAGGTATCGTCACGTATTGTCATAATATTTATTCAAAATGCACTTTTAAATTTAATATTTAGTTTGATGATTGATGCCGTTTTCTTGTTCTTGCAAAGATAATGTATTGCTTGCTAGTACATATTAGTTTTCAGTCCTGTGCTTTTAAAGTTAATTCAAAGTTCAACTAATCTATTCATTAATCATTAGTCGTTTTATTAAATTCCTTTAAACACTCATTATGCTTAACTGAGTAATCCTTCCATTATTTATTATTATAAGTTACAAACATTTAAGTGGCAGCGAAAAACGAAAAAACCAAAAATTTAAAGAACAGGAACGACAGGCACCAAAAGATGCCATATTATCATATTTTACATCTCAAAACAGTGCACAAACAGGAAGTTCGTCCTCACATCCTGTTCTTCTGCTTCTTCTAATTTACTACAGCCCAAATTGAGCCTTGGCCTCCTTTATTTTTTGCCTTCACCCTTGTTTATCTGTGGCTGCTCTTCTCCATACACGGACTATTAGAAATGCTTGTGCAGAGCTGCTTACTGTGTCTTTCCAGCACTTTCTTGGCTTTCCAACTGGCCTCTTTCCCTGCATCCTAGCGTTCATTGCTCTTTTTGGTGGCCAATCCTTTCCCATTCTTATCACATGGCTGGCCTATTGCAATCTTTGTACTCTAATGAAGTCTGACAGGGGTGTTTCCTTATAAAGTTGATAAAGCTCGTTGTTGCATCGAAGATTCTGAAGATTCCGTTTTCCCTCACAGGACCTAGTATTCTCCTCAGTACTTTCCTTTCGAATATGTCGAGTTTATTTTTGGATGTTTCTTTCAGGACCCATGCTTCACTGCCATAGCATGCTATTGGTCGAATTAATGTTGTAAACCTACTGTTGGTCAGTAGGTTTACTCGTCCAGTTTGCATTTGCCTAATAACCGCATACTCCAGTGCCAGGTTAAAGAATGTTGGACCAGCCCATCTCCCCGCTTCAGTCACTGCGAGATTTTGAAAAAGTCTGTCCGGCGGTTTTGTACCCGTAGACATGCCTAAGTTTCATCCATTGTGGCTTTAATGAGTCTAATTAGCTTGTATGGTATTACTAATTCAGACAAAAAAAGTATAGTCTCTTCCTTTTGACTCAATCGTATGCCTGTTTGAAGTCTACAAACACGTTGTGAACATCAATGTGTCTTGTTCCCATGATTTGCTCAAGACCTGCTTGACTGTATGTTCCATTATCGATCTTCCCCGTCTGAAGCCGGTCTGATACTCTCCAATAGTCTCCAATAATATTTTCTGCTAGTGTTTGGAGCCGCTGGTTTATAACATACTTACGTGAGGACTTTATACATACATATTATATGCTGTACATAGTAGAGAAATTCCACGGTAGTTTTTGCACTTTAAACAATTAAATATTATTTAATTATTTAAACATAATAGTTATTTATGATATAAGTGTTAAAAGTACACGTGTAAGGCACGCATTTGAAAGTTTGCAGAATGAGCTAAGCGAGTTCTGCAATTCACATGAGTGCCTTAAAAAGTACTTTTTACGCATATCATACAATATTTTTTCTACGAACGTAATTACCGGACAATATCTACAAAAACTTTTACTTGAACTTGACTGACATTCCATTTTTATATTTTGTTGACATTACATCAAAATTGCCTATACAGTCAATACGAACTGCAGTGCCATAAAATTTTTAAAGCACTAGTGCCTTAAAGTAGCATTTTTAACGCTCGTATGGAGTGCTAAAAATTGCATTTTTAACACGGTTGTAGACAAATTTTATTTATTGTTAATAAAATTTAAATTTCTGGTGCAACTATATTTCTATTAAATAATTAATACATTTAAAAAGTTATTATTATTATTATTATAACTATTAATTTTTTATTAGGGGCCCGAAAATTATGTAGTGCCTCGGGCCTGATTTGAAGTAAAATAGGCTCTGCCTACATGAGAGCAGAAATTATCCACTAATAACACTCCCAATACTAACACTTCTTCTTCTTAAAGTTCTGCTCCTATCGGAGATTGGAAATCATTCTGGCAATTATAATTTTGTTGGTTACGCGCCGGAATAGTTCAATTGAGCTGCATCCAAACCATTCACGGAGATTGCGTAGCCACGAGATTTTACGTCTTCCTACGCTTCTTTTGCCTTTGATTTTGCCCTGCATTATACTCCTTAATAGTTCGTATTTTTCACCTCTCATGATGTGCCCCAAGTATTCCAACTTCCTGATTTTTATGGAATTTAAAACTTCGCATTGTTTTCCTAGTTGTTCGAGTACTTGTGCGTTTGTTTTACGATCAGTCCTTGATATTTTCAGAATACGTCTATAACACCACATTTCGAATGCTTCCAGGTTTTTAATGTTGGATTGTTTTAATGTCCATGCCTCAACCCCATACAAAAGGGTGGAGAAAATATAACAACGAAGCATTCTTATCCGGAGCGTTATATTGATATTGCGATTACAGAAAAGTTTCCTCATTCTGTTAAAAATGGATCGTGCAATTTCAATGCGGCATCTTATTTCTTTTGTCTGATCAGTATCTTCTATGATCCATGCTCCAAGGTATTTGTACGAAGATATTTGCTCAATTTCTGTATTATCCAGTACTAGTCTAACTCTGCTGTTTTGTGCTTTTGTAAATACCATGAACTTGGTTTTCTTCAAATTTATTTTTAGTCCATAATCGTTGCAATGTATATTTAGTTGTTAAGCAAGGTGTTGCAATTCTTCCAGTGTTCCCGCTAGAAGTACAGTATCGTCAGCATATCTTATATTATTAAGTGGCTCACCGTTTATTATTAGACCCTCATTGACTTCGGCCAACGCTAATTCTGAGATGGCTTCACTATCTATATAAATTAAATAACAATGGTGATAAAATACACCCTTGGCACACCCCACGACGAATCTGGATATCCTCAGTCAGTTCATTTTCAACTTTCACTTTTGCTGTTTGATTCCAATAGAGGTTACATATAATTCTAATGTCTTTACTGTCTATGTTTTTATTTAACAAAATTTCTTTGAGACGATTATGCTGCACTTTGTCAAATGCCTTCTCAAAATCAATGAAACAGGCATATACTTCCTGATTCATATCTAGCCATCTCTGCGAAAGAACACTTACTGCAAACAGTGCGTCCCGTGTTCCCAGACCTTTCCTAAATCCCATTTGTGTATCACTTATGCCTTCGTCTAATTTCTTATGTATTCTATTGTGAATCACTTTTAAAAACAATTTCAAGACATGACTCATTAAAAAATTTATGTAATATAATATTTGAGAAATAATGGGTATTTATGTAATTTGAACTATACGATAGTAAAACTGACTCATGACATACGGCGGCAGAACAACATTCATTGTCTCGGATTATCGGAAACAACAGGCACCTGTTATTCCTTTATTTATTTCAAACTGTCTTAGCATTGTTTAAAAAAGACTGAGAGACTATTTAAAAAATTCTTTTTTAAACAATGGGCTTAGTCTCCACTGTTCTTAAATAACATAACATTATTCCGATTGTGACCGTATTGTGTGTAGTACTTACAGTCGTATAACGGAGTTTATCTGTAAGTATTTTATTAATTTTTACCATATTCTCCGGCTAACCCGGATTTTCGATATCCCGGATCGGCCGTGGTCCCGATTAATCTGAGTTATCGAGGTTACACTGTACTACAATTCTACAGGGTACGAATGTTGCTACGAAATTACTAAGAAAACGTAATTATCTTTTAAACTACCCTGTATAATATTACAAAATCTCATATTTTAAGAAAGAAGAAATCCCCACTTAAAAAACGAAGTTATAAGCAACTTCCGGTATAAGCGGAAGTAGAAAATAGATGAAAATATTTTCATTAAATAGATGCCCCTTTATTCCAATTTTCATGATTCAGTTGCTTTTAGTTCTCAAGATATTTCTAATAGGCCCTTCATCTGCCTCGCCCTGTATACTTCCGGTTTCATGCCTGTCTGTCCGTCTGTCTGTCTGCAAATGTAACTTCTCCATTATGAAAACAGATATAATGGCAAATGAGGTACCAAATGAAAGCTTATATCCCAAATATGGTACTAGAGGTGTGGACCTCGTTACTCCGGTTCCAGAGTTGCAACCGGGCGTACTATTTTAAAGCCGCCGAAATAGTACAAGCGATATATTATTTGACGCCTCTTACGAATATGGGAACAAATTTATACTTTTGGTTTTGATATTATTTACGGTTAATAGTTCTAACCGGAAGTGCCATGTTTTAGTTATGTTATATATATATTTATATATATATATATATATATATATATATATATATATATATATATATATATATATATATATATATATAATAGACGCGCATTGAAAAGTCAAGCTTGAATCTTTAGTTCCGGTTTTGAGGTCATTTCCTGTTAAAAAGTTATGACCGAAAGTTTGCCAAAAATGAGTCAAAATTAGTGAAATTGTATATCAATCGACAAAAAGTCACACGAAGAATTCAAATGTAGACTTACGGTTCTACTACCGGTAAACCTAGGAGTACGTCTATGTTGGGAGAAAACCTAGGACTTACGAAGTGAAATTGCTTGTTAATGTTGGAGCAAATTTGAAAGTAAAATTGAAATTAAAATTAAAATTAAAGCTGACATTAAATAATGAAGTCTATTGGCCTCATTGGCCTATTGAAGATTGAAGGGTCTCTTCAATCTTCATCTTCTGATTGGAGGTGTAGGTAGTTGCATTGCTTCCTCGTTGAGGTGGGCTGGAAGTTGTTCTGGATAGTTTCTTATTAGTCTGCTGGTTTCTTCTGTAATGAACGGTGTACCATACGATGTTTTGTTCCTAACATACCACGGCGCGTTGAACATGGTTCTGAGCATCTTGGATTGGATTCCCTCAATGATTTTAGAATGCTTGGCATAGCCCCATAGTTGCACTCCATATATATATGGACTTTATTATGCACTTATACACAAGAAGATTATTATCTGTAGAAAGCTGTGATTTTCACCCTATTAGCCAATTTGTTTGATGTCTTTTAATGTTTTCTTTTTGTCAAGATGTGTGCTTTCCAAGTGAGCTTTTGCTCATAGTTTGAATTTCTTCTCCTGTTATTGAAGTTTTGTTATCTCCTTCTCTAAAATCTTTCTGATATTGATGCTGATTGGTACATTTAACATTTGTTATGTGATGATGATGATGTTGATTGGGAATTTTAATAATTGTTTCTGCGACATTCTTATTTATATGATCTTTTTGTTCGCATCCATGAGAATTTTATTTGAAATTTACTTTGGCAGATACTTTCTCCAGAAAGGTATTTATTCTGTATTATTAACTAATTTTAATATAGCATCAAGTAATTTAATTTTGACGAATTACAGGGTTTTATTTGTCGGCACAGTTTCAATAATATTATAATATTTTTCTGGTGTTGTCAATATAACTTTATTACTTTCATCGATTTTCGATCCTGATTCCTCTGACCATAGATTCAAATTTAATGAAATTTTCTTTCAAACTACCTGTAGCTTTAGGGATAATAGCTTTATTTTTAAATGAAATTTTGCACTTCATTCTGCAAAACTCTTAGAGCAGCTGAAGATAGAGAACAATGGAGAACATTTGTTGATAGTATTGGAGGGAGGATATCACGATCCTCAGTAATATAATGGAGAAACGACAAGAGAAAGATGAATATGACTCATTTCCGACCGATACGCTAACCACACTTTTCTGGGTTCATCAAATATATAAATATAATAGTAGTCATCTGTAACATAAAAATGATTCTGTAATTAAAAAATAAAATTAAATCGATTAAAACAAATATAAATAATTCATGAAGTATAAAATCACAATCAAAATCACATTATAATTACAAAATCAGTATAACAGTATCCTAAACAATGGTAGAATACGTCTATTACTTTTCTCCAAGTTTTCTCCATGTTTTTCTAGAAATGAATATGGATTCATTGATAATTTTTTGCCTTAGATCTGCAACACTTGCTGATTTAGTTTTTTAAATTCTACTTTTCAAATATGTTCAATACAAATAATCTTTAGGATTCAAATCGGGTGGACGAGGAGGCCATTCAATACTATCTAATCTACCAATACATTTAAGACCTTCGTGACTAGATAAAATAACAAGTGTTACATATTGTTGAACTCGTATTGAAGTGACGATTCCAGTAATAATACAATGTACAGAGTGTTAAAACCAAAGTGACTAATGATATCAGAAATATGGTAGGTATATCTGGCAATAATGCAAGCATAAAATTTGATATCTCCATATTGATAAACGTCTAATTATCTCTTAAATAGGCATTTAAATAGGCATTTAAGAGATAATTAGGCGTTTCCAGAATTTTTATCTACTCTGTATATACATAGTGTGACCAACTAGCCCGAAAAATCCGGGACATGGCCCGAATTACGAAGTCGTGTCCCGGAGTCCCGGACAAGGCTTCCGGGCCGCGAATTTACAAAACCTATACCATTTCAGTCATGGCAGCGACTGAATTCGAGTAGATTTTGTATGCAGAATATTAGTTACACATCCTATGCCATTTCGGTCCAGAAATTAACTGTAATGGTGTAGGATTTGAAACCGAAATTTTTTATTATTATTGAGCAAATGTCTATACTGTTTCAGTCATGTAAGTAAAACTAATCAAATATTTACTTAGTGCATTTATTATTATATCACAAAATTTAGATATGTTTTGAAAATTAAAACTAATAATATATATTTCGATAATATTAAAAATTAAAAACAAATGAGTAATTACTAATGTACGAATATATGTATTGATGTGATCTTGATTATTGATATGAGATAATATTCTTATATGTTACTTAATTTAATCAATGTATTAATACTAATCTAATTAATTAACCAGATCACATATCAATATGTTTTCAATCTCAGGGCGAATTATAAATTAATTACTTACTTCCGTGGCTTCTAAATATTTCTTAATGGTTCCTAATCGGGATAGAAAAGAAAAGAGAAAAAAAAATACACATATGGGTTACAATTATAATCAAAATATTTTTTATTTTATTTATAAGGCAATCAATGCTTAATATTTGCTATTTCTTATTATTCTTAAACATAACATTTACAAATGGGAATCTTATTTCCTTTTGGTTTTCAATTGAAAGTTTTTATTAACATTTAACTATTAGGAGTTATTAGGAACAACTCTATTTAAGTTTGATGAAGCTTTTCTGATATTATTGATTATGTTATTCAATTTTTTTATGTGGAATTTAATACGAAAAACCCATACATTCATGTCCAAACAAATGAGACTGACCTTTTCCTGGTGAACTGAAAATGTCCTCACACAAGACCCTTTCCTGCTATCCTTGGCTGCGATCAAACCTCGTCCTGGCTTCCAGTGATGTTCTCCTTTGAAAAACTAGCTCGAATAGCTCTCGTTCCTGCTTTTGTCGTGATGCTGTGTTCTACCTTTTTCGAAACTGCTATCAGCTACCGGGACACTCTGGGCTCAAGGAGGTTCTTTTACTCTCGACCTGGCCTACTTCTCGTTCCACGATAGATACTCCACACTCACGGAACTACACCGGCTTTCTCACTCCTCGAACACTACCGTCTACTACTCGACTTCACTTCTCGACAGCTCAAAACATTCTGATCTCACTTTGTCATCCATTCCCCTACTTTCTAAATATCCCTTCCAGATTCACAAATCAATCTTCCACCACCAACTCTCATTCGTAATATTCCTCAAAACCAATTTTTAATCTTTCTAAATATGCTTAATGGATTTCAAAAGAAAATATTTAATTCCCATTCTAAAATACTTTCTAACTATTTACAAATTTTAATGACCTATTCTCTCTTTCAAATGAGTCTTATTTAGCATAGGCTAATGATCGAAACCTTCCGCGAAAAACGATAATGAACTATCATCTATTTCACTGAGTTTTATTTAGCATAGGCTAATGATCGACCTTCCGAGAAGAACGATAATGGTACGCGTCATTCACTTTGTTTATCTAAGCACATTGTTCCGAGTTTCGTACGCTTATTCTAATCACTTCTTAAAATTAAATATAACAATTTGTTGTATACAGGTTGTTTTAAATTTATATGCCCGTGGTTGAGAAAATTGAAAATATTTTATATTAAATTGAATTCTGTTTATAATTATCAAAATTTATTTTTCATATCAAATAGAAATATAACAAATCCCCGCCTTGTATTCGATAAAATTTATCTGCATTTTTAAATAAATTTTCTCGAGGCAAAACCAACTCCCTGTATATTTCCTTACTTTAATCTACGTCTTATATCCTAACTTACTATCTACTTCATGTAATTCTGTCTTTTATTCGTGATATTTGTATACATCGTGAATATTATAAATTCCTCGGATTTTTTCCGAGTTCCTGTGCCTCAACTCATAACTATTTATCCCATTTTCATTATTCACGATGTACGGGCCTTCGAAAACAGGCATCAACTTTGCGCAAATGCCCCCAGGAAGATTTGATACTCGTAATGCCCTCACGAGTACTTTTTCACCCTTTTGGAAAGTCACTGGTCTTCTTTTTCTATTGTTTTCCTGTCTTTGGATATATTTTTCGTTGCTTCGCCGTAATCTTCTCTGTACGGTTTCAAACACCTGTTGATATTCTTTTGGCTCTTGATCTTCCCATGGCCTTATCGGCAATACACCCTTCATGATGTATTCTGGGGTCTCTTTTGTTACTGTGCTCGGAATTGTATTTAGATACCTTTCTATTTCCGCCATTTTCCTGTCCCAGTGGCGATGTTGACCATCTGTTGCAATGCGAAGAAATTTCGTCACTTCCTGTATGAATCGTTCCGAAGGATTACTCTGTGGATGCCTGATGCTGACAAAATTTGTCTCTATTCCTCGTTCTCGAAGTTGTCCCTTGAAACGATCATTTCGGAAATACGTTGCATTGTCCAGTAGAATCTTTTTTGGTGTTCCTACTATGGCTATAAAATTGTCGATTTTTCTTAATATCTCCTCCCCCTTTGTGGTGCGGCAACTATATAATTTTACGTATTTTGAAAACACATCCACCATCACCAGAATATGTTTGTTCCTTTTAGTGGTCATAATTAGATCGCTTAACATATCTATTGCTACAATGTCTAGTTTGTTTCGGGCTTCAATATTTTTGGCAATATTTTCGTTTTTGAAATTCCGACTCTTATATTTTTGACATACATCGCACTTCTGGGTAATTTCCTTTGCAATGCGGTAATCCTGTCGGCTGATGTAATTTTCCCTAAAAACGAGCCAAACTTTTCTGCTACCGATATGCCCATTGTCCTCATGTAATTTCTTTATTATCTTTTCGGCCAATGTCTGTGTCACTAAATATAGTTCCTTTCCGTCTATTCTCTTAAAATATATGTCATTTTCTACTTCCGCTCTTCTTTTCTCTCTTTCCTCTAGGTCTTCTTGGTTTGTCCTTATCTCATTTAACGAATATATCCCTTCTTCTTGTATTAATCTATTTAGTCCCACCTGTAGAGTAATTGTTTCCTTTTTTCCCGTGTCCTCATCCCGTGTTAGAGCGTCGGCTATTATGTTGTCTTTTCCTTTTATATATCGGAACTCAAAATCATACTCCTGTAATAATAGAATGCCTCTATGTATTCTATTATTTACTAATCTATTCTTCATGATATGTACTAAAGCTGCATGGTCTGTTTCGATTGTGAATTTTGCTCCCAATAAGTAAAACCTCAATTTGTTTACGCAATATAGTACACTGGCAAACTCCAATTCTGTAACACTATATTTTCTCTCATGTGTTTTAGTCACTCGCGATATAAAACATATCGGCACTTCTTGGTCGTTTTGTATTTGAGACAGAACTCCTGCAAATTTTTGTATGGACGCATCAGTTCGGAGTATAAAAGGTAAATTGTAAATGGGGTGGTATATTTTCGTTCCTTTTGCGAATTCTCGTTTTAATGTTTCGAAAGCTTCCTCCTGTTCTTCTTTCCAATTCCATTTTATTCCTTTTTTAAGCAATTTTATCAGAGGGATTTCCTTTTGGCTCAAATCGGGAATCAGTTTTTTAAAATAATTAATCGTGCCAAGAAAACCTCTCAATGTTTTCAAATTCCTTGGTCTTGGGTATTCATCTATGAGCTTGACTCTGTCTTCGGATAATCTTACTGTTTTGGTGTCCAATTGAAAACCCAAATAAATGACTTCTTTTTGAAAAAATTGACATTTTTCTATGTTTAATTTCAATCCCGCTGTGTCCAATTCTTCCAGAATTATTTCTATGTGTTTCAGATGACTCTGAGTATCTTGTGAAAAAATTAATAAATCATCGATATAATGAACTATGAAATCTTCGTGGCGATTCAAAATGGTATGTAGAGCTCGGACGAGTGCAGCACAAGCACTCTGCAATCCAAACGGCACTACCTTAAACCGGTAGACAATACCATCAATAGAAAAAGCGGTGTAGTTTCTACACTTTTCAGCTAACGGTATCAACCAAAAACTGTGTTTTAAGTCAATTTTCGAAAATATGTGTGACCCCGTGATTCTTCCAAAAATGGCCTCGATGTTTAGAGGTGATTCATATTGTGATACAGTGTGCTGGTTGATATTCCTGGCATCTAAACATAATCTCAATTCTCCACTGCTTTTCTTTACTATCACAATCGGGTTAACATACGGTGAATCACATCTTTCGATGATTTGATCTTCCAACATTTTATTTATTTCTTCTTTCACCTCTTGTCGATACTTGTATGGAATCGGGTAAGTCTTTGATCGAAAATTTCCCAAGTTTTTCACCTCAAATGAATGTTCGTACTTTTTAGCCACTCGGTTTTCCTCATTGATCAAATTTTCGTAGTTTCTTAACATCAACCGCAATTCTTTTTCTTTCCCTTCTCCACATATCAATTTTCTGTCTTTTTTCTCAGATTCTTCACACATGTTTACCGTGCATTCTGCATCCTCGTTTGCATATACCTCCTCTTCAAATACCACTGTTTCAATCATATTCTTTTCACTTTCATTTTTTAGCTTTATTTCTTCTTCTGGGCTCAACTCTTCTTTTGAGGAGCCACAGGTTTCATTTTCTTTTATCTTTTTCTGACCTTTTCTCCTTTTTTTTCTTTGTCCTTGCTTCGCTGCCAAATTCATTTCCACTGTTTGTTCTTTACCTGATTCGTCCGTATTTTGTTTCTCATGTTCCTTGTCCTGTTCTTTTTCTTTTTCTTCTGTTAGTTTCATCGTATTATTTTTAAAATCTATCACTACATGTTTTTCTGCCAATTCGTCCACTCCTACTATCATGTCATGTGACATGTTTGGCAGTATTACACATTGTAGTGCATACATATTCTTGCCCAGTCGTACCATTACTCGTATGCCTTCATTTATAGTTGCCAATGTCCGTTTGTTTGCGCCCACTAAATTTACCCTAGGTATTTTATAAATTAAATTTGTTAAGTTAACTTCTTCTATTAGTTTTCTGTTGACCAATGTTATTTCCGATCCAGTATCTATCATAATTTTAATTGGTGTCTCGTTGATAAATCCATCCACAAATTTTAAATTAACTCCATTTTTCTTTTCGTTGTTTCCTGCCAATTTAATAAACTCCTTGGGGTGACAAAAGATTCCTGTTTGATTTTTGGTTTTTAGTGAGCGCCGTCGTGAAAAGACGCCGGTTGCTCATCGTTGTTTATATTTTCGTCATAATGTCTCTCTCCGTCATATTCATCTGTCTGGGTATTATTTACTTCTCTTCTATTTTCTCTTGGTCTGTCGGATCTGTTTCGGTTTTCTCGATATCCCTGTTCATTTTGTCTACCATTATTTCTGTTTTCTTGATTTGAGCGTGTGGTGTTTCTATTCTGGTATCCTCGATTTCTGTCCTCATTCCATTGCCTATTTCTTTGTTCATAATTTCCTCTTCCGTTGTCTCTATTTTCGTTTTCCCTTCTGGGATTAAAATCTCGTCTTGTATAGTCCCTCCTATTTTCATTTCTATCTCTGTAATCTTGTGTTTCTCGGGGCCTGTAATCTTCTCGCGACCTTCTTGATTTTCTTTCTCTTAGACGTGATTCTCTTATTTGTAGGAATTGGCATAAACTATCTATGTCTTTGTAATTTTGCAATGTGATATGGTCTTCCAGCGTTTCCTCGAAATGTCTTGCAATCAGTTCGACTAATTGTTCCGATGAGTAATTATATTGTAAATGTTTTGCATTATTGTAAATTTGCAAAGCATATGTCCTTTCTGATACACCCATCCTATCATTGTATTTCCCATTTTGCAATTCCTTGTTAATTTCCAATTGTTGGACTTTTCCCCAGAAATAATTCAAAAATTTTTGTTCAAATTGTTGCCAATTGCCGAATTCTTCTTCTTTACTATCGAACCATAGGCTTGCTTCATATTTGAGATGGTTTCTGATAGTTTCTTTTGCTGTTTCGAAATTTCCGATGCGCTGTATTTTCTTTTTCAGGCTATTTATGAACGGCACTGGGTGTAATCTTCTTACGTCCCCGCCAAACCTTATCTTCACGTCATCTGTGCTATGTATAACCATTTCTCTTCTTTCTCCGACATTTTGTTGAGTATTGATTTCCGCAATCTTTCTTTCCACTTCTTCTATGTCTGCTTGAATAGCGTTTTGCAACTTGTTTTCCAAACTTTCCATTTCTTTTTTCTGGCAATTCGTTATCTCCTTTATTTTATTTTGAATTTTCATTTCTTGTTCTTTCATCTCGTTTTTCATTGTTGTCAAACATCCTTTTACTTCCTTTTCATACTTTCCTATGCGTTCCTCCATTTTCTTGTTGTTCTCTTCTATTGCTTGTTTTGTTTCCTTCTGATTTTCTTGCATTATTCTTTTTGTTTCATCTATTGCTTGTTTTGTTTCTCTTTGATTGTCATCCAGTTTTTGTTGTGTTTCATCCATTTTTTGTGACTGGAGTTGCATAAGTTGTAATAGTTTATCTATTCCTGATAATTCTTGCTGTTCTGATGCCATGATTGTCGTGTCTAAAATATCTTCTTGGTCTGAATATTCTTTTTGTTTTTTGTTGTCCTTGCTTTGGCTTCTTGTCACAGACATTTGTTTTCAAGAAGTACTGTCCCCGCCAAATATGAAATTTTACTAGTATGTTACCAAGACGACTTTTTCTCACCCAAATATTATAAATTGTCAATAAATATATCAAATGCAAATATCGTAAATATAAAATATTAAATCAGCTATGTAAAATTTGTACCTAAAGAGATCTAAAATTTTATGTTATCACATGTAAGTATCTCACTTTTTACCACAGGCATATAAATTTTCAAATACCGGCTTTACTCTTTCTATCCTTCAAATTTGCCACTAGAAATACTTTACAATGCTTTCCACGTTGGACGACAGTTGATGTGATCTTGATTATTGATATGAGATAATATTCTTATATGTTACTTAATTTAATCAATGTATTAATACTAATCTAATTAATTAACCAGATCACATATCAATATGTTTTCAATCTCAGGGCGAATTATAAATTAATTACTTACTTCCGTGGCTTCTAAATATTTCTTAATGGTTCCTAATCGGGATAGAAAAGAAAAGAGAAAAAAAAATACACATATGGGTTACAATTATAATCAAAATATTTTTTATTTTATTTATAAGGCAATCAATGCTTAATATTTGCTATTTCTTATTATTCTTAAACATAACATTTACAAATGGGAATCTTATTTCCTTTTGGTTTTCAATTGAAAGTTTTTATTAACATTTAACTATTAGGAGTTATTAGGAACAACTCTATTTAAGTTTGATGAAGCTTTTCTGATATTATTGATTATGTTATTCAATTTTTTTATGTGGAATTTAATACGAAAAACCCATACATTCATGTCCAAACAAATGAGACTGACCTTTTCCTGGTGAACTGAAAATGTCCTCACACAAGACCCTTTCCTGCTATCCTTGGCTGCGATCAAACCTCGTCCTGGCTTCCAGTGATGTTCTCCTTTGAAAAACTAGCTCGAATAGCTCTCGTTCCTGCTTTTGTCGTGATGCTGTGTTCTACCTTTTTCGAAACTGCTATCAGCTACCGGGACACTCTGGGCTCAAGGAGGTTCTTTTACTCTCGACCTGGCCTACTTCTCGTTCCACGATAGATACTCCACACTCACGGAACTACACCGGCTTTCTCACTCCTCGAACACTACCGTCTACTACTCGACTTCACTTCTCGACAGCTCAAAACATTCTGATCTCACTTTGTCATCCATTCCCCTACTTTCTAACTATCCCTTCCAGATTCACAAATCAATCTTCCACCACCAACTCTCATTCGTAATATTCCTCAAAACCAATTTTTAATCTTTCTAAATATGCTTAATGGATTTCAAAAGAAAATATTTAATTCCCATTCTAAAATACTTTCTAACTATTTACAAATTTTAATGACCTATTCTCTCTTTCAAATGAGTCTTATTTAGCATAGGCTAATGATCGAAACCTTCCGCGAAAAACGATAATGAACTATCATCTATTTCACTGAGTTTTATTTAGCATAGGCTAATGATCGACCTTCCGAGAAGAACGATAATGGTACGCGTCATTCACTTTGTTTATCTAAGCACATTGTTCCGAGTTTCGTACGCTTATTCTAATCACTTCTTAAAATTAAATATAACAATTTGTTGTATACAGGTTGTTTTAAATTTATATGCCCGTGGTTGAGAAAATTGAAAATATTTTATATTAAATTGAATTCTGTTTATAATTATCAAAATTTAATTTTCATATCAAATAGAAATATAACAGTATACAGTATGTCCCTGTAAGTTGGAACCATATGGAAAACAGGTCGATTTTTATTTTTAAATTATAATTTTTTGGCATATATTTCATAGCTACTAGTGACGTCGTCCATCTGAGCGTGATAACGTAATCGATGATTTTTTTTAAATAGGAATATGGGTCGTGTGGCACCTCATTTGAAAGGGTGTTCAATTCTCTATTCAGTAATATAAACACAAATATCACTATTTATACAGGGTGGCCAAAAAAACAATTTTTGAATTATATTAATTGACGAAAAAAGAAGAATGTATGCAATTTATTTCAATCAAAATACTTTCTATCGCTGTCAGAAAATAGAAAAACTGTTTATTTGGCAAATAAACATTGGTTTTTGGCTTAAATTAAATGTTCAAACTGTCAAGAGTTATGTGGGACCGTGGAAGGCTGTTTGTGATTTAATTTAATCAAGACGGAATGTTTATTTGTGAAATAAACATTTTTTTTTTCTATTTATTGATAGCAGTAAAATGTATTTTGAGTTAAATAAATTACATACATTCTTCTTTTTGCGTCAATTAACTTAATTAAAAAATTATTTTTTTGGTCACCTTGTATACATAATGATATTATTGTTTATATTACTGAACAGAGAATTGAACACACTTTCAAATTAGTTGCCACACGATCCCTATTCCCATTTAACAAAATCAACTATTACGTTATCACGCTTAGATGGATGACGTCACTAGTATGAAATATATGCCAAAAAATTGTAATTTAAAAATAAAATCGACCTGTTTCGCGATTTTTTTCCCAAGTCGTCCATTTTAGATAAAATGAATTTATTACATTATTAAGCCCCTCTCTGTATAAAGATACTTTACTCTTGACAGAAATTCATATTTTTTTACATCTCTCATATACTATTAATAAAACTTAATATCAGATGATTGCATCTTCGGCTTTAGACCATGCAGAACTTTTTATGAAGAATATCTTTTTTGCGTAAAATCGCTAATAAAAAATTTTTCCATATGGTTCCAACTTACAGGGACATACTGTATACATTCATACATTAGTAATTATTCATTTGTTTTTAATGTTTAATATTATCCAAATATATACTATTCATTTTAATTTTCAAAACATATCTAAATTTTATGATATAATAATAAATCCACTTAGTAAATATTTTATTAGTTTAACGTACATGACTGAAACAGTATAGACATTAATTTGCTCAATAATAATCAAAAATTTCGTTTGCAGATCCTACACCAATACAGTTAATTTCTGGACCGAAATAGTATAGGATATGTAACTAATATTCTGCATACAAACCCTATTCGAATTCAGTCGCTGCCATGACTGAGATGGTATAGGTTTTGTAAATTCGCTTCCGGGCCATCCGAATTTTCAACGTTTTGGTAAAATTATATTTTGAAATTTTGAATACGTTATTCTTCTAACAATTCACATCAAATTGAATTGGTTACTAGTTTTGATGGGAAATGAGAGAAAATAAATAGCTTCAGATCATCACATCAAAAATGCGTGCATTTTATATCGTGGTATTATAGTTCTATGAAAACTAAAACGGTGGACTTTTTTTATTTCTGTATTTTAATTATCGTCTTCTGAAAAAAAAAAAATGGCCCGATTTTCATTGAAAAGTCCACCCGTGTTGAGCTGCCCCCCCCCCCATTTTCAAAAATTAAAAAACAAATAGCCCTGATTAATGAGCTATTTATGAGCTTTCATATTCCGCAAACTAAAAATTTTGAGCTCGTTCCAGTGAGCAGGAATTTAATACTTTAGTGGGGGGGGGCTGAGTCAGCCCCCCCCACTCCTTAAAAATAGGAATATTGAATCAGTTTTTGCGGCAGAATTACGAGCTATTTATGAGCTCTTGAAATTATATAGTTTCGATTTTTAAGCTCATCCCCTTCACCCCCAAACAACCCTTTAATTGATTTAACTTAAGAGAAAAATGCTGAGAAAACTTAAAATATATCGTATTGCGGATATAATTCCTATAGCTTATATACTCTAAGAATAAACTATTAAATCATGTGCATTTCGATTATTGAGCTACAACCCCTTCGCAAGAAAACCACCCTATCTTCCCGGCTTAAGAAAAAGTTGTACTTAAAATGCATTAAATTAATTATTTGGCGACTACATACCATTTAATAATTTATAAGCTACCAAATTACGCGCATTTAGGTCAGTAAATTGCAAATTATTTTGTATAGTGCAGTCACTGAAGGTAAAAATTAACGATTACCTTCAATTTCGGTGAACCTTCATCGATTTTCACGAAAATTGGTCAGTGGTTAGAGGATACCTCAAGAAACAAAGGTGACATGGTACCACCTTGCGTCTTTACCCTGAGGGTGGATACCGCCCCTTCTCAGGGGTGAAAATTATTTTATAAAAAATAACTGCATAAATCTATAAAAGAATAAATTATAAGCAAAATTTATTATATAAAGTTATTAAAATAAGTCAATACTTTTTAAGTTATTAAAGACCAAAAATTTTAATTATTCGTGAAAAAAATGCATGTTTTGAAGCGGTTTTTCGTAAATCACTGAAAAACTGTAAGTTTTTACAAAAAAGTTAATAGTAGTTTAATTCGTATAGCTTATATTATAAGAATAAACTCTTAAATCACGCCCCTTTTGATTATTGAACTACAACCCCTTCGCAAGAAAACCATCCCATATTCCCGGCTTAAGAGAGAGTTGTACTTAAAATAATTTAAATTAATTATTTGGCGACTAGATATCGTTTAATAATTTATGAGGTCGCAAAATATACGCATCTCAATTATTAAATTGCCATTTTCTTTCTATAGTGCAGTCACTGAAGGTAAAAATCAACTATGACCTTCGATTTCGGTAAATCTCCATTCATTTTCACGAAAATTGGTGAGCGGATAGAGGATACTTCAAGAAAGAAAATTAACAATAATAACTTAGCCGGGGGTATATGTCACCCCTTCTCGGGGGTGAAAATTACTTTATTAAAAATAACCCCACAAATCAAGAGAGGGACAAATTCTAAGGAAAAATTGTTATATAATGTTATTAAAATAAATCAATACTATTTGAGTTATTAAAGATCAAATATTTTAATTTTTGTGTTGGTCTGTGCCCATTGAATTGGCAAGTACCTAGCATCTTCGAGCAGGGAAACATGGTGCCCTTTTAGCATGTGTTCCATTATATCTATCAACATCGACTTGTAGTCATAAAATTTTACCAAATTATATTATGTAAACCATATATTATGGGGTTACCACTATATACAGTGTGCTAGTTTCAAACTACTCGGCAGAATGCACTGAAGATGTTCTGTATTAGAACGAAAACGTTTTGCAATCCATGACATTTTAGATAGTTTTTAAATAAACGATTTTATACCAGAATATATCTCGAAGTTTTTTACTTCTGTATGAGTTTTTTTCAAAAAGTAATAATTTATTTTAATAACATTATATAACAAATTTTGCTAACAATTTGTCCCTCTCTCGATTTGTGGGGTTATTTTTAATAAAGTAATTTTCACCCCCAAGAAGGGGTGACATATACCATAGGCTAAAACCGCAAGTTGTTATTGTCAGTTCGTGAAAATGAATGGAGATTTACCTAAATCGAAGGTCATAGCTGATTTTTACCTTCAGTGACTGCACTATAGAAAGAAAATGGCAATTCAATAATTGAGATGCGTATAATTTGCGAGCTCATAAGTTATTAAAGGATATGTAGTCGCCAAATAATTAATTTAAATTATTGTAAGTACAACTCTCTCTTAAGCCGGGAATATGGGATGGTTTTCTTGCGAAGGGGTTGTAGCTCTATAATCGAAAGGCGCGTGATTTAAGAGTTTATTCTTAGAATATAAGCTATACCAATTAAACTACTATTAACTTTTTTTGTAAAAACTTACAGTTTTTCAGTGATTTACGAAAAACCGCTTCAAAACATGCATTTTTTTTCACGAATAATTAAAATTTTGGATCTTTCATAACTTAAAAAGTATTGACTTATTTTAATAACTTTATATAATAAATTTTGCTCTTAATTTGTTCTTTTATTGATTTGTGCAGTTATTTTTTATAAAATAATTTTCACCCCCGGGAAGGGGCGGTATCCACCCTCAGGGTAAAGGTGCAAGGTGGTACCATGTCACCTTTGTTTCTTGACGTATCCTCTAACCACTGACCAATTTTCGTGAAAATCGATGAAGGTTCACCGAAATTAAAGGTAATCGTTGATTTTTACCTTCAGTGACTGCACTATTCAAAATAATTTGCAATTTACTGATCTAAATGCGCGTAATTTGGAAGCTTATAAATTATTAAATGATATGTAGTCGCCAAATAATTAATTTAATGCATTTTAAGTACAAATTTCTCTTTAGCCGGGAAGATAGGGTGGTTTTCTTGCGAAGGGGTTGTACCTCAATAATCGAAATGCACGTGATTTAATAGTTTATTCTTAGAGTATATAAGCTATAGGAATTATATCCGCAATACGATATATTTTAAGTTTTCTCAGCATTTTTCTCTTAGGTTAAATCAATTAAAGGGTTGTTTGGGGGTGAAGGGGATGAGCTCAAAAATCGAAACTATATAATTTTAAGAGCTCATAAATAGCTCGTAATTCTGCCGCAAAAACCGATTCAATATTCCTATTTTTAAGTAGTGGGGGGGGGCTCAGCCCCCCCACTAAAGTATTAAATTCCTGCTCACTGGAACGAGCTCAAAATTTTTAGTTTGCGGAATATGAAAGCTCATAAATAGCTCAAAAATCAGGGCTATTTGTTTTTTAATTTTTGGAAGTGGGGGGGCAGCTCAACACGGGTGAAAAGTCCCAGATTTCAGGTATTTTTTCAGCCTTGTCCCGGATTCGACTGAATTGGAGTTGGTCACACTATATATACAGGGTGTCCCCGAAAATAGTGAGTTCCTTAAAGGTATAGGTAGAAGGCACAATGTAGAGCAAAAAAGTCTTATAACATTTTTTCTAAATTGATCCGTTTGAACAAAAAACGAAAATACATTTTGATATGCAAATTGATGTCCGGCAACAACGCGCAACTCAAAAATCTAAAGATTAAAAAAGTAGGTTTGTAGGTCAGTTGCATCTGGTAGGTAAAATAATGTAAATATCAACCAAACCAATATCCATTATTTTGCAGATAGGTACCTACGATGTCAACAACCCGAAAAATCACACCTCAAAGTAAATAAACCAGGGGTTATTAATGCCCAGTTGCACCAACAGACTGTAAATCAACTGATTTGCTAACCGTCAATTCAACGATTTAAATCAATGATCAATGGTTATTTTTCAAACGGGTTGCACCATTCAAAAAAACTGTTGGTTTGCAAACCGACAATATATAAGTGGCAACATCGGACTTCATTCGATTATTTCATTCGAATCCGAGTGTCGTCTGTCAAAAAAAGATTGTCAAAGAAACTTTTGTTTGTAGTTTGTAAGGTTATGTCAATTGAATTTAACTATTTAACTACATTGTACTACATTGTTTTCTTGCAATTTTGTTTGTATTATGTATTATACTATACTTATCATACTTACGATGGAAAATAAAGGAAGCCACTTCTCTAGTTTAGAGAAAGATATAATTTTAGATTTAGCAATTAAATATAAATTTATAATAGAAAATAAACAAACAGATGGTGTGACAAATAAACAAAAAGCCATTGCATGGGAAAATATTAGCTTGTTATATGGGAAAATATACCTTGTTTTAAATTCATCTTCATTATACTTATTATACTATACAATTCATTGCGATCTCTTACAGATCTTATATTTGGTAGCATATGCATTATATTATATCTTCCAAATCATCAGAAGATGAACTTGATGATAAATCCATTTTTATAAATTATAATCTATGATGATACTATGATACTTTATTAGATTATAGAGAGATATCGAAACCCTATTTAACATCGATCCTTTAATAAAAGTTCCTTCTTCTTACTCTCTTTCTTGGCGTGCATACTTGTGCATCTGTCAGTACATTTGATTGTATTGCAGCTCGTCTTTGTCTAATCAATGCTGCAACACTGAAATGAAAATCTAAAAATGTTGCCTTGATTTACCATTTTGTTAATGTTTAAATGAATAATCATTGCCTCTAGTTGTTCATGGGTAAGATGTTGCAATATATTTTGAACATTGGAATTCTTTGGTACTCCTAATTTTGTAAGTTCGATTCTCAAATTAAACTGCTTGGATACTCTTATTGGACACGTTAGAAGAATATGATCTAGATACTCAATTTTTCCGCATTCACAGTAAGATGATTATAAAAGTTCCTGTCAAAAATGTGAAGAAAGCTCTAACTTTACTTGTATTTTGAATTTATCCTGTTGTCGCTTCTTTGGATTAATAATTTATATATTATTGTGGGATTGATATTTGATTAAACTTTCATCATTAAAATTGTATGTTGGGTTTTATTTATTAAAAAGAACTCTAAAGTAATATTCTCAGATATAGATTATTGATGTTTTGACTTTTGACCCAAACGAATATAAAAAAGAACATTTTATTGAAGCTAGTTATTACAAAAAGTTATAAAAAGGAATATTATGTAAATAATTTTAAAGTGTTACTACTTACAGTGATCAGACATAGAATATCATTAACTCATTTATTAAACTCAATATATTTTACACTTTTGTATAGAAATAAATATTTTTTATTATAGATATAAAGAGGTAATTTCAATAAATTTTAATAAAGGTTAGGATTCGTTAAAATTCTAGATTCAAAATAGAGTTCAATTCAACAGATATATAACAACAGGTTAACAAAATAAAACAAAGGCTTAAGTATTTATATTTGAAAATTTAATCTTTTTATAGATTAGAATCTATAAAGTTTTAAGTGAAAAGTATTAAAAAATTGGAAAGAAATCCTTTGTAAAAGGTATAAAATTTTTTTATTAAAAAATCCCTTAAAAGGGCTACATCACAACAAAACGTTTTCGATTTTTATAAAAAATCATCAGTGTTCGATAAACTGGATGCTAGCTGAGCCACAAAAGAAAAATATCTGGGTAAAAACCCTTTACATAAAATATAGATGCCTTAAAAGTGCATACTTCAATAAAAAGGCCTGTGATGGTCACATGGCAAACAGGATAATGCCCTAAGGTAAAGTATACAGGTTTCCCAACACGTGAGATCCAAATTGAGTTGATCACATTTCAATGACTTAATGGCAACTCAGTTGCACTTTTAAGGCATCTATATTTTATGTAAATGGTTTTTACCCAGATATTTTTCTTTTGTGGCTCAGCTAGCATCCAGTTTATCAAACACTGATGATGATTTTTTATAAAAATCGAAAACGTTTTGTTGTGATGTAGCCCTTTTAAGGGATTTTTTAATAAAAAATTTTATACCTTTTACAAAGGATTTCTTTCCAATTTTGTGATTGATGGTATACAGCCAACTACAGGAAAACTTTTTCTTTTCCTTGTGGATTTTGAAAAGTATTAGGTAATACACTTTCATTTTCATGCCATCTTCTTTTGATTCCTATCTGTTTCGAATGTTGGAAATCATATTAGCAAACATAACCTTGCTAGCTGCGATTCGAAACAGTTCCATTGATCTTCTCCCTCTACTGGGTCTTCGCTTAGCTTTGACTGTACCTTGCAATATGTACTGCATCAGGGAGTATCGGTGTTGATTTCTCGTATGTGTCCCAGATAATGCAGTTTTATGTGTTTAATGGTAAACACAATCTCCAATTCTTTTTTCATTCCTCCTAGAACATCCTTGTTCGTGATCCATTTCATGCCCTCAGTATTTGTTTATTTAAACACTGCTAAAAAAATTAATAAAAAACCACCATAAAGGTTAATTCTTCTATTATATTTTTGTCTATCAGGAAGTTTATCTGACAGATTAGATATTAGAGGTCTTTTCATTTCCAGATAACTAATTATTGGGAAGTTTATCTAGCAGTATCCTTAGTATCTGTCTTTTCAGCTCCTGATAACTAGTTAACGGGAAGTTTTTCTCTGTCAGATATCTGTTAGTATCTAATCTGTCAGATAAACTTCCTGATAACTAGTTATCCAGAGGTGAAAAGAGAGGGTCATAATGGATCGTAATGAACATATTTTAAACAATAAAAGATCAAACACCAATAATATAATATATGTATAATATTTATAAATTTATTATTGAAAACCTGCTAATGAACATAAAGTACTTAAACTCAGTCACCAATATAATATTTATATTAATTTATTAACAAACTGCAGTCCAATAAAAATAAAATTAATTTAAGCTAGCTTTAAATGTCAAACAATATTTTTAAACAAACACACACACACAATTTAGTTGCATTAGATTAGCTTCTGGTTGAAAATGTTCTGCCACAGCTTCTAATATATCAACAGCACACTCATTTGCCACTATTTCAAGGTTTTCTCTATTATCTACTGCAATATTGTGTAAAACTGAACAAGCTGATATTATTCTTTGAAGAAAAGGTAACTTGCATCTCATTACATATGCTAAAATGGGAAATCTCTTCAAAATACCAAATGTTCTTTCAATAACAATTCTTGAAGGGATTTGTGATCCATTGTAAAACACAACTTCTGTCTGAATATTCTGCAATGGTGTCATGTGTCATTGGGTAGTTGTAGTTGAGGACTGGGATATCCACTTTTCCCTAATAATATATTCTCCAGAAATTTCCCATTTTATATACCCATAATGCAAAAGTATTTAAAAACTAAAGTAGGTATTTTCAATTACACTTCCATATTATTGAAGGATGAGTATTATGGGATATATGATGTTCTCTAAACATCTTTAAATGACAAAATAATTAAATTTAACGTTTTACGTGGTTTTACTCTTTTCAATTATCTTATTTTAATTTTTATCAACAACTGGAATTTTATAGGTTATTGGAATAAACGTCAAACGTCAGGTAAATAACAGTCAATTTTTTAAATAACCGCAGAAAATCGGGTGGTTACTTTTGACAGAACAAAAACTGTCGGTTTTAATCGATTAATGGTCGGTGCAACGCATTTTAAAATAAACGGGCAATCCAAATCAAAAAATCAATCGTTTATTTGTTGGTGCAACTGGCTATAAGTTAAATTTCCACAGTCACAGCAAGTTCTTCTAGGCTACGTTGCCATGTCATTCAAATTTATGAAAATAAACATTCACTTATATGGAGAACAATTTTATTTTTTTCTTGCAAACGGTTAACTTTAGAAAAAAATGATATAGATAGGACTTTTTTGTTCTAAATTGTGTATTATATCCATACCTTAAAGGAACGCACTATTTTTGGGGACACCCTGTATATATTTTTTTGGTAAAATAGTTTCTCTCTGTCTTACCACTTAGACACGACTGTGCTCTCTCTGATCATATTGATTTTGACTTAACGAATATGTTTATCTTCATCATAAATTTTTTTACAGTATTACCAATAAATACCTTTACAGGAAGTGGTTTACGTGTAGTCAAACTAACTCGAAACATAATAGGCGCCTTATTTGTTCTTCATAATTTACTTCCTTAGTATTATTTGAGTTTTTCCAATTTTCTTGCCTCAATCGTTAACATTCGGCGACTCTCTGTATACGTTGTGCTAGGTGTCTGTAATGTGATTTTGGTTATGTGTTGCTATATGGGTTTTTATGTGATAGTGTACCACCAGAAATAAAGTTTTAAAATGAATAAGGTAATCAGAATATACAATAATCAAAAGAGGAAAAAGAAACGATTGTTTTTAATACTTATTTTACTTACTTCTTCTTCTTTTTTTCTTCTTCTTCTTCTTCTTCTTGTTCTTCTTCTTGTATAGACATAACTCTGTTTTTCAATGTGCCTCCAGTATTATCTAGACAAAATCCTGCTAATTATTAAAATAATAAATCTTCTGCTTTTTGTGTAGACATGACTATCCTTTTTTCAATTGGCCTCCAGTAAGTTGTCGTTCTATCGTTTTCGTGGTCTTCCCGTTGATCGCCTTCCTATTCAGGAACCGTCTCTCGCTGTCTCTATCTATATTTTTGTTGTCATTTGGCTTATGTAGCCATTTTTTCTTCTGTTTCTTACCCAGTTAATAATGTTCTCCATGTTGCATATCCGCCATATATCTGTACTTCTAGCTTTATCTCATAGTGTATTACCATCGATTTTTCGAAAGGTTTTTATCTCCGCTGTTTCGAGCAATTTTTTTGTTGTCTCTGTGTCAGGTCGTTTTTCTGACGCATATGTCTTGTCATTATTGATCTGATGACTGGTTTGTAAATTTTACCATTCATTTCTTTTCCGATATTTTTATGTCTTCAGATCGTGCCATTCAGGCAGCCTGCGGCTCTGTTTGCTCTATTCACTTGATTTTCCACTTTTGTTTTGAGCTTACCGTAGCTAAATAGTGCCATGCCTAGAAATTTAAACTCTATAAATTTATCTATTGTTCTGTTACCTGACCCTCCAGCTCCAATTTACATCTTATTGGATTTGCTGTTATAACCATGCATTTTGTCTTTTTTTGGTGAATCATATTAAATTGGTGCAGCATACGTTGTAAGTCATCTTCACTTTGCGAGTTTAGTATTGCATTGTCTGCATAGCAGATTATTTTAAGTTGTTTTTCTCACATTGGTATTCTTTTTTAGTTCTTACTTTTTTATTATTTCAGCCATGATCAAGTTGAACAATAAATGACTCAAGGAATTCCTCTATCTTATCCCATTGCTAGCTTGAATTGGGTCAGTTGGTTCATCTTCTACTTTTACTTTTACTGTGTTGTTCTAGTAGATGTTTTCCATCGTTTAAATTATTCATAGAGGTACCTCTCTTGAGTATAACAAATAGATAACGTCTTTTAATTTGACCCTGTCAAATGCTTTCTTAAGGTCCACGAACGTCCTTGTCACGATTTCCCTTGAAATTGCCTAATTATAAACACAGCGTCGTGTCGGTGCATGATCTTCCCGACCTAAAACCTTGTTGTTCTTCTGCGAATGTTATAATTTCATTCATGATACTTTGTTGTATGGATATATTTTATAATATAACACTACAAGTGAAATTCACTCATAATTTTCAATTACCTTTTTCCACTTTTTTCTGTCTATGGCAGCCCTCCTCTAATTTGAAACATTTTTTATATGTAGATTATTTTTACATGCCCTAAATCAATGTCCCTTTCGTATTTTTAGTAAATGACGTAATTTTCAGGAAAAAAGTCTACAATAGAAAAATGGGTGAAAATGCATAATTGCCTTTTAAAGTGTATAAACATGCCAAAATCAGTATATTAAGAGCCAGGTTTTGTTATTCTGGGCGTTTTTGGGATCACTGAATACGAATATACCGAATAGACCCCCGGATCACTTGGTACACTAGGTCACTGCTAAGGCAAGTCATCTGGAATTTCAGGGGTTCTCCATACCAAGTTGATGCAACCAGATTACTTGTAGGTTTTTGGGGTGTCTAAACAGGAATAAACCATTAGAACCGACACCCGCAGCACCTGGTGCTTACGTTCACTGCTGTCATCTAGTTATCTGGAGTTTCGCAGGTGTTAGGGCATCAATTGCACCGGAGGTCGGTGCAAGAAACCCAAGAAACCCCCGAGTAACAAAATCTGGCTCTTATTATACTGATTTGGGCATGTTTATGTATTTTTGGATGCATTTAAGCACTGTAAATGGAATTAAGCATTTCCACCCATTTTCCTGGTGTAGATTTTTTCCTGACGTTATCTGGAACACAATGCAAAAAGTTACAAGTCGATAGGTGTTGTACATAAAAATCGATTTATTTTTTCCTAAATGACCTGGTCTAAAATATATCTTGATTTGTATTTCATTTCATATTTTTTTTGCATATTAATTTTGGGAAAAAGTACCAACTACTAACGGTTTTGTTGATTGATTTAGTCACTCACATTTCACATGAGTACTTTTAATTGTATCATGGCTACAGGCGCGACCAAAAATATAGAATTTTATGTCATGAACGTATTTTGGGTGTAACGGAAAATTACGAGTATTCTTTAAGTACTTTAAAAGGGTTTAAATAACGTGCGTCATATATTTACTCATAGAGTAAACAATTGGTAACAATGCTACGGTTTTTTGTGTTTCAGTTAGTGTTATGTTTCCTGTTACTTTACAACTGTAATGAACTTTGTTCCTTGAAAATAATGTCTGAATCCTTATTTGTTTTTAAGAAAGTAAATCATTTAAATACAGTGAGAGGCAAATTTATGGAATAAATTCGTTTTCTCGAGAATAGGCGTTTTTGATAAATCCCGAAACAGGTTTTATTTTTAAATTATAATTTTTATAAATTATAATTTAAATTATAATACTGACTCCCTGACCCCCTATAAGACTCCCTGAAAAATATGATCTTTTACATCTGATAATTCAGCGAAGGATCCAAGGTAAACGTGGGCCTGGTAGAAGAAGAACATCATGGCTGAAAAATATACAGCAATGGTATGGAAAATCAACTAAGTACATCATTATTCAGAGCTGCTGCCAATAAATCACGATAACGAATATGGTAGCAAACATGATATCCAACGATCCATAACAGTCATGGAACTAGAAGAAAAAGAAGAAATTATAATTTTTTGGCATATATATCATACTAGCGACGTCAGTCATCTTGGCGTGATGACGTATTCGATGATTTTTTAAATGGGAATAGGGTCGTGTGATAGCTCATTTGAAAGGTTGTTGAATTATCTATTAAGTAATATAAACATTAACATCATTATTTATGCAGGGTGGAAAAAATTTTTTGAATTAAATTCATTGACGCAAAAATAAACATAATTTATTTAGACGAAGACGAAGTAGTTTTCAATCCTAATAGTAAATTATTAATATTAAAAATATTAAAAATATTACTAAAAGATTTTTAAATTGAAAACTTATTGGTACACTTTCCTGGTGACACCTCCAAGACTTCTACAATTTGCAAGTCAAATGGATGCTGCAGTGAAGACGAGAGGGAAGGAATTCTACACTATGCAATTCACATCCCCCGTCTGCAGCTGGTAAAGTTCCAACGGAAAAATGTACCTAGTTACTCTACGGAGTAATACGACTATAAAATAAAAATGTACACCATTTTTATTCAGTTGCAATGCGAAGGCAAAACAATCTTACTTTTCAATTAGAATATGGAGTGCAGTCCAGTCCCTTGAATCGCGATTTTCGGCTCTTATTGGAGCCTTCATCGGAAAGAACGTAGGCACTGTTCTCCATATTTTAACTGATTCGTATCGAGAGGTTTTCCCACCCATTGCAACTGAAGTGATGATAGTAGGTGGCTAGCGCCATCTGGCTTTGAAAGACGAAGTAGTTTTCAATCCTAATAGTAAATTATTAATAGTAAAAATATTAAAAATATTACTAAAAGATTTTTAAATTGAAAACTTATTGGTACACTTTCCTGGTGACACCTCCAAGACTTCTACAATTTGCAAGTCAAATGGATGCTGCAGTGAAGACGAGAGGGAAGGAATTCTACACTATGCAATTCAGACGGGGGATGTGAAGTTTAACTACCTGTATAAATAAAAGCAAGCAAAAGGTCAATGGTTTATTGACGTCAAATTTTTTTAATTATTGTCAAAATTTTCGTAAATGTTTGTTTTGCTAATTTTCTTTATATTGAATACAGGGTGAGTCAAAACGCAAGTACATTATTTTCTCAGTAATTTTAAATAGAACACCCTGTATTTTATATCATTATCGAAAAGTACCATTACCATACTAAATTTTTTGTATAACATTCCCTATGTGTAAATTTATTAGTTTTCGAGATATTTTAATTTTTCAGAGCAAAATTATTAATAATTACGGGTCTAAATCTATCCAAATTTTAAGTAAGCCATTACTGAATAATTGTCTAAAACTTACAAATTACGATTACTGATTATCAATCTGTAATCAGAGTTGGAACAATTTTTGTTATTAACTTTTATTACTATCTATTACCTATAACGGATCTACAAAGCTTTACTGACCAATCACACTGTATGGCTAAATCGATATTTTTTTTTATTTCAAACTATTTTAAAAATGTGACTAATGCAATGATATTTTAAATTACATTAATAAATCGATATCTACAAATTGATGGTGCCTCAGTGGCATTAGACTGCAGATCGAGAGGTCCCCAGTTGTTTTAATAAATAATTAAAACTTTATATACTTAAAATTATATATACCATTTTAAACAACAGTGGTATTTTAAAAAATACTATTTTATACTAGTGTAATTTTTGAAATCATAATTATAAATAACACTTAATACACATACCAAAAATTCATATTTAATAAGTTAATTATTCTTTCCAAATATGTTGTGTCCTACATATGTACATGTACAATAACAAAACCGTGACATTATCAAAAGTACTTTTTCTACTCTGTCATATTATGTATAAATTTTTAGTTTGTGAAAACTGTCATTATAGATAGCAGTGCGTGAAGGATTTAAAGTGTGCGTGAAGTAACAATGTATTTTAAATGGGATTTACTTTTTCGCACTGTTTTTAACTTTCGCGTTGTCATGGTGACAATCCTTAACTTTCGCGATGCCATGGTGATGACAATATGAGCAATGAATTACAACAAAAGTTTTGACAGTTTTGTGGTTTGAAAGTAGTTAGAATTTTTAAATGTCAAAGTTAAATGAATTCCAGTGACGAAGAGTTACAGCTTTTTTATTTATTTATCGTAGATAAAATATTGTATGAATTTGTGCGTGAAGTACTTTTTGCGAACTTACACGATTTATAGCACTCGCTCCGTTGTCGCTCGTGCTCTAAAATTCGCGTGCGTTCGCAAAAAATATACTTCACGAACTGTTTCATCAATAACTATTATCTACTCTGTCATATTGTGTATAAGTTTTTAGTTTGTGAAAACTGTCATTATAGATAGCAGTGCGTGAAGAGTTTAAAGTATGCGTGAAGTAACAATGTATTTTAAATGGGATTAACTTTTTCGCACACTTTCAATGGGTTTTTTGGCACACTTTCATATAATCAAATATCCTTAACTTTCGCGTTGTCGTGGGGATGACAATATGGACAATGACTTACAACAAAATTTTTGGCAGTTTTGTGGTTTGAAAGTAGTTTGTAGTAAAAGTTCTAAAAATTGTAGAATAGAAATGAATTCCAGTGACGAAGAGTTACAGTTTTTATATTTGTTTATCGTAGATAAAATATTGTATGGAACTGTGCGTGAAGGACTTTTTGCGAACTTACGCGATTTATAGCACTAGCTCCGTTGTCGCTCGTGCTCTAAAAATTGCGTGCGTTCGCAAAAAGCATACTTCACGAACTGTTTCATAAATAACTATTTTTATTAGAGTGTCATTTTTGGAATTTTAAGCATTTTATCGTTAAATCGTTTATCGTTAAATTATTTTATATTCTTTCCTATAAATAATAAAAAGGTTTTATTATAAAAAAGTTCTTTTTTATAAAAGTGTGATTATTTTTACTACTACATACCTACTTATAAATAATAATACATTAACTATAGAACAAGAAGTACGTATGTAATTTATTTAATACAAAATTTCACTGCTGCCAGACAACACGAAATAACAGTTTATTTGACAAATAAAAATTTAAATTAATTATTTTATAATTTTAAGCCTAACATTTTATTCCTACATCAAATTAAATATTAGCCATTTATCTGTTACCGATTTTCTAAAATAAAATGTTAAATCAGTCATTGACCTTTAGATGCTATTATTTATGACTACGGTAATATCTTTTTAAATAATATTTTATCATTAAACATTTAATTAAGACGTAATATTAATTAACTTTATTAATTAAATATTTATTTATATATTAATTTTGTTACAGCGAGATGGACTCGAAGGACGAGCAGAAGCCTTCACCTGAAGAAGTTAAACCAAAAATAGATACTTCAGACACAGACTCTCAACCACCTCAGATTTCCGTTACTTCTGGCGGAGGTGTGATACGAAGAAATTTTATAACTACAGCTGGAACCATAGTCGAAACAAACGAAGAACAGCCGCCAGAACCCACCACCGAAGAGATTGTTAACACAGAAAATTCAACTCCACAGGAACAAAGTCCTGTGGAACATAAAATTGAGCCAACAGAGACAACAACTTATCAAGATCTGCGCATGGAAACGCATCAAAGGGAACAGTTTACGGAACCAAAACAGTACACAGTAGAAATGCCAGCAGAAAGCTTCTCAGGACAAAACTTTTCACAGGATATCGGTTACACCAGTAATATAGCTACTGTTAATATAGAAGGTAATGAGGTGCCTATAACGATATCTTCGGAAATAGATCAACCCGGAGGTGATTATACAAGTCTGCAGACAGCCCAATACAATAACGGTTATACCGACGGTCCACAGTATTTACAACAACATCAGTATCAAAATTTATACGTTGACAGAGGCAGTGTTGAAAATTCACCTCCAGCAACTTTATTGTTTAAAGACGATCCCAATTTAGCAACAGCTAGATATCCGGTAAGCATAATCTACGTTGCATAATTTTTTTCATGTAGATAAATAGATGAATCACCTAGATAAGACATGTAGATATTTACAGATACTTATATACATATTATACATCTGTAAGTAATATTTCACATACATAAATATGTATGTTTACTACATTTGTAACTCCACAGTTTTTGCAGTAACCTCTGTTGCAAATTCTGCACAAATTTTTTGTTGAACCAGGTTCTGAGGTTCTTTAACCAGGACGTTCTTCTCCTTCCTGGATCTCGCTTTCCAAATATATTTTCTTGCAGGATGGATTCCTTTCTTCCTTCCTTCCTTCTCAGTCGTTTCTTCATTACTGAGTGTCGTGATTCCCTATAATACGAGCAACTATCTCTTTCCATCGGCTTCTGTCCTTAGCTCCCCTCATGGATTCAGAGAATGTTTTTCCACTGGCTTCCTGTACTTGATCCGTCCATCGAGTAGGTGAGCGACCTCTACTTCTGCGCCCTTGAACGTTTCCCGAAATTATAAGTCTCTCAAGATTATCATCACTTCTTCTTGCAATATGGCTGAAAAATTTTAAGGCGGTGGAGAGGCAAATAGAGAAAAGTTGAGTCTGAATATTAAGCTCTTGGAGGATTGAGTGATTTGTTCTGTGTTCCGTCCATGAGATCCGAAGCATTCTTCTCTAGCACCACATTTCAAAGGCGTCAATCCTTTTTCTGTCGTCCGATTTCATTGTTCCTGTTTCGGATCGGTAATTAAATATGGGAAAAATTAAGGCACGTACTAATCTTATTTTGGTGTTCTTCGACAAGGAGCGATCTTTCCAGATTTTTGATAATCGACTCATAGCGTTTTTGGCCATGCCTATTCTCCTACGTATTTCTGTTTCACAATATGCTGTATTACTGATGTAGGATCCTAGATAATTGAACTCGTTAACCACTTTGAACTGGTCTAAGGCTCCTGTTGTCAGAAGTGAATTTGAATAATCTACTATCATATTTTGTTTTTTGTTTATTGATCCTGAGACCACATCTATTGCTTTCGACTTCCACTAGCTGCAGCAGGCTGGAAATTTCTTCTTCGGATGCAGTTATTAATGTTGTATCATCTGCATATATGAGATTTGAGATCTTCTTTCCTGCGATAGAAATACCGCCATTCCATTTGTCGAGTGCTTTTCTCATTATATATTCCCCATAAAAATTAAAAAGACTGGAGATAGAATACATCCTTGTCGGGCTCCTCTACCTATTTTAAAAGGATCGGACTTATGGTTTTCAATTCTTATTCTGATTTCACTGTTCTCATATAGGCTTTTCACCAGAGCTGACAGATGATCAGGACACCCATCTCATGTAGAACTTTCCACAAAACTGTCCAGTTTACACAGTCAAATGCCTTCTGATAATCCAGAAAGCAGATGATCATCGGAATTTTGAATTCTCGTGCTTTCTCAATGAGTTGTCGCATATTAAGAATTTGCTCCCTTGTGCCTTTACCCTTCACGAAGCCTGCCTGTTCTTGTGGTATTTGTCTATCCAGGTATGTCTGCATGCGACACTTGATGATTCTCAACAGAATTTTACTTGGGTGTGAAATTAGTGAAATGGTTCGGTAGTTAGTACACTTTGTGGTTACGCCTTTCTTATGAATGGCGTAACCAATCACTGGGCCATTTGCCGATTCTCCATACATGATTGCACAGTCTCCACATTAATTGGAGACCATGTTCACCCATGTTCTGTAAAAGTTCTGCCGTGATGTCATCGCAAACAAGTGATTTATTTCTTTTAAGGTGTTTTATGGCTTCATCGACTTCAGACCTTAGAATATCTGGTTCTAGGGTTGTTGTTGAGACTTGCAGTGCTGTTATATGATTAGTGTTAGAGGTTTCAGCTTTATAGAGTTCTGTGCAGTATTTCTTCCAAGTCTCCAGAACCGCACCCATATCGCTTACCATATTACCTGTCTCATCCTCTATAGAGGAATTTCTGGGTTTGAATTCCCGAGCCAGTAACTGTACTTTCTGAAAGAGATGTCTTGTTTCATTTCGATGTAAGTGGATTTCTACTTCCTGGCAAATGTTAGACACATATTTGTCTTTATATTTCCGGCAATTTCTTTGGATTTCTCTTGATAAGCTTCGATAGTCGTTTAAATCAAAAGGATGGCTTGCAGAAGGCCATATCTACATTCATTTTACGTATGTATCCGAAGTATTGTAACTTTTGAGATTTGATAGTGATAAGTACCTCTTGCTTCTTCTTTATTCTTCTGAGGACCTCTTCATTTGTGACTTGGTCAGTCCACGGGACCTTAAGTAGGCACCGCTATAACCATATCTCAAATGCTTTCGGTTTTCTGCATATACATAATATATTCGTTCAAGGTCTACGATTCAACACCATAAAAACAGACAATAGAAGACGTAGCATCCCAGCATTTTTACTTTTATATCAAGAGAAGGGTCTTGGCTCTTGAAGAATGACCCCATCCGGTTGAAGATTGATCTAGCTTTTCCGATGCGCGCTCTTATCTCTTGGTTGTTGGTCCATTCTTCATTTATTTTGGTGCTGAGGTAGTTGTAGTGCGTCACTCTTTCTACATGGTTTGGTTGATGTAGAGGCAGTGACGGATTAACCATTAGGCAAAGTAGGCAATTGTCTAAGGGCCTTGGCCCCAAAGGGGGCCTCGCAGAGCCCAAAATGAAAAAATAATTAGAATTAAAGAAAAACTGAAAAATAAATCATATTATGTTAAGAAATTCAAATATCACGCAATACCATAAAAGTCATGGTGGACGTATTAAACTACGTTACACTGCATACTGTTGTTCACATAGAAAGCCTATGTTGTGAGAATTAGTCGCCAATGTAGAAGCCGTTTGGTAGAAGGAAAAGTACTGCCTGTCAGTCTGCAGGGTTTCCCTCCCTAGCCCTCTCCACCACTACCCATGCTTTTCGCTCTAGTTTCCCGCGAAATTTATCATTTACCCTCTTATTTACTCTTAGTTTGGTTTTGTTCTTTGGAAGAGAATGACTGTTGTCATGTAGTTAGGAGCAGTAGTTCTTCATATTGTAAGTAAGGTACCCAGCGTTGGGAAGTTTTGATCAAATGCTTAAAATAAACTCCACTAAGCGACCCCATTCGCCACTATCTAGTCCATAAAACAACAAGCAGCACTAAATGAAGTGCAAGAGCTAATGCAACAAGAGCTTTGTCTAAAGGTTACACCGCCTTCAAATCTGCTCTTCATACTCTTGCTGATAACACTAATCAGAAAGTTGAAACAGTTCGTGAGGCTAAGTTCTTAAGGGGCCTCATAGCTTGGGTTGCCTAGGGGCCCCATGATTCCTAATCCGGAATTGTGTAGAGGAGACCTTCTCTTAGCCTTTAAGTTTTATCTTCTGTACGTTTATATTGAGTCTATATTGTTGAATGTAATACGTGTTTTTGTTCATAAGGACTTGCAGTTCTTCTAGGTTGTCCGCAAATAGTATGGTGTCATCTGCATTTCTGATGTAGCTTAGCCGGTACCTGTTTAGTAGAATACCTTTTTCAGTTTCGTGTAAAGTTTCGATAAATATTCTTTCAGGGTAGAGAATGAATATTAGAGGAGACAAAATTCAGTCTTGTCTCACTCCACGCATGATTTTCACTTTTTACATATATTCACATATAAGGAAAAAGGAAGCAAAGGGAGACGTAGAATATCATGGCTTCCCAACCTGAGAGAATGTACGGATGTACATCAAATGAACTTTTCAGAGCAGCCGTCTCTAGTCGAAGTCCGAATAGCTATGATGATTGCCGACCTCCGTCGCAGATATGGCACTTGAAGAAGAAGGAGAAGTGTGTTCAATTTCAGCTCTGAGATTTGCGGTCTGATTCCATTAAAGGTTTCTAATTTTTTCGGATCTTGGTTGTTAATTCCTGCTTCTTTTCGTATTTGCAACATCTTGGCGTGCTGTACGTGATACTACGTTTACTGATATGATATTCTCAGCTATTGCTTTATTAATCAAGAACCAAATACCACCATTTCCAACATTCTCTTCGACATGATAGAAAATGTAACCGGCTTTTAAAGTGATTAGGCTTTCTTCTTTCTTCCTTAAGTCTGCGACAACTGTGTCCTATCTATCTATGTAAGGTTTTTTACAGCTGTCGCCGCCTTCCTTCTTTCAGCCAACATCTCCAGTCGTTTCTGTTCTGCCATTCTCCGTCTCTAAGGTCTCGCCTTTCCATGGCCTCGTCCACTTCATCCGTCTATGATCTTCGGGGTCTACCTCTTCTTCTCTTTCCTATTGGACTCCAATCCGAAATCTTTGATATCAACCTTGTACGATCTGATCTTCTCACATGTCCATACCAAATTTAATGTTTTTCTTCAATACAACTATGTCCTAATTGATCTTATTCATTTCTCTTCCCATTTTCGATATTTTTTTTGTCTGATAGCGGGGTTCTTGCATTGAAATTTGCAATTGTCCCTCACCTCTCATTCCTTCTCATAAGTCGCCCCTTACGACAGGAAGGGAAAAGAACCATAGTACTATTCTGTCACCGCTGCTAGACAGCGACCCATTATGGGTACAGCCTCTGTTGAGAACCGCCCAATATGGGTCAGACGCTGTCGGTTTGATTATATACACACAACCAAACTTATATGGAATCACCATGTAATTCAAAGTAATATTTATTTCTTTTGAAAAAACTTGTTATTGTTGCAAAGAATAAAGGTTTTTGTTTTTATCGAAAATAAACAAATCTATAAGACAATCAGATAGTACAGTTCGGTACGGCATAGGTTATTTGCTTGAGTTGCAAATTGAACGAAAATAAATAAACTAACTTTTGCGTTCAAAACCGAAAATATGCCTCATGTGGGGTTAAAGAACTTACAACGGGGAAAGATTATTGGTCTTGTGGAGCAAGTAATGTTCTCAGAGGGACATAACTCTAGAGCTAGGCGTAACGCAGTGCGTTCTGTCCAAAACCTATGCTAGGTTACAGGAACTAGGAAAGCTTAAAAATAAAACAAGGGAAAGTCGCCAAAAAGTAGTAACATAGTACAATCAGCTGAAAGACACCCAACCATTTCTCACCTACAGCTCCAAAGGCTACTTTTGGAAGCTACAGGTGTAACTGTTTCAGTTAAAACGATAAGAAGAAGAGTTCGTGCCCAGAAGTATACAGTAGGAGAGAGTTACGTGTTCCCGAGTTATACAGACAGCAGAAGATTGATCGCCTAAATTGGTGTCTTCACCACCAAAACTGGAACATTGGGAATTGACAAAATGTGCTATTTTCAGAAAAAGTCAGGATTTGTGTAAAATCAGATGACCCACGAAATCGTGTACTTAGAGGTCGAAGAAGACAAGCAAGAACGAAAACTGTCAGATCTGTTCACAAATATACAAGGGGAAGTGTAATGTTCTGGAGAGGAATTGTGATGCGTACAAAACTCCTTTATTTTTCATCCAATCAACTTTAACTGCTCACAGGTATGTTGATAACCTGTAATAAGGCTCTAGAGAGGCATGATAATGGACCTCCACATACCATTAGAGTGACTAGAGACATCACTGAAGTAGAAGGTATCCCTTGTTTGGAGTGGCCTCCTTGCTCACCCGAGCTTAACCCTATAGAGTTGTGGGATATAATTAAAATAAAAATTAGGGCTCGCCGGGATAATCCACAAAACACCGCACCGCTAGTACAAGCTGCTCTTGAAGAATGGAGCAACCTACCACAACAAAATGTTGATAATTTGATTAGGAGCATGCCCACGCAAACTGAAGCTTGCATAAGGACTAGAGGTGATAACACTGATTACTAAAAAAGCAGAAAAAAAATAAAAACAATTTAAACATTATTCGTTTTGCATTGAAATTTTTTATGCCATTGACTTTAAAACAACTAGTTTCAATTTGTTTGTTAAATAAATTATTGTTTTATTTAATTGTTATGTATTTGTTATTAAATTGCTTTAAAACAAATATTGTTTTACTTCGTTTGTTCGTTTTTCTAAATTCGCACGAAATAATAAGAAATATCAGGTGATTCCATATAAGTTTGGTTGTGCGTATATATACACCGTTATTAGGCGTCAACGCCCTTCTGGTAGGGATCTATGGAGGAGTATCATCAAGCCGCAGGCCCTTATCCCTTGCCGTACTGCTCCTCCATAGGCCGATCAGACACCTAGCTTATTCGAAACCAAGACGCATATTCTATATAGAATTTTATACTACGACGTTGACCTTTTTATTTTTCAATGTCCTGGCCGGGAATCGAACCTAGATCGAAAATCTACTAGAGTTGCCGATCGAGCGCCTCAGCACACTAAGCCATCTGACCGACCCGGTTTGATTTTATATCACCCCTAAAATCCACGGATGCCACTTTCACCATTCTCGTCGTACCGAAGATGTTCTTCTGCGCCGTGCCCTCCGTTGTGGTCTTCACCTGTATTTCTGTAGGGATCCGTGTAATACTCCACAGAACTGGGTCCCAATCTGAACTAAGCCATCTATTTACCCCGACCTACTGAAGTGGTAGATGCCCACCCCTCGTTGGGAATGAGCCAGATTGGAGTTACCTACGTGAGCGACAGAGAGGGTAACCCTGTGCTCCGTGAGCCGAGTTAATGAGCATGTGTGATTCCATGCCCAAAGGTACGATATACTAAATTTTGTGAGAATGTAAGGAAGAGTACCTATTGATCGTGATCCAAATTTTTCTTCCGATATTTTATTAAAGTATGAAAATTCTTCTTATCTCGATGTAAAGCCAATTACAAAGAATGTACCACTAAGAAGATTAATCTAGGAATCTATCATTGACGTACTCCAGTATTGACACAATTTACTCAGAAATTAAAAATATGTTGGGAATCCGTGGAAAAGAGTCTGAAATTAATACATATTTGAGCTAGTGTAGAACATACTATCACAAATTTCAAGAACCATTTCTTCATTTTAATTTTGTTTCTTTTAAACACTGTTCCTCAATGAATAAAGTTTTAAATTAATGTTCCTTTTTTAGACAAACTACGACGTATCTAGCAGTCAATCGCAGCTGAATCTTCTTCCAAATGACACCTACTTCACCACAACAGCCAATTGGGCTTCAACGAGCACCGGATCCTACCAACAACAATACAGCAATACCATCAACATCCTTCACCAAGCGGACAGTACGCAGTCATATGGAGGAGGTCCCTACGTGAATACAGCATGGTCATCCAGTCCGATGGAGGATGGACGTCCACCAAGCCAAGAGGTACTAGTCAAAGAGTGCGTGAATTGTGGTGCTAGTGTTACACCCCTTTGGCGTAGAGACGGTACCGGGCATTATCTATGTAACGCGTGCGGGTTATACCACAAAATTAATGGGGTTCACAGACCTCCGATTAGGCCTTCGAAAAAACCACAGGCGGTAAGTTCTCATTTTTGGAATTGATTTTGCTGTTTGGTGGATTTCGAAATTTATTTTCTTAAAATACAAAAAACGTAGGTAATTACTAAATAGATATGGCAGATAAAATGCAAATAGCATTTTTAACAATCTTTCTGAATTATTCAAATATACTAGACATATAATAATTCTAATAATCATTATAAGACAATTGATAGAAAAATACAAGAATAAATAAACAAACGCTCATATGGTATTCATTGATCTTGAGAAAGCATATGATAGAGATCCTCGAGAGATTCTGTAGTGGACACTCAATAAGGAAGGAGTGTCTGGTGAATATGTAAAGATTGTGAGGGAGTAACGACTAGTGTTAGAACAAATGTGGGAGAGACTGATAAATTTCATGCGAAAGTAGGCTTGCAACCAAGGCTCGGTGCTTAGTCGTTATTTATTATCATTAGTTTTGAACCAGATAAGACCGAAACTACAGGGTAACATTCCATGGTGCTTAAGAGTAAACAGTAGCGATCAACAGGTAGCAACAAAATATAACTTCGGGAGATAGTATCATAAACTTTGGCAATAGTGGTAATCTTTGACATTATCTAAGATTAATATTTTGACAATATCATAGTCGCGCTAAATGTAAGTAATAGAAAACGATTTTATTATTAATAAATAGATATTTATAAAAATAAACCAAAATGGGTGAAAATTTTATATTAAGATAGGTATTTAGAAAGGTATTTGCATGAAATATCTAATAATAAAACAATAATAAATAATCATTTTTTGTCGTGAAACGAAACAAATTTCGATTTTCGCATAATTTTGGCACGGTTCTAATGGACTTTTTCTTGGAAGTTTTCACTTTATTTTTCGTTTGATTTACTTTTTCCATTTTGTTAAACTATTGATAATATTTTTAGAATAAAAAATCCTCCTAAAACTTTATAAACTCGCATTAGAATTCGAAATATTTTTACGTAAAATATACTTACCTACCTACATATAACTAAAACTCACAATTAACAACAATCTATTCTTTCAAAGAGGCCAACAACTTATACAACAACAACAAATATATAATAAATTAACTATCAATAAACACTACTTTCCTATGAAACAACAAAAACGAATTCTTAAATTAACACACTACTCCACTGAACAGATATCGATAAAGATGACAGAAGATTAGAGAATATCTGACGCAGGTTTGTCAAAATGGCAGTGATAATTTCCCTATGTTGCCTAATTAGTTATTTAGTTATAATATCTTCGATTTCTTGTTAGAAATAAAAAATTTCAGTAGTTCCAAGATTACAGAAAATCTAGACATGGGATACAAAAGTTTATTTGAAGAAAGTTTTTTTTTCTTCTTAATGGCGGTACAGGCTCATTTAGTTATAGAGTAATTTCCACGTACTAACATATTTCTGAAATTGGGCTCTGTACCGCCATTCTTTATTATATTACGAATATGTGTGCCAAATATCTCGACAAAATATTCAAAATTAGAGCCGCAATCTTAGAACGCGTTTGTTGCTACCTGTTGATCGATACTGTAGCCATGCTGGTGATGCAGTGTTAGTATATAGAAAATACTGAAAGTTCATTTAAAGACGGAGTTACGACAAATAAAACGATATCTTTGGATGGTGAAATAATTGTGATAAAAGCAATAGTTTTAAGTACCTAGGACCGGTATTAGAGAGTGGAGAGATGGAGACGCATGCAATAGAACTGGGGCTGAGTGAATGAAGTGGAAAGAAGCGAGTGGTGTGCTGTGTGAGAGAAAAATTCCAATGAAGCTGAATAGTCTAGGCGCCAAATAGAGGTCACCGTGTCCTTTTCAATTCTGATGGACAAACTCAACGGTTTCTTATGGATTCTTGGCTGCTGATTACGAATGTCGAGGGTGGATTTCGATCCGAGTGGTCAAAAAATTGTTATAAACAATTTAATTGTTTATAAGGCTCTGGCTCATAAACTAAAAGAGATAAAAAAAAGTTTCAAATAAAATTTGTTTCTTAATAAAAAACATAGAAAAAACGTTTACTAAACTTAAATCCGACAATTAGAACTCAAGATATTGTAAAATAAGAGCACAATGCAAATTGCAAAATAAGTATTTTTCGAAGCTTTATCGATCGTAACTCGGCTTCTACTCAAGACAATGAGTCTTAGAGAGTCTCATTTTAAAGGTGTAAATGTCTTTAGTACCCGTTATTTTATATATAAAGTCGTTATAAAATATATTCTATAATATATACAATTTCAATTCCCGCCATATTTTTTCAATAGTCAACATGTTTGCAAAGTTCAGCATAAATTTTTTATGCTTGCAAAAATGGCGATTGCCAACGTTTGCATCTGGTGAACGCGACCATTGTCCATTCTGATATTTTTCTTTCATTTATCTGTATACCGCGCAATTCTCTCTAGGTGGATTTTAAGTGTCTCGATGATCCTCTTGGTGTCTTTGGCTGCGGTGTAGATTGCTGTGTCGTTTGTATATGAGTGTCATACTTTGGTATGCTCTTCTAGTTCTTTCTTTCTTTCTTTTATGTTTTCTTTAGAAGGTCAGAAGCCTGTGAGAAGATGTTGTAATCTTTTGTCATACAAATGTGCTAACATACATTCCTAATCGAGATTCTTCTTCTTCTTTAGGTGCCGTCTTCTTAGCCAAGGTTTCTCAAAGAAGGGAACTCTTCTCTATTTTGGACTTTTCTTATTAAACTTTAAAAATCTAATTAATCGAGATTAATGATATTTTTTTCGATGATTCTGAGAACTATCAAGAACGATTTCCGATGTGGAAGTTTAAACTGAAGTATAATGATGATGTATTTTAAATTAAAATTGTTGTTTAATCCAATTAACCATAATAGTTATTTTTTTAGATGCTTCTGTATTTTACCTCTGGGTACTATATTTTTAAATAATAAAATAATTTATGACCATTATCTTGATTAGTAACTTATTTAAAGAAAATAAAGAGATCCAGATCCACCAAATACATAAATGTTATAAAAATTATCGTTAAATCTTGTGTTTTTACTGAACTGCTAAGAATTATGAATACTGCAGATTTAACTCGACAAACTTTAATTTTAAACAAGAGCTGGGTTGACTAAAAATAAAATAAATAAAAGGTCACACAGTAAATAAAATATTAAGAAAGTGACATTTCAGGAGAGACGTATTTTCATTTTGAAATATTATATGACTCATTTTGAGTCTAAAAAATGTCATCCGTTTTCGTGTTCCAATGATTTCTGGTTGTTACTGGTATTTAACTGTCTAGTATTAATAATTGCTAAAAGTGTATTGTTTTATTCGTAATATGTGCACTGTGCACTAAGTATGAACATATTACATACTTATTCATTTCTGACTTACACGTCCACACATGTAGTATGGTATAATTAAACCCAAACCCAGGCATCTAAAGTGAAAGTTATCCTCCAACACCAAATTGTTCTATATGGTCCACATAATATTCAGAAAAAAGTCAGACCATTTTGAGCGTCGGGTTTGGGGGGAGAGGGGGGAGAAATCGGTAAATTCGTAGTTTTTTACGTTTTTCGTCAATATTTCTAAAACTATGCGGTTTAACATGAACAATCTTCTGTACAAAAATGTTCTACATTAAATTTGAAATAAAAAAAGGCCCTATGCATAATTAATCCTTCTAAAATGAACGGTTCCCAAGTTACGGAGGTAGTATAGTATAATTGGTCCAAAAAAGGCCTAACCCAAACATCCAAAGTAAAAGTTTTTCTCTAACAGCAAATTGTTCTATATGGTCCACATATTATTCAGTAAAAAGTTACACCATTTTGAGCGCCCGGTTTGGGGGGATATGGGGAAGAAATCGGCAAATTAGTAGTTTTTTACGTTTCTTGTCAATATTTATAAAATTATGCTTTAGTGTAAACAATGTTCTATACAAAAATGTTCTACATAAAATTTAAAACAACAAAGGTCCTATACAATACTATACATAATTGTTATAAAATCAACGGTTCCAGAGTTACGGAGGGTGAAAAGTGGAGGTTCTCGATACTTTTTATATTTTTTGCAATTTTTAATATTACTGATGAAAGAAGTTGTCTTTAACAGGATTGTGTTTTGTAAATAAAATTTGCTATTTCAGTGGCCGATGGTATGTTAGTGATAAGCCCTTGAAGAAACGTCAACCTCGCCACCCAAAATCGTCATCAATTGCCCAAAAAATATAAAAAGTATCGAAAACCTCCACTTTTCACCCTCTGTAAATCTGGAACCTTTGATTTTGTAAGAATTATGTATAGGACCTTTTTTGTTTTAAATATTATGTAGAACATTTTTGTATAGAACATTGTTTACACTAAAGCATAGTTTTAGAAATATTGACGAAAAACGTAAAAAAGCTAGTAATTTACCGACTTTTCCCCCATCTCCCCCTCAAACCGGACGCTCAAAATGGTGTAACTTTTTACTGTACCATATGTGGACCATATAGAACAATTTGGTGTTGGAGGAAAACTTTTACTTTGGATGTCTGGGTTAGGCCTTTTTTTGGACCAATTATACTATACTCCCTCCGTAACTTTGGAACCGTTCATTTTAGAAGGATTAATATATAGGGCCTTTTTTATTTCAAATTTAATGTAGAACATGTTTGTATAGAAGGTTGTTCATGCTAAACCGCATAGTTTTAGAAATATTGACGGAAAACGTGAAAAACTACGAATTTACCGATTTCTCCCCCCTCCCCCCAAACCCGACGCTCAAATTGGTGTGACTTTTTTCTGAACATTATGTGGACCATATAGAACAATTTGGTGTTGGAGGTTAACTTTCACTTTGGATGTCTGGGTTATGCCATCTTTTGGATCAATTGTATCATACTAATGATATTCTAAACATTCAGCGCAGACACCACATTTTTAAAACTTCAAGTTTGTTAATGGATTTGGCCTTTAATCGCCATGAGACTACTCCGTACAGCACATGATACTACGACAACCAGAGATAAAGCCACTTCGAGAACAACTTTAACCGGTGCGCGCATGACGTCAGCGCCCGACAAACTTGTACGGAGACTTATGGGAAAGCGTAGAGTTTTATACGGTTTTATACATTCTCGTGTTATTAAATAACTGAAATTGTCGTTCGTCTGTTCTGTTACACTGTTTAATTTATACTTTGATGAATTAATATAATCATACAAGTAAAATAATACAATATATTATGTAGGTACTGTACTAAAAAACGTAATAGTTTTTTCACTGCAAAAATTTAAGAGGTTTCTTGACTTGCAAAAAACTTTAAATAAATCGCGTCAAATAAAAGATGGTTTAACAAATAATAAAAAAACTAAAGTTTCAAAAAAGTATTAAAATTACAGAAACAAAATTGAGTAGATAGATTTAGATGGATTTAAAGAGGTGGTCGTTTAGCCTATTCCACTGCGTGGTTTTCTGGATGTGAGTATTCCATTTAAGCCTATGATCAGTATAAACCCCAAGGTATTTGTTTTTTTTGGCTAATGAAATCTCTTAGTGCTGTCCTTTTGGTGCAGTTGGCGATTTGTTTTCTGAGCATTGACTATCAGTCTCTCTTATTTACACCGGTCATCAACTATATTTGGGGCTGCTTGCATTCTCCCAGACACCAGCTGGGCAAATCTGCCCCTGATGACGATTGATATATCGTCAGTGTATCCTAGACAAAAAAGTCTTACGTGGAGAGATTTTTGAGATCATCTATCAAAGTTGCTCAAAGTAGAGGTGACAGAACTCCTCCTTGTGGACAGCCTCCATCTACTCCTGCTTTGATGGTTGATTTAACCAGAGTTGATATTACTATCCTATTCTCCAGGAATAACCTTATCTATCTGCATATTACCGCAGGGATTGTTTATCGACTACCTATGTAGTCTAGATCCGCTAAGTTTAGTTTCAACAGGGCAACTATGAGAAGGGTGCAATCAAAGATTACACACCCACAATCAATGTTGGGAGTGCCCAGCGGTCTTGATATGGTTGCAGGAGGTTCAAAGTCCTAAGACTCTCCAAGCAAAACTCATCCCCTGAGATTAGTTCTTTTCCCGCTCAGCTTTACGACTAGAAAAAGAGCACATCCCTCGACCCCAAAAAAAAAACAAAACAAAAACAAAGCAAAAGCAACTAGAAAACAAAACAAAAACAAAAAAAAAACAATATTACATTTGATTAATTTTACTTAACAATGTTTGCAATTTTTCTTTTTTGTATTTTAGACTTTTCTTTCAACTTTTGGTTCAAAACTCGCATTCGAAAATACATCCGACATCTAAAAAATAGTTTTTTCACATCACCAGATGTTTTAATATAAACTGATCTTTCCAATAAAGATTTTTGATAATATTTGATGCCAACTTTAATAGTGTTTCTAGTTCACGACAGTTCGTAAGTAATGTTTCTCAAGGCTTCACCAAACCGCCTTCTGAGAGATGATTTACCCATGAGGAAGAAGGTTACTATTTGTAGAACTGCCCAAACTCTCTTCATGTCGTAGCTTGAAAGCTATTTCATTTCAAAATCTGTTTGATGGTTTTCATTTTCTGAAGTTACTGGAAGATTTAATTGACTAAAGGGTGGTTCGGTTATCATCACTGAATCTTCTATGTTATTGTTGTATTTAACAATCAAGATTCAAAGAGCTTCCTGCTTTCATGTGTTGAAGCGAAATGTTTGTTGTTTCTGGTAGGTTACTTACATTAGCTGAGAGTGAAATAACTTCATCGCTCCGACCCATAATAAAATTACGAAGACGGTATTTAAATTGCAAAGGAGACGAATGATCAATGATCATGTAAACCTCCAATCGCACGTATTACTGAGCATAGTCCTTCTAAACAATCTTGATTTAAATTAAATGTTGTTATATAATTGATGTTGAAATCCTTTTTTAAATCTAGAAAGAGTAGTCGCAAAGATTTGATAATAACAATAATACCATGCTGAAAGGGCAGTAATGACTTTGAAGTGGATGTACGAATATTTTTCTATATACATTCTAACTATATTTAAGAATTTTATACCAAAAATATAGCTTTATGCTTTCCGAAAACTGTCGCAAACTGCATAAAAATAACAAACCCAAGTTAAAATTAGAACATTTGGCCTGGCGTTTGTCGGTCAGTGACGTAGGCGTAGAAGAGAGAGAGACAGGCTTATTCATGCGCGTGGCTTTATCTCTGGTTGTCGTAGTATCATGGTACAGCAGAATAGGCCAAATAATGTACTTAAACATCTTGTATCGTAAGATGAAATCTAATCTGTAATTACTTGGAAACTATTGTGAGGGACAAGATCTATGAGAAATTTTAATAAACGACTTACTGGTAATCCGGTAATAGGTATCTATTGATACCTATTGTAACACAGACCCCCAGCGAGACATTTACAGAGTTGTATCCAACATTCAAATAAAATTATCGGAGAAAGTGTTGAATTTCAAATTATTAATTTGTGTACTTAAATGTTTTTACCAATTGATCGATATACTGATTATTTTTCAAGTAAACTACCTCGTATTATATATATCTAGTATTTAGAAAAATGTACCTTCACCCTTTTTCCAAAATTAAGATTGGCAAAATAAAATATTTTTTCAGTTACGAAAATAAAAATGTTGCTTTGGTGGATTTACAAGTTTTTTTATTAGCCGTGCTTCGGTTCTTAACAAGTTCGTCAATGAACACTTAATATTAATATATTATACAGTCAGGTCCTAAAGTAACGGATAAATATAATTTTTACGTACTTAATTATAAAGTAGATGAAAACTCCTGAACCAGGTCAATTTTTACACACAAAAATATACGTTCTCAATAAAATCGTTCAACTACCCCTTTAACCCCATAAGGATAATAGCTACTTTTTGAGACATTTACCTAAATGTTTAAAAAGATTCGATGTTACTTTTTTGTCAACCAGATAACAAATATACTAGTCAATCATGACAACTATTTGAATCGAGGACTTTTTTATGTAAGAAATAAAATAACTTCTTTCTTAAGTATCAAGTCCAAAAATCAAAAATATTACATTTCTGAATAGAGAATTGAAAACCCTCTTAAACTCCGTATCACACGCCTTTATTTAAACTTTTTAGATGGGTAGCTATTACCCCTTGGGCGGTTAAGGAGGTAGTTAAATGATTTTATTGAGAAAGTGTATTTTTGTGTATATTTGAGGATTTTTCGTATGCCCTTATAATTTACGTAGAAAATGAATTTATCCGTTATTTTAGGACCTCACTATATAAAAGAAGTTAAATTTGTTCACAATAAAAGTACAAAATTTTTTGTAAGAGGTATATATTTTGTAAAAAAGTAAAAAGCTGTGCAACGAAAGTCGTCGTTGTTACATGGAAAAAGCTTTTGGGGGACATGACACCATCATAAGTTAAAGTAAAACAGGTTAAAATTAGACTGACAGGTATGAAAAAAATAGTTTTTATTTACTTACATGTCACATGCGATGCCACAAAAAGTTACCAATTGGTCTTTTTACTATCATAAATTAAATGATATACTAGCCACTTCAAAAATTCACATTCACTTGGGATCTTCCAATAGGATTTAAAGGTTATTCCAACTCATCGTCATTATCGTTCTCTTCATCACTCTCATCCAAATTAATAATAATTTTCTTCAAGGCTGGGACATTTTTCATGTAATCCTTTTCAATCTTCTTTACATGTTTTATAGCATTTTGATAGTTTTGAGCACTGATATTTTTGAACTCCGTTTTTATTAGTTCGACAACACTTTGGGCATCTTTTGGAGATGTGTTGTTCCTCCGGATATGGTTTATTAACTGAGCCCATAGCAATTCTATGGGATTCAACACACAGTAATATGGAGGTAATCTTAAAACCATATGTCCATTGTTAGTGGCTAATTTATCTACAATATGTTCTTTAGTTACGACTTTTGTATGAAGAACGTGAATTAGTTGATCTTTGGTGTAATGATCCTCAAAATATAGGTCTTCGGCTATTAAAAATTCTTGAATTTCATCCTTTCTACTCTGTTTGGTTGGAATTTTTTTAATGCATCTGGAGTGATATGATGCATTGTCCATAACAATCACGCTATTTGCTTTTAAATTTGGGAGTAATGTATTCTCAAATCACGATTCAAAAAGCGTCCCTTCGATGCCTTGGTGGTAGTCTAGAGAACTGTCTTTAATACTTTTGGAACTCAACAATAACGCATCGTTCACCCATCCATGTTGTCCTCCGCAATGTAATATGCAAATTCGCTTGCCTTTAGAATGAGGTACATCTATTTGGCATTTGCTTAAACCGTTTGCCCAGGCTTTATCTATCGTTTCGTGAGAATCAAACCAAGTCTCGTCCAGATAATAAATTTCTCGACACTCACTGCGGTATTGTAAAATTTTTTCGATATATTCATTCCTCCATTTTATTAGGCGGCTACTTTCCATTATGGTTTGTCTCTTATTGACAGTTTTATATTTAAAACCATTTTTGGTCAAAAGTCGTCCCAGAGTCTTTGTGGAACAATCATGAACCATATGTTTTTCTTTTAATTTTGCCATGATATTGTTTAGGTTAGGCATAATTTTAGCTGCATACATATTATATATTGTCTCACTAATAGGTTCCAAGAGGTAAGGTTGAATTTTTTAAGAGCTTCCCAAATCCTTTCTTGTTTTTCTATATTTCGAACCAGTCTTTATTAAACGGTACACTGTTACACAAGAAATTTTTGTTAATATCGCCGTTTGCTTAACAGCTTCATATTTGGTCATTTTTTTAGAAAGTCCGTCAAATACATCTAACACCATATTTTGCTCAGTTACACACAAATTCTTCCTTTGGTGAGTACTTGACCCCGCACTTCCATCTTTATCTTCTAAATTATCCGTAGGTTCATTTTCGTCAGGTAAATGCGTATCACTTTCCCATGGCCGCCACATTTATTGTTCTTTGATAAATACTAAATTTTATATCACAACGCGCTTTTTTTCAACAAACTCTGGCTGAAAGAACCACAAAATATACTGCTTAAGAATGACTAATTGCGTTATTTAAATATTGTGACAATGATCCCGCCCCATTTAATGATTCTACGAAAATGTACTTATTAAGTACTTAGCAATTACCGGAAATATAAAATTGTTTATAAATTTGTATTCAGGTCAACCGCAGGAATTTCTCTTAATTATTTTTAAATGTTACAAACAAAGACATGTTGTATAACATTTTACAAAAATATTTTTTAATGGATTTGGAATAAGTTTTACTTCTTTTTATGTATATCGATAAATAGTGTTCATTGACGAACCCACAAAACAAAATGTCTACTTATTTTCGTAACTGAAAAATATTTTTCCACCTACCTCTACCGAAAGTATACTTTTCCGGACCTGATTGTAGGGAGCAAAGTTGTACTTTTCCTCCCTAGGGAGGAAAATATTTTTCCTCCCTAGGGAAGAAAAGTAAAAGTGACGTCATGGTATTTCATTCATGAAATATAACTTATTGACGCCCTGTATAGTATAATATCTATTTTCTATTACGAAGAAGTATCTATACATTTTAACGTTTATTTATAAAACATCCTGTATTTTGCAGAATGGTAAAAAACAGTAAATTGTTATTTTGATTTAACAATGTTTACATTAATAATTTGACTTATATTTGACAGTTGACAGTTATATTGTACCTACTTGTTGTTTTAGTTCTAATAAATTTTGTTGGTTAGTTACATAAATAAATTAAATAAAAATGAAAAAATGACTTGTTATTTGAGGAAGGTGGAAAACCCATATGTATAACATGGGAGTAAAGTGCCTTTTCCTCCCTTGAATGATTACTGCCCTCCGCTACGCGTCGGGCAGTAAACTTCATTCTCGGGAGGAAAAGTTACACTTTCCTCCCTTGTTATCGAAAGTATTCATTTCCTGACCTGATTGTAGGGAGCATAGTCGTACTTTTCCTCCCTTGAATGATTCTTGAATGAAGTAAACTTAATTCTCGGGAGGAAAAATAGCACTTTGCTTCCTTGTTATACAAATAGCTATTATTTTGCCAGTCCTAAATTAAAAAAAAAGGATGAACGCAAGTATTTTTTAATACTATATTGCGAGATTGTTTACTGATAAAAACCATTGTTAAGATCAATTTGTAAAAGCACTTAAACCAACTAATAACGTCTAATAATTTAAAATTCAACACTTCTTCGGTAATTTTATTTAAATGTTGGATACAGGTTAGTACAACTCTGTAATGTCTCTCTGGGGGTTAGTGTTACAATAGGTATCAATAGCGGATTATCAGCAGGTTGGTTTTTAAAATTTCTCATAGATCTTGTCGGTCACTATACAATAAAACATTTCTGGCTTTTTATGCTCCTCTATTTATTTCAGTCTTAATGTCCTAACTACCGGTTTAGACTTAGACAAAGTTAGTATTTAAACTGCTTGAATTGCCCGGTTTTTTCTTCAGCTACAAATATTTTTGCAATTAGGTAAATATTTCTACCTTTGTTTATGGTTTTCGCCTTCTCCATATTTAATGTCAAACCCAAAGCTTCACTTGTAAAAATTAAATAATTTACAAAATATTGAAAATCCACGATGTTATCTGTCAGTATCACTGTGGCGTCGGTATACCAAATTATGTTAATAAATATATAATTAATCATCACTCTCTTTTTATTGAGGAATCTTCAGTTGGAGTTTTGAAAGACATACTGATGCTATCTTGTTCAAATACAGATTGGCGATAACTCTTTAAGATATTTTAGGGTTAGTTTGCCTTTTATGCTATCGAGATAATTCTGATCAGTCAATGAAATAGAAAAAAATACCCTTTCTTTAATCTACAAAATTTTGTACTTGTGTTTGCATGCTAAAATGTCTTTCCTATCTCAAACTAAGACATTTTTGTAATTCAAACTGACTACGGCCACTAACTTCTATTCATTTCTTCTTATTCTTCCTATTCTTTTTATTCTTCTTATTCTTTTCCTTAATATTGAACCTTTTTCTGCGTACATATAATCTGGTCCTGAACCACTGAATTGGTTTCCCCATTATGCCGGGTGTTGTGTACGGTGGTCGTTGAACAAATTTGCTATTTTTCATGCCCATGATTGGTTTTTGCCAAACCTCTCAGTAATTTTTTTAATATTCTTGTGAAGATCAATTATGTCGCCAAGTTTAAAGGGATTTTCGCTTTCAGTGTAAAGAATCTCCAAGTCTCCTTCGCCATTATGATCTTCTGCCTGCCGCATTTTGCTGTTTATATTTGGGTGTATATGTTCCTTGACCCTACCTTTGGTTTCTACCTGCATATTTCAATCACCTCTAATATTTATTTTCTCATATACTCATTTTTAACAGTTGTTATTTTGAAGAAGACAGGATTTTTGACTACTGATATTTTTATAGGGATCCATGCCTTTTAGCATTATCTGTAAATGCTATATCAGAGAACCTATTGTTTTTCTTCTTTATGCTGCTCTTGCAGCCACAGCCACCCGTTGAACATGGGCAGAGGGGACGTGGCCCCTCTAGTTTTTCGGTTGCTTTAAACTATTGTCATCCAATGTATACAAAATGTAATGTGCAACATCTTCACGTCTGCCCCATCCTTAAATTTTTTTATATAGGTGCCCATGCTTGCAGCGCTCTTCCTGAGTTTTCGTTGATTTAATGATGTCTCAATTTCTTTTTTTAACTGTAGCCAGCCTATTAACCTCAGTAATAGCGTTTCTGAACCTCATATTTATTATCACACAATGACCCAATGTCTCAAAGCGACTTGCATGTATAAAGTCTCCTGGGTGCAACTTATACCAAATAATCTTGCCAGTACCTATTGTATTGATTTTTCTCCTCCGTTGTTTCTCTAGCCTAGGTTATGCTGTCCAACTATCAGCTCTATATAGCTCCTACACTAAATTACTCGATGATCTATCTATAAGAAGTTGCAATAATTACCTCGATGTTTTCTGGTACAAAAACCCAGTGTTGGACGCCTTTAATGAAATAAGTAAGTGGAATAATACAAATAGAATTCGAATATAAAATTTAAAAATAAAAGGTATATTTATTAAAAAGACCTTTTCGGTCTACATCCCAAAACGTTTTCGAAATGATAATTCCATCATCAGTTCTACTTAGAAAGTACACGTGGTTGAGCCACTAAAAATATCTGGGTGAATGGTGTAAAGTTACTCTAATGTTACGTTGTTGTGAATATTATGTGATGTTTGAACTTAAACTTGATTTTAAATCATGGCAACAAATTGCTCCCAGCTGTGTGGGTGGCTGGCAATAAGGGAAACCTTCTGTAAATGAACTCAGTTGCTATCTAGAGTCCAGCATTTCTCCCAGGTTTTTGAGAGATGCGGTAACTAGTCCATAATCTCCTTTTTTTATTCTTCTTCTTCTTCTTCTTCAGCCTGTGCTCGTCCACTGCTGGACATAAGCCTCTTCCATTTGCTTCCATCGATTTCTACTCTTGACAATTCTCATCCACTGCTTGCCCGCGACTTGTTTGATATCATCTGCCCACCTTTTCTGCGGTCTGCTTACTCCTCGCCTGTTCTCTCTTGGTCTCCAGTTTGTTAGTCTCTGTGTCCATTTTTCGGGATTATCTCGGGCAACATGTCCGACCCATTGCAACTTGAGCCTTGCTATACGTTGTGCGACATCAGTAATCTTTGTTCTTTCACGAATGTCGATATTTCGAATTCTGTCTCTCAAACTAATCCCTAGCATGGCCCTCTCCATCGCTCCTTGGGTTGTACTGAGCTGCTCTAAGGTTTTCTTTGTAAAGGCCATGGTCTCCAGTCCATATGTAGTTACAGGCAAGATACATTTGTCATAAACTCTACGTTTTAGATACATTGGTATATCTTTATTCTTCAAGATAAAGCTTAACTTGCCGAAAGCTATCGAAGACAATTGTATACGTCTTTTTATTTCGGCTATTTGGTTTTCTTTGCCGATTTTAATGGTACATATGTCCAAGATATATATTATTGTGGTCTACATTTTCAAGACTGACGTTGTCAATAACAAGATTAGTTTGTACATTACTCATTATTTTTGTTTTCTGAAGATTCATTTTGAGGCCTATTTTATTTGACTGCTGGTTTAATTCCTTCATAATTTACTCCAGTTCCTTGATATCTGTACTGAATAATAATACTATGTCGTCCGCAAACCTCAAATGACTCAAACGTACACCATCAATGTTTAGACCTTTTTCGTCCCAGTCGAGATGTTTGAATACATTTTCCAATGCTAAGGTAAAAAGTTTTGGTGAAATAGTATTATCACCTTGTCTAATACCTTTACCAAGGCGTATTTTTTCGGTTTTTTCGTCTTCATTGATTTTGATTTGGAATGTGGCCTGTTCATGTTCACATATGTCTTTAATGAGTGTAGTGTACCGTGAGTCTATTCGAGCATCCCTTAAGGCTGACAAAAAGGACCAGGTTTCAATACTATCGAAAGCTTTGTGAAAGTCATTAAATGCCATATGTAAAGGTTTTTTTATAAATATTCGCAAAACAAAATACTTGACAAACCTCTTGGTCAGTATATATATATAAATCCCGTTCACAGCGTAATACGCCTTTGGGTTCCCGTTCGCCAAGCCTGTCTATTCTGCCAGTCTTCTTCAGATAGATTTCTTGCTGACATTGCTTTTGAGATTCCTTGGATCCATGTTGTTGGTGGTCGTCCTCGTTTTCTTTTCTCTGGTGGTACCCATTCTAATATCTTTTTGGGTAGTCTTTCTTCCCCCATACGTCTAACATGTCCGTACCATATTAGTTGTTGTTTTTCGATGTCTTCTATAATTGATCTTTGTACTTTCATTTGTCTCCTGATGTCCTCATTTTTCACATGTTCTAATCTAGACTTTCCCGCTGCTCTCCTCCAAAAATTCATTTCAACTGCCAATAGGTTACCTTTAAGTTTTTGTGATAACTGCCACACTTCTGAGCCATAGACGATTACTGGTTTTAATATGGTATTATATATTCGTTTTTTCGTTTCCGGTCTTATATTTTTTTGCCATAATACTGAATTCAACGCACCTATAACTTGTTTTCCTTTGGTTATTCTGTCTTTTATGGCTTCATCACTTCGTCCTGTCTTTGTCAGTTTTACCCCCAAATATGTACATTGGTCACATTTCTTAATAGTTTCATCTTCTAAGTCGAGGTCATCTGGATTATTTTCTCCTCCTACGCAAAGATATTGTGTTTTTTTGGACATTTACTTCGAGGCCGCATTTTTTGTACTCTTCCATTAGTTTTCTAGCCATATACTCCAGGTCTTCTTTGTCTTGGGCAATAACTACCTGGTCATCTGCATAGTGCAACGTATATAACGTTTCATCCCCAATAGATAGCCCCATCCCTTTACACTTCTTCTTCTTGGTCAGTAACAATTTAAAAATTCAGAAAGAGGACGAAGGACTGGTTGATAAAAACATATACCTTGGACGAAATTATAATAGGCCAACCAATTAGGTGAGGTACCAAGAAGAATAGCACACGGATAGGCAACATAATATACGGAGCTCTTAAAAACATATTTAAAGACGGCAACATACCAATTATTAATCTGAAGCGAATAGTCTTCGATCAGTATTTTTTGCCAGAAATGACCTACGGAGCGGAAACTCTGTCCCCAACAAAAAACAATGCTTCAAATCTAAGAATAGCACTTAGACGGATGGAGCGATCAATGATAGTAGTAACAATAATAGACAAGATCACAAATTAATAGGTACCTACTAAACAGAACCCAGAAATACCCGTACCTACGAAGGATACAAAGCTAAACTAGAACATTCAGGTGAAGTAACAGAAGAAATATCCATAGAAAGTAGAGTCAAACAGGGTTGTGTACTATCCCCTACCCTATTCCTTATTGTGATAGATTGGCCAATGAGAAAAGTAATCGACCATCGAACAGACATCAGGTGGAACCTATTCAAAGAGTTAGAAGATCTCGAATTTGCAGATGACATCTGACTGATAACTGAACACCGAAATCATATGCAAGCAAAAACTGACAAATTGGCACAGTACTTTGACATGATCGGACTTCGAATAAACACAGAGAAAACTAAACTTCTAAAAAATAATAACCATCCAAATAATAAAATAATGATAAACGGTAAAGAAGTAGAAGAGGTAGACAAGTTCACATATCTGGGATCAGTCATGGAACGAAGCGTGGGTGTAAAAAGGATATACACACGAGAATAATAAAAGGTTAACACGCATTCAACGCTTTATTTGGCAAACAAACGAAATATCGGAAACAACAAAAATTAAAATCTTTAATATAGCCCAGTAAATGAACGGGAAATTCGGCGATACCGTGTAATTTTCAGGGACAACTCCGAATTGCATGAAAATTTGGATTTAGGTTCTACTTAGCCTCCATTTTACAGTTGAAATTGTGCCGTTGGTTGCTTTTACTTGGGGGGTGACAGTCACCCCTTCTCGGGGGTGAAAAAACATACGCTCAAGATAAGACCGGAAATGGATAAATTGACTGATTTTAAGCAACTTTTGTTCTATAGAGTTTTTTACGTAAGTCAATACTTTTCGAGTTATTTGCCATTGAAAATGTTGATTTTTCAACAAAAAAACTATGTTTTCAGACGGTTTTTCGCAAATAACTCAAAAAGTAAATATTTTAACGAAAAAAATATCCTTAGCAAAAGTATAGCTTATAAAAAACCCAAAAAAATGGTGTATCAGTTAAGTCTATCAATCATATAAAAACAAAGTTGTAGCTCATGAAAAATACGTTCTTATTCGTCTAATTCCAAATCGAATATTTCAAGGTGAAATCACCGAAAAATTAAGCACTTTTCGGGAAAAAGCCATTTAAACTTTTTTAAAGTGTTTATAAAAAGCTTTGTTTTAATTGTTAACAAAAGTTTTAGAATTAAAAATAAGCGAGTTACGCTCAAAATAAAGTTGACCCTCTTTTTTTTGTAAAAAATCATGAAAATCTCGCCGTTTTTAGCTCCCCAAATGAAATTAATCGCTACCGCTTTACAAACAATTTACTTACCTATCTATTTTTTTATATAATCTGTCAGTATCACCGGTTTAAAGTGTTTATTTTTGAAAGTGTTATAATTGAGAAAGCTTGAATGGGTCACTAATCACGAGTGTATGCAAATTTTGAACAGCCATATCTTAACCAAATTTTGTTTTACGGAGAAACAAAATAAACTAGCATATTTATAATAGTAAAACCTACTTTTTTTACTCTTTAAGATTTTTCTTATCACTAATACTTTTTAAGTTATTTTGAAAAATTGAAATTTTTCAAAAATTTTTAGATTTTTTTTTTTACTATAAAACTAAATGTTTTCAAAAATAAGCACTTCAAACCAATCAAACTTACAGATCATATAAACAATACACATAAAGTTAAAATAGATGGTAAAGCCAAACGATTAATTTCATTTAGGGTGCTAAATAGAGGGCGGTTTTCACGATTTTTTTACTAAAAAAAGGAGCAAACTTTTTTTCGGTGTAACTCGTTTATTTTTGATGCTGTAAACTTTTGAAAAAAACAAACATTAAGCTTTTTTTCGATACTTTAAAAATGTTAATAAAGTTTTCCCGAAAAACGCTTCTTTCTTCGGTGATTTCGCGTTGAATTATTCGATTTGGAATTAGACGAATAAGAACGTATTTTTCATGAGCTACAACTTTGCTTGTACTCAATTTGTAGACTTTACTGGTACACCATTTTTTTCGTTTTTTATAGGCTACACTTTTGCTAAAAATATTTTTTTCGATAAAATATTTACTTTTTGAAGTATTTGGGAAAAACGGTCTGAAAACGTAATTTTTTTGTCGAAAAATCAACATTTTAAATCGCGAATATCTCGAAAAGTATTGACTTACGTAAAAAACTTTATAAAACAAAAGTGCTTAAAATAAGTCAATTTATCAATTTCCGGCCTTATTTTAAACACGCGTTTTTCACCCCACGAGAAGGGGTAAATGTCACCCCCCAAGTAAAAGCAACCAACGGCACAAATTCAACTTTGAAGTGGAGGGTAAGTAGAACCTTAATCTAAATTTTCATGCAATTCGGAGTTGCCCCTGGAAATTACACTCCAAAACGGTCATTTATTGGGCTAATAGTTGCATTAAAAGTACACTGCTCTATGGAGCAGAAACATTGAAACCGGACGAAAATACAACTAAAAAACATACTAAAAAAAATATACTGGCCAAACAAAATAACTAATACAGAACTATGGGAAAGGACAAAGCAAACTAACATATCTACTACAGTCAAGTTAAAAAATGAAAATTGATTGGCCACACTTTGAGGAAAGACCAAAGCAGCATAGCAAGACAAGCACTTGAATACCAACCAGAGGGGAAAAGAAAGAGAGGCAGACCAGATAACAGCTGAAAAAGAACAACAACGAGAGAACACGAAAAAATTTGACTAAGATGGGGCCGAAGTCAAAAAGAGAGCAAAAGATAGAAGAGAGTGGAGGGAATTAGTTCACAATTTATCCAGAGAATAAAAACAAAAATAGATGCGCTGTCCCGGCCAGACAGCAATCTTACACTTTTGGCCAAGAAACGCATAAGCGCCCAATACTCCACAAGGAGGGATGGAACGAGAGAGAGAAACAGAACCCGAGTTACAGATGGTCTGCAGAGAGCTTGCAGATTGAAATGGAGATCTGCTGGCCACGTGGAAAGGATGAAGGATGGAGGGCGGACAGTCAAGTTAACCGAATGGAGACCAATAACATATAAACGAAACAGAAGAAGACCACCTATAAGATTGCAAGATGATCTGCAAAAGATGCCGAAAAATTAGGACATAGGCCCCCAAACAGGGTCCTGATTCATCTTCATGTGTCTTATTCGATTATCGAGCGTTGGCTATCAAATTGGTTATAGTAATTTTGTTGATGGCAGCTCTGAAAAGAGATGCAGAGGATCTGTAAACTCTTCTCTCAGGTTTCTAAGCCATGTCGTTCTTCTTCGACTTGATCCGCTTCTTCCGTCTACCTTGCCTTGTATTATTCAATGGAGTATTTTATTATATCTCTCTGGGTGTGGCTAACATAATCAAAATATTCAAGTTTGCGATTTGTCTTGCAGTGCACTTAAAACGGCCTGTTGATGATGGTATTTAGTATCTAGGAATAATTTAGTAGTTATATTTACTGCTACCTACTTATTTCTGTATCCTATTTTTGTTCTTTTTTTATATTTTTTATTGACTATATATTTATATCGTGCGAGTGTGGTATTTTTTCCATACTTTTTGACGTTTAAACATCTTTGTTGCCTTATGTCAAAGATAATATTACCTATTAGTAGTGCTCTTTTTTCAAATGTTATAGGTTTGTTCTAGCATCAGTTTCAAACGGTTTGAAACCATCAGCAAATAGTGGACCAGTGCGAGCAGAGGGGATAGCACTGGTGACTGTATTATGTTCTCTCACTGACCAACTGTTTGCTGGCGGTTTCTGACTAGTTTCACTGTTTGCTAGAACAAACCTAATATTATTTCCTTAAGGCCATCGGTACATAATTCGCAAATATTTTACGGCTATCCCTACTTTTTCTGTCTTTACACGGCAACTTACGTGTAGTAAAATTCTCACTGGTATGGATATGTAAACTTTACTTGACAATGTCATCATTAACTTTAAAAATGGCTTTTGCATGTTCTTGGATAACTGTTGCTTGTATAATTAATTGCCTTAATTATTAATTCAGTTAATTAATATGATAATTTTTTCACTAACTATGTATTCAGTGATTGTAATAATTTATCAACTGTACAACAAAAACTAGTAATTAATCGAGAAAAGAGGAAAAGTGATAAAGTGATTTTTTAATAATATATTGTTACTATGAAACGCTTACAATTTTGAACATCTTTAACGACAAAATACTTGGATCACTGAATATATCCTGGTGTATTCTCTGCTTTGAATCTTCCATAAATAATAAACAATAAATAACTTTTTTTTAAGTTCACGTCTTAAATCAATTATTTATGAAATACACTATCAATATTATTTAATCAACAACTCAAAATACACCCGATGCCATGTCAAATAGTTAAAATTATCACTGATTGTCACTGTCTGACTGACAATATGCTGATATTATTCTATTCGACTGAGTGCGTTGTATGACAAAGATAGATTTGGAAAATATTACCTCGGACATTGTGTTCATTTTTTTCGAATCCTGAAAAAAACAATAAATATTTTTGAACAATTTAAACGCAGAATGAAAGACTAAATTATTACCGAGGGCCAAAAGTCCCTTAGAATAAAAAGTTTATTTTGAATGAGATATTTGAAATTAAAAATCACACTAAATTTTCTCTTAGTTTTTCACCCCTGTAACTTATTAAAATAAACATTATAGAAGTTCTCAGGGACTTTCGGTCCTCTCTAATAACGTAATGTTTCATTCTGCGTTTAAATTTTTCAAAAATACTTATTACTTTTCTCAGAATTCGAAAAAAATGAATCCCTTTTGAACAGCATTGAAGCAGAAACTACGTACCCATCCAATTAAAAACAATACGAACAAATTCATGTATTCCGGACAAATCCTTGAAGATATTTACTTTTTAGTATTTATTTTGAAATGATCTCTTTCTGACGCCTTAATTTCAAGAAATCAGTCATTATACAGAGGACACTTCCACTTCAGGTGACACTATTACAAATCCATCCAAATATATCAATTTTATCGTTATTTGCTAAGAAAGAGTAACATATTAAACGGTACATTTCTCGATGAGTACTTATCACTAAGTACACAAACGTGAAATGGGGCCAAGTAAAAGAGATAAGAAATTTATTTGAAAGCATGTTCAGTAACCACACAAGATCGTACCTATCCCTTTTATTTGTGGTACCTATGTGAAGTTATCGCCTATGGTTATTTTTAAGAATTTTACTTAGACCGTTATCAAATCGGGAGTTTTTAGAAAAATATTAGGCAGGAGAATTTATATAATATTTTTTTAAACTTACCTTTCTATTAACTTTCTATTATTAATATTTTACGTATCTTATCTTTTTAATATTAATATTTCTTTGGTATTTATTACACAGGCCTACAGTGTTTTTGGTGCCGAAGTATTTAAAGCTGATTTTGGGTATATTTGGGGTGCTGATTCCGAATATGGCCTTAGTTTTGCTCTATCAGCTCTAGTTTTCAAGATAACGTAGATTATGCCAGCTTTTATGCATTAAAATTGGAATATGCTGATATGAATATACTAAACTAAAATAAAAACCAAACAATTAAAAAATACGTATATTTTAAGCCATTTCATCATCATCATCATCCTCCTCCTCCAGCCCTTTGCGTCCACTGCTGGACATAGGCCTCCCTCATTTTTGTCCATTGTGCTCCATTTTGAGCACTTTGCATCCAATTTCTTGACATTTTCTTGAGATCGTCAGTCCAACGAGTAGGGGGTCTTCCTCTACTTCTTTTGTCTAATTTCGGCCTCCACTCAAGTAATCTCTTCTTCTACCTCCAATTACTGATTCGGGCGACGTGCCCGGCCCAGTTCCATTTCAGGGTGGCAATTCGGGAAATTACATCGGTAACTCATGTTCTTAGTCTAAGTCTTAATTTCCCACTCGGTCACGAAGCGATATACTCAGCATTGACCTTTCCAGTTTCCTCTGAGCTATTTGCAGCATTTTAGAAGTTGTAGCTATCAATGTCAAAGTTTCGGCACCATAAGTCACCACAGGCAACACAAATTGGTCACATGTTTTACGTTTTAAAGAAATTGGTACATCGCTTTTGAAGATGTCTTTGAGTTTTCCATAGGCTGCCCATGCCTCGTCTTCCTTGGTAGCGGTCCTCAATGGTTTTTATCTCTTGGTGAAGTCTCTCACCTTGCTCATTACTTGTGTCATCTAAGTTTTCAGGTACAGGTGGCTGTGAAGATAGTTGACTTTGATGCTCATATTCCATCCAAGTCATTCAGCAAACGGTTTACCAGCTCAGCATAGTTTTCACTTTTGTGATTTCCCAGAAAATTTTTCATAATATCAACAAATGAAAGCCGAGCTTTTTTCTCTACTTCATTCATTGACCCCACAAAAGCCGGATCCTCTGTAAGAAGTCTGATCTGTGGTCCATCAAAGATTCCAGCTTTAAGTTTTTCCATACTTATCTGGGGAAGCTTCCTTCCTATGTAGGCGAAGCATGGTCCATGGGCTATGAGCCATTATTAGATGGAGGCTGAATGGGTTTACAAGTGGTAAATATATCATTTTAAAAGTTTAAAAATACTCTCCAAGCTGTTTTATTTCCTTATAAAATAGTAATGTAACGATAATAAACTATTATTTCTTGCATAAATAAGGCATAATACAGTGAGGGCAACAAATATATACTGAGGAATAAGTTTAATTAACAATGTTCATTCCTTTGAATAGCACATTCTTCATTATCTCAAATATTAAAGCTCTAATTTCGGATTTTGCCATATCCATAAAACTAGAGCTGATACAAAAAAACGAAATCCATATTTCGATTTATCGCCCCTAATATAGTAAAAATCAGCTTAAGGATTCACGGCACCAAAACAAATTTTTTTTCTGTAGGCCTGTGTTATTTTAATACTTTAGACATTTTTCTTATAGATCAAAAGATTACTGTGAAATGCATAGAACAAACAAATTTTTAATATCTTAAATATTTTCCTGGATTTTAGTCGCTTTTGTGGTGTTCGAGCTTTGTATAGGGCATACCGTTCGTCTGCCATCTGTTTAGTTTTCTCTATGTGCCCTGCAACACCTATTCGTGTGGAGGGTTCTGCAAAACCCGTTGCTTTAAATTTAAGAGGGGCGTCGGTTTCGTGTACCCCGTTGCTATCCTGCATGTCTCATTTAGCGCAGTATCAATTTGTTTGTTGTGGAGTGTGGGCAGATCTGCTCCAAACGGGGAAAGCATATCAGCAGTTAAAAAACACAACCTGTGTCGTTGGTTTTAAGACACCAAGACATGTACCTCATTTACTTCCTGTCAGTTTTCTGAGTATGCTGTTTTTGTTACCTGGAGGTGAAGGATCAGTCCAGAGTTACTCCAAGATATGCAGGGTGGACCAAAGAAAAGAGTCCACCTCGGTATATGGCAGTAGATAGTAGATTTTAAGGAATTGCCGAAACAGGTCGACTTTTGTTCTAAGGAGAACACATTTTTACGATACTTACATCTGTCATTTGTCATCCCCTTCCCTTCTACGTCCCCAACACCTTATTTTTAGGGAATAGCGGTCATGTGGTTGTTCATTTGAAAGGGTATTCAATTCTCTATTTAGTAATATAAACATTATCATAATTATTTATACAGGATGTCCAAATTTTTTTTTAAATTAAATTAATTGACAACAAAGAAAGAAGAATGTATGTAACTTATTTTATTTATAATACATTTTACTGTTGCTCTAAAACAGAAAAAAATTTTATTTCTCAAATAATCATTGCTTTTCGATTAAATTCAATGCTCAAGCCACCTGCCTCTTGGGAGTTTGAACATTTATTTTAAACATTTAATTTAATAAAAGCAATGTTTATTTGCAAAATAAACATTTATTTCTGTTTTCTGGCAACAGTAAAATGTATTTTAAACAAGATAAATGACATACATTCTTCTTCTTTTTCGTCAATTAATTTATTTAAAAAATTATTTTTGGACACCCTGTACAAATAATTATGATAGTGTTTATATTACTGAATAGAGAATTTAATACCCTTTCAAATGAGATGCCACACGACCCCTATTCCCTATTTAAATCTAAGGTGTTGAGGACATGGAAGGGAGGGGGTTGACAAATGACAGATGTATGTATAGCAAAAATGTGTCCCCCTCAGAACAAAAATCGACCTGTTTCGGCATTTCCTTAAAATCTAATATAACTACTGCCAAATATCGAGGTGGACTCTTTTCTTTAGTCCACCCGGTATATGTTGATCTGCGTGTGTTCTAATAAATTACCATTCTACAAATTTGGAGGTTTCGTTTGAATGGCAGCTAATCTGGAAAGCTCAACGTAGGTAGCGCTTGTGTAGTTGGAGATCACGTCAACTTACGCCAACTATTCAAGTCAATCTTTTAATTTGAGTCTTTGAATTTAATTTGAGAAAATAAAATGCCTCAATGTTGTGCTGTGCTTTCGTGCTTATCGAGAACATCAGGATACAGGTTTCCCAAAGATATTCTGATGAGAAAAAGTGGATTGTAGCAACAAGAAGGGATAAAAATATCTGCCAACAATAAATGGACGTATCTGCAATAAACATTTTGTTGAAACAGATTACGTATTGGCCCTGGATTCGACTGTAAAAAATCGGATACTTCACTATAAAACTCAGATCAACATAAATATTTTTATTTTGGTCTGAGCTATAGAAATAAAATATTAAGACGATGATTAATATAGCTTACCTTTCGATACGGGCTTCCTCTTTTCCAGTAATTCTCGCATTCCAGCAAAAAGAATATCGAAAGAAAATGGAAGAACTGAAACTTATTAATGAAAAGGCGCTTCAAGATATTAATCAATTACGAAATGAATTAACAATCTCCAACGAAAGAATACAAAAATTAGAAAGAGAGGGAAGAAGGAAAAATATTGTAACTCAAGGACTGCAGATTGACACCGATCAACCACTCTTGCTAGGGAATGAGGTAGAAAAATTCATAGAAAAGGAAATGCGAGTAAAAGTAAACGCTATTGAAGCAAGAAAGCTGAAAGACAAAATATATTTGGTAGAGATGGATAGCAAGATAGAAAAGACCAAAGTAATGCAAAATAAGATGAAACTCAAACAACTGAGAGAAAGAATATACATAAATGATGATCTGACGAAGGGCGGAAAGGGAAATAATGGACAAAATGAGAAGAATTGCTAAGGAAAAGAAAATCAAAGGAAATAGCACAAAAACAGGGTACCAAAGACTGACAGTAAACAATGAATTATAGAAATGGAAGAAAGAAATGGAGCAGCTGGAAAGAATAGAGGAAGGCATTGCAAAATACTAGAATTGAATGCAGTATTAGGAGACCCAACAAAGATGACCAGGCAAAGAAAACGGAAACGAGAATCGAAAAATAATAACCGAGATAATGGCAATAAAGCAGAACTAGTTAAAATAGCGACGTGGAATATAAGAGGATCATCCAAGGAAGGAAAACTGAAGCATCTAGTAAACGAAGCCAAAAAATATAAAATTGATCTTGTGGCAACAAGAGACTAAGCAACTGGGACAGGGCAGTTGGAAATAGATATGGCTATATAAATAGTGGAGGCTGTTAAAGGGCTTCCTTTTTTCCAGTAACTCTCGCATTTCTTCTTCTCAATTCGATTTTCAACGTACAAACAGTCCAATATCCGTATTTTTTGCCATAATTTATTATTTATTAAATCGTAAACAAAAACACCATATACAAACTTTACGAATTGTCAAAACGTTAACCCCCAACTACACTAGCGCCGCCAAGCGGGAGCAATGGCGTACATAGCTGCCATTACTCTGCACGAAGGTGGAAAGCGAATACTTGGGTTTTAGAAGGATTGGGTCTGAGGTAATTCTGCAGCTGGAGGAAATGCTTGGTTTCAGTCAGCGTGGGTTGATCGTTTGTTCTGTTAACCACTGACATGCGGTATGCCATATCTTGCCGAAAATATATTTTGTTGTAAAACGTGTTTTATAAAAGATTAGGAACACCATCTGTGTACCTTCAAAAGTGGTGTGTAATTGCACCTACTCCCAACTCCTGCAGTTTTAGTATGGTTTATCAAGTGTATTCTTTCGCTATTAGTATGGCAGCAAGTTCATCCAGTTGTTCTACCTTCAAGTGGAAAGCACTATTTTACTATTTTTGAGTTACGGATACTCAAGTTTTTTGTAATTCGGGTTATACAGGATTTTGTAAGAACCTCCACCATTTTTTTAAATATTATGCACGCATTCAAAATTTTCTTGAAGAAATAAAGTTTATTTTATTTTGAGCAGTATTTTATTTTACAGCAGTGTGAAGGATCATTTCGTAGTTGATGTAAAAAAAAAACAAATATGGTGATATAAGGCAAATTCATTTTGAAAACAAAAGAGAATAGACAACGGTGTGGCATACCGCATCTCAGAGTGTACGTCCTGAGTCCTGAAACATCCATGTCACTAGTTAAGGGATATATATTGAAAAGCATTAGTCCTAAAACACTTCCATGTGCAGGCCTTCTTTTAAACTCTCAACATACTTACTTTATCCTCCAGCACGACGGAAAAACGTCTGTTTTGCAATAAAGCATATAATACCTTACCCAGATGGTGGTATTGACAGTGTCGTACAGTTTGTGGAGCAATGTGTTATGCCTTACCGTGTCATAGGCTGCTGTCAAATCTACAAAAGCAGCCCCTGTTTAAGTTTTTCTTAGAAGCTCTCTTCAATGTATTCTGTTAGTGCGAGGATTTGACCGGTGCAAGATTTGCTGGATCTGAATCCTCCTTATTATGATGAGGTGCTTGTCGACATATTTTTCTATTGTGGCGAGGATGAGTCTTTCGTATAATTTGAAAAAGTGACACAACAGGGAAATAAATCTATAGCTACTAAAATTTTCTGGGTCCTTTTCTGGTTTTAACAAGGTTATTCATTTAGATTTTCTCCATGATTTTAAAATTTGGCAAGCTTTACAGTTTACAGCACATGATATAGAGTTACAAGATCCAGTTTTTTGCTCCTCTGCCTATATGCTTTATTTCTTTACTACATATATCATCCACACCTGCAGATTTTCCGATTTTTAATGTGTTCATCCCGTCGTGGAGTTCTATTAGTGTTTCCTAGGTGATTTATTTGTCTCCTGATTCAATTTTCGTCTAGTGTTTGAGTCTTTATATCGGTTCTTAGTGTTCTTCTATTCATAAGAAGTTGAGTAGCGACTTGGTTTGCTGTAACCTTTTAAGGCGATTTATGAGCTCTGTTCGCGCTGCATATCCTGAATGTACCCAGAGGGAGAACGCCTGCGTATTACAAAATTGAGCGTTCGCGGAGGCCGAATCTTCCCTCTGAACACTCTCCGGATTTTTAATTCGGTATTCGCGCAGTACAGAAAAAAGATCCTGCACGTGTCCGGGATACCCTCTCGACGTTCGAGAATTTTGTTTCGGATTTTAAGTTCGCACAGGCGCACAAAATATTTGGGCAGAATTTCTTGACATTCTGTTCTTATTCCTTCCAATTCTTAAGCTAAATTATTGTTTTGTTAAACAATTTGTAGATGTAGATTCTGGTTTGTAAGTTTTGAAATTATGTAAAGTGTTGTATCATTTAAATATTCTTCAAACAAATTTTAATATTTTTTATATTAAAGCGTTTTTAGTTGTTTTTGTCAATGTTTTCCATTTAGTATGTTTATAAATAAGTAGGTACATTTTCTAGTATTATTATCTTATTACTTTTCATTCGATATTCGATAATTGTCTATTACGGTAGTATGTATTACAATAAATTGTACTCTGTTTTTACTTGATTTCTTCTATCTAGATGAGCTTATAAGTACCTACATATTCTTGTGGTTTATTTTTCAGTTAGTTTATGAGTTAAATTAGTCTCTTCTTGAATATGTATAATGAAACATAAACAAAACATCACACTTATTCTGAAACTATTTCTTGTGTCTTGTTATATTTCATTACTTTTGTGGGGTAATAATAAACCACAACACAATGCCACAACCTATCAAATTCGATACATGTATCAAAATTGGAAATGATTGCTTTACTAAATTATTCCTTCCTTCAGATAATGTTCAACCCCCAGGAAGTTAAAGGTAATTTTTAAATCTAAATAACAAGCTGCAATTTCCAAGTAACTCAACAATCTTTTACTCTCTTCAAAAATTTAAGCTGGATTTCGGCGTGGAAATACCACATTATATTGTCGAAATAATAAAGACGCTAATCAAATTTCTAACTTCTAAGAAAGGCATTGAATAGAAAGTTAATCCTTTGCCTGTTGCTGTTATTCTCTTTTTCTTTGTTGACATACATATTTGTTGCATTTGCATTTTTTGTTGACATTGATTTCGTAATAAGAAAGGGACAAGAAAAAGCTTCCTTCTCTAACCTTAATATATGCAACCCGTCATTACATTACGAATCCGAAAATTGTTCGTGGAATGAAAAATCCTGAACATGTCCAGGATAAGTTTACGTTGACGTCTGCGCCTTGGAAACTAATCCCGAACTTACTCTGAATACGTTCGGGTTATACAGCGCGAATACTACTTATATGTGCTACTCTGTGTCATGTTCATTTTTTTCAGAGTTTTAATAAACTTTTTCTTTCTGGCTTGACTCAGCTGTTGGAATAGGAATGTAGAAGTAGGAACTCTAGGCAATAATTGTAACATCGATATTTTATATGATATATGTATAAAAAGTTCAGAACTTCTATACTTAAAATATACAAAGGGTGTGACATAAAACACAAGCTTATATTCATAATTTTTAATTGATCTATATATAACGTCTTATTTGTTTACTAAAATTATTACCAATACATTAGACTTATTTTTTCTTTATCTTTTAGTCACATTAGGTATTTAAGACACTTATCCAAAAAGCCATCATTAAACTGACACCGAAATTAATTTTTAGACAGGAAACAGAAGAAATGGTGTTTCATGTGCAAATTGCAAAACAAACAACACAACACTTTGGCGAAGAAACAATCAAGGGGAACCAGTTTGCAACGCTTGCGGTCTCTATTTTAAATTGCACGGGGTAAGTTTTTAGTAACACATACAACCGTAAAAATAAAGCTTTGTATAAAAATCTATTCAAAAAAGTAAAACATTCAGGCGACAGATCTAGTCTGACATCGTGTGTTGTCTCAACTCCATCCAGATGGTTGGGTGCTTACACCCACACCCGCATCATATACAAAAGTGTTTTAATGTGTTTTTTGCAGTCTCTTAGGCCAGTATTATACTAGGCAACTGGTGACGCCACCAAGTTGCTCCACCAGTGACTCATTACGTCACGGGGCATTTAAGTAAATGAGACCTATTAGACTACGGTAACTGGTTGCGCCACCAGTTGCCCATATCGGCCACCAGTTGCCCATAATATTTTGTGTGCTTTAATTTGGTGGAGCCACTAATTGCGCCACTAGTTGCGCCACTAGTTGCGTCACCAGTTATCTAGTCCAATAATAGCCTTAACGTGCTGGGTTTAAGATGTCTTTTTGATAACTTTCGAAGTTTTTGAAGGAAAACATTTGTGTTTTTCCACCAATGGGAATACTCTTTAGTAGTGGTGCTTTTAAATTTTGACCATAGCTCTGAAGATGGCTTTGGCTACCCTTACAATAGAAAAACTCTTCTTCAGTGAGTGTTGATTCATTACCAACTATTTTCAAACCGTGGCCATTCTTACTTTATTAGCAATAACGCGGAAAATCTCGTAAAACCGTGCCCGTAAAAAAGTTATTTAGCCAAGAAATTCTTCTTCCGGGATTTATTCTTATTGTGTTATTAGTTACTATCTCTTGCTATTTACCAATACGTGAAAACCATATTTAAAAAGCCACAATCTACTTCCAGCAACCTTACATGAAGATTCTGCCAAACCATGATTCTACACAATATGCTCAACTTACTTTTTTAGCAATAAAACATTCTTTGGGAAGGGGGAGGTGGAATTAGACAACTGCTCTGAACATTAGTAGAATAGACTATCGGTTTACAAAGTTAGTACAAACATTGTACCAAAACGCCGCAATGCGTGTAAAACTACATGATACCACCAGAGAAATTCATTTCAAATATCAAGCGAGGTGTGAGACAGGGTGATACTCTCTCACCTAAATTATTTATAACGGTCCTCGAATACGCATTTAAAATGTTTAAGTGGAAAAATAGAGGAATAAAAATAGACGGGGAAATGCTCAATCATTTGTAGGTACTTATTACCGAAGATTTGGGTGAAGCACAACAAATGCTACAAGAATTAGAAAAAGTATATTCAACAATAGGTCTAAAAATGAACCTCAGTAAGACTAACTTTACGACAAATTTTGTTCCTAGCGAACACCTAACCATCCAAAATCAAGTGCTAGAATTGACAGAAAAGTACATACATATATCTATCCCGGTCATGAAATCAGAATAAGCAAGTATAATCCGACCTGTAAATTTCGACAACGTCAGACCTGTGAATTTCGAATAACACTTGTAAGAGACATCTTTAAGAGCAACATCCCGATAGCTATGAAACGTAAGACATTTGACCAATGCGTTCTTTCTATTATGACATACGCAGCAGAAACTCTTCAGCTCACAAAGACAACAGTACTAAAAATGCGAGTGGAACAAAGGCCAATGGAAAGAATGATTCTCGATGTGACAAAATAAGGAACCAAGACCTGAGGAAAAGAACAGGTATCACTGTATAGAATAGCACACTGTATGGGATATCACAAGCTGAAATGGAATTGAGCAAGTCACGTAGCCAGACTAAAAAACTCAAGATGGACCAGAAAACTAATTGACTGGCTCCCAAGAGAAGACAAACACAGCAGAGGACGACCACCATCACACTAGATGGACGACATTAAACGAATATCCAAGAAATGGCAACAATACCTGCAGAACCATGGAGATTGGCGAAAAATGGGAGAGACCTATGTCCAGCAGTGGACGAAAAAGGTTGCATGATGATGATGATACTTTCCCTCTAAGATTCAACTGATCGTATGACATGTTGAACTACAACATCACACATGTAACGATTATCATTCAAACGGTCGTATCGGTTTGAGTTGTATATAAGTAGGACTATGGTTGTATCGTCTGTTAACGTTTAACATACCTCGTTCGATGGCCCTCTTCCTTCTGTGTTCTTCAACATGCCGCATTGTCCGGATGTTTTAATGGAGTAGAAGCCTACATTACAATATATCACAAATTGATGTAATATAACAGGTATACTACCAAGACAAGCTGTCTGTCTTTTATCAAAGAGTTGATAAATATTAGTATCTCTACAGTAGAAAATATCAGTTTATCCGGGGTAGATATAGATACAAAAAATTATCTTTTTTGATATAGAGCAATAGTAACAATAAAAATCTCTTGTAAACATAAGATACACTATCTAACATACGTAACGTATGAAGATAATGTTCATATGGGAAGATAATCTATCAACAAATTCTATCTATCGTTGCAGGTTAACCGACCGATGAGTATGAAAAAGGATGGCATCCAAACACGTAAGAGAAGACCCAAAAACTCCGGTGGAAATCCTGGCCCATCTGGTCAAGTCAGGCTTGGTGAGTACCTTATAATCCATACTATATTTTTATCAATTAACTGATAAAATTATACAGGTTTAACTTTTGTAATTTCCAAAATACTGCAACTTTTTTAGTTCGATGGTTAATTTCATCTTTCCGTCAGTATTCTTTGCATCCCTGTATATGGTTTTACTCGTTTTCTATAACTTGAAATGTTTCATATATCATACCCAGTACCCAGACATAATTGTTGTATGTATAAATGTTCTATAATATCACAGTTATTATTAATTCTTCGTTCTTTCTTATTCTTTATATTACTTTCTATCGTGTACCTGCAATATTTTTGACTAAAACATCATAATATGATAATAATATACAGATATGATTCTACTTTCCAAAAGAATATAAGTAGGTATCTCTTTGTTGTTTTTTTTTTAGTCTAAACTTAACTTCATGGTGTAAGTTGTAACTGATAATTAATTTTCTTCAATATATAATTCTCTCTTTGTAGCTCCTACTTGACAATTTTTACTCTTTTACATGACTTTCATTGTAGATGAGTTTTTTTAAGTACCTACTTCAATATACATGTTTTCTCACTTCTGTAAATCTTGAGATATTTGCGTATTATACCTTTTACAGTAGCTATACCCAGTATCTATTTTTTAACTTATTTAATACTTTTCTTATTGAATGACAAATACACAGACTGAAATAATCTGTCAATCGACAAATAATACTAAAGTTGAATCACTTTTTTCCAATTCAAACTTCGACTTTAAAACATTCTAGTACTAGTTTTAGACATCAGATAGGTGTGTCCTTTACCACATCTTTTATTGTCAAGCAAGCAAGCAATAGTGTTTATAACCCAGCACTGAGAGACTGGTACACCCCTTGAGAATGACATTCGGGTGATACAATTTATTGGGGCCAGGAGGATTTACTCCCATAAGTAGGAATCACTCTACCCCGCCCCAATGTCCCAGACTATCCACTTCCCCTCCCCTCGATAGCAGTCTGATGCACTAGAGGGGCTCTCCATCAGCAAATTGCTTATCTCCCACACGAAATCTTACCCCGAACTATGCAGGCCAGCGTGAGTTGCTCTATTGCCGGTATTTCTAGTGACCTATCATCGATCTGTATTGGTTGCTGGAGCCTCGAGTCCCCGCTCTGAGCTACGTCCAGTTTGATGACTCGGCTCAGAAAATCTCGAAATATTTTGCTATACGTGGCTTTGTCTAGCTTGTGATGTCTTCGCAAATATACTAGAAAACTCCAGATATAGGGTCGACTAGTTCAAACGATAACGTGTCATGTAGAACTCTCATGTAAAAGCGTGAAAAGCGTGGGCTAATTTATCATACAACTGAACGGGCCGACACTGGAGAGTGCCGGGGACGTGCGCTTTCTATTGTTCTACGGCACGTATCGTGTACACCCCATCCTAACATAAATCAGCCTTTAAGGGTCGGCGGGAGTCTAGTACTGGCCTTGTGATCATCCTTGTTTCCATCACAAGTTTTCTCAACTCTATGAAGAGAAGTTTTCTTCTTAGAGGGTGAAAATTTCATGACTTAATTCTGTTTATATTATTATTAAAATAAATCGTTCCTTAAAACCACTAAAGCAGATTATATTTGTGAAGGAATTTTATATTATTAAGCAAATACATTTTTTACAACCGTTTCTTTTTTAATTATATAATTTTAAGAGAACAATAGTAAAACTTTTATTAATAAAATTATTAGAGATTAATTATTTTTGCAAGCAGTACCTATTATCTTTAAAATAACGTTTTTTAACAAAGTTAGGAATTTCTACGAAATTTTGATATGTAGGTATCGACATTATCTTTAATTTGCTTATCGTGTTTTATAATGTTTATGAATTAAGGCTATGGGTACATAATTCGCAAATATTTTACGTGTATCCCTACTTTTTCTGTCTTTACACGGCAAATTACGTGTAGTAAAATGCACACTGGTGTGAATATGTAAACATTACTAGAATGTCATTCTACTTGAAAATGTCATAATTAATTTAAAGAGATGGCTTTTGAATGTTCTTGGATAACTGTCATTTTTATAATTGCAAATTATTAATTCAGTTAATAAATGTGATAATTTTTTCACTAACTATGTTTTCAGTGATTGTAATAATTTATTTGTACAACAAAAACTAATAATCAATCGAGAAAAGAGGAAAAGTGTTAAAGTGATTTTTTAATAATATGTTGTTATTTTGGAACGCTTACAATTTTGAACATCTCTAACAACAAAATACTTCGATCACAGGATATATCGGATGTATTCTCTGCTTGGATCTTTCACAAATAATACACAATAAATAACTTTTTATTAAGTTCACGTCTTAAATCAATTATTTATCAAATACACTATATATCAATAATATTTAATCAATTTCTCAAAATATTCCCGATGCAATGTCAAATATTTAAAATTGTCACTGATTGTCAGTGTCTGACTGACAATATATGCTGACAATATTATATTCGGTTGAGTGCGTTGTAAAACAAAGACAGATTTGGAAAATATTACCACGGCATTGTGTTAATTTTTTTCAAATCCTGAAAAAACCAATAAATATTTTTGAAAAATTTAAACGCAGAATGAAAGACTAAATTATTACCGAGGGCCGAAAGTCCCTTAGAATAAATAAAAAGTTTATTTTGAATGAGATATTTGAAATTAAAAATCACACTAAATTTTCTCTTAGTTTTTTCACCCCTGTAACTTATTAAAATAAACATTATAGAAGTTCTCAGGGACTTTCGGCCCTCGCTAATAACGTAATCTTTCATTCTGCGTTTAAATTTTTCAAAAATACTTATTAGTTTTCTCAGGATTTGAAAAAAATGAATCCCCATTTGAATAGCATTGCAGCCGAAAATACGTACCGATCCTCTTAATGTGGATTTCAATATATTTTTACGGAAGATCAGCGACAAAAAATAATCTCGTAATATAAACCCCGCATAAAAATTAACGAAGCTGTTTCTGAAGAAGTTAGTAACGTAGATGAAAAGCATAAATGTCTTGTTTCTTTTCCTACTTATACCTACATCTAACACTTTTTTGAAACCACCATTTAGTTGTTTTCAATTATTTCTATATTCAACGTTGTTGTCCTATCTGCTTTTGGTGAACCCAATTACTATAGAGGTTTGCGATAAGTACATAAAAATCTTTCCTTAGCATACCACATAAAACGGGTCTGACAAAGACCCAAGGGCATGGAAAAGAAAGTATATGGAGGATAAAGTAAAACGTATTGATATATTAATCAAAAAACGACTAGAAAAATATGTGGAGGAGAGTCTAAGTCTAGGAGATCAACAAGCGATAAAATTTTTATGTTGAAACAAATCCTGATCAATTCCTATGAATATAACATTCCAGCACAAGTACTGTTTATTGATTACAAGGCTGCTTACGATACAATAGACAGAAATAAAGTAATAGAAACGCCAAGAAAGTTCCATGTATCAACAAAAATGATAAGATTAGTAAAAGTTACACTAGAAAACCATTTTTATGCTGTGAAATGCAATACAACAATCTTAGAAGATTCGAAGTGAAAGTAGGGGTTTGTCAAGGAGATCCATTCTTCTTCTTAAAGTTCCCTCTCCTATCGGAGGTTGGATATCATAATGGCTATGGTCACTTTGTTGGCTGCTGCTCTGAATAGTTGTAATGAACTACAGTTAAACCATTCTCTAAGGTTCCTCAGCCAGGAGATGCGTCTTCTTCCTATGCCTCTTCTTCCTTGGATCCTTCCTTGCATAATAATTCTCAGCAACTCATATTTTTCTCCTCTGCTAATGTGACCCAAATATTCCAGTTTTCTAGTTTTTATACTTTTCATAATTTCTAACTCCTTATTTAAACGTCGTAGCACTTTAACATTGGTAATCCTTTGAACCCACTGAATTTTCAATATTCTTCTGTAACACCACATTTCGAACGCTTCTATTCTTCTTATGTGTTGTCTCTTCAATGTCCAAGCTTCCATTCCGTATAGCAATATAGAAAATATGTAGCATCTTAGAGCCCTCAATCTGAGAGGCAACTGAAGGTCTTTGTTTGTAAGCAGTGTCTTCATTTTTATAAATGCTTGCCTTGCAGTTTCAATTCGGACTTTAATTTCTTTGCTTTGGTCATTTTTGTCATCAACCCAGGTTCCCAGATATTTGTATGTCTTAACTTTTTCTATTTGGGTTTGCTCTATCATTAACCTTTCATTTCCATGTTCTGTTTTTGAGACAATCATAAATTTAGTTTTTTTCTTGTTTATTTTTAGTCCGTATCGAATGCAATAATCGTTAATTCTATTTAGCAATTCTTGTAGTGATTCCAGGGTGACCATTATAACGGTGTCATCAGCGAATCTTATGTTATTTACTATTGTTCCGTTTATAGAGATTCCATCACTTAGCTCCGCTATCGCTTCCTGAAATATGGCTTCACTGTACAGGTTAAACAGTAGCGGCGACAGAACACAACCCTGTCTTACTCCTCTCTTTATATCAATATTCTCGGACTCCTGTTCTTCTACTTCCAGGAGATCTTCTACTTCCAGGAGATCCATAGTCTACTTTTTTTTATTTAACATAGCTCCATAGTGCAGCCGATATGTGAAACAATTGTGCATTTGATGATAGAAGCATATAATTTGGACCACATATACTACACACAATATAAAGGTTCAAATTTAGATGGGAGGCCATCTCAGAGATTTTGCCTTTTACAAAAATGGCGCGCATTCAAAATGGCGCGCATTCAAAATGGCGACTATACATATGTGACTAATAGCACGATAACTTTTGAAAGAAAGGTCCGATTTTAACCAAATTTGGTATATCGGTTCTTTTTTTTATGTGTAAAATTGAGGTCTTGAACGGGAAGAATCGGTTTACCAGAAGTTGTGATTTTCCTGGTTTTTTTTTTGTAAAAATATGTTGTTTTTATTTTAAATATTTCACCCTGTATATATTAATTTTTCGAAAAGGCAATAACGCCATTAAAAAGAGCATAAGAATATTTTTTAGGAAATATTTTGAACTTTTTAGTTATGTTAATTACCATTTAATAAATGCATAACTTATCTTCACGTGTACCTATGTTCGGCAGATTCGTGCAAATATTATAAGAATTATTGTGCATTTAATGGTAGAAGCATATAATTTGGATCACATATACTACACATACAAAGGTTCAAATTTAGATATGAGGCAATCTTAGATTTTGCCTCTTACAAAAATGGCGCGCATTCAAAATGGCGACTATACATATGTGACTATTATCACGATAACTTTTGAACGAAAAGTCCGATTTCAACCAAATTTGGTATATAGGTTCTTTTTTTGATGTATAAGATCGAGCTCTTGAACCAGAAGAATCGGTTTACCAGAAGTTGTGTTTATCCTGATTTTTTTGTAAAAATATGTTGTTAATTTTTTCAATTCTTTCACCCTGTATATATTAATTTTTCAAAAAGGTAATACCGGCGTTGAAAGAGCGTAAAAATATTTTTTAGGAAATATTTTGAACTCTTTAGTTATATTAATTACCATTTAATAAATGCATAACGTATCTTCACATGTAGGTACCTATGTGCGGCAGATTCGTGCAAATAATAATATAAGAATTATTGTGCATTTAATGGTAGAAGCATATAATTTGGATCACACATACTACACAAACAAAAATTCAAATTTAGATATGAGGCCATCTCAGATTTTGTCTTTTACAAAAATGGCGGGCATTCAAAATGAATCTGCCGCCCATAGGTACATGTGCATATACGTTAGGCATTTATTAAATGGTAATTAACAACTAAAAAGTTTTAAATATTTCCTAAAAATATATTTACACTCTTTTCAATGGCCGTATTACCTTTTTGAAAAATTTATATATACAGGGTGAAAGAATTGAAAAAGGAACAACATATTTTTACATAAAAAACCAGTAAAAACACAACTTCTGCTAAAACGATTCTTTCAGTTCAAGACCTCGATCTTATTCACCAAAGAAAGAACATATATACCAAATTTGGTTGAAATCTGACGTCTCGTTCAAAAGTTATCGTGCTCTTAGTTACATATGTACAGTGGCGGCCCGTGAGGTAGTGCCATAGAGCCATGGCACTACCTTGCTAACTATCCATAAACATATTTTTTATCTTCAAAACTTTTTAATTCCTATTAATTTTTTTGTGTGTATTTCTTTTGATCTTCATAAATTATATAAAATATGGCAACTATGGGCGCAATACAATCCCTGCCGACAGCGGAGAGTATTCGACAGGAGAATCTCCTTCGCGCCGAAGTCAGTACTGGCACGAGTAAAGAGAGAAAGATTTTACGAGCATTATATGTAAGTGACAGAGAAAGAGCTATATTGGACTATTAGTATACCTTAACATTAGAATCTCTGTGCCAGGCACGAGGGTATGAAGCCAGGTCTATTTATTTTGAGTTTCTTTACGTGCTGGTTTGTCGCTTTTATTATGTATATTTTCTGTTAAAAAGTTTTTGTATTTATAATTAAACTTTTAGTGCATCATGATCGTGGGTATTTTGATAATATTTTGATTATTTCTTAAGTTTAATTTATTAATTGACAATAAAGATTAGTATTTTAAAAAATTTTTTGGTGGTTTTTCGCTAGAAAAAAAACTAAAAATGTTATAAGGTGTTGTGGAGCTTTCGAGTTAGCTTTAAGAGGTCACGACGAAAAAGAAAATTCAGAAAATAGAGGCATATTTAAGGAGCTGGTCAATTTTAGCGCCGAATTAGACAACGACTTAAAGGTTCATATTATTCAAAGTACCAGAGGTCTACCTTCTCCGGACATTTAGTTGCTTCTAATTTATTTATGTCGGAGAAGTTTTCTGCTTATAAGCATCAGTTCTCCGAATCATTTCTTAATGAACCATGGAGACAATTTTAATTTTTAAGCAAAACTCGGTTTAAAACTGAATTAGAAGTAGGTACTGTATTAGCGAGACGAATTAAGTACTACCTCTGGGGCTGTTTCGCTATCGGTTTTATTGTAGAGGGAAGGTTTAAAAAGCACATTTGAAGAAACTATTAAACTTTTAAGTATTTTAGTTACCATTCCTATTCAACATCTGAAGCAGAATGCTGTTTTTCGATGTTTACATCGAAACCTAGTGCTTTAGGTATGCTATCTGCAGAAAAGCATTTTGTAAATTGTATTGATAATTTTAATTATAAAGTCATTGAAAACTTTGCAACCAAAAAATAGAAGAATGAACTTCATATATCGTAAACTTTAAAAGTGACATTACAAAAATGTGTGCATGTGTGTGAATAATGAAATAGTATAATTTTTATAAATTGGTAAATAGAGACTAAATCGTAATAATAATTTTCAAGCACTATCAGCAGTAAATGCTGGTGGTAGGTTAAGAGGTTTTTATTATTAATTAATTTACGGAACTGTTTTGATCAGTGTTGGACAATTGCTTGGCACCTCAGATCAATAAACTTAAGATATGTACATAAGATAAAAGTATCCGCGCATATTTTTTTTAGTTTTTGTTGTCAATATACCTTTTTTGACAATATCGTGAATCCGTCACTAAAAATTTTGGCGGCTGCCCGAGTTGTGGCACTACCTTCTTAAAGTGGTACGAGCCGCCACTGCATATGTATAGTCGCCATTTTGAATGCCCGCCATTTTTGTAAAAAGAACAAAAACTGAGATGGCCTCATATCTAAATTTGAATTTTTATGTATGTATTATATGTGGTCCAAATTATATGCTTTTACCATTAAATGCACAATAATTCTTATAATATTTGCACGAATCTGCCGCACACAGGTACATGTGAAGATACATTATGCCTTTATTAAATGGTAATTAACGTAACTAAAAAGTTTAAAATACTTCCTAAAAACTATTTTTACGCTCTCTTCAATGGCGGTATTAACTTTTTGAAAAATTAATACATACAGGGTGAAAGAATTGAAAAAAGAACAACATATTTTTACATAAAAAAAATCAGGAAAAACAAAACTTCTGGTAAACCGATTCTTCCGGTTCTAAAGCTCGATCTTACACATCAAATTAAAGATCCTACATACCAAATTTGGTTGAAATCGGATGTTTCGTTCAAAAGTTATCGTGGTATTAGTCACATACGTATAGTCGCCATTTTGAATGGCCGCCATTTTTGTAAAAAGCAAAATCTGAGATGACCTGCCATCTAATTTTAAACCTTTATATGTGTAGTATATGTGGTCCAAATTATATGCTTCTATCAGTAAATGCACAATTCTTATAATATTTGCACGAATCTGCCGCACTACCAGAAAAAATTGTGAGGGATAGTGGGATAAATAGTTCCGGAGCTATTTTCTACAAGGAACAAAAAAGCCTGGCGTATGCTGATGAAGTGGGTCTCATTGCAAGAAGTGGAGAAAAGCTGGCAAGACCGTCAAAAAGACTATTTCGGGCCCTCGTTAAAATTTGACTGAAAGTGAATATAAATAAATAACATGCAGTACATGGAAATTGTGAGTAAAAAAGGAATAAGCAGCAGGGGATACTTTAAGTTAGAGGTGGAGGTGCGATCAGAGCACGATGCATACAGACATAGGTACAATTTATATATTATTTGGGTACACTTATCAATTAGACATGTAAGGAAGAAACAGAAATCGAGCTAAAATTGACTAGGAGTAATAGGTTGGGGCATATATTTTCACTTTTCAATGGACCAGTAGCGTGGCCACCCAGATCACCAAAATTTAATATGTCTTTTTTCTCTGATTCTGGCCTTGGTTTAGAACTAGAACCTTTAGCCACGTAATTGTATAACTTATCACTAACTCAGTTGTAATGTGTAGTGTGTGTGTTGAGTAAGTGTCTTGTTACTTTGCAAAGTCGACGTCATTGTCTTTGCAAATAGACGCTAATTGTATCCGAACGTCTGCGGTCCCTCCGGTGAGTACCGATAATTTAATATGTTATATGCCAAAATATTGTTTATAAATTGCAATAATTAAACAAATGAAATATCCCGCACATGTTTAAATATGATAACAAATTGGTTCGTGTGATGTACGGGGTGATAAAAATATACTGTTCAATTACGGATATTAATTCTGAATATTTGGTATTGGACAAACTGGACTGATTCTTTTGGGGTAACGTTAAGAATGATGGTTATAAAATGCCTCGAACAACAAGGGATGAGTTGAAAAATAGAATCCAAAGTGTATTTCGAAGTGTTAATTTACCAATGCTTCGTAGTGTAAGTAACTCATTCAGTCAACTCATTTTGAACACCTTATGTAATTAAATATATAAAATATTTTACTAAAAGTAGCTTTTAATTTTTTCAAAAATGTTGTATTTTGGGTTCATATAAAATGTTTTACTGACAAATAATTTTTTGTTCTTTATTTGTTACATTGTTACATTTACATACAAAAGTATATTTTAATTGTTTTCACAAAATGTTGTATTTTGTGTTTGGGTTTTTTTGCAAAATTTATAACTAATAAATTATTTTTCTTTTTTTATTTGTTACATTTACATACAAAAGTAGTCTTTAGTTGTTTCAAAAATGTTGTATGTGGTGGTTGTGCTTTTTTTATTACCAATAAATGATTTTTCTTTTTTATTTGCTACATTGTTACAGTGATTACCGGATTGATAATCAGTAATCTTAGATTATCAGTTTTAAAAAATTCAGTCATGGCTTACTTAAAATTTGAAAAGATTTAGACCGCTATGTAATAATTTGCTCTGAAAAATGAAAATATCTCGAAAACTAATAAATTTAGACATAGGGAATATTATACAAAAATTAAAGTACGGAAACGGTAATTTTCGAACTTTTCGATAGTAACAAAATACAGAGTGGTCTATTTAAAATTACTGAGAAAATAATGTACTTGCGTTTTGACTCACCCTGTATTCGATATAAAGAAAATTAGCAATATCAACCATTCTTAAAAATTTTCACAATAAAAAAAAATATGGCACCAATAAACCATTGCTGTTGTGCTTACTGTTTTACTGTTAAACCTGTTGTGCTTACTGTTTAACCATTTATACAGTGAGTTGAACTTGTTACGATTTTCATATAAAATTGGTTATAAATTTGTAATTACCATGTATAACATAACAAATCTTTACATTTTTGCAATGGAGAAGTTAAGAAGATTTCGAATATAAAATAAAATATAGTCTCTCTCTCTCTCCCTTCGTTTCCCCATTACTGAGGATCGTGATTTCTTCCAATATTCCTAACAATTTTTCTCCATTGGTCTCTATCTTCAGCTGCTCTAAGAGCTTCGCAGAATGAGTATAGATAGTAAGTATATGAGATAAAATATAGTACGTTCCATTTAAAAAAAAAACATAAGTTTGGTCTGCCACTAGGTTATCGAGCACCCTGTAACATTCTAACTAATTTTGTAATATGAATCTCAAAGTTGTCTACAATTTTTGTTATTAACTTTTATTGCTATCTATTACCATAGCGGATCTATTAAGCTTTAACCCACTAATCAATCACTCTGTATTGGCTCTTCGTTAAATAACTTAACTTCGTTAAACACAGGCAACTTCGTAAAGGGGGCCCGAAAAAAAATCTATCCTTAAAAATACTCGAAATTGTCAGATTAAGATAAGGTAAGTTAAGTACATGCAAAAGAGTGTATATTTCAGAAATCTACGAAGCGGGGCGTAAGGAAATGGGTGAGTCAAAAATTTCACAAAAAAAGCGAATATTTCGCGAAACGAACGTCACACCGAAAAACTAAAAATTACGTGTTCAATATTTTTCAAAAATTTATCCAATGGTACTAAACATGACCCCCACGGAGGTGGGGTGGGGGGTCATTCCCCCCACTTTAAAATCTTAAATGGGACCCCAAATGTTTATTGGAGATTTGGATTCTTTACGTAAAAATAAACAACTTTTATTCGACACATTTTTTCGAATTATGGATAGATGGTGCTATAATCGGAAAAACGATTGTTGGAAATCGAAAATTAAATTAAAAAATAGAAAGTCCCCACTAAAATGGAAAATTTTACTTAACTTTTTTTGGCTTTAGGACCTAACAATCACAACCCAATAAGTCCCCATAACGCTCGAGTGACTGCAAATTTATTTAGCATAATATGTCATAATAAGAAGAACGCATTGGTCAAATGTTTTCCGTTTCATAGCTATCGGGATGTTGTTCTTAAAAATATGTCTCTTTCATACGCCTCCCAATCATATGTTATTCTACTACATACTTTGTAATTAGATCAGATATTAAAATCGGCCAGAAATTTCAAAGCAAACCTTTGTTAAAGACAAATACAGTGTATGATATTTAACAACCCGCTCTAAATTTCATTTATTTACGATGGCATAAAAAGTAAAAAACATACTTAAAAGTGGCATAATTGTACCTACAATACATACATAGTTTATTTATTAATTGCTTTATGTACTAAAACCGGGCTTAAAACGATTTGTTCTTCGTATTGCGAAATGTTAATGTCACCACAAGAGAAGTAATATACAATCCAGGCTGCTATAAAAGTGGATTTCATGACGTTTCCATGTTCATGTACAAAGATAAAATTAAAGTACTTTGTCAACATGAGATAAGGAACGCACTGATAAAGGGACTTGATATGCAGTAATATTCGAAAATAAACATTTATCGAAACTAGGCAAATAATACACTGACATGACGGTTCATGTCTCTGTTTGTTAGGTGCTCTTTTTTTTTATTGGAAAGCTCTAAACGTTAGAATGATTTATTACGGTATTTAGTTCAAAACTCTTTGTCGCAATTATTCTGGGAAGGTCTTACGAAAGTCTGGCATGAATTGCTAAATTTTAAAAGATGACAAATAACGAGTCTATTTGCATAACTATTACGAAATTGAAATACAGAATTCTGACCTAATAGTAGGGGCGCGAAGTATGCTAAATGTGCAGTCACTCGAGCGCTTTGGGGACCTATTGGGTTATGAAGAGTAGGTCTTAAACCAAAAAAAGTTAAGTAAAGTTTTCCATTTTAGTGGGGACTTTCCATTTTTAATTTAATTTTCCATTTCCAACAATCGTTTTTGTATATTACAGCGCATATACAGCGCATGCATCTCCATCTATTTCTCCATTACTCTGTAATACCGATCCTAGATACTTAAAACTATTGCTTTTCACAATCATTTTACCATCCAAAGATACCATTTTATTTGTAGTAACTCCATCTTTAAATGAACATTCCAAATAATGTGTTTTTGTCCTACTAATTTTTATTCCTTTTTCCCCCAGAGCTTGTCTCCACTGTTCCAGTTTTTGTTCTAAGTCACTTTCAAAAGCAATGTTAATAATTTTATAATCGATCATATGTTCATTGAAATAGAGTCCGGCAAAGTTGAGACTGACCATCAAATTCTAATATCTGAATTTGACTATTTTGGCTATAAATTTTGAAATATGCTTACAAGTTATGTATATATTTTTTAGGTAACATCTACCAATATCAACATGCTCCAGAACTTGAAATACAACAGGACACCTACCAGTTGCCTATTAATGTATATCCTTCACCCACTCAAGGACCTTACAGACAATACGCTGCTGAGAATCTTCGAGGCTTAAAGTAAGTTGGTATGTGAATTAAATTTATGCTCAAACATATTCTTACAATACTGACTTGACTTTTCTATGATCTTTTAGGCACTAATGTTTAATTTTAGTTGACTTTATTTATTTTTAATAACTTACTTCTAAACAAATGAAAAACACTGAATTTATATCCTTTATTTTACAAACTACGATACCTAATTTATTTATTACCTACTAATTTATTTAATTACAAATTCAAAAGTACACCGACGGTTTATTAACTACACCATCTATTTATTAACTACATAAGCTCGGAAGATCAGAAATATCAATGCGAGTGTATCTACAATACCTCTCAGAATGCCACTCAAAGTATGGCCAATGACCAGGCAGTGGCCTATAAATACCTAGATCACGAGATTAGCATGGGTTTACAGAGAAATAAATGTTGGAGAGTTGGAAAAGGGCTATTAGGCCAGGGCAATAAGGCAAAAATGTACCCTGTTCGTGACACTTCAGCAGCCAGGGTACTGAAACGTTTTTTCGACAGGTAATACCTATACGCTGTGAGCTCGTACGTAGAGGGGATATTTACAAATTCGCGAGCGCCAGTAGTGACAAGTCTGTAAACCTTTACCGGAAATTTGATATAAATGTCAAAGTGATTAATTTAAAATTAAAATTAAAAACATTAATTATAAAAAATATTAGTTGGTCAACGCTGTGGTATATAGTTTTACCTTAAATATACTTACGTTTTAAATACTGAATTTAAGTTTTTTTACTGTTCGGTAATATGTAATTATAAATTATTCTCTTAATCTTAGCGCCATCTACACGATAACTGTGAAAGTATCCGAAGTAAGAAATTCATATTTTATCAATAGAACGTCAAAATGATTAGCAAAATCTTAAAAAAATCGATTACAATTTAATTACTTTTTTGCGTTGTAAATCTTAAGCGATAACAATTAAATAATCAATTTAAAAATTACCGGTGAAAGTTGAATTAGTAATCCGCTAGGAGCGCCACCAGCGAAGCTCAGAGCGTATAGGAACAAATTATAACTATTTCCTGCGTAGGATCTGGCGGCCATTTTATTTATAAACAATTAACTGTCAAAAAATGGCATCTTCTCCCTTTTCTTTTCAAATCAACGGAAAATAGTGAAACTTATGATTTTTTTAGGACAAATATATTAGAGATTACAAAGTTTGATATACTCATTTATTGTTAATATAAATGCGATAAAAGGTCGGAATTGTAAAACAATATATTTTCTCAATAACTGTTGTAAAAATTAGTATACAGCTTTGAAATTTTTGTCAAATGAGGGTTCTTTGGTGCTTAATATGTGATAAAAATTTCAAAGCGATTCATTCAATTGTTTAAATTTTATTCAAATTGTTTATCCCAGAGAGCATTTTTTTTGCAATATCATAAGTCAGAAAAAAATGACCTTAGAACCATTCCACAGGTGTCAAATGAAAGAGCATGAGCTACATTTTCAACATGGTTTAAAAAAGTAAATAAAAAATGCATTTATTAGTGATAAATAATTATGCAAAAGTATCGTCAATTTTTCTTTATAAACTTTTTGAATAACTTTTTCCAAAAAAATTAACTTTTTTACCCTGTTTTAAGTGCACAACTACCAATTAATGTTATCTATATCATAATTAATAAAAAAATTGTAATAAATATGTATAATTTCTTATATAACAAAATAAAAAGTTTATAAGGAAAGATTTACGATAATTTTGCATAATTATTTATTACTAATAAATGCATTTTTTATTCACTTTTTTAAACCAAGTTGAAAATATAGTTCATGCTCTTTCATTTAATACCTGTGGAATGGTTCTAACGTCATTTTCTTCTGACTTATGTTATTGCAAAAAAAATGCTCTCTGGAATAAACAATTTGAATCAAATTTAAACAAATGAATGAATCGCTTTGAAATTTTTACACATATTAAGCACAAAAAAATCCTTATTTGACAAAAATTTCAAAGCTGTACACTAATTTTTACAACAGATATTGCGAAAATAATTTTTTTTGCAATTCCGACCTTTTTTCGTAATTATATTAACAATAAATGAGTATATTAAACTTTGTAATACTTACGTCATTTTAAATCTTTTTCCATAATCTCGAAGATATTTGTACCAAAAAAACCATAAGTTTCCTTGTTTTCCGTTGATTTGAAAAAAAAGTGAAAAATGCCATTTTTTGACACTTAAGGGTTTATAAATAAAAATGGCCGCCAGATCCTACGCAGGAAATAGTTACAATTTGTCATCATAGGTATTACCTGTCGAAAAAACGCATCAGTACTCTGGCTGTTCAAGTGTCATGGAAAAAACCTTATTACCCTGGACTATATTAAAAAGGTAGGACTTAAGGTTAGCAGGTCAACAGAGAGGTAAAACAGAGTCTTGTGGTTGGGAAAAACAAGAATGATTGGCGACGTCGAACTGCTTGGTAAAAAGCTAGCACAAGTAAAAGAATTTAGGTAAATAACCAAGTACTAAAGTCTAAGAAGGTAGATACCGCACAAAATTTTTTTATTAAAATGTTCAATCTTAAAAAAGGTCGAGCTTCGGCCCAACACGAGCCATCATCAGCAAATACAGTAACACAACAACAAAGAACTGACCTACCTACAATATTTATGATACAAAAACAAAAACTAGATATGAAAAAATCCAACATGTGGTGGCAACGCCCAGCCAAGTCAAGAAACTTAAATCTTTAACGATTTACATCGTGTTTTATGTGAAATTATCAGTGTGAAAGAACATCCTAAGCTTGTTCGTTTTCATCTTGCGAACAATTCGTGTGTAGAGTTAAGGTCTTCAAAGAATTTAAATACCTTGTTTTCTACATAGAATACGAGAAATGATGGGAGTCACACATTCAATAATTGATGACAAAAACAAAACAACTAGTATGGTACGGCCATGTACAGAGAATACCAGATCACAGGATCCCTAAACAGATTTTGGCGTGGACACCACAAGGAAGAAGGAAAAGAGGAAGGCCGAGAAGAAGCTGGAGGGAGGGAATTGAAAAAGAACTAAAGGAAAGAGAAACCCCTTCAGGTCTATGGTTAAACGAACGAGAAGAATGGCGGTTAGGAGTCGAAAGGCGTCGGACGCTGTAAACCGATAGTAGTAGTAGTAGTTTTCTACATAGAGGAAAATGGTAGGTAGGTACACTAGATCGAGAAATTGACAACAGGATAGAGGCTGGTTGGTTTAATTGGAAACGGATGAGCGGGGTACTCGGTACCCCGGAAAATTCGGTGAATGCTGAAAGGAAAGGTTACAAGAGTGTGACGAGGCCTGCGTTAGTGTACCTACGCGTACCAGAGGTGTAACCAGGATGATCCTAAAGGGGCGGGGGATTACAGCTACTTGATGATTTCTGGGGGGTATGGAATAGTAATGGTTTTAAACATATAGAGCTCAAATTACATCAAAATGGGGGGGGGGGGTTAAAAACCCCAAACCCCCCCCCCTGGTTACGCATATGACGCGTACGACGGTTTAGTGCGGCCTGTAAAGAGGGTTTCGGAACAGAAGAGATATATTCTAGAGTGAGATATTAGACGAGTAGACGTATTGATATCGTTTTGGTAGAGGTACTGTAGATCAGGTCTTTCTTTGATTGCGTACTTGAGGGACCGCAAATGTTTGGATTCAATAAGCGTCTCTTTGTAAAGTAAATGAAGACCACTTTACTAAGTAACAATACATTTACTCAGCACACTTACTAGGTAGGTACACATTATTCCCCTAAGCTGGTGATAGTAATTACGTGGCTAAAGGTTACAAATAAAGGCCACAAAACAAAACAAAAAAGACTAAGTTTTCAATCTAATAGCACATAAAATAATACCAAAAATATTACTCTACATCCCACCAGATTGAAAACAATGGGAACCTTCTCTGGCTACACCTGCGAGGCTTTGACAATTTGCAAGCCATAACGGAAAATGGTAAATTTTTGAAAACAAAAAAACTTGGTCGCGAGATAAGAAGTGGACTGGTATAAGTACCTACACAGTATACGAAGTAAGGTTTGTAAAGTCAAGAAGACTGACGTGGCTTGTACATGTGAAGAGAATGTCCCGGAGAGGCGCAAGTGAGATATTTTATATCTACGAAAGAACGGAAAGACAAATATTGGAGGTTGACCAAAAGAGATAACAACAAGCAATACGACTTTGAGAACGATGCAGGTCCATCGGTGGAGAAATGTGGAGAAGAGGAAATGAGACAGGTAGCAAAAGATGCCAAAACCCTCCACGATAAGCATTATTCTTGCATATACCTACTAGATACCTAGTAGTTTTTAAATGGGAAGAATGCAGAGATAATGCGTCTAGGTTGGAATGTGGATTATGAAGTGAAATACTTTGGCTTTTGGTGGTTCTGACATGAGTACCTACTCCGATAAAAGCTGTATCTGTGCTATCTTTTCGTTTATTACGAGTAGGTATCTACTTATACATTTTTAAAAACTTTATATTTTTAAATACAATTTTAAATACTTTATTTTTAAGTTTTTATAGTTAGCTCATTCCTTGAGGCAGGTAACGTTATACAATGAGCTGTGAAATTCTAGAAAATGATCTTCCTCTTTTTTATACTTATAGGCTTTTCATCGATTGTCATTTGTTTCGAGCTTCTGTCATATGTTGTTTAATCTGTGAATAATATTAGGGCCATTCCATTTCAAATCACTCAATTTTGGAGCAAAAAAAATTTTGGACCTCCGATTTGTCTGAAAATTGGTATATAGCTTCTGAGGGACGTACAAATAAGATATTTAAGGTCAAAAATCTTCTTCTTCTTTTTTTCTCAAATTGTTATTTTATGCGATTTTACAGTGATTTGGTGTTTATTTATACAAATTTGCATTTTCTATCGTAAAGTATCAATGAAAAACATATTTTAATAGATAGGACTCAAAAATGTCATTATATGGCATTATAACAAGTTACTTTGATTCAAAACAAGCTTTTGATCAAATTTTATAGTGTAGAAAACGTTAAAATACCGTTTTTTACATTTTTCTCCATTCCCAAAATACATCATAATCGATTTGGCTGAAAATGATATTTGCCCACAGATAGACAAAACATAGGACTTTAAGTGGTGAGAAGGATTTGAATTATATTACAATACCAAAAAAGTTACATGCAATATTATAGTCAAAAATATAGGCGTCTACTGTAAGTAAAAATAACTCGAAAATATCGACCTCACGACAAAAATTGTTAAAAAGAAATTGTAATAATTGTAAATACGATTTATTTGGAACAATTTCAGTTTCTACCATTTTTGTCGAAAAGTTAAAAATGGCGGAGATATTGAGCCAAACAGGTTCTCCTTTAAAATCAAGATGGCGGCTAACGTAACGGAGGAATTCATTCGTGATTTTAAATTTAGGCTACTATTGACTCCCTTAAAGATCAGAAAAATAAAATTTTGGGCAGCTCGCCATTCAAGGTCAAATGCTATCCCGACTGGACTAATATATACTTTTGAGTCTGAGATTACTGCATGTAACTTTTTTGGTATTGTAATATAATTCAAATCCTTCTAACCACTTAAAGCAGGGCCGCCGCTACCACGTGTGCAAAGTGTGCATCGCACACGGGCGGCAGATTATAGGGGCGACCAAAAGCAGGCAACTGCTGATAATACTTTTTTTAAAACGAAAATAAATTCAAACAATTAGATAGTAATGATTCAGATAATTCTATGAATCCAGAGAGATATCTACAAAAGCAAATATTAAAGAAAATTCCCTTGGTTCCTCTACCGAACGAATTAGAAGAAGAAAAGTGCATTTTGAGTATGAAGGAACTGATGAACCTATATTATCTCTGCAATTGTCATTTAAAATAAATTTTTATTTTAAGATTTTGGATGCTACCATAACAGCAATTGAAGAACAGTTCCAATTACTTCAACAGCACGCAGATATTTTTAGAGTAATATTATTATGGCAGAACTAAAGTTAAAAACGATGATGAACCTAAAACCAATTGTGAGAAAGTGTATCAAGCCTGTTCCACCGTTGCTAAAGTCTACCCGTTATTAGCCGGCCGGAGAAGTTCGGAAGAAATAATACGATATTTCCTTCACCTGAGCTTTATTTTAAGAACTTTACTTTACTTATACAAAAAATACAACAACTGAAAACGTGAACAACAAATATTTCTGTCTTGAAAAAAGAGATTGACTTTTTAGGTTATGATAGTCTTCTTCTTTTTTACATAATGCTTCACAGGTGATCCGCGGCGCGATATCAATCCGAATTTGATTTTCTAACAAAGCCCTTAGAGATATAAACAGCTCAGAGACTGACATTAGTGCAATCGATTTATATGAAGAAAGTAAAGCTATTCAACCATATTTTACCACAGAAAAAAGTTCTAGTGATATTCTTGAATACATTTACGAAAATAATCTTATATCAACATTTCCAAACTTATCTAGGTATAATATAATTGTAGGTACGTATGAGCGGTCGTTTTCAAAACTTAAAATTATTAAAAACTATTTGCGATCCTCAATGAAGCAAAATAGACTTTCTGCTTTAGCAACGTTATCTACCGAACATTAAGTGTGTGCGACATTGGATATTAATAGTCCAGGGCGCATCTGTTTTGATATGGACGTTGAGAGGTGACTCAAATTTTTTTGCAGAAATTGCTTGGAAATAAATCAAATAATAATATTTGAGTTATCCTCCCTCTCAAAAAGGTCCGGAACATTGTTTAAATAATCAAAATGTAAAAAAATTAAGGAAAAATTCGATGTTTTTCTTCGTTTTTTGATTATAACTTTAAAAGTGTTCATTTTCGAGAAAAGTTGTACTAACATAAAAGTTGCGTAATTAAATTTCCTACAATATAGAATTGGTTAAAAATTTAAAAAATAGTCATCCTAGTTGCAAAATAGCAATACTTGCGAAAAAACCATACAAAAACAAGTATTCGCATTTTACGTTTTTCAACCATTTATGCTACACTTAGGACCTTCATATTTCATTCAAAAAAACTTTATGATACAGTAAAATAATACTGTAAATTTCATTAAAATCGGTTCAATAGATTTTGCAAAATAAATTTTCCAATCCAGCTTTCGCAAAAAAAATTCATTTTTTCAAAATGTTACAGGACTGAAAATAAAGCAGATAGCAAGTTGAAATTTTTTTTGCTTATAGAAGTGTACCGTACCTTTCATTTGAAATTTGCAAAATTAAAATCGATTAATTACCACGGCGTCAGAAAATTTTTTAAATAAACATTCATTTTTGGTGCTACGCGCAGGACAGCGGTGTTCGATTCACACAAGTTGATTTCCACCAAAATTTCTTCCAATCTTTATGTAATATATTATTTTCTTACTCTATATTTTGTTGTATTTTAATATTTTAATTCCACAAAAATCAAACTAATTTTATTATTGTTTGTGAAATATTGTTTAAACAATTGCATATCTTTCAAAATAATAAACTTTTATTCTCTAAGTTAAAATATATGAACAAAGAAAGTTTTTGCTAATAAAAGTGTTATTTCAAATGACAAATTATGTGTTTTTATTTTGCAATAAACAAATTTATTTATTTATATCGAAATGTAATAAAAATTAAAATGTATCAATCATTATCAAAGGTCATTGGAATGCCCAATCAGAGCAAACTATCCGCTGTCCTGCGCGTAGCACCAATAATTAATGTTTAATTTAAAAAAATCCTGACGCCGTGATGTTAATTGATTTTAATTTTGCAAAATTGCAAATGAAAGGTACAGTACACTTCAATACGCAAAAAAAATTCAACTTGATATCTGCCTTATTTTCAGTCCTGTAACATTTTGAAAAAATGAATTTTCTTTGCGAAAGCTGGATTGCAAAATTTATTTTGCAAAATCTATTGAACCGATCTTAATGAAATTTACGGTATTGTTTTACTATATCATATAGTTTTTCTGAGTGAAATACGAAGGTCCTAAATGTAGCCTAAATGGTTGAAAAACGTAAAATGCGAATACTTGTTTTTGTATGTTTTTTTCGAAATTATTGCTATTTTGCAACAAGGGTGACTATTTTTTAAATTTTTAGCCAATTCCATATTGTAGGAAATTTAATTACGCAACTTTTATGTCAGTACAACTTTTCTCGAAAATGAATACTTTTAAAGTTATAATCAAAAAACGAAGAAAAAAATCGAATTTTTCCTTAATTTTTTTACATTTTGATTATTTAAACAATGTTCCGGACCTTTTTGAGAGGGAGGATAACTCAAATATTATTGTTTGATTTATTTCCAAGCAATTTCTGCAAAAAAATTTGAGTCACCTCTCAACGTCCAAATGTACTAATATTTTCACAGATGCGCCCTGGTCTATAAAGACATTGTCAAAAAGTTTCCCTAAACGATAGCCCGAAAATTTCGTTTATAATTTTTTTTATGTGTTTATGTTATCCAATGGACTTTGAATCATGGATACTAGTCTAAATGTCCAAGTATCTATTTACAAGTTATTATTGTTATGTATATCCTGCACATTTCTTTAAATACTAGTACCTATGTTGAAACGACTAAAATGTTGGAAGGGGTGCGGCAAATATTTAAGTTGCACACGGGCGGCCAACACTTTAGCGGCGGCCCTGACTTAAAGTTCTATCTTTTGGATATCTGTGGGCAAATTTTCAGCCAAATCGATGATGATGTATTTTGGGAATGGAGGAAAATGTAAAAAACGGTATTTTAACGTTTTTTACACTATAAAATTAGATCAAAAACTGGTTTTCATTCAAAATAACTAGTTATATTGCCATATAATGACATTTTTGAGTCCTTTCTATTAAAATATTATGTGTTTTTCATTGATACTTTACGACAGAAAATGCAAATTTGTTTAAATAAACACCAAATCACTGTAAAATCGCATAAAATCATATTTTGAGAAAAAAAGAAGAATATTTTTTGACCTTAAATATCTTATTTTTACGTCCCGCAGAAGCTATATACCAATTTTCAAACAAATCGGAGATCCAAAATTTTTTGCCTGAGTGATTTGACATGGAATGTACCATTAATATACATGGATTATACGACATATGACAGAAGCTCGAAACAAATGACTGTAAATGAAAAACCCTATTGTTTTACTACGACAAATTATATTCGTTTAAAAGTAGGTAGTGGAGAGGTAGCCGGTACCGGTGACTTGTTCTGTAGCCGGTAGTCGCTTATTATTGGTCTAAATCAAGGTCTACGTTTAGTTTAGGTTATGTTTATGTTTGCTTCGTATGCTCCTGTCTGTGTTTGTTTTTGATTAAAGTTTAAAGCATTGAATATCGAATTCATAATATCGAAATAAAGGTTGAAAGACCAAAAGGACAAGATGTAACCGTAATTGGTTTACAAAAAAACTGCACCAATCAGGCAAATTTGATTATCTGTGATGGGGACTAAATTTTGGTTCTGCCGGGGTACAATAATAATCATAACTATTGTTAGGTACTTTTTAGTTTTTTTTTAATAAAGTTTTACTTGATCTTTGAGTTAATTATTGTGATCTGTTTTATTACATTTTCATAAAAATGCACACTGCTTGAAAATAATTATTGAAAATAAAATGCACTTATTTCGCACAATCATTGAAAATGTATAGTAATGTAAATGCAGCTATTTTGTATAATTTTCGTAAGTAATACACATGGTAATACGTGGTAATACATCATTACCTAATGTATTACCGGTACCGGCAACTTACTCTTTGACCGGTAGTTGCGCCCACTTAATTGCTTAACCAATAAAAGCCAACTATCGGCTACGGAAGAAGTCACCGGTACCGGCTACCTATCCACTGCCTAAAAAATATGTTTTCTCAGAATATCTACATCTTATTCCCTAGTTTCATGCAATATCTCATACATCAATCAGGTATGTGTGTTGCATACCATTTTACACAGTTACCTAATAAGTGACGAAGGTTATCCTGACTAATTATATTATTTAATTTATATTAATATTTATTCAACTTAACTACAAAACAGCATACTTTTAATATTGGCGATAATATACCTATATTTATTTACATACAATTGAAAAAAAATACATAGGAAAAATAATTATTATAATAGCTACCTACCTAATAATTAAAATAAAAATAATCATTTTAGATAATCAGTTCTTACTCGTTACTCTTAAGACTATAACCAATAAACAAATTATTAAAGTGTTTTGTATTTGTTTTGTATTTCACTAAATATTTAATAGTCTAAGAGCTGGGAGCGGATATTGTGCGTGATAAGTAATATGGAAAAACTATACGGGGATATGTTGAATTAGTTGTGTACATGACTTTCACTAACGGCCGGAAGCCAGGGTTGGGGCAGAGGGTAGTTATAAGGGGTCAAAGTCGCGGATTTTATTATTTTTTTATGACGCTCATGATCGAGATAGTGCACCAAAATTTGGGAATAAGTAGGTCATGACGTACCTAAGTAAAATCTCTAGGTGCTCAACGCTGCGTGGCCGACAAAGGGGTGGGGGTAGGGGTGAATATAAAAAATATAACGGGTTTTTTGCGACGTTCGTGATTGAGATAGAGCACCAAAATTTGGGTATAAGTAGACCATGACATAAATAATTAAAATCCCCAGAGCCGGAAACCAGAGTGGGGAAGGAAGGTAGTGATAAGGGGTCAAAGTTCCGTTTTTTATTATTTTTTTTTGTGACGCTCATGATCGAGATAGCGCGCCAAAATTTGGGAATAAGTAGATCATGATGTAACTAAGTAAAATCTCCAGGAGTGGAACGCTGCATGGTCGACAAAGGGGTGGGGCAGGGGTGAATATAAAAAAATGTAAAGGGTTTTTTGCGACGTTCGTGATTGAGATAATGCACCAAAATTTGGAAATAAATAGACCATGACATAACTCAGTAATATCCCCAGAGACGGAAACCAGAGTGGCGGACGAAGGTAGTTATAAGGGGTAAAATTCGCGGTTTTTATTATTTTTTTTGTGGCGCTCATGATGGAGATAGTGCACCAAAATTTGGGAGTAAGTAGGTTATGACGTAACTAAGTAAAATCTTCAGGGGCGGAACGCTGCTTGGGGTACAAAGGGGTGGTAGGCAGGGGTGAGTATAAAAATATGTGGGGGTTTTTTTGTCGTTCGTGATCGTACTTAGCTAAGTCATGGTCTACTTATCCCCAAATTTTGGTGCACTATCTCAATCATGAGCGTCACAAAAAAAATAATAAAAACGGCGATTTTGACCCCTTATAACTACCCTCATGACCAAATCTGGTTTCCGACTCTGGGGATTTTACTTAGTTATGTCATGGTCTACTTATTCCCAAATTTTGGTGCACTCTGTCAATCACGAACGTCGCAAAAAACCCCTTATATTTTTTGTATTCACCCCTGCCCCACCCCTTTGTCGGCCACGCAGAGTGCCACCCCTGGAGATTTTACTTAGTTACGTCATGACTTACTTAATCCCAAATTTTGGTACACTCTCTCGATCATGAGCGTCACAAAAAAAAAATAATAAAAACGGCGACTTTGACCCCATATAACTACCCTCATCCCCAACTCTGGTTTCCGGCTCTGGGGATTTTACTTAGTAATGTCATGATCTACTTATTCCCAAATTTTGGTCTACTATCTCAATCACGAACGTCTCAAAAAACTCTTTATATTTTTTATATTCACCCCTACCCCACCCCTTTGTCGGCCACGCAGCATTCCGCCCCTAGAGATTTTACTTAGTTACGTCATGATCTACTTATTCCCAAATTTTGGTGCACTCTCTCGATCATAAGCGTCATAAAAAAAATAATAAAATCCGCAACTTTGACCCCTTATAACTACCCTCGGCCCCAACTCTGGTTTCCGGCCGTTGGTGAAAGTCATGTACACAACTAATTCAACATATCCCCGTATAGGTTTTCCATATTACTTATCACGCACAAAATCCGCTTCTATCTCTCCGACTATAAGAGTAAGTACCTAGGTATGTGGGTACTTAGTAGATACTTCTCTCGTTTCTTTATTCTGCACAGTTTTGTCGCCTCTCTTCTTTTGATGTTGTACTCTTCTTTGTAACTTCTTGTTTCTAGTTGTAAATATTTTATCCTTGCATCGTCCTGTTGCCTTATAAGCAATATACCTACATTCAGCGTCAAACCACTCTTCATTTTGATGCTTGTCCTATACAGAACAGAATAAGCAAAGGTAACAGGGCATATTACGTAAATAAAAAATTGCTGACTGCTAAAATACTAGGGCAGAATTCGAAGATGGAATATTTTAGGAAAACACTAAATAATATAAGATCCATTGTGACCTATAGCGTACATAGGTTATGCTTGTAAAACATAGACCCTGCTGAAGAAAGACGAAGATGCCCTAAAAATTTTTGAAACGAAAGAGGGTTGCAGCGCTAGAGGAAAAAGAAGAAGTTCTACTGATAAAAGACAGAGAAAGAAGAGGAATTACTGATAAAAGGAATTGTATTACTCATCGAAGTTATTCTTCTTGGTGTCCCATCCGTGATGAGTGTTGGCGATCATCATCGCAATCTTTATCTTGTCTGAAGAAACGCAAAAAGCTGCACAGATGTTGTGCTGAACCAAGTACTGTAGATTTCGAGAGTTGATGGTGGTCTCCTTCATTTTTCTGAGAACACCTCCTCGTAAATGCTTCCAATCTTCTGCAGATATCTTAGTTTCAACAGCGTAAAAATGGATAGAGAAAACGTAGCATCGCAGTAGTCTTACTCTTTTTTTGGTTAAAACAAATGATTTTAATACATCTCTTTTCTTTCAGTGCTCAGCCATTGCAACCAATTATTACCACAGATGACGAACAGACAAGCGTCATAACATCTACCTCACAACAAGCACGGTTTCGAGTCGATACAGAAGAGGACGATGGTAGTAACAACCCACCTGCCAATGCTTAGGATCAATTTTAATAATGTAGTGTTTAAAGTTTAGTGTATACCATTTTTCTAAATATAAAGTATAGGTCGACAGAAATATCTGAACCTCCCAAGGTCAGACCGATCGAAAACTTTGGTTACGCGACGTTGTCAGGTCAATAGGGTTTCAAATGTTTTTCGGTTTTTTATTTGTTACCCGTTTCACAGTAAAATTTCTTCTGCATACTCCTGCGTAAATTTTAAAACATTGTGCGTAAAATTTCACGCGCTTGTGCACATAGTGTCCTATTTTTCACGGCACTTACAATATTCTACTACTACTATCGGTTTACAGCGTTCTATTCTCTGTTTAACCATAGAACTGGAGGGATTTCTCTTTTCTCTAGCTCTTTTGCAGTTCGCTCCCTCTAGCTTCTTCTCGGCCTTCCTCTTTTCCTTGCCCTTTGTGGTGTCCACCACAAAATCTGTTTAGGGATCCTGTTATCTGGCATTTTCTGTATGGTCGTACCATATTAGTTGTTTTGTTTTTATGCCATCAATTATTGTATGTGTGACTCCCATCATTTCTCGTATTCTCTCATTTGGTATCCGATCTCTTCTTGATTTGCCTGCTGCTCTTCTCCAGAAGTCCATTTCAGTTAGTAGTAACATTCTCCCTGTTCTTTGTTTCAGTGGTGAAACTTTACTGAAATAATATGATTATATGATGATCTACCATGTATGTTTCTATCTTTTATAGCAGCATCGAGTGTTTCATTTTGATTTATTTTCATGCCCAGGTACTTGTATTCGTCACAGTATTTAATTTCTACCCCAGCTTCTAATGTAATGGGACTGCTTTGCCTCTCCAATACACATGGCTTCAGTTTTCTTAATGTTGACTTCGAGACCCCATTTATATTCTTCTATTAGTTTCCGCATCATGTAACTCAAGTCGACATGATCCTGAGCAATCAGAATTTGGTCATCAGCGAAACAAAGTGTATAGTGTTTTATCGTCATTGAGAGGGAATATCATGCCATTATATTTTCAATTTACAGCTTGAGTGTTTGTTCCAGATAAATTTTGAAAAAGGTAGGCGAAATACAGCAACTCTGGTTCGATCCTTTCATGACCTTAAATCCCCCAGACATCCTTGATGCAGTTTTAATTTTTGTAGTCGTTCCATTATACAGATTTTGGACTGCTTTGATAAGACCATCGACCATGCTTAATGTTGGTTTGCTGTAGGGTTGACCATAGTTTGCTGAGGGGCGTACTGTCATATGCTTTTTTTAATACTAAATATACCAGGTAAACTTCTTCAACGGCTGTTTTTTTCTCAATAACTTGCGTAATAGAGCACAGGCAAATTGTATACTGTGTATCGCCCAGCTCTAAAACCAGGTTGCTCCTCTGCTTCGTAATCTCTATAGTCATTTTCTATTTTGTTCTTAATAAGTTTCCCATACATCCTAATTATTGTTCTGTTTACCGCAATTCCTCTGTAATTTTCACACTGATTCTTGCTGCCATTTTTGTGGAGAGTTGACATGATAGATAATTTCCATTTTTTTTTTTTGGTAATTCGGTGCCATTTACGCAGTCTAAAGACACTTGTAATATCCATGTTTATTGAAACATATTAAATTAATTCTAAATATACAACTATTAGACAATTTTATCTGGCAATGTTGCAAAATCACTGATTTCGTGTTACTCTTTGCACCAACGGATTCAACTGAAGTCCCTTCTCCTGGATTTGCTACCTGGGTGACCTTCGCGAATTCAGATATTTCTGTACCCTTGTAATTACCCGATTTTCGATGTGTGCCATTTCGAGAAAAGAAATTCTTCTCTAATATTAGAATATAAAATTTTAGCTAATTTTTAATGGAAAAGCGGACATTCTATTTTATAATACTCTGTTAAATGTACCTAACAGAAAATGTGTAGGTGTTATTAAAATTGTGCAAATTTTAACACTAGTGCGAATTTTAAAGATTTGTAAGAATTTTATGAACGATTTGTTTTTGGTATATTTATTTTATTTTTTCATTTAAAAGTATTTAACTTATTTGTAATATTATAATTTGCTTCAAGTGATAATACAGGGGAAATAAAGGGATACAGAAGCCAAGTGGAAGACGTATACTGGCCTATTTTCGGTAAAATTGGAAAAAGCACATGCTCAAAAATATTCTATCAGAGTCCACTATCGGAATCCTTCTTCTTCTTCCTCTTTATAAGCAATTCTGTTTGTTCATTGGAGGGTAGATACCTCTATGAAAAGTCGTCACTCCATCGTTTGCGCGATCGACCGATACTTCTTCTACAGATTGGTGATTTATCTCTTGTAATTTTGACCACAAGCGTTTTCCCCATTCTACATATATGATTCTGCTTATTCCATTCTTTTTTCTATTTAGTGATTATTTGTTTATCCACTGTACGTTACATTGTCTTCTAATGTCTTTGCAGTTTCCAATAGTTTTTGTGTTGTGGCGGTATCGGGTCTTGTTTCTGATGCATGTGTCATTATTGGTCTTATACTAGCTTTATAAATTTTTGACTTCATCTCAGTGTTAATATGTCGGTTTCGCCATATATTGTTATTGAGACATCTTGCCAATCTATTTGCTTTTTGTACTTGATTTCCCTCTTCTTTGTCCAGGTCTCCATAGCTTAACAATGTAATTTCAAGGTATGTATTTTATTTCCATTACTTGTTCAATATTGATATAGTCCAGGAACCGAAGCTTTTCACCTCGCAATTTTTACAGAATGGATAGATTTGCTTGAAATTTTGAGGATAAGTAGTGGATAGTCCAAGGATCAAAATGTATATGATGCCAAAAGGCGCTTTTACCATGGGGGTGGTTGCCACCCCATCTCGGAGGTGGAAATTTTTTATTATATTTTGACCGCAAAGTTAATAAAAACGTTCATTCTAAGCAAAAAATGTTCTGTACATTTTTTTGATAAAATTAATAGTTTTCGATTTATTCGCTATTGAACGTGTTAGTTTTATATAGAAAAAATCAATGTTTTTCGATATAGGTACTCATTTACTATTCACCCAATTTTTGCCGTAGAAAAAAATTTTCACACCAAGGTCGTGGGAATTAAATAACTTAAAATTTCATATTTAAACATTTTTTCGTATCTCTGATAATCATCTTTCTATTCTGAAGAAAATGGCATTTTTTACCAAACTACAAAAATTTGTTATTCGCTTTTAACTCCAGTTTCTTAAAAACTAATTATTCTAAGTCAGTCAAACTTCTAGAATCTATTAATAATACATAAATAAAGAAGACTAAATAAGGCCAATGACTAAAAACACCGCTAACTTACATTGTTGTGCTTCCAATTGGATTTCTCCATTTTTTTTTTCAAAAAAATATATTGATTTTTTAACAGTAACTTTTTTATTTTTTATTTTGGAAAGTTTGGTAAAACAGAGTTTTGTAGAGTTTTACAAGATCTATAAGTCTAATAATATTAAATGCTTTTAAAAACCTCAGTCACAAAAGGAGGTGACTTTGAAAGGGTTAGTATAGATGGTTTTTTTATGTTATTACAAGTTTTAATTATATAGCTCACTCAATTTTTCCATCAGAAAAAATTTTTGCAAACCAATTTCTTGGGAATTAAATAACCTACAATTTTATATTTTAACAATTTTTCGTATCTCTGATGCTAATCTTTCTATTCTGAAGAAAAGCGCATTTTTTACGAAACTACAAAAATTCTTTATTCGCTATTAACTTCATTTTGATAAAAACTAAGCCAGTCAAACTTATTTAACCTATTAATAGCACACAAATAAAGAAGACGAAGGAAGGTCAATGACTAATTTAAATTAGGGTGGTAATTAGGAGTTGTTTCCGATCACTTTTTCGTTGAAAAAAATAGGGACTGTAAAAGTCACTTAATTTTTGAGCTAGAGTTTTTTTTTTTGTATTTCTGGTAATAGATATTTTTAAATAATTTAAATTAGTTTAAACAAGTTATCTTTGAAAAAGGCATAGTTTATCTGTCTTTTGATTTTGAAACTACAATATTTAGCATTTGACGAAGAAGAGCTTACATATAATAAAGTATAACTCGATTACTATTGGTCTTAAAGAAAATTAAATAAACGGTTTTGTTTATTTTTTCAAAAGGTACATTTTTGTTAAGTAGAGTTGTTTTGATAAAACGAAAACTTTCTGAGTTATTAGCAGAAAACTGATTAAAAACATTGATTTTTTCGATATAAAACTATAGCACTTTCGATAGGGAATAAATCGAAAACTATTAATTTTATCAAAAAAACGTATAGAACATTTTTTGCTTAGAATGAATGGTTTTACCAACTTTTGCGGTCAAAATATAATAAAAAATTTCCACCCCCGAGATGGGATGGCAACCACCCCCATGGTAAAAGCGCCTTTCTGCATCATATATATTTTGATTCTTGGACTATCTACTACTTATCCTCAAATTCTATTTTACATCTGATGGGTTCTTTACTGATTTTTTTTTAGTTCTTTACTATTGTTTTAGTTTTCTGAGATGAAATTGTTATATTGAATTCTTTTGCTCTTATGTTAAATCTGTAGACTAATCTTTGCAGACTATCTTCAGCTTGGGCTATCAATATTGCGTCGTCTGCGTAGCTGAATATTTTTACTTCTTTGTTTCCCATTCTATATCCTCTTCCTTTGTTGACGTTTTTGATGATTTCATCCATGATTAAATTGAAGATCATAGGATTCAATGAGTATCCCTGCCATATTATACTGTCTATATCTATAGTTTCTGTAAGTGGGCCATCTATTCTGAGTTCCATTTTGTTATTTTGGTAGATGTTTTCAATGGTTTTTGAATACAGAAGATGGATTACATCTTTGATTCTTTCTCTGTTAAATGCTTTCCTCTAGTCAATCAGACATAGAAATGCTGGTATATTATACTCTAGTGATTTCTCAGTAATTTGCTTTATGACGCTTATCTCAAATACGCCTAGATTTGCAGGTACATCTAATATGCCAGCTAAATTTTAAGCAATTTATTTAAGCTTATTTATATAAGCTAAGTCAAAATTATTGAAATCATTACTTATACTAATATAAAGAAATTCTAGTAAGGATTTCTATAAATTTGAATTTTTGTGGAAATGGCGTATGTTTTATTTTTCACTTTTTCCTAAAAAATTCGAAAGGGCTCTCTTATTTTCATCATAACTTGCTTAATTTTGACGCTATTAACTTCTACTGGAGCTCATTTGATAGGTATGCCAAAGTACTTTGATAAGTGCATTATACGTATATTTTATAAAATGCATCGTTTTCCCGTTATTTAAGCTTTAAAACTTAGATTTGAGTAGGTACTCGTCTAAAAAAATATACATACATTCAATTACCCCTAACTCACTTTTAATTAACATCAGTTTAGTTTCTTAAGCTAGTAGTTTATTTCTTTTTTATTAGCTTCAATTTTGGTAATTAGAATTTTTTTAAAAACTTATAGTTTATGAGTTATTCATGAATAATCGGTTAAAAACATGGATTTTTCTCACGAAAAATTATTAAAATCTTTGATGTTTAATAACTCAAAAATTTAAAGATTTATTTTAATAATTTTATATAACACATTTTGCTTAGAATTTGACCCTCTATCTATTTATGGTATTATTTTTAATAAAATAATTTTACCCCCGAGAAGGGGTGAAATCGACCCCCAGGATAAAAGCACAATTTGGCTTTATGTCACCTTTGTTCCTTGAGGTATTCTCAAACTACTCACCAATTTTCATGAAAATCAATGGAGGTTCAACGAAATCGGAGACGAAAACCTTCAGTGACTGTACTACAGCACCTTTGGTCAAAAATGCTTGGTGATGAGTTTACCTATTTGATGTGATCAGTTGACGGATCTCCAAATGATGCCGGTAATCAGTTTGCTGTATCTTGAAGAGTGTAATAATTTTAGGGAGGGGGCTATAAATGATGAGTTAATACACGTCCAAATAATCGACATATCTCAAAAGATTTGAAGATATATAAATAAATGTACCAAAAAGATCGTAAAATTTAGATTACTGTTTAAAATAATAAAGTACTAATAAGCACCTACGACTGCCTTCATAGACGAATATAGGTTTGTTTCTCTAGCTCTTGAAACCTTGAGAACTATTTTCATGTACATTAAAACAATTTCCGTAAAATTAGTAAATTAGTACAATTAGTAAAAAGTGTGGTACCTGTTGCTTGTCTACAAATACCTATAATATACTTTTACATTTCATTATAATGCTGATCTCTAGTATAATATACTACTGCAGAAACAAATCTATGATTTTAAATACTTTGTTATAAAATTTTTAAATAGAACTTTAAAATTATTGGTTTAAAAGTTACCACAGATAAATCTGTAAATATTTAAAACGTTTAATAGAATAGTAGTACATACTTATATATCATTTTCTAACTTTTTATATTGAAATTATTTTTTAAACGAAACAAAAAATAATTTCGTCTGTAGGTTTTTGGTAAACATTAGCTGTAAGTTGTGAAGTTGGGAAATTATTGTTTTTAAGTGTGAATATGGGCTTGGCTTTCGTTTGATATATTTTATAGTTCAACTGGCTTTTAAAAAAGTTTTTTCCTTGTCTAAAATCTCACATGGAATGTATCTGGCGACTTCTTCTTTTTCTGAAGCTGCTTATCCATTCCGAAAATTGGCAATCAGCAGTTCTCATCTTATTTACAGTTCCACAGAATGGTCAGTGATTGTTAGTTAAAAATATTTTCTTCAATTTTTCTAGACAAGAAATACACTTTATTCCAGGACATTATTTTTAATCGAGTTTTTGCTAACAAATTAGTTGTAATAGAGTCAGTTTATTGCATATAATTTTGTTGCGTTGTTCTGTTCGTCGGTTTTCTGGTTCCGATAAGACTTGCCTTTAGGATACAGCTAGCATTCGATAAAGCTTGCCTTTTGGATACCCAACTACCGTTCGTATGCTTCGTTTCAAGTTTCGACATACCTCCAGCTGAGATTAAATTGGATGATACTAGAGGTGAGAAGTTACATAAATATATCAAAGAATAACACAGGTATCCTAAGTCGAGCTCAACGATGACAGAATCCTCAACAAAAGGGCAAGATTTGGCTTGACCCTGATGATCAGTATGCATAGGAACTGCAAAAGTACAGCTTATCGATTCATTACTCTTAAAAAGTTTTCCGCAAGAGGGGACAGAGAAGTTACTATAGGGATAAGTAACTTTTGAAGCCAAGGGTTCATAGCGACGTCGCTTTTTGACGCTTGGATCTTTTTATCATTGCGAGGAACCGCAGGTTCGGATATTTGGTTGGCGCACTTACTTGAGCGGGTAATGGCGCAGACCCACCATCCGTGGTATTATACCTAAACGACTCTAAGGCCGTATTTTTTCTAGTCAAAGATGGCAACATATCACTCGGAGTTCGTAGAGTCGAAAGGGTCAAACTTCACATTTGGCAATCGTAGGTCGCTACGATTGTTGCACGAGTTTTTATTTCCGTTGGGAATATTGGTTAACGCCGTTAACGGTAGGGATCGATCTTTGCTGGTAGTCCAGATCTTAGTATGAAAATGGGTTATAATCTTTTCGATGTTGGAACTTGGAAATGTCTGTAGACGATTTACGTACCTGGCAGGGTGTTTTACCTAATAGAGCAGTTTCCACGTTGCTATCTATTTAGAATCAGCTCTAAGATTAGGTATTCGCCTTTTCCCAAAAAAGGATGTATTTTAATCAAACTCTGTTTACTCTGATTGGAGTACGAAGGGAACCATTCTCGTTGGAACTTTACCGCGCTGAGAAGATGGGACGAGAATTATAAATTGTAAAATTCCGTCATCTTCCTTAGTCTTAGCATCCGTTATGGCTTGAAAATTGTAGAAGCCTCGGAGGTGTAACCAGAGAAGGTTTCCATTGTTTTCAGTCTGGTGGGATGTGGAGTAGCATTATGCTGTTTTATATGCCATTAGATTGAAAACTTAGTCTGATGTAATTTAAGTTTTGCTCTTTATTCTTATCTCTACTTATTGTTTTTTATCCTTTTTGTCTAACATCAAGCTTCAGTTTTGCATTAACCAGAATAGTGCGAAGTCTTATTTGAAGATTCTACTTTTTCCTAATTAGTACCTCACCTTGTTTCCAGACTTTCTCAAGAGCCCAGGTGCAAAATTTCGGGGCAATGATTTTTAAGTGCATTAATTTTTTTCGAATCTTGAGAAAACTAATTAGTATTTTTGAAAAATTTAAACGCAGAATGAAAGATTACATTATTACCGAGGGCTAAAAGACCCTGAACCTTCTATAATGTCTATTGTAATAAGTTACAGGGGTGAGAAAGAAGAGATAATTTAATGTGATTTTTCGTTTAAAATTTTTAAAGTTATTTTAAAATTTTCAAAATATTTATTAGTTTCCTCAGGATCCGAAAAAAAAAAATGCATTTAAAAAGCATTGCTTTGCAATTTTGCGCCTACTCTCTTCACGACAACTAGAAACTTTTTTCATTTGAACTTTTTTCATTTGAACTAATTTTAAATTCTTGGATATTTCTTTCTTGGACTTCTAAAGTGCTTAGATATTGGATATTTTTTAATGTCGTTTGCCTTGTTGTATTCGTGGTACCAGAAACGCCAGAAATACAATTCAGCCAGAAATACAAGTTTTAAAAATATTTTTCTCCATTCGATTCTTCAAAATCTTTCCATTTATTCTACCCATAATTCAGGTTAGATAAGTAGATCAAGACTAATAAGAGTAAAAATACTCTTATTAGTCTTCAGGCTTTATGTTCTTTATCCTCTTATGTCTTTATTCTTTTCTCAAATTTTTTATCAATTTCCAGATTTCCGTGCTTCCAGTTCCTCATAGATTTGCTTATCTCTTAGTGGTAGAACTTTGATTTTTGCTGATTCCTTTTAGTCATTTTTGATTTTAGACCAAGTCTAAGAAATCAAAATAATATCTTTGTCTTTCTTAATACATATACCTATACAAATTTTTTCAATATTAGCCAAATATACACACTATATAAACTTTTGATCTGTGATATTGGATTTGTCAGGAGTGTGTTGCTTTTCACTTTAGCTTATGTAAAACGTTTTATTTATTTTTGCTTTTGTAATCATTAACGTAAAATTAATTATAATTCGTTTGTTAAAAATAAATAAAAACTTAAAATAGTAGTTTTATTTTCCCATTTTTGAATTTATACTTCTTTAGGCACGAGGGTGAATTTTAATTTTGCCGGGCGCATGCGCACACCGACAGTATGGTATTAGCCGCTCAAACGTTATATGTGATCTGATTGGGTGTTAAAATCATCTGTCAATAATTGTTCAAATGCATATTATGCATAAACAAATGTTGTGTATATTAGTTTTTATTGTTGTGAGGACAGAGACAAATAGGTCTGGATCCCGCGTATGAAAAAAAGTTCATTAATGCAAGCTGAAAATTTGTTAATAGCTTAAGGGTGTCTAGTCGGATAAACTTTGATATATGGGAACACTGGAACAGGGGCAGTTTTAATTGTGGAACAGGTTAAAAATTTGGAACGGTCAGACCACGAAAACGGAACATTTATTTTGTCCGACAGAATAGACTTAAACTCTCCGAACAGAGATTAAACTCTTATGCAAAAATCAGACTGCCATTTATCACCTGTCATAATTTCTGTCATTTGACATATTCTACATGTTCCACTCATTAAAACGCCCATTTGGTGATAAATAGCAGTCTGATTTTTGCATGAGAGTTTAATCTCTGTTCGGAGAGTTTAAGTCTGTTCTGTCGGACAAAATACATGTGCCGTTTTCGTAGTCTGGTCGTTCCAAATTTTTAACCTGTTTCACAATTAAAACTTCCCCTGTTCCAGTGTTCCCATATATCAAAGTTTGTCCGACTAGACATCCTTAAGCTATTGCTTGCTATTAATCAACTTTTTTTTCATACGCGGGATCCAGACCTAAAAATGCAAGTTTATAATTGTAGTGACTTTTTAAATAGTTTTTAAAAGCAACAGGTACGTACCTTATTGTAAATGTTTCAGTATTGTAATAAAAAATTACAAATTAAATACCTAATTGGAAAATGTATCGACCTAGCTAGTAGGTAATGCCTTGATTTACCAACAAAAATCTCCATCTAATATATTGCTGTTTTAGTCTATATTTTGTCGTATTTGAATTCCACAAGAATAAAACCTATTTGATTAAACTAAGAGAATAAACAACTATCAAAAATTTTTTAAACCAATTAGATGAATAGAATAGAATAGAATAGAATTTATTTCATCAAATATACAAAATTTCTTTTTGTTTTTGACAAGTCAAAATAGTACGTACCTACATTATAAAATTTTGACAAAATTTAAAAGATAAATATTATAAATTATAATGAACAGATATACAAACAGGTAGTAACAAATTTAAACAATTTAACACACTATGTAAAAACTTAAAGACATGAAATAAACTTAAAAACATGAAATATCGTCATAATTGGCAAAAAAACCCTGACCAAACTAGTGTACTTATTATAATGTATTATAAGCGGTACCTAAGTACTCTGTCTTTGTGTAAAAAAAATATATTGCTATATCTTCCCACTTCATTCACATGTCTCGGTAGTTTAATTCTGCGTGGGGTGAGTTCAAAATAATCTAACAACCTGATAGACCTAGGTTCAATTCCCAATGCACATTTTTATTTTTTTTTATACATTTTATGCTTGTAAGTATATTTATTATATTTTTTTTTTAGAAAATACGTGTTTAGTTAAAATTTTCTCAACAAAATTGTTCAGAAATCATTTCTTTGTTTTATTTTTCAATGTGTTTGCGTGTGTGTTATTCTTTTATTTTTGAATTTTTTGTAGGTATTGTTTTAATAAAAATTTTTGGAAAGTAGTAAGTATTAAAATTAGTTTAATATTTTAATAAAATATAAATAAACTGTTTAAAGTATATTGATTTCGTTGAAATCATATAATAGAAGTATAACTTCTTACGTGCGTACAAAGTACACACACATTCTTTTTTACTTACCACACAACATATTGGTGTTTTTGTTAGTTTTCTTGGTGGCTTCCGCCTTTTTTAGTATTTTTTATTTTTTTTGGTTTTTATGTTTTTTGTCTTTTTTTGAAGGATGTCTGAAAATGAAATCATGATTAGTGGGTATACTCCCTACACAGTGATATAAATATGAAATGATGACGTTTCTGGCATTTCTGCTATAGCTGGCGGTCTACCAGTGCGGCTAAAGACCATAATCTTATCTCAGAACGGTTTGCACACAATAATGAAAAGCAGCAAAACGTTTCTATGCAAAATGTTTATTTCAAACTAGTAACAAACATTTTTATGAATATACAATAAACTTATTTCTTTACTACAGTATAAATAACACCATAATCTTCTTGGTTAGGGTGCCTGCAAGCTTTTTTTTAAGCTAGAATCATTAACTGCGTTTCTTTCTTAAATTAACGTGAATGAATTTTGCTTTATAGGGGAGTCAATAGAGATTTTGACTTTGGAAAAAATCAAACAAGGTAGAACTTTTTGTAATTTGATTAAGAAATGTTTAATAAACAACATATCAAAAAGTTCTACTCCAGAAGTGGTTGCTTAATTTTTTATTAAACAAAAGAACTGCGAAATTAGTTTTTTTTTTCAATAACTCCGAAAATAAAAATCTTAGAAAAAAACTGACTTGACCATTAAAAAATTCAGAAAATTTTACCAAAAAGAAACCTTATATAAACATGTTTCTAAAATTAAACCTATAGCTTCTATAATTTTTTATTTATAAACGCTAAAGTCACCCTTCTCACAAACATTGGCGCACTGTAAACTAGCGTTCGGTGAAGTGCACGGTTGAGTTATTTTAATATAATTCTTTAAGTAATGGATCAAATTTTACTAATTGGACATGAAAGAATAACAATTAAGCTATCTTATGGTTGTAATAAAAAGAAATAAAATGTATGTGCATAAGTACGGCGTGGGCGGAAAATGAGACTTACATGAATTTTGTTTAAAAATTATTTAAAAATGTGTTACTAATACAATTTTATCTCTCAAAATAAAACTCTCAAATTTGCACAACTTACCTTTCAAACATCATTCTAAACGATGTTTTGGTCAAAAAAATCTCAAAAATTTAATTCAAATGATACAACGTCTCAAAAAATGTAATTTTTAAAAACTTCGTAGTTTCAGAATTACTACAAATTTAAGATGGTATTACTCAAGTTTGAACAGATTTATTACAATTTTATAGTTGTTTTTTAAAGCTTAGAATGTAATCTTTAAAATTCACTAAATCATTTTACCTTAGAAATGAAATAAACAATTTCTTTTGAAGAACCGAAAATTACCAGCTAAAAAATGTTTATACAAAGTGATCTAAACGTTCTGTTACAAAACTTACTCAAAATAAATTTAATAATAAGCTTCAACAATAATAAATGTTAAACAAAAAATTTTTTGAGCTCCTATACATGTCTGCGTTACTTGGAACCTATTGATAACTTTTTTATTATCAGTTTTACGAAAAAAGTTATTCTCTATAAAATACTCCTAATCGTATAGAATCGGAAATGCAACCATCAGATATCAACTTTATTATTTTTATACGAGGTATGTCAAAAAATATGAATTTCACTCTTACCCTTATACTAATATTCCTAGACTAAAGTACCCTTATATTCCACAATATCGAAAATTGTTATTAAAAAAAGTTGTTTGCAATTAAAAACTATGTTTCAATGTTCAATTATATCCAACTAGTTGAAATATTGTGAACTATAAAGGCACTTAATTGTTAAGCGAAATTATTATTTTTTTAAATATCTCGTATAAAATTGAAAAAGTTTGATGGTTGTGTCTTATATTTTAGACTAGGTAGAGCATTTTATGAAGAATAACTATTTTTCGTAAAATTGATAATACAATAGTTATCAAAATTAATAAAATGATGATGAGTATCCGTAATTTGAGAAAAAAATTTAAGTTTTTGTAGGTAAATCTAAGTTTTTTTATTAGAAGGAAGTAATTGTATGTTAAAACATAGATTTTAATTCGAAACAACTTTTCATAATAACAATATTCTGGAATATACAGATACATACTCTATTTAACGAAATTCATATTTTTGACATACCTCGTATAAAATTGATAAAATTTGATATCTGATGGTTGAGTTTTAGATTTTAGACTATGTAGAGCAATTTTTTAGTAAAATTGATAATAAAAAAGTTTCCCATATGGTTCCTAGCTACGCAAAACATACTGTATACGAGCTTCTGTATAAGAATTTTCAAATTGTAATGCCATACTCGGACTCAGCATAATCAAAAACAAAATAGAAACATATTTGATCAAAGTAAAATGACGATTTCAACGATATTTTTAAAATTGATTATATAAAACAATTGTTATTGTTTAAACAATTAATAAACAATTAGCTGCAAAATATGTGAGTAGAACTTTTTACTTTAACATGTAAATAAGCTAACAAAAAAAGTTTTAGAAAAATATAAGCTTGTTTGATTTTTTTCCGAAACAATGCATGTTTTCGTTCTATATTGACGAATCTGTATTTATATCATTCTATTAATAATAATTACTTAGACTGTATCGTTTTGTAAATAATTAGGTTACATATAACTTTTTTTTTGTAAATGGGGTGCAATGTTTTTGTAAATAATTATTAATCCCCTTTATATATGTACCAAAATTCTTTTCGATATGTAGTCCACAAAGATACGTTTATAAATGTTGAACATCGTTAATAATACCACAACAAACTGACCATCAGAGATCATCTATTATTTCGATAAGATGTATGCGCGACGAATAATAAAAGAGCAAAAGACATTTCGATAACACGCTGTAAGTGCATTTTCGTGCTGTATTCAGTTCCTGGAAGCGCGAGCGACCGGTCCAAGACCAAGACAGTTCCTTCTCCAAGAGTGCAAAGACTTAATTTATGGGATTTAGGCGGACTGGTCTCCGCTAACGAACGAGATAAACCGTGTTTGAATTTTGCATACTAAATTTGCGTATAAAATATAGAAAGTTTACGTAATCATTGTATAGACTAGAATATAAATTTGCTTTGTTGTTGAAAATTGTACAATTTTATAGACAAATCTTAAAAAAGTCGAGAAACAAAACAATAACAAATACAATTTACTATAAAATTACATGAATCATAAATCTTCAATATAAATTAAAAAACAAACAAGTAAAACAAAAACAATCTATTGCAAAATTTAAATAAATTGCAAATAATCAACCTGCACAGAAGTCCTCCTTACATTCAGATGGACTTACCCAAGTTTTTTATGTATTTTGACCCGTAGAACACGAATTTTTTGGGTAACAGTTGATCCGGATGTCGATAAGATTGTTATAAACAAAGAACTTGAGGAATTATATATAACAGCGACTTTTCGCAAAAGAAACATTTTTTTTGTATTTTTTTGGGTGATTCTAAGCAAAAAATGTTCTTACAAGTTTTTTCGTAGGATGAATAGTTTTCGAAATAAACGCGGTTTAACTTTAAAAATATCAAAAAATTGCAATTTTTGAACCCGAATAACGTTTGATTAAAAAATAAAATAGCAATTCTGCTTACCGCATTTGAAAGTTCAAGTCAAATTCTATCGGTTTTGATTATTTGCATTGCTAAAAATTAATTTTTTTATTGTTAAACAAAGCTATAAACACATAGTGTTTCCCGTGCCCAATGCATGCTTTTTTTGCATGCTCTTTGCTTAGAATGACCCAAAAAATACAAAAAAATGTTTTGTTTTGCGAAGAATCGCTGTTATGTAATTCCTCAAGTTCTTTGTTTATAACAATCTTATCGACATCCGGATCAACTGTTACCCAAAAAATTCGTGTTCTACGCTACGGGTCAAAATACAAAAAAAAACTTAGGTAAGTCCATCTAAATAAAGGAGGCCGTTGGCGACAGGACTATTATACGTTTAATAAGTTAATAAGTTAAGCTGCTACATTCAGCGATACTCAACTTTTTTCTTTATTGGGCCATATAGCAGTTATTGCCACAGCTTGCGGGCCGCAATCAAGATGAAGTAGTATACAGGGTGTTTCATTGAGAAACGGAAATACTTGAATGATGAATAGAGGTAAATGAGGCGGTTCTAGACATACTAAATTTATTGCTCCACGAACTTTATAACCGAGTTATAGGGTGTTTTATCAATTTTGCCCATTTCTTTCTGGACCCATAACTTTAGAACCACCTAGTATATTTTTTTTGACATTTGGTACACATATGTCACATTTAGAACCCAAACCACCCAACTAATAATCACAAAAAAAATCCAGGTCCGGATTAAACAAAATTATGAGTTTTTATTCATTAACTTTAATAATTTATTATTAAAACTTAATAATGCCCGGCTTTTTAATCAGACTTCTTAAAAATTTCAATATAATTTAAAATTAAAATCAGTAAATTGTCTGCCTCACTTCCAAACACGCCTCAAACACATCGGCACACTATCAAATAATTTGAAAAACACGTGAAATTTTACAAATAATTTGATCACAGGGCCCTCTAGTTAGCCTTCGGGCCGCATAAAAAACGCTAGAGGCCCACATGCCGCCCGCGGGCGGCAGGTTGAGTATTACTGTAATACCTTGTATGGAGCTTCCGCTCTATAATATGATATTATTGGCTTATATATACTGCTGCTATATATATTGTTGTCTGTTGTCTTTGCTTTTTTGCTCAGGTTTTCGTCTTTAATTAGTCGGTGATATTTTCAATATACTCCATCCCCTGCTTTAGTTCTTATGTTTATTTCTGCACTACTTTCCTTTTTGCCGTCCCTACATTATGATACCCAACTGTGGATAAAAATACTAAATAGCTTTACGCAAGCGGGGCCGGATTTACCACTAGGCCGACAAGGGACTGGCCTAGAGCGCCAAATTTGTTAGGGCGCGGAACGGACGGATTTTATTCGCAAGGTAGAGCGGCAATTGAATAAAGAAAAACTTCCTAAACTAACAAAATTTTTTCCTAAAGAAAAAGAGAGAGTAAATGAGAAGAACGAGGCCGGCCCGAGTGTTTTATTAGCTAAACTAGTGGTTGAAAATGAAGATAGAGCAGTAGCAGTAAGTGAAGAGGACAAAACCGAGCAATCTACTGTGACGTTCCGCCCCTTATAGAATCGATTATTGATGGGAAGATATTATTTAACTATCCAAAATATTATTTAATTATTTTCAGAATTATTTTCTTTCAATGTTTATTCAAATAGAACTTAAACCCATCTCAGAATTTTTAAATGCTTGATGACGTCACATTTAAAACGTGGCAACATTGGTTTCCCCACTTTGACAGCCAATGCTTAGTAGAGGGGTACGAAGGATTCAGCTGTGAACGTGAGCCTTGGATTGCCATTGTTTCTCGAGTGTTCGGTCTGAATCGTAGTGTGCGGGGTCATTAGACTCAATTATTCACCTCTAATTCTCAGTTCCAAATTGATTAAATATTACAATAAAAGTATAGTGAAGTTATCCAGCAGCAGTGGATTTGAAGAATTTTAGAGCATACTATATCCAATGAGTTCTACCCCGGTAAATACACATTTTATTAAGTATTTTATTCAGCCATTTTGGAAGTCCTTGACATTTGCTAACTAAGTTTCACATAGTCTATTTTCATGGTTTTTATGTTTTATTTTCATGGATCAAACTCATCTAGAGATAATTCAATATTCGTTGTTAATTTGTGCTTCCAGTTGGAAAATAGAGCTAATTTAAACTCCATTTTTTATATTCCTTTCAAGTCTACAGAACTCCTATCTTTTGAACGATGATCAAATAAGTATCCATCGCTTAGTCTTACTATATTTCATCCTTGTATAATATATCTATATACCGGTGTATATATTATAATAAAATATTCTTTCACAGTAATTATATTTTGTATTTCAATTGGAAATTACTTGTGTTATTTGACCAAGGTCATCTGATAGCAACCTGATAAAAGGTCAAGCTGTCTAGTCATTCAAGTTTTTGGACTTAATGACCTATTTCTTCTTATTCCCATAGGAATAAAAACACCTCCTCGTATCTCTTGCTTTTTTTTTTTGACATTGGTAGATTGGTAGTAACACCACACTGTGTTTTTTTTAGCACCTACCATGAAATCTTAAAGCCACCCTACAACAACACCAAGGCCAGACCACACAGAGAGAAACAATCAATAGGCGACCAGCCTGGATTATTTCCACATTTTCTTTTTTTGAGTACCTCCAGCTGCTTTCCAACAGTTTTGAGTACCTTCAGCTGCTTTCTACCAGTCTTCCTCTCCTGTACCTCCAGCAGGACAGCTGCTAGCGAGAGTTAGCACCCTTGGGTGCTCATTACATCAACTTCAAGATTAGGAAAGAGTGGTTTGTTTGGGAACATTTACTGTGCTCTTATTAAAGACAGACTGGTTTTGTGATATTTAGTACATTTTTTTTATAGTTCAATTGCACACACATTTTTCCTGCTTTATATTTTTTATAGGTTTTTTTTCTTTACAACATAATATTTAATTGATAGCGTTCCCCAACACTCTGCAATCTATAAAGGTATAAATTTCTGAGCTCAGATATTTTCCCTGATAATAGTAGTCGGTACTCTTATCTTGATTATTTTTAGGCTGTGTTCCACTTTTGTATAATTATTTAAACTCATTCCATTATTTTAGTATATGTTTAATTAAATTTTTAAAAATTAACTTCACATATTAGTCAAAAATTGTAATTATTAACTTTATTTAACTTGAACTTATTAACTTTACTTAACTTTAACTTATTAACTTTATTTAACTTTAACTTTAATTTATTAAATTCATATGAACTTCTGGATTCTAATCCCTCAGATTAGTTTTTGGTTTCACTTGTTATTATTACTATTATAAACCACGAGTTAGGAAAAGGATCTGTGTATCCACTCGTAGGTTTATTTATTCAATAAGGCTTGTGCCTGTCCCACTCACAGTGAGGTATTTATATGTTATATATAGTATCAGGTAGTATTTAATTAAGGTGTACGTATTATAAACGTACAATTATTATTTGGTGAGGGTTCTACTAACCTAGTTGTAAGTTGTACTTCCTGTATTAGAGGTACCCGTAGTCAGTTTTTCTAACCTTATAAAGAGTATTCTTAGATCATAGTTGTATGATGATTTTGTAATTGACTTTCACTAGTATCACTTTTTCCTGTCATGTTAGAGTTACACACTAGTTACTTGTCCTAACTCAGAGATTGTTAAAAAGATCTAGTAGTTACATTCAATAAATATACATTTATTGTGATTTTTTTTTCTTATTACTCCTTTATTTTTAGTAGTATATTTTATAATTTAATAATCTTTAATAACTTTTCACATACTTGTACTACAAACTTAACATACTCTATAGCAGCGTAGAATACCTGGAAGAGCGTTAACCTAGTTATCCTTCTTCTGGCGCCCAAAAATTCATTCTATTTTCAGTATATTATTATATTTACTCTATCTATTTTCTGAACATTATCTTCATATCTTCTTTTCGAGCCATCATTGTCACTTCCTTTAATCTATTGTCTGGCCAAAAATAGCCGTGCAAATTGGCCGAATCCTTCCTTGAGTGTCAAGTGGCCCTTCTCATACATATTTAGCTAGCCATTCAAGTTATATCTATCTGTTAATGATTTCTCATCTCTAGTCCTGTATCAATTCGATATTCTTTGTCTTGGCATCCTTCCATACAAATACTACTACAAAGTTGTATTTTAGTTACTCCAGCTTCTTCAACGGAGAAGCCACACATTTTTGTCCTTTGGCTACATTAAGTAGATCTTCTTCTTTTTACTACTTCTGTTGGAGTTTACCACTCCCTTTTCATTCACTCCAACAGAAAATCATCAGCTAGTTGTTACATTGGCGCCCAACGTGGGGCTTTATTTTTGGTCTGAGACAGTATTCATTTAGGTCAATTCTTCTCTTTTATCTGAAATCTCTTTGTTATTTCCGTTTGGTATCCTATACACATATTGTTACTTATTTATTTTATTTTTAATTTCTGATACATATCAGGTATTCTTAAACGCTGTTTTGATTTTTGTTTATATTTTGGGACCTCATTATAGTATATGTTTGTGCAGCTTACATTCTGGGTTAGATTTTGAATTTTTATTGGGAACTTATATTTAATATTGCTATTAATAATATAATTCATATAACAATTTTATTTCTTCAGTCAATAGTGGTATAGTTGGAGGTACAACTAAGTGTTGATTATTATTATTATTATTATAGATATATATTTTTTCTAGAGTGGTGGTAAGTTACATATAAATAAAAAAATTTACTTCCAGTATTTAGGTAGTAGGTTTACTTGAGTATACAATATTTATTGGATTATTTATCCATTTATTTGATCTTATATATTTATTTGATCTTATTTATTAGATTATATACTGCATTATATATATATTTTTTTTTTTTGCTGGCTATTTTGATTTTGTTGGTGTGTTGCTGATATTTTCTCGGTTTATATTATATATATTTTGCGTGCAAACTTTCATATTTTCATATTTTTCATATTTCTGTTCTTTGGACTATTTGTCAATAACTTTGCTCTCATCATGTGTGCTTTTAAAGCTGAACATCTTCTGGTGGATGAATTGGATTATGAATTAAAGATTCGGGACATAATGCCAGAGGAGTCGACAACTGTCGATAAAAAACGCAATCTTTTGAGAGGTGCTTTGAAACAAGAAGCTGGCAATAGAAGTTTTCTCCAAATTTCAGCTGTATCCCTTCCTTTTGAGGAACAACAAAAAGGAATCACTGAAACATTGGACAGCTTGTCTAAAAAAATCGAAAAGTTTAGGGGAACTGTAAAGGATACAGAGTATGCGCGATTAACATCTCGTCTAGGCCATATTTCTGCCCGTGTACACTTGCTACACTGTCCTTCTGAAGAACAGGAACCGTTCAAGAGGTCTGTTTCTCTTAAAATATTAACACTAGAGGGTGAACTTGATTCTAGAGTTAACCCCATTGCTACCTCTACTCCTAATGCTTCAGTCAATGTACCTAGCTTTACGTACTCCAAACCTGTTCAAGTACACAAATGGGGTATTTCATTTTCAGGTGAAAAACAGCACACTGATGTGATGTCATTTTTAGAAAGGGTTGAATGTCTTCGAATATCTAGAGGTGTTTCTGAAGAGGATTTGTTTGCTGCTTCTGCTGAGTTGTTCACCGGGACCGCTTTTACATGGTTTATGAATAACAGGGGTAATTTTTCTTGTTGGTCTGATCTGATTAAAAAGTTGAAGTCGGATTTTCTTCCGTATTCATTCCAGGATGATTTATTAGATCAAATTAAGAATCATAAGCAGAAACCTGGGGAATCTGTTACTATGTTTATTAATACTATATTAGGTATGTGTAGTCGTTTAGACACTCCTTTGTCAGATTTAGCTAAAATTAAAATCATCCTTAAATGTCTATTGCCCTTTTATCATCAACAATTAGCTCTTATGGACATTCAGAACATTGATGACCTTACTATAAAATGCAAACGTTTGGAGGAAACGTTATCCTGGTCTTCTCAACCTCCATCCACATCTCGATCCTCTTCTAACTCTTCTTCTCAGCCAACTTCCTTTAGGCAACGTTCTTGGCCAAATAAGGGCCATGATCATAATGTTTCGGTTGTTAGTTCTCTTGTCTGTTGGAATTGTGATCAGCCAGGTCATCCGTTTTACAATTGTGCAATTCCTCAAAGTCGTATTTTCTGCCATGGTTGTGGCCGAGAGAACACCCTTAAAAGGAATTGTTCTAAGTGTTCGGGAAACGAGACGTCGGAGGTCCGTCCCCTGAACGTTTCTCCGTCCAACACCCAATCAGGGAATCCAACCCCATCGTCAAACGAAACTGCTGGACCAAGCACATCCAGCAACCCAAACCCATCTTCACGAAAAGGGAAAGGGGTGTCGTTCAAGAAAACAGCACACACCACAAAACAAAATTAAACCAGAAATTAATTTCTATAGATGATACGTTAGATTCGCTTGATTCAAATGATCACAGATGTTCATTTACAAATTCTTCTTTGATTGGTAGTGTTCAACGTAACAATAATAATTGTGATAGTGATGTAGTTCCATTATCTATATTAGATTCTAGTTTTGTTAATGATGATGATACGTCTAGGTTAGTTCCCTATAACGGTTCTAGACAACCAAATACTTTATATCTAGATATTAATTCTTTATTAGTTAGGAAACAAAATGATAATAGGCCATATCTCCCTATTCAAATTCTAGAACAATCGTGTTTAGCTTTGTTAGATAGTGGCTCTAATATTTCCTTGATAGGGGCACATTCATTAAATTTATTGAAAAATTCTAGTATTCCCATTATGCCCATTTCATCTTTGCAAGTATCTACTGCAGATGGTACAGTTCAGTCCATTACAGGCAAACTCCAAATTGAAATCACAGTGGCCGATTTATGTAGAGAAATTACATTCTATGTTATTCTTTCCGTGCAGAATTCTATAATTTTAGGTATGGACTTTTTCAATGCTTTCAATAGTACCTTAAGTTGTTCTGATTTTTCTTTTTCCATATCTGAATTTAATTTATCTACCCTTAGTGCTATTCACGATTTTGCTAGTTTATCAAGCTCTGAACAAAGGCAATTAGAGAGTATGATCTCTAAATTTACTACTCTTTCTTCAAAAGACAAACTAGGTCGTACGTCGTTAATCTCTCACACTATCGAAGTGGGAAATCCCACTCCTTTCAGATTATATCAGTACCCCATACCTCAAGCCTGGCAGGCAGACTTAGAAAAGGAAGTAGATTCGATGCTTGCTTTAAATATCATAGAACCTTCAACATCGTCCTACTGTTCTCCGCTCTGGTTAACGAAGAAGAAGGATGGATCCTTCAGGATCTGCTTTGACGGTCGAAAACTAAACAGTATCACAACTAACAGGGATGCTTATCCTATCCCCAGAATAGATGTGATTTTGAGCAAACTTCAGAATGCCAAATACATCTCTTCTATTGATTTGTCTAAGGCCTTCCTACAGATCCCACTGAGTGAAGAGAGCAAGAAGTATACTGCTTTTGCTGTCAGTGGTAAAGGATTATTCCAGTTTGTCACCATGCCTTTCGGTCTTGTTTCTGCTCCTCAGACAATGTGTCGTCTGATGGATTTAGTCATTGGTCCACCGTTAGAGCCCTATGTTTTCTATTATTTAGACGATATTTTGGTTGTCACTCCTGATTTTTCCCTTCATATGGAAATTTTAGATAAGTTATTTTTACGTCTTAAGGAAGCTAATCTAACGGTCAATCTGGATAAATGTCAGTTTTGTCGCCCTAGTCTTAAGTTCTTGGGTTATGTTGTGGATAACCAGGGGCTGAGGACTGATCCTGAGAAAATAGTTGCTATCAAAAATTTTCCTATACCAAAGACCACCACCCAAGTCCGTAGGATATTGGGAATGTATGGCTATTATCGGCGATTTGTACCGTCCTACTCTACTTTGTTGTCACCTCTTACTGATCTTTTGAAGAACAGGAAAAAGGGACAGACCATTACTTGGACTCCTGAGGCTGACGAAGCTTTTAGGCGCGTTAAAGATGCTTTAACGAGCGCTCCGGTTATGATGTCACCTAATTTTGATGAGCATTTTTATCTAATGACAGATTGCTCTAATACAGCTTCTGGAGGCGTATTATTTCAGTTGAAAGATGGCTCCGAACACCCCATAGCGTACACTAGTAAGAAGTTGAACAAGGCCCAGAAAAACTATTCAACTACGGAGAAAGAACTCTTAGCTATCATCCATGGGTTAGAAGCTTTTCGTTATTATCTGGAAGGTCGTAATTTCACTATAATTACTGATCATAGTTCCTTAGTATGGCTTCATAGTATGAAAAACCCTTCACAGAGGCTTTCTCGATGGATATGCAAACTGGCTGCCTATTCATATAAGATTGTCCATAGAAAGGCAAACGGGGTAGTGGTCGCAGATGCTCTTTCACGTGTCCATGATATTAATGTCCTAGATCTGTCCTCTTTAAGTCCTGATATGTGGTATCAGAATATGATTGATAGGGTTACTCAAGACCCACAAAAATATCCTGATTTTAAGGTAGAGAATAATATTCTGTACAAACACATCTTAAGTCCGATAGAGTCCTTATCCAATATGTCGGAGTGGAAAATAGTTGTACCTACGCCAAATAGGGAAAATATTCTGCATATGTTTCATGATGAAGTTACGGCGGGTCATTTTGGTTTTTATAAGACTTATCACCGTATTGCCGAATTATATTATTGGCCTGGTATGCGGAAGTCTATAAAAAGGTACATTTCTAAATGCATGGTTTGTGCTACTTGTAAACCAAGTAACCTACCACAGGCTGGACTTATGGGTTCCTTCAGGAACATAAATTTTCCTTGGCAGATGATCTCAATGGATCTCATTGGACCTTATCCTCGGAGTTACAAGGGTAATACCTATTGCCTGGTAGTTGTGGATTATTTCACTAAATTTCCTTTAGTTTGTCCCCTTCGCCAGGCCACAACTCCAGCAATTTTAAAATATTTGGAGGAACAAGTCTTTTTGGTGTATGGTGTTCCTCAAATTGTGTCATGTGACAACGGTCCTCAGTTTGTATCGAAGGCCTTTAAAGATCTTCTAGCTAAATATAAGGTTCAAAAGACCTTTTATAATGCTGCCTACCATCCACAAGCAAATCATACTGAGAGAGTAAATCGCAGTATTGTCACAGCTCTAAGGTCCTATACTTACCCTGATCACAGAGCTTGGGATCAATATATTCATTCCATAGCTCAAGCCATAAGGACTTCTGTCCATGAAGTTACCCAGTGCTCTCCAGCATATTTGAATTTTGGTAGGAATGTGGCTTTATCAGGTGATTATTTTGGTGTAATTTCAGACAATTCCGAAAATCTTCCTCAAATATCTGAGAAACTTCATCGCTTAGATGATCTCCAGACGTTACCTCATATTTTCGCAGACATTAGGAAGAAGTTAAAAACTTCTTACCTAAGGAACCAGCAGCACTATAATTTGAGGAAACGAGATCTGCGATTCTTTGTTGGTGATCGAGTCTTAAAGCGCAATTTTGTCAAATCCAATAAGGGTGATGCCATTTCTGCAAAGTTTTGCCAGAAATATGTCCCATGTACTGTCTCAAGGGTAATATCTCCTTTGATTTATGAATTAAAGGACAATTCGACTAATAAGCGAATTGGTCAATTTCATGTAAAGGATTTACTGCCTGACAACACCATGGACGATGTGGATTCTTCAACTTCATCGGAAGAAGATTAGCTTAACAGGGTTGTTTAAGCTAATATCTTCCTGTGTTTGCCTTTAATTAGTTTTATTATGGTATAGTATTTTAGTTTAAATTGTTAATCACCAGATAATGCCTGACCATAGCAATTTTTATCCTTCGGCATGGCTTGATGATTTCTCACGTATTAGTTATTAGGTACCGAATTCTTGTGTAATACCGCTTGTATGAGTTTATTATTATTTTTTTTTGTATTATAGATTGCATTTGAGTCATTATCGACAAATATTCTCAAATACTAATCCAGCCAGTAGTATTACCAAGTTAATAACCTCCACTTGTACTCTTAGTTTTGTACTCAACCTCTCAGAATAAAAGGGCTGTTGATTATTATATATTAAGATATTTGGATGTGTGGGCTCATACAAGTATTCTTGCTTAATATAGATGGAACTATGTTACACTACCATATCTTAGATTATGTGTTATATCTTGGATATTTGATTACATACCTATTATTTTTTTTTTATTGTTTTTATATCATGTCATTGGATTTGCCATATTGGAAAGAAGTTGTGGTTGTTAATTTGTTATTGGGTTACTTTATTGATATTTGTCACAGGTACCTTAAATACTTTATATTAATTCGGATTCTTACTTCCTCCACAGGATGATTCTGGAATGAATTTGGAATTTTGATTTATAAATGAATTCTTGAGTCCTTCATATTTCTTCTTATGAACTAGTCTGTTAATGCTCAAAGTTGGTGAATACGTGGGTTCGAAGTTCAGCAACTGATCACTGCTATCCGATTTCGTAATCCATGTCTTTCTTGTCAGAGTAGGCAGATGTTTATCCATGATAATATTTCTGGTTGGGAAATGGTGTACAACACTTCCTAACCATTCTTGTGCAATTGTTCCAAATATTCCAGGCACATTTTCACACGATAATAGGGAAGTCTAGTTTGCTTATTTTATGTCTCTTAGTTCATAGTATATAGATGCTTGACTTTCCATAGACGTAGAGTCGTAATGTTAGTGATTAACCCACTGGGACAAATTATTGATTTTCTTTTTAGTAGATTCCCTCTTCTTTCCTTAGGCATTAATTGTTGCTTAGATTCAGGAATATCTCCTGGATAATCCTATGTATGTTCACATGAATATACAGTCTTATGAAAGATTGGGAGCTCGTTCCCGTCATATTTTGTATTTACCATGGAGTCATAGAACTTATAAGTTCATCCTTTATTTTTACTATTTAGTTTCGATAGGCTCATATTACCGGATGAGGGTAGATCTAGAGCTAATTTAGTTAGTTATTTAGTATTAGTGAGAATTGGTCCATAAATCTTCCTGATCGTTCTTCTTTGGATATGCTCCTATAAATCTGGTGTCCATTGCTAGTCCGATTTTGGATTAAGTGTCCGATTCTTCACTTATTTTGTTTATTTGGTTGTATAGGTTCGTATTACCGGATGTGGGTGTACGTAGACCTAATTTATTTATATGATTTAGTATGGATGTGAATTGGTCCATAAATCTTCCTGGTCGTTCTTCATTGGATATGCTTTTGTGAATCTGTTGTCCATTGATAGTCTGACTTTGGATTGAGTGTCTGATTCCACATTTATTTTGGTTAATGTGTTTGCATTCCTTTGGTATGTTCACTATTTATATTAGTTGGTATTGGTGAAAATTATTCTATAAATATTCCTAGTTGTTCTTCTCTGGATATGCTATTACGAATCTGGTGTCCATTGCTAGTCCAATTTAGGATTGAGTGTTTGATTCTTCACTTATTATAGTTATTGATTTCATTGGTGACTTTAGTATATGTACTTGCGTTATGGTATGAATTGGCTCTCACCTTTGCCTGGTTGTTCGTCCTTGGATATACTCCTTATAAATCTGATGTCCATGGATAGTTCAACTTTGGATTTACTGCCACTTCGACACTTATTTGTCATTATAAATTATGTCTCATCTTTAGCACTTTTACTAGGACTTCGGGTCATATTTTGCAATTTCCGTTATTTGCTGCAGTGACCATCCTACTTTCCCTTGATTATTAGTGGTGATTATTTGTAATCTTGCGAATCAACGGGGAATGATACACTAAGCACTACTACTCTAGTTTAATATTTTGAAAAAAAAAAAAAAAAAAAAAATTTTTTTAAATAAAATTTTTTTTTCTGGTGGTTGAAAGGGAATGTGACGTTCCGCCCCTTATAGAATCGATTATTGATGGGAAGATATTATTTAACTATCCAAAATATTATTTAATTATTTTCAGAATTATTTTCTTTCAATGTTTATTCAAATAGAACTTAAACCCATCTCAGAATTTTTAAATGCTTGATGACGTCACATTTAAAACGTGGCAACATTGGTTTCCCCACTTTGACAGCCAATGCTTAGTAGAGGGGTACGAAGGATTCAGCTGTGAACGTGAGCCTTGGATTGCCATTGTTTCTCGAGTGTTCGGTCTGAATCGTAGTGTGCGGGGTCATTAGACTCAATTATTCACCTCTAATTCTCAGTTCCAAATTGATTAAATATTACAATAAAAGTATAGTGAAGTTATCCAGCAGCAGTGGATTTGAAGAATTTTAGAGCATACTATATCCAATGAGTTCTACCCCGGTAAATACACATTTTATTAAGTATTTTATTCAGCCATTTTGGAAGTCCTTGACATTTGCTAACTAAGTTTCACATAGTCTATTTTCATGGTTTTTATGTTTTATTTTCATGGATCAAACTCATCTAGAGATAATTCAATATTCGTTGTTAATTTGTGCTTCCAGTTGGAAAATAGAGCTAATTTAAACTCCATTTTTTATATTCCTTTCAAGTCTACAGAACTCCTATCTTTTGAACGATGATCAAATAAGTATCCATCGCTTAGTCTTACTATATTTCATCCTTGTATAATATATCTATATACCGGTGTATATATTATAATAAAATATTCTTTCACAGTAATTATATTTTGTATTTCAATTGGAAATTACTTGTGTTATTTGACCAAGGTCATCTGATAGCAACCTGATAAAAGGTCAAGCTGTCTAGTCATTCAAGTTTTTGGACTTAATGACCTATTTCTTCTTATTCCCATAGGAATAAAAACACCTCCTCGTATCTCTTGCTTTTTTTTTTGACATTGGTAGATTGGTAGTAACACCACACTGTGTTTTTTTTAGCACCTACCATGAAATCTTAAAGCCACCCTACAACAACACCAAGGCCAGACCACACAGAGAGAAACAATCAATAGGCGACCAGCCTGGATTATTTCCACATTTTCTTTTTTTGAGTACCTCCAGCTGCTCTCCAACAGTTTTGAGTACCTTCAGCTGCTTTCTACCAGTCTTCCTCTCCTGTACCTCCAGCAGGACAGCTGCTAGCGAGAGTTAGCACCCTTGGGTGCTCATTACATCAACTTCAAGATTAGGAAAGAGTGGTTTGTTTGGGAACATTTACTGTGCTCTTATTAAAGACAGACTGGTTTTGTGATATTTAGTACATTTTTTTTATAGTTCAATTGCACACACATTTTTCCTGCTTTATATTTTTTATAGGTTTTTTTTCTTTACAACATAATATTTAATTGATAGCGTTCCCCAACACTCTGCAATCTATAAAGGTATAAATTTCTGAGCTCAGATATTTTCCCTGATAATAGTAGTCGGTACTCTTATCTTGATTATTTTTAGGCTGTGTTCCACTTTTGTATAATTATTTAAACTCATTCCATTATTTTAGTATATGTTTAATTAAATTTTTAAAAATTAACTTCACATATTAGTCAAAAATTGTAATTATTAACTTTATTTAACTTGAACTTATTAACTTTACTTAACTTTAACTTATTAACTTTATTTAACTTTAACTTTAATTTATTAAATTCATATGAACTTCTGGATTCTAATCCCTCAGATTAGTTTTTGGTTTCACTTGTTATTATTACTATTATAAACCACGAGTTAGGAAAAGGATCTGTGTATCCACTCGTAGGTTTATTTATTCAATAAGGCTTGTGCCTGTCCCACTCACAGTGAGGTATTTATATGTTATATATAGTATCAGGTAGTATTTAATTAAGGTGTACGTATTATAAACGTACAATTATTATTTGGTGAGGGTTCTACTAACCTAGTTGTAAGTTGTACTTCCTGTATTAGAGGTACCCGTAGTCAGTTTTTCTAACCTTATAAAGAGTATTCTTAGATCATAGTTGTATGATGATTTTGTAATTGACTTTCACTAGTATCACTTTTTCCTGTCATGTTAGAGTTACACACTAGTTACTTGTCCTAACTCAGAGATTGTTAAAAAGATCTAGTAGTTACATTCAATAAATATACATTTATTGTGATTTTTTTTTCTTATTACTCCTTTATTTTTAGTAGTATATTTTATAATTTAATAATCTTTAATAACTTTTCACATACTTGTACTACAAACTTAACATACTCTATAGCAGCGTAGAATACCTGGAAGAGCGTTAACCTAGTTATCCTTCTTCTGGCGCCCAAAAATTCATTCTATTTTCAGTATATTATTATATTTACTCTATCTATTTTCTGAACATTATCTTCATATCTTCTTTTCGAGCCATCATTGTCACTTCCTTTAATCTATTGTCTGGCCAAAAATAGCCGTGCAAATTGGCCGAATCCTTCCTTGAGTGTCAAGTGGCCCTTCTCATACATATTTAGCTAGCCATTCAAGTTATATCTATCTGTTAATGATTTCTCATCTCTAGTCCTGTATCAATTCGATATTCTTTGTCTTGGCATCCTTCCATACAAATACTACTACAAAGTTGTATTTTAGTTACTCCAGCTTCTTCAACGGAGAAGCCACACATTTTTGTCCTTTGGCTACATTAAGTAGATCTTCTTCTTTTTACTACTTCTGTTGGAGTTTACCACTCCCTTTTCATTCACTCCAACAGAAAATCATCAGCTAGTTGTTACACTACGAAAACGAAAACACTGTATTTAGATGATGATACATGTTGGTGATAATGTCGGTTCTGATAGCAATGATTATTCTTTGGTGGCATTTAAATTTGAATGTGAGCCTGCAAATTGGAGTATATCTAAAGAGTTACGTGATTATGTGGCTCAAAACGATGCATCACAAAACCGGCAACCAACTTACACATCATCAGTTAAACAAGGGAACTGAATACTGGAGGAATGTTCTTAAGCCGCTGTAAAAATTTTATCCACAAAAGGATTAGCTTCTCGAGGTAGCCATGAAGATTTAGGACTGTTTGATCAAGGCAATTTTATAGGTTTAATACAATTTTTATCCGAGTTTGACCGCTTTCTTGGAGAGCATTTGAAAGTATATGGCGATGAACTCTCTGAGTAACATTTTAAGTTATGATAAATTAAAAGGGAAGTTCCCTAGGTTGGCTGTATACCATATAGTTAAAAAACTCTAACATGAAGTAAAACCACTTCTATGTAATTGGTATATTTATTAAAATTTAAAAAACCCCAATGGATTGAGTAAAATATGTCCAATTCAGAACGTTTTCAGACCTATCGGTATATCATCAGTGAAACTACAATAAAATAAGTAATCCCACTATTAAAATTGAAAGATGGTTGAAATTTTGAAAGCTAGAAAAGTGTGGTTAGATTACTTACGTGCATACTTGCTAAATAGCCCCAGAACCAAACAATGGTTGAATTTATAATTCGATTTACATTATTTAAAAATAATATTAAACAGGCTAAACGCCGATGTTACAGGATATAACCTACCGGAACATGGTGAAACCCTACCAAAAACTCAATCAACCATCTTAGGCCAAAGTTGACTATAAAGTGTCAAAAGTGTGTTCAAACAGTTCCTTACACACTTTTGACACTTTATAGTCCACTTTGGCCTAAGATGGTTGATTGAGTTTTTGGTAGGGTTTCACCATGTTCCCGTAGGTTATATCCTGTAACATCGGCGTTTAGCCTGTTTAATATTATTTTTAAATAATGTAAATCGAATTATAAATTCAACCATTGTTTGGTTCTGGGGTTATTTAGCAAGTATGCACGTAAGTAATCTAACCACACTTTTCTAGCTTTCAAAATTTCAACCATCTTTCAATTTTAATATGTAGTGGGATTACTTATTTTATTGTAGATTCACTGATGATGGACCGATAGGTCTGAAAACGTTCTGAATTGGACATATTTTACTCAATCCAATGGGGTTTTTTAAATTTTAATAAATATACCAATTACATAGAAGTGGTTTTACTTCATGTTAGAGTTTTTTATGATAAATTATAATATGATCACTATTAACTATTATTATTAAAACCTTAGAAAACATTAATTACGGTAATTTTGTATTTAATATTTTCAATCCTTAGCAAACTTCTCTTGTATATCGATAGAATATTCTTAATAGTGCAAAAGAATACTAGGGTATGGGTATAAGTTTTTATTAAAACAATCAGCAGCAAAAGCCAAAAGTTGGTTGGTTATGAGGGGGTTAGGGGGCGGGGATCAAGGCGTATGGTGCCAGAAATATTAATGCCTAGTCGGGTTCAACATGTAAATCCGGCCCTGTACGCAAGGGTACTGTAACGCAAGGGTTCTTAGTTATTGGTTAAGAAATTCTTGTACTGAATAATATGGTCTTTCAGACAAATAGCCTTTTGTCATTTTACGCAACTTAAGAAAATATGTTGCAGATTGAAGTTGCAGAGGGAAATGATTGTAGAGTTTTTTTTGCAGAATATAATATAGATTTCTTTACTAACTCGGTGGACGGGATCGATAAATAGACGTGAAAAGAAGAATTTCTGATGGAATAGTCATGATTAGATCTTGCTGGAAATGCATGTAGATATTTAGGAATTAAACAAACAGTTTCTAAAATATATAAAGAAGAACGTGTTAAAATCCCGTGATCTTTGAAGCAGCTTCTGCAATGTGGCAGCTTCTTCTGAGGCCAAACAGATATCTTATTGCACTATTTTGTAATTTAAAAATAACATCGAATTGGGCAGCTGTACTGTATCAGAACCCCAAAAAAGGAAGACCATATCGAAGATGCGACTCGAACAAAGAAAAATATGCTATTTTGGAAGAGGCTAAATTGATTTCCTTCGATACAGATCTTACTCCATATGAAGCTGAAGGTAGTTTCTTACTTAACACATCGATATGAAGAGACCATTTAAGATTGCTATCTAAAAAAATACCAAGAAATTTTACAGAATCAACATTACTGATCTGACTGTTATACACTATTACTTGTATAATTTGATTGTCTAACTCTAATTTGCATCTTATTGGTTCTTTCGCTATTAATAAGCTTTTTTGTTTTTTTGGGCTGATATTTTTATATTTATTTCTTTTTCGTTAATGTTGAATTCGTGCAGTAATATTTGTAGGTCGTCTTTGCACTCTGCTACTATCACAGTGTCATCAGCATTACAGAGTATTTTTATCTCTCTGTCGCCCTTGTTTAATGGCATTTGATATTAATGCCTAGTATTTCCTCATCGAGCCTTTATAACAGCTTGCATACGTCTTGGAATTGTGGTAATTAAATTTTGAAGATGAAGTTGGTCCCATTCGTCCCATATTGTCTGAACAGTAGACTGAACAGTCAGACAAGTTGTTTGGCCGTGATACCCGAACTTGAAGTCGTCTTCCCAATGAATCCCATAGATGTTCGATTTAATTGAAGGCGGGGCTGAAATCTGACGAATTCATACGGACAATCCCGACATCCCGAGCGTTATCGCCCATAGAAATAAAATTTAGTCCTACGATTAGCGCAAAAGATACTACATGCGCATCTAAAATGGTTGTTATATCATGCTCCTGTCATAGAACCTCCATTCACATACACCAGCCCAAACCATAACTGAGCTTCCTCGATAGGTTAGTCTGCTGGCAGTATTGCATTGGGAAAATCATTCTCCTTCTACTCTCTAGATTTTTTTGCCAATAAATAAATGTTATGGTCAGCTGCGTTTTGGAAAAACAACGGAGCTTAGTCAGAAAGCAGGTAGTTTTTCTGGATCAAACTGTAGCTCATTATACTCTTGAGGATGATCTTCACTCCAAATGTGGCAGTCATGCTTATCTTAGCCATTTAACCAAAAGTGTCGCAGCTATGACAGCATAAAAATGGAAAGATCCATGCTTGGCCTAACTTTGAGAGGCAGAATACGGAATGATGAGATACGGCGAAGAACTGGGGTGGAAGACATCATAAAACGGATTACGAAGTTGAGGTGGAAATGGTCATTACACGTCGCAAGACAGAGAGAGAGAGAGGACAAAGAAGATTTGAGAGTGGCGGCCAAGACCAGACAAACGAAGTCGTGGAAGACCACCTATTAGGTGGACGGACGACATTAAAAGAATAGCAACAAACTTGATTGCAGCTGCGCAATACAGTGAAGAGTGAAGACATATTGAGGAGACCTATGTCCGACAGTGGACAAATTTGGCTGTGTGATGATGATGATGATGATGTCTTCGCTAAAAAAATTTCGTCTTTCGTCCTCATAGACCGTAGCTATTTAAATTGCTATTATATGGAATATGGAATGCGATCCCCAGCTAACGGGTGAGAGGCTTTTCCATGGGAAAAATCGATTAGGCTCATATATGAGTCGCTTGATAGCGAACGTGTTAAGAAAATCGCGATCACCATCAATCTCGTTTTGGGCGCATTCACCAAAATTACAGGTAGTGTAAACACTCATACCAAGATTCCCAACAATTTTCGCAAAATCTTCTATAAAGTGGATGGACTTAGCTCCAGTTCCTATACACGATGTGTATTATACCCTCTACACATGTAGTATATATTTCTGTACGTACTGTAAGACGTCTTCGTGATTTTTGAATATTGTTTAAAAGCCATGGTTTTCCAAATGTAAGTATGCACAATGTGGAAGTGTAGTTCATGCTTCAATAAGTTGTGTTAATATGACAAGCCACACTTAATATAAATCACTCGACAACTGTCAAAATGGCTGAAATCAAATAAATATTGCCAACTTAAAGTTCTATACCTCTAAAAAGCACCTACTACACGTCCAATATGCAAAAAACTACCAGTAAAACTTTAATAACCAATTGGGTAGAATGAGAAAAATCAAGACTGGCATATATGGCAAAATATCAGAAACCAGCTAGATAAAACTAGTGTTGCCCAAATGAAAGAACAAGACGGGACTTATACAGTCTTGGTCTTGGTCTTGCGCCAGTACACCTGGTCTTGATCTTGTTATTGCGCTTCCCGGTCTTGGTCTTGGTCCTGCAGCAAGAGTCTTGCAAGTCTATTAGTCCATTAGCCTATTGTATATCTTAGAACAACGTAACAGAGTAGGTATATTTTAACCTTGAATATCATAGCCATAGTAAAGACCAACCAAATTAATAAATATCTAAACAACTGACACTGACACCGAGTGGGGTTTGAATCTACGATCGTTTAAGTTTGCCATACTTATTTAAAAACCTGTATTGATGAAAAACATGGCTAGTTAAAAATGTACCTAACTTTTTGAAGTTATACTTCTTTAGGCTCATTGGGAGTAAATGTATATGTATGTGCGCGAATTCATCAAAAGTCTTGGTCCTGGGCGCAGCTGAAACTGAAACGTTAAACGTGCTCTGATTGGGTAATTACAATAACCTGTCAATAATTGTTCAATATGTCGGTTATGGGTAAACAAATGTTGTGTATATTAGTTTTTATTGTTGTGAGGACAGAGAACAAGGCAAGTTTATAATTGTAGTGACTTTTTAAATGGTTTTTAAAAGCAACAGGTACGTACTTAATTGTAAATGTTTTAGTATCGTAATAAAACATTACATAGGTACCTACCTATTTGGAAAATGTAAAATAAACCTACCTCGTATGTAATGTTTTGATTTACATAATTTGATTACCAACAAAATTTATACCAATATTCATCTAATATTGTTTTCTTACTCTATGTTTTGTTGTATTTTAATATTTCAATTCCACAAAAATCAAACTAATTTGGTTAAATTCAGAACTGTCAAAACTTTAAAACGTTCAGTTGGTCTATCTTCCAACATGATGCATATGTCTTCGTAGCGAAGATCTAAAGATGCTTGAATTTCAAAACTAACCGCGCCGATGTACGCGGGTTCAATCCCCAATACAAACTTTTATTTTTTTTATACATTTTATGATTGTAGCTATATTATTATATAATTTTTTTTTTCAGAAAATACGTATTAGGTTATCATTTTTCCAACATTTATTCTTCAGAAATCATTTGTGACATTTTTCAATGTGTTTGTGTGTGTTTTATTCTTTTATTTTTTTAATTTTTGCTATTGTTTTAATAAAATTTTTTGGAAAGTAGTAAGTATTAAAATTAGTTTAATATTTAAATAAAATATAAATAAACAGTTTAAAGTATATTAATTTAGTTGAAATCATAAAACTTAATAGAAATATAACTTCTTACGTGCGTACAAAGTACACACAAATTCTTTTTTTTATTATCCAATATAAGCGAATGAATCAAAAAACAGAATATTAAGAAAATATGAGTCTATAGTTGGGTTTTAATTTCAGTATTTTAATGAACGCTAGAATATTCCACAGGGTAATGCGAACTTTTAGAAAAAAAAACATAGTTTGATTCGTACACCTGGTATACAATGACAGTTTACCTGTCTAGCAACAATATTACAGCGATATTGCTAATGAATAAGGCTATAACATGGAAAAAAAATCACTTAAATCGGACAACAGGTTTAGAAAATTCGAGACATCAAAAATGACCATATTTTTAAGTGGATCGATTTTTTTGTACCTGAGTGTATTTCGTCGCAGTTTGATTCCAACGATGTCTCTTTTGCATCGGGTATTTTTTTTTCTTCTGTATTCTCCGTCCTTGTCACCGTTTCCTTTGAATTCTCTTCGTTTGTCAATTAATTGTAAAGCCTCCTCTGTTATCCATTCTTGTTTGTTATTTCTGGGTCTTCCTTTTAGATGTTTTTCTATTACGTTTTTAATTTGCTCTTTAATAGTTTTCCACAGGATATTTACGTCATCTGACTGTGTAATTCTATGGTGGCCAATACTTTCTAAATTATTAGTGACTGTTTGACACCGGAAAGTGTCCTGTTTGAGGCATATATCGAGGAAAAATCTGGTGAAAAATATACAATAGGTCCTAGGTACAACAACAACTTCGTAAAGCTAAAATAGTTAATAAAGAAAACAGGTTTCTTGGTTAAAAAACATTCGTGAATGAACTCAGATACCAAGTGCAGGACAATTATTTCAAGTAGATATAGTATCTATAGTATCTATTAAGTAGACTATAAACTGCAATAAATAATTTAAAAAAATAAACCTGACTGAAGAGTTACCTATCATGTAAGTACCTTTATAAGAATGTGTATACTTATGTATAAACTATAATAGATTTCTTGAATGTATCGTCTTCTATATACAATAATATACAATTCAAAGCTATATCAAACTATGCTGAGGATGTTTTCTGTTCATTTATTTGTAATAAAGAAATTAGTTAGCCTAAAAGAAACATTTTAATGGTTAAGAAATTTTATTGCCGAAAACTGTGAATAACTTAATGGGTATTAACTGAAGATGTTAACTTAAGATGTAAACTAATAATACTTTCCTGTAATAAAATTTCTTAATGATTAGGTATGCTGTCTATTTTAGATTATATAAATATAAATAAAATTACAGATATGTCTGGTTCAATTTACATTGGTTGTATTTTTCCTCTTGTTTGAGCTGAACAATGTTTATTGTGTGGCATAATATTATACAGATAAATAATTAATATTTCATTTACAAAAAGAGAAAAAATTAACAAAGATGGTAGGATAAATAAAGCCATGTTTGAAATATGATTGATTATTATTTGTTGAAATACCAAGAAATGTTTTTGGATTGTAGACTGTTTTAGTGATACCTACCGATCTTATATAAAAAAATTAATAGTTTTTATGTGGGCCCGTGTATTTGTTTTTTTTTGTATTTCCTAAATTTGTCAAAATAAGTATATCTTTATAAAAGAAATGTTATCAAAATAAGTTTACTCCTCTACATAACGGTTTTGTTTTAGTTAATTGCTGATATATAAAGTGCTATTAACAAAAAGAAGGAAAAATTGAGGAAGTTGGATTTGCCTCTCCATCCGTTTATTGTTGTATAGAAGCCAGTGGTGAAGAAAATATTTGTATGTAATAATAACGTTTTATATCCTGTTTTTATTAATAAAGTTTTTTACCTTAACACAGTGATTTATTTCGCCGTATGTAATATCACTTTATTTTCAAGAAATGTAACTTAATTCTAAATATACGATTATATCTGCGAAATATATTTTTTAACATTAAAAATATTAATTAATCCTAGTAAGATAACAATATTCCTTACCAGAGGCGTGCGGTCCATGGAAGCGGGGGAAGCACCGCTTCCCTATTCTTCCATATAAGAAAATACATATATTATTAATTAGTATTTAATTATCAACAATGTTTCCCTAATCTAAGTAATCTATTATGTAACTAATATGCATTGAAACATTATTAAAAATTGATCGCATACGAACGGTCTCAAATAAGCACACAATTCAACGATTCAGTCCGGTCCTGACGGAAGCGCATCTCAAAATCGCTGCTTGTCATGCATTTGTCCCGTTCAAAAATTGGTCAGGGTTTAATAACCTCACCCGCTAGTCATGTTCCTTTCACGCGAATTTTGATACGCCTAGAAGCGCTCGTCCGACCGCTTCCGATTCCGAAAACGAGATGCGGAGTCTGTTACTGCTGCTATTCGCGGTGTGCAAGTACTTGGAAGGGGAAACGAGAAACGACCCTGCGCGAGTCGCGGAGAAATATTGCAACGATCTTAAATAATTCATATTGTCAATTGAAATTGTCAAATTGACGTATATTTCATACCTTCTGTCAATGAAGCAGAAAAATTATATATTGCTCCACAATATTGGTATGATATTCAATTATTATATAAAGGTACATTTAATTAATTTTATTTTGCTTGCAGTACTGCATTTTAATAACTAATTTTATTTACTTCATACAATTGTTGACGTTTTCATAACATAACCTGAATCTTATTTTTTCTTCTTATTATTTTTTTGGACTATGGCCTTGACAATTATCCAGTAACCAGGACTAATATAATTGGCCAATATAATTAAAAGTGCGAATTTTAGTATAGAGCGTAGAAATAGGGGTCGCTTTGCCGAACTTGCACGGTCCCAATAAGGGGTAGGTATTTAGGTACAAATGGCTCGATTTCAATTTCTTGCTTAATATTTTTACTAATATTTTATTTGACATTTTGAGAGTTTTCCTTTTAGTGATATCTACGACATTTTACAGACGAAGTCAAGTGCATATGACATTGCATTTTGTATAAGACAATTTGATGACTTATGATGATTAAAAAAATGAGCTGTTCAAAAATATTTGGGATAAAGCTGAAAATATGGGCTTCGAACCTAAAAGAAAAATAATGATGATTGATATTATATTATACATCGAAATTTTTGATAATATTCTACAACAAATGAATTATCACTTTGAAAATTTTAAAGAAATAAAATATGTAGAATTATGTAATTTTAATATGTCTAATTATAATTCATTAAAATCTCCCACAGAGGTATGTACCTATTTAATTCAGTAGGTACGATTAAATTATGATTTTTTTTGATAATCTAGCTTTGCATTCTCAGTTAAATGTTATTTATAAAACACCTGCAATTAGTGATAAAGAAATACTTAGGAATCGGTTGAATTTTTTGAATACTACTGGGTTAAATCAGTCTCTGTGTGAAGTGGGCAATTTGTGTGAATTAAGTAGTAGGTACTAACTGCAGCTAAAAGTGCATCAGTTGAACGAAGTTTTTCAGTATTAAAACGCATCAAAAGTTTTACAATAAATTTTACAAGTGAAGACAGACTTTCCAAGTTAGCCCTATTATCCATTGAAAAAGAGTGCATTTATTAAACAATTATCAGAAAATCCAAAATTTTACGACGATGTTATCGACAAAAAATTTGCATTGGTTGATAAGAGAATAGGACTCAAGTAAGTAAATAAGTGCCATATTGTTGAAAGTCGTGTGTTATGGAAGGTGATTCGAAATCGGAATATAAAAACAATTTTGAATAGAACTCTTCTTTTTAAGTTTAAAGAAACCAAGCCTTGAGCAGGGACTCGACCCTGGGCAAGCAGTACAGATCGATGATAAGTCACTAGATATACGATATACTAAGTCACTAGAGTCACTAACCTGCATTGATCGGGGTAGGATTTCGTTTGTGAGTCCTTGTATCCAGGACTACCACATAATAAGCACTTTGCTGATAGAGAGCCCATATAGCGCATCAGAGTGCTATCGGAGGGGAAGTGGATAGTATGAAGCATTGGGGCGGGATGGAGTGACGCCCGCTTATAAGAGCCTTGCCTCAATGAATTTGTATCACCCGAATCTCATTCTCAAGGCGTGTGCGTCTCTCAGACTGGGTTAAACACTATACCTAATTTTTTGTAGTTCTTGTTTTTAGTCGATTTAAGTTAACAGGTAATACATTAGGTATACACCTATTAAGTAGGTATATATTTTGATCTCGACCCTCGTAAGAAAATATTTATTAAACCCTTATTGAATCGCTTCCTCTTCCGAAAATGTCACCGCACGCCACTGTTCCTTACTAAGAAATATTATTGCTCAGGAAGAGTAGTTTTGTAATGTCAAGAAAATATATTCTTATGACTATTATTATCAATTTAACATCAAGTGTAATTTCTTTCTGATAAATGGGTTAGAAGTTTGCAATAAAGTGATAGTTTAATCATGTTTAAGATATACGAGTACTTATTTCTTTGGGTAGGTATAGTAAAATTTATTTAAAATATTTTAAAAAATTATATCTTACATACAAAGATATATTTCTTAGGCAATATGCCAAGTCGATCTTTCTTAAATATAAATAAAGTTTCTTTATGTCAAAAATTTTTTTCTCTCGGTCTGACACATAATGAGAAACGGTACTAAATACAGTTTACTGAAGGTAATCGTTCAATCAAGGCAAAGTATTAGGAAAGCGAGGAATTGGGAGAAGAAGAATATCATGGTTAAAGAACGTGAGAAAATGGTTCTCCACAACAACAACTAATCTCTTTAAAGCATCAGTTAATAAAATAATTACCTATAGTCAGAATTACTCAGAATGATCGCCAATATTCGAAACGAATAGGCACTAAAAGAAGAAGACACATTTTATTGTTAACACAACTCTTCGATAATACAATATGAAATGTAAAATGAAGGTATTTAGTATTTCTATGCAGTTGTTTATTAATTAGCACTTAATTAGTCAATCCGTGAACTAAATGCACAGTGTTTCTGAATAAATTACACTCTAGCTCAAAATCGATAAAACGCCTGTCATCCACCTTTTGAACAATAACGCAGTAGTTCGAACATTTAAGATATAATGTATTTTTACCTATGCATGCATGCAAGCCGATCCTTAATTCACTAGGGCGTGGTCTTCTTTTATGTACAACCAATCACATAGGAAAAGGATTGTAGCATGCAGTAGGAGAACACGTTAGTCGTTTTATTTGACGGGTCCCTTTTTATTGTGAGTGGAGCTTTATTTATAGAGCTTTTACTGATGGTCAAGGATGACTAAAAGTGCTGGCGCCAGTACAAAAAAGTTTCGTGTTGTGGACCAAGGAATGCCTTTGATGTCATTAAAGAATACCTCATATTTAAATGATCTGTTCTCGGATAAATTTTTAGTCTCACGTTTAAATCTGTCAATAATGTTTTCCAATTATTGAAATTACCATTTATTTTATGATCACATACAGGGTGTTAATAAATAAGTGTGACAAATTTTAGGGGGTGATTCGTGATTCTGCATGACAAAATAATGAGAGTTAACTATAATATACATTGATGTCCGCAAATGCTTCGTTTTCGAGATACAGGGTGTGAATTTTTTTATAAACTGACAATTTATTTATTACATACTTTGAAACTGGTGGAGATATGCAAATAAAATTTGGTGGGGTTTAAGAAATAGTTATTGGACATTTTTTGACATACTTAATCAAACAATTTTATTTATAATTGGCGGCCCACGGGTCTGCTTAAAGAAAATCATAGGACGCAACTAAGATATTTTAAAATCAAAATTATTTTTAAATTTTTCGTTAAATTTGTGATAAAAAATTTTTCTTACCTTTTTTTGTATGGTGCACCGTTATTATCAAAAAAAGATAAAAGGTCTTGGGGGTCGTTCATGGCACGGATTTGTTATTCCTTGAATACATCCTCAATAACTATCTAATACATACAATAACATTAAACCAGTACAATAACAGAAAGTAACGCCAATAAGATTTTGACACAGCTATGTTAGTCACAGATGAAAATCCCGCAACAACTACCGAATCTCTTCAAAGGCATATTAGGAACATTGAAAAGTGGACAAAGAAATGACGAATAAAGATCAATTAATCAAAATCACAACATATCATATTTACAAAATGTCGTAAAATATCGCCTAATATAGAAATAAATAACAAAGCAATCCCACAAACCGAAAGCGTTAAATACCTTGGTATGCACCTGGACAAAACTTTGACATGGAGAACACATATATGGAAAAAGCGCCAACAGTTAAATTTAAAATTCCGTAAACATTATTGGATACTGGGCAGAACATCGAAGTTGTCTATACGTAACAAACTGTTGGTATACAATACAATACTCAAACCGGTCTGGACCTATGGGATCCAGCTATGGGGTACAGCAGCAAAATCCAACATATCCATAATGGAAAGATTACAATCCAAAGTGTTACGCTCTATAACAGACGCCCCATGGTTCGTGTCAAACAAAGACATTTATTGTGTTCTAGAAGTACCTACGATCAGTGAAGTGATAGTTCAGTGCAGTGTTCGGTACATAAAACGCCTAGAAAGCCATCCAAATGCCCTGGCAATAAACTTGCTTGATAATATCAACAAACTCACAGACTAAAACGTAAAAATCCACTGGACCTTATTTATAAATAACTTTTATACCTCACCGTAATTGTGTTTATATTTTAGATATATGTATTGTTTGTAAATGTAAAATGTATGTTTGTATGTAGCATATTGTCGGAATGTCATGTTTGTTCCATACTAGAGGTCCAGTCATTGGACTGACCTCTCTAACGTCATTTGTTTTACTTCAAACCCCAAAGACGCTCATTGTTAGAATTTTTATAACTAACAGATTGCTGAATAAACGTTTAAAAAAAAATAAAATTTTAACTAGGCCCAAAGCTACAACAAATGTTCAGAATGATCTCCCTTAGATGTGACAAATGCACTTCACTTCCAGTAGGTACTTCCAAAACTAACGTGAAAATGAATGATAAAAATATTTTTAGTCCAGACTTAATTTTTAGTCTATTCTATAGACTCAGTTTTCTTTGTGAATGTAGTTACTGCGTCATCTTAGGACACTCTATCTGGATGTTCAAATCCTCTAAAAGTACCTTACTTTCTAAATCAATCCGATTTGAATAACCTTGTTCTAGATTTGGCGTAAATATCAACAGCATCAGATATGTCGATGATACGGTGGTTATTGCGGATTCAGACTTGGGTCTACAACGACTCATCGACAAGACCAACTCTACCTGTAAGTTATTGGGTATGAAAATAAACATTAAAAAAACCAAAATGATATCAATCCAAAAAAACCAAAACGTACCTCAACCTTGCACAGTAAATGAGCACACTTTAGAACGGGTCAATAGATTTAAGTACCTGGGATGTTGGATCGACAGCAGCCCAAATCCTGATCTAAAAATAAAATCTAGAATAGAACATGCTAGAAAATCTTTCGAAAAAAATAAAAAAACTGCTTTGTAATTCTTGAAAAAAAAACTCTAAATTCGACTACGTTTATCAAAATGCTATGTCTGGTCGACTCTTCTCCAAGCAGTTGAGACATGGACCCTTAAAACATTAATCGTAAATAAATTGGAGGCCTTTAAAATGTGGATCTACCGGAGAATCCAAAAAATTTCATGGACATCGCATACCTCAAACGAAGAAGTGCTGCATAGAATAGGGAATAGGCAAGGAAAGAGAACTTTTTAACACAGTGAAAGTTAGAAAATCATCATACTTACCTAGGTCACATACTGAAAAATAATAACTATGGTATGTTCAACAGTAAATGGTTTGAGTTCAATTAGTGCGGTAGTAAATATTATTAAATTTATCTGACCTGGCCCATTGTTAAGACCCACCCGGAGCGATAAGCCACCGAGGTAGACAGAGTTGGTCTTTTGCAATTAACACTGACTAGACGGTACTCCCATAATAAAGCCTAAAATAAATTTTACCTGAAACCGGGCCTTTTATACTATTATCGGTTAATCCGGGCTGTTTATACTGGTAATTAATTGAACTTAACTATTTACTGTTTAACATACCATACCTACCAATATGCTCAACTTATAGTGAAAGAATATGAAGACTTTTTCTTCTTCTCAAGAAGAAGAAGAAGTTCTAGATTTAGGTCTATCAAAATCTAAAGCTCAATTACTGGAATCCACATTAAAACAGTGAACTTTGCAACTTATGAATACTTAAAACAATCTCATATTTTTGCACAAGGGAAGAACAATTTACGAAATATTTTTACATAGAGGATAATTTAGTGTATTGTATTTTAATGCTACAGGGCTTCCTGAAGAACTGAATTTCCCAAAAGCATTTGAATAATTGAGACTTTATTTATATTGACATTTCTGAGATTAATTTAAAAACCGTCTTACTCCACAATGACAAAATAAATTTCAGTGTCCCCCGCGCATGCAACAAAACATGAAAAAAGTACATATTTGGAGATTAATTATTATTACGTGAGAAAATAAAATATTCTGTATAGCTGTAGAGTTTATGTGCTGATCTGATGGTCGTATCTGTACGTACTGCATTAAAGGGAGGATATACTAATTTTTTCTGTGTTTGTGTGAGTTGGACCCCAGCTAGCAAGATAACGTTACATTAACGTTAAATTTAGGTTTTTTTGTATTGTTACGTAACATCTATCAAAAAATGACGTTACTGATACGAAATTGTAATACGTATATTATACGTATGAATTTATTCGTTTCTGAAACGTGGCTCTTTGGTAGGTTTTAATGCGTATGAATTTATTCGTCTCTAACACGTGGCTTTTTGGTAGGTATAGACACGTATAAGATCTCGTTTGAGATTGCAGCGCCATCGCGTTTTTATTTCGAACCTTTCATTAATACCTAACCTTACATTTCCGTGATTAAAATCGTGTTTGTTTTTATGGAGTATGGAGTTGTCAAAAAAATCGAGTTATTATTGTTGCGTGCCTCAATGTGATTCTTGGATAAAGCGTACCTAATAGTAATTTATCGTTTCATTCTTTCCCTAAATAGGATAAACAAAATAGAATTCTATTCAATGACAGTTTCGTTGAAAAACGAAATGTATGGAAATATCTTCTAAAAATGGGGAAGCAGCCTATAGTCCAGAAAGCCACTGCGCATCCGCTAGAAAAAATATTCTAATTCGGATTTTTTGCACAATCTTACTTAAAAAGGACTCCTTTTAACAAATTTGCATGTTGCCAGGACCAAAAGGTGGTCAAACATTTTTTAAACGTTTTTTTCTGTTTTTTTCCTAAAATTATTTTTTTTGCATGGAAAAAAGTTTTTTTTAGGTTTTTTCGATCATTCCAAACAGAAAAGGTCTTTAGTGACTTTTCTCTAAAAATGATAGTTTTTGACATATAAGCAATTAAAAATTGAAAAATTGCGAAATCGGCCATTTTTAACCCTCCAAAACTATGTGAAAAACTGAAAATTTAAATATTGCCAATGCAGGTAGATATTCTTTTAATATTAATTGATGAAATCCCGAAGAGTCTTTTGCAAGAGAATATTCAAAACTCCTTTGTTTTTTAATTGCTAATCAAGCGTGCGCGACACTATTTTCCACCGACAGTATGGTGCAACTGAAAGGAATAAATTCGTTATTTCGTAAACCGGCGACTTTAAGGAAAAATCCCGAAACGGGTCGATTTTTATTTTTAAGTTATGATATTGTGGCATATATGGTATACTAGTGACGTCATCCATCTGGACGTGATGACGTAATCGATGATTTTTTTAAATGAGAATAGGGGTCGTGTGCTAGCTCATTTGAAAGGTTCTTTAATTTTCTATTCAGTAATATAAACATTTATATAATTACTTATACAGGGTGTCCAAATTTTTTTATTAAATTAAATTATTTGACAAAAAAAGAAGTAGAAGGACACCCTGTATAAATAATTATGTAAATGTTTACATTACTGAATAGAGAATTGAAGAACATTTCAAATGAGCTACCACACGACCCCTATTCTCATTTAAAAAAATCATCGATTACGTCATCACGCCCAGACGGATGACGTCACTAGTATACCATATATGCCACAATATCATAACTTAAAAATAAAAATCGACCTGTTTCGGAATTTTTCCTTAAAGTCGCCGGTTTACGAAATAACTAATTTATTCCTTTCATTTGCACCATACTGTCGGTGGAAAATAGTGTCGCGCACGCTTGATTAGCAATTAAAAAACAAAGGAGTTTTGAATATTGTATTGCAAAAAGCTCTTCGGGATTTCATCAACCGATGTTTAAAAAATAACTTCCTACTTTGGCAACATTCAATTTTTCAGTTTTTCACATAGTTTTTAAGGGTTAAAAATGGCCGATTTCGCAATTTTTCAATTTTTAATCGCTTATATGTCAAAAAGTATCATTTTTAGAGAAAAGTCACTAAAGACCTTTTCTGTTTGAAATGATCCAAAAAAACCAAAAAAAACTTTTTTCCATGCAAAAGAAATTATTTTACGAAAAAAACAAAAAAAAAACGTTTAAAAAATTTTTGACCACTTTTTGGTCCTGGCAACATGCAAATTTGTTAAAAGGAGTCCTTTTTGAATAAGATTGTGCAAAACATCCGAATTAGAATATTTTTCCTAGCGGATGCGCAGTGGCTTTCTGGACTACTAGTCCTTATATGAAAGTGTGCAGTTTACGAATGAAGATTACTTCAAGGGTATGTTTATTTATTGTAATATAAAGTAGCTATTAATAATTTTGTCTCTTTCTCTCACATAAAAGTCAAATATATAATAAATGTTTATTTCAAATATTTAATAAATGTGTCAGCATCATGTATAGTATTTTTACTACAAAAGCGATATTACGTAGGTCAAAATTTTTGACATAAGAGAACTGTCAAAACATTAGAATGTGTTTATTACAAACATGGCAATAATGAAAAGTCACATTCTAATGTTTTGACAGTTCTCTTACGTCAAGAATTTTGACCTACGTAATATCGCTTTTGTAGTAAAAATACTATATGTGGTTTTATTTACATAATAATTTTAAGTCCTATTTATAGATATCATTTATACCGAAAATTCTCCTAAAAAGTGACGTTTTTGTGACGTTAAAAAGGTTACGTAGAAATAACGTAAAATTGTTACGTAACATCGCTGTGACTTTTATACGTATATTTTAGGTAAAATTTGATGTAACTTTTGTCGTAACTTCTCCCAAAATGTTGACGTTTATTTGACGTTATATATACGAACACTGTTAGCTGGAACAGTAGTCCAAGAGATAAACATTACGTAAGTAGTGAAAAATTGACCAGAAAGAAAAAATTCAACTCCTACAGTTATAAATGTATTTCCAAAAACCTTTAGTGCCGCTGCACTAGAAGTTTTCCAGCCATCACTTCACATAACGCTGGAACTCACGCTTTTTCACGCTATTTCAACGCTATTTCATACAAATTATGAACACAAATGGTGGATTTCAATATGTTAAAACTAAATTTCCCCAAATCAGTGACGCGAATTTGAAAGAAGTATTTTTGTTGGTTGTTTTAATTTAATGTTAACAGAGCAGAAAAAAGTGCTTGGGCGGCTCTAATAGAAGCTCTAATAGAATATGTCATAATTTCTTTGAAAATACGAAAATGATAACTACCGACAAATCATTGAAGAACTTCTTTGTGTACATTATGAAGCTGCAGAGACTATAATGGGAAATAGTCAGCAGTAATGCTTTCGAGCGATTGTCTGTTGTCTGTTGGTCGATTTACCTAAGAGGAAGAAAACTACGTTGGATTTTATCGTCATAATGGGGCGTATACTAGTTCGCTCCGGCGGTCAGATTTTAATACCCCACAAAAAAGGGGCATAGGTAAGTTCGCTCCGGCCATATATTTCTTAGAAAAGATAGTTGAATAATGTCTTTACTGGGTACACAATGAATAATAATGAATACCCAGGGTCAGCTTAAATAGATAATGTTGCCTTCATAAAGCAGGTACTTTGATACATTTTATTAATAAAAATTTTAATAAATATTTCTCAAACTTTGTATTTTTCTAATACGACAATACTATCATTGTTTAAAAGAATGAGTCTTTTTAAACAATGCTACTATATAACACTACTTCTTACTTAAAAATATATTAAACTTATAACGATAAGATATAACTTATAAGATATTCAAATTAACACTTATGTAAAAATACGAAGTTCGGTGAAACCAAAAAAAGTGTACCGAAAAGTACTTCTAGAGCGCCAAAAATTTGTTGATCACAAAATATCGGAATTAAAGCAAAATAAAATTAGTAGATTTGATTTTGTCAAATGAATTTCACTTAGATTTCTAGCAAAATAAATGCCTCGTTTTAATTTATATTTGTTTAATTTTGTAATGGTAGAGGATATCCCATACCTATTATGTTAGTTTTTACACTTGTATTGCTTTCTTATTATATCTATATTTTAGAATAAGCACAAAAATTATTTCAGTAATTTTTAAAAACAATTCAAAATTTCTAATCTAATTTCTAATTCAATCATTAACATTTTTCAAAATATAGTAATGAGCGCGCTAATAACCGGCAAAATAACGCAAAAGATGGAAATATTAAGTTGTGAGATAAATAGAAATGAAACTAGTGGAGATGGGAAATTTAGCGATAGAACCTATAAATTTAGATTACATTTATTATTTCCCACCTTTAGACGTATCAGACGAGTTTGGCAACTACCGCTGTGACAGTGACAGTTTTAGTTGACATCCTCCTCTAATGCGTCTAAAGGTGGGAAACAGTGAATCGAATGTAAATTTATAGGTTTTTATCGCTAAATTTCCCAATTCTATTGGTTTCGCTGCTTTTTATCTCACAACTTAATATGTTTTCCATCTTTTGCATTATTTTGCCGGTTATTAGCGCGCTCATCACTGTATAGAAAAAAATTTAGTGTAAATGAAATAATTATTATTAGCCCAGTAAAGGAACGTGAAATCCGGTGATAGGTACCGTGTAATTTTTAGTATCACCACTGAATTGCATGAACATTTGAATTTACGTTCTACTTACCACCGCGAAGTTGGACTTATGCCGTTGGTTGCTTTTACTTGGGGGTGAAAGTCACCCCTTCTCGGGGGTGAAAAAACATACATTTAAAATATGGCCGGAAATAGATAAATTGACTAATTCTAAGCAACTGTCGTTCTATACAGTTTTTTAAAGTCAATATTTTTCGAGTTATTTGTGAGTGAAAATGTTTATTTTATTATTGTTCAACAAAAATAGTACATTGTTTACCGGGTAGGAAAAGCTTAACATTCCTGGACGACTGTGAAGATTGCTAAGTCGAGGCGCAAGCCGAGACTTAGCAACACAGAGTCCAGGAATGTGGCTTTTCCTACGAGGTAAACATACTATTTTTCCGCAAATCGTTTAAAATTCGACAGATATTGATTGATTTAAAAAAAACGCGATAATTGTATTCCCAAATAAATGGTGCTTTGAAATTCCTAATAAAATTACTTGGGTTACTATGGAAACGTATTGAGGTTGAATTGTCAAACTTGACGCTTATAGATTTAACACTAACAACTGTACGGAAATATCATTTCCTTACAGTAAGGAAATGACATTTCCTTACAGTAAGGAAGTCCTGACTTTTTCTTCAAGAAATTTTGACAGGAATGTCAAAATTTCCTGGCGATTTGCGGAAAAACATATTTTTGGACGATATTTCGCAAATAACCAGAAAGTAAATATTTTATCGAAAAAAATATTCTCAGCAAAAATGTATTTTTGGAACACATTTTTCATAGGAACATATTTTTCATAATCTACCTGCAACTCTTCTTTTGCTGGGTCTGTACCTACACTCCATGAATATACTGTTTTTCATTTTATTATAGGCTATATTTTCGCTAAGAATTTTTTTTTCGATAAAATTCTAAAATACTTATTTTTTCAGCTATTTGAGAAAAACCGTCTGAAAACGTGTTATTTTTTGTTGTTTAAAAATAAACATTTTTGATGTTATTCAAATCAAACAAGAAGTCAAACAATTATTGACTTCTTTAAAAAACTACATAGAACAAAAGTTACTTAGAAGTAGTCAACTTATCCATTTCTGGACTTATTTGAAACGCATGATTTTTCGCTCTCGAGAAGGGGTGATTTATACCCTCAATTAAATGCAACCAACGGCACAAGACCAACTTTGAATGGAGGATAGGTAGAACCTAAAACCAAATTTTCAACCAAATCCGTAGTAACGCCGAAAATTACACTCCAAAATAGTGATTTATTGGGCTAAATCTAAATTATCTAATTTCACTGTCTCGTTATACAGTTATGAGCGCGCTAATGACCGGCATAATAACGCAAAACGATGAAAAACATATTAAGTTGTGAAATAAAAAGGCATGAAACTAGGAAAGGGTTGGAAATTTAGCGGTACGAACCTATAAATTTAGATTATATTGGTTGTTTCCCACCTTTAGCCGTATCACATGAGTATGTCAACAAAAACTGTCACTGTCACAGTGGTAGTTGCCAAACGTCTAAAGATGAGAAACAATCATTATAATGTAAATTTATAGGTTTCTACCTCTTAACTTCTCATCTCTACTAGTTTCATCTCTTTTATCTTACAACTTCATATGTTTTCCATCGTTTGCGTTATTTTGCCGGTTATTAGCGCGCTTATCACTGTATTTATATAAATAGGTAACCACCAATATTTTATATAATTTCTAATATAAAATACAAAAGTCACAGTACCAATTTTCCTGATATTAATTTTCCTAGAATAGAATAGATAAATACTTAATCCGCTTAACCACGGGAGCGAACTAGGTTATGGTTTTCGGAGCGAACTAGTATGTAATAAAGAGGGTTTTTTGACCATGGGAGCGAACTAGTGTGCTCCGTCATAATGAGATAGATGATAGATTTAGTAGCAGTGGCGTAGCTGAAGATTGCGCCCCCCCCGCGACAATTTTTGTGGGCCCCTGTATTATAAACATAAAAACAACTAATAACAGTATAATTACTAAAATATGTGTAATGACAATATTTTAGTTTTTTCTTTAATAACTCTTCATTAGTTTGTGAATAGACATGAAAACCTATTATACATGTATCTTAATCCGACAAACCTATTAGTGAGTTGTTGCAATTATATCTAAGTTTACATTGAAAACAATAACTACAAAACTTTTTTGCTAAAAGTTATTTTTTCGTCGCAGTTGAGCTCATCGTAAAATCTTTTTATACGTTTTATCCGTTTATTTTTAAATTCCGGTATAATACCCCACTATTCTGCTATTCCTGCTGCTTTTGCTAAAGTTTCGGAAAACGAATTTCTCATTTCTAGAAGATTATCACGAGTTTTTTCAAAAAATTGAAGGGCGACCGTTAACTCTGCCGTTTCAGATTGCAAAAGTGTTGATGTTAGATTAATGAAGTATTTTAGATTGAATAGTAATGTTAACGACAAATTCAAAATTATTCATATGCTCTAATAATGCATTAATTTACAATTTTTCATCGTTTTTAAAATAGCAATGAAATTTTCGTTAAATTTTTATTACTTACCGGAAAGCACGACGCAGCATCATGTCTGGATGACCACCTGGTTTCACATAACCTTTTAAGTGTTGGCAAACGCGATGGATCCAAAGTCATAATAGTACATAGTACATAGTACATCCTATCTTTTATTACTTGCACTAAAAGAACATAATCTTTTAAATTATATCCTATAAAACCAACTCCTTTACAACAACAACGGCATCATTCAACACTAGGTTCACATTATGGGATGCACAATGAACATAGGAAGCTGTTTTTTCAATGTCAGTTATACGCCTTTGTACGCCTGATACACCATATACACCACTCATAACCCTTGCCCCATCATACCCCTTTCCTCTGCAGTTGTGTACGGAAAGGTGCTTTGATTGTATAAATTTTAAAATTTCATTTACAAGACCTTCTGCACTTTGGTCTAACATGTGAATAAATCCCAAAAAAATTTCAACAACTTCTGCTTTAGAAGATCAATTATTTTCATCGCAAGTTACATACCGGAAAATAAAATTAAGCTAATCGTGTTTAGAAATATCTTGAGTGGTATCAAGAATTATTGAATAAACACATTTTTTTTTAAATTAAATTAATCAATTTGTTTTCAGTTTCTTGAGCCAGCAAATTTATAACTTCGTTTTCATCGTAACAGCATTGTTTTCATCGAATAATTTAGCTAAAATAGGATCATATTTAGTTAGTAAAAGAACCACCGACAATTACCTTTTTGGGATTCACTTTCATCTAAACTACGAACATGTCCACGAAAGTACGAAACGCTAAACTGCACCCGAAAAGATTAACGAGTTACGTCAATTACCCGCTTCATTATTTCCTTCCAAAATCCCTATTTTGATGCTTAGTAGGAATATATGTTTTGGTCCCAAATTTAAAGAAATTAGAAGTCTTAAGCTTGAAGACTTTAAGGATAAGGGGCCCCTCCTAACGTCGCCCACCCCCCCCCCCCCGCCTTGTGGGCCTGTCAGCTACGCCACTTTAGTAGTAGAGAAGCGTTGGATGCTAAATTTGTAGTTATTGAAGCGTCATGTCATGGAGACCCATTTGGTTGTAAAGATTAGGACCAAATAAAGTTAAGTTAAGACCTGGTTGCACCAACAAATCTTAAGCTCCAGCTTGATCCTGCTCAGTTTAAAGATAGGGCCGTTGTGAGTCTCTCTTACGTTGCACCATAATTTTCGATTCTTATCCCTAGATTCTTACACCCTAGATGGTGCACCGCTTATATTTCGTAAACTGAGCTTAAGGTACGTCTTAAGCTTAAGATCTGCTGGTGCAACCAGGCATAAGTTTTCCATTTTAGGGGGGTTTTTCAAAAACTGTTTTTCCCGATTATGGCGCCATCTATCCATAATTCGAAAAAATGTTTGGAACTAATGTTACTTATTTTTACGTAGGGAATCCAAATCTGCAATAAAAAATGGGGGTTGCTATGTAAGATTTTGAAGTAATCCCCCACTTCACCTCCGTGGGGGGTCGTGTTTGTTGTAATTCGATAGATGTCTGAAAAATAGTGAACACGTATTTTTCAGTTTTCGATCTGATGTTCGTTTCGCAAAATATCGCGGGGTTCCTATTTAAAAGTTTTAAGTTGTGTTTTGTATTATTTGATAGATGTTTGAAAAATACTGAACACGTATTGTTCAGTTAGTCGATCTGATGTTTATTTCTCGAAGTATTCACAGACTTCTGTGCCTGTATCAGAGGTGGGTTTATAAGAAAATGTTATGTTTTTGTTTGAGATTGAATTTATTTTTACTTCAATTTGTCGGTTTCTACTTTTATTAACAGCATAATCGATAGAAGTAATTTTTAAACACCCTATATTGACAGGACTATATAAACAGCATTCTGTATAATGCCCCTTTCTGTTACATTTTTCACAAGTTGCATTGCTAGCTTATTGTGCCTTGAAAAACCGCACTTCAAGTATTTCTTTTTATTTAAATTGCTACTAGACTGATTAACTTTGATTTTTGCAATGCTTTGGTTGCATATATTTTCTTCGGTTAAGGCTGCTTCCTCAGCTTCGCATAATTTGATAATGTCTTCAATCTTTGCTGAATCTGGGAGAGGTCTGCATGTTTTTCTTATGTTAGCATCAAAAAGTGACTCTATGACATGATCGGCTAGAAACTGATCGTAACAACTTGAACATGGATCTGTAAGTTGGAACAATTTGATTTTTTCTCTATAAAAAGAGGAAAAAGATTCTCCTTGCTCTTGCTTGCTGTTCATGAAGTGGCTTCGTCTCAAGCGACCATTCTCCTTCTGTTTAAAATATTCTTCCAATTTATTTAGTAGATTTATGTAATTTTAGCCTCTTCTTTATCAAATTTTATCACTAACCGAACCATATCTGATATATCTTGAATAAAATATGATTCAAGAAGAGCTAATAATTTTTTATTGGGAGCGTCTTCTATGTTTTGAAAGGATATATATATAATTCTCAAATTTTCGTCTCCAGTCCTTGAACCAACGAACTGTCAATACTGATGGAATGGCCCCGTCCAATTCAAACAGTGAAGCGAGATTGCGGCCAACATACAAGAGAGAGGTCCTAAAGAGAGACAGGTCAGGTAAAATTTGGGCCGTGTAATTTGAGTTGCACATATAAACTTAAATCGGGGAAATGGACCTCATATTTCTGACTTGGCATCAGGGCTGGTAGACAGTAGGTAAATACCTCGGTAAATACCTATTTCAAAATTTAAATAGTCCTATTAGATACTCCTATCCTCCTATTTGTATTTAAATACGTCAGAACTCTCTTCTTCAATAACAGAAGTACCTACCTACTCGTTTTAATCTTTCTTTTTAGCATATTCTATTCTGTAGGATTTAGAACTGCGCCATGATATATTTCATAAATATAGGTAATTTTATTGTGTATCTTTTAATGTCAATGACAAGTCAACAAAACAGTCTACCCTAAGTACTGTTATATTTCTATTTGATATGAAAATTAAATTGTGATAATTATAAACAAAATTCAATTTAATATAAAATATTTTCAATTTTCTCAACCACGGGCATATAAATTTAGAACAACCTGTATACAACAAATTGTTATATTTAATTTTAAGAAGTGATTAGAAAAAGCTTACGGAACTCGGGACAATGCGCTTAGAAAAAACAAAGTGAATGGCGCTTACCATTATCGTTGTTCGCGGAAGGTTCGATCATTAGCCTATGCTAAATAAAACTCAAGTGAAATCGATAATAGGTCATTATCGTTGTTCGCGGAAGGTTCGATCATTAGCCGATGCTAAATAAGACTTAGTGGAAATAGAGAATAGGTCATTAAATTTTGTAAATAGTAGAAAGTAATTTTAGAATACTTACTTTCCGTGTCTGGAACACCAACAACTTTAAATTCTGTATTTCCAATGGTTGGCCACATAGATGGCCCTGTCACTTGCTATAATTAAGTCTTGTTCTGTGCAGGTCTCTCTCATCTCTGTGCATGATAGTAGATGCCGGCTGGTCTGAACCGCGCCACAGTCGCAGGTATCGTCCTCCTGGTATCCCCATTTTTTCAGGTTACTGACACAACGTGAAACGCCGGTTCTTAGTCTGTTTAGCGCTTTCCAAGTCGGATACGGTAAATTGTGTCCAGCAGCCATTTCCTCCGAGGGAGGAAAATGTGTCGCGGTAGCTGACGCTTGCCATAGGTGTATTCGGCGCGTCTCTGGCGCTTCGGGGATGGATCTTGATGTTTTCAGGAAGCTTTTCCGAGATCTTAGTCTGCTTGGCTGAGTTTGGTGGTCATATAAGGGGTGTCTTCGGTCCATCTCCTGCTTTTTCCGTTCTACCTCTAACGTGACCTTCCTCCTGATAGGTGGTGGAGCAATTCCAGCAATGGGGTATACCTCTTCGATAGGTGTCGGTTTCAGGCAACCCGATATTATACGGACCGTTTCATTTAGAGCCACGTCGACGTTCTTTGCGTGAGCAGAGTTTGCCCATACTGGTGCTCCAAACTCCGCGGCCGAAAAACATAATGCCAAGGCAGAAGTGCGGAGAGTGTGTGGTTGTGCTCCCCATTTTGTATTAGTTAGCTTGCGGATGATATTATTTCTGGCACTTACTTTCTTCTTGACATCTTGACAGTGGTATCGGTAAGACAGAGTTCTATCCAGACGGACGCCAAGGTATTTTGGCGTCTTGTTGTGTTCCAGCATCTGACCACGCCATTCCACCTCCAGCGACCTTCGGGCATGCTTGTTTCTCAGGTGGAAAGCACATACCTGGGTTTTTGTGGGATTGGGTTTCAGATGGTTTTTATCATAGTATAGAGCTAAGTCTCCCAGGGCATCTGTCAGTTTCACTTCGACTTCATTGAAGGTTCTTCCCTGAGCTGTCACCGCTGTATCATCAGCGTAAATAAATTGCCTTGCTTGTTGGTGTATATGTTGTATAGAATCGGCGCGAGGACACTTCCCTGTGGTAGCCCATTTTTTTGGTCCCTCCACCGACTGTTCTTGGACTGGAGCGTTACGTAGAAGCGTCTATTCTGGAGGAGACATTTCACTAACCTTGTTAGTCGGAAATCCCTTGTAGTTTCGTAGAGTTTTGCGAGTAGCCGTTGATGGTTAACTGTATCATAGGCGGCAGTTAGGTCTATGAACGCTACTCCTGTTATTTCCTTCCGTTCAAAACCATCTTCAATATGTTGGGTGAGATTAAGAATTTGACTGCAGCAGCACTTTCCGGGCCTGAATCCTGCTTGTTCTGGAATAATTTTAGTCTCCACATATTCTGCGATCCGGTTCAGTATCATTCTTTCAAAGGCCTTAAAAAGGTGGCACAAGAGAGATACAGGTCTAAAACTCTTTGTATCCGCCGGATCCTTCCCTGGTTTTAAGAGGGCTACCACTCTAGCTTTTCTCCAGATTTTGGGGATTTGTAATGTACGGATGCAGCAATTCATCATTTTTACGAGCCACTCTACGGTTTTTAGTCCAAAGTTCTTTATTTGCTCTGTTCGTATGTCGTCCAGGCCAGCCGCTTTATTATCTTTCATTTGATGGATCGCGCCTCTCATCTCCTCTAGACAAAAAGAGGTACCTAGAACATCTCTTTCTTCGTCGATATTCCGTTGAGCTCTCACCTTGTTCTTTCTTGATGTCGTCTTACCGTTCATTAGCAGATGATGGGCTATCTGATCGGGTGTGACTTCTGTCATGTTGACTGCCGGAGGAGCAGGATCGTTGCCAAGATTCCGAATCAGCTTCCAGGCACGTCTGCTGTTTTGTTTCATGTCCAGACTCGTGACCAGCTTGCACCACCTTTCCGTTCTGTTGGCGGATATCGCATGTAACATTTCCTCCCCAGCCTGTATTGTCGCTTCCGAGAAAGGGTCTTCTTCATATAGCTGTTCGTATCTTTTAAGTAGGGGTTTAGATTCTTCATTGAGCCCCGCTATGTACTCAGTTCGACAACCTCTAGGGATAAATTTCCGTGATACTTGCTTTACGATTTCTACAAATTTATCGTATGAATCAGGGCAAGGTTCTAGCTGGGAAACTTCTTGATCCAATGTTTCAGAGAATTTTTCCCATTTTGCTTTAGTAAAGTTGAACCTTCTCTTGAAAGGAACAATTTCGTATCTGATTGCCGCGTTGGAAAGACAAATTATTGGTCTGTGCTGTGTCTTTGGGAGGGCGCTTCCAACGATTTTTGTCACGTGGTCTCCAATTCTGTCGCTGACAAATATATTGTCTGGGTTGTAACCTCTGCGCCATCTTCCGCTGTTGAACGACGCAGGCTGCTTTGGATCGTGAATAAGTTTTAGGTTCATGCTTTCAGCCCATTTTTCTAGTTCTTCGCCATTGGAATCTGTTTCGTTGTAACCCCACGCGACACTGTGACAGTTGAAGTCACCCAGTACGAATTTGATTTGCTGTGAATTTTAGAATGGGAATTAACTATTTTCTTTGAAATCCATTAAGCATATTTAGAAAGATTAAAAATTGGTTTTGAGGAAGACTGCGAATGAGAGTTGGTGGTGGAAGGTTGATTTGTGAATCTGGAAGGGATATTTAGAAAGTAGGGGAATGAATGACAAATAGAGATCAGAATGTTTTGAGCTGTCGAGAAGTGAAGTCCAGTAGTAGACGGTAGTGTACGGAGAGTGAGAAAGCCGGTGTAGTTCCGTGAGTGTGGAGTATTTATCGTGGAACGAGAGGTAGGCCAGGTTGAGAGTAAAGAACCTCCTTGAGCAAAAAGTGTCCCGGTAGCTGATTGGAGTTTCGAAAAAGGTAGAACACAGCATCACGACAGAAGCAAGAACGAGAGCTATACGAGCTAGTTTTCAAAGGAGAACATTACTGAAAGCCAGGACGAGGTTTGATCGCAGCCAAGGATAGCAGGAAGCGGGTCTTGTGTGAAGACATTCTCAGTTCACCAGAAAAAGGTCAGTCTCATTTGTTTGGACATGAATGCATGGGTTTTTCGTATTAAATACCACATTATAAATTGAAGAACATAAACAATAATATCAGAAAAGCTTCATCAAACTTAAATAGAATTGTTGCTAATAAATCCTAATAGTTAAATGTTAATAAAAACTTTCAATTGGAAACCAAAAGGAAATAAGATTCCCATTTGTAAATGTTATGTTTAAGAATAATAAGATCTAGCAAATATTAAGCAGTGATTGCCATTTAAATAAAATAAACAATATTTTGATTATAATTGTAACCCATATGTGTGTATTATTTTACTCTTTTCTTTCCTATCCCGATTAGGAACCATTGAGAAATACTTAGAAGCTACGTAAGTAAGTAATTAAATTTATAAAAAGCCCTGAGATTGAAAACATATTGATATGTGATCTGGTAAATTAATTAGATTATTATTAATGCATTGATTAAATTAAATGACATATAAGAATATTATCTCATATCAATAATCAAGATCACATCAGTACATAGTATAAATCTAAGTGAAACTATAACTATATTCCTACAACCTACAACGACCACCAGAGTTGCCAGATGTGATTTTATAAATCCCCCACTTAGAAACTGAAATTCCCTTAAATTGAAGCTCAAATCACCCTTTAAATATTTGTCGCATTTTAATAAATTAGTAGTCAAATGTAGAGAATAGTAAACCAAAATTATACTACTTATCAACAAAGGGTCCTGGAAATAATGCATAGGTCCTATCTTCTTGGATTATATGAGAGTATAATATACAGTTCTATGTGTAAAGTCGCAAATTAAATTTCCCATGACACCTTAAAATCTTCCATAATTTTCCCCCCAAAAAATATCCAACCATTTCTGCTTAGAGAAGTTCCCTTATACGCTTTCAAATTACCCCAAAGTTGTGGGAAAATTCCCCAATCTGGCAACCCTGACGTCCCTGACTAGCACTATCAATCTGTTTATTTACGAAAGATGGCGATTATCTTCCCTCCTTTGCCTGATTATCTTCTATTTCTATCTCATCCTGGCCGCATTAAATTCGCTTCAGGGCGATTCCATCAGTATTGACAGTTCGTTGCTTTGAACTGTAAGTAAGTCAAGCTTTCTACCAATTTTTCAGGACCAGCCACGGCATGTGATAAATAGTTTAATAAGTTGTAGTGTATACTGTTAGTCAATGTTTTTGAACTCTCAGCCTCTTCTATTTTGTAGGTTTTAGAACTGCGCCATTATACAGGGTGTTTAGTAAAGAATGGGTTATAGCTTAACCTTAGATTCCTGATGTTAAAATAATTCGATTTAAGCTAACTTATCTTTGTAATACAAAAGTTGACAATAACCTAAATACAGGGTGTCAAAGTTAAACTGTTATTTTATTTATTTTTGAATATTTCCTGACTGGCATGAGACAAGGAAACGAAATTTGGTAAGTGGTGCTGGTATTGTACAATCTACTAAACTATGTTAAACAAACGTTTCTGGCTACTACCAGAGGCGTACGACGGGGAACATGAATGGTTGACCCTTCCCAAATTCTACGCCACTGACGCAATTACTATTTTAGTGCAATTTTTTGATTCTTCAATACTTTTTATGTAAAAAACATATCCTTCATTCGTAACGATAAAGCCATTAGTTTTCGAGATATTTGAAACTAAAAACGAAGGAGCATAATACATTAATCAAAATAAGTGTGCCTTTTGATTTTTAACTTCAAATATCTCGAAAACTAATGACTTCATCGTTACGAATGAAGAGTATATTATTTGCATAGAAAGTATTGGAGAATCTAAAAATTGTGCTAAAATAGCAGTAACATCAGTGGCGTAGAATTTGTGAAGGGTCAACCATTCACTTCTCCCTGTCGTACGCCTCTATTGTTTGTTTTTTAACCAAGAGGAGTGATTCAAATTAACCGCGCCGTAATGCTTGTTTCTAATTGGTCCAACCGCAGGCAACTTTACTCCACTATTATTAAATTTTGACACTAATGACATTTAGGAAATTTTGGCACTTGTCATTTTATAGGTTATTTAAGTATATCGGCAATTTTTTGTGTTTTCTGCATTATTCCTTTAATTTTTAGATTTTTAGTCTACTTTTATATAGAAACAGTTGTTTTTAGAACTCTTTAGCGATGTGTTAGTATAATACAGTATGTATGGAGTATCATCGAAAGGTGATATGATCAACGAAAAAAGAAGATGAATTTGGTGACTTTTCTAGTAACTTTCTTGGGTGTGAATCTGTCTTTTTAATTTACTCCTCTTGGTTAAAAAATCATCTATAATATTAACCACAAACGATTATTTAACATAATTTAGTAGGGTGTACAGTACCTACACTTTCTGCCAAGTACCATAAGGATATGTCAAATAGTTTTATATTACCGGGCACACATAATTCTTAAAGTTTTAAATAAAGAATAAATTATTAAAAAAAAAGAATAGGTACTTTAAAATAATTTGGTATATCCGTGTGATACTTGGCAGAAAGTGTAGGCACTGTAGACCCTACTAAATTATGTTTAATAATCGTTTCTGGCTACTACCAGAGGCGTACGACAGGGGAAAATGAATGGTTGACCCTTCTCAAATTCTACGCCACTGATGAAACTGCTATCTTAGCATAATTTTTATATTCTCCAATACTTTCCATGCAAATAATATACTCTTCATTTGTAACGATAAAATCATTAGTTTTCGAGATATTTGAAGTTAAAAATGAAAAGGCACACTTATTTTGATTAATGTATTATGCTCCTTCGTTTTTAGCTTCACATATTTCGAAAACTAATGGCTTTATCGTTACGAATAAAGAGTATGTTTTTTAAATAGAAAGTAATGGAGAATTAAAAAAATTGCACTAAGATAGCAATTCCGCCAGTGGCGTAGAATTTGGGAAGGGTCGACCATTCATGTTCCCCCGTCGCGTGTACGCCTCTGGTAGTAGCCAGATACGTTTGTTTAACATAATTTAGTAGATTGTACAATACCAGCACCACTTACCAAATTTCGTGTTGTTGTCCCAAGCCTGTCAGGAAATATTCAAAAATAAATAAAATGAAAGTTTAACTTTGACACCCTGTATTTCGGTTATTATCAACTTTTGTACTAAGGTAAGTTAGCTTAAATCGACCTATTTTAAGCTCAGGAATCTAAGGTTAAGCTATGGCCCATTCTTTACCAAACACTCTGTATGTTTAATAAATATAAGTATGTAATTTGATTGTCTCATTTAATGACACTGACAATCAACCAAACTAACCTATGTACATACATAGTATAAATCTAAGTACCTATATATTAACTTTAACTATAATATTCCTATACTTCCCATGTGATTTTCTGACGCTCTCGAGTAACGCGCAAAATTCCCATTAGGGCTCCCCTATAATAGTGAAACTTTCTTGACCTGTACCTGAAAAATAGTACTTTTCACCGTAAAACTTAAACAAAGTACTGTATAAATTTTTTCAAGTTGTTATTACTCTAATAATATCATTTTTTGTTTAAATAAACATTACATGAAAAGTATACTGCTGTATTTATTCCCATGCTACATTCCGCGTTTATAGAGTATCGAAAATAATGTTAACATGTATGAAAACACAAAGGCGAGAAAAAAACTATTTTTGAAGAGCAGTTATTTAGAACAATAGAAAAAACAATAGAAAAGCCTTGAGAATGTCATTTAATAAAAAACAAATATTTTGTCTATTTTTAGACCATATTTCCTCGACTATTTATTAGATCGCTAAATATATTTATAAATCAAACGAATATTAAAAAGCATCGTTATCTAAACAAGAAATAGCAATCCGTATGTCGAAGTCGGCCCACGATCGAGGCGAGGGTTCGACTCCACCAACCCCAAGAGCAACCTAAAACAAAGCCCAATTTTGAAACTCAAAAAATTATCAGCTGCTACTAATTGATCCATAAGGAGCGTACACAAGGAAATGCACTTTTTATAGATTAAGTCGCGTCTAATCAAAGTGGATTTAAGTGATCTCATCGCCGACGCACAGGCGCCGTCTGTTTTTTATTTTATGTCTAGTTTCTTATTATTAGAATCACTCACAACTCACAATGGAGCACTAATTAAATTAGGATCGTTTATAGAATAAAAGTTTACAAATAACGAAAAAGATTTAATTATTAAAAAATAAAATTTAATAATTTGTTTCAGTGCCGAATTATGCACTGGGCGCTTGGGGCGGGCGTCCAGGGACCCCGGCCCTCCAGGGGCCCGTAGGGACCCGTTCGCATATTTACAGATGCTCCTATACTACGGCACCAGAGTGCTGAAATCGGTTAGCCTTTGAAATACACTATTAAGCTACAAACCCTCATTGATTTAGGCACCTATTAAATTATAAGACATCTATTAAATTATGGTGCCTAAGTTTTTATTGCAATTAATATTATAGGTCTGGAGTCTGGATCCCGCGTATGAAAAAAAAGTTGATTAATAGCAAGCTGAAAATTTGTTAATAGCTTAAGGGTGTCTAGTCGGATAAACTTTGATATATGGGAACACTGGAACAGGGGCAGTTTTAATTGTGGAACAGGTTAAAAATTTGAAACGGTCAGACCACGAAAACGGCACATTTATTTTGTCCGACAGAATAGACTTAAACTCTCCGAACAGAGATTAAACTCTCATGCAAAAATCAGACTGCTATTTATCAACTGTCATAATTCCTGTCGTTTGACATATTCTACATGTTCCACTCATTAAAACGTCCATTTGGTGATAAATAGCAGTCTGATTTTTGCATGAGAGTTTAATCTCTGTTCGGAGAGTTTAAGTCTGTTCTGTAGGACAAAATACATGTGCCGTTTTCGTGGTCGGACCGTTCCAAATTTTTAACCTGTTCCACAATTAAAACTTCCCCTGTTCCAGTGTTCCCATATATCAAAGTTTGTCCGACTAGACACCCTTAATCTATTAACAAATTTTCAGCTTGCTATTAATCAACTTTTTTTTCATACGCGGGATCCAGACCTATTATTGTAAGTATTGTATATTTCAATTTATTGCTTGAAAAACAGGAATGGAAATGTCGAAATTGCAATAAACCTAGCATACTTAAAAATGTGTTTTTTGACCCTAACCCAAGAAACAAATAAAACAAAAATTATAAAAAAAATGTATAATGAATAAAAAACAAATAAATATTTTTTATTTTTATTTATTTACTAGCTGACCCGCCGAACTTCGTACCTCCTTAGAAATAAATCAATAATGTGTCAAAGTTCAATAAATAAAAATTAACAGAAAATCAAACAAATACTTAAAAGTATTACGTATTGCCCAATATAAAAGTATCAATTTAATTCATTCTGTTAAGCTATATTTTTTTTGCCGTGCGTAAATATAAAACGATGGCGGTTTTCCAATGCACGATTCATTTTCCTTGCCCGAAACATGGACACTCAAAGTTTATTCAGCAAACTCCCAAAAAACTTGCAATTAAAAACGTCACTACTACGCTCGATATATATAGGGTGTCCCAAAAGTAGTGGAACGGTCGAATATTTCGCGAACTAAACATCGGATCGAAAAACTGAAAAAAAAGTGTTCAATCATTTTCAAAAATCTATCCAATGACACTAAACACCAACCCCCACTACACCCCCTGGAGGTGGGGTGGGGGTAACTTTAAAATCTCAAATAGAAACCCCTAGTTTTTCTTGCAGATTTGGATTCGTTACGTAAAAGTAAGCAACTTTTATTCAAAACATTTCTTCGAACTGTGGATAGATGGCGCTATAATTGTGAAAAACTATTTATCCTGATACCATAGGTAAATTATAGAAACGGTCTAATATCTCGAGAAATAGACTTCCAAATGAGAAACTTAAAAACAGATTTTTAATATTTTTCGAAAACCTATCGATAAACACCAAAAATGACCCTCCAACCCACCCCCTGGAGACGGGGTGGGGGGTAAATTTAAAATCTTAAATAGCAACTTCCCTTTTTATTGCAGATTCGACTTCGTCATGAAAAATTAAGCAACATTTATTCGAAACATTTTTTAAAATTTCTGATAGATGGCGCTAATAAATCGTATTTTTCTAATTAAAGCGCCATCTATCAACAATTCTGAAAAATGTTTCGAATAAATGTTGCTTAATTTTTCATGACGAATCCGAATCTATAATAAAAAGTGGGGGTTGCTATTTAAGATTTTAAATTTACCCCCACCCCACCTCCAGGGGGTGGGTTGGAGGGTCATGTTTAACGTTATTCGATAGGTTTTCGAAAAGTATTAAAAACCTTTTTTTTATTTCTCATTTGAAAGTGTATTTCTTGAGATATTAGACCGTTTCTTTAATTTACCTATGGTATCAGGATAAATTGTTTTCCTCAATTATAGCGCCATCTATCCACAGTTTAAAAAAATGTCTTGAATAAAAGTTGCTTACTTTTACGTAACGAATCCAAATCTGCAAGAAAACTAGGGGTTTATATTTGAGATTTTAAAGTTACCCTCCACCCCACCTCCAGGGGGTGTAGTGGGGGTTGGTGTTTGGTGTCATTGGATAGATTTTTGAAAATGATTGAACACGTATTTTTCAGTTTTTCGATCAGATGTTTAGTTCGCGAAATATTCGACCGTTCCACTACTGTATAAACAAATATATTGTTGTTTACTGAATAAGAAGTGACACCGGTAGACGCCTGGCGGGGATTACCTACTGATCTAGTCATAATTGGTCAATTTATCGAACAGGGTTAAAATTTATTAAATTACAATATGGCTATTAAAAATAGGGGTAGGTGATAAAAGGGAGAAAATTAAGTGTTGTATGCATTTTTACTTATTCTTCTTCTTTTGAGATCATAACCCAGGATGAGTCTTTGACTGTCTTGCTATCAGGGCTACTTTATCCATTAGGCAATATAGGCAGTTGCCTAGGGCGGCAAATTATGAGAGGGCGGCAAAAATACTGTACAAAAAATATTTGTATATAAAAATTAAAATCGAATAACATTTAAGTACATCATACATTTATCAATGGATAATAAGTGGGCATTCATTTCTAGAAAACAAATTGCATTTTGTTAACACTATTCACTCAAAAAGGACAGAAGTCGTAAATTTAGGGATTATTGGGCCGCTGGCAGCACCGCAAAGGCGACGGGCGCACTGTTCTATAATTTTTTTTAAACTTAATCCTTTTGGGTTATTCGTGGTTGAAAATTGGCCATTTTCATTGAAAAATGTCGCCTTTTCGGATGGTTTTTTGCGAATACCTTAAAAATTATGCATCTAACGAAAAAAACTATATAAAATATTTTTGTAGCTTATGAAAAATCAAAGAGATTCGTTCCTTCATAAGTCTTCTGGTGATAACATAAAAAGAGATATGGTAGGTGAAAAGAATTTTTTTGTGCATGCTCAAATGGGTGTGTTCACCTTAATAACAGAGAAATGGTCGATTTTAAGGGTATAATGCTATCAATATCTTTTGTAAGTACTGCCTGAAAAGACCTTTAAAACGACCGCACTGTTAAATTTCGATTACATTCAAACTAAGCGAGATATGGTGCAACAAAAAAGGATGACTAATTTATTTTAAGATAAAATGCGAAGTATTTATATTTTAACCTCTCATTCACCAGATTTAAATGCATCGTTTTGCTTCTACAATACTTTTTACTATAGTGTTATTTCTATGTTCAACAAGTTGGACGGGTTTAAAATGTATGGTTTAAAAAAAAATAAGCTCAAATTATAGAGGGCATTTTAATTTTTTTAAAAATCTTTCTTTTTCTCCATGTAACTCAAAAATGATAATGAGATACACTAATAAAAGAAAAATAAAATTGTTATCTAAAAGAAAACCTACATTTTTGTAATGCATTTTTTTACGTATCTCTTATCACTTTCGAATTACATGTAGAAAAAGGAAGATTTTTAAGAAAATTTAAAAATGTGCTCTATAATTTGATCTTATTCTTTTCAAAAATCATTCATTTTAAACCCGTCCAACTTTTTGAATACAGAAATAACACTATAGTAGAAGGTATTCTAGAACAAACATGATGCATTTAAATTCTGGTGGATGAGGGGTTAAATATAGTTCTCATTTTTCCTTAAAATACATTAGTCATAAGTTTTTTTGCACCATATCTCGCTTAGTTTGAATGTAACCGACATTTAACAGTTCTCGTTTTAAAGGTCTTTTCAAGCACCACAAAAGGTATTCGCAGCATTATACCCCTAAAATCGACAATTTCTCTGTTATTTTAAGTTGAATATACCGATTTGAGCATGCACCAAAAAAATCTTTTTTCACCTACCATATCTTTTTTTTATCAAAACTAGAAGATTTATGAAAAAATGAATCTCTGATTTTCATAAACTACATACAAAAATGTTTTATATAGTTTTTTTCGCTAGATGCAAAATTTTTATGGTATTTCCAAAAAAACAGTCTCTGAAAAGTGTCATTTTTCAATGAAAATGGCAAATTTTTAACCACGAATAACTCAAAAAGTATTGAGTTTTCAAAAAAATTTATAAAACAGTTATGGCTTAGAATTAGGTTCTCTGGCCACTTCCGGTGTTAGTTTGATAAAAAAAATTTCCACCCCCGAGAACGGGTGGGAACCACCCCTAAGTTAAAAGCGCCATTGGATATAGCGTAGACTTTGTTTCTTGAGCTATTCCCTACTTACAGTGAAAATATCAAGTAAATTGATGCAGGAGGATGGAATTCGGAGCAAAATACCCTCACTGACTGCACTAATAGATATTCATACATGAATGTATTCACTTAAAGGTTCATTTGGATACCACAATAAAAACACCAATTACCAATAATTGACATATCTAAATATTTAAAGAAGAGTGGATTGAAAGATATTTTCTCTAATTTTGATATTGCTTTGCCCATTTATTTGTGCCTCCCAGTTGCCAACCAACGTGTCCGCTGAAAGGTCATTTTCGAAAATGTCAAGAACTTAAAATAGTCATGAAAATAATTTCCGATCAAGAATGACGCAAGAACGTCTTAAAAATTTGTCGATTTTGTCCATAGAAAATAGAAAGTGACGTAACGAAGGAGATCAATTATAACGACATTATAGATGATTTTTCCAAAGAAAAATCAAGAAAGGAATCTGATGTGATCGACCTGGAATGACAATTTTTATGTATTCTTATTTAAATAAAAAAATCTACTTGCAACTTTTTTTTCGCAAAAATGGTGCATGCTTGAAGGGCGGCTACTAGAGAATTGCCTAGGGCGACAATTAACCTAAACGCGGCCCTGCTTGCTATGCCCTTCCATTTAGACCTTCCTTACGTACTTCTTATCCATTGTATTATATTCATAGTTTTCAAGTCGTCTTCTACGTCAAACAACCGTCTCGTTCTGGACCTTCCTTTTTTTTCGTCTGCCTGTCAGCTTCTATTGTAATATTTTCGTTATTGTCTTTGTATCTTCTTGTCTTATATCCCAGCCATAGCCGTATTTAACTTTTCACAAATCTTACAATATCGCACACTTTATTTAATTTTAATTCGTTAATTTCCTCGATCCACGACAAATCTACGGCGCGCGTCCCGGCGCGCGCCGCCATCCCCACGATAACGACAAATTTGCTTAGATCATCATATGATGAAATGCATAGTTTGCGAGTCTATAAGGTACATACATACATACATACATACATACATACAAACATTTATTTTTATTTATATAGAGGTAATATTTAGATGGCTATTAAAAAATAACGGTTGGTGATAGAAAACTGAAAATTTAGGGTTAAATATATATTTTAATTATACATCATATAAAATTAGAAAAGAAAAGTTTGTCCAAAAAAATAAAAAATAATTATGGGGGGCAAGCCCCTTTTCACTTAGGTTGGTCGTACCAACTCAGAAACCTTCCCGGGATCATGTACAACAACTTTAATTAAGGTTATCATATCATGAAATGCATAGTTTGAGAGTCTATAAGGTACATACTTTAAATTAATACATTCTTTAAATTACCCCCAAGGAGACTGTATACAACTAATACATTCTTTAAATTACCCCCAAGGAGACTGTATACGTGGACGTCAACACACACAAGAAAAAGTAATCAGAAACCAAATAGATTACATAATGGTGACAAAAAGATACCGTAATGCCGTGAAATCTACTAAAACTTACCCTGGAACTGATATCGGTTCGGATCATAATCCAGTAGTATCTGTGTTAGAAGCTAGACCAAAGAAAATGAGAAAAACCATCATCCCAGCGTTAGACTTAAGTCAGCTTAAAAGTGAACACCGACGACAAACAGTGCGCGAAGAAATCAACACCGGCCTCAGTGTAGCAGAAAACCAAATCCGCAGAACTGACAACATAGATGAAAAACTGAAGTATATAAACACTATAATAAGAACTACGGGAAAGAAACACCTAACCAAATCTCCAAAGAAACATAAGGTGTGGATGACACCAGCCATACTAGAACTAATGGATGAAAGACGCAAATTGAAGAATAATTCAGAAAAATACAGAGAGGTTGATAAGAACATAAAGCAAATAATAAAGAAGGCCAAAGAATCATGGATTAAAGAACAATGTGTAGAATTGGAAGACTATGAAAGAAAGTATGACACATTCAATATACATAAAATAGTAAAATAACTTACAGGAACCCAAAGAAGACATCAAATAAGTTTGCTTAAGGACAAAGACGGAAATATTATTATAGACTTAACAGAAAAAATTAATAGATGGAGTGAATACATAAGAGAATTGTTTGAGGACAACAGAAATAACATTGAAAAGGTAAATGGTGAAACGGGACCTGAAATCCTAAAATGTGAAGTAGAAATGGCACTTAGAAATTCCAAAACTGGAAAGACAAATGGACCCGATGAAGTTCCTTCTGAATTACTAAAGCTCTTGAATGATGAATCAATAGGTATAATATTGCACTTATTTAACACAGTATACAATACTGGTATTATACCTCAAGAGTGGCTGCTGTCTACATTCGTTACACCGCCAAAGAAATCCAATGCAAAAGAATATTCAGAACATCGAACAATATCTTTAATGAGCCATCTACTAAAGATATTTCTAAAAATCATCCACAACCGAGTTTATCAAAAGTTGGAGTCAGATATTGGTAATACACAGATGGGGTTCAGAAAAGGACTAGGTACTCGAGAAGCTCTCTTCGGTTTGAATGTTCTTACACAAAGATGCCTAGACGTTAATCAAGAAGCACATGCATGTTTTATCGATTTTGAAAAAGCGTTTGACAGAGTACGCCACGATAGGCTAAGAGACATTCTTGAAAGAAAAGACATAGATAATAAAGATCTGCGAATAATTCTCAACTTGTATTGGAATCAGAAAGCTAACATCAAAATAGAAAACGAGATATCAAAAGCAATAGAAATACGTAGAGGAGTAAGACAGGGATGCATTTTGTCACCACTGCTATTTAATGTATATAGTGAAAGCATCTGTCAGGAAGCCCTTTTGCAAGCAAATGAAGGAATCGTAATCAATGGAGAGGTTGTAAATAATATTCGATACGAAGACGACACTGTACTAGTTGCAAGAACAGTAGAAGAATTACAACGATTACTTACAAACATAAATATTGCTTGCAACAATTATGGCATAAACATTAATATCAAAAAAACCAAGTATATGGTCTTCAGTAAAATCATGACACAACCAGCACATATTAGTATAAACGGCATTCAAATTGAAAAAGTATCAAGTTATAAATATTTGGGAACTTTAATAAACGAAACTGGAGACCAAAACAATGAAATAAAAAGACGTATCGAAATTGCCAGGGCCACCTTCATAAAGATAAGAAAATTCTTCTGCAACAGAGATATAAGCATCCCTCTACGATTAAGAATGCTAAGAGGCTACGTATTTAACACGCTATTATACGGTGTAGAGGCCTGGACTCTCAAACAGAACAACATAAAAAATATTGAAAGTTTCGAGATGTGGTGCTACCGTCGAACGCTGAAGATAAGTTGGGTTGAAAGAATCACAAATCTTGAAGTAATACGAAGGATAGGAAGAGACCCAGAAATTTTGTTAACGATAAAACGAAGAAAACTCGAGTATTTGGGTCACCTGATGAGAGGTCATAAATACGCATTACTTCAAAATATAATGCAAGGAAAAATAGAAAGAAAACGGAATCCAGGCCGTAGAAGAATGTCGTGGATGCGGAATTTGAGAGAGTGGTTTGGCTGCACCACTAATGAACTTTTTAGGTCAGCTGTAAACAAAGTCAGGGTAGCCTTGATGATTTCCAATCTCCGATAGGAGTGGCACAAGAAGAAGAAGAAGGTACATACATACATACATACATACATACAAACATTCATTTTTATTTAGGTAGCCTTGATGATTTCCAATCTCAGATAGGAGTGGCACAAGAAGAAGAAGGTACATACATACATACATAAATACAAACATTCATTTTTATTTATATAGATAAGTACAGATATAGTCCGTCCGCTATAACTTTTCCCATGCGGTACGATTAATTTTCAATCAAATTAAGTCAAAACATAAATTGAAATGAACGTCGATGTGTATAATGCATTTTGTATACTGTATACTATATACTACACACATCGGCGTACGTTTCACTTTCTGTTTTGACTTAATCTGAGACTGTTTTGACTTTGGGACTGTGTTAAATTAAGACTGTGCGTAGTTTATTTAATTCAAAATACATTTTAGTGCTATCAAAAAACAGAAATAAAATATTTATTTCAAATAAGTATAAACATTACTTTTTGGTTAAATTCAATGTTTAGGCTGCCACCCTCCTGCCTTTTGACAGTTTGAACATTTAATTTAAGCAAAAAGCAATGTTTATTTGCGAAATAAATATTTTATTTCTGTTTTATGACAGCAGTAAAATGTATTTTGAATTAAATAAATTACGCACATTCGTCTTTTTGTGTCAATTAAGTTAATATAAAAAATTTTTGGACACCCTGTATAAATAATTATGTTAATGTTTTTATTATTGAATAGAGAATTGAATTGCCTTTCAAATGAGACAGCACACGACCCCTATTCTTATTTAAAAAATAATCGATTACGTCATCACGTCCAGAGGGATGACGTCACTGGTATAATATATATGCCAAAAAATCATAAATTAAAATCAAAAATCGACCTATTTCGATAATTTCTAATAAGGTTGTTTATTTAGCTAATATTGAATTTATGCCATACTTTATGGACGCACCAGTATTTTCACCAGTAATAATAAATATCTGTACTTATAAATAAATAAAAATAAAAAATATTTATTTCTTATTTATTCATTGACGTTTCTTTTATAATTTTTGTTTTATTTGTTTCTCGGGCAGGGTCAAAAAACACATTCCTAAGTATGCTAGGTTTATTGCAGTCTAGACATTTCTATTAAAAATTTAGACATTTCTATATAAAAAAAAATAAAAATAAAAGTAAAGCAACAAAATGTATCTATGTATCTATAAAAATAATATTGTAGTACTTATGTTATGAAATAAGAAATTTATGACTATGAATCTGCAATCAATCACAAACAAGTCTGGCTATGATGGTTTGTAGCGTAATAGTGTATATCAAAGGCTAACCGATTTCAGCACTTTGCTGCCGTAGTATAGGAGCATCTGTAAATATGCGACCCGTTCATTTTATTAATAAAAAAGTAAATATGTCAACACGCATGGGATAATGAACATAGAGTTCAGTGGAGAGATTCAAGTATAGTCCTGAAAGAAACAGATAGTAAAAAGAGAAAAATCAAAGAAGCGGCTCTAATTATGCTAAATGAAACCAATTGTGACGCAAATTCCTCGGTAGAATGCAGTAGGATCTGGTTACCCATACTGAACGAGGAAGTCAATAAAAAGAAAATACCACGTTTAGTAAGTCAATAACATATCGAGTTAGTACATATTTTATATTTTAGTATTACATACTTATATATCTATGTATATGTATCTATGTATTATTAATATTATTTATAATTTAAACAACATATACAGAGTCTGTAATTTGGAATAAATTTAATATCTCAAATAATAATTGTTTTTTTGAAAATTGCTCAGACCAGTCGATTAGTATTTCAAATTGTCCTTTTTGACATACAATAATAATGTATACAGGGTGTTCCAATTTAGAGATATGACGTCATCGTTGATTTTCTTAAACGGCAACACTGTCATTTTTATAGCTATTTTGATTGGGTGTGTAAAGTTATACATAAGTGCAAAATTTCAAATTTTTATTCCCTACCATATACAAGATAATAAAAAATAACAAAGTTATGTCTGTAATTTGAAATAAATTCAATAATTCAAATACTATTTGTTTTTTTGAAAAATGCTTAGACCCGTCGATTTGTATTTCAATTTGTCATGTTTGACATATAATAATGTATACAGGGTGTCCCAATTTAGAGATTTGACGTCATCGTTGATTTTCTTAAATGGCAACACTGTTATTTTGATAGCTATTTTGATAGGGTGTGTAAAGTTATACATAACTGCAAAATTTCAAATTTTTATTCCCTACCATATACAAGATAATAAAAAATAACAAAGTAATAAAAAATAAGTAATCAAATAATAATTGAATTTAATTATTTCAATTAAGCAAATGCTCATAATGTTGCCCTCAATTATTGTCAAATGGTCAGTGGGCAATATTATGAGCATTTGCTTAAAGGAAATAATTAAATTTCATTATTATTTTTGATTACTTGTTTTTCATAACTGCTATTTTTTATTATCTTATAAATGGTAGGGAATAAAAATTTTGAAATTTTGCAGTTATGTATAACTTTACACACCCTGTCAAAATAGCCATCAAAATGATAGTGTTGCATTATACTGTATACATTATTATTTTATGTCAAAAATGACAATTTGAAATACTAATCGACGGGTCTGAGCATTTTTCAAAAAAACAATTGGTATTTGAATTATTGAATTTATTCCAAATTACAGACATAACTTTGTTATTTTTTATTATCTTGTAAATGGTAGAGAATAAAAATTTGATATTTTGCAGTGATGTATAACTTTACACACCCTATCAAAATAGCTATCAAAATGACAGTGTTGCCGTTTAAGAAAATCAACGATGACGTCATATCTCTAAATTGGGACACCCTGTATACATTATTATTGTATGTAAAAAAGGAAAATCTGAAATACTAATCGACGGGTCTGAGCAATTTTCAAAAAAACAATTAGTATTTGAGATATTGAATTTATTCCAAATTACAGACTCTCCCTGTATATCATAATATATTAAAGTCAGAATTTGGTATTAGTTTTGAGAGTAAACTAAATGTAAGACCAAATACTTACGATGTCGGGATAGTATCACGAGGTTTTTTTTCCTGGTTTTCCCTCGTGATTTACTATGGAATCTCTAACGCGAGAATTTTCCTGTCACCGTTGCATTTGGTTGTCTTTTTAAAGACAGATCACATGCTATGATTTTTTTGTGGCGGATATTCTTGATTTGTGGTTGATTTCATTTCATCGAATGAACTATCTTTCAGTAAAGTCGTCCCAGGAACGCAACTCATAAATATTGGCAATATCATTTTAAAGTCTTCTACTTTAAAATGTATAATATATGTCTGAATTGCCGATATAAATGAGTCAGATTAAATAAATTATTAGAAGAACTTTTTACTAAGCAACAACATTTTTGTTTAATCTAGTAGTATTTTGTATTTTGACAACGACACCTGATTTGGGCGTCAAAACGTTAATAAAATTATTTTTTTCAATTTAATTGTGGCTTATTTCCCATCTAAATAGTTAATTATAAAAATGCCACAAGGGAATAGCTTTAGAACAACAAAAAAGTAAAGTGCGCTAAATAATCTACATAGTTTCCTAAATAGAGAAAAAGACGACGAAATACCTGCGATTTCGAAATAGTCTGATTTTAAGACTGATGACTTTATAAAAACTGTTATAACTTTTAAACCAAAGAGTGATTCCTTAGAAAAGTGTAAAAAAATATATCAAGATGGAGACAAAGCTTATTATAAAAGATTAAATGAAAGCAACTTTTATAGAGGAAAACCCAATGGAGGCAAAGAAAAGAGAGATTGGCTAATATACGACGCAAGTGTTAAAGTTGTTTATTGTTACCCGTGCAAATTATTTTCAATTGAAAAAATAGTTAAACTGATTTTTGATGGACCTACTAGAAAAATGATGAATACATCTATCGATTTTTTGAGTGGTGTTTCAGGTTGAGATTGACCAACGTGAGCTAAGTATTTCTTGTTATTATTCGACCTTTCCATATTTTAATTAATTTAGATATTGTTGTTCAAGTTCCTCAGAGAGCCCAAGTATACAAACCTGTCTACTACGTCGAAATTTGCCACTTATTGTATGTGCATAGATTATTATTTGCCCTGTCGACGATCATCATTTTTGTTTTTCCAGTGTTGATCTGAAGTCCGAATTCTTTGCTTGTCCGACTTTCGGTTAGGTTAATCATTTGGACTTCACTCTCTGCTAGTATTAGTGCAGTCATTGAAGCTTTTTAGCTCAGAAATTTTATAATATGAATCGATTTACATGACATTTTGGAATTAGGCTTCTCCTACTCTTAACTTCAAAAGTGATATTGACCCGAACTCTGTTTTCACCCTGGGGGTGGTTGCCACCCCTTTTCGGTGGTGGAAATTTTTCTTTTCAAAATAACATCAGATATCGATAGAACACCTAATTTTAAGTAAAAATGTTGTATAAAGTTTTTTTAAAAACCCAATACTTTTCAAGTTATTGGCAATTGAAAATTTGGAATTTTCTCACGATTTTCAACAGTTTTTTGCAAATATCTCAAAAAATGCACTGTTAAAAGTCTTTTGTACGTAAAATGAGTGAGCTGTAATGAAAAAAAAAGGAACATCTAATGGTTTTTTTTAAATCAATGGATTTCATAAGTGCCATTTCCACCAAAATTAAAATTAATCGTATTTCGTTTAGAATCAACTTTAATATAAAGAGTTTGATGGATTCTAGCAGTTTCGTTGCTTTAGAACACATATATTTTTTTAAATCACCATTTTAAGAAAAAAAAATTTCGAATTTAAAAAAAAACCACCTTTTTTTCATAATATCTCAAAAGTAATGAAAGATATGTAAAAAGTGTAATAACAAAAAAAAATAGGTTTCTTTTGATAAAAATTTTGGTTTGTTTCTTTTTCCTATCACACAAAAATTTACGAAGATATGATTGAGTAAAGAGCGCGCGGTAGCGCAACCACAGTCTCTCTCGAGCCCTTTGACCCTTCACCGTTTTGAAATAAAAGGTTTTTCACTACATATTATACTGAAAAGTTGTAGCTCTTTTAATTATCTTCAAAATGGTTTTTTATAAGTTGTGATAGTTTCAAAATTGAACTAGTTATGGCCCAAAAACTAATCGTATTATTTTCTACTTAGTCTATAATCTATTTAAATCCTTTTAGTTTATCAAAACGTATAATGCGATATACGTATAATGCGTATAACGTTTTTCAACCTATTATTTCGGATTTGAAAATAAGGGGGCAAATTTCGTTATAAACATTTAGAACTGAAGCCGCCCCTGTACATCCTATGAGTTTTTAACTTGCACGATATTGTTGCTGAAGACAAAATAAAGATTCAAACTAAATAAAAATTTTCTACGGCCAACTGAAGCCGAGATAATTGTTTTTGTTTTCTTAAATCGTAGTGACTTTATTTATAACGATTAAGAAATTATTTCAGAGTCATTGACTAAAGAAAGACTTATATTTTCTTAAAATAAAAATTATTTTAACCGAAAATTACATTTAATTATTAAAAATGATTTTTAAAGTGTAATGGAGATTTATTTTTCGTTTCGACTGTGATTTATTGTGTCGGTGCCCTTAGCAACGGCTAGCAACTTATAATACATTGTATCACGGTTTTTGCTTTAAATTTTAAGGCACCGCTTGGATTGACATGAAATTTGGCAAACACATAGATAACATGTTAAAGAATAAATATGATATTGGGCCTCTGTGTGCTTTTGTCCTGGGGGTGAGTTTCACCCCTTATGAAGGGTGAAAAAATAGATGTTCAAACTAAGTTCGGAAATGGATAAAACGTCTAATTCTAAGCACTTTTCGTTCTATAGCATTTTTTCACCAAGTTAATATCTTTCGAGTTATTTTCGAGTAAATACCTTAATTTTTCAACAACAAAAAAAACACGTTTTGAGGCGGTTTTTGACAAATAACTCAAAAAATAATTGTTTAATTGAAAAAATGGGTTTTAAAAAAAATATAGCGAATTAAAAATTGAAAAAAATGATGTATGCATGAAATATCTAGACCCGGTATAAACAGAGTTCTAGCTAATGAAAAATAGGTTCATATCCGTCAAATTTCACAGTGAATTATTTCAACGTGAAATAATTAAAAAATCATGCACTTTTTGGAGAAAAAACATTTTTAAAAGTATTTTAAAAAATATGTATATCTGTTTTTAAAAAATGTTTATATCATCAAAAGTAAGCAAATTACTCTGAAAATAAAGTTGACCTCTTTTTTTTGGTCAAAAAACTCGAAAGTTAACCCCCAATGAGCATCTTAAATCAAATTAATCATTACCGCTTCATATCATAAGTTACTTTGCTCATGTATGATTTATATGATCTGTAAGTATCATCGGTTCAAAGGCTTATTAAAAAAAATGGTTTTAAAGTAAATCTGTTTTAATTTTTAATAAAAAAAAGTTTTTTATAAATAACTTAAATTTTATTAATGTGACCAAAAATCACAAAAAGTAAAAAAATTTAGTTTTTGCTGTTATGAATATATTGGATTTTTTGCTTTTTTTGGAAGGCAAGAATTTGTTTAGCTATGGCTGTTCTAAATTTGCATACACTCGTGATTATTGACTAGTTCATGTGCTTTTAACTACTGCCCCTTCAAAAATAAGCACTTTGAACCGATGAAACTTACAGACATAAACGACACATACACGAGTAAAACAACAGTGAAGTAAAATTGATTAATTTCATTTTTGATGCTAATTAGGGGGTGCCTTTCCCGAGTTTTTTGACCAAGAAAAAAGAGATCTACTTTATTTTCAGCGTAACTTGCTTACTTTTGATGCTATAAGCTTTTTTTTAAACAGATATACATATTTTTTTAAACACTTTAAAAAATTTGTAATGATTTTTCTCCACAAAGTGCATGATTTTTCGGTTATTTCACGTTGAAATAATTCACTTTGAAATTTGACGGATATGAACCTCTTTTTCATTAGCTAGAACTTTGTTTCTACTGGGTCTAGAGATTTCACGCGTACACCATTTTTTCAATTTTTAATTTGCTATATTTTTGTTAAAAATCTTTTTTTCAATAAAATACTTACTTTTTGAGTTATTTGTCAAAAACCGCCTAAAAACGTGTCTTTTTTGTTGTTGAAAAATGAAGGTATTTACTCGAAAATAACTCGAAAGGTATTAACTTGGTGAAAAATTGCTATAGAACAAAAGGTGCTTAGAATTAGACGTTTTATCCATTTCCGAACTTATTTTGAACATATATTTTTTGAACCCCTTATAAGGGGTGAAACTCAACCCTAGGACAAAAGCACACAGAGGCCCAATATCATTTTTATTCTTTAACATATTATCTACGTGTTTGCCAAATTTCATGTCAATTAAAGCGGTGCTTTAAAATTTAAAGCGAAAACCGTGATTCAATGTATTATAAGTTGCTAGCCGTTGCTAAGGGCAACCGACACAATAAATCACAGTCGAAACGAAAAATAAATCTCCACTACACTTTAAAAATCATTTTTAATAATTAAATGTAACTTTCGGTTAAAATAATTTTTATTTTAAGATAATAGTCTTCTTTAGTCAATGACTGTGAAATAATTTAGTCTAATAATTTAATCTAGTCTTTCTTTAGTCAATGACTGTGAAATAATTTCTTAATTGTTATAAATAAAGTCACTACGATTTATGAAAACAAAAACAATTATCTGGGCTTCAGTTGGTCGTAGAATATTTTTATTTAGTTCTAAATCTTTATTTTGGCTTCAGACACAATAATCTGCAAGTTAGAAACTCATGGGATGTACAGGGGTGGCTTCAGTTCTAAATGTTTATAACGAAATTTGCCCCCTTATTTTCAAACAAGAAATAAGAGGTTGAAAAATGTTATACGCATTTATTTACATCAGAATATGAAAATAAAAGTCTTTAGAAGGAGAGTGCATCTTGGATTAACTCTGTACGATATTTTTTCAAAAAGTTATAGCCTTGGACATTTGCCCTCTTGGGATAAACAAATTATAATATCTAAGCAACAAGTTCACAAATCGGGCACTACAATTTTTTTTTATGTTTAGTATTAAAAGATATTCATTTTAAAGCCTTAAAAAATACATAAAAGTTATTTTTGCAATAAATAACGCAATTGCAAAAAACGGCCATTTTGGACTTTTCGCAAGCTGTTTTGCAATAACGTATTAACGAAATTAAACTTGCCATAGCTCAAATTGTAGGTTTTTTAATTTACTACAATTTTCGTTTTAAAACTTTTTCTCTAAAATGAATATCCTAAGCTGCAAAATTAAAAATCTTTAAAAATTGCAAATTTAACAAATGAAAATCGTCATAAATGAAAAACCGCACAAACTTTTTGGTTACATTTTAGTATAGGTTATTCCTGGCATCGTCCTTTACAACACCTGATAGGTTTCAAAAATTCCTGAATTATATCCTGAAATCGACCTATTTTTCACCCACAGCTTGGACTAATACAGTCTATTTACCACTGTATTTGTTTTTCTTGATAAACTTTTATATGTGAAATTTAATTTCTAAAAAAATAATATTACAAAAATGATACATATATATGAAATATATAACTATATTTTTAATTTTTTCATTGTTATATAAATATAATAATAATAATGTTACTTCTTATTATAATATACAATATAAATATTTTTGTTCTTGTAGTGACTATTCTTTTTGGATTTCACATAATATAAAGTTTATCAAGAAAAACAAATACAGTGGTAAATAAACTGTATATTATAATGGTAATATTGTTAAATTGATTTCTGTCAAAATTTAATACAAGTTACGTAAAAATTTTCTGAGCGCGCGGATTTGAAGCGAGCCGGGCGGTTTGCAAAATTCGGTCGCTCGCAAAAGCACCGATTTTAAATATAATTTTTAATAATTAAATGTAATTATATTTTATAATAATTTTTATTTTAAGATAATATAAGTCTTTCTTTAGTCAATGACTGTAACATAATTTCTTAATTGTTATAAATAAAGGCACTACGATTTAAGAAAAAAAAAAACAATTATCTCGGCTTCAGTTGGTTGTAGAAATTTTAATTTTTTTTATAAATCTTCGTTTCGTCTTCAGCAACAATAATCTGTAAGTTAGAAACTCATAGGATATACAGGGCCGGTTCAGCTCTAAATGTTTATAACGAAATTTGCCCCCTAATTTTCAAACCCAAAAATTATCTCGGCTTCAGCTGGTCGTAGAAATTTTTCATTTGTTTATAAATCATCGTTTCATCTTCAGCAATAATAATCTGTAAGTTAAAAACTCATAGGATGTACAGGGCCGCTTCAGCTCTAAATGTTTATAACGAAATTTGCCCCCTTATTTTCAAACCCAAAAATTAGAGGTTTAAAAATGTTTAACGCATTTATTTACATCAGAATATGAAAATATAACTCTTTAGAAGGAGATTGGATGTTTCACCAACTCTTTACGATTTTTTTTTTTTCAAAAAGTTATAGCCTTCGACATTTGACCTCTTGGGATAAACAATTTATAATATCTAAGCAACAAATTCGTTAATCTGGCTTTACAATTTTTTTTATGTTTGGAATTGAAAGATCTTCATTTTAAAGCTTTAAAGAATAAAAAAAAATTATTTGTAGAATCAATAATGCAATTGTAAAAAACGGCCATTTTGGACCTTTCGCAGGCTGTTTTGCAATAACCAATTAACGAAATTAAACTTACCATAGCTCAAATTGTAGGTTTCTTAATTTACTACAACTTTCTATTAAAAAGTTTTTTTCTAAAATTGCAAAAAATTGCAAATTTAACAAATGAAAATCGCAATAAAAAAAGCGCACAATATTTTTGGTTATATTTTAGTAGAAGTTATTCCTGGCATCGTCCTTTACAACACCTGATAGGTTTCAAAAATTCCTGAATTATATCACGTTTTTTTCACCCACAGCTTGGGGTAACTGTCTTGTTTGTCTTTTTTGAGATCTTTTCGGCGTTAAGTATGTTTTGCGTGCTTGACTATAGTTGACCATGTTTTCCTTTCCTTTGCTTGTTTTCCCCATTCTCGTATTCCTAGGTCTTTCAAATCTTGGTTAATACCATTAATCTATCTCGTTCTAGGCCTACCTCTCGGTCTCTTCCTGCTTAATTATTTCCCAACTATTTTTCTGTATTTCTCTTATCATGAGTATGAATATTTCTCTTATGAGTTTTTCTCGTAGATATTTGTTATTGGGTTAAATAGGCGGTTAAGTACTCCCATATTTTCCATTATAGGTACTCTAGACAGGTTCCCATTTTACTGAAGCGGAAGCCTCTGTGTAATCTACGAAACAAAGCAGCAGTGGTGTATTTATTGTGTTTCCTCGCTTTTTTTTATTATCTCTCTGCTCACGTGTTCCTTTTCCTGGTACGATTCCGTATCGTTCTTCGGCTATAATAAATATATTGTTCTTAGGCTCTTTCGCTGTTCATTGAATATACGAGTAGGGGAGACCGGGGCTAGTTGTCACAGTTTTTGGTTCTGGCTCTGTAACTCAGATACATTTCATTTTTTTTAAACCAAACTTTCTCCAAACAATGAATTGGTATGTAGGCTACCCTATTTGTTTAAAATACCATTCGTATTTGTTTAAAATTCTAGGTACTAGCAGTTAAAATGGTAAGATGGTTTAACCTTCGACAGGATTTGTGTGAGAACATGCCCCTAGATGGGGCATGTTGTCACAGTACCTGGGGAAAATTGTCACAGTATTACAAAAATAAAGTAAACAAGAAATAAAACGTTTTTATTCAAAGAAGAACTCACAAAATTAGAAAGAACTACATATCGTTCTCAGAGTCACAATTGTGGCACACATAAAATTGGTTTCCATTGGTGCAGTATGTATGTGTCCATTGTTTGCATGCTGTACATTGGATCTAACTTTTAATAGAAGCACTTTAAACTTAAAAAATAGGAATAATTTCTTTCTTCAATGTGTGTTAAACCAAAGTACATATCAGAATCTTTTTTCAAATATTTTTCTAGTTCGATTTCTTCCCTCTCACAGAACACGAGTCGAGACTTTTTGTGTCCCATGTGGACAGTTCTATTGGTCTCTGGCATTCTTTTGATAAATCTTGCTAAACTCCGATAATGTATACCAAAATCTCGTGCAGCTTTCCTAAGATATTATACGTTCCTCATTTCTTACAGCTTCTGCTGCTCTCAAGAAAACATCCAAAGGTGGAGTAACTCGATGGGTCTTTCTCTTGTATGTTTTAAAACCATCTGAAAGTAATTAGGTATCAAAAGCAATAAAAAATGTTTATTATATTATACTTATGTAAAATATCAAGTTTTACCGAGCCGTTAACAAAAGCAGTCTGAGCAATAATTATGTTATTTGTAACACGGATTATAGTCTCAGAACGGCAACACTATAACAATCATTTTAATCCTGTAGGGTAGGTATTAAATCGCTTTTTCACAAATACGTTTACTTTTGACAAATCCACAAATGATTTACCCTGTATTCTGCACCAATATAACTTAATTTGAATACGTTCTAAAATCATTTCAACATATTTAAATGCTGCGGGGCAAGTTGTCACAGTGACATCTTGCCCCGCATAATTTGTGACAACTAGCCCCACATAAGCTTCCGTAACTGAATGTGAATTCAAAAATATTCCATTGAATAAATATATTAAAATATACCTACATTGTAGTCTACAAGATTGACAGTATCCTTTAAAATATATTTTTCTTACCTTGGTTTCACAAATTCACTCACAGAGCGAGATCATTGAATATTAAAAATTTTACATGAGAAGCGCCAAAACACATTTTCACAAATAAGACAAATAATTATTGGCCGATCTCTGAAATATTTTGTGTGGAATTTTTGAATGTAGATGACACAGCGTGTTAACTTCCCAAATAAGGTAAAAATCGGCATTGTGACAACTTACCCCTGTGACAACTAGCCCCGGTCTCCCCTATGTAGCAGGATTTTGCTTGCTTAAGAAATAAGGTTGATGGTTCAGTAATTGCTACGTACGGTTCTTCTTCTTGTAGTGCCCATCCGTTTCGGATGTTGGAGACCATCATGGCAATCTGTATTTGGAAACTGCTGCTCTGAAAAAATTTGTGGTTGTTGTGTTAAATCACGAACGTAGATTTTTCAGCCAGGAAATGTTTCGCGTTTCTGATATTCGATTTCCTTCCGTATAAAATTAGTTGTAGCAATCCATATCTTCCGCTGTTGACGCCCTATGCTCCGCACAGAGTAAAGAGGAATAAGCAAGTAAGTCATGAAATTGGGAGCTGACAATTACGATTCAAAATCTTGACGGTTGGTGATTCTTCCAAAGAAAGTCTGAAGGGTGTCTTGTTGCACAATGATAATACTTATGCTTCGGAGCCTGTTGCTCACTCCGTGCATCTCAAAGAAACTTGTGAGAATCTTGAGTTGTTGCTAAATAAAATAAAGTATAGCAAATATTATTCGCAACTCTGTAAATAGTCTAAAATAATATCCATGCTTTTGGTTTAGCAGTACAGACAAAGTATCCATGATTTTTGTGAGAGTGGGACACTTGAGCACGAAATTTGAAAGAATGCCATTCAGAGAAAGATCTGTACCAGGACAAACAGATGTGCAGTGTGATACATTAGTTCATCTTTGGTTCTGCCCCCCCCCCCCTCAACTAAAGTTAGGATTGATGAAGCAAATTGTCAGAGATTTACCGTGCGATAAATTTCCTGCACTTTCGAAAGCTAAACTTAAAGTTAAAGAAATAATATTGTAGGCCCTTAAATTATAAATTATTACTTAATTATAAAGCCCTTTAAATTGTACAAATTCTTCCAGAATAAATGGCCCAGGATGAATCTGAAGCATGACGTGCTTTAGTAGAACTCATAGATGGTTTCCTTGGAAACAACAAGTCTCCAAACCACAAAGAAATTGTAGCCAATATGGTCGAAAATTGGGAAATGTGTCAAATTTGATTTTCTGGATTCCCACGTTGACTATTTTCCCGAAAACCTTAGAGCTGTCATCAAGGAACAGGAAGAGAGGTTCCATCAAGACATACAGGATATAGAAAGACGTTACCAAGAAAGATGGAGTTGGTATTAGAATGATGGCTAATTACTGCTGGATATTCAAAAGGGACTCGCTCACAAAAATTCGCATAAAGAAAACTAAAAAACGCATTTTTCAAGGAAAATGAGAAGGATTTTATTAAAGAAACCAACAATAATTGTCTAACGTAGATTATACTGTATCGTTTTTTTTAAGAACAACTCAGTTTTACAGTGTAATTTTCTATTAAGAGCGTAGGCGCAAAATTTCGGGCATTTAATGCAATAATGCATTAATTTTTTTTGAATCCTGAAATAACTAATAAATATTTTTGAAAAAGTTAAATGCAGAATGAAAGATTACATTATTACCGAGGTAATAACGTCCCTTAGAATAAACAAAAAGTTTCTTCTGAATGAGATATTTGAAGAAATTAAAAATCGCACTAAATTTTCTCTTCTTTTTCACCCCTGTAATTTATTAAAATAAAGATTATAGAAATGAGTGCATTTAAAAAGCATTGGCGCGAGTATAGTTCCAATCAAAAATTTCTCAGTATTTTTGGTAGTTTTACTAGTGTTATGAACAATTTCAAACACAGTTTGCTTGAAAATCTGAAGTGTTGGAAAAAAAGATTTTTGAAAACACTTTTTGATCTTCTTAACCATGTAACACAAAGAAATAAATAAATAAATAAACCTATGGTCAATATACTGCATATTTACTCAAACCACAACACCAGGCAAAATTTCTAAATTTAGACACAGGATCCGCGATATCTAAAAATATCCTTTTCCAACAAATTCACTGTAATTTAAAAAGAACTCCAAGAATGCAAGTATGCAAAACATATGAGAGACCTGTTCAACTCACTACATTTTAAATCTACCACAAATTTATGATAATAAGATAAGAAAATGTGGTTTAGGGAGGTGAGTTTTCCCCACCTCCACCAGCGAGGCGTGGCAAAAGCTCATCAAGTCACAAGCCTCAGTTAAGTCTTGGTTAGCGCTGAAAGCTCTGCGTAAGAACGCGAGTTCTTTGTTAAATTTCATTAACCTCTAGCTGGTACCGCTTAAGTGCTCAAAGACATTCACTCCGGTGACATTTTCGTGATAAACTGTTTATTTCTACTTTGGGGTCGTTTAGTGTTTATTTTGGTTAAGTGACTGCTTTTGGGACCTTGGTGATAGTGGTATTACATAGTGCGATAAGTGGTAAGTCATTTATTAACATAAATAATGATTTGTTTACAACAATAAATTTGTTGTTTCTAATGTTCAGATATTAAAAAGAATATTACAAAACAATTTTACATCAATTGTGTTTAAGAATACACTCAACCAAACTTATATGGAATCATCTGATATTTTTATTATTTAGAGCGAATTAAAACTAAATTTAATTTTCTTTCATTGCACCTCTCCGGAACCTAACTACAGGTTATAGTAGCAAATCAACATACCTGCAAGCTATTGAAAGTTGGTTGGATGAAAATTAAAGGATTTTTTGTACCGAGCATAATTCCTCCCCATAACATGACACTTCCTGTTTTATATTTGTGAACAAATCTGCCAGTCTCTGTTCTTGCTTGTCTTACTCGCCCTCTTCTTTATGATCTAATTTTACCTATCCTACTTTCGTTTGAAAATAGCACACTTTTCCAATTTCCAATGTTCCAGTCTTGGTGTTGAAAACACCAATTTACGTGATCAATCTGAATCCCGTAAGTTTCTCCTGCTATATAGTCCTTGGGCACGGCAACTCTTCTTCTTATCTTCTTCTTCTTCTTCTTCTTTTTATATAGACATTACTCTGTTTTTCAATGTGCCTCCAGTAAGTTGTTATTCCATCTTTTTCGTGGTCTTCCCACTGATCGTCTTCCTATTGGGGAACCGTCTCTCGCCGTCCTTACTACTCTATTTGTTGTCATTCGGCTTATGTGGTCGTTCCATTCTACTCTTCTGCTTTTCACCCAGTTATTAATGTTGTCCACCTTGCATCTCCTTCGTATATCTGCACTTCTAGCTCTATCCCAAAGCGTCTTACCATCGATTTTTCGCAATGTTTTCATCTCTGCTGTTTCTAGCATTCTTTTTGTCCGCTCTGTATCAGGTCGTGTTTCTGCCGCGTATGTCATTATTGGTCTGATGACTGTTTTGTAAATTCTGCCTTTCAATTCTTTTCCGATGTTTTTATTTCTTCATATTGTTTCATTCAGGCAACCTGCGGCTCTGTTTGCTTTATTCGCCTGATCTTCCATTTCTGTTTCGAGCTTTCCGTAGCTGCATAGTGTGATGCCTAAATATTTAAACTCCATGACTTGTTCTATTATTTGACCCTCCAGCTCTAATTTACACCTTATTAGATCTGCTGTTATAACCATGCAGTTAGTCTTTTTTGGGAAAATTAACATGTTAAATTTTCTAGCGGTTATATTAAATTCGTGCAGCATACGTTGTAATTCATCTTCACTTTGAGAGATTAGTATTGCGTCGTCTGCATAGCAGATTATTTTAAGTTGTTTTTCTCCCATTTGGTATCCTTTTTTTGTACTTACTTTTTTTATTATTTCATTCATGATCAGGGAATATCCCTGTCTTATCCCATTGCCAGCTTCAAATGGGTCAGTTAGTTCTTCATCTACTTTTACTTTTATTGTGTTGTTCTGGTAGATATTTTCGATCGTTTTAATTATTCCTAGAGGTACCTCTCTTGCGTACAATAAATGGATAACGTCCTTTAATTTGACCCTGTCAAATGCCTTCTTAAGGTCCACGAAACATAAGTATGGTTCAACCAAAATACTTGCACCTACAGCTTCCAAAAACTGCAGATTTCAAATACTCAAATACATAGTGATTCCATATAAGTTTGGTTGAGTGTATATAATACTGTTTCATATTACTTAAATCTTACATTTGTTATCATTGAGGTCGTGTATATTTTAACCTGTTTCAGATTTGTATTCAGAATTTTATATATTTTTACCTATCTCCTTTTTATAGAAACGATAACAGTACTACAGGCATTAGAGGCGCCCGGCTTCGATAATCTTGACTAGATTCTTCCACTTTAACCGGTCCTTTAACTTGTTCAGCACCTTGTTCTCATTTCTACTTTGTCAGCCAGGACGGCATCAAAGCACTTCCTTGTTCTCTTGTTCTCATGCTTGCAAAACTCTTAGTACGTTTTTTCTTGTGGCATTCGTGAAACATTTATTAAGCATCTAACTCTCTCCGCACCAATTTTCTGTGGTTTGCCATCTCTATACTTACCACCAAAAACCTTTCGCAAGGTTTTCCTCTCCCAAGTTTCTAGCTTTTTTATTTTCTATCATTTTTTCTAACTTTTCTATCATATCTAATTAATTGTCCAAGTTTCACATGCATACAACACTTATATAAATAATAACTGAGGTATATAATGGGGCTTTCTTTTTCTTTCTTTTTTTTTGTGGCATAACTACTTCTGTATCATTTCTGCAGATTCCATTGCTTCGTTAGGTACATTTTTCTCCCATACATTCTTATATAATATTTTCTTCTATTAGTTTCTTCGCTTGTATTTTTCTTTCTATTTCATTTTTACATTGTAATTCATACGAAAATCATTTGTTTAATTGTTTTTAGTTTAATTCAAATGCCGTATATAAGTATTATGTAGGGGAGGAAAGTATGCTAAATGTGCAGTCACTCGAGTGCTTTGGGGACCTATTGGGTTGTGAAGAGTAAGTTCTAAACCAAAAAAAGTTAAGTAAAGTTTTCCATTTTAGTGGGGACTTTCAATTTTTAATTTAATTTTCCATTTCCAACAATCGTTTTTTCCGATTATAGCGTTATTTGTCCATAATTCGAAAAAATGTTTCAAATAAAAGTTACTTATTTTTACGTAAGGAATCCGAATCTGCAATAATAAATGGGGGCTCCTATTTAAAATTTTAAAGTCCCCCTACACCATCTCCGTGGGGGTCGTCTTTGGTGCCATTCGATAGATTTTTCAAACATATTGAATAAGTGTATTTTTCAATTTTTTGATCTGATGTTCATTTCTCGAAATATCGCGGGATTCGTATTTAAAATTTTAAATTTACCCCCCACACCTCTCCGTGGGGAGTCGTGTTTGGTATCATTCGATAGATTTTTGACAAATATTGAGCACGTATTTTTTAGTTTTTAGATCTATCGTTCATTTCGCGAAATATTCGCTTTTTTCTTGTAAAACTTTGTGACTCACCCATTTTCTGTTCAAATCATCAGATTTTTGAAATATACACTGTGTTGCATGTACTTAACTTACCTTATCTTAATTTGACGATTTCGAGTTTTTCTAAGGATAGATTTTTTTTTCGCCCCCCCCCCCCCCTTAACGAACTCCCCTTTGTTTAGAGCCAAGATATGGTAGAAATATATCTACAGGGTACCAGGGTTCTCCCCATATGATAATCTGACAGCCGTGTGAAGTTGGCACCTCTAAATACGATTTTTTCAAAAAAAATTTTTTTTAATTGTCCATCAGATGTCCACTCTTGTCCAGCAAAAAATTTTTTTGTGCACCTTTTGTTTACGAGATACTAAAAAAACGTGAAATAAGGCCCAACACCCCGCAGTAAAAAAAAACGTCGTAAAAACTGATACGTTTGATTGTCCAACTGTTGTCCACACTTGTCCAGGCATTTTTTTAATTGTCCACCTTTTATTTATTTAAATTAGCAATAATTATCGTTTGCTAGTAAAAATGCCAAAAAAATTAGAATTTTTGGAATTTTTGGAATTTTTTTTCACGTTTGATTGTCCGTCGAATGTCCACCCTTGTCCAGCAAAAAATTTTTTTTGTCCACCTTTTGTTTACGAGATACTAAAAAAACGTGAAATAAGGCCCAACACACCGAAGTCAAAAAAACGTCGTAAAAACTGATACGTTTGATTGTCCAACTGTTGTCCACACTTGTCCAGGCATTTTTTTAATTGTCCACCTTTTGTTTATTTAAATTAGCAATAATTATTGTTTGTTAGTAAAAATGCCAAAAAATGAGAATTTTTGGAAATTTTTTTTCACGTTTGATTGTCCGTCGAATGTCCACCCTTGTCCAACAAAAAGTTTTTTTGTCCACCTTTTTTGAAAAAAATAGTTGAAAAACATTTTTTGGACAGGAAAGAAGTACAAGTTTCCGAATTCGAGAAAAAGTTGTCAGGACTAACAGCTTTGGATTGTCCAATAGTTGTCCCTGTAAATACATTAAGACTCCAAAGAATATTTGAGAATTCTCCAACTGAAAACGGCGTTTTTGCGTGTTGCTATTAATTTGCTCTCCCACATGCTACACGAAGTGACAAGTTTAGACTTTCAAAAGGTACTCGGAAAATGTACTCGTATAATTTTTATCGGGTACCGGGTATTTTACACATAAGCTACAGGTACGAGTACCGAGTACTTTATTGAAAATGTACTCGGGTACTGGGTACTGAGTACCCAAAATGTACTCAGAGTACAAAATTCGGGTACTTGTACCCGGGTATTGCCCAGCTCTGACTATAAGCCCAGTAAATGACCGTTTTGGAGTGTAATCTTCAGGGTCAACTCTAAATTGGATAAAAATTTGGATTTAGGTTCTACTTAATTCAAAGTTGAATTTGTGCCGTTGGTTGCTTTTACTTGAGGGGTGATATTCACCCCTTCTTGGAGGTGAAAAACGCGCGTTTAAAGTAAGTCTGGAAACGGATAAATTAGCTAATTCTAAGCAAATTTAGTTCTATAGAGTTTTTTACGTAAGTGAATCCTTTTTGAGTTATTTGCGATTAAAAATGTTGATTTCTCGACAAAAAAAAAACAACGTTTTCAAGCTGTTTTTCGCAAATAACTCAAAAAGAAAATATTTTATCGAAAAAATGTTCGTAGCAAAAATGTAGCTTATAAAAAAACGAAAAAAATTCAAAAAATTAATTAATTAAAATTTTTTAAATTAGGTACCTATTTAAAAATAGCTTTATCTTTGTTTTTTTTATAATAGTTTCTATAATATAGTTTCTCTAATTTTATAATACTAGCACCAAAACTAAACGAGTTACGCTCAAAATAAGTTTGGCCTTTTTTTGTTAAAAAAACCGTGAAAATCTCCCTCCATTTAGCACCCTAAATAAAATGAATCGTTACTTTATAATTTACCATTAACTTTAGGTATAAATAATAATATGTATGTGTATTGTTTATACGATCTGTAAGTTTGACCGATTCGTAGTGCTTATTTTTGAATAAACGAGATTTTATAGAAAAAAATATTTTTCAAAATATTTTAAAAAGTATTAGTGATACGAAAAATATCAAAGAGTAAAAAATGTAGATTTTGATTTTACAAATATGATAGATTCATTTTGTTTTTCTGGACAAAAGACAATAACTGGTTAAGATACGGCTGTTGAAAGTTTGCATACATGCAAATTAATTAATTTGCAAATTAACCTTTCCTACACGGCGTTGAATAAAAATATCATTTTTTGGAATTCACATTCATGATCCATTGTTGCTACCAAACTAAAAAATATTGCTGAGAAAAAACCAATGTTTCACAAGTAATGAAAATATCTGAACACGAATGGACAACTATTGGACAATCCTAAGCTGTTAGTCTCGACAACTTTTTCTCGAATTCGGAAACTTGTACTTCTTCCCTGTCCAAAAAATGTTTTTCAACTATTTTTTCAAAAAAGGTGGACAAAAAAACTTGTTGTTGGACAAGGGTGGACATTCGACGGACAATCAAACGTGAAAAAAAATTTCCAAAAATTCTTATTTTTTTGGCATTTTTACTAGCAAACGATAATTATTGCTAATTTAAATAAATAAAAGGTGTACAATTAAAAAAAATGCCTGGACAAGTGTGGACAACAGTTGGACAATCAAAAGTATGAGTTTTTACAACGTTTTTTTGACTTCGGGGTGTTGGGCCTTATTTCACGTTTTTTTAGTATCTCGTAAACAAAAGGTGGACAAAAAAAATTTTTTGCTGGACAAGAGTGGACATCTGATGGACAATTAAACAAAAAATTTTTTTTTGAAAAAATCGTATTTAGAGGTGCCAACTTCACACGGCTTAATCTGACGCGCTCGAGTTTCTGCAAAAATCCCCGCTTGGGCTCCCTTACCATAGCTTATTTATAGCAACTTATTTTATAGCACATATACCAACCCACTTTTATTGTTGCTCTATTATTTTATTCGTTTGTTTATTTATATTTATAGTCATTCACTGTGTTTATTCTTGTTGTTTAAAATCTTTAGTTCCTTCATTAGCGCACATGAGGTAGTTACTACAGGATACATTCATTGCCTGGCTTGTACATTTGTATTTCTTTTTATGCTCATTCCCCCCTCGTAATTTTTATATTTAGTACATTCTCTTCCTATTTTTCTGGATTCAAATACCGACAGTCTTACACTCTTATTAATAAACACGGACTAACGCCCGACTAACTTTAGTCCCCGGACTCAGAGCCTATTTTACTTCAAATCGGGCCCGAGGCACAACACAATTTTCGGGCCCTACACAATTTTCGGGCCCCTAAATATAATTTAATAATAATAATTTTTTTAAATGTATTAATTATTTAATAGAAATATAGTTAATATAAACAGGAAAATATAATTTTTATTAACAATAAATAAAATTTATATTTAAACAATTAAACATCGTTTAAGGGGATAGGCGCAAACTTTCGGCTTCAATTTTATTTAAATGCATTCGTTTTTTTCGAAGCCTGAGAAAACTAATAAGTAAGTACATATTTTTGAAAAAATTTAAACGCAGAATGAAAAATTCGTTACTACCGAGGGCCGAAAGTCCCTGAAATCTTCGATAATGTTTATTTTAATAAGTTACAGGGGTGAAAAAAAGAGAAAATTGAGTGTGATTTTTAATTTTAAATACATATCTTATTCAAAAGAAACTTTTTATTTATTCTAAGGGGCATTCGGCCCTCGGTAATAATGTAATCTGTCATTCTGCGTCTAATTTCTTTTTTAAATATTTATTAGTTTTTTGAGGATTCGAAAAAATGAATGAATTTAAAGATCATTGAAACCGAAAGCTTGCGCCTATCCACTTAATTATAATTCTTATGGTTCATTTATCATTGCCTGTTCGTAAAGTAAAAGAATTTTGAAAATTTGTTTTGTTATTGTAATAAACATGTTTTGTTTGGTGATCTTTCCGGGCCCCATTCAAATACGGGCCCGAGGCAGGTGTCTCACGTGCCTAGTGGTAAAATAGGCCCTGCCCCGGACTAAGTCAATACCCCTATTAATAAACAGTGACTAACGATGGACTAAGCTAAACCCTCTCTAGTCTCGGACTAAAATTTAATCCGAGGTAATAGCAGGTTTAAACCGAGACTAACTTGACGTTTTGTATTCATAACCTTAGACTTACAAACTTGCTAAATACATTATTTGCTTTTGCTTGCTTTTATATAATAATATTATTATATTATTATTGATAATGGAGAGAGATTATTTTATTAATCAATTAAGACTAATAGACGAATTAAATGAGGATAGAAATCAGCGGAACGACATTCCTCTTGTATTGTGAGTCACATTCAAATATACAAAATTATAAAAAATTTATTTAGTTTAGAGGAGTTAGAAGGTAAATTTAAAGTCAAATACCGATTTTCAAAAGGTACAGCAGTTAATATGAAATATTAAACAATAATACAATAATATAAAATATAAAACACCAGGTAGCACCTTCTCAGAACGAAGTCCAACAAAAATTACCTAAACTTTATGCAGAAATGGCACCGACCAAACAGCTGTTTGGTTTAGAGGAAACAGAAAAGAGAGGTTAAATTCCCTACATTTTTCTTCCTTTTCGCAAAATTCTCTCCACTTTTATTCTTTTTCGCAAGTGTTGCCAGCATAAAGGACATAGCACACATCTTACGGAAAATATAATGTCACTCAAATTCAATAAAATTTATACGAATATATTCGTTTTAAATTAACGGTCAATTCTTATCATTGCGCCAACTCTTAATTATGATTAATTACGGCGCAAATTGCAATTAAAGTTTATCGAAATCACATTTTGGAGTATATTGTGTCAGTTATAATCACTATTGCTCTGGGTGCTATTCAAAACAGCTTAAACCCCGCTGGGCCTAAGCGGATTAGTGAAACTATTATAATAAGATGCTTAATAGCCCGAGAAGATTTATGAAGTACCTATAATTTGGATATTTTAAAATATTTTTTCTCTCTCTAACTTATGTACCTACCCATTTGATTTCAGATTGATTTATATCAATTTCTGCTCTTATTATTGAAAACTAAGAGTTGGCGCAATGATAAGAATTGACCGTTAAATTGAAACGAATATATTCATATAAATTTTATTGAATTTGAGTGACATTATATTTTCCATAAGATGTGTGCGATGTCCTTTGTTGTTACTAGGACTACGGAAGGTTTAGCTAGTCCGAGCTTAGTCGGTGTTTATTAATGACAATCTTAAACTGAAGTTAGTACTCGCATAATTTCGGACTAACTAGTCCGAGACAAACGTCGGACTAAGCAATTTTTATTAAGGTGATACAGTAGCGATCAACAGGTAGCCAAAACGCGTTCCAAGATTGCGGCTGTAATTTTGAATATTTTGAATATTGTATTTGTAATATAATAAAGAATGGCGGTGCAGAGCCCAATTTGAAAAATATATAATAATATGTGGAAATTACTCTGTAATTAAATACAATATTAAAAAAAACGAGCCTGTACCGCCATTAAGAAGAACAAAAAAATACACTTTCTTCAAATAAACTTTTTTATCCGATGCCTAGATTTTGTGTCATTTTGGAAATACAGTGGAACCCCGATAAGTCGGCCCCCGATAACCCGGAAGTCCGGCTAACCCGGACCGATTTTCATCAGATAAACATTTTGATTTTCAATATTTTGTATTTTTCAATTTAATTGTGGCTTATTTCCAATCAAAATAGTTAATTATCATATCAGACAAACCTTTCAACGATAAAAATGTATGTAATATAATATTTGAGAGATAATGTGTACTTATGTGTGTAATTTGAACTATACGATATTAAAAATGACTCAGCACACGCCGCAGAAACAACAGCCACCTGTCTGTAGTATCTATTCCTTTTTATTTCAAACTGTCAGCATTGTTTAGGAAAGACTATTTAAAAAATTCTTTTATAAACAATGGTCTTTAGTATTGTGTGTCTTGTATTGTTCGCTTCCATTTGCTTACGTTTGGGTTTGGTGTTTTTTTTTTAGTAATTTTAATAAGTAGGTAATACTGTGCATATTTATAAATATATTTCATGTTATTTCAATTCTAACGGAGTTTATCTGTAAGTATACCGTATTTTATTAATTTTTACCATATTCTCCGGCTATCTCGGATTTTCGATAACCCGGATCGGTCGGGGTCCCGATTAATCCGAGTTATCGAGGTTCCACTGTACTAATGAAATAAAAATTTTTGTAGTTCCAAAATGACACAAAATCTAGGCATCGGATAAAAAAGTTTTCGCTACCTGTTGATCGCTACTGTTTCCTCTTAATAAGGCAGTTGTGTTTCTCTCTTTACATGTTTGATTGCTATCTTTATTGGAGTTTTGTTTTTTCTATCAACTGGGTACACGTGTTCTCTAAGTGCCGTCTCCCAATAGGAGGTTGGATATCATCATCACTATCTTTACTCTATCTACCGCTGCTCTGAAGAGTTCTATACAACTGCATTTAAACCAGTCCCTTAAATTCTTCAACCATGACACTCTCCTTCTTCCTATACTCCTTCCGCCTGTTATCTTTCCCTGTATTATCAGTCTTAGAATTCCATATCACAGTCTGCTAATTACGTGTCTCAAATATGTCTTTTTTATTGTGTTTATTATTTTGTATTATTTGCTCATTTCTGGCAATATTTCCGTGTTGGTTTCCTTCTGTGTCTATACTGTTCTAAGCAGTGCCGGGTTTACCACTAGGCCGACTAGGCCGCGGCCTAGGGCCGCAAGCAAAAAGGGGCCGCAGCGTTTTGTAAAAAAACTTTTTTGGTAAAAAAAATGTGTAAAAAAAGTCGTGTCCGAATATGGACACGGCTTTGCGCATTCTACTATGCATGATGACATCTAATGCATCTGGAGAAAGATCATTCAGCATATTGAAAATAATCAAAAATTGACGATTCTAGGTTGTCGAGTTTGGTTAGTTTTGTTTCAAATGCTAAGAGCTTTTTTAAGCATTAGACTTTAAGGCCATCGGTACATAATACGCAAATATTTGACGGCTATTCTGTCTTTACACGGCAAATTACGTGTAGTAAAATTCTCACTAGTATGGATATGCGAATATTACTACTTGACAATGTCATCATTAACTTTAAAGAGATGGCTTTTGAATGTTCTTGGATAACTGTTACTTGTATAATTGCAAATTATTAATTCAGTTAATAAATATGATTATTTTTTCACTAATTATATATTCAGTGATTGTAATAACTTATATACTGTACAACAAAAACTAATACTCAATCGAGAAAAGAGAAAAAGTGTAAAGTGATTTTTTAATAATATATTGTTACTATGGAACGCTTACAATTTTGAATATCTTTAACAACAAAATACTTGGATCACATAATATATCCTGGTCAATTCTCTGCTTGGATCGTCCATAAATAACAAACAATTCACTTTTTATTAAGTTCACGTCTTGAATCAATTATTTATCAAATACCCTAACAATATTATTTAATCAACAACTCAAAATATTCCCGATGCCATGTCAAATATTTAAAATTGTCACTGTCTTGTCATCATATTCTATTTGACTCAGTGCCTTGTATGACAATGATAGCGAATGTTCGATTTGGAAAATATCACCACCGACATGGTGTCCATTTTCTTCAAATCCTGAAAAATCTAATAAATAATTTAAAAAAATTTAAACGCGAATTAAAGAATAAATTATTATCGAGGGCCAAAAGTCCCTTAGAATAAATAAAAAGTTTCTTTTGAACGAGATATTTGAAATTAAAAATCACACTACATTCTCTCTTAGTTTTTCACCCCTGTAACTTATTAAAATAAACATTACAGAAGTTTTCAGGGACTTTCAGCTCTCGGTAATTCTGCGTTTAAATTTTTCAAAAATACTTATTATTTTTTTCAGGATTTGAAAAAAATGAATCCCATCTAAATAGCTTTAGAGCCGAAACGACGTACCCATCCCTTTAACGATTTGATTTAAGATTTTGCAGCAAAAAAAGCTAGAAAGTGAGTGTTTAGATTTTAGATATGAGATTTATTATGAGTATGGAGAAGAGTGAGAGTGTCAATATTAATCACTAATCCAACTTTATCCAAATTAAGAACATGACATTGACGTTTTTCAGTATAAGAGAATAATGTGACAATTTAACGATCTAAAAGTTTATTTGTGGTATTCTTAATATTTTTATTTTTTAGGACCGTAGCCTATTACTGTTATTATACAGTTCATATTATCTTCCTTGTTCTTTTACTTATAATGTCTTTTCAACTCGGTTTTTTAGTCTTTTGCTGTCACCTGTATCTACTTTTCCCCCGGATAAAACAAATGCTATTTAATTTTAATAATTATGGACAGAGACGCAAAATATCGCCTGTCAAAATGTTCAATGTGATTTACCAATGTACCTACTTTTTGTAGTACCCTTTTTGTACCAATTTTAAAAAGTAAAATTAAAATAAACGTTATGTATTAATATTATGTGCTTTATGCTTTAATTACATAATCGTGAAGTTATCGGGGGCCACTGGCCACTTGGGGTAATTTGGGCTAGGGCCGCAAGTACCTTAAATCCGGCACTGGTTCTAAGCATCGTTTTGTAGCACCATCATTTCAAATGACTGTAGCTTATTTATGTGTTCTTGTTTCAGTGCCCAGCTTTCAAGTCCATATTGCAGTATCGAAAATACGTAAACTCTCAGAGCTCTTACTCTCAGTTCTAATCTAAGGTGTTATTGGAGAGAATTGTTTTCATTTTTTACAAACACATTCCTTGCTTTTTCTATCTTAACCCTTATTTCTATTGTTTGATCATTATTTTCTGGAATCCAGCTTTCCAGGTATGTGTATTTATCAAGCCTTCCTATCAGAACATGTCTTAATTGTACGTTTGTATATTTATTTTATTTGTTATTATCATATATTTAGTCATTATTATAATCATTTTTGGTCCGTATTTTTCACAGAAACTGGTTGTCTTGTTTAATAGTAGTTGGAGTTGAGCTTGCCATAATCACCGTTTCATCTGCGTATCTTATGTTTGCTCTTGGGGTATTTTTCTCTGTCGAAACGTTTTCAGTCTCTCATTGATCATGTGTAGTATTATTTTACTGACATGTGAGATAAGGCAGATGGTTTTATTCTTCTTCTTTTTCAGCCTATATTCTTACCCGCGACTGCTTGCGCGCGACTTGTTTGATATCATCTGTCCACCTCTTCTGCGGTCTGCCTACTCCTCACCTGTTCTCTCTTGTTCTCCAGTTTGTTAATCTCTGTGGACACAGAGATGGTTCTATAGTTTTGTCGCATTTATGGAAGCTGAATTTTTTCTGTATTGTCGTTATTGTAGTTTTGTCCAATCGTCATGCCATTGCTTGAAATACCATCTTTTGTTGCAGAGCAAGTAAAGCGATTTTATTCTGTGGCTTTTTATTTATTTCTTCTGTGGTTTTGAGTATTTCTGCTGTTATTATATCGGGACCTGGTGCTTTGTTATAATTGAGTTTACTGATCGCCATTTTTATTCGATCTCGAGTATACTCGGTTCTTCTTCCATTTCTTCAGGAGTTTTTGAATATTCCTTTTCATGTGCTGCAATTTTTTATGCAGGTATGTCAGAAAATCAATTAAAATGCTAGATAATTATATTTATAATGTTTTATTCCACGTCTATACAGGTACTAGTTTCATGTATTTTTAGGGTCAGCAATCGATTCTTAACATGATTTTTAAATTACCAATATATCTGTTTCTATTTTTCAAATGTTTACTAATCATTTCTCATTTGCATAACATGTATTTGCAAACTCATAACAGACAAAAACTAACCGTCGGCGAATATATAATAGTAATATTGATAGAGTGTAGATTTACTTAGTTTGGAATATTATATATTTTTTAGTCTGAGTACGTAGACATGTGTAAATTAATGATATTGTAAAAGAAATTTGCAAATTTTTGTTTTTGATAATTCTCAAAACATAATTACTTGACCTGCTTACATATTAAAAGCTTGTAAAGGCACGTATCGACTATGTTCGCGCTCCTCTTGCGCTCCGCTCTCCTGCAACTGATCCACATAATGTATACGTTGGCGCTCCCGGACCGTGCAACATAGCGCGTTCTGCCTCGGCGCTCCAATCGGTGGCGGTTTATGTGTAGAGGAGCGCAAACCCAATCGATTGGAGCAGTTGCAGGGAGCGCGGAGCGCAAGAGGTACGCGAACATATTGGATACGTACCTTAAGAAATATAACTATTTTTTTATGTAATTATGTTTATTTACAATCTACATCAGTGGTGCTCAAAGAGTCGATCGCGATCGACCGGTCGATCGTCAAAGTTTTTGAAGTCGATCGCGATTCACGGAAAAATACAAATGGAAAAGATATTATGTCTGCTATCAAAGAAGTCCCGTTGTAACGTCCAACGGTTACTATCATGCGGCTATCTCAGCAATGTTCAATACTTAACGTGAAACGCTCTATAGACGTATCTAAATCATGGGAAAGATTTGGAAAGCAAAGTTAAAAGTGATACTATGAAGTGAACTTTTCTTTGCAATTTGACGACTCAACCGATATTAATGATACCGCCCAGTTGTGTATTTTTATTCGGATGGTATTTTCTGATATGTTTGCTAAAGAAGAATTGTTAACAACGCCTCTGAAAGAGAAAAATGGCGGAGAAGGTATATACAACGTTTTGTTTTTTAATTTTGTAAAATAATAGGAGCTACCGATTTACAAACTAGTGTGTATTACAACAGATGGTTCACCATCCATGACTGGCGTTAACAATGGATGTGTTGCACTGTGTCGAGCTAACGATGACTTTCCATCGTTTTTTCATTTCATTGCATCATTCACCAGAAAGTTTTGTGTTCCAAAATTTAAATATGAAAGACGTCATGAAAATGACAACAAAAATTGTGAATTCAATCAGGGCGCGAAGTTTGCAACGAAATTTTTTAAAGCGCAATTGAAAGCTAGCAACTCTGCGGAACACACTGATTTACTTTTGTATACAGATGTGAGGTGGTTGAGCCGTGGAAAATTTTTAGATAGGTTCCAGGAGTTACTTTTCGAAATAATTTGTTTTCTAGAAGAACTAGGGAACGACACTCATCTACTTCAAAACCAAAAAATGGCTCAGTGATCTGGCTTTCGTATCAGATTTAGCAAATCATTTGAACCTCTTTAATTTGGAACTACAGGATAAAAATAAAACAATTATTATCGATGTGATGAGCACAGTACCTATATTCTTTTATCGACAAATTGAAATTATTGATTAATCAAATGAACAGAAAGGATTTAAACAACTTTCCATCGTTGAAAAAAAGAGTAACCCTCATTTGAATTATGTTTATTATTAGGAGACTGAGCTACAAGCAGTTCGTAGTGAGCTTGATAGACGCTTCGCTGATTCTAAAAAACACATATATTGTAATATTTATGTCTAATCAATTTTCTTGTGAACAGATGAAAAAAATTGCCACTGAAATCTCCATTACTTTCAATTAGGTTCAATCAGCTAATTTCCGTCCAAAATGAGGTAGTGAAAATAATATATCTTCAATCCAGAGCGACCAATACGAAATTTTTTTTGCCTTTTATATCGCCAGACAAATATCCGTCTTTGAGGCAAGTAGCTCTGCAGTTCACAGCATTTTTGGATCAACATACTTGTGTCAGTCTGCATTTCCCCAAATTAAGGTAGTAAAAATAAATATTTCCCCATAATATGAAAAACTTGTGGATGATACGCAGTGCCATGCATCAACATCCAAATAAAATTAAGATGAAAAACATGATTTTTATTACGACTCTCTGTAGTTACAACTTTTTATCAAATAGAAATGTGCAATAAAGTGTTTCATTTTCAAAATTGTTTTTTTTACTATCAGTCGATCGTTGGAAGCTTGAAGTTTATGTGGTAGATTCCACGCAGTGTGAGTCTGAGCACCACTGATCTACATAATTAAAAGAGTATTAAGTAAATTTGTTCCATGTTCTTGGGCATGAAGAAGATACTTCCAATGATGTCTCATCTTATTCTATTTATGTTAAAGTTTTAAAATAGGTCCTGAGGCCAGGTTCTATCTAGTCTCCTTGTGACAGGGCCATTATGGAATAAATCCCTTACTAACTCATTGTCATGGTGAATGGTACGCTCGTTTTGTGATTCCGAGGCTCGATGGATTTCTTCTCTGATGAAAGGTATATTTAAGTCTTCGTGAAGTGTTTGATTAGTTACATACCATGGTGCATCCACTATTGATCTTAGAACTTTAGACTGAAATCTTTGGATGATATTCAGTGATGTTGACTTTGCACAGCCCCAGAGGTGTAGTCCGTAGTACCAAATAGGTTTGAGTATTGCTTTGTACAGAAGAATTTTGTTTTGGATGTTGAGTTTTGATCTGCGTCCAAGGAGCCAATACATTTGCCGAAATTTTAAGTCTAGTTGTCTTCTTTTAGTCTGTATATGTTTTTTCAAAGTAAGACGTTGGTCAAGATGGAGGCCAAGGTATTTAGCGTCTGTTACTGTTGGTATTCGTACATTTTCCATTCTTACAGGTGGGCATGTGTTGTGGCGGTTTGTAAACGTTATTTGAGATGATTTTGTTTTATTTACTTTTGTTCGCCATTTTGTGTACCATTCACTGAGTATGTCCAGATGGTGTTGCAGGTCTTGTGAGGCTTGTATGTGATCTTCATTTACCGCTAGTATTGCTACGTCATCAGCAAAGGAAGCGATCGTAGTATTATGAGACTCTGGTATATCGGCTTTGTAGAGTGAGAAAAGCAGCGGCCCGAGAACACTACCTTGCGGAACTCAGGAGTTAATAGGACAGAGGCTGGATTGTTAGTCTTTGAATTTTACTGAGAAATATCTATTTGATAAGTAGGATTTGATTAGGAGGAAATAGTTACTAGATATAACTATTTGATAGTAAAAATCTCGATAGTATGAAACAATGGATGCGACGACTCGGGTGTGAGCTATAAGTCTGTATCGTAATATGGGATCCAAACCATCACAAAGGATAAGATAGTTTGCTGTAGTGATGCATGGCTAATGTTTCTCTGTAGAGACACAGAGATGTACTTTTGGAGTTTAACTACAGTAGATATATTTAAAAAAGAGAGAATAACGGACAAATATTAAAATCGAATAAAAATGGGGAGGAAAAAGACCAGGTTAACTCAGAATAAACTGAAGGAAAGGAATAATAAGGAGATGAGATGAATAATCAGGCAACTAATGCAGAAAAGAAGAGAATTGAGAAGCAAGACGGAAACTAAAGCTGACGAACTACAAAAATTAAATAAAGAAATATCCAAAGCTGTTAGACAAGACACTCGAAAATACAACCAAGAACACATCGAGCATACCATTGAGAACAATAGAAGTATGAAAGTATTGAGAAGAAGACTAAGAACGGGGACAAGGCAGATAATAGAGAATAAATATAGAAATGGTCATCTTACAACCAACAGAGAGGAAACCCTTAAAATAGTTGAAGACTTCTACAAATTGCTGTACACAAGCCAACACAAAGTAAATAGCAAAGAAGATCAAGTACCAGAAATATTAGCAAGGAAAAGGGGCATTGTCAACCAAGGATCAGAATTACTACCGGAAATCACAATAGACGAAATAAAACTAGCCCTAAAAAGCCCTAAGAATAACAAATCTCGCAGGCGAAGATTGTGTAGTTACTGATGCACTCAAAATCGGAGGCACTTGTCTTCTTAAGAAAATAAAAAACTTTTCCAACATGTGCCTTTTGGATAGTAATATACCCGAAAAATGGCACAATGCTGAAGTAACTCTATTGTACAAAAAGGAGATCCCATGAATTAGAAAACTACAGACCTATGAGCCTTCTTAGTCACTTATACAAACTCTTTACAAGAATAGTAACGAATCGTCTTGAGAAAAAACTTCATTTGAATAAAATGGACTCCTCGTTTTGGCTTTTGTAGATTTCCTTAAAGCCTTTGACACGGTAGGACTTGACAAAATTCTGGAAAAACTACAAGCATGCCGCATTGACTACCGATACACAAGGTTAATCTACAATACATACAAGAACGCAACTATGTCGGTGAAACTACATAAAAACACGGCTCATATATCCCAATCGGCAGAGGAGTCCGACAGGGCGATACCTTATCGCCTAAGCCTAAACTGTTTACCTCAGTACTAGAATATGCTTGTAAAAAACTTAAATGGGAAGCAATGGGCCTGAACATTAAAGGTAGAAGATTAACAAATTTAAAATTCGCAGACGATATAGTTTTGTTCTCTGACAACCTCAAGGAGATATGTACAATGCTACATGAACTTCAGTTAGTGTGTGCCAGTGTAGGTCTTAAAATAAACATCTCCAAAACAAAATTCATGACAAACCTAGTACCTAGCGGAAATATCAATATTGGAGACAACGAAGTAGAGCTAGTGGAAAAATACATATACCTTGGACACGAAATAAAGATTACAAGAGACAACCAAACATGCGAACTACGAAGAAGAATAAACCTAGCATGGGCAGCCCATGGAAAACTCAAAGATATCTTTAAAAGCGATATACCAATTTCTTTAAAACGTAAAACATTTGACCACTGTGTGTTGCGTGGGATGACTTATGGTGCCGAAACTTTGACATTGACAGCTACAACTTCTAAAATGCTGCTAATAGCTCAGAGGAAAATGGAAAGGTCAATGCTGAGTATATCGCTTCGTAACCGAGTTAGAAATAAAGACATAAGACGAAGAACAGGAGTTGCCGCTGTAATTTCCCGAATTGCCACCTTGAAATAGAACTGGGAACGTCGCCCGAATCAGTGATGGAAGGTGGACGAAGAGATTACTTGAGTGGAGGCCGAGACAAAAGAAGTAGATGAAGACCTTCTACTCGTTGGACTGACCATTTTAAGAAAATGTCAAGAAATTGGATGCAAAGTATTCAAAATAGAGCCCAATGGACAAAAATGAGGGAGGCCTATGTACAGCAGTGACCGCAAAGGGCTGGAGGATGATGATGATCATAATGATGATGATGAGATAAATAGACTCGTAGGAGGACTTATGGAAGGACTATTGCAGATTGGGAATAGAAATACGTTGGAAAATATTGTAAACTGTTATGTAATAATACCTTTACCACTGATATAAAGACTAAGAATATTTCAATTTACAGTGTAAAATACGACATTAAATTTGGTTTTAAGAGGCTATGCAACAAATAAACCAGTTAAATAATAACTGTCTGTTGAAGAAGTCAAAAAAATAATAAAAACGACAAAGTGAAAAGTGTGAATGGCAAAAGTAAGCGCTATGTTAAAACTAAATAGGAAAAGTCATGAAATAGAGATACGTCTGGCAAGAGAATCAGTTCTTTCATTAATATATATTTTCCGGTGACCTGGAACCCATACCAGTGTGAGGGTGAGGGCCAGGGGCGGTTTCTCCATTGGTTCACTTGTGCAGTGAACACCCAATCAAATTTCATTAAACTAAATATTTTTAAAAATCTCATAAATATCATTAAAATATTTTTTCTTAAATCTCATAGTATCATCAAAATATAACTGTATTTATTAATCACATAATTTGTTTGCACAACACCGCTACGCTAGATGCACGTGGTAAGTGCAGAATTCAAATTGAACCCAGCCACTATACAGTAACCCTATAGAAGAACGAGAGCTCTTAAATCCGTGAACCAGGGATTCTCCTATCTTAAAACATTGACCATTTGTGCACTGCACACAGAGACCGGGGCGAAGCGTTTCGATTCACAGTTTGGCATTTTCTGTTGTGGGATTTTATTAAATACAAATACAATATTGGTAGGTAGTTTTTTTTAGGATGGTGGAGCCTTATTCAGTGAAGTTTTTAAAAGAAAATGCAAATAGTTTTGAAAATCGACTTCTTATAAAAAGAATGGACTAACTTGGCCGGAGATAAACTTGGTACAAGAATGTGCAATAAGAAACAAAAAGTTTAAACATTGTTTTAAAGTTGAACAATATAGAAAAACTTAGTGATTATGTGGGTGTGATAAACTACATTCTTTATTTTGTTTTCCATGTTTAGTATTTTCAAAGAATAAAACTATAATTTCAATCTCGGTCTTTGGATGCCGTTAAAATAAACGGATTTTTAAACAGTTTTGACAAAGCCATTTCATTATTCGTAACTTATGCCTCCACCTTCACCACCGAAGAAGCGCCATCATTCAGTAGGTATCATATTCTGCACAAAACAAAAAAAGTGTGTGACATCCTGACTAATCGGGTCAAAGATAGGTTTCATTTTACAGAACATCTTTTGGCGAGGCCCCAAAAATTTTTCGCCGGCGCTTATTCACCGTTTGTATAATTACATTCTTTAATTGAACACCCTCCTTAAATTACAACGAGCCGCCACTGGTGAGGGCGCGTCCATAGTGCACGCTGGCTTCCGAGTCAGATAGCCAGCGTCGAATCGGTGTGCGAATTATCGTATTTGGTTGTCAGCGCGCTGGTGCACTTTGGACAGGCCCATACGAAGGATTTAGCTTCACCGACTCGGTGTCGGCTTTCTGACTCGGAAACCAGCGTGCACTATGGACGCGCCCTTAAAGGGCACGTCCAAGTTTCGGAGTCAGACAGCCAGCGCCGAGTCGGATTATTTGCATACCGACTCAGCGCCCTGTTTGACTTCGAAACCAGCGTTTTCATTGGACGTACCCTAAAGGCGCATTTAAATCAAAGCGAACACGATCGAACGAACGAATTCGTTCGTTAACTTTATTGTATTTTTGTGCAGCGAATCGAACACGACCGAACGAATTCGTTCGCCTTCGCACATGTTCCAACCGATGTCGGTAAGTTAGCGAATCATCAAAGGAAATCGTTGTTCAATGTGGACAGTGGATAGACGGTAGCGAACGAATTCGTTTAGAAGTACTGATTTAATTTATTTACAAACATTAGTTTGAGAGGGTTGTTTATTGCGTAGTCGTGAAAACATAATTTTGCAATATGGAATGGACCAACGACAAGATAGTTCAATAGATATTAGATATATAGGAATAGAAGCTATACAAAATAATAAACAGAAAAACTGATGCTTGTTTTAACATTTATTTAGGAATGGGATTTGATGTCTCTGAACTAAAGAAATGAATTAGCTTCTGGCATCATTTAGACGAGAAAGACAAAAAGAGGGTTCGAAGTGGTTTGCTTTTAAAAGCCTAATGTTTTTATTGGATTAATTTCAACCCAGAAATACTAATGAGATAAGAAAATTAAATTAATTGCTAAAATTAATTAAGAGCAAATTTATTTTGATACACCAATTTTACAATTTATTATTTGAACATAATATAGTCATAATACCAAGAACAAGAAACTTTTTAGAGGAAGAATTTGTTCTTTAATATATTATTTATTCTATATGCTCCCTCAAACAGTGTATAATACCTGCTACCTGTCTGCTAATACAGATTGCGTTCATTAGTTCGAAGCACATTACAGGTACCTACCTAAATACAGGGTGCGGCAAAAGTCAGTTCCCCGATTTGCACAATCGAAAAATATCGGAAAATGAAAATGCAAAACGTTTAATTAAGTCGTAAATTTGGGTTACAAAGGTGCATATAAAAATCTAAGCTTTATGTTCGAACTGGTGTCTATCTTCCTCGATACAACGTTCACAACGGCTCGCAACGCTACGGCATGTTCGGTTGAGGATTGTCTTGTTCTGACGGAGGTGTTCAAATTCTTCGTCAATAATTTTGTCTTCAACTGTGGGAGAGTTTGCGGTCGCCTAGCATACACACTATTCTTCAGCAGACCCCATAAAAAGAAATCGCAAAAGAAAAACGCGTTCTTATTTCGTGTATTTGCCGCCCGCCTGCATGTTTAACTCGTTACTAACAACGCACCGACACACACAACGAACAGCAACACGTGACAGGCAGATGAACGAAACTCAAGGTTAACCCTACAAGTACAAACAGTAGGGGACACCTAGCTGTTATGCGAGGCCGATTGTTAGCATGTACTTATAGCGCTTATGCACGAAACTACATAGCGGGAACTGACTTTTGCCGCACCCTGTATATTGAATTCAAAATTATTTTAAGAAGATAATTTTTTTTGTCACTACTTTTGTCATTTTTAGAAATATGAATACAAATATTTTGTCAGTAATTTATATGCTAAAAGTGTTACGTTTGACCTGTGCTCTTGTACGGAACGGAAGCATGGACGTTAAAGACCAGTTTCATTAACAAATTTGAAGTGTTTAAAATGTGGTGCCTACGTATAATGCTTAGAATATCATGGACGGACAGAGTCAGAAATGATTAAATACTAAGAAGAGCGGCTTTACAGGATAGAGAACTTTTTAATTATGTTAAAAGTAAGAAGACTGCATACTTGGGGCACATATTACGAGGGGCACATATACACTTTTCTGCAACTGATACTCGACGGAAAGATAGATGGTAAGAGGGGTATGGGAAAAAGATGTCATGGCTGCGTAATCGCCACCGCCAGTGGACAAGAATCCACGGCTATGAAATGCTTTGCAATGCTGCTAAAAACAGTAATCTTTTATAAACAAGACAATCCCTACGCAGAAATGCACGGCATCTTAAGAAGAATTATTTTTGAGTCTGGAAATAATTTTTATTTTATTTTAATTATTAAAATCAAATTTTTTAAATTAAATAATTATAGAATAGAGACAGGACAAAATGAAATTATCGAAGTCGTATCAAAATTTATACTTATATTTATGAATATGACATTTTTTTCCTTACAGAATACACATTGCATTTTATAAGCTATTATTGTATTAAAATTTACCCAATAAGAAACACGACAATAAACTTAAACATAATGTGTGACTGGCCCATCTTAAACACATCTGCGGGCAATATGCACTTCCGATCATCAACGAATGCGAACGTTCGCTTTAATGTAAATGGCCCTACTTTGTAGCGAACGAATGACCAAGCGAACACCAACGAATTCGTTCCTTCGTTCGTTCGTTCGTGTTCGCTTTGATTTAAATGCGCCTTTATACTCCGCCAGTCTGTCGAGTTTCTCTCGGCATTTCCACAATAGCCTAGAGTCCACCTTATCTAGCCTAGAGTTTAGGGCTTATAAGTACTCTTAAGGCTGTCTGGTTATCTGTGCATATATTGATCCCCTTCAGTTAGAAAGCCCTATGTTCATTTTTACATTACAGATATTGGAAATAATAAGGAAAACAGGCACGAAAGACCTAATTGAAGTAGGGATAGAGCAACAAAAAATAAAGCAAACATATACAAATATGTACCTGAGAACAATAATAAATAACAGAGGAAGTATCTAGGACGATCTCAACATCAAAAAAGAGGATACAGAAAAACTAATTCAGACAGTGGAGGAACCGGTCCGAACCACCAAGGTCCAAATTAAAGAAAAAATTGTTGAATCATAAAATATATCAGCTGACATGACACTTAAATCATAGACAGCAAAAATCCAACCCAATGAACCTGCTAGTTAGGAAAATTAAGGGAAATTAATGCATAATATAAGTAATTGATGGATTCGACTGTTACTTGATGGAAGTTCATTTTATCTAAGAATAAAACACTGAAAACGTTTGTTTTCTATACTTCCACAAAATGTATTACAACTATGTGACTACAGCTGTTTCGGCAGAGTGCCTTTATCAAGTGATTTAGATTACTACTATGGGTTTGCCTTTTTAAAGTCTTTAAGAGCCCGCGCAAATTGCACACTTTTTAGTCGGCCGATAGTTTAGTCGGGTTGGGCTCTTAGTGCGCACACCGAGCCAACTAAACAGTCGGGTTGGTGAAGGGGCGCAGACTAGCAACAACTATCGGCCAACTATTCTCGAACGATTACTAGTTCGTATTTGACTGTTGAAGTGAATGGTTGCATAATGAAAATATTGTCCAGAAATGTGATTATTGCTCTCATACAACGGAGGAGGAAAATTAAGAAAATATTCCGAGAGTATTGGGTGCATCCAATTTGCAAGATAATATCTAATAATAAAACAAACATACAAATAAGCATACATTTGGGAAATGTGCCGATAGAAAGGGTTGGACAAATACAAATATGTACCGAGGAACCTGAACGACAGAAACGAGCAAACGACAGAAATAAGGACCAGGATAGGAATACCAAGGAATGTGTTTGTAAAAATAAAAACAATTCTCTGCAACAAATACCTTAGATTCGAACTGCGATAAACGTGTTCTCAATACTGCAATATGGACTTGAATGCTGGACAGTGAAGCAAGAACACGTAAATAAGCTACAGTCATTTGAAATGTGGTGTTACAGAAGGATGCTTAGAATAGCATGGACACAGAAGAAAAGGAACATGGAAGTATTGCGAGAAATGGGCAAAGAATGCGAGTTAATAAACACAATAAAAATAAGAAAGTTACAATATCTGGGACACGTAATGAGGGGACAGCGATATGAAATGCTAAGACTGATAATAGAGGGTAAGAGGCTTGAAGGAGTGTAGGAAGAAGGAGAGTGTCGTGGTTGAAGAATTTAAGGGACTGGTTTAAATGCAGTTCTATAGAACTTTTTAGAGCAGCGATAGGTAGAGTAAAGATAGTGATGATGCTATCCAACCTCCGATTAGGAGACGGCACTTAAAGAAGAAGAAGGAGCCAACTTCAGTAGACCTACCGAAATCTCGGTAGCCCTGGCAACACTGCCCTAAACCATCTTTCTATTCTTTTCTCTACTAAAATTTAAAAATGGGAATTTTGGCATGGAAATATCAAGTTATAGATATTGTCAAAGCAAAAGACGCTAATACATTTTCTAAAGAAAGGCTATTCTCGTATCCATTGCCTGCCATTCTCTTTGTTATTTCTATTTATATTGTTAACATACGTGACTTACAACAATGGAATGGATATTTGCATTTTTGTTTACATCACTGTAGTTCTCTGCTTCTCTGAAAGGATAACAAAAGGCTACCTTCCTTCTTTGTCTTTAAACATGACTGTATTCAAAAATTCAAACCGTCATTTACATTCCGAATCCGAAAATTGTATAGAGAATTCTCCAAATTGAACTGTCGGCCGACAAAACGACTGTCGGCTGTGTGCGCACGGCGTAGTTAGCCAATACTGATTAAACAGTCGGCCGACAGTTGGGCAACTTTTTAGTTTGAATGCAATCGGGAAGCCCATCAAACTTTTTTTGTCGGCCGAGATTGAATCGGTGTAATGTGCGCATCTGTATACCTCTTAGTACTGTACGTACTGATATTAAGAAGCCGACTAAACATATCGGCCGATAAAAAGTCTACAGTCTGCGCGGGTCCTAACTGAAGAGGTTGAGGAGTGGGGAGCTGTTTGTCTCGAGTTGGTCATTTATATCTGCATTTTTCAATTTATTAACTTCCATAGATTCTAATAAATATAAGGCCTTTATTTTGAATATGGAGAATTTGAAACTGTTCATTAAAAGAATGATTATGATCTAAGGTGAAGTGCGTATGTAGAAGTGTAGAAGTATATAGAAAACAAACGTTTTCAATGTTTCATTGTTACATAATACATATAAGTTATAATACATATAAGATATCTAGATCCGCCACTGATTCCAGGTGGTAAATAGGTCGGCGTCTGTTTGAAGATTCCGCACCTAGTGATAAAAAAAGTGGTAAATAGAAGATTCCTCAACAACAAACAAATATCAAGAAAAACGAAGATGATAATATACGAAACAGTATATAATACTTAGGACAAAGTTGAGATACGGAACAGAAAACTGGATTTTCAGCAGAAGATACCAGAGTACGATAAAACCAGCAGAGATAAAATATCTCAGAATACCGATAGGGACAGGAGGACCGATAGACTCAGAAATAAAGAGATTAGAAACATACTTAGTTAAATCATTGCTTGACACAATAAATGAGAACACAATGCTTTGGATGGACTTTGAAGACGCAATTGAAAAGAGTGTCGGAATCTAAACCGATAACAAAAAACAACAAAAGGAATAGACCAATAAAATGGTGAAATAGCGACATAGCAGAGCTATTACAAAATAAGGATAAATCTTGGTAAAAACAACACAAGTGACGAAGAACAGAAAAGAATGGAGAAAATCTAAAAATAGAAGAGGAACGATAATGTTCATACATAATTCATACATAATAACGAAATCGAAACATCAAAAGCAGATAAAATATTCAAATTAAAATATTAAATTTACAGATTAAATCCATCAATTAATTAATTAATTTTTTTTTTATTTTATAATTCTGTTACTATTTTTGGTATGGGGTATACTGTTTAGTGAATATTATAATTCTTCTCATTGTGTAAAAAAAAATTAAAGTACATAATATTTAATTCTTTTACTTATGTAGAAAATAATATTATGTCATTTAATAAAATATTCTAGTGTAAATTAAATAGCTGTGAACAAACAAGACAATTTTATTGGATTAAAACATGAAAGTTTATTCAAGACAATTAATTTAAACATAATACTGGATTTCATATTGACATTTCAAGTTCATTCTCTTAAAACCTCTTGTTTTATTTCCATTTGCATATTGAATAACATAACTAATTTGCAAATCTTATCTTCATAATAATAAATGTTTGTCAAATTCTTTTTGAATACAAATTAAATATGTATGTATTAGATATGCTACACATAATATATTATATTAGATATGCTACAAAATCATAAAACACAATAAAATACCAGAGAAATGGAGAAGGAACGAACTAATTCTTAATGGTATATTTAATGCGTCATATCTCTCTGGGTCAGATTTGCCTTTATACTTTCGTCTATTAGGTTCAGGATCTCATCTTTCGTCTATGATTTTTTCTAAATTAATTTATGTGCCCATAAGTGTTTTTCTTTAAATTTTGAACTATTTCTATAATCTGTTTGATCTTCTGTATTCCGTTCGATTCGTCTCTGATCGAAGTCACTTGCTCCCGGTAGAGTTTTGTTTTATTTAAAGCTTTTACTGTAAGTAGGTAGCTACATTTTTGCACATTGTGGAAAGACTTAAAAGATTTATACTGGTTTAAACTTGTATCGCTTGTGTATATCCGGCTTACGTCAGTGAGCTTTACATATTTACGATTTATATGTATGGCAGTTTTTTCATCCATTCCGCATTTCTTGCACCATAGAGTTCATTAACCCTATCTTTATTATACAGGTATATCTTCAGTTAAATTTTTAGTTAGAAACTAAAATAAAATTGAAATTTAAGTACAGTATTAATATTTTGGATGAACTATGTGACAACAACATTTGAAGACGATAGGAATGTCACCATCACACAAAATGAAAATGACGATACCGGACCACCTATTCTCGAAGCGGAAGTAGAAGCTGCTATAAACAATATTAAGGAAGGAAAAGACGCAGGACCAGACGAGTTCTACTCAGAATTTTTGAAAATTATGGATAAAGACGAAGTCAAAAGACTTACCTTGATCTTCAACAATATATACCAAAGTGGAAAAATACCTCAACAGTGGCTAAGATCAACTTTTATAACAATCCCTTAAAAACCTAATGCGAAAAAATGTGAAGATTATCGAATAATAAGCCTTATGAGCCATCTGAAAACTTTTTTAAAAATTATACATAAAAAATATATAAAAAGTGTGAAGAACACACGACAAACACACAATTCGGCTTCAGGGATGCATTGGGTACTCGAGAGGCACTTTTTGCAATACAAGTTCTCTTTCAAAGATGTAGAGACGTGAATTCTGATATATATGTGTGTTTTGTTGATTACCAGAAAGCGTTCGATAGAATAAAACATGACGAACTGATGAAAATATTAAATTCAATTGGTCTAGACCAGTGGTTCCCAACCTTTTATGTCTGGCGACCCAACTTTCGATGTTTTTTCATATTCGCGACCCATCCCTCACCCATGGTGATATATATGTATGTTATTCAGCTACTGTAAAAGCCACGCCGAGACCCACCTAAAATGGGCCCGCGATCCACTAGTGGGTCGCGACCCACCGGTTGGGAAACGCTGGTCTAGACATAGACGAGGGAATACTTATAAACGGAGAACGATTGAACAACATAAGATACGCTGATGATACTGTCATTTTTGCAGACAGTCTTGAAGGTCTGCAGACACTTGTCTCCAGGGTGGCAGAAGTATTATATAAGTAGCAGGTTTGGGCTTGATTTTAACATAAAAAAACCAAATACATGGTTATAAGCAAAAATAGGATACCACCTGGTAAATTACTAGTTAACCAACAACATATATCACAAATCACCAACTTTTGTTATTTGGGTACAAATTTAAATGAACAGTGGGACCAATCGACGGAAATTAAGATAAGGATCGAGAAGGCAAGATCAGCTTTCGTCAAAATGAAAAAAAATCTTTAACAGCCACGATATAAAATTGGAAATAAAGGTTCGTTACCTAAAATGCTACGTATTCTCCGTTCTTTTATATGGCGGGGAGTCATGGACCTTAACTGAAGCATCACTGAAGAGACTCGAAGCATTTGAGATATGGTGCTATAGACGCATGTTGAGGATTTCCTGGATAGCCAGAGTTACCAACGAAGAAGTTCTACATAGAATGGGTAAAGAGCGCAAACTAGTCGTAACCATAAAACGTCGCAAACTGGAATAACTGAGTCATATAATGCGCAATGAACAACGATATGACCTACTTGGGACCATACTTCAAGTTAAAGTGCATGGGAAAAGAGGTCCAGGACGAAGAAGGATATCCTGGCTGCATAACCTGCGAAAATGGTTTAACTTAACCACTACCGGACTTTTCAGGGCAGCAGTCAACAAAGTCAGAATAGCCATGTTAATGTCCAACATCCGTAACGGATAGGCACCATAAGAAGAAGATTAATATTTTCTGGAGACGTTATAGTTTATAGACCAGGGCATTTAGCATTAAAAACACCCGAATAAATCGATTTTTAAATACAGCTCCTAGAGACTTGCAACTTTTTGCATAATGTTTAGGATGATGTCAGAAAAAAGTCTACTATAAATAAATTGGTGAAAATGCATAATTGCATTTTAAAGTGCATGCAATGCATCCTAAAGTGCATAAACATGTCAAAATAAGCATATTAAGGGCCAGATTTTGTTAATCGAGGGTTTTTAAGGTGGCTGAGTACGACTACACCATCAGAACCGACCTCCGAAGCACCTGGTGCCTAGGGTCACTGTTAAGGCACATCATCTGGAGGTTCGAGGTTTTTGTGGTAACTGAACATGAATATGCCATCAGAACCGACCCCCGGAGCACCTGGTGCTCAATGTCACTGCTAAGGCACGTCATCTTCTGGAGTTTCGATGATTTTCGGCATTAAATTGATGCAAATATACTACTAGGGCGATTTGTGGGGTTTCTGAAAACGAATACGCCATCAGAACCGACACCCATAGCACCTGGTGCCTAGGGTCACGTCGCATCTTCTGGAGTTTCTAGGGATTTCGGCACGAAATTGATGCAAACAGATTACACGAGGGGTTTTGGGGTTACTGAACACGAATACGCCATCATAATTGACCCCCCAAGCACCTGGTACCCATGGATACTGCTAAGGAACGTCATCTTATAGAGTTTCGAAGGTTTTCGCAGGTTTTCTGAATACGCCATCAGAACCGACCTCTGGACCACCTGGTGCTCAAGGTTACTGCTAAGGTATGCTATCTTCTGGAGTTTGGAGAATGTTTGAACATCAGATGCACCGAGGGTCGATTTTGATTACGTATTCGTCTTCAGAAACCCCAAAAAATAACAAAATCTGACACTTAATACACTTATTTTGACATGTTTATGCACTTTTGGATGCATATTATGCACTTTAAAATGTAACTATGCATTTTCACCCATTTTTATATAGTAGACTTTTTTTCCTGACGTAATCCTGAACACAATGCAAACAGTTGTAAGTCTCTAGGCGCTGTATTTAAAAATCGTATTATTTTGTGCTAAATGCCCTGCTCTATTACCACTGTGCCTACATTGATGCATGATGTGAAAATGAAAATATTGCATTCTTATGAAATCAATTTAATAAAGAACATTTAGAGCGTATTAATAATGTCTTTAATTACGATGTAGTAAATACTTGTATTAGATTTCATTAAAGTAATTCATCTTAGTATTGTATGTACCGAAACATGTACATTGAGACATTTCTGAAAATAAATAAGTAGTGCGGATGTTGACAAGGCCTCTACCGTCTCAATTAACTCTTCATTGACTTGTTATCTGCCTTTTTAGGCCCGCTCTTCTCTTTTTATACGCTTTTTTATTACGGGATTGTGAGTCGGGTTTGTGTTTTTAGCAAATTCTTTGATAATGAGCACGGTAGAAAATTATAGAAGCTACCTTAATTGACATTTCCATGGTTTGTGTATGTATGAAATTTAATTGATTCAGTGATTATTTCCTAATACATATATCCTTTTATACTATTTCTTTTCATTGTACCAGTATTTAAAATATTTTTGTCTATTTTAAAGTAACGTCTATTTTAAAGTAAACCCATTTTTTATTAGTTTTCTGTAGGTTACTATATTTCGACATTTTATGGTGATTATCTTTTAATGATTTTAATTCCCAATCGTGTAGTAACATTTTCATCATGTGTTTAATTCTGCCCAATAAGATTATTATTATACTGGGAATAATCTACTTAGATTATATATTATTATACTGAGAATAGAGTTTAAGTATTTTTTCTGCATAATTACTAGTTTTGACTAGAGTTTTCTAGTTTTGACAACTGTCACATTTTAGAAAATTAACCAAAATAAACTTTTAGTTCGGCATCTAATGTCAAATTGTCACGATAGCAATACAAATCGGCAATTTTAAGCGCTCGAGTGTAATTCGGTAAGATTATTTAATTATTTATTACAATATTTTTTGTATTTTGACAACGGCATCCGATTTGGACGTCGAAACGTTAATAAAATCATTTTTTAGTCAAATTGTGGCTTATTTCCCATTAAAAATAGTTAATTACAAAAATGCCACAAGAAAATAGCTTCAGAACAACATTAAGATTATTTTTCATGAATAAAACTGTATTTGTAAATAATTTTAACTAACATTTTATTGATATCTTCGTCTGAATATTTGCTAAACCTGCTTATGCTGTTTACTTTGATAAGTTGTAAAACATTAATTGTGATAAATGTCACTGAATGTTTATTTACAAAGACTTGAATTTTGAAAAGAAGAAGAAAATAATTTTCCAGTTTGTTTCTCAAACTTGTTGCCGTTCGGCAATAGTCACTCGAGCCCTGCGGGCTCTTGTGTCTATTTAGTCTGGGCAGATATTATTATACTGGGAATAATCTACTTAGATTATATATTATTATACTGAGAATAGAGTTTAAGTATTTTTTCTGCATAATTACTAGTTTTGACTAGAGTTTTCTAGTTTTGACAACTGTCACATTTTAGAAAATTAACCAAAATAAACTTTTAGTTCGGCATCTAATGTCAAATTGTCACGATAGCAATACAAATCGGCAATTTTAAGCGCTCGAGTGTAATTCGGTAAGATTATTTAATTATTTATTACAATATTTTTTGTATTTTGACAACGGCATCCGATTTGGATGTCGAAACGTTAATAAAATCATTTTTTAGTCAAATTGTGGCTTATTTCCCATTAAAAATAGTTAATTACAAAAATGCCACAAGAAAATAGCTTCAGAACAACATTAAGATTATTTTTCATGAATAAAACTGTATTTGTAAATAATTTTAACTAACATTTTATTGATATCTTCGTCTGAATATTTGCTAAACCTGCTTATGCTGTTTACTTTGATAAGTTGTAAAACATTAATTGTGATAAATGTCACTGAATGTTTATTTACAAAGACTTGAATTTTGAAAAGAAGAAGAAAATAATTTTCCAGTTTGTTTCTCAAACTTGTTGCCGTTCGGCAATAGTCACTCGAGCCCTGCGGGCTCTTGTGTCTATTTAGTCTGGGCAGATTATTTTTTTTGCATGAAAACGGCGCGTCGTATAAAACAAAGGGAAGATAGATTTTTTTGTCACAAATTTTCCAAACGAGGAATTCAAAATAGTTATTTTCCTAACTAGTGCGGAAAGTGATACTTTCACGCACGAGACTGCCGTTGACCAGAACGACGCGATAGCGGAGTTGCAAATGCGTGCGGGAAAGTGGCTCTTTTAGCACGGCCGTAGAAAATAGTTATTTTCCTAACAAGTGCAGAAAGTCATTCTTTTCCGCACGCGACTGCAGTTTGCCGAACGACGCGAAGCGGGAGTTCGGCAAGCAGTCGAGTGCGGAAAAGAGACTTTCTGCAAGAGTTAGGAACAATATTTTTTCTAAGAGTCTTAAAAAATTACCAAATCTTCATCAATTAATTTAATTAATAAGAAAATACATACACAAATTAATTCTTTGACAAGGTTGTCAAAACCAAACTTTCAATATAATTAGTTAGCATGACGAAGATCTTGGTTTCCATGACGATTATTCAAAACGACTGTTATTGTCTACCGATTTGACTTTCGAATATTATGTCAGAATAATTTTATTTCATCGAATTGTCGCGTTAATTTCATTAAAACAGGAACACAATAAGATATATTTCAAATAAATTAGTAAATAATATCTAAATATGAGTTTCTTGCATGTATTATAATTACTTTAAGGCTATATTAACATATCTAAATTAACACGCGTGCGGAAAAGTAAAAACCGCGTGCGAAAAAGTAACACGCGTGCGGAAAAGTGAAACTTTCTAAACTAAAATGCGTGCGCGAAAGTAGACATTTTTGCACGCTCGTAGAAAAATGATTTTTAATTTGAAATATCTCAGTGGCGTACTATATTTTGCTATTTAAAAATTTCTGACCATTACCCCTATGCGCGCCAATGATTAATATAAAATTCTTAATTGTATGTCAAAAAATATTCACAATAACAATACTTCTTAAAACCGCCAAATTTTATTACAATGTTGCCGGTAGTTTCTGCAAAATCGTAAAAAATATGTTAAATTTTGTTTCTTCAACGCCCTGTATCTTGAAATTGGATGGCGTTTACGTTTTTTTACTAAACCCTAATTATTTTTCAGTTTTTTACCTATCCCAGGGGCGGACTTACCTTTTTTGAAACACCCTCTATAAAATTGTATCTAAAAAGCGAAAAAAAGCGAAAATGTGCGGTTTTTTTATTTTTAAAAGTACGTTTCACCGATTTTAAAACTGAAAAAATTCAGTGTAAAATATTGGGTAAAAATACTTACACGTTGTATATTTTTTTTCGTGAGAACGAATATCTTACTTTATTTTTTAGACTCATTTGAAATTTTAAAATTATTGTTCTCAAAATTCAAAATTCCCGCCTAAAATAAAAAAAAAATTCAGACAGAACTTTTTGAAAACTACAACTTCTTTATGTAAAGCTTTTCGCTAGAGCTCTCGGTGCGGCTGAGATAAAAAATAAAAACCTAAAAAGCTCTAGGTGGGTCACGTGACCACCTAGGGGGCTAAAAATTTCAGAAATTGGGTTGCTCTATATGTGCTAAAAAGTGGCCTATATGGAATTCGAATCGAGTTGGGGGTATTTTTCACCATCTTACCCGTCTAGGCCTTTTGCCTCCCACACGGCTTATAAATTCTCTTATGGAATAGTTTTAAGAGATGATTCATGAGGCTTATTCTACGGTATTCTTCGCATTTCTTGGCTACTGATTGTTTCGGAAGTGCAAAAACTTATACTTTAGCCATTCTGTTGGTATTCCTCCAGGGTTGTATAGATAGTTCAGTATCTTTGTGATTATTGCTATTGATTCATTGTTCATTAAGTTGAGTAGTTCTGCTGGTATGTTATCGAGGCCTGCTGCTTTGCCATTCTTTAGCTCCGTTATGACATTCTTGGCTCATCATTTACTTTCTATTTTAATTCAAAGGTGTCATCTCTCTGGTCTACAAACTGTTTTTCTGGGCATTACGTAGGTACGTAATAAGATGAGTTTATCTCTTTTGAAAGAGTTAAAAGAATGTGCTAACAATCGCCATATCTAATCCTGTTGCTTATTCAAGCATATCATCTCCAGCTGCATTTCTAGATCCAAAGCCTAGTCCTCTATGTATTGCTTCATATCCAGTCTTGGATTGACGCACATGTGAAATTAAAATCTCCTCGTATCCTAACTTTCTTCTTTGATAGAATATCCATAAGTATGTCTTCTAATTGATCATAGAAACCTTATCTTTCATTCTTACCCAGCTCTATTTGATGAACAACGACATACACAACATTCAATAGGTACCTACTTCTTTATTAACTACAAATTTCACAAATATTATTCTATCACTCGTTCTTACAACTTCTACTACGTTATCTTTCATTTCAGTAGCAGCAATTTTACCAACTCCATTCCTAGTGTTACTTTTTCATACATACCACAATTTGTATCCTCCACTTAGTTCATTCGCCCTTCTCCGGAGTTTCTTGAATGCAAGTAATTTTGTACTCTTCTTCATTTAAGTGCACCTACTAACTTCCACACTCCCAGGTAAGAAAGTCCAAGGACATATCCAAATTTTTCTAACCTAGTAATGTTGTTCTTAGTTCTTACTGAAAAATTCCTCATCCGTAAATCCGAACGACATGGTTCAGTTTGCTTCCTGAATAGTTTACCCCAAGAGATGTCACCATTTCACTGTATCACTGCACCATCAAGCCAACACACCACGAATGGACATGGAACCAAAGTGCAGTATTACTCCACACCCTCTTGTATTTTTCTGTATAGGCCAGAATCCCTACTGTAAGGACTGTTCTGTAAAGCAATGTATTGTGGTCCGCATTCCGCCACTAGGAGGTACTAACATTCGGGATTGTCTAACAATGCTTTACATAATTATGAAAAATGTACTGACAAAAAGTAGTGAACTTGCTTATTCACTGCTAATAGTATATAAGATATACAGTGCTAGTCAAAAGTCCGTACCCCCCCCTCGTATCTTTTGAACGGTTATACCTATAATAGTGAAATTTGGAGGGAGGAAATAAACTAAAGGTATCCGCATATCAGCAAAAAATATGCGTTCACTACTTTATATCAAGAAATTTACTACCAACGTCTCTGTCACTCAATATATCACCAATTACAGAGTCACATACTTAAAACTCATCAAATCAGCTAAAAAAGCCTACTATCAAAATCGTCTGGGAAGCTCCAAAAGTGTTGCAAAAGAAACTTGGTCCATAATAAACGATCTTCGAAACAAAACCCACGCAGCTCAAACATTTGCCCTTCCAAACCCTGAAAATCTAAACGAATACTTCATTAACGTGAGTAAAAATATAACATCCACTATTCAGTCTCAACAAGATCCCATTTCCTATCTCCCTAATTCAGAAATTGTCTCGAATTCATTCTTTATAAGACCAATCTATAAATCTGAATTGATCCAAACGATCAATAGTATCAAAAGCAAATCATCTTGTAGTACTGATGGACTATCTATAAAAATCTTCTCAAATCTCACAGATAATGTGTTAGAACTCCTCGTGTCACTAATTAATGATTCCTTTGAAAACGGTAAATTTCCAGAGTGCCTAAAGACAGCCATTATTATTCCTCTTCATAAAGGTGGCGAAAAATCTAATGCCTGCAACTATAGACCTATTGCCCTACTACCGGTACTCTCCAAAATTATTGAGAGGCTCATAAAAACCCGACTTATGTCCTTTCTCTTTGATAACAATATTTTATCACAAAATCAGTTCGGCTTCTTAACTAATAAATGTACCGGGTGGCCAACTAAGAACGGCCGTCGGCTATATCTCAGAAACGGATTATGTCAGAGCTTCGGGATAAAAAATTTTATGACAAAAGTGACCTCGAGAAAAGCCTGGAAATTATTTTTAGAATTGTAGGTCTACCGCTAGATGGCGCAATTTAAACAGAAAAATTTAAAAAGGAAAATTTGACAAAATTTTACCAATTAACAGGCATTCAAAATACGATCATCTTATTCTTCATAAAATTATGCGTATATTTTGTAATACAAGTTTTGGTCAATCTTTTAAAATAAGAGGTAGGGGAGAGTGGGAACCTTGTTACGGAAAAGTGCTTGTAAGTCCGGTTCTGCTTAACCGATCTTTACAAATTTGGTCTTGTTGTAAACAGCTCTTTACTGGCAATGTAGGAGTTATAATGTCGAAGCAACCTAATATGTTTGGTACCTGCTAGAGGGCGCTATTTAATTTTTATTTTAAATCTAGTTTTCCTTGAAAAATATTAAATAGAAACATACCGTTTTATTATCAGATTATAAAAGAAGAATAAATTAGCAATAAAATACCGAAAACAGCATGTCGATATCTTCTTCCAATCCGGAGATATCTTAAAAAACGTGTTAAATGGGAGAAACTTTTATGCATATTCTAATTTCGACTTATTATGTTACTATATTATTAGGTAAGTAGGTATATTGTACCACCATTTATCTTATGAATCAAGGACTGATGAAAAGTATTAGGAAACTATTACCTAAGTCGATTAATCAGTAACAGTCAAATTATTACACTTCAGTAATAAGTATAAAATAAATTGCCCTTTACATACCTACAAGCAAGGCTATGATTAACAAATGAATATCGCTTCTAATGTCAAAACTTTTAATGGCGTTGTAATTGTGTCTATTGTTTATGTTGTTACCTTTTTAATTAATTACATTCGTTAATATAAATATAAAAATATGATTATTACAAATGAAGAAGCTTTTGACATGTTGGCAGTTTATTTTGAATGTATGAGAAATGCCACTGTTGCTGCTAGAGTATATGCACAGCAGTATCCCAACAGACGACATCACGGTAGACGAGTTTTTATTCGAATCGCACAACGTTTACGTACGACAGGAAGTGTGCATTTACCTTTGCATCGAAGACGTCGTATAGGTCGCACTGAGGAAAATGTAATAAACGTTTTAGCGTTTATAAATGTAAACCCCCATTTAAGCACAAGAGCTATCGCCAGAAGTTTGGGAATAAGTCGAACCACTGTCCAAAATATTTTAAGAGACCACAGATAACTTTAGTAAATCATATTCGTTTACTTTATTCGCAATTAGAATACGCCATAATTTTTATAGTTCATCCAATATTTGAATGATAGTTTGTAAATATTTATATTTTCCACATTTTGCAAAATTTTAATTATCTCAAAATTTACTATTTTAGATTGCATCCATATCACCTTGTCCTACACCAACATTTAAATGCTGAAGATTTCGATACCAGGCTGGATTATTATGGATAACTGGCTACTAAATATGATAGACGACAACCCCGAATTACTTTCAAGTATTATGTGGTCAGATGAGGCTACATTTCGTAGTGATGGCCATGTAAATCGCCATAATATGCATTACTGGTCTGAAACGAATCCCCATTGGATGCAGGAGGTTCGGCATCAGGGTCGTTGGTCTGTTAATGTATGGTGCGGTATTCTAGGTGGACAAATAATTGGACCATATTTTTTTAATGAAAATTTGAATGGAGAAAATTATTTAGATTTTCTAATGAACCAATTGCCACTACTTTTAGAAGACGTACCATTAGCAACTCGTCGAGACATGATTTTTCAGCATGATGGGTGCCCAGCACATTACTATAGAGGTGTTCGGAATTTCTTAGACCAAACCTATCCTGATAGGTGGATAGGACGTGGAAGCCTATTTGCTTGGCCAGCAAGGTCCCCCGACCTAACGTGTTTGGATTTTTATTTGTGGGGAAGAATAAAAGAGATAGTTTTTATTAATAGACCTACGACAAGGGATAATATGATTCAAAGAATACGAGATGCAATACAAAGCATCCCAGTAGCAGAAATTGAAGCTTCCGTTTTATCCACTCGTCGGAGACTTTTGTCTTGTATTGCAAATGATGGACAACATTTTGAGCACCTTGGGCGCCATTAGTCTTAGTTTTTTCTCAGTAATTACTATTTTGGAATTTACTTAGGTACTTAGTTTGTGTATTATTGGTAGTAGGTAAGTATAAATTTTAATTTATGTAGTTAAAAGCCAATTGTATCTGAGCATTTTTTTTTATAATTTATGATTTACAATGTATTGTTATTGTAAATTAATGTAATTTGTAAGACCTATGCAATTATTAGTTAAGTTAGTGGGTTTATAACTACTGTTAAGTTAAGCATAAAAGTTTCTCCCATTTAACACGTTTTTTAAGATATCTCCGGATTGGAAGAAGATATCGACATGCTGTTTTCGGTATTTTATTGCTAATTTATTCTTCTTTTATAATCTGATAATAAAACGGTATGTTTCTATTTAATATTTTTCAAGGAAAACTAGATTTAAAATAAAAATTAAATAGCGCCCTCTAGCAGGTACCAAACATATTAGGTTGCTTCGACATTATAACTCCTACATTGCCAGTAAAGAGCTGTTTACAACAAGACCAAATTTGTAAAGATCGGTTAAGCAGAACCGGACTTACAAGCACTTTTCCGTAACAAGGTTCCCACTCTCCCCTACCTCTTATTTTAAAAGATTGACCAAAACTTGTATTACAAAATATACGCATAATTTTATGAAGAATAAGATGATCGTATTTTGAATGCCTGTTAATTGGTAAAATTTTGTCAAATTTTCCTTTTTAAATTTTTCTGTTTAAATTGCGCCATCTAGCGGTAGACCTACAATTCTAAAAATAATTTCCAGGCTTTTCTCGAGGTCACTTTTGTCATAAAATTTTTTATCCCGAAGCTCTGACATAATCCGTTTCTGAGATATAGCCGACGGCCGTTCTTAGTTGGCCACCCGGTACAACTGATGCCATGTTTTCTGTACTTCACGAGGTTTACCAAGCACTAAACAATAATCTTTATACTGCCACTGTTTTCTGTGACTATTCCAAAGCTTTTGATTGTGTAAATCACAACATTTTGATTAAAAAACTTAATTACTATGGAATTCGAGGTATTTCTTTGAATTGGTTTAAATCTTACTTAGATAATAGGAAACAATTGGTTAGAGCAAATGATACTGACTCTAGTCTCAAAAACATTATATGTGGAGTACCACAAGGTTCAGTATTGGGTCCTCTACTTTTCCTGATCTTTATAAATGACATCACTAATTTAAAAATCGATGGAAAAATTTTTCTTTTTGCTGATGATACCAGTATCACTTGGAGCAACTCAACTATTGCAACTCTTCATGCAACTATAACTTCTGATCTTCTTACGATAAAAACCTGGTCTGACTCTAATTTACTCTCCTTTAACGTGAATAAAACGGTAGCATTATCATATAAAGGTGCTCTTCAACCCCTGCTTGTGAATAGCAGCCAGATCTCTACCGTTGATTCTGTAAAATTTCTTGGTATTCTTTTAGACAGCAACCTCAAATGGTCCCTTCATATCGATTTGTTAAGTAAGAAACTCGCCTCGGCCTGCTATGCCATAAGATCTGTTTCGAAGGAACTCAATTTAGCATCTTCTAAAATAACATATTTTTCTTTATTCGAGTCTCATCTTCGATATGGTCTTCCTTTTTGGGGGTCTAGTACAGCTGCCCAATTTGATGTTATTTTCAAATTACAAAAAAGAGCAATAAGATATCTGTTTGGCCTCAGAAGAACAACCCATTGCAGAAGTTACTTTAAAGATCACGAAATTTTAACCCTTCCATCTTTGTATATTTTAGAAACTGTTTGCTTAATTCGTAAACACATGCATGTCTTCCCAGCAAGGCCTCATCATGACTACTCCACCAGAAATTCAACTTTTGATGTCTATTTACCGATCCCGTCTTCTGAGTTAGTAAAGAAATCTATACTATATTCCGCAAAAAAACTATACAACCATCTCCCTTTACAACTTAAATCTGCAACATCCTTTCTCAAGTTCCGTAAAATGACAAAAGCTCATTTATCTAAAAGACCATATTATTCAGTAGAAGAGTTTCTTAATGACTAACTAAGAAATCACAGTAATGTACAAGTAACTAAAGTGTATTTATCTATATTTGGGTGTCACATACAGCAGCTTAAACTTATTAGTTCCTTTGTTTGTGTTTTATTATATTATGTTGTAGGTTCAATTTTGCAATTTATAGTAATTTTGCAATATATTGGTTTTTGTTTTTTTACTTCACTTTTTTTTAACTTGTTTATATATTTTTTTTATTGACGATTTATCTAATTTTATAAAATTGTATTTGTTATTGTTATTGTTATGTATATCTTTTTCGTGAATCTATGTTAAGCTTTGTCCATAAAATTGTATAATTTTCAGTGACAATAAAGCATATTTCTATTCTAAACGTACGTAAGCTTCTTAACTAGTTATGACAGGTGACTTAATACTGACAGGTGACGTTACAGAGCCACTGTGACCGATAATTTTAAATGGGACCTTATGGCAAGTGATACCTCGTTTGAACGGTATTTAAAATACCTATTCAGTCATACTAATTTTTTTGGGTTTAAGTCAATTTTGATTTTGGTGAATACAATAAATAAATATAATATTGTAGTTTCGAATTTAATTAATAAAAATTCAAATGTCCGCCTATGGATTTTTTGTCAAAAAAAGTTGACGTTTTTTAATTCTCTAGTAGTTTTTACGTCAACGTCAACCTGTTTGACAAGTAATCATAGGCGGAATTTTGAATTTTTATTAATTAAATGCGAAACTACAATTTTATATTTATTTCATTTGTACATCAAAATTAGCTTAAACTCAAACAAAACTAGCATGACTGAATAGGTATTTTCAATACCTTTCAAACGAGGTATCACTTGCCATAAGGTCCCATTTAAAATTATCGGTCACAGTGGCTCTGTAACGTCATCTGTCACTATTACGTCACCTGTCATGACTAGTTAAGGAGCTTACGTCCGTTTATTTCTTCCCTCCAAATTTCACCATTATAGGTTTAACCGTTCAAAAGATACGAGGGGGGGTACGGACTTTTGACTAGCACTGTATAATTTTAATTAATTAGAATGACAATTATAATAATTTTACCCCTTGCATTGACATTGTGAAAGGATGCAACTATTCTACCCGTCAACGAATAGATTTGATAATTTCATGAGTTCTATCTATGGTAGGGGAGCAAAGTATGCTAAATGTGCAGTCACTCGAGCGTTTTGGGGACCTATGGGGTTGTGAAGAGTAGGTCCTAAAACCAAAAAAAGGTAAGTAAAGTTTTTCATTTCAGTGGGGACTTTTCATTTTTCGTTTAATTTTCCATTTCCAGCAATCGTTTTTTCCCATTATAACGCTATCTATGCATAATTCGAAAAAATTTCGAATAAAAGTTACTTAATTTTTCGCAAGGAATCTAAATCTGCGATAAAAAATGGGGCTCCTGTTTAACATTTTAAAGTAACCCTCCACCCCACGGGTCGTGTTTGACGCCATTCAATAGATTTTTCAAAAATATTAAATAAGTGTTTTTGACAGTTTTTCGATCTGATGTTTATTTCGCGAAATATCGCGAGATTCGTATTTAAAATATTAAATTTGCCCCCACCCCTCTCAGTGGGAAGTCGTGTTTGGTATCATTCGATAGATTTTTAAAAAATATTGAGCACATATTTTTTAGTTTTTTGATCTGTCATTCATTTCGCGAAATATTCGATTATTTCTTGTGAAACTTTGGGACTCACCCATTTCCTTACGCCCGGCTCACGTCCAGCTTACGCAATCGTCAGATTCTTGAAATATACATTTTTTTGCATATACATACTTCACTTACCTTATCTTAATCTGACAATTTCGAGTTTTTTTGAGGATAGATTTTTTTTCGGGCCCCCCTTTAACGAACTCCCCTGCATTAAGAGCCAATATATGGTAGAGGTACATCTGCAGGGCACCAGGTTTCTCCCCATATGATAATCTGACGCGCTCGAGTAATTGCAAAAATCCCCGCTTGGGCTCCCCTACCACTACGTATAATAATCACGGACGTCCGTTTTTTCTGTCACTCGCAATTTAACGCGTTTAGAGAGAATTCGATAAACTATGACGCACTGAATTTATGAACTTTACTTTTAGACCAGGGCGCATCTGTAAAAATATTAGGACATTTGGACGTTGAGAGGTGACTCAAATTTTTTTGCAGAAATTGCTTAAAAATAACTCAAATAATAATATTTGAGTTATGAGATATCCTTCCTCTCAAAAAGGTCCGGAACATTGTTTAAATAATCAAAATGTCAAAAAATGAAGGAAAAATTCGATTTTTTTCTTCGTTTTTTGATTATAACTTTAAAAGCATTCATTTTCGAGAAAAATTTTCTACAATATAGAATTGGTTAGGAATTTAAAAAATAGTCAGTCACCCTTGTTGCAAAATAGCAATAATTGCGAAAAAACCATACAAAAACAAGTATTCACATTTTACGTTTTTCAACCATTTATGCTACACTTGGACCTTCATATTTCAACCAGAAAACTTTATGATACAGTAAAATAATACTGTAAATTTCATTAAGATCGGTTTAATAGATTTTGCAAAATAAATTTTGCAATCCAGCTTTCGCAAAAAAAATTTATTTTTTCAAAATGTTACAGGACTGAAAATAAAGCAGATAACAAGTTGAAGTTTTTTTTTCTTATAGAAGTGTACTGTACCTTTCATTTGCAATTTGCAAAACTAAAATAGATTAACTACCATGGCGTCAGGATTTTTTTTAAATAAACAATAATTATTGGTGCTACGCGCAGGACAGCGGATAGTTTGCTCTGATTGGGCATTCCAATGACCTTTGATAATGATTGATACATTTTAATTTTTATTACATTTCGATATAAATAAATAAATTTGTTTATTGCAAAATAAAAACACATACTCTATCCTTTGAAATAACACTTTCTTTAACAAAAACTTTTTTTGTTCATATATTTTAACTTCGAGAATAAAAGTTTATTATTTTTAAAAATATGCAATTGTTTAAACAATATTTCACAAACAACAATCAAATTAGTTTGATTTTTGTGGAATTAAAATATTAAAATACAACAAAATATAGAGTAAGAAAATAATATATTAGATAAAGATTGAAAGAAATTTTGGTGGAAATCAACTTGTGTGAATCGAACACCGCTGTCCTGCACGTAGCACCAAAAATTAATGTTTATTTAAAGAACTTCCTGACGCCGTGGTAATTAATCAATTTTAATTTTGTAAATTGCAAATGAAAGGTACAGTACACTTCTATAAGCAAAAAAAATTCAACTTGCTATCTGCTTTATTTTCAGTCCTACAACATTAAAAAAAAAATGAATTTTTTTTGCGAAAGCTGAATTGCAAAATTTATTTTGCATAATCTATTAAACCGATCTTAATATAATTTACAATGTTATTTTACTATATCATAAAGTTTTTCTGGGTAAAATATGAAGGTCCTAAGTGTAGCATAAATGGTTGAAAAACGTAAAATGCAAATACTTGTTTTTGTATGTTTTTTTTCGCAATCATTGCTATTTTGCAGCAAGGGTGACTATTTTTTAAATTTTTAACCAATTCTAAAAATTTAATAACACAACTTTTATGTCAGTGCAACTTTTCGCAGAACTGAATAATTTTAAAGTTATAATCAAAAAACCAAAAAAAAAATCGAATTTTTCCTTCATATTTTGACATTTTGATAATTTAAACAATATTCCGGACCATTTTGAGTGGGAGGATAACTCAAATATTATTATTTGAGTTATTTTTAAGCAATTTCTGCAACAAAATTTGAGTCACCTCTCAACGTCCATCTCAAAACAGATGCGCCCTGGACTATTTATTTTTACTGTAGGTACCTACCTACCTACTATTATTTTATTAAAATTACCGATTTCAATTTTTTTCAATACTTTTTTAAGTCGTGGATGTCTATAGGCGCGTTCCAGGTGACATGGAAACCGTCGTTCGTACTGCCCTCGTCATGCGCATTATAAAAAATGCGTTCCAAGCGAACATGAACGATGATTGGTATCGTACACCGTGTTGTTCCAAGCGATCCATGTACTGCTTCGAAATCGGTAACTGAACGGTCCTTTTGATACATGCCTTCAAGCAGAAACTATTTGTACTGACTTGCGCAGTTAGGATTGTTTTAATTTTTACTTCTCACTGCTATGAGATCAGCTGATGATTCAATAATAGAATAATCCACAATTTACGCTATTAGTAGGTACCTGTGAATCTTGATTTCCGTTTAAATAATTATTAATTATTTTTTTTTCAAATTAATCTTAAAAATATGGATAATTTATTTTTTTTTTCATAGAAGACAACGATTTTATGTCAGATATCGATTCTGAGGAAGATTTTGAAGTTGAAGTGATGTTTAATGAACATGTTAGAAATATTAATTTATAATCATCTATCAAACTACTAGTGGTTCTGTGGTACTCGAACTGAAAATGGCTCAGGCGCAACTCGAACTTGAAATGGTACACAAATACGTTCCAAGAGGGTTACGTACCGGTAATCGGTTCGGGATCGAAAGAAAACCGTTCAAGGGCGATTCTGCGCATTAAAACATTCCAATCGATTTCGTGGCGGTTCAAGGGATCGTACAAATGTGTCGTCTTGGAACGAACCTTATAACTTATGGTATCCTATCCTTAGAACTTCCAAAAAAAGAAGAAAGAAACGAAAAATATTTCTTCTTTATATTTTTTTGCCATTTTTAAAAATATGTAATGATTTAATGACTAGGACTAGTCAGTTAAGCCTAATTATCTATACTTACGATACGAGTACCAAATATCAATAGGGAACTTGCATAAAATTTTAAATTGGAAAAAAATGTTATAAGTCACAACCGAACATAATTTAAAACATGTATCAAAGATTAAAAAGTTTTGTTTGTCTTTCGTTTTTCCCCTAAAGACGATTAAAAATTGAAATTATTCCAGCCAGCAAAAAACGCGTCGTGACGTCATATGGTTGTGCATTTACATTTTACACCAAAAAGTAAACAAAATTGTATATAATTTTAAATTAGACATTATAAACGTCAGTAAAAAATACAGTTATGTGACGTTAAAAGTGTTTTTGATCGTTTGAACTATTCATAGAAAATTTGTACTTTTACAAAATGGTTTTATTTTCAATAGCAAATCTTCTTTACTTTCCTTCAAAAACTGTATCAGATTCCAATCTCAACAAACTGGTATATATTATTACAACGACATACGATAAATGCCATTAGAATATAAATATTTTTCCTTTATTCACAGACGAAAAGCTGGCCAAATACCCACGTAGGTGGAGGCCAATAAACTAAAGAAGGAGAAGAAGAATATACCTAAATATAACGCTGTGTCTAGGTACACGCTAACGTATACGCAAATAAAAAAGTTAGAGTGTCAGAGTGTTGGAATTTGTTTAATCGCGTTGTGTTTACACTTTAATTTTAATATTGATTAGTAAAGAGATTTCTTATTTTTTATTTGTTTAGTGTTTGTTTTTAAATTAACTATGCAGTGTGGACAATTATTTAGTTGTTTTAATGAGTTTAACAACATTTTAAAACAGTATGAAAAAGTTAAGAGACTATAAATTAATATATATGTATATTTTTAGTTGTAAGTTAAATAGTATTACCGTCCAAAATTAAAATAAAAGGAAAACCTAAAGCTTTCACAATAATAATTAACTTATTCTGAAGCTATTTCCTTGTGTTAAACTAAGCCACAATTTAACTAAAAAAATGATTTTATTAACGTTTCGACGTCTAAATCGGACGTCGTTGTCAAAATACAAAGTATTATTAAATTATACAAAAATGTTGTTGCTTAGTAAAAAATTTTTTCTAATAATTTATTTAATGTGACTAATTTTTGTATTTTGACAATGACATCCGATTTAGACGTCGAAACGTTAATAAAATCATTTTTTTAGTTAAATTGTGGCTTATTTCCCATTTAAAATAGTTGATTATAATAATTACCATACGTATAAAAATTATTTTAACAATATTTTGTTACGTGTCATGTCAACTAAATACATATATTTATTTTGCTAACCTAAATATATACTTTTATATATACATTGATTTATTACAATTAAGTTTGAAACATCTGAATAGTTCTGCTTTCCTCAAGGGCGGATCCAGGGAGGGGGCCATGCATGGGGGCCATGGCCTTCTCCGAGAATTTAAAAAATATATAAATTTAAATATTTGCATTTCAAATGTTTTTAGTTTCAAACACATATAATATGTACTGAACAGGGGATAAATATGTTTTCTGAACTGCAGCCATCAAAATCTTCCCATATTCTACACGCACAAAGAATAATTACTTGGATTACAAGAACTTAGAACAAAGGAGTTGGTTGGTGTTTTCGCACAGTTAAAAGGGATTGTTTTACAAGTATTGCGTTTCATTATTCCAATGAAAAATATGCTCATAATAAAGGGATGACAGCCCAAAGCCTTGTCACGAAACCTTCAATATCTTTCGCCAAACTCATGGGCAAAGACGGAGCCATACAAACTCATGAAATAACATCATATCACAATGTTATGAGTGCGTTGAGGTTGAAGTGGATTTTCTACAAAGTTATCGCGACCCACAAAAGTCAGTCATTAACCAGATAGACTCTCAAAGGTCTAAACAGATACAAGAAAATAAAGAAAGACTACGACTAATAGTATAGTATATAGTGTTCTTAGGTCGACAAAGTATTCCTCTAAGAGGCCATCATGATGATGGCCTTCTGCTTCTGGAAGAAGATGCTGGACCTAGCAATGAGGAGTCCAGGGCCAATTGTCAAGGTTTAAAATCGCATTAGGAGATGACTCTTAAACGACACCTATCCGCAGCAACATGCATTAGTAACATCAGTCAAAATCAATTGATAACATGTTGTGGTAAAGAAATAATTGAAAAAATAATGAATTAGATTCAAAGTGCAAATTATTACTCTGTGATATTTGAAGAAACGACCGACCTATCCCACTTAGAACAGCTTTCTCTAAATTTGAAATATATACACAATAACAACATTCGCTTATGAGAACATAAAATCAATTAGTGAAAATCAAGAAAGAGGGGAAGAACAAGGTCTGACAGGAGAAGCATTGGGAAAAATAGTATTAAACTTGTTGAAAGAACTGCACTTGGATCCGAAGAAATGTGGAGGAATCGGTACTGACTTTAATAATACTTTAATGACGATAACTTTTGAATGTCTGTATGAAACTCAAAAGTGTGTGAAAAGTGCCGTAAAACTCATCATTGTGACCCTAATTTTTAAAAATTACTCTCTGGCCCCCCGGTACCCCTCCCCAAAAAAAGTTCATGGCCCCTCCCGAAAATCGGTCCTGGATCCGCCCTTGGCTTCCCTTCCCTTAACAAATATTTTTCTATCAAACAAACACTAAACATATCAAAATAGCATGTACCAAAATATACAGTCACTGCGCACGCTAAATAATCACTAGCTTGATAAAGTTTAATTCGCGTATACCTAACTTTTTTATTTGCGTACACGTTAGCGTGTACCTAGACACAGCGAAATATAACCATAATAATAACTAATGTTAAACTATTTGACGTCACGGGTCGTTTGAACTATTTTTTTACCGCAGAAGACTTTAAATATGTATTTCCAAGTTATTACGAGTTTTTGAAGCGTGAAATTTTATAAAATCTCATTTTTAAACAAAACTGAACATTATTATGTAATAAAAAAATGTGCAATTTCCCTATTATGTCACATCTTCCGTATTGTTATTTCTACAATTGATCAATGATATTCTCACGCTTCTTTTGCTCCTCAGAGTTTACCTGAGATCATTATCTCCGTATATCCACGCGCCCAAGATTTATTGAGCCAATTTGGCAAATATCCCGGCACGGAATGTGTGTCCGGCCGAAAGAGACCAGAGACCGGCGCCCAGACATGTAGCGGACATTTTATTGTAAATTTACTGTCCCCTATACGAAGAAAAACACTTAAAACTTAATTGACTTCGCCAATCTCGGTTTCTTCTATAAAATTTTTGATAAAGTTATCGTTGCTCTTATTCTGTCGTTTTTTTTTATTTTCTGATAATTGTTTTTTGATATCAATGGTGAAGGTTACAAAATTAGAAATTCACGTTTGATTGTAATTTACAACTAAATTTTACTTGGTCCTCTCGATAAATTAAACGAGGAATAAAATATACCAAATTTGTAGTGGGCACAAGTTGGTATCGTTGTTCCATTTAATCTTTGTCCAAACCTCATGATTCATTTTCAAACAAAACCTTAACTGAAGCGTACGTATGTGTAATATCATTGATCCATACTGTCAATGTAATAATCAGGAAATGGCTATTATCACAGTGGACGTATTTTATAAAGTTATTTTATTGAAGTGTTAAATCTTTTTTCACTATTGAGGAGATTGATGGACTCAATATGAAACGGCTTGTACATCATACCGACTATTACTATACCTTGTTTTTAAACTAGTGTGAGTAATTCAAATTTACCGCGCCATAGTGCTTGTTTGTCATTGGTCCAACTACAGGCAAGTTTACTCCACTAACTTATGAAATTTTGATACTACTGACATCTATCAAATTTTGACACTAATGGTATTTAAATCTAATAGGTTAATTAAGTCATATCGGCGATTTCTTGTGTTTTCTGTGTTATTCCTTTAAAGCATATTTTCTGCTAAAGTGTTGCCAAAATATGGCAACACTTCTTCCCCCCGATTTTCAAACCTGCGTCGCGCGGATTTCAGTCATTCGTCGATTCTACAGTGGAAATGCAGCTCATTCTCATAAGCAATGTTGCCGATTTTAGCGTTTCCTTCAGTCGCCTATCTCTAATCACAAACTAAACGTATGGTATCAACTAAGAACTGAAAAGTATAGATAAATTTGTATTAAATTTTTAACTATTTGATTTGCTTACAAGTTAGGCAGGCCGTACATCAAAGAAACATGAAACGTAAATTACGTTTCATGGAAATAAAACACTGCTAACCAAATAGACGTCCGGCCATTTATAAAACTTTCCGAAAATAAAAATGTGCTATGAGCATGAATCACACTCGTTTCATTGGTAGGAGGACTTCAAGATTTGTTTAAGCCTTGTTTAATTTTCATGAAACGTGTTTTTCGTTTCATGTTTCGTTGGTGTGCGGCTTGCCTTAGAGTTCAATATTCGAATAAATGATTGCTTGCTGTTACACTCTTGAATAATTCGCTATTTAATTCTTGTAGCCAAAATTCCTATAACAAAATAACTTTTTTATACAATGTCATAAATTATGCTATGGAAATTAATTGAATATTTCTTAGACACTCAAATATACAGTTGTTCAAATTAATTCGCTAGCATTTGAATAAAACCAGTTAGAAATAGTTCAATAAATATGCATAAGGTGATAAAATCCACAAAGTTAGATCATTCTTTAAATCGCTTGTATAAAAGTTAAACATAACGATGAAAGAAAGTATTTTCTATGCATGTAAGCCAAAAAATAAGCTATAACATATTACGTTATCGAAACCCATTCGATGGACGGATAAAATATACTAATTTGTAAACCCTTTTTAGATACGTATTACAATTCTATAAAAAAGGTAACAGACATAATGCATATATGCGGACCAGTAGTAGAAGAAACAACAGAAAGCTATAATCCAGAGAAATAAGGTTTTTGTCGGGACACTTGAGGAGCCAGATTGCAAATGGATTTTTTGGGTACTATATTCCTAACACATTATAAATACAAAAATGCCCGTCACAGTTCGGACGAGAATTTTAGTTATTGACAAAATTTTAGTGTAAAAATGGCAGTTTTTTCGTTTAAAGCAACAAATTTAATGATCTGACCAAAATTCAAAAACTGCCATTTTTAACATTTGCTCATCTACTAAAAGAAGGATACCATAAATAAGATATTTAATTACCGTATTTTTACCTGTGGCGATTTAAACGAAAAAACTGAAACTGAAAAAAAAAACTTGAAGGCGACTCACCATATACCAAAATATCATCTAGGTAACATTTAGTATTTTGTAAACCTGCCAAAATGCTATCCATCACCGACTGAAAAATGCCTGGTGCCGAGCTGATATACATATAAATATACCATACGTTAGTCTAGTGAAAGCCAACAAGTCTATATGAGTGTTTATTACTAATAATTTTTGAGTATTTTTACTGACCTTTAGGGTAAGCACCTTTTAAATCTAACACAGTAAAATATTTATGTCCGCTTAGACATGCGAAAATATTTGCTGGTAGGGGTAAAACCCGGGTAGTAAAGTAGGACATGTAGCCGGGCCCCTGAATCGAACATGATAAACAAGATTCTAACAGCGCAACCCGTGGAAATGAGAAGACGGGGTAGACCAAAGCTGAGGTGGATGGACGGGGTAACACAAGATGCTGAGAAGATCGGAGTCGGCAAATGGAAAATGCAAGCAAGGGACAGAACAGAATGGCGTAGAAAGCTTGAGAAGGTGGAGGCCCTCTAAGGGCTGTAGCACCAAGATGATGATGATGTTGATGAGGGGTAAAGCAGAATGATCACTATCTAAGACTTTGTTTAATGTTTTTTTTAAATCTACACAAATTCTCAGTTCCTCAGACGATTTTTTTGGAACTACAACTATAGGACTGGCCAAATTACTGTAACTGACTTTTTGTAAAATTCCTAACTCAACTAGTTTTTTATGTCCTGTTTAACTTTATCTTTTAGGGCAAAAGGCATATCATAAGCTCTATGAAAAATGGGTTGCACATTTTCTTTTAAATGTAAATCAATTTCAAAATGTTTAATGAATGAATTACTATTCTCATCAAAATCAGATCTAAATTCTTTTTTATTTCTGTTATTAAACTTGCAGTTTCAAGGTTTTCCAATTCCAGCTGACTAACAAATTCACTCTGTGAAAAATTGACTTTTTGTCTCCACTTAGGATGTAATACATTTAACCAATTTCTACCTAACAGAGGAGTAAAATTATGCTTACTTTCTAAAATGACTATAGGTAATTTTACAAAATTGTTTTTATATTTTACTAATACATCAGACTCTCCCATAATTTTTACTCCCTGGCCGGTTAATACTTTTAAACAGTAATTAACAGAATAAATATTTAAAGCTGACAAAAACTTTTTAAAATCATGTATATGAATTACTGTGCGACAGGCACCAGTATCAATGTCAAATAAAATTGAGTTACCTTCCACCTCTAATATTATTTTCTCTGGAGCTGAATTTTCTGGTTGCAATGAAGACAACAATTATAGAAATAATGAATCTTCCTCCTTCACTTCACCTTGTATATCACCTTCTTCTAATAAACTAACTTTCGAACGACAGACAGTACTTGTATGACCCACTTTCTTACAACTGAAACATTGCCATGCTTTGGCTGGACATTTTGATGAATCATTGCTTCTACCACATCTAAAGCATGACTTACGTTGGACATAACTTCTATCAGCTTCATGACCACTATCTTTCTTAATTGTAGCTTCCTTCTTTCTGAACACGACTTTATCTAATTTTTCTTCGATTGCTGCTACATTTTCTGGTTCCATTTTTCTTACTTGACCTTATGTAAGTTCTATTGATACTGCTATCTTATACGCTTGTTCAAATGAAATATCGTCTTCTGCCAGGAGTTTGCGTTTTATGGCGACTGACCGTACACCACAGACAAGCCTGTCTCTGAAACATTCTTTCAAAAATTGACCAAATTTACAATATTGAGAGCAACACTTTTTAGTTTTTCCACAAAACTTTTAATATCCTCTGTAAGTTCTTGACTTGTGTTGTAAAATTTAAACCTGTCAGCGATAACTAACCGCTTTGGACTATAATATTCAGACAGAACTTTTTTAACTCTTCAAATGTTTTTGAACTTGGTAGATCCGGAGCTAATAAGTATTTTAAGACACTGTAAACTTCTCCACCAATTAAAGTAATCAATAAAGGAACTTCCTTGACTTTTTTCACTCAATTACATAAAAACAACTGCTCGAGTCTCTCCAGATAAGACCTGATATCACTTTTAGCAGAATCGAATTGCTCGATGGCCCCAATTAACGACATTTTTGGACTTTTGCGTGGATTCTTTCTGTGACTCGTCGCCAATTATGTTATGTATCGAATAAGGCACAGAGTGACAAACGTAACTATTTATTTAATTATAAAACAGCTACAAACAATTACATTTTAGCAATAGCCGCGTGGACCTCGCAAGGTGCCTCGTGACATGACATAACCTCACTGACAGACCGTAGTGTCTACTATTCCGATGCCGGGTTCATATACAACAGTGATGAATGAATAATGTAGATTCTCCCTATTTATCAGTCTGTATGCTTTATAAATTTGTAAGAAGCTCAGAAAATAGATAGCACCAAGGATTCTGCATTCCGACCTATAGAGAATTTTCTCTTTCTCATTTCTATATCTATTGATAACCTTCCAAATAAAAATATAATAATATATCTTTTATTTGACTCAACATAAACAGTTAGATTTTCCATCCCACGCTTTCTGGTACGGCAAATTTAAAGTTGGGATCGTTCAAACTATGTTCAAAGTATTTCTTGTAAAGAAGTAGGTGTAAATAATATTTTACTCTGTTCATAAATCCACCTTGCACCACTTACAATCAATACATTAAAATAAATATTATGTAAGTTAGTGTTTTATACTGAACTGATTTTAACTTATAGCTAAACTAGTATGACAGGAATTGATGTAAGTTTACGAAAATGATAATAAACTACAAGTTGAAGGTAAACGTATATAGTGTTTCAACGGAATAGTAATATACCAGTAGGTACATATGTAACCTAGAGTTAATTACTCAGTCAGTGGAAAAGAGTGGCCATGGAACATGGAATTTTAATAGGAATCAAATCCTACTCAACTCTAAATGTAGATTCATGTAAGAAAACCACGTTATATCTGTCGCCCTTAAAAAAGTTTTAACTTTTTTATGACATAAGAAAGTTTTAGGTCAAATGACGGAAAATACTGACTACAAACCGAAGAAGAAATTATTTCAATACTCACAAAATGTTATCAACTAGAACTTTCTTAAAAAAAGATTCACAAAAATGAAGTAAAAAAATATTATACAGCATAACATCGACCCAAAAAAGGCCCAGGATACGACCTTATTTCTGGAAAAACTCTTCAGCAACTCCCAGAGAACGGCTTACAATTTCTGGCTCAGTTATTTAACTCAGTTAACTTAACAGATAATAATGATACTAAGCCCACGAAAAGAACCAGAAAATGTACAGTCCTATTAGTATTCTTGCAGTAGTTCCAGTGGTTTCCAATGCTTTTGAAAAGCTGATACTTACTAGGCTAATGCCTATACTAGAAAACAAAAACTAATACCATCACACCAATTTAGGTTCATGAAACAACATTAAATAATATAACATGTACATTGTACATAGAGTTGTAGAGAGAATCAATGAAGACTTTGAAAATATTAAGTACCTAGGTAGGTACCTACTCCTCGGCGGTATTCCTGGGCATAAGCTAGGCATTTAATAAAGTCTGATATAAAGATCTCTTACTCTACTACATAATCTTAAAGTCCTATATCACCAACAGAAACTTCCAGGTTAAGTATGAGAATGAATACACAAGCATACAACAAAGTCTCTCTGGAGTACCCAAAGGAAGAGTCCTAGGACGCACAGGCATAGAGTTACCACAGGCATATTTCGGATGATACGGCAATCCAACAAAAATCCCAAAATAATCCAGAGATCCTACAAAATATCTTAAATAAAATAAAAAAATGAATGACAAAATGGAGAGTCATAATAAATGAAAACACTCTATCCTACCCTACACCTATCACCTTCAATACATGTAGTCAATATTGAAGACTAACAGCTCGTCCACATAAGGGCGGTTTGCCAACGTCGACCGCGTGGTTTACCTGTTTTCCTTGGTAACTTCAAAGGCGGCATTAGGATGTGATCAGGTAAAACAGGTAAAACAGGTAAAACACGACGTAACAGCTGGCAAACCGCCCTCATAATATGTACGTTCGCTAAGCGCTTGTCCATATGAGGACGGTTCGCCAGCGGTTGACGCTGTTCCCCCTAGTAACTTACAACCTCCGCGGTTTGATTACGGAGCGGTTGCATGTGTACGATTCCATTTGTTCCTTGGCAATTTGAACCGTGGCAGTTGGGTTTTTCAGAGAACCGCGACGTCGACGTTGGCAAACCACCCTCATGTGGACGAGCTGTAAGGGCTCGTACATATGAGGGCGGTTTGCCAGCGGTTGACGCTGCGGTTAGCCGACGTTTGTACCGTACACATGACAGCGTTTAACTGGCGGTTCCATTCCTTCCCTAGTACATACTTACAACCGCCGCGGTTTGACGACGTTAAGCGGTTGCATGTGTACGCATGTTGAGCGGTTGCGTTTCGACCCCTGCAAAGAATAACGTTGTAACCAGCATTTATGATATTCTTCAGAAATAATAAAACAGATACAAATTTCATGAAGAGAAGTATCCATTCTCAAATGTGGTCTCGAGGTAAGAAAGTAGAAAACTCAAAGAGATACCACAAAAATGTATATTATAAAAATGTCATACAAGGACGCGTTTCGGCGTATTTTATGTATTTTTATAATATACATTTTTTTGTGGTACCTCTTTGAGTTTTCTACTTTCTTAGATACAAATTTCTTTTTTTAATATGCATGTGACATTTTTTCAGTGTAAGAAATAAGTAATTATATAAATGTTGAACTCCTCTTCTGTTTTGATTAGACGATAGATTTTTGAACTGTGGCAGTTACAGTTTTTGATATAAACATAAAGTTCATCAGTAGCTGTAGCAACAGTTTTACGGTGTAGTTTTAAGATATTAGAATAATTTTGATACGTTGTATCTGTAGTTACTCTGTTATTCTACAAATAATTCAAATATTTTTTGTATTTACGGTGTTACTCCATTTAGTCCTGTCGCCAGGGGGGGGGGGTTATAACGGCCTCCTTAATTCAGATGGACTTACCCAAGTTTTTTTTATGTATTTTGACCCGTAGAACACGAATTTTTTGGGTAACAGTTGATACGGATGTCGATAAGATTGTTATAAACAAAGAACTTGAGGAATTACATAACAGCGATTTTTCGCAAAACAAAACATTTTTTTGTATTTTTTGGGTGATTCTCAGCAAAAAATGGTGTTACAAGTTTTTCGTAGGATGCATAGTTTTCGAGATAAACGCGGTTGAACTTTCAAATAATCGAAAAAGTGCAATTTTTGAACCCGAATAACTTTTGATTAAAAAATAAAATAGTAATTCTGCTTACTGCATTTGAAAGTTAAAGTCAAATTCTATTGGTTTTGATTATTTGCATTGCTAAAAATTAAGTTTTTATTTGTTAAACAAAGACATAAACACATAGTGTTTCCCGTGGTTAATGCATGCGTTTTAATGTACGTAATCTACCTACGTAGAAATTGTTTGTATGCGCGCCTACTCGTTCGATTTCAAATGAGAAATGCATTGAAGACATCATTAAATCACTATGTGTTTATAGCTTTGTTTAACAATAAAAAAAAATATATTTTTAGCAATGAATGTAATCAAAACCGATAGAATTTGACTTGAACTTTCAAATGCGGTAAGCAGAATTGCTATTTTATTTTTCAATCAAAAGTTATTCGGGTTCAAAAATTGCAATTTTTCGAATTTTTGAAAGTTTAACTGCGTTTATGTAGAAAACTATGCATCCTACGAAAAAACTTGTTAAAAACATTTTTTGCTTAGAATGACCCAACAAATACAAAAAAACGTTTTGTTTTGCGAAAAATCGCTGTTATGTGATTCCTCAAGTTCTTTGTTTATAACAATATTATCGACATCCGGATCGACCGTTACCCAAAAAATTCGTGTTCTACGGGTCAAAATACATAAAAAAACTTAGGTAAGTCCATCTGAATTAGGAGGCTGTTGTACTCCCACTGGCGACAAGACTAATTCGGAGCTTTTCTTGTAAATGCAGTTACAGCCACACCGATCATATTGACAGGTAGAGCATACAAAGTTGTACAAGAAAAACACAGTAACTCAAAAACGCCAAAAATGTTAGTTACAACATTATTCTATTCTATTTTAGGGGTCGATTTGTTCCTATGTTAACTTGAACCGCGGCGTTTGGGTTTTTCAGGTAAACCGCGGCGTGACCGCCTGCATGTGTACGAGCGCTAAGTTTAAAAGAAGGGTGTATCACTGGATGCCTCCCTACTTTTCTCAACACTTCAATTTTCTATTTTTATTATTTATTATTTGCCCAAACATTTAGGTTGAGATTGTATAGAGATATTGAAATAAAAGTGGAGTCAATAAAAAATATATCACCCCTAATAATTGTAAAATAATGGGCACAGTATAAACTGTCACCCCATCTCTATTTTTATCTTTCTTTCATTGAATTATTCAATTAATTTCATTCATTGAAGCTGATTGCCTATATTTAACTAAATATAAACTAAGTCACATTCTTTAATTCTCAGACATCAAATTAATACGTTTTCTTAATTTTATAAAATGGACAAAACAATTAGGTCTATTAATTTCCAGTTAAGTAAGCTTCTAACTTATTTACGAGAACTATTCAATTAAAATGAAATGTGTGATGAAATCCAGTTAAATAACCTCCTACTACTATAATTCATTGTTTACCACAATAACCAAACCAACTAATATAAACCGCTATAAGAATTCCAAAAATAATCATTATGGAACGGATTAGACTGTCCTTTCAGTGTTTTGCTCATTCTAGATGTGAGGGATGTGAAATCTTTCCTATGAATAATTTATTTTTTTATTCTGTTAGTTTTTTGTCCGAGGACTATACTAACAGTGTGAAAAAAATGGCAATATCTGCGGTTTTATTGATGAAGATCATATCATCTTTGCCTAGGAAAGTAATAATGTCAAGAAAATGCAAACCGTCAAAAAGGTTAAATACCTTAGAAAGTTTATTACTCTTATTACACTTGATAGTTCAGATAATGTTGCAATCGAAAGTAGATGTTTAAAATTAGAAGGAGCATTCGATCTGCGCAAAAATTTTTTTAGAAAAATCTTAGAATTCATGAAAGAAAATGAATGAGTTCCGACGAAAACACAATCATTATACGAACACTCAAAGACAGCTTTACCAACACGAGAAAACGATAATGACGTTTAATTGTTCACTTTTCAATCTCAAGAGCAGTCTAATTCAAAATGGGAAAGACAGGTTAAGAAAGATGTGCAACAGGCGTAAATTCCTGTTCAGAGATCAGGTGAAATCTACAAAGAACCTTACCACAAAAAAGGAAAGAGGAACATTCGACTCAAACGAAGCCCTACTGACAGAAGAGGAAGATTCAGTCATGAAAAAGAAGAAAAAAACTTCGTGGGCCTAGTAGGCTGAAACGGCAGCAGAGAAACTATTGGAATCAGATAACAGGAAATCACTTAATATAATAGTAGCAAACTTGAGCAAGTTTATCAAATTGTTTACTTTGTATATCAGTTAAATTGTAATGCAGCGAGCCAAGGTGAAATTATATCCAGAATTGTTGCAGACCAAAATCACTTTTAGTAGGATGTCCAAGGTGTTATGTCAAAGACCAAAAATTGGCATTGCGGAACCGCCTACTTCGCTGCTACGTGTTCTAGGTGTTACTTTATGGTGTCGGGCATTGGACTGTGTAGTCTTAAGGATTGTGAAATGTACTATAGAAGAATTTTAAGAGGTTCTTGGGTGGAGAAGATTCGAAGCTCCACAATACCAGAACGTCTCAGCAAGACTACTGAGATTATAAAAAGCATCAATAAAAGAAAGCTGGAGTACTTTGGACAAGTAATATTCTTCTCTACATCTCCGCGACGAAGGTTGGCAATCATCATTGCTATTCTCACTTTCGACACTACAGCCCGAAAGAGTTCAGTTGAGCTGCATCCAAACCATTCTCTGAGATTTCTCAGCCAGGACATTTTTCTCCTACCTATGCTGCACCTTCCTTGAATCTTTCCCTGCATAATTAATTTTAGGAGTTCACATCTGTCACCACGTGTTATATGACCCAAGTATTGAAGTTTTCTTATTTTGATGGAATCCAGTATCTCCCTGCTGTTCTGTATTCTCTGGACAAGTAATGAGAGTGATCCCAAATATAGGTTGCTACAAACTATTGTGCATAAGAGAATGGCAGGCAAATGTAGTTCAGGACAAAGAAAGACCTCATGGTTGAAGAAGATTGGTATGGTATGGATCTTCTTCTTTACGTGCCATCTCCGCGACGGAGGTTGGCAATCACCATGGCTATTCTGATCTTAGATGCTGTTGTTCTGAATAATTCGGTTGATGTGCATCCGTACCATTCCCTTAAGTTACGCAAGCATGAGATTCTTCTAATTCCTACACTTCTCTTGCCCTGGATTTTCCCTTGGATAATAATTAATTGAGGTATGTTGTATCTCTCTCTCATTACGCATAACATGCCCCAGGCATTGCAGCTTTCTTGTCTTGTCTTGCATTTAGGGTGGCAGGAATAAAATTAGGACTAGCTCTAGACTTATTTCGTTCGTATCGTAACGTTATTTCGTGACGCTACTTCCGTGACGCTGCCCTCATCATTTTACTATAGAGAAAAAGTAATCCAACGCCACTATAGAAGCTTCGCTTCAAAGGTCGCTATGTTACTCAATAAAAAAACATTTAGGAGGACAATATTTCTACAATTCTTCTTCTTAACGTGACCTATCAAGTCCCCTTGACGTTGGCGAAACTGCCTCGGTCTCGAGCTATTCTAAATAGTGGTTCTGCTTTCATTATTCCTGTCCACTCCCTGATATTCTTCAACCAAGAGGCCTGCTTTCTACCAATTCCTCTGCGTCCTTCGATTTTACCCATCAAAATAAGATGAAGAATATTATATCGGTCCCCCTTTACTGCGTGTCCAAAATAGGCCATCTTTCTATATTTGATGTTATCAAGCAGCTCGCGGGCAGCATTTGCTGTCTTAAGGACTGCCACATTTGTCAGCATAACCGTCCATGGTATTTTCAGTGTAAAAATATAGTACGTCTACATATTATATAGGTATACTAAATATACTACGTATACCTACTATATACGTATACCTACTACGTATACTCCAAACGATTAATGGTGGATATTTTTAATGTCCATGCTTCGACACCATACAAGAGGACTGACCAAATGTAACATTTAATCATGCGCTTTCGAAGTTGAAGTTGCAAGTGATCGTTACAGAAGAATCACCTCATTTTTAAAAATGTTGTGCCGGTTACCGATCTCGATTCTACCTTTTTACAATAACACTCTTATATTCAATCAGGATAATAAAACTCATCTAATATAAATTTCCATAATAAATCCTGAACCACGTAAAAATGTGAACTTCTATCTCACTAAAGCTGTAATAATGTTTGCAATCCAAAATACTTTTATGATGGGATTATTACAAGTTTGTTCAATAGTTAACACTTTTTATCATGACCCACTTGCCTTTCTCTTCTGCCTGAAAAAGATCTTATCAGTGACTAGTAAATAAACAGTGAGCTGTCAAAGCTTGGCGCCTGCCTTGTAAACGATACCTGCCTCTTTCTTTCGATCCGACAGGTAGGTAATTTTTATTTTAATTTGGGTAAGTATTTGGAGACTGTGGTCTAGAAACCGGAAGTTTGCTTTGACACAAAATTATTGCCAAATGGGCATTACGGTTTTCGAGTGTTTTTACCTGGGCCCTTGTTGCTTTTCAATGGATGACCAATATAAAGGATGACTAATAAGTTTATTTTTAGTGACTGAAAGGTAAAATTAGGCCTTGGGTCTCTGCAAAATTGTAACTAATGTACCTGTTACGTTTATGAAGACGATTAATGACAAGTTGAACGTTTTGCAGATCTAATTTATCATATTTATTTATATTTTTTTGTCTTTGTTTTGGCTTTTCTTATGTTCGCCTGTTCTCCATTGAACAGGCTCAGTATATTTAAATCTTTCATAACTATCATTCATCATTCTCTTTGCCTTATCCCTATGCGGGGTCGGTTTCCCTAATTGCATTTCTCCACACAATTCTATCTTGGGTCATATCAATGTTAATCCCCTTTACCAACATGTCCTGCCTTATCGTCTCCCCCCAGGTCCCCTACGGTGGGGAAGACAGAGATGACGAGAGTGGAATCAGCATGTGACGAGAATGGACAGCGAGAGAATAGCCCGTATAGCCAGGGATTCGTACCAGGCAAGAAACCAATAGGAAGGCCCTTTAAAAGGTGGCGAGATAGCTGGCAGTCAACATCACAGCTACGAATACAAGCTCAAAATCGGTAAGAACAGACCAAGAGGCCTATTATAAGAAGAAGCAGGGGCGTCATTTGATAGGGGGCAGGGGGGAATTTGCCCCCCCCTAACCCTGAAAATTACTGAAATTTACAAAAAAAATAGATCAATTTTGTATTATGTTTGCATATAAATGTATTGTATATATAATGCTTGCCCCCCTATCAAAATTTCAAATGACGCTCCTGAGAAGAAGAGAAGAAGAAGAAGAAACTTGCCTGTGGTTGGACCAATTACAAACAAGCATAAGGGCGCGGTAAATTTGAATTACTCCGCCTATTTAAAAAACGAGGTATAGATAAAAATAAAGAACATATAATATGTTTTGTTTCTGTGTAAGTGAATTACATGTGTTCAAAGTTTTTACACGAAAGTGACGTAAATAAACTTTATGTGACGATTCTGTGAAAAAAGAATATTTATTATAATGAATATAGGTCTGGATCCCGCGTATGAAAAAAAAGTTGATTAAATAATAGCAAGCTGAAAATTTGTTAATAGCTTAAGGGTGTCTAGTCGGACAAACTTTGATATATGGGAAGACTGGAACAGGGGAAGTTTTAATTGTGGAACAGGTTAAAAATTTGGAACGGTCAGACCACGAAAACGTCACATGTATTTTGTCCGACAGAACTTCCAATTGATTTGTTACCCTTTCATTAAACTCTCATGCAAAAATCAGACTGCTATTTATCACCTGTCATAATTCTTGTCATTTGACATGTTCTAAGTGTTCCACTCATTATAATGCCCATTTGGTGATAAATAGCAACCTGGTTTTTGCATGAGAGTTTAATGAAAGGGTGCCAAATCAATTGGAAGTTCTGTCCGACAAAATACATGGAACGTTTTCGTACTCTGACGTTCCAAATTTTTAACCTGTTCCACAATTAAAACTTCCCCTGTTCCAGTGTTCCCATATATCTAAGTTTGTCCGACTAGACACCCTTAAGCTATTAACAAATTTTCAGCTTGATATTAATCAACTTTTTTTTCATACGCGGGATCCAGACCTAATAGTTTCTGGAAGGTGCAAACAAATTATTATGGCTTGTAGGTTTCTGTCAAAGAGCTGGATGGAGATCCAAAAATCATCGTCATAAGTAATATAGAGTTTCTCCTGTGAAATGCGTCCATTGTATATTGATAATTATGATCCCTTGCAGGCTGACAATTCAGTGGATAAGGAAGTAGCAATAAGGGGTGAAAGTGAAAAATTAGTGCAGTCACTGCATTAGTGCAGACTTCGTTGAACCTCCATCGATTTGCATGAAAATTGGTGAGTAGTTAGAGGATATCTTAAGTAACAAAAGTGACAAGGCGTTAACCCTTCTCGGGGGTGAAAATTATTTTATTAAAAATAATCCCACAAATCGATAGAGGGATTAATTTTAAGCAAAATTTGTTATATCAAGTTATTAAAATATATCAATACTTTTTGAGTTATTAAAGATCAAAGATTTGAATTTTTCGTGAAAGAAATGCTTGGTGTAAATAATTTTAAAATTTAACAAAAAAAGTTATCATTACCAAAATTGAAGATCATAAAAAATCTAATAGATTGCTTACTTGAAAAACCTTTTAGAATTAATTAAAAGTGAGTTATAGGTGATATAAATGTACATACATAAATTTTTTTGGCTAGTACTTAAATCTATGTATTCAAGCTTACATAAATAACGGGAAAACGATTCATTTTATAAAATATACTTACTAAACACTTGTCAAAGTACCCAAAAATATCTATCACGTGAGCTCCAGAGAGAGTTGATAGCATCAAAGCTAAGCATGTATGATTAAAATAAGAGAACCTTTTCGAATTTTTTAGAAAAAAGTAAAAAATAAAACATACGCGTTATACATAATATATAACATATTTCCACAAAAATTAAAATTTATAGTAGTCCCCATAAGACTTTCTTTATTTTGGTATAGGTAATAACCTTAAAAAAGTAATAACCGTAAAAAATTATCATAATTTTTAAAATTTTCGTTAATTTCATTTTAATTCTTTATATCAGCGCCTAAAGTATTGACTTATTTTAATAACTTGGTATTGGAACAAAGTTTGCCTAAAATTTGTCCCTCTATCGATTTGTGGAGAGTTTTAATAAAATAATTTTCACCCCCAAGAAGGGGTGGCATCCACCCCCAGGCTAAAAGCGCAAGTTGGCATCAGTGGCGGCTCGTGATTTTTACAATAGGGGAGGCTATACCTAACTGTAAAATATCTAGACAAATTTGCACTAGCAAAAAAATGCGCCAAAAAATGTAATTTAAGGCCCCATTTTTTGACCATATTTTATTTACATTTCATAATATCATCCTAATTCATAATTTCATGATATCATATCATTTTAAAAATAGTTAGTCTAATTGTAAAAGTTTAATACCAAAGTTTGTGTCGTTTATTTGTTAACAATTCCATCTATTTGTAAATAGATATCTCGCATATCAAAATAAATACAGATTTGAAGTTTTGCAGTCCATACATAATGAAGCTTCAAATTTTTTAAGATACTCAACTGAATTTTTTTAATTCTAAACGCGGCCTACTGCGAATTCAAAAACACCATAAATTACCGATATTTTGCTTTGAGTTAGAGATATCGGAAAAAGTTATTTGAGCAAGTTGTTCCAAATATTATTATAACCCCACATACCAAATATTATAACAAAATTCGCACTTTTAGATTTTTCATTATTTTTAGTCAGGACCCTAAAATTCGTTGTCCCGAGACGCACGCAACCACGCAACGGAGCCGAGAAGCTATTCTGCCTCCCTTGGTATATCTCCGGGCAGCGTGTGATGGACCGTAGATGCCACTGTTAGGAGACCGGGTCTCCTTAAACGCCTGCTGCGCTGCACGGAGCATTAGCAACGGAGACTGTTGGGCTTCTCGGCTCCGTGCTCCGTTCATGCATCTCGGGATAACCCAGGGTCCTGCCTACAATAATATGTAATAAAACTGAGACGCGATCATGCGTTCTAATGCTAATGCTCCATACGTATGGATAATTAGTGATAATATGGAATTTACACGTTGTATAATAGTGAGAGTTGTACTTGTTGTTTTCGCGATTCATGATAAACAAAACAGTGTAGAGTGTGTAAAAAATTTATGGGGAGGCTGAGCCTCCCTTGCCTCCTCTGACGAGCCGCCACTGGTTGGCATCATGTCACTTTTGTTTCTTAAAGCATACTTTAACCACTCACCAATTTTCATGAAAATGGATGGAGGTTCAACGAAATCGAAGGTGAAAACCTTCAGTGGCTGTAGTAATTTTCCACTTTCCACTATTGCTACTTCCACTATTGCTACTTCCTGTATCCACTGAGGTGTCAGCCTGTAAGGAATCATAATTGTCAATATCCGATGAATGCAGTTCACAGGACAAACTCCAGATTACTTATGACGATGATTTTTGACCTGCAGCTCTCCGTCTATTTCTTCTGATGCTTCAAACTATTCTGTTACGAAAACGTTTATAGAAGAGCTGTAAGGAGCCATCAGATTAATGATTCATTGTGATAGCTGGTTAAAATTATTCATTACGGATTTTGGGTCTTGACTGATAATATCTGGATATTAGTTCCCTCTTCATCAAAATAAGGATGAAGTAACTATCTGTTTAGATGAAATAAATATAAACAGTGGAGTAAGACAAGGTTTCTATTATTGTGAGTGGTGTAACCTTCCCATCCGAAGGGTGATAAAAATAAATAAGTAAGAACAATGAGGGACAGTCAAAACCCATAAAGGCCGTAAGAGAGGAAGTACTAAAAATATGGAAAGAAGATACATACACTTTTATATCAACATACATTTACCGAATTTTTTCAGCAAATACTACCATCACAGCTACTGAGTACTGCATTTTTGAACTGCAAATTTTCCAGATAGCTGTTTTTTGAACTTCGGTATTTTTTCTACTTAACTTCTCACGAACGTAAATAAGTTTCTACCAGAGGTTTCATTGGTCCGTGGACTATAAAAATTAAAATTTTAACCCTAACGAATTCTCAAGGTATTCTTTTTCTGATAGGCATTTTTCAGTGCGTCCCAGTTTTTCGATTTCTTTCTAACGCATTAAATTGTATGTGGCAGAAAAAAAGGCACGTCTGTGATTACAGACATTTATAACATTTATTCTAGGTGTCGATAGATGGCGCTATAATCGAAAAAAATTATATACGAATTATATAATATATCTACGAATATAATTTGTACAATTTATAAGACTATACAAATCAAAGAAAATACCATTTTATAAATGCAATAAACACAATTGATTTGTTTTTATGCCAAATTGCAAATAAAATGTGACAACTGTCAGATTTAACTAAAATGTCATGTTAGAATAAATGTTATAAATGTATGTTATCACGGACTTACCTTTTGTTCTATCATTTGTGACGCACTGAAAAATGCCCATGAAAAGGACCATAACAGCTAATGACAAGTAAAAAAATATCTAATGATTACAAAGGTCGTCGACAGAACAGTTAAACACTTAGTAATTTTCAGCATTATATTTAACATTTTCTTATCAATAACAAACATAGTTCAACAAGTATTCAACATGAAACATTTCCCGTATAATCCGGTATCCTATGTATCAATAATTTATAAATATGCTTACATTTTTACCTATTACATAATTATTAAAATGATGAATGGTTTTCTCATATGAGTCTATTTCAACAGGGAAATAAATGTTAGACTAAAGGTCGCGACACATTATCATGCACGTATAGTGATGTTGATTATAGTTACTTTCGAGTATTCGTTACAAATCGTTACTTTTGTATAAAGTAATTATTTACAGTATTCGTTACTTTGATTACTATGATTACTTTTGTATTTGAGTACCGGTAATCATATCGAGAATCGTATTTCTCAGTAGGTAGGTATTTTGTATAGGTATTCTGATATAACAACTACAATATTCGTAGTCGTTACTCGCTTTGATACGATTGGTACGAAATAACGAAGTATTCAAAGTAGATATAATAGTCGTTACTCGCTCTGATACGATATGGTACGAAGTAATCAGAGTAGGTAATCAAAGTAATCAAAGTAGATACAATAGTCGTTACTCGCTCTGATACGATTGGTACAAAGTAACGAAGTAATCAGAGTAATCAAAGTAACGATTTGCCTCTCTGTATAATAATCGTTACTTTCGGTATTCGTAAGTAACGAGTACTTTGTAACGAATAGTTACTTTTTCAATATCACTATGCACGTATAGCCCAGTCGGGATAGCATTTGACCTTACATTAGGAGCTGCCCCAAATTTTATTTTTCTAATCTTTAGGGAGGGTCAATATTAGTATACATTTAAAATCTCGACTGAATTCCGCTGTTGCGTTAGCCGCCATCTTGATTTTAAACGAGAACCGTTTTTGCTCAATATCTCCGCCATTTTCAATTTTTTGACAAAAAATGTAGAAACTGAAATTGTTGAAAATGCGATTTTCTATAGTCTCATTTATTATATTTTTTTCGTGCGGTCGATATTTTCCGAGTTATGAGGGTAAAATAGTGACAGTTGTAGCATAATTATTGAATTATTGAATTATCTCGTTTATTATTAGTTTTACAACAAATATATACCTATACAAAAATGAAGAGAATTAAATTTTGTATAATTTTGATGCCGTACATTTTTTTTAATAAAATCAATATTTAAGGTAGTACGTATGTGGTAAATAAAAGTCCGAGCATAAGACCTGATTGATTTTGTAGCAATTGTTTTTGTTCAATATCTCCGCCATTTTCAACTTTTCGACAAAAAGTGTAAGAACTGAAATTGTTGCAATTACGATTTACTACAATTTTTCGAGAGAACCAGTGGCGGGTCTACAAGGGGGGAATGTGAAAATTCCCCCCAACAGGGTCCAAAATTTAAAAAAAATTGTTGAAACATCACGATATAATTAGTTGACATAAAACTTAAAATATCGACAGACAAATTCAACCAATCAAACCCGCTAGTTAATAAAATTAAGTGAACTTAATGCATATAACGTCTTTTTATGTCTTTTATATACTTAGTTTGGTTGATGTTTCATTGGAAGTTTCAAAAATTGTATAAAATATAATTCTCATTATTTTTGTTTATGTACAATTATGTCGTAAAGTTAATAATAAATGAGACAATTCAATAATTATGCTTCCCCTCCGCTTCCATTATTTTCCCCCTTAACTCGGAGAATATTGATCGTATAAAAAAATTGTGCCAAAGAAATTGTAGGAAATTGCATTTCCAACAATTTTCTTTCCCACCATTTAGGTTGAAAAGTTGAAAATGGCGGAGATATTAAGCAACAACAGTTCTCATTTAAAATCAATATGGCGGCTAATGCAACCGCGAAATTCAGTCGAGATTTTAAATTTACACTACTATTGATCTCTGCTAAAGGATAGAATTATAAAACTTGGGGCAGCTCGGAAACAAAATTCAATTAAATAATTATGCTTCCCCCACCACTTTTTACTATTTTACCATGTAATTCGGAAAATATCAACCGCATGAAAAAAATTGTTAAAAAGAAATTGTAGGAAATTTTATTTTGAACAATTTTAGTTGAAAATGGCGTAGATATTGAACAAAAACAATTGCTATAAAATCAATCCGGTCTTACGCTCGCGCCATTACCGCATACGTACTACCTTAAATATTAATTTTAGCAAAAAATAAAACAGATCAAAATTGTGTAGAATTTAATTCTCTTCATTTTTGTATAGGTACATATTTGGTGTAAAACTAATAATAAACGAGATAATTCAATAATTCAATCATTTTGCTCCAACTCTCACTATTTTTTTCCTCATAACTCGGAAAATATGGACCGCACGAAAAAAATTATAATAAACGAAATTATAGAAAATCGCATTTTCAACAATTTCAGTTTCTACACTTTTTGTCAAAAAATTGAAAATGGCGGAGATATTGAGCAAAAACCGTTCTCGTTTAAAATCAAGATGGCGGCTAACGCAACGTTGGAATTCAGTCGAGATTTTAAATTTATACTAATATTGACCCTACCTAAAGATTAGAAAAATAAAATGTGGGGCAGCTCCTAATGCAAGGTTAGGCCTGTTATTCGCCTAACCCGACTGGACTATAGTATTTTTACTACAAAAACGTTATTACGTAGGTCAAAATTTTTGACATAAGGGAACTGTCAAAACATTAGAATGTGACTTTTCATTATTGCTATGTTTATTATAAACACGGCAATAATGAAAAGTCACATTCTAATGTTTTGACAGTTCTCTTACGTCAAAAATTTTGACCTACGTAATAACGTTTTTGTAGTAAAAATACTATAGTAGTGTTTTCAGCACGTTGCGTAGTCTCCTAAAAACCTGAATTTACTAAGAGGTGTCTGACGATACGTTTCAGACAGTGTGAATTGTTCATATTTAAAACCATTAAAATCAATATTTTTCGGAAGCTAAACGCTACGTGCTGGAATCGCTAGCTGTTTCTCACAATATATTTTACTGAACCTTGGACAACGAGTTTCAAAAAATAAAATTTACTGTTCATCTTGTGGTCTCCTGAAAAATTAACTAAAAATTATGCCAGTTCGAGGAATAATATGTAGTTAAATAAGCGCCTCCTGAACGCTTAGGTATTTATGCTATGATGCTGTCTGATGGTCTTCATTACACATCGAAAAAGGTGGGATATGTCTCGAGGAGACAGTAAAATATTATCAACTCAGTAATTAGCAGATATAGATTCCTAGTTTCATGATCGTTCTTCATTTTTCTGATTTGTCAATGCTAAGACAAGAACTCAGATAACCAAAAATATTTAAAAAAAATATTCTCGTAGATGGTACATATTATACAAAGCTTATCAACTTTCCCAAATAAATTGGCACTCTAGACTTAAAATTTATTAGGATTATGCACAATAGATCTTGTTAGATCAAGTCTTACAGATTCTAAATAAGTAGCTTTACAAACTTACTACAGTACTACTATCTACTTACTACAGTACTACAAAATTGAGTGCATTGAGCGCTGCCTGGCTGTCTGTGAAGATAGCAATTGAACGGAACAATCTCTCCTGCCTTTCTATTTCTTCCAGCAGTGATGGACTGCTGGTATTTCAGCCTGGAAAACTGTGACATCCCTAGATAGACTTACCGTGAAATGTATCCCTTCATTTGTCCCTATACTATGCTGGCTCCTACACCTTACGATGTTTTTAGAGCCATCAGTGTACCAGGTAGCAGCAGTTTGTATAAGTTCACCTTCCTTCCAGTCTTCCCTGCCTGGTGTATTAATTTTGAACTTATTGTCAAAGCTATATCTCGTAGCTATTGCATGGATAGGTTGCTCCATCACAATATCTGCGTCTAACGCTTCTCGATTAGCTTTCTATTGTCAGCACCATGCACCTGGCTTATATATCGCTCACTATGCATTAATCTGTAAATAAAAATCGCTATTGTGATGTGAATTATAGTATATACTTACTATTATTAAAATTGGAAAGAAATCCTTTGTAAAAGGTATAAAATTTTTTTATTAAAAATCCCTTAAAAGGGCTACATCACAACAAAACGTTTTCGATTTTTATAAAAAATCATCATCAGTGTTCGATAAACTGGATGCTAGCTGAGCCACAAAAGAAAAATATTTGGGTAAAAACCCTTTACATAAAATATAGATGCCTTAAAAGTGCATACTTCAGTAAAAAGGCCTGTGATGGTCACATGGCAAACAGGATAATGCCCTAAGGTAAGGTATACAGGTTTCCCAACACGTGGGATCCAAATTGAGTTGATCACATTTCAATGACTTAATAGCAACGACTTAATAGCAACTAATGTTGCCATTAAGTCATTGAAATGTGATCAACTCAATTTGGATCCCACGTGTTGGGAAACCTGTATACCTTACCTTAGGGTATTATCCTGTTTGCCATGTGACCATCACAGGCCTTTTTACTGAAGTATGCACTTTTAAGGCATCTATATTTTATGTAAAGGGTTTTTACCCAAATATTTTTCTTTTGTGGCTCAGCTAGCATTCAGTTTATCGAACATTGATGATGATTTTTTATAAAAATCGAAAACGTTTTGTTGTGATGTAGCCCTTTTAAGGGATTTTGAATAAAAAATTTTTATAACTTTTACAAAGGATTTCTTTCCAATTTTGTGATTGATGGTATACAGCCAACTACAGGAAAACCTTTTCTTTTCCTTGTGAATTTTACTATTATTGTTATGCATGTTTTTTAATTACTTTGGTATCCCATATTTTGTCTATTCCAATTATATGAGAAATAAATCATACTCTATTTATATATAAAAAATACCACATGATTAGGTATATTCTTAAGAGTTCATACAGTGTGTCTGCGTAACTTGGAACCATATGAGAAACTTTTTTAATATCGATTTTACGAAAAAAAGTTATTCCTTATAAAGTGCTCTGCATAGTCTGAAACCTAAGATGCAATCATCGGGTATCAAATTTTATCAATAATATACGAGGTATGTCAAAAAATATGAATTTCCCTCAAGATTAAAGTGCCTTTATATTTCGCAAAATCGAAAATTGTTATTAAGAAAAGTTGTTTGAAATTAAAAATTATGTTATAATATGCATTTACACTCTTCTAATTAAAAAAAATTGAAAATTTTCCTCAAATTGCAGATACTCAACATCATTTTTATTTAAGATAACTCCGATATTATTAATTTTGTGAAAAGAAGTTATCCTTTATAAAAATGTCTAAATAGTCAAAAAACTAAGATGCAATCATAAGATATCAATTTTTTTCAATTTCATACGAGGTATGTCAAAAAACATGAATTTCGCTCAAGAGTAAAATACCTTTATAGTTCACAATATTTCAACTAGAAGGATGAAATTACATATTGAAACATAGTTTTTAATTCTGAACAACTTTTTATAATAAAAAATTTCAAATTGTGAAAAATAAAGATACTTTACTCTTCAGCGAAATTCATATTTTTTTGGCATAACTCGTATAAAATTGATAAAATTTGATATCTTGTAATTGTATCTTGGTTGCTAGACTACAGAACTGCAGAACGTTTTATAAAGAATAACTTTTTTTCGTAAAATTAATAATAACGGAGCTATCATAATGGTAGGGGAGCCCAAGCGGGGATTTTTGCAGTTACTCGAGCGCGTCAGATTAGCATATGGGGAGCAACCTGGTACCCTGCAGTTGTACCTCTACCATATATTGGCTCTTAACACAGGGCAGTTCGTTAAAGGGGGCCCGAAAACAAAAATCTATCCTTAAAAAAACTCGAAATTGTCATATTAAGATAAGGTAAGTTAAGTACATGCAAAAGAGTGTAAATTTAAAAAATCTGACGATTTGAGCCGGGCGTAAGGAAATGGGAAAGTCGCAAAGTTTAACAAGAAAGCAGCGAATATTTCGCGAAATGAATGACTGATCGAAAAACTAAAAAATATGTGCTCAATATTTTTTAAAAATCTATCAAATGATACCAAACACGACATCCCACGGAGAGGGGTGGGGGGTAAATTTAATATGTATTTTAAATACGAATCCCACGATATTTCGCGAAATGGACATCAGATCGAAAAACTACAAAATACAGTTATTCAATATTTTTGAAAAATCTATCGAATGGCACCAAACACGACCCTCTACGGAGGTGAGGTGGGGGGTTACTTTAAAAGGACCCATTTTTTATTGCATATTTGGATTCCTTACGTAAAAATAAGTAACTTGTATTCGAAACATTTTTTAGAATTATGGATAGATGGCGTTATAACCGGAAGAACGATTGATAGAAATGGAAAATTAAATTAAAAAATGGCAAGCGCCGACTAAAATGGAAAACTTTACTTAACTTTTTTTGGTTTTAGGACCTACTCTTCACAACCCAATAAGTCCTCATAACGCTCGAGTGACTGCACATTTAGCATACTTTGCTCCCCTACTATAAATAAAAATGATGGGTGTCCGTAATTTGAGGAAAATTTTCAAAATTTTTTTGCAGTTAGAAGGCTGTAAATGCAGATTATAACATAATTTTTAATTCCAAACAACTTTGTTTAATAACAATTTTCGATATTGTGAAATATAAAGGCACTTTACTCTTAAGCGAAATTCATATTTTTTTACATACCTCGTATACTATTAATAAAATTTGATATCTGATGATTGCGTCTTAGGTTTTAGACTATGTAGAGCACTTTATAAGGAATGACTTTTTTCCTCTGTATATGATTCCAAGTTACGCAGAAACACTGTATATGTACCTATATCCAGTTCTGAAATATCCTCAAAAATAATGAATCTTAATTGCCATTAAAATATCTATATGACTTGTGTGTAAGTTATTTACATAAAAGTTATACACTTTGAAGTTAAACGCAGCAAATAAAATCAAAATGGCGCAAAACTTCGGTCGCGTAGAGTGCGTATGGTAGTAGTCACGACATTTGGCCATAACCATAAGTTATCCCTTCCGGTATAATAATAACAAAGCAGAAGTGATGCCCTAGCGAACTTGGGTTGGGCCCTAACAACACCTCTCCCCAAATAATTATAGTGATTGAGGTCGCCTTATTGGCTAAATGGAATTATATAATTGATGATAAGGCGTGGGGCAGGAAAAATGAAATAAATCGGTCATTTTGAAGCCTAAATAAATCTAAATTTACGACGAGAACATGTCTATACTATTAAATAAATTACAGTGTGCAAACTCTTCTGAGAAAAAAATAAAAAGATTTAGAGAAAAATAGAAGAGAAAAATAAAAGATAGCCATACAGGTAAGTATACAGTGCTAGCAAAAAAAGTCTTTACAAAGTGAATAAGGCGCATAAATCAGAAGAATTATTATTTTAATTTTGCAAATTGATACTTTGTCATATAAATTTACTATTTTAGTTGGAATAAGCCACAAAATTGGCTTATTGTGCACACTATTATAGATATACACAGTTAGACCACATTTATGTAGCACCTAAAACCTAAATTTTATCGTTTTAGCTTTTCAAGTACAAACGTAGATATGTGGTACCAAATAAAGACAAAAAAGAAATGGTGCGCTAAATATGGTCTTATTGCCATTGATATTATGTAGTATTCTATGATTTATAGTATCCATTGATCTATTTACAAAGATTTATAATTTTTTTTCTTGAACTGTCTGATATGGATTGGTAATCCCTTCTTAATGGGACATCTTTTTTAAGAAGGTTGGCAATCACCAGGGAAATACGCATCTTGGATATTAGTGCTCTAAATCTAAATAGTTCAATGGAGCCACATCTAGACCACAACGACCTCCGAAGTGCAAGTCGAAACGTTAATTTATTAATTTATTTTATTTATCGTATGGCATAGATACAATAAGAACACATAATTTAAAAAAGTATATAAAACATTACATGAAGTATCACAAACGAACATCTAATGTATTAATATAATGTAAAACATTTTCGGTCGCATTCAGGAACTCATCGAAAACTCCAGGGTACCGCCTTCGGGGGCATTCCTCAATAATGTGGCGGACGGTCTGCCGTTGCACACCACAGTCACACTCAGGAGTAAGGGCCTTTCCCCATCTATGCAAGCTGTCAGCACATCTACCGGCACCTGTTCTTATTCTGTTCAGCGCCGTCCATGTATTGCGGGGCAGTTCAAAGCCTGATGGTTTTTGATCGATACAGGCCATTTGGTGTGATTCCTGTGGTGAGTCGCTCTCCCATTGTCTTCTCCAAGCGTTGGTGAGATGGAAATGTTCCTGATGTAGGGAGGTGGCCCTTAACAATGGGGGATATCTGGAGCGCAGTATGTTCATTTCTATATCAAGCTTATCATGGTGGATGGGTAGTTAATGGTTAGCCTCGATTTTTTGATATTATCTGAGAAGAGAATGACTTCTTCTTAGTTTCGGCGGTGGAATGTGACTCAGAATGGGAAGCCAATAGTTCGGTGTTGGTCGAATTGTACCTGAGATCATTCGCATTGTCTGGTTTAATTGGGTATCAATGATCTTCGTGTGTTTGCTATTGAGCCATACCGGCGAAGCATATTCAGCCGCCGAGTATACGAGTCCGAGAGCGGATGATCTGAGTACGAAGGCTGATGACCCCCATGTGGTGCCACATAGCTTTTGGATTATATTATTTCGCGTCTTCAGTTTTTCTGCCGTTCTTTGTAGGTGTTCCTTAAAACTTAAGGTTCTGCCAAGAGCCACTCCAAGATATTTTGGTGTTGAGTTATCAGTGAGTAGTCTGTTTTCAAAGTGAACGGAGAGTTTTTTGTTGGCTTGGGCATTATTCAGATGGAAACACCACACTTCAGTTTTCGTTGAATTGGGCCGTAGCCGCCATTTGCGAAAATATTCACCCATAACAGCAAGGTCATCCGTCAGTGTTGTTTCTGTAACATTCATATTATTATGTCTTGCTGCAATGGCCTAATCGTCAGCGTAGCCAAATTTCTGCGAAGGTGTCCTAGGTAGGTCCGCGATGTATAAATTAAAGAGTAAGCGTGCCAAAACAGATCCCTGTGGCAGTTCATTGCTGAGCTTCATTTGGACACTTCTTAAGTTGCCCATTGTGACGTTAAAAGGTATGTCGGTGAGCATGCTATCAATGAGTTTGGTTACCTTTTGGCATGGGATGACACGGATCAGTTTTCAGATTAGTCCTTATCTCTAGACGGTGTCGTATGCAGCTGATAGGTCAATGAAAGCAACGGATGTTTTTTGCTTTCTTTGAAAACCTGCTTCAATATGTGTTAGGGATAGGATCTGATCTGTGCAGCTGCGGTTAGGTCTGAACCCTGCTTGCTCAATAGGTATCACCCCCAATATGGTGTTACTAATTCTGTTGTGGATTAAGCGTTCCAACAGTTTATAGACACAGCTCAGCAGTGTAATCGGTCGGTAGTTTTGGGGTTGATCATTTGCTTTTCCTGGTTTCAATATGGCTATAATGGAGGCCTTTTTAAGAGAATGGGGGATTTCTCCTGATTTTAATATATCTGTGTAGAAATCAGCCAGCCATTTCCTAGCATATTGCCACAATGGAGTAAAAATTCTGGATGTATTTTATCGGAGCCGGGTGCCTTTCCAGACTTAATTTCTGATATTGCTGAGGTAATTTCTTCTGGAGTAAACTCGTTAGAGTATTCAGATGTAGTCGGGCATGCAGACTTTAGTATTTTGAGTTCTTGTTTTACTTTGGTGGTGTGGTCACGATCTCTAGGTGCCCTTGAGTTTGCTACAATGTGGGAGGCCACTCTGTTGGGAACTATTGGTACTTTGTCTCTAGTTGAGTGTCTTGTTCTACCAAGTTTTCTAAGTAAGGACCACGCTTTTCTGCTTGATTTACTAAAGTCTAGTTTTTCCACAGTTTCCACAATCTGCTTTTTTAAAGTTCCACCTAGGTCGAGGGAAAGATGTTATTATTGGTACTTTGATGCCAACTTCTATTACAACTGGTCTATGTTGGCTATGTGGAAAATCTGGGAGCATTGTACGTGAAGCTGCCAGGGGTTGATTGTTTTCGTTTGTGGAGACAAAGTATAGGTCTGGGTTGTATTATCGCCTCCAGGCTGCAGATCGAAAAGATCCCATATCTTAAGCGTCAAAGACTAAATAGGTGCCAGCCCCTTCGCTCCAGTTTATCAAAGCCTCGCCGTTTTGATCACCCGTGTTGAGCTGCCCCCCCCCCCCCCCACTTGCAAAAATCAAAAAACAAATAGCCCTGATTTATGAGCTATTTATGAGCTCTCATATTCCACAAACTAAAAATTTTGAGCTCGTTCCACTGAGCAGGAATTTGATACTTTGGTGGGGGGGGGCTGAGTCAGCCCCCCCCCACTACTTAAAAATAGGAATATGGAATCGGTTTTTGCGGCAGAATTACGAGCTATTTATGAGCTCTTGAAATTATATAGTTTAGATTTTTGAGCTCATCCCCTTCACCCCCAAACAACCCTTTAATTGATTTAACTTAAGAGAAAAATGCTGAGAAAACTTAAAATATATCGTATTGCGGATATAATTCCTATAGCTTATATACTCTAAGAATAAACTATTAAACCACGTGCATTTCGATTATTGAGCTACAACCCCTTCGCAAGAAAACCACCCTATCTTCCCGGCTTAAGAGAAAGTTGTACTTAAAATGCATTAAACTAATTATTTGGCGACTACATATCATTGAATAATTTATAAGCTTCCAAATTACGCGCATTTAGATTAGTAAATTGCAATTTATTTTGTATAGTGCAGTCACTGAAGGTAAAAATTAACGATCACCTTCAATTTCGGTGAACCTTCATCGATTTTCACGAAAATTGGTCAATGGTTAGAGGATACGTCAAGAAACAAAGGTGACATGGTACCACCTTGCGCCTTTACCCTGAGGGTGGATACCGCCCCTTCTCGGGGGTGAAAATTGTTTTATTAAAAATAACTGCACAAATCAATAAAAGAACAAATTAAAAGCAAAATTTATTATATAAAGTTAATAAAATAAGTCAATACTTTTTAAGTTATTAAAGATCAAAGATTTTAACTATTCGTGAAAAAAATACATGTTATGAAGCGGTTTTTCGTAAATCACTGAAAAACTGTAAGTTTTTACAAAAAAGTTAATAGTAGTTTAATTCGTATAGCTTATATTCTAAGAATAAACTCTTAAATCACGCGCCTTTCGATTATAGAGCTACAACCCCTTCGTAAGAAAACCATCCCATATTCCCGGCTTAAGAGAGAGTTGTACTTAAAATAATTTAAATTAATTATTTGGCGACTACATATCGTTTAATAATTTATGAGCTTGCAAAATATACGCATCTCAATTATTGAATTGCCATTTTCTTTCCATAGTGCAGTCACTGAAGGTAAAAATCAACTATGACCTTCGATTTCGGTAAATCTCCATTCATTTTCACGAAAATTGGTGAGCGGATTTTGATGCTATCAATTTTTTCTGGAGCTCATTTTTGATAGGTATTTCTAAGTACTTTGACAAGTATTTAGTACCTAAGTGTTATAAAATCCATCTCTTTGCCGTTATTTCAGCTTGAATCCTTAGATTTGAATAGTCGCAGAAACAATATACATTTAATTACCAATAACTTACTTTAAATTAACACTAAAGGGTTTTTCAAGTAAGCAATTTATTATATTTCTTATTAGCTTCAATTTTAGTGATGAACACTTTTTTGTAAAAACTTACAGTTTTTGAGTTATTTATGAAAAATCGGTTTAAAGCATGCATTTTCTTTCACAAAAATTAAAATATTTGATCTTTAATAACTCAAAAAGTATTGATTTATTTTAATAACATTATATAACAAATTTTGCTTACAATTTGTCCCTCTCTCGATTTGTAGGGTTATTTTTTATAAAGTAATTTTCACCCCCGAGAAGGGGTGACATATACCCCAGGTTAAAACCCCAAGTTGTTATTGTTAATTCGTGGAAATGAATGGAGATTTACCGAAATCGAAGGTCATAGTTGATTTTTACCTTCAGTGACTGCACTATAGAAAGAAAATGGCAATTCAATAATTGAGATGCGTATATTTTGCAAGCTCATAAATTATTAAACGATATGTAGTCGCCAAATAATTAATTTAAATTATTTTAAGTACAACTCGCTCTTAAGCCGGGAATATGGGATGGTTTTCTTACGAAGGGGTTGTAGCTCTATAATCGAAAGGCGCGTGATTTAAGAGTTTATTCTTAGAATATAAGCTATACGAATTAAACTACTATTAACTTTTGTGTAAAAACTTACAATTTTTCAGTGATTTACGAAAAACCGCTTCATAACATGCATTTTTTTCACGAATAATTAAAATCTTTGATCTTTAATAACTTAAAAAGTATTGACTTATTGTTATTCTGAAGCTATTTCCTTGTGGCATTTTTATAATTAAGTATTTTCTATTTTGACAATTTATTTTAATTCAATAATTTATTTTAATAGTATTTTATATTTTGACAACGAAACCCGATTTGGGCTTCGAAACGTTAATAAATTCATTTTTTAGTAAAATTGTGGCTTACTTCCCATAGAAAATACTTAATTATTGACTTATTTTATTAACTTTATATATTAAATTTTGCTTTTAATTTGTTCCTTTATTGATTTGTGCAGTTATTTTTAATAAAACAATTTTCACCCCGAGAAGGGGCGGTATCCACCCTCAGGGTAAAGGCGCAAGGTGGTACCATGTCACCTTTGTTTCTTGACGTATCCTCTAACCACTGACCAATTTTCGTGAAAATCGATGAAGGTTCACCGAAATTGAAGGTAATCGTTTATTTTTACCTTCAGTGACTGCACTATACAAAATAAATTGCAATTTATTGATCTAAATGCGCGTAATTTGTAAGCTTATAAATTATTCAATGATATGTAGTCGCCAAATAATTAGTTTAATGCATATTTTAAGTACAACTTTCTCTTAAGCCGGGAAGATAGGGTGGTTTTCTTGCGAAGGGGTTGTAGCTCAATAATCGAAATGCACGTGGTTTAATAGTTTATTCTTAGAGTATATAAGCTATAGGAATTATATCCGCAATACAATTAATTTTAAGTTTTCTCAGCATTTTTCTATTAAGTTAAATCAATTAAAGGGTTGTTTGGGGGTGAAGGGGATGATCTCAAAAATCTAAACTATATAATTTCAAGAGCTCATAAATAGCTCGTAATTCTGCCGCAAAAACCGATTCCATATTCCTATTTTTAAGTAGTGGGGGGGGGGGGCTGACTCAGCCCCCCCCACCAAAGTATCAAATTCCTGCTCAGTGGAACGAGCTCAAAATTTTTAGTTTGCGGAATATGAGAGCTCATAAATAGCTCATAAATCAGGGCTATTTGTTTTTTGATTTTTGCAAGTTGGGGGGGGGGCAGCTCAACACGGGTGTTTTGATCACTTTGTCTATACTTCCAGAGTTCATGATGGCTGTTGAAATCTCCAACATACACTGAGGGGTGTGGGTGGGCGTGAATAACATCCGGAGGCCACAGGACTGCCGCGGCATGCCGGGGGTTTATAAATAATGCTGACAGTAATTTCGCCAATTTGTATGGTAACCGTGTGAATGTTATTTATGTCTGATGTAGAACATATGTGTGCATTTTTTATTTTGTTTCTGACATAGGTTGCTACTCCATAAGCTGGATGGTAAGTTGCACCCAGTAAATCGTAGCCATGAATTCTTCCTCTAGCGAGAATGTGTTCCTCGTTTTCTACATGGGTTTCCTGAATTGCGACTACGTCGATATTATTTTCAATGAGTACATTTTGAAGGTACTCACATTTACTTCTACTAATACCTTCTATATTTAAATGGCATATTCGGACGCTTGGTCCGAGTCATTTTGTTGCTTGGTCCTGAGAAAGTCCCTTTAAGTTGTTAGTTGGAGGCATATCTTATTATTGTAATGTGTTCTTGCCAGGAGATCTAGAGATTCTAGATTGTCTGGCTGCCTATTGTGCTAGTTCATTTAGCATTACCCAGGGTTCACGTGTAGTATTCTACTACGGACGCGAACTAGCTTTACACCCCGAAACGTTAATAAAATCATTTTTCAACTTAAATTATTTCCCAATAATCCCAATTAGAATAGTAAATTACATACAGTAGGAAAAATGAAAGAATACCCATGAACGAACATATAAAAGACGCTGTATTTTCCTGTCACCGTGTCACACAAAAAATTGGCCAGCGCAAGTACATGTAATAATTATTGTTACATGTACTTGCACTGGACAATTTTGTTTGTGACACGGTGACAGGAAAATACAGCGTGTTTTATATGTTCGTTCATGGGTATTCTTTCATTTTTCCGACTATAAATGCCACAAATAAATAGCTTCAGAACAACATCTAGAACACACACACAAATTATTCTACACGAGATACGTCTTTTCCTCGGCTTCAGTTTCTTCTTATTTTTTCCACCTTCGTCCTCCATTTTACTTCCCTCTCTTCTCCCGTTCCTCCCAACACCTCGACATTTCTGACCCGATTCGCCTAACTTATTCTTAACATTCTTTTGTATGCCCATAAGTCGAATGCTTTCAGTTTGTTTGTTAGTAACACATTTTTTTAGAGTCCATGCTTTTATGACATACTATAAAAAAGAAAAACCATAACATCGTAATAGTCCGCATTTAAATATTATAGACATTATTTTCGTAATTATAGTTCCAAGATATGTATCTATGTATATTTTTGGACTTATACTTGGCACTTACTTGTCTACTTAATTTTAGACCGTTTTCTTCGCTGACTTGTACTGGTCTATCGATCAGTTGTTGTAGATTCTCTAGACTTTCAGCTATTAGGACTGTCCATTTACTTTTATGTTATGTTGATTCCTCTATTACTTCCTCAATTAGATTTCTTCTGAATAAAAATTGAACAAGATATTATGCGACAGCACACGTCCTCATCTGATAATCCTATCAATGTCTACATCATCTGATATTTCATTTCCTTTCTTTAGCGTACAATTTTCTAAGTTGCCTCTTTTTAACATTATCAAAAGCTTTGTTGTATTCTAAGAAACATAAGTATACCTACAACTTGATTGACATCGATGCATCTTTGTATGAATACCTATGTTTATGGAAAAAAGGTTTTCTTTCATTCCCACCGCATTTTAAAATGCAGATTGGGTCTAGATAACACCTTTTTCAAGTATTTTATTTAATATTCGATGTATGAGCTTCAAGAATATTTTGCGTGGATCATTAAGCTGACTGTTCGATGATCTTGATATTCCTTTGCATTTGGTTTCTTGTATTGGGCAATGCTATAAAAGTACAGATCAGGCTTTTTTCGGAATAATTCGTGTATTCCTGTATATTATATTACAAGAATAAAAAACTGCTAAACGCCGGAAAAATGAGTGGCACATACAATAGTCCAGCTACAAAAGATCTGATATGAATATTACGTGGCGCGAAAATGTATTTTCATTTTGATGCAAAATAAAATTCTAGTTTTATTTTAAAAGATTTTTCCATGATATTTGCTAAATTTGAAGTAAAATGCGCCACAAAAGAGTACAGTTTGACACGGTTTGAATTTTGAAACACTTTTGTGGCGCGTTTACTTCAAATTTAGCAAATATTATGGAAAAATCTTTTTAAATAAAACTAGAATTTTATTTTGCATCAAAATGAAAATACATTTTCGGGCCACGTAATATTCATATCAGATCTTTTGTAGCTAGACTATTGTATGCGCCACTCATTTTTACGGCGTTTAGCGGTTTTTTATTCTTGTATCAGGAGTTTTTCAAAGCTATTTATAAATTATTAAGCTTTATAAATGGTCGCCTTTGTCGCATTATCTCCCAAATGATCTAGTGTCCATCGAATGTACACTAGATTATTTTTCTATTCGAAATAGATTAAAAAAATATTTTGATGGCCGGTAAATGAACTCGTATTGCCCGTTGCCAGATCAAATTTAGCGTCGTAACCAATACATAAACCATTTCGGGAATAATGGTTAAGGGAATAATGGTTAATTGAATTATACTTTTGTAGCTAAATAACTTCTAAACGGCTTAACCCATTTTGATCACTAAACATGAGTTTAAAACGTATTGACAAGTAGTATCTGATTCATCTAAGAGTAGTACCTGATGTAGTATCTGATATACTATACAAGTAGTATCTGATGCATCTATGATAACTGAAGGTATTACAGGAATTATTGAGCTTGAAAACCGTTTTTTCCCATAGGAAATAGGTTTGATCATAATTATGAAGCCTATAACTTAAAAAATCGAATTTTCCCGGAGATGAGGTATACACCGTTAAATTTGTCCAGAGTCCTTCTACAAACGCTCAGTTATTGGTGCAATTCGTATGTTGAAATTTTGAGTAATAGTCGAAAAACCAAAATTTTCAAAGTTTAGTTTTTCAGTTTTTCGACTATACTGAGCCGTGTGTATGTCTGATCCTGACAGCTTAGACACCATTTGAAAGATTAACAACACTATCGATTTGGTGTATTTGCGGTTCTCCTGTCTCTTCTTGAACCGAAGATATATACCCCCAAAAAATATGCCGTTTTGTACCTACCAAGTCCTACAGCTGGCTTATCTGTGGTTAAAAGTCACAAACTACACCGGTTCTGAATCGGTCCTGACACCCTCTTCAAACACAGACAAAAAAATTCAGATTGGTTTAACTTTTCCACACACATACTGTTGTAAAATTGTTTTTTTTTTTAATTCAAAAAAATTATAGTTCATCATTTAAAAAGAAAATTAAATTTATATCAAAGACCATTAGATCATAAGATTCTCATCCCACTCTAATTTAGCTATTAAACAGTGTTTCGGGAAAGTGAAAACGATTAGTGATAATGATTCGACGAAGTGAATGGGTACACTAACAAACAATTCGGGATTAGAAAGTGGACACATCGTTTGGCGAGAACAATAATGTTTTTAAAATGTTTCCGGGAAGGTTAATGATGGTAAACACTTTGTTTTAGTTTTTAGAAGTAAAAGTAGTATGTAGGAAAAAACTAAGTATGATATTTCTTAAAATTTGACAAATTGGAAAGTTATATAGACAAATATTTGGTTCTGAAGAAATGGGTATGAAAGGTTTTGAGAGAGGCGTGTTTTTGATTGGGTGGAAAAGATCGGTAGAAGGGATAAGAAAAGTTTGAGTCTGAATTTGCGAGAGAAAAGAGGGTCACTGTATAATAGATATCTGAAGAGAGCAGTCAGAGCCGTGCGGTACATCTTTTCAATATGATGCAAGTCTTCGAAATGCCGCCCCCTAAATATTATTGAAACTTAATACTAGTATTTATTTTTATTAAATGAAATTACACAAAATGAACGAAAACTTTTATTTTAAAAACAAAACATACTTTAAATTAAATGAAATAATATGTATTAATATTAAATAACATTTATGAAAATTACAGTTTTATCCTTTTGATTTTAATTTTGGTAAACTCGTCAATCAGATTGGTGTAGTCTAAAGTAGCAGCTAGTGAGGACTCTATTAAAATAAGTGCTAATTTTTTTTAGTTTTCTTTGTCTTATGGAGCTTCGTAAATAGTTTTTAATCATTTTTAATTTTGAAAAATTTCTTTCCCCAAGCTACCGAGACAGAGAGTGTTAATAAAATTCTTAGGGGCGGTACTTTCTGCACCTCGCATGACAAAATTCCTCTAACCGGGTTTTAATCGGAACAGATAATATCGGCCCTTAGTGATACAACTATATTTGGGTATAAAGAAATTAGGTTATTTTGGCACAAATAGTTCAAAACCTCTAAAGGTTTCATTGAGTATGGTGTCATTTGGGATAAATCATGCAATAAATCTTCCCAACGCTTTGTAAAACCAGAAAAAAGGTGTACAGTTCTTTTATAATACAAAAAAAGTTTGTTGTTTCTGTAGAAGACGCTGCGTCATTTATGACTAAGGTGGCATGCGCAGGGCACGTAAAACGCACTCGGATATTTTTCAAATATTCTGTTTTGCACACTCGTTCTTATTCCTTTCATATTAACCTCGTTATCATAACCTTGTCCTCTGAGCCGTTTTAAATCAAGAACTATTTTTTCCAAATTTGTTGGCCATAGTTTCTTCAGTCGTCTTGCGAATTCGGGAGGAGTGTTTAGCAGTCTTGCTTCATCATTTGGATGACTTCTCAGTCCATCAAGGTAGCTCTTTGTGATCCGTTGAATTTCTTCCTCTACCAAAGGTGTAGCTGAGTCCTCGTGTAGGGTTTTATTGCTTACATACCAGGGTGCGTTGAATATCATCCTCAATATTTTCAATCGGACATTTTGTATTATCTTGATATTTGATGGCTTTGAGCAACCCCAGAGTTGAATACCATAGGTCCAAATTGGTTTTATCATAGTTTGTACAGAGCCGTGCGGTACATCTTTTCAATATGATGCAAGTCTTCGAAATGTCTTCGAAAATAAGTTCTGTTAAACCTTCACCAGTTAAATATTTTCGGCTGACACTTGGTCCTATATATACTTTTAATTATTGAATGGCTCAATTTGTATTTTGATTTTACTGATTATGCCGCCCCCTTGTGATGCCGCCTGATGCGGCTGCCTCACCGCATCATAGCCCCGCACGGCCCTGAGAGCAGTCGAGTTTTCAAAAATGAGAAATCAGTGTAAAGTGGTGTGATCGGCCTTTGCAAGCAGAATTAAGTTGAAACCAAATTGTCGAAAGGTTGAAAAGTTAATTTTCCTGGTCCGAGGGAGATTCCTTTGTTTTGTCTAGAACGAGTAGCTGATTGATATCTATTTGCACAAGATGTCGAGCAAGGAGAAAATTGAGTAAGAGAATTCGAGCAAGTTCCTGTGTGTTGTTTTGGAAGCAGTTTGGACGAGAGGGACTTTGTCGCAACATCCAGAGAGTACGTTGGGAGCATCGAGAACCACGCAATCCGGAAAAAGAGGAAGTGAAGAAACACAAAGTTAGTCAAATCATTTGTCGGAATGGAGATAATTTGTTTATATCAAAACCATATTTGCTTATTTGTTTATTGAACATTACTATAACACAGTTAGTCATTTCAAATTTAAGAATTCAATTCAAATGAATAAAAGTAAATTTTATTAAATTTAGTATGAGAAAATAATAATTTATTTAAATAATTTTTTTGTTAAAACAAACAGATATCAGAATTAAAGTTTAATTTATTAAGTAAGAAGTTGTTGCAACAAAGTTAAATTTAGTATTTTTAAATCATATGTACACGGTTTATTTGGTAAATGAATAATATATTACATTTATATGATATTGAATGTTTTTAATTTCCCTGTTCTATCCTGGAAGAAGTAAGCAACTAGAAATACTAGAAGCCACAAATCATAGGTATTGTATCAAATACAAAATTAGCCCTGAGAATAAAATTTATTGGAATATTTAATTTGAATTTAGTTTGCGTTTTACATAAGCAGTGATTAAAGTAATTGAATAATTAATTAAATTAAGAATTTGCTAATCAATCAAAATAAAGAGATAAAGTAGAGCATAACAATACATACATACATATCCACAAACATTTTCCCTTTTTTAAATAGAAATTGAGTCATATTTCTGAGTTCGGTAACTTTTGAATGGTATAACCGATTTTCAAAATTAGACATGCGTTGGAAAGGTAATGATCAGTACTATCAGAAGCCGCAAAGGTCGGCCTTAAATTTTTGAAATTTTTGGGAGTTTTGGGGACGAGAACGAAAAGCAGACCCTAAATAAGAAGGGCCGTAAAATCCACACCCTTGGACCAAAATGGATGGTTGATATATGGATGGGTGAGTCTTTTCCTGAACTTTAAGATGGGAGTTGGTCCAATTTTTAATTCAGTCAGATTTAGAAAATCGAAAATTTCGTGTATATATAGTGTCGCGTGTAGGGGTGTTGTGCGCCACTGGGAGAACTGCCTTTCTCTGGGATATCATTGAACAACGATCCCAATGTTTTTCTCGTCTATTAGTTTTATTATTAACCCGCTGCCTTGACTTGCTGTTTTTTAGTAGTTACATGGCTTATAGTACCTCTTTCTTCGTTATATCTGGCCCAGTGTGTGTCTTGGTATCTTCGTTGTATGCTAATTCTGATCTTTTATCTAGGAATAGCTCTTGAATAAAATGATAATCTTCTTTTGTTGTTCGTGCCTATTAATTCATTGATTATTTTATGAACATTCAGGTGATCGTATTTTGCTGTTAACTGCTCTACATATTTGCATTTTTCTTTATGCCATTTCTCTTTCGTTTCTCTTATCTTTCGTATTATCTCGGTTTGTATAGTTTTATAATAGTTATTGTCTTTATTTTTGTAGGTTCTGCGTTTTTAGCTCTTTAATCCTTTATAATTTTCAATTTTCGGTTTACTTCTTCAACAGATGTTATGTCTATTCTATTGTGCTCTTTCTCCTTTGTTATAGAGTCTTTAGATCGGGATATCTCTATTATATTGGACTTTTTTCCGCAGTTTCTTGAATTGAGTGCTAAATGTTTCTACTAGTGGGTTGTGGTCCGATCTTATATCATTACTAGGGCATGTTTTGATGGACGTGATGGAGTCTCTGTATCTCTTGTAAATGAGTAGATAGCCAATTTGATTTCGGATGTGATCTCGAAAACGTTAAATGAAATAATTTTTTTAAATACGATTTTTTTAATAAATAAATAAACCTTATTGAAATTTAATAAATAATAAGTATAGAGGGTATAGAGGGTACATAGTTACCGAATTGTCATAAGAATGCGCTATTTATATTTTTGTAAATCAGAAAAGAGCAACATACAATTATTATTCATTAGATATTACATTTATTAAATATTACATATCGGTTTTATACAGTAAGTAATGACAAAGAAACATACATTACGAATATATTGTTTTTTTTTATTCCGCTTTTGTTTTTCTTTTGATAGGGGGTGATATATTGTGAATCAGACTAAGATGAATTACACGAATATTTAATAGCGCTATGCAGTGCTGGAACAAGAAATAATAAGCATCGGAGGAAACATATATAAGTTCTCTATATTTACATAAAAAATACTTTTCGATTTATAGACCAGAACACTTAAAGCTCTCTTAATGAAAGTAAATAACTGATTATATAAAATTTATTCGAGTTATTTATTTTATTAAGGAATTCTCACTTTTAACTAGGTAATCTAGGTATATAAATAAATTAATTAGTATTAAAGTTACTTACCGAAAAAATGTTCTTTCGTATATGTATTAATATGCACATTATCAGTTCCATCACATAAATTATATTAAATTTATTTAAATTCCCTTGAGAACTATTCCTTGATTTTGTACTTTTGTTTTTGAATTATTTACGAAGATATTTATACAAATCATTGGTAATTCGGATTATGCCATGCAGGACATTATTAATTATGTTGCATTTTGCCCTATAGAGAAAACTAAATTAAATTAAACTCCCCTTGAGGTCCTTTAGTCCTTACTAAATACATACTAATAAAAAATGAAATTCAAAACTATCTTAGGTACTTAACAGCTTCAAAGTCTACCGACTATGCTTTTTGGTAAGCTGTAAAAAAATTTAAAAGGCCTTAATTTAATAACTCTTGAAACAAGGGTTTAGAAACAAAGTCAGTGTTTTTGCCGAGCACATAAAAAGTCTTCCAACCATATACCACTGAAAATAGCTTTGACATTGAAGATAAAGTGAAGGCATTTCTGCAAACCCCATATCAACTGGAACTACCTGTTCAAAATTTTACCTTTAACCATGCCGCAAGACAAGACCCATATAATGTATATGTTGAATCCAATAAAAAGCTGCATTATACGACGTAATTAGTGCTAAAATTCGAAAAGAACTTTCCTATAAGAAACTGAGGTATTTGATACAAATACACAATGTTGTTTGGTGTTTTCCGCATTTGTGGAAGGTAGTCCAAATAATACTAATCCCTAAGCCAGGAAAATCCGCTGAGTAAACAACATCCTACAAACCTATTAGTCTACTCCCAGCTATGGTAAAATTACTAAAAAAATACTTGTAGAGGATATAGAACCAGCTCTGAAAGCAAATCAATTAATTCCTAACCATCATTTAGATTTAGAGCGGACCATGCCCCCATTGAACAAGTCCACAGAGTTATATATATTGCTATGATTTACTTTTTATTTCTTTAATATCAATTAATCTTTATTTGATTACTCCAATTAATCATTTAATCAATTATCCAATTGTCGCAAATCATACAAAAAAAAATTAAGAAAAAATCTCAGGGTGCCTTTTTATATTGCAAAAAAAAATTATCTAAATTATCTTATGTTATACTTATCTTCTCTCGTGGTTTCAGTATCTCTTAGTTGGTTCTAATCGGGAAAAAATATTACGAAAAGGAATTAAATAGAAATATAAAATAAACATACAGAATTGTCTTTTATTATCAAATTCAATACTCTAAAAATCGATCAAATTTAAAACCTGAGGACACAGCTGTCCGAATGAAACCCTTACCACTTAAATTTATTCTAGTAAAAAAAAACAATTTATCGGTTTGTTCCCGATGACTTTGATAAAACAAGCTAAACAAACAAATTTAGGTATTCTCAAAATTACCTATACTTCCTATTTACTTTTTGAAATATTGGAATCTTAATTCATGTGCTTTTACTCAAACTTTTAGTTTCCGAACATAAAAATATCTTTCACATAAATTGACTGACCTTTTGCTTCACTCACTCTGATGTCTTCTCTTGACCCAAAACAGCTCTCCCTCGTTGACTATGTTAGGCTACCCATCAAAGCCCTCTCCGTTCTCAAGCTTCAAATCTATCAGCATACCAGCACCAATTCTCCAACAAAATACAAACTCCAAAAATTCTCTCCTCTCCTTCTCACAATAATACAGAATCAAAGAGGTATTTCGTCTCAATTTGATCTGTCTCTCGTTCCACTTTTCAGCTCTATTGTCCACTATCAAAATACCCACTGGTACTTGCTATCTAACTATCCACGAAAACGTTGACTGCTCTTCAGCGATGCCAATAACATAATGAATTCCTCTTCCCCATTCCAAAGTGCCTAGCCAATCAGAAACATTTATCTCCCCACCTTCCTTTTTTTATTTGAAAACAAACAGTCATTCTCTCAAAAATATTCCTACCCAAACTTATGACTTTTCGGAAACCATCTAAATATTCCTATCATTAAACAAACATATTTAAAATTCCAAACTTTCTTTATCTCAATTTCCTAAGAACTAATTAATGTGGCTTTTGGAACAGTGCATAACAAAACACCGTTATCATCTCCAAATACCCTGAACAATTACTGTCTTATTCATATCACTTTCTTTCCTAATGTGTTTTATTGTTCAGGGAAAAACTTACTAACGATAAATCACTTCTTAAAAACTACTAATAATAAATAGTTACAAATCAATGTACAGGGTGTATCAAATTTATGTGCCCGCGTTATATTAAAAAAATTTAAATTTTTATTCTATCTTTGATTGATAAATTGAAACACAATAATATGTATATACCTATATATAGATATAAATTTTTGCTACCTTTTTAGACATAGCACAAGCTTTCGACAAAGTTTGGTCAGTTGGATAAAATAATCAGAAAAAGCTTACTGAACAACATTTTCCTTATCCTCAATTGTAGTATCAATAAATGTAGTTATTATATAGTCCGTCTAGAAAGTATCCGGAATTTTATATTTTTCCTAAATTTAATAGATTTCCTTTTTGTAACATTTTAAGACAAAAGTAATGCATCAAGTAGGTTGTGCCGATAGTGGGTTATGGACAAAATCGCAGGACAACACTATCTGTCAAATATTGTTGTTTGTAAACAGACTTAAGATTTGTGAAATAATGTCGCAAGTAGAAAAAAGAAAAGTGGCGGAATATTTGTATAGAGAGGGTGTCCGAAACGTTAAAAAATTAGTGCAATTGACTGAACTCGGAAAAAGTGCAGTGTATGAGACAATAAAGAGGATAAGAAATGGCATGGATATGAGACATAGACCAGCTTCGGGTAGACCGCGTAAGATTCGCGGAAACAATTTAAATGCTTTAGTGGCTTTAGGACGACAAAATCCGCGCCTAGGGTTTCGAAAATTAGCGAACAGATTTGGAAATCAACAAAGAATAAAAGTGTACCCAGAAACTGTCCGCATGTCACTGAAAAAGTAAGGCTACATATCAAGGAATCCAAAAAAATCCCTACAATGGCACCTCTGCAAAGGCAACGAAGAATAGATTTTTGTCAACGTTTTCGAGAAGATAATTTTAATAATGTCTTTATATCTGATGAAAGTTGTTTCCAGCTTGATACAAATCATCTAAAAGTCCTATCAAGAGAAAATGTTACCGTTCAAATTTCCAAATTTCCCACTAAAATAATGGTTTGGGGAGCAATATCTCAGCGTGGTGCTACACCTCTCTGTATAGTTAATGGTACTGTTGATAGTGCGAAATATTGTGACGTCCTAAATGGTTCTCTTCTTGAAACGGCTCATGTTTTATATCCAGAGGGGTGGCGTTTTCAGCAAGATAATTCAAGATGCTATACTTCTGCTTATACTCAAGCTTGGATATATAAGAACACGAATTGGCAACAATTCCGTGGCCAGCAGCATCTCCAGATCTTAACCCCATTGAAAACATATGGGGACAGATGAAGATTGAAGTGTAACGAGCAGCGCCACGAGATACAGAAGGTTTGATTCGGTTAGTTTTACACACCTGGAACACCATTACCGAAAATTATGGCCTTGACCTAGTTTCGGGTGTACCTGGATGTTTAGTTAAGTGTTTAGATTTAAATGGAGGTTGTATAAGTAAATGAGATGAATTATTTGTTGAAATTTTATATTTCAAGTCTTCTTCTTCCTTCTTGTATGTAGGCTTTAAAGCCTGTTTCTTCTTCAATATTATCCTCCTAAATTGTTTAGGTTATCGCACCACCTTTTTCTTGGTCTGCCAATACTTCTTCGTCCATTTGGTGACTTATCTCGTGCTATTCGTACTATCCTATCCTCTGCCATTCTACTAATGTGTTCGTTCCACTCCTGTTTCCGTTTTGTCACCCATCCATTTATGTCTTCTATATTGCATGATCTTCTTATGTTTTCGCTCCTCTCCCTATCCAACAGACTTTTCCCTGATATTCGTCGGAGTATTTTCATCTCTGTTGTTTCTAGTAGTCGTCTCGTTTTAGATGTGTCAGGCCTTGTCTCCGCCGTGTATGTTAATATAGGTCTAATTGCTGCTTTATAGATTCTTGCTTTTGTGTCTTGTCTTAAGTGTTTGTTCTTCCAGATTGTGTCATTAAGAGATCCCGCCGCTTTACTTGCTTTTAAGCTTTGTTGTCGTACTTCCTCTTCAACATCTCCGTAACTGGTTATATCAATTCCCAGATATCTAAACCTTGCTTCCTGCTTTATTATTTTCCCATCAATTTCGATTTTACATCGTAGTGGGTATTTAGATGTTGTCATACATTTGGTTTTTTCTGCTGATATTATCATATTGTATTTCTTGGCTGTTGTATTAAAGATGTGTGTTAATCTTTGGAGATCGTCTTCTGTCTCGGCGATTAATGCGGCGTCGTCTGCATAACACAATACTTTGATTTCTTTATTCCCCATTCTGTAACCACGACCTTTACGTACTGCTTCTATTATTTCGTCCATTATTATATTAAAGAGCAGTGGGCTTAATGAGTCACCTTGTCTGACTCCACTTTGTACTGGTATAAACTGCGTTAGTTTTCCATTTATCTTTGCCTGTATTCGATTATGAAAGTAGATGTTTTCGATGGTTTGTATAATATTGATTGGTATGTTTCTTCCATACAGTAAATGTAAGACGTCTTCGACTTGGATGCGATCGAAAGCCTTTGTCAGGTCTATAAAACATAGATATGCTGGTTTATTGTACTCAATGGCCTTTTCTGTGATTTGTCTCAGTACAAATACGGCGTCTACGCAGGATCTTCCGGATCTGAATCCTTGTTGTTCATCTGATAAAGTTGTTAGTTTATTGATTTTGTTGGTTAGGACTTTTGTGGTTAGCTTAAGTGCGGTGTTTAGTAGATTTATACCTCTATAATTGTTGGGGTCTTCTTTGTCTCCTTTTTTGAACATTGGTATCATTATGCTGTTTCTCCATGCGTCTGGTATCTTGCAGTGCAATATTAGTTTTTGTATAAGTTTTGTCATCTCTAGGGTTATACTTTCTCCTCCGTATTTTAGAAGCTCGTTGGTTATTCCGTCTGGTCCTGGTGACTTCCTATTTTTGAGTGAATTTATGGCTACCCCTACTTCCTGAAAACTGATTTCAATTTCGTGTCTTAATTCAGGTAGGTTATTATTTTGATTATGATTTTCCTTTCCTTTAAACAGTTCCGTCAAGTATCTTTCCCATTCGTTTGCTGGTATGTTATTGTATTCCTTCAATTCTGCCATTTCTTTCCGTTGGTTTCTTATGAATCTCCATATTTGTTTTTGTGTTCCGTAGAAGTCGCTTTCCATCCTTTTTGTAAACTGTTCCCAGTGTTCATTTTTTGTTCTTCGTACCAATTGCTTTGTTTCATTTCGTATTCTTCTATAGGTGTCTCTGGATTCTGGAGTGTTTGATGTTTTATACTTCATGTAGGCGTCTCTCTTCTCTTTACGTTTGTCTTTTATTTCTTTTCTGAACCATGGTGTATTGTTGTTGTTTCTTTTGTTCAGTATGACTTTGCGTTTTCCTAGAGCTTCTGTTGCTGCCTCTTCAATATTGTTTTTAATTTTCTCCCAGCTCGCGTTTATATCTTCGATGTCGTCTATCTGCTTCAGCTGTATCTTCTGTGCTAGCCTCCTTTGGTACATTTCTTTGGTAGAATCGTTCCACAGTGATTCTACATTGAATTTTTCCTCGGTGATTTCCTGTGGAGAATGTTTTGGTGTTAGTTTCATTCTTATTTTTGCTAGGACTAATTTGTGTTCACTCCCTGCGTCTGCCGAGTTTAAAGTTCGAATATCTAGAATCTGCTCTGGGTGGATTTTTCTATTAGTGACTATAAAGTCAATCATAGATTTGTGCCCCCTGGAGTTTTCAAACGTATATTTATACTGAAGCTTATGGTCGAAAAATGTATTATTGATTCGCAGTTCGTTAAAAGCACAGAGATTAGCCATGAGTTCTCCATTTGAGTTGACATGGTTTTCATTGAATCTTTGTTTTACTCCTGGAACTATTTCATTTCCGATTCGTGCATTAAAATCCCCCATAAGAATTAAGTGTTCTTCATGAGGTATATCGTCCAGGATGGTTTGCAACTGTTCGTAGAATGCCTCTCGTTCCTTCTTAGGTTTGCAGTCCTCGGGGCTATAGATAGATATAACATTTAATTTTTGGTAGTCCATTGTGATGTTCATATGTATTATTCTTTCGGAGACGTAACGGCAGTTACTTATGTTGTCTTTAAATTTTTTATGGACAAGTATACCTACGCCTGCTCGTGCTCGTTCTTCTTTCTTCACTCCACTATATGCTAAAATATATTGGTTATAGTCTCTTTGACCTTTACCTTTCTTCTTGGTTTCTTGAATTGCACAAATGTCTATGTTTTTGTTTATCAGTTCTTCGATTATCTCTTGGTCTTTGTTGTTGAACGAAGTTATGTTCCATGTTGCTAATCTGATTGTTGGCTTCTTTTTCCTTCTCGTTTTCCTTTTCTTTGCGTGGTTCGTCATCTTAGGTTCCGTCGAGTTCCGAGGCTTTATATCGGTTCTTTGAGCCTTGTTTTCTTTTATAATGGGTAGGATGCTAACCTGGCCCATCAACCCTCCTCTTTTTTCCGGGCTTGGGACCGGCTGTGAGTGTGAACGTGACTTCTGAGCTACTCAATCCACTCAGTCTTCGCGCTCACAACCCCCAGGCAGATATTTCAAGTGATAGAAGTAAATACCGTGAATTTATAATTCTGCTTTCTTTTCTCCGGATACTTTCTAGACGGACTATAGTTCCATAGTATTGTTTTGAGAGTGAATTTATGACACTTAGACCTCTTGGCATTTCAAAATTTGTACTTTGAACAGTTTATCCTTTTTATAGATGTTACTAATATCTGCGTTTGTTCAGTCCAGTCCAGTTTTATGTCATATATAAGGTGAAAATATACCTGCATAGTAATTACCGTACTACTCGTGGGCTGTGTTTTAGTAATTCGTTCGGTACACCTTGTGGTTTACTTGCTTTTCGATATTTTAGAGTTCTTAGTGCGTATTTGACTTCCTATACTGTTATTTCATTATCCTGTTTCAGTCAGAAGTTGTGTGTAATGTCCCATCCAAGATCTTTCTAATATTAAATCTATTCTACTCGTTTCTTTTCTGTTTGCTCTAAGCTTTTTGATTGTTTTGCATTCTTCTCCAAGCTTTTTATTCCTTGGGATCGTACCGAGTGCTACATTCGCTGCTTCATTAGTTTTATTTATTTTGTTTTGGTAGGTATGTTGGACTGAGGAGTAGATCTTCTTCTTGTTCTTTTGCCAACATATATGTTCTTCCATTCAGACCTCTCGTGTGCCCTTCTTTTATTGTCTTACATTAACAGTTTTCAGGTCTTCTTCCACGTCATTCAACCATCACGTTCTGGGCCTTTCTTTTTTTCGCCTTCCTATCGGCTTCCATTGTAATATTTTCTTTGCCGTTTTTGCATATTCTTGTCTCTGGACATGTCCTAGTCATTTCAGTCTTTGACTTTTCACAAATTTTACAATAGCTTACCCTTCATTTAATTTATTCATTTCGTCGTTTTTCCTGATTCTCCATGTGCCGTCCTCCTCTTGCACCGAGCCGTATACCTCCATGAGCTGCGTCATTGATTTTATTTGTCTTCGTAGGTACAGTAGAGCGTCAATAATCCGAACTAATTGGTACAGGGGTAGTTCGGATTATCGAACATATGTTCAAAATACGTACAAAGCTCATAAACATAGTACATATATACATACACTGTGTCCGTAAAGTATGGAACAAATTCTTTTTTAGCTAAACAGAGCATTTTAAGAAATAATCCTGAAACACGTCGATTTTTGATTTTAATTTACCGTATTTTAAAATAATATTCTACTATACAGGGTGAATTACTTTCGAGTAATGACGTCACTGTCATTTTTTTTTTAAATTGAACACCCCCATTTTGTCTCAATTTTCGGATTACACTAGCTAAGCTGATTCCAAAAATGTATCACATGTTGATTCAAATTGGTACAGGGTGGACAAAAATACAATAGCTTTGTGTGTGTTCATAAAGTAACGCGATAGTTAATTAACAATATTATCAAAAATACTTATTGTATTTTTGATATTTTAATTATTTTTGATTTTAATTAATTTTTGATACTGTTTAATTTAATATTTTAAGTTAATATCAAAAATTAATTAAAATTTAATATTATGAGCACACACAAAACTAGGTATTGTATTTTTGTCCACCCTGTACCAATTTGAATCAACATGTGATACATTTTTGGAATCAGCTCAGCTAGAGTAATCCGAAAATTGAGACAAAATGGGGGTGTTCCATTTAAAAAAAAAATGATGGTGACGTCATTACTCGAAAGTAATTCACCCTGTATATTAGAATATTATTTTAAAATACGGTAAATTAAAATCAAAAATCGACGTATTACAGGATTATTTCTTAAAATGCTCTGTTTAGCTAAAAAAGAATTTGTTCCATACTTTACGGACACAGTGTATGTACCGGGTGTCCCAATAAGAATGGCTCTCGGCCATATCTCAGGAACCGTTTATAGTAGAGCTTTGAAATAAAAAATTTTATAACAAAAGTTGCCTCAGGAAAAGTCTGGAAATTATTTTCATAATTGTGGGACCACCGCTAGAGGGCGTAATTGAATATCAAAAATTAAAAAATGTAAATTTTACAAAATTTTCCTAATGAAGGGGCACTGGAAATCCGATCGTCGTATTCTTCATAAAATTCTACGCATATTTGATTTGACAAGTTTAGGTCTACCTTTGGAAATAAGAGGTGGGGGTGAGTGGGAACCTTGTTATGAAAAACTGGCTGTGAGTCCGGTTCTGCTTAATCAAATTTTGCAAACTTGGTCTTGTTGAAGACAGATCTTTTTCGTCAATGTAAAAGTTATGATTTCGAACCAACTTACTGAGTAATATGCCAGCTAGAAGGCGTTATTTAATTTTTTTCAGAAATCTAGTGTTCCTTGGAAAATATTAAATATAAACATGCATTTTTAATACCATATTACAAAATTAGACAAAATTAACAACAGAATAGCGAAAACCACATGTTAAAACCTTTTTTCTATCTCGAGATATCTTACAAAACTTGTAAATTTAAAAACATAACTGTTACTGTCACTGGTAAACGAAATTCATTAAAAGTAGTGTGCTATGGAAACAACAAAGAAACATTTTCCAGCTGTCAACTGTAACAAAAAGAAGAAAACTTCTGTTGGAGTGAAAGTAAAAGGAAAGATATACTCCAACAGAAGTAAGGAAAAAATAAATAAATAACTAATGGGACATAGATGTAGAGAGATGGGCTGTAAAGAAGGGGTGAAGTGGCTTCTACGTTGAGAAGCCGCAATAGGAAAAATACTACTAAAGTGCAGTAGTACTGAAGAAAGGGGAATTAGAAGGGATAGAAGTAGAAGTGGGAAGAGACAGAGGCAAACTGAATAGAGTTGGCTAGCTATAGATGCAAGAGAGCAACTTGACACTCAAGGATGGATACGGCTCGTTTGCATGCCTGTCGAAGAACAGTAGCTCTATATAGATAGTAATGATGACTAGAAGATAAAATAATAAAATAAGAATAATATACTGAAAATGAATGGAGATGAATAATGACTAAAAACGAACAAAATAAATAAAACTAACTAATCATGGGCGCCATGAAAATGATCTTCGATCATTTTCCCAGGTATCTTATACTGCTGTCAAATATTAAATATATTAAACCTGTAATAATGAACATAAAGGAATGATAAAATTCATGATATACAAAATAAATAAATATTTATTAAAATAACTACTAGATTTTTAACAATCTCTGAGTTAGACAAGCATATTATGCTGTGACTCTAACATGACAAAAGTTATACAAGAAGCTATATATATTTTAAAGATAACAACAATAATGTTATCTGTTATAAACTTAAATACCTCTTACATATATATAGGGTACAACTCACATGAGTCTTCTACCAAATGGTTATAGTACGCCTGCTACGTACAACTGAATTGAAACCGACAAAGATGAAAATAATACAAATAAATAGGCCCAAGCCTCACTAAGGGAAAATACAATAATGAATAAATAAAGTTAAATATACAATTGACTAAAGTAGAAATGAAGTTGAGATAAATACCGACTATGACCTAAATTAACCGAACAAATAGAATAAAGCGAATAACAGTAAAATATTTGGGAAACAAGCTAGTAATATTAAAAAATAAATTTACCCGAATTACCTAAACCAATATCAAAGCAATAATAAAGCATTAAAAACCTAATTTTCTCTAGGCTTATTCCTGTGCACAAGAAGTTACCGTAGATACAAAGTTTGGGAACCAAATAATCTAATATACAAATATGTCAAAAAAAACCAGAGGTAACCTAAATCTGGAAAAAAAACAGTGTATTTAACAGATAGTCTGAAATATAAAAAAACCAATAGTTACTACAACACCTCACTAAATGTTCCCAAACGAGGTTGCGGTTGCATCCTAGAAAATGATGCACCAGGATGGTGCGACCCCATGACTCCTGTAGGCCCAGGTGCCAAGACGAAAATTGAGCTGGAACGCTCCCATAGCTTGTTCCCAAATCGACATACTCCCATGATGACTTGACTGTGGCTGTAGTGGTTTCTCTAGGTGGTCAAATAAGGTCTATGACTTCATAGTAGGGTTTCTCCCAAATGGCTAAAAAACATTCCCAGTTTTATTTCTCATTTTAAACATGAGCAAAAAGTAAAGGGAAGAAGAAATAATTGAGGAACTTTTTAGAAGCAATAGTATAGAAAAACCGACCATTAAAACTGGAACAAAAACCAATCTCAGGTAACCTTGAACTGTTTTGAGTGTGAATACATGGACAAACGACATTGAAATGATTTATTTGAGGAAATATCTGTAAAAATATATTGAATTTATAAAAATATTGGAGGTTCAATAAATTTAAAACCTACAGAGAAATGATAATTATTTCTAATATTAATTGAGAATTGCATATGTTTGGTTATGTCTAACCAAAAAATATATTAATATATAATTTTCCTTGAGTGAATATTCAATAATCGAAATAATCTACATAAAATCCAAATAATGAGTTGACTAAGAAATTTAACAATGAACCTAATATCTCAAAGGTTCCATCACAAAAACCAAGACTATACATAAAAAATTACTATGAAAAAGTAGATCTCACCGAATGATTCCTATTTATACTCCAACAGGAGTTGTCACCCACATGTCTCCTCACTCCAGACAATCCCTGGTGGTAACTTTTTACTTTACGTTAAATTTCTTATGTGATAAAATAAGTTGGAGGAAATCATCCGCCATTCTATATGGTATATCTATTCGACACCACAGCTCACAGTCAAGTAAAGAACGAGAGGCGTTTCTCCGCCAAGGTAAACGTCAAATTCTCTCAGAACCCGAATAATGCTCGATAGGTGGAGTACGTTCCATCACCGAGGTATGACGTCACCTCAGTGGTCCTATACGAGAATTTAAATGAGAGACCGAGGGAAAATAATAATAATAATTATTAAAGAGCTACTTTCGTAACGTGACCGTTACACAACGTATATTAAGTCTTTTCAACGCTTCTCATTTGTTTCGAGCCTCGTTCATATCTCGTATATTAATATTATACACGGATTATACGGCATATGACAGAGGCTCGAAACAAATGAGAAGCGTTGAAAAGCCCTATTACAAAGAAATAAAAACAACTATTTAGTGATGACATAAACGTTCAAATTTTTGCCCATCATTTTCGTTGCAAACATTTACTCTTTCAAGAGTAGATTGAACAGCAGTCTCAATTTCTGCTCTCGATATGCTTTGAATGGCGTTTAGTATTCTCTGGATAATGTATTCTAGATTAGTGTATGATGGGCAACAATTTGAATACTTAGGTCGTCACTAAGTAGTTCTTTTTGTTCTGTGTTATATTTAATTTTAATAGTATTGTTTCTCTTTATATTGTTGTTTTAATTAATTATATTTTTATACGTTGACATCTGGAAAATGTTATTTTGTTTTTTTCCACAGCACACTACTTTTCATTAACTTAGTTTACCGGTGATAGTAACAGTTATGTATAAAGTTTACACGTTTCTCGAGATATCTTGAGATAGAAAAAAGGTATCGACATGCGGTTTTCGCTATTCTATTGATAATTTAATCTAATTTTATAAAGTATGATTAAAAATGCATACTTGTATTTAATATTTTCCAAAGAAAACTAGATTTCGGAAAAAAAAATAAATAACGCCTCCCAGCTGGCTTATTGCTTATTAGGATGGTTCAAAATTATCACGCTTACATTGAAGAAAAAGATCTGTCTTCAACAAGACCCAGTTTTCAAAATTTGATTTAGCAGAACCGGACATACAGCCATTTTTTCGTAACAAGGTTCCCACTCACCCCCACCTCTTATTTGCAAAGGTAGAATTAAACTTGTTAAATCAAATATGCACAGAATTTGACGAATAATACAATAATCGGATTTCCAGTGCCCCTTCATTAGGAAAATTTTGTAAAATTTAGATTTTTTTATTTTTGATATTCAATTACGCCCTCTAGCGGTGGACCCACAATTATGAAAATAATTTCCAGGCTTTTCCTGAGGCAACTTTTGTTATAAAATTTTTTATTTCAAAGCTCTACTATAAACGGTTCCTGAGATATGGCCGAGAGCCATTCTTATTGGGACACCCGGTACATACGTTAAAGTTACAAGGAATAAAATACACCTGCATAATAAACAAATACAGGGTGTTTCATTAATAATTGTCCATATAGTAACTGGAGAAACCTTAGCACAAAATACGAAGATTTAACCTAAAGCACTTAAATAAAATGTGGTCCCTTACTGAGTTACAGGGTGTTTTATCTAAAAATTTAAAAACTATTTTTGCCCAGTATTTTAAAACTATTCGACGTATACTTTTCATACTTGGCAGAAAGTGCGACTACTATACACCCTACTAAATTATGATAAACAAACGTTTCTAGGTAGTACCAGAGACGTACGACAGGGGATAGTGAATGGTTGACCCTTCTCAAATTCTACGCCACTCTAGGAATTACTATTTTAGTGCCCTTTTTAGATTCTCCAATACTTTCTACGTAAATAATATATACTCTTCGTTGGTAAATAACGATAAAGTTATTAGCTTTCGAGATATTTGAAGTTAGATATGAAACGGCACAGTTATTTTGATTAATTTACGATATGATTCATATGATTAAAATTTAAAAATTATTTGTACCCAGTACTTTCAAACTATTTGGCGTATCCTTATCATACTTGGCAGAAAGTGTAGGTACTGTACACCCTACTAAATTAAGATAAACAAACGTTTTTAGCTACTACCAGAGGCGTACGATAGGGGATAGTGGCTGGTTGACCCTTCCCAAATTCTACGCCACTGACGAAATTGCTATTTTAGTGTAATTTTTTGAATTTCCAGTACTTTTTATGTAAATAATATATTCTTCCTTCGGAACGATAAAATGATTAGTTTTCGAGATATTTGAAATTAAAAATGAAGCTACACAATACTTACATTAATCAAAATAACCGTGTCGTTTCATTTTTAACTTCAAAGATCTCGAAAACTAATGACTTTATCGTTACGAATGAAGAGTAAATTATTTTCATAGAAAGTATTGGAGAAACCAATAATTGAACTAAAATAGCAATTCCGCCAGTGGCGTAGAATTTGGAAAGGGTCAACCATTCACTTTCCCCCGTCTTACGCCTCTGGTAATAGCCCGAAACGTTTGTTTAACATAATTTAGTAGTTTGTATAGTACCTATACTTCCTGCCAAGTATGAAAAGGATACGTCGAATAGTTTTAAAATGCTGAGCAAAAATAGTTTTTAAATTTTTAGGTAACTCAGTAAGGAACCACATTTTATTTAAGAGTTTTAGGTTAAATCTTCGTATTTTGTGCTAAGGTTTCTGCAGTTACTATATGGACAATTATTAATGAAACATCCTGTATATTGTATGTATTTCTGCATAAACAAAACAAAAATCCGCGGTCATATTTTGCCCATATTGTCATATTAAATTCAAAAATTCGGTCCGCGAGCATATTTTTGAAGTTATACTTCTTTAGGCGCGATTGAGAGTAAAATTTTTCATAAATCGCATGCGCACACAGACAGTATGACGTTTAGTTGCTAATCTTTCAAATTATGTATCAGCGCAAGCGCAAATAAGCCATTAAAATAATGTATTAGTGTTTTTTAGTAAATGTATTATTTATTATAATTTTGTGTCTTTGGATTTGTCTTCCTTGGGCGTAAAATAATAAAACATCTATTTTTATATTTCACTTGTCACCGTGATGTGTAATTATGTATATCTGAAACGTCAGTAACATGCGCCTTGATGGCCTGGTTGGTAGAGCATGTGACCAGAGATCGAGAAATCGCGAGATTGCGGGTTCAATTCCCGGACGATTCATACTTTTTTCTTTTTGGTTAATTTGGTTAATTTTTGCTAATTATTGTTAATTTTTTGTATTGTAACTGTTAAATATATTTATTTCGTTGAAATTATATAATAGAAGTATAACTTCTTACGTGCGTACAAAGTACACACACATTCTTTTTTTAATTTTATAATTTTTTTTTGCATTCGGATTAGCGAATTTCGGATTACCAGGGTTCGAATTATCGACGCTCTACTGTATGTTGGACTGAGCAGTAGATCAGGCTTGATAATTTTTGGCTCAGCCGTAACTTATATACAAATTGTGTTAGTTTTGCAGTGCATTAATATTGTATTTAGGTTCGTTAACACTGGTTTTGATTGTGCTGGCTGGTTGTCACTTGTGCTGGTATAATATTCGCGATCGATACTGTAGGTATCTACACGCGAACATGCGGTAGTAGGTACTGCATTTTGATCTAACCATATAGTGATCAGTATCAGAGTCTGGTTCTCTTAATACTCTTAGGTCTTCTATCTGTACGTATGTTTCTTGTTTTGTTATAGCATAATTCACAATTGACATCTCGTCGGTAGGATATAAGTCGACTTAATAAAAATCCATGCCGATTGGAGATAAATACACATAACAATACTTTGTTAAAACTATCACTTTTATATTGATAAAAAACTTTTGGATATTAGTAAGAAACTCGATTAAAATGTTTAAACCGTTCTCCTTTTTTTAGTTATGCAACGCCTATTCTATTATTATTTTTCCTTTGTATCTTCCCCCTTTCCAAATTTCATCTCATAAATTATATTTATGTGTTTCAATTCACACGAGGTTTTTTTAATCGACATTTTTAATCAATTTTGGTTATGATGCCCATCGCATGATATAAATTTTCGCATAGGTGATATTAAATAAATTAATTAATTATACTGTCGGAATCATTAGCTCATTGGTCTAGCATTATCGTGAGGTAATAAAATTAATAAATGGTTATTTCGTATCTTATCTTTATTACTATAGTTACGGTCTTTCAATATTAACATTATACGAAATATATAAAAAATGCTTCTGCTGTATAAACCTTGAGTTCTGGCCTTAGGTTAAACAAATGTTCGAAAAGAAGGTAAAGGTATAGGTAGAACACGTAAAATCTGAAAAGAAAGAAGAAGAATTCAGCTAGGTATGCTTTTTCGGTATTTTCTGGTAATGCATACTTGATCAGTATCTTTTAACTGTTTCCTTTTGAGTCTCTATTATTTTCAATAAGACTTTAATCTCACTTGATGTTGGTAACCTAAAATATTGTGCCTGCAGAGCCAATAAGAAGTAGTCATGGAACATGTAAGCTGGTAGTGTTGCTAGACTGTAAAAAATAAATATCTGGATAATATTCAAAGCCAAAAAAATTTTTGTTCTTCTGGAGATGGATACGGAATAATCTTTGATTCGTGAGGGGTTTGAACTTCCTTTGCCTATCCCAGGACATTTCATATCTAACGAACGACACTGTATACGAAATTTCCATAACAATCACTTATTGGCCGAGAAAAGTCTACATGGGATCTTTGAAATTCATTTTAGCATTAGTTTTGAGTAGATATATGACTTGGAGTAATTGTTGATGATCATTTAACCAGGCCATATTTCCTCCCGCAATGATCGAAGGCGAATCTTACCTAATTTTCCTACAGGAGAAAGAGTTAACAACTCTTTTAAAGAAATTCCTTTACAGCTGAGATAACACTTATGGTGCATGTATGATAGTGAACCAGCTAGAGAAATAGGCAAGAAAGAGTTTTTGATACCCTCCGTTAAGATAGGCAAAATGTTCTCACTCCCAGAATTTTTTTTCACTTCCTTCCTTCACTTCGAACCTCTACATTGAAGACCAGTTGGATGTTCCAATAAATTTTGCAATATTTGAGCGCCGTATTGTGTAGCATTAAAAGACCCTTCCACGTTAACTACATAACCACCTATAGTAGTTCTAGTAAATGGTTTACATAATAATTTTCTTTTTTGACAAGAATATCTAATATTTGCGATGATATTACTGGCACTCTTTTGGTGCTGCAAGTATGTGCCATCTCAAATTATGGCTAAGTGATCTACTAAATCGTATAACTTATTTGCTATAGAAGACACCTGGTCGACAAAGAATTCCCGCGAATGAGCCTTATATCCAAAATTATGTGGCAATACTTTTTGGAAACACTATAAGACTGAATTCTTTTGAACATTTTTTTAATTTCAAATATTGCAACAATACATGCGTCCGAGTTTTTAGTCACCAATTTAATCAAAAATATGACCAATAGTTGTGTAATAGTCCTGTTCTCAGATTCTCTCATGGAAGAAGATTTCATTTCTCTTACAGAGCCGATATTATCCCAAGTAAGCCTGTCAAGGTTTTAACTTTTTCATCGGTCAACTACAATTCTCTTATTTCATCGTGCAAACTAATATTGACGCCTCATGCTAACTTATCTAAAAAATAGCCTAACTCGGATGTTCCTATTGAACATTCATTATGATTGTTACTTTATTTCAGACAATTCTTCATGATAAAATCTATATTTTAGTATGTGCTTTATTCAGGGCCACCGCTAAAGTGTTGGCCGCCCGTGTGCAACTTAATATTTGCCGCCCCCTTTTAACACTTTAGTCGTTTCAACATAGGTACTAGTATTTAAAGAAATGTGCAGGAGATACATCGTAACCGTAACGGGTATATGAAAAATAATTGCTCTGATCTCGACGTTACTTTTAGACCTGGATCCCGCGTACCAAAAAAAGTTGGTTAATAGCAAGCTGAAAATTTGTTAATAGCTTAACGGTGTCTAGTCGGACAAACTTTGATGTATGGGAACACTGGAACAGGGAAAGTTTTAATTGTGGAACTGGTTAAAAATTGGGAACGTCATAGTACGAAAACGTTCCATGTATTTTGTCGAACATAACTTCCAATTGATTTGTTACCATTTCATTAAACTCTCATGCAAAAATCAGACTGGTGTCTATATCACCAACTGGGCATTTTAATGAGTGAAACAAGAAGAACATGTCAAATGACAGGAATCATGTTGGTTAGTAATAGCAGTCTGATTTTTGCATGAGAGTTTAATGAAAGGGTAGCAAATCAATTGGATGTTCTGTCCAACAAAATACATGGGACGTTTTCGTAATCTGACGTTCCAAATTTTTAAACTGTTCCACAATTAAAACTTCCCCTGTTCCAGTGTTCCCGTACATCAAAGTTTGCACGACTAGACACCGTTAAGCTATTAACAAATTTTCAGCTTGCTATTAATCGACTTTTTTTGGCACGCGGAATCCAGCCCTATTTGAAATACAGTAGTGTGCAAAAGAAACAGGCACACTACTATATATCTATTACAAACAAAATCGTTTATCAAAAGCGTGTCTAAAATCATCAAACTCTCAACTTAGAGTGAACTATAACCCATCTATAACCATACATAAGCATAAAGGAACAATATTATAACAGAGCAACCATCGAGTAATAAAAAAGATTTTTTTAAACCATCGAGTAATAAAAAAGACTTTTTTATTACTCAATGAGAGCAACTCAACAAGCACTTATCTAAATTCTCGGAAAGTATTATATTGTCGTGTAAATCATAAATGTTTAGAATTTAAAAAATTCGCATATGACCACGTAGATAAAAATATCCTTAAAGTCCGAAAACCGCCAGCCACTTTGAATTAAAAAGCATTCCCGGAACTACTTTATGACTACAGCTACAAAAGGGCAGTTCATATATAATAAATAATATTTTCTGTCATTTTTGTTTAGATTGTTTGGAATATTAGAGTTTATAGAAATATCTGAATCATTACTATTTGATTTTTGAATTTATTTTCGTTTAAAAAAATATTATCATCAGTGGACTACTTTTGGCCGCCCCTATAATCGGCCGCCCGTGTGCGATGCACACTTTGCACACATGGTAGCGGCGGCCCTGGCTTTATTCGTTATATAACAGTAGCTATGGCGTATCACAGTCCTAGGATAAGGCAGTGTCACAATTATTTCAGTGGGTACTTTATAGAGAGCTAAATACAGTGGTCCAGAAGAATCTGATATTTGATGAAAAATGACGTTTTAGGGGGCAGGGGAGGGGATGGCTAGCTATAATTTCACTAAGTCTTATTTTTTAAATATATGAAATGTAAAAAACATGGAAATATTTATTCAGGTCGTACAGATCTCAAAAACTATGATTAGCCCCGCAAATATTTTTATGCCCATCGTACATGTGTGGGATTATGGTAGGTCGAAATCGATTGCCACGTCCTCCAGCAAGCTTATAAGACCTGTGACTGCCATAAGAAGAATCTAGATGAGTATTCCACAATGTGATATAGACATAGACCACTTAATTCGATAAATGCGCCATGGACAAAGTGAGTGTATAGAAAATCAAAGAAGAGCCATTTATTATTAATTTTTTGACGAAAATTACGTTGCAAATTTGTTTATAATGTTATCAAATAATAAGAATGTTTTTTTTTAACTAAGTTAATGGCACTGGCGTAGCCAAAAGGCCAGTCATGTTTTATTATAGTTTTATCAACCATTGCTTAATACTTACATTTATATACGTGGTACATTGAGTAACAATAATTTGTATACAATACAATAATGGTATGTTAGTAAATGCCTAATAATTTTGTATGCATATTTTGATTATTTTTTTTATTTATTTTTTTTTTGTTTTTTTTTTTGTTTTTTTTAATTTTTTTATTTCTTTTCGTTTTATTAGGATTTATGTATATTTTTTTATTGTTTTGTTTTTTTATATTATTATTATTATTTTTTATTTTTTAGTTTTTTTTTGCTTTTTATTTTTTATTTTTTAATTATTTTTTCGGTTTAGGCTTACAATGAATAAGAATGTTAGAATGTATATTTACATAAATAAATATTTAAAAAATATATTTTTTGTCCTAGGTTTTACATTTTTTGCCATCAGTAGTTGAGTTATACAGTATAGAGTTATTTTATAGGTAGTTGTCGCATAATAGGTCTGGATCCCGCGTATGAAAAAAAAGTTGATTAATAGCAAGCTGAAAATTTGTTAATAGCTTAAGGGTGTCCAGTCGGATAAACTTTGATATATGGGAACACTGGAACAGGGGCAGTTTTTATTGTGGAACAGGTTAAAAATTTGGAACGGTCACACCACGAAAACGGCACATTTATTTTTTCCGACAGAACAGACTTAAACTCTTCGAACAGAGATTAAACTCTCATGCAAAAATTAGACTGCTATTTATCACCAAATGGGCGTTTTAATGAGTGGAACATGTAGAATATGTCAAATGACAGGAATTATAACCGGTGATAAATAGCAGTCTGATTTTTGCATGAGAGTTTAATCTCTGTTCGGAGAGTTTAAGTCTGTTCTGTCGGACAAAATAAATGTGCCGTTTTCTTGGTGTGACCGTTCCAAATTTTTAACCTGTTCCACAATTAAAACTGCCCCTGTTCCAGTGTTCCCATATATCAAAGTTTATCCGACTAGACACCCTTAAGCTATTAACAAATTTTCAGCTTGCTATTAATCAACTTTTTTCATACGCGGGATCCAGACCTATAAGTGATCTTTGGAATTAGTAAGTAAATTAGTAAGTAAATTTTCGGCATTGTATATTAATATCAAAAGCCTATTCATTAAATCGAAACGTATTAAAAGAACGGCATAAATGAAGCCAATTTATTAATAAAACTGATCAAAAACTTGTCTACTATCGTTATTATAATAAGAAAAGTGAATTTTTTATATGCAAATGAAGCCCGTTTCAAATACCATGATGCGGAAAGATTGCTTTGTAAAGTCCACTTATGATAGATGAAAGACTTTCGATAGATATAATAACTAAAATATTGTGTAATGTTATTTCTATTTCATTAAATACTGATTAGGAATCCACATAATTAATTACGAGACAAGCCATTGAGTGACCGCGGTTGATAAATTTGTCGTCAGGATCTGAATATAAAAAATCACTAAGCCGTTCTTCCACTTTGAGTGGCCCGGTTCAAGTTCGAGATACCGACACCAAGCCGACTAATGGGCCAACATACACATATACTTTTTAGATGACATCATTTTCTCATCAAACCCTAATAAAAATAACAATGTTCATCGACTGAACCTAGGCGCCAGGTAAATTTAACACCACTTTGCAGACAGACACGATCAATACTTTTGGGGACAAATAACACCATAAATTGTTGGTTTGTCTGGAATTTCTTGTTATAGAAAGAAAGCTCTCTTTTCTCTTAAATAAGGTTACTTTTTATTTAAGACTGTTTTACGTAATATTCAAGGTCATATCTACTTTAAAATTTTAATAAGTATTTTATTATGGTAGGGGAGCCCAAGCGGGGATTTTTGCAGTTACTCGAGCGCGTCAGATTATCACACAGGAAGAAACCTTGTACCCTGTAAATGTACCCCTACCATATATTGGATCTTAATACAGGGAAGTTCGTTAAGTAGGGCCCGAAAAAAATTTATTCTTAGAAAAACTCGAAATCGTTACATTAAGATAATACTCTGGGCTAATTAGCAAAATACAAAAGTTATTTACCAGCAATGTTATTGCTGGAATCGACTCTTATGATTGTATATATTAATAATATAGGTATGCAAAGTCCGCAGAGAGTGTGCTACTCTTTTTATAAACAAAATGGCGCCCGAAAATCGTGTTTTTTTTTTTTCAATTTTTGCTCTATAACTCCAAAGATTTTAACTTTACACCAAAAATACTCAAACAAAAATTCACCGCAATTAAATTCTGCACAGAGACGTGTTTTTCCTGATTTCCTTCGACGAAAATTTTTCCCGGAAAATGCCGGTTTTTCCAACAAATCTTTAATTTTCAACTAATATTTTAGATAAGTAATTGTTTATCAATAATGAAATAACTTGGTAGGTAGTATAAAAGATCTTTTTGTAGAGATTATAATTCCAGAAGCCAATGGAAATTGAATGAACAGTTTAGCAACAATTGAATTGTTAATTAAAAATTTGCGGTCGCTATAATAACCACAATAATTATGATACATAAGAATAACTATGATTTTTGTATAAAAAGACACTGTACCTATCGAATGTACTTTACAGAATTGAAATTGGACAATTTAGGTGGCCTCAGGAATATTTTAAAATTACAAACAATTTTTTGGCTTATAAACAAATAGAATATCTCGGGAAATATTAAATTAGATTAAATCATACAAACGGTATTGGAAAAAAAGCGGCAGGACGCTTCTTTTAAAAGAAAATAAGTTTAATTGTGATGAGTGATTTCTGAGATACAACCGGTTAAAATTGACCAGCATTTACGGCAATGATATAAACAATAGAATCATAATTTTCGAACAATCACCTTTTTATTTTTATCCTCTTTCTTTACACCAACTTTCATATCTTTAAAATAATCACAACATATATTATTATACTAAAAACTATCGATATTACGAGTGAAAATTGCCAAAAATAGCAAAATTCCAATCAAAAATCAGGTTGGAGAAAATGTAATCTCAAAGTTCAAAGTCGGTATACGTTAAAAAAAAATGTATTTTCTTGGCTTCCCATGGATCAATTTTCTTCATTTTTTTTTTGTTCCCAAGTAACTCGAGTAGAGCCATTTAATTAACGCATTATTAAATGTCAAATTTGCTTTTGTTTTGTTATAATAGATTAATTTATTTATACGAAAAGGAAACTACGGGCCGGTTGTTCGAACGCTAATCAACATTGATCACTATCAAATATTTAATTACTCTCACAACTGTCAATGTCAACTTTGGTTGGGTTGCTGAAAACATAGTTAATTATAAATATGAGATTGGGTAGTCAATTAACATAACAATTATTAACATAATTGATTAAATAATTTCATAATTGCCATCAATAATTATGTTTTCGGCAACCCAACCAAAGTTGACATTGACAGTTGTGACAGTAATTAAGTATTTGATAGTGATCAATGTTGATTAGCGTTCGAACAACCGGCCCTACATATTTTTTCCAGCTGTAGACTTTTTTTAGATAAACTTACTAGAAGTGTACCTTTTAACGTTAAAAACACAAATATTCTCATTTGAAAGCTGTATAATTATTTAAACAATCTTTATTTAAACAAATTAAAAATTTTGTTATAATAAATAAATTAATTTATTATAACAAAACAAAAGCAACTTTGACATTTAATAATGGGTTAGTTAGATGGCTCTACTCGAGTTACTTGGGAACAAAAAAAGAATGAACAAAATTGCACCATAAGAAGCCGAGAAAATGCTTTTTTTTAACGTATACCGATTTTGAACTTTGAGATTATATTTTCTCCAACCTAATTTTTGATTAGAATTTTGCTATTTTTGGCAATTTTCACTCGTAATATCGATAGCTTTATTATAATAATATATGTTATCATTATTTTAAGGATATGAAAATTGGTGTGAAGAAGAAGGATAAAAATAAAAAGGTGATGGTTCGAAAATTAAGATCCTATTGTTTATATCTTTGCCGTAAATGCCGGTCAACTTTGACCGGTTGTATCTCAGGAACCACTCATCACAATTAAACGTTTTTTCTTTTAAAAGAAGTGTCCTGCCGCTTTTTTTCCAATACCGTTTTCATGATTTAATTTAATTTAATATTTCCCGAGATTTGTTTATAAGCCAAAAAATTGTTAATAATTTTAAAATATTCCTGAGGCCGCTTAAATAGTCCAATTTCAATTCTGTAAAGTACATTAGATAGGTACAGTGTCTTTTTATACAAAAATAATAGTTATTCTTATGTATCATAATTATTGTGGTTATTATAACGACCGTAAATTTTTAATTAACAATTCAATTGTTACTAAACTGTTCAATCAATTTCTATCGGCTTCTGGAATTATAATCTATACTAAAAGAGCTTTTATGATACCAAGTTATTTAATTAATAATAAACAATTACCTATCTAAAATATTAGTTGAAAATTAAAGATTTGTTGGAAAAGTCGGCATTTTCCGGGAAAAATTTTCGTCGAAGTAAATCAGGAAAAACACGTCTCTATGCAGAATTTAATTACGGTGAATTTTTATTTGGGTGTTTTTGGTGTAAAGTTAAAATCTTTAAAGTTATACAGCAAAAATTGAAAAAAAAACACGATTTTCGGGCGCCATTTTGTTTATAAAAAAAGTAGCACACTATCTGTGGACTTTGCAAACCTATATTATTAATTTATACAATCATAAGATTCGATTCCAGCAATAAAATTGCTGGTAATAAATAACTTTTCCCCAAAATGGCCTGTTCTCCGATAATCTGCCCAGACTATAAGGTAAGTTAAGTATTCTTTTTCTCATGATCATCTTTCAGTGCGTCACATTTTTTCGATTGTATGTGACAGAAAAAAAGGCACGTCCGAGATTACAGACATTTACAACATTTATTCTAGTTATTCTAGTCGTCGATAGATGGCGCCATAATAAAAAAAATATTTTTTTTAATTAGATAATAATATTACAAATATAATCTGTATAATTTATAAGACTATACAAATCAAAGAAAATACCATTTTATAAATGCAAGAAACACATTTGATTTGTTTTTATTCCAAATTGAAAATAAAATGTGACAACTGTCAGATTTAACTAAAATGTCATGTTAGAATAAATGTCATAAATGTGTATTATCACGGACTTACCCTTTTTCCTATTATTTGTTACGCACTGAAAAATGCTCATGAAAAGGACAATACATGCACAACAGTGTATATCTGACGGTTTAAGCAGGGCGTAAGAAAATGGGTGAGTGACAAAGTTTCACAAGAAAAAAGCGAATATTTCGAGAAATAAAAGTTGTTCACTATTTTTTAAAAATCTATCGAATGATACAAAAAACGACCCCACACGGAGGGGAATGGGGGGTAAATTTAAAATTTTAAAAAGGAACCCCGCAATATTTCGCGAAATGAACTTCAGATCGAAAAACTGCAAAATATATTCGATCATATTTAATATTTTTAGAAAATCTATCGACACCAAACACGACCCACCACAGACTTGGGGTGGGGGCAGTGGCGGCTCGTGGTAATTTAAGGAGGGTGTTCAATTAAAGAATGTAATTATACAAACGGTGAATAAGCGCTGCAGGCGAAAAATTTTTGGGGCCTCGCCAAAAGATGTTCTGTAAAATGAAACCTATCTTTGACCCGATTAGTCAGGATGTCACACACTTTTTTTGTTTTGTGCAGAATATGGTACCTACTGAATGATTGCGCTTCTTCGGTGGTGAAGGTGGAGGCAGAAGTTACGAATATTGAAATGGCTTTGTCAAAACTGTTTAAAAATCCGTTGGAACGGATGGAACTAAACATGGAAAACAAAATAAAGAATGTTGTTTATCACACCCACATAATCACGAAGTTTTTCTATATTGTTCAACTTTAAAACGATGTTTAAACTTTTTGTTTCTTATTGCACATTCTTGTACCAAGTTTATCTCCGGCCAAGTTAGTCCATTCTTTTTACAAGAAGTCGATTTTCAAAACTATTTGCATTTTCTTTTATAAACATCACTGAATAAGGCTCCATCCTAAAAAACTACCTACCAATATTGTATTTAATAAAATCCCACAACTGAAAATGCCAAACTGTGAATCGAAACGCTCGGCACCGGTCTCTGTGTGCAGTGCACAAATCGTCAATGTTTTAATATAGGAGAATCACTGGTTCACGGATTTAAGAGCTCTCGTTTTTCTATAGGGTTACTGTATAGTGGCTGGGTTCAATTTGAATTCTGCACTTATCACGTGCATCTAGCGTAGCGGTGTTGTGCAAATAAATTATGAGATTAATAAATACAGTTATATTTTAATGATACTATGATATTTATGAGATTTAAGAAAAAATATTTTAATGGTATTTATGAGATTTTTAAAAATATGTGCTTTAATGAAATTTGATTGGGTGTTCACTGCACAAGTGAACCAATGGAGAAACCGCCCCTGGGTGGGGGGTTACTTTAAAATCTTAAATAGGAGCCCCCATTTTTTATTGCAGATTTGGATTCCTTACTTAAAAATAAGAAACTTTTATACGAGACATTTTTTCGAATTATGGATAGATGGCGCTATAATCAGAAAAAACAATTGTTGGAAATGGAAAATTAAATTAAAAAATGGAAAGTCCCCACTAAAATGGAAAACTTTACTTAACTTTTTTTGGTTTTAGGACCTAATCTTCAGAATCCAATAGGTCCCCATAACACTCGAGTAACTGCAAATTTAGCATACTTTCCTCCCCTACTATTAGGTCAATGATTCGATTTAAGCTCTATTAGATATAATTCATTTAAGTACATTCATTTTTAAGTAGTTGGTTTTTATTTTATTTCATTTTGTCTGCATTTAGAATTTTTAGAAAAATATCACAGTTAGGTCACAGATGATGAAAAAATCTTTACTGAATCTTGTTGGGCGGACTACCTATTTGAATAATGAAAAAGTTACTGATCGTGGTTCATAATAATTAAATATTGGCAAATGTAAAGGCACGTAGTCACAATTTAACCTAACTTTTTAGAAAGTTTTTTGTAACTAAGAGAATCCTTAAAATAATCTATAATTTTTTTTCTTTTCAGGTGCTTCCTCCAGTTTTGCTGTAGAAAGGAGGTATCAATTGTAAGTAATAATATATTTAATATTCACTCTATTTCTTTGACCAAAATGACCATAAAATATAAAATTTGAAAACAACTAAATCGGCAGTATTATATATGTACTCACTACTTATGTAGCCTATCCACTGCAGCCTGTTTATGACCTAGTAATATCTGGTTCCCTACAAAAGAGTTAAAGCTTAAAATTTTAGCGCCTATGCCATAATCCGTTTTCTTGTACGCCTTTATAAATCGTGACCAGACATCTCGTAATGCAACAGTTTGTAACCATACAAATGATAACGGACAATTCACAACAGTGAAAGTTCGTAACGGCGACAGTTCTTAAGCGCGACATTTCGTAACTATACATATTCGTAACGGACAATTCGTAACGTCAAAATAGAATTATTCTGTTTATTTTTGTTAAAGTGGAAACTAACTTTTATTACAGTATTGACTGAATTGAAATTACGGTTATCAATTTACTGAACGAGCATCAGGACGAACATTTTCAAGACATTTCATATTTTAGTGCTGTCGCCAGGGGGGTACAACGGTCTCTTTTATTCAGATGGACTTACCCAAATTTTTTTTATGTATTTTGACCTGTAGAACACGAATTTTTTGGATAACAGTTGATCCGGATTTCGATAAGATTGTTATAAACAAAAAACTTGAGGAATTACATAACAGCGATTTTTCGCAAAACAAAACATTTTTTTGTATTTTTTTGGTCATTCTAAGTAAAAAATATTCTTACAAGTTTTTTCGTAGGATGCATAGTTTTCTAGATAAACGCGGTTTAACTTTCAAAAAATCGAAAAATTGCAATACTTGAACCTAGTCTAGGCGCCAAATAGAGGTCACCGTGTCATATTCAATTCTGATGGACAAACTCAACGGTTTCTTATGGATTTTTGGCTGCTGATTACGAATTTCGAGGGGGGATTTCGATCCGAGTGGTCAAAAAATTGTTATAAACAATTTAATTGTTTATAAATTGTTTATAAGGCTCTGGCTCATAAACTAAAAGAGATACAAAAAATGTTTCAAATAAAATTTGTTCCTTAATAAAAAGCCGAAGAAAAAACCGTTTACTAAATTTAAATCTAACAATTATAACTCAAGATATTGTAAAATTAGTGCACAATGCAAATTGCAAAATAGGTATTTTTCGAAGCTTTATCGATCGTAACTCGGCTTGTACGCATGCAAATAAGTCTTATAGAAGGTGTCGTTTTAAAGCTTAATTAACAGGCTTTCAAACAAAGTTTGTTAAATTACTTGATCTTCATTTGTTTTAAAGTTATATCCGTTTGAAGTTACAATTTTCTTAAAAATATTGTACATTCATTTGTTTATAAGGGTTTCAAGCAAATTTGAGCCATAAACATTTATACTTTAATGAACAATAATGATAGAAAAACTCAAAAAGAACAATTTGAGGTTATAAAAATGTTCATATGTTTATTTTTGGCCAAGATGTTGATATTTTAATGGCGCGCGCTATGAGGCTCAAGATCGGCTCACCGCGTAAAGGTTCACGCGCTAACTTCTCGATGCAAATTATAATTTCTATGTATACATACGTTATCTTCATTTTTCATTTTTGAAGATCCTAATAAAATTTTATCATATAATTCTTATAATTAAATCATCATACTGTACCTCGTATCACCTTTCATTCTATTTACATTGTCTTCTATTTTTTGCACTAAATGAGAAAAAAACATTAAAAACTAATATTTCAGAAGTATAACTAAAAAGTAAGTTGATATTATTTATTAATACTATTTTTACAAACATTTTTTTTGCATCTGCAAATCTGCATAGAGATATACAGGGAATATCAGCTTTTTTACATCTGCATAAGTTCTTAGCGAAATTTTAACAGTTACATGGTGGCATAAGTCTGTTCTTGTAGGCAGTAAAACTAAAACTTTTTGAGGCTTCAGAGTCTAATTATCTATATGATATCCATATAAAGTGGATCTAGTTCTTTTGCAGCATCATCAAGGCCCGTCAGTTGTGTGTATGCCGCCACATCATAAATGCTCGTTTTATATGCAATGATGATGCTGCAAAAGAACTCGATCCATTTTTATATGGATATCACATATTGGCTCATTTTCATGCGTAAAAGCCGAGTTACGATCGATAAAGCGTCGAAGAATACATACTTACAAGACTGTGAGCCAATCTTGCGCCTCATAGCGCACCATTAAAATATCGACATCTTAGCCAAAAATAAACTTACGAACATTTTCGTAAGCTCAAATTGTTCCTTTTGAGTTCTTTTATCATTATTGTTAATTAAAGTATAAATGTTTATAGCTCAAGTTTGCTTGAAACCTTTATAAATAAATTAATGTACAATTTTTTTAAGAAAATTATAACTTCAAACGGGTATAACTTTAATACAAATGAAGATCAAATAATTTAACAAACTTTGTTTGGAAGCCTCTTAATTAAGCTTTAAAAGGACACCTTATAAGGCTCATTTGCATGCGTAGAAGCCGAGTTACGATTGGTACAGCTTCGAAAAATACTTATTTTGCAATTTGCATTGTGCACTAATTTTACAATATCTTGAGTTGTAATTGTCGGATTTAAGTTTAGTAAACGGTTATTTCCTCGGTTTTTATTAGGGAACAAATTTTATTTGAAACATTTTTTTATCTCTTTTAGTTTATGAGCCAAAGCCTTATAAACAATTTATAAACAATTAAATTGTTTATAACAATTTTTTGACCACTCCGATCGAAATCCCCCCTCGAAATTCGTAATCAGCAACCCAAAATCCATAAGAAACCGTTGAGTTTGTCCATCAGAATTGAAAATGACACGGTGACCTCTATTTGGCGCCTAGACTAAACCCGAATAACTTTTGATTAAAAAATAAAATAGCAATTTTGCTTAACGCATTCGAATGTTCAAGTAAAATTATAACGGTTTTGATTATTTGCATTGCTAAAAATTAATTTTTTTTGTCAAACAAAGCTATAAACAATAAAAAAAATTTATTTTTAGCAATGCAAATAACCAAAACCGATAGAATTTGACTTTAGCTTTCAAAAGCAGAATTGCTAATTTATTTTTTAATCAAAAGTTATTCGGGTTCAAAAGTTGCAATTTTTCGATTTTTTAAAGTTCAACCGCGTTTATCTCGAAAACTATGCATCCTACGAAAAAACTTGTAAGAACATTTTTTGCTTAGAATGACCCAAAAAATACAAAGAAATGTTTTGTTTTGCGACAAATCGCTGTTATGTAATTCCTCAAGTTCTTTGTTTATAACAATCTTATCGACATCCGCATCAACTGTTACCCAAAAACTTCGTGTTCTACGGGTCAAAATAAATAAAAAAAAACTTAGGTAAGTCCATCTGAATAAAGGTGGCCGTTGTACCCCCTCTGGCGACAGGACTATTTGGTGGATAAATAAATTTTTAAAATTGGTTTAAAATATGAAGAAATTTGACGAAATAAAACATATCTTATTATAGGAGATATTGTATTTTGTCAAATTTCTTAATTTTTTTCACAGCAAAATTGGATGTCAAATTGTCCTTTGTACACGTCAGATTTTACCGTAAAGAACGTAATTGTTGGTGTAAAGAGGGTTTAACACAGTAAAATAACAATACGTAATCCTGCATCACCTAGAAATAATTATTATTCAAACTAAATATAATTCTATCAAACTATCGCGGTTGAAAAAAAAACACTTTGCTTGGGTAAATATAATGGATGTAGGTACTAGGGAGGTTTTATGGACTTTCTTAAAATTAACAAACAAGTGTAATAAAAGTGAACTAATGGAAGTCGTATAACCAAGGTTGATGTTTGTTGTTAGAGAGGAAGGTGCGGTTGACACTACCAAAGAGAAGAGCTGTAAAACTGTTATTGCGATGGAAGGAGTCAAAGTATATAAAATTCGAGTTTATGGCTACAATTTCATATATATTTTATTTGGCTTTTGTTTTGTTAAACATCAAAGTTAAAGTCAAAATAAAGAAGATTCCAGATAGTCCAGGGCGCATCTGTTTTGAGATGGACGTTGAGAGGTGACTCATATTTTTTTGCAGAAATTTTTTGGAATTAACTCATATAATAATAACAATTGAGGTATCTTCCCACTCAAAAAGGTCCGGAACATTGTTTAAATAATCAAAATGTCAAAAAATGAAGGAAAAATTCGATTTTTTCTTCGTTTTTTGATTATTATTTTAAAAGTATTCACTTCCGATAAAAGTTGAACTAACATAAAAAATGCATAATTAAGTTTCCTACAATATACGATTGGTTAAAAATTTTAAATATTGTCACCCTTGTTGCAAAATAGCAATAATTGCGAAAAAAACATAAAAAAAACAAGTACAGTAGAACCCCGATTATTCGTGTGCGGATTATCCGGGCCGCGGATTATCCGTGCTATGATTTTCTATTGCTTAAATGGCATTTTTGAGGTTTTATCAAAATAGCGTCACTGTAAATCACTCGACGGAAACTCTATACGCGGTGAGGGAGAATAATAATGAAATATTTATTTTTGTTGTTGTCTTTTTATGGTAGGGCCATATGTATGGATATACGTACATATGTATTACAATAAGAAATAAATGTTCGTATTATCCGTGCTTTTCGATTATCCGTGCCAACATCCAGTCCCGAGGAGCACGGATAATCGGGGTTCTACTGTATTCGCATTTTACGTTTTTCAACCATTTATGCTAGACTTAGGACCTTCGTATTTTACCCAGAAAACTTTATGATATAATAAAACAATACTTTTCATTATGATCGGTTCAATAGATTTTGTAAAATAAATTTTGCAATCCAGCTTTCGCCAAAAAATTCATTATTTTTTCAAAATGTTGCAGGACTGAAAATAAAGCAGATAGCAAGTTAAAATTTCTATTACATATAGAAGAATACTACTGTACCTTTCATTTGCAATTTGCAAAATTAAAATCAGTTAACTACCACGGCGTCAGGATTTTTTTAAATAAACATTAATTTTTGGTGCTACGCGCAGGACAGCGGTGTTCGATTCACACAAGTTGATTTCCGCCAACAATTCTTCCTATCTTTATCTAATATATTATTTTCTTATTCTATATTTTGTTGTATTTTAATATTTTAATGCCACAAAAATCAAACTAATTTGATTATTGTTTGTGAAATACTGTTTAAATAATTGCACATGTTTAAGAATAATAAACTTTAATTCTTTAAGTTAGATATGAACAAAGAAAGTTTTTGCTAAAAATGTGTTATTTCAAAAGACAGAGTATGTGTTTTTATTTTGCAATAAGCAAATTTATTTACTTATATCGAAATGTACTAAAAATTAAAATTTATCAATCATTATTAAAGGTCATTGGAATGCCCAATCAGAGTAAACATATCCGCTGTCCTGCGCGTAGCACCAAAATGAATGTTTTTTTAAAAAAATTTCTGACGTCTTGGTTGTCAACCGATTTTAAGTTTGCAAATTGCAAATGAAAGGTACAGTATTCTTCTATATGTAAAAAAATTCAACTTGCTGTCTGCTTTATTTTCAGTCCTGCAACATTTTGAAAAAATGAATTTTTTTTGCGAAAGCTGGATTGCAAAATTTATTTTGCAAAATCTATTGAACCGATCTTAATGAAAAGTATTGTTTTATTATATCATAAAGTTTTTCTGGGTTATATACGAAGGTCCTAAGTGTGGCATAAATGGTTGAAAAACGTAAAATGCGAATACTTGTTTTTTATGGTTTTTTTTCGCAATTATTGCTATTTTGCAACAAGGGTGACAATTTTTAAAATTTTTAACTACACCTGTATTGTAGGAAATTTAATTACGCAAGTTTGATGTTTGTGCAACTTTTCTCGGAAATGAATACTTTTAAAGTTATAATTAAACAACCAAGAAAAAATCGAGTTTTTCCTTCATTTTTTGACATTTTGATTATTTAAACAATGTTCCGGACCTTTTTGAGTGGGACGATAAATCAAATATTATTATATAAGCTATTCTCAAGCAATTTCTGCAAAAAAATATGAGTCACCTCTCGACATCCAAATGTACTAAAATTTTTACAGACGCTCCCGGTATAAGAAAAAGATTTCGTATTCTCGAATTTATATTCGCATGTCTAACTTACTAGTACATCCAAAATACTTAATGGTCACTACAAGAATATGTTTGATAAACATTCAACTTGTATAAAAAGTTCCTTATACAAGTTGAAAACGGTCTATTAAAATATCGACAGTATTTAATTCATCTCGCACATCCGGAAACCTATCCCTCATGTAAACTATTCAACACTAAGGCTTTTCGGGACAAAGCAATTTAGTCAATAATATTCTTTATGTTCGTGTCATTTTGGGCCAATATTATTATTATGTATTTCTATATTAGGTATTTTATAAAACGGCTAATATGATTTTTAATTAGAAATTCAGTTAATTAGAAGCCTTCACATAATGTTCACAACTGCAATCAAAACGATTGGGATGAAAGAAAGAGAAAACAGAAAATTGATAACCGGAGACACATTACAATTAGTAGAAGAGAGAAAAAAATCAAAGAAGAAAGGTTACAAAAGTAAACAAGCTAAGAAGGAAAATCCCTAGAAAGGAAACACAAAGAAAAAAATAGCAATTGAAAAGCAAGACAGAAAAGATAAAAGGAATTACGTAAATGACATGCTGAAAATGTCAGCAAGCGCTTCACAAGCAAACAACCTGAGAATGCAATACCAATACACCATCATATGAAATTTGACGGAAAAAAAAAACGCTAAAAAATAGAAAACAAAACAAAGATAAACAAGGAAATATAATTAAAGCAGAACATAAAATAATCCACAAGGAAAAATTTTCCTGTAGTAAATTTTCCTGAAATATTCATCATCATCATCAATCAGCCAACCGCGTCTACTGCTGTACACAGGCCTTCTCAGTACTGTTACAAAACTGACTTTACGGGGTTGACTTTACTATTTTATTATTTATGTTTTTAGGTACTAATGTTTAATCTTAAATGACTTTATTTATTTTTATTAACTTACATCTAAACAAGAAGTAAAACACTGAATTTATTATTAAATAAACCAAACACCTACTTGATATTTTTTTTATTACTTAAAAAAGGTACAATTAACACTTAATTTAACTACAACACTAATAAAACACATAACTAAGAATTCTCACGCGTTATTTATAATAACTTATATAATAGAAGTAATTTATTTATTTACGATACAAAAACAATTGAACTCTCCCTAATTCAAGTGCACCTTTTTATATCTTGTTACAATGTTCCAGAATAAGAAAGATTATTTCGGAAGAATTCTTACAATACAAACATCCTATTCTAGAATAACAATCGAATGGTTATTTACACCAACTACATTTTCTAGAACAAAAAGAAACATCGAGGTGTGTACCTGTTAAATAGGTCCCCCTTTTAAACACATAAATCAAATTCAGTAAACAAAAAGAGGTCTCAGACAGTTCGTCGCCAGAAGCTTCTTATGTTGACGGGGCCTGCCTGGGACCGTGACAGTTCTTTCCAGTGTTCTCTACACTGGGCAGCTTGTAGCCATTTTCCTGCTACTCTTTTTATGTCGTCGGTCCATCTAGTCTTTGGTCGTCTTCGGCTTCTTTTACGGTTTCTGGGCATCCATTCCATGATTCGTCGTGTCCACTGTCATAAAATAATACAAAGATGGAAAGAACACTTCAAAGAAATATACTCCAAACACGAGGCAACACCAGATATAGACGAAGAAAATAAATAAAATATAGAGGTAAACGTAAGCACACATGGAATTATGAAAGAAGAAATAATTCAAAACACACTCCTCCTCCTCCTCAGTCGTTTCCTCATTGCTGAGTGTCGTGATTCCCTATAATACGAGCAACTATCTCTTTCCATCGGCTTCTGTCCTGAGCTTCCCTCATGGATTCAGAGAAAGTTTTTCCACTGGCTTTCTGTACTTGATCCGTCCATCGAGTAGGTGAGCGACCTCTACTTCTGCGCCCTTCAACGTTTCCCGAAATTATAAGTCTCTCAAGATTGGAGCTCTCTCAACACTGGAACAACTAAAAAATGGCAAAGCCGCTGGAGGTTACAACCTATTGATATATTCAATAAAGGCCGACGCAAACGAATCAATAGAAATATTTAACAACATATGGGCCGATGAGCAGCTACCAAAGAATGGAACGAGGTTGTAGTCATTAAGATTCCAAAAATGGGAAATCTAAGTAGATGCAAAATAATGTCCAAAATCATATTAAATAGACTGCAACCAGAGCTAGACAAGAAACTAAGAAGCTACCAAGAAGGCTTTCACGCTAAATGCTCCACTATCGACCACATTATTTGTAGTCTAGGAATTATCTTGGAACAAGCTAGTGAATAGCAAAGAAATACAAAAATATTGTTTATTGACTCCGAAAAGGCGTTCGATAATATAAATAAAGAGCAAATGTGGAACATTGTAAAGAAGAAATATAATTCTGATAGAAGAGGAAGACAGTTCCTCTTTTATATCTGTGAACACATCTGACAGTTTTCGTTCTTGCTTGTCTTCCTTGACCGCTAAGTACATGAATTCGTTGATTATCTGATTTTACATAAATCCTACTTTCGTTTGAAAATAGCACGCTTTGCCAATTTCCAATGTTTCAGTTTTAGTGTTAAAGACGCCAATTTACGTGATCAATCATGTGCTGCCTGGATAACTCGGGATCCCGTAACTGTCTCTTACTATATATAGTTCTTGGGCACACGAGCTCTTCTTTTAATCATTTCAACTGAAATTCTTACACCTATAGCTTTCAAAAAGTTGCAGGTTTCAAATACAGGGTGTTTGGTAAAGAATAGCTTAACCTTAGATTCCTGAGCTTAAAATAGGTCGATTTAAGCTAACTTACCTTAGTACGAAAGTTGATAATAACCGATATACAGGCATAGGCGTAACCAGGATGATCCTAAGGGGGATTACAACTACTGGAAAGGGGGGGGGGGGTTACAACTACTGGAAGGTCTCTGAGGGGTATGGGGTTAAGCGTCAATGGGGGGGGTTATAACCCCCAAAAACCCCCCTGGTTACGCCTATGTATACAGGGTGTCAAAGTTAAACTTTTATTTTAATTATTCTTGAATGTTTCCTGACAGGCATGGGATAACAACACGAAATTTCGTAAACGGAGGTTTTCTGGGATGAGAAATCTAAATTTGTCACCAAAAATGATGTATTACCCAGAGGGCGCCAGATAGGTCTTTCAGCGCTCATTTAATACGTTCAATTTTTTTTATCCCCCACTCTACATACCCACTCAAAATTTTTATTCTCTTAATATTTTTACGTAAAAAAGGTATACTAAACTCATCTCATACAACATAATTTTCGGCATAATTATCATTGTAGTTAGACCCGAAAAATAAACTTGAAACCATAATAATTGTGCCAGTTCTCAAATTTATGTCATTGCAATGCAAATTCCATCTGAAGAAATTTGAGATACATTTTTGTAAATTTTTATGGTTTTAAGTTATTTTTCTGGTGTAACTACAATGATATTATGCAAAAAATATGTTGCCTTGTAGATTTAAAATGTGTTTTTCTCGAAAACGGTTAAATTTAGCGAAATGGGTATAGTATACCTTTTTTAAGTAAAAATATTAAGAGAATAAAAACTTTGATTGAAAAAGTATGTAGAGTGAGGGATAAAAAAAATTGAACGTATTAAATGAGCGCTGAAAGACGAATGTGACCGCTTACCAAATTTCGTGTTGTTAGCTCATGCCTGTCAGGAAATATTCAAGATTAAATAAAATAAAAGTTTAAGTTTGACACCCTGTATTTCGGTTATTATCAAATTTCGTACTGAGGCAAGTTAGCTTAAATCGACTTATTTTAATCTCAGGAATTAAGGTTAAGCTATGGCCCATTCTTTACCAAACACCCTGTATCTGTATATGGTGATCCCATATATTTATACACTGTGTCCGTAAAATATGGAACAAATTCTTTTTTAGCTAAACAGAGCATTTTAACCCTTAACTACAGACATCCGGTATTTTTTACCGGCGGGCATTCCCAAAATGTGGATTTCGTGGTAACCTCACAACTTACAAGTTCATGTGTCTCTGTACCTCTCGGGCAGTTTGTATAACAATGCTAGTCAAAGCGTGTATTGTGTATTGTCAATATTTTCTTTTCTGGTACACATCAAAAATCTTAACCGGTAAAAATTACCGGATGTCTGTGTTAAGGGAGTATTTTTATATGAGTACTATATTTGTAAATCTGAAATGTTTACATTATTTTTTTATGTTTTTGGGGAAAAAGTAAAGAAATGGACTGTGGAAGACATCCTGGACCTTCAATGAAGGTTAAATTTGAAGATAAAAATTTTGAGGCCACTTTGCAAAAATGGAATTGCCATTTAATTTTATTACAATTTTACCCCTTGCAGATTTTTTTTCATGGATGTAAAAATTTTCGTGGATGCTATTTTATATTTCCTTTGTGATTCTATGTTACGTTTATTTGTTAAAAAAAAGTTTAAATTTTTGTCCATAGCATTTATGGCCGTTTGTTTCAATAGACCAAAAATGTTACCAAAATTCTGGTTTAATATATTATTCTTCAAAAATCTTGTATTATATTATTAAAATCACTCATTTTACCATTTTTCACATATCTAGAGACTCCATAAAAACACATAATGCAAAACGTTTTTGTTTTTTATTATTAACTTTATATTTTGACTCTATTTTATAATGACCGGTAAAAAATACCGGGAGTCTGTAGTTACGTGATAATATTGGGATGTCTGTAGTTAAGGGTTAAGAAATAATCCTGAAACACGTCGATTTTTGATTTTAATTTACCGTATTTTAAAAGAATATTCTAATATACAGGGTGAATTACTTTCGAGTAATGACGTCACCGTCATTTTTTTTTAATAAAACACCCCCATTTTGTCTCACGTTTCGGATTACTCTAGCTGAGCTGATTCCAAAAATGTATCACATGTTGATTCAAATTGGTACAGGGTGGACAAAAATACAATAGTTTTGTGTTATTGTAGTACTAAACTGTCACTGAACATCAATAAATTACTAAACAAATAATGACATTTAACAAAAACATAGCCTACTATGTTTCTTTTAAATTGATAAGAAATAATTTCTTTCATATTCTGTCCTCTAGACAATAAGTATTTTTGATATTGTTAATTTAACTAACGCGTTACTTTATGAGCACACACAAAACTATTGTATTTTTGTCCACCCTGTACCAATTTGAATCAACATGTGATACATTTTTGGAATCAGCTCAGCTAGAGTAATCCGAAAATTGATACAAAATGGGGGTGTTCCATTAAAAAAAAATGATGCTGACGTCATCACTCGAAAGTAATTCACCCTGTATATTAGAATATTATTTTAAAATACGGTAAATTAAAATCAAAAATCGACGTGTTTCAGAATTATTTCTTAAAATGCTCTGTTTAGCTAAAAAATAATTTGTTCTATACTTTACGGACACAGTGATAAGTTTGGTTGTGTATAATAAGTATATTGTAACAAAATAATTATTGACCTACCCTCGTATACCAGCTCCCGTCTCCGGACAGACAGAACACTATCGATGTTTCGAGATACGCCGATGCAGCGCCGATGACGTCCAAGCGGTCGAGTCACATGGACATAGCTGGAGATATATATATATATTTCTGGAATATCTGTATCGCATATATAAATAGGACATATTTGTAAATAAAGTGTATAAGATAAATTCGTCTGTAACTTATATAAATAAAGTCGTATATAAATTACGAACCGCTAGTTTTATTGTAATTAGAAGTAATTACACTAATCACGCTACAGTTGGTGTCGGTGTTCGGTTAACTTAGTGCGATATAAATAAGTGAATTACAGAGAGACTTTAAAAGACTTTTGGACTTTATTCGTCTGGAATAGTTAAAGTGCGTTGATTGTTCGGTATTCGGAAAGACTTTTAAAAGACATTTTGGAAAGTACGTGTGTGCCGACCAAAGATGTTGCTACGAGAACTTACAGTAAAACAGCTCCGTGAACAGCTCGAGGAACGGGATCTGGACAGCAGTGGGCTCAAGATAGTTCTACAAGCACGACTCGAGGAAGTCCTAACGAAGAACGGAGATGATCCAGAGACGTTCCACTTCCAGTAAGCAGAACAAGCAATCTTATCGAAATTAAAAACTGTTTCTGAAACGATTGATGATACTTCTAAGATAAGCAACGAGAAATTTGAAAGTGTTTCTCAAAAGATCGATGAAACTTCTAGACAGAACAACGAGAAATTTGAAAGTGTTTCTCAAAAGATCGATGAAACTTCTAGAAAAAGCGACGAGAAACTTGAAGAAGTTAGTAGAAAAAGCGACGAGAAATTCGAAAATGTTGCTAAAAGATTCAATGAGACTTCTCAAATAATTAAAGAGGTCTGTAGGCAAAACAACGAAAAACTAGAAGAAGTTTGTAAACAGAACAATGAGAAATTTGAAGAAGTTTCTAGAACATTCGATAAGATGCAGAAAAGTGTAGAGACCGTAGAAGAAAAGATCAAACAGCTAGAGAGCAGGATAACCGATACAAAAGTACAACCATCAGTTAATGCAGCAACGTTAGATCCTTTAGTGAAAGATGAACTACCGAGAGACGAAACGTCGCATAATATGAGATTCAAATTACCACCATTCGATGGAAAGTCCTCTTGGTCCATATATCTTAGACAATTTGAAGCTATTGCGACCGCCAATCATTGGACCGAACAGGAAAAGGCTGTTTCCTTGACTGCTGCTTTGCGAGGTGATGCTGCAGATATATTAAGATCAATTCCTAAGGGTCAAGAAAAATGTTACCAGACCTTGTTCACTCGTCTAGAAAAACGCTATGGAGATGCCCATCTACAACAAGTATACAAAGCACAACTGAGAAATAGAAGTCAACGAGCAAGTGAGAATCTGCAAGAATTTGAAGCAGATGTGGCTCGTGTGGTGCGGTTGGCTTATCCGGAGGTGCCAGACAGCGTTTTAGAAGAAATTGCGGTAGATACCTTTGTCAATGGGCTGAAAGATAGTGAACTACAAAAAGCTTTACGACTAGCAAGACCGAAAGTTTTAGATGAAGCACTTGCTATTGCCTTGGAACACGAAGCAGCTAGCCAAGCTTCACGAAACAATCGAGTAATAACCGTGGAAAAAGGCGATAAGAGAAAAGATGAACGTTTGGTGGAAATGGTACGGAGGGTGATTCGTGACACGATGCCGAAGAGACGCATGAAGAGGGCTGGAAGAGTTGGTTCAAATACAGATGCTTCCTCGATACGGCCATGCAGTGAAAGTTGTAATCACCGGCTTAAAGTAGATGAACAGCTTTGCCCTGTGAGACAAACTACCGTCGTTAATGAGCAATGGCAGCCACAACAGTTACAAGAAGCCCAAGAAGACGATCCATGTATAAAAAGAGTATTGGATTGGATGCGTCGAGGTGAGAGACCTAGTTGGCAAAACATTAGTGCATGTAGTCCGGAAGTCAAGGCCTACTGGAGCCAATGGAATTGCCTGATACTAAAAGATGATCTTCTGTACAGAACCTTTGAGAACGATGATGGTACAGAATCTAAGCTTCAGTTGATTGTACCTAAAAGTAAAGTGTCAGAAGTATTGCGTCAGTTGCATGACGGTACATCAGGTGGACACTTTGGTATTACGAAGACTCTGCAAAAGGTTCGAGAACGGTTCTATTGGGTGAACTGTAAAGATGATGTAAGAAGATGGTGCCAGAAATGTGAACTGTGTGCATCCGGTAATGGTCCAGTTGGTAAAAAGAGAGCACCCATGAGACAGTACAATGTTGGCAGTCCTATGGAAAGAGTAGCAATCGACATTGCAGGTCCATTTCCAGAAACTGATGCCGGAAATAAATACATCCTGGTAGCCATGGATTATTTTACGAAATGGACCGAGGCCTATGCATTACCAAATCAAGAAGCTGCTACCGTTGCAGAGGTACTTGTTAAAGAATTCTTCAGCCGATTTGGTGTTCCCTTGGAGATCCACTCCGACCAAGGGCGAAACTTTGAGTCAGCTCTTTTCCAAAACGTTTGTAAATTGATTGGTGCCAATAAGACCAGAACAACACCCCTGCATCCTCAATCAGATGGAATGGTCGAGAGGATGAACCGAACGATGGGTAAACACTTGTCCAAAGTTGTATCTGAACATCAGCGAGATTGGGACCAACACATTCATTTATTCCTGATGGCCTACCGCTCGGCCGTGAATGAAACTACAGGTCAAACACCAACCTGCCTGATGTTGGGTCGTGAAGTTCGTTTGCCCTGCGACCTAGAGTTTGGCTGCAGACCTTCCGAGGAATATGTTGCAGGCGAAGAATACGTAGACCGCCTGAAGTTACGAATGAACAACATTCATGAACTTGCCCGACAACACATCCAGATAGCCAGTGACAGAATGAAAGATCAATATGATTCTCGCTGCAAGAATGAAAGCTTCGAAGTAGGTGATCTTGTCTGGCTTTATAATCCACAACGTCGTCGAGGCCTGTGTCCTAAACTGCAAAGACAATGGGAAGGTCCGTATGAAGTTAAGAAGAAAATAAATGACGTAATATACAGAATTAAGAAGTTACCAAACGGTAAACCAAAAGTTATTCACATAAATCGTCTTGCACCATATGCTGGCTCAAATGAAACAGAGGAAGCCCGAGTCCTCCAACAGGAGATGAAAGATGCACCACAGCCAAGTTTTAAGGAATTTATGTCAAATTACGCAGAAAGAAAGAGCGCTAGATTCGGCGTGACCACAGAAGTTCAGCAAGATCTGTTTGGTGTTCCAGAAAACGTCTCTCTAGCCCACTGTGTTGCCCAAGACCTCGAGATGACTAAAGGAATCTCGTCCGTATTCAATAGAAAGTTCGGCCGCCTGGACGAGTTAAGGAATCAACAACCTAAAATTGGAAGAGTATTGCGATTGGAAGATGGTCCTCGATCTTTGCTGTATATAGTGACCAGGAAGTCTTATACGGACACGCCAAGCTACGAGAACATATGGCGTGCTCTAACTAATTTGAAGAAAATGGTCTGTAATTATGACATCAAAGATTTGGCTTTACCAAAAATTGGCCATGCAGTAGAAAATCTGGATTGGAAGATTGTGAGAAGCATGCTGGAAGTGATCTTCAGAGAAACTGGCGTACGGATTACTGTGTGTTGCATGAACCCGAAGATGTCATACCCTTCAAAGACAGTAGACTGTTACTTCTTTTCTAGGGGTGTATGCAGAGCTGGAGAATCCTGTAGATTCCGCCATCCTGGGCCATCTAGAGTTGCTGATCGGGACGCTCAGATCTTAAGAGGGGAGCAGTGTAACAAAATAATTATTGACCTACCCTCGTATACCAGCTCCCGTCTCCGGACAGACAGAACACTATCGATGTTTCGAGATACGCCGATGCAGCGCCGATGACGTCCAAGCGGTCGAGTCACATGGACATAGCTGGAGATATATAGATATTTCTGGAATATCTGTATCGCATATATAAATAGGACATATTTGTAAATAGAGTTAGTCTTAAGCTAAAGTTTGTAAAGTAAACTTGTATAAATAAAAATAAAGTCGTATATAAATTACGAACCGCTAGTTTTATTGTAATTAGAAGTAATTACACTAATCACGCTACAATATTAAGAGTATATTATTGTATGGCGTAGAATCTTGGCGACATGCGGCAGGAAGAAACAACAACCAAAAAACTAGAAACCTTTATAATTAAATCGTTGAGAAAATCCTAAAAATATACTGGCATGATAAAATAACGAAAGCTGAACTATGGAGAAGAACAAAACAAGGGACAATAACAGTCACAATTAAAAGAAGTAAATGGAAATGGAAAAAGTAGAACGGAACGATCAGAGCAGGGGCGTAACAGAGGCCCCCGCAGCATGAAGCTAGCGGGACTAGCTTGCTGGGGGGGGGGGGGCAATATGCCAGGGGCTCCATCTTGTCGTCTAATATAATGTAGAAATGTGTTATTGTTATATTATTTTGCGCATACATACGCAACGTTTTTTAAGCAATGTAGTATTGAAAATAAAGTTGCCCATCAGATAGATACAATCGTATCGTATGTATGTATTGTGTGTATTAATAAAATTGTAGATATATTTTCGAGAAGGCATTTGATAAAGTCCCACATGGAAAACTAATCGATATCCTAAAAACATCAGGACTCGATGGTAAGGATATAAGACTCGTTTCAAACTTATATCTCTAACAAAAAGCAACAGTTCGATTCGAAAATGAACTGTCCGAAATCTTCACGGTTGAAAAAGGAGTCAGACAGGGTTGCATACTGTCACCAACATTATTTAACATATACTCTGAAAACATCTTTAGAGAGGCCTTGGACGAATCAGAAGATGGTATTGCAGTAAATGGACAACTTATAAATAATATTAGATATGCAGACGATACAGTATTGCTGGCAGATAGTGCGCAGGGGCTCCAAAGGATCATGGATAACGTTGTAGAAGCATGTAACAAATACGGCCTAAAATTAAACTGTAAGAAGACAAAAATAATGATCATTAGTAAAAACACCAACATAAACGCCCAAATTACAGTAAACAATACACCCCTAGAGAGAGTACAGAAAATATGCTACCTGGGCTGCAACATTAAGGATACTTGGGATCATAGCTACGAAATAAAAACTCGTATTGAAAAAGCCAGAAGCTCTTTTAACAATCTTAAGAAAATTCTCTGCAACTTGTCTTTAAGTATCAATATACACATAAGAATTCTTAGATGTTACGTCTTTAGTGTCCTCCTATACGGAGTTGAAAGCTGGAGCCTGACAGAAGATGCCATAAAACGGTTAGAGGCGTTTGAAATGTGGTGCTACCGACGTATGTTGAGGGTCTCATATGTACACCACACAACTAATATAACTATTCTCCAGAGGCTAGGAAAAGACAAAGAAATAATTAACACCGTAAAGAACAGAAAATTGGCTTACTTCGGCCACATTATGCGTAATGAAAAATACCGACTGCTGCAATTGATTATACAAGGCAAGATTGAGAGCAGGAGAGGCCCTGGACGTAGACGTATATCCTGGCTGGCCAATCTTAGGAAGTGGACTGGTCTAACGTCAACTGATCTATTTCGAGCTGCCGTAAATAGAATACGATGGGTCAATGTGGTCGCCAACATCTCCAGAAGATAGGCACTTTTAGAAGAAGAGTAGATATATTCGCTGATAGTAGTACACGAAGAAAGTTGTTCATCTCATAGAATAATACTATGTAATAATGTAGTCGTTCATTAATTTTCCTTCTATTTTATTCTATACCAATAAAGATGAAAAATGTGTTGTCATAAAGAGTGCATGAATACACTAATAATAGCCCAGTAAATGACCGTTTTGGAGTGTAATTATCAGCGTCACGACGTATTTGCTTTGCAATTTGGATTTCGATTCTACTTATCCTCCACTTCAAAGTTGGAGTTGTGCCGTTGGTTCCTTTACTTGGGGGGTGAAAGTCACCCCTTCTTGGAAGTGAAAAAGATACGTTTAAAATAAGTTTGGAAATGGATAAATTGACTAATTATAAGCAACTTTTGTTCTATAGAGCTTCTTTATCTAAGTTAATACTTTTCAAGTGACTTGCGAGTGAACATGATTATTTTTAAATAAAAAAAACACGTATTCAGGCGGTTTTTCGCAAATAACTCGAAACATAAGTATTTTATCGAATTAAATATTATAGAAAAGTTATCATCGAAAAAATATTTTTAGCAAAAATGTAGCTTATAAAAAACAAAAAAAAAATTGTTAACATATTCATGAAGTCTATCGACATAGTAGAAGGAAAATTTTAGTTCATGAAAAATTGTTCTTATTTGTTCAATTTCATATCGAATATTTCAACGTGAATTAACCAACAAATGAAGCACTTTTCGGAGAAAACTCATTGAAACTTTTTTTAATGTTTAAAAAGAGCTTTATTTTTATTTTTTATATCGTTTTTATAACATTTTATAGCAAGCTTTTAACATCAAAACTAAGCGAGTTACGCTCAAAATAAAGTTGACCCTTTTTTTGCTAAAAAAAAAAACGTGAAAATCTCCTTCTAAGTTGGATCGGTTCGAAGTTCTTATTTTTGAAAAAAATTGGTTTTATAGTAAAAAAAGTTTTTTTATTTTAGAAAAATTTCATTTTTTCAAATAACTTAAAAGGTATTAGCAAGGGCGGATCCAGAGAGCAGATCCAGAGAGGGACGAGAATTTAAAATAATATAAATTTAAATATTTGCAGATCAAATGTTTTTAGTTTCAAACACATATCCCGCTTGCTACGAGAAAAATGTTTTTAGCTTTGTGCTGAACGGTAGTAAAGGTTGTGCTGGTAAAGTGTGAGGTAACCTAAGCTATGCATGTATCATAAAAAGGTTCATGCCCCCCCCCCCCCCGAAAATCTGTCTTGGATTCGCCCTTGAGTATTAGTGATACGAAAAATCTCAACGAGTAAAGAAATGTAAAGGATTTTATTTGTTTTTTTAAGAAATGTAGGTTTTGCTTTTATAAATATTTTGGTTTTTTTGTTTTTCTGTAAGACAAAAATTGGTTAAGATATGACTGTTCAAAATTTGCATACACTCGTAATTAGTGACTCGTTAGAGCCCTGTCCAATAAAACCCATTTTAAAAATAAGCACTTTAAACCGGTGAAACTTACAGGTCATATAAAAAAAGTTAAGTAATTTGTAAAGAGGTAATGATTAGTTTCATTTGGGGTGCTAAATAGGGGGAGATTTTCACAAATTTTATTTACCAAAAAAGGCTTTAACTGTATTTTGAGCGTAACTCGCTTAGTTTTGATGATAAAATTTTTTATGAAAAGTAAAAATACCCAAAACTTGTTTTTAAACACTTTAAAAAAGTTTTAATGAGTTTTCTCCGAAAAGTGCTTCATTTTTTGGTTATTTCACATTGAAATATTCGATTTGGAATTTGACGAATAAGAAAAATTTTTCATGGGCTCTTTTGCATTTATTTGGTCGACAGACTTAATTTTTGTATAAGCTACATTTTTGCTACTTACTTACGAATACTTACTTTTTGATTTATTTGCGAAAAACCCCCTGAAAACGTGTTTTTTTTTTTGTTGAAAAATGTTGAACATTTTCACTCGTAAATAACTCGAAAAGTATTGACTTGACCACTTCGGTGGTGACATTGAAGTTGACACGGTATCGCCGTATTTCACGTTTATTTACTGGGCTGTAACACATATAAGTTTTTGTTACACATGTCGAATTTAGTACCTAATATTTTTTAAAGGGGCCCCATTTCCAATTCTGCGGGGGCCCCGACCGATTTTGTTACGCCACTGGACACGAGTAGTAAAGACGGCGAGAGGGGGTCCCCCAATTCGAAGAAGATCAGTGGGAAGACCACGAAAACGATGGAACGACAACTTACTAGAGGCACATTGAAAAAACAGAGTCATGTCTATACAAAGAGAAAAAGAAAACATTTTTGCCACATTGGTACCAATTACATTAAGTATTTGTTGAAAAATATTTGTAGCTCCTCCGCGAAGTAAGCTCTCAAGACTTAAAGTTTTCAATATGACTAACCTAATTAATAGCTTGATACATCCGAAGCAGTTAACGTCTAGTAAAAATGATTTATAGAGCCTACTGCGATATTTATAGATGTTTTAAATGAGATTCAGAATATTAAATGCGTATCTCTTATTCAGTTAATGACATTAAAGTTAAAATAATGAAAGCAGATACACACAATTTAAATGACTGGTGTGTTTGATTAAGTTATTAGTCGCTTCTAAGTAAGGCAAGATAATTAAATTGAGTTATCGTTGAGCATTTATATGTTTTTTATAGAAATTATGGAAATAAATATAACACTGTTTTTATTTATATTATGCTTATAAAAACACAAACAAAACAATAAAACAATATTTGGAGAACTCAAAATTCTCTGTTACACGGACGATCCTACTAGCCCCATCAAAATTTTACGAAAACCTCCAAAAAAATAAAGGAAGGATGAAAATTTGGCAATGGGTAGTTGAAATTGTCTATTATTATATGTATAAGAAAAAGTTTACAATTCTACATACCCTCCATTTTACAAAAATTAGCAAATACGGGATGAAACATTTTTTCTCGGGGGTGAAAAAATATACGTTTAAAATAAGTCTGGAATTGGATAAAATGACTAATTCTAAGTAACTTTTGTTCGATAGAGTATTTTTACTAAGTCAATACTTTTCGAGTTATTTGCGAGTGAATGTGTTCATTTTTAACCAAAAAAAAAATGTTTGGACGGTTTTTCGGAGATAACTCAAAAAGTAAGTATTTATAAAAAATATTTATAAAAAAATACTCGAAAAAAACATTCTTAGTAAAAATATAGCTTATAAAAATTGAAAAAAAATGGTGTATGCGTAAGGTCTGCAGACCCAGTAGAAGCAGAGTTGCAGCTAATGAAATGTAGGTTCTTCTTGTCAAATTCCAAATCGAATATTTCAATGTGAAATAACCAAAAATCGGAGCACTTTTCGGTGAAAATTCATTTCAACTTTTTTAAAGTGTTTAAAAAATGGTTTATTTTTGTTTTTTAAAAAAACTTCTAACATTAAAAGTAAGTGAGTTACCTCGTGATTAGTTACTCGTTCAAGCCATTTTACCTACAGCTTTTTCAAAACGAAGCGTTTTGAACCGATGAAACTTACAGATCATATAAATAATACATAGACAAAGTAACTTGTGAATGTGAACTGGTAATGTTAAAATGTACATATATGTAATGCTAATTAGGGGGTGATTTTCGCGATTTTTTTACCAAAAAATAAAAGGGACCAACAATATTTGGAGCGTAATTCACTTACTTTTAATATTACAAGTTTTTTTTTAAACAAAAATAAACCTTTTTTAAAACACTTTAAAAAAGTTAAAATGAATTTTCCCCTAAAAGTGCTTCGTTTTTGGGATATTTCACATTGAAATATTCGATTTGGAATTTAACGAAGAAGAACCTACTTTTCATTAGCTGCAACTCTGCTTCTACTGGGTCTACAGACCTCATGTATACTCCATTTTTTTCAATTTTTGATGGGCCATATTTTTGCTAAGAATATTTTTTTCGCTAAAATACTTACTTTTTGAGTTATCTCCGAAAAACCGTCCAAAAACATGTTTTATTTTGTTAAACATGAACATATTCACTCGCAAATAGTTCGAAAAGTATTGACTTAGTGAAAAAACTAGAAAAACTAGAAAAGTATTGACTTAGAGGAAAAGTTGTTTAGAATTAGTCATTTTATCCAATTCCGGTCTTATTTTGAATGTATTTTCTGGGGTCAAATTGTTCTTTGATCGGGCTATACATTAATAGCCCAAAATGAAGCTGGCCTTCAAAGACTAGTTCACAGATTTAATACAAGAGCAATAGAATTTCACATCATGATTTTAACTAAAAAACTAGAACAATAATAATCAGTAAAGAACAAATAATATAAACAAACTGGAAGTTGATTAGCATTGATCAAGTAATGGAAATAAAAATATTAGAATTACATTCTTCAGCTATGGAGTAATTGAAAAGAAGTAAAAGCTCAAGTAAGATAGAAATAAAATCAAGAATCTAGAAAGTCAATATAATACGAATAATGACGTATGCATCAGAAACAAGATCCTAGACAGCTAAAATTCAGATAATGCTGGAAACTGCAGAAATAAGAAGAATTACAGGAACAAATTCTGAGGCCAAATACGGAGTAACGAGATGAGAACAAAATGTAATGTACATAATATAAAGGCAGTGGACAATAAATAGAAAAAAAATTGAACAATCACATCAGAAGCATTGCGGACACAAGGGTCGTTAAAATAGCAAGGGAAAAATGACCAAGTAGATACCAAATAATTACCAAGTAATTACCAAGAGATAGAATTAATAATCCGCCGAAAAACAACCAAAATTGCCTATATAAAGGAAGAAGAAGTTGACGAAGGAACAATATGTTGTTAACGAGTACACAATTGAAAACAAAGATATAAATAAAGTAACCTAACCTCTAATGGAGGAATAACATGCAACTTGATCTGTGTACTTATTGACGGACAGCACTTAGCAACACAGATCAGCTTGCACAGCATTAGGGAAGCTGCAAGTAACTTAAACTACTTCCTGGTAAGAACAAAGATGAAAACAAGTTTAAACAGCAGTTGGTCAAAACAGAGCCCAAGAGGTAACAGATGGATCATTAAATGTCTCCATCTGCCTGATAATCATCAGGTATTATGTATATGTTATAGTCAAAGCCCGAATTTCAGGCACTCCTAGGTTTGACTAGGCAATCCTCAGGTCTGACTGACGGTCTTAGTCAAAGCCCGAAATAAATAACAGTTTCGGCCTTTGACTAGTCAAACCTAGGAGAGACTACGTTGGTCAGGCAAAGGTCGAAATTGAATTTTATGAAATCGGGGTTTGACTAGTCAAACCCCGATCAGCTATTAAAATGTCGTAATTTGTTAGATTAGGTTTAATATAACGTCATTTTTAATTGTAATGTTTATTATTTTTATATTGTCGTAATTAAAATAAAAAAGTTATTTTTTATTCTCGCATGTTGAGGCATTATTGCATTTATTTAGAGTTGCACAATACGTTAGACCTTTTACCATTGTTTACACTTACATGGTTTTGAAGAACACTTTTCTTATTGCAGTGGTATTTTATAAATCCTTGTCCTACAAATTTAAAATCTTTTGTACTAATTTCTCTTAGAGACAGCCTAACGTCTGGAACATCTTCGAAATTAGGAAAATTCTCTTTGCATTCTCTTATTTGATTTCTTGAAAAAAGTGTGTTTATTGTTCCGTATTCCATACCAACTCTATATAGGTCGTCAATAATAATTATTGTTTTATATTGTATGATACCCAAAATATTTCTAGCATCTCCTTGGCACGCGTCCGAGCACGCGTTGTGCACATACAGAAAAGATTAAAATAAATAAAAAAATGAATTGAAGGTCTTCATGCCCAGGCTAATGTTATGAAACAGTGAAAAAAAATGTCCTCCAATTTCGATCGGAAAAACTGTAACAATACCTATCCCAGCTTTGATAGAGCCAAAGAGGATGCTCGAAATATATTGAGTAGCATACAAGATAAAACAATTGACGGTTTATATAGAGTTGGTACGAAATACAGAACAATAAACACACTTTTTTCAAGAAATCAAATAAAAGAATGCAAACAGAAATTTCCTAATTTAGAAGATGTTCCAGATGTTAAGCTGTCTTTGTCTCTAAGAGAAATCAGTACAAAAGGTTCTAAATTTGGAGGACAAGGATTTATAAAATGCTACTGCAATAAGAAATGCTCTTTCAAATTAGGTACGTGTACAAGGTCTAACGTATTTTGCAACTCTAAATGCCATAATGCCTCAACATGTGAGAATAAACACTAATTTTTTTATTTTAATTACGACAATATAAAAATAATAAACATTCAAATTAAAACAATGACGTTTTCTTAAACGTAATTTAACAAATTACGACATTTTAATAGCTGATCGGGGTTTGACTAGTCAAACCCCGATTTCATAAAATTCAATTTCGACCATTGCCTGACCAACTTAGTCTCTCCTAGGTTTGACTAGTCAAAGGCCGAAACTGTAATTTATTTCGGGCTTTGACTAAGACCGTCGGTCAGACCTGAGGATTGCCTAGTCAAACCTAGGAGTGCCTGAAATTCGGGCTTTGACTATAACATATACATTAAACATTCAAAACAAATTCAAGCCTGTGGAAGAATAAGCATCAAATCCAGATCTGACCATAGACCAGAAATGACAAAATATATGAAACATCACAGAAAATGCCAGAGCCAAAACCAAGAAAATTGGAGAAATAAGAAAAACGTTGATTTCACCAAGAGTGTGAAAAAAGTTAACAATAGAAATAAAATAAAAGATTGGAGTTACCAACCACAGAAGAAAGCAGAGAAGAAAATAATAGAATTACATCACAAATGAGAGAACTTTTGAGAAGAAAGAAAAAACACTATTTGGAAACACCAACACAACAACTTGGGGAAGAACCTTGAACAATATACCGAGTTTGAGGATGATTGATGAACGCATAGGTATATTTATACACAACCAAACTTTAGGCAATCACCATGTATTTCAAACCGATATTTATTTCTTTTGAAAAAAACTTGTTATTTTGGAGAAGAATAAAATTTGCTAGTGATATCTACGCTAGGTATCAGGAATTAGGATATTTTAAGAATAGACCAAGACAAAGTCCCCAAAGAAACTGCTAGATTTGTTCACAGATATATATTATAAAGGAGGAAGTACCATCTTTTGGGGAGTCATTATGATCGGTGAAAAAACTCATTTAATTTACATCCAATCAATTTTACCAGATAGCTGATATGTTAATATGGTTTTGGAACCTGTGGTTAGGCTTTATAGAGGTGCATTAAAAAGAAAATTTAATTTTCATGCATGATAATGCACCTCCACATACCAGTAGAGTGACTACAGACATAGACATCGTTGAAGCAGAAGATATCACTGTTCTGCAGTGGCCTGCTTGCTTACCCGACCTTATCCTACAGAACATTATGGGAAATGATTACAACAATTATTAGAACTCACCGGGATACACCGCACAGCTAGTACAAGCTGCTCTTGAAGAATAAAACAATCACAACGAAATGTTGACAATTTGATTAGGAGCTTGTCCATGCGAATAAGCTTACATTAGGGCTAGGGGGGGGGGGGGTAACACTGACTTTTAAAATAATAAATAAACAAAAACAATTTAAACATTATTCGTTTTACGTTGCTATTGACTTTAAAATAAATATTTTCAATTTTTGTTGTTTCAAGAATTTATTTTCTTTAATTTTTATGTACAGTAGGAAAAATGAAAGAATACCCATGAACAAACATATAAAACACGCTGTACTTTCCGGTCACCGTGTCACACAAAAAATTGGCCAGAGCAAGTACATGTAATAATTATTGTTACATGTACTTGCACTGGACAGTTTTCTTTGTGACACGGTGACAGGAAAATACAGCGTGTTTTATATGTTCGTTCATGGGTATTCTTTCATTTTTCCGACTGTATTGGTGATTAAATTGCTCTAAAATAAATATTTTTTGACATAATATGTTTGACGTATGTTGGTTTTTTAAATTCTCTTGAAATAATAAGAGATATCAGATGATTCCATATAAGCTTAGTTGTGTGTAGTTTGATGTAGCTGAAAACTAACAATAATCAACCATTAAAATTTATTATTTAATTTTAATTCCAAATTATTTAATAAGTCTAATTCTTATTGTTGTATACAAGAATTGCAAAATACCTGCCATAACAGCTATAGTTCTTATTTAGTTCTTTCTTCTCGACTAATTTCTTTAGTATCAACGCTCAATGCATTCTTATAGAGTATCACTCATTACATAGGTACATCCCAAAGTTAAGTCATCTCAATGTCCGAACCGTTAGTTGGTCCTGCGTGGTGCGGGGGGCATGGAGCGCAAAGAGGGCGAGATATTACTGGCGCGACACTACACAGAAACCCTTTCTGGTTGCGGCTCCACTCTGCCGACCTGTCAACGGACCGCCGATTGTAATCAGGGACGAATCCAGTGAAAAACTAAATATCTTTTTAATATACTGGCTCTATTACTTTCTCGATAAAACATCATCACAATCAGGATACTATAAATAACAAGATAATATATTGCACATCCGGAAGTCGTGACGTAACTGGAGACCGGCAAGTTCGTAATGGTTCGTAACCATTCGTAATGTCCGATTACTTTGAATTGTTCGCGGTTGTATTTTATATTTTATCTTTGACAGTTATTTTGACTGGAATATCGACACTAAATTATTTTCGAATACATTGAAGTTTAATGTTATTTTGCTAATTGAATAATTTCATCACATAATGCATACAAATCCCATTTAACTTTAACAAGAATTCAAATTCAACTTCCGGTCTCCAGTTACGTAATCAATGCGCGAACTCGGACGTATTTGAGCTACGGGAAAATACTATCTCTTTATTTATAGTATCATGATCACAATCACAAGATATTAAGTTGGATGTGTAATAATGAAAGATTACATGCAAGTTACGACACTTTTCGTCATTGCAATACAAGTTCAGTAGTGTTTTGTTGGAACCAAGAGTTTACTCGTCAGTTCTATTATCACCACATCTTTTAATTTCATTAATCATTTTTTGATTAGCGTCATATTAACAGTTGAGAAGTGTCAACAATGTACCAGAGCAGAAGATAAGAAAAAATATATTTTTTTAATTACCGAATATTATACGATACGATAGGTATATTAATGTTCGTGACGGAGTGTGATTCCAGTTTAACATTTATCCATTTCCACTCTTTTTTATTTTTTTGCTAACTCCTTCATCTCCTCCAGAGTTTTTCTCTTTACCTTCCATATTTATCCATTTGGTCCAGCTGCTTCTTTCTTGGTCTGCCTCTTCCTGTTTTGGTTGATTTTCCGAATATTGTCGACATAATGCTAGGTACCTGGGCTACAGAGTGGATCTTGCTATGATGTCTATGTCATCTGCATATCCCACAACTGATCCAGTTTTTTAAAGATATTTATATATTTTTGCTTAGGCAATATAAGAAGTAAATTGGTAATGAAACAGAATTATTGCATTGGAGGCATTGATCCTCCAATACCAATGTTTACTTTTATTGTAGGTCTTCTTCTCTTCTTCTTCTTTAGGTGCCGTGTCGGTATTCCGAAGTTGGCCGTCATCATGTTTACAATTTCCTGAAACCCCTCTCTATCGGTTGCTGCGCGAAATAATTCTTCTACTGTGCAGCCACACCATTGTCTAATATTACGCAGCCATGAAAGTTTCTTTCGACCAATCCATCTCTTTCCCTCTACTTTTCCTTGTATTATAAGGCGAAGCAGATGGTATTTAGGTCCTCGAACTATATGGCCGAAGTATTCTGTTTTACTCCTCTTTATGATGCTTATGAGCAGACGAGACGTTCTGAATTCATCATTTGAAGAACATCTTCATTGGAAGTGTGCGAAACCCACGATATTTTTAGTGATATTTCGATCCTAGTTATTATCTCTTCATCAAAGTCACAATAAACAATTAACCAGCTGCCAAGGTACTTGAAATGATTTACCCGTTCTAACTCCTCTCCATCAAGAGAAAGCTGACCCTGATCTATATTAATCTTTCCAACTGCCATCCTCTTTGTCTTTGAAATGTTGATTTTAAGGCCTCTCCGATATCTTGCTTCACTGACTAGATTTGGTAGTGTCTGAAGATCTTGTAAATTTTCAGCAAGAATGGCTGTATCGTCAGCGTATCTAATAGAGACTATACTATACACCCTACTAAATTATGATAAACAAACGTTTCTAGCTACTACCAGAGGATAGTGAACAACAGGGGATAGTCAATGGTTGACCCTTCTCAAATTCTACCCCACTGGAGGAATTACTATTTTAGTGCCATTTTTAGATTCTCGAATACTTTCTACGTAAATAATATACTCCTCATTGGTAACGATAAAGTCATTAGTTTTCGAGATATTTGAAGTTAAATATGAAACGGCACAGTTCTTTTGATTAATTAATTATTTATGATATGATTCATATGATTAAAATTTAAAAATTATTTGTACCTATTTAGTACTTTAAAACTATTTGGCGTATCCTTATCATACTGGGCAGGTGTACTGTACTAAATTAAAATAAATAAACGTTTCTAGCTACTACCAGAGGCGTACGACAGTGGTTAGTAGCTGGTTGACCCTTCCCAAATTCTACGCCACTGACGAAATTGCTGTTTTAATGTTATTATTTAATTTTTCAATACTTTTTATGTAAATAATATACTCTTTATTCGTAACGATAAAATGATTAGTTTTGGAGATATTTGAAATTAGAAATGACGCGACACAATACAATAATCAAAATAACCGTGTCGTTTCATTTTTAACTTCAAAGATCTCGAAAGCTAATGATTTTATCGTTACGAATGAAGAGTATATTATTTTGATAGAAAGTATTGGAGAATCCAAAAAAATGAAATAAAATAGCAATTCCACCAGTGGGGTAGAATTTGGAAAGGGTCAACCATTCACTTTCCCCCATCGTACGCCTTTGGTAATAGACAGAAACGTTTATTTAACATAACTAAGTAGTTTGTACAGTACCTATACTTCCTGCCAAGTATGAAAATGATACGTCAAATAGTTTTAAAATGCTGAGCAAAAATAGTTTTTAAATTTTTAGATAAAACACCCTGTAACTCAGTAAGGAACCACATTTTATATTTTAACCACAGTGTTTTAGGTTAAATCTTGGTATTTTGTGCTAAGGTTTCTCCAGTTACTATATGGACAATTATTAATGAAACACCCTGTATTTGAATTTTAGTTTTGTTTAAAATAATTGTAACTAGTTAATCTTATGATTATGTTTTATAAATATGCCCTATGCCCTAGATCTTAACGGCCTAGGCCTGTTGTGCGTATAAATAAAAAATTGGGAATGAATGGAGTCCGTACCTGGTCGAGTCACCTCGGAATTGTATCAATTAGGATTACCACTGTCTCTGAGTCCTCTACGATGTGTGCCAAGACAAAACTCGTAACCCCCGCCTCGGTAATTATAGATGTCGATTTCTTAATTACCCCTATCGGTATGTTATCACTTTCACGGAAGATTGATTAAAATATTGTTTGGATCGGTAGCCGCTTTTTAATGCTTTGCTTAATTTACGTTTTATTTCTTCTTAGTCATCAACAAGTAATAAAATAGCGAAAATTATTCTTATGTACTAATTAGCCTGAAAAAAACTAATAATTTACTAAATATAGCGTAGTTTACGTTTCTGCCAGACTCTTGAATACTATTTGGCCACTTGTTTTTGCTACAGAGGTTAACGACCTTAAACATAGGTTACTCATAAATTATACATATAAAAATTTTATCTACTCTATCTCATATTATGTATAAGTTTTTAGTTTGTGATAACTGTCATTATATATAGCAGTACGTGAAGGATTTTAAGTGTGCGTGAAATAACAATGTATTTTAAATGGGATTTACTTTTTCGCACTGTTTTTGGCACACTTTTATATAATCAAATATCCTTAACTTTCGCGTTGTCATGGTGATCACATTGTCAGCAATAAATTACGACAAAAGTTTTGACAGTTTTGTGGTTTGAAAGAAGTTAGAATTTTTAAATGTCAATAAATGTCTAAAAAATTGTAGAATAGAAATGAATTCCAGTGACGAAGAGTTACAGTTTTTTTATTTGTTTATCGCAAATAAGATATTGTATAAAACTGTGCGTGAAGTAGGTACTTTTTGCGAACTTACGCGATGTATACTATGTATAGCACTCGCTCCGCTGTCGCTCGTGCTCTAAACATCGCGTGCGTTCGCAAAAAGCCTACTTCACCAACTGTTTCATAAATAACTATTAGCCACTCTTGTTAATTTTTAAGTTGTAAATGTAAATTTTTTGTACCGTTTGTCCCAATAAGAATGGCTCTCGGCAATATCTCAGGAACCGTTTATAGTACAGCTTTGAGAAAAAAATATTTATAACAAAAGCTGCCTCGGGAAAAGCCTGGAAATTATTTTCATATTTGTAGGTCCACCGCTAGAGGGCGTAATTGAATATCAAAAATTAAAAAATCAAAATTTTACAAAATTTACCTAATGACAGGCCACTGGAAATTGAATCACCGTATTCTTCATAAAATTCTGCGCATATTTTATTTTACAAGTTTAGTGCCCGTATTTATAGTGAGTCTCAAGACCTCGTCGAGTCTCAAGACCAACCTTGAATAAAATTTGGGTTTAGTTTACACACAAATTTTATTCAAGGTCGGTCTTGAGACCCGACGAGGTCTTGAGACTCGACGAGGTCTTGAGACTCAACTATAAATACGGGCATTAGTCTACCTTTGCAAATAAGAGGTGGGGGTGAGTGGGAACCTTCTTATGAAAAAATGGCTGTAAGTCCGGTTCTGCTGAATCGAATTTTGCATACTTGGTCTTGTTGAAATCAACTCTTTTTCGTCAATGTAAGAGTCTTATTTTCGAAATAGCCTAATAGGTAATATGCCAGCTAGTAGGCGTTATTTAATTATTTTCGGAAATCTAGTTTTCTTTGGAGAATATTAAATACAAGTATGCATTTTTAATCCTGTATTTCAAAATTAGACCAAATTATCAACATAATACCGAAAACCGCATGTCGATACCTTTTTTCTATCTCGAGATATCTTAAGAAACGTGTAAATTTTAAACAACTCCGGTTAATGTCACCGGTAAAGAAGTTAAGGAAAAGTAGCGTGCTATGGAAAAAAACAAAGAAGCAATTTCCAGATGTAAACGTATATAATTAATTAAAACAACAATAAGACAAACAACACTATAAAATATAACAAAGAAATAAAAGCAACTACTTACTTAGTGACGCCCTAAATGTTCAAATTGTTGCCCATCATTTTCGATGCAAGCATTCCCTCTTTCAAGAGTAGATTGAACACCAGTCTCAATTTCTGCTTTCGCAATGCTTTGAATGGCCTTTCGTATTCTCTAGATTCTAGATCATGTTTTCTCGAGTAGTGAGCCTAGCGGCAAAAACAAGGTCTTTAATCCGTCCCCATAAATAAAAGTCTAAAACAGTTAAATCTGTTGCTATGCAATCTACTCTTAAAAGATGCTGTTCAATCTACTCTTAAAAGATTTCGAAAATGATGGGCAACAATTTGAACATTTAGACTAAGTAAGTAGTTGCTTTTATTTCTTTGTTATATTTTATAGTGTTGTTTGTCTTATTGTTGTTTTAATTAATTATATACGTTTACATCTGGAAAATGTTTCTTTGTTTTTTTCCATAGCACACTACTTGCTTCTATATATTTCCACTTACATGACAGCAACAGTTATGTTTAAAATTTACACATTTCTTGAGATATCTCGAGATAGAAAAAAGGTATCGACATGTGGTTTTCAGTATTATGTTGCTAATTTGCTCTAATTTTGTAATACAGGATTAAAAATGCATACTTGTATTTAATATTTTCCAAAGAAAACCAGATTTCTGAAAATAATTAAATAACGCCTCCTAACTTGCATATTATTTATTAGGCTTTTTCGAAAATAAGACACTTACATTGACGAAAAAGAGCTGTTTTAAACAAGACCAAGTATGTAAAATTCGATTTAGCAGAACCGGATTTACAGCCATTTTTTCATAAGAAGGTTCCCACTCACCCCCACCTCTTATTTGCAAAGGTAGACTTAAACTTGTGAAATCAAATATGCGTAGAATTTTATGAAGAATACGATGATTGGATTTCCAGTGCCCTTTCATTAGGTAAATTTTGTAAAATTTTGATTTTTTAATTTTTGATATTCAATTACGCCCTCTAGCGGTGGACCTACAAATATGAAAATAATTTCCAGGCTTTTCCCGAGGCAACTTTTGTTATAAATATTTTTTTCGCAACGCTGTACTATAAACGGTCCTGAGATATGGCCGAGAGCCCTTCTTATTGGGACACCCGGTACATAGACTCCTTATGTTCTTACAACAAGAAGGTGTATAAATTTTGTAGCAAATGTCAGATATCAAACGCTCCTTCTTCTTCTATTTATTGATTAAGATATTACGATCTTCTAAAATCTATCTCTTCTTCTAGTCCACTCCTCCCTTCTAGTTTTCTTCCTTTATTCTTCTCACGTAATTATAACAATTTTTGACGACGATAGATTTTGTGCACCAATATCGACAAATTGTCGAATACATGAAAATGGTCCAAAAATATTTAAAGAAGACTAAAATGGGATAGTTCCCCGGGTTGGATGTATACCATATAGTTAAACAAACTCTAACATCGAAGTAAAACAACTTATAAGTAGTAGGTTTAATAAAATCCTAAAAAATCCCAATGGATTGCATAAAATATGTTCAGAACGAACGTTTTCGGACCTATCAGTCCATAATCAGTGAACTCGTATACTTTCCAACTAGCCCCAAAACCAAACAATGCTTGTAATTATAATTCAATCTACATTCTAAAGTAGTGAAATTGCAATGGCTTAACGCCGATGTTAGTAGATAACCTCCGGGAACATGGTGAAACGCTGTACGTGAACTTTAACCAACCATCTTGGGCCACGAATGTCTGCCAAGTGTGAAAAAGATTTAAAGAAGAACTTCAAAATTCTTCTTCTTCTTCTTCTTCTTCTTCTTCTTCTTCTTCTTCTTCTTCTTCTTGTTGTGCCGTCTTCTAACGAAGGTTGACGATTACTTCTTTAAATAACACAGGTTAGTCCAATCTCTGATGTTCCTCAGCCAAGATTTCTTCTTTCTTCCCAAGGCTTTTTCCCTCTACTCTTCCTTGCATGATGACGTGTAGCAGAAAGTTTTATCGTTTCGAAATGTCACCCAGATACGATGTTTTTCTTATTTTAATTGTGTTCATATGCTTTCTGACACGTCCAACACTTCTTCGTTTGAGACTTTTGCAGTCCAAGGAATTTTCAGAATAAGCCTGTATAGCCACATTTCGAATGCCTTCAATTTTTTTACGAATTGGTCTTTCAGAATCCAAGCTTCTACCCTATACATATATAGTAGTTGCGACCAAACATAACATTCGTCGAACCTCAATCTGATGACCATACTCAATGTCTTATATTTGTAAACATTGACTTCAAACTACTTAAATTAATTGCAGACCTCCTCCTCCTAAGTGCCTTCTCTATTGAGGTTGGCGATCAATATGACAAATTTTTCTCTGTTCTTGGCTTGATGAATTCCCTGTTGTGTGGGTCCAATCTCTGTTGTTTCTGACCCTGGATTGTTTCTTTCGTCCTATACCCCTTTTACCTTCGATTTGGCTTTCTAATATTACCTGGAGCTGCTCGAATTCCCTATCGCGCATTATGTGTCCTAGATATGAGACTTTCTAATTTTGATTGTATTGACCAGATGAGGACGAGTGTTTATTATTTCCAGTACTTCTTCATTCGTAGTTCTACTACTGGTCCAGCTTATTCTTAGCATTCGGCGGTACATCCACATTTCGAATGAATTCAGTTTGTTGACGTCTTACTGTTTTAATTGCCGGGTCTCACAGCCATATAGTAATAGAGACCACAGATAACACTTTAGTCTTCTCAATCTTATTGGTAGCTTGGAGTTATAGAGCATTTTGTATTAAGACAGAGCAGAGAACATTTTACACTTGATATCTGCCCTATTCAATAAGATATATGTTTGCTTAATTCGTAAACATCTACATGTCTTTCCACCAAGACCTAATCATGACTACTTCACGAGAAATTTTACGTTTGACGTCTATTTGCCGACCCCGTTCTCGGAGTTAGTAAAGAAATCAATATTATATTCCGCAAAAAATGTACAACCATCTCCCCCTACAACTAAAATCGGCATCATCTTTCCACAAATTCCGTAAACTGACAAAAGCCTACCTGTCTGAAAGACCATATTATTCAGTAGAAGATTTTTTTAGTCAATAACTAAGAAATTACAGTACCCTTTGCACAAGTAGTATTTTTATTATTTTTTTATTTATATTTGGGTGTCATATGTAGCAGCTTAACTTTTTAACTTTTAAACCTTTTTTATTAATTATTAGGTACACTATGCATTTGCAATTTATTTAAATTTTTGCAATTGATTATTTCTGTTTTAACTTCATTATTACTATTATTATTTAAATATATTGACGATTTATGTAATTTTAGTAAATTGGATTGTTACTGTTTTGTTTTTTCGACTATTTATAAGCTTTGTCGATAAAATTGTAAAATTTTTCATGGCAATAAAGCATATTTCTATTCTATTCTATATAACACAGGTAATTATGTACCTACCAAAAAAATCAAACATGACAATCAAATATTAAGCTTGATATTTCACGTCCTTGAAACTTTTTCAGAATCATCCATAGACGAATTAATAAGAAGTATGAGTTTCAGGATTCGGATTTAGAAACGGATTAGGAACACGAGGTTATTTTTGTCTTAAATATGTTGACACAGTGATTCGGAGACATGAGTGTAGATCTATATGCATGTTTTATTGATTATCGAAAAGCATTTGACTGTATTAATCATCAAAAGAATCGAAGTTCTGAGAAAAACTGGAACTGAGGAACAAGACCTAGCGAATTATCTGATAAGTATATTGGCATCCAACGGCAACAATTGAAGTAGAGCACAAAACATCCGAAGATATTCGAATCCGGCGAGGAGTGCGAGAGAATTGCGTATTGTCGCCGCTATTATTTAATCTCTATTCGGAATCTATATTCAGAGAAACATTAGATGAGGTCTAAGGTGGAGTCAATATTAACGGAACCAGCATTTAGACAACATCAGGTACGCTGATGATGCCGTCTTAAATAGCAATCAATGCATAAGAACTAAAAAATAAAATAAATGCGGTAGAGCGATAATTGTAAAATTGAATTCTGATTACAATCAGTTTTGGTCTAATTCAATATAAAATAATATTTAACTCAAATATGCCACAAGGAAACAGTTTCAGAATCAATTTCAAATTCAGATTATGTCTCTCTTTTGGCCGATGTATTTTTTATATTTATAAACCTTGTCCCACTGTTACGTTAAAAATCTTTTAAAATGTCCGCACTTAAATCTGTTTGGTCTAAGCGTCCATCTTATAATGGAACTAGATAAGGATGTCTTAAAGCGACCACAATAATAGTGAAATAAAGAGGTACCTAATCGTATGTCTTTTTTCTTGTCTAGACTCTGTAATCAATAACGATATAGGCGGCCACAATAACTTATTACATAAATTTATATTCAGGAATGTCTATGTAATCTAGTATTGGAAATAAACGAAAGGTGTAGAATTCTTAGGGTTACTTTATAAATTCTTCACAAATTAGTAAAGTATTTGGGAAGTATATAAATATTGTTAAGCGTATACAGAGTGTTTCTAAATAAGTGCGACAAATTTTAAGGAGTAATTCTGCGTAAAGAATAATGACAGTATACTAGAAAAATGTATGTCCGCAAATGCTTCGTTTCCGAGATACGGGGTGTTGAAATTTTTCTTTCAAAATTTGTTGGGATTTAAGAGGTAGTTATTGCTAATTTTTTGACGTAAAATTAATAATTATATATTCATCATTGACGTACATACGGGTATTGGTCTGTATGCCACTTAGAAATTTTGAAATTAAAATTATTTTTTAGTTACTCGTTTAATATTTGACAGATACTCTATCTTCCCTTTTTTCATATAACGCACCGTTTTTATGCAAAAATAAACATGTTAACGCTTACAAAGTATTCGAATCGAAATAAGTTTCGATACATTCGCATAGAAACTTATTTCGAATACATTGTAAGCGTTATGATATGTGAATTTTATCAGATAGCCACACTGTAACACCAACTATAATGTTTAAGCGCAAGATCGTAGCAGATGCAGGGCTATAGTGAAGAGAGTTGTAAAGCCAGTAAAGAAGAAGAAGGGGCTTTGGGCGTCGCTGAACACGAATACGCGATCAGAACGGACCTCCGGTGCACCTGGTGCCCAGAGAGTCTGCGAAGGCACGTCATCTAGAGTTTCGAGGGGTTTCGGCACTAAATTGATGCAAACAGATTACTCAATGGTTTTTGTGGTCGCTGAACAAGAACGCGCCATCAGAACCGACCTCTGGTACACCTGGTGGCCAAAAACCCTCGACACTTCATAAAATGATGCGCCTTAGTAGTAACCCTGGGTACTATACTAAGTTTATATTCAAGATGCAGTAGAAATAAACAAACCAAGACACGTTAAATGCTACTAGTAGTACTCCCGAATCATAATTTACAATGTGTAAACTTTGGAAATCATGATTTGGGATTTACAATATATATACATTGTAAATTATGATTCCTAGTGCTCCTAGTAGCATTTAACGTGTCTTGGTTTGTTTATTTCTAGTGCATCTTGATTGTAAATTTAGCATAGTAATATGTTTGCTTGCATTTAGTAGGTACCGAAAACCCTTGAAACCAACGAAGATGACTAGCCGCAGCAGTAGCCGTGGGCGCCAGCAGAGGCGGCTTTACCTATTGTGCAGGGTGTGCGGTGCACACGGGCGCCGGGATGTTGGGGGCTCCGAGCACCAAAGAGCGGGTCTTTTATTTTGTTTCAACATAAAATATGCTTTAAAACGATTAATAAAAAAGTACATTGGCACTTAAGCGCGATTTATAGATTGCCACCCGCCCGGCTGCCCGTCCAACGGACGGGTGGCAATTATTTGCTTGGTTTGAAGACATACCGACAATTGATTCTGAAATCGGTTGTGGAACCTATAAAGGTCAAATTGCTTGGGACTTGCCGGGCATTTTCAAAGGCGTTCGTACACGTGTCGCGGGGTATTACCTATTAGATACCGCAATTACTAATTTTGACGACCGCTTCGAAATTTTAAAGCAAAATAATGACACTTTTTCGTTCCTTCAAAAATTAGCACACTGGAAGGATTTAGAGCTAGATACAAAAAGAAGATTGTTCTAATTTGGAAAATAAATTGTGTCATGTTGGCTCTTCAGACGTAGATAGGTTTGAGCTCTTTAATGAAATAGAATTATGTATTACCAATGTTTATTGTTAATTTTACCATGGGCGCCCATATAAAAAATTTGTAGGGGAGGGGGGCAGACGTGATGATGTTGCACATTACATTTTGTATACTTTGGATGACAATATATAGTTTAAATCACCCGAAAAACCAGAGAGGCCACGGCCCCCTGCCCCCTGCCCATATGTATGTGCGCCTATGGATTCTACTACACCTTTGGATATTTTAAATTACTTGTATACAAATAAATTACTTTCAAGTGTTCCCAAATTTGTTCACTGCTCTTAGAATTTACCTCACAATACCAGTGACAGTAGCGCACAGTTAAAGATCATTTTCTAAATTAAAAATAATTAAAAATTATCTCAGGTCAACATTGTCGCAAAGTCGATTGACAAATGTATCACTAGTAAGTATTGAACATGAAATAAAAATTGAAGTAAGTTATATTATTTAAGATTTTGTTAATGCAAAAGGACGAACAATATCTATTTTATATGTTGTAGGATGGTTGTAGTTTGTGCTTCCTGTAATAATTCGTTAATAAATTATTATTTTTTTAAATATTCACAATTTTTATTCATCTAACCAATCCCTTCATAAAAGTACTATTTACTCGTGTACTCAAACCTGTCAAATTTCCTCAACCAATTTTAAACCTTACCTCATAGATAAAAAAGTTCATTTTTAATTACATATTTTTAACAGATTTGGGTAGGTTGTTTCCTATTGGCTCCCGACATAATTTAATATTGCACTATTTGCATCTGGATTTTTGTTTACATTATAAGCGTACCTAATACCCTCTAATACCCTATATACTGGTACTAGGTACTAGGTAGGTACCCATGAGCAGGGGGGCCGTGGCCCCCCTAACTTTTCGGGTGCTTTAAACTGTATATGGGTATCCAAAGTATACAAAATGTAATGTGAAACATCTTCACGTCTGCCCTCCCCCTAAAAATTATTATATGGGCGCCCGTGTAGCTACCTTTTCGACTATTCCAATTTGACTGCACGTCTATCAAAGGGCGCCAGGGCATCGACTGCACACGGGCGCTACATGGGCTAGAGCCGCCTCTGGGCGCCAGCTACTCCAGGAGTCGGTTCTAATAACGTATCTGTATTTACCAACTCCAACAAACTCTCGAGTAATCTGTATGTATCAATTCAGTGCCGAAAAACCTCAGAAATTGTATAAGATAACGTAGGTACCTTAGTAGTGGTCCTAGGCACCAGGTGCTCCGGAAGTCGGTTCTCCAGGACCCCTTCAAACTTCAGAATATGACGTGCCTTAGTAGTGACACTGAGCACCAGTTGTTCTGGGAGTTTGTTCCGATGGCGTATTTGTATTAAGTGCCCCCAAAACCCCCCGAATAACAAAATCTGGCCCTTAATCTACTGATTTTGACATTTTTGACATTTTCTATTTTAGAATTTTTTCCTGACGTCATCGTAAAGATATTCGTCATCCAATAATTCGTTAATGTGGTTTGAAAAGATTTAAAAAAAAAGAAAAAAAATATATAAAAAACATATAGTAAAATAATAACAAAAAAAAATAAAAAAAAATGAAAGAAAAATAAAAAAGAAAAGAAAAATAAAAAAAGAAAGTAAAAAACGTGTTTAGCACAAATTAAAATATATATTTAAAAAAACAGTAAAATAATTAAAAAAAAACAAAATAAAAAAAGCAACACAATGTACCTATGTATCTAAAAATAATATTGTAGTATGTTGGCATGGTCCAAAACCCAAGATTCAACCATCAGATATCAAATTTTATGAATGTTATACGAGGTATGTCAAAAAGTCTGAATTTCATTCAAGAATAAAGTAGCTTTATTTTTCACAATATTGAAAATTGCTGTTATGAAAAGTTGTTTGTAATTAAAAACTATATTCTAATATGCAATTACATCCTTCTATTGAAAAAAATTATTTTTGAAAAATTATGGAGAACAGGATAACTAAGATTATTTTCAGTTTTGAACTCTTTTATTATTAATTTTACGAAAAAAAGTGATTCTTAATAAAAAGTTCTGGATAGTCTAAAATCTAAATTACAACCATCTTATATCAAATTTTATCAATTTTATACGAGGTATGTCAAAAAAGATAAATGTAGATCAAGATCAAAAGTAAAGTACCTTTATAGTTCAGAATATTTTAATTAGAAGGATGTAATTACATACTGAAACATAGTTTTTAATTCTAAATAACTTTTCATAGTAACAATTTTCTATACTGTGAAAAATAAACGTATTTTACTCTTGAGCGAAATTCATATTTTTTGACATACCTCGTATAAAATTGATAAAATTTGACATAAGATGGTTGTATTTTAGGTTTTAGATCATGCAAATCTTTTTATTAAGAATCACTTTTTTTCTTAAAATTAATAATAAAAGAGTTATCTGAATTGAAATAACTGAAAATAATGTTAGTTATCCATAATTTCTCAAAAAAAAAAACAATTACAAGGATGTAATTGCATACTAGAATATAGTTTTTAATTCCAAACAACTTTTCATAATAGCAATTTTTAATATTGTGAAAAATAAAGCTACTTTACTCTTGAGTGAAATTCAAACTTTTTGATATACCTTGTATAATATTCACAAAAAATTTAGATATTTGATGGTTAAATCTTTGGTTTTGGACCATGCAGAGCTTTTTATGGAGAATAACTTTTTTTCGTAAAATTAATAATTAAAAAGTTTTCCATATGGATACAACTTACACGGACATACTGTATAAAACAATAATATAATAATAAGTAGGTACACAATAATTTGTAAGGCAATTTTTTTTTTGAATGTTTACAAAAGTAAACCTTTATAAAATATCACAATTAATTATAACAATGTAAGTTTTACGGTTGTAAATGTAAAACAATTTATTTAAATAACACTTAAAAACCATTTTAAAAGGCTGTGATGAAAATCAAAGGCTTCCATGACTTTTTCATATTAAGAAAGTTATATTGTAATCAGTTTTTACTTAGTCGTATCACAGTATGCCGTGTTCGTTATCATTTTCCACTACTACTTGCAAGTCAATTAACTGATTACAGATTGAAAAATAGCGTTGCGAAAATACGTTGATTAATGTCAGCTACGTCTTTATGTGTGAATAACCTCAAGAAAAAACTTGTTCTTTCTGGAACTTGATTTTAGAAGTGTTTTAAATTTGCCATTAACAACAAATTTTTAATACAATAGGTACCTATTTATAAACAGTAGGTACTATTATATAATTTAAGAATAACAGTAAAAATGGATAACGAGCAAAGAATCGTTATTTTATTCCGTTATTTTTTATCTTCTTGATGTGCCTATTCGTGACGAATGTTGGCGATCATCATGGCAATCTTTATCTTATCTACAGTAGCGCGGTAAAGCTGCACAAATGTTGTGTTTAACCAGGTTCTGAGGTTCTTCAACCACGATGTTTTCTTCTTCCTGGACCTCGCTCTCCAAATATTTTTCCTTGCAGGATGGCTAGTAGGAGGGCACATCTGGATTCATTTCGCATAATGTGTCCAAAGTATTCTAACTTTCGAGATTTGATGCTGGTTAGTACCTCTCGGCTTTTCTTCATTCTTCTTCAAGCTTTGTCTTTTGTAAGTTTATAATGAGTCCATATTGTTGACTATAATATGTGATTTTGTTCGTAAGGACTTGTATAGGTCTTCTAGGTTGTCCGCGAATACTATGGTGTCATCTGCATACCTGATGTTATTTTACCGGACCCGTTTAGTAGAATACCTTTTTCAGTTTCGTGCAAAGCTTCGATAAAAATATTCTTTCAGAGTAGAAATTGAAAATTAGAGGGGACAAAATACAGCCTTGCCTCGATGCCCACGATTTTGATGTATTCGGTGTATTTACCGTCAACTCTGAGATTTGTAGTCTGATTCTAGTAAAAATTTCTAATTATTTTTAGATCTTGGTTGTTATTTCCCACTTCTTTTAGTATTTGCACAAACTGGTCGTACTGTCATTACAACAACAGAGGCAGCAGCAGGCACGGCAGGAGGTACAACAACAAGAGCTGGGGAAAGATGGAGAAGAAAATGAATTAACTAGACCCCACAACGCTAGAGGAGGTCCAAACGGCAATCCACATACAAAAAAGCCATAAAGCACCGGGAATAGATAAAATACCGGCAGAACTACTTAAGCAAGGAGGAAGGAATTTGACACAACAGATGTATCAGCTAATACGAGAGATATGGATAGAAGAAGAAATCCCCCAACAATGGAAGAAAAGTATAATCTGCCCTATTCATAAAAAAGGAGACAAACTGTTGTGTAAGAATTATAGAGGCATCTCTTTACTTTGTTCGGGATACAAAATATTCACAAACATTCTTAATCGAAGACTTTAACCTCTCACGGAAAAAATCATCGGGGAATATCAAGCAGGGTTTAGGCAAAATAGATCTACCATTGACCAACTATTTACAGTTAAACAAATACTTGCCAAAGCATGGGAATATGACATGGACGTTTACAATCTCTTTGTAGATTTTAAACAAGCCTATGATTCAATAGATAGAACAATTCTACCTAATATATTGGAAGAATTTGGCATACCATCAAAATTAATACGACTAGTGCAAATGACAATGACAGAAACAGAAGCACAAGTATGTATTCAAGGACAGATCACTGATGCGTTTACGATAACGCAAGGACTGAAACAAGGCGACGGACTGGCTCCAACGCTTTTTAATCTTGTTCTTGAATATGTAATTAGACGGTTGATGGTAAGCGGAAATAACATACTTACAAACAAATCTACCCAATTAGCAGCATACGCGGATGATATAAACATAATGAGCAGAACAATGAATGCAGCGGAAGAAACCTATGTTGAGTTGAAACAGAGTGCAGAAGCAGTAGGGCTAGCAATAAACACAAATAAAACAAAACTACTCATACAAACCAGATCAAATAGACCGGCGCAACAACACTTTATTGACGATATAGAACATGTGAATAGATTCACGTACCTAGGAATGGATCTGGTTGCAAGCAATGAAGAAAAACCGGAAATAAATAGAAGGCTTGTGGTGGCAAATAAAGCCTATTTCGCGATGGGCCACATATTCAAATCGCGAGACGTACACCGGAAAACAAAACTCCGGGTATATAAAAGAATAATCAGGCCCATAGTAAGTTATGGCTGCGAAACATGGGTGGTGACACAGAAATCTGCCAATGCATTAGATGTGTTTGAAAGAAAAGTATTACGTAGGATACTGGGCCCAATAAGTGAAAATAACAACTGGCGAATTAGGTATAATAGAGAAATATACGAGCAATATAGCGAACCAACTCTAGCACAACACACTAAACTGCAGAGACTACGGTGGGCAGGGCACGTGGTCCGCATGCATGAGAATAGAATCCCCAGAAAATTGCTGAATGCAAGAATGCAGGGAAGAAGACCTGTTGTAAGACCTAAAAAGAGATGGGAAGACGAAGTCGATGAGGATGCCAGGAACTTCCTGGGAACGCGTTCATGGAAAAGAACAGCGGTAAATCGAAATGATTGGAGAAGCTTATTGAAGGAGGCCAAGGCTCGATTTGGGCTGTAGTGCCATTGGATGGATGGATGGTCGTACTGTACTCGATCAAACGCTTTCTCGTAATCAACCAGACATGTGTTTATATGTCTGTATGTAACAAAACCTCTCTTATACCAACTGCATTTATGAACCCGAACTAATTGAGGGAAATTTGACTATTACATAGTTTGTAAATTCTCTTATGGATTATCTTTAAGAACAATTTCACTAGATGGCTCATCAGGTTTATCGCACGGTAGATATTCTTCGCATTTTTTGGCTCCTGGTTTTTTGGAAGTGCAATAAACTCAGACTTCAGCCGTTCTGTTGGTAGTCATACATTCCATTATAATTCTGCTATATTATACTTCATCACGTATTGGATTTTAGGGAAGTATTTGTTGTTTTATGAAGTCCATTCTTTCCTGCTTTGAACGATTGTCATTCCAATATATGTAGTTCATTGACCATTGTGTCGATTCCTGCACTAGGTATGCGAGATTCATTGCTAAATTACCTTTGAATAAAAATCGGGTATTTCATTAGATTTTCCTATAGGTATACCATTCTGTAAATTATATCTTTCTCAAATAATCGTTTGGTTAATTTTGTCGAACAGATATAGAACAAGGCCTAAATTTGTGTTTCCATAAAATTCCCCCAGCACCTGTCTGTGCAATACCTACCTACTTCCATCTCAATATGTTTTCACATAGCATGCCACCCTCCTTTTTGTTTTACTTGTTTTTCTTTTTCTCGTTTCATTACAACCTTGGCTCACTGCACAACCCGCTTCTATCTCCAACGTAATTCGTCCATGAGTTAGTGGGTAGCCCCAGTACTCTGAAATCTGACCAAATGTTATCTCTCCATCGCATTCGGTTAGTCGCGTCGGAGTTTCCTCCCAGATTAACTTGCGATCATTACAGAATTAAATAATATTGTTTATATGGTATTTTTATTAACATCTAACAACAGTAAAAAGTTTGAAAAAGAAGACGTTCAACCAATATTTGCTTTCAGTCATGTCTTACGAAAGTCATTCCTTAACTGAGGCCACAGTAACCAAACTCAGAGTGAACCACAGTAAAATCGAACTATCCTTACTTGGACTGACTCTCAGAGACCAAGTTAGAAACGAGAAAATAGGAAGGACATAAGTCACAAATATCATGAGGCGTAGAGCAGTGTGAAGACCACGAGCAGAGAGAAGAAGCAGATGTAGATCACCTACACTACACGATGGATAAACGTCAAATACCTACACGGTGGAGGAAAGTATTTAACATAAATAAACAAACAAGATTGTGTGTACTTGTTTTGTTCAGTTCAATGATGGATTCAGACGAGGAAGTCTTCTTTCTCGTCAGAATGTATAATAAAATGTAAATATAAATAGAGAAAATATTGCTTACCGGATTTATTCTTTTCCATATGACTACCTTCTTTAAAATCAGGAACAAATAATTCAAAGATCTCACGTTTCAAAGTCCCACGCTTTTCCTTTCAATGTCCTATAACTACACCCTCGGGTTCTTTTATCCCATATAGCCGGTCTGTTTTGGAATTCAATTAAAAATTTTTCGGAACCAAAATTCATTTTACGTGCGACGTCCACTTCACATAATAACCCACGGTCAATCATCGGAAGCTCCTTTGAGGATCCACAGAGTAGCGCTGCAGAGTGGCCCGCCTGGTTTGGCCCTTACGGTCAGGAAGCGCCAACGTATCCACCATGTGGAGCAGTTGTATATGAATATGATACAAATCAAAATAGCAGTATTCTTCTCGAACTAGTTATGTAAATAAATACAGTATCAAATCAATTAAAAGTTTAAAAAATATATCTCGGACAGTTTTGCTGTTACACGCATTTACTGAAGATAGTTCGAAAATACTAATACACATTCAATCTTATCGCACAGATTGTGTAATTAATTACGTTTCTAATGCTTCTAGTTTAAACCTTTATGCATGTCTAATTTAAATAATAAGTGTTAATTAAGATTACAATATATTATGTTATCTTTACAAAATTGTTTCGCTACTGTAGGAGTTTCTGTAATTAATAATTTTCACATATACGTTGTGGATTTTTTAAAGAGTAGATGTCAAAAGTGTAATAGAAGAAAGTGATGCCTACGAATTTTATAGATTTTGTTGTAAGAAAAACTTAATTTGTTAATCTAATATCAGTTCTGTTGATATTATGTAAAAAGAAAAATTATATTAAATGCTATACTAAATTTACAATCAAGATGCAGTAGAAATAAACAAACCAAGACTCGTTAAATGCTACTAGGAGCACTCTAGAATCATAATTTACAATGTATAAACTTTGTAAATTATTATTCAGGAGTGCTCCTAGTAGCATTTAACGTGTCTTGGTTTGTTTATTTCTACTGCATCTTGGTTGTAAATTTAGTTTAATTCTTCTTCTTCAAGTGCCATCTCCGCGACGGAGGTCGGCAATCATCATAGCTATTCGGACTTTGGAAACAGCTGCTCTGAGAAGTTCGTTTGATGTACATCCGTACCATTCTCTCAGGTTGCGCAGCCACGATATTCTGCGTCTCCTAGAGCTTCACGATACGATACAATATCGATACTTTTTAAGTATTGAGTATTGTATTGGTTATGCCAATGAAGTATCGTATCGAGTATCGATATAGGCAATACTTTCTTATAAAAATATCGTATTGATATTGATTTCGATACGATATCGATACAATACTCGATAAAATATCGACATAAAAAGGATTATACATCTGAGGTGTGTAGGCCCTTTATGCCCACTTTTGCATGCTTAACAAATGAATATTATTCTAAAAATTATTACAAATATTGCTTATAACTTATATGTATATTCTTATAAAGATTGAATGTGGCTGAATGCTTCTTTGAAAGTCGACAAATACTTACTAATTCTGTATTGTTTAAAAACTACTTTTGAAGATATAGGGAAATCCCCGGAGATTCGAAATAAATCGCAATTCAGTATTTGTTAAAAATTATTTTTGAGTCATTATTACTTACTTCCATAATATTGCCACAAATGCCACATGATATAAACAGTGTAGTAATCATAACAGACATTGACTCACTCTCAAGAATTTCAAGTTCACGCGCTCAAGTGTAAAATATTATAACAGCTGATGCTTGGGTTGCAGATCACTTATAATTTTATGTAATAAATAATTATGATCTAAATACCTATTCCAAAAAATATAATCAAACAACTGTGGCGTTTTATTTTTTTTCTCAATATCAATATTTTCAATAATATCGAGGCAAGCGTATTGACAATACAAGAGTATTGTATTGATTTCAGATAATGAGTATCGTATCGACATTAATATTGCTAAGGTATGTATTGTATCGGTATCGTATTGGTTTTCGATACGATATCAATACAATATCGATACTTTTATCGAATATCGTGAAACTCTAGCGTCTCCCTTCTACAGTTTAATTAAACTCTAGTAAATAATTTTTTCAAGTTCCATGAGCGTTATCGTTGGATATTATGTGAACTACCATATTCGGTATTGTTACTTTATTCACAGCAGCTCTAAATAATGATGTATGCGATTTTCCGTACCATGGTTTTAGATTTTTCAATCATGATATGATGTATTTCTCATTTTACATATTTGTCAGCATGTCTCATACAATTATTGTTCTGTATTTCAATTTTTGAGTGTCTCATGGTTGTGTTGTTTGGTTCAGCCGACTAAGGACCTCCTCGGTTCTAATTCTGTTAATCCAGTTTCATCTGTATATGTACCATTGGTGGTACATCTCATTATTTGGGTGGTACAGAAAATACAAAAACACAGGAAAAATTTAGCATATTCGTAGTTAGTTAGATTACCTAGATCGATAGGTATTTCAGTTAGGTGGTACCAAGAATAATTTTAAAAGAATTTTGTGGTACATGACTCAAAAACATTGAAAACCGCTGCTCTAGATGGTATAATTATGGTAATCTTCTCAATCAAAGTTAGTTTTGGTGTCATCATATTTGAGTTCATCATACAGATGGATTTCACAAGTATGGTCCCAGTAGTGTTTGTGTGGCTATTCAATAAATAATTCGACCTCCAAGTATTGTTTGCTGTGAGTCTCAAGATGGTCATAAACAGTGCCGGATTAAGAATCTTGAGGCACCTAGGCAACCAAAGCTATGAGGCCCCTTAAGAAAAAGTTACTTCTTTTATGGTTTGAGATTTTTGGTATCTCTAATAATTTTTAAGTTATTTTGAAAAAAAGCATTTATGATGGTGATCGTGCAGTATTATGGGGGGGGGGGGGGCTGGTGAACAACCTTACGGGGGGCCTGCGGGATCTTAGTGCCACCACTGATTCCTCTGACGAAGTAACGCACAACCGTTAATAGCCTGACTTACGCTAATTACACACATACACCGATTTTGGACGGTCGATTTTATATCGGCCTTTCTAATTCCTATAGTGAACCACATGTGAGAATGGGACATTACACACACGCATGACCGTCGATCACCGTTCGGCGTATGTGCAATGTCCTATTCTCACATGTGGTTCACTATATCAATTTGGAAGGTCGATCATGGAGGACATAGACCGACTCACTGTTGCCTCACTTTTGAAAGTTCGCAGAAATTTCGCAATATTGGACCGCGTTTGTTGCCACCTGTTGATCGCTACTGTATCACCTTAAAGAAAGAGTAACTTTTAGTACTAGAATACCTCATAATTTAATAATCTAGTGTCAAACATGTTTCAAAATTAAAGACACAAAAAATAATGCAGTAAAATAACCGTTGACTTACTCAAAACGGACGCATATGACTGGTACTAGAAATTCACAATTGATGAAATCGATTCATCTCTGGAATAAACGTACCAGTTTTCGTTTTTTGTTTTCATAGTTTTTTTTGAAAATTTTTCTCACATTAAAAACACAAAATTTTCAAATCGACATTTAAAAAAAACGGTGTATCCTATCGACTTCAAAAGCAGGAGTACCTTTTATTATTAGAATGCCTCACAATTTAATAATCCAGTGTCAACAAGGCTTACAAGTTAAAGATAAAGAAAGGAAGATAAATAGGCGTAAAAGTTTTGGTTTCTCTAAATAGAAGCGTTCTGGAGGTCAGTGGCGGCTCGTGATTTTTACAATAGGGGAGGCTATACCTAACTGTAAAATATCTAGACAAATTTGCACTAGCAAAAAAATGCGCCAAAAAATGTAATTTAAGGCCCCATCTTTTGACCATTTTTTATTTACATTTCATAATATCATCCTAATTCATAATTTCATGATATCATCATTTTAAAAATAGTTAGTCTAATAGTAAAAGTTTAATACCAAAGTTTGTGTCGTTTATTTGTTAACAATTCCATCTATTTGTAAATAGATACCTATGCATATCAAAATAAATACAGATTTGAAGTTTTGCAGTCCATACATAATGAAGCTTCAAATTTTTTAAGATACCTACTCAACTGAATTTTTTTAATTCTAAACGCGACCTACTGCGAATTCAAAAACACGATAAATTACCGATATTTTGCTTAGAGTTAGAGATATCGGAAAAAGTTATTTGAGCAAGTTGTTCCAAATATTATTATAACCCCACATACCAAATTTCATAACAAAATTCGCACTTTTAGATTTTTCATTATTTTTAGCCAGGACCCTAAAATTCGTTGTCCCGAGACGCACCCAACCACCCAACGGAGCTGAGAATCTACTCTGCCTCCCTTGGTATATCTCCGGGCAGCGTGTGATGGCGCCGTAGATGCCACTGTTAGGAGACCGGGCCTCCCGGTTCATGATAAACAAAACATTACACGCCTGCTGCGCTGCACGGAGCATTAGCAAGGGAGATTGCCGGGCTTCTCGGCTCCGTTCGTGCATCTCGGGATAACCCAGGGTCCTGCCTACAATAATATGTAATAAAACTGAGACGCGATCATGCGTTCTAATGCTAATGCGTAATGCTCCGTACGTATGGATAAATTAGTGATAATATGGAATTTACACGTTGTATAATAGTGAGAGTAATTGTTGTTTTCGCGATTCATGATAAACAAAACATTATAGAGTGTGTAAAAAATTTATGGGGAGGCTGAGCCTCCCTTGCCTCCTCTGACGAGCCGCCACTGCTGGAGGTATTTAAAAAAAAAACTAATTACAAGACGCCTTTTTCAAAGAGCTCTAGCTTCTGTAAGAAGCATTTTCAGACTAGGTGATGTGGGTTAAATCTTAATACATAGGTACCCTTTTGAGCCCAGGAATCTACAGTTAAATTATTTCCAATTATTAATGAAACACCCTATATATTGCAAAATTTAAATAAAATGCAAATTGCATAATACAACCGTGGGAACTAATAAGTTCAGCGTATAACACTCAGATATAGATAATAATAATAAATCTAATAAACTCTAATAATCCAAAGTCGAAACACAGATTTGAATTGAGACTCATTGTTTTAAAACAGATTTAGTTTTTTCAAGCCAACGGTGAATAGACACTGAAAAGGAGCGTAAACAAAGAAGCTCTGTTCTTTAACAGCGAGCAACCGGCAAATAGATATAACTAAATACAATTTATAGATGAAGAACAGATTACACGAAAATATACGTAAACAATACACAGTGTTTCAATGTTTCAAATTATCAAAGGTAGAGCGATTACAAATACTACAATTTCGCATTATACATTATACAATGTTTGACACAGCCAACGGTGAATAGACAATAAGAAGGAGCTTGAAAACAAAAAACCTCTGTTGTTATAGAACGGCGAGAGGCAGAAAATAGATAGGTATGTACCTGTATAGTACATAAATATAGTTTATAATAAAGAATAAAAGAATCCATTACACGAAAATGTCGATATCCCAACAATATTTGTACACTGTTTTTAAAAGCGTTTTAATAGTGAAATAATTGCAGAATATTTTATTCAATTTTTTGAATGAAATTTTGTTTCGACATGCCGCGTTGGAGCCCCCCCGAATGTCGGGGGCCCAGTATAAATGATACGACTGATACGGGCGCGGGGGTAGCTACGCCTCTGGTCACTACAGTTCTAAATATGTCAGTATCAAAAGTGATGTATCAATCTCTAAGTAAAATTTCACAAATTCGCGACACACTTTCCAGAACGATATTCCCTGTAATTTGATAAAAAAAATTGTGTCGCTAAATGCGTAGGCTGAGTCGCAGCGATAAGATAATTTTAAGTTATCAAATTCTAAATGCATATTCCTAGTGACACTAATTACATGCTGATAACTTATCAACGTTTCCTTGACGGTTGTTTCTAGGGGTAAATAAAACGAAGAAGCAATTGTGTAAATAAATAACAAAGTAGCAAAATTTCCAAAGCAGGTGACGGTCTCGTCCCATTACTTGAATAAGAATTAAATTATTTTTTATCTATTATCTTGTAAATATATAAACTACATTTAAGGGAGATGGAATTTGGAAAATAGTAATATACATAGGGGTGTATTCTGTAACATTTCCGTTAAATTTAAGAGGCCTCTAAAATTTAACTTTTAACGGTCCTCTAAAACTTTTCGGTTAGATTGTCATTCTGTAAACACATATTATAGAGGACCGCTAAAATAATATTATTTTAGAGGAATCCTCTAAAAGGTTTTGGAACAAATACGGCAACGTCGCACGTTGATCGTTTTGAACTACTTTTAACCTAGAAATTGACCGAAAACTGACTGCTAGAGGCCAAAAACCTTAAGAAGAAGAAGAAAATGACAGTTTCCTAGAAAATAATACTTATTATATTTAATTATTTTTTAGTAAAACTCATATTTTCCAATTAAACATTTTTATTTATAAAGTTATACATTAAAATATTGCTGAAAAAATGCATATCTTATTTTTTCTTCTCCCCTTCGACACTAATTTTGGTCAAATGGTCTATTTTCAATAACATTAAGGTCATCTTATTAATCTGCATCTGGTTATAAACCTTCTGAAACTTTACCTTTGTAATTATTTGGTACGTTTTGTAATGTTCCACAATAACTTTAAATAATTTTACCTGCATTAATTGGATTTAATTGCTTTGACAAACATCTTTGACTTCCAACACTTTTTCTATAACATTTCTAGGTACTTAGGTAGGTATTACCTACTTCCTTTGAAATGGTAATTGTAGTTATTTACTTTCAGGTCAATTATGTACTTTGTGTTTTATGTTTTATTATGTTTTATGTACTTTATGTTTTATTTATGTTGTAATCTGAAATCAGCTCTACAAAAAGAAACAAACATTTGAATTTTGTTACTTATAGGTATAGTGTGTCAATTGTAAAGTAAAAATGAGACTTACCTTTCATTATTATTTATTAAGTACTTCTTCACCAAATACATTATAAAAAGCCATTTTCCATTTTTAAATATTTATCTCCAGTATAATACAAGAATAACAAAGTACTATTCATACAAACATAACCCAACAAAAATAATCAAACCACATTTAACGGACTGCTAAAAATTTAGCGGGTACGTTTTGACATCCTCTAAAATATTTCTATTTAGAGGGAGTTTTAACGGTTTAGGTTATGATTTTAACGGATGTATGATTTACAGAATACCAAAATATTTTTAGCGGGCGCTAAAATTTTAGAGGCCACTAAAATTTAACGGAAGTGTTACAGAATACACCCCATACTCTGTAACAATATTGTGGAAGATTTATGTCTATTAAAAATATTGCGTGTCTATATCTGCGAGTCTCTATATCTATATAGTAGGCACATTCTATGAACAAACTATGGTGGAGGAACTCGTAGACAGCTCCCAATACGTCGGCCTAAAAATAAAAGCAATGACAAACACAGACTATCTCAGACGTATAGGTGTAAATGACAATGAGATAGAACAAGTTCAAGAATATAGATATCTACCTATGTCAAATTCTGAAACTGACAAAGAGAACCAAAGTGCGGAAATCATTAGAAGAGCAAGACTGGCATAGGCAGGATTTGAAAAATTCAGTTGGGTACTTAATAACCGCAAACTACCTAAATATATGAGGAGCAAAGTGTTCAACCATTTAGTTAGGTTAGGTTTATTATGGGTGGGCACTCAACCACTCTTCTATTCGACCTAAGAGATCTATTGTGGTTCATTCCTAGGTTAAAGTTGTCCCCTCAGGCAAGCCTTTTTAACAAAGTATATTATGGCCTTAGGTGACACTTTTCACAGTCGTTAAACTATTGAGCTTTATCCTATTCAATCCTGGACAGTTGCAGTTTTTTTGGCCATCGTTCACCCTTCATTCGCATTACATGCCATTACAATAAACGCCATTTAAATTCTATTGTATCTACGGTATTCTAAATCCTTCCTATTCTTCTTCTTATTTCTTCATTTGGGATGTGAGCAAGTCTGGACATCCGATACGCTCTTTTTAGATAGTCCATTTCTACTACTTATTTCCAGTTTTTTCTCCTGTTTCATCGTCATTTACCAACATTCATATACGTACTTTAAAATTGGTTCTACAACCGACTTTTAGATTATCATTTTTGTTCATAAAATAATTTTAGGGGATCAAAGTAACGAGTTTAGTGTTTTACCACATTTTGGCCTTGTTGTATTTTGTGCTGGATGTCCTGTTTTGATATTCCTTCCTTCGGTATCACTGTCCCTAGGTATTTAAATTCTTCGCATATTTTTATATCTCTAATGTATCTTTTGTAGACTATGAAAAAGCGTTCGATAGTGTCGAGATATGGGCGATAGAGAAACTACATAAGAACTCCTAAATAAACTCTGTAAAACAGAAACTATGACAGTCGAATGGGAAAATAAAACAAACAAAACTACATAATCCCATAGCAATCCATAGAGGCGTAAGACGTCTTTAAAGAACTGGAATGGGAAGACTTGGGTATCAACATAAACGGAGAGAAACTCAATCACCTCATATATTGCGATTATGTTTTTCTTATAACAACCAACCAAGAAGAACTAGCCACAATGCTGACTCAACTAGCACAAGCATCAGCGAAGATAGGATTAAAAATGAACATGAGTAAAAAAAATTATGACAAATACAAATGACAGAATAAATATAAATATAAATAACGTAAATATTGAGGTTGTTGACGAGTATACCTGGGTCAAATAATCAAAGCTAATAAAGAGAACCAAACAATTAAAGTATGTACAAAGAAGAATCAGATTGGTGTGGCCAGCTTTTGAAAGGTTAAAATGGATACTAAAAAGCACAAAGATACAACAGTAGGTGCCTAAAAACTCGTATATTTGATCAGTGCATCCTTCCTGTTCTGACGTATGGCTCAGAAATATGGACATTAACAAAGGCAAAGGCCAACATAAACAAAATAGAAATAACTCAAATAAAAATGGAATGATTCATATTGGAAATAAAACTGCAGACAGAAAATCAAACAAATGGATAATAGAGAAAACAAAAGTAAAAAAATGTAATAGAACATATATTACAGGGTTAAAGTGGAGATTTGCAGGCCACTGCGAGACAGGAAGATAAAAGATGGAATGCTGAAATACAAAACTGGAGACCATCGCGCGTCGGCAGGAAGAAGAAGAAGAAGAAGAAGAAGAAGAAGAAGTCCTCAGATGCGATGGAAGGACGATATTTTAAAAGCTGCAGGAACTCACTGGAAAGGAGCAGCCAAGGACAGACAATTACGGAAAGAATAAATGGGCTAAAGAAGAATAACAATCGAGAACTTTGGATCTCTTTCTTCTTTCCTCGTCCTTTATTCTAAGAAATTCCGTCTTGTTTATGTTGATTGAGAGTTCCCAATTTTCGTATTCTTGGTTTAACTTTGGAATTATATACCTAATCCATTTTTCCTCATCATTTGCTATAATCACTTGATCTCGACGAAGAAAATAATTTTTATATACCTACTTGTTTCTATTCCCATTCCTGTGCATTTTTTCCTCCAGTTGTATAATGCTTCTTGAATATAGATTTTCAATAGAGTTGAGGACAAAGAACATCCTTGTCTTTGCCTTTTGTGGCAGGAAACACGTCTAAAATTTTATTCTCCATTTTAACGGCACTTTGTACCATATCTAATAAAGTAATAAAGGTAATATTAGCCTTAGTGGCAATGGTAATCACAAAAAAAGGCACTATATTTTATTTAAAAAAATGTATGTACTACCAAAACTAAATAAAATTGAACTGAAGAAGAGTTAAAAAGTCTGGTATTTATTAATCAACTTCCATTTTACCAAAAAGGGTGAAATGTTTCAACTTACTACGCGCTTGGGGCTAGTTGTAACATCTATTGGGACGGAACAGTAACATCTATTGGAAATCGTAAGAAAATTAAGAATTTACAAACCATGCAAAATTTTATTTTCCAGTTTGTAACAAAAGCTAGTAAACTTTTCATGAAATATTTATTTTTTATTGAAATGTCAAATATTTATGTTTATCAATGGTTATTAAAAAAAGAAACTCTTTGTCTGTCATCCATCCTGAAGAATTGCCAGCTCCAGTGCAATCTGCATTACACGCACAAGCAACTGTTACAAACAAGGGTTGCTCTATAAGCTGAAGTGATGGCACCTACTTGCTTTTGCCCTCGGGCAGCTACTAATCACTATCTGCTTAGGATTTTGAGCAGTTGTGATTCTCGTTTCGTCAATATTCCGAATACAAGAAGAAGGGCTAAGTCCATACTTTTGGAGAACTCATTGGTATATTGCGAAGATGATACCAACGTTAGTCCTGCTGAAAGATGTTGCTCGACTTAATGACGTGACTTCCGGTATTCTTAGAGAGAAATATGGATTTCTACGCATAAAATGTTGGAATGAATCTGAAACAGCTCTGCAGTTTTGATGCCAAAAAGAAGGAATTTGCTTATTATCGATTTTCATGGCACATTGGTAAGCCAATTTTTGGATCTCCATGGGAAGTAGGTAGTCCAAAATATATTTCGGATACTTGGTTTAGCATAGCCTACTTGTAGACTCTCATTGTTTTTCTTTTTTTATACATTGGCATATAGATACATGACACAGTCCGAAAGTTTTACTTGCTTGCCTTATGCTACATTGATTGTATAAAACTTCCCCTGAAGCTAACTCGTGGACGTTCTGCCTTTGAGTTGCCCTTTCTGATTTTCTTTTATATTCTCTCATTATGGAAAAAAGCTAAATACATAATACATTTTTATATTGTAGATCATAAATTTACTAAGATTCGGGGCAAGTTGTAACATGTTACACCAAGCCCCAAAGTTTTGTTACAACAAACCCCGTAGTAGGTACATTTTTGTATAATCTCAATAGTAGGGGAGGCAAGGATGCTAAATTTGCAGTTACTAAAGCGTTATGGAGACCTATTGGGTTGTGAAGATTAGATCCTAATACCAAGTTTTCCATTTTATGTTTTCCATTTTAGTGAAGACTTTCCATTTTTAAGGATAGATGTTTTTCGGACGCCCCTTAACGAAGCCCCCTGTATTAAGAGTCAATACGTGGTAGGGGCACATTTATAGGATACAAGGTTTCTCCCCATATGATTTTCTAACGCGCTCGAGTAACTGCAAAAATCACCGCTTGGCCTCTCCTACCACAAAGCATAACTAAATTTAGAAAAGAAATGAACACCGAAAGTTTCATTGCCGTTTAAAATAATAGCGATAACCAAAATTTTATGAGTGTCAAATTTTGCATTTCCTCATCCAAATGAAGCACGTGCACACAACCACTATTTGCAACTATCGGCGGATGACTGGCTAGATTGTGTCAATTGCAGGACGATAAGAGAATAATAGGTACCGAGTTATCTAAATTATTTAAGAACGGTGAAATAACCTATGAAAAGGCAGTGTTACTACTTACCCGTGTTACAACAAGCCCCTTGATCCCCTACAATTATTGAAATAATAAATTGAACACATCGAAATAATGCACGCCCATGCACGGCCGTATTAATTGCCCTTCTAATGGAAACCAGGCAGTTCTTGTATGGTCACTGTCCACATATTTCATTGACTGCAATTGCCGCAAGCATCCTCATCACGAGCAGGAATCTCGCGAGAGCCAAGCGGCTATTTAGAACGCCAAGAAGACATGGAGGCGGGCTCTTCGAAAACTAATAACCCGATGTAGGATGCACCTCATGACGTCACTTTATCGCAATGGCTGAACAAAACACATGGATTATTGTAAAAAATTTACCAAGAATCGTTCGGTATGCAAACTAAAAAGTCAACAAATAAGCCAATATGAAATGTATAATGTGAATACAAGGAGACTGTTACAGATTGATACAAGTGATAAAGTATCAAGATAGCAAGTGATATGGATGTATTAATAACAAAAAGGCAGGTCATAAATTAAATCACATATTCTGAGACCAAAAATAGTTCGATTGAACCTAATTTACCATAGTACAAATGTATACATAAAAAAAGTTACAGCCCATGGAAGTTTCAAAATGAAAATCGATTTTTTCCAATATATCGAAAACTATTAGAGATTTTTTATTGAAAATGACCATGTGGCATTCTTATACCAGGAATGTTTGAATTCACGTAAATTCGAGATATAAAGAAAGCCTTTGTGGCACAACAAAGAGGCACAAGGAACATCTTTAAAAAATAACAGTGCAATTTGTGCACCCCAAAAAAATTTATGGGGGTTTTGTTCCCTTAAGTCCCCCAAACTTTTGTGTACTTTCCAATTAAATTATTATTATTGTGTTACAGATTAAGAGAAAGAAATGCAGTATATAGAAAAGTCATCACAATGTGAAACAGTGTTTTAATTTAAGGGATCTATCTTCCAGCAAAGACAAAGAGGATATATGAGGCTATACTAAAAAATATCCGTATATACAATACAGCTCTGAGGTATGGCCCCTGAAAGAAAGAACACTGGTAACTCTCAGAGCAGCGTGAATGAATTTTTGGAAGAACGGCAGGAAGCTCTAGAAGAGAAAGGATTGCTAACGAACACAGAGAAATAATGGAAATCATACGAACAATCACAGATAACTTATCAACAAAACAACTTATCTGGTTCGGATATTTATATAACGAATGGATAAATAAAGAATATCAAAGAAAATACTAAAATGGCAACCAAACGGAAAGAAAAAACGAGGCAAACCGTGAAAAAAGGTGCGAAGGAATGGACAAAGAGCTGCGACAAAGAAACAGAAGAGAGCCTATGAAACAATTGTACGAAGTTGTGATTGAAAGAAATTTATAGGGTTGCCCAACAAGCAACATTATTCAAGTGGGACGCAACGAAAACCTCGAAGATAATATTGTGGCCGTTTTGCGGGATGCAAAGTAGTCGGGGCACACTTTAAACTATTTTTATTGGCTTATTTACAACAAACTACATACTAAAACAAGTAAGAAAACTATGACAGTTCTTTTCGGAGTTACTGAATGTGTTCTGAGAGACGTCCGTTAATCCGTCTCCTCTTCTTTCCCCAGCCGGTCAACACATATGTGGTCGTAGGTTAACTGTAAATCTGCCACAGGGCTCCCCTCCAGTGAGGAACTTACTGGTTTCGAACGGCAATGTTGACCTGTGTTACTCATCAGACGGTTGGCATGTACATGTTCTTCCTGCACATGTTGGGCCGCTGGAATATATGCTGGTTTGAGTCGGTCCATGGAAATTCGCTGGGGAACATTTTTGACATCTACAGTTAGAAACTTGTCACTTCGTTCCAACACTCTGAACGGGCCGGCATAGTGAGGTGTAAGCGGAGGCTTTACTTTATCAGTCCGCACAAACACATGACTCGTAGTCTGCAGATCCGGATGGACAAAGGCAGTGCGGACTGAGTGGTTGCTCGTCGGTACAGGCCGCAATGCTCCCATGGTCTGACATAGTCGTTGGAAAAAACTATGCTCGTCGGGTGTAACAGCACTAGGGACAAGCAGCTGTCCAGGGAGACATATTGAGGTACCATACACTAACTCGGAGGCTGTACACGCAATGTCCTGTTTGAAAGTGTTTCGAAGGCTTAGCATGACCAGAGGGAGGGCCTCAACCCACGATCCTGTGTCCGCGGCGATGAGAGCAGCCTTGAGCGTTCGGTGGAAACGTTCAATACATCCGTTTGACTGTGGGTGGTAGGCAGTGGTTTTAATATGCTGTACACCTAGCAATCTATTGAACTGGCGAAATAAGTGGCTCTAAAATTGCCTACCTCGATCCGTTGTTATGGTTGCTGGCACACCAAACCGAGATATCCATCCCTCAAGGAGCTTCTGCGCAACAACTTCGGCTGTAATTTCTGAGATAGGTATGGCCTCGGGCCATCTCGTGAAATGATCGATGATTGTGAGCAGTTATCGAAAGTTCTGATTTGTTGGAAGTGAGCCCACAATGTCGACATGTATGTATGCGAATCGATCGTCTGGCATTCCTATAGGTGTCACAGGTGTAACAGTGTGACGTCCAATTTTGGCACGTTGACATTGGATGCACTCTCGTGACCACTGCTTGACTTGGCGATTCATGTTATGCCACACAAAGCGTTCGGCAATCATTCGTAATATAGCAGCATGTCCTGGGTGGGACTGCGTGTGGAACTTCAGGAAAACATCTCTCTGGAACACAGCTGGAACATAAACTTGTATACGACCATCTTGGACTGAACAATAAATAGGTCGTTGGCTATCTGGTAGAACTATGCGCTGAAGTTGTAACAAGCTAGCTGGATCATTCAGGATCTCTTGAAGAGCCTCATCTGTAGTCTGAGCTTCGGATAGCCGGTTAGAGTCAATGGTAATGGTTGTTGTGACAGCGTCTACTTCGGGTCGTGAGAGACAATCGGCAACAATATTGGCTGCACCCTGAATGTGTCGAATATCGGTTGAGAATTGTCCAATAAATTCTAGTTGGCGTATCTGTCGTGGAGACTGCCGCTCATGTCTCTGTTGGAAGGCAAACGTTAAAGGCTTGTGGTTAGTATAAATGGTAAACGGCATGCCCTCAAGGAAATGGCGGAAGTGATGTATGCCACTGAATATGGCCAGCAGCTCTCGGTCATAAGTGCTATAGTTTCGCTCCGTCTTAGAAAGCTTTCTAGAGAAGAAAGCGATGGGTTGTAGATGTTCACCTATAAGCTGTTGCAAAACACCGATGGCAACATCTGAGGCATCAACTGACATGTTCAATTGGGCATTCGGTGCTGGGAAAACCAATTCAGTCGACGCGGCCAAGAGTTCTTTGACTTTGGAGAAAGCTGCTGCAGCTGCTGGTGTTAATGTCAGTTCTTGCTTCTTTTTCTTTTGCTGAGACAGTAAGTCCGTTACTGGCATTAGTTCATTCGCAGCATTTGGTAACCAACGTCTGTAGAAATTGAGCATACCCATAAACCTTCGTAGCTGTCGGTAGGTCGTAGATTGTGGAAAGTTGCGAATTGCGCCTACTTTAGTCGGCAATGGACGAACGCCAGTTGGGGAGACCGTGGCACCCAGGAAGTTTACTTCACCTTCACGGAATTTTGATTTATCCTTGTTGATTTGAAGTCCATTGCTTCCAGAATCCGAAGTAGTGATGCCAGGTGTTTCTCATGCTCGGTATCAGTCTCCGAGGCAACCAAAATATCGTCGATGTATACAAATACATATAGGCATTCTCGAAAAAGGTGATCGAGGTACCTCTGGAACGTCTGGGCAGCATTTCGCAAACCGAATGGCATTCGGAGAAACTCGTAAAGCCCAAAGGGGGTTATTACAGCCGTCTTTTGTACATCCTTCGGGTGGACTGGAATTTGGTAAAAAGCATGTACCAAATCAATACAAGAGAAAATTCTCTTTCCATGTAGCTGGTTAGCAAAATCCTGGATGTGCGGTATTGGGTAGCGATCTGGTTTGGTCATGGCATTTAGACGGCGGAAATCTCCACAGGCTCGCCATCGTCCATTGGACTTCTTAACCAAGTGAAGCGGACTAGCCCAAGATGACTTTGATGGTCGGTCGGATAATGCCTGCCTGCATCAGCTCGTTGAATTCTGCTCGTGCAGCTTGAAAACGATCTGGTGGAAGTCTTCGTGGTTTAGAAAATACTGGTGTACCTCGAGTCTCAATATAGTGCTGGACCCTTTCAGTATCCTCTGGTATAGTGGCTGCCGGACGATCGTAAGTTTATAATCACGTCGGGGTCACCAATGTGGCCGTTTTGCGGGATGCAAAGTAGTCGGGGCACACTTTAAACTATTTTTATTGGTTTATTTACAACAAACTACATACTAAAACAAGTAAGAAAACTATGACAGTTCTTTTCGGAGTTTCTGAATGTGTTCTGATAGACATTCGTTAATATAAATGACTAACTGGGAACACGATGCAAAAAATATATATACATGGAAGATTACAAATGCAGTGAAGCAATGATTAAAATCATTGAAATGACCGGTAGACTAATGATAAAACGTATAATGATAAAACCACTTAGATGAGAACGAGAAGGATGGGGAGAGAACTCGGATATGTATCACTAAATCTACTTTTATCTCTTCCGTTCTTATTCTTCTTTTTGTGTAGACATAACAATATGTCTCCAGTAAGTTGTCGTTCCATCGTTTTCGTGGTCTTCTGATCGTCTTCCTATTGGGGACACGTCTCTCGCTGTTCTTACTTTTTTACTACTCTACTTGTTGTCATTCGGTTTATGTGGTCGTTCTACTCTGCTGTTTCTTCTTTCCGTCGTATCTGTACTTCTAGCTCTGTCCCATGGTGTCTTAGCGTCGATCTTTCTAAGGGTTTCTGATCTCTGCTGACGAACTGTACGCGAGCAGTTCGCAAATAGACCGGCTCGCACATGTGTACCGACCTTTAGAAGATTTATGTCAACGAATTGTCAACGAATGCCTACGAATCACTCCACAAATGCTTCGGAATGTGGAAGAACACTTAAACCAAACATTTACCACTGTATGAACGCCAAACGTCATCAGTTTCACCATTTGGTCAACTAAGAAATAAGTAATCAGCTAAAAATATTAACTAAAAAAAATTTCCTAATAAGTCAAATACAGTACTAAACCGAATTTAAAGACTAATGTAAAGAGAACTGAAAGGGATTTCAAACGAATCTTAATTGACCCCCATTGCCATCAAAAAAAGATTCAAACCCCGGTTTGGGGGTGAAGTAAATATAATCGAAATATACAAAACGCTGGACGGAAGGGCCGCCCGAGAACTTTATCGTACCGATCTATTATCGTTATGGTACTAGATACTGGCATTCTATAAAAATAACAAAATTACTCGTTATTTTGATATTTTAGAAACAGATTCTGTACTTGAAAGTATTTATGGTTCTACGCATCATTAATTCCTGCATTTGAGAAAATGTTCGATGCCATATTTCGGGGACACACTATAGATGTATAGATTATTGCATAAATCAATAGAATATTATAGTCATACTTTCATTTCAAATTAGTTCATTTTTCTGAGAAATTAATAGTTTACAATATTTGCATTTCATTCTATTTCGATTAGCCAGTCAATGCGCGAGATTAAGAACAAGATATTATCTCCGACTTCTATCATACTGCATGGATTTTAATGAAATTTTTGGAGTAGCCTAATCTCCTAATTCAAAGTATGTCCTATATACTATGGCGCTTTTATCATGGGGGAGGTTCCCACCACTTCTCAGGGGTGAAATATTTTTATTTTCGAATTACATGGAGAAAAAAGAAGATTTTTAAGAAAGTTTAAAAATTTATTCTATAATTTGATCACATGTTTTACAAAAGCCATTCATTTTAAACCCGTTCAACTTTTTGAAAGTAGAAATATCACTACAGTGGTACCTCGACATACGAGGGTAATTCGTTCCGTAACCTTGCTCGTATGTCAAATTGCTCGTATGCCAAAGCAATTTTCCCCATTGAAATTACCTGAAATGTCATTAATCCGTTCCAGTCCCAAAAAATCACTTTAGTTGTTTTTGTTAAGTGTTTTTAAATAAGAAAAATGTTTTTACAAGAAGAAACATTTATTTATAAATAACAAAAAATACATACATATTATCGTCAGTGGTCTTCACTTTTTTCGTCACACTTTGCTTATTTTCATCTGCAGCTCGTTTAAAAAACTGTCCAAAGGTGTTTGTTTCTTCCTCCTATTCATAAATCGCTCGTGCCTTCTCACATATTATGATGCTTTGTGTTAAGGTTCCTTCTTGATGCTGCTTCTCTGTCACCCACACCATCATTAGTTTCTTCATCTTTTCATGGAGAGAGGTCCGGAGTTCGGAAGTTATTGTAACGCCCTTAGCTGGCATTATACCCTTTATCACCTCCTTCAAGTTAGAAGTAGGTAGTCATAAATTTTAATGTCAATGTTTAAAGTGGCATGCATTTTAATAAAAAGCGGTTGCTCGTATCTCAAATTTTGCTCTCATCTCAAAGCAAAACATCGCTCGCTCGGCGGCTCGTATCTCGAAACACTCGTATCTTAGGGCGCTCGTATATCGAGGTACCACTGTATATTAAAAGTTATTGCAAAAGAAAAACAATGCATTTAAATTATGGTGGATGGGGAGTTAAATGTATATACTATTCATTTTTCCTTGAAGTACATTAGTCATATATTTTTTTTTGCACCATATCTCGCTTAGTTTGTATGTAACCGACATTTAACGGTGCTCGTTTTAAAGGCCTTTTCAAACACAACAAAAGGTGTTGGTAGCATTATACACCTAAAACCTACCGTTCCTCTGTTATTTCAACTTGAATACACCAATTTGAGCATGCACCAAAAAACAAACTATTTTCACCTACCATATCTCTTTTTGTATTATAAATAGAACATTTACGAAGGAACGAATCTCTTTATTATTTATAATCTAAAAAATGTTTTATATAGTGTTTTTAGTTCGATGCATAGTTTTTAAGGTATTCACAAAAGATCCGTCCGAAAAGGTGTCAGTTTTCAATGAAAATGGCAAATTTTTAACTACGCATAACTAAAAAAGTATTGAGTTCTCAAAAAAAAAGTATGGACCAATTTTTGCTTAGAAATAGGTTCTTTAGCCACTTCCGTGCTTATTTTGACCAACAAATTTTCCACCCCCTTGAAGAAGTGGGAACCGCCCCAAGATAAAAGCGCCATAGTATATAGGGTAGATTTTGTTTCTTGAGCTATTCCCTACTTACTGTGAAAATATCAAGTACATCAGTGTAGTAGGATGGAATTCGGAGCCAAACACCCTCATTGACTGCCCTACAATAATGCTCTGCTATGATCGCGTGAGAGAGGACACACATAAGATTATAGCAAAATTTCTATTTACCGTAACTTTTCGAGTTTTTGAGCAACAGCAATGAATTTTATGTCATTGGAAAGGTAATTTTGCATTCTTTCAAAATATGTAAAATATACAGGGCGTATCTAAAAAAAATTAAGATTTTTTATTCATTTCCGGTTCAACCGGAAGCCATATTTTTGATAAAATTGATTGTGATAATAGATAATAAAGTACCATATATGTATACAAAATTTCAAATTTTAGTTTCTATTAAGAAGGAAGTTACGGGCACTCGAATATTTTTTTATAAAAAATTTATAACTCCCCTCCTATGGGGAGTTAAGAAATCTGACTAATGTCATTCAGTTTACTGATAGGATATCAAAAATATATTAAAAAATAAAGAAATTCCTTGGAGCCATTTTTGAGAAAATCTAGTTCAAATTTATGTCAAATTTTGACCCCTTAAATATAGGCAACCTGTAACTTTTTCTGAAAAACGATAACATCCTTCTTATAGCCACATCTTTAGGCTATATAACGACTTTTTCAAATTAAACGTATCTTAAACAAGTTTTTAGATAGGTAAGGAAATGTCTCGGGTGGGCGGTCGGCCATGCTGGCCGCCATTTTGAATTTGGAAATGTGAAATTCCTTATTTTTATTTACCTATTGATGAGCTTACTTTGAGTTAAATTTCATTCATTTCGGTCAAAATTTGCAAAAATGGGCCCTAAATAACCCCCCTATTTCGGCCCCCCTTTGAGAGGTTTTTTTTAAAAGCTTAGTTTCTCGACAAAATTCTCTTAAACTTACTCATACCGAATTTCATCAAAATCGGTCCGATAGTTTTTGCTGGGCGGTGGCGACATACGTACGTACGTACGTACGTACGTACATACTTCCGACATGTTTTTTTTATTTGCTTTTTAGATTCAGGGGGACTCAAAATGTCGAAAAAAAGTGAAATCTGAAAAAAATTTTTTTGCACGATCCTATAACTTTATCTATTATACTATACTACGTATATAGTACGATAAAGTAAAAATTGGCAAAGAATAGATACCTAAACAAGTGCATTATTTTTATATCTGGTATGTTATAGTAAAAGTGGTGTTATCTTCCTAATAAGAATTCAGAAAAAGAAAATTTTTACCAAGGACTATAATATTGCTTGTACGTGTGGCTAATTGACAAATATAATTACGGATATTGGGAGGAAGTTCTAAAAATTCTTCAGAAGCGAATGAGACAAGTATGTCGAAGGGTGCTATTAGTAGACTGACGCAATGTTCGGAATGTCTTTGGGTCACATTACAGCACACTTCTGTTGACAGTTACCTGAACTTTGAGTTATGCCTCCTTACAACCACATCTAATAAATTACCCTGTTAAATATCACCGAAGTATTTAGTTGTAGTTTTACGACTTTATTATTATCGTATTTCATATTTTTCAATGTCTGGATCCAAAAATTTTATTAAGTAGGTATATCTTTTTTATCAAAATAACAATTAAGCATTTCTACTTAATAAAATTTAGAATATTCAGATACCTGTTCGGATAAAACAGCCAAACAGAGAGCAGAGAAAGCAAGAGATTTTAATCAGATTAGATGTATCCGAGATGAAAATAATAAAATACTAATTCACGAAAAGGATGTCAAAAAGAGATGGAGAAAGTATTTTGACAGTTTATTAAATGAAGAATTTTACAGACAGCCTGTGGAGTTAACGGAGACAGTTACAGCAATGGTTACCAGAATAACAAACGCGGAAGTGGCTTAAGCGCTTCAAAAAATAAAGAAAGGAAAGCATTCGGACCAGATGATATTCCTGGGGAAGTATGGAGAGCATTGGGAAAGACAGGAATAAGTTGGCTAGCAGGTATATTTAATAGAATTATGGAAGTTGGACAAATGCCAGGCGAATGGAGAAGCAGTAGGTATATTAATACCAGTCTACAAAAACAAGGGAGACATACAACAATGTACAAACTACAGGGCTATAAAACTACTTAGCCACACCATGAAAATATGGGAGAGAGTAATTGACAGACGGATACGTGAAGAAACCGAAATATCCGATAATCAATTTGGCTTTATGCAGGGCAGATCAACAACAAATGCAATTTTCATTGTAAGGCAACTGATGGAAAAATACAGGAATAAAGAGACCAACGCTCATATGGTATTCATTGATCTTGAGAAAGCATATGATAGAATTCCTCGAGAGATTCTGTGGTGGGCACTCAATAAGAAAGGAGTCCCTGGCGAATATGTAAAGATTGTGAGAGATCAAAAATGAATAACCATTTTCAATTTCGTTGCAAAACGAAAATACAGCCGCATCATATTCTAGTCAAATCAGAGAGTGCAGCAAGCACCTCTACCGGTTTCGAAACGTATTAGTCTCTCATCAGGAGGCACACATGCTGCTCTCTCTGATCCAACCAAAACAAACCTCGGCGTGCAATCACGGATTGCAACGAACGAAATGGCATAGATGCCCTAGCGCCAACTGCTAGCAAAAGACTAAGTTTTCAATCTAATGGCATATAAAACAACATAATGTTACTCTACATCCCACCAGACTGAAAACAATAAGAACCTCAAAACAAACCCCGGCGTGCAGTCACGGATTGCAACGAACGAAATGGCATAGATGCCCTAGCGCCAACTGCTAGCAAAAGACTAAGTTTTCAATCTAATGGCATATAAAACAACATAATGTTACTCTATATCCCACCAGACTGAAAACAATGGGAACCTTCTCTGGTTACACCTCCGAGGCTTCTACAATTTGCAAGTCATAACGGACGCTGAGACTAAGGAAGATGAGGGAATTTTACAATTTATAATTCACGTCCCATCTGCTCAGCGCGGTAAAGTTCCAACTAGAATGGTTTCCTTCGTACTCCAATCAGAGTAAACATCTAAATCAAAAATGAATAACCATTTTCAATTTCGTTGCAAAACGAAAATACAGCCGCATCATATTCTAGTCCAATCAGAGAGTCTGAATGTGAGAGATATGTATGAGGGAGTAACGACTAGTGTTAGGACAGGTGTGGGAGAGACTGATAAAGGCTATAGCGGGATAAGATGGTCAAAATTGCACCAGGCTCGATTCAGTTTTGGGGTTAGCCATTCGAAAATATATAATTGAAAACTCACTCAGTCAAATTTTCAAGTCCCTAGGTGCACCGGGGGGTCCGCTATAGAAAAAACGTGTTTTTTTGAAAACATTTTTTCCAGACGCTGTATTGCTGCAAAAAATCTGAACAAATTAATGAATGCGTATCATAACAACACAAAGCTGCCAGATTTTTTTCAGATTTTTAGCTTTAAAATTGAGAACAGGAAAAACTTTTGAAATTTTCAAAAAATTTTTAGGTTATGTTGTAAATTTTTCGCCAACTTTAAAATATTGTTGTTTTGTGTATTTTTTTCCATTATTTCGAATGGCATAGGCCAAATAATCTTTTTGGACGTGGAAAATACCTAAAAATCGAAAAAACTGTTTTTTTTTGGCATTTTCTGAAGTTTTTGACTCATAAACTCAACAACATACAGCTAAATTATTCATCATTTACATTTTTATATGTATTGTTACACTTACAATCAAAATCAGCTATTAGAACTTATTTTTTTCCTACAGCATGCTCAAAAACCCCTTTTTTCGGCGTTTTTACTATATAGCCTCAGAAATCAGTAAAAAAAATTAATTCTTTTAACGTTTAAAAAATTAAAATTTTGTTGTTCTCGATAGAATGTAATACCAACATGTCCTGCCTTATCGTCTCCCCCAGGTCTTCTTTGGTCTTCCTCTCCTACTCCTTTCAGGAATCTGCACTTCAGCTATTCTTCGTATTGGGTGATTAACGTCTCGACGTTGAACATGACCAAACCATCTTAACATATGCTCTCTCATTTTGGCATCAATCGGTGCCACACCTAGACTTCCCCTAATATACGCCTTTCTAATTTTATCCTTCTTTGTCACTCCACTCATTCATTTAAGCATTCTCATTTCCGCCACATGCATTCGTTGTTCCTCTTTCTTTTTCACTGCCAATCATTCAGTTGCGTACATCATAGCCGGTCTTATGGCTGTTTTATAGAATGTTCCCTTCAGCTTCATTGAAATTTTTCTGTCACACAACACACCACTCGCTTCTTTTCACTTCATCCATCCAGCCCTAATTCTACTGCATGCATCTCCATCTATTTCTCCATTGCTTTGTAATACCGATCCTAGGTACATAAAACTTTTGCTTTTCACAATCATTTCACCATCCAAAGATACCATTTTATTTGTAGTAACTCCATCTTTAAATGAACATTCCAATTACTCTGTTTTTGTCCTACTAACTTTTAAACCTTTTTCCTGCAGAGCTTGTCTCCACTGTTCCAGTTTTTGTTCCAAGTCTCTTTCACTATTTCCTATTAACACTACATCATCAGCATACATTAGGCACCATGGAATGCTACCCTGTAGTTTCGCTGTTATCTGGTCCAAAACTAATGAGAATTAATAAGGACTAAGCACCGAGCCTTGGTGCAATCCTACTTTCACCTAAAATTTATCAGTCTCTCTCACCCCTGTCCTAACACTAGTCGTTACTCCCTTATACATATCTCTCGCAATCTTTACATATTCGCCAAGGACTCCTTTCTTATTGAGTGCCCACCACAGAATCTCTCGAGGAACTCTATCATATGCTTTCTCAAGATCAATGAATACCATATGAGCGTTTGTCTCTTTATTCCTGTATTTTTCCATCAGTTGCCTTACAACGAAAATTGCATCTGTTGTTGATCTGCCCTGCATAAAGCCAAATTGATTCTCGGATATTTCGGTCGTCTGTAGTTTGTGCATTGTTGTATATCTCCCTTGTTTTTGTAGGCAGGTACTAATATACTGCTTCTCCATTCGCCTGGCATTTGTCCAACTTCCATAATTATATTAAATAGACCTGAATCATAGAACCGACCCGACATTAAACAGACCTGAATCATATGACCGAGATCATAGAACAAGATAGGGTTTGGAAATTGGAAGACGTCTAAGAACGTTTTATAAACCGAGTAAAAAATTTGGTAATAACTGTTAAATATTAATAAAGAAAAAGGTTTTATCAACTTATATATTAAATTAGCACATTTACAACCTTTGCTCAGTTCATGCATGTTAACTAGTGATTAGTGACAGCAGTAACAATCGATTACATGATAAAATTATTCACTACTCCATTATACTACAATCAAACTATAATAACGGGATATATAGTCATAAAATTTAATTATATATAATTAATTCTCGCTACAACTTGCAGTATAGTTATCAAAACACTTGCCGTGTTTTTGTAATGTTAATGTTTCTATAAATCTTCTACCAAAACAATGTAACATTTACACATGGACACTGACCAGCACAAACACAAGTCACTAATTGATACGTTTGTTAGTTAAATAATCTTGATTTTTTTTTAATTTGCATCAAATGTATTATCCGCTGGTAGGGTTGACATGGAGGGGATAATATGACATGTCGACAGTGCCTCTTATGGTGGCATAATTTGTAAGCCGTCCCCCACGGGCGATAAATTCAGTTCTTTTTCTTGACTATATTTTCTTACCGTAGTAATGAAATCAACCTCTTTTTTCCAACCAGATCCTTTGGAAACACAAAGAATCTACATATCCCCCCTTCTCGTTCTATATATCCCTCATTACTATATTTATTATACAAAATACAATGGTTCACAAAAGTTCCTAACGTTTGCTTGGTGAATATCACTAATAGAAATTTAAGACCGAACTATGGGGGTATTATCTTAAAAACACTATACTTAAGCAGAAAAAGCAGCAGAGGAAGCAAAATTTCAACCTTATAAAAATTAAACAGGCTTGAGATTGGGCAAATCCTGGCTTTTAAACCTGTGTTTACATAGTGATAATAACAATATGACAGTCGAGACGTCACACTTCGACTATCAGCTTTAAAATCAGCATATAGAATGTATATATTTTCATATTTTATTTCGTGTTATTGTTGTCATTGGCTTCTGTTCCATATTGGTTTATATTCGGCATTATACTCTGAAAGTTCCTTTTTCTGTTTTCTTTGGTTGGAGTGTTCTTCCATATCACTCCATAGAGATCTTTCGTCTTTCGTGGTTTGTTTCCTCGTGGTATTTTCATTTGTATATTTTTGATGTAAGTACCATATCGGCTTATCATAGAACTTAATACTTAAAAGTCTTACAACTCTTAATAGTCTGTGCTAAACTTAGTTCAAATCTGCAATCTTGGATCTAATACATAAAAATTCGGTACACATAATATCTATTTTGACTCCCCATAGTTTATACTCTTCCTTTAATTTCCTTGTCCTCCTTGTCTTGTGCAAAAATGACTTGGTTATCGGCGAAAAATAGTGAATGTAATATATATTATCTTATACTGGTATGCCCATTGTTCTACATTTTCTATACTATCTTTTCAAAACCTGATCGATGTTTAAATATGTTAAAAAGTGTAGGTGATAAACCACATCCCAGTTTGACACCTTTTCTTGCGATAATTGTTGTTGTTATTTTTATTTCATTGCCTAACTTTATTTGCATCTGTGTTTATTTATACAATATTTGTGTGGCATTCACCCATTTTTTACGTGCATTCGTGTATGTTAGAAATACAATTATGATAACATAATAAATAAGAACTAATAAATTGATTCCTTTAAAAGAGGTTGGCCAAATTAAAAAAAAAAAAACTACGTAACCATTATTTCATTTTGTTAAGAATTAATAATCATTAATTTAAAAGAGAATATGTATATTCAAGTAGTACCCTTATCAAAAACACAAAAGTTATATTTTCTTATCAGTGTTGATAAGGCAACACCGACATGAAAGTTATGATAACAGATATTACCATTGTGTGTATTCTATGCTGGTGATAAAAATACATAAATAACTAATCAGTAGCTGTGTTAGTGGTGATAATACCCACATATTTTAACAATTTTCTGGTCGATAAACCTTTTGGTCCTTACCCAAAATGACATCAATTGCGAAGTACCATGCAGGTTGTTTTACGGATCATTATGAAACTATATAAAATTAATTACCTGACACAGTTAAAATACAAACAAATAACACAATTTACAAATAATTAACAAACAGGATTGACGCTAATAATTTTTTTTTGTTGATTTCTTCTTCTTCTTTTTGCGTAGACTTGACTCTGAGACTGTGTCTGTTATTTTTTCAATGTGCCTCCAGTAGGTTGTCATTCCATCGTTTTCGTGGTCTTCCCACTGATCGTCTTCCTATTGGGGAACCGTCTCTCGCCGTCCTTACTACTCTATTTGTGGACAGCTTGTATATTAGTGCACCCTATTAGCTTATGTGCGTATTTTGGCATTGGATCCGAGCTTGACATGTAACACCGTACAGTACAGTATGGCCTAGGCCAAACTAGTTTGTCCTATCGCGCGTAAGCCAAACTAGTTTCTCCTAGGCCAAACTAGTATTGAGTTTTCTTTCCTATATTTATTTTGTTTTTTATTAGATATCTCAGCATAGTGTGAATGATCTTTTGTAAAACAAAATGCTTGCACAAAAAAGGATAATCTCGCTACAATTTTTGCTCCAAAGTTTTAAAAAGATCATGCAATATAGCCAGGGATAGTTTTTATAAATAAAAACAAGTAATTGGACTTCGTAACTCCTAGTTTTCACCCAAAGTAATCGAAATTAGAACTGCAAGTCACTATTTGAACTCTTCGTGTAACTTTGCGACTGATATACGATTTTACTAATTTTGAGTCGTCTTTATTTACATTCATATCATATTTTGAGTGTCCGATGTCAAATTTCTCATCTTTAATACCATCCTTGGGTTATAATCTTTCATTCGACACCTCATTTGTCATTATATCTGTATTAATAACGGAGGAGTTGTATTCGCGGACGGACGGACAGAGAGTCATGAAACTGGATGTATATATTTGTTCTATATATACATATATCACTTGTAATATTCCGGTGACTTTAAAACAGTACTTCCGGTCGCATTTCTAAAACCGAAAGTCCTAGATCAAATTTCTCACCTTTAGTATATACCATCCTTGGATTATAAGCTTTCATTTGACACCTCCTTTGTCATTCTACCTGGTATAGTGACGGATGAGTTGTATTCGTGGCCGGACGGACAAACAGCCTAGGTCAAATTTCTCATTTTTAGTACCATCCTTGGATTATAAGCTTTTCATTTGACAACTTATTTGTCATATAACCTGGTATAATGGCGGAGGAGTTGAGTTCACGGACAGACAGACAAACGGACAAACGGACGAATAGACGGAAGTGGATAATTCAACGTTTTCACATTTTTTTCAAAATTGGTGAATACAATATTAATTCGTACTCGATTTTATTCGTAAGTGTATCTTTTAATTTTTGGAGAAAACCTCATCCTTTTATTTATTATTTTTTATATTATTTAATTATACAAGATATATTGATTTATAGCATGTATCAATATCTTCATTCGATGTATCATATGATACAATATATCGATGTATAATTTTTTTTGCCATTCCTGGTGGGACGTGATTTGGGAATTCCCCGCATGTAATAAAAGTCCTTACATGTTCGCTAAATTACTTTCGACTCGCCTAAATTGATTTAGACTAGGCCGTACTAGTTTATCCCGAAGTGTGAGTCTTTATTATATCAGGATAAACTAGTTTGTTTTGGCAAACTGTTGTGTTTGTTTTGTCCTGTATTGTAAAACGGCTTTCTTCTTTTCTTCATGTTTTATCTTCACTTTCCAAGTGATTCTGTTACAGCGTTGATTATGTTATCATTGGGTTTTTGCCAGCTTTCATCGATGTTATCGTTTTCTAATATTCTATTCTCAACAATATTTTCTGATATACATTGATACATTGTATAAACAAATAAACATGCAAACAATGTACGGATACGCACATTGGCCTACCTATGCCAAACTAGTTTGTCCTGTTTGGCCGGTAACATATACATTGTAAATTATGATTCTGGAGTGCTCGAGTGCTCCTAGTAGCATTTAACGTGTCTTGGTTTGTTTATTTCTACTGCATTTTGATTTTAAATTAAGTATACATATATTATAGAGTCCCTCTCAAAGAATGAATTTTCGTTAGAACAAGTAATTTGGGATCTGTCGTTTAAGGATTTGTTGTATTCCATCAATTATTAAATTCACGCACTTCTAACTACACGTCAACTTGTTACTAATGGTGCATTAGGTCGAATTTCTTCGCATAACACATATGTTACGGGACAAATGTCATAGGGGTCGTGAAAAATTACCGTCATCAATTATACGCCCATCTGGTTGTAGAGGTTCAAATATTGTAAAAAAACTGTTTCATTGAATTTTATATTCAGCACGTTAACACCTTTATATTCGATTAGTTACTACTTGAATAGTGAAATGTTATATACCTAAGTAATAAATTTATTATGTAACATTATAAATTGTTATCGTAGTATGGTTAAAAAAGTCGTAAGAATATTGCATTTAGAATGTATTTTATCGCAGTAAATGAAGAAATGTGACAAATAGCTTAAAAAAATATGTCGGGGTTAGTTTATAACGTAATAACAATAGAATAACATAAACTGTTTAATTTAAAACTAGAAAAGCTTAAGACAGCCAAATGAAACGGAATGGAACTTAAAATCAAATGCATAGGATGCTCATCTTGCTCATCTGAATCTGTTTCTTCTTCTTTCTTTATATAAGCCATAAGCTATTGCCTCTATATAAGTTTGTCACCTCTTTCTCTTGTGTCTTTCTTTGTGTGTCTTTCATTGTGTCTCTTTCGCGGTCAACCGATACTTGTTCTACGATTTCGTCGGTCTAATAAGCAAATTGCCCAAGTCCATTTTTTGCGAAAATTGTTTTTTCGTGTCATCTAGTAGTAGACGGTAAAAGCTACAGAGCATGACGTTCCCAAAACCGCCATTATTATTTTATTTCGCGCCAATTTCACTAAACAAATTTTGCTGAAGTCCAACGTTCTGTTCACATTCATACGAATATTGCCTATGTCCATTGTTTGATCATGTGTTCAGTTGCACGTAACAGTGTTTCTAAAATTGTTTCGATTGAAAACGTTAGAAAATTAAGTAAATAAATAATATATTTTGATATTGTTATTAATATGAATATCAGTGGCGCACCCAGGAGGGGGTTTTGGGGGTTAAAACCCCTCCCAGGACATATACAAAATATAAAGAATAGTAGGAAAATGTAACTTGTCTTTCAGAAACAATACAAAAAAATTTCGGTGCCCAAGCGAAGCTAGGACAAATAATCCCTTGACAAATAATCCCGGACAAAAAAATCCCCAGACAAAAAATCCCCGGACAAAGAAATCGCCGGACAAGTAATCCCAGGACAAAAAATCCCGGACAAATAATCCCCACAAATTTTTTTGGACAAAATATCCCCACAAAAAAATCCCGGACAAAATATCCCCAAGAAATATTTGCTGCGGAATAGTTCTCTAAAAATTTTCCCATGAATGCAATCAACTGAAATGTTATTCAGCCTCAGTGCGTGAGAGCTATAGCAATCGCCATGAAACAGCTTTTTGGCACGAAAATAATGATTAGCAATTAAGATTTAGCATGAATTGTAATTTCAATTATCAAATTTCGAATTTCAATTCCATGTCGAAAACTTCAAATTTTACATGACAAACGATCGTGAGTTTTTTCAAAAATCGCGGAAGATATGGGGAATGCGCTAAGGCTGTGGGAACCATGTTGTAATTATTCGCTTAAATCTTTTACTCACTCTGCTTTGAATTACTATGTTCAAAACATTGCCTATTCGTGATGAAAACTGCTGGTCCTCAAAACGATAATATTGATTGTAACCCAAAAAATGTTACTTATTGTAAATTTAGCGTCAAAAATATTTAGTTATTATCATCATTAATGGTGTTATAACTTTTCGATTGTCCTTGTGAGTGGTTTACTATTGCCTTTCATGTGTGGGTCTTGTGCCACTATTTCCCATAGTCTCACTCCCATTTTCTCCAGATCTTCTCTGACTGCATCTTTACACCTTTTTCTAGGCCGTCCTACAGACTTTCTGCCATCTGGCCTCTCCTTGAGCAGCTATGTCTGGTTTGAAAATTGGCATATTCTAAGGCCAGGTTAAACAACAACGGGGACAACGGATTTCCCTGTCTGAGTCCAGAATTTACACAGAAAGCATTTGAGATTTCCCCATCTCTTCTAACTTGTGCAAAGAAGTTACTTACACACATTTGCGTTACCACAGTTAGTTTCTTGGGTACGCCCAGCTCGACCATTGTATTCCATAGTGTAGGATGATTAATTGAATCATAAGCCTGTTTGAAATCTATAAAGATCTGATGCACGTCTTGATTATACTCCCAATCCTTTCAAACATTTGTCTAATAGTAAATATTTGATCAGCAATCCATCTTCCAGGCCTGAAATCACACTGGTAGTCACCAAGTATTTCTTCGGCGTATGGTGTAATCTTTTTAGTAATACATAACGAAAAATATTTAGTCATTAGTTTCAATTCACTGCAAGCAACATTTCAGAAACCTGCTTCAAAAGCTTTCAAAAGCTATGTCAAAAACCTGTGTTCTGCGTTTTTATAACAAAGCTAAACATTCTTAATAGCGCAAATTTTTTCATGGATGCACACAGATAATAGGCAATGTTTTAAACTTAGTTATTCAAGGCAGAGTCAGCAAAAGATTTAAGAATTTAAGCGAATAATTACAACATGATTCTCACAGCCTTAGCTCATTCACCATATCTTCCACGATTTTTAATAAAACTCACACTCGTTGGTCATGTAAAATTTGAAGTTTTCGGCATGTAACTGGAATTAGAAATTTGGTAATCGAAATTACATTAATTCATGCTTAATCTTAATTACTAATCATTCCGAAAAGTGGTTTCATTTCCATTGCTATAACTCTTATGCACTGAGGCTGAAAAACATTCGAGTCGATTGCGTTCACGGGAAAACTTTTAGAGAACTATCCGGAAGCAAATATTTCATGAGGGTTTTTTGTTGGGATATTTTTTCAAAAAAATTGTGGGGATTATTTGTCCGGAATTTTTTGTGGGGATTTTTTGCCCGGGGATTATTTGTCCGGGGATTTTTGTCTAGGGATTTTTTGTCCAGGGATAATTTGTGGAAATTTTTTGTCAGGGATTATTTGTCCAAACCCCACCCAAGCCAACCCCCCCTAGAGGAAAAGTCTGGGTGGGCCACTGATGAATATATTAGTATGATAAGTAAAAAGTTTGTGTAAATATTTTGTTTAATTAATTTTGGTCAATTATGTATGTAATTGTTATGTAATATGTAATATGGATATAGTATGATAAGTAAATAGTTTGTGTAAATATTTTGTTTAATTAATTTTGGTCAATTATGTATTGCATGGAGTTAGGTAATTTTCTCTTTTATTACTTTTGTTGTCTTCTGGACATAGGCAAGTTCCACAGTTTTTTGTCTCTCCTGTAAAATTTTCGATTTGTGAATTAGGCAATTTGCTTATTAGACCGACGATTTGGTGATTTGTTTTTTTTTCTATTTAGTGTTCGCTCGCTTAAATCCTATACATTACATTTTGTTCTAATCTCGCCACTCCTTTAAGGTAACGTAAAGAAGAAATCGAATTGTAATGGATAATTAATATCAGTAGATACATAATTTATTATTCATTATGATTATTTTTTAGATTTTGCTTATCGTCTTGAAGTTTATGTTGACAGATAATATTAGAAAAAATTTATTCTGAAAAAAGTATAATAATTTAATATAATTATAGCATAATACTTCTTAAATGTAAAATTATGCATAGAATAGAATAGAAATATGCTTTATTGTCACTGAAAATTATACAAATTTTATGGACAAAGCTTAACATAAAGTCAGAAAAAAATAACAATAACAATAACAAATACAATTTTTTGAAATTTGATAAATCGTCAATATAAAAATAATACAAGTTAATAAAGTATAGAAAAGAAAACAAAACCGATACATATATTGCAAAAATTAATAGAAATTGCAAAGTGAACATACAACAAAGTAAAATACAGACATAGGATCTAATAGGTTTAAGCTGCTGCATGTGACACCAGGGCAGCTTTATCCATTAGGCAATATAGGCAGTTGCCTAGGGCGGCACATTATGAGAGGGCGGCAAGAATACTGTACAAAAAATATTTGTATATAAAAATTATGGATCTGGGTTCTGTCATTAAAGAGTATAAAGCTTTTTCAAATTACTTTACCGCAAGGAAGAAAAAAATTGTGCCCAAATAAAACATATAAACAAATAAGAAAGAGAAAATTCAATTTGACGAGGAGGCCGATGATGAACTAAACTTTTCAGCTAGTGATAAGATGAAAATCCACACATTCTATATTATAATCGACACTCGGATAAGACACCTGAATAGACATCTGGAATCTTATCGACTTATTTATCAACGTTTTCGTGTTATTAACAGATTTGTCAAAATTAAGCAATGAAGAAATTATTAAAGAAGCTGAAAATTTGATACAAAATAAAGGCGACCAAGATACATCATTCATACATGAATGCATTCACTTAAAGGGTCATTTGGATATCACAATAAAATCACCAATTGACATAAGAAGAGTTAGTGCAGTCACTGAATGTGGATATGAGCTATTACCTCCGATTTCGTTGAACCTCCATCGATTTGCATGAAAATTGGTGAGTGGTTAGAGCATATCTCAAGGAACAAAGGTGACATGGCGTCAACTTGCGCTTTTACCCTGGGGGTGGATGCCACCCCTTCTCGTGGGTGAAAATTATTTTATTAAAAATATCCCCAAAATTAGATAGTGGGACAAATTCTAAGCAAAATTTGTTACATAAAGTTATTAAAATAAATCAAAACTTTAGTTATTAAAGATCAAAGATTTTAATTTCTCGTGGGAAAAATGCATGTTTTTAACCGATTTTTCATAAATAACTCAAAAATTATAAGATTTTATTAAAAAGGTATTATTACCAAAATTGAAGCTAATAAAAAATGAAATAAACTCCTTACTGGAAAAACCTTTTAATGTTAACTAAAAGTGGGTTATAATAGGTAATTGTATGTATATTTTTTTCGGCGAGTACCCAAATCTAAGTACCTATTCAAGCTTGAATAACGGGAAAATGATGCATTTTATAACATAACCTTATGAAACATTTGTCAAAGTAAAGAAATATCTATAAAATGAGCCCCCGAACAAGTTGATAATCTATATTTTAAAAATTTTTCCAACAAAGTTATTGTTTTTTTTTTAAATAACTTCGTTAATTTTTACGATATCAGGTTTGCCTAAAAAACATTTGAAAGTTAATTTTAATGGCTATTAAACCGCGTTGAATTTAATCTTTTAAATCCCTTACTTTTTTAAAAATAAAAGGTTGAATGGCACCGGTTACATGGTTCTCGCTGCAAAATTTAAGCATTAAACATTTCTATCTCGGATATTTTTTACCCTACAGAAATAGTATAAAGGTAAAATATTTGATACAGAAAAATCTACAATTTAGTTATACATATATCACTTTTTACGTATATTAATTATTTTTTGAGTGATTATCAAAAGAAAATGAATATTACGATAATTTTAAAAATTCTGATTTTTTAAATTATATCTTTTTCAAAAATATGAATTCTAAACCGGTCAAAATTGTTGAAATCATTATATTTTACAGGTATATTTTATAAAATGCATTGTTTTCCCGTTATTTAAGCTTAAATACTTAGATTTGCATATAATACTCGTCGAAAAAAATATACATTCAATTACCCATAACTCACTTGGAATTAACATTAGTTTAGTTCTTTAAGTAGGGAGTCTATTCAGATTTTTATTATCTTTAATTTTGGTAATAATAACTTTTTTTAAAAGCTTATAGTTTGAGAATATATAGAGTTATAGAGTTATAGAGTTATACTTGAAAAATTGCTTTAAAACATGCATTTTTTACGAAAAAATAAAAGCTTTGATTTTTAATAACTCAAAAAGTATTGATTTATATTAACTTTATACAACAAATTTTGCTTAGAATTTTTCTCCCTGTCGATTTATGGTATTATGTAAAAAATAATAATTTTCACCCATGAGAAGGGTTGGCATCCACCACCACGGTAAAAGCGCAAGTTGGCATCATGTCACCTTTGTTCCTTGAGCTATCCTCTAACTCCTCACCAATTTTTATGAAAATCGATGGAGGTTCAACGAAATCGGAGGTGAAAACCTTCAATGACTGCACTAAGTGGATTGAAAGATATTTTCCCTAATTTTCACATTGCTTTGCACATTTATTTGTGCATCCCAGTTGCCAACGTGTCCGCTGAGAGGTCATTTTCGAAAATGTCATGAATTAAAAATAATTTCCCATCAAGTAAGACGCAAGAACGTGTTAACAATTTGTCGAATTTGTTAAGAAAAAAAAATTTTTTTGAGAAGAATTCTCTGATGTGATCGAACTAGAGTGACGATTTTTTCTATTATAGGTATATAAACATCGTAGTTTAAATCCATTTTTTTTTCGCAAAAATGGTAGGTACATGTTTGAAGGGCGGCTACTAGAGAATTGCCTAGGGCGTCCATTGACCTAAACGCGGCCCTGTGTGACACCCAAATATAGATAAGTTTGGTTACTTGTACATTACTCTAATTTCTTAGTTAGTCATTAAGAAACTCTTTTACTGAATAATATGGTATTTTAGATAGATGAGCTTTTGTCATTTTACGGAACTTGGGGAAAGATGTTGCAGATTTGAGTTGTAAAGTGAGATGGTTGTATAGTTATTTTGCGGAATATAATATAGATTTCTTTACTAACTCAGAGGACGGTAAATATACATCAAATTTGCATTCAAGTGCATTTATTGCACTTAAATAATTAATTAAGAGCGTAAACGTAAAATTTCGGGCCATCTCTTTTTAAGAATCCTAAAGGCGCATTTAAATCAAAGCGAACACGAACGAACGAACGAAGGAACGAATTCGTAGGTGTTCGCTTGGTCATTCGTTCGCCACAAAGTAGGGCCATTTACATTGAAGCGAACGTTGGCATTCGTTGATGATCGGGAGTGCATATTGCCCGCAGATGTTTTTAAGATGGGCCAGTGCCAGTCACACATTGTGTTTAAGAATGGTTTAAGTTTTTATTGTCGTGTTTCTTGCTGGGTAAATTTTATTACCATAATAGCTTACAAAAATACAATGTATGTTCTGTAAAAAAAATATGTCATATTCATAAATAAGTATAAATTTTGATACGACTTCAATAATTTCATTTTGTCCTGTTTCTATTCTATAATTTTTTAATTTAAAAAAAATTGATTTTAATAAATAAAATAAAATAGAAATTATTTCCAGACTCAAAAATAATTTATCCAGGTATTTTTTATTATTTTGTTGAAAATTTTGACGATAAGTTTTATTTATTAATATTTTATTTAAATCTGGCATTATCAACTAAGGTTTAAGATATATAAAACGTCCAAAAATGTCTAGCAATTATAAATTCATATTTTTTCTTTTTCTCAAGATGCCGTGATTTATAAAATATTACTGTTTTTAGCAGCATTGCAAAGCATTTCATAGTCGTGGATTCTTGTCCACTGGCGGTGGCGATTACGCAGCCATGACATCTTTTTCCCAGACCTCTCTTACCCTCTATCTTTCTGTCGAGTATGTTGCTGAATAGTTTATCGTTCCCCTCGTAATATATGCCCCAAGTATGCAGTCTTCTTACTTTTAACATAATTGAAAAGTTCCATTTCCTGTAAACCCGCTCTTCTTAGTACTTAATCATTTCTGACTCTGTCTGTTAATGATATTCAAAGCATTCAACGTAGGCACCACATTTCAAACACTTCAAATTTGTTAATGGAACTGGCCATTAATGTCCATGTTTCCATTCCGCACAAGAGTACAGTTCAAACGTAACACTTTTTAGCATATAAATTACTGATAAAATATTTTTATTCATTTTTCTAATAATGACAAAAGTAATGACAAAAAAAATTATCTTCTTAAAATAATTTTGAATTCAATATATTTAGGTAGGTACCTGTAATGTGCTTCGAACTAATGAACGCGATCTCTATCAGCAGCCAGGTAGCAGGTATTATACGCTGTTTGAGGAAGCTTAGATAATAACATAATAAAGAACCAGCTTTCTTAAAATTCTTCCTCGAAAAAGTTACTTGCTCTTGATATTATGACTATATTATGTTCAAATAATAAATTGTAAAATTGGTGTATCAAAATAAATTTGCTTTTAATTAATTTTAGCAATTAATTTGATTTGGTTACCTCATTAGTGTTTCTGGGTTGAAATTTATGCAATAAAAACATTAGGCTTTCAAAAGAAAACCACTTCGAACCCTCTTTTTGTCTTTCTCGTCTAAATGATGCCAGAAGCTAATTCATTTTTTTAATTCAGAGTTATCACAACCCATTCCTATAGAAATATTAAAACAAACATCAGTTATTCTGTTTATTATTTTTTTATAGCTTCGATTTTGGGTTTCATAGGCATTTTCCATATTGCAAAATTATGTTTTCACGACTACACAATAAACAACCCTCTCAAACTAATGTTTGTAAATAAATTAAATCAGTACTTCTAAACGAATTCGCTCGCTACCGTCTATCCACTGTCCACATTGAACAACGATTTCCTTTGATGATTCGCTCACTTACCGACATCGGTTGGAACATGTGCGAATGCGAACGAATTCGTTCGGTCGTGCTCGATTCGCTGTACAAATACAATAAAGTTAACGAACGAATTCGTTCGTTCGTTCTTGTTCGCTTTGATTTAAATGCGCCTTGAGAGAACCAATAAGTACCTATTATATTTAAAAAATTTAAACGCAGAAGGAAAGACTACATTATTATCGAGGGTAAAAAGTCCCTGAAAATTTCTGTTTATTTTAATCAGTTACAGGGGTGAAAAAAAGAGAAAATTTAGTGTGATTTTTAATTTTTAATATCTCGTTCAAAAGAAACTTTTTGTTTATTCTAAGGAACTTTCGGTCTTTTAAATGAGACATTTAGTAAAAATTATATGCAACTCTTAATACAAAACGTCAAATTTCCAGTAAAAGTTCACTGACTTGTCACTACTGACGCTCGAATTTTTAATTATCCCCTCTACCTACGAGCTCAGAGCGGATAAAGATGACTGAACCATAGTGCAGAAAGTGTGAAATGGGCGAAGACATTCATGGCAAGAATTTACTGGCCAATTTAGATATGAACCAGAAAAGGCCCTAAAACTACCAATAAGAAAACTGTTGACCTTCGTTGAGGCCACAGAATTTATTAAAGTTTAAGGAACAAAACAAGGTATGGTACAAAGGCCTTACTACAAACCAAGTGTCAGATACTAACAAGTCTCGCTTGATTTAAGATGAAGAAGAAGAGAAGAAGAACTCACCAGCAAAAAATCAACGATGGAAACTGAAAAATAGTATGAAAAATACTATGAAAAATCTAAAGCCGCTTATTCAAGTATGTACAAATCACGAAATATGTATAAGTTTTTGTTAAAATATTCAAGATTTTTTTAATATTGTTTTAACACTAAAATGAAGATAACAACTCTTTTATTCTTATTTTATTCAAATTGGCAATAGTAAATAAAGGAATTACATCATCAACTGCGGGTCCTCATCAATCATGAATTCAAATCATACACAGTCATAAGATAGAGACACTAAACAATAAATAAAAAAAAATGGCTGGTACAACTGGCCTAGATCCTCAACATGGTATAGCCATTAAGAAATAGATATCTGGCAGGCGCCTGGTTATCTTATCTGCTGCGGTCGTTAAAAGAAAAAACCCTTATTCCAATTGTTCGACATGTGTGTCTCAAGGTGCAGCTTGCGAACCGAGAAATTTGTGAAATTGGTGAAATGAAAAATAATATAAGAAGGCGGAAGTTTTATAGTGACCTACAGGGTGATTCATTAAGAATGTCCAATCTCTGAGTTGTAGATTCTAGACTTCAAAATATTAAGATTTAACCCAAATCACTTAAATAAAATGTGGCTCGTTGCTGAGTTACAAGGTGTTTTATTTAAAAATTAAATAACTAGTTTTACCCAGTACTTTAAAACTATTTGACATATCCTTGTCATGCTTGGCAGAAATTGTAGGTACTATACACCCTACTAAATTATGATAAAGAAATGTTTCTGTCTACTACCAGAGGCGTACGACAGGGGACAGTGCATAGTTGACCCCTCCCAAATTCTACGTCACTGGCGAAATTACTATTTAAGCGCAATTTTTCGATTCTCCAATACCTTCTATGTATTTAATATACTTTTCATTTGTAACGATAAAGTTATTAGTTTTCGAGATATTTGAAGTTGAAAATAAAACAGCATAGCTATTTTAATTAAGGTGTGTCCCCTCATTATTAACTTTAAATATCTCGAAAACTATTGATTTTATCGTTACGAATGACGAGTATATTATTTACATAGAAAGTATTGGAAAATCTAAAAATTATGCTAAAATCAGTCAATAGCGTAGAATTTGGGAAGGGTTAATCATTCCCTTTCCCCTGTCGTACGCCTCTGGTAGTACTTTAAAAGTATTCGACATATTATCCTTATTATACTTGGCAAAAAGTGTAGGTACTGTACACCCTACTAAATTATGTTTATTAAACGTTTCGGGCTACTACCAGAGGCTTACGACAGGGGAAAGTGATTGGCTGTCCCTTCCTAAATTCTAAGCCACTCACGGAGTTGCTATTTTAGCATAATTTTTAGATTATCCAATACTTTCTATGTAAATAATATATATGTTACCGTAAAAACCCGATTTCAGTTAAAACCCGAATTTACTAGGAAAAACTAGTTTTAACTATGGGCTTTAGACAACTCTAGTTGTTTTAACTAGTGAAAACTAGAACCATTGTTTCTAGAACTATCAAATATTTTCAGTTAATTCTGGTTGACACTAAACATAATTCAGTCAAAACTAGTTCTTACTAAACTTTCCAGTAATTTCTAGATTCAAATAAAAATCAGTAAATAATTAAATAAAAAATCGGTAAATAAAAACGTAAAGTACTGGATAAGATCATAAACATAAAAAATGCCAATCCTTTTGACCACGTTGTTGTACTATTGTCTTGGCTGCTAATATGTTCTCGACTTGGTTAGCTCGCTTGACTGAACCTTGACTCTTGCTGTGCCTTGGTTTTCCATGCACTAATTTTGCCTCAGGCCAGTATGACATTACCTCATTTATAACTGCATTAACGAACTCACGGCCATTATTGGAATGTAAAATGTATGGTGCGCCAAAAGTTAAGAATATATCCGTTAAGAGGGTATTACATTATCCTAAATTCAGGACCGATATTTAGGATACGATTTAGGACACTAAATTCAGTCAAAAAAGCTAGCGATTACACCATCCTAAATTTAGGATCGTAAATTATAAAAGACAGCACAAAGACAGGGTTTGAAAACCAAGTGTTAAAACCACAGGGGTTCGGTTTAAGTAGGTAAAACTTTTAAAAGCAGGTAAAAAAACAAAAGAATCAGATTTGAACAACCAGCTTGAGTGACAGACGTGTTGAGTGAATAATTACGTGTCGGTGACATGTTTATCGTTTTGGGTACAAAAGGTACAGTTGGTACAGGTATATGGGATTGTACACCCATCCGATTTTAGACGGTGCTGTACCGTCACCCCGTACGAAATTATTCCGATTCGACTTTTTTGCACAAATTTACTCAAAATGAGGTCCTTATAACAAATCCACAGGGTGCTGGGAGGTGCCGAGGCCGGAAAATTGTTTAAACATTTTTTTTAAACAAATTCAAAAAATCAATTTTTTCACTTCGTATACTTTTTTTTAGATTATATGGGTCATTCTGGGCACAAAAGGTCTCTTGTGATTTTTCTCTAAAATTAATTTTTGTCGAGTTATACGCAATTTAAAATTTGAAAAATGCGAAAATAGCCATTTTCAAGGCTTAATATTTTAATTAAAAATAATTATTATTATGAAAGTCAGAAAGTGACCAAATCAAAGTTTACCTCTCCTTCAAGAGCCTGAAGAAATTTTGTCATTATTTTATTACAAAGCTATTATTTTTAATTATTAACAATTAGCGCTATATAATAATCATTTTTAATCGAGGTATTAAGCGTTGAAAATGGCTATTTCCGCATTTTTCAAATTTTAAATCGCGTGTAAATAGACAACAATCAATTTTTAGAGAAAAATCACAAGAGACCTTTTTTTCTCAGAATGACCCAAATTATCAAAAAAAGTTGTCCGAAGTGAAAAACCTGTGGATTTGTTATAAGGGGACGTTCAAGTATTAAGGCGGGTATACATATGCGCTCTGCTCAGTGTGCGAGCCGCTCGCGCGCAGCATATATTATTTGTTAGATTAGTACGTGTTTTCAAGTGGCACACAAACGGCTCGCACACGGCGCACCACGATCTAACTTCTGTCGGCTTTTCAACAAATGCTTTGATGGTTCGCAATACGTATTTGGACGGGTTTGCGAGTGGTTTGTTGGTATTGGGGCGCCTGCGTTGAATATTTGTTACTAATGGAGTGGTCGGAAGGAAATATCAAACTAATTGATGTTTACCGTCGAAAATGAAAATGAGATGATGACATTGAATATATTTAAACATGTTAGCTTGCAACCCCCAACTTGCAACCATCTTGCAACCAACTTGCAACCAACTTGCAACCAACTTGTAACCAACTAGCAACTCAACTTGCAACCAATCGGAATGAAACCAAACACTTCTCGATGAGAATAGGAGAAGCTACTCGCGACGTCGGCCGATATCGGATCTGATCTGATCGGAGAAAAACGGATCCAATGTAGGCACCCACATTTTAATACTAATTATCTACAATTACTAAATATTCGTAAGTTTCCTCTGGATCGCGGAATGCTCGTCAAAATGAAAAATTTTAACGAACATTAACCGCGCCACGAACGCGCGGCGCTCACACGGCGCGGAGTTCGCGGCGCGGATATGTATCTCCGCCTTTACGTAACGCAGGTTGGGGGAGGGGGGGCAAAGATCTTCAAAAATTGCGGTACGTAATACTTGAAGTTAAAGTTTGTGCAAAAAAAAAGAATGTGTGTGTACTTTGTACGCACGTAAGAAGTTATACTTCTATTATATAATTTCAAAGAAATAAATATACTTACCAGGTTATTTGTATTTTATTTAAATATTAAACTAACTTTCTTACCTGCCACTTGTGAAAAAATTTTATTAAGACAATACCAAAAATAAAAAAAAAAGAATATGAATCGTCCGGGATTTCTCGATCTCCGGTCACACGCTCGACCACTGAGCTATATTCCCTTTGCTTTGACAGGTTACAAGATTTCTCATACATACTGACAAATTTAATAGACCAAGTGAAGTATACAAAAATACTTTAAATATACTTACTATTATTATAAAATATCTTATTCCCGAGGAAGACAAATCCAAAGACACAAAAATTATAATAAATAATGCATTTACTAAAAACACTAATATATCCTTTTAACGACTTATTGGCGCTGACAGCGCTGATACATACATATATTGAAAGATTAGCAACGAACTACATACTGTCTGTGTGCGCATGCGCCCGGTATTATAAAATTTCACTCTCGATCGTAAAGAAGTATAACTTCAAAAATCTAATCGAAATAATTTCGCTAACCGGGGAGACGATACATCCTATAGCACTAATTGTTAATATGTAATTAAAAATAACAGCTTCGTAATAAAATAATGACTAAAGTTTCAGGATCTTGAAAGAGGGGGTTTTAATCTTTGATTTGGTCACTTTTTACTTTCATAATAATACTTTTTAATCAAGTTATTAAGCCTTAAAAATAGCCATTTTCGCATTTTGCATTTTTCAAATATTAAATCGCGTATATCTCGACAATAATCAATTTTAGAGAAAAATGACTAGAAACCTTTTTTGCTCAGAATGACCCAAATTATCTAAAAAATTTGTTCGAAATGAAACAATTATTTTTGTGAATTTGTATAGAAAAATTGTTTAAACAATTTTTCGACCACTGCACCGCCTGGCACTCTGTGGATTTGTTATACGTTATTTGTTATATTTGTTATATTTTTGAGAAAGTTTGTGCAAAAAAATCGAGCGGAATAATTTCGCTAACGGGGGCGACGTTATAGTCCCGACTATTCAGTCATTTAGAATGTCGAAAACTATCCTAATTAGGATGCTAACTGACTAAATGCGATTACACTATCCTGAATTCAAAACGTTCTAAATATCGGACACTAAATTTAGGAAGATGTAATAGCCCTGTTAATTGATAAGCAACTTCCGCCGCCCTCTTACTTTGTAATGGTCTCAATAAAACAAATGTTGTTAAATGGTCTTGATAAACCATACTAAACTTATAGCCGTGATCCTCTTGTGATTGCATATGGTTCAAATCTACCTAACAGCGACTATTCATTTCTGAATACAATAAAGGTTTCGACACAAGACCATTTTCGCTTTACTCTTCTTCCGTTAGCAGGTTTTATACATTAAATAAAATTATTGAACATATCAATTGTTTGCGTATTTTCTGGCGGTTTCAGTCTTCAATCTATCTCAATCTCCATCACCCATAGCAACGTTGGCTGCTTCAATTATGTCAAAAATGTCATCAGCAGGTACATAATATATTTGATGGGTTCAGTTCTAGAAGCCAACTTTTTTATTTTGCCAACTTCAACAATTCTAAATCGTTTTGGAGTTTTCTTGGCAGACAATTATTCCGCATCTTGTACTCCTGCCATTAATTTATTACACATGTTTTTGGTCGCAACATTGTAGTGACTTTTTTCTTCTCGCTCTGTTCCTTCTGTAAAATCTTTTCCAAAAACGTTATTTCCACGTTCTTATATCTCTACTCTCAACCTGATCTTCTACATTATCACTCACGGTGAATAATACACAGTAGTGTAATATAACCAATAAAAACGATGCAGAAAAATCAACAGTTGCACACACTAGTTTGTTACCAACCATCCGCCTTCGTCACTAACCCTATCCCGAATAAGTCAAATCGTACCTATTATGTGTCTCTTCTCGCAACGATTTTAACTGGTATTCGCTAGTAATTCCAGTGTAAACTAATTTGAACTAGTAGGTATCAACTATTCTAAATGAAGTGTGTCATGGATTTTTAGTTTTAATTGAATTTAGCAGTCAAATATAGTTTTGACTAGTTAAAACTAGAATTGTCTAAAGCAAGAAAACCATTATGAATGCCCGGCACGGCACAGCCCGGCACGGCACAGCACAGGCCGGCACGCCCAAAAACCCATTTGTAACGGCACGGCACGGCACCGGAAAAATGATCATATATTTTAAAAACTATCGTAAAATAAAAGTTTTTAAAAGACATAAACTACACAATTTTAAAGAATATGTATCATGTTAAAAAAACGAATTCATGGTTAAAAGATAATGTACGTACCTGTCCATTGATCAAAATTTTCGGATATTTGTACCCATGTATTGTCCTTTTTCTTACTATCATGATAACTTGAGTCCGATGCATCATACAAAAATGGGTATTCTCTGACACTCTCAATGAAAAGTTCGTCCATATTATTTTATTTCAAAAGAAACAATGCGCTTTCAATTAAAAAATCAACAATATATCTGCTTATTACCAATTATGACGCACTGGCGCCGACTGGCCGTTCAGGCCGTTCGACTTCAACGGATTTTATTCTCCTCGGAGAATTGTGGCCGTTCCGTTTGCGTGCTGGCCTGTACCGGGCCGAGCCGGCCGCTCATAATGGGTTACGTTGAATTTAAAACTATACAAATGAATTTGGACTGTCCTGTGCCGGGCCGGGCTGTGCCGTGCCGGCCGTTTATAATGGGTTTCTTGCTTAAAGCAAGAAACCCATTATGAATACCCGGCACGGCACAGCCCGGCACGGCACAGCACAGGCCGGCACGTCCAAAAACCCATTTGTAACGGCCCGCACGGCACGGCACAAGAAAAATGATCATATATTTTAAAAACTATCGTAAAATAAAAGTTTTTAAAAGACATAAACTACACAATTTTAAAGAATATGCGCATCATGTTAAAAAAACGAATTCATGGTTAAAAGATAATGTACGTACCTGTCCATTGATAAAAATTTTCGGATATTTGTACCCATGTATTGTCCTTTTTCTTACTATCATGATAACTTGAGTCCGATGCATCATACAAAAATGGGTATTCTCTGACACTCTCAATGAAAAGTTCGTCCATATTATTTTATTTCAAAAGAAACAACGCGCTTTCAATTAAAAAATCAACAAAATATCTGCTTATTACCAATTATGACGCACTGGCGCCGACTGGCCGTCCAGGCCGTTCGACTTCAACGGATTTTATTCTCCTCGGAGAATTTTGGCCGTTCCGTTTGCGTGCTGGCCTGTGCCGGGCCGAGCCGGCCGCTCATAATGGGTTTCTTGTTTAAGGCGCATAGTTAAAACTAGTTTTTCCTAGTAAATTCGGGTTTTAACTGAAATCGGGTTTAACGGTAACATATACCATATACCTACTTGATTCGTAACGATAAAATCATTAGTTTTCGAGTTATTTGAAGTTAAAAATGAAGGTGCACAATACATTAATGAAAACAGCTGTGCCGTCTCATTTTTAACTTTAAATATCTCGAAAACTAATGACTTTATCGTTACGAATGAAAAGAAAATTAAATACATAGAAGGTATTGAAGAATCGAAATAATAAGCTAACATAGTAATTCCGCCAGTGGCGTAGAATTTGGGAAGGGTCAACCATTCACTGTCCCCTGCCGTACGCCTCTGGTAGTAGCATAGTATGTGATACATATTTATCACATAAAAATACAGTGATGAGCGCACTAATAACCGGCAAAATAACACAAAAGATGGAAAACATATTAAGTTGTGAGATAAAAAGAAATGAACCTAGTGGAGGTGTTAAATTTAGCGATAGTAACTTATAGATTGATATTATATTGATTGTTTCCCACCTTTAGATGTATCGGACGAGCTTGGCAACTACCACTGTCACAGTGACAGTTTTAGTTGACATACTCCTCTGATACGTCTAAAGATGGGAAACAATCAATATAATGTCAATTTAAATGTTACTATCGCTAAATTTAACAACTCTACTAGTTTTATTTCTTTTATCTCACAATTTAATATGTTTTCCATCTTTTGCGCTATTTTGCCGGTTATTAGCACGCTCATCACTGTATATGTGCATAAGGTCCTACACTGTGGGCGGAAAATGGGACTTACATTAATTTTATTTAAACATTATTTAAAATATGTTACTAATACAATGTTGTCTATATAAATCTGACAATTACACAAATTACTTTTCAAACATCATACTAAACGATGTTTAATTCACAAAAATAATGTGTGTGTACTTTGTACGCACGTAAGAAGTTATACTTCTATTATATGATTTAAACGAAATTAATATACTTTTTATTTATATTTTATTTAAATATTAAACTAATTTATACTTACTACTTCTCAAACATTTTTATTAAAACAGTGCCAAGAATTAAAATAATAAAAGAATAAAACACACACAAACACATTAAAAATGCCACAAATGATTTCTGAACATTAATTGTCGGAAATTTTTTTAACTAAATACGTATTCTCTGAAAATAAAATTATATAATAAATATACTTACAATCATAAAATGTATAAAAAAAATAAAACAAGAAAAGTTTCTATTGGGGTTCGAACCAGCTTATCAACGCGGTTGGTATTGGGGTTCATTCGCCTTAAACGCTTCGCCACGGAGACAATGTGTCATTATGTGCGAAGATCGACTAACTAAACGGATTAAACTTTTGACATTTTTGAATTAAATCAAATTATTTTGATTTTGAATTGAAATGATTTAGAATTCAAAAAATACAACAAAACATAGAGTAAGACAACAACATATTAGGTGAATATTGATAGAAATTTTGATGGTTATCAAATTATGTAAATAAAAGTATTACATACTATGTATTTTGGTAGGTTCAAATAGGTAGGTACCTATGATACATTTACAATTATTACGTACCTGTTGCTTTTAAAAACTATTTAAAAGTCACTACAATTATAACCTTTTTTGTTTCTGTCCTCACAACAATAAAACTAATATATTATACAACATTTGTTTACCTTCATATTAAACAATTATTTATTATTGACAGATCATTTCAACACCCAATCAGAGCCCGTATAACGACTAATACCATACTGTCGGTGTGCGCATGCGCGCAGATTAATATAAATTCACCCTCAATCTCAATCGCGCCTAAAGAAGTATAACTTCAAAAATCTCAAAAATTTTATTCGAATGATAATACCTACGACGCGACGTCTCAAAAAATGTAATTTTGGAAAGTTTGTAGTTTTACAGGATTACGACCACTTTTAAGATGATATTAAAGTTTAAAGGGCTATTTAAATATATTAAATTATATTAAATTTCATAGGATTTTTTAAAGCTTAAGTTTAAGATATAGTCTTTGAAATGTATTGAATTAGTTTACTTTGAAAATGAAATAAGCAATTTCTTTTTGAGAAAATTGAAAGAAAAATAAAAAATGTAATACAAAAACCGAAATATATATAAGATTTTGGATTTTCTTCAAAGCAAAACACAATGTGATTCTCGTCTAAAAACAAAGTTTATTTAATTTTCACATAACTAATATCAACTGATAAAATACTAACCTAAAAACAAAGAATCGACAAATAAATGTTCATGCTTTACAACTATTATAAAAATTTAAATCGTCTGTTGAATTTCTAAAAACTTTTAAAATTAAAGCCAATTCATTTATATGAAAATAATGACAAATTGCCAATGTCAGTGTCACCACAAAGCTTACAATATATCTATTAAAAAAATGTTTAGATATATAAAGTTATAAAAACTGTTTTCTGTACAACTTACTTTAAACTACATTTATGCGACATCTATTAAAGAAATGAGAAGTTCCAGGTGTAAACAATAAATCTGCAACCTCTCGTGGAACCAATTTCTGGGTACATCCTTAATCTCTGTCTTTTACAATTTATAAGGCAAGGAGACGACGAATAAAGGAGACGAAAGAGACTACAATATGCAGTCAGTCACATTCCGTTTATTCGTCTAGGAACAGTTCCAACCAAAGTTGGTTCCGTGTTCTCAAAATATGGGTAAAATGAAGAATGAAAAGACAGCTTATATTTCATTTCGGTTTAAAGATGATCCATCATCCCCATACGCACGTTTCGGTCTCTCCAGACCTCCTCAGTGGGGCTACATGAACACCTCTGAATCAAAACGAAATCAAACAGAAAAATTCGCGTATCGGACGCTGTAGTGACATCTATTAAAGAAATTAGAAGTCCCACATTAAGGATGTACCCAGAAAGATCTATTGTTGACATTTGGGACTTCTCATTTCTTTAATAAATGTCGCTAGAGCGTCCGATACGCGAATTATTTTTATAAATCAGCTTAAAATAAACAGTTTGGTTTCGTTTCGATTCAGAGGTGTTCATACAGTCCCACTGAGGAGGTCTGGATAGACCGAAACGTACGTATGGGGAAAATGGATCATCTCTGAATCGAAATGAAACATAAGCGGTCTTTCATATTTTTAACATATTTTTCGTTTACTTCAAAGGGTATAACGGGATAAGGTGGTAAAATCTGCAGTCGGCTGGATTCTTATGTGGGATTGGATACTCGAAAGTACATATTTACAAACCCCTTTAGCCAAATTTTTCCCCTATCGCAAAAATGTGTTTATCCTAAAACAATTTTTCCTGGGGATGCTTTGATTTAAAAAATCTGAAAAAATTCACGAAAATAGTACATTCTCATAAAAAAAAACACTCTGATTTTTTTTAGTTTTTTTGAGTTAAAATTGGGCTCAGGACAAATATTTGAATTTTTAAAAGAATTTCTAGGTTATGTAGGTAACTTTTGGCAAATTTCTAATTAATTATTTTTTTGTATTATTTTCCGTTCTTTTGATTGGCATGGCATGGATATATTTACCATTATCTCTCCAGAAAATCCTCAAAATTCGAGAAATTTGAGTGACTTAGATTACGTTAAACATAAAAATAATGTATTGTACCCTCGGAGATCCGTGGAAAAAATTTACACCCAAAATAACAAACACTGTGCGAATGTTGATAGTAACATATCCTTTTTAAGATAAGCACAACTGTAATTTAGTCCAAACAAATTAATATATTTTTTTTGCCAACAAAAATGAGATTTTTCAACCAAATAATGTTTCAAATATGATGTGCAAAATAATTTTTAATTGGGTTCTGCTAATGGGCTTGCTTTTTTTGTCATTAAAGTAAAAAAAACTAAATTTTACTCATTAAATCAATGTTGTCCGGTTATCATCTTAATTATTTTAACTGTACTAATATCCGTTGAGTATTTATGAATGATTAATAGGTCGTTAAAATATTGTATCTGTAGCGGCTTCTGGAATATCTTGAAAATATCGAATTTCATTGATAAAATGCGCATAGTCCACCGATCTTCGCTTCGACTATACCTATCTATATTAAGTGTGGTACATTTTATTATTAAGACATATATTTAGCTTTAATACAATATATGGTTAACGTTTCTGTTTTGTTGCAGATGTACGTCATCTAACAACCTCCTCTCCATTCCACAATGTTCCATTCTGCTTCAAACGCAGGTGGATACAGCGACGCCAACGCCAGTTTTCATCAACATCTTCAACAGTCCCCAGTATACGTCCCAAGCAACCGAGCCATGCCCCAGTACACGTCCCCGGCGAGCAGCCACTTCGGAGCAGCTCACCAAGGTGGATGGCACACCGGTAGCGGTTATGGTGAAATGACTGCTCCAACTCCCCATGGACTAGGAACGTCGCCTCACCATGCTGGCGCTCTAGCTGGACAGTTTTATGCCCAGAATATGATGATGGGTGGATGGAGACCTTATGATAGTACCGGCTTTCAACGGACTAGTCCGTATGGAATGGAATATGGTAATATATTTTTTTTCTTATAGACAATATTTGGGATACATATTGTATGGGTATCGTGGTTTTTATAGGACTTGATGTTAATTTTCTATAAATATATTTATTTAAAGGTAATTGTGACTGTAAATTGGTTGTGAGACATGGACATTAAATACACAATGCTAAACAAAATAGAAGTATTCGACTTGTGGTGCTATAGACGGATCCTAAACATAAGGGGTATCGCACACTTCCAATGAAGATGTTCTTAAAATGATGAATTCAGCAAGTCTGCTCGTAGACATCATAAAGGGGAGAAAAACAGAATACTTTGGTCATATAATTAAGGGGATGGGTACGTATTTTCGGCTGCAATGCTATTCAAATGGGGATTCATTTTTTTCGAATACTGAGAAAACTAATAAGTATTTTTGAAAAATTTAAACGCAGAATAAAAGATTACGTTATTAGCGAGGGCAGAAAGTCCCTGAGAACTTCTATAATGTTTATTTTAATAAGTTACAGGGGTGAAAAATTAAGAGAAAATTTAGTGTGATTTTTAATTTCAAATATCTCATTCAAAATAAACTTTTTATTTACTTTAAGGGACTTTCGGCCCTCGGTAATAATTTAGTCTTTCATTCTGCGTTTAAATTTTTCAAAAATATTTATTGGTTTTTTCAGGATTCGAACACAATGTCCGTGGTAATATTTTCCAAATCTATCTTTGTCTTACAACGCATTCAGTCGAATAGAATATTGTCAGCATATTGTCAGTCAGACAGTGACAATTTTAAATATTTGACATGACATCGGGAATATTTTGAGTTGCTGATTAAATAATATTGATATATAGTGTATTTAATAAATAATTGATTTAAGACGTGAACTTAATAAAAAGTTATTTATTGTGTATTATTTGTGGAAGATCTAAGCAGAGAATACATCAGGATAATATTCTGTGATCCAAGTATTTTGTTGTTAAAGATGTTCAAAATTGTAAGCGTTCCATAGTAACAATATATTATTAAAAAATCACTTTAACACTTTTCCTCTTTTCTCAATTGAGTATTAGTTTTTGTTGTACATATAAATTATTACAATCACTGAATACATAGTTAGTGAAAAAGTTATCACATTTATTAACTGAATTAATAATTTGCAATTGTACAAATAACAGTTATCCAAGAACATTCAAATGCCATCTCTTTAAGTTAATGATGACATTTTCAAGTAGAATGACATTCTAGTAATATTTACATATCCATACCAGTGTGAATTTTACTACACGTAATTTGCCGTGTAAAGACAGAAAAAGTAGGGATAGCCGTAAAATATTTGCGAATTATGTACCGATGGCCTTAAATGTTTTAAAAACCATCTACTGCGCCTTATAATACTAGGAAACAAGGAATAGCAGCCGATAGAGCAAAGTTTCAAGAAATGGTAAACATAATGACGGCCAACATCTGAATACGGACAAGGCACCTAAAGAAGAAGATATTCACCTTAATAAAAATTTTGTGTCTAGATCGTATGATGATGAAGAAAATATATCATATTCTCAGATCCTCATGAAGAGTTTGATTGTATATGGTTTTGTGCCAATAACCATTCTCTATTATGGTCAAGGTTTTGGACCACTATGATTGCAGACATTTTTTATTGGATGGTTTTATTTATCCCAAAATTTTTGTTAGACAACATTATTTTAAGATTAAATATAACTGGCTAGGCATATTCTTTTACTTTTTAATAATACTCACTGATGCCCCACTTTGTGGGATGTCTGCTCTATGTCTAATACCTTTTTTATTATCCCATTTTAAAGCGATGGGTACAAACTTTCGGCAAAATTATTTGATTACACGAAACTAAATTAAATGAAATAAACTGAAATTACTTCTGACCTGAATTTTGATACTTTGTTTCTATTTTGTAACCTACTATTTTAATCACTTAACACTAATTAGTAATATCAGAACCGATAATTGTGACAACAACAATGTACCTACACATTTTATCACTAAAAAGTGCGGAAATAAGTCTATTCGTAGTACATTTACAAATATCCGCAGCTTGTATTGAGCATTATTTATCAGCTACGATAAAAAATATCAATCAAATGTGAAGTTTTCAGATAAAGGAACACAACGTTTCGTGAAACACTCAGGTAGTTCATGCTTTAGAAAAGTCGTGGAAAACATAGACGTCGAAAAAAATTGTAGAGGGCAATACAATAATTATAAGGTAAAACATAATGGACTGGATATAAACACTAGCAAAACCAAGCTAATGTTCATCAAAAAAGAAAATAATCGTTTTCGTTTTGATTCAATTCGAGTCTCTTGCCATCCTCTGACACGTGATGTTTCGGAGTCTATTCCTTGTCAAAGAGGCTTTACAAGAAGACTGAATTGCACCATAACGAAACGAAGAAGAACTGCAGATAATAAAATATTTGCAGCGGAGTGTGGTTAGACTGTCCTCTCATAACGGGGAATGATGAAATGAGTGAAAAATAATTTCGACCACGAGTCCAGAAATCTGTTAACCGAGGTACAGTAGTACCGAGCGGCGCCGTTAGGAGAACACTCCAATAATGCTTCGCAGATTATTATCCGGTTATATTTATTTGAGAAAAATGCGATAAGCAGCACTATGACCGACGAATAACAGGATAGTACCGACCTATATGAAACATAATATGGTATATTTTATAAGAAATTGGTTCTATAAATTTGTATTGTTATAAACAAAGCTTAATTTTATGTCTTGATGATTTTGTGTAAGTTTAAATTACTTTTATCATATTTCTGCAATGCATTTTCTATAAGATGTTCAAACAATAATTGGTTTGTATACAAAAACTAATTAATAATTGAGCGAACGGTAGGTAGTGAAAGATAAAAAAATATATACTTATTTAAATAGTTTATAAAACCTTGAAGTAAAAATTAAAAGTTTATCTATTCAACACTTACTTACATTATTATTTTCTCTTACGAACTGATTTTCAAAGATTTGTACTTATTGCAACAATAAGTGAAGTATTCATAATAAGGCCACGTTTTTCTTAAAAAATTGAAGCAGTAGTTTGGTGTTGAACATATGTTGATAATCCCTACACCTGATTATGTAAGAAAATATTCCGGGTAAGCTCAGTATTGAGAGAAAGTTGTCTTGGTATTACACTTCGTCACTTTCTTCCTCTGAATCACTGTTCTCCACATTGATAATAATTTTTTCACCTACCTCTACCGAAAGTATACTTTTCCGAACCTGATTGTAGGGAGCAAAGTTGTACTTTTTCTCCCTAGGGAGGAAAATATTTTTCCTCCCTAGGGAGGAAAAGTAAAAGTGACGTCATGGTATTTCATTCATGAAATGTAACTTATTGACGCCCTGTACAATAGCTATTTTCTATTACGTAAGTTTCTATACATTTTAACGTTTATTTATAAAACACTCTGTATTTTGGAGAATGGTAAAAAACAGTAAATTGTTATTTTGATTTAAAAATGTTTACATTATTAATTTGACTTATATTTGACAGTTGACAGTTATATTGTACGTACTTGTTAGTTTTAGTTCTAATAAATTTTGTTGGTTAGTTACATAAATATATTAAGTAAAAATGAAAAAAATGACTTGTTATTTGAGGAAGGTGGAAAAACCATATGTATAACATGGGAGTAAAGCGCCTTTTCCTCCCTTGAATGATTACTGCCCTCCGCTACGCGTCGGGCAGTAAACTTCATTCTCGGGAGGAAAAGTAGCACTTTCCTCCCTTGTTATACAAATAGCTATTATTTATAACAGGAATGTTTTTAAGATATTCTTTTTCGATATTTTTTACGTGCTCTATTGCTTTCTTCCAGTTATCCTCAGAGATATTTTTAAATTCAGAATCTATTAGTTTCACGACAGTGTTATAACATTTTGGACTTACATTTTTTTGTCTCACATTATATTTCAGTTGAGACCATAACAACTGTATTGGATTTAAAACGCAGTAATATGGTGGTAGTCTTAAAGTTGTATGTCCATTTTTACTTGCTGCATTATCAATAATATTATATTCCTTTACAAATAATTTTGTATTAAGTACCTCTACTAATTGGTCTTTAGTGTACCAATCTTCAAAATATAAATCTTGTGATAATAAAAAATCTTGCAATTCATCCTTTCTAGAGTATTTATTCGGAATTTTTTTAAGTTGTCTAGAATGATATGATGCATTATCTAAAACAATAACACTGTTGTCTGCTAAATTTGGTAATAAGTTATTTTTAAACCACGATTCGAAAAGTTCACCCGTAATATCTTGATGATAGTCCAAACAACTGTCTTTAATGTCTTTTGCACTTAATAGTAAGCTATCGGTTACCCAACCATCTTCCCCTCCACAATGCAAAATGCATATTCGTTTGCCCCTGGAAGGTGGTACATTAACTTTGCACTTTACATTGTCATTACTCCAACCTTTGCCAATTGTTTCGTTAGTGTCAAACCACGTTTCATCTAAGTAATAAATTTTTCTTCCGCTATTTCTGTACTCGGTTATCTTTTCCAAATATTCATTACGCCATTTTATTAAACGGGCACTTTCCATTATAGTATGTCGTTTATTGATTGTTTTATACTTAAAACCATTTGATAGTAAAAATTTTCTTAAAGTTGATTTACAGCAATTAATAATATTTTTAGATTTTAATTCAGCTAAAATTTGGTTAAGCGTGGGTATAATATTACCTGCAAACATATTATAAATGGTTTCTGAAATGGGACCTAAAAGATGTTGCTCAATAGATCGATGTAGTCCAAAGTCGCTCCTTTTTTGTCTATTTGTAATGCCCTCCTTTATAATTCGATATACAGTAGCACATGAAACTTTTGTTAAAGCCGCAGTTTTTAAAACACTCTCGTGCCGTTCCAGTTCTTCACATAATCCATTAAACACATTTAACACAATTTCTTTAGCGTCTTTGGATAAATGTTTTCTTTCTGGCTTTTTAATACTTCCTCTACTTGGTCCAGCAGCATTTTCAGGATTATTTGGTGGTAGAATTTCCTCATTTTCTTCAACAATTTCCTCATTTTCTTCAACAATTTCTACTTCATTATTCTCAACAATTTCTAATGCACTATTCTCCCATGGATGCCACATTTTTATTTACTTAATTTTTTTCTGATAGCGAAATCGTCACTAATAAATGCGTGCTCCCTTTACAGAGTTTAAACTAAAAATTATAAATACACATAACAATACCGAAAGCCACATCAGTCTTTTTGGCCGTTCAGAATTTCGTGGAAATTTAAAAACCTTTGTCAGCACAGCGCAGGGCTGTGACAAGAACCCGACAATCGAGTAAGAGGAGTCATAAACTCATAAACTTTTATTGATATAATAATAGGTATAAAGAGCTTACATCGGCAACTTTTAGCAGCAGCGTAAATAAAAACATTATTGTGATTAAAGATAAAAACATTATTTTGATTAAATAGACCTAACAGTTATACTTATTTAAATATAATATATTATTTATAATTGTACCTAATGAAATTATATTTTACAGTACTTATTTTTGCGTTTTTCTGAATACTATCCTGTAACAAGGCAAAATATTAAAGAGGAACTATTAAAACAGATGTCATTTGATCTAAGCACATGGATATTTTGTTCGGTATACCCTTAGAGGATGGAAAATTTTACACCACCCTCTGGTATACCACTTGTACACCAATTCGTCTATCTCTTTAAATTTCTCAATTATCGGTAACCGAGCTGTACTTTAATGAAACGTGGTCATTTTGTACTCTAAAACCGAGTAAGGTATGACAAAAAAGAAAACAATCGTTTTCATTTTGATTCAATTCGAGTCTCTTGCCATCCTCTGACACCTGATGTTTCGGAATCTATTCCTTGTTATTCATTAAAGTAATCTGCGACGCATTATTGGAGTGTTCTCCTAGCGGCGCCGCTTGGTACTACTGTACCTTGGTTAACAGATTTATGGACTCGTGGTCGAAATTATTTTTCACTCATTTCATCATTCCCCATTAGAGGACAGTCTAACCACACTCCGCTGCAAATATTTTATTATCTGCAGTTCTTCTTCGTTTCATTATGATTCAATTCAGTCTTCTTGTAAAGCCTCTTTGACAAGGAATACATTCCGAAACATCAGGTGTCAGAGGATGGCAAGTATACGCATTATCAGTAAAGTTTATTAGTATAGATGAGACTAAGGAAGCTATCGCATCTTGAGTTGATTTTGATTTTCGAAATCCATACTGAGATTTTGGGAAAATATGTTTTTGCTCTAACCAGTGTTTAATTCTATTTTTTATTAATCTTTCTAACGTCTTTAGGAAGCAAGAAGCTAGGGATAGTGGTCTATATGAACTACAGGAATTTTCTGGTTTTCCAGGTTTTTTAATAGGTATTAGAATATATTCCTTCCAACTCTCTGGAATTTGTGACGTATTTCAAATTTCATTAAAAATATGTAATAATGATATTTTATATTAAAGTGGTATAAGGTATATCATGGAATATGAAACATTGTATTCACCTGGAGCACTGCTATTTTGTTTACTAAGTACTCGATCTAACTCTCACAATTTAAATGGTTGTTCTAAGCCAAACTTATCCCTTGAAACTGTTTCGCTCTATTCTGGAAAATATTGGGAAGGTACCCACTGAGGAGATATTTTATTATGAAATTCATCTAGCCAGCTTGAATTTGGATTTATTGCAATCTTGTTGGACTGTTTGCGGTTTTTAAAGGCGTTTACTTTCTTCCATACTTTACTGATTTTTGTTTTGGAATTAAGGCTTTTGCAGTACTATATCCAGTTCTGTTTTTCTTTTGCTTGAGGGGTTTTTTTGCGACAGCATCAAGTCTCTTAAATTCAAATAAAATATTCCTTGTAGGGTTTTGTTTATATTTTCCGTATGCAATTTTACGGTTATCAGCAGCAGTTTTACAACTTTCGCACCACCATTGGTTTGAAATTTGTCTCTTATGTATATGACGTTACATGAAAACTTCGGTATTGCTAAATTGGCTGCTTTATTTATGTTTGGTATTATTTGTTGATAATTACCGGGAGAATTTTCAGCTTCTAGTATAGAGGTGTATAAGTCCCAATCGGTCTTGTTAAGATTCCATATCTTGTGAAAGTTTTTAGTTGGAGATGAAGTTGTATTATTTGTTTCCATGCTTATGATAATCGGAAGATGATTGGATCCATGAGGATCTTGTAAGACACTCCAAGTTAAAAAATTTGGAATATCTTGAGTAAAAAAGGTTAAGTCAATAGCAGATGGACTGTTACTAGTTGCTAATGTGGGCGACCCATCATTCAGACATATCAAATTACAATGCTCAATACACTCTAAAAGTTGTTTACCATAGTTGTCTTCAATTTCACAGCCTCATGCGATACTGTGGGCATTAAAATCGCCACCAATAATAAAAGGTTTAGGTATATCTTTAAAGAATTCCAACCATTGTCTTTCAGATATTTGGGTTTTTGGTTCAATGTATACTGAGACAATAGTAATAGGATTTTTGTTTCGAAAAGTTTGAACTGAAATACATTTATGAGTAAAAGGATGTCTATTTTTAAGATTGATTTCTTCACATCTTATGTTTGATTTTAATAAAATGGCAGTTCCACCATACCCGTCTGCACGATCTGATCTAAAGCAATTACATATAACCTTTAAAATTATAATAGTATTTTGATTTAAACCAGCTTTCTGATAGGAATGCAATGGAAATTTGATTTTGATGTAGCAGATATTCTAAATTTACTTTATTAGCTACTGCTGAACGACAATTCCATTGCAGTATATTCATATTTGTGATGTCTGCGAATTTGAAGACAAGGGTTGGTTTACATGATTACTAATTAATTGAAATATTTCTGACTCTGATACATTAAAATTGTTTGTATGTTTTATATTATTTATAATATTGAGAACTACTTATAAAACTAAACTTATTGTTGAATTTAATTCCTCTGATTGTGATTTTACTCCAACTGAGTTTTTTAAATAATGTTGATTATTAAAAATTCCTTCCGAGACAAAAGAGGAGTTTGGTTGAGAAAGAATTTCTTGTCTTGAAATTTTAATGGGATTAGGGCTAACTGGCCTGTGCCTTTTGTTTGAGCTCGAAGATGTAGGAGAAGAAAACATGTAATTAGTAAAATTATTTTTATACGATTTGGGTTGTAAATTTTGGGTCTGCGAGAATTGGGGTTGAGAAGAATGACACTGTACTATGCTAGATGGGGTAAGTCCAGATTGAATCCGTTGGGGATAATTTGTCGAGGATATTACACTAATTTCCATGGCAGAGGTATTAAGAGCGACTATGTTGGCGTATGTATTTCTAGGGACCTGTTTATTTGCATAAAAGAAATTAACATTGGAAGAGCTCATGGTTTCCTTCACAATTTTTTGCCTTTTAAATTCTGGACAAGAAGATAAATTAGTTGTAAAGTTATTGATTTCCTTGACAGCTAAAGCAACGTGGTAGGTAGTCAGTACTAGTACAATCTTTTGTGGTGTGGGATTCCTGACATTTACTACATCTCGGTCTAGTTCTACACTGACTACCCAGGTGGCCGAAACGGAGGCAGTTATAACATAATAATACCTTTTGTTTGTAGGGTTCTACTTCCTTAATAACCTTATTAATAGAAATATATTTTGGCAAAATTTGAGATTTGAAAGTAACAATGCAAGACTTAGTGGCTACATATTCTATTGACTTACCTTCATCTGTAATTTTTTCTACTTTACGATTTATTCTTTTGACGTTAGAAACTTCAAACAATGTTGATCAAATGGTTTTATTTTATCTTTTATATACGCATCCGAAAAGTCTTGTTCAATATCTCTAATGACGCCTTGTCTATGAAGAATAAATTTTGGAATGTATAATACAAAGGTATTTTTAACAAAAATGTTTTCGTTTTTATGACTTATTAGAAAATTCGCTGATTTATAATCTTTTAACTTGAGTCTAATCCTGTTCCGACCTATAGAATCAATACTAATAATTTTGTTGTCTATTTGCGGGAAGTTAGAGAGAATTATATCTCCGATTTTAAGAGCATTTAATTTACCTTTGAATTCAGCTGTATTATTCTCAACATAAATATGATATGGGCCTAAATCAGTACTTACATACAAAAACTCCTCTCTGTCTTTTGACATATTTTCGATTTTATCATTTTTTAACGAACCTTGATTAATTAATAAATTATTATCTGTAGGTACTTACCGGATTATTTTCGTTGGAAATGTTATATTTATTATAGATTGTCACCTGCCCGACTGGATAAATATCCATACTTACATCTTTAATTAAACTGATCTTTTTTGAGGTATATCTGGGGGTACAGGGTCAGGGGGTTTCCCCCCGACTTGCAGGTCCATTTAATTGGTTTTGAACACTCTATCCAAACTTCCTTTTATAGCACCGAATTTGAAGAACTATTTTAAGACACAATTTTATTCGGATACTGTGTAATTTGGATTCCTCTTGCCGATAAACACGTCTGAATCGTATGTGAACTACAGTAGAACTTTAATGAAAAAAAAAAAACGTTGAAAACTAATATTTTCTTCCGAGAAATTTATAATATCGGTTTTCACTTTTGACGTTTTTTGACAATTGTCGAAAAGTTAAAAATGGCGGAGATATTGAGCAAAACGTAACGGAGGAATTCATTCGCGATTTTAAATTTAGGCTACTGTTGACCTCCCTAAAGATTATAAAAATAAAATTTTGGGCAGCTCGGCATTAAAAGTCAAATGCTATCCCGACTGGACTAATATACTTTTGAGTCTGATATTATTGCATGTAACTTTTTTGATATTGTAATAAAAGTCAAATCCTTATAACCACCTTATGTTTCGCCTATCTGTGCGCAAATTTTCAGCCAAATCGATTATGATGTATTTTGGGAATGGAGGAAAATGTAGAAACGTATTTAACGTTTTCTACTCTATAAAATTTGATCAAAAACTTGTTTTGAATCAAAATAACTTGTTATAATGCCATATAATGACATTTTTGAGTCCCTTCTATTAAAATATTATTTTTTTCATTGATACTTTACGATAGAAAATGCAAATTTGTTTAAATAAACACCAAATCACTGTAAAATCGCATAAAATAACATTTTGAGAGAAAAAAGACTTTTTGACCTTAAATATCTTATTTTTACGTTCCGCTGAAGCTATGCACCAAGTTTCAGAAAAATCGGAGATCCAAAAGTTTTTGCCTGAGTGATTTGACATGGAGTGTATTTACCATATACTTCATATGTAAGTAAAAAAAATCTTTCAATTTAACATCAACTCAATTTTCATTGAGATGCCATTTTGCATCTGGCTCTCTGATCCAAATAATGCCCTTCTAAAGACTATAATCTTTTATATATATATAGACTGATGATGTTGTGACAACTCGGAACGAAACGTTTCCCCTAATATATGGAATAGTATAACATCTTGTCTTTTCTTTTCTCCACATTTAAATATATCCCCCGACGTTTATGTATAAAACAGAAGCCGATATCGATAAGATATTTGAACTATTCACGCTATTTAGAGATTAATCAGAGTAACATAACAAACATTGCGGTTTCGTTATGTTTGAATAATAATTAGCGGTTGCTGTATAATTACAAGAGGCATTTAGCGATGATTTATATTCGCATTATGCTTTGACAATTATTATCAAGAAATATATTTCCGATCTCTTGAATTTCTCAGATGAGGTTGCTACCGTTCAGTATCTAAGTGTATTTAACTTTAACTGGAATTTATTTGATTAATAGTTCTAATTATTATACGACAATTATGTCTTGTTTAATTATATTTTATATTTCTATTTTAAAATCGTATCTTTTTAATCTCTGTAAAAAAAATTAACAATCTATAAGATTAAATGAGCATGACATGTAGCGAACCAAAAGAAATAGTCAGAAAAACATTAAATCGAAACTTCAAAGCATATGTGTAACCAGGGGGTGGTTTTGGGGCTTATAACCCCCCCTTTTGGATGTACTTTTTGCTCTATACGCTTAACACCATTATTATTTCATACTTACGGAGACCTTCAGGTAGATGGAACCCCCCCTTAGGATCATCCTGGTTACACCTTTGCTTCAAAGAAAACAATGATAACACGGAAGGCAAAAAAGATATGACAGCAGAGGCGTGCGATCCATGGAAGCGGGAGAAGCACCGCTTCCCTATTTATACTTCGATATAAGAAAATATATTATTAATTAATATTTAATAATCAAAAATTTTTCCCTAATCCAAGTAATCTACATATTACCTAGGCAATAGGCATTGAAAAATATTAAAAATTAATCACGTACGAACGAACTCAAGCGCATCTCAAAATCGCCGCCTGTCATGCAGTTGTCCCGTTTAAAAATTGGTCAGGGTTCAATGACCGCACCCACTAGTCGCGCGAATTTTGGTACCCTCTGGAAGCGATCGTCTTATCGCCTTCCAAAAGTGAGATGCTCCGACTGCTAAGGGGTGCTTAGGTCAACATACATTCGCTTAAAGAATATTTCGATTTAAATTTTTTGCAGAGATTTTTCCTTTTACTGATCTTTTATTTGACATTTTACAGAAGTCATATGACATTGCATTTTGTATAAGACAAGTTGATGACTTTATTAATACGATAGTTAAAAAACGAGAGAACAAATATTTGGGATAAAACTGAAAATATGGGAATTGAACATAAAAGAAAAATAATGAAGATTGATAATGTCGGAGACAGAGAGAACAGAGGAAACAGAGAGACCTTTTGATAATATTCTACAACAAATGAATTCTAGCTTTCAAAATTTTAACCATTTAAAATTTGTAGAATTATAATATATAATCTTAATATTTCTAACTATAATTCTTCAAAATTTCCCACAGAGGAATTTATTTCACTATACGATTAAATAATGAAATTTTTTTGATATCCCAGCTTTGCATTCTCAGTTAAGTGTCGTTTATGAAACAACTGACATTAGTGATAATTATAACTACTGGTTTAAACAAGTCACTGTGTGAAGTGGTCAAGTTGTGTGAATTAGTACTAACTATCCCAGCCACACGTGCATCAGTTGAACGAAGTTTTTCAGTATTAGGATGCATTAAAAGTTTCAAATTAAGAGTTTAAAAGAAATTCAACAAGCAAAGACAGACTTTGAAAGTTAAGCCCTATTATCCATTGAAAAAGACTGCATTCAACAATTATAAGAAGTTGATAGGAGAATATACCTCAAGTATAAATAAGTGTCATATTATTGAAAGTTGTGTGTTGTGGAAAATGCCTCGGAATATAATTTTTTTTTAAATAGAATTCTTCTTTAGGAAACCAAGCCCGGCGCGAGGACTCAAGGCCCGAGCTAGCAATACAGATCAATGATAGGTCACTAGTCACTAGAAATAGCGGAAATAGAGTGCCTCACGCATTGATCGGGGTAGGATTTAGTGTGTGAGTCCTTGTACCCAGGACGTCTCACATAAGCACTTTGCTGATAGAGAGCCCCTGCGCATCAGAGTGTTATCAGGTGGGAAGTGTCTCGACCCTCGACCCTTAAGAAAATATTTTTATATCCTTATTGAATCGCTTCCCCTTTCGAAAAAGTCACCGCACGCCACTATACGACAGAATCCCATTAAGACGATAGAGGATATTAAAAACAATTTTATGAAGATAGGAGAAAGCAAAACTCAGACATAGATGATGACAGAGACTCTGCAACTGATGGATGAAGCAAAAACAAGAACGATAATTCAATGTGTAAAAAATTACAACATAGAAAAGAATGTGAGATGCAGAGAAAGATGAGAGAAGTCAAACAGAAAGAACTGAAGAAAAAATGCTAAGAAATTGACATTCTACAAAGTAAATACAACGATGTCAACGTACGTAAGAAGGCAAGAGAAATAACAGCAAGTTTAAAAAGAGAAGAGTAAAAATAAACTTGTTAATACTTAATAGTCCAAGTAATGAAGCTTACAATAGGACAAAACCTCGCAATTTTTACAGAATGCTTAGATTTGCTTGAAAATTTGAGAATAAGTAGTGGATAGTCCAAGGATCAAAATCTATATCATGCCAAATCCGCTTTTACCATGGGGGTGGTTGCCACCCCATCGCGGGGGTGGAAATTTTTATTATATTTTGACCGCAAAAGTTGGTAAAAACATTCATTATAAGCAAAAAACGTTCTATACATTTTTTGATAAAATTAATAGTTTTCGATTTATTCGCTGTCGAAAGTTTTATATCTAAAAAATCAATATTTTTAATCAGTTTTCTGCTAACAACAGTTTTCGTTTTATCAAAACAACTTTACTTAACAAAATGTACCTTTTGAAAAAATAAACAAAAGCGTTTTTTTTTAAATTTTCTTTAAGACCAATAGTAATCGAGCTATACTTTATTATATGTTGGCTTTTCTTCGTCAAATGCTAAATATTGTAGTTTCAAAGTCAAAGGACGGGAAAACTATGCATTTTTCGAGAATAACTTGTTAAAATTAATTTAAAGTAAAGTTAAGTAAAAATATGTATCTCCAGAAATAAAAAAAAATCTCTAACTAAAAAAATTAAGTGACTTATAATGAAAAGAATGTCAATCCCTTTTTTTTCAGTCATTTTTTTTTTTCAGCAAAAAAGTGATCGTAAGCAACCCCCTAATCACCACTCTAATTAAAGTTTGTCATTGACCTGATTTGGTTTTCTTGATTTATGTATTGTTAATAGGTTCTAGAAGTTTGATCGGCTTAGCATGATTAGTTTAAAAAAAATGGAGTTAAAAGCGAATAACGAGTTTTTGTAGTTTGGTATAAAATGCCCTTTTCTTCAGAATAGAAAGATTAGCATCAGAGATACGAAAAAATATTTAAATATGAAATTGTAGCATATTTAATTCCCAAGAACTTGGTTTGCAAAAATTTTTTTACGGCAAAAATTAAGTGAGCTATTGACAATTAAAACTTTTATCATGCAAAAATCACCTTTACCAACCCTTTCAATGCCACCTCTTTTTGTGACTGAGAATTTTAAAAGGATTTAATATTAATAGCCTTATAGATCTTGTAAAAACCTACAAAATTATTTTTTAACGAACTTTCTAAGATTAAAAATAAAAAAGTTACGTTTAATAAATCAATATATTCTTTAGAAAAAAAAAGGAGAAATCCAATTAGAAACATAATAACGTAAGTTAGCGGTGTTTTTAGTCATTGGCCTTATATATTCTTCTTTATTTATGTATTATTAATATATTCTAGACGTTTGACTGGCTTAGAATGATTAGTTTTTAAAAAACTGAAGTTTAAAGCGAATAACGAATGTTTGTAATTTGGTAAAAATGCCATTTTCTTCAGAATAGAAAGATTAGCATCAGAGATACAAAAAATGTTTGAATATGAAATTATAGGAAATTTAATTCCCAAGAACTTGGTTTAATAAAATTTGTTCTACGGCAAAAATTGAGTGAATCGTAAATGAGTATACCATCGAAAAACATTGATTTTTTAGAAATAAAACTAACACTTTCGATAGCGAATAAATCAAAAACTAATGATTTTATCAAAAAAATGTATAGAACATTTTTTGCTTAAAATGAATATTTTTATTAATTTTTGCGGTCAAAATATAATAAAAACTTTCCACCCCCGAGATGGGGTGGCTACCACCCCCATGGTAAAAGCGCCTGTCGGCATTATATAGATTTTGATCCATGGACTATCCACTACTTATCCTTAAATTTTCAAGCAAATTGATCCATTCTGTAAAAATTGCGAGGTGAAAAGCTTTGGTTCCTGGACTATAAAGATAGAAAGGTAATCGCGGAAAAAGAGAGTACCTATTGAAAATACCTGAAAGGATTATTTCAAATTTTTTCTATTATCTGCTAATTAAAGCTCAATTCTTAATGAATTAAGTAGTCCCATTTTAAGCAAGTGTTCCTTTATTGGCGTAAGGAAGCATCTTAAGACTCTGAGCTGATTCCTGCTTGTTTCCAGAGTACCTACTTCGATCCTATTAGCGAATGTATATCTAATATTTGATTTTGCCATGTGTTTGACCAGGTCCTGTATCACTGTGAGTTTCTTTACGGAATTTTTCTCGTACTCATGTTTTCTTCTCTAAACCATATTATCACAAAAGCAATACCAACAAGAGAATAAGCTGGGTTTAGATCAGGATATAGCACTAACGACCACTTACTGGTAAAAAAAACTTGATAGAGAAGTCGGCGGAATACAACAAACCATTGGCACTGATATTCGTGGACTACGAGAAAGCGTTCGATACCATAAACCAGCAGAAAATGTTAAAAGCATTGACAGAATGCCGAATAGACCATCGCTACACTAACATGATAAAATATATCTACCAGAATGCAACGGCTAGCGTAAGACTCTCTGATCAACAAACTAATAAATTCTGTATGCAGCGAGGAGACACCATCTCACCAAAGCTGTTCACAACCCTTTTAGAACTAGAGTTGCACAAGTTTGACTTGAATGTTTGAACTTGACTTGAGTTTGACTTAATTTCAAGTCAAACTCAAGTCAATCCTTCTGACAAATATTTCAAGTCAAGTCAAACTGGTCAATCGTACAGGTTTAAAAATTCAAACTGTTTGTCAAACTAGTTTGAAAGAGTTTGAAAAATAATTTATTTAGTAGATATATTTTCTTGTCGAGATAGACATGTTAGTTGCCAATTAAGATAAGAAAATTAATAATACAATGAGTGCCACATAAAAGTCAAAATTTTCAATGTGTTATAATTTAAAACTTTTAAATGTAGATATTTATTTTTTTCGAATCCTGAGAAAACTAATAAGTATTTTTGAAAAATTTAAACGCAGAATGAAAGATTGCGTTATTACCGAGGGTCGAAAGTCTCTTAGAATAAATAAAAAGTTTGTTTTGATTGAAATATTTGCAATTAATAACAACACTAAATTTTCCTTTTTATGTTCACCAATGTAACTTATTAAAATAAACATTATAGAAGTTTTCAGGGATGTTCATCTCTCAGAAATAATGTAATCTTTCATGCTGCGTTTAATTTTTTTTTTAATTCTTATTAGTTTTCTCAGGATTTGAAAAAAATTAATAAATTTAAAACACATTGAACATTTTGATAAGCGACATGTTACGCCTATGTCCTTAAGGGTTACAATAAAATAAGACTATTTGGTTTTTCAATGGACAGTTCAAAATAAAATTATTTGGAATTTTTATGACTTTCTTTTATTAAAAAAGGCATTTATTTATCTTAGGGCCAGTTCGAAAAAACATGTGGTACCAAGCTGCTAGTTTACTCGAAAATATGTACCACAATACAAAAGTTAGTATTGCTGTATATTCGTTGGTATTTCTTTAAAATTCAAAACTAACCATAGGATTATTAGACCTGGATCCCGCGTACCAAAAAAAAGTTGATTAATAGCAAGCTGAAAATTTGTTAATAGCTTAACGGTGTCTAGTCGGACAAACTTTCATGTACGGGAACACTGGAACAGCGGACTGTTCCATTTAGCCTTACGGACTTGAAGTATTCAATGCATTTCTGAAGAACATAAACAATTAAGAAGAATCAATCAAATGCACCATGGAAAAAGAAAACAAATATTTTCCATGCAGAACTTTTCATCGACTTCGAAAAAGCATTAGATAGGATCCGACATGAAAAACTAATAGAATTATTGAAAAACAGATAAATAGGCAGACAAGATGTACGAATTATCATCAATCTGTATTGGAATCAAAAGGCCAATATAAAGATAGAAGAACAAGAGTCCGAGAATCGATATAAAGAGAGGAATAAGACAGGGCTGTGTTCTGTCGCCAATACTGTTTAACGTGTAGGTACCGTGAAGCCATATTTCAAGAGTGATGAAATCTCTATAACGGAAGAATAGTAAATAACATAGAATTCGTTGATGACAGCGTTATAATGGCAGACACCTTGGAATCGCTTCAAGAATTTGTAAATAGAATTACCGATTATTGCATTAGATATTGACTAAAAATAAACAAAAAAAAAATAAATTTATGATTTTCTCAAAAACACAACATGGAAATGAAAGGTTAATGAAGAGCAAACCCAAATAGAAAAAGTAGAGGCATACAAATATCTGGGAGCATGGGTTGATAAGAAAAATGACCAAAGCAAAGAAATTAAAGTCCGAATTGAAACTGCAAGGCAAGCATTTATAAAAATGAGACAATGATTACAAACAAAGACCTTCAGTTGCCTCTCAGATTGAGAGGTCTAAGATGCTACATACTTTCTATATTAGGTACTATACAAAATGGAAGCTTGGACATTGAAGAGACAACACATAAGAAAAATAGAAGCGTTCGAAATGTGGTGTTGTTGGAATTCAACTTTATTATTTTTGTTAAGTGTTAGAATACACATGTGGGGTCTCTCTTCATGGCTGGGCCAGTTCTCCGAATGCATTAGGGCGATAAACTTTTACCTAAAATTGCACATGTTACAAGGGATGTGAATGCCAGAACTGTATGTTAGTGTTAGTTCTGCGTTCGATAAGTAGTCTAGAAGAATATCTCGTTGTAGAAACACGTATCTTAATTTCTTTGTATATTGTAATATTACGGTTTTTCGGTTAAAATAAATAGTCTGTTTAGTATTATTTGTACCTTTTATTATCTACTATTTCTAATAGGTTATGGGCCCAGTTACGTTGTTGGCTCACCTGTATTAAGATAATAATTAAAAGTGTACAGTCGCGAAATTTTCGTGTTAACCGAATACATAATGGCGGAGAGTGCGAAATATAACGTCGAAAAGTTGAACGGCAAGAACTATCAATCTTGGAGTTATTTAGTGAAAATGTTACTCATCAATGCTGATCTATGGGAAATAGTTTCGAGTGAGTTACCATTAGAAGCAGATCGAAGCAGTTCTTGGAAAAAACAAAATGATAAGGCTTTGTCAACTATAGCCTTACTTGTTGACGTTAATCAATTAGTGCATATCCGGAACAGGGAATTCGCGCGCGATGCGTGGATAGCGCTAAGGGAGTATCATCAGAAATCAAGTTTGTCTAGTATGGTGTTTTTGTTAAAGCAAATCTGTAGGCTATCGCTAGAGGAGAATGGTGATATGGAAGCACACATTAGTTTATTCCTAGAATCGTTGAATAAACTGGCCGCCTTAGGGGAAGAAATTAAGGACAGGTTCTGAGCAGGAATTTTGCTGGGAAGTCTTCCAGACTCATACAGTTTTTTGATTACAGCGCTGGAAAGTAGGCCATCGAGTGAATTTACTCTAGAATTTGTTACGAGTAAATTAATAGATGAGTACAGGAGACGTCAGGGAGCTTTGGGAAGAAATCAGGAGGAGTCGGTGATGAAGTCAGTATACGAGGGTAACAAAAATAATGGTACTGCAAGGGCAGAAGCAAGGCAGTGTTATTTTTGTAACCGGCAGGGCCATTTTAAACGAGATTGCTTTAAGTACAAAGCGTTTAAGAAGGAAAAGGCCAATAAAGTCACTGAAGCTACTGATGATGCATGTTTTATGGTCAATTATAGCTCAAGGGACGGAAAAAGGGATTCTGCTTCGTGGTATGTGGACTCAGGAGCTTCGAGCCACATGGTTAATTACAAAGGATTCTATACCCAATTTGACGGTAGCAGAAAGGGCGTTGTAAGTTTGGCGGAGAAAGGGCAATACTCCGAGGTTCAGGGTATAGGGACAGGACTTATTGAGTGCGTGACTGGATCGGGAGTGGAAAATTTAAAAATCGACAAAGTGTTGTATGTGCCGGGATTAGACTCAAATCTGCTTTCGGTGAAAAAGCTAACAAGTGCGGGACATAATGTGCAATTCGATAAAAACGAGTGTAAAATCGCTTTACACGGAAAAGTCGTCGCGAGTGCGGTGCCTTCACCGGACTTATACAAACTTTCAACTGTGGACCATGGATTGAGTGCTGTGGAGCACTCCAGCAACTGTCAACATGCATGGCATAGACGGTTTGGACACAGGGACATGGATGCAGTCAAACACTTAATGGAAAAGAAAATGGCAGTCGGGATTGATATGACAGACTGTAGGATTAGGGAAACTTGTGAATGCTGTATGAAAGGTAAAATTTTACCTAAGAGTTTTCCAAAATTTTCTCATAGCAATACATTTAATATTCTTGACTTATTACATTCGGATATTTGCGGGCCCATGAAGACTGTTACTCCAGGGGGTAAACGTTATATTTTGACTTTAATTGATGATTTTTCTAGATATACAACTATATATTTATTAAATCATAAAAATGAAGCGGTAAAATGTATAAAAGAGTTTATAGAATTTGCGAGTAATCAGTTAGGTAGGGTTCCAAAAGTAATTAGGTCGGATAGGGGTGGCGAGTACGTAAATAATAATTTAAGGGAATTTTTAAAGGGTAAAGGTATAAAAATTCAATATACAGCGGGGTACTCTCCAGAACAAAACGGGGTTGCAGAAAGAAAGAATCGATCTCTAGTTGAAATGGCTAGGTGTATGTTAATCGATGCGGGTTTAGCAAAGAAATTTTGGGGGGAAGCGATAGTGACAGCCAATTATTTGCAAAATCGATTACCTACTAAGTCGAAAGAAAAAACGCCCTATGAATTGTGGCATAAAGTAACACCGAATGTGTCGAATTTGAAAATATTTGGGTCTACGGTTTATAGCCACATTCCCAAAGAAAAAATGAAGGATAAATTTGATCCAAAAGGTGAGTCACTGATATTTGTAGGTTACTCTGATGAATCAAAAGCGTATAGATTGTTAAATGTAGATACAGAACGTATTACAATTAGCCGTAGTGTGGTGTTTTCCAAGAGAAATATATGCGTCGAGAAAAAGGAGGCAAAAAGTGAGGAAATATCCATTGGGTCCATGATGGAACGGGAAAAAATAGAGCCAAACGACGTAGAAGACAGAGAGGTTGCAAATTTTGAAAACACGGAGGAAATAGAAAATTCTACGGACACATCTAACACGTATGAGAGCTTAAGTTGGGAAGAATCCCATGACGATGACGGTGATTCTAACTATCAATTAGATACAGATCTCGATATAGAGAATTCAGGTGATCGTAGATCTAGCAGAATAAATAAAGGTATTCCACCTGAGCGCTACATAGCAAAGTTGACAGAACTCGAAGAAGTAGAACCTATAAACTTTAAAGAAGCGCTTAAAAGAAGTGATAGTGAAAAATGGAAGCAAGCTATGGAAGAGGAAATCACGTCATTAAGGAAAAATAAAACTTGGGATTTAATACAAGCACCAAAGGGAAAGAATATAGTCTCATGTAAATGGGTATTCAAGTTAAAAACAGGCGAAGATCAAAGCTCGAAGAAGTACAAAGCACGGCTGGTAGCAAGGGGTTTTAGCCAAAAGTTCGGCGTAGACTACGATGAAGTGTTCGCTCCGGTTGCGCGGCAAGCTACTCTTCGAATTTTATTGACAGAGGCATGGAGAAAAAATCTCATAGTAAGGCATATAGATGCAAAAACAGCCTTTCTAAATGGAGAACTGTCAGAAGAAATTTTTATGAAACAGCCTGAGGGATTTGAAGAAAAGGATACAAGTTGTGTTTGCAAATTAAATAAAAGTTTATATGGTTTGAAACAATCTGCCAGAACTTGGAACAAAAAGCTTGATGAAGTTTTATCTAAAGAGAATTTTTGTAAAAGCAATATTGATACATGTTTATATATCAAGGTAATAAATAATGAAAGGGTTTACGTACTTATATACGTGGATGACATTTTAATAGCAGCAAAGGATACACAGGTAATTGATACATTTGAAGAGAATCTAAAATGTAATTTTGAAATAACGAGTTTGGGATTATTACAAAATTATCTAGGTATGAAGATTGAAAGGTGCGATCAAGGGATATATAGTTTAAATCAAGCCAGTTATATTGACAAATTGCTGAACAAGTTTAAGATGAAAGATGCAAAAGAGTCCAATATACCGCTGGATGTTGGATACTATAAGCTTAGCAGAGAGAAGCCGATGAAAAACAGTGAAATATACCAACAACTGATTGGTGGTTTATTATATATTGCGGTAAATACTAGACCGGATATATTGGCAAGCGTCACCATACTAAGTCAACAGAATAAAAATCCAAAAGAAGTAGATTGGAACGAAGCAAAGAGGGTGTTAAGATATTTAAAGAAAACTAAATATAAAAAGCTTATTTTAGGACAAGAAGGAACAGATAATGCATTATACGGCTATGCAGACGCTGACTGGGCAGAAGACAAGGGGAACAGAAAATCCAATAGCGGGTATATATTTTTATTACGGGGTTCGCCTATAAATTGGGGATGTAGAAAACAGAATTGCGTGTCTCTATCATCAACTGAAGCAGAGTACATAGCATTGGCTGAAGGCTGTCAGGAAGCAATTTGGTTAAAACAGGTTATAAAGGAATTTGTGGGTTTAGAGCCGGAAATAGTTATATACGAAGACAATCAAAGCTGTCTAAAACTTTTAGGAAATCACAAATTCAGTAATCGGACAAAACATATCGATACAAAGTACCATTTCGTAAAAGAATTGCATGAAAAAGGGGTTGTTAACTTTAAGTATTGTCCTACCGAGGATATGATAGCTGATATGTTGACTAAGCCGCTGAATAGGGTTAAGTTAGAGTACTTAAGTAGTAAAGGGGGTCTGTTTGACTAATTCAAAAATAATTTTAGTTGCGAGGGGATGTTGGAATTCAACTTTATTATTTTTGTTAAGTGTTAGAATACACATGTGGGGTCTCTCTTCATGGCTGGGCCAGTTCTCCGAATGCATTAGGGCGATAAACTTTTACCTAAAATTGCACATGTTACAAGGGATGTGAATGCCAGAACTGTATGTTAGTGTTAGTTCTGCGTTCGATAAGTAGTCTAGAAGAATATCTCGTTGTAGAAACACGTATCTTAATTTCTTTGTATATTGTAATATTACGGTTTTTCGGTTAAAATAAATAGTCTGTTTAGTATTATTTGTACCTTTTATTATCTACTATTTCTAATAGGTGTTACAGAAGAAGATTGAAAATTCAGTGGGTTCAAAGGATTACCAATGTTGAAGTGCTATATGTGACGTTTACATAAGGAGGAGAAATTATGAAAAGTATAAAAACAAGGAAACTGGAATATTTGGGTCACATAAACAGAAGAGAAAAATGTGAGTTGCTGAGAATTATTATTATGCAAGGAAGAATCCAAGAAAGAAGAAGCATAGGAAGAAGACGCATCTCCTGGCTGAGGAACCTTAGAGAATGGTTTAACTCTAACTGTAATTCATTACAACTATTCAGATCAGCAGCCAACAAAGTGACAATAGCCATTGTGATATCCAACCTCCGATAGGAGATGAAACTTTAAGAAGAAGAACTTTTATAAGTAGTAACTTTTTTTAATAAAATTAATAATAAAAATGATCTCCGTATGTTACCAACTTACGTATATCGATGGTTAAATAATATTACTTGTACCCATTGACATTTTTCGGTAAAGTATATATGTATATTTAAGAATACTAATGTCGGCGTTATTAAAGTAAAAGATCAAAGACACCTTCAAGGTGTCATTCAACGGCCATCTGCTCTTAACCATAACCCCGTAGTAACCCGAAACCCGTGCGTCACTCTTGAAAACCAGAACATCCGAAAGAAGGAAAGCGAAAGCGTACAGACATAATATAAAAGATCACGCGGATATTGATAATATTCTAAGGGCCGGTTGTTCGAACGCTAATCAACAATGATCATTATTAAATATTTAATTACTGTCACCAAAACTGTCAATGTCAACTTTGTTTGGGTTGCTGAAAGCATAATTAATTACAATTATGAGATTTATTATTAATTATGTTAATAATTATTGTTATATTAATTGATTATAGTCTCAGAATTGTAATTAATTATGTTTTAACAATTGACATTGACAGTAATTAATTATTTGATAATGATCATTGTTGATTAGCGTTCGAACAACCGGCCCTTAGTGTCTGGTCCAGAATCTGGAGTGAATCATTAGAGAGGCCGCTTTGAACTGTGATTTACACTGATGCTTCTTATCGAGGCCGATTCTAATGCAGGCTCTAAATAACCAACGCCTGCTTCGATCGTAGCGAGAATTACGATCCGACCACAGGGAGGACTCGTAAAACAGGCTATCAAAGAGTGCGGGATAACTTAACATGAGCGTGTGTATTTTTTTCGCAAAAATCGGTATAGGGTGGTCTCCGTTATCAATAATTTCCATAAATATTTATACGACGACGTAAGTGGACAATACGATATTTGTAGTATTTATGCAACTATAAAAATATTCTATTAAAAACCAGTCATTGTGAAATTTTTACCATAATATACATATACAGAAAAGGTTCGCAGACGTTTCGACGAAATCTTATTTGTCATTTTCGATAAGTACTAATTAATCTTTAAAAACATATATTTTTTGTCATGAACTACATTTGTAGTACAATAATAATTATGTAGGTATATAGGGTGAGGCAGATAAAGGGCCAATTTTCTCCAGAATCCTGAAAATATTAATCAAAGGATTTTGAAGAGTGAACTATATGAATGAAAATATTTTCATCTAATTGTTACTTCCGGATGTACCGGAAGTTGCATATAGCTTCATTTTTATTGGGACACCCTGTATGTTTTTTTAATTTTTGGATTCTCCTCGATGTCTTCTTTCTCAAAATACGAGGTTTTGTAATATTATACGGTGTCGTTTAAAAGATTAGTAGACATTATTAATATCTATAGCAAAATGTTTAATTTTAGTAGGTATACAGGTTTGGTCGAATCTCGGAATAAGTATTTTCTGAGTTTTTTTAAATGGAACACCCTGTATTTTAGTATTTTATTGAAATGATATTTTATGGTAGGTACTTTTTTATTTCTTAAGCATTCCCTATATCTATAACTGCTTTAATTTGTGAGTTATTCATAATTCTTTAAGACTAAACAATAATTGGAACAAAATTTACGTAAAAATTTAATTAGGCTGGCCGTGAAAATATTCAATCAAAAATAATTTTTCGAAAATAAATACATATTAATCTGGATTTATCCTCAATTTATTATCTAATATTGGTTTAAATCACAAAATTCTACGTAGTTAAGATTGTTGGTGCGTTCAATATTAATAAAAACATACAATATTCCATCTAGTTGGCTATGACTTTAACATTAAAATAAGCTAAACATTTGCTTTTCCTAAACATTGTACCATTTTTATAGTTCCGTTCCAGATGCTTTGTTACCATTACTTATACGAATTTTTCTAATGAGGAACTGATTAACATGGTGTATGTGCTAGGAGATTATAACAAAAATGTGCTACTAGCAATAAGAGTTTATCATCAGCAATTCCATGATAGATGATAACCACGAAGAGAAACTTTTCAAAATTTACTAGAACGGTTTCAACGGACTGGACACTTAAATTATGAGAAATCTGATAGAACAAAAACTATTGTAAATGATTTAAATGAATTAAATAAATGTAATCCTTAGTGTCACTGAGAATCTGCATATTAGTACGAGTACGAACATTCTCGTAATTTAAGTGTCTATTCCATTGAAACCGTTCTAGTGGACTTTGAAAAGTTTCTCTTCTTGGTTGTCGTCTATCAGGGAATTGCCGATGATAAATTTTTATTGCTAGTAGCAGATTTTTGTTATACTCTCCTAGAACAAAAACCATAGGTTCCGCACATTACAAAAATTTACATTAGTAATGGTAACAAAGCAATTGAAACTATAAAAATAGTATAATGTCAAATGTTTAAGAAAGTTTAGTTTCAAATTCATAGCCACCTAGGTAGAATATGGTACGATTTTATTAATATTATAACGCTCGGACAATCTTAACAACGTAGGCATTTTGGTATCTCATCCAATATTAATAAATTAAAGATCAGTCTCGATTAATATGTATTTATTATAAAAAAATTATTTTTTATTGAATATTTTCACGGCCAACCTAATAAAATTTTACGTAATTTTTGTTGCAATTAATGTTTGGCTTAAAGAATCACGAATAACTCAAAGATTAAAGCAGCGCTATGTATAGGGAATGCTTAAGAAATAAAAAGTATGATAAAACATCATTTTATTACAGTACTAAAATACAGGGTGTACCATTTAAGAAAACACAGAAAATACTCATTTCAAAGTAGAAGACTTTAAAATGATATTGCTAATATTTACGAGTACCTACCTACTCATTTCAAGTTTCGACCAACCCTGTATACTAAAATTAAACATTTCGTTATATTAATAATTAACGATAGTAGACTAGGTATATTAAAAATCATTTGAACATAAATTTTTGTGTTTTTCATGTAAAATCAGTACAATTCTACAGGGTGACCAGTTTGCTATAAAATTTATAAAAAAAACGTAATTATCTTTTAAACTACCCTGTATTACAAAACCTCATATTTAAAAAAAAAACATCGAGGAGAATCCAAAAATTTAAAATATACAGGATGTCTCATTAAAAAAAATGTTTAAAAGTTTTTTTTCTTTTAACTACTTTTTTGTTCGACAGATGCTGGAATGGATTTTCAATTTGGAGAGGGACGTGAATGTGTTAATTGTGGAGCCATATCTACACCTCTGTGGAGGAGAGATGGAACTGGACACTACCTTTGTAACGCTTGTGGATTATATCATAAAATGAATGGAATGAATAGACCGTTAATAAAACCATCAAAACGATTGGTGAGTAGATATCAGGATAATTTTTAGACTTTTGCGAGAATATTGTAACTAGAAATTACTCATTATGCTTATGCGAAATAAACATACATTTCTGTAAGGTGCAGAGTATCAAAACATTCTAGAACAATATCCTTATTTGTAGATATGTTTATAAATATTTTCAATTGTAACAATCTCAAGATATACAATATAAATCCGAAGATATTATCATATATTTAATGTTTGTTAAATTATTGACAAAAATGTGAAGGGGAATAAATATCTCACACAATACACAATGCATTATACCCTTGTCTACTGAGGAAAGTCTTGGTGTCATTCAAAAGGTTTGTGAAAAATATTAAATACGTGTTTTCTGGTTTTTCATTTGGAACTGTATTTTTCGAATTATTAAACAGTTTCTATAATTTACCGGAATGGGACGTTTCATCGCCGCCGGTTCATCGCCAGTCCATTTTATCGCCAGAGTGTAGGTATATGTATATTTGTATACAGTGGCGTGCGGTGACTTTTTCGAAAGGGGAAGCGACTCAATAAGGATATAAAAATATTTTCTTAAGGGTCGAGGGTCGAGCAACTTTCCACCTGATAACACTCTGATGCGCAGGGGCTCTCTATCAGCAAAGTACTTAATTATGTGAGACGTCCTGCGTACAAGGACTCACACACTAAATCCGTGACGCGTGAATGCGTGAGGCACTCTATTCCCGCTATTTCTAGTGACTAGTGACCTATCATTGATCTGTATTGCTAGCTCGGGCCTTGAGTCCTCGCGCCGGGCTTGGTTTTCTAAAGAAGAATCATATTTAAAAAAAAATATACTCCGAGGCATACTGCACTGAGTGCAGTCTTTTTTAATGGATAATAGGACTAACTTTCAAAGTCTGTCTTCGCTTGTTGAATTTCTTTTAAACTCTTAATTTGAAACTTTTAATGCATCTTAATACTGCAAAACTTCGTTCAACTGATGCACTTGTGGCTGGGATAGTTAGTAGTACCTACTAATTCACACAACTTGACCACTTCACACAGCGACTTGTTTAAACCAGTAGTTATAAAGAAATCCCAGATTTCTGGGTATTTCTTTATCATTCATGTCAGTTGTTTCATAAATGATACTTAACTGAGAATGCAAAGCTGGGATATCAAAAAATTTTCATTATTTAATCGTAATGACATAAATTTCTCTGTGGGAAATGTTGATGAAGTATAATTAGAAATATTAAGATTATATATAATTCTACAAATGTTAAATCGTTAAAATTTTGAAAGCTAGAATTCATTTGTTGTAGAATATTATCAAAAGGTCTCTTTGTTTCCTCTGTTTTCTCTGTCTCTCTGTCTCCGAAATTATCAATCTTCATTATTTTTCTTTCATGTTCAAACCCCATATGTTCAGTTTTATCCCAAATATTTTTAAACTGCTCTCGTTTTTTTAATTATCGTATTAATAAAGTCATCAATTTGTCTTATACAAAATGCAATACCATTTGATTTCTGTAAAATGTCAAATAACAGATCAGTAAAAGGAAATATCTCTGCAAAAAATTTAAATCGAAATATTCTTTAAGCGAATGTATGTAATAAATACCTAAGCACCCCTTAGCAGCAGTAACAGTCGGAGCATCTCACTTTCGGGAAGGCGATACGACGAGCGCTTCCATGGCATACCAAAATTCGCGCGACTAGTGGCTGCGGTCATTGAACCCTGACCAATTTTAAAAGGGACAACTGCATGACAAGCGGCGATTTTGAGATGCGCTTCTGCAAGGAGTGGACCAAATAGTTGAATTGTGTGCATATTGAGTTCGTTCGTACGCGATTAATTTTTAATATTTTTCAATGCCTATTGGCTAGGTAATATGTAGATTATTAGGATTAGGGAAAATATTTTATTATTAAATATTAATTAATAATATATTTTCTTATATCGACGAATAAATAGGGAAGCGGCGCTTCCCCCGCTTCCATGGACCTCACGCCTCTGTTTGTATATATTATATGGCTGTCTCTGAACAAACTGAAACAAAACGAGCCTCCTAGTACCTATCGAATCACGACAAAGTAACTCAATATTCAATATGGATACACCTAAAACAATTCGAAGTTTTTTACTCAGTATCGAGACCATGGTTTCGTTGGAATTTTGCTACGTTGAATACACGGGGATGTGAGGTCAAAAATAACAAAATATAGACCTCCCTGCGTGTTCTTTAATTCAACGTTCAGTTGGTTTACAAGTAGGTATGGTTTGTTCAACAGTAAATGGTTTGAATTCAATTAGTGCGGTCGTAAACATTGTTAAGACCCACCCGGAGCGATAAGCCACCGAGGTAGAGAGAGTTGGTCTTTTGCAAATAACACTGACTAGACGGTACTCCCATAATAAAGCCTAAAATAAATTTTACCTGAAACCGGGCCTTTTATACTATTATCGGTTAATCCGGGCTGTTTATAGTGGTAACTAATTGAACTTAACCATTTACTGTTTAACATACCATACCTAATAGGAACCACGAAGGGGTATCCAGAAACTTGGTATTATCTGGTTATATTTATTTGAGAAAAATGCGATAAGCAGCACTATGACCGACGAATAACAGGATAGTACCGACCTATATGAAACATAATATGGTATATTTTATAAGAAATTGGTTCTATAAATTTGTATTGTTATAAACAAAGCTTAATTTTATGTCTTGATGATTTTGTGTAAGTTTAAATTACTTTTATCATATTTCTGCAATGCATTTTCTATAAGATGTTCAAACAATAATTAGTTTGTATATAAAAACTAATTAATAATTGAGCGAACGGTAGGTAGTGAAAGATAAAAAAATATATACTTATTTAAATAGTTTATAAAACCTTGAAGTAAAAATTAAAAGTTTATCTATTCAACACTTACTTACATTATTATTTTCTCTTACGAACTGATTTTCAAAGATTTGCACTTATTGCAACAATAAGTGAAGTATTCATAATAGGGCCACGTTTTTCTTAAAAAATTGAAGCAGTAGTTTGGTGTTGAACATATGTTGATAATCCCTACACCTGATTATGTAAGAAAATATTCCGGGTAAGCTCAGTATTGAGAGAAAGTTGTCTTGGTATTACACTTCGTCACTTTCTTCCTCTGAATCACTGTTCTCCACATTGATAATAATTTTATTTATAACAGGAATGTTTTTAAGATATTCTTTTTCGATATTTTTTACGTGCTCTATTGCTTTCTTCCAGTTATCCTCAGAGATATTTTTAAATTCAGAATCTATTAGTTTCACGACAGTGTTATAACATTTTGGACTTACATTTTTTGTCTCACATTATATTTCAGTTGAGACCATAACAACTCTATTGGATTTAAAACGCAGTAATATGGTGGTAGTCTTAAAGTTGTATGTCCATTTTTACTTGCTGCAGTATCAATAATATATTCCTTTACAAATAATTTTGTATTAAGTACCTCTACTAATTGGTCTTTAGTGTACCAATCTTCAAAATATAAATCTTGTGATAATAAAAAATCTTGCAATTCATCCTTTCTAGAGTATTTATTCGGAATTTTTTTAAGTTGTCTAGAATGATATGATGCATTATCTAAAACAATAACACTGTTGTCTGCTAAATTTGGTAATAAGTTATTTTTAAACCACGATTCGAAAAGTTCACCCGTAATATCTTGATGATAGTCCAAACAACTGTCTTTAATGTCTTTTGCACTTAATAGTAAGCTATCGGTTACCCAACCATCTTCCCCTCCACAATGAAAAATGCATATTCGTTTGCCCCTGGAAGGTGGTACATTAACTTTGCACTTTACATTGTCATTACTTCAACCTTTGCCAATTGTTTCGTTAGTGTCAAACCACGTTTCATCTAAGTAATAAATTTTTCTTCCGCTATTTCTGTACTCGCTTATCTTTTCCAAATATTCATTACGCCATTTTATTAAACGGGCACTTTCCATTATAGTATGTCGTTTATTGATTGTTTTATACTTAAAACCATTTGATAGTAAAAATTTTCTTAAAGTTGATTTACAGCAATTAATAATATTTTTAGATTTTAATTCAGCAGTGGCGTGCTGGCCATATAAATGAATCGGTGCAATCACCGAGAGGCCGCGGCCTCTTGAGGCCGGTCAAATAAATAAGTTTTTTTTTACAAAAAATTTTAGATGTAACATTTTTTTATTTAATTTCTTATCGAATGATGTTGGTTTGAAGCTGTTTATTTGTGGCATTTTTGTAATTAACTATTCCAAATGGGAAATAAGCCACAATTTAACAAAAAAAATGATTTTATTAACGTTTCGATGTCCAGATCGGACGTCGTTGTCAAAATATAAAATATTAATAAATTAAACAAAAATGTTGTTGCTTAGTAAAAAATTCTTCTAATAATTTAATTAATTCTTACTCATTTCTATCGGCAATTCAGACATTATACATTTTAACGTAGAAGACTTTAAAATTATATTGCCAATATTTATGAGTTGCGTTCCTGGGACCACTTTATTGAAAGATAGTTCATTCGATTACATGAAATCAACTTTAACTCAAGAATATCCATCACAACAAAATTCATAGCATGTGGTTGTCTTTTTAAAGACAGATCACATGCTATGACTTTTTGTCGATTTTGATTATAAATCGTATTAAAAAATAGGATTGTGCAAGTAACAAATGATAATGTTGTTGATAGCGCAAAAAACTTTCACCGGTAATTTTTAAATTTATTATTTAATTTTTATTGCTTAATATTTACAACGCTAAAAAGTAATTAAATTGTAATCGATTTTTTTAAGATTTTACTAATCATTTTGACGTTCTATTGATAAAATATGAATTTCTTACTTCGGATACTTTCACAATTATCGTGTAGATGGCGCTAAGATTAATAGATTAATTTATAATTACATATTACGGAACACTAAAAAAAACTTAAATTCAGTATTTAAAACGTAAGTATATTTAAGGTAAAAATATATACCACAGCTTTGACCAACTAATATTTTTTATAATTAACGTTTTTAATTTTAATTTTATATTAATCACTTTGACATTTATGTCAAATTTCCGGTAAACGTTTACAGACTTGCCACTACTGGCGCTCGCGAATTTGTAAATATCCCCTCTACGTACGAGCTCACAGCGTATAAGCATTTAATACCTACTTAAATTTGTACTCTCTTGTATAATTGATTTACTAAAATTCAACTTTAGATAATTGAAAAATTCTCAAAATTTTATTTTTTTAATTACATTAAATTCATATATTTGTTCAGGAAATTCATGTGATAATATTTATCTATTATTATTATTTGTAAGATTGCTTATTCTTAAATAAAAGAACATAGTCAATTTAAAAATTCAAAATTTTATGTTTGATTTTAAAATAATTTATATTTTTTTGATAAATAACGAACAAAAAAATCTGATAATAGAAGGTAAAATGATAATGGAAGGCCGCTTTTCTATAAAATCACCGGGCCGCTTGAAAAGTTGCAGCACGCCACTGTAATTCAGCTAAAATTTGGTTAAGCGTGGGTATAATATTACCTGCAAACATATTATAAATGGTTTCTGAAATGGGACCTAAAAGATGTTGCTCAGTAGATCGATGTAGTCCAAAGTCGCTCCTTTTTTGTCTATTTGTAATGCCCTCCTTTATAATTCGATATACAGTAGCACATGAAACTTTTGTTAAAGCCGCAGTTTTTAAAACACTCTCGTGCCGTTCCTGTTCTTCACATAATCCATTAGACACATTTAACACAATTTCTTTAGCGTCTTTGGATAAATGTTTTCTTTCTGGCTTTTTAATACTTCCTCTACTTGGTCCAGCAGCATTTTCAGGATTATTTGGTGGTAGAATTTCCTCATTTTCTTCAACAATTTCTACTTCATTATTCTCAACAATTTCTAATGCACTATTCTCCCATGGACGCCACATTTTTATTTACTTAATTTTTTTCTGATAGCGAAATCGTCACTAATAAATGCGTGCTCTCTTTACAGAGTTTAAACTAAAAATTATAAATACACATAACAATACCGAAAGCCACATCAGTCTTTTTGGCCGTTCAGAATTTCGTGGAAATTTAAAAACCTTTGTCAGCACAGCGCAGGGCTGTGACAAGAACCCGACAATCGAGTAAGAGGAGTCATAAACTCATAAACTTTTATTGATATAATAATAGGTATAAAGAGCTTACATCGGCAACTTTTAGCAGCAGCGTAAATAAAAACATTATTGTGATTAAAGATAAAAACATTATTTTGATTAAATAGACCTAACAGTTATACTTATTTAAATATAATATATTATTTATAATTGTACCTAATGAAATTATATTTTACAGTACTTATTTTTGCGTTTTTCTGAATACTATCCTGTAACAAGGCAAAATATTAAAGAGGAACTATTAAAACAGATGTCATTTGATCTAAGCACATGGATATTTTGTTCGGTATACCCTTAGAGGATGGAAAATTTTACACCACCCTCTGGTATACCACTTGTACACCAATTCGTCTATCTCTTTAAATTTCTCAATTATCGGTAACCGAGCTATATCATTAAAAGTTTTATTTCTTCGGAAATAAAAAATTCGACCGTATGTAAATAGCAAAGCTAAGTGATTACGTTTTGGGTTGGAATAAATTCATTTTCTCGAGAATGGGCAATTTTGGAGAGAAATCCCCAAACCGGTCGATTTTTATTTTTAAATTACGATTTTTTGGCATATATTATGTCATACTAGTGGCGTCATCCATCTGGGCATGATGACCGTAATCGAAGATTTTTTAAATGAGAGTAGGAGTAGGGTGATAGCTCATTTGAAAGATTATTTAATTCTCTATTCAGTAATATAAACATTAATATAATTATTTATACAGGTTGTCCAAAAAAATTCAATTGATTGAGACAAAAAGAAGAATGTATGTAATTTATTTAATTCAGAATACATTTTACTGCTGTCAGAAAATAGAAAAAAAAAGGTTTATTTGACAAATAAGTATTGTTTTTCAGTTAAATGCAATGTTAAAGCTGCCACCCACCTACCTCTTAGCAGTTTGAACATTTAATTTGAACAAAAAGCAATGTTTAATCGTCAAATAAACCTGTTGTTTCTGTTTTCTGACAGCAGTAAAATGTATTTTAAAATAAATAAATTACATACAATCATTAATCATTAATGTCAATTAATAATAATTAAAAAATTATTTTTTTGGGCACCCTGTATATACAGTGTGTCTGCGTAACTTGGAACCATATGGGAAACTTTTTTAATATCAATTTTACGAAAAAAAGTCATTCTTTATAAAGTGCTCTGCATAGTTCAAAACCTAAGGCGCAATCATCAGATATCAAATTTTATCAACAGTATACGAGGTGTGTCAAAAAATATGAATTTCGCTCAAGAGTAAAGTGCCTTTATATTTCACAACATCGAAAATTGTCATAAAGAAAAGTTGTTTGTAATTAAAAATTATGTTATAATCTGCATTTACACTCTTCTATTTTCCTCAAATCACGGACACCCAACATCATTTTTATTTATGATAGCTCCGTTATTATTAATTTTACGAAAAAAATTATTCTTTATAAAACGTTCTGCATAGTCTAACAACTAAGATAAAATTATTGTATAAGATATTAATTATAAGATATATTGTTAGTTTTATACGAGGTATGTCAAAAAATATGAATTTCGCTGAAAAGTAAAGTACCTTTATTTTTCACAATATTGAAATTTGTTATTATAAAAAGTTGTTCAGAATTAAAAACTATGTTTCAATATGCAATTGTATCCTTCTAGTTAAAATATTGTGAACAATAAAGGTATTTTACTCTTGAGCGAAATTCATATTTTTTGACATACCTCGTATAAAATTGAAAAAATTGATGTCTTATGATTGCATCTTAGTTTTTTGACTATTCAGACATTTTTATAAAGAATAATTTTTTTCGCAAAATTAATAATAACGGAGTTATCGTAAATAAAAATTATGTTGGGTATCCGTAATTTGAGGAAAATTTTCAAAATTTTTTTTTCAATTAGCGTGCAAATGCATATTATAACATAGTTTTTAATTACAAACAACTTTCCTTAATAACATTTTTTGATATTGTGAAATATAAAGGCACTTTACTCTTGAGCGAAATTAATATTTTTGGACATACCTCGTATATTATTGATAAAATTTGATATCTGATGATTGCATCTTAGGTTTTAGACTATGCAGAGCACTTTATGAAGAACAACATTTTTTCGTAAAATTGAAATTAAAAAAGTTTCCCATATGGTTCCAAGTTACGCAGACACACTGTATAATTGTGGTAATGTTTATATTACTAAAAAGGGAAATTAATAACATTTCAAATAAACTACCACACAACCCTTATTCTCATTTAAAAAAATTATCGATTACGTCATCACGCCCAGATGGATGACGTCACTAGATGATACATATGCTAAAAATCATAATTTAAAAATAAAATCGCCCATTCCCGAGAAAATGAATTTATTCTAACCTAAACGGCCTCACTGTATAAAAAAACAATAACAATAAACAATCTAAACCAGTAGTTATCAATCTTTTTGAGTCATGTAGGTACCACAAAATACTTTTCAATATTTTTGGTAATAGTGGTGCTGATTTTGTCTGTTTTTGTGTTTTGTGTAGATACCACCACCACCGAAAATAATGATATTATGTAGGTGCCACCAGTGGTACATGTACCACAGATTGAGAACCGCTGATCTAAACAGTTAAAATTACTACAGAGCGCCAATGACCTCTATATTATATCAATAATTAATTTAAGCAAAATTGGAGCTATATAAAAACTAAGTTAAAACAATCTAATATTTCTACTGAAAAATACGTATTTTATCTATTTTTAATGAAGTACGAAAGTTTTAAAGATAATAACATTCTAGTGTTTGCAGACTGCGACCAGAAGATTGGGCCTTTGCTGTACGAATTGCGGCACAAGAACGACGACACTCTGGCGACGGAATAACGACGGAGAACCAGTTTGCAACGCCTGCGGCCTCTACTTCAAACTCCACGGCGTGAACCGACCTTTAGCCATGAGGAAAGACGGCATCCAAACCCGCAAGCGCAAACCCAAAAAACCGGCGGGCGGAGACCGGGACGACAGCAGTTCCGCCTCCGCAGAAGGTACGTAGACGCCTCTTTTTAACGTTGGTTGACATGCATCTCACGACAGCAATTTAGGGTTCTGATCACAAGGGTTTATAGCCGAAGTCTCGTACGCGCTATTTTAAAATATGGAATTTTAAGTGTATTTTTACGTAAAGTTTATTACGTTTAGTAACATCATTACATCGACATTACATCAGTGGTAAAAAACTGTAAAACCGTGGAATTTTGAGAATCAACACCGATTTTATTGAAAATTTGGATTTAAGCTCGGTTGACCTTCTTCTTCAAAATTTACCCTATGCCAAACCGGGCTTTGGCTCTGGGGCTGGAAACAACCCCATCTAGGGGATGAAATTTTTTTTAATCAAAATAACTATGGAAGGATTGACCCATTCTGAGTAAATTTTGTTTTATAAAATTTTTTTGCAAATTTGATACTTTTCAAGTTATTAGCGATTGAAACTATGCATTTTTTATTGAAAAAACTCTTTATAACCGTTTTTTATGAACAACTTAAAAAAACTAAATTTTATAGAACAAATCATTAAAAACAAAATTATAGCTAATAAAAAAAAAGAGATTCGCGTCGGAAAAAGCTAAGTAAACCCAATAACCAATGGGTTACTTCTCTTTTAAAGGATGGTTATTTTCGAAGAACTTCGAAATGGAGAACCTTTAATCTCAAATAACTCAAATGTGATGCAATTTTTGGGAAAACTTAAAAGACATCTTTTAAAGTTCATTAAAAAACCTTTCAAATGAGCTCGGGTAAAAGTATTTGCTTAAAAACTGACCGACTTATGACGAAAATAAAGTCGCTCCTTGCTTTTTTTTGAAATGTAGCAATTAAAACACCCTCGCCATTAGGTACAATCCTAATAAAAATGAATAGATTCCACTTGAAATTAACTTTATTTAGGTAGATATAATTAATACGACTCATGTGATTTGACTGGTTTGAAATGCTTAGTTTGGAAAAAATAGTTGATTAAATCGAAAATTATATTTTTATATTTTAAAAGAAGGTGTATTTTTCTTAAATAAACCTAAAAATATTTATGAGACAAAACAAAAAAAAAATCAGTAGAAAAATCCTACCATTAATATTTGAAAATAACAGCTTATTAGTAATAAATTAATGACACAAATGTCTTCAGGATCATGTAGGGGGGTCTTTAAGCTTTGATTTAGTCACTATTATAATAATATTTTTTAACCGAGTTATTAAGTCTTGAAAACAGCCATTTTCGCGTTATTCAAATTTTAAATCGTGTATAACTCGACAACAATCAATTTTATAGAAAAACCTTTTTTATTCATAATGACTCAAAGGACCTAAAAAAATTTGTAGGAAGTAAAAAAAAAGGATTTTTTGAATTTATTTAAGGGGGGGTATAGTATTTTTGATTATTTTTTCGATTTTTTTTATTGGCTTATTTGATTGTAAATATTTTCAAGAGTATTCCATTAAAATTTCAAGTTAATCCGAGCAAAATTGACGGAGATATGGATATATACAAAAATTTTCTTAGTATTATATTGACAAAACTACATTTTTTACAAGCGTTTTCTGAAAAACATGTTTTTTTGAGGCGGTGTACATCATAACTCAAAAAGTAATCGATCTTTCTGAAATTTTGCACACTTCTTTTTTAGATATTTTACTAGGTAGTGACGTCGAGTTTTTGCCTATTTTAATATTTTTTTTTGTTTATATTACCATTTTTCTCTTTACCGAACACACTTTTTTTTTGTTTTTTTTTCGATGTTTTCATTTTAAAGTTATACCATGAATTTAAAAATCAATATAATCATAAAAACTCGACGTCACTACCTCAAAAAACTCTTAAACTAAAATAATCTTTTGGTTTATATGTTTCAAATGATTCTGTCCGAAGATATGGTGTACACCACAAATCATCTTCTTTTTTGGATCATCTACTTAAAAATGACGCCACTGCTTCATTTTTTAATATTTTTCAATAAAAATTTAACTGAATAATCTTCAAGTGGTGTTCTTTAAGATACCCTTTTACCCATTTAATTTAACCCTACCACTTTCAAGGGAAAACGTTTTAAAATTATGCAAAAAAAAACGCAGAATTAACTATGCCCATTAAAAACAAGCTGAAAATGCCAGATTATCATAACGAAAACTTTGTTTATTTACGTATTTAAATTCATGATATGGAAAATTGCTATTATGAAAAGTTGTGTAGAAAAACTATGTTTTAATGTGCAATTATATAATTCTAATTTAAATGTTGTAATTGTAAACTATAAAGATATTTTACTCTTGATCGAAATTCATATTTTTTTATATTTCTCGTATAAAATTTGGTATATATGATGGTTGCATCTTAAATCTTAGACATATCATGAAGAGCTTTTTATGAAGAATAACTTTTCTTCGTCAAATTAAAAATTAAAGAGTTATAAATGAAAATAATGTTGGTATCCGTAATTTGAGAAAAATCTTCAAATATTTTTTTTTCATTAGAAGGATGTAATTCTTCTTCTTCTACGGCACTACAGCCCAAATTGAGCCTTGGCCTCCTTTATTTTTTGCCTCCACCCTTGCTTGTCTGTGGCTGCTCTTTTCCATACACGGACCCCTAAAAAGGCTTGTGCGTCGCTGTTTAATGTCTCTTCCCAGCGCTTTCTTGGCTTTCCAGCCGGTCTCTTTCCCTGCATTCTACCATTCAGTGCTCTTTTTGGTAACCTATCCTCTCCCATTCTTATCACATGTCCGGCCCATTTCAATCTTTGTATTCTAATGAAGTCTGACAGGGGTGTTTCCTTATAAAGTTGATAAAGCTCGTTGTTGTATCGACTTCTGAAGATTCCGTTTTCCCTCACAGGTCCTAGTATTCTCCTCAGTACTTTCCTTTCGAATGTGTCGAGTTTGTTTTTGAATGTTTCTTTCAGGACCCAGGCTTCACTGCCAGCATGTTATTGGTCGAATTAAGGTTTTATATATTCTCATCTTTGTATTTCGGTGGACCGAATCAGAATTTTTTCAGACGGGAGCGGTCTCACCACATGGACTATATTGAGTAAACCTAAAAACAACCTGCTAGTTTTCACTTCACAATTATAAACTTGTCAGGATGATACGTTTCATAATTAAAATCACGACACTTTTAGACCGAAATATACGGGAGAGGGCAAAATAAGCTGTTTGCCTGCGTTATTCTCTTCCGTATTTCTCCATCTTCTGATCTGTCGGCATATATTTCTACTCCCAGGTATGTAAACTTTTCAACCGTTTTAATATCATCCTCATGTATAATATTTTGTGGGACTATATTTCTTCTGGTCCGAGTCATTAATTTTTGTTTTTTCTGTGTTAATTTCCAGACCTAGCATTTTTGTTTTTGTTTTTAACTCTGCGTATGTTTCCTGTGCTCCTGTTGATGTTCTACTCATAATATTAATATCATCGGCATAAGCGGCCAGTTTAACCGTTCGGTTGGTCAGTAGGTTTCCTCGTACAGTTTGCATATGCCTAACTGCATACTCCAGTGCCAGGTTAAACAATATTGGGGCCAGCCCATTTCCCTGCTTTAGTCCCTGCGAAATTTTGAAAAAGTCTCTCCGGTGGTTTTGTATTCGCACACATGCCTGAGTTTCATCCATTGTGGCTTTAATGAGCCTTATTAGCTTGTATGGTATTGCCAATTCAGCTGGTATATAGTATAGTTTGTTCCTTTTGACTGAGTCGTATGCCTGTTTGAAGTCTACAAACACGTTGTGAACATCAAGGAAGAAGGATGTAATTGCATATATTAAAACATAATTTCTTATTCCAAAAAACCTTTCATAATAACAATTTTAAAATATTTTACTCTTTAGCGATATTCATATTTTTTGACATACTTCGTATAATATAGATACAATTCGATATCTGATGGTTGAATCATAGGTTTTAGGCCATGCAGAACTTTTTATAAAGAATAAACTTTTTGGTAAAATTAAAAATAAAAAAGTTTCCCATAATATATGTGCAACTTAAGTGACACCCAGTATATAACATATACATAAATATTATGTACAGTCGGAAAAATGAAAGAATACCCATGAACGAACATATAAAACACGCTGTATTTTCCTGTCACCGTTTCACAAAGAAAATTGTCCAGCGCAAGTACATGTAATAATTATTATTACATGTACTTGCGCTGGCCAATTTTTTGTATGACGCGGTGACAGGAAAATACAGCGTGTTTTATATGTTCGTTCATGGGTATTCTTTCATTTTTCCTACTGTACATAATAATCATTGGGTAGACAGCTTAAATAAAAAGTGTCGGTAGAAAATAAATATTTGAATAAGGATTGTGACGTCACAGTGTTAACTTTGAGGTCGGTTATCTCGAAGGTAAGCACCTTGGATTTGTTTTAAGGACCTCTTTTTGAGTAAGTTTGTGCAAAAAAATCGAACCGGAATAATTTACCTAACGGGGCGACGATACAGCCTTGTTTAATTACCTTATCAGAAAAACTTACTGTTATTCAAATATAGACAAGTAAATATCGTATCCTTATAAGTATGTACTTAAACTTTGCTTAAAAGTTACTACTCAGGTAACACTTATTTATTTTTATTCAAAAGACCCAATGACAGCACTGCCTGACGTCTGTTGGGCGTCTGCGAATCTGCGAATTGGGAAGTTTATTTTCCCTGAAGAATATTTTTACGTCGCCGGTACGGTCACGGAAGTGTGCAAATCGACCTTAAGCATGACGGTTCTCGCTGGCATCGGCTATAAATGTTTGTGACGAGGACCCTAAATTGCTCTCCCGAGATTCAAGTCACATTAGATTATTAGATGCGTTCGTATATACGCATTACTCATCTTATTCTGACCTCCTCCGCAGAAGTTACGTAGACGCCTCTTTTTAACATTGGTTGACACATTTAGATGCGTTCAGAGATACGCACTACTCATCTTATTCTGATCTCCTGTTGGTGCGTGTGGGATATTTTTTTTGTTGGGTTGGGCGCATCCTCTCTGTAAGGATTATTAAATTTTATTTTGATGTATTTCAATTAAGACTAAGTGCTAAGACAGCTTGACTTCGGCTTCTTGAGAGTAGAATGCTACTATTAGGGGAGATAGGGGAATTTGAGCCACCTAAGGAAATATTTTTTTGAGCATATCTACTGTTAGCCTTTAACCAAATTTAGGACAAAATTTAGTTTGAGAGTCTGTCAGGATAGCTTGGTGCAAGTCTAAAGAAATTAATTTAGTGTTTGGCAGTGTTGCCAGAGAACAACGACCACACGTGTGGTCGTTGTTCTCTGGTATTGCCATGTTCTCATAATGAATCGTGAAAGAGCATAATGTGATATATTTATTTACATTAATTTAAACGTGGAAAATATAAACTAGGTAAAATAACGACAAAGAAATTTTTAGAGCCCCCGCAAACTGCAGACTTTTTATCGGCCGATAGTTTAGTCGGGTTGGGTTGTTAGTGTATTGTAAGTAGGTATTGTAAGTACCTATGTAGCTCTTTTTTCGCTTTAGATATTGTTTGGTCCCACAGAATACGGTTCATCATGGATATGGCTTTTCTTGTACCTATGTTTCTGTCTTTTATAGTAGCATCGAGTGTTCCATCTTGAGTCTTCTTCATGCCCAGGTACTTGTATTCATTACAGTGTTTAATTTCTACCCCATCGTCTAATGTAATGGACTGCTTTGTCCCTCCAATACACATGGCTTCAGTTTTCTTGTTGACTTCGAGATCCCATTTGTTATATTCTTCTATTAGCTTCCGCATCATGTAACTCAAGTAGTCATGATCCTAAGCAATCAGAATTTGATCGTCAGGGAAACATAAAGTGTAGTTATAGTGTTGTCTCGTCATTGAGAGGGATTCCCATGTCTTTACATTTTCTTTTCCACAGCTTGAGTGCTCGTTCCAGGTAAATTTTGAAAAGCGTAGGCGAAATACAGCAACCCTGCTTAAATCTTTTCGTGACCTTAAATCTCTCAGACACCCTTGATCCAGTTTTAATTTTTGCAGTCGTTCCATTGTACATAGTACTTTGGACAGCTTTGATAAGACCATGTTTAATGTTGGTTTGCTGTAGGATTTACCATAGTTTGCTGAGGGCACACTGTCATATGCTTTTTGTAAGTATGTATACGTACACCAGGTGAACTTCTTTATTGGCGGCTGTTTTTTCTCAAATATTACCTACTAGTTCTCATTCCCCATTTCCCCTAGCTTTTCATTGAATGTGTTAAAATAGTGGAAGGAAGTGCATAATGAAACTGCATAATGAAATACATAACATATTTTAGGTGTTTGAACTTGATGCATAAAAAACCATTTGTAGTGGTCGTTCATAAGCGCGTATAGAGTTACCATAATACATGATACAGAAATTTCAATGTGATGAGCTTCTGCTCATCAAAGAGGTCTTCACGTACATACTCAAGATATTTAAAAGTACTTACTGAACTTCTGTGCCATAACAAATAAGTACCAGTTAATTGAAGAAAAATAATGTATTCAGCAATACTACCAAGTAAAGAGTAATTAAAAGTTCTTGGTTCATTAGCTTTAGCAACATTTAAGTAATATTTAAGTGGAATAAACTCTGGCTGATTTTAAACACCATCATGTGTTCACCTACTTGGTACCATTTTATAAATCTTTATGGCAGGTAATATAATCGTAAAAAAAGTAAATAAAACTGCTTTAAAAATTAGAATATACGAAACAGAAGGATACATTTATTCGTCTAGCTTTGATACCTATATAGATTTATTGCCTATGATTGGCAATGAAAAAAAATTTATAATAAAAGAATCACAAATATGAAGAAAAATGTGGTCCAATAATGGGAATACCTAAAAAGTTGGTCGAAAATATAGCATACTTACGAATAATAAGATCAATATGATAGGGGAAAGGAGGGTAAGTTTGGCGAACATAATTAAGAGGCGTTTAGGAAAAATTTGGTAAATGTAAAAATAATTTTATAATCTTATGAACGACAAAACTTTTTCTCTTGTAATTTTTTTCAAGACTTTCTTTTCCTTGTTTTTTTTTCATAAAACCAAACCAACTTCCCTTTCCTTTTCATTATCAAGTTCTCCCACCCAACCAATCAAATCACACAGACTAAACATATTGTACCCTCTCCTCTCTATGGCCAGTCAAATTTTCCTTATGACTCATTGCGTCTTCTTTTATCAAACAAAGCCGTCACGATTCCCTGGTAAAAACCCCTAACGAGCTTTCTTTGTTTTTTAGTTGAATAGAAACAGCTTTATCTCCCTATACAATTTACAAACTATATCGGCAACGGAGTTTATTTTTATATTAGGTATATAAATTTATTATTACTTTCTAATCCTTACTAAATTGCACTGGTCAACATGAATTTTGAGTTTGAGTTCTGTACCTCTGATTTTGATTTCTTATGCCTAAGTAAAGAAAGGAAATAGCTATTTGTATAACAAGGGAGGAAAGTGCTACTTTTCCTCCCGAGAATGAAGTTTACTGCCCGACGCGTAGCGGAGGGCAGTAATCATTCAAGGGAGGAAAAGGCACTTTACTCCCATGTTATACATATGGTTTTTCCACCTTCCTCAAATAACAAGTCATTTTTTCAATTTTACTTAATTTATTTATGTAACTAACCAACAAAATTTATTAGAACTAAAACTAACAAGTAGGTACAATATAACTGTCAACTGTCAAATATAAGTCAAATTATTAATGTAAACATTGTTAAATCAGAATAACAATTTACTGTTTTTTACCATTCTGCAAAATAGAGAGTGTTTTTAAATAAACGTTAAAATGTATAGATACTTACGTAATAGAAAATAGATATTGTACAGGGCGTCAATAAGTTATATTTCATGAATGAAATACCATGACGTCATTTTTACTTTTCCTCCCTAGGGAGGAAAAATATTTTCCTCCCTAGGGAGGAAAAGTACATCTTTGCTCCCTACAATTAGGTCCGGAAAAGTATACTTTCGGTAGAGGTAGGTGGAAAAATATTTTTCCACCTACCTCTACCGAAAGTATACTTTTCCGGACCTGATTGTAGGGAGGAAAGTTGTACTATTCCTCCCTAGGGAGGCTAATATTTTTCCTCCCTAGGGAGGAAAAGTAAAAGTGACGTCATGGTATTTCATTCATGAAATATAACTTATTGACGCCCTGTACAATATCTATTTTCTATTACGTAAGTATCTATATACATTTTAACGTTTATTTATAAAACACCTTGTATTTTTCAGAATGGTAAAAAACAGTAAATTGTTATTTTGATTTAACAATGTTTATTTACATTAATAATTTGACTTATATTTGACAGTTGACAGTTATATTGTACCTACTTGTTAGTTTTAGTTTTAATAAATTTTGTTGGTTAGTTACATAAATAAATTAAGTAAAAATGATAAAAGACTTGTTAATAATTTGAGGAAGGTGGAAAAATCATATGTATAACATGGGAGTAAAGTGCCTTTTCCTCCCTTGAATGATTACTGCCCTCCGCTACGCGTCGGGCTGTAAACTTCATTCTCGGGAGGAAAAGTAGCACTTTCCTCCCTTGTTATACAAATAGCTATTTCTATAATAAAGTTTGCTTTTATACTTACCAGAACGAAATTTCAAATTGTATGAAAAAACTCTATTTTTAATTTAAATTATTTTTTGCTACAACCGTGTTAAAAATGCAATTTTTAGCACTCCATACGAGAGTTAAAAATGCTACTTTAAGGCACTAGTGCTTTAAAATATTTTTAAGGCACTGCAGTTCGTATTGACCGTATAGGCAATTTTGATGTAATGTCAAAAAAATATAAAAATGGAATGTCAGTCACGTTCAAGTAAAAGTTTTTGTAGATATTGTCCTGTAATTACGTTTGTAGAAAAAATATTGTATGATATGCGTGTTAAAAAGTACTTTTTGAAGGCAATCATGTGAATTGTAGAACTCGCTATCGCTCATTCTGCAAACTTTTACATGCGTGCCTTAAACGTGTACTTTTAACACTTATATCATAATCATAAATAACTATTAAAAGTAAATACATTTTGAATTAAGTAGGTAGGTACATATTTTTATTTACTTTTGGTATTTCTATTGTGGAAACAAAGACTGTCTGACTGTCTAGTAGGAGCCCCCAAACGTAGTTACCATCAAGTTCTCATTGTATTCTTCTTTGATACCGTTGATCGAAGTTCATGACATCTTAGTTAAGGCATTCCCCCGCTTTTCTGGATATGCACATAAGTTGTCTTTAAACTGATCCAAGTGAGCATGTAGCACGTGTACTTCAAGTGGCACCGTATCCCTCAACCCATGACTTTGAAGCTGTCAAGCCTATTAGAAATAAGCTCTTATAATTATTGTCAGCCTCTAATGGTCCCGGAAAAATTGATTTAAAAATTGAAATGCGTCCGAATCTTGACGAAGAGCCTTTACAAACTGCTTCATAAGACTTAATTCTATATTCAATGGGGGCATTAAAGCATGACGGGCCCCATATTTGAAACTCCCTCCAATGAGACCATGAGTGCTGCTGGTAGTAAAGTACATCGGCTCTACTATCCCATAAGCAAAGGTAATATGGATATTTAGTAAGTAAATCAACCTTGCATTCGCACCAGAAAACCAACCATGTTGAAATACCTTATCACTGGCCAGACGTACTCTTCATATTTTAAAAATTGAAGCACTATTTTAACGCTCTAGTAATTTTCTTTGAACATTACAGAATGAGTCAGAGGAAGAGATGGAAATCTATTTCCATTGCGAATAAGAACTGTTTTAAAGCAAATAGTTCTGTCAAACAAAATTTTTTGGCTTCCACTTTAATGAATTTGGATTTACACTTTACACGGATCATTTTCACACTTTTTGGAAGACATTTCTAGGCCTTGCTACACATAAAATACGTTATTCCACTACATTGCTCAGGCCTACACTATAGTTCAGAGAAATAAGGAAAAAAAATATCATGTTGGTGACACAACCCCCTCCAGGCCGAAACCAAATTTTTCGAGTAGTATGGTCATCTATAATAATCTTATATGTTTCCTGCAGCCGATTTTCATGATATACATAGTTATAAACAAATGAAGATCAAAAAACGGTAAATTTTCGCTTTTTTCGCTTATTACTAAAAAATTGGGCATTTTAAACAAATTTGAGAGTAATAAACTCATAAACCGTATAAAAAGCTTCAATATGGCATTCGCTGAATATGTCTATTCTTATTGGTTGCTTAGAAAATTGCAAAATAAATCATAAATTTTGAGTTTTTATAAATATTCATAACTTATGTAAAAATTAACTTAGAACCTTTTTATTACACGGAATGCTGAAACTTATGGTGCTTAAATCATACCCTCAATTTCAAAGCAATTGGTCAAATAGTTTAAAAGTTATTTAATTTGTTTATCCAAAATTAATTTTTTTTGCAACACTGTAAGTCAGAAAATGATGAAGTTGCAGTAATATTTTGGATAGTTTATGAAAGAAGAAAATTTACAGTATTAATTTAATTTAAAAAAATTACAGAAAATAATTATAAATATTGCAAAATAATTTTGCAAAAACATGTGAATTAAAAAAATGGGGGGGCTAACTTTGTCCCTAATTGACCTAGGACAGTTGTTTTTCTTTCTAAATGTGTATAAAAATTCAGTCTTTGTAAATATGAAAAAATAATTTTTCTACGGGTAACGGTTAAAAAGTTATTCTAATTGTTTATAAGTAAGCAAAAAATCGACATGTTTTTGCAAAATAATTTTACACTGTTTAAAATTATATTTTGTCATTTATTTTTAATTAAGGTAATAGTATAAATGTTCATCTTTCATAAACTGTCAGAAGTATTATTATAACCTCATAATTTTCTGACTTATAGTGTTGCAAAAAAAAATGAATTTGGAATAAACAAATTAAATAACTTTTAAACTATTTGATCAATTGCTTTGAAATTTAAAATATAATTTAAGTACAAGAAGTCTCGGCATTCCATATAATAAGAAGATTCTAAGTTAACTTTTACCTAAGTTATAAATATTTATAAAAACTCAAAATTTATGATTTATTTTGCAATTTTCTAAGCAACCAATAAGGATGGACATATTCAGCGAACGCCATATTGAAGTTTTTTATACGATTTATAAGATTCTTACTCTCAAATTTGTTTAAAATGCTTAACTTTTTGGTAATAGACGAAAAAAGCGATAAATTACCGTTTTTTGATCTTCATTTGTTTATAACTATGTATATTATCAAAATCGGCTGCAGGAAACATATAGGTTAATAATATAGATGTTCATACTACTCAAAAAATTTGGTTTCGGCCTGGAGGGGGATGTGTCACGAGAAAAATCTTATTTCTCTGGACTACTACCATAATATCAGTGTGCCACTTCTCGCTTCACACCTATAGCCCTCCTCACCCTCTCTGGCATCGAAATACAAGGGATCCTAAAAAATCTGCCAAACCTACCTATATTTATATTTGATTATCTAAAGGTACACAAGTAGACTTTATTTATTATTTATTGAGTTTCTGCTTCTTTTCCGATGCATACAAACAGAAAATATTTACTAAATAACAGACTCAAAAAATTGTTTTTTGTTGACCAGTGTTATCTATAGTTTATCAGATATACAAATAGTTTTTGGTACCTTTCGCGAATATTAGGGAACCCAAACAAACACAACTTTGATTTTCATTGTCCCGTTTGCTTGCACAATGAATAATTATTTGAAAACAATTTATACTAATGACTAATAGTTCATTTTAATTTCCGTTTACAGAGCCAAAAACACCAATCGTCCATCAACCCAGCCAACAACACACCAACCAAAACCAACAGTCTTCCGTCCAACCACATCAGACTTCTTCGGAAAAATCATCCCCATCTGTTGATCGACCGTACCTTGGACAGACGTCTTTGTTGCCAGCGACAAGTACAAGTGCAATTAAAAGTGAACCCGGGTATGATTACAGTAGCTGTGTTCAGAACCAACCTGCGTACTCTTATCAACAGATCTTCGGATTTCCAGGTGGTACTGGCAATAACGAAGTGGCGTACCACCATCAACACCACGTTACGGCAGCGGCCAAGCTTATGGCATCTTCGTAGATCTAGTCCAATTAACTCTTTGTGAATGTTAAATTACTTCTTGTATCGATCTTGCCTTACAAAAGACAAGGAACTTTTACCTTGCATACATATTTACTAATTCAGGTTTTTGAATACTATTTGTTCTGTTTAAACTAACTTATATCTGGAAAAGCTACTCTGGTATTTTAGTCCACATACATGGTGTAACAAAAAGGCAGGTCATAAATTAAATCACCTATTCTGGGACCAAAAATAGTTCGATTGAACCTAACTCAGGGCCCCCGCGAGGCTGAGCTGCGCCCGCGTGCTGGATATATTTTGGCGCTCTTTAAATCCACCTATATCCAATTATGAAATAAATCTATGTATAATTTTTAATTTTTTACTCGTAATAAAACAACAGAGATTGCAAGAACTCAAATTTTATTTTTCTTATAACTAATTTACTGATAATGGCAAAAAACAAATAAAACGTTAATATTTATATGAGTTAAGGGCGTAGGCGTAAAATTTCGGGCCATTGTGTTCTATATGCATTCATTTTTTTTTCGAATCCTGAGAAAACTAATTAGTATTTTTGAAAAATTTAAACGCAGAATGAAAGATTACATTATTACCAAGGGCCGAAAGTCCCTTAAAATCACCAAAAAGTTTTTTTGAATTAGATATTTGAAATTAAAAATTACACTAAATTTTCTGTTTTTTTTTTCACTCCTGTAATTAAAATAAACATTATAGAAGTTTTCAGGGACTTTCGGCCCTCGGTAATAATGCAATCTTTCATTCTGCGTAGAGATGCATCAAGTCAAACTAGTTTGATTTTACTCAACAAACTTGACTTGACTTGAAAATCAAACTTTTTGTATAAAAAAGTTTGACTTGACTTGATTTCGATATCTTTAGGTTTGACTTGAATTCAAACATCTTCAAACAGTTTGAAAAGTTTGAATATTACGCAACGTGTTTATTTGTTCAGTGGCGGATCAACGGGGGGGTGGGAGTAATGGGGAGGGGGAGGGGTAGGGGATTGCTTTATATTACCAAACCAGATAATCTTTCGTGTACCATAGTACAGCTCAAATAAATTTTAATTAACTTTAATTTTGAAAATGATATCCCATCAGAAGCAACAGACACCGGTAAAGTGAGGATGATTCTTCATGAAACAGTGATATTTGGTAAAGATGAAGTTAGATTATTTTCAAATATATTTTGAAGAATATCAACTGGATCTGATGAGTTAGGTAATTAAAGTACCTAATTATAAAGCTTTTATCTCGCTAAATAAATCAGTTGCAACTTCTGCCTCCGTCTTTACTGGATCAGTTATCTTTTGTGAAGAACAAGACAATATTTTAAAATATCATGGTCACTTAATGTAAAAATATCATTGAAAAAACCAAAAACATTATCATAATAAGACATCGTATCCCAACAAGTTTTGACCTGTAAACAAATTTTTACGAATTAAGAAAAAGGACTGCAAAATAAGTATTCCGATATTATACTGTTTAAAAAAAATACAATAATAGTAGTAAATTATTAACACCAAATATAAAATAACATTTTAATAATTATTTTTTCACTAATAACACGATATTTTTTTATTTTTGAAATTTCTCCAGATGTTCGTTAAAAATGTAAAATTAAAATTGTATAAAAAATGAATTTGCAAATATTTCTTATTTGCCAAACCTTCGGTTTGGCGCCCTTTTGGGGTAGCGCCCGCGTGCGTCGCACGCGTTGCACGCCCGGGTACGGGGGCCCTGACCTAACTTACCTTGGGCACATAAAAATGTTGCAACCCTTTGAAGTTACAAAATGAAAATCGATTTTTCCAATATATTGAAAACTATTAGAGATCTTTTATTGAAAATGGAGCATTTTTATGGTAGGATCATCTTAAAAAATAACAGTGGACCCCATAAAAAACACCACCAAACTTTTGTGTGCATTCCAAATAAATTGTTATTGTGGTATTATCCATTACTTAAGAGGATCGGTACGTTTTTTGGGCTGCAATGTTATTAAAATGGGGATTCATTTTTTTTTCGAATCCTGAGAAAACTAATAAGTATTTAAAAAAAATTTAACGCAGAATGAAAGATTGCGTTATTAGCGAGGGCCGAAAGTCCCTGAGAACTTCTATAATGTTTATTTTAATAAGTTACAGGGGTGAAAAACTAAGAGAAAATTTAGTGTTATTTTTAATTTCAAATATCTCATTCAAAATAAAATTTTTATTTATTCTAAGGGGCTTTCGGCCCTCGGTAATAATTTAGGGCCGGTTGTTCGAACGCTAATCAACAATGATCACTATCAAATATTTAATTACTGTCACCAAAACTGTCAATGTCAACTTTTATTGGGTTGCTAAAAACATAATTGATTAAAATTATGAGATTAGTTAATCAATTAACATAACAATTATTAACATAATTGATTAACAAATTTCATATTATGTTTTCAGCAACCCAATCAAAGTTGACATTGACAGTTGGTGACAGTAATTAAATATTTGATAACGATCATTGTTGATTAGCTTTCGAACAACCGGCCCTTAGTCTTTCATTCTGCGTTTAGATTTTTCAAAAATATTTATTGGTTTTTTCAGGATTCGAAAAAAAAACGAACACAATGTCCGTGGTAATTTTCCAAATCTCTCTTTGTCATACAACGCACTCAGTCGAATAGAATATTGTCAGTCAGACACTGACAATTTTAAATAATTATTTGACATAAATCGGGAATATTTTGAATTGTTGATTAAATAATATTGATATATTTATAGGCCTTGGGCCCGCATATACAATTATTATTTATGACCACACCGTTGAAACTTTTTGTACTTGTTATTTGGGTGGAATCGGACAAATTTTGAGCTTGGCGCATTATGGTAGTGGGGCGTTTGTCTGTCAAGCGGTGACGAAGTTGTCAATTTTATGCAAGAAAAAAATTTATTACCACATTGGTCATTCTATTTTAATCAATGGATTTTATCATATAAACAACGAAAACAATTTTGTCGGACAAAAATATTGGGGCATATGACGCGTCGGACACGCTAAATATGTCAAATTTATGAAAATAATAAATTTATTACCACATCGGTAGTTTTAACGGTATCTATCATAAAACCTTTTTACAATAATGTGGTAACCTTGTCGGACAATTTTCACGGGGCATATGCGCAGTCGGACGCGCCGAAGATGTCAATTTCCTGAAAATTTTTTATTTATTACCACAGATGTCATTTTTATTTTGTACTGTTCTTTTACATGTGTAATGCATATTGGATCACTTGTCGGACAAAAATAATGGGGCGTTTTGGTACAATTAAAAGAAGAAGTAATTTTTATGCATACAGGGTGTTTGGTAAAGAATGGGCCATAGCTTAACCTCAGGTTCCTGAGGTTAAAATAGGCCGATTTAAGCTAACTTACCTTAGTACAAAGTTTATAAGAGCCGAGATACAGGGTGTCAAAGTTAAACTTCTTTTTTATTTATTATTTAATATTTCCTGATAGGTATGAGATAACAACATGAAATTTTATATTTGGGGGTTTCTTGGGTCGAGAAATCTAAATTCCTTACCAAAAATTATGCATTGCCCAGAGGGCGCCACATATGCCTTTCAGCACTCATTTATTACGTTAAATTTTTTTTATCCCTCACTCTGTATAATTTTGACATCAAAATTTTTATTTTCCTATTAGTTTTACTTAATAAAGGTATACTTCTTTCATCTTTCTAAACTCAACCGTTTTCGAGATAAACGCATTTTAAATATGCGATACACCATCATTTTTAGCATAATATCATTGAAGTTACACCCGAAAAATAACTTAAAATTTATGAAAATAATGAATTTATTACCACATGGATAATTTTAACGGTATCTACCATAAAACCTTTTTACAATAATGTGGTAACCTTGTCGGACAGTTTTCACGGGGCATATGCGCAGTCGGACCCGCCGAAAATGTCAATTTCCTGAAATTTTTTTATTTATTACCACAGATGTTATTTTTATTTTGTTCTGTTTTTTTACATGTGTAATGCATATTGGATCACTTGTCGGACAAAAATAAGGGGGCGTTTTGGTACAATTTAAAAAAAATTAATTTTTATACATTTTTGACTTCATATTAAATTACGTATTTTTCGGCTCATATTACCCGTATGCGCGCCAATGGTGAATATTAAATTCTTAACTGTAGTTAAAAAATGTGCAATAACTACCTCTTAAAACCCACCAACTGGTCAACTGGTTTTAAAGCAATAAATAAATCGTCAGTTTGTCAGAAAAACTTCAACACCCCCTATCTCGGAAACGATGCATTTGTGGACATACGTTTTTCTCGTAAAGCAAACTGACTTTATTTTGTCATGCACAATTACTCCTTAAAGTTTGCCATTTAAAAACACACTTTGTCTGTGAAAAACATGGCTAGTTATTAAAGTCCTTAACTTTTTTATTATCCAACATAAACGAATGAATGGAAAAACTGAATGTTGAGAAGGAATGAGGCTATAGTTAGGTTTTAATTTTAGTATTTTATAGATGCTAGAATATTCCACGGGGTGATGCGAACTTTGAGAAAAAACATTTTTTCCTTTTTAAATAGAAATTGAATAAAATTTCTGAGATCGGTAACTTTTGAATGGTATATACAATTTTCAAAATTACAATGGGATAAGACAGGGAGATTCTCTGAGTCCTCTGTTGTTCAACCTGATCATGGACGAAATAATAAAAAAAGTAGGAACAAAAAAAGAATACCAAATGGGACAAAAACCACTTAAAATAATCTGCTATGCAGACGACGCAATACTAATCTCTCAAAGTGAAGATGATTTACAACGTATGCTGCACGAATTTAATATAACCGCTAGAAAATTTAACATGTAAATTTCCCTAAAAAAGACTAAATGCATGGTTATAACAGCAGATCTAATAAGGTGTAAATTAGAGCTGGAGGGTCAAATAATAGAACAAGTCGTGGAGTTTAAATATCTAGGCATCACACTATGCAGCTACGGAAAGCTCGAAACAAAAGTGGAAGATCAGGTGAATCAAGCAAACAGAGCCGCAGGTTGCCTGAATGAAACAATATAGAGAAATAAAAACATCAGAAAAGAAGTGAAAGGCAGAATTTACAAAAGAGTCATCAGACCAATAATGACATACGCGGCAGAAACACAACCTGATACAGAAAGGACAAAAAGAATGCTATAGAAACAGCAGAGATGAAAACATTGCGAAAAATCGATGGTAAGACGCTGTGGGATAGAGCTAGAAGTGCAGATATATGAAGGAGATGCAAGGTGGACAACATTAATAACTGGGTGAAACAGAGGTGTAACCAGGATGATCCTAAGGGGGAGTTACGTCTACTTGAAGGTCTCTGGGGGTATGGAATAATAATTGTGTTAAGCGTATAGAGCTCAAAGTACATCCAAAAGGGGGGTTATAACCCCCAAAACCACCCCCTGGTTACGCCTATGGGGTGAAAAGCAGAAGAGTAGAATGGAACGACCACATAAGCCGAATGACAACAAATAGAGTAGTAAGGACGGTCAGAGAAGGTTCCCCAATAGGAAGACGATCAGTGGGAAGACCACGAAAAAGGTGGAATGACAACTTAGTGGAGGCACATTGAAAAACAGACAGAGTAATGTCTATATAAAAGGAAGAAGAAGAAGAAGAAGAAGAAGAAGAGAAGAATTTTCAAAATTAAACATGCTTTGGAAAGGTAATGTTCAGTACTAAAGGAAGCTGTAAAGTCGGACTTAAATTTTCTAAATTTTTGGGAGTTTTGGGGACGAGAACGAAAAACAGACTCTAAATGGGACGTAAAATCCACACCCTTGGACCAAAATGGATGGTTGACATATATCTCTTTTCCTATATTTTAAGATTGGATTTGGCCCAATTTTTTCAATTCAGTCACATTTAGAAAATCGAAAATTTCTTGTATAATATAGTGTCGCATGTACGGGAACAGCCGTTCTCTGGGATATAAAAAAATAATAAGCATCAAGGAGACCAAAGCGAACTATAAACAATTTTTCTCGGTTAGATCTACATAGATCAAACTCAAAATTTGTAGAAATACACCTTATAATATTTATAAGAACGTAACGTAGAGAACATTCCTTCTTCTTCTTCTTTCTCATAATCCTTAGTGCCCTTCAGGGCGTCGGATGTCGGGTTCCGCCTTGTAGAGAACATTCTAAAATTTAAAAAAAAATTTCCGAAATTTTCCCTCTTGTCGGAAAATCTTTTTGGAAAATTTTGTGTACAATTCTTTGTCATGCCCTTTTAAGTGTAGTACTTAGCGTGTGTACCAATTTTTAGCTAAATCGATTCAAAAGTAACCGAGAAACACTGTTTTAAATTTTTTTTTTGATAATACCTCTTCGTCGATAGCCTAAAAGAATTAAGATTTCTGTTAGTTTGCCCCAACATTTTTGTCAGACAATTATATTTTTTGTTTAAGAATATAATTACTTGTAACCTACTACTTTTGTCGGAAAAATGGTTGTAAAGATAAGGGATGCACGAACCCAGCATAATTTGAAAGTATACTTTACTAATAAAAATAAATTTTTTGTCCGACTGTCGAGTTGCCCCAATATTTTTGTCCGACACTTCGATTTTTTGATTAAGAATATAATTACTTATAACCTACTAATGTTGTCGGAAAAATGGTTTTAAAGGTAAGGGTTGCACGAACCCAGTAAGGTTCAAAAGACAGTTTATTAATAAAAATTAAATTTTTTGTCCTACTTTGGATTTGACCCAATATTTTTGTCGGACACTTAGATTTTTTTATTTGGAATATAACTACTTATAACCTGATACTTGTGTCGGAAATTCTTTTTTATTTCGAGAAAAAAAACTACAGAACGATGTTTGTCGTTGTTCAAGGAGTATGTACACAAATTATCAGATCACAATTTTCCTAAAATTTTCCCTCTTGACGGAAAATTTTTAAGAAAATTTTGGGTTCCGATCTACGTCATACCCTTTTAAATGCTTTACTTAGTGTGTGTACCAATTTTCAGCTAAATCGATCAAAAGTAACCGAGAAACACTGTTTTAAAATTTTTTTTTGATAATACCTCCTCGTCGATAGCCTAAAAGAATTAAGTTTTCTGTTCGTTTGCCCCAACATTTTTGTCAGACAATTATATTTTTTGTTTAAGAATATAATTACTTGTAACCTACTACTTTTGTCGGAAAAATGGTTGTAAAGATAAGGGATGCACGAAGCCAGCATAATTTGAAAGTATACTTTACTAATAAAAATAAATTTTTTGTCCGACTGTCGAGTTGCCCCAATATTTTTGTCCGACACTTCGATTTTTTGATTAAGAATATAATTACTTATAACCTACTAATGTTGTCGGAAAAATGGTTTTAAAGGTAAGGGTTGCACGAACCCAGTAAGGTTTAAAAGACAGTTTATTAATAAAAATTAAATTTTTTGTCCGACTTTGGATTTGACCCAATGTTTTTGTCGGACACTTAGATTTTTTGATATAGAATATAACTACTTATAACCTGATACTTGTGTCGGAAATTTTTTTTAATTGGAAATAAAAAACTACAGAACGATGTTTGTCGTTGTTCAAGGAGTATGTAAGCAAATATCAGATCACAATTTTTCAAAAATTTTCCCTCTTGTCGGAAAATTTTTTAAGAAAATTTTGGGTACAGCTCTACGTCATACCCTTTTAAATGTTTTACTTAGTGTGTGCCAATTTTGAGCTAAATCGATTCAAAAATAACCGAGAAAACTCTTTTAAAATTTTTTAATATTACTTTCTCGTCGATAGCCTAAATGAATTAAGTTTTCTGTTCGTTTGCCCCAAGATTTTTGTCAAAAAATTACATTTTTTGTTTAAGAATATAATTACTTGTAACTTACTACCTTTGTCGGAAAAATGGTTGTAAAGATAAGGGATACACGAACCCAGCATATTTTAAAAGTATAGTTTATCAATAAAAATTAAATTTTTTGTCCGACTTTGGATTTGCCCCAATATTTTTGTCGGACACTTAGATTTTTTTGATTTGGAATATAACTACTTATAACCTGATACTTGTGTCGGAAATTTTTTTTTATTTCGAGAAAAAAAACTACAGAACGATGTTTGTCGTTGTTCAAGGAGTATGTACGCAAATATCAGATCACAATTTTTCTAAAATTTTCCCTCTTGTCCGAAATTTTTTTGGGAAAATTTTTGGTACAGCTCTACGTCATACCCTTTTAAATGTTTTACTTAGTGTGTGTACCAATTTTCAGCTAAATCGATTCAAAAATAACCGAAAAAATCTGTTTTAAAATATTTTTGGATAATACCTCCTCGTCCATAGCCTAAAAGAATTAAGTTTCCTGTTCGTTTGCCCCAACATTTTTGTCAGACAATTACATTTTTTGTTTAAGAGTATAATTACTTGTATCCTACTACTTTTGTCGGAAAAATGGTTGTAAAGATAAAGGATGCACGAACCCAGAATAGTTTAAAAGTATAGTTTATTAATAAAAATTAAATTTTTTGTCCGACTTTGGATGTGCCCCACTATTTATGTCGGGCACTTAGATTTTTTGATTTAAAATATAACTATTTATAACCTGATACATGTGCTGAAATTTTTTTTTTTAATTCGAGAAAAAAAAATACAGAACGATGTTTGTCGTTGTTCAAGGAGTATGTACACAAATTATCAGATCACAATTTTTCTAAAATTTTCCCTCTTGTCGGAAAATTTTTTAAGAAAATTTTGGGTTCCGATCTGCGTCATACCCTTTTAAATGCTTTACTTAGTGTGTGTACCAATTTTCAGCTAAATCGATTCAAAAGTAACCGAGAAACACTGTTTTAAATTTTTTTTTTGATAATACCTCCTCGTCGATAGCCTAAAAGAATTAAGTTTTCTGTTCGTTTGCCCCAACATTTTTGTCAGACAATTACATTTTTTGTTTAAGAATATAATTACTTGTAACCTACTACTTTTGTCGGAAAAATGGTTGTAAAGATAAGGGATGCACGAACCCAGCATAATTTGAAAGTATACTTTACTAATAAAAATTAAATTTTTTGTCCGACTGTCGAGTTGCCCCAATATTTTTGTCCGACGCTTTGATTTTTTGATTAAGAATATAATTACTTATAACCTACTAATGTTGTCGGAAAAATGGTTGTAAATAAAAAAATTTCAGGAAATTGACATCTTCGGCGCGTCCGACTGCGCATATGCCCCGTGAAAATTGTCCGACAAGGTTACCACATTATTGTAAAAAGGTTTTATGATAGATACCGTTAAAATTATCGATGTGGTAATAAATTTATTATTTTCATAAATTTGACATATTTAGCGTGTCCGACGCGTCATATGCCCCAATATTTTTGTCCGACAAAATTGTTTTCGTTGTTTATATGATAAAATCCATTGATTAAAATAGAATGACCAATGTGGTAATAAATTTTTTTCTTGCATAAAATTGACAACTTCGTCACCGCTTGACAGACAAACGCCCCACTACCATAATGCGCCAAGCTCAAAATTTGTCCGACTCCATCCAAATAACAAGTACAAAAAGTTTCAACGGTGTGGTCATAAATAATAATTTTATATGCGGGCCCAAGGCCTATTAGTGTATTTGATAAATAATTGATTTAAAAGGTGAACTTTATAAAAAGTTATTTATTGTGTATTATTTATGGAAGATATAAGCAGAGAATACATCAAGATATATTCTGTGATCCAAGTATTGTGTTGTTAAAGATGTTCAAAATTGTAAGCGTTCCATTTATTAAAAAAGTTTCCGTTAAAAGTTATTCCGTTTATTAAAAAATCACTTTAACACTTTTCCTCTTTTCTCGATTGAGTATTAGTTTTTGTTGTAGATACATATAAATTATTACAATCACTGAATACATAGCTAGTGAAAAAGTTATCACATTTATTAACTGAATTAATAATTTGCAATTATACAAAAAATAACAGTTATCCAAGAACATTCAAAAGCCATCTCTTTAAGCTAGTTATGACATTGTCAAGTAGAATGACATTCTAGTAATATGTACATATCCATACCAGTGTGAATTTTACTACACGTAATTTGCCATGTAAAGACAGAAAAGGTAGGGATAGCCGTAAAATATTTGCGAATTATGTACCCATAGCCTTAAAGGCGATGTTTTTAAAAATTTTGTGCTTTAGAACTTTTTCGATAAGCCAGTTCTTATCGAGATATATTTTGAACTTAAACATTTTTAAAATCCACCACATATTTGTAAATGGTTAATTAAGATTATCTGTAGAGACCTGGTAATAACATGAAAATGTATTTATAATTTACATTTTTTAGGTATATTTTGGAACATTGGAACAGCCACATCGCGATAAAAACTAGCTTATCAAAAAAATACTAAAAAACTATTACTATTAAGGCAAAAAAGTTAAAAACATTGTGTTTAACTAATGGTACTACAATAATAATTTAATTGGAACGTAGACAAACATTTGGGGGGTTTAAGGGAACAACACCTCCATGAAATGTTTATGTACACATATTAAAAGGAAGCCGCATTTCGATAAAAATTACATTATAGAAAAAATACTAAGAGGCAAAAAAGTTTTAAAAACACTGAACACTGTGTTTTGGAAACTTTTGTTTAGCTAATGGTACCACAATAATAATTTAATTGGAAGGTACGCAGAAGATTGGGGGCTTTAAGGGAACAAAACCCCCAAAAATTTTTATGGGGTATACACATTTCACTATTAAGATGTTCTTGTCATAAGAATGCCACATGTACATTTTCAATAAAAAACCTCTGATAGTATTCGATATACATATCTATTGGACAAAATCGATTTTCATTTTGTAAATTTAAAGGGCCGTAACTTTTTCTATGTGCACATTTATTTTGTACTATGGTAAGTTAGGTTCAACCGAACTATTTTTGGTCCTAGAATATTTGATTTAATTTATGTCCTGCCTGTTTGTTACACCCGGTTTAAATTATCGTGTCATTACATTAAGACCTAGGTGACGGTTAAGAGTACAGAAAGAAAAAACGTCCTTTATAAAGCGATTCTAAAAAAAATACTATCATTTTCATTATTCAAAAAAAAACACACATAAGAGACTTTTACTGTATAAAATGGGTATGTGAGTGTAAATATGTAAAATTGAAAGCAACATTCTTAAGGGCATAGGTGCAAAATGTCGCCTGTTAAAATGTTCAATGTGCCCCTCAAAACTTCTATAATATTTATTTTAATAAGTTACAGTTGTGAAAAAACAGAGAAAACTTACTGTGACTTTTAATTTCAAATACTTCATTCAACAGAAATTTTTGGTTATTTTAAGGGATTTTCGACTCTCGGTAATAATGCAGTCTTTCATTCTGCGTTTAAATTTTTCAAAAATACTTATTAGTTTTCTCAGGATTCGAAAAAAATGAATATATTTAAAACATATTGAACATTTTGACAGGCGACATTTTGCGCCTATGCCCTTAAATGATTTACCTTCAAAATACTAACCATAAAGCTTTGGCCACACAATTTTTGGCAATTTTTTACGGCGCGATAATTTACGGCGCCCATTGGTTTGACTACCTCTTCTACTAACTGGAGGAGGTAGTCAAACCAGTGGGCGCTGTAAATTATCGCGCCGTAAAAAATCGCCCGTGTGGCCAACGCCTAATTAAAAAATAAAATTTATTTTGAACAAAGTTCCTTACCTTTTGTAACCTATTTATTTAAAACTGACACTCGGAGTAGAGTATTCTGCTTTATAGACTGCTTGTAAAAATACATTTGATTCTAAACAAACAAAACAAAATAGATAAGAATTAAAAATGCGCCAGTTTGTTCGATGAAAACAGGTTTAGAAGCTGTAAGATTTACTTAAAAAAATTTAAAATTAAAAAAATTAAATTAAGAGTTGTAATGTGGTAGATAGATACTTACCTACTTATTATTTAATATATACCTAACTAATTATTTAAAAGTTTTAAAAATCACTATCCCAATAAAAGTTTTTGTCTGATTGCTGAAACGTTAATTATTATCTAGGATTAATTTCTACCGCTTTATCTATATTTTAGGCCTCTCTTACTATACTACGTTCAGTTCCAAGCTAAGCTTTGAATTGAAATTTAGTGTATTTTTTTTAATAAAATTTACTATTTTACTTGTGAAATAAGCCACAATTTAAGTTGAAAATGAAATTTATCTGACGTTTTGACCTCCACTTCGGATATCGTTATCAAAATACGAAATATTAATAGATTAAACAAAAATTTTGTATTTTGATAACGATTTCCGAAGTGAGAGTCGAAACGACAATTAAATTTCATTTCCAACTTAAGCTGTGGCTTTTTCACAAGCAAAATAGTAAATTGCATAAGATGCCACAAAGAAATAGCTTCAGCACTATATTTTTTAATAAAGTTTTTAATAAAAATTAATGAATATACCTACACCCCCCACTATTCTTCTTTTTTGAACGAAAAAAGAAGAATAGTCGTCCGCGACAGTAAGAATATTTGACCTACTAATAGCGCCATCTAGGAATTTTTGTGTTATGGGTTTATTAAAATGAATCGATCAAAATATTTTTAAGCTAAGCAAATGGACTAGCAGATTTTGTATAATAATCTTCATTTATGGCCTTGCTTTTCTTGAAATTATATATTAAACTCTTAAGAAAAAATTTCTTTACATAAATATAGATTATGGCTTTGTATCTCTGTTTCCATTGAACTAAACATTTGCCATATACATATCTCTAATGTCCACTTTACATCAACAATAAATTGAACAAGAAATTGACAAAGTTATTCAAGGCCAAATTTGACGTGTACAAAATGTATGGTTTTTAAAAGAAAAAGAAGGAATTTGATGAAATAGAACAATTGGATATGTTTTATTTTGTCAAATTTCTTTATTTTCTTTTTTATCACGGCAAAATTGGATGTAGAATTGTGTTTTGTATAAGTCAAATTTGACCTTGAATAACTTGTTGTCAATTTCTTGTTCAATTATTGTTGATGTAAAGTGGACTTAACATTTAACATATGTATAAAAGTTGAAAGAAGTCAAAATATCTGCAAGGTCTTAAAAGAAGTACAAGAGTCCCTTTAGGTCACGGTTTTATAGTGTACCAATGTCTTCCAGTAGGGGTTAATGAACGAATCTCATTGACTCGGTAGAGCCAATAGCCAATATGCTACACAAAATCTGCTCCACAAACAGACCTATATACACAAACACGGTACATTGTTACACTATTATTACACGTCAAGTAACACAATTCATTTTACACTTTTTTGTATAACAAGTCATTGTCGTGCCGTTTGGCCGCATGTGCAAGGGTTCTATAATATGACCATTCGTTTGTGATCAAATTGTACAAAATTATGTTGTAGGGCAAACGTTGTGTAAGCGAATCTCCCATGTATTGTCCGTGCATCAACAATCAATTTGAGCAAACTTATGTTGCACAACAAAAGTTTATATAAGCCTTAAAAAAAGCTCTTAAAAGGAAACTAATTTTGCCAATAGTTATACAATTAATGTCAAATAATTTAGAATATCCGTAGAATGGTTGTGAAATTCTGAAAATTCTGAAAAATTGTGAAATAGGATGTGCAATTTGGTCGCTGATATATATGAGTCTCATCACCTATGACTACTTTTCCAGCGGCTGATTTGATTAATTCACGAATTAAAATTGAAATTACTGACTGGTGCGTGGCTCAAACTGAAAATAAAAATATTAAACTGAAAGAAAACTAAGCTTTGAGCAACGGAAAGCTGATCAACGACATAAGTTACGCCGATGATACTGTCATCCCGGTCGGGCTTCAACGACTCCTAGACGCAGTAGCAGAAAAAGGCGAATCCTTTTGTCTTAAAATCAACACCAGTAAAACAATGGCACTGGTAGTATGCAAAAGTCCAAATCTACAAGCCAACATTCAAACTTATAACACCTACATAGAAGACATCAATAAATTGAAATGCCTTGTCTCACGGATAACCAAAGAGATAGACCCAAATGTTGAAAGCTCAAGATCTGCATTCCTTAAAATGATATAATTTTTGACTAATGAACCCCTTTCAATTGATACTGGGTATAGATTCGTGAAAACATACATAAATATTATTCTCTTAGGTCTTAGGTATATGGGACAGAGGCATGGACAATAAACCTACATAAGTGCTATGAAAAGGTTGGATGCCTTCGAAATGTGGATGTTTAGAAGACTACTGGAAATCTATCTATAAGCAAGGTTCCTACAGCCTCTGCCGCTTCTCGCATATCGACCGCTATCTTTGATGGCTCTATCTCTCATTATGTGCCGTACATTTTCTTCCCAGGCAACTGACGACCTTTCCCTTCGTCTTCTTTGTTGTGGTGTGTAATTTAAAGCTTTCTTTTGCCATTTATCTTTATTCATTCGTTTCACGTGACCATTGAAACTTCCCCTGTTCTTGTGGTCCCGTACATCAAAGTTTGTCCGACTAGACACCGTTAGGCTATTAACAAATTTTCAGCTTGCTATTAATAAACTTTTTTTTTGGTATTTTTAGGCCTATTTAGACCTATTCAGTTTTCTCATCCTGTAGTCCATGTTTTCCTCATCATTCGCTACGACTACCTGATCATCTGCGAAAAACAAAGTTGTTAGATATTTACTACTGAAAATACCATGGATAAATTAGGCATGTCACTAACAAGGCAATATTGTGAAACATGGGATATAACAGAGAACTTCTTAACATTATCAAGAAGTGCAAAGCAAGTTGTCTACGACGTCTGTCCAGGAATGAAGTCATTATGAGCTCTGGAGGTTGTTGATAGAAGTGAAAATTGAAGGAAAATTTATTTATTTATTTACAGTAATATACAACAGATATATAGAATGTCGAACGTGGAAGTAACTAGAAGGATAGGAAATCAATCGGAAATAATACTAACTATCAAAAGACGAAAACTTGAGTACTTGGGACATGTGATGAGAGGGCAAAAATACTCATTATTACAACTTACTATGCAAATCAAAATCCGAGAAAAGCGAAATGTGGGAAGACGAAGAACATCCTGGCTTAAGAACCTGGGAATGATTCGAATGCAGTAGTGCAGAGCTATTTAGAGCGGCAGTCAACAGGGTCCGCATTGCCATGGTGATTTCTAAACTTCGATAGAAGATGGAACTTAAAGAAGAAGAAGTAATATACAAATGACCTGGCCTCTTGTGACTAATTCAGGTCGTTTCCTGATGGGATTACAGTAGTTAACTTTTACATAATTTTTATTTTAACAATTTTCTATTTATTTAACAATTGAAGGAAGTAGTGGTACCTACTGGTAGGAGAAGGTGTTCATGGTTGCAAAACATCAGAGAGTGGACATGTCTCTATACTCAAACCTTATTAAGGATAAGCCACACAGCGTAGAGAAAGATTTGTCAGAATTGTTGCTGATCTGAAGAGGAGAAATGAAGAGGGTACACTAAAAAGACGATATTTAATCAAATCATTAAGTGACCTTAGAACTTACTATTTTTCATCAAATCATTTATTACATACCTACCTTCATAATCACCCAACTATATTCTTAACATGTATGTCCAGCAAATCAAAATACATTGTTAGTAAATTTGTTCTGTTTGAAACGAACTTTGCATTGACCGTCTAATGAACAAGTAGGTACTCGTAGATACTTACCTTACAATTAATGTAGCCTCATTATTATTTAATACTGGGCCCTTTTGTGCAATATTTTGACTTCTTATGACAGAGTGTAAGTTTAAATTAATGTAGTTTCTTGTGAGACTGTGACATCAGATTTCTGATATATTATAAATTATTTAATCAAATAGGTAGATTGTTTGCATATAGTATATATCTCAGAAAATAAAAATAATATGATCTGACACTACAAAGCAAACTATTTAAATAAGGACCACGCAACACTTATTATGGAAAAGTGGTCCCGGTCAAATTTGATGAAAGTTTGGTCAATGATACCTCATGATGTGTAGATTAAAAAAATCCATGGCGCCTGGGTCTGAATAACTACTATTCTCGAGTTACAGCCCTCTGAACTTATTGGATTCGAGTGTTCGGTTTACGTCAAATGCACTAATTTACGGTCAAGCGAACGAAAATATTTATTATTAGAAGAAGAGCAACTCATGTTCTTCATACATACTTGCGTGCTGTATATGAATTCGTGGTCAAAAATAGTTGGATCGTATTTTAGTCTTCAGAAAACCTCCGAAAAGTCCTCAGAAAACTAAAGAAGTGCGGTATAAAATGTGCTGCTAGACCGATATAAGCATTATCATGTTTACATGAATGCTTCTCAGTTATGTATTACCAGCAAAACTGCAGTTCCGCCTTATCTTTAGAAAACTACTGAACAGTGGCGGATCTAGGGGGATGGGGGTAATTCCACTCGTAACATGTTCCAGAATAATTAAAGAAAAAATTGTTGACACATAAAAAAATACATTAGCTGACATGAAACTGGTCCCGCATATCAGATATAAGACAGGTAGAGAACATGGACTTGATTTCAACACAAAAAAAAAACAAAGTACCTGGTAGTCTGTAAATGCTAAATATTAATTACAATTGTCTATGAAAAAATCGGGTATAAATTATCTTCGACTATTTGTACGTTAACATTTTGCTTGCAAAGTCTAAAAACTCATCATCATTGGCTATAGAACCCCTGGTGGACCTCGGCCTTTTCAAGAATCAGCTTCCATTCCTTTCTATCCTTCGCCTTGGTTTTCCAATTTCGTACTCTTAACACCCGTAACTCATCTTATCTGGTCCTTAAATCGTACTTTGGGCCATGGGCGCCCATACCAATGGGTAGGGGGGGCGTGGCCCCCCTGGCTTTTCGGGTGCTTTGAAATATATATGGTTATTCAAAGTATACAAAATATAATGTGCAACATCTTCACGTTTGGTCCCCCCCTAAAAATTTTTATATGGGCGTCCGTGCTCTGGGCCTACGTCTTTTCGTCACACTATCCGCTCTTTGGTTATAAATGTGTTTTGATGGCTCCATCTCGTTCATTTTCGTTAAATAAAGTTTTTTCATTAATTCTGGAACATGTTACCGGTGGAATTACCCCTATCCCCCCTAGATCCGCCACTGTTCAGTAGTTTTCTAAAGATAAGGCGGAACTGCAGTTTTGCTGGTATTGCATAACTGAGAAGCATTCATGAAAACATAATAATGCTTATATCGATCTAGCAGCACATTTTATACCGCACTTCTTTAGTTTTCTGAAGACTTTTCGGAGGTTTTCTGAAGACTAAAATACGATCCATTTATTTTTGACCACGAATTCATATACAACACGCAAGTATGTATGAACAACATGAGTTTCTCTTCTTCTAATAATAAATATTTTCGTTCACTTGACCGTAAATTAGTGCACTTAACGTAAACCGACCACTCGAATCCAATAACTTCAGAAGGCTGTAACTCGAGAATAGTAGTTATTCAGACCCAGGCGCCACGGACCTTTTTAATCTACACATCAAGAAGTATCATTGACCAAACTTTCATCAAATTTGACCGGGACCACTTTTCCATAAGGAGTGTTGCGTGGTCCATTTAGTCAGTTTATATTGATAATAGGTATTATACCATATAAGAGTATAAAATAAAGAACACAAACTGATATTTTTTTAAACTAAGGTTCCCGATGATAGCGTCGTGAACAGATTAGGTTTCATAGCCTATGCAGTTCAGATCTAAAGTAGACGCCACAGTTAGATTGCAGTGTAGGTAGCATAGGGCAATGTATTTCTTACCGGAGAATGGCCGACCATGTTGCCGGTTTGCAACGAGCGGTGCATTAGGACTGGATTTAAGAATCACAGCACTGGAATGTACGCCCATACCACAATTGCCTACGGTCGTATACACGCACCTACCACTGTGCCGACATGAGCGGCATCCATGCGCGTCGTAAGACTAACACTGCATTCTAACTCTGGCTTTTATTGTAGACAAAATATTTTCTGATATAAAACTAGATACAAACTGTTTTATTTATTTGAATTTGTTGTTCTCGATGTATACACGGTTTAATGTTAATAAATTATTCGTACTGCAAAATCTTATATTTCTGACATAGTCAGATTTGTATATATAATAATTAGAATGTTATTTGATAGAACGCAATATTCACTTGTATATAACTTGCATTAAGTTGATTGTAAATATAACTTAAATGAACTGTCATTGTGCTGTATTAGAATTTAAAACTAAATAAAGTTTTCAATCTATAAAATTATTATTACCTTTAATAATTATTTTACCCTCCTCTCAATCTTCTTCCGCAAGGAAAAAGAGGACTCGATGAATGATGAGATACTCAGTATAATGAAAAAATGGACACAATGTAATATCAAAGATAACAATAATTACAGGGAGATTAACCACGAGGTCAGAAAGATGATAAAGAATGCAAAAGAAATATACTTTGAATGGAAATGCAATGAGATTGAGAAACCAAAGATACGATCTATTCAATCTATACGAGAAAGTTAAAGAAATGGCAAGACTAAGAAAACAAAATCTCACTGGTGCACTTCTGGATAGACACGAGATTGTTACAACAAAGACGGATGAGAAAGTACAATGCTGGCCAGGATATATCGACGAACTGTTCTATGATGAAAGAGGGGACTTGGAACACATAAAACTTACTTTAGAAGAAGTAGGTCCAGATATTACACCAGAAAACATATTCTTCTTTATATATTAACGCATTAAAAACAATGAAGAGTGGCATAAGCCCTGGACCTGACATGCTTCCTGTCGAAATACTAAATATTATAGATGAGAAGAAGCACATTGATGTTTTAGTGATAGATACTTGAACCAAATTTCTAGCCCAGGCGTATTACTTAAACCGTCTCAAACTCTGGTTAACGTCGATCTTTATTTGTATCGATAAAAAGAAAAATGCAAGGGAATGCGACGATTACCGCAGATTAGCCTGATATCCTATGTTAAAAGTAAACCATAACGAATATATCGTAAACAGTTTGCGTTTCGCAAAGGGCTAGGAACGCGTAAAGCTATTATTTCACTTAATATACCTACTACTACAAAGATGCCTGTACGTCAATCAAGACGTGTTGTATCGACTATTAAAGTATATATGTCACATGACATAAACAATTACTGTATGTCCTGAAATCAAAGAAGGTATACTACAGTGATCTCATGATCGTATCGAATTTATACTACTTGGGGCGAGCAAAAGTAGATATATGTGTTAACGAAGGTCTGTCAGAGGAAATTGAAATTATAGATGTGGAGTGAGACATGGAGATGCGTTGTCGCCAATTCTTTTAATGCCTTCTCTGAAGAGAACCTGAAAAAAGCTGTCGAGGGTGAAACAGCTGGAATAGAGGTATGTGGAGTTCCCATTAACAACATTAGATATACCCATGACACTGTCATCTGAGCCGAAAATATTGAAGATATTCAGAGATTAGCGGAGTATGGAAAAGCATACGGAGTAACAAAAAACACCAAGAAGGCAAAATTTATGAGAATATCGAAAACTCGAAGAAATAACGAGAATATTCTAATAAACGGCACTGTCGAACTAGGGAAAAATATGCATATCTTGGAACAATGATTAACCCCACAAAATATTACTTCTAGGAAATCGAAATCAGAATAGAAACAAGACGAAGGGAAGAAGAATACAACTAATTATAAATTATGTAGGGAAATATCCAAGTAAAGAGAAGCATAGGGAGGCGTAGAATATCGTAGCTGCGCATCCTGAGAGAATGGTACGGAAGTACATCAAATGAACTTTTCAGAGCAGCTCTAAAATCCGAATAGCTATGATGATTGCCGACCTCAACAGCAATAATTTGAAGTATCCATGGTCAGTATTACAGAGTAATTGGGAAATACGAGAGGAATCGTATAGCAGATTTATAGAGTGGCATAGCGAGTGGTGAGTGAGACAAACGTGTTCCAGTGAAACTGATAACCAAATTATACAGTGCGCTGGAATAAGTGTTACCCACCCCCCTTATTCACTTATTTATTTTTAGCACATAAGCAAAACGCTTGAAGAAATCGATTTTTAAAATAATCATAGTATATTATAGCATCAATGTTTTGAACTTTACGCGATCCCTCTTCAGGTGACAGGCATAACTTTGACTTTTTTAAATGGGAAAGTACATCATGTGACACCTCATTTAAAAGCTTTTGGACTGCTGATTACAAAAATGTATAATACTTTACTCCTATTTGAGAGTGTAGACGCAAAATTTCGGTCGAATTCTTTTTAAACGCATTAATGTCTTTCGAATTCTGAGAAAACTAATAAGTATTTTTGAAAAATTTCAACGCAGAATGAAAGATTACAATATAACGGAGGGCCAAAAATTACCTTAGACTGAACAAAAAGTTTCTTTTGAATGGTATATTTCAAATTAAAAATCAGACCAAATTTTCTCCTTTTTTCACCTTTGTGACTCATTAAAATAAACATTATAAAAATTGTTAGGGACTCTTGACCCTCGATAATACTGTAATATTTCATTCTGCGTTTAAATTTTTCAAAAAGACTTATTAGTTTTCTCAGGATTCGAAAAAAATGAATGCATTTAAAAATAATTCGACCGAAATTTTGCGCCTACGCTCTCAAATAGTATTAAAGTATTATACATTTTTGTAATTATTATTTCGGAAGCTTTTAAATGAGGTGTCACATGATGTACTTTCCCATTTAAAAAAATCAAAGTTATGCCTGTCACCTGAAGAGTGATCGTGTAAAGTTCGAAATATTGATGCTATAATATACTATTATTGATTATTTTAAAAATCAACATGTCCAAGCGTTTTGCTTGTGTGCTAAAAATAAATAAGTTAATAAGGGGGGTAACACTTATTCCAGCGCACTGTATAAGACTGCCATTAGGTTAGACTTGCTATTAACTTGATATTGAGCTAAATAAAGTCAAAAATATATTCACAGTTATGAAATTAAATAAGACCTTTAATAAAAAGGCAAATTCTGATTAAAAAGTATAAAAGGAGAAATATGAAGAAAAGAAAATGACTGGAAGATTTCCTTCAAATGAACATATCCTGATAAGTTTGAAATTATATTTACAGCGATTTTGATTTTTCAGACATTTAGATAAAAGAGAAATAGCTGGAAATCTATGTATTTTATTTTCACTTACACATGAGTATTTTCTGAATAAACAAGCTTTTTACCATTATATTTTAGATTGACAGAGAATCGAACAGAAGTTGATTATAATAGTCAAATAAAAGCAACGCAGGTTAAGGATAAGTGTGCGGCGAGAGTGCTGTCATTCTTTTGTAATGACTACAATATACGTAGGTAGTGGTCTAGGCGTTAAAATAACTTTTGTTTATACAGGGTAGTTTAGTTTCCTGTTAAAATATTTTACTATTCTTACATTTTTTGAAGATATTCTTCTTTAGCGGCGATTCGATTGAGGGTAAAATTGTACATAAATCTGCGCGCCTGCGCACACAGACAGCATGTAGTTCATTGCTAATCTTTCAAGATAGTTATGTATGTACCTGTAACCGTGCAAATAAGTCATTAAAAGAATATATTAGTGTTTTTAGTAAATGTATTATTTATTATAATTCTTGTGTTTTTGGATTTGTGTTTCTCTGTAGTAAAATAATGAAATATTATGTAGGCATAACATTTTTACACTATTTGTCGCCGTGTTGTGTAATTATATCCGAAACTTACACGTCAATTACAAGGACCTCGCTGGAGTAGTTGGTAGGGCGTTAGCTCCGAGATTGGAAGGACGCGGGTTCGAATCCTGGGCGATTCATATTTTTTTTATTTTTGGTTGTTTTAATAAAAATTTTTGAAAGTGGTAGATAAGAAAGTTAGTTTAATTTTTAAATAAAATACAAATAACCTGTTAAGTATATTTACTTCGTTTAAATTACCTATATAATAGAAGGATATCTTCTTACGTGCGTACAAAGTACACACACATTCTTTTTTTGTTTAACAACCAATTTTGATCGTGACTAGTGAGTAGTGAGTAACAACTCATTACCTTTTGTTTTTAATTATATCAAACATCTCAGATCTCTCTTTACCCCAGTTAATCTGTGAAAAAAATAATGTGTGTACTTTGTACGCACGTAAGAAGTTATACTTCTATTATATGATTTCAACGAAATCACTATACTTTCAACAGTTTATTTATATTTAATTTAAATATTAAACTAATTTTAATACTTTCTACTTTCCAAGAATTTTTATTAAAACAATACCAAAAATTAAAAAAATAAAAGAACAAAACACACACAAACACATTGAAAAATGCCACAAAGAAATGATTTCTGAACAATAGTTGTTGCCAAAAATTTTAACTAAATGCGTATTTTCTGAAAAAAATTATATAATAATTTACTTACAATCATAAAATGTATAAAAAAAAAATAAAAAAAATTGTAACTGCATTGGGGATCGAACCCGCTTCCCGTCGATCCCGCCGATCGAAATTCAAAGTGCTTTCCCATTGCGCCATCTTCGCGTATCTGTCATGTGGGAATACACACCAACTGAACGTTTACACCATAAACTTTTGACAGTTGTTTATTACTTATATGAATTTAATCAAATTAGTTTAATTTTTGTGGAATTAAAGGAATATTTTGTGGAATAACAATATATTAGGTAAATATTGATAGAAATTTTGATGGTAATCAAATTACGTAAATCAAAGCATTAAGTACATACTATTTTGGTAGGTTCATTTTAAATTTTCCAAATAGGTAGGTACCTATGTAATTTTTTATTAGGATACTGAAACATTTACAATTATTATGTACCTGTCGCTTTTAAAAATTATTTAAAAAGTCACTACAATTATAAACTTGCTTTTTTCTCTGCCATCACATATCACAACAATAAAAACTAATATACACAACATTTGCTTATCCCGTTTATCCATAATCTCCATATTGAACAATTATTGACAGATGATTTTAACACCCAATCAGATCCCGTATAACGTTTGAGCGACTAATATACCACACGGTCGGTGTGCGCATGCGCTCGGGAAAATAAAAATTCACCCTCGTGCCTAAAGAAGTATATGACAGCTGGACGTGGGGCACATCTTTTCACAAGACAATTCTTTTTGACATGTTTTATTTGATTCCTCGAAAAACTTTATTGATTGTTCAGTGTTTCAGCCATCTTCTTCTTAACGTGCCCTATCAAGTCCCCTTGACGTTGGCGATTAACTTGGCGAAACTGTCTCTGTCTCGAGCTATTCTAAATAGTTGCTCTGCTTTCTTTATACCTGTCCACAGTGTCCACTTCCTGATATTCTCCAACCAAGAGTTTTTCTACCAATTTCTCTGCGTCCTTCGATTTTACTCATCATAATACGTTGAAGAATATTATATCGGTCTCCCCTCACTATACGTGTCCAAAATAGGCCATCTTTCTCCATTTGCTTTATCAAGCAGCTCGGGAGTAGCATTTGCTCTCTTAAGAACTGCCACATATGTCAGCATAGCTGTCCATGCTATTTTTAATGTACGTCTGTGCAGCCACATTTCAAAGGCCTCCAAACGATTAATGGTGAATATTTTTAATGTCCATGCTTCGACACTGTATAAGAGGACTGACCAAATGTAACATTTAATCATACGCTGTATAAAACGTCAGCTATTTTATCTTGTATGATAGCCAAAACATGTCAAGCATCTCCTTTAGCTTTATTAAAGCTGGGAATAAATATGGTTACAGTTTTTCCGATTGTAATTGGCCAACAATTTTTGTTCAGTTAATTGTTTTATAACATTAGCTTGACCATGAAGACGTTTAGTCACCATTTTTTTTTATTTATGTTTATATTTTCTGTCTATGCACGCTGCATGCCTGTAATTTTACTTTCGAAGCCTTCATATAGCCTTCACACCAAGTGTGCGGTAAGCGCACACAATATTTACAACATTATTACAAATTTTGAACGTATATGTGCCAGACCTCTCTTTTTGCCAAACACAACAAACCAGGTCTGAAAAAGTAATCTCAATTATTGAACAATTTTTTTCCTCTTTTAATAACGACGGTCTAGGAGATTTTTCAGTATGATGATCCTTAGTTTTTCTCCTATTGAAGTACCTATCCGATTTCACAGTTGAGGATAACATTACCAGTTCATACCTTTGAGCTAAAATAACATTTTTTAAGAAAAAAAAATTAAAACGTTTTTTGATGAAATTTCTTAAGATTCTAGGCAAAGCAAACAGCAAGGCACGCACACGGTGTAGTGCACTGTATAGTAAAACAATTGATTTAGTCTACAAATTATAAAAGAAACATTATTGAAATGAATAGTTATGTAAATCTTAAATTATAGCACTTAACGAGGAAGTTGTCACTTAACAGTATCATCAGTATCATTTTGCTCCTCACCAGATGAATTGATAGCGTTTTTACTTTGACCGAATCTGTCAGTCTCTTCTAGGATGGCTTAACAAAGTCCGAAACAGATTATTTTCTTTCGATGTTTGACTGACAAGTTAGGCACTCCTAGGTTGGACTAAAAACACTTCAGTCAATGGCTGAAAATCGAATTTATTTTGGGGGTTTGACTAAGATCGTTAGTCCGACATGCGAACATGTCAAAAAATAACAATAACAATAAAATTAGATAAATCGTCAATATACAGTATATACATAAGAGTATTAAAATAAAGCAAAAACAAAAACAATATATTGCAAAATTTATATAAATGGCAAATTAAACATAAAACAAATAAAATACAACATTACATTAAATTTACAATTAAGATGCAGTAGAAATAAACAAACCAAGACACGTTAAATGCTACTAGGAGCACTCCCGGCTCATAATTTACAATGTATGTACAATGTAAATCGCAAATCATGATTTCCAAAGTTTATACATTGTAAGCATTTAACGTGTCTTGGTTTGTTTATTTCTGCTGCATCTTGATGGTAAATTTAGTATAGGAACTAATAAGTTTAAGCTGTTGCATATGAAACCCAAGTTACTTAGTTACTCATTAAGAAATTCTTCTATTAAATAATATGGTCTTTTAAATAGATAGGTTTTTGTCATTTTACGGAACTTTGGGAAATATGTTGCCGATTTAAGTTGTAATGGGAGATGGTTGTATAGGTTTTTGCCGAATATAATATAAATTTCTTTACTAACTCAATGGACATGATCGGTAAATAAATATCAAAGGTTGAATTTCTGGTGGAGTAGAGGTGATTAGGCCTTGCTGAAAAGACATGAAGGTGTTTATGAATTAAACAAACCGTTTCTAGAATATATAAAGATGGAAGTGTTACAATACTGTGATCTCTGGAGTAACTTCTGCAATGTGTAGTTTTTATGAGGCCAAACAGATATCTTATTGCTCTTTTTTGCAATTTAAACATAACATCAGATAGAGCAGCTGTATAAGAACCCCAAAAAGGAAGACCATATCGAAGATGAGACTCGAACAACGAAAAATATGTTATTTTAGAAGATGCTAAATTAATTTCATTTGAAATAGATCTTATTGCATAGCAAGCTCAGGCGAGTCTCTTACTTAACGAATCGATATGAAGGGACCATTCGAGGTTGCTGTCTAAAAAATACCAAGAAATTTTACAGAATCAACGGTACTGATCTGGCTGTTATTAAGAGGCAAAGGTTGAAGAGCTCCTTTATAGGATAATGCTACTGTCTTATCCACGTTAAAAGAGAGTAGATTAGAGTCAGACCAGGTCTTTATCGTCAGTAGATCCGAAGTTGTAGTTGCATGAAGAGTTGCAATAGTTGAGTTGCTCCAAGTAATACTGGTATCATCAGCAAAAAGAAAATTTTTTCCATCGATTTTTAAATTAGTGATGTCATTTATAAAGATAAGGGAAAGTAGAGGACCCAATACTGAACTTTGTGATATACCACATATAATATTTTTGAGACTTGAGTCAGTATCATTTGCTATAACCAGTTGTTTCCTATTATCCGAGTAGGATTGGAACCAATTCAAAGAAATACCTCGAATTCCGTAAAAATTGGGTTTTTTTTATCAAAATATCGTAATTTACTCAATCAAAAGCTTTGACATAGTCACAGAAAACAGTGGCAGTATAAAGATTATTGTTTGTTTAGTGCTTGGTATACCTCATGTAGTACAGAAAACATGGCATCAGTGGTACATTTATTAGTTAAAAAGCCGAATTGATTTTGTGATAAAATGTTGTATCAGCGAGAAAGGACATAAGTCGAGTTTTAATGAGTCTCTTAATAATTTTGGAGAGCACCGGTAGTAAGGCAATAGGTCTATAGTTGCAAGCATTATATTTTTCACCACCCTTATCAAGAGGACTCTGGAAATTTACCTTTTTCGAAGGAATCATTAATTAGCGAGACGAGGATTTCCAACACATTTTCTGTGAGATTAGAGAAAATTTTTATAGATAGTCCATCAGTACTACAGAATGATTTGCTTTTGATACTATTGATTATTCTGATCAGTTCAGAGTTATCGACTGGTCTTAAAAATAATGAATTCGAGACCTTTCTTGAATTAGGAAGATAGGAAATGGAATAGTTCGTGTTATATTTTTACTCACATTAACGAAGTATGCGTTTAGACTTTCAGGGTTTGGAAGGGAAAATGTAAGTGCTGTGTGAGTTTAATTTCGAAGATCGTTTATTATGAACCAAGTTTCTTTTGCAACACTTTTAGAGCTTCCCAGATGATTTTGATCATCATCATCATGGCATCTACACTCCTAGTGGAGTGATTGCCACCCTCTTTGGGCTCTTCCGATTCGTTTGTCTCGGTGAATCAATCCGAATTAATATTTTGGTTTTACAACTGTGTGACCTAGCATCTTCTACAATTTTTCTCCATTCATTCCTATTTTTGCTTAGTACGATTTTGATAGTAGGCTTTTTTAGCTGATTTGATAAGTTTTATATACTTTGCCCTGTAGTTCGTGATATATTCAGTGACAGAAACGTTGGTAGTAAATTTCTTGATGTATAGTAGTGAACGCATATTCTTGGCTGATATGCGAATACCTTTACCTATACCATTAGTAACCCATGTTTTGCGATGTTTGCGATGTTTTGGTTTAATTGTAATTAACGGAAATGCCTTATTGAAGATACAGAGAAGCTTATCTAGAAAAACACTGAAATTATAGTCCACGTCCATAGAAGGAAATCGCCACTCAAAAGTTAAGCATAAATTATGGAATTTAAGAAAATTCTGAGCGGAAAAGATCCTTCCTAAACGTCGGGTTTTCGAGGAGGGTTTGCTGAAGATGTTAAACTTCGTATACACTGCTTCATAATCAGATAGTCTTGTATTAATAACTGTAGAGCAGACGTCAATTAGTGAGAAATCTGAGACAATATAATTGATTCTGGTAGATGTAATGCTTGTAGGAGAATTAACGTGCATTGAGAGACCATACTATTTAAATAATATGTTGGCCAAGGGCACTTGGGCAGCAGCATAATTAATCAAACCTAGGAGCGCCCGAACTTCGAGGTTTAACTATAACATGTATACAAAAAACGAAAACGCGAAAGACAAAATTATAAAACGTGCTTACGTTACGGTTACGAATCATAGATTATAGCGTTGAATCTTGAACAAAAATTCAGTTTTAAAATGTAACATAAAAATCAGAGCTACTCTGTACATGCAGCACCACTAACTTTTTTATTTAACTTTCTGAATGTAACAATTACTACATAAACTTCTGATCACTGTTTTTAACCTCATCAAATATTAAATTGACATATATTGTGAAATCGTAAGTGCCGTCAAAAAGCCACGTGCTGTATGGGGTGGGCAACAAACATTGGTAAAGGGTCTCCGTAAAGAACTACCTGTCAATCAACAATCAAGAAAATGATATAAAATCAGAGCGGCGTTATAGGCACTGGTTATTTTTGTTAAGACTGCGGAAAGTAGTGTAAATGTGGAGAACTATGGGTGAGTCTTATTATTTATTATACAGTGCGCTGGAATAAGTGTTACCCCCCTTATTAACTTATTTATTTTTCGCACATAAGCGAGAAACTCGGACAGGTCGATTTTTAAAATAATCGTAGTATATTATACCATCAACGTTTCGAACTTTACGCGATCCCTCTTCAGGTGAGAGGCAGAACTTTGACTTTTTTAAATGGTAAAGTACACGATGTGATACCTCATTTAAAAGCTTTTAAAATGCTGATTACGAAAATGTATAATACTTTACTTATATTTGAGAGCGTAGGCACAAAATTTCTGTCGAATTCTTTTTAAACGCATTCATTTTTTTGAATTCTGAGAAAACTAATAAGTATTTTTGAAAAATTTAAACTCAGAATGAAAGATTAGATTATTACGGAGGACATAAAGTTCCTTAGACTAAACAAAAAGTTTCTTTTGAATAATACATTTGAAATTAAAAATAAGACTAAATTTTCTCTTTTTTCACCCCTGTGACTTATTAAAATAAACATTATAGAAGTTCTTAGGGACTCTCTACCGTCTATGCGTTTACATTTTTCAAAAATACTTATTAGTTTTCTCAGGATTTGAAATAAAAAATGAATGCATTTAAAAATAATTCGACCGAAATTTTGCGCCTACGCTCTCAAATAGGACTAAAGTATTATCCATTTTTGTATTCAGTATTTCAAATGATTTTAAATGAGGTATCATATGATGTACTTTCCCATTTAAAAGAATCAAAGTTAAGCCTGTCACCTGAAGAGGGATCGCGTAAAGTTCGAAACAGTGATGCTATAATACTGCGGTCCGCACCCTGGGGTCGCGACCCCGTGTGGGGTCGCGAAAGATTTTTATGGGGTCGTCAAAAAAGTAAAAAAGTCAATTTGTAGGAAAATAAGTTTGTGGATAGACGAAATCAGTGCTGAAAACTACGGGATGTTTGTATGTTCGGAGAAATTTTCTGAAGAAATCAATATAAAGCTCGAAGAAGAAATTAAAACCAAAATCATCATGCATCTTACCAGCCTTAAGTAAGACTTGGTAATACGATTCCCAGATACGTCACACGGCGACCAATGGATATTGTTCTGAAGCTATTTCCTTGTGGCATTTTTATGATTAATTATTTAGATGGGAAATAAGCCACAATTAAATTGAAAAAATAATTTTATTATTGTTTCAATGGATAATTAATCCATTCACTTGTGATACTTAACACTGTGAAGATGAACTTAAAAGAAAAGGAACAGATGATCGATTTATTGTCCGATGAAAGCCTTCGATCTATTTTCAAAACCACGGATCTATCCAAGTTCTGGATAATGATGGAAAATGAATATCTACTGTTATACAAAACATCTCTGCTGAAATTTCTGCCATTCGCATTTACATACCTGTGCGAGACAGCTTTCTCCACATTGACTGCTATAAAAACAAAATATCGCTCCAGACTTAACGTAGAACCTGATTTGAGGGTGTCTCTTTCTGATAATATCACCAAGAATTAATATACTGACTGCAAGTGCGCAAGCACAAGGTTCACATTAGTTTGTAAACTTACGTATATGTACCTATTTTTTTTTAATAAAATGTTAAAATAATTGCTTGTCTTATTTAATGCCATCATAAATATTATGTTAAATCCATAGTTTGCTCTAAAATTACTTTCCAAAATAAATAAACTCTTCAACATAATTTACAAAATAAAAACAGTTAAGTACAACATAAAGGATAATTGAAGTTTACCTTAATTTCGTCCTGAACCAACCTTTGCACTTGTTAATTTAGTAATTTTTTTCTGGGGTCGCTCATAACTCTTTTTTTAATTTTGGGGTCGCAATATCAAAAAGGTTGCGGACCGCTGCTAATATACCATGATTATTTTAAAAATCGACCCGTCCGAGCTAAAAATAAATAAGTTAAAAAGGGGGATACTTATTCAAGCGCACTGTATATTATATACACTCGGGTGCAAAAAAATCGATCCACTTAAAAAATTGGTCAATTTGATGTCACGAATTTCCTAAACCAGTTGTCCGATTTAAGTGATTTTTTTACCATGTTATAGCCTTATTCATTAACAATATCGCTGTAATAATATTGTTGCTAGACAGGTAAACTGTCATTGAGTACTGGGTGTACGAATCAAACTGTGTTTTTTTCTCAAAGTTCGCATCACCCTGTGGACTATTCTAGCATTTATAAAATACTGAAATTAAAACCCTACTATAGCCTCAGGTCTTCTTAACATTCTGTTTTTAGATTCATTCGCTTATGTTGGATAATAAAAAAGTTAGGTACTTTAACAACTGGTCATATTCTTCATCAGTACAGGGTGTTTCTAAATAAGTGCGACAAACTTTAAGGGGTAATTTTACATGAGAAAGTTTGCTTTATAATCATACGTCCGCAAACGCTTCGTTTCCGAGATACGGGATGTTCAATTTTTTTTACAAACTTAAAACAATTAAATTTAATACAATTTGAATTTAATATTCACCATTGGCGCGCAAACGGGTATTATCACCGATCATATTACCCGTATACAAGCCAATGGTGAATATAAAATTCTTAATTGTATGTCAAAAATGTGCAATAACTACGTCTTAAAACCCACCAAATTTCATTTGCATATCTCAACTGGTTTTAAAGCAATAAATAAATCGTCAGTTTGTAAAAAAAAATTGAACATCCCGTATCTCGGAAACGAAGCGTTTGCGGACGTATGATTATAAAGCAAACTGTCATTATTTTCTCATGTAAAATAATTACCCATTAAAGTTTGTCGCACTTATTTAGAAACACCCTGTACTGATGACGAACATGGCCAGTTGTTAAAGTACCTAACTTTTTTATTATCCAACATAAGCGAATGAATCTAAAAACAGAATGTTAAGAAAACTTGAGGCTATAGTTGGGTTTTAAGAGGAAACAGTAGCGATCAACAGGTAGCGAAAACGCGTTCCAAGATTGCGGCTGTAATTTTTAATATTTTTTCGAGATATTTGGCACGCTTATTCGTAATATAATAAAGAATGGCGGTACAGAGCCGAATTTTAAAAATATATTAATATGTGGAAATTACTCTGTAATTAAATAAAATATTAAAAAAACGAGCCTGTACCGCCATTAAGAAGAACAAAAAATACACTTTCTTCAAATAAACGTTTTTATCCGATGCCTAGATTTTGGGTCATTTTGGAACTACTAAAATTTTTTATTTCATTAGTAGTTCCAAAATGACACAAAATCTAGGCATCGGATAAAAAAGTTTATTTGAAGAAAGTGTATTTTTTTGTTCTTCTTAATGGCGGTACAGGCTGGTTTTTTTAATATTGTATTTAATTACAGAGTAATTTCCACATATTGTACCGCCATTATTACGATATGTATACATGTATGTATATACATATTGTATATGTACCGCCATTCTTTATTATATTACGAATACGTGTGCCAAATATCTCGAAAAAATATTCAAAATTACAGCCGCAATCTTGGAACGCGTTTTGGCTACCTGTTGATCGCTACTGTATCACCTTAATTTCAGTATTTTATAAATGCTAAAATAGTCCAGAGGGTGATGCGAACTTTGAGAAAAAAACATAGTTTGATTCGTACACCCGGTATACAATGACAGTTTACCTGTCTAGCAACAATATTATTACAGCGATATTGTTAATGAATAAGGCTATAACACGGTAGAAAAATCACTTAAATCGGACAACAGGTTTAGGAAATTCGACCATCAAAAGTGACCAAATTTTTAAGTGGATCGATTTTTTGCACCTGAGTGTATTTAACATGTTTTACTTTTTTTGGTTATTTAAAAATGTAGTAGAAGTAGTATTTATTAAATTAGTAATTTATATAAGCCATAACAGATCCATATTTATACAATACTTTCTTCATTTTTAAATGCTGTCTCCCAATCAGAGATTGGACATCATCATCACTATCTTTACTTTATCTACCACTGCTCTAAAATCTAATCCTACTAATCCTTTTAATTTTTCAACCATGACACTCTTCTTCATCCAATACCGAGTGATTCCTCCTCTTATCTTTCCTCGAATCAACAATCTTAGCATTTCTTCTTACCATTCTAATACTGGTCTTCCTCTCCTTCTTCTAATCCATGGAACATAGTTTAATGCCTGTTTTGGGCCATCGTTTAGCATTCATTCACATTACATGCCCGTACCATAAAAGCTGCTTGTATTCTATTGTATCTACGGTATTGTAGATACTTCCTATTCTTCTTCTTATTTCTTCATTTGGGATGCGATCAAGTCTAGATATCCGACATGCTCTTATTAGTTAGTCCATTTCTACTACATACTTCCAGTTTTATCTTATCTTTCATCTCCATTTGCCAATATTCAAATCCATATGACAAAATTATCTACAACCGACATGTAGATTGTCATCTTGGTTTGTAAACTAATTTTAAAAGACCAAAGTAACAAGATTAGTATTTGTATCACATTTCGGCCCGGTTGTATTTTCTTCTGAATATCCCGTTTCGATACTCCTTCCTTTGCTATTACCCTAGGTATTTAAATTCTGTTTTGTTTATGTTATAGTCAAAGCTCGAATTTCAGGCACTCCTAGGTTTGACTAGACAATCCTCAGGTCTGACTGACGATCTTAGTCAAAGCCCGAAATAAATTACAGTTTCGGCCTTTGACTAGTCAAACCTAGGAGAGACTAAGTTGGTCAGGCAAAGGTCGAAATTTAATTTTATGAAATCGGGGTTTGACTGGTCAAACACCGATCAGCTATTAAAATGTCGTAATTTGTTAGAATAGGTTTAATAAAACTTCATTTTTTAATTTTAATGTTTATTATTCTTATATTGTCCTCCAAATTTAGAATCTTTTGTACTAAGTTCTCTTAGAGACAGCTTAACGTCTGGAACATCTTCGAAATTAAGAAAATTCTCTTTGCATTCTCTTATTTGATTTCTTAAAAAAAGAAAGTTTATTGTTATATGTTTATTGTTTATTGTTTATATGTTCCGTATTTCGTACCAACTCTATATAAACCGTCAATTGTTTTAGTTTTTATGATACCCAAAATATTTCGAGCATCTCCTTTGGCTATATCAAAGCTGGGGATAGATATTGTTACACAGACAGAAAAAATTAAAATAAATATAGGAAAGGCGATTGAAGGTCTTCATGCCGAGGCTAATGCTAAGAAACAATTAAGTGAAAAAAAAATTCCTCCAATTTCGATCGGAAAAACTATAACAATACCTATCCCCAGCTTTGATTGAGCCAAAGGAGATGCTCGAAATATTTTGATTATCACACAAGATAAAACAATTGACGGTTTATATAGAGTTGATACGAAATAGGGAACAATAAACAAACTTGTTTCAAGAAATCAAATAAGAGAATGCAAACAGAATTTTCTTAATTTCGAAGATGTTCCAGACTTTAAGCTGTCTCTAAGAGAAATTAGTACAAAACATTCTAAAATTTGAGGACAAGGCTTTATAAAATGCTACTGCAATAAGAAATGCTCTTTAAACGTTTAAAAAGTTTAACGTATTGTGCCACTCTAAATGCCATAATGCTTCAACATGTGAGAATAAACACTTTACCTCATTTTATATTAATAGCTGATCGGGGTCTGAGTAGTCAAAAACCGATTTCATCAAATTAAATTTCAACCTTTGCCTGACCAACTTAGTCTCTCCTAGGTTTGACTAGTCAAAGGCCGAAACTGTAATTTATTTCGGGCTTTGACTAAGATCGTCAGTCAGACCTGAGGATTGCCTAGTCAAACCTAGGAGTGCCTGAAATTCGGGCTTTGACTATAACATTTATATTGATTATCCAGCTATTCTGTTTTGTTTGTATTGATTTTCCAGCCTTAAAATCTTATTTTTTGATATTCAGATTCCCAGGTATTTGTATTTATCAACTGTTCCTATCGGTATATCTTCCTAATATGTGTTTGTTTGTATATTTATTTTCTTCTTTGTATTAATCCTTTTTTGTTCCTAGTCCGTTTCTGAATTCAAACTGACTATCTATCATCTTCTATCATATCGCACTATTCTTCTACCAGTTTTTTATTTATACGACCATGTATTATTTTCAAGAATAATTTGAGAACATGACTTATTAATGTTTATTTTCTTTAAGATGTTTTCAGCTTTTGGATAAAAACATTTTTTCGTCTTTTTCTTGTATGATTTTTCTTATCACTTTCATTTTCATTTATTTTCAAAACCAAAAGTTCATTTCTTATTGCTTATCTATTGTTCGTGCAAATAGTTTGATTCTGAGCTTGGATTTTACAACGAAATAGTCTGTATCACTATCTTCTTCTTCCAGCGCCCTGCTTGTTGCGAACGTTGGCTATGAACATGGCAATTCTGATCTTGCTTACGGCACTTTTGAATAGTTCGACCGATGTGAGCCCGAAGCACTTCCGCAGATTTTGGAGCCACGAGTGTCTTCTCCTGCCTGGCCCTCGCTTACTGTCTATTTTCCCCTGGATAATCAATTACAGTAGTATCACTATCTGGTCCTCTTATATTCTTATGTCTATTTTGAAGACCGCTCCAATATTCCGCTAAAGATCGTTCTAAAAACAGAAAAGTTGTTTATCTTGATTTATATTTATACATACATACATTACAAATAAATATTAAAATCATTTCTAAATTATTTATCTTAAATAGGCCGTACACTGCCCTCTCCTGTGCCGTGTAGAGTTTGTGGAGACAGATCTTTCGGAAAGCATTACGGAGTCTATTGTTGCGATGGATGTTCATGTTTCTTTAAAAGGAGTATAAGAAAGAATGTTTCCTATACTTGCATAGGTAAGTATATTATGTACATATTATTATGTATATCTTTAATAGCGATACATTCGCCATTATATCAAAGACAATATTTCGAATTAATTTACCACGAATCATCAAATTCAATTGTAGCTAATAAAAGTTGGTTTCCACGTTAACAAAAATAAAGAGAGTAATTCAATTTCGACGTTACGCTCTGTGCCGTTCCGAATATAATGTATAGTAACTAATTGTAGCCATTACGAATTGCCGCCGTTACGAACTGTCACGGTTACGAAATATCCGTTACCAATTGTGAGGTTACGAACTGTTGCGTTACGAGATGTCTTGTTACAGTGATGTTACGGTGATTTCCATGCGTATTGTTCTATTGGAAATAGAACGGCAAATATTTATGTTATTTTTAAATTTTTTATGGATATACCTAGATACTTTACCTACCTACTTCTCTTCTTTGTGTCTTGGATTGCAAAAATGTCTATATTTTTCAAACGATCGTTTTACTCTAATAAAATTTAAAATAATAGTTATTAAAAAAGAACTTTGATTTAGGCCAAATTTCTGGTAACGCTTTCGTGGTTTCTATAATTTGAAAACCATACGAATACTGGGTCAAAGAAGGTTAGGGGAGATCTAAGAATTGTATCTCACTTCCTGCCTGCCCAGCATGGCAAAAATTAGGAGTAACCTGATAGAAATAAATAACACTTTTGCAGTAAAACGAAAACTAGAGACGTCTTATATTTCAATTCATTCACAGAGCGTCATCAACGCCCTTACCGGTTTCAAACACAATAGCTTTCATCAGAGAGTGTAAAGACGACTTTCTTTGAATGAATCAAAACAAACCCGACTGCTAGTATCGAATTACAGCAAGGCAAAGGGATACGGGTGCCGTGGCGGCATTTGCTTACAACAAGCGGAAGTTTTAGGCTAAGGCCCTACGGGCGATAGTCAAGTCAAGTCAAATTTATTGATCACATGCGACATTATACAAAGTACATGTATGAGACAAGTCAAATTTACAGACATACATCTTAAAAGGATATAAATTAATAAATACGATAAAACACACTTAAAAGTTATTTTTAGAATATGGCTCTAGCTCACAAATGTATTGATGTAGAGTTGGTGCAAAACCCCGTGAACCTTGAAAATGCGTATGTATAACCGAAATATAATGAAGCCTAAAAACATACGACTATTTTATTTGCTGCGAATTGCGCGACAGGGTCCCATCTGCACCCTGATATTTTCAGTAATGTCGGATTCAATCGTTTCGTTCGTATATTGACGTCACCAAATGAATGAATTAGGTTTAACACCTACGAAAGTTTGGCTGATGTAAATTCATTCGTATACCTATCTTTGGTAATTTGTTAAAGAAACTTGTGGCTGCATAATGTGTGCTACCTTCAAACAAAACAGAACGATGTTGTGGAAGCACAAAGTGATTGTCTGTGAATCTTGTTGAATAAAAATAGTTAACAATTGAATATAATAATTGAGTCAATACTCGCAATCTTAAGTTTGTATTTTTATTAGTTGTTATATAATCATGGGGCAACCGGTTTCGAGTCTTACAATATATGACTCATCATCAGGCCCAGTACAAAAGTCTTCTCAATACAAGTCGGGCCTGACGTCTTTTTTTTGTACTGGGCCTGATGATGAGTCATATATTGTAAGACTCGAAACCGGTTGCCCCATGATTATATAACAACTAATAAAAATACAAACTTAAGATTGTGACTATTGACTCAATTACTATATCTAATTGTATAATGGACTCGCATTGGCAACCCTTTCATCATTTAAACATGGTTAAATTGAAATTTATTAAATTCATAAATTTTGCAATGTAGATACATTATACACGAAAATATATACAGACCAGGAATTGTAAGAATATTGTTTTGTCTAAAGGCTGTATGACACTATGCATTTTCTTGTATCATTTCTAATATCGTTTCTGATATCGTTTCTTGTATACATTTTCTTGTATCATTTCTTGTACGTACATTTGTGCCCTGTATGACACTATGCAAGTTCTTGTATCGAAAATTGTATGAAATTCGGCACGTGATTGGTCGAAATTTTGTTTGTCACCCTGTGTCACGTTATGGTAGTACTGCATACTGCATCTACAGCTACAGCTGATTTTGAAGATTTTATAAAATTTATAAACTTTTAATTAACATTTTAATGTTAACCAGAATTTTACGTTGACTGTTTGAGGTTGATTATTTGTGTTTTTATTTTGTTTTGATATTTGTGCTAAATTATTTGCATTAGAATTATCTTCAGTTTGATCCAAATTAGGAACTATTGTATTTTCGTCTATTAAAAAATTATGCACCATGAAACCTAAATTTATAGTATGAACTTTACTAGGAGCTAAATATATGATTCTTAGTAGACCAGTAGTCCATACCAAACGGTATATTAGTATCAATAAAAGATTTATAAATAATACCTACAAAAACACAAAATAAATTCATCAATACATTATCCCATTTTCATTTCAGCCGCCATTATGAGTAAGTAATTATGACATTTTAGATGTTTTACCAGCAGGTTTTACGTTTTTGCTCTTTGCGCAGAAATTGGCGCAGTTCTTGTACAAGAATCTGTGTCTGACTCAAATTCTTGTATCGTTTCTGATATCGTTTCTTGTATCTGTGTATGACACTATGCATTTTTTTGACATATCAGAAACGATATTAGAAATGATACAAGAAAATGTATAGTGTCATACAGCCTTAAAGATGCCTCTACAAGAATCTCTAAATTTCATTTTATACATTATCCTAATAGCTCTTTTCTGAAGTACGAATATCTGCTCTAATTCAGAGGTACAACCCCAGACTTCAATGCCATATTTGGCTATTGAGTAAAAATGGGCAAAGTATACTGTTTTAATATTGATGTATTAAAGAGACGTGAAAGAATTCTCAATGCACAACATGCGCTACTTAATCTGGATTTCAAATTAAAAATGTGGTTTGACCATTTACAATTACTGTCTAAAAGGACCCCAGCAACTTCGTGCAGTCTGTTTTATCTATTGCTGCTTGTATAGTGGCTTGATGGTTTAATAAATTATTTGACGTGAAAATCATATGTTTTGATTTCTCTTCATTCAAAACTAGTTTGTTGGATAAGAAATAACTGTTGATAATTGCGATGATGCGATAATTTACGGCGCCGTAAGAGCAGTAAACCTAACGAGGCATTGGTTGACTAACTCCTATTTCATCTACAATTGGTGGAGGAGTTAGTCAACTAATGGGTAATGGTTACGGCCCCGTAAATTATCGCCCGTGTGGCCTTTCGCTTACCCTAATATAATTAAAAATAACTTTAAAAAAAAAAAAAATAAAATCAATGGAAAAATCCCAAGAGTTGGCTGTATACCATAGTTTAAAAAACCTATACAGCAGTAAAAACTTCAAATTGTATTTTGGTATAAAATAGTTTATTTAAAACTTCTAAAAGTCATCCACATGGATTGCAAAACGTTTTCGTTCTGAACAGAACATCTTCAGTGCATTCCGCAAAGTAGTTGTAACTAGCACACCAATGAAGGTGGTAACTTCAAAATATATGGCTTACATTATACCTTATGAGTAAGGTATAATCTTCATAATGTATCTTACTTCATAAGGTATAATGTAAGCCATATATTTTGAAGTTACCACCTTCATTGGTGTGCTAGTTACAACTACTTTGCGGAATGCACTGAAGATGTTCTGTTCAGAACGAAAACGTTTTGCAATCCATGTGGATGACTTTTAGAAGTTTTAAATAAACTATTTTATACCAAAATACAATTTGAAGTTTTTACTTCTGTATAGGTTTTTTTAAAAAAAAAACTTTTATTGAGACCAATTTTCTGGAAACGCCTTCGCGGTTTTTTTAATTAGTAAACCATACAAATACTGAGGCAAAGAAGGCTAGGGGAGATCTGAGAATTGCATAAGTTCCTACCTTCTCAGCATGGCAAATATTCAAGGAAAACTTAGTCCCACCTACTCTGTTAGGAGTAAACTAAAACTAATATGTAAAAATAAATAACAGTTTTGCTAGAAAACGTATCGTTTGTAAATTATCGACACCTCAAAGGTGTTATCAGAAAATTGGACTTAATAAAAGATTTATTTTAATATTATTCTTAATTTTATTAGAGGAAAACTTTCTCTTATTGTATTAAACCGGTATTAAAAGTATTATTTATGTCTATGTTTTTATTTATCAATTCTTCTACTATTTCCTGGTCATTTGTGTTGAAAGAAGTGATGTCCTATGTTGCCAATTGATTTTATGCTTAATTTTTCTTCACGTTTTCCCTGTCCTTGCATGCTTTATCATCATGAGATTGCGTAGGATTGCGAGGCTTTATCAGTTCTTTAATTAAGCCTTATTCTGATTCATAATGTGTAGGTTGCTAACTTGGCCCATCAATTCTCCTCTTTTATCAGGTCTTGGGACCGAATGTTAGCATGAACACGGCTTCTGATCTACTTAATCTATCCAGTCTTCGCGCTCAAAACCCATAGGTAGTGTTTAATATTGTTGGAATTCAACTTTATTATTTTTGTTAAGTGTTATAATACACATGTGGGGTCTTCCTTCATGGGTGGGCCAATTCTCCGAATGCATTAGGGCGATAAACTCTTACCTAAGGTTGCACATGTTACAAGGGATGTGAATGTCAGAACTGTATGTTAGTGTTAGTTCTGCGTTCGATACAGTAGTCTAGAAGAATATCTCGTTGTAGAAACACGTATCTTAATTTCTTTGTATATTGTAATATTACGGTTTTTCGGTTAAAATAAATAGTCTGTTTAGTATTATTTGTACCTTTTATTATCTACTATTTCTAATAGGTTCTGGGCTCAGTTACGTTGTTAGCTCACCTGTATTAAGATAATAATTAAAAGTGTACAGTCGCGAAATTTTCGTGTTAACCGAATACATAATGGCGGAGAGTGCGAAATATAACGTCGAAAAGTTGAACGGCAAGAACTATCAATTTTGGAGTTATTTAGTGAAAATGTTACTCATCAATGCTGATCTATGGGAAATAGTTTCGAGTGAGTTACCATTAGAAGCAGATTGAAGCAGTTCTTGGAAAAAACAAAATGATAAGGCTTTGTCAACTATAGCCTTACTTGTTGACGTTAATCAATTAGTGCATATCCGGAACAGGGAATTCGCGCGCGATGCGTGGATAGCGCTAAGGGAGTATCATCAGAAATCAAGTTTGTCTAGTATGGTGTTTTTGTTAAAGCAAATCTGTAGGCTATCGCTAGAGGAGAATGGTGATATGGAAGCACACATTAGTTTATTCCTAGAATCGTTGAATAAACTGGCCGCCTTAGGGGAAGAAATTAAGGACAGGTTCTCAGCAGGAATTTTGCTGGGAAGTCTTCCAGACTCATACAGTTTTTTGATTACAGCGCTGGAAAGTAGGCCATCGAGTGAATTTACTCTAGAATTTATTACGAGTAAATTAATAGATGAGTACAGGAGACGTCAGGGAGCTTTGGGAAGAAATCAGGAGGAGTCGGTGATGAAGTCAGTATACGAGGGTAACAAAAATAATGGTACTGCAAGGGCAGAAGCAAGGCAGTGTTATTTTTGTAACCGGAAGGGCCATTTTAAACGAGATTGCTTTAAGTACAAAGCGTTTAAGAAGGAAAAGGCCAATAAAGTCACTGAAGGTACTGATGATGCATGTTTTATGGTCAATTATAGCTCAAGGGACGGAAAAAGGGATTCTGCTTCGTGGTATGTGGACTCAGGAGCTTCGAGCCACATGGTTAATTACAAAGGATTCTATACCCAATTTGACGGTAGCAGAAAGGGCGTTGTAAGTTTGGCGGAGAAAGGGCAATACTCCGAGGTTCAGGGTATAGGGACAGGACTTATTGAGTGCGTGACTGGATCGGGAGTGGAAAATTTAAAAATCGACGAAGTGTTGTATGTGCCGGGATTAGACTCAAATCTGCTTTCGGTGAAAAAGCTAACAAGTGCGGGACATAATGTGCAATTCGATAAAAACGAGTGTAAAATCGCTTTACACGGAAAAGTCGTCGCGAGTGCGGTGCCTTCACCGGACTTATACAAACTTTCAACTGTGGACCATGGATTCAGTGCTGTGGAGCACTTCAGCAACTGTCAACATGCATGGCATAGACGGTTTGGACACAGGGACATGGATGCAGTCAAACACTTAATGGAAAAGAAAATGGCAGTCGGGATTGATATGACAGACTGTAGGATTAGGGAAACTTGTGAATGCTGTATGAAAGGTAAAATTTTACGTAAGAGTTTTCCAAAATTTTCTCATAGCAATACATTTAATATTCTTGACTTACTACATTCGGATATTTGCGGGCCCATGAAGACTGTTACTCCAGGGGGTAAACGTTATATTTTGACTTTAATTGATGATTTTTCTAGATATACAACTATATATTTATTAAATCATAAAAATGAAGCGGTAAAATGTATAAAAGAGTTTATAGAATTTGCGAGTAATCAGTTAGGTAGGGTTCCAAAAGTAATTAGGTCGGATAGGGGTGGCGAGTACGTAAATAATAATTTAAGGGAATTTTTAAAGGGTAAAGGTATAAAAATTCAATATACAGCGGGGTACTCTCCAGAACAAAACGGGGTTGCAGAGAGAAAGAATCGATCTCTAGTTGAAATGGCTAGGTGCATGTTAATCGATGCGGGTGTAGCAAAGAAATTTTGGGGGGAAGCGATAGTGACAGCCAATTATTTGCAAAATCGATTACCTACTAAGTCGAAAGAAAAAACGCCCTATGAATTGTGGCATAAAGTAACACCAAATGTGTCGAATTTGCAAATATTTGGGTCTACGGTTTATAGCCACACAAAAGGTGAGTCACTGATATTTGTAGGTTACTCTGATGAATCAAAAGCGTATAGATTGTTAAATGTAGATACAGAACGTATTACAATTAGCCGTAGTGTGGTGTTTTCCAAGAAAAATATATGCGTCGAGAAAAAGGAGGCAAAAAGTGAGGAAATATCCATTGGGTCCATGATGGAACGGGAAAAAATAGAGCCAAACGACGTAGAAGACAAAGAGGTTGCAAATTTTGAAAACACGGAGGAAATAGAAAATTCTACGGATACATCTAACACGTATGAGAGCTTAAGTTGGGAACAATCCCATGACGATGACGGTGATTCTAACTATCAATTAGATACAGATCTCGATATAGAGAATTCAGGTGATCGTAGATCTAGCAGAATAAATAAAAGTATCCCACCTGAGCGCTACATAGCAAAGTTGACAAAATTCCAAGAAGAAGAACCAAGAAACTTTAAAGAAGCGTTTGAAAGAAGTGATAGTGAAAAATGGAAGCAAGAGAAAATCACGTCATTACGGAAAATTTTTTGTAAAAGCAATATTGATATATATTTATATATCAAGGTAATAAATCATGAAAGGGTTTACGTACTTATATACGTGGATGACATTTTAATAGCAGCAAAGGATTCACAGGTAATAATTGATATATTTGAAGAGAAACTAAAATGTAATTTTTATATAAGGAGTTTGGGATTATTACAAGATTATTTAGGTATGAAGATTGAAATGTGCGATAAAGGGATATGTAGTTTAAATCAGGCCAGTTGTATTGACAAATTGCTGAACAAGTTTATGATGAAAGATGGAAAAGAGTTCAATATACCGCTGGATGTTGGATACTATAAGCCTAGCAGAGAAAAGCCGGTGAAAAACAGTGAAATATATCAACAATTGATTGGTGGTTTATTATATATTGCGGTAAATACTAGACCGGATATATTGGCAAGCGTCACCATACTAAGCCAACAGAATAAAAATCCAAATGAAGTAGATTGGAACGAAGCAAAGAAGGCGTTAAGATATTTAAATAAAAGTAAATATAAAAAGCTTATTTTAGGACAAGAAGGGACAGATAGTGCATTATACGGCTATGCAGACGCTGACTGGGCAGAAGACAAGGGGAACTGAAAATCAAATAGCGGGTATATATTTTTATTACGGGGTTCGCCTATAAATTGGGGATGTAGAAAACAGAATTGCGTGTCTCTATCATCAACTGAAGCAGAGTACATAACGTTGGCTGAAGGATGTCAGGAAGCAATTTGGTTAAAACAGGTTATAAAGGAATTTGTGGGTTTAGAGCCGGAATTAGTTATATAGAAAAAGGGGTTGTTAACTTTAGGTATTGTCCTACCGAGGATATGATAGACTATATGTTGACTAAGCCGCTGAATAGGGTTAAGTTAGAGTACTTAAGTAGTAAAGGGGGTCTGTTTGACTAATTCAAAAATAATTTTAGTTGCGAGGGGATGTTGGAATTCAACTTTATTATTTTTGTTAAGTGTTATAATACACATGTGGGGTCTTCCTTCATGGGTGGGCCAATTCTCCGAATGCATTAGGGCGATAAACTCTTACCTAAGGTTGCACATGTTACAAGGGATGTGAATGTCAGAACTGTATGTTAGTGTTAGTTCTGCGTTCGATACAGTAGTCTAGAAGAATATCTCGTTGTAGAAACACGTATCTTAATTTCTTTGTATATTGTAATATTACGGTTTTTCGGTTAAAATAAATAGTCTGTTTAGTATTATTTGTACCTTTTATTATCTACTATTTCTAATAAATATAAGGGCGTAGGTAGGCGCAAAATTTCGCCTCCAATGCTCTTTAAATGCATTATTTTTTTTATTCTGAGAAAACTAATATATATTTTTAAAAAATTTAAAAGCAGAATGAAAGATTATGTTATTACCGTGGGCCGAAAGTTACTGAAATATAATGTTTATTTTAATAAGTTAGAGGGGTGAAAAAAAAAAAGAAAAAATTTACTGTGGTTTTTAATTTCAAATATCTCATTCAAAAGAAACTTTTTGTTTATTCTAAGGGACTGTCGAAACTCGGTAAAAATGTAATATTTCATTCTGAGTTTAAACTTTTCAAAAATATTTATTAGTTTTCTCAGGATTCGAAAAAAATAATGCCTTTAAAAAGCATTGGAGGCGAAATTTGCACCTACGCCCTTAAAATTAAATGACATGTCGATGATTATGGATTTATGGATTTTAACTAAAAGGGAGTCATACTTTCCCTTTAACTTAAAGGGAAAAGTCCTTAACAATTTTACACTTCTTTGTATTTTTGCTTTACTAATGTATAGCCAACCACTTTGAACTTTTTCCTTTGTAAGTTAAAAGAAAGTAGTTATAATTTATAATTCAAGAATCTGTATTCAGACTTTATTTGCTGTTTTTTTTGTATCATATATGTGATTTATTTCAATAAGATATATTTACTGATCAAATCCAAAATCAGATCAAATTCCAAATTCTAATTGCTGAGGATCATGTCGACTTGAGCTACATGATGCGGAAGCTAATAGAAAAATATAACAAATGGGGTCTCGAAGTCTACAGTAACAAAACTGAAGCCATGTGTATTGGAGGAACAAAGCAGTCCATTACATTAGACGATGGGGTAGAAATTAAACACTGTGATGATTACAAGTACCTGGGCATGAACATAAATCAAGATGGAACACTCGATGCTGCAATACATACAGGGTAGAAAAGACATATCCATAATGAACGGCATTTTATGGCACCAAACAATGTCTAAGGCGAACAAACTGCTCATATTAATATTACAATACCATACTTAAAAGTATAATCACATAATATGGTAGTGAAGTTTGTCCACTGAAACAAAGATGACTTTTGGAGAAGGGAAAAAGCCAAATCAAGAAGAAATCGGATAAGTAGCGAATGAGAGAATACGACAAATGATGGGAGTCACACATACAATAATTGATGACATAAAAACAAACCAACTCATATGGTACGGCCATGTACAGGTAATGTCAGATGACAGAATCCCTGTAAAAAAAACGGCGTATTTGGGTCACATCATGCGAAACTAAAAATTCCAGTTCCTTCAACTTATAATCCAGGGTAAAACTGAAGGCAAGAGAGGAATAGGACGCAAGAAAATGTCCTGGCTCCGAAACATAAGGCAATGGACAGGGATTAACGACATATACATAAAGCTACAGCTTTTGCACCTAAATTTAGAGAGTTTGTGGCATACGCAATCCACAACGCCAAAATATTATATTATCTAATTTTAGCCTGAACACCATTGTATTTTCCACTCATAACTGACGCGTTGTCCTAGAACTGCACCCTGCAATTTTTCAAATAAATCTCATCTTTTTGCAAAAATGTCATTAGATAATTAAATATGTATATCATCTTCTTTATGACCGTGATTTGGCAAAAATATGAGAAACCTTTCAACATGAAATCTTCCATGTAACGAAATATCACAGTTAAATGATTGACAAAAATTATTCTATGTGAATAATGTGCTGATTTTTTTTAAGTTTGGGTATGTATGGTGGCCCCCCGGAATGTGGGAGCAACGGGCAGTTGCCCAGCCTGCCCCCTTAAATCCGGCTCTGAGGAAGGCCGAGAAGAAGCTGAAGAGAGGGAATTGAAAAATAACTACATAAAAGAGAAATCCCTTCAGGTCTATGGATAAAAAGAGAAGAATGGCGGTTAGGAGTCGGAAGGCATCGGAGAACGCTGTAAACCGATAGTAGTAGTAGTAGTAGCAGTAGTAGTAGTAGATCTAATTGATTGTTATGTGCTCTGTATTAAACGTTTAGTTATTAAAAATTGTAAATTTTTACATGCAGCAGGAAACAGGCAATGTATTATAGATAAAACTAGGCGCAATTGGTGTCCCTATTGTAGGCTTCAACGTTGTTTGGCAGTACACATGAATATTTCAGGTAAATTTCACAGATTTTATAATAAATAATAAATAATTAACTATTTCTTATTTAAATTTTGATCGCTCAAGTGTCAATATTCGATAGCAAGCTAAAGAAAGAGGTTTCAACTTTTTTTTTTAAATTACAAATCTACATTGTTATCATCCAGGATTATTTATCTTCGCATAATACATGTCTGTTACAGATGTTAGATAGTAACACACAACTATTTTGATTTTATTGTCTGTTGTCCTAAAACGCCCAGTATTGGTCAAGCTATTTATTTTTATTCTTTCTAGACCTATTTTCCAATGCATCTTACCTTGAAGTTTGTCGTATAGTTTTGAATTACGCATTAAATGGCCCAGATGTTCCAGTCTGCGACGTTTTATGGTCATGTATTTGCATTTTACGTTTTTAGACCATTTATGCTACAGTTGGGCCCTTCATATTTTACCCAGAAAAACTTTATGATATAATAAAACAATGTTGTAAATTTCATTAAGATCGGTTTAATAGAATTTGCAAAATAAATTTTGCAATCCAGCTTTTGCAAAAAAAATTCATTTTTTCAAAATGTCGCAGGACTGAAAATAAAGTAGATAGCAAGTTGAATTTTTTTTTACATATATAAGAATACTGTACCTTTTATATGCAATTTGCAAAATTAAAATCGGTTAACTACTACGGCGCCGGCGTCAGGAATTTTTTTAAATAAACATTAATTTTTGGTGCTACGCGCAGGACAGCGTTGTTCGACTCACACCTAAGTTCATTTCCACCAAAATTTCTTCCAATCTTTATCTAATATATTATTTTCTTACTCTATATTTTGTTGTATTTTAATATTTTAATTCCACAAAAATCAAACTAATTTGATTATTTGTTTAAACAATTGCATATGTTTAAAAATAATAAACTTTTATTCTCTAAGTTAAAATATATGAACGAAGAGAGTTTTTGCTAAAAAAGTGTTATTTCAAAGGACAGAGTATGTGCTTTTATTTTGCAATAAACAAATTTATTTATATTGAAATGCACTAAAAATTAAAATTTATCAATCATTATCAAAGGTCATCGGAATGCCCAATCAGAGCAAACGTATCCGCTGTCCTGCGCGTAGCACCAAAAATTAATGTTTATTTAAAAAAATTTCTGACGTCGTGGTAGTTCACCGATTTTAATTTTGCATATTACAAATGAGAGGTACAGTGTTCTTCTATATTAAAAAAAAATCAACTTGCTGTCTATTTTATTTTCAGTCCTGCAATATTTTGAAAAAATTAATTTTTTTTCGAAAACTGGATTGCAAAATTTATTTTGCAAAATCTTTTAAACCGATCTTAATGAAATTTACAGTATTGTTTCATATATTATTTCCTAAAGTTTTTCTGGGTGAAATATGAAGGTCCTAGGTGTAGCATAAATGGTTGAAAAACGTAAAACTCAATTACTTGTATTTTCATGGTTTTTTTTTCGCAATTATTGCTATTTTGCAACTTTTAAAAATTTTAGCTAATCCTATGTTGTAGGATATGTAATTACGCCACTTTTATGTCAGTGCAATTTTTCTCGGAAATAAACACTTTTAAAGTTATAATCAGAAAACGAAAAAAAAAAAATCGAATGTTTCCTTCATTTTTTGACATTTTGATATTTAAACAATGTCCCGGACCTTTTTGAGTGGGAGGATAATAGTCTGGGCTGATTATCGGAGAATATGCCATTTTTGGGAAAAGTTATTTACCAGCAATTTTATTGCTGAAATCGAATCTTATGATTGTATATATTAATAATATAGGTATGCAGAGTCCGCAGATAGTGTGCTACTTTTTTTATAATCAAAATGGCGCCCGAAAATCGTGTTTTTTTCAATTTTTGCTCTATAACTCCAAAGATTTCAACTTTACACTAAAAACACTCAAATAAAAATTCACCACAATTAAATTCTGCATAGAGACGCGTTTTCTCCCATTTACTTCGACGAAAAATTTCCCCGGAAAAAGCGAGTTTTTCAACACAATCTTTAATTTTCAACTAAACTTTTAGATAAGAAATTGTTAATTAATAACTAAATAACTTGATAATGTAAAAGCACTTTTCGTGTAGATTATAATTCCAGAAGCGGATGAAAATTGAATGAACAGTTTAACAAGAATTGAATTGTTAATTAAAAATTTACGGTCGCTATAATAACGACAATAATTATGATGCATAAGAATAACTATGATTTTTTCATAAAAAGACACTATACCTATCTAATGTACTTTACAGAATTGAAATTGGGCTATTTAAGCGGCCTCAGGAATATTTTAAAATTATAAAGAATTTTTTGCCTTATAAATAAATAGAATATCTCGGGAAATATTAAACTAAATTAAATTATAAAAACGGTTTTCGAAAAACAGCGGCAGGACGCTTCTTCTAAAAAAAAAAACGTTTAATTATGACGAGTGATTCCTGAGATACAACCAGTCAAAGTTGATCGAAATTTACGGCAAAGATATAAACAATAGGATCATAATTTTCAAACCGTCACCTTTTTATTTTTGTTCTCTATCTCCACACCAATTTTCATATCTTTAAAATACTTATAACATATATTATTATAATAAAAACTATCGATAATACGTGTGAAAATTGCCAAAAATAGCAAAATTCCAATCAAAAGTTAGGTTGGAGAAAATGTAACCCTCAAAGTTCAAAATTTGTATACGTTAAAAAAATGCATTTTCTCGGCTTCCCATTTATCAATTTCCTTCATTCTTTTTTTGTTCCCAAGTAACTCGAGTAGAGCCATCGAATTAACGCCTTATTCAATGTCAAACTTGCTTTTGTTTTGTTATAATAAATTTATTTATTTATTATAACACAAAATTTTAATTTGTTTAAATAAAAATTGTTTAAATAATTATACAGCTTTCAAATGAGAATATTTATGTTTTTAACTTTAAAAGGTACACCTGTAGTAAGTTTATCTAAAAAAAGCCTACAACTGGAAAAAATATGTAGTTTTCTGTTCTTATCATTAAATTAATCTTTTATAACAAAACAAAAAGCAAGTTTGACATTTAATAATGCATTATTTCGATGGCTCTACTCGAGATACTTGGGAACAAAAAAATAATGAAGGAAATTGCTCCATGGGAAGCCGAGAAAATGCATTTTTTTAACGTATACCAATTTTGAACTTTGAGGGTTACATTTTCTCCAACCTAATTTTTTATTGGAATTTTGCTATTTTTGGCAATTTTCACACGTATTATCGATAGTTTTTATTATAATAATATATGTTATAAGTATTTTAAAGATATGAAAATTGGTGTGGAGATAGAGGACAAAAATAAAAAGGTGACGGTTTGAAAATTATGATCTTATTGTTTATATCTTTGCCGTAAATTCCGGTCAACTTTGACTGGTTGTATCTCAGGAATCACTCGTCATAGTTAAACGTTTCTTCTTTTAGAAGAAGCGTCCTGCCGCTGTTTTTCGAATACGTTTTGTACAATTTAATTTAGTTTAATATTTCCCGAGATATTCTATTTGTTTATAAGCTAAAAAATTGTTTATAATTTTAAAATATTCCTGAGACCGCTTAAATAGTCCAATTTCAATTCTGTAAATTACACTAGATAGGTATAGCGTCTTTTTATGAAAAAATCATAGTTATTCTTATGCATCATAATTATTGTCGTTATTATAGCGACCGTAAATTTTTAATTTACAATTCAATTGTTGCTAAACTGTTCATTCAATTTCCATCGGCTTCTGGAATTATAATCTATACGAAAAGGACTTTTACATTACCAAGTTATTGATTAACAATTACTTATCTAAAATTTTAGTTGAAAATTAAAGATTTTGTTGGAAAAACCCGCTTTTTTTGGGGAAAGTTTTCGTCGAAGTGAATCGGAAAAAACACGTCTCTATATAGAATTTAATTGCGGTGAATTTTTATTTGGGTGTTTTTGGAGTAAAGTTAAAATCTTTGGAGTTATAGAGCAAAAATTGAAAAAAGCACGATTTTCGGGCGCCATTTTGTTTATAAAAAAAAGTAGCACACTATCTGCGGACTTTGCATATCTATATTATTAATACATACAATAATAAGATTCGCTTCCAGCAATAAAATTGCTGGTAAATAACTTTTCCTTGTATTTTGTTAATTAGCCCAGAGTATAAATCAAATATTATTATATGAGAAATTTTTAAGCAATTTCTGCAAAAAAATATGAGTCACCTCTCAACATCCAAATGTACTAATATTTTTACAGATGCGCCCCGGTCTAAGAGATAATGGGAATCAAACGAACAATTCCCGAGGACTTATTGACATATCTGATTATTTGGTTCGGACATATCCAAAGAATGAATGAACAACGAATACCAAAGAAAATACCAAAATGGCAACCAGAAGGAAAGAGAAAATGAGGTATACCGAGAAGAAGTTGGAGCGAAGGAATATACAAAGTGCTGAGATAAAGAAACATAGAAGAGGACCTTTGAAACAACCGGACGAAGTGGAGATTGGAAATCGGAAAACGGCAGAGAATATTATAAACCGACATGTAGTAGTTGTTGTAGTAAAGTAGTAAATGTTCATATTGTCGATTTTTTATAATATGGAGAAAGTTCCAATCATTTGGAAGTTTTTCTTTTTGTGGCATCTGTTGAGATCATTACTATATAATAGTTTATATTTTTAGCCGTACAGGAAGAGCGAGGACCAAGGAAGCCTAAACGTAATAACATTGTTTTTAAACGCAAATTTGAAAATGTCGATAACGGACCTAAAAACGAACAACTAAACCTGGTTAAAGAAATACCTAATATAGTACAAAACACTTTAATTCATGAAATAGCAGCCAACATATTCCTTACAGCGATAAAGCAGGCGAGGCGTAATTATGGATTTAAACTGTTATCAACAAAATCGCAAAATATCATACTAGGTATGTTAAAGCATCAGGTATGTCATTAGCATCCTGAGTGTAAAAAAGAACACACTCAGAATAATTGTCTACTAATAGGTCATTTGCCTACTTACAAGATCGAAGCAAAAGTAACTCGTAGACACGTAGTTTTGAAATACACTTGAGTCCATTGATTCTTTATTCTTGCATCATCATTTAAAGCATACCAAATAATCCGGAAACCTATTCAACGCAACAGAAAGTGACAGAAAGTGGCTATTGTACCGATTAGTCCTGTCACCAGGGGGGTTACAACTAGTGTTGCCAGGTCCGATTTGTTTTTAATCGGTACATAGGCAAAAACAAATCGGGATTTAGGGTTGTAGATCGGGACAAATAAACAATAATAGCCCAGTAAATGACCGTTTTGGCAGTTGGAGTGTAATTTTCAGAGTCAACTCCGAATTTAATGAAAATCTGGTTTTAGGTTCTACATACTTACTGTCTACTTCAAAGTTGAACTTGTACCGTTGGTTGCTTTTACTTGGGGGGTGGCATTCACCCCTTCTTGGGGTGAAAAAACGCGCGTTTAAATAAGTCCCAAAATGAATCAACTGACTAATTCTAAAAAACTTTTGTTCTATATAATTTTTAAACTAAGTTAATACTTTTTGAGTAAATTTATCGAAAAAAATATTCTTAGCAAAAATGTAAAAAAGCAAAAAATTGTATTTGCAGATAGTCGATAAAACCAGTAAAAGCAAAGTTGTAGCTCATCAAAAATTCGTTCTTATTCGTCAAATTCCAAATCGAATTTTTCATTTTGAAATAACCAAAAAATTAAGCAATTTTGGGGCAAAACCTATTAAAATTTTTTAAAGAGTTTAAAAATCTTTAATTTTGTTTTATATAAAAGTCTCTAGCATTAAAACTAAGCGAGTTACGCTCAAAATAAAGTTGGCCCCTTTTTTTGGTAAAGAAAATCGTGAAAATCTCCCCCTATTTAGCACCGTAAATAAAATGAATCGTTACCGCTTTATCATTTATTTTATATGTGTATTGTTTATACGATCTGTAAGGTTTACCGGTTGGGAGTGCTTAGTTTTGAAAAAAATTGGTTTTATAGTAAAAACAAATTTTCCAAAAATATTGGAAAATGCGTTTTTTTCAAAATAACTTAAAAAGTATTAGGGATACTTTTCAATCTCAATAAGTAAAAAGTAGGTAGGTTTTGCTTTTATAAATATGATAGATTCATTTTGTTTTTCTGTAAGACAAAAATTGGTTAAAATATGGCTGTTCATATTTTGCATACACTTGTGATTAGTGACTCGTTCGGGCCCTTTCAATCATGTAAAAAATACTTCAGTAAAGTAAATTGTTTGTAAAGCGGTAACGATTAATTTCATTTGGGGTGCTAAGTAGGGGGAGATTTTCACGATTTTTTTACCAAAAAAAGGAGTCAACTTGATTTTGAGCATAACTCGCTTAGTTTTGATGCTAGAAACTTTTATAAAACATAAAAATAAAGCTTTATTAAAAAAGTTTTAATTGGTTTTTCCCGAAAAATGCTTCATTTCTTGGTTATTTCACGTTGAAATATTTGATTTGGAATTTGATGAATAAGAACATATTTTTCATTAGCTACAACTTTGCTTTTGTTGGGTCTATAGACTTCGCAATAGACTTCGTCTATAGACGAGTTCGCAATTTTTTTAATTTTTTTATATTATGCTACATTATTGCTAAGAATATTTTTTTTTCGATTGAATACTTACTTTTTGAGTTATTTGTGAAAATCGCCTGAAAACGTGATTTTTTTGTCAAAAAATAAACATTTTCAATCGTAAATAACTCGAAAAGTATTAACTAAGTAAAATTCTATAGAACTAGAATTGCTTAGTCAATTTATCCATCTCCGGACTTACTTTAAATGCGCGTTTTTTCACCCCCAATTGGGGGTGACTGTCACCCCTCGAGTAAAAGCAACCAACGGTACAAGCCGTCCAAATTTTCATGCAATTCGGAGTTGATCCTGAAAATTACACGGTATCGCCGTATTTCCCGTTCATTTACTGGACTACAAGGTCCTACATAATAATAATAATCAGACGAAATTACAAAAAAATCGTAGATCAAGTAAATTATTTATTTTTTATTAAAATTATATTTTTCATTCGATTTTGCCGCTTTTAGGAGTGCCTTGTTTTTATAACATAGTTATAAAATTCACTGCAAGTCCTCCTGAAATTGGTTTTCGTGGGTGAAAATCGGGACATTTAGTGTCCCGATTAGGTACAAATCGGTACGCGTCCCCAGACCCCTGAAAATCGGGACGTCCCGCGCAAATCGGGACACCTGGTAACGCTAGTTACAACGGCCTTCTTAATTCAGATGGACTTACCCAAGTTTTTTTTTATGTATTTTGGCCCGTAGAACACGAATTTTTTGGGTAACAGTTGATCCGGATGTCGATAAGATTGTTATAAAGAACTTGAGGAATTACATAACAGCGATTTCTCGCAAAAAAAAACATTTTTTTTGTATTTTTTGGGTCACTCTAACCAAAAAATGTTAATACAAGTTTTTTCGTAGGATGCATAGTTTTCGAGATCAACGCGGTTGAACTTTCAAAAAATCGAAAAATTGCAATTTTTGAACCCGAATAACCTTTGAATAAAAAATAAAATAGCAATTCTGCTTACCGCCTTTAAAAGTTTGAGTCAAATTATATCTGTTTTGAATATTTGCATTGCTAAAAATTTATTTTCTGATTGTTAAAAAAAGCTATAAACACATAGTGTTTCCCGTGCCTAATACATGCGTTTTAATGCATGCTACGTAGAAATAGCCCCGCTTGCACTTTTACCTCTTCTACCTACTCGTTCGATTTTAAATGAGAAATCATTGAAAACATCACTCAAGCACTAGGTGTTTATAGCTTTTTTTAACAATAAAATAATATATTTTTAGCAATACAAATAATTAAAACTGATATAATTTGACTTGAACTTTCAAATGCGGTAAGCAGAATTGCTATTTTATTTTTTAATCAAAAGTTATTCGGGTTCAAAAATTGCAATTTTTCGATTTTTTGAAAGTTCAACCGCGTTTATCTCGTAAACTATGCATCCTACGAAAAAATTTGTAGGAACATTTTTTGGTTAGAATAGCCCAAAAAATACAAAAAAATGTTTTGTTTTGCGAGAAATCGCTGTTATGTGATTCCTCAACTTCTTGGTTTATAACAACCTTATCGACATGCGGATCAACTGTTACCCAAAAAATTCGTGTTCTACAGGTCAAAATACATAAAAAAAACTTGGGTAAGTCTATCTGAATACAGGAGGCCGTTGTACCTCCCCCTGGCGACAGGACTAGATCACGGCTTATATTATAAAAATTGACGTTATAAAATAAATATAATTTAAAATTTTGGTGCAGAATTACAGCTACATTTGAAGTAGCTTAATAAATTTTTTTTCTACAACCGTGTTAAAAATGCAATTTTTAGCACTCCATAGGAGCGTTAAAAAGCTACTTTAAAGCACTAGTGCATTAAGAATTTTAAGGCACTCTTCAGTTAAAAGTGAATTGTCAAATTGTGAAACGTCAAAATATTTATATTTCATTTATTAACATTAATATTAATAGTACAACTTGCGTAATTTGAAAAAGGTGGTTTAAAAGGTTTGTTAAAATTTAATTTAAACTGTATTATTGCATTTTTAACACGTTTGTAGAAAAAAACTATTAAAATTTGTTAGAATATACAAAAAATAAAAGTAGATGTTATTCTATTATAGTTGTTATGATTTACGTATTGACAGTATAGGCAGTTGTGATGTAATGTCAAGAAAAATATAAAAATGGAATGTCAGTCAAATTTAAGTAAAAGTTTTTGTAGGTATTGTCCTGTAGTTGAGAACGAATAAATTATAATTGTTGATATAAGACGTTTGTAGAAAAAATATTGTATGATATACGTGTTAAAAAGTACATTTTTAAGGCACTCATGTCAATTGCAGAATTCGCTTCGCTCATTCTGCAAACTTTCACATGCTTTTTCTTCTTCTTCTTCTGCTTCGCGCGACTAGGATTACTCCTGTTTGTCTGCCTCTTATTATGTTTCAGTTGTTGTTAACTATACATTGTCTTTCCACCTATCCGGCGGCCTTAAAATTGCACTTTTAACACTTATATCATAAATAACTATTAATATCATTAGTGATATTAAATATTTGTTACAATATAAATACAGTGAAACTTGGATAATTCGAATCTCAGTGGACCGTTAAAAAAATTCGAATTATCCAAAAATTCGAATTAAAAAATAAATCTACAAAAACAAGGATTACCTACAAAAACATCTGCAAATGATAAATATCAGTAGTTGATGAGCAAAAAACAGTAGTTGGTCATTTTTATCGCTTGGAGATATTTTTATTCCTATTCTTGCCCGAGTTTTGTCAACCTAAAAAAATGGGCTAACAAAATTCGGCCAAAAATACCAATTAAAATATTTGCAAGCTATAAAAAAGACCGACTATTTTTTTCCAAAGAGATCCTAAATGCTAGCTGCTTTTTAAAAATTAGCTTCTCACTAATGACAAAAGATTCTAAGATATTCAGAAAAGATAGCAGAAAAGTTCGAATTATCCAAAATATAATTCGAATTATTCACGACTTTTTACTATTACTTATATAGGAAATGCTAGGGACCAGAATAAAAATTCGAATTAAAGAAGATTTCGAATTATGGAAGTTCGAATTAAGCAGGTTCCACTGTATTTGAAAATAAAATATTTTCTTTTTGTTATTGATTTTACGTTTACGGAAATTTAAACAAAACCATTCCTTAACAACTGTGAATGAGGTTAACTTTGTAGGTAAATTAATGGCAAAATTAAATACACTTACCATAAAATTTCAAACTCTAGTATAAAATTAGTTGTGAAAACAACTGTTGGTTTAATATAAATAACTTCTAAATACAAAAACAGGATAAAAAACCAGCAAAAAATCCAACAAACTGACAGTGACACGTATAAAACCAGAAACGTCACAAATTGTACTTAAAATCTGAAAATGTCCCCAATCGTCTTTTTTGTACCTATCTCTTTTCAATGTACTGTCTCTAGAGCGTTTATAAACATGTGTCTTTACTTAATAGCAGGCGGTATCTGCTTTGTCGTTAGTTTCATGCGTGGAAGACAATGATGCTAGCTAAAAAGTAGGTAGGTATGCGTTTTATCTCGGCAGGTATTACTTAATGGCGCACAGGTAAAGAACCCTGGACTCAACTGTACATAACCGCTAAATAACTTTTGGTTATAATAAAAAGAAATAATGCCTCACTATTTTTTAAAATTACCTTTTTGAAAATGATTTGATGAAAATGATTATAAGCATGCTTAGCGAATATTTAATAAAATAAAGTTTCATGTAATAAACATTGAACTGTTGGACGAATACTAGTAATCCATCATAGATATTAATTAACATACTAAAACTAAATAGGTAAAAAATGATTACCAAATTAAAATAATAACTAAAATTATTTAAAACCAATCGATGCCCAACGCATATTAAAATAAAATACCATCTTCCGGTGACATCTAGCGACAAACACTGCAACTAGCAAAGGGTTCGATTATTGGGGTAGAACATTAACGTAGAAAACTCGGCAGAATTTAATCCACCCTAACTCTCACCCTTCAGATTTTATAATTTCATGTATTCGCTACAGATGGAATCAGCCTCTTTATTTTTACAATACATAATTACATTTTCCGCAAAAGTTTAGAATAAAAATTTAAGTATCTAACATGTAAAAAAATCGACGCAGTCATACGCAAATATAGTCCCGCTACTTTTGGGACACCCTTTAAAAGTAGGTATATATATATTGTTATGATCTGCTTCTTATTAATTTTATATTAATTATTATTTATTTGATTAATTATTTAATTGTCGCAAATCATACATAAAAATTGAATAAAAAATCTCAGGGTGCCTTTTTTATACTATTAAAAAAAATCCAAATTATCTCACGTTATACTTATCTTCTCTCGTGGGTTCAGTATTATATGTATAATAAGTATTACAAAATGCCAGAGTTCACTATCTTGTGAAAATAAAAAATGATTTGCCTTCAAAAGCTATCTTATATAAAAAAATAATAGGACACCATACCTAATTTTATTTACTTATCAACATTGGCCATTTACTTTTGGCCACTGTCGTTAATGACCGGTTATTATTGAAAACTCTAATTTTAGGTTATTTTTTTTACAACATTGGCCAATAGCTAATGTTATTGTCGTTAATGGCCAGGAATTGTCGTTACCCAGATAGCATGTAAAGTTGTGGCAAGTTTGATTCTTCTTTGATTGTAAATTGCTGCGTCAAATATGACGAAGCAAGTTTGTGTCAAGTTTGCTGCAATATTGTTATGACAAAGATGATGATTCAAGTTTGTAGCAACTTTGCTGCAAGCGTACAGTTGCAAAGCCATGTCACGCGTGCCATCTATTACACGTTACGGTCGGTTCGGTTCGGTTTCGTTCGTTACCCTGACTGATGTCACTCCCACGAAAACGAGATTGTTGCCACCTGTGGTAAATTTCTCTTTCTGCGAGAATTTTCAACATAAAAGGGAAAAAGTTAACTTATAAGGGAATCTTTGCTCCAGTCCAAATTGTAAAATATTTATAAAAATCAAAATATTTAAAAATAATTCAACACATTTTCACCGATTTTTTAAATAGAAGCATAGGAGGGAATTTTATCATAAAAGTGGGAATTTTTAAGGTAAGTTGAGGGAAAAAGCTTACACGAAAGCTGGCAACACGGGAAAAGGGAAAAGTAACCTGCCATCCTAATCCTGCCAAGCAGCGGTGATAATTTGTGGTTAGGTATATCCTATCCTATGTTGATATTTTCCTTTGATTTTTTTACATTTACCGTACAATTCTCCGAGATTATTACTTTAATTATAAGCTGAAGCTTGTTTTCTTCAGTTTTTTATAGACCCACCTGCTTGTAGTGATTAGGTAAGTTTTACAAAATGGTATTGTATTTTTTTCTCACATTGTTTTATTCAAATTGTGGCTAGTATGTCAAAACAAACCTTAAGTAAGTTTGTATCAAGTTTGAAAATACAAACTTCATGCAACAAATCAAAAACAAACCTTCAGCAAGTTTATTATATCAAGTTTGTATCAAGTTTAAAAAACAAACTTCATGCAAGTTTGTCACACACCAACTAGCAAGTTTGATTTAAACTTGCTGCAAGCTTGCAAAATTGCCATGGCAAACCTGCAGCAAGCTTTCATGTTTGATGTAACAAACTTGTTGCAAGTTTGAAACAAGTTTATATTGCTATCTGGGTAATAACCAGGGGAAATGGACATTCACGACAATGCCCGGTCTTTAACGTCAATGGCCAATTACATCATTGTCCGTAATATATACAAATATGTACCTATTAGTTTTGGGAAAATGACCACAATATGGAAAGATTCCATTATTTCAAAAACTCTAAAAAAATTATATTAGCCAACTCTTTAATATTTCCAGTACCAAAATGTTGCTAGTTTAGCTCGCAGTGTACTGTTTGACTAGCTTTTCCTGTATACAAAGTCGTAGGTACTGTCAATCGAAACAAATGAAACCTGTTTTTTCCGAGCATTGTTTCTTCTCTAATATCTGTATAATATAATTAAATATATAATAATCTAATATAAAAAGGTACTGAAATAGCTTTATACTACAAATAATTTCATGCTTATCTGGCTAATGTTCATAAATTATTTTTAGGTTATCTTTGGGGGCCGTTATTTATTCTGAAGGCCTCATATTGGTCCGTCAATATAGAAGGAATATTCTCCTTTCTTCACGAAACTTGCAGCTATATGAAGTCACTTAATTTAAACTCATCAACTCTTGAACTTTTTGAAACATTACTTCTGTGTCGACTCGATTTATTAGAGGATACCCAGGAAATAATAGAAATAGATAATGTAGTTCAAAAAGCAATAACTTGTCTTAAACAACAGGAAAATATGGATAGCAGACGTTTCATTGACATTTTGTTGGCTACTACGAGACTACATATCCCCAGCGCTTCTTTCCTACGTTTTGTACTATTTGAACCCATTATTGGATTAGTTCCAATTGAAACTGTTATAGCAACTATTTCCTAAATATATGTAGGATTGTAAATAGTTTACCTTATATTTTAAATTCCCCTGTATATCATTTTTCTTAATTATTAGTACGAGAACGTGATAAGAGTCTCACACATATGGACCTACGTTGGCACAGATGGGTGGAACTAATTGGGGATTACGACGGTAGCGGACTACTTTTAACTTTATAAGTAAGAATAACATTCGCCACTGTGAACCAAATTTTATTACTAATAGGGATCGAAATTTATTGCCGTAGAATTTTAGTAGTTTCGGATTTTAAGCATAAAGAGGGGAAGACAGGAGGCTGTTTTGGTTGTATAGCCAGTCGATATAACATCACAGCGACGACCAGACGCGTTCTTAGGGCTAATACTTAGAAAAGACGAATTAAGACGGGTATTATATTGATTAGACGCAAATTATCTATAAATACATTTCGTTTTTGTAAGAATAAGAACACGTAAGATTTTGGTCGCAATAACACACTTTTACACTTTTACATTTTGTCAATTTAATGGTATCAATAATTTATTCATCTATTTTATTAATTAAAACTGTTAAACATCAAACGGACTTTTATTACGATTGTCTCTAAAGAAAACCTACATATATGCGAAATATAAATGGACTGCTTTTTTTATTTTAAGCACAAAATGATATTTATACATTCATTTGTTTTTTTTTCTATTTTATATCATCATATGGCATCTACACTCCTGGAGCAGTGATTGTCGTCCTCTTTGGGCTCTTGCAATTCGTTTGTCGCGGGGAATCAGTCCGCATTAACATTTGGTTTTACAATTGGTTGTATGACTTATCATCTTTTACAATTTTTCTTCATTCGTTCCTGTTTTTGCTTACGGTTACCCATTCTCTAACTCCCACCTTTTTAAGGTCCTCGATTATCTGGTCTTCTCATCTGGTTTTTTGTCTTCCGCGTGGTCCGCCTGATATAGGTCTCCATTTGGAAATTTTATTGATTATTGCTTCTGGATTTCTCTTTTATGTCCCATCAATCTGAGTCCCTGTGCCTTGATAAATCTGACGTCTTTTCCTTTCAAAAGTTTCCTAACTTCGTGGTTCATCAGTTTTCTAAATCCATTATTCCCTAAATTTAGTGGGCCTGTTATCCTCCGAATTATTGTTCTCTTAGGATCCCCAATTTTTCTTCATATTTCTGTTTGACACATTACTTTAGCGCCATATGTGATTACTGGTCTAATTGCTGCTCTGTAAATTTTCAGTTTAGTATTCTGAGTAAGCTTCTTATTTTTGAGGATGTTGTTGTATTTTTTGTAGGTTCTGTTCCCTGCCTGGATTCTTTTTTTTTTTTTTTTTTTATTAGAAAAAGAAGTCGCATCCACCAAAAGGTTATTAGCGACGGAACAAAATATAAATAACAAAAGTAAACAACTACAGGTTGTACAGAATGTTTATGGATTTTAGATAATTAACTATATTGTCGCAGGAATAGTTTTGACCTAGAGCCTGTGGTAGAGCGTTTGGGATCTTGTAGCGCTGTCTTTCTTGGTCATATTTACTACAAACTATTAAAAAGTGTTCGACTGTTAATCGGACATTACACTGATCGCATATAGGTGGATTACTCTTTGTGAAAAGGTAAGAGTGCGTTAACCTGGTATGTCCTAGACGTAAACGCGCAACCGCAATTTGTTCTCGTCTATTGCGCGACGATGGAAACCACTGAGACACATTATTTTTTATTTTATTTAACTTAGAATTAGATTGAGACCACTCATTTCGCCACAAACACAACACTTTATTTTTAAAATAAGCTTTTAAGTCACTGGAAACACACTTGTCTATCGGCTCCGAAAAATCACTTAAAATTGCCTCTCGTGCAGTCCTGTCAGCTTCTTCATTTCCTGTTATTCCGACGTGTGAGGGAACCCATACAAATTGAACGCTTCTTCCATGTTCATGAGCTTGGGAAAGCTGGTATTTTAGCAACTTTTCAAAAGGATGTTTCGGAAAAATGTGTTTTAATGAGTTTAGAGAGCTAAGGGAATCTGTTATGATCAGGGCTTTGGTGAGTGTAAGCTCGTTAAGAAGTTTCACAGCGCGGTATATGGCGTAGAGTTCAGCTGAAAATGTGCTACATGTTGGGGGTAAACGAAAAAGAAGATTGTTTTCTGAAGAAACGATTGATGCCCCCACACCGTCTTCGAACTTAGACGCATCTGTGTAGATTTTATGGTAGTCGGGGTACTTATTTATGAGGTCCTCGAACTTGGAACGAATCAGAGAATGGTGTGTATTAGATTTATCGAAGTACTCCAGAGATGCATCACAGGTTGGTAAATCGATCAGCCAAGGCTCGGGGTATTTAATATCCGAGGAGAAAACCTCCGGAAAATTAATGTTTAGGTTTTGAAGTATGGATTTAATTCTTTCGTAATATGGTTTTTTAGTATAGCGAATATCTTGGAATATGTTTACATATTTGTTTGTAAAAGTGTTTTGATATATTGGCTTTGAAATATTGCAAGCAACTGAGGCTGCATGTGATAGAGCGAGGTACATGCGGCGGTGATGTAGCGATGGTTCTCCTAAAAGAGCATAAATGCTGGATACAGGCGTAGTTGGGAAAGCCCCTAGGATTAATCTAAGACTTTTATTATGAATAATATCTAATGATTTCAGTAGAGATTGATTAGCAGTGGAATAGGCAATTGCTCCATAATCTAGCTTAGAACGTATTAAAGATTTATACAGGAGGAGTAGAGTGGATTGGTCTGAGCCCCAGTTTTTATTACAGAGAGATCTTAATACATTTAATCTTTTATTACAGGAAAGGATGAGTTGTGAGATGTGATTTTTCCATGTTAACTTTGAATCGAAGATTAAACCCAAGAATTTGTGGTGATCTCTAAACTCCAGCTGTTTCTCATACATTCTTAGGTTAGGAGGTTGTGGCAAGGGGCTTGAAGAGAATACAACTCCTATTGATTTTTCTATTGAAAATTGAAAACCTGTAAAGTTGGACCAATTTTCGAGAGTATCTAAAAAGTTTTGAAGAATTGACGACATTGAGGAAATATTTTTACCTTTAATAGATACCACTAGGTCATCAGCGTATAAACGAGCCTGTAAGGGTGCTTGAATGTTTTTGATGATGTCATTTATTGCTACCAGAAATAGTGTTGGACTGAGTATGGATCCTTGGGGTGTACCATTTTCCAAACTATAAATATTTGAAAAGATATTATTTATTTTTACTTGAAAAGATCTGTTATTTAAAAAGTTTTGGATGAAAGCAAGGCAGTGACCTTGAATATTCCATTTATGAAGTTGTCTCAAAATGTTGTACTTCCAAGCTTTATTAAATGCACGTTCTAAATCAAAAAATATAGCAACACATTTTTGGTTTGTAGCAAGAGCTTCATGTATTTCACTTTCCAAGTCTAAAATGTTGTCTGTGGTTGACCGATCTTTTCTAAAGCCATTTTGTTCGGAGATTAAGAAATTAGAATTTTCTAAAACCCATGAGAGCCTGGAGTTAACAATATTTTCTAGTAATTTGCAGATTGTTGATGTCAGAGATATGGGTCGATATGATTCTGGGTCATATTTAGGTTTATTAGTTTTTAGGAGAGGAATGACTATTGCATTTGACCAAATAGCTGGCCATTGGTGGTGAAGCCAAATTCTGTTGAATATGTTTAAGAGATACGTTATGGCTGAAGCAGGGAGATGTTTCAGAAATGCTGAAGGAATATCATCAGGCCCAGGACTAGAGTCCTTCAAGTTAAGAATAGATGAGTTTATCTCTTGAAGAGAGATGGGATGGTTTAATGAATTATTTTGTGCTTCAAACGGATAAATGGGATTTTGTTCGGCGAATTCTTTGGCTTTGAGAAAATTGGCGGTATACTGTTGATTCGATGAGTGGCCTTGATAGATTCTTCCAAAAATGTTTGCAATATCGCTGCTCGATGTTATGAAATTATTATTTTCTTTTAGCCCCGTGAAGTTATATGAAGTGTGTAAACCAGATATTTTCCTAACTTTGTTCCAGACATCAGAGAGGGGGGTATTGCTATTAATTTCCGATGTGTATTTGTTCCATGAAGATCGTTTAGCAGTTTTGACAGTTAGCTGTGCCCTTGCTTTTAGCATTTTGAATTTTAATTTATTTTCGGGTGTTTTATGTTTTTTGTATCGGTTTAGGGCTGATTTACTTTCACGGATTGCTGTAGCACAACTGTCATTCCACCATGGTACAGGACATCGGCCTTTAACAGATTTAGATTTACCAATAAATTTGTGGGCGGCGCTTAAGATAAGTTGATTAAACTGCTCTACATTCGAGTTCACATCGTCTGTTATATCCAAACTGGAAATATTATTATCGATATATTCGGAGAATTTTTGCCAATTTGCATTTTTTATTCTCCACTTAGATATGAATATGGGACCTGATGAGGGATAATTATGGTTTCTAATTAGGATTGGAAAGTGGTCACTACCATATGTATAGGTTTGAGCATCCCAACTGAAACAATGAGCTAAATTTGGGTCGCAAAGAGTTAAATCGATGCATGAGGAATACCCTGTTGAAATATTGAACCTTGTAGGGCTACCATCATTTAGAAAATTTATATTAAGTTGATCTAAGATATCGGCAATACTTGAACCTCTGGCAGATGTGTGATCTGAACCCCAAATTATGTTGTGAGCATTAAAGTCGCCTAGAATTATACGAGGACGTGGCAGTTGCTCTAATAACCTGCAAAGGCTATCAGAACTTACTTGTATGTCGCAAGAAAGGTAAACATTGCAAATAGATACTAAACTGGTAGATGTGATTCTGATAGCAACGGCCTCCAAATCACTGACTATTGGAATTTGTACCGCCTCGATGGATTTGTTTACTAGTATCGCTACACCACCGCTTGCACGACTTGCATCTGTACGGTCTTTGCGGAAACAAGTGAAATGTTTTGAATTGTACAATTGATTGGCCTTTAAGTTTGTCTCCTGTAGACAAATAATATCTGGAGAATATTCAGATAAAAGAAGCTGTAGCATAGGGAGACGATGGAAAAATCCATCAATGTTCCATTGAAGTATCGAGTTGAATATTGTTAACAGATTCGGAGTTAGATGATACTGAGCAATTATCTACAGAAGAGTCACTGTCTAAGTCAGAAATCTCTTTCCCTAAATGTTTATTAAGTTTCTTTTGAAGTTTTGTAAACTTAGTTTTTGTAGATCTATCATTTGCATATTGATAGCTGCTTTGTAAAAGATAGAGTAAACCAGGCATATCAGTTGTAAATTCTTTAACGACGCTAATAGTGTCGGGGGAGCCTTGGACATTATCAATCAGTAAGGACAATTGGTGGTAATTTAAAACGAATGGTGGGGTATGATTATCAATAAAATGTTCAAGAGTTTCCCGTGTAGATGGGACTTTAGATGAGCGCGGTTTTTTTGGTTTAGAAGATTTGGGTTTTGCAAACAGATTTTGTGATGAAATTGCTGAGTCTGAAGGAGGAGTATCGATCTCACCAATACTGCGTTTTATGGAAGAACTTGCATTTTCGGAAGTGCTATTAGAGTTTTCACTTGGATGTTGTGGCTTTATTACCTTTGGAAGTACTGGAGCAGACTCATTGGTAATGACAGAAGTCGAGCTTGAAGTTTTGATTGTAAGATTGTTTGAAATGGTTGTTTCGGAAAATTGTGGTGATGTATCAGTTTTATTGGAGTTTTCTGCAGTTGTATCTAATGGAAGAGGTGCTGATAGATTGGAGGATATTGCTTTAGGAGTTTGTGAAAACGGTATTGCCGCTGAATGTGGATGACTGAAAGTGTTGCTATGAGTAGGAGTGTTAGTAATTTCTTGGTCATGGAGATTTGTAGGTGTAGGTGATATGCTCGGATTTGATAATGCATAACTTGATGACTGCTGAGTGTTTGGTAGCTTGTGTAATATACTTGTTGGGTCTGTTTGATTTGGTACTTCATTGTTTGAATCAATATGAGTTGATTCCGTTACTGAACTGTTATTGCATTGGGATGATATGTGTCCTGTATTTTTGCAAATAAAGCAGGTGAGTGTACCTTGTGACAAAAATATGCGGTAAGGTGTTTGGTCGAAATTTATTAGAATAGAGTCTGGAATTGGTGATGTTATAGGGCTTACATAAACTTGCCTCCGAAAGCTCAATATGTGACTATATTCGGGAAGAGTTGAGCTAATTTTCAGAAATGTTATTGGGGAAATAAGCTTTAAACCAATATTCTGTAATTCTTCAACTAATACTTGATGAGGAATTGACGGGCAGACACCAGACAAGACTAGTCTTTCTGCTGGAGAGACAAGTCTCCGTGCTGTTACAATTTCGCCGAGTACTTCTATAGAGCCATGTTGTTGCATGAAATTATCTACTACGGTTTTGTTTGCCAAATACATGCAGATTCTATTATGAGATAATCTAGATGAAAAAATAATATTTTTTGGGTTGATTATTGTGCCCAACGGAATTAAATAATCCTGCAGTTTAGCATTATCGATACAACTAAATACAATTGCTTGGGTCTTACTCGGAAAAGAGTTTGAAGCGGCTGATGCATAACTGTTTGTGATATTCGAACGTTGATTTACTGGACTGGTTAGATCGGAAGGTGTGTTTACATTGTGTGAAGTCATTTTAGCTGCGGTGGCGAAAGCTTCAGTCCGGCTCTGGTAAGTGACAAACCAACCGCATGCTAGCTAACCTCACAAAATGATTGAACGTTGGTGTATATTTATTATTTGACGTTTTCTTTTCACAATAATAAAGTAATAATTACGTATAGATAACTTACGTAGTAGTATCTAGTAGATAAACACTTTAGTTTTAAAAAACTATTTAATAACACCACTTGTTTTTAGTAAAAACTAGGAGTACAATATCAGTACAACTTCACCATACCTTGCCAGGGCCGGTCTCACCGCCTGGATTCTTTCATTGATTAGGTTCTATGCTTCTATCATTAGTTCCATTAAGAGAGACCCCAAGATATTTAAAGTGTTCTGCATTTTGAAACTCATATCCACCATTTAGGGGAATGGTGGCCGCTGGAGTAATGGTAGCCATGAAATATTTACATTTACGGCTTAGTATTATTTCGCGTTTAATACCTGTTGCGCTATCTAACAGTGTTTCGTTCAAACTGTACCTAAAACAATGACGATGTTTTGCCGGTAAAGAAGGAATTTTTGAAAATGTCATATTTTGTTGGAGTTGATGTATTGGTGCAAGATTTTTAAAGGTATGAAGAAGTATGTAATTAAGTTTATTTAGCTGCATAATTGGTACCCATTTGTTAAATTTTTAACGTAGTTTAAGACTATATAAAAAGTTCTTGCTCTAATTTAAGTGATTAATGATTATAAGTCGATCAGTATAAATATGTATTTTGGGGTTATAATAGCCACGTGCCTGGAGGTAATGCTGGCCGGCCACTATTACCCCAAATTGTATTTATATAATACAGACAGGGCCGGATTTAAGGGGGGGCAAGCTGGGCAGCTGCCCGGGGCCCCCACATTCTGGGGGCCCCCACAAAGTCATAAACTTAAAAAAAATCAGCACATTATTCACATAGAATAATTTTTGTCATCAATTAACTGTGATATTTCGTTACATGGAAGATTTCTCTCCTGTTGAAAATGTATCTTTGCCAAGTCACGGTCATTATAAAGCAGAAGATATATTTAATTTCCTAATGACATTGTCGCAAGAAGATGATATCAATTTGAAAATCTGCAGGGGATTGTCCAAGGACAACCCGTCAGTTATGAGTGGAAAATACAATGGTGTTTAGGCTGGAATTAGATAATATATTGCCGTTGTGGATTTCGTGTGCCGCCCACTCTCTAAATTTAGTTGCAAAAGCTGCAGCTGAGTGTTGTCCTGCTGCCATAGCATTCCTTGATTTCCTGGATGGACTATATGAACTATATGTATTTTTTCTCTACATATAGATACAACTTGTTAATCCAATGTTTAAAAGAGTCTTTAAGCGAGAGCAACGCCGACCGTGGCAGAAACATTATTGTTCCTAAAAGACTATACCTACTACTAGATTGTCAGTTAGAAGCGACACCGAAAAAGAACTAGTTAAAGTTATAATCAGATCAAAAAAGCATTATCCAAAATTTCGTAAGACGAAGAGCAACAATTTGAAACTCGTAACGATGCAAATGGTTTGTATAATCGAATGTGTTTACTGGAAACAAGAATATTTGCAATATTTTGGAATGAAATCTTAAAGAGGACAAACAGTACAAGTCGTATTCTCCAAGATCCAAATATTGATCTTAATTCAGGAGTGACGGTACTTAGATCACTTAAAGAATTTATATTCTTTTAAGGAATATTTCAGAGACTGAAATGGCAACATCAGAGAAATTTATAATTCAAAATTTAATCGCTGTTATAGTTCACTTCATTTCCTTTAAGTCAGAGGCTTCTACATGTGAGTCCATTAATTCCAATTTTGGATTTTTACATTATTTGGAAAATTTAACTTCCAATAAAACTAAAGCTTACCGACATTGATAGAAATGATTTAGATGAAAACCTATATTTTGAATTGGTACAATTTGTAGAATTTTTTCAATTTATTTAAAGAGGAAATCAGCTCATCAAATATAAGTAAAGAACTAGTTTATCAAATATAAGTAAAGAACTTCAAATATACCGACTGCTAAAAAAAAAGAATGTGAATAATACGTTTCCAAATGTTTTGGTGACACTTTGTTTGTTTAGTTCTTATGCTAACCAAATGCAGTGGAGGGAGGTTATTCTCAAAATTTAAGTTAATTAAAAATCGACTTCGGTCTATGATGGGCCAAGAGCGTTTGAATCATCTCTCTATAATGGGCATTGAACACGATGTCCTAAAGCAACCAGACATGTCCGACATAATTAAAGAATTCCCAATGAAAAAATCTCGAAACGTACCCGGGCTTAACCATATATTTTACTATGTTTATTTTTAATGTTTTACTGTAACAAATAAACAGATTACAGTTCTTATATTTTTTATTATTTAAAAATATATTTGTAAAAATAGATCAACATTTTTTTTAATTTCTAAACGAGAAAACCCTCTAGTTAGCTACATACCATAATTACAACAATAATTTTCTAAATGGTAGGAGGTAGGGCCCCCACACCAATTCTGCCCAGGGGCCCCCACGCTTTAAATCCGCCCCTGAATACAGAGTATTTCTTTATAAATTCTTATATTTCAGATGCCTCGAGTTTACAAGAGAAAAATTGACACAGCACGATGAAATGCTGAGCAACTTAGTGCAGCAATAAATGCAGTAAATAATGACAGAAGCGTCCGTGAAGTTGCAAGAAGTTTTGCAATTCCCAGATCTACATCAACTATGACTAAAGCAAAATTATACAACAGCTGCTTCTTTAGGTCGTAATTCTGTATTTACCAAAGAAGAAGAAGAAGTTTTGACAAAGCAGGTCATAAAGTTATCAAAACATTTTTATGGGATAACTCCCACAGAAATAAAATAAAAATGTGCGTGTACTTTGTACGCACGTAAGAAGTTATACTTCTAAATATGATTTCAATGAAATAAATATACTTTCGGACAGTTTATTTGTATTTTATTTAAAGATTAAATTAATTTTTACTTACTACTTTCCAAACATTTTTATCAAAACAATACATAAAACTAAAAAAAGATTAGAAAACACCAGGATTCGAACCGGGGTCCTCTTGATCTCCAGTCCAACGCTCTACCACTGAGCTATACCCTTTTGATTATCCGGGCTACAAGATTTCTCAGACATAGTGACAAACAGACGAAGTGAATTATAAAATACTTTAAATATTACTTATTATCTTATTCCCGATGTAGACAAGTCCAAATACACAAAAAATATAATAATAATTATTTATTTATGATATAAATGTTAAAAGTACAATTTTAAGGCACGTATGTGAAAGTTTCGTGTGAAAGATTCGCTTTGCTCAGTCTGCAATTCACATGAGTGCCTTAAAAATGTATTTTTTCATACAATATCATACAATATTTTTTCTACAAACGTCGTATATATCAACAATTATAATTTCTTCTTCTTCTTCTTTTGGCATCATAACCCTGGATGGGTCTTTGCCTGTCTGGCTATGTCCTTCAATTCAGATCTCTCTTGGGCCCTTCTCCTCCATTGTCTTATATTCATAGTTTTCAGGTCGTCTTCCACGTCATCCAACCATCTCGTCCTGGGCCTTCCCTTTTTCCGCCTTCCTACCGGCTTGCACTGTAACATCTTCTTTGTCGTCTTCATGTCTTCTTGTCGCTGAACATGTCCCAACCATGACAGTCTTTGACTTTTCACAAATCTTACAATGTCATACCCTTTATTCAGATCATTAACCTCGTCATTTCTCCTGATTCTCCATGTGCCGCCTTCCTCTTGCACCGGGCCATATACTTTTCTCAGTATCTTTCTCTCGAATATCCTGAGTTGGGCTTCATCTTTTTAGTCATTACCCAGGTTTCACAACCATAGGTTACTACGGGTCTAATCAAGGTTCTGTAGTCATTTTGGTTCTTTTGTCTAATAATTTCGACGTCATCAATCTTTTATTAGCATAGTATGTACGATTTCCGCTGAAAATACGTGCATTAATTTCGCTATTTACGGAATTCTTCTGATTGATTTCTGTGCCCAGATCAAGGCATCCACACGTTCAATACTATAGTGGTCTATTGCTATATTATTTTCATTCTCAGGAGTTCTTTTGATAGTCATGTATTTAGTTTTTGTTTCGTTTATTTTAAGCCCCCTTTTTTGTGCTTCAGGATCAATTTCCTTAAACGTTTCCCTTAGTCGTGTCTTGCTTCTACTAATAATGGCGACATCGTCTGCATATGCATTAATTTGTACTGATTTGGTGTTTATATGGCCGGTTATATTGGTCTTTCTTATGACTGCTTCAAGAACTAGGTTGAACAGCATGGTTGAAAGTGCATCTCTCTGTCTCACCCCCATGTTGATGTCAAACAGGGGAGACAGTTCCCCATCTACTCTAACTGCGGCTTTTGAACCCTTCAACGTCATTTTTATGAGGCTGATATATTTTTTTGGTATACCTAGATTTCGGAGGTCTTCTAGCATTTTGTCTCTTTTCACACTATCAAAAGCTTGTCTGAAGTCTATATACAATTATAATTTATTCATTCTCAATTACAGGACAATACCTACAAAAACTTTTACTTGAACTTGACTGACATTCCATTTTTATATTTTTCTTGACATTACATCAAAACTGCCTATACTGTCAATAAGTAAATCAGAATAACATCTACTTTTATTTTTGTATATTCTAACAAATTTTAATAGTTTTTCTCTACAAACGTGTTAAAAATGCAATACAGCTTAAATTAAATTATTTTAAAAAACCTTTTAAACCACCTTTTTCAAATTGCGCAAGTTGTATTATTAATATCTATTTTAATGTTAATAAATGAAATATAAATATTTTGACGTTTCACAATTTGACAATTCACTTTTAACTGCAGTGCCTTAAAATTTTTAAAGCACCGGTGCTTTAAAGTAGCATTTTTAACGCTCCTATGGAGTGCTATAAATTGCATTTTTAACACGTTTGTAGAAAAATATATTTAAAAACACTAATATATTTTTTCCACACCTTTTCTGGACTGATAAATACATAAATTAAAACATTTAGTAACGAACTCCATACTGCCTGTGTGCGCATGCGCGCAGATTAATATAATTTCACCCTCAATGAAATCGCGCCTAAAGAAGTATAACTTCAAAAAATGTGTCTATAAATATGCTGAAGAAAAAAATTCACATCATCCATTTTCCAAAGAAAAAGAAATTGCTGGAAGAAACTGGCTTGACGGCTTCCTTAAAAGAAATCCAACTATTCGATTAAGAAAACCGGAGGCGACAAGTATTAACCGCATATCTTCTTTTAACAAAACTGAAGTAAACCTATTTTTCTCTAATTTAAAATCCATATTGGATAAATATAAATTTTCGGCATCCAAAATATATAATGCAGACGAGATAGCAACCGTTCAAAACCCAGGAAAAATACTTGCTGAAAAGGGACAAAAGAGAGTTAGCTTTATTACAAGCGCAGAAAGAGGTCAAACAACAACCATTATGTGCTGCATAAGTGCCTCAGGAACATACAAGGTGTCCCAAAAGTAGCGGAACGGTCGAGTATTTCGCGAAATGAACAACGGATCGTAAAACTGAAAAATACGTGTGCAATAATTTTCAAAAATCTATCGAATGACACCAAACACGACCCCCTACTCCACCCCCTGGAGGTGGGGCGGGGAGTGACTTTAAAATCTTAAATAGAAACCCCCAGTTTTTATCAAAGGTTAAGATATCTCACGTAAAAATAAGTAACTTTTATTCGAGACATTTTTTCAAATTATGGACAGATGTCGCTATAATCGGAAATAACGATATATCGTAATACCATAGGTACACAGTAAGGTCTCTTATTATGCGGATTTTTTTTATGCGATTTTAAAGTTATGCGGTTTGTATTTCATCCAAAAATTTCTATTATTAGATGTTATTAATCTGAGGGTTTGCAATTCGGGTATTCCCCTTATTCCATGATGTAGCATGTAGCTTTTACATCAATCTGAGTTTCGCATTGAAAGGTATAACCTGTAATTCTTATGAAATTAAATTTAAATGTTTAAGTATTTAAGAGTTTAATGTTGCTAATTTTAAGTTGCAGCATACCTAATAAACAGCACATTTTTATTTCTGGATTGAAACATTTAATAAATGTCATAAAGTTTTATGGAAGGGTGGTGGTGGAAAGTCATTTTTAGTGTTATTCGATAGCTTTTTGAAAAATAATAAACACGTATTTTTTGGTTTTTCATTTGGAAGTGTATTTCTCGAGATATTAGACCGTTTCTATAATATACCTATGGTGTCACGATATATCGTTATTTCCGATCATAGCTCCATCTATCCATAATTCGAAAAAATGTCTCGAATAAAAGTTCTTTACTTTTACGTGAGAAATCCAAATCTGCAATAAAAACTGGGGGTTTCCATTTAAGATTTTAAAGTTACCTCCCACCCCCCTGCAGGGGATGGAGAGGTGGTGGGTCGTGTCTGATGTCATTCGATAGATTTTTGAAAAATATTTAACACGTATTTTTCAGTTTTCCGATCTGATGTTCAGTTCGCGAAATATTCGACCGTTCCACTACTTTTGGGAGACCCTATAATTCCACCTTTGTTTATTTATGCAGCAAAATGATAAAATCGGAGTTAAAGAAAAATGGGCCACCTGGTGCAGTATACTGCTGCTCGGATAATGGGTGGATAAATGAGCAAATATTTCTCGAATGGCTCCAACATTTTTACAGCGTTGTAAACCCTTCAAAGGAGGATCCAGTTTTGTTAATGGTCGACAATCACAATCACAGTGGCCACTGTACATTAGAGACATATAATTTCTGTAAAGAACGAGGAATTATTATGTTAACCATACCCCCGCACACATCGCATCGACTCCGACCTCTGGATGTAGCTTTTTCTTCTTCTTCTACGGCACTACAGCCCAAATTGAGCCTTGGCCTCCTTTATTTTTTGCCTCCACCCTTGCCTGTCTGTGGCTGCTCTTCTCCATACACGGACTCCTAAAAGGGCTTGTGCGTCGCTGTTTACTGTGTCTTCCCAGCGCTTTCGTGGCTTCCCAACCGGTCTCTTTCCTTGCATTCTAGCATTCAGTGCTCGTTTTGGTAGCCTATCCTCTCCCATTCTTATCACATGTCCGGCCCATTGCAATCTTTGTAATCTAATGAAGTCTGACAGGGGCGTTTCCTTATAAAGTTGATAAAGCTCGTTGTTGTATCGACTTCTGAAGATTCCGTTTTCCCTCACAGGTCCTAGTATTCTCCTAAGTACTTTCCTTTCGAATGTGTCGAGTTTGTTTTTGGATGTTTCTTTCAGCACCCAAACTTCACTGCCATAACATGTTATTGGTCGAATTAAGGTTTTATAGATTCTCATCTTTGTATTTCGGTGGACACTTTTTGACCGAAATATATGGGAGAGGGCAAAATAAGCTCTGTTTGCCTGCGTTATTCTCTTCCTTATTTCTCCATCTTCTGATCCGTCGGCATATATTTCTACTCCCAGGTATGTAAACTTTTCAACCGTTTCAATGTCATCTTCATGTATAATGTTTTCTGGGACTATATTTCTTCTCGTCTGAGTCATTATTTTTGTTTTTTCTGTGTTAATTTCCAGACCTAGCATTTTTGTTTGTGTTTTTAACTCTGCATATGTTTCCTGTGCTCCTGTTGATGTTCTACTCATAATATTAATATCATCAGCATAAGCGGCCAGTTGAACCGTTCGGTTGATCAGTAGATTTCCTCGTCCAGTTTGCATTTGCCTAACCGCATACTCCAGTGCCAGGTTAAACAATGTTGGGGCCAGCCCATCTCCCTGTTTTAGTCCCTGCGAAATGTTAAAAAAGTCTGTCCGGTGGTTTTGTATTCGTACACATGCCTGAGTTTCATCCATTGTGGCTTTAATGAGTCTTATTTTTTATGATGTAGCTTTTTACTCATCGTTAAAATCAGCATATAACATTGAATGTGGCAATTATCTTCGAAGTCATCCTCATGAGCCACAGTGGTTCCAAATGCTGAAAACGTGGTCATGAGGCGAAAAAAGTAGTCCCTATTTAGGGATTTTCATGTTTACAGTTGTTTTCTTATACTATCTTAGAGTCCTAATACGCAGGTATGAGGATCAGGCTGGATGTATTCTGATTCATAACTCAGGAACAAGTGGGCCATGTCCGGGATTATTTTGGTTGGCAGAGAAAGTGAAAAAGAACGCGTATATTGAAAACGCTGTAAAACGTATTGTAGTTTATCAATTTTATCGCTGTAAAGCAGTTTCTTATTTTTTAAGTATGTAGTAATATAAAATGTTACTTAAATCAACTTTTATTAACAATAAATGCCTTAAATTTGTTAATGCATAAATAGTGAAAATATACTTGAAATAATTAAAATTTTTGTAAAGATGCATTCAAAAAGTACAAAATTCTGCATAATTCTGCGACTAATCTTTATTAATCTTAAAATAGATAGTAAGGAGATACAGAATCACTTTGGTTTAGCTGCCTATAACTGCCTATGCATTGCTGGCAGTTGTTTGAATACAAAAGTGGGAAATGACGCACATTATATGATTCTGGCGATTGTTGAGTATATATGGGCAGTTGTAAATAAGTAATAGGTTCTGAATATTGTACTTTACAAAGAAAATGTATTGGTAATCAGCAGTTTCAAAAGTCCCTCATAATATAAAATTTTAAACAAATATGCGGCTAAAATAAAATTTTCGAATTTCTTTCGTCCATATTATATCCGCCATTTTGTTTTAAAAAAAGTAAAGTTAGATTTGTAATCAGCGTCCTTAACCTACCAAATTTGACAAAAAATTTTCCTTTTTGATTGATATTTTCAATTTCTTTCCGCCATGTTGGATCCGCCATTTTGTTTTTCAGAAAAAAAATGTCAGATTCGTAATCAGCGATGCCAAAAACCCGTTAGAACGAAAGTAATTCCAAAATGTATAAACAACATACGCTTTTAAAGGTTCATGACCACGTTTTCGGCATTTGGAACCACTGTGATGAGCGTATCACGACATTTGAAATAGCTAAAATATTTAAAAATTCATACGATCGCGTAGCCACACAGTCAAAGCCATTAAAGGTTTTGAGAATACAGGAATATTTCCATATAATCCTGAAAATTTTACCGATGAAGACTTTGCTCCAGGTGAATCATTCATACAAGAAAAAGATAAAAAAACACTAGAGCAAGAGAAAAAAAGTAGATTAGATAAGGAGAAGAATAATAAGGAAGTTAAGGGGAATAAAGAAAGTTCGACACATGACAAAAAGTTTGAAGTATCTTTTGTTGACATAATTCCACTACCAGGATGATCAAAAGATGACTCAGTTGGAAATAAAAGATCCAACCACAAATCAACAGGAAGCAACATTCCGAAATAATGACATCAACACCTGTGAAGTTACTTCTAGAAGAAAAACAGCGGAAGAAGGAAGAGCAAATGAGAAATAAAGCCAGCAAAGGAACCAAACGAAAAATAGGCATCGAAGAGTCCAGTCCTCCGCGAATAGTTCCAAAAAGAAATTGTATAAGAACACAGAATATCACAGAAGATATATCATCTGAAGATGAGGATGATGACGATGACCGTGATAGGGACGTTAACGAAGATATTTGCACAATTTGTGGCGAATTCGGTAAAAACAGAGAACTCTGGATCCAATGCAGCATTTGCGGCCAACGGGCACACAAAGACTGTACCAGTTTCGAAGGCAAAATTTACATTTGCGATTTCTGCATTTAATTATTTTTTAAATGGGGGTAATAGTAGCAGTGGCCACTTTTACCCCTCGGCAGCGGGTAAATATGGCCACCAGCAGAAGTCCAAAGAACCGTTTTAATTTTTTTTTGTTCTGTTTAAAAATTTTTCGTAAATAGAGTTTGAAGTACTAAGGTTTGAAGTTTTATTTACGTTAACAATATAATTTTTAAAGCTATGTAGCAGTGTAAATAAACCAACATGCTTAGGCGGCCACTATCCCCCCCTTTCTCCTAAACTTGTCACATTAACTGAATTTTTTCTTGAGCATATTATGTATTTTGTTTTGTTTTGATCTATTGCTAAACCCCTTTTGGATGCATCCTTGCACAACTTCGCAAATTCTTCTTCGCAACTGTTTAGGTTTCTACAAATTAACGCTATGTCATCAGCATACGCCAAAATTTGCGACGTCGATGTTATAATTGTGCCTTTGATGTCTGTAGTTCTTATTGTTCCTTCTATAACGACATTAAATAATGAAGTTGGTAGAGAGTCGCCCTGTCGTACTCCAGATTCTATTTTTATATTTTTGTTGATTTCGCAATCTGTCATTATTGCTGCTGTCTATCCTTCCATTGTCATTTTTGTAAACTTTATAAGTATTCTATATCTATGTCTCCATTCAATCATTCGCTTCGTCCAACGGTTGTCTCCCATTCTTCCCATGTGTCCTGCCCAGTTTCATTTTCACATGGTAATCTTTTGGATTAAATCTCTTACTTTTGATCGTCTTCTTATTTCTTCATTGGATTTGCGACAGCCGAGCTCCGAGCTCCGAGCATTCTCTGTTCCATAGCTCTCTAATTCGTTGCGGTTTGTGGAATATGTTTTTATTAAAAGCTTATATTTGTTGTGTGGTCAGTACCGGCAACACCTTTGCGATCATCATTAGCAATTACTATGTACCGGGTGTCCCAATAAGAATGGCTCTCGGCCATATCTCAGGAACCGTTTATAGTAGAGCTTTGAAATAAAAATTTTTATAACAAAAGTTGCCTTAGGAAAAGCCTGGAAATTATTTTCATAATTGTGGGACCACCGCTAGAGGGCGTAATTGAATATCAAAAATTAAAAAATCCAAATTTTTTCAAAATTTTCCTAATGAAGGGGCACTGGAAATCCGATCGTCGTATTCTTCATAAAATTCTATGCATATTTGATTTGACAAGTTTAGGTCTATCTTTGGAAATAAGAGGTGGGGGTGAGTGGGAACCTTGTTATGAAAAACTGGCTGTGAGTCCGGTTCTGCTTAATCAAATTTTGCAAACTTGGTCTTGTTGAAGACAGATCTTTTTCGGCAATGTAAAAGTTATGATTTCGAACCAACTTACTGAGTAATATGCCAGCTAGAAGGCGTTATTTAATTTTTTTCAGAAATCTAGTGTTCCTTGGAAAATATTAAATACAAACATGCATTTTTAATACCATATTACAAAATTAGACAAAATTTCTTACAAAACGTGTAAATTTAAAAACATAACTGTTACTGTCACCGGTAAACGAAATTCATTAAAAGTAGTGTGCTATGGAAACAACAAAGAAACATTTTCCAGCTGTCAACGTATATTAGGTCTTTTCAACGCTTCTCATTTGTTTCGAGCCTCGTTCATATCTCGTATATTAATATTATACACGGATTATACGGCATATAACAGAGGCTCGAAACAAATGAGAAGCGTTGAAAAGCCCTATCACAAAGAAATAAAAACAACTATTTAGTGATGACATACACGTTCAAATTTTTGCCCATCATTTTCGTTGCAAACATTTACTCTTTCAAGAGTAGATTGAACAGCAGTCTCAATTTCTGCTCTCGATATGCTTTGAATGGCGTTTAGTATTCTCTGGATAATGTATTCTAGAGTAGTGTATGATGGGCAACAATTTGAATATTTAGGTCGTCACTAAGTAGTTCTTTTTATTCTGTGTTATATTTAATTTTAATAGTATTGTTTCTCCTTATATTGTTGTTTTAATTAATTATATTTTTATACGTTGACATCTGGAAAATATTATTTTGTTTTTTTCCACAGCACACTACTTTTCATTAACTTAGTTTACCGGTGATAGTAACAGTTATGTATAAAATTTACACGTTTCTCAAGATATCTTGAGATATAAAAAAGGTATCGACATGCGGTTTTCGCTATTCTATTGCTAATTTAATCTAATTTTATAAAGTATGATTAAAAATGCATACTTGTATTTAATATTTTCCAAAAAAAAACTAGATTTCTGAAAAAAATTAAATAACGCCTCCCATCTGGCTTATTACTTAATAGAATGGTTCAAAATTATCATGCTTACATTGAAGAAAAAGATCTGTCTTCAACAAGACTCAGTTTTCAAAATTTGATTTAGGAGAACCGAACTTACAGCCATTTTTTCATAACAAGTTTCCCACTCACCCCCACCTCCTATTTGCAAAGGTAGAGTTAGACTTGTTAAATCAAATATGCGCAGAATTTGATGAAGAATACAATAATCAGATTTCCAGTGCCCCTTCATTAGGAAAATTTTGTAAAATTTAGATTTTTTTATTTTTGATATTCAATTACGCCCTCTAGCGGTAGACACACAATTATGAAAATAATTTCCAGGCTTTTCCTGAGGCAACTTTTGTTATAAAATTTTTTATTTCAAAGCTCTACTATAAACGGTTCCTGAGATATCGCCGAGAGCCGTTCTTAGTGGGACACCCGGTACATATACTCCATACCAAGTAATCAATAGACATTAAACAAAAAAAAAACAACATGGTTTAAATTAGATATATATTTACAATAAACAAAAATTAGGTGAATAAACTTGTTAGAAAAAACAATGATAAATCTATATAGGTAACAACATGTATAATATTTGGAACATTAACATTGATTTTTTAATGTCTGTATCAGACTTCGGGATTGTCTACTCTCAGGGGTTTAAACGTTTTGGGAGGAATAATTGCCACATAGACTATCCTACACAAATTGTTGACCAATACGTTAATAAAGTAAAATAAATCATCTTCCTTAGGAACATTCATGAAACTTTTATTTAATGATTCCGTTGCGTAATATTTTTTTAATAAGGACACACAAAAGAGATATAACAATCAAATAGGTACGTATTTATTTAAAAATAAATTATGGAATTTAGCAAAAATTATTAAATAACCAACTGCTACTCTTTTTATTATTTGTCCGTTAGATGAAACCATGCTTGTAATTTCAAAACTACCATCTAAAACGCAAAATGGCCCAATTTTATATTTCTAGATTTATTCACAAAAATAATAAGCACCATACTAAAGGTAAACTTTTAACAGTCTAGAAAATATGATCTTCTAATCAAATACTGACTTGGCAAGTAACCTTTGTCAGACCCACACGTAGTTACTATTTCGAGTAAGGGTAAATGGGTGGTATGAATAAAAACGGAGTATAAATTCCGAGAGTATGTTCTCATGAGTAAGAGCATCAAGTATAAGTTTATACTCCATGTGATATGAATAAAAATTTGTTGATGTGATGAGTTTCTACTCACAGTACAAGGGAGTAGATACTCTCTATTTAATTTTTAAAATTGTACAGTGGAGTATGTACTTCAACATTTGGAGTATAAACTACATGCTCATTTTTATTCATACGAGCCATTATGTTCCATTTTGGTTAAATTTGAAAACATCGAGATTATGTCGTTTTAATTTTGATCCTCATAATCTTGAAAATGCAATTTAAACATTAGACCGGCTTTTTTCTTCTAAACTTTGAGATAGTTGTTTCCGTTTCTTTTCGGTGATCTATTTTGTTTTCGCGTGCAGATGAAATGTCTAGCGATGGTCACAAGCTCGAGCTTAGCTCAGCTCGTTTGGTACCCCGTACAGCCTCTGTTCACAAAAAAGGAATGAAATAGCGAACATACTCAGAAACCCCGTACAGACTTTGTTCACAAAAAAGGAATGAAATAGCGAACATACTTTTTCCCACAAAGCCCCGTCAAACTTCTCGGCGGAGGAAATAGCAGTAACAATTTTAGTAAATTGGATTGTTACTGTTTTGTTTTTTTTTTACTATTTATAAGCTTTGTCGATAAAATTGTAAAATTTTTCATGGCAATAAAGCATATTTCTATTCTATTCTATTCTATAACAGCTGGTAATTAAATATAAAAGTAGGTAAAGCAGCTGGTCCCGATGGTGTGCCTCCAGAAGCGATTAAGATCATCATAAGAAAACATCCTGAAATGATCAGGAGGATTTTCAACAATCTCCTCCATAGGCAAGAGTTTCCCGACCAGATTAAACAGGCCAGATTAACGCTTATTTTGAAACCGGTGAGAGACCCCGATATAGCCAACTCATACAGGCCAATGTGCCTGTTGGATTGCCTGGCAAAATTCTATGAATATCTAATAAAGAATCGTCTGGAGGAGGATCCGCAAAGAAACAGAAGTATTTCTGATAGACAGTACGGATTTAGAAGATCCAGATCCACAATAGATGCAATAAAGGCAATAACTGACATGGTCAAAGAGACAAGGAAAAGGTGGACCGTTCTCGTGGTGTTGGATGTGAAAAATGAATTTAATTCAACCAATTGGGGTCACATCGTCAAAGCTCTGGAAAAGTCAAGAGTGTCAGAATATTTAGTAAATATAATTAAGAACTACCTTAATGAAAGTTATGTCCAGTTGGCGAAGCCTAAAGACCCGCAAACCACAGGAGGAGTACCGCAAAGATCCGTACTGGGACCAACATTATGGAATGTTCTGTATAACGGGGTTATGGAAATTACCTATGGAAGTAAAGTCAAAGCTATTGCGTATGCAGATGATCTAGCGCTACTGATTCATACTGAAATAAACTGGGACTTAGAAGACATGGTGAATAAAAGTTGTAGGGAAGTATATGACTGGATGAGGGAACAAGATCTCGAATTGGCTATACATAAAACAGAAATTGTGATTTTAAAAGGCCCAAGAAAACGACCCAATCTAACTTTCATAGTAGATAGTACAAGAATAGAGCCGACAAATTGTGCTAAATACTTGGGCATACACCTGGATACAGGTCTTAGATATATCAAACATTTGAGTAAAATAGTCCAGAAAGCAGAAGAAAGGACTACTGCATTATCAAAGATCATGCCAAATATCGGCGGACCAAGCAGTCATAAAAGAAGAATGTACTTCAGGTAGTGCATTCTACTCTTCTGTATGGTGCCCCCATATTGTACGAAGTTTTGAGAATGACAAAGTATAAAAACATGTTAGAAAATTGCTCAGGAAACTCCTCTTGAGACTAACAAGTGCGTACCGGACTACCTCGACAATTGCCTTTCAGGCAGTGGGTGCCCGTAGGTAGGACTTCTTAGGGGGAAATGCATGGGGGTAAACTCTTCCTCTCTGAATTCAACACACGCTTAGCCATCCTTAAGTGGACACGGCTAGGTACGGTATTTAGAATATTTACTACCTTTTCAAAAAAAAGGGATGGTCACAAGCTCGAGCTTAGCTCGGCTCGACTTGAAGCTCGGCTCGGTTGACGAGTCGAACTTCGAGCTCAAGCCGGTTTGTTTCTTGCGAGTCGAGCTCCCAGCCGAATTAAATTTTTTTCGAACCAAGCCGAGCTGAATTCGAAACAAGCCGAACTTTTCTCAAGGAGCTTGTCAATATTTTAGCTAATACTCTAATACTTTTTCTAATTCATTTATTTCTGCTACGACTGATACTTCTGTTTGAGAATAAGTAATTCAGACTACAAATACAGTCGAACCCGCTTATTAGAATACCGCTTATAGGAATATCCCGGTTTAAGGAATAGAAACTTGAGGTCCCGAAACGTTTTTACTAGCCACCAATGATCGGTTATTAGAATATCCCGGTTATAGGAATACTTTTGTTTGGCACGAAGGCTATTCCAATAAGCGGGTTCGACTGTATGTATTTTAAATATACAATGTATCTGTAAAATATGGAATAAATTCCGACTGAGGCCATCGGCTCGAAATATTCGAGCTGAACCGACAAGCCACGAAATTCCGAGCCGAACTCAAGCGTGTCAAAAGCTCGGCTCGGTTCGGCTCGAGTACATCCCTAGAAATGTATGACGTCCATTTTCATAGTATTCAATTTCATTACATTCTTATCTATGAAATTATATTTTCGCATGTCTCATCTTCTACATGATTATTGTTTGGATCTTCGTGTATTCGTTTTTATCTTTATTTCTGATTTATCTTCTTTGGCCAATGACTCTCAGTATTTCTTTTCTTATCCTCCCTTGTTTTCTTCTTATTTGTAATGCACTTAATTTTTGTGCCTGCATCGATGTTTAATATAACTTTAATTGTCGTCCAGTTTTACTCAGAACTTTGACCTTGGTTTGATGTTTACTTTAGTTTTTGGTCTGGTTTGTTCGTGTTTTACCTATCATTTGACATCTTTCTTTACCATTAGTAACTATTTGTGTATTCGTTCTTTTAACCCTTTTCAAATTCAGTCCTATTTTTTATACCCAAATATTATTTTCTGTTAGAATATCTGCACTTAGATATATTTTGACTGCTAATAGATACTGAGTTTCTGTATTTTATTTATACATATTATGTCTATTCGGATACGAACCCCTCATTCAGGTGCATCTGCTGGTAATCTCGAGGTGTAAAAACTACGCTTTGGAAGATTGGTTGAAAAGTGTGTAAGATGCCAAACTGTCTTTTATTTCATTTCGTTTTTCCATAATCTTGGTATAAATAGGAATGCTCCAATGCTGCGTTTTCTCTATCCTTTTTTATGGTGTTGAATCGTGAACTTTGAAAGAAGATATGTGCAGAAGATTAAAAGCATTTGAGGTGAGGCTATAAGGAGGATACTGAAGGTCCTGTGGCCTGGCAGTCACAAATGACGACGTGATCAGCAGAATGAATAAGAACCGAAAAGTACTCACCACCATCAAATCTCGAAAGTTATAATACTTATCGAACAAATTATGCGAAATAAATCAAGATACTATGTGCTCCAAGAACCCTAGAATCTGGTTCAACACATCACCTGCGCAGCTTTTTCGCGCTGCTGCATGTAAGATAAAGATTGCCATGATAATCGCTAACATTAGTCTCGGATAGGCATATCCAGAAGAAAATACCATATTTTCTTATTACATCTTTCTATTCTACTTCGCTAATCTTCGCACTAAAATCTCCCATAACAACATTAATAATTATATCAATCACTATCAATTTTACCGTTAAGAATTAGCCGAATAACGTCATATTTTGCTCCTACCCTATGATTATGGGTCCAAGATATTCTGGTGTAAGTCTATTTTTCTTCATATGTCTATCCGTGACGAATGTGGGCGATCATCATGGCAATCTTTATCTTGTCTGCACCAACGCCAAAAAGCTGCACAGATGTTATGTTGAACAAGGTTTTCAGGTTATTTAACCGGAATTTCTTTTTCCTAGACCTCGCATTCCAAATATTTTTATTGAAGGATTGATTATAGCCACAGAAATGAATCTATATCTGGATTAATCTTACATAATGTGTTTTAAAGTATTTTAGCTTTCGAGATTTTTGGTGGTGTTCAGTACCTTCATTTTTTGAGAGCCTCTAATAATTATTTTATTTTGCTAACATACTGGTCAGAAATCTCTTAACATCTAGGACTAGAAAAAATTACAGTTAAAGTAGATGTAAAAGTCTAGTCTTCGTTCAAAGGACACATTTATTATTAAAATTGCTTATGATTTACTTCCTAATAGTACTAGATTTGTGCTGTTCATGAAGAGACGGGTTCGATATACATAGATTGTGACATTTATATTGTTAGTACTAAATATGTTGAAGTGTGTTGAAAGTTGTGCAGTATTGCATAATAATCATGAACAGAATGTTTAAATAGCTACTAGTCAAGTGATTTATCTAAAGCGGTTTAAAATTATCATTGCTTATTTCTTATGTGTACATATAATATTAAGAAAAAAAAGCCGCTGAACGCCATAAAAATAAGTGGCGCACACAAAATATTGGGATGGCTGGCAAATGAAATCTGATTGCCCGATCAAATTTAGTGTCGTAACCACTACAATACAACTAGACAATTTCGGCGATAATGGTTAAATAGATTATACTTTTGGAGCTCGATAACTTCTAAACGGCTTAACCGATTTTGATCACCAAACATGTGTTTGAAAGGTATTTACAAGTAGTATCTGATGTATCCAATGTTAAATGTGATAACTGAAGGTATTATAGGATTTAGTGAGCTTAAAAAACTCTTTATCTCCCTAAGAAATAGATTTGATCATACTTATGGGGCCTATTACTTAAAAATTCTGGAAAAATTTTCTCCAGACGCGAGGTATACAATACACTGCATCTAGAGTTCTACAAACGCTGAGCTATTGGCGCATTTCGTAGGTTGAAATTTTGATTAATTTTAGAAAAACAAAATTTTTTTAAAGTTCAATTTTTCAGTTTATTGATTATACCGAGCCTGGTGTATGTTCAATCCTGACCGCTTAAACACCATTTGAAAGCTTAACTCAAGCGCTATTGTATTTTTGTATTTGCGGTTTCCTTTCTCTCTTGGAACCTAAGATACATACCCCCAAAAAATATGCCGTGTTGTACCTACCCAGTCCTATAGCTGGCTTATGGGTGGTGAAAAATCACAAGATACACTGGTTCTTAATCAGCCCTGATCCCTTCTTGAAAAATAGAAAAAAATTCAGATCGGTGTAACTTTTTGACACACATACAAACCAGTGGCGGTTTCTCCATAAGTGCACACGTGCACGTGAACCCCCAAAATTATTTTAACACCAACATTCATATAATTTGTAAAATTTATCATTTTATAAATAACACTTTAATCTAACTATACAGTAATTGAAATTCGAAATAACAGATCCAAGGAGTTTATAAGTATATTTTTATTCTATTTCAAAGGAGAAACTTCACGGATGCGAGGCCTTAGACAGAACCCCTCGTTCATTGCTCACGGTGGTTCCTATCCCAATGACTTTTCATACGGCAAAATACAACTCACCACCCGCCCCGCTACCCGCTATAGCCCACAAGTTTAGATTGCCAAAAGAGCACAAGTTGGATGTGATCTTATATGGTGTTTTTAACGTGCACGATGCACGGCACACGTATTTTACGTTTAAATTTTGATTTCGTGAAGTTCGAATTTCGGAACAATATTATTAAGAATGGGAGGATTTGTGAATGTAAATGTTAGCGTGGAATATTTAAAATCAATTAAATTTTCTTCATTATATTTAGAAGAAAAATTAAAAATGCCGAAACCAAATTTGTTAATTAACAATGTACCAAAGTGCAAAGGTCGGGATTATAAATGATTATTTAAAATGGAGATTTGTGTAAAAACTTACAAATTGTGTAGGTGTGAAGTATGTATTTGGAGAAGAGGAAGCATAACGAATAAAATAGAAGATACGATTTTAACTATCCGGCGCAGTCCTCTTAACTAAATTTTTGATTAAAAATAATTTACAAGACGATTTTTCTGAAATAATTTGAATTCTTCAATTACTTGTTACGATGCCAGTGACAACTGCAGAAACAGAACGATGTCTCTCTGCATTGAAACCTATCAAAACTTTCCTTAGAATAGCTATGGGCCAGGATGGATTAACTGCACTCGCAATGTTTTCAATTAAAAAAAAAAGATTCAAGAAATTTCAAATTTTACTGAATTTGTTTGTGAATAATTTATCTAAAAAAAGGCGACTGACTTTCGTTAAAAAACTTGCTGGTAACATTGAAACACTAAATTATAATTTTAAGTCAATAAAATACATTATTTATTGTAATTTTTAATAAGGTCCTTTGATTTTTACAATTTGACGACACTCACACAATTTTACCTACGGAAATAGGGTCTCAATGTCTTAATATTATTTGTGCACCCCCAATATTTTACACCAGGCGCCGCCACTGATACAAACATATATAAATAAAAACATTTCCCCTTTTTAAATAGAAATTAATTCAAATTTCTGAGCTCGGTAGCTTTTGAATGGTAAAAGCGATTTTCAAAATTACACACGCATTGGAAATGTAATGATCAATACTATCAGAAGCCGAAGAGGTCGATCTAAAATTTTCGAAATTTTTGGGAGTTTTGGGGACGATAACGAAAAACTGGCCCCAAATGGGGAGGGCCGTAAAACTCATACCCTTGAACCAAAATGGATGGTTGACATATCGATTGTCTGGTCTTTTCCTAAACTTTAAGAAGGGGTGTGGCCCATTTTTCAATTTATTCAGATTGACAGAATCGAAAATTTTGAAAGCTGGTACAAATCGTGCCTATGACAATTATTATATTACATCAACAATAAATCAATTGACTTTAGCTATTTAAACTGTGCAGTATTGCATTTTTAAACAACCAACAATATTGTTGATGTTGTATACCTCTAAAATTTTATAATCAAGTGATTCAGTCTCAAATTTTCTTAGGCACTGATTTGCTTGATAGAACTTTTTTTAATTTATGTGATATTTAAATTCAATTGCAACTATCACAACCAAATATTTAAGTTAAATAAATTAATGTTACATGTTGTCTTTTTTCATACCAATTTTAATATTTAGTGGAGTTTATTTTAATTATTCAACAGCTACCTTAATAAGGTTCTTAAAATCCTTAGTGGAGCACAGAGCTTCAGAGAAAATGCGCCATAGGGTTTTATTTCATGCTAAGGCCTCACCTCATTCCAAGCTTGTGCTGGGAGACCTCTTTTTCTTTTTTCTTGGCGTTTCCAATCTAGGGCAGTCTTTGCAATACTGGAACTATTTTATTGGAATGTGTGACCGATTCAACAACACTTTCTGGGCTGTATTTCATTTTCTACCCTCTTTTCTTCGGTCACGTGTAGTCGATCTTCGTTTCTGATGATGTTAGGCTAGAAAAGACGGACAATAATTCTTCATAGACATTTGTTAACAAAGACATAAAGTTTGTCTGTTTTGTCACTTTCCAGATCTCTCATCCCTAGAGTAGAACAGACATGACATTTGACTGGAATATTCGGATCTTAGTCCTTGTAGTATACTCTCCAGACCTCCAAACAAGGTTGAGCGTAGTGAATGCTTGTTGAGATTTTCGTATCCTCATACGAATATTATCCCACATAACAATGATGTTCGCATCATGTTCAAAGCATATACTACCAACATTCGTCGAAGTATATTCTTTTTAGTATATGCATAGTACAAGCATAGCATGTACCTTAAAAAACATTATAAATTTTATGTTCTTTGCATATAATTCAAAGGATATTCTCGCACCGAATATACTGAGCACATTCGTGTAGGTAGTATCTTGGAGTATTCGTAAAAGTTTATTCTTAGAATATACCTTTATAGAATATTCTTAACACATACTTGTAAATATAATAGGTACCTGGTAGAGCCGGTAGAACCTAAGATGAGATTAGGTGATGCTGAAAACATACTTCTGAGCAATATAAAAGTATATTCTTCCCATAAAAAGGTGTGCGGTAGTACGTTCTAAGTATATAAATAGAAGGTTTATAGCACTTCATTGGAATATTCTAAAAAGTATATTCTTGGTATAGACCGAAAAGAAGTGCGGTAGTACATTCTGAGTATACAAATATAACGTTTAAGTACTGTAATATAGTATATACTCAGTACCATTCATAGTAATTACGCATGTTCTCAGCATATACTTCTTCTGAAAAGTATGTTTTATGAATTTACTAAGAACATGAAATGGCTATGTGGGATCTTCTGTACCTCCGTTTTACAAAAGCTGATAACGGTACATTAATTTAAAGCTGCAGATCCATTTTGGATTTTATATTGCTGCGTATGTAAACCTGTTGCCTAGCTTGTAGCTCTACTTATGATCCAGACTAAACAAATAGAAGTGAGTCTGCTGAGCATGCTGAGCCGTCAAGCCAACTACTGGTTTTTATTATTACACAATTCTTGAGATAGAGTTGGAACACGCTATGACTTAGCTAAGTAGTGTCAATATGTAGTTTAGAGGTCGACTTTATTTCTCCTATAAAAATATTTCCGGGAATTTTGCTGAGCATCAAGTGGGTTGTTAGTACTTTTGACTAATATTTATTTAAATGCACTATTTGTTTGGAAGTTGCATAGTTTCTGTTAATTTAAAGATAACACCTAAGCTATCCATATAATTAGAAAAATTGTAGGTTGCTTAAAATGCAATTGAAATGTTTGGATCAATATTATTGACCGATTTGTTGAAATTAGTATAGATCTAAAGAAGTAATTTCTTACGTTATGCTTTAAATACTAAAAATAAATTGAAACATAATAATATGTAGTGAATACATACAATAAAAATATAACTTAGGGTAAAATCGTAGCATATGATTTATACCTATGATACTTATTCAGAAATGCTTCCTCAGAAAACTTAATCATTCGAATTAATATCGGTAATATTTAATAATAATTTTAGGATTATTTAATTATTTTAATGTTTATAATCTCAAAAACGTTCAAAACATACAACTAAAAGATATCTACCATTTTTGGAATGGAATAAACCTGGAAAATAACTTTCAATGACTACAAATTAATACTCACAACTGATGTTTTCAACAGAATCCTCTAATAATCATTTTATTTATATGTTTATATCATATCATTTACTTATTGTGAGAAATGTGACAAAAAAAAACAAAAAACAATTAAGCAGGTATACACAATTTAAAATTTAACAGTATTTTAAATAAATAAAATAAGGTATTGGGGCAAATTCAAAATTAAAAGATAAGACAAGTGTACATGGAATTACAAGGACTTTAAAAGGATATCTTATTTGACCGTTAAAAATATTGGCGTGGGGGTGAAAGTAAAATAAAAGAAAATATCCAAAAAACTTTCTTTCTTTAATCAAAAATTGATTGTCACTGGATTTTTTTGAAAATGATGCAGTAGTTGTCGACAATGCCTCTATTCCTGATAATGCAACTCTGCATGTAGAGGATAAAACCCGAATAGTACTAGTTCATTTAAGAAGCATTACTGAATAAATTAATTTTTGACAAAGGCGATATAAATAAATTATATTATGTAAAATTTGTTAAAGAGCGTATGTGAATATTTTTAAACAGTGAGTTTTTATAAATAACTACAAAATTTAAAGTTAACTCTCATTAAGTTCAGAAAATCGTAAAAAAATAGTACACAAAAATTAAACACTTCAATAATAGTATCTGAGCAAAAATAATAGCCCTATATAATATAATATCTACGTGCCAAAACTAAGGACATTGAAAACTGACTTTATTAAAAATAAAAAATTAAAGACCAAAAATTCAAATAATAATAAAGAGTGTATGTGCAAAATGTTGGCCCAATGCTTTTTAAACGCATTCATTTTATTTTCGAATCTTGAGAAAACTAATGAGTATTTTTGAAAAAATTAAACGCAGAATGATAGATTCTATTATTACCAAGTGCAAAAATTCCCCGAAAATTTCTATAACGTTTATTTTAATAAGTTACAGGGGCGAAAAAAAACTTTTTGATTATTATAAGAGATTTTTTGCCCTCGATAATAATGTAATCTTTCATTCTGTGTTTAAATTTTTCAAAAAGATTAATTAGTTTTTTCTGGATTTGAAAAAATAAATGCATTTAAAAAGCATTGACCCGAAATTTTGCGCCTACTCTCTTAAGTATTTTTCAAAAATGTTTAATAAACGTGTTATTACGGATCAGATTGTAAATATAAAATGTTGTTCTGAAGCTATTTCCTTGTGGCATTTTTATAATTAAGTATTTTCGATGGGAAATAAGCCACAATTTTACTAAAAAAATGAATTTATTAACGTTTCGACGCCCAAGTTGGGTGTCGTAGTAGTAGTAGTACTTAATTGTAAGTATAGAACTTAACGTGTCCTCTATTCTTATTAAAAACGTCTAATTTTGTTCACTTTTCATTAATAGTTGCCAGTGAATTTTCTGAAACAGAATACCAAACTAGAAAATATCAGTCAAGTGTGAAAACAACGAAATTTTGTGCAAAAAGGGTGACAATCAACATATTTGATATTGTTAAACAAAAACTAAACATAAAACAAACAATATCTTGACAGAATTACCTCAAAATATAAAATGTCTAAAGAAAATATTATGCTAAATTGTAGGTTGATCGGTCCGGTTTTGAGTTACCAATGTCCACCGCCTTTGAAAAAGCAGTTTTGAGAAAAACGTGTTTAAAGTTTTGTGAACTTTTATTTGTCATTTCTTTTATGTCTGTTAAATCGTAAAGTGATGCAGACCGAAATATGTTTTTGAATCGCTTAGTAATTTACAAAAAAAAATGGGAACAGCTGTTGAACGTTTCTCAGTAAGTTCAAGCGTGCTGACGCGAACCTGCTGCATAGCGTGTCGAAGTTAATGATATTCAACATGCTGCATTTTGGTAATTTTGCAATTATCCCTATTGGTTGAATATCCCTATCTTCGACTCGCTTTTAGCAGGTTTGCTTTAGGAACGTTCAACAGCTGATTCCATTCTCTTTTGTAAATTACTCAGCGATTCAAAAACATATTCCGATATCAATCATTCAATTTGACCGACAAAAAAGAAATTGAAAATAAAAGTTGACAAAACTTTAAACGCGTGGTTCTCTAAATTGCATTTATTAAAGGCGATGGGCACTGTAACTCAAAAACTACTTGACCGATTCACCTCCAATTTTATATATATTTTCTTTTGACATTTCGTGAGGTAGCACTGTCGAGATATTTTTTGTTGTTTGCTTATTTTTTGTTTAACAATAATAAATATGTTGAATTTCACCATTTTTGTAAAAAAAATCGTAATTTGGATTTCTGAGTGATACCAAAAAGTCAAAAACTGTTAAAACTAAAAAAATCGACAGCGTTACCTCGAAAAACTTATAAGCTAATAAAATCTTTTTGAATTTTTTGTTTTGCATGATCCAATCATGACTTCTGATGTCAACCGCAAAATCCAATCTTTTTGAGGTGTCTTTAAAAATTTGCCGCCACTAGGTTATTCTCCAATATTTTTCCTTTATTATTTTTTTCGAATTTTCTCTGAAATATACTGTATTTCCTTTTTTAAGTTAAAAATAAAATAATTTTACCATACTTACAAAAAATTCACAAAAATATGCTTGAAATATTGATCTCAAACCGTACGCCACCCCTAATGAGTTTTTGAATAATTCTGTCTATCAGTTTGAGTTGCTAATAATTATTGTGTTATTGTTTGCTGTTTTGAATAACAGTAATTAAAAACAACTATTGCCAAAATTTAGTTAACAGTGTTCTTAGTTTTGACTTATGTTGAAACAAAATAACAATTTAATGCATTCTTAGTAAAGTATTATGTAAATTAATCGTAAAAAATCTAAAAAAATCATGCAATAAAAATCTAATTTTAAATCGCAATTATCACAAGAAATTTACAAAAAATATTTATGCTAAAAATAAATTATTAACAATTTTATAGACAACATCTGTTTTAAATGTATCATAAATAAACACTATTGTATATAATACAAAAATATTTTTTGATTATGAAATATAGTAAAAAGGAATGTATCCAGTATTATGCTAATATATAAAAATTTGGCGTTTTCAAACAAAACAGTTTTTAAAAATAGTCCAATCAAAAATTATTAAAATACTATAACTTTGACATAGTAACACATTTGTAAGGTAAGTAACAAGCAAAAATAAGCAACTTAACACCATCTTGAAATTTTTTTGAAAAATTTTATATAAAATATAAATTTAAAATATTCCAAAGGTGGCTAAATTCTTGTAAAATTTATTGCAACCACAACTTATTAATTGGTTAATTTTTTTTAACATGCTTACTAAGATCTTAAATATATTTGAAAAAAAATAAATATAGGAAACACTTTTTTAAACGTTAAGCTTCTTTTTTATTCAATGCCAATTATTAATGAATTTAAATTAGTTTTAAAAATATTTTGAAGAGAAAAATATATAGGAATTTCTATAAATTAATAAATAAAAATTATAATTCAGTATAAAGTCTCACCAATACATTATAAAAGTAAAATGGGATAAATAAAAAAAATAAAATTACCTTACCAAAAATATTTCCTAAACTAACTAAAAATATTTTATTTTATATAAAAAATTTGATTTTTGTACTTATAATCTTTTTGACTCCTTACAAATATGTTCCTATTTAATATAATAGGATAACCTATCGTCGCCACTTAAAGGTTGTCAACAAATTCTAAGATCTTATAATTTCTATAATTTTATTGACATGCCACAAATTATCTAAAGGAGGTATATCAAAAATGGAGCTTTTTATGAAAGCTTCCTTCTATAAAACTTTTCTAGTGCCAGTAAATAATATTTTGTATAATGTTTTTGCAAATCCGGGGATCTTAGTATGTACCTATAATAAAAAATAAAATATTGGCGGTCAAAATGCATTCGCCAATATCAAATAAAATATTTGATATTAGCGAATGCATTATCAAAAATGGTGGAAGTGCTTTTATATTTTTAATACAACTTGGTAGGTATTAAAAACGCAGGAGGCATAAATTGTGATCGCAAACAATACTAGTGCAAAGAATGGGGGAAATACATCAGTGACTTTTTCGACGATGCTTCTCGATTAAATGCTACGTATACACCATACTACCTTTGACAGGCAGTTAAAAAGAGGTCCCAGTATACTGAAATGAGAAGTCCGAAAACCAATACATTAATCAAAAAATAATAAAGCACCTGGGTCAGATAAATGCTAAGCTACGTAATCTTTTGAATGAAGAAAACATTACACCTACTTAACCACTATTAACAAAATTTAAGAAAACTGGGCAAAAATTAAGTCTAATATCTTAGCCTCAGCCAAGGAAGTTCTTGGTGAAAGTAACATTAATAAAAATAAATCGCTTCCAAGACGAAGAACTCCATGGTTTTGTACAGAAGTGACGGAAAAATGTAAAGAGAAGAAAAAAGCTTACCTAAAATACATGTCCACAAAAACACAAGAGGCATACGATAATTATAAAACTATAAGAAACGAAACATATGCAGTCGTAAGAAGAATAAAAAGTGATCATTGGTAACGTTTTTGTGAAAGAAATGGAACATGATTTTTATGGTCTCTAAAAGGAAATATGGCGCTTTATAAGAGGTCAAAGAACGGAGTTAAAGGAACTAATAGAACCAAAACTCATAGAAAAGGCTACATGGATTGACTATCTAAAAAAGCTCTATGCAGAGGAAGAACAAATGATGGTAGAACCGGAAACACCAGAAATTGCCACAAATGAAGATGTTCATATAAGTAGAATAAGTACACAGGAAGTACGAAAAACACTCGAAAACCTGAAGAACAGAAAAGCTGCAGGTAGGGATGGAATACCAAACGAATTACTAAAATATTGTGGAGCAGCAATGACAGAACAATTAACAACATTAATTAACAAAATCATAAAACACAATAAAATACCGGAAGAATGGAGAAAGAGCGAACTAATTCTATTATTCAAAAAAGGAGATAAAAAGCAGCCAGAAAACTATAGAGGTGTCAACTTGTTAAATACTACCCTAAAACTTACAACTAAAATTTTACAAGACCTAATGAATCAGAGGATAAGTTTAGCAGATGAACAACAGGGTTTTCATACTGGAAACAACTGGTGTACAGATACAATAGTTTTTCAACTGGTGTACAGATACAATATTCGTCATAAAGCAAATTAATGTGAAATTACTAGAGTATAATCGACCAGCATTTCTATGTATGATTGACTTGAAGAAAGCATTTGACAGAGTAAGACTCAAAGATGTAATCCATCTTCTGTATAATAGAGAAGTCCCTCTAGATATCAAAAAGACTATTAAAAACATCTACCAAACAACAAAATGGAAGTCAGAATAGATGGACAACTTACAGAACCTATAGATATAGGCAGCGGAATAAGACTGGGAGACTCATTGAGTCCTATGCTCTTCAATTTAATCATGGATGAAATCATCAAAAACGTCAACAAAGGACGAGGATATAGAATGGGAAACAAAGAAGTAAAAATACTCTGCTACGCAGATGACGCAATATTGACAGCCCAGGATGAAGATAGTCTGCAAGGATTAGTCCACAGATTTAACATAAGAGCAAAAGAATTCAATATGACCATTTAATCTCAGAAAACCAAAACAATAGTAATCAGTAAAGAACCAATCAGATGTAAAATAGAAATAGAAATAGATGGTATCAGTATTGAACAAGTAATGGAAATAAAATACCTTGGAATTACATTGTCAAGTTACGGAAACCTGGACAAAGAAGTGAGGAATCAAGTACAAAGAGCAAATAGACTGGCAGGATGCCTCAATAACACTATATGGCGAAACCGACATATTAACACTGAGATGAAGTCAAGAACTTATAAAGCCAGTGAAAGACCAATAATGGCATATGCATCAGAAACAAGACCCGATACAGCCACAACACAAAGACTACTGGAAACGGCAGAGATGAGAGTACTGGGAAGAATTACAGGAAATACACTGATCGAAAGAGGAGTGAAGATATCAGAAGACAATGTAACGTACAGAGTATAAACGAATGGACACTAAATAGAAAAAGAGATTGGAACAACCACACAACCAGGATGGGGGAGACACGTGTGGTCAAAATAGCAAGATAGCAAGATAAATCATCAATCGATAGAAGAAGTATCGGCCGACCGCGCAAAAGGTGAAGTGACAACCTTCCATAGAGGTATTAATCAGCCAACGAAAATGCAGAATTGCTTATATATATATATATATATATATATATATATATATATATATATATTCGTATGAACTTTACACATTGCTAAAACATACAATAAATTGTAAGAATATAAATGGAAACATTAAAGGCGGATATTGCTACCGTGGAGCTATTCCATTGCCTCAGGAGTTAGTTCGTGGATTTCGATTAAGCTTCCTTCGAATCGTGTGGCTGGACATTCTTGTGTAATGTGGTGGACTGTTTGTTCGGCAGCATTGCATTTGTCACATTGGTTAAGTGATTTATTGCACACTCCATGACCTGCCCTGATTCGGTTCAGATTACACCATTCTCGGCGCGGAAGAGAGAAACCGTTGAGTTTGACTGTGGGATTTCCTATTAGGTGTGCATTGTTCACTTCTTCGTTCCATTCGCTTATCCAATGCTCATTAATTGTGAAATTGTTTGGAAGATTTTTTGCTGTTCTTGTTGGCGGGTTTCGAGATCTCAGCCGCAATTGGCCCTGGTTTAACTGATCTATGTCGGTATTTACTGGCAATGAGGGATTCTTTTGACATTTCTGGTATTGTGATTTAAGGGCAGCTAACCGTCGTGTTTTGGTTGGTGCAATATTGCTTAGAACTGGAAGCCACTGAGTTGGTGTGCTTTTTATGGTCCCCGTAATATACCTTATTGTCTGATTTAGTTGTGTGTCTAGGACGTTAGTATGGTGACTGTTTAGCCAGACTGGAGCACAATATTCGGCTGTTGAATAGACTAATGCAAGAGCGCTTGTCCTGATTGTGTCTGCATTGGCTCCCCAAGAGGTGTTTGCAAGCTTGTGAATGATATTATTGCAAGTTTTTACTTTAGCTGCAGTTTTATGTAAGTGTTCCTTGAAAGTTAGAGTACGATCCAGCATTACAACGAGATATTTTGGATTTGGGTTATGTTTTAGGGTAACCCCTTCGCTTTCTATGTTTAGTCTGTAGTTCACTTCCCGGTTATTTAGATGGAAGGCAGTAACTTCTGTCTTTGTGGGATTTGGCTGAAGGCCCCATTTTTTAAAATATGTCTTAATAGTATTTAGGTCGCTTTCTAGGGTAGCTTGGGCGTTCTCGATGTTTCTTTCTTGTATACCTAAAGCCATGTCATCTGCATAAATAAATTTGCGTGAGATTGTAGTGGGAGCGTCTGAGGTGTAAATGTTGAACAGGAGCGGCGATAGAACCGACCCTTGGGGTAACCCATTCTGTAATCTTCTGTATTTACTAGTTTTCCCATTAACGCTAACTTGGAATAACTGCATTAGACACTGCATTTGATTTATTAGAATTGCTTATAAAGAGGAAGAAGAAGAAGAAGAAGAAGAAGAAGAGATTTGATGGTGGTCAGTACCTCTCGGTTCTTCTTTAATCTTCCGAGAACCTCCTTATTTGTAACCCAGTCAGTTCACGCGATTATAAGTATTCTCCAGTATAGCCACAACTCAAATGCTTCCCATTTTATGCGCATATCTTCGTTACAGGCCAACTATTCAGTACTATCTTCAAGAAGACAAAGTTTATGAGAATAACCAAAACTCAAAGAACTAACGAGAGTCTGTCCATAAACGGATCTAATGTCAAACGAGTCGACCAACATGCATATCTTGGTACGATAATTACACACCAAGTACGACAACTCCACCAGTGATTACTTTCAGGAAATCAAAACCAGAATAGAAAAGGCTAGAGCAAATGTTAACAAAATTAGGAAAGTACTCTGCACAAGAGATTTGAAGTTGGAGCTAAAAGTTAGGTTAGCTAGGTGCTACATTTTCTCGACTTTGTTTTATGGAACGGAAGCTTAGACTTTGAATGCGGCATCATTGAAAAAACTAGAATCATTCGAGCTGTCGATATACAAAAGAATTCTGACAATAACGTGGACAAAACACGTCACAAACAAGGAAATTCTGAGAGATGAGAGAAAGATGAATAAAGACATGGAAATCGTAAATACCATTAAAACCAGAAAATGCAACCTGCGAGAATGGTACGAATGTACATCAAATAAACTTTTCAGAGCAGCCGTCTCTAAAATCCGAATAGCTATGATGATTGCCGATCTACGTCGCGGAGATGGCACTTATAGAAGAAGATTCAATACCATAAACAGGGACACAGAAGGCAAAGAATCGCAGCATTCTTATTTTTTATCATATCGTAGAAATATTTTTTTTTATAATAAAATATATCAAAAATATAAAAATAAAACAAATAGAGAGACACCTTTAGTTTTTTTTCTATTTACACTACTTGTGTAAAATTGGTGATAGTTTTGTTAAAAAATTCAAAATCCTGTAAATCAATTTCGTTCTTTCCACTGCTTTATACCAACTTCCATTAAATTGACAGAGAAGATAAGTTAGCAAAAAGTATTAAGCTCCAAAGATCCATTCCTAGAGTACACAAAATAAAATTGATCTTAGAGTATACGAAATAAAATTGATTGGCACTAAAAAAGTTTTATTGTTCAAGTCTGTGAAGGTGATAAAATTCCACGCAGCTAGTGTATTAGGGAGTCCGCTGATATTGACAAAGTGCATTGGATGGGAGAGACGGTGCCGGGAGATGCCACCGTCGGAATCCGTAATGGGATCTCCTCGATTTTCTCCAAATCCGCCGCCCCTGCAGAGTTCTGCTTGCACAATCTCGGACTTATCTGTAAAACGATACTGTATCAGTTTTTAATAACGGTTGTTGCTGTATTTGAATAGAAGTAAGACTAGCTCTATTATCTATAATTTAAATTTCATAATTTATGTACACATAGTTTCGAAAGTACCCAACTATTTTCAGAAAATACTGTTATTATATCATTTAAAAAATATATCATGCTGTTGATAGATATTTTGTTGTTGTTAAATATGTAAATAAAAAATTTAAAACTAAAAATTTATTTCTATTTAAAATGTATCTAACAATTTTACTATCGATTTACAGCGTTGTCTGACTCCTAATCGCCATTTAATATGGTATAGGTAGACCCAAACCCAGACTTCTAAAGTGAAAGTTATCCTCCAACACCAAATTGTTCTATGTGGTCCCTATAATGTTCAGAAAAAAGTCACACCAGTTTGAGCGTCGGGTTTGGGGGGGGGGGAGAGGGGGGAGAAATCTGTAAATTCGTAGTTTTTTAAGTTTTTCGTCAATATTTCTAAAACTATGCGGTTTAGCATGAACAACCTTCGATACAAAATTGTTCTACATTAAATTTGAAATAAAAAAGGCCCTAAGCATAACCCTTCTCATATGAACGGTTACAAAGTTACGGAGGTAGTATAGTATAATTGGTCCAAAAAAAGCCTAACCCAGACATCTAAAGTAAAAGTTTTTCTTCAACACCAAATTGTTCTATATGGTCCACATATTGTTTAGTAAAAAGTTACACCATTTTGAGCGTCCAGTTTAGGGAGGAGATGGGGGAGAAATCGCTAAATTAGTAGTTTTTTTAAGTTTTTCGTCAATATTTCTAAAAGTATGCTTAGCGTAAATAATGTTCTATAGAAAAATGTTCTACATAAAATTTAAAACAAAAAAGGTTGTATACATAATTGTTATAAAATCAACGGTTCCAGAGTTACGGAGGGTGAAAAGTGGGGATTTTCGATACTTTTTATATTTGCCGATTTCTCCCCCCTCTCCCCCCCAAACCCGACGCTCAAAATGGTGTGACTTTTTTCTGAACATTATGTGGACCATATAGAACAATTTGGTGTTGGAGGATAACTTTCACTTTGGATGTCTGGGTTTTTGGTATAGTTATACCATACATTGCCCAAAAAATATAAAAAGTATCGAAAACCTCGACTTTTCACCCTCCGTAACTCTGGAACCGTTGAAGTTATAGCAATTATGTATACAAAATTTTTTGTTTTAAATTTCATGTAGAATATTTTTGTATATAACATTGTTTACGCTAAAGCATAGTTTTAGAAATATTGACGAAAAACTTAAAAAAATTATTAATTTACCGACTTCTCCCTCATCTGCCCCCCAAACCGTACGCTCAAAATGGTGTAACTTTTTACTAAACAATATCTGGACCATACAGAACAATTTGGTGTTGGAGGAAAACTTTTACTTTGGATGTTAGGGTTAGGCATTTTTTTGGACCAGTTATAATATACTACCTTCGTAACTTTGGAACCATGCATTTTAGAAAGATTATGCATAGGGCCTTTTTTATTTAAAATTTAATGTAGAACAATTTTGTAAAGACGGTTTTTCATCCTAAGCCGCATAGTTTTAGAAATATTGACGAAAAACGTAAAAAACTACGAATTTACCGATTTCTCCCCCCTCTCCCCCTCAAACCCGACGCTCAAAATGGTGTGACTTTTTTCTGGACATTGTGTGGACCATATAGAACAATTTGGTGTTGAAGGATAACTTTCACTTTTGATGTCTGGGTTATGCCATCTTTTGGATCAACTATACTATACTAATTCCTCTCTGTTTAGCCATAGACATGGAGGATTTCTCTTTCCTCTAGTTCTTTTTCAATTCCCTCCCTTCAGCTTCCTCTTGGCCTTCCTCTTTTTCTTCTCCCTTGTGGTAGACACGTCAAAATCTGTTTAGGGATCCTGTCATCTGGAATTCTCTGTACATGGCCGTACCATATGAGTTGTTTTTTATGTCAAGTATGGTATTGTATATGAGCTGTATGTTCGCTTTAGATACTGTTTGGTCCCACAGAATGCCGTTTATGATGGCTACTGCTTTTCTACCCTGTATGTTTCGGTATACATATAGAACAAGCTGAATGCTTCGAATACCTGGGTGTAAAAATGAAAGATTCAGGTCAACAAGATATAGAAATTGATATACGTATAGAGAAAGCAATAAATTCATATTATGCAATGAACACAACTTTTATAGGAAAAAGGGAAATAGCGCAGAGTACAAAAATGAAAATATTTAAGGCAATATAGATACAGACCCATACTCATCTTCGGTTGCGAATCGTGGACATTGATAGAGAGGCAAAAGAGCAGAATATAAGCGACGGAAATGAAGTACTTAGGAAGAGTGAGAGGAGTCACAAGACTTGATAGGGTAAGAAATGAGCAGCTAAGAGAAGATCTGGAGGTGCAATCAATCTTAGAATTCATAGAAAAAAGACATATCAGCTGGTGGGGACATTTACAAATACTAGATGATAGAAGACGGATAAAAATGATTTGGGAAGCGAGATTAAATGTCAAAAGGAAGAGAGGAAGACCAAGAGAAACATGGGACCAAGCTATTGAAAAAGTTATACAAAAGAGAGGCAAATTCTGGAAAGAAGCAAAAGTCTTGGCACAAAATAGGAATCAGTTGCGTAAATTTGTACACAATATCTAAGTTATTATTCTAAGTTATTATTGTGATCCCGACACCAATATGGTAGAAGGAAATTTGATTATATATGTTTCTCTCTCTTATAGCACCGTCTTGATTTATCTTCATGCGCAGGTACTTGTATTCATTACAGTGTTTAATTTCTACACCATCGTATAATATAATGAACTGTTTTGCCTTCCAAATACATATGGCATTTAACAATTTTAATATCGTATGTTTGCACCACGGGCATCTATACAAGCCTGGGTTCGAGCTCTAATACTGCTGACAAGACGATCAATCATTTCCTGTGGCAGATTCTTCCATCCTTCTTTACATGTAATTATAAGTTCATTATAGGTTCTAGGAGTATTCCTTCGGGAATGAAGAGCTCTGGAGAGCATATACCATGCATAATCAATTGGGTTCATGTCTGGAGACATCGCAGGTTACTCTAAGCTGCGAATACCTTCTATCTCAAGATAGTCATTAATCGCTTGAGTTCTGTGTGGGCGGACGTTAACATCCATAAATACAAAATTTTCACCCAAAGATCCTCGTCCTAATCTCATATGATTTTCTGAAATCCCTGTGATGTTCCTCGTGGCAGTTTATTAATTTAATCTAAGCGAAAAGCAAAGTTTTTTATCAAATAAATTTTTTTCTGATTTTTGACAGCAGTAAAATGTATTTAAATAAATTACATACATTCTTCTTTTTGTGTCAATGAATTTAATGAAAAAAAAAAAAATGGGAAACCCTGCATAAATAATTATGTTAACATTTATATTACTGTGGCGACACGCTTTAATTACTATTTTACTATTTTTTAAATGCTAATTTTAATTTTTATTTTTAATAACTTTCAAAATGAAATAATATGGGTCATTTAAAATTCACATTTTTTTCTATACGAAACCAGATGTTAATGGCCTGTTCAGTTTGGGAAACAAAATTCCCCATTAAATAGTTACCTTATCAGACCTTCTGTCAATAAATCACTTTTTAAATGCATTCGAAGACGCTTCTTAAAACCACAGAAATGTTTTCAGCTTTTAAAACACCAAATAAACGGCCAGCCTCTTTATGTAAATAAATTAGTCTTCAACGTAAAACCGCAGACATGTGTTTTTAGTTCAGCCACTGCAGTCTGACACAAACTCTCGTTCCGAAAAGAATAACAAACCCTCTTACGAGATATAAGCACGTCTCTTTAACCAAAAATAAATAAAATATAATATTGTTCGTTGTCTTACACTTATTTTAATTTCATTTAATTGTTTCCGTAAACCACCAACGGAATATTACTGGATAGAGAATTGAATAATCTTTCAAATGACCTAGCACCCAACCCCTATTCTTATTAAAAAAATCATCAATTACATCATCACCCCCAGATAGATGATGTCACTACTATCATATTATACAGTGTGTTCATAACGGTCTATTATCTCATGACTTAATTATTTTCAGAGTTAAAGCTCTGACAGGTCGATTTTTTTTTAAATTATGATTTTTTGACGTATATCCCATAATAGTGACGTCATCTATTTGGGCGTGATGACGTCATCGATGATTTTCTTTAAACAGGAATAGGGGTCGTGTGGTAGCTCATTTGAAAGGTACTTCAATTCTCTATTCAGTAACATAAACATTAACATCATTATTTTTACAGGGTGGCTAAAAATAATTTTTGAATTAAATTGATTGACGCAAAAAGAAGACTGTATGCAATTTATTTAACTCAATATCTATACATTTTACTGATGCCAGAAAATATTTTAAAAGATATTTATTTCATAAATAAACATTGCTTTTCGCTTAAATTAAATGTCAACCAGCCACCCACCTGCCTCTTGGCAGTTTGACCATTAAATTAAAGCGAAAAGCAATGCTTATTTGTCAAATAAACAGTTTTTTCTCTTTTCTGACAGCAGTTAAATGTATTTTGAGTTAAATAAATTACATATATTATCCTTTTTGCGGCAATTAATTTAATTAAAAAAATATTCATTTTGCCGCCGTGTATAAATAATGATGGTAATGTTTATATTACTGAATAGATAATTAAATAACCTTTGAAATGAGCTACCACACGCCCACTATTCCCATTTAGAAAAATCATCAATGATGTCATCGATCAAATCGATGAAGTCACTACTATGGGATATACGTTAAGAAATCATAATTTCAAAATAAAAATCGACCTGTCAGAGCTTTAACTCTGAAAATAATTAAGTCATGAGATAATAGACCGTTTCCACACTTTATGAACACACTGTATATAATATGTCAAAAAATCATAATTTCAAAATAAAAATCGACCTGTTTCAGTATTTTTTCTTAAAGTTGCCGGCCTATGAAATAACGAATTTATTCCTTTCATTTGCACCATACTGCATGTAGTAAGCACGGTTTTTACAGTATAATTCAAAATAGTGAACTTCAACCTTTCAGCCCCACCCTAGCCTACCCTAACCAACTTAACACTCAAATTAAGAAATTAATCTTAATACAAACTAAGAAATTAGACAGGAACACCCTTTACAAACTTTAAGTAAATAATATCAAAATTTGACTAGTAACCAGTATTTTCTCCTCGTGATCTAATTACTGCCTGCATCCTTTCTGGAATGTCACTAATTAGAGTTTGAATGTAATCTTAGAAATTATGTTCCACTTATAATGTAATTTAAATCAAAGTTTTTCTATTATAGGTGTAACGAGGGTGTTCTTGCGACGTTAAAGCTAATCTCATATATACTTCTATCAGATTTAAGTCTGGGATAACGATTTTAATCCAAAGCTCTGAGTAACTGAGTTAAGGCAATCAGTTATTAAGTCACTAGCGTTTGGTCGGGTACTATCGTTCATTAATATACAACATCTATATCTTAAATACTCCATAAAAAAGGAAATTAAATCCTAACTTCGAATTGCCCAGAAAATAAATAAGCTAATACAGTTTGTCTGGATCCCATCACACATCGGCATAGGGGGCAATTAAGCAGTACATAAAAGTGCGCGGAGAACAGCAACAAGTAAGTATATAGACAAGGCGAAAACGGCGGGTTCGAAGGGAAAAATATTCCCATGAGATTTTTTTGCATAATCACATTCGTGAGATATCCCAGAATAAGGTTCAAGAAGTCGCCCACGTGAAAAGTGGGCCAATTTTTTTTTAAACAATTTTTTTTTAATCAAATTGCAAGAATCAATATTTTTGACCCGAACAATAGCCTGTGCTAGCTCATGTAAAATGTTATTCAATTCTATATTCAGTAATATAGACATTGACAAAACCACATAAGCTAATTAGACTCATTAAAGCCACAATGGATGAAACTCAGGCATGTGTACGAATACAAAACCACCAGACAGACTTTTCAAAATTTCGCAAGGACTAAAGCACGGAGATGGGCTGGCCCCAACTTTGTTTAACCTGGCACTGGAGTATGCGGTTAGGCACATTCAAACTGGACGAGGAAACCTACTGACCAACCGAACGGTTCAACTGGTCGCTTATGCCGATGATATTAATACTATGAGTAGAACATCAATAGGAGCACAGAAAGCATACGCAGAGTTAAAAACGCAAACAAAAAGGCTAGGTCTGGAAATTAAAACAAAGAAAACAAAAATAATGATACAGACGAGAAGAAATATAATCCCACAAAACATTATACATGCAGATGACATTGAAACGGTTGGAAAGTTTACATACCTGAGAGTAGAACTATATGCCGACGGATCAGAAGATGGAGAAATAGGAAAGAGAATAACGCAGGCAAACAGAGCTTACTTTGCTCTCTTCCATATATTTCGGTCTAAAAATGTCCATCGAAATACAAAGATGAGAATCTATAAAACCTTAATTCGACCAATAGCATGCTATGGAAGTGAAACATGGGTCCTGAAAAAAACATCCAAAAACAAACTCAACACATTCGAAAGGAAAGTACTGAGGAGAATACTAGGAGATGTGAGGGAAAACGGAATCTTCAGAAGCCGATACAACAACGAGCTTTATCAACTGTATAAGGAAACACCCCTGTCAGACTTCATTAGAATACAAAGACTGCAATGGGCCGGACATTTGATAAGAATGGGAGAGGATGAGACCGGTTGGAAAGCCAAGAAAGCACTGGGAAGACACAGTAAACAGCGACTCACAAGATCTTTTAGTAGTCCGTGTATGGAGAAGATAAAGAAAAAATAAAGAGGCCAAGGCTCAATTTGGGCTATAGTGCCGTAGTCCATAAAAATTTTTTTTATATTAAATTAATTAACAAAAAAGAAGAATGTATGTAATTTATTTATTCAAAATACATTTACTACTGTCAGAAAATAGGAAAAAAATGTTTATTTGAAAAATTAACATTGCTCTTCGCTTAAATTAATTGTTCAAACTTCCAAAAAGCAGGTGCCTAGCGGGAGTTGGCTTGAACATTCAATTTAAGCGAAAAGCAATGTTTATTTTTCATAATTGATGGATTCGACCGTTACTTGATGGAAGTTCATTTTATCTCACAATAAAACACTGAAAAACGTTTGTTTTTCTATACTTCCACAAAATTTATTACAACTATGTTATTACTACAGCTGTTTCGGCAAAGTGCCTTTCTTAAGTGATATATTTTACAATGTGTTTGCCTTTTTAAGTCTTTAACTGAAGAGGTTAAGGAGTGGGGAGCTGTTTGTCTCGAGTTGGTCATTCAGAATTATATCTGTATTTTTCAATTTATTAATTTCCATTGATTCTAAAAGTGATAGCTTAAGGCCTTTATTTTAAATATGTAGAATTTGAAACTCTTCATTGAAAGAATGATTATGATCTAGAAGGTGAAGTGCGTATGTAGAAGTGTCTGTTTTTCTATTGTTGAAAGCCCTTTTGTGTTCTGCTATCCGTTTGTCAAAAGTTCTGCCAGTTTGACCGATGTAAGTTTTCGGACAGTCACCACAAGTTAGTTTGTACACACCACTCTGTAGTTGCTTTCTCGTTCGGCTTTTATTTTTTTTAATATGTTTGCTTAAGTTGTTGTTATTTCTAAAAATAACAACAAAAATAGCCAGATACATAAAAAAGAAAGGAATAACACCAGCTTTCAGAACTAACAACAACTTAAGCAAACATATTAAAAACAATAAAAGCTGAAAGAGAAAGCAACTACAGAGTGGTGTGTACAAACTAACTTGTGGTGACTGTCCGAAAACTTACATCGGTCAAACTGGCAGAACTTTTGACAAATGGATAGCAGAACACAAAAGGGCTTTCAACAATAGAAAAACAGACACTTCTACATACGCACTTCACCTTCTAGATCATAATCATTCTTTCAATGAAGAGTTTCAAATTCTACATATTCAAAATAAAGGCCTTAAGCTATCACTTTTAGAATCAATGGAAATTAATAAATTGAAAAATACAGATATAATTCTGAATGACCAACTCGAGACAAACAGCTCCCCACTCCTCAACCTCTTCAGTTAAAGACTTAAAAAGGCAAACACATTGTAAAATATATCACTTCAGAAAGGCACTTTGCCGAAACAGCTGTAGTAATATGTATATACACCGTTCTTAGGCGTCAACGCCCTTCGGTAGGGATCTATGGGGAGTATCACCGAGCCGCAAGCCCTTATCCCTTGCCGTACTGCTCCCTCATAGGTCGATCAGATGCCCGCATATTCCAGTCTAAGCGCCAGATTCATATTTAGAATTTTATACTGACGCGTTAGCCTTTTTATTTTTCCGATGGCCTGGCTTGGGCTTGAACTCTCGTACCTCACAGCGAAGTGAAGTGCGGGTCAGCCGCTAGTCGCACTGAGCTATCCGATCGACGCTGTAGTAATAACATAGTTGTAATAAATTTTGTGGAAGTATAGAAAAACAAACGTTTATTTTTCAAATAAACATTTTTTTTCTATTTTCTGATAACAGTAAAAAGTATTTTGTATCCAATAAATTACACACATTCTTCTTTTTTGGCAATTAATTTAATTTATAAAATTGTTTTTGGACACCCTGTATAAATAATTATGTTATTGTTTACATTACTGAACAGAGAATTGAATAACCTTTCAAATGAGCTAGCACACGACCCCTATGCAAGTCCATTAGAATAAACAAAAAGTTTCTTTTAAATGAGATATTTGAAATTAAAAATCACACTAAATTTTATTTTTCTTTTCCACCCCAGTTACTTATTAAACTAAATATTATAGAAGTTTTCAGGAACTTTCGGCCCTCGGTAATAACTCATTTTTTCATTCTGCGTTTAAATTTTTCAAAAATACCTATTCGTTTTCTCAGAATGAATTTAAAAAGCTTTGGAGCCGAAATTTTGCGCCTACCCCCTTAAGGATGGCTATGAAGATATTTTGATAGGCAATACATGCAAGACGTATTTGTCTATGTACCTATAAAATTAGATAAAAAACGTGTGTGTACTTTGTACATCGAAATAAATATATTTTTAACAGTTTAATTGTATTTTTATTTCAATATCAAACTAATTTTATTGCTTAAAATAATACCAAACAGTAAAAATAACGTTAATACGTCATTTTTTTATGCACTGTAGCCTCCCCACAATTACTTTTCCCTTAATAAATCGTAGAAAAACGTCAGATTTTTTACACAGTTTTAATTTTTTTTTCATCATACTTTAAGGGGAAAGGCACAAAAGGTCGTCTGTTAAAATTTTCAATGCGTTTTAAATGTATTAATTTTTTCGAATCCTGAGAAAACTAATAATTAATTAAAAAAAAAATTAAATGCAGAATAAAGGATTACATTATTACTGACGGCCTAAAGTCCTTGAAAACTTCTATAATGTTTATTTTAATACGTTAAGGGGTGAAAATAAAAGAGAAAATTTATTTTCAATTGCAAATATTTCATTCAAAAGAAACTTTTTATTTATCCCAAGAGACTTTCGGCCCTCGGTAATAAGGTAATCTTTCATTCTGTTTTTAAATTTTTCAAAAATACTTATTAGTTTTTTCAGGATTTGGAAGAAACGAATACATTTAAAAAACATTGAAAATTTTGACAGGCGACATTTTGCGCCTATCCCCTTAATACTAATTATCCTATTCCCAACGAAGTCAAATTAAAAGACACAAAAATTATAATGAATATATTTACTAAAAACACTAATATATTTTTTTCACACTTTATTTGCATTAATACATACGTAAAACAGATAATAGTGTAGGAAACAAAGGTTGAACCTTGCAAAATGGACACAAGTCCTGTTTTATTTTTTTTATGGTATATCAAGGGGTGCCTATTATAAGACTAACTTTTTCTGAAAAAATTTCGCCCCGGAACCCCCCTTTTCACCCCTTTAAAGGGGGTAATTTGTGATTTTGCGAAACGTAGCCCTTCCTGTACTTTTTACAAAAAATTTTTTTTATAGAAATATGAAGAGGACTATATTTTCTACGATTTATTTTCCGACAGCATATGTCTATCATCCACCGTTTAGCGGGGGTGGCGCCCCAAAGTTGACAAGTTTTTAAAAAAGATGTTTTTAAACAAAATATATTTTTCCCTAACTGTAACGGAAATTAAGAAGAAATCCTGCGGCAATTATTTAGAAATAATTGATTGATTTTTTGGTATAGGTTTCACTTAAGGGTAATTGTCCTTTTTAAATTTACATTTTAAAAAACCCCTTTTTATACCATCTGAACCGTTTATGCTAGAGTAAAAAGACTTTCAGAGATTACCCATGTACTGGTGCTATTTACAAATTTGTATAATGCACTCCTATTTGTTCCCCGGAACCACCCCAAAAAAAGAAGAATTAATAAATAAAGTGATTTTCTTGGAACCCTTCACTCACAATGCCCTTTATTAATATGCTTCATATATCATTTTGTGCACGTTATTATTACCCATGCATGAACATCAAAAGCGATTTCCTAGTGCAACCCCTGTAGCCAAAAAAAAAAAATAAATAAAATGGGGGGTTGGAATTTTTTTTTGGTTTTTGCTTTTTGATTCATATGGGCATATGCTTCATCAATACTGCTTTTCAAAAATATATATGGTTATTGCAACATCCCTGCGGAAATCACCCCTATCCTTGAAAATATACTGCAGAAACTACCCTATCCTTTGGCGAGCATGTTTTTACGATTTTCTCATTACCTATGCATTCTTTTTAAACAAAATTTATACAAGGTTAAAGACCACTATTTACTCTAAAAATTAGGTCCTATTCATTTTTTTCGTATAAGCAACCGTTACGGCACAGTGGCGCCGTAAACCTCATATATGCTTTGGCGGGCTCCAGTTTTTGTTTTTTTTTCGTCATCTGTTCGTTTTATTGATAAAGTACTTATGTAAAATAAAACAACACAGTTTAATCTCCAAATTATGACCTATGCACATTTTACAATCTTTGCGCCCCAAAGCCACAGTGGTGGCCCAAAATCAATTTTTGCATATTTTCGCCACCTACACGGATTCTATTGCATTATTTCTACCTTAATAGTACAATATTTACCCTTAGGTGGTCGCTAAGCAGTGGCGGATCCAGGGAGGGGTGATGGGGGTGATCAACCCCCCCTCTCAAACCAAGTGATATTATATTCAAAGATTATAAAAATATTCTTTTATTTTTATAGAAATTTAGCCAATTGGCACCCCCTCTTAACGATGCTGGATCCTTCACTGTCACTAAAGCATAAAAAGTACGCCATTCTTATAAAAATAATAATATAATATAAGTATTTTTATAAAAATAAATGAATATTTTTATAATCTTTGAACATAATATCACTTGGTTTGAGAGGGGGGGAGGTGATAACCCCCATCAACCCTCCCTGGATCCGCCACTGCTTAGCGATCACTTAAGGGTAAATATTATGCTACTAAGGTAGCATTAATGCAATAAAATACGTGTAGGTGGCGAAAATATGCAAAAATTGATTTTGGGCCACCAATGTGGCTTTGGGGCGCAAATATTGTAAAATGTGCATAGGTCATAATTTGTAGGTTACACTTCGTTGTTTTATTTTACATAAGTACTTTATCAATAAAACGAACAGATGACGAAAAAGAAAACAGAAACTGGAGCCCGCCAAAGCATATATGAGGTTTACGGCGCCACTGTGCCGTAACGGTTGCTTATACGAAAAAAATGAATAGGACCTAATTTTTAGACTAAATAGTGGTCTTTAACCTTGTATAAGCTTTGTTTAAAAAGAATGCATAGGTAATGAGAAAATCCTAAAAACATCCTCGCCAAGGGATAGGGGTAGTTTCTGCAGTATATTTTCAAGGATAGGGGTGGTTTCCGCAGGGATGTTGCGATAACCATATATATTTTTGAAAAGCACTATTGATGAAGCATATTCCCATATGGATCAAAAAGCAAAAAACAAAAAAAAATTTCAACCCCCCATTTTATTTACTTTTTTTGGCTACATTTTTAGGAAATCGCTTTTGGTGTCCATGCATGGGTAATAATAACGTGCACCAAATGATATATGAAGCATATTAATAAAGGGCATTGTGTGTGAAGGATTCCAAGAAACTCACTTTATTTATTCATTCTTCTTTTTTTTGGGTGGTTCCGGGGAAAAATGGGGGTGCATTATAAAAATTTGTAAATACCACCAGTACATGGGTAATCGCTGAAAGTCTTTTTACCCTAGCATAAACGGTTCAGATGATATAAAGAGGGGTTTTTAAAATGTAACACCCTGTAATGAAAAATAGGGCACGTACCCTTAAGTGAAACCTATGCCAAAAAATTAGTCACTTATTTGTGAATAATTGTCGCAGGATTTCTTCTTAATCTCCGTTACAGTTAGGGAAAAATATATTTTGTTTAAGAACATCTTTTTTAAAAACTTGTGAACTTTGGGGCGCCACCCCCGCTAAACGGTGGATGATAGACATATGCTGTCGGGAAATAAATCGTAGAAAATATAGTCTTCTTCATATTTCTATAAAAAAAAATTTTTGTAAAAGGTACAGGAAGGGCTACGTTCCGCAAAAACCACAAATTACCCCCTTTAAAGGCGTGAAAAGGGGGGTTCCGGGGCGAAATTTTTTCAGAAAAAGTTAGTCTTATAATAAGCACCCCTTGATATAACAGAAAAAAAAAATAAAACCGGACTTGTGTCCATTTTGCAAGGTTCAACCTCTGTTTCCTACGCTATAAGGTCGATCTGGATTCGGATCTTAGACTATTAGATTTTTTATTACTATCTTGTCCAGTCGAGTTAGACGAATAACAGGCCTAATCTTGCATTAGGAGCTGCCCCAAATTTTATTTTTTTAATCTTTAGGGGGGTCAATAGTAGTGTAAATTTAAAATCTCGACTGAAATCCGCCGTTGCGTTAGCCGCCATCTTGATTTTAAACGAGAACCGCTTTTGCTCAATATCTCCGCCATTTTCAACTTTTCGACAAAAAGAATATCAACCAAAATTGTTAAACATGTAATTTTCTATCATTTCTATTTTCACAATTTTTTCGTGCCATCGATATTTTCCGAGTTATAGCGGAAAATAATGACAGTTATATATAAATAGAGCATAATTATTGAATTATCTCGTTTATTGTTAGTTTTACGACAAAAATTTTCCTATACAAAAATAGAGAGAATTGAATTCTACACAATTTTAGTTTCTTCCATTTTTTTGCTAAAGTTAATATTTAAGGTAGTATGTATGCGATAATGGCGCGAGCGTAAAACCTGATTGATTTTGTAGCAATTGTTTTTGTTCAATATCTACGCCATTTTCACTTAAATTGTTCCTATGATTTCCTACAATTTCTTTTTAACAAGTTTTTTCATGCGGTTGATATTTTCCGAGTTAAGTGGGAAAATAGTAAAAAGTGGAGGGGGGGAGCACAATTACTGAATCGAATCTTTTTTCCGAGCTGCCCCAAATTTTATAATGCTATCCTTTAGGGGAGATCAATAGTAGTGTAAATTTAAAATCTCGACTGAATTACCCGGTTGCATTAGCAGCCATATTGATTTTAAAGGAGAACCGTTGTTTCTTAATATCTCCGCCATTTTCAACTTTTCGACAAAAACGGTAGGAACTAAAATTGTTGGAAACGCAATTTCCTACAATTTCTTTGCACAATTTTTTTATGCTATCAATATTTTCAGAGTTAAGGAGGAAAATATTGGAAGCAGAGGGGAAGGAAGCATAATTATTGAATTGTCTCATTTATTATTAACTTTACGACATAATTGTACATAAACAAAAATAAAGAGAATTACATTTTATACAATTTTTGAAACTTCCAATGACACATCAACCAAACTAAGTACATAAAAGACATAAATAATAACTTATATGCATTAAGTTCACTTAATTTTATTAACTAGCGGGTTTTATTGATTGAATTTGTCTGTCGATAATTAAGTTTCATGTCAGCTAACATATTTTAATATTTCAACAATTTTTTTTAAATTTTGGACCCCGTTGGGGGGAATTTTCCCATTATCCCCCTCTTGGACCCGCCACTGGTTCTCTCGAATTGTAGTAAATCGTAATTGCAACAATTTCAGTCCTTATACTTTTTGTCGAAAAGTTGAAAATGGGGAAGATATTGAACAAAAACGATTGCTTTAAAATCAATCGGGTTTTACGCTCGCGCCTTTACCACATACGTACTACCTTAAATATTGATTTTATCAAAAAAATGAAAGAGATTAAAATTGTACAAAATTTAATTCTCTTCATTTTTGTGTAGGTTAAAATTTGTTGTAAAGGTAATAATAAACGAGATAATTCAATAAATCAATAATTATGCTTTAACTGTCACTGTTTTTCCCCATAACTCGGAAAATATGGACCGCACGAAAAAAATTATAATAAACGAAATTATAGAAAATCGCATTTTCAACAATTTCAGTTTTGTATACTTTTTGTCGAAAATTTGAAAATGGCGGAGATATTGAGCAAAAACGGTTCTCGTTTAAAATCAAGATGGCGGCTAACGCAACGGTAAAATTCAGTCGAGATTTTAAATTCATACTACTATTGACCCCCCTAAAGATAAGAAAAATTAAACTTGCGGCAGCTCCTAATGCAAGGTCAAATGGTATCCCGACTGAGCTGCTACTTCATTGACTAATTAATGATTATTCGAAAAGTGCAGTGTTTTGTGGAGTTTTGGGAAAATTAATCTAATTATTGTGTTTAAAAGTGTTTTAATTTATTTGTCAATTGCAACTGTACTATCTGTTTCTAGGCGACAGAGTAAAATTTATATTAATTACAAGAGAACTTCTGAAATTCTCAACTTATCTTTCAGAAACTACAGTTTGCTTCGAACACTTAAAATATCGTGTTATTTGTGGCCTGTTAAAGTTAAACTAGTCTCGAGGGTAAATAACAAAAGTTTCTCACCGTCACCGACATCTCAATCGTAGAATACAAAAGAATCTGAACTGAAAACTTGATCGCGACCCACAGATGTAACCGATAGGTCTAGAAACTTTATTGTTAAGAAAATTGAACAACTTTTCCATTTCAAAAATAAATAAGTACAACGTTTTTTTTTGCCTCTAGAAGTTGCCAAAGAAGAACAGACTGCATGGCGAAAAGTGAAAATTAAAAACTAAAATATGGTGTCTTAAATTTCGCGCGTTTTTTACAAAAAATATTCGTAATAGGTATAAGACAATAATTTCATGAAATTTTTCTCATCAAAAACATTTTAAAATTATAACAATGAGTTGCAGTTAGAAAAGATGTAACCGGCGATAAAAGAAGTACTTAAACGTAATAAGTGAAGTACAGGGTGATTTATTAGTGGGGTAAAGCTCAATAGATCCGCTTTAGTAACAGATAGCAATAAAACTTATGTTTTTTTTAATGGAACACCCTGTATTTTATTTTAAATTCGAAATCCTGCTAACTTCTTTATAACAAAAATATAAAGGTTTGTTATATTATACAGATATTTACAAAGTTATACCCAATTCTATATGAAAATCGTAACATGTTTAACTCCCTGTACTCTGGGCTAATTAGCAAAATTCATGGAAAAGTTATTTACCAGCAATTTTATTGCTGGAATCGAATTATAAGATCCTATATATTAATAATATAGGTATGCAAAGTCCGCAGATAGTGTGCTACTTTTTTTATAAACAAAATGGCGCCGACAAATCGTATTTTTTTCAATTATTGCTCTATAACTCCGAAGATTTTAACTTTACAACCAAAACAGCTTAATAAAAATTCACCGCAATTAAATACTGCATAGAGATATGTTTTTCACGATTTGCTCCGACGAAAATTTTCCTCGGAAAATGCGGGTTTTCCTAACAAAAACTCTAATTTTCAAATAAAGTTTTAGGTAAGTAATTATTAATCAATAATTAAATAACTTAGTGACATCAAAGCTTTCTTGGTATAGATTGTAATTCCAGAAGCCGGTGAAAATTAAATGAATATTTTAGCAACAATTCAATTGTTAATTAACAAATTACGATCGCAAAAATAAACAAAATAATCATGATACATTGATCAAACTTATAAAGATTATAAAGATGAGATGCTTATTTAATATTTTATCGACAAAATATAAATTTTTTTTTTTTGCATAATCTTTAAATTTTGAAAAAAAAATTGTTATAATACGCTGGTCTAATTAGTAAAGTACAAAGAAAGGTTATTTACCAGCAATTTTATTGCTGGAATCGAATTATAAGATCCTATATATTATTAATATAGGTAGGTATGCAAAGTCCGCATATAGTGTGCTACTTTTTTTATAAACAAAATGGCGCCGACAAATCTTATTTTTTTTCAATTATTGCTCTATAACTCCGAAGATTTTAACTTTACACCAAAAACACTCAAATAAAAATTCACTCCAATTTAATTCTTCATAGAGACATGTTTTTACCGATTTGCTCCGACGAAAATTTTCCTCGAAAAATGTTGGTTTTCCCAACAAAATCTCGAATTTTCAAATAAATTTTTTGGGCCAGTAATTACTTATCAATAATTATATAGCTTGGTGAAATAAAAGCTTTCTTGTTATAGATTATAAATTCAGAAGCCGGTGAAAATAAAACGAATATTTTAGCAACAATTCAATTGTTAATTAACAATTTACAGTCGCAATAACAACCAAAATAATTATGAGACATTGATCAAACTTAGAAAGGTTATAAAGGTGTGATGCCTATTTAATATTTTGTCGACAAAATATAAATTTTTCATTTTTTTGCATAATCTTTAAATGTTTAAAAAATTGTTATAAACAAATTAACATTTCTCAGAAATTGTTCATTATATACTAATTTAAAAAAATACTTAAAATGCGTACTTCATAGGTCTTGAAAATGAATGCTTTAAAAAAATTTTCCAACCATTTGCAAAAAAGTTATGAAACAGCAAAGTAAATATACGAAATCTCCGTTATTTATAATTGGTTTTAATTGTTTCAAAGCTTAAAAGTGAGTCTATGGTACAACCTAATTACTCACAAAGAATGTCAAAAATTACTGCAATGGTTATATTTTAATCAAAGATTAAAAACACTTTTTTTTGTAATTTTTAGCGCAAACGTAAGCCTGATACAGAGTCGGAGCTAAAATGTTCACTCGAAGCGACTGACATGCAGCATGCATTATTTATTAAAAGTGTACATCACGCGGCCGGTCGTCGCTCCGAGTGAAAATGTTAGCTACAGTACTGTGTTACTCTACTTTCGCGCGTGTAAATTACAAAAAAATATATTTATAATCTTTAATTAAAATATAACTATTAAACTGATAATCGATATTTTTTGTAAATAATTAGCTTGTACTTTAAACTCACTTCTACGCTTTGAAAGAATTAAAAAAAAGTATAAACACAGTAGTAATCGTATGATTACTTTGCTGTTTCATAACTTTTTTACAAATGGCTGCAAAAAATTTTAAAGCATTCATTTTAAAGATATTTAAAATGCCCATTTTAGCTATTTTTTTAAATTATAATATAATAAAAACTTTCTGAGAAACGTTAATTTGTTTATAACTATTTTTTTTAAACATTTAAAGATTATGCAAAAAAATAAAAAATTCATATTTTGTCGACAAAATATTAAATAGGCATCTCACCTTTATAAGATTTCAAAGCTTGATCAGTGTATCATAATTATTTTGGTTATTATTGCGACCGTAAATTATTAATTTACAATTGAATTGTTGCTAAAATATTCGTTTAATTTTCATCAGCTTCTGGAACTATAATCTAAACCAAAAAGCTTTTAAGTCACCAAATTATTTAATTATTAAAAATTGGAAAGAAATCCTTTGTAAAAGGTATAAAAATTTTTTTATTAAAAATCCCTTAAAAGGGCTACATCACAACAAAACGTTTTCGATTTTTTCAAAAAATCATCATCAGTGTTCGATCTAAAAATAAGTATAACCGATTTAATGAATATAAAGTTATTATTTAAATATTGACAAAGGTTAGAGCAAGTTGGTTATACTTACAAACTGGATGCTAGCTGAGCCACAAAAGAAAAATATTTGGGTAAAAACCCTTTACATAAAATATAGATGCCTTAAAAGTGCATACTTCAAGTGCATATTTAATTATTGGTAGATAATTACTTTATTTGAAAATTAAAGATTTTGTTGGGAAAACCCGCATTTTCCGAGGAAAATTTTCGTCGAAGCAGATCGGAAAAAACGCGTCTCTATGCAGAATTTAATCACGGTGAATTTTTATTTGAGTGTTTTTGTTGTAAAGTTAAAATCTTCGGAGTTATAGAGCAATAATTGAAAAAAACACGATTTTCGTGCGCCATTTTGTTTATAAAAAAAGTAGCACACTATCTGAGGACTTTGCATACCTATATTATTAATATATAGGATCTTATAATTCGATTCCAGCAATAAAATTGCTGGTAAATAACTTTTCCCAAAAATGGCCTATTCTCCGATAATCAGCCCAGACTACTGTATAAATAAAAATAAGCAAAACAGCAATGGTTTATTAGTGGCATATTTTTTAACGTATTGTCCAAATTTTCAAATATTATTGATATTGCTAATTTTCTTCATATCAAACACAGGGTGAGTCAAAACGCAAGTACATTATTTTCTCAGTAATTTTAAATGGAACACCCTGTATTTTATATCACTTTTAAAAAGTACCGTTATTGTACTTTAATTTTTAGGTAACATTCCCTATGTCTAAATTTATTAGTTTTCGAGATATTTTCGTTTTTCAATGGACCAGTAGCGTGGCCACCCAAATCACCAGAATTTAATGGACTGATTAAACTGGACTGATTTTTTTGGGGTTACGTTAATAATGAAGTTTATAAAATACCTCCAACGACAAGGGATGAGATGAAAAATAGAATACAAAGTGTATTTCGATGTGTTAATTTACAAAATGCTTCGTAGAGTAAGTAGCTCATTCAATGATTGTTTTTAGGCGTGCGTAAATGTGTTAGAAGGTAATTTTGAACACCTCATGTAATTAAATATTCAAAATATTTTATTAAAAGTAGATTCTGATTTTTTAACGCTTTTCTTTACTTCAATAGTTTGCATAAAATCTTTAGACGTTAATTTGACTGACTTTTCTTCAATACAAATGAATGAAAATTTGCAGACATATGCATTCGCGGGAACAATACACGAATAGTCAATAAAAAAAATTTTATTATGTTTATTGATTATTTAAATAAAAAAACGATTTTAATGGAAAATGCTTAAATTCTCGTGTTTCTTACAATGTAGAAACTTGAAACTTGATGAACTGATGATATGAACTATACATAATTTCACTTTTTAGAGTTAATTGTTTACGTTATGTTTCATAAATAAACAATAAAGTTTCAAACTTTGAACGCTCATATATTTGTTTATATATAAATCGGCGTTTATTCGTGTCAAATTTCAATACGATACGAAACAAAACTTCAACCAAAACTCGAATTAAAAAAATTCGTGTTTTTATCGTAGTCTTAGAAAAACCACCGGCACCGGTAGAGACGTTTTGTGCTACAATTAGCATTAGAATTCGTTTTGTCCTATAAATTAATTAAACACTTTTCTTAGTTCAATCATTTGGGTAAAATCTTTGGACGTTAATTTGACTGCCTTTTCTTCAATGCCAATGACTAAAAATCTGCAGACATTTTCATTCGCGGGAACAATACACGAATAGTCAATAAAAATTTTTTTTGTTTATTAATTGTTTAAATAAAAAAACGATTTTACCGGAAAATGCTTAAATTCTCTTGTTTTTTACAATGAAGAAACTTAAAACTTTTACAGATTGTAGCTAATTATATGAACTATACATAATTTCACTCTTTACGTTAATTGTCTACGTTATGCTTCATAAATAAACAATAAAGTTTTAGTTTTTTGTTTGTACATCATATGTTTTATACATATTTTAATTAACATGACGGTATATTTTAATGTTTGAAAAGTGTAAGACTAAAAAGTAAAAAATAAAAAAATATGAAAAAAATATTTTTAAGAAACGCTTTTCTTTAGTTACGAGTGACTAATATTAAACATAAAAAAATCAAAAAAAAAGCAAAAAATTTAAAAAATTGAAAAAATCTAACACATTCGTTAAAGAAAAGCGTGGTGCGGAAACCGTTTATTCGATGAAGACACGCGCCACGCTTTTCTTTGATGAATGTGTTAGATTTTTTCAATTTTTTTTTATCTTTTGCTTTTTAGTTGATTTTTTTATAATATTATGTTTACTTTTAGTCACTCGTAACTAAAGAAAAGCGTTTCTTAAAAGTATTTTTTTCATATTTTTTTATTTTTTTTCAAACATGGTTTTTTTGCAAAATGTATTACTGATAAATTATTTTTCGTTCTTTATTTGTTACATTGTTACATTTACATACAAAAGTAGTGGTTAATTGTCTTCACAAAATGTTGTATTTTGTGTTTGTGTATTTGTGTTAAAAAGGTGGAAAGACAATGTAAAGTCAAAAACAACTGAAACAGAATAAGAGAAAGACAAACAGGAGTAATTCTAGTCGCACAAAGAAGATCAATATTAAAAATTACAAAAAGTTTAAGATTTGCATTATATTTTTTTATTACAATTATAAATCAATGGCTAAAATTTAATTTTAGGATATAGCTTAAATTGCTGTAACACTTTGTTGCTCCCCTAATTAAATCTGAACATCAGCTTCATACATTGCTTTGATCTACAATAATAGTTTTAATCTAGTACGCTTGTCAAATTGGAAGCCGTAGTGATTGTTTTCATGTATTCGCTTGTTAACATTTTGAAATTGCATTCACAAGAGTATCAATGAAAATACCGATATTAATTTTTCAGTTATTCAAACAAGAGGCGCGCAAAAATTTAAAACGAACATACAATTATTTCGAGTATTAGGAAAAAATATCAGATAATGCTCTAGTCAGTAGAGCATTATCTGATATTTTTCTAAATAGGAACAAAACAAAAACAAATAAGTATTAGCTTTAAAACAAAACATTTATTTATTTTGCCGTAAGATACAACAATATCAGTTTCTATAAAATACAAAAATTATTAATAAAAGGAAAATATATTAGGTTGGTTAGTGAGATGGATGTGCTTGCATTTTATTTACTAGTATGCCTATTCGTGGCTGAGTTTTAGTAAGTGCATAGCACAAGTCATTAGCAACATCAAGTTTATTCCGACACTTTGTTTTAATTGCCACAAGTGTTGAAAATCGCACAAATAGTTACTTGAAAAATGCAAATATAAATAAAAAGCTTCCCGTGATACACTAAGATAGTCCTTGAAATATTTTAACCAAAATGAAGGTTTGTCCATTATAACAGAGTATTTGGCAGATGAATCATGCAAAAAATCATTTGGATTTATTTGCAAAGCATCTTCTTGAAGTGATTCAGGCAGGGAGTCTATGTTGACATGGATCAGTTGACATTCTGTAAATAAAATTGTCACAAGTGTTTGGGAAGTATTTCTGGAACTCTTCAATTAGGCTCTCCAAATTGTTAGATATTTGGATTTTTAAACTTGATCCTTCAGAAATGTCCTTGAAGCGTGTTTCTTCTGAGATTGGCTCTACTTTAGAGAAATTTGAATAATTTCAGGGGTTTGCTGATATTTCACGCCTAAAAAGTTAAGTAACTAAGCCTCCATCACAATGAGTAACTACTATATTTGTCTCCACCCTGCAGTTTTAGGTTAGGGCTGTTCAACGAGTCAAAGATGTCTGAGAAATAAGCCAATATTATATGGGTACAATGTTTTTTGAAGGCCATGTTTAGCTCATTTTTCTTTTGATGTTCCAAGGTGATTACTTCATCTCAAAGGTCAAATAATCTTGCCAACATGTTTCCTTTTGAGAGCCATCGTACTTCTGTATGAAGTAGCAGTGTTTTGTGATCACTTTCTAAATCTTCACAACGAGTTTTAAACAGTCCATTATTCAACGCACTGTTTTTATGTACTTAACTACTTTAATACACAACTTTAAGACAGCCATAAGTTCATTTGGAAGGGTTTTTGCTGCCAAGGCTTGTCGATGTATAAAACAATGTATCCCAATCACATCAGCATTTTTCTCTATTACTATTTGCAAATAGCCTTAGCGAAAACCAAACATTGAAGGTGCGTTATCTGTACATAAACTGATCAGTTTTTGCCAAGAGAATTCATGTTTGTCAAAAAACTCTCACACTGCTTTCATAACATTAATAGCTTTTGTCGTGTTCTCCAGTCTCAATATACCGAACATAAACAATTAACTGATAACGTTGTGCTATGTCAGTACTCTCGTCTAGCTGAATAGCAAAAAATGGCGATTATTTTACTGCAGTAACTACCTGGTTTTTTATGTTTTCGGTCTTATCATCAATGCGGCGTTTCTCAGTGTTGTCAAAAAGAGGTATTTGAGATAACTTTTGCTTACTCTGCGTTACTAGACACAATTTAACAAGCGGTTAACTAAATTTAATTTAATGTTCAACTTGTCTCGCGCCCCCCCTGATATGTCCTCATGCCCCCAGGGGGGCGCACCACCCCAGTCTGGGAACCCCTGCTCTAGTGGCTATCTACTTCTTCTTCTTCTTCCTGTTTATAAGCAATGCTGCTTGTTCATTGGCGGATTGATACCTCTATGGAAGGTTGTCACTACATTTTTTGCACGATCTTCAGATACTTCTTCAAGCGATCGGTGATTTATCTCTTGCTATTTTGACCACACGTGTCTCCCCCTTTCTGCTTATGTGGTTATTCCATTCTTTTTTTCTATTTAGTGTCCATTCGTTTATACACTGTACGTTACATTGTCTTCTAATATCTTCACTCCTCTTTCGATCTCTCAGCGCATTTCCTGCAATTCTTCTCAGTAAGGGAGAGCGGGTACACCTGTAACGCGGTACAAACGTAACATTGCTTCTAAACATCTTGTTTCTGATCGACTAGAGCTGGCAACGCTGCATGTGAGAAAGTATTTAGTGATGTAATGTTGACCGTACTTTGGCGAAGTGAGGGAGTTACGTTGTTAGACGAAAATATTGGTTTTTACGCCTGGCTAGTAAAATTAATTAAATTTTGTATTTTTTGGATAATCGCTCTAGTTTTAGAGTTATTGTTTAGAAAGGGTGGCATAAGAATTGAGTCATACTATACATTTATCAATATATTTATTAAATTGAGATTAGATTTCGTGATCGTGATCTGTTATAAAATTCTGACAAACCATTGGCATGTCGTTGTGGTATAATTGTAACACTAGCAACGGATACATTTGTAACGTGTATTTCCCATACCAGTAAATACATACACATTATATAATGTATGTATCACTATGTATGTGTACATATAAATAAATATATACATAAATGTATTTATTAATATTATATAATCTGTATATATTATATTATAAATTAGTGTGCCTGTTTTGGAAAACATTTTTGATTTATGTTTGATTTTATTTCAAGTAGTAGGTAGTAAGTAGGTCTTTATACAATATTTAATTCTTTATTGGTTTACAAGACACCTGTTTATAAATATTTATTTTGGGAATAAGTTGGATAAAATTCCATGATTTTGACATTGTTACATTTGTCCCCGTTATGTGTTACAATTGTCCCTTTAATGGGTATAGATGTAACACTTGTTGTTAAGTTAAAATTATGCATATTTCTAGTTACCTAATCAATAAAACTTACAAAATAAAATTGGAAATTGAAGTCAAATGTTCAACCTATAGTCCTCTATGTTTATATTCCACTTATATGGAACCCATTTTTAAATAAAAAATTACAAGTAAAAATTGTTACAATTGTACCCGACCTCCCCTACTCTCATCTCTGCAGTTTCTACTAGTCTCTGTGTTGTGACTGTATCGGGTCTTGTTTCTGATGCATATCTTATTATTGGTCGTACACTGGCTTTCTAAATTCCCAACTTCATCTCAGTATTAATATGTCGGTTTCGCCATATAGTGTTATTAGGACATCCTGCCAGCCTATTTGCTTTTTGTGCTTGATTTGTCACTTCTTTGTTCAGGTTTCTGTAGCTTGACAATGCTTCCCTAATTTCAAGGTATTTTATTTCCATTACGTGTGCAATACTGATACCATCAATTCTTTTGCTTTTATGTTAAATCTATGGACTAATCTTTGCAGACTATCTTCATTTTAAGCTATCAATATTGGGTCGTCTGCGTAACAGAGTATTTTTCCATCTTTGCTTCCCATTCTGTATCCTCTTCTTTTCTTGACGCTTTTGATTATTTCATACATGATTAAATTGAAGAGCATAGGAATCAATGAGTCTCCCTGTGTAATTCCGCAACCTATGTCTATAGGTTCTGTAAGTTGTCTGTATCTTTCCCTTTTTTTACACGACGCGCGACGCGCCGTTTTTATGCAAAAATAAAACTCTACAAAATGAAAGAAAATAGTTATTTTCCTAACTGGTGCGGAAAGTGATACTTTCACGCACGAGACTGCCGTTGACTCGAACGACGCGCTAGCGGAGTTCAGGCAAGCAGTTGAGTGCGGGAAAGACACTTTCCGCATGAGTTAGGAACAACATTTTTTCTAGAGCCGTACGTTTGGAAAAAAGCCACAAAAAATAGAGTTGTATCAATTTTTATTTAGAAGTAAAAATACACAAATTAATTCTTTGACAAGGTTGTCAAAACCAAACTTTCAATATAATGGGTTACCACAACGACGATATTGGTTTCCATGACGACGCGACGATTCAAAACCATTATAATTGTCTATTGATCTGACTTTTTAATATTATGTCAAAATAATTTTATTTCATCGAATAATCGCGCTAATTTCATTAGAACATGAACACAATAAGATAAATTTGAAATAAATTAGTAAATATATATATATATACACCCTTCTTAGACATCAACGCCCTTCGGTAGGGATCTATGGAGGAGTATCACCAAGCCGCAAGCCCTTATCCCTTGCCGTACCGCTCCCCCATAGGCCGATCAGACGCCAGTTATTCCAAACCAAGTCGTAGATTCTATTGAATTTTCTACTACGGCGTTGGCCTTTTATTAATTTTATGACCTGGCGGAGGCTTGAACCATCGATCGCAAATCCACTAAACTTGTCGATCGACTTCGCCTCTGCCAAGTGAACTGTCTAGACCGATAAATTAGTACATAATATCTTAATATTAGTTTATTGCATGTATTATAATATATTATAATGCCATATTACAAGGTATTTTACTTTCCCGCACGCCGTGCGGGAAAGTGCAACTTTCGGAAACGAAATGCTTGCGTGAAAGTGACTCTTTTAGCACGGCCGTAGAAAAACGAAGTTTGTACGATGATTTAAATCAAAAGTATCTCCAAAAAACGAAAAACCTCGTTTTAATGTTTTTGTAAGTTACGAGTGGGGCTAGGGATCTAAAATTTTTTTTGGTCGAATAATTTTTGATGAACAAGATGATATTTCTATTTTTGGAATATCTCTGGGAGTGTGTATAACTATCTCAAAGAACAATCTGACCAAAAAAATAAAGGAAGGATCAAAATTTGGGATAGGTAGTTGAAATTGTCTATTATTATATAAGAAAAAGTTAACAATTCTACATCCCCTTCATTTTACAAAAATTGGAACATACCCCCTTCTCGAAAGTAAAAAAATATACATTTAAATAAGTCCGGAATTGCATAAAATGACTAATTCTAAGCAACTTTTGTTTTATAGAGTTTTTTTACTTAGTCAATACTTTTAGAATTATTTACGAGTGAATACGAGTTTTTTTAACAAAAAAAAACATGTTTTAGGACGGTTCTTTGCAAATAAATCAGAAAGTAAGTATTTTATCGAAAAAAATACTCTTAGTAAAAATATAGCGTATAAAAAGTGAAAAAATGGTGTATGTATAAAGTCTGTAGACCCCGGTAGAAGCAAAGTTGTAGCTAATGAAAAGTAGGTTCTTATTCGTCAAATTCTAAATCGAATATTTCAACGAAATAACCAAAAAACGGAGCACTTTTCGGGGAACACTCATTAGAACTTTTTTAAAGTATTAAAAAAAGTGTTTAAAAAAGGTTTTATGTTGTTAAAAAAAAACATCAAAAATAAATGAGTGACGCTCAAAATATCGTTGGTCTCTTTTATTTTTTGGTAAAAAAAATCGCAAAAATCACCCTTTAATAAGCATCACACATGATATTAATTGCTTTGCTTATGTATTCTTTATATGATCTGTAAGTGTCACCTAGATGTAAAAAAATCTTGTTTTAAAGAACCTCGCAAATATAAGTTTTTGTTTATTTTATATGGAGAAATGTTAATAACAGAATCGTAGAAAGAGGGTTCTGTCATTAATCCATTTACTCAATAAAAGCGTTACTCAATAAAAATTAAAGAGAATGACGACATCAGATCTTATATTTCTTTGGAAGGTTTTAATCCGTTTCATTGCTGAAAAACTTCTTTCAACGAATGCACTTTAACGGAATTATTAAAAATAGGTTTTCCAATTTAAAGGGTTCCTAAAATGCATTATCAAGTTCTGAAGATGTTAAATACTGATACAATTCTTGTACATTTTTTTTAAATATAATCTGGATTATTATAAAGAACTATCAATTCTGTTTTTTAACTTTACTGTGTCAAAATGTTGTCCTAATAGCTGTACAAATTGATGAAAGGCCCTATCTGAAATTTTTTGCTTTAAATTAGAAAACCTATTTTTAAGTTGGGATAATCATAGTGTCAAAAATTAAAAAACAATCGTCAACGACACTCATCCATGTTTAATTGCACGCACACAGTAATAGGTAAGTAGTAAGTAACCATTGTAACCATTCCAAAAAGTGGTGACAAGCCTACTAAGATCCACAGCGAGCTTACGCTTTCGTCTTTCAAAATTTTCAGACACGAGCCTTCTTCGACCGTCCGACCGATAGCCGATGGACCTTCATTTGTAACCACATTTAAAATTGATAACATTAACCTGCAACCGAGTCGCATAAATTCGCCAATATTTTCGTGCGTCTAGTTGGCTTTTTAGTGAATTACTATTAACAACCATATTTCTATTGAAAATAAAAATAATATGGAATTATTTCACCGTCATAAAATATTTATTTGCAAGATTTTTAACTGTTACCAATGGTAACAGTGGTTACATGGACGCTTCGCCAGTGAGTGTCACTCTGCTTCTACTGGGTCTACAGATTTCATAGATACACCTTTTTTTTACTTTGTTATATGCTATATTTTTGCTAAGAGCATTTTTTTGGATAAAATACTTACTTTTTGAGTTATTTACGAAAAACTGTTCAAAAACATGTTTTTTTTTGTTAAAAATGAACATATTCACTCGAAAATAACTAGAAAAGTATGGACTGACTAAAAAACCTCTATAGAACAACATTTGCTTAATAGAACTAGCCATTTTATCCAACTCCGGACTTATTTTAAATCTATATTACATATTTCCAAAATTTTGTAAAATGGAGGGGATGTAGAAGTGTAATAGTTTTTTTTTTATATAATAATAGATATTTTCAACTATGTATCCGCAAATTTTCATTCTTCCTTTATTTGTTTTGAGGTGTTCGTAAATTTTTGTGTTCTTTGATCGTGCTATATGTGTGAATTGTTATTAAAAATAAAATGCTATTTACCAGTACATTGTCTTCGATTCTAACGACCTCTTCAGCCCGATCAAGGCTAAATTGTCTTCGAAGTAATTTTCCTACCCTGTGTTTTGGACTTAAGCATTTATAGTGATTGTATGGAGTACTCAGGTCATCCTCGTCAATTTTTCTTGGTCTTCTGAATCCGGAAAGGGAAGTAGTTGAGGCACCGAGAAGAGCTGCAGCAACTTCTGATGCTGACACTGGTGTTCCTAATGGTACGGGCACTTCACTCGACGTACTCTTTACCATATGGCTGTCTTGTCTGAAAATAAAATTATTTATTAAGTAATGAAAAATATATAAAAACACATTTCAAAATATTGTAACATCTTGTACGAGAATCGTGTGCGAGAATCTGCAAAAATTTGAAGCAGATGTTGCTCGTGTGGTGAGGTTGGCTTTTCCGGAGGTGCCAGACAGTGTTTTAAAAGAAATTAGGGTAGATATCTTCGTCAATGGGTTGAAAGAGAGTAAACTACAGAAAGCTTTACGACTAGCAAGATCAAAAGTTTTAGATGAAGCACTTGCTATTGCCTTAAAACACAAAGCAGCTAGCCAAGCTTCACAAAACCATTGAGTACTAACCGTCGAAAAAGGCGGTAAGAGAAAAGATGAACGTTTGGAGGAAATGGTACGGAGGGTGATTCGTAACACCATGCCGACGAGACGCGTGAAGAGGGCTGGAAGAGTTCGTTCAAATACAGATGCTTCCTCGATACGGCCATGCGGTGAAAGTTGTAATCACCGGCTTAAAGTAGAGGAACAGCTTTGCCCTGTGAGACGAACCACCGTCGTTAATGAGCAATGGCAGCCCCAACAGTTACAAGACGCCCAAGAAGATGATCCATGTATAAAAAGAATATTGGATTGGATGCGGCAAAGTGAGAGACCTAGTTGGCAAAACATTAGTGCACGTATTCCGGAAGTCAAGGCCTACTGGAGCCAATGAAATTGCCTGGTACTAAAAGATGATCTTCTGTACAGAACCTTTAAGAACGATGATGGTACAGAACCTAAGCTTCAGTTTATTGTACCTAAAAGTAAAGTGTCAGAAGTATTGCGTCAGTTGCATGACGGTACATCCGGTGGACACTTTGGTATTACGAAGACTCTGCAAAAGGTTCGAGAACGGTTCTATTGGGTGAACTGTAAAGATGATGTACGAAGATGGTGCCGGAAATGTAAACTGTGTGCATCTAGTAATGGTCTAGTTAGTAAAAAGAAAGCACCCATGAGACAGTACAACGTTGGCAGTCCCATGGAAAGAGTAGCAATCGACATTGCAGGTCCATTTCCAGAAACCGATGCTGGAAATAAATACATCCTGGTAGCCATGGATTATTTTACAAAATGGACCGAGGACTATGCATTACAAAATCAAGAAGCTGCTACCGTTGTAGAGGTACTTGTTAAATAATTCATCAGCCGATTTGGTGTTCCCTTGGAGATCCACTCCGATCAAGAGCGAAATTTTGAGTCAGCCCTTTTCCAAAACGTTTGTAAATTGATTGGTGTCAATAAGACCAGAACGACACCCCTGCATCATCAATCAGTTAGAATGGTCGAGAGAGTGAACCGAACGATGGCTAAACACTTGTACAAAGTTGTATTTGAACATCAGCGAGATTGGGACCAGCACATTCATTTATTCCTGATGGCCTACCGCTCGGCCGTAAATGAAACTACAGGTCAGACACCAACCTGCCTGATGTTGGGTCGTGAAGTTCGTTTGTCCTGCCACCTAGAGTTTGGCTGCAGACCTTCCGAGGAAAATGTTGCGGGCGAAGAATACGTCGACCGCCTGAAGTTACGAATGAACAACATTCATGAACTTGCCCGACAACACATCCAGATAGCCAGTGACAGAATGAAAGATGAATGTGATTCTCGATGCAAGAATGAAAGCTTCGAAGTAGGTGATCTTGTCTGGCTTTATAATCCACAACGTCGTCGAGGATTGTGTTCTAAACTTCAAAGACAACGGGAAGGTCAGTATGAAGTTAAGAAGAAAATAAATGACGTAATATACAGAATTAAGAAGTTGCCAAACGGTAAACCAAAAGTTATTCACATAAATCGTCTTGCACCATATGCTGGCATAAAATGAAACAGAAGAAGCCCGAGTCCTCCAACAGGAGATGAAGGATGCCGCACAACCAAGTTTTAATGGATTTATGTCAAATTACTCAGAGAGAAAGAGTGCTAGATTCGGCGTGACCAAGTTCAGCAAGATCTGTTTAGTGTTCCAGAAGACGTCTTTCTAGTCCACTGTGTTGCCCAAGATCTCGAGATGATTAAAGGAATCTAGTCCGTATTCAATAGAAAGTTCGGCCGCCTGGACGAGTTAAGAAATCAGCAGCCTAAAATTGGAAGAGAACTGCGATTGGAAGATGGTCCTCGATCTTTACTGTTTATGGTAATCAGGAAGTCTTATACGGACACGCCAAGCTACGAGAACATATGGCGTGCTCTAACTAATTTGAAGAAAATCGTGTGTAATTATGACATCAAAAATTTGGCTTTACCAAAAATAGGCCATGCAGTAGAAAATCGGCATTGGAAGATTGTGAGAAGCATGCTTGAAGCCATCTTCAGACAAACCGGCGTACGAATTACTGTGTGTTGCATTAACCCAAAGATCTCGTACCATTCAAAGACAATAGACTGTTACTTCTTATTGAGTTGTGTATGCAGAGTTGGAGAATCCTGTAGATTCCGCCATCCTGGGCCTTCATCTAAAGTTGCTGATCGGGACGCTCAGAACTTAAGAAGGGAGTAGTGTGACGAATTACCGACAGCAAATACCAGGTTTCGTCTCGACAGTTCGTTACGTATGGAGACATCTGGAAGGATGACTCATCAGACGAGCGAGGAAAAGATTTCTCGAGAAAGATCGCCTACGCATTACCAAAATTGGGCGGTTCCGTTTTTCTGGAACGTTCAAGAACATGGCTTGTATTTTTGTATTCAATATAAATAAAGATGGAATTTTTAGGAGTGGTTAGTCTGTAAAATAAATTTGTCTGTAACTTGTATAAATAATTTCGTATAATCGAACCGAGAGTATTATTTTAACCGTAAGCACGCTACAATATGTTAATTCCGGCAGGATATGTTAGTGATTATTTCATTCACAGGAGATTCTGACCAATAGAAAGCTACAGAAATCTAAATTAAACTGATAACTTTAGATGCCTTTTGTTGCTACGAAAAAATACATTCAGTGACATTAATGACAAATGTTTTAAAAATTATAAAAGTGATGACTTTCAACCGTCAAATACATATTTATAACAACTGTGTGTTTAACTGTACTAATTTGTACTTACATAAATAAATTACAATAAAATTTTGGTTTTGAACAGTTTTATTCATGAAATAATCGCAACAAATTGCACTCGATCTCTAAAATTAATACAGAATTTTAGAGCTCTTGTGCAATTACTACTGATTATTTCATTCATAGAAGATTCTGACCAATAGAAAGCTACAGAAATCTAAATTAAATTCACATTAAGGAGAAAAAGGTCCTTCCTAAAAGTTAGAACAATAAATTTAGGGTAGCTCACCATGCAATGTCAAATGACATCCCGACTGGACTATATTAGCAGTAACCAGTGCGGCTCGTGGCTTTAGGGACAGGGTCGGCATGGTTTTGTCTCCTCAGAGAGGTATGCTATCTAATTAAAAGGCTACAATTTCATAGCAGATTTTTGGTTTTTGTTTATTTTTATTTTTTTTATTTTCTTTTGTTTTTTCTTACTCTAGTCTATGTTGTTTCGAAGAAGCAAAATTGGTTATAACGTCATTGTAAAATTTATTATTGTTTTGGAGAGATTTTAAAAGTTTTTTTCTATTGACATTTGAGACAAGCTTGACATTCTCTCTTGTTTCATGGTGTTTCGACAATACGTTTTGACTCTTTTGAGACGATCCCCTCTGTGGCTCAGTGATAAGAGTGCCTACCTTTGGATCAAATGATCCGAATGGTCGTGGGTTCGAATCTCACCAGGGTCAGAGATTTTTCGTTTATTATAAATTAATAAATAAAATTAGTTTCTGTTCTTGTGGGATCGGTACTCACGGGAGGGATCGCAGACGTTCGGATACAATTAGCGTCTCTTTGGAAAGAGGTGGACTTTGCAAAGTAACAAGACACTTACTCAACACACACTACAGATTACTCCCCTGAGTTAGTGATAAGTTATAGTCTAAAAAATCATTATGAAATTGACTGGCCAGTTGGTTGTGAAAACCAGTGCCAATAAAACACAAAACACACACACTCTTTTGAGACAAGAGAAATCCCGTTCATTTGAGGCAGAATTTGCCCACATTTGAGAACAATAATTTATTAATTTCGGGAACAGTTTGTTGTATATAATGAATTGTAGTATATAAAATTATACATATTTTGTAATTTATCCCACCTTCCGAAAATATTTGGATCAGCATATAAAATTTTATTTTCTTATTTTATTTGATTAAAGAATGATGGATAATTTTTAATGAACTTTTCTAATAGATATTATAAAAATTCTTTGGCGTAATTTCTAAATTTTGAATCGTCAAAGAGGTAGATGACTTATGACAGTGAGTAAATAAAGCGGGGGTGCAATAGTTTTAACTTTTGCCTGGAGACCACACAATTCACCGGGCATCAAGGCAGCTCTGTCATAAGTTTGCCTTACCCATAATTTATTTTTGATATTAAAAAATTTTAATCTGTCCTTTAAAACACCAAAAATATATTCTGTCTTATGGCTTCTACTCACGTCTGAAAACCTAAATACCCCCCATAAATATTAGACGTAACGCGTATCGAAGAACAATTGATAATTGTGAATGACATGTTACCTCTATCAGTAGTTTCGTCTACTTCTACCGAAAAGGATCAAAATGTAACTACTAATTGATTCTTTCATTTTGTGCTGTTTTAGGTACGACGCTAAATCTCTTCAAGACAGAAAGTAAATTAAAAAATTCCAGATCGTATTTGTTAAACAATTTTATTTGTTCTCTATAATTAACTTGATTTAACGAATAATCCGATTCATTCTGTCCCCTAAATGGTAATTCCTGGTAACTTAAAAAACTACAATATCAATAATTAAACGACGTAAAACTACGTATTTCATAGTTTCATCCTGGGCGCAGTACGCGGCTAAGTACGTGCCTTGATGCCGTTTGCCAGATCACCGATCGGCAGATTGGTATCTGCAGAAACTTGCCATTCAAATGAATACGGGGAATGTATAATTGGTTGCATATCGGCTAATATTCCATGGCTTCTTATTACAACCAAATAGTCAATCTAAGGACGGCTTGCCGAAGCGGGCCTATTGCAATCGGGTGCATGGCTATATGATCATTAATTTGAAAAGTCTGTTACTCACAGCGCACAGGGATCACTTAACGTATCGGATCGGTCGAATTCTTTTAAAAACAATGAATAAAAAGTCTGTATTATCTCAAAGATATTTTTTTATTTTACAGAAACGAATATCACCAACTCTGATTAAATTAAATATTTAAAAAAATCTATAATGTGTCGATAAATGTGTGCCGAACCTGCCGACAATGACCAACCGCCACTGGCAGTAACTAAACTACTAAATATCAATCTGTAACAACAATATATCGTAGTAGCCACTGGAAAACTTTAAAAGCGTTTCACTTAAATAATACGATCTCGCAATACAGTTTACTATAGCAATAAAACCGCGTATAAGCTGACAACAATAATACTTTTTATAAAATTACTTTCTTTTTATCCTAAGTCTCATTTTAAGAGTTAAATTGAATTGAAGCAGAATTATTGAAGGACTATCTCCAACCCACATGAGTTCCATTTCATTTATGAGAAGAAATTATGGTCGCTACCCTCGTAAAAGTTTTTTTACCCGCCTTGAGTGTAGTCTTTATGGGTTGCTACATAAAATAGGGTTACGGCACATCGTCATTGGGGCTATAATCGTGTATTTTGGGTTGAAGATCTTAACTGAGACTTATGGCAAAAAGAGATAACACAATGTTATATAAATAACTAAAATTAATAATATATATATATAAAGGGTGTCCAGAAACTCTCCTAACAAACGAAGACCGGAGATTCCTCAGATAATAATTGTAAAACAATTTAACCCAATTCACCTATAATAATAGTCCGACAATGCTTCCTAATGGAGCTAGAGCTCTTTAAAAGGAAAGGCGCAACAATTTTCACTGTGTTTTAAATGTATTCATTTTTTTCGAATCTTGAGAAAACTAATAAGTAGTTTTGAAAAATTTAAATGCAGAATGAAAGATTACGTTATTACCGAGAGACGAAAGTCTCTTAGAATAAATAAAAAGTTTTTTTGAATGAAATATTTGCAATTAAATGTCAAACTAAATGTTCTCTTTGGTTTTCACCCCTGTAACTTATTAAAATAATCATTATAGAAGTTTTCAGGGACTTTCGGCCCTCACTAATAATGTATTCTTTCATTCTGGGTTTAAATTTTTCAAAAATACTTATTAATTTTCACAGGATTCGAAACAAAAAATGAATACGTTTAAAACACATTAAAAATTTTGACAGGCGACATTTTGCGCGGTTCCCCTTAAAGACGGCGTCTTGTAATTAGTTTTTTTTTTAAATACCTCCAGAAGGCTTCTATTTAGAAAAACGAAAACTGGTACATCTATTTATCTTCTTGAGATAAATCGATTACATTAATTTCGAATTTCTAGTACCGGTCATAGACGTCCGTTTTGGATAGGGCAACGGTTATTTTATCACATAATTTTTTTGTCTTTAACTTTTAAGATTTTTTTTACGCTGGTTTATTAAATTCTGAGGTATTCTAGTACTAAAATATACTCTTGCTTTAACTCGGTTGATGCACCGATTTCTAGAAAAAGTCAATTTAAAAATTTTTCGTTTCTTGAATTTGAAATAAATTTAAAAAAATTCAAAATAAAACAGTGTGTTTTACCGACTTAAAGCAAGAGTAACTTTTAGTACTAGAATACCTCACAATTAAAAACAAAAAAGTTTTGCGATAAAATAACCGTTGACATATCCAAAACGGACGTCTATGCCCGGTACTAGAAATTCGCAATTGAGGAAATCAATTTATCTCTTAAAGATAAATAAACGTACTAATTTTCGTTTTAATAAATATTTTTTTGAATTTTTTTTCAAAAATTTCGTTACCCCCATTTGGAAATTGAAAAAGTTTTCAAAAAGAAACTATTTAAAGAAACGAACACTGGTACGTTTACTTGTCTTCTAGTACCGGCCATTTTGGGTAAATCAACGTTTATTTCAGCGCGCAACTTTTTTGTCTTTTATTTTTTAACCATTTTTGATACTTTAAATGATTTTTTGAATTTTTTTTCAAAAATTTCGTTGCCCCCATTTGGAATTTGAAAAAGTTTTCAAAAAGAAACTATTTAAAGAAACGAACACTGGTATGTTTACTTGTCTTCTAGTACCGGCCATTTTGGGTAAATCAACGTTTATTTCAGCGCGCAACTTTTTTGTCTTTTATTTTTTAAGCATTTTTCATACTTGATTATTAAATTATCAGGTATTCTTGTACTAAAAGTTACTCTTGTTTTATGCAGGTAAAATACACCGTTTTTCTTTTTAAAATTTTTTCCAAACATTTTCAAATTCAAAACGAAAAATTTTCTAATCGATTTTTCTCGAAAACGGTGCATCCTAGCGACGTACAGCAAGAGTATCTTTTATTACTAGAATACTTCACAATGTAATAGTCCAGGGTAAAAATTGCTTAAAGTTTAAAGACAAGAAAGGTATGTAATAAAATACTCGTTGCTTACCCAAAACGGACGTCTATGACCGGTACTAGAAATTCGCAATTGAGGAAATCGATTTATCTCTGAACGATAAATAAACGTAAGAATTTTCGTTTTTCTAAAATTTTTTTTGAAAATTTTTTCAAAAATTTCTTTACCACTATTTGAAATTTGAAAAAGTAAAAAAAAACTATTTAAAGAAGCGAAAACTGATACGTTTATTTGTCTTCTAGTACCGGCCATATGCGTCCATTTTGGGTAAGTCAACGTTTATTTTATCGCATAACTTTTTGGTCTTTCATTTTTAAGAGGAAACAGTAGCGATGAACAGGTAGCAAAAACGCGTTCCAAGATTGCGGCTGTAATTTTGAATATTTTTTCGAGATATTTGGCACACGTATTCGTAATATAATAAAGAATGGCGGTACAGAGCCCTATTTGAAAAATATATTAATATATGGAAATTGCTCTGTAAATAAATACAATATTAAAAAATCGAGCCTGTACCACCATTAAGAAGAACAAAAAAATACACTTTCTTCAAATAAAATTTTTTATCCGATGCCTACATTTTGTGTCATTTTGGAACTACTAAAAGTTTTTATTTCATTAGTAGTTCCAAAATGACACAAAATCTAGGCATGGGATAAAAAAGTATATTTGAAGAAAGTGTATTTTTTTGTTCTTCTTAATGGCGGTACAGGCTCGTTTTTTAATATTGTATTTAATTACGGAGTAATTTCCACATATTAATATATTTTTTAAATTGGGCTCTGTACCGCCATTCTTTATTATATTACGAATATGTGTGCCAAATATCTCGCAAAAATATTCAAAATTACAGCCGTAATCTTGGAACGCGTTTTCGCTACCTGTTGATCGCTACTGTTTCCTCTTAAGCATTTGTGACAATTAATTATTAAATTATCAGGTATTCTTGCACTAAAAGTTACTCTTGCTTAAAGTCTATAAAATACACCGTTTTTTCTTTTAAATTTTTTTTCCAAATTTTGTTCAAATTTAAAATCGAAAAATTTTCATATCGATTTTTCTAGAAAACGGTGCATCCTATGGACGTAAAGCAAGAGTATCCTTTAGAACTAGAGTACTTCACAATTAAAGAATCCATTGTCAAAAATGCTTAAAGGTTAAAGACAAGAAAGGTATATAATATAATACCCGTTGACCTACCCAAAACGTACGCCTGTCACTGGTACCAGAAATTCGAAATTGATAAAATCGATTTATTTCAGAAGCGTTCTGAAGGTATTTAAAAATACTAATTACAAGGCGCCATCTTCAAAGAGCTCTAGCTGCCTAAGGAAGCATTTTCGAAGTAGGAGAATTAAGTTAAATTGCCTTAAAATTATCTGAGGAGCCTCCGGTCTTCGTTTGAGAGGAGAGTTTCTGGAGACCCTGTATAAATAGCCGTATAATGTAGACACTGAGGTAAATAAGTTGAAACACAACTGCCTTAACCCTCGTACTCTGTCACCCCTATGTCACATATACATACCTTTGTCCTGTATCTTCCCCAGCTTTTGCGAGGCTAGAAAACTTAGCTAGTTCCATGTTTCTCATAAATAAGGAATTAATGCTGGGCAATTTGTTGTAGTGATCCTCTGCAGTCTGACGCCTCGAACTTCCAGATATTGAATCGCCCGGGTCTTCGTAATGATCGTGCTGGCTTACCGAGTAGCTTACAATAAGAAGAAGAAAAAGAAGAAGAAAAAGAAGAAAAAGGAGAATAAAAAGAAGAAAAAGAAGAAGAAAAAGAATAAGAAATAAAAAGAAGGAGAGACATGACCAAGGAAGAAATGACAAAGCTCACCAAAGTTTGGAAAATCCACGATATCAGCATGGATAAAGAGATAATACTTGTAAAAACAATGGTTTTCTCCATTTTTCTGTATGGATCTGAATGCCGATTTTTGAAGCAATTTGATCAACGCACTATAGACGCATTTGAAAAGTTTTGCCCACGAAGAATGTTGCAAATACTTTGGACAGCAAGAAGAACCATCGAGTCTATTCTCAGAAAGCTGCATGTTACAAGTAAGCACCGAAATATTGTGACCGAAAAAGTCGCCGTTTACTTTGGTCATGTGCTGCGTAAAGATGGTCTGGAAAAGCTGATATTGCAGGGAACGGTGTAAGGAGCGAGAGCTCGAAGAAGATCACTAACGAGGTATGTGGCCCACATTATAAAAGAGGTCGGAGCTCTCCTAAAGATTAGCTTCAGAGTTGCAGAGGATAGAGAAAGTTGAAGAGAGTTAAGAGAAATCAATAAAATTGAAGGTGGCACGATGTCCTAATCGGACGACCGACTATAAAGATAGTCTTAATTCCTTTGGATTTTAAAACATTGTCTCAAAAATATGATCAATGCAAACTGAAACAAGTGTAGTTTTTGGACTAAAACAAAGAAACTTCCTAGTAGATAAATTCTAACAGCTGAACTATTAATTTCCAAGAAACGAGTCAGTTATTAATGTTTAATGTAAAAATGATTCTTTTTTCCATTGAAAGAAAATTGATGGATTCGACCGTTACTTGATGGAAGTTCATTTTATCTAACAATACAACGCTGAAAATGTTTGTTTTCTATACTTCCATAAAATTTATTATAACTATGTGGTATTTATTATAACTATGTGGTATCTGTATTATAACTTGAGTTCTCCGTATATCATAAACCTACCCATACTGACACAACTATACACAATTCATCATCCCATCCTACATAACACAAATTAGCAGCCTACCATAGCATGTTACATAGACTGACAGAAATTCCCATGTCAAAAAATAACTTCGAAATAGGACTAAACATCATTAAACAAATAGCAGTAAACAATGGCTATAACATAACGAGCAAACAACTAATAAAATTTTAAACCAAAAACTCCATAAGAGAGTCCTGAAATTAATCTATCCACCACCACAGAAAGAACCCAGTACCTTCTGCTCTATCACACATACTGGCAAGATAACATCAAAAATAACCAGTTACATAAAAAAGAAAGGAATACCAGCTTTCAGAACTAACAACAACTTAAACAAATATATTAAGAACAATAAGGGCCGAAAGAGAAAACAACTACAGAGTCGTGTCTACATACTAACTTGTGGTGACTGTCCGAAAACTTACATCGGTCAAGCTGACAGAACCTTTGACAAACGGATAGCAGAACACAAAAGAGCTTTCAACAATAGAGAAACAGACACTTCTACATACGCACTTCACATTCTAGATCATAATCAATCTTTTAATGAAGAGTTTTAAATTCTGCATATTCAAAATAAAGGCCTTAAGAAGCTATCTTTATTAGAATCTACAGAAATTAATAAATTAAAAAATACAGATACATATAATTCTGAATGACCAACTCGAGACAAACATCTCCCCACTCCTCAACGTCTTCAGTTAAAGACTTTAAAAAGGCAAACACATAGTAAACTAAATCATGGCAAACACGTTCTGGCGAAACAGCTGTACTCACATAGTTATAATAAATTTTGTGGAAGTATACAAAACAAACGTTTTCAGTGATTTATTGTTAGATGAAAGAAAATTATTAAAACGTTTTTATATACTTGGCTTGGTTGTTGTCACGGTCTCCGCAAATTTTGTAATCCATTTTAAAAATAGTTCTAGGCTATCTAGGTACCTGAAATTTTCAGAATAGCTTAGAACTAGCTAACAATGCAATATTTAACTGCAATTATATAGGGTGATTGATTAGTGTGGTAAAGCTCCATAGATCCGTTATAGTAATGGATAGCGATAAAAGTTAATAAAAAAATTGTAGCCAACTTTGAACTTCACATTACAAAATTAGTTAGAATGTTACAGGGTGTTCGATAACATAGTGACAGATCAAAGTTAGGTTTTTTTTAAATGAACATCCCTGTATTTTATTTTATATTAAAAATCTTCTCAACTTCTCCATTACAAAGATATAAAGGTTTAGTATGTTATACAGGGTATTTACAAAGGCATAACCAATTTTATATGAAAATCGTAACAAGTTTAACTCCTTGTATAAATAAAAATACGCACAACGGCAATGATTTATTAATGCCATATTTTTTATTTATTGTCAAAATTTTCATAAATAATCGATATTGCTAATTTTCTTTATATTGAATACAGGGTGAGTCAAAACGAAAGTACATTATTTTTTCAGTAATTTTAAATGAAACACCCTCTATTTTATATCACTATCGAAAAGTACCATTACCGTACTTTAATTTTTATGTACATTCCCTATGTCTAAATTTATTAGTTTTCGAGATATTTTCATTTTTCAGAGCAAATAATTAATTACGGGTTTAATATATCCAAATTTTAGGCAAGCCATGACTGAATTGTCTAAAACTGACAATTTACGATTACTTATTATCAATCTGTAATCAAAGTTGGTTACAATTTTTGTTATTAACTTTTATTGCTATCTATTACTATAACGGATCTACGGAATCTACTTACCCCAATATAATCAATCACCCTGTATGGATAAATCGATTTTTTTATTTCAAACTATTTTAAAAATGTGAATAATGTAAGGATATTTTAAAGTACGTCAATAAATCGATATCTACAAATTGATGGTGGGTCAGTGGCATTAGACTGCAGATCGAGAGTTCCTTAGTTCGAACACGACTGTTGCGTATTTTTTTTTTAAATTTTTTTAATAAATAATTAAAAGTTGATGTACTTAAAATTCATATTTTATAAGTGAATTATTATATAGGGTGTCCCAAAAGTAGTGGAACGGTCGAATATTCCGCGAACTAAACATCGGATCGAAAAACTGAAAAATACGTGTTCAATCATTTTCAAAAATATATCCAATGACACCAAACACCAACCCCCACTACACCCTCTGGAGGTGGGGTGGGGGGTAACTTTAAAATCTCAAATGGAAACCCCTAGTTTTTCTTGCAGATTTGAATTCGTTACCTAAAAGTAGGCAACTTGTATCCAAGACATTTTTTCGATCTGTGGATAGATGGCGCTACAATTGGAAAAAACGATTTATCCTGATATTATAGGTAACTTATAGAAACGGTCTAATATCTCGAGAAATACACTTCCAAATGAGAAACCAAAAAACAAGTTTTTAATATTTTTTGAAAACCTATCGATAAACACCAAACATGACCTTTTAACCCACCCCCTGGAGATGGGGTGGGGAGTAAATTTAAAATCTTAAATAGCAACCCCCACTTTTTATTGCAGATTCGAATTCGTCATGAAAAATTAAATAACATTTAGTCGAACAATTTTTTAAAATTGCTGATAGATGGCGCTAATAAATCGTATTTTTCCAATTAAAGCGCCATCTATCAACAATTCTAAAAAATGTTTCGAATAAATGTTGCTTAGTTTTTCATGGCGAATCCGAATCTGTAATAAAAAGTGAAGGTTGCTATTTAAGATTTTAAAGTTACCCCCCACCCCACCTCTAGGGGGTGGGTTGGAGGGTCATGTTTAGTGTTATTCGATAGGTTTTCGAAAAGTATTAAAAACCTTTTTTTGGTTTCTCATTTGGAAGTGTATTTCTCGAGATATTAGACCGTTTCTATAATTTACCTATGGTATCAGGCTAAATCGTTTTTCCCAATTGTAGCGCCATCTATCCACAGTTAGAAAAAATGTCTTGAATAAAAGTTACTTACTTTTACGTAACCAATCCAAATCTGCAAGAAAAACTAGGGGTTTCCATTTGAGATTTTAATGTTACCCCCACCCCACCGCCAGGGGGTGTAGTGGGGGTTAGTGTTTGGTGTCATTGGATAGATTTTTGAAAATGATTGAACACGTATTTTTCAGTTTTTTGATCCGATGTTTAGTTCGCGAAATATGCGACCGTTCCATTACTTTTGGGACACTCTGTATATATATGTACCATTTTAAACAACCGTGTTATTATAAAAAGTACTTTTTTATACTAGTGTAATTTTTGGAATTATAATTTTAACAGTTAATACACCTACTAAAAATTCATATTTTATTCTTTCGTAACATGTTGTGTCCTGTATACAGTGATGAGCGCAGTAATAACCGGCAAAATAACGCAAAAGATGGAAAACATATAAGTTGTGAGATAAAAAGAAAGAACCTAGTGGAGGTGTTAAATTTAGCGATAGTAACTTATAGATTGACGTTATATTGATTGTTTCCAACCTTTAGACGTATCTGACGAGTTTGAGAAATGTCCCTGTCACAGTGACATTTTTAGTTGACATACTCTTCTGATACGTCTAAAGGTGGGAAACAATCAATATAATGTCAATTTATATGTTACTATCGCTAAATTTGACAACTCTACTAGTTTTATTCCTTTTTATCTCACAATTTAAGGTGTTTTCCATCTTTTGCGCTATTTTGCCGGTTATTAGCGCGCTCATCACTGTAGAACAAAACCGTGTTATTATAAAAAGTACTTTTTTTATTACAGTGTAATTTTTGGAATTTTAAGCATTTTATATCGTCAAATTATTTTATATTCTCTTCTATAAATTATAAAAACACTCCATACGAGCGTTAAAAATGCTGCTTTAAGGCAATAGTGCTTTAAGAATTTTAAGGCACTGCAGTTCGTATTGACCGTATTTGCTGTGAGCTCGTAGGTAGAGGGGATAATCAAAAATTCGCGAGCACCAGTAGTGACAAGTTTGTAAACCTTTACTGGAAATTTGCTTTTTGACGTTTTGCATTAAGAGTTGCATATTATAGCTTTTAAATGTCCCACGAAAGTTGTTGTATTAAAGAGTGTCGAAATACTGGTTACAATAGTAACTGTGTATTCTACAACTTTCCTGTCGCTAAGCATAAGGTGATTTAACGACAAAAATGGATTGATGCAATTAGAAAAAAGTAAGTAAGCACAATTTTAATTTTAAAACGGTAGAAAAGGAGCTAAAGGATCAGTTAGCACACTCTCGAATTTTGACGGTTTTAATTTTACAATCCAATCCTGAAACAAAATTTGAATGCGTGAAGATAACGACCAATCACAACAAACGTAGGATGCCGTTAACTGACATTCATAAGTTAATATTTAAGAAGTATTATACTATAATTTCATTAAATTATTATACTTTTTTGTAGAATAAATTTTTTCTAATATTAGTTGTCAACATAAACGTCAAAACGATAAGGCAAAATCTATGAATAATAAATTCTGTACTTACTGCTATTAATTATCGATTACAATCCAATTACTTCTTTACGTTGTAAATATTACACGATAAGAATTAAATAATAAGTTTGAAACAACTATTACTTGCTTTTCTACTGTCCACTTTAAAATTCCGGCCGAAATAGGAACACTAGTCAACCGTTAGATGGCGATAGCAGCCATACCAGCGAAACTCACAGAGTATAGGCAACACTTTTTTCTTTCCAGAAAATTTCTGGTAAAAGTTATATTAGTAATCCTGTAGGTAGGTGGCGATACCAGCGAAGCTCGGAGCGAATAGGCAATTTTGATGTAATGTCAAAAAAATATAAAAATGGAATGTCAGTCAAGTTCAAGTAAAAGTTTTTGTAGATATTGTCCTGTAATTACGTTTGTAGAAAAAATATTGTATGATATGCGTGTTAAAAAGTACATTTTTAAGGCACTCATGTGAATTGCAGAACTCGCTATCGCTCATTCTGCAAACTTTCACATGCGTGCCTTAAACGTGTACTTTTAACACACATCATAAATAACTATTATTATAAAAAAGTTCTTTTTTATAAAAGTGTAATTATTTTTCTTTTTTATTTAAACGGATTTCAGAGATATTTTATTAGTAAAGAATATATTTAGGTAGTCATATAAACATTTAGCTAAATGAAGTTTAAATACAACTGCCTTAACCCTCGTATTCTGTCACCCCTATGTCACATATACATACCTTTGTCCTGTATCTTCCCCAGCTTTTGCGAGGCTAGAAAACTTGGAGAGTTCCATGTTTCTCATAAATGAGGGATTAATGCTGGGCAATTTGTTGTAGTGATCCTCTGCAGTCTGATGTCTCGAACTTCCAGATATTGAATCGCCCGAGTCTTCGTAATGATCGTGCTGGCTTACTGAGGAGCTTACAATAAGGCTTTCATCCAACCTGCAAGTTTGGGGTTTGCTATTATTGACAAAACTCAAATAAAGAGATTATGTTATCAACTAAATTAGTTTGATATTCGTATTAATGATAAACCGTTTCTCGCTGGGAACTTCAACAGCAGTTTACAATTTTGTTAGTTCTTAGGTTCATATTATCTAAATAGCTTCTGGTTTTAGTGTTCGCTTTTCATGAGTTACATTAGAGTATGTTACATATAGAGCAATTAAACTTTAATCTATTGAGAAGTACCCACACAATGCAGATGGTATTATTAAATTATAATATATTCCGACTAAATATTTAATGCGCTCAAATATTTGTACATATTAATACATAATACAATATATTATGTACCGGGTGTCCCAATAAGAATGGCTCTCGGCCATATCTCAGAAACCGTTTATAGTACAGCTTTGAGAAAAAGAAATTATAACAAAAGTTATCTCGGGAAAAGCCTGGAAATTATTTTCATAATTGTAGGTCCCTAGAGGGCGTAATTGAATATCAAAAATTAAATAATCTAAATTTTACAAAATTTGCCTAAAGAAAGGGCACGGAAATCCGATCATCGTTTTCTTCATAAAATTCTGCGCATATTTGATTTCACAAGTTTAAGGTTACCGTTGCAAATAAGAGGGAGTGGGAACCTTGTTATGAAAAAATGGCCGGTTCCGCTAAATAGAATTTGGCAAACTTGGTCTTGCTGAAAACATCTCTTTTTCTTCAATGTAAGAGTTACAATTTAGAACCAGCTTACTAAGTAATATGCCAGCTAGGAGGCGTTATTAAATTTTTTCAGAAATCTAGTTTTCCTTGAAAAAAATTAAATACAAGTGTGCATTTTTAATCCTATATTACAATATTAGACCAAATTAGCAACAGAAAAGCGAAAACCTCATGTCGATACTTTTTTTTTCTATCTCGAGATACCTTACGAAACGCGTAAATTTAAAAACATAACTGTTACTGTTACCGGTAAACGAAGTTACGGAAAACTAGTGTGCTATGGAAAAAAAGAGAAGCATTTTTCAGATGTAAACGTATATAATTGCGGTTTTCAACGCTTCTCATTTGTTTCGAGCCTCTGTCATATGTTGTATATTAATATTATACACGAACTATACGACATATGACAAAGGCTCGAAACAAATTAAAAGCGTTGAAAAGTCCTATTAATTAAAAAAAAATAAGACAAACAACACTATAAAATATAAGAAAGAAATAAAAACAACTATTTAGTGACGACCTAAATGTTCAAACTCTTGGCCATCATTTTCGATGATGATGATTCATTTCGATGATTTTACTCTTTCAAGAGTAGATTGAACACTATTGAACAGTAGTCTCGCGAAATGCTTTGAATGGCGTTTCGTATTCTCCTGGATCATGTTTTCTCGAATAGTGTAGTATAGTCTGTTCGCTTAACTCAGACGCAACTTTCTAGATATTTTAATCGGTAATTTTCCCAATTTTAGTAAAATTGGCAAAAAATAATTACTAAATAGTTAATAATCACTAAATAGTTAGTAATTTTGCCAATTTTTGCAAAATTGGCAAAAAACAAAAAAATTATCGACTAAAATATCTAGCAAGTTGCGTCTGAGTTTAGCGAACCGACTATAGTAGTGTAGTAAATGCTTGTATCGAAAATGTCGGACAACAATTTGAACAGTTAGGTCGTCACTAACTAGTTGTTTTTTTTCTTTGTTATATTTTATAGTGTTGCTTGTCTTGTTGTTTTAATTAATTATATTTATATACGTTGACATCAGAAAAATGTTTCTTGGTTTTTTCCATAGCACACTACTTTTCCTTAACTTAGTTTACCGCTGACAGTAACAGTTATGTAAAATTTACACGTTTCTTAAGATATCTCGAGATAGAAAAAAGGTATCGACATGGCGTTTTCGCTATTCTATTGAAAATTTAATATAATGTTATAATACAGGAATTAAAATGCATACAATTGGACAAGCGAGACCTGGCGCGTGACCTTGCCGTATTGTGCATTTATCGCTGTGTATTTTCAGGCAAGGTCAGCCGCCAGGTCTCATTTGTCGAATTGTACTTGTATTTAATATTTTGCAAAGAAAACTAGATTTCTGAAAAAAATTAAATAACGCCTCCTAGCTAGCATATTACTTATCAGGCTGATTCGAAATTATAACTCTTACATTGACGAAAAAGATCTGTTTTCAACAAGACTAAGCTTGCAAAATTCGATTTAGCAGAACCGGACTTTTTAGCCATTTTTTCGTAACAAGGTTCCCACTCACCTCCACTTCTTATTTAAGAAGGTAGAATTAAGCTTGTGAAATCAAATATGAACAAAATTTTATGAAGAATACGATGATCGGATTACTAGTGCCCCTTCATTAGGAAAATTTTGTAAAATTTGGATTTTTTTATTTTTGATATTCAATTGCGCCCTCTAGCGGTGGACCCACAATTACGAAAATAATTTCCAGTCTTTTCTCGGGGCAATTTTTGTTATATTTTTTTTTGCTTAAAGCTGTACTATCAACGGTTCCTGAGATATGGCCGAGAGCCATTCTTATTGGGACACCCGGTACATACTATAATTATATAGATACAAAATCACGGTAAAATATATCTACAGTGATAAGTGCGCTAATAACTAGCAAAATAACGGAAAAGACGGAAAACATAATACGTTGTGAAATAAAAAGGGATGAAACTAGTAGAAGTGGAAAATTATCAATAGAAACCTATAAGTTTATAATATATTGATAGTTTTCCACCTTACGTGGGGCCCCACATTGGTCCACGTTGGGCGCCAATTTCTACCACGATACTCTGGGTATTGTGATTTACAAAGAGTACGAACTTACAAATTAAAGAAGAACTGGAAAAGAAGTTATTGAAGAGACTTATAAAGAATGGCTTAGCTCAGAGGAATAAATTTAAACGGCCAGAGAGACAGAAAATCTCAAGTGAAGATGCGGGCTAGCTTTGCTACACTGTAGTTTGGCTTTGAGATAGTACTTAAGAAAGGAGATATTGGATAAAAAACTATATGAACAAGGGAGAAAATGAAATCTGTTAACACCAAAAACTAATGCAATAAGATAAGGCAATTGGAAATATAATGGTATGAAAGGTACTATAAGCGGATATACGAAGTTGCCTAAAAAACTGAATATGGGCGCCACCAGAATCCTCACTTAAGATCTTGTGTCTCTCTGGCCCTTTAAGAGGAAACAGTAGCGATCAACAGGTAGCGAAAACGCGTTCCAAGATTGCGGCTGTAATTTTGAATATTTTTTCGAGATATTTGGCACACGTATTTGTAATATAATAAAGAATGGCGGTACAGAGCCCAATTTGAAAAATATATTAATATGTGGAAATTACTCTGTAATTAAATACAATATTAAAAAAAACGAGCCTGTACCGCCATTAAGAAGAACAAAAAAATACACTTTCTTAAAATAACTTTTTTTATCCGATGCCTAGATTTTGTGTCATTTTGGAACTACTAAATTTTTTTATTTCATTAGTAGTTCCAAAATGACACAAAATCTAGGCATCGGATAAAAAAGTTTATTTAAAGAAAGTGTATTTTTTTGTTCTTCTTAATGTCGGTACAGGCTCGTTTTTTTAATATTGTATTTAATTACAGAGTAATTTCCACATATTAATATATTTTCAAATTGGGTTCTGTACCGCCATTCTTTATTATATTACTAATACGTGTGCCAAATATCTCGAAAAAATATTCAAAATTACAGCCGCAATCTTGGAACGCGTTTTGGCTACCTGTTGATCGCTACTGTATCACCTTAATTTATTCTTCTGAACTAAGCCGTTCCTTTATAGCATATTCAATAACTTTCCTGAATCTCCATCAATTTTAAATTCTTACTTATTCTAAATCACAATACCCCAGAGTATTGTGTTACAATTTGGTATTATAGGTGGTCAAAAACGGATATAGAAAGTCTTCAGCGGAAAGCTAGAATACTTTTTACAATACAAAAAAATCATCAACGCAGTGCAGTACAGTACTGGAAGATAGTGCAAAGATGTAGTATTCATCATAAAACATTGAGAAATCACTATAGTATAATAGATTAGCATTTCTATGTCTGCTTGACTTGAGTCTTACTCTGCCAAGAAAGCACTTGACAGAGTAAGAGTCAAAGATGTAATCTCTCTTATGCATAATATAGAAGTTCCTTTAGATATAATAAAAACTATTGAAAACATCTACCAACACAACAAAATGGAAGTCAGAATAGATGGACAACTTACAGAACCTAAAGACATAGGCATCGAAATAATACGAGGAGTTTTATTTTATCCAGTGCTTTTCAATTTAGTCATGGATGAAATCATCCAAAGTGTAAACAAATGATAAGGTTACAGAATGGAAAACAAAGGGAAATAGTAAAACTGCTGTGACACAGACGACGCAATATTGATAGCCCAAGATGAAAATAGTCTGCAAAGACTAGTCCACAGATCTAACGAAAGAGCAAAATAATTTAATATGACAATCCCAACTGAGAAAGACCTGGACAAAGAAATGAGAGATCAAGTACAAAAAGCAAATAGATTTCAGAATGCCTTAATAACAGTATACGGCGAAACCGATATCTATGTATGTATCGCTTTTAGAACGTCTTTCGACGTTGTCCGATGCCTAACTTCTACGTCCTTCTATAATCCCATTGGCCATCTCTAAGATCCCTTCTACTCATTGCTTTGGTTACCCCTTCTTTCCATGTCTTTTTGGGTCTTCCTTATTTTTTGCGATTTGGTGGTACCCATTGCATAATCTTTTTGGGCAATCTTGTGTCTTCCATTCTTTGAACATGACCATACCAAATCAATTGTTTTCTCTCAATGCCTGTTGATAGGTAACGATCTATTCCAATTCGTCGTCTTACTTCCTCATTTCGAACTCTTTCCCTAAGGGATATACCTAACGATCTTCTAAACACATCCATTTCAACAGCTTTTAATTTTTTCCTGTTGTTCTCGGTTATTCTCCAAGTTTCTGCTCCATAATGTAGGCTGATTTTAATAAGCGTTTCATAGATATTGTACTTTCGCTGTATTCCTATTTCGGAGCTCCAAAGTATTCCATTTAGGTAGCCAATTGTTCTTCTAGCTTGTGTTACCCTTTTCTTTATTTCCTCATCGTCTTTTCCCGTTCTATCGAAGATTACTCCCAGCTACGTGTATTCACTACAGGATGTGACTTCTTCATTATCCTCTAGTTCGATATTGGATTACTCAGCTCCTATGGGTAGGTATTTAGTTTTTTCCACATTAATTTCCAAGCCCCACTGTTCATATTCCTCCTTTAGTTTTCTTGCCATATACTGTAGATCGTCTTTATCATTAGATATGATGATTAGGTCATCAGCAAATTGTAAGGTATATAAACAAACCTCTCCGAGGTGCCATATGCCACCCATACCGTGGCATTTACGTTTTAGTGCAGTCACTGAAGGCTTTCACCTCCGATTTCGTTGAACCTCCATCGATTTTCATGAAAATTGGTGAGTAAATAAAGGATACCTTAAGGAACAAAGGTGACATGATGCTAACTTGCGCTTTTACCCTGGGGGTGGATGCCACCCCTTCTCGGGGGTGAAAATTATTTTATTAAAAATAATACCATAAGTCGATAGAGGGACAAATTATAAGCAAAATTTGTTATATAAAGTTATTAATAAATCAACACTTTTTGAGTTATTAAAGACCAAAGATTTTATTTTTTCGTAAAAAATGCAAGTTTTAAATCGGTTTTTCACGTATAAATCAAAAACTATAAGCTTTGACAAAAAAGGTATTATTCCTGAAATTGAAGATAATAAAAAAATGAATACATTCCTTACATAAAGAACTAAATTAATGTTAGTTCAAAGTGAGTTATTGGCAATTGAATGTGTATTTTTTTCGACGAGTACTCAAATCTAAGTATTCAAGCTTAAATAACGGGAAAACGATGCAAAGAAGACCTGGGGGGAGATCATAAGACAGGACATGTTGGTAAAGGGGATTAACATTGATATGACCCAAGATAGAATTGTGTGGAGAAATGCAGTTAGGAAGCCGACCCCGCATAGGGACAAGGCAAAGAGAATCATGATGATTAGTTAAGTACTCCCACACTCACTGAAATATTTTTAAGAAAAGTGATAAGGAACAATAGCATAAACGAGATTCTCGAATAAAGAGGGAAGACATGGAGTGAGGCGAAGGAACTAGCTAGAGATAGAAAAGAGTGGCGTAAATTTGTAGAAAAAATTTAAGGGTGCTTGTACACCTCGACACCTACGGGTATAAGAGGTTTTCGATTATTATGTATGTAGATATGTCTGATATTATTTGGACCCGAAATTTTCATTGCGCCAAGGTAGATCATAAATTAAATCACAAATTCTATCAAACAAGATCGATTGGACCTAACTTACCGTAGTAGAAATGTGCACTTAAAAAAGTTACAGCCCTTCGACAAATGAAAATATATTTTTTCCTATATATCGAAAACTCTTAGGGATTTTATATTGAAATTGGACATGTTGAGTATCACAAACTAAAGTGCAATGTAAATGTAATGTTGTAACCTATTGGATTTTATTTTATTTAGCTTATGGCTTAAGTATATCACAGAATATATTTAGATTTATGCATTATACAATGCATCACAAACAGATGTCCAATTTTTTTATATATTCGATTGACCCTTCGGTTGCCATTACAAAGTCTATAGGGTCGCCTGTGTATGCTCTGCGTGGGCAGTCCTGAACAATGTGACTGATCGTCTGTCTTGCAGCGCCGCAGTCACAAGAAGGCGAGGGGAGTTTACCCCATCTGTGGAGGGAGTCGGCGCATCTTCCACAGTTTGTTCGAATTCGATTAAGGGCTGCCCAAATCTTACGGGGACGTTCAAATTCGCCAGGTTTCCCTATGATGTCCGGTAGACTATGGTAATGCGGATCTGTCCTACTTTCCCAATCTTCTCTCCATCGGGTATTTAAGTCAAAGTTGGATTGCTGCAGCGCTTGAGCAGATTGTAGAGGGGGTAACCTGGATCGGAGACGGTTTCCAAGAATATCGGGGATGTCGTTGTGGACTAGAAGCTGGCGACTGTCCATTATTTTGTTATATTCTTTAACCAATGCATGTTCGCGGCGTAGGTTGGGTGGTGCTATATTACTAAGGGTAGGTAGCCACATTGTAGGGGTGGGCTTAATTGTGCCTGTTATCATACGCATAGTACGGTTTAGTTGGGTGTCGACCAGGTGGGTATGCCTGCTATTTAGCCACACTGGAGCACAGTATTCTGCCACCGGATATATCAGGCCAAGAGCAGAGGATCTTAATGTTGATGCTGTGGACCCCCATGTAGTGCCGCAGAGTTTCTGTATTATATTGTTGCGTGTTTTCAATTTTGCTGCTGTTTTCGTCAGGTGTTCTCTGAATGTGAGCGTTCTGTCTAGAGTAACCCCAAGGTATTTCGGGTATTTATTGTGTTTTAACAGCTTGTTATTAAAATACACTCGCAATTCTCTGTTTGCCAACTTGTTGTTTAGATGAAAAGCTGATACTTCAGTTTTTGTAGTACTTGGCTGTAGTCTCCATTTCTTAAGGTATTCGCTGAGGATGGATAAGTCATTCGTGAGAGTGATTTCTGTAGTTTCTAAAGATTGGTGGCTTGTTGCAAGGGTCCAGTCGTCAGCATATCCAAACTTCCGAGATTCGGTTTCAGGCATGTCAGCAATATAGAGGCTGAAAAGTAAAGGGGCAAGGACAGAACCCTGTGGAAGACCATTGTTAAGTTTCATCTGTCTACTCGTCTCCTTTCCCATTATAACCTGGAAGGCTCTGTTGGTCAGCATGTTGTCAATGAGGTTAATTATCTTTCTGCAGGGGATAATGCGGGCCAGTTTATATATTAATCCCTGTCTCCAAACAGTATCATATGCTGCTGTTAGATCTATAAATACTGTTGCTGTCTTTTGTTTCTTTTGAAAACTAGCTTCTATAAAAGTTGTTAATGACAGCACTTGGTCCGTACAGCTTCGATGAGGGCGGAAGCCAGCTTGTTCAATGGGGACATTTTCTAGTATCCTGTGACTAATTCTGTTGAGGAGAAGCTTTTCTAATAGTTTATATACCATGCTGAGTAGAGCTATGGGGCGGTAGTTTTCTGGCTTATCGTTTGATTTGCCCGGTTTCGGAATTGCAATTATCTTTGTTCGCTTAAGTGAGAAAGGAATGTTACCTGACTGAAGTATATCATTAAAGAACATTGCAAGCCACTGTTTCGTGTATGCACCACTGTGTATCAAGAACTCTGGATGGATACCATCAAAGCCAGGTGCTTTACCTGATTTCATTTCTTTCAGCGCATGTGTGATTTCAGAAATAAGTATTCTTGCTGAATATTCGGAGTTCGTTCTGTTCATTTGTTTTAATGCCCTTAAGTCTCTTTTCACGTTGGTAGTATGTATTCGATCTCGTGGAGCTCTGGATAGAGATACTATATGGGAGGCAACCTTGTTAGGAGACATTTTAGACTCTCTGGATTCCAGCTGGTTAGCTCCTCCAATTTTCCGCAACAAGGACCATGCCTGCCGGCTTGATTTTTTGAAGTCAAGGTTTTCGACAGTCTTTATCCATTTTTGGCGTCTAGCTGTATCGATGTTGTGTAAAAGCTCATCGGCTATTTCTCGGTCACCACTTTCGAGAAACTTCGTGTATAAGTCTTCACATGTTTCAGTCCATCCAGGCACATATTCTTTGCGATACCCCCTAGGGATGGTTTTCTTGGCAGTGCTTATTACTGCGCCCACAAACCTCTCATAATGTTTGCTGGTTGGAGGGACCCAGCTCAAGGTCCGGTCTAGTTGTTCAGAGAACTTCTTCCAGTTTGCTTTTCTAAGATTCCACCTGGGTCGAGGATATGATCTAATTATTGGAATTGATATTCCGATGGTGATAAGCACCGGACGATGTTGAGTATGTGGGAAGTCTGCAAGGACACTTCTCGCAGTTGTTAGTGGTCTGTCATTGGTATCTTTTGAGACAAAACATAGGTCTGGGTTATATTCTTTTCTCCATGCAGCTGATTTAAATGTTCCTCTGTCTTTGGCATCAAAAACTAGGTATGTGTTTTGCTCTTCGGACCATTCTACTAGTGCCTCCCCATTTTCATCATTCGTGGTGTACTTCCACATTTCGTGGTGGCTGTTGAAGTCGCCGATGTATATAGTAGGATGTGGATGAGTCTTTAGCACTTCTGGGTTCCATGTAGTGGCTGGAGGTTTGTATATGTTAACTACGGTAATATCTCCAATCTTGGTGACTACTTCATGTATATTATTTTCATTGGAAGCAGAAAGTAGGAAACCATTTTCTATATTGCAGCGAATGTAGGTTGCGACGCCGTAATGTTTATCATAGGTGGCTCCCAGTAAATCGTAGCCAGGTATCTTTCCCCTTAAATCAAGCTGGACTTTGTCTTCAGTATGGGTCTCTTGTATGGCAACCAGGTCAATGTCGTTATCGTGTAGGATTTTTTGCAACACTTGGCATTTTGCCTGGCTTATGCCCTCGATGTTAAGGTGACAGACTCGGATACACGGTCCGAGATCTCTAGTCAGTTGGTTCTGAGAAGAACCTTTATTTGTTCCCATCGTATGTTTACGTATAGATAAGATTTCTGTTTGTGATCTGTGATGTTGGCAGGATATTGTTTTTGTTTTTCGTTCGTCTGCCGCCATTGGATATTGAACATTGATTAAAAAAAACTGAAAACCGGTTTTTGAAATAACCGGTTTTTTTGATCCGTTATAACCGACAGGTTAAACCGTAATGTAAGTGAAATAAAACTGGTTTAACCGAAAACCGGTGTTTTGTCAACCACCGCCATACCTAGCTGAGAGATATTCAGAGGAGTAAAGGCGTTAAAAAAAAAATGTAACGTAGAGTGTATAAACTCCCCTGGTCCTTGGACTAAGACGATATTTTTTTTTTATTAAAGATGTTGGTATACGTGAGAGGTTTTTTACTAAAGTGTAAGTTTATTTTATTTATCCTTCAAGACTTGTTTCAGATTTATTCATTTTCATGCTTTGTTTCTCGTCTTTATGTTTCTCGTCTATTTAAAATTATGTTCTATGAAAATTTGGCGGAAGTTTCCAAGTTCACTACTAATTTATTGTGATCGTTTATTCCAGGTTATTTGATTAATACATCGGACAGAATTATAGATATCTTTATTAAAATGTTGTGTCACTAACTGTATTGATACAAGTAGTAGATATAATTTATTACCATGGAATTACCCTATTTGCCGAAGCTGTAAGGTCATTTATTCTCATCTGAAAGCTGAATTATTGGATCGGAGAAGTTACTATCGATATTGCACATTTAATCAAGAAGGTCTTAGTAGTTTAGAACATTTGAGTGTCATCCCCAGCGGCAAACAAACTTTGAAATATGAAATTCTGCATGTAAAATACTTTTATTAGAAAAAGCTTTTAGGAACCAGGTTTGAATATTACTTTGGAAATTTCGTTTATGGGTGTTTCTTCGTATGGAACTAACAATAACAATTATGTTGATGTCCGGAATATATTTATATGTCGTAGTTATTATATTACTAGAGCATTTTCATCAACTCTTTAAAACCGTGTGTTTTGTATAATACTGTCCATATAGTAACGGCTCTGACAAAACCACCTAACTGCTGGGGTTGACAACGTTGGGTCTGACTGTTGGAGGGAGTGTAGGCTTATCACACGACAGAAATGAGTAAAGCAGGCCTCGCACTGAATCGGCATAGAGCGATCGGCTAAGAGCAATCGGCAGATTTTGCTATACATGGAAATAGATAAGCCACCGCGCAGCGCATAAAAACGTTCGACTGTCGAACGTTCTTAGGCGGTGCGCGGTGGTTCATTTGTCATTCAAGACAAGAAGTTTTTTGTATTATATTGTCACTTTTTCCTATTAGAATATGATATGTGATTCTGCGCATTACATGCTAAAAAAGTACTTTTTTATATTTTTGTGATGGTACATGTTTTGTTAACCTCTATTTTCTTCTTTTTATTTTCTTTTAAGAATATTTTAACCTCATTTTCCTCAACATTAAACCTAGTTATTTTTGTCTTTGATATTTTATATTACAAAGATATGTTATATGATGGATAAGAAAACTCTATTATTATCAGCTGCTTCCATTGCAACATTTCTTAAAAGAAAAGTTAACCTTAAAAGAACCAACGTGACAGTATAACGAAAATAACCTAACTGCGCATACCTGTGTACTAAAGATTGTTATCAAATAGGGCATGATCTAATTTGTATAACATTTTTTGTTAACAGATTTTGTTTCCTGTTTTACATTGTGACAAAACTTAGTATACCATTTTCTTATATCAATAATTTTATGTTATAGTCTAAAACAGACTTTCGTCGAGTCAGGACGTATGTAGCGTTGTTGGCCTGACCTCGGACTCCAACACGGATGAATAAATCGTTAATAATCTATACGGGTGGCTTTTTTAAACGGGTGGACACAAATTATGTGTCAACTATAATGCTCAGGTCTATATTATAGAGTATATATTTTACTACCTGGTGCTGTATATTTTAACAATTTGTATTTTTTGTACTCCAATTATGATGTTATATTTGTCAGAGAGTTTTGTCAGAACGCGTGTAGAGCTGTGAATTTTGTCGTTTCAGGAGGTTTTTGTCAGGGCCAGTGGCGTAGCGTGAGTGTCGGCTGTCCGGGGTTGAAGATAATTTGTCGCCCTCTTATTTTGGTATTTTAATTTAATGTATGCTATACATTACATACATTAATTATAGAGAACTTTTCGGCGAGAACGTTCATCCTTATTTTGCATTATACATGTTAGATTTTACATAAAAAAGTATATCTAATTTTTACAATCACGTATATTAATACTAAAATTCTTTTACTTTAACCGATTAGATACATTGATATAACTTAGGTACCTATCACTTAAGATTAGGTACACCTTGACGATCGACAAGATTAAATAAAATCAATTTTTAATTAGAACTAGAACGATACTATAATGTTATATTTTTATTTTTATTGAAAAGTCTTCTTCTTCTTCCTCTTTTTAAGCAATTCTGCTTGTTCATTGGCGGATTGATACCTCTATGGAAGGTTGTCACTCCATCTTTTGCGCGGTCGGCCGATACTTCTTCTGCCGATTGGTGATTTATCTCGTGCTATTTTGACCACACGTGTCTCCACATCATGATGATTTCATTATTGAAAAGTAATATGAGTATTTGTTAGAATTAAAAACAAAACTTCCGACTTCAATTAAAAATTTATACGTCTACTTTTTTTAAGAGCAAAGTCTTTTATTGCACTGTCAAAATCTATCGCATCACACACCTCTTGCTCAATAGACAAAATAGCCAAATTAGTTAGTCTCAGAATACTCATTGTCGATCTTAAATAATTTTTAATCAACTTCAATTTTGAAAAACTTCTCTCACAGCTGACATTGCTTATAGCAACTGTGAAAAATATTTGGAACATTATTAAACAATTGACCAGAGTATCTTCCAGCTCGGATTTAACAATAAATTTAAATAATTCAAGTGAGTCTACATTAATCAATTTACTTTCGTTGCCTGTAGCAGCAACGAAAGTCCGCAGTCAAAGTCTTTCCAGCTTGAAATCCTGCTCGTCAATTTCGTCAGATGCATAGTCCAGATTACATTCAGTGTTGTCTGGATCTAATAATATAGCCGGCGTTAGAGATGCAAACTTATCTGTTAAACTCTGTAGCTGTTGAAAATGCTCACGAATTCCTACAATTACTCTATCTGACGAAGAAAACAGCTTTCGTCTCAACTAATTTTCACAAGACAAGTTAGCATCTCTAGTTCCGTCATCAAAAATATGCTTTCTTGTTATGCGCCTCCGAGGTTTTATGGAAATTCCAAGTTCTTCACACATATTTTTTGCGTAACCTACAGCGCCATTTGCCCATTCCTCTCTTTTCTCTGTCAATATCATCTGCAAATCATTTACTTTCTAAGCGCACAATCTTCATCTTCTTTCTAAGCGTACTTCATGTAGCACCGGTTGCCACAGGCCCAAAAAACAAATAAAGAAAAATAACTGCATCGAAACTAGTAAAACACCTGCATATGTCCTAGTGTTTAAGATTTCACCTGCCTCTGTTAGTTTTTTCAAAAGCTTCTTCCCTTTCGAAGCTTTTGCCTGTAGCTGCTATCAGAACTTCCCAACGATGTGTTGATGAGGAAAAAAAAAGAATAGCAGCGTTCTAAAGTGCCGAAAAAAGTTACTGAATCCACTCAACTGAGGCAGCGTGTAAACAAACTAAGTTTAACGAATGATTTGAGCACGGTACGTATTCAGCTTTAGGGTTTATTTCTTGAATTCTTTGCTGAACTCCTGAATACTTTCCAGCCATAACAGCAGCATTATCATATGCTTGGCCTCTACAGTTGCTTATATCTAGGCCATCAGCTTGGATCTTGTCCAAAATCATCTTTGAAATTCCTTCAGTAGCTTTGTCTTTACTTTCAATTAAATCTATAAAAGATTCCATTTTTTACTTCCTGATTTTCAATTACTACGTATCTTAATACTTGACTTGTTTGATCGTTATGAGAAAGATCTAGAGTGATGTCGAATATAATTGAATAATACTTAGCCTTTTTTATTTGTCCGATGATATGTTGGCGAATGTTGGTTAAATTTTGCCGCCTCCTAAAAAATGCCGCCCGGGGCGGGTCGCCCCTGCCGCCCCCACTACGCTACGCCACTGCTCAGGGCGTGTGTACCTGGTTTAAAGCTTTAAATATTTACTAAAAATATATAAAAATAATTTAATGTTACATCGGTGTTAAATTTTTTAAGATCACACATTATACTTAGATCGATATTTAACAAATTGTAAAAAGTTCAATATTTCCTCTAAACAAATTATAAGAGAACAGAAATACGTTTCTATCGTGGCTGAACGGATCATGCAATCCAAAGCTAAAGGAAAGAAATGAAATACTACCTACTTACCCATGCGATTCCCTTGTAGAAAGCAGTAACAAAAACTTTAATTAATATAATGTTAATCAGAAAGTAACATTATTTATAAGACATGACTAAATCTTTTTAATTAGTAAATAGTAATGATGATTCTTTAACGGTAAAATATTGCAAAACCTCTAAATTTTAAAGAACCGCTTGGATTGACATGAAATTTGTCATACACATAGCTAACAAGTCAAAGAAAAAAAGTGATATTGTGCCGATATGTGCTTTTGCCCCGGGGGTGGTTTTCACCCCCCTCTTAAGGGTGAAAAAATATTCGTCCAAAGTAAGTCCGGAAATGGATAAATTTACTAAGTTTAAGTAACTTTTGTTCTATAGAGTTTTTCACCGTCAATAATTTTCGAGTTATTTGCCAGTGAATATGTTCATTTTTTCAACAAAATAACCACGCTTTTAGACAGTTTTTCGCAAATAACTCAAATAGTAAGTATTTTGTCGAAAAAATATTCTTAGCAAGAATATAGCCTGTAAAAATTTAAAAAAATGCGTCTCTGTACCTAGTAGAAGCAGAGTTATAGCTTATTAAAAATAGGTTCCTATTCGTCAACTTCCAAATGGAATGCTTTAACGTGAAATAACCAAAAATGAAGCACATTTCGGGGAAAACTTATTTTACTTTATTTAAAGTGTTTAAAAAACCTTAATTTTTGTTTTATAAAAAAATTTCTAGCATCAAAAGTAAACAAGTTACGCTCAAAATACAGTTAGTCCCTCTTTTTTTGGGAAAAAAATCGGAAAAATCACCCCCTAATTAGTATCTCAAATGAACTTAATCGTTACGACTTCACAAGTTTCTTGACTCGTGTATATATTGTTTATACGATCTGTAAGTTTCATCGGTTCAAAGTTCTTATTTTTGAAAGGGCAGTAGTTAAAAGGGGTTGAACAAGTCACTGATCACGAATGTATGCAAATTTAGAAACACCAAATCTTAATCAATTTTTGTCTAACAAAAAAAAAAAAACAAAAAAACACATAATATTCAGAAAAGCAATGCTGACTTTTTTGTTTTTCGAGATTTTTGGTATCTCTAACAATTTTTAAGTTATTTTGAAAAAAAACATATTTTTCAAAATTAAATTTTTTTAAATTTTTTACTTTAACACCAATTTTTTTTTCGAAGGCACTTTGAATCGATGAAACTTACAGATCATATAAACATAACATAACTACAATAATTTGTGGAGTGGTAACGGTTAATTTCATTTAAGTTGCTAATTAGGGGGTGGTCTTTTTTTTATCAAAACGATTTTTGACCGATTTTTTTTGTCAAAACAAAAGGGACCAACTTTATTTTGAGCGTAACTTGCTTAAATTTAATGCTCAAAACTTTTTATAAAAACAGAAATAAAGGTTTTTAAAAAGTAATTATGGGTTTTCCCGAAAAAGTGCTTAATTTTTTAGATATTTCACTTCGAAATATTCTATTTGAAATTTGGTGAATATGCATCTATTTTTCATTGGCTATAACTCTGGTTGTACGAGGTCCAGAGACCTAACGCGTACACTAATTTTTTTACTTTTTTAGAGGCTATATTTTTGCTAAGAACGTTTTTTTCGACAAAATACTTACTTTTTGAGTTATTTGCAAAAAACTATCTAAAAATGGAGTTATTTTGTTGAAAAATAAACATATTCACTCGCAAATAATTCGAAGTGTTGACTTGGCGAAAAAGCTCTATAGAACAAAGCTACTTAAAATTAGTCAGTTTATCCATTTCCGGACATATTTTGGACATACATTTTTCACCCCCAAGAGGTTGCGAAAGTCACCCCCAGGGCAAAAGCACACATCGGCACAATATCACTTTTTTTCTTTGACATGTGAGCTATGCGTATGCCAAATTTCATGTCAATCCAAGCGGTTCTTTAAAATTTAGAGCAAAAACCGTGAAAGAATGTACTAAAAGTGTAACTTTTCTCGGTAAGTTAATATTTTCTAAATTATTCACGCTTAAAATTGATGATTACCTATATTCTAGTAGAAACTAATATGAGAATAAAAAACCTTATAACTCTGTGCCTTTTTAAATCAATTTTAGGTATGCGACAGCTCCCCGAAAAATAATGTTTAAATCATATTAGGAGATCTGGATGAGCAAATTAGTGCAGTCACTGAAAGTGGATATGAGCTATTACCTCCAATTGAACCTCCATCGATTTGCATGCAAATTGGTGAGTAGTTAGAGGTCATCAACGCATTGCATCATGCAATCATCAACGTTTGAATTGGTGCGGAGAACGGCAGCATTGGGTTGCAAAATGGCATAATGTAGCATTCCGCGATGAATCGCGATTGTGTTTAGGAATGCATGATGGTCGTAGAAAGGTAAAACATTGCCGTGTGGAGCGACAATATATCGGGTTTGCTGTTGAGGGCCATGTTCTTAGGACAGTTGGAGTAATGGTTTAGGGGGCTATTGACTATGGTAGCCGATCACCACTTGTGTTTATTCGAGGCAGTATGACAGCTGCGCGTTATGTTGATAATCTTACAAACCCTTATCTAGACGGCCGTCTACATGTCCTTTTTCAGCAAGACAACGCGCGTCCCCATATTGCTCGTCGAACCTTGGACTTTCTTTAAGAAGGTGGCGGTAAAGTTATGCCGTGGCCACTCCGTTTACTCTCACGGAACAAAGGTGACTTGGTGCCGACTTGCCCTTTTACCCTGGGAGTGGATACCACCCCTTCTCGGTGGTGAAAATTATTTTATTAAAAATAACCCCATAAATCAATAGAGCGACAATTAAGCAAAATTTGTTATATAGAGTTTTTAAAATAAAACAATACTTTTCAGTTATTAAAGATCAAAGATTTTAATTTTTCGCAAGAAAAATGCCTTGTTTTAAACCGATTTTTCATAAATAATTCAAAAACTATAAGTTTTTATAAAAAAGTTATTTCAAAAATTGAAGCTAATAAAAAATGAAATAAACTCATTACTTAAAAAACCTTTGAATGGTAACTAAAAGTGAGTTATATAGGAAATGAATGTATATTTTTTTCGGTAAGTACCCAAATATAAGTACCTATTCAAGCTTAACACTGTGATGTCCGCCGTCCAGTATACTGGACATACCGGTTCCTTACTTATAGCCCGCGTCCAGTTAACTGGACACAATTTACAGAGAGTTTTCTGTGACTTCAGATATTTGCGGTACATGAGATTCGGATTTAGTTTGTCGATGTGGTGTATAGTTAAATATCAATTCATTACATATTAAATTTCATCATCAACTCGTTACATATGAAAACTATTCATAACTTTATATATTTGCTAAAATTGAATGCGGGATCTCGAGCAGGTTTTCTCCATTACTACCCGGTGCTTAAAGTGTTGAATAACGGGAAAATAATGCATTTTATATCATAAACTTATTAAACATTTGTCAAAGCACTTAGAAATAACATCTAGCAAATAAGTCTCCGAACAAGTTGATAGTTCAAGTTGAAGTTTTCTAAAAATATTTCCAAAAAATGTTATTGTTTTTTTTTAATAACTCCCTTAATTCTATGATATCAGTTTCCCTTACAAACCATTTGACAGGTAATTTCAAGGGCTATTAAACCACGTTGCATTTAATCTTTTAAACCTCTTAATTTTTTAAAGGGTAAATGGCCTCAGGTAAATGGTTATCGCAGTAAAATTTAAGCTTTAAACGTTTCTATCTCTGTTTTTTTTACCCTACAGAAATAGTAAAATAAGTAAAATATTTGCTAAAGGAAAAAAACAAAAGGTTATATAATATAACTTTTTACGTATATTGAGTATTTTTGGAGTTATTATCAAAAGAAGGTGTAAATTACGATAGTTTTAAAAATTCCGATTTTTTAAATTATATCTTTCTTTTACTATAAATTTTAATTTTTGTGGAAATGGCGTATAATTTATTTTTCACTTTTTGCTTAATTTTGATGCTATTAACTTCTCCTGGAGCTCTTTTGGTAGGTATTTTAAAGTGCTTTGACAAGTTCTTAATAGGTATATCTTATGAAATGCATAGTTCTCCCGTTATTTCAGCTTGAATCTTTACATTTGATTACTCGCCGAAAAAAATATACATTCAATTACCCATAACTCATTTTAAATTAACATTAGTGTAGTTCTTTAAGTATGGAGTGTATTAAATTTTTTATTATCTTCAATTTTGGTAATAATAGCTTTTTTTGTAAAAGCTTCTAGTTTTTGAGTCATACGTGAAAAACAGACTTAAAACATGCATTTTTTACGAAAAAATCAAATATTTAATAACTGAAAAATATTGATTTCTTTTAATAACTATATAAAAAAATTATGCTTATAATTTGTCACTCTATCGACTTATAGTATTATTTTTAATACAATAATTTTCACCCCCAAGAAGGGATGGCATCGACCCCCAGGGTAAAAGCGCAAGTTGGCACCATGTCATCTTTATGGATTGTTTCCTCTAACTACTCACCAATTTTCATGAAAATCGATAAAGGTTGAACGATATTGGAGGTTGAAACCTTCAGTGACTGCACGCAATAGGTAACGAAGAAACTTTTTAGGAACCATTGGTAAATACTAACTCTATCAAAACACCAATGCAATTAGAGAAGTACTAATGAATTTTGCCAGTAGAAAAAACATGATGCAAATGGTGATAAACACAAAGCGACATTATTGTGCCTAGTAAAACAACCATCAACCAAATTTATTACGTCTTGATAGACAAAAGAGCCGCAACAGTCATACAAGTAACAAAGAACTGAAGAGGACATTTTATGGATTTGACCAACTAGTATCTGATCATAAGTCTGGACAAAAGATAGATACATAATTCAGAGGAACGGGAGGAACAAACAACAGAACAACTAGATATTCAAAAATTGAGACAAGATATCGAAGATAACTATGAAAATATCGAAATAAAAGTAATTTACGAAGCAAGAAAGGCACAAAAAAAGAAAAAACAAAAAGGGAAGGATTTAATAGAGAGTGTAAAATGGCTATACAGGAAAGTAATCGAGCACACAAGAAATATATGAAAAGGAGAACTAGAAACAGAAAAGCAATCCACAAAGATCCAAAATCGGAGAATTGATGACATGTGCGGAACAGAGAAATAAAAATACTTCTTCTTCTTCTTCTTCTTCTTCTTCTTTTTCTTCTTCTTCTTCTTTTTCTTCTTCTTCTTCTTCTTTATGCGTAGACGTGACTCTATCTTTTTTTTTTCAATGTGAGTTTTCGTAGTTTTCCCACTGAACGTCTTTCTATTGAGGTACCGTCTCTCCTCTCGCCGTGGTTATCAGTCGTCAGTTATCAGTGTTCTTCACTTTGCATCTCCGTCGTAAAATATGTACATCTAGCTATGTTCCATAGTGTCAACTGAATAAAATACGACAAGGGTAATATAGATAAAATGAAAGAGAATGAAAAAAATCAATCTAAAAATCTATTTCCAAACTCTTTAGAAACGCAATAAAATAAAAAGCGTATGGATATGCCGTACACTGAGGTATAAATATACTGAAAATATAGAACGAACGTGGTGAATACCTAGCAGGACAAATGCGTGCTCTCATAAAATAGATTTGGAATGATAAAAGATCCTTAGTGACTGGAAAACGGGGATTATATGCCCAATCTATAAAAAAAGGTTATAAACTGAATTGGAAAAATTATCGCAGCATAACCCTCTTGTGAAATTTTACAGCTTTACATTATAAAGTTTTTATTTACATCCTCAAAAACGACTCCAATAATTAACTGAAAATATTGTTGGGGAATGTCAAACCGGTTTTTGACAAGGAAGATCTATACAGGGTGTCCAGAAACTCTACAGACAAATGAAGACAGGAGATCCTTCAGATAATTTTAAGATAATTTAACCCAATTCTCCAAAGAGCTCTTTGAAGATGGCGTCTTGTAATTAGTTTTTCTTAAATACCTCCAGAACGCTTCTATTTAGAAAAACAAAAATTGGTACGCGTATTTATCTTCAAGATATAAATCTAATCCATCCATTGCAAATTTCGAGTACCGATCATAGGCGTCCGTTTTGGGTAGGCAACGGTTATTTTATCGCGTAACTTTTTTATCTTAAACTTTTATGCATTTCTGACACTGGATTATTAAATTGTAAAGTATTCTAGTACTAAAGGTACTCTTGTTTTAAATCGGTAGGACACGCCTATCTATATAGCTTTCTAAAAAAATCGATTTTAAAATTTTTCGCTTTTTGAATTAAAAAAAAAAAAAAAATCAAAAAAACTGTTTAGAAAGACGAAAACTGGTACATTTATTTATATTCCAGAAATAAATCGATTTCATTAATTGCGAATTTCTAGTACTCGTCATAGGCGTCCGTTTTGGGTAGGTCAACAGTTATTTTATAGCATAACTTTTTGTCTTAAATTTTTGAGCATTTTTGACACTAGATTATTATATTATGAGGTATTCGAGTACTAAAAGTTACTCTTACTTTATGTTGGTAAAATACTTCGTTTTTTGTTGAAAAGTTCTTTCAATTTTTTTTTCAAATTCCAAAAACGAAAAACTTTCAAATCGATTTTTCTAGAAAACGGTGTGTCCTACCGACTTAAAGCAAGAGTACCTTTTAGTACTAGAATACCTCACAATTTAATAATCCGGTATCAAAAATGCATAAAAGTTAAGGACAAAAAAGTTATGCGATAAAATACCCGTTGCTCTACCCAAAACGGACGCCTATGACCGGTACTAGAAATTTGCAAAGGATGGAATCGATTCATATCTGAAAAGTAAATACATATACCAATTTTCGTTTTTCTAAATAGAAGCGTTCTGGAGGTATTTAAGAAAAACTAATTTCATGACGCCATCTTCAAAGAGCTCTAGCTCCCTTAAGAAGCATTTTCGGACTAGGTGAATTGGGTTAAATTGTCTTAAAAATTATCTGAGGCATCTCTTGTCTTCGTTTGTCGGTAGAGTTTCTGGACACCCTGTATATTGCCAGGTAGGTAGATACTCACAATGAAACAAATTTTAAGCATATTTATAAATAATTGATGGATTCGACCGTTACTTGATGGAAACTCATTTTATCTCACAATAAAACACTGAAAAACGTTTGTTTTCTATACTTCCACAAAATTTATTACAACTATGTTATTACTACAGCTGTTTCGGCAAAGTGCCTTTCTCATATTTATAAATTTTAATCAGACCTACTACTTAATTTATTGACAGAAAAATATTGGATAAAAAAGAAAACTCTAAATATGGTAGATTTATATTCAAAAATGACAATATATGATAAACAACTTTATAAATATGACATAAACCCAAATTATAATATTGACTTTAATAGTATGGAACAAGTTCAGGTATACTTTTTAAGGGACTATAGCAAGTTGCATATATCTTTAAGAAAATTAGTGTTTATCTCCGACAGTTCACAAATGTTCAAAGATTATTGTATGCTATATACAGATGCATCAAAAAATATTGAAGGTGTGGGATGTGCCTATTGGGATAGCAGTAATAAAATTAGTAAAATGTTTAAACTAAATTCTATTATGAGTATATACACAGCTGAATTAATAGCGATAATGGAAGCACTAAAATATGTATCTAATATAAATCATTCAAATTTTATAATTTTTAGTGACAGTAAAAGTTCTTTTAGTAAAATTAGTGCTATAAATCCTAAATCAAAAGTGAACTACATTGAATTATATATCATAAATAAAATTAAAGAACTTCAGCAACAAGGAAAGTCTGTTAAGTTGGCATGGGTTAAAAGTCACTGTGGAATAACTGGAAATGAAATGGTAGATGAATTGGCTAAAAACGCGGTGACACAAGGAGTATTAACCCATTATCTTTGTACGCCAAAAGATATTGAATCAAATTTATTCAAAGAGATTAAGAAAGAATGGAAAGAAAGGTATATTGATGAAAACGTAAATACAGGAAACCACTACAGATCAATCAGAAACTATATAACGGATAAACCTTGGTTTTCTAAAATGGAGTCGACAAAAGATATGATAAGAACCATAAGAACCATGATAAGAACCATATGCAGAATGAGATTTGACCACTGTCTTACTCCATCATATTTATTTAAAATTAATATAGCTGATAGTCCACAATGTATTTGTGGACAGTTGGGCAATCTACAACACAAAATTTTGACCTGTTCTCTTATCTCTAATAAAGTTAATATGTTTTTAAATTCACTGTATTCTTTGACTGATGTCCACCATCCCATTAATTTAAATTATTTATTAACATTAGAAAATAATGAGTTGGTATACCGACTATTGTATAAACATATTTTAGATATTAAGCTTAAATTGTAATTGTAAAATATAGAGTAAGTATTTCTTGTAAATTGTTATATGTTAAAAGAAAAAGAAAAGAAAAGAAAAGAAAAAAAAAAGAAAAGAAATATAAAAAAAAATAATAAAATAAAAATAAAAAAAAAAAAAATAAAAAAATAATAAAAAAAAGAAAGAAAAAATATAAAAAAAGATATATAAAAAAAAATAGAAAAAAAAAATATAATAATTAAAAAAATATAAAAAAAATATGTAGATAAAAATGAATGACGAACTTGGACAGTCCATAGTAAAATAGCTTTCGAATGAAGTAGAGGGCTAAAGAAGAATGTTGCAGTTTTTGCTGTGGAACTCTGAGAATATCATTTGGAAAAAAATTAATAAAAATATATATATATATATAAAAAATTATTAAAAAAAAAATACAAAAATAATTATTTATTAGTAGAATTGTTTATTATATTAGTATTAGTTTTAGGATAAGATACGAAAAAATGACTAATAAAATAAAAAATAGTAAAATTGGCGAATGGATTTAGTGTCCGCAGTCATATAAACCCAAACAAACAACAAATACTTAATTTATAAACACAATAATTTATATCAAATATTGCAAAGCTTTAATATCCACAAAAATTACATTCGGCGAGTTAAACAAACAATGAACTTGTCAACAACAAATGTTACAATACAAAACGAGCTCACTGAGACTTTCCAATAGGTATGTGTAAATAGTGTAAAAACATGTCTTCAGGAAGCAGCAACAGAGGCCCTCGGACTCCAAATAAAAAACCACAGAAAAACTCCGTATTGGTGGGACGAAGAAATAGAACAAGAGATTAAAAATAAAAGAGAGAAGTATAAAAAATTTCTGAACACAAGGACCGACGCCGATAAGGTAGAATACAAGAGGGTCCAAGCTAAAGTGCGAAAAATGATATGCCAAAAGAAGAATGAGGCTTGGGAGCAAAAGTGTAACATGATTAACACACATTTAGGAGGACGGAGAAGTACAGAAAGTTGGAAAGTATTAAAATCGCTACGACAGGAAAAGAAAAGAGATATAATATCAGCAATCACACCGGATCAATGGGACGAATATTTTGAAAAACTCCTAAATGAGGACAGAGCGGAATTTTTAAATAACAGTGATACCAGCAATGTAAATATCTTAGCCTCACCATTACGGGTAACAACAAAAGAAGTAGAAGAAGTATGTAAGTTTTTAAAAAATAACAAAGCACCAGGACCAGGGAACATACCAGCTGAACTAATAAAATATGGCACAACAAAATTATATGAAAACCTGGCTAAACTCTTTCAAAGATGCATCAACGGAGCGGAAATCCCAGAAGAATGGAAGACATCATGGATATCCACCATACATAAAAAAGGCAGACGGGATCAATGTGACAACTACAGAGGCATCGCTGTAACGAACTCGATCAGCCGAATATACGGAAAACTGATTAAAAATAAAATCGAAAACGAATATAAAGATATAGAAGCTGAAGAACAGGCAGGATTCAGGGCAGGGAGATCAACGGTTGACCATCTGTTTTGTATTACACAGATTATTGAGAAGAAACTGGCCGTCAACCAGGAGGTGCATCTGTTATATGTGGACTTAAGAAAAGCGTATGATAGCATCCCACAAAACAAACTATGGGAAGCATTAGAGAAAACCAATATAAGCGCAAATTTAATAACAGCGACGGAACAATTGTATACCAAAACTGCATCAAAGGTGAAAGTTGGAAGCAGGCTATCGAGAGGATTCCAAATTAGCAAAGGCCTAAAACAAGGGTGCTGCCTTTCACCGACATTATTTAAGATCTACCTCGAACAAACTCTAAAACTTTGGAAACGCAAATGCAAAAACATGGGATTACCGATCAGCAACAATACAATATACACTTTGTCATTTGCAGACGACCAACTTGTACTAGCGCAAGACTACGATGATATAGAATATATGACAAGGAAATTAATAGAGGAGTACAAAAAAGGTAATTTGGAAATAAACATAAAGAAGACCGAATATATGTGTATCGGTGGGACACAGCAGGACCTTACACTGGGGAATGGCGAAATTATTAAACATTGCGACGCATATAAATACCTGGGTATGACCATCACACAAGAAGGAAGCGTAGACCGGACGATAGAAGAAAGAAACAACCAGGGAAGAAAAGCAATTACCCTTCTCAATAGCATCCTGTGGGACCAGTCAATATCAAACAACAACAAACATAGAATATACAATACAATTGTTAAGAGTATAATCACTTACAGCAGTGAAGTATGGCAAATAAAAGAAAGATACAAGAGAAAACTTGAAGCAACAGAAATGGATTTCTGGAGGCGCTCAGCAGGAAAATCAAGATTAGAAAGGGTAACCAACAACAGAATTAGGGAAATAATGAATGTGAAACACACAATAGTAGATGACATTAGTACCAAACAGCTTAGATGGTATGGACACGTACAAAGAATGTCCGAAGAACGACTCCCGAAACAAATCCTAACGTGGACCCCTCATGGTAGACGAAAAAGAGGAAGACCCCGCCTTAGTTGGAGAGAAGGCATAAATCGAGAAATGAGAGAAAGAGAATTGGATGAAGACCTTTGGATGGACCGAAGTGAATGGCGACTAGGCATCGGAAGACGTAGGAGAACGTTTTAAAACCGATATATATATATATATATATATATATATATATATATATATATATATATATATATATATATATATATGTGTAAATAGACCAGGACTAATCTGTAAACAAACGTCTATTTTTGGATGTGAGAGGTGGCATTCGTATTTTTGCAGATAAAGTTAGGTGACACCTTCAGTAATAATAATTGACTTATGCTACTTCTCAAATATGCCCAGAACATTAATAAAAAAATTAAAATATTTAAAAATTTCCAAAAACATCGATTTTTTTCTTCTTTCTTTGCTTATAACTTTAAAACGATTCGGTTTGGAACAAAGACGTACAGAAATAAAATAAAGATAATTGAATTTTGTATGATATACGACTAGTCAAAAATGTCTCAAGGTATTACCTTTTTTGCAATATAGCAATAAATACAAAATAAGGGGGCAAAATACGCCTGTTGTTATTCAATGTTTCTTAACCCCTTTGGTGGCACTTACAACCTTAGTAATTCGCTTAGAAAATTCTTATAACTTACATAAACGTTCTACCAAATTTCATTAAAATCGACTTAATAGATTTTGCACAATAAATTTGCAATCTAAATGTTTTTAAAAAAGTTCAAATTTTTTAAAATCTCTCTGAACAAAAAAAGACCATTTAAAAGTTGGCTAATTTTTTTACATGTAACGAGGTGCTTTACTTATCTAATACACTTTACAGAATTAAAATCGGATTATTTAAGGGTCCTCAACAATGTTTTAAAATTATAAACACTTTTTGGCTTATAAACAAATAGCTTTATTTAATAATAAAAAAATTAATTTTTAGCAATGCAAATAATTAAAACCGGTATAATTTGACTTAAGCTTTCAAATGCTGTCAGCAGGATTGCTAATTTATTTTTTAATCAAAAGTTATTCGCGTTCAAAAATTGCAAATTTCGATTTTTTGAAAGTTCCACCGCGTTATCACGAAAACTATGCATCCTACGAAAAAACTTGTAAGAACATTTTTTTGCTTAGAATTACCCAAGAAACACAAAAAATATTTTATTTTGCGAAAAATCGATGTTATGTAATTCCTTAAGTTCTTTGTTTATAACAATCTTATCGATATCCGGATCAACTGTTACCCAAAAAATTCGTGTTCTACGGGTAAAAATACATAAAAAACTTGGGTAAGTCCATCTAAATGAAGGAGCCCGTAGAACCCCCTCCTGGCCAAAGCACTAATTTGTTTATAAGCCAAAAAATTATTTATAACTTTAAAACATTGCTGAGGCTATTTAAATAATCCGATTTCAATTCTGTAAAGTGCATTAGATAGATGGAGTGCTTCTTTATATGCAAAAAATTCACAAATCTTTGTATGTTCTATTTTTTGTTGTGCACGATTTTAAAATTTTTAATTTTTTAAAAAAATGTTTATGTTGCAAAATTATTATGCAAAATCTAGTAAGTCAATTTTAATCAAATTTGGTAGACGGTTTTAGCACATTACAAAAATTTTCTAAGCTAATTAGGAAGGTTCCAAGTGTAGCCTAAATGTTGGAAAAACATTGAATAAAAACAGGCTTATTTTGCCCCCTTATTTTATATTTATTGCTATTTTGCAGCAAGGCTGATAAATGCAGACATTTTTAACTAATCGTATTTGATAGAAAATTTAATTACCTTTGTTTTATTCCTATACGACTTTGTTCAAAAATGTATCGTTTTAAAGTTATAAGCAAAGAAAGTAGAAGAAAAAAACAAAAGTTTTTGAAATTTTTAAATATTTAATTTTTTTTATTAATGTTCCGGGCATATTTAAGAAGGAGCATAAGTCAATTATTATTAAAGAAGTTATCACCTAACTTTATCCGCGAAAATCCGAATACCACCTCTGACATCCACCTAAAAACAAATCCTTCCTGGTCTAAAAAGAGTTAAAAATAGGAGACGAGCTGACATCGACACTGTCCACTGTCGCTGCAGAATATAGAAAGAGCTAATCTCCTAAAAAATAAATCAATGCCGTTTATTCCGATAACATTATGTCTCGCAAAACGGAAGGTCTCGCGGCATAAATGTGTTAACAATTAAAAACAGGCGCAAAAGAGGTCAGACTAGAAATAAATATTCAAAAGACAAAAAAGTTGGCAGAGGTAAGAGCTGAAGCAAACATATGCATAATTTAATTAGGGACGATATTAAAACAATAAAATGTTTAATATATTTGGGAATTAATTTAAGCACGGAAGGGATAAACAAACCAGAAGATCAAAGAAAAATAGCTATGAGTAGTAGAACAGAATATTAAAGGAAAACAAAGCTCATTTTTCACTTGCTCATATGTTCTACTCCAAAACCTTATATATCGAAAATCAGGATCTATAAAACTATTACCATATTAGTATGTAATGGAGGCTAGATATGAGTGGGTGATGACAGAAAATACAAAAAGAAAACTGGAAGTTTTGGAAAGAAAAATCCTGAAATATTTGAATCTACCGACGAAAACAGAGTATGGAGATTCATTTTCAGTTTGTCAAATCTAAGAACAAGTTTGAAGATCTTAAAATACGCCACATGGCGTTTGTACGATTTTTAAACTTGTTCCTAGATTTGACAAACTGTACAACCATAATTAGTACCAACTGTTCATAGAGGTACTAATTTCAGAAAACTCTCGCTAAACTTCAAAGACTTCGATAGACTGCTCATATAGTGAGAATAGAGACCATGAAACAGACAAAAATACCCCTAGATAGTAAAATTCAGGGCGAACAACCAAAAGGAAGACCACGGAAAAGATAAAAGGATGATGTATAGCAGCGGATATGCAGCTTGGGATGTGGCGCCATTAGGAAGGTAACATAACTATTTAAAGCCTTGAAAGCAATGACGATCTACAACTAATCAAGTCTTTCTCAAATCAAATCCCGGGAAAACTCAAGAGTGCATCTTCCACCTTTGTAATAACGGCAAATCTAAAAAACTAAACACTGAATGATGGAGAGAAGAATGAATTCTCCTTGGACTGATTTTGTATCTATTTCCATGAAGAAATCCAGAAGACAAGGTTTCTCCTGAGATCAACCCCGGGTTCCAGGTACCACGGAGACCATCGCCATATTGGTATTCATGTTCAGTGACCCCAAAAACAACATACTATCGACATTGTACTGATTTTGTATCTAATTTTTATAAAACTACATGACACGAGGCACATCATGGAAACTTGATGCCTTAGTCACCATCGCCGGCATGATATTAGTGTTTAGCCATCCCATGAACCCTCCTGATAAATAGTTTAGCCTGATTTTGTAACGAATTTTGATAAAACTTCAGAACACGAGGGCCATCCCAAACGAATTGGTGCCCGGGATGGCCTCCATATGGGAGGAAATATATGCTTCCGAAACCATAACTTTGACTAAACATTCTGCAAATAAATTGAGACTAACCCAAAGAAAAATGGAAAGAGCAATGTTGGGAATAACAAGAAGAGATATGGTACCAAATAGGATAGTGAGAGAGAGACGACCAAAGTGACAGATGTAATAGCGATAGCTTAGTGTGAAAACCTCGTATCTCATTTCAAAGAAAATTTTACAGGAGAGACTTTAAGCTTAATTTCTGAATACTATAACTTAAAACAAAAAAACTATCCCTACATATTTTTGATTCTGAGTATGTTTAGATCATTACACATATATATTTTTAATATATAGGGTGTCCCAAAAATAGTGGAACGGTCGAATATTTCGCGAACTAAACATCTGATCGAAAAACTGAAAAATACGTTTTCAATAATTTTTAAAAATCCATCCAATGACATCAAATACGATCCCGCACTCCATTCCCTAGAGGTGGGGTGGGGGATAACTTTGAAATCTTAAATGGAAACCCCAAGTTTTTACTTCAGATTTGGATTCCCTATGTAAAAGTAAGCAACTTTTATTCGAGATATTTTTTCGAGTTACGGATAGATGGCGCTGTAATCGGAAAAAACCATTTATCGTGATACCACAGGTAAATTATAGAAACGGTCTAATATCTCGAGAAATACACTTTCAGATGAACAATCAAAAAATATGTGTTTAATATTTTTCAAAAACCTATCGAATAACGCTAAACATGACCTTCCACCTCACCCCCACGACTTGGGGTGGGGAGTAACTTTAAAATCTTAAATGGCAACCTCCATGTTTTATTGCAGATTTGAATTTGTCATGAAAAACTAAGCAACATTTATTCAAAACATTTTTTGGAATAGTTGATAGATGGCGCTACTAAATTGTCTTTTTCCAAATATAGCGCCATCTATCAACAATTCTAAAAAATGTTTCGAATAAATGTTGCTTTATTTTTCATGTCAAATCCAAATCTGCAATAAAAATGGAGGTTGCTATTTAAGATTTTAAAGTTAGCCCCCACCCCACCTCAAGGGGGTTGGATGGAGGATCATGTTTAGTGGTATTCGATAGGATTTTGAAAAATCTTCAATACATATTTTTTGGCTTTTCATTTGGTAGTGTATTTTTCGAGACGTTAGACCGTTTCTATAATTTACCTATGGTGTCACGATAAATGGTTTTTTTCCGATTATAGCGCCATCTATCCTTAATTCGAAAAAATGTCTTGAATAAAAGTTGCTCACTTTTACATAAGGAATCCAACTCTGTAATAAAAACTGGGGCTTTCTATTTAATATTTTACAGTTGCTCCCCACCCCACCTCCAAGGGATGGTGTGGGGGATCGTATTTGATGTCATTGGATAGATTTTTAAAAATGATTGAAAACGTGTTTTTCAGTTTTTCGATACGATGTTTAGTTTGCGAAATATTCGACTGTTCCTCTACTTTTGGGACACCTTGTATATTTTGGGTTAGAGTATGCAGAAATTCAGTTTAAAGTCGGTCATGTAAAATTTTCTGTAAAATGAGATAAGAGGTTTTCACACTAAGTCATCGATATATAACATTGCAGAAGCCAAATGGAGATGGGCTAGACGTACCACGTTTAAATGATACCGCTTGGTGAGCTGGGCATATACCAAAAGACTCATAGAATGGAGACCTAGAATATATAAAAGACACCGAGGTAGACCACTAAAAATATGGATGGATGACTTGAGAAAACAGTGGAAAATTGGATACAGAACGCATAAGATAGAGAATAATGGAAGAATATGGAAGAAACCTATATCCAACAGTGGATGCAAGAAATTGAGGGATGATGATGATGATGTACAAATTAAAAATTCATCAAAATACATTATATCATTTTTGATCAGTTTGAAATGCTTTTGGGAAAATGCATTTTTTTAATTCAATAATGCAATTTTCATTTCATCATCATTACTTTTGTTCACAAAGTTTCCTAAGGCTCTTACGAATCGAATGCAATAAGTTTATGATTTTTACTGCTTCAATCTACGGCTAATAACACTAAAAATACTTTTATGAAAATAAAATAAAATTTTTATAAAGCAACAAACAATAATTATAATAAATTTGCTTTTCCCAAAATTTAAAAAGCATTAGACCACTCGTAATTCTGCGGTTTTTCCTTCCAATATAAAACTTTCATCATATTTCCAAAAAAATAAACATAAAAACTTACTCGAGGGACGGCGGATCTGGTACAGGTTTATCAAATCCCGATTTTCCGAGTAGCCAATAGGTATCCATTGTGCCTTTTCCCTTTATTTCCGTAGGGCCTCTCGGTTCGATTTGATATCCGCCGGCTTTTTCTAACCGAATTTTCGTGGCTTCTGACATATGAATCCGCCACGCAGATCCTTTTGATTAAAAAAGATATTAGATACTAAATTATATATCACAAGTGCATTTATTAAAAAAGAGAGTGATCGGAAACATATTATACCTTTTTTACAAACATACACTGGCGGGCAAAAAATTTGGGTCACATTGAAATTGTGATCTTTTGTTGAGATTTTCGGTTGTAAACTTCCATTTGCGGTTGTTTACAACCATTGATATTGTATTTTAATAACTTTAATAATCAATATTAAATTATTAGCAATATTTTGTTTTTTGAGCTTTATTTAGAAGAAATAACAACTTTAAGAGTTAAACTAAAGTGCGACTTATTCAGTGCCGGATTAACCAATAGGCAAAGTAGGCAGTTGCCTAGGGGCCCTGGCCCCAAAGGGGGCCTCGCAGGGCTCAAAACTAAAAACATAGTAATTAGAATTAAATAAAAACTATAAATCATATATTATGTTGAGAAATTCAAATATCGCGCAATAGCATAAAAGTGATGGTGGACGTATAAAACGACATTACAAACTTTTGTTCACATAGAAAGTCTATGTTGTGAGAATAAATGGCTAATGAATGCCCTTAGGTAGAAGGAACAGTACTACAGTTAAAGATAAGAAAAAAGATTCGAGAGTGGAGCAGAGAACACAAGAAAAATCAATAGAACGAAAAGATCCTTAAGCAAGATCTAAAACAGAAGCAAAACTTATTTTAACTCAGTTTCACACGGAAATCCATAGCTAGTTAAATTGCAACCAATGAAAATGCATGTGATGAAGTAGACATCACTGAGGGAAACATAGCTTACGTAACTGAAGAATATGAAAAAACATGTAACCACAGTTCTATTCCAGTCCAAGAAGTTAAAGAACCAGAAACCGAACCTAAGTTAGAAATTAAAGTTAAAGATAAATTCGGTTCTAAATTCGGAAAACGACATAGAATTACGGAATACAACAACTGAATAAGTAAGGGAATTTTGGATTGGAAAAGGTCTTCAGAATGTAAAAACCTTGATGAAAGTGTTTCAGCACCAAAAAGAAATTTTGAAGGCATTACAAGATTTTTACACAATCTATGGTCTTTCGAAAACATATCATCATCATCATTATTCTCTTTGCCTTATCCCTATGCGGGGTCGGCTTTCCTAATTGCATTTCTCCACACAATTCTATCTTGGGTCATATCAATGTTAATCCCCTTTACCAACATGTCCTGCCTTATCGTCTCCCCCCAGGTCTTCTTTGGTCTTCCTCTCCTACTCCTTCCAGGAATCTGCACTTCAACTATTCTTCGTATTGGGTGATTAACGTCTCAACGTTGAACATGACCAAACCATCTTAACCTATGCTCTCTCATTTTGGCATCAATTGGTGCCACACCTAGACTTCCTCTAATATACTCATTTCTAATTTTATCATTCTTTGTCACTCCACTCATCCATCTAAGCATTCTCATTTCCGCCACATGCATTCGTTCTTCCTCTTCCTTTTTCACTGCCCAACATTCAGTTCCGTGCATCATAACCAGCCTTATGGCTGTTTTATAGAATTTTCCCTTCAGCTTCATTGGAATTTTTCTGTCACACAACACACCACTCGCTTCTTTCCACTTCATCCATCCAGCCCTAATTCTACTGCGTGCATCTCCATATATTTCTCTATTACTCTGTAATACCGATCCTAGGTACTTAAAACTATTGCTTTTCACAATCATTTCACCATCCAAAGATACCATTTTATTTGTAGTAACTCCATATTTAAATGAACATTCCAAATACTCTGTTGTTGTCCTACTAAGTTTTAAACCTTTTTCCTCCAGAGCTTGTCTCCACTGTTCCAGTTTGTGTTCTAAGTCTCTTTCACTATTTCCTATTAATACTACATCATCAGCATACATTAGGCACCATGGAATACTACCCTGTAGTTTCGCTGTTATCTGGTCCAAAACTAATGAGAATAAATAAGGACTAAGCACCGAGCCTTGGTGCAATCCTACTTTCACCTGAAATTTATCAGTCTCTCCCACACCTGTCCTAACACTAGTCGTTACTCCCTCACACATATCTCTCACAATCTTTACATATTCGCCAGGGACTCCTTTCTTATTGAGTGCCCAGCACAGAATCTCTCGAGGAACTCTATCATATGCTTTCTCAAGATCAATGAATACCATATGAGCGTTGGTCTCTTTATTCCTGTATTTTTCTATCAGTTGCCTTACAATGAAAATTGCATCTGATATATCGGTTTCTTCACGTATCCGTCTATCAATTACTCTCTCCCATATTTTCATGGTGTGGCTAAATAGTTTTATAGCCCTGTAGTTTGTGCATTGTTGTATGTCTCCCTTGTTTTTGTAGACAGGTACTAATATACTGCTTCTCCATTCGTCTATCATTTGTCCAACTTCCATAATTCTATTAAATAGACCTGCTAGCCAACTTATTCCTGTCTCTTCCAATGCTCTCCATACTTCCCCAGGAATATCATCTGGTCCGACTGCTTTTCCTTTCTTTATTTTTTGAAGCGCTTGAGCCACTTCCTCGTTTGTTATTCTGGTAACCATTGCTGTTACTGTCTCCGTTAACTCCACAGGCACTTTACGCCCGCCAAATGTATACATAATATGGACTTTACCGCCCGGTCGTGCATATAATAAATTATATCAAATAAATTGTAAATATAAATTATATATTTTTAGTATATATATCAAATAAATTGTAAATATAAATTATATATTTTTTTTTTTTTTTTTTTTTTAATTTACGCTGATGATACAGCGGTGGCAGCTCAGGGAAGAACCTTCAATGAAGTCGAAGTGAAGCTGACAGATGCCCTGGGAGACTTAGCTCTATACTATGATAAAAACCATCTGAAACCCAATCCCACAAAAACCCAGGTATGTGCTTTCCACCTGAGAAACAAGCATGCCCGAAGGTCGCTGGAGGTGGAATGGCGTGGTCAGATGCTGGAACACAACAAGACGCCAAAATACCTTGGCGTCCGTCTGGATAGAACTCTGTCTTACCGATACCACTGTCAAGATGTTAAGAAGAAAGTAAGTGCCAGAAATAATATCATCCGCAAGCTAACTAATACAAAATGGGGAGCACAACCACACACTCTCCGCACTTCTGCCTTGGCATTATGTTTTTCGGCCGCGGAGTTTGGAGCACCAGTATGGGCAAACTCTGCTCACGCAAAGAACGTCGACGTGGCTCTAAATGAAACGGTCCGTATAATATCGGGTTGCCTGAAACCGACACCTATCGAAGAGGTATACCCCATTGCTGGAATTGCTCCACCACCAATCAGGAGAAAGGTCACGTCAGAGGTAGAACGGAAAAAGCAGGAGACGGACCGAAGACACCCCTTATATGACCACCAAACTCAGCCAAGCAGACTAAGATCTCGGAAAAGCTTCCTGAAAACATCAAGATCCATCCCCGAAGCGCCAGAGACGCGCCGAATACATCTATGGCAAGCGTCAACTACTGCGACACATTTTCCTCCCTCGGAGGAAATGGCTGCTGGACACAATTTACCGTATCCGACTTGGAAAGCGCTAAACAGACTAAGAACCGGCGTTTCACGTTGTGCTAGTAACCTGAAAAAATGGGGATACCAGGAGGACGATACCTGCGACTGTGGCGCGGTTCAGACCAGCCGGCATCTACTATCATGCACAGAGATGAGAGAGACCTGCACAGAACAAGACTTAATTATAGCAAATGACAGGGCCATCTATGTGGCCAACCATTGGAAATACAGAATTTAAAGTTGTTGGTGTTCCGGACACGGAAAGTAAGTATATATTTTTAGTAGATGTCTAAGTGTATAAATAAGTTAAAAATAAAGATAAATTAATTAACGTAACCATTACCTTTCTCTTTTGGAGCTCTGTCAAGATAAAAACAAATTTTCTTATTTTCACGATATTCTGACATATACCTATAATAATAAAAAAGATCGGTATTTCGCATTAAAAATATCAAAAAACTTTTGTGTTTTCCTTTTCAACTTTCTTTTTTTTTAATCCGATGTAACTCAAATAGAGAAACCTAAAAATGCATTATCAAAGCAAAAAGATATTTTAATTTTCTTATAAATAAATTATTTTTTTATAATAATTTTAAAAATTCTGATGCTGTACAAAATCTGATGTTAATTCTATAAAGTACGTTGGATATGTGGAGTAGGTACTGTTTATTATGTAAAATAATTGCAAAACTACATATTGTCCGAAATCTATTAAACCGAATTTAATGAAATTTTGTTGACTGTTTTCTTAGCCGAGCCGCACACCAAAGAAACATGAAACGAAAAACATGAAACATGAAACGAAAAACATGTTTCATGAAACTAAAACACTAAAACTAAAAGTCCGCCTACCAATGAAACGAGTGTGATTCATGCTCATGACACATTTTTATTTTCTGAGAGTTTCATAAATGGCCGGACGTATATTTGTTTAGCACTGTTTTATTTCCATGAAACGTAATTTACGTTTCATGGAAATAAACCACTGCTAAACAAATATATGTCCGGCCATTTATGAAACTCTCAGAAAATAAAAATGTGTCATGAGCATATATTGTTATATATTTATATAACATATTGTGTCATATATTTGTTTAGCAGTGGTTTATTTCCATGAAACGTAAATTACGTTTCATGGAAATAAAACAGTGCTAAACAAATATACGTCCGGCCATTTATGAAACTCTCAGAAAATAAAAATGTGTCATGAGCATGAATCACACTCGTTTCATTGGTAGGCGGACTTTGAGATTTGTTTAGCAGTGTTTTCTTTTCATGAAACATGTTTTTCGTTTCATGTTTCATGTTTTTCGTTTCATGTTTCTTTGGTGTGCGGCTTGGCTTAGGCTTATATCAAAGAAACATGAAACGTGAATTACGTTTCATGGAAATAAAACACTGCTAAACAAATATACAGTCGGAAAAATAAGAGAATACCCATGAACGAACATATAAAATACGCTGTATTTTCCTGTCACCGTGTCACACAAAAAATTGGCCAGCGAAAGTACATGTAATAATTATTGTTACATGTACTTGCACTGGACAATTTCCTTTGTAATACGGTGACAGGAAAATACAGCGTGTTTTATATGTTAGTTCATGGGTATTCTTTCATTTTTCAGACTGTACGTCCGGCCATTTGTGAAACTCTCTGAAAATAAAAATGTGTCATGAGCATGAATCACACTCGTTTCATTGGTAGGCGGACTTTGAGATTTGTTTAGCAGTGTTTTAGTTTCATGAAACATGTTTTTCGTTTCATGTTTCATGTTTTTCGTTTCATGTTTCTTTGGTGTGCGGCTTGCCTTAGAGAGGGAAAGTCAATTATCATTATTGAAGATATCACACAACTTTTTCTACAAACTCAGAATCTCACATCGACGGTAAATCTCACAATCGATTTTCACAGATCCGCCCTGGTCTAAAATTAAATAAAACACCCCACTATATTTTGCATGCCATTTTTTAAAAATGAACTTTGGTAGGCGCCTGGATCCCTTGTACCAAAAAAAGTTGATTAATAGCAAGCTGAAAATTTGTTAATGACTTAACAGTGTCTAGTCGGACAAACTTTGATGTATGAAAACACTGAAACAGGGGAAGTTTTAATTGTGGAACGTGTCATCCTGACAAGGGTATGATTGTGAAAACTAGCAGGTTGTTTTTAAGTTTATTCAATAGGAAACTTTATATAATATACAGTGTGTCTTCGTAACTTGGAACCATATGGGAAACTTTTTTAATATCAATTTTACGAAAAAAGATTCTTTATAAAATGCTCTGCATAGTCTAAAACCTAAGAAGCAATCATCAGATATAATATTTTATCAGTGGTATACGAGGTATGTCAAAAAATATGAATTTCGCTCAAGAATATTTCACAATATTGAAAATTGTCATTGAAAAAAGTTGTTTGTAATTCAAAATTATGTTATAATCTGCATTTCCACTCTTCTAATTGAAATTTTTTTTTTAAATTTTCCTCAAATCACGGACACCCAACATCATTTTTATTTAGGATAGCTCCGTTATTATTAATTATACGAAAAAAAGTTATTCTTTATAAAAAGTTTTGCATAGTCTCGTAACCAAAATAAATTTATAAGATATTAAATTTTGTCAGTTTTATACGAGGTATGTCAAAAAATATGAATTTCGCTGAAGAGTAAAGTAACTTTATTTTTAACAATATTAAAATTTGTTAATATAAAAAGTTGTTCAGAATTAAAAACTATGTTTCAATATGCAATAGCATCCTTCTATTTGAAATATTGTGAAGTATAAAGGTACTATTTTACTTTTGAGCGAAATTCATATTTTTGACATACCTCATATAGAATTGAACAACAATTGATATCTTATGATTGAATCTTAGTTTTTGACTATTCAGAAATTTTTATAAAGAATAACTTTTTTCGCAAAATTAATAATAACTTATCTTAAATAAAAATGATGTTGGGTATCCGTAATTTGAGGAAAATTTTCAATTTTTCTTTTCAATTAGAAGAGTGTAAATGCATATTATAACATAATTTTTAATTACAAACAACGTTTCTTAATATCAGATTTCGATATTGTGCAATATAAAGGCACTTTACTCTTGAGCGAAATTCATATTTTTGAACATACCTCGTATATTATTGATAAAATCTGATACCTGATGATTGCATCTTAGGTTTTAGACTATGCAGAGCACTTTATGACGAATAACTTTTTTTCGTAAAATTGATATTAAAAAAGTTTCCCATATGGTTCCAAGTTACGCAGACACCCTGTATATGAAAAAATGTGTGTCCGACAAATATGTTGGGCATTTTAATAACTCCGACACGTAAAACATGTAAAATGATAGGAATTATATTGTTGGTAAAAAGCAGTCTGATTTTTGCATGAGAGTTTAATAAAAGGATAACGAATCATTTAGAAGTTCTGCCCGACAAAACATATGGGACGTTTTCATAGTCTGACGTTCGAAACTTGTAACCTGTTCAACAATTGTAACTTTCCCTGTTGTACATTAAAGTTTGTCCGACTACACACCGTTAAGCGATTAACAAATTTTCAGCTTGCTAATATTCGACTTTTTTGGTACGCGGGAGCCAGGCCTATGACTTAATAAATTTTTGCACCAATTTCGCTGTATAATCGTGTTTTTCTTTCTACGGATATATTTTTCTTACTCTGTATACAATCTCAATTCAACTAGACTTCTTTTTACGATAAATGATAATAGTTCATGATGACGAATCATAAGGCGAATCGTATAAAAATTTAATGGCGAATCATATAAAAGTTTTCTGTTTATATTATATTTTCCTTGTAATTCCTAAATGGTTTTATGTATTTTTAAACAGCGTATACTTATTTGGTCTAATTTTACGATTATATGCCAGTTTATTTCCACATATAATATGGAGAAGTAAAGTGTATCGTTTTATATGCTAATATAATTTTGCATTGAATGTATCTCATTTAGACGCTTGTTACATCTCGTCTAAACGTGACAGTCCTCACAAGTCACTTATGTTAAAGGTTCATAAATCTAATTACGTTTTCTCTGCCGGTAGTGTAGGAACATTAAAGTTTAAGATGTGGTTAGTTTAATAATATCTGGAAATTACTGGAGACAATTTTCCTGGAACATTTTACTAATTTTCTGCACTGACTAAGTTGCTTACACTTTTGGAAGTCTAATGCAATTTTAAGCTAAGGTTAACTATTTTAATAAAATTCTTTGCATTTTAGAAAGCTTTTTTGTCCTTCATTCTTGCAACATTTTATGAGATAAGTTTCTTTGAAATTAATTATGTTTGTAGGTACATAATATCATGAACGATAAAATAATATTAGTACAGTATGGTCCCGTTTTATGCGGTGCATACGTTCTACAGAAAAGCACACATAAAAAATAGCATAAAAAAGATTTTACTTGCATTGAAAAAGTAGGGATACGTTCTAGTCCGTTCTTTAACGGTAAAATATTGCAAAACCTCTAAATTTTAAAGAACCGCTTGGATTGACATGAAATTTGGCATACACCTAGCTAACAAGTCAAAGAAAAAAAGTGATATTGTGCCGATATGTGCTTTTGCCCTGGGGGCGGTTTTCACCCCCTTTTGGTGGTGAAAAAATATTCGTCCAAAGAAAGTCAGGAAACAGATAATTTTAAGTAAATTTTGTTCTATAGAGTTTTTTCACTAAGTCAATATTTTTGAGTTATTTGGCAGTGAATATGTTCCTTTTTTTAACAAAATAACCACGCTTTTAGACGGTTTTTCGCAGATAACTCAAATAGTAAGTATTTTGTTGAAAAAACATTCATAGCAAAAATATAGCCTGTAAAAAATTTAAAAAATGGTGTATATATCACGTCTCTACACCTAGTACAAGCAGAGTTATAGCTAATGAAATATAGGTTCATATTCGTCAAATTCCAAATGGAATACTTTAACGTGAAATAACCAAAAATGAAGCACATTTCGGGGAAAACTCATTACAACTTATTTAAAGTGTTTAAAAAAAGCTTCATTTTTGTTTTATAAAAAAAAATTCTAGCATCAAAATTAAACAAGTTAAGCTCAAAATAAAGTTAGTCCCTTTCGGTTTTGGTAAAAAAATCGAGAAGATCACCCCCTAATTAGTATCTTAAATAAACTTAATCGTTACGACTTGACAAATTTCTTGACTCGTGTATATATTGTTTATATGATCTGTAAGTTTCATCGGTTCAAAGTCCTTATTATTGAAAGGGCTGTATTTAAAAGGGGTTGAACGAGTCACTGATCACGAATGTATGCAAATATAGAAACACCAAATCTCAATAAATTTTTGTCTAACAGAAAAACAAAAAAATACATGATATTCAGAAAAGAAAATCTGACTTTTTTGTTTTTAGAGATTTTTGGTATCTCTAACAATTTTTAAGTTATTTTGAAAAAAAGCATCTTTTTCAAGATTTAAATTTTTAAAAAATGTCCTAATGAGATTAAAAAAACATGTAACTGGCTGTATGGCAAACTGCCAAAGCCATAAAAAAAACTCGGTTAAAAATTATTATTATGAAAGTCAGAAAGTGACTAAATCAAAGTTTAAAGTCTCCGCTACATGATCCTGAAGAAATTTGTGTCATTAATTTACTACTAAGCTGCTATTTTTAATTAATAAAAATGAGCGGTTAGATCGTATTGACGCGGTTGTAAATGTGAGTGCGAGTAAGATGCAAAATGGGACTGCTGGCATGGCTTCTCTCTTGCACTCAGCATTTACAGACGCTGCACACGTGCATGGGGCTTATTATTATTACTTAAAAATAACAGGTTAGTAATAAAGTAATGACAAAAATTTTTTCAGGATCTTGTAGGAAGGACTTTAAACTTTGATTTAGTCATATATTGACTTTCATAATAATAAGTTTTAACCGAGTTATTAAGCCTTGAAAATCGCAATTTTTCGTTTTTTTCAATTTTAAATTGCTTATAAGTCGAAAACGATCAACTTTAGAGAAAAATTATAAGAGATCTTTTTTATCCAGAATAGTCCAAAAAATTAAAGAAAAAATTGTTCTGGCCAAAGATATTGGTTCTTGCAATTTGATTAAAAAAAAATTGTTAAAAAAAATTGGCCCACTTTTCACGTGGGCGACTTCTTGAACCTTATTCTGGGATGTCTCACGAATGTGATTATGCAAAAAAATCTCATGGGAATATTTTTCCCTTCGAACCCGCCGTTTTCGCGTTGTCTATATAGGAATTTGATTGTTTCTCATATTGAAATGTACTTTATAGTTTATAACTATTGTTAAACCCTTAAAAACTATCCTCTAAATAAGAATTTGTATAAAAAATATTTTGTAACTTTAAATTAGGTAATAATGTATTTTGTAGTGATTTAAACTTTATTTTATGTTTGCAATTAAGTTTATTAAGTATTTAATATTTTCAACCCTTATAAACTACCCCCACAAATACATTTATTAGATCATTCACTCACGGTAAAATATTGCAAAACCTGTGAATTTTAAACAACCGCTTGGGTTGACATGAAATTTGGCATTCACATAGCTAATAAGTCAAAGAAAAAAGTGATATAGTACCGATGTGTGCTTTTGCCCTGGGGGTGAGTTTCGCCCCTTCTTGGGAGTGAAAAAATATAGGTCCAAAATAAATACGGAAATGGATAAACTGACTAATTTTAAGCAACTTTTGTTCTATAGAATTTTTTCACTTAGTCAATACTTTTCGAGTTATTTGCGAGTGAATATGTTCATTTTTCAACAAAAGAACCACGTTGTTAGACGGTTTTTCGCAAATAACTCAAAAAGTAAGTATTTTATCGAAAAAATATTCCGAGCAGAAATATAGATTATGAAAAACTGAAAAAATCTGTGTATGTATGAAGTTTGGTGACCTAGTAGAACCAGAGTCGTAGCTAATGAAATTCCAAGATACGGGGTGTTGAGATTTCTCTTACAAAGTGAAGATTTATTGATTGCTCTAAAACCGGTTGAGATATGCAAATGAAATTTGGTGGGTTTTAAAAAGTAGTTATTATGAATTTGTTGACAGATTTATTATTAAGAATTTTATATTCACCATTGGCGCGCATACGGGTATTAATCTGAATTTCTAGTCTATTTCAAATATAGTCTTCGGATAGTCTATTTCAAATTAAAAAGCATTTTTGAGTTACTTATTTAATTTGTGACAGAAACTATATCTTCCCTTTTTTTCACACTTTGCCTTTTTCATGAAAAAAAAAAAAATAAAATACTTATATCAAAGCTTTAAAAGTATTCGACATAAGTTTCAGTGTGGTTTTTTAACGATAACTTCTGTAATTTCCAAGATATTTCATTGTTCCAAAGCTTATTTTATGGAAAATTGTAAGTACTAACAGTTTTCAAAAGTTGAACTTTCTGGAGGTCTTTGATTTTTAAAGCATGCGATTCAAAAAGCTAAGAAAACTGCTTCTCACACTTACGTGCAAACTTAAAATATAAATATCTCAGTTTTTATCATAGAGGCATTGAAAAAACTGAAAAATTTTCAGTATGAAAAATACTACATTTTAGTATTGATATATATTTTTCAAATTTCTTTTAATTTTCAAGTAATTCTAAAAAAATGGAAAACTTTTGTAAAATATTAAAAAATAATTTAATAAGAAATTGAAATTTTTTTCAAACCTAAGCACTTTAAACTAATTAAAATCTCAGAACACATAGTCAGTTTATAGGTAAATCTAATTGTTTATGGAATAATGTTAATTTTTGTTTTTGTGGAAAATTGACCAATTTAAGTAATTATTCTTTTATTCTTTCAACGACATAATCGTTTTGTTTTTGTAATAACTCGGCCATTTTTTATCCAAATCACTTTTATCGTAGCACTTTTTAAAGGCATCAGTAAAATCTTTAAAATATGTCTCCATCATTTTTTTCCAAAAATCTCTATTTCTTGCGTTATTTAATGATAAAATGCTTGATTCAAAGTTAATTCGAAAAAACCCCGATTTTATGTAGGCTGTAACTTAGGTTGTGTTATTGCTATAATAATTTAAAGAATACCACTCCATTCATTCATTTAAAAGGTTTCTTTTTGACTGTAACGACTTTTTCGTAAAAAGGCATAATTTTAGTGTTATTTTTGAAAATCCACTCAAAAACATGCATTTTTCATGCATGCATGATCGTGAATAACTAATAACTAATTTTTTACTCAGAATTGAAAAATCTATCAACTTCCGAGGTAATTTTAAGGTTATATATTTCCACCCCCGAGAAGGGGTGGTACCCACCCCCAGGCAAAAGCACACATCGGCATAATATCACTTTTTTTCTTTGACATATTATGTATATGTATGCCAAATTCCAAGTCAATCCAAACGGTTCTTTAAAATTTACCGCAAAAACCGTCAAAGAATGTACTATTGGATCAAATTATAAAAAATAATGGAGACTAAAACGTTTCCTTATTCTTACAAAAACCTTTTTCACTCATCCTTACACTTCTCCTAATACTATATTTAGGAACTCTATCGGTTAATACAATTCCAACATCGGCTATATCACACAAACCTCAGAAACCAAATTTCATGAATAATACACACGCCGTTTCCGGAATAATTGAAGAGTTCCATACATTAGCATAATTCTGTATATAATGTTTTAACAGTATCTAATTAAGATCAAAATAATTTGCTAACAGAGAAAATGAAAATTGAGGATGATGAGGGGACGAACATGAGAAAAGACAAAGGATTTTATTAAATAATTTACATTTTACACGCTTCAGTAAAATTAGATATGGGAAAATTCTGGGTTGTCGTTAATCTTTCTATGTGGATTTCCCTTCATACTATGAGAGGAAGATTTCAGTCAATTAAGAGGAAAAATGAAAATCAAAATTGTTTTTGCCAATCCATATATTATTGGAAACATTTCGTTTTATATAAAACATAATCAGTCCATATCTGCAAAAATGTTGCCTTTTAGAAGGAGATCTATGGTTAAGTTACACTTCTATTGGCCTAGAAAACAAGCTGGATTTAGATCAGGATAAAGTACTAACGGCCTCTTACTAGGGGTAAAACCCCTAGAAGTTTGCAGAATACAACAAATCATTAGCACTGTCATTCGTGGACTACGAGAAAGCATTGGATACCATAAGTCAGCAGAAAGTGTTAGAGGCAATAAAAGAATGACACACAGACCATATCTACATAAACACAATGAAATATTTTTTATATATATTAAAATACCACGGTAAGAGTAAGACAATCTGAACAAGAAAAAAAACATTCTACATATATACAGCGAGGAGTACTAGAAGGAGTACTTATAACAAGGTAGATCTAGAGGGTGGTTTCAAGATAAATGGGGAGAAGCTCAGTGGCGGATCCAGAAATTTTGTTTGGGGGGGTCATGGGTCTTGAGGGTGATTTAATTACCTATCTTTGATGCAAGGTCACTTAGTCTTACCAACCCTAGGATACGTGGGTATACAATTATGGGGGTCATGACCCCCATGACACCCCCCTGGATCCGCCAGTGGAGAAGCTCAGTAAATTAAGATTCATAGATGACATGGTTCTTAAAGCCAATCGTACGGATGATGCAATAATGTTGGAAAATTATATCTTCTCTGGAGTCTGGAATAAAGATTAAACTGAAGAAGATGTAAATAATGACTAATCTGGTGCTAAATCGTAATATTGCTGTTAATGGAAGGGATATTGAGGAGACTGCATCGTATAAGTACTTTGGACATGCAGTTCGGTTAAGCAGCGATAAACATATATGCGAGCTCCAATATGTCTCATATGATTAGGTTGGGCAGCGTTTGGTAAATAATAATTATTAATAGTCCATTGAAATGTTACATTTTTAGGCCATACCTTGCATTTGTTAGAGGAGTCAATTTAATTTTTTTAATGTGTAGGGGGATCAGTAGAAGCTTAAGTTCAAGTTTTTGGGGTCGCCACTCTTGTCCCCCGGCCGCCATTTTTTAAAAGGGGTGCAAAGGGGTTTCGCGCTATATCTCGTAAACTACGTAAACTATCTACTTTACTAGATTTTCCCTACGGAAAATCTAGTAAAACATAAAATATAGCTAATTAAATTTTCTACAATTTTGTTTGTATTACTTTTTATCGTCAAGTGATGAAAAAAATATAAACAAAAATAAGTAAAAATTTTTTAACAAGTTTTCTTTTGGAGGTTATAACTTTTTTCAGTTCATTTTACAAAAAATAACATTATAGCATTTCTGTAGAGGGTTATTCAGCGAACAATTTCCACTATAAGGTTTCTTAATTCTATTTATTTATTTAGGTTTTACAGCGCTCCAAACTTGACCAGATTCTTGAATGCTCATAGGGATACAGTAAAAACAAAACGTTAGGCTTACTTCTCTATATTCATATTTTTTTATTCATATAATTTATCATGATTTTAACATTCCTATGCTGTTATTAATCTATTTTTGACCTTTCTCCCCACTATAAAACTTTGAGCCCTTAGCATATCATCATCATCATCATCATCCAGCCTTCTGCATCCAAAGTCGAACATAGGCCTCCCCTAATTTCTTCCAGTTTTGTCGATCTTGGGCTTTCTGCAACCAATTCCCAACAATCTTTTTGACGTCTACCTCTACTTCTTCTGTCTTCTCTTGGTATCCACACTGTAAATTTTTGGATTTTTTTTTAGCCTATATAGAATAGAAAAGGCCCAAGAAGTTGTTTGAGGACAAATTGCTGGTCCGGAAGCAGAATGACACAACCTCAAAATGCAAAATGTTTCAGAAGAGGGATATTAAATATTTAAATTACGGATTAAAAGAAGAGTAATCGTCCAGGAGCATCGGCATGGCGTTTGTTTTTTGACAACGATGGCTTTTATTTTTATCGATATTGGTGCTAATTTCATTACATATCTTATTTTAATCGCCTCATTTTCAGCCCTATCTACAGTTGCGTCATTTGCGTCATAGCGCGTATTTCAGTAACGACGCAACTACCCTATAGTGGCTCAGCACATTTTTACAGTTCGGTCTTTTTGTATCATCTTTCCATAGTATTTTAGAGGTTAATTGCGAAATAAACAGGAATTGACCAAATTTGCAGTTACGTCATTTTTCTTCAGTACCGAACTGAATATCTGCCTGCTATTGATTTTATTATTATAATTTATCCTAGGTGGCACAGCAGTCGGTCCCGCCTCTACTTAACTTATTCTTACAGTTGTGCTACATATTTGGCCACGTGCAGTCGTATTAAAAATTGTGAAAAATATTTTGAGTTTTATAGATAATACTATTGAGAGTCTTGTGGGTAAAATTTATATTTTTGTGATTAGATAAGCATTTTGCGTTTTTTTTAAGAGCGCATTATTATATTTGTAAGAAACCCCTGGGAAAAAATATTTGTCAGTGGGAAAGTCGAGCCATCTTTACTCACTGTTGTCGGCGAACGTTTTTCGTCTGTATATATGGCGGAAATAAAGACGACTCTCTGGAAACCCTAAGATATAAACTATACGCTAAAACAGTGACAAAAAATGCATTTAATCTCTTCTCACTTCCTCCAACACAAGATGCAGCCCGTTTTCACAGACTCCAAGAGTATCACCAGATTCAGTCATGGCTCGGTAAACATTGTGATCCAGAAAAACGGGGCTGGAAAAAGCATGGAAAATTTTGGATACCAATGCAAACTTCCAAGCCTCCAGTACCCCCGAGCTTACGAACTTCATCTTTAGCAGATGCAATGAAAACTGCAAGTACATGTGGTTGTCGAAAAGCAGACCTCAAATGTTCACCAGTGTGCCTCTATTGTGGTAGTGAAAGTTGCAGCAAAATCGTGGACATATCAACATTAATTATTGAAGAAAATGAATTGGTAGATAAATTACCGACAATGACGCCAACTCTTACTCTCATTATACCACAAACATTCAGCTCGGATACTGATTCAGATCTTGACTCGCAGTCTTGATCATCGAAAAAAAAAAAAAAAAAAAATGGAAAAATAATAACTATGATAGAACTTTTTCAACATATAATAATTAATAATAATATTTTGTCTAGAAATAGTCCGTGGATTAGGCCTATTGTGGATACCATACAAAAAACGCGCCTCCAGACTCTACCTGATAGGTGGCCGGGAAAAGGGCCAAAAATAGCTTAATGTCCGACTTGTCTATTATTTGATAAATAATGACATTATTTCGAATTCTATTAAGTACAATATAACGCCCAAGGGCGTGTTATTGAAAAATAACGCCCTAGGGTCTATTAAATTTAAACAACGAGTTAAATACTGTCAAGTTGACAAATAAAACTCTAAGTAAAACTATAGCTACCACAATTACGTTACGACTATTTCTGGTAAATGTACTTATTTGAAAACTAATTAATTCAAAATTCATTCAAACTTTTTTGCATATAACGAGTAATTTAGTCGGACATTAAACGTTGAAGGCACCACGGTTATTATAATAATAACGCTTTCGGTCAACGTATATACCTCGGGCCGAAGGCCCTCGGTCTATGCACCATTGACCTCAAGCGTCATTATCCTTATAATACCTGGGTATCTTAATAACTATAATAATAGCATAGGAATGTTAAAATCATAATAAATAAATATATACATAGAAAAGTAAGCCCAAGGATTTGTTTTTATTGTATTCCTATGAGAATTCGAGAATCTAGCAAGTTTGGAGCGCTGTAAAACCTAGATAAATAAATAAAATTAAACAACTTTATAGTGGAAATGGTTCGTTGAAAAATCCTCTATAACAGCGGTTCTCAATCTTTTTGTGTCATGTACCACCAAATACTTTTTATTTTTTTGGTACCACCTAACTGAAATACATATCTAACTAGGTGATCTAATTAACTATAATAGTGGTGAAGATTTTGGCTGTTTCTGCGTTTTGTGTACCACCTCAAAAAATGAAATGTACCACCAGTGGTACATGTACCACAGATTGAGAACCGCTGCTCTATAAAATTGCTATGATGTTATTTTATTGTACCAAGATGGCGACCGGGGGACAAGGGCGGCGACCCCAAAACCTTAAACTTAAGCTTCTACTGAACTCCCCTACACAATAAAAAAATAAAATTGACTCCTCTAGGAAATGCAACCCTAACTGTAACCTTTAAATGGATATACACTCAGTATGTAAATCGGACTTACTTATATGCTTTAAAAGGAACATATTTGACCAGTTACCTGTACTCACTTATGAAGCGGACATATTAACTCTCACAAAAAAGGTAGTGAACAAGATTCTCCTGACTCACAGGGCTATGGACCGCCAAATTTTAGGTGTCTCTCTGAGAGACCAAATTAGGAACGAAGAAATACTTCATATTATGTCGTATAACAAAAATAACAGACGCTATGGAAAAAATTGCGTCCCTAAAATAGAATTAGGAATATGGAAGGCCAAGACAAAAAGCACTACGAAGCAGATAATGCCCACCAACCAGATGGACAGACGACCTGAAGCGTGTTGGCAGTAAATTAATGCAAGCCGCACAAACAAAGAGAGATGGGAAGAGCTGAGGAGGATCAATTTCCAACATTGAACACATACAGGTTGATGATTATGATGATAGTTTTCATTAAGAGGAAACAGTAGCGATCAACAGGTAGCCAAAAAGGCGTTCCAAGATTGCGGCTTTAATTTTGAATATTTTTCGAGATATTTGGCACACGTATTCGTAATATATTAAAGAATGGCGGTACAGAGCCCAATTTGAAAAATATATTAATATGTGGAAATTACTCTGCAATTTAGAAGCCATTAAGAAGAAAAAAAAATACACTTTCTTCAAATAAACTTTTTGATCCCTAATGAAATACTAATGAAATAAAAAATTTTAGTAGTTCCAAAATGACACAAAATCTAGGCATCGGATAAAAAAGTTTATTTGAAGAAAGTGTATTTTTTTGTTCTTCTTAATGGCGGTACAGGCTCGTTTTTTTAATATTGTATTTAATTACAGAGTAATTTCCACATATTAATATATTTTTCAAATTGGGCTCTGTACCGCCATTCTTTATTATATTACGAATACGTGTGCCACATATCTCAAAAAATATTCAAAATTACAGCCGCAATCTTGGAACGCGTTTTCGCTACCTGTTGATCGCTACTGTTTCCTCTTAACCTTTTTTACAATAAGAAACAAACTTTCTATGATCGATTATTAGTTAACGACTGTATACTTAAACACTAAAAGAATCCCACGGATGAAGTCAAATATCTAGGTAGGTATGTACCTAGATAAAATTAAACTGATATATAAAGATACTTCAAGTTCGCAGTTGAGTCCACGAGTCTTTACCCTGCGTCATCATTTAAAGCATACGAAATAAGTCGATGATAAGTCGGAAATTGAAATTTACTAACCGTAACAGCAAGTGACATTAAGTAGCTACTGCTTCTATTACGGGTTAAAATTTGAGTGATCAAATATGTGTTTTTTCTCGCCAGGTATTAATGACGCACGGGTAAAGACCCGTGGACTCAACTGTACATCCGAAGGTGTTCACAAAAAGTTTAGTAAATAAAACGTATATAAAAAGAATAAGTTTTCACTCTGATGGCATATAGCATATCCCACCAGAATGAAAACAATGGGAAACTTCTCTGGTTACACCTCCGAGGCTTCTACAATTTGCAAGCCATACGGATGCTGAGACTAAGGAAGATGAGGGAATTCTACAATTTACAATTCACGTCCCATCTGCTCAGCGCGGTAAAGTTCCAACGAGACTGGTCCCCTTCATACTCCACACAGAGTAACTGTAAATCAAAAATGAATAACCATTTTCAATTTCGTTGCAAAACGAAAATACAGCCGAACCATATTCCAGTCCAATCAGAGAGTGCTGCAAGCACCTCTACCGGTTTCGAAACTTATTAGTCTCTCATCAGGAGGCACATATGCTGCTCTCCCTGATTCAACCAAAACAAACCCCAGCGTGCAGTCCCGAATTGCAACGAACGAAATGGCATAGATGCCCTAGCGGCAACTGCTAGCAAAATAATAAGTTTTCACTCTAATGGCATATAGCATATCCCACCAGAATGAAAACAATGGGAACAATGGTAACCAGAGAAGGTTCCCATTGTTTTCATTCTGGTGGGATATGCTATATGCCATTAGAGTGAAAACTTATTCTTTTGCTAGCAGTTGCCGCTAGGGCATCTATGCCATTTCGTTCGTTGAAATTCGGGACTGCACGCTGGGGTTTGTTTTGGTTGAATCAGGGAGAGCAGCATATGTGCCTCCTGATGAGAGACTAATAAGTTTCGAAACCGGTAGAGGTGCTTGCAGCACTCTGTGATTGGACTGGAATATGGTTCGGCTGTATTTTCGTTTTGCAACGAAATTGAAAATGGTTATTCATTTTTGAAAACTTATATAGTTCGAGGGTTAAAATTAAGAGTTCCGTTAGAGTTAATAGGCCTGGATCCCGCATACCAAAACAGAGTTTAAGCAAATTGAAATTTTGTTAATTGCTTAACGGTATAGTCGGACAAAATTTGATGTAAGGGAACACTGGAACAGGGAGAGTTTTAATTGTGGAACGTCACTTTAATTGTGGAACTTGTCATCCTGACAAGTTTATGATTGCGAAAACTAGCAGGTTGTTTTTAAATTTATACAGTAGCAATCTTTATATATAATATAGGGTGGTTCGTCTTATTCTCCTCGGTCTCTGTACGGAAAACCACTTGATATTTAAAAAAAATTTCTTCACAGAAATATACAGGGCCTTTAATACTACAATCTAAAAATAATATGAATTATACAGGCTGCTTCAAAAAGGAGTGGTATATCAAAGCTATATTTTTTCTTATAGAATGTCCTATATCTGATGACATTACTGAATTGACCTTAAAAAATAAGCTATACTTTCATTAGGGTTCCCTATACCTAAATACAGGGTGTTTTGATTTATTTCGATTTTTATAAAAATGTAAGGTTTAAGATAAAAATAAATATCTACGAATCTAAGAATCAGTAACAAATTACTTTTTGAATCTTAATAATAGACTATTTAGTATACTTAAACGGATGCTTACTGCAACAAAATTTCTAACAGGGTGGTCACAATATGAGATTGTTCTATTAACAAATTCAAGCTGTAATAACTTAATTATTTTAATATAACACCCTGTATCTTATTAGTCTATCGCGTTGAAAATTTACTTTGCTTTCAATTTATATTAGGGTTTCCTATACCTATCTATTACAGGGTGGTCAAAATATTAGATTGTTCTATTAACAAATTCAAGCTGTAATAACTTACTTATTTTAAATGGAACACCCTGTATCTTACTAATCTATCGCGTAGAAAATTTACTTTACTTTCAATTCTAATTAGAGTTTTCTATACCTATCTCCCTTCATTGTTTAAATATTTGAAGATTTCCTAATTTGTAAGCTTTAAAAATTAGAATTAAGTACCTATGTCGTGGTTATGTACAACACATCACCAACACCGGCAATATACTTAAATATCTTAGTCAAGATACTTTAGTTAATAAAATTCATATTTTTGTCATTTAATCACACAGAGTGTTCTTATTTTAAATGATATACTCGATATTCTATTTTTTATAATGGAAGATATTTAAAATCTTTTCAATTCCATGTAAACAATCTCAATACACATGTTATTCTGTAAATGTAAATTTCCATGGTATTCTGCAATAGGCTCGTTTTCGTCATAGTAGCCATTGCATTTAATTGTTTGTAATTGCGATTCAAATATTCAAACAAAAAGTGGTGTTCTTAAATTTACTTAATAACCGTTGGTTTAGGATATGGAAAATACTTATACGGAATGAAATATAATTTAAATATCTTCCAGAATACGGCATCTAATATGCAGTTTAATATAAACATATTATTCAATGTCACATGTAGGCCAAAATCAACTAAAATAATACAGCACTCTGTGTGATTACATGATAACAATGAAAATTTTATTAATGACAGTATCATGTCTAAGTATCATGCCGGTGTTGGTGATGTGTTGTACATAATATGTAACCACGACATATTGACTTAATTCTAATTTTTGAAGCTTGCAAATTAGGAAATCTTTAGATATTTAACAAATGAAGGGAGATAGGTATAGAAAACTCTAAGAAGAATTAAAAGCTAAATAAATTTTCTTCACGATAGGCTAGTAAGATACAGGGTGTTCTATTAAAATAAGTAAGTTATTACAGCTTGAATTTGTTAATAGAACAATCTAATATTTTGACCACCCTGTAAAAAGATAGGTATAGGAAACCTTAATACAAATTGATAGCTTAGTATATTTTCTACGCGATAGACTAGTAAGATACAGGGTCTTCCATTTAAATTAAGCAAGTTATTACAGCTTGAATTTGTTAATAGAACAATCTCATATTTTGACCACCCTGTAAGAAACTTTGTTGCAATAAGCATCTGCTTAAGTATGCTAAATAGTCAATTATTAAGATCCAAGAAGGAATTTGTTAGTGATTCTTAGATCCGTAGATATTTATTTTTTTCTAAAACCTTACATTTTTATAAAAATTGAAATAAATCAAAACACCCTGTATTTAGGTATAGGGAATCCTTATGAAAGCATAGCTTATTTTTAAGGTCAATTCAATAATGTCATCATATATAGGGCATTCTATAAGAAAAAATACAACTTTGATATATTACTCTTTTTTGGAGCACCCTGTATAATTTACATTATTTTTAGATTGTAGTATTAATGGCCCTGTATATTACTGTGAAGAAATTTTTTTAAAATATCAAGTGGTTTTCCCTACAGACACCGAGGCGAATAAGATGAACCACCCTGTATATTAAAAAAATATTTGTCTGACAAAAAATATGTTGGGCATTTTAATAACGTAGGCCGATAATAACATAAAGGCCGATACGTAGAACATGTCAAATGACTGGAATTATGTATGTTGGTGGTAAATAGCAGTCTGATTTTTTTGCATGAGAGTTTAATAAGAGGTTAACAAATCAATTGGAAGTTCTGTCCGATAAAATACATGGGACGTTTTCGTAGTCTGATGCTCCAAATTTTTAACCTGTTCCACAATTAAAACTTCCCCTGTTCCAGTGTTCTCGTACATCAAAGTTTATCCGACTAGACACCGTTAAGCTATTAACAAATTTTCAGCTTGCTATTAATAAACTTTTTTGGTACACGGAATCTAGACCTAATTGATTAATACTAATATAGTCAATACTGCAGACTAAATTTAATAAAGGGGTGCATCACTGGATGCCTCCCTACATAGATTGTAATAAAAACAGTGTTAATAAAAATATATATTTAAAATACAGTTTTTGGTTTGTAAGCTTCTTCTCGATGGCCTTTTCCTGTATTTAAATTTTTGGTATATAAACGAGTCCAACGCAAATATGGCCATAAACCACACATTTACTTTTAAAAGGGTCTGTGTGTGATGCTCTTGCCTCCATTTCGAATATTTATGGCTTCAATATTTGAGTTTAGGCTCGTTTACACCCTGACTGTAAAAAGCCGTGGTTTGTAATAAACTACAAATACTTTTAAAAATTGGTTTTGAAACGTATTTATATACGAGCCGGTGATAATGAAGATGGTATAAGTCAATTTAAGCCATGTCTGACGTGTGTTAAAATCGTTTGAAAATAATCAAATAAAACCAAATTACAATAGAAATAAGTGACAAATATCTATTTTTAAGTGTTTAATCTAATCTGCAAAGGTATATGAATATAGTCGGTTCGCTAAACTCAGACACAATTGGCTAGTGATTTTAGTCAGTAATTTTGCCAATTTGGCAAAATTGGCAAAGTTACTAAATTTGTAACAGAGGTAATAGGTATTAGGTTTCATTAGTACTATGCAGCTAAACCTGTCAATACTGGAGAGGGTAAATCTTTTTGCTAATAGATAAAACTTTTGCTAATAATACTGTAAGCATATCTTTCATGATGGTTTTTGGAAAGTTTTTTTATCATCTTTCATACAATCTTTAGCTAATTCAGCCATGCTTAGGAAGATCATTCCTTTCAAGTATTCTCTTACATTCCTGGCTCAAATCAGGATTAGATATCTTTTTTATTTTTCGTAACATTTGCATTATCAATCAGGGTGGATATCTGAAAACGTCTACATTTGGATGTGAGAGGTGGCAATCTGATTTTTGCAGAAAAAGTTTTGTGATAACTTCAGTAATAATAATTGACTTATCCTCCCTCCCAAATAGGTCAGGATTATAAACAAAAATAATTGATATTTAAAAAAGTTCTAAAAACATCGTTTTTTCTACTTTCCTTGCAAATAACTTTCAAGCGATTCATTTTGGAGTAAAGCCGTAACGAAATAAAATACCGATAATAATTTAAATTTCTATAAGATAAAAGATACAACTAGCTAAATATGTTTTTACGTGCGTTCGCAAAAAGCATACTACACGAACTGTTTCATAAATAACTATCTTACAACCGTGTTAAAAATGCTGTTTTTAAACTGTTTTTAAAGCACTAGTGTTTTAAAATTTTTAAGGCACTGCAGTTAAAATTCTGCAAATTGTGAAACGTCAAAATATTTATATATCATTTATTAACATTAATATTAATTAAAACTGTATTATTGTATTTTTAACACGTTTGTAGAAAAAAACTATTAGAATTTGTTAGAATATACAACAATAAAAGTAAGATGTTATTCTATAGTTGTTATGATTTACGTATTGGCAGTTTTGATGTAATGTCAAGAAAAAGTATTTGTAGATATTGTCCTGTAATTGAGAATGAATAAATTATAATTGTTGATATATAAGACGTTTGTAGAAAAAATATTGTATGATATACGTGTTAAAAAGTACATTTTTAAGGCACTCATGTGAATTGCAGAATTCGCTTCGCTCATTCTGCAAACTTTCACATGCGTGCCTTAAAATTGTACTTTTAACACTTATATCATAAATAACTATTTATTCATTACCAAAGTGTAAAAATAAAAAGAAGTTACTTGTCGTAGTTCTGAAGCTATTTTCTTGTTGCATTTTTATGATTAACTATTTTTATGGGAAATAAGCCACAATTAAATTGAAAAAAATAATTTTATTAACGTTCCGACGCCCAAATCGGGTGTCGTTGTCAAAATACAAAATACTACTAAAATAAACAAAAATGTTGTTGCTAAGTAAAATATTCTTCTAATAATTTATTTAATCTGACTCATTTATATTGGAAATTCAGATATACATATATTATACATTTTAAAGTAGAAGACTTTCAAATGATATTGCCAATATTTATGAGTTGCGTTCCTGGGACGACTTTACTGAAAGATAGTTCCTTCGATTACATGAAATCAACCCCAACTCAAGAATACACAGTCAAAAAAGAATCATAGCATGTGATCTGTCTTTAAAAAGACAACCAAATGCAACGATGAGAGTAAAATTCTCAATTTAATTGTGGCTTATTTCCCATAAAAATAGTTACTTGCCATTGTGAATAAAATGGCAAGTGAATAATTTTCTAAGTAATAATTTAGAAACTATATGGTTCCAAAAAAACGGACGGAAAATATAAAAAGTAGCTCTCTAAATTCAAATAGATTCTCATCATTAATATCACCAGATAGTGAGAATAAATTGACAATGATGCGACAATTATTCGGAAACTTATTGCCTGGCAACATACACTAGAGCCCGGAGGGCTTTAGTGACTATTCCCTATTGGAAACAAGTTTAAAATTTTTTTAGAATTTTTTTGTTATTTATTCTTACTATACTGGACAGATTATTTTTTAATACTTACATATAAAATTCAAGTCTTTGTATAAAAACATTCAATAGCTTTTATCCCAATTTATTTGATATTAGAGAATTAATTAGAGACAAATTTTTTAACTTCTCAAAGTGAACAGCACAGTTTAGCAAATATTCATACGAAGATGTCAATAAAATATTAGTTTATTTATAATTTATTGTATAATTTGATATTAGCTGCAGAACTTAAAGCTTATTATGGTTCATTTTCTTAAATGTGACATATTATGTTAAAACTAGGAAACTCGTTGTAAATAAACAGAAACAATCTACCTTAAAATATTCCCACTATAATAATCTAGGTAAAAAATTACCGGTATAATAATAATCTGATTAAACATAATTAAACACGTGATGAAAATTCTTACTACACGATTGGAAATTAAAATCGTTAAAAAATAATCATAAATAAAATCAATTTATAATTTTGTATCATTTAACATGGTTACAACCTAAAAAAAACTTTTAATTTTGTCTACTTGGAACACAATAGGACCAAAAATATGGTTTTTAATAAAACAGACATAACCGGTGAAAGGCCATATTCACCGCTTCCATAAAAGAGTTTATGTGGTGCATTATGCCAGGATATTGCCTTTATTAATTCTCAGTACTTTTTAACTGTTCTTTAAGGACTACTTAAATTTTACTACCGATTCGATTACATACAACAGTGTTAGAATATTTTATTTAAAGTCGTAAACTGTTCTTATGTATTTTACGATGACAACTTGAAATATCGCTTAAGTAGAAGCATAAACGATGAAACAAAATTATTGGCAATCTTGTAAATACATAACATAAATAAACAAGGGGTGCGGTCCTGAACCTAGTTGATTAAGTACACCTAAATTTAGTCTCGAATTTTTTCATCGCTTTACCATAGTAAATCTTTAAATTAATTATAAGAAACATAACCAGTAGTTTAGTTATTAGTTGTGATTTGATTGCCGTAAGTACTTTTATCAATATATTTACGGTTTCATCAAAATCTTATAGAATTTTAATCCAGTCATACAGTTTTGTAAATTTAAAGGTGTTTAACAAAAACTTGTTTTTTGGCTTATCTTCGATAAGTTAAATACTTTGTAATTGACAGAGTCGTACTGTTAGAAAATTAAAATAAAAAGTATTTAACAATTTTATCCGATAGCTGGTACTTCTGATTACAGGGGTCCTCCAATGTTACCCGATGAACAAACACCATCTTACTCTACAATAACCCAACAGAAAGCAGCTACATTCTCTTCGAAACTACAAGCCGTTATTATCCCAGCAGTAGACACACTAAAATTAGAAGACTACGTTACAGCAATAGGATCACTAGTACAACCCAAGAATTTCTAACGGCAGAATCTGCATCTACCTTTCCAGCAGAAAAGTTGTTGACATTTTTTAACAGACTACGGAGGTATAAAAATAGGAGATAATGTTATCAGAGCAAGAAGACTAGTCACTCCTGCTAATAGGTTACTGCTGTCTAGTGTCTGTCCGTCTATTCCTCATCATATCCTCGAAAAATATCTTGCCGAGAAGGGCTTTCATCTTCTTTCACCGATGTCTTTCTTAAGAGCGGGAATTCAAGATCCTCAATATAGTCACGTATTAAGCTTTCGTAGGCAGGTGTACTATACGCCTGACGACAATCTTGTTATTCCTGAATCAATTCTCATTGACTTCGATAATACATCTTACCGAATCTTCCTTTCTGATGGACTTACTTGCTATCTCTGTCATCAATCTGGTCATATCGCCTCAACATGTACCTATACGGCCAATCAGTCAAACCCGTCCATACCTACATCCCAAACTGACCAAGACTTTATTTCTTCCTGTAATGCAACAACTGAAGACAAAAATCACTCTGTCCAAAATCAAACAGAAAACACTGGTGAATAATGGACTCCCAAGAACTCCGTACAGAAATTACTATACCGAAACGTTCTCATTCTAAAATATCGTCTCCACTAGATACACCACCGGTAGAAAACACAGAAATAGATTTTACAAAACCTAAAGCAAAATCAACAAGAAAGCCAAGAGTCACTAAATCTGATACAAAAACTGGAGAGGCAGTTTCTACTGAATCACTTATCCAACCTGCAAAGGAATTTATTGACAAAGCTTCAACCCTGTTTGAATTAAACTATACAGAGATAGTCAGCTTTATGGATGATGCACACGGTTCCCCCAATCCATTAAGTATCGCACAAGAATACACGAAAAACATAACAGCACTATTGGCAATGTTAACAGAAATCTACCCCGAACTCGAAGACAGACGCATTAAATCTAGAATTACACGAATAAGGAAGAAAATACGTCGTCAACTAAATCTAGATAAAACTGAAGGTGATAACTCCGAAGATACAGATGTTTCCCAAGAAAACCTCAATTAAAAAAATCAATAAATATGCTACGCCTGTGACGCCAATATAACTGTAGGTCACATTGTTATAGACTGCCCATTATATCATCTGCAAAAACAAGCTACTGGACTGCCATGTGATATAAAGTGTGCGTTAAACAGTGCGGATTGTGACAAAATCATTAGGTTTTTAAAGGAAACTACGTTTCAGAACAATCATAAATTAAAATCAACTTTGTAAAAACTCTATAAAAAAAAACTTTGTAAAATAGTTTATATTTTGTATCAAATTAATATGTATCATTGTACCACCGCTAATAACCTTTTATGGTTGATGCGGGTTATTTCTAATAAAAAAAAAACAAAAAAATATATGAACAAGTGAAATGCTGCCAAAAAACATAAAAATTTTAAATCTCTAAAAAGTTTTCACATTGTACAAAATCACACATTATTTTACTCGCACTTAAATTTTTCTCTACTCAAGAGATAAAAGATTGAATATAAAAACCTATCTGTTCTTTGGCATTCGAGCGATTTTAAAATTATACACAAAAAGTAAAAAGTTCTTTTTAAAAAGATCGAAATGCAGAAATTTTCCCGCTTCAGATAAGTAACGCTGAAACTTCGGGCGACGAAAAAATTGCATTAAACGGAATTTGCATATCTGATATTCACTTAGACTATAAATTTTAAATAAAAATAGAAATAATGGAAGAGAAAATATGGTACACGTTTTAGGAACGTCTTTCGTTTTGAGTATAAATATATCACTTTGAAAGCGATATTCTCAAATTCAAGTTAATTTCCAGGACGTTATTTCAAAAATATTGAAATGATTCAGTCAATTTGTACTCTACGAGCTTCCTAGTGGGAAAGTTTTGGGGTAGTTCTGATTTCTTTCATTATATATGAATTTTGGGCTGCTGAATCCGAATATGAGGTTTGCGGACAAAATTTCTTGCCGGAACATTGAAAAAATCGAGAGAAAATCGAAAAATTACAGCTTTTTTCCGCATTTTGCTCAAATCTCGAAAACTATTAACTTTTAGTAAATGGTCTGTTAACAGAAATTAAAGTACTTAAAATTATCTACAAATATCACAATTTACTTTTTTCTTTCAGACGAACCGTTCGGTCTAAAGTGCAAGTTGAAAATTGCCAATTTTTAACGGTCTCGGCAAAACCCACATTTTAAATTCCAAAACTTTAGTTTTTATTAGAATGCTGTCATTTGATAAATTTCTCCTAGTTTTCTGTACAAATAATAAATGTTAGTTCATAATATGAATATGGTATGTCTCTTCTCACAGCTTCCATGAATCCATTCCATCCTAAAATACCGAGAATGTCTCTGCTTTTCCCTTAGAGCAACAGAAGATCAGGCACAGATGGAGTCACAGTTTCAGTTGCTGTGAACATTCCCTTCGGATCTTGATTTCTGATAAACCTTGAGGTTTTGTCCTTTCAAAATGTATTAGTTGAATAGCTCTCTGACTTCCATAAACCTCAAGTGCGGGTTTAGTTTTTAGCCGAGGAATGGATTGGTTAGGAGCTATTGCATGTTTTGGTGCAATACAAGAAATGCCACCCATGACGCAAAAAGTGTGGTATCCGTCGATTGTACGTACGTTAACCCTTTCTGTCCCAACTCTGCATATTACATGTTTTTGAAAAAGTGGGTCTGTAGTCCCAGCCGCCGTATATATACGTTCAAGGTGTTATGGTCTTAATTTACCAAAGCCGAAAATATGCGTTGCTTATAAAATTTTAGACTCATTGGTGTCCCAATGCCGTAGAAATATGTCCGAAAATGTTAGATTATTGTTCTCAAAGCCTCAAAATGTACCTATAAAAAAGGTGAGTAAAGGCACCTATAAGACAGGTCATGCGGACCCATTGCCGTATATATTTGTTCACATATTTTAGATATATGCTATATTGTAGCACTGGTGGCAACGCTTATAGGTAGCTGCTAGAAAGTGAAGCGTTTGTAGCTACAAAAAAGACCAGAAAAAAAGAAGCAAATCGAGTTACATGTGTGCAAGACGCGGAGTCGGCTTTTGCGTAGTGTCATGTTTTGAGGAGTACCACACAAAAGAAAACTTTTAATGTTAATTTACATTACATTACTTTTTTTAAGTTAGTTACATTTGTTCAAGTTGGTTTTGCTCTCTGATGAGTACTTTTGAAAAGAAAACGTTTATGACTTGCAAATTGTAGAAGCCTCGGATGTGTTACCAGAGAAGGTTTCCATTGTTTTTAGTCTGGTAGAATGTAGAATAACTTTTTGGATGTTGTTTTATGTGCTATTAGACTGAAAACTTAGTTTTTTGATAGCAGCTGCCGCTAGGGCATCCCTGCCATTTCGTTCGTTGCAATCCGTGACTGCACGCCGGGGTTTGTCCTAGTTGGGTCAGAGAGAACAGCATATGTGCCTCCTGATGAGAGACTAGTAAGTTTCGAAACCGGTAGAGGTGCTTGTTGCACTCTGTGATTGAACTGGAATAATAATGCGGCTGTAGTTTCGTGTTGCAACGAAACTGAAAATGGTTACTCATTTTTAAAACGTTTAAGTTGGTTAAAAACAACTCATTAAAAAACATGTTTTGGTCATTTATTTGTTTATTTATATGCGACGTATATATAAGGCAATGGGACTCTAAGCATGAAAAAAACATTTGGGATTGAGGGACCAACATGCAAATTAAGGCTTGGCATAGAAAGGGTTAAAATCAGTGTTTTCGTACACCTGTTGTGTAAAGCACGGCTGGTCAATTTTCTGCGGATCGCCTGTGATTGCTGACACTTCCAGATAAGCAACGCGCTTGTTCAAAAACTTTTAGCGGCAGTAAGGGCCAGATAGTTGGTCTCACCATACCTATGAACTAATATTTATTATTTGTACAGAAAACTAGGAGAAATTTATCAAATAACAGCATTCTATTAAAAAATAAAGTTTTGGAATGTAAAAAGTGGGTTTTGCCGAGACCGTTAAAAATTGGCAATTTTCAACTTGTACTTTAGACCGAACGGTTCGTCTGAAAAAAAAAGTAAATGGTAATATTTGTAGATAATTTTAAGTACTTTAATTTCTGTTAACAGACCATTTACTAAAAGTTAATAGTTTTCGAGGTTTGAGCAAAAAAGCTGAAATTTTTCGCTTTTTTCCCGATTTTTTCAATGTTCCGGCAAGAAATTTTGTCCGCACACCTCATATTCGGATTCAGCAGCCCAAAATCCATATATAATGAAAGAAATCAGAACTACCCCAAAACTTTCCTAGTCAAAACACAATTTTATTGAATCAATAGTGTACCCGATAAAACTTTAATAGATGCAATTTGTAATTTTGGCATTGTAGCGACCCTTCTGGAGACCTGATGATGCACAGCAAAGTTTAGTGTTTGAAAATGGTCGTTCAAGGTACAATAAATTGATTTAGAGTAAGTCTTTTATTTATTTCTTTAACCTTGTTGCTAAAAAATCTTTATATTATGTAGAAAGACATAGTCGACTCTAAAGTATAACATTTTCGATATCACCCTCCTTTTTAACAGCTAAAATAACGTTATCTTAACCAGATTCAAGTAGTTTAAAAATTATTTATAACTAACCTGTAGATTCCATTCTTGAGGCAGTGTTAACGGTATCACCGAAAAGGCAGTACCTTGGCATTGTCAAACCAACCACTCCTGCACAGCATGGTCCCGAGTGAAGTCCTATTCTTAATCTCAAAGGAGTTCTTGGTAGATGCCGTATACAAAATCTACCACTTTGATGAAGTAAATCTAGTGCCATTGTTGCGATCTGAAACAAAGCGTTTATTTTTTTAATATTTATATTAAAAATATTTTAATCCTGTCATATCCTGGAGTGGTTCCTGCCACTCCTACCCTCGACTTCCCGCTAAAACCCACCTTTTGGAAAACATCGATTTACTAAGAAACTGTACGCCACAGAAAACATTTTTCAAACCAGAAATATAGCTGATGTAATTTTGAACAAAAACGATTATTAGAACTTTTTTCTTAGCATAAACCATTCTCCTAAAAACAACGCTTAAAGTGACCGGCGATTTGAAATGTCAGTTACCCGTGCGAAATCAATTTTTTAAATATTTGCGACGGTAAAAATTCGATATCTTTTGATCGGTACAGTTTGATCGGACATTTTTGCATTTGACCGCAAATGAAATCAGTTTATTATGATATCTTTCCCAGATTTTTCAAAATAAAGCTGTTGCGCGTAAATAAATGTTGCGCGATTTTTGCCCTATTTACGATTTTCATAAGATCAATAAAAAAATTTATCACCTCCATTGACTGTTGACTACGGAACCTTTCTTGCTAGAGCCTAATCTTCAAAACTTATGACATAAAATTTTGATTTCGAGTTATCGCAATAGGAAGTTGAAATACTTATGCCTAAAAACGCTGAATTTAAACTTTCACAAAATTGAATAACTATTTTCAATTTCGTTGTTCGTTTTAGTTCAATCAGAGAGTGCAGCAAGCACTTCCACCAGTTTCGAAACTTATTAGTCTCTCATCAGGAGGCACATATGCAGCTCTCTCTGACCCAACCAGGACAAACCCCGGCGTGCAGCTATGGATTGCAACGAACAACGAACGAAATGGCAGGGATGCACTAGCGGCAACTGCCAACAAAAGTTTTCAGTAGTAATTGCACAAGAGCTCTAGAATTCTATATTAATTTTAGAGTTCGAGTGCAATTTGTTGCGATTATTTCATGAATAAAACTGTTCAAAACCAAAATTTTATTGTAATTTATTTATGTAAGTACAAATTAGTACAATTAAACACAAAGTTTTTATAAATATTTGACGATTGAAAGGCATCACTTTTATAATTTTTAAAACAATAATTGTCATTACTGTCACTGAATGTATTTTTTCGTAGCAACGAAGGGCATCTGACGTAATATACTTAACGACGGGCAATTATCAAAAATTATCAATTTAATTCAGATTTCTGTAGCTATCTATTGGTCAGAATCTCCTATGAATGAAATAATCAATCTAATAGCACATAAAATAATACTAAAATGTAGAGTAGTATTTTTAGTATTATTTCATGTGCTATTAGATTGAAATCTTAGTCTTTTGCTGGCAGTTGCCGTTAGGGCATCCCTGCCATTTCGTTCGTTGCTATCCGTAACTGCACGCCGGGGTTTGTCCTGGTTGGGTCAGAGAGGACAGCATATGTGCCTCCTGATGAGAGACTAATAAATTTCGAAACCGGTAGAGGTGCTTGTTGCACTCTCTGATTGAACTAGAATATGATGCGCCTGTAGTCTCGTGTTGCAACGAAATTGAAAATGGTTATTTTGACTGGTTTGAAGAATTATTATTGAATAAAAATGTATACCATTTTTATTATTCAGTTGCAATGAGGCAAAACAATCTTACTTTTCAATTAGAATACGGAGTGCAATCCAGCTCTCTGAATCGCGATTTTCGATTCTTATTGGAATCTCATCGGAGAGAGCATAGGCTTGTTCTCCATATCCTAACTGACCAGCACCGAGAGCTTTTCCCACACATTGCAACTGAAACAAATAGGGTAGGTGACTAGCGTCATCTGGCAATTGAAAGTTGAAGTTTTTCAATCCTAAAAGCAACATTAATAATATTGAAAATATTAAAAATATTACTAAAAGATTTTTAAATTGAAAAACTTATTGATACATTTACCTGGTGACACCTCCAAAACCAATAAGTTTTTCAAGTTAAAAATCTTTTAGTAATATTTTTAATATTTTCAATATTATTAATGTTGCTTTTAGCATTGAAAACCTTCATCTTTCAATTGCCAGATGACGCTAGTCACCTACCCTATTTGTTTCAGTTGCAATATGTGGGAAAAGCTCTCGGTGCTGGTCAGTTAGGATATGGAGAACAAGCCTACGCTCTCTCCGATGAGATTCCAACAAGAATCGAAAATCTCGATTCAGAGAGCTGGATTGCACTCCGTATTCTAATTGAAAAGTAAGATTGTTTTGCCTTCGCATTGCAAGTGAATAATAAAAATGGTATACATTTTTATTTTATATTCGTATTACTCAATAGAGTAACTAGGTGCATTTTCCGTTGGAACTTTACCAAGCTGCAGACGGGGGATGTGAATTGCATAGTGTAGAATTCCTTCCCTTTGTCTTCACTGCAGCATCCATTTGGCTTGCAAATTGTAGAAGCCTTGGAGGTGTCACCAGGTAAATATACCGATAAGTTTTTCAATTTAAAAATCTTTTAGTAATATTTTTAATATTTTCATTATTATTAATGTTGCTTTTAGGATTGAAAAACTTCATCTCTTACTTCATCTTTTAATTATTATTGATTGTGAATATGGTATACGAGCGGAAAAATATTGATACAAAAACACTGCTTAAACATTGTTAAATGTGACAATTACTGCTAAAAGACATGTTGGGATAATTTAAATATTTTACTTCAAATAGTTTTCGTTTAATTACCTAAAATTTAAAACGCGCCAATAAATATGTGAATAACACAATACCTCTAATTTGGTTCATTAAGCATTGCTTTACAAAAGAGTTGTTTACATGATAACAATTTTATCTATTTACAATTGTATTTCATTTAATACAATAATTGTTCCATTCCACTAGTTTTAACAGTTATAATTACGTATTTAGAGCATGGAAAGGTTAACTGTTTTAAAATCTTACATACAAAATGTTTTTAGAAATATAACACTTTCTATATACAGGCAATGTAAATGTTTGTTAACATCTTATGTGGTCATAGCTACACCTAAGGATGATATATCTACCTTTTGTATCAAAAATATTAGTGCAGTGGAACTTCGATAAATCGGCCTCCAATAACCCGAAAGTCCGGCTAACCCGGACCGATTTTCATCAGACAAAACAAACACTTTTTCACTATGACTGAGTTTTTCACCAAGAAATAAACAATACTGTATACAACTGTACGTAATTTAGATGTATTGTGCATATTATGTATTTCATGTTTTGTAATTATAATGTGTAGTTGTTTATTATTTATAGGTATTTTATTAATTTTTACTTTAATATAAATTACTAAATATAAAATCTTTAATATAAGTTACTTTGAGGAATGTCTTTTTTTACGTTATTTTTTCAATTTACCTATTTTCATACAGGCCATTAGTAAAGCTCACTGAGTAAGGAGTTTCGTATATTAACATTTTATTGGCCCGTTACAACCCGGATAGGGCTATGATAATTTTTTTTGCCTCTTTCATTTTCTAAGAGCGGACCTTTGAGGTCCGTCTATTTTTTATGGTTATTTTTTCAATTACCCTATTTAATTGTCATACAATCCATTTAGCTCACTGAGTTAGGAGTTTCGTATATTAAAATTTGATTGGCCCGTTACCACCCGAATATATATGGCTATTTTGATAATTTTTTTGCATGTTTTATTTTCTAAAAGGGTAATAGTCAAGGAAATTTTCTTTTATATCTGAATTGTTTGATACCTGAATTGAAAAGCAACGCTTACTTTTGGATTTAATTTGTAATAGCTTGTTTGTTTATAAATACTTTTTAATTTAGAACATGTCATTGTAAAAAGCCAGTATTTTCAAGAAAGCTTTTCGCAATATTGAAATCATTGCCAAATGTCACTTTGTTTGCTTCTTAAATGTTAATAAAAAAACATGACGTAGTAAACATTTCGCCTTTTCATTTAAATTCCTCCAGATATTTTAGTTAAAAAATAGCGGCCAGTAACTTGCCGAGTTTTAAATTATTCGTTTCACGGGGCAATACGATGAAGAAATATGTTGGTCAATTTTATAATATGAAAATGATCTTGAAAGCTTTCAGGACCTCTTTTCATTTCATCCCAACATTATTAACCACGTTTCTTTGAATTCCGGCAAGCTCGGGCGCTTACTATGACAAAATATTTTCGTTTGATCTACTCGGTTTGGCTTACCTGTTCTGCATGATCGGGAATCCTCACTGGCAATCCTCCGACAACCATGTAAGCGTCTCCGATCGTTTCCACTTTATAAACGTTGTAGGCATTAATGGTGGCGTCGAAACACGTGTAAAGGTCGTTCAGGAGATCAACCACCTGAAATGGCGTTGAATGGGCCGAAATTGTCGTAAAACCGACAATATCAGAGAAGTATATCGTCACCTCTTCGAACTCTTCGGGGTCGACGGGCATGCCGAGTTTTAATTTTTCAGCTACATAACTGAAATGAAAGGCAATTATTAATTAAAGCAAACAAGTGCAATTGGTGTTCATATTTTTCATTTAAAAAGGAACACAATTGCTGATTAGGCAGTTAACTTCTGATTAGTTAATTAACTTCAGACCAATCAATTAACAATTAAAAATCCACAAGGAAAAGAAATTCCTGTAGCTGGCGGTATACCATAAATCACAAAAAATAAAATTTCTTTATGTGAAATAGACCGGGCAGTATCGTCGCCCCCGCTAGCGCAATTATTCCGATTCGATTTTTTTGCACAAACTTACCCAAAAAGAGGTCCTTATAACATATCCACAGGGTGCCGGGCGGTGTCGTGGTCGAAAAATTTTTTAAACAATTTTTTTTAACAAATTCACAAAAATAATTTTTTTATTTCCAACAATTTTTTTTAGATAATTTGGGTCATTCTGAGCAAAAAAGGTCTCCTGTCATTTTTCTCTAAAATTGACTGTTGTCGAGTTATACGCGATTAAAAATTTGAAAAATGCGAAAATGGCCATTTTTAAGGCTTCATAACTCGATTAAAAATGATTATTATGAAATTCAAAAAGTGACAAAATCAAGATTCAAATACCTTCTTCAACGTCCTGAAGAGATTTTTGTCACTATTTTATTACAAAGCCGTTATTTTTAGTTATTAACAATTATCGGTATTGTCCAAATGTATCGTCGCCCCCGTTAGCGGAACTATTTCGATTCGATTTTTTTGCACAAACTTACTCAAAAAGAGGTCTTTATAACATATCCATAGGGTGTCGGGCAGTGCCGTGGTCGAAAAATGTTTTACACAATTTTTTTTAAACAAATTCACAAAAATAATTTTTTCATTTCCAACAATTTTTTTTAGATAATTTGGCTCATTGCGAGTAAAAAAGGTCTCTGGTCATTTTTCTCTAAACTTGACTGTTGTCGAGTTATACGCGATTACAAATTTGAAAAATGCGAAAATGGCCATTTTCAAGGCTTCATAACTCGATTAAAAATTATTATTTTGAAATTAAAAAAGTGAAAAATCAAGATTCAAATATTTTCTTCAACGTCTTGAAGAGATTTTTGGCATTATTTTATTACAAAGCTGTTACTTTTAGTTATTAACAATTAGCGCTATAGTCCAACTGTATCGTACCCCCGTTAGCGGAACTATTTCGATTAGATTTTTTTTGCACAAACTTACTCAAAAAGAGGTCGTTATAACATATCCACAGGGTGCCGGCCGGTGCCGTGGTCTAAAAATTGTTTAAACAATTTTTCGACCATCGGCCGGCACTCTGTGGATATGTTATAACGACCTCTTTTTGAGTAAGTTTGTGCAAAAAAATCTAATCCAAATAGTTCCGCTAACGGGGGCGACGATACAGTTGGACTATACCGCTAATTGTTAATAACTAAAAATAACAGCTTTGTAATAAAATAATGACAAAATCTCTTCAGGGCGCTGAAGAAGGTATTTCAATCTTGATTTTGTCACTTTTTTAATTTCATAATAATCATTTTTAACCGAGTTATGAAGCCTTGAAAATGGCCATTTTCGCATTTTTCAAATTTTTAATCGCGTATAACTCGACAACAGTCAATTTTAGAGAAAAATGACAAGGGACCTTTTTTGCTGAGAATGATCCAAGTTATCTAAAAAAAATTGTTGGAAATAAAAAATTTTTTGTGAATTTGTTAAAAAAAAAATGTTTAAAAAATGTTTTGACCACGGCACCGCCCGGCACCCTGTGGAAATGTTATAAGGACCTCTTTTTGAGTAAGTTTGTGCAAAAAAATCTAATCGAAATAGTTCCGTTAACGGGGGCGACAATACAGTTGGACTATAGCGCTAATTGTTAATAACTAAAAATAACAGCTTTGTAATAAATTAATGACAAAAATCTCCTCAGAACACTGAAGAAGGTATTTAAATCTTGATTTTGTCACTTTTTGAATTTCATAATAATCATTTTTGATCGAGTTATGAAGCCTTGAAAATGGCCATTTTGGCATTTTTCAAATTTTTAATCGCGTATAACTCGACAACAATCAATTTCACAGAAAAATGACAAGAGACCTTTTTTGCTCAGAATGGCCCAAATTATCTAAAAAAATATTTTTGGAAATAAAAAAATTATTGTTGTGAATTTGTTTAAAAAAAATTTTTTAAAAAATTTTTCGACCACGGTACCGCCCTGCACCCTGTGGATATGTTAAAAGGACCTCTTTTTGAGTAAGTTTGTGCAAAAAAATCGAATCGGAATAATTGCGCTAGCGGGGGCGACGATACTGCCCGGTCTAAAAGGTATATTTAAAATCCCTAGTAAGGGGTTACATCATAACTCATAACAAACAGAATATTTTCGGAATCAATATTTCATCATATTAATCCACCAACATATATGGGTAAAAACCCTTAAGTTGTTTTAAAGTTGTAAAGAGTTTACATTATATTATGAAAATTTAAGGGATACCTATTAAAAATATTCCTAGAATAACTCCTGGCATTACATGACTTTAACCATGCTGGTTGTAATGTTCAGGGGTTAGGCCTTACATGGCGTAGTTTATGTGACAACTCATTTTAGGTAACAACTCAGGAATTTAGGTGACAACCCATTTTTGGTAACAACTCAGGAATTTAGTTGACAACTGAGTTGTTACCTAAAAGAATTTTCATCACCTAAACTCCACTATGTGAAGTCAAACCTCTGAATATTACAACCAGCATGGTTAAAGTTAAATTTTTAACATTCCTTAAAACTATAAAGATATATGTACATCCTATACCTTTGTAGCTTAACACATGTAAACTGTCATAAAACTGATGATGGAATATTGATTCTGAAAACGTTGTGTTTGTTATAATATATTCCCTTACTAGGGATTTTAAATATATCTTTTACATAAAGGAATTTTATTTTTTGTAATTAACAATTAAATATAACAAATCAAATGTTAGTAATTAATCTTCAAAAACCATGTCAAAAATAACGATAATGCCTTTCAGAAATGTCAAAAATAATGAGAAGTATAATTAAAAACAAACAGGTCTTTAACAATATGGTCGTAAAAAAACAAAATTTATAGGTACAAAGTATGGTGTCCATCCTGGTTTATTATAGATGTACATCTCAGTGGCGGCTGGTCAGGGTCGGCAGTGCCGACCCACACATTTATGGACCCATTATAGATTTTTTTAAATATTTAAGTTAATCAGAGTTGATGATATTCTGTGAAATAAAACAAACTATCTGTGAGATAATACAGACTCAATTTTATTCATTGTTTTTAAAAGAATTCGATCAATCCGATACGTTAAGTGATCCCTGTGCGCTGTGCGTAAGAGACTTTTCAAATTAATGATCCTAGCCATGCACCCGATTGCGATTGTGTGAATTCTTATAAGGTCCGCTTCGGCAAGCCGTCCCCAGATTAACCATTTGCTTGTAATAAGAGGCTACGGAATATTAGCCGATGGGCAACAAATTATATATACATTCCCCGTATTTATTTGAATGGCAAGTACGGCAGATAAACAATCTGCCGAACGGTGATCAGCAAACGGCAACAAGACATATTAGGTACCTATTATAGACCAGGGCGCATCTGTAAAAATATTAGTACATTAATTTGGACATTGAGAGGTGACTCATATTTCGTCGGCTTAGTGACACAGAAATGTAACTAAATTTTGTCTCGTTTTGGGATATCTACACCACTGAACTTACCTTAGTGAGTTCTTTTGAGTGACACCTCTTTCTGAACACCTAAAACCTCAGTGAGGAGTTACGAAAACTCCTCACTACGAAACTCACTAACTAAGGTAAGTTCAATTTCGTAGATTGAACTTCAAAACGTGAAATGTAGTTACATTTTTGTGTCTCTAAGCCGACGATTTGTTTGCAGGAATTTCTTGAAAATAACTCATATAATAATATTTGAGTTATCCTCCCACTCAAAAAGGTCCGGAACATTGTTTAAATATTCAAAATGTCAAAAAATGAAGGAAAAATTCGATTTTTTTCTTCATTTTTTGATTATAATTTTAAAAGTATTCTTTTTCGAGAAAAGTTGGACTGACATAAAAGTTGCGTAATTAAATTTGCTACAATATAGGATTAGTTAAAAATTTTAAAAATTGTCACCCTTCTTGCAAAATAGCAATAATTGCGAAAAAATCATAAAAAAACAAGTATTCGCATTGTACGTTTTTCAACCATTTATGGTTCACTTAGGACCTTCATAATTTTACCCAGAAAAACTATGTCATACAATAAAACAATACTGTGAATTTCAGTAAGATCGGTTCAATAAATTTTGCAATCCAGCTTTCGCAATCCAGCTTTCGCAAAAAAATTCATTTTTTCAAAATGTTGCAGAGCTGAAAATAAAGCAGACAGCAAGTTGAATTTATTTTTACGTATAAAAGAGTACTGTACCTTTCTTCTACATGTAAAAAAATTCAACTTGCTATCTGCTTTATTGTCAGTACTGCAACATTTAAAAAAAAATAATTTTTTTGCAAAAGCTGGATTTCAAAATATATTTTGCAAAATCTATTGAATCGATCTTAATGAAATTTACAGTATTATTTTATTATATCATAAAGGTTTTTTGGTTAAAATAATATAAAGGTCGTAAGTGTAGCATAAATGGTTGAAAAACGTAAAATGCGAATACTTGTTTTTTATGTTTTTTTTTCGCAGTTATTGATGTTTTGCAACAAGGATGACACTTTTTAAAAATTTTAACTAATCCTATATTGTAAAAAATTTAATTACGCAACTTTTATGTTAGTATACCTTTTCTCAGAAGTTAATACTTTAAAAGTTAAAATCAAAAAACGAAGAAAAAAATCGAATTTTTTCTTCATTTTTTGACATTTTGATTATTTAAACAATGTTCCGGACCTTTTTGAGTGGAAGGATAACTCAATTATTATTTCCAAAGAATTTTCAAAATATCTATTAGACAAGTTCATTAAAAATTATCCATCATTATTCAATCAAATAAAATAAGAAAATGGATTAACAGTTTTATATGCTGATCTGTTTGGAAAGAGTCCAAAGTCATACCTCTTCCAAAAACTGATAGTCCTGTTGACTACAATGAGCTGCGTCCCATAAGCATTCTATGTACCTTTTCTAAAATCCTAGAAAAAGTAATGGATGAACAAATTAGGCAACACATTACCAAATTTCACCTCCTGCCAGAACATCAGTCAGGTTTCCGTCCTGGATATAGCTGCACTACCGCACTTCTTAAAGTTTTAGATGACATTTACTCTTATATTGACTCCAACAACCTGTGCATACTAGTTTTATTAGATTACTCGAAGGCATTTGATAAAATTAACCACTTTCTACTTCTCTCACTATGTAATTTTATGTCTTTTAATAAACAAGCGCAAAAAATGTTGAAGTCATATTTCGATCAAAGATCTCAAAGCGTGTTTTTAAATAAAAAATCGTCAAATAAAATATACCTATCACGAGGAGTTCCGCAAGGTTCTATATTGGGACCTTTGTTGTTTTCGATATACACCTCCCAGTTCTCAAGTTATTTAAATTATATGAAATCTCACTAGTATGCAGATGACACACAATTGTACTTAGAGTTTAAAGAATCAGAAGTTGAAAATGCTTGTTCTAAAATTAATAAAGAACTAAAATCTATTTCAGACATTTCAAACAAATTCTGCTTAAGCATAAATCCCTCAAAATCCAAAGCCATGCTGTTTGGACGTAGAATAGAGAAAAATCGAGTAAATAATAAAATACATTTAAAAATCAATAACGAAAATTTAATTCTATCTAATTGTGAAAAAAACCTGGGACTCATATTAGATGACTCCCTAACGTTCTCTAATCATATTTCATCAATAATTCAGAAAGCATTTTGTAATTTAAAACTTTTATTCTCACATAGACAAATGTTTAATAGAACCACTAAAATTATGCTCTGCAATAGTTTAGTGCTTTCACAGTTTAATTACTGTGATGTAATATATGGACCAGCATTAACACAACTAGATCAGAATCGTTTGCAACGAATTCAAAATATGTGTGTCCGTTTCATTTGTGGTATCAGACGTCGAAATCCAACTTCTAAGCATCTTGCAGATCTAGGATGGTTAAATGTTAGTAACAGGCGTATTCTTCACGGATCAGTATTATTTCATAAAATAATGCTAACCAAAAAGCCCTATTATTTATATAAAAAAGTTAAAAAAAGGTCAGAAGTACATAATATTAATGTCAGATTCAAAAATAAACTCAATATACCGAAACATAAAACCTCGTTATTTCGATCTTGCTTCTCTTACAATATTGCTAATCTGTACAATATGATCCCTGAAAATTTCAAAACTTTACCCATCTCTCAATTTAAATCCAACGTAAAAAAGTCTCTATTTAATAATAGCATAAAATTAAAATTTAGATTATAAACAAGTAAATTTGGCTACATTCGTTTAAATGATTGCAAAGTTTATTCAATAAAAATTTATTCAATAAAAATAGATAATTAGTGTTATTATCATATACGATAAATTTATTTTAGCATGTAAATAAGGTCTTTAGGTTACACTAGAATAGTAATTATTTGTATTGCGTTTACGTGGAAGAGCGCTTCTTAGCTGGTGTTTCTAGGAACATCATCTAAGAGCGAACGTCGCCTTTTGCTTTATTATAATTATTACTGTTTGTCTAGTTTGTATTTTTTTTGAAAAAAGCAATAAAGTCATTATTATTATTATCCAGATTTAGCCATACGGCTCACACTCCCTCTAAGGGAAAAATTGACTCATCCCAGATACCTACGGTATCAAAAGGATTGAGCTCTGGTGGGACTCTTTCCGTGTTATCGAGCCCTAGGTGACTTGGAATGCAGGTGTATCTCCCAAAAATTTTCGTACACTTCTGGCTGTCGCAAGTAGTACAGCTTTCTGCATGGTCTTATAAAGATGTTCATTGAGACCCAGCTTTTTTATGCTTTCGAGGAGGGTCTTCGGAATGACTCCAGTAGTAGATATAACAATAGGTATCGTCTGGGTACTTTGCATTCTCCATTGTCTCCGTATTTGAATTTCCAGATCTCTATACTTGGCGATCTTTTCAGTAAATTTACTACGTAGATTATTGTTGTTAGGTATCGCCACATCAATTAGTGTTGTTTGTCTTGTTAATTTATTAACTAGTACGAGATCTGGTCTATTATGTGCCACTGTTTGGTCTGTGAGCACACTGCGGTCCCAGTATAGCTTGTAGTTGCCATCCTCAAGCATACTCTCAGGAACGTATTGATAATATGGGAGATGGTCCGTTTGGAGAAGTCCCAACTTGTTAGCTATCTCTTGATGAAGGATTTTTCCCACTGCGTCATGCCGTTCCTTATATTCAGTTGCAGCAAATGCTTGGCAGCCCCCTGTAATATGTTGGATGGTTTCTTGGGCTTGACATCCATATCGGCATCTGTCGTTTTGAACCTGAGGGTCTTTGACGATATATTTCAGGTAATTTCTGGTTGGTATAACCTGATCCTGAATGGCCAGTAATGAACCCTCCGTTTCAGGGAACATCTTTCCTGATGTCAACCAATAGTTCGACGCTGTATTGTCGACATAGTCTTGGCTGACCTCATTGGGATGTCGCCCGTGCAGAGGTTTACCCATCCAGGCGCGCAGTTTTTCGTCCTTAGTAAGGTGGTTTAAGCGCATTTCTGGTTCCCTCAGTTTGATCGGTGTTGTGTCATCTACTGCGCAAATGGCGCGGTGTAGAGTAGATGTCTCAGCCTGCATCTGAAAATAAGTTCTTAAATTAGCAATTTGTTTATCTAATTGCTCACCTATATCCATAAGCCCTCTTCCTCCTAAATACCGGGGTAATGTCGTTCGTTCTACTGCACTTTTAGGGTGGTGTTTTTGTGCCTTTGTGAGGTGTGTTCGTACTTTTCGCTGAAGATTTTCTATATCCGTTTTTGTCCACTTAACAATACCAAATGAATAGCTAAGCGCGGAACAAGCGTAGGTGTTTAGTGCCTTAAACAAATTTTTACTGCTAAGCTGTGAACGAAGCAGCTGTTTTACCCTTCTTATAAACTCAGTAGTTATCTCAGTTTTCATTTGCTTATGGTCAATTTTCCGCGCCTGCTTTACTCCAAGATATTTGTACATATCGTTGTCGCCCATGGCCTCGATGTTCTGGCCATTTTGCATATCGAATCCACCGGGCTGTACCTTTCCTCTGACTATATTCAAAACACGGCACTTGTCTAGACCGAACTGCATACTAATATCATTAGAGAATGTTTCTACAGTTTTTAGCATCTCTTCTAGGTGTTCTCGAGTGGAAGCCATTAATTTCAAATCATCCATATACAACAGATGATTGAGCTTCGCTACCACAGTATTATTGCTTTTAATGCTAAAACCTGAGTCAGTGGAGTTTAATAGCTGGGAAAGGGGGTTCAAAGCTAAACAGAACCACAATGGACTCAACGAGTCTCCTTGAAATAGGCCCCGGTTGATTGCGATATTTTCGGTTTCGATATTGTTTTCACCAGGTATTTGGAGGTGAATTTTAGTCTTCCAATCTCTCATTATATGCCTTAAAAAGGTCACTATGTTATCATCGACTTTGTATATTTTCAATATATCTATTAGCCATTCATGCGGTACTGAATCATTTCATTATTATTATTATTATTATTATTATTATTATCTAAATATTTTCGGAAAGGTGGGATAAGTTACAAAATATGTTTAATTTTATATACTGCAATTCATTAAGTATAACAAACTGTTCCCGAAATTAATAAATTATTGTGCTCAAATGTGGGCAAATTCTGTCTCAAATGAACGGGATTTCTCTTGTCAAAACACCATGTTGAGTCAAAACGTATTGTCGAAACACCATGAAACAAGAGAGAATGTCAAACTTGTCTCAAATGTCAATAGAAAAAATCTTTTAAAAACTCTCCAAAACAATAATACATTTTACAATGACGTTATAACCCATTTTGCTACTTCGAAACAACATAATCTAGAGTTAATTTATAAACAGGTTTAGGTTCTAAATTTATAGGAAAAAACAAAAAAAAAAAACAAAAAAAAAAATAAAAAAAAAACAAAAACCAAAAATCTTCTATGAAATTGAAGCCTTTTAATTAGATGACATACCTATCTGAGGAGACAAAACCTTGCCGACCCTGTCCCTAAAGCCACGTGCCGCCACTGCTACATCTGTCGTTCATACACAAAATTAATTAGATTGGCGATATATTGTTGAAGTACGTTTACCCATTCTTCTATCAGACGCTCTCGGAAACGAAACGGCATGTATATGTTACTCATATATGTAGATGAATTCTGCTCTGAAGCATGTCCCATACATGGTCGATGGGATTCATGTCGAGGGATTGTGCTGGCCAAGACAAAACATCAATACCTTGTACCTTCGTTGGTAAGCCAGTTTGCCACTGGGCGTGCGACGTATATGAACGAGTATTATCATGAATGAGGTGGAAGTTTTGACCAACTGGAAGGAAGCGGTCTGGCAAAACGAGGTCCGATCTTTCATCGATTATTATTACACTCCATACCATTACTGTACCATCTCTGTACGTGTAAACGTTCTGGCCATGTTTTAAAGCGTTCTACATTTCCAAAAACAACTCAACCTTTTCTATATTATTGTTGTCCAGAGTAGTCCAAAATTGTTGTCCAAGGTTGAGTCGTGTACTTAGGACAAAAAATAGAACTGTCAAAGCTTAACCTAAAGGCTGATTTAAATAGCAGATGTTCCTTAGCATGGGCAGAATTTAGTCGATTACAAACAGTACCATTTAAATCAAACTTACCAAATACTTTAACCTTGAACTACCCGCGCATCAAGTTGTAACATAAGTACACGCGTGGCATACTTTATACGCCACAAAAGAGTACACTTAAAACAGTGGTTTTGCTTATTTTTTTTAAATACAGTTAGTTGTTTTTTATACACCTTATTCGTCATTAGCGAATGCTTGGAGTTCCTTCTCAGGAAGGGGATGCCAAGTAAATTGGGATTTTTAACTGGCATGTGATCACTCGAAAAATAAAGTTACTAATAAAATAATTTTTGAAGTGTGATTTTTTACATGAGAAAAAGTACTATTTATAAAGAAAAATATATTCTGTGCCATAATGACTAAAAAAACAATTGTAAGATGTACTTACATTACTACAATCGTGGCATATTTTTTACAAAACCGGAAACATATTTTGTACAAATAATAAATTGGTAATTACAGTCTTCTCAGAACGCCGATTATAACGAAACTAACACCAATTGTAAAGCACATTTCAGTGATAGGTTAGATAGATAAACAAGGTCAAAAAATAAATTTCTAATCATATTTGCAGTCGAATTCTTGTACAAATACGCCAGCGTACAAAATACGCCAGCGCGTGTAGTTAAAGGTTAACAGCAAAAACGTTCGATCAGTACCTGTTACCAGTTTTAACAAACGGAATTGAAACCTGGGCTTTTAACAACAGCGTGGTCCACAAACTTCAAGTAACTCAGAGAGCTATGGAACGGAGAATTCTCAACATCAAGCTCAGTCATCGCAAGTCCAATGAAGACGATCAAAAGTAACAGATGTGATGCAGAAGATTGCCATGTTAAAATGGAACTGGGCAGGACATATAGGAAGAATGGAAGACAACCGTCGGATAAAGCGAATTCTTGAGTGGCGACCAAGAACACGCAAAAAACAGCAAACAGATACGAATGGACACATCAAAGGATGCTTACATCCGTCTATGGATAGAATAGCTGTTGATGATGATGACATTTCCAGATCATCTCCACCCTCTTATTTGACGAGAATCTGGCTGAAATCTAAACACAGATTCATCGTAGAATAAAACTAAAGCCCAATCATTTGCATCCCAATTTTGATATTCTTAGATACACCCCATAGATACAGTCAAAAATAAAATAAAAGCACAGCGAAAGATTTAACCTCATAGTATTTTTGTAGCAATAATAACTTTATGTAGCTCTGAACAAATTTGTTGTTTCAAGTTGTTTCGTTACATTAATTAGCCCATTACTTGACAGTAAACCTAATAGAAAAACTCTCAATAACACACTTACTTTAACGTTTAGTCACGTTAATTAAAACTTTAGGTTACGTTGAAATTACTTTGGAAAAGTCATTAATTCACTTTTTATTTTGGAAATTCTTAAGGCTACAACTTAGCCTACTTTGGAAGACAAATAATTAATCTTTACACATAAGACAGTGTTTATTTTATACATGACATGTTTAAGATTTTGCCTAAATTGTTACAGCACCTACTCTGGGAAAATTAGAAGAAAAAAAAACAAGGAAAAGTTATTTACCAGAAATTTTATTGCTGAAATCGAATCGTATTGTATACAGTGATATGCGCGCTAATAATCGGCAAAATAACGCAAAAATGGAAAACATATTAAGTTGTGAGATAAAAAAATGAAACTAGTAGAGTTTTCTCAAAACTTATAAAATGTAACTTGTCTCCTTTCAACAATAAACGATTGATTTATTTCTAGCCAATTTGCTTAATTAGTGAAAATATAAGTGTAACTTTAAACGCAATAACATGATGGGTTGAGGCTCGCGGCTCGTGGCAGTGATAACACGTACGGGTTACGAGTAAGATTTCAAACTTGTTGGATCGACGGCGTACTTACTCGGCGGACTTAAAGTACGCGTACTTGCTGTGATATACGCGTGAAAAAGGTCGTCGAGCCATAAGTTTGCGTACTTACTCGCGTGTGTATCACACGCTTAAGGAAAGACCAAAATAATATAACCAGAGAGGCACTCCAATACCAACTAGATGGAAGAAGAAGAAGAAGAGGAATTACTGGTAATAGCTAGAGAAGAAATGTTACAAGAGATTATGTGCAAATTGGCCTGAGACGAAGAGAGGTCAAACAGAGAGCGAAAAATGAAAGAAACGAAAGCTGATCCGGCCATTCAGTCATCTTCCACTTTTAGTCACGAAAAACAAAAGCGCCCTATACTCCACAAAGAATGAGGGCACTAGAGAGAGACAGAACTATTTGCATTAATTAAAAAAGAATCATAATAATTATCCATCAACATGGGGACCAAAAAATATTTATAAGTAGAATACTGAGTGCATTGGTACAAAATAAAATTGATATTTTCCACATGAGCGTCGATATTGAATATAATCCCAACAACTTTTACATCATATTTTTCTGAACTTTATACAGACACCAAAAACTTCTTTATTAGCTTTCGTCTAAAAGATTTGCTCAAACACAATTTTTCCTCTTAAATTTTCAATTTGTTATTCTTTCGCTTCATATAATACAGAAAGACACAAACTAACAGCGCCTTAGCACCCTAACATCTAAATATTGCTGTAGTCCAAGCGTTACTCGTACATGGGTAGGTTCACTTCGATAATCTCCCTTCGATGGGAAAGATCCATCCATAATGGAAAAGCTGGCCTCAAGATATTAGCTGCCCACGAGAAACATATGTGGGAACCGACGACATGCTAGTAAGGGCCAAAATAAAGACAAAACTAGTCAAAGACAAAAACAGAAGAAGACACAATACCGAAGCTATTAATCAAGAAAATACACAAGAATCGAATTTGCAGAAAATTTAAGAATAAAACGAACTTTAGTGCACCAAAATTAGCAGACATAGGAGGAAATGTGGAAGAACTTTAAGGAATTGCCAAAAATGTCAAAAACTGCAAACGAAACGATTGGAATGAAAAAAAAAAGAGAAAACAGAAAATGGATAACTGGTGACACATTACAACTAATAGAAGAAAGAAAGAAAGGAAAAGCGCTAGAAAGAAATCGCAAAGGAAAAATGTAGCAGCTAAATAGCAACCAACAAAAGATTAAACGAACTAGTTAACTAGACACAACATGCATATAACTCCTTAGAAAATCTGGAATACACGCGATATATCAGAGCTAACCAAAATCAAAATATTTAACAGCTGTATAAAGAGTATATTATTGTATGGCGCAGAATTTTGGAGAACGGAACAAACAACTACCAAAAAATTACAAATCTTTATAAATAAATCGTTGAAAAAAATTCTGAAAATATGCTGGCAAGATAAAATAACAAACTTATTTTGAAACAAGATAAAATAACAATTGAGAAAAATAAATCCAGAGAAAATAACACTCAAGATTAAAAGAAGGAAATCGAAATGGACTGTACGTACTCTAAGGAAAGACCAAAATAATATAACTAGATAGGCACTTGAATGCCAACCACATGAAAGAAGAAGAGGGAGACCCGATACTAGCTGGAGAAAAAATGTAACAAAAGCAACAGAGAACAAGAAATAGAGATGAATGGAAATGACTTGTAGAGGAAATTTCGAAACAATAAAACAGAAGAGGATGCGCTGATCCAGCCAATCAGACATCTTTCACTTTTGGCTAAGAAACGCAAGAGCTCCCAATACTCCATAAGGAGGGAAGAAAGTAGAGAGAAAGAGAGATAGAGATGTACAGAAAAAATTATATTCCACTTTAAACGATTTGAATTAAATAAAATGCCATATTATCCATGAGTAATAAAATATTTATTTTCCTAAAAAGTGCAGAAAGTCATACTTTTCCGCACGCGACAAGCAGTTGAGTGCGGAAAAGAGAGTTTCTGCAAGAGTTAGGAACAATATTTTCTCTACGAGTCTTTAAAAAATGACCAAATCTTAATCGATTAATTTAATTAATATGAAACTACATACACAAATTAATTCTTTGACAAGGTTGTCAAAACCAAACTGCCAGCATAATTGGTTACCATGACGACGATCTTGGTTTCCATAGCTACGATTAAAAACCACTGCTATTGTCTACTGATTTGACTTCCGAATATTATGTCAAAATAATTTTTCCGCAAATCGCCAGGAAATTTTGACATTCCTGTCAAAATTTTTTGAAGAAAAAGTCAGGACTTCCTCACTGTAAGGAAATGTCATTTCCTTACTGTAAGGAAATGATATTTCCGTACAGTTGTTAGTGTTCTATTTATAAGCGTCAAGTTTGACAATTCAACCTCAATACGTTTCCATATTAACCCAAGTAATTTTATTAGGAATTTCAAAGCACCATTTATTTGGGAATAAAATTATCGCGTTTTTTTTAAATCAATCAATATCTGTCGAATTTTAAACGATTTGCGGAAAAATAGTATGTTTACCTCGTAGGAAAAGCCACATTCCTGGACTCTGTGTTGCTAAGTCTCGGCTTGCGCCTCGACTTAGCAATCTTCACAGTCGTCCAGGAATGTTAAGCTTTTCCTACCCGGTAAACAATGTACTATTATTTCACCGAATTGTCGCGTTAATTTCATTAAAACGGGAAGACAATAAGATACATTTGAAATAAAATAATAAATAATATCTAAATATTAGTTTATTGCATGTATTATAATTATTTCAAGGCCATATTAAAATATTTTAATACAGTGCGGAAAAGTAAAACGCGTGCGGAAAAGTAAAACTTTCTAAACTAAAACACGTGCGCGAAAGTAAACATTTTTGCACGCTCGTAGAAAAAATATTTAAATTGCACAGAAATCGATTACTAAGTACAATGGTAAAAAACAAAGTTTTTCTAAATCTAACTCCTCGAAACTCCTATATCAAACAAACGACCAAGGTCTTTGCTTTGATATTTTCCACATGAGCGTCGATATTGAATATAATCCCGATAACTTTTACATCATATTTTCCTGAACTTTATATCGACAACAAAAACTTTATTAGATTTCGTCTAAGAGTTCTGCTCAAACACAACACAACTTTTCTTCTTTAATTTTCAATTTGATATTCTTTCGATTCATATAATACAGAAAGACAAAAACTAACAGCGCCTTAGGACCCTCATCACCATCCAGTTCGAATAGTTCACTTTTAAACATAGGCTTTATACTCGTGTTTCCAACCCCTTCTATCTTGCGTCGCTCTCATCCAAATTTTAGTAAGCCTTGGTCTCAATTGAGAAGAACAAAACAAGAGAAAATAACAGTCACAATTAAAAGAAGGAAATGGAAATGAATTGGACATATTCTAAGGAAAGACCAAAATAATATGACTAGACGGACACTTGAATACCAACCAGACGGAAGAAGAAGAGGAAGAACCGATAATACCTGGAGAAGAACTGTAACAAGGGATCATGAGAGAATTGGCCTGAGATGGAAAGAGGTGAAACAGAGAGCGAGAAAAAGACAGGAATGGAAAAGCCTTGTAGAAGAAATTTCGAAAGAATGAAACAGAAGAGAATGCGCTGATCCAGCCAATCAGACAAGTGAATCGCAAAAGTGATTCACTTTTGGCTAAGAATCACATGAGCGCCAATATTCCATAAGGAGGGAAGGCAGTAGAGAGAAAGAGAGAGAGAGAGAGAGAGAGAGAGAGAGAAAGAGAGAGAGAGAGGAAGATATATATATATATATATATACAGAAAAAATTATATTCCACTTTAAAGGATTTGAATTAAATAAAATGCCATATAGTCCATTCTTTCACGGTTTTTGCTCTAATTTTAAAGAACCGCTTGGATTGACATGAAATTTGGCATACGCATAGCTTACATGTCAAAGAAAAAAAGTGATATTGTGCCGACGTGTGCTTTTGCCCTGGGGGTGACTTTCACCCCCTCTTGGGGGTGAAAAAATATATGTCCAAAACAACTCCGGAAATGGGTAAACTGACTAATTTTAAGTAACTTTTGTTCTATAGAGCTTTTTCGCCAAGTCAACACTTTTCGAGTTATTTGCGAGTGAATATGTTCATTGTTCAACAAAATAACCACATTTTTATAGAATAGAATATTTCGACGTGAAATATCCAAAAAATTAAGCAATTTTTGGGGAAAACCCATTTTAACTTTTTTAAAGTGTTTAAAAAAAGCTTTATTTCTGTTTTTACGAAAAGTTTCTAGCATTAAATTTAAGCAAGTTACGCTCAAAATAACGATGGTCCCTTTTGTTTTTGCAAAAAAAAATCGGGAAGACCACCCCCTAATTAGCAACTTAAATGAAATTAATCGTTGCCGCTCCATAAATTATTTTACTTATATTGTGTTTATATGATCTGTAAGTTTCATCCATTCAAAGTGTTTATTTTTGAAAAAATTTGTTTCAAAGTAAAATTTTTAAAAATTTAAATTTTGAAAAATATGCTTTTTTTTTTTCAAAATAACTTAAAAATTGTTAGAGATACCAAAAGTCTCGAAATATAAAAAGAGTCAGATTTGCTTTTCTGAATATCATGTATTTTTTTGTTTTTCTGTTAGACAAAAATTGATCAAGATTTGGTGTTTCTAAATTTGCATACATTCGTGATCAGTGACTCGTTCAACCCCTTTTAACTACAGCCGTTTCAATAATAAGGACTTTGAACCGATGAAACTTACAGATTATATAAACAATATATACACGAGTCAAGAAACTTTTGAAGTCGTTACGATTAAGTTCATTTAAGATACTAATTAGGGGGTGATTTTCTCGATTTTTTTACCAAAACCAAAAGGGACTAACTTTATTTTGAGCGTAACTTGTTTAATTTTGATGCTAGAAATTTTTTTTGTAAAACAAAAATGAAGCTTTTTTAAACACTTTAAATAAGTTTAAATGAGTTTTCCCGAAATGTGCTTAATTTTTGGTTATTTCACGTTAAAATATTCCACTTGGAATTTGACGAATATGAACCTATATTTCATTAGCTATAACTCTGCTTCTACTAAATAAAAAAACGTGATATATTCACTATTTTTTAAATTTTTTATAGGCTATATTTTTGCTAAGAATGCTTTTTCGACAAAATACTTACAATTTGAGTTATTTGCGAAAAACCGTCTAAAAGCGTGGTTATTTTGTTGAAAAAATGAACATATTCACTGCCAAATAACTCGAAAAGTATTGACTTAGTGAAAAAACTCTATAGAACAAAAGTTACTTTAAATTAGCCAGTTTACCCATTTCCTGACTTTGTTTGGACGAATATTTTTTAACCCCCAAGAGGGGGTGAAAACCACCCCCAGGGCAAAAGCACATATCGGCACAATATCACTTTTTTTCTTTGACTTGTTAGCTGTGTGTATGCCAAATTTCATGTCAATCCAACCGGTTCTTTAAAATTTAAAGGTTTTGCAATATTTTACCGTTAATGAATGGACTAATATTATCCATGAGGAATAAAAAATATATAAATTGCACAGAAATCAATAATATAGTGCATTGGTAAAAAACAAAATTTTTGTTAACCTAACTCCTCGAAATTCTTATATCAAACAAACAACCAAGGCCTTTGCTTTGATATTTTCCACATGAGCGTCGATATTGAATATAATCCCGATAACTTTTACATCATATTTTTCTGAACTTTATACAGACAACAAAAACTTCTTTATTAGATTTCGTCTTAAAGTTCTGCTCAAACACAACACAACTTTTCCTCTTTAACTTTTCAATTTGATATTCTTTCGCTTCATATAACACAGAAAGACAAAAACTAACAGCGCCTTAGCACCCTAACATCTAAATATAGCAGTAATCCAAGCGTTGATCGTACATGGGTAGGTTCACTTCGATAATCTCCCTTTTATTAAAAATAAAATTAGCAATTTACTCGCACGACCTGTGAGGGGTTTTAATTAATAAATAAAGCGAAACCAGTGCTTATTAAATTTACCTCCAATAATTAGTTCATAAAATAGTTGGAACTATTTCGTAAAAATATAAATATTTTACATATACGACGAAGAACAGTTTGGTTTATGACAAAAAGTGTCCTTTAATTAATTGATAGTGGCTGGCTATAGCATTTGATTCATCATCAATCGGCCAATCGGATCCACTGCTGGACATAGGCCTCCCAGGACAGATGCCTCAGTTCTTTCCAGGGTTCTCTACACTGGACCGCTTGTAGCAAGTTTCCCGCTACCCCACAAACATATATGAAAAACGTGTATTCCAGAAAGCCACTGCGCATCCGCTAGGAAAAATATTCCGATTCGGATTTTTTGCACAATCTTACTCAAAAGGGACCCTTTATAACAAATTTGCATGTTACCAGGACCAAAAGTGGGTCAAAAATTTTTTAAACGTTTTTTTTTTGTTTTATTCCTAAAATTATTTTTTTTGCATGGAACAAAGTTTTTTTAGATTTTTTGGATCATTTCAAACAGAAATGGTCTTTAGTGACATTTCTCTAAAGTTGATAGTTTTTAACATATAAGCGATTAAAAATTGAAAAATTGCGAAATTGGCCATTTTTAACTTTCAAAACCCATAGGCGTAACCAGGATGCTCCTAAAGGGTGGTTACAACTACCTCAAAGGGGAGGGGTTACAACTACTGGAAGGTCTCTGAGGGCTATGGTGTTAAGCGTATAGAGCTCAAAGTACATCCCAATGGGGGGGGGTTTATAACCCCCAAAACCCCCCTGGTTCCGCCTATGTCAAAAACTATGTGCAAAACTGAAAATTTTAATGTTGCTAAGGAAGGTAGATATTATTTAAACATCGATTGCTGAAATCCCGAAGAGTTTTTTGCAATACAATATTTAAAACTACTTTGTTTTTTAATTGCTAAATAAGCGTGCGCGACACTATTTTATACCGACAGTATGGTGCAAATGAAAGAAATAAATTCGTTGTTTCGTAAACAGGCGATTTTAAGAAAAAATCCCGAAACAGGTCGATTTTTATTTTTAAGTTATGATATTGTGGCATATATGGTATCCATCTGGGCGTGATGACGTAATCGATGATTTTATTAAATGAGAATAGGGGTAATGTGCTAGCTCATTTGAAAGGTTATTCAATTCTCTATTCAGTAATATAAATATTTACATAATTATTTATACAGGGTGTCCTTCTACTTCTTTTTTTTTCAAATAATTTAATTTAATAAAAATTTTTTGGACACCATGTATAAATGTCAAATGATTATGTAAATGTTTATATTACTGAATAGAGAATTGAAGAACCTTTCAAATGAGCTAGCACAGGACCCCTATTCTCATTTAAAAAAATCATCGATTATGTCATCACGCCCAGATGGATGACGTCACTATTATACCACATATGCCACAATATCATAACTTAAAAATAAAAATCGACCTGCTCCGTGATTTTTCCTTAAATTTTGCCGGTTTATGAAATAACGAATTTATTCCTTTCATATTTGCACTGTACTGTATACACATGCAACGGTGGAAAATAGTGTCGCGCACGCTTGATTAGCAATTAAAAAACAAAGGAATTTTGAATATTGTATTGAAAAAAGCTCTTCGGGATTTCATCAATCGATGTTTAAAGAATATCTACCTACCTTGGAAACATTCAAATTTTCAGTTTCTCACATAGTTTTTGAAGAAAACTTTGTTCCATGCAAGAAAAATAATTTTAAGAAGAAAACAAAAAAAAAACTTTTAAAAAACTTTTGACCAACTTTTGGTCCTGGCAACATGCAAATTTGTTAAAAGGGGTCCATTTTGAGTAAGATTGTGCAAAAAATCTGAATCGGAATATTTTTCTAGCGGATGCGCAGTGTCTTTCTGGACTTACTTTACTTTACTTTATTCCTCTTGATTCCATTAGGAACATAGGGCCTCTACAGTCCCCCTCCATTCATCTCTGTTTCTGGCCAGGGCTTTCACTTCTTTCCATGTTAACCCATTGCCTTCTAGCTCTCTGGTAATATTTCTTTTCCAGGATGTCATTGGTCTGCCTTGTTTTCTTTTTCCAGTTGGTTGGTAATCCAGGGCTTGTTTGGTTATATCATCTTCATTTTTCCTTAATGTGTGTCCAATAAACTTCCATTTGCATCTGTTTATCATTTTGGCTATCGGCTCTTGATTAGTTTTTCTCCAAAGTTCCTTGTTACTTATCCGATTTGGCCAATATATTTGCAATATTCGTCTAAGGCATCTATTTACAAATGTTTGAACCTTTTGTATAATATTTTTCTCTATTTTCCAAGTTTCTGCTGCATATAGCAAAATGCTCTTTACATTTGTATTAAATATCCTGATTTTGGTTTTGGTTGTTAATTTATTGGACTCCCGTGTTTTCTTCAGCATATAGAACGCATTTTGGGCTTTAGTTATCCTTCCATTAATTTCCTCTTCTATTCCACCGCTAGCGTCAATTATGCTTCCCAGATAGCAAAACTTCTGTACATTTTCTACTTCTTCTCCTTCAATGAATATACCCATTTCTCTTTCCGTATTTACCTTCATAAATTTGGTTTTTCTTGTGTTAATCTCTAGTCCTATTAGGCTTTCTGGACTAGTGAATATTAACAAATCGAAGATATGCAAACATGTCTGCGACAACGAACACAGAGTATAATGGAAAGATGCATTAATAATTATGAAAGAAACATGCTTAAAAAAGAGAAAAATGAAAGAAGCAGATCTTACCCTAGTAGTAAATGACACAAAATGTGTAGCAAACCCATCAGCAGAATGCAGGAGGCTTTGGTTTGCAAATACTTAAAGAAAATATGAACAACAAGAATATACCAACAATAGCGGATGAAAAAATGTGAGATGAACTATTTTACCATACAGATTACATATGTAACACACAATATACAACACAATACTAACACTCACAGACACAGAACCACATAAATTACATAGAAATAATGCACAAACCCACAAAATAATCAGAATTTTATACACCCTAGGGCATAAAACATCCACTTTCAGATCTTTTCAGCCAAAGAGTGGCTGTTGCCTACAAAACAACGCCCAAGTACGTGGACTTCGTTTGATAATATATAGTGATGAGCTAATCATCATCATCATCATGGCTTATTCACTCCTGGCGGAGTGTTTGCCGCCCTTTTGGGCTCTCTGATACATTTGTTGCGGAGAATCAGTCCGCTGTTGTCCTTTATTATTATAGCAGCGTGTGTGACTTGGCCCTGTCTACAATTTTCCTCCATTCTTTCTGGTCCTTACAACGCTCCTTCCAATTGTAGATTCTCAGCTTCTTTATGTCTCCTAAGACTTGATCTCTCCATCTTGTTTTGGGTCTTCCCTTTGGTCTCTTTGTTGTTGGTCTCCAGCCAGTTACTCGCTTTAGCGTAGAGTCTGGGTTAGCTCTTTCTGTGTGTTCCAGCCACCTGAGCCTTTGCGCGTTCACGAACTTGATTATGTCTTCCCCCTGGATGACTTATTTAATTTCTTCATTGGTTAATCTTCTAAATTCGCCTACACTTATCGTCCTCACCGGTCCCATTATTCGTCGAATTATCTATCTCTCTAAGATTTCTAACCTCATTTCATCTTTTTGTGTTAGGTACATCGTCTCTGCACCATAGGTGATCACTGGCCTGATTGCAGTCTTGTAAATTTTTAATTTGGTTGTCTTACTAATGTGTTTTTCTTTCAAGAATTTTTGGTAGTTAAAGTAGGTATTATTACCCAGTAGGATGCGTTCATTTATTTCATCCGTTCTATCGTTTCTGCCATTCACTATCACTCCCAAGTATTTGAAACGGTGTACTCTTTCAAATGTATATGTACCAAGCTTAATTTCTTTTTTGATGTTCGTATTCTCTCTTGAGCACTTGAAGTATTTCGTTTTGCTTTGATTTATTAGTAGCACTCTATTCTTTGCTTCTTTATCTAGGATTAGTATTATATTCTGTATGGTTTTTAAATCTCTAGTAACCAGTGCAATATCGTCTGCATACGCTATCAGTTGGGCTGAAGATTCGACAATAGTTCCTATAATTTTGGCTGCTTTTACTGCCCCCTCTATGGCAATGTTAAATAATGTTGTTGACAGGGAGTCTCCTGTCTGGCACCTACCTCCATTTGTACTTCATCTAGCGGGCCTTCCCTTGTTAATATTCGTGCATTGGATTCCTTCATCGTCATTTTCGTGAGACTTACTAGTTGTTCTTGAATGCCTATTTGATTCATATCATTTTTGACAGTATCGATCGGATTCAAGCCTAGATGAGCTAATAACCGGCAAAACATACTACATTGTGAAGTAAAAAGAGATAAAACTAGTAGAAGTGGAAATTATCGATATAAACGCATAAAATCAACATTAAATTGTTTCCCACCTTTAGATGTATGGGAAGAGTATGGCAACTGTCACTGTGACAGGAGAATTTTATAAAATATTCCTGTCACAGACGTCTAAAGGTGTGAAACTATATAATGTAATGTTAATGTATACGTTTATATCGATAGTTTCCATCTCTACTAGTTTCATCTCTTTTTATATTCATGTAAGGTCAGGTGGGGTAAGTGTGTATTCGGGGTAAGTGTGCAAAGTCAAAATATATTTTAATATGGTTATATAATATTTATGGTTCGTTAACGAAGAATACACAAATGCTTACAAGGTCAACTGAAACCAAGATTCGCTTTGCATTTATTTAACTAGAAAAGTGTAATCTGGACCTAACGTTAAGTACGCATTTCATGCGGGACTTGCCATTTAAATTCAAGTACTATCGGCATTCTGTGTTGAATTTTAAAACTTTTTTTTGCACTTTTAAAACTTTTTTAGCACTTTTATAGTACACACTTACCCATATTCCATTTATATTGATTCGTGGCTAAAAAATAAATCGTAGACACACTTCCCTCATTTTAAGGGGAAGTGTGTACCACATACATGGTTTAAAAAAAAATTAAAATATGGTGACATCATTGCCGTGGAAAGTTATAAAATGAAAGAGTTGTAGGTAATACATATTAAAATATTATATTAAAATATGTATTAGGTTCAAATCTTACTTGGTCTCAAAATGCGGTATGTAAATATACTAACTTTTAATATTTTGCTACACACTTACCCCTTACTCCACTTGACCTTATTATGTTTTCCATCTTTTACGTTATTTTGCGGGTTTTTATCGCGCTCATCTCTGTATAATATCCTTAACATTGGCGGTTGCATACTCTTGTTTAACACTAATCTTTTTTGAATAGGATTTTCTGAGTGGATACCGAAACGTTAAATCACATCTAAACACAATATTTAATGTAAAGAGTAACATATTTTCTTACCTAGGTAACATTCTATTTAACAGTTGCTCCGTTTTTTTCTTCTCGATATCCAATTGCTCAGTCCGTTCTCTAATTAGTTCCTCCAAATTATTGGAATACTTCTCCAGCATCTGGAACATCGTGTCAACTATATTGACCTTCCTGCCGTGATTTAATTTCTTAAACTGGTCATGGACAGTGTTGAAATCCGGACGCATTTCCGCCTGTTCGGCCCAACACTGACGCATGATATTGATGGCTTCCGGAGGAGCTGCTCCTTTACTTACTGAGGGTCGGATGAGAGGAGGAGGTCGTTTCACCTTCTCTATAATTTCTGAAACAAAGGTGTCTCAAGTTATTTTATAATTAAAAAATTAATAAAACTCTGTATAAATGGTATATTTTATTTAAAAATCCCTTAAAGAGCTACATCACAAAACGTTTTAGAACTAAAAAGTTCATCATCAGTACTGTTAACAGGTTTCAACATGATTGAGCAACCAAAATATATGGGTGAACGTCCTAATGTTTTTTTTATTTCCACGGGACAAGCCGAATACAGTTACAAATTTTTACAAATTTTGGAACAATTTAGTATATAGATACTAAATATAAGTCATATATAGCACATAAAATATAATAGTTAAAATATGTAGTTAAAAAAATAAATTACATACAGAACAAATTAGAGTACGGGAGCCCAAGCGGGTATTTTTGCAATTACTCGAGGGCGTCAGATTATTACATGGGAGAAACCTTGTACCCTGAAAATGTACCTCTACCATATTTTGGCTCTTAATGCAGGGGAGTTCGTTAAGGGGGCACCGAAAAAAAAATCAATACTTAGAAAAACTCGAAATCGTCAGATGTAAGGTAAGTTCATACAAAACAGTGTATATTTCAAAAATCTGACGATTTGAGCGGGGCCTAAGGAAATGGGTCTCAATGAGTGCCAAAATTTCACAAGAAAAAAAGCGAATATTTCGCGAAATGAATGACAGATCGAAAAAATAAAAAATACGTACTCAATATTTTTCAAAAATCTATCGAATGATACCAAACACGACCCCTCACGGAGGTGGGGTGGGGAGCCCACTCACTTTAAAATCTTAAATGGGAGCCCCCATTTTTTATTGCAGATTTGGATTCCTTACGTAAAAATAAGTAACTTTTATTCAAGCCATTTCTTTGAATTATGGACAGATGGTGCTATAATCTAAAAAACGATTGTTCGAAATGAAAAATTAAATTAAAAATGGAGAAGTCCCCACTAAAATGAAAAACTTTACTTAACTTTTTTTGGTTTTAGGACCTACTCTTCACAACCCAATAGGTCCCCAAAGCGCTTGAGTGACTGCACATTTAGCATACTTTGCTCCCCTACCATAAGGGTGGACGAAACAAAACAATTAAGGGTCAATATTAATTTATTGCAAGCCGCGTATAAATTAGTTAGGTGTGGAACTAAAATTAAGGCTCTCAGTATTTTGATTTGATAGAGGTAACATTCTAGTTATAGGTTCATTGAGGCCATAATTACATCGATGAAATGGTACATGGAAAGTGTTTTCAACTGCATTTTGAGTAACGTATGAAGGAACTTTAAAACCAACCTTAGACAGTAAAGTCGAGGAAATGAAACTGAAAAAATGGCAAAACCTTGCAATTTTTTTGTCCAGCATTGATTTGTACAAAAATTTGTGATTAGGCTCATTACACCCTCTAGTTCATTTTCTACATTGAGCCGTTGTACGCTTTTGGTTTTTTAAGGGTAAAAACTACCCCCAATTTTAAAAAATTATAAAATGATATTTTAGACTTTAATATTGTCAACATTTGGTTCTTATTAGTTACATAATGATTGTTTTATGCTTTAAGATATACTATCATAATGGTTACTGGTCTATCGGTAATATGTCTATGATTGCAACACGCCTTTGGGATAGGTGGATTCACTGTTATTATTTGTATTAAAAGTTCGAAGACCAGTTAAATAAAAGTATAACATAGTCAGATGAAGTCGTATTTATTATAATTAATTAAATAAGGACTATAAGGAGCCAGTTGAGTACCAACCCTTCAGCTTTTCCTTACAATCTTCAAAATCTTACTTTTCATGTAGTGGGCAAGGAATTATAAATAAATAAACCAACAAATAATTTATTTTTGTTTTAATGACGTAATCGATATCCTGATTATGTCTTTAGTAAACAATCCTTGAATTGTATACGTAACTGTAATTTATATATCTCTAAAGGATTCGCTTTTCATCAAAATGAATATGCCTGCGATGTCGTCGTACAAAAGCTTATTCTGTCCCCTACAACACCAATATTTTTCTTTTATATCTGGAATTGATGTCTACGGGGAACGTATATTGGGTTAGTATACGTCAGCAGGTTTTATTGAAGGAACTGATATTTGAAGAAGTGAGATTGAAAAATTGCAAGATAGTATTTCTCTTGGCCTAAAATAGAAGCGAATTGCAATAAATTATATAACAGATTGCTGTCTTGACGGCAAAGAAATACTTTTATGTCCATGGAATAATCGAATTTGTATCGGTAGCAATTTGTAGTATAAAAATAGAAGTATTAGGCGTGGATCCCGCGTACCAAAAAAAGTTTATTAACGGTGTGTAGTCGGACAAACTTAGATGTATGGGAATACTGGAACAGGAGAAGTTTTTATTGTGGAACGTATTTTCCTGACAAGTTTATGATTGTGAAAACTAGCAGGTTGTTTTTAAGTTTATTTAATAGCAAACTTCATAATACACTAAGCATCAAAATTAACGCACCACCTTAAAAATGAAACATTTTTGATGTCTCGTATTTCCTAAACCTGTTGTCCGATTTGAGTGATTTTTTAGTATTTTATAGCTTTATTCTTCAATAATATCGATGTAATAATATTATTGTTAAAGAGATAAGTGTCATTGTATACCGGGTCTAACAATGATAGTGTGTTTTTTCCTCAAAGTTTGGAACACCCTGTGGAATATTCTGGCGTATATAAAATCCATCCATCCAATGGCACTACAGTCCAAATCGAGCCTTGGCCTCCTTCAATAAGCTTCTCCAATCATTTCGATTTACCGCTGTTCTTTTCCATGAACGCGTTCCCAGGAAGTTCCTGGCATCCTCATCGACTTCGTCTTCCCATCTCTTTTTAGGTCTTCCAACCGGTCTTCTTCCCTGCATTCTTGCATTCAGCAATTTTCTGGGGATTCTATTCTCATGCATGCGGACCACGTGCCCTGCCCACCGTAATCTCTGTAGTTTAGTGTGTTGTGCTAGAGTTGGTTCGCTATATTGCTCGTATATTTCTCTATTATACCTAATTCGCCAGTTGTTATTTTCCCTTATTGGGCCCAGTGTCCTACGTAATACTTTTCTTTCAAACACATCTAATACATTGGCAGATTTCTGTGTCACCACCCATGTTTCGCAGCCATAACTTACTAGGGGCCTGATTATTGCTTTATATACCCGGAGTTTTGTTTTCCGGTGTACGCCTCGCGATTTGAATATGTGGCCCATCGCGAAATATGCTTTATTTGCCAGCACAAGCCTTCTATTTATTTCCGGTTCTTCTTCACTGCTTGCATCCAGATCCATTCCTAGGTACGTGAATCTATTCACATGTTCTATATCGTCAATAAAGTGTTGTTGCGCCGGTCTATTTGATCTGGTTTGTATGAGTAGTTTTGTTTTATTTGTGTTTATTGCTGGCCCTACTGCTTCTGCACTCTGTTTCAACTCAACGTAGGTTTCTTCCGCTGCATTCATTGTTCTGCTCATTATGTTTATATCATCCGCGTATGCTGCTAATTGGGTAGATTTGTTTGTAAGTATGTTACTTCCGCTTACCGTCAACCGTCTAATTACATATTCAAGAACAAGATTAAAAAGCGTTGGAGCCAGTCCGTCGCCTTGTTTCAGTCCTTGCGTTATCGTAAACGCATCAGTGATCTGTCCTTGAATACATACTTGTGCTTCTGTTTCTGTCATTTTCATTTGCACTAGTCGTATTAATTTTGATGGTATGCCAAATTCTTCCAATATATTAGGTAGAATTGTTCTATCTATTGAATCATAGGCTTGTTTAAAATCTACAAAGAGATTGTAAACGTCCATGTCATATTCCCATGCTTTGGCTAGTATTTGTTTAACTGTAAATAGTTGGTCAATGGTAGATCTATTTTGCCTAAACCCTGCTTGATATTCCCCGATGATTTTTTCCGTGAGTGGTTGAAGTCTTCGATTAAGGATGTTTGTGAATATTTTGTATCCCGAACAAAGTAAAGAGATGCCTCTATAATTCTGACACAACAGTTTGTCTCCTTTTTTATGAATAGGGCAGATTATACTTTTCTTCCATTGTTGGGGGATTTCTTCTTCTATCCATATCTCTCGTATTAGCTGATACATCTGTTGTGTCAAATTCCTTCCTCCTTGCTTGAGTAGTTCTGCCGGTATTTTATCTATTCCCGCTGCTTTATGGCTTTTTTGTATGTGGATTGCCGTTTGGACCTCCTCTAGCGTTGGGGGACTAGTTAATTCATTTTCTTCTCCATCTTCCCCCAGCTCTTGTTGTTGTACCTCCTGCCGTGCCTGCTGCTGTCTCTGTTGTTGTAATGGTGGTTGTGCCCCTTTGTTTAATACTTCCTTAAAATATGTCATCCAGGTTATCTTAATTTCGTCCATATCGCTAATGATTTCACCCTTCTTATTTTTGCAGAGGCTAGTCTTAGTTTGTATCCCTGTCTTAAATGTTTAATAAGTTGGTATGCACTACGTGTTTCGTTTTCCTTAAACTACCTCTCTATGTTCAGTATCCGTTGGTTTTCGTACTTTCTCTTTTTCTGCCTGCACAGTTTATCTGCTCTTCGTCTTTTGTTCTCAAATTCTGTTTTTCTCTCTCTAGTACGTCTGAGTATGTAATTCTTATGTGCTTCATTTCTTTCCTGTATAGCTTGTTTGCATTCTCCATCGAACCATGTTTCTTCTCTCCGTTGTGTCTTTGTTCCTATGACTTCTTTCGCTGTGTTTAGTATGATACTGCTTATGGTGTTCCATTGATTTTCTATTGTGGAGTCTGCTCTGTTTTCTTCTAGTAATTTTTCATCCACTGTTCTCTCAAATCTTTCTTGTACCTCAGGGACTTTTAGGTTATCTAAGTTTAGTTTTTCTTGTTTTGGATATTTTTCCTTTACCTGTCGACTGATTTTGCATCTAAACCGTGTCTGCACTAGTAGATGGTCTGAGTCACAGTTTGCGCCACGTCTGCTTTTTACATCTAATATACTCGTCGCCATTCTTTTTTCAGTCAGTATATGGTGATACATACAAAACAGTGTATATTTCAAAAATCTGACGATTTGAGCGTGGCGTAAGGAAATGGGTGAGTCCCAAAATTTCACAAGAAAAAAGCGAATATTTCGCGAAATGAATGACAGATCGAAAAAATAAAAAATACGTACTCAATATTTTTCAAAAATCTATCGAATGATACCAAACACGACCCCCCACGGAGGTGGGGTAGGGGGTTACTTTAAAATCTTAAATGGGAGCCCCCATTTTTTAATGAAAATTTGGATTCCTTACGTAAACTATTCCTTACGAAATAAACATAAGTAATTTTTATTCAAGCCATTTCTTTGAATTATGGACAAATGGCGCTATAATCTAAAAACGATTGTTCGAAATGAAAAATTAAATTAAAAATGGAGAAGTACCTACCCCCTAAAATGAAAAACTTTACTTAACTTTTTTTGGTTTTAGGACCTACTCTTCACAACCCAATAGGTCTTCAAAGCGCTCGAGTGACTGCACATTTAGCATACTTTACTCCCCTACCATAAGGGTGGACGAAACAAAACAATTAAGAGTCAATATTAATTTGTTGCAAGTCGCGTATAAATTAGTTAGGTGTGGAACTAAAATTAAGCCTCTCAGTATTTTGATTTGATAGAGGTAACATTCTAGTTATAGCTTCATTGAGGCCATAATTACATCGATGAAATGGTACATGGAAAGTGTTTTCAACTGCATTTCGGGTAACGTATGATGGAACTTTAAAACCAACCTTAGACAGTATAGTCGAGGAAATGAAACTGAAAAAATGGCAAAACTTTGCAATTTTTTCGTCCAGCATTGATTTGTACAAAAATTTGGGATTAGACTCATTACACCCTCTAGTTCATTTTCTATATTGAGCCGTTGTACGCTTTTGGTTTTTTAAGGGTAAAAACTACCCCTAACTGTAAAAAATTATAAAAGAACATTTTAAACTTTAATATTGTCAACATTTGGTTCTTATTAGGTACATAATGATTGTTTTATGCTTTAAGATATACTATCATAATGGTTACTGGTCTATCGGTAATATGTCTATGATTGCAACACGCCTTTGGGATAGGTTGATTCACTGTTATTATTTGTATTAAAAGTTCGAAGACCAGTTAAATAAAAGTATAACATAGTCAGATGAAGTCGCATTTATTATAATTATAATTAATTAAATAAGGACTATAAGGAGCCAGTTGAGTACCAACCCTTCAGCTTTTCCTTACAATCTTCAAAATCTTACTTTTCATGTAGTGTGCAAGGAATTGTAAATAAATAAACCAACAAATAATTTATTTTTGTTTTAATGACGTAATCGATATCCTGATTATGTCTTTAGTAAACAATCCTTGAATTGTATACGTAACTGTAATTTATATATCTCTAAAGGATTCGCTTTTCATCAAAATGAATATGCCTGCGATGTCGTCGTACAAAAGCTTATTCTGTCCCCTACAACACCAATATTTTTCTTTTATATCTGGAATTGATGTCTACGGGGAACGTATATTGGGTTAGTATACGTCAGCAGCTTTTATTGAAGGAACTGATATTTGAAGAAGTGAGATTGAAAAATTGCAAGATAGTATTTCTCTTGGCCTAAAATAGAAGCGAATTGCAATAAATTATATAACAGATTGCTGTCTTGACGGCAAAGAAATACTTTTATGTCCATGGAATAATGGAATTTGTATCGGTAGCAATTTGTAGTATAAAAATAGAAGTATTAGGCGTGGATCCCGCGTACCTAAACAAAGTTTATTAACGGTGTGTAGTCGGACAAACTTAGATGTATGGGAATACTGGAACAGGAGAAGTTTTTATTGTGGAACGTGTTTTCCTGACAAGTTTATGATTGTGAAAACTAGCAGGTTGTTTTTAAGTTTATTTAATAGCAAACTTCATAAAACACTAAGCATCAAAATTAACGAAACCACCTTAAAAATGAGAAGTTTTTGATGTCTCGTATTTCCTAAACCTGTTGTCCGATTTGAGTGATTTTTTTAGTATTTTATAGCTTTATTCTTCAACAATATCGATGTAATAATATTATTGTTAAAGAGATAAGTGTCATTGTATACCGGGTCTAACAATGATAGTGTGTTTTTTCCTCAAAGTTTGGAACACCCTGTGGAATATTCTGGCGTATATAAAATCCATCCATCCAATGGCACTACAGTCCAAATCGAGCCTTGGCCTCCTTCAATAAGCTTCTCCAATCATTTCGATTTACCGCTGTTCTTTTCCATGAACGCGTTCCCAGGAAGTTCCTGGCATCCTCATCGACTTCGTCTTCCCATCTCTTTTTAGGTCTTCCAACCGGTCTTCTTCCCTGCATTCTTGCATTCAGCAATTTTCTGGGGATTCTATTCTCATGCATGCGGACCACGTGCCCTGCCCACCGTAATCTCTGTAGTTTAGTGTGTTGTGCTAGAGTTGGTTCGCTATATTGCTCGTATATTTCTCTATTATACCTAATTCGCCAGTTGTTATTTTCCCTTATTGGGCCCAGTGTCCTACGTAATACTTTTCTTTCAAACACATCTAATACATTGGCAGATTTCTGTGTCACCACCCATGTTTCGCAGCCATAACTTACTAGGGGCCTGATTATTGCTTTATATACCCGGAGTTTTGTTTTCCGGTGTACGCCTCGCGATTTGAATATGTGGCCCATCGCGAAATATGCTTTATTTGCCAGCACAAGCCTTCTATTTATTTCCGGTTCTTCTTCACTGCTTGCAACCAGATCCATTCCTAGGTACGTGAATCTATTCACATGTTCTATATCGTCAATAAAGTGTTGTTGCGCCGGTCTATTTGATCTGGTTTGTATGAGTAGTTTTGTTTTATTTGTGTTTATTGCTGGCCCTACTGCTTCTGCACTCTGTTTCAACTCAACGTAGGTTTCTTCCGCTGCATTCATTGTTCTGCTCATTATGTTTATATCATCCGCGTATGCTGCTAATTGGGTAGATTTGTTTGTAAGTATGTTACTTCCGCTTACCGTCAACCGTCTAATTACATATTCAAGAACAAGATTAAAAAGCGTTGGAGCCAGTCCGTCGCCTTGTTTCAGTCCTTGCGTTATCGTAAACGCATCAGTGATCTGTCCTTGAATACATACTTGTGCTTCTGTTTCTGTCATTTTCATTTGCACTAGTCGTATTAATTTTGATGGTATGCCAAATTCTTCCAATATATTAGGTAGAATTGTTCTATCTATTGAATCATAGGCTTGTTTAAAATCTACAAAGAGATTGTAAACGTCCATGTCATATTCCCATGCTTTGGCTAGTATTTGTTTAACTGTAAATAGTTGGTCAATGGTAGATCTATTTTGCCTAAACCCTGCTTGATATTTCCCGATGATTTTTTCCGTGAGTGGTTGAAGTCTTCGATTAAGGATGTTTGTGAATATTTTGTATCCCGAACAAAGTAAAGAGATGCCTCTATAATTCTGACACAACAGTTTGTCTCCTTTTTTATGAATAGGGCAGATTATACTTTTCTTCCATTGTTGGGGGATTTCTTCTTCTATCCATATCTCTCGTATTAGCTGATACATCTGTTGTGTCAAATTCCTTCCTCCTTGCTTGAGTAGTTCTGCCGGTATTTTATCTATTCCCGCTGCTTTATGGCTTTTTTGTATGTGGATTGCCGTTTGGACCTCCTCTAGCGTTGGGGGACTAGTTAATTCATTTTCTTCTCCATCTTCCCCCAGCTCTTGTTGTTGTACCTCCTGCCGTGCCTGCTGCTGTCTCTGTTGTTGTAATGGTGGTTGTGCCCCTTTGTTTAATACTTCCTTAAAATATGTCATCCAGGTTATCTTAATTTCGTCCATATCGCTAATGATTTCACCCTTCTTATTTTTGCAGAGGCTAGTCTTAGTTTGTATCCCTGTCTTAAATGTTTAATAAGTTGGTATGCACTACGTGTTTCGTTTTCCTTAAACTACCTCTCTATGTTCAGTATCCGTTGGTTTTCGTACTTTCTCTTTTTCTGCCTGCACAGTTTATCTGCTCTTCGTCTTTTGTTCTCAAATTCTGTTTTTCTCTCTCTAGTACGTCTGAGTATGTAATTCTTATGTGCTTCATTTCTTTCCTGTATAGCTTGTTTGCATTCTCCATCGAACCATGTTTCTTCTCTCCGTTGTGTCTTTGTTCCTATGACTTCTTTCGCTGTGTTTAGTATGATACTGCTTATGGTGTTCCATTGATTTTCTATTGTGGAGTCTGCTCTGTTTTCTTCTAGTAATTTTTCATCCACTGTTCTCTCAAATCTTTCTTGTACCTCAGGGACTTTTAGGTTATCTAAGTTTAGTTTTTCTTGTTTTGGATATTTTTCCTTTACCTGTCGACTGATTTTGCATCTAAACCGTGTCTGCACTAGTAGATGGTCTGAGTCACAGCTTGCGCCACGTCTGCTTTTTACATCTAATATACTCGTCGCCATTCTTTTTTCAGTCAGTATATGGTCTATTTGATTTATTGTGTTTCCGTCAGGTGATATCCAAGTGCCCTTATGTATGTCCCGATGTGGGAAGCATGTCGAACTGATAATCATATTCTTTCCAGCTGCGAAATCTATTAGAAACTGATCATTCTCATTTGTGTCTCTATGCAAACTATGTTTCCCTATTACCCCTATGTACTCTTCTTCTTTTCCGATCTTGGCGTTTGTGTCGCCTATCACCATTTTAATGTCGTTTCTTGGTATTGAGTCATAGATTCGTTCTAGATCTTGATAAAAGGCTACCTTAGTGTCTTCTTCCTGTTCATTTGTGGGACAGTGTACATTTATAGGGGTTATGTTAAAGAAATGCGTTTTTATCCTAAGCTTGCAGATTCTTTCATTGATGGCTTGAAAATCTGTTATCAGGTGCTTCATTTTATTATCTACGATAAAGGCTACTCCAAATTCTTTATTTCCTTCATCTTTACCGCTATACAGTATAGTGTGTGTTTTAGTGTCCCGGATACCTTTTCCCAACCATTTAGTTTCTTGTACTGCAGTGATATATAAACTGCTGCAGTGATAGTGCGTATATAAAATAGTCAAATTAAAACTCAACTGTAGCCTTAGGCTTTCTTAACATTTTTCTTTTTGACTCATTCGCTTATTTGGATAATAAAAAGTTACGTACTTTAACAATTAACAATGTTATTCAGCAATACAGATTGTTTCTAAATAAGTGCGACAAACTTTAAGGGGTAATTCTGCATGAAAAAATAATGACCGTTTGCTTTATAAACATATGTCCGCAAATGCGTTGTTTCCGAGATACGGGATGTTGAATTTTTTCTTACAAACTGACGATTTATTTATTGCTCCAAAACTGGTTGAGATATGCAAACGAAGTTTGGTAGGTTTTAAGAGGTTATTATTGCGCATTTTTTGACATACAATTAAAAATTTTATATTCACCATTGGCGTGCATACGGGTATAAACAATTTAGATACATCCTGTATGCACGCCAATAGTGAATATAAAATTGTTAATGGCATGTCAAAAAAAAAATGCACAATAACTACCTCTTAAAACCTAATAAATTTCATTAGCATATCTCAACTGGTTTTAGAGCAATAAATAAATTCAACATCCCGTATCTCGGAAACGAAGCATTTGTGTACATATTATGTTTATAAAGCAAACGGTCATTATTTTTCATGCAGAATTACCCCTTAAAGTTTATCGCACTTATTTAGAAACACCCTGTATTAATGAATAACATGGCTAGTTGTTAAAGTACCTAACTTTTTTCTTATCAAATATAAGCGAATGAATCAAAAAGCAAGATGTTAAGAAAGCCTATGGCTACAGTTGAGTATTAGTTCCAATATTTTATATACGCTAGAATAGTCCACAGGGTGTTCCAAACTTTGAGGAAAAAACACACTATCATTGTTACACCCGGTATACAATGATACGTACCTGTTTAGCAATAATATTATTACATAGATATTCTTGAAGAATAAAGTTATAATATACAAAAAAAAATCAGTAAAATCGGACAACAGGTTTAGGAAATACGAGACATCAAAAATGTCCCATTTTTAAAGTGATGCGTTAATTTTGATGCTTAGTGTATATGATAAAATGTTTGCCCAACAGATATGTTAGACATTTTAATAAGGCCAACACGTAGAACATATCAAATGACAGGAATGGTGTTGCTGGTAAATAGCAGTCTAATTTTTGCATGAGAGTTTAATGAGAGGGTAACAAATCAATTGGAAGTTCTGTCCAACAAAATACATGGGAAGTTTTCGTAGTCTGACGTTCGAAACCTATAACCTGTTCCACAATTAAAACTTTCCTTTTTCCAGTGTTCCCATATATCAAAGTTTGTGCGACTAGACACCGTTAAGCTATTAACAAATTTTCAGCTTGGTATTACTAAAGACTTTTATGGTACGCGGGATCCAGGCTTTTATTTCTTAATAATTGCTGTGACCACAAATAATACCAAAATATTAATTTTCTTTTCAAACAGAGAATAGGTGGCAGGGATAACCAGACTCATGAACTGAAGAAAAGAATCGGCCTTGGGTGGGCAGTAGGGATGGGAAAAACCTACCTGTTATAACCTAAACCGTATTTTTCCTCTGCAATAATCGGTTTTTCCGGTTGACTTTTTGTCCCGGTTATAACCGGTTTTTTCTTTATAAAATAATAACCGATGAAAACCCGGATAAGCGAAAAAATACTGAATTCAGAGAAAAAATGGGAACATTTTTCGCCCCCGCGCCTAAATGAGAAATTTTAAGCTGACTGAAACCAATTTCACAACACTGATGCCTGATTCATAAACTGATATGGATTCGAATGAAGTGTCGCAAACTAAAGAGCAATGTAAATGAAGTGTCGCAAACTAAAGCGCAACCTATTGGGTATTGGCTATGACTAAAAAAACCAAACACCGATTTTTGGAATATCCGGTTTTTTTGACCGGTTATAACCGACAGGTTAAACCGTAGGTGAAAAAAAGGTATAACCGAAAACCGGTGTTTTGTCAACAACCGCCATCCATAGATAGCAGCATTTGGAAAACTGAGAGAAACTCTTAAAAGTGAGTTGCCCACATGCCTAAAGAGAAAGGTATTTGATCAGTGCGTCCTCCCAGTCTTGACGTACGGATCGGAAACCCTTACCTTAACTAAAGCTTCTGCTACCAAACTAAGAGTCACGCAGAGAAGAATGGAGCGGCCAATGTTAGGAATAACTCTGCGAGACAAAATCAGAAACGAAAAAATCAGGAGAAGAACAAAGGTGACTGACGTCATCGAAAGAATAGCCAGGTTAAAGTGGAGATGGGCAGGACACATAGCCAGAATGACAGATGGGCGATGGACAAAGAGGTTATTAGAATGGAGGCCAAGAGAAGACAAGAGAAGCGTCGGTCGACCGCCTACAAGATGTGGTGATGACTTAAGAAAGCTAAATAAAAACTGGATGAAAGCGGCGCAGGATAGATGGGGTTGGAAACAAGGGGAGGAGGCCTATGTTCAGCAGTGGACTTTTGAGGCTGGATGAAGATAATAAGTAAACAAATATTCTACTCTAGACACCGGCGCCGATTAGGTCACAGTAGCCTTTTCAATTCTGATGGGAAAACCCAAGTATTTTTTATGTATTTTTGGCTGATGATTACGAATTTCGAGGCTGCATTTCGATCCCATTAGTTAAAAATTGTTATAAGCAATTTCATTGTTTATAAATTGTTTATAAGGCACTAGTCCGTAAACTAAAAGAGATAAAAAAAGTGTTTAAATAAAATTTGTTCCTTGATAAAAAACAGAGACAATTATGGCACTAAACTTAAATCTAACAATTAGAACTCAAATATTATAAAACTAGTACAGTGGAACCCCGATAAGTCGGCCCCAGATAACCCGGAAGTCCGGCTAATCCGGACCGACTTTCATCAGACGACAAACATTTCAACAATAAAAGTGTATGTAATATAATATTTCAGAGATAATGTGGCACACGGCGCTAGAGTGACGAACATTTTCTCGGATTATCGGAAACAACAGGCATCTGTATTACTTTATTCATTTCAAACTGTCTTAGCATTGTTTAAAAAGGACTAAAAAACTATGTAAAAAATTCTTTTTAAACAATGGTGTTAGTCTCCACTGTTCTTAAATAACATAACATCGTTCCGATTGTCACCGTATTGTGTGTAGTACAGTCGTACCTATTGTTCGCTTCCGTTCTGTAATCGTACTTCAGATAAGTTTGCGTTTTTTTTCTGTCTACGTAGTAGAAACAAAACGTAAAAATGTTGTAGTGACATTGGACAAGAAACTAGAAGCATTAGGTAGGATTAATAAAGGCGAAGCTTTAAAAACAATTGCAGTATCATATGGTATCGAAGAATTTTGTTTCAAAATGATAACAAACGACAGTTTGGACCATCGGTGCAAAGCTAATAAAGCTAAAAATGAGAATCTCTCATGCTGAACTGCTTATCCCTTTCAGTCACCATGTTCGTTTAAATGAACATCAACTTTTAAGCTCCAACGATAGCTAATTCCCATTTGTTACGTTGAATCACCGTGATCGTCTCAACGAACATCGAATCTGTACTTTGTACTAGGCATAATAATGTTTACGGGCGAAATTTGTTATTTATAAATTTTTAAAGAAATTATAAACATTTCAACCTCCAAGTTTTAAATTTTTATCTTTGCCAACAACAACTCATGACTGAGAGGGTTATGTTAAAGAGACTACGGGATCACACAGCACGCAACCGGCAGACGAAATTGACACAACCGAAACTAACTGAGTTTTTTACCAAGAAAAGAATAATATGTACTCTTTACTCTATACAACTATATGTAATTTAGTACTGTGCATATATATTTCATGTTATTTCAATTATTATAACGGAGTTAATCTGTTAGTAAACCGTATTTTATTAATTTTTACCATATTCTCCGGATAAACCGGATTTTAGATAACCCGGATCGACCGCGTCCCCGATTAATCCGAGTTATCGAGGTTCCACTGTACATATTGCATATTGCAAAATAAGTATTCTTCGAAGCTTTTTCGATCGCAACTCGCCTCCTTCGCATAAAAATGAGTTTTGTAAAGTCTCTTTTTAAAGATTAATTCATAGACTTTCAAAAAAAGTTTGTTAAATTACTTTAACTCTATTTGTATTAAAGTTGTACCCGTTTGAAGGTTTAATTTTCTTAAATTTGTACATTATTTTTTGTTTATGTGGGTTTTAAGCAAATTTGAGCAATAAAAATTTATACTTTAATTAACAGTAATGATAGAAGAAGTGAAAAGGAAACATTGTGAGTTTAGAAAAATCTTCGTAGTTTTATTTTTGGCCAAGATATAGATATATTAATAGCGCGATCTGAGGCGCAAGACCGCCTCACAGCGAAAAGGTTTGCATGCGAAGCGCTCTATACAAATTTATATATTTAATTTATATATTTGTATACTTATAAATTGCATATTTATAAATTTATATATTTTTAATTTATATACACACACCGGCAAAATTAAAGGAACACTTAAGAAATGGGGCATGTTTGATGTCTCAGATTTCCTAAACTAGTTGTCAGATTTGAGTGATTTTTTATTTGTATGTTGTAGCCTTAATATTTTAGAATATCGGTGTAATAATACTGTTGCTAGATCATACTGTGTTTTTTCCTTAAAATTTGGAATACCCTGTGGAATATTCTAGCACATATAAAATATTAAAATTAAAACTTAATTGTAGCCTTGGGCTTTCTTAATATTTTTATTTTTGATTCATTTGCTTATGTGGGATAATAAAAAAGTTAGGTACTTTAACAACTAGTCATGTTCTTCATCAATGCAGGGTATTTCTAAATAAGTGCGACAAACTTTAAGGGGTAATTCTGCATGAAACATTTATAAGAGTTTGCTTTATAAACATATATGTCCACAAATGCTTTGTTTCCGAAATACGGCACGTTGATTGTTTTCTTACAAACTGACGATTTATTTATTGCTCTTTTGACATATGCAAATAAAATTTGGTAGGTTTTAGAAGAAAATTATTGCGCATTTTTTTGACATACAATTAAGAACTTTATATTCACCATTGGCGTGCATACGGGATATATTTAAAATGTTTATACCCGTATGCACGCCAATGGTGAATATAAAATTCTTAATTGTATATAAAAAATATACAATGACTACCTCTTAAAACCTACCAAATTTCATTTGCATATCTCAACCGGTTTTAGAGAAATAAATAAATCGTCAGTTTGTAAGAAAAACAACATCCCTTATCTCGGAACGAAGCATTTGTGGACATATGTTTATAAAGTAAACGGTCATTAATTTTTCACGCAGAATTACTCCTTACAGTTTGTCGCACTTATTTAGAAACACCCTGTATTGATGAAGAACATGAGTAGTTGTTAAAGCACCTAACTTTTTTATTATCCAACGTAAGCAAATGAATCAAAAAAGAAAATGTTAAGAAAGCCTAAGGCTACAATTCAGTTTTAATTTCAATATTTTATATATGGTAGGATATTCCACAGAGTGTTCCAAAAATTAAGGAAAACACACAGTATGATTGTTACACCCGGTATAACATGACATTTACCTGTCTAGTTACAATATTATTATGCCGATATTCTTAAAGAATAAGGCTATAGCATAGTAAAAAAAATCATTCAAATCAGACAACTGGTTTAGGAAATCCGAGACATCAAACATGTCCCTTTTTTAAGGTGCTCCTTTAATTTTGCCGGTGTGTGTATTTATATCCGTTATCTTCATTTTTATCTTTGAAGATCCTAATACAATTTTATCATATCATTCGTATAATTAAATGATCATAAATGATCACACCACCTTTGATTCTATTTATTTTTTCTTCGATTGTTTGTACTAAATGAGAAAAAACCATGAAAAACTAAGATTTCAGAAATTTACTTAAAAGTATGTTGTTCTTATTTATAATACTATTTTTGCAAACATTTTCATTCATGCAACTAGATCGAGTTATACAGGAGATCTCAGTTTTTTTACATCTACGTAAGTTTTAGAGCAATTTTTAGAGTTAGATATTGTTATTAAGTCTGCTATTGTGAGCATTAAAATTAAAACTTTTTGGAGTTTCAGAGTCTCATTATCTATATTATGATATCCATATAAAAGTAGATTGAGTTTTTTTGCAGCATCATTATCGAAGAAAAAGTAAGTAGAATAAAAGGTGATACGAAGTACTTTATGATGATTTAATTGTAAGTATTATATGATAAACTTGTATTGGAATCTTCAAAAATGAAAAATGAAGATAACGTCTATAAATATGTAAATTATAATTTACATAGAGAGTTTCACGCGCGAAACTTTTTGCTGTAAACCGATATTGCGCCTCAGAGCGCGATATAAATACACCTACATACATTTTTCTAAGCTCAAAATATTCCTTTTGAGTTCATCTATCATTAATGTTAATTCAGGATAAATGTTTCATGCTCAATTTTGCTTGAAACTCTTATAAACAAATTAATGTAAAAGCTTTTTAAGAAATTAAAACTTCAAAAGGTTATAACTTGGCAAATTTTATTCGAAGATCTAGAAATTAATCTTTAAAATGAGACTTTTTATAGTTCATTTGCATGCGCATAAGCCGAGATTACAATCAAAAGAGCTTTGAAAAGTGCTTATTTTGCAATTTGAGGTTTGCACACTAATTTTACAATATCTTAAGTTCCAGTTATTAGATTTAAGTTTAGTAAACGTCATTTTCTTTGTTTTTTATTTGAACAATTGAACAACTTTTGTTTGAACATTTTTTTAATCCTTTGGTGTTTACGATCTGGGGTCTTTTAAATAATCTATAAACAATTAAATTAGTTATATCAATTTTTTGATTACTTGTATCGAAATCCACCCTCGAAATTCGTAATTAGCAGCCAAAAATACATAAGAAATATTTAGGTTTACCCTCCAGAATCAGAAAAGGCCACGGTTACTACTACTCAAATTATATAGTTCTAAAATACAGCAGAAAAAATAGTAAACTTTTCAGTTAATCTAGTTTTCTTTTCTTAGTTTTTATACTTTTCAGTGTTGTCGGAGTAAATCAATCTGAATAAAAATATTTAAACGTACAATTGAACGAAAATTATAAAATACTCAACTGTTATAAAATTAGTTAATTATTTCTTACCTTCAGGCGTAAGCGCCAACATACAGAAGGGTTCTCCTCTAACTACTACTTCTTGTAAAATAATTCCAAAAGAATAAACATCTCCTGGCTGTGTTCCTCTTTTACGGAGGCTACTGTGACGCAATAACTCAGGAGCAGTCCATAAAAGTTCTGTAATTAAGATAGAAAAAGTTAATTACGATTTTCATTTCTTTTATTACAAGACACTGAATAATTCAATGTTCTTTATTTTTACGTAATAATTTTATAAACTTAGAGCAGAGTTAAGTTCTGAATTAGTATTATGTTAGATCAAATTTGGCCATACGGCTCACACTCCCTATAAGGGTAAACTTGACTCATCCCAGATATCTACGGTATCAAAAGTATTGAGCTCTGGTGGGACTCTTTCCGTGTTATCGACCCCTAGGTGACTTGGTATGCAGGTGTATCTCCCAAAAATTTTCGTACACATCTGGCCGTTGCGAGTAGTACAGCTTTCTGCATGGTCTTGTAAAGATGTACATTTATACCCAGCCTTTTTGTGCTTTCGAGGAGGTTCTTCGGAATGACTCCAGTAGTAGACATAATAATAGGTATCGTCTGGGTACTTTGCATTCTCCATTGTCTTCGTATTTGAATTTCCAGATCTCTGTACTTGGCGATCTTTTCAGTAAATTTACTACTTAGGTATCGCCACAACAATTAGTGTTGTTTTTCTTGTTAATTTATTAACTAGTACGAGATCTGGTATATTATGTGCCACTGTTTGGTCTGTGAGCACAGTGCGGTCCCAGTATAGCTTGTAGTTGCCATCCTCAAGCATACTCTCAGGGATGTACTGATAATATGAGAGATGGTCCGTTTGGAGAAGTCCCAGCTTGATAGCTATCTCTTGATGAAGGATTTTCCTACTGCGTCATGCCGTTCTTGTATTCATTTGCAGCAAATGCCTGACAGCCCCCTGTAAGATGTTGGATGGTTTTTTGGGCTTGACATCCATATCGGCATCTGTCGTTTTGAACCTGAGGATCTTTTACGATAAATTTGAGGTAATTTCTGGTTGGTATAACCTGATCCTGACTGGCCAGTAATGAACCCTCCGTTTCAAGTAACATCCTTCCTGATGTCAACCAATAATTCGACACTGTATTGTCGCCATAGTCTTGGCTGATCTCATTGGGATGTCGCCCGTGCATAGGTTTACCCATCCAGTTGCGCATTTTTTCGTCCTTAGTGAGGTGGTTTATGCGCATTTCTGGTTCCCTCAGTTTAATCGGTGTTGTGTCATCTACTGCGCAGATAGCGCGGTGTAGAGTAGATGTTTCAGCTTGCATCTGAAAATAAGTTCTTAAATTAGCAATTTGTTTATCTAATTGCTCACCTATATCCATAAGTCCACTTCCTCCTAAATACCGCGGTAATGTCGTTCGTTCTACTGCACTTTTAGGGTGGTGTTTTTGTGCTTTTGTGAGGTGTTTACGTACTTTTCGCTGAAGATTTTCTATATCCGTTTTTGTCCACTTAACAATACCAAATGAATAGCTAAGCGCGGAACAAGCGTAGGTGTTTAGTGCCTTAAACAAATTTTTACTGTTAAGCTGTGAAAGAAGCAGCTGTTTTACCATTCGTATAAACTCAGTAGTTATCTCAGTTTTCATTTGCTTATGGTCAATTTTTCGCGCCTGCTTTACTCCAAGATATTTGTACATATCGATGGCCTCGATGTTCTGGCCATTTTGCATATCGAATCCACCGGGCTGTACTTTTCCTCTGACTATATTTAAAACACGGCACTTGTCTAGTCCGAAGTGCATACTAATGTCGTTTGAAAAGGATTCTACAATTCTTAGCATCTCATCTAGTTGGTATCGAGTGGAAGCCATTAATTTCAAATCATCCATATACAACAAATGATTAAGCTTCGCCACCACATTGTTGTTATTTTTGATGCTAAAACCTGCGTCAGTGGAGTTCAATAGCTGAGATAGTGGGTTCATAGGAAAATATTATATTCATAATCTCCTTGGAAAAGGCCCCGACTGATTGCGATATTTTCAGTCTCGATGTTATTTTCACCGGGTATTTGAAGGTGAATTCTAGTCTTCCGCACTCTGTCATTATATGCTGTAAAAAGGTCACTATATTATCATCGACTTTATATATTCTCAATATACCTATAAGCCTTTAATGCGGTACTGAATCAAAGCCCTTCTTGTAATCAATGAAAGCAGTAAATAGGTTCCTCTTTTTGGAATATGCTTGATTAGAAATGACTGAGTCGATGATAAGTTGATCTTTGCAATCCATGGAACCCTTAGCGCATCCTTTCTGTTGAGGCTCTATGATATTGTTTAGAGCACAGTGTTGGTAGATACGTCGGGTATACAGGATGTGACCAATTTATACAAAGTTGGAAGACAAGTAATTGGGCGGTACTTGGCTGAATCTTGGGTGTTATTTTGATCCTTCGGTATTAAATAAGTGGTTCCCTGAGTTAGAAATTATGGTATTTCCTATCAGTTAGAAATAACATGATTAATTAATGTTGATAAGCACTCATGAATACTCCAAAACTTCTTAAGCCAGAAGTTTTGAACTCCATCTGGTCCAGGAGATTTCCAGTTATGAAGCTCTTTGGTGATATTTGAGACTTCTTCAGTGGTGAAGGGTTCGTAGAGAGTAGTAGTGTAGTGTTGGCCGTGCTGTGTCGTATCTTATATCCATCCATCATTGTTGTTAAAAGCAGCTGGTGTGGAAAGTTGATTTCCCCAAAACTCACGAATTTCTTCTTGGCTTGGGTAAGACTTATCGAGATTTTCTACGGTTAAATTGAGTTTTCGATAGAAGTCCTTCCCAGCAGTCTCAAAAAGGGCATTGTCGGATTTTCGGTTGTTGCTCACTTTGTACCTTAGTCGTCCTGAATAAACGGAGAGTTTTTGTTTTAATGCATCCAGGCACTGTTGGGCTGTGTTGTTTTCTGGATCATATCTTGAGTGTCTTGCAGTACTCAGTATTATTTCTTCAGCTCTCCTGATGACTCTTCTACTTCTTACACCTCGTATATATTCTGTGACTTGCCAATATCCCTCCGCAGTAATTCAATCTTTGACAATCTACGACATAATTGGGCAGGACTTCAGTGTTCACAATTTGAAACAGCGCCCCTAGTTTTTTACAAGAGTTTATTCGTGGTAGCGGTGGTCTGCTAAGTGGGTTTGTTCCATTAAACTCCTGTACCGCACGTGCCATTTCGCTTACTAGGTTATCACGTAACTCGTTGTTTTCCTGCTCTGTATTGTCAGGTTGAGTTTCTTGTATGGCAAGTTCAGGAGTCTGCTCATGAACTTCAACAGGGACTTGATCTTCAATTACTACATCGTTATGAATCTCCCGTTCGACTTCGCTTGTGATGGTATTACGTCTAGTCTCTGGGATAAGGTTGTTTCTTTTAATTACCCGGTATTGGTCTGATCCTCGTTGCTCCGATACTTGAATATCTGGGTACTTCCTGCAAAATTCGGGATACAGCTGTTGTCGGTAGCCGATTGTTTCTTGATTCTTATGTTAGATTATTATTGCCAATTATTATTTTATGTTATCAAAAATGATAATAAGAAAGTAACTTAGATTTTGGTGGAGGTGTAGATGTTAATTCTTATGGGCGCATTCACCAAATCGCAGTTTTAGTCCCTAGGAGGGATGGCGGTTGTTGGCAAAACACCGGTTTTAGATTATACCGTTTTATTCACGTACGCTTTAACCTGGCGGTTATAACCGGTCAAAAAACCGGTTATTCCAAAAACCGGTGTTCGGTTTTTTTAATCATTAGCCAATACCCATTAGGTTAAAATGTTACATTTTTACGTATATATATGAACTTAAGTTTGCAATACTCCATTATAATCGGTATCAATATCATATGTATCGATATTATTGAAAGAATAATATTCTTTCAATAATACGGATAACAATATGGATACCAAGATAATAAACACATCGATATACAGGGTGTCTCGAAAAGATTGGTCATAAATTATACCACAGATGCTGGGTTCAAAAATAAGTTGATTGTACCTTACTTACCTTAGTACAAATGTGCACATAAAAAAAGTTACAGCCCTTTGAAGTTACAAAATAAAAATAAAGTTTTTTCAATATATCGAAAACTATTAGAGATTTTTTACTGAAAATGGACATGTATCATTCTTATGGTAGCAGCATCTTGAAAAAAAAATTATAGTGAAATTTGTGAACCTCATAAAAATATTGTGAAGGCTTTGTTCCCTTAAACCCCCCTAAACTTTTGTCTATGTTGATAGTAAATTACTATTGTAGTATTATTAGTTAAACATAATGTTTTTAAAACTTTTTTGTCTCTTAGTACTTTCTCGAAAAGCCAGTTTTTATCGGGATATTTTGAATATTTGTCAAATCCACCACATTTTGTATATGGTTAAGTACAATTATAGATATAGAGACCTGGTAATAATATAATATAATTTACATTTTTTTAATATGAAAAAATACCAAGGGCAAAAAAGTTTTAAAAGCACTGTGTTTAACTAATGGTACCGCTACTAATAAAAGTTTAATTGGAACGTACATAAACATTTGGGAGGTTTAAAGAAACGAAACCCCCATAAAATTTTTATGTGAACGTATTAAAAAAGAAGACGCATCTCGATAAAAACTGGCTTATCGAAAAAATTCTAAGATGCAAAAAAGTTTTAAAAATATTGTGTTTAACTGATGGTACCACAATAATAATTGAATTGGAATGTACACAAAAGTTTGGGGGGTTTAAGAAAAGAAAACCCTATAATATTTTTATGAGGTGTACAAATTTTACTGTTGTTTTTTTAATATAATTCTGCCATCCTTCGCAAAAAGTACTTCACGCACCGTTTCATACAATATTTTATCTACGATAAACAAATAAAAACAGCTGTAACTCTTCGTCACTGGAATTCATTTCTATTCTACAATTTTTAGAACTTTGACATTTAAAAATTCTAACTACCTTCAAACCACAAAACTGTCAAAACTTTTGTTGTAATTCATTGCTCATATTGTCATCACCATGACAACGCGAAAGTTAAGGATTGTCACCATGACAACGCGAAAGTTAAAACAGTGCGAAAAAGTAAATCCCATTTAAAATATATTGTTACTTCACGCACACTTTAAATCCTTTATGCACTGCTATCTATAATGACAGTTTTCACAAACTAAAAACTTATACATAATATGACATAGAGTAGATAATTTTTTTTAAAACAGTCATTTGTAATATTTTATCGGGGCGTGACCTTACCAAATTAACGTTTTTCCTAAAAATGGTGTATAATTTGGCCACACTGGGATATCTAATGTCTACGAATAACACACTAACATTTAAATAACCAATAAACAAAAGGTAGTCCTTAATCAGTAAACCTAACCATTTAAACTTATATAGTTCTAAACCATTTTAACGACTGTTACTCCTGCATGACAAAAGTGTCTGGGTTTTCAAAAAAGAACAAGCATAAAATTGAATATCCAGATATAAACTCAGCAATTAAACCGGTTTTTCGTGGAGAAGATTTACCAGTTCCAGGACCTCGGTAAATTGGGAGAAAGTTTTGTAAATATATGGTGGTAAAAGTGAACTTGATGAGGTATCAGAAAAGAATGATTCTTATTTTCCCTAAAGCCACGAAAAAGCACCTTATTGCATCCAAAAAGCTGATTTATTGATTTAGTTCGAGACCTTCACTTGCCAAAGGACATGCTTCACCCTTAGGCTCTAGATTACTATAATGGATTTTTTTAATGGAATTTACTAGCCAGGACAACTTACAATATTTAGGATCCGTAACCAGGACTATCCTTTTTTACTATGCAGGATAAAATGTGTGTCTGATAATCCAAATAGTGTTATGGGAAAATTGGGATATGCACAAAATTGTGTACAAAAGACTTAATCTAATTTTTGTTTCGAGTTCTGAACTTATATGTATATAGTATATAGGAATTTTTATAATAAACAGCTATATGTATTTCATGCATTCTATAACTCCAAATCAAACATTTCACCTGACCAGACAATGTACAGTGGACGCATACGCAGAAATGCGCGGCAAACTAAGAAGAAGATAACTCAAAGTATAAATGTGGTGAAATATTTTGGTGTTTGAATTCGCATTCAGGACACTTTAAACTCCCCGGTACAGCCATTTTAACATCAGTCGCAACTTTTTTTTGTTTATTTGTTGACTTGTGACTTAATTGCGCCTTAACGTTATATTAACATAATACTGAAATTGGACATGCCACAAAAAATAGTTTCACAACCTTGCCAGCCTAACTATCTATGTGAAAAATGAAAGTTTACCAATTGGAATGATTTTATTTGTATATTATTTTTACTCTAATTATGAAGGTATAAAGAAGAATAGTTCCTCTTATCGTTTTGGATGGACTGTAATTATTTAACTGCTATGAAATCTAACCACTTCTGTTCTTTTCTTTTTGGACTTGTCTGTATTTCCAGTCACTTAAAAGAGCTTGAGACTAAAAAATTTAGCGGAAATTCCCACAATCGTTTCGGAAGCTGGACTTTAAATAAATAAAACACGTTGAGCACTTTGGGTAAAGTAGAAAATAAAATTCTCTCTAAGAGAGATTGTCTACTGAAGCCGACCGTGGTAAACAAATAAAACGAAAAGGAACTGTTTATTTACTGTAATCTTTCCGAAAAGAAAGTTAACTTGAGAACTATGAGCGTTGTTCATCACAAGTTTACCTATACTCCAGGGAAATAAGCAAAAAAACCTTGTTGGGGATTTTGAATAAACCAGGAATTTGACAACTTTTTTAATTAAGAGGACCTACCCGTTTACTGCCAAGGGTTCGGAACCGTTTTTTAATTAATAACAGTTAAGTGAAAAAACCGCAATTTTTTTCGTTTTTTTTAACTTTAAATAATTTAAATTTGGAAGCTTTTTTTTTATTTAGCTAATACCTCGACAACTAATGGCCATTGGCATGGTAGGTACAGTAATTTTGAACAGTTAGGTACCCAATAGTGCAATGTGTAGTGTGTGTGTTGAGTAAGTGTCTTGTTACTTTGCAAAGTCGACGTCATTGTCTTTGCAAAGAGACGCTAATTGTATCCGAACGTCTGCGGTCCCTCCGGTGAGTACCGATCCCACAAGAACAGAAACTATATTCATTTATTAATTTATAATAAATGAAAAATTTCTGACCCTGGTGAGATTAGAACCCACAACCTTTCGGATTTTTTCGATCCAAAGGCAGGCGCTCTTACCACTGAGCCACGGAGGGGGTGGAAGCTTTTTTAAAGTTTTAAAAAATCAAATTTTGTATTTTATGTCAAATATTTATAGGCAATAAGAGGACTCACAGGAAGAAGAAGCAAATTAGCTATGAAAACAAAATTAAGACTGATAAATAGCATTACACTGCCAATAATTACATACGCATCTCTTGCATGGGGTCACATAAGTCAAAGTAACAAAAAGAAGATACAAGCGCCACACAACAACTGCCTCAGAGAAGCTGCAAACGTGCCCAGATACGTCGCCGAACGGTTCTTATTTCGAGACCTAAAACAAATAAGAGTACTGGATATTATGGAGGAAGAAGCCAGAACAAAATTTGCTGAGCTAGAAGACCACCCAAACCGGATCTTGCAAGAGATATTAAGGTATGATGTGTACCATAGATGGAAACATAGGAGACCCAAACAACAAATATTAGTAAATATATAATAAAGGCTAGATAATCGTAGCTCTATCAAAATAAGACAACTTGCTCTGCTCACCTTTGGCATCTCATTATATTTATTAATGTTGATTTTTAAAATTTTCAGACATCCCTCAAAAAAAATATACAAAAAAAAACTTCAAAACGGCTTCAGCCACTAAACAAATCAATAAAATATTAACAATAGGCGAAAGCCACAAAAAAATATTAGTAACAAAACCCAAAAAACAGGCATGAGGGGCCAACATCTTCGAGCGCCGAGTCGTCGAACTGGACATAGCCCAGAGCGGGGACTCGGCGCCCGAGCAAGCAAAACAGATCGAAGATAAGTCACTAGAGATAGCGGGAATAGAGCGCCTCACGCTGGCCTGCATTGATCGCGGTAGGATTTCATATGGGAGTCCGTGTACCCAAGACTCCCATATGATAAGCACTTTGCTGATTGAGAGCCCCTATAGCGCATCAGAGTGCTATCGGGGGGTAAGTGGATGGTCTGGAGCATTGAAGCGGGGTGGAGTGATTCCTGCTTACGGGAGTTAATCCTCCTCGCCCCAATGAATTGTATCACCCGAATGTCATTCTCTAGGGGTGAGCAAGTCTCTCAGGCTGGGTTAAATCATTATGCTTGCTTGCTTGCTTCAAATATTTATAGTCAGGGATCCGAAGCTAGGTCGACTTTCACTTATCTGTTTACCGGATAAAACATTATTTTAATTAAATTTCATCGTTCAATCTTCGCTTGTCCACTGCTGGACATTGACCTCCCTCATAATTTTCCATCTATGTCGATCTTGTGCCTCTTTGCATCCAATTCCTATGACAACGTTTTAGATCATCAGTCCAACAGTGTTGGTGAACGACATCTGCTTCGGTAGGCATCATCTCTTGGTCTCCATTTCAGTAGCAGCTTTGTCCATCTATTATCTGTCATTCCAGCCATGTGACCTGCCCAGTTCCATTTCAGTGTTGATATTCTCTCTACTGCATCAGCCACTGCTGTTCATTGTCTTATCTGGCGGTTTGGGATCTTGTCTCGTAGTGAAACGTCCAACATAGCACGCTCCATTACCCTTTGAGGAACACGGATCTTTTGCACTATTCTCCTTGTCATGTTCAACGTTTCCGCAACGTAAGTCAACACTGGCAAAACACACTGATTAAAGGTTTTTCTTTTAAGGCATATTGGTGTGTCAGACGATTTGAAAATATGGTCCAGTTTGTTGAAGGTTGCCCAAGTCAGTCTTATACGACGGAAAAGCTCAACGGTTTATTTATCTCTTCGGTACCCCGTCAAAATAGCCCCGTCAAAAAAGCTCCGACAAAATAGCGCCGACATAATATCCCGCACACAAAATAGCTCCGACAAAATAGCCTGCAGACAAAATAGCCGCGGAATAATAGCCCGCCGACAAAATAGCCCCGACAAAATAGCCCCGACCAAATAGCCCCGACAAAAAAGCTCCCTTATAAATACATTTTTAATAAATAATCTACCTTATCCCTTATAAATCCCTTAATCCCTTAAAAATACATTTTTTCGGAAATGGTAATTATCCTCTATTCACATCTTAACTAAATCTTAACCACATTAAATAAAAATGGTCTTTTCAGAGAACTCGAGTCCTGTCTTTTCTGCCTCTTGGAAGTTTGAACATTTAATTTAAGCGAAAATCAATGTTTATTTGTGATATAAACATTTTTTCTGTTTTCGAGCAACAGTAAAATGCATTTTAAATTAAATAAATTACAAACATTCTTCTTTTTTGTCAAATAATTTAAATTAAAAAAAAATTTTTGGACACCTTGTATAAATAATTATGTAATTGTTTATATTACTAAATAGAGAATTACATAACATTTTAAATGAGCTAGCACACGACCTCTATTGTCATTTAAAAAAATCATCGGTTACGTCATCACAGCGGAGGAGAAAGTTATAATAGGAGGTGATTTCAATGCACATGTGGGCCAAGCCAAGACAGGATATGAAACAATACATGGGGGATTAGGCTTTGGAACTAGAAATGAAGCTGGAGATGACATGCTAGAATTAGCAACATCATTGGATATGGCGATTGTTAACACATTCTTTAAAAAGAGAGAAACTCAACTTATTACCTACAAAAGTGGACAACATCAATCCCAAATAGAAAACTTCATGACAAGGAAAGAAGACATACGTGAATGCAAGGACTGCAAGGTAATAGATAGTGAGACAGTAAGCCAACAACATAAGCTGCTTGTTCTGGACATCGAAGTAAAAAGCGAAACTAAACAAAAATATCGGAGAGGACCACAAAAAATCAAGTGGTGGATGCTAAAAGATGAGAAGGAAGGTCTATTCAGGGAAAGAATAGTAGAAAAAATATGTTGGAACATGAAAGGAAGCCCTAATACAATTTGGAGAAAAATGGCCAATATTATTAGAGAGACGGCTATTGAAATACTTGGGAAAACGTCAGGAAAGAAGTTTGAAGATAAAGAGACTTGGTGGTGGTCAAATGAAGTACAAGGAAAAATAAAAGAGAAGAGAAAATTATATAAAAAGTGGCAAGAAACCAGATCGGACATAGATCTTCAAAACTATATGGTCGCCAAAAAGGAAGCGAAAGTAGCAGTAGCAAAAGCTAAAGCAGAAGCGTATTCAAACCTATACGATCAACTTGATACCAGGAAGGCGAAACGAAGATATATAAAATAGCCAAACAGAGAGCAAAGAAAGCAAAAGATTTTAATCAGATTAGAGGTATCCGATATGAAAATAATAAAATACTAGTTCACGAAAGGGATGTCAAAAAGAGATGGAGAAAGTACTTTGACAGCTTATTAAATGAAGAATTTGACAGACAGCCTGTAGAGTCAACGGAGACAGTAGCAGCAATGGTCACCAAAATAACCAACGAGGAAGTGGCTCAAGCGCTTCAAAAAATAAAGAAAGGAAAAGCGTTAGGACCAGATGATATTCCTGGGGAAGTATGGATAGCATTGGGAGAGACAGGAACAAGGTGGCTAGCAGGTCTATTTAATAGAATTATGGAAGTTGGACAAATGCCAGACGAATGGAGAAGCAGTATACTGGTACCTGTTTACAAAAACAAGGGAGATATACAACAATGTACAAACTACAGGGCTATAAAACTGCTTAGCCACACCATGAAAATATGGGAAAGAGTAATTGATAGACGGATACGTGAAGAGACCGAAATATCCGAGAATCAATTTGGCTTTATGCAGGGTAGATCAACAACAGATGCAATTTTCATTATAAGGCAGTTGATGGAAAAATACAGGAGTAAAGAAACAAACGCTCATATGGTATTCATTGATCTTGAGAAAGCATATGATAGAGTTCCTCGAGAGATTCTGTGGTGGGCACTCAATAAGAAAGGAGTCCCTGGTGAATATGTAAAGATTGTGAGGAATATGTATGAGGGAGTAACGACTAGTGTTAGGACAGGTGTGGGAGAGACTGATAAATTTCATGTGAAAGTAGGATTGTATCAAGGTTCTGTGCTTAGTCCGTTTTATTCTCATTAGTTTTGGACCAGATAACAGCGAAAATACAGGGTAACATTCCATGGTGCTTAATGTATGCTCATGATGTCGTGTTAGTAGGAAATAGTGAAAGAGACTTAGAACAAAAACTGGAACAGTGGAGACAAGCTCTGGAGGAAAAAGGTTTAAAACTTAGTAGGACAAAAACAGAGTATTTGAAATGTTCATTTAAAGATGGAGCTACTATAAATAAAATGGTATCTTTGGATGGTGAAATGATTGTAAAAAGCAATAGTTTTAAGTACCTAGGATCGGTATTACAGAGTAATGGAGAAATAGATGGAGATGCATGCAGTAGAATTAGGGCTGGATGGATGAAGTGGAAAGAAGCGAGTGGTGTGTTGTGTGACAGAAAAATTCCAATGAAGCTGAAGGGAAAATTCTATAAAACAGCCATAAGACCAGCTATGATGTACGGAACTGAATGTTGGGCAGTGAAAAAGAAAGAGGAACAGCGAATGCATGTGGCGGAAATGAGAATGCTTAGATGGATGAGTGGAGTGACAAAGAAGGATAAAATTAGAAATGAGTATATTAGGGGAAGTCTAGGTGTGGCACCAATTGATGCCAAAATGAGAGAGCATAGGTTAAGATGGTTTGGTCATGTTCAACGTCGAGACGTTAACCACCCAATACGAAGAATATCTGAAGTGCAGCTTCCTGGAAGGAGTATTAGAGGAAGACCAAAGAAGACCTGGGGGGAGACCATAAGGCAGGACATGTTGGTAAAGGGGATTAACATTGATATGGCCCAAGATAGAATTGTGTGGAGAAATGCAATTAGGGAAGCCGACCCCGCATAGGGATAAGGCAAAGAGAATGATGATGATCGGTTACGTCATCACGTCCAGATGGATGACGTCACTAGTATGACATATATAACAGAATATCGTAATTTAAAAATAAAAATCGATGTATTTCAGCATTTTTCCTTAACGTCGCGGGTTTACGAAATAATGAATCTATTCCTTCCATTTGCACCATACTGTGCGTCTGAATGGCCGATATGAATGAGTCAGATTAAATTAAATTATTAGAAGAATTGTTTTACTGAGCAACAACATTTTTGTTTAATTTATTAATATATTGTATTTTGACAGCGACGTCCGAAGTGGAAGTCGAAACGTTAATAAAATAATTTTTTAAAGTAAATTGTGGCTTATTTCCCAATTAGAATAGTAATTTAAAATAAATGGTACTCCGTTAAAAGGTAAAACTTTTTATTGGAGGTGTTTTCTAAGAGGCTGTTTTAGCTGGGGCTATTTTAGCCGGGGCTGTTTTGACCGGGGCTATTTTGTGTGCGATCTATTTTGTCGAGGCTATTTTGTTTGCGGGCTATTTTGTGGAGGCTATTTCGTGGCCGGGCTATTTTGACGGGGCTTTTTTGACGGGGCTATTTTGACGGGTCATGTATCTCTTCCTATGCGAATCTCATGACCATGACCTAGGTATTTATAGGCCCAGGCTAACACCAAATATCGGAGGGCCAGGTAGTGCTAAAAGGAGACTGTACCTCCACACTATACAGTCCACCCTTCTCTACGGAGCTCCAGTCTGGGTCGAGGTTCTACGCTATAAGAAATATAGAGACGTGAATATAGAAACAAGGCGCAGAGGAAACCTCTGTTGAACGTAGTCAGCGCATACAAGACTACGTCTACCACGGCCTTACAGGTGATAGCAGGCGCCCCTCCTATCTACCTGCTAGCCAGGGAAAGAAAAACATTATACGAACAAGAAAACGGTCACCTTCCGGAGGTAAGAGCGGCTGCCAGAGAGCAGCTTCTCACGGACTGGCAGGCAGAATGGGAGGCGGAACATAACAAAGCCCAATGGACCAAAAAACTCATCCCGAATGTAGGGACGTGGTACGCTTGCAAGTTTAAGAGGGTTAATTTTTATTTTACTCAATTTTTAACTGGACACGGGTCCTTCCGGGCGTTCACTCACAGAATCGGCAAGACTGATGACGACGTGTGCCGGACATGTCACGTGAGGGAAGACGCAGAGCACTGTGTCTTCCGGTGTAGCGTCTTCGCTCTCGAACAGGCCGAGCTCAGGAACAGATTTGGTGAGGTAGGCCCAGATAATATAATTAACGTCGCGATCGAGAACAAAATAAATTTTGAATTTATAATTGACATCGTTACGGCCATCGTAAAACGTAAAGCGGCTATAGAACGGGTAGAACAACAAAATGGGTGAAGTGGGCCCTTAAAGTCAGCAGAAAAAAAAAAATAAAAAATTAGAAAAAAATAAAAATAACAGTAAAAAATAAAAAAAAAAAAAAGAAATTAAAAAAAAATACAAAAAGAATAGCACTCGTCTCAGTAAAATTTACAAACATCGTATACAGAGATATACCCCTATTCCCTTATCTTACGTTAAGAATAAGATTTAGTAATATCGTACATAGATACACATAACCTCAACCCCTACTTTATCTTTATTTTCAATTCAACACGTCACTTAAAGATCCCCCCCTATCCTCCTATCCGCTCTTAGGAAGGTGAGGATATGCAAGGTGAGCAGGGCTTATGCAAATCTTCTTGGGACCTACTTACAGACCGCGCGGAATATCCCTATGTATCGTTCACTAATGAACACGTCCAGGGATGTTCCGGGTCGGAAGAGGGGGTGGTTTTAGTTGGTAGGCGGCTGGTTATGGGGGGCACGCGGGGCGCATGAACCATACTCTGGTCTGTGGGGCCCAGCATGTTCTCCTCTCCTGTCCGAGTCCAACAGTACTAGGGACACCTTCCCTAGTCTGCTAAGAGCGTTCCACCTCAATCCAAAAAAAAAAAGGTATTTATAGGCCATTATCTGGTCTATGGATCTTGTTCCTACGCATATATCTTCAATGATTATAAGATTTGTCATCATCTGGGTTTTAGATATATTTATTTTCAATCCCTCTTTTAACAAGGAAATGTAGAGCAGATTTAAAAGTTCTTTAACTTCATCTATCCAATCAGCTATTAGTACAATATCATCTATTACCTATAACGATCGGATGGACAAGAGGTCACGGAAGCTGAACCAGAAGGATCAGGACGATATTATCCTTACATGGAATAGGGAATGACCGAAGATGGAAAGGTCCAATCGCTTACATTGACGATACGAAAACCACGTTGCTCAGTCGGAAGAGAAGTGGGTATGGTTCTTTGGGTTGGGCATCTGTTGCAATGAAAGATGTTAAATGAATAGATAATGATACGCAAATAGGGCTACTGAAAACGACAATAGACAAAAGATGGATAGATAACATTAACTGATGGTTTGACACTTGGACTCAAAGAAAACAGAAATACTGAATACACCAAACTAAAAGACAGAGCGCGACAGGAGTTTTGACCGCTAAACTCTCAAAGAAACAATTAACGAAACGTAACACAACAATAGAAAAATAAGCAACACTGCTACAACAAAACACCAATGTTCTAGTCTTGAGCTGTAAATGATAATTAAATAAAATGCAACATTGTACGTTTCCATGTAACCTTTATTAAAATATTCAATAAGGTATTCTGAATAAGGTAATACTCACTATTTATATAATATACACAGAGCGAAATAACTACAAAATTTTTGACAAAAAAAAGTAAACTTCAAATACATTGACTTAATAATATTTGGTCAACAGAACACAGACCGATAATAAACGACGTAGAATAGATGAATATAATTTCTAATGACTCTACTTACTATACTGAAAAAGTGAATAAATTGCTCAAAAAGAAAATTAAAAATAGATAATAGACACTTATATTTTGTCATCTATTCCACAAAAAAAAAACTTTTTTTGTTTTTATAAAATTATAAATATTATAGTAATTAAAAAAATTACATAATAAAAATGTCTATAGTTTAAACCAGAGGTTCCCAAACTACTTTTTCTGGTAGACCACTTTAAAAAATTTACTGGTTTCGGTGGACCCCCAGCAGAAGTGGTATTTCGTAGCTGTACACGTCAGTGGCGGGTCTAGAAAATTGCCTGGGGGTGCGCGGAACTTGGGTGGAAAAAATAAGACATTAATGAAGGTCGAACCGCCTTTTTCTTCTTTTTTTTTCAAAATATCATTCCAAGCGATTTTACAGTGATTTCAAATTTATTAAACTTTGCATTTTTTATCGTAAAGTATCAATGAAAAATATAATGTTTTAATAGAAGGGACTCATGTGATTATTAGGCATTATAACAAGTTTCTTTATTTAAAACATATTTTTCTGTAGAATACTGTTTTTTTACATTTACCTCCATTCCCAAAATACATGTTCTTCTATTTGGCTGAATATTTGCCCAGAGATAGTCAAAACACAGGACTTTAAGTTGTTAAAAGAATTTGTATAGTTTTACAATACAAGAAAAGTTACAAGAAAATTATATAGTCCAGTTGGGTTAGCATTTGATCTTGCGTGCCGAGCTACCCAAGCAAGATTCATTTTTCTAAGCTTTAGGAGGTCAATGGTAGTGTAAATTTAAAATCGCGAATGAATTCTGCCGTTGCGTTAGCCGCCATCTTGATTTTAAAGGAGCACCGTTTTTGCTCAATATCTCCGCCATTTTTAACTTTCCGACAAAAAGTGTAAGGACTGAAATTGTTGAAGATATGATTTCCTATAAGTAATTTCTTTTATCATAAGTTTTTTTGTGCCGTCGATATTTTCCGAGTTATGGGGGGAAATAGTGACAATTAGAGCATAATTATTGAATTATCTCGTTTATTATTATTTTTATAACAAAAATGTACTTATACAAAAATGAACAGAATTAAATTTTATACAATTTTAATCTCTTTAATTTTTTTGCTAAAATCAATATTTCAGGTAGTACGTATGCGGTAAAAGCGCGAGCAATAGACCTGATCGGTTTGATAGCAGTGGTTTTTGTTCAATATCTCCGCCATTTTCAACTTTTCGACAAAAATTTTAGGAACTGAAATTGTTCCAAATAAATCGTGTTTACAATAATTATTACAATTTTTAACCATTTTTTTCGTACGGTCGATATTTTCCGAGTTAATTGTACTTAAAGTAGACGCCTTTATTTTTGACTCTGATATTATTCCACGCAATTTTTTATATTGTAAAACTTTAAAAAAATATTTAACCACTTAAATTCCTGTGTTTTGGCTATATGTGGTTGGCTAATTTTCAGTCAAATCGAAAGACATGTTTTTGGGAATGGAGCAAAATATAAAAAACGGTATTTTAACGTTTTCTACACAAAAATAAAATTTTTAATCAAAATAACTTATTATAATGTCTTATAATGACATTTTTGATCCCTACTATTAAAACATTATTTTTTCCATTGATTTTCATTGATACATTACGAAAAAAATGGAAATTTGTTTAAATAATTACCAAATCACTATAAAATTTTCGTGGACCCCCACTTATAACTTGTGAACCCCCATTTTTATTTCACGCCAACGTAGACCCCCGTTGAATCCCTTGTGGACCCCTGGGGTCCATCTGGACCACTTTGAGAATTACTGGTTTAAACGATCACCCATTTTAAAATAAAAAAAAAAAAATAATCAATAATGACATAAACTTCACACTAAAAGTATGACCTACTTTTCAGAATGTCACTATCACAAACTGAGCGAAAACATAAAGTCGATGAACTTATTCCGCAAGAAAAAAACAAATATGTAGGTCTTTGCCCTGGACATGCGAAAGGCATATCTACTACCTTCTTCGGTAAGTAAAGGATGAGTAACTTACTTAAAACAGATGTCAGAGGGTAGCCCGTACCACAAGCATTTCTATCGGCTAGGGCAAGTCATATACCCAGCGGCAAAGTCGAAATAAAAGGAGCGACAGAGAATAGCTTTGGCTACAGTGTAATGTGGACGTAGATATTAGCGGTAGTAACTTGGGACCAGCCCTGTGAACAAAATTAATTATTCACAGCGAGTGTCCTATGAAGAAAATGGTTTTTTAAGACTTACCAGACGAATCCAGGCTGGTCTATCACAAAATAACTAACCTTCACCACATGACTAAAACGATTCTACTTACTGCAATAAAGTTTAACTCACGAATGCAACAAAATCTTAAGAATCCTCTAACTTACAAGGTTCGTTAGCGTCAGGACGTTACCCAATTAAAATCATGAGAAACCGTGAGAAATATCTAAAAACAGGTTTGTTAACACTCGTAAAGTGCTTAGCAATCCTAATTCTTAAATAATTTATTAGAGGCAAGGACGATATCTTTTACCCAAAAAGTTATTTAAGGCTCACACTTTGCGTGAGAATCGCATCTATCGATAGCAACACATGTGTTTCTGGGAAAAACACGGCGATAGATATTCTAAACTCTACAGGCAGTTAAGTCAAAAACCGTGAAGCGATAAAACTGAATTACAATCTACACTGGGAAGAATAAAATCGCTACAAACCTTAGATGGCTAAGGTTTTCTCCGTTTATGTTTATGCTCTTGTCTGTCAGTTTTGCTCTTTTACATATAATATATTCCAGAAGCGTAGTGAAGAGTTTCGGCGATATGGTGTCCCCCTGACGTACTCCACGTTATATCGGCAACTTCTGGGTTTGACGATCACCCACTCTATCACTGGCTGTTGCGTTTTGGTATATTTGTTTAATTATATTTATATACTGAAGAAATTTAATTTCTTATGCATTACATAAACTCTTACAATTAACTCATACGAAAAACAGAACATTTTCACACTTAGAAAATGCACTGTATATTAGGTTAGTACATACTGGATGTGTGTTAATTTAAGTGCTAGCATTTCTTACTACCAACTTCTCAAAATTCGTTAAATATGGTGTAAATTCTAATAAAATTTCTGAAATAAAGTGCTCGCCCTAATAAATTTTTGTAACAAATGTTGAAAGTTATCTTGAATTACAAATTTCGCAAGTAGCAGTTAAACCCGCAATATCAAATCCGACTTTTCATAAATCAAAACACTTTAATAAACTTTAATATTCATTGGGTTTCAACACAGACTTCGCTTTCTTACAGCCAATATATAATCCGCTTCTTTGAAAAATTCTCCGCTTTTGAAAGCTCCAAGTTTACCCCATTTAGCCTTTCGGTTTGGCACCGACAAATTGTGGTTATTAATCATCTTTCTGCTTAGTCAGCTGCTAATTGCATCATAAATATATAACTAGTGATCTTAGTGTTGTCGGCGTTAGCAGATGAAAGCTTCCTTCCGAATCCAAAAAGTAGGTTGTCATATTATGCTTGGAATTGAGATTGACGATGTGGACACTGGACTTTTTATTATTTCTTGGAGATTGTTTTTTAGATTAAAAATTATGTGATAATATTATTAGGCTATATTAAGTTTGATTTGGTAATTTTTCAGATTATATAAGATTTTTTTAACAGCATCAACCCCAAGGATTATTAACGGGATGGTTTATCATTATTTTAGAAAAGTCTTTTACACATAGCATATTTAAATTTACATAGATTCTTCTTGTTAAGGGAAGCGTCCACAGGTCCGCATCGTACGCATCGTACGCATCGGATTAATTTTTCATACTGCGTCCACTGTATCGGCAGCTATCGGATTGCCGATAACACTAACTGCTATGGTAGAAAAATTACTAAGGTAAACTTTAAAATTGGTTGTTTATTTAATGTAACAATTAATTTATGCATAATGCATATTAACTACATTTAGTGCAGTCATTGAAGGTTTTCACCTCCGATTTCGTTGAACCTCCATCGATTTTCATGAAAACTGGTGAGCAGATAGATTATACCTCAAGGAACAAAGGTGACATAATGCTAACTTGCGTTTTTACCCTGGGGGTGGATGCCACCCATTTTTGTGGGCGAAAATTACTTTATTAAAAATAATAACATAAATCGATAGAGGGACAAATTCTAACCAAAATTTGTTGTATAAAGTTATTAACATAAATTAACACTTTTTGAGTTATTAAAGATCAAAGATTTTATTTTTTCGTAAAAAAATGCATGTTTTAAAGCTGTTTTTCACGTATAACTTAAAAATTATAAGCTTTTACAAAAAAGTTATTAAAGAAATCTATCCAAAATTGAAGATAATAAAAAATTGAATACACTCTTTACTTAAAGAACTACACTAATGTTATTTCAAAGTGAGTAATCCAAAGTATTTATGCTTAAATAACGGGAAACGATGCATTTTATAAAATATATCTGCTAAAAACTTGTCAAATTACTTCGGAATACCTACCAAATAAGCTTCAGAAGAAGTTGATAGCATCACAATTAAGCAAGTTATGATGAAAATAAGAGAAACCTTTTAAATTTTTTAGGAAAAAGTGAAAAATAAAACAACGCCATTTCCACAAAAATTAAAATTTATAGTAATCCTTACAAGAATTTCTTTGTATTAGCATAGATAATGATTTTAACAATTTTCTCCGGTTTAGAATGCACATTTTTGAAAAAAGATTTAATTTAAAAAAATCAGAATTTTTAAAATTATCGTCACTATACTTTTCTTTTAATAATAACTCCAAAAATACTCAATATACGTAATAAATTCTATATAACCAAATTTTAGTTTGTTCTATAGCAAATATTTGATCTGTTTTACTGTTTCTGTAGGGTGAAAAATAACCGCGATAGAAACGTTTAAAGCTTAAATTTTGCTGCGAGAACCATGCAACCGTGGCTATTTAACCTTTGATTTTTAAAAAATTAATAGGTTTAAAAGATTAAATTTACAGTGTTTTAATAGCCTTTGGAATTATCTCTTAAATCGTTGTTAGGTGAACCTGATGTCGTAAAAATTAACGGAGTTATTTAAAAAAAACTATAACATTTTTTTGAAAAATTTTTAAAAGATAAAGTTTGAAAAATTTTTGGAGCATAAATTTTAATGTAATCAACTTTTTGGCAGCTTATTTGATAGATATTTCTATGTACTTTCACAAATGTTTAATAAGTTTTTGTTATAAAATGAGTCATTTTCCCGTAATTTAAACTTAAATACCTAGATTTGGGCACTCGCCGAAAAAAATATACATTTCAATAACCTATAACTCACTTTTAGTTAAAAATAAAAGGTTTTTTTAGCAAGGAATTTATTTAATTTTTTATTAGCTTCAATTTTAGTAATGGTATATTTTTTGTAAAAACTTATAGTTTTTGAGTTATTTATGAAAAAACGGTTAAAAACATGCATTTTTCTCACGAAAAATTAAAATATTTGATCTTTCATAACTCAAATAGTTTTGATTTATTTTAATAACTTATATAACAAATTTTGCTTATAATTGGTCTCCCTATCTAACAATGAGGTTATTTTTAATAACATAATTTTCACCCCCGAGGGGTGGCATCCATCCCCAGGGTAAAAGCACAAGTTGGCACCATGTCATCTTTGTTCTTTGAGATATCCGCTAACCACTCACAAATTTTCATGCAAATTGATGGAGGTTGAACGAAATCGGAGGTAATAGCTCATATCCACCTTCAGTGACTGCACTAATTTATTAGTATGGCAAAATATGATATTTTAATGTATCTCTTTAATAATAAGAAATCCCAAAAACGTAAAATATATAGTTATTTTTTAAATCTCCACAAAACAAAACATACTTACTAGGTACAACCTGATATCAAAAGAAAGCCTGTAATATTTACTACAAAATGCAATACTATTATACACGGTGTACCATTTAAAAAAGTGAAAAACAATTGTATTTGCAAATAGTGATCACATTGTATATTATATTGATATACCTATGTCAAAGATATTAAATTATTAAAAAAAGACACTATTCTGGTAAAACTCTCATATGTCATTTTAAATATTTCGAAAATTATTAACTTTAGACCTATATACAAACTCAAACAACTCTTACACAAACTCTACATATTTAAAAAAAATACATTCAGAAATGATTTGTAAACATTTTTTATCGGCATAGTAATATTACAGCTTATAAACCAATTCTCTCGGTAGACCGCAAGCTATAGCAGAAACACGACAGTAGACCGCATAGTAGCACCCATTTTAATTATTCTAACATCTAACTAATTATACATAATTTGGTTTTAAAGGAATACACAAAGCTGTTAAAATTTGATTTAAATGGAAAATAGTAAAATCAGTAAAAGTTTCCTTAAAGATTAATTATTAAAGTTGCCTTTCTGAAATCGGTAAAATACTTTCTGTGTTTTTAAACTATGTACTTGTAACACACTTTGCTTGCTTTTTCATCTTTTGTGAGGGACAATGAAATATCTTGCATCAACTTTACACTTCTCTCAGGAACATCATTAATAAGTCTAATATTTTTTAAATAATTCATTGCATTAAGATAGAAAAATGTATTTTTTTTAACGAAAATCATTTTCATAGTTGGATACTCAAGATATCTTAAAAAAATTCCAACAAACATGAAAAATGAATAATAGTTATGATATTTTTATCCCCATAATCAACTTTTCATGGACTGTAATATTTTTTCCTGAATATACCTATATATAAAATAAAAGTTAAAACTGAGTTTACTTATTTCATTACAAAGAAGACGATCGTCAAATGCAAAAAGCCGAAGATTAGCTCCAACTGGACCAAGCGAAATTCCGAACAGAGCTAGTGGGGCGCATCTACTGATCGGCATTCCGAATGATTCATCGGCACGCATCGCAAAAGTTGCCTCTCGAAGCAATCCTTTGGCATAGGGCTTTTCATTTACAGTCATTTGTTTCGAGCTCCTGTCATGTGTCACATAATATTAATATATCTACGTCATACGTTATTGGTATATACCGATGATACACAGCAAAGACGTATGACGTAGATATATTAATATTAGGTGACACATGACAGAAGCTCGAAACAAATGACAATCGATGAAAAGCCCTATTGCCGATGATGCGATCCGTACGATGCGGATCAGTGGACGCAGTTACATAAGTTTTTGTACAAGTCAAACTAAAATCCGTTGTGTACGATGCGTCTGATTCGTACGATGCGGACCTGTGGACGCTTGCCTTTAAAGTGCCCTCAATGGGATACTACAGTTGCAAACTTTTCTCTGTCTTCGGCTGTTCTTATTAACTCCTAAGAATTTAGCCGTGTCTATTGTCGGATGTTTTATTTACGATACTATTTGTTTAATATGTCATCTGTTAGCAAGTTTTCTACCTTGTTTAGACCTTGTGCACGTTCCTGAAGGGGGATGATGTTGGATCAGTTTGGAACACCAAAATGGCTGTACCATCACCAAATGTCGCAAAAGTGGTAAGTAGTGTTGGTGGCACGTCTGCAGAGGATCGGTCCACGCACGCAAATTTGTGGAACTCCTGAATTTATTGAATGCAACTCTGTATTTTCACTTCCATCTTTTATTTGGAAGTGCCTATCTGTCAGGTATGATTTTAGAAGTTGAAAGTGGGGATGAAGCAGTAGCTTCTTTAGTTTATCTTACAATCCTTCATGTCACACCTTGTTAAAAGCCTGATAACTATCGCGGAAAGCTGCCCAACAATAGCTTGTACATACTATTCAGGTCCTTATTGATTTAATTTACCACTCTATGAACTTCCTTTCTTGTCCACTGTTTATTGCGGAACCCGAATTGGTGATCTAGAATTACCTTTTTTTTTGGTCTATTATAGTATTTAGCCTTTTACGACGACCTTCAAACTAAAAGTTTATTTTATTTGGCGCCTACAGACCCATCATCTGTACCTAGTGTAGCGGCGCGGTTATAATTAATTTGTTGAAATGAGTGAAAAAGAATTTCGATAACAAGTCAAGTAATCTGATAACCGAGGTATTCAGTACAAAACCGGCGCCGCTAAGAAAATATTCCAATAATTTGTCGCAGATAATCTATTCCTTTTCAAAGAGGCTTCGCAAGAACACTGGTTCGGATCAAAACGAAACGAAAAGGTGGTGTAAATATTAATATATTTACACCGGAGTATGGGTAGATTGACCTCATACGGGAAACGTTGAAATGAGATAAAAAGAATTTCAACAATGAATCAAGTAATCTGTTAACCGAGGTACTCAGTACCAAACGGCGCCGCTAGAAAAATATTCCAATAATGCGTCGCAGATTACCCATATGAAACGTGTCATTTTGTACTCTAATACAGAGTATGGTATACAAAATTGAAAATAATCGTTTCGTTTTGATTCAATTTGAGTCTCTAGCACCTGATATTTCGGAATCTATTCCTTTTCAAAGAGGCTTTGCCAGAAGACTGATTAGGATGAAAACGAAGCGAGAAGGTGGTGTAAATATTAAAATATTTACACCGGAGTATGGTTGGACTGACCTCTAACGGGGACCGATGAAATGAGTGAAAAAGAATTTCGACAACGAATCAAGTAATCTGTTAATCGTTTTGATCCAAATCAGTCTTCTTGCGAAACCTCTTTGGAAAGGAATAGATTCCGAAACATCAGGTGTCAGAGGATGGCAAGAGACTCGAATTGAATCAAAACGAAACGATTATTTTCATTTTTGTTATACCATACTCTGTATTAGAATACAAAATGCACGTTTCATATGGGTGACCTGCGATGCATTATTGGAATATTTTCCCAGCGGCGCCGTTTGGTACTGAGTACCTCGGTTAACAGATTACTTGATTCGTTGTCGAAATTATTTTTCACTCGTTTCATCGTTCCCCGTTAGACGTCAGTCTAACCATACTCCGGTGTAAATATTTTAATATTTACACCATGTTCTCGTTTCGTTTTAATCCAAATCAGTCTTCTTGCGAAGCCTCTTTGAAAAGGAATAAATTCCGAAACATCAGGTGTCAGAGGATGGCAAGAGACTCGAATTGAATCAAAACTAAATGATTATTTTGATTTTAATTAATTTGTTGTTGATTAAATTCATATAATTAAGTAAAGTTTATGAGAATATCGAAAACTCAAAGAAGTAACTAGAATTTCTTCATTAACGGATCCAATGTCGAACGAGTCGACCAATATGCATACCTTGAAATAATGATCAACTCCACAGGAGATTACTTACAGAAAATCAAAATCAGAATAGAAAAGGCTAGAGAAAATTTTAATAAAATGAGAGAAGTGCTCTGCACATGAGATTTGATGTTGGAGCTAAGGGTTAGGTTGACTAGGTGCTACGTTTTCTCGACTTTGTTTTATGGAATGGAAGTTTGGACTTTAAATGCGGCATCAATGAAAACACTAGAATTATTCGAGCTGTGGGTGTACAAGAGACTTCTGAAAATATCGTGGACAGAACACGTCACAAACAAAGAGGTTCTGAGAAAGATGAGAAAAGAAATGGAAATCTTAAATACCATCAAAACAAGACAATTAGAATACTCCGAACATATTACACGTGAAGGTTACACTTACTCCAATTGATAATGCAGGGTAAGATTTAAGGAAAAATAAGCATAGGGAGACACAGAATATCGTGGCTGCGCAACCTGAGAGAGTGGTACGGATGCACATCAAATGAACTTTTCAGAGCAGTTGTCTCTAAAGTGCGAATAACTATGATGATGGCCGATTCCGTCACGGAGATGGCACTTAAAGAAGAAGATGTGATATTATTTACTATTCCTATTGGGAATTAACCACAATTTCACGTTTATTAAACGCTTTTCTTTATTATTTATTTTTATCTTTACTTCAATAGTTTGCATCAAATTTTTAGACGTTAATTTGACTGACTTTTCTTCGATGCAAATGAATGAAAATTTGAAGACATATGCATTCGCAGGAACAATACACAAATAGTCAATAATTTTTTTTATGTTTATTAATTGTTTAAATAAAAAAAAACGATTTTAATGGAAAATGTTTAAATTCTCTTGTTATTTACAATGTAGAAACTTGAAACTTTTACGGATTGTAGCTAATGATATGAACTATACATAATTTCACTTTTTACGTTAATTGTTTACGTTATGCTTAATAAGTAAACAATAAAGTTTCAAATTTTGAACGCTCGTATATTTGTTTATTTATAAATCGGCTTTTATTCGTGTCAAATTTCAATATGATACGAAACAAAACTTCAACCAAAACTCGAATTCAAAAAATCGTATTTTTATCGTAGTCTTAGAAAAACTACCGGTAGAGACGTTTTGTGCTACAATTAACATTAGAATTAGTTTTGTCGTATTAATTAAGTAAACGCTTTTCTTTAGTTCAGTCGTTTGGGTCAAATCTTTGGACGTTAATTTGACTGTCTTTTCTTCAATTCAAATGACCAAAAATTTATAGACATATGCATTCGCGGGAACAATACACAAAGAGTCAATAAATTTTTTTTTGTTTATTAGTTGTTTAAATAAAAAAACTATTTTAACGGAAAATGCTTAAATTCTCTTGTTTTTTACAATGAAGAAACTTGAAACTTTTACAGATTGTAGCTAATTATATGAACTATACAAAATTTCACTTTTTACGTTAATTGTTTACGTTATGCTTCACAAATAAACAATAAAGTTTCAAATTTTTTGCCGATTCCGACTACTTTTCATGTTTTTACATCATATGTTTTATACATATTTTAATATACATGACGATATACCTATTTTAATGTTTAAAAAGTGTAAGACTAAAAAGTAAAAAATAAAAAAATACGAAAAAAATATTTTTACGAAACGCTTTTCTTTAGTTACGAGTGACTAAAATTAAACATATTATAAAAAAACCAACTAAAAAGCAAAAAATAAAAAATTTTTTAAAAAATCTAACACATTCGTTAAAGAAAAGCGTGGTGCGAAAACCGTTTATTCGAAGAAGACGCGCCACGCTTTTCTTTGACGAATGTGTTAGATTTTTTCAATTTTTTTTTTATTTTTTGCTTTTTGGTTAATTTTTTATGATACGTTTAATTTTAGTCACTCGTAACTAAAGAAAAGCGTTTCTTAAAAATATTTTTTTCATATCTTTTTATTTTTTATATAATAATAGTGTCCCGTTTTATACCTCTGACGCGGCTTTGGGATTGTAGCAGGGTAGTTTGCTATATCTAGGGCCTACTACAAGGAAGGCAACAGGGCCTGTGCTACGCTTCAACCGTCTATTATTTCCCCTGGTTTTACCCAAGGTACTCATTTTTATTCGGGCTTAGTCGACCTGGGGCCTATAGACGTTTTAAGAATGTCTAGATGTTCTCGGCGGCGCTGGGTTTCGAACCCTGGCCTACCAGCATGCGAGTCAGACATCCTACCGCCTGAGCTACGCCGGCCCTACTTATTTTTTATATAACATTCATAACTTTAATAAGAACAATAATTTCATTATTTTGTTGATGCATTACAAAATTCGAGCTTCCTGAATTTTTTTCCAACATCAATTTTCAAATTTTACGACATAATAAATAATTCAGCAGGTAAACAACTGTTAAGCCGACAAAATATCAAATTTATTCATATTTTCTTATACTTATACGTACATGTCGCACAAATATTGACTTTCATAAAAGTACTTCAATATTGAATCTCCGAGGCACACAATTTATATAAGAGGATATGTGACGAATAACAATGAGATATCGCAGAAGAACAGATGTTAAAAGAATAAAGGAGCCATGAAGCCAACGGCACAGATCTTGAATATGTTGAAAATAAATTTTCATGTTTTATATTAAAAAAAAAAAAACTTGAAGGCAGGTACCCAGCTCCGACTGAAAAAATTACTTAGTTCAAAAGTACTGTGTAAAAATTATACAATTTTTTAATTGTTTGAAAATTTAACGAATTGGCATTCTACTTACTTTGCATATTTCTTACAAAAAACTTAAGAAGCTTATCAAGCTATTAAGAATTAAATACATTTTTCTATTAGAAGACTCAAATTAAAAGGCATTTAGCTATAACCAGAGTAAACATCCATACATGTCTAGTCCATATATGGAAAAGAAAACTCTGTTTCTTTGCGAATTTCTGTTCAAAAATGTCCGCGATACCGTTATAAGATCATCTGTTTCATTCGACGTGTTCTTTATAAATAAGGATAATCATTTTTTAATAAAACATATGTTAACAAATGTTTTTCTTCTAGGAACGAATTTTCGTTGAAATAAATAGTTTTGGCTCTATCCTATAAGAATTTATTGATTGCATTTTTAACATTGATATGATTTTATTATTTGTAATTTAGATATCTTTTGGTGTGTGTTGATTTTCTATACACCTGAATCTCATATCCAGTATTCTTCTTGGAGGTTAAAGCAGAGAGAAAAGGTGGTGTGTTATTATATTATTTTTCTAGTCCATGGTAAATGTTATTGCCTCTTCATTGTCGTTTATATTATTTAGGAATGTGTCCAACAACTCGGATCCATGAGGCCATATTGAGTACACATCATCTACATATTTTCATACTGTGAGTTTTAAATTTTGCTTACAAATAATATTTATTTCGAAATCTTTCATAAATATATTCGCTAATAATGGAGATAAAGTGGAGTCCATTGCTAGACCAAAAGTTTCTCAGTACATATCTAGTATAACTGACACATTTAGTCTTATTCTAATTGTCAGTGTATCATCATTCTCTAATTTGATTCTTATTAGTTATAAATTCTTTTTTAATGGCACATTTGTAAATAAATTGTTTATTTAAAACCTTACTAAAATAATATTTAAATTAAATTCAATCTCAGATAATTTATTTAAATATGTTTATTTAAAAAGTTAAAATTTTTAATCTTGACCTGCCGTCGTTAGTGTTGAAGAAAAGTCTTTTTCTTTTCTTCGTTATGTTATAGTATCCTATCTTTCTTGGCATGGCGATCACTGATCAATGTTGTATATTTCAGACACCAGACCTGTTGTCTTTCTTGTCCTCTGTTCTCTTAAATTTACCTTACATTATAACCTAAAAATCTAGAACACAATTTTTGCCATTATTCTGCATTTAACTGTAGTAGCGAGGGAGTGTTGAGAAAAAATCAGATTGGCGTTTTAGACAGATATATCCTCTGGGTTTGGAACACGTCTTGGGGAACTAGATGTCAAAAATAGCTCATAAACTTGATACAAGAGTATCATCTACAAAACAATTTGATTCATAGCCAGCCTTAGGAGTGCCGAAATTCAATATGTTGGTGACTTGTTGAGAGTCTAGACCCGAATACTTAACTCAGCTACCAAAATATAGCCCTTTAAAAAAATATGGCCTTTATATTGGGAAGATGTGCTGAGAGAGCTGAAGTACGCAAAAAATAAGTACCCGTCAAATTAGAATCATAATAGGCTTCGCTATCGCGCATGCACTAGTCAAACGACACCAGCATACAAAACTATATTTCACGGAGATATAAGTTGCAGACTATGTGGCGTAGAATCTAAAATATTTAACCATATTTTGCATGATAGCATGATAGATCATAGTCGTCAAGCCCTTCTTGGCGACTGGTAAATGACTGAAAACAAATGGTACGCTTCACCAGAATTGTTTAAACTGGCATGAGGGTCCAGAATTGCGGATCAGATGAGGATTATTAGAATGAAATACAATAAGCCAAGTGGCTTTAGACCAGTGAATACCAGATGGCTTCCAGAGAAAAATATGAATCAATGATTTCACATCATTGGCGTCCCCAACTATAACCATTATGTCAAAAATTCTCTCTACAATCTCTCCAGTGTGACCAACATTTACGATGTATATACAGTATGTCCCTGTTAGTTGTATCCATATGGAAAACTTTTTTATTATTAATTTTACGAAAAAAAGTTATTTTTTATTAAAAGTTCTGCATGGTCCAATACCTTCCAACCAGCTTCCAACGAGATTTAACCATCCAATATCAATTTTTTTGAATTTCACTTTTTTATCAAAAAGTTTGAATTTCACTCAAGAGTAAAGTAGCTTTATTTTTTTACAATATTGAAAATTGCTATTATGAAACGTTGTTTGGAATTAAAAACTATATTCTAAACTAAATTCGCTCTATCGAGATTCACTTTGACACTGACGTTAGTAATTTCTTTTTTTGGGAAATTCAGTTGTCAGAAGTGACTGGAAATTACTACACAACCAACGCACCTGCTCATAGTCAATACTATTAATAGTAAACAGACATAAAGTAACATAAAACTTACGCCAATCAATAATTATTTATTTACACAATTATAATGTATTGATAACAAATGAGAAAATTATTTATTGTACAAAATAAAAATATTTTGTAGAAATAAACTCCACAAAATTTTATGAGTTTAGTAGACACTCCCACTAAGTTGATTTTAGTTAATAAAGTTAGTTTAATTAAGTTGATTTTAGCAGTTAATAGTGTGAGGTAGGAATTTTTGTGTTGTATGTTTCCTATTCCGAATGTGTCAAAGTGAATCTCGGTAGAGCAAATTCAGATTAGTATGCAATTACATCCTTCTAATTGAAAACATTTTTTTTTTGAAAAATTATGGATACCTAACATTATTTTCAGTTATTTCAATTCAGATAACTCTTTTATTATTAATTTTAAGAAAAAAAGTGATTCTCAATAAAAAATTCTGCATGGTCTAAAACCTAAAATATAACCATCTTATGTCAAATTTTATTAATCTTATACGAGGTATGTCAAAAAATATGAATTTCGCTCAAGAGTATTTTTCACATCGAAAATTGTTATTAGGAAAAGTTATTTAGAATTAAAAACTATGTTTCAGTATGTAATTAGATCCTTCTTATTGAAATATTCTGAGCTATAAAGGTACTTTACTTCTGATCTAAATTTATCTTTTTTTACCTACCTCGTATAAAATTGATAAAATTTGATATGATAAGATGGTTGTATTTTAGGTTTAAGACCATCCAGAACTTTTTATTAAGAATCACTTTTTTTCGCAAAATTAATAATAAAAGAGATATCAGAATTGAAATAACTGAAAATAATGTTAGTTATCCATAATTTTTCAAAAACATTATTTTTTTAATTAGAAGCATGTAATTGCATATTCGAATATAGTTCTTAATTCCAAACAACTTTTCATAATAGCAATTTTCAATAGTGTGAAAATTAAAGCTACTTTGTTACTCTTGAGTGAAATTCAAACTTTTGACATACCTCGTATAAAATTCATAAAATTTGATATCTGATGGTTTTGGACTATGCAGAACTTTTTATAAGGAATAACTTTTTTTCGTAAAATTAATAATAAAAAAGTTTTCCAGATGGATACAACTTACAGGGACATACTGTATAACCAGCAAAATCTTTAATATCGATAATCGGTACGTCCGTGGCTTATCTTATATTATCATTTCCAGGCATGGTACCTCTTCCAGTAGAAGGACAGAACCTGGCTAGTGGCTAACCAGCTGCTCTCGTTTGTCTTACGTTTATTCTAAAAGTACATATCGATAATATTTGTCGATGGTGGTATCATTCATACACAAATCAATATTTTGAGATACAGTAGTTTAGAATTGAACAATATCTGCACGAGAAGACAAACAGTGGTAAAATTGTATAATATCGCCGCTCTGTTATGGGGTTAAAATATTTTCCATTCAGTACCTAATCATTTCTACTTTTTGAAGTTATACTTCTTTACGCGCGATATGAGGGTGAATTTATATATGTTAAAACCTACGATTCCGGCGCATGCACATTATAAGTTTGTTCTGATTGGATGTTCAAACGACATGTCAAAAATTATCCAATATGGCAGCTGTAGCGCAGCTGTGGTTTGGACGGTTGACGGTTTGGTTATGTATGGTTGTTGCGTTTTAAAATTTGTGGGAAGAGAAACAACAAAGGTTAGTTAATAGTTATATTGCCTTTTTAAATAGTTTTCATATAATATTTTTGAAGTTATACTTCAAAATGTTTTAATTTATGTATGTATCAGTCCAGAAAAGGTGTGGAAAGAATATATTAGTGTTTTTAAATATATTTTTCTACAAACGTGTTAAAAATGCAATTTTTAGAACTCCATAGGAGCGTTAAAAATGCTACTTTAAGGCACTAGTGCTTTAAAATTTTTAAGGCACTGCAGTTAAAAGTAAATTGTCAAATTGTGAAACGTCAAAATATTTATATTTCATTTATTAACATTAATATTAACTTGTGCAATTTGAACAAGGTTGTTTAAAAGGTTTTTTATTATAATTTTGTGTCTTTGGATTTGTCTTCCTTGGGCGTACAATAATAAAACATCTATTTTTATATTTCACTTGTCACCGTGATGTATAATTATGTATATCTGAAAAGTAAGTAGCATGCGGCTTGATGGCCTTGTTGGTAGCGCATTGGACCAGAGATCAAAAAATCGCGAGATTGCGGGTTCAAATTCCGGACGATTCATATTTATTTCTTTTTTTTTAATATTTGGCATTGTTAAGTTTTGGTTCATTTTTGGTAATTATTGTTAATTTTTTGTATTGTAACTGTTAAGTAGGTATATTTATTTCGTTGAAATTATATTATAATAGAAGTATAACTTCTTACGTGCGTACAAAGTACACACACATTCTTTTTTTTTTCTCAAATTTGCCGGTGAAATTAATCGGTTATTGAGAGTCTTGAAGACGGTATAGAAATTTATTTTAATACTTTAGTTATAGGTCTGGATCCCGCGTATGAAAAAAAAGTTGATTAATAGCAAGCTGAAAATTTGTTAATAGCTTAAGGGTAGTCGGATAAACTTTGGAACACTGGAACAGGGGCAGTTTTAATTGTGGAACAGGTTAAAAATTTGGTCATAAAACCTGTCATAATTCCTGTCATTTGACATATTCTACAAATTCCACTCATTAAAACGCCCATTTGGTGATAAATAGCAGTCTGATTTTTGCATGAGAGTTTAATCTCTCTTCGGAGAGTTTAAGTCTGTTCTGTCGGACAAAATAAATGTGCCGTTTTCGTGGTGTGACCGTTCCAAATTTTTAACCTGTTCCACAATTAAAACAGCCCCTGTCCAGTGTTCCCATATATCAAAGTTTATCCGACTAAACACCCTTAAGCTATTAACAAATTTTCAGCTTTCTATTAATCAACTTTTTTTCATACGCTGGATCCAGACCTATTATTACGGGTATATTAATCTCTAACGGAACTTTTGATACACTTTACGATGCCGTTAATTTAAACTTCAATTGAACTGCATATAAATTTAGTTATGCTTGTTGCAGCAGTTCCAATTTACGCGTGATGAAAACGCGTTAAATTCTCTTTGACATACCAGCCAGAACTTACCCAGACATTGTTACGCACACTTACCCTCAAGTTTAACTGTAATTGGTAATTAAATCATTAACATTTAATTAAATAGTAGTAAATCCGTCTTCTCTTATTCTCGATTCTTGATTTCAAAGCACTTAACTCCTCCAGTCGTTATGTATTTGATCAGAGACGGAAATGGAGTACATTTTCAGGGGGAAATTTATTACATAAGACTTTGTGGGTAATGGTTAAATTTAATTATAACAGTAATGGGTAAGTACATAAACTGGATGAATAACATATATCCTATAAATTTTCCCAGATTTAAACAATAATTTACCATTTTAATTTTTATTTTAATAGTGAATTTTGTGTCTGAGACTTTTCGCTTTTCTTTAAGAGATGTCCGTGCGGCGGATTTTATAGCCCAGGAACCGAAGCTTTTCACCTCGCAATTTTTACAGAATGAATCGATTTGCTTGAAAATTTGAGAATAAGTAGTGGATAGTCCAAGGATCAAAATCTATATGATGCTGAAAGGTGCTTTTACAATGGGGGTGGTTGCCACCCCATCTTGTGGTGGAAATTTTTTATTATATTTTGGCTACAAAACATGATAAAAACGTTCATTCTAAGCAAAAAATGTTTTATACATTTTTGGATAAAATTAATTGTTTTCGATTTATTCGCTATCGAAAGTGTTAGTTTTATATCGAAAAAATCAATGTTTTACCAATTGTACTCATTTACGATTCACTCCATTTTTGCCGTAGAAAAAATTTTTTCAAACCAAGTTCTTGGGAATTAAACAACCTACAATTTCACATGTAAACCTTTTTTGTCGTATCTGTTATGCTAATCTTTCTATTCTGAAGAAAATTGCATTTTTTACCAAACTACAAAAATTCGTTATTCGCTTTTAACTCTAGTTTTTTAAAAACTAATAATTTTAAGGCACTTAAACTTCTAGAATATATTAATAATATATAAACAAAGAAAAATGAATCAGACCAATGACTAAAAACACCGCTAACTTACATTATTATGCTTCCAATTGGAATCCTGCTTTTTTTTCACAAAAATATATTGATTTTTTAACCGTAACTTTTTAATTTTTTATATTAGAAATTTGTTAAAAAAGAATTTTGTAGGTTTTTATAAGACCTATAAGCGTATTATTATTAAATCTTTAAAAAGTCCTCAGTTGCAAAAAGAGGTGACCCTGAAAGGGTTGCTAAAGATGGTTTTTGCATGTTATTACAAGTTTTAATTGTCAATAGTTCACTGAATTTTTGCCGTAGAAAAAACTTTTGCAAACCAGGCTCTTGGGAATTAAATAAGCTACAATTTTATTTTTAAATATTTTTTCGTATCTCTGATGCTAATCTTTCTATTCTGAAGGAAAAGCCATTTTTTTCCAAACTACAAAAATTTGTTATTCGCTTTTAACTCCATTTTTTTAAATACCAATCATTCTAGGCCGGTCAAACTTTTAGAACCTATTAATAATACATAAATAAAGAAGACCAAATAAGGTCAATGACTAATTTGAATTAGGGTGGTGATAAAGGCGGTTGCTTCCGAACAGTTTTTCGCTGAAAAAAATAGGGACTGACATTCTTTTCATTATGTCACTTAATTTTTGAGCTAAAGATTTTTTTTCTGTTTCTGGAGATAGATATTTTAAAATACTTTAAATTAGTTTCAACAAGTTATCCTCGAAGAATGCATAGTTTTCCCGTCTTTTGACTTTGAAACTACAATATTTAGCATTTGACCAAGAAGAGCTAACATATAATAAAGTATAGCTTTAAGAAAATTAAAAAAAAAGATTTTGTTTATTTTTTCAAAACGTACATTTTTGTTAAGTAAAGTAGTTTTGATAAAACGAAAACTTTTGGAGTTATTAGCAGAAAACTTTATAAAAAAATTGATTTTTTCGATATAAAACTAACACTTTCGATAGCGAATAAATCGAAAACTATTAATTTCATCAAAAAAATATAAAACGTTTTTTGCTTAAAATGAATGGTTTTATCAACTTTTGTGGTCAAAATATAATAAAAAAATTTCCACCTCCCAGATGGGGTGGCAACCACCCCTATGATAAAAGCGCCTCTCGGCATCATATAGATTTTGACCCTTGGACTATCTACTACTTATTCTCAAATTTTCAAGCAAATCGATCCATTCTGTAAAAAATTGCGAGGTTTTGCCCTATTTTAAGCTTGGACTATTAAACTATTTTTAAAATTCTACATCAATAGACAGTTTAGTTTCGTTTTGCATCAGAGGTGTGTACGCAGCTCCACTGAGGACGTCGTAAGCCAGAAACAGCTGTCTGGCGATTGTGTATCGCCTCTGAATGGAAAGGAAAAATAAACTGTCTTTTCCACTTCTATGTTTAGATTTGAGTACTAGGAACTTTCTTTCGGACCGTTTTTCCTAGACGAATGAAAGCGGAATGTGACTGCATATTATATAGTCCTTGTCGCTGTCTTTAATCGTCGTCTCCTCGAATAAATTTATTCATTGCCTTGACCAACAATTCTTTTTTAAACAATGGGATTACGTTAAAATATTAATTAAAGTTCTAACATATAGGCTAACGTCTAACTAGATATGGGTCATTTCATGAATATACGACTCTCTGGGATTATCGCGACAACGAATATTTTAGTGTACAACATAGGAAGTACGAAAGTAAATTGCTCTAATAATTATTCCAATAAACAGCAATGCAATTTTCAATTTACTTTCATTCTTCTTATTTTACACAGCAAAATATTCGTTGTCGAGATAATCCAAGAGGGTCGTATATTCGTGGAATAGAGTATAACTTTTGTTTAACGGAATAAACCGAGTTCAAAAAGGACATTACTGTAAGCTTTCATATGTTGCCTATGAACCACTAATTAAAAAAGTTAACGGATATTGTACAGCATCATCCATTGCATTCGTGAAATATCAAAAACTTTTGAAAGCGAAAAATAATGGATGATATCTTCACAGTATGTAGCTAAAACAAAAATATAATGAAACAGTTATTATATTATACAGTGCTTTTCATATTAATCTATCCACCTTAAATAACTTTTGAACCACTGATTTTTAGAAAAAGTGCAGAAACACTTCAAATATTATTTGAAAGGGAGACATTATGCCATATTTAAGCTTGCCGGGATAGGCACCCTCTCACCTCGGTATCATCCCTTATTTTTTTTTAATTACTTTCATCTTTTCCTTACACTGATTTCAAAAATGTATAACACATGATGTTTAAAGTGAATAGTTTATACGAAAAATAAATACAAAATCAAAAAAAGTGGATTGAAAAAAAATATATTTTTTTAAATTTTATTACAAACATTTAGAATGAATATTTGACTATTAGTCCTGTCGCCAGGGGGGGTACAACGGCCTCGTTAATTCAGATGGACTTACTCAAATTTTTTTTATGTATTTTGACCCGTAGAACACGAATTTTTTGGGTAACAGTTGATCCGGATGTCGATAAGATTGTTATAGACCAAGAACTTGAGGAATCAAATAACAGCGATTTTTGGCAAAACAAAACAATATTTTGTATTTTTTGGGCCATTTTAAGTAAAAAATATTTCTACAAGTTTTTTCGTAGGATGCACAGTTTTCGAGATAAACGCGGTTGAACTTTAAAAAAATCGAAAAATTGCAATTTTTGAACCCGAATAACTTTTGATTAAAAAATAAAATAGCAAGTCTGCTTACCGCATTTGAAAGTTTAAGTCAAATTATATCGGTTTTGATTATTTGCATTGGTAAAAATTTATTTTTTTATTGTTTAACAAAGCTATAAACACGTAGGGTTTCCCGTGCTTTTACATGCGTTTTAACGCATGTAACGTAGAAATAGTCTTGATTGCACTAGTACCTATTCTACCTACTCGTTCGATTTTAAATGAGAAATCATAGAAACATCACTCACGCACTAGTTGTTTGTAGCTTTGTTTAACAATAACACAATAAATTTTTAGCAATGCAAATAATCAAAACCGACATAATTTGACTTGAACTTTCAAAGGCGCTAAGCAGAATTGCTATTTTATTTTTTAATCAAAAGTTATTCGGGTTTAAAAATTGCAGTTTTTCGATTTTTTGTAAGTTCAACCGCGTTTATCTCGAAAACTGTGCATCCTACTAAAAAACTTGTAGAAATATTTTTTGCTTAAAATGACCCAAAAAATACAAAATATTGTTTTGTTTTGCCAAAAATCGCTGTTATTTGATTCCTCAAGTTCTTGGTCTATAACAATCTTATCGACATCCGGATCAACTGTTACCCAAAAAATTCGTGTTCTACGGGTCAAAATACATAAAAAAAACTTGGGTAAGTCCATCTGAATTAACGAGGCCGTTGTACCCCCCCTGGCGACAGGACTATATGAAATGTTTGTAAAAAATTATTTAAAAAATATTTATTTTTCAATCCACTTTTCTCGTTTTCGTATTTATCTTTTTCATAAACTTATCACTTTAAGCATCATAAATATGTTATACATTTTTGAAATCAGTACAAAGACAAAAATTCCAATATAAAATAAAAAAGGTGGAAGTAATTAAAAAAAAAGGTTTGATACGGGGTTGAAAGGGTGCCTTTCCCGGCAATCTTAAATATGGCATAATATCTTCTCCTTCAAATATTATTTGACGTGTTTTTGCCCATTTTCTAAAAATGAGTGGTTTAAATTTAAGGGGGTAAGCACAAAATCTTGGCCCAATGCTCTTTAAATGCATTTATTTTTTCGAATCCTGAGAAAAGTAAATAGTATTTCTGAAAAATTTAAACGCAAAATGAAAGACTACATTTTTACCGAGGGCCAAAAATACTTGAACATTTTATATTTATTTTAATAAGTTACAGGGGTGAAAAAATTGAAAATTAAGTGTGAATTTTAATTTCAAATATTTCATTCAAAAGAAACATTTCGTTTACTCTAAGGGACTTTCGGCTCTCTGTAATAATGTAATGTTTCATTTCATTCTGCGTTTAAAGTTTTCAAAAATATTTATTCGTTTTCTCAGAATTCGAAAACAAAAAAGAATGCATTTAAATAGCATTGGACCAAGATTTTGTGCCTACCCTCGTAAGGTGGATAGCTTTATCTGAAAAGCACTGTGTAGGGTGCTAGATAATCAGTTGGGAAATGGTAAAGGGCCTAGCCGGGTAAGATGGTGAAAAGTGCCCCCAACCCAATCTAAATTCCATATAGGTCACTTTTTAGCACATATATAGGAACTCACTTTCTGAAATTTTTAGCCCCCTAGGTGGTCACGTGACCCCCCTAGAGCCTAATTAGGCTTTTTATGTTTTTATTTTTTATCTCAGCCGCATTAAGAGCTAGCCAAAAACTTTATTTAAAAAAGTTGTAAGCTTCAAAAAGATCTATATGAAAATTTTTTTTTTTTATTTTTTTGGCGGGAAATTCGAATTTTTAGAACAATTTTATACTTTTAAATAAATCTGAAAAAAAAAACTAAGACACTCGTTTTTACGAAAATTAATCATAATGTGTATTTTTGCACAATCTTTCACCCTGAATTTTTTCAGATTTTTAAAATCGGTGAAACGTACCTTTAAAAATAAAAAACCGCATTTTTTCGGTTTTTTTTCGTTTTTTTGATACAATTTTATACATATTTTTCAAAAAATTTAACACCGTCACTAGAATAGGTAAAAAACTGAAAAATAATTGGGATTTGCTTCATAAAAATTTTTTGTAACGCCATCCATTTTCAAGATACAGGGCGTTGAAGAAAACAAAATTTTACATATTTTTTACGATTTTGCCGAAACTACTGGCAACATTGTAATAAAACTTGTAATAGTACATTGCAAACTTGCAATAGTAATTGTAATAATACAACTAAGGATTTAATATTCATCATTGGCGCGCATAGGGGTAATGGTCTGAACTTTTCAAAGAAAAAAGATAGTACGCCACTGACATATTTCAAATTAACAATCATTTTTGAATTCCTCGTTCAATTTGCAATAAAAAATCTGTCTTCTCATTTTTTTCATACGACGCGCTGTTTTGCTGCAAAAAATAAAATATCTTAACGCTTCCAAAGTATTCGAATTAATTTTGATAATGGATGTATGAGTTTATTATGTATGTAGATGTAGAAACTACTAGAAGTTCGAATACTTTGTAAGGGTTAAGATCTTTTATTTTTTGAATAAAAATGGCGCGTCGTATGAAAAAATAAGAAGATACATTTTTTGTCACAAATTGAACGAGAAATTAAAAAACGATTGTTAATTTGAAATATGTCAGTGGCGTACTATCTTTATTCTTTAAAAAGTTCAGACCATTACCCCTATGCGAGCCAATATAGATATCAAATCATTAATTGTATGTCAAAATATGCACAATAACCAGCTCTTAAATCCCGCCAAGTTTTATTACAATGTTGCCAGTAGTTTCAGCAAAATCGTAAAAAATGTGTAAAATTTTGTTTTCTTCAACGCCCTGTATTTTGAAAATGGATGGCTTTACAAAAAATTTTTATTAAGCAAACCCCAATTATTTTTCAGTTTTTTACCTATTCTAGTGACAGTGTTACCTTTTTTGAAAAATATGTATAAAATTGTTTCAAAATACGAAAAAAAAACTGAAAAAATGCGGTTTTTTATTTTTAAAGGTACGTTTCACCAATTTTAAAAGTCTGAAAAAATTCAGAGTGAAAGATTGTGCAAAAATACACATTATAATTAATTTTCGTAAAACCGAGTGTCTTAGTTTTTTTTTCAGAGTCATTTAAAAGTTTAAAATTGTTCTAAAAATTCGAATTTCCCGCCAAAAAATTAAAAAGAATTTTTTTCTTATAGATCTTTTTGGAACTTACAACTATTTTAATAAAGTTTTTGGCTAGCTCTTGATGCGCCTGAGATAAAAAATAAAAACATAAAAAGCCTAATTAGGCTCTAGGGGGGTCACGTGACCACCTAGGGGGCTAAAAATTTCAGAAAGTGAGTTCCTCTATATGTGCTAAAAATTGGCCTATATGGAATTTAAATCGAGCTGGGGGCACTTTTCACCATCTTAGCCGGCTAGGCCCTTTCATTTTATTAATTTATTATATTCGACGACGCAATAGAGCACTAAAATCGGCCTTACTTCCGAAAAAAAAAACGGATCTTAATAATTTTTTTTGCATTCGATTCGTGAATGTGCCAGGAAACTTTGTGAACTGGAGCCATGATATAATATTAAAAAACTGCATACAAAAAATGCATTCTCAAAGTGCATCTCAAACAGACAATGAAGAAAAAGAATGTGTGTGTACTTTGTACGCACGTAAGAAGTTATATTTCTATTATATGACTTCTTAAAAATAAATATACTTTAAACCAGGGGTGTCAAACTCAATTTTGCAGAGGGCCATATATTAAATTCAGAATGTGTGGGCGGGCCAGATTCAAATAAAAAAAAATGTACTGAATTATTATAACATTTTATTTAATAGTATACTTATAATATACGGTTGTTAAAAATCATATCAAAGTTATAAAAGAGGGTAATTATTTTGAGCTCGAGGATCCAGATACCTGACTTCTCTTGTTTTTGACAAGCTCATTGATGTCAGGTATCATATTCGTTGTATTTATTTTAAGAATTGATTGGAGATGTTCATTTGTAAGTCTTGTGCGATGTTTGTTCTTATTTATTTTCATGACGGAAAACATCTGCTCACATAAATAGGTGCTACCAAACATGCACAGAATGCGTGCTGCATGCTTTTTTAATTCCGGGTAGTTATCCAAACTCTTGAAATATTGTGTATAAAATGTAAGTGCGTTAACCTCTTTAAATTTTTCTTTAAAAATACTGTCCGATTGAAGATCTATCAACTCCATTTGCAAATGAACTGGTGCCTGTGAAGCTTCAAAATTGAATGGATTGTTGAAAATTGGGAATTCCATTTCATTCATTTTGTGGAAGTCTTCAAAACGATTGTTGAATTCCGTGATAAGATTTTGCAGAAGTTGAGAATATTGATCCAATTTTTTTTGATCCACTGTGCCAAATGATTTTGAAAAAAGGGAAATGATCCAAAGTTTGATTTTTTACCTGATTTTCCCACAGCCTCAACTTTGTTTCAAAGGCTTGAATACATGAGTACATTTGAGTGACAATCAGATTTTTACCCTGTAACTTTACATTCAGATCAGTCAAGTGTTTATTCATATCTACCAAAAAGGCACAATCAACCCACCAGTCATTGTCATAATCAATTGGGTTGCCTTTTTCTAACATGAAAGCTTGAATAGGGTCACGTAATGCAAAAAATCTTTCTAAAACTACTCCTCGACTAAGCCAACGAACTTCGGTGAAATAAGGGACATCAGAAAACTTTTCGTCCATATCTTGTAAAAACTGCCTGAACTGTCGGTGATTTAGTCCTCTGCTCCTTATAAAATTTACTATTTTAATTATAGGTTGCATGACATGGTCCATTTTTAAATGTTTGGATGCCAATGATTCCTGGTGAATTATACAGTGAAATCCCACAAAATTTCCTGATGTTTTCTGTTTTAATTTAGTTACAACGCCCGAATGTTGGCCAACCATGGCAGGAGCGCCATCCGTACTTGTGCTGCTAAGTATATTCCAATCGAGTCCATATTCTGCCATCAAATGCTCCAATGCAGAATAAATATCATTTGCTGTTGTAGTACCTGTCAATGGAACGCACTTTAATAGTTATTCAGTTATTTCAAAGTTACTGTTAATACCTCGTATAAAAACAGCAAGTTGAGCTGTATCAACAGTATCAGTGCTCTCATCAACAGCCAGTGAAAAGTTTGTAAATTCCTTAGTTTTCTCCTTCAGTTGAAGAACCAAATTTTGAGATAAATCATTTATTCTTGAAGCAACAGTGTTTCTTGACAGCGAAATATTTTGAATTATTGACTTTTGAAATGGAAATGAAACATCGGCAACTTTCAACATACAGTCTTTAATAAAATCACCATCAGTGAAAGGTTTTGATCTCTTCGCGATTTCTAATGCAATAATAAAACTTGATTTCAGGGCATCTTCGCTCTCAGTATTAGCTTTAGTAAACATCGATTGTTGACCTTGAAGTTTAGATTTTAAAGATGACAATCTGTCCATTCTTATTTTTTCAGTGTAACAATCGAATTTTGATTTATGATCCGTATCATAGTGTCTCTTCAAGTTAAACTCCTTACAAACAGCAACTGTTTGATTGCAAATCAAACACAGTGGTTTACTTTCCATTCTATAAAAAAATATGCATTTTCCCATTTAGACTGAAAAACTCTACGTTCACTATCAACTTTACGTTTTTGTGACATTATGCCGAAATCGTAACAAATATGGAACTCGACACAATTATGGATATCGCACACGCACGACACAAACAAATGTACAATACCTTCTCAAGCACTACTTCGCAACTGACTCACGTGACACCATGCCACATTGTTTGATTTGCTTGTCTAGATAATGTTTAGAAGAAATGCGTTCAATGTGCTTCCCCGTTTAGGATTTTGTCCTCTTCAGGGTTTGAGGTGAATGTATTGTGTTGGCAGCAAAGCAAACAGTCCGAAAACCACACCGGGGCAAGCGCCGTGTCCTGGTGTTCTTGGATCCTGGGTTATGCCAGACGGTGTTGTCCAGAAGGCCAGAAGTCAACAGAGAAGAAAGTTTGATGGATTGTTGTTGGTTCCATAGACATTTACGTGTACTGTCCGTGCTTTGCTTTCGACCAAGCTCCCTAGAAACCATTGTACAACGACAGGCGAACCTGCGTCCCTCGTCGGCGGTCAGGAGGTGGCTTTGAGCGCAGCGTGGACAGTGAGCGTTCGAGTGGAGAAAATAGTTGCGGCTATTTTCTTGGGACGAACAGGTATAATTGTGCAATGAAGTTGGGAAACCGCAAAAAACCAACTTCTCCCTGTTCGGGGTAAGGAAGAGGAAATGTTAGAGGTGGGTACGGAAGGCTAACGGGGTAGCCTCAAGGATGTTTTCGTACTCTACCGGGAGTTCGTCAATGCATGTTTGCATTAGAGCGGACGGTACGTGAATCTTTTTGCGTTTGGGCTTTCGGTAGAGTACGTGGCCGGAAGATGAACAGGAACATTTGAGAGATTCTTGTGTGTCGGAAGGGGGGCCGTTGATTACTTTGATTGTGAAGTTCCTGTTCAGAGAGTTTATTCTCTCGGTGATTTTGGGGATGTTCGAGATGTTATGGATTTCGTTTGAGGGATATCGCCAGTGCTCATAGTTACATCTACGCAAGACTCTGCGCTCCGTCCTCAACAACCTCTCTTGTTTTTGTCTTGAGCAAAGAGAGTAGATACATGATTTGTACTCCATGACGGGTCGAATAAAGGTCTTGTAAGTGTGAATGAGAGTCTTCTTGTGTGTCTTGCCAATTTTTCCCGAGAGAGCGTTGAGAAGTCTGGCCCTGTTCCTTACCCTATCTAAAGTTGCCTTTAGATCTGCGTCCCAGTTGAGAGTCCTGGTAAACAGTACTCCCAAATAGTTCACAGTCGGGCTAACAACAAGCCTTTCTCCCAACAAACTCAGAGGATATTGGTCGTCTTCATTGCGAATGATTCTATTTGACACAGTAGGGGCGCGAAACACAATTGTTGTTGTTTTGTTCGCGTTGAGCGTGACTCTCCACTTACAACACCATTCGCCGACACCGTCCAGCAGAGCCTGTGCTCTTCTGAAGAGGAGTCTTGGGTTGTATCGAGAGGTAGTTGAGAGCAGAGTCGTGTCGTCTGCATAGAGAAACAGCCGAGTACCTGGGATATTTTGGTTAGTGATGTCGCTGTTGTAGATGATGTACAACAGCGGCGCTAGGACTGAACCCTGGGGAACTCCAGCTTGTGGAGTGAAGGGGGTGGACTTTTGATCGCATATTTTCACTCTGACAGTACGGTTGTGGAGGTAGGAGTGTACAATTTTGGTAAATTGCAATGGAAGCCCGATGTCCAGAAGTTTCCGAACAAGCCCGTCGTGCCAGACCTGGTCGAAAGCCTTCTGCACATCCAGAAATGTGGCTATGGCGATAGAACCATCGTTGATGGTTTGAGTGACTTTGGTAGTGAAATCTATTAATGCATGTTTGGTAGATTTACCTGACTGGAATCCATATTGGAATTTTGGTATGATATTGTGGTTTTCGAGAAAGTTATTGAGCCTCTCCTTTAGGATTAGCTCAAGAACTTTACCCAGAGTATTGATTAATGAAATTGGTCTGTAGGATTCCACGTCGGTTGGGGGTTTGCCTTTTTTCAAAAGCATGATGGTGTTGGCCACTTTCCAAGGAGTAGGAAAATGGCTGTTTTTGAGACATGCATTGAATATTTTAGTTAGAAGAGGGATGATACTCTCTGGAAGTTTTTTGAGGCACCTTCGGTTGATGCCATCAGGTCCGGGAGCGCTGTTTTTGCCGATTTGGCAAAAGCTCTCCGTTTCCCTGTCTGTGAGGGGGTCCATGATAGGATCATAGACTGGAATGTGGTGGTTGAGAGTAACATTTACAATGTATTCTGTGTTGAATTTAAATATGCGATCAAAGTTCGGGTTATCTGGCGTTTGAAAATTGTTTTGAAGCGAATTTTTGAATGCTTCGGCTTTCCCTTCTGGGGAATTGACTATGTGATTGTTGACCAACAGATGAGATGGTTGAGATAATTTTTGTTTTGTTAGGACTTTGAATTTTTGCCAGAATTTACCTCCGTCTCTGTAGTCCAGTTTTGAGGTAGTCTCTTCCCACCGGCGAGCCGTTAGGACAGATATCTCCCTCTTTATCCTGGCACAGATTCGGTTGTACTCTGTTTTGATTAGTGGGTTTCTGTTGGCCTTGTATTGACGTAGAAGACGTCGTTTTTGTTGAATTTTGGCAATGATGTATTGTGGAAGTGCCGGTGATGTATAAGTTATTTGTTTGAGTGGAATTGCGTGCGTGATCGCCTCAGTGATGAGGTTCTCGATATTGGTTGCACTGGTGTCGATACTATCGTTAGTATCGAGTTCGCCTAACATTGGGAGATTTTGTGTGATGAAGTTTTGGAATTCAGTCCAGTTAGCGTGACGATAGTCTCTTATAGATCTTGGAGGGTTTGGTTGTTTTGGAGTGAGAATGTCGGTGTCGACAAGAAGAGGTACGTGGTCTGACGTTATCGAATCGCCTATGTGGCATCTATCCCCGAACCGATCCAGAATGTTACTAGTAACTAGGATGTGGTCGATAATAGAGGCCCCATTGGCGTTCAAAAACGTGAATTCAGTGTTGGTGATTCTTGAAATGGGAAGGTCTAGTAGATAATCCGTGAGGCGGATGCCTTCTGGGTTTTGATGGTGATCACCAAACTGTGTATGTCTACAATTTAGGTCACCCATCAACACAGCCTTGCCGAGCCTCGAAAAGTACTCTAGCAAATGCCTGTTGAGTGGTTGACCCGGGTGTTTGTAGTAAGAGACTATCGTGAGGGTTTCGTTGTTGGGGATGTGCACGTCAATTGCCAGGAAGTCCACATCAGGTGGACGAAAATTTTGTGGGAATGTGTGTGTGTTGTGCGGTATTCCGTGTTTCACGAGAATACCATTCCCACGTGAAACCTGACAGCGGCTTCGATGGATGATCGAATATCCTGCGAAGTGTGGATCGTTTTTCGACAGAGTATCTGTGAGTGCGAGGATCTGGATGTTATGCTTCGACAGGATATTCTTGATGAGGGGTCTCTTTTTGGAGAGACCCTGACAGTTGACTGTGCCTAGGGTGAAATCCATAAAGGGAGGGTGTTTAGTGGTTGGAGCGGAATGTCACCGTGACATTGCTCCCGTACCCGTGGACCACTGTCGAGTGGTCGTAGACTTGGCTAATCAGATTAGCCGTGATTGCAGCGATTTGCTCACGAAGTTCAGGCAACAAGTTAAGCAACAGAGCGGTCTGAATAGACAAGATGTTTTTTGTTTCTGTAGGGAGTTCGAAAGGGGGGAATGATCTTTCGATCGTAAGTGGCTGAATTTCATGTTGGGCGGAGGGGATGGTGTGTCTTTGAGGACACTTGTTGGAATATGCGGGGTGGTCACCGCCGCAATTCGGGCATTTTGGTTCCTGCTGTTTGGTGCAGGCGCTGGATTTATGGTTGCCGCCGCAGTGGGGGCAGACGAATGCTTTTTGTGGGCATTCGTCGATGGAATGTCCGTTGATGCAGCATTTGCTGCAATATTTTGGAGTGGGTATTGTAGGGTCGGAGCCATGAGGGAGTTCGGCATTATAGATCTCGCCATCTAGAGTTATGCCTCGGCTCAGTGCTGACGTGAATTTTTCCAAGGATTTGGTCACCACCTTGATCACTTTGGAGTCCTTGCCTGTTTTATAGGATTTGACTCTCCACAGTCTTTCGACTGGGAATTGCTGTTCTGTGAGCAAGTCGGTGACCTCCTGCTCGGAGTAATCCACGTCGATTCCAGTTATGCAGAGGAGATAGGTGGGCTCTTTTGCGGAAGTGTTTGCATTTCTGCTACGGCTATGGACCGTAACCATGGTTTGGCCAGTTGCTGTGTGGATTGCTTTCTCGATATCCCCTGCATTTATAGGATTAAAAAGTCGAAGATGTGCGATTCCATGTGAGAGGACTTTGCAAGAGTGAATTTTGTTGGACAAAAGAGTGGTGGCATTTATTTGCCGAAAGAAGGTACGTTTGTTACAAAGATCTTTTGGGAGATCTTTGATTAGATATTCGGACAGTGTGGGATCGTTTATGGCGTTGATGACGTTTTGATTTCTGGCTTGGGTTTTGGGGCGTGGATTGGCTGCGGCATTGGCGTAAGACATTTGTCTTATTTGTCTTCTCTGGAAGACGAAATCGTTGGGTTCAGGATTGTTTGCAGTGCTGATGGTTGCTTGTTGTTGTTGAGAAGAGGGTTGCTGTTGAGAAGATTGTTGTTTCGATTGTTTGGGTGCTTGTTTTGATGGTTGAGTTGGGACTTTTGGTATTGCACCGTGAATATTCCGAGCGCTCTGAAGTTGAGGACCAGCCTGTGCTGGTGTTCTTAGTGGCGGAAAATCGTTAGCATATCGCTGCAGAAGGGGGTTGGAGGCGTCGTCCTGCTCGATGCGAAGGTAGGCCTCGCGATACTTGTTGCGGACGATTTGCATCTCCGCGCTAAGCGTCTCGAGGTCTAGCTCCGCCGTGAGCCGGTTGTAACCTCTGGATGGGGGCACAGTGCCTTCCTGATGCAAGGAAGAGAACTGGTTGGCTGTAGTGGTGGTGGTGGTGGTGGCAACGCTTGTCGCGGTCGTCGTCCGAGGACGAAGCGACCGGGTGGAGCTGACTGACCTTACAGAAGAAGGCATTACAAATGGGTGAGGATGCAAGTCTAGCGATCGGAGGGCACCTCAGCCTCAAGGTGTTCTGGGGGGTAAACCCCAGGGATAAAGGTGGCTTGTCCACCCCTCCGTGCTTTTCCGGCGTAAGACAGTGACTATAATTACCTGGTGGGTGCAGTTTACCCTGCCGCTGGTGGGTCCCTCGTTGAAAGCCTTTTTCGCAGTTAGTTTGGCCCCCTTACTCGCACTTGTTCTTGTAACCGTATGTGAACACTAGGTAGAGTTCGGGGCGAGCGTGCTCGCTCGAGCCCAGGGCCAGAGTATTCCTCTGAAACCCAGTAATCCGTCTACCTTTTGGTTTACACGGCCAAGCGTCGTTGGTTTTTCACACTGGTTCCAAACTAATAGCTTAGGGCTAACCGTGCGCCGCTTCTTCAGCACTTGGTGCTCTCAGGCTTCTCGCTGTTCGTCGGTAAGAGTGGGGTGTGCACGCAGTGACCTTACTCTTCGACGTCCGGGACGAGAATGCACGTGACACGTCGACGCACTTCTTTTATATCGATAAGGAAGGTTCTAGTCTAGACTCGAAGCGCATGGAACAACAAAAATAATAGGGTGTTTCCGCTAAGAGATGGTGTTACTGTCTATCTCTCTCGCTTGTCTAGGCACGCGCTGCCTTTGAAATGACTTATAAATGTAGTGTAGTGTACGCATTTTAAAACTTCCGTAGAGCAATCAAGTGAAGTCTAAAAGCTCTAAAAAACATGATTCTTCTTTCTGTGACACATTGCGATCGCGGGCCGTATTGGTATGGCCCGGGGGCCGGATGCGGCCCGCGGGCCTTATCTTTGACATGACTGCTTTAAACAGTTTGTTTTCATTTTTTTTAAAGACCAAACTAATTTTGTGCTTACCGCTTTCAAAAAAATAAAAAAAGTATAGGATTGCACTGGATGCGAACTCACGACCTCTCGATCTCTGGCCGAATTAGTCGAGGCATTGAAGCACAAAAAAGGCCTTACTCTCGATTTTTGGCGCAGTAAGACGGATTTTAATGCAGTTTGGTGCGTTGGATTCGTGAGAATATCAGGAAATTTTGTGAACTATTGTAATGAATAAGAAATCTGAAATTGCATTTGTGAATTAGAAAAATTCATTTCACAAGTGCATTTTGAAATAGGCAATTATTATAAATTTGCAACCCGGTAAATAGTTGGGCAACATCCCGATTAATTATTTTAATTATTTTTAATTATTTTTAATCATTTATAAGTCCATATAATAATAGTCTAAGATGTCAATAATCATTAATAATAAACAAAAAAAACTTCCTTATGTGGGAATCGAACCAAGTACTAACGGGTCCGTAGCTAAATACACATACCGCTAATCTACGCAGACACTTGCTAGACAACGGCGATATTAGGTATAAACAAAACAAATTGGTAAGTAAAAATTGTAAAGAAAATTACTACATATTTAAATGTATTATAAAATTAATATATTCCTAAATTTTAGAAGAAATATTCGTAAATAGGTATTACTAATATCGATTAATGTTACTAAATGAAATATAAATATTTTGACGTTTCACAATTTGACAATTCACTTTTAACTGCAGTGCCTTAAAATTTTTAAAGCAACGGTGCTTTAAAGTAGCATTTTTAACGCTCCTATGGAGTGCTATAAATTGCATTTTTAAGACGTTTGTAGAAAAATATATTTAAAAACACTAATATATTCTTTCCACAACTTTTCTCGACTGATAAATACATAAATTAAAACATTTAGTAACGAACTCCATACTGCCTGTGTGCGCAGATTACTAAAATTTCACCCTCAATGAAATCGCGCCTAAAGAAGTATAACTTCACAAAGGCAGTATAACTATTAACTAACATTTGTTGTTTCTCTTCCCACAAATTTTAAAACGCAACAACCATACATTACATAACCAAACCGTCAACCGTCCACACCACAGCTGTGCTACAGCTGCCATATTGGATAATTTTTGACATGTCATTTGAACATCCAATCAGAACAAAGTTATAATGCGCATGCGCCCGGATCATAGGTTTTAACATATAAAAATTCACCCTCATATCGCGCGTAAAGAAGTATAACTTGAAAAATTCAAAACACGTCAATTATCGGCGGAAATGAGTTCAATTATGTTACTCGAGGGTTTTTGGGGTCGCTGAAAATGAATATGACGTCAAAAGTGATCTCCGGAGTACCTGTTGCCAAGGTACCCACTGTTTATCTCGTCATTAAGATTCATTAAAAAATAGTCAAAAATCATTATTCGGGGGTTTTTGGGGCCGCTAATGACGAATATGTCATCGGAAGTGATTTTCGGAGTACTTAGTGCCCAGGGTACCTACTGTTTAGTTCTCTTGTGGAGTTTTCGGCAAAAAATTTATTAAAAAATTAGTCAAAAATAATTACTTGGGGATTTTTGGGGTCGCTAATGACGAATATGACATCGGAAGCGATCTCCGGAATACCTGGTGCCCAGGGTACCTACTTCTTATGGAATTTTCGGCAAATTCATTAAAAAATTAGCCAAAAATCATTACTCGGGGGTTTTTGGGTCGCTGAAGACAAATATGACATTCGGAAGTGATCTACAGGGTACATGGTACTCAGGGTACCTACTGTTTGCCTCGTTTTCTGGAGTTTTCGGCAAATTCATTAAAAAATGAGTCAAACATCAATATTTACGAGATAAACAGTAGGTACTCTGGGTATCAGGCACACCGGAGATCATTTGCGATGTCATATTCGTCGTCAGAGACCCCACAAACCCCTAAGCAATGAATTTTAACTAATTTTTTTTAATTAATTTGACAAAAACTCCAGAAAACGAGGTAAACAGTAGGTACCATGGGTACCAAGTTCTCCGTAGAGCACTTCCAATGTCATATTCGTCGTTAGCGACCAAAAAAAACCCCGAGTAATGATTTTTGTCTAATTTTTCAATGAATTTGCCGAAAGCTCCATAAGAAGTAGGTACCCTGGGCACCAGGTATTTCGGAGATCGCTTCCGATGTCATATTCGTCGTTAGCGACCTTAAAAATACCCGAGTAACTATTTTTGACTAAGTTTTTATTAAATTTTTTGCCGAAAACTCCACAAGATGTGGTAAACAGTAGGTACCCTGTGCACCAGGTACTCCGGAAATTACTTCCGATGTCATATTCGTCATTAGCTGCCCCAAAAACCCCCGAATAATGATTTTTGAATAATTTTTACTGAATTTGCCGAAGACTCCACAAGACGAGGTAAATAGTAGATACCCTGGGCACCAGGTACTACGGAGATCATTTTTGACGTCATATTCGTTTTCAGCTACCCCAAAATCCCCCGAGTAACAAAATTGAACTGATTTCCGCCGATAATTGACGAGTTCTGAATTTTTTTCATTACCTGTTTGAGATGCACTTTTTGTATGCAGTTTTTCAATATTATATCATAACTCCCATTTACAAATTTTCCTGGCTCATTCACGAATCGAATGCAAAAAGAATTATTAAGATCCGTCTTGTCCTTTTTTTTCGGAGTTTCAGTGCTTTATTGCTTCGATTATATTATCATCATTATAAACTGATACATAGAAAAGATTACACGTGAATATAGTTAGAAGAAAACACATTATAGGAATGGAATTTCGTTACATAAAGGATCCGCGTTCGCGCGTCCAAAAATATGGTAGGAGTAAAAATAAAAGTTAAAAAGGCGTTTATGAAATATTTTCGTCGGCGAAAACAGCACTTTCTGGAAAAGGTCATAGCTTAATAATTAAACATATGGGTAGCAATATCTGTTTTTTGTCTGTTTGTCTCAACATGTCTGTTTAAACCATATAAACATAAACAGTAACAGGAAGACATACGTTCAAACTTTGTGAAAAGTGATGTTTATTCACGGACTTAAAATGGGTTGTCATTTACAGTGAGTCCTATCATCTTCGATGAACAGAAATATTGCCTTATTACTGCTGAAAAAGAAAACTGAAATAAAAGTCTGCCTATTTTAGAAAATATATGCCTATTAGTCTGCAGTTAACAAAAATTTTAAAATTTCACAGAATCAGATAGATATTAAGAGTATAGACAAAAATATTTTACGGCTATCCCTACTTTTTCTTTCTGTATACGACAAATTACGTGTATTAAAATTCTCACTGGTATATAGGTAAGCTATTAAAGATGTAAACAATAGTTGACAATGACATTGCCATCAGCAACATAGAGAGAGCTACTTCGTTCTGCTTTTGAATGCGCCTACACTCTTTTTTAAATGCGAAAAATATTTGCGCCTGCACTCTTAATTAATTTAATTAATAGGAATATTTTTTTACTAACTATGTATTCAGTTATTACAATAATTTATATACTGCACTATAAAAACTAATAATCGAGAAAAGAGAAAAAGTGATAAAGTGATTTTAATATGAAAACTGAATCACACTCTTTCTATGAAACGCTTAGATAAATCTTGAACATCTTTAACAACAAAATACTTCGATCGCAGAGTATACCCTGGTGTATTCTGTGCTTGGATCCTCCATAAATAATAAACAATAGATAATAATTTACTGATTAATTAATTTATTTATTTCACTTCTTAAATCAATTATTTATCAAATACAATATCGATATGATTTAATACACTTTAAAATAATCCTATAATTCAAAATATTCCTGCCTTGCCAAATATTGTAGCCTTGTCAACACATTCTTTTCGACTGAGTGGGTTGTATGACAAAGATAATGAATATTCGATTTGGAGAATCTCACCACGGACATGGTGTTCATATTTTTCGAATCCTGAAAAAACTAATAAAAATTTTTTAAAAATTTTAAAGCAGAATGAAATATTACCTTATATTTGAAGGCCAAAAGTTCCTAAGAATAAATAAAAAGTTTCTTTTGAATGAGATATTTGAAATAAAATTTATTCTAAATATTCTCTTCATTTTCACTCATGTAATTTATTAACATAAACACGGGCGCCCATATAAAAATTTTCAGGGGGGGGGACAGACGTGAAGATGTTGCACATTATATTTTGTATACTTTGGATAACCGTATATAGTATACAGCACCTGAAAAGCTAGGGGGGCAGGCCCCCCTGCCCATGGGTATGGGCGCCCATGAACATAAACATTATAGTAGTCTTCAGGGACTTTCGGCCCTTGGAAATAATGTGATTATTCATTTTGCGTTTAAATTTTTCAAAAATACATTAGTTTTCTCAGGATTCGAAAGAAATGAATGCATTTAAAAAGCATTATCTCGAAATTTTGCGGCTACGCTCCTAAATATACTTGAGACCAATCTTCATGTGCTTATAGTACAGACCGACTAGTTACATGATGTCATATTAAATATTATTATTTAAAAAAGTAAAAATAAATGCAAATTAAAAAACTAGAGTCCCTTCAAACTGCTATCAATTTATAAATAATTGTTAGTGTGAAGATAATCATATGACGGTTAACAAACAAACTGAACGCCTTTCCTCGGAATACTAGAACGAGTTAAAGCACGCCAGATTACTTTCAAGTAATAAGAATATTATTCCAAAAATCAAAGGAACACAAAATAATACCTTAGATTGCAGTGATCGATAACGAAAAGACATTTCAGTCTGTCAAATTATTGAAAATTCTTAATGCTATTTAACAAAATTGATCTATATGTAAAAATAATTCAGTATGATATATACGATAACACAATATCACGGATAACAGATAAAAAGGGAATTGAGCAGTACCTATAGAAACATAGAATGTTGAATAGCCACCATAGACACTCAATGGACGCGTAGGTAAATCTTAAACCAGATACACCAAGGAGATCAAACGAATTGCTGGTCTTGAGTCTTCTTCTTCTTCTTCTTCATATAATAGGCCTCTTGGCCTGTTCCTTAGCGATTTTAAGCTTGTATTCGTAGCTGTGATGTTTACTGCCAGCTATCTCACCTCCTTTTAAAGGGCCTTTTTATTGGTCTCTTGCCTGTTGGCTTCGAATCCCTGGCTATACGGGCTATTCTCTCGGTGTCCATTCTCATCACATGCTGATTCCACTCTCGTCGTCTCTGTCTTTCCCACCCTACTATATCTTGTATGTTTCAGAGATCTCTTAATCTGTCGTTCGGTATTCTTTCTCTCAGTGTTTTCCCAGTTATTGACCTCAACGTTCTCATTTCTGATGTTCTCAGTATCCTCTTGGTTTCTGCTGTGTCACATCTTGTTTCTATTGCGTACGGCATGATCGGTCTTAGACATGATTTGTATATGCGGACTTTCCCTTCCAGCCTCATATCTTTGTTTCTCCAGATGACATCCCTCAGACATCCTAACACGTAATTGGCTTTATTTGCTTGATTTCGGACGCTCTCTTTAACATCTCCATAACTACATATTTCGACTCCCAGATATTGGAATCTCGAGACTTGTTCAATTAATTCGTTGTTAATTACTAATTTGCATCTTATGGGTTCCCTTGACACTACCAGGGATTTTGTCTTGGCTGTTGATATTTTCATGTTGTAGTTCTTCGCCACTGTATTGAAAGTTTGTGCCATTCGCTGTAGATTATCCTCGTTATCGGAGATTAAGATTGCGTCGTCAGAATAACCGAGGATTTTTATTTGTTTTTCCGCCATCTTATATCCTTTTCCAGTACCTTTAATGTTTTCTATGATTTTGTTCATTACTAAATTAAAAAGCAATGGGCTCAAGATATCGCCTTGTCTGATTCCCGAGTTGATTTCTACTTCCGATGTTAGTTCATTCTCGACTTTTATTCTGGTTTTGTTCTTCGTATTAATGTCTTTTTTTATCCTTATCATCTTGTTTGGCTGATTTTTTTCCTTTAACAATCTTAGCACATCTTCCAATCTTACACAATCAAGGCCTTAGTCAGATCTATAAAGCACATAAATGCAGGTTTATTATATTCCAGTGCTTTCTCACAAATTTGTCTGGCTATGAATATGGCGTCTATTGTGGACCTATTTTTCCGAAAACCTTGTTGTTCCTCATTAATTGTGTATTCTTCATTTATTTTATTGGCAAGTATTTTTGTTAAAAGTTTAAGAGTTGTGCTCAGCAAGGTGATGGTACGGTAGTTGCTAGGGTCTTTGCTGTTTCCTCTCTTGTGTATAAGTATTGTTATACTCGTCCTCCACTGGTCTGGTACACGCTGGCTACATATTATTTCTTGAAAGAGGATCTCTACTTTTTCGATTAAGGTTTCTCCTCCGTATTTCAGGAGTTCACTTGGTATCCTATCGGTTCCTGGTGCTTTTCTGTTTTTTAATTTAGGTATGTTATTCCTTATTTCTTCTTTTGTGATTTCTAGTTCTGTGTCTGTGTTCTATTTCATTTCCTATTTCTTCCTCTTCTTCAGGTATTATAGTATCTTCCTTATATAGTTCTTCTATATAGGCGGTCCATTGTTCTGCTTCTATTTTATTTACTTGGTCTTTACTATCTGGTGGTCTTGAATGTATACAAAAAACAGGTAAAACAAAAATCAATAAACACATAAGGTAGGCTTACATTTTACCATGTATGAAAAAGTTCTTATTTTTTTTTTATTTATTTATTAACGGGATAACCCAATACATACAAAATACAATAAAGCAGAGCTTTTGTCATAATAATGAAAATATAAAATTTAGATACATGTAAAACTACAACTATAAAACACAAACATAAAAAATAAAAAAGAATATAAATTATTTGTAAATGATGAAAACAACTGAATTAACTATAAGAGTTAAATCTATTTAATTTTTTAAATTCAAAATTCAAGACGCCCGAGTTCTTGTTTAATAGAGGAAACTGAAGAACCAAACAGATCTATTACATGACTAAACTTGTTTCCATACAGGGTCAATCTACTAATTGGTGCATATTGACCATAATTTGTAGCATGTCGTTGTTCCTTGAATATTTGTGGATTTCGTGTCAATCTAGCAGGTATATTAAAGTATACAAGACTTATCAATTCTTCGGAGTTAATAACACCAGAGATAATTTTGCGAAGACAACAAATATCCAACATGACTCTTCTGCGTTCAAGAGTTTGGAAATTTAATCTCTTTAATATATTATCATAAGTATAATTTCTAACTGTTAAACCCATCTTAAAAGCTGCGAAACGTAAAAATTTGTTTTGAACCTTTTCAATATTTAGGATTTGATATGCATAACTAGGTGACCAGATAATAGAACCATATTCAATAATTGATCTCACGATACTGCAATATAAGATTTTTATTGTGAGAATTGACAAATCTTTTGATGAACGCAATACAAAACCCAACATCTTAAATGCTTTCGAAACAGTATGGTCAATGTGAGGGTAAAATGTTAATTTACAATCAAATATTATACCCAAATCCCGAATTTCGTTCACACGTGTGACAGGAGTATTATTAATAAAATATTGATGGTGAATAGGCGAATGGGATCTAGCAAAAGTTAATAAAAAGCATTTATTAATATTAAGTTCCATATCATTTCTACCACACCACTCATAAAAATCATTTACTTGTGACTGAAGCTGAAAAATGCTATCCTCATTATTGACAGTCTTATATATTTTAACATCATCAGCAAACATTAAAAAGTTAACTTCCTTAAAAATAGAGTGAACATCATTCAAGAACAGATTAAATAGAAGAGGGCCACAGTGGGAACCTTGCGGTACTCCAGATGTAGCTGTAAAAGCATTAGAAAGAAAACTTCCTATTTTTACACTTAATCTTCGATTAGTCAGGTAACTTTGCATCCAATCAAAGAGACTTCCAGAAACACCGTATGCTGTAAGTTTTGCAAGTAAGATATTATGATTGACCTTATCGAATGCTTTAGAAAAATCAGTATAGATGGAATCTACTTGTAATTTGTTCTCCAAAGCAATAACAATGTCATTCTGATAAAGAAGTAAATTAGTTACTGTAGATTTACCCTGTACAAAACCGTGTTATTCATTCACCAGAATACTGCTGAATTCACAAGTAAGCTGCTTAGTAACTAAATAATATAATAATTTTGGAATTGCTGATATAGTACAAACTGCTCTGTAGTTTTCCACATTTGACTTTGAACCAGATTTAAATATAGGTTTTACATAACTTCGTTTCCAGCAATCAGGGAAAACCCCTTCTTGCAAAGATTTATTAAAGAGTATACACAATGGCTTAGATATAGTACAAACACATTGTTTTAATAGATAGTTAGGAATGCCATCAGGGCCAAAATTTAGTTTAGGAGCCAAATTGTGAATACTCTCAAAAATAGTATTTATGTTAAAAGAGCATGAACTCATGTTACCAGCATTTTCAAATTGATATTGTGGGGGGGTAATGGTCAGTGAACACTGTAGAAAAAAATTTGGCAAATAAATTCAGAAGTCCTCCCCAGAACTACTTTGATCATCTCCTAAATATAAATGGCAAGGTACATCATAATTTCTTTTGCGACTGTTTATATATTTCCAAAAAGTGCGTGGGTCATTATTAATTCTAAATTCAGAATCTCTAACATATAAATTATAACAATCTTTACTCAGTGTAATACATTCAGATCGTAAGTTATGAAAAATAATTATTTTAAGTTATTAGTGGATATATTTTGTGATTCGTAGATTTTTGAGTTGTGATGATTTTAATCATTATATTGTTTTTATAAAGGCCCTTAAACTATAAATAAAAAAGATAGTAAATAGAAAATTTAATGGATTCAAGTATGAATTTTCAATTTAAAAATGCTACGTCCTATTTTGAAGTAGGCCTGTCGTTCTGTTTAAGATATAATGGCGCTTATTTTGAAAACTTTAATCCCGTACCTACTCCTCCTTTTCCGTCAATTCATGTAACAAAACCGTTCTCCAGAAGGAAACAATTAATTTAGATCCTGCTTTAAGCGAACTCCTTAGCGTAATGACCGAAGTTTCGTCAAAATGTCGAATCCGTTTTGTGAAACACAACATGATTTCATAGAACACGCATGTTGAAGTTTAATATTTGGTAATTGTTTTGGATATTTACTAAAATAATTCATCAAATTTAGATTATCGAGCAGATTATGTAATTTCAAAAGTCAAGTTTGTGTCAGACCAGTTTTATTATTATTTTATGGTTATGGTTGTTTAGTTTTGTAGTACAAGTTGTGAGACCTGGGAAAAAAGTGAGTTTATACTTGTACTAAGTTTTTAAATCGTTTTATATATTTTTTGGATTTATTAATATAGAAAAAAAGAATGTGTGTGTACTTTGTAAGCACATAAGACGTTATACTTCTTCATCATCATTCTCTTTGCCTTATCCCTATGCGGGGTCGGCTTCCCTAATTGCATTTCTCCACACAATTCTATCTTGGGTCATATCAATGTTAATCCCCTTTACCAACATATCCTGCCTTATCGCCTCCCCCAGGTCTTCTTTGGTCTTCCTCTCCTACTCCTTCCAGGAATCTGCACTTCAGCTATTCTTCGTATTGGGTGATTAACGTCTCGACGTTGAACATGACCAAACCATCTTAACCTATGCTCTCTCATTTTGGCATCAATTGGTGCCACACCTAGACTTCCCCTAATATACTCATTTCTAATTTTATCCTTCTTTGTCACTCCACTCATCCATCTAAGCATTCTCATTTCCGCCACATGCATTCGTTGTTCCTCTTTCTTTTTCACTGCCCAACATTCAGTTCCGTACATCATAGCCGGTCTTATGGTTGTTTTATAGAATTTTCCCTTCAGCTTCATTGGAATTTTTCTGTCACACAACACACCACTCGCTTCTTTCCACTTCATCCATCCAGCCCTAATTCTACTGCATGCATCTCCATATATTTCTCAATAACTCTGTAATACCGATCCTAGGTACTTAAAACTATTGCTTTTCACAATCATTTCACCATCCAAAGGTACCATTTTATTTGTAGTAGCTCCATCTTTAAATGAACATTCCAAATACTCTGTTTTTGTCCTACTAAGTTTTAAACCTTTTTCCTCCAGAGCTTGTCTCCACTGTTTCAGTTTTTGTTCTGTCTCTTTCACTATTTCCTACTAACACGACATCATCAGCATACATTAAGCACCATGGAATGTTACCCTGTAGTTTCGCTGTTATTTGGTCCAAAACTAATGAGAATAAATACGGACTAAGCACAGAGCCTTGGTGCAATCCTACTTTCACATGAAATTTATCAGTCTCTCCCACACCTGTCCTAACACTAGTCGTTACTTCCTCATACATATCCCTCACAATCTTTACATATTCACCAGGGACTCCTTTCTTATTGAGTGCCCACCACAGAATCTCTCGAGGAACTCTATCATATGCTTTCTCAAGATCAATGAATACCATATGAGCGTTTGTTTCTTTACTCCTGTATTTTTCCATCAACTGTCTTATAATGAAAATTGCATCTGTTGTTGATCTACCCTGCATAAAGCCAAATTGATTCTCGGATATTTCGGTCTCTTCACGTATCCGTCTGTCAATTACTCTTTCCCATATTTTTATGGTGTGGCTAAGCAGTTTTATAGCCCTGTAGTTTGTACATTGTTGTATATCTCCCTTGTTTTTGTAAACAGGTACCAGTATACTGCTTCTCCATTCGTCTGGCATTTGTCCGACTTCCATAATTCTATTAAATAGACCTGCTAGCCACCTTGTTCCTGTCTCTCCCAATGCTCTCCATACTTCCCCAGGAATATCATCTGGTCCTACCGCTTTTCCTTTCTTTATTTTTTGAAGCGCTTGAGCCACTTCCTCGTTGGTTATTTTGGTGACCATTGCTGCTACTGTCTCCGTTGACTCTACAGGCTGTCTGTCAAATTCTTCATTTAATAAGCTGTCAAAGTACTTTCTCCATCTCTTTTTGACATCCCTTTCGTGAACTAGTATTTTATTATTTTCATCTAGGATACATACAATCTGATTAAAATCGTTTGCTTTCTTTGCTCTCTGTTTGGCTATTTTATATATCTTCGTTTCGCCTTCCCTGGTATCAAGTTGATCGTATAGGTTTGAATACGCTTCTGCTTTGGCTTTTGCTACTGCTACTTTCGCTTCCTTTTTCGCCACCATATAGTTTTGAAGATCTGGATCGGATCTGGTTTCTTGCCACTTTTTATATAATTTTCTTTTCTCTTTTATTTTTCCTTGTATTTTGTTTGACCACCACCAAGTCTCTTTATCCTCAAACTTTTTTCCTGACGTTTTCCCAAGTATTTCAATAGCAGTCTCTCTAATACTACTGGCCATTTTCCTCCAAATTGTATTAGGGCTTCCTTTCATGTTCCAACATATTTTTTCTACTATTCTTCTCCTGAATAGACCTTCTTTCTCATCTTTCAGCAGCCACCACTTGATTTTTTGTGGTCCTCTCCGATATTTTTGTTTAGTTTCGCTTTTTACTTCGATGTCCAGAACAAGCAGCTTATGTTGTTGGCTTACTGTCTCACTAACTATTACCTTGCAGTCCTTGCATTCACGTATGTCTTCTTTCCTTATCATGAAGTAGTCTATTTGGGATTGATGTTGTCCACTTTTGTAGGTAATAAGTTGAGTTTCTCTCTTTTTAAAGAATGTGTTAACAATCGCCATATCCAATGTCATCTCCAGCTTCATTTCTAGTTCCAAAGCCTAGGACGTTATACTTCTATTATATGATTTCAACGAAATAAATATACTTTAAACAGTATATTTTTATTTTATTTAAATATTAAACTAATTTTAATGCTTACCATTTTCCAAAAAAAAGACATATTAACGGTCCATATTTAAACCCAAGACCTGTCGATCTTTAGCCGAATGCTCTACCAATAACGCCACGAGCTCTCTGTTTATATAGTTTCTCGGACATATCACGGTAACAAACAGACAAAGTGAGGTATAATAAATATAAAAATGTTTTAATAATACCTATCTTACCCCCGAGGAAGACAAATCCACAAAACAAAAATTATAATAAATATATTTACTTAAAAACACTAATATATTCTTTTCACACCTTTTTCTGCACTGATATACATAACTTGAAAGATTTAGCAACTAACGACATACAGTATGTCTGCGCATGCGCGCAGAATAATAAAAATTCACTCCCAATCGCGCCTAAAGAAGTATAACATCACAAAAAGAAGTATGTGTACTTTGTACTCACGTTAGAAGTTTTAACTTCAGTTAAAATTTTGTAGAAAATCTGAAGTTTTTTAGATTTTCTAGGATTCCTTAAGGGAAAAGCAATTACTGGGACTCTCCAGTTCGTCAAAAAATGACGGATTAACATTATTTATCGAAAAGTTACCATTTTTAATGATTTTAAAATTTAACGAAAATACAGCAGAAACTCGAAAGGCTATTATTTTAAGGTACTGTTTTTAGTATTATTTGACGTATTAAAATGAGTTTAATATTTAAATAAAAATACAATTAGAATATTTTTGTTTCGTTGAAATCATAAAATATATAAGTATAACTTCTTATGCGCGTAGAAAGTATACACACTCTTTTATTATTTTTTTTTGTGGAATTTACGGCTTTGGTGAAAACCAATTAGCTTTAAAATTGTTAGAAATAGATATTTTTAACATAACAAGTAAATAAAAATATGATAAAATAGAAATTTGTTTTAAATTCGTATTGTTAGATTTGGGGCATCCATAAACTACGTCGTAAAAAATTTGGACTTTTTAATACCCTCCCCCCTTCCGTCGTAATTCGTCGGTTACAGACGAACCCCCCCCCCCCATGTCGACGTCGTCATTGCAGTACACGACCCCCCTTTCAGTGATTTAAAAAAATTCAATGTTATTTCTCTTTTTTTTAATCAACCTTGAAACTTTATTTGCGAATGTATCACAACAAGAACAATTAAGGGGGTAGGCGCAAAATCTTGGTCCAATGCTATTTAAATGCATTCTTTTTTCGAATCCTGAGAAATCTAATAAATATATTTGAAGAATGTAAACGCAGAATGAAAGATTACATTATTACCGAGGGCTGAAAGTCCCTTTAGTCCAGAAAGCCACTGCGCATCCGCTAGGAAAAATATTCTAATTCGGATTTTTTGCACAATCTTACTCAAAAAGGACTCCTTTTAAAAAATTTGCATGTTGCCAGGACCAAAAGGTGGTCAAAAATTTTTTAAACGTTTTTTTTTGTTTTTTTCCTAAAATTATTTTTCTAGCGTGTAACAAAGTTTTTTTAGATTTTTTGGATCATTCCAAACAGAAAAGGTCTTTAGTGATTTTTCTCTAAAAATGACAGTTTTTGACATATAAGCGATTAAAAATTGAAAAAATGCGAAATCGGCCATTTTTAACACTCAAAAACTATGTGAAAAACTAAAAATTTGGATGTTGCCAAGGTAGGTAAATATTCTTTAAACATCGATTGATGAAATCCCGAAGAGTTTTTTGCAATATAATATTTAAAACTCCTTTGTTTTTAATTTCTAATCTCGCGTGCGCGACACTATTTTCCACCGTTGCATGTGTATCACGATATAAAGACACAGAAGATAAGATAATGCGCATAGTGGGCGGAGTCAATGACGACAGCAACAGAGTTATCTCGAATTCTTTGTGTAACTTTATGTATATTCTTTCGTGTCTTCAACGTCTACCGTGGTTTTCTTTAAATATTTTGAATTTATTGTGTATTGTATAAGGTTGTGATATTTATTTATAACGTGAATATTTTCGTTAAACATACGTTGTGCCGTTTTTGGATGTGAATCTGACCAGAGCCGCCGCTAACAGTTTGGCCGCCCGCGTTCAATTCCAATTAAGCCGCCCCCCTCTTTAACTATAACTATTTAGATTTACGTTTCAGAAAGGCCCTTAGTTTTGTTACATACATAAGGGTGTGAAAAAAGAAAAATAATACTTTACAAATAATAACCATTTAATAATGGTAATCTGCAATACAATATTTTAAAACTATACATTAATATTCTTAAGAAACACTTTTTTCAAGTGAATAAACGTTATTATTATTATTATTATTATTACTTACTACAAAACAAAAATGTAATTATTATATTCTTAAATAATACAAATTGTTACAAAATTATTTAAATGATTGCTTGTTTTAAAAATACATTACAAAAAAGTACACATTTTGATAATAATTATTAAAATTTAAAGAATAAAATAACTCATTATGTAATTATTTTATAATTAAAAAATGGTTTTAAGCAAAATGATTTAAAGGATAAAAAGAAACACAGCTTTAAAATTTAATAATTTAATTTAAAATTTAAAGCTCCAATAAATGAACGTGAAATACGGCGATACCGTATAATTTTCAGGGTCAACTCCTAATTGCATGAAAATTTGGATTTAGGTGCTACTCATCCTCCACGTCAAAGTTGAACTTGTGCCGTTGGTTTCTTTTACTTGGGGGGTGAAAGTCACTCCTTCTCGGGGGTGAAAATATATACCTTTAAAATAAGTCCGGAAACAGATAAACTGACTAACTTTAAGCAACTTTTGTTCTATAGTTTTTTTAACTTAGGTACTAGGTTAATTCGGAAGTACTAGAGTCATTTGCGACTAAAAATGTTTACTTTTCAACAAAAAAAAAAACACGTTTTCAGGCAGTTCTTTGCAAATACTCAAAAAGTATTTTATCGAAAAATTATTCTTAGAAAAATGTAGCATATAAAAAAACGAAAAAATGGTATATTCTTAGTCTATAGAACCAGTAAAAGCCAATTTGTAGCTCATGAAAAAGACGTTCTTATCTTTCAAATTTTAAATCAAATATTTCAACGTGATATTACCAAAAAATGAAGCTCTTTCAGGGGAAAACCCATTAAAAATATTTTAAAATGTTTACAAAAAGCTTTATTTTTATGTTTTATAAAAGTTATATACGGGTAGGAAAGACAAAGGAACGAATTTGCTAACGTGAAAACAGACGAAACTCCATATTTACCAATTTCTGGACAATTCATCCAAAGGCTAGATTCTAAGAACGAAGCAGTTGTGAATGTTCAAGTTTTTAATGAGAGTCAGAATGAAAAAAACTTTAGGGGCCTCAAGTATGATGGTTTAGATAATTTCTAAGAACGAAGCAGTTGTGAATGTTCAAGTTTTTAATGAGAGTCATAATGAAAAAAATATTAGGGACCTCAAGTAAGATGGTTTAGATAATTTGGCTGGCTATATCTGCCATAAATTGAAGGACTCCAGTATTCAATCCGAAGATTTTTCAACGTGCACGTGGGTTGATCATTTGAGTGAGGGAGGTTTATGTAAACCATCAGACAATTTTTCGTCATGTATTGAGTAACTGGAGACAATTTTTTGTTCAACAAATGGTGATTCCATTTTGGTAACTAAAAATTATTTAGAAAACCTTATGTCCAAAAATGTAACTGTAGACTGTTCTAATAAAGCGAAGAAGTTATTTTTTAGGTCTCGGATGTACTTCCGAATTAAAGAATAAAACAAGTCTTTTAATAACCTGACATTGCTTAATAGCAAAATTTTAAAAACTGCTACATAGTTCCTGTATGTACGTCTATTTCACAATCACAAAATTTGAATAAAGTGCATGGCATGAAAACTGTAAAACTTATTTTTGTCTTTTCCGAGCCTGTCACTTAAATCTGATTACCTATTACATTACCTATTTAAAAAGTAAACATTTTGTTATTTTAACAATCCATTAAATTTATGGTTTCAATTTTTGGGGTTTCTCTTCCCCTTGGTAAAGATTATATTTTCTAATGTAATGTAGACCAATAATCAATTTTTGCCAACTAACTAAATATAATAATTTTATTAGATATCGATTATATGAATATTTTTATTTTCCGGATCCCAATATAATCGAGACTGGGAACTTACAAATAACTGAAAATCTATTTAAATGAAAGGAAATAGTTTAATTATTTTCCGCTAAACTATAAAAATCACTTAGTTTCTTCTAATCATAATTCATTCATTTTTACTATTCTCAAATTTCATTCGCGTTCGTATTACGAACGCATAGACGGGATTATGCTTTACTCTGTTGCTGACGTCATGCGCCAATCGCACGAGATTCCGTAACTAGAATATCAGGGCCTGCATGTGTATAGAGTATGGTGCAAATGAAAGGAATAAATTCGTTAATTTCGTAAACCGGCTACTTTAAGAACAAAACCCGAAACAGGTCGATTTTTATTTTTAAGTTATGATATTGTGGCATGTATGGTATACTAGTGACGTCATCCGTCTGGGCGTGATGACGTAATCGATTATTTTTTTAAATCAGAATAGGGGTCGTGTGGTAGCTCAATTGAAAGGTTCTTCAATTCTCTATTCAGTAATGTAAACATTTACATAATTATTTATACAGGGTGTCCAAAAATTTTTTATTAAATTTAATTATTTGACAAAAAAGAATTAGAAGGACACCCTGTATAAATAATTATATAAATGTTTATATTACTAAATAGAGAATTGAAGAACTTTTGAAATGAGCTAGCACACGACCCCTATTCTCATTTAAAAAAATCATCGATTACGTCATCACGGCCAGATGGATGACGTCACTAGTATATCATATATGCCATAATATCGTAAATTAAAAATACAAATCGACCTGTTTCGGGATTTTTCCTTAAAGTTGCCGGTTTACGAAATAGCGAATTTATTCCTTTCATTTGCACCATACTGTCGGTGGAAAATAGTGTCGCGCACGCTTGATTATCAATTAAAAAACAAAGGAGTTTTGAATATTGTACTGAAAAAACTCTTCGGGATTTCATGAATCGATGTTTAAAGAATATCAACTTACTTTGGCAACATTCAAATTTGAACTTTTTCACATAGTGGTGTTTGAGGGTTAAAAATGGCCGATTTCGCAATTTTTCAATTTTTAATCGCTTATATGTCAAAAACTATCATTTTTAGAGAAAAGTCACTAAGGACCTTTTCTGTTTGGAATGATCCAAAAAATCTAAAAAAACTTTGTTCCATGCAAAAAAAATAATTTTAGGAAAAAAACAAAAAAAAACATTTAAAAAATTTTTGACCACCTTTTGGCCCTGGCAACATGCAAATTTGTTAAAAGGAGTCCTTTTTGAGTAAGATTGTGCAAAAAATCCGAATTAGAATATTTTTTCTAGCGGATGCGCAGTGGCTTTCTGGACTACTTAGAATAAACAAAAGGTTTCTTTTGAATGAAATTTTTGAACTTAAAAATCAGACTAAATATTTTTTTTATCCCTGTAACTTATTAAAATAAACATTATAGATGCTTTCAGAAACTTTTGGTCCTCGGTAATAATGTAATCTCTAAATCTGCGTTTAAATTTTTCAAAAATTTTTATTAGTTTTCTGAGTATTCGAAAAAAATGAATGCATTTAAATAGCATTGGATCAAGATTTTGCTTATAAATCTTCTCTAAGTATAAATACGACTTACTACTAAATATAACACAATATTTTATTTCCATTCATTCTTTCAGAACTATTTTTCCACACACAGTATGCAGCACATAAATAAACTAACAATTGAATATTGTTTGCTTCCAAACATTTTTCTGTATATAGAAGCCTTTGTTTAAACTCAAAGAACAATGTCTTACTGTTTGTTGTCCTGTGCTAAACTTTTGCAAAAGTGCTACCTAATATTATTTTAATGTGACTGTGACTGATAAATACGATATTTATGTGATAAAAGTATCTATAAGTGAATTCTTTTTAATTTTAACAAAGGTGTATTTATTCGTAAACGTTTTGTTTTATTTTCAATTTCATTTCAAAAACTATAGGTACGTTTTTATATGAATATCTGATACTTTAATGCTGGTAAAAGCTAGTAAAAAATTATATTTATAGAGACAATAGCGACAAATTTAAATATACCAATATATTAAACGACGTCGAATGTGCACTCATACCCCCCACCCCCCTGTCGTATATCGTCGAGATAAGCAAGCCCCCCTCCCTCCCTCTTCTCAACGACGTAGTTTATGGATGACCCCTTTAATCTAATCGCGCGACTCCTTACGCGACAGAAGTGAGCGCGACTGCTCCCGTGTTAAATAAATAAAAATGTTATCCTTTAATACAGCGGTTCTCAATCTTTTTGAGTCATGTACCACCAAATACTTTTTAATATTTATCGTACCACCTAACTGAAATACCCGATCTAGCTAGGCGATTTAATTAACTATAATAGTGGAGCTGATTTTGGCTGTTTTTGTGTTTTGTGTACCACCACAAATAATGATATGTACCACCAGTGGTACATCTACCACAGATTGAGAACCGCTGCTTTAATATATTTAGATATGATTAATGCCACCTGCTATATTTCGTCCACGGTCAATATACAGTGATGAGCGGGCTAATAACCGGCAAAATAGCACAAAAGATGGAAAGCGTATTAAGTTGTGAGATAAAAAGAAATGAAACTAATGGAATTGGAAAATCTAGCGACATTAACCTATAAATTTACATTATATTGATTGTTTCCTACTATACCTGTAGACGTATCGCACGAGTTTGGCAACTACCACTGCCACAGTGACAGTTTTAGTTGACATACTCCTCTGATACGTGTAAAGATTGGAAACAATCAATATAATGTAAATTTATTGGTTAATATCGCTAAATTTCCTAACTCTACTAGTTTTATTTCTTTTTATCTCACAACGTTATACACGTTTTCCATCTTTTGTGCTATTTTGCCGGTTATTAGCGCTCTCATCACTGTATAATACAGTGATGAGCGCGCTACTAACCGGCAAAATAGGCGAAAGATGGAAAACATAGTACATTGCGTAATAAAAAGAGATGAAACTAGTGGAGATGGAAATGATCGTTATAAATATATAAATTAACATTACATTACATAGTTTTCCACCTTTAGACGTATCAGAGGTGTATGACAGCTGTCACTGTGACAGTAGAATTTTATAAAGTACTCCTGTCACGGACGTATAAAGGTGAAAAAATATGTAATTTAATGTTAATTTATACGTTTATAACGATCATTTCCACATTCGCTAATTTCATCTCTTTTTGTGTCGCAACGGTTCTTATCGCGCTCATCAATGTACAGGCGGAAAAATGAAAGAATACCCATGGACGATCACATCAATCACTTATTTTGTATTTGCTGTCTTTTTCTATAAATAGCAAACGTTTGTTATTGAAAAAGACAGCAAATACAAAATAAGTGATTGATGTGATCGTTCATGGGTATAGGGCTTTTCATCGATTGTCATTTGTTTCGAGCTTCTGTCATATGTCACATAATATTAATATATATACGTCATACGTCTTTGGTTTGTATTATTGTATATACCAATAACGTATGTCGTAGATATATTAATATTATGTGACACATGACAGAAGCTCGAAACAAATGACTGTGAATGAAAAGCCCTATTCTTTCATTTTTCCGACTGATGAGCGTGATTCAGTGATGAGCGTGCTAATAACCGTCAAAATAGCGCAAAAGATGGAATACGTATTAAGTTGTGAGATAAAAAGGAATGAAACTAGTGGAGCTAGAATATTGAGCGATATTAACCTATTAATTATTTACATTATATTGATTGTTTTCCACCTTTACACGTATCAGAGGGGTATGTCAACTGAAACTGTCACTGTGACAGTGGTAATTGCCAATCTCGTGCAATACGTCTCAAGGTGGGAAACAATCAATATAATGTAAACTAGTTTCGACTAGTTTCATTCCTTTTTATCTCACAACTTAATACGTTTTCCATCTTTTGCGCTATTTTGCCGGTTATTAGCGAGCTCATCACTGTATATTTCAGTTAATATCGCATGCTGTACTCCGAACCAATTAAACTGTCACTGCAATTTATTTATTTATCATACTAATATTACAAATACAAATATAATACATGATTTAGAATTCTCTTTCGATAATTGACCTGATTGATTGATAAAATTAGTAATTTGCAATGTCTGTCTATCAATTGCCTGTCAATTTAAATTTACTCTATTTTCATATAAAGTTGGTTTTGGTACGTACACTTTCATTAACAATTTTGGCAGAAAAAAAATTTGTCTTAATTTTAAATATAAATCTGGTAGTCCATTCATTAACGGTAAAATATTGCAAAACCTTTAAATTTTAAAGAACCGCTTGGATTGACATGAAATTTGGCATACACACAGCTAACAAGTCAAAGAAAAAAAGTGATATTGTGCCGATATGTGCTTTTGCCCTGGGGGTGGTTTTCACCCCCTCTTGGGGGTTAAAAATATTCGTCCAAACAAAGTCAGGAAATGGGTAAACTGGCTAATTTAAAGTAACTTTTGTTCTATAGAGTGTTTTCACTAAGTCAATACTTTTCGAGTTATTTGGCAGTGAATATGTTCATTTCTTCAACAAAATAACCACGCTTTTAGACGGTTTTTCGCAAATAACTCAAATTGTAAGTATTTTGTCGAAAAAGAATTCTTAGCAAAAATGTAGCATATAAAAAATTTAAAAAAAGAGTGAATATATCACGTTTTTTTATTTAGTAGAAGCACAGTTATAGCTAATGAAATATAGGTTCATATTCGTCAAATTCCAAGTGGAATATTTTAACGTGAAATAACCAAAAATGAAGCACGTTTCGGGGAAAACTCATTTAAACTTATTTAAAGTGTTTAAAAAAAGCTTCATTTTTGTTTTATAAAAAAAATTTCTAGCATCGAAATTAAACAAGTTACGCTCAAAATAAAGTTAGTCCCTTTTGGTTTTGGTAAAAAAATCGAGAAAATCACCCCCTAGCTCTATAGAACAAAAGTTACTTAAAATTAGTCAGTTTACCCATTTCCGGAGTTGTTTTGGACATATATTTTTTCACCCCCAAGAGGGGGTGAAAGTCACCCCCAGGGCAAAAGCACACGTCGGCACAATATCCCTTTTTTTCTTTGACATGTAAGCTATGTGTATGCCAAATTTCATGTCAATCCAAGCGGTTCTTTAAAATTTAGAGCAAAAACCGTGAAAGAATGGACTATGGCACTGAAGTTGATCTAATGGCTCCTAAAAATATTCGTAAGAGAAAATTGTGTAAAGTGTTTACTTTATTTCTAACTGATCCAAATAATATATGTGCTTATTAAAAAAACGAAAACCCTATCGAAAACTTTCAGGTGGATATGACGCCAAAGTTATGGATTTACTAAGAAATCATGAGAGAAGCAGCTTAAATTAGATCAGGACAAGCAAAGAAAAGGAGAAGAAACGGTTGGAAGCTCACACAACCCAATTGAATAAAATGAAACCAAAAAGCTGCTAGAAGAAATGCTAAAAAAATGTGTAGAAGTAAGAAAAAAAAGATCATAATTTCTACCAAGAAAAGAAACGAAGCAGTGTACAATCTGCAATAGTTTAGAAATACTGTAAGAGCAAAAAGAGATCCCTAATGGGAGATAAGAAGAAAATAGATTACAAGAGAATTTCAGCCAGTTGTTTAGCGAGCTTATTATATACTTAGCTATATTTATATCCTTGTGAAATTTTTTGTCAAAAATGAACTATGTATTTCGACCAATTATCTTTTGTATAAGTTTTGTATAACTACTTTGATAGCCTTCATTTGTAAAGGCTCCCACTTTGTGTGACAACTGTAATATTCCACAAGCATGTCCTTGCAGAGTATCCAAGATATTAGTTTCAGAGAAAGACCAACCACATCATCCGATAAACAAGTGAAATTTTAGGAAGAAATTGTAAAATTTGACTATTGGTAAAATTGGTAAATAAAGACGTTAGTATACTTAACAAAATTTAATATTTATCAGTAAAATTATCTCATTTATAGAGCCGTTAATAATTTCAGGGGTTGATGCGACGGTGTGTGTGCAATAAAAAAATATTTTAGAAACACAAATAGAGCTTATAGAAAGCCATATTTTTCCAAATAATAATTAAAGTTTCAATTATTATTTACCTAAATCATACACACACATCATTCTATTTTCTTTGCAGGTACCGCAGATGTCAGCGGTTTTGTAGCAGCTTTGTGTTTGACATATTTCCCTTCTTTGTTTCCTGGTTTTCTAGAATTAGTGGAACGTGAAACTTCTGCCTGTGGCTAAGCGCCAACAGTATGTTCGTCAACAAGATCTAATATACATTACTTACGTGAAGATATTATAATGTAAGGAAAGAAAAACAATAAAACAATTTGATCCAGTAAATTGTTAAATAGTAAATAAAATATTACAAATTTAAATTATTGTAAATAATTGTTTACAGGGTGATTGATTAGTAGGGTAAAGCTCAATAGATCCGCTATAGCAATAGATAGCAATAAAAGTTGCTAACAAAAATTGTAGCCAACTTTGTAGTATGGTATAGTTAGACCCAAACCCAGACATCCAAAGTGAAAGTTATCCTCCAACACCAAATTATTCTATATGGTCCACATATTGTTCAGGAAAAAGTCACACCATTTTGAGCGTCGGGTTTGGGGGGGAGAGGGGGAGAAATCTGCAAATTCGTAGTTTTTTAGGTTTTTCGTCAATATTTCTAAAACTAAGCGGTTTAGCATGAACAACCCTCTACACAAAATTGTTCTACATTAAATTTGAAATAAAAAAGGCCCTATGCATAACCCTTCTAAAATGAACGTTTCCAAAGTTACGGAGGTAGTATAGTATAATTGGTTCAAAAAAAGGCCTAACCCAGACATCCAAAGTAAAAGTTTTCCTTCAACATCAAATTGTTCTATATGGTCCACATATTGTTCAGAAAAAAGTCACACCATTTTGAGCGTCGGGTTTGGGGGGGGGGGAGAGGGGGAGAAATCTGCAAATTCGTAGTTTTTTAGGTTTTTCGTCAATATTTCTAAAACTAAGCGGTTTAGCATGAACAACCCTCTACACAAAATTATTCTACATTAAATTTGAAATAAAAAAGGCCCTATGCATAACCCTTCTAAAATGAACGTTTCCAAAGTTACGGAGGTAGTATAGTATAATTGGTTCAAAAAAAGGCCTAACCCAGACATCCAAAGTAAAAGTTTTCCTTCAACATCAAATTGTTCTATATGGTCCACATATTGTTCAGTAAAAAGTTTCACCATTTTGAGCGTCCGGTTTGGGGGGGGGGGGGGAGATGGGGGAGAAGTCGGTAAATTAGTAGTTTTTTTTACGTTTTTCGTCAATATTACTAAAACTATGCTTTAGCGTAAGAAATGTTCTATACAAAAATGGTCTACATAAAATTTAAAACAAAAAAGGTTTTAAACATAATTGTTATAAAATCAACGGTTCCAGAGTTACGGAGGGTGAAAAGTGGAGGTTTTCGATACTTTTTATATTAACCGATTTCTCCCCCCTCTTCCCCCCAAACCCGACGCTCAAAATGGTGTGACTTTTTTCTGAACATTATGTGGACCATATAGAACAATTTGGTGTTGGAGGATAACTTTGACTTTGGTTGTCTGGGTTTTTGGTATAGTTATATCATAAATATTGCTCAAAAAATATAAAAAGTATCGAAAACCTCGAATTTTCACCCTTCGTAACTCTGGAACCGTTGATCTTATAACAATTATGCATAGAAAATTTTTGTTTTAAATTCTATGTAGAACATTTTTGTATATAACTTTGTTTAAGCTAATGCATAGTTTTAGAAATATTGACGAAAAACTTAAAAAAACTACTAATTTACCGGCTTCTCTCCCATCTCCCTCCCAAACCGGACGCTCAAAATGGTGTAACTTCTTACTGAACAATATGTGGACCATATAGAACATTTTGGTGTTGGAGGAAAACTTTTACTTTGGATGTTTGGGTTAGGCCTTTTTTTTGACCAGTTATACTATACTACCTCCGTAACTTTAAAACCATTCATTTTAGAAATATTATGCATAGGGCCTTTTTTATTTCAAATTTAGTGTAAAACAATTTTGTATAGAAGGTTGTTCATGCTAAACTGCATAGTTTTAGAAATATTGGCGAAAAACTTAAAAAACTACGAATTTACCGATTTCTCCTACCTCTCCCCCCAAACCCGACGCTCAAAATGGTGTGACTTTTTTCTGGACATTATGTGGACCATATAGAACAATTTGGTGTTGAAGGAAAACTTTCACTTTGGATGTCTGGGTTAAGCCATCTTTTGGATCAACTATGCTATACTATTGAGCTTCACATTACAAAATTAGTTACAATGTTACAGGTTGTTCGATAACACAGTTGCAGACCAAACTTATGTTTTTTTTTAATGTAGCACCATATATTTTATTATATATTTCAAATCCTGTTAAATTCTCCATTACAAAAATATAATGGTTTGCTATGTTATACACTTATACAGGGTATTTACAAAGTTATAACCAATTATATTATATGAAAATCGTAACAAGTTCAACTCCCTGTATGAATAAAAATAAGCAAAACAGCAATGGTTTATTAATGCCATATTTTTTACGTATTGTCAAAATTTTCAAGAATGATTGATATTGCTAATTTTCTTTATATCAAGTACAGGGTGAGTCAAAACGCAAGTACATTATTTTCTCAGTAATTTTAAATGGAACACCCTGTATTTTATATCACTATTGAAAAGTACCATTACCGTACTTCAACTTTTAGATAACATTCCCTATGTCTAAATTTATTAGTTTTCGAATATTTTCATTTTTCAATGGACCAGTAGCGTGGCCACCCAAATCACCAGAATTTAATAAACTAGACTGATTGTTTTGGGGTTACGTTAATAATGAAGTTTATAAAATACATCCAACAACAAGGGATGAGATGAAGAATATAATACAATGTGTATTTCGATGTGTTAATTTACAAATGCTTCGTAGAGTAAGTAGCTCATTCAATGATCGTTTTTAGGCGTGCATAAATGTGTTAGTAGGTAATTTTGCACACCTTATGTAATTAAATATTAAAAATATTTTATTATAAGTAGCTTCTAATTTTTTCAAACATGTTTTTTTTGCAAAATTTGTTACTGATAAATTATTTTTTGTTCTTTATTTGTTACAATGTTACATTTACATACAATTGTGTTTGTGTTTTTTTTGTAAAATGTATTACTAATTTTCTTTCTTTATTTGTTACATTTACATAAAAAAGTAGTTTTCAATTGTTTCAAAAATGTTGCATGTTGTGGTTGTGTTTTTTTGGTAAATGTATTGCTAATAAATTATTTTTATTTCTTTACTTGCTACATTGTTACATTGATTGCCGGATTAATAATAAGTGATCGTCAATTGTCAATGCAGTTATGGCTTACTTAACATTTAGATAAATTTAGACACCTAAAATAATTTGCACTGAAAAATGAAAACATCTCGAAAACTAATAAATTTGGACATACGGAATGTTATATAAAAATTAAAGTACGGTAATTTTACTTTTCAATAATTATATAAAATACATGGTGTTATATTTAACATTACTGAGAAAATAATGTACTTGCGTTTTGACTCACCCTGTGTTTGATATAAAGAAAATTAGCAATGTTAATAATTCTTGAAAATTTTGACAATAAACAAAAAATACGGCATTAATAAACTATTGCTGTTGTGCTTATTTTTATTTATACAGGGAGTTGAATTTGTTACGATTTTCATAAAAAATTGGTTATAACTTTGTAAATACCCTGTATAACATAACAAACCTTTATACTTTGTGATGGAGAAGTTAACAGGATTTCGAATATAAAATAAAATAGAGGGTGTTTCATTAAAAAAAAAACATAAGTTTGGTCTGCCACTCTGTTTTCGAACAACCTGTAACATTCTATCTAATTTTGTAATGTGAAGCTCAAAGTTGGCTACAATTTTTGTCATTAACTTTTATTGCTGTCTATTACTATAGTGGATCTATTAAGCTTTACCCCACTAATCAATCACCCTGTATTATTCTCAGAAGCTAGGTGTTTGGCAATCCAGTAAAAAAACTTTCAAGCTATAATGTAAATTGAGTGATCAGCAAAAACGTATAGTCGAAACGGAAATCCGTCAGAACGCGCAATAAAGTGGCAGTATCAATGTATTATACAAGTATTATACAATGTATTATATTAAAATATCAAAGATATTTTGAAATTAATTTTAAATAGTACTATCGGAGGATGTAGGGAAACAGATTTAAATCAAAACGAAACCGTAGATTTTCTTATTTTACTAATATGATATTTTATCATCCCATTAATAATTTTAAATTAGTCGATGGATATTAGTACGGTTAAAATATTTAGATAATAAATATTAGCCAGAAAAATTAAACGTTTTTTCTACTTTTAAGGACAAAAAAAGGAAATTTAAAAAATTCAGCGGAACCGAATTCAAAATTATTTTGCACATCATAGTTGAAAATTTGGTTGATTAAAACATCTCATTTTTGTTGATAAAAAAATATATTAATTTGTCTGGACTAAATTACGGTTCTGTTGAAATGTGTAAGACTATATTCACAAATTGTTGCTAAACTTAATTTGGTTATATTTGATTTAAATTTTCGGACATCTTAGATATTAGTGCACCCTATGTAACGCACATCTGAATCTTATATTTGTGCGTCACAGTGTTGCTATGCCATTTCTTTCATAGTTTCAATCAATGTTAAATTCTACAAGAATAATAGAATAAGAACGTTTACTTCTCCGTCATTATACTAGGTAGAATGACAAATGAGGTGTCAAATGAAAGCCTATAATCCAAGGATAGTTCTAGATAAGCGTTTTATTGGAGATTTCTAATGTCGACATTAAAAGTTCCACTATTTTTTTTTCTATAAAACATTTTAATCTAAAACTTATCAGAAAACTTCTTTGTACTCTCTACTTTCAGATAAACGTGATTAAGAAGCTTAATTTTAAACTTCGTCACACAACTTTTGCGATTAAACTTTGCAATGCACAAATCCGCACCATTTTCTTTGAAAAATTCATAACCTTTATTATGATAAGAATAAAAACTTGAACAAGGTACCTTTGTCTTCAGAAATGTTAGAGCTATATACTGTAAAAATTTCAGAAAAAATATTAAAATGGAACAGAGTTGTAGCGAGGTAAACGCAAAAAACGTGACTTCATTTTTATTTATTTTTAGGTTAAAATTGCGATTTTGACAATGTTCCCCCATATAAAATTCAAAATAAACGTCATTTTTGTTTTCAGCACCCTCGAAAATATAAAGTTTGAATAAAATTAGCTATTCACCCCTCCGTGGTCAGTATCTCGAAAACTAAGGGCTTTTTTGAGGGTGTCCCGCTCGTGTATAATATCACAAAAAATTGTAACGTGATAGTATGAAAAAATAGAGGATACGGCAACGGTGTTACAAGTGATGGTCGGATCCAATGCCAAAATCTACACAGACATACTAGGGTGCACTAATATTCAAGATGTCCAAATTTTCTAGGGGATTTCCGAGCCTACTATACATTCATTATCTTTCGAGTATTTATAGTTCTATATTATATTGCTTATTAATATAGCAATAATATAGTTCTATATTATTGCTATATTATATTGCTGTTGGCAGCAGGAAACAAAGTGACCATAGCCATTATGATATCCAACCTCCGATAGGAGAGGGAACTTTAAGAAGAAGATTATATTGCTATTGTATGTTCTGAAGTTGTTTTTGTAGCAACTTAATACAACTAACTATTTTTACTGAAAATAGGTCACAGGTTTATTTTAAAATAAGTTTATTGTGACGTTTCTATTTCCACTTTGGAATCCGTTCTCAAAATACAAAACATTATAAAATTAAACAAATTTTGTCGGGGATTGTCTTTCCAAAATTGTCATTTCACTTACTTGACTTACAAGGAGGAGACATAAAATTCTGATTAATTGTGTGTTTCTGCATTCTTTTTATGTAAGTTATGCGTTTGTGTATGTAAGTTTGTATATTATACACATATACAATAAATAAAAGTGTTGTTTAAAAGATAAAATACAATTTTCGGCTTTGAGGCTTTTCAACACAAGAAATTATAGACCAGGGCGCATCTGTAAACATATTAGTACATTTGGACGTTGAGAGGTGACTCAAATTTTTTTGCAGAAATTGTTTGAAAATATATCAAATAATAATATTTGAGTTATCCTCCCTCTCAAAAAGGTCCGGAACATTGTTTAAATAATCAAAATGTCAAAAAATTAAGGAAAAATTCGATTTTTTTCTTGGTTTTTTGATTATAACTTTAAAAGTATTCATTTCCGAGAAAAGTTCTACTAACATAAAAGTTGCGTAATTAAATTTACTACAATATAGAATTGGTTAAAAATTTAAAAAATAGTTACCCTTGTTGCAAAATAGCAATAATTGCGAAAAAAACCATACAAAAACAAGTATTCGCATTTTACGTTTTTCAACCATTTATGCTGTACTTTTGACCTTCATATTTGACCCAGAAAAACCTTATGACATAATAAAATAAAACTGTAAATTTTATTAAGATCGGTTAAGGCTATGGGTACATAATTCGCAAATATTTTACGTGTATCCCTACTTTTTCTGTCTTTACACGGCAAATTACGTGTAGTAAACTTCACACTGGTATGGATATGTAAACATTACTAGAATGTCATTCTACTTGAAAATGTGATCATTAATTTAAAGAGATGGGTTTTGAATGTTAATAAATGTGATAATTTTTTCATTAACTATGTATTCACTGATTGTAATAATTTATTTGTACAATAAAGACTAATACTCAATCGAGAAAAGAGGAAAAGTGTTAAAGTGATTTTTTAATAATATATTGTTATGGAACGCTTAAAATTTTGAACATCTTTAACAACAAAATACTTGGATCACAGAATATATTATCCTGATGTATTCTCTGCTTGGATCTTCCACAAATAATACACAATAAATAACTTTTTATTAAGTTCACGTCTTAAATCAATGATTTATCAAATACACTATATATCAATAATATTTAATCAATTACTCAATATATTCCCGATGCAATGTCAAATATTTAAAATTGTCACTGCTTGTCAGTGTCTGACTGACAATATATGCTGACAATATTATATTCGGCTGAGTGCGTTGTAAGACAAAGATAGATTTGGAAAATATTACCACGGTATTGTGTTCATTTTTTTCGAATCCTGAAAAAACCAATAAATATTTTTGAAAAATTTAAACGCAGAATGAAAGACTAAATTATTACCGAGGGCCGAAAGTCCCTTAGAATAAATAAAAAGTTTATTTTGAATGATATATTTGAAATTAAAAATCACACTAAATTTTCTCTTAGTTTTTCACCCCTGTAACTTATTAAAATAAACATTATAGAAGTTCTCAGGGACTTTCGGCCCTCGCTAATAACGTAATCTTTCATTCTGCGTTTAACTTTTTCAAAAACACTTATTAGTTTTCTCAGGATTCGAAAAAAATGAATCCCCATTTGAATAGCATTGCAGCCGAAAATACGTACCGATCCTCTTAAATAGATTTTGCAGAATAAATTTTGCAATCCAGCTTTCGTAAAAAATATTCATTTTTTCAAAATGTTACAGGACTGAAAATAAAGCAGATAGCAAGTTGAAGATTTTTTTGCATATAGAAGTGTACTGTACCTTTCATTCGCAGTTTTGCAAAATTAAAATCGATTAACACCACGGCGTCAGGAATTTTTTTAAATAAACATTAATTATTGGTGCTACGCGCAGGACAGGGGATAGTTTGCTCTAATTGGGCATTGCAATGACCTTTGATAATGATTGATACATTTTAATTTTTATTACATTTCGACATAAATAAATAAATTTGTTTATTGCAAAATAAAAACACATACTCTATCCTTTGAAATAACACTTTTATTAGCAAAAACTTTATTTGTTCATATATTTTAACTTAAATAATAAAAGTTTATTATTTTTAAACATATGCAATTGTTTAAACAATATTTCACAAACAATAATAAAATTAGTTTGATTTTTGTGGAATTAAAATATTAAAATACAACAAAATATAGAGTAAGAAAATAATATATTAGATAAAGATTGGAAGACATTTTGGTGGAAATCAACTTGTGTGAATCGAACACCGCTGTCCTGCGCGTAGCACCAAAAATTATTGTTTATTTCAAAAATTTTCTGACGCCGTGGTAATTATTCGATTTTAATTTTAAAAATTGCATATGAAAGATACAGTACACTTCTATAAGCAAAAAAAATTTAACTTGCTATCTGCTTTATTTTCAGTCCTGTAACATTTTGAAAAAATGAATTTTTTTTGCGAAAGCTGGATTGCAAAATTTATTTTGCAAAATCTATTAAACCGATCTTAAAGAAATTTACAGTATTGTTTTACTGTATCATAAAGTTTTTCTGGGTGAAATATGAAGGTCCTAAGTGTAGCATAAATGGTTGAAAAACGTAAAATGCGAATACTTGTTTTTGTATGTTTTTTTTTTCGCAATTATTGCCATTTTGCAACTAGGGTGATTATTTTTTAAATTTTAACTAATTTTATGTTGTAGGAAATTTAAATACGCAACTTTTATGTCAGTACAACTTTTCTCGGAAATGAATACTTTTAAAGTTATAATCAAAAAACGAAGAAAAAAATCGAATTTTTCCTTCAATTTTTGACATTTTGATTATTTAAACAATGTTCCGGACCTTTTTGAGAGGGAGAATAACTCAAATATTATTATTTGATTTATTTTCAAGCAATTTCTGCAAAAAAATTTGAGTCACCTCTCAACGTCCATCTCAAAACAGATCCGCCCTAGACTATTAGTGTTGTATGGTTCTACAAGCTCATGGGGAAGGTAGAAAAAAGTAAAAAAATAGTTGGTGTCGACATTTCGCTAAATTTTTAAATACGTCTTTATTTCGTTAGCACGTGTATTATTCCGAAATTAATGGACAATTGTCATATTCTCGTAGATATATCTTGATTCTTCATATACCGCTAACCAGAATTTTATTCCAAAATTGTCAGGTTTATTACAATTAAAAAAAAACAAAAGAAAAAGTTACCTCGAGCAGTCTTTGCTGTAAGTTGTATACCCTGTGCTTCATAAAAGGCTGGCAGTCCGTAGTCAGTTATTTTAAGGACCCATCGGGCATCTATAACACAGTTTCTTGAAGTTAGAAATCCGTGTACCTTAATAGGAGTTGAATGAAGGTATTTCATCCCCTGAAACAGAAATAAACTTATATATAGTTAAGACTTATTTATATATATATAGTTGTTCCATTTTATCTTTGCCAATGTCACGGGCATGTTAACATTGTCATGATTCATTTTTAAACAAGTTAAATCAAAACATAAAATGAAACGTACGCCGATGTGTAGTATCATTGAAACATACTGTCAGTGGTAATAAATAGTAAATGGCTATTATCCCGTGGAAGTCTCTTATAAAGTTATTTTATTATTGTTTAATATTTTTCACTATTCATTAGACTGATGGACTCAACATTAAACAGATTGAACATCGTACCGACTATTACTAGTATAAACATAAATATAGAACGTTAATGAGTAAATTAAAAATATGTCACAACAAAGTTAATTATTGTTATGAAGATATAATTTTACCTAAGTTTGAGAAATACAAAATTATCTAGTGACTTACATAAAAAATCAATTATTGTTTTTAATATATCGCACCTTTGGGAAAAAGTGACACAAGTGCAAACTTTTCACAAATTGAGTTTTCAACACTAATACTCTTCCTTTTCTGGGGTCAAAGATATCAGAATTGCAACTCTTCCTGTATTTAACCGAAATATTATACTTATTTTTTATAAATATAAAACCAAATAAACTTTATTATTAACTTATTAATTTTATTATGTCACATAAAATCATAAACGTCAAAATTCATAGTAAACAAGTTATCCACGACATGCCATATTGTTCATCCTTGTTTAACTTATTGTGGTTTCTATGGACAAGCGGCTTAATTTTGCGATACTCGTTTCTATGTGTAAAAAAGACACCTACGTTTTTCTCATGAGCATCTTTCAGTGCGTCACAGTTTTTCGATTTCATTCTAATGCATTAAATTGTATGTGACAGAAAAAAACGCACGTCAGTGATTACATTTCATCAGTGACATTTATAACATTTATTCTAGTTGTCAACAGATGGCGCTATAATCGAAAAAAAAATATTTACGAATTATATAATATATCTACGAATATAATCTGTACAATTTATGAGACTATACAAATCAAAGAAAATACCAGGTTATAAATGCAATAAACACAGTTGATTTGATTTTATGCCAAATTGCAAATAAAATGTGACAACTGTCAGATTTAACTAAAATGTCATGTTAGAATAAATGTTATAAATATGTATATCATGGACTTGTCTATTTTTTTCTATCATTTGTGACGCACTGAAAAATGCTCATGAAAAGAAGCATATTATACACCTACTAATATAAAAAGTAATTCGTGACTAGTTTCATGCATGGGAAAAGTTAGAGTGCAAGAACTTATATGTATAATAATAATACATGAATAAAAAACCGTAAAACTGAGTGGCACATACAGTATTCCAGCTACAAAGGAGCTGATTTGAATATTAAGTACGTGGCGCGAAAATGTATTTTCATTTTGGTGGAAAATAAAATTCTAGTTTTATTTTAAAAAATGTTTCCATAATATTTGCTAAATTTGAAGTCAAATGCGCCACAAAAGAGCTTCAAAGTACAAACTCTATCAAAGTTATTTTTTGTGGCGCATTTTACTTCAAATATTATGAAAATATTTTTTAAAATAAAACTAGAATTTTATTTTCCACCAAAATGAAAATACGTTTTTGCGCCACGTACCTAATATTCATATCAGCTTCTTTGTAGCTGGAATATTGTATGCGCCACTCAGTTTTACGGTGTTTAGCGGCATGTATCAGGAGTGTTTCAAAGTTATTTATAAATAAATGTATAAAGTTGAATGTAATCTTTCTCAATTCCACGTTAAGCGTTATAAATGGTCGCCTTTATAGCATTATCTTTCAAATGATCTATTGTCCATCTAGTGTACACTAGATTTTTTCTATTCGACATAGATTGAAAAAAAATATTGGGATGGCCGGTAAATGAACTCGGATTGCCGTATAAATTTAGCGTCATAACCACTACACCTACATAAACCATTTCGGCGATAATGGTTACATGGATTATACGTTTGGAACTCGATAATTTCCGAACGGCTTAATTGATTTTGATCATTAATCATGAGTTTGAAACGTATTGACAAGTAGTATCTGATGCATCCAAGATCAAGTATGATAACTGAAGGTTTTACAGGAATTATTGAGCTTGAACAACCGTTTTTCCTATAAGAAATAAATTTGATCATATTTATGAAGCCTATAACTTAAAAATTCGAATTTTACCAGATATGTGGTATACACCGTTAGATATGTCTAGAGTCCCCCTACAAACGTTTAGTTATTGGCGCAATTCGTAGGTTGAGATTTTGAGTAATTGTCGAAAAACCAAAATTTTCAAAAGTTTAGTTCTTCAGTTTTTAGGCTATATATACTGAGCCGTGTGTAGGTATGATCTTGACCGCTTAGGCACCATTTGTAAGATTAAATCAACGCTATTGATTTGGTATATTTACGGTTTTTCTTTCTCTCCTTGAACCTAAGATATATACGCCCAAAATATATGCAATTTTGTAACTACCTAGCCCTATAGCTGACTTATGGATGGTCAAAAGTCACAAACTACACCGGTTCTCAATCGGCCCTAACCCCCGTTGAAAAAAAAAAAGAAAAAAATTCAGATCGGTGTTACTTTTCCACATACATACATATCCACATACATTTTCCCCTTTTTAAATAAAAATTGAGTCATATTTCTGAGCTCGGTAACTTTTGAATGGTATAACCGATTTTCAAAATTAGACATGCGTTGAAAAGTTAAAGATTAGTACTATCAGAAGCCGTAAAAGTCGGACTTATATTTTTGAAATTTTTGGGAGTTTTGGGAACGAGAACGAAAAACAGACCCTAAATGGAAAGGGCCGTAAAATCTACACCCTTGAACCAAAATGGAGAGTTGACATATGGATGGGCGAGTCTTTTCCTAAACTTTAAGATGAGATTTTGCCCAATTTTCAATTCAGTCAGATTTTGAAAATCGAAAATTTTGTGTATATAAATAGTGTCGCATGTATTGTGCGCCACTGGCGAGAACTGGACATTAATATTTAGATTTATTCATTATATTTTATTGTTTGAATAATATATTATATTTGTGCATTTATCGTACTGTGAAAGTCCATACGCTAAATAAAAAAACTGGCGAGATCTGCCGTTCTCTGGTAATATTAAAATTATTATTATTTTTTTATTATTTTTTTTACTAAAGCGAAGTTGCCGCCTTCACCAACAGGTTATTAGCGACATCACTCGCCAAACAAAGCTTAACAATAATTATAAGTTTAGTTTGGTAAAAAAATTGATTGATTTTAGGTAATTTAATAAGTTTTTTACTGGAAAGTTTTCTTCTAATAGAGCTGGTAGGCTGTTTGGTACATTGTTTATTGAACGTTTTCTTTGGTATTTTGGAGACTCAAATAACAAATGGGTGATGGTAAGAGGCGTAGTACATAGGTCGTACAAGAGGCGTTAACTGCCCAAAAGTAGGTATGTATTGCGTGTGAACTTAGTGTGCCATACACGTAGGCGCGTTAGAATTGTTTGAATTAACCGTGTACCAGCTCTAGATCCATTCGGGTTAGACGGAAAAAGCCCCATTTCTATTTAAAATTTTAAATTTATTCCCCACCTCTTTCCGGGGGGGGGGTCGTGTTTGGTATCATTCGATGGATTTTTGAAAAATAGTAAACACCTATTTTTTAGTTTTTAGATGTGACGTTCATTTTGCGAAATATTCGCTTTTTCTGTGAAACCTTGTGACCCATTTCCTTCCGCCCCGCTCAAATCGTCAGATTTTTGAAATATTATACACTGTTCTGCATGTACATACTTAACTTAACTTATCTTAATTTGACGATTTCGAGTTACCCAAGTAGCACAATAAAAACATTTTAGTTTTATTTAAGGTCTATAAAGGTTTTATTGTGGTAACTAAGAAGATAATGGTTTTAAAGTTACCTTGTAGATATACTGACAGAACTTTAAAACTGTTAAGCATTTGTCACTAGTTTTAAAGTATCTAATTAGAGTATCAAATAAAACTAATTGACCTTAATAGATAATTTGTCTTATTGTAGTTTTAAAATGGTTTATTCTCAGTTCACTTTAAAACTAATCAGTTTTATAAAGAACTTCCAGACTGTTTGGTTTTATTAGATTCTAGTTTGTTACCTTCTAGTTTTACTGCAATTTTAAAGATACTCCTAATATGACTAATAAAACCTATTATTAAAACTACTTGACCTCAAGGCTATTATGTCAGTAAAACATATGCCTTAAAACTATTTTTTTAGTTTTCTTTAAAGTTGCTTTCTTAAAAGCAATTAGTAGGCTATATTAAAACCAAACGCTCTGAACTGAATCAATTTGGTTATCGTAAAGACTAAACTATGCTTCTTGTTAGAAACAATAAAGCTAAACTCATCCCATCTTCTGTCATGCCCAAAATGGTCGGTAATTTGTTTTAGAGAAAACAGTGGTGTAGTGTGTTGTAAAAAGTGGAAGTATATTTAGTAAAGAAGAAATAAGTCATAAGTACTTAAAATATAAACGAACTGGTCATTTTAAAAGAAAAATACAACACACACAACACCACGACGCTTTGATTTTAGGTTAGATTCACATTAAAACCGAGTGGCATTTTTGACAGCAGCACTAAAACTAAACGGTTTCAATTCCAAGGTAACCTTGCTTTTATGTAGGATATATTCTCCTGGAAAAGCATAAAATAAAGCCATTTGATCTTAACAATTCTCTGTCGATAGACCAAATAATATTATTTGGATTTCGGCCATATTGCTTTCTGGAGATGCTGAAAGTCATGATAGGTTACAATATAAGACTTACATAAAAATTATAAATAACCGACTTACAGACATAAATTCGATTTATTTTAACATTAAAACGTTAAATTTGTAGATAAAATTGTTTTTCTTTGAAACTAATATTATTAGGATATAAATTTTTTTATTATTTTTATTTATTAATCGCCAAAAGACAGAAATGTTAGGACGCGTGAGTTATTTAGACCTATTTTTGTTAACATTATCAATAAAGTTGGGCGCGCAAGTGTTTTTCTACCTTGACAGTCCGAAATAAGCAAATCATTTTTATTATTTTATGGTTACAAATAAGTATCTACCTACCATAACACATGTAAAAATTTGTTGGCCTATAGGTATGGAGTATATGGGTTTTAACAATCATTTAATATGGTAAATTGTCTTTAAAAGTCTCCATTTAAGAAACCTTTTTAAATTTGCTATAAAACTGTCTGCATTTAAAGTGTCTTTTAACATGGTTTTAAAAGCGTATTCACAGCAGCTATAGAAGCTTGCTTAAGAAAATAAAGTTTTAAGAAGGTTTTTATTTGTGGTTTTATTGACCTCTTTCAGAGTGGCCCTTTTATGCTGAAAGCGGTTTTATTGCAACCTTAAAGTTTACTTAAAACCAAATGGTTTTAATTTTAGTTTTATTCTACAGTTTTAAAGCATCCTTAAAAGACTTAATAAACCCGTTCGGTGCTACTTGGGTATTCTAATGATAGATATTTTTTAAGCTCCCTCAACGAACAACCCTTTATTAAGAGTCAATATATTGTAGGGGTACACTTATAGGGTGCAAAGTTTCTCCCCATGTGATTTTCTGACGTGCTCGAGTAACTGCAAAAATCCCCGCTTGGGCTCCCCTACCATTAGATATTAGTTTTCTCAGGATTCGAAAAAAATGAATACATTTAAATAGCTTTGGGCCAAGATTTTGCGCCTATCCCCTTAACAAACTTTGTATAAATACAGAATATAAATATAGCTATGTACTTGAAAATATTTTATATGTATACCTATATACTAGATATTTTCCCTGGAGTCTATTACATCGTAAAGGGAACGTTGTCAACGAAACCGGATTTTCTGCACCGCTGAAAAGTCTAACGAGATGTTTTCAAAAATGTTGTTACATCATTTCTAACGATGTAAGTTAAGGTATATAATTTTTTGAATTCTTAGAATTTCTAGAAAATAAATGAGATATATTTTTATGTACACTCGTCGCAAAAAGTATCGCATAAAGTCTAGAAGTTTGGAAATGTCTTTGATTAGTATCTAATATGGATAATGCCAGGTAATGACCGTAGGACTATTTCAGGAGTTTATTCCAGTAAAATGAAAAACCAAATACCTATTTATAGACCACCAGGCAGCGCTGAAAAATCTTTTTGAATTTACTAAAGCTAGATTTTTCACAGTTGATTACTGTGAGTGTCTAGAGAAACATACTGCGGTCGGTCAAGCGAAACGTAGAACAGGGGTTACTGAGAGGGTATCAAAGTTGCTTTCCTACGAAGGTAATTATTTCCATTTACTAAGGCTAAAAATCAGTACAGACATTCTAAATTAAATATAAATAAAAGTTATTATATTCGGTCAGTTGTATGACGGGACAGAGCCGGTCGGTCGGCCCCAATAGTCGATTGGGGAAATAAATCATTTTGGCTCGCAATTCTTTCGTCCAGCATGGATTTACTTGAAATTTTCACAGAAGTAGGGAATAGTCCAAGGATCATTTAATATATCATGCCGCTATCATAGGATAAAAACTTGGGGGTGGTTCCCACCCCATCTCCGGGGTGGGAAATTTTTTATTACATTTTAACCATGTAATTCGATGGAAAAAGTGATTCTAAGAAAAAAAATGTTTTTTACATTTTCTTCGTAAAACTAATATTTTTTGAGTTATCGCGCTTGAAAATAACAGTTTTTCGACGAAAAAATCGACTTTTTTAGAGGGTTTTTTTGAGAATACCTCGAAAAGTATGTATTTAATCAAAAAAACTGTAGATATCGAAATTGTATCTTTTAGTAACACAAACCAAATTATTTTCCTATATAATATCTTTCCTATAAGACCCATACAAACCGAGATACGGCATGTTAAAAGTTAGCTTTTTTCGTCAAATGCACAATTTGAAATATTCAAAGCCAAATAATAGGAAAAATTTGCATTTTTCGAGGAAATCTTAAATAATCTTTTTTTCAAGCATACAATTAGACCTTTCAAAAAAATAATAAAAAGATTCTAGCATGAAAATTAAGCGCATGAAATGGAAACAAGAAATAGGCCCAGATATCACAAAAGAAGAAACAGTACACGCATTAAAAAAAATGAAGAACAGAAAAAGCCCTGGGCCTGACATGCTTGCTATCGAATTAATAAATATTATAGATAGCACATTTATGTTCTTGTTATACTTTTGAACAAAATTTATAGCTCAGGCGTATTACCCAAATAATGGTTAACGACGATCTTTGTTTGTCTCCCCAAAAAACGCAAGAGAATGCGCCGATTACCGCACGATCAGCTTGATGTTCCATGTGCTGAAGTTGATACTGAAAGTCATCCATAATCGAATATATCATAAACTAGACATAGATATTAATTTGAGAGTCGCAAAGGCCTAGAAACGCCTGAAGCTATTTTCTCACTTAATATCCTAATACAAAGGTGCCTAGACGTCAATCAATACATATGTCTGTTTTATTGTTTATAATAATGGTAGGGGAGCCCAAGCGGGGATTTTTGCAGTTACTCGAGCGCGTCAGATTATCATATGGAGAAAAACCTGGTACCCTGCAGATGTACCTCTACCATATATTGGCTCTTAACACAGGGGAGTTCGTTAAGGGCGGCCCGAAAAAAAAAATCTATCCTTAAAAAAACTCGAAATTGTCAGATTAAGATAAGGTAAGTTAAGTACATGCAAAAGAGTGTATATTTCAAAAATCTGACGATTTGAGCCAGGCGTAAGGAAATGGGTGAGTCCCAAAATTTCACAAGGAAAAAGTGAATATTTCGCGAAATGAATAACAGATCGAAAAACTAAAAAATATGTGCTCAATATTTTTTAAAAATCTATCGAATGATACCAAACACGACTTCCCACAGAGAGGGGTGGGGGGTAAATTAAATATTTTAAATACGAATCCCGCGATATTTCGCGAAATGAACATCAGATCGAAAAACTGTAAAATACACTTATTTAATATTTTTAAAAAATCTATCAAATGACACCAAACAAGATCCCCCACGGAGGTGGTGTGGGGGGTTACTTTAAAATCTTAAATAGGAGCCCCCATTTTTTATTGCGGATTTGGATTCCTTACGAAAAAATAAGTAAGTTTTATTCGAAACATTTTTTCAAATTATGCATAGATGGCGTTATAATCGGAGAAAACAATTGTTAGAAATGGAAAATTAAATTAAAAAATGGCAAGCGCCCACTAAAATGGAAAATGTTACTTAACTTTTTTTGGTTTTAGGACCTACTCTTCACAACCCAATAGGTCTCCAAAGCGCTCGAGTGACTGCACATTTAGCATACTTTGCTCCCCTACCATAAAGCTTTCGATAAAGTACGGCATGAACAATTATTAATAAAAAAATATGAAAAAAATATTTTTAAGGAACGCTTTTCTTGAGTTACGAGTGACTAAAATTAAACGTATTATAAAAAAATCAACTAAAAAGCAAAAAAAAATTGAAAAAATCTAACACATTCGTTAAAGAACAGCGTGGCGCGTCTTCATCGAATAAACGGTTTTCGCACCACGCTTTTCTTTAACGAATGTGTTAGATTTTTTTAATTTTTTTTATTTTTAGCTTTTTAGTTGATTCTTTTTATAATATCGATACATCAGTATCAGACTGCACCAACTCAAAATTTTTCAATATTGAGATAAGTATGAGGAAGTGGTTAAAATATGTTTATTTATCAGTTTCAAATTACACCATCTCAAAATTCCCACCCCATTGTAAAAATTTTGACTTGTCAACATGCAGAATCGAATATTTTTTTACAACGTCCTAGTTTCATACCGCATCAATTTGAGTTAGTGCATGATGAAACTTGATCGGTAGAACTGTTGTCAGCTACTAACTCAAAATGGTCTGTGAAAGCTGCTTGCACTGACCGTTGCTAAATTAAATGTTCGAAACAATTTAGTGATACAGAAAGAGAAGAACTGTTAAGTAACTACTGGAGTCTTGGTGATTTAAATAGGCAGCGAGATTTTATAGTTAACAATGTAATGCCGGTTAAGCCAAAATATCAATATAAGAAAGAAGGGAGTCATAGAAGCGAAAATAAAACTTATTACTTTAGAGTATGTAAAGTTTTCTTTATGAATACTTTAAACATTTCGAATAGGATAATAATGAAAAAGCATGCACAGCAATTAAAAAAAACAGAGCTAGGGTTTGTACAGCACGACAATCGCGGAGAAAAAAAAAATGCTGGGCGACCAAGGGTGCTAGATGATGAAAAAGAATTCGTGAGGTCCTACATCAAATCTTTTCCAGTAAATGATTATCATTATTGCGGCGGAGCAAGAAAAATCAAATCTCTAAACTTAGCCACCGTGTACAGACTGTACCAAGAAAAATGTAGAGAACTGAAAATTCCCGTAAAACTCCATTATTACACCAAGATTTTCAACAGGGAATTTAATATTGCCTTTTTTCAGCCAAAAAAGACCAGCGTTGTAAAAAGTATTACAACAACTTAAGTATGATGCACATATCAGAAAAAAAGTTAGATTCGGTTAAAGAAGGAGTTGGATATCAAGAATTCAAAGAAAGATTACAATGCTGTAGTTTGTTGCTTTCATCTCCAAGTTGTATTATCACTACCAAATGGAGATCGGAGTGATTTTCTTTTTGCATGAGATGTCTATCATGTTACAACTTCACTATATTTGATATTTCTCACAAACATAGCTATAGTTTTTTGTGGCACGAACGTATCGCAAGCAGAGGTGTTGGTGAAATAAGTACGTGTCTTTGACAGTATCTAAAGAACCATGGGACCTCAATATGAGCACATGTTTTACTCCGATAATTGCCTGGGCCAAAACAAAAACAAGTTCATTGCTTGCTTGATTTTATATTGCTGTCAAAACTTAGCAATAAAAAGCCTAACATACAAATGCTTAGTAGTTGGACATACTCAAAATTGAGGGTGATGCGATGCATGCCCTCATGGAAAAAGAAAAAAAAAAAGATACCTAAAAGGAAACCCGCTCTATATTTTATCGCAAATGGTACCGAAAATAATTAGCCTGGCTAAGAAAACTTCCAAAAAATATCTGAAAAGAAATGAAAGGCAGAATTTACAAAACAGTCACCATACCAATAATCACATACGCGGCAGAAACACTACCCGACAGTGCCCGACACAGAGAGGACAAAATGATTGCTCGAAATAGCGGAGATGCAAACCCATCGAAAAATCGATGGTAAGACTCTATGGGACAGAGCTAGAAGTACAGATATACGACGGATATGCAAGGTGGATAACATTAATAACTGGGTAAGAAACATAAGAATAGAATGGAGTGACCACATAAGCTGAATGACAACAACTATAGTAGTATAGTAGACAACAAATATAGAGAAGAATAAAACTGGACGGCCTGGTACGCTACAGAAGAAATTGCCGAAGTGTAGGAAATTTACAAAAAATTGGGAACATTTTTAATATAAATGAAGCCGGAGAAAAAATAAAATGGAGAGAATCTAAGAGTTAAGAAAAACCAGCAACACAAAATAATGTAAAAGAAGTCTTATTTTGACGAAAATTATAATGACATAAATATTCGATAAAACAGAACGAGCATGGCTTATTAAGAACCATCTCTCATCTTCTCCAATAAACCTCTTGGAGTGCCACCACTTAAAAAATGTTATTTTTTGTTGTCGCTCTGCTCCTCGGGTGCAATACCCAGAATTCACTGTGAGTTTTTCCAGAACTTACCAACTTCTGCCGCTGCTGAAGAAAGTGACAATTCAGAATTATTTTGATTTTATTATATTTTTTCATAACAAGGAAACAATAATGATATTATAAGAAAAAAAATACTTAAATAATTTTATTTGATTTCCATGCAAATACCCTATACAAAATGCACTAACTGTTAAAAAATCATGTGTCAACAGTTTCATAGTGCATTAACTCAAAAAAACATCTGAATTCTTAAAAAAAAACATAAATCAAAAATTATCATCTAAAAGAACCATAAAATAAACATCTAATTCCAAAATTTTGTTCCATTTGAAAAACAAATGGACCATTTAAAACAGATTAAAAATATTTGCTCCCAGAAAAAATAAGTTAAAGCTGAGTTGTGAAGAACTATGTTTTTTGAGTTGGTGCACTCTGATACTGATGTATCGATATGTTTAATTTTAGTCACTCATAACTAAAGAAAAGCGTTTCTTAAAAATATTTTTTTCGTATTTTTTTATTTTTTACTTTTTAGTCTTACACTTTTCAAACATTAAAATATATCGTCATGTTTATTAAAATATGTATAAAATATATGATGTACTAACATGAAAAGTAGTCGGAATCGGCAAAAACTTTGAAACTTTATTGTTTATTTATAAAGCATAACGAAAACAATTAACGTAAAAAGTGAAATTATGTATAGTTCATATAATTAGCTAAAATCTGTAAAAGTTTTAGGTTTCTTCATTGTAAAGAACAAGAGAATTTAAGCATTTTCCGTTAAAATACTTTTTTATTTAAACAATTAATAAACAAAATTTTTTTTATTGACTATTCGTGTATTGTTCCCGCGAATGCATATGTCTGCAAATTTTTAGTCATTTACATGGAGAAAAGGCAGTCAAGTTAACGTCCAAAAATTTGACCCACACGATTGAACTAAAGAAAAGCGTTTAATTAATTAATGCGACAAAACGAATTCTAATGTTAATTGAAGCACAAAACGTCTCTACCGGTAGTTTTTCTAAGACTATGATAAAAACACGAATTGTTTGGATTCGAGTTTTGGTTGAAGTTTTGTTTCGTATCGTATTGAAATTTGACACAAATAAACGACGATTTATATATAAACCAATATATGAGCGTTCAAACTTTGAAACTTTATTGTTTGTTTAAGAAGCATAACGTAAACAATTAACGTAAAAAGTCAAATTATGTATAGTTCATATCATTAGCTACAATCTGTAAAAGTTTCAAGTTTCTACATTGTAAAAAACAAGATAATTTAAGCATTTTCCATTAAAATCGTTTTTTTTATTGAAACAATTAATAAACACAAACATTTTTTTTATTGACTATTCGTGTATTATTCCCGCGAATGCATATGTCTGCAAATTTTCATTCATTTGCATTGAAGAAAAGTCAGTCCAATTAACGTCTAAAGATTTGATGCAAACTATTGAAGTAAAGAAAAGCGTTTAATAATAAATGTCCTGAAACTAAATAAGATAGACTACAATGACCTCATGATCATATCTAATTTATACTATAAGCAGTGAGCAAAAGTACGTGTTAACGAACAGTTGTCAGAATAAATTGAAATTAGACGTCGGGTGAGACAGGGATGCTTATTGTATCCAGTTCTCTTTAATGCCTACTCGGAAGAGATCCTAAAAAAAAGCTCTTGAGGGTGAAACAGCTGGAATAAAGGTGAACGGACTTCCCATTAACAACATTAGAGATGCGGATAACACTGTCGTCTTAACCGAAAATATTGAAAATCTTCAGAGACTGGTTAACAGAATAGCGATATATAGCCAAGAATACGGTCTAACAATGAACATCAAGAAGACAAAATTTATGAGAATATTTAAAACTCAAAGAAATTACGAGAATCTCTTCATAAACGGAACCAATGTCGAACGAGTAGACCAATATCTTGGAACAATGATCAACTCCACAAATGATTACTTCCAGGAGATTAAAATTAGAATAGAAAAAGCTAAAGCGAATTTTAACAAAATGAGAAAAGTGCTCTGCACAAGAGATCTATGGTTGGGGTTGGAGCTAAGAGTAAGGTTGGCTAGGTGCTACGTTTTCTCGACTCTGCTTTACGGATTGGAAGCTTGGACCTTGAATGCGGCATCAATAAAAAAACTGGAATCATTCGAGATGTGGGTATATAGAAAAATTCTGAAAATACCATGGACAGTACACGTCACAAACAAAAAGGTTCTGAGAAAGATGAATAAAGAAATGGAAGACTTAAATACAATCAAAACCAGAAAATTGGAACATCTCGGACATATTACACATGGAGAGAGATACAACTTGCTCCAACTCATTATGCAGGGAAAGATTCAAGGAAAAAGAAGCATAGGGAGACGCAGAATATCGTGGCTGCGCAACCTGAGAGAATGGTACGGATGTACATCAATCGAACTTTTCAGAGCAGCCGTCTTCAAAGTCCGAATAGCTATGATGATTGCCGATCTTCTTCGCGGAAGAAGAAGATAGACACACAGTTTCCGTTTATACTGTCCGAAGACGCTAAAATAAATATGGATTAAGGTCCAGAATACCTGTCACGGTATCTCTATTATCAGCACCGTTTACAAAGGAGGAAACGATTACACTTCGCTCGCGAACATCTTAATTAGGGTGTTGACGTGGAGTGCTGTGCTTTTCAAGGATGAATAAAGATTTACCAGATACTCATCAGATGGGCGGCCTAGAATTTGGAGAAGAGCTGGTGCACATTATTAGCAATGTTGTTTTACTCGGAGAGTTCAATTTGGTGGAGGTGGTATAAGGCTGTGAGCAGGCATTTACCTAGGGGCTCATACAGAGCTTGTTAAAATTTAAGTGGGCAATTTGAAAGCTCAACGGTACCTATTTAGAAATGTGTGGAAGATCATTTAGTGCCGTTTGCCTCATTTGTTGCAGACAACTTACGTCTGATGCAAGATAATACTTGAGAGCTGTAATTAAGGCCGTAACCAGGCGTGGATCTAGAAATTCATAATAGGGCGGTCAGACTTACCTCAAATATTATATTTTCCAGATTTAGCCATACCCGCGACTCACACTTACTCTAACGATAAAATACGCTATATTTATAATCCCAGATACCTACAGTATAAAAAAGTTTGAGCTCTGATTGGGTCTCTTTCCGTATTATCAAGCCGTAATTGCAAGTAAAATAAAACGGAATTATCATAAATTAGTCCATTATTTCACAGTTTTTGCTCTAAATTTTAAAGAACCGCTTAGATTGACATGAAATTTGGCATACGTATAGCTTACATGTCAAAGAAAAAAAGTGATATTGTGCCGATGTGTGCTTTTGCCCTGGGGGTGACTTTCACCCCTCTTGGGGTGAAAAAATATATGTCCAAAATAAGTCCGGAAATGGGTAAACTGACTAATTTTAAGTAACTTTTGTTCCATAGAGCTTTTTCGCCAAGTCAACACTTTTCGAGTTATTTGCGAGTGAATATGTTCATTTTTCAACAAAATAACCACATTTTTAGAATGTTTTTCGCAAATAACTCAAAAAGTAAGTATTTTGTCGAAAAAAAAGTTCTTATCAAAAATATAGCCTATAAAAAAGTAAAAAAAATGGTGTACGCGTTAGGTCTCTGGATCTCGTAGAACCAGAGGTATAGCCAATGAAAAATAGATTCATATTCACCAAATTTGAAATAGAATATTTCGACGTGAAATATCCAAAAAATTAAGCACTTTTTGGGGAAAACCCATTTTAACTTTTTTAAAGTGTTTAAAAAAAGCTTTATTCCTGTTTTTACAAAAAGTTTCTAGCATTAAATTTAAGTAAGTTACGCTCAAAATAAAGTTGTTTTTTTTTTGTTTTTGCAAAAAAAAATCGGGAAGACCACCCTCTAATTAGGAACTTAAATGAAATTAATCGTTACCGCTCCACAAATTATTTTACTTATGTTGTGTTTATGTGATCTGTAAGTTTCATCGGTTTAAAGTGCTTATTTTTGAAAAAATTTGGTTTCAAAATAAAATTTTTAAAAATTTAAATTTTGAAAAATATGGTTTTTTTAAAAATAACTTAAAAATTGTTACAGATACCAAAAATCTCGAAAAACAAAAAAAGTCAGATTTGCTTTTCTGAATATCATGTATATTTTTGTTTTTCTGTTAGACAAAAATTGATTAAGATTTGGTGTTTCTAATTGTGCATACATTCGTGATCAGTGACTCGTTCAACCCCTTTTAACTACAGCCCTTTCAATAATAAGGACTTTGAACCGATGAAACTTACAGATCATATAAAAAATATATACACGAGTCAAGAAACTTGTGAAGTCGTAATGATTAAGTTCATTTACGATACTAATTAGGGGGTGATTTTCTGGATTTTTTTACCAAAAATAAAAGAGATTAACTTTATTTTGAGCGTAACTCGTTTAATTTTGATGCTAGAATTTTTTTTTATAAAACAAAAATGAAGCTTTTTTTATACACTTTAAATAAGTTTTAATGAGTTTTCCCCGAAATGTGCTTTATTTTTGGTTATTTCACGTTAAAATATTCCATTTGAAATTTGACGAATATGAACCTATTTTTCATTAGCAATAACTCTGCTTCTACTAGGTGTAGAGACGTGATATATACACTATTTTTTTAAATTTTTTACAAGCTATATTTTTGCTAAGAATGTTTTTTCGACAAAATACTTACTATTTGAGTTATTTGCGAAAAACCGTCTAAAAGCGTGGTTATTTTGTTGGAAAAATGAACATATTTACTGCCAAATAACTCGAAAAGTATTGACTTAGTGAAAAAACTCTATAGAAAAAAATTTACTTAAAATTAGCCAGTTTATCCATTTCCTGACTTTCTTTGGACGAATATTTTTTCACCCCCAAGAGGGGGTGAAAACCACCCCCAGGGCAAAAGCACTGATCCACAATATCACTTCTTTTCTTTGACTTGTTAGCTATGTGTATGCCAAATTTCATGTCAATACAAGCGGTTCTTTAAAATTTAGAGGTTTTTCAATATTTTACCGTTAAAGAACGGACTAAAAATATTTATTATTAAATCATTATTAATATACACAATTTTAAATATGAAGTGACAAATATCTTTATCTAAGGTCGGGAATAATATAACAATAAAGACAAATATATTAATATAATGGTTTCTACAAGTTGTGAATAAAGTAACTATAAACCAGATTTACGGAAAGCAATACATACGGTACTAAACACAATTTGTGATACTGGGAACAGTTTGGTTTAACAATACCAACAATACACATAAAGAAAACAAAACTAAATTATCCTAGTTTATCTAAGAAAACTTACGGTTAGCAGTAAGAAATGTAAAATCATAACAAGAATACAGATAAAAAATGAAGATATTGAACAAATGGACAAAATTAAATACTTAGAAGTCTGGATTAAGGAAAATCTACATATGCAATCAGAAATTTAATCAAGAATAGACCAATCGAATGCAGCCTTTTTGAAGATAAGGAAATTACTAAGTATGAGTAACCAAAGAATCAAATTGCAACTCCTATATCGAGTGGTAAAATGTCCACTCTACTCTATTCTTCTTTTAAGGTACTGAAGCTTGGACTGCTAATGTTGACATAATTAGAAAGTTGGAGACTTTTGAGATTTGAGATGTGCCTTTTTAGAAAAATTTTGAAAATACCATGGACTGATCATATTACGAACGAAATGGTGTTGCAAAAACCGAAGGAGATAGAGAACCTTTGACCACCAATAAAAGGAGGAAAACAGCATATTTTGGGCACATATTTAGAAGTGATAAATACGATTTGTTATAGCTAATTATGAAGGGTAACATCGAAGGAAAAATTGGTCCTGGCAAACGACAAATGTCCTGGCTAAAAACATTCGTGACTGGACCGGGTTTAACACAGAGACTCTTTTAAGAAAAGCAGAAGATAGAGACGAATTTGGAATTCGTCAAATGATGGCATAAATAAATATTATGTACGTTAGAATGGTACAAAAACAATGGATTAACTTTGAATGACAGAATAATAGTAAATAATAATGATATCTAACGTAAACTAACTAACGTAAAGACCGAAATTAAAATCTATTACAATATATAAGTAAAACTGTGTTTTTACCTGATGTGGTATTCCCACTGATCAGTGGTCATTCCTTATAAAGTATGTAGAATAAGTAGGATAGAAAATGTTGAGTAGATAAGTATAGGAAAATATTATTGTAAAATAAATGAGCAAAATTGGTGAATCGGCGAATGAGCTTTGAAGGGCCCGTAGTCATACAACTCCAAAGAAAAAAAAAATAATGATATCTAATAAAAACAGATTCGCACAAAATGCAGTTAATAAAATGTAACGCAATAAAATAAATATAAATATACAATTATACAATACAGTTTATGAACTGCATTATGTAGGTTTGAATCTTTAGTTTTTACATATTCACTCATCATTAATTAATTAATAAATATATTAGTCAAAGCTAGCAAACACAATTCACGACTATTAATCTCACTGGTCACTTTTTTCCAACTGGACGTGTAAAGATTAACGTTTCTACCATCAATGAGTAGGTACGCGTCCCTGGATTATCTAGTAAAATTCAAATTTTTATATCTTTATTTTACCTACTGCAAATTTGAAACGTGACTTTTCATGAGGTAAGGTTTATACCCAGTGTACATAATGTATTTGCATCTTAAAGTATCATTTCTGTTATTCTTTAAATTGAGAAAAATATTTCAGTTGTTTATGGCTTCATCGATACCCAAACAAAAGCGGCTTCAATTTATTTTTCAGAAAAGGCTGGTTTTATTAGATTTTATTGCTTTTTTCAATAATTCTTTGGAAGCGGTTGTCGTTTAATTTAGTGTTCTACTGATGGCTTAAAGTTTAGAGTTGACAGAAAAAAATAATAAATAATAAAAAAATATTGTAGTAAAGAAAAGAGAGACGTTCTCACAAACAATTTATTTTACAACTGACGACCGGTTTCGCTGTCTACAATATTCACAGCATCTTCAGGTCACGGTAAAAGTAAAATTAAATGCTACAAATAACAAAAAACCAGAGTTAGTTAAGTGGTCTGGTTGAAATCAAAAGGGTAATGATCAAGCCAATATTAAAGTATATATATTTATGCATACATATAAATACTAAAATGTACGTAAATATGGTTTAACAACCCTCACACTCACATACATGCAAGCATTCAAATGTAGTGGCAACTAAAGTATGTCAAGTATAAGTATAAAATGTACACTTACTTTCCGGTATAAGGGAAGAATAAAGTAGTATTCAATATCATACTTTTTCTCTAAATTATGCTAAAGGGAGAGATGGTAGAGGGACAGATTTGATTGTAATGCACAAACAAAACGAAATAATTGGCAGGATCTTGAGGGGTTAGTAAGGGAACACGACATTAAACCGTGAAACCAGAAATTGTTAGTTATATATAAAGTGATATTATTTTTAAATTTTTTTAATTAATAGTGTATATTTTTAATTTTATTGGGATTATTAGATGTTGTTCTGGATGTTCAAGAACTGATAGATGTAAGATTGGTTGTGCAATTTTCTTAAACCAGAATTGGTCAGTTGTGTATTAGTTGTGGTGCGATTGTGAAAAGTGTTTTAATTTTGATTTGTTGGAGACATTGAAATTAAACTGAACAATAGTAAATAGGTAAATTTTCTAAAATTTATAAGTGTCAAACAATAAAATCATTAATAAATAATTCAGAATTAAATTCAAATGTAAAGGTAATTAACTGTACATGAAATTCATGAAATTAAATTTATAGTAATATAAAGTTATGATGATTTGTGCAGCAATGAATGAGAGAAAAAGCAAATATGAAAAAATAGATGAAAAAATTATTCATTTACGTTAATATCTGTTGAATGTAATAAATAGTTGAGTAGATTGAAAATTAATCTCAAAAAATCTTTGAAAATGTTACTTGGTTGAGCTGAATTATATGGCTTCTTTGTAAAGTTAAAAAAGGTTTTGAAATATTTTTTGTTTTAAAGTCGATAAAAATAACACATAACAGATTCTCGAACGCACACAAAGGACGTGGACACAACGGGAATTTGGGAATTTTTTGATGAGGAAAGCAAACTGTGTACTACTACATCTTATTTCTTTTTGATTTTTAAGAATTGTAAAAATTCCTCTAATTTGGTTTTATTTACAAAGAAACTCAAATGTCACTGAGAGTGAGAGGTTAAGTCAATGTCAAATTCTTCTTCTGTTGGGATGTAGTAATAGTTGCAGGCCTTGTCAGTTGGCAATAAAATATATATTTTTTCCTTTTTGACAATATTGTTAATGAATAATATTGGCTAGATCTAATACAATTTTGTGCAATACTATGGTAGAAATCAATTTAAATTAACATATTTGGAAATGAATTACAGATAATTAACAATAGGGGGGGGTTGTATTCAATTGAGGAGCAAAAAATATGGTGTAATGTTTTGGTTTTAATACTTATTAAAATCAGATGGATTTATTTGAAAATCAAGTTAAATTGTGACCTGTATAACTGGAAATTTACTCCAAATAAATGTAAATGAATAGCTTTTTATATATATTTTTTTAAATTTTAAGCAAAATCTGTTGGTATCGTTTAACTGTCAAAAATATTTTAGTTTATAAAGTTGGTAGAGTGCTATATCATCTGTTTTACAGCCGGAAATGAAAGGTAGGAGGGTGGGGAAAAACTCATTTAAAAATCGGTTGTTAGATTTTGTTCCTCCTTTGAAAAAATCCCCTAGCTAGTGAATTCCTATTATAACGAATACAAAACCGGTAAGTTGAAATTTGAATTTTTACAGTTTTTACGGTGTTTGAAATAAACAAAATCGTAGTAGACCTTAGAAAATATTTGAGTTCATAATAAAACACGTGTTCAGCAATTTAGTACAGTCTGAATGGGAATTTTTTGTGTATTTAAATGGAATTCGAAAACATGTGCAGCTTCAATTCATGCAGTTACCAACGACAACTAAGTCTGATCAAACTCTATAATCACAACCTCTGTTAATTCAACCATTTGGCACGCAATTCGGTTGATACAAGTCAAGTTTCCGTACCAAGGCTTTGAGTCTAATTTAATTTTAGTTTGTAGATAATGATGGAGCATTATTTTTGGATTTTGTTATTTGTAGCATTTAATTTTACTTTTACCGTGACCTGAAGATGCTGTGAATATAGTAGACAGCGAAACCGGTCATCAGTTGTAAAATAAATTGTTTGTGAGAACGTCTCTCTTTTCTTTACTACAATAGTATGGACTCACACATGCAACCCATTCATTATTTGAATAAAAAAATACTTATAGACTAAATACAATAGGGTGTCCCTTTGACCCCCCCCTGTATCCGCGCCTGGCCGTAACTAAGGCCCGTGGAAGTAATACACCCTACAAAATACCGTTTTTTATAAAAAATGTTTAAATAAAAAAATGAGTTTTTATTTATATCTTTGCAAATTTTCAATTTTTTGAAGTTATACTTCTTTAGGCGCGTTGGGAGTAAATTTACATGTGCGCGAATTCGTCAAAAGTCTTGATCCTGGGCGCAGCTTAAATAGTCCACGTGGTGAGACCGCTTCAGTCTGAAAAAATTCTGATCCGGTTTTTTTTGTGGATTTCTATTCAAAAATATCTCCTTTAAACAAATCTGAAGGTTGCCGGGCGGAATTTTTGGACAGAAATTGTTTAAATAATTTTTTTTAAACAAATACAAAATATCACCTTTTTTTGACCCGAAGAATATTTTTTTAGGTTTTTGGATCATTCTTATCAAGAAAGGCATTCTGTTATTTCTCTCAAAAATTGATAGTTTTCGAGTTATAGGCGATTTAAAATCTGAAAAAGCGAAAATACGCATTTTCAAGGCTTAAAAACTCATATTTAAATTAGTATTTTTGAGGTTGTAAAGTACTTGAATTGTAGTTCAAACATTCATTTTCAAGACTCTGCATACTGATTGGGTTCAACTTAAATTTGCACCGCTGTTATTTAATTGTTATTTGTGCGTGTCCATCCCATTTTTTTGCCGGTGCGGCGCGCAATATTTCCAAAAATCTTCTATTTTCCTCCGAAATATATATTTTTTTAGATTTTTAGCGACATTCTAAATAAAATAGGTTTTTTGTCATTTTTCTCAAAAATTAACCGTTTTAAAGTTAAGCGATTTAAAACGAATTTTGTGATTTTAAATCGCTTATAACTTTAAAACTGTTATCTTTTGAGAAAGATGATAGGAAACCTATTTTATTTAGAATGTCCCGAAAAATCTAAAAAATATACTTTTCGAAGGAAAATAGGAGATTTTTTGGAAAAAGCGCGCGCCGCACCAGCAGAAAAATCGGATGGACACGCATAATTAACAATTAAATAACAACGGTGTAAATTGAAGTTAGATCCGATCAGTCTACAGAATCTTGAAAACGAATGTTTAAACTACAATGCAAGTACTTGGCAACCTCAAAAATACTAATTTAAATATGAGTTTTTAAGAATTGAAAATGCGTATTATCGCATTTTTCAGATTTTAAATCGCCTATAACTTGAAATTTATCAACTTTTGGAAAAAATCAGAAGATACCTTTATTGTTTAGAATGACCCAGAAAACTTAAAAATATTCTTCGGATCAAAAAAGGTGATCTTTTGTATTTGTTTAAAAATATTGTTTAAACAATTTCTGTCCAAAAATTCCGCCCGGCATCCTTCAGATTTGTCAAAAGGGACATTTTTGAATAGAAATCCACAAAGAAACCGAATCATAATTTTTTTCAGACGGGAGCGGTTTCACCGCATGAACTAAAACGTTATACGTCCTCTGATTGGGTAATTACAATGAGCTGTCAACAAATTGTTCAATATGTCGGTTATTTTATTAATACGTTATAATGGGTAAACAAATTGTGTATATATTAGTTTTTATTGTTGTGAGGACGGAGACAATAAGCAAGTTTATAATAGTAGTGATTTTTTAAATAGTTTTTAAAAGCAACATGTACGTACGTACCTAATTGTAAATGTTTCAGTTTTGTAATAAAAAATTACATACTTATTTGGAAAATGTACCTAGCTAGTAGGTAATGCTTTGATTTACATAATTTGATTACCAACAAAATTTCTACCAATCTTCATCTAATATATTGCTTTTTTAGTCTATGTTTTGTTGTATTTTATTATTTTAATTCCACAAGAATCCAACTTATTTGATTAAACTAAGAAAATAAGCAACTGTCAAAAAAGTTTAAAACGTTTAGTTGCTATATCTTCCCACATCATTTATATGTCTCGGTAGTTAAATTCTGCGTGCAGTGAGTTCAAAATCTAACAATCTGATAGACGCGGGTTCAATCCCAATCCAATTTTTTTTATTTTGTATTATACATTTTATAACTTTAAGTATATTTGTTATATTTTTTTTCAGAAAATACGTATTTTGTTAACATTTTTGTCAACAATTATTATACAGAAATCATTTGTTTATTTCATTTTTTAATGTGTTTGCGTGTGTTTCATTCTTTTACTTTTTTAATTTTTGGTACTGTTTTAATAAAATTTTTTGGAAAGTAGTAAGTATTAAAATTAGTTTAATATTTAAATAAAATATAAATAAACTGTTTAAAGTATATTGATTTTGTTGAAATCATATAATAGAAGTATAACTTTTTACGTGCATACAAATTACACACACATTGTTTTTTATCCTTTTTTGTGTGTAACATTCTTGAATTGTAATAAATTTGAAATTTTGTTTAATACTCAACTGGGAACATCTTAAACTTTTTTAAACGCTTGTTTTCAGGAAAAATCGGTTAATTTTGCACCCTAGTGTAGTAACTTCTACAGATACTAACAGTTTTCTTGATAAAAAGTAAATTTTTAGAATTAATCGCGAAAAACCGTTTAAAAATATGCTTTATTGCCGTTTAACTTGTGAACTTTCAGTGGCGAATAACTCCAGAAATATTGATTAAAAAAACTCTAACGGGCATTTTTGTCTTAGAACTCACTATTCTATCGATTACAATATTTTTTGTGATAAACATTTTCCACCGCCAGTTGGAGTGTTAACGAACGACCCCTAAAAAAGAACATATTTATAGTCCTGTCGCCAGTGGGGGTACAACGGTTTCCTTAATTCAGATGGACTTACCCAAGTTTTTTTATGTATTTTGACCCGTAGAACACGAAGGATGTCGATAAGATTGTTATAAACAAAGAACTTGTGAAATTACATAACAGCGATTTTTCGCAAAAAAAAACATTTTTTTGTATTTTTTGGGTCATTCTAAGCAAAAAATGTTTTTACAAGTTTTTTCGTAGAATGCATAGTTTTCGACATAAACGCGGTTGAACTTTCAAAAAATCGAAAAATTGCAATTTTTGAACCCGAATAACTTTTTATTGAAAAATAAAATAGCAATTCTGCTTACCGCATTTGAAAGTTCAAGTCAAGTTGTATCGGTTTTGATTACTTTCATTGCTAAAAATTAATTTTTTTGTTGTTAAACAAAGCTATAATCACATAATAGTGATTGAAAGATATTTTCAATGCAGTTCTCATTTGAAATCGAACGAGTAGGCGCGCATACAGATAATTTCTACGTAGATTACGTACATTAAAACGCATGCACGGGGCACGGGAAACACTACTATGTGTTTATGGCTTTGTTTAACAAATAAAAACTTGATTTTTAGCAATGCAACTAATCAAAACCCAAAGAATTTGACTTGAACTTTCAAATGCAGTAAGCAGAATTGTTATTTTATTTTTTATTCAAAAGTTATTCGGATTCAAAAATTGGACTTTTTCGATTTTTTTAAAGTTTAACCACGTTTATCTCGAAAACTATGCATCCTACCAAAAAAACTTTTTAGGACCATTTCTTCCTGAGAATCAACCAAAAAATACAAAAAAAAAATGTTTTGTTTTGCGAAAAATTGCTGTTATGTAATTCCTTAAGTTCTTTGTCTATAACAACCTTATCGACATCCGGATCAACTGTTACCCAAAAAATTCGTGTTCTACGGGTCAAAACACATAAAAAAATCTTGGCTAAGTCCATCTGAATTACGGAGACCGTTGTACCCCCCCTGGCGCCAGGACTATTATTCTCATAGGGTATATTTTGATCATTGTGCTATTTTCTACCTACTTTTAAAATTGTAAGAAACTGCGTACAATAAGAAGAATTCCGAGCAGAAAAGAACCGGCATATCCTGGACTATATTAACATATTTAATATTTCTTGATGTTTTTCGTCAAACCAAAATACATATAAACTAGCCCTTTCATTAAAATTATGTAAAATTCGAATATTAATCCATTCAACTTACCCTTACAAGGTCCGTAAGCAGGCTCAACCGGAAGGACCAATCGAGTTTAATGTCGTCCTGTTGAAGAACATCTTGCAAAGACCCCCTGGCACAATATTCTGTGACGAGAGCGGCTCTCGGAGGTTCAGCTAGGCATCCGATGAGAGGATTAAGATTTTCGTGACGTAATCCATGGAGTAAGACGAGCAGTTCGACGGATTTCGCTTTCAACTCGTTACCGCTCCCCATTGATGGAAGTGGTTTCATTTGAACTAGGTCTCCCTGAAAACGAGGTAATGAGGTATATCTATAGTTAGGCATACACAGATCATATACAGGGTGCGGAATTAGTGCGAGAGACAGTAATTAGTCCAATTAGTTGTCGTAAGAGATACGGAAAAATTGTTTAGTTAAAAGTTGGGGCTTAGATAGAACCTTAGTTTATAAATATGTTATAATAGTTATTAAGATACCAAGGGTATTACAAGGATAATACCGCTTAAGGTCAATGGTGTATAGACCGAGGTCCTTCGGCCCGAGGTATATACACTGAGAGAACAATTTCTTTTCTCCTAAAACACTGATTTCTTTGAGCCATCTTTCTTAAAAGTTAACATATCAAATTAACTTATACATACCGGTTTACATATAAAGAAACGAGTTTTTTTAAACACAACTCAATAATTTGTTACAGATAATTTCTTCAATACTAAGAAATGCATTAATGGTTACATTTAATTTTCTTATCCTAAATTTTTTGTTTCTTAAATTGAAAACTACCAATATTTTGCAGTATAAGAAATATAATGTTAAGTTAATCCATATTTATATTTGTGAACAAGAAATTATCTTGCATTCAAATAAATATTTTAAGCCACAAGAAATAATTCTTCAGAAATACCCTCTGTAGTAACTCTAGTTATAAAATAAAAACTTTATCATTAAGCCGAAATTTTACTTGCAAAGAGATTTTATTGCACAAAAGAATTGTGCAGATTAACTATTTATGATTTAATCGTCAGTGTTTGTGAAGATGGCGTGATATTAGTTCATGTTCCTATAGATGGATTTTGGATTTGTTGGTGTTCTTTAAAAATTAACGGATATTTTAAAGGTACGTACATATAAAGGTATTAAATAAAAGTAAATAATTGAGTAACTTGTAACGTTACAAACGGCACATCTTTGATATTTTATTTTTAAATAATTATTTTGCTTTATTTTCTTTAATATTTCATTAGTAATAATTTTCTTCTATTTTACCAGTTTTCTTCGTTAAAAACTCGTTGGCGCCCTCTTTGATTATTCTCTTTTATTATCCTCTTTTATTACCCTCTTTTATTATCCTCTTTTATTATCTTTTATTTAATATATCCCTTTTTATTTAAATCATCAACTGAACATACTGAACGTACCCCAAACATTCTTACTCTGTAAGTATCTGTTTTTCAATACGGAACATGCCCGCCACTGCCTATGTCGCACTGTCATGAAAGTGTCACTTCATCCCTACTCGCTCACACAAAATCCAAGTGGAAGGGAAAAATAAATCTATTTAAAGAGATGGGCCTATAAGGCCCTATCTATTTCCAGACTTTCATTCTCTTGGGGTGAGTTCTTATTCTTATCATATTAATTGCAATCATATCATTTTTACGTATTTAACCTAACCTCCAATGTCAGAACATGTGTTCTGATATTTTAGTTTTAAATATATCTTTTTAATTTACATATATGCACGTTTAGTAATCAAAATTTTAATTATTCTTCTTGTATAAATTCCATTTAATTTACCCTTGCTATTTATTATTTTGGGATACTATTTGGCAAAGGTACAATGTGGGTATTAACTTCTTGATTGTTGATATGTGTTTTACTGTTACAGTTTTTGGATAAGGTCACCGTCCTCCCTCTGGGAGCTTCAAAAAAGCCTATCGCCGGCGATGACACTAAGGCTGATAACAATGGGATCATGACATCTAGACAGGAGCACACAACATCCAAGTACGACACCACCAAGACCGTAGCTGTACTGACCTAGGGCCACAACATCTGCCCAGGTCAAGAGAAGTCCACAGCAGTACCATTCCACATCAAGAAGTTACCATCAGCTACCAAAAGCCATAAGTATAATCCACAATTATTGTTAGTTTTTGGCAAGAATTTGAATATATTTGTTAATGCAATTTACTAAGTCACATTTTTATTATATCTTTATGAACAATAAACATGATTAGTTAGAAATAATATTTTGTTTGCTTCCATTCCAAATTTTCATAGTTCATATCTAAGATTAGGACAAAACGAACACACACCTGAGTGACTGAGCTAAGCTAAGGGTGTAACGATGGCTATCTTAGATGATTGAGGTAATATTTTCGAATATTATTTCAATTAGCTGGGGTAATCCATCATTTATTTCGTTTCAAATTTAAGATGTAATAATAATATTGTTGCATATCCGAATGGTTATAAAAGAAACATAATATGCAATATTTTTATATGCTTTTTAGGTATAATTATGGACAATTCTGAAAGAAAGGAGCTTATTATCCTAACTGGGAAATAAGCCACAATTTAAAGCTGGGACAGAATGACAGACATAATATATAGCTTCAGAACAATACTAAGAAAGGAGCTATTAACCAACTGCGGGGCCTTTCAGAAATGGTAGAACTTTATACATGTAAGTACCTTTTTAAAAATTTGTATACTTATGTATCAACTATAAAAAGTTTCTTGAATGTATCGTCTTCTATAAAAATATAGAATGCAGCGCTATATAAAACATGGCGGGTGCAACACTGAGGATGTTTCCTGTTCATTTATTTGTGATAAAGAAAGCAGTTAGCCTAAAAGAAATATTTTAATGGTTAAGAAATTTTATTGCCGAAAACCGTGAATTAGTTAATATGTATTAAATGACTTAAGATGTAAACTCATAACACTTTCCCGTAATAAAATTTCTTAATTATTAGGTACGCTTTGTCTTTTAGATTATAAAAATAAAGGAAATTACATATTATTATGTCTGCTTCAATGTTTTACATTGGTTTAATTTTCCCTCTTGTTTTAGCTAAACAATGTTTATTGTGTGACTTAATATTATACAGATAAATAATTAATATTTCATTAACAAAAAGAAAAAAAATAAATAAAGATGTGTAGGTTAAATAATGCCATGTTTGAACTAAATATGATTGATTAATATTAGTATTAATAGTTCTTATTAGGAGCCGTGTATTTTTTTATATTACCTAAATTTGTCGAAATAACTATCTATATCTTTATAAAAAAATTTATTAAAATAAGTTTACTTTTTCTACATAACGATTTTGTTTTAGTGAAGTGCTGACATACAAAGTGCTTTAACAAAAGAAGGAAACATTGAGGAAGTTGGATTTGCTTCTCCATCCTTTTAGTGTTCTGTAGAAGCCAGTGTTTTAACAGTGAAGAAAATATTTGAATGTAATAATACCGTTTTATATCTTGTTTTTATTAATAAATAATGATTTTACCTTAACACAATGATTTATTTCGTCGTAGGTAATATCACTTGATTTTCACGAAATATTAACTTAATTCTAAATATTCAATAGTAAGATAATAATATTCCTTACTAAGAAATATTATTGCTCAGCAAGAATAGTTTTATAATGTCAAGAAAATACATTCTTATGACTAATAAAATCAATTAACATCAAGTGTAATTTCCTTCTGATAAATGGATTTGAAATTGGCCAGAAAGTGATAGTTCAATCATGTATAAGATATATTTATTTGGCTATAGTAAACTTTATTTGAAATATTTTAGAAAATTATATATTACTACATACAAAGATATATTTCTTAGGCAATATGCCAAGTCGATATTTCTTAAATATAAATAAAGTTTCTTTATGTCAAGAATTTTTTTCTCTCGGTGTACGTTGACCGAAAGCGTTATTATTATAATACCCGTGGTGCCTTCAATTTTTATCAATAATTTTTCTTTATGTGCAAAAAATTTGAATGAATTTTGAATGAATTAGTTTTCAAATAAGTAAATTTACCAGAAATAGTCGTAACGTAATTGTGGTAACCATAGTTTTACTTGTCAACTTGACAGTATTTAATTCGTTATTTAAATTTAATAGGCCCTAGGGCGTTATTTTTCAATAACACGCCCTTGGGCGTTATATTGTACTTAATATACTTCAAAATAATGTCATCATTTGTCAAATAATAGACCAGTCGGACATTAACATATTTATAAACATAATACAGGGAACCTACATTGACAGACTGGAATAAACTTTTCTTTTCTTTTTAATGGAACGTACTATATATTTTTACATTTTTGAATTCTTCTCGATGTTTTCGTTCTTGAAATATGAGGTTTTGTAATGTTATACAAAGTAGTTTAAAAGATAATTAAGTACGTATTTTGTGAATTTCGTAGCAACATTCACACCTTGTAAAATTGTAGTGTTTCGACACACAAAAATTTATTTATGTTCAAATGTTTAACTTTAGTATAAAGAGTTGGTTGAATCTCAGTTTGAGTATTTTTTGAGTTTTCTTAAATGGAACACCCTGTATTTTAGTATTGTAGTGAAATGATATTTTTTGGTACTTTTTTATTTCTTAAACAGGCCCAATACCTAATTGCTTTATTGTGTGAGTTATTCGTGATTTTTTAAGCCAAACATTAATATTTGCAACAACAATGACGTGGATTTTATTAGGTTAGCCGTGAAAATATTTAATCAAAAATATTTTTCGAAAAAAAAAACACTTATTAATCTACACCATAGACATATAATGACCATAGGCAAAATGTGAAGGTCAACACCTTCAATTTCGAAAGAGTACAACGTTTTAAGTATCTGGGGGCTGTAATCAGAGCTGACAACGATATTACTGAAGAAATAAAAGACAGAATCCAATCGACAAATCGCTGTCTATTCGCACTGAATAAGCTTATAAAATCAAAAAATCTTCAAAAAAAGTCCCAAGATCAAAATCTATAAATGCATCGTTAGACCTGTACTGACACATGGATGCAAAAGGTGGACCATGACAAAAAAAAAAACGAAGAAAATCTCAGTCGTTTTGAACGAAAAATACTTAGAAAATATCATGTTCCATGCATGTTGGTGATTCGTTGTACATAACCACGACATACTTGATTCTAATTATTGTTAAAACTTACAAATTAGGAAATCTTTAAACATTTAAAAAAATGAAGGGATATATGTATAGGAAACTGTAATAGAGATTGAAAGCTAAAAAAAAATTTTCCACACGAGAGAGTAGTAACAGAAAGGGTGTTTCATTTAAAATAAGTACGTTTTACAGCTTGAACTTGTTAACAGAACAATCTAATATTTTGACCACCCTATACAAAGATAGGTATAGGAAACCCTAATATAGATTGGAAGCTAAGTAAATTTTCCACACGATAGACTAATAAAATATAGGGTGTTTCACTTAAAATAAGTACGTTATTACAGCTTGAATGTATTAATAGAACAATCTGACATTTTGACCACTCGGTACAAAAATTTGCTACAATAAACATCTGAGTTTATTTAAAGATAATGAGTAGTCTCTTATAAAGATCTAAGAAAAAATTGGTAATCGATTCTTAGATTCGTAGATATTATTTTTTTCTAAAACCTTATAAAAATCCAAATAAATCAAAACTTTTTGTATTTAGGTATAGCGAACTTCAAAATTGTTATCAGATATAGGGTATTCCATAAAAAAGATACTTTGATAGGTACCTACACCACTCTTTTTTGGAGCACCCTGTATAATTCACATTAATTTTAGATTGTAGTGTTATGTTATGACCTTGTATATATCTGTGAAGAATTTTTTTTAACATCAAGTCGTTTTCGTTACTGGGACCGAAGCGAATAAGATGAACCACCCTGTATAATGCGAGTAAATAGTACAAAATACAAAAAGGTAAGGAGTACTCGCAAAGAGAACACAAAAAAAGGAAATGGAGCATAACTAATCGAAAAGAACTGAGGGAGACCAATGTACAGCAGTGGAGCCGATTGGCCAATTGATTATCTAAGTGAAGTTACTTTTTTTACTTGAAATATACTTTGATTTTGATTGATAACTATGTGGTTTACAGTATAATGTAGTTTAATCGTTGAACATAATTTATCGTATAATCAGATGAAAATGTTATAACGAGCATACGTCAAGAAAATAGTGGAAGGCAGAACGAGACGTATTACAAAAGTATATTTCATGTAAAGTGACATCATTTCATATTATTCTTGCTTGGTGGGATTCTCGTCAAATTTAAAATGAAGAGGCATCAACCACACGCTGAAGCGAGGGAATTTAAATCGAAAAATAATGTGAATTCTATGAGCTATTAGGATTTTAAATAACTTTCAAGATCATGAAAAATGACGACTTACTTTATATATCGGAAAGCTGTAGATAAGATTGGGCTAAGAGGTGCAAGATCTATATTTAAATTAGTAAAATTTTGATATATTTTTAGTAATTTCACAATTCACTGATTTGGATATTTTTTTGAGTTTTAGTTTATAGTTTTTCATAGAAATCATAGGATAGAAACCGCAAGAAATGCGTTTGTGAAAATAAGAATAATCCTCTGCAACAAAAACCTTAACTTAGAACTGAGAGTTAGAGCTTTGAGATGCTACGTGTTCCCGATTTTGCAATATGGTCTTGAAAGCTGGACATTAAAGCAAGGATACATAAATAAACTACAGTCATTTGAAATGTGGTGTTACAGAAAGATGCTTAAAATAGCGTGGACACAGAAGAAAACAAACACAGAAGTATTGCGAGAAATGGGCAAAGAATGCGAAGTAATAAACACAATATAAGTAAGAAAGTTACAATATCTGGGAAACGTAATGAGGGGACAGCGATATGAAATGCTAAGACTGATAATACAGGGAAAGATAAGAGGTGGAACGAGTATAGGAAGAAGGAGAGTGCAATGGTTGAAGAATTTAAGAGACTGGTTTAAATGCAGTTCTATATGATTCAGAGCAGCGAGAGATAGAGTAAAGATAGTGATGATGATATCTAACTTCCGATTAGCAGACGGTACTTAAAGAAGAAGATAGGAATCATGGGTCAAGACATTGTGCACCTGTAAAGCATTGGGTGCATGCTAGACCGTCCCTCACTACAGGGTGTAACAGAAATGCAGGTCATACATTAAATCGCATATCTGGGACCAAAAATAGTTCGAGTGAACCTAACTTACCTTAGTACAAATGTGCATATAAAAAAAGTTACAGCGCTGTATAAAGTTACAAAATGAAAATAATTTTTTTTCAATATATCGAAAACTAGTAGAGATTTTTTATTGAAAATGGACATGTGGCATTCAAATAACAGGAACATTAAAAAAAATAACAGTAATTTTGTACACCCCATATAAATTGTATGTGGTTCTGTTCCCTTAGACCCCCCAAACTTTTGTGTACCTTCCAATTAAATTATTATTGTGGTACCGTTATACCAATACTTTTTTGGTACAATCAATATCTTGGTACCAATATTTTTAAAAGTTTTTTGCCTCTTATTATTTTTTTAATAAGCCAGTTTTTATCGAGATGCTGTTTATTTTTTCATATGCTTGTATAAAAATTTTATGAGAGTTTTGTTCCTTTAAACCCCGAAACTTTTTTGTACGTTGTGTACGTTCCAATTAAACTAAGTATTATTGTGGTATGACCATTAGTTAACCACAGTGTTTTTAAAACATTTGCCTCCTAGTATTTTTTCAATAAGCCACCATTTATCGATATGTGGTTTATTTTTAATATGTTTCAAAATATACCTTAAAATGTAAATTAAAAATAAATTTTCAGGTTAACAGGTCTATATAGCCGCACTTGACCAAATATTATGTAAAAATATGTGGCGGATTCGACAAATATTCAAAATATCTCGATAAACAGTGGCTTATCGAAAAATTACTAAGAGGCAAAAAAGTTTTAAAAACATTGTGTTTAACTAATGGTGTCACAAAAATAATTTACTTGGCACGTACACAAAAGTTTTGGAGGGTTTAGAGAACAACTACACCCATAAAATTTTTATGGGGTGCACAAATTTTACTATATTTTTTTTTAAGATATGCCTGCCATAAGAATGCTACATGTCCATTTTCAATAAAAAAATCTATAATAGTTTTCGTTACATTGGAAAAAATGGATTTTCATTTTGTAACTTCAAAGGACTGTAACTTTTTTTATGTGCATATTTGTACCAAGGTTCAGTCGATCTATTTTTAGTCCCAGAATATGTGATTTAATTTATGACCTGCAATTTTGTTACACCCTGTATATGTAAGGATGAACGTTTCTAGGAAGAACCTTTTGGCTAACAAATGTCCTCAACGACGAATATTAACGAAGAGTTGGTTTGACCGAGTCACAAATGAAGAAGAATTACAAGGAATACACACAAAGTCTGAAGTAATACTTAATAAAAAAGAAAAAAAATAATACTTGGGCCATCTAATGGGAGAAGAACAACTTAAAATAATCTGCTATGGAGACGACGCAATACTAATCTCTCAAAGTGAAGATGATTTACAACGTATGCTGCACAAATTTAATATACTCGCTAGAAAATTTAACATGTTAATTTCCAAAAAAAAGTCTAAATGCATGGTTATAACAGCAGGTCTAATAAGGTGTAAATTAGAGCTGGAGGGTCAAATAATAGAACAAGTCATGGAGTTTAAATATCTAGGCATCACACTATTTAGCTACGGAAAGCTCGAAACATAAGTGGAAGATCAGGTGAATAAAGCAAACAAAGCCGCAGGTTGCCTGAATGAAACAGTATGGAGAAATAAAAACATCAGAAAAGAAGTGAAAGGCAGAATATATAAAACAGTCATCAGACCAATAATGACATCCTCGAGAGAAATACGACCTGATACAGAAAGGACAAAAAGGACGCTAGAAACAGCAGAGATATAAACAATGCGAAAAATCGATGGTAAGACACTGTGGGATAGAGCTAGAAGTGCAGATATACGGCGGAGATGCAAGGTAAACAACATTAATAACTGAATGAAAAACAGAAAAGTAGAATGGAACGACCACAGAAGCTAAATGACAACAAATAGAGTAGGAAGGACGGCGACAGACGGTTCCCCAATAGGAAGACGATCAGTGGGTAGACCACGAAAAAGATGGAATGACAACTTACTGGAGGCATATTGAAAAACCGAGTCATGTCTACATAAAAAAAGAAGAAGAAGCCATATAATGCGTACTCACATTATATCTCACTCGAGGATCCACTATGAGCTGCTTGGCTAAATTCGGGCTGGAGCTGGTCCTTGCAGGTGTAATCATAGAAGCACCACCGGACCCTTGTAGCAAATCCGGTTTTTCTACTTCTGGTCCACCAAATTCTTGCAGTTGCTGCAGCCAACAGCAGAGCATTGCTTCAATTCCCTCATCTACCTATAACAAAATACAAAACTGTGAGTTTATTACAAACATCATATTATTTATCTACAGAACGGCATACTTTTTGCAAACAACTAAACCTTATTTATGTTATTTACGTCAGTCATAACTTTTGTTGTAATTTTGTGTAATAATATCAATGAATAGTTCAATATTTGGTGTAGGTAAACTTGAAAGTGGAAAAAAACCTCCACCAAATTATAAAAAATGCCATATTGACGTTAATTCTTTGTAACTGACTGTGAGTAAAAATTAAACTAATTTAAATATTTGGCAGACTTCTTCTTCTTCGGGTGCCTGTGCGTTCAGAACGTTGGCGATTTCAATATATCTTTGAAATTTACCTTAAATAGGCAATTTGGTTTTGTGTTGATTCAGAGGCGGACAAGCATCTGTACTGACGACGGTGATACCAGAAACAGCGCTGTCTGCAGAATGTGACTTGTTAGTATGGTATAACTAGACCCCAACCCCAGACACCCAAAGTGAAAGTTATCCTAAAACACCAAATTGTTCTATATGGTCCACATGATGTTCAGAAAAAAGTCACACTATTTTGAGCGTCTGGTTTGGAGGAGAGGGGGAGAAATCGGCAAATTCGTAGTTTTTTACGTTTTTCGTCAATATTTCTAAAACTATGCGGTTTAGCATGAACATCCTTCTATACAAAAATGTTCTACATTAAATTTGAAATAAAAAAGGCTTTATGCATAGTCCTTATAAAATGAACGGTTCCAAAGTTACGGAGGTAGTATAGTATAATTGGTCCAAAAAAGGCCTAACCCACACATCTAAAGTAATAGTTTTCCTCCAACAACAAATTGTTCTATATGGTCCACATATTGTTCAGTAAAAAGTTACATCATTTTGAGTGGCCAATTTGGGGGGGGGGAGATGGGGGGAGGGGGAGGAGTCGGTAAATTAGTAGTTCTTTTACATTTTTCGTCAATAGTTCTAAAACTATGCTTTAGCGTAAACAATGTTCTATACAAAAATGTCCTACATAAAATTTAAAACAGAAAAGTCCTAGACATACCTACCTAATTGTTATAAAATCAACGGTTCCAGAGTTACGGAGGGTGAAAAATGAAGGTTTTCAATACTTTTTACACTTTTTGGGCAATTTATAATATTATTACTGATGACAGAAATTTTCTTTAACAGGATTGTGGTTTGTAAATAAAATTTGCTATTTCAGTGGCTGATGGTACGTTAGTGATAAGCCCTTGAAGAAACGTCAACCTCACCCCCCAAAATCATCATAAATTGTCCAAATAATATAAAAAGTATTGAAAACCTCCACTTTTCATCCTCCGTAACTCTAGAACCGTTGATTTTATAACAATTATGCATCGGACCTTTTTTCTTAATTTTATGTAGAACATTTTTGTATAGAACATTGTTTACTCTAAAGCATAGTTTTAGAAATATTAATGAAAAACTTAAAAAAACTACTAATTTACCAACTTCTCCCTCATCTCCCCCCCACAAACCGGGCGCTCAAAATGGTGTAACTTTTTACTGAACAAGATGTGGACCATATAGATCAATTTGCTGTTGGAGGAAAACTTTACTTTGGATGTCTGGGTTAGGCCTTTTTTTGGACCAATTATAGTCCAGGGTAATAAGGTTTTTCCATGACACTTGAACAGCCAGGGTACTGAAGCGCTTTTTCGACAGGTAATACCTATAAGAGCAAATTGTAACTATTTCCTGCGTAGGATCTGGCGGCCATTTTTATTTATAAACCATTAATTGTCAAAAAACGGCATTTTTCACTTTTTTTTCAAATCAATGGAAAACAGGAAAACTTTTGGTTTTCTTAGTACAAATATCTTCGAGATTACGGAAAAAGCTTTAAAATGACGTTTTACAAAGTTTGATATACTCATTTATTGTTAATATAATTGCGAAAAAAGTCGGAATTGCAAAAAAAATATTTTCGCAGTAACTGTTGTAAGAACGAGTGTACAGCTTTGAAATTTTTGTCAAATAAGGGCTCTTTGGTGCTTAATATGTGGTAAAAATTTCAAAGCGAATCATTCAATTGTTTAAATTTTATTCAAATTGTTTATCCCAGAGAGCATTTTTTTGCAAATACATAAGTCAGAAGAAAATAACGTTAGAACCATTCCACAGGTGTCAAATGAAAGAACATGAGCTATATTTTCAACTTGGTTTAAAAAGTGAATAATAAATGCATTTATTAGTAATAAATAATTATGCAAATTATCGTAAATCTTTCTTTATAAACTTTTTATTTTGTTATATAAGAAATTATACATATTTATTAAAAATTTTTATCAATTATGATATACATAATATTACTTGGTAGTTGTGCACTTAAAACAGGGTAAAAAAGTTAATTTTTTTGGAAAAAGTTATTCAAAAGTTTTATAAAGAAAAATTGACGATAATTTTGCATAATTATTTATTACTAATAAATGAATTTTTTATTCACTTTTTTAAACCATGTTGAAAATGTAGCTCATGCTCTTTCATTTGACACCTGTGGAATAGTTCTATGGTCATTTTTTTCTGACTTATGTTATTGCAAAAAAATTCTCTCTGGGATAAACAATTTAAATAAAATTTAAACAATTGAATGAATCGCTTTGAAATTTTTATCATATATTAGGCACCAAAGAACCCTCACTTGACAAAAATTTCAAAGCTATACACTAATTTTTACAACAGTTATTGAGAAAATATTTTTTTTGCAAGTCTGACCTTTTTTCGCAATTATATTAACAATAAATGCGTATATCAAACGTTGTAATACGTCGTTTTAAAGATTTTTCCATAATCTCGAAGATATTTGTACTAAAAAAATCATAAGCTTCACTGTTTTCCGTTGATTTGAAAAAAAGGGGAAAATGCCATTTTTTGACAGTTACTTGTTTATAAATATAAATGGCCGCCAGATCCTACGCAGAAAATAGTTATAATTTGTTTCTATAGGTATTGCCTGTCCAAAAAACGCTTCAGTACCCTGGCTGCCGAAGTGTCATGAACAGGGTATATTTTTGTCTTATTACCCTGGCCTATTATACTATACTACCTCCATAACTTTGGAACCGTTTATTTTATAAGGATTATGAATACGGCCTTTTTTATCTCAAATTTAATGTAGAATATTTTTGTATAGAAGGTTGTTCATGCTAAACCGCTTAGTTTTAGAAATATTGACGATAAACCTAAAAAAACTACGAATTTACGGATTTCTCCCCCTGTCCCTCCCAAACCAGATGCTCAAAATGGTGTGATTTTTTTCTGAACATTATGTGGACCATAGCGAACAATTTGGTGTTGGAGGATGACTTTTACTTTAGATGTCTGGGTTATGCCATTATTTGAATCAATTGTATCATAATATAATCTCTGAAGTGAAATAAAACACAAATTGACTTTTACATTCACTTTAGAATTTTTATAGTAAATTACATAAAAGTAGAAACCTTTTAATATGACAAAGAAGTAGCATTCAATACATTTAATTTGATACTATGAAAGCAACTAGATGTAAAACGTTCTAAAGGCCTAGTAATTATTTCATGCAAATAATAATTACAGAAATGCATTGTGAAAACATCCTTTTCAAGTCTGTTACACAGTAAAGTGCATTCAATCTTTTATTTCTTGTTGCTGCATTAAATTATAAAAGAATGGAAACCAATTTTCTAAACTTACCTTTTTTGCAAAGTTTGACTTCGCTTATAAAAGCTACGCTCTCTCTGATATGCAATATAAAGGTAGTTATCCTAATGAAAACTAGTCGGGGAAATTAGAGCAGAAAGATATGGAAGTCCTAAGTGGACTTAAATGTTTAATTGTCTAATTATAAAAAATCTTCGTGTAGTTTGTCCAGCTGTGACGTTCAGTGCTTTCAGGACAACAGCCTCAGTAAAACACAGGGTAAAATAAAATAAATATATTGAGGATATTTATATACAGTTTAAACTTAAAATAATAAAATATAATATCATTGTACTTTCACCCCATTCCGCAGAAAGCTCTTTTGGCGGACGTCTGCAAAAGAAAAATAAAATTATTTTATTTACTACTATCAAAAGAAAATGCACTTGATAAAATACAAGAAGCAATTACGCACCTCCTTACACTTCTCTCCAGTATAGTCACAAACACTCCCACAATCAAAATATTAATAACTATACAGACACCCATACAACTCCGAATCGTAGATGGTGGTAACCTTTCACTCCACGGCTACACGGATCCTGTTCAATTACGAGCGCCGCATCTCTTCATTACACCCACAAGTTTGCGTTCCACAACCCAGATTTGCCTACCTGTTCAATACAATGGTTAGCCAGGGAAACTAGAGCTGGGTCACCGCAAGACCTTCTTCGTTTCTCTCTTGAAATACACTCTCGGCTGTTCTACTTGGATGCCTCTGAGTAGAAGTGGAAATGAGTGAGGTTGCGTTGGTATCAAAGCGTGTGCGGTTCTCTGCTGGTGATCTGCTTAACGCCAGGCTGAAGGCATATCTTTACATAGTCAAGTTAGAGGAAAAAACGGCCTACGGCAAACTACCCCTTTTACCATTTTAATCTGTAGGAGAGTCAATAACTTTTAAAACTTTTCTTCAAAATTGTAAAGAGTAAAATTGTTGCAAATGTGATTTTCTACAATTTCTTCTCTAGAAATTCTTTCATTTAATAATACCAATGGCATTCTAGACCAGACGGACTAGGGAAATAGGAGTATAGATGGCGAGAATTTGGAACTGGAAGAAGAGAAGGAAAATCGTAGTAAAGTACCAATCTCTATTACACAATATCGTTACAGTAAGTAACGTAAGTATACACGTTAGATGAAGAATGGTATAGGGAATGGGAGAGACTATATGGAATTGGAGAGACCTAACCACAGGGTCGTAATGGTAGACGTCGACATAGATGAAGGTTTGGACCAATGGGACACGCCCAGCGTCAAGGGGACACATGGCAAGGAAATAGACAATAGTGGACAAAATGTGTAATGGTGAGTAACTTTTTAACTATTTTTTAAATTGCATATACAGTCTCACAGATATGAATATATTTTTTTAAATAATATAAATATAATCGTTTAAAAAGAACTAGAATTATTAATTATTACTTAAATATAATTAAATTAGTTAAAATTTTTCATATATTATTAAGTTTTAGAAGTATTTCCCCATATCCAATAATTTAGAAAAATTTTTTTAATTACATATCATATGTAGATAATCTTAATCGATAGTTTTATTTTAATACAAATATAGCAATTCTTATATTATACCGTAGGAAATATATATTAAAAGAATTATTTTAAACATACGAGTACGTAAATAAGTTTATTTTGATTTGATGTATTTGATAGAGAAGGACAAGTTATTAAGGATAAGTTAAAGAATATTTAACGACAAAACGATATTGGAAAAATCAATTATTTGAAGAGAATTTTGTACTACTGTAGGTACTATTTAAGAAGAATACTTTGTATTGCTTCAAATAACATAATTATAAGTATAATATACAATAACTTTAAATTTCTATATAATAAATATATTTATTTAATTCAACTGTGGTCATGTAAGACTGTATTTCAATTAGAGAAATAGAGATTATTCAGAAACCGAAGTGGTTAGAGTAGGGACACCCTTCTCACAAACTTTGGCGCACGGTAAACTAGCGTTCGGAGAAGTGCACGGTTGAGTTATTTTAATATGATTCTATAACTAATAGACCAACTGAAATTTTACAAATTGGACATGAAGGAAGAATAATTAGGCTATCTTATGTTTATAATAAAAATTAAAAAAAATGTATGGGCATAAGTACGGTGTGGGCGGAAAGTGAGACTTACATGAGTTTTGTTTAAAAATTATTTAAAAATGTGTATCTAATACAATTTTTCTTATAGAGCTCTCAATTTTACACAACTTACCTATCAAACATCTTAGTAAACAATCTTTCATACAAAAAAAATCTCAAAAATGTAATTCAAAAAATATGACGTCTCCAAAATGTAATTTTTGAAAACTTCGTAGTTTTACCATAATTTTAAGACGGAATTACTCAAGTTTGAACAGATCTATTACAATTTTATAGGTGCTTTTTTAAAGCTTGAGATGTAGTCTTTAAAATCTTTAAAATGCACTAAATTATTTTACTTTAGAAGTGAAATAAACTATTTCTCTTTGAGAAAATTAAGAAAGATAACAAAAATGTAATACAAAAACCAAAAATTACCAGCTAAAAAATGTTTATACAAAGTGATCAAAACTTTTTTCTGTAAAACTTACCTAACACATTTAATAATAAAGCTTCAACAATAATAAATGTTTAACAAAAAATTTTTTTTAGCTCGTATACAGTATGTCTGCGTAACTTGAAACCTATTAATAACTTTTTTATTATCAGTATTACGAAAAAAAGTTATTCTTTATAAAATACTCTGCAACATATGTAGTCTAAGACGCAACTATCAAATATCAAATTTTATTAATTTTATACGAGATATGTCAAAAAATATGAATTTAACTAAAGAATAAAGTACCTTTATATTTCACAATATCGAAAATTGTTATTAAGGAAAGCTGTTTCTAATTAAAAATATGTTTTAGTGTTCAATTACGTCCGTTTAATTAAAATGTTGTGAATAATAAAGGCACTTCACTCTTAAGAAAAATTTATATTTTTTACATACCTCGTATAAAATTGAAAAAGTTTGATATCTGATGGTTGTATCTTAGATTTTAGACCAGGTAAATCATTTTATGAAGAATAACTTTTTTTCGTAAAATTGATAATAAAATAGTTATCATACCTACTTTTAATAAAATGATGATTGGTATCCGTAATTTGAGAAAAAATTGAAATTTTTTTTTCGATTAGAATGATATAATTCTATATTAAAACACAGTTTTTAATTTTTTACAACTTTTCCTAACAGCATTTTTTGATATTCGTGGATATAAAGGTACCTGCTTTACTCTATAACGGAATTCATATTTTTGACATAACTCGTATAAAATTGATAAAATTTGATCTCTGATGGTTGAGTTTTAGATTTTTGATTATCCAGAGCATTTTATGAAGAATAACTTTTTTTCGTAAAATTGATAATAAAAAAGTTTTCCATGTGGTTCCTAGCTATGCAAACATACTGTATAAGAGCTTCTGTATAAGAGTTTTCAAATTGTAATGCTATATTCGGATTTAGCATATATTCAAAAACAAAATAGAAACATATTTGATTAAAGTAAAATGATGAATTCAACTATATTTTTAAAATTATTTATACAAAACAATTGTTATTGTTTAAACAATTAATAAACAATTAGCGCCCAAATCTTCGAGTAGAACTTTTTACTTTAAAATGTATATAAATTAACAAAAAAAGTTTTAGAAAAATATAAGCTTGTTTGAATTATTCCGAAACAATGCATGTTTTCGTTCTAATTGCACTCCCCTAATAAAAAAAAGGTAAGTCCGTGATAATATACATTTTAGTGACATGACATTTTAGTTAAATCTGACAGTTGTCACATTTTATTTGCAATTTGGCATAAAAACAAATCAATATTGTTTATTGCATTTATAAAATGGTATTTTCTTTGATTTGTATAGTCTTATAAATTATACGGATTATATTCGTAGATATATTATATAATTCGTAAATAATTTTTTTAGATTATAGCGCCATATACTGACAACTAGAATAAATGTTATAAATGTCACCGACGAAATGTAATCACCGACGTGAGTTTTTTTCTGTCACATGCAATTTAATGCGTTAGAAAGAAATCGAAAAACTGTGACGCACTGAAAGATCCTCATGAGAAAAAGCATACCAAAAAATTAATTACACATTAAAAGTTTGATTGCTATTACATTATAGCGATATTTATTACAACAATATTTTTTTTATTTTTGGTAGAAATTCTTTTTTTAATAAATAAATAAATAAATGAATAAATAAATAAATAAATAAATAAATAAATAAATAAATAAATAAATAAATAAATAAATAAATAAATAAATAAATAAATAAATAAATAAATAAATAAATAAATAAATGAATGAATGAATAAATAAATAAATAAATAAATAAATAAATAAATAAATAAATAAATAAATAAATAAATAAATAAATAAATAAATAAATAAATAAATAAATAAATAAATAAATAAATAAATAAATAAATAAATAAATAAGTAAATAAAAAGTTTTTTAATACAAATTATATACCATTTTACAAACCGAAGTTCTTTACTTCTATATACCTAAGTTTTTTTAAGAAAATAATACTCCAATTTGTTTCTTAAACTGGTCTCCATTCGGCAATAGTCTATTGCCAGGCAATAAGTTCGAAAAATTGTCGCAATATTTTCAATTTATTCTCACCCTCTTCTAATATCAATGTTGAAAATTTTTCCCTATATAAATGAATAAGCAAATAAGCATTTACAAAATACTCCAGTTGCCCCTTTCTGCAAGCAAGTTGATACAAATTTTAGTAAAGTTTACGCTTTTCATTAAAATGTCAGTTACTTAGTGCTTTGTGCTGATAATTCAGAATCGGTTTTTTTTCTCGAAGAAAAGCGCAATAAAAGGTAAATGTTTAATAAAAATTAATGGGTGACATTCAAAGTGGATGAAGTTTTGCAAAGCATAGTCTAGTCGTCCTCAAGACCATTTTGAGATAATTGGTTGTAAATTTAATGACCGGTTTGTAAATTATTAAAATTGTTATGATTAATTTAAAACAATGGGCATATCCTCTTAGGCCATTAGAAAAATCATTGTTAAAAAATTATTTTTTGACAAGGAAAAAATATTCAGGTAAATGTACATATTGCAAGTTTATTCCTCAGACTTCATTGACTCAGGAACTCAGGAACTCCTCAAAGATAGTGAGGAGGTGTTCTATCTTGCTGAAACTAAATAGACCAGGCCGGATCTGTGAAAAAACGTCTATTTTTGGCATTCGGATTTCAACAATAATAACTGACTTATTCTCCTTCTTAAATATGCCCGGAACATTAATAAAAAAATTAAAATATTTAAAAATTTTCCTACGACTTTGGAATAAAGTCGTAGGAAGATAAAATAAAGATAATTGAATTTTGTACGATAAACGACTGGTTAAAAATGTCTTAAATTATTACCCTTTCTGCAAAATAGCAATAAATACAAAATAAGGGGGCAAAATAAGACTGTTTTTATTCAATGTTTTTCGACCACTTTGGTTGCACTTAGAACTTTCGTAATTCACCTAAAAAATTCTTAAAACATACTTAAATCCTTCACCAAATTTCATTAAAATCGACCTGATAAATTTTGCAGAATAATTTTGCAATCTAAATTTTTTTAAAAAAGTTAAAATTTTCTAAAAACTTTCTGAAGAAAAAGTAGACCATTTGGAAGTTTGCTAATTTTTTTTCATATAAAGATATTCTCTACCTATGTAACATACTTTACAGAATTAAAATCGGATTTTTTAACCTGCCTCAGCATTGTTTTAAGGTTATAAACAATTTTTTGGCTTATAAACAAATACAGTGAGGACCTTTGAGTTTGCATACATTTATTTTTTCGAAAATAGGCGTCTCTGGAGGTAAATCCCGAAATAGGTCGATTTTTATTTTTAAATTCTAATTTTTTGGTATATATATCATCATATTAGTGACGTCATCCATCTGGGCGTGATGACGTAATCGATGATTTTTTAAAATGAGAATAGGTGTCGTGTGATAGCTCAATCGAAATGCTATTCAATTTTGTATTCACTAATATAAACATTAACATAATTATTCATACAGGGTTTCAATTAATAAAAAATTTTGAATCAAATTAATTCCAATATTTAGATTACGTCATGATATTTATGCCAAAAAATTATAATTTAAAAATAAAGATAGATCTGTTCGATCGCCCATTTTCAAGAAAATGAATTCATTCCAACTTAAACGTCCTCACTGTATTAGTTTATAAGCCAAAACCTTGTTTATAACTTTAGGCAGTGCTGAAGCCGCTTAAATAATCCAATTTTATATCTGTAAAGTGTATTAGGTAGGCAGAGAACCTCTTTTTATGTTAAAAAATTAGCAAACTTCTAAATTGTCTATTTTTTTGACCTTTTTAAAATAATTATATTGCAAAATTATTATGCAAAATCTATTAGGTCGATTTTAACGAAATATGGTGGACGGTTTAAGTATGTTGTAGGAATTTTTTAAGCGAATTATGAAGGTTCTAAGTGCAACCAAAGTGGTTGAAAAACATTGAATAAAAACAGTCTTTTTTGCCCCCTTATTTTCTCTTTATTGCTATTTTGCAGAAAGGGTAATAATTTAAGACATTTTAAATAATTCGTGTATTATACAAAATTCAATTATTTTTATTTTATTTCCCTACTATTTTGTTTCAAAATGAATCGTTTTAAAGTTATAAGCAATGAAAATAGAAAAAAAAATCAATATTTTTCGAAATTTTTAAATATTTAAAATTTTTTATTAATGTTCCGGGCATATTAAATTTGAGAAGGAGCATAAGTCAATTATAATTATTGAAGTTGTCACCTAACTTTATCTGCAAAAATCTGAATTCCACCTCTCATATCCACCTCAAAACAGATCAGCCCTGGTCTAAAATTGATATATTCACAAGATGACTATTTATAGGTATCGTCAAGAGAGGGTTTGGCTAATAATCCTGGAATTAACTTCAGTTCTAAAAATGCTCAGTATTCTTTACTTGGTATGTAAATGTAATGGTTTTATCTCAAACATAAGGCCCAGTAATGGCATTATTAATAATAATTCCTGCCTAAATATTATTCCTTTGCTGATATTGCGTATGTGCCTCCACCATCTAATGCGGACGTCTAAGTATCCTCATCAGAAAAAGAGATTTGGTTAAAAAAACCAGGATTAGTGTTAAATCTACTTAGCATTGTTTATAGTGCATTGTTTAAAGCACAATTGTGCTTTAAAGGTATGATATTTTTCTGTTTTTTTTTTATATACTTACGAACAATTGTTTGACTTATTTGATTTTCGGTTGCAATTATTTCAGTAGCTTTATGAGGACAAATGTACATAGACAAAAAAATATCAGTTTCTGTTTTCTCTGGAATACTAGGGACACCATTTTTGGAAGTTCTCGTTCATGTCCAATTTTGTCAAATTTGCGAAAATTTTTAGATACAATCCCACGTGCTATATGCACTCTGTCTTCATACTTATTACTAAATGTTTCACACACCTCTTTGTGTGTTTGTCTCCGACAAATAATGTCGTAAGTGAAATTCACAAATTTTATAATTTGTTGGTATTATTACCTCAATCACTCACAAGAAATAAAATGTAGAATAGAGAAGGCTAGGAGTGTATTCAATAACATGGCCAAACTCTTTAAAAGCCACAACCTTAATCTGGAGATAAAAATAAGGCTCCTACGATATTATAATATCTTCTCATTATTGTATTACGAAGTTGAATCTTGGACACTCACTGAAGCAATGGAGAAAAAACTTGAAGCCTTCGAGATGTGGCTATACAGACGAATCCTAAGGATAGAATAGAATTTATTGAATCAAATATACAAAATTTCTTTTGTTTTTGAAAAGTCAAAAGAGTACGTACATTATAAAACTTGGACAAAATTTAAAATATAAATATTATAAATTATAATGAAAAGATATACAAACAGGTACTAACAAATTTAAACAATTTAACGCACTATGTAAAAACGTAAAAACATTAAATAAACATAAAAGCATGAAATTAATATCGTCATAATCGGCAAAAAAAACCCTGACCAAACTAGTACTATTATATTATACAGTGTGTCAATTTTAAAACTTACAATGGGCTATATCTCACAAACAAAAGCTGATATCGAAAAATGCTTGAAACCGTTTCTAGGAAAGTACGGGGGAACTAAAATGACATGAAAGGGAGCTCACCCCCATCAACCCCATAGGCCTCACCCACCACAACCAAAAAATTTTAAATTGCAAACCCCTACTTGTGATACATCATTTAAAAGACTATAAAAAATGCTATCCAATGGTATAAATAATAATTATACAGGGTGTTAATATCAGCTGGCTTTCTATGACTTTTATATTTGTAATGCTATCTCCCGGACTATTATTGTGAATGATAAATGTCCGTCGGTACATTTTTTTGTATAAAAACTTAATTTGCCGTTTTTACAAAACAAGTTAAAAACTTTTTTTTTTTGGTTTTTGTCAAATACAATAGTTTTTGGTTTATTTGTGACCTTTAAATGTCATTAGTTTTCATCATTTGTACGATCGGTACGGTCATTAAGCTGTAGTTGTCAAGATGGTTTACATTACAGAACGCGTGGAGATTATTTTCATATTTGCGTCCCAGAACCAGTGTTATTTACGAACAGCTTAAATATTTAATGAAAGGCATTCGGACAAAAATTTAAGTCACGTGTACGTCCGCGATTTAGTTGAAAAGTTTAGAGAAACGGGATCAGTGCAAAATAAAAAAGGGATGCCCCAAGATTACTGAATGAAGCATCCCAAATTGAGGTCCTTGGAAATTTTGCAATAGAGCCTACTGCATCAACACGTCAAGTATCTGCAATGACAGGACTTTCACATGAGTCGATTAGAAAGGTGTTGAAATTACATATGTTTCACCAGTACAAAACACAAATTCTTCAAGAACTAGGCGATGATGATCCAGACCGACGAATTGAGTTTTGTGAACTCATGACTGAAAGAATTCGCGTTGAACCGAGATTGTTAAAAAATATTTGTTTCACTGATGAATGTACTTTTATGCTGAATGGTAATGTAAATAAACAAAACTGTCGGTACTGGAGTGATGCGAACTCGCATAGATTCAGAGAGATTTAGAGGTCACACTCAATATCCTGAAAAACTGAATGTTTAAGCAGGAATATTAGGCGATGCTATAATTGGCCCCTTGTTCTTACCAGGCAATTTAAGTGGCGACATTTATCTCGATATGATGGAAAACACAATCGAACCTTTAATTGTGCATCAATTAGAGAACCAAAGGAACGACCAAGGCAACCTAGCTCTAGACAAAGATTTGCTGTACTTCCAACAAGATGGAGCACCTCCTCACTATGCAGCTCCAGTTAGGCACTGGTTAGATACTAATTATCCGAACAAATGGATTGGAAGGAAAGTTCCTATTGAGTGGCCACCGAGATAACCAGACTTACCGCCACCTAACTTTTTTCTATGGGGTTACCTCAAGTCAGTTGTTTATAAAACGCAACCTGCGTCAGTTGAGGAATTGCGAGAAAGAATTACGCAAGCATGTCGCGCTATTACAAGAACAACATTTGCCAAAGTTTTTGAAAATAGGATGTATTATTGTTTACAAAACAACGGAAGCCACTTTGAAAATTTTTATTTAATTGACATTTTTAACAAATTTGTAGTTCAACAAAAACCTTATTAAATTTTTCATTTAAGCTAAAGTTTCACAATTATTGCTTCACCCTGTATAATTATTATTTATACCATTGGATAGAATTTTTTATACTCTTTTCAATGATGTATCACAAGTAGGGGTTTGCAATTTAAACTTTTTTGGTTGTGGTGGGCCCACCTAGGGGGTTGATGAGGGTGAGTTCTCCTTCATGTCAATTTAGTTCCCCCTTTCTATCCTAGAAACGGTTTCAAGCATTTTTCGATATCAGCTTTTGTTCGTGAGATATAGCCCATTGTAAGTTTTAAAATTGACACACTGTATAAGCGGTACCTAAGTACTCTGTCTTTGTGTAAAAACAATGTTTTAAAAAATGTGATTTTATTTTATTTTTAAACGACTGTAAATGAAGACTTTTTACTTCATCTGGCAAAAAATTGTACAAACTAACATCAGTCGAGTTTTTTATACTTTTCGTCAACCTAAAACGTTGTGCTCTAATAGCATCTCTCGATCTTGTATGATGATCATGGAAGTTGGAGTTTATGTTAAACTTACTTTTGTTGGAATGAATTTCAATCAGCGTCTCATATATATAGAGAGTGAAGGCAGTGACATAATACCTAACTCCTGAAGTAAAGGTTTACAGTGTTCCCTATACTCTGCTCCTGCAAGTATCCTCACTACTTTCTTTTGTAATTTAAAAATTCTGGCTGCGTGACAAGAGCCACCCCAAATAGTTATTCCGTACTTTAAATGGCTATGGAACAGTGCAAAGTAGATCATTATAAGCGTACTTTTAGGGATCATAAAAACTAAGTTGCGTATCAAAAATATAGTTGTAGCAAGTTTAGAACTTAAGTAGTCTGTATGAGCACTCCAGTCCAAATTATCATCTAGAAAAATTCCTAAGAGTTTAACACTATTTCCTAAGACACACTTCCGATCAGAACCAAACATCAAATTCTGATTTTTGTCTTCATTTAGCTTCAGACCATTATGCAAAAACCAGTTTTTTGCTTTCTGAGTATCACTATCTATTTTAATTTTCAAATTATGTTGATTAATGTCAGTATTTATGAGAGTGATATCATCTGCAAAGCACACACATTTTATGGGAAAAGTGTAGTGAAATAGATCGTTAAGATAAATAAGAAACAAAGTGGGTCCTAGTATTGAACCTTGAGGAACACCGTATTCGACCGTGTTCAAATCAGAAAAGCTATTATTAAGAAAAACTGCCTGTTTTCTATTTGTTAAATAAGATGTAAATAGATTGAGGGTGTTTCCTCTTATACCATATTTATGCATTTTTTTCCAACAGTAATTTATGCGAAACACAGTCAAAAGCTTTGGATAAATCACACAATGTCAAAGACACGAAATGACCCTCCTCCAAGCCGTCGACTATATCTCTCACAATTTTCTGTATAGCTTGTGTAGTGCTGCACTTTTTTCTAAAGCCATATTGATTACAGTGAAGTATTTTGTGTTTATCTAGATATTCTATCAAACGAGTATTAAGAATGCTTTCAAAAATTTTACCGAAAATGGGAATGATAGAGATGGGACGATAATTTCCAATTTCATCTAAAGACCCCTTTTTGAATAGTGGTAACACTTTTGTTACTTTTAGTACATCTGGGAAAATCCCCTCAGTAAGGCAATTATTATAAAGTAAAACTAATTTGTCAATAACAATATCAATAGTTTCGACAATTATTTTTTTGTTCAAGAATTAAAAATCTGTACAATGTGAATTTTTCAAGCCACGCAAAACATTTCTGATCTCAATATCAGTAACAGGTAGTAAAAATAAAGAGTGGCAAGGAGAGTGTACATCTTTCAAAATATCTATAGCCACATTTTCATTTGTAGAACTAAAAGAATCTCTAATATTTTTAGCTACTGAAGTAAAGTAATAATTATTGAAATCGTTTGATGAGATCGTACTATGACAAACTTTTTTATTTTGAACTTTATTTCTGTGATAGTTTATAACTTTCCAACTGTCACGAGATATATTTTCAGAATTTGAAAAGAAATACCCATAAGCTAGTTTTTTCTTTAATGATATTGTTGATCTATAATGCTTCTTAAACTTATTATATTCACTATAATCTTTTGTAACGTCAGCAATTACCTTGACTGTGGAAAGATTTTCTCGCATAAGTTTTAATTCATCATCAAACCAAGAAATTGGAGCTTTACTATGAGTTCCCAATTTTTTCAATGGAAAATTGATTTCAGTTAACTTTTGATACATTTCAGTAATAAATTGAGCTAATTGTGTTGCTGTTTTGAGAGAAATAGCTAAAGACCAGTCAACGTTATTTAACGAATGTTTTAACTTCAGTATGCCATTACTCGTTATACGTCTTGTGTATGTATTTGCACTATGATTTTTTTCAGATTTTATTTTTAAGTTAATAAATTGAGCAAGATGATCAGAGATACATGGGTCCACAATTCCACAACCAATTATCCCCCTGTCTATGTTTTTTAAGATGTTATCTAAACAAGTTGCTGATCTAGTTGTTATTCTAGTATATTCATTAATATTTATTGTTAAGCCAAAAGTAGAAATTAGATCACGGAAATTGCTGAGTTCATTAGAAGATTTTTTAAAATCAATGTTGAAATCCCCAATTATTATTATTTCTAAAAAATTAGCAGAGCAAAACACCAATAACTTTTCAAAAAGGTCTAGAAATATTTTAAAATTCCCATTTCCGGTTCTATACACTGTTACTATAATAGTTTTAATATCTGTAATTTCTAATGCACAAAATTCACCCTCATATTCACATGATATATTATTCAAACAAACTGGTCGTGTAGAAAATTTATTATCGCTAAAAATTGCAACACCTCCATGTTCTCTTACCTTCCGACAGAAAAAAGTTGACAAAAAGTACCCATCAAACTTTAATGTTGTTAATTCGTTTTCTCTGAGCCAATGTTCAGAGAAACATAATATATTGTATCTTTTATTTTTCAAAAAAACATTAAGCTGATCTATTTTGTTTATTAAACTTTGTGTGTTTATATGGAAAATACTAACTAGACTAATCTGGTCAGAGTTTGCTAACGAATTTTGATTATTATAAAATGGTACAGAGTTATTTAAAATATCATGGACGGACAAGATAACCAACGAGAGCGTATTACGAAGACTGGGCAAAGAAAGAGAGGTGATGTATACCATTAAAAGGAGAAAGTTAGAATATCTCGGACACATAACGAGAAACGGCACTAAATACAGATTACTGAAGGTAACCCTTCAAGGTAAAGTATTCGGAAAGCGAGGAATTGGGAGAAGAAGAATATCATGGTTAAACAACCTGAGGAAATGGTTCTCCACAACAACAACTAATCTATTTAAAGCATCAGTTAATAAAATAATTATAGCCAGAATGATCGCCAATATTCGAAACGAATAGGCACTAACAGAAGAAGATTACCTATCACATTGTGTGTTAATTTTCAAGCATACATGTACACAATGTACTAGCTATTTGTATAACAAGGGTGGAAAGTGCTACTTTTCCTCTCGAGAATGAAGTTTACTGCCCGACGCGTAGCGGAGGGCAGTAATCATTCAAGGGAGGAAAATGCACTTTACTCCCATGTTATACATATGGTTTTTCCACCTTCCTCAAATAACAAGTAATTTATTTATTTTTACTTAATTTATTTATGTAACTAACCAACAAAATTAGAACTAAAACTAACAAGTAGGTACAATATAACTGTCAACTGTCAAATATAAGTCAAATTATTAATGTAAACATTGTTAAATCAAAATAACAATTTTTTTATCATCCTGAAAAATACAGGGTGTTATATAAATAAACGTTAAAATGTATAGATACTTACGTAATAGAAAATAGATATTTTACAGGGCGTCAATAAGTTATATTTCATGAATGAAATACCATGACGTCACTTTTAATTTTCCTCCCTAGGGAGGAAAAGTACAACTTTGCTCCCTACAATCAGGTCCGGAAAAGTATACTTTCGGTAAAAGTAGGTGGAAAAATAAGTTTTTTTGGAATTTTGTACATAGATATGTGTTCGTGTATTGTGTGTTGCACATCTATTCCGTAAGAGATTGTAAATAATTTTTCTTCGACTTCACTAACTTCACTATTGTTGATTTGTTCTTGATGTTGACTTCTTTTAATATTGGCAACCAAAGTTTGCTGCATTTTGCTGATGGCGTTGCTGAACAATTTTGTTCGTTAAGTAGGATGAGTGCTGCTTCTATTGCCATTATACTTAACGAAGTGTAGTGATGTTATGGTACTCTTTATAAAATATGTTTTACGCTTAATTTCGAATAACCTTATTATTATTTTCACTCGTATTAACCTTAACACGACAATAGCGAAGTAAACATGGTATTGAACTCAACGTGCTGTCGTTATAGGTTGATGGGTATAGTCAGAAGTTGCTATGGCAACTTTTGACTGCAACTACGGCAACTACACACTTGCTGTGGCCTACAAGATGTAGGCCAAGTATGTAAATTTTTGAAAAGACATACAAAACTCAATATAACTAAGATATAAATCTTCCCAGAATTTTTTAATATAATCTTTTTGTGAGAACGATATCCGGAATGGAAATCCAAACGTCAAATATTTGGTAATTTGCATTACACGAATAATTGTGGACTCAATCCCATATATACATAATAGGTATTTAAATTACACACGATACAAGAAAACAGTTTCAGAATCTAATTAAACTAGAGTTAATGGATTTAATAAGGATTCAAGCGATTTGCTATTTAAGGGCTTATGTGTGATATGGAATCTAATATCTTGCATGTATTACACAGGATCAGAATGATATTAAAGTAATTCTGACGACTTTTTTACACAGTGTATCCAGAAACTCTCCCGACAAACGATGACCAGGGATTACTCAAATAATTTTAAGACAATTTAACCCAATTCATCTAGTCCGAAAGTGCTTCTTAAGGGAGCTAGATCTCTTTGAAGATAACGCCTTGCAATTATTTTTTTAAGTATCTCCTGAACGCTTATAGGCGAGCGGCACACCCCTAATTTATTGAGGCTTAGAAATCGAAAAAGTGACCATGATAGGTGAATGGCAAATTTTGGTCATTCTTTATATTTTAGAGGTCGGTGAATCCGAATATGAAGTTTATTTTTTTCTGAAGTTGGTGGAACATGTTTAAAAATAAAATTTTGTGCAAAAATGCCAAAAATCAATTTCGTTGATTTTTCGTATTCACCTCGCTGTATCTTTGGTCGCTGTAAATATTTTCTTCTGAAAATTTTACTGTATTATCTTTAGAGTATTTTGATGACAACGAGATTTGTCCAAAATGCTTAAACAAATTAAAAGAGGGGTTGTTAATTTTTAAAAATTTTGTCGTCAGATTTCGTTAGTTTCATGTTTACTTAAAAAAGTTGAGGGACAAACTTTTTAGTTTATAATTTTAACCAATAAAGCAATAAAAATAATTCATGAAGAAGTTTTCTGGAAAATTTTAAGTCAAAAGATGCAATAAGAAAAAGGTTACGTGACTTTATAGACGAGTGGCACTCTTAAAAAAAACGCTTATTTCTCGAGATACTGACCATGATGTGCTGAATGGCTAATTTTGGTCTTACTTTATGTTTTTGATGGTGCTGAAAACGAAAATAAGGTTTATTTTGAATTTTAGATGGAGAAACATTGTCAAAATCACAATTTTACCCTAAAAATAAAAAAAAACAAAATTACGTTTTTCTTAAAATTAAAAGTTGCATTATTTTTTTCTATAAAACATTTTATTCTTTGCACCTTATATTTTAAGATAAACTTGATTAAAAAGCTAACTTTCAAATTTTTGTCACTCAACGTTTGCGATTAAATTTTGAACTTCAGGAATCTGCATCATTCACTTTAAACAGTTCATAACTTTTATTATAATGAGGCAGAAAGATTGAAACAGGTACCATTTTCTTCAGAAATGTAAGAAATATATACTGCTAGAATTTCGGAAATAAATATTAAAATAGAACAGAGTTATTAAACGCAAAAATGTGATATATTTTTTTTTATTTTAGGGTAAAATTGCGATTTTGGCAATGTGTCCCCACGTAAAATTCAACATAAACCTAATTTTCGTTTTAAGCACCATCAAAAACATAAAGTATGATCATATTTAGCCATTCACCACACCGTAGTCACCACACCACACAGTATCTCGAGAAATAAGCGTTTTTTGTGGTGTGCCGCTCGTTTATAAAGTCACATAACTTTTTTCCTGTTGCATATTTTGACTTGAAGTTTTCTAGAAAACTTCTTCATGAATTATGTTTTATTTCTGTGTCAGTTATAATTATAAGCTAAAAAGTTTGTCACTTAAATTTTTTAAATGAACATAAAACTAACGAAATCTGACGACAAAATGTTTAAAAATTAACAACTCCTCTTTTCATTGGTACAAACATTTTTTATAAAGCTCGTTATTATTTAATATACTTCAAATATGACACAGTAAAATTTTCAAAAGGAAATATTTACTGCGACCAAAGATACAGCGAGGTAAATTTGAAAAATCATAAAAATTGCTTTTCGAATTTTTGCTTAAAATTTGATTTTTGAACATCTTCCACTAATTCTAATAAAATAAATTTCATATTCAGATTCAGCGACCTCGAAAACATGAAGAACCACCAAAATTGGTAATTCACCTTAAAGTTGATTTTCGTGGTCGGTATAACATAATTTTAGAGATTGCTGACGCTCGCCTATTAGTATTTATTGGTACTATCTATAAACAATATTTTTTAGTACTAAAATATCTTACAATTTAATAATCCAGTGTCAAAGATGCTTAAAAGTTAAAGACAAAAAAGTTATGCGATAAAATAACCGTTGCCCTACCCAAAACGAACACCTATGACCAATACCATGAACTCAAATTTGATGGAATCGATTTATCTCTGGAAGATGAATAGGCTTACCAGTTTTCGGTTTTCTAAATAGAAGCGTTCTGGTGATATTTAAAAAAAACTAATTAAAAGACGCCATCTCCCACGAGCTCTAGCTCCCTTAGAACGAGGCCCCATTAGTGTGTTGTGTTGCGACGTCGCAACGGAACAACGCATCGGGACGAGGCTCCATCAGTGCGTTGCGCTGCGTCGCGTCGATCAGTTGCGATGTTTCAACGGTTCGACGGACGAGGGTGTTCTTCGCTGGCAGTGTCATCACAAGGTAGGTGTGACATACAATGCGTAGTTCCGTTGCGATATCGCAACGCAATACACTAATGGGGCATCACCCTGCGTTTTTCCGTTGCGATGCGCGACGTCGCAACGCAACGCATCGCACCGCACTAATGGGTACTCGCCCTTAATAGGCTACAGTAGTGATCAACTGGTAGCAACAAACGCGGTCCAAGACTGCGGCTGAAATTTTGAATATTTTGTCGAGATATTTGGCACACATATTCGTAATATAATAAAGAATGGCGGTAAAGAGCCAATTCGAGAAATGTATGTGGAAATTACTCTGTAATTAAATACAATATTAAAAAAACGAGCCTGTACCGCTATTAAGACAAACAAAAAAATACACTTTTTTCAAATAAACTTTTTATCCTTCTAACAAGGAATCGAACATATTATAGCTAATAACTAATTAGGCACCATAGAGAAATTGTCACTGTCATTTTGAGAAACCTGCGTCAGATTTTCTTTTATCTGTTCTGTTATCTTTCGGATTATATAAGGATTCGTTATTGTTGTATCATAAGAAAGTAGTGTTTATTTATAGTTAATTTATTATATTTTTGTGTAATAGAACTAAGTTGTTGGCCTATTTTAAAAAATAGATTATTATTAATTGTGAGTTTTAGTTATATGTATAAGTATATTTTACGTACACATATTTCGAATTCTAATGCGAGTATATAAAGTTAAAGTGCCTTTGACGCTCTATGAACTAAATAAAATAAGACTGCTCTTGTTTCGCTTCACAACGAAATGATTATTTATAATTATTATTTCGTGCAAATACCTATGTTAACATAAAATTTACACCCATTTTAGTTTATTTTTATAAATATTTATTAACTAATAACAAAATTGTTTTCTATTTATTCCAGAAAGACACTGCGCATCCGCTAGGAAAAATATTCTAATTCGGATTCTTTGCACAATCTTACTCAAAAAGGACTCCTTTTAACAAATTTGCATGTTGCCAGGACCAAAAAGTGGTCAAAAATTTTTTAAACGTTTTTTTTTTGTTTTTTTCCTAAAATTATTTTTTTTGCACGGAAAAAAGTTTTTTTAGGATTTTTGGATCATTCCAAAGAGAAAAGGTCTTTAGTGACTTTTCTCTAAAAATGATAGTTTTTGACATATAAGCGATTAAAAATTGAAAAATTGCGAAATCGGCCATTTTTAACCCTCAAAAACTATGTGAAAAGCTGAAAATTTGAATGTTGCCAAGGCAGGTAAATATTCTTTAAACATCGATTGATGAAATCCCGAAGAGTTTTTTGCAATACAATATTTAAAACTCATTTGTTTTTTAATTGCTACTCAAGCGTGCACGACACTATTTTCTACCGACAGTATGGTGCAAATGAAAGGAGTAAATTCGTTATTTCGTAAACCGGCGACTTTAAGGAAAAATCCCGAAACAGGTCGATTTTTAATTTTAAAATATGATATTGTGGCATATATGGTATACTAGTGACGTCATCCATCTGGACGTGATGACGTAATCGATGATTTTTTTAAATGAGAATAGGGGTCGTGTGTTAGCTCATTTGAAAGGTTCTTTAATTCTCTATTCAGTAATATAAACATTTACATAATTATTTATACAGGGTGTCCAAAAAATTTTTATTAAATTAAATTATTTGACAAAAAAAGAAGTAGAAGGACACCCTGTATAAAAAATTATGTAAATGCTTACATTACTTGATGGAGAATTGAAGAACTTTTCAAACGAGCTACCACACGACCCCTATTCTCATTTAAAAAAATCATCGATTACGTCATCACGCCCAGACGGATGACGTCACTAGTATACCATATATGCCACAATATCATAATTTAAAAATAAAAATCGACCTGTTTCGGGATTTTTCCTTAAAGTCGCCGATTTTCGAAATAACGAATTTATTCCTTTTATTTGCACCATACTGTCGGTGGAAAATAGTGTCGCGCACGCTTGATTCGCAATTAAAAAACAAAGGAGTTTTGAATATTGTATTGCAAAAAACTCTTCGGGATTTCATCAAACGATGTTTAAAGAATATCTACCTACCTTGACAACATTCAAATTTTCAGTTTTTCACATAGTCTTTGAAGGTTAAAAATGGCCGATTTCGCAATTTTTCAATTTTTAATCGCTTATATGTCAAAAACTATCATTTTTAGAAAAAAGTCACTAAAGACCTTTTCTGTTTGGAATGATCCAAAAAACCTAAAAAAACTTTTTTCCATACAATAAAAATAATTTTAGGAAAAAAACAAAAAAAAACGTTTAAAAAATTTTTGACCACTTTTGGTCCTGGCAACATGGAAATTTGTTAAAAGAGTCCTTTTTGAGTAAGATTGTGCAAAAAATCCGAATTAGAATATTTTTCCTAGCGGATGCGCAGTGGCTTTCTGGACTAATTACTTCCATTTAGCGTGCCTATGAGTTAATGTCACATTCAAGTTATGTCAAACAATCCCGAAGCACTGTTGCCAAAGTTTCGCAGACCTTACGAAAAAAGGGATGATACTATCTCCCGAAGTTATATTGATGACGCGCTACTGTATACAGTAAGGTCTCTTTTTATGCGGATTTTTTTAATGCAATTTTGAAGTTGTGAGGTTTGTATTTTATACAAAAATTTATAAAATTTATATTATTAACAACTAGTATAATTAATTATTCCCATCCAGATGTCACTAATCTGAGGATTTGCAATTCGGGCATTCTCCTTGTAGTATAGTAAAATAAACTTACACTACATGTAAATCAAAATGTAAATTTGTACAGGTTGAAACAAATTTTATATCAAAGTTTAGGTGGGTACAAAAGATATTTTCAAGAAAGTATCAAAATCATACAAGGGGATCATTGTTTAAATAATTAAAAAGGGGTCATTTTTGCAAAAAAATACTTTTTTAACTGCTGAGGTCATTCAATTACCAATGAAGCTCTATGGGATTTTTTTCTGCAAAGTTGAAGGTTGAGTCTTTCACATAAGTCTTACTAAATTAAATTTGACCCCGTATTCATTTAAATAATTGTATATAATAAAACTTTAAAAACAAATTTGCAAAAAATTATTTTTAGCGTTTTAAATAAGCACTATAAAATATCTTATTTTACAGACTAAATTGCGCTATGTTATCAGTATTAAGTAAAAAAAAATGGTCCAAAAATATTTAATATTTTTTGAGATATTGAATTTGATTATTAAATGTTACTCTATTTTCTATTGCAAAAACGCGGTTGTTACCAAAGAAATATTCACCTGTATTAAATCTTATTATTTTTATTTTTATGTATATTTTCGATAAATGTATTGATAAAATCAAATTTCAATTAAACTTCCTCCTAAAATGGCATTTGAGAATTATTCAAATTTGGTTATAATTTGTTTTTTTAATAACGTCGCGTGCATTAAATATTTTAAAATGCCGTTTCGATAATTGGGTTCCTGGGAATTTTTCACTAATTAACAAATTTTTTTGTCTTTTTTTCCTCTTCTTTTTTTTTCTTGGAGTTATATTATTACGGGCCCTTTTAGGGTTAAGTTTCATTAACAATATCGAATCTCTAATTTGTAGATTCTAGACATAAAAATATTAAGATTGGTCTAAAATCACTTAAATAAAATGTGGCTACTTACTGAGTTACAGGGTGTTTTATTTAAAAATTTAAAAATTATTTTTAGCAATTACTTTTAAACTATTTGACGTATCCTTATCATACTTGGCAGAAAGTGTATGTACTATGTAGTCTACTAAATTGTGATAAATAAAAATTTCTAGCTACTACCAGAGGCTTACGACAGGGGATAGTTAATGGTTGACCCTTCCCAAATTCTACGCCACTGAGGGAATTACTATTTTAGCGAAGTTTTTCGATTCTCCAATACTTTCTATGTAAATAATATACTCTTTATTGGTAACGATTAAGTCATTAGTTTTCGAGATATTGGACGTTAAAAATTAAACGGCATAGTTATTTTGATTCATTCATTCATTCATTTTAAACTTCCAATATCTCTCAAACTGAAGACTTTATCAATACCAATAAAGTTATTTACATACAAAGTATTGGAGAATCGAAAAATTTCGCTAAAATAGTAATTCACTCAGTGGCGTAGAATTTGGGAAGGGTCAATCGTTCACTATCCCCTGTCGTACGCCTCTGGCACTAGCTAGAAACGTTTATTAATCACAATTTAGTAGGGTGTATAATAGTCACACTTTCTGCCAAGTATGATAAGGACACGTCAAATAGTTTTAAAGTACTTGGTAACAATAATTTTTAAATTTTTAAATAAAACACCCTGTAATTCAGTAAGTAGCCACATTTTATTTAAGAGATTTTAGTTAAATCTTAATATTTTTAAGTCTAGAATCTACAACTCAGAGATTCGATATTCTTAATAAAATTTAACCCTAAAAGCGCCCGTAGTAATGTAACTCCAAGAAAAAAAAAAGAAGAAGAAAAAACGACAAAAAATTTTGTTAATTAGTAAAAAATTACCAGGAACCCAATTATCGAAACGACATTTCAAAATACTTAATCCCCGCGACGTTATTAAAAAAACAAGTTATAAACAAATTTGAATAATTTTCAAATGCCATTTTAGGGGGGAGTTTAATTGAAATTTGAATTTATCAATACATTTTTCGAAAATATACATAAAAATAAAAATAATGACATCTTAAGCAGGTGAATATTTCTTTGACAACAACCGCGTTTTTGCAATTTAAAATATAGTAACATTTAATAAACAAATTCAATATCTCAAAAAATATCAAATATTTTTAGACCAATTTTTTTTACTTAATACTGATAATATAGTGCAACTTAGTCTGTAAAACAAGATATTTTATAGTGCTTATTTAAAACGCTAAAAATAATTTTTTGCAAATTTGTTTTTAAAGTTTTATATACAATTATTTAAATAAACAGGTGGTCAAATTTAATTTAGTAAGTCTTGTGTTAAAGATTTACCCTTCAACTTTGCAGAAAAAAATCCCATAGACCTTCATTAATAAGTGAATTACCTCAGCAGTTAAAAAAGCATATTTTTTGCAAAAATGACCACTTTTTAATTTTTCAAACAATGATCCCCTTGTATGATTTGGATACTTTCTTAAAAATATCTTTTGTACCCACCTAAACTTTGATATAAAATTTGTTTTAACCTGTACGAATTTACATTTTGACTTTTTTTTTATTTTATTAGGCTATTGTTACATGATGTAGCATGTAGCTATTACATCAATCTGAGTTTTGCATTAAAAGTTGAAAGGTATAACCTGCAATTGTTTTGAAATTAAATTTAAATGTTTAAGTCTTTAAGAGTTTAAATGTTGCTGATTTCAAGTAGCAGTATAATAAAGAGCACGTTTTGATTTCTGGATTGAAACATTTAATGTAAAGTAAAGTTTTATGTTTAATAAGAAGAGGTTTTTGCAATCTCAATATCGTTAGTCTGCGTTTTTAATTTCTTCTTTAAGATTTTATTTGGCCCAATAAAAAAAAAACCTCAAAGACAAAATTTTTGGTGGACAAACGTTCACCATTTTATGTCATTTTAGAAAACCACGGAACATATCCCTATTTTTCAATGAAAGTAAAGTTTTTTTTCTACGACCGTTTAATAACATGCTCATTATTCGCTAATTTTTCATAGATAATAGCACACATTACTGTACCCGTGAGTAATAATTCATTACTCACGGGCTGAAGCTACGCTACAATTCGAGAAATAGATTAGTATGTGGAAATTACTCTGTAATTAAATATAATATTAAAAAAACGAGCCGGGCTGAAGTTAGATTCAAGCGGAGCATGCCACTTTTAATATTAATCGTAAGTAAACTGCAAATAAAATTACTGAAACTTGTTTATTTAATACAATAATTATTGTAATTTATATCAATAATTAACTTCGAACATCCACGCGCTCATCAGAGACGTATGGCAAGAAGAGAAAATACCCGACGACTGGAAGAAAAGTATAGTATGCCCGATCTATAAAAAAGGAGACAAACTCCAGTGCAAAAACTACCGTGGAATCTCTCTACTATGTACAGCATATAAAGTCCTCACGTATATTATAAACCAGCGGCTCCAACCACTAGCAGAAAATATTATTGGAGAGTATCAGACGGGCTTCCGACGGGGAAGATCGACACTGGATCAAATATTCACAGTAAAACAGATCTTGAGCAAAGCATGGGAACACGATATTGATGTTCACAACGTGTTTGTAGACTTCAAACAGGCATACGACTCAGTCAAAAGGAACAAACTATACTATATATTGGCTGAATTGGCAATACCACACAAGTTAATAAGACTCATTAAAGCCACAATGGATGAAACTCAGGCATGTGTACGAATACAAAACCACCGGACAGACTTTTTTAACATTTCGCAGGGACTAAAACAGGGAGATGGGCTGGCCCCAACATTGTTTAACCTGGCACTGGAGTATGCGGTTAGGCAAATGCAAACTGGACGAGGAAATCTACTGATCAACCGAACGGTTCAACTGGCCGCTTATGCTGATGATATTAATATTATGAGTAGAACATCAACAGGAGCACAGGAAACATATGCAGAGTTAAAAACACAAACAAAAATGCTAGGTCTGGAAATTAACACAGAAAAAACAAAAATAATGACTCAGACGAGAAGAAATATAGTCCCAGAAAACATTATACATGAAGATGACATTGAAACGGTTGAAAAGTTTACATACCTGGGAGTAGAAATATATGCCGACGGATCAGAAGATGGAGAAATAAGGAAGAGAATAACGCAGGCAAACAGAGCTTATTTTGCCCTCTCCCATATATTTCGGTCAAAAAGTGTCCACCGAAATACAAAGATGAGAATCTATAAAACCTTAATTCGACCAATAACATGTTATGGCAGTGAAGTCTGGGTGCTGAAAGAAACATCCAAAAACAAACTCGACACATTCGAAAGGAAAGTACTTAGGAGAATACTAGGACCTGTGAGGGAAAACGGAATCTTCAGAAGTCGATACAACAACGAGCTTTATCAACTTTATAAGGAAACGCCCCTGTCAGACTTCATTAGATTACAAAGATTGCAATGGGCCGGACATGTGATAAGAATGGGAGAGGATAGGCTACCAAAACGAGCACTGAATGCTAGAATGCAAGGAAAGAGACCGGTTGGGAAGCCACGAAAGCGCTGGGAAGACACAGTAAACAGCGACGCACAAGCCCTTTTAGGAGTCCGTGTATGGAGAAGAGCAGCCACAGACAGGCAAGGGTGGAGGCAAAAAATAAAGGAGGCCAAGGCTCAATTTGGGCTGTAGTGCCGTAGAAGAAGAAGAAGAAGAATTAACTTCGAAAAATTTTTAAAATAATTTTTAACTGTAACAATGTGAGTATATTTGTTTACGTTTATATCTTGTTTACTAAAAATTTTGACGTTTATCATTTATTTTAGTGACAGTGACATTAGCGCATTTTGTTTATGTTAATTGGATTTTATAACTAATATTGTGTTTATTTTTCAAGTTATATTGTGTTAAATATGTTATAACATACTAGTATAGTTATATGATTATATTTATATATAGTTAAATGTAAATATACATTATAACTATATGAAATACGTCAACCGACAACAGCCATTTCCTATTTATTAGATTCACTTACAGTAGGTACAAATTTAAACTTATAATTTTTCGGAAACGAATAGAATTTATATTGACTATTTCTAGTTCTATTTTTACAATAAATAAGAATTTGGTAATAGTAGGCAACTAATTATTCAGTCACGTACTAGGGGTAAATATAATTTACGTATTTTTGTAAATTATTTAAATTTAAATCTCGAGTAGTTGATAATTAAATTTTTTACTAATTAGAAGAAAAAAAGGTCGTAGAAAAAGTATAGTAATCTACTCGCATGTAATGGCTATTACTCACTCTGATGAATTACGACACTCGCCTACGGCTCGTGTCGCAAACTTCATCATCGTGAGTAATAGCCATCATTACATGCTCGTTGAATAATATACTATTTTTGTGCGATTTTTTTTTATGCGCTTTACTGAAGAACGTATCCACCGCATAAAGTGAAACGAGACCTTACTGTACTCTTAACAAGCATTTTCGGACTAAGTGAATTGGGTTAAAATGTCTTAAAATCATCTGAGAAATCTCCGGTCTTCGTTTGTTAGGAGAGTTTCTGGAGACCCTGTATAACATTGTTCAATGACAAACCTACAAAATCTAAAAACGTTCTTTTTATCATTCGGTTATGACAATGTTCGTTAAAATCTGGCGCTAAGCCATTATAATTGAATTTATGACGACCTTTGATAGAAAATTAATTATCGACAGAATTTCTTTGTTTGAATTATCACGGCTTAAAAAAAAAGGAAATTTACAATCTGAAGCTATTAGCCTAATAAAATAAAAAAAAAGTCAAAATGTAAATTCGTACAGGTTAAAACAAATTTTTTATCAAAGTTTAGGTGGGTACAAAGATTTAACTAAAATCTCTTAAATAAAATGTGGCTACTTATGGCTACTTACTAAGTTACAGGGTGTTTTATTTAAAAATTTAAAAATTATTGTTACCAAGTACTTTCAAACTATTTGACGTATCCTTATCATACTTGGCAGAAAGTATGGCTATTATACACCCTACTAAATTGTGATTAATAAACGTTTCTAGCTAGTGCCAGAGGCGTACGGCAGGGGATAGTGAATGATTGACCCTTCCAAAATTCTACGCCACTGAGTGAATTACTATTTTAGCGAAATTTTTCGATTCTTCAATACTTTGTATGTAAATAACTTGTTTGGTATCGATAAAGTCATCAGTTTGAGAGATATTGGAAGTTTAAAATAAATGAATGAATGAATCAAAATAACTATGCCGTTTCATTTTTACGTCCAATATCTCGAAAACTAATGACTTAATCGTTACCAGTAAAGAGTATATTATTTACATAGAAAGTATTGGAGAATCAAAAAATTTCGCTAAAATAGTAATTCCCTCAGTGGCGTAGAGTTTGGGAAGGGTCAACCATTAACTATCCCCTGTCGTACGCCTCTGGTAGTAGCTAGAAACTTTTATTTATCACAGTTTAGTAGACTGTATAGTACACACACTTTCTGCCAAGTATGATAAGGATACGTCAAATAGTTTGAACGTAATTGGTAAAAATAATTTTTAACTTTTTAAATAAAACACCCTGTAACTCAGTAAGTAGCCACATTTTATTTAAGTGATTTTAGACGAATCTTAATATTTTTATGTCTAGAATTTACAACTTGGAGATTCGACATTCTTAACGAAACTTAACCCTAAAAGGGCCCGTAATAATATAACTCCAAGAAAAAAAAAAGAAGAGGAAAAAAAGACAAAAAATTTGTTAATTAGTGAAAAATTCCCAGGAACCCAATTATCGAAACGGAAAAAATAAATAAAAAACAATAAACGAAAAAAATAAAAAAAAAAAAACCCAATTATAAAAAACATTTCAAAATATTTAATCTCCGCGACGTTATTAAAAAAACAATTTATAAACAAATTTGAATAATTTTCAAATGCCATTTTAGGGGGGAGTTTAATTGAATTTTGAATTTATCAATACATTTATCAAAAATATACATAAAATAAAAATAATGACATCTTAAGCAGGTGTACATTTCTTTGGCAACAACCGCGTTTTTGCAATTTAAAATATAGTAACATTTAATAAACAAATTCAATATCTCAAAATATTAAATATTTTTGGACCAATTTTTTTTGCTTAATACTGATAAGATAGCGCAACTTAGTCTGTAAAATAAAATATTTTATAGTGCTTATCTAAAACGCTAAAAATATTTTTTTGAAAATTTGTTTTTAAAGATTTATATACAATTATTTAAATAAATAGGGGGTCAAATTTAATTTAGTAAGTCTTATGTGAAAGAATTACCCTTCAACTTTGCAGAAAAAGTCCTATAGACCTTCATTAGTAATTGAATGACCTCAGAAGATAAAAAAGTAATTTTTTTGCAAAAATGACCCCTTTTTAATTATTTAAACAATGATCCCCTTGTATGATTTGGATACTTTCTTGAAAATATCTTTTGTACCCACCTAAACTTTGATATAAAATTTGTTTCAACGTGTACGAATTTACATTTTGATTTACATGTAGTGAAATTTTATTTTATTAGACTATATCTGAACTGCGTCGTCAAATGAACGTTTTAATAAATTAGGCCTAATCTCACGAACGCACAGTGTCGCTTTTAACAAGCTAGGTGGACAAAATTATTTTTCATCTTATTTACATTTGTATCGACCAGTTAAGTAATTTGATAATAAAATAATAGTAGATTATACCACGAGTCAATAATGATGGCTATTATTCCCGAGGAATATTTACGAACCGAGCCGCGTTAGCGGCGAGGGAGTAACATTCCGAGGGAATGAGAGCCATTATTGCGAGTAGTATACTCTACTTTATCTACGACAAATTAATTAATTTAAGATTTTTAATGAACAACTTTATTTGTTAAAAACATTAAAATTAGTAATAGTACAATTAATAAACTGAATTGGTTGAGAATCATCATTAACTTTAGTAGAGTTTTTAATACAAATATTTGGGATCTCGATTGCTGTAGAACAAGAAGATGGTACATTACTGTTTATCTCTTTAGCGATAGTATCTGCTGTAGTTGCCTTGTTTCTCTTAGACTGATCAATGTATCCTTCAGCTACCTGTGTTGACTTCCAGCCCCCATGACGCTTTAATCTAGTTAAATCGCCTCCTCCATCAATTAGTGTAGGAAACAGAGGTTGAACCTTGCAAAATGGACACAAGTCCGGTTTTATTTTTTTTCTGGCATATCAAGGGGTGCTTATTATAAGACTAACTTTTTCTGAAAAAATTTCGCCCCGGAACCCCCCTTTTCACCCCTTTAAAGGGGGTAATTTATGGTTTTTGCAGAACGTAGCCCTTCCTGTACCTTTTACAAAAAATTTCTTTTATAGAAATATGAAGAGGACTATATTTTCTACGATTTATTTCCGACAGCATCTCTCTATCATCCACCGTTTAGCAAGGGTGGCGCCCCAAAGTTGACAAGTTTTTAAAAAAGATGTTTTTAGAAAAAATATATTTTTCGCTAACTGTAACGGAAATTAAAAAGAAATGCTACGGAGATTATTCACAAATATATGATTGATTTTTTCGTATAGGTTTCACTTAAGGGTAATTGCCCTTTTTTTAATTACAGGGTGTTACATTTTAAAAAACCCCTTTTTATACCATCTGAACCGTTTATGCTAGAGTAAAAAGACTTTCAGCGATTACCCATGTACTGGTGTTATTTACAAATTTGTATAATGCACCCCCTTTTTTCCCCGGAACCACCCAAAAAAGAAGAAGAATTAATAAATAAAGTGATTTTCTTGGAATCCTTCACACACAATGCCCTTCATTAATATGCTTCATATATCATTTTGTGCAAGTTATTATTACCCATGCATGGACACTAAACGCGATTTCCTAGTGCAACCCTTGTAGCCAAAAACAACAAATAAAATGGGGGGTTAAAATTTTTTTTTTGTTTTTTGCTTTTTGATCTATATGGGCATATGTTTCATCAATAGTGCTTTTCAAAAATATATATGGTTATTGCAACATCCCTACGCAAACCACCCCTATCCTTAAAAATATACTGCAGAAACTACCCCTATACCTTATCCAGCATGTTTTTACGATTTTCTCATTACCTATTCATTTTTTTTAAACAAAACTTATACAAGGTGAAAGACCACTATTTACTCTAAAAATTAGGTCCTATTCATTTTTTTCGTTTAAGCAACCGTTACGGCACAGTGGCGCCGTAAACCTCATATATGCTTTGACGGGCTCCAGTTTTTGTTTATTTTTTCGTCATCTGTTTGTTTTATTGATAAAGTACTTATGTAAAATAGAACAACACAGTGTAACCTACAAATCATGACCTATGCACATTTTACATTCTTTGCTCCCCAAAGCTACAGTGGTGGCCCAAAATAAATTTTTTCATATTTTCGCCACCTACACGCATTTTATTGCGTTAATGCTACCTTAATAGCACAATATTCACCCCTAAGTGGTCGCTAAGCAGTGGCGGATCCAGGGAGGGGTGATGGAGGCGATCACCCCCACCCCTCTCAAACCAAGTGATATTATATTTGAAGATTATAAAAATATTCATTTATTTTTATAGAAATACTTATATAATATTAATATTATTTTTATAAGAATGACTTTTTATGCTTTAGCGACAGTGGCGGATCCAGCATCGTTAAGAGGGGGTGCCTATTGGTTAAATTTCTATAAAAATAAATGAATATTTTTATAATCTTTGAATATAATATGACTTGGTTTGAGAGGGGGGGAGGTGTTCACCCCCATCACCCCTCCCTGGATCCGCCACTGCGTAGCGACCACCTAAGGGTAAATATTGTGCTCTTAAGGTAGCATTAATGCAATAAAATTCATGTAGGTGGCGAAAATATGCAAAAATTTATTTTGGGCCACCACTGTGGCTTTGGGGAGCAAAGAATGTAAAATGTGCATAAGTCATAATTTGTAGGTTACACTGTGTTGTTTTATTTTGCATAAGTACTTTATCAATAAAACGAACAGATGACGAAAAAAAAAAACAAAAACTGGAGCCCGCCAAAGCATATATGAGGTTTACGGCGCCACTGTGCCGTAACCGTTGCTTATACGAAAAAATGAATAGGACATAATTTTTAGAGTAAATAGTGGTCTTTAACCTTGTATAAGTTTTGTTTAAAAATAATACATAGGTAATGAGAAAATCGTAAAAACATGCTCGCCAAGGGATAGGGGTAGTTTCGGCAGTACATTTTCAAGGATAGGGGTGGTTTTCGCAGAGATGTTGCAATAACCATATATATTTTTGAAAAGCACTATTGATGAAGCATATGCCCATATGGATCAAAAAGCAAAAAACAAAAAAAAAATTTCAACCCCCCATTTTATTTATTTTTTTTTGCTTAAGGGGTTGCACTAGGAAATTGCTTTTGGTGTCCATGCATGGGTAATAATAACGTCCACAAAATGATGTATGAAGCATATTAATAAAGGGCATTGTGTGTGAAGGATTCCAAGAAAATCAATTTATTTATTAATTCTTCTTTTTTTTGGGGTGGTTCCGGGGAAAAAATGGGGGTGCATTATACAAATTTGTAAATAGCACCAGTACATGGGTAATCGCTGAAAGTCTTTTTACTCTAGCATAAACGGTTCAGATGGTATAAAAAGAGGTTTTTTAAAATGTAACACCCTGTAATTAAAAAAAGGGCAATTATCCTTAAGTAAAACCTATACCAAAAAATCAGTCAATTATTTGTGAATAATTGCCGCTGGATTTCTTCTTAATTTCCGTTACAGTTAGGGAAAAATATATTTTTTTTAAAACATCTTTTTTAAAAACTTGTCAAATTTAGGGCGCCACCCCCGCTAAACGGTGGATGATAGAGAGATGGTGTTGGAAATAAATCGTAGAAAATATAGTCCTCTTCATATTTCTATAAAAGAAATTTTTTGTAAAAGTTACAGGAAGGGCTACGTTCCGCAAAAACCACAAATTACCCCCTTTAAAGGGGTGAAAAGGGAGGTTCCGGGTCGAAATTTTTTCAGAAAAAGTTAGTCTTATAATAAGTACCCCTTGATATACCAGAAAAAAAATAAAACCGGACTTGTGTCCATTTTGCAAGGTTCAACCTTTGTTTCCTACACTAAATATACAGAGTGGCAGATGATCTGCGATAACAATGGCCGGTATAACTTTGAGGATTTGGCAAGTTTAAATATTTGGCAATCTGCCTACCAATATCTGCAAATTTGTTCTTTCCTATACGTTGTATTGTACATTTAGATTTTTGATAATTTAGAAAGAATGAATTTATTTTCACATGTGACGGACGGAGATCGATGTATTTTTTCACAATATTGTAAAACGTACTGTAATAAAATAATAATAATAAAATATACTATTCGTTTGACAGTGACACTTTTTGAGGTTGATTATTTTGTTTCCGTGGTGAATTTTGTGATTGTTGTGCCAGAGGGATTAATAGCTATTAATCCCGCATTATTAATCCCTAAGGGATTATTATATGGCATTATATTGCAAACACCACAAGTATAATACATATATTATGTATCAGTCGTAGATAAATCATTTTTATTAGTCATAGACTAAATCAGAGGCGTTCGTCAGGGGAATAAATAAAAAAATTAAAAGATTTTCTATATTTAATGCATATTTTATGGTAGACACTTCCTAGTCTGCTTGTATGAATGCGTTGTAGATTTGGAGGCTAATGCTTCATCTCCACTTAATTGCCTACCATCCTGCAAGCTATTCGATTTTTTATAATTAGAAGATGTAGCACCTACTGAGCATTCACTTACGCTCCTAATTGAATTAACAACGTTTCTTTTCACTACTGCACGAGCTGCTACTTTTGAAGCAGTTACCAACTCCCCCACACTGCGTGAGTGATTCAACGAGGTCCTCAACTATTCCTTTTTTTTTTTGTTTTAAACGATGCCTCGTCAAAATTTTTCCGTGGTCTTCCTATATTACCGAAACCTTGAAATAATATGGACGATCGCGGCACAGTACATTGAGCTTCAAATTTGATGTGCTCATTTAACCAACTTTCATTAGTTGCCAAAAAACGCTGTTTTGATCTTCCCGCAGCAACCAATTTATCAGAAATTTTGGAGGCATAATTTGCTATCCTCATTCTGATTTTCCTGTCAGAGTCTTCTGTTAGGTCTCTAAAATTAAATTTTGTAGAAAGGAACTCAAATAGAAAACAATTTTTTCTCCTTTTGTTGAGCATTTTACCCATTCTTCAAAAAATTTCCTCCTCGGAAGACAGTGCTCTAAAAAATGATGTGCTCGAGTATACAGGTTATAATAAGTCTTATTATTAATGGAAAAGGTGCAGCTATGACAAATTGCAAATTTAACCCGGATACAAAAGCTACAAGTCATTACCACCCTTCCACACTTTGAAAACGAAGAAAATTTCCTTCGTTCATCATACAAACTTTTTTTAATACTCTTTGATTATCAGATAGATTTGTTTAATTAGAAAAAATTATCAGTTACTAGCATAAATATTATCCACCTTCAACAATTAATATTTATAAATTAAGGAAAACTTAAATTTCATGTGATTTATATGATCTACGGAATTCAACTGATTTATTCATTACAATAAAAATACGTATATTTGGACGCCCTTACTCAAAAAACAAAATGATGTGCAAGCATGTGCAGTTTATAATAGGCCTTATTATCAATGGGATAGGTGGAGCTATGACAATTTAGCCCGGGTACAAAAGGGTACAAGTATTTCCCACCCTTCCAAAGTTTCAAAAAGAAGAAAATTTCCTTCATTCATCATATAAATTTTTTTTAATATTGTTTGGTTATCAGATAGTTTTGTTAAATTAATAAAAATTAGCACTTACCAATATAAGTATTATCCATATTCAACAATTAATCTTTGTAAATAAGGGGAAACGTTAATTTCGTGCGATTTAAATGATGTCCTGAATTCAACTGATTTATTTTGTTACAATCAAAATACTTAATTTTGGACGTTATTACTCACACGGTGGATGTGTTAGACACAAATAAATATTAGAATAGGATGTTTTGATGTATTCTTTAGAATATTCAAATAATAATTCTTTTAGTTTTGAACATGACTTTTGTCCAGCTAGCTAGGCCCAACGACACACTGTGGAACGCTTGACAGAGAAGACTTAATATATGAATTTCAAAAATTATTTGACTCTGTTTCCTTTAAAGGAGCTGAAGTTTCATTGGTTTTAGTAAAATATTCAAATAATGCCTTTATAAAACTCTAACATCGAAGTAAAAAACTCCTTAGTAGTAGGTATAATTTAATTAAAAATCTTAAAAATAATTAAAATGGATTACATAAAATTATTAGTGACTTTGCAGACTTGGTAGACTTCAGTTGACCAAGATGGTTACTTGCGATTTCGGGTAGGGTCTTGTAATGTTCCCGGAAAGTATCCGCTAACATCGGCCACAAGCCTTTATATTTTTACGATTATATAGGGTGAGACAGATAAAGGGCCTATTAGAAATATCTCGAGAACTAAAGGCAACTGAATTATGAAAATTGGAATAAGGGGGTTTTGAAGACTGATATATTTAATGAAAATATTTTCATCGATTTGGTACTTCCGGTTATACCGGAAGTTGTTTATAACTTCGTTTTTTTTTAATGGGACACCCTATATATTCTTACATTTTTGGATTCTCCTCGATTTTTTCTTTCTTAAAATATAAGGTTTTGTAACATTATACAGGGTAGGTTAAAAGATAATTACGTTTTCTTATTAATTTCGTAGCAATATTCACACCCTGTAGGATTGTAGTAGTTTGACATAATAAACTCTATTTATGCTCAAATGATTTTTAATATAGTCTACTATTGTTAAAAATTATTAGTGTAGCTAAATTTTTAATTTTAGTATACAGGGTGGGTTGAAACTCGGAATGAGTATTTTCTGAATTTTCTTAAATGGAACACCCTATATTTTTGTATTATAATGAAATGATATTTCATGGTACTTTTTTACTTCTTAAGCATTCCCTATACCTAACTGCTTTAATTTGTGCTTAATTGTTAATCGCACCAACAATCTTAACTTCAACGGTATTTTGATACCTCAACCATTATTGGCAATTTTAAGTATCAGTCTAGATTAATATGTATTTATTTCCAAAAAAATTTTTGTGATTGAATATTTTCACGGCCAGACTAATATAATTTCACCTATTTTGTGTTGCAATTAATGTTTAGCCTGAATCACCAATAACTCACAAATTAAAGCAGTTAGGTATATGGAATGCTTAAGAAATTAAAAAGTACCATAAAATAACATTTCATTACAATACTAAAATACAAGGTGTTCCATTTAAGAAAACTCAGAAAATACTCATTCCGAGTTTCGACCAACCCTGTATACTAAAATGAAAAATGTAACTATACCAATAACTCTTAACAATAGTAGACTATATTAAAAATCATTTGAACATTAATAGAGTTTATTACGTCAAACTACTACAATCCTACAGGGTGTGAATATTGCTAGGAAATCAATAAAAAAAACAATAAGAAAACGTTATTATCTTTTAACCTATCCTGTATAATATTACAAAACCTTATACTTTAAGAAAGACGAAATCGAGGAGAATCCAAAAATGTAAAAATATATAGGGTGTCCCATTTAAAAAAACGAAGTTACAATCAACTTTCGGTATAACCGGAAGTAGCAAAGAGACCAAAATATTTTCATTAAATAGTTTATACCTTAAAACCCTTGTATTCCAATTTTCATTATTCTCTTAGCTTTAGTTCTTGAGATATTTCTAATAGGCCCTGTATCTGCCTCACCCTGTATATACAGGGTGTCCCAGACTAATTTAGCCAAACTATATCTCTTAAACGAATAGAGATTTTCGAATGGGACAAAAAGTGATCTATTCTACTTGTAATACACTTTAATATGGCCTAAAAAAATTATCCCTTAGATATTCGTCCATTAGTTACAGCCCCTAACTTTAATTTTTTAACAGCACCCTGTATATTTTGTACAGTTTTGGATGTGGTCTTCCATCGTCTATTCAACAGATTTATTAAAAATAAATTCGGTTTGTAGATAATCAAGAAATCAATTTATTTTTATTTTTGTTAATTAAGTGTCCGACACTAATTTATCCAGGCTATATTTCTTAACAAAATAGAGATTATTTAAAGGGACAAAACTGGTCTATTCCATTTGTAAAACACTTTAATATGGCGAAGAAAAATTCGTCCCCTAAATATTCATCCCTTAGTTACAACCCCTAACTTAATTTTTTTTAATAGCACCCTGTACGTTTTTTTATAGTTTTGGTTGGGGTCTTCTATCGTCTATTCAACAGATTTTTTAGAAATAAAATCGGTTTGTAAGTAATCAAGAAAATATCAGTTTATTTTTTATTTTTATGAAAAACCCTCGAAGTGTTACCATTTAAAGGGGTGCGTTTTTGAGAAAGGGGTGAATTAGTCCCTAGGCACAGGGCGAATTAGGGTGAGTTCTATGCACTTTTGATACAAACACGTCTCCAGGAAGATTGTTCGGGGTTAAATTTACTATCGAAACATCACATTTTAAAGTCAAAAATATTTTTTTTTACAAAAATATATTAAAAAGAAAAGCAAGAAAACAACACAAACGATAGCAATTTGGTTTTTTGTCCCATAACTTTTTTCCACGGGGATAAAGGTATAGGCATTGCCGCACAAAAAACAAACTTTTATCATTTCTCTTTAAAATGTCGTTGGTAGAAGTCTGTATGATGTACAGTTTCCAAAATATGATTTTTCAAATTTCGCCGCTCACAGCGATTCTGGCCCATTTTCCTTGTTACTTCTCAAACATTGTTCTGTAACTTTTTTCTACGTAGCTTTAAGTATACACAATGTTACATTTAATAGAAAGAAAAGTCAATTACCTTTAAAATGGTCTATTCTAGAAGGCTGTATGACCATTTTTAAGCAACATAGATTGTTCAAAATTTTATACTTTTAATGATTTTTGATATATTTTACTATTATTTTTAAATTTCTCATTATAACTTTTTTATTGGACATTTAGGTACTTATATATTGTACAATAAAACAAGCTTATTTTCTTTACTTTAAAATGGTGTATTGTAAACAATTTTAGGACTATTTTTAAACAAGATATGCTTTTTCAAAATGTGAAATATACACATGCCATAGGTCCCACTAAGTTAAAACTATATGGAGAACTTTTTTGTTATTAACTTTATGAAAAAAATAATTTTTTTAAAATTTTTTGCATAATCTAAAACCTGAGATGCAATTACCAGATAAAAATTTTTATCAATAGTGTACGAGGTATGTTAAAAATATGAATTTCGCTCAAGAGTAAAGTACCTTTATATTTCACAATATAGAAAAGTGTTATTAAGAAAAGTCATTTGAAATTACCTGTAAAAAATTTCACCCTGTATACGCGTTTTGAAAACTCTAATATGAATTTTACAAATTAGACAAATAGGCAATTAAAATGGCATATTTATTTTTTTCCGCACACGATTACTTAATTTTTTATAAAAAAAAATCAAATTTCACTATGAATTAAAAGTTTGGTAAAGTGAACCATAGATTTAAAAAAAAATAACTTTTATTACAAAAATTAATTTTTTTTGCACAAATAAGTAATTTATGTTACCATCCAAACAACTGATTTATTCAAACTAGAGAAAAATCAGGTCCGGATTTAAAAAATTAGTTTGTTTTGGTCTTAGAAAAAATTTCACCAGGTATACGCTTTTTGAAAACTCTAATATGAATTTTACAACTAAGACAAATAGGCAATTAAAATGGCATATTTATTTTTTTCCCCACACGATTACTTAATTTTTTATTAAAAAATCAAATTTGTCAAAATCGGAATTTTAACCTAAAAATGAAAAAAAAAATGAACTCACGGTTTAACTCGCTACAACTCTGTTCCATTTTAATATTTTTTTTCTGAAATATTTACAGCACATACCTCTTACCATTGTGAAGACTATGAAAGTTGTTGTAGACTTTCAGTCTTCTTCTTGTAAAAGTTGCAAACTTGTAAATCGCAAAAATTAGGTGGAAAAATTTAAAATTTATCCATTTGATCACGTCTATGTTAAACTATAGAGTCCAAAAGAAGTGTTATGGGAAGTTTTAGATCTAGACGTGTTATAGAAAAAAAAAAAATGGTAAAACTTTTAATTTTAAGAAAAACGTTGTTTTTGTAAATTAATTTTTGTAAAAAAAGTTAATTTCTTTAAATCTATGCAAAAACTTTGCCAAACTTTTTATGCATACTCAAATTTGATTTGTTAATAAAAAAATAAGTAATCGTGTGGGGAAAAAATAAATATGCCGTTTTAATTGCCTACTTGTCTTATTTGTAAAATTCATATTAGAGTTTTCAAAAAACGTATACAAGGTAAAATTTTTTCTAAGACCCAAACAAAATAATTTTTTAAATCCGGGCCTGATTTTTTTCTAGTTTGAATAAATCAGTTGATTGGGTGATAACATAAATTAAATATTTGTTAAAAAAAAATTCATTTTTGTAATAAGTTATTTTTTTTAATCTATGGTTCACTTTACCAAAATTTTAATTATTCATAGTCAAATTTGATTTTTTTTATAAAAAATGAAGTAATCGTGTGGGGAAAAAAATAAATATACCATTTTAATTGCCTATTTGTCTAATTCGTAAAAATCATATTAGAGTTTTCAAAAAGCGTATACAGGGTGAAATTTTTTCTAAGACCAAAACGAAATTGTTTTTTAAATCCGGGCCTGATTTTTTTCTTGTTTGAATAAATCAGTTGATTACTGGTAACATAAATTAAATATTTGTTAAAAAAAATTAATTTTGGTAATAAAAGTTTATTTTGTTAAATCTATGGTTCACTTTACCAAACTTTTAATTCATAATCAAATTTGATTTTTTTATAAAAAATTAAGCAATCGTGTGCGGAAAAAAATAAATATGTTATTTTAATTACATATTTGTCTAATTTGTAAAATTCATATTAGAGTTTTCAAAAAGCTTATACAGGGTGAAATTTTTTCTAAGACCCAAACGAACTAATTTTTTTAAAGCCGGACCTGATTTTTTTCTAGTTTTAATAAATCAGTTGATTAGGTGGCAATAGTGTAACGATTGACCAAAATAAGAGACACATCGATCTGACCGTTCAAAAATTATGACGAATAAAGTTTCTGTCAAAATGCGAAACTCGCCCTGTATATTATTAAACAATGGGAGCAGACACTTTTTAATGGTCATTTGTTATTCCCCATAGGGGCCTCTATACGAGGTAGGAGTATGTACAGTTCCTCATGACTCACCCTGTATATCTATTGAACAGTAGTGCGGAGAGAATGCATCACTGTCACCTGTGAGAATTTTTTGAGCTTGCGTTGTTTCGTTATCCACTTTGAAGACAGCTGTTTGATTCCAGTAAAGAATTTCTATGCAACGAATTTCTTTTTGATCTATGTCGAGTTGTTTAATATAATATATATTATATGAGTTTACGATCTTACACTATCGTACACTACAGCGTACACGATAGCGTACACGTGTACACTATCGAAAGCTTTTTCGTAATCTATAAAGCACATCATTATATATTTCCTTTGATCGTAGGAGTTCTGTGCTAGCACTTGGGTTCAACTAGTGCTTCCCTCGTACCCAGGCCTTTTCTAAATCCAAACTGTGAAAAAAACCAACAACTTTATCGCATTTTATGGAGATTCTGTAGTGAAGAACTTTGAGGAATAATTTTAAGAAATGGCTCATCAGACTTATCAGCCGGTGGTCTGGATGATTTACGTGTCAAACAAATGAAATAGTGATTCAGTATAATTTTCGTATCATAACTACGCATCAAGTAATTCCTACTTTATAAACAGTCACAATCAAACTATGTAGCTGGTTTAAACGGGTAAGTGGTTTGAGTAGTATTGTTGGGGACTTTAATTATCCCACATTATTTTGACCGTCCAGTGAATGTGCTATGTGTTATATATCTGGATTTTCTGAATAATAATTTGCCATTACTACTGCAAACTGTTCCAGTTAATATTCGATAAAGGATGTGGTTTTCACACAACGGTGCTGCAGTTTGTCCCACTGCTATTATTCACAATCATCTAAATAATAACTTTCATGCGAGGTAGTTAGGCAGAGAAGGACCAACAGTTTGGCCAACGGGATCACCGGAATTGTCAAAAATTAAAGAAGATTTTAATAATATTGACATACAAAAGTCCAAAAGAAATATGGCTCGGCCACATTTGAATACAAGCGTGCATAGATATTGGAGGTGGACATTTTGAACGTTTTCTTTAGACCTATTTTCTTAATGTCACATTAATTGTTACATTCACTGCATATTGTTATAGTTCATTTTCTCTAGGTATTAAATGAAATTTTGTTACATTACACCAAAATAAGTTTAGGCACAGTAAAATATCTTGAAAAGATAAAATATTGAGTTGTACGGTTAAAATGATATAAAATCGTAATTATTTTGTAGTTCATCCTCTATACGAATTTTTTTCAGTGATTTTTGTTAAATTTAAATTACATTTAACATAGTGTTAAACTTATTATATAGGGTGTCCCAAAAATAGCGGGACGGTCGAATATTCCGCGACTAGGGTAACTTTAAAACCTTAAATAGGAATCCCATTTTTATTGCAGATTTTGATTCCTCACGTAAAAATAAGTAACTTTTATTCGAGACATTTTTTGAACTATGGATAGATGGCGCTATAATCGGAAAAACCGATTTATCGTTCTACCCTAGAACGCCCAAGTAAATTATAGAGACGGTATAATAACTCGAGAAATACACTTCCAAATGAAAAACCAAAAAACACGTGTTTAATATTTTTCAAAAACCTTTTGAGTGACATCAAACACGACCCCTACTCCACCCCATAGAGGTGGGGTGATGGTAACTTTAAAGTCTTAAAAAGGAACCCTCATTATTAATTTATTGTAGATTTTTATTTGTCATGAAAAAATAAATAACATTTATTTGAGACTTTTTTTGTTGATCGATGGCGCTAATAAATCGTATTTTTCCGTTTATAGCGCCGTCTATCAGCATTTCAAAAAAATTTCTCAAATAGATGTTAGTTATTTTTTCATGAAGAATACAAATTTGCAATAAAAATGTTGATCTCTGTATAATATTTTAAAGTTACCCCCATCCAAAAAGCAGATAGTGCAGTGGGGAGGTCGTGTTTGGTGTCATTCGATAGATTTTAAAAAATATTGAACGCGCGTTTTTCAGTTTTTTGATCCGATGTTCATTTCGTAAAATATTCGACTGCCCCGTTACTTTTAGTACACCCTATATAAAATGAAATATTATTAATTTATTACTTCTTTATACAGAGTGTTTTATATAGAGTGTCATAGCAATATCGAAATAAAATACCTTATAGTAGTATAAAATGTCATAGTGTAAGAACAAGTATTCTGAAAGGAATCTAAATATGGGAGAATATACAGGGTGTCCCATTTAAAAAATATGTGTTTACTTTACTTCGTAGTTATTAATAACCCAGAGTGTCACAGCGATATCGAAATAAATTACCTTATATAGTACTATGAAATGTCATAGTGTAAGAACAAGGATTCTGAGAGGAATCTAAATATGGAAGAATATACAGGGTGTCCCATTAACAAAAATACATGTTTACTTTACTCCGTAGTTATTAATAACCCTATAGAATTTAGAATATTTTCCAAGCCCTACATGTCCTTCTTCTTCTTCAAGTGCTGTCTCCTAATCGGAGGTTGGATATCATCATCACTATCTTTACTCTATCCACCGCTGCTCTAAAGAGTTCTATAGAACTGCATCTAAACCAGTCCCTTAAATTCTTTAACCATGACACTCTCCTTCTTCCTATACTCCTTCCGCTTCTTATCTTTCCCTGTATTATCAGTCTTAGCATTTCATATCGCGGTCCCCTCATTACTTGTCCCAGATATTGTAACTTTCTTATTTTTATTGTGTTTATTATTTCGCATTCTTTACCCATTTCTCGCAGTACTTCCGTGCTCGTTTTCCTCTATGTCCATGCTATTCTAGGCATTCTTCTGTAACACCACATTTCAAATGACTGTAGTTTATTTATGTGTTCTTGCTTTAATGTCCAGCTTTCAAGTCCATATTGTAGTATCGAGAACACGTAGCATCTCAAAGCTCTTGCTCTCAGTTCTAAACTAAGGTCTTTGTTGCAGAGAACTGTTTTCTTTTTTACAAACGCATTTCTTGCTATTTCTATCCTGGTCCTTATTTCTGTTGTTTGATCATTTTTCTCTGAAATCCAGGTTCCTAGGTATTTGTATTTGTCAACCCTTTCTATCGGTACATTTCCCAAATGTATGCTTGTTTGTATGTTTGTTTTCTTAGTTATTATCATGTATTTGGTCTTTTTTATATTCATTTTTAGTCCATATTCTTTACAGAAATTGTTTGTTTTGTTCAGTAGTAGTTGGAGTTGTTCAGCAGAGCTTGCTATAATCACGGTGTCATCTGCATATCTTATTTTGTTAATAGATCTTCCGTTAATTATTATTCCTTCACTTTGAGATAACAATGCTTCTTCAAAAATGGCTTCACTATATTCATTAAAGAGTAATGGAGACATAATACATCCCTGCCGAACTCCTCTCCTGATTTCAATTTCTGGACTGGGTTCGTTATCTATTACAATTTGTGCTCTTTGATTCCAGTAAAGGTTTGTTATTATTCGTAAGTCCCTTTTGTCTATGTTTTTTGTCTTTAGAATTTGGACTAATTTTTCATGTCTTACTTTGTCAAAAGCCTTCTCAAAATCAACGTAACAAACAAGCACATCCACATTCATGTCCATGCATCTTTGAGCTAACACATTAAAAGCAAATAACTCCTCTCTGGTTCCTAGTCCGTTTCTGAACCCAAACTGACTATCATCTATTCCTTCTTCTAGTTTTTTGTTTATACGACCATGTATTATTTTCAAGAATAATACATGTCCTACATTTACTTTAAATAACTTTTTTAGATATTCTCTACCATAATTCAATTATATTTTTATACTATGCTCGTAACCTGAATTTTATAGGGCTCTAATGTGTATGAAGAAGTTATTAGCTAAATTTAACTTTAGAAATTCCATAAAATTTCTGCCACCCTACTGGTATTACATTAAAAATAATAAAATCTCATATTATGCTTTTTAGTCTTACTTTCTTCACGTCCTTAGATACATAAAAATTAAAACTTTACCTTTGTGAGTTTTATATTTTAAAGAGATTCTAGTATTTCTATCTCTTGTGACAATTTCAAAAAGCCGTAGATAGAACTATCAACTGGAAAATTTAATTGGAGATAAATGAGGAGAAATGGAACAAAATTCAAATGTCTAGCAAGATGTGCTTTGTAGATTATTGTATCCATAAAATTTGGAAAATTGGAAAATAGACAAGAGACAAGAAAATAGCTGACAGCATTTTAGGAGAAAAATTGTACAATCTTATTTGAACACTATATTATAGTGACCGTACACTATGTTATTATATTATACTATGTATATTATAGTGTACGTCCAAGGTCAACGCTGGTAAAAGCTGATTCAGAAGTCAGATTCAGATTCTCGGGACGACTGTCTGATTCAGTAGGATATGATTAGCAGTCAACGCATCAGCGTAGCATGGAGCTTTTAAGAGAATAGGCGGCAGCTCTTTTACTGCTTACCGACAATGCTTTAACAAAGCTAAAACCAATTAGAAGGGAAACATCCAATTAGTGATGTGAGTCGAGAATATTTCCAAGCGAATATTCGCGAACATTGGAAAGTTTCTGAGAATACTCGCCTATAAAAAATGGAAATATTCTCCTGACCGCGAATATTCCCGGTAACTTTCAATGGAAAATTCTCGAGAATATTTCCGAGAACTTTCGAGAATGTTTCCGAGAACTTTGCGAGAATTTATTGTGACGATAAATTGCTACGATTTATTAATTTTTTAAAGCTTGTTTAGAGGCTGCGATATATTGTCGCGGTTAATTATAAACTGAAACAACTCGATCGTTACAATGAATTGATGCAATCCGATAGGTACCAACTCCAATCCAATTCCAATCCCAATAAATCGCTGCGATGTACCGTTTACACACAACGATAAATTGAAACAACTCGATTGATATTGATAAATTGCTGAAATTTATAGAGGTGTCTAAACGCTGCTTTATAAACTGAAACGACTCGATCATTACAATAAATTGATGCAATATGATACCAACTCCAATCCCCCAATTCCGATAAATCGCTTCAATGTACAGTTTACACTCAACGATAAATTGAAACAACTCGATTGATATCGATAAATTGCTGAGATTTATAGCGGTGTCTAAACGCTGCTTTACAACACCTGAACGAGTAATGTGTATAACATTTTTTACAGATTGTGAAAGGCACACAGCTGAATATCTTTCACAAGAAATAATAAATATTATAATATAAAGGAACTCGGCTCAGAAAAAATTTGTGGGATTGTTAGAGACAATGCAGCACCAATGGATCATTTTGCCAAAGGCAAAATGATCGATAAAAAACAAATATAACTTTATTGAAGCATATTCATGTGTTTCTCATACAATAAATTTGTTGATGTCTGACTTGATGAACCTACATTCTCTTAAAAATGTTGAGGCATGTTGTAAAGAAATTGTTAAAAAAGTAACTAATTCCCACATATATCTTGCCCGATTTAATACAATCTAGCTTCAAAACTACTATAAAGTTATATCATTAAAACTTCCTGTAAAAACTAGATCGGGTTCAATCCTTAATTGTAAAACACCAATAATAATTGTAAAATGGATTACTTTATTAGAAGGCAATATGTTTAAAATATCCCAGGTTGTAGAGGTATTTAAGGACATAGCAAATATTTTTACCGAGAATATTCCATTTCTTCCAATCAGTAAGCCCGAGGAAAAGGAATGCTGTAACGTTTGAAAAAACTCCAACATTAATTTAATATCCCAATTCCCAAAAAGAATGTCCATTTTTTTAAATTTATTTTGTGAAGTTCAATATCATTATAAGATCCCAAGCCGTCCCTGTACACAGCCATGAAGTATTGCATAACATTTCAATTTGTTACAATTTGTAAGAAGTGAGATGCGTAGATGAACTTTCTAGAAGAAATCTTGAACTGAAAGTTGAGTTCTTGTCAACTAAGCATCCCTAAGGATCAAAATCGCTCGGTACTTCCGTCGTATTTTTCCCCTGTAGTAGCTTCAGAGCGAAGCGCAAATTAGTCCAGCTTTATGTCCCGAGGTGATAGCGTCTTCTCCTCGGCTGGTACTCGCTCGAAGTAGGGCGTAGTCCCTTTGTTCCCCGCCGGTAAAATGTAGAATGGTCGCTGTGAAGATCTGAATGTGTGGTGAGTGCTCTGAGAGGATTTTTTTCCACATATAGTGTTGGATTTAATGGAAAATCGAAGCCTCTTGAGAGTCAAACACGCAGTTCTACAAACCGGCATTGTTGCCCATTTTTTCCTGTGTTATGTATGATGGTCAAGCCCTGATTTCATCGAAGAAATGTCGTTCCTGTCCCGTGATGTTTTGTTTCCAGTTCCCAGAAATGAAGTCTCCAAGTCCCCATTGCCCTGAAATTGAAGAAAGAAGCCATGTCCTCCCCCTGCCCCCTGCCTCAGTTCGATGACCCTGTTTGTTGATGAACCCCTCCCCTGTAGTTTGTGACTGTGACGAAGAGTTTTTTTTGTTTTTAAGGTATGATACGTTTTTTTAATTTTACTAAATTTCAAGTGGATAAATTGCTGGTAAATAATTGTATAAAGAAATTTGCTTTCATAATGGTAAAAAAAGGCAGTGACTTATGACATTTGACAGCTACGTCAAATCTTGTGTTGAAATAAATAGGTCAAATTTTATTTGACATATACTGCCCAACAAGTTCAATTGTAATTGTTTTGTTTGTAATCATTGTTTTTGTAGTAAAATTTTGAATAAACCTGGTAAGAGTTTAAAGTTTTGAATAAACGTTTTGTAAGTGTATCTACCATTTTATTTCTGTAACCTTGTTTTGGAAAAATTTTAACTAAATTCTAATGCAACTGTGTGTAAGTTTTAGTACAGAAGAAAGAATATGGCATAGAAGCCAGTAAAAGAAAAGATGTTGCCCAGTCTAACCCCAAAGAGGAATCAATGATGAATGTCCCCCCATTTGGTACCCCGTAAGTGAGAAAAAAGTCTTAGTAAGTACCCATATATGAACCAGAGGATTTGTTTCGAACGGCGTCCTGTTTTTTAAATAGTAGAAAGATCCTCTAGTCAGAGTAAGTACCCTTTGTATTTGTTATGGTAGTTTAGTCATCTTAACACCCCTCCCCTTCCCTAACGAATCTACGACCTAGCTCCCGCACAACAAATGAGCTGCCGTCTTGCAAAGAAGGTTTGCGTGTCTGCTTCTTCTTCTTTAGCCCCATTCTGACCCCCACAGTATCTCTATAGATAGTCTTTCCTTGTTCCCATATGAGCAGACATGTAAACGCTTCAATGCTTATATCTAAATTAAAAAAGAAAGAAAAAAATGGTAGTGAAACCTGTGCACTATGCTGCAAACTTACTTGATTCTTTTAACAGGACAAAGCATCACTGGTAAAGAGCTAAGCAGTGTATAGACAAAATATTAACCAACCATCCCAAGTTTATTGACAAAAAAGAAAACATTTTTACAGAACTAACATACAATAGACATACAACATACATACAATACACACTAACATACAATAAACTAACAAGAAAAAATACAATATTTCCATAAGTTTCCGAAAGTTTTCAATATTCCCGGAAAGTTTCCGAAAACTTTCCGGCGTTTGAATCTTCCCGGAAATTTTACATCACTACATCCAATTAATACATTTAGACATATTTACGGCGAGTTCAAACCACTTTTTGCGCAATTAGTTGCCAACGAAACCGATTTTTCGAATATTTCATAGTTGAAGGGGTCGGCGCAAAAAGGGACCTAAGCCTCATTTGAAAAGTTTTGAGTAAATCACGTTTAAAGTTTTTGACAAAATCCTTAAAACATATTTATATATTTTCTAATGTTTACCTTAATTCCTTACATGCATAATAAATTATTAAATATATTTTTTCAAAGAAAGATACAAAATGAAACTGCATTTTTTAAGAAAAGATTTATTAAACAAATAAATGTGGCTTATGATCTTTTTGAAAATAACAAAATCAATGATTCTAAAAGCAAGAATATACCTACAATATTATATTTTATTTAAAAAATCGGTTTCATCATCTCTGTCTACTTCCTCTACTTCATCACGTGGTTATAGTCTTGTTCAATGTTACTTGTACTGATTCCAATAATAATGAGATCAAACTGCTGGTTTATGAGAGGAATATATTGTAAAAGTTCCTTTATATCCTGAATTTTTTTAATGTTCAGTAATATTGGTCCTCCATATATATATATATATATATATATATATATATATATATATATATATATAAGCTTTTTGTTGTCACCAAACTTTACAACCCTCTTACCAACATTTACTTTATCAAACGCTGCATTTAGGGTGTGTTTAATGAATATGGAATTTGGGTGTTCCCTATCGAACTAAGAAAGGACCAAGCTACCTACTAAATAAAATACTTTTTTGGTCTTAAAACGTGTTATTGACAAACGAATTTAAATATAATATTAGTGTTAATAGCTCCTTATCAATTAAAAAATTTTCAACAGGTTATTTATGGCTACATTTTACTTAAAAAATAAATTTAATGTTATTATTACTTAGTAAGACACAATCCACATATCCCACATCAAGAAGGTCTTAAGCCAATAAAATGTCTACTTACCTTTTTCGGAGAAGATACATCACTTTCACTGGAATTCGTGTGCGGAGAATATTCTCGATCCTTTACAGAATCGTCAGAGTCAAAATCCGAACCTGAACTAGGTACTGTATTTTTCCTTATAAAATAATTGTTTTTCTTTCAACACTCTACGATCATGTGTCGCCATGTTGATTTTAATGTGGCTTATGTCGTTCTTGCTTAAAAATTTTCCATGATTTTGAAAGTCGACAACAACGTCGTTATAGCCTGGTGGCCACATCTATTGCCCAATAGCCGTAAAATCTCGCTGGTGGCTTGAGACCATTGTTACAGAGCTCGTTTTAGTAAAATCTTCAAATTTCAAAAAATGTGGCTTAGGTCCCTTATTGCTCCGAGACCTTCAGTTAATAGTTCACCTTTTACTATAATTTGTCAAAAAGTCGTAACAATATTTCTATTGGAACGATGTTTTACTCTCTTATCCTATATAGGAAGATTAACCTGTTACTGATTCTTTGATATCTATCAAGAATCACACTTTATATATGTATAATGTTCTTTAAGTCCCAAGTGGAGGATACAGCTTCAGTGAAAACGTTCGAGTGTAGTAGATTTTCGTTTCTGATGATGTGACCAGATGATTGGACCAGAAAATACGAACTATTAGACAAAGAACTGCAGTTAGTCTGTAAGGGATTTTGTCACTTTGTCACTTTGCCAGGTTTCACACTCATAGAGTAGAACAGACATGACGTTTGACTGGAATATTCGAATCTTTGTCCTTGTAGAATACTCGCCAGACCTCCAAACAGGGTTGAGCATGCTGAATGCTTGTTGAGCTTTTTGTATCCTCATACGAATATCGTATTCTGTACCTCTGTTTTCTGTTATGGCACTTCTTTAATGCTTCCTTTACCTCTCCTTCTTCAATTTTTATTTCTTCGTTTGTTGTCACTTCAGGTGTTAATGGTTCATTATCGTCACTTTAGCAAATAAAGATCGAATATTTTGGCAATGGTAGATTTTATTATAAAGAAACTTAAATAAATAAAGTAGAGCTAAGAAAATAAGGTAGAGCTAAGAGAAGGTTATTGAAATACCACCTACTATTTTACCTAATTTTGGATGTAGTAGTGGAAATTAAATAACAGTTCCCAATATAAAGTGTATATAAAAGTGTATACTGACGATATAAGTGAAAAAATAAACAAAAATTTAGCAGAGAAGAGAGGACTGCAATGGAGTATGGCAAAACAATTAGCTCAAAATAGAACAGCATGGAAAAGAAGTATCAAAGAAGCACCACAAGATTAAAACATATGGACAGAAAGATAGGTCAAATAAGTAATTTTATTCATTAAAATTGTATTGTTAAAATAAAAGTATTGTATAATTATTAAAATGTATTGAAATGTAGATATTGAACTAGTTGTAAACAGCCCAACACCGAAAGGTACGAATGGGCTTAACTGATTAAATAAATAAATAAGAAACTTAAATAAATAGGCTGTTACTAAAACCCAAAATTTAGTATATTTCATAAAGTGCCACTAAGAAAACACAAACTTGAACCTGAAAATAGCTAAAATAAAAAAAGTAATCCTCCTGCTTCTATAAATTTCAAGGAAAACTATATTTTAAACTTAATATCTCTTATACTAACAGCCTTCAAGTGCAACTGTACATTATATCGTTTAAGAAGAACATTTAAAAGTTTTTCTCTGGAGCAAGAAATATTCTTAATCTTACTATACTATAAAATAAACAGCAAAAGAATTTTCAAGGAAAATATAATATACCAATAAATTTTGACCCCTAAAGTAGATTTACTGGCGTGACGCTCTTTTTATTCGTTTCCGTTTAAGACCCCAATTCGTGAAAATCTGGCGCAAATCCATCATAATTGAATTTATGACAAACACGCCAGAAAAAATTAATCAACGCGATTCCTCTGTTTGAATACCAGAAAAAGTGTTTGAGGTGATCGCATTTTATTCTTGTTCAGAGAAAATATAGAAGTAAATTTAGTAAAAAAAAAGATTCCCTTATAGAATAGGAATATTTACGTAAATTCTTTTTCGGCTAACATCAAATTATCCTTCAGATGTGCTTTTAATAGGGAGTTATGAATTTTGACACTTTGTAACGGCCACATTGTTAAAGTTTTATCTGTAATAGTTGCGAATCCCGCGTACAAAGTAAAAGATTATTAATAGCAAGTTGAAAATTTATTCATAGCTTTACGGTGTCTAGTCGGACAAACTTTGATGTATGGGAACACTGGAACAGGGGAATATCTAATTGTGGAACGTGATAAACCAGTCATCCTGACAAGTTTATGATTGTGAAACATAGCAGGCTATTTTTAAGTTTATTCAATCCTCCTCCTCAGTCGTTTCCTCATTGCTGAGTATCGTGATTCCCTATAATACGAGCAACTATCTCTCTCCAACGGCTTCTGTCCTGAACTTCCCTCATGGATTCAGAGCATGTTTTTCCACTGGCTTTCTGTACTTGATCCGTCCATCGAGTAGGTGAGCGACCTCTAATTCTGCGCCCTTCAACGTTTCCCGAAATTATAAGTCCCTCAAGATTATCATCACTTCTTCTTGCAATATGGCCGAACAATTTTAAGACGGTGGAGAAGCAAATAGAGGAAAGTCGAGTCTGAATATTAAGCTCTTGGAGGATTGAGTAATTTGTTCTGTGTTCCGTCCATGAGATCCGAAGCATTCTTCTCCAGCACCACATTTTAAACACCAATCCTTTTTCTGTCGTCCGATTTCATTGTCCATGTTTCGGATTCGCAATTAAATATGGGAAAAGTTAAGGCACGTACTAATCTTATTTTGGCGTTTTTCGACAAGGAGCGAACTTTCCAGATTTTCGATAATCGACTCATAGCGTTTTTGGCCATGCCTATTCTCCTACGTATTTCTGTTTCACAAGATCCTGTATTACTGATGTAGGATCCTAGATAATTGGACTCGTTAACCACTTCAAACTGGTCTAACGCTTCTGTTGTCTGAAGTGAATTTGAATAATCTACTCTCATAATTTTTGTTTTTTGTTTATTGATCTTGAGACTACATCTATTGCTTTCGGCTTCCACCAGCTGCAGCAGGCTGGACATTTCTTATTCGGATGCAGTTATTAATGTTGTATCAACTGCATATCTGAGATTTGAAATCTGTTTTCCTGCGATAGAAATACCGCCATTCCATTTGTCGAGTGCTTTTCTCATTATATATTCAACATAGAAATTAAAAAGACTTGGAGATGTAATACATCCTTGTCGGACTCCTTTACCTATTTTAAAAGGATTGGACTTATGGTTTTCAATTCTTATTCTGGTTTCACTGTTCTCATATAGGCTTTTCACCAGAGCTGACAGATGATCAGGAACCCCCATCTCATGTAGAACTTTCTACAAAACTGTCCAGTCTACACAGTCAAATGCCTTCTAATAAACCAGAAAGCAGATGATCACCGGAATTTTAAATTCTCGTACTTTCTCAATGAATTGTCGCATATTAAGAATCTGCTCCCTTGTGCCCTTACCCCTTATGAAGCCTGCCTGTTCTTGTGGTATTTGTCTATCAAGGTATGTCTGCATGCGACACTTGATGATTCTCAACAGAATTTTACTTGGGTGTGAAATTAGTGAGATGGTTCGGTAGTTACTACATTTTGTGGTTACGCATTTCTTATGAATGGGAGTAAATAGTGCGGTACACCAACCACTGGGCCATTTGCCGATTCTCCATACATGATTGCACAGACTCCACATTAATTGGAGACCATGTTCACCCATGTTCTGTAAAAGTTCTGCCGTGATGTCATCGCAACCAGGTGATTTATTTCTTTTAAGGTGTTTTATAGCTTCATCGACTTCAGACCTTAGAATATCTGGTTCTAGGGTTGTTGTTGAGACTTGCAGTGCTGTTATATAAATAATGTTAGAGGTTTCAGTTTTATAGCGTTCTGTTCAATAGCCAACGTTATATATGAAAAAATGCTTGTCCGACAAAAATAGTGGACATTTTAACCAGTCCGACACGTAGAATATGTCAAGTGACAGGAATTTTGTTGGTAATAAATAGAAGTCTGATTTTTGCATGAGAGTATAATAAAAGGGTAAAAATCAATTGGAATTTCTGTCCGACAAGATTCATGGGAATTTTTGTAGTCCGACGTTTGAAACTGTCTATATCTTATAGGTTTCGAACAACGGATAACGAAAACTTTCCATGAACTTTGTCGGACAGAATTTCCATTTATTGATTTTTTAACCTTTGATTAAACTCTCATGCAAAAATCAGACTGCTATTTAACACCAACATAATTCCTCTCATTTGCCATGCTCTACGTGTCGGACTTGTTAAATGCCCCACTGTACCGGGTGTCCCAATAAGAATGGCTCTCGGCCATATCTCAGGAACCGTTTATAGTACAGCTTTCAGAAAAAATATTTATAACAAAAGTTGCCTTGGGAAAAGCCTGGAAATTATTTTCATGATTATAGGTCCACCGCTAGAGGGCGTAATTGAATATCAAAAATTAAAAAATCAAAATTTTACAAAATTTACCTAATGAAAGGACACTGAAAGATTAATCATCGTATTCTTCATAAAATTCTGCGCATATTTGATATCACAAGTTTAAGTTTATCTTTACAAATAAGAGGTGGGGGTGACTGGGAACTTTTTTTATGAAAAAATAGCTGTAAGTCCGGTTCCGCTAAATCGAATTTTGCATACTTGGTCTTGTTGAAAACAGCTCTTTTTCGTCAATGTAACTGTCTTATTTTCGAAATAGCCTTATCAGTATTATGCAATCTAGGAGGCGTTATTTAATCATTTTCAGAAATCTAGTTTTTTTTTGGAAAATATTAAATATAGGTATGCATTTTTAATCCTTTACTACAAAATTAGACCAAATTCGCAACATAATACCGAAAACCACATGTCGATACCTTTTTTCTATCTCGAGTTATCTTAAGAAATGTGTAAATTTTAAATATAACTGTTACTGTCTCCGGTAAACGAGCTTAAGGAAAAGTAGTGTGCTATGGAAAAACAAATAAACATTTTCCAGATGTAAAAGTATATAATTAAATAAAACAACAATAAGACAACCAACACTATAAAATACATCAAAGAAATAAAAGCAAGTACTTACTTAGACTTAGCGACTGCCTAAATGTTCAAATTGTTGCCCATCATTTTCGATGCAAGCATTTACTCTTTCAAGAGTAGATTGAATAGCAACATATTTAACTGTTTTAGACTTTTATTTATGGGGACGGATTAAAGACCTTGTTTTTGCCGCTAGGCCCACTAGAAAACATGATCTAGAATCTAGAGAATACGAAACGCCACTCAAAGCATTGCGAAAGCAGAAATTGAGACTGCTGTTCAATCTACTCTTGAAAGAGTAAATGCTTGAATGATAGGAAACAATTTGAACATTTAGGTCGTCACTAAGTAAGTAGTTGCTTTTATGCCTTTGTTATATTTTATAGTGTTGTTTTTCTTATGTTTGTTTTAATTAATTATATCCTTTTACATCTTGAAAATGTTTATTTGTTTGTTCCATAGCACACTACTTTTCCTTAACCTCGTTTACCGGTGACAGTAACAGTTATTATTATATGATAACTATAAACAGTTATTAAAATTTACACATTTCTTAAGATATCTCGAGATAGAAAAAAGGTATCGACATGCAGTTTTCGGTATTATGTTGATAATTTGGTCTAATTTTGTAATACAGGATTAAAAATGCATACTTGTATTTAATATTTTCCAAAGAAAACTAAATTTCTGAAAATAATTAAATAACGCCTCCTAGCTTGCATATTACTTATTAGGCTATTCCGAAAATAAGAGTTTTACATTGACGAAAAAGAGCTGTTTTCAACAAGACCAAGTATCCAAAATTCGATTTAGCAGAATCAGACTTACAGCCATTTTTTCATAAAAAGGTTCCCACTCACCCCCACCTCTTATTTGCAAAGGTAGACCTAAACTTGTGAAATCAAATATGCGCAGAATTTTATGAAGAATACGATGATTGGATTTCCAGTCCCCTTTTATAAGGTAAATTTTGTAAAATTTTGATTTTTCAAAATTTGATATTCAATTACGCCCTCTACCGGTGAACCTACAATTAGGAAAATAATTTCCAGGCTTTTCCTGAGGCAACATTTGTCATAAATATTTTTTTCTCAAAGCTTTACTATTAACGGTTCCTGAGATATGGCCGAGAGCCATTCTTATTGGGACACCCGGTAGAGTGATGAGTGCGCTAGTAACCGGCAAAATAACGCAAAACATGGAAAATACAGGGTGTAACAAAAATACAGGTCATAAATTAAAGTGCATAGTCTAGGACCAAAAATAGTTCGAATGAACCTAACTTACCTTAGTACAAATATGCACATAAAAAAAGTTACAGCCCTTTGAAGTTACAAAATAAAAATCGATTTTTTAGAATATATCGAAAACTATTAGAGATTTTTCATTGAAAATCGACAAGTGGCATTCTTATGACAGGAACATCTTAAACAAAAATTATGGTGAAATTTGTGCACCCCCTAAATGTTTTATGGGGTATTGTTCACTTAAACCCCCCCAAACTTTTGTGTACGTTCCAATTAAATTATTATTGTGGTACCATTAGTTCGATTCAATGTTTTCAAAACTTTTTTGCCTCTTAGTATTTTTTCGATAAGGCAGTATTTATCGAGATGCGGTTTCTTTTTTAATATGTTTACATAAAAAATATATGGGGGTTTTGTGCCTTTAAACCCCCCAAATGTTTGTGTACGTTCCAATTAAACTATTACTGCGGTACCATTAGTTAAACACAGTATTTTTAAAACTTTTTTGCCTCTTTGTATTTTTTCGATAAGGCACCTTTTATCGAGATGTGGCTTCGTTTTTAATATGGTTCACAATATACCTAAAAATGTAAATCATAAATAAATGTTCATAATATTACCAAGTCTCCATAATCGTACTTCACCATATACAAAATATGTGGTGGATTTGACAAATATTCAAAATATCTCGATAAAAACTGACTTTTCGAAAAAGTACTAAGAGGCAAAAAAGTTTTTAAAACATTGTGTTTAGCTAATGGTACTACAATTATAGTTAAATTGGAACGCACACAAAAGTTTGGGGGGTTTAAAGGAACAAAACCTCCATAAAATTTTTAAAGGGTGTCCAAATTTCACTATAATTATTTCTTAAGATACTACTGCCATAAGCATGCCAAATGTGTATTTTCAATAAAAAATCTCTAATAGTTTTCGATATATTGGAAAAAATCGATTTTCATTTTGTAACTTCACAGGGCTATAACTTTTTTTATGTGCATATTTGTACTAAGGTAAGTTAGGGACAATCGAACTATTTTTGGCCCCAGAATATGTGACTAAATTTATGACCTGTATTTTTGTTACACCCTGTATATTAGAGATAACAAGAAATGAAAATAGTAGAGCTGGGATATTTAGCGATGGAAACGTAAAAGTTTAGATTATATTGATTGTTTCCCACCTTTAGACGCATCAGAGGAATATGTCAACTAAAACTGTCACTGTCACAGTGTTAGTTGCCCAGCTTGTCCGATACGTCTAAAGGTGGGAAACAATCAATATATAATATATTATTCTAAACTTATACGTTTCTATCGCTAAATGTCCCAGCTCTACAGGTCCATTTCTTTTTATCTCATAACTTAAAATATGTTTTCCATCTTTTGCGTTATTAGCGCAAAAGTATTTTGCCGGTTATTAGCGCGCTCACCACTGTATAAACTTTTTGTCGGACAAACATTTTTTCGTGTATTATATAACGTTGGCTGTTGAATAAACTTAAGAACGACATGCTATTTTTAACAATCATAAACTTGTCAGGATGACACGTTTATTCAATGATTTTTGTCAACATTGAATAAATTTCAACATTGACCGATTAACAACGGGCATTGTTGACAATGATGGAAAAGTTATCAAGAATTTAAAATTATCATCAATGTCCAGTTTCTATGGATAATAAAGTTAATATCCGGCCATTGTCGACAATGACCAATTCAACAGGCCATTGTCGATATTGACCGGTTATTAACGTTATTGGCCGGATTTACGTTATTTCCTGTAACATATACAGGGTGAGGCAGATAAAGGGCCTATTACAAATATTTCGAGAACTCAAGGTAAGAAAATTATGAAAATCGGAACACAGGAGTTTTGAGGTGTGAACTATTTAATGAAAATATTTTGGTCTCTTTGCTACTTCCGGTTATACCGGAAGTTGGTTGTAACTTTGTTTTTTTAAGTGAGACACCCTGTATGTTTTTACATTTTTGGATTCTCCTTGATTTCTTCTTTCTTAAAATATAAGTTTTTGTAATATTATACAGGGCAGGTTAAAAGATAATTACGTTTTTTTTATTAATTTCGTAGCAAAATTCACACCATGTAGATTTGTAGTAGTTTGACATAATAAACTCTGTTTATGTTCAAATGATTTTTAATATAGTCTACTATGTTAAGAATTATTGGTATAGTTAAATTTTTCCTATTTTGTATACAGAGTTGGTCGAAACTCAGAATGAGTATTTTCTGAGTTTTCTTAAATGGAACACCCTGTATTTTAGTATTGTAATGAAATGTTATTATAGGATACTTTTTAATATCCTAAGCAATCCCTATACCTAACTGCTTCAATTTATGAGTTATTGGTGATTCAAGCCAAACATTAATAATTGCACCACAAAATACCTGAAATTTTATTAGATTGGCCCTAAAAATATTCAATCACAAACAATTTTTCGGAAATAAATACATACTAATCGAGACTGATACTTAAAATTGCCAATAATGGTTGAGCTATCAAAATATCTACGTAGTTAAGATTGTTGGTGCGACTAACAATTAAGCACAAATTAAAGCAGTTGGGTATAGGGAATGCTTAAGAAATTAAAAGTACCATAAAATACCATTTCATTACAATAATAAAATATAGTGTGTTTCATTTAAGAATACTCAGAAAATGCACATTCCGAGTTTCGACCCACCCTGTATACTAAAATTCAAAATTAAGCTATACTAATAATTGGTAACAATAGTAGACCACATTAAAAATCATTTTAACATATAAAGGGATTTTTATGTAAAATTACTACAATTCTACAGGGTGTGAATTTTGCTACGAAATTAATAAAAAAAAAACGTAATTATCTTTTAATCTACCCTGTATAATACAAAACCTTATATTTTAAGAAATAAGAAATCGAGGAGAATCCAAAAACGTAAAAATATATAGGGTGTCCCATTTAAAAAAAACGAAGTTACAATCAACTTCCGGTATAACCGGAAGTAGCAAAGAGACCAAGATATTTTCATTAAATAGTTCACACCTCAAACACACACCCCTATATTCCAATTTTCATAATTTTCTTTACTTTAGTTCTCGAGATATTTCTAATAGGCCCTTTATCTGCCTCACCCTATATACGTTGTAAATTATGATTCGGGAGTGCCCCTCGTAACATTCAATGTGTCTTGGTTTGTTTAATTCTAGTGCATCTTTATTGCGATTGTAGTATAAATGTTAAATAGGTATTAAATAATTATTTCTAATGAGGTAAAAAATTTTTAATTGTTGTTCATAATAGTTAACATTTAACATAAATATTCCAATTATGGAAATTAACTTCTAACAAAAATAATAATTAATTCTGTGGATATGATTTTGAATTCCAGATGCTCCCCTTTAGGGTTAATGAAATATTTGAATGAGATTATCAATCAAAATCCAGTCATGTAACTAGTTTACGATCGTGATATGAATATAGAGTATCAATCAATACTACACCATTCGCAAACACAAATTCTACATTAATTAGAGACAGCGTACTCATAATACCTCAGGAGTAAATTTATAGGTAGTGTGACACAAGATTTTAAGTGTCGCTGATAAAATCAGTAGACATGGTTTTGTACTTTAAGCCACATAATATATTTATTACCTCTATATTTGATTATATAATGAAATAGGACTGTAACAAGAGTTCCAAGAGGTAATTCCGAGGTGATTTATAATATACAATTTAACCTGTGTTTTTCGTGCACTTATAGCTCTTCAGTCACGTAGCATCTTTCTAAAAATATTATTATTGTTTCAGTAATGGGAATAGTTTACGATAATTTTCATAATTCAACGGTACCTACTTTAACTCTTATGCTCCCAAGCCTATATTTTTTGAATTTCCAGATAAAATTTTGCCTTCATCATGGCCATCTACTATCTACACTAATATTCAGCAATATCAGAAGTTAAATCTGGACAGGCACCCGGCTCCGATAAAATACATCCAGAATTTTTACTCCATTGTGGCAAATATGCTAGGAAATGGCTGGCTGATTTCTACACAGATATATTAAATTCAGGAGAAATCCCCCATTTCCTTAAAAATGCCTCCATTATAGCCATATTGAAACCAGGAAAAGCAAATGATCAACCCCAAAACTACCGACCGATTGCACTGCTGAGCTGTGTCTATAAACTGTTGGAACGCTTAATCCACAACAGAATTAGTAACACCATATTGGGGGTGATACCTATTGAGCAAGCAGGGTTCAGACCTAACCGCAGCTGCACAGATCAAATCCTATCCCTAACAACACATATAGAAGCAGGTTTTCAAAGAAAGCAAAAAACATCCGTTGCTTTCATTGACCTATCAGCTGCATACGACACCGTCTGGAGACAAGGACTAATCTGCAAACTGATCCGTGCCATCCCGTGCCAAAAGGTAACCAAACTCATTGATAGCATGCTCACCGACAGACCTTTTCACGTCACAATGGGCAACTTAAGAAGTGTCCAAATGAAGCTCAGCAATGGACTGCCACAGGGATCTGTTTTGGCACCCTTACTCTTTAATTTATACATCGCGGACCTACCTAGGACAACTTCGCAGAAATTTGGGTACGCTGACGATTGCGCCATTGCAGCAAGACATAATAACATGAATGTTACAGAAACAATACTGACGGATGACCTTGCTGTTATGGGTGAATATTTTCGCAAATGGAGGCTACGGCCCAATGCAACGAAAGCTGAAGTGTGCTGTTTCCATCTGAATAATGCCCAAGCCAACAAAAAACTCTCCGTTCACTTTGAAAACAGACTACTCGCTCATAACTCAACACCAAAATATCTTGGAGTGACTCTTGACAGAACCTTAAGTTTTAAGGAACACCTACAAAGAACGGCAGAAAAACTAAAGACGCGAAATAATATGATCCAAAAGCTATGTGGCACCACATGGGGGTCCTCAGCCTCCGTACTCATATCATCAGCTCTCGGACTCGTATACTCGGCGGCTGAATATGCTCCGCCGGTATGGCTCAATAGCCACGAAGATCATTGACACCCAATTAAACCAGACAATGACAATGCGAATGATCTCAGGTACAATTCGACCAACACCGAACTATTGGCTTCCCATTCTGAGTCACATTCCACCGCCTAAACTGAGAAGTCATTCTCTTCTCAGAGAATTTTGAAAAATCGAGGCTAACCATCAACTACCCATCCACCATGATAAGCTTGATATCGAAATGAACAGACTGCGCTCCAGATATCCCCATTGTTAAGGGCCACCACCCTATATCAGGAACATTTCGACCTCACCAACGCTTGGAGAAGACAATGGGAGAGCGACTCACCACAGGAATCACACCAAATGGCCTGTATCGATCAGAAACCGCCAGGCTTTGAACTGCCCCGCAATATAAGGACGACGCTGAACAGAATAAGAACAGGACCGGTAGATGTGCTGACAGCTTGCATAGATGGGGAAAGGCCCTTACTCCTGAGTGTGATTGTGGTGCGCAACGGCAGACCGTCCGCCACATTATTGAGGAATGCCCCCGAAGGCGGTACCCTGGAGTTTTCGATTAGTTCCTGAATCCGACCGAAAATGTTTTACAGTATATTAATACATTGGATGTTCGTTTGTGATACTTCATGTAATGTTTTATATACTTTTTTAAAATTATGTGTTCTTGTTGTATCTATGCCATACGATAAATAAATAAAATACTATCTACACTCTTAGCGGAGTCCTTCCGCTCTCTTTGAGCTCTTCCTATTCATTTATTGAGGGGAGTCAGTCCGCATTAACATTTTGCTTCTATAATAGGTTGTGTGACTTGGCAACTTCCAGTTTTTCCATTCGTTCCTGTTTTTGCTTATGGTTGCCCATTCTCTAACTCATATCTTCTTAAGGTCCTCAACTATCTGGTTCTGCAATCTGGTTTTGGGTCTTCCTCGTGGTCTGCCTGATACTGGTCTCCATTTGCTGATTTTCTTTATAACTACTTAAGCATGTTGTAACTACTTAAGCATTTTGTCTACAAATTGTCCATGGATTAGGCCTATTGGGGATACCACACAAAAAACGCGCCTCCAGACTCTACCTCATAGGTGGCCGAGAAAAGAGTCAAAAATAGCTTAATAATAGCATAGGATTGTTAAAATCATAATAAATAAATATGTAGATAGAAAAGTAAGCTCAATGTTTTGTTTTTATTGTATTCATATGAGAATTCTAGAATCTGGTTTGGAACGCTGTAAAACCTAGTAGTTCAGAGAAACAAGGAAAAAATATCCTGTTGGTGACACAACCCCCTCCAGGCCGAAACCAAATTTTTTAAATAGTATGAATATCTATAATAATAACCTATATCGTCGCACTAGAACAATACTCGGATATCTTCAAATATGTGACTTTTGAGATATCTGCTCTATCTGATGTAAAATTTCATAAGCTATCTGGAGAGATACTAAGATTTGTTCAATCGGCTGGTTTTTGGTGTTTTTGAGCAATATCCTAATATTGCACTACTTGATTTGTTGGCAATACCTGGGTTAAAAGGAAGATATTTTAAAATACCTTTTTATTATCCGATTAATATTTGCCTTTTCTAACCATAGTTGTGGTGAAATACCCGGACATTCCCACATGTCTTAGTCTAGCCCCACAACTGCATTATGATTTTTTTAACATATCTGTGTTTTTAAGTTGTCTTAGTATTTTACTAGCAAACTTGTCCGACTATTTCACCGAGTGTGGCAAAGAAATTTTTAAATTAACCTGTTTTTTTAAGTTGTCTCTGTATTTCCCTAACTAAGCTTCAAAAATACGGATTATTTTAGTAAATGTCCGAGTATATCCCCACGCTCACCTACGAATTCGTGGATGAGTCGGTCAGTTACAGTAAGGCTGTTCACTTTCACTAGTTGTTCTCCGACTGCAATAGAGTGCGGATGCTAAAAGTCGTTTTTTAAATTCGTTCGGAAAACAAGTGTATTCTGTTTATTAAAATGTATTCGGTGTCTGAGCGGACAAGAAAAATACTCAGAAATTTTGAAAACATTGATGCATCATTAGCAAGGAAGAATGCTGAAAATAGTGTAAGTAGTAATTTCGTTACCTTTTTAAATAATTCTGTAAGTAGTATATCAATATTGTCTCATCGTTTATGTGATGCTAGGCTAATGAGAAAGATAATAATACTCAGTCATTAGCATACGTGCGTTTCACCAGCCAAGGAGATGATCAGTTTAATAATGTTATTACTTATTAAATTTTATTAACATATTTATTGTGAGAAATTGCATTGCATTAGGACAAAAAATAAAATTTTAACAAAAGCACTTTTTTTCTAAAAAAAATTCTATTTTTTTAATAAAGCCTCCTACTTATGCAAAATATTTTTGATAAAAATAAAATTTTAATAAAATTTTTCAACTTGCAGGGAAGCACGAGATTATCAGAATGCAGCTATACCCGTAAAAGTACTGACTATGCTAACATTGGATTGGTAAGAAATTTTGAATTTTAATAATATGTTTCATTTATTTTAACTGACGTGAAACACTTTATTAATTTAATGTGAAAATCATTTGATTGTGACGTGAAATCTATTTTATATTCTTGTTCCAGACTGCAGAAATTTTCCAGCCTCGAAAATATGAAACAGCTACCTTTTTTGATGACGCGGGAACAACATTACAAAACAATTTTCTACGGGACAGCCAAATATTTGTTTCAAATAGACCAAATATTCAGAAATACTCCATAGAAGTCACTTCTCTCGATGAAAATGATTCTCCGTTTGATGATAGCGATGCCGATAAAAATTATTTTCCATCAGAGAGCAGTGAAAGCAGCAGTGAAAAGAAAGAAAATACTCCCAAGAAAAGAAAGGTTTTCAAGAAAAGAAATAAAAACCTTCTAGAGTCGACCAGTACTAAGGATAACAAAAAAAATTCCGATTCTAAGCGGGACCTATCAGAAGATGAGGTCCCTACTGAAATTGAAACCAATAAAGAATTAAGCGATAAGAAAAAGCCAAAGAAAAGATTACGTGATCCGACAAAATGGAAAAGAAATACAAAGAAAATCAAAGTCAATACAGGGCAGCCATATCTATCAGCAGGTGGTTTACAAAAAAGAGAAAAGAAAGTACAACCAGGCTGTGAAGAAAAGTGCTTGCTAAAATGTTCTCAAAACATTAATAGTGATGCAAGGGAAAGTATTTTTTGTAGTTTTTATAAAATAGGAAATAAGAACAGTCAGCGGTTTTTCATAAACTCTTGCATAAGCCCAACAAAGCCTAGAAAATATAGAAATCCGAAAGCTGGAAGTAAGCGTTGTTTAAATTTTTCCTACCATTTTAATATAGATGGTAAAAAAATTAAAGTTTGCAAACAGTTTTTCAAGAGAACTTTAGATGTAAGCAACACTGCAATTACTACTGCAATTTCAAAAAGGAATGACGTTGGAATAGTTTTACAAGATTCTAGGGGCTCACACAACAATCACAAGAAACTTGATGAAAGCTTGAGGCAAGGAGTTATTGATCACATTAACACATTCGCTAGAATTGAATCACATTATTGCCGAAACAAACAACCAAAAAGAATTTATTGATGGTGGTCTTACTCTAGCGGAAATGTATCGCTTATACATAGCAGAATGCCAGCGACTTAACAAGACATCCGTAAAAAGTTCCATGTATGCACATATTTTTAATACATGCTTTAATATTAGCTTTTTCCGGCCAAAAAAAGACTTGTGCACCCTTTGTGATGAATATCACCATGCAAACGATAAGTCAGTTTTGCTAGAAAAATATAACGAACATCAACTCGAGAAAGAGCTCTCCCGCCAGGAAAAAAAGAAAGACATTGAATATGCAAGTGAACATAATGAATTAAACTCACTTTTCTGTTTTGATTTGCAAGCAGTAATTCCACTGTCTTCTGGAACTGTATCAAGTTTTTATTACAAAAGTAAACTTAACTGCTTTAACTTTACTGTTTTTGATCTAGTAAAAAAAGATGGCACATGTTACTTATGGCACGAAGGCGAAGCTCGTAGAGGCTGTAATGAAATAGCTACGTGCGTTTTCAACTTACTTGTAAATAATTGTATTGGACAGAATGTAACATTTTACTCAGACAATTGCGGAGGGCAAAACAAGAACAGATTTATGGCCTTAATGTTTTTGTATGTTATTAGGAATTATAACATTGAGTCAATTAGCCATAAATTCCTTATCGTGGGGCATACCCAAAATGAGGGTGACTCTATGCATTCCTGTATAGAGTCTGCCAAAAAAAGAGCTTTACTGAGTGGACCTATTTCAACTCCACAAGAAATGGCAATGATAATAAAATTAGCCAAAAAGACAGGAAAGCCTTACATGGTTAATAATCTTCAATTTTCTGATATTTTAGATTGGAAAAAGTTTAGCATGAATTTTGCAAGTTTTTCTAAAAATTCAATTGGAGAGAAAATACTCTGGAGCAATATTAAGGTACTGCGAGTGACCAAAGAAAGCCCAAATATGGAACGCCCTAAAATTCCCTTTAAGAAAAAAGAAGATCTTTTAAGTTTAATCCGACATATCCCTGCTGAACATCACGATTTTTTTAAAAATCTAAAATCGTACAAGAAAGGTCAACAACAAGATCAAGAAGTTAGCGATTAAAAAATGTTCGCGGAAGTTTTTTTTTCAATTTATTATTGTTTATTGAGTGGAATTTTAGTATAAAGATTTAACCAGTTCGTAATATTTGATTTCATTTTATAAATTTATGTAATAATATTATGTTTGCTATTTCTTGAAGTTTCAGTAAAAAATAAAAAGTTACAATACCTACTGCATTTTTTTGCGAATAATTGTGTAAAGATAACTTGAAAAATCAATGAAACAAGACAAAGTGGTCAAGTGCGTCAAAAAATAGTGTAACAGTGGGATATTTTTAAATGCTAATAATAGTAACAAAATTAATTGTTGAAAAATAGAATTGGTGAAATACTAGGATAAGCTGAAGAAAAATAAAGATATTTTTAAAGAATATTACAAAAAATAAATACAATACTAGGACAACTTCAGCACTTAGCAAAGATAAATTGTAATATAAAAAATTTTTAAAGTGTAAGAGGAGGACATGTTACAAAATCTCAGTTTATTCTCATTATTTGTTATTTCAAATTTTCAGTTGAACTCTAAACACACTCAAGAACAAATAGGGCACCATAACATTTAAGAAACAATGCAATAAACTGATATAAAATATTTTTATTTCATATTTTCTATGGGGAAAATTTAAAACTCAATTTACTCGAAACTATATTTTTTAAGTTGTCTTAGTATTGTTCTAGTACGACGATATGTTTCCTGTAGCCGATTCTGATGATATACATAGTTATAAAAAAATGAAATCAAAAAACGCTAAATTTTTGCTTTTTTAGTCTATTACCAAAAAGTTAAGCATTTTAAACAAATTAGGGAGTAAGAAACTCATAAATCATATAAAAAAGTTCAATATGGCGTTCGCTGAATATGTCTATCCCTATTGGTTGCTTATAAAATTGTAAAATAAATCATAAATTTTGAGTTTATATAAATGTTCATAACTTATGTAAAAATTAACTTAGAACCTTCTTATTAAACGGATTGCTGAGACTTCTGGTGCTTAAATTATACTCTAAATTTCAAAGCAATTGGTCAAATAGTTTAAAAGTTATTTAATTTGTTTTTCCCAAATCATTTTTTTTGCAACACTATGTTGCAGATGTCAGAAAATGATGAAGTTACAGTAATACTTTGGATAGTTTATGAAAGAAGAAGATTTATACTATTAATCTAACTAATTCTAAAAATTGCAAAATTATTTTGCAGGAACATGTCGATTTTTTGCTTATAAACAATTAGAATAACTTTCTAACCATTACCCGTAGAAAATTTATTTTTTCACATTTAGAAAGACTGAATTTTTATACAAATTTAAAAAAAGAAAAAATTGTCCTAGGACAATTAGGGATGAAGTTGCCCCCCCCCCCCTTTTAACTCACAGCAGCTTTCTTTATAACAATTACGAAATCGAAACAGCCACATTTGAAAGAACCTACTTCAAAATTTTAATGTACCAAATATAAAAAATATATACTTTCAAACAAATCTTCCACAAAGCTTCAAAATGTGACCCTTAAAATCGGCCGGCCTTGAAACTTGGGAGATCGATGAGAAGGGGAAGGAACTGTTAGCTGTATCTCTGGTTCTCGCCTATGGATTTCAACATTTCTTTTTTTAATTTGTGTGTACTTTTTGCGTACAGTATGAATATGTGCATTACTTAAATAAATTAATTGTTATATACACCATCAAATTTGTTTAAACAATTTTTATTTTAATTTTTTTTTTAATTTTTTAATAATATTTGAAGTAATTTTAATCACAAAACATAAATATTTATAAATAATATAATACTACATAGTCTTTCATTAAACTTAGTAATAATTTAAAATATGAAAAAACAAAATTATACCAATCAATTGTTTCTAAAAATAGTATTGGTCTATGGAAATCAAAAAATCTCAAATGAACTAGGTTTTATTTTTTTGCTTAACATGCTAAAAGATGAATGAAAAACTGAAGTTACAGAACCACCAAACAAGAGATAAACGTAATTGATTGGGGTTGGAAATTCAGCTAAGAACAGTTAGTACCGATCCGATCAACAGAACTTCTTTATACCAGAAATTTTATTAAGATAAATTACCTGCTCTTGAAAAACTGGTTGCACTGAGTACCTGTTAGAACAGAGAATGATTAATTATTTATATGGGAAATAAGCCACAATTAAAATGAAAAAAATAATTTTATTAACGTTTCGACGCCCAAATCGGGTGTTTATTTAATTTATTTAATTTTATTTAAGTGTTTAAAACGTTAATAAAATTATTTTTTTCATTTTAATTGTGGCTTATTTCCCATATAAATAATTAATCATAAAAATGCCACAAGGAAATAGCTTCAGAACAACATTCAGAACAGAGAATAGATATAAATATTTTATGGACTTCGATTACCAAAACCTCTATCTATATTTCTCTATTATCTATTTTGAAGTTTCTTTCTTTATATCTGTATGTACTCTTTGCTTACGTTACGGATAGGTTTTTTGTTAATAAAGTGGTTATTTAATTAACTTTGTAAATTGTGTAAACAATTTTTGGAAATTCTTTTACGGTATTTTTAGGATGACTTTGTTGGCAATCATAGGAGTGGATCATTTGCACTTGAATTTAAGATAGCTTATAATGAATAGATAACTGATAATTTTGTTACGTTTTTCATAAACATACAAGTAATCCTAGATAAATATCCTTTTATTTTAATAGTATTTTTATTGTACCAAAATGTATGAAATATATTAATTTCTGTTTTTTTACAATCATACAATTATAACTTTCAATGTTGTAAGATACAATTAATATAATATTGTAGAAAATTTCTGCAAATAATTTTGTTATTTTTGTCTTCTCTCTAATTTTGTTATATTTCATTTTTCATTTATCTAGTAGCATGTTCATCAAGAAATAAAAAATAGTTTATTTGAGATTTTTATTTTCAATACAATATTATAAACCAATGTTAGATTTAGGAATAATTGAATAAGATTGCATAAATATATTAATTATTAGACTTAGGCAAATTTGCAAATAAAAAGGTATTAAATATGCGCATAAATATGCAGTGTTTTACTCAAAAATATGCAAGTTTATCTAGAAAATATGGACGTAATAAAAAAATATTTACAATATTTTTTAATTTACAAAAAACGATATCATTTCGAATTGTGCTACAAAAATTTTTTCTAACAAAAACAAATCTGGCTTCTATCTGAGTACATAGAAAAACTTCTTTCGACATCAAATGATGTAACTGGGGCATTTTTCAAATTGGAAAAGACTGTAAGACTTGTACACACTTCTAAGTAGGTCAAAACGGCAAACAGGTGTATGTTCTCAAAAAATTTTTATAGTGTGTAAAAAAAACAGGATACAGAAACCTACAACAAATTAAAATCGAAACCTGTGTATTTGCAGATGATATTGTTATTGTGGCAAGAACTGAAAGAGCTCTGGAGGAGAACATAAGAATCTGGGAGGCAGAATTAAAAAATTACAATCTAATAATTAATATGGAAAAACAAAAGTAATGGCAATATCCAAGATAGATGTTAACTTAAATATTGAAATCCAAGGCAAAAAAAAGAACAGGTAGATATATTTAAATACCTTGGAATAATTTTAAATAAGAAGGGGACACAAAAAAACGAAATTGGAAATAGGATAAAAGCAGCCACAAAAACATATCATTCGCTGTATAAAAACTTTTTAAATAAAAAAGACATTACTAGGAAAACCAAAATGATAATATTTAAAACAATTTACGTACCTATCACTACTTATGGAGCAGAGAATTGGGTATTGAACGACAAACAAGAAAAGAGATTGCAAGCAGCGGAAATGAGGTATTTAAGAAAAGTCGTGGGAGCTAGGAGAATCGATAAAAGACGTAGTGAAGATATTAGAAGGGAATTAAAAGTAAAATCATTAAAGGAAAAATTCATGAAAAGAAATTAAAATGGACTGGGCACTTATTTAAAATGAACGACGGCAGACACGTTAAAACGACATGGGAAGCGAGGCCGATAGGGAAAATCAGGAGAGGCCGACCAAGGAAAACGTGGAATACAAGTGTGATGGAAATATTGCAGAATAGAGGAAAATTGTGGCAGGAAGCCAAAAAATTAGCTAGGGACCGAAAAAGGTGGCGTAAGTTCGCACAGAATAACGAGTAAAGAAGACACCTCGACACCTTACGACGGTATAAGAGGATGATCGATTATGTATATATGTAGTTACATGAATATAAAAATACATAAGTATAGTGTTTCCATCGGGAATTTGCCAACTGTCGGCTCTTCAGTCTCTTTGATGGCAGTGCCGACCATTGGCGTGGAAATGAAGAAAAAGGGTCGGTCAGTTCATCAAACGCATATTTCGAGGAAAATCATATTTAATTTCTATTTTAACTTTAAAAAGAAACACACACGGTTTTTGTATCTGTATATTTTCTTTATATCAATTATAGTTATTTTCCTAACAAGTGCAGAAAGTCATTCTTTTCCGCACGCGACTGCAGTTTGCCGAACGACGCGAAGCGGGAGTTCGGCAAGCAGTCGAGTGCGGAAAAGAGACTTTCTGCAAGAGTTAGGAACAATATTTTTATTAAGAGTCTTTAAAAAATTACCAAATCTTAATCAATTAATTTAATTAATATGGTAATACATACACAAATTAATTCTTTGACAAGGTTGTCAAAACCAAACTTTCAATATAATTAGTTAGCATGACGACGATCTTGGTTTCCATGACGATGATTCAAAACGACTGTTATTGTCTACCGATTTGACTTTCGAATATTATGTCAAAATAATTTTATTTCATCGAATTGTCGCGTTAATTTCATTAAAACAGGAACACAATAAGATATATTTGAAATAAATTAGTAAATAATATCTAAATATTAGTTTATTGCATGTATTATAATTACTTTAAGGCCATTTTAACATATCTAAATTAACACGCGTGCGGAAAATTAAAAATCGCGTGCGGAAAAGTGAAACTTTCTAAACTAAAATGCGTGCGCGAAAGTAGACATTTTTGCACGCTCGTAGAAATAGTATATTGTGCAACAAGTGCAGAAAGATACTAATTTCTCACGAGTTTGAAAAGTTGCGGTACGAGCGCAAGCGAGTGCCGCAATTCAAACGAGTGAGAAATTATCTTTCTGCACGTGTTTCACACTATACTTTTTCTACAAGCACAGTTTTTCCTAAAAATAAAAATCACAATTTCCAAACGACGATTAATTATAATAGGTACCTATGTGATAAATTTTAAACTGTATTTAATTAATACCTACTAATCAATTTAAATTCCTTATACCTAAATAAATTGCACAGAAATCAGTTAAAAAATTAATGGACTGCCTTAATTTGTTTAAATTTAAACAATTATTACACATTATTGACATTATATTTATGCAGTCATGGATTTACACAAAACCTACTTCATTCGACGTCTCTTGCACAGGTTGCTAAATCCTTATTGGTTATTTGATAATTATAAAATGTTTAATAAGATAAAATTGTAAAATAAAACAGTTTTAACATCCATAATTTAGTTTCTATGCTATAGTTAAATATAATAATTGTCTTATAGGTTATATATTTGTCTAAAGTTTAACCACGGATGTAAACAGAATATAACGTTACTCAGAATGCGGTAGTCCACGGATGTAAACAGAATATAACGTTACTCAGAATGAGGTAGTCAACTGTGCAGAAAAGAACTTTGCGGCACAGAAACGTCACTTTGCGGCACAGAAACGTCAATTTTCTGCACACTAATGTCAAATATCTTATACTGTGAGAAAATATCAAGTTTGCTAACATAAAACCGTGCAGAAAAGTGCACTTTGAATAGTGATTGTAGAAAAAATAATTTTTTAAACAAATTTAAAAGATTATCTTTTGTGTTCCGGAAAATATGTTTTAGGTTTTTTGGGTCATTCTAAACAAGAAAGTTATTTTGTAATTTTTCTCAAAAGTTGATAGTTTTTGAGTTATAGGCGATTTAAAATCGGAAAAATGCGAAAATCGCTGTTTTAGAAGGTTAAAAACTCATATTTAAATTATTATTTTTAAGGTTGCCAAGTGCTTAAATTAAAGTTTTAATATTCATTTTCAAGATTCTGAAGAGTAGTCTGGTCTAACTTCAATTTAGACCTTTGTTTTTTAATTGCTAATAATGCGCGTCCATCCGATTTTTACGCCGGTGCGGTGGCGCTCTATTTCAACAATCTCCTATGTTGCCCCTGAAATCATTTTTTAGTTTTTTTGGGTGATTCTAAACACACAAGGTATCTTGTCATTTTTCTGAGAAGTTAGTAGTTTTGAATTATAAGCGATTTAAAATACGAAAAAGGCGAACATACACATTTTCGAGACTTAAAAACTCATATTTAAATTATTAATTTTCGGTTGCCAAGTGCGTAATTTGAAGCTTAAGCATTCATTTTCACGATTCTGAAGGGTAATGTGATCTAACTTCCATTTAGACCGTTATTCTTTAATTGTTAATTATACGGGTCCATCCGATTTTTATGCCGTATACTATTTCAAAAATCTCATATTTTGCTCTGAAAAACATTTTTTTAGATTTTCTGGCTCATTCTAAACAAAAAAGGGTTCTTGTCATTTTTATGAGAAAAATTAATAGTTTTCGAGTTATAAGCGATTTAAAATATGAAAAATGCAAAAATACGCATTTTTAGGACTTAAAAACTCATATTTAAATTATTATTTTTGAGTTTTCCATGACCTTAAATTGAAGCTTAAGCATTCATCTTTAGGATTCTGAAGAGTAATCGGGTCTAACTTCCATCTAGTCTGTAATTCTTTAATTGTTAATTACACGAGTCCATCCGATTTTTATGCCGTATGTAAACTATTTCAGAAAAATCTTCTTTTGCTCTGAAAAACATTTTTTTAGATTTTCTCGCTCATTCTAAACAAAAACGGTTTCTTGTCATTTTTCTGAGAGGGTAATAGTTTTCGAGTTAAATATGCAAAATGTGAAAATACGTATAGCGTATTTTCTCATTTTTCAGATTTTAAATCGCCTATAACTCGAAAACTATTATCTTCTTAGAAAAATGATAAAATCATTTGTGTTTATAATTGCCCAAAAAACCTAAAAAAATGTTTTCGGGGCAAAATCGGAGATTTTGAAATAGCCGACGGCATAAAAATCAGATGGACGCGCATAATTAACAATTAAAAAACAAGGGTATACATTGAAGTTGGACCCGATTACTCTTCAGAATCCTAAAGAAGAATGCTTAGGCTTCAATTTAAGCTCTTGGAAACCTCAAAAATAACAATTTAAATATGAGTTAATAAGCCTCGAAAATGCGCATTTTCGCATTTTTCAGATATTAAATCGCCTATAACTCGAAGACTATCAACTTTTGAGAAAAATTGATACCTTTCCTGTCTAGAATGATCCAAAAAACCTAAAAGAATATATTTTGGTGCAAAAAGGAAATGTTTTGAATTTGTTTAAAAAAATTGTTTTAACAATTTCTGACAAAAAAAAAATAGCTATTCACTCTTCAGATTTGTTTAAGGGGGATATTTTTGAATAGGAATCTGCAAAGAAAGCGAATCATAAATTTTTTCAGACTGGAGCGTCCTCACAATATGGACTATCTATTTTCTTTGTAATAAACTAATAACATATAAACTGTTTATTGATAAACGTCCTTTGCAACAGTGTCAATCCTCCTACCCAATTTTTTATTTCTTTCGCTTCGGTTTTAAGGAATGATTATGTAACAGTACCTAATTAAACAATAATTGTACCTATTATATTATATCGTCTTATACCCGATTTTTGTTAATTCATGAATTCTCGAAACAATTGCATTATCAGTCATTCAAGTATATTCATTTTTGAAACAACGCGTTCACATTGAACATGCAAATCTTTGTTTTTTAATTCGATTAATTATTTGGTAGCAAAAATATATATAACTCTCCAGTAACTCTGCCACTGTTCAAATAAACGAATCGGAAAGAATTTTGTTTGGTGACACGCAGGTGTACAATTATGAACGCGGTGTTGCCGCGTTCATGAAATACGATGCCGATTTAACGTTAGGCAGAGAGGGAAGAACTAACTAATAGTGTTCTATTGTTGTTGAATTGAAACGAACTAGAAGTACTGTATGTGACTATCACAATTTGGTTTTTTATTACTTAAAATTTGATACTTTATATGTTTAAACTGGTTTTAACATTAAAACAAAATTCTTAATATCGTGTTAAAATCATCAATATGGCAACGTCAATTTAAAACCCGCTACTTAATTCTGCCCAGATTACAGTGTTGCTGATACTCCAAAATTTCCTTTAAGTATAATATATACAAAGTTGCTTCAATTTATTAGTGAAGACCCATTGAAATTTGAAGTACCTAGTTAATTAATTTGTATATTTTTTAAAAATATTTTTATATTATCTTTCTAACAGTGTCATTGAGTAACAATTGAATACTAAAATAGAGAAAACATTTTCAGAATATATAAACTTGGGAATTTTAGGAAATATATCTGACAAACTTGATTCGAAAGCCGGTCTCTTTGATATCAATATGAGTGCTGATTATGTTGGAAAATTATTGGTGGATAAACTATATATATGTATACAAGCAAAATTTCAAATTATATGCACTTTATGCCCGTTTATATAAAAATATGCAGAATTGGAGATTTTTGCATTTTTTATGCATAATATGCAAAATATGCAATTTGCATATTTGCCTAAGTCTATTAATTATAAATAATACGTACGTTTTACAATAAAAGTTACATCTGATAGTATTTGAAAAATTGAAAAAAAAATTGTTTAAACAAATTTGACGGTGTATATAACAATTAATTTATTTAAATAATGCATATTCGTAATGTACGTAAAAAGTACAGACAGATTAAAAAAAGAAACGACGAAATAAATCATCAAGAACCAGAAACACAGTTAACAGCTCCTTCCCCTTCCCAAGTTTCAAGGCCGGCAGATTTTAAAGGCCACATTTTTAAGCGTTGTGGACGATTTTCTTGAAAGGAAATCTTTTTATATTTGGTACATTAAAACTATGAAGTACGTTATTTCAAATACGGCTCATTTTATTTCTTAATTATTATATATAAACAATGATGCTGTGAATTAAAAAAAGAAGGGGGCTAACTTCGTCCCTAATTGTCCTAGGACAATTGTTTTTCTTTCTAAATATGTATAAAAATTCATTATTTCTAAATATGAAAAAAATATTTTCTACGGGTAACGGTTAAAAAGTTATTCTAATTGTTTTTAAGCAATAAATCGACATGTTTTGCAAAATAATTTTACACTATTATGAATAGATAATGAAGTTATGAATATCTGTAAAAACTCAACATTTATGACTTTATTTGCAATTTTCTAAGCAACAAATAAGGATAGACATATGCAGCAAACGCCGTATTGAAGTTTTTTATATGGATTATGAGTTTCTTATTCCCAAAGTTGTTTAAAATGCTTCACTTTTTAGTAATAGAAGAAAAAAGCGAAAATTTACCGTTTTTTGATCTTCATTTGTTTATAACTATATATATCGTCAAAATCGGCTGCAGGAAACATATAGGTTATTAATATAGATGTCCATACTACTGAAAAAATTTAGTTTCGGCCTGGAGGGAGATGTGTCACGAGAAAAATCTTATTTCTCTGGACTATAGATAAATATGTAAATAAAGTTAAACAACTTTATACTGGAAACTATTCGTTAAAAAATCCTCTGTAAAATCGCTATGAGGTTATTTTATTGTAAAATGAACGAAAAAAGTTATAACTTTCAGAAGGAAACTTGACAATAAAAAGTAATAGATATAAAATTGTAGAAAATTTAACTTGCTGCATTTTATGTGTAATTAAATTTTCTGTATGGTTGCTAGTTTATGAGATACAGCGCGAAAGCCTTTTGTACCCCTTTTTCCAAGATGGCGGTCGGAGGACAAGTGTGGCGACCACACAAACTTGAACTTAAGCTTCTACTGAACCGCTTTACACATTAAAAAAATAAAATTGACTCCTCTAAGAAATGCAACAATAAATGTAACATTTCAATGGACTAGACGACTTAAATTTGATAATTTAAAATCAAATCGTTATTTAGTCCATAACATTTATTCAAATCAACTGTGTAACAAACGAAGATGTGCGCTTGGCTTACCACCGTGCAATTATTTACAACTAAAGTTTGGCTCGGTCGTCGTCATATTGTGAAAACTGAGCCAACTAAAACAATGTAACGGGACGCGTTTGGTGGTGTGAAAACTCATAAGCAATATAATTAACACGCGACGTTACTCTAAATTAATTAATAACACGCAACGATACTCAAAGGAAAATTTAAGGATGAGGAACTTCTCATTCGGAAATTGAAACCAACCGATGTGCCATTCGAATTTAAACGACATTAATATCTGATTCATGTTGCACGCACTAGACACCAAGACCTATTCTTGAATTTTTGCGGAGTGAATATAAAAAATAATTGTTTCCCTCACGGTCAACTGTGCGCAGGTAGGTTATTCTGGGCTAATTAGCAAAATACAAGGAAAAGTTATTTACCAGCAATTTTATTACTGGAATTGAATCTTATGAGTGTGTATATTAATAATATAGGTATGCAAAGTCCGTAGATAGTGTCCTACTTTTTTTATAAACAAAATGGTGCCGGAAAATCATGTTTGTTTTTTCAATTTTTGCTCTCTAACTTCAAAGATTTTAACTTTACACCAAAAACACCCAAATAAAAATTCAGCGCAATTAAATTTTGCATAGAGACGTGTTTTTTCCGATTTACTTCGATGAAAACTTTTCCCGGAAAATGCGGGGTTTTCCAACAAAATCTTTAATTTTCAACTAAAATTTTAGATAAGTAATTGTTTATTAATAATTAAATGACTTGGTAATATAAAAGTTCCTTCCGTATAGATTACAATTCCAGAAGCCGATGGAAATTAAGTGAACAGTTTAGCAACAATTGAATTGTTAATTACAAATTAGGTTTAAAAATTATGATCCTATTGTTCATATCTTTGACGTAAATGCCCGTCAACTTTGACCGGTTGTATCTCAGGAACCACTCATCAGAATTTTTCTTTTAAAAGAAGCGTCCTGCCGTTTTTTTACCAATACCGTTTTTATTATTTAATTTACTTTAATATTTCCCGAGATATTCTATTTGGTTATAAGCCAAAAAATTGTTTATAATTTTTAAATATTCCTGAGGCCGCTTAAATAGTCCAATTTCAATTTTGTAAAGCAAGTTAGATAGGTACAGTGTATTTTTATTCAAAATTCATAGTTATTATTATGTATCATCATTATTGTGGTCATTACACACCGAGAGAAAAAAATTATTGACATAAAGAGACTTTATTAATATTTAAGAAATATCGACTTGGCATATTGCCTAAGAAATATATCTTTGTATGTAAGATATAATTTTCTAAAATATTTCAAATAAATTCTACTATAGCCAAAGAAATATATCTTAAACATGATTGAACTATCACTTTCTGGCAAACTTCAAACCCATTTATCAGAAAGAAATTACACTTGATGTTAATTAATTTTATTAGTCATAAAAATATAATTTCTACACATTAGAAAACTATTCTTTCTGAGCAATAATATTTCTTAGTAAGGAATATTATTATTTTACTATTAATAATTTATTTATTTAATGTTAAGAAATATATTTCGCAGAGATAAACGTATATTTAGAGTTAAGTTAATATTTCTTGAAAATAAAGTGATATTACATACGGCGAAATAAATCATTGTGTTAAGGTAAAATCATTATTTATTAATAAAACAAGATATAAAACGTTATTATTACATACAAATATTTTCTCCAACCTTAAACCACTGGCTTATACACAACAATAAAAGGTAGGAGAGGCAAATCCAACTTCCTCAAATTTTCCTTCTTTTGTTAATAGCATTTTGTATATCAGCAATTCACTAAAACAAAATCGTTATGTAGAAAGAGTAAACTTACTTTAATAAAATTTTTTTTATAAAGATATAGATATTTATTTTGACAAATTTAGGAAATACAAAAAAAACAAATACACGGCCCCACGTAAGAACTATTAATACTAATAATAATCAATCATATTTAGTTCAAACATATGGCATTATTTTTAACCTACATATATTTGTTTATTTTTTTCTTTTTTTTAATGAAATATTAATTATTTATCTGTATAATATTAAGTCACACAATAAACATTGTTAGCTAAAACAAGAGGGAAAATTCAACCAATGTAAAACATTGAACCAGACATAATAATATGTAATTTTCTTAATTTTTATAATCTAAGAGAGGCAGCATACCTAATCATTAAGAAATTTTATTACGGGAAAGTATTATTCGTTTACATCTAAGTCATTTAATACATATTAACTAATTCACGGTTTTCGGCAATAACATTCCTTAACCATAAACATATATTTCTTTTAGACTAACTGATTTCTTTATCTCAAATAAATTAACAGAAAAAATCCTCAGCGTTGCACCCGCCATGTTTGATATAGCGTTATATTGTATATTTTTATAGAAGACGATACATTCAAGAAACCTATTATAGTTGATACATAAGTATACACATTTTTAAAAAGGTACTTACATGTATGAAGTTCTGGAAGGTCCCGCAGTTGGTTAATAACTCCTTTCTTAATATTGTTCTGAAGCTATATATTATATCATTATGTCCCAGCTTTAAATTGTGGCATATTTCCCAGTTAGAATAATAAGCTCCTTTATTTCAGAGTCGTCCATCATTATACCTAAAAAGCATATAAAGATACTATTATATTACTTTTTTAACCATTCGGATACGCAACAATATTATTATTACATCTTAAATTACTCAATTTACTTTTATTTAATACCTATATATGTACATACCTTCAAAATATCCGTTAATTTTTAAAGTACACCAATAAATCCAACATCCATCTATATAAACATGAACATATCACGCCATCTTGACAAACACTGACGACTAAATCATAAATAGTTAATCTGCGCAATTCTTTTGTGGAAGAAAATCTCTTTGCAAGGAACATTTCGGCATTAATGACAAAGTTTTTATTTTATAACCACAGTTACTACAGAGGGTATTTCTGAAGAATTATTTCTTGTGGTTTAAAATATTTATTTAATTGCAAGAAAATTTCTTGTTCACAAATATAAATATGCATTAACTTAACATTATATTTCTTATACTGCAAAATATTTGTAGTTTTCAATTTAAGAAATAAAAACTTTAGGATAAGAAAATTAAATGTAGCCATTAATGCATTTCTTAGTATTGAAGAAATTATCTGTAAGAAATTATTGAGTTGTGTTTAAAAAACTCGTTTCTTTATATGTGAACCGGTATGTTTAAGTTAATAGGATATGTTAACTTTTAAGAAATATTGCTCAAAGAAATCGGTGTTTTAGGAGAAAAGAAATTGTTCTCTCGGTGCAGCTACCGCAAATTTTTAATTAACAATTCAATTGTTGCTAAACTGTTCATTGAATTTCCATCGGCTTTTGGAATTATAATCTATACGGAAAGAAATTTTATATTACCAAGTTATTTAATTATTGATAAACAATTACTTATCTAAAATTTTAATTGAAAATTAAAGATTTTGTTGGAAAACCCGTATTTTCGGGGAAAAGTATTTATCGAAGTAAATCGGGAAAAACACGTCTCTATGCAGAATTTAATTACGGTGAATTTTTATTTGGGTGTTTTTGGTGTAAAGTTAAAATCTTTGGAGTTATAGAGCAAAAATTAAAAAAAACACGATTTTCGGGTGCCATTTTGTTTATAAAAAAGTAGCACACTATCTGCGGACTTTGCATACCTATATTATGCTTTGCATACCTACTAATAAAATTGCTGGTAAATAACTTTTCCCAAAAATGGACTATTCTCCGATAATCTGCCCAGACTAGGTATACACTGAGGGCTTGTTTACTAATGAAATTAAAAAATTTTAGTATGTAGTTCCAAAATGACACAAAATCTAGGCATCGGGTAAAAAAGTTTATTTGAAGAAAGTGTATTTTTTTGTTCTTCTTAATGGCGGTACAGGCTCGTTTTTTAAATATTGTATTTAATTACAGAGTAATTTCCACATATTAATATAGTTTTTAAATTTGGCTCTGTACTGTAATTCTTTATTATATTACGAATACGTGTGCCAAATATCTCGAAAAATATTCAAAATTAGAGCCGCAATCTTGGAACGCGTTTTTGCTACATGTTGATCGCTACTGTTTCCTCTTAAGAGAGTTTTATAAAAGCATAAATCTCTAATTTACTTCTACATTATTTATAGAGGACTATCGTTAAATTCTTGAAATTAAAAGGCCGGATGCGAATAAATATTTATGCATTGTTCATTTCAGTAGGTACACAAGTGGTTTGATATACCTTGCACATTTAGAGAATTGAAATATACATTACATCCGTGTATTTCGAAAACATGTATATCCTGGAAAATTGCGATGCAATTGTTCTCGCAGTGAAACAAAGGAGAGATAAAAGTTCCTATAAATTGCTTTTGAATAAATCGAACAATAGACATCGGTTATTTGGAACTAAAACTATAACGATGTAACTCATGCTCGCTTTAGATAGTACAACTTGATCCGTTTTTATTAAACGCCTTTCTTTAGTTTAATAGTTTGCGTCAAATTTTTAGACGTTAATTTGACTGCCTTTTCTTCAATGCAAATGAATGAAAATTTGCAGACATATTATGCATTCGCGCGAACAGTACACGAATAGTAAATAAAAAAAATTATGTTTATTGACAAGAAAGCCAGTGGAATTGCATCCGACACACGAAACATATAGAAGTATCAGCAGACCAAAAAGCAGATGAACCGACGACATAACTAGTCGAGGAAATGAAGCTGAGAAAATGGCAAAACCTCGCAATTTTTTCGTCCAGCATCGATTTGTACAAAAATTTGTGTGTGTGTGTGTGTGTGTTTGAAGAGTTGGCTTGGAAGCTAGTCCTTTAGCCACAGAATGGTAGTAAAGGTTATTGGTTTTTAAATAATATATCCAACTTTAAAAAGAAAGTTACATATTAGCTCAAATATTTCTCTACTGTCTAAAGAAAGTAAATGGGTGATGTTTATGGGAGTCTGAATTTTAAGATCTGTTAATTTTAAATAGAGCTGATCTGTTTCAGACTTATGTTTACCGCACTTGAAAAGAATATGGTTGATGTCACATTGTGATATATTATCACATAAGCATAACCCAGAAGGGATAATATTTAACTTAGCTAAGTGAGCTGGGAATGCGCCGTGATTGGATTTCAGACGAGTTATTGTCGCTGTAGTCTTCTTCGACATTGCGTATTTAAAAATATAGGAAATATCTTGTGGTAAGGTAGGGTGGATAGTATAATACTGATTATTTGAGTTCGCTGCTATTTTTTTCCATTTTTCTTTCCATTTTAATAAAGTTGTGTTATTATAATGTAGCTGTAAGTCATCCAGTGTGAATATAGGTAAATATAATCCAGCATGAGTAGCATCCTTAGCAAGCTGGTCAACCATTACATTTCCCTTGATGCCGGTATGACTTTTTACCCAAATAACTGTAATATATTTATTATATATTTTATTTTTGATGGCACACAGAATACTATTTCTTTTATGTTGTGTCATATTTGAGTTTAATTCTTTAATGACCGATAATGAATCTGATAATATAACTGCTTTATTTAATTTGTGTGAATTTAACCAATCTAACGCTTTTTCTATTGCTACCGCTTCAGCGGTATATATTGAACAATGTGATGGAAGTTTAATTTTCAAGGATTCGCTTTTATGTGGAATGTAAACTGCACAGCCTGTGGCACCATCCTCTTTTTTGGAACCATCAGTATACATTATAACGTGATCATTATAGTCACTCAATATGGATTTAAGTAAGACAGAATTTATTTCTGTAGATTCTGTGAACTTTGGTATAATGACTTTTGGTTTATTTAACATTACCTGAAAATCACCTCTATATATTGGTAATCTTTTTTCCCTACCATAGATGTTAGAATAATCGTAGGTTTCTAAGAAAGCATCAGCAAGTGGGGGAGAATTTTTTATGCGCCAATAATTATTTGAAAGATTTTCAGTTGATAACTCATACAGTTGTCTAAGTAGATTATTATTGTTTAATCTTAACTTCAAAATATGTTTAATTGCCATCATTTCTCGACGATTTTGAAGAGGCATTTCGTTACTTTCAGCAAGTAGAACAGGGCTAGGAGTAGACTTCATAGTGCCCAAGCATATTCTAAGACATTTGAACTGAATGCGGTCTACAGTCAATAAATGTGTTTTACTGGCAGCACCATACAGAATGCAACCATAGTCTACAATAGATCGCACGTAGGCTCTGTAAAACATCAGTGCAACTTTAGGGTCAGCACCCCATCTACGATTAGTGACACATTTAAGGATATTAATACCTTTTTCACTTCTGCTTTTTATATATTTAACATGTTTTGACCATAAAAGTTTCGGATCAAGAAGAATGCCAAGATATATGTATTCTTTGACAATAGGTATATCATATCCAGACAGTTTTATTTTGTCAGGCGTATGAATCCTATGTCTAGTGAATATCATTATGGCTGATTTGTCAGGGGAAATGGTCAGCGCATGATTTGTTACCCAATTATTAACCTTATGCATGATGAAGTCCAGAGCCTCCAGGCAATCAGTATACGAGTTACGCTCTGTATAGATGCATATGTCATCGGCGTATTGAATTCAATTAATTGAATTATCAAAAATGCCATGAATACTTGCTGAAAATATGTTGAACAATAGCGGACTTAAAACTGATCCTTGTGGTAGACCTGTATGAGCTATTCTAGGACCATGTAGTTGGTTTAAATGATCTTTAATATATATAACACGATTATTATAAAGATGAACAATATTAGAAGCTATATTTTGAGGTAATCCCATATCATAAAGTTTTTTATGCAACATGGTTAAATCAACAGAATCATATGCCCCTTTTAGGTCTAAAAACAAACAAGCAAGATAGTTGTTTCTGGAAAACGTCATTTGAACGTCTGTGACTAAATGTGATATTGCATCAAGTGTTCCAACACCAGACCTAAATCCATATTGTGTACTTGGGAGAATACTATAATGTTCTATAAGCCATTCTAACCTAGTCTTAATCAGTCTTTCGAATGTCTTACATATGCAAGACATTAATGATATCGGTCTATAAGAAGAGGAGAGTGTTTTATCTTTATTAGGTTTGAGAATTAAACATATAACTATTTCTTTCATATGATCTACATATTTTCCATTGAAAAGCCAATCGTTGAAAACTGTTAGTAGACTTTGTTTACCTATAAGAGGTAATTCATATATAATGTTATAAGTAATTTGATCGCGCCCCGGAGCTGAGGAATTAGAAGACTTGAGTGCAGCCTCAAATTCTTCCATATCAAAACTTTTCTCGAAAATATTGTATTTATAAGTTTGACTGTTATTCTGAATAGGAAGATCAACATATGGCGGAGCAAATTTGTCGAGTAACTGTTCTATTAGTTCATTTGATAGAGGATATCTTCTTGAGTGATAATTTTTATTCACTAGTTTATTAACAAAATTCCAAATTTTACTGATGGGAGTGTTTTTGTTTAAAGTATTGACAAAGTTAATCCATGAATTTTTTTGTTTGTTTGTAAACAAAAGTTTACTTTTGGCTTGAATATGTTTATATTTAATATAGTTTTCAAAATTCGATACTTTTTTGTAATTTTTGTATGCAAGTTTCCGAGAATTTATCATATCTTTACATTCATTATCCCACCAGACTGGAGTTCTAGTTTTTGGCTGAAAAGAGTTTTTGATATTCATAGAATATGAGGCAGCATCGTCAATTGTCTTTAAAAGGAAGTCAAAACGATCCTCAGAAGTGATATTATCAAATATATTTTCAGCCAATATTTTTTCTATATGATATTTAAAGATATTCCAGTTTGCCGAAGACTCTTTCCATTTAGAGGAAGGAATTATTGTGCATGGTTGATATTCAAGATCAATATTGATTAGTATAGGTAAGTGAGTTGAACCCAGGGTATCAGGGACAGGATCCCATGTAGTGTATCCAATTAGATTGGATGTAACGAGGGACAGATCCACCATTGATAGAAGTTCATTGGGTCTTGTTACTTTGGTCGGTCTACCGTCGTTTAGCAAAACTAAATTACCGTTATCTAACGCGTCCACTATACACTTACCCTGAGCGGAATCTTTCAAGGAACCCCACCTACTGTGGTGTCCATTGAAATCCCCACCAACAAAAACCTTACCGCTAAATTGACTAAAAAGTTTTTCCCAATCTCTACAAGTAACTATTACTTTAGGAGGTTTATAAATGCAGACAACTACTAGTTTTATTTGTTCTATAAAAACTGCACACGTTTCAATACCTTTATTAAAGTTTTTAGTTACTTTAACCTCAGTAAAACAAATATTATTTGATATGAGGATGGCTACACCACCAAAACCATCAGGTCTATCAGTTCTGACAATGTAATAACCTGTTAAAGCAAAATTTTTATTTTGAGAAAGCCATGTTTCATTATGTAAAATGACATCAACTACATTGTTTTCAAGATAACTAAGTAAACTAGGTTTATGTTTATTTATAGATTGACAGTTCCACTGAAGTATGCTAAACGTCCTATTATTCCCCATCACTTTCAGTATTTATTAGGTTGCCTAACATTTTTTCAATTTCTTCCTTTGTATTTTTTTGTAAATTGGGTAAAAATATTTTAGGGTTAATTTTCTTGATAATATTTTCGATCAAAGCTGGGATTTCATTAATTATTTTACATTCTATTTTTTCTTTGTAAGCCATAAACTCGTCCCGGTAGGGATTGGGGATTATGGGTTGGGATATGGTATTTTTAGTTTTGTGAGATCTTGGAAAAGTTGGAGGTTTCTCGGTCGCAGTAGGAGAGACAGCTTTACGCTTGTTTCCTGATCTTTTAAAAGCAGGTAAATATGATTGATTTTGATTTGAGCCTTCATGGACATTGGGAGTTAAGGAGGGAAAATTTTCTATAGTATTTAAAATATCGAATCTATTATTTGTAGTTATCTTGGCGTATGACGGATTATTAGCTATGGCTTCTGCCTCTCTAAAAGTAGTATTTTCAAAAGCCATGATTGATTTTATTTTGTATTGATGTTTAAATGTAGGACACTGTTTAGAGAGAGAGTTGTGTTCAGAGGAGTTGCAATGTAAACAGAATAGTGAGTTAGTACATGTTTCATTATTATCGTGTATTTGACTACAGTTTTTGCAACGATTTGTTGTTGATTTGCATTGCCGAGCAGTATGGCCGAACCGAAAGCAAAAAAAGCACTGAACAACTGGGTATATATACTGTTCAACATTAAATCTAACCAAGTCTAATTTAACAGTCTTAGGAATGCTATTTCCTTCAAAAGTTAATATTACCATCTGGCGAGGAACAAGAATTGTTTCGTTATCAGAATCGATTATTTTCCTTTTCAACCTTTTTACTTCGATAACTTTTTTATCCGAAACAATATTTTCCAAAATATACTTTTCTTCCAAAAACGTATCACATTCTCTGATTATTCCCTTTTTTTGGACAAAAAATGATGGAATATACGCGACAAGTTTATTGCTCTTAATAAGCTCGTGATCGACTAGATAATTTGCGCAAGTATAAGTTTTAAAGATTACCTTCACCTTATTTCTACCTACAGCTTTTATGTCTTGTACATCATGTTTGAAAAACTGATTCTTAAATAAATAGTGACCGACGCGGACTGCCGTTAAATGAGTCAACTGTTTATCTATCGACTCACAAAAAACATAGTAAGGGCCTGAATCGTTTGGTTTATACCTATGATTTAAATTTATATATGTTTTTTCTTCCGTATCCATTGAGGATGTATTACTCTGGGGTGGTTCAGCACCACCCCTCGAGTCACTCATAATAGTAAATATTTAGATCCTACCTTATACTTGTAGACTGGCCTATTTCTATATTTAAATAAATTACCCACAAATTTATTAATAACACTAGTCAAGGACACCGGCACAGCTATCGATATCGATACACACCTGTTCACTGTCCAACGAATACTGTACAAAAAATTTTTTTTTTTGGATTTAAGCTTATTACACCCTCTAGTTCATTTTCTATATTGAGCCGTTTTACGCTTTTGGTTTTTTAAGGGTGAAAACTACCCTTATTTGTAAAAAATTATATAATAACATTTTAAACTTTAATATTGTCAACATTTGGTTTTTATTAGTTACATAATGATTGTTTTATGCTTTAAGATATACTGTCATAATATTTCAAATCTTAAAACCACCCTTGGTGGAGCTATATATAAAAAATTTACTTATCCTAAAAGAATAATTTCGGCTTGCATCTAATTACATAAAAATTTGGGATTAGGATCATCTCACCCTGTACTTCATATTCTATATCATGCTTAAGGGCATTGATTATTTTTAGGGGTGTAAACTACCCCTTACTGTCAAAAATTATATAAAACATTGTAAACTTTAATATGGGTAAAATTTAGTTTTGATTGGTTAAATAATGATTGTGTTTTATACTTTAGGATATAATATCATAATATTTCAACCCCTAAAAACCACCCTTAATAACATTAGAGTTTTTATAAGTAGATATTTTAATAGATCTATACAAAAAAAGTACAATTAAAGAATTACAAAAACATTTATTTACACAAAAATACGAATTTACAAATATGTACAAATACAAATACAAATAGTTTTTTAGTCATATTCCAGTATACGAACCGGTTCTGTGGTATTATACATGCATTGAAAATTATCCATAAGCGGGATATCCAAATTTTTCGAAAAAAAAAATCGTTTTATAAACATAGCTCCTTCATTTTTGGCGGTAAAAAGTTTTTTCAAAAATGACTTTGTAGAATTTTTGAAGGGTTATAAGACTGTGTAAACTAAATTAAGCAAGATTCCTTAGTTTTTAATTAGGGCGGGTTTAAATTGCTCGAATAAGGGGGTGTTTGCCTCGTAAATAGAGGGTTTAAACAGCTATATCTCGTTAGCTGTTCACTGTAATGAAAACTTATGCACAAGGAGAATTTTAGTTGTTGAATAAATTACAATTTAGTAATCTATCATTTTTTTCGTACCTCCAGTATTTTCGGAGATATTTTGAAGTAAAATGGGAAATTCCAAAAAATTTATTTTTCTTTAAACTCCAATTTTTCTAAAATTAGGCCTTTTAAATAGGTAAAAATTCTTGGGTGTATTGATAATATAAATATAAAAGGAATTACAGAAAGATGAAGACCAATTTTTAATTGAGAGGGTAGTTAGGGGGTTGTTTTCACTGATTTTTTTCATAGAGATAAGCAGGTACCGCCCTTTTTTTGATCATAAGTCGCTTAATTTTGAAGCTAGGAACTTTTTATTATTATTTTTTGAAGGACCTAATCTGTATGCTTAAAAAAGATTATTTAAGTTTTCCGCGAAAAATGCAAAGTTTTTCCGTTATTTTACTTTGAATATTTCAAATTATGCATTTGACGAAAAAAGCTAACTTCTAACATGCCGTATCTCGGTTTGTATTGGTCTTAAAGATATTACAGAAAAAGAATTTGGTTTGTGTTACTAAAAGATACAATTTTGATTTTTACAGTTTTTTTGATTAAATGCATATTTTTCGAGGTATTCTCAAAAAACCCTCTAAAAAAGTCGATTTTTTCGTCGAAAAACTGTTACTTTCAAGCGCGAATAACTCGAAAAATATTAGTTTTACGAAGAAAATGTTAAAAACATTTTTTCTTAGAATTACTTTTTACATCGATTTATATGGTTAAAATGTAATAAAAAATTCCCACCCCCGAGATGGGGTGGCAACCACCCCCAAGGTCTTAGCGTACAGCGGCATGATATACAGTGCTAGTCAAAAGTCCGTACCCCCCCTCGTATCTTTTGAACGGTTATACCTATAATAGTGAAATTTGGAGGGAGGAAATAAACGGACGTAGGCTTCTTAACTAGTCATGACAGGTGACGTAATTATGACAGATTACTTTACAGCGCCACTGTGACAGATAATTTTTAATGGGACCTTATGGCAAGTGATACTTCGTTCGAAAGGTATTAAAAATACCTATTCAGTCATACTAATTTTGTTTGAGTTTAAGCTAATTTTGATGAATAAATGAAATAAATATAAAATTGTACTTTCTCATTTAATTAATAAAAATTCAAAATTCCGCATATAATTACTTGTCAAAAGGGTTGACGTTGACGTAAAAAGTACTAGAGAATTGAAAAACGTCAACTTTTTTGACAAAAAAAACATAGGCGGGCATTTGAATTTTTATTAATTAAATGCCAAACTACAATATTATATTTAATTAATTTATTCACCAACATCAAAATCAACTAAAATCCAAAAAAATTAGTATGACTGAATAGGTATTTTGAATACCTTTCAAACGAGGTATCACTTGCCATAAGGTTCCATTTAAAATTATTTGTCACAGTGGCTCTGTAACGTCGTCTGTCACTATTACGTCACCTGTCATGATTAGTTAAGAAGCCTACGTCCGTTTTTTTGATTCCTCCAAATTTCACTATTATGGGTATAACTGTTCAAAAGATACGAGGGAGGTACGGACTTTTGACTAGCACTGTAGAAAATGATCCTTGGACTATTCCCTACGTTCTGTGAAAATTTCAAGTAAATCCATGCTGGACGAAAAAATTGCGAGCCAAAATGCTTCATTTACTCGACTAAAAGAGAATTGCTGGACATTGAATAAAAAGGTCATTAGATAGATATCTAGCAATGACAAAAACTTAGGAAGGCCTCTTTACTTCACGACATTTATCATTCAATAAATTTCCTTTTCGTTGACTTATTTTCTTTTGTATTTACACACTGTGACATATTATATTTTCTTTTCCTTTATTCATTCAAGTTAGTACAAACTTATCAGTCTTTCAACTATTTTCTTTTAAATCTCTTTCTCTGTTCATCTCCGTATATCTTGTTTTGTCTAGAGTTTAAACCCTTAAGTACTAACACACCGTCTCTCAGACGGCATCGTTTGTTTAAAGTGGGATATTTCCCTTCCTAGAAAATTTTGAAGGTCACCCGTTTATGACTTTTCAAGTTGGGTTGTTATTTAGTAGTAATGAATTCGGAAATTTGCGGCAGGTTGTTATTTAAAAGATATTTAGACTCAAAGTGTGATTTCCGTCTAATAGACGTGGTGTTAGTGTTTTTGCCCAGATCATCATTAAACATAATGTGCCCCAGTTCGTCAAAAAGACCAAATAATGGGATAAAGATTATGAGGAAACTCTTTTGAAATGACTTGGTGACTGGTAAGGTAGGAGACGACATAAGCAAAATGGGACCAATTTGTGATGAAAATGTTGCCACTGACTAACATTGCTACAAATTTTAGTAACTGTCAGTTTTTTTTTGTTTTAACATTTTTTAAAAACTTTTTATTTTTCTTTTTATTACTCTTTGTTTAACTCGATTATAAATTTTTATCAAGATTGTTTAATTTTTTTTATTTTTACTACACTTTTTTTCAGGAATAAAAAGTCGCACAAACAATCCTTCCATTCTTGTTATAATGTTTTTTATTTTAATAAATACAGAAAAACTGGATCAATTGCTGTGTTTTTTAGATAAGTAATAATTTCAGTAAGTCATTGAAATATTTTTTTGCATTAAAATATTTAACAAAAAAAAATAACCAGTAAAATGTTAAACCCGTGTGTCAGGCGGGTCGTTAGTGTTTACGTCATTGATTTAAGATGTTAATACTTAAAGGTTAATAATCCTAATGTTCTTCATTAATTAAACTCTAAAATATTAACTCTTATACCCTCGTATAGTGTGTTATTTAACTAAACATAATTTATATCTATAAAATGACAATAATCCCATTAAACATACGGTTTAAGGATAAACTCCATTCCAAACCCTCTAAAAATATTCGTATCGCTTCGAACACACGCAAAAATCAATTCTGTCGGCAAAAACAAATTAATTGAAGTCTTTAGCCAGTTATCTATTCAATCCGGCTGTTCCCACTGTACTGCTGACGCATTGTTTTTCTACAACCCGACCATTTTGCTGTATGCAATGTTCTCTCAAAATAACGCTTGCTTACTTTGTTTGGTTAAAATATAGGGCAAATGGAAAATTGTTTATCTTCTTGTCACTTTTCATATTAGCGGTAGTTGATATAATAGTGACACGTGTCAACTCTGAGTAAATTTAGATTTAAAATTAGAGGTTTGCGTAAATATTTTTTACGCATCAAACAAATTTTCTTCTTTAATTACGCATATTACGAATTAGTATGTTACTATAAGGATATTATATCACAGTAGCCATGAAACAACCGCAAAACTATTTTAATCAACTATCTAAAATCTCTGTCTAAAAAGACTAAATCATCCGCTCCCAAACGTAGGCTGCCCTAAGATTTTGTCACTTCGCTCTAACTTGTTTTGTTTTAGTCAATTTCGAACAATTCTCTGTCGTTAGTTCATCTGCTTGGCGGCCTGCTTCCACTTCTGTACGATTCGTCTTTCGGATGCCAGTCCACTTTCTTTTTTATCCACTACTCATCCGTCATTCTTCATGTCCGGCCCAATTCCATTTTAGGTGCAAAATAGCCTCATACGCCCTCGTCTTGTTCCTGACCACTTATTTTGAATTCGGTCGTAATTTATTTTCTTCTTCTTCTTCTTCGTCCTCTTCTTCTTTTTCTTTTTCTTCTTTTTCTTCTTCTTCTTTTTTTTCTTCTTCTTCTACGACACTACAGCCCAAATTAAGACTTAACTTCCTTTATTTTTTGCCTCCACCCTTTTTTTTTCTGTGGCTGCTCTTCTCCATATACGTACTCCTAAAAGTGCTTGTTCGTCCCTGTTTACTGTGTCTTCAAAGCGCTTTCTTGGCTTTACAATCGGTCTCTTTCCCTGCATTCCTTTCCCTTTTGGTAGCCTATCCTCTCCCATTTTTATCATATGTCCGGCCCATTGCAGCTAAAATACAAAGACAAAAAAATAATAGACAAAGACTAGGAAAAATAATCTACAATAGATACTCTGTGTGAATCAGTGAAGCAAGTTATCGGAGAGGCCTTAAAATTATCATTTCAGACAAATTGGTTGGGCACATTGTTACAATCACCATTACCACCTGACTCGTTAAGTCCACTGCTCTTTAATATAATATTGGACGAAATAATAGAAGCAGTACGTAAAGGTCATGGTTACAGAATGGGGAACAAAGAAATCCAAATATTGTTAATCGCCGAGACAGAAGACGATCTCCAAAGATTAACACACATCTTCAATATAACAGCCAAGAAATACAATATGATAATATCAGCAAAAAAAACCAAATGTGTGTAGAATTGTAAATATTTTATCTTAATTTTTAAGATACCCTGTATATAATATTTCTTTAATTTACAAACACGAAACGAGCGGTTGTCGGCGAGGCTCTAATGCACAGATGGGTGGGCGTATCTAATCGAGGGGTAGTTTAGTGAGCAGATTCTGTTAATTTTTAAGACATAAAAATAACAAAGTAGAGCCCTTTGACCCAATTTTTATTACTAATAGGCTAGTTCCCAGGAAAGCGAATTAAACCATGAAAAGGGGAAGATTAGCATTAAGTAAAAGAATTTTGGTTGTGTGGGAATATACAGTTAGTCTATATTAAGATCACAGCGACGACAGACGTGCTATTGGAGTCTATTCTGAGATTCGAACTTAAGAGGTTGTACTGAAGCTATTTTCTTGTGGCATTTTTATAATCAAGTATATTCAAATGGGAAATAAGCCACAATTTTACCTAAAAATGATTTTATTAACGTTTCGACGCCCAAGTCGGGTGTCGTTGTCAAAATACAAAATAATACTAAATAAACAAAAATGTTGTTGCTTAGTAAAAAATTCTTCTAAAAATTTATTTAATCTGACTCATTTATATCGGCAATTCAGACACGTATTATACATTTTAAAGTAGACGACTTTAAAATGATATTGCCAATATTGATGAGTTGCGTTACTGGGACGACTTTACTAAAAGATAGTTCATTCGATTACATGAAATCAATCCCAACTCAAGAATATCCGCCACAAAAAATCATAGCATGTGATCTGTCTTTAAAAAGACAACCAAATGCAACGGTGGCACTGAAATTCTCGCGTTAGAGATTCCATAGTAAATCACGAGGGAAAACCAGGAAAACCTCGTGATACTGTCCCGACATCATAAGTATTTGGGTTTACATTTAGTTTACTCTCAAAACTAATACCAATTTCTGACTTGATATTTTAAATTTTAAATAATACTAAAATACGAAATATGTACTAACTAGTGTTGCCCAAATGCAAGACCAAGACGAGACTTAGACAGTCTTGGTCTTGGTCTTGCGCCAGTACACCTGGTCTTGGTCTTGGTCTTGGTATTGCGCTCCCAGTCTTGGTCTTGGTCTTGATCTTGCAGCAAGAGTCTTGCAAGTCTCGCAGTTGCCCGTTAGCCTATTGCGTATCTTAGAACAACGTAACAGAGAGGTACATTTTAAGCTTGAATATCATAGCCATAGTAAAGACTAGCCAAATTAATAAATATCTAAACAACTGACACCGGGTGGGGTTTGAACCCATGATCTAAAGTGATCGCTGTTATGTTCTAACTAACTAAAGTTAAAACTACCTCTTAAAACCCACAAAATTTCATTTGCAAGAAAAATTTCAACCCCTCCCTATTTGGTAAACAAAACATTTATAAAGTAAACGTTTATGAAGTAAACTGTCATTAGTTTTTCGTGCAGAATTACCCATTAAAGTTTGCCATACTTATTTAAAAACATTCTGTATTGATGAAAAACATAGCTAGTTAAAAAAGTACTTACTAAAAAACTTTTTTATTATCCAATATAAGTGAATGAATAAAAAAACATAATGTTAAGAAAATATGAGGCTTTAGTTGGGCTTTAATTTCAGTATGCTATTATTGCATGCTAGAATAATAAGTTAGCATAATGCTAGAATATTCCACAGAGTGAGAAAAAACACAGTTTGATTGGTACACCCGGTATACACTGACAAAATTGACCTGTCTACAACAATATCTATTATTACTGCGATATTTATAAAGAATAGAATAAGACCAAATATTAAAAAAAATCACTTAAATTTAAATAACAACAGGTTTAGGAAATTTGAGACATTAAAAATGGTGGTGCCATGGACGTATAAATAAAGATTGGTGGTGCGTTAATTTCTTGGAGAAGTGTACCTATATCGTTAAAATAATATTTCGGTATTATGTCTACACGATATCCGGCATATCCCCGGCGCTGCATGTCGAAACAAAACTTCCATTTAAAAAATTGAAGAAAATATTCTACAATTTCCCTATTGAAACGCTTTGAAACAGTGTATTGTTTGGATGTCGACCTTTTCGTGTAATGGATTTTTTATCTATAATATTGTATTGTAAATCATAATATATCCATTTGCCGCCGTATTCCATAACAACAAAGAAGCTTTGTTTTTGCTTTGAAAATGGCCAAATTGCAATTTTTGTTATCGCTTAATCCTTGACGATTTGGAACAGTGTGTATATGTATTGTTTTGGGTATATTTTCGTGTACTTAATCTATTCATTGTTTAGCCCATTTTTTCATTGTCCAGTCACCCTTGGCTTATATATAACAAGTGCTGTTGAAAAAACTGAATCTGTTTTCAAATCTATTTTTTGAGTTTGGTTTATTAGAGTTTATTAGGTTCAATTTGTGCATTCGATTCAGAAAGTTTAAATTTTAAATTCTGAAAATATTGCGAAGTGAAAAAAATGAGTGAAATAAAAAGAGAGTAGCTGAGTGGAGCGATGAAAAGAAAAATGAAACAAAAAAAGGAAGAAGTTTTGAAGAAGATAATACCCAAAATTTCTTCATTTTTCCATCAACCAGATTCTCAAAGTGATTTAGATTGCAATGGTAAGTACTAGATCTAGATCTCTATCTACTAATGAAACAATAATTAATTCTTATCTAATTGTCGTCTGTAACAGGGGTGGCCAAGGTCATTGATATTCTTTGATAGAAATTTGAAATTTTTTAGAAGCCGTCATTAAATGCGTATTAAAAAGTTATGCAAAAGAGGTGTTAAAATTTTTTTTACAGAATTTTGTACAGAATATTTATTGAACACGTGTAAATAAAAGTACAACCTATTTGTACTAAATTTAAATATTATAAATTTATTTCACTTCTTTTGATAATTCCTTAAATCTTAGTGAATAAATGGTGACAGCACTTCTTAGTAATTCTTTCAGATGCTGGTTAGTTGGTACTGATGAGTAATTGAATTTCAGGAATTTTAAAGTGGAATAAAATTATTCACACATGTCTTCTTCTTCATGTGCCGTGCTCGATTATCGAGTGTTGGCTATCAAATTGGCTATAGTAATTTTGTTGGGAGCAGCTCGGAAAATGGAAGCTGGAGTTTCTCAAACCACTCTCTTAAGTTTCTAAGCCATGGCGTTTTTCTTCGACCTGACCCTTTTCTTCCGTCTCCTTTGCCATTTATTATTAAATGGATGGTATATTATAACTCTCTGGGTGGCGCATTCTTCTCTAGGTGCCGTCTCCGCTTCGAAGGTTGGCAATCATCAAAGCGATTTTTACTTTTGAGAGTGCGGCTCTAAATAATTCGTTGTTACTACATCCAAACTATGCCCTAAGATTCTTCAGCCATGAGTTAAATCAGCTATTAGCTTCCTATAAATCTTTTTCCTGGATTTTACTTACATAATGAAGTGGAGTATTAGATATTTATCTCCTCTCATCACGTGTCCCATATATCTCAATTTTCTTCACTTAATTGTTAGAAGTACTTCTCTTTTTTATGCATACGTCTGTCTCATTATCTCTACGTTGGTTATTCTATTTACCCATGAGATCTTCAGCACTCTTCGGTACATCCATATCTCGAATGTCTCCGGTCTTCTCACGTCAATTTTCTTCAGTGTCCACGCTTCCATCCCGTAGTATAATACGGATAGCACATAGCACCTCATAGCATGGCCAAAAAAATATTCAAGTTTGCGAGTTTTTACTGTTCTGATGACTTCCCGTAATTTTTTCCCTCCAATGTATAACAACTTCGTTACGAACTCTATCCACCCAACTTATTCGTAGGATCCTCCGATACACCAAGGTTTCAAAGGCTTCCAGGTTTTTGAGAAGGGTATCCGTTAAAGTCTAACCTTAGACACCATACAAGACAGTACACATTCACATAAGTACGGTGTTCCATCGAACATTTTCTAGCACTCCCTTATATCAGTTCTTGAAAAGGGCCCCGCGAAAATCTTTGATACGGGGCCCCTGTGGGGCTAGCTACGCCACTGCTGCTGAGGAAGAATGTATGACTAAAAAATTTTATTTTTACATTATAATAATGACCTCTCAGTACATGTCAAATGTGTCGAGTGTTCTTTTAATGGATATTTTGATTCGTTATGTATATTTATGGTAGAACGTAATGCGCATAAGTCCAATTTTCAAAATTTTTGTTACAATTTTTTTTGTTTCTTATAGAGTATCTAAGAATATAGCCGAACTTATATAATCCCTAAAACGACCCTCAGTTCTAACTGCAAGACGCAAGAGTCTCGCAGGCTTAGTCTTGTTCTTGCTCAAGTCTTGCACGGTAAGTCTTGGTCTTGGTCTTGCTAAAATTAGGCGGTCTTGGTCTTGGTCTTGGTCTTGCGAAAACGCAAGAACAAGACCAAGACTGCAAGACCAAGACCGATTTTGGGCAACACTAGTACTAACTCGATATGTTACTGATTTACTAATTGTGGTATTTTCTTTCTATTGATTTCCTCCTTTAATATGGGTAACCACATCCTACTGCATTCTACCGAGGAATTTGCGACACAATTGGTTTCATTTAGCATAATTAGAGCCGCTTCTTTGATTTTTCTCTTTTTACTATCTGCTTCTTTTAGGACTATACTTGAATCTCTCCACTGAACTCTATGTTCATTATCCATGTGACTCAAGTGTATAGAAAACCAACACACACCAACAGATATCTCAATTACAAATCAAATCATAACATCAACGTTAAAAAGGGAATCATTAAATCCTTATATGATAGAGCCAAAATTACTTGTTCTAACGAAAATTCATTTTTAGAAGAAAAACAATTGTTAACATCTGTTTTATTAAAAAATGATTATCCCATATCGTTTATAAATAAGGAATTGTCAAGAATGGATCGAATGGAACAGAACAACTTAGAACGGGATCCTACAACATTCACAAGAAATAATACGAGGAAAATATCAATACCATATGTAAAAGGACTATCCGAGAAACTTAAAACAATAGGAAATAAATTCAACATATCAACAACATTCAAAACAACAAACACATTTAGATCTATTCTATCTAAAACTAAACCTAACAGTGAACAAGAAAGAACAAAGAATTGTATTTATAAAATACCTTGTGAATGCGAACAATTTTATATAGGTGAAACGTCAAGACCATTAGACGTTAGAGTAAATGAACATCAGTCTTATATAAAAAATAGAGAATTTGATAGATCTCAAATATGTCAACACGCATGGGATAGTGAACATAGAGTTCAGTGGAGAGATTCAAGTATAGTCCTAAAAGAAGCAGATAGTAAAAAGAGAAAAATCAAAGAAGCGGCTCTAATTATGCTAAATGAAACCAATTGTGTCGCAAATTCCTCGGTAGAATGCAGTAGGATGTGGTTACCCATATTAAAGGAGGAAATCAATAGAAAGAAAATACCACAATTAGTAAATCAGTAACATATCGAGTTAGTACTTATTTAGTATTTTAGTATTATTTAAAATTTAAAATATCAAGTCAGAAATTGGTATTAGTTTTGAGAGTAAACTAAATGTAAACCCAAATACTTACGATGTCGGGATAGTATCACGAGGTTTTTCTTGGTTTTCCCTCGTGATTTACTATGGAATCTCTAACGCGAGAATTTCAGTGCCACCGTTGCATTTGGTTGTCTTTTTAAAGACAGATCACATGCTATGATTTTTTGTGGCGGATATTCTTGAGTTGGGATTGATTTCATGTAGTCGAATGAACTATCTTTTAGTAAAGTCGTCCCAGGAACGCAACTCATCAATATTGGCAATATAATTTTAAAGTCGTCTACTTTAAAATGTAGTTGTGGAAAGTATTGGAGAAAACCAGTATCAGCGTTACACTAATCGATGCTATTAAAGAGCTTTATAAGAACACAATAGCAAAAGTTAAAATAGGAAAAGAGGTGTCTAATGGTTTTCAGGTAACAAAAGGACTTAAGCAAGGTTGTTGTTTATCTCCCATACTGTTCAACATATATATCGATGAAGCACTCAGGCACTGGAAGAAGAAGTGTAAAGGGATGGGGCTATCTATTGGGGATGAAACGTTATATACGTTGCACTATGCAGATGACCAGGTAGTTATTGCCCAAGACAAAGAAGACCTGGAGTATATGGCTAGAAAACTAATGGAAGAGTACAAAAAATGGGGCCTCGAAGTAAATGTCCAAAAAACACAATATCTTTGCGCAGGAGGAGAAAATAATCCAGATGATCTCGACTTAGAAGATGAAACTATTAAGAAATGTGACCAATGTACATATTTGGGGGTAAAACTGACAAAGACAGGACGAAGTGATGAAGCCATAAAAGACAGAATAACCAAAGGAAAACAAGTTATAGGTGCGTTGAATTCAGTATTATGGCAAAAAAATATAAGACCGGAAACGAAAAAACGAATATATAATACCATATTAAAACCAGTAATCGTCTATGGCTCAGAAGTGTGGCAGTTATCACAAAAACTTAAAGGTAACCTATTGGCAGTTGAAATGGATTTTTGGAGGAGAGCAGCGGGAAAGTCTAGATTAGAACATGTGAAAAATGAGGACATCAGGAGACAAATGAAAGTACAAAGATCAATTATAGAAGACATCGAAAAACAACAACTAATATGGTACGGACATGTTAGACGTATGGGGGAAGAAAGACTACCCAAAAAGATATTAGAATGGGTACCACCAGAGAAAAGAAAACGAGGACGACCACCAACAACATGGATCCAAGGAATCTCAAAAGCAATGTCAGCAAGAAATCTATCCGAAGAAGACTGGCAGAATAGACAGGCTTGGCGAACGGGAACCCAAAGGCGTATTACGCTGTGAACGGGATATATATATACTTTAAAATGTATAATACGTGTCTGAATTGCCGATATAAATGAGTCAGATTAAATAAATTATTAGAAGAATTTTTTACTAAGCAACAACATTTTTGTTTATTTAGTATTATTTTGTATTTTGACAACGACACCCGACTTGGGCGTCGAAACGTTAATAAAATCATTTTTAGGTAAAATTGTGGCTTATTTCCCATTTGAATATACTTGATTAAGAGGTTGTATTTGGGATAATCATAAGGACGTAATATTGACAAGCCGGTCATATATTAAGTAGATAAACGCGAATGTTTCAAAGACAATTTCTTTTGTGAGAATTCGTAAACTTTTAGTCGCAATTACACCCACTTTTATATTTCGTCAATTTAATAGTATCAATAATTTAGTTATCTATTTTATTAATTAAAACTGTTAAACATCAAACGGAATTTTATTACGATTGTCTTTAAAGAATACCTACACGTATGAAATCTAAATACCCACTACGATGTAAAATAATAAAGCAGGAAGCAAGGATTATATATCTAGGAATATATATAACCAGTTACGGAGATGTTGAAGAGGAAGTAAGACAACAAAGCTTAAAAGCAAGTAAAGCGGCGGATCTCTTAATGACACAATCTGGAAGAACAAACATTTAAGACAAGACACAAAAGCAAGAATCTATAAAGCAGCAATTAGACCAATATTGACATACACGGCAGAGACAAGACCAAACACATCTAAAACGAGACGACTACTAGAAACAACAGAGATGAAAATACTCCGACGAATATCAGGGAAAAGTCTGTTAGATAGGGAGAGAAGCGAAAACATAAGAAGATCATGCAATGTAGAAGACATAGATGGATGGGTGACAAAACGGAAACAGGAGTGGAACGAACACATTAGTACAATGGCAGAGGATAGGATAGTACGAATAGCACGAGATAAGCCACCAAATGGACGAAGAAGTATTGGCAGACCAAGAAAAAGATGGTGCGATAACTTAAATAATTTAGGAGGCTAATATTGAAGAAGAAACAGGCTTCAAAGCCTACATACAAGAAGGAAGAAGAAGAAGAAGAAGAACAAGAAGAAGAAGAAGAAGAAGAAGAAGACCATTACCACCAATTATTCACCACATTTAAAGAATGATCAGAGGAAGTAATAAAAGTATATAAAAAAATGTGTTTTATTTTGAGCATAAAAATTTAATACACATATTTTGTGCTTTATTTATATGTTTTCAATAAATATATTTTCTGTAAAGGAATTTTTTTAAAGTCTTTTTTCTATACCTTAATGTGTATTTATTTGTGACTCCCGAAAAATTTTCAAAATTTGAAAAATTCCTCAGACTATCAAGGAACTTGGCCACTCCTGACTAACGGCAATATCTCAGTTAGTTAATTCCCTATTAAAACGTTAATTAACAATGATTTAATATAACCATGTCACAGACTTGCCCTCTCTAGGATAAACCAAAACACCTCAATCAATAATTTAATAATAACATGTAGCCCCAGTTTGATAAACTAAATATCCAATAACCCGCTTTGCAGAAAATCCGATCAAGATACTTAGGGTTAAGTGTGTTCAAATATTTCAATTATATCGTTTATTTTGGTAACACTAGAATAGTTTACTGGTCATAAATAGCCAGACAATTATATATTTTGCATAATTTTAATATTGATATGTATATAGGGTGAGTTTTATGTATGGAACGCCTCAATTACCTCGAAAATGGCTTGCACGATTTTTATATAGTTTTTGCTGGGTAATGGTTTTCTAATGGAGCTGATAGTATAGTAGTATTTACATTGTTGTCAGATCTTCCGTTTTTCTGACAATCTAATGAAATTTATTAATTTAAATAGACCACACAGCAAATTTTTTGCGTTTTAAAGTCCCTAAGAAATACTGATTATGTTTCATGTAATATTCATTATACTTTAATGCTGTAACTTCGGAGTTATTGCCACAGCTATTTAAAAAAAAATAAAGCAAACTATAATAACTATACAACGTTTTTGATCTCATCAGTCCAACGTGTTGGTGGACGACCTCTGCATCGGGGGGCATCATCTCTTGATCTCCATTCCCGTATCCGCTTTGTCTATCTGTTATCTGTCATTCGAACCACGTGACCTGCCCAGTTCCATCTCAGTGTTAAAATTCTCTCTACTTCATCAGCCACTCCTGATCTTTGTCGTAGCTGACGATTTGGGATCTTGTCTCGTAGTGAAACGCCCAACATAGCACGCTCCATCATCCTTTGAGCCACGACAATTTAAAATCGACAATATGAATCACATATTTCAGAAACCCCGTACGTAACATTTTAATGGAAATTTGGGTTATGTCAAGTATAGGTTGTAAAAGACGCATTTCATCCATATAATTCAGAAACCCCGCCGTTGTTCGACTATTTACTATATTTAGACAATATTGTATTCAACCGTGTAATGCAGAAATCCTGTAAGTACCGCATTTGAGGAGTTTCTGTACTACATGGTGTAAAACGTGAATTATGCGCAGTGGCAAGACTCCTTGGAAAATAATAAATGTCTTATTAGTGTTCTCCAAAATTTATTGCTTCCCAATATTCCAGTTCAAGAGGTATTTTATCTCCATCAACTGACTATTAATGAATTTAAAATTCATGATCTCCATTGTAATGATGTATGTTTATTCATAATGACATAAATTCTGTTCTGCCGGAAACTACACGACACCTGCACATATTTTCGGACGGATGTGCAGAACAGAATAAAAACCATACAATGGTTCGACTATGTGCCGCCCTGGTATCTGCAGGACGTTTTGAAACAATTAATCAATATTTCCCCATTAGAGATCACAGTTTTCTTCCATGTGATAGATATTTTGCTGTAGTCAAACGAAAAATGAAGAAAGCAGATCGGATTTAGGTACACTGTACCTAATGGACTACGTGGAGGTAATAGCAAATGCCAGTCAAAAACCAAAAATTTATAGTTATGTAGTGCACACTGACATGGTAATAGACTATAAGTCATAGTGGCCCTAGTACTATAAGCAAAACTGTCTGTCAGTTGACTCGTATGGTCGTGGAGTTTATAGAGGAATAAAAAAACTTTTGCCATTGTATCCTTCATGCGCTTTATGCACGATTCAAGAGAACCTGGTTATGTTATCTTACGTGATTTTATTGACTCAGCTGTACAGTTTGAATATCAGTTAAGTAGGACCAACTCAAAACAAAGACACAACGGAGAGAAGAAACATGGTTCGATGAAGAATGCAAACAAGCTATACAGGAAAGAAATGAAGCACATAAGAATTACATACTCAGACGCACTAGAGAGAGAAAAACAGAATTTGAGAACAAAACGAAAATGGTTATTCATTTTTGATTTACATGTTTACTCTGATTGGAGTACGAAGGGAACCATTCTCGTTGGAACTTTACCGCGCTGAGCAGATGGGACGTTCATTATAAATTGTAAAATTTCCTCATCTTTCTTAGTCTCAGCATCAGTTATGGCTTGCAAATTGTAGAAGCCTCGGAGGTGTTACCAGAGAAGGTTCCCATTGTTTTCAATCTGATGGGATGTAAAGTAACATTTTTTGGTGTTGTTTTATGTGCTATTAGATTGAAAACTTAGTGTTTTAATGGTAGTTGCCGCTAGGGCATCCCTGCCATTTCGTTCGTTGCAATGCGTGACTGCACGCCGGGGTTTGTTCTGATTGGATCAGATAGAGCAGCGTATGTGCCTCCTGATGAGAGACTAATAAGTTTCAAAACCGGTAGAGGTGCTTGCTGCACTCTCTGATTGAACTAGAATAATGATGCGGCTGTAGTTTCGTATTGCAACGAAATTGAAAATGGTTATTCATGTTTGATTAACAATAACAGTTAACAGTACTAAGCTAAGCGCTATTAGCTGCTACCTCTCGGACGTTATTAGGTTAAATCGTTATTTTTCTAAATAAAAAGAATTATTAGGAATTTAATTACCATGGCTTTATTCTGATTAGTACCTATAGATTCTTCTAAAGTTTTTATGAAAAATGTTTAATCATATTTATATTTCACAAAAAGGACTGATGCTTAAGGTAAATATTTTACACAAATATTAAACCGATATACCGACATAAATAATTACCTACATTCATGATACTCATGCGAAACAAAGAAACGACTAAAACGACATCTAGTACCTAAAGTAATACCTACTGTTATACTCACCCTCCGGCTGTCGGCAATTTGGGGGAAAACGAAATCCGTCGCGGTCAGTATCACTTTATAAGGGCCTTTCGACACCCTTTTTTTCAACAGTTGATTACGCGCTAAAATGACGACACCAAAAATTAACGAAACGAACAGACACGAACACCCCAAAATTATAACGACACTCAAAACTTTATCAAAACTAGTCCTACAATCGTCACATTCTTCTAATTGAATATGTTTTAACAACCATTCTTCTAAATTGTTGTTGAATTTTTCTATAAAAAACTCCGAGTTATTGCCCGATATCACTAAAAGAGGCCGGAGTGTATCGTTATTTACAAAATCACATAATACGAAGTCTATAGCACGAGAACGATTAAAAAAAGTCGATGTTAGATGGGACACTATGTAACTCTCCCTACTTATTGGAAGCTGTTCATGTTGGACACCGTTCGAGGTATTCGTGGTGTGGGATCCACTAACAGCCTCAAGTTTGGACTGTTCTACAAATATCAAGGCATTTCTCTTAATTACACTATTATTGTTCTCTGTGGCGTAAACAGCCTCTTGAAAATTCGAATAGTTTCTGAAAAAATACAGCCAGTCAGGAACATTGGAAATGTCTATGAAACTGAAGATTGAGTTGTGATTATGGAGCTGCAGATCGTCAAGGATGTTAACAATCATTTTCCCGAAGTCGTCTGCAGTTGAACATACTACAACAGCTGAAACAAATAAAACAATAAATTAGAAATATAGTGACGGTAAACTTTGTAGTTATACAACGTTTAGCAGTATTAAAATATTATGTTTATAATGGGATTAAGCAGGGCCGTGCCGTGCTATGATGCGACGAGGCAGTCGCATCAGGTGGCATCACTAGGAGGGCGGCATAATCAGTAAACTCAAAAAAATTGTAAGATTGTGTAAAAATGTTGTCAGAAACTATAGAAAAGATGACAAGTTACAGACAATATGGCTAATGACGAAATGAAAATTTAATGAAATTGCAGAAAATCTTGATATAAGTTTCAAATTTCCAGCTGAAAATGAAATTCGAGCCAAAAGGAAAAAGCGTTTATTTGATTACGAAAAATCTGTGGACGAGCTCTTAACAGACGAAGCTAAATTTAAAATTAATTTGTTCATCTATATTTTAGATGTAACAGGAACTCTTTGGTGATACTAGATTCGAACAACCTCCATCCTACATATGTGATGACCACTTACCAATCATATCAGATGAAGTGGAAAGAGCAATATCACAACTAAAAGATGGCAAAGCTCCTGGACCTGACAATGCATATGCTGAACTCATAAAACTATTTAACACCGACGGTACTCAACGCCTAACCAAAATATTTAACGACATATATTTAAGCGGAGTAATACCAAAAACATGGTTGAAGTCGACGTTTGTTGCTTTACCAAAGAAAACAAAGTCCGTATCCTGCAGTGATTTCCGAACCATCAGCTTAATGAGCCATATTTTAAAACTATTTCTAAAAATTATGCATCAAAGGATATATAGACTGTGCGAAGAAAAAATCAGCCGAACACAGTTTGGTTTTCGAAATGCAGTGGGTACAAGAAAGGCTTTATTTAGTATACAAGTGCTATTTCAACGATGTAGAGACGTAAATTGCGATATTTATGCATGTTTCACTGATTACCATAAAGCGTTCGATACAGTAAAGCACGACAAGCTGATGGAGATATTAACCAATATTGGAATTAACACCTGTGATTTAAAGATTATCAGCAATCTGTACTGGAATCAAACATCCTCTATCCGGACAGAGGCAGGAGAATCCGACGATATCAAAATCAAACGTGGGGTCCGTCAGGGATGTATACTATCCCCACTGCGGTTTAACATCTACTCTAAGGAAATCTTTCAAGAAGTAGTGTATGATGTTAAGGCCGGAATTCGAATTAACGGAGAATGTATCAATAACATAAGATACGAAGACGACACTGTGGTATTCGCTGACAGTTCTGAAGCCCTGCGGGAGTTAATGAACATAATCGCGGAGGTCAGTCAGAAATACGGACTTTCACTAAACACTAAGAAAACAAAATATATGGTTATCTCTAAGAACAAACAGCACTTTGGACGAATAAGTGTGAATGGCCAACAAATAGAAAGAGTAAAAACATATACCTACCTTGGTATGAACGTCAATGAAAATTGGGACCATTCTATAGAAATCAAATATAGGACAGAGAAAGCAAGATCTGCATTTCAAAAAATGTCAAAGTTGTTCAAATGTCATGATTTGTCGATACCCATAAAAGTCAGATTACTACGATGTTATATCTTTATTATACTGTTGTACGGAGTTGAGTCGTGGACTATCACAGACGCCACCTGCAAGAAAATTGAGGCTTTTGAGATGTGGCTTTATCGTCGAATCCTGAAGATATCTTATACCGACCACATTACATGAGGGTGTTTTGCTGAGAATGCAAAAAGAAAAAGAGCTGTTAATCAAAATAAAAACAGCCAAAATCGAATACCTCGGTCACATCATGAGAAACAGTGAAAGATATGGACTGCTGCAACTGGTCTTACAGGGAAAAGTAGAGGGAAAGCGAGGACCAGGAAGGTGAAGGATTTCGTGGCTGAAAAATTTACGTACGTGGTTCAACACAACCACTACAAATCTTTTCAGAGCAGCAGTGTGCAAAGTACAGATTGCCATGATATTCGCCAACATCCGAAACGGATAGGCACTACAAGAAGAAGAATATATTTTAGACATTTGCATTTGCTTACAATGCATTCAGTTTTTTTCGAATCCTGAGAAAACTGATTAATGTTTTTGAAAAATTTAAACGCAGAATAAAAAATTACATTATTACCGCCGGCCGAAAGTCCTTGAAAACCCCTGTAATGTTTATTTGAACAAGTTACAGCGGCGAAGAAAAGAGAATATTGAGTATAATTTTTAATTTCAAATATCTTATTTAAAAAGAAACCTATTGTTTATTCTAAGGAATTTTCGGCCCTCGGTAATAATGGGCGGATTCAATTTCGGCCGGAAAAAGGGCAGGTACTAAAAGCCGGTAGGTAAATTCGGCCGGAGGTTTTAAGTTGCTTCCTTATCTCATAGGTATTTTCGGCCGCAAATCAAATAAAATAACAGAATGCTTTATATTAAAATATTTCTTTATTTCAATAAAATTATTACATCAACTTATTTCTATAACTTAAGTAAACTTAAAAAACGTTTTGATGTGATACAGATTTAACGAAATTAATTCTAGAAATATTGTCAGATCGAAGCATATTTACCATGTTTTCGATAAATTTTAGTTTGTGTTTTACTTGTTTGTCTTTAATTTTTGCTGGAATATTTAAATTTTTTATTTTTAAATATGCATCGATCTGACAATCTTTTAATTTTTCTATAAAAATAAATATAGAAGGGTGACTTGAATAAAAACTAGAATTAAAGTGCGAATGGAATGATTCGCAGGCATTTGTGGTTCTTTTAATTGATGGGTTTTCATATGCCCATATATTTGGTGGAAAATGAGATTCTGGCGCTATGTAGTTTTCTAATAAATAGTCTGCGTATTTATCTATAAGTTTATGGTCCGGTTTGTATGACATGAGATCAAATATGAAACAATCTTCAACTTCAGAGGGGTCTAAATAATTTAGCCCATAAGTATGAGTAAGCCATTTGCTTTCCTCGCAGTTTTTATCTTTATACATTTGGGTTAACCCTAATGATTGTATTTTTCTATACCACGCCTGGTGCAAGTGGAATCTACAACCATTTAGTTTGGTTTTGGGAAAGACAACTTTTAATGCGTTATGAATTGCGATTTCAAAATCCACAAATACCTCCTTCGGTTCAAAAACAATATTATAAAGTTCAAAAATTTTAGATTTTACCAACAGAAAAAGTCTCATATATGTGTCACTGCCGTCACTGGTCTTATTGGGCAACAGACAATACAAAAGAGGAACATAATGCCCATTTTCCAGTCCATGGATGGTAAATAACTGATAAAAATATTTTGTACAATAAGAAAATGTGCCATCCATGTAAAAATCTTTCATTTTACATAAACTTATTATATTTGTATGGCAAGAAAAAACAATGATATTATCAGCTGTGCTGTTAATAAACAAAAAATTTTCACCTGTTGTGGTTTTGGGTCCATAACTATCGAGTACAGAATGTACATCGTGAATATCCTTAGGCAGGGCTGGTAAGAGCTTACGGCGGCTGTTGTACAAATTTCTTCTTATTAGACTGACATCTATCGATGACAAATTCTCTGGCAAATGATTTGAAAGAACGCTTTTAATAATTTTTGAAGGTTTCTCCGATATGTCTTCCACAGCTTTGCGCTTGCATGAAGTCGTCACTATTTTTCTCTCCAACGTAGTTTCATCGGACTCGTGGTTGTGGATTAATTCACTTCTAGTAACTGTGTATTCCGCACCAACAGTGTACAGTTTGGCTAAACATCTTAAATTTTTCTTTATACACCTCCAACGTACTTCACCACTTTTTAATACGTCCTGTTTACAAAACTGAAACTTTTCTACAACTAGTAAGTCACAACCGCGTGAACTCTTAATTACTGAAACAGATGCCATCGTATACAAATAATATATTTTATGCTTTCTATCGACTAGTAGCTTCAAGCAAAACAATACTGACTAGCTATAATAATTTTATACCTGTTATTTGTGAATTTTACAGCGGCGTAGGATTAGGTATTTCCAAATAAATACAAAATTAATATTTTACAGAAACTATTAAGCGTAATTACCAATATTTTAATCTCATCGTAAACATCAACCCCTCGGCCGAAATTACCCCTGTCATAAATGGTACCCCCTGATTTATGCAGGTAGGCCAAGGGATTACGGGCCGAAATTACGCCCGCCGGTAATAATGTAATCTTTCAATATGCGTTTAAATTGTTCAAAAATATTTATTTGTTTTTTCAGGATTCGAAAAAAATTAAAGCCTTGCAATCAAATTTTTATCCTATGCTCTTAATTCTTTGATTGGTCGATTTTCGCTTTTAGAATAAAATTTTTAAATGTTTATATGTTATTTTTATATTGAGGGAAATGGATGATAAGACACTAAAAAAATATTGTATGAATCTTCATTCAATAGAAACAGAGATAGAATCTGATATAGAGGCAAATGATCTTCTAGAAAAATTACGTGATATATCCCAAATGACACCATACTCCATGAAACCTTCAGAGGTTTTGAATTATGTGTGCCAAAATGACCTAATTTCTTTATATTATACCCAAATGTAGTTATATCACTAAGAATTTCATTAACACTCCTTGTCTCGGTAGCTAGTGGGCAAGAAGTTTTTCAAAATTAAAAATTATTAAAAACTATTTACGTTATACGTTAAAACTATTTACGTTCGATAAGACAAAAAAAACTAAAAAATTTAGCACCTGTTTCAAATATAATGTTATACATATTTCATTTAATTGAAAGAAACTTTCTTTTGTTTTTAAAATAGGAGTTTTCGTTCATTATGTGCAGTTTCATTTAATAAAAATAAAAGTTAAGTTTCAATAATATATTTAAGGGTCGGCAATTCGAAGACTTGCATCATATTGAAAAGATGTACCGCACGGCTTTGGGATTAAGCCACAATTAAATAAAAATTTTAGGTACCAAACTAATTTTCACTAGTTTCCATTTCCACTTCAGAAATAGTTCTCAATAAAGATAATTTTGTTCAAAATTTGACAAAATATATAACCCATTTGTTATTAGGTTATGTTGTTTAAAAATCTACATATTTGGCCTCGATCCTGTAGGCACCAGCATTGTAATGAGAAAGTTGCTGGATGTTGGGTTCCCTTTTGGGTGTTAGGTAAATAAATTCATACGATGTTTAACACACTATGTATGTTAGTTTTATTTCATTCGGTCATTAATACGAGTCGTAGTCCGAATTGTTTATATAACATCTATAAACAATAGCAATGAATGATTAACGTAAAGGAATGCACTATTAGAATACCACGAGTATAACAACAGTGATCGCTCTCTGGTTATTGTCGGTGTTATTTATAACAAGAATATAAAACCGCTAAACGCCGTAAAAATGAGTGGCGCATACAATATTCCAGCTACAAAAGATTTGATATGAATATTACGTGGCGCGAAAACGTAATTTCATCTTGATGCAAAACAAAATTCTAGTTTTATTTTAAAATATGTTTCCATAATATTTGCTCAATTTGAAGTAAAACGCGCCACAAAAGAGTAACTTTGATACAGTTTGAATTTTGAAACTCTTTTGTGGCGCGCTTACTTCAAATTTAGCAAATATTATGGAAAAATCTTTTAAAATAAAACTAAAATTTTGTTTTGCATCAATATGAAATTACGTTTTCGCGCCACGTAATATTTATATCAGATCTTTTGTAGCTGGAATATTGTATGCGCCACTCATTTTTACGGCGTTTAGCGGTTTTTTTATTCTTGTATCAGAAGTTTTTCAAAGTTATTTATAAATTAAATGTATGAAGCTGAATGCAATGTTTCTGGATTACACGTTAAGTTTTATAAATGGTCGGCTTTGCCGCAATATCTCCCAAATGATCTAGTGTCCATCGAATGTACACTAGATTTTTTTCTGTTCGAAATAGATTGAAAAAAAAATATTGGGATGGCCGGTTAATGAAATCTGATTGCCCGTTGCCAGATCAAATTTAGCGTCGTAACCACTACAACTACATAAACCATTTCGGGAATAATCGTTAATAATTGGATTATACTTTTGTAGCTTAATAACTTCTAAACGGCTTAACCGAATTTGATCACTAAACATGAGTTTGAAACGTATTGACAAGTAGTATCTGATGCATCTTAGGTCAAGTATGATAACTGAAGCTATTATAGGAATTATTGAGCTTGAAAAACCGTTTTCCCATAGGAAATAGATTTGATCATACTTATGAAGCCTATAACTTAAAAATTCGAATTTTCCCGGACATAAGGTATATATACGCCGTCAGATTGGTCTAGAGTCCTTCTACAAACGCTCAGTTATTGGCGCAATTCGTAGGTTAAAATTTTGAGTAATTTTCGAAAAACCAAAATTTTCATAGTTTAGTTTTTCAGTTTTTCGGCTACACTGAGCCCTGAGTATGTCTGATTCTGACAGTTTAGACACCATTTGAATGCTTATCTCAACATTAATGATTTGGTGTATTTGAGATTCATCTGTCTCTTCTTGAACCGAAGATATATACCCCCAAATATGCCGTTTTGTACCTACCTATAAAGTCCTATAGAGTTCTATAGCTGGCTTACGGGTGGTCAAAAGTCACAAACTACACCGGTCCTGAATCGGCCCTGACCCCCTCTTCAAACACAGAAAAAAATTTAGATCGGTTTAACTTTTCCACACACATACATACATACATACATAGTACATACATACATATCCACAAACAATTTCCCTTTTTTAAATAGAAATTGAGTCATAATTCTGAGCTCGGTAACTTTTGAATGGTATAACAGATTTTCAAATTTAGACATGCGTTGGAAAGGTAATGATCAGTACTATTAGAAGCCGTAAAGGTCGGACTTAAATTTTCGAAGTTTTTGGGAGTTTTGGGGACGAGAACGAAAAACAGACCCTAAATAGGAAGGGCCGTAAAATCCACACCCTTGGACCAAAATGGATGGTTGACATATGAATGGGTGAGCCTTTTCCTGAAATTTAAGATGGGAGTTGGCCCAATTTTCAGTTTAGTCAGATTTAGAAAATCGAAAATTTCGTGTATATATAGTATCGCGTGTAGGGGGGTGTGGTTGTGCGCCACTGGCGAAAACTGCCGTTCTCTGGTAATATACATATTTATACAACAAAAACTGAGTTCATGTTCAATCAAACATTAAAAACATTTATATGATTATGATTAGTATGATGAATAAACTAATATTATTGTATATTTTCATAGAATTTTTCTGTTTAATGATTAAGGGTTAAGAACCTTAATACAGCATGCATATGGTTGAACAAATCTGAGGGGTGTTGTTTTTATCCTAAGAATATCCAATTCTGAGTGTTTTGAATGTTTTTTTTTGTGATATCGTACATACACTCAAACAGTGTCATAAGTCAAAAAAGCAAAATATCGGCAAAACGACGTTTCAAATTTCTGCTAGAACTTTTCCGTTTTTTGAAGATATTCTCCTTTAGGCGCGATTCGATTGAGGGTAAAATTGTACATAAATCTGCGCGCCTGCGCACACAGACAGTATGTAGTTCATTGCTAATCTTTCAAGATAGGTATGTATGTATCTGTAACCGTGCAACAAAGTCATTAAAAGAATATATTAGTGTTTTTAGTAAATGTATTATTTATTATAATTCTTGTGTTTTTGGATTTGTGTTCCTCTGTAGTAAAATAATAAAATTTTATGTATGTAGGTATAACATTTTTACACTGTTTAATTTTCGCCGTGTTGTGTAATTATATCCGAAACTTACATGTCAATTACAAGGACCTCGCTGGAGTAGTTGGTAGGGCGTTAGCTCCGAGATTGGAATGACGCGGGTTCGAATCCTGGGCGATTCATATATTTTTTTAAATTTTGGTTGTTTTAATAAAAAATTTTTGAAAGTGGTAGATAAGAAATTTAGTTTAATTTTTAAATAAAATACAAATAACTTGTTAAGTATATTTACTTCGTTTAAATTACCTATATAATAGAAGAATATCTTCTTACGTGCGTACAAAGTACACACACATTCTTTTTTTCAAAAACTGTTAGTAAATTCCTTTTCATGGGCATTTTTCTGTGCGTCACAAATGATAGAAAAAAAGGTCTGTGATAATACACATTTATAACATTTATTCTAACTTGACATTTTAGTTAAATCTGACAGTTGTCACATTTTATTTGCAATTTGGCATAAAAACAAATCAATTGTGTTTATTGCATTTATAAAACGGTATTTTCTTTGATTTGTATGGTCTTATAAATTGTACAGATTATATTCGTAGATATATTATATAATTCGCAAATAATTTTTTCGATTATAGCGCCATCTATAGACAACTAGAATAAATGTTATAAATGTCTGTAATCACGGACGTGCCTTTTTATCTGTCACATACAATTTAATGCGTTAGAAAGAAATCGAAAAACTGTGACGCACTAAAAGGTGCCTATGAGAAAAAGAATATAGGTAATAACTATTTTAGTCAGTTACAAAGGTTTTTAAAGCTCTACAAAATAATGTATTAATTATGCTAAAAATATTTAAAAAAAATTTTTTTTAGTTGTGACTATATATAGATAAAATAACGAAAAATTTACGAAATATTATTTATCAAAAGTGGCACTTGCAGTACAGAATATAAAATGATTATTATTATGTGGTTAACAGACTTATAATTTTGAATGATGTAACTTTAAATACAAGGAAAAATATTAAACAAAAAATATTCCAAAAGTAAAGATAAATAAGTGATAAATGTGTCACTTTTCTTAAGCTTATATGCAGATTGTTTTGAATAAAATAATCACATATACTGTCTTAACTCGACAAGCGACGCTTTATACACATTTGAGATGGACAAATATCTTGCACTAGTCGATATGTGACACTGTTTATGTTCGGTGCACCATTGATTTTGGTTAATCACCTAATGACTCCAGTGTTATCCAATGACAAATACTTGAACTATCTTCTTCTTCTTCTTGTGCCACTCCTATCAGAGATTGGAAAATTATCAAGGCTACCCTGACCTTGTTTACAGCTGATCTAAAAAGTTCATTAGTGGTGCAGCTAAACCACTCTCTCAAATTCCGCAACCATGACAGTCTTCTACGGCCTGGATTCCGTTTTCCTTCTATTTTTCCTTGTATTATATTTTGAAGTAATGCGTGTTTATGACCTCTCATCAGGTGACCCAAATATTCGAGTTTTCTTCGTTTTATCGTTAACAAAATCTCTGGCTCTTTTCCTATCCTTCGTATTACTTCAAGGTTTGTGATTCTTTCAACCCAACTTATCTTCCGCATTCGACGGTAGCACCACATCTCGAAACTTTCAATATTTTTTATGTTGTTCTGTTTAAAAGTCGAGGCCTCTACACCGTATAATAGCGTGTTAAATACGTAGCCTCTTAGCATTCTTAATCGTAGAGGGATGCTTATATCTGTGTTGCAGAAGAATTTTTTCATCTTTATGAAGGTGGCCCTGGCAATTTTGATACGTCTTTTTATTTCATTGTTTTGGTCTCCAGTTTCGTTTAATAAAGTACTCAAGTATTTGTAACTTGATACTTTTTTAATTTGAATGCCATTTATACCAATATGTGCTGGTTGTGTCATGATTTTACTGAAGACCATATACTTGGTTTTTTTGATATTAATATTTATGCATAATTGTTACAAGCAATATTTATGATTGTAAGTAATCGTTGTAATTCTTCTACTGTTCATTGAGTACGATTCCTTCATTTGCTTGCAAAAAGGTTTCCCGACAGATACTTTCACTATATACCTTAAATAGCAGTGGTGACAAAATGCATCCCTGTCGTATTCCTCTACGTATTTCTATTTCTTTTGATATCTCATTTTCTATTTTGATCTTAGCTTTCTGATTCCAATATAAGTTGAGAATTATTCGCAGATCTTTATTATCTATGTCTTTTCTTTCAAGAATGTCTCTTAGCCTATCGTGGCGTACTCTGTCAAACGCTTTTTCAAAATCGATAAGACATGCATGTACTTCTCGATTAACGTCTAGGCATCTTTGTGTAAGAACATTCAAACCGATTAGAGCTTCTCGAGTACCTAATCCTTTTCTGAACCCCATCTGTGTATTACTAATATCTGACTCCAACGTTTGATAAACTCGGTTGTGGATGATTTTTAGAAATATCTTTAGTAGATGGCTCATTAAAGATATTGTTCGATGTTCTGAACATTCTTTTGCATTGGATTTCTTTGGCAGTGTAACGAATATAGACAACAGCTACTCTTGAGGCATAATACCAGTATTGTATACTGTGTTAAATAAGTGCAATAGTATACCTATTGATTGGTCATTATAATAATAATAATAATAATAGAGTTTATTTGTAGCAACCTAGTACATAATAAATAAACCCAGTTTCTCACTGAAGTTGTTAGTCACATGGACTACAACTTGTGCGTGAGGGTTAAATTTAGATTATAAAACAACATGAATTTATCTTAAAGTTTACACAAAGGAATCGAATATAATCTTGTTCATTCTTGTTCTCTCATCTGTCTTTAAATTTGGGCTCCTCTTCTCACTAATTCAGTTAACGTTAAATTTTGTTTATCGGACCTACAAAAATTTCTAATACAATTCAACAAAGGATTGCAAAAACTTCCGACGGGATTCTCCTGGCGGGACTTCGTTTTCTATAAGAATTTTCATGATATTTTGAAGGTGTTTTATCCATTTTTGCCATAATTTTTACAATTTAAATATTTAGAAGTGACATTCGAAATACATCATTTTTGACATACATTAAATATTGAATGTTTATTATATTATATATATATATATAATATATAATTATTGATTATATATTATTTATATATTTATATACATACATTCATTCACTTGAACTATAAACGTAACGAAAATGAAGAAAAGACAAAGTACATGATAATGGGAGAGATCCAAAAAGAAAAAGAAGAAAACATCGTAGTACAAATAGATGGAGAAAAGACATACTTGTTCAAAAGAGCTAAATAAATTATTTACGTGGTACTCTCAAAAATGGTACTCTCACGAAGGCCAATAAAAAAGAGAAAGAAAGTCAGGCCAACGAAAAGATGGAAGGACAGTGTGTACGAAGTCCTGAAGAAAAGTAACATTGAGAGATGGAAAGAACTAGCATTGTACAGAAGAAGATGGAGGGAGGTGGTGAAGGAGTGTATAAATAGACTTAAGTGTAATTAAATAAAATGTATAAGTTATGTAAGTTATATTAAGTTATTTATTATTTATGTAATCAGAAATGTAAACATTTTAGGCCTGTTGCGCTTAAGAAATAAAAATAAACGTAACACTTTTTGATATAAGATTTGGTACTTTTACTGTTGGTGCAATAAAACCGTTTTTATTTTTTTAAGTTGTGACACTATTTGAGCGGAGATGCGATATATGTTTGAATAAATCTATATCGAAGTTTTTTTTGTAATGTAAGTTGTGTAACGTAGATTTGAATTTGTGTATTGTGTGTTGCAAGTGTATTGTGTATACAATGCTAGGTGATATATTTCTGACTTCATATTACTCAGCTATTGTTGGTATATTCTTGTTATTGACTTCTTTTTTAATACTGGCAACCGAATCCTGCTACAAACTTCTGATGGGTTTGCTACACATTTTGCTTCGTAAGTAGGACGAGAGCTGCTTCTTTGGCTTCTTCCAAGCATGCTTGCAAATCTGAGATTTTTCAAAATCTCTGTTATTAATGTTTATTTTATACTCTTTTATCTTGACACTTATGGTCTGTTTTTAAACCAAGACGATTAATTCAAATTTACCGCGCCGTAATGCTTGTTTGTAATTGGTCCAACCTCAGGCAAGTTTACTCCTCTGTTATGAAATTTTGACACTCATGACATTTCTGAAATTTTGAAACTACTTTCATTTCATAGGCTAATTAAGTTATATCCGGGATTTTTTGTGTTTTCTGCGTTATTCCTTTAATTTTTAGATTTTTAGTCTACTTTTATACACTGGCGGGCAAAAAATTTAAGTCACTAGATGAATTATACAAGTTTGATGCCTCGAATTTTCTAAACCTAGTGTTCGATTTGAGTGATTTTTTTAGTATCTTATAACTTTATTATTTAAGAATATCAATGTATTAATATTGTTGCTAGACAGGTAAACATCATTTTATACCGGGTGTCACAATCATACTTTGTTTTTCCTTAAAGTTCGGAACACTCTCTGGAATATTATAGCATAGATAAAATATTGAAATTAAAATTCAATTATAGCCTTAGGCTTTCTTAACATTTTCTTTTTTGATTCATCTTTTTATGTTAGATAATAAAAAAGTTAGGTACTTTAACAACTAGCCATGTTCTTTTTCAATACAGGGTGTATCTAAATAAGTGCGACAAACTTTATGGGGTAATTCTAAAATAATGACTGTTTGTTATATAAACATATGTCCACAAATGCTTTGTTTCCGAGATCCGGGATGTTGAATTTTTTCTTACAAACTGACAGTTTCTTTGTTGCTCTAAAACTGGTTGAGATATGCAAATGAAATTTGGTAGGTTTTAAGAGGTAGTTATTGCGAATTTTTTGCCATACAAATAAGAATTTTATTTTCACCATTGGCGTGCATACGGGTATAAATATTTTATATACATCCCGTATGCACGCCAATGGTAAATATAAAATTCTTAGTTGTATGTCAAAAAATGCGCAATAACTACCTATTAAAAGCTACCAAAGTTCATTTGTATATCTCAACCGGTTTTAGAGCAACAAATAAACTGTCAGTTTGTAAGAAAAATTTCAACATCCCCTATCTCGGAGACGAAGCATTTGTGGACATATGTTTATAAAGTAAATAGTCATTTATTGAATGGGTTGCATATGTGAGTCCATATTAAATGTAGTAATGAAACGAAGACTTACTCACATTCGATCTCTACATTATTCAGATCATCTTCAGGTCGGCGTTACAAGTAGTTAAATGCTACAATTAAAGAAACCAGAGTTAGAACATTGTCTGGTTGCACAAATGTTAATAGAAAGCTAAATTCGAAAACATTTTTTGAAATACGGGTTTGCAACTGTTGACATTTCAGAAATGCGATACATACAAATGCACACTTATGAGTAACAGATACTCATAAGCATGCATAAGCAAATGGATTCATGCAGTTTATGAATATTTGTTGAAAAAGTTAAAAATAATTTTTTTTTAAATTAAAACTAATTAAAATATTAATCAAATTAAATATGCTTCCAAAATTCAAAAATAATAATAATAGATAGTAATACTGCTCTGATCTACTTACATGCCGTTACAAGGGATGCGTTGCCACTTAGTTGTTAACATGTTAATACGTCCAACTTATGCTAATAGGTTAGCTGGGAGAGGAATAGGGCAAACAGACATGTTACGTAGGTCAAAACACAGTAAATTTTTTTGAAATTTGAATGGATCCTGAAGGAGATGCGTGCTGTGAAACAAAGGATGTTGTGTTAGACAGGAGAAAGACAATGCTCGAGTGGATGTGTTTTAAATGTAGCTAAGTTTGAAATCACTTAATTGTAGACTCTTGTACTAATGTGATGGTCTTTGCTCGTTGATGTTTTGCGATATGGGCAAAGGTCAAAGTATGGGAAATGACAGATAGGAAAGTATTTAATTTATTTAATAAATACTTTTCTATCTGTCATTTCCCATACTTTGACCTCTGTCCATATCGCAAAACATCAACGAGCAAAGACCATCACATCAGTACAAGAGTCTACAATTAAGTGATTTCAAACTTAGCTACATTTAAAACACATCCACTCGAGCATTGTCTTTCTCCTGTCTAACAAAACATCCTTTGTTTCACAGCAAGCATCTTCCTTCAGGATCCATTCAAATTTCAAAAAAAAAAATTAGTGTGTTTTGACCTACGTAACATGTCTGTTTGCCCTATTCCTCTCCCAGCTAACCTATTAGCATAAGTTGGACGTATTAACATGTTAACAACTAAGTGGCAACGCATCACTTGTAACGGCATGTAAGTAGATCAGAGCAATATTACTATCTATTATTATTTTTGAATTTTGGAAGCATATTTAATTTGATTAATATTTTAATTAGTTTTAATTAAAAAAATATATATATATTTTATAACTTTTTCAACAAATATTCATAAACTGCATTTATCCATTTGCTTATGCATGCTTATGAGTATCTGTTACTCATAAGTGTGCATTTGTATGTATCGCATTTCTGAAATGTCAACAGTTGCAAACCTTTATTTCAAAAAATGTTTTCGAATTTAGCTTTCTATTAACATTTGTGCAACCAGACAATGTTCTAACTCTGGTTTCTTTAATTGTAGCATTTAACTACTTGTAACGCCGACCTGAAGATGATCTGAATAATGTAGAGATCGAAACCGGTCGTCAAAGTATAATTAAATGATTGTGAGTAAGTCTTTGTTTCATTACTACATTTAAATAGTCATTATTTATTATGCAGAATTACCCCATAAAGTCTGTCGCACATAATTAGAAACACCCTGTATTGATGAAGAACATGGCTAGTTGTTAAATTACCTAACTTTTTTATTATCCAACATAAGCAAATGAATCAAAAAAGGAAATGTTAAAAAAGACTAAGGTAACAATTGAGTTTTAATCTCAATACTCTATCTATGGTATAATATTCCACAGAGTGTTCCGAACTTTAAGGAAAAAACACAGTATGATTGTTACACCCCGTATAAAGTGAGATTTACTTGTCTAGCAACAGTATTAACACATTGAGATTCTTAAATAATAAAGATATAAGATACTACAAAATCACTCAAATCGGATAACAGGTTTAGGAAATTCGAGGCATTAAAATGTATAATTCATCTAGTGACCTAAATTTTTTGCCCGCCAGTGTATAAAAAACGGTTGTTTTTAGAACTCTATAGCAACGTATTAATATATTATAATATGTATGGATTACCATCGAAGGCCGATACAACCAAAAAATAAGGTGTATTTGGTGATTTTTCTAGTGACTTTCTTGTGTGTGCATCTATCTTTTTAGTTCACTCCTCCTGGTTTAAAAACAAATCATAGTGTTCTCGCGGTTTCTCCCACGTAGAAGTTGTTGCATTTACAGGATATTTTATAGTTGCAGTTTTTTGAAGTGGAAACTTCTTTAGGGACGTTGTGCACTTTTTCGATAGGGGAAAAAGCATTGAATTCGCGACCGTCATTGCGATCGTCATCGCTTATGCTATATATTATGTGTATGTATATATAAATTGTGTAGAGGTATTTAAATTTAAAGTAAATGTAAAACATATTTTAAGATGGGGAAAAAAATTTTTTTGGCGACCGTCATCGCGGCCGTCATCTCTTCGGCTAAATAAATTTTGTAGGTATATGTATATTGTATATACAGTATGTGTATGTATATAAAAATTGTATAGAAGTATTTACATTTAAAATAAATGTAAAACCTATTTTTGGATGGGGAAAAAGGATTTAGTTGGCGACCATCATCGCGACCGTCATTTCTTCGGCGAAATAAATTTTGTACGTATGTATATTATGTGTATGTATATATAAATAATAATTCTATAGAAATATTTAAATTTAAAATAAATGTAAAACCTATTTTTGGATGGGGAAAAATAATTTTTTGGCGACCGTCATCGCGACCGTCATCTCTTCGGCGAAATAAATTTTGTGCGTATATTTATTATGTGTATGTATTATATAAATTGTGTAGAAGTATTTAAATTTAAAATAAATATAAAATCTATTTTGGGATGGGGAGAAAGGATTGATTTCGCGACTGTCATCGCTTCGACGAAATAAATTTTGTACGTATACTATTATAATGTACGTATAATAGTAATATTATTGAAGTGAAAACTTCTTTAAGGACGTTGTGCACTTTATAGATGGAAAAAACGCATTGAATCCGCGACCGTCATTGCGACCGTCATCGCTTCGGCGAAATAAATTTTGTACGTATATGTATATTATTATGTGTATGTATATATAAATAGTGTAGAAGGCACGCAACGCGTATATAATATTGGTATAACAATTATTTTTTGATGAGGATAAAGAATTGGTTTCGTGACCGTCATCGTCTAGTTGAAATACATTTTGCATGTATATATATTATCTTCTTCTTCAACCTGTTTGCATCCACTCCTGGACAAAGGCTTCCCCGCGAGTTATCCATTCTTCTCTGTTTTGTGCTATTTGGTGCCAGCTTCTCCCCATTTTTGCTTTGATGTCGTCTAGCCATAGTTTTTCTGGTCTTCCTCTACTACGACTGTGCTCGCGTGGTCTCCAATGTACAACGTTTCTCGTTCACGTTTCATTTGCATTTTAATTATTCCAATTACACATTCCACTTTCGTCCTGATTCGCACGTCCTCATTTTGTATATGTTCCCTCAGAGATACCCCTAACATGGCTTGTTTGATCGCACTCTGTGTCGTTCTCAATCTATTGGCTGATACTTTTGTAAGTGTCATCGTCTCCATTCTGTAGCTCATAATTGGTAGAATACAACTGTTGAATACCTTGAGCTTTAGATGTATTGGTATCTTTTTGTTCTTCAACACATCACTGAGTCTTGCTACTGCTGCCGAAGTCATTTGGATTCTTCTAGTTATTTCTGCCGTTTGATTCTGTTTGCCTAGTTTGATCGTGTGACCTAGGTATATATACTTTTCGACACTTTCGATATCACTTCCATCTAAGTCGATTATGATATATTGATTTGTCATCACTTTTGTTTTATTTGTTTTTGTCCTCTGTCTAACTTCTCTCTCTCCGTTCTTATTTTGATTGTTGTTAGACCTTCTGATACATTTATTTGCATAGTTGCATTGACGTATATGTATTTGAGGAGTATTCTATATCTAGAATCAATCCTCGCGTTATTCATTCCTTCTAATACGGCCCAGAGTTCTATGGAATCAAATACCTTATTGTAATCCACAAATGCCAAATGAAGAGGTTCATTGTATTCGTTGCACTTTTCGATAAGTGTCGTTATTGTCTGTAGGTGTTCTATGGTCCTATGTCAACGGGCTGGTAACTATCGAATTTATTTGATAGCCTGTTAGTAATTATTTTGGTGAGCATTTTATACGGATGTGGCAACAGGCTTATTGGTTTGAAATTTTCGCGTTTGTAGTACCTACATATTAGGTGTATGTATATATAAATAGTATAGAACGTACGCACGGCCTGTATAATATAGGTATAGAACTTCTTTTTGGATTGAGAAAAGGCATTGAATTCGCAACCGTCATGGCTCCGGCGAGATATTAGTAATTATACTATAGGTTGAATTGCGCATGAATAAGTTCGAACGAAGTTATAATGGTTGGAGGAGGGATAGAGTGTGTACCCGAAGGAGCTTTTGAAGCAAGCACATAAGGGGCCACACGGTACCTACTCCAATAAGTGATTAGTGTTTAAAGTATTTTTGAAGTGAAAACTTCTGTAGCGATTTTCTGCACTTTCTGGATGGGGAAAAAGCATTGAAATCGTGACCGTCATCGCTTCGCCGAAATAAATTCTCTACGTTTATGTATTATGTGTATGTATATATAAATAATATAGGATTCACCCAATGGGTATATAATGTATCACTATCACTTCTCTTTGGATGGGGAAAAAGCATTGAACTCGTGATCGTTATCGACACGGCATATATTAGTAATTTACATATATAGGTACTATAGGTTGAATTGTGTATAAGTTCGACCGAAGTTATAATGGTTGGAGGAGGGATAGAGTGTGTACCCGAAGAGGTTTGCTTCGTAAGAAGTTTTCACTTCTGTCGGCACTCCCACGAGTGCCCTAATTTTTTATGTATCTTGTTGGTTTTTGGGTTTAGTTTTAAATAAGATAGATCTCAGTGTGTTGGTGATTGAAGAGCAATAATAACGTAAGTTTGGCATTGTTCTGAGGCAATTTTCTTGTAAAATTTTAATGTAATTTTTTGAATTAAATTAATTCAGACAAAAAGAAGAATGTATGTAACTTACTTAATTCAAAATACGTGTTAATGCTGTGGAAAAACAGAAAAAATATTTATTTAAAAAATAAATATTGTTTTTCGCTTATATTCAATGTTAAAACTGTCACCCACCTGCCTCTTGGCAGTTTGAACATTTAATTTAAGCGAGAAGCAATGTTCATTTTCAAACATTTTTTTCTGTTTTATGACAGCAGTAAAATGTATTTTGAATTAAATAAATTACATACATTTTTCTTTTCGTTTCAATTAATTTAATTCAATTGTTTTGGACATCCTGTATAAATAATTATATTAATGTTTATATTACTGAACAGAGAATTAAGTAGCCTTTCAAAATGAGCTATCAAACGACCCCTATTATTAATAAAAAAAAATCATAGATTACATCATCACGCCTAGATAGATGACGTCATACGTCATCAGTGTAATACCTATATATTATGCAAAAAAATCTCAATTTAAAATTATAAATCGACCTGTTTCGGGATTTATTTCCAGAATCCTCCGTTAATGACAAAATTAATTTATTCCAACCTGTAACTGTACGTGCTCACTGTACATATGAATATTAAAGAAAAAAATACTTCAAGCTATTGCGATGTCCTAAGAAAAACTTATTTATCTGGACTATCATCTAAACTTCTCTCTCAAAATAAAGCATATACTTTTAAGATACAACAAAGGACATATTATTAAGGTTATAAAAAAAAATAGAATTTTATCTCCAGTTTAAAAATCGCTTAACAGCAAATACACACCGATTTTTAAAATATCTCGGAAAAATGGAGTTTATTATCTCATCAAAGCAAAATTTCTACGACGGCTGCATCATCCAATTTAACTTTTTGAATTTCAGCAGCTAAAAGGAAAAGTTTAAAATGATTTCCGTCATTCATTGAAGCGTGTAACAATGATTCGTAAATTGGTTAACAGTGGAAATGGCCTTTTCGGCTTTGGAAATATACAGCTAATTGAAAAGGGACGAAAATTCACCTCCATACGAGTGTTATACTAAAAGTGTATTACCTACTGTTCACTTCTGCCGCTTCATTTAATTTAAAGTACTTGTTGTTGAATGTTCTCTTTGCTTCTCTTTCTCATTTGAATTCACGGTTTAAAATTTTCGTGATAGATACACTGATATTTAAAAGGCAATTAACTATAGTCCATTCTTTCACGGCAAAATCACAGGACGTTTTCGATCTGAAAATATCATCATCTGTATGATCTTGTATAATTTAGAGTAATGCAAACCACGATACGTGGATTGCTGATTTGAAGGATATGTCCTCACATTACGGACGACGGTTAGAAACTCAAGCGTTAGCAAGTCAGTAGTACCATCGTTCGTAATGTGAGGACATATCCTTCAGATTACTAACCCACGTATAACGTGGAGAGTCATACGATGCCTAAGGCTACATCTAGGACAATTTAATTCATCGTTTGGAATTATTTATAATAATATAAAGCTATATAATTTTAAAATGTACAAAATATAAAAAAAAGACCAGGGAAGACATAAGGAAGCACACAATAACACACATTGAAAAAAATATTGTACATAGTACCAATGAACGCCAATCATAGACTTTCTTTACATTGATTCAATGAAAATTTCGTTAATACTATAAACACGTAGTCATTAAGTAATGACCATATTTATTATTACAATGTAATTCTATTCATTAAAAAATAATGAATAGAATCATTAATCCAATGAATTGTTTTGTCTATCCAATGACTTTTTTCATAATACTAATGATTTGTTCATTGTATATATGAAACTATACATCAGGATTATGCGGTTAAATTAATGAATATAAAACGTTGCACTAATGTACAGTGGTCTTTAAATTACGAACTCGTTTATTGAATCAATGTTTTTGTAACATTAAATAAATGTTTTCGATTCTGATTAATAACTCGATACATTGTTTTGATGTAACGCAATCATTGTATTAATGTAATATACCTGAATCAATGATCAATACATTGTAGCAATAATCTTGTACATAAACCGATACATTTCTTAAAACTCTATAAGTGTTTTTATTGGTGCAAAAAAATCACGTGACAACAGTTGCAGCCTCCTAGCAGACAGTCACCCTGCAGACTCTGAAAAGCGGTGTTTGGCAGTAGTGATTTGGTTGATTTTTCTAAGGTATGTATTTACATGTATTTTTAACTATTTACAAATTTTTTGTTGGATTTCTATAAAAATAAGTTGTACTTCTATTTTCACTTTTGCAGATTAATATGGACTTTGGGGTGGCATTTGGAAATGGAAATGGACTGATTGATGGATGGGACAGCAATTTCGAAAGAATTATCTCATTTCTTCGGTGTGAAAGTCATATCAAGGATAAAACAAATCAATTTTTATTTGAAAAGACTACCCATGAAGACATTACGGAATGTAAGTACCTATTTCATTATTCAATCCTGCATATCTAGTATTATCTGAAAATTTTTTCAGAAGCTAATTCGACACATAGGTAAAAGAAAATAGGAACCATTTGAAAATATTTCTAAATGGTATAATCTTATAAAAGATTAGTAAATTAAATCTTTAGGTGATTAAACCGTAAATAATTGAAAAATATTATTAGCTCTTGCAGTAGGTAGTATCTATTAAAGTAAAAATAGACATCTCAACATCTAGCAATTTTTTGTGATACCCATTAATTTTACCCATTTTTGTGAAACAACGTGATACCCAAAAATACAACTATGTTCACTATTTAGATTTATTTTTTATAATAATTATTAATTTAATTGTAGATGGCTAACACGCAGTTCTTCTTTGAGTTCTACATCGATATTTTGTACGAACTAATAAAATGGTTAAAAAAAGATCTTAATGGACAACCAAATATATAATAAAATATACCATCAGAGATTTCCAATAATCATTCTTACATCGGGAAGACCAGCAAGAAGTCGAAGATCATATTAGATTTTTGAAATCAAAGAAAAATGCCATTCAACCATTTGTTTTTTGTATGGGTAGTGATAATTAATCCCAGAGAGATGTTGTATTTATGGAGATGTTATTGTAGATGTATTTATTTTCACGATATTAGGTATACATTTTTTATATAATATAAATATATATAGTATATATATTTTTTTTATATATTTTATAAGAAGAATAAATTTCTGTTATATTTAGTTATTCAGTTTTTTCCAAATTACATTATAAAAAGTTGTTTGTGTTAATTAAAAATATGTTTTTTTTAAACTTCTAGATACTTAACATTAGTTTGAAAATCGCCAAAAATCTGTGCTTCAACCTACATTTGTAATATTTATGTAGATATTAAGTCGTCATTTTGTTTATTTATTAACTATTTGTGTGTTATATACAAATATGCATGAAGATGACATTCGCTGGACCAACGTAAATTTAATGAAAAAAACATTGATTCAAAAACGGGGAGCATTAATTTTCGTCCAAAGATCAGTATCGTTGGTCCAATGTAAGTAAATACATTAACTGATGCTCCAAAACATTAACTTCTATGAATTACTACGTTCATTCAATGTACTTTCTAGTTAAGAATTAATGTACAGATACATTGATTCAATGTACCGATCCATTGATTCAATGTACCGATACATTGATTCTTAACTAGAAAGTACATTGAATTAACGTACTAATTCATAAAAATTAAATTAATGTTTTTGAGCATTAGTTAATGTATCTACTTACATTGGACCAATAATACTGATCTTTGGACGAAAATTAATGCTCTCCGTTTTTGAATCAATGTTTTTTTCATTATATTTACGTACTTTTTTGGTTCAGTGCAACTGAACCAAACACTACAAGATAAGAAAGGCATACGAGACAGGAAGAAGAAAACAAGCGAAGGTAGAAATATAATTACTAAACTAATTAATGACGAAAACGAGGAAATTACAGAAATTCAAAAAATAACCATTATGATAGAAAACTACTACCAAACACCATATGATTCAAAAGCAGAACCACCAGCAGGTAAAGGCGAAGAATACCGAAAAATAGTAAGAAATGTCGGATCTGAAGATATATACCAGATATAACAGAGGACGAAATAAAAAACGCAATGAGTGCAGTGCAGAATAAAAGAGCTCCAGGTGAAGACGGAATAGTATTGGAGATGATAAAGTATGGAGGACAACACATCGTTAAAATGCTAAAAATTATATTTAACAAATGTACAGAAATATGTGAAGTACCCACATATTTAAAAAAGGAAATAAATATAAATTGGAAAATTATAGACCCATTAGCCTTATCAGTCTTGTATAAGCTGTTTGTGAAGATAATTAATTACATTGCGTCTAACAACTAAACTGGGTAGTTATCAGCCTCGGGAACAGGCAGGATTTAGAAAAGATTATAACACCATAGACCGTTTACAAGTAATAAGAACACTAATCGAAAAATCAAACGAATACAACATAACACTCTGGATAGCAATGGTAGATTACGAGAAGGCATTTGACTCAATAGAAATTTGGGCAATCCTTAATGCCTTAAGCAACAATAGAGTTGATGACCAATATTCAAAAATCATTAAGTATATATATGACAATGCAACATCGCAAATGAAAACAGAAGGAAAAACAGAAAAGATAAAACTACAAAGGGGGGTAGACAAGGAGATTCTATCTCACCCAAACTATTTACCTTAGCTCTAGAAGGTATGTTTCAAACTTTATAATGGGCAAATAAAGGAGTGACGATAAAATCTAAACCATCTGAGATTTGCCGATGATATTACGCTAATAGTAAAAGACAGAGAAGAATTGCAGGAAATGCTATTGGACCTAAATAACAAATCAAAAGAAATAGGATTAAAAATAAATCAAGCAAAAACTAAATATCTAACCAACGAATCTCTAGATATAAATGGGAATATAACTCTGGACAACAATAATATAGAAAAAGTTGAGTCGTATATATACTTGGAATGGGACAAAAAATGGAACTGTCAAAACTTAATCTAAAGGCTGATTTAAATAGAAGATCGTCCTTAGCATGGGCAGCAATTGGCCGATTACAAACACATTAAAGGCAAAAACGTTCAATAAGTACGTGTTTCCAGTTCTGACATACGGAACCGAAACTTGAGCTTGAAACTTGACAGGCAACGTTGTTGCCTGACACCTCTTATAACATAATGTCCTAATTAATTATTACCTGTGGCATTACCTGTGGGAGTCATATGTTGACCTAAAGCCACATCCATAGGAATTACATCCATCCTTTGGATTTTACGATGTTTACATTTATATAAGACTTTTAGTCTATTTTTAAAAGGTTTTAACCTTAGTATTTTTGGGTGGCTCACTAGGTTCTTGTAACACTGATGATGCTATTGTTACAGAGCGAAAACGTTATGTTTCTATGTTTGTAGCCCATTAGGGGCTTTTTAAACTAATATCAATTTTACCAGAACAAAAATTTTTTATTAAATTTTACTTGTAATTAATGCTATACAGCCAGCTACAGGAAATTCTTCCTTGTGGATTTTTATGTTAAGCTCAGTGATCGCAAGTCCAATGAAGAGATAAGAAGGCGATCAAAAGTCACAGATGTGATCCAGAAGGTTGCCATGTTTAAATGAAACTAGGCAGGACACATAGGAAGGATGGAAAACAACCGCTGGACAAAACGAATTCTCGAGTGGCGACCAAGGCAAGCAAAATAAGTAGAGGCAGACCTCAAAGAGGATGGACTGATGACATCAAGCCAATGACTGGCCACGAAGGATGCAAAAATGGATGCATCCGACGATAAATGGAATAACTGTTGATGATGATGATTATATAATTTTAAAACATTTAAAATGTTTTTCTCTCTCCTGTGACGCTACGCCCAATTTCACTTCAGCCATGCTACTCGCAAGGGCGCAATTGGGCGGGCCATGTAGCCAGAATAAAGGACAGGAGGTAGACCCAAACAAGTATAGTGTGGAGACCAAGAGAAGACAGAAGAAGTAGAGGTAGACTACCTACACGATGGACAGACGACGTCCAAAGGATTGCTGGGAATTGGTTGCAAAAAGCCCAAGATCGACAAAACTGGAAGAAATTAGGGGAGGCCTATGTTCAACTTTGGTTGCAAAAGGCTGGATAATGATGATGATGGCGCTACAGATCAAGTCAGGCCCGGGCCTCTCCCAGAATCTGCCTCCAAGTATCTCTGTCTTTGGCTGCTCTCCTCCAGTTGTCCACCCTCAATATCTCTATAGCATCGGTTCTCACTTCGTCTATCCACCTCTTCCTTGGTCTTACTACTGGCCGATGCCCCACCATTGTTCCGCTAAGCAATCTACTAGGTTTTTTTAGCGTATGGCTTAAGTACATCACCGAATATATTTAGATTTATGCATTATACAATGCAGATGTCCAGTTTTTTATATATTCGATTGGCCCTGGATCTATTCTGAGCAACTCTCAGCTGAACTTACAACTAAGAATCAAGTTCCTAAAATGTTATGTGTATCCTGTATTACTATATGGATGTGAAACCTGGATCACGAAGGTTAACATGATGAACAAATTAGAAGCCTTTGAGATGTGGTCGTATCGTAGAATGCTCAGAATATCTTGGGTTCAACGCATTTCAAACAGAGAAATCTTAAACAGAGTAGGTCAATGCGAAGGTGACTTAATGAAGATGATAAAAAAGAGAAAACTTGAATATCTGGGGCATATAATGAGAGGTAGCAGATACAGGATGCTGCAGTTAATACTCAATGGAAAGATCGACGGAAAAAGAGGAATTGGTCGAAAGAAATATTCATGGCTCCGAAACCTTCGTCAATGGACTGGCTTATCAGCAGATCAATTGTTACATGCCGCACAAGATCGAGAACGATATCGGCAAATTGTTATGGAAGCTACCCACGCCTAAAAATTTGGGCACGGTACTTAAAGAAGAAGAAGATTGGCCCTTCGGTTGCCATTACAAAGTCTATAGGGTCGCCTGTGTATGCTCTGCGTGGGAAGTCCTGAACAATGTGACTGATCGTCTGTCTTGCAGCGCCGCAGTCACAAGAAGGCGAGGAAAGTTTTCCCCATCTGTAGAGGGAGTCGGCGCATCTTCCACAGTTTGTTCGAATTCGATTAAGGGCTGCCCAAATCTTACCGGGACGTTCAAATTCGCTAGGTTTTCCTATGATGTCCGGTAGACTATGGTAATGCGGATCTGTCTTACTTTCCCAATCTTCTCTCCATCGGGTGTTTAAGTCAAAGTTGGATTGCTGCAGCACTTGAGCAGATTGTAGAGGGGGTAACCTGGATCGGAGACGATTTCCAATAATATCGGGGATGTCGTTGTGGACTAGAAGCTGGCGACTGTCCATTATTTTGTTATATTCTTTAACCAATGCATGTTCGCGGCGTAGGTTGGGTGGTGCTATATTACCAAGGGTAGGTAGCCACATTGTAGGAGTGGGCTTAATTGTGCCTGTTGTCTTATGCATAGCAAGGTTTATTTGGGTGTCGACCAGGTGGGTGTGTCTGCTATTTACCCACACTAGTGCACAGTATTCTGCCACCGAATATATCAGGCCAAGAGCAGAGGATCTTAAAGTTGATGTTGTGGACTCTCATGTAGTGCCGCAGAGTTTCTGTATTATATTGTTGCGTGTTTTCAATTTTGCTGCTGCTTCCCTCAGGTGTTCTCTGAATGTGAGCGTTCTGTCTAAAGTAACCTGAAGCTATTTCGGGTATTTATTGTGTTTCAACAGCGTGCTATTAAAATACACTCGCAATTCTCTGTTTGTCAGCTTGTTGTTGAGATCAAAAGCTGATACTTCAGTTTCTGTAGGTGCTTTAGTTCTAGTTGTAGGTGTTCTGCTAGGTGTTGTGTCGTTATCCATTCTTATGTGATGACCTGCTCAGCGTAATCTTTCTATTTTTGCATAATTTTCTATAGAGGGTTCTGTATAATATTGATATAACTCGTGGTTGAACCTTATTCTCCATACACCATTGTCGCAAATGAGTCACAGTACCATGCTTAATGTCTTTCTTTTAAAAGTTTTAATAAGGATTATATGTTGCTATTGGTCGTATGCTGGTTTTATAAATTTTAAACTTTCTTTCCCTATGGACGTCTTTGAATCCGACAGAGTGATGCGAGACAATCGATTGTGACAGAGGGAAGTATGCTTTGTTAGCAAGCATCATCCGTTTATATCCATAATTTTCACCTCTACTAGTTACATCTCTTATTATGTCACAATGTAATATGTTTTCCATCTTTTGCTTTAATTTTCTGGTTATTAGCGCCGTAATCACTGTATACAACACGTGGCTATCGGGCATACGTATTAGGTACACATTTTTTTTAACTAGGCTAACGACATGCAAGTTACGACATAAAATACAGAGAATAATGTAATTGAGTACAGGTTTAACCAAAATTTTAACATTTTGTATTTAAGCCTTAAGGCCGGAGAATACAGACACCCAAACTTATATGGAATCACAATGTATGTCAAAGCAATATTTATTTCTTTTGAAAAAACTTGTTATTGTTGCGAAGAATAATGGTTTTTATTGAAAATAAACAAATCGATAAGACAATTAGATAGTACAGCTCGGTACGGTCTAGGTTATTTGCTTGAGTTGCAAATTAAACGAAAATAAATAAACTAACTTTTGCATCCAAAAACGAAAATATGCCTCATGTGGGGTTATAGAACTTACAATGGGGAAAGATTATTGGTCTTGTGGAGCAAGTAATGTTCTCAGAGGGACATAGCTGTAGAGCTAGGCGTAATACATGGCGTTCTGTCCAAAACCTATGCTAGGTAACAGGAACTAGGAAGCTCAAAAATAAAGCAAGGGGAAAGTCGCCAAAAAGTAATACCGGCTCGCCACGATCGTTTAATTGTCCAATCAGCTGGAAGACACCTACCCATTTCTCACCTTCAGCTCCAAAAGCAGCTTTTGAAAGCTACAGATGTAACTATTTCAGTTGAAGCGATAAGAAGAAGAGTTGATGTCAAGAAGTATACAGGAGGAGACAGTTATGGCCTCTCGAGTTATCCAGGCAGCACAAGATTGATCGCCTAAACTGGTGTCTTCGCCACCAAAACTGGAACATTGGGAATTGACAAAATGTGCTATTTTCAGAAAAATTCGGAATTTGTGTAAAATCAGATGACCCGCGAAATCGTGTACTTAGAGGTCGAGGAAGAAAAGCAAGAACGAAAACTGTCAGATCTGTTCACAAATATACAAGGCGAAGTGTAATGTTCTGGAGAGGAATTGTGATCCGTACAAAACTCCTTTATTTTTCATCCAATCAACTTTAACTGCTCGCAGGTATGTTGATAACCTGTAGTTAGACAACAAGAGAGGTGCAACAGGAGAAAATTTAATTTGCATGATAATGGACCTCCACACACCATTAGAGTGACAGAGACATCATTAAAGCAGAAGGTATCCCTTGTTTGGAGTGACCTGCTTGCTCACCAGAGCATATCCCTATAGAGTATTTGTTGTATATGCTTAAAGTCAAGTTTACACGATGGCAATTGGCGAGACAATTGTTATTGGACAATTGTCATCACGTGGTTGCGGATTGTCGGAGGCCAGTCCAGTTGAAAGAGAAGATGGTTACACGGGGCCAACTAAACATCATGGCCCCGTGTAAACATCTTCTCTTTCAACTGGACTGGCCTCCGACAATCCGCAACCACGTGATGACAATTGTCCAATGACAATTGTCTCGCCAATTGCATCGTGTAAACGCGACTTAAAAGAAAAATTAGAGCTCGCCGAGATAATCCACAAAATACCGCACGGCTAGTACAAGCTGCTCTTGAAGAATGAAGCAACTTACCACAAAGAAATGTTGATAATTTCATTATCAGCGTGCCCACGCACATAAGCTTGCATAAGGACTAGAGGAGATAACACTAACTACCAAAAAAAAAACAAATAAAATAAATAACAATAATTTGAACAATATTTAGTCCTGTCGCCAGGGGGGGTACAACGGCCTCCTTTATTCAGATGGACTTACCCAAGTTTTTTCATGTATTTTGAACCGTAGAATACGAGTATTTTGGGTAACAGTTGATCCGGATGTCGATAAGATTGTTATTGACCAAGAACTTGATGAATTACATTACCGCGATCTCTCGCAAAACAAAACATTTTTTGGTATTTTTTGGGTCATTCTAAGCAAAACATGTTTCTACAATTTTTTTCGTAGGATGCCTAGTTTTCGAGATAACCGCGGTTGAACTTTCAAAAAATCGAAAAATTGCAATCTTTGAACCCGAATAACTTTTGATTAAAAAATAAAATAGCAAGTCTGCTTACCGCATTTGAAAGTTTAAGTCAAATTATATCGGTTTTGATTATTTGCATTGCTAACAATTTATTTTCTTATTGTTTAACCAAGCTATAAACATATAGTGTTTCCCGTGCCTTTACATGCGTTTTAACGCATGCTACGTAGAAATAGCCTGGATTGCACTAGTACCTATTCTACCTACTCGTTCGATTTTAAATGAGAAATCATTGAAAACATCACTCATGCACTAGGTGTTTGTGGCTTTGTTTAACAATAACAAAATAAATTTTTAGCAATGCAAATAATCAAAACCGATATAATTTGACTTGAACTTTCAAAGGCGGTAAGCAGAATTGCTATTTTATTTTTTAATAAAAAGTTATTCGGGTTTAAAAATTGCAGTTTTTTGATTTTTTGAAAGTTCAACCGCGTTTATCTCGAAAACTGTGCATCCTACGAGAAAACTTGTTAGAACATTTTTTGCTTAGAATGACTCAAAACATACAAAAAAATGTTTTGTTTTGCGAGAAATCTCTGTTATGTAATTCCTCAAGTTCTTGGTCAATAACAATCTTATCGACATCCGGATCAACTGTTACCCAAAAAATTCGTATTCTACGGGTCAAAATACATGAAAAAAACTTGAGTAAGTCCATCTGAAGAAGGAGGCCGTTGTACCCCCCCTGGCGACAGGACTGATTCCTTTTACATTGAAATTTTTTATGCTATTGACTTTAAAACAAGTAGTTCAATTTATTTGTTAAATACTTTGTTGTTTTATTTAAATGTTATTAAATTACTTTAAAATAAATACTTTTTACTTTGTGTGTTTGTTTTTTTAAATTCTCGCGAAATAATAAGAAATATCATATGATTGCATAAAATAGTTCATTATAAAAATGCCACAAGGAAATAGCTTCAGAACAACATTGATTCCATATAAGTGTGGGTGTGTGTATATTACGATTTTTATTTTGAACTTTTGTACCATTTTAAAAAATTACAAAAATCCATCAATTAATAAAAATATCCAACATTTTTTTAAATCATTTAAATCGCTCTAGAAGCCTTAAGATCTTTACGTGGTGGAAGAACTCTTCATACTCGATTGCTGTCGCTAATTCTGCTAGGTAAGGCCGCGTTCAGAGTGGACGAGCAAAGAGCAAAGAGCAAAGAGCAAAGAGCAAAGAGCAAAGAGCAACGAGCAAAGAGCAAAGAGCAAAAAGTGCACGTTCAGAGTGGACGAGCAAAGAGCAAAGAGCAAAGAGCAAAGAAGTGCTAATAGCGGGTAGTTACGCTAGACGAGAGTTTAGTTCTTTTCCACTCGGCAGTGTGGATAGGAGCGGTAGGATATTTGCTCTTTACCCTCACAGTAGTCCATGTAGTGAGACCGCTCCCGTCTGAAAAAATTTCCGATTCGGTCTCTTTGTGGATTCCTATTTAAAAATATTTTAAAATTTCCTTTAAACAAATGTGAAGGGTGCCGGGCGGAATTTTTGGGCAGAAATTGTTTAAACAATTTTTTTAAACAAATACAAAAGATCAAGTTTTTTGCTCTGGAACATATATTTTTAAGTTTTGTGGGTCATCTAAACAATAAAGGTATCTTGTAAATGTTCTCAAAAATTGATAGTTTTCGAGTTATAGGCAATTTAAAATCTTAAAAATGCGAAAATACCCATTTTCGAGGCCTAAATACTCATATTTAAATTAGTATTTTTGAGGTTGCCAGATACTTAAATTGAAGTTTAAACATTGAGCCTCAAAACTCTGAAGAGTGATCGCGTCTAACCTTAATTTATACCGTTGTTTTTTAATTGTTAAATATGCGTGTTTATTCGATTTTTTGCCGGTGTGGCGCGCTCTATTTCAAAAATCTCCTATTTTCCTCCGAAAATTATTTTTTCTAGATTTTTTGGGATTTTCTAAATAAAATAAGTTTCTTGACATTTTTCTCAAAAGTTAACAGTTTTAAAGTTATAAGCGATTTAAAATCCAAAAATGAGTTTTTTTGTCATTTTTTGGATTTTAAATCGCTTATAACTTTAAAACTATTAACTTTTGAGAAAAATGTCAAGAAACTTATTCTATTTAGAATATCCCAAAAAATCTAGAGAAAAATAATTTTCGGAGGAAATAGGAGATTTTTGAAATAGAGCACGCCGCACCGGCAAAAAATCTGATAAACACGCATATTTAACAATTAAAAAACAACGGTATAAATTAAGGTTAGACGCGATCACTCTTCAGAATCGAAGCTGAATGTTTAATCATCAATTTAAGTATCTGGTAACCTCAAAAATACTAATTGAAATATGAATTTTTAAGCCTCGAAAATGCGTATTTTCGCATTTTTCAGATTTTAAATCGCCTATAACACTATTAATTTTTGGGAAAAATTACAAGATACCTTTTTTGTTTCGAATAACCCAAAAAACCTAAAAATATATAATAATAAAAATGGTATACATTTTTATTTTATAGTCGTATTACTCCGTAGAGTAAGTGCACACCTACATTGCCTACATTGGATCCGATTTTCTCCGATCAGATCAGATCAGATCAGATCCGATCCGATTCGACAGGCGGTGCCTACATAGGCCTTTTCATTCACAGTCATTTGTTTCGAGCTTCTGTCATGTGTCCCATAATATAAATTTATCTACGTCATACGTTATTGGTATATAAACAATACAAACCAAAGACGTATGGCGTAGATATATCAATATTATGTGACACATGACAGAAGCTCGAAACAAATGACAGTCGATGAAAAGCCCTATAGGGCTTTTCATCGATTGTCATTTGTTTCGAGCTTCTGTCATATGTTGTATAATCTGTGTATAATATTAATATACACGGATTATACGACCTTTGACAGGAGCTCGAAACAAATGACTGTGAATAAAAAGCCCTATTGGATCCGTCTTTCTCCGATCAGATCAGATCCGATCAGACCGGTTTTCCGGCGAGGGTGCCTACATTGGTTCAGTAATCTTCCGACCACCGACCACCGACAATAAGTTCCGATGAAGATGTGTTGAGATGATGACATTGAATATATTTAAACATGTTAGCTTGCAACCCCCAACTTGCAACAGACTTGCAACCAGTTTGCAACCAGTTTGCAACCAGTTTGCAACCAGTTTGCAACCAACTTGCAACCAATTTGCAACCAACTTGCAACCAACTTGCAACCAACTTGCAACCAACTTGCAACCAACTTGCAACTAAAATTGCAACTCAACTTGCAACCAATCGGAATGAAACCAAACACTTCTCGATGAGAATAGGAGAAGCTACTCCCGACGTCGGCCGCTATCGGATCTGATCTGATCTGATCTGATCGGATCGGAGAAAAACGGATCCAATGTAGGCACTCCCATTTAATACTATGGGTTTATTTTTTATTTCGACGTCGGCCGACGTCGGATCTGATCTGATCTGATCGGATCGGAGAAAACGGATCCAATGTAGGCACCCCCATTTAATACTATGGGTTTATTTTCTATTCCGACGTCGGCCGACGTCGGATCTGATCTGATCGGAGAAAATCGGATCAAATGTAGGTGCGGCCTAACTAGGTGCATTTTTCCGTTGGAACTTTACCAGCTGCAGACGGGGGATGTGAATTGCATAGTGTAGAATTCCTTCCCTCTCGTCTTCACTGCAGCATCCATTTGACTTGCAAATTGGTCTTGGAGGTGTCACCAGGAAAGTGTACCAATAAGTTTTCAATTTAAAAATCTTTTAGTAATATTTTTAATATTTTCAATATTAATAATTTACTATTAGGATTGAAAACTACTTCGTCTAAAAATATATGTTCCGGAGCAAAAAACGTGATCTTTTGTATTTGTTTAAAAATAGGTATTTATGAAACAGTTCGTGAAGTATGCTTTTTGCGAACGCACGCGATATTTAGAGCACGAGCGACAGCGGAGCGAGTGCTATACATCGCGTAAGTTCTCAATAAGTACTACATGCACAGTTTCATACAATATTTTATCTACTCTACCATAAACAAATAAAAAAACTGTAACTCTTCGTCACTGGAATTCATTTCTATTCTACAATTTTTAGAACTTTGACATTTAAAAATTCTAACTTCTTTCAAACCACAAAACTGTAAAAACTTTTGTCGTAATTTATTGCTCATTATGTCATCACCATGACAACGCCAAAGTTAAGGATATTTGATTATATGAAAGTGTGTTAAAAACAGTGCGAAAAAGTAAGTCCCATTTAAAATACATTGTTACTTCACGCTCACTTTAAACACTTCACGCACTGCTATCTATAATGACAGTTTTCACAAACTAAAAACTTACACGTAACATAACATAGAGTAGATAAAATTGTTTAAACAATTTCTGCCCAAAAATTCCGCCCGGTGCTCTTCAGATTTGTTTAAAGGGGACATTTTTGAATAGGAATTGACAAAGAAACCGAATCAAAAAATTTTTCAGACGGGAGCGGTCTCACTACATGGACCAAAGAAATCAAACTTGTTTGGTTTCGCCGCTTTGCTCTTTGCTAGCACTCTGTGCACCTCCGTTTGCCAGTATGAGTTTGATTTCTCCGCTTTGCTCTTTGCTCTTTGCTCTTTGCTCTTTGCTCGTCCACTCTGAACGTACGCTAAGTAAGACCGGAAGGGATATAAAAACTCAAACAGTAATAAAAAGCATCCAAGTTTCATTAACTTTCTGCCGGTATTACTTGACTCTACCGAGAACGGCATCATTCATTGGACAATGAAATATGAAAAAACAAATAAAATGTACGGTAAAGCTTTAACCAGGGCGGAAAAACTTCTAATGAACGAGCATAAGCCTTACAGTGAGGAAAAGACATTGGAAGCAAAAAGCAATGTTTATTTTTCAAAAAAAACATTTTCCTGTTTTCTGACAGCAGTAAAATGTATTTTGAATTAAATAAGTTATAGGTCTGGATCCCGCATAAGAAAAAAAAGTTGATTAATAGCAAGCTGAAAATTTGTTAATAGTTTAACGGTGTCTAGTCGGACAAACTTTGATATATGGGAACACTGGAACAGGGGAAGTTTTAATGGTGGAACAGGTTAAAAATTTGGAACGTCAGACTACGAAAACGTCAGATGTATTTTGTCGAACAGAACTTCCAATTGATTTGTTGCCCTTTTATTAAACTCTCATGCAAAAATCAGAATGGTGTTTATCACCAACTGCGCATTTTAATGAGTGGAACACGAAGAACATGTCAAATGACAGGAATCATGTTGGCTAGTAATAGCAGTCTGATTTTTTCATGAGAGTTTAATGAAAGAAATCAATTGGAAGTTCTGTCCGACAAAATACATCAATCTGACGTTTTCGTAGTCTGACGTTCCAAATTTTTAACCTGTTCCACCATTAAAACTTCCCCTGCTCCAGTGTTTCCATATATCAAAGTTTGTCAGACTAGACACCGTTAAGCTATTACCAAATTTTCAGCTTGCTATTAATCAACTTTTTTTTATGCGGGATCCAGACCTATTACATACGTTCTTCTTTTTGTCTGAATTAATTTAATTAAAAACTTTTTTTAACGCTCTCTATATTCGCATGACGAATTCAAGCGTCATATACAATAGGGTGTATCATAATAAATACTCAAATAATGAATTTTCGAAATTCAAACTTTCAAGTTGATAAAAAGTTGCCTCTTACATTACTCTTTCAGGGAAAAAAAGTTTTGTTTTAATTAAAACATATTTAGGTCTCCCGGAATCGACTTAAACTTTAGAATTTTTTCTCAAAAACACGATTTTTCATCTTTTTTTAAATTTGATATTTTTATTGTCAACTTAAAAAAAATTCAAACTTTCAAGTTGATAAAAAGTTGCCTCTTACATTACTCTTTCAGGGAAAAAAAGTTTTGTTTTAATTAGTTTATGTTTTTTAATTTTAATTAGTAAATGTTTAGTTAAACTTTAGAATTTTTTCTCAAAAACACGATTTTTCATCTTTTCTTTTATTGAAAATTAAATTTTATATTTTTATTGTCAATTTAAAAAATATTAAGTACGTGATAACAGTGAACAATAAAAATTAGGATAATATCTGTAACTAAGCATAAAGTCACCCGGAATCTTTATGAAAATCTCAATTGTAACAACAAAAAATCGAGGTACGAAATTTATTAAAGAAATACAAAAGTTTACTTAAAGATTACAGATAAAAAGTTGACAAAGAAAAATCTTTAAAATGGTTCTTTATTTCATCTTGAAGGATGTTGGCTAAACAAATCCAGTTAGCCTTAAAAGCCACAGGTATTGTAATGCTTCTTCGATATGGAACCAAGGGAATTTGTTACGGCGAGTGTCAGATTGTAATTGTAGTACTAATACTAAGTTACTATTCAAAATAGAATGCTGTGATGTAATCCTAAATAAGTATGAAATAAATCTTACCTGTAATTTATTTTTGCAATACAGCTGTAGCAGATGTGTACTGTCGCTTAGTTTCAAGCTTAGGAAGATACTTTCTGTCCAATAATCTTGATCTTATAAAGCCTTCTCGTTCTTGAACGCCACAAACGTGCTTAGAAGCTGCAGTAACTTCCTTTACAACTCGTTCTACCGCTTGAGTGTGAAGTGATATTTTGAACTCTTTTCTATCACTGCTTCCTGAATTAACAATCATCTCAATCTCTTCTTTGCTGAAGTCAGCTATAAGTGGTGGTTCTGTAACTGTGGTGGATTGCCAGTCAATGAGATCGATGTAGTCTTCTGCCTCAAAATTAACTTGTGGTGGTTTGAAGACTCGATGTGCCCTTGTTTCTGTCTGTCGAGCTTTTTCTATCCGTTTGCCTGCCAAAGCTCTTACATGTTTTCGAGAGTCAAACAACATCCCTAAAAGGATGTGTTCAGGATGAGCCATAAAGGCGTTTCTTTGCAAGGAAGACTGAGCCACAGCCTTCAGTTCACTGTCTAAAAACTTGGTGCACTGTACGATGAAGAAAAAGTGTTGTGATGCGTGGATAATTTTAGGACGACATTTTATGGTAAACCATGAGGTAGCATAGACTTCCATGACGAACTCAGCAAGCTTTCTAAGTTGTGGGGTTGGTTCAATAGGTGAAATATACAGACGTAAGATTCTATTTGCTAATATCAGCCACCGGGCGTGGGACAAGTTTCCGGGGTTTCTACTGGCCAACTCAGAGGGACATTCACCTTTGACTACAGCCTGACATATATCCCAAAGGTATTTCTGGTCCGTACTTAAGTCTTTACTATCGACTTCTGGGAAGGTGCTATCTATTTTGTCATAATTAACAACCGGGAAGTCTTGGCAGTTGGTCAAACCTTTGCCTATTGGCCCACTGAATGATGTTGGTCCTGTGGTTGGACCGTCAAGAGCAACAAAAACTTTCCTCAGAGGCAATTCGTTTAAGTGCAACATACATATTGCTACTTGGACCGGATGTTTCAATGCGCGTTAAAACAACAAAACTGCTCCTTGCGATGTTTTAGTATTCGTTGCCGTACCATCACATCCAAGCACTTTGATATTTGAGTTATCAATGGAGTTATCACTCATGTAACTTAATATTGATGATACTATATCTTTCACAGATCCACTGTTTGGAGTTACATGACCGAAATATGCTGAACCTGGTTCCTCGACCAAAGATATGTGTTCTTCTTGTATGGTTTTACGGACAGATTTCCCACATAAAATTTCTTTGATTATGGTTTCATCCTTCCTATCATCGAAGTAAAGAGCAATTATTTCGTTTGTGCGAGTTGAATTAATACTTCGGCGGTACTTTAACCTTTCACGAAAAATCTTGGACTTGTCAATAACTGCGGCTTGGTTTTCTGGTGATATGACATTCAAATCTTGTAGAAGAGCACTTGCTAGTTGAGCACCTCCTCTGTTTGAAATGCCTCTGCGATCACATGCGCTAGAAAACAATGACAGATTCACTGGCAGGCCTTGTTTTACTTTCACGCTTGGACTTTCAATTTTGTTTCTTAGACGAGTTATTTTAGAACCTTGAACTTTTTCATCAGGCCTACTTGATTCTTCTTCCATGGATTCATCATCAGAGTCACTACTAAGAATATCCACATTTAATATCCACGCACACTAAACAAAACACACTGAATTACATGTAATAACGCGCAAACCACGTGCTGTCAGATTGAACGGTGGAGTCAGACTAACAGAAACAAAGGGTGTGAGTGAGTGGTGGAGGGGAGCCAGACGCCAGACATCCGGTGACTCACAAGTCAGTGCCAGCTGCCCGTCACATTGACCCATTGCATTAAAATACAGCACTGTAATGATTGTATTAGATTTTTTTTTAATGTTTCTGATTCATGTCAAACTTGAATTAAATATGAAAATTGTGATATATTTAGAGTAATTCCGGATTACTTAAATAATTTAACTCAGAACCAAAATGTTTACTCTGGATAAATTAAATGTAAAAATACACATTTTTTCACTTAATTACATCATTTGTAATTTATAAACTGTGTAAATTATTTTTTCAAAAACGTATTTTTTACAAAAAATTATAAACTTTTTGTACATTCCGGGAGACTTAAATATTGTTGGAATTCAAAAAGATTTTTTTTGGTAGAGCTATGATGGTAGTAACAACTTTTTATCAACTTGAAAAATTAAATAATAAAAAAAAAATTTTGTGATACACCCTAATATACAATGGTAGGGGAGCCCAAGCGGGGATTTTACAGTTACTCGAGCGCGTCAGATTATCATATGGGGAGAAACCTGGTACCCTGTCGATGTACCTCTATGTTCCGACACCAGCTCATAACACAGGGGAGTTCATTATGTAGTGTCCAAAAAAAAATCTATCCTTAGAAAAATTCGAAATTGTCAGATTAAGATAAGGTAATTTAAGTACACGCAAAAGAGTGTATATTTTAAAAATCTGTATAAAAAAGCGGGGCGAAAGGAAATGGGTGAGTGAAAAAGTTTTACAAAAAAAAGCAAATATTTCGCGAAATGAACGTCAGATCGAAAAACTAAAAAAATACGTGTTCAGTATTTAAAAAAAAGAATGTGTGTACTTTGTACGCACGTAAGAAGTTATACTTCTATTATATGATTTCAACGAAATCAATATACGTTAAATAGTTTCTCTACTACTTTTCAAAAATTTTTATTAAAACAATACCAAAAATTAAAAAAATAAAAGAATAAAACACACACAAACACATTGAAAAATTCCACAAATGATTTCTGAACAATAATTGTTGCCAAAAATTTTAATTAAATACGTATTTTCTGAAAAAAATTATATAATAATATACTTACAATCATAAAATCTATAAAAAAATAAAAAATGATATAACTTGCATTGGGCTTGAACTTACTTCCCATGTATCCCGCCGTACGAGAGTCGAAGTGATTTCAAACTGCACCACCTTCGCGTATACGTCATGTGGGAATATACACAAACTGAACAACTTTTTGACATTTTGTTTATATGAATTTTTATTAGTTTGATTTTTGTCGAATTAAAATACAACAATATATAGAGTAAGAAAACGATACATTAGATGAAAATTTGTAGAAAGTTTGTTCGTAATCAGATTATGTAAATTAAAGCATTGCCTACTAGGGGTATAGCATAGCAAGTACTAGGTAATTACAATATTTTTTTTACATTTTCCAAATAGGTATGAAGATAATTTTTTATTGGAATACAACTGAAACATTTAGAATTACGTGCCTGTGGCTATTCAAAACTATTTAAAAAGTCACTGTAATTATAAATTTGATTTTATTTCTGTCCTCACAACAATAAAAACTAATATATTATACAACATTTTTGTTTACCGATAACCTCCATATTGAACAATTATTGACAGATCATTTCAACACCCAATCAGAGCCCGTATAAAGACTAATACCAAACTGTCGGTGTGCGCATGCGCGCAGATCAATATAAATTCACCCTCAATCTCAATCGCGCCTAAAGAAGTATAACTTCAAAAATCTAGCGAATGATACCAAACACGACGACCCACGGAGAGGGGTGGGGATAAATTTAAAATTTTAAATAGGAATCCCACGATATTTCGCGAAATGAACATCAGATCGAAAAACTGCGAAACACACTTATTCAATAATTTTTTAAAATCTATCGAATGGTACCAAACACGAACCCATATGGAGGTGGGGTGGGGGTTACTTTAAAATCTTAAATAGGAGCCCCAAATTTTATTGCAGATTTGGATTCTTTACGTAAACATAAACATTATTTTTCGAATTATGGATAGATGGCGCCGTAATCGGAAACACTATTGTTGGAAATGGAAAATTAAATCAAAAAATGGAAAGTTCATTCTAAAATGGAAAATTTTACTTAACTTTTTTTGGTTTTAGGACCTAATAATCACAACGCAATAGGTCCCCATAACGCTCGAGTGACTACAAATTTAGCATACTTTCCTCCCCTACTAAAAATATGCACAATATTCTTTGAGATATCAGTATATGTTTGACATTGACTGAAACGAGTTGTCTTTCTGTTGAGTACGTTGACAAAGCGTTTTTATAACGTCAGTTTAGATTCGTATTATATATGAAGCAATTCCAGGGCCTCTCCACCAAAACACTACAATGTCAATGCAGCAAAATATCGAGTTAGCACCCAGATCGCGCTAGATATAATTCGTCAATAAATAAAGGGTTAGGTTACTTTTTGGGAGTGTTTGAATTTAGAAAGAGTTTCTAAATTCATATTATTTGACACACCTCGTATAAAATTAACAAACTTGCATAACTGATGGTTGCATCTTAAGGTATAGACCATGCACAGATTTTTATGAAGAATAACTTTTTTTCCTAAAATTATTATTAAAGGAGTTATTACATGTCTAATAAATAAAAATGATGTTCGGAATCAGTAATTTAGGAAAGTTTCAGAATTTTTTTTTCAAGTAGAAGGCTGTTATTGCATATTTGAATATGGTTTTAAATTACAAATAACTTTTCATAATAAAATTTTTTGATATTTTGAAATATAAAGGTAGTTTGCTTTTGAGCGAAATTCATATTTTTTGACATACCTCGTATACTGTTGACAAAATTTGATATCTGATGATTGCAACTTAGATTTTAGACTATGCAGAGCACTTTATAAAGAATGACTTTTTTTCGTAAAATTGATATTAAAAAAGTTTCCCATATGGTTCCAAGTTACGCAGACACCCTGTATAAAACTGCGATCGGGACGAAAGAAAATCAGGACGCTGGCATGGCAGAAAAATCTGATAAAAACTCGAAATTAGGTTAAGCGGACAGTTGGTCTGCTCAGCAGTCCCTGTAGACGGTTCGGTCGGACGCATAAACACACACTAACACATACGTACAAAACATTCATACAACTGGTGATTGAGTACAGAACTAACATATACTCATTGCTCAGTAACCACTACACTTAAAAATTACTGGGGTTGGAACGACGCATACAACGTAAGGTAAACTACAAACGAAAAGACTACCCATCACGACTAGTATATCATCTAGAAAGAATCCAGCCCATAAACGAGAGGCTCGCCTCTTTGATCAGAAGTTTTACTACTACTACAGAAGATAATAAATGGCCAGAATTTCAGAGCCAAAAACATCCTTAAAACTACCTGCTCATCCTTAGGCAATGTATTCATCAGAAAACCCAAATGAAAACTACCACACTTACCGACAAAATTGCTGACCTTTGCCAGCACGAACGACATCCCTGATGAATACACCGATATCCTGGAGGCAACTCCACATTATTTTAGAACAAATCGTTAGCTAAATAGCTCACTTCGAGCTTTGCAACGGACAGGGAGAGGTCGGTTTTATGTGGTTTCCCGGCCTCACTTGCAAATTATACCCATCTTTAGGGAGGATACAGCCACAGCTGCCCTCAACGCGTTAAATAATATAACTTTAAAATCATTAACCATAAATTCAGTAACCTCACTCACAATAGTATTTAAAGTCATATATAGTCATACATAACTTCAGTAATTTCATTCTTTACACTTAAATATATTCTCAGTAAATAAAGTCTCAGTAAAAACGAAGGCTGCAAGTGCCCCTGTCTAGTGTATAATCGTTTTTAGGGACTGTGGCCGAGAGCAAGGCATGGACAGCACTCACATATGTCATCTCTGGAAAGAACACCATCTTCCAAATCTCTCTCTCTCTCTTCTCTGCTTTCTGACAGTCACTGGAAAGGACCATCTAGCATCCTGCAAGCCACCCAAACACCTTGCCCCAGCGGTTTTCGGACTGTTTGCTTTTGCTGCCTCCACCAATCATTCAACTGCATACCTTGAAGAGGACCACAATCCTAAACAGGGACAAAACAATGTATTTCTTTCGAAATAAAGTTTATCCTTACCTATCCACATAAGGTACATTGTCTACTACGAAAGAAAATGAGTTACATCCAACGTTCTGAGTTGAAAGAAACTCAACCGGGCCACCAGCCGGTGGCTACCCCATTCCCAACGGAATGAGTTGGGAACGACCGCAGTGTTGCGACGTAGTGAGTCGCAGCCTGCTGCGGAACGGTCCTGTATTAAAGGATGGCTTCGATCGACCTGGTCGAATCGTTGCATGAATCTGTATGTGTGATATGTATATTTTGATCGGATTTTACTGAGTCTGTTGTCCGAAAAGAACTACCGTTGCAATATTTGACATTGAATTGGATCATACAATGTTTTAATAATTATTAAAGGCAACGCCCCATAAATAAAAAAAAATCGTATACAATCCACAATTCTTGAAGAGATAGAAAAACCTTCATAACAGCAGATTATAGACTTTGTTGTAAAAAAAACAGCAAAATACGACAATATCGACAATTATTGTTTATAAATTTATACAAACTTACAATTATCTAGTGATTGACCTCAAAATTAGTCCAAGAGCTGGGAGCGGATTTTGCTCGTGATAGGTAATATGGAAAAACTCTACGGGGATATGTTGAATTAGTTTTGTATATGACTTTACCGGGTGGAAACCAGAGTGGGGGACGAGGGTAGTTATAAGAGGTCAAAGTCGCGGTTTTCATTATTTTTTTGTGACGCTTATAATCGAGATAGTGCACCAAAATTTGGGAATAAGTAGGTCATGACATAAGAGCAAAATCCGCTTCTATCTCTCCGACTAAATGGGTCTCATAGTTGTTAGCAAGCTCTCAAAATTTCAGCTGGATAATTTTTTTTTGTACTACCCAATGTTAGAAAGACAATAATGAAGAAAGGTAATTCTACGGATACAGTAAGAAAGGTAAAGACTTTTACTTTTAATGTGCACCAAAATTGCGTTTCTTAATTGTGAAAATAAATTAGATGCAAATTTAATTTTAAAAAATGCCTCATTTTTACCTTATCGGTCCAGAAAAAATTTAAATAAACGTAATAAATATTTCGTCTACGAGTAATAGTTTAACCTTTAACTACCCGCGCATCAAGTTAGAACATAACTACACGCGTGGCGTACTTTATACGCCACAAGAGAATACCCTTAAAAACAGCGGATTTGATTTTTTTTTTGAAAAAATACACTTATTTGTTTGTTATAAACCTTTTTCGACATCAGTGAATACTTCGAGTTCCTCCTCAGTAAGCCAATTGGGATTTATAACTGGAATCACGGAATAACTGGATTCCATGATAAATAAAATTACTAATAAAAAATTTTTTGAAATGTGATTTTTTACAGGAGAAAAAGTATTGTTTATAAAGAAAAATATATTTTGTGCCACAATGACTAAAAAACAATTGAAATATGCACTTATATTACAACTTATATTAATATAATCGTGGCGTATATTGTCCACCACCCGAAACAACAAATAATAAACTGTAAATTACTATCTTCCCAGAACGCCAATTATAACGAAACTAAAACCAAATTGTAAAGCACATTCTAGTGATAGGTTAGAGAGATAAACAAAGTCAAAAATTAAATTTTTAAATATATTTGCAGTAGAATTCCTATATCTGGCGTACAAAATACGCCAGCGCGTGTAGTTAAAGGTTAAAAGATATTCTTATTGTTATATAGAATAGAATAGAAATATGCTTTATTGTCATGAAAAATTTAACAATTTTATAGACAAAGCTTACAAGAATCATAAATAAAAACAATAACAAATACAATTTACTAAAATTATACAAATCGTCAATATAAATAAAATATAATAAAGTCAAATAAAAATCAGTAACAATCTATTGCAAAATTAAAAAAAAAATTGCAAATTGCGTAATCTACCTTAAGAAATTTAATAAGAAATTTAATAAGTTATGCTGCTGCATATGACACTCAAATATAGATTAAGATTCTACTTATACATAACAATACTGTAATTTCTTAGTTATTGGTTAAGAAACTCTGCTATTGAATAATATGGTCTTTCAGATAAATAGGCTTTAGTCATTTTACGGAACTTGGGGAAAGATGTTGCAGATTTAAGTTGTAGAGGGAGATGGTTGTATAGTTTTTTTGCAGAATATAATATAGATTTCTTTATTAACTCACTGGAGGGGATCGGTAAATAGATGTCAAAAGTAGAATTTCTGGTGGAATAGTCATGTCTAGGTCTTTCTGGAAAAACATGTAGATGTTTACGAATTAAGCAAACAGTTTCTAAAATATATAAAGAAGTTAATGTTAGAATTCTGTGATCTTTGAAGTAGCTTCTGCAATGTGTTGTTCTTCTGAGGCCAAACAGATATCTGATTGCTCTTTTTTGCAATTTAAAAATAACATCGGATTGGGCAGCTGTACCAAAACCCCAAAAAGGCAGATCATATCGAAGATGGGACTCGAACAATGAAAAGTATGTTATTTTGGAAGAGGCTAAATCCATTTCCTTAGAGACAGATCTTATTGCAAAGCAAGCTGAGGATAGTTTCTTGCTTAACACATCGATATGAAGGGACCATTTAAGGTTGCTATCTAAAAAAATACCAAGAAACTTTACAGAATCAACGATACTGATCTGGCTGTTATGAAGAGGTAAGGGTTGAAGAGTTCCTTTATAGGGTAATGCTACTGTTTTATCTACGTTAAAAGAGAGTAAATTAGAATCTGACCAGGATTTTATTGTGAGTAGATCAGAAGTTATAGTAGCATGAAGAGTTGCGATATTTGAGTTGCTCCAAGTGATACTGGTATCGTCAGCAAAAAGAAAAACTTTTCCATCGATTTTTAAACTAGTGATGTCATTAATAAAGATAAGGAAAAGTAGAGGACCCAATACTGAACCTTGCGGTACCCCACATACAACATTTTTGAGACTAGAGTCTGTATCATTTGCTCTAACCAGTTGTTTCCTATTTTCCAAGTAAGATTGAAACCAGTTCAAAGAAATACCTCGAATTCCATAGAAATCTAGTTTTTTTATCAAAATGTCGTGATTTACACAATCAAAAGCTTTGGCATAATCACAAAAAACAGTGGCAGTGTGTTTATTTGGTAAAAACAACAATAACTTTGCAATACGGTTTTTGGTTATAAAAATAATATTGTTTTTAACCGTGTTTTAACTTATTTGGTGCACGTTAAAAAAAGAGGCTCTTCGGTAAGTAAGACCTCTGGGCAGTGGCGGCTCGTGATTCTTACAATAGGGGAGGCTATACCTAACTGTAAAATATCTAGACAAATTTGCACTAGCAAAAAAATGCGCCAAAAAATGTAATTTAAGGCTCCATTTTTTGACTATTTTTTATTTACATTTCATAATATCATCCTAATTCATAATTTCATATCATACCATTTTAAAAATAGTTAGTCTAATTGTAAAAGTTTAATACCAAAATTTGTGTCGTTTATTTGTTAACCATTCCATCTATTTGTAAATAGATACCTATGCATATCAAAATAAATACAGATGTGAAGTTTTGCAGTCCATACATAATGAAGTTTCAAATTTTTTAAGATACTCAACTGAATTTTTTTAATTCTAAACGCGGCCTACTGCGAATTCAAAAACACGATAAATTACCGATATTTTGCTTTGAGTTAGAGATATCGGAAAAAGTTATTTGGGCAAGTTGTTTCAAATATTATTATAACCCCACATACCAAATTTCATAACAAAATTCGCACTTTTAGATTTTTCATTATTTTTAGTCAGGACCCTAAAATTCGTTGTCCCGAGATGCACGCAACCACGCAACGGATCCGAGAAGCCACTCTGCCTCCCTGGTATATCTCCGGGCAGCGTGTGATAGCGCCGTAGATGCCACTGTTAGGAGACCGGGTCTCCTTAAACGCCAGCTGCGCTGCACGGAGCATTAGCAACGGAGACTGCTGGGCTTCTCGGCTCCGTCCATGCATCTCGGGATAACCCAGGGTCCTGCCTACAATAATATTTAATAAAACTGAGACGCGATCATGCGTTCTAATGCTAATGCTCCGTACGTATGGATAATTAGTGATAATATGGAATTTACACGTTGTATAATAGTGAGAGTGCTTATTGTTTTCGCGATTCATGATAAACAAAACAGTGTAGAATGTGTAAAAAATTTATGGGGAGGCTGAGCCTCCCTTGCCTCTTCTGACGAGCCGCCACTGCCTCTGGGATAAACAAACTTAACTTTTAAACCAATTAAAGTATAAAATTGAAACTTTAAGGGATGGTTAAGCACTGTAAGAAATTCTAAAATCGCTTGAGAGCAATCACAAAAGTTTCACTAAATTCTTACAAGGGTTATAAATAATTCAAGATTTTGGCGTATTTTGATTTTTTCGTGGCAACAATTTAGTTTAGAAAATTTAGAATACGCCATTTTTAAATTTTTGTCTCTCCAAATAGATGAAATTAGGTCTGGATCCCGCGTATGAAAAAAAAGTTGATTAATAGCAAGCTGAAAATTTGTTAATAGCTTAAGGGTGTCTAGTCGGATAAACTTTGATATATGGGAACACTGGAACAGGGGCAGCTTTAATTGTGGAACAGGTTAAAAATTTGGAACGGTCACATCACGAAAACGGCACATTTATTTTGTCCGACAGAACAGACTTAAACTCTCCGAACAGAGATTAAACTCTCATGCAAAAATCAGACTGCTATGTATCACCAAATGGGCGTTTTAATGAGTGGAACATGTAGAATATGTCAAATGACAGGAATGATGACAGGTGATAAATAGCAGTCTGATTTTTGCATGAGAGTTTAATCTCTGTTCGGAGAGTTTAAGTCTGTTCTGTCGGACAAAATAAATGTGCCGTTTTCGTGGTGTGACCGTTCCAAATTTTTAACCTGTTCCACAATTAAAACTGCCCCTGTTCCAGTGTTCCCATATATCAAAGTTTATCCGACTAGACACCCTTAAGCTATTAACAAATTTTCTGCTTGCTATTAATCAACTTTTTTTTCATACGCGGGATCCAGACCTAAATGTTTATGTATAAGTGTAAATAGATAAAATCAATGAGAAAATAAAACCAATGTAAATAGATACTTTTTAAGGGAAGCGAAAATTTGAAAAAATTGCATTGTACATAGAAAACGTACAAATGTTCTTACTAAAGATATACATAACGTTTGGTAACGAATGGGCCATAACTTAACCTTAGATTCCTGAGCTTACAATAAGTCGATTTAAGCTAACTAACTTTAGTACGAAATTGATAATAACTGAAATAGAGGGTGTTAAAGTTAAGTTTTTATTTAATTTATTCTTGAATATGTCTTGACAGGCATGGGATAATAACACGGAATTTGGTAAGCAAGGGTTTTTTTGGAACAAAATTTGCTACCAAAAATGATGTACTTATTACCAAGAGAGCGTCACATACGTCTTTCAGCGCGAATTTAATACGTTGAATTTTTTTATCTCCCACTCTACATACTTTTTGAATCATCACCATCATCATTCTTTTTGCTTTATCCCTATGTGGGGTCGACTTTTTGAATCAAAACTTTTATTCTCTTGAAATGTACAAGAAAAAAAGTTATAATGAGAAATTTAAAAATAATCGTAAAATATATCAAAAATCATAAAGTATAAAACCATAAAAAAATCATCAATGTATAAAACTTTGAAAAACCATATCTTTATAAAAAAGCTATGGAGCAAAAATTAAAATTGCTTTGTTTTGTGTTTTTTTTTTGTTTTGTTTTAATATATTTTTGTAAAAAAAATATTTTTGACTTTTAAATGTGATATTTCGATGGCAAATTTAATCTGGAACAATTTTTCTGTAGACGTGTTTGTACCAAAAGTGCATATAACTTACTCTAATGCACCCTGTGCCTAGGGACTAATTCACCCCTTTCTCAAAAATGCACCCCTTTAAATTGTAGCACTCCGAGGTTTTTTTTGATATTTAGAGATCCATTGACCATATGAAACAATAAAACTCCTTTAACTTTGTAGTTCCTTTTTAAAGTAAATCAATAGCCTATTCGAAGCTCAGCCCAGTTAAATAACCACTAAATAACTTACACACCTCGTTAATCACACAAACTGTTACAAAACTGTGTTTGTCTGCCCAGTGTTCAGTTTTAGTTAACAAATAATGGTCATTGTGTTTATTTATTATACCATTTGTACAAACATCATTCATTAGAAACATATTTGGTTTGAGCAATTGGCAGTGATTCATTGTTGGAAAAAAATCATTATGTACCTAAAAAAATCAGGTTGAAAAATTTGCCCAAAGTGTCTCAAAATAATTTCTTTTTCTTTTTTGATAATGATTTCCGGACTGAGAAAATTTTTCCGATATTTAAACAAACGATTTTCTAACTATATTTGATTGGCAGTGAATGTGCTTATCGTAACGCGATAGTTGAAAAACGCGAAAAATACAGACAATTTTATTATTTGACGCTAATATTTCAAGATATTGATATTTACGTAAACCTAATCCTTTAATCCTTTTTAATATTTTTGGGACGTCGGTCGTTAGTGAAATCTGATGTTGATAGCAGATATTATTTTCGTCTACGTAAAAGCTTTCTGTAATATTATATTAGGCCTACCTAATTGATACTATTAACATAAGCGGGTAAGTATCAATTTGATTAGAAATATTTTTTACGTAATTATTATTTCTTAGTTTCATTAATTAATTATGTAATATGTTCATATATTATTTTATATGCTAATTGTTTATGACAATGGAGAGATAACCGTGGACAAAGAGAATATTGATAATATGTACCTGGAAAAAATACATACGAAATTTATCTTTTGATGAGAGGGAGAACCGGTAACCGGTCAATTGCTCGAAAATCAATTGCTCGACATGAAAATTGCTCGAAATACAAATTGCTCGAATAAGAAAGAAAATTATATATCTAAAATATTTATTCAAAATAATACAAAATATAGACATAAGAAAGATTATTGAATGAGGACAAATTATGTGATATGTCACATATATAATAGTATATTATTTTATGCTGAAGAAGTATTTATTACAAATCTAAACTATCTTTGAACTTTTAAAATAATAAGAAAAATAACGGTTTTGATTTTCTCTTATTATGATAATTAGGTATTATAATAATTCCCAGGTATTAGGGAAAGATTAAAATCATTAAATACCCATTAACATGCTTACCCATTACCAATGTTTCTTTATTGGGTATGTATTGGATTTTTGTGGATATTTTGTGGATTATTGTGAATAAATATTTTAGATATATACTTCTCTTTTTTATTTAATTTTATTTAATTTTATTTAATTTTATTTAATTTTATTTAATTTTATTTAATTTTATTTAATTTAATTTAATTTAATTTAATTTTATTTTATTTTATTTTATTTTATTTTATTTTATTTTATTTTATTTTATTTTATTTTATTTTATTTTATTTTATTTTATTTTATTTTATTTTATTTTATTTTATTTTATTTTATTTTATTTTATTTTATTTTATTTTATTTTATTTTATTTTATTTTATTTTATTTTATTTTATTTTATTTTATTTTATTTTATTTTATTTTATTTTATTCGAGCAATTTGTATTTCGAGCAATTGATTTTCGAGCAATTGCATTCGAGCAATTGACCTAGAACCGGGAGGACCAGCCTCCAATACCCACGGAAACAGGATCACCTATACAACCTAGTGGCACAAATAAGAGCAGCCTTAATATCACTAAAAGAAGAGAGAGTTCCAGGACCAGACGAAGTAAAGTCTAAATTTCTTAAATTTCTTAATGATGAATCTTTAAGAATAGTATGTAAGAATACCATCTAAAATCTTCAATAATAACACGCAATATTCCAAAAGGTTGGCTAGTTTCAGAATTTATTACGTTACCAAAGAAACAGGGAGCGGAAAGGTGCTGAGAATATAAGCTAATAAGTCTAATGAACCATGCATTAAAACTTTTTCTTAAAATTATACATCGCAGAATAAACAAATTATGCAAAGAGGGAATACAAGACTCACAGTTTGGATCCATGAAAGGCGTAGGTACGAGAGCTGCACTGTTTAGTTGAAAGGTTTTATTCCAAAGATGCAGAAATATGACTTGCGATATACACCTGCTTTGTGGACTACCAAAAAGCATTTGATATAGTTTAACACCGAAAAATCAGCTACAATAAGAACACATATTGAAAATGAACTGACCGAAGAGATTCAGATTCTGCCAGGCGTTAGACAAGGATGTATACTTTCACCAATATTATTTAACCTATATTCAGAGGAAATATTAATAAAGCGTGGGCAACTTGCGAACATGAAATACTCCTAAATGAAGAACTTCTAAACAACATCCTCTATGCAGATGAAACCGTTCTTTTTGCAGAGAGTTTGAACAGCTTACAGCAACTATTAATAAACAAAGTAAATAAAGTAAATGAAAGATTTGGACTACAAGTAAAACATATCAAAAACTAAATTTATGGTTATCAGCAAAAATAAAACTAGAGACGCCCAACTGCTTATCAAGAATACACCAGTGGACCGAGTAAAACAGTTTACCTATCTTGGAGCAATAGTAAATGAATAATTTGATCACTCACAAGATGTAAAATGTAGAAAAGAGAAGGGTAGCAGTATATTAAACAATATCTCAGACTCTTTAAAAGCCAAAACTTTAATCTGCAGATAATTGAAGCGATGGAAAAAAAACTTGAATTCTTCGAGATGTGGCTATACAGACGAATCTTAAGGATATCATGGACGGACAAGATAACCAAAGAGACCGTACTATGAAGAATGGCAAAAAAAGAGAAGTGATGTACACGATTAAAAGGAGAAAGTTAGAATATCTCGGAAACATAATGAGAAACAACTCTAAATTCAGATTAGTGAAAATAATCCTTTAAGCCAAAGTATTCGGAAAGCAAAGAATAGGTATCATGGTTAAAAAACCTGATTAAATGGTTCTCCACAGCAACAACAAATCTATCTAAAGCATCAGTTAATAAAATAAGTATAGCCAGAATGGTCGCCAATATTCCAAACGAATAGAAACCAAATAAGGAAGAATTTTTAATAATTTCTTCTGCTTTAAGTGTCGTCTTTTAATCGGAGGTTGGATATCATCATCACTATCTTTTCTCTATCTACCGCTGCTCTGAAGCATATAGAACTGCATTTAAACCAGTCCCTTAAATTCTTCAACCATGACACTCTCCTTCTTCCTATACTCCTTCCGCCTCTTATCTTTCACTGTATTATCAGTCTTAGCATTCCATATCGCTGTCCCCTTATCACGTGTCCCAGATATTGTAACTTTCTTATTTTTATTGTGTTTATGATTTCGCATTCTTTACCCACTTCTCGTAATAATTTTAATAATTACTAAATGCTAAGACAAGATTCCTCGATGGCTTCAATATCATTTAAAATTTAATTAAACTGAGCTCCACGACGATGGAGACGCGCATGCTATAACACATATATACCTATCTAGAGAAAACGATAAACTTTTCACTTTGCATTTTGCTGATGACCAGGTCATATTAGCTGTGAAATAAGATGATGGCATATGATCAGAAAGTTGGATGAAGATAGTATGGTTTGGGGTTTTGACGATAAATATGAACACACCCAACATCTAGTTATTGAAAAAGCAGATCGAAATACCTAATCTAGTTCTAGGCCACTATGACATTAGGAAAGTTGAGTCATATAAGAAACTTGTAGTTACAGTTACTACAGAGAATGAAAAAAAAAGAAGTTACTTTCAACGTCTATTACGCCAGATCATCAATTTCATAAGTCCATATTTGGAATAGTTTCATATTTTTTTGCTAATTTTTTGCTAATTTATTACCACAAAAACAAATTTTTTGCTCCACCCCTAACCGAGAAACAATGGTTGATGTAGCGTAATATTACGTCACATCAACGATAGCCATATCTCGCGAACCTAAAGAGCTAGAAAATCGTACTACGCGGCATATTTTTTTGCTAATTTATTGCTGTCGATCTGCATATGCAACATACCCCAACACCACCCCTGCTTCCCTTACAGCTAAACAACACCCCCAAAAAACAACGAAAAATCTTGAAAAATGATTTTTGTGATATAGTTGACGGTTGATATTTAATTGCTAATTTTTTGCTGTCATTAGCCGCAAAAAACAATTTTTTTGCTCCACCCCTAACCGAGAAACAATGGTTGATGTAGCGTAATATTACGTCACACCAACGATAGCCATATCTCGCGAACCTAAAGAGCTAGAAAATCGTACGACGCGGCATATTTTTTTGCTAATTTATTGCTGTCGATCTGAATATGCAACATACCCCAAAACCACCCCTGCTTCCCTTACAGCTAAACAACACCCCCAAAAAACAACGAAAAATCTTGAAAAATGATTTTTGTGATATAGTTGACGGTTGAGATTTAATTGCTAATTTTTTGCTGTCATTAGCCGTAAAAAACAATTTTTTTGCTCCACCCCTAACTGACAAACAATGGTTGATGTAGCTTAATATTATGTCACCTCATCGATAGCCATATCTCGCGAACCTAAAGAGCTAGAAAATCGTACGACGCGGCATATTTTTTTGCTAATTTATTGCTGTCGATCTGCATATGCAACATACCCCAAAACCACCCCTGCTTCCCTTACAGCTAAACAACACCCCAAAAAACAACGAAAAATCTTGAAAAATGATTTTTGTGATATAGTTGACGGTTGCTCTTTAGGTTCGCGAGATATGGCTATCGATGATGTGACATAATATTAAGCTACATCAACCATTGTTTGTCAGTTAGGGGTGGAGCAAAAAAATTGTTTTTTTCGGCTAATGACAGTAAAAAATTAGCAATTAAATCTCAACCGTCAACTATATCACAAAAATCATTTTTCAAGATTTTTCGTTGTTTTTTTGGGGTGTTGTTTAGCTGTAAGGGAAGCAGGGGTGGTTTTTGGGTATGTTGCATATTCAGATAGCAATAAATTAGCAAAAAAATATGCCGTGTCGTACGATTTTCTAGCTATTTAGGTTCGCGAGATATGGCTATCGATGATGTGACATAATATTAAGCTACATCAACCATTGTTTCTCAGTTAGGGGTGGAGCAAAAAAATTGTTTTTTACGGCTAATGACAGCAAAAAATAAGCAATTAAATATCAATCGTCAACTATATCACAAAAATCCTTTTTCAAGATTTTTCGTTGTTTTTTGGGGGTGTTGTTTAGCTGTAAGGGAAGCAGGGGTGGTTTTGGGGTATGTTGCATATTCAGATCGACAGCAATAAATTAGCAAAAAAATATGCCGCGTCGTACGATTTTCTAGCTCTTTAGGTTCGCGAGATATGGCTATCGTTGATGTGACGTAATATTACGCTACATCAACCATTGTTTCTCGGTTAGGGGTGGAGCAAAAAAGTTGTTTTTGCGGCTAATGACAGCAAAAAATTAGCAATTAAATATCAACCGTCAACTATATCACAAAAATCATTTTTCAAGATTTTTCGTTGTTTTTTGGGGGTGTTGTTTAGCTGTAAGGGAAGCAGGGGTGGTGTTGGGGTATGTTGCATATGCAGATCGACAGCAATAAATTAGCAAAAAAATATGCCGCGTAGTACGATTTTCTAGCTCTTTAGGTTCGCGAGATATGGCTATCGTTGATGTGACGTAATATTACGCTACATCAACCATTGTTTCTCGGTTAGGGGTGGAGCAAAAAATTTGTTTTTGTGGTAATAAATTAGCAAAAAATTAGCAAAAAAATATGAAACTATTCCAAATATGGACTTATGAAATGGATGAACTGGCGTAATAGACGTTTACTTTCAATGGAAGTGGAATTTTGTAGACGTTTTTGTAGGCGTGCGTAGGCTAACACTTCACGATCAAATAATTATACAGGGTGTCCAGAAACTCTACCGACAAACGAAGACAGAAGATTATTCAGATAATTCTAAGGCAATTTAACCCTATTCCCTTAGTCCGAAAATGCTTCCTAAGGGAGCTAGAGCTCTTTGAAGATGGCTTCTGGTAATTAGTTTTTCTTAAATATCTCATGAGGGCTTCTGTTTAGAAAAATGAAAATTGGTACACGTATTTATCTTCCAGAGATAAATCTACTCCATCTATTGCGAATTTTTAGTACCGATCATAGGCGTCCATTTTGGGCAGGGCAACGGTTATTTTATCGCATAACTTTTTTGCCTTTAATTTTTAGGCATTTTTGACACTGTATTATTAAATTGTGAGGTATTCTAGTACTAAAAGGTACTCTTATTTTAAGCCGGTAGGGTACACCGTTTTCTAGAAAAATCGATTTGAAAATTTTTCGTTCTTTGAATTTCAAAAAAAAATTTCAAAAAAAACATATTTAGAAAGACGAAAACTAGTACATTTATTTATATTCCAGAGATGAATTGATTTCATTAATTGCGAATTTCTAGTACCGGTCATAGGCGTCCGTTTTGGGTATGCCAACAGCTATTTTAGAGCGTAACTTTTTTGTCCTTAATTTTTAAGCATTTTTGACACTAGATTATTAAATTATGAGCTATTCGAGTACTAAAAGTTACTCTTGCTTTAAGTTAGTAAAATACATCGTTTTTTTTTGAAATTTTTTTTCAATTTTTTTCAAATTCCAAAGACGAAAAACTTTCAAATTGAATTTTCTAGAAAACGGTGTGTCCTACCGACTTAAAGCAAGAGGACCTTTTAGTACTAGAATACCTCACAATTTAATAAGCCAGTATCAAAAATGCTTAAAAGTTAAAGACAAAAAAGTTATGGGATAAAATATCCGTTGCCCTACCCAAAAAGGACGCCTATGACCGGTAATAGAAATTCACAATGGATGGAATCGATTCATTTCTGGAAAGTAAATAAGCACACCAATTTTCGTTTTTTTAAATGGAAGCGTTCTGGCGTTATTTAAGAAAAACTAATTACATGACGCCATCTTCAAAGAGCTCTAGCTCCCTTAGGAAGCATTTTCGGACTAGGTGAATTGGGTTAAATTATCTTAAAATTATCTGAGAAATCTCCTGTCTTCGTTTGTCGGTAGAGTTTCTGGACACCCTGTATATAATACTCTGTCTTTCCTTGTAGTCTAGAGCTAGAGCCGAAAAATCATCGTCATAAGTAATATGGAGTTTGGCATGTGAAATGTGTCTATATTGTATATTGATAATTATGACCCCTTTCAGGCTGACACCTCAGTGGATACAGAAAGTAGCAATAAGGGATGAAAGGGGAACGTTAGTGTAGTCTTTAAAGGTTTTCACCTCCTATTTTGTTAAACCTCCATCGATTTGCATGAAAATTGGTGACTAGTTAGAGCATACCCCAAGAAATAAAAATGATTTGGTGCCAACTTGCACTTTTACCCTGGGGGTGGATACCACCTATTCTCGGGGGTGAAAACTATTTTATTAAAAATAACCCCACAAATCGAAAGAGGGACAAATTATAAGTAAAATTTGTTATATCATGTTATTAAAATAAATCAATAATTTTTGAGTTATTAAAGATAAAAAATTTGTCTGTTTAAGAGCACATGCGTGAAGTTACGGATGATAAAAAGAACATATTAATTAATTGTAGGTTACTAAAATATTATTTTTACATTATTTCGATATTATAAATTTAGCAAAAATGTATCGATTATGTCAAAGGTACCCATTATTGGACACCCCCAGTTTATGGACATATTCAGCTTATATTGATAGAAAAGGTTCAATTAAATATCGAAACAATATAAAAATAATATTTCACTAACACAATTAATTAGATGTTCTTTTATCATCCGTAACTTCACGCATATGCTCTTAAAAGACAAATCTTTGATCTTTGATCCAAAAAGTAATGATTTATTTTAATAACATGATAGAACAAATTTTATTTAAAATTTGTCCCTCTATCGATTTGTGGAATTTGTGGGGTTATTTTTAATAAAATTGTTTTCACCCGTGGGAAGGGGTGGTATTCACCACCAAGGTAAAAGTGCAAGTTTGCACCAAATCAGTTTTATTTCTTGAGGTATGCTCTAACTACTCACCAATTTTCATGCAAATCGATGGAGGTTTAACAAAATAGGAGGTAAAAACCTTTAATGACTGCACTAACTTTCCCCTTTCATCCCTTATTGCCACTTCCTGTATCCACTGAGGTATCAACCTGAAAGGGGTCATAATTTTCAATATACAATGGAGACATTTCACAGGAAAATCTCCATATTACTTATGACTAGACATAGGCAAATATGCAAATTGCATATTTTGCATATAATGCATAAAAAATGCAAAAATGTCAAATTTTGCATATTTTTATAAAAGTGAGCATAAAGTGCATATAATTTGAAAATTTGGTGTTAACTATATATTTTTATATTTAAACTTACAGATAGCATGAAAATGCCAATATTTAATTTTGTTTTATAATCACTTGGTATTCAAATTCTTGGAGTAACTAATAAAAGACAGCGACTTATAGTTTTGTCACGTTTTGTCCTGGAATTAAGGGTTTGTGTTTGCCAGTTTATGTCTCTAGGTAATTTTTTTTATTTTGACGGTCAGTTTCACTTGGTTTCACTTTTGTTGTAAAATTGGAGGCGTAAACAACGTGTATTTCTAATTGTGAATAATTATTGTGCTTTGAAAATGCCAAAAATAAGCAATATTTCAACTTGAATAAAACCTTACAAAGAGCTATACATGGATATGGCTAAAGTTTATTGCTCATGTTGTGGCAAAACCGTAAGTACATACGTATTATTTTTTATTTTATTTTAAAAATTTACACGGTGGTACAAACAAAGATTTTAAAATTGGAGATTATGTTTAAGAAAAGTACCGACACAAGGCTAGTTCGCAATAAATCGATGTATTTTTTCTTTTTTCAAGCATTTTTTAAACTTCTTGCGATAAAAATAGGATACCTATTTAAAATTCAAATCATTCAATAGTCTACTGAAAGGTCGCTAACATTTTTTTCTAACAATAGAATAGTTTGCTTTAAGTTTAAAAACAAAAACACATCATATATTGGACTTAATTAATGAAGTGCTTTTAATTTATGCTCACAGTATTTTTTCTTTAAATGTAAACAGAAAAGACCAAGAGCCTCTTGTAAACATTTGGGGGTTCTTCCTTCTTGCACAGTCATTTCTTGACATTTTCAAGATTACTACACCGATTTTTATTTGATTTAATTTAAATATTTTAATTGTTATGCAAAAACGGTTCATTTTTAGTTTATTTCTAAAATCTTGGATTTTAAAAATGGGTACAACTATAGAATATGTATATTCTTTTTTAGATTTGATGTGAAAAAAAATTTCAAATAGATCAGCATGTCAGAACCGCGAAACATTTAGCTAAAAAAGTAAAAACCACATCCGGTGACAAATATCAACCTTCAGTATCCAAGTGCTTTCAGTCAAGTTCCAAAAAACAAACCGAACTAGAAACTTTTAACGAAGACTTGTGTCGTGCATTAGTATCTTCTAATATACCGCTTTCAAAATTATCTAATGAAAACTTTAGTTCTTTTTTAAAAAAATATTGCAAACAAAACATTCCCATTGAACGAACTCTAAAGGGAAATAATGTCAATTTTTTATACTCCTCAGTTATCCACAACATAAAAGCCGAAATACATATGTAATAATTACTTTAACATATGTGTGGACGATACCACTGACTCGTCAGGAAGATACATTGTCCAGTTATTGATTGGTGTACTTAGCGATGAAACCTTTCCAAAATCGTATTTAATTTCCTGTAAGCAAGTGGAAAAAACCAACGCTCTAACAATATCACGGTTTCTACAAGAAGCATTATCAAACTGATGCCGCACCATATATGGTGAAAGCAGGATAAAATTTAAAAATATTTTATCCAAACTTAATACATGTCACTTGTTTAGCGCATGGAATAAACAGAGTTGTGGAGTGAATAAGAAAAAAATTTCCATTAGTTAACAGTTTAATAGCGAGCGTCAAAAAGGTATTCCTGAAATCACCTATAAGAATACAATGTTACAGAGATATGCTTCCTGCTGTTCCACTGCCACCGCAACCCATTTTAACACGTTGGGGAACATGGTTGGAAGTAGCTAATTTCTATGCTGATCATTTTGTTGATTTAAAAAAATAATTAACCTTTTAACGGATGATAGTTGCCAATCTTTATTGGAAGCTAAGCAAGCCTTCCAAGAAAATAACATCCTCCAACAGCAACTGTCATTCATAAAATCAAATTATAGTTTTGTCCAGAAAACTAAAACTCAATTAGAATCCTCCAAATGATCATTGTTAGAGAGTACAGTTTTGATAAAAGAATTTAAGTCATTGTGTCAAAACGTTAAAGGTACTATTGGAAAGAAATTTTTCAAAAATTTAAAGTAACTATGGAAAAAAATAGTGGTTACCAGGTTCTTTCTAAAGTGGTTCAAGTACTAGCTGGGACATTTTCCGAACCACTTAATTTAGAACAATCTATTATAGCAAATTTGAAAAATGCCTCAGTTACATCAGTTGATGTCAATGATGTCGAAAGAAGTTTTTCTATTTACAAATATATGTAGCCATAAGTTTTTATTAGAAAATTTTGAACATCATAATATTTGATAATCTATTGTTACCACAATTCAAAATAATATTTATATGTTAAAATAATTGTCTATATTATGTATTTATAATATTGTAATTATTTTTGTAAATAAAAAATATTGTAAATATTTTTTATTAGATGCATATTTTCTAGATAAATATGCATATTCTGCATAAAATACTGCATATTTTTGCATAAAATACTGCATATATATGCGCATATTTCATACTTTTTTATTTGCATATTCGCCTAAGTCTACTTATGACGATGATTTTTTGGCTCTAGCTCTCCGTCTATTGGAACTTCTGACCTCCAAAATACTAAGACAGCAAAATATTAATTAACAAAACTGATTATTTCAATGAATATCAACAACTATTTCATTTTACTCCTTCAAATAAAAATTATGAAATGTTCCACATTAATACGATATAAATAAAAGGTTAGTAGAAATAATATATAGTTTTGTTTTAAAATCAAATGAAATGTTTACATTAGGGAACTTGCATAAATTTTTAAATTCGAAAAAAATGTTATAAATCACAACACAACATAATTTAAAACATGTATCAAAGATAAAAAAGTTTTGTTTGTCTTTCGTTTGGCCCCTAAAGACGATTAAAAATTCAAATTAAAACAGGTGGTCCAAAAAGCGTCGTGACGTCACTTGGTTTTACATTTACATTTTTCCAATAAAGTAAACAGAGTTTTAAATTAGACGTTATAAACGTCAGTAGAAAATACATTTATGTGACGTTACAAGTGTTTTTGATCGTTTGAACTATTCATAGAAAAATTCGTACTTTTACAAAATAGTTTTATTTTCAATAGTAAACCTTCGTTCCTTTTCTTCAAAAACAGTATAAAACTACAATTTTAACAAACTGGTATATATTATTACAATGACATACGATAAATGTCATTAGAATATAAATATTTTTGACTTATTCCACGACGATGAACTTGCCAAATACCCAAGTAGGTGGAGGCCAATAAACTAAAGAAGGAGAAGAAGAGTATACCTAAATATAAGGTTGTGCCTAGGTATACGTTACCGTGTACGCAAATAAAAAAGGTAGAGTGTCAGTGATTTCTTATTTTTTATTTGTTTAGTGTTTGTTTTTAAATTAACTACGGAGTGTAGACAATTATTTAGTTCTTTTAATGAGTTTAAGAACATTTTAAAACAGTACGAAAAAGATAAGAGATTATAAATTAATATATATTTTTTTTAGTTATAAATGAAATAGTATGTATTACCGTAAAAGATTAAAATAAAAAGAAGACCTAAAGCTTTCACAATAATAATTAACTTGTTCTGAAGCTATTGTCCTTGTGGAATTTTTGTAATCAACTATTCTAAATGGGGAACTTAGCCACAATTTAACCAAAAAATGATTTTATTAACGTTTCGACGTCTAAATCCGACGTCGTTGTCAAAATACAAAATATTATTAAATTAAACAAAAATGGTGTTGCTTAGTAAAAAAAATTTTCTAATAATTTATTTAATCTGACTAATTTTTGTATTTTGACAATGACATCCGATTTGGACGTCGAAACGTTAATAAAATCATTTTTTTAGTCAAATTGTGGCTTATTTCCCATTTAGAATAGTTGATTATAATAATTAACTTACGTATAAAAATTATTTTAACAATATTTTTACGTGTTATGTCAACTAAATACATATATTTATTTTGCTAACCTAAATATATACTTTTATATATACATCGATTTATTACAATTAAGTTTAAAACATCTGAATAGTTCTGCTTCCCTTCCTTTAACAAATATTTTTCTATCAAACACACGCTAAACATATCAAAATAGCATGTACCAAAATATACAGTCACTGCGCACGCTAAATAATAACGTCACTGGCTTGAAGTTTAATTCGCGTATACATAAATAACTTTTTTATTTGCGTACACGTTAGCGTGTACCTAGACACAGCGAAATATAACCATAATAATAACTAATGTAAAACTATGTGACGTCACGGGTCGTTTGAACTATTTTATACCGCTGAAGACTTTAAATACGTATTTCTAAGTTATTACGAGTTTTTGAAGCGTGGAATTTTGGAAATCGCATTTTTAAACAAAACTGAACATTATTATGTAATAAAAAAAATTGTGCAAGTTCCCTTTTGTAGGTATAACGGACTCCCTTTGTTGAGTTGACTCTTCCATGTATTTGCGGTGTCGTGACTATTTTTCACTTTACTATAGAGAAAAATAATACAACGGCACTATAAAAGCTTCTCTTTAAAAATTAATCACAGGTAATGAAATTTGAATACTTTTCCGATTTAATTAACCGTTATATTAAAATTCCGTTTTTTATTACTAGACTGTTATTGCAGTTATCCAACACTGTAAAAAAACATAATACAATGATATACACTAATCACAAAAAGTATCGCATAATATTTAAAACAGAAAAAAATTTAAAATTAATTTTAATTTTTAGCACAATGTTAAAATGCTAGTATATGGTCTTCTTTAGATATCTATAAATCCATAACATTTCAAGTTGAAGTGTGTTTTCGCCAAAAGCAAAAAGTAAACACAACGTTGTTAGGAGAGAATATTTATTTTGGGCATTTTTGTTCGAGAATTTGATCTGCACACCGAGAAGCTGCCTTTTGATAAAGAAAATAAAAGAATGTGTGTGTATTTTGTACGCACGTAAGAAGTTATACTCCTATTATATAATTTCAACGGAATACATATACGAAACAGTTGATTTGTGGAATTTTATTTAAATCTTAAACTAATTTTAATACTTACCTACCACTTTCAAAAAAATTTTTATTAATGCAATACCGAAAAAAAAAAAGAATATGAATTGTCCGGATTTGAACCCGGGACCTCTCGATCTGTAGTAGAATGCTCTACCAACGAAGCCATCATCGCTCTGTTTACGTGACATCTCGGACATAATTACAAATCACGGTGACAAATAGATCAAGTGAAGTATAAAGATGGTATAATAGATACTTATTATCTTACTCCTGAGGAAGAAAAATCCAAAGACACAAAAATTATATTAAAAATATATTTACTAAAACCACTAATATGATATTTTCGTACCTTATTTGCGCTGATACATACTGTTTTGCTCTGTATCATTCTCTGTTATGAGATTGATCAACAAATTCTTACTTTGATTAATTACTTAATTATTTTAATTACTACTTATATAAAACAAAACCAAAAATAATTTAAATTTTCTAATAAATTTTATTCTCAGGTCTATTTTAATATTATTGCATTATTTTAGGTTTGTGGCTTCTAGTATCTCTAGTTGCTTACTTCATCCAGGGACAAAACAGGGAAATTAAACAAATTCGATGTCATATAAAAGTTATAAATATTTTTTATTTATCCAATATACCATAAAAATAAGATTTAAAAATTATACTAAAATTCAATTCTGTTGCAACTCTATCTCATCTAATAAATTAAGCTTTAATTCTGATATCTCCGTTGTTTTAACAAAAATTTTATTTAAATAATTTGTTAGACTATTACAAAAAATACTAAAATTTACTTTTCTCCTTTGGAATTGATTACTTAATTCTTCTTTAAATTTTGGAATGACTAAATTACGCTATAGAACTGCTCAATACAAAAATAAACAGATATGGTGTGGATGTTATAGTCAAAGCCCGAATTTCAGGCACTCCTAGGTTTGACTAGGCAATCCTCAGGTCTGACTGACGGTCTTAGTCAAAGCCCGAAATAAATTACAGTTTCGGCCTTTGCTAGTCACACCTAGGAGAGACTAAGTTGGTCAGTCAAAGGTCGAAATTTAATTTTATGAAATCGGGCTTTGACTTGTCAAACCCCGATTAGCTATTAAAATGTCGTAATTTGTTAGATGCGGTTTAATTAAACGTCATTTTTTAATTTTAGTGTTTATTATTTTAATATTGTTTTAATTAAAATTAAAAAAATAAAGTTTATTCTCACATGTTGAGGCAATATGGCATTTAGAGTTGCTCAATACGTTAGACCTTTTACACTTACATAATTTTGAAGAGTATTTCTTATTGCAGTAGCGTTTTATAAAACCTTGACCTCCAAATCTTAGGATTTTTGTACCAATTTCTCTTGGAGACAGCTTAACGTCTGGAATATCTTCGAAATTAAGAAAATTCTCTTTGCATTCTTTTATTTGATTTCTTGAAACAAGTTTGTTTATTGTTCCGTGTTTCACACAAACTCTATATAAACCGTCAATTGTTTTATCTTGTATAATACCCAAAATATTTCGAGCCTCTCCTTTGGTTCTATCTAAAAAATTAAGGAAAGGCGATTGAAGGTCTATGAAACAATTAAGTAAAAAAAATTTCCTCCAATTTCGATCGGAAAAACTGTAACAATACCTACTTAACCCCAGCTTTGATAGAGCCAAAGGAGATGCTCGAAATATTTTGGGTATCGTGCAAGATAAAATAATTGACGGTTTATATAGAGTTGATACGAAATAGGGAACAATAAACAAACTTTTTTCAAGAAATCAAATAAGAGAATGCAAAGTAAATTTTCTTACTTTCGAAGATATTCCTGACGTTAAGCTGTCTCTAAGAGAAATTAGTAGGTACAAAAGATTATAAATTTGGAGGACAAGGCTTTATAAAATGCTAATGCAATAAAAAATGCCCTTCAAAATAAGTGTAAAAGGTCTAACGTATTGTGCAACTCTCTAAATGCCATGATGCCTCAACATGTGAGAATAAACACAAACTTATTTATTTTAATTAACATTATAATAATTAACATTAAAATTAAAAAATGACGTATTATTACACCAAATCTAACAAATTACAACATTTTAATAGCTGATCGGGGTTTGACTAGTCAAACCCCGATTTCATAATATTAAATTTCGACCTTTGCCTGACCAACTTAGTCATTCATAGGTTTGACTAGTCAAAGGCCGAAATTGAAATTTATTTCGGGCTTTGACTAAGACCGTCAGTCAGACCTGAGGATTGCCTAGTCAAACCTAGGAATGCCTGAAATTCGGGCTTTGACTATAACATGGATATAAAACAACTCTCTCCGTTTCACAAAAATTCTGACTAACTTTTTGTTTCTTCTTTACTTCTTCTTCCTGGATTGAGTAGTCCTCGATTCTCCCACACGTGCTCATAGGATGTAGCGAAAGGTCCTTCTCGTCCAAACTGCTTCACCAACAAACACACAATGGGACTCGCTCGAAATCTCGATTCAGTTTTTTCTCTGCTCGATATTTTGTGCAAATTGATATCCACCGGCTACTCTTTCTAGACAGAAAACAGGAATATCCCGGACACAAGAAAAATTAACTTCTCAACTCGGTCAACGATTTCGTTTCAACGCGATTCTGCTCGCAAAGGCCAATTTCACGACTTTACACCGACTTGTCACTTTTTTAAAAACTGGACTGTACTCTCCAGATATTCATTACACCGTCCCATTTTTTCTCTCCTCAAAATCAGACTCAACACTCTCATCCCCACCATCTATCTTTCTCCGCCAATTACAAACATCCTGTCTACCCACTACATCCATATTTTCATTTTTTAAGATCCAATTTATTTTGTATAAAACTTTTCCCTTTTGTTAAATTCTAGGAGACACCAAATTTCTTTCGTTGTTTCAAAATGCTAAAGAAAAAGCCTTATATTTTAAACTCAATAAATTTGTCTACTGCCTATCCTTCTAAGAAACATTTATAAAACGTCATTGTTCATTCCAAAGCGAACTAAATGTTCGAACTACAACAATACATAACTTGAAAGATTAGCAACGATCTACATACTGTCTGTGTGCGCATGCGCCCAGAATAATAAAAATTCACTCTCAATCGCGCCTAAAGAAGTATAACTTCAAAAAAACTGAGTCAGACGTCAGAACAAGCAGAACAAATCGTAGTTTTAATTGAAGATGGACGATCGCAGAAATATGTTGCTGATGTTATAAGAATCAACCAATCCAGCATTTTAAGAGCTTAAAGAAGGTACAGATAAACGGGAGGTTACACAAGAAGACCAGTTCCAGGACATCCCAGGTGCACGAACCCCCAGATGACCGTTATTTATGTCTGCAGACTTTGCGTACACGTCATGTTACACCTAAACAAACTGCGAGATGATCTGTGCATGGCCCGTAATGTTCGAATAAGTGTCAATCCGGTTAGAAATAGATTAAGGGAGTTGGAAATCAGAGTCAGAATGCCTGCTACTGCTCCACTGTTTACGAGGGCACATCGTATTGGGACCGTGCAAGTTCGGAAAAGCGACACCTGGTTTCATAGCTCGGCGACTTTTTTCGCACTTTTAATTATATAGGCCAATTATATTGGTCCTGGTTGCTGGATAAGTGTTAAGGCCATAGCCCAAAAAAATTATAAGAAGGCAAAGTAAGACTGAGGTTTTGCCCAGAGCAAGACAAGAGTATTTCCCTGGTGTAAGCTGGACGAATTATCCCGAGGGATATAACCCAATAAAGGAAGAAGAAGAAGAAGAAAACTGAGGTTATGTTATTAAAAAGTAAACAATTATATGTAGCAAATAAAATTAAATATTAAAATGCAGTACTGCAAGCAAATTGACCAGTAAGGATCTGTTTTTAGGTGGATGTGAGAGGTGGCATTCAGATTTTTGCTGATAAAGTTAAGTACTAACTTCGTTAATAATAATTGATTTATGCTCCTTCTCAAATATGCCCGAAACATTAATGAAAAAAATAACATATTTAAAAATTTCAAAAAGTTTCGTTTTTTTTCTAATTTTTTCTTTTAACTTAAAAACTATTCATTTTAGAACAAAGTCTTATAGGAATAAAACAAAGATAATTAAATTTTCTATCAGATGCGATTAGTAAATGTCTTAGTTTATCACCCTTGCTTCAAAATAGCAATAAATATTAAATAAGGGGCAAAACAAGCCTGTCCTTATTCAATGATTTTCCATCACTTAATCACATTAAAATTAACTTACTAGATTTTGCATAATAATTTTGCAATCTAAACTTTTTTTTTTAAATTAAAATTTTTAAAATCTTGCACAACAAAAACTAGAACATACAAAGATTTGTCAATTTTCTTACATATAAAAAGTACTCCACCTATCTAATGCACTTTACAAAATTGAAATCGGATTATTTAAGCAGCCTCAGCAATGTTTTAAAGTTATAAACAATTTTTTGGCTTATAAACAAATTAGTGCTGTGGCCAGGAGGGGGTGCTACGGGCTCCTTTATTTAGATGGACTTATCCAAGTTTTTTTATGTATTTTGACCCGTAGAACACGAATTTTTTGGGTAACATTTGATCCGGATGTCGATAAGATTGTTATAAACAAAGAACTTGAGGAATTACATAAAATCGATTTTTCGCAAAATAAAACATCTTTTTGTATTTCTTAGGTAATTCTAAGCAAAAAATGTTCCTACAAGTTTTTTCGTAGGATGCATAGTTTTCGAGATAAACGCGGTGGAACTTTCAAGAAATCGAGAAATTGCAATTTTTGAACGCGAATAACGTTTGATTAAAAAATAAAATAGCAATTCTGCTGACAGCATTTGAAAGTTTAAGTCAAATTATACCGGTTTTAATTATTTGCATTGCTAAAAATTATTTTTTTTATTATTAAACAAAGCTATTTGTTTATAAGCCAAATTTTTTTTTTATAAATTTAAAACATTGCTGGGGCCACTTAAATAATCCGATTTTAATTCTGTAAAGTGTATTAGAGAGGTAGAGCACCTCTTTATATGTAAAAACATTAGCCAACTTCTAAATGGTCTACTTTTTGTTCAGAAAGATTTAAAAAATTTGAATTTTTTTAAAAACATTTAGATTGCAAATTTATTATGCAAAATTTATTAGGTAAATTTTAATGAAATTTTGTACACAATTTAAGTATGTTACAAAGAATTTCCTAAGCCAATTACTAAGGTTATAAGTACCACCAAAGTGGTTAAAAAATATTGAATAACAACAGACTTATTTTGCCCCCTTATTTTGTATTTATTGCTATATTGCAGAAATGGTAATACCTTAAGACATTTTTACCAGTCGTATATCATACAAAATTCAATTATCTTTATTTTATTTTTCTACGACTTTGTTCCAAAACGAATCGTTTTAAAGTTATAAGAAAAAAAAAACAGAAAAAAATCGATGTTTTTCGAAATTTTTAAATATTTTAATTTTTTCATTAATGTTCCGGGTATATTTGAGAAGGAGCATAAGTCAATTATTATTACTGAAGGTGTCACCTAACTTTATCTGCAAAAATCCGAATGCCACCTCTCACATCTAAAAATAGACGTTTTTTCGCACATCCTTACTGGTCTAAAAATACAATTAATAAATTTACTTGTATATAATAATTGCATATCATATCAATATTGTGGAGTAACATATAATTTTTCTTCTTCAATGACAGTAGGTATGAAATATACGTCAATTTGACAATTTCAATTGACAATATGAATTATTTAAGAAAGTTGCAACATTTTTCCGCTATTCGCGCACGATCGTTTCTCGTATCCCCTCCAAGTACTTGCACACTGCAAATAGCACGTCTAGGGTTCGTACGCGAACATGTCGATTGGAATATTGATGTCGCCGGTGAGCGATTTGCGCAGTGTAATATAAGAGCAACCAGAAATTTTGGAGGTGACTTGATTATGATATGGGAAGGTATCTGCTTTGCAGATCACACAGAATAAAAAATTGTTTCGGAGGGGACCCTGACAACTGATCGGTATATAATAGAGTTTCTTGAAGAAAATGACGTGCCTCTAAAAACTTTACCCTTCAGTTGCAGGTGACGCTAGTCACCTACTCCATACACGTCAGTTGCAATGCGGGGATAAACTTTCATGGTTTGGTCACTTCGAGCAGAGAGCAGCAGTCCTACGCCTCTCCGATGATGACGCCAATAAGAGTCGCAAATCGTCGATTCAGAGTGCTGGACTGCGCTCCTTGTTCTAAGTGAAAAATAAGATTGTTTTGCCTTCGCATTGAAACTGAATAAAAATGGTATACATTTTTAAAATGACGTGCCTTTGTTCCAACTATTGAAGATAATTTCGTCCTTATGCAAGACAACGCTTACCCGCACGTTGCTAGACTAACAATGCAATATTTTTACATGGTTGGTATTAAAGTTCTTGACTGGCCAGCAGTCAGCCCAGACCTAAACCCAATTGAGCATGTTTGGAACTACCTAGAGAGACGCATAAGGGGCCGTATTGTCGCTCTGTATTACCTTGGTGAATTGGGAAATGTTTTAATGAAAGAATGAGAAAATTTGGATGTGGAGTACAATACAGTTCCTTCGACAGAGAATAAAGGACGTCATTAAGGACATAGGTGCTAATACCAGATACCAAAATGTTAAATTTTTTCTTAAAATTCCCCATTTTTTAGACTTGCATTTTTCATTTTTGTTGAATACTTGTTATTTTTATTTGTTTGGCATGTAAGTCTTAGATTTTTCATTTTACTGGAATAAACCACTGTTAAAAATATTCCTACTCTTCATTCTCTAGCAAAATTTAGGATATACTAATCAAAACTTCTAGACTTTTATACTTCCAATACATTTATGCGATATTTTTTGTGAAGAGTGTATATAAAAAACAATAAATTACAGTGACAACCAAAATACTTTAAAAAATTGGGTTTCAGTGATAAATTTTTCAGTAAATTTCCAAGCTCTAGTTATTAAATGCAAGATAAATTGTCGGGGAAAATTTATAGAGACATCATATATTTACTCGCGCTCTAAACGAATACATCATCACTAAAACGATTATCAAATGCAGCCAGACATAGGTGTGTGATGTACGTGATTTGAATTTTGATTAGGTCTGTATAATAAGTTTATTCCGAACCACCCGATATTTTACTTTCCCTCGGTAGGGAGAAGATGGGGAGAATACGCAAAATGATAACGTACGAGCAGATTGAAAGCTTAGTTTGCAACAGGTAAAGGTAGGTATAAATTTATAATTGTTTAAATTAAAACCGTTTTCTACCATCCGATGGCTTTACAATCTGTGATATTGATAACAATAAGTAGGTAAATTGTTTAATTAAATTACAAGAGATTTGCAGGTGACTGTCCAGTGACAATAACCTAATTAATCATAAGTTTAATATCAAAATTATGTGTGACTTTGGAATGAGTGAACGTGTATGGCAGCAAGTGACAATGAAATGGATAGAGACTTCCCAACGATGACATGACAGAATTGACAGTTCCACATGAAGTTGAAAAATTAACCTGTCATTTTTAAAGACTATGGTGTACATCTAGTTAAAATTAGAAATGATGTAACAACACTCCCTCCATTGTGAAAAATAATCATTTAAAATTCAGTAAACTAGATGTTGTAGTTAAAAATGTATTCACGTATATTGTCAGTGGAAGTGGTTAGGCAAACCACATTACACAAATGTTTGCATTCGAGAACTAAAGTCAGTAAGCAAATCTTGTTGTCAAGAGACCAAAGATTTAAAAAAAGCAATTTTGTGTTGATTTAAAGTTATCGAATTTATTTAACTTATTGATAGCTATTGGAATTTGTGTAAGTTTAAAAAAGAGATCACAATGGAGGTGACTGAGGTGTAAAAATGTCTTAAATAATCTAGGGGGATGTATCATTAAGAAAGCACAAGCTCAAACTAAGGCGACTAATTCCTAAAGACCTCGCAGGCTGCCTGGATCCCTAAGGGCTCAAAAACCAAAACTGTCACAAGATGATGACAGTAGGGTCTGGGGGTATAAAATGTCTGGGAGGAAATTAATGAGAAAGAAACATGAACAGGACCCAGAAAGAAAAATAGACTAGACACTAGGGATTCGACAACCAAACCTACTTATGCTTCTATACCCTTTCACCAAGTTTAGGCTATCTGGGGATATTTCGAGTATTATCAAAGGATCAGTAGACAACATCCAAATTTCTTTTAAAGTATCCAACAACTTAGGACAATCTCTATCCAATTCCAAAGATAGTATCAATTACATGAATCGTATTGGTGTTTATAGACTACAATGTTCTGACTGTGATGCTACTTAGATAGGAAGAACTTGTAGATCACTTGCTTCTCGCTCTCTTGAACACACCAAAAGAGAGAACACCTCTACATTTTCTCAACATCTCAAACATAAAAATCATACTTTGAATATCCCAGATGATGTCTCTCTACTTCACAATATCCCACAGAAAGATTTCTTAAAATTAGACTTGTACGAGGACCTAGAAATAATCAAAGAAAAACAAAAAAGTCCGAATTGTGTCAACCGCCATGTTTCGTTCAATCGGGACTTCCAACCACTCCATCGACAACTTTGTTCTTAACACATTTACAATATTATTTTTCACCCCTTCTATTGCTTCGTTCACATTCACACTTATAATTTATCTGGTATAAGCCAGAATAATCTTCTTTTCATCTTCAGGCTCCAAACCACTTTTATCTATCCATAACATACATATAAATTGCTGATATCATTATCCGCAGACATCCACATTATATAAATTTTCATCTAGGTACATACAACCCACCACCATATTTCTACATATGACTATTCTCACCCTACCTATTCAATCAGTCACTACCAATATATATAACACTCATCTATAGTAAAACATAATCAAAAGTCTAATTTTCTTTCTGGGTCCCGTTCATGTTCCTTTCTCATTAATTTCTTCATAGACATTTCATACCCCCCAGACCCTACTGTTATCATCTTGTGACGGTTTTGGTTTTTGGACCCATAGGGATCCGGGCAGCCTGCGAGGTCTTTAGGAATTAGTCGCCTTAGTTTGAGCTTGTGCTTTCTTAATGATACATCCCCCTATATTATTTAAGATATTTTTACACCTCAGTCACCTCCATTGTGATCTCTTTTTTAAACTTACACAAATTCTAACAACTACCAAATCATTGTTACTTGCTGCCATACTTTCACCATGTGAACAAGTCAAACCACAACTCAAATGTTACCTGGGGCATATTAGTAATAGTATATTACTTTATGAGGCGGAGAAGCATGACTTTTCTTGACGCGCCCGATATTACGCGCCGAACGAAGTGAGGCGCGTAATAGAGGGCAAGTCAAGAAAAGTCGCTTCTTTGCCGAATAAAGTATACTATTTTTTCTTCAAACGTAGCAATTTTCAACCATAAATAGTACAATTCATACGCTATTTTTACTCGAAATTAACTGTGACAACTATCAAAGTCGTCTAGATGTTAGAAATTAAAATAATTAAGTATTTAAACGATGCAAGCGCATACAAGGGTCACTCTTTAAGACGAACTTCAGCAACACTTTTAATTGATGGAGGCGGAAATCTAGAATGCCTCAAACGACATGGGGGCTGGAAATTAAGCACGGTTGCCGAAGGATATATAGAGGATTCAATAAGAAATAAGAACGATAATGTTCAAAAAATTTTAAACCCTCATGATTCGCCAACATCGGGAATGATTGCTGAAAGTTGTGCTCGAACATCAGTATCATCAACAATTACCAATGCGTATCAAGAGTCGGAAACATTTTTGCACGGTTTCAATTTTGAAAATGCCTCATTAACTAATTGTACTTTTAATATTACTATAAATAAAAATACCAAGTTTCTTGTAAAAGGTATATATTAAAATACCCTAAATAAGGGTCACAATACAAAACGTTTTCGGATTAAGGAATCCATCATCAGTGTTTAAAAGCCCTAAAATTAAGTATAACCTAATTAAATGAGATAAAAGTTAAAATTGACAGAGGTTTTCAAGAACAAGAGGTCATACTTACAAAATTTGCATGCCTGAGCCACCAAAATGTGTAGGGTAAAAACCCTTTAAATGTAAATAATAAAGATATTTTATATATTTATATAAAATTCATCGGATGTTATAAATAAACCTGGATGTTACCCAGGGCAACACAGGACTCTCCCCACGTGGTTGGAACTATTTTTTGGAGAAAACCTCACATATTGGATTTCAATGGCCAACTGACAAGTGAATTCAAGAGCAACCCGAAATGACATCAAGAAATGTCAATGTAACCTAGTTGTAATATTACTTCAGCCACAACGTTAAAGATTAATTTAAATGTTTTAAGATAAAAAACAGTATCAAATTTACAAATAGTAAAAATAAAAGATGTTCACAAAATATGAAAGATTTTTTCCCTAGAAATAATGCATTAATTAAGTATTCAAAATAGGGAAATGAAATGTTTACGTTACAGGAAGTTATGCAGTCAACAATACCAATAGGTGTTGTATTAGTGGTATGAAATTGTCAATACGATTAGACAAATAATGGTAAAGGCCTTATACTAGGAACACAAAATAGTAGGTGATGTGTACATATGTGTACGATTTTAAGAGTATTGATGAAATGATAATTGTTTAATGACTGATAACTTTCTTGGTAGTCGACCCAACATAAATTGTATAATGATAGGAAAAGTGATATGATAATTGTAAAAATACTGTTTTGTTTTTATCTGATATTTATCTGAAAATGAGACTAAAGTAACTTGATGAAACTGAGTCCTCCAGAGACCTGACATCAAATAGGTTAAAAATGAAATGGTTGTAAAATATGGGGGGGAGTAGGACGGTATGAGAAATCTGACAGAGTATGTTGTGATATTGGACCATGGAAGATGTGTAGTGTGTTGTTATGAAATAAGAGTTATCTAATCTATAAGCTATGAGATGAGGCTAATTGTTGTTAATGGCATTTGTATTGTTGCTTTGTGACATGTTTCATATTGTTGCCATGACAACATTTTTCCCTCCGCCGCAAAGAAATGGGGAAAAAACTGCTGCCGGCGGAGACATCAAACTTTGACAGGATCAAGTTAGATAAGTAATGTCATCATTATTTGACGTTTGAAGAAAAAATATTTTAAACATCCATGCTTAAGTTAGCATCTTCAACCAATGATTCCTTGACGGATTACTCGTACAGGGCTTTGACCCACATATTTTTGTAAAGGTATATCTTGGTGGTTAGCATGTAAATTTTTACGTGAGTATAACCTACAACTTTTCTTAACCGTAGTCAAAATTTCAAAATCTTTGCATTATTTTAGCAGGTTATATTCATTTTAGGTAAGCACTGATGGTAAACCAATCGAAAACTAGTTATGTGATTGTGATGTAGCCCTTTTTAGGGGTTTTAATAAATGCCTTTTATAAAGGATTTTACTGTTTTTTGTATTACATGGTATACATCCAACTACAGGAAAACTTTTTCCTTGTGGATTTTTAAATTTTTAAAATGTTCACACCATGTTTCTATTAGTCTGAGAAAAACTTGTAATTTCTCAATTATGTGTTCTCAAACTTACCGCCTTGCAGGACAGTTATCCATCCAAGACTCTAGAACTAGGTATATTCCGGAGAAGTTGTGATAGCACCCCTCCCTGTGGACACTCCCTCGTAACCATCCCTCCAACCGAAACGTCTTCTACATTTAATGCTTATTGTTCTATTGGAGATTATACTGAATATCCATTCGCTCACGGCAGCAGGGCATTCCTGACATTGAGCTGTTGGGTGATGGTTGAGAATGTGGTTTTATCAAATGCTTTCCCAATTTCCATGATTACACCTAGGTAGTTTTTTTTTATTATACAGCGATCTTTTAATCCATTCCCCTAATTAATGCAGTGCAAAATCGGTAGATCTTCCCGAAGTATATGCATCTTGATTTGGATGAAGTAGGTTATGAACCAAAGCTTCGTCCCTTAAGTACCTTTCGCATAGTTTTTCCATCACTTTTAAGAGAAGCGATATTAGGCTAATTGATCGGAATGACTTTGGTGATGTATAGTCCATCTTACCTGGTTTTGGTGTGAAGATCATACGTAGCTCTCTCCACCTCAAAGGAATATATACCATAGCCAAGGAGGCTCTGAACATTCAAACAAGATGCGGAGGAAGTAGATCCAGTCTCCACCTTCGTAAGATTGGATATACGCGGCTAGGTCCTGGTGACTTGAATGGGGTAAAGCACGATATGGTATATCCATCTAGTACCGTGGAATTGTATGTTCATCCGGATCTCGGCACTTTCGCAAAAGTTGAAATTTTCTTTCACCTTTCTTCGTCGCTATACCAATATTCACGATGTGGATCTTTTGAGAGCACTTTTTCTAGCCTGACAGCCAACAGAAAATTTTCAATTTTCTTACAGTAGGCTCTCCAAGCAGCTATTTTTTCCTCAAATTTGTTTTAAACTTTTTGCCTGGGGCCTCGTTACGTTCTTCGCTAGCCTGTCTCCTGTCGTATTTTTGTGAGTAACTTGATATTTCTTTTTAGCCTCATTTGAAGATCGTGTTTAATGTATTCATTGGGCATGTACCACGATGCATTTGTGATAATGCGAAAGATCTTCGATTTGAATCTCTCTAGGATATCGAGTTTGAATTTCGACGCAGATCCCCACAGTTGGATTCTGTGGCTTCATTCTGGCTTTGTGCGTGATTTATGTGACTTGAATTTTAATTTAACTCTTAAACGCCCAACCTTTTTTAGGTTCCATGTACGCCCAAGGGTGGGTAAAAAATGTCCACCTCGAAAATAGCTAATATATTTATTGAGAGTTGTTGAAAATGGATTAAACTTAAGAATCTTATGCTTAATAAACACAGCATTTTCTAAAATATTAATATAAACAATTTACAAACCTTACAACAAAATTACAATGTACATCAAAATTAACATACCAGTAATTCAGATTTGTCGATTTTCTCCATATTCTTTCTTTCAGCTTCCTCATTGGCGGATAATTATGTAGATTATGTAATTATACATCGATAATTATATGGATTATCTTCCTACCAACGAGAAATTATATAGAAATCTTTAGTAACAAGTTTTGCCAAGGGTGTACTTTTTATGCCCATCCATATTTAACTCAAGATGCTGCTTTTATTTTTGAAAATATTGGTAGAACCAAATTAACATTCGATAATGGGCTGTCTTTTTAACAATAAATAATTTTTAAAAAAAATTTAAACACGTAATAAATATGTTACAAGGGAATACGCATTAGGTGGACATTTTTTACCCACCCTTGGGCGTTTAAGGGTTAAGTCTGTATAATAAGTTTTTTCCAAACCACCCGATATTTTACTTTACCCCGGTAGGGAGAAGATGGGGAGAATGCGCAAACGATAACGTATGAGCAGATTAAAAGCTTAGCTTGCAACAGGTAAAGGTAGGCACAAATTTTGAATTATTTAAATTAAAAACTTAATAAATTAATTTAGTTTATTAACATTTTTAGGTGTAGTTCATGTTAGGATTTGTTCCTCATGTAACTAATAGGTCGCAGTGAATTATTTAAATACTGTATTCTACATTTAACCTGTGCTACATACTACCATTAAGTTGACAACCGGAAAATACTACTCACATTGTTAACCAGTGTTGCCAAATTTTAAATTCTAATAGTTCATTTCATCGATTCTCTCTGATGAGTGAAATTATTATAGGGGAGCCCAATCGGGGATTTTTGCATTAACTCGGGAGCATCAGATTATCACATCGGGTGAAACCTTGTACCCTGTAAATGTACTTTTACCATATATTGGCTCCTAATACAAGGGCATTCGTTAAGGGAGTCCGAAAAAAAATCTATCCTTAGAAAAACTCGAAATCGTTAGATTCAGATAGGGTAAGTTAAGTACATACAAAACAGTGTATATATAAAAAATCTGACGATTTGAGCAGGGCGTAAGGAAATAGGTGAGTCACAAAATTTCACAAATAAAGCGAATATTTCGCGAAATGAACATCAGATCAAAAAACTGCAAAATACACGTATTCATTGTTTTTGAAAAATCTATCGAATGGCACCAAACACGACATCCCACGGAGGCGGGGTGGGGGTTTCTTTAAAATCTTAAATAGGAGCCCCAATTTTTATTGCAGATTTGGATTACTTACGTTAAAATAAGCAACTTTTAATTTAGACATTTTTTCGAATTATGGATCGATGGCGCTATAATCAGAAAAACCGATTGTTGGAAATTGAAAATTAAATTAAAAAATGGAAAGTCCCCGACTTTATGGAAAATTTAACTTAACTTTTTTTTGGTTTTAGGACCTACTCTTCACAGCTCAGGAGGTTTCCATGACGCTCGAGTAACTGCAAATTTAGCATACTTCCTCCCTACTATTATAAACGAGGAATATTTTGAGTTAGAGCAATGTCAGATACAAATAGTCCAGTAGTCAAAGACGAAAATGACACTGAACCTATAAAAATTATACGAAAAGCTAAATTTTTCTAAAAATGTCAAAGGGGCCCCAAAAAAGATGCAAAAAAGTTTGCTACTTCTACCCCCGGGTTTCCCTCAACGTCCGCTTTCCGCAATTCTATTGGGATATCGTCAATACCCGCTGAATTTTTGTTCCTCGGGTATCAAATTGCTTCAGTTATTTCTTTCTTTGTAGGTTTCTTATTTGTCCTTGGGTAGTTTTCGTTCGGCTCTACGTCATTATCATGTTGCAAACAAGGCTAATTTTTTCCTTATTTTATAAGTTCTCCGTAGTATTCTTTTTACAGTTTAATCGTTTGTCACTGTTGCAATTATTTTTTTTTTCAATACGCTTAGTAGTTTTATATAGCTCACACTGATTATTTGTTTCAGCTGTCTCTTCTGCTAAGCGCGCTATCTTTTCTATCCATTTTGGTTTGTCTCTTCTGGCTCTCTTTCTTACATGTTTATTTAGTTCATACTCTTGAGCTATTATAATTTTATTTTCTATTCTTTGAGCTCTATTAAGTGTGGCTTTTATATCATTCTTCTCCCTAATCACTTGCCATTTATTTTTAATTAACCGCTCTACTTTTTCTTTCATTGTAGCCCAATACATTTTCTGTGTGTTGTTTTTCAAATACTCAATACGGAACTTAATTCACATTCCTAGTAGCTGTCGCGTACGGCTTGTTTTTAATAGCTTTATGTAGTCTTTTATTTATCATTATGTAGTCTATCTGGTTCCTAGCTTATTGATATTTCTCTGATGTATCTGCGGGCGATCGCCATGTATACAGTCTTCTATTTTCTATTCCGTAGTATTCGTCTATTCTGTAGTCGTCTGTTCCATTTTTATAGCTTGAAAAATGTGTTTTTAATATTATTTTTTAATATCCTAAATAACAATAACTTTATTAAAACTCTGACTTCATCAAAATTGTATAAAAACATAAATAGTGACCTACTTTTAAAAAGTGTGATATTTTCATTATTCAATTAAAGTTATATAAATATTAAAAATGTAAATTAACTGAATTAAAATAAATTGGAAATAAATACAGTATATAAATAAATATCATGCATTTGATTTACTGTCATCCTCTTTTATAATATTATACAAAAACAGGAGCTAAACTAAATAGTCCAGGCTACGAAGTCACTCTCGTGGGAAAATGTTTCTGACTGATTCGGATTCTTTGCTGATTCGTATCCAAAATGTCCTAGCCCGGAAGGTAGTGTCAAATTTGACCGGAGCATTTTAGCATGGCTGGTTTCTTTTTATTTAGGTAGGTGTTCCAAAGCTTATTAACAAATGATGTGTCAGCTCGCCCAAAACTGGGGATTTTAGACAAGAAAAGGTAAAATATGAAAGTTAATGGACAAACGCTACAACTTAAATGTCGAATATTTATACACGTTATTCAGAACATTTGATAGCCTTGCTTACTTGGCTCCTACTTTTCACTCAGGAGATCCAGGTTCAAATCCTGGCGCGGAAAATTTTTTTTGTTTTTTAAATTGACATTTTATTTTTAAAAATAATTATTTTTATAATACCACGCTTTTATTATTTATACGAGACAATATAAAAAAATCTGTTTGTCTTTTATAGAATCTCAAACTATGCATTTTTGGTCATAATATTATGATTGATCTTAATTAGCAAATTTGTTGTACATGAACCTCTGAAGGTTCCTGAGTTGGTAAGACCAAAAATCTAAGTGGAAAGGGAGACATTATTTGTTATTTTTTGAACAAACTGTTTGTTATTAATTTTATATGTTGTAGAACCGAAAGACACAACCCTAAATTTTCACTTCTCTCTCACCAACCCTCCATTTTTTAATAGCAATCTAAATATTTCCCAATTCTCTACAATACATAAAAATGAATGTTTGTCTGTACCTATGTCCCTTATATAATCGTAAACTATGCATTTTGTAGAAAAAAGTATAGGTACGCAATATTTTTTAGTATTTTTTGGCTTTCTGGTAATTTTTAGGTATTAAACTTCCAAAAATTATTTAGTTTTAAGGCGGTACGAAGTTTACCGGGTCAGCTAGTTAATAATAAAAGAATATTCTTGGACTAGTGTGGCAATGATTAAAAAGTATAAATCAATAATTTATGAATTTTAGATTGTAATAAAAAAGCGTCAGCTGCATCATAGGTCTGGATCCCGCGTATGAAAAAAAAGTTGATTAATAGCAAGCTGCAAATTTGTTAATAGCTTAAGGGTGTGTAGTCGGATAAACTTTGATATATGGGAACACCGGAACAGGGGTAGTTTTAATTGTGGAACGGGCTAAAAATTTGGAACGGCCAGACCACGAAAACGGCACATATATTTTGTCCGACAGAATAGACTTAAACTCTCCGAACAGAGATTAAACTCTCATGCAAAAATCAGACTGGTATTTATCACCTGTCATAATTCCTGTCATTTGACATATTCTACATGTTCCACTCATTAAAACGCCCATTTGGTGATAAATAGCAGTCTGATTTTTGCATGAGAGTTTAATCTTTTTTCGGAGAGTTTAAGTCTGTTCTGTCGGACAAAATACATGTGCCGTTTTCGTGGTCTGACCGTTCCAAATTTTTAACCTGTTCCACAATTAAAACTGCCCTGTTCCAGTGTTCCCATATATCAAAGTTTATCCGACTAGACACCATTAAGCTATTAACAAATTTTCAGCTTGCTATTAATCAACTTTTTTTCATACGCGGGATCCAGACCTATCATGTACGTTGCAAAAATGTTAGATGGCCAAGTGGACATGCCGTGGTATTATAAAAATAACTATTTTACAAAATAAAATGTCAATTTAAAAAACAAAAATAATTTTCCGCGCCAGAATTTGAACCCGGATCTCCTGAGTGAAAGGTAGGAGCCAAGTAAGCAAGTCTATCAAATGTACTGAGTAACGTATATAAATATTTGACATTTAAGTTGTAGCGTTTGTCCATCAACTTTCATATTTTACCTTTTCTTGTCTAAAATCCCCGGTTTTGGGCCAGCTGACACATCATTTGTTAATAAGCTTTGGAACACCTACCTAAATAAAAAAAAAAATAGTCATGCTAAAATGCTCCGGTCAAATTTGACACTACCTCCCTGGCTATCCCTTTTAAACAAATCTGGAGGGTGTTGGGCATAAATAACACTGGCAAACGTTTGCACACCGCAAAAGACAGACATCTCAGCTTAAGATAATTCGCCAACGCACTATAATAAGAAGAGTATCTTGGGCTAAATTTTTGGACAGAAATGATTTAAAACTCTTTTTAAATAAATTCTAAAAATCACCTTCAATGTTTCTGAAAACTTTTGTTTTGATTTTTTGGATTATTCTAAAAAAAGGTTTGTAATCCTTTTTCTCCAAACTTTATAGTTTTTTAGTTACTAGCTTATTCAAATCTGAAAACCGTTTTTTTTTACTTAATAAAGGCTTTTTACTGAAATCGGTCAAGAATTCAGACATTTTTGACAATATTTTTGAAAGAAACGTTTGATATTTCCTTATATTTTGCCGTTGCCTGGAAACGAAAAATAAGTGTAAGGAAATGTTATTTCCTTACTCTAAGGAAATATTTTTCCTTACAGCAGATCCAGAACAAACTTATTAAAGAACAACTCTTCAAGAAGTATGTCATTACAACATTTTCTGAGAAAGATCTTGCATTTTTATTCTTACGATAGTCCATGAAACGGTTGTATGAATAGTTATATTTGTCTATAGATTTTGTTGGCAATAAATTTAATGAATCATTATTCACTACTTCCATCAGTTTTGGAGGGGTACCAGGAATCGAACACTCATCATCACTTATAATTAAATTAGGTAATTTTGCTTTTTAAAATGATTAGAATCACAGAAAACACGAGAAAACACGAAAAAATACTGCCAAAATAAGCAAATGCATCAAATTTGACAATTCAATATTTTTGTTTCTATAGTTAGAAAACCTGTATTTGGTGGCATCACGAATATTTGAGTGATAATAATAATAGTATGGGTTAGCGTTATAATTAGTATGGGTTAGCGTGAGCGTTATGGGGACCTATTGGGTTGTGAAGATTAGGTCCTACAACCAAAAAAAGTTAAGTAAATTTTTCCATTTAAGTGGGGACTTTCCATTTTTTAATTTAATTTTTCATTTCCAACAATCGTTTCTTCCGATTATAGCATCATCTATCCATAATTCGAAAAAATGTCTCAAATAAAAGTTACTTATTTTACGCAAGGAATCCAAATCTGCAATAAAAATGGGGGCTCCTATCTAATATTTTAAAGTAACCCTTCATCCCACCTCCGTAGGGGGTCGTGTTTGGTATCATTCGATAGATTTAAAAAAAAATGAACACGTATTGAATACGTTTTTCGATCTGACGTTTATTTCTCGAAATATTCGCTTTTTTCTTGTGAAACTTTGTGACTCGCCCATTTCCTTACGCCCAGCTCAAACCGTCAGATTTTTAAATATACGCTGTTATGCATGTACCTTACCTTTTAGGTCTGGATCCCGCGTATGAAAATAAAGTTGATTAATAGCAAGCTGAAAATTTCTTAATAGCTTAGAGGAAAGAGTAGCAATCAACAGGTAGCGAAAACGCTTTCTAAGATTGCGGCTGTAATTTTGAATATTTTTTCGAGATATTTGGCACACGTATTCGTAATATAATAAAGAATGGCGGTACAGAGCCCAATTTGAAAAATATATTAATATGTGGAAATTACTCTGTAAGTAAATACAATATTAAAAAAACGAGCCGGTACCGCCATTAAGAAGAATAAAAAAATACACTTTCTTCAAATAAACTTTTTTATCCGATGCCTAGATTTTGTGTCACTTTGGAACTACTAATAAAATAAAAAATTTTAGTAGTTCCAAAATGACACAAAATCTAAGCGTCTGATAAAAAACTTTATTTGAAGAAAGTGTATTTTTTTGTTCTTCTTAATGGCGGTACAGGCTCGTTTTTTAATATTGTATTTAATTACAGAGTAATTTCCACATATTAATATATTTTTAAATTGGGCTCTGTACCGCCATTCTTTATTATATTACGAATAAGTGTGCCAAATATCTCGAAAAAATATTCAAAATTACAGCCGCAATCTTGGAACGCGTTTTTGCTACCTGTTAATCGCTACTGTATCACCTTAAGGGTGTCTAGTCGGACAATATTTGAGATATGGGGACACTGGAACAGGGGAAGTTTTAATTGTGGAACAGGTTAAAAATTTGGAAGGGTCAGACCACGAAAACGGCACATGCATTTTGTCCGACAGATCAGACTTAAACTCTCCGAACAGAGATTAAACTCTCATGCAAAAGTCAGACTGCTATTTATCACCAAATAGGCGTTTTAATGAATGGAACATGTAGAATATGTCAAATGACAGGAATTATGACAGGTGATAAAAAGCAGTCTGATTTTTGCATGAGAGTTTAATCTCTGTTCGGAGAGTTTAAGTCTGTTCTGTCAGACAAAATAAATGTGCCGTTTTCGTGGTCTGACCGTTCCAAATTTTTAACCTGTTCCACAAATAAAATTGCCCCTGTTACAGTGTTCCCATATATCAAAGTTTATCTGACTAGACACCCTTAAGCTTTTAACAAATTTTCAGCTTGCTATTAATCAACTTTTTTTTTCATACGCGGTCCAGACCTATTATGTGTGTGTGTGTGTGTGTGTGTGTGTGTGTCAGAGTGGTAGTTGGCTTCGGACATAATCCATTAGCCACAGATTTTTTTATTTTAATTAATTTGTTAATTAATTAAGATTAAATACGAATTTGAGATTGTTTCAGGAAATCAATTAGTACATCAAGAACCTCTTTATCAGAAGTGCATAATAACGTACAAATACTAGTAGGAAACTGTACATTACGTAAAATGAGCGAGTTTACTAAAACTGAAGTATTATTTTTATATTTAGTGCAAGAAAAAATTACGTGATTTAGGTCTCCATAAGAAGAATTATCACAGTCACAAAATGGAGTTCTATTGATACCTAATCTATATAAATGAGCCGGAAAGCATCCATGATTAAATCTTAATCTGGTTATGGTAGTGGCATATGCCCTACTGATACTATACGAAGATATATGTGGAATAGTTCTTGGAAGGGTCGGGTGAATATCGGCATAATGATTGGTCGAAGTTGTTACAAAAGTAGTCCAAATGTTTTCCCAGTTTGTACGTACTTCTTTCTTTAATACACAAATTAAATCATGAATAGTAAAAACATTCTCTATCTGTTCAAAGCCACAAGCCTGTTTAGCAGCCATGTCCACAGTTTCATTTCCTTGGATACCAGTATGACTCGTAACCCATATCAAATTTATCTTTACATTTTTTAAGTATAACTGGTATAATAAACTTCTAATGCCTATGACTATTGGATTGTTATAATATTTTAATGCATGGTGCTCTAAAGGTTGTCATACGGATTTAGAATCCGACATGATTACTGCACTATTAACGTGTTCACTGATGCACCATTTTAAAGCATACTCTATTGCTTTCGCTTCAGCTGTGAAGATTGAACAATAATTCGGTATTCGTCTTTGATACAAATAGTCAAAGCTCGGAACAAACACTGCATACGCAGTACCCGCTCCGCACCTAGACCCATCTGTGTAAATGTGTGTTGATTTTTGGTACCGTGAAAGTATGGATTTTAGGAGAGTATGATTATAAATATTAAGATCACTCTATTTTGGATATGAGACTGTAAACTTGGTTGCAGTGACCTTAAAATGCTGGTCAAAAAGTGGAAATTTTGGCATAGTTATGATATCATTATTTAATTTAGATGTTTCGACAAATGCTGCTGCCAGCAATGGAGATTTTTTCTTACACCAGTAAGGACTGATTAAATCTGAATTATTTAATTTGGAAATAGAGTGGTTTAAAAATGTATTATATGCTTTATATTTTATAATTAATTTATTAGCTAAGAATTGCCTTCGTAAAAATAAAGGAGGCTCTTGTGCTTCAGCAAGAATTGCACTGCATGGAGATGATGCCATTGCACCAAGGCAAATTCTAATTGCTTTATATTGTATTTTATCTACTATTTTTAGATTAGAGCTAGATGCTGAGCCATAAAACACACTTCCATAGTCCATTATCGATCTTATATAACTTTTATAAAAAATGAGTGCGACTTTAGGGTCAGCACCCCATTTAATTTTAGTTACATATTTCAGCATATTAATACCTTTATCACATCTATTTTTTAAATAATGTATGTGTTTGGTCCATAGCAATTTTGTGTCTAGTACTATACCTAAATACTTGTAGTGGTTTACAACAGGATAGTTAGTATTATTTACAGAGAGGGTTTGGTTAGTAGTACTTAATCTATGTCGTGTAAACCACATTACTGCAGATTTTTCTGTAGATATAGTTAGCCCCATATCTTGCAGCCAATTTATAGTCTGAGACATTGCATTTTTAATATTACTGAAATATTGTTGGTATGAACTGTGGACAGTGTATATACAAATATCATCTGCATACTGTATTACTTTAAATTCATCATCTAAGATGCTATGCAGTTCTGCTGTATAGATATTAAATAAAATTGGTGAGAGCACAGACCCTTGTGGAAGCCCATCATAAATAAATCTAGGTCCATGTAATACATTTTTATGGTCTCTGATATATATTTTTCTGTTTTTAAATATTTCTATTATACTAACAGCACTATTTCTGTCCACACCTATGGAAATTAATTTACTATGAAGCAAATCCAAGACTACAGAGTCATATGCACCTTTGATATCTAAAAAGAAACAAGCAACATAATCATTCCTTGTAAAGGCATTTTGAACGTCAGTTACTAATTGCACTACTGCATCTATTGTACCACGTCCTCTCCTATATCCATATTGTGAGAGTGGTAACAAGGAATAGTATTCTGTATACCACTCAATCCTTGTTTTAATCATTCTTTCTAGAGTTTTTGTGAAACTAGAAAGTAGGGAAATTGGACGATAAGAAGTGACTAAATTTGGATCTTTTGAGGGCTTGAGCTGTACACAGACTACTATTTCCTTCAGCTGTTTAACAAAGTCGCATTTCAACCACCAATTATTATATAAGTCTAAAAGTATTATTTTAGCATTATTTGGTAAATGATTGATCATACTATATGTAAAGCTATCTAGTCCCGGAGCAGTATTTTTTGAACTTTTTATTGCAATATCTAATTCATCGTGAGTAAATGAACCACTAATTACATTACTTTTTTTGGGATAATAAAATTTAGGTATTGCTTTTCGATCAGCTGAAGCGGGAGCATAGAAATTTAACAAGTTTTCAATCAAATCGAAGGAAAGAACAGTCTTTTTAAATTAAAATGAACTATTTTTTATAGCCTTCATATCTGTCCAAATATCAGAGGCACTAGAATGCTTATTTAATTTACTTAAAAACTCTTTCCAATTCTTCCGCTTTTTTTGATTAAAAAGTAATTTAGCCTTAGCTTCAACGTTTTTATATTTTAAATAATTATCAGAATTTGAAAGAGTTTATATTTAATTAAAGCATTTTTTCTCAAGCGGACTATATTTGAACACTCATCATCCCACCAAACTGGTTGTATTTTAGATGGAGTGAATGATTTTTTGATAGGCATCAAAAGATTAGCACTGTCAACAATAGCTGAAGACAAGATAGAAAATATTTGACTACTATTTCTGTTGTTCAAGTTATCAGCCGAGATACTAAGTTTCTCTTGGATTATGTATGAAAATGATGCCCAATCCGATTTTTTATCATTCCATTTAGTTGAAGGGTTAATGTTAAAAACATTTGCACCACATTCGTATTGTATTATAATTGGTAGATGATCTGAACCTAAAGGTGAGTTAATTACTCTCCAATTTAATTTATCTACAATATCTGTAGATGTAATTGTAAGGTCAACAACTGAGGGATTTTCATTTGGTTTGCTTATTCCAGTTGGAGTACCATCATTAATTACAACTAAATTTGCTGAATCTATGGCTTCAGTTAATATTTTTCCTTGCGAGGAATCTAGAACAGATCCCCAAAGGTTATGATGACAGTTGAAGTCCCCAGCAAAGATGGTTCGACCCTTATCAAATTGATTAAAAAGACAGTCCCAATCTTTTTGGAGAACTTTTTTATCTGGGGATTTATAGATTGACAGTAGAGTCAAATTTAAATCTGTTAATTTGATTGCGCATACTTCAATATGGTCACTAAAATTTGCTTTTATATTCTGTTCTATATAGGAATGCTCATGTTTAACAAATATTGCAATACCACCATAACCATCTGATCTAATTTTTTTAATAATATTATATCCCTTAAGATTAAAAATTGTATTTGAGTTCAACCATGTCTCTGATATAATGAGAATATCTGAGGGATATTCTCTTAAAAATTGAAGAATATTTGGTTTTTTATTATTTAAGGAACCTGCGTTCCACTGTAAGATGCGCAATTTAGTATTCTGACTGTTCGCCATCACTAATTTCTTTTTGAGATTCTTTTATAGTATTGACATTACTGTCATTAGGTTCTGTTATAAGGGTAGAAACAAATTTTTCTATTTCGTCTTCGCTGACTATATGTTGATTTTTTATAGAAGTATTAAGAAAATGTGTTATTTTAAAAATAGTTTTTTCTTTAAAAAGCATAAACTCATCCCTATAGGGATTGGGAATAATAGAATTTGAAACTGGATTAGAAACATTCCTTTTGGATGATGACGCTTCTGGAGGAGAAAAAGGATTTTTCCGTTTTTTCGAGTTAGATGTTGAATGAGATTTATTAATAGACGAAAGTTTTGGTTTTTTTATTGCATTAAATTGATGGTCTGAAGAAGAAGGTAGCTCAGGAAAATTATTAACTTGGTATAACAGATCAAATCTGTTATTCGTGACTATTTTTGCATAGCTGGGGTTATCTACTATTTTTTCTACATCCTTAAATGTGATATTATTTGTAGCCATTGTTTTTTTAATTTTTTGTTGCTTTAAATTAGCTGGACAATCTTTAGATATAGTTGAATGTTGACTGCTTTTACAAAAAGTGCAAAAAATATCTTTAGTACAGGTTTCCGTAGCATGTTCATCTGTACATCTCTGACAACGAATTTTCACGCGACATTGAAACTTTGTGTGTCCAAAAATTAAACATTTGAGGCACTGAACCACAGGATACACATACGGCTCAACTACAAAATTACACATATTTATCTTTACATTTTGTGGAAGAGTATTACCTACAAAAGTTAAAATTATTATCTGCCTATCAACATATTCCACTGTACCATCACTATTAACTTTTCTCCGTTTCATTCTCTTAACATCAGATACCTCCTTCACCGAAACGATGTTTTCTAATATCATCGTCTCAGAGAAAAATGTGTCGATTTGTCTCATGATTCCCTTTCTGTGTGTGAAAAACTTTGGTATGTATGCTATAAGATTATTTTTAAGTACAATTTCATGATTTACTAATGAGTTTGCAATACTAAATGTTTTGAAAATTACTTTCACTCTATCCTTGCCAATATTTTGTATATCCAAAATGTCCCTTTTAAATTCTGGAACTTGTTGGAGATGGTGTCCCACTCTAATAGGGAACAACTTTCCCAAGCTCTTATCCTTATGCTCCAAGTAAACGATATATGGACCATTATCAAAAATCTTATATTTGTTGTTAAAGTCATAAGTATAATAATTATTAACAGAATTATCATTAATACTACTAGAATTATTATTAACAGAATTATCATTAATACTACTAGAGCTAACATTTACCTGGGCGACCCGGGAGACGGGCCGCCCGTATCAATATCCATTGTTAAATTTTACACTAAACAAATTAGACACTATAATTAACTTTTTAAAAAGTACTTAGGTTTTTCTGTGAATGCTTATCGGAACGTTCACGTTACAATCGACTAACCACTGCGAGCGATCACTCAAGACTGCAGACCTATTATCTTATGCTGACAATTTCGAGTTTTTCTAAGGATAGATTTTTTTTCGGACCCTCCTTAACGAATTTTCCTGCATTAGGATCCAATATATGGTAGGGGTACATTTACAGGGTACAAGGTTTCTCCCTATGTCAAAATCTGACGCGCGCGAGTAACTGCACAAATCCCCGCTTGGACCCCCTACCATAATAAGCATGTCTATTTGTATGTAAATTTTAACATGTTTATTTTAATATAATTTAAATGTTCGATTTTCGGAAAAATAGTATGTATACCTTGTAGGAAAAGCCACATTCCCGGACTCTGTATTGCCTTGTCTCGGCTGGCGCCTCGACGCCAATCTTTACATCGTCCGGGAATGTTAAGCTTTTCCTACTAGGTACACAATGTACTATTAGAGGTTGGTTTTTTTTGTCAGCTAGTACACAAAATATACTAATTTTCAATCCAAGTATTGGCTGGACGATATACACGGATTTGAATAGTATAGATCGACTGTCTTTTCGTCAGTGTACCAAAATTGTGGATTACTGTAAATATACATAGAGTACAAATCTCATTATAATCAGCAAGAAAAAGATAACAAAAGGTCAAATCTACGTCAACCAAACCCAAGTCGATAGAGGGATAAACCACAGCTACCTCGGCACCAAAATGGATGAAGAATGGAACAATAACCAGGATCGAAGTGAATCACCAGATCATCAGAAAATCAAACCAGATCAAATGAGGGCCTATTTAAGAGTCACAACCTCGCTCTTATTACAAAAGTAAAAATGTGCCGATGGTACTCTCTTTTCTGTCCTTTTTTACGGTGTGGAATCGTGGATTTTGAACAAAGATATGAGAAAAACATTGAAACATTTGAGATGTTGTTATATCGAAAAATACTTAAAATTTCGTGGGCTAATGAGCCGTAAATAAAAAGGTCCTCAGAAGAATGAAGGATAACAAGTAAAATACTCGTATATTTAGGACACATTATGAGAAAAAAAATCCAGATATGTTCTGCTCCAGGCCATCCTGAACTCCTGCTGTTGCCATGTTGATTGATTTTGTTGGCATCGATAAATTCTTTCAATAGTATCGATATCTATCGATAATATGTATTGATATTAATTCGAATAGAGAAACACAAACTAAAGTGCAATAACTGGTTTTTTGACCTGTTATAATAGACCAGGACTAATCTGTAAAAAAACGTATATTTTTGGATGTGAGAGGTGGCATTCGGATTTTTGCAGATAAAGTTAGGAGACACCTTCAGTAATAATAATTGACTTATGCTCCTTCTCAAATATGCCCAGAACATTAACAAAAAAATTAAAATATTTAAAAATTTCGAAAAACATTGATTTTTTCTACTGTCTTTGCTTATAACTTTAACGGTTCATTTTGAAACAAAGTCGTAGAGGAATAAATTAAAGATAATTGAATTTTGTATGATATTATATGACTGGTCAAAAATGTCTTAAGGTATTACCTTTTCTGCAATATAGCAATAAATACAAAATAAGGGGGCAAAATAGGCCTGTTGTTATTCAATGTTTCTTAACCACTTTGGTGGCACTTAGAACCTTAGTAATTCGCTTAGAAAATTCTTATAACTTACTTAAATGGTTTACCAAATTTCATTAAAATCGACCTAATAGATTTTGCATAATAAATTTGAAATATAAATGTTTTTAAAAAAGTTCAAATTTTTTAAAAATCTTTCTGAAAAAAAAAGTAGACCATTTAGAAGTTGGCTAATTTTTCTACATATAAAGAGGTGCTTTACCTATCTTTACAGAATTAAAATTGCATTATTTACGGGGCCTCAGCAATGTTTTAAAATTATAAACAATTTTTTGGCCTATAAACAAATAGCTTTGTTTAATAATAAAAAAATTAATTTTTAGCAATGCAAATAATTAAAACCGGTATAATTTGACTTAAACTTTCAAATGCTTCAGCAGAATTGCTATTTTATTTTTTAATCAAAAGCTTTTCTCTTTCAAAAATTGCAATTTTTCGATTTTTAGAATGTTCCACCGCGTTTATCTCGAAAACTGTGCATCCTACGAAAAAACTTGTAAGAAAATTTTTTGCTTAGAATTACCCAAGAAATACAAAAAAATGTTTTATTTAGCGAAAAATCGATGTTATGTAATTCCCCAAGTTCTTTGTTTATAACAATCTTATCGACATCCGGATCAACTGTTACCCAAAAAATTCGTGTTCTACGGGTCAAAATACAAAAAAAAACTAAGTAATGCGGGGGTAAGTCCCCCCCTCCTGGAAACAGCACTAATTTGTTTATAAGCCAAAAAATTGTTTAGAGCTTTAAAACATTGCTGAGGCTGCTTAAATAATCCGATTTTAATTCAGTAAAGTGCATTAGATAGGTGGATTGCTTCTTTATATTTAAAAAAATTGAAAAAATTTTGTATGTTCTAGTTTTTATTGTGCAAGATTTTAAAAAATTTTAATTAAAAAAAAAGTTTAGATTGCAAAATTATTATGCAAAACCTAGTAGGTAAGTCAATTTTAATGAAATTTGGTGGATGCTTTTAGCACATTACAAAAATTTTCTAAGCGAATTAGGAAGGTTCCAAGTGTAACCTAAGTGATGGAAAAATACTGAATAAGGACAGGCTTGTTTTGCCTACTTATTTTTTATTTATTGCTATTTTGCAGCAAGGGTATTAAATTAAGACATTTTTAACCAATCGTACCTAATAGAAAATTTAATTATCTTTGTTTTATTCCTATACGACTTTGTTCCAAAATAATTCGTTTTAAAGTTATAAGCAAAGAAAGTAGAAAGAAAAACAAAATTTTTTGAAATTTTTAAATATTTTATTTATTTTTATTAATGTTTCACGCATATTTGTGAAGGAGCATAAGTCAATTATTATTAACGAAGTTATCACCGCAACTTTATCCGCAAAAATCCGAATGCCACCTCTCATATCCACCTAAAAACAGATCCTTCCTGATCTATAACCGCCAGTAAAAAAAAAACCGTTTAACCGAAAACTTGTGTTTTGTCAACAACCGCCATCCCTCTACGGGAGCGGCCTCAAAACCTGGACTATTTATTTCTTTAAATAATGATTACTGGGACGAAAGAACTTTGTTACCGATTATCTACTGACCGCAATTTCCAGGGACTGGAAACGCCGAAGACTTCTTAAAGAAAAGGTTGGTTTTATTGTACAACAGGCCATAAAGAATATTTAAGAGTATTTCTGAAATTGAATTTCGGTTAAATTTAAGGAACGAATCGTTCTGTACCATAAAATTGCTGTAAATAAAAATCAAAAGACTGAGATTTAAGAACCAGAGGGTTACTTTTAGGATTTTCTTTGAATTGGGTACAATTGAAATTTAATTTTCCGTTAATAATTATTATGATTTTCGAAATATTGTCTATCTGTTATACTAAATATTTTAAAATATTATTATTGTTTAATTTATAATTATCATCTGTTAATTTAAATATTGAACGATTGTTCAATGTCAACTTTATTGTAATTTTATGTATTCTAATTTTTAAGAATGTAAATTTTTCTCTATCCTTAAGGTCTTCTAGTTTAACCCTTTTAATTAGGCATTATGAAATTACAATTTTGTAATTGTGGATTTTAGGTTAGGGCAGTCAATGAAGGTATTTGGCTCCGAATTCCATCTTACTACATTGATTTATTTGATATTTTCAGAGTAAGTAGGGAATAGCTCAAGCAAGAAAGTCTACCCTATACATTATGGCTCTTTTATCTTGGAGGCGGTTACCACCCTTTCACGAGGATTTCACGAGGAAAATTTTTTGGTCAAAATAACCACGGAACTGGCTAGAGAACCTAATTCTAAGCATAAACTGTTTTATATATTTTTTTTAAACTTAATACTTGTGGAGTTATTCGTGATTGAAAATTGACCATTTTCATTGAAAAATGACACCTTTTCGGACGGTTTTTTGCAAATACCTTAAAAACTATGCATCTAACTAAAAAAAAATATAAAACATTTTTGTAGTTTATGAAAAACAAAGTGATTCCATTCCTTCATAAATCTTCTAGTTATAATACAAAAAGAGATATGGTAGGTGAAATGAGTTGTTTTTTTTGGTGCATGCTCAAATCGGTGTATTTAACTTGAAATAACAGATAAACGGTCGATTTTAGGTGTATGCTACAAATACCTTATGTAGTGCTTGAAAAGACCTTTAAAATGAGCAATATTAAATGTCGATTACATTTAAATTAGGCGAGGTATGCTGCAAAAAAATTCATGACGAAGGTATTTTAATAAAATATGAGAATTTAAACCTCTTATCCGCCCGAATTTAAATCCATCGTTTTCTTTTTATTACATTGCTACTTTTTGTTCAAAATGTTGGACGGATTTAACATAAATGGTTTTTGAAAGAGAAAAGATCGAATTCTAGAGCGCATTTTTAAATTTTCTTAAAAATCTTCCTTTTTCTCCAGGTAACTTGAGAATGATAAGAGATACAGTAATCAAAAATAAAACCAAATTTGTAAGTAAAACAACCATACATTTCTATTTATACGATATTTTTTTTTTCGTATCTCTTAAAATTTTCGAATTAACATGGAGAAAAAGAAAGATTTTTAAGAAAATTTAAAAATGCGCTCTATAATTTGATCTAATTTTTTTTAAAAACCATTCATTTTAAACCCGTTCAACTTTTTGACCATAGAAATACCACTATAATAAAAGGTATTGTAAAATTAAAACGATGCATTTAAATTCTGGTGGAGAAGGGGTTAAATATACTTCTCATTATTTCTTAAAATACATTTGTCATCAATTTTTTTTTGCAGCATATGTCGTTTAGTTTGAATGTAATCGACATTTAATATTGCTCATTTTAAAGATCCTTTCAAGCACTACAAACGATATTGATAGCATTATACACCTTAAATCGATCGTTTATATGATATTTCAAGTTAAATACACCGATTTGAGCATTCACCAAAAAAACAAACTCTTTCACCTACCATATCTCGTTTTGTATTATAACTAGAAGATTTATGAAGAAACGAATCTCTTAATTTTTTATATGCTACAAAAATCTTTTATATATATATTTTTAGTTAATTGCATAGTTTTTAAGGTATTCGCAAAAAAGCGTCCGAAAAGGTGTCATTTTTCAATGAAAATGGCCAATTTTCAACCACATAATTCAAAAAGTATTGCGTTTTAATAAAAAATTGTAGAACAGCTTTTGCTTATAATTAGATTCTCCCAGGAGGGCCAGGAACCGCCCCCAAGATAAAAGTGCCCTAGTATATAGGGTAGACTTTGAATTAGGAGATAAGTAAAGGCTATTCCCAAAATTTCATTAAAATCCATGCAGTAGGAGAGAATTCGGAGGTAATATCCTATTGTTGCACCCATTGACAGGCGTATGAATTAAAATTAAATATACAGGCAGTAGAATATGTAATTATTTCGAACAACGTTGTACGTATCAATGTTTTCAAACTTCTCCAAATAAATGAGTTCATCTAAACAGAACTTCCATAGTTCTAAATTTTTGTTATTGAAAATTTACCGCATCCACCATTTACATGAGGAGATTAGCGGGAATAGAGTGTAGGTATATAATTCAAACCTATTAGTCTAAGATCCAAATATAGGTCAATCTGTACCCACCTGCTTGCCTTATATAACATTTTTTTATTAAATTTCATACACAGAAAAATATTTCTAGCATGGGTTGCCTATCAAAATCGTGTCATAGCTATCCTTAAGGGGGGTAGGGGTTGCAATCAATATTTCAAGCACATTTTTTTTTAATTATGGTAGAATTACTTTATTTTCAAATTAAATAAGCTTATTCAGTATAATTTATAGATTATTCAAGAAAATATCCAAGAAAAAATATTGAAAAATAAGCCAACGGTGGGATTCGGAGGTAATACCATCCTCTTTTTGCTCTCGTTGACTGACGCAATTCTCTTTTTCTACGTTTTATCTCGGAAGACTTCTGTTATAAACGGGTCGTAATGCAGCCAGTTGGCTTATTGTACATCTTTCATTTAATTTTGGATTCTGGAACACTGTGGCATCTTCTATATATCATATATTTTTGGAGTTATTTGATAGTTCACCAAGTCTATGTTTCCTGCAATCTTACGCCTTGCAATCGTTAAGGTGGGGTTGGCTGTACATGGTATTTCGGTTCTCTGATTATATGACCCAAATATTCTGTTTTTCTTCTCTTTATGATGTTTATGAGCAGACGTTCTAAATTAATCATTATAATAACATCTTCGTTGGAAGTGGCCGAACCCACAATATCTTTAGAATCCGTAGATTGCACCACAATTTGAATGCTAATTTGTTTAGTACCTATTGTGGTTTTTATCGTCAATGTCTCACAACCATACAATAGGATGGACCATATTTCTCACAACAGTTCCGGATCGTCTTGAGAGTAAACATCGGCAGACTTCTGTTGCATAAAACGTGTTTCCAGATCATTAAAGCCTTACATGATATGTCGATTCTGGATATTATCTCTTTAGAAATCAGAATGACTTTAGATTCTAATTATTATCAGAGTCACAATTTATAAGCAAGGTATTTAAAATGGTTTACACGTTTTATCTCCCGTCCATTAAGAGAAAACACAGCTTGATCTATATTAATCTTGCCAACTGCCATCCACTTTGTCTTTGAAATGTTCATTTTCAGGCCTCTTCGATAACTTGTTTCACTGACTAGATTTGCTAATGTCTAGAGATCTTGTGAATTGTCTGCAAAAAAATTTAAATGCATTTCTGTAAATGCTGTATGGTTAGCGTATCTGCTATTGTTGATTACTTCTCCCTCTAATCTTACTCCCTCTTGTCTATCACCTATAGACTCCCTAAAATCGACCGTTTATATGTTATTTCAAGTTGAATACACCGATTTAAGCATGCACCAAAAAAATAAACTCTTTCACCAACCATATCTCTTTTTGTATTATAACTACAAGACTTATGAAGGAACGAATTTTTTATATGCTACCAAAAACCTATATAGGTATATATTTTTTAGTTAGTTGGATAGCTTTTAAGGTATTCGCAAATACCGTCCGAAAAGGTGTATTTTTCAATAAAAATGGCCAATATTCAACCACATAAAACTCAAAAAGTATTGCGTTTAAAAAAAATGTAGAACAGCTTTTGTTTAGAATTAGGTTCTCTAGCTACTTCCGTGGGTATTTCAACCAAAAAATTTTCCACCCCTGAGGAGGGGTGGGAACCGCCCCCAAGATAAAAGCGCCATAGTACCTAGGGTAGACTTTGAATTAGGAGATAAGTAGAGGCCATTCCAAAAATTAAAATCCATGCAGTAGGATAGAATTCGGAGGTAATACCCTATTCTTGCTCCCATTGACTGTCGTATTTATAAAAAAAAATAGTATCATTTTTTTATAAGTTTTTAGTTTTTAACTAGAATTTTGTACGAAATGCCCTTTTTTAAATATTTGTCGACATACAGGGTGACTGATTAGTGGCGTAAAGCTGGGTAGATCCGTTATAGTAACAGATAACGATAAAAGTTAATAATAAATAAAAATTGTAGTTAACTTTAAGCTTCACATTACAAAATTAGCTAGAATGTTACAGGGTGTTCGATAGCATAGTGGCAGACCAAAGTTATGTTTTTTTTAAATAGAACACCCTGTATTTTATTTTATATTTAAAATCTCCTTAACTCCTCCATTACAAAAATATAAAGGTTTGGTATGTTATACAAGGTATTTACAAAGTTATAAACAATTTTATATGAAAATCGTAACAATTTCAACTCCCTGTATAAATGAAAATAAGCACACCTCCATTTGTTTATTGATGCCATATTTTTTATTTATTGTCATAATTTTCATAAATGATTGATATTGCTATTTTTCTTTATATTGAATACAGGGTGAGTCAAAATTCAAGTACATTATTTTCTCAGTAATTTTAAATGGAACACCCTATATATTATATCACTGTCGAAAAGTACCATAACCGTACTTTAATTTGTATACAACATTACCTATGTCTAAATTTATTAGTTTTCGAGATATTTTTATTTTTCAATGGACCAGTAGCGTGGCCACCCAAATTACCAGAATTTAAAAAACTGCACCGATTTTTTTGGGGTTGCTTTAAGAACGAAGGTTATAAAATGCCTCTAACAACAAGAGATGAGATGAAACATAGAATGCAAAGTGTATTTTGAAGTGTTAATTTACAAATGATTCGTAGTGTAAGTAACTCATTCAATTACTATTTTTAGGAATGCATAAATGTGTTATGGGCCATTCCACGAACATACGCCTGTTTTGGATTACTTCGACAACGAATATTTTACTGTGCAACATACGAAGTACGAAAGTAAATGGCGCTAATAATTATTCCAATAAACAATAATGTAATTTGCAATTTACTTTCGTTCTTCTTATTTTGCACAGTAAAATATTCGTTGTCGAAGTTATCCAAAACAGGCGTATGTTCGTGGAATAGGGTATACAGGGTGTAACAAAAATACAGGTCATAAATTAAACCACATATTCTGGAACCACAAATAGTTCGAATGAACCTAACTTACCTTAGTACAAATATGCACACAAAAGAAGTTACAGCCCTTTGAAGTTACAAAATGAAAATCGATTTTTTTGAATATATCGAAAACCATTAGAGATTTTTTGTTGAAAATGGACATGTGGCATTCTTATGGAAAGAACATGTTAAAGAAAAATTATAGTGAAATTTATGCACCCCATAAAAATTTTATGGGGGTTTTGTTCTTTTAAACCTCCCCAAACTTTTGTGTCCGTTCCAAATAAATTATTATTGTGGTGCTATTAGTTAAATTCAATATTTTTAAAACTTTTTTGCCTCTTAGTATTTTTTCGATAAGGCAGTTTTTATCGAGTTGCGGCTTCTTTTTTAATATGTTTACATAAAAATATTATGAGGGTTTTGTTCCTTTAAACCCCCCAAATGTTTGTATACGTTCCAATTAAACTATTACTGCGGTACCATTATTTAAACACAGTGTTTTAAAACTTTTTTGTCTCTTTGTATTTTTTTGATAAAGCATCTTTTATCAAGATGTGGCTTCTTTTTTAATATGGTTCAAAATATACTTAAAAATGTAAATCATAAATAAATTTTCATATTATTACCAACTCTCCATAATCGTACTTTACCATATACAAATATGTGGTGTATTTGACAAATATTCAAATATCTCGATAAAAACTGACTTTTGGAAAAAGTACTAAGAGACAAAAAAGTTTTTAAAAACTTGTGTTTAACTAATTGCGCTACAGTAATAATTAAATTGGAACGTACACAAAAGTTTGGGGGGGGGGGGGGTTTAAAAGAACCAAACCCCCATAAAATTTTTATGGGGTGTCCAAATTTCATTATCATTTTTTCTTAAAATACTACTGCCATAAGAATGCCACATGTCCATTTTCAATAAAAAATCTCTAATAGTTTTCGATATATTGGAAAAAATCGATTTTCATTTTGTAACTTCAAAGGGCTGTAACTTCTTTTCCGTGTACATTTGTACTAAGGTAAGTTAGGTTCAATCGAACTATTTTTGGTCCCAGAATATGGGATTATATTTATGACCTGTATTTTTGTTACACCCTGTAGTAGGTTATTTTGATAACTTATGTAATTAAATATTTAAAATATTTTATTAAAACTATCTTTTAATTTTTTCAAAAATGTTGTATTTTCTATTCATGTTTTTTTTTTGTAAAATTTTGCATTAAATTCATATATTTATACTTATTCAGTAAATTATGGTTTCTCTCTTACTGCATACAATATACAAGGCAAGGTAGACAAAAGAAAAAGGCCAGGTCGAAGAAGAACGTCATGGCTTAAAAACCTGAGAGAATGGTTTAACAGATCGTCTGCATCCCTTTTCCGAGCTGCCGTCAATAAAATTACTATAGCTAATTTGATAGCCAACGCTCGATAATCGAGCACGGCACATGAAGAAGAGCATACAATATTGTCATACATGTCATAATGTTTATTATTTGTAACATTGCTTATTTTGAAATAAAAAACGTAACAAATTTTAAAAAATTTCATTGAATACAAAGTTTTATGTTTGATTTAAAAATAATTTATATTTTTGTATTTTTGTTTTATAAATAACGAATAAAACATCCTGATAATAGAAGGTAAAATGAGGATGAGAGGCCGCTTTTTCTATAAAATCACCGGATGCCATTGATAGATGTATCTATTATCTATCCGCCAATGAACAAGCAGAATTACTTATAAAGAGGAAGAACAAGAAGAATATTTGTCCATCACCTCGTAACAATTATTCAGAACTACCACAATATTTTCCGATAAAGCAACTTACTTACTTAACCTCCATAATTCTAGATAATGGTCAAATGAGATTTCTCATTGGATTCATGAATTACATAACAACCAAAAAAGTTTATTTATTAAATAGTAATTTAATAAACTAGTAATAGAAATTAAACTGGTGACAAGAACTTTGATTTACGAAATAACCAAATTATCCTCAACTTACAACAAACTCTCTAGTTGGTACAAAATGTTTGGTTTCAAGAAGATAGGCCTCTTCACTATTATCGACGGGTTAGAGACTTTTAATGCGAATTTTCCAAATTGATGGATTTTACGTAGATGGTTCGTAGAGTTTTGTATTTATATTGTATTGGGTATACAGGGTGTAACAAAAATACAAGTCATAAATTTAATCACATATTCTGGGACCAAAAATAATTCGATTGAACCTAACTTACGTTTGTACAAATGTGCATATAAAAAAAGTTACAGCCCTTTTAAATTACAAAATGAAAATCGATTTTTTCGAATGTATCCAAAACTATTGGAGATTTTTTATTAAAAATGGACATGTGGCACTCTTATGGCAGTAGCATCTTAGGAAAAAATTATAGTGAAATTTGGACACACCATAAAAATTTTATGGGGGTTTTGTTCTTTTAAACCCCCCAAACTTTTGTGTACGTTCCAGTTAAATTATTATTGTAGTACCATTAGTTAAACACAATGTTTTTAAAACTTTTTTGTCTCTTAGTACTTTATCAAAAAGTCAGTTTTTATCGAGATATTTCGAATATTTGTCAAATCCACCACATATTTGTATATGGTTAAGTACGATTATGGAGACTTGGTAATAATATGAACATTTATTTATGATTTATATTTTTAGGGATATTTTGAACCATATTAAAAAAGAAGTCACATCTCGATAAAAGGTGCCTTTTAGAGAAAATACAAAGAGGCAAAAAAGTTTTAAAAACACTGTGTTTAACTAATGGTACCGCAGTAATATTTTAATTGGAACGTACACAAACATTTGGGGGGTTTGAAAGAACAAAACCCCCATAAAATTTGTATGTAAACATATTGAAAAATAAGCCTCAACTCGATAAAAACTGCCTTATCGAAATAATACTGAGGCAAAAAAGTTTTAATAATATTGAATTTAACTAATGGTACTACAATAATAATTTCATTGAGACGTACACAAAAGTTTGGGGGGTTTAGGGGAACAAAATCCCCATAAAATTTTTATGGGGTGCACAAATTTCACTATAATTTTTATTTAAGATGTTCCTGCCATAAGAATGCCACTTGTCCATTTTTAATAAAAAATCTCCAATAGTTTTCGATATATTCGAAAAAATCAATTTTCATTTTGTAACTTCAAAGGGCTGTAACTTTTTTTATGTGCATAGTTGTACTTAAATAAGTTAGGTTCATTCGAACTATTTTTGGTCCCAGAATATGTGATTTAATTTATGACCTGTATGTTTGCTACACCCTGTATAGTACCCCAAAAACCCATTTATAGCCTGGCTGGGTCAGTGTCCCGAACATGATATATTTTGCTTATTTCTGTGGAGTGTATTTATAGTAATATTTTTGCCTGGCACGAGGGCTATTCAAATAGGCAGGTACGACTGTATCTCAAATTAGTTATTTATAAAACAATTCGTAAAGTATGCTTTTTGCGAACGCACGCGATGTTTAGAGCACGAGAGGGGCGAGTGCTTTATATCGCGTTAGTTCTCAAAAAGTACTTCACGCACAGTTTCATACAATATTTTATCTACAATAAACAAATAAAAAAATTGTAACTCTTCGTCACTGGAATTCATTTCTATTCTACAATTTTTAAAATTTTGACAATAAAAAGTTTTAACTTTTTCAAACCACAAAACTGTCAAAACTTTTGTTGTAGTTTATTGCTCACATGTCATCACCATGACATCGCGAAAGTTAAGGATATTTGGTTACATGAAAGTGTGCCAAAAAACAGTGCGAAAAAGTAAATCCCATTTAAAATACACTGTTACTTCACGGACATTTTAAATCCTTCACGCACTGCTATCTATAGTGACAGTTTTCACAAACTAAAAACTTATAGATAAAATAGATTTTTATAGATTGCAGGGCGTGAATGATTTAAAGTGTGAGTGTAGTAACAATGCATTTAAAATGGGATTTACTTTTTCGCACTGTTTTTGGCACACTTTCATATAATCAAATATCCTTAACTTTCGCGTTGTCATGGTGATGACATGTGAGCAATAAATTGCAACAAAAGTTTTGACAGTTTTGTGGTTAGAAAGAAGTTAGAATTTTTAAATGTCAAAGTTCTAAAAATTGTAGAATAGAAATTGAATTTCAGTGGCGAAAAGTTGCAGTTTTTTTATTTGTTAATCGTTAATAAAATATTGTAAGAATATTGTAAATATTTTAAAAGTCGCGTGCGTTCGCAAAAAGCATACTTCACGAACTGTTTCATGAATAACTATTTTGCACTTATGTCGGTTCGATTTCACAGCTACGAGATTATAACAAACTTATTGTTTACCGTGAATTCATTTCGTATTAACTTTTAAAGCATTGTTCAAAAAAATATAACTGGATGTTTTGCTCATTCTCTAAACAGAATCCGTCCTAGAAGCTAAAAAACGTTAACAAAAAGGCAAACACGAGAGGACAGGAACAGACAAAGCACTAACTTAATTAACTCGGTGATATCATTACGGAAGAGAATGAAATGTACTCCTCGCGGGAAAAATAGAAAGGGCAACAAAAAGTTTTCTTTTGTGAATATAATTCATAACTGATGACTTTTGATAATGAGAGAGAAGCAGTATTTATACTTTTAATTTTCCTTTTATACTAAAAATGGCCTAAAGAAGATAGAATCAACTTTGGGTTTTGTTAAGTTATGGTAAATTTTATTAATCTTCTTTATTCCACAGATTAGCAATATGTTGCTTGGTCCAACATAGAACTTAATTTTTTATTTGAGAGTTTTGTTTTATTAGTTGATTTTCATTAATTTTGTTTTTTATCTTGACACCATTTTGTTCGTATTATTTTATTTTCTTTTACATGGCATTTCTTCGACAATGGCGCATCAAACTTTACAATTACGGACGGGATAAATAAATTAAAAGGTACCCTCCCTCACTATCAGAGTTAAATTTTTTTATTTTTTTTTTAAGTTCTATGTGATAAAAAAATAGGACTTTCAAATTTAAAAACATTCACACGCATAGTTGAGGCTTTTACGAAACATGTCTATTTTTTATAGACACGTAGGTTGAACGTAAATAACCTCAAATTTTTTTTTTATTTTTTTGTTGGAAAAAAGGATATAACTTTTTTTTTGGGGACAGCTGCAGATCTATTTTTTTTAAACTTGTGTATTTTATCAAACACTATATACTTCTAATTTTTTTCAGATTTTTCCCTAATGTTCGCCACTTTCGAAAATCCAAAATACTGTTTTTTAGCGGGTTTTTGGAAGTTTAAACGTGTTTCTCCCATTTTTAAATGTTCTAAAGGACGCAGTTACAACAATTTACATATCTTATATATAAAAATCAATTGCTGTGCGTTAGTCTCGCTAAAACTCGAGAATGGCTGGACCGATTTGGCTAATTTTGATGTTGAATTTTTTGTGGAAGTTCAGGGAAGGTTTATACGGTTTTATATTGTCATTTTAGTAGCCACCAAAATTTTTACAGCTATATGTATAAAATGCTCTTTTTACAGTGTTTGTTGCCATACTCCTCCGAAACGACTTTACCGATTTTTATGAATTTTTGCAAGTATACTCGACCGGACCGGGAGTAGGTTATTATCTATATTTCATACCCGTGCGTCTTAAGGGGGGTTGCCCCCCTGATATTTATTTCTATTTTTTCGGAAAATCTCTTTTTTTTAATGTTATATTATGTGGAACGTAAAGATACATACAACCCTAAAATTTCACTTTTCTATCACTAACTGTTATTTTTTAATGGCCATTTAAATATTTTACACCTATATAAACAAAAGAAAGTCGTGACAGTTACCAACACATAACTCGAGAACGACTGAATAGATTTTTATGAAATTTTCCACGTATATTCGACCGGACCGAGAATAGGTTGTTGTGTATTTTTCATATTCGTACGTCTTAACGGGGGCTGTCCCCCTAATATATATTTTTTATTTTTTTGGTCAAACTGTTTTCTCTTAATTTTGTGTGATGTGGAAGGCAAAGGTAAATACAACCCTAAATTTTCACTTTTCTATCTTCGACCGTTATTTTTTAATAGCCATCTAAAATTTTGCATCTTATATATAAAAATCAATTGCTGTGCGTTAGTCTCGCTAAAACTCGAGAATGGCTGGACCGATTTGGCTAATTTTGATGTTGAATTTTTTGTGGAAGTTCAGGGAAGGTTTATACGGTTTTATATTGTCATTTTAGTAGCCACCAAAATTTTTACAGCTATATGTATAAAATGCTCTTTTTACAGTGTTTGTTGCCATACTCCTCCGAAACGACTTTACCGATTTTTATGAATTTTTGCAAGTATACTCGACCGAACCGGGAGTAGGTTATTATCTATATTTCATACCCGTGCGTCTTAAGGGGGGTTGCCCCCCTGATATTTATTTCTATTTTTTCGGAGAATCTCTTTTTTTTAATTTCATATTATGTGGAACTTAAAGATACATACAACCCTAAAATTTCACTTTTCTATCACTAACTGTTATTTTTTAATGGCCATTTAAATATTTTACACCTATATAAACAAAAGAAAGTCGTGACAGTTACCAACACATAACTCGAGAACGACTGAATAGATTTTTATGAAATTTTCCACGTATATTCGACCGGACCGAGAATAGGTTGTTGTGTATTTTTCATATTCGTACGTCTTAACGGGGGCTGTCCCCCTAATATATTTTTTTTATTTTTTTGGTCAAACTGTTTTCTCTTAATTTTGTGTGATGTGGAAGGCAAAGGTAAATACAACCCTAAATTTTCACTTTTCTATCTTCGACCGTTATTTTTTAATAGCCATCTAAAATTTTGCATCTTATATATAAAAATCAATTGCTGTGCGTTAGTCTCGCTAAAACTCGAGAATGGCTGGACCGATTTGGCTAATTTTGATGTTGAATTTTTTGTGGAAGTTCAGGGAAGGTTTATACGGTTTTATATTGTCATTTTAGTAGCCACCAAAATTTTTACAGCTATATGTATAAAATGCTCTTTTTACAGTGTTTGTTGCCATACTCCTCCGAAACGACTTTACCGATTTTTATGAAGTTTGGCAGTTATGTTTGGTTTGACTGGGAGTAGGTTTATATCTATATTTCATACCTCTACGTCATAAGGGGGTTACGTATGACGTCATAACTCTCAGAATAATGACGTGAAAAATACGAAATTAATTAGGTGTACTCCTTGCTATTCAGTTTTATTTATTTTTATTAACTTTTATTCAATTTTATGAAATTTTGTTTCATTTTATTTAATGATATTTAATTTTAATTTTATTTTATTTTGATTAATCAACACCTATATTGTTGGAAAACCCCGAACCCAATTATAAATACAGGGTTGTTTTGAATGTAAATAAAATAAAGCTGTTATATTCATTATAAGATAAACAAATTTAAGATTGTAACTGTTGCACTGCAAGCTTTATTTTGTTACTTCTAACTAAACTTTATTACTTCAAACATCCTGTGTAATTCATTAAAAATAATAATAAAAACTCATTCACATCGAGCATTTTTTGTTTATTAATTACGAATTCCTTTTGTTTATTTTAAGTTTATTGTTTACAAAAGTTTGTTCTTATCTATTGAGGCAGTACGAAGTCTGCCGGGTCAGCTAGTAGCCTATAAAAACACATAGATTGGATATATCTTGAACTCTATAAAATAGGGAAAATTCCCAAAAATCCCCTAAAAAACAGTTTTTCGGATTTTTGAAGCTGGCGGACCGTCTGAAAAATCTGAAACGAAAAATAGAAATTTGTATTTAATAAAATGCACAAGATTAAAAAAATAGATCTACAGCCATCCACAAAAAAAGGTACAGGCATTTTTTCAAAAAAAAAAAATAAAAAAAAAATTGTGGGTATGTACACTCAACCCACGGATCTATAAAAAAAATAGGCGTGCTTTGTAGAAGTCTCATTCATGCGTGTGAATTTTTTGAAATTTTAAAATTGATTGCATCCTACCTAAAAAAAATAAAAACTAAAAATAAAATTTTTGAGGAAGGGGGAGGGGTGGCGGGTCAAAATTACGCTGAGTTTTATTTTTTATTCACATAGAACTAAAAATCATGAAAAAAATTAATTCTGGTATTGAGGAAGGGTACCTTTTAATTTATTTATCCCGTCCATAAGTGGAAAATTTGATGCGCCACTGTCGACGCATGTGCCACTAAAAAGTAACGACACAGTCCTCATACGTTTTCTTTTAGGTTTTTCTATTTAAGTTATAGGCTTTTATCGAACCTTAAATGATTAATGAATTTCATCTATACCGTTCTTAGTCTATATGGAATTTTCGTTATTATATCGTGTCTTATGTCTTCATCTCCTGTCCTTAAAGTCTTGTAATGCCTTTTAATCTTTTGAGCAATCGCTTGTTGCTTGGACTCCACAGTAATTTCTTTGCGTCATTACCTAGATTTCAGATCCGTGGATCCAGTAATAAGCCTGTTTAGTGCAGTAACTGAAGGTGGATATGAGCTATTACCTCCGATTTCGTTGAACCTCCATCGATTTGCATGAAAATTGCTGAGTGGTTAGAGAATAACTCAAGAAACAAAGGTGACATGGTTCCAACTTGGGCTTTTACCCTGGGGGTGGATGCCACCCCTTCTCGGGGTGAAAATTATTATATTAAAAATAACTCTATAATTCGATACAGGGATAAATTCTAAGCAAAATTTGTTATATAAAGGTATCAAAATAAATCAAAACTTTTTGAGTTATTAATCATCAAATATTTTACTTTTTCGTGAGAAAAATGCATGTTTTAACCGATTTTTCATAAATAACTCAAAAACTATAAGTTTTAGCAAAAAAGTTATAATTACCAAAATTAAAGCTAATCAAAAACGAAATAAACTCCTTACTAGAAAAACCTTTTAATCTTAACTAATAGTGAGTTATTGGTAATTGAATATACATTTTTTTCGGCAAGTACCCAAATCTAAGTATTCAAGCTTAAATAACGGGAAAATGGTGTACGGGAAAAAGTACTTAAAAATATCTATTAAACGAGCCCCCGAACAAGTTCATGGCATTAAAATTTATGCTTAAAAATTTTTCAAAATTTATCTTTTAAAATTGTTTCCAAAACATGTTGTGGTTTTTTTAATAACTCCATTAATTATTACGACATCAGGTTTTCCTAAAAACCATTTGAAAGGTAATTCAAAGGGCTATTAAACGACGTTAAACTTATCGTTTTAGACTTCTTACTTTTTTGAAAATAAAAGGTTAAATGGCGCCGGTTACATGGTGCTCGCAGCAAATTTTAAGATTTAAACGTTTCCATCTCGGTTATTTTTTACTCTAAAGAAATAGTAATAACGGTAAAACATTTGGTATAGAAAAAACTAAAATTTAATTATGTATCATTTTTACGTAGATTGAGTATTTTTGGAGTTATTATCAAAAAAATATATGAAAATTACGATCATTTTCAAAATTCTGATTTTTTTAAATTATATATATTTTTTTAAAATATGCATTCCAAGCCGGTCAAAATTGTTAAAATTATTACATATGCTAATATAAAGAAATTTTTATAAGGATTACTATAAATTTAAATTATTGTGGAAATGGCGTATGTTTCATTTTTTACTTTTTCCTAAAAAAATAGAAAGGGTTCTTTTATTTAAATCATAACTTGCTTAATTTTGATCATATTAACTTCTTCTGGAGCTCATTTGATAGGTATTTCGAAGTACTTTGACTATTGCATAGAGGATGTATTTTATAGAATGAATCTCTTTCCTGTTATTGAAGCTTACATACTTAGATTTGAGCACTCGTCGAAAAAAATATACATTCAATTACCCATAACTCACTCTTAATTAACATTAGTTTAGTTTTTTAAGTGAGAATTGTATTTAATTTTTTATTATCTTCAATTTTGATAAAAATACCTTTTTTGTAAAATAGTTTTTGAGTTAAACGTGAAAACAGGTTTAAAACATGCATTCTTTTTACGAAAAAATAAAATCTTTGATCTTTAATAACTCAAAAAGTATTGATTTATATTAATAACTTTATATAACAAATTTTGCGTAGAATTTGTCCCTCTATCGATTTATGGTATTATTTTTAATAGAATAATTTGCACCCCCGAAAAGGGGTGGCATCCACCTCCAGGGTAAAAGGGCAAGTTGGCATCATATCACCTTTGTTCCTTGAGGTATTCTCTAACCACTCAGCAACTTTCATGCAAATCGATGGAGGTTCAACGAAATCGGAGGTGAAAACCTTTAGTGACTGCACTAGTTCTATTATTTTTGTTTTTGTGGGACATTAGCTTTCAAGCATAACTTTCGTAAATATTCCGTAAATGACAAGTGAAAGTTTTACTTTCAAAAATTTAAAAATAATATCAAAAATAAAACTACTAGGACCAATTTTCTGGTAACACCTTCGTGGCTTCTAAAATTTGCAAACCAACGAATTGCCGGAGAAAAGAAGGCCGAGGGAGATCTAAATAATTGCATCTCACTTCCCGCCTGTCCAGCGTGGTAAAATTCAAACGAAGATTAATTCCCCATACTCAGAATAGGAATAACACTAATATAAATAAATAATTATTTCGTTGTAAAACGAACGTTGTAATATGAAGACGACCACGGCAAGAAATAAGGACACAAGAAATACCTCCAAAACCCAGATGAGAATAACCACTTGGAACATAAGATCGCTCAACACTAGAGATCAAGAAATAACCCAAAAGCTAAAAGAGAAGAAAATAGATATATGCGCTCTACAGGAGATCAAAAAGAAAGGAAAAGGCCAGTCAAAATTAGGCGAATATATACTAATCTACAGTGGAGTAGCAAAAGAAAACAGGGCCAAAGAGGGTGTAGCCTTACTAATACACCAAAGATACCAAAATAACATTAAAGAGTGTCAATATGTATCAGAAGGATTGTCGCAGCAAAAATTAGAATGTAGAAAGAAGACCTGAACATCATCGGAGTATACGGCCCAGAACATAGTAAGCCCCAAACAACAAGGGAAATATTATATGATCAATTACAACAAGTAGTAGATCAAGTTAGAGGAAAGTTGATAATACTGGGGGATTTTAACGCTCGAATAGGCAACCAAGTAATACTTGGAATTAAACAAAAACATAATGAGAATGTCAAAAACGAAAATGGAGAACTGATAATAAACTTATGCACGAATAACGAACTTCGAATAAACAACACCTTTTTTGACCACAAAGACCAAAACAAATATACATTCAATAATACCCGTGGACAAAGATCTATAATAGATTATGTTGTAACTAACAGAGATATACATTCATCAAAAATAATTGACGTAAGATGCCTCAACTCAGCAGATTTAGGTAGTGACCACAGCCCAGTATTATGTAAAATTAGAATCACCATGAAATGCTTCACACTCAAGAAAGTGGCACCAACACAAACAAAAATCAAAGTCGAAGGACTAAGTACAGAATCCACGGAGTACTTATATAGAAAAAGAATATCAAAGAAGATTGCTGATAAAGAAATATTAGAAAACGATAACATCGAGGAAAGCTGGGAAAAACTCAAAAGTAACATAAATAACGCAGCAACAGAACCAATTGGAGAGAGGAAAGTAACGAATACCAATATATCAAAAAAGAAAACCCCATGGTTTCGAGAGGAAGTGAAGATAAAATGTGAAGAAAAGAAGAAAGCCTTTTTACAATACAGAACACAACAAACACAACAGGCATACAACTACTATAAAATAATTAGAAACGAAACAAACACTTTAGTCAGACAAATAAAAAGAGAACACTGGGAGAGTTTCTCAAAACAGAGGGAACACGACTTCTACGGAACACAAAAGGAAATATGGAGAATGATCAGAGGACAAAGAAAAGAGATGAACGAACTAATAAAAACGAAATACATTCAGAAGGAAACTTGGGCAGACTATTTTCGATCTTTGTTTGCTAAAGATAACGATAACGAACCACCAACATCTGAAGTGACAACAAACAAGAAATAAATATTGAAGAAGGAGAGGTAGTGGAAGCATTATGGAAATTAAAAAATAGAAAATCACCAGGAGAGGACAGATTATCGAATGAACTCCTAAAGAATGGAGGACAAGACCTGACCAAACAATTATTAAAACTAATCCAAAAAATAATAGAACAAAACAGAATACCACAAGAATGGAGATCAAGCATCCTAATACCTCTCTTCAAAAAGGGAGAAAAATCGGAAACGGAGAAATACAGAGGAATTAATTTATTAAACACAACCCTAAAATTAACGACCAAAGTGATAACAAACAAACTAAATAAAATTATAACATTAGCAGAAGAACAACAAAGTTTTAGGTCGGAAAGATCATGCGCCGACGCTATATTTATAATGAGGCAGATTCAAGAAAAATCGTTAGAATAGAACAAACCGGCATACCTATGTTTCGTGGACCTTAAGAAGGCATTTGATAGGGTCAAATTAAAGGACGTTATCCATTTAATGTACGCAAGAGAGGTACCTCTAGGAATAATTAAAACGATCAAAATTATCTACCAGAACAACATAATAAAAGTAAAAGTAGATAAAGAACTAACTGACCCAATTGAAGCTGGCAATGGGATAAGATAGGGAGATTCCCTGAGTCCTCTGTTGTTCAACCTGATCATGGACGAAATAATAAAAAAAAGTAAAACAAAAAAGGATACCAAATGGGAGAAAAGCAACTTAAAATAACCTGCTATGCAGACGACGTAATACTAATCTCTCAAAGTGAAGATGATTTACAACGTATGCTGCACGAATATAACCGCTAGAAAGTTTAACATGTTAATTTCCCCAAAAAAGACTAAATGCATGGTTATAACAGCAGATCTAATAAGGTGTAAATTAGAGCTGGAGATTCAAATAATAGAAAAAGTCATGGAGTTTAAATATCTAGGCATTACACTATGCAGCTACGGAAAGCTCGAAACAAAAGTAGAAGATCAGGTGAATAAAGCAAACAGAGCCGCAGGTTGCCTGAATGAAACAATATGGAGAAATAAAAACATCGGAAAAGAAGTGAAAGGCAGAATTTACAAAACAGTCATCAGACCAATAATGACATACGCGGTAGAAACACGACCTGATACAAGAAGGACAAAAAGAATGCTAGAAACAGCAGAGATGAAAACATTGCGAAAAATCGATGGTAAGATGCTGTGGGATAGAGCTAGAAGTGCAGATATACGAAGGAGATGCAAGGTGGACAACATTAATAACTCGGTGAAAAGCAGAAGAGTAGAATGGAACGCCCACATAAGCCGAATCACAACAAATAGAGTAGTAAGGACAGCGAGAGACGGTTCCCCAATAGGAAGACGATCAGTGGGAAGACCACGAAAAAGATGGAATGACAACTTACTGGAGGCACATTGAAAAACAGACAGAGTAATGTCTATATAAAAAGAGGAGGAAGAAGAAGTTGTAAAACGAAACAAGAGCCATTTTATTTTGGTTACTTCAGAGAGCGCCAAAAGCACCCTAACTGGTTTCAATCCTTATTAGGATATCATCAGAAAGTGCATATTTGATTCTCTCTGAACAACCAAAATTCGGACTGCCAGCATCGATTCACAACGAAATAACCTGATGGTGTGGATGTCATAGTAACATCTGCAAAAGACAAATTAAAGATTTACTTTTAATACAATTAAAAATAATATCAAAGGTAAAACTATCGGGATCAATCTTGTGGTGACTAACACCTTCGTGGTTTCTAAAATTTGCAAACCATCGAATTGCCGGAGCAATTATTTATTTAATTATTTATTCCCTAAATGATTTTCACCCTGTATATAAATACACTTCCAATCATACTGGAAAATTCAAAAGCACTTTTAATGTAACATTGACAGATAAATAAAACGTATTGCATTTTGGGCAGCAGCTGGCAAGAGGAATGGATGTTTACAAATTTGAAACATCATTACTGTTACCAATATAGCAATGTAATTACTCCAATCAATGTACAAATAAAGTGCTTTCAATTATTTGATATAAATAAAATTTGGATAACAGATATTCCGAGAAAATTATGATTCTGTTATATTTTGTTTCCATTGATTGTTTTATAATGATTTTAATTTTAAATCGTGTAGTAAAATTGTTTATCACGTGTTTAATCCTGTCCAATCAGATTATTATTATACTGGAAATCTACCTAGTTTCGTCTTCTTCTTCTTCTTAACTCAGGCGAGACTCGTTAGTCTCTGGCACTTGGTCATAAGACCTTTGTACCAAACCCTGTTTTTCTCCTTAAACTTTAATAAGTCCTGTGGCCTCAACGAAGGCCAACAGTTTTCTTATTGGTAGTTTTAAGATCTCTTCTGGTTCAAACCTCATTTGACCAGTGAAGTTCTGCCTTACATTACCTAGCACACTGCAATAGCATAGTATGTGTATGGCAGTTTCTTCTTCCATTTCGCACTTTCTGCACCATGGTTCATTCACCTTACCTAGTTTCTATAGGTGATTTCTTAAACGACAATGTCCAGTCACCATTTCAGTGACCGTTTTGATCTCTCGTTTATTGAGGTTCATCAAACTGTTCGAGAGTTTTTTATCAATATTCTTGATTATTTTTTTAGTCTGGATTTGCCCTTGAGTGGTTCTCCATTTATTTTGATGATTCTTTATCAGCCATTTCTGAACCTCGTTTTTCATAGCATCTTTAGTGATGCCACAGAAAGGTTCTGGGCCTTCAAAAGTTTTTCTCGAGCCTTGTTTCGCTAACATATCTGCTCGTTCGTTCCCATGCACCCCTTCATGACCCGGCACCCATATTAAAGACACTTTGTTGTCTTTTGCCAGGTTATTGAGGAGATCTTTGCAGTTTCTCACCAGTTTTGATTTGGTGAGAGGGTTCTTTACAGCCAGAATAGCCGATTGGCTATCTGTGTAAATGTTGATTCTCTTAGCTTTAGGGTCATTATCAATTATTTCATAAATGCAGGCCACCAAAGCAAAAACTTTAGCCTGGAACACCGTTGTATGTTGACCTAGGCTGTAAGATTTATTATAGTTACATGTTTGCCCAAAGACTCCTGATCCAGTACCATGGGCAGTTTTAGATCCATCAGTGGACCATATTAAGTCTCCATTAATGTTTGGGACTTTTTGTTCTCTAGATGGTATAATTGTGTTAATCTTCTCAGTGAAGATTAGTTCTGGTGTCATCATATCTAAGTTCATCATAAACATGTATTCCTCAAGTATAGTCCCAGTAATGTTTGTGTGGCTATTCAATACATAATTTGGCCTCCAAGAATTGTTTGCTTTGAGCCTCAGGATGGTCATAAAGGCTACCGCCGAAAATCTACCTAGTTTATTATACTGGGGATATTTTAAGTAGATCGTTTCTGTTTAATTACAAGTTGCCTAATTTTGACAACTGCCACATTTAAGAAAATGAAACATATAGTCCAGAGAAATAAGATTTTTCTCGTGACACATCCCCTCCAGGCCGAAACCAAATTTTTTGAGTAGTATGGACATCTATATTAAAAACCTTTATGTTTCCTGCAGCCAATTTTGATGATATATATATTTATAAACAAATGAAGATCAAAAAGCGGTAAATTTTCGATTTTTTCGTCTATAACCAAAAAGTTAAGAGGAAACAGTAGCGATCAACAGGTAGCGAAAACGCGTTCCAGGATTGCGGCTGTAATTTTGAATATTTTTTCGAGATATTTGGCACACGTATTCGTAATATAATAAAGAATGGCGGTACAGAGCCCAATTTGAAAAATATATTAATATGTGGAAATTAATGTGTAATTAAATACAATATTAAAAAAACGAGCCTGTACCGCCATTAAGAAGAACAAAAAAATACACTTTCTTCAAATAAATTTTTTTATCCGATGCCTAGATTTTGTGTCATTTTGGAACTACTAAAATTTTTTATTTCATTAGTAGTTCCAAAATGGCACAAAATCTAGGCATCGGATAAAAAAGTTCATCTCTCTAACCTATCACTGGAATGTGCTTTACAATTTGGTTTTAGTTTCGTTATAATCGGCGTTCTGGGAAGATCATAATTTTCAGTTTATTATTTGTTGTTTCCGGTGGTGGACAATATACGTCACGATTATATTAATATAAGTAGTAATATAAGTGCATATTTCAATTGTTTTTTAGTCATTATGGCACAAAATATATTTTTCCGCAAATCGCCAGGAAATTTTGACATTCCTGTCAAAATTTCTTGAAGAAAAAGTCAGGACTTCCTTACTGTAAGGAAATGTCATTTCCTTACTGTAAGGAAATGATATTTCCGTACAGTTGTTAGTGTTTCAAAGCACCATTTATTTGGGAATAAAATTATCGCGTTTTTTTTAAATCAATCAATATCTGTCGAATTTTAAACGATTTGCGGAAAAATAGTATGTTTACCTCGTAGGAAAAGCCACATTCCTGGACTCTGTGTTGCTAAGTCTCGGCTTGCGCCTCGACTTAGCAATCTTCACAGTCGTCCAGGAATGTTAAGCTTTTCCTACCCGGTAAACAATGTACTATTTCTTTATAAACAATACTTTTTCTCCTGTAAAAAATCACATTTCAAAAAAATTTGATTAGTAATTTTATTTATCATGGAATCCAGTTATTCCATAATTCCAGTTATAAATCCCAATTGGCTTACTGAGAAGGAACTCCAAGTATTCACTGATGCCGAATAAGGTTTATAACAAACAACTAAGTGTATTTTTTCAAAAAAAAAAAAAAAACAAATCCGCTGTTTTTAAGGGTATTTTCTTGTGGCGTATAAAGTACGCCACGCGTGTAGTTATGTTCTAACTTGATGCGCGGGTAGTTAAAGGTTAAATTCGATATTCCAACTTCCAAGAGGCAGATGAGAGGCAGCTTGAACATTGAATTTAAGTGAAAAGTAATGTTTATTTGTTCAATAAATATTTATTTCTGTTTTCTGACAGGAATATAATGTATTTTGAATTAAATAAATTACATACATTCTTCTTTTTGTGTCAATTAATTTAATTAAAAAAATTATTTTTTAATTACTGTACAATTAATCATGTTATTGTTTATACTACTGAATAGGGAATTGAATAACCTTTCAAGTGAGCTAGCACTCGACCCCTATTCCTATTTAAAAAAATAGTCCATTACGTCATCACACCCAGATGGATGACGTCACTAGTATGATATATATGTCAAAAAATCATAATTTAAAAATCAAATAACTTTTGTCTTTACCATTTTTTTCTAGTTCTGTAAATAAAGCAGTTTACAGGGGGTCAAAATATAGTGAATAACCCTGTACCTAGTAGGAGCTTAACATTCCCGGACGATGTTAAGATTGCCGTCGAGGCGCAAGCCGAGACAAGGCAAAACAGAGTCCGGGAATATGGCTTTTCCTACAGGGAGTACATACTATTTTTCCGAAAATTGAACATTTAAATTATATTAAAATAAACATGTTAAAATTTTCAAATAGACATATATTATTATTTTGACTCAAATATTCGTGATGCCACCAAATACAGGTTTTGCAACTATAGAAACAAAAATATTGAATTGTCAAATTTGACGCATTTGCTTATATTTGGCAAATTGTTTTGAATGTGCTGTAATGAAAAATATATTTTTCTTCAAACGTCAAATAATGATGACATTACTCATCTAACTTGATCCTGTCAAAGTTTGATGTCTCTGCCGGCAGCAGTTTTTTTTTCCATTTCTTTACGGCGGAGGGAAAAATGTTGTCATGGCAACAATATGAAACATGTCACAAAGCAACAATACAAATGTCATTAACAACAATTAAACATCATTTTTAGTAATATTAAAAGTACAATTAGTTAATGAGGCATTTTCAAAATTGAAACCGTGCAAAAATGTTCCCGACTCTTAATACGCATTGGTAATTGTTGATGATACTGATGGTCGAGCACAACTTTCAGCAATTATTCCCGATGTTGGCGAATCATGAGGGTTTAAAATTTTTTGAGCATTATCGTCCCTATTTCTTATTGAATCCTCTATATATCCTTCGGCAACCGTGCTTGATTTCCAGCCCCCATGTCGTTTGAGGCATTCTAGATTTCCCCCTCCATCAATTAAAAGTGTTGCTGAAGTTCGTCGTAAAGAGTGACCCGTGTATGCGCTTGCATCGTTTAAATTTAAATAACTAGCTACTTTTTGGGCTACTGCGCTGATCGAATGTATTCCCATGACGCTTCGGTAACACTTTCCATTTTGGTACTTGATAAAAAATCGGCTTTCTGTGGAATTTTCAGGCCGCAGTGATGCATACTTTTTATACTTGCTACGTTTGAAGAAAAAATAGTATACTTTATTCGTCAAAGAAGCGACTTTTCTTGACTTGCCCTCTATTACGCGCCTCACTTCGTTCGGCGCGTAATATCGGGCGCGTCAAGAAAAGTCATGCTTCTCCGCCTCATAAAGTAATATACTATTCCTTACAATAAGGAAATAACATTTCCGTACAGTTATTTTTCGTTTCCAGGCAACAGCTAAATATAAGGAAATATCGAACGTTTCTTTCAAAAATGTTGTCAAAAATGTCTACATTCCTGACCGATTTTCGGAAAATATGGGCCATTCCACGAACATACGCCTGTTTTGGATTACTTCGACAACGAATATTTTACTGTGCAAAATAAGAAGAATGAAAGTAAATTGCAAATTACATTGTTGTTTATTGGAATAATTATTAGCGCCATTTACTTTCGTACTTCCTATTTTGCACAGTAAAATATTCGTTGTCGAAGTAATCCAAAACAGGCGTATATTCGTGGAATAGGGTATAATATTTTTTAAAGCATGACCCAAATGTCTGGACAATATTTGGTTAGCATAACATAATATTGGATGATAAATGTTAACTTGTATAATCAAATTAAAATGGTATAATTTTTATTTATACGGTAGGTTTTCAGATTGAAATACCTACGTCTAAATGCAAAATGAAAAACCAATATTTTCGTTTGATCTATTATATTATGAACTCAATTTTATTCAATTTTAATATCGGTTACCGATTGAGTAATGGTCCGTGAGACTATTAATCATTTTTGCTGTATATTTTATAAATTTAAAATGATGTCTTTCGGTCTTGTCAGTATTTGAAAAGTATGTTGATGTAGATATTGTAGATGATTGAAATATATTTAAAAATTTAACACACAATAACACCAGGCTCCCAGTCGAAGTAAGACACATAACAAAGGGAACATAATATATTCCCGATATATTGTTCTGAAGCTATTTCTTTGCGGCATTTATGCAATTTATTATTCTAATTGAGAAATAAGCCACAATTTAACTTCAAAAATAATTTTATTAACGTTTCGACTTCCACTTCGGGCGTCCTTGTCAAAATACAAAATATTAGTAAATTAACACGTTAAGCCCCATGTGTACCACACTGGCACACACTCTAGTTTTATCTGGGACCGTGTGTACCTATCAGGCCACAGCGAAGTGTCGTGTTCCTAATGCCGTGGCTCGTCGAGGATCGCATTTGCCGTGCTTTCTTATGTATAAATGTGTGTAAACGGTCTGTGGTAAACAAAATCAGAGGTTGGTCCGTTAAACCACGTGTTCACAAACAGGTTAGGTTATAATTTCTAACATGCTTCAGTCAGTATCGGTTCGAACGTCTAACGAGGCTAACACTATTTTCTCTTCAGTTTTTTGTTAAAAAGTGGAACTAAAAAATAAGATAATGTTCCGTAAAGGACTATCGGAAGACGAACTTCGCAGACTTGCTGAGGAGAGTGACTTTAGTGATAGTAGTATGTCTGAAAGTACGTTTTATGATTCTGATGCCGATCCAGTGTACAATGAAAATGTTACTGATGGTTCTTCAGACTCATACAGTAGTGAATATGAGTCTCGTAGAAAAAAAGCTAAAATTTGCAAACAAACACAAAATTGCAAAGAATTTACTGCAGGTTCTAGTTCTAACCAAAAGGAGGCTGATACAAGAAGGATAGGTAAATTATTTAAGAATGCACAAATTCGGTTTGTACTTTACTTTTTTTTTGCTTTGTAGAAAAAGCTGAATCTGCAAACGTTAGCCTGGAAGCTGTTATTGACGATGTATCAAGAAATAAAATAACTGCAGGTCCTAGTTGTATCCAAAAGGAGGCTGATACAAGAAGGATAGGTAAGTTATTTAGGAATGCACAAATTCTGTTTGTAGTTTACTTTTTTTTTGCTTTGTAGAAAAAGCTGAATCTGCAAACGTTAGCCTGGAAGCTGTTATTGACGATGTTGTATCAAGAAATAAAATAACATGGAGCGATGTGCCAAATCCAGATGATCTCAATAAGTTCGAACTATCATTTACTTCAGGAATAAATCAGGAAGAACTCGCAAAACTTACAGACCACAAACCAATAGATTTCTACCTACTGTTTATCGACCGTCAAGTGCAAGATTTGTTGGTTACTGAAACTAATAAATACGCCGAACAAACCATAATCGCTGGTATTGTAAATGAGTCAATAACGAAACATTCGCTTATGAGTAACTGAAGACCAATTGACAGAAAAGAATTGTTTCGATTTTTGGCTCTCATTATTTGGATGGGGTTAGACAGAAAACCGAAACTCAGAAAATATTGGAGTAACAATTTACTTTACAAAAATGAAGTTTCTAAAATGTGTGAAATAAGTAGAAGTCGATTTGAAATATTATTACACTTCTTTCACATTTCAGATAACGAGAGCTGCCCACCTGGAAACAGACTCTACAAAATTTCTCCTCTTGTACAAATACTAAATGAAAAGTTTCAGAAAATGTGTACTCCTAGAGAATCGTTATGTATTGACGAATTTATGGTGCCATTTCGTGGTCTTAGTTTTTTGCAATACATTCCTGGAAAAAGACACAAATATGGAGTCAAATTGTTTAAACTTTGCGTCGCAGATGGATATACGTACGCCGTTAAAGTGTACGGTGGAAAAGAGATGCAACCATCTGAAAAGTCGTTAGCATCCAGAGTGGTGATGGAACTTATGCAACCGCTTCTAGATACAGGCAGAAGTTTATATACTGATAATTTTTATACGAGTGTTGACTTGGCTCATGATTTAAATAATAGGAAAACCCATTTAGTCGGAACATTACGTTCCAATAGGAAACATAATCCCAAAGCGGTAGTCAATGCAAAATTAAAAAGAGGTGACATGAAGTATCTACAGAGTAATACAAAAGTTGTTATCGGAAAATGGAAAGATAAACGGGACGTTTTGTTTTTAACGACCAAGGATATTCCTTTGATGATAGATGTTCAAACAAAACGTGGACCTGTTCCCAAACCATCGACCATTGTTGACTATAATTCTGCAAAATCTGTTATCGATGTGTCGGATCAAAAGGCTGCATATAATTCCCCTGTTCGACGAAGTATGAAGTGGTATCGTAAATTGGCTGTGGAATTACTAACAAATACTGCACTTGTGAACTCTTTAGTTCTCTACAAATCTGTTACTGGCAAACATCTCTCAATTACTGAGTTCCGTGAACAGATTGTTCAAAGTCTTTTAATGCCTCAAACAACTTCTGAAAACTCTTTAACAACTTCTGAAAACTCTTTAACAACTCTGCATACGTTGGACGAGAAAGAGAAAAGGGGAAGGTGTTCAGCATGTTACAAGAACTTTTCGAACCGTGAAGGAAGAGCATCAGCGATGAAGAATGCCAAAAGGGTATACACTTTTTGTCCGGCATGTGCCGTTAATACCGCATATATGTGTGTTAAGTGTTTTGTGAATATTCATACATGTTCTTTGAAAAAATAAATTGTTTTTGTATTTTTAAACTTAAAATATCTTAGGGAGAAGGTATTTGATTATCTTCCTGGTGTGAGCCAATATGGCACACATGGTCCACATTAAAACAAATTACAAAAATAATTATAAATAGACCGTGTGTACCCTGTTGGTACATGCTGTTTTTTTACTTAAAAAATGTATTTTGTTTTTATTTTAGAATAGAAATAAATAGTTATACACATTCTTATTTCAAAATTATTTAAAAAATGTTCCGGTCTGACAGAAAAATTATGTCATGATGGTCCGGGGCTTAACGTGTTAAACAAATGAGTTGTTGCTTAGTAAAAAAAATTTCTAATAATTAAATTTAATCTGACTCATTCATATCGGCAATTCAGACGTACATTATACATATTAAAGTAGAAGACTTGATATTGTAAGTATTTATGAGTTGCGCTCCTGGGACGACTTTATTGAAAGATAGTTCATTCGATTACATGAAATCAACTTTAACTCAAGAATATTCGTCACAAAAAAATCATAGCATGTGATCTGTCTTTAAAAAGAAAACCACATGCAATGGTGACAGAAAAATTCTCGTGTTAGTGATTCCATAGTAAATCACGAGAAAAAACCAGAAAAAAACCTCATGATACTATTCCGATATTGTAAATATTTGGTCTTACATTCAGTTTACTCTCAAAACTAACAAGAAATTCCGATTTTCTGTATGTGTTTTTAAATCAAAAATAATATTTATAATACATATAATACTAGAATATACAGGGTGTAACAAAAATACAGGTCATAAATGAAATCACATATTCTGGGACCAAAAATAGTTCGATTGAACCTAACTTACCTTAGTACAAATATCCTCATAAAAAAAGTTACAGCCCTTTGAATTTACAAAATTAAAATCGATTTTTTCGAATATATCGAAAACTATTTGACATTTTTTATTGAAAATGGACATATGGCATTCTTATGGCAGGAATATCTTAAAGAAAAGTTACAGTGAAATTTGTGCACCCCATAAAAATTTTATGGGGGTTTTGTTCCTTTAAACCCCCCTAACTTTTGTGTACATTTCAATTAAATTATTTTTGTGGTACCATTACTTAAATTCCATACTTTTAAAACTTTTTTGGCTCTTAGTATTTTTTCGGTAAGGCAGTTTTTATCGAGTTGCGGCTTTTTTTAAATATGTTTACATAAAGATTTTATGGGGGTTTTGTTCCTTTAAACCCCCCAAATGGTTGTGTACGTTCAAATAAAACTATTACTGCGATACCATTAGTTTAACACGGTGTTTTTAAAACTTTTTTGATTCTTTGTATTTTTTTCGAGAAGGCACTTTTTATCGAGGTGTGGCTTCTTTTTTAATATGGGTCAAAATATACCTAAAAATGTAAATCATAAATAAATTTTCATATTATTACCAAGTCTCCATAATCGTACTTAACCATATACAAATATGTGGTGGATTTCACAAATATTCAAAGTATCTTGATAAAAACTGATTTTTCGAAAAAGTACTAAGAGGCAAAAAAGTTTTTAAAACACTGTAAACATTTTAAAACTTAAGATACTGCTGCCATAAGAATGGTATATGTCTATTTTTAATAAAAAATCTCTAATAGTTTTCGATATATTGGAAAAAATCGATTTTCATTTTGTAACTTCAAAGGGCTGTAACGTTTTTTTGTGCACATTTGTACTAAGGTAAGTTAGGTTCAATCGAACTATTTTTCATCCCAGAATATGTGATTAAATTTATGACCTGTATTTTCGTTACACCCTGTATATTATGTACCGTAAAATGGGGTGACTTTGACCGATTTTGTACTTTAGTCCTATAAAAATCATATTCTAAATTTTGCTACATTTTTCTATATGCAAATATGTTATGGGTTTAGGCGTCTACTTTCAGTAGCTTAGATTATAATTACAAGAAAATAGTCATGACTTAGAAAAAAAAATAAAAAATGCCTTTGGGTTCACCCCATCTATGGGGAAGTTGACCGTATATGCATTTTGCCTGTAAAATTATTTTTCTTGTAAGTGGGATTAATTTGACCGTTTTTTAAACCATTTTTTCTTAATTCGTTATATCGGTGGATTTAACAACCCTTGGAATATTAATCCTTTTTTTAATTAAAAATGAATTCTTAGATATTTATAAATTTGAATCGTTAAAAATAATTTTAAAAATTATACAGAGTGGCTGAAATATATCACAATAGATATTTTTCTATGTTTTCGGTCAAGTTCACCCCAGCGGTCAAAGTAACCCCATTTTACGGTACTATCCTCGATATGATATTGACTTACTAATCATGGTATTTTCTTTATAATGACTTCCTCTTTTGGTATTGGTAACCACATTCTACTGCATTCAACCGAGGAATTTTCGATACAATTGGTTTCATTTAGCATAATTAGAGCCGCTTCTTTGATTTTTCTCTTTTTACTGTCTGAATCTTTCAGGACTATACTTGAATCTTTCCACTGAACTCTGTGTTCATTGTCCCATGCGTGTTGATATATTTGAGATCTATCAAATTCTCTATTTTTAATATAAGACTTATGTTCACTTATTCTAACGTTTAATGGTCTTGATGTTTCACCTAAATAAAATTGTTCGCATTCACAAGGTATTTTATAAATGCAATTCTTTGTTCTTTCTTGTTCTGAAATATTCTGTATATTCTTCTTATTTCCGATACTTTCTGTATATTCTGTTTATCGGTTTGTGAAGTATGAAATACTTGACAATATTTCACACATTTAAAAGCTTTCCAAATACTGCTCCTTGATTGGATGCACCAATGCAACATGTGTTGTCTATTTAGGAATGATCTTTAGCTCTCAATGAGTTAGTGCAGTCACTGAAGGTGGATATGAGCTATTACCTCCGATTTCGTTGAACCTCCATAGATTTGCATTAAAATTGGTGAGTGGTTAGAGGATATCTCAAGGAACAAAGGTGACATGATGCCAACTTGCGTTTTGATCCTGGGGGTGGGTGCCACCCTTTCTCGTGGGTGAAAATTATTTTATTGAAAATAACCCCATAACTCGATAGAGGGACAAAGCAAAATTTGTTATATAAAGTTATTAAAATAAATCAAAACTTTTTGAGTTATCGAAGATCAAAGATTTTAATTTTTCTTGAGAAAAATGCATGTTTTTAACCGATTTTTCATTAATAACTCAAAAACTATTATAAGTTTTTGAAAAAAAAGTTAATATTACCAAAATTAAAGCTTAATAAAACATGAAATAAATCCTTTACTAGGAAAACCTTTTAGTGTTAATTAAATGTGAGTTATAGGTAATTGAATATATATTTTTTTCGGCGAGTAAAAAAATCTAAGTATTCAAACTGAAATAACTGGAAAATGATGCATTTTATAACATAAACTTATTAAACATTTGTCAAAGTACTTAAAATTATCTATTAAATGAGCCCCCGAACATGTTCATAGCATTAAAATTTATGCACCAAAACTTTTTCAAAATTGATTTTTTAAGAATTTTTCCAAAAAATGTTATTGTTTTTTTTTAATAACTCAGTTTATTTTTAAGATATCAGGTTTATCTAAAAACCGTTTGGAAGATATTTCCAGGGGCTACTTAACTTCGTTGAATTTAATCTATTAGACCCCTCACTTTTTTAAAAATAAAAGCTTAAATGGCCCCGGGTGCATGGTTTTCACAGCAAAATTTAGGATTTAAACGTTTCTATCTCGGTTATATATTACCCTATGGAAATAGTAAAACTCAGTTTATTTTTAAGATATCAGGTTTATCTAAAAACCGTTTGGAAGATATTTCCAGGGGCTACTTAACTTCGTTGAATTTAATCTATTAGACCCCTCACTTTTTTAAAAATAAAAGCTTAAATGGCCCCGGGTGCATGGTTTTCACAGCAAAATTTAGGATTTAAACGTTTCTATCTCGGTTATATATTACCCTATGGAAATAGTAAAACACATAAAATATTTGACATGGAATAAACTAAAATTTGGGTATTTATCATTTTTTACGTATATTGAGTATTTTTGGAGTTGTTATCAAAAAAATATGAAAATTACAATAATTTTAAAAACTATGATTTTTATAAATTACATTTTTTTTTAAATATGCATTCTAAACCGGTAAAAATTATTAAAATCATTACTTATGCTAATATAAAGAAGTTATTGTAAGGATTATTATAAATTTTAATTTTTGTGGAAATGGCGTATGTTTTATTTTTCACTTTTTTATTGATATTTTATTTTTACTTTTTTATTGATATTAACTAATTATTGCAGTCAAAAACATTGTACGGAAATGCCTCGATTCCCTAACAATTTATTTAGCTCAGCATCTCGCATATTTCGTCTTGTCCGTAAGTGCCCCTAAATTTGACTTGTCCGGACATGCTCCGTTCGCAAGTGCGCCGACACCAAAAACCAGAACGGTACAACATGACTAATTAAAATATCGGTTTATATTTGCTGTCTACTCTCCCACCGCAGCCAATTTTTTCAATTTAAAAATAATTAAGGTTTAGAAAAAAATTAACAAAACCCCAAATAAAAATACATTCAGGTGTGTATAATACAATATTCCAGTTAACAAAATAAAAGCCAACAATCCGTCGTTTGTCAATATTAATCCCTTTATCCTAAAGATAAATAACAGTTTGTCGACGAAAAATCCATTCGAACTAATGTTCGTCGACGAATTGTACATTCGACGAATTGTGCATTCGACCAACTGTTTGTCGACCAAATGTTGTCGACTAAATTTCCGTCGACGAAGTGTTCTCGACCAACTTTCCTAGACCCGAAATTATTCATATTTTGTATTAAGGTGATACAGTAGCGATCAACAGGTAGCAAAAACGCGTTCCAAGATTGCGGCTGTAATTTTGAATATTTTTTCGAGATATTTGGCACACGTATTCGTAATATAATAAAGAATGGCGGTACAGAGCCCAATTTGAAAAATATATTAATATGTGGAAATTACTCTGTAAGTAAATACAATATTAAAAAAGAGAGACTGTACCGCCATTAAGAATAACAAAAAAATACACTTTCTTTAAATAAACTTTTTTATCCCATGCCTAGATTTTGTGTCATTTTGGAACTACTAAAATTTTTTATTTCATTAGTAGTTCCAAAATGACACAAAACCTAGGCATCGGATAAAAAAAGTTTATTTGAAGAAAGTGTATTTTTTTGTTCTTCTTAATGGCGGTACAGGCTCGTTTTTTTAATATTGTATTTAATTACAGAGTAATTTTCACATATTAATATATTTTTCAAATTGGGCTCTATACCGCCATTCTTTATTATATTACGAATAAGTGTGCCAAATATCTCGAAAAAATATTTAAAATTATAGCCGCAATCTTGGAACGCGTTTTCGCTACCTGTTGATCGCTACTGTTTCTTCTTAAGCTTTGCATTTGTTCTACAGGGTGTCCCGAAAAGATTGGTCATAAATTATAACACAGTTTCTGGGGTACAGCCCTTTGAAGTTACAAAATGAAAATCGATTTTTTTCAATATATCGAAAACTATTAGCGATATTTTATTGAAAATGGACATGTTACATTATTATGGCAGGAACATCTTAAAACAAAATTATAGTGAAATTTGTCCACCCCATAAATAATTTATGGGGGTTTTGTTCCCTTAAACCCCCCAAACTTTTGTGTACGTTCAAATTAATTCATTACTGTGGTACCATTAGTTAAACACAATATTTTTAAAACTTTTTTGCCTCTTAGTATTTTTTCAATAAGCCAGTTTTTCTCGAGATACGGCTTCTTTTTTAATATGTTTACATAAAAATTTTTTTTTGTTCCTTTAAACCCCCCAAATATTTGTGTACGTTCCAATTATACTATTAATGCGGTACCATTAGTTAAACACAGTGTTTTTAAAACTTTTTTGCCTCTTAGTCTTTTTTTGATGTCACCTTTTATCGAGATATCGCTTCTTTTTCAAAATATACCTAAAAATATAAATTGATAAATAAATTTTTAGTTTATTAACAGGTTTCTATAATCGTACTGAACCATATACAAATATATGGTGGATTCGACAAATATTCAAAATATCTCGATAAACACTGGCTTATCGAAAAAGTACTTGAAGGCAAAAAAGTTTTAAAAACATTGTGTTTAACTAATGGTGCCACAATAATAATTTAATTGAAAAGTACACAAAAGTTTGGAGGGGTTTAAGGGAACAAAACCCCCATAAAATTTTTATGGGGTGCGCAAATTTCACTTTAATTTTGTTTTCAAGATGTTGTTGCCATAAAAATGCTACATGTCCATTTTTGATAAAAAATCTCTAAGAGTTTATGATATATGAAAATAAAACGATTTTCATTTTGTAACTTCAAGGGGCTGTAACTTTTTTTGTGTGCACTATTGTATATAGATAAGTCAGGTTCAATCAATTTATTTTTAATCGCAGAATCTGTGGTATAATTTATGACCAATCTTTTCGGGACACCCTGTATTAGTAGTAATAATAGGCTATTGATTATGTATTTTAGAAAGGAACTACAACGTTAACGGGGTTTTATTGTTTCATATAGACAATGAGCCTCTAAGTATGAAAATACCGCGGAGTGCTACCATTTAAAGGGGTGCGTTTTGAGAAAAGGGTGAATTAGTCCCTAGGCACAGGGCGAATCAGGGTGAGTTCTATGCACATTTGGTGCAAACATGTCTACAGGAAAATTGTTTCAGGTTAAATTTTCTATCGAAATATCACATTTTAAAGTCAAAAATATTTTTGTTTACAAAAATATACTCAAAAGACTAACAAAAAAAAACACAAAAGAACGCAATTTTGTTTTTTGCCCCATAACTTTTTTCCACAAGGATATAGGTATGGTGTATTCCACGAATATACGTCTGTTTTCAATTAGCGCGACAACGAATATTTTAGTGTGCAACATAAGAAGTACGAAAGTATTTTGCTCTAATAACTACTCCAATAAACAACAATATAATTTGCAATTTACTTTCGTTTTTCATGGTTTGCACAGTAAAATATTCGTTGTCGCAATAATCCAAAACAGACGTATATTCGTGGAATGGGGTATATAGGCATTGCTTCAGCGAAAAACAACTACCATCCTTCCTCGTTAAAATGACGTGTGGTAGAGGTCTATAGGATTTACAGTTTCCGAAATAGGATTTTTCAAATTTCGCCACTTACAGCATTTTTGGGACATTTTCTCCATTATTTCGCAAACATTGTTCTGTAACTTGGGTTGGCAAAAAGGGTGAATTAGTCCCTAGGCACAGGGCGAATTAGGGTGAGTTCTATGCACATTTGGTGCAAACATGTCTACAAGAAAATTGTTTCAGGTTAAATTTATTATAGTAATATCACATTTTAAAGTTAAAAATATTTTTCTTACAAACATATATTCAAAAGAAAAGCAAGAAAAAACACGAAATATAGCAATTTTGTTTTTTGTCCCAAAACTTTTCAATGGGGATATAGGTACAGGCATTCAGGTAATTCACCCCTTTCTCAAAAACGCACCCATTTAAATGGTAGCACTCCGCGGGTTTTTCAAATTTAGAGGTCCATTGACCATATGAGATAATAAAATCCCGTTAACGTTGTAGTTCCTTTTAGCTCTCTTATTTTAAACATAATTAATAGCCTATAATAGTCTGCCTTTATATCGCTATTGCGATACAAACATTTAATAATTCCCATTTTAACGTTTATGTTGTAGTTTAAGTGATCATTTAAATATCTGTTGACAAGGGTTAGTTTTCTGTAGAATTTGGTTCCATATTCTATATCCTCTTTTGTCATTAACATATCCGTGGTAAATTTGATTCATTCATCTTTACTGTTGATGTCCAACAAAAATTTGTTCAGTGCTTCTAGTCCATGAGACCAAATAGAGAACACATTATTTATATTGACATATTGTGAAATTTTGATCATTTTGATTCAAAATATATTGCTCAAATTCTCAATCCAAAATGGGAAAATATCGACCGCAAGAATAAAATTTCAAGGAGAAATAGGATATCGCAATTGCAACAATTTACAACTTTAAAACGGTCATTCAGTCACAATTTTAAATTTACGCTACCATTGACCCCCTATAACCCTGCATAGTTAGACTTTTTTCATCTAACAATCTAACCCGACTGCACTATATGTATATTTATTATGACTGTGGTGACTACCACTTTTAGACCTGACCAAATAATATAATATTGAAAACGTTAAACCATAATTCATCATGGTGACTAGGCTATTAGTGATCAGTATACATATTTATGTTATTCCAGGGTCCAAAAACATGATCTATAATAAATACATACGAAATGTCTTTCATACAACTTAGTGCTGCACTTAATCCTGTTCTACTATTTCTTTTTCTAATTTGTAATAACATCTCCTATTACCAGTAAATGGCATAAAAATATCAAAGTAATAAGTAAAATAACGGCCTATTGACAAAATTTTGCAGATTTGTTTAAAAAAACCTGTGCTAAAACACTTACCCCGGCATGGTACTTTTCTCAAGACGCTCAATTGCCTCTGCAGTCGTTTTTTCGACGACGTTTTCTCCAACCTGAAGAAATGCCGCGGAATAATCCCTTGTTCTCTAAGCTGCACGTCGATATTTTGAGACAGAAGTGGCCACCAACCTTGATCTGCAACAATGTTAGGTTTATATATACAGAAAATATTTGTTACACTTTAGTAATAATTAATAATTAATTAAAATTTATTTTAATTTAGCATGGCTGTTTTTTGAAGTTATACTTCTTTACCGGCGGTAGAGGTAGATTTTTTTATATGTTAAAACCTATCAGCCCGACGCATGCGCATTATAACTTTGTTCTGATTGGATGTTCAAATGAAATGTCAAAAATTATCCGATATGGCAGCTGTGGTTTGGAGGTAAAGGTAAAGGTAAACAAATGTATAATATATTAGTTTTATTGTTGTGAGGACAGAAACAAAAAAGTTTATAATATTGTAGTGACTTTTAAATAGTTTTTAAAAGCAACAGGTACGTAATAATTGTTAATGTATCATGGGTATAAACCTACCTATTTGATCTGCCAAAATACATAGTATGTAATACTTTTATTTATATAATTTGATTACCATCAAAATTTCTATCAATATTCACCTAATATATTGTTTTTTTACTCTATGTTTTGTTGTATTTTTTCAATTCTAAATCATTTCAATTCAAAATTAAAATAATTCGATCAATTTTCAAAATATCAAAATATCAGAAGTTTATAATCCGTTTAGTTAGTCGATCTTCGTAAATAATGACACATAGTGTCCGTGGCTAAGCGGAGAAGGCGAATGAATTCCAATACCAACCGCTCTTATCAGCGCTGGTTCGAGTCCCAATAGAAACTTCCTTTTTTGTTTTTTTAATACATTTTATGATTGTAAGTATATTTATTATATAATTGTATTTTCAGAAAATACGTATTTAGTTAAAACAATTTTCGACAATTAATGTTCAGACATCATTCGTGGCTTGTTTAATGTGTTTGTGTGTGTTTTATTCTTTTATTATTTTAATTTTTGGCACTGTTCTAATAAAAATGTTTGAGAAGTAGTAAGTATAAATTAGTGTAATATTTAAACAAAATATAAATAAAAAGTATATTAATTTCGTTTAAATCATATAATAGAAGTATAACTTCTTACGTGCTTACAAAGTACACACATATTCTTTTTTTTTTTATTTAGTTACGTAATGCAAAGCTTTTTAACAAATGGTGTGTCAGCTGGCTCAAAACCGGGGCTTTTAGGCAAGAAATATATGATATGAAAGTAGATGAATATACCCTACAACTTATATATCAAATATTTATCTCCGTGACTTACACCCATAATGGCTTAGTGGTTAGGACACTTGGCTCCTGGCTTTCACCCTGGCGAGGCAGGTTCGATTTCCTGCGTCGGAAATATTTTTTTTAAATTGACATTCTGACTTGAAAAATAATTGTTTTTATAATACTTTTTTATATTGTATCGTATAAATAATAAAAACGTGGTAATATCATAAAAACAATTATTTTTCAAATCAAAATGTCAATTTTAAAAACAAAAATGATTTCCGACGCTGGGAATCGAACCCGACTCGCCTGGGTGGAAGCCAGGAGCCAAGTATTCTAACCACAAAGCCATTATGGATGTAAGTCACGGAGATAAATATTTGAAATATAAGTTGTAGGGTTTTTCCATTTACTCTCATATTTTCTGTTTTCTTGTCTAAAAGTCCGGGTTTTGGGCCAGCTGACACATCATTATTTGTTAATAAGCTTTGGAACACCTAACTAAATAAAAAAAAAACAGCCATGCTAAAATGCTCTGGTCAAATTTGACACTACCTCCCGGGCTAAGTATTTAAAAGTTAAAGGTACCTAAAATATCTAAAGTATCTAAAATACATTAAAATAATCATAAGAAAATAATGTTTAAACCTATAGATTCATTCCCATTTCAGAAGCCAACGAGTAAAGTACTCCTCGCTTATCGTCTCTGCTAATAGTGTATCATATAAAAACTAGTTAGTTAATGTGCTGTGTTTACCAACAAAAATACTGGTAAGGCGATTTTTAATTAACAGCAAATATCGACAACCAAAAAATTAGGCCAGTTCTTACTGGCCATACATATTTAATATTTTGGCATCCAGAATATTAAAATCAAATTATGGCATCAACATCATCTCAAACATCATCACAAACAGTACAACCCAGCTTCGCCGCAGTAACAAAAATCACACCAAAAAAACCTACAACAGCAATATCATGTCCCAGTAGAAGTTTCGCCATCGTTATGAACGCTCTTCCTGACGTCGTGCTATTTGAATACATCAAGGCAATCGGCGAAATTGTTACCCCTAAAGAAATAACCTTTGCTTCACGAATTTCTAACCAGCGTATATGCATATATCTTTCTTCCTTATCCGTAGTGGATAATCTTCTGCAAAATTATCCGACCATTACTGGTAGAAATCAAACAGTATCTATTCGCAGACTTATTACACCTGCAAAGAGGCTACTACTGTCCAACGTGAGCCCTTCGATCCCGAATTCACTCATAGAGCAAGCACTTAAAGAAGAACTTCGATTACAACTTGCTTCTCCTATCTCTTTTATCCGATGCGGCTCACCTGAGGACGAATACGCTCACATTTTCAGTTTTCGACGCTCTATCTATATTATACCGGATAAAGAAAACTTTGAATTAAATACCTCAATTTTAATATCGCATGAAAATAACAATAATAGAATCTTTATCACTTCGGATAAACTTGAATGTTTCTTATGTAAACAATCTGGACACACTGCAGACTCCTGTTCTAACCCTCAAGAAATATCTACCAATCTTTCTCAAAATACAACTTCTAGCCTAATCCCATTTGAAACTCCTTCTACTATGTCTCGTCCTTCCTCCTCCTCAAAAGAAGAAATCAATCCAACTAATAACGACTTAATAATTCCAAATGAACAGTCTCTAATGTCAGTGTCCTTACCTTCAAATCCTTGCATCAAAAGAACTTATTCTACCGACACAAGTCTCGAATCACCCACTTTATCGGTTACTGATAACCCCCCAGACTTAAACCCTATAAATGATAAATCTCCAACAGCCTTTGCAACTCCTAAAACAGCTCCTAAAAAGAAATTAAAAACTGATGACAAAGAACTTGGTAAAATTACTCCCTCTGCTCAATCAACTATTGAACAATTAATTAGTGCTAACCCTGAGAGATTTTCTTTGACAGCATTACAGCTTATTGCCTTCCTGGAAAATTCCTTTGGTAGCAGTGATCCTCTCAGAAAAGCTCATAACTTTACCACCAACATTAAGTCTCTTTTAGAAGACCTTACGCAAATATATCAAGCTGTATCTGATAGATCGCTTAAAAATCGAATTACAATATTATCTAAAAAGCTTAAGATCACATTAAATCCCGTAGACGCTGACGAAGTTGCAAGCCTTTCATCCAATAATTCATGTACCTCCAACACCAATGATACCGATCTTTTCTAAAAATAATACAAAAGTCACTTTATTATGGGTACCATCCCATGTTGGCATTAGTGGTAACGAAAAAGCCGATTGCCTTGCCAAAAAAGCTGCACCATCGATGGATACCATACTTAATGTACAAATCTGTAATGATCTAAAAGCCAGACTGAAGAAGCACACTCTATCCACCTGGCAAATTCACTGGAATAAAATTACTTCAGTGCTGCATAAAATTAAGCCCTCAGTGAACCTATTTACCTGCCCTAGTTTATCTCGGAAAAACATGGCAATCTTACGAAGACTGCGTATAGGACATACCCGTAACGCCAACAGCTTGGTATTAGTCCTAACTTCAAAGATGTCCTCAACAGTACAGACCAAATCAACAAGGTTATCAAATTCCTCGAGAAGAATCAACTGTTAAACAAAATATAATTATTGTTAACTGATCTTTTTTTACTTATGTTAACTACTACTAATGTTAACTATATATTTATAATTTGTAATTTATAATATTACCATGTAAACTGTAACTCGTGCTAATGGCCATAGATATCACATGCACGTTAATTTAAATAAAAAAAAAAAAAAAAACCTATAGATTGTCTGTTCATTCACCCGTCTGTCTGTCTTAAAATGAAAAAAAAAACTGTAATAGAGAAAAACTGACGACGGATTCCCCAATAACACGTTATTTTTATGGCCAAAGTTGTCAAAACGGAAATGCTTACTTCCGGTTTTGAGAAAATATAGAATCGAGAAATATAGACTGGAATGCCTGACGACATACTTAATGACTAACGATAGATACACTCATTTTGACTACAGATTCGTGATCAGTGTGCAAAAATACGTTTAAAACAGATCTTGGTTAATTAGACCAGGGCATTTAGCACAAAATAAATTGATTTTTGAACTTTGAATACAGCACCTAGAAACTTGCAACTTTTCGCATTATGTTCAGGATAATGTCAAGAAAAAAGTCTACTATATCAAAATGGGTGGAAATCCATATTTGCATTTTAAAGTGCATAAAATGGATCCAAAAATGCATAAACATGTCAAAAGAAGTGTACTAAGGGCCAGATTTTGTTACTCGGAGGTTTTATAACTGACCACCGGAGCAACTTGTAGCCAAGTTCACTGCTAGGTACATCATCTAGAGTTTCGTGAATCGAAACACGTCAAACAGATCACTCGGGGGTTTTTGGTGTTGCTGAACAAGAATACGCCATCAGAACCAAACAGCGGTGCACTTGGGGCCCAAAGACTATTTAAACTCCAGACGATAACATGCCTTAGCAGTGACCTTGGGCACAAAGTGGTCCGGGAGTCAGTTCTGATGGCTTGTTCGTATTCAGCGACACCAATAACCGCCTAGTAATCTTATTTCATACATTCAGTGTCGAAAACCTTCGAAACTCCAGAATATGACGTCCTTAGCAATGGTCGTAGCGACCGGGTGCTCCAGTAGTTGGTTTTAAGGCGCATTCGTGTTCATTAACTTAAAATCTCCCTTTAATCTGTATCAATTTAATGCCGAAAACCCCCAAAACTCCATATAACGTGCCTTAACAGTGACATTGGGCACCAGATACTCCGCGGGTAGGTTCTGCGACCTGTCTCGAACTGATATAGGGATTATTTTGAAACATCAGTACAACGTCCAGTTTCTTGGCTTCGAGTATTGATGTTCTACCACTTTAAAGCAGATCTTGAACATGGCCCGTTTCTTAATCTTTTTTCAATTTTGTGTATTTTTGATTGAGAACTCAGTTCGCAGCCGGGATATTTAATTAATCAAAAAGTTATATTGTTGGGAATTTTGAGGTCTACACTATCTGAAAAGTTGGACACTTTTGAAGTCTTTGATTTTTACGCAACTTTTTACACTGATGTGCCCACTTAAACGTCCACATCTCAATTAGATTTTATCATATAAAAATAAAAAAATGACATTTTCGTATATAAGAGAGAAAATTTTGAATGCAATATTTTCGACTGGTATGAAAGTTTGTTGCCTAGCAATATTTGCTAATTAAATTTTGACAGTTAAATCACGAGACGTCAGTCGAGTGATGTCAAAATATCATAAGCGAAAATTGCCAAAAGGCAACAAACTTGAAATATATAAACCAGAAAGAAAAAATAAAACCAGAAGAAAATTTTGCCGGTAAATAGTTTTGTCTCGAATGATATTCGACAAGATTATTTCACGAGACAATTACTGCACCATATCAACGAAACATAATATTTATTTATTTGTTAACAATATTAAATGTACAATTATTATAAGCTATAGCAGTTTGCCCATTCTATTCTGCCAAAGCCTGAGTTTGTGTATTATTGACCTGTAGCATTTAGAAACTCGAAGGTCCAGCTTCATTTGTTGCTCTGAGATTTTCAATCAACTTCTGGTGGTGACTGGAATCCAGCTGCAGATATGGTTTTAGAGAGCTTGCATTTGAGTGACCCGTTAATTTAATTAACTCCTGTTCAGAAACACCCTGCTTGAAGCTGACACAGCTGAAGATCGATGGAAATGGTTTGTTATTTTATGTGTTTTTGTTTTTATTCCAATTTTTTAGCTAACATTTTTGTCCACTTAGATACGGTGTTGATTCCAAGTGGACAGTTTTGGAAACAAGATCAATCCTTCCAGTTGGGGTGAGCGGTAAGAAATAGTCTGTCTGATAAAATATTTGGTCCCCTTTTTTCCATTAGTTTCAAAAATAATCTAACTGGGCATAAATTTTCGAACCGCCTTGATTTGTTTTGGAAAAATGCTGTTGTATTCAATTCGACCCGTAAATTCTCCCATAACAGTAGTCCTTCTGGAAAAAGTGAATCTTGCAGTTTACGGCCTCATTGCCTCTCCAAGCAAGTTCAAATGAGCAAAGGTGAAAAAACTTTTTTTGTGCTCCATTGGGGGTTTCCTCGTTGTAGCTTTGGATGATTTTTAATAGTTCTTCGGTGGATAATGCTTTTGAACTGAGTTTTTTTTTTCTTGAAGACTTTGGAGCTGCCTCTGCTTGGTATCTTGGAATAAAAAAATTCAACGTATTCGTATTTGTGCACATTTTACTGCACATAGCTAATAGCTGACATCCAAGTGAAGCTCAAAAAAGTCCAAGAAAGCCCCAAAAAACCAAAATTACATATCTCAGCATCCAACAAAACGCTAATAGAAAATAACCTGAATAATCATCTAAAGAATTCAACAAATAAAAACAATACATAAACATGGAACACGTTTAAAGATCTTACCTGGAAAGTAATGGAGCAATATACAAGAACGATGCAGAGGCACAAAAAACAACAATGGGTGACTGATGAAATCCTGGAATTGATGGACCAGAGAAGAAAACTGAAAGATAACAAGACTGAATACAAAGAAAAACAGAAACTAATTAAGCAAAAAATAAAGGTAGCTAAAGAAAAATGGATGGAGGATAAATGCAAGGAATTAGAAAAGTTGAATGAAAAACATGATACGTTTAAAAAAGTTAGAGAAGTAGCTGGTTTTTATCATAAGAAAACTCCACATAATATAACCGATTCGTCGGGAAAAATGCTAATAGACGAACACCAAATTCGAACTACCTGGTATAATTACATAAATTAACTGTATAATGATGATAGACCCGAAGAACTGGAGATTTTAGATGAAGGTGAAAGACCAGAAATACTAAAATCAGAAGTACTGCATGCTATAAAATTGGCAAAAAACAAGAAAGCCGTTGGTCCTGGCAACATACCTACAGAAATGTTAAAGCTCATAAATGAAGAAAACATTGGAATACTGGTCAAACTTTTCAATGATGTTTATTCGACTGGTGATATCCCTGAAGATTGGCGAAAGTCCGAATTCTTAACCCTACAAAAAAAAACAACGTCCGAAAAACTGTAGCGATTATAAAATAATAAGCCTTATGAGCCACACTTTGTAAGTCTTTCTACGTATCATCCACAGTAGAGTCAGGGATAAATATGAAGAAGACCAAGATGAAACACAATTTGGCTTCAGAAATAGACTGGGCACACGGGACGCACCCTTTGCATTAAATGTATTATTGCAGAAATGCCGAGATCAAAGGAAAGACGTCTGTGCTATATTTATTGACAATGAGAAGGCCTTTGATCGAGTGTAACATCACAAATTAATTAAAATATTAAAGGAAAAAGGAGTTGATATTTAAGATGTACGAATCATAGAAAAATTATACTGGCGTCAAACAGCGACAGCTTGCAAAAATGGAAAATCAACAGAAATATGCAAAATACAAAGAGGTGTCAGACAGGGTTGTATACTGTCACCACTGTTATTCAATTTATATTCAGATACAATATTTAAGGAAGCTCTGCATAATTTGGAATGGGATGTAAAAGTTAATCGAATTCTGATAAATACAATCAAATATGCAGACGATACAGTTATTTCAAGTGATGATATGAATGGATTACAACACCTTTTAAATGCCATTGACACAGTGGGAAGAGAGTTTGGCCTAAACATAAAAGGTTCAAAAACAAAATACATGGTATTTAGCCGTTTGGCCCATCAAGATTCACGGTTATATGTTTATGGTCATATAATTCAAAGAGTACCCAGTTTTAAATATCTTGGTTGCCATATTACTGAACAACTAGATCCAGATAAAGAGATAAAATGTAGAATCGAGATAGCCCGCACGACATTTTTGAAAATGAGGTCATTCTTCTGTAATAATAACTTGCAACTACAATTTCGAAAGCGCATGATTAAATATTACATTTTGTCAGTCCTATTGTATGATTTCGAAGCATGGACATTAAAAATATCCACCATTAATCGTTTGAAGGCCTTTTAAATATGGCTGCACAGACGTAAACTGAAAATACCATGGACGGCTATGCTGACAAATGTGGCAGTCCTTAAGACAGCGAATGCTGCCCGCGAGATGCTTGATAACATCAAATATAGAAAGATGGCCTATTTTGGACACGTAGTAAGGAGAGACCGGTATAATATTCTTCAACTTATGATGGGAACTTGATAGGGCACGTTAAGAAGAAGCACATTTTACATATCTCTGTTAGTTAGCCTTCTTTTAGTATTGTCCACCAAAGTCTACTGCATTCTGTTGATGAGTTCACTACACATTTTTCTTCGTTAAGTAGGATGAGGGCTGCGTCTTAGACTTTTCTCTTCTTCATGTTTGTTTTTTTTTCATTATTATTGGTGTATCTTTCCACTGTACCCTGAGCTCCCTATTCCAGGCATTTTTGCATATTAGGGATATCTCGAAGTCTCGATATTGCATATTTTGTTTTATTTTTGGGAACGATTTCCAGAGTGTATATCGAAACGTCAAAACATTAGTTAAGTAAAATAAGGCAAAACCTCGCAATTTTTACAGAATGGATCGATTTGCTTGAAAATTTGAGAAGTACTGGATAGTCCAATGATCAAAATCTATATCAGGCCGAAACGCGCTTTAACCATGGGGTGGTTGCCACCCCATCTCGGGGGTGGAAATGTTTTATTTTATTTTGACCTCAAAAGTTGGTAAACACATTCATTCTATGCAAAAAACGTTCTATACATTTTTTTGATAAAAGTAATAGTTTTCGATTTATTCGCTATCGAAAGTGTTGGTTTAAATAAAAAAAATCATTGCTTGTAATCAGTTTTCTGCTCATAACTGAAAAAGTTTTCGTCCTATCAAAACAAGTTTGCTTAACAAAAATGAACCTTTAAAAAAATTAACAAAATCGTTTTTTACAATTTGCTTTAAGACCAATAGTATTCGAGCTATACTTTATTATATGTTAGCTCTTCTTCATAAAATGCTAAATATTGTAGTTTCAAATAGTAAAAAGTATGTCAGTCCCTATATTTTTCAGCGAAAACGTGATCGGAAACTTCCCCCTCCTCTACACTCTAATTAAAATTGGCCATTAACCTCATTTGGTCTTCTTAATTTATGTATTGTTAATAGATTCTAGAGGTTTGACGGGATTAGAATGATTAGTTTTTTTTTAAATTGAGTTAAAAGCGAATAACGAATTTTTGCAGTTTGGTAGAGATGCCTTTTTCTTCAGAATAGAAAGATAAGCATCAGAGATACGAAAAAATATTTCAATATAAAATTGTAGCTTATTTATTTCCCAAGAACATGGTTTGCAAGAATTTTTTCTACGGCAAAAATTGAGTGAGCTATTGAAAATTAAATCTTGTAATAACATGCAAAAACCACCTTTACCAACCCTTTCAAAGTCAGCTCTTTTTGCGAATGAGGATTTTAAAAGGATTTAATGTTAATAGCCTTATAGGTCCTGTAAAAACCTACAAAATTGTTTTTTAACAAACCTTCTAGGATAAAAAATAAAAAAGTTACGGTTAAGAAATCAATATATTTTTTTGAAAAAAGAAAAGGAGGTATCCAATTGGAAGCATAATAATGTAAGTTACCGGTGTTCTTAGTCATCGGCCTTATTTATTCTTCTTTATTTATGTATTATTAATAGATACCGGAAGTTTGACTGGCTTAGAATGATTAGTTTTTAAAAAAATGGAGTTAAAAACGAATAACGAATTTTTGTAGTTTGGTAAAAAATGCCATTTTCTTCAGAATAGAAAGATTAGCATCAGAGATACGAAATGATATTTAAATACAAAATTGTAGCTTATTTAACTCCCAATAACTTGGATTGCAAAACTTGTTTCTACGGTAAAAATTGAGTGAAAAGTAAATGAGTATAATACCGAAAAACTTTGTTTTTTTCGATAAGTATAAAACTAACAATTTTAACTATTTATAATGAGAAATAAGCCACAATATTATTAAAAAATGATTTTTATTAACGTGTCGACGCCCGAATCGGGTGCCGTTGTCAAAATACACAATACTATTAACATAAACAAAAATGTTGTTGCTTAGTAAAAAAAATTCTTCTAATAATTTATTTAATTTGACTCATTTATATCGGCAATTCATAAATATTGGTAATATCATTTTAAAGTCTTCTACTTTAAAATGTATCATATTATATATCTGAATTGCCGATATAAATGAGTCAAATTAAATAAATTATTATAAGATTTTTTTTACTAAGCAACAACATTTTTGTTTATGTTAATAGTATTTTGTATTTTGACAACGGCACCCGATTTGGGCATCGAAACGTTAATAAAAATCATTTTTTAATAATATTGTGGCTTATTTCCCATTATAAATAGTTAAAATTGTAAAAATGCCACAAGAAAATAGCTTCAGAACAACATAAAACTAACACGTTCGATAGCGAATAAATCGAAAACTATTAATTTCTTTAAAAAAATGTACAGAACATTTTTTGCTTAAAGTGAATGTTTTTATCAAATTTTTCAGTCAAAATTTAATAAAAAATTTCCACCCTCGAGATGGGGTCGCAACCAGCCCCATGGTAAAAGTGCCTTGTGGTATTATATAGATTTTGATCCTTGGTTGGACTATCCACTAATTATTCTTAAATTTTCAAGCAAATCGATCCATTCTGTAAAAATTGCGAGGTGAAAAGCTTCGGTTCCTGGACTAAAATAATTATCATTCCACCAATAATTTGTGGCTGAATCGCATATACACATAATACTTAAATTAAACATGACACAAGAAAATAGTTTCAGAAATTTGTTTGCTATATATTTTTTTAATTAAGCTGGCCATTTAATATCGTGTAGCAAAATATATTTTTATCTAATACAGGCCCATTAACATCATCATCCGGAATTAGGATCATTACGGAGGTGGACGAAAAAAGGTTTATTCGGCGCAGTGCCACTTAACTTTTGAAGGATCACCACATTTATATCAGCGCTAGTTTCTATTTCTGGAGTATCATCGAGAATGAACCATCCAGAAAATCTTAATGGAAGTCATATATCTAAGGGGCTGTACGTGATTGCTCGAACTCTAAGGGTAAGTTTCATCAGAATTTGTAATTTAAAACTTATTTAGGAAAAATATTAGCGGATGTTCGTTCGAATGCAGACTGAAATTATTATTACGTTTCTTAGTAATAGGTTTTCTTTGGAAAGATAAAGATTCGGAAATATAATAATATTAGAAATCGACTTTGATATTTAATAGTTTTCTAGAGAGGAGATTTTTAGTTACATAATATCTTTAATGTCCGACTGGTATATTTGACAAATAATGACATGATTTCAAAGTCAGTTAAATACGATATATTTCCCTAGGGCGTTATTTTTCAAAATAATACCCTAGGGCCTATTAAATTTAAATAACTAGTTAAATACTGTCAAGTTGACAAATAACAATCTAAGTAAAACTCTGGTTATAATACCACAATTACGTTACGACTATTGCTGGTAAATGTACCTACTTATTTGAAAACTAATTAATTCAAAATGCATTCAAATTTTTTGCATATAAAAAATAATTTAGGCGGACATTAAACGTTAAAGTCACCACGGGTATTATGGATAATAATGCCTTTTGGTCAACGTATATCCATCCCAGTTGGTGATAAATACCAGTCTCATTTTTGCATGAGAATTTAATGAAATGGTACAAATCAATTTAAAGTTCTGTTCGACAAAAAACATGGAACGTTTTCGGAGTCTGACGTTCCAAATTTCTAACCTATTCCACAATTAAAACTTTCCCTGTTCCAGTGTTCCCATACATCAAAGTTTGTCCGACTAGACACCGTAAAGCTATTAACAAATTTTCACTTTACTATTAATCAAATTTTTTTTGGTACGCGGGATCAAGGTCTAGTTATGACGACAAACAACGAGTTCAAATCTTAACCCCCTACAATTTAAAGAAAAGTTTATAAAGTGTTTGCATATTCATCTGTTGAGTTGTTTCGAGGAATCTTTTTATTTCATTATCTTCCTCTGTTTGTACATAGTCATACGGTATACAAACAATTTTTGAATATTCCGCAAATACATTTGTCTTTTCTCTATTATTTCTAACCCGGAGTTCAGAGTTGTCTCATATCGGGGATATTTGCTACGGATACTGCTTGATTTTACGTGTTGCACGCCAGAGAGAAGAATCTCTTTCGTTATACATGTCTCAGGTATATTTTGATAGAAAATAAGAAAGATACAAAATCCACTATTAAAATAAAATTAAAATAACAAATAATGATTTAAATCTGAAACATTTCATGGAACCACATTTTGTTAACTTTTTTTTCTCTGAGTTTTACAATTTATAAGCCAAAAGACGACGAGTAAACAAAGGCGAAATGGATTCTACAATATGCAATCATCGTCTTAACTCGTCTAGAAAAAGATCTAAAAGATAGTTGAAATACTCCAAATCTGAGTAAAGATAAAGATAAAAGTGAACGACAGTTTATGTTTCCTTTCAATTCAGAGGATATTCACCATCCCTAGACAGCTGTTTCTGTCTCTAGACAGTAGCTCTCAGTAGGGCTACGTGAACAGCTCTTAACCAAGACGAAAAAAAACTGCGTATTTAAGTGGAATTTCAAAAATAATTAAAAATCCATTTTTAAGACGCTGTAGCGACATCCCTTAAAGAAAAGAAGAAAAGCCTCAGATGCAAAATTCATTATTTAAGTATAATTAAAATAACAAATTAATAATGAAAAAACTAAGTTTTAGTGCAGCATATGTGCCTCCTGATGAGAGACTAATAAGTTTCGAAACCGGTAGAAGTGCCTGCTGCACTCTCTGATTGGACTAGAATAATGATGCGGCTGTAGTTTCGTGTTGCAACGAAATTGAAAATGGTTACTCATTTTTGATTTACATGTTTACTGTGATTGGAGTACGAAGGAAATAATTCTCGTTGGAACTTTACCGCGCTGAGCAGATGAGACGTAAATTATAAATTGTAAAATTCCCTCATCTTCCTTAGTCTCAGCATCCGTTATGGCTTGCAAATTGTAGAAGCCTCGGAGGTGTTACCAGAGAAGGTTCCGATTGTTTTCAATCAGGTAGGATTTTTTATTTATTTATTTATAGTACTATACAAATGACTTGGCCTCTTGTGACTAATCCAGGTCGTTTCCTGATGGGATTACAGTAGTTTATCTTTACATTATTATTATTTTAAGAATTTTCTATATTTAACTAATTAACAATAGCCCTAATCTACTACTAATTATGAAAACTACAAATTGTAAACAATTCTAATAAATAATTCTAATGAACAAATAATAACAAATAAACAAAAACCAATAAACAAAATATAAATTATTAATTTTTTTTTTTTTTTTGAACATATAATTTTTATAAAAGTGCTCCCATTTCTCATTCTCAGATGAGAAATGCCAGCATTCTTCATCTAAAAATAGTCACGAATAATTTTAAGTGCAGGTCTAATCGACTTTATGATATTCTTAATGGTATTTCGGTGAGCCTCAGACCATTGAGTTTTAAAATTAATTTTTTATTATATAAATATTTATTTAATTATTCCAATATTTTATTTTATATTTTTATAGGTAATTTTAATTTTTTTTTTGTATAATTTCTTATTTAAATTCAAAGAGGTTGGATATTATTTACTTGATTTCTTCTTCGTCTAATATTATATAATTCTAATTGTTTCTTTGATATTATGTCCGCTAAATTGTTTAATGTATTAAATAATTCTTCATTTTGTATTATATTTTCTATATTTATGCCAAGAAGGTCTCTTCTCATTCTTTGTAGTTCTTGTGTATTTGTTTGTCTTTCGCAAATAAATACTATGTGTTCTGGTGTGCCTATTTCTCCACATTCACAATATTCATTGTCTTTTAAGTTAAATCTATGTAGGTATGTAGGGTACGGACCGTGCCCTGTAAGAAAATGTATTAATCCTTTTTTTGGGTTAAAATAATTTGGTATATTATTTAAATTTGGAATGAAATTATAGAGACGTCTTGCTTTAGGTGAATTATTCCATTCGTTTTGCCATTTTCTATTTAATATTTCTTCTAATTGTCTTTTTGTTCTGATTTCTATTCCCATTAATTGCATTATTTTTTCATAATTTTCTTTTCTTTGCCAATATCTACATGCACGTTTTTGTGCTTCCAAGTGCATGGGCATTACACCAGTCAAGACTGTTAAAGCTGATGTTGCTGTAGTACTGAAGGCTCCTGTCATTCTAACAAGGAAACCTCTTTGTGCTTTATTCAGTTTTTCAATATTTGTATTATTTGTTAGTCTGTGTGCCCATACACTTGCACCGTACCCTACAATTGAGGCAAGTATCGTACTCAGGTATACGCGCATATGCTGGAACGGAATTCTATATTCCCTTTGTGCTAGGCTTGCAATGCAATGCATGACTTTCGCTGCCTTCTCACAGACGCTATTTATATGGTTTGTAAAGAGTCTTGGTTCATCGATTATGATACCAAGATATCTAGTTATTTTTGTTCTTTTTATTGCCTTTCCCCTTATTTGTATACTTGGATTTCTTTCAAGTCTTCCTTTTATAAGGCTATATGTTGTTTTTGTTTCTGATATAGTTAGTTTAACTTTTTTCATCCATTCATTTATGTTTTCAAGTACTCCATTTGATTTTATTTCTAGTTCTCTTCTTGAATTAGCATCTATGATAAGCAGCAAATCATCCGCATACGCTATGCTCCCTAGAACTTCAGGATCCACAGCTAACCGTTCCAGCAGTTCTTCTAAAAGTATGTCCCAAAAAATAGGTCCACACACTGAACCTTGTGGACAACCTTTAGTTATATGTCTCGTCTTTTTATCCATTGGACAACTTAAGCTGGCATATCGGTCTTGACAATAGTTTCTGAAACTCCCGTACAAGTTTCTGGGGCAATGCATCTGTCGAAGTCTTTCGAATAATGCCGGCCACCATAAATTGTCAAAAGCTCCAGAAACATCTATAAAGATAATCAAAACATACTTCTTTGTGCTCCCCCCAATGATATTAAAAACTTTATTAATAGCATCTTCTGTTGATTTTCCTTCCCTAAAGCCATATTGATTTGGATGAAGTCCAGTTTCGTGTCTTATTTGATTTAGTCTTTTACAAAGTAATTTTTCATGTAATTTCCCCATTGTGTTTAGTAAGCATATTGGTCTATAAGATTTAGGTAAAGTTGGATCTTTATCTTCTCCTTTACTTATAATTATAACTTCAGCTTGTTTAAAGTTGTTGGGAAACTTTTGTTGTCTTAGACATTCATTATATAAAGAAGTGAGTATTGGTATTAAGTACTCTGAAAGTGCCTGAAGAATTTCTACATGAATGTTATCTGGCCCAGGAGCCTTTTTTCTTTTCATGTTTTTCAAACATTCATATATTTCTTCTTCAGTAAATTCTTCTAACTGTCTTTCTTCTGGTATCTCATACTCTTGTATCATCAGTGTTCTAATATTTTTTTGTTCTATTGTTTCATTTTCTAAGTCGTCAGGAGGTAGTAATACATCTAGTAGTGTATCAGCTGAATCCTCCCAACTTTTTGTATATGAACCATCTGCTTTTTGTAAAGTAGAAAGCATTGTTGGACATTTAAGTTTTTTAGATACAATTTTGTATGGGACACCCCACATATCTAATTCTAAATGTCTAGAAACAAAAGCTTCCCAACTTTTCGCTTTAGTTATATGTATTTCTTCTTTATATTCGTTTTTTAATCTTCTAATAATCAGGTAGGATGTAGAGTAACATCGTTTGGTGTTGTTTTATGTGCTATTAGATTGAAAACTTAGTTTTTGCTAGCAGTTGCCGCTAGGGCATCCCCGCCATTTCGTTTGTTGCAATCCGTGACTGCAAGCCGGGGTTTGTCCTAGTTGGGTCAGAGAGAGCAGCATGTGCCTCCTGATGAGAGATTAATACGTTTCCAAACCGGTAGAGGTGCTTGCTGCACTCTCTGATTGGACTAGAATAATGATGCGGCTGTGGTTTCGTGTTGCAACGAAATTGAAAATGGTTATTAATTTTAAATTAATAATGATTTAAATCTGAAATCTTTCTTGGAACCACTTTCTGGTCATATCCTTTATCTCTGCCTTTTACAATTTATAAGCCAAGAGACGACGAATAAAGAAAGCGAAAAGGATTCTACAATATACAAATCACAATTCGTCTTACTCGTCTAGAAAAAGGTCCGAAAGATAGTTTCAATACTCAAAATCTGAGTAAAGATAAAGATAAAAGATAAAAGTGAACGACAGTTTGTGTTTACTTCGAAACAAGACGAAAGTAAACTGCGTATTCAAGTGGAATTTTAAAAATAATTAAAAATCCACTTTTAAGGCGCTGTAGCGACATCTCTTAGAGAAAAGAAGAAAGATCTCAGATACAAAATTAATTATTCACGTATTATTAGAGAGGTGTTCACGTAGCCCTACTGAAGACGTCTAGAGACAGAAACAGCTGTCTAGAGATGGTGAATATCCTCTGAATCGAAAGAAAATATAAACTGCCGTTTAGTTTTATCTTTTATCTTTATCCTTTCTCAGATTTTGGGTATTGGAACTATGTTTCGGACCTTTTTCTAGTCGACCAAGACGAAATGTAATTACACATTATTGTAGAATCATTTTCGCTTTCTTTATTCGTCGTCTTTTGGCTTATAAATTGTAAAAGTCAGAGATAAAGGATGTTATTACCAGAAAGTTGTTCCAAGGAAGCTTTCAGATTTAAATTATAATTTGTTTTTTTCAATTTTATCCTAATAATGAATTTTGTATACGAGACCTTTCTTCTATTCTCTAAGAGATGTCGCTACAGCGTCTTGAAAGCAGATTTTTATTATTTTTAAAATTCCACTTAAATACGCAGTTTATTTTATTTTCGTCTTAGTTCAGAGATGATCACGTAGCACTACTGATGACGTGTTAAGGCAGAAACTCTGAATCGAAAGGAAACATAAATTGTCGTCCAAATTTATCTTTTATATTTTTATAGTTTGATTTTTAATCGTATGCAAAAGTGTTGTTAGTTCTGATGTAGCTTTATTATAGTTGTTTTTATTTGTTGTAGTTCTGAATTTTTGCCATTTTTTGGGAAGTCTCCTATTTCCTGGCATTTTTGCTCGAAATACAATAATTGGGTTTTCATCCTTATATGCATTATTATTCATACATGGAGTAACATACCAAGCAGCTGTTTGGATACTGAATGTAATGTCGTGTAATATCTGCCAATTCTATACTATACCGGGTGTCCACTTATATTTTCCCCCATTTTAACTGCCTATAACTTCTAAACGGCTCAAGGTAGAAATATGCGGTTTTCGCTGAAATGTTTTATTTTAGTAAAATTTTTGTTTGAATGAATTGAATTTTTTTATATCGCTTTTAAATAAAAAATGGCGGATTTGTGAAAAAACGTTGTTGAATTTTTTTTAATGAAACACTCAGTGTATTTTTTTGTAAATTGAAAGAACCGTCATTCACCTATCCAGCGATATAAAGTTTTTTAAAATCGGTTGTCAAATGACTGAGTAATTAGTTTTTAAAATGAGAGGTGCAACGTGTATATCACATAACTAAATAACATAAACTAAGCAAATTGATATTATGTTATGTGATTTCCACATTGCATCTCTCATTTTACAAATTAATTGCTCAGTCATTTGACAACCAATTTTAATAGTAATATTATGCAACGAAACGAGCCGTATGCGGCGAGTTTCGTATAGAGTACGAGCTTCATAATGATAATTAAATGCAAGTTATATACACTATTTTTTCTATGATCATTCACAACAAAAAATATATTCAAATTTATTAATTTTGTAACACAAATAAATTCAGTAGTTTGTCAGTTTGACGGTTGGTTTACATATTGAGAACTGTCAAAGCGTATGTATTTGACTCGCCGTTGGTCACTGCGCGTGCGCCACCTTTATCGCGAATGCCATATCGCGATTCTATTGGTTAAAAATCTGTATCTTAATGAAAATCTGTATCATAATGAAGTTCATTATGATACATGTAGTGACATAATAACTGATATATTATAGTATGAGAATAGAAAAAAAACTTTATAGCGCTGGATAGGTAAATGACCATTCGTTTAATTTACAAAAAAATATACTTGGTGTTTCAACAAAAAAAGTCAACAACGTTTTTTTAAAGCGATATAAATAAAAATAAAACATTTCAGCGAAAACCGCATATTTCTATCTTGAGTCGTTTAGAAGTTATAGGCAGTTAAAATGGGAGAAAATATAAGTGGACACCCGGTATTGTAATTTAAGGAAACATTAGTTCAATTGTTTCGTCTAGTTTTTTTCTAAAAGCAACCCAATTTGTCCTTTTGTTGAATATATGCGTATCTTTCGGTTTTTGTGTCATCTCAGCGAAGTAGGTTAAAAGAATTGGAAAATAATCGGATGAAAGATCAGAGATGGATGCTGTTGTTAGATATCTGGTATTAATACCTTTTTGTGATAAAGAAGGCAACAGTGCCTGGATTTTTTTAGGGTCTGCAGGCCAGTATGTAGGTTCACCTGTTGCTTTCGAGTTTAGACGATTGTTATTGATAGTGAGCGTCAGTTGTCTGCCTTTTGTGTTTGTCAATATGGATCCCATAGTTCGGATATAGCTTTCATATTGATTTTTTAGTGTTTTATTTACGTGGACAATATACTGCGGATATTATCAGTGTACATGTATTACTTTCCAGTGCTACTGATGTAACTTGTGTATGTACATAATTCTTATAATATAAGAATTGTAATTGTCATTATTGTAATTGTCATTACATTGTAATTGTTACTTTTAAAGTGTGTCCCTACTATGATTCATAATAGTACATTTTTTAAGGCTCCATGGACAAACAAGTCCTTATAAGCAATATTTTACCACTGCTACACATACTTTTTAAATGCAATACTCCTGGATTTCAATATTTATCTCTGACGAAATGTTCATTATCACGTTTATTAAAAATATTTTTAATAGAAGGATTTAGAATAGACCAACCTCGTTTACAAACAGAATATCTTATAAACAAGGTTATTCAAAAGTAATCACCCGATGTTGATTTGTTGTAATATTTTTTTGAATTTATACTTGTTTAGGTGCGATTGGGAAAATGTTGAGAGTGAATTTTTATAAAAGCGACAGTAAGAAGTACGCGCATACCGACAGTATGAAGTTAGTGGCTAAATATTTTCAAGTTACGTATGTATCAGTGCAAATAAAGTGTCAAAAAAATATATTTGCGTTTTTAGTAAATATATTTATTATGTATAATTTTTGTATCTTTGGATTTGTCTTCGTTCGGAATAGGATAATTAGTATTAAAATATGAAGAAAGGGATATTAAAAATGTGTGTAGAAAATCTGATGTTTCTTAGAAGAAATGTGAAATTGAAGTGTGGCGCTACCGACGTATGTTGAGGGTCTCATATTTACACTACATAACTGACATTACTATTCTCCAGAGGCTAAGAAAAAAAAACAAAGAAATAATTAACAGCACCGTAAAGAACGAAAAATTGGCTTACTTCGGTCACATTATGCGTAATAATAAATACCGATTTCTATAGTTGATTCTGAGGCAAGATCGAGGGCAAGAGAAGCTCTGCACAGAGGTATAGATTTACCCTGGACAGAGGGTTTAATTTGCAATAATTTAGGCTGTCAAATCTTAGGAAGTGGACTGGTCTAACGTCAAGTGATCTATTTCCAGCTGCTGTGAATAGAATAATCAATGCGGTCGCCAACATCTATAGAAGATAGGCACCTTTAGAAGAAGATGGCTACTTTGTAAGCTTTTGGAGGTAAAATGGTGTTTTGAAAATATTGATGAAAATATTAATATGGAACCGTCTCTACAGCAAAGTTTAAATATGCCCCAAATACGTCTATTTTTTTATAGAGATAATCGGCGCAGATAATCTAATTGTTTTAAAGCGAAAATTATACCTTATTCATCGTCAATTATTTGTAAGTCATCAATTAAAAATCAATGAATTTGTTTAAAATCGTGAAACTATGAGATCTTATGAAGAGAACAAAATCAAAAACAAGGCTTTTAGTTTCAAAAAAGCACCTGTACGGCCATTTGAAAATTATTTTTTCTCTACAATGAAATAAACAAATTATTATAGTTGCTTAAATACTAATTTATCTTCTTCTTCTTAAAGTGATGCGTCCTCAATGGAGGTTGGCTACTACAATTGCAAACTCTTCTCTGCCTTCAGCTGTTCTTATTAGCTTTTCAAAAATTTTGCCCTGTCCATTGTCGGATATTTCTGAGCCACGATAATTTTTCTTTCCTAGTCGTCTCCTTCTCTACTACTTTATCAATCGGGTCCATCTTTTGTACATTTAGTAACTCCATAAAAGCTCACATTATGAAGTGTGCTTTATATATTTTTATTGTTTATTCTAATAATAATAATCAACGAAAAAATATTTACTTTCGGCTTTAACCACAACTTTTTTGTTTATAACCATTTTTTAATTTGGAAAATCTCACTTTAACCTTCGGATGACCAAGGGGGTAAATTTGGACCCCAGCATATGTTTTCTTTACTAAATTCAAAAGTATTTTCAATTTATAACTAATTATTTTTTTATTTGACTCGAATATCATTCTAGATATCCTCATATTTTGAAATAAAAAATTCCCTATATTTTACGAATAAAAAATATATTCTGAACTTGATGTTTAGTAAAATACCGATTATGTGGAATTCCAAGTAGTTTTACACTGCGCGTTATCAAAATCTAGTTTTAGACTGTGGTGCCTGTTATGTACGAATCGTGACATTCCTGTCTGCTACAGTTAGTCATTATTATTATTCCCTGGCGTATATTATTATAGTTTCTTAGTATTTTGTGTACATATAAGATATGGCCCGAAAATATCTTACTGAGGCTGAGTTACAGGAAATTGTTACTGCTAGCGATTTTTATGATGATATAGAAGATGAAATAGTATCAGAAAACGAAGATGTATTGTTAGATGAAGATTTAAATGCTGAAAACATTCATTCCAGGTCATTTTTGACCTGGGGTCATTTTTTACCCCCGTTGGTCATCCGTGTAACAAAAATAGGTTGGTCATCAGAAGGTTAAAGAGCAAGGATTTTCAAGAAATTCGTCTGTGGAACGTTTTCATCTACAATGCGTAGCTTTTTGACAATGTTCAAATGAATAAAAAAAGTCACTTTTTTGCTTAATTGTTAAAAAAGTAACCATTACGCAGTAAAAATTTCGATACTTGGATGGTACGCCTTTTGTATTAACTTTCCCCAAATATTCCAATTAAAAAATAGCGGCCAGTAATTTTTGGATTTTTCAAGTGCTTCGTTCCTGGGGTATATAGCCGAACATATATCAAATAAAACAAAATTAAGCACGTATGTTCATCGATTGTACAACCCATAAATAAGTGTTGTATAATGCCCCAGTAAATTTAATACTGAATCTCTCTGTGGTAATACAGTGATTGTCCTCATTGGCGTAAAATTATACAGGGTATAATAAAAAGGTAAGTCATAAATTAAATCACATATTCTGGGACTAAGTATAGTTCGATTGAACGTAACTTACCCTAGTACAAATAGGAACATAAAAAAAGTTACAGCCCTTTGAAGTTACAAAATGAAAATGGATTTTTTCCAATATATCGAAAACTGTTTTTATATACCTATCAAAAACTGATTTTATAATATTTAAAATGTACATATGGCTTTTTAATGGCAGGTACATTTCTAAAAAAAAGCCAGTGGAATTTGTGCACCCATAAAAATTTTATGGGAGTTTTGTTCTCTTAAACCCCTCCAAATGTTTGTGTACTTTCCAATTAAATTATATTATTGTGGTACCATTAGTTAAACATAATGTCTTTAAATCTTTCTCGTCTCTTTTTTTAGTATTTTTCAATAAGTCACTTTTTAACGAAATATTTTAAACATTTGTAAAATCTACCACATACTTGTAAATGGTTAAATAAGATTATAGAGAATATTATTTTCATAATACAGTATGCGGCAAAATAAACAGTACTGAAATGAATATTGAAATGTTTATGATTATTTATATATCTAGTATACCTACATGACATAGTTTTGCAAACATTATTCACGACGACGCACGTTCCCGATAAAACAGACGTTAAAGATGTCCCCTAAATAGTGGCGGATCTACGGGAAGGGAAATTGGGGAAAGTTTCCCCCCAACAAGGTCCATAATTAACAAAAAAAATTGTTCAAACATAAAAATATGTTAGCTGACATGAAACCGAAACCACAGAAAGACAAATTCAACCCACTAAACACACTAGTTACAAAAATTAAGGAAACTTAGTGCCTATTGGGACCGTGCAAGTTTGGAAAAGCGACACCTGGTTTCATAGCTCGGCAACTTTTTTCGTACTTTTAATTATATTGGCCAATCATATTGGTCTTGGTTGCTGGATAATTATCAAGGCCGTAGCCCAAAAAAAATATAAGAAGAAAAAGTAAGATTTAGGTTATGTTATTAAAAGATAAACAATTGTATGTAGTAAATAAAATTAATTATTAAAATGCAGTACTGCAAGTAAAATACAATTAATTGAATATACTTTTATATAATAATTGCATATCATATCAATATTGTGAGCAACATATAATTTTTCTTCTTCAATGACAGTAGGTGTGAAATATACGTCAATTTGCCAATTTTAATTGACAATATGAATTATTTAAGAAAGTTGTAAGATTTCTCCGCTATTCGCGCACGATCGTTTCTCGTATCCCCTCCAAGTACTTGCACACCGCGAATAAGTTATTATTTATGCCTTTTATATAATTTGAGTTTATTTTTTTTTATGTTTTTTGTTGGTTTTTCATTGGAAGTTTCCTCCCAAGGCAAATTTCTAGATTCGCTACTGCCTCTGGCATGAAAAAAAATCTTTAATTCTAGGCCAAAATTCCGAAATGGCAGACGGTGGATCTCCTTGAGACTACTTAAGCATTCCCCATATGTACGCATCTGGTGGAGTTAGTTCTGGTGAGTAGCTCCTCCCAAAATGATCACGCAGTATTCGAAAAGACTTCCTGGCAGTGTGACAGGTTGTCCTGTCCTGCTGAAACCATTGTTGATTTTAAGCTTGGACCGTTTTCGTGACTTTTTCCGTATGACCAAAAATAGTACTCCATCATAAAATTTTTTTCTGCAAAACGGAGAATCATTCTGAAGCACTTAACATTACCACGACATTCACATACATTATAACGACCTACGGACACCACTCAGTGCGTTTAGGCGTCTGACACATACAAATTTGAGGCATACGAATTTCAGTACTGTTTATTTTGCCGCATACCGTATAATTACCAGGCCCCTATAATCTTAACCATTTACAAATATGTGGTGGATTCTACAAAAGTTAAGACTATCTCGATAAAAACTGGCTTATCGAAAAACTATTATGAGGCAAAAAACTTTTAGAAACATTGTGTTTAACAAGTGGTACCACAATAGTTATTTAATTAGAACACAAACATTTGGGTGCTCAATGGAACAAAATCCCCATAAAATTTGTATTGCAAAAAATTATTTACTGTTATTATTTTAAAATGTTACTGCCACAATAAAACCACATGTCCATTTTCAATATAAAATCTCTAACAATTTTCGCTATATTAAAAAAATCGGTTTTCATTTTGTAACTTCAAAGCGCTGTAACTATTTAAAGTTTGTGGACACAAAATGTGACTTTTGTTACACCTTGTATAAAAATTAGGTAATTTTCATCTTTGGCCACAACATATTTTAGGTATTCCCATCTCGGCTTAGTATAATCCGTTAGTAGTTTATAATATCCCAGGTACATTTTAAAAACCTCCAGGTCAGCTCGAGGATTAACAGGTAGGTCTTAGTACCCCACTAGTAGGTATAATAATAATTTTATCTCAAAATTATCTCTCTCTCTCTCTCTCTCTCTCTCTCTCTCTCTCTCTTGTCGTTTTCCCATTACTGAGGATCGTGATGTCTTCCAATATTCTTAACAATTTTTTTCCGTTGGTCTTTATCTTCAGCTGCTCTAAGAGCTTAGCAGAATGAATTATAGATTAGGGAAAATATTGGGTTCTTTGCGAATTTAAGAAACAGTTTCTCTTGGTTGGAAATGTTGGCCGTGGGATCGATTTCGCTACTGATACATAGGATAAAGCTTGGTTAGATGTTTGAGACATATTGACTGTTTGGTGCTAATGACTGTTACGCCACTGCTCATGTAGTCAAAAGCAATTACGTTTTTATCTTAAAAATTATACTTAATTTAGCTTCTATGTACCTACGTATTATGGTAAATATGTATTTACTATAAATGTATTGTTTCCATTGAGATGTAAAATAAAAAACTATAAAAAAAATATTTTTTTCTACAACCGTGTTAAAAATGCAAATTTTAGCACTCCATACGAGCGTTAAAAATGTTACTTTAAGGCACTAGTGCTTTAAAAATTTTAAGGCACTGTAGTTCGTATTGACCGTATAGGCAATTTTGATGTACTGTCAAAAAAATATAAAAATCGAATGTCAGTCAAGTTCAAGTAAAAGTTTTTGTAGATATTGTCCTGTAATTACGTTTGTAGAAAAAATATTGTATGATATGCGCGTTAAAAAGTACATTTTTAAGGCACTCATGTGAATTGCAGAACTCGCTATCGCTCATTCTGCAAACTTTCACATGCGTGTCTTAAACGTGTACTTTTAACACTTATATCATAAATAACTATTAAGAAACGCTTTTCTTTAAAATTAAACATATTATAAAAAAATCAACTAAAAAGCCAAAAATAAAAAAAAATTGAAAAAATCTAACACATTCGTCAAAGAAAAGCGTGGCGCGTCTTCATCGAATAAACGGTTTTCGCCCCAAGCTTTTCTTTGACGAATGTGTTAGATTTTTTCAATTTTTTTTATTTTTTCTTTTTAGTTGATTTTTTTATAATATTATGTTTAATTTTAAAGAAAAGCGTTTCTTAAAAATATTTTTTTTTAATTTTTTTATTTTTTACTTTTTAGTCTTACACTTTTCAAACATAAAAATATATCGTCATGTTTATTAAAATATGTATAAAACATATGATGTACAAACATGAAAAGTAGTCGGAATCCGCAAAAAATTTGAAACTTTATTGTTTATTTATTAAGCATAACGTAAACAGTTAACGTAAACAGTGAAATTATATATAGTTCATATAATTAGCTACAACCTGTAAAAGTTTCAAGTTTCTTCATTGTAAAGAACAAGAGAGTTTAAGCATTTTCCGTTAAAATCGTGTTTTTTTATTTAAACAATGAATAAACAAAAATTTTTTTAATTGACTATTCGTGTATTGTTTCTGCGAATGCATATGTCTGCAAATTTTTAGTCATTTGCATTGAAGAAAAGGCAGTCAAATTAACGTCCAAAGATTTGACCCAAACGTTTGAACTAAAGGAAAGTGTTTAATTAATTAATACGACAAAACGAGTTCTAATGTTAATAGTAGCACAAAACGTCTCTACCGGTGGTTTTTCTAAGACTACGATAAAAACACGAATTTTTTGAATTCGAGTTTTGGTTGAAGTTTTGTTTCGTATCGTATTGAAATTTGACACGAATAAACGCCGATTTATATACAGCGTGTCTACTTAAGTTGGAAACATATGGGAAACTTTTTTGTTATGCATTTTACGAAAAAAAGTTATTCTTTATAAAAAGTTCTGCATGCTCTAAAACCTAAGATTCAATCATCAGATATCAAATTTTCTCAATATTATACGAGGTATGTCAAAAAATATGAACTTCGTTCAAGAGTAAAGTACCTTTATTTCTCTCAATATCGAAAATTCTTATTATGAAAAGTTGTTTGGAAATATAAACTAAGATCAAATATGCAATTACATGGTTCTAATTGGAAAAAAAAATATTTTCCAAATTTTTCTCAAATTTATTGATACTAACTTCGTTTTTATTTATTACACATACGATAACTCTTTTATTATTACTTTTACGAAAAAAAAGTATTCTTTATAAAAAGCTCTGTATGTCCTAAGGCCGAAGATGCAACCATCAGATATCACATTTTATTAATTTTATACGAGGTATGTCAAAAAATATGAATTTCACTCAAGAGTAAAGTACCTTTAATTTTCACAATATTGAAAACGGTTATTAAAAAAGTTGTTTAGAATTAAAAATTATGTTTCGATATGCAATAACATCCTTTTAATTGAAATATTGTGAAATATAAACGTACTATAATCTTGAGCGAATTTCATATTTTTTGACACACCTCCTATAAAATTAATAAAAGTTGATATATCATGGTTGTATCTTAGATTTTGGACCATGCAAAGCTTTTTATGAAGAATAACTTTTTTTCATAAAATGAATAATAAACGAGTTATCATATTTTTGTAATAATTAAAAACGATGTTGGGTATCCATAACTTTGAGAATTTTTTTTCCAATTAGAAGCATGTAATTGCATATTTGATCTTAGTTTTTAATTCCAAACAACTTTTTATCATAAGAATTTTCGATATTGAGAGAAATAAAGATACTTTATCCTTGACCGAAATTCATATTTTTTGACATACCTCGTATAATATTGAGAAAATTTGATATCTGATGATTTAATCTTAAGTTTTGGGGCATGCAGAACTTTTTATAAAGTATAACTTTTTTTCCTAAAATTAATAATAAAAAAGTTTCCCATATGTTTCCAACTTAAGTAGACACGCTGTATAAACAAATATATGAGCGTTTAAAATTTGAAACTCTTTTGTTTATTTATGAAGCATAAAGTAAACAATTAACGTAAAAAGTGAAATTATGTATAGTTCGTATCATTAGCTACAATCCGTAAAAATTTCAAGTTTCTATATTGTAAAAAATAAGAGAATTTAAGCATTTTCCATTAAAATCGTTGTTTTTTTATTTAAACAATTAATAAACATAAAAAAAAAATTTATTGACTATTCGTGTATTGTTCCCGCGAATGCATATGTCTGCAAATTTTCATTCATTTGCATTGAAAAAAGTCAGTCAAATTAACGTCTAAAAATTTGATGCAAACTATTTAAATAAAGAAAAGCGTTTAATTATTTTTGATAGTAACAATTAATATCCCATGAGCCGAGATGGTATATTTTATATCGGGCAGTTTTAATCTTTGCGCTGACTTGGTACATTTTTAAAAGACCTACCTATTTCTTGGGTCGAGATAGGCTCTGCCCACATATTTATGCAAATCGAAATTACAAAATTTTTATATTGTTGCAACAATATTGACAATTAAAATGATGACTCCTTCTTTGTCGCATGGCGAGAAGTATATATTTTCAGGGCTTCATTTTCTAAAAAAGAAAGTTAAAACCAATATTTACCTACTCTACGTTTCTTTTTAAATCTCTACATTTAAAAGTCACGTCTCTGCCGAACTTTATTATCGAGAGATTTGGGGAAAAATGTTAGCTTCCGTCCGTAGCAGGCGCCTAATGACAAAACCATATGGAATCAGAAACAAAAAGTTAAGGAAAATTGAAAAAAGGACCTGTGTTATATTTATTTTGTTCTCGTCATGTTTGACAGGTAAGGCGGGTCGGTTTGGTGGATAGATTGGGGTCTATATTTTATTAAAAAATATATTGGGACCAAAAATGTTTGTGACTGTTTTTTTTTCAACCTGCATATATCTGGTTAGTTTAATTGAACTATAAAATATACGTACGTAAAGCACAAACTCCCAATGTATTTACAATCTGTCACATATCATATAAAATATTAAAAGACAATAAGTAAATGATCGGATATTTACATTGGACACATAGGAAATATTTCCAGTGAATTATTTCCTTTACATAATTAACCTAATTTATTTAAAACCGTTATTTGTTTGCTATTCCGAGTACACTTAGATAACCTGCTTACAAGGTCCTTTGCACAGTGTTCAAAATTGAAGGAAACGTGATCGTAAGTCCAAAAAAAAAATAAATCTGAGAATGCCGAAATTAAGGGGTTTGTTTGTACTACTCATGGTGCAACTTCTCAGCAAAAATTGATTTTTTAAGTTTGTTAGGGCCAGATGTATTAATGGTCAAAAGTACAAAATTCAGTATAATTTTATACATCAAATTTAAATCCTCAGAAGCTACCTTTTACTTGGAATATTAGTTCATTTATGTGGATAGCTAATATAAAAGTAATTATTTGAAATAAAGTACATAATTTAAAGATTAAAATAGCATAGTTAGTTTCACGGAAAGGTGATTTTGATTTTGATATAATCGGCTCTCTAAAAACCTATACAATTTTTGATAAAATTAATGTTTGACAGCGTATTACGTTTATTGTGCCATCTTGTGCCACGTTAAGTCCTTCACTAAATGAAAGATTGCGATGTAAGGAATAAAAAAATATATAAGACAAAACTGCGAAAAACTGCGCAACTGAGTAAATTGCGCATTAAGTTTGCATCGAGCGCTGCGCGCATTTAGTCTGAGTTAATTGCACTCGTATGTATTGTTTACATGTATGTCAAACACATGTTGTTTGTTAGGGTTGCGAAAAGAGATTTTATTTTTGATGAAGTAGTGTTAATCCTTAATAGATAATGTTGTCCATTAGTTTTATAAATAGCTATTATATTACATACCGGGTGTACCAATAATACTGTGTTTTTTCTAAAAGTTCGAAACACCCTGTGGAATATTCTGGCAACTATAAAATGTTGAAATTAAACCTCGCTTGTAACCTTGGGCTTGCTTAACATTCTGTTTTTCGATTCATTTGCTTATATTGCAAAATAAAAAAGTTAGGTACTATAAAAACTAGCCATGTTTTTCGTCGATAAATCCTCATTTTTTGCTTGGTTTAATAACAAAGCCTACAGTAGGCTATGAGAAATTAACGATTTAATAAATGTCAAATTGTTAATAGTCAAAAAGTGTCTGATTTGTTGTGAAAATTAGTAGATTTATCATTTAAGGCTTCAATTAAGTCCGTAATTTTTTTTGTTGTTTGGCGAAAATGGAACGCGGTACAAGGAATTTGACCGCGATGAGTATGTTCAAGTAGTGAGCTTACATAGTGAAGAACTTAGCTACCATAATATCGGCTCCTTATATTGGTAAAAATTTTTTGCTATGCACGAAAATGCAAGAGCTCACGTTGCACGAACTTTAATCGAATATTTACAACAGGTACATCTTCGGGCTTTTGAATTGGCCACCGCCTACTCTAGATCTTAACCCAATCGAATATTTGTGGGACATAATTGGCAGAAGACTACGACAGCGTTTGCCACCTCCTAGAACCTTACAAGAGGTACAAACAATAGCTCTCGAGATTTAGACTGATAGTGTTAAAGACCAAATAGCAAACCTCATTTGTAATATAAAAGTAATATTTGAACTTAAACAAGTAACGGCACAGATATTTTGAATAATGTATTGTGTTGCTTAATTTTCAAATATCTCGAAAACTTATGGTTTTATTACTAATAATGAATAATATACTCTTCAGCCTTAACGATAAAATCATTGGTCATAGAGATATTTGAAGTTTAAAATTAAGCGGCAAAATACATTAATCAAATATCTGTACCGTTACATGTTTAACTTCAAATATCTCGAAACCTGATGACTTTATCGTTGCGAATGAAGTGTATGTTATTTACATAGATAGTATTGTAGGATCCAAAAATTCTGCTAAAATGGCATTTCCGCCAGTGGCGTAGAATTTGGGAAGGGTCAACCATTCACTGTCCCCTGTCGCACGCCTCTGGTAATAACCAGAAACGTTTGTTTAACATAATTTTATAGGGTGTACAACACCCAGACCTTGTGCCAAGTATGAAAAGGATACGTCGAATAGTTTTAAACCACTGAGCAAACATAGTTATTAAATTGTTAAATAAAACACCCTATAACTCTGTAACGAGCCACATTTTATTTAAGTGATTTGGGTTAAATCCTAATATTTTGAGGTCTAGAATCTAAAAATCAAAGATTTGACATTCTTAATGAAACAACCTGTATAACGATATTTTTTAAGTATTTCACCCCCTAATGAGGGGATGAAAACTAAAAAAATGACTCCTATTATAATATACTCGTTATACGGTATAATAACTCAAATATTCCAAGTTTTCAGCCGGATCACTTTTACAGTTTAAACAAGTTTAGTTTCGATCACGTTTTGACCAATTTTGAACATTGTGCGTTGGTTTAATTTTTTTTAAGCGGCGCACTCCACCTATGATGTTAAATAGATCACTCGCGAGGGGGTTCACATGCGTATTCACTCTATCCCGATATTTTTAACTGTGTCGTTTTATTTCACTTTTGATGGTGGGGACTTCTAAGTCTTTTTCTTTTACTGTATTTGACACGTACCAGGGGGCATTGACTATTATTCTTAAAACCTTATTTTGGAACCTTTGAAGTATTTCTAAGTTTGAATGTGACGCTATGCCCCATAGCTGGATTCCTTATGTCCAGATTGGTTTTAGAATTGATTGATATACAAGTAATTTGTTTTGAAGGGTTAGTTTAGATTTCCTGCCGATAATCCAGTATAGTTGCTGCAGTGTAAGTCCTAGTTGTTTTCGCTTGTTGAATATATGTGTCCGCCATGTGAGCCGTTTGGCTAGGTGCATGCCTAAGTATCTCACGCTATCTGCTTGTACTAATTGGCTGTTATTTAGATTCAATGGTGGACACTGATCTCTTTTCATCGTGAAAGTGACGTGTATTGATTTGGATTCATTCGCTGTTATTTTCCACTTTTTTAGCCATACTCCTATTTTGTTCAGGTTTGTTTGTAGGTTTCTTGTAGCTCCTGCAGGAATGTGATGGGAGGCTTGTATTACTGTATCATCAGCAAATGTTGATACTGTTGTTTGTTCTGTAGTGGGAATGTCTGCCGTGTACAATAAATATAATATTGGGCCCACGGTACTACCCTGTGGTACTCCAGATTCTATGTGGTAGATGTTAGGATATTCAGACTACTGTTTTACTAAGAAAATTAGATCCAGGATAGAGCAGGCCAGAGCCACTTTTAGAAGGATGTCCAAAGTATTATGTAACAGATACCTAAAATTAGGGACGGAGGTTTTTGTCTAAACATGTTTTCGGTTATACCGTTTTTTTTACTTACGGTTTAACCTGGCGGTTTTAATAGGTAAAAAAAACCGGTTATTCCAAAAACCGGTTTTCGGTTTTTTGAATCAATATTCAATACCCAATAGGTTAAAATATTAAATTTGTATTGCACTTTAGTTTGTGATACTCCACATGCCTATTTTTAATATAAAATCCCTAACAGTTTTCGATATATTGCAAAAAATATATTTTCATTTTGAAATTTCTAAGGGCAGCAACTTTTTTATGTGCACTTTTGTACTAAGGTAAGTTAGGTTCAATCGATCTATTTTTGGTCACAGAATATGTGATTTAATTTTTTACCTACCTTTTTGTACCCTTTATAATAAACTAACGCAATGAAAATTTCGGCTCCAAATAATATCAATTAATTGCAAAATACAAATGGTGGTGAAATTAGGTATAAGACTATAAACGTAATAAATTATGAAGCAAATTATACTATAACGTGTAGAGGTATATACTGTTATGCTCTACCTTTTCTATTTATTTAGATTAATTAGCAAATTCCTAATTTTATTGATTATCCAAATTATTTTTATTTATTGCCTATGTAAAGACATAACTAAATTCCATTTAAATTTTCTAATCAATTTTATTATCAGGACTAATTTTGTATTTGATACAATACCTGTAATCTGTGGATTCTAGTATTTCTAGTTGCTTACTTCTTCCAGGGTAGAAACAGGGAAATTGAAAACACTCAAATTCATATAAATGTAATCTATTGTTTTTATCCAATGCCGTGTACATATGATTCAAAAATATTAAAATTTAACTTTGTTGCAACAATTTCTAACTTAATAAATTAAAACTCTAACTCTGATATCTCCTTGTTTTGACAAAATTATTTATTTAATTAATTTCTTATTTCCTCATACTAAATTGAATGAATTTTACTTTTCTTCTTTTGAATTGATTTCTCAAATTTGAAATGACTAACTGCGTTACAAAAAAATTGCTCAATAAACAAGTAAACAAATATGGTCTTGATATAAATAACTCTTCTCCATTCAGACAAATGATTTGACTAACCTTTTATTCTTCACTCCCTCGTTTTCTGGATTGCGCTGTCCTTGATTCTCTCAACACGTACTCTCTGGTTGTTGCGAAAAAGTCCCCCTCGTCAAAACTGCTTCCAAGAAAAACACACAGGACTTGCTCGAATATCTCGTGCACAAACGGATAATAATCAGCTACTCGTTCTAGACAAAACAAAGGAATCTCCCTCGGACCAGGAAAATTAACTCTTCAACCGGTCGACGATTTGGTTTCAACTTGACTCTGCTCGCAAAGGCGGATCACACCACTCTACACTGATTATACACTTTTAAAACTCGACTGCTTTCTTCCGATGTCCATTACACAGTGTCCTTATTTTTCTCTCATATCCATACTCTCACATCCATTACCCCTTCTCCCCATATTTTTCTTCCACTCAACAACAACCTCTCTCAAACTATTTATTTCTTAAGAGACCCAATATTCTTCCACATAACTTTTCCAATTTGTCAAATTCAAGGAAAATCATAATTAGTTATTTTCTACTTTCTACTCTTACAACTAAAATAATACCGTTTGTATACCACATTAAAATACCTTCCCGGAAGGATCTTAAAAACGTTATTGTCCCGTCAACGCTCTCTCCCCTTTCTAATCACCGAAATGTTTTTTTAATATCCCGTCAATTTCGTCGAATAATTATCACTAATCGTTTTAATTTTTCCGAAACACTTGTTTACTAGTAAAATTACATTCTAAACAAATTTGGGCATATACAGGGTGATGAAAAACTATAATTTCATGGTCGTTGATATAAATTTAATTTTTTTGAATTTCCTTAAAAAAACAATTCCACAACAATACATATGAATTATAAAAACAAAAATATAACATCAAAAATGGTAAAACTTATAAAATCAATCTTAAAATTCTGAACTGGATGTATTATTGTCTTCAATTTGCATGTGTATTTTATTTCCGAAAAAAAAAATTCTTTTGCACAACATACACAAAACAATTTTATTATTTTCATTTTTTTAAGTGATTCCAGGGGAATGGTTTTTTTCTCCTGGATTTATAAATATAAGTTTATTCTCGTTTGTGTAGGTATACAAGCAAGACCTGCTTATTCTCAAGTTCATCAAAATAGCCAATTCAGCTTATCACATTTCTTAAACATATTTCAGTGACTGCGAAAGTCAATAACGAATATGTATAAACATTAAACAAATCAAGAATTATTGATGAATTAAGGCAAACAATATATTTTCTTCGAATTCCTTATTTTTTTCAGAAGTAAATTATCCGGATTTCACCGGTTATTATTGTAAAAAGAAAAAACCGGTTATAACCGGGAGAAAAAAACAACCGATAAAACCGGTTATTGCGAACTAAAAAAACCGGTTTTAGGTTATAACCGGTATGTTTTTCCCATCCCTACCTAAAATGGGCATTGAGGATCTGCCTTCTTCGCTGCTACGTCTTCACGGTCTTACTTTATGGTGTCGACTCTTGGACCGTGAATAAAATCGACTTAAATCGTCTTGAGTTTTTCGAAATGTAGTTCTATAAAAGAATTTTAAAAGTTTCTTGGCTGGAAAAGATTAGAATCTTTACAATACTAGAACGTCTCAGCAAGACTATTAAGTTTATAATAAGCATCAAGAAGACAAAGCGGCAGTATTTCGTACATATAATGCTAGGTCCCAAATATAGGTTGTTACAAAATATTATGCAAGGGAAAATAGCAGGCAAACGCAGTCCACGACGAAGAAGAATTTCATGGTTGAAGAACCTGCGCGATTTGTATGGTGCATGCAAGCAAGCAATTTGATTTAACCCGACCTGTGGGAATGTCCACCCTCTCGAAAGAGTACATTCGGGTGTAACAATTCATTGGGACGAGGTGTTTTGACCCGAGTGTAAACAGGGATCACCCCACCTCGCTCCAATGCCCCAGGCCATCCCTTCCCCCCCCCCCATAGCACGCTGATGCGCGATGAGGGCACAACTATCGTAGCCAAATGCTCTTCACAATGGAATCCTGGGTAATAAGATTCCATGTGGTACCCTAATCGAATGCAAAAATCCTAGGCTCAGCGTGATGCGCTCTATGCCTTTATCGTCTTACTTACTTAACCGCGGAACTAAAAATTGCTTGCTTGGGCCCCAAGTCATCGTGCTGAGCCCTATTGGGCTCCGCCCAATGACTTGTTGCTCGAGTTTTTATGTGCTTTTTTATGGTTTTTTATATTTTTTTGGGGGCTTACGCCTTTTTTTTATATATTTTTTGGGGGCTTGCACCCTTATATAATTTTCTATGATTGTCTTACCTTGAAGGTGATCGTGGTGTTGGATCTCCGTATGTAACGCTATCTTCGGCACTTGTTTTTGAGCTACGAACTGACTACTATCACTTTTCAGTTTTGTTCACTTTATTCCACTATTTGCTGTTTCGGTCTTCTGTGCTTCCATCGGTGGAACTCATCATACCTTAGCATCTCTCGCAGTATATGACTTGGGTGGTGCTCTAGTTCCGCGAATTTGACCCTTGCCTTGTCTGTCATGATTTCGGTGACTCTCACCTGTTGGAGTTCTCTGAACAGGAATCTTTCTGCTACGTATCTTGGGACTCTGGCGGCTTCTCTCAAGCTGCTGTTGTGGACCGCTTGAATCTTATTTTTGTGAGTGTTACATGCTTGTCCCCATGCGAGAGATGCGTATGTTAATACCGGTAGTATAATGCTGTTTATCAATCTTAACCTTGTTTTTAGTCTTAGCTTACTTTTTCTGCCTGTAAGTCCTCTTAGTGTTGCTTTCGCTATGTTGGCCTTATGGACTGTGGCTTCTACATGTTTTTGGAAGGTTAATCCTTTGTCCATGATGACTCCTAGGTATTTAGCTTCGTTTTTCCACTCGATGGGGGTGTTCTGTACCGTCAGCTGTTCCTCTGGTTGTTGTCTTCCTTTCTTGTATAGAACCGCTTGTGTCTTTTCCGAGTTGATGGCTATCTTCCATTTTATACTCCATTCCTCTATTTCTTGTAGTGCTGTTTGCAGGTTGGTCACTGCTATATCTACATTTCTGTGTTTGGTCGCTATCGCTGTGTCGTCGGCGTATAGGCTCATAAGGGTACCTGGTGTTCTAGGTACGTCAGCGGTGTATATCGTGTACAGCAGGGGTGACAGGACCGCTCCCTGGGGTACTCCAGCCTCCGGGTTCCCGAGTTTGGACAGGACTTGTCCTATCCGAACCCTGAAACTCAGGCCGCCCAAGTACGACGAGATTAGCCTCGTCATAGCCCCGCTGTACCCGTAGCCCCTCATTTTGTATAGAAGCCCCTTATGCCATACTCTGTCGAACGCTTTGCTTACGTCCAGGAACGCTGCTCCAGTATACTGCCTGTCGTTGAATCCAGCTGCTATGTACTCGGTTAGACTGAGTACTTGTAGCTCGCTGGAGTGCTCTGCTCTGAATCCGAATTGAGCTTCTGGGATAATGTTTAATCTATTTGTTTCCGCTTGCAGTCTGCTAGGAATGATTCTTTCCACTATCTTGCTGATCGCTGGAAGTAAGCTGATTGGCCTGTAGTTCTGCGTGAATGTGTGGTTCTTACCAGGTTTTGGGATCATAATGACGTGGGCCATTTTCCACCTGTTCGGGAATATCTTAAATCTTAGTATCTCGTTCACTATGTTTGTGAAGTACACTATAGCTTTTCTGGGCAAATACTTTAGGGCTCTGTTTGTTATTTCGTCTGGACCAGGTGCTTTTCTCGGTGAACTGTTTCGGATGTGTTCGTTGATTTCTTCCGGTGATGTTGGGGGAATGATGTCCTCTGGGTCTTCTGGTCCTTCTTCTTGTTCTTCGACTTGTTCCAGGAAGTCGTCGTCTTCGTTTTGGTGGAAGTTTAGGTCGCATTCTCTTTCGAGTGTAGCCCTCATCGCCTCTACTTTATCCTCTAGATTTGTATGGTGTTGATACAAGCATGTAATTTAAAGTGGCGGAGAATAAAAGTAAGGCAGCTGTGATGGTAAACATAAAGAAGAAGAATCCTGAATGAGCTTCATATAAAAGACATGCTACTATAAAAAGAAACTGAGTACGTTAGCTACTTAAGCTACATATCCAGAAGAACGGGGACCCTGGAACTATTGAGAGTAGTAAAAAAGGTAGAAGGCCGAAGATTAAGAGGAACGTCTTCAACACGATCGACACGACCAAATAAAGACTCTCACGATAAAATGCCTTCATTAAGTAGTCCATCTAGCGGAGTGGTTCCCAACCTTTTTCAGCTTGAGGCACACTAACTTCAAAACTCGTTCAGCCACGGCACACTTGGGTAAATAATCTCTATATAATCATAATGTATTATGTGATTCTTTTACTATGTTACTTTCTGTTGTTCTGAAGCTATTTCCTTGTGGGATTTTTATAATTAACTATTTTCTATGGGAAATAAGCCACAATTTTACTAAAAAAATGAATTTATTAACGTTTCATTAATTTAACTCGGTAGAATGCAGTAGGATGTGGATACATATACTGAAAGAGGAAGTCAATAGAAAGAAAATACCACGATTAGTAAGTCAATAACATATCGAGTTAGTACAAATTTTATATTTTAGTATTACTTATTGTATATCTATGTATTATTAATATTATTTATAATTTAAACATATTAAAGTCAGAATTTGATATTAGTTTTTTGAAGGTAAGTTAAATGTAAGACCAAATACTTACGATGTCGGGATAGTATCACGAGGTTTTTCCTGGTTTTTCCTCGTGATTTACTATGAAATCTCTAACGCGAGAATTTTACTGTCATCTTTGCATTTGGTTGTCTTTTTAAAGACAGATCACATGCTATGATTTTTTTTTGCGACGGATATTCTTGAGTTGGGATTGATTTCATGTAATCGAATGAACTATCTTTTAGTAAAGTCGTCCCAGGAATGCAACTCATAAATATTGGCGATATCATTTTAAAGTCTTCTACTTTAAAATTTATGATATACGTCTGAATTGCCAATATAAATGAGTCAGATTAAATAAATTATTAGAAGAATTTTTTTACTTAGCAACAACATTTTTGTTTACTTTAGAAGTATTTTGTATTTTGACAACGAAACCCGATTTGGGCTTCGAAACGTTAATAAATTCATTTTTTTAGTAAAATTGTGGCTTATTTCCCATAGAAAATAGTTAATTATGTTATTTTCTTTAAAAATATAATGTAAAATATAATTCATTGAGTTAATGCTGTGCTCATTATGGAAACTTATTAGAAAAATTAAGAAAACAAAATTTTAATGCAATAATTACAAACATATATTTTGTGTTAAAAGAGACGAGTTGATAGTAAAAAATAATGGAGTATAAAACCGTAGTCCGTCTAATTAAAAATGGCGACACCATATCTAATGCGATATTTGTGCATGGTGATCCTCCATTATTAAATCCTTTTTAGTACGTATTGTAGACAAGCACACCCTCAAGTCGTCCTCTAAAGATTTTGGCTGTGAACCAGTTTTGTTCTTGATGGCGTTCATAGATGAGAAAGCAGATTCACAGATATACATAAGAAGTTGAAAACGGTATTATGACATTCATAGCTTCCTTTGTGACCAGTGGAAGAGGGGAATCCAAAATGATGCAACATCTACATTAACTTTGAGTTTCTTCAATTTTGACTGAGCCTCTGCTTTTTCAAATAGTTTATTGTACTTAAAGTCCACGGTCGTTTTTTATATCTATCAGTTCACCCTCTTCATCAGTAGTGAACAAGGCCATGTCAAAAGCCGACTCGATGTATGGATTTTGCACCCAGTCCATTGATGACGTATCGAGGGAAGAAAACATACTTTTTGATATTGTCATTCAGCTTACTAAGACTTAAAAAAAAGGTCTGACAGATTTGGTTCTACATTGCAATTTTTTGTTATTTCAAACATGTTCCAGGTGGTTTGATTTTCAACTATCTTTATCCACAGTAACAGTTTTTGCGGGAAGGAACTGATTTTATTAGTAAAGGTGAGGATGTTTTCTTGGTTTCCCTGTATGCCTTTATTTAAAATATACAATTTCCCAAAAATATCTGCCAAAAACGCAACTTTGTTGCACTAGGTGTCATCACTAATAAAATTGGCATATTCCGACTCTCCAGTAAAAAGTAAAAAATACTAACAGCTCCTCTTTAAGTTCATAGAATATTTGAAGGACACATACGCGAGATAACTATCTTCACTATGTGTGCAACAATAGCTGCGTATCCTCAGAATCCATAGAAGAATATAAACTGTTAGATAATCTCGCTTTTAAAGGCCTACTTTTGATGTAGTTCACTATTTTCGCAACAGTTTGCAAAACGTCATTCAGTTCAGGCATCACTGACATAGAAACAAGTGCTCGTCTGTGTAAAAAACAATTTGTAAAAATAATATCTGGATTTTCCTTTTGGACTAAAGCCAGAAACCCATTTTAAATGTCCTACCATCGCAGGGCAACCGTCTGTGTAAGCACTCAAACAAATCTGCCAAGACAAACCAGTAGTGATAAAATAACTGTTCACTAATTGAAAAATGTTTAGTCCTGTTGTATTTTCAGGGAGGTCTTTACAAAATAAAAACTGCTCAATTACGTTAGATTCGCAGATAAATCTAACGAAAGCAGTTATATCTGTGGATTCGTCCACTTGATTCATAAAAAGTCTGTTTCGTAATTTAAATCAGTTTCTCGATTAATTTTTTTGTCATTACTAAATATCCTTAAAAGCTAACAAAACAGGAATTAAAACCAGTATCCACTACCAATAAAATGGAACTAATTGGTACTACTACAGTATGCTGTCTACCTATCCCTATCTATTATGAACAGAAGTTTTATTCAATGAAAAATACGTTTTCTTCAATAAACAATAGTCGGTAAAAGTTATTATTATGGCGAATTAAAAAACTAAATACTAGTAAAAAAGACCGTAAAATTTCGCGGCACACCTACAGCGACATCAGGGTACACCAGTGGGCCGCGGCACACTGGTTGGGAACCTCTGATATCGCATGATCGCAGCCGATGGAGACAGTAAGCTAACAATATTTTTAGTGTCACCATGACCTGAGAAGTTTTCAAGAAATGAGGAGAATTATTAAGGAATTTAATTTATCCATGATTATAAGAATAAATTTATTGTAATAATGAATGGGTTTGTTTAGGCAATACGTAAAGTATCCTTAACAATAGTAACCTATACTTATTGTACGGTTATAGAGTATATTCCCATAGGTAAGCTGGTTAAGAGTAGATAACGATTTTTCATATGTAATTTAAAGTATTATCTGCATAAATGGCACAAAGAATATTTGCTACGAGAGGTATATGGTTCAAAATGCATACAGTATCACGACTAATAAGTTATGTTCACATACATGTAGAGTACTTACAGTTTTATTCCTTGATGACGTGTCACATCAGAGCTCTGATTGAATTCCATAATCCATTTGGTTCATTTGTAAGGCACTCACTAATACGCTAAATAAATCATCGTCGATAATACTGAGCAGATTGAATTATCTGAGCGGTATAAAACGATAGCAAAAAAAGCCGGTAAAATGCGGCCTTTTTACGAATAGCGGGAGCGTCGATAGATTAGAGATGATTCTCGTTAGGAAGCTTTTGACGATCTGCCCCGGCGAGGGGTTCAAATGCGAGTCTCAACAATAACCTGGAGTTTCCAGAAAGGTTACATAAATACTACTTGAATTTTAAGTAATCAGTAGTACAGGGGCGTAACTAATTATTTTAGTGAGCCGTGTATAATATATTTATTGTACATATTGCCGGGGGCGACAGGCGAGAGAGATGGCCTATATCACCTCGAAGAGAGGGGATTGGCAAAGATGTGCACAACGATAAGAAATGTTTGAAGAAATTAGAGTTTATATACACAAGGGGTAACAACGATAAAATGGAGGAAAACGATAAGTTTTCCCCCTAGGGATAGATTTTAATCTTCCAGGGGAATCACAGCGATTTTCGTAATACCACGAAGAAAATCACCGTGAGTAGTGTGAATCTTGACAGTACGAACTAGACCATCCTTACCAGGCAATACATCTATTACCCTGGCAGTTGGCCATAAGAGTGGAGGAGTACCATCCTCCTTCAACAGAACCAAATCCCCGATCTTGACAGGGTCAGTAGGGTCGGTCCATTTATTTCTTTGCTGCAGGAGGCAAAGATAGTCTTTTTTCCACAATTTCCAAAATTGCTGTTGAATTTTACTAATACGCTGAAAAAGATTCAACCTATTTTCAGGTATCTCTGAAACACTTGGTTCAGGGGGCGCGGTTAAACTTCTTTGAACTAAGAAGTGAGCTGGAGATAGGAAAGCGAAGTCATTGGCGTCAGACGACATCCTAGTGATGGGTCTCGAATTTAGAATAGCCTCGATTTGGCATAATACTGTGTTAAACACTTCAAAGGTGAAGTGGGAATTTCCTATAATTCGATAGAGGTGATGCTTCACACTCTTTATTCCTACCTCATGGAGGCCGAATTGATGGGGGTTGCGGGGAACACCCATCTTGAAAGTTATGGAGTTTTGAGTACAGAATTCCTTAATCTGTTCCGAATTATTTTGATTTAAGAAAAAATCATAGAATTCGCGCATTTCATTTTTTGCCCCATGGAAATTTGTGGCATTGTCGCTCCAAATAATACTGGGCGTGGATCTTCTGGCAATAAACCTTTTCAGAGTAAGAATATAGGCTTCTGCGCTTAATCCTGTGACGAGTTCGATATGAACACATTTAGTGCTCATGCAAATGAAATAGGCTACGTATGCTTTGTAAAGCGGTGCCTTCCTCAAATGTGAGGACTTAATTAAGAAGAACCCCCCATAGTCCACTGAGACGACTTGGAAGGGTCTAGTGGGGAGTACACGATCGGGATGCATATCTGCCATCTGTTGAACAGAATTGGGTGTCATGAATCGGAAACAGTTTACACACTTACGAATTAAGCGTTTAATCTGTCTTAATCCGTCAATTGGCCAGTACTTCATTTTGACATACGAAAGTACTGTTTGCGCGCCTGAATGTAATAACTTATGATGAGCTTGAGTCAAGATTAGTTCTACAACTCGACATTTAGAAGGAAGTAGAATGGGGTGTTTTTGATTATACGATATGGGGGCGTGTCGGAGACGTCCTCCCACACGAATCAGCCCATCATTATGTTGTAGGAAGGGGTTGAGTTTACGAATGGCTTTATTGGTCACGAGTTTAGCATTTTTCAATTCAAGAATCTCTTTTTTAAAGTAGATACTTTGGATATACCTGATGATCGCGTGATCAGCGATCTCCATTTCGGGTGGCGTCAATATATCCGTATCTCGTGGAGAGTTATTTATTTTCTTTTTAATATTACTGATGAATCTAAAAAGATAAGCGACAATTCTTTGAATTTTACGAAAAGAAGAAGATTTAGCGAATAGATTTTCAAAGGTGTCGTTGAGTTCGTGATTTGTTGCTATGTTTGAGACAACTAACTTCCTTAATTCAGGAAGATCATCCTGAAAATGAGGAATTTGATGAAGAGAAAAATCGATGGGATTGTCTCTAATAAAGCTAGGTCCGCATAACCAGTCTTCGGTGGTCTGGGGATTATCAAAGACATTTATCCCTCTGGAAGCGGGGTCAGCGATGTTTTCGTGACTTCTGACGAAATGGAAATCACAAGGAAAAGTTTCCAACAAGGAATTGACCTTTTGAATTCTGTTTTGTACAAAAATGTTCCAAATGTGTTTTTTAGAAAGTATCCAAGACAAGGCAATTGTAGAGTCAGCAAAGAGATGAGATGAAGATATACTCAAATTTTTCTTGAAGATGTGAAAAAGTCTATGAGCCAGAGTGACTCCCAACACTATTCCACAAAGTTCCAATTTGGGGATGGTGAGTTTATTTTTTAGCGGAGAAATTTTGTTTTTAGAAGCGATAAGCCGCGACGATACAGAAAAGTCTGAGTATGTCGCTTTGAGATACACACAAGTGCTGTATATTTTTTCCGATGCGTCGGTGAAAATAATTAATTGAACATCAACAACTTTCTTTTGTAAAAGTAAGCATCGAGGTACCTTGACCTCTTCTATAGTTTTGAATGTCGATAAGAGGTTTTGCCAATTTTTCATAATGATGGGTGAGTCAATGGGTTGATCCCAGTCCAATTTCTGGGACCATATTTCCTGTATCAAGAGCTTAGCGTTCACAAGGACAGGGGATAACCATCCTAGCGGGTCATACAAAGTAGCAATGTAGGAGAGAATAGTACGTTTAGTAACAACATTAGCCAATTTGAAGATAGGAGTTTTAAACGAAAAGTGGTCGCGTTCTGAATCCCAGAATATGCCTAAGACTTTATCAGATCCCGTGAAGTTAAGACTGACTTCAGAGACGGGATTTAAATTGTGTTGAGACAGAAATTCTGAAGAACTGCAGTTCCACTTGTGGAGGAGGAAACCATGGGTTTCTAGCAAAGAAGTTAATTGTTCGAAAAGACAACTTAATTCATGAAGACTGTCAGCACCGCTGATCAGGTCATCCATATAGATAGATTCTTGCAGAACACTAGTAGCAAGTTCGTGGGTATGTTTGTTGTTGTCAGCGATGTGCTTGATAACTCTTTGAGCGATAAATGGGCTACTTGGGAGCCCGAAGGGTAATCTTTGAAATTGATAGCACCGTAAAGGCTGCTGAATATTGTCCCTAAAGAGAAAATTTAACAGAAATGTTTCAGTGGGACAAATGGCGATTTGTAGGAACATAGCCTTGATGTCGCCTACTAGTGCGAATTTAAACTGACGAAACTTAGCGAGAATGTCAAAAAGTTCATGTTGGACGACATAACCTTTGTCTATGACGTCACTGAGGGAGATTCCCGTAGACGATTTATTGTTTGGATCGAAAACTATACGAGTGGAAGTAGTAGAGTTGGATTTGAAAACGGGAAAGTGAGGGAGAAAGTAATTAGGTTTACCTGAGTCATTTAGCATTTTTAACGGCACTTGAATTATTTGTCCGTTATTGAGATATTCCGATATAATGTCCTGATATTTTTCCAATAAATCAGGGTTGAGTTGAAAACGTTTCTCGAGACTGAGAAAACGTCTTTTTGCCGAGAGAAACGAATTTCCCATGTCTATATCTTCGATAGGGAGTTTGAGATTGAGTGTGGACTCATATCGTCCATTGGGGAGAACATTAACATGTTTTACAAAATTAATTTCAGCGGGGTGATCATTAATGAGATCGGTGTTCTGAGGAGCGGCTTCTTCCAGCTCCCAGAATTTTTGTAAATGATCGGATAGTTCCTCGTTGGACACTACCGGCTCATTTACGGCGGAAGGAGTGTTATGAGAACAACAAGTAACGAGAGAGTTTGAATAAAATTCCAAAGCCTTTTTAGTATTTTTCGACTTAAGAGCAAAGTCTGGAACTGACCCTGATATCGTGTACCCGAGTAGAGTGCGTTGAAGAACGGGAAGACCTTTTCCCAAACGAATTATTTCAGGTTGAATGATATCGTTATACAGGTCTGCACCGAGCAGGATACCAATTGGGGATGTTACATGGAACATCGGATCACCTAATGGTATCTCTGAGGGTATGTTTAGTTTGCTCGCCGAAATAGAAATTTGAGGAAGCGGATTTGTTATCTTTGGGAGTACAGAGCACGAGATGTCAAAAGGAACGTCGTTAGCGACAGCGAAAATTGTTGTATCTACAATAGATTGAGACGAGGATGAGGTGGAGTTAATTCCATTGATCCGTAATTTTCCATCTCTAGTGGTGAGTGACAGTTCCTTTACGAGGTCAGCACTAATAAATGAAACCTGTGAGGCCGAGTCTAAAAGTGCCTTTGCGAAGACCCTCTTGCCGCTAGGAGCGACAAGATAGACCTGGAGTGTGCTTAATAACACCAAATGATTATCAAGCGAGGCTGCAGATAGAGCCATTGAATGTGGAGTCGAATTTTGAAGATTAACTTCCGTTTCAGGAGCTCTAACATGTGAGGGCCCCTGTTGTGAATTACCCTGTGTATGGGAGTTATTTGAGATAGCGGTTTTATTATGATTATTTGAGTTGTGTTGGCCAACAGCCGCGGAAGGGTTACTATGACCCGTTTTGTCGAAATGGAGCAACGTGTGATGACGAGATTTACAAACTATGCAAGAGAATTTGGATTTACACTGATCGAGCATGTGAGACCCAAGACAATTAATACAAAATTTATTTTGTTTGACAAAACTAAAACGTTCTTTAGAATTCAACTGCTTGAACTGAGGACAAGAGTAGATCGAGTGAGAGTCGTTGCAATAGGAACATTTCTTAGGACCTAAGCGAGGCGAAAGGTTACTGGTAGAAGTGTCTGAGGCTAGGTGTAAAGAGTGTCTGGAAGTAGTAGTCGATTTTGGTTTTGATTGAGATTGAATATTCTCAAGATGAACAACGCGTGTCTCGATTTCCCCTAGAAAATGGACAAAATCAGGGGTAGCTTGGCTACCACCGGATTGGAACTCAAGAGCCCTAATGGTAGGTGCGTCGAGTTTCTGAGTAGCGATATGTATGAGAAGTAAATGCAAGAGATCTGAAGGGGGCCTATTCAAGTTCAATAGGGCCTTGAAATTATTTGACATGACCGTATGAAAATTTCTTAATTGTGAGTGATTTGCGTTTCCAGAAATAGGAGGCGCATCAAGAATTTGAGAGATGAGAGTTTTGATAAGCGATTTAGAGTTGGCGTACCTTTGTGTCAGGTTATCCCGGGCTATTTTGTAATTGTCACCTGTGAGTGGGATATGCTCGAGAAGCGTCAAAGGCTCGGAAGTTAGAAAACTTTTGAGGTAAATGAGTTTTTCCAGATCACTTAATGTAGTATCAGATCCTATTATTGTATCAAAGGTCTCAATGAATGAATTGTATTCAGTAACTAAGCCACTAAATGGTTTTAACTGAATACGAGGGAGGTTTACTGTTCGTTGCCTAGCCATAGACTGTGAGGTTAGAGAAGAATTAGGGTCAAATTGGAGGGAGGGGGTAGCAGTCACATTAGAACTTTCAATGACCTCTAACCTTTCTTCCAATAGAGAAATTGTATCCAAATATTTATCAAAAACCACAGAGGAATCAGTAGAGGGGGTAGGTTCCTCGGGGATCGTCTCCAGCACATTTTGAGCATCGCGGAAAAGTCCGTAAGAATGTTTGAGTTGTGAAATTATTTCACGAATTTTATATTTGTTTAGAGAATTAAGAGTTGTGGGAACCGAATCAGCCAACTTGGTTATATCAAGTTTTGCGGTGAGCCTCTGTCGGTTATATTTTGATCGGTCAGCCATGTTGCGAGAATGTGAGATTAGATAGATTATTTGCAAATGTCTAAACCTATAAATCGATGCGAAAATGAGAGAATATGTACAATATATTATATATTACACGTTTAATAGTGTGAGATTGGCTTAATAGTATCACCCTGTATGAGCGCAGATTAGTATATGAAATGCAAAACTATAAAATTTCAAAATATATGCAATTTTCCAAAATGGGTATTTTTCAGCAAGTGTGAGACACCCTTAACAAGTATTTAAATTAATTAAATTGAAGGAAAAAACAATTATTTATTTTCTATAGTTTTCTAGAAGTGTAAAATGAGCTTAAGCGAAGCTAAATGTAGCAAAAACTTACAATTTATGCAAGAAAACAAAATTATTTTTAATAATTTTTGTAACCTGTGAACCAGGCTTAATCGGATTCAAAATTATAAATTTAATTTAAATCAAAAGGTTGAACAAACAATGTTAAAATTATAACACCCGTACTATCAGCCAAGAAATGAGTACACTTTTTGTATACTATAAACAGAAAAATATATTTACGAAAATAAAATAATGTAATATATGCAAATATTTTTTCATACAAACAAAACGACTCCTTTATTTGAACAAAGCAAGTAGTTTCTGAAATTGCACGTGTAGACCGGGCTTAACAACCTACCAGCTATTGTAGAGACGTGCTGGGTTAAATACTGAGAATTTGAGTGCAGAAAGAGAGGAATATTTTATTTTTGTGCCGGGGCGGCGTGGCTTGGAAATTTCCAAATGCAACAGAAAGACACTATAAATGAAAAACCGTTATTCTCAGAATAGAGATTATCAAAATATGCAAATACGAAGGACCTTGAGGATTTAATTAATAAATAATTAATATGATACGGCTCGATGGAACAGAAATGTTTAGGCAATACGTAAAGTATCCTTAACAATAGTAACCTATACTTATTGTACGGTTATAGAGTATATTCCCATAGGTAAGCTGGTTAAGAGTAGATAACGATTTTTCATATGTAATTTAAAGTATTATCTGCATAAATGGCACAAAGAATATTTGCTACGAGAGGTATATGGTTCAAAATGCATACAGTATCACGACTAATAAGTTATGTTCACATACATGTAGAGTACTTACAGTTTTATTCCTTGATGACGTGTCACATCAGAGCTCTGATTGAATTCCATAATCCATTTGGTTCATTTGTAAGGCACTCACTAATACGCTAAATAAATCATCGTCGATAATACTGAGCAGATTGAATTATCTGAGCGGTATAAAACGATAGCAAAAAAAGCCGGTAAAATGCGGCCTTTTTACGAATAGCGGGAGCGTCGATAGATTAGAGATGATTCTCGTTAGGAAGCTTTTGACGATCTGCCCCGGCGAGGGGTTCAAATGCGAGTCTCAACAATAACCTGGAGTTTCCAGAAAGGTTACATAAATACTACTTGAATTTTAAGTAATCAGTAGTACAGGGGCGTAACTAATTATTTTAGTGAGCCGTGTATAATATATTTATTGTACAGGGTTGCATATGTGAGTCCATACTAAATAAGTAATGAAATAAAAAACGTTCTCACAATAAATTTATTTACATCGGACCACTGATTTCGCTGTCTATACTTTGCACAACATCTTCAGCATCTTCAGGAATCATGTCATTTACATTTTACCGGGACCTGAAGATGCTGTGCATAGTAAAGACAGCGAAACCGGCCGTCCAATGAAAATAAATTTATTGTGAGAACGTCTTTTATTTCATTACTTATTTTACGTTTTTTACGTTTCGGAAAGTGTCTAGGCCTTTACTCTGTATGATAACGTAGAAAATACTTCGTAGAAAATAATAACGTAGAAAAATAATTCTTCTGTAGGCCTATATTTTGAAGGATTCAATATTAGTTTTGTCGATTTTTTTGGTAATCCTTCAGCAACAAATACTCCTCTATTTTGAAACTCTTTCATGTAACTGTTGTTCCGTAAATTTGATTTAAAATATTTACAGCGACATATTCAACGACATTCATTCTATTCATTCGACAATACTTTTTTCAATTTCAATCTTTTATTGAGCATTTTGCCACCTCTAGACTTTCCCTAAGATACTCATTCAAAATTTCATCCGTTTTCGGTTTTTTTAAGTTAAAGTATTTTAAAATTAAATTAGAATTTTTTAGATTTTTTTAAAACTTGAATTCTTAAAATTTTAGCTTATTTGGTGGCTCACCATTACGTTGCAATAAGGGTAGAAGTCAATCATGACGTGAATATTTTGTTAAACATAAACTATTAATTTTCCAGGCTATTTTCCATGTATATTTATAAGGGTATAATTTATGTTAAATTGAAATTCCAAAACTTCGCCCTCAACTAAGATCAACATAATTATCCGACAAGGAAAGGGAACTTGATAAGCATATGCAAACATTTATAAAACCAAATTAAAAACATGTCTATTCTATTGTTGGACTTATAACTTAAGAGATTTCTTTTATTTGATAAGTAATTTTGGTGAATAAATTCCTACAGAATACTAAAAATGAAATAAATTAAAATGGTATAATAATATCGTGTGGCATTTTTGTCGGGGAGATCCTTTCGGACAGCTTCCGGCGCCATTTACATCTTTAACCGTGTTTCAAGTAACTAGTGTCGATGTACACACTAGCCCAGTGGGACCGACGGCTTAACGTACTCTCTTAGGCACGGTGAAGAGCTCGTATCATTTTTAGAAATGAAAATGGATTGTCTGTGCTGGGGCTCGAACCCGGGCGCTCTGGCTTATGAGACCAGTTGTCGTGCCGCTGCTCTACGGCTGTTCACATATTTACATATTCACATAATTAAAATAATTTCTATCCTTGTGGGATCGGTAGTCACTGGGAACGTTTGCGGGACCGCAAACGTTCGGCCACAATTAGTCTCTTTGTAAAGACAATGAAGTCGACTTTACTAAGCAACAAGACATTTACTGAACATAAAACAATCCAATCTAATCTGATAGCGACTGGTTGACTGAAAAATATTTATTTATTTATTTTTTTTTTATTTGCTAAGTGCTACAATCTGGTCTTTGACCAATGAGTAACTTTTTATCTATCCTATCTTACTAACTACTTAATATCTAAGAGTCTCCCTTTGATGTCTTCTTAGTTGTCTTTATTATTACTGGCGCACTTTTTGATTGCGCACTATCACACAAAGCGCTGCTTTTCACTTTATCACGCACTACACCAACACGTTGCTTGCACACTAGTCGCGCAATGCTCCGCTATTAGCTTTGTCGCACACTACACCAACTCGTGAGGTTTGGTCCTCTTCAGTCTTCTTTTCTGGTTTGAGTTGTCCAGGAGCTGGATGGCCTCAATATTTTCGTGGAGAAGAAGTCTTTTTTCATGACTTTCTGCGTGTTTTCGGATTTCTTTGTCGACGGGCTCCATTCGTAGATCCTTGTGGATATCGTCATTACGGATGTACCAGGGTGCGTTAACTATGCCCCTTAATACTTTGTTTTGAAAAGTTTGTATTATTTTCAAGTTTGTCTTTTTTGTACATCCCCACAGTTGGATACCATACGGCCATACTGGTTTTATAACTTGTTTGTAGATTAGCATCTTGTTATACGTTGACAACCCTGAGTATCTTCCCAGTAGCCACTACAATTTTTTATATTTAATATTTAATTCTTCCTTCTTTTTCTTTACATGGGCTTTCCAGCGAAGCTTCGTGTCTAGGGTTAAGCCCAGGTATTTGGCTGTGTTGGCATACGGAATGTCTTGTCCATTAATTTTTATTGGTGCGTACAGAATTTTTTTATTAGTGAAATCAACATGTACTGATTTGCTTTCATTCAATGTAATCTTCCACGTTTTAGTCCATTTTTGGAATGTGCTTATCGCATTTTGTAGTTTATTGGCTGTTTCTACGTTATCTTTACCTACTGCTAATATGGCGGTGTCGTCGGCAAAGGTAGCTAAACAGTAGTTATCGAATTCTGGTAGATCACATGTATAAAGGAGATATAGGACCGGGCCCAATACGCTACCCTGGGGGACTCCGGCTTTTATTTCTTTAAGTTCAGAATAAGCATCATCTTGCTTGATTCTGAAATATATATCAGTTAAGTACGATTTAATTATGTCTGTGTATGATTTTGGAAGAATAGTCTCTAATTTATGAAATAGTCCTTCATGCCAAACTCTGTCAAATGCCTGGGCAACATCTAAGAATAAAGCTGAACAAACTTTTCTTTCCTCTAGTGCATTTTCTATAATATCGGTGACTCTGTGGAGTTGGTCTATAGTTGAGTGTTTTTGCCTAAAACCAAACTGGTGATTTGGAATTAATTTTTTGTTTACTATAATTGGTTGCAATCTTCTGAGGAGAAGTTTTTCAAATAATTTAGACATTGTGGGTAGCAGTGATATTGGTCTACAGGGTGGTGAATCGGAAAACGGGCCATAGGAAACTCAATGTAAAATTTTAAACTGTTGAATTCCTGCTTCCCTAATTATGTTACATCAAAAGTCATGAGAAGTTATTTGTAGAGGATTGAAATCTGTATTAAAAACAGAAGTTAAAATAATTGTTCTACGATTTAAACACATTCCAAAATTTTGAAAAATATAATGTTTTTACCGCAGTAGGTATGTGTGGGCATGTTAGGCCACACGTTACTATTTAACTGACAGTGAGCACACTATTGACTGAAGAAAATATCTTTATTATTCATACTTTCTCCTTAATTCAGGGTATCTGATCAACTTTGTTGTGTTTTAAACAATAAATGATAAAATAAATAAAGGATTTGACAGTTCAAATTGTTAATATAATAAATTCATTGTCACCGAAAGCAATCTTATACACATTATTGCACTGTGTGTGGCGTAACTTTGGCGTATTTATCTGAAAATTGTATTATATTTTTACAAAATTTTGAACAATTATTGTTCGTAGAACAATATTAACAGTTGTTTTCAATACAGATTTCAATTCTGTACAAATAGTTTCTTATGACTTTTGATGTAAAATAATTAGGGAAGCAGGAATTCAACAGTTTACAATTTTACATTGAGTTTTCTATGGCCCGTGTTCCAATTCACCACCCGGTATAGGAAGAGGTTATATGTGGTGGTTTGCCTGGTTTTGGTATCATTACTATTTCCGCCACTTTCCACAATGAAGGAATATATTTTAATCTGATCGCAGCATTAATTAAATAGGTCAACTTGACAATTGCTTTTCTTGGGAGCTGTTTTAATATTTGTCCTGTTATTAAATCAAAGCCAGGAGCTTTTCTCGGGTTTAAATTATACTTGATTTCTTTTATTACTTCTTCTACAGTTACTGGCATTATGTTCTCTTCTTCTTGCAAATGGTTGATCTGTAATGCTTCTTCTTCTTGTTGTTGTTGATGCGGTTGAAATATTTTTTCTAGATGTGTAGCAGAGCATTCTGCTTTTTGTTCGCTGCTTCTAGCCCAAGTGCCGTCTTCTTTTTTTATGGGTGGTATTGGCATCATTGGTCTTTTTAATCCATTGGTTACCTTCCATAGTGAGTATTCTGTGGATCTTTCATTCGTTAGGTTGTTTAAGTATGTCCTAATGGATTCTTCTTTAAATCCTTTTATCTCTCTTTTTAGTTGTTGGGTGAGATTATTTACAATTGTTTTATCTTGAGGAGCTCTACTTTGGAACCATTTTCGTCTTGCTTTCCGTTTTTCGTATACCAGCTTTCTAATTTCTGCCGGGTAGTTGCATCCTTTTAGGCGTCTTTTGATGTCTGGAGTACATTCCCAAGATATTCTTTGGATGTCTTTATTGAATTGGTCAACTTCTTTTTCAATGTCTTTTACGGTTCTAAGAGAAACGTTTAAATTAATTGTCGATTAATTAATTGAAAAATATGTATGCCACTAAAAATACTCCTACGAAACTGTTCAATATTTTGAGTTAGAACATATTCTATGTTATTGATACTTTCATGACTACTTTATAAAACCATTTTGATTATATAATAGAACTACAAAATTCCATTTGCAGTTAAAATTTGTGCTACACTTGAGAGCAAAGTAATCGACGCAAAAGTAAAATAAGTTATATTTGTTAACTACGTCGTTTGGCACGTGTCTATCCACATATTGGTAATACTTGAAGTAAAATATGGTCAACAGAAGTAATTTTTATATCAATGAAACCAAGATTTCTAAAGTTAGTAACTAAAGACCATAACTAAGACCTATAAGACCATATGTTATTAATGAAAGTCATTATATAATGTACACCTGGTTCCAAAAAAAAACTGATACGACTCTTGACGCGTACTTTGTAGAAAATTGAGCAGTGTATTTTGAAGGATAAATACTTAATATTTACATACTGTCAATGTCACTGCCAAATCTTAAAATTTGTCAGATAGTTTATTCTGTTCCACAGTTATTAGACTTTATTATTAATCTTTTTTATTAATACTTTCTCCGAAACTGAGGGTATCTTATCAACTGTATTGTTTTTAAACAATAGATGATAAAATAAAAATATTGACAGTTCAAAAATGTGAACATTATTGCATTGTGTGTGGCCTAAGTTTGGGCTGAAAACTGAAATGTATTACACTTTTACAAAATTTTGGAATGTTTAATTACGTAGACCAATTTTAACAGTTGTTTTCAATACAGATTTGAATCATCTACAAATAGTTTCTAATGTCTTTTGATGTCAAATAATTAGGGAAGCTGGAATTCAACAGTTTAGAATTTTACATTGAGTTAATGCAAAATTGTGACGCATGTCAAAATTCTCAATGTATTTTAATTGTATTCATTTTTTTTGAATCCTGAGAAAGCTAATAAATAGTTTTGAAAAATTTAAACTCAGAATGAAAGACTACATTATTACCGAGGGCTGAAAGTCCCTGAAAACTTCTATAATATTTATTTTAATAAGTTACAGGGCTGAAAATAAAAAAAAAGTGTGATATTTAATTTCAAATATTTTATTCAATAGAAACTGCTTGTTTATTCTAAGGGGCTTTCCGCCCTCGGTAATAATGTAATCTTTCATTCTGCGTTTAAATTTTTCTAAAATACTTATTAGTTTTTTCATGAATCAGTTGTTTGTTGTTTGTTTATTTTATTATTTGTCTGTCATAATAAATATAATGTCAGATCAATCAAATACACTGCTCAACATGATGAAATCTTACTAAGAGTCGTATCAGTTTTTTTAGGAACCGGCTGTACATAAAAGTAAAGTAACATAAAAAATCAAAACTAATAATACTTATTTATGTACCAAGTCAGTAAAGTGACTCTTTATCGAACGAGTCTGATATTATGAGCCGAACGAGCCTAGCGAGCGAGGCGAATACCATACGAGTTCGATAAAGAGTCTTTACTGACGTGATGCATACAAAATTTTATCGCCAATCATAAAAAATATTAACACTTACTTAATTACATCCTAATGAAAAAAGAGTGTGTGTACTTGGTACGCACGTAAGACTACTTCTATTATTATGATTTCAACGAAATAAATATGTTTTAAACAGTTTAATCGTATTTTTATTTAAATATTAAACCAATTTTAACACTTAGAATAAAATACCAAAAATTAAAAATACCGTTAATATTTACGTTATGTTTATGAAGTATAGCCTAACGTAGCACAGTTGCTTTTCCCTTGATGAATAGTAGAAAATCGAAATAAATATATTTGCTAACAAATTATCATTAATATCTGTCACCGTCCTATATACATACAATCCAATTAACAAAAATACTATTTCATAATAGTGTATTTGCATTAATACAAAACTTAAAATATTTAAGAATTTTATTAATTTTAGACGAAATAAAAATTTCGTGTGACAGTAATGACGAGGACAGAAAGCTTTTGCATGATGGCCGATTTCGATGTTTAATCGATAGTTGTTATCAATATTGAATAAGTACCTAATTACTAAATCTGTAAAGGTTTGATTTATGTGTTTTGAATATAATTGCAAAATACTACAGAATTTCAATTTCTGACATAAATTTAATTAATAATAACGTAAATTTTGTACAATATTTTTAATAATTAAAGTAAATAAATTTTAAGTTCACTCAAATAAATAATCGATTACTGCCATCGACCACTTACATTCAATCTCAGTTTATTTTGATTAATCGCGGCAGGTAAAGTAAAATTCTCCTTTCAGTACAATAAAGTGTTATTTTACTGCCGCAAATGGCGTCAAATGAGTACAATAATGAATGACTTTAGTGACGGTAGGCGATAAAGAGTATTTCCTCCTCTGCGAACACTTTCCATCTTTATGTTACACTTTCCATGCTAGATATTAACGACCTTAAGTTTTTGACTGATTGCTGAAGAATCGCTTCCCACTCTTTATCTTATGCAGTTTTTAGCTTCGCCACTGTCGTTGGTGCTGGATTACGGACCCGAACCTTGCCTTTGAGTTCATCCCATATGTGCTCGATGGGATTCATGTCCTCACTGAATGCAAGCCAATCCATTGTTGTTATTTTGGTGTTGGCTAGGTAATCATTCGTAATCCGTTATGAGTGTTATCGTGCATTAGCCTGAAGCCCTCGCTTCTGTAACCATTGTACGGAACAACATGGTCTTACGGAATAAGCACCATAACAGACGGACGACTGTGGCCGGCCACTCTGTAGATCCACAAAAGTAGTTTACCGTGGATCCTTATGCGAGCGACTGTGGCCGGCCACAGTCGCTCGTCTGGGGTGCAACGTCCACTTCACATAAGAACCCACAGCCACAGCCAATCATCGGAAACTACTTTGTGAATCCACAGAGTGGCCCGTCTGTTTTTGCCCTAACCGTTTTTGTCTTACAGAAAAACAAAAAAATACAAAATATTCAGAATAGTAAAGCCGACTTTTTTTATTGTTTAAGATTTTTGGCATCTAACAATTTTTAAGTTATTTTGAAAAAAAACATTTTTTTCAAAATTAAAATTTTTAAAAATTTTACTTTAAAACCAATTTTTTTCAAAAATAAGCACTTTGAATCGATGAAACTTACAGAACATATAAACATAAGTAAAGTAACTTGTCCTAGACGAGAAGAAGCAAGTGACCCTGTCTTATTCCTACCTTAACTCCTGAATACAATAATTACAATATTAACAACCACCTTTACTGTAACGTTTCTTTATCTTTCTTATTTTTGTGTTGTTTTATATTTTTGAAATGTTTTTAGTTTTTAAAAATATACTTATTGTGACTGGCTGAGTGGCGACAGCCCATGCCAAAAAAGAAAAAAAAAAAGTAACTTGTGAAGCGGTAACGATTAATTTCATTTAAGTTGTTAATTGGTGGGTGATCTTCCTAATTTTTTTGCCAAAACAAAAGGGACCAACTTTATTTTGAGCGTAACTTGCTTACATTTGATACTAGAATTTTTTTTATAAAAACAGAAATAAAGCTTTTTTAAACACTTTAAAAAATATGAAATGTGTTTTCCCCAAGAATGCTTCATTATTTGGATATTTCACATTGAATTATTCTATTTGGAATTTTTCGAATATAACCCTTTTTTTCATTAGCTATAACTCTGCTTTTGCTAGGTATAGAGACATAATATATACACCGTTTTTTCCACTTTTTTATAGGCTATAGTTTTGCTAAGGATATTTTTTTCCACAAAATGCTTACGTTTTGAGTTATTTGCTAAAAACCGTAATGAACATAATATTCACTTGCAAATAACTCGAAAAATATTGATTTGGTGAAAAAACTCGATAGAACAAAAGTTGCTTAAAATTAGTCAGTTTACCCATTTCGGGACTTATCTTGGACATATATTTTTTCACCCCCGAGATGGGGTGAAACTCACCCCCACGGCAAAAGCACACATCGGCACTATATCACTTTTTTTCTTTGATATGTTAGCTATACGTATGCCAAATTTTATGTCAATCCAGGCGGTTCTTTAGAATTTACAGGAAAAGCTGTGAAATAATGTACTAATAAAATAAAATTGATTTATGAAAATTACATTTATACGTAAAATTATTAATTAAATTCTACATTTAACATATATTTTTTTATAAATTAAAAATTAGTAAGGCGGTCATTTTGTAGTTCTTTCAAATCTATAAAGTTTTTTCTCAAAATCACTTTCCTATCGTACATTTTCACAACGGTATCTGTACTTTGCAGTTTGATATAAGTATCTAATTGAAAATCTCGAAGAACATGAATCAACTGGTTAAAATTTGAATGTGTATTGTAAAATGAAGCATTATAGCGAGAGTGAAAAGACTCACATGCATTTCTTGTCCTTTGTTAAGACGAAGAATTTTCAGCTCAAATGTGAGGAGGAAATGTTGTTGATTCTTTAATATAGGTTTCAACTAAATAGTCACTAAACTTAACCACTCTTTCATCTTCTGGTTGAATTACAACAAGACCTACGGCAAAGCAATCACCAGCGGCCTCTGCTTTAAGAAAGAGTAAACCAAATATATGAGTAAGATATTTAGTTGTATCTGTTTCTGCACCGTTTTTAACTGATATTCGATATCAACTGGGTTTGTGTAAACAACTTGTTATTCGCAAACAACTTGGTTTTGCCGAGATATTTTGAACTGCGTTAATTTTCACCAAATTACTTTAAGTTTGTCTGTTAAGAACATCTTTATTTTATGGATAAAAGTATTATTTGGCAACAATGTTTAAATTTCAGAAAACTAACATCATAAAATAATAAAAATGTGTACCATTTTTATTCGGTTGCAATGCGAAGGCAAACCAATCTTACTTTTTAATTAGAATACGGAGTGCAGTCCAGTTCCTTTAACCGCGATTTTTTGCTCTTATTGGAGCTGTATCAGAAGGAACGTAGGCACTGTTCTCCATACTCCACAACTAAATTGCATCGAGAGGTTTTCCCACACATCGCAACCAAAGTGATGATAATAGGTGGCAAGCGCCATCTGGCAATTGAAAGACGAAGCAAGTTTTCAATCCTAATAGTAAATTAATAATATTGAAAAATATTAAAAATCACTAAAAGATTTTTAAATTGAAAACTTATTGGTACATTTTCATGGTAACACCTCCAAGACTTCTATAATTTGCAAGTCATATGGAGGCTGCAGTAAAGACGAAAGGGAAGGAATTCTACACCTTGCAATTCCTTCCCTTTCGTCTTTACTGCAGCATCCATATGACTTGCAAATTATAGAAGTCTTGGAGGTGTTACCATGAAAATGTACCAATAAGTTTTCAATTTAAAAATCTTTTAGTGATTTTTAATATTTTTCAATATTATTAATTTACTATTAGGATTGAAAACTTGCTTCGTCTTTCAATTACCAGATGGCGCTTGCCACCTATTATCATCACTTTGGTTCCGATGTGTGGGAAAACCTCTCGATGCAATTTAGTTGGAGTATGGAGAACAGTGCCTACGTTCCTTCTGATGAAGCTCCAATAAGAGCAGAAAATCGCGGTTAAAGGAACTTGACTGCACTCCGTATTCTAATTAAAAAGTAAGATTGGTTTGCCTTCGCATTGCAACCGAATAAAAATGGTACACATTTTTATTATTTTTCGTATTACTCCGTAGAGTAACCAGGTGCATTTTTCAGTTGGAACTTTGCCGGCTGCAGACGGGGGATGTGAATTGCAAGGTGTAGAATTCCTTCCCTTTCGTCTTTACTGCAGCATCCATATGACTTGCAAATTATAGAAGTCTTGGAGGTGTTACCATGAAAATGTACCAATAAGTTTTCAGTTTAAAAATCTTTTAGTGAGTTTTAATATTTTTCAATATTATTAATTTACTATTAGGATTGAAAACTTGCTTCGTCCTAAAAACAACATCCTTTAATCATCCTTATTGTAAAAACGCTCGGGAGCGAATTCGAATAGTATCGGGAGTGAACTCGACTAATAAAATAACTACCTGCTCAAGACGGGAGTGAACTAAAAGGTGCCCCGTAATGTAACGATCCGCTGTCAAATCCCCTCCACGACCACCATCGGGCACGAACGCAAGCTCTGTTTTTCATTATAAAGATATACCACCCCAAGACATACACGAACCACCTACATAGCTCACTGTAGCACTGAGAAAATGGTTTTTCGGGCATTCGATAGACGCGTCGTCTTCTGCCATTGCTTTACAAGCAAATTCGACTGTCATCAAGTCATCACAGAATAAAACTCTGCTCCATTAACCAAGGTCCCAATTGATATGTACGTGGGCAAACTGAAGTCGAGTTTGTTTCTGACGTGCGTTGAATTTGGACCCTGTGTTTGTTTGTCTGAGAGTCAAAACTGCAGCCTTAAGTTTTCTCCTAACTATCCACTGAGCTACGGTAACATATTGAACAAGCTTAACTCGTGTCAGGTTTTCGCAAGGCATTCAGGACAATGAATCGATCATCCTTATCTGTCATTATACGTCGCAGATCCGAACCTATTCGTCGATCGTAGCTACCGGTCTTCTGGTATCGACGGTATGCCCTTTAGACTGCAGACTGCGTCATAGGGAGGCGACGGGCCACAGTTCTCAGACTGTAACTCTCTAGAAATTATGCAGTTACCTAGGCCGCTCTCATTGATGAAGTATCCATTTTATAAAATATTCGCTTACTCCACTTCGAAGTGTAGTGATACAGATCAACGTTAGAAAAGTGAATGAGACGAACACCGGCAAATTCATAGAGGTCAACATTGCGTAGAATATTCCCCTTACAATGTTTGCTGCATTCTCTAAGCCATACAGAAGTAGGCAAATTTTACATGTTGTCAATTTGCACAAAACACTTATTTTTTGGAAGCTTTATAAATAATAGACAATATTTTTTTGCATTAGTTGTTTTAATTCAAAGAACGCAACTACGCAACATGAATTTACTAAGCATAAACTACAGTTCATTAAGTGAGTAAAGAACGCAACATGAATTTACTAAGCATAAACTATAATTCATTAAATGAGTCGACTTTTTCGGTCGCAAGTATATATCCAAGTCCAAATACATGACGAAATTATCTCACCTAATTTCTAAACAACATATAACATCCCTATTTTTTGTCACCGTATTTACTTTAACAACACTCTTATAACATAAACCCATCGTCTGTACGTCAATGTTTCAGACGGATCCTTTCGGATTAAGCGTTAAACCCTTGAGACCCGAAGATCGAGCCGGTATTAGAAGGGTCAGATGCTGAATCTTGTAGCTGCCACACTGGTGGCTATATCTCGAATGATACGGGTATGTGCCTCCGTCGTTAGTATTTGGATTCATGAAGATTTTAGCTTTTGGAGCGAAAAAGTTAACGGGTCGACTCGACGTTGCATATTTTTAGATACCTTAATCTTAATAACGTTAATTTAAGACGGAATTAGACAAATACTCTGGGATAATTAGCAAAATACAAGGAAAAGTTATTTACCAGCAATCTTATTGCTGGAATCGAATCTTATGATTGTATATATTAATAATATAAGTATGCAAAGTCCGCAGATAGTGTGCTACCTTTGTTATAAACAAACTGGCGCCCGAAAATCGTGTTTTTTTTTTCAATTTTTCTCCATAACTCCAAAGATTTTAACTTTACACCAAAAACACTCAAATAAAAATTTACCGTAATTAAATTTTGCACAGAGACGTGTTTTTCTTTATTTACTTCGACGAAAATTTTTCCCGGAAAATGCTGGTATTTCCAACAAAATTTTTAATTTTCAATTAAAATTTTAGATAAGAAATTGTTTATCAATAATTAAATAACTTGGTAATACAAAATCTCTTTTCGTATAGATTAAAACTCCAGAAGCCGATGGAATGTGAATGAACAGTTTAGCCACAATTGAATTGTTAATTAAAAATTTACGGTCGCTATAATAAAAACAATAATTATGATACTTAAGAATAACTATAATTTGTGTATAAAAAGACACTGTACCTATATAATAATGCACTTTACAAAATTGAAATTTTACTATTTAGGCGGCTTCAGGAATATTTCAAAATTATAAACAATTTTTGCCATATAAACAAATAGAATATCTCGGGAAATATTAAATTAAATTAAATCATGAAAACGGCAGTGGAAAAAAAGCGGCAGGACGCTTCTTTAAAAAAAAACGTTTAATTTTAATGAGTGGTTCCTAAGATACAACCGGTCAAAGTTGACCGGCATTTACGGCAAAGGTATAAACATTAGGATCATCATTTCTGAACCATCACCTTTTTATTTTTGTCCTCTTTCTCGACACTAATTTTCAAATCTTTAAAGTACTCATAACATAAATTTTTATAATAAAAACTATCGATATTACGAGTGAAAATTGCCAAAAATAGCAAAATTCCAATAAAAAATTAGGTTGAGGAAAAAGTAATCTCCAAGTTCAAAATCGGTATACGTTAAATAAATGCATTTTCTCGGTTTCCCATGGAGCAATTTTCTTCATTCTTTTTTTGTTCCCAAGTAACTCGAGTAGAGCCATCTAACTAATGCATTATTCAATGTCAAACTTTCTTTTGTTTTGTTATAATAGAGTAATTCATTTATAAGAAAAGAAAACTACATATTTTCCCTAGTTGTAGACTTTTTTTAGATAAACTTACTACAAGTGTACCTTTTAACGTTAAAAACACAAATATTCTTATTTGAAAGCTGTATAATTATTTAAACAATCTTTATTTAAACAAATTAAAAATTTTTGTTAAAATAAATAAATTAATTTATTATAACAAAACAAAAGCAACTTTGACATTTAATAATACGTTAGTTCGATGACTGTACTCGAGTTACGTGGGAAAAAAACAGAATGAAAAAAATTGCTCCATGGGAAGACGAGAAAATGCATTTTTTTAAGGTATACTCTCCGAGCTTCGCTGGTATCGCCACCTACCTACAGTATTACTAGTATAACTTTTACCGGAAATTTATCTGGAAAGAAAAAAGTGTTGCCAATCGTCTGTGAGTTTCGCTGGTATGGCTGGTATCGCCATTTAACGGTTGACTAGTGTTCCTATTTCGGCCGGAATTTTAAAGAGGACAGTAGAAAAGTAAATAATAGTTGTTTCAAACTTATTATTTATTTCTTATCGTGTAATATTTACAACGTAAATAAGTAATTGGACTGTCATCGATAATTAATATCAGTAAGTACAGAATTTATTATTCATTATGATTATTTTTATGATTTTGCTTATCGTTTTGACATTTATGTTGACAACTAATATTAGAAAAAATTATTCTGCAAAAAAGTATAATAATTTAATATAATTATAGTGTAATACTTCTTAAATATTAACTTATGCATTTATTGCACCTCAATAATTAATTAATTATCAGCGTAAACGTAAAATTGTGTTTACTTATTTTTTCTTATTGCATCAATTAATTTTTGTCGTTGAGTCACCTTATGCTTAGCGACAGGAAAGTTGTAGAATACACAGTAACTATTGTAACCAGTACTTCGACACTCTTTAAGAGGAAACAGTAGCGACCAACAGGTAGCGAAAACGCGTTCCAAGATTGCGGCTGTAATTTTGAATATTTTTTCGAGATATTTGGCACACGTATTCGTAATATAATAAAGAATGGCGGTACAGAGCCCAATCTGAAAAATATATTAACATGTGGAAATTACTCTGCAATTAAATACAATATTAAAGAAACGAGCCTGTACCGCCATTGTGTCATTTTGGAACTACTAAAATGTTTTATTTCATTAGTAGTTATTTATGAAACAGTTCGTGAAGTATGCTTTTTGCGAACGCACGCGATAGTTAGAGCACGAGCGACATCGGAGCGAGTGCTATACATCGCGTAAGTTCGCAAAAAGTACTTCACGCACAGTTTCATACAATATTTTATCTATCATGAACAAATAAAAAAACTGTAACTCTTCGTCACTGGAATTTATTTCTATTCTATAATTTTTAGAACTTTGACATTTAAAAATTCATTAAAAAACTTCTTCGTTAAAAAACGTCAAATTAAAACTACTTTCAAATCACAAATCTGTCAAAACTTTTGTCGTAATTTATTCCTCATTATTTCATCACCATGACAACGCGAAAGTTAAGAATATTTGATTATATGAAAGTATGTCAAAAACAGTGCGAAAAAGTAAGTCCCATTTAAAATACATTGTTACTTCACGCATACTTTAAACACTTCACGCACTGCTATCTATAATGACAATTTTCACAAACTAAAAACTCATACATAATATGACATAGAGTAGATAATAGTATATTACATACCTAGCGGGAAAGTACTCTATTTCAGCCGAGCGGCAAGGTAGTTTACCGAGGTGCGAAGCACCGAGGTAAACTACAGACGCCAGGCTAGAATGAGTTCCCGCGAGGTTTGTATACTATTTTACTCACAATCGGTTAGTAGTCTATGGATTTCTAATACTCAAAATCTACCAATAATAATTTCGTTTCAAATATCTGTATCCATTTTCATTATGTGATAAGATGAATTATTTTAAGTAACCTGTGAGATCGTTGCTAGGTAACAAAACAAGTTTGTTGAATCTGACATTTAGGCGATACACGACGCCATTAATTGTACATATAATCAAATTGTGTTTATTTTACAAAAATGTCTGATAGTGAATTTGGATATACGCCACCAGAACTGCAGGTAGCTTCAGAGAGAGCTACTGAAGGAATAATTCCTGAAAAAATCAGGGAGAGGTATGAAAATACCTATGAACTATACAGTAATTGGTACATATATATACATTTGCAGGTAGAAAAGTGACAGATGCTAGCCGGGAAAGTACTTTCCCGGGTAGCTGGGAAAGTAAGGTAAGTAATAAGTCGCTTCCTGATTACTTTAAAGGTTAGAAATCCATAAATTACTAACCGATTGTGAGTAAAATATTTTTAGCTACTCATTTTGGGATTAAAATTTGTGTTTTAGTACAACGCAACTTTTTTGGCCTCAGGTGTTGTTATTTTACAGAAAGAAAATGTTTGGCCCACCCTATTGAAAATGTTGTTCAAAATATGTCAAAATAAATATATTAATGGCCAGAATTTGTCGTTCAAAGTGATGAATAACAACGACAGTCTAAATATGATAAACGATTTGATAAATCATAAATGTGTCAATTAATTGTAAATGTCCTCTAAAATGTTTAAATTATTGATCGTAAAAAATGAAAGCTGGTTTTTAAGAACAAACGATATTAATTATTATCATATTCTTGTTTACCTTTATCCTCCCTGGACACCCGATACTCCAGAGATATTCACCTACGTCATAATTGTACACAGCAACACCGAAAACTCCCAAACACAAAATAAAAGAAGGTGACGTACATGACAGTCACCCTGAGCACTACTAGGTACTCTGATGGTGGGTATTCATATCATATTTTGGGTTAAACAAAACCCCCGAGTAATCTGATTGCATCAATTGTGCCTAAAACTCTCAAAAGTCCAGAAGATGATGTGTCTTAGCAATTAAGTACCCTGGGCACTAGGTACGTCGAGAGTTGGTTCTAATGTCATTTTCGTATTAAGCAACCCCAGAAACCACCAAGCAATCTAATTGCACCAATTTAGTGTCAAAAATCCTCGAAACCCCAAAGATGACGTGTCTTAACACGTTGACGGACAGTGCGTTAATGGTATAAGCAAGTGCTGTGACACTATATCTATTTTGCAAAGTAGAATAGGGAAAATGCAACGTCTATAGACGCTGTGTTACATAACATCAATGGAAATTAGACGTCTATAGATGTTCTGTCCGTCAACGTGTTAACAGTAACTCTGAGCACCAGGTGCTCCGAAAAACCACCGCGTAACAAAATCTGTCCCTTATACTCTGGGCTAATTAGCAAAATTCATGGAAAAGTTATTTACCAGCAATTTTATTGCTGGAATCAAATTATAAGATCCTATGTATTAATAATATAGGTATGCAAAGTCCGCAGATAGTGTGCTACTTTTTTTATAAACAAAATGGCGCCGGCAAATCGTATTTTTTTCAATTATTGCTCTATAACTCCGAAGATTTTAACTCTACAACAAAAACACCCAAATAAAAATTCACCGCAATTAAATTCTGTATAGAGATATGTTTTTCACGATTTGCTCCGACGAAAATTTTCCTCGGAAAATGCGGGTTTTCCTAACAAAAACTATAATTTTCAAATAAAGTTTTAGGTAAGTAATTATTAATCAATAATTAAATAACTTAGTGACATCAAAGATTTCTTGGTATAGATTGTAATTCCAGAAGCCGGTGAAAATTAAATGAATATTTTAGCAACAATTCAATTGTAAATTAACAATTTACGATCGCAATAATAACCAAAATAATCATGATACATTGATCAAACTTATAAAGATTATAAAGATGAGATGCTTGTTTAATATTTTATCGACAAAATATAAATTTTTCTTTTTTTTTGCATAATCTTTAAATTTTGAAAAAAAAAATAGTTATAATACGTTGGTCTAATTAGTAAAGTACAAAGAAAGGTTATTTACCAGCAATTTTATTGCTTTAATCGAATTATAAGATCCTATATATTATTAATATAGGTATGCAAAGTCCACAGATAGTGTGCTACTTTTTTTATAAACAAAATGGCGCCGACAAATCGTATTTTTTTCAATTATTGCTCTATAACTCCGAAGATTTTAACTTCACACCAAAAATACTCAAATAAAAATTCACCCCAATTTAATTCTACATACAGACATGTTTTTCCCGATTTGCTCCGACGAAAATTTTCCTCGGAAAATGTGGGTTTTCCCAACAAAATCTCCAATTTTCAAATAAATTTTTTGGGCCAGTAATTATTTATCAATAATTATATAGCTTGGTGAAATAAAAGCTTTCTTGATATAGATTATAAATTCAGAAGCCGGTTAAAATGAAACGAATATTTTAGCAACAATTCAATTGTTAATTAACAATTGACAGTCGCAATAACAACCAAAATATTCATGAGACATTGATCAAACTTAGAAAGTTTATAAAGGTGTGATGCCTATTTAATATTTTGTCGACAAAATATAAATTTTTCATTTTTTTGCATAATCTTTAAATGTTTAAAAAAATTGTTATAAACAAATTAACATTTCTTAGAAATTGTTTATTATATTCTAATTTTAAAAAATACTTAAACTGCATATTTCATAGGTCTTGAAAATGAATGCTTTAAAAAAATTTTCCAACCATTTGCAAAAAAGTTAGGAAACAGCAAAATAAATATACGATATCTCCATTCTTTATAATTTGTTTTAATTGTTTCAAAGCTTAAAAGTGAGTCTATGGTACAATCTAATTACTCACAAAGAATGTCAAAAATTAGTGCAATGGTTATATTTTAATCAAAGATTAAAAATACTTTTTTTGTAATTTTTAGCGCGAAAGTAGGCGTGATACAAAGCCGCGGATAAAATGTTCACTCGAAGCGACTGACACGCTTAAACTCGCGCGAGTTGTGTATGTGGGCGGGTAGCTACGGTACTGTATTATTCTACTTTCGCGCGTGTAAATTCCAAAAAAATATATTTATAATCTTTAATTAAAATATAACCATTAACCTGATAATCGATATTGTTTTATAAATAATTAGCTTGTACTTTAAACTCACTTCTACGCTTTGAAAGAATTAAAAAAAAATATTAACACCGTAGTAATCGTATGTTTACTTTGCTGTTTCATAACTTTTTTGCAAATGGTTGCAAAAAAGATATTTGAAATGCGCATTTTAGCTATTTTTTAAAATTATAATATAATAAAAACTTTCTGAGAAACGTTAATTTGTTTATAGCTATTTTTTTAAACATTTAAAGATTATGCAAAAATATAAAAAATTTATATTTTGTAGACAAAATGTTAAATAGGCATCTCATCTTTATAAAATTTCAAAGTTTGATCAGTGTATCATAATTATTTTGGTTATTATTGGGACCGTAAATTATTAATTAACAATTGAATTGTTGCTAAAATATTCGTTTAATTTTCACGAGCTTCTGGAACTATAATCTAAACCAAGAAGGCTTTTAAGTCACCAAATTATTTAATTATTGGTAAATAATTACTTATCTAAAACTTTATTTGAAAATTAAAGATTTTGTTGGGAAAACCCGCATTTTTCGAGGAAAATTTTCGTTGGAGCAGATCGGGAAAAACACGTCTCTATGCAGAATTTAATCACGGTGAATTTTTATTTGAGTGTTTTTGTTGTAAAGTTAAAATCTTCGGAGCTCTAGACCAATAATTGAAAAAACACGATTTTCGGGCGCCATTTTGTTTATAAAAAAGTAGCACACTATCTGAGGACTTTGCATACCTATATTATTAATATATAGGATCTTATAATTCGATTCCAGCAATAAAATTGCTGGTAAATAACTTTTCCCAAAAATGGCCTATTCTCCGATAATCAGCCAGAATATTAATATACTGATCCTTGCATGTTTTAATAAAATTTCGATATGGTCCCAAAAACTGTATGCACGTTTGGATAAATTTTATATATTTTAAATGCAAATATGCATAAGTAGAGTCGATAATTAGAGGGGATTTAATAGTTTTCGCCAGCGTTGTTAGTGGCAGATTTGTGCATTTAACTTTAACAAATTTAAAAGAAAAGTACAAGTTTCAAACCGCGAATCGATTTATTTTTTCCTAAATACCCTGGTCTATAAAATTGAGCTGACAAACTCTTTAAAAACGTTTATTATTTTAAACGTACAACAATGACTATTTATTGAGTTACATGTCAGGAATAATCCAACAGTAAACGTGACGTGAATGGATATTAAATATTTTACTTTTGAAATATCAAAGGGTTTTTAATAAAAAACATATAAGGCACGTCAGATAGGAATGGCTGTTTACAAAATATGCCAAAATACATTTTCAGCTTTTTCACTCTACCGTGCACGAAAGAGTTTATGAAAAAATTTCTAGTATATCGAATCTGAAATAAAAAGGGGAATGTATCCGACGATATTAGTATACAGCGCACTGGGGGAGCTCTTGTTTGTTTTTGGTTTAGGTATATTTTCTGGTAAAATCATACAGTGTACGCAAAAAATGGAACATTTCTACAGATCGTCTACATGTGATTAGAAAAAGTAATATTTTTCTTCAAGATTTTTAGGTAAAGATAAATTCTCTTCATTTTATATAGTGTAGGAAACAGAGGCTGAACCTTGCAGAATGGACACAAGTCCGGTTTTATTTTTTTTTTCTGTTATATCAAGGGGTGCTTATTATAAGACTAACTTTTTCTGAAAAAGCTTCGCCTTGAAACCCCTTTTTTCACCCCTTTAAAGGGGGTAGTTTGTGATTTTTGCGGAACGTAGCCCTTCCTGTACCTTTTAAAAAAAATTTTTTTATAGAAATATGAAGAGGACTATATTTTCTACGATTTATTTTTCGACAGCATATGTCTACCATTCACCGTTTAGCGGGGGTGGGGCCCCAAATTTGACAAGTTTTTAAAAAAGATGTTTATAAAAAATATATTTTTCCCTAACTGTAACGGAAATTAAGAAGAACTCCTGCGGCAATTATTCACAAATAAGTGACTGATTTTTTGTTATAAGTTTCACTTAAGGGTAATTGCCCTATTTTTAATTACAGGGTGTTGCATTTTAAAAAACCCCTTTTTATACCTTCTGAACCGTTTATACTAGAGTAAAAAGACTTTCAGCGATTACCCATGTACTGGTGCTATTTACAAATTTGTATAATATACCCCCATTTTTCCCCAGAACCACCCCAAAAAAAGAAGAATTAATAAATAAAGTGATTTTCTTGGAATCCTTTACACACAATGCCCTTAATTAATATGCTTCATATATCATTTTGTGCTCGTTATTATTACCGATGCATGGATAGCAAAAGCGATTTCCTAGTGCAACTCTTGCAGCCAAAAAGATAAATAAAATGGGGGGTTGAAATTCTTTTTTTGCTTTTTGATCCATATGGGCATATGCTTCATCAATAGTGATTTTCAAAAACATATATGGTTACTGCAACATACCTGCGGAAACCACTCTTATCCTTGAAAATATACTGCAGAAACTACCCCTATCCCTTGGCGAGGATGTTTTTACGATTTTCTCATTACCTATGCATTCTTTTTAAACAAAACTTATAAAAGGTTAAAGACCACTATTTACTGTAAAAATTAGGTCCTATTCATTTTTTTCGTATAAGCAACCGTTACGGCACAGTGGCGCCGTAAACCTCATATATACTTTGGCGGGCTCCAGTTTTTGCTTTGTTTTTTCGTCATCTGTTCGTTTTATTAATAAAGTACTTATGTAAAATAAAACAACACAGTGTAACCTACAAATTATGACCTATGCACATTTTACATTCTTTGCTCCCCAAAGCCACACAGTGGTGGTCCAAAATCAATTTTTGCATATTTTCGCAACCTACACGCATTTTATTGCATTAATGCTACCTTAATAGCACAATATTCACCCCTAAGTGGTCGCTAAGCAGTGGTGGATCCAGGGAGGGGTGACGGGGGCGATCACCCCCACCCCTCTCAAACCAAGTCATATTATATTTAAAGATTATAAAAATATTCATTTATTTTTATAGAAATACTTATATTATATTAATATTATTTTTATAAGAATGACTTTTTATGCTTTAGCGACAGTGGCGGATCCAGCATCGTTAAGAGGGGGTGCCAATTGGCTAAATTTCTATAACAATAAATGAATATTTCTATAATCTTTGAATATAATATCACTTGGTATGAGAGGGGGGAGGTGATCACCCCCATCACCCCCCTGCATCCGCCACTGCTTAGCGTCCACCTAAGGGTAAATATTGTGCTATTAAGGTAGCATTAATGCAATAAAATTCGTGTAGGTGCCGAAAATATGCAAAAATTGATTTTGGGCCACCACTGTGGCTTTGAGGCGCAAAGATTGGAAAATGTGCATAAGTCATAATTTGTAGGTTACACTGTGTTGTTTTATTTTACATAAGTACTTTATCAATAAAACGAACAGATGACGAAAAAAAAAAAACAAAAACTGGAGCCCGCCAAAGCATATATGAAGTTTACGGCGTCACTGTGCCGTAACAGTTGCTTATACGAAAAAAATGAATAGGACCTAATTCTTAGAGTAAATAGTGGTCTTTAACCTTGTATAAGTTTTGGTTAAAAAGAATGCATAGGTAATGAGAAAATCGTAAAAACATGCTCTCCAAGGGATAGGGGTAGTTTCTGCAGTATATTTTCAAGGATAGGGGTGGTTTTCACACGGAATGGGACGTTTCGGCGTCGCCGTTTCGGCGTGGCCATTTCGGCGTGGCCGTTTGGGCGTAGAGCCGTTTCGGCGTAGGCCGTTTCGGCGTAGGCCTTTTCGGCGTCGGCCATTTCGGCGCCTGCCGGTTCGGCGCCCGCCGATTCGGCGCCCGCCGATTCGGCGCCGGCTGATTCGGCGACAGATACTTTGGCAAAGTGAGAGAGAAAAAAAATAGTTGTTAATGTATGATAGTCTGAAATTTTCTTTAACAAAAAATGTAGAGTCAGGAGAACAATTTTCGACATTTTAATTTTAGAAGATGTAAAATAATACCCGAAAGTTAGGTTTGGACCGAAGGGTTAGGTCTTCCTCCTTTGAAAATTGTACTGTATAATATATAATATATATAATATATTAATTTTTTAATTAATTATGTGCAATTAAATAGCTTACATTTACAAAAGTTGGAAAAAATAACATTTAATATATTTTTTTAGTGTGGTATAGATATAAATCAAGAGCCTCTTAAATTTCTAAAAAAGTAACGTAGGTATAATCTAATGTCTTACTAATAGACTCCAATGTAGGTATTTAGTCAACTAAAATAAAATCTCTGACGCCGAAATGGCCGACGCCGAAACGGCCTACGCCGAAACGGCTCTACGCCCAAACGGCCACGCCGAAATGGCCACGCCGAAACGGCGACGCCGAAATGTCCTAGACCCGTTTTCACATGGATGTTGCAATAACCACATATATTTTTGATTATTTCATTCATAGGATATTCTGACCAATAGAAAGCTACAGAAATCTGAATTAAATCGATAATTTTTGATAATCTCCCGTCGTTAAATATATTACGTCAGATGCCCTTCGTTGCTACGAAAAAATACCTTCAGTGACATTAATGACAATTAATGTTTTAAAAATTATAAAACTGATGACTTTCAATCGTCAAATATTTATAAAAACTGTGTGTTTAATGGTACTAATTTGTACTTACATAAATAATTTACAATAAAATTTTGGTTTTAAACAGTTTTATTCATGAAATATTCGCAACAAATTGCACTCGAGCTCTGAAATTAATATAGAGTTTTTGCTCTCGTGACACTTTGACATAATTTCACTCGCCTTCGGCTCGTGAAATTAAAACTGTCAAAGTGTCACTTGGGAAAAATTCAATAATTTCAGAGCTCTTGTGAAATTACTACTGAAAAGCACTATTAATGAAGCATATGCCCATATGGATCAAAAAGCAAAAAAAAAAAATTTCAACTGCCCATTTTATTTATTTTTTTTTGGCTACAGGGTTGCACTAGGAAATCGCTTTTGGTGTCCATGACGGATTCCAAGAAAATCACTTTATTTATTAATTCTTCTTTTTTTGGGGTCGTTCCGGGGAAAATTGGGGGTGCATTATACAAATTTGTAAATAGCACCAGTACATGGGTAATCGCTGAAAGTCTTTTTACTCTAGCATAAACGGTTCAGATGGTATAAAAAGGGTTTTTTTTAAATGTAACATCCTGTAATTAAAAAAAACGCAATTACCCTTAAGTGGAACCTTTACCAAAAAATCAATCAATTATTTGTGAATAATTGCCGCAGGATTTCTTCTTAATTTCGGTTAGAGTTAGGGAAAAATATATTTTTTTAAAATATCTTTTTTAAAAATTTGTCAACTTTCGGGCGCCACCCCCGCTAAACGGTGAATGATAGACAGATGCTGTCGGGAAATAAATCGTAGAAAATATAGTCCTCTTAATATTTATATAAAAGAAATTTTTTGTAAAAGTTACAGGAAGGGCTACGTTCCGCAAAAACCACAAATTACCCCTTTTAAAGGGGTTAAAAGGGGGGTTCCGGGGCGAAATTTTTTCAGAAAAAGTTAGTCTTATAATAAGCACCCCTTGATATACCAGAAAAAAAAAATAAAACCGGACTTGTGTCCATTTTGCAAGGTTCAACCTTTGTTTCCTACACTAACACTGTAAAGGTGCTTCTACACGAGCAATATTTTATTGCATGTGTGGCACCAATACTAACAAAAATGTATAGGTCTGGATCCCGCGTATGAAAAAAAGTTGATTAATAGCAAGCTGAAAATTTGTTAATAGCTTAAGGGTGTCTAGTCGGACAAACTTCGATATATGGAAACACTGGAACAGGGGAAGTTTTATTTGTGGAACAGGTTAAAAATTTGGAACGGTCAGACCACGAAAACGGCACATGTAATTTGTCCGACAGAACAGACTTAAACTCTCCGAATAGAGATTAAACTCTCATGCAAAAATCAGACTGCTATTTATGACCAAATGGGCGTTTTAATGAGTGGAACATTTAGAATATGTCAAATGACAGGAATTATGACAGGTGATAAATACCAGTCTGATTTTTGCATGAGAGTTAAATCTCTGTTCGGAGAGTTTAAGTCTGTTCTGTCGGACAAAATAAATGTGCCGTTTTCGTGGTCTGACCGTTCCAAATTTTTAACCTGTTCCACAATTAAAACTGCCCCTGTTACAGTGTTCCCATATATCAAAGTTTTTCCGACTAGACACCCTTAAGCTACTAACAAATTTTCAGCTTGCTATTAATCAACTTTTTTTTCATACGCGGGATCCAGACTTATAGGTATGTATATCGCTAACAGGCCTTTTAGGATAATTTTTATCGTTTTTTGTTCTTAGCTGTCTGCTTCTAATCTCTGATTCCCAACTTACTGACGTCTTTCCATTACTGCATCTTTCCATTTCCGATTTGGTCTTCCTCTCTTTTTTTTGCCCTCAGGTGCTCTTTAACGAATATTCTTGACTTCTCTGCCTCCTGAATTCTTTCTAGATGATCGAGCCATTCTAGTCTGCGTTTTCTCACTTTATGTGATATCGGCGGTTTAGCACCAGAGACATGTTAACAGTAGACAAGGCATACTGAGCAAAAAAGCGTAACGCGCGGCAGTCGATCTGTCGATCTGTGGTCTATCTATCTCTTTTTACTAAGCGATACCGCTCATATGACGGACAAAGACGGCTAGACCACTCAAATTGAATATTGACCAATGGCGTCCTTTATATCGGCGTTACACCTCGATGCACAGAGCGGCCCATAGTTAGCCTAATCTACAGGTTATTATATCTAGAGAAAAGGCAGGCGGCTTGAGATTGTTGGATTTGCTTGAATTTTCTGGAGTTGTTGAATGGACTGTATTATTTGCAGTTTCTATTTAGTACGTAAAATATAAGAGTAACACGATACAAACTTTTATTTCTTTACGCACTATAGGTAACAGGAACAGGTATACTAGGTTGATTTGTTGATTATATCTAATATGTTGTAACACTGATCTTAAGTTTTCGTAACCGCTGTGACAAATTCTGGTTCTTTAATTTAATATTTTAGATTCAGAGGGAGAGGAGATTCTTCGGCGAGACTTTTCTAATGACAGACGTTTTTCTAATTTTAGATTTTTGTTAATAAATAAACTGATTAGGAACGCAGAACTCGATCTGTGACGATAATAAATGCTCACGTCACACAATAAAATATACAAAACGCGAAGAAAGATTTTATTGCACTAACACTTGTTGGAAACAAATCAGTTTTCAACCATACTGCCCCCGAGAGAAATGTCTAGTATCTTGTTATTTTTCATCTTACTACAATGAGGAAGAAGGGTCAAGAACATATGTTGTTGGCGGCGAAGTTTCACCTAGCGATAAGGGGATAATTTTAGTTATAGGGCGAATGAAGGTTCCACTTTTCGTGCGAACTTGGACTGCTCGGACGTTGAGGTCTTTTCCTTCATATACTTCGGTCACACGAGCAAGTGGCTAGTGTAAAGGAGGAGAGTCAAGGTTTTCGACCAATACTAAATCGCCTACCTTAATATTAGGGGATGAAAGGATCCATTTGGGTCGGTTTTGGAGCCGATTTAGGTAGTCCGAGGTCCAACGCTTCCAAAAGAGTTTCTGAACTCGAGTGCACTGCTGCCAGCGCTTTAGCCGATTATCCGGAGTACAAGAAATATCGACTTCTGGATAAGATAACAAAGAGGCACCTATTAAGAAGTGTCCTGGAGTAAGAGGCTGTAGGTCTAATGGTCTGTAGACAATGGGCGAGAGTTAAGAGCGTTCTCCATTTGAGCAAGAATAGTGCAGATTTGTTCAAAAGTATATACAGGGTGATTGATTAGTAAGATAAAGCTCAATATCTCCGTTATAGTAATAGATAGCAATAAAAGTTAATAACAAAAATTTTAGCCACCTTTGAGCTTCACATTACAAAATTAGTTAGAATGTTACAGGATGTTCGATAACACAGTGGCAGACCAAACTTTTGTTTTTTTAAATGGAACACCCTATATTTTATTTTAAATTCCAAATCCTGTTAACTTCTCCATCACAAAAATATAAAGGTTTGTTATGTTACACAGGGTATTTAAAAAGTTATAGCCAATTTTATATGAAAATCGTAACAAGTTCAACTCCCTGTATAAACAAAAATAAGCAAAACAACAATGGTTTGTTAATGCCGTATTTTTAACGTATTGTCAAAATTTTCAATAATGGTCGATATTGCTAATTTTCTTTATATCAAATACAGGGTGAGTCAAAACGCAAGTACATTATTTTCTCAGTAATTTTAAATGAAACACCCTATATTTTATATCACTATTGAAAAGTACCATTACCGTACTTTAATTTTTAGATAACATTACCTAAGTCTAAATTTATTAGTTTTCGAGATACAGTAGACTCGCGATTATCCGAGTCTCGGTCATCCGAGCCCATCGGTTAACCGAGGCAAAAGTCAGAACAGGTGAGTTACAATTTTCAACCATGCCGCAACATCGCCGCCTCAAAATCAAAAAGAGGAGAAAAGTTTATGCAAAATCAAATACTTTTTTAAACAGTAACATTATTGAGGTAAATGTTTTTATCTTTTATAGACAGTACTGTATTAATTTTGTCATTAAAATATCCACAGTTATGATTATTCACGTGTTTTTCTATCAATATAACCAATGTCAGTGTTAACCGAGTTTTTCCGTATCCGAGGTAGTCACGGTCCCAGTTAACTCGGATAATCGCGAGTCTACGTATTTTCATTTTTCAATGAACCAGTAGCGTGGCCACCCAAATCACCAGAATTTAATAAACTGGACTGATTTTTTTGGGGTTACGTTAATAATGAAGTTTATAAAATACCTCCAACAACAAGGGATGAGATGAAAAATAGAATACAAAGTGTATTTCGATGTGTTAATTTACAAATGCTCCGTAGAGTAAGTAGCTCATTCAATGATCGTTTTTAGGCGTACATAAATGTGTTAGGAGATAATTTTGAACACCTTATGTAATTAAATATTAAAAATATTTTATTAAAAGTAGCTTCTAATTTTTTCAAACGTGTTTTTTTGCAAAATTTATTACTGATAAAATATGTTTCGTTCTTTTTTTTGTTACATTGTTACATTTACATACAAAAGTAGTGTTTAATTGTCTTCACAAAATATTGTATTTTGTGTTTGTGTGATTTTTTGTAAAAAGTATGACTAATTTTTTTTGTTTATTTGTTGCATTTACATAAAAACATAGTTTTTAATTGTTTCAAAAATGTTTCATGTAGTGGTTGTGTTTTTGTTTGTAAAATGTATTACTAATACATTATTTTTATTTCTTTATTTGCTACAGTGTTACATTGATTACCAGATTGATAATCGGTAATCTTCAATTGTCAATTCAGTCATGGCTTACTTAAAATTTAGATAAATTCAAACACCTAAAATAATTTGCTCTGAAAAATGAAAATATCTCGAAAACTAATAAATTTGGGCATAGGGAATATTATATAAAAATTAAAGTCGTTATTGTTACTTTTCAATAATGATATAAAATACAGGGCGTTCCATTTAACATTACTGAGAAAATAAGGTACTTGCGGTTCGACTCACCCTGTATTTGATATAAAGAAAATTAGCAATATCAATAATTCTTAAAAATTTTGACAATAAATAAAAAAATATGGCATTAATAAACCATTGCTGTTTTGCTTATTTTTATTTATACAGGAAGTTGAACTTGTTTGAACGATTTTCATACAAAATTGGTTATAACTTTGTGATGGAAAAGTTAACAGGATTTCGAATATAAAATAAAATATAGGGCGTTCTATTTAAAAAAATATAAATTAGGTCTGCCACTGTGTTATCGAACACCCTGTAACATTCTAACTAATTTTGTAATGTGAATCTCAAAGGTGGCTAAAATTTTTGTTATTAACTTTTATTGCTATCTATTACTATACGCTCTGAGCTTCGCTGGTGGCGCTCCTAGCGGATTACTGGAATTATCTTTCACCGGTAATTTTTAAATTTATTATTTAATTGTTATCGCTTAACATTTACAACGCAAAAAATTAATAAAATTGTAATCGATTTTTTTAAGATTTTGCTAATCATTTTGACGTTCTATTGATAAAATATGAAGTTCTTACTTCGGATACTTTCACAATTATCGTGTAGATGGCGCTAAGATTTTTAGATTAAATTATAATTACATATTACGGAACATTAAAAAAACTTAAATTCAGTATTTAAAACGTAAGTATATTTAAGGTAAAAATATATACCACAGCTTTGACCAACTAATATTTTTTATAATTAATGTTTTTAATTTTAATTTTACATTAATCACTTTGACATTTATGTCAAATTTCCGGTAAACGTTTACAGACTTGCCACTACTGGCGCTCGAGAATTTGTATATATCCCCTCTACGTACGAGCTCACAGCGGATAGCGGAGCTATTGAGCTTTACCCTACTAATCAATCACCCTGTACCGAGTTGCCGGTGATTTTAATTAAAAGTGACTTAGCACTTTTAATTGAGTTTTCTCACAATCCACCCCAGTGTGGGGATCTGGGAGGAATAAATTTCCAAGTTATGTTTTGGGAAGAAAAAAAGTTGTTTCTAACCCATATCTATGGTTAGCACACAGTTAGTACATTTCTTCGTTCGTTCGTCTTCTTCATTCTCCTTGAACAACTTTTCTACCAAATATCTGCGACATATCTTTCTTTCTCAAACTTCCAATTCGGTATGGGTTTATTTATGGTTTTGGTTTCACAACATCGTTTCAATATGGTTTCATCGGCAGCAATATGATCCGTTTTATTTGTAAATGAGCAATACAATCGGGTAGCAACTGATGACAAGATCATATTCATCTCAGCGGCTAATCTTTAAAAGAAAATTAGAGGAAAAACAGATTGTGGCTTGATTTTATATAAACAGGTATAAAACTTTAGAAAACGTATGTCTAGAAATAAGTCTAGATAATAATTTATTTAAAAACTTTTAAAGAATGACAAAGCGAGAATCTGTTAAATGCAGAAATACTAGATTTGTTGTAAAAGGTATATTTTAAAATACCCTAAATAAGGGTTACATTAAAACAAAACGTCTTCGGATTAAGAAATCCACCATCAGTGTTTTTTAAAGCCCTAAAATTAAGTATAACCTAATTAATTGAGAAAAAAGTTAAAAAGTTGACAGAGGATAAAAAAAAACACGAACCAATACTTAGCATGCGTGAGCCGCCAAAATATTTTGAGTAAAAACCCTTTAAATGTGAACAATTATGTTGTGTTACATGTTAATATAATAGTTTAAGGATGTTGCAGATATGCCTGGATATTACCCAGGGCAACACAGGACTCTTCCCACGTGGTTGGATTTTTTTTGGAGAATTAAGCCTCACATAATTCTCCAAAAAAATTAATATATTAATATATAAAATAATTTTCACCCACGGTAAGGGGTGGCATCCACCTCCAGGGTAAAAGGTCAAGTTCGCATCATGTCACATTTGTTCCTTAAAGTATCCTCTAACTACTCATCAATTTTCATGAAAATCGATGGAGGTTCAACAAAATTGGAGGTGAAAACCTTCAGTGACTGCACCATATCTGCAGTGTTGAACTTTTTAAAAGCACGTTGATTTGGAACGAAACCTAAGGACCTCAAAGAGTATGTTGTTTCTGAATATACGATTTCTTCATGGTCAGGACTTTATTAGTGTCTAGAGTTTTCTTCACCTAAAAATGCAAAAAATAACTATAGACCAGGGCGCATCTGTAAAAATATTAGTACACTTGGACGTTGAGAGGTGACTCAAATTTTTTTGGAGAAATTGCTTGAAAATAACTCTTATAATAATATTTGAGTTATCCTCCCTCTCAAAAAGGTCCGGAACATTGTTTAAATAATTAAAATGTCAAAAAATGAAGGAAAAATTCGATTTTTTCTTCGTTTTTTGATTATAACTTTAAAAGTATTCATTTTCGAGAAAAGTTGTACTAACATAAAAGTTGTGTAATTAAATTTCCTACAAAACAAAATTGGTTAATAATTTAAAAAACACTCACCCTTGTTGCAAAATAGCAATAATTGCGAAAACACCATACAAAAACAAGTATTCGCATTTTACGTTTTAAACCATTTATGCTACACTTAGGACCTTCATATTTATTTCACCCAGAAAAACTTTATGATACAGTTAAGCAATACTGTAAATTGCATTAAGATCAGTTCAATAGATTTTTCAAAATAAATTTTGAAATCCAGCTTTCGCAAAAGAATTAATTTTTTCAAAACATTACAGGACTGAAAATAAAGCAGATAGCAAGTTGAATTTTTTTTGCGTATAGAAGTGTACTGTACATTTCATTTAAAATTTGCAAAATTAAAATCGATTAACTACCACGGCGTCAGAAATTTTTTTTAAATAAATAATAATTATTGGTGCTACGCGCAGGACAGTGGATAGTTTGCTCTGATTGAGCATTCCAATGACCTTTGATAATGATTGATACATTTTAATTTTTATTACATTTCGATATAAATAAATAAATTTGTTTATTGCAAAATAAAAACACATACTCTATCCTTTGAAATAACACTTTTTTTAGCAAGAACTTTCTTTGTTCATATATTTTAAGTTAGAGAATAAAAGTTTATTATTTTTAAACATATGCAATGGTTTAAACAATATTTCACAAACAATAATAAAATGAGTTTGATTTTTGAGATATTAAAATATTAAAATACAACAAAATATAGAGTAAGAAAATAATATATTAGATAAAGATTGGAAAAATTTTTGGTGGAAATCAACTTGTGTGAATCGGACACCGCTGTCCTGCGCGTAGCACCAAAAATTAATGTTTATTTAAAAAATTTCCTGACGCTGTGGTAATTAATCGATTTTAATTTTGTAAATTGCAAATGAAAGGTACAGTACACTTCTATAAGCAAAAAAAAATTCAACTTACTCTCTGCTTTATTTTCAGTCCTGCAACATTTTAAAAAATTAATTTTTTTGCGAAAGGTGGATTGCAAAATTTATTTTGCAAAATCTATTAAATCGATCTTAATGAAATTTACAGTGCTGTTTTACTATATCATAAAGTTTTTTTGCATAAAATATGAAGGTCCTAAGTGTAGCATAAATGGTTGAAAAACGTAAAAGGCGAATACTTGTTTTTGTAAGGTTTTTTTCGCTATTTTAGCTATTTTGCAACAAGGATGACTATTTTATAAATTTTTAACTAATTCTACATTGTAGGAAATTGAATTATGCAACTTTTATGTCAGTATAACTTTTCAGTAAAGTTATAATCAAAAAACCAATAAAAAAATCGAATTTTTCCTTCATATTTTGACATTTTGATTATTTAAACAATGTTCCGGACCATTTTGAGTGGGAGGATAACTCAAATATTATTATATGAGTAATTTTCAAGCAAATTCTGCGAAAACATTTGAGTCACCTCTCAACGTCCATCTCAAAACAGATGCGCCCTGGACTACTACTATCAAAATGAAAATATTTTTGACTAGAAGGGTATTTATGCCAGCTCTTAGGGACATAGAGTGGAAAGAAATCACGAAAGATTTCGAGAGGGTCATTGAAATTGTCCTCACTGTTTGGGTGAAATGAATGGATGGATGTATTACGATTACTTATCCACCGAATATGACACCATGGGAAGATAAATATGTATTGTGAGACCATTAATTACTATCACAAAATAATAAAGATATCAGTCAGCAATAAATACCTCTCTGCTTTTACGTTACAAAACTTAAAAACTACGTGTAGGCAAGGACCTTTGAAGCAACCTCCATGATCATTGTGGCAGGGAACGTCTTAAATATCGATTAATTTTCTGAAATTTTAATAAAATTAACAATTGTTTGAAATGACATAGTTTAAAATAAAAGCGCTGGTATATTGGGACACTCTGTATATCGTGTAAAAACCTTTAAAAGTGTCTATTTATTTGCGGATTGTTGAATGAATTCCAGATGTTGTGAACACAGAAGCAAATAATCCAAAATCCCCAGAGTGTCCTCAATCGTCATTCCGCGCATACCTTTCCAAATGAACATTACGGTAAAACATTTTTAAGCTCGGGTTTTGAGTCTAACAGAAGGGAAAAGGAAGTTAATAATAAAACAAAATCGCAAAGAAAGGGGTTATTCTCGAGAAGTTTGGCGATTATTTACGTTGAGCCATTATTTACGAAATTTATAAATAAGCACCTGAATTAAGTCTGAAATTTTGCCGACGCGAAAATATCGTGGTTTATTAGGGAGAATTTATTTTCAGATTTTGTATGATAAATTGTACAAAATGTTACTGTACAAGGAAATGGTTTGCACATGAAGTGATAATCTGATGTGAATAGCGTGTCTTTATACTTTTATTTTTATCATACACGGCAAGAACTTTACGTTTTTAGTTATTTTAAAAAGTTTTTAGTCCAGTCAGATTAGACGAGAAAAGTTCTAATCTTACATAGACCAAAAGGTGACCTATACTCCAAATTTTATTATTCTAACGTGTAAATATAAAATAGCGACTGAATTCCGCCGCCACGTTACCCGCGCTGTCTTGAATTTAAAGGAAGCGAAAGAACCGTTTTTGCTCAATATATCCACAATTTCTTTTTTGCAAATTTTTCTTGCAAATTTTTCGTGCGGTCGATAGGTCGATATTTTCCGAGTTAACGGAAGAAATAGTAACACAGCATAATTAATGAATTATCTCGTTTATTAGATCTTTATGGTGGCAAGTGACATGTTGTTTTCTTGTCTAATTTTAATTTTATTTTTTGACTTTGGGTACGGAGGTTTATTAATTCCTGTTGTGGCATTTGCATAAAAATGTTAGTTAATGTTGGTATATCGGTAGTCAATCCAACAATCTCTCAAAGCTCTTAAAATGGCTATTACCTCGGTAGTGTCAAAGGCTTTTTTTATAGTCAACAAATACTAGAACCAGCGGCCGGTTGTACTCTATAGATTTTTCGATTGGGGCTTTTAGACCAGTTTTGTACAGATGGACATTTGTACCATACCCAGGATGGAAACCTGCCTGTTCTCTTTGTTGTCATGTTTCTAGTTTGTTCTCAAGGTTTTCGAGGTATGTTTGATCTCTTTAAAGTTTTACCTGAACAGCAGTCATAGAGTCCTGGTCATATTACCCGTATGCACGCCAATGGTGAATATAAAATTTTTAATTATTGTATGTCAAAAAATGCGCAATAACTATCTCTTAAAACCTATAAAATTTCATTTGCATATATCAACCGGTTTTAGAGAAATAAGTAAATCGTCAGTTTGTAAGAAAAAATTCAATATCCCGTATGTCGGAGACGAAGCATATGTTTATAAAGCAAACGGAGATTATTTTTTCATTCAGAATTACCCCTTAAAATTTGTCGCACTTATTTAGAAAAACCATGTACTGATGAAGAACATGGCTTTTTATTTTCCAACACAAGCGAATGAATCAAAAAACGGAATGTTAAGAAAAACTGAGGTTGTAGTTGGGTTCTAATTTCAGTATTTTATAAATGCTAGAATTTTCCGCAGGGTCTCGCGAACTTTGAGAAAAAAACACAGTTTGATTGGTCCACCCGGTATGCAATGAAAATTTACCTTTTTAGCAACAATATTATTACTGCGATATTGTTAAAGAATAAGGCATATTAAAAAAATCACTATATTTTTGTTCAGAGCCCTATTCACTACAATTACATCGAAATATTTTGTAAGACAAAATTATGAAGAATAAAAATATCCACTTTAATTGTTGAGCAGTGAATGTTAATGACCAAACCTTTAAACGATCCATTTACGCTAATACAAGAAAGATGATGTTGTGTTGATTGTTTGGGTAGCAAACATACATTGTTAAACAATAGTAAGCACACTTGCCACCTGTTAACGTAAACACGTTAATATCATAGGATTTTAAATTTCTGGACACAAATCCCCAGGCGGATACTATTCAACAGAATAATAGTTTCGTTTGAATAAATAATTATTTATTATAATATGCTTTAATAATAAGCATATTATAATATGATTTAGATTTACAAAATTAATTAGATGGGGTTTATCGCCCATCTTCATAATATTTCTTTTGAATTGTTAGATGAAATAAAGATAAAATTTTATTTCTTTTGAGCGTTGCCCAGTGTTTGGTTACCGGTGTCATGAAAACAACACTATAAAAATCAATGCGTCAATTTGGTATATCTGAAAAACTTGTGACACTCAATATGGGTTCCGCAATGGTATGGGTACCAGAGAGGCATTATTCTCCTTCAACGTGCTGACACAGAGATGTTTGGATGTTAACCATCCTCTTTACGTCTGTTTTATAGACTACAATAAGGCGTTTGATAAAGTAAAACATGATCGACTCATGGAAATCTTAAAAAATAAAAACCTAGATGAAAGAGATTTAAGACTAATAACACACCTCTATTACAATCAGCGAGCAATAGTAAGAATTGAAAAAGAAACATCTGAAGAAATGGAAATAAAGAGAGGAGTCAGGCAAGGCTGCATACTATCACCTCTATTATTTAACGCTTATTCTGAAGAGGTAATGCGAGAAACTCTGGAAGATGAAACAGTCGGCATAAGAGTAAATGGAGTCTTAGTTAACAACATCAGATCGCTACTTCAGTACAAAAGGGCCACAAATCAAAAAATACGAAAATCGCGTTTATTGAAAAAATCTAACCTTAAGCAGTCATATTTTTATGTACCACTGAAACCCCCATGTATTTTACGTTTTTTAATATCGAAATAACACTTGCGCCCTTTTTGCATTTTTATGTTTGAAAGAAAAAATATGGACAAAACCGCCACTTTGTTAGTTGTGTCCTGGCAGTCGAAATGAACGCACGTTTCCTTTGTGCTAAAGAGCCACATTTCAAAAAACCCTAGTCGTTGTTACCGTTTTTATAAACGAAAGTGCCACATTCCGAAATACGTCCGTTTGGCACAGAAGATTCACGTAAGTACATTATTATTTCTTAAGCAAAAGAGATGTGTAACGAAATACGGCCATTTTATACAAAATATTCGCATAATATATATTTTTTTTTCTCAATCAAAAACGATGTATTACAGAATACGTTCATTTTGCTTATGATATTCTCGTAGTTAGTATATCATTTAAAATAAAAAAAGGGCCATATCTTGAGACACGACTGTTTTGCATTTTTTATGACAGTCAAATGTTATTATTAGAAAGTAAAATGCCGTTGTTTTATTTACTTGCACAGTAGACTCTCTCCATAACGAGAACTGAAATGGCGGACCAAGACTCTCGTTATAAGCAGATCTCGTTATATCAGACAACAATAATATTGAAATGTTTTGATGCCTCTTATGTAGTTTATTAAGCCCTTAATGTACACGCTCTGATATGAGAGCGTGTCTTATTGGCAATTTTGTACACGCTCTGACACGAGCGACCATTAACCCATTAGACCTATTTATGGGATATTAAAAGTTTAATTTTTTTCAACCATTAACATTTTTGCTTAAATTGTAAGAAAAAATTTACCCTGTATATTTTATGATCTAGTAAACTAGTTAATACACTTTGATTATATTACAAACACCCATTCAGTAAAAAAAATATAAACATTGGTCAAATTTTTTTACCTCGTCTAGATTTACACATTTAATAATGAAAATTTCATTTCGGCACTATTTTTGTCTCTCTATGGGTTATTATTGTTGAGTAAGGTTTATTACATCCGATAGTCATAAATAAATCTGGTAAAAATATATTGCTGAACAGTAACTATGAAGTTTACCTCCGAGGTCCAGATTTATTTATTATATCTAATAATTTGCCCTAGGAACCGTTGACAATTGATACATTGAATTTTGTTGAATTGTTAAAAACTGTTTTTATTGGAGACACTAAACAGCTGTAAAACATTGATACCTTTTTTTATTATCCAGCTAGTGTTAAGACATTAAGTTATAAATTGTACCTTTTAGTAGTAGTTTTGGAATTAACTTTTGTTATTTTTGTAGACTGACATTGTAATATTTTTTTTGATAAGATAACACTTTTTGTAATAATTTTACTCAAAATCTACATTAATTAGTGACAAAAACATTGATTAAAATGTTTGTTTTTTTGGTATGTGTCCGTTTATTTCAAATTCCTATCATGACATAAGAAATATTTTTTATACAAAAGGGCCATATCTGCTAATATCTCTTTCAGGAAAATACTTACGCTGTATCTAAATACAATATCAGATACAGTTTAAATTTACCTTTCTATCAATATATTACTTGCATATCAATGATAAAAAATAAAAGAAAAATGAACCAAAAATAAATGTCAAAACTTTTGAGTAGCTCCTCTGTAAAAACTGTGATTTTGATTTGTGGCCCTTTTGTATTGAAGTAGCGAGATATGCAGATGATACAGTAATAATAGCCGATAGTTTACAAGACCTGCAAAGACTCATGAGTAAAATAGTAAAGTGTAGTAGGGAGTACGGACTCTCTCTCAATATCAAAAAGACGAAGTTTATGAAAATTAGTAAAAACAACCATAATACTAACGAAATCTTGATAGTAGAGGGCCAGCAGATCGAAAGAGTAAAAAAGTACACTTACCTAGGAACACTTATAACAGAAAATAATGACTACACTGCAGAAATAAAAGTCAGAATCGAAAAAGCACGTTCTAATTTTATAAAAATGAAAAAGGTCCTATGTAGCAAAGATTTAACATTAGCTCTTAAAGTACGCCTAACAAAATGTTACGTCTACAGTGTTCTATACTATGGAGTGGAATCGTGGACGTTAAATGTAGAGACAATGAGACGACTTAACGCCTTTGAAATGTGGACCTATAGAAAAATTATGAGGGTTTCCTGGGTAGATAGAGTTACAAACAATGAAGTACTGAGAAGAATAGGTAAAGAAAAGGAAGTTGAACTTACAATTAAAGAAAAGAAGCTACAGTATCTCGGACATGTGATGCGGGGCGAGAAGTATGGCATCCTACGACTCATAATGCAGGGAAAGATAGATGGCAGAAGAAGCATCGGAAGAAGACGAATTTCATGGTTGAAGAACCTGAGAGAGTGGTTTGGATGCAGCTCGAAACAACTATTTAGAGCTACTGCCTCAAAAATTAAAATAGCTATGATGATTGCCAACCTCCGTAGCGGAGATGGCACCTGAAGAAGAAGAAGAAAAACTTGTCGATGTCGTCCCTTAACGAATATGAAATATCTAACTACAACATCAGGATACAGATAGAGAATTCGAGATCTTTTGAAATAATGGATAGACTCACACAAGGGGAAGCCTAGGCTCAACTACCATTTAATATTGCCTTCGAAAAGGCTGTCAAAGACACACGAATTAGAGACAAAGTGGCGGTATTGTTTATAATACATCGATACAAATCTAGGAAGATGGGTAACATTTTCCCGAATTGGAAACGGTGGCATAGTAAGTCGGTCTAGTCATCAACGAAGAAGAAGCAGGGGCTGGCTGTGGTATGGCTGCAGGAGGAATGCAACCGACTACAATAAACGAAGCGTTTTTAATGCAACAAAATAATAACTTATTTCAAGAAAATTATCAACCTTCCTAAAACGAACAATTATTATATACAGAATGGGTAAAAATGTATGATCACGCAAATGCAAACACATATAAGTAGGCAAGAAAATCAAATCAAACAGATTAGTACTTTACTTTTTTACTTAGTCCTAAGCCTTTCTACCTTTAGGTGTAAGGCTGGTGGAGTTGAGTTTGGCATTGTAGTCTCCATGCTTTCCGATCTTGCGTTAGGTTTCTTGCACTTTCCAATGTCAATCCCTTCTTCTCGACTTCTTTCCTGATTTCATCTACCCACAAAACTCTTAGTCTTCCTCTTTTGTTTTCCCCCTGCACTCTCATTTCGAACACTCGTTTTGTAAGCCTCTCGTTCGACATTCTATACACGTGCCCGAACCATCTAAGTTGTCCCTCCACTATTTTTTCATTAATTGGTTCCAGTTTTAGGTTTTGTCTAATTGTTTCGTTTCGTATTTTGTCTGTCCTCTTTCTGTTTGCTATTTTCCTCAGGAACCACATTTCCATAGTATTGACTCTGGATTTTTGTCTCCCCGTCAATGTCCATGTCTCGCTGCTATACATGATTGTTGGTCTAACTACTGATTTAACGACTGCCGTTTTTACTTTCTCCGGTATCTCTTTTTTCCCCAAAAATGTTGTTTTCATGGCGTTAAATAAGCTTCCTGTTCGTCCCATTTTCTCGTTTATTTCCAAGTCTTGTTTACCATTTGCTTCGATTGTTACTCCTAGGTATTTAAAATATTCCACCTGCTCTAGTTGTTTCCCGTCTAATTCCATTGCGTGTGCTTCCTCGTATTTGAAATTATCATTGTTTTTGTTTTCTCTGTATTAATTTTCATATTTATGTTTAAAAGTTCTTCTTCTAGGATTTCAAGATTGTTCTGTAGGTCTTCTCTGTTCTCTGCTATCAATACCATGTCGTCTGCGAATAGTAGCTCCGATAGTTGAGTCCGTTTCATTTGCCAGTATCCTAATGTTAGTTTTCTCATTCTTTTCCTGGCTTTTGTTTATCGCTTCATCCAGTACCACTGAAAATAGCAGTGGACTCAGCACGCATCCCTGTTTGACGCCTTGACTTGTAGTAAATTCTCTGTATTCCTCGTTATTGGCTCTTATTGTATTTGTGTTATTTTTGTACATATCCTTTATTACTTCTATTATGTGTTTGTCGACTCCCCTCTCTTTTAGTGTCTTCCATACATCCTTTCTTCGGATTCTGTCAAACGCCTTTTCCATGTCAATGAAGCACATATGTATATCTCTATTCTTCTTGATTACCTTCTCACTTACTTGTCTTAATGTGAATATTAGGTCTTGCGTGCTTCTGTCCTTCCTGAATCCACACTGTGTGTCTTCCTTAGTGGTTTCTATTTGGGTTTTTATTCTTGTCGCTATTATTCTTGCGAATTCCTTCCCAGGGATACTTGATATCGTGATACCTCAGTAATTATGCTCTATTTATGATATCATTTTCATTAGTTCTTTCATGCTTTCCATTCCCTCTGACCCCATGAATTTTATCATTTCCGGGGTAATATGATCCTTGCCTGGTGCTTTGCCCAATTTTACTCTTTCTATTGCTTTCTCTAATTCCTCTCTTGTTATGGATTCCACTTGTTGTTCTTCATTCCTTTTTTGTATCTCCCCTATGTTGTCCGTGTCTGCATGAGTTAGCTCTTTGAAATGTTCTCTCCATATTTCCATTATTTGTTTTTCTTCTGTTATTACGTTTCCATTCTTGTCTTTTATATTCGGCATCGTGTGCTCTTTCTTTTGTCTGAGTTGTTTTAATGCGCCGTAGAAGAGTTTTTGGTTTTCACTATAATTTTTTGTCATTTTTTGTCCAAATCTCTGCCATGACCTTTCCTTTCCTGTTTTCACCGCTATTTTAACCTCTTTCCTTTTTTATTTATATGCCTTGTAATCTTCCGGGTGTTTTGTACTTAGGTATCTCTTCCATTTTTCTTTTTTGTTCTTTATTTTCTCTCGTATTTCTTCCGTCCACCATTCCGTTTTCCTCATGTTAGTATTTGCTATTTTTGCTTTCCCATAAGTTTCCTCAGCTGCTTTGATTATGCTGGTTTTTAAATATTCCCATTTTTCTTCTATATTTGTATTTTTTGCCCTACCTTTCAGAGTGTTATCTAATTTTTCTTGGAATTTCTTCTCATATCTTTCCTCTTTTAATTTGTAACTTTTTATTTTTTCGTTTACTACCTTCTTCTCTTTTCTTCTTTTTCTTCTGTTGTTCTAATTCTCATTATTACTAGATGGTAGTCACTGCCAATCTCTGAGCCTCTTTTCACTTTCATATCCTGTACTCTTTTCCATTTGTTGCTGCTTACCAAAAAGTAATCTATGATTGATTTTTCGTTTCTGCTCTCTCGTACTCTCGTGTATTTGTGTACTTCTTTATGTTTAAACTGTGTATTTGTTATAACTAGTTTGTTCTCCATACATATTTCTATTATTATTTCACCATTTCTGTTTAGTGTTTCTTCTCCTTCTTTTCCCATGCACTCCTCTATTCCGCTGTTGTTGTTTCCGACTCTACCGTTTAGATCTCCCATTACAATTATGTTTTCTTCCCCATTATCAATTTGAATTTGGAGCTCCTCAAAAAATTTATCTTTCTCTTCCTTTCTTGCATCTTCATTTACTCCGTAGGCTGTTATTATTGTCCATATTTCTTCGTCCATCAGTTTCATTTTCACCGATAATATTCTCTGGTTAACATATGTTTCTTCTATAACGTGTTGTAGTCTATTCGGTGCAATTATTATCCAGAGTCCTTCTTTTGCTCTCTCTTTTGTATCTGCTCCTACCCAAAGTAACCAATATCCTTTGTGTATTTTTTTAAGACTTTTTCCTTTCATCTTCGTTTCCGTTATTCCTAGTATTTCTATTTTTTGTTTTATCATTTCTTCTACCAGTTCTTCCTCTTTTCCGTTGATGCTTCTCGCATTCCATGTTCCCATTTTTATCTCTCCTTTTTTCTACAGCTTTCCCCTTTTTTTATTTTCATCCTTGTTTACCTATGCATCATCTTTTTCCCTATCGCTTTTTCCATTCATTGCCTTGGTCGTCATTGTTGTGTGTCCGGTCTCATTATTTTCTATTACTTTTTTGGAGTCCTTTCCCCGATGTTTCTGTGAATTTGTATAATTTTCTCATTAATATGGTCCCATTTCCACTCCTTCCCATTAATCTCCAGTTTCATATATCCTATCTTCGTAGTATTACCTTGGTCTTTTTCTTCTTTTGCCATTTTCCTAATTTTTGCTTGTATTTCCCTTTCCTTTCTTGTTAAATCTGATTCTATATACACCTTTTGTCCCTGTAGATTCTTCAGTTTTCCTTTGTTTTTTAGTACACTTAGCTTATCCATTAGGTTTTCCATTTCTGCTACAAAAATTTGGTCTCCGATCTTCACCGCTCCTCTAAGTTTGACCTGTAATTTCAGATTTCTTCCTATGAAGTGTTCTACTGACTCCTTTACTGGTTTTCTGTCGTTAGGATCCAGTGTTAGGCCCTTTAATACCATATTATTTCTCCGTCTATCTTTTTTCAATTGTTCTATTCTTTTGTTTGCCATTTTCAAACCTTCTTCCAATTTTTTGTTGCTTTCTTTTAGCTCTTTAATATATTCCATCGTTTCCTTTTGGTCTTTCCGTATGGTTCTTATTTCTGCCATCATTTCATCATTTTTCCACATAAATTCCCACATCATTTTTATCATCTCTTCATTTGTATCGTTGCTTTTATTCGGTGTTCGTCTCGTCATATTACTCTTTTCAAAATACAATTCATCCCCTTTATATTTTTTATTCTTCGATTCTTCGTCGCTACTATATTCGTTCCTTCTATTGGTTTCCTTTCGAATTGTTTAGCCACTGGCCATTTTAAATTAAACTAGTAGATGTTATCGTCAGCACTAATATAAATATTATTATATACACTTTAAAGTCTATTTTATATTTCGCACTAGTACACTTTTTATCTTTAACGATTATCGATAACGATAGGTCTTTTAAAAACCGGTGTTTTTAGTGTGATAGGTTTCGATTCCGAATTTACCTTATCGCCAAATAAAACACACCGGCCCCACAACCTCTCGCTTTGCCTGCCAAACTCAAACTCCAACTAGGAAAATGAGTAACATTTTTCAGAATTGGAAACGGTGTCATAGTAGGTCGGTCTAGTTATCAACGAAGAAGAAGCAGAGGCTGGCTGAGATATGGCTGCAGGAGGAATGCAACCGACTACAATAAACGAAGCGTTTTTAATGCAACAAAATAATAACTTATTTCAAGAAAATTGTCAACCTTCCCAAAACGAACAATTATTATATACAGGATGGGTAAAAAATGTATGATCACACAAATGCAAACACAAATAAGTAGGCAAGAAAATCAAATCAAACAGATTAGTAATCAATCAAATAACGCTAAAAATACTGAAGCAACGCCTTCTCCCAGGCAAGAATACGAAACTGATGAAGAGGAACTGGCTAAAGAAACAGAATGGGCAAGGGTAAGAAACTGGCAGAAAAAAAGGAATATAATGAATACCTCATTTCCTCCACCTACTCCTGCAAAATATGAAAAAAATAACTAATAGGCTTGAACCTAAACAAAAAAAAAGTCCAACCTTTACCACCAATAATAGTGGAAGGAATTAAAGAATATAATAAATTTATCGAACTGCTCACAAAGGAAATAGGCATAAATAAATTTATAATCCAAATGGTAAATAAAGAGAACTTCAAAATTAAAGCCAACAACGAGGATACGTATCGTCGCGTTACAAAAATACTACGAAAGCAAACACCACACAGTTGGTTCACATACGAAGATAAAAGAACACGACCAGGTAAGGTAATAGCCAATATCTGCCGCATTCGTGCAAACCAGATAGCGTAATTGAAGAACTGGTAAGGAAAGGTTTTAAAGCAATGAATGCTACAAATAAAATTAAGTTGCGCACCAAGGAACCATTTGACATGGTGAACATTCATAGTGACTTTTGACAACAGCGAAGATGTAAATAAAGTGCATAGTATATAGCATATACTACAATGTAAAGTCGAAATCCAACCATTTAAATCCTCCAAATTAATATCTCAATGCAAAAATTGCCAGGCATATGGCATACCCAAAAATTCTGCGCCAGAGAAGCGAGATATGTAAAAATGCACAGGGAAGCATCATACTAAGGAGTGTACCAAACCAAAAGATGCCAAACTTAAATGCGTACATTGTGGACAAGAGCACCCAGCTAACTATTGTGACTGTAAAGTGGCTATTGAACTATAAAACATGAGGAATCGAGGCATAGATAAAAAAGGGTGATTAATAAACAACCTTCAGTAAGCAGACAATTTAATGAAATTCTAACATTTGCCAATGCAGTAAACAACGAAAACGAAAGTGACAAAAACGAGGAACGAACTAATAATATCGAACAAAGTCTGCAACTCACATTAGAGAAGCTATAAAATCAAGAAAAAATCATAACATCACTGGATGAGAAGCAAAAAATATTAGAATATAGTGCCACAGGAGCTATACCTAAATCGAAACAATATTAATTCATTTAAGGTAGTAGGTCTGGATCCCGCGTATGAAAAAAAAGTTGATTAACAGCAAGCTGAAAATTTGTTAACAGCTTAAGGGTGTCTAGTCGGACAAACTTTGATATATGGGAACAGTGGAACAGGGGAAGTTTTAATTGTGGAACAGGTTAAAAATTTGGAACGGTCAGACCACGAAAACGGCACATGTATTTTGTCCGACAGAACAGACTTAAACTCTCCGAAAAGAGATTAAACTCTCATGCAAAAATCAGACTGCTATTTATCACCAAATGGGCGTTTTAATGAGTGGAATATGTAGAATATGTCAAATGACAGGAATTATGACAGGTGATAAATAGAAGTCTAATTTTTGCATGAGAGTTTAATCTCTGTTCGGAGAGTTTAAGTCTGTTCTGTCGGACAAAATAAATTTGCCGTTTTCGTGGTCTGACCGTTCCAAAGCTTTAACCTGTTCCACAATTGAAACTGCCCCTGTTACAGTGTTCCCATATATCAAAGTTTATCGGACTAGACACCCTTAAGCTATTAACAAATTTTCAGCTTGCTATTAATCAATTTTTTTTTTCATAAGCGGGATATAGACCTATACTAATGTGGAACGCAAATGGAGTCATGAATCACCAGCAGGAGCTTTAATTGGTTCTACAGACAGAAAATATAGATGTATGCCTCATCTTAGAGACTAATTTTGCTAAACACTCATTTATCAAATTTCACGGTTATAGAGTCTATCATGCGATTCATCCTGATAATAATGCAAAAGGACGAAGTGCAGTGATAATTAAAGAAAATTTACAACATTACGAAGAAGCCAACTATGTAACAGAAAAAGTGCAGTTAACCGCAGTAACGCTTAGAACTAATAGATACCCACTATAGTCCTCCGAAACATGCAATAAGTAAGGAGGAATATATTGGCCTCTTTAATGAGCTGGGAAATAGATTTATGGTAGGAGGCGATTATAATGTTAAAAATACCCACTGGGGCTCAAGGTTAACCACAGCAAAAGGCAGAGAACTTTTAAAAGCTGTGAATGAATGCGGAGCCTTTACCTTATCAACAGGGAAGCCAACTTACCGACAGACCCCAACAAGATACCTGACCTAATTGACTTTTTCTTAACCAAAAATATATCGCAAAACTACGTGCAAATAGACGAATGTCATAAATTATGTTCTGACCATTTAGCAATAACACTAACACTAATCGAAAACATAATATATAAAGAAAATAACCCTTCACTAACTAATAAGTACAGAAGACCAAGGTAATGATAATCGTTCGAATTAGAAATAACCAGCCGGAAATACGAAACGTAGCGGGGTTTGAAGTAGTAAGCCGTTTCAATTACTTAGGTTCTGTTATCACAAACAATGGTGGATGCGAAGAAGAAATACGCCGACATCTTACAATGGCCAGATCAGCAACGGTCAAACTCATTAAAATATGGAAAGATACGGCCATAACCAGGAACACGAAACTGCGCCTGGTACGGACGCTTATCTTTCCTATCGCTACCTATGCTTCAGAAACTTGGACCATTAAAAAGTCCGACTCACGACGTATAATGGCCTTTGAAATGTGGGTATACCGTAGAATGATGCGCATACCCTGGACAGCACATCGCACAAATATCTCAATATTATCAGAACTCGACATCAACACTAGGCTTACCACCATCATCAACCAAAATATATTGAGGTACTTTGGACACATTACCAGACGAAGAGAAGGCATGGAGAGGTTGGTGGTTGAAGGCAAGGTAGAGGGTAAAAGAACTCGAGGAAGATCGCCACTCCGATGGTCAGACCAAATAAAATGCGCCACCGGTTACTCTCTGTCTGAGGCAGCACACCGCGCCCAGGAGAGAGAAGAATGGATAGCAACCATTCGTCAAATACCATAACGTCACCACATCCTTACGAAGGATAAAGGATAAAGGAGGAATTAATAAGTACACCTACTGGATAAGCTTCAGACAAATGCTAGAAGAAACAATTAATTTAAACGTATCTCTTAGAACCGTAAAAGATATTGAAAAAGAAGTTGATCAATTCAATAATGACATCCAAAGAATATTTTGGGAATGTACTCCAGACATCAAATGACACCTAAAAGGATGCAACTACCCTGCAGAAATTAAAACGCTGGTATATGAAAAACGGAAATCAAGACGAAAATGGTTCTAAAGTAGAACTTCTCAAGATAAAACAATTGTAAATAATCTCACCCAACAACTAAAAAGAGAGATATAATTTAAATAAGAATCCATTAGGACATACTTAAACAACCTAACAAATGACAGATCAACAGAATACTCTCTATGGAAGGCAACCAAAGGATTAAAAAGACCAATGATGCAAATTCCACCCATAACAAAAGAACATGGCACTTGGGCTAGAAGCAGCGAACAAAAAGCAGAATGCTTTGCTATACATCTAGAGAAAATATTTTAACCGCATCAACAACAACAAGAATAAGAAGCATTACAGAGCAACCATTTGCAAGAAGAAGAGAACATAATGCCAGTAACTGTAGAAGAAGTAACAAAATAAATCAAATATAATTTAAACATGAGAAAAGCTCCTGGTTTTGATTTGATAACAGGACAAATATTAAGACAGCTTCCAAGAAAAGCAATTGTCAAGTTGACCTATTTAATTAATGCTGCGATCAGATTAAAATATGTTTCTTTATTGTGGAAAATGGCGGAAATAGTAATGATACCAAAACCAGGCAAACCACCACATATTACCTCCTCATATAGACCAATATCACTGCTGCCCACAATGTCTAAATTATTTGAAAAACTTCTCCTCAGAATATTGCAACCAATTATAGTAAACAAAAAATTAATTCCAAATCATCAGTTTGGCTTTATGCAGAAACACTCAACTAAAATTAGTGAATACAATTTTATATCATTGAAAGTATTTACTTCACAGTAAGTTTTTATAACTATGGATGAAGCCAAACACTGGGATTTTTCTTTTAAATTTCAATAAATTTCCTTTTAATTTCCTTTTAGTTTTCAAAAATCGTCAGTTTATAAGAAAAAATTTAACAACCCTTATCTCGGAAACGAAGCATTTGAGGACATACATTTATATCGCAAACTGTCATTATTTTTTCATGCAGAATCACCCTCACTTAAAAAGTTGGTCGTGCTAACGCTCTTCACGTAAAATAGAATTTAAAATCTCTTACTTCCTACTCGACATAATAATATATTGTTTAAAACTTTGTTAAAAATGCCATAAAAAGCGATACAATTAGTAGTGTGCTAGATTAACAATGACTTACGCAAATAAAAATGTCTGTTAATTAAAAGAGAGACGTGAAACATTTAGCACAGTAATTTCAGAATGACACAGAGTAGTTAACGCGGAGCAAATAATTAAAACCTGCTCATAAATTAAAGAACAAAATGTTCGGCCTCTTTAGAGAGCTAAATCTCGACGGGGCTGAAAGAACTCTAGACCATTAATTATGGGAAACTGGGTTATTTATCCAGAACAACGTTGTAAATCCTCGAAAATTCAAACACTGACTTGTGGGCGATACAGGGTAAACAACTTTTTACTAAAAAGAGACAAAATCGCATGCAAAATGTCTTATTTCCTGAGAGTATAATTATATCTTAAGACTTATCCTATACAGTGATGAGCGCGCTAATAACTGCCAAAAAAGGCAAAAGATGGAAAACGTATTAAGTGGTACAATAAAAAGAGATGAAACTAGTAGAGGTGTAAAATTTAGCGACATAAACCTATAAATTTACATTACATTGATTGTTTCTCACCTTTACACGTATCGAAGGAGTTTGGCAACTACCACTGTGACAGTGACAGTTTTAGTTGACATACTCATGTGATACAGTTAAAGGTGGAAAACAATCAGCAGAAATTACAATTAGGGGAGTGCAGTTAGAACGAAAAGATACAATGTTTCGTAAAAAATCAAACAAGGTTATATTTTTCTAAAACTTTTTTGTTAGTTTATAAATATGTTAAGGTAAAAAGTTCTACTCACAAATTTCGCCGATAATTGTTTATTAATTGTTTAAACAATAACAATTATTTTGTATAAGTCATGTTAAGAATATGGGTGAATTCAACATTTTATTTTGATAAAAAATATTTTTATTTTAGTTTTGATTTTGCTGAACCCGAATCTGACATTACAATTTGCAAATTCAAAATGGCGGATTCAAAATGGCGGATTTTTTCCTAAAAATCCTTAAAAAGTAGTTGTAAAATCCAAATTTTTTTTTATAAAACGTGTTTGTTTACATATATGTGGATATTTTTGAGAGGTTGCTGAACCTGAATCAAATTTTGATAATTTAAATTATAAAATGGCAGATCCAAAATGGCGGATAACTTAAAAAATAGTTGTAAAATCATAATTTCTTTACAAAATGTATTTATTTCTACATATATTTATTTTTGAGAGCTTTGATAAACCTATATATATTCAAAAACGACCTATTTAAAACGTTAACAAATTATTATCTTAATAATTTTTCTATTGATGAACAAAATATATATTTTTTTGCTCTTAATATGAATCGTTTTGTTCGCTCTTAATTAAATTCGGCCTTACTCGTAATGATGTAAAAATTTTGCTTCTACCTTTTCAAAAAATTGTTGCAATGGGATCATAAATAAAAAAGTTATTCTTAGTAAAAAGCTCTGCATATTCTAAAACTTTAAATGCAATCATAAAATATAAATTTTTATCAATTTTGTACAAGATATGTCAATAAATAAAAATTTCAGTTAGAAGTAAAATACCTATATTTTTCATAATACTGAAAATTGTTATTATGGAAAGTTGTTCAGAATTAAAAACGATGTGTCAATATGCAATTAAACTCGTCTAATCGAAATATTGTGAACTATAAAGGTACATATTAATTGCGCGAAATATAATTTTTTACATACCTCGTATAATATTGATAAAATATAATATTTTATATTTGCATATTAAGTGTTAGACCATGCACAGCTATTTATGACGAATAACTTTCTTCATAAAATTAATAATAAAACAGTTATCATAAATTAATAATAAGTGAAAATTTAGTGATTTTGGGTAGGTATAATTAATTTGAAACAACATTAAAAAAAAAACACAAATTTTCGATTAGAAGGATATAGTTACATATTGGAACATAGTTTTTAATTCCCAACAACTTTTCTTTATAAAAATTTTCGATATTGTGAAACATAAAGGTACTTTACTCTTGATTGAAATTCATATTTTTTGACATACCTAGTATAAAATTAATAAAATTTGACATTTGATGGTTGCATGTTAGATTATATACGATGGAGAGTATTTTATTGAGAATAACTTTTTTTCGTAAAACTGATAATAAAAAAGTTATCAATAGGTTTCAAGTTACGCAGACATACTGTATAAGAGCTAAAAAAATTTTTTGTTGAACATTTATTATTGATGAAGCTTATTAATAAATGTATTTTAGGTAAGTTTTATAGAAAAAAGTTTTGATCACTTTGTATAAACATTTTTTTAACTGGTAATTTTCGGTTTTTGTATTACATTTTTGTTATCTTTCTTAGTTTTCTCAAAAACAAATTGTGTATTTTATTGTTAAACTAAAATAATTCAGTGTTTTTTAAAGATTACATCCTAAGATTTAAAAAAATATCAAAAAATTGTATTAGATTTATTCAAACTTGAGTAATATCGTCTTAAAATGGTGGGAATTCTGTAAAACTACGAAGTTTTCAAAAATTACATTTTTTGAGACATCGTATTATTTGAATTAAATTTTTGAGATTTTTGTTGAGAGAAACGTCGTTTAGTAAGATGATTGAGAGGTAAGTTGTGCAAATTTGAGAGTTTTATAAGTAAAATTGTATTAGTTACACATTTTTAAATAATTTTTAAACAAAATTCATGTAAGACTCACTTTCCGCCCACACCGTACTTATGTCCATATATTTTATTTCTTTTTATTACAACTATAAGATAGCTTATTTCATCTTCTTTCATGTCCAACTTGTAAAATTTCCTTTGATCCATTAGTTAAAAAATTACATTAAAAAACTCAACCGAGCACTTCTTCCAACGCTAGTTTACAGTGCGCCAAAGCGTGTGAGAAGGGTGACTTTAGCGTTATAAATAAAAAATTACAGAAGCTAGAGATTTAATTTTAGAAAAATCTTTATATAAGGCTTTTTTGTAAAATTTTCTTAATTTTTTAATGGCCAAGTCCGTTTTTTCTAAAAATTTTTTTTTCGGAGTTATTTAAAAAAACATCTAACTTCGTTGTTCATTTGTTTAATAAAAAATGAAGCACCCACTTCTCGAGTAGATCTTTTTGATATGCTGTTTATTAAACATTTCTTAATGAAATTACAAAAAGTTTTATCTTGTTTGATTTTTTCAGAAGTGAAAATCTAAATGCACTCCCCTAAATTAATCGATTTAAAATTATCGGTTTGTATACAGAGTGACACTTTGACAGTTTTAATTTCACGACCCGAAGAGTGAAATTATGTCAAGAGGTCACGAGGGCAAAACAAATCAGTCATTTTTAAGAGCTCGTGGGTAAGTCGATAAGATTATTTCATGAATAAAACTGTCTTTTTAATAATTTTAACTAGTATTTTATTAAGAGGAAACAGTAGCGATCAGCAGGTAGCAAAAACGCGTTCCAAGATTGCGGCTGTAATTTTGAATATTTTTTCGAGACATTTGGCACACGTATTCGTAATATAATAAAGAATGGCGGTACAGAGCCCAATTTGAAAAATATATTAATATGTGGAAATTACTCTGTAATTAAATACAATATTAAAAAAACGAGCCTGTACCGCCATTAAGAAGAACAAAAAAATACACTTTATACAAAATACATCTAGGCATCGGATAAAAAAGTTTATTTAAAGAAAGTGTATTTTTTTGTTCTACTTAATGGCGGTACAGACTCGTTTTTTTAATATTGTATTTAATTACAGAGTAATTTCCACATATTAATATATTTTTCAAATTGGGCTCTGTACCGCCATTCTTTATTATATTACGGCTACGTGTGCCAAATATCTCGAAAAAATATTCAAAATTGCAGCCGCAATCTTGGAACGCGTTTTCGCTACCTGTTGATTGCTACTGTTTCACCTTAATCTCTTCACCTGAATATTTGCTAAACCTGTTTATGGTCGTCTGACGTCATATTTGACGGCGGCAAATTATCGAAAAAAGTTACCGCTGTAATTTTTATTTTTGTAAAAATATAGTTTATTGTCATGGAATATCGGTAAAGCTTATAAAAAGTCAAGAAAACAAAACAGTAACAATTCAATTTACTAAAATTACATAAATCGTCAATATAATTTAAAAAAATAATAATAATGAAGTAAAACAGAAACAATCAATTGCAAAATTTAAAAGTTTAAATAAATTGCTAATAGTCCCGTCGCCAGGGGGTACAACGGCCTCCTTAATTCAGATGGACTTACCCAAGTTTTTTTTATGTATTTTGATCAGTAGAACACGAATTTTTTGGGTAACAGTTGATCCGGATGTCCATAAGATTGTTATAAACAAAGAACTTGAGGAATTACATAACAGCGATTTTTCGCAAAACAAAACATTTTTTCGTATTTTTTGGGTGATTCTCAGCAGAAAATGGTCTTAAAAGTTTTTTCGTAGGATGCATAGTTTTCGAGATAAACGCGGTTGGACTTTCAAAAAATCGAAGAAGTGCAATTTTTGAACCCGAATAACTTTTGATTCAAAAATAAAATAGCAATTCTGCTCACTGCATTTGAAAGTTCAAGTCAAATTCTGTCGGTTTTGATTATTTGCATTGCTAAAAATTAAGTTTTTATTAGTTAAACAAAGCCATAAACACATAGTGTTTCCCGTGCCCAATGCATGCGTTTTAATGTACGTGTACGTAATCTACGTAGAAATTCTGTATGCGCGCCTACTCGTTCGATTTCAAATGAGAAATGCATTGAAAACATCATTCAATCACTATGTGTTTATAGCTTTGTTTAACAATAAAAAAATTAATTTTTGGCAATGAAAGTAATCAAAAACGATAGAATTTGACTTGAACTTTCAAATACGGTAAGCAGAATTGCTATTTTATTTTTCAATCAAAAGTTATTCGGGTTCAAAAATTGCAATTTTTCGATTTTTTAAAAGTTCAACCGCGTTTATGTCGAAAACTATGCATCCTACGAAAAAACTTGTAAAAACATTTTTTGCTTAGAACGACCCAAAAAATCCAAAAAAATGTTTTATTGATTCCTCAAGTTCTTTGTTTATAACAAACTTATCGACATCTGGATCGACTGTTACCCAAAAAATTCGTGTTCTACGGGTCAAAATACAAAAAACAAACTTGGGTAAGCTCATCTGAATTAAGGAGGCCGTTGTACCCCCACTGGCGACAGGACTATAATTCCATAGTTAATTTTTTTTGAGATTTTTCTAAGAGGTCCGCCACCTTCAAATATACAAAAAAACCGTTTTTTATGGGGTTTTTGGGGGCTTGGACGTATTTCTGCCATTTTTAAATGTTCTAAAGGACTCAATACTTCAATTTACATATAACCTATAAGGAAAACATTGATTTGATCTATTTTGTAGTCTATGAACTACGAAAAATTCCCAACAACCCCCCAAAAAACAGTTTTTTTGGTTTTTGAAGGTGGAGAAACCTTTCGGAAAAATCTGAGAAAAATAAAAAACATGTTTGATAAAATACATAAAATAAAAAAAATTAGACCCCCAGCCCTCTCCAAAAAAAACGCTTTTTTCAAAAAAAAATTTTTTTAGTTATGTACACTCAACCTGCGGATCTATAAAAATAAACATGTTTTGTAAAAGCCTCAGCCACGCCTGTGAATTTTTTGAAATTTTAAAATTTATTTACATCTCACCTAAAAAAATAGAAACGAAAAATGAAGTTTTTGATGGTGTGGAAGGGGGTGGTGGGTCAAAATTAGGCTGAGTCTTATTTTTAATCACATAGAACTTAAATAATTAAAGAAATTCAATTCTGAGAGTGAGAGAGGGTACCTTTTAATTTATTTATCCCGTCCATAAGTGGAAAGTTTGATGCGCCACTGTCGACGCATGTGCGAATAAAAAGTGACGGCATAGTGTTCAAACGTTTTCTTTTAGGTTCTACTACTTAAGTTATACGCTATGAGCTCGTAGGTAGAGGGGATAATTAAAAATTCGCGAGCGCCAGTAGTGACAAGTCTCTAAGCTTTTACTGGAAATTTGACATAAATGTCAAAGTGATTAATTTAAAACATTGAAATTAAAAACATTAATAGTAAATAATATTAGTTGGTCAAAGCTGTGGTGTATATTTTTACCTAAAATATACTTACGTTTTAAATATTGAATTTAAGTTTTTCTAATATTTCGTAATATGTAATTATAAATTAATCTAAGCGCCATCTACACGATAATAATTGTGAAAGTATCCGAAGTAAGAAATTAATATTTCATTAATAGAACGTTAACCCGCGAGTAGTCGCGCGGTGAGATAGAATCTCAATTTTTATTCTTTTTCGCGATAACTTGATGAAAAATTTTGCAATTTTGAAAAAATTTCGTAAGTGCCTCGAGGAAGGGTGTAGTAATGCGTAGGAATTTTTTCTTCTTTTTGTGGAATTTATGGCTTTTGGGAGAGCCAATTAGCTTTAACCCGCGAGTAGTCGCGCCGTTAGATAGAATCTCACATTTCATCCTTTTTCGTAATATGTACAGTAAAATTTGTCAGTAACGGCCACTAAAAATGAAATAACTATTGGCCGATATAGAAAGGTGGACGGTATTGTCAGTTTTTGTAGTCTATATAATTGGTTTGGGAAATTTTTAAACTGGCCGTTAGGACAGGTGGCCGATGTTGACAGGTGGCCGTTAACACAGGTTTTTTTAATAAAATTGTTAGAAATATATATTTTCAATATAAAAAGTAGATAAAAATAGTACAAAAGAAAAACTTGTTTTAAATTCGTATTTTGAGATAGAATCTCACACGCGACTATCGACGTTACAGAAGTGAGCGCGACTACCTCCGGGTTAAAATGATTAGCAAAATCTTTAAAAAAATCGATTACAATTTAATTACTTTTTTGCTTTGTAAATATTAAGCGATAACAATTAAATAATAAAATAATAATAAAATTAAATAATAAAGTTAAAAATTACCGGTGAAAGTTGCATTAGTAATCCGCTAGGAGCGACACCAGCGAAGCTCAGAGCGTATAGGGTCTAATCGTGCCTAAAATGATAGTCTATAAGTACTTTCGGCCGTTTTAGCAACTTCACTAATAGTGGAGTCAATGAAGGTGGATATAAGTTATTACCTCAGATTTCGTTGAACCTCCATCGATTTTCATAAAAATTGGTGAGTGGTTAAAGGATACCTCAAGGAACAAAGGTGACATAGTGCCAACTTGCGCTTTTTGCATTTTAGGGGTGAAATACACCCCTTTTTTAAAAATTATTTTTTAGATTTCTGAAAATGCAGTCACTGTAAGTTTTCACTTTCTATTTTGTTGAACCTTTATCGATTTTCATGAAAATCGGTAAATAGTTAGAGGATACCTGAAGCAATAAAAGATATATAGCACCAACTTGCGCTTTTGCATTTTTGGGGGTGTAATATACCCCTACTTTTTAAATTGTAAAAAATGCAGATTTCCGCATTATGGCATAAGTAATCTCGTTTAATTAAGAAAAATAAATATTTTTTTTGTATTTATGTACATGAATTACATATTTTATTAATTTTTCAAACCTTATAGCAAACAAAAATCCGAAAATTAGCAAATCGACAATCACGAAAAAAATTAATCTTTTATATTTCCAAAAAGGCAGTCACTGAATGTTTTCACCTCCTGATTTCGTTGAACTTCCATCAATTTTCATGAAAATTGGTAAGTAGTTAGAGGATACCTCAAGAAATAAAAATGATGCGGTAACAACTTGCGCTTTTATCCTGGGGGTGGATGTTACCCCTTCTCATGGGTGAACACTATTTTATTAAAAATAACCCCATAATTAGATAGAGGAGTAAATTCTAAGCAAACTTTCTTTTATCAAGTTTATAAATTTTTTATTTAAATAATATTTCATAATTTAATAAAATATTATTGGTACAGTAAAACCTGACAATAACGGCCACTAAAAATAGAAAACAATTGGCCGTTATAGAAATGTGGCCGCTAATGCTAGGTTTCCTGTTCCACAAATACATAAAATATAATTGAAAATTTATTTATTTTAGTAATTAAAGCAAATCTAATTAAATATAATTCTACAAACAAACGGAACATACTAAAACTAAATTCAATTTACTACAATATAAAACAATATCTATACGAAAAAACTACAAGAAAAACAGAATTTTTGTTTGTTTTACATTTTTTTAGATAAACGAAACATACTAAAACTAATTTAATATAGGTAATACATAATATAAAACAACATACTATAGCTACTACGAAAAATACGCTTATCACTAAAGTATCGTCGTGCTTCCAAGCTATATTCAACAAAACCAACTTGGTAGGGCCTTTAATTAGATATCGCAAATCACTTTGGCTGATTTTGTCTGCATATATATATTATGTTTGAGGAATCCCCTTTTTTTGTGAGCCTGGATATAGGACATTTCTCAAGTATGAATTCACATTCATGGCATATCGTTGCTATACAGGGATAATAATCTGTGCAATATTATGGTACAGGGTACGTTAAATATGAACTAAATGTGGAAGATATACACTGGTTATTCATTTCAATTTAATTTGATTGTTTTTTAATCGGTTACAATATTTAAAATAATTAAAGACATAAAGTTAGGGATTTCAAAAATAAATTCAGTTCTCACTAGCAGGGTGGGAAATAATAAAGTGTCATACAATAGCATTTCATTACAATGCTCATTACAGGCATTACAGGCTGCTCCGTTTGAGAAAACTCATACTCTCAAAACTCTCAAACTAAGTTATAACTAAAATTTTGTTCTGTACCATTTTTTAAGTATATCGAGTATTTTTGGAGTTATTATCAAAAGAAAATGAAATTCACGAAAATTTGAAAAATTCTAATTTTCTTTAGTCGTACTTTTTTTCAAAAATATGCATTCTAAACCGGTCAAAATTGTTGAAGTTATTACTCATGTTAAAATAAATAAAGTTTTCAATGGGTTACTATAAATTTTAATTTTTGTGGAAATGACGTATGTTTCATTTTTCATTCTTCCCTAAAAAATCTGAAAGGGTCCTCTTATTTCCATCATAACTTGCTTAATTTTGATGCTATCGACTTCTTATAGAGCTTTTTGATAGTTATTTTAAGTACTTTATTAAAATGTTTAATATCTATATTTAACAAAGTGCATCGTTTTCCTGTTATTTAAGCTTGAATACTAAGATTTAAGTAGTCGCGGAAAAAAAATATACATTCAATTGCATATAACTCACTTTGTATATGTAATAAAGGATTTTTCGAATAAGGAGCTTATTTATTTTTATATTATCTTCGATTTTGGAAATAACAACTTTTTTGAAGAAACTTATGGTTTTTGAGTTATTTATGAAAAACTGCTTTAAAACATGGATTTTTTTCAGGAAAAATCAAAACTTTTGATCTCTAATAACTCAAAAACTATTGATTTATTGAAATAACTTAATATAACAAATTTTACTTATAATTTGTCCCTCTATCGATTAGTGGTATTATTTTTAATAAAATAATTTCCACCCCCGAGAAGGGGTGGCATCCCCCCTCCAGGGTAAAAGCGCGAGTTGGCACCATGTCACCTTTGATTCTTGAGGTATCCTCTACATACTTACCAATTTTCATGAAAATCGATGGAGGTTCAACGTAATCGGAGGTGAAAACCTTCATTGACTCCACTATAATCTTATGTGGAATAAATTCAGCGTCCCTTTCGCTACTCATTTCCATTTTTTGAAATGGAAAAGCGAAAATACTTTAGAATATTATATACATAAAAATATATTATATACAGTGCGCTGGAATAAGTGTTACCCCCTACTAACTTACTTATTTTTAGCACATAAGCAAGACATTCGAACAGGTCGATTTTTAAATATTCATAGTATATTTTATCAATATATTTTATATTTCAAATTTTACGGGATCTCTCTTCAGGTGATGTTGATATTTTTAACTGGGAAAGTACATAATCTGACACCTCATTTAAAAGCTTTGGAGATCCTGATTTCAAAAATGTAGCATACTTTGTTTCGAAAACTTACAGAATTTAAATTATACGAGAAAGAATTTTAATACATCCTACCTTCCAACAATTTAATTATTTTTTGTTCGTTTGAGTTATTCTTTGTATTAAAATGTTTAGCGATGGTAGTTTTTTAATAATAATAATTTATTCTGAAGCTATTTCCTTGTGGCATTTTTGTAATTAACTATTTAGATGGGAAATATGCCACAATTATATTGATAAAAATTATTTTATTAACAACAAAATAAAAATTTTATTTTTAATTCAGTTGCAATGCGAAGGCAAAACAATCTTACGTTTCAATTAGAATACGGAGCGAAGTCCAGTCCCTTGAATCGCGATTTTCGGCTCTTATTGGAGCCTCATCGGAAAAAACGTAGGCTTGTTCTCCATTACCAAGGAAATGGACCAATATATTTTCGATTTAAAAATCTTTTAGTAATATTTTAATATTTTCTAAATATTATTAATAATGCTATTAGGATCGAAAACTTCGTCTTTTTTATTTTATTAACGTTTCGACGCACAAATCGGGTATCGTTGTCAAAATACAAAATACTAATAAATTAAACAAAAATGTTGTTGCTAAGGCTTCTACTTTAAATTGTGTAATATATGTCTGAATTTCCGATATAAATGAGTCATACTAAATAAATTTTTTATATCATTTTTGTTTAATTAATAGTATTTTGTATTTTGACAACAACAACCGGTTTGGGCGACGAAACGTTAATAAAATTATTTTTTTAAATTAATTGTGGCGTATTTTCCATCTTAATAGTTAATAATAATAAGTTAGTTGCTATGCAACAAAAGAAGATCATTAAGTAAGTTTCTTGACCAGATCTACAGGTCGGTAGATTCATTGAAACCCTTTCTCGCATAAGTTAGATTCTGTAAATTTTCGAACCAAAATATTATACATTTTTGTAATCAGTATTTAAAAAGCTTTTAAATGAGGTGTCACATGATGTACTTTCCTATTTAAAAAAATCAAAGTTATGCCTGTCACCTGAAGAGGGATCGCGTAAAGTTCGAAACATTGATGCTATAATATACTACACACAACGGCAAAATTAAAGGAACACTTTAAAAATAGGGCATGTTTGATGTCTCGAGTCTCCTAAACCAGTTGTCCGATTTTAGTGATTCTTTTAGTATGTTATAGTCTTATTATTTAAATATCGGTGTATTATGTAAATGTCTTGTTATACCGGGTGTAATAATCATACTGTGTTTTTTCCTTAAAGTTTGGAACACCCTGTGGAATATTCTAGCCTTTATAAAATATTGAAATTTAAACTCAATTGTAGCCTTAGGCCTTCTTAACATTTTCTTTTTTAATTAATTTGCTTAGGTTGGATAATCAAAAAGTTACGTATTTTAACAACTAGCCATGTTCTTCATCAATACAGGGTGTTTCTAAATAAGTGCGACAAACTTTAAGGGGTAATTCTGCATGAAAAAAAAATAATGACAGTTTACTTATAAACATATGTCCGCAAATGTTTCGTTTCCGAGATACGGGATGTTGAATTTTTTCTTGCAAATTGATGATCTATTTATTGCTCTAAAACCGGTTGAGATATGCAAATGAAATTTGGTAGGTTTTAAAAGTTATTTATTGCCCATTTTTTGGCTTACAATTAAGAATTTTATATTTACCATTGGCGTGCATATGGGTATAAATATTTTAGATATATCCCGTATGCACGTCAATGGTCAATATAAAATTCTTAATTGTATGCCAAAAAATCCGAAATAACTACCTCTTAAACTCACCGAATTTCATTTGCATCTCTCAACCGGCTTTAGATCAATAAATAAATCGTTAGTTTGCAAGAAAGGATTCAACATCCCGTATCTCGGAAACGAAGCATTTGCGGACACATGTTTATAAAGTAAATGTCATTATTTTTTATGCAGATTTGCTCTATTGATGAAGAACGTGGCTAGTTGTTAGAGTAGCTAACTTTTTTATTATCCTACATAAACAAATGAATCAAAAAATAAAATGTTAAGAAAGCTTAAGTCTATAGTAAAGTTTTAATTTCAATGTTTTATATAATCTAGAATATTCCACAGGGTGTTCCGAACTTTAACGAAAAAACACAGTATGATTTTTAGACCCGATATAAATTGACATTTACTTATCTAGTAACAATATTACCACATTGATATTCTTAGATAATAAAGCTACAACATACCAAAAAAATCATTCAAATCGGACAACTGGTTTAGGAGATTCGAGACGTCAAACATGTCCCATTTTTAAGGTGTCGTTTAATGTTGCTGATGTGTGTATAATTAACATGTCATAAGTCATAATAGTACGTTCTTTCACGGTTTTTGCTGTAAATTTTAAAGAACCGCTTGGATTGATATGAAATTTGGCATACGTATAGCTAACATGTCAAAGAAAAAAGTGACATGGTGCCGATGTGTGCTTTTGCCCTGGGGGGAGTTTCACCCCATCTCGGGGGTGAAAAAATATATGTCTAAGATAAGTCCCGAAATGGATAAACTGACTAATTTTAAGCAACTTTTGTTCTATAGAGTTTTTTCACCAAATCAATACTTTTCGAGTTATTTGCAAGTGAATATGTTCATTTTTCAACAAAATAACCACGTTTTTAGATGGTTTTTCGCAAATAACTCAAAACGTTAGCATTCTGTCGAAAACAATAATTCTTAGAAAAATTATAGCCTATAAGATAGTGAAAAATCCGGTGTATATGTTATAGTCAAAGCCCGAATTTCAGGCACTCCTAGGTTTGACTAGGCAATCCTCAGGTCTGACTGACGGTCTTAGTCAAAGCCCGAAATAAATTACAGTTTCGGCCTTTGACTAGTCAAACCTAGGAGAGACTAAGTTGGTCAGGCAAACCCCGATCAGCTATTAAAATGTCGTAATTTGTTAGATTAGGTTTAATAAAACGTCATTTTTTAATTGTAATATTTATTATTTTAATACTGTCGTAATTAAAATAAAAAAATAGAGTTTATTCTCACATATTGATGTTAAGGCATTATGGGATTTAGAGTTACACAATAGGTTAGACAAGTGGCTTTCAATTTTTTTGAGTGATGTACCTACCACAAAATTCTTATAAATATTTTTGGTACCTCCTAACTAAAATACCTATGGCGGTAGTTAATCTAATTAACTATAAATATGATACATTTTTGCTGTTGTTGCGTTTTGTGTACCACTGCACATAATGATATGTACCACCATTGGTTCATGTACCACAGATTGAGAAGCCCTGCGTTAGACCTTTTACACTTATATAATTTTGAAAAGCAATTCTTATTGCAGTAGCATTTTATAAAGCCTTGTCCCCCAAATTTAGATATTTTGTACTAATTTCTCTTAGAGACAGAACGTCTTCGAAATTAAGAAAATTTTTTTGCATTCTCTTATTTGTTGAAAAAAGTGTGTTTATTGTTCCGTATTTCGTACCAACTCTACATAAACCGTCAACTGTTTTATCTTGTATGATACCCAAAATATTTAGAGTATCTCCTTTAGCTCTATCAAAGCTGGGAATAGGTATGGTTAAAGTTTCTCTGATCGAAATTGGAGGAATTTTTTTTCACTTAATTGTTTCGTAGCATTGGCCTGGGCATAAAGACCTTCAATCGCCTTTCCCTTTATTTATTTTAATCTTTTCTGTCTTTGCACAACGCATGTATATACAATCGGATTACAAATTATGCTCGAATATGCGTCAGAGCTCTCTTTTTGGCAAATACAACAAACCAACCTGAAGAAATAATCCGAATTTTTTGACAATTTTCTTCCTCCACTAGTGACGACGGTCCAGGGCCTTCGTTAGTACTATGGTGATCCTTACTTTTGATAGTGCTCAGCCTACAGGTGGGTTGACATTACGAGTGTATTACATTTATGCAATGCATAGATACAAATGTACCTACTGCTTGAGTTTGAAAATAGATAATAAAATATCTGACAATAGCACGGGCAAAATACGTAAGCGCAACCCGCCTTAATGCTATGAAACAATTAAGTGAAAAAAATTTCCTGCAATTTCGAATGGAAAAACTGTAACAATACCTATCCTTAGCTTTGATAGAGCCAAAGAAGTTGCTCGAAATATTTTGGGTATCATAAAAGATAAAACAATTGACGGTTCATATAGAGTTGGTACGAAATAGGGAACAATAAACACACTTTTTTCAAGAAATCGAATAAGAGAATGCAAAGAGGATTTTCTTAATTGTCTCTAAGAAAAATTAGTACAAAAGATTCTAAATTTGGAGGACAAGACTTTACAAAATGCTACTGGAATAAGAAATGCTCTTCAAAATTATGTGTAACAGGTCTAATGTATTGTGTAACTCTAAATGCCATAATGCGTCAACATCAACATGTGAGAATAAACACTAATATAAAAAAAATTTATTTCAACAATATAAGAATAAAATTAAACACTAAAATTCAAAAATGACGTTTTATTAAACCTAATCTAACAAATTACGACATTTTAATAGCTGATCGGGGTTTGACTAGTCAAACCCCGATTTCATAAAATTAAATTTCGACCTTTGCCTGACCAACTTAGTCTCTCCTAGGTTTGACTAGTCAAAGGCTGAAACTGTAATTTATTTCGGGCTTTGACTAAGACCGTCAGTCAGACCTGAGGATTGCCTAGTCAAACCTAGGAGTGCCTGAAATTCGGGCTTTGACTATAACATATACATTAGGTCTCTATACCTAGCAAAAGCAGAGTTATAGTTAGTGTAAAATAGGTTCATATTCGAAAAATTCCAAATAGAATAATTCAATGTGAAATATCCAAATAATGAAGCATTCTTGGGGAAAACACATTACAACTTTTTTAAAGTGTTTAAAAAAAACTTTATTTCTGTTTTTATAAAAAAAATTTCTGGCATCAAATGGAAGCAAGTTACGCTCAAAATAAAGTTGGTCCATTTGGTTTGGCAAAAAAATCAGGAAGATGACCCCCCCCCCAATTAGCAACTTAAATGAAATTAATCGTTACCGCTTCACATGTTACTTATGTTCTGTTTGTAATATGATCTGTAAGTTTCATCGATTCAAAGTGCTTATTTTTGGAAAAATTTGATTTTAAAATAAAATTTTGAAAAATTTGAATTTTGAAAAAAAAAAATGCTTTTTTTCAAAATAACTTAAAAATTGTTAGAGATACCAAAAATCTTAAACAATAAAAAAGTCGGCTTTACTTTTTTGAATATTTTGTATTTTTTGTTTTTCTGTAAGACAAAAATTGGTTAAGATTCAATGTTTCTAAATTTGCATACACTCGTGATAAGTGATCGTTCAAGCCATTTTAACTACAGCTCTTTCAAAAATAAGGACTTTAAACTGATGAAACTTACAGATCATATTTATGATCAATACATACGCGAGTAAAAAACTTGTGAAGTGGTAACAATTCAGTTCATTTGAAATGCTAATTAGGGGGTGATTTTCCCGATTTCTTACCAAAAAAAGGGACCAACTTTATTTTGAGCGTAACTTATTTACTCTTGATGCTAAAAAATTTTTTTACAAAACAAAAATGAACATTTTTTTAAACACTTTAAAAAAGTTAAAATGAGTTTTCCCAAAAAAAGTGCTTCGCTTTTTGGTTATGGCACGTTAAAATATTCGATTTGGAATTTGAAGAATATGAACCTATTTTTCATTAGCTATAACTCTGCTTCTACTAGGTATAGTGACCTAATATACACACCATGTTTTTTACTTTTTTACGTGCTATATTTTTGATAAGAATTTTTTTTCGACCAAATACTTACTTTTTGAGTTGTTAGCGAAAAACCGTCTCAAAACGTGGGGATTTTGTAGAAAAAATAACATATTCACTCGCAAATACAGTAAAACCTACGTTAACCGAAACCTTTTTAACCGAAACGGCTGACAGTTACAATAATTTCGTTAATATTTTCGTCAACATTGTCAACATTGCTCGATCGAAATCGAATGAGGCAAAACCATATGACGAGCATTACGATTACGAAATCACCTCATAGTAGGTGTCTTTTAGTAGGTACCTACCAACTTTAACCAAGAATACTGTGTAATTTGATACAAGAAGAATACAAAAAACAATGTTATTTTTAACCGAAATTCTTATTATCCGAAACGGCCTCCCCCCCAATTATTTCGGTTAACGGAAGTTTTACTGTAACTCGAAAAGTAATAACTTGGTGAAAAGCTTTATAGAACAAAAGTTGCTTAGAATTAGTATTTTATCCATTTCCGGACTTATTTCGAACATATATTTTTCACCCGCAAAAGGGAGCGAAACTCACCCCTAGGGCAAAAGCACACATCGGCACAATATCACTTTGTTCTTTGACTTGTTAGCTATGTGTATGCCAAATTTCATGTCAATCCAAGCGGTTGTTTAAAATTTAGAGGTTTTGCAATATTTTACCTTTAAAGAACGTACTACATATAACACTTATTCCTGCTCATTGTATAAAAAACTAAAAATCCTCCCAAAAGTACAAAAATCGTTTTAAAAATGAAAAAAATCGTCCCAAAAATTGTTGCTTTCAATACATTTTGGGTAAAGTGGACCTTTCGATTTAATAAATCATACTGAAAATTTAGTTCTAGAGACGACTGCAGAAAAATTACATTTTATCAAAAAATCCAATCTGTCTGTTATTGGCTCTTTCTGGTTTTGATATCTCATAGCGTTTTACCGAAACGTATAAACCTATAATCGAATTTTATTGTTGTATTTACAATCTGTATTTTGAGTAAATAGGTTTATTCGGTTTTGGCGGTTTTGCCTGGAATTGCCATTAGTTATGAATATTCACAGTATTTATCGGAAATTGCGTTATGCTTTGCAAATAATAAATGTTTTATTTGTAAACTTTATGGGGCTTTCACATGTTAACCGTATGTATAACAGTTTTTGAATAACCATGTAAATCCTGTAAAATTATTGAACCAAAAAGCTGATAGAAGGTGATATTTACATATACAGGGTGATCAACTTATGTGACAAAGTCCAATATATCTGTTAATATAAAATATATGAAAAAAAGTTGTTAAAAAAAGTTATAGATACCTTTAATGTACACATTTTAAAATTAGTGATAAATATACAGGGTCCTCCATAACACGGTGCCAAAACAAAATGTTATGTTTTTTTAAATGGAACACCTGTATTTTATTCAAAATCTGGTTGCTCTGCATTTTTCTGATTAAAAAGATATAACACTTGTCTAGGGTTATACTGAGTGTTTCAAAGTTATGAGCACTTTTATCAAAAAATCATACTGATTTTATCGCCCTGTATGATTCTAACAGTATAATATAAACTTATTTTTTTACTGCTGTTGACTGTAAATATTAAAGTAGTTTTGCAACAACGTACAATTTTTTTATCACTACAGAAACTGTATACAGGGTAAGTCAAAATGCAAATAAAAGATTTTCTTTATATTTTTAAATGGGACACCCTGTATTTTATATTACCATCGAAAACTTTTTTCATTATACTTGCATATCTTTTAAATATTCCCTATACCTAAAGTTATTAGTTTTCGAGATATTTTAGTTTTATTGTTGATAACTCATAGATACGTTTATTACAGTAAATTAATTACCCTTAATATTAGAACCCTCCAATGAGTTTGTTAATGATAATTAAAATTGGACTGAATTTCATTTTTTCTCCAAGTTTATGGTAAATTCTATACAATAACGACAATTTTATATTTACTAACAAAATGATATTAATTTTCCGCGAAGAAATGGGAACTATAAATTGCTGCAAGTTCTTGTTTAAGGTGGCTTTGAAATAATTGACACAAGAACTGTCAGATGTAAGATTTTAATTATCTGTACGTTTTTATGTTTGTTACTGATTATAATTGTTTGCCATATTGTTATAATTGTTACCTAACAATGAATTTTAGTCTTGAAGAAATGACAGACATGATATGGATTTTAGGAGAGTGTTTCAAAAACTCATTAGTTGCCACAAGAATTTATAAGGAACGGTGTCCATAGCGTCAACAACCAAATAAGAGAGCATTTGACAACTTATTAGACAGGTTTAATTGTAATGGTTCTGTTTATGAAGCAAAGGAAAAAACAAAAATCATTATTACGGATGAAAATGAATTAAATGTTGTTTTACTGCCTGTTACAGAAAATCCTCATACAAGTATTCAAAATATTACAAGAGAGCCAGATATAAGTTATGGATCTATCCAAAACATTCTCAAGAAAAACAACATGCACCCATATTATATACAATTACATCAGGAACTTGTTGGGGATGATTTCGAACGAAGAGTACAATTTTGTCAATGGTCACAACAACAAATAGTTATACAGAGAGATTTTTTTGAGTTTGTTCTTTTTTTTTTTGAGACGAGGCAACATTTCACAAAAATGGTAGTGTAAACAGACACAATTTTCATTATTATTCCACAACCAATCCGTACTGTTCTCAGACACTTAGTCAAACGAGATGGTCCTTAAATGTTTGGGGTGGAATCATAGGCAATTACGTTATAGGTCCTTTTTTCTTTGAGGAATCGGTAAATGGTGAGATTTATTGAAATTTTCTAGTGAATCATTTACCTATTCTACTTGAAAATGTACCATCAAACATCCGCCAACATATGTGGTACCTTCACAACGGAGCCCCTGCTCACCACAACGCACTTGTGAACAGTGCAATCGACGATCTATTTCCTGAAAGATGGATAGGAAGAGATGGGCCAGTTCACTGGCCACCCAGATCACCAGAATTAGACGAAGGTGACTTTTTTTTGGGGTTATATTAAAGACGTAGTGTATAGGGCACCTCCAACAATAGTTGACGATATGAAAATAAGGATTCGAAACGCCTTTCAAAGTGTCACACAACAAATGCTTACAAACATCAGTAGGTCTTTCGAAACTCGTCTCCAGGCTTGTGTAGACGTTATGGGAGGTCATTTTGAACACCTTTTATAACATAAGAAGTACGTTGAATATTTTTTTTATTTAATTTAGTTTTTTTAACAAATTTTAATAAATGAAAGTATTGTTATTAATAACTAAGTAATACATGTTGTTATCAACAATAAAACTAAAATATCTCTAAAACTAATAACTTTAGATATAGGGAATATTTAAAAGATATGTAAGTATAGTGATAGAACTTTTCGACAATAATATAAAATACAGGGTGTTCCATTTAAAATTATGAAGAAAGTTTTGTATTTATATTTTGACTTACCCTTTATACAATTTGTGTAGTTATTAAAAAATTTTACATTGCTGCAAAACTACTTTAATATTGACAGTAAAAGGCATTAAAAAATAAGTTTATATTACACCGTTAGAAACATACAGGGCGATCAAATCCGTATGATTTTTTAATAAAAGTGCTCGTAACTTTGAAACACTCAGTATAACCCTAGACAAGTGTTATATCTCTAGAATCAGAAAAATGTAGAGAAACCAGATTTTGAATAAAATACAGGGCGTTCCATTTAAACAAACATAACTTTGGTTTGGCACCGTGTTATGGAGGACCCTGTATATTTCTCACTAATTTTAAAATGTGTACATTCAAGGTTTCTATAACTGTTATTAACAACTTTTTTCATATACTGTATAATAACAGATATATTGGACTTTGTCACAGAAGTTGATCAACCTGTATTTTTGTATCCAACAAATACAATTATTCATAATAACTCTCTCTCTCTCTCTCTCTCTCTCTCTCTCTCTCTCTCTCTCTCTCTCTCTCTCTCGCTCTCTCTCTCTCTCTCTCTCTCTCTCCCCTCTCCCTCTCCCTCTCCCTCTCCCTCTCCTCTCTCTCTCCCTCTCCCTCTCCCTCTCCCTCTCCCTCTCCCTCTCCCTCTCCCTCTCCCTCTCCCTCAAATCAAAGAGATTCGTTCATAAAAATCAAACGGATTCATTCGTTCCTTCATAAATCTTCTAGTTAAAATACAAAGAGGGATGGTAGGTAAGAAGAGTTTGTTTTTTGCTGCATGATCAAATCGGTGTATTCAACTTGAAATATAACAGAGGAACTGTCGATTTTAGGTGTATAATGATACCAATAACTTTTTAGTGCTTGAAAAAACCTTTAAAATAAGCAACACTAAATGTCGATTACATTCAAACTAAGCGAGATATTCTGCAAAAAAGTTAATGACTAATGAATTTTAAGAAAAAATGAGAAGTATACTTAACCCCTCATCCATCAGAATTTAAATACATCGTTTTGCTTTTACAATACCTTTTATTATAGTGTTATTCCTATGGTCAAAAAGTTGAATGGGTTTAAAATGAATGGTATTTAAAAAAAAATACGATAGAGCGCATTTTTTAATTTTCTTAAAAATCTTCCTTTTTCTCCATGCAACTCGAAAATGTTAAGAGATACTGTTTGACCCACGATTAGTTTAGAGGTAGATCAAATTAAAGAGAGCATTTTTAAATTTTTTTAAAATCTTCCCTTTCCTCCATGTAACTCGAAAAAGATAAGAGATGCGAAAAAAAGATACCACAGAAAAATGTAGGGCTTTCAGAGAAAAATTTACTTTTTATTTTTCATTACTGTATCTCTTATCATTTTCAAGTGACGTGGAGAAAAAAAGATTTTTAAGAAAATTTAAAAATGCGCTCTATAATTTGATCTTTTTTTTAAACCATTTATTTTAAACTCGTCCAACTTTTTTAACATAGGAATATCACTATAATATTTAAATTATTTATTAACATTAGAAAATAATGAGTTGGTATACCGACTATTGTATAAACATATTTTAGATATTAAACTTAAATTGTAATTGTAAAATATAGAGTAAGTATTTCTTGTTAATTGTTATATATTAAAAGAAAAAAGAAAAAAATATATAAATAAAAAAAATAAAAAAACATTAAAAAAGAAAAAAAAATATAAAAAAATATATACAAAAACAATATAAAAAAAATAATAGAAAAAAAATATATAATAAAAAAAATATTATAAAAAAAATATGTAGATAAAAATGAATGACAAACTTGGACAGTCCATAGTAAAAAGCTTTGAAATTAAGTAGAGGGCTAAAGAAGAATGTTGCAGTTTTTGCTGTGGAACTCTGAAAACATCATTTAGAAAAAAAAATTAAAAAAAATATATTATAAAAAATTATAAAAAAAAATAAATACAAAAATAAATATTTCTTAGTAGAATTGTTTATTAGAGAATTATAATAGTATTATTTTTAGGATAAGATACGAAAAAATGACTAATAAAATAAAAAAAATAGTAAAATTGGCGAATGGATTAATTGTCCGCAGTCATATAAACACAAATACACAACAACAACACTATAATAAAAGGTATTGTGAAAGAAAAACGATGCATTTACATTTTGATGGATGGGGGTTAAAATTACTTCTCATTTTTTCTTAAAATACATTAGTGATCAATTTGGCTGGCAGCATATCTCGCTTAGTTTTAATGTAATGGACCTTTATTATAGCTCACTTTAAAGGTCTTTTCAAGCACTTCAAAACGGATTAGTAGCATTATACACCTAAAATCGATCGTTTCTCTGTTATTTCAAGTTGAATACACCAATTTGAGAATGTACCAAAAAACAAACTATTTTCACCTACCATATCTATTTTTGTATTATAACATTATAACTAGAAGACTTATGAAAGAAAGGGTCTCTTTGTTTTTTTGTAACCTACAAAAATGTTTATTATAGTTTTTTTAGTTAGATGCATAGTTTTTAAGGTATTCGCAAAAAAACGTTCGAAAAGGTATTATGTTTCAATGAAAATGGCCAATTTTCAACCACGAATATCCTAAAAAGTATTGAGTTTTCAAAAAAAAATTATAGAACAGTTTTTGCTTAGAATTAGGTATGTATGTATCGCTTTTAGAACGTCTTTCGACGTTGTCCGATGCCTAACTTCTACGTCCTTCTATCATCCCATTGGCCATCTCTAAGATCCCTTGTACTCATTGCTTTGGTTACCCCTTCTTTCCATGTCTTTTTGGGTCTTCCTCGTTTTTTGCGGTTTGGTGGTACCCATTGCATGATCTTTTTGGACAATATTGTGTCTTCCATTCTTTGAACATGACCATACTGTTGGGACACTAGAATCTAGTATATACACTACATATAATCCGTTGTTGTGGGTAACCATATATCTAGTTTAGTTTTACGATTAATATATTGTTTTTTAGAAGTTGTCAAATAAATTAATAAGAAAAGTCACACTTTCACGTTTCTCTCTCGGCATAAAATATAAATAAAACACACAAGAAATTAAATTATTGGCATCCCTGGTTAATTGAAAAACATGCAGAACCTAAAGCTAGAGAGGGAAACAATAAAAGGATCCCTGAAAAAAGTTTTTAAAGAAATTGAAGAGGTGAATCCCAGTGACGAGAAGACAATACAAAGACTCCTGCAACAAGTTGATGATAAAGCAGAGCGAGTATTTCTTCTAGTCAACAGCATAAAAGACATTCTATTCGCAGAAGAAACCAGCACGGAAGAAATTAGCAAGGAATTAAATGATGAAGAAAACTTTCGTGACGAGGTAGGAAAATTTAGAATAGAATGTGAGTATTTGATCAAAAATTTAAAAACTTTGAAAGATCAAGAAAATAAAGGTACAAGAAATGAAAAACCTGTCAAAAATTTTCATATGCCGAAAATTGAAATAAAGAAATTTGATGGAAATGTCAAAAATTGGATAAATTTTTGAGGCCAGTTTAGAAAAATCGATGAAGACGCAGATCTTCCAAACGAAGACAAGTTCCAATACCTGATCCAATCAACAGAAGATGGCACGCCAGCCAGAAGCCTTGTTGAAAGCTTCCCACCTTCCGCTGAAAATTATAAAATAGCCATTGACCAACTGAAAAATAGATTCGCAAGGGACGACATTTTAATTGAGGTATACGTTAGGGAGTTATTCAATTTAATTCTAAATCAACAAACCTCAAAGGAGGACCCAGGTATTGCTTTATCTACTTTGTATGATAGGTTGGAGACTCAGCTTAGGGCTTTGGGAACACTAGGTGTTACTAGCGACAAGTATGCAGCGATGCTTTTGCCACTTGTTGAATCCGCGCTACCTTATGAGTTGCTTAAAATTTGGGAAAGAAATAGGGCTTCTAATAATTTAAAATTTAATAATGAGTTGCAGGGTCTACTAGAGTTCCTGAAAACAGAAGTGGAGGCCGAAGAGCGTGTAAAACTTGCTCAGTCTAGTTTCACAGTTCCAAAAAGTATTGACGATAAGTATACTGTAGAAACCTTACATACAGAGAGTTTAAAAACCAAGGGTAAGCAAAAGTTTTCTTGTATTTTTTGCGAAAGCAATACACATGCCAGTCAGGACTACATTAAAGCTCAGAAAATGACTTTAGAGCAGAAAAAATCCATTATAAGTAAAAACGGAGTTGTTTTTCATGTTTAAAGCAGTTTCACAATTTTCGGACATGCAAAACAACTGTCAAATGTATAAAATGCGCTCGCAAGCATTTTACATTAATGTGTCCTGATTTGCATGAAAAAGAAAACAAAAATAGAGATTTGCAAAAATCAGAATTTTTAGAAAATACATTAACAACTGTCGCTTCTGAAACTTTACTGCAAACGATCAATGTTAGGGTTATTTCTGATAATAAAAGGTCAATGACAGTAAGGGCACTGCTAGATTCGGTTTCGCAACGTTCCTATATAACTACAAAATGCGCGGAAGATTTAGAGTTAACTAAAATTGGACAAGAAAATATAGTTCAAGGTGTTTTTGGTGGGTTGCAGGGAGCTCCAAAGATTCATCGTTTGTTTAAGGCAGGTATAGAAAATTTAGAAAATTCATTCAGCATCGGGTTATCTTTACTGGAACGATCTAAAATTTGCAATTACGTTCCAAAACTAATTGACCAAAAGGTCCTAGATTTATTAAAAGATAAAAATATTTATATAAATGATTCTGCTTCTAAAGAATTAGAGGTTAATTTATTAATAGGGGCAGACATGTTTGGTCACATCATAACGGGAAACTTGGTAAACATAAATGATTCTTTAGTAGCTTTGGAAACCAAGTTTGGTTGGACCGTTATGGGGACACAAAAAAGTAATAATAAAATAAACACGTTTGTTTCAACTTATTTTACTGACTCATTGAGTACTTTATGGAGTTTAGATGTTCTGGGTATAAAAGATCCAGCAGAGACGAAATGTCGAGAAGAGTTAGACATTCGCACGTTAGAAAAATTTAAAGAAAGCACTGTGGTAAATAGTGAAAATAGATATGAAGTTTGTTTACCATGGGCAGAAGGTTATCCGGCTATAACCTCTAATTTTAATTTAGCTGAAAAGCGACTTTTTTCTTCCACAAAACGGTTAGTTTCTCTGAACAAGCTTACAGAGTATGACAATATATTTCAAGATTGGGAAAATACAGGAAACATTGAAGAAGTACGGAGATTAGTAGGATGGATTCTTAGATTTTACCACAATGTTGGAACAAAAGAAGAAGAACATGTGTAGAAGCTAAGACAAGCAACAAATTTGATTACTTAAATGCTCAAGAACTAGAAAGAGCTGAAACATGCATAATAAAATTTGCACAAACACAAAATTTAACAGAAAATATAAAGGGATTGAGGAAGTTCGAAATATTTGAAGACAAAAATGGAATTTTAAGGTTAAAAACCAGACTTGCATATGGCGATTTTTCACAAGAATTTAAGTACCCAATAATTCTTCCAAGCAAAAATACAATAGTAAGAAAACTTTTAGTTGAAGAACATGAAAAAAGTTGTCATACTGGTCCGAAAATACTTTTAGGAATAATCAGAGAAAACTTTTGGTTAATAAAAGCCAGGAAAACTATAAACTCTGTAATTTACTCATGCGTCACATGTAAAAAGTTAAACGGTAAACAAATTGAAACACCTTTTGCTCCTTTACCTGCTAATAGAATAAACGATGCTGGGGTTTTTGAGATTGTAGGTATAGATTTAGCAGGGCCCTTATATTTAAAGGGAGGTGAAAAAACGTGGATAGTTTTATTTACGTGTGCAGTATACAGAGCGCTTCATTTGGAACTGGTGAAATCTCTCTCTACTGAAGCATTTTTATACGCTCTTCGTCGCTTTATTAGTAGAAGGGGGAGGCCTAAAATCATATATTCGGACAATGGGACAAATTTTCATGGGAGTGACAATATTTTTGGAGAGTTAAATTGGGTAGAAATAGAGCAATTTTCAGGTACAAGACGAATAAAATGGATTTTTAATCCACCCTCCGCTTCTTGGTGGGGCGGGTGGTGGGAGAGGTTAGTAAGAGTAGTAAAAGAACTTTTGCGCCGACAACTGGGGAAAGCATCGTTGCATTATGTAGAGCTGTACACAGTGTTATGCGACATAGAGTCGGTGATAAATCAAAGACCACTTACCTGTGTTTCTGAAGTCGATGAGTTTAAGGTTTTAACCCCATCAAGTTTTTTAAAGCCATTACAGGGTAATTCCGATGAGGTTGTTGATTTAGACATCGTGGATTCAGAATTTTTTAAAGGTAGGTTTCGTCATATTCAAAATTTAAGGCAAATGTTACGCGACAGATTTAGGAAAGAATACCTTGCGGAACTAGTAAATTATGGTCAAAGAAGAGAAGATTTTGTGAAGGTTGGTTATGTAGTAATGGTTGGTTCCGACAACGCCAAAAGAATAAACTGGCCCATGGGCAAAATCATTGAAGTATATTCTGGGCAAGATGGCATCAAAAGGGTCGCAAAAGTAAAGACAAAAAATGGTGTATTGGTTCGTCCATGTCTACGACTATATAGAGTTGAACTACCTATCAATGATATTCAAGGAAATTTAAGAGAAGACAAAGAAGAATCAACAGAACAAGATAAGTCAGAAAAGGTTAAAAAGTCAAGGTATGGAAGAACATTGAAGACTCCACATAGATTCACTGCCACCTGATTCCTGGGTCCGGAGAATGTTGGGACACTAGAATCTAGTATATACACTACATATAATCCGTTGTTGTGGGTAACCATATATCTAGTTTAGTTTTACGATTAATATATTGTTTTTTAGAAGTTGTCAAATAAATTAATAAGAAAAGTCACACTTTCACGTTTCTCTCTCGGCATAAAATATAAATAAAACACACAAGAAATTACACATACCAAGTCAACCGTTTCCTCTCAATGTCTGTTGTTAAGTAACCATCTATTCCAATTCGTCGTCTTACTTCCTCATTTCGAACTCTTTCCCTACGGGATATACCTAACGATCTTCTAAACTTAGAATTAGGTTCTCTAGCGAATTCCGTGTTAATTTTACCAAAAAAATTTTCCACCCCTAAGAGGGGGTGGGAACCACCCCCAAGATAAAAGCACACATCGGCATAGGGTAGACTTTGAATTAGGAGATAAGTAGAGGCTAGTCCCAAAATTTCATTAAAATCCATGCAGTAGGATAGAATTCGGTGGTATGTAATATCCTATTCTTGCTCCCATTGACTGGCGTAATAGAAATGTAATAATTATTATGATTATGAATTTATGAATTACTATCATTTTAAGATGCTAATTAAGATAACAAAATTAAAAATAATACGATTCCCACATAAAAAAGAATGTGTGTACTTTGTACGCACGTAAGAAGTTATACTTCTATTATATGATTTCAACGAAATCAATATACTTTAAACAGTTTCTCTAGTACTTTCCAAAAATTTTTACTAAAACAATACCAAAAATTAAAAAAAAAAAATAAAATAATAAAACACACACAAACACATTGAAAAATGCCACAAATGATTTCTGAACAACAATTATTGTTGCCAAAAATTTTAATTAAATACGTATTTTCTGAAAAGATTATATAATAATATACTTACAATCATAAAATCTATAAAAAAAAATAAAAAAATGATATAACTTGCATTGGGCTTGAACCTACTTCCCGTGTATCCCGCCGTACGAGAGTCGAAGCGATTCCAAACTGCACCTTCGCGTATACGTCATGTGGGAATATACACAAACTGAACAACTTTTTGATATTTTGTTTATATGAATTTTTATTAGTTTGATTTTTGTCGAATTAAAATACAACAATATATAGAGTAAGAAAACGATACATTAGATAAAAATTTGTAGAAAGTTTGTTCGTAATCAGATTATGTAAATTAAAGCATTGTCTACTAGGGGTATAGCATAGCAAGTACTAGGTAAGTACATTATTTTTTTTACATTTTCCAAATAGGTATGAAGATAATTTTTTATTGGAATACAACTGAAACATTTAGAATTACGTACCTGTGGCTTTTCAAAACTATTTAAAAAGTCACTATAATTATAAATTTGATTTTATTTCTGTCCTCACAACAATAAAAACTAATATATTATACAAGATTTTTGTTTACCGATAACCTCCATACTGAACAATTATTTACAGATCATTTCAACACCCAATCAGAGCCCGTATAAAGACTAATACCAAACTGTCGGTGTGCGCATGCGCACAGATCAATATAAATTCACCCTCAATCTCAATCGCGCCCAAAGAAGTATAACTTCAAAAATAACGGGAAATAATGATCCGGGAAGCGATTCATACGACAGACAGACATAATATATTATTCAACGTTTTCACATTGTTTTCAAATTGGCAAACACAAAATCGTCTTTGTTACTCAAAGGTATTTTGAGGACGATTTCCGAAGTGTTACTCAAAATGTCAAACAAACTTATTTAAAGTAAAGTTGTGGCTTATTCCCACTAAAAATAGTAAACTGCATTAAGATGCCTCAAGGAAATAGACTTCAGAACAATACAATTAATTGATAATAAACTCTAAACAGAAGATGCAAATTTAGATAAAGTTAGCAGTTAGCAATTAACTTAGTCTGAAACAAAGCTTTTGTGAAGTACTGACCAAGGAACATGTTAAACTACAAATAACTAACTTCTGTCGACATTGAGATAGAATTTGGTCAGAAGCAGTGGGAAATTGGGAAACTGTCTTCAAAGTATTATTGCTGTAATGGCGCAGTGGAATATCTTAGGATCGATGTTATTGTTTGTAATATGGAATGGGGTTAGCAAGTTTAAGGAATTTGTATCTAATTGGATATTAAGGACTTTCTTTTTGCGAAAGTGAATGGAATTACGACAGAATAATTATTGGATGTTTTGCTGTTTTATTAATAAAATTAGGGGTTTTTCTCAAAGAAGTTTCACTATCTACAGTGCGTCCATATAGTAACGCATAAATTCATTATTTCGTAAACCGGAGACTTTAAGGAAAAATCCCGGACCTATTGATACGATAAAAAATGTATAAACATTTTAAATTTCTTTGCAAACTGAAAATGCAGCAGCATTATCTTCTTTTTCTTCTTTCTTCTTGTATGTAGGCTTTAAAGCCTGTTGCTTCTTCAATATTAGCCTCCTAAATTGTTTAAGTTATCGCACCATATTTTTCTTGGTCTGCCAATACTTCTTCGTCCATTTGGTGACTTATCTCGTGCTATTCGTACTATCCTATCCTCTGCCATTCTACTAATATGTTCGTTCCACTCCTGTCTCCGTTTTGTCACCCATCCATTTATGTCTTCTACATTGCATGATCTTCTTACGTTTTCGTTTCTCTCTAAAGAAACTAGAGTAGATTGCTGCTGCATTTTCGGTTGGCTAAGAAATTGAAAATGTTTATACATTTTTAATTAATTTACTCTTTTGTGGAGTACTTAGAAAACCTTCTCGTTGAAACTTTAGCACGCTGGACAGATGGGACGTGAATTATTTAAAATTCCCTCATCTTAATGTTTGTCTCGGCACCCGTATGACTTATAATTTTTGAAAGTCGCGGAGGTAGTAACCAGAGAGCTGCCATGTTGTCAATCTAGTGGTATGAGAACGATATTTTATTGTCGTTTTCTTTACTACTGGATTGAGAACTTAGGTTATTTATACTATGTTTATAAAAATTGGTTTATGACGATTACAAGTTATGGGGAACTTAAAGGAAATAATTTGACAGACATGCCATTTCCGGCCAAACCACAGTTAATAAATCTAAATAGAACAGCCTATATTTTATAATTTTACTGAATACGTAAATTAATAATTGTCTGTCAAATAATATTACAGTTCACTTTGCCTAATTTATTTCGCCACTTTTTAGTGACTCTTCAAAGAATGCATAGGTTGTTATGTCTTCCCTAAGTTTAAATTTTCAACTTTATTAGTCCCCACATTGCAACGGCCGTGATGGTAGTATCTGCTAAATAAAACTCTCAAGTTTTCATCCTAATAAGAATATTTAAAAATATTTTTAAAATATATTTAATTGACAAATTATTGGACCATTTTCCTGGTAACACCCCCATGGCTTCTAAAAATTGCAAGCCAGATGGATGCTGAAGCGAAGAAGACAGAGGGAATTCTAAAATTTGCAATTCACGACCCCGTCTGTTCAGCACGCTGAACAAACAATAACATGCTGAGCAAAAAATATCTCGAATAGTTTCAAAATAGGAGACTGATTTATTATGTAGAATATTAATTTATTTTTGTACTTTTTTGAAATAAAAGATTTCTTTTAATTATCAAAAATTCTATTATTTAAATTAAGAATATATCTTTTGAATTTAATTTATACGTTTTTCTGCTTGCGACATAAAGTGCGGCAATGTGTCCGCTCTTGTGATTTTTAAAAGCGCGCCCGTCCGAGGATAAACAAAACAAATAGTCCAAGCTGTGGGTTAAAAATAGGTCGATTTCAGGATATAATTCAGGAATTTTTGAAACCTATCAGGTGTTGTAAAGGACGATGCCAGGAATAACTTATAATAAATGTAACCAAAAATTTTGTGCGGTTTTTTATTTATGACGATTTTCATTTGTTAAATTTATAATTTTTAAAGATTTTTAATTTTGCAGCTTAGGATATTCATTTTAGAGAAAAAGTTTTAAATAGAAAATTGTAGTAAATTCAAAAACCTACAATTTGAGCTATTGCAAATTTAAATTCGTTAATACATTATTGTAAAACAGCCTGCGAAAAGTCCAAAATGGCCGTATTTTGCAATTGCGTTATTTATTGTAAAAGTAACTTTTATATATTTTTTAAGGCTTTAAAATGAAGATCATTCAATACTAAACATAAAAAAAAATTTGTAGTGCCCGATTTGTGAACTTGTTGCTTAGATATTATAATTTGTTTATCCCAAGAGGTCAAATGTCCAACGCTATAACTTTTTGAAAAAAAATCGTACAGAGTTAATCTAAGATCCACCCTCCTTCTAAAGACTTATATTTTCATATTCTGATGTAAATAAATGCGTGTACCATTTTTCAACCTCTTATTTCGGGTTTGAAAATAAGGGGGCAAATTTCGTTATAAACATTTAGAACTGAAGCCGCCTCTGTACATTCTATGAGTTTCTAACTTACAGATTATTGTTGCTGAAGCCAAAATAAAGACTCAAAACCAAATAAAAATATTCTACGACCAACTGAAGCCGAGATAATTGTTTTTGTTTTCTTAAATCGTAGTGACTTTATAACAATTAAGAAATTATTTCACAGTCATTGACTAAAGAAAGACTGATATTATCTTAAAATAAAAATTATTTTGACCGAAAGTTACATTTAGTTATTAAAAATGATTTTTAAAATGTAGTGGAGATTTATTTTTCGTTTCGACTGTGATTTATTGTGTCGGTTGCCCTTAGCAACGGCTAGCAACTTATAATACATTGAATCACGGTTTTCGCTTTAAATTTCAAAGCACCGCTTGGATTGACATTAAATTTGGCAAACACATAGATAATATGTTAAAGAATAAAAATGATGTTGGGCCTCTGTGTGCTTTTGTCCTAGGGGTGAGTTTCATCCCTTATAAAGGGTGAAAAAAATATATGTTCAAAATAAGTTCAGAAATGGATAAAACGTCTAATTCTAAGCACCTTTTGTTCTATAGCATTTTTTCACCAAGTTAATACCTTTCGAGTTATTTTCGAATAAATTCCTTCATTTTTCAACAACAAAAAAACATGTTTTTAGGCGGTTTTTGACAAATAACTCAAAAAGTAAGTATTTTATTGAAAAAAAGAGTTTTAACAAAATTATAGTAAATTAAAAATTGAAAAAAATGGTGTACGCGTGAAATCTCTAGACCCAGTAGAAACAATGTTCTAGCTAATGAAAAAGAGGTTCATATCCGTCAAATTTCAAAGTGAATTATTTCAACGTGAAATAACCGAAAAATCATGCACTTTTTGGAGAAAAATTATTACAATTTTTTAAAGTGTTTAAAAAATATGTATATCTGTTTAAAAAAAAGTTTATAGCATTAAAAGTAAGCAAGTTACGCTGAAAATAAAGTTGATCTCTTTTTTTTTGTTAAAAATCTCGGGAAAGTCACCCCCTAATTAGCATCAAAAATGAAATTAATCAATTTTACTTCAATGTTGTTTTACTCGTGTATGTGTCTTTTATGTCTGTAAGTTTCATCGGTTCAAAGTGCTTATTTTTGAAGGCGCAGTAGTTAAAAGGACAAGTCAGTAGTCAATAATCACGAGTGTATGCAAATTTAGAACAGCCATATCTTAACAAATTTTTGCCTTCCAAAAAAAAGCAAAAAATCCAAAATATTCATAACAGCAAAAACTAAATTTTTTTACTCTTTGTGACTTTTGGTCACATTAATAAATTTTAAGTTATTTAGAAAAAAACATTTTTTTTTAATTAAAAATTAAAACAGATTTACTTTAAAACCATTTTTTTTAAATAAGCCCTTTGAACGGATGATACTTACAGATCATATAAATAATACATGAGCAAAGTAACTTATGAAGCGGTAATGATTAATTTGATTTAAGATGCTAATTGGGGGTTGACTTTCGAGTTTTTTGACCAAAAAAAAAGAGATCAACTTTATTTTCAGAGTAACTTGCTTACTTTTGATGCTATAAACATTTTTTAAAAACAGATATACATATTTTTTAAATACTTTAAAAAATGATTTTTCTCCAAAAAGTGCATGATTTTTTGATTATTTCACGTTGAAATAATTCACTTTAAAATTTGACGGATATGAACCTATTTTTCATTAGCTAGAACTGTGTTTATACTGAGTCTAGAGATTTCATGAATACATCATTTTTTTCAATTTTTAATTGGCCATATTTTTGTTAAAACCCATTTTTTCAATAAAACACTTATTTTTTGAGTTATTTGTCAAAAACCGCCTAAAAACGTGTTTTTTTGTTGTTGAAAAATTAAGGTATTTACTAGAAAATAACTCGAAAGGTATTAACTTGGTGAAAAAATGCTATAGAACGAAAAGTGCTTAGAATTAGACGTTTTATCCATTTCCGAACTTATTTTGAACATATATTTTTTCACCCCTCATAAGGGGTGAAACTCACCCCAGGACAAAAGCACACAGAGGCCCAATAACCTTTTTATTCTTAAACATGTTACCTATGTGTTTGCCAAATTTCATGTCAATCCAAGCGGTGCTTTAAAATTTAAAGCAAAAATCGTGATACAATGTATGTATTATAAGTTGCTAGCCGTTGCTAAGGGCAACCGACACAATAAATCATAGTCGTAACGAAAATTAAATCTCCATTACACTTTAAAAATCATTTTTAATAATTAAATGTAATTTTCGGTTAAAATAATTTTTATTTTTAAATAATATAAGTTTTTCTTTAGTCAATGACTGTGAAATAATTTCTTAATTGTTATAAATAAAGTCACTACGATTTAAGAAAACAAAAACAATTATCTCGGCTTCAGTTGGTCGTAAAAATTTTTTATTTAGTTTTGAATCTTTATTTTGTCTTCAGCAACAATAACGTGTAAGTTAAAAACTCATAGGATGTACAGGGGCGGCTTCAGTTCTAAATTTTTTAACGAAATTTGCCCCCTTATTTTAAAACCCGAAATAATAGGTTGAAAAATGTTATACGCATTTATTTACATCAGAATATGAAAATATTTATAAAGTCTTTAAAGTCTATTTAAATAAAAAAAAGTCTTTAGAAGGAGAGTGGATCTTGGATTAACTCTGTACGATTTTTTTTTCAAAAAGTTATAGCCTTGGATATTTGACCTCTTGGGATAAACAAAGTATCATATCTAAACAACAAGTTATCGGGCAATACAATTTCTTTTTATGTTTAGTATTGAAAGATCTTCATTTAAAAGCTTTAAAAAATACATAAAAGTTATTTTTACAATAAATAAGGCAATTACAAAAAAACGGCCATTTTGGACCTTTCGCAAGCTCGTTTGCAATAACATATTAACGAAATTAAACTTGCTATAGCTCAAATTGTAGGTTTTTTAATTCACTACAATTTTCTATTTAGAAGTTTTTCTCTAAAATGAATATCCTAAGCTGCAAAATTAAAAATCTTTAAAACTTGTAAATTTAACAAATGAAAATCGTTATAAATAAAAAACCGCACAAAATTTTTGGTTACATTTTAGTATAAGTTATTCCTGGCATCGTCGTTTACAACACCTGATAGGTTTCAAAAATTCCTGAATTATATCACGTTTTTTCACCCACAGCCTGGGGTAAAAGCCTATCGTTGATAATAATGATAGGAAAATTAATGCCACCGTTCTTTTAAACGATCACCTTACACAAAACCTGTAATTTAGTAATACTCCAACTGTTAGAATATGGCGCGTACAGTTTTGTGTAGTATAAGTAGTATAATGAAAACAAGAGGTCCATGTCACCAGCCCGCCCTTTTTCAATTTGAGGGTCAAAAAAAAGCTCATTCGTTTGTATTGCGTTAGTACTGGATTGTATCACCCTTCATTCGTTTGTACTGCCCCCACAATTTTAAATCTGCCTGGAGGGGCTGGTGACATGCCACCCCCCCCCTTTTTCGATTTGAGGGTCAAAAAAAGCTCATTCGTTTGTATTGCGTTAGTACTGGATTGTATCACCCTTCATTCGTTTGTACTGCCCCCACCCTTTTAAATCTGCCTGGAGGGGCTGGTGACATGCCATCCCCCCCTTTTTAGATCTGAGGGTCCGGGATGGGTATGTTCGTTTGTACTGCGTTAGTATCGGATTATATCGTCCTTATTCTGTTTGTACTGCCCCCACCCGTCTAGATTGGCCTGGGGGGGCCAGTGACATGCTACCCTCTACTCTGCACTTTTTGCCTTCTGAATGTCGAAAATAGGCTATTTCGTTTGTACTGCGTTAGTATTGGATTGTATCACCCTTCATTCTTTTGTACTGCCTCCACCCTTTTAAATGTACCTGGAGGGGCTGGTGACATGCTATCCCCCGTTTTTCGATATGGGGGTCCGGGATGGGTATGTTCGTTTGTACTACGTTAGTATCGGATTGTATCGCCCTTATTTTGTTTGTACCGCGCCCACCCGTCTAGATTGGCTGGAGGGGCCAGTGACATGCTACCCCTCTATATAATCTGCACTTTTTCCCATCTGACGTCGAAAGTAGGCTATTTCGTTTATACTGCGTTAGTACTGGATTGTATCACCCTTCATCCGTTTGTACTGCCCCACCCTTTTAAATCTGACTGGAGGGGGATCGCTTTTTTCGATCACGGGGTCCGGGATGGGTATGTTCGTTTGTACTGCGTTAGTATCGGATTGTAGCGCCCTTATTTTGTTTGTACCGCCCTCACCCGTCTAGATTGGCCTGGGGGGGCCAGCGACATGATACCCTCTACTCTGCACTCTTTGCCTTCTGAACGTCGAAAATAGGCTATTTCGTTTGTACTGCGTTAGTACTGGATTGTATCACTCCTCATTCGTTTGTACTGCCTCCACCCTTTTAAATCTGTCTGGAGGGGCTGGTGACATGCCATCCCCCCTTTTTCGATATGGTGGTCCGGGATGGGTATGTTCGTTTGTACTGCGTTAGTATCGGATTGTATCGCCCTTATTTTGTTTGTACCGCCCCCACCCGTCTAGATTGGCCTGGGGGGCCAGTGACATGCTACCCTTCTAGATTTAAAACAAAGGAGGATGAATGCTAGGAGTAAGGACACAAAATTAGCCAAAACTATTATAGTAACACCGCGGGTGTAAAATTTGGTAAATTCGTCAAAAATGTAACGAATTACATTTTGAAACTGAAAAACAGGCTTGCAAGCCACTCTCCATGGAGAATGGAAAGTTACACCCTCAGATGGATCTCGGAGTAGTTCTACGCTACCGATTTGAAAAATGGTACATGTATTTGTTGGAGATATTTTGAACAGCATTTTCGATCAGAAATCAGAGGAGCGACCTTGCCTTTTCCTACTAGGAAGAAATTTATCCATCCCCTCAATAAATTTTACAGTTTTACACGCTATCGATATGAAAATCAAAGATCTCATGTGGCATTCCGAAATGCACTCTTCGTTGTACAATTTCAACCTCTCTGGATAACTGATTAACTGAAACATACATACGGCAGAATTCATTGGAATCGAAAATTATTAAAAGTATTTGGAACATTAAATGAAAAATTCCCACAATCAATGTCTTTCCTACCATCTAATGCGAGAGACCAGATAACAATAATTGCCGTTGCTATGTTATGATAATTTGTTTTCTAGAAAGGTTTGTATTGTTCATTTATGACTGCCATGAGATTCAGAATTTCCGTATTCCATTTGCAAAATAAATATAGTGTCAAAAACTTGCTTATACATTTGACGCACTGTCCGTCAACGTGTTAATTGACTCTACAGATTCAGTGCCAAAACGAGACATTTTTATAGAAAAATATTTGCAAATATATGAAATGCCAAACTGACCTATTAAAGAAACAATGACAGTGCAATTTTTTGATTTTTTTACTATGGAATTATCGCTGTATAGACCAGAGCGGATCTGTTTTGAAGTGGATGTGAGAGGTGGCATTTCGATTTTTGCAGAAAAAAATTAGGTGACAACTTCAGTAATTATAATTGGCTTATGCTCCTTCTCAAATATGTCCGGAACATTAATAAAAACATTCAAATATTTAAAAATTTCGAAAAACATCGATTTTTTTCAACTTTTCAATCGTTTTTAAAACGATTCATGTTGGAACAAAATCGTAGGGAAATAAAATAAAGATAATTGAATTTTTTATGATATAAGACTATAAAATACACTTAATAGATTTTGCATAATAATTTTGGAATCTAAATTTTTTTAAAAAAGTTTAAATTTTTTATATACTTTCTGAACAAAAAGTAGACCATTATTTAGAAGTTTGCTAATTTTTTTACATATAAAGACACGCCCTACCTATCTAATACAGTTTACAGAACTTAAGTTGGTTTATTTAATCGGCCTCAGCAATGTTTTAAAGTTATACACAATTTTTTGGCTTATAAACAAATACAATGAGGACGTTTGAGGTAATAAATACGAATAAATTCATTTTTTTGTTATTTATCAAATAAACATTTTTTTCTGTTTTAGGACAACAGTTAAATGTATCTCGAATTAACTAAAGTAAATTCTTTCTTCTGTTTGTCTCAATTAATTAAAAAAAAAATTTGGGCACCCTGTATAAATAATTATGTAATAAATAGAGAATTGAATAATCTTTCAAATAAGCTAGCACACGACCCACATTTTCATTTAAAAAAATTATCGATTACGTCATCACACCCAGATGGATGACGTTAGTAGTATGATAGATATCCCAAAAATTATAATTTAAATATAAAAATCGACCTGTTTAGGAATTTATCTCCAGAGTTGCCCATTCTCGAGAAAATGAATTTATTCCAACTCAAACGTCCTGACTATATTTGTTTATAAGCAAAAAAATTGTTTATATCCTTAAAACAGTGCTGAAACCGCTTAAATAATCCGATTTTAATTTTGTAAAGTGTATTGGATTGGTAAGGTACCTCTCGATACGTAAAAAAATTAGCAAACTTCTAACAGGTCTACTTTTTGTTCAGAAATTTTTAAAAAATTTGAACTTTTTCTAAAAAAATTTAGATTGCAAAATTATTATGAAAAATCTATTATGTCGATTTTAATGAAATTTGGTGGACGGATTGAGTATGTTGTAAGAATTTTCTAAGTAAAATACGAAGGTTCTAAGTGCAACCAAAGTGGTTGAAAAACATTGAATAAAAAGAGGCTTATTTTGCCCTCTTATTTTGTATTTATTGCTATTTGTCAGAAAGGATAATCATTTAAGATATTTTATACCAGTCGTGTCATATATCATACAAAATTCAATTATCTTTATTTTATTTCCCTATGACTTTGTTCCAAAATGGATCGTTTTTAAGTTACAAGCAATGAAATTTGAAAAAATTGATGTTTTTCGAAATTTTTAAAAATTTAAATTTTTTTAATAATATTCCAAACATATTTGAGAAGGAGCATAAGTCCAATTATAATTACTGAAGTTGTCATCTAATTTTATCTGCAAAAATTGGAATGCCACCTCTCACATCCACCTCAAAACAGATCCGCCCTGGTCTATACAGCGATAATTCCATAGTAGAAATCGAAAATTGCAATGTCATTGTTTATTTAATAGGTCAGTTTGGCATTTAATATACTTGCAAATATTGTTCTATAAAAATGTCTCGTTTTGGCACTGAATCTGTAGAGTCAATTAACACGTTGACGGACAGTGCGTCAAATGTATAAGCAAGTTTTTGACACTATATTTATTTTACAAATGAAATACGGAAATTCTGAATCTTATTGCAGTCATAAACGAACAATAAAAACCTTTGTAGAAACCAAATTGCCATAACATAGCAGCGGCAATTATTGTTATCTGGTCTCTGACATTAGATCGTAAGAAAGATATTGATTGTGGGAATTTTTCATTTAATGTTCCAAATACTTTTAATAATTTTCGATTCCAATGAATTCTGCCGTATGTATGTTTCAGTTAATCAGTTATCCAGAGAGGTTGACATTGTACAACGAAGAGTGCATTTCGGAATGCGCCGCATAAGATCTTTGATTTTCATATCGATAGCGTCTGAAACTGTAAAATTTATTGAGGGGATGGATAAATTTTTTCCTAGTAGGAAAAGACAAGGTCGCTGCTCTGATTTCTGATTGAAAATGGTGTTCAAAATATCTCCAACAAATACATGTACCATTTTTCAAATCGCTACTACTCCGAGATCCATCTGAGGGGGTAAATTTCCATTCCCCATGGAGAGTGGAGAGTGGCTTGCAAGCCTGTTTTTCAGTTTCAAAATTTAATTCGTTTCATTTTTGACGAATTTACCAAATTTTACACCCGCGGTGTTACTATGCGCAAGGTTTGGCTGATTTTGTGTCCTTACTCCTAGCACTAATCCTTCTCTGTTTTAAATGTAGAACGGTAGGGGTAGTACAAAAAAAAATAAAGGCGGTACAATCCAGTACTAACGCAGTACAAACGAAATAGCCTATTTTTGACATTCAGATGGCCAAGAATGCATAGTAGAGGGGTAGCATGTCACTGGCCCCCCAGGCCAATCTAGACGGGTGGGGGCGGTACAAACAAAATAAGGGCGATACAATCCGATACTAACGTAGTACAAACGAACATACCCATCTCGGACCCCCATATCGAAAAAGGGGGGATGGCATGTCACCAGCCCCTCCAGGCAGATTTAAAAGGGTGGAGGCAGTACAAACGAATGAAGGGTGATACAATCCAGTACTAACGCAGTACAAACGAAATAGCCTATTGTCGACATTCAGAAGGCAAACAGTGCAGAGTAGAGGGTAGCGTGTCACTGGCCCCCCCAGGCCAATCTAGACGGGTGGGGGCAGTACAAACAAAATAAGGGCGATACAATCCGATACTAACGCAGTACAAACGAACATACCCATCCCGCACCCTCAGATCGAAAAAGGGGGGGATGGCATGTCACCAGCCCCTCCAGGCAGATTTAAAAGGGTGGGGGCAGTACAAACGAATGAAGGGTGATACAATCCAGTACTAACGCAATACAAACGAATGAGCTTTTTTTTGACCCTCAAATCGAAAAAGGGGGGGATGGCATGTCACCAGCCCCTCCAGGCAGATTTAAAAGGGTGGGGGCAGTACAAACGAATGAAGGGTGATACAATCCAGTACTAACGCAATACAAACGAATGAGCTTTTCTTTGACCCTCAAATCGAAAAAGGGGGGGCTGGTGACATGGACCTGAAAACAAGGGTGGCGTAGATCGGGCAGACGAAAATGTGAGCCGCTATTGAGTAGCCATGCATAGCAAAAGACTCCCATAATAAGCACAATAGTGGATCTAGCAAAACAACATGCCCGGCCATTGCATAGGACAGTCAGGTCCTAATAATAAACGGTGAGCTATTTAATAACATAAGATAGGCTGACGATACCTTCCTTAGGATGGGAAGACTAAATGAACTGCAGCACCTTTCCCAAAAACAAAATTTACATTGTAACGGTTATGGACTAAAAATAAAATTGAAGAAAACCAAGTTCACGGTATTTACAAAAGCAGAAAATATCAAAGTTTAGTTAGTACTAGATAGTACACACATTGAGCAAATATCTTCATACAAATACCTTCAAAATACCTACAAATCAGATAAAAGAAATAAGAAGCCACATTGATGATGCACAGAAAATTTTTAATAGAATGACAACACTTTTCTGTAACTGCAGTACTAATATAACGTCCCAGATAAGAATGATTCGATGTTTTATTTTCTCCGCCCTTTTTTGTGGAGTTGAAGCCTGGACACTGAAAGAATCCAACATTAAAAACTTGGAAGCTTTCCAAATGTTATGTTACCGACATCCATGATATTCTGAAAATATCATGGGTGAATCGCAAACAAACGCACAAATTCTCTAACGACTAGGAAAATAATGCGATGTTTTAAAGTACATAAAATGAAGGAAGTTAAAAAAGAATGTATGTGTACTTTGTACGCACGTAAGAAGGTATACTTTTATTATATGATTTCAACGAAAAGTTTATTTATATTTTATTTAAACATTAAACTAATTTTTACTTACTACTTTCCAAAAATTTTTATTAAAACACTACCAAAAATTAAAAAAAATTAGAAAACACCTGGATTCGAACCAAGGACCTCTTGATCTCCAGTAAAACGCTCTATCACTGAGCTATACCCCTTTTGTTTGTGCGGGTGCGGACTACAAGATTTCTCAGACAATGTGACATATAGGTCACCAAGTGCAGTATAAAAATACTGTAAATATTAATTTTATTGACCGATCTTATTTTCGAAGTAGACAAATATAAAGATAAAAATTATAATAAATATATTTACTATATAGGGTGAGGCAGATAAAGGGCCTATTAGAAATACCTCGAGAACTAAAGTAAAGAAAATTATGAAAATTGGAATGTAGGGGTTTTGGGGTGTGAACTATTTAATGAAAATATTTTGGTCTCTTTGCTACTTCCGGTTATACCGGAAGTTGATTGTAACTTCGTTTTTTTAAATGGGACACCCTATATATTTTTACGTTATTGGATTCTCCTCGATTTCTTATTTCTTAAAATATAAGGTTTTGTAATATGATACAGGGTAGATTAAAAGATAATTACCTTTTTTTATTAATTTCGTAGCAAAGTTCACACCCTGTAGAATTGTAGTAGTGTCACATCAAAATTCATTTGTATGTTCAAATGATTTTTAATATGGTCTACTATTGTTACCAATTATTAGTATAGCTAAATTTTGAATTTTAGTATACAGGATGGGTCGAAACTCGGAATGTGTATTTTCTGAGTTTTCTTAAATGGAACACACTATATTTTAGTATTGTAATGAAATGGTATTTTATGGTACTTTTTAATTTCTTAAGCATTCCCTATACCCAACTGCTTTAATTTGTGCTTAATTGTTAATCGCACCAATAATCTTAACTACGTAGATATTTTGATAGCTCAACTATTATTGGCAATTTTAAGTATCAGACTCGATTAGTATATATTTATTTCCGAAAAATTATTTGTGTCTGAATATTTTCACGGCCAACCTAATAAAATTTCAGGTATTTTGTGTTGCAATTAACGTTTGGCTTGAATCACCAATAACTCACAAATTGAATCAGTTAGGTGTAGGGGTTGCTTAATAAATTAAAAAGTATCCTAAAATAACATTTCATTATAATACTAAAATACAGGGTGTTCCATTTAAGAAAACTCAGAAAATACTCATTCTGAGTTTCGACCAACCCTGTATAAAAAAAGGAAAAATTTAGCTATACCAATAATTCTTAAAGTAGTAGACTTTATTAAAAATCATTTGAACATAAACAGAGTTTATTATGTCAAACTACTACAATTCTACAGGGTGTGAATTTTGCTACGAAATTAATAAAAAAAACGTAATTATCTTTTAACCTACCCTGTATAATATTACAAAAACTTATATTTTAAGAAAGAAGAAATTAAGGAGAATCCAAAAATGTAAAAATATACAGGGTGTCCCATTTAAAAAAACGAATTTACAACCAACTTCCCGTATAACCGGAAGTAGCAAAGAGACCAAAATATTTTCATTAAATAGTTCATACCTCAAAACCCCTGTATTCCGATTTTCATAATTTTCTTACCTTGAGTTCTCGAGATATTTCTAATAGGCCCTTTATCTGCCTCACCCTGTATATACTAAGGATTTCCACAGTTTTCACTGTATTCCTTCACTCAACCGTTCTCTCCAGCTCTTTCTGTCTTGCCAGTCCCCTTCCTGTAAATTTCTTCTCTCCATTGCTTCGTCTACTTCATCTCTGAAGGATCTTCGGGGTCTGCCTCTCTTCTTTTTCCTATCGGGCTCCACTCTGTTATTCGGTTTATCCACCGATTTTGGTCTGCTCTTCTGACATGTCAATACCAGGTTAATCTGTTCTGTTCGATGTAGTCTATTATGTCTGAGTTCACTCCCATTCTTCTCTTAATCTCGATGTTATTTATTCTATCTCTCCTTGTTACTCTGCAGCTTCTCCTTAGGAATTCCATCTCTGTTGCTCTTATTTTATTTTTGGTTTTCTTATTTATTGTCCAAATTTCACACCCATAAGTGAGGATACTTCTTGTCATGGTATTATATATTCTTCTTTTTGTTTTTATGCTGATGTTCTTATCCCACAGTATCGGGTTCAATTTTCGTATGCAGTCTCTTGTTTGTCCTAGTCTATTTTTTATATCTTCCTCAGTTGTTCTCTTGTTTGATATTATAAAACCTAAATACTTGTACTTATCTGTTCCTCTGATGTGTTTACCTTCGCCTATTTCCAGTTGTTTTATTTGTGTATTCTCCGTTGTTAGGTATTCAGTTTTCTTTAGGTTTATTTCCATCCCATTCTTTGTATATTCCTGTTCCAGTTTCCTCATCACAAAACTGAGGTCATCTTCGTGTTGTGCGATCACTATTTGGTCGTCAGCAAAAATATATTTGCTAAAAATACTAATATATTCTTTCCAGATCTTTTTTGGAGTAATACAGGACATACATAACTAACATTTAGCAACGAACTCCATACTATCTGTGTGCGCATGCGCGCAGAATAATAAAAATTCACTCCCAATCACGCCTAAAAAAGTATAACTTCAAAAACTGTTAAGGAATATCATGCAGAGCAAAATTAAAGTAAAAAGAAGCGTAGAAAGACCTAAAATATCGTGGCTACGTCATATCCGTGAATGGTTTGGATGCAGTTCAATTAAACTATTTGGGCACGTAACCAATAAAATTATAATTTCCAGACTGCTTTCTAATCTCCGATATTAGCTGAATTGGAGCTAAACTTAAAGAAGAAGAAGAAGTTTTGTGCGTCTGCTCCTAACTTAGGTATAGGTGTAATATTTTCCTAATTAGTTGCAGTTTCTACATCAATATAAATTACTATATGTCAATATAAAACGAGTCACGTTGACTTAAAACGTTGCCTTATACCAATTACAGTTATATTGTTCGACGTAGTCAGCTATTACTCAACGCCTTTTGCATTTCCAAACTAGCCATTAAACTCTCTTGTTTGGAGGATGTCAAATGCTTTATTAATTATTATTGTGAATTTATCCGTTCGTTTTGATTTAGCCGTTTCACAAACCGAAATTTGCATAACATCGTGCGATGGGTGCCATTCGGCAGATATTGTGTAACGTCAGTGTCGTGCGGTTGGAATGCTAATATTTTCAGTAAATTTTCGCAACACCTAGAAACATTAAATTCTGTTAGTAGTTCAGAGAAATAAGGGAAAAAATATCCTGTTGGTGACACAACCCCCTCTAGGCCGAAACCAAATTTTTTTAGTAGTATGGACATCTATAATAATAACCTATATGTTTCCTGCAACCGATTTTAATCATATACAGGGTGAGTTTTTAGTGCGGGATCGGTCGATAACTCCATTATGGTATACAATATCGAGAAAAGGTATTTAAAAAAAATGTAGGCAATGACATTCTCCACGCTTGGAAAATATGTCCATTTCTACAGGGTGATCAGTAACTGCGTGGTATATCAAACATATAATTTTTTAAATGGGACACCCTATATATTTTTTCATATTTATATTCTCCTCATAATTCTTGTTCATATAATATATGGTTTTGCATTACTATACAGAGTATTTAACAAGTTATGACCATATTTATTTCAAAATCACTATGAGATTAACACCCTGTATATAAAGAAGTAATTCGTAGACAATAATTTGTTTTATGTAATAAGATAAACAATATACTGTAGTTTTTAAATTAAGTCCAATTCACATCATTGACGAATATTTGTGTACAGGGTGAACTACAAAACCAAATTACGATTTTCTCTATTTTTTTAAATGGATCACCCTATATTTTATTTTTCAACATTATTGTATTTAATATACTCTTTCATTTTTATATAGCATTCCCTATATCTAAACTGATTACTTTCCGAGATATTTTTAGTTTTCTTCAAATTTCGGGAATACATTCAATTTTTCTAGTAGAAATAAGTTAGTATTGAGTGATAATTAAACAAAATTATTTTTATTAGATAAATAATTAACACAAAATATAAACCATAGCAATATGCAGTGAATATACCAATAAATGTGATATTAAGAAATTATCATATTTCCCTAATATACAAGAATCGTAAAATTCCTACAAAAAAACTTTGTATTGTATATAATAATATAACAAGATTATTTTTATTCAATAAATAACTTACATGAAACATAAATCAAAACAATATACAACTGATGTAACAGTTTTTAGATTGATATATCAACAGCATTCTAAGCCAAGAATTTTTTAGTAGGACATCATTTTTATAAGCACTTTTAAACTACAAAACTAAATTACGATTTTCTCAATTTTTTTTAATAGATCACCCTATATTTAATTTTTTTTTAATATTGTATTTATGATACTCTTTCATTTTTATATAGCATCTCCTATATCTAAACTGATTAGTTTCTGAGATATTTTTAGTTTTATTCATTTGCCGAGAATACATTCAATTCTTATAAATATAAATAACTTAACATCTTAACAAATAAGTATTATGTAATACTATAACAAATATTTTCATTCAATAAATAACTAACAAAAAAATAATAAACCATAACAAAATTTAATGAATGTACCAATTAATGTGATGTTAAGGATATAAGTCTAAAGTAAATGTTGAAAATGACCACTTTCAACGTCTATGCAATTTTGTAACCGATATTCAAATGACCGAGCCACATTTCTAACACTTTTGTAAGTCAATATTATTAAAAGCTTCTTTTATTCTATTTTTCATATCATCAAGCGTTGTTGGATGCTTCTGGTATACAAGGTTTTTTATATAGCCCCACTTGAAAAAAAAAAATCAATTTTGGAAGAACTGGAGCACCGTCGTATAAAAACCTCAACCGTCAAAAAATGTGGACCAATCACATAATCTCTAACAATATCACCTTAAACATTTATAGATCACCTAGTTTGAGTGTTAACAAAGTAGGGATTTCTTATTGATGCATATTAATGAAATTTAATATGAAAATTATACTATTAATAACTGCGGGTCACAATCTGCTATTAGGAATGTGTTACTAAGAACTTCTTGGCTTAGAATGCTGTTGATATAATAATCTAAAAACTATTAAATTAGTAGTATATTGTTTTTATTTATGTTTTGTGTGAGTTGTTTATTAAATAAAAATAATCTTGTAATTTTATTATACACAACATACCTATATTTTTTTGTAGGAATTGTATTATTCTTGTATATTAGGGAAATATGATAATTCCTTAATATCACATTTATTGATACATTCATTGCATATTGCTATGGTTTATATTTTGTGTTAGTGATTTATCGAATAAAAATAATTTTGTTTAATTATCATTCAACACCAACTTATTTCTACTAGAAAAATTGAATGTATTCCCGAAAGTTGAAGAAAACTAAAAATATCTCCGAAAGTAATAAGTTTAGATATAAGGAATGCTATATAAAAATGAAAGAGTATAATAAACACAATATTTTTGAAAAATAAAATATAGGGTGATCCATTTAAAAAAATAGAGAAAATCGTAATTTGGTTTTGTAGTTCACCCTGTATACGAACATTCGTCAATGATTTCAATTGGACTTAATTTAAAAACTACAGTATATTGTTTATCTTACTACATAAAACAAATTATTGTCTATGAATTACTTCTTTATATACAGGGTGTTAATCTCATAGGGATTTCGAAATAAAAATGGTCATAACTTGTTAAATACTCTGTATAGTAATGCAAAACCCTATATTATATGAACAAGAATTATGAGGGGAATATAAATATGAAAAAATATATAGGGTGTCCCATTTAAAAAATTATATGTTTGATATACCACGCTGTTATTGACCACCCTGTAGAAATGGACATATTTTCCAAGCGTGGAGAATATCATTGCCTACATTTTTTCTAAATAACTTTTTTCGATATTCTATACCGTAATGGAATTATCGACCGATCCCGCACTAAAAACTCACCCTGTATATAGTTATAAACAAATGAAAATCAAAAAACGGTAAATTTCCGCTTTTTTCGTCTATTACTAAAAAGTGAAGCATTCTTAACAAATTTGAGAATAAGAAACTCATAAATCGTATAAAAAACTTCAATATGCCGTTCGCTGAATAATTTTATCCTTATTGGTTGCTTAGAAAATTGGAAAACAAGTCATAAATTTTGAGTTTTTACAAATATTCATAACTTATTTAAAAATTAACTTAAAACCTTCTTATTATACGGAATGCTGAGACTTCTCGTGCTTAAATCATACCCTAAATTTCAAAGCAATTGGTAAAATAGTTTAAAAGTTATTTAATTTGTTAATCCCACATTCATTTTTTTGCAACACTATAAGTCAGAAAGTGATGAAGTTACAGTAATACTTTGGATAGTTTATGAAAGAAGAAGATTTAGACTATTAATTTAATTAAAAAAAGTGACAAAAAATAATTCTAAATATTGGAAAATTCTTTTGCAAGGATATGTGAATTAAAAAAGGGGGGGTTAATTTCGTCCCTAATTGTTCTAGTACAATTGTTTTGCTTTCTAAATGTGTATAGAAATCCAGTCTTTCTAAGTAAGAAAAAATAATTTTTCTACGGGTAACGGTTAAAAAGTTATTATAATTGTTTTTAAGTAAGCAAAAAATCGACATGTTTTTGCAAATTAATTTTGCACTGTTTAAAATTAATTTTGGTCATTTTTGTTTAATTAAGTTAATAGAATAAATGTTCTTTTTTCATAAACTGTATTACTGTAAGCAGCTCATAATTTTCTGATTTATAGTGTTGCAAAAAATGAATTTGGGATAAGCAAATCAAATAACTTTTAAACTATTTTACCAATTGAAATATTGAATTTTGATCAGCTTTTTGGTTCAATAATTTAACTGGATTTGTTTTGTTTGGTTAACGTACATAACGTATATAACGGATATACGGTTAACATATGAAAGCCCCAAAAGTTTACAAATAAAACATTTTATTATTTGCAAAGCACAACGCATTTTCCGTCAAATATTGTGAATATTCATAACTAATGGCAATTCAAGGCAAAACCACCAAAACCGAATAATAGTACATTGTTTACCGGATAGGAAAAGCTTAACATTCCTGGACGACTGTGAAGATTGCTAAGTCGAGGCGCAAGCCGAGACTTAGCAACACAGAGTCCAGGAATGTGGCTTTTCCTACGAGGTAAACATACTATTTTTCCGAAAATCGTTTAAAATTCGACAGATATTGATTGATTTAAAAAAAACGCGATAATTTTATTCCCAAATAAATGGTGCTTTGAAATTCCTAATAAAATTACTTGGGTTACTATGGAAACGTATTGAGGTTGAATTGTTAAACTTGACGCTTATAAATAGAACACTAACAACTGTACGGAAATATAATTTCCTTACAGTAAGGAATAGTATATTGTGCAACAAGTGCAGAAAGGTACTAATTTCTCACGAGTTTGAAAAGTTGCGGTACGAGCGCAAGCGAGTGCCGCAATTCAAACGAGTGAGAAATTACCTTTCTGCACGTGTTTCACACTATACTTTTTCTACAAGCACAGTTTTTCCTAAAAATAAAAATCACAATCTCCAAACGACGATTAATTATAATAGGTACCTATGTGATAAATTTTAAACTGTATTTAATTAATACCTACTAATCAATTTAAATTCCTTATACCTAAATAAATTGCACAGAAATCAGTTACAAAATTAATGCACTGCCTTAATTTGTTTAAATTTAAAAAATTATTACACATTATTGACATTATATTTATACAGTCACTGATTTACACAAAACCTACTTCATTCGACGTCTCTTGCACTGGTTGCTAAATCCTTATTGGTTATTTGATAATTATAAAATGTTTAATAAGAATAAAATTGTAAAATAAAACAGTTGTAACATCCATAATTTAGTTTCTATGCTATAGTTAAATATAATAATTGTCTTATATGTTATATATTTGTCTAAAGTTTAACCACGGATGTAAACAGAATATAACGTTACTCAGAATGCGGTAGTCCACGGATGTAAACAGAATATAACGTTACTCAGAATGAGGTAGTCAACTGTGCAGAAAAGAACTTTGCGGCACAGAAACGTCACTTTGCGGCACAGAAACGTCACTTTTCTGCACACTAATGTCAAATATCTTATACTGTGGGAAAATATCAAGTTTGCTAACATAAAACCGTGCAGAAAAGTGCACTTTGAATAGTGGTTGTAGAAAAATGACATTTCCTTACAGTAAGGAAGTCCTGACTTTTTCTTCAAGAAATTTTGACAGGAATGTCAAAATTTCCTGGCGATTTGCGGAAAACCTATTTACTCAAAATACAAATTGGTAAATACAAAAATAAAATTCGATTACAGGTTTATATGTTTCAGTATAAAGCTATGAGATATCAAAACCAGAGAAAGCCACTAATGGAGAATAGATTGGTCTTTTTGATATAAGTTAATTTATATGTATATTTTTACTATGATTTAAACTAAAACTAAATCGTTTTATAGATACAAAACATTGGTTAATTAATAAATAATTAATGTATTATATTATGGATTAACTTAAATTAATAGTTATTCAACCAGCTTTAAATGATCATTTTGATGCTAGTATGAAGGATACGACATAAGCTGTGAATGTAGTACAGAATACGTGCATCATGTGCGTATTGAACTAGGAGAACTAATTAGTCCAGAAAGCCACTGCGCATCCGCTAGGAAAAATATTCTGATTCGGATTTTTTGCACAATCTTACTCAAAAAGGACTCCTTTTAACAAATTTGCATGTTGCCAGCACCAGAAGGTGGTCAAAAAATTTTTAAACGTTTTTTTTTCCTAAAATTATTTTTTTTTTGTATGGAAAAAAGTTTTTTTAGGTTTTTTGGATCATTCCAAACAGAAAAGGTCTTTAGTGACTTTTCTCTAAAAATGATAGTCCTTGATAGTTCTTGAATACAATATTCAAAACTCCTTTGTTTTTTAATTGCTAATCAAGCGTGCGCGACACTATTTTCCATCGACAGTATGGTGCAAATGAAAGGAATAGGTATATTCGTTATTTCGTAAACCGGCGACTTTAAGGAAAAATCCCGAAACAGATCGATTTTTATTTTTAAGTTATAATATTGTGGCATTTATGGTATACTAGTAACGTCATCCGTCTGGGCGTGATGACGTAATCGATGACTTTTTTAAATGAGAATAGGGGTCGTCTTGTAGCTCATTTGAAAGGTTCTTCAATTCTCTATTCAGTAATGTAAACATTTACATAATTATTTATACAGGGTGCCTTCTACTTCTTTTTTTGTCAAATAATTTAATTTAATAAAATTTTTTTGGACACCCTTTATAAATAATTATATAAATGTTCATATTACTGAATAGATAATTGAAGAACCTTTCAAATGAGCTAGCACACGACCCCTATTCTCATTTAAAAAAATCATCGATTACGTCATCACGTCCAGATGGATGGCGTCACTAGTATACCATATATGCCACAATATCATACCTTAAAAATAAAAATCGACCTGTTTCGGTATTTTTCCTTAAAGTCTCCGGTTTACGAAATAACGAATTTATTCCTTTTATTTGCACCATACTGTCGGTCGAAAATAGTGTCGCGCACGCAAACAAAGGAGTTTTGAATATTATACTGTAAAAAACTCTTCGGAATTTCATCAATCGATGTTTAAAGAATATCTATCTACCTTGGTAACATTCAAATTTTCAGTTTTTCACATAGTATTTGAGGGTTAAAAATGGCCGATTTCGCAATTTTTCAATTTTTAATCGCTTATATGTCAAAAAATATCATTTTTAGAGAATAGTCACTAAAGATATTTTTTGTTGGGAATGATCCAAAAAACCTAAAAAAAAAATTTTTCAATGCAAAAAAAATAATTTTAGGAAAAAAAACAAAAAAAAACTTTTAAAAAATGTTTGACCACCTTTTGGTCATGGCAGCATGCAAATTTGTTAAAAGGAGTCCTTTTTGAATAAGATTGTGCAAAAAATCCGAATCAGAATATTTTTCCTAGCGGATGCGCAGTGGCTTTCTGGACTAAATTCAATTGCTCATTAATGCTTGTTTGTAATTAGTCCAACAGCAGGCAAGTTTACCCCATTAAATGATGATATTTTGACGCTATTGATATTTATCAAATTTCGACACCAGTGGTATTTAAAACTAATAGGTTAGTTAGGTTATATAAGCGATTTTTTGTGTTTTCTGCGTTATTGTTTTAATTTTTAGACTTTTAGCCTGCCTATAAATATAAAATAAGTTATTTTTAGAACCCTTTAGGGACGTATTATTAGTATAATAATAATATTTATGGATTATCGTCGAAGGCCGAAATGATCAACCAAAAAAGAAAATGAAACTGAGAAAAATCTCAAGAAAACTTTTTTGCTCAAAATGACCCAAGTTATCTAAAAAAAATTGTTGGAAGTGAAAAAATTATTTTTGTGAATTTGTTTAAAAAAAATTGTTTAAACAAATTTTCGACCACGGTATCGCCTGGCATCCTGTGGATTTGTTATAAGGACCTCTTTTTGAGTAAGTTTGTGAAAAGAAGTCGAATCGGAATAATTTCGCCAAAGGGGGAGACGATACAGCCTGGACTATAGCGCTAATTGTTAATAATTAAAAATATTTTGTAATAAAATAATGATTTTAAATTTCTTCAATATCTTGAAGGAGGGGTTTGAATCTTTAATTTGATCAATTTTAACTATTTATAATGGGAAATAAGCCACAATATTATTAAAAAATGATTTTTATTAACGTTTCGACGCCCAAATCGGGTGCGGTTGTCAAAATACAAAATATTACTCTATTTTTATTTTGACAACGGCACACGATTTGGGCGTCGAAACGTTAATAAAAATAATTTTTTAATAATATTGTGGCTTATTTCCCATTATAAATAGTTAAAATTGTAAAAATGCCACAAGAAAATAGCTTCAGAACAATATTAATTTGATCACTTTCTGACTTTCATAATAATAATTTTTAATCGAGTTATTAAGACTTAAAAATGGCCATTTTTGCATTTTTTAAATTTTAAATCGCGTGTAATTTGACAACAATCAATTTTAGAGAAAAATGACAAGAAACTTTTTTGCGCAGAATGACCCAAATTATATAAAAAAAATTGATCGAAATGAAACAATTATTTTTGTAAATTTGTTTAAAAAAAATTGGTTAATATTTATTTATGATATAAGTGTTAAAAGTACAGGTTTAAGGCACGCATCTGAAAGTTTGCAGAATGAGTGAAGCGAGTTCTGCAATTCACAAGAGTGCCTTAAAAATGTACTTTTTAACACGCATATCATACAATATTTTTTCTACAAACGTAATTACAGGACAATATCTACAAACAATTTTACTTAAACTTGACTGACATTCCGTTTTTATACATTTTTGACATTACGTCAAAATTGCCTATACGCTCTGAGCTTCGCTGGTGTCGCTCCTAGCGGATTAGTAATGCAACTTTCACCGGTAATTTTTAAATTTATTATTTAATTGTTATCGCTTAATATTTACAACGCAAAAAAGTAATTAAATTGTAATCGATTTTTTTAAGATTTTGCTAATCATTTTGACGTTCTATTGATGAAATATTAATTTCTTACTTCGGATACTTTCACAATTATTATCGTGTAGATGGCGCTAAGATTAATAGATTAATTTATAATTACATATTACGGAACATTAAAAAAACTTAAATTCAGTATTTAAAACGTAAGTATATTTAAGGTAAAAGTATATACCACGGCTTTGACCAACTAATATTTTTTATAATTAATGTTTTTATTTTTAACTTTAAATTAATCACTTTGATATTTATGTCAAATTTCCAGTAAACGTTTACAGACTTGCCACCACTGGCGTTCGCGAATTTGTAAATATCCCCTCTACGTACGAGCTCACAGCGTATACGGTCAATACGAACTGCAGTGCCTTAAAATTTTTAAAGCATTAGTGCCTTAAAGTAGCATTTTTAACGCTCGTATGGAGTGCTAAAAATTGCATTTTTAACACGGTTGTAAAAAACAATTTTTTAATCACGGCACCGCCTGGCACCCTGTGGATTTGTTATAAAACCTCTTTTGCCGATACAGCCAGATAGGGTCTACATATAAGGAGAAGTATTTTCATTTTAAATTTGTACTCATATTTGTAACTGAGTCCTGTTTAGCAACAAAAATACTGCTCGTTCTATTTTCCTTAAAACAAAAATAAACATGTTTATTGAGCAAAAATCTCTAAGTTTTTATGTATTACAGAAAGAGTAGGTATATTTTTTACTTAATTAAATGGTGATATAACGTACAGACCCCTTTAGGCGTAATACTTGATGCTACGTTCCATAAAAGCATTTTTAAATCCTAAGGAGCGTCCAGTTGTTATTCCACACTCACTTGCTGAAAATATATAAATACGCAAATTAACAAAAGCCCCTATGTCCAGCGCATCTTTTCATTTTAATTAAATTTCCGGCACGGTTTAAGCTCATTTCCCCTGTTTCATTAAAGTCTCAATTTCCTTCCCATCTTAATTCATTGTACCAGATCCCCTTTGATCTAGAGATTTAATTTTTCTCTTTAATCGGCGTTCTACTATTAAAATCCCTCTAGTAGGCGATGTTAAATAGAATTTTAAGTAAGACAAATGACAACATTTTATCTGCAGACGTAATGGAAAAAAGTATAACTATTCATTTCTTTGATAATAAATTCATCGTTTAAGTAGTCCGTAGAGAGAATGTAAAACTGATAATTTTTTATGCGTTTCTAAAAGTTGTGAATGTTAAATTGAGTTTACAAATAGTAGCTTGGGAAATAAGATTTCTGTGGGGGCTGTGACAAATTCAGGTATCTGAATATATTTTTAATTATTGTAGGCCTATATAAAAAACCCTATATAGGTCTGGATCCCGCGTATGAAAAAAAAGTTGATTAATAGCAAGCCGAAAATTTGTTAATAGCTTAAGGGTGTCTAGTCGGACAAACTTTGATATATAGGAACACAGGAACAGGGGAAGTTTTAATTGTGGAACAGGTTAAAAATTTGGAATGGTCAGACCACGAAAACGTCACATGTATTTTGTCCGACAGAACTTCCAATTGATTTGTTATCCTTTCATTAAACTCTCAAGCAAAAATCAGGCTGCTATTTATCACCAAATGGGAATTATAATGAGTGGAACACGTAGAATATATCAAATGAGAGGAATTATGACAGGTGATAAATACTAGTCTGATTTTTGCATGAGAGTTTAATGAAAGGGTAACAAATCAATTGGAAGTCCTGTCGGACAAAATACATGTGACGTTTTCGTGGTCTGACCGTTCCAAATTTTTAACCTGTTCCACAATTAAAACTTTCCCTGTTCCAGTGTTCCCATATATCAAAGTTTGTCCGATACTCTTAAACTATTAACAAATTTGCAGCTTGCTATTAATCAACTTGTTTTATATACGCGGGATCCAGACCTATATTTTATAATAATAATTATTAACGATTTAGTGTTAAGAATATTACCAATTTCTATATTATTTGCTCACCGTTAAAAAATACTTGAGGTAAAATTATATTGTTACTTCGAAAATTTTAAAATGAGACACAGTTCATAAATCATTAAATGTTTATAACTTTTGTAAAAAAGTAATCTAGATATTTGTTATTACGTCCAATATTGGGTATTTTAGTCCTTAACAAACCCTCAAAATTTCTTAATTTTAACTTTTTATACTAAATTGTTAATAACTAAAAAACACGCAGACATCTTTACAGAAACATAAATTATATAAGTTTTCTTTATATAGGTCTATAATAGCTATAACAATTTTCATATACCAGGATTTGCCACAGTCCCGAACAGATATTGTTTTGTTGCTTATTTCCATAGAGAAGGTATACAGTAGAAGGAGTATTTAGTACAAATATCTAAGTCATTTATACTAAAATCACAATAAATATGCACTATAGTTGATTTTTTAACCAAGAGGAGTAAACTAAAAAGACAGATTCACACCCAAGAAAGTTACTAGAAAAGTCACCAAATTCATCTTCTTTTTTCGTTGGTCATATCAGCTTTCGATGATAATCCATACATATTATATTATACTAACACATCGCTAAAGAGTTCTAAAAACAACTGTTTTTATATAAAAGTAGACTAAAAATCTAAAAATTAAAGGAATAATGCAGAAAACACAAAAAATCGCCGATATACTTAACTAACCTATAAAATGACAGAAGTGCCAAAATTTCATAAATGTCATTAATGTCAAAATTTAATAACAGTGGAGTAAACTTGCCTGCGGAGTTATAGAGTGGGTAGATTTTTGAAAACGTCACAGTTGACAGTTTTTAATTTTTGCTAAAAAAACCTCATCAAACCTAATTTAGTGTGAAAACAGTTGTTAATTCTTGTTAATTTTTTATTTATCGTTGATAAGAAGTCGAGGTCCGCTGGGATGAACAGCCTCGGCTTCTTTTCGCAGTGAATATCTGTTGTGAATTTTGTTGTGTTTGACATTTGATTTTTTGGAAGAAAACTTAAAAAAGACAAATCTGTGATTATCGTTCGAGGTGAACGGACGACTCATCCAAAGGGTAAGGGCCAAAACTATCTATATTTCCCTGTTAATTTCTAATTTGCATCGACTGGCATAGATTTTAAATTCGTCAATCTGCCGCATAAGATGGAGGAAGAAGTTCCTCCCGATCCTCCTCCACCACCTGACCCTCCTAATAAAATCAACCAACATGAATGTCAATCTCAACCTCCAATTATTCAGAAAAGTCTTAAAGGAAAAAAACAAATACTATTTTCGGAGACCGACATAGGTCCTTATGAAGTATTTGTCCAGGGTCAGGATAAAAATATTGGAGATTACCACGTGTTAAGTATAGCTAAATCTATTTCTGTTTTAAAAATTAAAGACATCACGAAAATCAGTAGAAAAGGTAAAAACAGGATAGGGGTATTATTTGCCACTAGAAAAGCAGCCAACGATTTCGTTGTGAGGAAAGATTGGGAAGCCCTAGGGTATGACGTGTTCATTCCATTTCATCAGATTTCTTGTAGGGGTATAGTAAGGGGAGTTAATAAAAGATTCACAGAGGAAGAAATAAAGGAGGCATCAGAAACCAACTTGGCTTTATGTAAGATATTAAGTGTAAAGCGAATGAACCGGAGAGTACAAGTGGATTCAAAGGTTGAATTTGTCTCCACGGGAACTATTAGCATAACTTTTTCAGGAAAAACTATTCCTAAAGAAATTTCCATATATCAACTACCAATGAGGGTCACACCATTCATCAGCCCTGTTCTTCAATGTGGAAATTGCTTACTTTATGGCCATTCTACGAACCAATGTAGAGGAAAAAAGAAATGTGCTAGATGCGGAACTTCTCATGAGGATTCTTCATCTAATACGTGTACAAAATATTGCATTTTCTGCAAATCTTCTGACCATGAATCAAATAGTCGTAATTGTAGAGAGAGAGTCAGACAAAAAGATATTAAGGATCTAATGTCCTTTTCTAATCTATCTTTCTATGAGGCAAGTCAGCAGGTTCCTAGGATCCATAATATTTCATCTTTAAACATAAACGATTTCCCCCCCTTACATAGCGATCAGAATAATTCTAATGGCATCTTAGCACAAGAGAGGAGGTCTGCAGCCTCAGCTCAATATTCAAAACCTTTTAGTCACGTCACTCAATCTCCACCAAAAAGAAGAAGACCTTCAATACAAGAAAATACAGGTTATGATAAAATCTCCCACCAAAGACTACTTATTAATCCATCAGGTAGAAGAATAAATGAGCCTTCGACTTCAAAATTCAATCCTGCTCACTCTGATTCTTAAATCACTAACTCACAATCTTTATCCCAACTTCATTTGGATTTCAATCAGGCCATGTCTATGCTGAACCAATCTCACAGGGAGCTCGTCATGACCTTCATTGGGGACTTAATAAACTCAAAATCATACTCCATTCCTTACAATATGGCAGATCTAAAGACTAGCATAAACAAAAGTGTATCACCTTTCAATACAAATGTAAACCAGGGTCGGAGGGGAATAGAGGATCTCGAGCCTGAGGATTCGAGATCTTTTGACTCCTTGGTCTAGCAAACATACTCTTTATAATGAATCCTAACACTCCGATAACTATTATTCAGTGGAATATACGTTCGTATAACACTAATTCTGACAATCTAAAAATCCTTATAAAAAACCTTAACCCAGATATAATCCTTATTAGCGAATCTTGGCTCTCAAACCAACATGTTATAAGATGTAGAGGGTATCAAATAATCAGAAAAGATCGAGAGGATGGCTATGGCGGATTAATTACTCTTATCAAAAATAATATTGATTATAGGGAAATTCAAATTGCCAATCCAGGCTTCAATCATGATGTCCAATTCCAACTCACATTTCTCCCTAACTTTAATTTGAATATTCTTAATATATACTGTCCACAAGACAACTCTATCTCCAAATCCAACTGGTTTTCCCTTGTTAAATTACTTAATAAGCCATTTTTAATCATGGGTGATCTAAATTGTAATCATAAGGCATGGGGTAGTTCTAGAGACAGTCACAATGGTAGGATTATTTTTGATCCTTTGGAGGAACTTGAGCTAGTATTTCTCAATGATGGGTCCCCAACTAGACTGGTGGCCCCAGGAGGCAGTAAGTCGGTAGTAGATCTAACAATGGCATCAGTCGATGTGGCAGCCAGTGTGGGCAAGTGGTCCACTATTTCAGATACTGGAACTAGTGACCACTTCCCCATAATATGTCAGATAGGTGTATGTCCTCAATCTCCCCCGCATTCATGTAAAAGAAGAAATCTAAAGAAAGCTGATTGGTCTACTTATCATAACAATTTAAACAGCATTTTCTTAGCTTCTCCCAGGGAAGATTACGAATTTTTTACTAACTCCATATCATCGGTAGCTGATGAAACAATACCTTGGCTTCACCCTCCTAATAATTCCAAATACCACATTCCATGGTGGGATGACTCATGTGCTGAAGTCGTCTCTGCGAGAGTGTCTGCCTTAAAAAAATTTAAAAATATCCCCTCAATGGAAAACTATATCGAGGCTAAAAAGAATATAGCCAAATCAAGAAAATTCCTAAAATCAAAACGTAAAAATAGTTTCAGACTATTTTGCAGTAAATTAAATAGAAACACTCCTCTAAAAGTTGTGTGGGAGAAAATTAATAAGGTATCGGCTTCGAAACCTTCAATATATACACAATTGCCCTCTACTCCTATATCCCACGAAATTCTATGTTGCTTAACCCCCCTTTCTGCTGTCAATAAAGTATTGGTTAGATCTCCTCAAGCCCTAGAACCGCCATTTGCTCTCGACGAGTATCAGAACTCCCTCTCAATTAAATCTGACTCGGCTCCTGGTTTGGATCAGATTTCCTACTCAATGTTAAAAAATCTTCCCGTTGTTGGATCTTTGTTATTAATTCAACTTTTCAATGAAAGTCTTAGAACGGGTATAGTTCCTATTCAGTGGAAACAATCAGTAATTTTACCTATAATCAAAATAGATAAAGATTGTAATAATCCGTTAAACTTTAGACCAATAGCTCTTTCTTCATGTGTAGGCAAAATGCTCGAAACTCTTATAAAGAATAGAATAGAGTGGATTGTGGAACATAATAAGATTTTTAATCCACTACAACTAGGATTTAGAAGGGGTAGAGGTTGTACGGAATGCCTTACATACCTCACCTCAACAATTCAAATAGGCTTCGCTCAAAATCAATACACTGTTGGCATATTTCTAGATATCTCTTCTGCTTATGATAATGTCAATATATCACTCTTGTATTCCAAATTATTAAAGTATAACATTCCAACCCAACTGGCTAATTTGATTTTCTGCCTTCTAAATGATAGAGAGCTATTTGTCAAAGACAAACTGGGACAAACCCATGGCCCAAGAAAATCAAGTCTGGGACTACCCCAAGGTTCCCCATTAAGCCCTATCCTCTTCAACCTATATTGTCTTTCCCTGTATAATTTAATCCCCTCTTCATGCAAACTAATTCAGTATGCAGACGATTTGGTTCTTCTGATTAGAGGGAGTGATATTAATGAATTGGTAATTAATGTAAATAAATTATTGATTCAGATGGAATCATGGTTGCTAGACCACAATTTAAATCTGTCTAAGAACAAATCTTCTGCAATATTATTTACAAAAGGAAACACGAAAATCTCTCCCCCTAACGTAATATTTTGTAACCAGAATATTGGTTGGGTGGATTCAGTCAAATACCTGGGGGTAAATATTCAAAAAAACTTAAAGTGGAATTCATATGTAAACTCAATAGAACTAAAAGTAAATCGTGGCCTGAATGTGATGAGAGCTCTTTGTGGGACTTATTGGGGAAGTGATCCAAAAACCTTACAAATTGTACACAATGGTCTGATTCAGAGCCATCTGGACTATGGCTGCCAGGTAATTTTCGATTGTCCAACTTCCTTAATTAAAAGATTGGAGAAACTAAAATACAAAAGTATCCGAATTATAACTGGATGCATGAAATCTACCCCTATTCATGCTCTCTTAAGTGAAAGTGGTCAGATCTCGCTTAAATCTAGATGGGAATGGCTTAGCTCTAAATTTATATTAAAAAATTTAATGTTAATTGGCAACCCAATTATTTCCGCTCTCGACCTGTTAGACTTGGCAATTCAAAGGAACCAAAATCATTGGAAAAACAGAAGTATTCCATTTCTAGTGCTTTTAAAAAACAAATTTAAAAGTACTTATCCCAACTTATATTTAAGTGACTTATACCCATGCCATAACTTTGAACTAGACCATCAATTATCAACAATTCCAATCATAAATATCCAATCTAATCGTTCAGATGAACTTGCCTCAGTTCAACTCCAAAAAATAATTCTAAATAAACCTAGTCACACCAAATTCTTCACGGACGGCTCGGTTGATGATGAAGGATCAGCAGGCTTTGGTGTCTTTAGCCGAGAGATCAACTATTCTTATACCAGTAAACTACCTAAGTATACCCAAATATGTACGGCTGAGATTGTCGCAATTAATCATGCCCTCCAAATTATTTTGAAAAATGGGATTAAACAAGCAATCATCTGCTCGGACTCTAAAAGTGCCTTACAGAAAATAGGCAGATCAACCTATTCTATGGAAACAGAACATTCATCGTTCATGACCAAGAGAGGCATCACTGAAGCGAAAGAAAATAACGTTAATATTAGTCTGGCATGGATTCCAGGACACTCGAATATTAAAGGGAACATGGTGGCTGATAAACTAGCTAATATAGGTAGAACCTTAAATGTAGCTGCTGATATCACTCTTCACTATTCCAACTTTCTACCAGACATCAAGCATTCCATCTGGAATCGGTGGAAGCAAGAATGGCAGGGGAAAAATCGAAATAATTCATTTTACTCTAAAATTGTAGGTCAGATAGATAAACTCCCCTGGTACCACAATTTTGCATACCAAGACAGAAGACATATAACCACCATTATTAGAATGAGGACAGGTCATTGTGCTACTCCAGTTCACCTATTCAGGATAGGAGTAAAAGATGACCCATATTGTGACTGTGGCCGAGTTGGGTCCTTAAATCATCTGATTTTTGAGTGCCCTATAAATATGTCACCCAATTTTGACCTATATAAAGAATTAGCCAAGACAAATATCCCTACTCCCATTGAAATTTGCCTACTTATGTCCAACCTTAATCCACGTAGGATTAACCTGATCCTTAAATTCCTTAACTTAGCCAAACTTAATTTATAAATTAATCAATTCCCAAATTTGAATTAAAAAAATTAAGAAGATAAAGATATAAAAAGATATTGGACCTCCAAATGATAAAAGTCTTAACCCTTATGGTATAATATTGCCTTTCCTGTAGGGACTGTCTGGCCCTATACGAAGATGTTCCTGCTAATATATATTTAAAAAAAAAAAAATTGAGGCTTTAACATATATATTTGGAAATATTCGACTGCCCAGAGCAAGACAAGAGTATTTCCCTGGTGTAAGCTGGGCGAATTATCCCGAGGGATATAACCCAATAAAGGAAGAAGAAGAAGAAGAAACTTGCCTGCGGTGGGACCAATTAGAAACAAGCATTACGATGCGGTAAATTTGAATAAGTCCTCTTGGTTAAAAAACAAACTATAGTAATAAACAAACCAAGACACGTTGAATGTTAGGAGGAGCACTCCCGAATCATGACTTACAATGTATAAACTTAATAAAATCATAATTTCGTCGGTCTAATGAGCAAATTGCCTAAGTCCATTTTTTCCGAAAATTGTTTTTTGGTGTCATCTAGTAGTAGACGGTAAAAGCTACCGCCTGACAGTTCCTACAAGCGCCATTATTTTTTTATTTCGCGCCAATTTTGCTAAACGAATTTTGCTGAAGTCCAAACGTTCTTTCCCATTCAGACGAATATTGCCTATGTCAGTGTTTCTGAAGTTGTTTTGATTGAAAACGTTAGAAAATGTAAGTAAATAAATATATTTTGACTATTATTATTAATATGGATATAGTATTAGGCCATTGATTATATTCAAAATAAGATAGCTAAAAGGAACTACAACGTTAACGGGGTATTTATTATTTCATATGGTCAGTGGACATCTATATATGAAAAAAAAACCGCGGAGTGATACCATTTAAAAGGGTGCGTTTTTGAGAAATGGGTGAATTAGTCCCTGGGCACAGGTTACATTAGGGTGAGTTCTATGCACTTTTGGTACAAACATATCTACATAAAAATTATTCCTGGTTAAATTTCGCATCTAAATATTACTATTTAAAATCAATAATACTTTTTTTTACAAAAATATATTCAAAAGAAAAAGCACAAAGAAACCCAAAAGAAAGAAATTTTGTTTTTTGTCCCATAACTTTTGTCCACGAGGATATAGGTATAGACATTCCTTTACAAAAAAAAACCTACATATTTTTTCTTTAAAATGTTGTTTAGTACAGGTAATTAGAATTTATAGTTTTCGAAATATGATTTTTCAAAGTTCGCCACTGACAGCAATTTTGGGCAATTTTCCTTGTTATCTCGCAAATATTGTTCTGTAACTTTTTTCTACGTAACTTTAGGTATATGCAATGGTACACGCAATAGGAATAGAAATCAATTACCTTTAAAATGGTCTACTGTATAACGTTGTACGACTTTTTTTAAAGAGACTATGGTTTTTCAAGCTTTTATACTTTTAACGTTTTTTTATAATATAAAAATAAAATAATATTTTTATATAATATATTATATATTATATAATATTATATTATATGTAGTATATATAATATAATATTATATTATGAATATAATAAAAAAAGCTTATTTTGTTTACTTTAAAATGATGTAATACAAAAAATTCCTTGGATTATTTTTGAATAAGATATTATTTTTCAAAATGTAATAAGTACTTGTAATAACAATTTTTGATTTAGGTTTATTTTTTAATTTTCTCACTATAACTTTTTTTTCTTGTACATGAATATACTATGTATATATTGCTCAATAAAGAGGGCTTACTTTCTGTTATTTAAAATGGTGTATCATCTATATTTAAATAATGGAAACCGAGTGATTCTTTGATATTTTTTTACCTGTATTATTTAAAACTATTTCTTTTACAAAAATTACATAAACATTAATCTTAGAAAACATCACTTTAGTTAAAATTATTTAAACGTTGACATTTAAAAAATTTTCAAAATCAAAGTCCATCTCTTCGTTAGCATTAGCTTCAATATCTTTCTCTGACACCTCCGTTATCTTAGAGTTCTCACAATTAGTACCCATGCACATGCACCCTTTGCAGAATATTGAACAACTAATTCTTATCTTCCTACAACCGCAATTTTTTGTACATCCTTTGGTACATTTGCATGCTATTTTTTCAAGCGAAGCTTGTACTGCAGGAGCTTTGACAGTAAATATTGGAATTAATCCATATTTTGAAGTTTGCCCGGCCAAGTCAAGTGGATCCAAAGTATTACCTTTAAAAAATAAGATTCAGTCATAACACAAAATCACATAAAAAAATAATGAGAAATTTAAAAAATAATCCTAAATTCAAAAATCGTTGCAAGTACTTATTACATTTTGAAAAAGCATATCTTATTCAAAAATAATCCTAGAATTTTTTATAATACACCATTTTAGAAAAAAAGTTATAATGGGAAATTTAAAAAATAATCGTAAAAAATATAAAAACTCGTTAAAAGTATAAAATCTTGAAAAAGATAACCTCTTTAAAAGAAGTCGTACAACATTATACAGTAGAACATTTAAAGGTAATTGATTTCTATTCCTCTTACATGTACCATTGAATAAATATACTTAAAGTTACGTAGAAAAAAGTTACAGAACAATATTTGCGAAATTACAAGGAAAATTGCCCAAAATTGCTGTGAGTGGCGAACTTTGAAAAATCATATTTCGAAAACTGTAAATCCTAATGACCTCTACCAAAAATCATTTTAAATAGAAAATTTGTAAGTTTTTTTCTGTAAAGCAATGTCTATACCTATATCCCCGTGGACAAAAGTTATGGGAAAAAAAGCAAAATTTATTTCTTTTGGGTTTCTTTGTGCTTTTTTTTTGAATATATTTTTGTAAAAAAAAGTATCTTTGACTTTAAAAAGCTATATTTAGATAGTACATTTAACCAGGAACAATTTTTATGTAGACGTGTTTGTATCAAAAGTGCACAGAACTCACCCTAATGTAACCTGTGCCCAGGGACTAATTCACCCATTTCTCAAAAACGCACCCCTTCAAATGGTAGCACTCCGCGGTTTTTTCATATATAGAGATTCATTGACCATATGAAATAATAAAACCCCGTTAACGTTGTAGTTCCTTTCTATAGTACATAATCAATAGCCTAATATAAGTAGAAAGTTTGTTTAAATATTTTGTTTAACTAATTTTGGTCAATTATGTATTGCATGGAGTTAGGCAATTTTCTCTTTTTTTACTTTTGTTCAACAGTCTTTTGTCTCTCCTGTAAAATTTTCAATTTGTGACTTAGGCAATTTGCTCATTAGACCGACGATTTGGGATTTACAATATATTTTTAAAAAGTAATTTTTTAAGAATTTACAAGACTTAATGTATTTATATGCTGTATTAAACTTTTATACTAAAAATTATTTTTAAGATTTAATAACCTACTGCAGTGCGCAATATTGAGCATTTTTATTATGAATATCTGAAGAGTTAAAAGGCAAACGAAACAAGTTAAACCGGATCATTATCCAATAACATTTTTAACCCTTATTAAGAGCAGGATAAACAGAAAAGGAAATTCGTCTTGATGAGGAAAATTTGCCAATTTTATGCAAAGCGATTTTTAATTATCATATAACAACAAAGTCGTTTCCTACTTTAAAGACGGTTTATAAATAATTCATGGAAGATAATTAGCTTTTTTAATGACTTTGGATTTTTTGATCCGTTCAGCCGCGATAGAAAATAAGTATATACTGTTATCAACAATATTAAATATAGGGATAATATGTACCGGGTGTCCCAATAAGAATGGCTCTCGGCCATATCTCAGGAACCGTTTATAGTAGAGCTTTGAAATAAAAAATTTTATAACAAAAGTTGCCTCAGGAAAAGCCTGGAAATTATTTTCATAATTGTGGGACCACCGCTAGAGGGCGTAATTGAATATCAAAAATTAAAAAATCTAAATTTTACAAAATTTTCCTAATGAAGGGGCACTGGAAATTCGATCGTCGTATTCTTCATAAAATTCTACGCATATTTGATTTGACAAGTTTAGGTCTACCTTAGGAAATAAGAGGTGGGGGTGAGTGGGAACCTTGTTATGAAAAACTAGCTGTGAGTCCGGTTCTGCTTAATCAAATTTTGCAAACTTGGTCTTGTTGAATACAGATCTTTTTCTTCAATGTAAAACTTATGATTTCGAACCAACTTACTGAGTAATATGCCAGCTAGAAGGCGTTATTTAATTTCTTTCAGAAATCTAGTGTTCCTTGGAAAATATTAAATACAAACATGCATTTTTAATACCATATTACAAAATTAGACAAAATTAGCAACAGAATAGCGAAAACCGCATGTTAATACCTTTTTTCTATCTCAAGATATCTTACAAAACGTGTAAATTTAAAAACATAACTGTTACTGTCACCTGTAAACGAAATTCATTAAAAGTAGTTTGCTATGGAAACAACAAAGAAACATTTTCCAGCTGTCAACGTATATTAGGTCTTTTCAACGCTTCTCATTTGTTTCGAGCCTCGTTCATATCTCGTATATTAATATTATACACGGATTATACGGCATATGACAGAGGCTCGAAACAAATGAGAAGCGTTGAAAAGCCCTATTACAAAGAAATAAAAACAACTATTTAGTGATGACATAAACGTTCAAATTTTTGCCCATCATTTTCGTTGCAAACATTTACTCTTTCAAGAGTAGATTGAACAGCAGTCTCAATTTCTGCTCTCGATATGCTTTGAATGGCGTTTAGTATTCTCTGGATAATGTATTCTAGAGTAGTGTATGATGGGCAACAATTTGAATATTTAGGTCGTCACTAAGTAGTTCTTTTTGTTCTGTGTTATATTTAATTTTAATAGTATTGTTTCTCTTTATATTGTTGTTTTAATTAATTATATTTTTATACGTTGACATCTGGAAAATGTTATTTTGTTTTTTTCCACAGCACACTACTTTTCATTAACTTAGTTTACCGGTGATAGTAACAGTTATGTATAAAATTTACACGTTTCTCGAGATATCTTGAGATAGAAAAAAGGTATCGACATGCGGTTTTCGCTATTATATTGCTAATTTAATCTAATTTTATAAAGTATGATTAAAAATGCATACTTGTATTTAATATTTTCCAAAGAAACTTAGATTTCTGAAAAAAATTAAATAACGCCTCCCAGCTGGCTTATTACTTATTAGGATGGTTCAAAATTATCACGCTTACATTGAAGAAAAAGATCTGTCTTCAACAAGACCCAGTTTTCAAAATTTGATTTAGCAGAACCGGACTTACAGCCATTTTTTCATAACAAGGTTCCCACTCATCCCCACCTCTTATTTGCAAAGGTAGAGTTAAACTTATTAAATCAAATATGCGCAGAATTTGATGAAGAATACAATAATCGGATTTCCAGTGCCCCTTCATTAGGAAAATTTTGTAAAATTTAGATTTTTTTATTTTTGATATTCAATTACGCCCTCTAGCGGTGGACCCACAATGATGAAAATAATTTCCAGGCTTTTCCTGAGGCAACTTTTGTTATAAATTTTTTTATTTCAATGCTCTACTATAAACGGTTCCTGAGATATGGCCGAGAGCCATTCTTATTGGGACACCCGGTACATATGCGCACATACACACAACCAAACTTATATGAAATCATCTGATATTTCTTATTATTCCTTGCGGATTTAAAAAAAACGAAACACACGAAGTCAAACAATATTTATTTTGAAGCATATAATTTATATATTTATTTATTTTAATAACAAGTACATAACCAGGGCTGCTTTATCCATTAGGCAATATAGGCAGTTGCCTAGGGCGGCAAATTGTGAGAGGGCGGCAAATACTGTACAAAAAAAATATTTGTATATATAAAAATTAAAATCGAATAACAAGTATGTATGTTCATCCATCAATGAAATAGAAGTGGGCATTCAGTTCTAAATAGAATAAAACAAATAATTGCATTCATAACAAAAATAAAACAAACATAGCATTCTGTTATCCTAACACTATTCATTCAAAAAGCACGGAAGTCATAAATTTAGTGATTATTAGGCCGCCGGCACCTGGGTAAAGGCGGTGGGCCATTGAACACTTCAATATTGCACATTTTGCAGAAACTAAAGACTTGACTTGTCTACAGTAGGACATCGAGTTAGGAGGTGGGATTTCCAAATTGTATTATTACAAGTAGATAAGGTTCCTGTCGTCGCGCAGATATACTCCAGGGAAATAAGCGACAAATAGACCATGTTCGGGACACTGAAATATCGAGGTAGCTGACTACTTTTTCAGTTATTGTTGACTCTTGACCTATAGGATGAAAACCTACATGTTTCCTGCCTAGAGTTGGCGTCCGTCGTTTAATTATTAACAATTTAGTGCAATCAACACGATTTTTTCCATTTTTTACACTCAATTAAAAAGCTAAATAGTTGACATAAACTGACAAAATTTATTTTTTAGAACATTGAAAAACCTTCAAAATGACGATTTTTGAAAGTCAAAAAGTTAATTTGTTGCTTCGTAAACTGCAAAATAACTGAAAATCGTTATTTATTAATAACTTTTACTAAAACTAACTTAGAACTGTATAGTATTTCACTCAAAGTTAGGTACTGGGGTACATAACAAACCCTCAAAATTTGAGACCGATCCATTAATTAGTTTAAAAACAGTTATTCTATTTTTTATCCCAGAGACCTTTGTTTTGCAATAATAAATGATGATTTTTGAAAGTCAAAAAGTTAATTTGTTGCTTCGTAAACTGCAAAATAACTGAAAATCGTTATTTATTAATAACTTTTACTAAAACTAACTTAGAACTGTAGTATTTCACTCAAAGTTAGGTACTGGGGTACATAACAAACCCTCAAAATTTGAGACCGATCCATTAATTAGTTTAAAAAAGTTATTCTATTTGTTTATCCCAGAGACCTTTGTTTTGCAATAACAAATGACAGAAAATAATGAAGATAGGGCAATTCTTCGTATGCCACATGAGAGTAGAAAAGTGATACTATCAAAATGTAGGTATTAACAAAAGATAAAAATTATCTAATATAGTAAACAATCCTAGTTTATAAACATTTAGAATAACATCTTTTGCATATTCGAAAAGGTGATATTTTACTCGAATTTTTAAAAATGTATGAATTTGTTTAAAAATGTTTTTACTTGAATTTTATATGGTGACTAGTCATGGTAAGTGAAGGGGAAACGGACGCGAACTCTAGTCAGGAAACATGTAGGTTTTCATCGTATAGGTCAACATTAGCTAAAAAGTTGGCAGCTACCTGGCGGGAGCCGACAAATGCATGAGTTCAAAAACTAAAAAAGCAACTTAAAACTACTATCATTTTCTATATCTTAGGATCTCCTCAATGGATTTTGATCTTTCTTCTTTTAATGTGTGATCTTTCTTGTATGTACTTTTGTGTACATTACAAATATGCAATTTGTTTAGACATTACTTAATAAATCTACTTTTTTTAAAAAATTTTGAAAAAATAATTTTTTTCTCAAAAATCGAAAAAAAATGTTTTCACTACAAAGCATAATTTTCGAGATAAACGCGGTTGAACTTTCAAAATATCGAAAAATTGCAGTTTTTGAACCCGAATAACTTTTGACTAAAAAATAAAATAGCAATTCTGCTTACCGCATTTGAAAGTGATAGTGCTTGGGTAATGTTTTCAATGCATCTCTCATTTAAAATCGAACGAGTATAAGCGCCTACGCCTACAAACAGGCAAAGAATATTTTTAACACATTTCCAAACATTATTTGAAGAACCTAACATTCTTATTTAAATAAAAAATTTGGCTTGCATTTTTTTTCGCAAAAATGGTACATGTTTGAAGGGCGGCTACTAGAGAATTGCCTAGGGCGTCATTTGACCTAAACGCGCCCCTGTATATAACAATGAAATAAAACAATAAAGTATTTAAAAAACAAATTGCAACTAGTTGTTTAAAAGTCAATAGCATTAAAAATTTCAATGTAAAACAAATAATGTTAAAATTGTTTTTATTACTTTTTTTTGTTTCTTTTTCAGTTTTCGTTCTTGCTTGTCTTTCTCGACCTCTAAGTACACGATTTCGTGGGTCATCTGATTTTACACAAATCCTGATTTCTTGTGAAAATAACACATTTTGTCAATTCCCAATGTTCCAGTTTTGGTGGTGAAGTCACCAATTTAGGCAATCAATATTGTGCTGCCTGGATAACTCGGAAACCCATAACGGTCTGCTGCTGTATACTTCTTGGCACGAACTCTTCTTCTTATCGTTTCAACTGAAAGAGTTACACCTGTAGCTTCCAGAAGCTGCATTTGGAGCTGCTGGTGAGAAATGATTGGGTGTTTTCCAGCTGATTGGACAACTAAACGATCATGGCGAGCCTTTATTACTTTTTGGCGACTTTTCCTTCTTTATTTTTGAGCTTTCCTAGTTCCTGTTACATAGCATAGGTTTTAGACAGAACGCCCTGTGCTACACCTAGCTCCGCAGCTCTGAGAACATTGCGTGCTCCACAAGACCAATAGCCTTTCCCCGTTGTAAGTTCTACAATCCCACATATTTTCGTTTTTCGACGCAAATTAATTTTTTTTATTTTCGTTGAAATTGCAACTGAAGCAAATAACCTATTACTCCGTTCTTTAACGGTAAAATATTGAAAAACCTCTAAATTTTAAAGAACCGCTTGGATTGACATGAAAGGCTATAGCGGGGTAAGATGGTAAAATCTGCACTCGGCTGGATTCTTAGTTGGGATTGGGCAATCGAAAGTACATAATTCAAAAACCCCCTAACCAAATTTTTAGCTCCCTATGTGACCCCAGGTGTCCCCTATCGAAAAAAATGTGTTTTTTGGAAAAACATTTTTTTGGAGCGATCTTTTGCTTTAAAAAATGTGAAAAAAATTGTGAGTGTACACTATTATACTCAAAATCACACTGATTTTTTTCAGATTTTTTGGATCAAAATTGACGCCAGAAAAATTTTTTGAATTTTTCAAAAAATTTTTAGGTTATGTAGGTAATTTTTGGCTAGCTCCGATAAAAATTTTTTTAGTGTATTTTTTTCCGTTCTTTTTAATGGCAGGGATAGTTTTGCCATTTTCTCGCCGGAAATTGCTCAAAATTCGAAAAAATCCATTTTTTTGGTTCCCCCCTCATATTTTTAGTGTTTACTGAGCGATCTTTTCTTTAAAAAATCTGAAAAAAATTATGAACATACAGTGATGCCCAAAAATATACTGTTTTTTTTCAGATTTTTTGGATAATAATTGAAAAATTTTGAATTTTTCAAAAAAATTTTAGGTTATGTAGGTAATATTTGGCGAGCTCCGACATAATTTTTTTTAGTGTATTTTTTCCGTTTTTTTGAATGGCTGGGATAGTTTTGCCATTTTCTCGCCGCAAATTGCTCAAAATTCGAAAAAACCCCTTTTCTGGTTTCCCCCCCCCCCTCATATTTTTAGTGTTTACTGAGCGATCTGTTCTTTAAAAAATCTAAAAAAAATTATGAACATACATTGATGCCCAAAAACATACTTTTTTTCAGGTTTTTTGGATCAAAATTGAGGCCAGAAAAAATTATTGAATTTTTCAAAAAATTTTTAGGGTAATTTTTGGCTAGCTCCGATATAATTTTTTTAGTGTATTTTTTTCCGTTCTTTTGAATGGCTATGATAGTTTTGCCATTTTCTCGCCGGAAATTGCTCAAAATTCGAAAAAACCCATTTGGTTTTCCCCCCTCATATTTTTATTGTTTACTGAACGATATTTTCTTAAAATAATCTGAAAAAAATTATGAACATACATTATATGCCCAAAAACATACTGATTTTTTTTAGGTTTTTTGGATTAAAATTTTACCCAGGGAAATTTTTTGAATTTTTCAAAAAAATCGGTTATGTAAGCCATTTTTGACAGACTTCGAAATAATTTGTGTATTTTTTTTCGTTCTTTTGAATAACTGGGTTAGATTTGCCATTTTCTCTCCGGGACTTCCTCACAATTCGAAAAGAGCCATTTCTTTGTGTCCCCCTATGTGTGCACATAAACTCAATTGCATGTCAATAAATAACGATTTTTGATGTTCATAAATAACGATTTTCCGTTATTTCGAATAGCGTGATCAGGTTTTTTGAGAAGAGAAGGTAGCCATTTTGAGAAGAGAATATGCATAAAATACGACAAACTCCCTTTGTTGATATTTTTCCTATGTTTTTAGTAGACAACCTTAACCCTTAACTCTAGGTACATGACATGGTATGGTACCTTAATTACATTATGTATAGATCAATTCATAGATATTTCTTCGTCTTAGTTGTGTTTCCGATTTCTCAATTGAAACTACCATATTAATATTACCTTTTGCGTATTTATTAATTAAGTTAGGTAATTGAAAGTTAATTTTTTGATACGCTAGAGTACCTATTTTAAAAAACATATCAATATTAAAAATATTTAAATATATATATAGACATTATTAATGTTATTAACAAGTAATTATAAGTAATTAATAAGTAATTAATAAGTAATTAATAAGTAATAAGTAATTATTAAAAACGTTTTCACAGCATGAAATATGCCATACAGTTATAGGCAAACGTTTATTTTCAACTTTATTTGTTTTATTAATTTTACTTTTCAAAGGTGTAAAGTAAATCAAATTATTCGTTAAAAGTTACATTTTAAATAAGCAAACACGTTTGCACCGTAATCAAGTTATTTCCATAAATGTAGCTTACTAAATAAGTATAGACAAGGCGGAAACGGAGGGTTCGTTGGGAAAAAAATTCCCATGAGATATTTTTGCATAATCACATTCGTGAGACATCCCAGAATAAGGATCAAAAAGTCGCCCACGTGAAAAGTGGGCCAATTTTTTTTAACAATTTTTTTTAATCAAATTGCAAAAATCAATATTTTTGGACCGAACTAATTTTTTTTAGGTTTTTTGGACCATTCTGGACAAAAAAGGTCTCATAATTTTTCTCTGAAGTTGATCTTTTTCGAGTTATAAGCAATTTAAAATTTGAAAAACGCGAAAATGGCCATTTTTAAGACTTAATAACTCGGTTAAAAATTATTATTATTAAAGTCAGAAAGTGAGAAATCAAAGTTTAAAGTCTCCGCTACATGATCCTGAAGAAATCTGTGTCATTAATTTACTACTAAGCTGCTATTTTTAATTAATAAAAATGAGCGGTTAGATCGTATTGACGCGGTTGTAAATGTGAGTGCGAGTAAGATGCATAATTATTGGACTGCTGGAATGGCTTCTCTCTTGCACTCAGCATTTACAGACGTCGCACACGTGCATGGCGCTTATTATTATTACTTAAAAATAACAGGTTAGTAATAAAATAATAACAAACATTTATTCAGGATCTTGTAGGAGGGGCTTTAAACTTTGATTTAGTCATATATTGACTTTCATAATAATAACTTTTAACCGAGTTATTAAGCCTTGAAAATCGGCATTTTTCGTTTTTTTCAATTTTAAATTGCTTATAAGTCGAAAACGATCAACTTTAGAGAAAAATTATAACAGATCTTTTTTGTCCAGAATAGTCCAAAAAATAAAAAAAAATTGTTCGGGCCAAAAATATTGGTTCTTGCAATATGATTAAAAAAAAATGGTAAAAAAAATTGGCCCACTTTTCACGTGGGCGACTTCTTGAACCTTATTCTGGGATGTCTCACGAATGTGATTATGCAAAAAAATCTCATGGGAATATTTTTCCCTACGAACCCGCCGTTTTCGCCTTGTCTAGTATGTGAATATCTACATATTTATATTTTCAATCCATAATATACATAGATAGAATAATAATACAATAATACTATATACAGTATATTTTTGGGCATCAATGTATGTTCATAACCTAAAAATTCAAAATCTTTCAATTTTGATCCAAAAAATCTGAAAAAAAAACCAGTATATTTTTGGGCAACAATGTATGTTCATAATTTTTTTCAGATTTTTTAAAGAAAAGATCGCTCAGTAAACACTAAAAATATGAGGGGGGGAACCAAAAAAATGGGTTTTTTCGAATTTTGAGCAATTTCTGGCAAGAAAACGGCAAAACTATCCCTGCCATTAAAAAGAACGGAAAAATATACACTAAAAAAAATTATGTCGGAACTCGCCAAAAATTACCTACATAACCTAAAAAATTTTTGAAAAATTCAAAATTTTTCAATTTTGATCCAAAAAATCTGAAAAAAAAACCAGTATATTTTTGGGCATCAATGTATGTTCATAACTTTTTTCAGATTTTTTAAAGAAAAAATCGCTCAGTAAACACTAAAAATATGAGGGGGAACCAAAAAATGGGTTATTTCGAATTTTGAGCAATTTCCGGCGAGAAAATGGCAAAACTATCATAGCCATTCAAAAGAACGGAAAAATATACACTAAAAAAAAATATGTCGGAGCTCGCCAAAAATTTCCTACATAACCTAAAAATTTTTTGAAAAATTCAAAAATTTTCAATTTTGATCCAAAAAATCTGAAAAAAAAAACAGTATATTTTTGGGCATCAATGTATGTTCATAACTTTTTTCAGATTTTTTTAAGAAAAAATCGCTCAGTAAACACTAAAAATATGAGGGGGGGAACCAAAAAATTGTTTTTTTCGAATTTTGAGCAATTTCCGGCGAGAAAATGGCAAAACTACCCCAGCCATTCAAAAGAACGGAAAAAAATACACTAAAAAAAATTATGTCGGAGCTCGCCAAATATTACCCAAATAACCTAAAAAAATTTTGAAAAATTCAAAATTTTTCAATTTTGATCCAAAAAAGCTGAAAAAAAAACCAGTATATTTTTGGGCATCAATGTATGTTCATAATTTTTTTCAGATTTTTTAAAGAAAAGATGGCTCAGTAAACACTAAAAATATGAGGGGGGGAACCAAAAAATGGGATTTTTCGAATTTTGAGCAATTTCCGGCGAGAAAATGGCAAAACTATCCCTACCATTAAAAAGAACGGAAAAAAATACACTAAAAAAAATTATGTCGGAGCTCGCCAAATATTACCTAAATAACCTAAAATTTTTTTGAAAAATTCAAAATTTTTCAATTTTGATCCAAAAAAGCTGAAAAAAAAACCAGTATATTTTTGGGCATCAATGTATGTTCATAATTTTTTTCAGATTTTTTAAAGAAAAGATGGCTCAGTAAACACTAAAAATATGAGGGGGGGAACCAAAAAATGGGTTTTTTCGAATTTTGAGCAATTTCCGGCGAGAAAATGGCAAAACTATCCCTACCATTAAAAAGAACGGAAAAAAATACACTAAAAAAAATTTTGTCGGAGCTAGCCAAAAATTACCTACATAACCTAAAATTTTTTTGAAAAATTCAAAAATTTTTTCTGGCGTCAATTTTGATCCAAAAAATCTGAAAAAAATCAGTGTGATTTTGGGTATAATAATGTACACTCACAATTTTTTTCACATTTTTTAAAGCAAAAGATCGCTCCAAAAAAATGTTTTTCGAAAAAACACATTTTTTTCGATAGGGGACACCTGGGGTCACATAGGAAGCTAAAAATTTGGTTAGGGGGTTTTTGAATTATGTACTTTCGATTGCCCAATCCCAACTAAGAATCCAGCCGAGTGCAGATTTTACCATCTTATCCCGCTATAGCCTTTGGCACACACATAGCTAATAAGTCAAAGAAAAAAAGTTATATTGTGCCGATATGTGCTTTTGCCCCGGGGGCGCTTTTCACCCCCTCTTGGGGTTGAAAAAGTATTCGTCCAAAATAAGTCCGGAAATTGATAAACTGACTAATTTTAAGTAAGTTTTGTTCTATAGAGTTTTTTCACTAAGTCAATACTTTTCGAGTTATTTGCCAGTGAATATGTTCTTTTTTTCAACAAAATAACCACAGTTTTAGACGGTTTTTTTGCAAATAACTCAAATACTACGTATTTTGTCGAAAAAACATTCGTAGCAAAAATATAGCCTGTAAAAATTTTAAAAAAATGGTGTATATATCACGTTTCTATACCTCGTAGAAGCAGAGTTATAGCTAATTAAAGATAGGTTCATATTCGTCAAATTCCAAATGGAATACTTTAACGTGAAATAACCAAAAATGAAGCACATTTCGGAGAAAACTCATTACAACTTATTTAAAGTGTTTAAAAAAAAGCTTCATTTTTGTTCCAAAAAAAAAATTTTTAGCATCAAAAGTAAACAAGTTACGCTCAAAATAAAGTTACTCCCTTTTTTTTTGGTAAAAAAATCGGGAAAATCACCCCCTAATTAATATCTCAAATGAACTTAATCGTTACGAATTTACAAGTTTCTTGACCCGTGTATGTATTGTTTATATGGTCTGTAACTTTCATCGGTTCAAAGTTCTTATTTTTAAAATGGCTGTAGTTAAAAGGGGTTGAACGAGTCACTCATCACGAATGTATGCAAATTTAGAAACACCAAATCTCAATCAATTTTTGTCTAACAGAAAAACAAAAAAATACATAATATTCAGAAAAGCAATGCTGACTTTTTTTGTTTTACGAGATTTTTGGTATCTCTAACAATTTTTAAGATATTTTGAAAAAAAGCATATTTTTCAAAATTAAAATTTTTAAAAATTTTACTTTAAAACCAAATTTTTTCCAAAATAAGCACTTTGAACCGATGAAACTTACAGATCATATAAACACAACATAAGTAAAATAATTTGTGGAGCGGTAATGATTAATTTCATTTAAGTTGCTAATTAGGGGGTGGTCTTCCCGATTTTTTTTGCCAAAACAAAAGCGACCAACTTTATTTTAAGTGTAACTTGCTTAAATTAAATGCTAGAAACTTTTTATAAAAACAAAAAAAAGATTTTTTTCAACACTTTAAAAATGTTATAATAGGTTTTCCCCTAAAAGTGCTTAATTTTTTGGATATTCCACTTCGAAGTATTCTATTTGAAATTTGGTGAATATGAATCTATTTTCATTGGCTATAACTCTGGTTTTACGAGGTCCAGAGACCTAACGCGTGCACCATATTTTTTATTTTTTACAGGTTATATTTTTGCTAAGAACGTTTTTTTCGACAAAATACTTACTTTTTGAGTTATTTGCGAAAAACCGTCTAAAAATGTAGTTATTTTGTTGAAAAATGAACATATTCACTCGCAAATAACTCGAAAAGTGTTGACTTGGCGAAAAAGCTCTATAGAACAAAAGTTACTTAAAATTAGTCAGTTTATCCATTTCCGGACTTATTTCCCCCAAGACGGGGTGAAAGTCACCCCCAGGGCAAAAGCACAAATCGGCACAATATCAGTTTTTTTCTTTGACATGTAAGCTATGCGTATGCCAAATTTCATGTCAATCCAAGCGGTTCTTTAAAATTTAGATCAAAAACCGTGAAAGAATGGACTATATACCGTACCGAGCTGTACTATCTTATTGTCTTATCGATTTGTTTATTTTCAATAAAAACCTTTATTCTTCGCAACAATAACAAGTTTTTTCAAAAGAAGTAAATATTGTTTTGAATTACATGGTGATTCCATATAAGTTTGTGTGTGTGTGTGAGTATATACCTACACACGTATGCACACACATACATACATGTAATAATTAGTAAAAAAAACATTCCAATACAAAAAAGGAAATGAAAACATTAAATTGACCAGTTGGTATGCTCTTCATCCAAGGCCATAACCAGATTAAATTGATTTACAATTATTACGACAAATGTAAAGGAGGTAATATTACATAAGGATAAACAACGAACAAATTCTAGGCACATTTAAGCCGACTCATTCAATACAAGTTAAATTCTTCTATAAGTTTTTTTCAAAAATTCCCATATGATTTGTAGCATAAGAAGTACAAGAGTATACACAAGTCTCATGTATATGAGCACGAGTTATTTCTGCGAAAGCTGACTTACTGTGCTGAAAATTTCTGTGATGAAAGATGCAGAGCTAAGTATCATGATCAATTTTCTGTTCATTTTCTCTACATTTTTGTTTATAGATTTAGAAAAATCACTCATTTTTGAGCTCTCTTCTGGGCGATCTTTTTTTTTCTCGTGTCAACTTTTTTTCTCCACGAATTGGGACCCACGAATTGGCACCCATCTGTCCCAACTACAACTTAAATGTCCACTACCAACATCCTGTTAGCGTTAGAACAATTTGAAGTTGAAGTTGAATATTTAAGATCCTCAGTTTGGGCATGTAACTGTGATGTTATAATATTGGTTACACAAGGGAAGGTCAAAGCTGAAAGCTGACCAACTCATACGAACAATACCCATGTCTTCTAATGCAGTGACGAAACTAGGTCCTATGAATGACGCAAAAGATACCATATGTTTATCTAAAATTGTTGTTATATACCTTTTTTCGGTCATAGAACTTCCATCCACAAAAACTAAGTGAGTACTGGTATCGGAACTGACCAGCCCATACCATAAATAAGCTTCCTCGATAGATTATTCCGTCAGCAATATTACATTTGGAAAATTGTGCTCCCTCTCTTTTCCAGATTCTTTTGCGATCTTGACTCATCCGAGAACAAAGCATTACCCTAATCTGCGTAATTTCAGTTTTCTTGTTCCCTTGAAAATGCAAGTTAAATTCTGCGGTATTCCACGAATAGCTGTGGACATATGGCTGGTTTTCTAAATAATAATTTCGCATCATGGAATCATCAACAAACTGTCCACCTACTTATATCCACATTTAGGACTTTATTCCGGACCTATGTTTTCTGAATAATAATTGAATAATAATTGCTGGTTTTCTGAATAATAATTTCACATCATGGAGTCATCAACAAACTGTCCACCTACTTATATCCATATTTCGGACTTTTTTCCGGACGTTTTTATTGACCTACTGAATGGCCCTTTTAACTGGATAAACACTTACACCTAGCGCATATAGCATCTTGCACTAAAGCCACAGCTCTTGCTGCAGACTTTGTTGTTATTGTCCTTTTAACACAATTAAAAACTCTAAAACTTTTTTTGTTACCAAATTTTCAAATACGCTGTGATATCGAAAGAGTAGTAAAGACATTAGAAGAAAATGTAATGTACAGGATGTACAGGATGTACAGGATGTTCGGAGACCAAGGGGTGTAAATTTTAACCCCAATGTATGTTTTTATTTAATACATTCAAAAATATTTTCAATTTTAAACTCATGATTTTTACTTTATCGTACTACATACGCTGTATGAGTATAATAGATAAAGTTATAGGATCGTGCAAAAAATTTTTTTTTTCAGATTTCACTTTTTTTCGACGTTTTGATTCCCCCTGAGTCTAAATAGACAAGGCGAAAACGGCGGGTTCGAAGGGAAAAATATTCCCATGAGATTTTTTTGCATAATCACATTCGTGAGACATCCCAGAATAAGGTTCAAGAAGTCGCCCACGTGAAAAGTGGGCCAATTTTTTTTTAACAATTTTTTTAATCAATTTGCAAGAATCAATATTTTTGGCCCGAACAATTTTTTCTTTAATTTTTTGGACCATTCTGAACAAAAAAGATCTGTTATAATTTTTCTCTAAAGTTGATCGTTTTCGACTTATAAGCAATTTAAAATGGAAAAAAAAAACGAAAAATGACGATTTTCAAGGCTTAATAACTCGGTTAAAAGTTATTATTATGAAAGTCAATGTATGACTAAATCAAAGTTTAAAGCCCCCCATACAAGATCCTGAAGAAATTTTTGTCATTATTTTATTACTAAGCTGTTATTTTTAAATAAAAATAATAAGCGCCATGCATGTGTGCGGCCACTGTAAATGCTGAGTGCGAGAGAGAAGCCATTCCAGCAGTCCAATTGTGCATCTTGCTCGCACTCACATTTACAACCGCGTCAATACGATCTAACCGCTCATAGTTTTTAATTAAAAATAACAGCTTAGTAGTAAATTAATGACACAGATTTCTTCAGGATCATGTAGCGGTTACTTTAAACTTTGATTTAGTCGCTTTCTGACTTTCATAATAATAATTTTTAACCGAGTTATTAAGTCTTAAAAATGGCCATTTTTGCGTTTTTCAAATTTTAAATTGCTTATAACTCGAAAAAGGTTAACTTTAGAGAAAAATTATAAGAGACCTTCTTTGTCCAGAATGGCCCAAAAAACCTAAAAAAAATTAGTGCGGGCCAAAAATATCGATTTTTGCAATTTGATTAAAAAAAAATTGTAAAAAAAAATTGGCCCACTTTTCACGTGGGCGACTTCTTGAACCTTATTCTGGGACGTCTCACGAATGTGATTATGCAAAAATATCTCATGGGAATATTTTTCCCAACGAACCCGCCGTTTCCGCCTTGTCTAAAAAAGCAAATAAAAAAAACATGTCGGAAGTATGTACGTACTTATTTACGTATGTACGTACGTATGTCGCCACCGCCCAGCAAAAACTACTGGACCGATTTCGATGAAATTCGGTTAGAGTAAGTTTAAGAGAATTTTGTCGAGAAACTAAGCTTTTGAAAAAAACCTCTCAAAGGGGGGCCGAAATAGGGGGGTTATTTGGGGCCAATTTTTGCAAATTTTGACCGAAACGAATGAAATTTAACTTAAAGTTAGCTCATCGATAGGTAAATAGAAATACGGAATTCGACATTTCCAAATCCAAAATGGCGGCCAGCATGGCCGACCGCTCACCCGATACATTTCCCTACCAATCTAAAAATTTGTTTAAGATAAATTTAATTTGAAAAAACATTTATATAGCCTAAAGATGGGGCTATAACAAGAATATCGTTTTTCAGAAAAAGTTATGGGTTGCCTATATTTAAGGGGTCAAAATTTGACATAAATTTGAACTAAATTTTCTCAAAAATGACTCAAAGGAATTTGTTTATTTTTTAATATATTTTTTATATTCTATCGGTAAATTGAATAACATTGGTCAGATTTCTTAACTCCTCATAGGAGGGGAGTTATGAATTTTTTATAAAAAAATATTCGAGTGCCCGTAAGTACCTTTGTAATAAAGACTAAAATTTAAAATTTGGCAGACATATATAGTACTTTGTTATCTATTAGCACAATAAATTTTACCTACAATATGAATTCCGGTTTAACCGGAAATGAAAAAAAAATCTTAATTTTTTACATACTCTCTATATATTTCTACATATTTTGAAAGAATGTAAAATTATCTTTCCAACAACATAAAACTCGTTGCTGTAACTCAAAAACTCGAAAAGTTACAGCAAATTGAATTTTGCTAGAATCTTGTGTGTGTCCCCTCTCACGCGATCATAGCAGAGCATTATTATAGGGCAGTCAGTGAGGGTATTTGGCTCCGAATTCCATCCTACTACATCGATGTACTTGATATTTTCACAGTAAGTAGGGAATAGCTCAAGAAACAAAATCTACCCTATATACTATGGCGCTTTTATCTTGGGGCAATTCCCACCCCTTCAAGGGGGTGGAAAATTTATTGGTCAAAATAAGCATGGAAGTGGCTAGAGAACCTATTTTTAAGCAAAAACTGATCTATACTTTTTTTGAGAACTCAATACTTTTTGAGTTATGCGTAGTTGAAAATTGGCCATTTTCATTTAAAAATGACACGTTTTCGGATGGTTTTTTGTGAATACCTTAAAAACTATGCATCAAACTAAAAACACTATATAAAATTTTTTTTTAATTATAAATAACAAATAGATTCGTTTCTTCGTAAATTTTCTATTTATAATACAAAAAGAGATATGGTAGCTAAAAAGAGTTTGTTTTTTGGTGCATGCTCAAAGTGCTCATGCTTTTGTAGTGTTTGAAAAGGCCTTTAAAACGAGCACCGTTAAATGTCAGTTACATTCAAACTAAGCGAGATATGGTGCAAAAAAATATATGACTAATGTACTTTAAGGAAAAATAAGAAGTACATACATTTAACCCCTCATTCACCAGAATTTAAATGCATTGTTTTTCTTTTGCAATACCTCTTAATATAGTGTTAGTTCTACTTTCAAAAAGTTGGACGGGTGAAAACAATAAGATCAAATTATAGAGCGCATTTTTAAATTTTCTTAAAATTCTTCCTTTTGCTCCATGCAATTCGAAAATAAAAATATTCTATCCCCGAGAAGTGGTGAGAACCGCCCCCATGATAAAAGCGCCATAGTATATAGGATAGACTTTGAATTAGGAAATTGGGCTTTGGGCTACTCCCAAAATTTCATTACAATCCATGCAGTAAAATGCAAATATTGTAAACTATTAATTTTTCAGAAAAATAGACTAATTTGAAATGAAAGTATGACTAATATTCTATTGATTTATGCAATAATCTATAGTGTGTCCCCGAACATTTTCTCAAATGCGGGAATTAATGATTCGTAGAACCATAAAATATTTTCAAGTATACAAGGTGTACGATAAAGTTCTCGGGCGGCCCTTCCGTCCAGCATTTTTTATTTTACTTTTTACTTTAATATCATTCTAGATACCTTCATATTTTGTAATAAAAAAATTCCCTATATTTTACAAAAAAAAAATTCTGAATTTGGGGTCAAAGACGAACTCCCTTTGCCTTCCATGTTCCAATTTTATATTAAGTAAATACCGTCTATTATGTGGAATTGTTTGTAAGAAACATTTCAATATTAAAAAGAAAATTGTTTGTTAAACCTGTGGCGACGTAAATTAGTGTATATTTTAAAATTTCTTTAGTTCTATGTTCAGAATGATATTCCTGTTTTTGTTCAGTTATAATTAAAATATGTTTTACTAATGTTTATTTATCAATAATTATTGATGCAATACAAATATTAAAATTACGATTATATTATTTTATTTCTTAAAACAACTTAATTTTTTGTCAATTGTCAAAAAAAAAGGTTGGTCATCGGATAAAGGATAAACGAATGGACACTAAACGCAAAAAAATGGAATAACCATGTAATCACCAACCGGTAGAAGAAGTATCGGCCGACCGCTCAAAAGATGGAGTGACAACCTTCCACAGAGGTATCAACCCGCCAATAAACAAGCAAAATTACTTAAAAAGTGGAAGAAGAAGATATCAAATTAATTTCTTGTCGTTATCGATCTCTTTTGTCAACTTTTTATTGTTTATAAGAGATGCCATAAAAAATTTAAAAATAATGTATAGAAATGAATAATTAACTTATACGAGTATTTCTCCAAATTTATAGCTGTCATATAACAAGTCCTGAGTTTGAAAACCCGCATTTAATGGGAAATATATCATGAATCGGACTTTTTGCACCTGAAAACCATTCGTATTTCAACATGATATAGCCATATTTAGAAAAACCTATTTATCTGTTTCATATTTTACTTCAGTCGACTTTATCGACAAACAATTTAAACCGAAAATACAATACCGCCGTTTGAGTCAAATTTCATTTTATGAGATGAAATGGATCGCTATATATGAGTGCCCTAGTTCTAAAGTATAAAATGTTCACATTTAAAAGAAACCGTTAGATTTCTTTTTGGATACAATTTTACTCTTGAACTTAATCATCATTATTTTTTCCCTAAACAGTCAATACAGTTTGCATCAAATCTTAGACGTTAATTTGACGGACTTTTCTTCAATGCAAATGAATAAAAATTTGCAGATATATGCAGTCGAGGGAATAATACACGATAAGTCAATACAAAAATTATGTTTATTAATTATCGTTTAAATAAAAAAAAAACGATTTTAATGGAAAATGCTTAAAATCTCTTGTGTTTACAATGTAGAAACTTGAAACTTTTACGGATTGTAGCTAACGATATGAACTATACATAATTTCACCTTTTACGTTAATTGTTTACGTTATGCTTCATAAATAAACAATAAAGTTTCAAATTTTGACCGCGCTTTGTTTATAAATCGGCGTTTATTCGTGTCAAATTTCAATACGATATCAAACAAAACTTCAACCAAAACTCGAATTAAAAATTTGTGTTTTTATCGTAGTCTTAGAAAAACCACCGGTAGAGACGTTTTGTGCTACAATTAATATTAGAATTCGTTTTGTCGTAATATTAATTATTAAACGCTTTTCTTTAGTTCAATATTTTGAGTCAAATTTTTGGACGTTAATTTGACTGCCCTTTCTTCAATGCAAATGACTAAAAATTTGCAGACATATGGATTCGCGGGAACAATACCCGAATAGTCAATAATTTTTTTTTGTTTATTAATTGTTTAAATAAAAAACGATTTTAAAGGAAAATGATTAAATTCTCTTGTTTTTTACAATGAAGAGACTTGAAAATTTACAGATTCTAGCTAATTATATGAACTATACATAATTTCACTTTTTACGTTAATTGTTTACGTTATGCTTCATAAATAAACAACAAAGTTTCAAATTTTTTGCCGATTCCGACTACTTTTCGTGTTGGTACATAATATGTTTTATACATGTTTTAATAAACATGACGATATATTTTAATGTTTGAAAAGTGTAAGACTAAAAAGTAAAAAATAAAAAAATATAAAAAAAATATTTTTAAGAAACGCTTTTCTTTAGTTACGAGTGACTAAAATTAAACATATTATAAAAAAATCAACTAAAAAGCAAAAAATAAAAAAAACTTAAAAAAATCTAACACATTTGTTAAAGAAAAGCGTGGTGCAAAAACCGTTTATTCGATGAAGACGCGCCACGCTTTTCTTTGACGAATGTGTTAGATTTTCTCATTTTTGAAGTTATACTCCTTTAGGCGCGATTGAGAGTAAAATTTCATAATACTGCGCGCATGCGCACACAGACAGTATGGCGTTTAGTTGCTAAATCTTTCAAAATATGTATAAATATATCAGTGCAAGAAAAGGTGTGAAAAGAATATATTAGTGTTTTTAGTAAATAGGGCTTTTCATTTACAGTCATTTGTTTCGAGCTTCTGTCATGTGTCACATAATATTAATATATCTACGTCCTACGTCATACGTTATTGTTATATATGAATGACACAAACCAAAGACGTATGACGTAGATATATTAATATTATGTGACACATGAGAGCAGCTCGAAACAAATGACAATCGATGAAAAGCCCTATATATTTATTAAAATTTTTGTGTCTTTGGATTTGCCTTCCTCAGGAGTAAGATGAGTATTATTAAAACATTTTATTGTATATTTACTTCACCTTGTCTGCTTGTTACCGTGAATTGTCATTAGATACGTCGGAACCGATACAGACACAGTCCTCGTAGCGTATCTGGTATAGCATTCGTCTATAGATCGAGAAGTCTTGAGTTCGAATGCGGAGCAATCCTATACTTTTTTTATTTTTTTGAAAGCGGTAGGCACAAAATTAGTTTGGTGTTTAAAAAAATTAAAACAAACTGTTTAAAGTATATTTATTTTTAAAAAATCATTTAATAGAAGTTTAACTTCTTAGGTGCGTACAAAGTACACACACAATCTTTTTTTTTAGTTTTTGCTTTTTAGTTGATTTTTTTTAATATGTTAAATTTTAGACACTCGTAACTAAAGAGAAGCGCTTCTTAAAAATATTTTTTTCATATTTTTTTATTTTTTACTCTTGTATCTGATAAAAAGGCTCGAAAATGTAAAGAGCAACTTAATGCATCTTATTGCAAAAAATTATCAGAAAAAATTGAGGTTAGCTCAAGTACTACTCGTGAATATCTCTCTCCCAAATGCTTTCGTCTTTCTCTATCATGTGTCAATATAATATATAATCCACTGTTTGCCTGCCATTGTTCTTATGTCATCTGCTCATTTTTTCATGCTTCTCGTTGTCCCTGTTGGTATCAATTCTAGGATTCTCTGTGTTTACTTGTTACCATCGTATCTGTCTACGTGACCAAAACAGCGCCATTTCATTTTTGTAATTTCTTTCACGATATCACTGATCTTCATTCTACGTCTTATCTCGCTGTTTCTAATCTTGTCCCTTAGTGATATTTCAAGCGTGTTTCGTTCCATTGCTATTTTCATTATTTCTAAATTTTAGGATTTTCTAGATATTTTAAGGGCATAAAGATGGCGCGTTTCAAATGAGTGAAATGAATGTCGACAATGAATCAAGTAATCTGTTAACCCAGGAACTAAAGTACCAAACTGGCGACGGGAAAATATTCCAACAATGCATCAGAGTGTCGTTATTCATCAGAGTGAATAATAGCTATTACATGCGAGTAGAATACTATACTTTTTCTACGACCTTTTTTTGTGTTAATTAGTATTACTCGAGACTGAAATTATAATTATATAAATTATCAACTATCATACAGGTTGTTTCATTGGGAAAGTAACATACGTTGACTGTAGAAAGAGGACACTTAGGCGGTCTCAAAAATACCATACTTAATGGGTCTTACTCCATTAATAACAGAGATACTGGGTGTTTTATCTATTTTGCCATTTTCTTATTTGGTTCATAACTTTTTAACCACACCGTATATTTATTTTATATTTGGCACGCAAATATTCTTTAAGGTGTACAATAAATTAATTTATTTACAAATGTAAAAAATCCAGGCCCGGATTAAAAAATATTGGAAAAATTTTCCGACTCAAAAACAAACACCCTGTACATTAATTTTTTTTAAAATGGATTTTTTAGTTGAAAAAAAGGATGAAAAACTAATTTAGTGGTATACTTTGAATTTTCGACAAAATGATTGTTCTGGTCAAATTTTGAATTTGAATTCTGAAATTATGTGAATTGCGAGAGTTTTAAGTAGAAAAAAAAATTAAATACAACTTACAACTTGTTAACCGCACGGTATATTTATTTTATATTTAACACGCGAATATTCTTTTAGGTGTCCAATCAATTATTTTATTTACAATTATAAAAAATTTAGGTCTGGATTAAAAAATATTGTAAAAATGTTCCGACCCCAAAAAACGCCCTGTATATTAAATTTTTTTAAATGGATTTTTTAGTTGAAAAGAGTATGAAAAACTAAATTTAAAAACTGAAATTATGTATGTGAATTGCGAGAGCACTAAGTAAAAAAGAAATTAAATGCAACTTACAACTTGTTAACCACACTGTATATTTATTTTATATTTAACACGCGAATATTCTTTTAGGTGTCCAATCAATTATTTTATTTAAAATTATAAAAAATCCAGGTCTGGATTAAAAAATATTGTAAAAGTGTTCCAAACCAAAAAACACCCTGTATATTAAATTTTTTTAAAATGGATTTTGCACCTGAAAAGAGGATGAAAAACTAAATTTAGTGGTATACTTTGAATTTTCGGCAAAATGATTTTTCTGATAAAATTTTGAATTTGAATTCTGAAATTATGTCAATTGCGAGAGCTCTAAGTAGAAAAAATTAAAATGCGACTTAATTTTAATCAATACCATTATTTAATCTAAATTGGTAAAATGTAAAAATATTTCAGTGTTTTTTTATTATATGTGACAAATAGTTTATGGCGAATATACATCTTTAAATAATGAATAAATAATAAAGAGTCAATAAAGAATACATCACTTTAATCAACAAAGTATAAATTAAATAAAAGTATAAATAAATTATAACAAAACAGAGAAAATGTGCAGCATAACTATTCAAAACTAAACTACTTATTCAAAATTACCACCATAAAAAATTACTGTTATGTGTCAAAATGTTAATATTTTACCAATTTAGATTAAATAATGGTATTAATTAAAATTAAACCATATTATATTTTTTTTACTTTGAGCTTCGCAATTCACATAATTTCAGAATTCAAATTCAAAATTTTACCAGAAAAATTATTTTGCCGAAAATTCAAAGTATACCATTAAATTTAGTTTTTCGTCCTATTTTCAAATGCAAAATCCATTTTAAAAAAATTTAATATACAGGGTGTTTTTTTGGGTCGGAACATTTATACAATATTTTTTAATCCGGACCTGGATTTTTTTATTTGTAAATAAATTAATTGATTGGACACCTAAAAGAATATTCGCGTGTTAAATATAAAATGAATATACAGTGCGGTTGACAAGTTGTAAGCTATATTTCAATTTTTTTCTACTTAGAGCTCTCGAAATTCACATAATTTGAGAATTTAAATTCAAAATTTGACCAGAAAAATCATTTTGCCAAAAATTCAAAGTATACCACTAAATTTAGTTTTTCATCCTCTTTTCAACTGAAAAATCCATTTTAAAAAAATTTAATGTACAGGGTATTGTTTTTGGGTTGGAAAATTTTTCCAATTTTTTTTAATCCGGACCTGGATTTTTTACAATTGTAAATAAATTAATTTATTGTACACCTTAAACGATATTTGCGTGCCAAATATAAAATAAATATACAGTGTGGTTAAAAAGTTATGAACCAATTAAGAAAATGGCAAAATAGATAAAACACTCAGTATCTTTGTTATTAATAGAGTAAGACCCATTAAGTATGGTATTTTTGAGACCGCCTAAGTGTCCTCTTTCTGTAGTTAACGTATGTTACTTTCCCAATGAAACACCCTGTATAATTATCAACTACTCGAGACTGACATTATAATTTACAAAAATAAATGTTGTTTACCAATATTACGCGGCTAAATAATTTGTTGTCTATTATTAAGAAATGCTGTCTTATACATTGTAAAAATACAACAAGAAATAGTCGATTAAATTTCTATAGCCAGTTCGCTAAGCTCAGACACAACTGGCTAGTGATTTTAGTCGGTAATTTTTTTGTTTTTGGACAATTTTGCAAAAAATTGTCAAAATTACTAACTATTTAGTAATTATAAACTATTTAGTAATTATTTTTTTTTGCCAATTTAACTAAATTGGCAAAACTACTTACTAAAATCCCTAGCCAGTTGTGTCTGAGTTTAGCGAACCGACATATTTGTTAACGAAAAATATTATAAGCACAAATTTGTACCTACGGTCAATGTATCTAATAAAATGAAATGGCTATTATCGGTGGACGTATTTGATAAAGTTGCAATGTACATTTATTTATATTTAAGTATAAATAATGTAATAATATAAGTGCATGTAATATGTTACGACATAACACACTGCCCAGGGCCCCCGTAAGAACTACTGGCGCCTGTGTGCAAAAAATGATTTTGGCGCCCCTTAAGGCATTTTGATAATTTTTTTTTATTTTTTTTTTTGAAGGTAGGTAGGTAGGTGCAAATAAAGCAAAATAGGAACAAATAACACCATAGCAAATCTTAATTAAATAAAGTTTAAGGGGTTTAAGGGCTTTATTGAATCAATTCTGCTGGACCATCTTCTCACACATAGAGGGTTTAGACTTAACCCGAGAACATTTTTGCTCACCTCACAACATCCCACCTTTTTGTGGATGGTGAACCCAGAGTAACGCGATTTTCAAATTTTGTCCATTAAGGTACGTTTTTACTGCAGCAGCTGGCTCGTTAATCGCTGAAAGATCGTCGCTGAATCTGAGCATTGATTGCGGTATACTGCTTGTGTGATTTGTTGGCGGTGCATGTTTCGGAGTTTTGTATTTGAGAAATTTTTGTGAAGTGAAGCTTGTTTTTATAAGTATGTATCATTTCATAATTTCCTAATAAATGGTTGTTTATCACAATTTTGAAGTATCCTTCTTCATGTCTTCTTTTAAATATTGCATGTTTTTCTAATCTTGTAGCATTGGACAATTCTTTCTTCATCCTCTATTTCCTGTGCTCGCATGTATTTTAACAATAATTGTTTTCTTTGAATAATAATATTAATATTGTCCGTCTGTCGTCTGTCCGTCCGTCCGTAAACATAACTCCCCATTATATCAGGTAGAATGAAAATTAGGTGTCCAATGAAAGCTTATGATCCAGGATACTACTACAGGTGAGAAAATTTGACCTAAGACTTCCGCTTTTAGAAATGCAACCGCAAGTACTATTTTAAAGTCAATAGTACAAGCGATGTAACATTCGACGCGCTATATCAAGATGAGAACAAATATATACGTACTTCTGGTTTCATGACTGTCTGCCCGTCTGTTCGTCGTCCGTGAAAATAACTCCTCCGTCATTCAACTAGGTAGAATGACAGATGAGATGTCGAACGAAAGCTTATGATTCAAGGATGGTACTAAAGGTGAGAAACTTGACCTAGGACTTCCGGTTTTAGAAAGGCGACCGGGAGTACTGTTTTAAAGTCGTCGGAATAATATAAGCAATATATTATTCGACTCGCCCATACAAAAATTATAGACGCTTCAGTCAAAACGGCTCCTACAATCCACACAACCACACGCACAATCAGATACACCGCATTCACTGTTCAGCTACAGAGTTGCCAGATGTGATTTTATAAATCTCCCACTTGGAAACTGAAATTCCCTCAAATTGAAGCTCAAATCTCCCAAATTTAAATTTTTGGCACATTTTAATGAAGTAGTAGTCATATGTAAAGAAGAGTAAACCAAAATTATACTACTTATTAACAGAGTCCCTGGAAATAATTCATAGGTCCTATCGTCTTCGATTGTATCATATACAGTTCTATGTACATTCGCAAATTTAATTCCCCCTAGACGGTTTCAAATTACCAAAAAATTTTGGGAAAATACCCCAATCTGGCAACCCTGTTCAGCGACGGTCTTTCAGCGATTAAACGAGCGAGCCGCTCCAGTAAAAACGTACCTTTAGACGGGACTTACCATAATACTTATAACAAATCCACAGGGTACCAGGCGGTGCCGTGGTCGAAAAATTGTTTAAACAATTTTTTTAAACAAATTCACAAAAGAAAATTTTTCATTTTGAACAATTTTTTTTAGATAACTATGGTCATTCTGAGTAAAAAATGGTTCCTTGTCATTTTTCTCTAAGGTTGATTGTTGTCGAGTTATACGCGATTTAAGATTTGACAAATGCGAAAAAATGGCCATATACCTAACTCGACAACAATCAATTTTAGAGAAAAATCACTAGAGAACTTTTTTGCTCAAAATAACCCAAATTATCTAAAAAAATTGTTCGAAGTGAAAAAATTATTTTTGTGAATTTGTTTAAAAAAGTTTTTTAAACAATTTTTTAACCAAGGTACCGCCTGGAACCCTGTGGATTTGTTATAAAGACCTCTTTTTGAGTAAGCTATTGCAAAAAAAAACCATCGAAATAATTTCGCTAACGGGGGCAACGATACAGCTTGGGCTATAGCGCTAATTGTTAATAATTAAAAACAACAGCTTTGTAATAAAATAATGACAAAAATTTCTTCAGGATCTTGAAGGAGGGGTTTTAAACTTTGACTTCGTCACTTTTTGACTCTCATATTAATAATTTTTAATCGAATTATTAAGCCTTAAAAATGGCCATTTTAGCATTTTTAAAGTTTAAATCGCGTATAACTCGACAACAATCAATTTTAGTGAAAAATGACAAGAGGCATTTCTTACTCAGAATGACCCAAACGATCTAAAAAAATTGGTTCGAATGAAAAAAATTATTTTTGTAAATTTGTTTTAATAATTTTTCGACCAAGGCACCGCCTGGCTCCCTGGATTTGTTATAAAGACCTCATTTTGAGTGATTTGCAAAAAAATCGAATCGAAATAATTTCGCTAACGGGGACGACGGTACATGTTGGTCTAATTCGTTATTTGATGGGTACGCGATTATCAAATATTGTCGATTCATCATTTGAGTGTCACACAATCGTTGGCTTATAGATGAGATAGAATTACCGCCCACACACTACTACTTACATGTTTAGAATTTTTCCACGAAATCAGTGCTTAGTTAGGTATTTCTTATCTACAGTTTTGTCTACGGAATTGTTGTTTGTTATTTTTATAGCAGGATTTTTTATTTTATATCTATAGAAAAACTAATAATGTCATCCAAACAAAGTAAAACTGATCTATTTAATTTCTCAACTTTTATTTTAAAATTAATTTTTGCTTTTTGATTTTTTTTTTTGTAAATATTTTGCAATTTTTGATCCTCAATTTTTGCGCCCCTAAAGGATGGCGCCCGTGTGCATTACACACTTTGCACTTATGGTAGCGGGGGCCCTGACACTGCCCATGAACGATTACATCAATCACTTATTTTGTATTTTCTGTCTTTCTCTATAAATAAAAAACGTTTGTTATAGAAAAAGATAGCAAATACAAAATAAGTGATTGATGTGATCGTTCATGGGTATTTTTTCATTTTTCTGACTGTATTTAACACAATATAACTTTATAAAATAAATACAATATAAGTTATAAATTCCCATACATACAAATCAAATGCGCTAATATCAGTGTCACTAAAAATGACAAACGTCAAAATTTATAATAAACAAGGTATAAATGTAAAAAATTGTTAAAAAGTGTACAGTGTACTGACCCATTGTTACAGTTAAAATCCTTTAAAAATTTTTCAAATTTAATTATTGATATAAATTACAATTATTGTATTAAATAAATAAGTTTAAGTAATTGTATTTTCAGTTTAAATACGACTAATATATTAAAAGTGGCCTGCACTACTTGAACCTAACTTCAGCCCGTGAATAATGTCCCGTGAGTAAGGAACTATTACTCACGGGTAAAGTAATGGGTGTTATTAACTGTTCAAAAATAGTGAATAATGAGTATGTTATTAAACGGTCGTAGAAAAAGTACTTAAACTAATTAAAACTTTTAAAACTAATTAAAACATTTAGCACAAAATAAATGTTAGGATAAAATAAATTGCAGTACGTACATTTGCTATCAATTCTTATTTTGCCTCATGAAAGTTCTACTTCTCATATTGTTGTGATCTATGCAAGTTGTTTTGTTTCCACGTTCATATTTAATTAAGAGTGGAATTCCCATGTAGCCAGAAATGCGCTAGGGAATAAATTAAATGACTTACCCTATTTCATGTGTGCATCCTAATATAAGCTAGATATTGCATTTAGTGAACAATATAAATTAGTTATTAATTATTATTCCTATAAATAACTACATTTCTCCAAGAAATTTTTAATCGAATCAAACAAGTAGAGTTGAATCGCGTCGAGATCGCGTTGGTATGTTTACCTCTTTCATTGCCATTGTATACCGGGTGTTTCTCAAAGTTCGAGTCACCCTGTGAAATATTATAGCATTTATAAAATACTGAAATTAAACCCAACTATAGCCTCATGTTTTTTAACATTCTGTTTTTTAATTCATTCACGAATCTTGGATAATTAAAAGTTTATGTACTTTAACAACTAGCCTTGTTTTTCATCAATACAGGGTGTTTTTAAATCAGTATTACAAACTTTAAGGGGTAATTGTGCATGAAAAAATAATGATAGTTTGCTTTATAAACGTATCTCCGCAAATGATTCGTTTCCGAGATAGAAGGTGTTGAAATGTTGCTTACAAACCGGCAAATTATTTATTGCTCTAAAACCGGTTGGGATATGCAAATGAAATTTGATGGGCTTTAAGAGGTAGTTATGGTGCATTTTTTGACATACAATTAAAAATTTTATGTTCACCATTGGCGTACATAAGGGTCATATTACCCGTATGCGCGCCAATGGTGAATACTCATTCCTAATTTTATATCAAAACATGCGCAATAACTACCTCTTAAAACCACCAAATTTTGTAAAAATATTTTATTTTATTTTGTGAAATTATTTTATCCGCGGACAAACACATGTCGGTCTTTGTGGTAGGGGAGCCTAAGCGGGGATTTTTGCAGTTACTCGAGCGCGTCAGATTAGTATATAGGGAGAAACCTGGTACCCTGCAGATGTACCTCTACCATATATTGGCTCTTAACACAGGGGAGTTCGTTAAGGGGGGCCCGAAAAGAAAAATCTATTCTTAAAAAAACTCGAAATTGTCAGATTAAGATAAGGTAAGTTAAGTACATGCAAAATAGTGTATATTCCAAAAATCTGACGATTTGAGCCGGGCGTAAGGAAATGGGTGAGTCCCAAAGTTTTACAAGAAAAAAGCGAATATTTCGCGAAATGAATGACACATCGAAAAACTAAAAAATATGTGTTCAATATTTTTTAAAAATCTATCTAATGATACCAAACACGACTTCTCACGGAGAGGAGTGGGGGGTAAATTTAATATTTTAAATACGAATCCCGAGATATTTCGCGAAATGAACATCAGATCGAAAAACTGTAAAATACACTTATTCAATATTTTTGAAAAATCTATCGAATGGCACTAAACACGAACCCCCATGGATGTGGGGTGGGGGGTTACTTTAAAATCTTAAATAGGAGCCCCCATTTTTTATTGCAGATTTGGATTCCTTACGTAAAAATAAGTAACTTTTATTCGAAACATTTTTTCAAATTATGGATAGATGGCGTTATAATCGGAAAAAACGATTGTTGGAAATGGAAAATTAAATTAAAAAATGGCAAGCGCCCACTAAAATGGAAAACTGTACTTAACTTTTTTAGGACCTACTCTTCACAACCCAATAGGTCCCAAAAGCGCTCGAGTGACTGCACATTTAGCATACTTTGCTCCCCTACCATTGAGCATCCAAAGCGGCACTGATGTCGGTCCTTTTTTATGTGGTATTAGGGCCAACTAGTTTTATTATCGAACCACCCGTTGGATATTTTTCGTTTATCAGAATATTAAAATATTACAATAAATCTCTGTTAACAAGTATCTAATTAATAATTGCAAGTATTTGTCTTAAAATTAATTGACTTTTAGATGTTATTGATATGAGTGATGCGATCTTGATATCTGATAAACTTAAATATGTTGCCTATTGTGTTGGAATGGCGTATTACCACATAAGGATTTTTCTCTGTTTTGCAGTCACTTTTGTGCTGCGTTACTCTTCGGTTTAACCACTGCGATATTTGCCCTATATACTTTCCAACACATTCGAGACAAAAAAGTTTGTAAAAGAGATGACTCTGATTTAGAATAGGTGTCTGGTTTTTAAGCTTCGAGATTAAGCTCTAATTGGATGTGCTGTTGTATTTAGTTATTTTGGGTCACTGTTAAAAACATAATTAAAGAAATTGATATCAGCCTATTAAGCCTACTAGATATATTGGCGTATTGGAAAAATACAGGGAGATTGATTAGTGTGGTAAAGTTCCGTAGATCCGTTATAGTAATAGACAGCAATAAAAGTTAATAAAAAAATTGTAGCCAACTATGAGCTTCACATTTGAAAATTAATTAGAATGTTACAGGATGTTCTATAACATAGTGGCAGACCAAACTATTGTTTTTTTAAATGGTATTTTATTTTATATTCGAAATCTTCATAACTTCTGCATTACAAAAATATAAAGGTGTGTTATGTTATACATGGTATTTACAAAGTTATAACCAATTTTATATGAAAATCGTAACAAGGTCAACTCACTGTATAAATAAAAATAAGCACAAAAGCAATTGCTTATTTATGCCATATGTTTTACTTATTGTCAAAATTTTCATAAATTATTGATGTTGCTAATGTTCTTTATATTGAATACAGGCTGAGTCAAAATGAAAGTACATTTTTTTTCTCAGTTATTTTAAATAAAACACCCTGTACTTTATATCACTATCAAAAAGTATCATTACCGTACTTTAATTTTTATATAACATTCCCTATGTCTAAATTTATTAGCTTTCGAGATATTTTCATTTTTCAGAGCAAATTATTAATTACGAGTCTAAATCTTTCCAAATTTTAAGTAAGCCATGACTGAATTGTCTAAAACTGTCAATTTACGATTACTGGTTATTAATCTGGTAATAAATGTAGCAATGTATCAAATAATGAAAGAAATATAATTTATTAATAATAAATTTTACAAAAAAAAACACAACCACAACATACAACATTTTTGTAACAATTAAAAACTACTTTTGTATATAAGTGTAACAAATAAAGAAAGAAAAATATTTTATTAGTTATGAATTTTCCAAAAAAGAAACGCAAACACAAAATACAACATTTTGTAAAAACAATTAAAAACTACTTTTGTATGTAAATGTAACAATAGGTTGGTTCCAACTAGCGGTCAAACCAGTCATAAACTATCAGCGAGTAGTCGACCAGCGCGAGTAGAGGGGATAGCACTGATGACTGTATTATGTTCTCGTAATGGCCAACTGTTTGCTGACGATTTCTGACTAGTTTGACTGTTGGTTGAAACAGACCTAATGTCACAAATAAAGAACGGAAAATAATTTATCAGTAAAAAGTTTTACAAAAAAAACGTGAACACAAAATACAACATTTTTGAAAAAATTAACAGTTACTTTTAATAAAGATTTAATTACATAAGTTGTTCAAAATGACCTCCTAACACATTTATGCATGCCCAAACCGGGCATTGAATGAGTTACTTACACTACGAAGCATTTGTAAATTAACACTTCAAAATACACTTTTTATTCTATTTTTCATCTCATTTCTTGTTATTGGAGGCATTTTATAACTTTCGTTTTGAAAGTAACCCCAAAAAAATCGGCCCAGTGTATTAAATTCTGGTTATCTGGGTGGCCACGCTACTGGTTCATAGAAAAATGAAAATATCTCGAAAACTAATAAATTTAGACATAGGGAATGTTGTATACAAATTAAAGTACGGTTAAGGTACTTTTCGATAGTGATATAAAATACAGGATGTTCCATTTAAAATTACTAAGAAAATAATATACTTGCGTTTTGACTCACCCTGTGTTCAATATAAAAAAATTAGCAATATTAATCATTTCTGAAAAATGTTGACAATATATAAAAAAAATATGGCATGAATAAACCATTGCCGTTGTGCTTATTTTTGTTTATACAGGGAGTGGAACTTGTTACGATTTTCATAAAAAAATTGGTTATAACATTGTAAATACCCTGTATAACATAACAAACCTTTATATTTTTGTAATAGAGAAGTTAAAAAGATTTCGAATATAAAATAAAATACATTGTGTTCCATTTATAAAAAAAACATAAGTTTGGTCTGCCTCGATGTTATCGAAAACCCTGTAAAATTTTAACTAATTTTGTAATTTGAAGCTCAAAGTTTTATTGCAATTTTTGTTATTAACTTTTATCGCTATCTATTACTGTAACGGATCTACGGAGCTTTACCCCACTAATCCATCACCCTGTATAATATCATACACAATTTATACATATTGTTAACTATTTTTGTATCCTCATCATCGTATTCAGTAATGATTTTAGGAATAAAAAATGTATTATTACAAAAAAACTAATAAATAAATACAGACTAATTCTTTACGTATTTTTTTAGGATTTTGATCTCTATTTTATTAAGGCATCGAAAAAAAAAATAAAATATATATTAAATTGAAACTTCTTTCTTCGGCATGTTAACTCCGCTACTGTTTTTGTTAGGAAAAGAGATGTAACCGTATTTCATTTGGAAAATTGCCGTGTGGTGAATTTGATCAGATACGGAACCAAAAGCTTTTGCGTCAGATCAGCACTTAAAATAATTGCAGTTTTTTTTTGTCTTAGGTATATATACCTAAATGTCATTTTACAGAGCTTTTATGTGTTTTTGCGCATTTCAGAGAAGTGCCTTTTAAAAGTTCAAAAGGAAATTGGAGTGCTTTACAGAAAAATATATCTAATCAAAATAGAGACAATTTTGGTAATTATGAAAAAAATATTTTTACAGAATATTTTAATATTTTTATTAGTCATTTTATTTGCACTCATACATACGTAACTTAAAACATTTAGCAACTAACTTCATACTGTCTGTGTTGGAGCTGTATTCCCGGGAAATTCCCTGGACACATTTCCCGGGAAATCAGTAATAAATGGAAATCCCGATTCCCGGGAATTTTTACAGATTTCCCGGGATTTTAAAATATTTTATTTTAAATTATAAGCGGAGATATTACTAACTCACAATGAATAAATGATTCTTCACACTTAAATGATTCACACTTAAAATATTTATTTTTCAATTATATTTTAACCCGGGAGCAGTCGCGCTCACTTCTGTCACGTAAGTAGTCGCGCGTAGAGAAAAAATTTCAGAATACGAATTTAAATGCGAATTTAAAAGAAATTTCTATTGTATAACATTTTTATTGACTTGTTACGTTAAAAATATCTAGTTCTAACAATTTTAAAGCTAATTGGTTCTCACCAAAGCCGTAAATTTCACAAAAAAAAATAAAAAAATTAAAAAAAAAATTAAAAGAAATATTAAAAAAATTTCCACGCATTACTACAATCTTCCTCGAGGCACTTACGATGGAAAAGTTATGTTACAAAATTTTTCTTCAAGTTATCACGGAAGAGGATAAAATGTTAGATTTTTGAATCTAAATTCAAAATGAATCCACAATCCGATTCATATTGAAGCATCCAGAATTATAACATAAATATTTATTTTGAATTAAAATTATTATGTTTATGAAGAATTAGTACATAGCAAATTTAATACGGTATTAGATCAGTACAAATCAGCTGACCTGAAGTTTAAAAAATTACTCACTCCACTAAAAAGCATCAGACCTACATCAACAGAAACTGCGTTTTCAACTTCAGCAAATTTCTGTACAAAAAAAGGGCCAGCCTGAAAGATCAAACACTCAACAATTATTTATGTTTTTTTAAAACATATTTCAATAATAAAAACAACGAAAATTCAGATTACACAAATTTATAATTTTTCTATTTTTAAAATTTTCTTTAAAATATGTAATTTTCTTTAAAATTTTTGAATTTTTTTAAACATTATTTATTTGTAATCAAATTTTTTATACTAATTGCATTGAAAAATGAGAACAAAAACAATTTCTTCTTTTTATTTTTAAATTTCCCGATTCCCGTGAATATTTATTTGTAATCAAATTTTTTATACTAATTGCATTGAAAAATGAGAACAAAAACAATTTCTTCTTTTTATTTTTAAATTTCCCGATTCCCGTGAATTCACGGGAAATCCAAATTACCAACTCTCGATTCCCGGGAAATCAAAAGGGGCCGAGAAAATGGAGCTCTAGTCTGTGTACGGGTAGTTCATATTGTCGTTTCTATAAAAATTCACTCTCAATATTTGTTCAAATCGCGCCTAAAGGAGTATAATTTCAAAAATTACTTTTTTTTATTTACATAAAGCCGCATCAACCATGGAAGGTTAGTAGCGGATGTTGAACAATTACAATATAATTATTACATTTTATGAAATAAATGTATATCTTTAAGATAATTAATTGTACTGAATAAATTATAATTTTATATATTCTTCAGCTGACTTGGTTCTTCAGAAATGTTGTTGATGCTTCGTTCATAAGAGTAAAGTGGACATTATGTAAGACCGTGCTGGACTGTTATCAGGCATCTACAGTACGAGCATTGTGGTGGTAGCTCTTTTATTATTAAGTACTTATGGGTTAATGTTGTTTATCACTTTCTACCTCTGAGGATGAATCAGTAACTGTGGGATGTATATTTTTTTAAGTCTTGTTAATTTATTTTTTTTTGCTGCTGTCTGGAATATGATCATGAGCGAATAGTAAAATTTCTTTGAAAGAATTTATATTAGTACGTTCTTTGACGATAAAATATTGCAAAACCTCTAAATTTTAAAGAACTGCTTGGATTGACATGAGATTTGGCATACACATAGCTAATAAGTCAAAGAAAAAAAGTAATATTGTGCCGATGTGTGCTTTTGCCCTAGGGGTGAGTTTCACCCCCTTTTGGGGGTGAAAAATATGTGTTCGAAATAAGTCCGGAAATGGATAAAATGCCTAATTCTAAGCAACTTTTGTTCTATAAAGTTTTTTCACCAAGTTAATACTTTTCGAGTTATTTGCGACTGAATATGTTAATTTTTCTACAAAATAACTACGTTTTCAAACGGTTTTTCGCAAATAACTCAAAAAGTAAGTATTTGGTGGAAAAAAAATCTTATTAAAAATATAGCACGTAAAAAAGTGAAAAACTTGGTGTATATATTAGGTCACTGTATCTAGTAGAAGCAGAGTTATAGCTAATGAAAAATAGGTTCATATTCGTCAAATTCCAAATCGTATATTTTAACGTGCCATATCCAAAAAATTAAGCACTTTTTTAGGGAAACTCATTTTAACTTTTTTAAAGTGTTTAAAAAATGCTTATTTTTGTTTTTTAAAAAAATTTTTAGCATCAAAAGTAAACAAGTTACGCTCAAAATAAAGTTGCTCCCTTTTTTTTGGTAAGAAATCGGGAAAATCACCCCCTAAGTAGCATTTCAAATGAACTTAATTGTTATCACTTCACAAGTTTTTTACTCGCGTATGTATTGATCATACGATCTGTAAGTTTCATCGGTTCAAAGTCCTTATTTTTGAAAGAGCTGTAGTTAAAAATGCTTGAACGAGTCACTTATCACGAGGGCGTGCAAACTTAGAAACACCGAATCTTGACCAATTTTTGTCTTACAGAAAAACAAAAAAATACAAAATATTCAGAAAAGTAAAGCCAACTTTTTCTATTGTTTAAGACTTTTGGTATCTTTAACAATTTTTAAGTTATTTTGAAAAAAAAAGCATTTTTTTCAAAATTAAAATTTTTAATATTTTACTTTAAAACCAAATTTTTTTCAAAAATAAGCACTTTGATCCGATGAAACTTACAGGTTATATAAACACAACATAAGTAAAGTAACTTGTGAAGCGGTAACGATTAATTTCATTTAAGTTGCTAATTGGGGGGTGATCTTCCTGATTTTTTTTGTCAAAACAAAAGGGACCAACTTTATTTTGAGCGTAACTTGCTTGCATTTGATGCTAGAAGTTTTTTTTATAAAAACAGAAATAAAGATTTTTTTAAACACTTTAAAAAGTTTAAATGTGTTTTCCCTAAGAATGCTTCATTATTTGGATATTTCACAATGAATTGTTTCATTTTTTTTTCGAATATGTACCTATTTTTTATTAGCTATAACTCTGCTTTTGCTAGGTATAGGGACCTAATATATACACTATTTTTTTCACTTTTTTATAGGCTATAATTTTGCTAAGAATATTTTCTTCGACAAAATGCCTGCGTTTTGAGTTATTTGCGAAAAACCGTCTAAAACATGGTTATTTTGTTGAAAAATGAGAATATTCACTTCCAAATAACCCGAAAAGTATTGATTTGGTGAAAAAACTGTATAGAACAAAAGTTGCTTAAAATGAGTCACTTTATCCATTTCGGAACTTATTTTCAACATATATTTTTCACCCCCGAGATGGGGTGAAACTCACCCCCAGGGCAAAAGCACACATCGGCACCATATCACTTTTTTCTATGCCATGTTAGCTATGCGTATGCCAAATTTCATGTCAATCCAAGCGGTTCTTTAAAATTTACAGCAAAAACCGTGAAAGAATGGACTAGGTATATCGGTTGTGTAATTTTCTACTATAGAGGCAGGATTTTTTGAGTTTAAAGCATTACATATAGCATTACAAATAACCGTAAATTCTAAATTAAATTTCAAGGATTTATATTCGACTTTACCTTTAATAGATTCCAGTGATTTAAGAATATCATGTTGGGAGACTTTTGGACGCTTAACTGGATTTTTTGGATTGGAAAAAATAGTTGGGTTGTCTGGATTTTCAGGAGTGTCAGAAGAGTCAGCAGATATATGTCTTTTTGTTTTTTGATGGGTGGATCAATATTTAAAGTAGCAGTATTATTATTTGTAGTTGTTTCATTGTATTTGTCTTGTGCTGTAATTAGAACATTAGTAGTATGATTATTAGAAGTTCCAGCTTCCGTTTTCATTGGTTGGGATTTGGTTAAGAGTGGTATTCTAGGTTCAGATTCAATGGTTGTTTCACATGGTACTGCTTGCGGTAAAACAGGACAATCTATTTCACGATGACCTTTTGTCATGCACTTAGAGCAGTTCAAATTGTCCGTGGATACATATATTCGATTGTTGGTGTTGTCGAAAGATATTGTAATGAAGTCTGGTAGACTTATATTTTCATCAAGAGTGATAAAAACTTGACGACGGAAACTTAATACGTGGTTATAGCCAATGTCCGGTACTCCAACTCGCAGAAACGTTATTTGAGATACTGCAGGAAGCCCCAATTTTTTCAACTCATCTTGTAGTATTGAATTTGGTATAGCAGGAGAAACATTCGAAATGATCAGTCTTGTGGCAGGATTAATTAAACGTCTTATTTCGACTACGGTATTGTTGATGGATAACGATGTGTGTGATTTTAGAAATGTATTGACGACTTCAGTATTTGCAAGATATGTAGATACAAATTCTGTTGTTAGAGATGCGGGATGCAAATAATACATTTTTGGGTTATACTAGATTTCCTATTGCAATAATATATTCGTGTATTTTGACTCCATTTAGAGCAGATAGAACAACGGCTTGGTTTTTTGTTAAGTATTTAAATGAGGTTACAGCATTGGAATATGAACTTATTGGTTGATTATTATTAGAATAATTAAGTCCAACTGAATCTTCATCCATTTTTATAAATATTTTTCATATCTCGGTATAAATTATTTGGAGACGACACTATTTTCACAAGAACAAAACGACAATGAGCTGCTGAAAAAATGTACTTGTTATGATGAATGTGTATTACTCACAGTTGGGTTTTTTTTTCGTATAAAGTCACTGTAAGTAGAGTGTTTCACTGGTATATTATTTATGTATTTATTTAATATATTTCTTACACAATTTTATATAAATCTCGGAGTAAATTAATTACAACCTGACTTTGACAGCTATTTTATTCAAAAATAACTTATTTTATGAATTTAAGTTGTTATGAATAAATACCATATAACGATACATCAGTAACGTGTCCATGTTATATAACGTACCATGTCCGATATAAAATTTTATTAAACGTAAAAGAAAAGAACAAAAAAAAAAACTTTAAAAAGAGCACTTACCACTGGATACAATAGCAACCGACTTCCACTTCATGGCACTTGCAACTTTGGCAAACCCGCCGCTTATTTCAGGGATTGAGGGACTGAGCCGAACTTTGTTTTGTTTGGTATTGATTTGGTCTAACATCTGAAACAGAACATACATGAGCCGTTAAAATATTATAGCTCTAAATGGACCTTATAGCTTTATCAAAATGTAGATATTTTTTTATATAATATGATAATCCCTATGTATAAATATAAAAATTAATTCATCAGAAAAAAATTCCGAATAATCGAATTAAACTTAAACTAACACAACTTTACTTACATCGAAAAAAAAAAATCATAAACAATTTTAGAAACTAAATTATTTCTATAAGAGAATAAGTGTCTTCTAATTTTAATGCACAAACCAAAGTTTTGTTTATATCTTTTATACTTTTTTCCATCAGAGAACGAAGAGGCAAGAATCAAACAAGATAATATGATGATTTCCTTATATCGAGATTGGAAACTCTGCTGGTATAGATGAACGAGAATACGAATAGACGTGAATATCACAGCGCATTTGTGATAATGCGGAAGGTCTTCGATTGGAATCTCTCCAGGATGTCGATATTGAATCTCGAAGCAAATCCCCAAAGTTGTACTCCATATTGGCTTAATCACTACCTTGTATATTAAAATTGTATTGTACAAACTCAGTTGTGACCTTTTTCTTATCAGCCAGTACATTTTATTGAGTTTCAGACCCAACTGTTTTCTTTTCGTGAATATGTGTTTCTTCCACGTTAATATGCGGTCCAAATGCATACCTAGGTATTTTACATGATCCCTTTGTTGTAGTACTTGAATATTGAATGAGACGGTTGGGCACGTATCTTTTCGATTAGTGAACGTTATAATAAGTATGACTTGCTTTCGTTTACTTTAATTTGCCATGTTTATTACCAGATCTTTATTCTATCGAGATTTGTCTGGAGCAGTTGCGAGGTACGGGTTTGAGTGAGCTGCAATGATTGCTGTGTCATCTACATATGGGCTGTGATGATATTTTGGCTTGTAGGAAGATCTGCTGTGTATAGTAGGTAGAGAACTGGTCCAAGGACACTATCCTGAGGTACTCCAGCTTTGATTGGATATAAGTTAGTGCACTGATCTTTTACTTTTACAAGGAAATAGCCGTCGGAGAGATAGGACTTGAGGATTACAAAGTAGTTGAGAGGAAGGATTTTTCTTATTTTGTATAGCAGGCTGGTGTACCAGACTTTGTCAAAAGCCAGCGAGACATCCAAAAAGGCTGCAGAATAGTATTGCTTCTCTTCTAAGGCTTTGTTTATGGAGTTGCAGACTCGGTGAACTTGCTCGGTGGTAGCATGTTGTTGGCTAAATCCAAACTGGTGGTTGGGTATTAGCTGCTTTTCCACGAGGATTGGCTGTAATCTGTCTAGTAAAAGTTTTTCAAAAACCTTTAACATCACTGAAAGTACAAGACTTAACATCTTCTACAGGCTTGTCTGGTTTGGATATTAAGATAATTTGTGCCAAATTTTCACAAAAGTGGATAGTAACCAGTTCTTAAGATTGCGTTAAAAATCTGTGTCAAATATTGCACTCCTTTCTTGGGAAGTTCTTTTAGAATTCTTGCAGTGATTAAGTCGAACCCTGAGGACTTTTTCGAATTAAGATCTGTTTGGATTTTGTTGAAAACTTGTTTGGCGGTGAATTTCTTAAATGGTGCTTCTAGTTGGTATGGATATTCTAAATACAATTGAATATTATCTTCCGCATCAGGATTGTTGTTTTGGGCATGTGGTTGGAACACTTCCTCCAGGTATTTGGCAAAGACAGCAGCTTTTTTGTTGTTACTTTTAGCCCATCGTCCGTTACTGGCACGGATAGGCGGATTAGAGAGTTGTGGCCTGGTAATCTTTCGTGTTGCCTTCCATAGCGAGTATTCGGAGGTTTCTGTGGTAGATAGATTTTGTAGATATCGCTTTATGTCGTTGTTTTTATTGTTTTCTAACAAAGTTTTTAGTCGTGCTGTAGCTTGGTTTAATCTATTTTTATCCTGGGGTGCACGCGTTCTCTGCCATACTTTCCTTAGTCTTCATTTTTCTGCGATTTTTTCTTTTATTTCGTTGGGTAAGTCTTTGTGTATGATTGCTTTTGGTTGTGTAGGTGTTGACTACCAACCAGCTTCCTGAATTATTATATTTAATTGATCTACTGCATCGCCAATTTCTCCATCACATTTAGTGGGATGTTTAGTTCCAGTCTCTTATCAAGGATAGCCCGGAATTTAATCCAATCGGTATATTAACTACTTAGATATGGTGGAGGTTCTGTTTCTAGAATAATTGTGGATATCATGACCAAGATAGGAGAGTGGTCGGATGAAAGATCGAAACAAGATTGTGGTGTCTGGGATTTAAGTGGTATTCCTTTCGTCACACAGAAATCGACCAAATCTGGAATTTTGTTTTTGTCTGTGGGCCAATCTGTGGTTTCGCCAGTAGATGTATATTTAAGGTAGTTGGTTTCCATTGCCATATATAATTGCCTATCTTTCGGGGTTATTAGGCTGGATCCCCAGTGAGTGTATTTTGCGTTAAAATCGCCGCGCGCCGCCTGCTAGAAACCTGTTTCCAAGTGTGTTGAAGAATTCTTGGTATTGATTTTTGGCTAGGGGCAGATTTTTGGCAGTTTAGAACTAAGACAAAAAATGTTTAATTGCTATGTTTGGTTTTACTTTTGTATGGAGCAAAACTATGGACACTAAAAGTATCGACCATAAAGAGAATTGAAGAATTGGAAATATGGATTCGTAGACGGACGCTGAAGATACATGGAACAGCAAGAAAGACTAACGAGGATGTAGTAAGAAGGGTCAATAAAGATAGACTGCTAGAGGCTGTTAAACACCAGGGAATGTCATCTAAGATAAATAATGAGGTAAAATCGCTATAAAATACTACAACTCATCATTAAAAGCAAAATAGAGGCCGTAGGAAGAAATCAAATTTCTTGGTTAAAAAATACTCATGAATAGCCATATGACACTGTAACGGTTCGATACATTACAACGAGAGTATTTTTGAACTCTTTAATTATTTTTATAATTATTTTCCGTTGATTTCTTTTAAATTTCTCTAAGTTTCTCGTAAATAACAATTTACGTGACGTAACATTTCGGTGTCTACGGAACATACTTGTTGAATCGTTCCTTGACGTTTAATTCGTGTTCTGTGGTCGTTTGACATTCTCCTCTTTGAATAAGAGAGGAATGATCGGCACTTGGCTCGTGGCTGTATGTGAGGTTGGTACCATGAAATGGCGGATGATTTCCAACTAGAGTCTGAATTATTTTGTTCATCAAGCTGTTTTAAAGTGAAAAGTTACCACCAATGGTTGTCTGGAGTAGGGAGACATGTGTGTGACACAACTCCTCTTGGAGCCTAAATAGGAATCATCCGCCATTTGGAAGATACCATCATGTGAAGTCGTAGACCCTTTGACCACCTATGGATATTACAGCCACAGTAAGGTCAATCAGGGAATATGTCGATTTGGGAACAACCTATGGGACGTTCCAGTCCCATTTTCTGTCATCTTTTCACCTGCACCTACGGATAGGGCAGGTTAGCACTCTCGGTGTGCTCATTTTATGGATTGCAGCATCGAACTTTATCTTGAAGTAGTTCGATGAAGGGATTTGTTTAAGAACATTTAAGTTTTGTGATTTAAGTAATTGTTGCGTTTTTATATTTTAGACTTTTGGTTTAATGCACTATGTTTATTAATTTTTTTTTCAGATATAACTTACTTTTGTTTTTTTATATAACATATTTGAATATTGTATATCTTGAAACTTGATAACACACTTGAAACTGTTGTATCTACGGTAAGTTCTTGTGCACAGGAATAATTCCAGAGAATTAGGGTTTTTATATTTTATTGTTAATTTATGTCGATTTCATGTCATTATTTAAATTTAGGTTATATTAGTTGATTGTTTCCCAGATATTTTGGTGTTCATTTACTTATCTTCATTTATTTGGTTAATTCAAGTCGGTTATATGTTATATTTCTTCGTTTCAATTTCATTCATTAATTTTGCTTAATTCATTATAATATTTTCTCTTGGTCAGGCCTGTGCCTATTTATTTATATTTTTAGTCATATTTTCGGGTTTTAATTTAGTTGTACGTAGCAACCATTTGGTAAAGGGCCTCATGTGAGTTGTACCCTATATACTCGTATAAGTAAGAGGTATATAATTTTGTAATATATAACACGACTGTTGTTATATTTGATATGCATATTAGTATAAACCATAACTTTTGTCATTTTAGAGTCACATAATATGCATTTGGTGTAACTCAGAGATTGTTAAAGATCTAGTAGTTATTTTTAAAAAATAGTTACTTATTTTGTATATCATTTATTTTTATTATTCCTTTATGTTCACATTTACTGATTTAATATATTTAATATTTGACAGCAGTGTAAGATACCTGGGAGAGTGACCGAAGATCATTTTCTTGGCGCACATGATTTGTTTGGTTTTGTTCAAATGGTCTTCTTTAGCAATTATTAACCTTTATTCATGTTCAGTACATTATTCTTATCTTAATATTTCCATTCTTAGTCATTATCACTATCTACTTAGAGCTACCGTCTTCGACAGGCATGCAAAATTGGCCGTATCCATCTTTGAGTGTTAAGTTGTCGTTCTTTGCATACCTAGCTAGCCTTACTCTATTCAGTTTGCATCTGTCTCTTCATACTTCTATAATCAATCCATCTATTTCTACATCTTATCCCTCTACGAATACTACTGCAAAAGTAGTAATCTTTATTACTTCGGTTTCTCCAACGAGAAGCTACTTTCTGTTTATTTTCATTTTAGTTCCCCTTTAGTTATACATTAGTTTTTTCCTTTTCCTTACTTCTGTTGGAGTTTATCATCCTCTTTACTTTTACTCCAACAGAAGTTCTCTTTTTGTTATAACACGTGAGAAAGAAGGGTTTCTTATAATGCGTCTATTTGGTTTTCATCCGACCATCCTGTATATTCACATCTCGCATATTTTGCTCATATATTTAGCTATTGGTAATTACCTGTTTGTGATTATTATTATTTTTTATTTTTTTATTTGTTTAAAGATTCATCTAAACAGCACTGTACTTGTAATTGTTATTATAGACCAACAATGTATCTCTCTTCGCTCGAAATATATGAATAACAATGTTGTAATATAAACTGATTACCTCTTTGTACTTGAAACTTTAAAGTTTTCATGGTAAATAGGCGATAAGCAAAGCAGTAAACTCAGCATATGGAAACAATTCTCTCTTATTACACTTTTTTAGAGCTTTATATAGTAGCATTGTCGTACATTTGCTGAGACGCGTAGTTCCTACCCTTTGTCTAAACAATAAATTACAATGAACGGAGCATTCTCTTTTATACAGGGTGTTTCATTAATAATTGTCCATATAGTAACTGGAGAAACCTTAGCACAAAATACGAAGATTTAACCTAAAACACTTATATAAAATGTGGTTCCTTACTGAGTTACAGGGTGTTCTATCTAAAAATTTAAAAATTATTTTTGCTCAGTATTTTAAAACTATTCGACGTATCCTTTTCATACTTGGCACAAAGTGCAACTACTAGACACCCTACTAAATTATGATAAACAAACGTTTCTAGCTACTACCAGAGGCGTACGACAGGGGATGGTGAATGGTTGACCCTTCTCAAATTCTACGCCACTAGAGAAATTACTATTTTAGTGCCATTTTTAGATTTTACAATATTTTCTACGTAAATAATGTACTCTTCATTGGTAACGATAAAGTCATTAGTTTTCGAGATATTTGAAGTTAAATCTGAAACGGCACAGTTATTTTGATTAATTTATGATATGATTCATATGATCAAAAATTTAAAAATTATTTGTACCCAGTACTTTAAAACTATTTAGCGTATCCTTATCATACTTGGCAGAAAGTGTAGGTACTGTATACCCTACTAAATTAAGATAAATAAACGTTTCTAGCTTCTACCAGAGGCGTACGACAGGGGATAGTGGCTGGTTGACCCTTCCCAAATTCTACGCCACTGACGAAATTGCTATTTTAGTGTAATTTTAGATTTTGCAATACTTTTTATGCAAATATACTCTTCATTCGTAACGATAAAATGATTAGTTTTCGAGATATTTGAAATTAAAAATGAAGCGACACAATACATTAATCAAAATAACCGTGTCGTTTCATTTTAAACTACAAAGATCTCGAAAACTAATGACTTTATCGTTACGAATGAAGAGTATATTATTTTCACAGAAAGTATTGGAGAATCCAAAAATTGAACTAAAATAGCAATTTCGCCAGTGGCGTAGAATTTGGAAAGGGTCGTACTACCATTCACGTTTCCCCGTCGTACGCCTCTGGTAATAGCCAGAAACGTTTGTTTAACATAATTTAGTAGTTTGTATAGTACCTATACTTCCTGCCAAGTATGAAAAGGATACGTCGAAGAGTTTTAAAATGCTGAGCAAAAATAATTTTTAAATTTTTAGATAAAACACCCTGTAACTAAGTAAGGAACCACATTTTATTTAAATGTTTTAGGCTAAATCTTCGTATTTTGTGCTAAGGTTTCTCCAGTTACTATACGGACAATTATTAATGAAACACCCTGTATTAAATAGTGTTGTAGAATTTTATAATGTATTTAGAATATAAATATCTTGGATTTATAATATTTAAAGAAGGCATACCAAAAGAGACATCGAAAGCAGAACGCAGCAGGGCAAAAAGCGGTAAACATTCTAAACTCTCTACTATGGTCTAAAGATAGAAGAAACGGAAGATAAGACGGAAGGGCCGCCCGGGAAATTTATCGTACCGATCTATTATCGTTATGGTACTAGATACTGGCATTCTATAAAAATAACAAAGTTACTCGTTATTTTGATATTTTAGAAACACCTTGTATACTTGAAAATATTTTATGGTTCTACGCATCATTAATTCCCGCATTTGAGAAAATGTTCGGGGACACACTATAGATTATTGCATAAATCAATAGAATATTAGTCATATTTTCATTTTAAATTAGTCCATTTTTCTGAGAAATTAATAGTTTACAATATTGGCATTTTACTGCATGGATTGTAATGAAAATTTGGGAGTAGCCCAAAGCCCAATCTCCTAATTCAAAGTCTATCCTATATACTATGGCGCTTTTATCATGGGGGCGGTTCTCACCACTTCTCGGGGATAGAACATTTTTATTTTCGAATTGCATAGAGCAAAAGGAAGAATTTTAAGAATATTTAAAAATGCGCTCTATAATTTGATCTTATTTTTTTCACCCGTCCGACTTTTTGAAAGTAGAAATAACACTATATTAAGAGGTATTGCAAAAGAAAAACAATGCATTTAAATTCTGGTAAATGAGGGGTTAAATGTATGTACTTCTCATTTTTCCTTAAAGTACATTAGTCATATAATTTTTTGCACCATATCTCGCTTAGTTTGAATGTAACTGACATTTAACGGTGCTCGTTTTAAAGGCCTTTTCAAACACTACAAAAGCATGAGCACTTTGAGCATGCACCAAAAAACAAACTCTTTTTACCTACCATATCTCTTTTTGTATTATAAATAGAAAATTTACGAAGGAACGAATCTCTTTGTTATTTATAATTAAAAAAAATTTGTAAATAGTGTTTTTAGTTTGATGCATAGTTTTTAAGGTATTCACAAAAAACCGTCCGAAAACGAGTCATTTTTAAATGATAATGGCCAATTTTCAACTACGCATAACTCAAAAAGTATTGAGTTCTCAAAAAAAAGTATAGATCAGTTTTTGCTTAAAAATAGGTTCTCTAGCCACTTCCATGCTTATTTTGACCAATAAATTTTCCACCTCCTTGAAGGGGTGGGAATTGCCCCAAGATAAAAGCGCCATAGTATATAGGGTAGATTTTGTTTCTTGAGCTATTCCCTACTTACTGTGAAAATATCAAGTACATCGATGTAGTAGGATGGAATTCGGAGCCAAATACCCTCATTGACTGCCCTATAATAATGCTCTGCTATGATCGCGTGAGAGGACACACACACACAAGATTCTAGCAAAATTTAAATTTTCTGTAACTTTTCGAGTTTTTGAGTTACAGCAACAAGTTTTATGTCATTGGAAAGATAATTTTACATTCTTTCAAAATGTGTAAAAATATATAGGGTGTATGTAAAAAATTAAGATTTTTTTTTCATTTCCGGTTAAACCGGAAGCCATATTGTGGGTAAAATTTTTTGTACTAATAGATAACAAAGTACTATATATGTCTGCCAAATTTCAAATTTTAGTTTCTATTACAGAGGTAGTTACGGGCACTCGAATATTTTTTTATAAAAAATTCATAACTTCCCTCCTATGAGTTAAGAAATCTGACTAATGTTATTCAATTTACCGATAGGACATCAAAAACATATTAAAAAAAAAACAAATTCCTTTGAGTCATTTTTGAGAAAACTTATTTCAAATTTATGTCAAATTTTGACCCCTTAAATATAGGCAACTCATAACTTTTTCTGAAAAAGATAATATTCTTGTTATAGCTCCATCTTTAGGCTATACAAATGTTTTTTCAAATTAAATTTATCTTAAACAAGTTTTTAGATTGGTAGGGAAATGTATCGGGTGGGCGGTCGGCCATTTTGGATTTGGAAATGTCAAATTCCGTATTTCTATTTACCTATCGATGAGCTAACTTTAAGTTAAATTTCATTCGTTTCGGTCAAAATTTGCAAAAATAGGCCCCAAATAAGCCCCCTATTTCGGCCCCCCTTTGAGAAGTTTTTTTCAAAAGCTTAGTTTCTCGACAAAATTCTCTTAAACTTGCTCATACCGAATTTCATCGAAATCGGTCCAGTAGTTTTTGCTGGACGGTGGCGGCATACGTACGTACATACTTCCGACATGTTATTTTTTATTTGCTTTTTATACTTTTATATATATATTTGCATATATATACTATATATGCTTTTAATAATGCGTTAGTTCGATGGCTCCACTCGAGTTATTTGGGAACAAAAAAAGAATGAAGGAAATTGCTCCATGGGAAGCCGAGAAAATGCATTTTTTTAACGTATACCGATTTTGAACTTTGAGGGTTACATTTTGTCCAACCTAATTTTTGATTGGAATTTTGGTATTTTTGGCAATTTTCACACGTATTATCGATAGTTTTTATTATAATAATATATGTTATGAGCATTTTAAAGATATGAAAATTGGTGTGGAGAAAGAGGACAAAAAAAAGGTGATGGTTTGAAAATTATGATCCTATTGTTTATATCTTTGCCGTAAATTCCGATCAACTTTCACCGGTTGTATCTCAGGAACCACTCGTCATAATTAAACGTTTTTTCTTTTAAAAGAAGTGTCCCGCCACTGTTTTTCAAATACCGTTTTCACAATTTAATTTAGTTTAACATTTCTCGAGATATTCTATTTGTTTATAAGCCAAAAAATTCTTTATAATTTTAAAATATTCCTGAGACCGCTTAAATAGTCCAATTTCAATTCTGTAAAGTACATTAGATAGGTATAGTGTCTTTTTATGAAAAAATCATAGTTATTCTTATGCATCTTAATTATTAATTATTTATATGGGAAATAAGCCACAATTAAAATGAAAAAAATAATTTTATTAACGTTTCGACGTTAATAAAATTACTTAGCAACAACACTTTAGTTTATTTTAGTAATATTTTGTATTTTGACAACGGCACCCGATTTGGGCGTCGAAACGTTAATAAAATTATTTTTTTCATTTTAATTGTGGCTTATTTCCCATATAAATAATTAATCATAAAAATGCCACAAGGAAATAGCTTCAGAACAACATCTTAATTATTGTCGTTATTATAGCGACCGTAAATTTTTAATTAACAATTCAACTGTTGCTAAACTGTTCATTCAATTTCCATCGACTTCTGGAATTATAATCCATACGAAAAGGACTTTTACATTACCAATTTATTTAATTATTGATTAACAATTACTTATCTAAAGTTTTAGTTGAATATTAAAGATTTTGTTGGAAAAACCCGCTTTTTCCGGGGAAAGTTTTCGTCGAAGTGAATCGGGGAAAACACGTCTCTATGCAGAATTTAATTGGGGAGAATTTTTATTTGGGTGTTTTTGGTGTAAAGTTAAAATATTTTAAGTTATAGAGCAAAAATTGAAAAAAACACGATTTTCGGGCGCCATTTTGTTTATAAAAAAAGTAGCACACTATCTGCGGACTTTGCATACCTATATTATTAATATATATATATATATATATATACATATATATATATATATATATATATATATATATATATATATATATATATATATATATATATATATATTGTTAAGATATGTAAAATTTGAATTAATATGGTTTCGATCTTAATATTTTAGAAAAGTTAAAACATATAATAAAAATATACCAAAATTCATTTCGAAGAAATGAAAGTCAATTATCTTTGGATGGCCGTAGGTAAACAAAATTTAAATAGGGATTAAGTATTTTCTTTTTACAGTTAGTATGATAAGAAAGTGGTTATGTGTTTGGACAATGAGACCGGGTTTCCCAAATGGACTTTTGCGGCGAGGGAATAATTGTATTTAGAAATTTAAATGAATGTAATCTTTGTTTAGATATTAAGAAAGGAAAAAAAACCGATTGGCATGTAATTAGTTTTAGGAAATTTCTAATGGTAGGGAAAATTGGTGTTTGTTATCTGAAAGGTAGATGGGGATAAAATTGAGGAACTCGGATTGGTGAAGAAGGAAAAAGGAGGGGCTAGGTATGAAGAATGGGAGTTTAGCGAAATGTTAGAGGGTGGAAGAAGAGTCAGTTGTTAAATGATCGTTAAGTCGACTAGTGGTGATCTCTAAGAGTCTCCTGAAGTAGTAAGGCAGATAAGTGAATAGTTGTGAGTTTTTTGAAATAAGTGTCCTGACGGAAGCTCATCACGTAAAGCATTGTAAGTTATATTGTTCTACTTATATTCCAAGAGTCACCGTTGCATGCCGGAACGAGAAATAGATTCAGTTTATCGAGAGGAGAAAAGGCTAGCATTGTTTTTTGAAAGATACGTGCATCTGTAGGGGGTCATTAATGACAATAGGCTTGCAATAATTTGTTGCGAGATTGCTGACTACATAGGGGGCTGCTAAGAGTAAATTGTAGGCGACCAGAGACAAGAATTTGGACAACTCATCATCCGAGAGACAGTTTTATTTTTTTTGTAGAATTATTCATAACGCAAATTTCAATAAGTACTTTAGATAGTGGTAGGGTTATTTCAATAATCAGAATAGGAGATATTATTTTTAGAGGATATTTTGAGGGTGAATTTATTTCAATAGATGCTTTTGTACCATATATGTGTTTTATTCCGTTAATCTTTGACCTTATTTATCATATGTAAAGCAAAGGAGATATTGAAGCACGAGAATATAAAACCCTGAGATTAGAGCATTAAATAGTGTGATTAAATCATAAGTGCATCATTAAAATTAAATTTAATTAATTAGTTAATTATCTAATCAAGTGCTTTGAGCACACCGATCTTTGAATATCACATTAACTGGAGCCAAGAACGTGGTGGCTTAAAAATATCGCAGCTTTGCATTTGATGGTAGGGAAAGAGATAAGGAATAACTACAGGTGATCCAGAGATAATTTGACAATTTTTCCAGGTGTAAAAATAATTTTGATTTATGGATCGATCGTAGGTATTGGATATTTACTGCCATTGAATTATTTGATTTTTTTTTACCAATCGTACATTTGATATTTATTTTGAAATTTACTGATTGCATATTTGATATTTGTGGCGAAAATTTATTAAATTTGGGGAGAAATATTTGTCGTGTTCTGCAACTTATAGAGTGTTGTAAAATTTCACATTTGGCGGGGACAAAGAAAACAGTAACGAAAAGAAACAACATGTCGACCACAAGGAGGCAAAGCAAAATGCAAGAAAACAGAGAAGAGGAAAAAATTGTTGAAGAAGGATTGGATAATGAAGGAGATACAACGATTATGGAGAGAAAAGAACAGGAATTAACAGGAATAGAGAAACTATTGCAACTGATGCAACTCCAGTCACAACAAATGGATAGAAATCAACAGGAAACAAAAAGGACAATGCAAGAAAATCAACAGGAATCAAAACGAGCCATGGAAGAAACACAAAGAGAAATATCACAGAGAATAGAACAGAAATTGGAAGAGAATGATGGCAAATTGAAAAAGCGTTTGGAAAAATATGAAAATGAAATGAAAGCCTGTTTAGAAAAAGTTAGAGAAGAAACAGAAAGGAAACTGGAGATGCAACGAGAAGAAATAGAAACTAAAATGAAGGATATTAAGAATGTGCAGAAGATGGAATTAGAACAGTTAGAAAGCAAATTTGAAAATGCAATACAAGAAGACAGGCGAGAAATAGAAGAAAAATTTAAGCAAAACGAAAAACAAATTGCGGAACTCAAGAATCAACAGAATTGTGGAGAAAGAAGGGAAATGATTATCCATGGTACAAGCGACGCGAAAATACAATTTGGCGGGGATATTAGAAAAACACACCCAGTACCATTTGTTAAAAATTTGAGAACCAAATTGCAACATATTAGATATTTTGACGACTGCAAAGAAACAATTAGAAACCATCTGAAAGAAGGAGCAGCGTTATGGTATGAAAGTAAAGAAGATGAGTTTGAAAATTGGACAGATTTTGAAAATAAATTTCTCAACTATTTCTGGGGGAAAGTTAAACAGAGGGAAATCAACCAAGAGCTACAGAATGGAAGATATCACGAGAAAATGGGAATATCGGAGGAAAGATATGCTTTGCAGATATATAACAATTCCAAATATCTAGACTACAAATACTCTACCGAACAACTGGTAGAAATGATAAGCAGACATTTCGAAGAAACGCTGGAGGACCACGTGATTTTGAGAAACTATCAAGATATTGATAGTTTGTGCCAATTCCTTCAAGTAAGGGAAGCAAAACGAAGAGAAATGCGAAACAGAAGACAACATGAACAATATAATGGACCGGCAAGAAGGTATCAATCAAATTATGACCAGAGAAACCGACATGCCCAATCAACAAACGAAGATAGGCCGAGAGAATACCAAAATTACAATAGACAACAAAATTATGATAACAGGAATCACGCAAAAAATAGAACATATGAAAATCACAACAGAAACAGAGATGCACAAAATCCTCCGACTAGGAATACGAACGAACAAAGGGACGGTAGAAACAATCAGAATTTTCAACGACAAAATAGAAGGGAGATGAATCATGTAACAATAGAAAACGAGGAAGAAGATATATGCAATGAATCCAGACAGGATTTTCAATAAAGCATCCACTGAACAAACATAAACAACTCTCCGGTATATTTTGTCATCCGAGAGAGTTTATACAGTTGGCGGGAAATGAAAGACAAAGTTCTAATTCCAATTTAATATTCTTAGATGCATTTATAAAACATAAAGCGATTAAAATTTTGATTGATTCTGGATCGGAGATATCGTTAATCAATAAGAAACTAGTAAAAGAATTAAATTTGGACAGATTTGTGTACAAAATTCCTAGGGTTGTTTTAGTGGGTGCAAACAACAAAAAATTGACAGTAAATGAAGGTTTGGGAGTGCGGATCAGAGTGGGAGACAAATACTATATTATGCAATGTGTGGTGATCGAAGATTTAAACCATGATATGATAGCGGGAATTGATGAATTGAGTGAAAAACACATCACCATAAATTTTTCGGAGAATAAACTGGAAATCAGAGCAGAACCAGACAACATAGAAGAAGAAACGGAAATAGAGAGGAAAATAATTGTTGAAAAGATAAATGAACAGGAAAAACATAAAGAAATCAATATGACTGTAGAGGAAAAACCGAAAGTACAAGAAAAAAATCAACCAGAAAAAAAAAAAAAGAAGGAAGAAAAAGAAGAAGAGTTCAAAAAGAAAGAAGGAAAACACGGTGGATACAAGAGAAAGACAGGAAATCGAAGATACGGAAGAATTGTCGGCAATCGACGATAAAACAGACCATGCAGCTTTGGTACATATAATGAAAAATAGGCTGGTAAATAATAGAATTCATAGGGGCATTCTTTTACTTCAAGAGTATGATTTTGAATTTAAATATATCAAAGGAACTGACAATATCTTGGCTGATGCGTTGACGAGAGATGAACAATTCCGCAAAGAGGACCACAAAACTCTCCACGTTGGCATGAACATAATGAGAGAAGAAGCAGGCTTATTTTCTTTGGCTCAGATCAGGGAAAATCAGGAACAACTGGATGAAAGAGAAAAGCAAAGGGCCGAACAAGAAGATAACTTATATTTTAAGAGGGTCGATGGTAAAGAACTATATGTAATCACGGAACAGATGGCAAAAGAAGTTTTAGCAAAATTACACTGTGACAACGGACACATTGGAAGCAGGAAGGTGTGGCTTATGTTCAGGGAGAACTACATTTGTCGACAGGACTATACAATAGCCAAAGAGATGACTCGAAATTGCGAGACATGCCAAAAGTGTAAAAGTAAGAATTTCAAAAACGAAAACATCACAAAAAACGTCATAGCTCGGAAGAAACTGGATATTGTCGCCATTGATATGTTGAGCGATTTAATAACAACAACACAGAGGAATAAACACATATTAGTTATGGTGGATGTTTTCTCAAAGTATTTAAAACTGTACCCATGTAGAACCACGAAAGGAGCTGAAATACTTCGGAAGATAGACGATTTTATCGAAACAGTGGGAAGACCAGAAAATATTTTGTTGGACAATGCGACATACTTTAGGAATGACCGTTTTAAAGGGGAATTAAGAGAGAGAGACATAAATACAAAATTTGTAAGCATCCGACATCCACAGAGCAACCCATCAGAGCGTTTTATACAAGAAGTCACAAAATTTCTAAGAATTGCTGCGGAAGAACATCATCGACATTGGGACAGAAAAGTGTTTGAAATAGAGACGTATTTGAACTGTGCACCAAATACGGTTACCAAGGAGACGCCTTTATATGTAATGAAAGGAACAATGCCTACGAGACCGTGGGAAGACACCGCCCCCAGACAATACGAAGAAGTGATCGAGGTGGTTCAACGAAGATTGAGACGAAGTGGAGAGAAATATCTCCAAAGGCAAGAGAGGACCCGAAGAAGAAGGCCAGTTACATTCCAGAAAGGGGATAAAGTTTTAGTGAGGGCACTGAGGGTGTCCAATTTACAAAATGGTATTTGTGCTAAATTGATGCCGGTATTTGAAGGTCCATATAGGGTCAATACGGAAAATGGGGTAAATAGTTATGAATTAGCGCATATAGAGACAGGCAAGATACGGGGTATTTTTAACATTCACGACATTTATAAGTATCATGAGTAGAGTTTGGTAACATAATGGAATAATTTGATCCTAAAAAAAAAACTTGTGTCATTTAAATAAATAACAGAATTTTTTCAGCAAATCAAATGGCGGGGAGTTGTTAAGATATGTAAAATTTGAATTAATATGGTTTCGATCTTAATATTTTAGAAAAGTTAAAACATATAATAAAAATATACCAAAATTCATTTCGAAGAAATGAAAGTCAATTATCATTGGATGGCCGTAGGTAAACAAAATTTAAATAGGGATTAAGTATTTTCTTTGTACAGTTAGTATGATAAGAAAGTGGTTATGTGTTTGGACAATGAGACCGGGTTTCCCAAATGGACTTTTGCGGCGAGGGAATAATTGTATTTAGAAATTTAAATGAATGTAATCTTTGTTTAGATATTAAGAAAGGAAAAAAAACCGATTGGCATGTAATTAGTTTTAGGAAATTTCTAATGGTAGGGAAAATTGGTGTTTGTTATCTGAAAGGTAGATGGGGATAAAATTGAGGAACTCGGATTGGTGAAGAAGGAAAAAGGAGGGGCTAGGTATGAAGAATGGGAGTTTAGCGAAATGTTAGAGGGTGGAAGAAGAGTCAGTTGTTAAATGATCGTTAAGTCGACTAGTGGTGATCTCTAAGAGTCTCCTGAAGTAGTAAGGCAGATAAGTGAATAGTTGTGAGTTTGTTGAAATAAGTGTCCTGACGGAAGCTCATCACGTAAAGCATTGTAAGTTATATTGTTCTACTTATATTCCAAGAGTCACCGTTGCATGCCGGAACGAGAAATAGATTCAGTTTATCGAGAGGAGAAAAGGCTAGCATTGTTTTTTGAAAGATACGTGCATCTGTAGGGGGTCATTAATGACAATAGGCTTGCAATAATTTGTTGCGAGATTGCTGACTACATAGGGGGCTGCTAAGAGTAAATTGTAGGCGACCAGAGACAAGAATTTGGACAACTCATCATCCGAGAGACAGTTTTATTTTTTTTGTAGAATTATTCATAACGCAAATTTCAATAAGTACTTTAGATAGTGGTAGGGTTATTTCAATAATCAGAATAGGAGATATTATTTTTAGAGGATATTTTGAGGGTGAATTTATTTCAATAGATGCTTTTGTACCATATATGTGTTTTATTCCGTTAATCTTTGACCTTATTTATCATATGTAAAGCAAAGGAGATATTGAAGCACGAGAATATAAAACCCTGAGATTAGAGCATTAAATAGTGTGATTAAATCATAAGTGCATCATTAAAATTAAATTTAATTAATTAGTTAATTATCTAATCAAGTGCTTTGAGCACACCGATCTTTGAATATCACATTAATATATATATAATTATAAGCTTCGATTCCAGCAATAAAATTGCTGGTAAATAACTTTTGTTGATGTGGATCCTGGATCATGAAGGTTAATATGAACAAATTAGAAGCCTTCGAGATGCGATATGACCACGCATCGTAGAAAACTCAAAATATGGATACAGCAGTTTGTACTTAGAAAGATCGACTGAAAAGGTGGAATTGGCAGAAAGAAATATTCATGGCTCCGAAACCTTCGTCAACGGGCTGGCTTATCAGCAGATGAATTTCATATTCCGTTTATGACTTCGCTATTTTAAATGCGTTGAACCCATGATATAATTACACAATCAGCTATATAGTTCAGAGAAATAAGGAAAAAAATTTGTCCAGAGAAATAAGATTTCTCTCGTGACACATCCCCCTCCAGGCCGAAACCAAATTTTTTGAGTAGTATGGACATCTATATTATTAACCTATATGTTTCCTGCAGCCGATTTTGATGATATACATAGTTATAAACAAATGAAGATCAAAAAACGCTAAATTTTCGCTTTTTTCGTCTATTACCAAAAAGTTAAGCACTTGAAACAAATTTGAGTATAAGAAACTCATAAATCGTATAAAAAACTTCAATATGGCGTTCGCTGAATATGTCCATCCTTATTGGTTGCTTAGAAAATTGCAAAATAAATCAAAAATTTTCAGTTTTTAAAAATATTCATAACTTATGTAAAAATTAACTTAGAACCTTCTTATTACACGGAATGCTGATACTTCTTGTATTTAAATTATATTTTAAATTTCAAAGCAATTGGTCAAATAGTTTAAAAGTTATTTAATTTGTTTATCCCAAATTCATTTTTTTTGCAACACTAAAAGTCAGAAAATTATGAGGCTACAATCATACTTCGGACAGTTTATGAAAGAAGAACATTTATACTATAACCATTATTAAAAATAAATGACAAAAAATAATTTTAAACAGTGTAAAATTATTTTGAAAGAACATGTTGATTGTTTGCTTACTTATAAACAATTAGAAAAACTTTTTAACGGTTACCTGTAGAAAAATTATTTTTTCATATTTAGAAAGACTGAATTTTTATACACATTTAGAAAGAAAAACAACTGTCATAGGACAATTAGGGACAAAGTTAGCCCCCCCCCCCCATTTTTTAATTCACATGTTTTTGCAAAATAATTTTGCAATATTTATAATTATTTTTTGTATTTTTTTTTAATTAAATTAATACTGTAAATTTCCTTCTTCCACAAACTATCCAAAGTATTACTGTAGCTTCATCATTTTCTGACTTACAGTGTTGCAAAAAAAATAAATTTGGGATATACAAATTAAATAACTTTTAAACTATTTGACCAATTTCTTCGAAATTTAGGGTATGAATTAAGCACCATAAGTCTAAGCATTCCGTGTAATAAGAACGTTCTAAGTTAATTTTTACATAAGTTATAAATATTTATAAAAACTCAAAATTTATGATTTATTTTGCAATTTTCTAAGCAACCAATAAGGATAGACATATTAAACAAACGCCATATTGAAGTTTTTTTATACCGTTTATAAGTTTCTTACTCTCAAATTTGTTTAAAATGCCTATTTTCTTAGTAATAGACGAAAAAAGCGAAAATTTACCGTTTTATGAACTTCATTTGTTTATAACTATGTATATCATCAAAATCGGCTGCAGGAAATATATAGGTTATTATTATAGATGTCCATATTACTCAAAAAATTTGGTTTCGGCCTGGAGGGGTTGTGTCACCAACAGGCTATTTTTTTCCTTATTTCTCTGAACTAAATATCATGTTCATGACACAACCTCCTCCAGGCCGAAACCAAATTTTTTGAGTAGTATGGACATCTATAATAATAATCTATATGTTTCCTGTGGCCGATTTTGATGATATACATAGTTATAAACATGAAGATCAAAAAACGGTAACTTTTCGCTTTTTTCGTCTATAACCAAAAAGGTAAGTATTTTAAAGAAAGAGAGTAAGAAACTCATAAATCGTATAAAACATTTCAATATGGCGTTCACTGAATATGTCTATCCTTATTGGTTGCTTAGAAAATTGCAAAATAAATGATAAATTTTGAGTTTCTATAAATATTCATAACTTATGTAAAAATTAAATCAGAACCTTCTTATTAAACGGAATACTGAGACTTCTGGTGCTTAAATCATACCCTAAATTTCAGAGCAATTGGTCAAATAGTTTAAAAGGTATTTAATTTGTTTATCCCAAAGTATTTTTTTGCAACGCTATAAGTCAGAAAATGATGAATTTGCACTAATACTTTGGATAGTTTATAAAAGAAGAAAATTTATGCTGTTAATTTAATTTAAGAAAATGACAAAAAATAATTCTAAATACTGCAAAATTATTTTGCAAAAACATGTGAATTAAAAAAAGGGGGGCTAATTTCGTCCCTAACTTTTCTAGGCCAATTGTTTTTCTTTCTAAATGTGTATAAAAATTCAATCTTTCCAAATATGGAAAAATAATTTTTCTGCGGGTAACGGTTAAAAAGTTATTCTAATTGTCTATAAGTAAGCAAAAATCGACGTGTTATTGCAAAATAATTTTACACTGTTTAAAATTATTCTTTGTCATTTATTTTAAATGTCAATACAGTCGAACCCGCTTATTAGAATACCGCTTATAAGAATATCCCGGTTTAAGGAATAGAAATTTGAGGCCCCGAAACCTTTTTACTATAGCCATTAACGATCGGTTATTAGAATATACCGGTTATAGGAATACTTTTGATTGTCACGAAGGCTATTCCAATAAGCGGGTTCGACTGTAGTATAAATGTTCTTCTTCCATAAACTGTTAGAAGTCTTACTGTAACCTCATAACTTTCTGACTTACAGTGTTGCAAAAAAAATAATTTTTGGATAAACAAATTAAATAACTTTTAAACTATTTGACAAATTGCTTTGAAATTTAAAATATAATTTAAGCACCAGAAGTCTCAGCAATTCGTTTAATAAGAAGGTTCTAAGTTAATTTTTACATAAGTTATGAATATTTATATAAACTCAAAATTTAATAATTATTTTGCAATTTTCTAAGCAACCAATGAGGATAGACATATTCAGCCAACGCCATATTGAAATTTTTTAGACGATTTATGAGTTTCTTACTCTCAAATTTGTTTAAAATGCTTAACTTTTTGGTTATAGACGAAAAAAGCGAAAATTTACCGTTTTTTGATCTTCATTTCGTCGCCTTAATACTATAACTTGATAACTCGAAATTAGTAGTTCTGAGATAAATGGGTTTAAAGATTTTTAAGATATTTCTGCTGCTACCATGATGTTGGTAAATACGGAATTCACTGTGAAGCTCTAAAATGCTGTTTCTTAACTTTTTGACTACTGATCTATTTAGGAATACGATGCAAATTTGTTTTCCAATATGGAAAATAACATGAAAAAGTAAAGTTATCAACTTTTAGCACTACCATAATGTTAACATTTGGTAATGTCGCATGTCGTGTCAAGTTGCATCTAAGTAAATTTTTTTTAACTAATAATTTAAGCATTATTTTGGTGAAAATTAGCCCTCCGCTATGGAGGTTGCCAGATCTGCTAACAATTCTCGAACTTTTGCATTAACATGAACCGAATCAACAGATAGTAATTACGTGGCAGGCTCAATGGTTTTAGAAAAACACGTGCTACCACTAGATAACTAGAGTTAGCTAGTTGTAGCATTCAGTGTATGTCGCATTCACAATTATTTCGATTAAACAATAACTTGATAACTCATCTTGTCAAGTTTTAGCACTGATTATTGGGGGCATTTGAGTTTTATCAACTTTCATCAACCATAAATAAATACTTAACCCGTTTGGAGAGATTTATCAAGTTTTTACACAATATGGAGGCAAATAAAATACATCTTGTGAACTAGTTATCTCAAAAACGTCAGTTTTGGAGTTATCAAGTTATAGTACTAAGGCGACGATTTGTTTATAACTATGTATATCATCAAAATCGGCTGCAGGAAACACAAAGGTTATCAATATAGATGTCCATACCACTGAAAAAATTTGGTTTCGGCCTGGAAGGGGATGTGCCACGAGAAAAATCTTATTTCTCTGGACTAATAATAATTTTATAATAAATAATAATAATAATAATAATAATAAAGCTTTTAATTAATAATAAATCTTACAGGGGGCTGCCAGGCATTTGCTGCAACTGAATACAAGGAACGGCATGACGCAGTGGGAAAAATCCTTCATCAAGAGATAGCTGTCAAGCTGGGACTTCTCCAAATGGACCATATTCCGTATTATCAATACGTCCCTGAGAGTATGCTTGAGGATGGCAACTACAAGCTATACTGGGACCGCACTGTGCTCACAGATCAAACAGTGGCACATAATAGACCAGATCTCGTACTAGTTAATAAATTAACAAGACAAACAACACTAATTGATGTGGCGATACCTAACAACAATAATCTACGTAGTAAATTCACTGAAAAGATCGCCAAGTACAGAGATCTAGAAATTCAAATACGAAGGCAATGGAGAATGCAAAGTACCCAGACGATACCTATTGTTATATCTACTACTGGAGTCATTCCGAAGAACCTCCTCGAAAGCATAAAAAGGCTGGGTCTAAATGAACATCTTTACAAGACCATGCAGAAAGCTGTACTACTCGCAACAGCCAGATGTGTACGAAAATTTTTGGGAGATACACCTGCATACCAAGTCACCTAGGGCTCGATAACACGGAAAGAGTCCCACCAGAGCTCAATCCTTTTGATACCGTAGGTATCTGGGATGAGTCAATTTTCCCCTTAGAGGGAGTGTGAGCCGTATGGCTAAATCTGGATAAAGCTTTATCTACCAACACTGTGCTCTAAACAATATCATAGAGCCTCAACAGAAAGGATGCGCTAAGGGTTCCATGGGCTGCAAAGAACAGCTTATCATCGACTCAGTCATTTCTAACCAGGCATTCACTAAAAAAAGGAATCTTTTTACTGCTTTTATTGACTATAAAAAGGCCTTTGATTCAGTACCGCATGAATGGCTAATAGATATTTTGAAAATATACAAGGTCGATGATAACATAGTGACCTTTTTAAGGCATATAATGAGAGATTGGAAGACTAAAATTCACCTCCAAATACCTGGTGAAAACAATATTGAAACCGAAAATATCGCAATCAACCGGGGCCTGTTTCAAGGAGACTCGTTGAGTCCACTGTGGTTCTGTTTAGCTTTGAACCCCCTTTCCCAGCTATTAAACTCCACAGACTCAGGTTTTAGCATTAAAAGCAATAATACTGTAGTAGCGAAGCTCAATCATCTGTTGTATATGGATGATTTGAAATTAATGGCTTCCACTCGAGAACACCTAGAAGAGATGCTAAAAACTGTAGAAACATTCTCTAATGATATTAGTATGCAGTTCGGTCTAGACAAGTGCCGTGTTTTGAATATAGTCAAAGGAAAGGTACAGCCCGGTGGATTCGATATGCAAAATGGCCAGAACATCGAGGCCATGGGCGATAACGATATGTACAAATATCTTGGAGTAAAGCAGGCGCGGAAAATTGACCATAAGCAAATGAAAACTGAGATAACTACTGAGTTTATAAGAAGGGTTAAACAGCTGCTTCGTTCACAGCTTAACAGTAAAAATTTGTTTAAGGCACTGAACACCTACGCTTGTTCCGCGCTTAGCTATTCATTTGGTATTGTTAAGTGGACAAAAACGGATATAGAAAATCTTCAGCGAAAAGTACGAACACACCTCACAAAGGCACAAAAACACCACCCTAAAAGTGCAGTAGAACGAACGACATTACCCCGGTATTTAGGAGGAAGAGGACTTATGGATATAGGTGAGCAATTAGATAAACAGATTGCTAATTTTAGAACTTATTTTCAGATGCAGGCTGAGACATCTACTCTACACCGCGCAATTTGCGCAGTAGATGACACAACACCGATCAAACTGAGGGAACCAGAAATGCGCATAAACCACCTTACTAAGGATGAAAAACTGCGCACCTGGATGGGTAAACCTCTGCACGGGCGACATCCCAATGAAGTTAGCCAAGACTATGTCGACAATATAGCGTCGAACTATTGGTTGACATCAGGAAAGATGTTCCCTGAAACGGAGGGTTCACTACTGGCCATTCAGGATCAGGTTATACCAACCAGAAATTACCTGAAATATATCGTCAAAGACCCTCAGGTTCAAAACGACAGATGCCGATATGGATGTCAAGCCCAAGAAACCATCCAACATATTACAGGGGGCTGCCAGGCATTTGCTGCAACTGAATACAAGGAACGGCATGACGCAGTGGGAAAAATCCTTCATCAAGAGATAGCTAACAAACTGGGACTTCTCCAAACGGACCATCTCCCATATTATCAATACGTTCCTGAGAGTATGCTTGAGGATGGCAACTACAAGCTATACTGGGACCGCAGTGTGCTCACAGACCAAACAGTGGCACATAATAGACCAGATCTCGTACTAGTCAATAAATTAACAAGACAAACAACACTAATTGATGTGGCGATACCTAACAACAATAATCTACGAAGTAAATTTACTGAAAAGATCGCCAAGTATAGAGATCTGGAAATTCAAATACGGAGACAATGGAGAATGCAAAGTACCCAGACGATACCTATTGTTATGTCTACTACTGGAGTCATTCCGAAGACCCTCCTCGAAAGCATAAAAAAGCTGGGTCCTAATGAACACCTTTATAAGACCATGCAGAAAGCTGTACTACTTGCGACGGCCAGAAGTGTAAGAACATTTTTGGGAGATACACCTGCATTCCAAGTCACCTAGGGCTCGATAACACGGAAAGAGTCCCACCAGAGCTCAATCCTTTTGATACCGTAGGTATCTGGGATGAGTCAATTTTCCCCTCAGAGGGAGCGTGAGCCGTATGGCTAAATCTGATAATAAAGCTTTAAAAACATTACCTCTGGGCAGTTCCAGGTCTCCAAACTTTTGTTTTGGTATTTTCTGAGAAAGTGAACCGGCAAACACATTTCTGACTTAAAAGAACCCAGCATCGGTCTTGGATTTACTGATAGTTGATAAAACAGTTGGTCATTATCACAGACATCTGTAACAAAAAAATAATTAAAAAAATATAGATAATACGCATTTTAAATGAAAAATTTGAAAGGAAGTTATTTCAATCCAAGCAAGGAATATATTTTTAAATAATTTGTATATCATTAAATTTATATACTAAGTATAAATACAGGGTGTTTCATTGAGAAAGTAAGATACGTTAACTGTAGAAAGAGGACACTTAGGCAGTCTCAAAAATATCATACTTAATGGGTCTTACTCTATTAATAACAAAGATACTGGGTGTTCTATCTATTTTGCCATTTTATTAATTGATTCATAACTTTTTAACCATACTGTATATTTATTTTATATTTGGCACGCAAATATCTTTTGAGGTGTACAATAAATTAATTTATTTACAATTGTAAAAAATGCAGGACCGGATTAAAAAATATTGGAAAAATATTCCGACCCAAAAAAACACCCTGTACATTAATTTTTTTTAAAATGGATATTTCAGTTGAAAAGAGGATAAAAACTAAATTCAGACGTATACTTTGAATTTTCGACAAAATGATTTTTCTGGTGAAATTTTGAATTTGAATTCTGAAATTAAGTGAATTGCGAGAGCTCCAAGTGGAAAAAATTTAAATACAGCTTACAACTTGTCAACCACAGTGTATATTGATTTTATATTTAACACGCGAATATTTTTTAGGTGTCCAATCAATTAATTTATTTACAATTATAAAAAATGCAGGTCCGGATTAAAAAAATATTTTATAAATGTTCCGACCCAAAAAACACCTTGTATATTATTTTTTTTAAATGGATTATGCATTTGAAAAGAGGATGAAAAACAAAATTAGTAGTATACTTTGAATTTTCGGCAAAATGATTTTTCTGGTAAAATTTTGAATTTGAATTCTGAAATTATGTGAATTGCGAAGCTCAAAGTAAAATAAATTAAAATATGACTTAATTTTAATTAATACCATTATTTAATCTAAATTGGTAAAATATTAACATTTACACATATAACAATAATTTTTGATGGCCTAGAATAGAATAGAATAGAAATATGCTTTATTGTCACTGAAAATTTTTACAATTTTATGGACAAAGCTTACATACAGTCAAAAGAAAAACATAATATAAATAACAAATAAAAACTACAATTTACTAAAATTAGATAAATCGTCAATAATGTACAGTATAAGATATAAAAGCCAAGACAAAAACAATTTATTGCAAAATATATATATAAATTGAAAATTGAACATACAACACATAAAATAAAATAGGTACAACATAAGGAACTGACAAGTTTATGCTACTGCGCATGGAACCCAATTTTCTTAGTTATTCATTAAGAAATTCTTCTATTCTGTGATAAAATGTTGTTATTAACGATAAAGGACGTAAGTCGAGTTTTAATGAGTCTCTCAATAATTTTGGAGAGTACCGGTAGTAAGGCAATAGGTCTATAGTTGCAGGCATCAGATTTTTCGCCACCCTTATGAAGAGGAATAATAATGGCTGTCTTTAGGCACTCTGGAAATTTACCTTTTTCGAAGGAATCATTAATTAGTGAGAGGAGGATTTCCAACACATTTTCTGTGAGATTAGAGAAAATTTTTATAGATAGTCCATCAGTACTACAGGATGATTTGCTTTTGATACAATTGATTGTTTGGATAAGTTCAGAGTCAACCTCTCTGTGGCTCAGTGGTAAAAGCGCCTACCTTTGGATCGAAAGGTCGTGAGTTCGGTTCTCACCAGGGTCAGAAATTTTTCGTTTATAATAAATTAATAAATGAAAATAATTTCTGTCCTTGTGGGATCGGTATTCACCGGAGGGACCGCAGATGTTCGGATACAATTAGCGTCTCTTTGCAAAGACAATGACAATTTGCAAAGTAACAAGTCACTTACTCAACACACAAAATACACATGACACTAGGTACCTAACTACAAAAATTTACCGTACCTACGTATAAAAAAAATAATAATTTTTAATGGTGATAATTTTGAATAAGTACTTTATTTTAGAATAGTTATTATGCTGCAAATTTTCGCTGTTTTGTTATAATTTTTAGATATTTTTAGATGGGTCCGTTTTGAGTAAGATTGTGCAAAGAATCCGAATGGGAATATTTTTCCTAGCGGATGCGCAGTGGCTTTCTGGACTATATTGCATTTTTTGCAGTAAGGATATTGAATTTAGAGCCAGTCGTAACCTACAGAAAATTCAATAAATTATTGCTATTTTATTTCAGTGTGCCTGCGGTCTAAAATAAATCGTTTTTAAATTATAAGCAAGGACATTGAAAAAAAAAACGACGTTTTTATCATTTGTAAATATTTTAACTTTTTTATAATTATTAGTTAATTATAAAGTCAATTATTATTTTTGAAATTGTCATACAACTTTTCCTGAAAAATCAGAATGTCACCTCTCACATCCACCTCAAAACAGATCCGCCCTGGTCCGCCCTGGTCTAATGTATATAATTTTGTAGGCCTGTGTAATTACAGGCAATTATGAAATCGGGTCTCATCTGGTAAACAGATATTTATTAGACATATTTGGTATGGATGGCACAAAACGGAAAGTCTTATTTTGTATTTAAACACTCAAACAAACATTTAATTTGAATCCTGATTCAACACGAAATTGGACCCACTAAAACCAATATTTATCTATAGACAGCTTGTTAATTATACGCAATGTAATGAGCATGTTTTATTGATACAGCTTAGTGTGTACTTAAACACAAAATTTATATATTTGTATTTAAATTATGTGTTGTATACCTGTTTGTTGTCAATTATGTTACCATAGCTGTATAAAGAGTTAGAAACACCCGAAGGGATGAAAAGTTTATAGAAAAATAAAACAAGATAATACCCGAAGGTTGGCTGTATACCATCTAGTTAAATAAAATTTAACTTGAAGTAAAACACTCCCTGGTGTAGTTGGTATATTTTAATAAAAATTTAAAAATATTTTATAAATCCAAAATGGTTGCGTTTAGAACTGTCTAATCTTCGGGGGCTCAGTGGAGGCTGCTCTTCAGTTGATTGAAACACCAATAGCACTTAGATAATTTATTTATAAAGACCGACACTAGGGAAGTTACCCCGGGAGAACGATGAGTACTGACTATGGTTATACGCGAGTTAGTTGAAGACTCTATAATACTACATGTTGATTGAAGGGATGAAGTTAAAGGCACCTGTGGCCTGGTTGAAGTGATTCTTGAGAATGATTCTAAAATGTATTATTTCTTGTTGGCAACATGAATTGGGTCATAGCCCACACGCCAAAAATAACAAAGGTTTTTAATTAATCAGCTAAAATTATGTCCATTGCCAAAATATTGTTTATAATTTGCGACAATTAAACAAATGAAATATTCCGCACATGTTTAAATATGAAAACAAATTGGTTCGTGTGATGTACGGGGTGATAAAAATATACTGTTCAATATCGGATATTAATTGTGAATATTTGGTATTGGACAAGAACATTTTCAGAATTATCAGTCCATCATCAGTGAACTCCCTGTCCTTGCTAAATAGCCACAATGCCAAACACTGGTTAAGTTGTATTTTCCAACTACATAGTAAAGATTGTAAAAAAGTATGGCCTAAATTGGATGCCAATGGATTACTTCAAGCAACATGATGCTCTACTACATTACATTAAAAGATTTTTTATGTGATTAGGTCTTCAGTGAACCACATTTAGTCTTTCATTGACAGACACATTTAGCAAGGACAGGGAGTTCACTGATGATGGACTGATACGTCCGAAAAAGTTCTGAACGTCATCCTTTTGAATTTAAAAAAAAATTAAATTTTTATTAAAATATACCAACTACACCAAGGAGTGTTTTACTTCAAGTTAAATTTTATTTAAAAGTTTATAGAGTATTGATAAAGCAAGCGACAGTCATTAAAAGGACTTGACTCACATGTGACAGATTGAGAGTGCGGATGCAAGAATGTTCAATGTTGAAATAAAGCAAATATGATAAATATGAGTACTTTAGAAAGTTGATAAATAAAGAACACCAGAGGAGAGACAGGGTATGCTGCGTCTCAAATAAAAATGTAATATAGGGGATAGCGAAAGATAAAGAGATAAGAGATGAGAAAATGAGGTAAGGCAGAAGGATCTGATGGAATAACTGTGAAGGTTTGTAAGGCTGCTCTAAGAGAGAAAGAAGTTGATGTTTTGTGACAAATGATGAGTTGAATAGATGAGGAAGACTGGATGTCCAACTCATGGAGAGAATTTGTGATGGTATCATGGTATAAAGATAAATTGTATTGGTATAATTGCTGATAGTGAAATGAAATATAACGTAGTGGAAGTTGTAAGAACGAGTGATAGGATGATGTCAGTGAAATTTATAATTGATAAAGAGGTATTGAATGTTGTGTGTGTATGCTCCTCAAACAGGTCTGGGTGAGAATGAAAGAAGAGCTTTCTATGACCAATTAGGAGACGTCCTGAGTGATATTCCGTCAGAGGAGAAAGTTATAATAGGAGGTGATATCAATGCACATGTGGGCCAAGCCAAGGCAGGATTCGAAGCAATACATGGGAGATTAGGCTTTGGAACTAGAAATGAAGCTGGAGATGACATGCTTGAATTAGCAACAGCATTGGATATGGCGATTGTTAACACATTCTTTAAAAAGAGAGAAACTCAACTTAGTACCTACAAAAGTGGACAACATCAATCCCAAATAGACTACTTCATGATAAGGACAGAAGACATGCATGAATCAAAGGACTGCAAGGTAATAGTTAGTGAGACAGTAAGCCAACAACATAAGCTGCTTGTTCTGGACATCGAAGTAAAAAGCGAAACTAAACAAAAATATCGGAGAGGACCACAAAAAAGCAAGTGGTGGCTGCTAAAAGGCGAGAAAGAAGGTCTATGCAGGAGAAGAATAGTAAAAAATATGTTGAAATATGAAAGGAAGCCCTAATACAATTTGGAGAAAAATGACCAGTAGTATTAGAGAGATTGCTATTGAAATACTTGGGAAAACGTCAGGAAAAAAGTTTGAGGATAAAGAGACTTGGTGGTGGTCAAACAAAATACAAGGAAAAATAAAAGAGGATAGAAAATTATATAAAAAGTGACAAGAAACCAGATCCGACACAGATCTTTAAAACTATATGGTGGCGAAAAAGGAAACGAAAATAGCAGTAGCAAAAGCCAAAGCAGAAGCGTATTCAAACCTATTCGATCAACTTGATACCAGGGTAGACGAAACGAAGATATATAAAATAGCCAAACAGAGAGCAAAGAAAGCAAAAGATTTTAATCAGATTAGATGTATCCGAGATGAAAATAATAAAATATTAGTTCACGAAAGGGGTGTCAACAAGAGATGGAGAAAATACTTTGACATCTTGTTAAATGAAGAAGTTGATAGACAGCCTGTAGAGTCAACGGAGACAGTAGCACTAATGGTCACCAAAATAACAAACGAGGAAGTGGCTGGAGAGCATTGGGAGAGACAAAAACAAGGTGGCTAGCAGGTCTATTTAATAGAAGTATGGAAGTTGGACAAATGCCGGACAAATGCCAGACGAATGGAGAAGCAGTGTACTGGTACCTGTTTACAAAAACAAGGGAGATATACAACAATATACAAACTACAGGGCTATAAAACTGCTTAGCCACACCATGAAAATATGGAAAAGAGTAATTGATAGACGGATACGTGAAGAGACCGAAATATCCGAGAATCAATTTTTCTTTATGCAGGGCAGATCCACAACAGATGCAATTTTCATTATAAGGCAGTTGATGGAAAAATACAGGAATAAAGGAACAAACGCTCATATGGTATTAATTGATCTTGAGAAAGCATATGATAGAGTTCCTCGAGAGATTCTGTGGTAAGCACTCAATAAGAAAGGAGTCCCTGGTGAATATGTAAAGATTGTGAGGGATATGTATGAGGGAGTAACGACTAGTGTTAGGACAGGTGTGGGAGCGACTGATAAATTTCATGTGAAAGTAGGATTGCACCAAAGCTCTGTGCTTAGTCCGTATTTATTCTCATTAATTTTGGACCAGATAACAGCGAAACTACAGAGTAATATTCCATGATCCTTAATATATGCTGATGATGTCGTGTAAGTGGGAAATAGTGAAAGATACTTAGAACAAAAACTGGAACAGTGGAGGCAAGCTCTGGAGGAAAAAGGTTTAAAACTTAGTAGGACAAAAACAGAGTATTTGGAATGTTCATTTAAAGATGGAGTTACTACAAATAAAATGGTATCTTTGGATGATGAACTGATTGTGAAAAGCAATAGTTTTAAGTACCTGGGATCGGTATTACAGAGTAATGGAGAAATAGATGGAGATGCATGCAGTAGAATTATGGCTGGATGGATGAAGTGGAAAGAAGCGAGTGGTTTGTTGTGTGACAGAAAAATTCCAATGAAGCAGAAGGAAAAATTATATAAAACAGCCATAAGACCGGCTATGATGTACGGAACTGAATGTTGGGCAGTGAAGAAGAAAGAGGAACAACGAATGCATGTGGCGGATATGAGAATGCTAAGATGGATGAGTGGAGTGACAAAGAAGGATAAAATTAGAAATGAGTATATTAGGGGAAGTCTTGGTGTGGCACCAATTGATGCCAAAATGAGAGAGCATATATGTTAAGATGGTTTGGTCATGTTCAACGTCGAGACGTTAATCACCCAATACGAAGAATAGCTGAAGTGCTGATTCCTGGAAGGAGTAGGAGAGGAAGACCAAAGAAGACTTGGGGGCAGACGATAAGTCAGGACATGTTGGTAAAGGGGATTGACATTGATATGACCCTAGATAGAATTGTGTGGAGAAATGCAATTAGGAAAGCCGACCCCGCATAGTGATAAGGCAAAGAGAATGATGATGATGATGATGATCATTGTATAAAGATAAAAAGACAATCAGGACTGTAAGACTTATAAAGGGATAAAGTTAATATCCCAAACAATAAATATTTGGAAGAGAACTGTAGAGAGGTGAAGGGAAGAGACATCGATAGGATAACAATAATTTGGGTTTATGCCAGGAAAGAGGACAGTAGATGCCTTGCTTACTTTGAGACAGAGAGGTTATTATATAACTATGACGAGCAGAAAATAGAGATGCATTTGGTATTTATAGATCTTGAGAAGACTTACGACACAGTTACTATACTAGAGCTATGGAGGGAGATGTATGAAAGAGAAATGGGTTCCTGATAAGTATATAAAGCTCGTGAAGTATATGTACGGGAAAGCGTATATCAAAGTTAAGACTTGTGTCGGATTGACCGAAAATTTTTCAGTGACGTTATTTTGCATCAATGCTTTTCGCTGAATCTTTACTTGTTTAATCCTATTTTGGATGTACTAATGGAAAAACTAAGGGAGTAGGCTCCTTGGTCAATGCTCTTACTTGCTGATGATATATCATGTTAGTAGCGGAGAATAAAGAAATGTTGGAGGGTTGGATAAAGGCTATTAACTTGGAAGGACTTAAGAAATTAGGGAATTAAGAAGGAGCAGGAAGAAAACGCCACTGATGTACGGCGATGAAATGTGGCTTGTAAAGATAATAATTCAAGAAAATAAGATAAAGGAGCTGAAATTAAAATGTTATAGTGGATGTTGGGTAAGACTATAGAAGGGACATGATTAGGAAATACTTGATTAGGTTAGTGAATACCAGTGAGGATTCAAAAAAGGCATGTCCACAATAGACCAAACATTGGTATCGAAAATGATTCAGAGCAGTACGTACGAGCAACAGTTAAAAATAAACGTCATCCTTATATATTTTAAACAAGCTTACGATTCTCTGATAAGAAGGCATCTGTAACAGGCAGTAAGAGTACTTGTAATTCCGGAAAAGATGATCACACTAGCTAAAATGACCTTAATGAAGACCTGATCGACAATAGATTAAGAATAGAAGAAAGCCTAACAAGAAGATTTTAGGTTAAAAAAGGATTAAAGCAAAAAATCGGCTGTCCACAGTACTCTTCAATTTTTTGTTGAATGCAATATTGAAAGACCTTGGAATACGAACAAAAGGTATGATTTATGACAACAGAAGCCAGGTTCTGGCCTATGCGGATGATGTAGTGTTAATTATTGAAAGAACTGAAAGGGAACTGCTAAGGATTAACAAACCCTGTGAAGTGAAGGGTAAGCAGGATGTACTAAGTATTAATGAGCAAAAAACAAAGCATATGGAAATGAAGCAGACCATATATATGGAGACAGACCACTAAAGACTATCAAAAACAACGACAGTAAACAGTATTGCTTCAAAATGGTGACGGAGTTTCAGTTATGGTGGTAGAAATCTTTAAAGACACTGAAGTCCAGGTATTAGTCCATTGCAATTCGCATGGTTACTGGTGCGGAGCGAAACATGTCCCTTGCCATCTTTACAACTGAGAGTTGGAAAATAGGGTCTGGTTGTTCAAGTCCCGAATAGGTTCCAGGAGGAACCATCTCTTAAGGAGGGAGCAATGTTACGAAAATACCTACCAACGACCCGATGGAATCCTAAATTCACACCGTTGACCGCTAGCGCAGGTAACAAATTAACAAATAATACCTACATTTTAAAGGATCAAAGACATTCTCGACGTTTGAGAAGGAACCGCAGAAAAGAATAAAATCATTAGACTGAATGTAGCCTCCAACGAAAAATCCAGAACCGGTCCTAAATAGTATAAAATAAGAGAACTTGTATGGTACGGACTATGGTACGGATTGATATTTTGACTGTAATTTTTGCGTAAGTGCCCTAATAGCACAAGGACGTCCGATAGACGTCCTTTGGATGTCCATTTTCGTCCGAGGAACCTCCTTTATACGTCCTATTTTGGTCAAAATGTCGCGCTACCGAACGTCTGTTGGACGTAAATCTAAGGTCCGCGGGGACGTAAATTGGACCTTAGTCGGACGTAAATTGAACCTTAATCGGACGTCCTAGGGGACGTAACTTGGACCTTAACAGGACGTACTAGTTTAGTCTAAATGCCACGTTGCCAAACGTCCAATGGACGTCCACCTAACGTCTAGTTGACGTCCATCTAACGTCCAATGGACGTCCACCTAACGTCTGAGGGGATGTTCGGTGGACGTCAATTGGACCTCCATAGGACGTCCCAGCTTGTTCCAATGTCATGCTGCCGAACGTACATCTAACGTCCGGACGTTATTTGGACATTCATCGCACGTCCAAAAAATACCTTTGGTGGACTTTAATGAAGAATGTATTTTGAATTTTGGGAAATAAAAATGTTAAAGGAACTTTTATTACAAAATACGTTAAATTACGTTATAATATATTAATTTATTGATATTTATTTATTAATAACAAACGGGACAAACAAAATTTTAATATTATACATGAATTCAGCATTAAAGAAATACATAACACACAATTATTACCTATTACTATCTATATAAAATTATAAAAAAAAAATAATAAATTAATACAATAAAGTACACATTCATTTAAACAATGTAACGTTTTGCATTTTAGTACTTCAAATAGTATATACATAGTGCCTAAAGCCGTGACCCGTCAAAATTGCCCGGTCAAAACAGCCCCGTCAAAAAATCCCCGTCAAAATAGCCCGAACACAAAATAGCCTCGACAAAATAGCCCGCCAACAAAATAGCCCCGACAAAATAGATCGCACACAAAATAGCCCCGGTCAAAACAGCCCCGGCTAAAATAGCCCCGGCTAAAACAGCCTCTTATAAACAATTAAATAATTATTTATATAAGGTGTCCAAAAACTTTTTTTAATTTAAATTATTTGACAAAAAGGAAGAATGTATTTAATTTATTTAATTTAAAATGCATTTTACTGTTGCCCGAAAAACAGAAAAAATTTTTATATCATAAATAAACATTGATTTTTTGCTTAATTTAAATGTTCCAAATTCCAAGAGGCAGGGAAGACAGGACTCGAGTTCTCTGAAAAGACCATTTTTGTTTAATGTGGTTAAGATAAACATCTGAATAGGGGATAATTACCATTTCCGAAAAAATGTATTTTTAAGGAATTATTTCATGATGAATTCTGAAGGGAGCTTTTTTGTTGGGGCTATTTTGTCGGGGCTATTTTGTCGGGGCTATTTTGTCGGCGGGCTATTATTCCGCGGCTATTTTGTCTGCAGGCTATTTTGTCGGAGCTATTTTGTGTGCGGGATATTTTGTCGGGGCTATTTTGTCGGAGCTTTGTTGACGGGGCTATTTTGACGGGGTACCGCCTAAAGCTATTGATATTGCTACTGTAACAAATCATCTGAAGTAACCGCCCTGTATTAATTTATATTTAATGACCAAATGAACAGCGATTTTACTGAACAATATGTAAAAATTCAAATATTTCGAGTAACTGTGCAATAGAGTACTTTGAATGCTATAAAAATCCGATATATTTCAATTGTTTGAAAGACAATGTGTCCATATTTCAATGATAATAAATATATAAAAAATTTGAATAATCCAACGAAGAAAATAATTGGATTAAACGTTCCTATTCAAAACAACACCATGTCGACATAATGTAGGTACCTACATTGTTTAAAATAGTATTTTTTAAACAATGATACCTAATTTATTATACCTCCGAGTTACAGAAATAAGACGACCCTCTTGCAAATTTCTATACCTACATAAATAACAGTTAATAGCGATGGGTATTACGTATTGTATGAACGATGGGTGGATTGACCATCAGAAATACGGAGAAATGTTTTGGAATTTTGCACTTGAAGACAATAACGACGCTTTCAGGTAAAAAGATTTAGTGACAAATAAGTCAAAAAAATAGGAAATTTGTGAGATGTAGTATAATGTCTAACTAAATTAAAAATTCAACGAAACTGCGTAGAAGATCGTAAATTATAAAAAAATATATATAAAATTGGATAGAAAATATACATGAGGTATAAAAAAGTATCCAATATTCGAAAAATGTGCTAAAATGCAAATATGTATATGCTAAAGTAAATAAATTTTTTGTTTATTGAAATAATGTTTCGACAACACAAGACAAAAATTAAAAATCTCACTTTTTAAAATGTTTGGATGTCATCCTCCTCGGCGTTTGTCCTCCTCTAGGCCATCGAGAATCCATAGGCTATGTCCAGATGGTGGCAGCAGAGTCTGAAGGCTTCTTCTTCGACGTTCAGTTACCAGAAAGTGACTGGCTACCCCGGGAAACTCTATGAGCTGTATGGGGTTGATAAATTCCAAAACTTCTCATCCGGTCGAGGAATCAGGAACATGGACTGTTTCAGCACTTCAGAAAAACTCCAGGAACAGGAATCCTCAGCGTAGTTGATTAAAATGTTGGGCGGCTATGTCATAGGGGCACATTATAATCTATTGGATGGACCTATGCATTGATGCTCTAAATGGCCGGATGAGGCGGCCGGACACTGTGTTATGCTGTGAAACAGCGTCTTCATTTCTTTACATAATAATATATGTAGTATATTTATAATATTATACAATTCGTATAAATATAATATAATTTCTTAAATTATGAAAATAAGTGGTTGATGAATAAAACACTAGGCGGGAGCCCTAACGATGAGAACGACTGAGAGATCAGCTCTCGAACTTCGAACTGATATCGGTGAATTGAAAATCTATCGCGTTATAGTTTTTTGAACAGAGAAACCAGGTAGTGGGGGCGATTTTCAGACGCCCAGAAAACCTAAATAAAGTCCAGAAATGGACTAAGAAATGGAAGATAAAACTTAACGAATCATATAGCGATGTCATAGCGATTCTCCTCAAATATCACTCAACAATGCTCCCATTCCAACGGTAAATACTGTAAAGTACTTGGGCCTACATATGGACAAGAGACTTACTTGGAAAACTCATATACGGAAAAAAAACATCTTGATACCACATACAGAAAATACTATTGGTTGCTCGGAAGAAAATCCCAGTTGTCGTTGAGAAATAAATTACTAGCATACAATGCCATACTCAAGCCAATTTGGACGTACGGAATACAGTTGTGGGGCACTGCTTCAAAATCCAATCTAGCAATCATGGACCGATTTCAAAACAAGGTGTTACGAGCAATAACTGATGCGCCTTGGTTTGTAAGCAACAAAGACATCCTACAAGACCTTCAAGTGCCAACTGTGAGTGAAGTGATAGTGTCACACAGTGATAAATATTTACAGCGACTAGAAAACCATTCAAATGTGTTAGCCCTAAATTTATTGGACAACAGTCAACAAATTAGACGCCTTAAGAAAAATTTCCATTAGATTTACCATTCTTAACTTAAGAAACACTAATTGTAAACGTAATTGTAATACTCATGTAGAGTAAATATTTATTGAAATATTCCTCTTCGCGCCATTGTAAATTTCAACAAATGTGTTTATGGTCTGTTTTTTTTTGACTGATTGCACAGTAAACAAACAATAAAAAAATATTTATTCCAACCGAAGGACGTCCAACATCGGACGTCCGAAGGACGTAAATATTTAGTTCACCGAAGGACTTCCAACGTCGGACGTCCGAAGGATGTCCGTTTTTAGTCCATGGACGTTAGGACCAAAAATGGGCCTATTTTGGACGTCCAGAGGACGTCGTGTGCTATTAGGGTGTTTTCAATTAAAATAATGTTAATAATAACTAAATAATAACAGTTGCTTAGCAGTTGCTTAGGTTCCGTGGGTTTTGAAACTGAAATTATTATCATTACAAATACTTTATTCAAATCCTAGCATATATACGTTAGATTTTAAACCCTAAGCGGAAAATAATGAAGAAAACATTCTCACGCAAATCGTCAAACACCTACATCCTACATCAAAGAAAATCCTTTGTGTATGTACATAGGTACACCAGTGTAATATTCTTGATACATCATGGCTTTGTTTGAAACGGAAAATGAAACCAAAACCATGAACTTAAACGAACAATGCATGTTAAATTATATCCTGTCCCCAAAGTGTACAAACAAATACGCAAAGGCTCTTTTACAAACGGACCGGATGCAGTAGAATGCTTTGACTTCTCAAATGTAACAGATTAATCTGGGACATGAGATATATGTGTTTGGTGCAATTGAAATTAGAGTGAGTTAACCGAACATTTTGTTGTAATTACACGTGTAATTGAATTGATTATATTGAGAAATAATTAGTACATTGTTAGACGGCCAAACAATGTAAAACCTCAGATTATATAAAGAACCACACCATATTATAACGGTTTAATGTGACATATTTATACATACACATCGAAATTTAATTTTAGAGAAAGCTTATTATTGGGAATATTTAAATACTACATGATGAAAAGTTGTTTTAAAGTCTTTAATTTTTATAGCATTTGAGATGAGATTTAAGAAAGGGTTTAAAGAAACCTCACACCCTTATGAGCAAGTTTGAAACGTGTTCATCTCAATTATCTTAATTATTATATTTTATCGTATAATAATTTTAAAAAAATAACATTACCAAAAAATACTACATTTTCGTATTCGTGCATAATATGTTCCATATTATACCTCTGTTGATTAAGAAAATATTAGGATGAGTGGATCATAAATATTGTTAACTGTACAGGGTTATTCACTATACTTTGACCCCCCTGTAAACTGCTTTATTTACAGCATCAGAAAAAAACGTAAAATACAAAAGTTATTCGATTTTTAAATTATGATTTGCTGACATATTATATATCATACTAGTGACGTCATACATCTGGACAGTACGAAATCGGGCCCAACAAGTATTAATGCAAAAGGTGTATAAACACTTGTAGATAAGACTAATACAAATTTGGGCCCAGAGATGCTAGCAAGTAGAAGGAAATGTGTAAATATGTTGAAATTATTATTTAGTTTCTCTGTTTCATTCAAGTAGTGTACTTGTTGTTTTGTACTGTTAAATATGTCGCAGTTGAGTGAAATGATAAATGAAAGGGGTAAAATATTAGTTATTCATGAAAATTATAAATTTTGTTTTCATCGCCTAGTACCATCCGGAGAAAGCATGTGTTAAAAAATCATGTAAAGCCTTTATTTTAACCAACGGAGAAGGCCAGGAGCGACTTTTATGTTCTGGGAGTTTAAATCATAATCATGATAAATTGGACGAAAATGTTATATAAAGACAAAAAGTGTCTGTCAGTGCCAAAAGGAAAGCAGTAGAAGATATTCGCGACAGACCGTCAAAAGTTATGTGTTCTGTGTTAAGAAGTGACTGCAATAATTTAAATATTAATGATGTGAAGTGCATTAAACAGAATATATCTAACGCAAGAAGAAAGTCAATGCCAACCTTACCCAAAAATATAAGAGAAGTGCATTCAGCATTAGAGGTTTTAAAGCCAGTTACTAATAAAAGTGAAAGTTTTGTTTTGGAAAATAATATTTTCTACAACATTATTATTTTGGGACCCAAACTAACTTAGAGTGGTTGTCCAAGACAGAAATATTGTATGTAGATGGAACTTTCGATTACTGAACTAAATTTTTTAAGCAACTGTTTACGCTTCATGGCTTTTTTAATGGACACTATATCCCATTGTTATTTTGTTTGTTACCTAACAAATCCGAACTTTCCTATGAAGCTTGTTTTCGTCTTATTTTTTTTAAACAATAAATAACTTCTTTATTAACAAAATACAATGTTTTTTATGTATTTATCATCTGGGCCGAATTTCGTATATACCTTTTCATAGAAATTTTGGTCCTGGGCCCAATTTCGTACACATTAACGGTTTGTTACCTGACTCTGGGTCCAATTTCGAATCGCCCATACATCTGGGCGTGATGCAGTATTTTTTAAATGGGAATGGGGGTCGTATGATACCTCAGTCGAAAGGTTATTAGATTCTTTATTCAGTAATATAAACATTAAGATAATTATTTACAAAGGGTTTCCAAAAAAAAAATTGTTGAATTAAAGTAATTGACACAAAAAGAAGAATGCATGTAATTTATTTAATTCAAAATATCTTCTACTGCTGTTAGAATAAAAGTTTATTGTACAAACAAACATTGCTTTTTGTTTAAATTCAATGTTCAAACTGCCAAGAGGAAGATGGGTGGCAGCTTGAACTTGGAAGTCAAGTGAAAAGTAATGTTTATTAAAAAATCCACGAGGAAAATAAAATCCCTGTAGCTGGCTGCATACCATAAATCACAAAAATATAGGATCCTTTGTAAAAGGTATATTTAAAAGACCCTAATAAGGGTTACATCACAAAACAAAACGTTTTCGGATTAAAAAGTAATCCATCATCAGTGTTAAGCCAATAACATGCATGCGTGAGCCACCAAACAGAGGTAGAAGATCTTATATTATACTACATACTACATATTATATTTAAAATAGTTTGATGTTGCAAATATTTCTGGATATTACCCAGGGCAACACAGGACTCTAACAAACGTGGATGTGATATGAGAGGGATGAACCTCGCATATTGAAAATTGAGTGTCAACTCAGTCAACAACCGATCCCCTAAAGCAGCAAAAAAAATGCATTTAATCTCTTCTCACTTCCTCCAACACAAGATGCAGCCCGTTTCCACAGACTCCGAGTGTATCACCAGATTCAGTCATTGCTCGGTAAACATTGTAATCCAGAAAATTGGGGCTGGAAAAAGCATGGAAAATTTTGAACACTAATCCAAACTTCCAGGTCTCCAGTACCCCTGAGCTTATGAAATTCATCTTTAGCAGATGCAATGGAAACTGGAAGTGCATGTGGTTGTCAAAAAGCAGACCTCAAATGTTCAGCAGTGTGCCTCTATTGTGGTGGTGAAAGTTGCAGCAACATCGTGGACATATCAACATTAATTATTGAAGAAAATGAATTGGTAGATGAATTACCGACAATGACGCCAACTCTAACTCTCATTATACCACAAAAATTCACCTCGGATACTGATTCAGATCTTGACTCGCAGCCTGGACCATCGAAAAAGTAAAAAAATAATAACTATGATATATCTTTTTCATATATATAACCGGTTCTATAGCGTTCTACGCCTTCCGGTACCCAATCGCCAAGCCTGTCGATCTAGCCAGTCTCTTTCTTGAAGATTTCTTTCTGACATGGCTTTTGTAATTCCTTGTTTCCAGGAGGTCGGTGGCCTTCCTCTTTTCCGTTTTTCTGGCGGTATCCATCTCATTGTAAATTTGGTGATCTTTCATCTCCCATTCGTTGGACGTATCCATACCAAGTAAGTTGTTTTCGTTGTACCTCGTCCACTATTGTTTTCTCGTTACCTACTTTTTCTCTGATCTGTTCATTTCGAACATGGTCACATCTCGATATTCTGGCAGATCTTCTAAAAAAATCCATTTCAGTAGTAAGCAGCTTATTTTCGGATTTTTTGTCATTTGCCACACTTCGGAGCCATACGTTAAAATTGGTTTCAGAATAGCGTCGTACATCCTCATTTTTGTATTTAAATTTATGTTATGCTGCCATAAGACAGGGTTTAGGGCTCTAGTAACCTTTCTAGCCTTCGTCACTCTATCATCTATACTGGGTTCCGTTCTTCCACTATTTGTTAATTTAATCCCTAGATATATTATTTACTCTGTACAACCCCTGATGTAGTCACTTCCGTCAAGATCTAGGTCCTCCTGTTTTATTTGGTTACCGATGTGTAGATATTGTGTTTTCCTTATGTTTACCTCTAAACCCCATTTCCTGTATTCTTCCATCAATTTTCACGTCATATATTCTAAGTCTTCCTTATCTTGGGCAACTACCACCTGGTCGTCTGCGTAGTTCAAAGTGTATAATGTTATGTCTCCGATTGGTATACCCATACCACTGCATTTCTGCTTCCAAAGTCTGAGAGCACCGTCGGTATATATATTGAAAAGAATGGGAGATAAGCAACACCCTTGTTTAAGGCCTTTTGTTACTTGGAAGCTAGATGACAGATGGTTACCTCTATTTACCCTTGACATAGAATCTTTATAGAGGCATTGTATGGCTTTGATGACAGTTGCAGATATGTGTGTATTGTCCAAAACCTCCCACAATTTTTTCATGGGCACTGTGTCATATGCTTTCGTTAGGTCGACAAAAAGTATATGTGTGTCTTGTCCACGTTCTAGTCTTTTTTCCATAACCTGTGTTAGACAGAATATATTATCAATCGTAGATCGACCGGTCCTGAAACCACACTGCTCTTCGGATTCATAGGGTTGATATTCTTCGCAAATAATGGTTTTCAGTATTCTGCCATATAAACGGCTCATTGTGCTTGTTACAGTTATTCCCCTATAATTGTTGACATCACTTTTATTTCCCTTTTTGTGTATTGAAGAGATCCAGCCCTCTTTCCAGCTTTTCGGAACTTGTTCTCCGTTAATAATTCTGTGAAGGAATTCTGTGATCATTCGGATTAATTTCTTTGAACCTGATTTTATTAGTTCTGCGGGAACATTGTCAGGGCCAGGTGCCCGATCATTTTTTAATTGTGAGATAGCTTTCTGTACTATTTCTATTGTTACTGTTATTTCTTCACCTTCTACTGTTCCTGGGTTTGATTCTTCTTGTTTGTGGGCGGTCTTCAGTCAGCAAAAATTTATAATGCTGTTCCCATGTATTTGTTGTTATGTTGTCAAGCCTTACATTTTCTGTTGTATCTGACCTCAATGTTTTGATAAACCTCCACGATTATCTACTTCTCCTACCACCTATATATGTTTCCAACTCATTACATTTCTTTTCCCATGAATCATTTCTTATCTGCCATACGTCCTGTTTAAATTTTTTGAGGGCGTTTCTGTATTTTTCCTTGTCTTCTATCCGGCCAGTGTTTAACCATTTTTGGTATAGTTGTTGTTTATTTTCTTTTTGTGTTTGTAGATGTTCGTTCCACCAGCTATTACCTTTATGTATTCTATTTTCTTTTATACCTAGCGCCTCTTTGGCGGCTTGGTGTATACTTGAAATAATGTGTTGGTGTACGTTTTCTATGTTTTGTGTCAGTGTTCCTTCATCCAATATATTATCTAGTCGGTTTCTGTATAGCATTTTTGTACTGTGGTGTTCTAAACTTTCTAAATTATATCGAACCGCTTCAATTTTCTCTCCATTTTTCAATCTTTTCAACATATTCTCAAATTCTCATATTCTCAAATCTTTTTCAACATATTAATAAAAAATATTATTTTGTCTAGAAATTGTCCGTAGATTAGGCCTATTGGGGATATCACACAAAACCCGCCTCCAGACTCTACCTCGTAGGTGGCCGGGAAAAGGGTCAAAAACAGCTTAATAATAGCGTAGAAATGTTAAAATCATAATAAATAAATATATAGGTAGAAACGTAAGCCCAAGGTTTTGTTTTTATTGTATTTCTACAAGAATTCGAGAATCTGACCAAGTTCGGAGCGCTGTAAAACCTAGATAAATAAATTAAATTAAACAACTTAAATTTTTTTATACTTAAACTTTTAATACTAAATTTCTTACAAAATTTTCTCTTATTTTTATTTATAACTTTTGTGTTGGTAACTTGACGATAAAAAGTAGGTAGATATAAAATTGTAGAAAATTTAATTTGCTACATTTTATGTACAGTTCATCTAATTTACTGACCGTTGCACGTCATTATCTACGCCAGAGATCTAAGTTGACATAGTTGCCAAAGTATAAAAAAATCCTGATTCCATTTGAAATTAAATAAATCACATAATTATTGTAAACGTGGATTATACAACAAAACAAATTAATATTCAATGTAAATAAGTAATAACTTAAAAAATAGAGAACAAGAATTAAATTATAATCTTTTAAGATTTGCAGTGCAAGCGTTTTTGCACTGCATTGTTAATAATTAAAAAAACGGCTACGAACTCTTGGCATGAAACCGGTAGGTTTCTTTGTATATGTCTACAATAACAACTAAAAAAGTTCATAGATACCTCGATTATTCCAAGTCGTGATAAAATTAGGTGAAATTTATATTTTTATAGTAGAGGATGTTTTTATAGTATAGTAAAGTAAATAATAAAAACAGTTAATATAATAAAACAAATACTTACAGTAAAGAATATAAACAAATATGAAGTGTCATCACCGCAACTGTCAAATAAATGTTACCAATTTATTCTAAAATGTCACCTTCGTTCGATTACAGTTACAGTGTGATTCGAGTAAATGTGCTTCATAAAAACGCTTTATAATCCATTTATACAAATTAAATGAAACATATTATTGTGTATTTCTTTAGGTTTACATTAATAGAAATCTTCAAATATTATTTCTACGCGTATATAATAAAATATGTCTAGTGGCTGTAATTCCAGTGTATTCGGCAACGTGATTCTAAAATAGAACACACCTACCGCCTAAATATTTCGTGTTGGTATCACGTGACGTCACAGACTATGACGCGGATGACGTGCAACGGTTAGTAAATTAGATAAAGTATATAACTAAATTTTCTGTATGGTTGCTAGTTTAAGAGATACAGCGCGAAAGCCCTTTGTACCCCTTTTTGCAAGATGGCGGCTGGGGGACAAGGGCGGCGACCCAAAAATCTTGAACTTAAGCTTTTACTGAACCCCCCTACACATTAAAAAAATAAAATTGACTCCTCTAAGAAATGCAACCCTAAATGTAACATTTCAATGGACTATTTGTCAGGTTCATCTTTTCTATAATTACGTATTTGTCTTGAATATGTACTGATTCATCAAGAAATTTGCAGTAATTATAAATTTATAAAATACTTTTTAATTATTTAAGAAGTAGCAAAAATTAAAAATAGAGACGTATATGATCATACTATGTAGACTAGCATTTAGAAATAAATTTTACCCACATTTCAAAATTTTTAAATTGCAAATATAACAAATTTGCGACGTTATTGTATTTTAGCAAAATTCAAATTTTGTTACAGTATATGACTAGAAATAATTAAAACCACGAAACGGCGTGTAGCACTAAATAATAATTATCATTAATTAGATTCATTAGAATGAATTCAATTACAGATAATTGTGACAAATTATGACAAATTTTTGTTCAACCGATTCTAATTTCACTCACTTGCAGTAAACATTTATACACATTTTATGTTGAATTTGTGTCAGGTGATGGATTATCCTTTTAGTTTTATAATATAATGTTAAGAACATTAGAAGGAACTATGACCAAAAAAAATAAATGAAAGAAAAAGAAAGTTTAAAAAGCCTCCATTTTAGTATGAATGAATTTGCAAATACAACTAGAAACCAGAGTCAAAAACCGTTAAAACCGCTAAAAATGAGTTGCACACGTAATATTAGTTGCACACGTAATATTCCAGCTACAAAACAGCAGATATAGTATATTAAGTATGGAGAACGGTAAGGGTTTTATACCGATCGAAGACATTGTCTGAGATCGGTTACCCTTAACGTTCGACATGCTTATAACGTTTTTTGCACGATTGATACCATTATAAATTATAAAATTAAACATTTCCGTCATATTGACTAGTTTCATTCATTTTATCAAGATAGATACTTTGGTTGTTAGGTAGTAACTAGGGTGCATAACAACAATGGAGAATTGAGTTTTTATTTAGTTGTCAATAATTTTAAGTACAATTTTGATTTTTATAAATTAAAATATGAGCGAAAGTGAATTTGAAGAAATTGAACGGGCTTGTGAAGAAGGGTGTTCCGCAATTATTCCCGAAAAATCCAAAATCCGTTATCAAAATACCTACCAAAGTTTTAAAAAATGGTGCGAAGGCAAGAATTTAAGAATCGAAGAAAAGACTCTATTGGCATATTTCGTTCAAAGACATATGCAGTTGAAAGCTCCTGGAAGCCTCTGGACAGAATATTCAATGATTAAATCCACCGTTTTTCTTTATGATGGCATTGATATTTCCAAGTTTTCAACTTTGATCGCGTATTTGAAGAGAAAAAATGTTGGATACTACTAATGTATGCGATTCTGCAGAAGTTTCTGTTAGAAGTGAAACCACAGCCCAAACAAGTGGGATTTCATTAAATAATTTAACAAATTGTACCATAAGTTTCAATATTAATAAATAGTTCGTTAGTTTTCTTTATTCTTTCAGAAAATAAATTAAAATTAAGAGATTTTTTAACTCGACGGTAAGTGAATTACTTACCGTCGAGTTGGAGTACTTACCGTCGAGTTGGATTACTTACCGTCGAGTTGCTAGTAAATGTCACCTACTGACGTAAAATCTGTCACGGTAAACAGTCAAAAATGATCAATCGTACAAAAAGAATATTACGTGGCGCAAAAATGTATTTTCATTATGATGGAAAATAAAATTTTTCCAAAATATTTGCTAAAGTAACAAAACGCGCCACAAAAGGGTATCTTTGATATAGTTTGAAATGTTATTCTCTTTCGTAACGCGAATTACTTCAAATTTGGCAAATATTATGAAAAAATCGTGTAATATAAAACTGGAATTTTATTTTCCATCAAAATGAAAGTACATATTGGTGCCACGTAGTAATCATATCAGCTGTTTTGTATCTGGAATATTATCTTCGCTACTCATTTTTACCCCCTTTAGTAATTATTTATTATTCTATCAGAAGTCTATCAAAGTCATTATAGCCGAAATGGCCTAGTGGTTACCATAATATTTTTTTCAATCTAATTTTTTTATAAAAAAGATCAAAAAAGATCAAGGCAGTTTTGTTTATATTTGATTCAGAGTTGGACCACCATCTCCATATAGCTATTTCAGCATCCTTATGCCTCATCGGTGAAGCTCAGAAGTCTCAACTCTGAAGGAAATACAAGCAATTCTGCCAATTTAAGGCAAACCATCGCAATGCAATGAACCCACCCCTTAAACGCAATTCAGCGACATCTCTCGTATTACGAGGAAAACAACGAAAAGTGCCAGATGCAAAGTTTACTACCTTTTAAACAATTAGAATAATTGAAATAAAAATATAATAAACAATATTTTAAATCTAAGACTCTTCGTTAATAAACTGCTTTCTGGCTGCATCCCATATCTCCGGATGTTACAATATATAATCACAAGAGACGACGAAAGTAGGAGAAATCAAATAGAGGACGCTTAGGCCACGCATTTACCCTCCCTTCGTCAAGGAAAAGGACCGAAAAACAGTTTCTAAATACTCAAACTGAGTAAAAATGAAAAAGATAAAAAAGATCAAGGCAGGTTTTGTTTATATTTGATTCAGAGTTGGACCACCATCTCCATATAGCTATTTCAGCATCCTTATGCCTCATCGGTGAAGCTCAGAAGTCTCAACTCTGAAGGAAATACAAACAATTCTGCCAATTTAAGGCAAACCATCGCAATGCAATGAACCCACCCCTGAGACGCAATTCAGCGACATCTCTCGTATTACGAGGAAAACAACGAAGGGAAGGTAAATGCGTGGCCTAAGCGTCCTCTATTTGCTTTCTCCTACTTTCGTCGTCTCTTGTGATTATATATTGTAAAATCCGGAGTTAGGGGATGCAGCCAGAATGCAGTTTATTAACGAAGAGTCTTTCGAAGATTTAAAATATTGTTTATTATATTTTTATTTCAATTATTCTAATTGTTTAAAAGGTAGTAAACTTTGCATCTGGGGCTTTTCGTAATTTTTTTATGTTCATCGAATGTACACTAGATTTTTTTCTATTCGGAATATATTGAAAACAAATATTAGAATGACCGGCAACTGAACTTGGATTGCCCCCGATTACAAGTTTAGCGTCGCAGGGTAAATTTTAGAGCTCGATAACTTCTATACGGTTTAACTGATTTTGATCAATAAACAATTGTTTTAGACACTGTTTTTTCTTGTTACATTCATTGTGTTTTTATAAATTAAAAAAAATATATTTATATAAAAAAAAATATTTAAAAATAATTATAAACTTAGTTTAGCTTATCCTAATATTTTGATTAACAAATAGTTTCTCTTATCCTGCTCTATAAATTAATGACTGCAAACTCAAAATAAAACTATAGTTTACATAACGTCTCAGTCAATACTACCAAAGTGCTAATGTAAACATATTTTTAAATAAAAGAAAATAAATCGCTTAAACCTTGCTATTTTCGTGCAAACCGTTATTGCAGCTGAAAGTTTGATTTAGGGCCATTAACTTCAATTTTCAGAAGGCTTTTATTACCAAGAAACTCGATATATTTGGAGTAATATTTTCCGCCTTAAAGTTTGACGAAAGCGACTACTTTGGATATTTGATGCTTTCTACGACGTTAAATCTGAGCTCAATTTTTTATAAAACGCGAGGTTCAACGTCTTATTTAAAGAGATCCGTCTAATAACTTCGAAAAATTTCATCGAAAAATTCATAAAAAAGTAAAAGGGCAACACAAAAATAAAATTGAATATGTGGATCGGTAATATATATGTTCGAGTATAATTTAAATACTTATTATTATGGCAGTCAATGAGGATATTTGGCTCCGAATTCCATCCTACTACATCGATTTACTTGATATTTTCAGAGTAAGTGGGGAATAGATCAGGAAACAAAGTCTACTCCATGCCGATGTGCGCTTTTATCTTGGGGGTGGTGCCAACCCCTTCTCAGGGTGGAAAATTATTTGGTTAAAATAACCACGGAAGTTGCTAGAGAACATAATTCTAAGCAAAAACTGTTCTATAATTTTTTTTTAAACTTAATACTTTTTGAGTTATTCGTGGTTGAAAATTGGCCATTTTCATTGAAAAATGACACCTTTTCGGACAGTTTTCAGCGAATTCCTTAACAACCATGCATCTAACAAAAAAACTATTAAAATATTTTTGTAGCTTATAAAAAACAAAGAGATTGTTCCTTCATAAATCTTCTAGTTATAATACAAAAAGAGATATGGTAGGTGAGAAGAGTTTGTTTTTTTGGTGCATGCTCAAATCAGTGTATTCTACTTAAAATAACAGAGAAACGGTCGATTTAAGGTGTATAATACTACAAATACCTATTAGAGTGCTTGAAAAGAACTTTAAAATGAGCAATATTAAATGTCGATTACATCCAACCTAAGCGAGATATGCTGCAAAATATTGATAACTAATGTATTTTAAGAAAAAATGGGATGTATATTTTAACCCCTAATCAATCAGAATTTAAATACATCGTTTTCCTTCTACACTACTCTTTATTATAGTGTTATTTCTATGTTCAAAAAGTTGGACGGGTTTAAAATGAATGGTTTTTGAAAAAAATAAAATCAAATTATAGAGCGCATTTTTAAATTTTCTAAAAATCTTCCTTTTTCTCCATGTAACTCGAAAATGATAAGAGATACGAAAAAAAATTTTAAATAAAAATTTTGTTTTTATTTTTCATTACTATATCTCTTATTGTTTTCAAGTTACAGGGAGAAACATTTTTTAGAAAATACTTTTTAAGAAAATTTAAAAATGCGCTCAATAATTTGATCTTATTTTTTTTAAACCATTCATTTTAAACCCGTCCAACATTTTGAACATAGAAATAACACTATAATAAAATGTATAGTAGTAGTAAAACGATGCATTTAAATTCTGGTGGATGAGGGGTTAAAAATATTTCTCATTTTTTCTTAAAATACATTAGTCATCAATATTTTTTGCAGCATATCTCGCTTAGTTTGGATGTAATCGACATTTAGTATTTTTCATTTTAAACGTCTTTTTAAGTACTACAAAAGGTATTGGTAGCATTATACATCTACATTTGCCCGTTTCTCTGTTATTTTAAGTTGAATACACCGATTTGAGCATGCACCAAAAAACAAACTCTTCTCACCTACCATATCTCTTTTTGTATTACAACTAGAAGACTTATGATGAAACCAATCTCTTTGTTCTATTATAAGCTACAAAAATGTTTTATATAGTTTTTTAGTGAGATGCATAGTTTTTAAGTTATTCGCAAAAACCCGTTCGAAAATGTGTCATTTTTTAATGAAAATGGCAAATTTTTAACCACGAATAACTCAAAAAGTATTGAGTTTTCAAAAAAAAACTATAGAACAGTTTTTGCTTAGAATTAGGTTCTATAGCCGCTTCCGTGGTTACTTTAACCGAAAAATTTTCCACCCCCGAGAAGGGGTGGGAACCACCCCCAAGATAAAAGCACACATCGGCATATGGTAGGCTTTGAATTAGGAGATAAGTAGAGGCTGTTCCCAAAGTTTCATTAAAATCCATGCAGTAGGATAGAATTCGGAGGTAATATCCTATTCTTGTCCCATTGACTGGCGTATATAAAGTCTTATACTTTTTTTTGTATAGACATGACTCATTTTTTCAGTAAATTACCTCCAGTAAGTGGTCGTTCAATCGTTTTAGTCATCTTCCCACTGATCGTTTTTCTATTGAGGATGACTTTCTCGCCATTTTTACCTGATCTATTTGTTATCTTTCGGCCCATGTGGACATTCCATTCTACTCTTTTGTTCCTTGTCCAGTTATTAATGTCCTTTACCTTGCATCCCCGTCGTATATCTGTACTTCTAACTCTGTTCCAAGAGTCATCGATTTTTCGAAGGATTTTCATCTCTACTGTTTCTAGGAATATTTTCGTCTTGTTTGTGTCAGGTCGTATTTCTGCCGCATATGTTAGTGTAGGAAACAAGGGTTGAACCTTGCAAAATGGACACAAGTCCGGTTTTATTTTTTTTCTGTTGTATCAAGGGGTGCTTATTATAAGACTAACTTTTTCTGAACAATTTTCGCCCCGGAACCCCCCTTTTCACCCCTTTAAATGGGGTAATTTGTGGTTTTTGCGGAACGTAGCCCTTCCTTTACCTTTTACAAAAAATTTTTTTTTGTATTATATAAAAATTTTTCATAGAAATATGAAGAGGACTATATTTTCTACGATTTATTTTCCGACAGCATATGTGTATCATCCACGGTTTAGTGGGGGTGGCGCCCCAAAGTTGACAAGTTTTTAAAAAGATGTTTTAAAGAAATATATATTTTCCTAACTGTAACGGAAATTAAGAAGAAATCCTGCGACAATTACTCACAAATAAGTGACTGATTTTTTGGTAAGGTTTAACTTAAGGGTAATTGCCCTATTTTTAATTACAGGGTGTTACATTTTAAAAAACTCCTTTTTATACCATCTGAACCGTTTATGCTAGAGTAAACAGACTTTCAGCGATTACCCATGTACTGGTGCTATTTACAAATTTGTATAATGCACCCCCATTTTTCTCCGGATCCACCCCAAAAAAAAGAAGAATTAATAAATAAAGTGATTTTCTTGGAATCCTTCACACACAATGTCCTTTATTAATATGCTTCATAATATATCATTTTGTGCACGTTATTATTACCCATGCAAGGACACTAAAAGCGATTTCCTAGTGCAACCCCTGTAGCCAAAAAAAAATAAATAAATAAAATGGTGGGTCGAAATTTTTTTTTGTTTTTTGCTTTTTGATCCATATGGGCATATGCTTCATCAATAGTGTTTTTCAAAAATATGTATGGTTATTGCAACATCCCTGCGGAAACCATCCCTATCCTTGAAAATATACTGCAGAAAGTACCCCTATCCCTTGGCGAGCATGTTTTTACGATTTTCTCATTACCTATGCATTATTTTTAAACAAAACTTATACAAGGTTAAAGACCAGTATTTACTCTAAAATTAGGTCCTATTAGTTTTTATCGTATAAGCAACCGTTACGGCACAGTGGCGCCGTAATCCTAAGATATGCTTTGGCGGGCTCCAGTTTTTGTTTTTTTTTCGTCACCTGTTCGTTTTATTAATAAAGTACTTATGTAAAATAAAATAACACAGTGTAACCAACAAAATATAACCCATGCAAATTTTACATTCTTTGAGCCCCAAAGCCACAGTGGTGGCCCAAAATCAATTTTTGCATCTTTTCGCCACCTACACGCATTTTATTGCATTAATGCTACCTTAATAGCACAATATTCACCCTTAAGTGGTCGCTAAGCAGTGGCGGATCCAGGGAGGGGTGATCGGGGCGATCACCCCCCCCCCTCTCAAACCAAGTGATATTCTATTTAAAGATTATAAAAATATTCATTTATTTTTATAAAAAGTGTTTCATTTTTATTAGTTTGTTCATGTCTTTTCTTTGTCCTCTGATCATTCTCCATACTTCTTTTTGTGTTCAATAGAAGTCGTGTTCCATCTGCTTTAAGAAGCTCTGCCATCTTTATTTGTGTGACTAACGTATTCGTTTCGTTGCTGATTCGTTTATAGTGGTTGTAAAATGCACATTTTTTTTGTTCTGTAGGTAAAAAGCTATTCTCTTTTATTCACATTTTATCTTTACTTTCTCTCTTCAAGTGATTCTCTAAGTTTCTTTTCTCTCTTGAAGTAATTCTGTTGCTGTGTTAATTATGTTACTTTTGAGTTTTTGCCAGCTTTCCTCGATGTTATCGTTTTCTAATATTTCATTCTTAGCATCATTCTCTGATATTCTTCTTTTTCTGTATAAGTATTCGTTGGATTGCGTACCTTTTTAGTCCTTCGAGACTGATTTTTGTTTGTGCTGGTGCTGCTCTCTTGGAGCAGAACCATATTTGGTGCTTAGACCAGGGCGCATCTGTAAAAATATTAGTACATTTGGACGTTGAGAGATGGCTCAAATTTTTTTGCAGAAATTGCTTGAAAATAACTCAAATAATAATATTTGGGTTATCCTCCCTCTCAAAAAGGTCCGGAACATTGTTTAAATAATTACAATATCAAAAAATGAAGGAAACATTCGATTTTTTTCTTCGTTTTTTGATTATAACTTTAAAAGTATTTATGTTCGAGAAAAGTTGTACTGACATAAAAGTTGCGTAATTAAATTTCCTACAATACAGAATTGATAAGTAATTTAAAAAATAGTCACCCTTGTTGCAAAATAGCAAAAATTGCGAAAAAAATATACAAAAACAAGTATTCGTCATTTTTCATTTTTCAACCATTTATGCTACATTTATGACCTTCATATTTCACCCAGAAAAACATAATGATACAGTAAAATAATACTACAGATTTCATTAAGATCGGTTTAATAAATTTTGCAAAATAAATTTTGCAATCCAGCTTTTGCAAAAAAAATTCATTTTTTCAAAATGTTACAGGACTGAAAATAAAGCAGATAGCAAGTTGAATTTTTTGCGTATAAAAGTGTACTGTAACTTTCATTTGCAATTTGCAAAATTAAAATCGATTAACTACCACGGCGTCAGGAATTTTTTTAAATAAACATTAATTAATGGCGCTACGCGCAGGACAGCGGATAGTTTGTTCTGATTGGGCATTCCAATGACCTTTGATAATGATTAATACTTTTTAGCTTTTATTACATTTCGATATAAATAAATAAATTTGTTTATTGCAAAATAAAAACACATACTCTATCTTTTGATATAACGCTGTTTTTAGCAAAAACTTTCTTTGTTCATATATTTTAACTTAGAGAATAAAAGTTTATTATTTTTAAACATATGCAATTGTTTAAACAATATTTCACAAACAATAATAAATTTAGTTTGATTTTTGTTGAATTAAAATATTAAAATACAACAAAATATGGAGTAAGAAAATAATATATTAGATAAAGATTGGAAGAAATTTTGGTGGAAATCAACTTGTGTGAATCGAACACCGCTGTCCTGCGCGTAGCACCCAAAATTAATGTTTATTTAAAAAATTTCCTGACGGCGTGGTAATTAATCGATTTTAATTTTGCAAATTGCAAATAAAAGGTACAGTACACTTCTAGAAGCAAAAAAATCCACTTGCTATCTGCTATATTTTCAGTCCTGCAACATTTTAAAAAAATGAATTTTTTTGCGAAAGCTGGATTGCAAAATCTATTAAACCGATCTTAATGAAATTTACAGTGCTGTTTTACTACGTCATAAAGTTTTTTTGGGTAAAACATGAAGGTCCTAAGAGTAGCGTAAATGGTTGAAAAACGTAAAATGCGAATACTTGTTTCTGTATGGTATTTTTCGCAATTATTGCTATTTTGCAACACGGGTGACTATTTTTTAAATTTCTAACCAATTCTGTATTGTAGGAAATTTAATTACGCAACTTTTATGTCAGTACAACTTTTCTCGGAAATGAATACTTTTAAAGTTATAATCAAAAAACGAAGAAGAAAATCGAATTTTTCCTTAATTTTTTGGCATTTTGATTATTTAAACAATGTTCCGGACCATTTTGAGTGGGAGTATAACTCAAATATTATTATTTGAGTTATTTTCAAGCAATTTCTGCAAAAAAATTTGAGTCACCTCTCAACGTCCATCTCAAAACAGATGCGCCCTGGACTAGCTGTTTTCATCTGGTTCCTATGTTACATAATACTAGGCTGTGGTCGCTGTTTATCTTACGTCGATTATTTTTATGGATCTATATCTATAAAATCTCTATATATTTCTGAATCTATCTCTAAATTTAAATTATTGGAAGAATTTTTTATCAAGCATCAAAAATATTTTTTTTTATTTATTAATGTTTTGATTTTAGATAGAGAGTATAAAATTATAGATGTATTTTATTACAAATCTTATACAACAATGCACATCACATTGTAAAAAAGGCTCATTAAAATAATATAAACTAAAAAGAAAAATAAACAAGAAATAGTAGAAACATAATTATTTCTTCTTAACCTTACAATTTTAAAAGCATCGCTGTTATTGTTGCTATGGTTTTTTACCACACCTGATAGATGTTACACTTACTCATAAATCCATCAATGCTGTGTGCCGGATTACAATCATTTTTATGATAAGCTTCTATAACGTAGGTATGTCATCAAATATTGACAATGTACACAGTATATTATATTCCGTAACGATCTGATATATTATGTCAACAGATCGTAATGTAACAATGTCAACATGATGTTCATTGTGAGATTATCGATGAAAAGAAGCCCCAAAGATCCATAATGGACTAGATGGGAAAAACACTTTCACTGAAAGAAGGCCAAAAAGTTGTATTAAAGTAATAACCAAATATGTATTTAAATCGAAATATACAGCGTGTTAATAAATAAGAATGAAAAACTTTAAGGGATAATTCTACATAAAAAATAATGGCAGTTTGCTCTATAAATGTATGTCCGCAAATGCTTTGTTTTCGAGATACGGGGTGTTGAAATTTTTATTTTAAATTGCCAATTTTTTTATTGCTCTAAGACCGGTTGAGATATGAAAATTACATTTGGTGGGTTTCAAGAGGTAATTATTGCGCATTTTTTGACAAACAAATAACAATTTTATATTCATCATTGGTGCGCCTACGGGTAATGGTCCGAATTTTTTTAAAGAAAAAAATGGTACGTCACTGAGATATTTCAAATTAAAAATTATTTTTGTATTTCACGTTTAATTTATAAAAAAAAACCTTTCATGTATTTTTTCCTATGGTGCACGGTTTTTATGCGAAAAAATAAAACATCTTCTAGCGTATTTTTCATTTTTTAATACATTCTTAATAACTCTCCAAAATAATAATGTCAAAGTAGAACAATAACAGAAAATATTACTAAAAAGATTTTAACTAGGTGCAAAGCTACAAGCAATGTTCAAAATTACCTCCTTTAAAGTTGACAAAATAATTGTATATTCACCATTGGCGCCCGTACAGGTAATGGTCTGAATTTTTTAAAGAAAAAAATAGTACACCACTGAGAAACGTCAAATTAAAAATCATTTTTGAATTCCTCGTTCAATTTACGACACAAAATCATTCTTGTCTTTTTTCATATGCGGCGTCGTTTTTATACAAAAAAATAAAACTTCTTGACGCTTACAACTTATTCGAGGTAGATTACGACATATGCATAGAAACTTATTTCAAATATATTGTAAACGTCAAGATATTTTATTTTTTTGCATAAAAACGGCGCCTCATATGAAAAAAGACAAAAACGATTTTTGTCGTAAATTGAACGAGGAATTAAAAAATGATTTTTAATTTGACATATCCCAGTACCTTTTCTTGAAAACAATTTGGGACATTACCCGTACGCACGCCAATGGTGAATATTAAATTAGACGTACTCTATCACCTTTAAAGGAGGCAATTTTGAACACTTGTAGTCTTTCACATAGTTAAAATATTTTTAGAAATATTTTCTGTTATTGTTCTAGTTTGGCAGTATTATATTGGAGAGTTCTTGATGATGTATTTAGTTCAGAGAAATAAGGAAAAAAAGATCATGTGGGTGACACAACCCCCTCCAGGCCGAAACCAAATTTTTTGAGTACTATGGACATCTATAATAATAATCTATATGTTTCCTGCAGCCGGTTTTGATGATATACATAGTTATAAACAAATGAAGATCAAGAAACGATGAATTTTCGTTTTTTCGTCTATTACCAAAAAGTTAAGCAATTTAAACAAATTTGAGAGTAAAAAGCTCAAATATCCTATAAAAAACTTTAATATGGCGTTCGCAGAATATATCTATCCTTATTGGTTGCTTAGAAAATTGCAAAATAATTCATAAATTTTGAGTTTTTATAAATATTCATAACTTATGTAAAAATTAACATAGAACCTTCTTATTAAACAAAATGCTGAGACTTATGGTGCTTAAATCATACCCTAAATTTCAAAGCAACTTGTCAAATAGTTTAAAAGTTATTTAATTTGTTTATTTCAAATTAATTTTTTTTTGCAACACTATAAGTCAGAAAATGATCAAGTTACAGTAATACTTTGATAGTTTATGAAAGAAGAAAAGTTACAGTATTAATTTAATTTAAAAAAATGACAAAAAATAATTATAAATATTGCAAAATTATTTTCCAAGAACATGTGAATTAAAAAAAAAGGGGGGGATAACTTCGTCCCTAATTATCTTAGGAGTTGTTTTTGTTTCTAAATGTGTATAAAAATTCAGTCTCTCTAAATATGAAAAAATAATTTTTCTACAGGTAACGGTTAAAAAGTTATTCTAATTTTTTATAAGTAAGCAAAAAATTGACATGTTTTTGCAAAATAATTTTACACTGATTAAAATTAATTTTTGTCATTTATTTTTAATTAAGTTAATAGTATAAATGTTCTTCTTTCATAAACTGTCCGAAGTATTATTGTAACCTCATCATTTTCTGACATAGTGTTGCAAAAAAAATGAATTTGGGAAAAACAAATTAAATAACTTTTAAACTGTTTGACCACTTGCTTTGAAATTTAAAATATAATTTAAGTACAAGAAGTCTCAGCATTCCGTGTAATAAAAAGGTTCTAAGTTAATTTTTACATAAGTTATGAATATTTATAAAATCTCAAAATTTATGATTTATTTTGCAATTTTTTAAGCAACCAATAAGGTTAGACATATTCAGCGAACGCCATATTGAAGTTTTTTATACGATTTATGAGTTTCTTACACTCAAATTTGTTTAAAATGCTTAACTTTTTGGTAATCGACGAAAAAAGCGAAAAGTTACCGTTTTTGATCTTCATTTGTTTATAACTATGTATATCATCAAAATCGGCTGCAGGAAACATATAGGTTATTAATATAGATGGCCATACTATTCAAAAAATTTGGTTTCGGCCTGAAGGGGGATGTGTCACGAGAAAAATCTTATTTCTCTGGACTAATTACGAAATGAAAAATACGCGCGAAGATGTTTTATTTTTTTGCATAAAAACGGTGCACCATATGAGAAAAAGAGAGGAAAGATCCTTTATAATAAATTAAACGTGGAATACAAAAATAATTTTTAATTTGAAATATCTCAGTGGCGTACTATTTTTTTCTTTACAAAAATTCAGACAATTACCCGTAGCCAATGCGCCAATGATGAATATAAAATTGTTATTTGTTTCCAAGAAATGCGCAATAACTAAATCTTGAAACCCACCAAATTTTAGTTTTCATAGCTTAAAAGATCTTAAAGCAAAAAAAGTATTCGCAGTTTGAAAAAAAATTTCAACACCCCGTATTTTAGAAACGAAGCATTTTCGGACATATGTTTATAGAGCAAACTGTCATTATTTTTTTATGTAGAATTACCCCTTAAAGTTTTTCATACTTATTTACTAACACCAATATTTAATAGAAAATTTTTTAAATAAGTTAGTAAAATATTGGCGACAAAAAAAAATATAAAAAATTATCTATAAGTTAATTACAATAGTCTGCATAGCGCATCATGTTATCTCATTAATGAATATTCATCTGAAACTGTATCAGAAATCCATTGGTTTTGATGTTACGATTTCCAATCCGGAAATAATTTTCAAAAAATTTATAAATTAAGAAATTGTTAATTTATAGTTGACTTATTTGGCCTTGATATTGTAGGTACAGCCATATTTTGGATTACTGCTGGAAACTACAAGCACTGACAGCATACTTGAGAAATACGTTTAAAACTTAGTAGTATCAAAAAAAGTATTTAAACATAGAATTACTATAAATACAATGATAACTTTGGATAGTGAAATGATTGTAAAAAGTAACAGTAAAAGTAAGTTTTTGAGTACCTAGCTTTGGTATTATAGAGTAATAAGTAGGTCGATGGACAAGTACACAGCAAAATTACAATGAAACTGAAGGAAAAATTCTATAAAACTGCCAGTTATGGTGTAAACCAGCTATGATGTATGGGACTTATATTGGACAGTTATAAAGAAAGGAGCATAACTAATGCGTGGGCGGAAATGAGAATACGTAGAGCAAAAATGGCAAAAATAATAAAATTAAGAATATTAGAGGAAACTGCCATAAGACCATCCAATAATATAATATAGAACTTAATATTAGGCAGCTAAAATCAAAGAATAATAACGAATGCATGTCGCGGAAATAAAAATGAGGGAATGACAACAAAGGTTAAAATTAAGAATATTATCGGAATTCTAGGTGTCACCAATTTATTCACAGGATGAGAGAGGATAGGTTGACGTGGTTTGGGTATGTTCAATGTCGTGACGGTAATCATCTAAAACAAAAAATTCTTAGTCTTCGGAATCCTGGGAGAAGTAAGAGAGGAATATCAAAAATAACTGGGGGAAATGATTAGGAACATTTCGGTAAAATATATTGCGGTGGCGCCCAAAATCCCGACAGCCAAAATCCCGATGGCCAAAACACCGACACGCCAGAATCCCGACAGGCCAAAATCCCGACATACAACAATCCTCGCATAAGCAAAAATCCCGACAATTATATTTTGAATATTTATTGTTTTCTTTTCAAATGCAATACCAAATCATATTATAACGTATTGAAATTGAAAAATTAATTACTTACTAATAAGTACAGTACGGGTACTAATTATTATGTATTTTAAAAGATAGAATCATTAAACACTTCATTTTATAATATAAAAGTTATTAGACCAGGGCGCATCTGTAAAAATATTGGTACATTTGGACGTTGAGAGGTGACTAAAATTGTTTTGCAGAAATTGCTTGAAAATAAATCAAATAATAATATTTTAGTTATCCTCCCTCTCAAAAATGTCCGGAACATTGTTTAAATAATCAAAATGTCAAAAAATTAATGAAAAGTTCGATTTTTTTCTTGGTTTTTTGATTATAACTTTAAAAGTATTCATTTCCAAGAAAAGTTCTACTAACATAAAACTTGCGTAATTAAATTTTCTACAACATAGAATTGGTTAAAAATTTAAAAGATAGTCAACCTTGTTGAAAAATAGCAATAATTGTGAAAAAAACATACAAAAACAAGTATTCGCATTTTACGTTTTTCAACCATTTATGCTACACTTAGGACCTTAATATTTCACCCTGAAAAACTTTATGATACACTAAAACAATACTGTAAATTTCATTAAGATCGGTTTAATTAGGGGTACCATACGTCCGGATTTCGTCCGGACAGTCCGGATTTGAAAGACATGTCCGGATTGGCGTCCGGATATGAGAAAAGTCCGGATTTTTTCTTTACTAAAAAAATGGAAAACATTTGGGCTAGCGATGGGAAATTTCATTCTGCGCAGCATCTAGTTAAGTTATTTCGTTCTGTAATATTATTTTCTAGGTCTAAAGTATGTTAAAACATAGGTGTAAGATGTATATGTATTTTAAACTTTCAGAGATTTTCGATGTTGGTTGCATATTGTAGAGAAACAGATGTACTTTTAATTGTGCCATAATATGCATTTCGCATATATGAACAATGTAGAGGTAGCAACACAGTCAAATTTACATTTTAGATTTTCTACAACCCCTTGGACTACCCCTGTCCGGATTTGGCCTTAATAAATTATGGTAACCCTAGGTTTAATAGATTTTGCAAAATAAATTTTGCAATCCAGCTTTCGTAAAAAAAAATCATTTTTCAAAATGTTACAAGACTGAAAATAAAGCAGATACCAAGTTGAAATTTTTTTTTGCATAATAAAAGTGTACTGTACCTTGCATTTGCAATTTTGCAAGATTAAAATCGATTAACACCACGGCGTCAGGAATTTTTTTAAATAAACATTAATTATTGGTGCTACGCGCAGGACAGCGGATAGTTTGCTCTGATTGGGCATTCCAATGACCTTTGATAATGATTGATACATTTTAATTTTTATTACGTTTCGACATAAATAAATAAATGTGTTTATTGCAAAATAAAAACACATACTATATCCTTTGAAATAACACTTTTATTAGCAAAAACTTTCTTTGCTCATATATTTTAACTTAAATAATAAAAGTTTATTATTTTTAAGCATATGCAATTGTTTAAACAATATTTCACAAACAATAATAAAATTAGTTTGATTTTTGTGGAATTAAAATATTAAAATACAACAAAATACAGAGTAAGAAAATAATATATTACACAAAGATTGGAAGAAATTTTGGTGAAAATCACCTTGTGTGAATCGAACACCGCTGTCCTGCGCGTAGCACCAAAAATTATTGTTTATTTCAAAAATTTTCTGACGCCGTGGTAATTAATCGATTTTAATTTTGAAAATTGAAAATGAAAGGTACAGTACACTTCTACATGCAAAAAAATTTCAACTTGCTATCTGCTTTATTTTCAGTCCTGTAACATTCTGAAAAATGAATTTTTTTTGCGATGCCTGGATTGCAAAATTTATTTTGCAAAATCTATTGATCTTAATGAAATTTACATTATGGGTTGTTTTACTGTATCATAAAGTTCTTCTGTGTGAAATATGTAGGTCCTAAGTGTAGCATAAATGGTTGAAAAACGTAAAATGCGAATACTTGTTTTTGTATGGTTTTTTCGCAATTATTGCGATTTTGCAACTAGGGTGACTATTTTTTAAATTTTTAACCAATTCTATATTATAGGAAATTTAATTAAGCAACTTTTATGTCAGTACAACTTTTCTCGGAAATGACTAATTTTAAAGTTATAATAAAAAAACCAAGAACAAAATCAAATTTTTCCTTCAATTTTTGATATTTGGATTATTGAAACAATGTTCCGGACCTTTTTGAGAGGGAGGATAACTCAAATATTATTATTTGATTTATTTTCAAGCAATTTCTGCAAAAACAATTAAGTCACCTCTCAACGTCCATCTCAAAACATATGCGCCCTGGACTATATATTTACTGAAATGGAAGGTAGTAAGTGAATGATAATATCTATTATATGAAAGTAAACTTGAATTCGGGACTTGATTATACATATATTATTGGACTATATATTGGCAAAAAAAATAATTTAATTCATATACCCATGTTAGAAATTTTATTTAGAAAATTTTATATTCAATGATAAATACTTTTGTTCAGTAACAAAAAATAAAAAACAGATGGCCATAAACAAAAAACCAGAAATAAATGTAATTATATGTTAAAAAGGAACTTATCAAACCTGTCGGGATTCTGGCGTGTCGAGATTTTGGCCTGTCGCGACTCTGGCCTGTCGGTATTTTGGCCGTCGGGATTTTGGCTGTCGGGATTTTGACTGTCGGGATTTTGGGGTAGACTCAATGTATTGATATTGGTATGAGCCAAGATAGACGTGCAGAAATGCAATTATGGAAGTTATTTACCCCGCATAGAGATAAATGCAAAAAGAATAATGTTGATACGTCATCTTCATATACTTTTCTTCCAGTTGTTTCTTTTTATAATGATCTGTAGCAACACATAACAGTCTCCAATCCTGTCGTGGCTCATATAGTGCAATTTGCTTATTACATATGTATTCAAAACCTCGTTCTCATCTTTGAGTGTTTTCAAAACCTCGTTGTTTAAGCTTTATCCACGCAGCATAATAAGTTGAAAACATATTATGCAACATACGATGTTGAAAATATCCTTGTAAGTATCTCAATCGCCTCCATTCAGTTGCTAATGTCCTTTTTTAGCGTCCATATCTGCATTAAATACATAATATATACTTTACAAGATAAATAATTTAATTGATTTCTGTAACATAAAGTCAAAATTGAATTGTACATTTTGAATTAACTTGACTTAAGCTTTCATTTCATATTTTTTGTTTTTTTTTTAAATCGATGTCCATCATATTGAAAAACGCTAAGGCTGGCTTTTTCGGCATGTTTAATTGTGTATTGCATGTTATGCTTAAAATAAGCATTTTACGAAAAAAAAAATCCTAGGAATAACTTTTATCTTGAAATGATCCAAATTATCAAAAAAGTGATTCCGAAACGAAAATGGCAATTGTTTAAAATTTGTTTCAAAATTTGTTATAAATAAATAGGTTCCCGTGAAAAACTTTCGGCAAATTTTTACACTTAGCATATTGGCATCTTACTGTATCGATTAAAATGTTTCAATTTGTGGGTACTCAAGACAAATAAGATTTTTCTCGTGACACATCCCCCTCCAGGCCGAAACCAAATTTTTTGAGTAGTATGGACATCTATATTTATAACCTTGATGTTTCCTGCAGCCGATTTTGATGATATACATAGTTATTATAAACAAATGAAGATCAAAAAACGGTAAATTTTCGCTTTTTTCGTCTATAACCAAAAAGTTCAGCATTTTAAACAAATTTGAGAGTAAGAAACTCATAAATCGTCTAAAAGATTTTAATGTGGCGTTCGCTGAATATGTCTGTCCTTATTGGTTGCTTAGAAAATTGCAAAATAATTCATAAATTTTGAGTTTGTATAAATATTCATAACTTATGTAAAAATTAACTTAGAACCATCTTATTACACGAATTGCTGAGACTTCTGGTGCTTAAATTATATTTTAAATTTCCAAGCAATTGGTCAAATAATTTAAAAGTTATTTAATTTGTTTATCCCAAATTAATTTTTTTTGCAACACTATAAGTCAGAAAATTATGAGGTTACAGTAAGACTTCTAACGGTTTAAGGAAGAAGAACATTTATACTATTGACTTCATTTAAGAAAATGACAAAAAGTAGTTTTAAGCAGTGTAAAATTATTTTGCAAAAACACGTCGATTTTTTGCTTACTTAAAAACAATTAGAATAACTTTTTAACCGTTACCCGTAGAAAAATTATTTTTTCATATTTGGAAAGACTGAATTTTTGTACACGTTTAGAAAGAAAAACAATTGTCCTAGGACAATTAGGAACGAAGTTAGCCCCCCCCCCCCTTTTTTTAATTCACATGTTTTTGCAAAATAATTTTGCAGTATTTAGAATTATTTTTTGTCATTTTTTTAAATAAATTAATAATATAAATATTCTTCTTTCATAAACTATCCAAAGTATGAGTGTAACTTCATCATTTTCTGACTTCTAGCGTTTTAAACTATTTGACCAATTGCTTTGAAATTTAGGGTATGATTTAAGCACCAGAAGTCTCAGCATTCCGTGTAATAAGAACGTTCTAAGTTAATTTTTACATAAGTTATGAATATTTATAAAAACTCAAAATGTATGATTTATTTTGCCATTTTCCAAGCAACCAATAAGGATAGACTTATTCAGCGAACGCCATATTGAAGTTTTCTATAAGATTTATGAGTTTCTCACTCTCAACGTTTAAAATACTTAATTTTTTGTTTGTAGACGAAAAAAGCGAACATTTACCGTTTTTTGATTTTCATTTTTTTATAACTATGTATATCATCAAAATCGGCTGCAGGAAACATATAGGTTATTACTATAGATATCCATACTACTCAAAAAATTTTGTCTCGGCCTGGAGGAGGTTTTGCCACCAACACGATATTTTTTACCTTATTTCTCTGAACTAGGGTATGATATATACTTTTTCGACAAAAGTCACCCGCCAATGCGTTTAACCCAAGAAAGTTTTGCTCAAACAAATAAAATCTTTGAAAACTTCGAATGTGTATTGGAAAAAACCTGTTTTTCTATCAAAACTGACTGAAGTGCACAAACTTTTCTTTAACAACATTATTTTCAGTCACATGCTAGAATATTGTTGATACTTGTGATTTCATACCAACGTGAAGTTTAGTTTCCTTGGATGTTTACATGTTTCGTTTATGTTTCTTTATTGAGCAAAATTAAGGAGCATAAAAATACACACAACATTCAATACTTCTTTATCTGGTACAAATCTGACTGAAAGTATTCTACCACTCGTCACTATGTATAACTTTTACATTATCTCTCACTTCATAGTCCATGTGGTGAGACCGCTCCCGTCTGAAAAACATTTCTAATTCGGTTTCTCTACGGATTCATATTCAAATCCTTTAAACAAATCTGAAGGGTGCCGGACGGAATTTTTGGGCAAAAATTGTTTAAACAATTTTTTTAAACAAATACATAAGATCACCTTTTATTGCTCCAAATGATATATTTTTAGGTTTTTTGGGTCATTCTAAACAAGAAAATTATCCTGTATCGAGTTATAGGCGATTTAAAATCTAAAAAATGCGAAAATACGCATTTTCGAAGCTTAAAAACTCATGTTTATATTAGTATTTTTAAGGGTGCCAATAACTTGAATTAAATTATGAACATTCCTTTTTAAGATTTCGAAGAGTGATTGGGTCTAACTTCAATTTAGACCGTAGTTGTTTAATTGTTAATTATGTGTGTCCATCCGTTTTTTTTTGCCGGTGCGGCGCGCACTATTTTCAAAAATCTTCTATTTTCCTCCAAAAAATATGTTTTCTAGATTTTTTGGGACATTCTAAATAAAATAAGTTTCTTGACATATTTCTCAATAGTTAATAGTTAAAGTTATAAGCGATCTAAAATACGAAAACTAAAAAAAAATACACATTTTCACATTTTGCGACAGTAGGCCAACAACATAAAGCTGCTTGTTCTGGACATTGAAGTAAAAAGGGAAGCTAAGCCAAAATATCGGAGAGGGCCACAAAAAATCAAGTGGTGGATGCTAAAAGATGAGAAGAAAGGCCTATTCAGGCCTTCAGTAGTATTAGAGAGACTGCTATTGAAATACTTGGGAAAACATCAGGAAAAAAGTTTGAGGAAAAAAGACTTGGTGGTGGTCAAACGAAGTACAAGGGAAAATAAAAGGGAAGATAAAAGGACACAGATCTTCAAAACTATATGGTCGCGAAAAAGGAGGCAAAAGTAGAAGTAGCAAAAGCCAAAGCATAAGTGTATTCAAACCTATACGATCAACTTGATATTAGGGAAGGCGAAACAAAAAGGATATATGTATAAAATAGCCAAACAGAGCAAAGAAAGCAAAAGATTTTAATCAGATCAGATGTATCCGAGATGAAAATAATAAAATACTTATTCACGAAAAGGATGTCAAAAAGAGATGGGGAAAGTACTTTGACAGCTTACTAAATGAAGAATTTGACAGGCAGCCTGTAGAGTCAACGGAGACAGTAGCAGCAATGATCACCAAAATAACAAACGAGGAAGTGGCTCAAGCTCTTCAAAAAATAAAGAAAGAAAAAGCGGTAGGACCAGATGATATTCCTGGGGAAGTATGGAGAGCATTGGGAGAGACAGGAACAAGGTGGCTAGTAGGTTTATTTAATAGAATTATGGAAGTTGGACAAATGCCAGACGAATGGAAGAAGCAGTATACTAGTTCTTCTTCTTCAAGTGCCGTCTCCTAATCGGAGGTTGGATATCATCATCACTATCTTTACTCTATCCACCGCTGCTCTAAAGAGTTCTATAGAACTGCATCTAAACCAGTCCCTTAAATTCTTTAACCATGACACTCTCCTTCTTCCTACACTCCTTCCGCCTCTTATCTTTCCCTGTATTATCAGTCTTAGCATTTCATATCGCGGTCCCCTCATTACGTGTCCCAGATATTGTAACTTTCTTATTTTTATTGTGTTTATTATTTCGCATTCTTTACCCATTTCTCGCAGTACTTCCGTGTTCGTTTTCCTCTGTGTCCATGCTATTCTAAGCATTCTTCTGTAACACCACATTTCAAATGACTGTAGCTTATTTATGTGTTCTTGCTTTAATGTCCAGCTTTCAAGTCCATATTGTAGTATCGAGAACACATAGCATCTCAAAGCTCTTGCTCTCAGTTCTAAGCTAAGGTCTTTGTTGCAGAGAACTGTTTTCATTTTTACAAACGCATTTCTTGCTATTTCTATCCTGGTCCTTATTTCTGTTGTTTGATCATTTTTCTCTGAAATCCAGGTTCCTAGGTATTTGTATTTATCAACCCTTTCTATCGGTACATTTCCCAAATATATGCTTGTTTGTATGTTTGTTTTCTTAGTTATTATCATGTATTTGGTCTTTTTTATATTCATTTTTAGTCCATATTCCTTACAGAAATTGTTTGTTTTGTTCAGTAGTAGTTGGAGTTGTTCAGCCGAGCTTGCTATAATCACGGTGTCATCTGCATATCTTATGTTGTTAATAGATCTTCCGTTAATTATTATTCCTTCACTTTGAGATAGCAATGCTTCTTCAAAAATGGCTTCACTATATGCATTAAAGAGTAATGGAGACATAATACATCCCTGCCGAACTCCTCTCCTCATTTCAATTTCTGGACTGGGTTCGTTATTTATTACAATTTGTGCTCTTTGATTCCAGTAAAGGTTTGTTATTATTCGTAAGTCCCTTTTGTCTATGTTTTTTGTCTTTAGAATTTGGACTAATTTTTCATGTCTTACTTTGTCAAAAGCCTTCTCAAAATCAACGTAACAAACATGCACATCCACATTCATGTCCATGCATCTTTGAGCTAACACATTAAAAGCAAATAACGCCTCTCTGGTTCCTAGTCCGTTTCTGAACCCAAACTGACTATCATCTATTCCTTCTTCTAGTTTTTTGTTTATACGACCATGTATTATTTTCAAGAATAATTTGAGAATGTGACTTATTAATGATATTGTTCTGTATTCACTGCAATCTTTAGCGTTTGTATTTTTAGGGATAGCACAAAAGGTTGAGAGTAACCATTGTTTTGGTATGTTTCCTGTTTTGTACACTGTGTTAAACAAGTCTACGATAATCATTCTAAGGTTTCATTATTTATACATTTTAAGCTTTCTACTGGGATTTGGTCTGGACCTACTGCTTTACCATTTTTGCTGTTTTTTAATGCCGATTTAATTTCTTCTTTTAATATCTTCAAAACCGTATCATCTTCTACTTCGACTTCCATCTGCTCTGTTCTATTGTCTTTGAACAATTCATTTATGTATTCTGTCCATCTCTTTAATTTTTCGTTAGTACTCAACACAAGTTTCCCATCTGTATCTTTTAGTATTCCCGGTTTTCTTTTTCTGTTGATCTGCGTTAATTCCTTAATTTTTTTATGTGTGTTAAAATTATCATGTCTTTTCTGGTGTTCTTCTATTTCTGCGCATTGTTCTTTTAACCACTGTTCTTTAGCCTGTTTAATTTTGGATTTTATTTGTTTATCCACATTTTTGTACATCTGATTATCTTTGTTTTTATGCTGACGTCTTTCTTCCATTAAATCTAAGATTTCCTCCGTCATCCATTGTTTCTTTTTGTATCTGATTGGTGTAAGAATTTCTTTTTGACATTTATCTATTTCTGTCTTTATTAATAACCATTTTGTCTCTGTTTCAGTATTTTGCTGGATTTGTTCTTTAACATTCATTAAACGGTTATTAATTTCATCTGTCAGGCGTTGTTTTATGAGTGGGTTTCTTAGTTTACTTGTATCGATTTTTACATCTGTTGTTCTGCGTTTTATTATTTTCATTTTGAGCCTAATTTTGGTCACTACTGGATTGTGATCTGATCCTATGTCGGCACCTGGATAGGTTTTTGAAGATATAATTGCGTTCTTGTATCTTTGTCTAATCAATACATAATCTATTTGGTTTCTTACAATTCTCCCTTCTTGATCTGCTGGTGACTTCCAGGTATATAGTCTTCTCTTTGGCATAGTATACTAGTACCTGTCTACAAAAACAAGGGAGATATAAAACAATGTACAAACTACAGGGCTATAAAAATGCTTAGCCACACCATGAAAATATGGAAAAGAGTAATTGATAGACGGATACGTGAAGAGACCGAAATATCCGAGAATCAATTTGGCTTTATGCAGGGCAGATCAACAACAGATTCAATTTTCATTATAAGGCAGTTGATGGAAAAATACAGGAGTAAAGAAACAAACGCTCATATGGTATTCATTGATCTTAAGAAAGCATATGATAGAGTTCCTCGAGAGATTCTGTGGTGGGCACTCAATAAGAAAGGAGTCCCTGGGGAATATGTAAAGATTGTGAGGGATGTGTAATAGGGAGTAACGACTAGTGTTAGGACAGGTGTGGGAGAGACTGATAAATTTCATGTGAAAGTAAGATGCAACAAGGCTCGGTGCTTAGTTCGTATTTATTCTCATTAGTTTTGGACCAGATAACAACGAAACTACAGGGTAACATTCCATGGTGCTTAATGTATGCTGATGATGTCGTGTTAGTAGGAAATAGTGAAAGAGACTTAGAACAAAAATTGGAACAGTGGAGACAAGCTCTGGAGAAAAAAAGGTTTAAAACTTAGTACTACAAAAACAGAGTATTTGGAATGTTCATTTAAAGATGGAGTTGCTACAAATAAAATGGTATTTTTGGATGGTGAACTGATTGTAAAAAGCAATAGTTTTAAGTACCTGGGATCGGTGTTACAGAGTAATGGAGACATAGATGGAGATGCATGCAGTAGAATTAGGGCTGGATAAGTGGAAGGAAGTGAGTGGTGTGCTGTGTGAGAGAAAAATTCCAATGAAGTTGAAGGGAAAATTCTATAAAACAGCCATAAGACCAGCTATGATGTGCGGAACTGAATGTTGGGCAGTGAAAAGGGCATACGTGTGGCACCAATTGATGCCAAAATGAGAGAGCATAGGTTGAAATGGTTTGGTCATGTTCAACGTCGAGACGCGAATCACCCAATACGAAGAATTGCTGAAGTGCAGATTTCTGGAAGGAGTAGGAGAGGAAGACCAAAGAAGACGTGGGGCGGAGACGATTAGGCAGGACATGTTGGTAAAGTGGATTAATATTGATATGACCCAAGATAGAATTGTATGGAGAAATGCAATTAGGGAAGCCGACCCCGCATAGGGATAAGGCAAAGAGAATGATGATGATGATTTTCGCATATTTAATTGCTTATAACTTTAAAACTAGTAACTTTTGCGAAAAATGTCAAGAAACCTATTTTATTTAGAATGTCCCAAAGAATCTAGAAAAAATATTTTTCGCCGGAAAATAGGAGATTTTGAAATAGAGCGCGCCGCACCGGCCAAAAAATCGGATGGACATACATAATTAACAATTAAAAAACTACGGTCCAAATTGAAGTTAGACCCGATCACTCTCCGGAATCTTGAAAAGGACTGTCTAAACTTTAATCCAAGTTATTGGAACCCTTAAAAATATTAATTGAAATATGAGTTTTTAAGCCGCGAAAATGCGTATTTTCGCATTTTTTAGATTTTAAATCGCCTAAAACTCGAAAACTGTCAATTTTTGAGAAAAATTGCAAGACAGCTTTCTTATTTAGAATGACCCAAAAAATCTAAAAATATATTTTTTGGAGCAATAAAAGGTGATGTTATGTATGTGTTTAAAAAAATTGTTTAAACAATTTCTGCCCAAAAATTCCGTTCGGCACCCTTCAGATTTGTTTAAGGGGACATTTTTGAATATGAATCCGCAGAGAAACCGAATTAGAAATGTTTTTCAGACGGGAGCGGTCTCACCACATGGACTATCACTATCAGCAATTATTGCCAACTACATTGTAGCATTGTTCTTTTCATGTTCCTATCCGTAACTAATGTTGGCGATCTTTATGGTAATCTTCTGGTTCTGAGATTCTTTAACCAGGATGTGATTTTCTTCCTGGACCTGGTTTACTAAATAATTTTTCCTGCAGAATGGCTTGTAGGTGGGCATATCTGGACCCATCTCGCATAATGTGTCCGAAGTAGACTAACTTTCTCCATTTAATGGTGGCTGGTACTTTTCGGTTCTTCTTCATACTTCTGACGACCTCGTCATTTGTGACCCGGTCAGTCCACGAGATTTCAGTCAGTCCACAAGTACTTTCCGATATAGCCACATTTAAAATGCTTCCAATTTTATGCACATATCTTTGTTCAAGATCCACGATTCAGTGTTATAAAAAAGCACAGAGAAGACATAACATCGTATCATTCCTACTTTTGGTTGTGGCTCTTGAAGAAGGCCACTATCCGGCTGAAAGTGGATCTACCTTTGCTGATGCGTGATCTTATCTCTTGGTTGTTGGTCCATTCTTCATTTATTATGATGCCGATGTAGTTGTAGTGCGTCACTATTTCCACAGGGAATTGGTTGATGTAGAGTTGGCCTTCTGGTATCTTTTTCTTGCTAATGATCATAAGCTTTGCTTTTTTAACGTTTATATTGAGTTCGTATTTTTAACCGTAATGCATGATTTTGTTCATAGGGACTTGTAGGTCTTCTTCTTTTTCTTCTGCGGCACTACAGCCCAAATTGAGCCTTGGCCTCCTTTATTTTTTTCCTCCACCCTTGCTTGTCTGAGGCTGCTCTTCTCCATACACGGACTCCTAAAAGGGCTTGTGCGTCGTTGTTTGCTGTGTCTTCCCAGCGCTTTCTTGGCTTTCCAACCGGTCTTCCGGTTGTGGGTATCCTCTCCCATTCTTATCACATGTCCGGCCCATTGCAATCTTTGTATTCTAATGAAGTCTGACAGGGGTGCTTCCTTATAAAATTGATAAAGTTCGTTGTTGTATCGACTTTTGAAGATTCCGTTTTCCCTCACAGGTCCTAGTATTCTCCTCAGTACTTTCCTTTCGAATGTGTCGAGTTTGTTTTTGGATGTTTCTTTCAGGACGCAGGCTTCACTGCCATAGCATGTTATTGGTCGAATTAAAGTTTTATAGATTCTCACCTTTGTATTTCAGTGGACACTTTTAGACCGAAATATATGGGAGAGGGTAAAATAAGCTCTGTTTGCCTGCGTTATTCTCTTCCGTATTTCTCCATCTTCTGATCCGTCGGCATATATTACTACTCCCAGGTAAATATTATTGAACCGTTCGGTTGGTCAGTAGGTTTCCTCGTCCAGTTTGCATTTACCTAACCGCATACTCCAGTGCCAGGTTAAACAATGTTGGGGCCAGCGCATCTACCTGCTTTAGACCCTGCGAAATTTTGAAAAAATCTGTCCGGTAGTTTTGTATTCGTCCACGTGCATGAGTTTCATCCATTGTGGCTTTAATGAGTCTTATTAGCTTGTGTGGTATTGCCAATTCAGCCAATATATAGTATAGTTTGTTCCTTTTGACTGAGTCGTATGTCCGTTTGAAGTCTACAAACACGTTGTGAACATCAATATCGTGTTCCCATGATTTGCTTAAGATCTGTTTGACTGTAAATATTTGATCCAGTGTCGATCTTCCCCGTCGGAAGCCCGTCTGATACTCTCCAATAATATTTTCTGCTAGTGGTGGGATTCGCTGGTTTATAATATACGTGAAGACTTTATATGCTGTACATAGTATAGAGATTCCACGGTAGTTTTTGCACTGGAGTTTGTCTCCTTTTTTATAGATCGGGCATACTATACTTTTTTTCCACTCGTTGGGTATTTTCTCTTCTTGTCATATGTCTTTGATGAGCGCGTGGATGTGACTTGCTAGGTGGTCGCCACCTACCTTATACAGTTCTGCTGGTATTTCGTCAACCCTCGGAGCTTTATTGTTTTTCTGAGCCTGAATAGCTTCGAGAACTTCCTCTATAGTTGGAGCTTCTACTCCATCATCTACTTCATTCTCTTCTACGTAGTTCATACCCATTTCATCTTCCATGTCTACTTGTGTTCCAAGTAGGTTCTGAAAATAATGCTTTCAGGTTTCTGTGACTTTCTGTTGGTCACTGATTATTTGCCCACTTTCATCTTTACATATACTTGTTTGATGTTTATACCCACTTCTTGTCTTTTTTAGGTATTCGTATGCCCCTCTAATTTCGTTGTTTTGGAAATGTTCTTCCATTTTTTCAATTTTTCTATTTTCATAGGCTCTCTTTTTCTTTCTACATATTTTGTCTGCTTTCCGTCTTGCGACTTTAAATAATGTTCGTCTTTCCCGTGTTCTTCTTGTTATGTAGGTACATTTTAGGCCTTGTAGGTTGTCCGAAAATACTATGGTGTCATCTGCATACCTGATGCTGTCTAGCCGGTACCCAGTTAGGAGAATACTTGTTTCAGTTGCTAGTGTTACTTTTTCCTAAATTCCACAATTTGTAGCCTTCACCTAGATATTTCGCACTAGTCTCTTACTTGCAAGCAATTTGCACTCTCCTTCTTTAACCTTATCTACCGACTTACCGACTCTATAAAAAACTTTTTTTTTGTGTTGTGATTCTGGCCTTGGTTTATAACCTTTAGCCACGTAATTAAATATAAAATTATTATTCATTCATAAGTACAAAATTGTCCAGTATACACTTAAAAATAAAGAATAATAAAAAATAAAGTTTACAAATAACAATGTCTACTTACTATGTTAATAAATACAACAACTATGCTAATTTTTTTTCTCTTTTTTTTTTCACTACGGTAGGAACTAAATTCGATTCATCCTCGCGGAGATTTAGAACCTCTTAGTGATTTTTTTATTTATTTATTTATTTTTTATTTTTTTTATATATTTTTTTTATTATTATTTTTTTTAAATCTTTTTTTTTATTTTTTTTAACTTTTTTTATCTATATGTATATATATATTTTTTTTCGAACATACATAGGTTACAAAATAATATACTTAATTAATTACAAGAAACCTATCCATTCAAACGATTAGTTTTACATCCACACTTTTAATTTAATTTTTTGAAGAAATGTCATAATTAGTTTAAAAATTTTAATGTTGTCTTCACTTATTAGTACATTTAAGTCTAGGGGAGTAGTTAAACCTGCTTTCAGCAATTCTTGTAGCAGCCACATACTTGAATTGAGATGTAAGGGACAGTTAAAAAATATGTGATTTAGATTAGCTATGCTAGTTCCACAGTCACATCTGCCTGTTGGGAGAACTCCGATTTTATGTAGATGCTTCGGAAAACATCCATGATCTACTTTTAATCTTAGGATGGTCGACACTGTATTTCTACTCAGTGCAACAACTTTGTAAAATTGTTTAACAGCTACTGTTGGTTGTAATTTAAACAAATTAGGGCCTGTACTTTCACCGAACTGAATCCAACGTCTATCCCATTTACATTTAATATGCTGTTTATTATATGCAAAATGATCACATGTGTTAAGTTCTTCAATCAATATATGAAGGTGCTTTAGTGGATTTTTAGCTATTGAATCCGCAATACTATTACCCAATATGTCTGAATGTCCCCTAACCCACACAAATTTAACACTATATATTGAAGCTGATAATTTTAGTAATTGTTGCAATATTTTTAATATAAATATATTGCTGTTAATTGTGACTTTAAAGTTTTGTAATGCATTTAATACTCATAGTGAATCACTGCACACAACAATTTTGTTCCATTGTTTCTCACAACACCATTCAAGAGCTTTATATATAGCACATGCTTCGGCGGAAAAAATGCTGGATTGATTATTTAGGGTAAATGCTTTTTTTAAATTTATTTTTGGTACAAAGTAAGCACTTGTTATACAGTTTACTGATTTTGACCCATCTGTATAGATCGTAGTGTAATCTGAATAATTACTTAAGATTTCCTTGAGAGTATTATGACAAAATTCAGTTTGGTATTTAGGAATAATAATATTTGTAGATAGAACGCTTGTTAAGTGTGGTATATCCAATGATTCCCAAATAAGGTAGCAAGGAGAGTTTTAAATTAAGTTCATGGCAAGTTACAAATGCTGTCACTAGTAGTGGAGAATTATTTTTTGCAAAGTGTGTAAATGTTAAATCAGCTGTATTTAATTGACTAATTATTTTTGCATTATACGTGCAGCGATAATGTTGGATTAGGAAATATTTGCTTACCAAATATTCTGTACGTAATGAGAGTGGGTTTTCAGAGGCTAGAACCAGGGTAGGTTCATTTGGAGTGCTTTTCATCAACCCTAACACATTTTTCAAAGCTTTCAATTGGATTCTATCAAGTTTACGTAAATTACTTATGCTCGCTGATCTATACACCAAACACCCGTAATCTATAATAGATCTAATATAGGCTCGATAAAAACTCAATCCAGTAGTTTAGTCTGCACCCCACGATCTCTTACAAAGCATTTTAAGTAAATTAATACCTTTTTCACAGCGACTAATTGTGTAGTTAATATGTTGAGTCCAAAGCAGTTTTCTGTCAAGTATGACACCAAGGTATTTCAATTCCGAAACAATTGGAATATTATTGCCCTGTAAGCATACTGTGCAATCTCTAATAGAGTGTTTTCTAGAAAAGAATACTACGGCACACTTTTGGTACGAAATAGTGAAGCCATTTAACCAAGTCCAGCTATAAAAAACTTGTAAACTTGTAAAATTTCCAAGATCCCGAGACTAAATGACTGCAGTAACGAGTAAAAATATAGATATACAAACTTCGATATCGGATAATTGTGCCGATTTTACCCGCGGTGCTTAGTTAAGGACACAGTTGTGCCGTACCCAATTCGGATGGTGCCTAATTCCTGCGTATGATTGTGTCGTTCCTGTGGTGACTTAATATTTTAATGCCCAATTTATGTGACTGTACCGCTGCACTTTAATGCGTTAATAGATGAAATAGGTTAGGCATATAATTACAATTGGGATTTAATACACAGTGGGTTCATAAGGTGTGGAAACGGTCTATTATCTCATGACTTAATTATTTTCAGAGTTAAAGCTCTGAGAGTTCGATTTTTATCTTTAAAATTATGATTTTTTGATGTATATATCATAATAGTGACGTCATCTATTTGGGCGTGATGACGTCACCAATGATTTTTTAAAATGGGAATAGGGGTCATGTGGTAGCTCATTTTAAATATTATTTAATTATCTATTCAGTAATATAAACATTAACATCTTTTAAAAATCCACGAGGAAAAAAATTTTCCTGTAGTTAGCTGTACCGGGTGGTGAATTGGAAAACGGGCCATAGCAAATTCAATGTAAAATTCTAAATTGTTGAATTCCTGCCTCCCTAATTATTTTACATTAAAAGTCATGAGAAACTATTTGTAGCGGATTAAAATCTGTATTAAAAACAAAAGTTAAAATTGTTCTACGATTTAAACAGAGTCCAAAATTTAAAAAAATAGAATACATTTGCCATACCTAAGTAAGTGCGTAAAAGTAAGGCCACACGTTACTATTTCTGACAGTACGCAAATTATTACTACTATACTACTTTCTCTTCAACTGAGGACATCTTTTCGACTTTATTGTTTTTAAACAATAAAACCGATAAAATAGAAAAACTGACAGTTCAAAATATTGTTAATATAATAATTTCATTGTGACCGAAGGCAACCATATACACATTCTTTCACTGTGTTTGGCCTAAATTTGGCAAATACTTTGATGAAATTTATTATATTTTACAAAATTTTGGAATGCGTTTAATTCGTAGAACAATTTTAACAATTGTTTTCAATAAAGATTTCAATCCTCTACAAATAGTTTTTCATGTCTTTTGATGTAGGAAAGCAGGAATTCAACAGTTTAGAATTTTACATTGAGTTTACTATGGCCCGTTTTCCAATTCACCACTCTGTATATCATTTATTACAAAAAACCATAAAATCCTTTATAAAAGGTATATTTGTTAAAATCCCTATACAGGGCTACATCACAGAACAGAACTAGTTTTCAATCGGTTGACCGATCATCATCAGTGTTTGCCTAAAATGTGTATAACCTGATAAAATAATGCAAAGTATTTAAAATTTTGACTACGATCTTAAAATTTATAGGTTATACTCACTTGCTAACATGCTAACCACCAAAGTAAAAAATATTTGGCAAAATCCCTTTACAATTAATCCTTCATAGGAACATAAAAATAAGATGTGAATTTAAACAAGGATGTTTAAAATAATCAATGTTTCATGTTCTAGGTACCATTGAGCTCGTATTTAACTTGTTCACATCATGACTGTATGGTAGCAAGTGGCTCTGATAGCGGAAATTCTGAATGATGACATGACAGAAATGACAGTTCCACAGGTAGTTAAAATTTTTCTGCTAGTTTTGTCAAATTTATTGTAAAGTATGTTAAATTACGAACAATAAAAACAGTCGCTCCCCCTGTGGTAAATATTCTGTTAAAATTAAACCAAACTTGATGTAATAGTTAGAATGTTTGCAATGAAAGAGATAGGCAAACCACATTACACGTTAGATCTAAAACTTGATCAACGTTATTAAGCCCTCTTATGTGAACATCTAGGGTTTAGAAAAGCAATTTTATGTTGATTTTAAGATATCGATTTTATTCGAATGGTTGGAAGTTGTTAGAGTATGTGGAAGTTCAATAAAAGATCACAATGGGTGTAACAGAGGTGTTAAATTGTCTCATAATCTGGAAGGGATGTATAAGGCAAGCTCAGATTCATGCGATTAATTCCCAAGGGCCCTGCAGGCTACTCAGAACTCTAAGAATTCGACAAAACAAACCGTCATATGATATAGTTAACCATGGGGGAGAGGGTGGAATGTAAGAGGTTTATGAGATTATAATGAAAATGTGACATGAACGGGACCCAGAAAGAGTAGTGAGACTATTAGATTTAGTTATATTATGAATAGATGGGGTGAACCACCACATTTTTTGGCCACCCTGTATAAATAATAATGTTAAAGTTTCTATTACTGAACAGAGAATTGAATCACTTTTCAAATGAGCTACCACACGACCTTTATTCCTATTTAAAAAAATCATAGATGACGTCATCACGCCCAAATCGATGACTATTATGGGATATACGTCAAAAATCATCATTTAAAAATAAAACTTGACCTATCAGAGCTTTAACTCTGAAAATAATCAAGTCATGAGATAGACCGTTCTACACTGTATGAACACATTGTATAAGAATTTATTTCAAGAACACACACTTACAATGTAATACACACTTACAATGTACCTGCTATAAAATGGTCTCGATAAAGGGTTTTTATTTGGTCACAATTATACTAGATATACGTCCGATAAAGGGTTTTTTATTTGGTCACAATTATACTAGATATACGTCCTTAAGTGTATAGTATGTCATACTTTGTCATACTAAAGGGTTTTTTATTTGGTCACAATTATACTAGATATACGTCCTTAAGTGTATAGTATGTCATACTATACACTTAAGGACGTATATCTAGTATAATTTTGACCAAATAAAAAACCCTTTATCGAGACCATATTATAGCAGGTACCATAGGCACAATCATCCCCTGCCACGGACATCACTTTTATGGAATATTAATTCGTGAATTTACCATTTTCTCATTGTTATACACAAGCTTAATTCAGTTTTATTTCAGTCTGTTAGTCACCAAAGAAGATTAGTTTTAAAACTTTAAAATGGTCAACCCTGTAGTTGGCTGTATACCTTCGTTAAAACAACGTAGACTGAAGTAAACACTTCTGTTGTATGTAGGTATATTAATTTATTAAAATTCTTAAAATTTATCCACAAGGGAGTGGAACTACAAAACGTTTTCGGTCAAACTGACCATCATCAGTGTAAAAGTCCAGTGTACAAGTAATTGAAACTAGCCACTTCAATAGGTGTAAAAACCTCTAAATAACATTATTGCTACATTATAAGCTGTATAATAATCGACATTAACTCGATGTCTTAAGATTATATAAATATCACATGTGGATGTATGTCATCCTTGCTCGGAAATTGCACAAGTTTGTTGTGATCAGGTGAGAGGTTAACAACCAACTCTCAAGATTAATTTTCTTTATCCATATCCACAGCTCAACCACACGTACATTATATTGGACGTGCATATGAAAAAGAAAATTTCTCTGGTTGCTCCAACCTGATGGAACTTTGAATGTCAGATTGTGCCAACAGTAAAGGAACATAAACAAGATTTGTCAGCGCTTTTCCGGACAATTGTTGAAAATCAAAATCAGGCTTGGGATCAAAAAACCGTTATGTTTGCTCGAGGTCTTTATTGGATTTTCTGCGATATTTTATATTGTCAGAGTTTGTTTAAAGGACTTCAAACAAAAATTTCAGACGATAATTTATTGCGTCTGGAAATAAGTTGCTGAATATTAATCGTACATTCAGAACATGAGAGACAAACTGGGTAAATTTTGGAACTTAAAAAAAAATACAATTCTTGAAAAAAATGGTAGATATTATAAGGATATAATATAAAATTTTAGTAATTTTACCTGTCGCCATGCTACGGTGGATATAATCAATTGCCCCTACAGTCACTTAGTCCATATGGTGAGACCGCTCCCGTCTGAAAAAAATTCGGATTCGGTTTCTTTGTGGATTCCTATTCAAAAATGTCCCCTTTAAACAAATCGGAAGGGTGCCGAGCGGAATTTTTGGGAAGAAATTGTTTAAACCATTTTTGTAAACAAATACAAAAGATCACGTTTTTTGCTCTGAAATATATATTTTTAGGTTTTTTGGATCATTCTAAACAAGAAAGGTATCTTGTATTTATTTTCAAAATTGATAGTTTTCGAGTTATAAGCGACTTCAAATCTGAAAAATGCGAAAATACGCATTGTCGAGGCTTAAAAACTCATATTTAAATTATTATTTTTGAGGTTGCCATATACTTAATTTGAAGGTTAAACATTCAGTTTTAAGATTCTGAAGAGTGATCGTCTAGCTTTAATTTACACCGTTGTTTTTTAATTGTTAAATATGCATGTTAATCAGATTTTTTTCCCGGTGTGACACGCTCTATTTCAAAAATCTCCTATCTTTCTCCGAAAAAAAATTTTTCTTGATTGTTTGGGATATTCTAAATAAAAAAGCTTGTTGACATTTTTCTCAAAAGTTAATAATTTGTTGTAAGCCATTTAAAATCCTAAAAATGACAAAAAACGCATTTTCGGTTTTTAAATTGCTTATAACTTTAAAACTATTAACTTTTGAGAAAAATGTCAAGAAACTTTTTTTGTTTAGAATATCCCAAAGAATCTACAAAAATTATTTTTGTGAGGAAAATAGGAGATTTTTGGAACAGAGCGCGCCGCGCCGGCAAAAAAATCGGATGGACATGCATATTTAACAATTAAAAAACAACGATTTAAATTAAGGTTAGACGTGATCACTCTTCATAATCTTGAAACTGAATGTTTAAACTTCAATTTAAGTATATGGCAACCTCAAAAATACTAATTTGAATGAGTTTTTAAGCCACGAAAATGCGCACTTTCGCATTTTTCAGATTTTAAATCGCTTATAACTCAAAAACTATCAATTTTTGAGAAAATTTACAAGATACCTTTCTTGTTAAGAATGATCCTCGAAACTTAAAAATATATGTTATATAGCAAAAAAAACGTGATCTTTTGTATTTGTTTAAAAAAATTGTTTAAACAATTTCTGCCCAAAAATTCCGCCCGGCGCCCTTCATATTTGTTTAAAGGGGGCATTTTTGAATAGGAATCCACAAAGAAACCGAATCAGAAATTTTTCCAGACGGGAGCGGTCTCACCACATGGACTAACTGCACTCAACTTTTTTTACTTCCTCATATCTTACCGTATCGCCTTCCAATTTTTGTCTGGTTTCCTTTAATATTTTCTGAACCCTCTTATTTTTTTTTTTCTAAATCCTTCCTATTTTCCGGTACCCTCCAATTTCTTCTGACACCCTTTAATTTTGACTGACTCCCACTAATTTATTTATTTATTTCTATTTATTTTATTTTTATTATGTTTTATTTTTATTATACATACACTGGGGTGCAAAATTAACCGGACACCTTAAAAATGGGTCATTTTTGATGTCTCGAATTTCCTAAACTTGTTGTCCGATTTAAGTGATTTTTTTAATACATTTATTATATCCTTATTCTTTTGCAATATCCCTGTAATAGTATTGTTGCTTAACAGTTAAATTTTCATTGTATACCGGGTGTATCAATCAAACTGTGTTTTTTTCTCAAAGTTTGCATCACCCTGTAGAATATTCTAGCATTTATAAAATACTGAATTAAAATCCAACTATAGCCTCATGTTTTCTCAATATTTTGTTTTGTGATTCATTCGCTTATGTTGGATAATAAAAAAGTTAGGTACTTTAACAGCTAGCCATGTTTTTCATCAATACAGCGTGTTTTTAAAGAATAACTGGCAAACTTTAAGGGGTAATTCTGCATGAAAAACTAATGACAGTTTGCTTTATCAACGATATGTCTGCAAATGCTTCGTTTCCGAGATAGGGGGTGTTGAAAGTTTTCTTACAAACTGACGATTTATTTATTGCTTTAAAACCGATTGAGGTATGCAAATGAAATTTGGTGTGTTTTAAGAAGTAGTTGTTGCACATTTTTTGACATACAATTAAGAATTTAATATTCACCATTGGCGCGCATACGGGTAATATGAGGGCTTATATTACCCGTATGCGCGACAATGGAGAATATTAAATTCTTATTTGTATGTCAAAAATGTACAATAACTACGTCTTAACACTCACCAAATTTCATTTGCATATGTTAACTGGTTTTTAAGCAATAAATAAATCGTCAGTTTGTAAGAAAAATTTCAACACCCTCTATCTCAGAAATAAAGCATTTGCGGACATAGGTTTATAAAGCAAAATGTCATTATTTTTTCATGTAGAATTACCCCTTAAAGTTTATGGCACTTTATTTAGAAACACCCTGTATTGATAAAGAACATGGTTAGTTGTTAAATTGCCTAACTTTTTTATGGTTCTACTTAAGCGAATGAGTCAAAAAACAGAATGTTGAGAAAACATAAGGCTATAGTTGGGTTTTAATTTGAGTATTTTTTAAATGCTAGAATATTCCACAGGGTAATGCGAAATTTAAGAAAAAAACATAGTTTCATTGGTACACCAGGTATGCAATGAAAATTTACCTGCTGAGCCACAATATTATTACAGCGATATTGACAATGAATAAGGCTATAACATATTAAAAAATCACTTGAATCGGACAACAGGTTTAGTAAATTCGAGACATCAAAAATGGCCCATTTTTAAGGTGTCCGGTTAATTTTGCACCCCAGTGTATTTAGATATATAGATTTCAAAAACGGAAGAAAATAAATATCGGCACGTAGCACTTGCGACAGGAGTAAAGACTTATAGCGCATTATATGCTATTGAAATTTTGTGCTATCTAAAAATATTGTGCCACATTATTATAAACATAAACATGTCACTTATATTGAAGTACTTCACTCGAGGAGAGTCGATATTACAACATATGTTACGAGTTTGTTAATTGATTTTGTGTTCTTTCAGTAAATAATAGATTAAATGCTGTATAATTGTCTACGATAAACACTGTTAAACCTTTTGTTAGCTTTAAAAATATTTAATCAAAACTTTTGAATAGAGCTTTGACAATATTTAGCAAAGCTTTACCTTTGTAAAGGATGGCAGTCGGTAATTATTCCGTGCACGTTCAAACGGGTTTGTTAAACTTGGGCAGTTAATTGACGGTGATTTTTGTTGTACTCGCTACCGCATACCTATTGATCTGAAACCAGTTCGAAATTTGGAGTTTCGTTAAAGGATGCTAATTCCAATGCGAAAGTGTTCAAGGCTTCATTAACAGTCTTCGTGCCGAAAGTTTAGTTGGTATTTAATTCAAGTTAAAATGCTGGTGGTTTACTTTTAACAGCTTTCAAGATATTTAACACGAACAACTACTGCAAATCGTGAACGAACTTTTAAATATACTGTCCTAATTCATTACATTACAAAGTAAACGCTTTTTACTAGATTACTTATCAATTATCCAAAAAAAGTTATTTTGATTATTTCATTCATAGAGATTCTGACCACTAGAAACCTATGGTAGGGGAGCCCAAGCGGGGAGTTTTTCAGTTACTCGAGCGCGTCAGATCATTACATGGGAATAAACCTTGTATCGTGAAAATGTACCTCTACCATATATTGGCTCTTAATGCAGGGGAGTTGGTTAAGGGAGGGCTGAAAAAAAATCTATCCTTAGAAAAACTCGAAATCGTCAGATTAAGATATGGTAAATTAAGTACATGCAAAACAGTGTATATTTAAAAATCTGACGATTTGAGCGGGGCGTAAGGAAATGAGTCCCAAAGTTTCACAAGAAAAAAGCAAATACATCGCGAAATGAATGACAGATCGAAAAACTAAAAAATACGTACTTAATATTTTTCAAAAATCTATTGAATGATACCAAACACGACTTCCCACGGAGAGGTGTGGGGGTAAGGGGGTAAATTTAATATTTTAAATACGAATCCCGCGATATTTCGCGAAATAAACATCAGATCAAAAAACGGAACAATACACTTATCCAATATTTTTGAAAAATCTATCGAATGGCAACAAACACGACCCCCTACGGAGGTGGGATGGGGGTTACTTCAAAATCTTAAATGGGAGCCTCCATTTTTTATTGCAGATTTGGATTCCTTACGTAAAAATAAGTAACTTTTATTCGAGACATTTTTTCGAATTATTGATATATGGCGGAGACTCTGCGGAGATTTTAATGCTAAAATAGGCAAAGAGCCTAGCCCACACCGAACAATCGGTAAACACAGCCTTTACAATATATCCAACGACAATGGCTTAAGACTCACAGAAACTGCAGCAGCTAATATTATGTTAATAAAGTCAACTATGTTTCCGCATAAAGACATTCATAATCAAACCTGGATCTCAAACGACCATATTACGCGAAATCAAATTGACCACATCATTGTAGATGCCCGACATGGGAACAATATCATAGACGTAAGAAGCCTCAGAGGAATAGACGGAGACACAGATCATTACTTAGTCAGAGCAAAAATCAAATGCAGAATATCTAGCCACAAATACAACAAAACAACAATGAACCCACAATGGAACATGGACGAAATGCAGAACACAGAGAAACATCAAAAATATATAGAACAACTTGAACAAACCTTGAGCTCTAAAACAGTTTACAATGATATAAAAGAGCTGTGGGAAATGACTGCCGAAATAATAACCAAGACAGCTGACAAAATCTTTGGAAGAAGTAGGCAGAAGAGGGCAAAAACATGGTATGACGATGAATGTCGGAAACAGCTGGAAAAAAGACAAACAGTAAGGAAGACATGGATACAACTACAAACAGACAATAGTAAAAAGGAATACAACGACTGCCGAAAAGAAACAAGGAAAATGATACGCACAAAGAAAAGAAACATATGAACAACAAAAATATGAAGCTATGGAGAGAGACCTACCCAAACAAAGAAGAGATCTATATAACAGCAGACATGAACGTCAAAAATCCCTCTTTTAAAGAAACCCGAAAGGCCTTATATAAGCTGAAAAATCACAAAGCGCCGGGTACGGACGAGATACCAGCAGAATTTCTGAAATATGGTGCAGAAACACTACATCGCCAAATCCACCAATTCATAACACAGATATGGTTAGAAGAAAGGATACCAGTAAGGTAGAAGAAAAACATAATAGTGCCCATCCACAAAAAAGGGGACAAAACAAAATGCGCGAATTACAGAGGAATTTCACTCTTAAACACGGCATATAAAATCCTCTTAAACATCATTCTTAGTAGACTAACCCCTTATGCTAAAAATTTCCTAGGAGAATATCAAGCCGGTTTTAGTAGGGCAAACAGATCCACAATAGATTAACTATTCACACTGAGACAGCTTCTAGAAAAGGGATGGAAGTGTAACAGATGCATACACAATCTCTTCATAGACTTCTGACAGGCATATGACAGCGTAGAAAGAAGCCAACTATGGAATGCCATGGCGGAGTTCTCAATACCAAAGAAACTCATTCGGATGACTAAAGTCTGTATGGAGGGTGGAATATCAAAAGTAGGTTTAAATGATAAACTGTCTGACAGCTTCGAAATCAACAGTGGACTCAAACTGGGTGATGCGTTATCTCCAGTACATTTTAACCTTGTATTAGAGAAAGCCCTGAGGTCGGCCGGAATAAAAACAGAACTGCTATCGGTTCAAGGTCCCAAGTTATTACTAGCATACGCAGATGACATTTATCTCGTTGGAGACTCCTTCCTATCCACAAAAGCTATTTTCAACAAGGTGGAAGGACTAACAAGCGAAGTAGGGCTGAGGATTAATGAAGAGAAGACGAAATATATGTGTATAAATAGAACGACACGAAGAGACAGGATAGGACAAAATGTTATGATCAACACCTTCAATTTCGAAAGAGTACAACGTTTTAAGTATCTGGGGGCCGTAATCACAGCTGACAACGATGTTACTGAAGAAATAAAAGACAGAATCCAATCAGCAAATCGCTGTCTATTCGCACTGGATAAACTAATAAAATCAAAAAATCTTACAAGAAGTTCCAAGATCAAAATCTATAAATCCATCGTCAGACCTGTACTAACATATGGTTGGGAAACGTATACCATGACCAAATCAAACGAAGAAAAGCTCAGACGTTTTGAACGAAAATACTTAGAAAAATTTTCGGAGCTTTAAAATTGAAAGAAAATTGTACAGTTAGCCAGGACCCACCCAGGGTTGTAGCGCTACGTGATAATGATGATGATGATAATGATGATGATAGATGGCGCTATAATCTAAAAAACGATTGTTGGAAATGGAAAATTAAATTAAAATTGGAAAGTCTCCACTAAAATGGAACACTTTACTTAACTATTTTTGGTTTTGGGACCTACTCTTCACAACCCAATAGGTTCCCAAAGCGCTCGAGTAACTGCACATTTAGAATACTTTGCTCCCCTACCACAAAGATAATTATTATTGCAATAATTTTTGATAATTTCCCGGCGTCAAGTACTTTACGTCAGATTGGATGCCCTTCGTTGCTACGCAAAAATACATTCAGTGACATTAATGACAATTTAATGTTTTACAACTTGTCACAGAGAACAACAAGAAGCAGGTTTAGCAAATATTCAGGCGAAGATATCAATAAAATATTAGTTAAAATGAATTAAAAAGACAGTTTTGTTCATGAAATAATCTTATCGAATTACTGTCAAGCTCGAATTATCGATTTATTTTGCCCTCGTGACACTTTGACATAATTTCACTCCCCTTCGGGTCGTGAAATTAAAACTGTCAAAGAGTCACATGGGATACAAATCGATAGTTTTAGAACTCTTGTGTAATTACTACTGAAAACAAGTAGACAATTATATTTCCCAGAATTGGATAATAGATATGCCAGATTATACAGGATCATCAATAACTACAGCAAACCAACCATTTCTTAAATAAGACATTGTATGTGGGGATATAGATTTGTTGGACACCTTGGATATTAGTGTACCCTATGTAACGCACAGATGTTTGTTCGTCACAGTGTTGCCATGCTGTTTTCTATATTTTTTTCATAATTTCAATCAATGTTAAATGTACCTACAAGAATAATAGAATACGAACGTTTATTTCTCCGTCATTATACTAGGTAGAATGACAAATGAGGTGTCAAATGAAATCTTATAATCCAGGGATAGTACTAAAGGTGACAAATTAGACCTAGGTTGTCTGTCCGTCTGTCTGTCGGACCGCGAATATAACTCATCCGTCACTATACCAGGTAGAATGACAAATGAGGTGTCAAATGAAAGTTTATAATCCAAAGAGAGTACTAAAGGTGACAAATTAGACCTAGGTTGTCTGTACGTCTGTCTGTCTGACCGCGAATATAACTCATCCGTCAATATACCAGGTAGAATGACAAATGAGGTGTCAAATGAAAGCTTATAATCCAAGGATAGTACTAAAGGTAAGAAATTAGACCTAAGTTGTCTGTCCGTCTGTCTGTCTGACCGCGAATATAACTCCTCCGTTACTATATCAGGTAGAATGACAAATGAGGTGTCAAATGAAAGCTTATAATCCAAGGATGGTACTAAAGGTGAGGAATTTTATAAGCTTTTATTTGATACGTCATTTGTGGTGCTACCTCATCATGTTGTTCTACCTGGTATAGTGACGAATCAATTATATACTCGGTTAGACAGACGGACAGACAGCCTACGTTAAATTTCTCAACTTTAGTACCATCCTTGGATTATAAGCTTTTATTTGACACCTCATTTGTCATTCTACCTGCTATAGTAACGGAGGAGTTATATTCGCGGTCAGACAGACAGACGGACAGACAGCATAGGTCAAATTTCTCAACTTTCGTAACATCCTTGAATTACAAGCTTTCATTTGACACCTCATTTGTCATTCTACGTGATATAGTGACGGAGGAGTTATATTCGCGGTCGGACGGACAAGACGGACCGAGAGACAGACGGACGTGGATAATTCAATGTTTTCACATTTTTTCAAAATTGGTGAAAACAACAACATAATAAACTTTACTTAATTGGTGTTTCAAAACTACTTACTTTTAACACATTACACAATATTACAAGGTTCCTAGCAAGTTAAAGTTCACAATGCTTTAAAATAATTAAGTAAAACCTATCTATACATAACATATTAGAATATGTGTACCTAAAATACACAAATGATACATTTCACACACAAATATATTATCACAAAAAATTATAACGTGATAGTATGAAAAAATAGAGGATACGGCAACGGTGTTACAAGTGATGGTTGGATCCAATGCCAAAATCTACACAGACATATTAGGGTGCACTAATATCCAAGATGTCTGATTTGTTAAACAGGGCATTTGTATGAGCATCAGCGACGCCGAAAACCCCCGAGTAATGACTTTTGTCTGATTTCGAATGAAAATAACATAGAACTGCAGAAGACGATGTCCACCTAGTGCACCAGGGAGCTTGGTAACTATCGTCGTTATCATATTCGTGTTCAGCGACCTCGACAACCCCTAGTAATAACTGTCGCCTGATTTAGAATGAAATTAACATTGAACTCCAGAAGACGAGGTACGACCCGGGCTCGACATAACTCGAGAACCATCATCATAATTATATTTGTGTGCAGAGTGTGCTCTCGCAAAATTGAATAAGTTTTGCAACTTGGAACCTATAAATGTTCCGAGTCGCAAAATTTTCATTCTATGCACTTTGGAATTGCATTTTCCTTATGCGCAAAATGCAATTTTCATTGTACCACCATATATTGTATTCCCAAACTTTCCTGACACTTTCCCGAATCGCATGCAAAAAGTTACGTTTAGTGCTTCTTTGTCCCGCCTATTGAGTCGAAATCCAAATTTAAGCAACACAGCCAAAGATTATTACTTTTACTATACAAATGATACTGGATTCAGTGAACCAAAGCAGCATGTGTAGTTTAAATTAAGAAAAAATTATTTTTCATTTTATCAAACAGTTCGACTCTGCAATTGTCTTTTAATTTGTCTTTTAATGTGCATTGAATTTTGCTTGTAATAACCTAAAAAATATCAGTTTAAATTATTTCAATATTATTTTTGTTGCCCTAAGGAGATTAAGCCATCAATCAATTTTATATGTAAACAACGAGGGGTAATTTTAAATCCCTGGAGTCATTTTCAAATGTAAACGTCTAAAAATTGGTTTTACCTTACGATCTTTCTTAAATTTTTTATTTAGGATAATACATCGTCAAAACAAAATGACATCAAGCAATTCCCCGGATAATTTGAAAGCATACCATGATTAATTTAATTTTACATAGTTATTTTATGAATATTTTTTCATCAATATAGAGTTTTGTACAGAAAAAGATTAATTTACAAAATTATATTTAAAAGTTTAATACTTTTAAAAATAAGTTCCTCTTATATTTTCATAGCTATAATTATAGTCTTGATAACTTTCAGCTAGATCACTTTTTTTCCTATCCGCTTCTGTCTATTGTTTACTACTTTCTTACTCACTAAAGTTATAGAGGTGGGCATTTAGCACAAAATAAATCGATTTTTAAATACAGCACCTAGAGGCTTGCAGTTTTTTGCATTACGTTCAGGATGACGTCAGGAAAATGTTGACTATTCAAAAATCGGTGGAAATGCTTACTGCACTTTAAAGTGCATATAATGCATCCAAAAGTGCATAATCATGTCAAAATCAGTATACTATGGAACAAATTTCGGTAATGGGGGGTTTTTGGAGTCACTGGACACGAATACGCTATCAAAATCGACCACTGGATCACCTGGTGTCCAAGGTCACTGTAAGGGACGTCATCTTTTGGAGTTTCAAGGGTTTTAGGTATTAAATTTCTTCAAACGGATCACTCATGGGATTTTGGGTTGCTAAACACGAATAAGCCATCCGATTTGACCTTCGGAATACCTGGTATCCAGTGTCACTACCAAAGCACGTCATCTACTGGAGTTCAGGCGCGGATCCAAGGGGGTCAATGGAGTCAATTGCCCCCTCCTTGAGACCTCGCCTGGTGTCTACTGACACTTTTTTTAAGAAACAGATTACGGTTGAAATAAAAATAGTGAGTTTTGTGTCCTGTTGATAGCTGAATAACTGAAACATACTTAAATATGGCAGAATTCCTTGGAATCGAAAATTATTAAAAGTCTTTGGAACATAACAAATTAAAAATCTCCACAATAAATGTGTTTATTACCATCTATTTAATTCAATGCCAGATACCAGATAAAAATAGTAATTGCCGCTGCTTTGTTATGGTAATTTGTTTTCGAGAAAGGTTTGTATTGTTGGCTGCAATAAAGTAAGCCGGTGGTCTCCAATAGACGCTGTAGGCTGCGTATAGCATCACGCCGCGCCGTAGGAAAATTATACATTTTCGTTACTTTTAATAAACTTTGAAGGACAAAAACTATATTATTTTCTAAAATTATAATTCTAAAATAAAGAGCCCTAATAAGAGCCACTTTTAGAAAGATATCAGAGTATCATGTAACAGAGACTTAAAACTGGCATTAAGGATCCACCTACGTTTCTCGGGCTTACTGTGTGGTGTCGAGTCTTGGACTGTGAATAAAATCGATCTAAATCGCCTTGAGGCTCACGAGATGTGGTGCTATAGAATAATTTTAAAAGTTTCTTGGTAGGAGAAGAACAGAATGGCGTAGAAAGCTTGAGAGGTTCGAGGCCCTCTAAGGGCTGTAGCACCAAGATGATGATGGGAGGAGAAGATTCAAAACTCCACAATACTAGAACCACTCAGCAAGACTACTGAGATCATAAAAAGCATCAAGAAGAGAAAGCTGGGGTATTTCGGACTTGTAATGAGAAATATAAGTTGCAAAATAAATTGTAAATTGTAAATATAAGTTGCAAAATATTACAAAATATTATGTAAGTGAGAATAGCAGGCAAACACAGTCCAGGACGAAGAAGAACTTCATGGTTGATTAGGGTGGCAGTGAATAAAATTAAGATAGCTATGACGGTAACCACGTCTCTGAAAGGATATGGTACAGGAAGAATAAAATAACAGCCCAACTCGAAAAATAATTCGGCATACGCCTGTGACGAGAAATTTTTTATTTCATTGACTCCACCTTGCAAGGTTGCTAGATCCGCCGTTGCTGGTGTTTCGAGGAATTTCGGCATTAAATTGATGCAAACGGATTACTTGATGGTTTTGAAGTCACTAAACATGAATACGCAATCATAACTGACCACCAGAGCACCTGGTGCCCACGGTCACAGTAGCGGACGTCATCTTTTGAAGTTTTGGAAGTTTTCGGCATTTAATTGATGCAAGTGGATTACTGGAAGGATTCTGAGGTCGCTAAACACAAATATGCCATTAGAACCGACCCCTAGTGTACCTGGTGCAAAGGGTCACTACAAGGGGCGTCATCTTCTGGAGTTTCGAGGGTCCTTGGTACTAGATTAATGCAAATGGATTACTCATAGGTTTTTGGGGTTACTGAATATGAATACCCTATGATAACAGACACCAGAGCACCTAGTGCCGTAGGCACGTCGTGTTCTAGAGTTTGCAAACTGATTACTTTTGGTTTTGGGGTTTCTTGGTTTTGACGTTGCTATCAGTAACCCGTTTGCATCAATGTAGTACCGTAATATAATTGACACTTGAAACTCCAGAAGATAACCCCCTATTTATTGATCTTGGGCACCAGGTGCTCCAGTAGTCAGTTCTGATGGCATATTCATGTTTAACGTCCTTAAAAAACCCTCCGGTATTTCCTTTGCAACTATTAAATGCCGAAAACTATCATAACTCCAGAATATTACTCCCCTTTTATTAACATTGTGCACCAGGTACTCGGGGAGTCGGTTCCATTTGCGTATTAGTGTTTAGTGACCTCAAAACCCCTGCTGCAATCTATTTGCATTAATTAAATGCCGAAATCTCTAGAAACTCTCGAAATGACGTCCCTTGCAGTGGCCCTGGACAGCAAGTATTCCGAAGTTCACCGCTGATGGCATATTCGTGTTTAGCAACCCCGAAACCCATGAGTAATCCACTTGCATCAATTCAATTCCGAAAACCCTCGAAACTCTAGCAGATGAAGTCCCATGCAGTGAATTTGGGTACAAGGTGATCCGTAGATCAGTTCTGATAGCTTACTCTTGATTAGTGAAAATTTGGTCCTTAGTATACCGATTTTGACATGTTTATGCACTTTTGGATGCATTTTATGCATTTTGAAGCGCGATTATGCATTTTCACCCATTTTTAAATAGTCTACTTTTTTTTTGAAATCATCTTGAACATAATCCAAAAAACTGCAAGTCTCTAGGTTCTGTATTTAAAAATCGATTTATTGTGGTGTTTTTAGTGCTAAATTTTATACCAAACCCTTCTTTAAGTGCATCATATTTTGTCGAATTCTCTCTATCGTGATTATTACACATCGAACTCAGAAAATTATGTATTCGTTGACAGATAGTTGTATACTTTCACAATATCAAGGGGTGAAATTAAAATTGCCATTCTAGGTTAGTATATTTCGATATTTTATCGTTCACACTGAAAAGAGGGTTTGATATGAACTATAAATGCCCCAGTCTATTATTAACACCACATCTATTGCCACGAGAAAGGTCTCACTTAGTCTCATATTCATGTTGTTCATGTTGAGGTTTCCATGGAAATAGTGCGACTGCTCAAGTGAGCTTGGTGAAATATCATCATTAGCCGTTTTGGCTCCGACTTAACTGCTGAACACAGGCCTATCGTAAATAATTCCATTGTACCCAATCTTAAACACCTTGAATCAAGTTGTGCTTGATGTCGTCCGACAATCATGTTGGAAGATGTCCTCGATTACGATAAACATCGCATCTAGGTCTCCATTCTAAAATTTTCTTGGTCTATCTTGGTCCTCTGACTCAGCAATATGCCTAGAAACATTCAACTAGCCTGTTAGTTCCATGTCAGAGATGTAATTGTTTTTCACTGCTTTCGTAGCACCAACCTATCTTCTAACTGTTTTATTTTAAGCTCTGTTTCTGAAGGATATATTCAATATTGACCTCTTCATGGCTCTCTAGACAACTTGTATTGTAATGATTACATTTCTGGTAAGGGTCAATGCTTCTTCTCTATGCGTTAGAAGTGGAAGTACACACTAAGCAAAGACTTATTTTTAAGAACATGGAAAAATGTGATCTAAAGGATTCCGTCATTTTCCGTAGGCTGCCCATATTAGTTCTGTTCTACTTCTACTGTCCTGTTTAACTCTGTTGATTGGTTGTCTCGTCCTAATTTAATCTCGTAGTCCAGATGTCCAATTTCGTCCCACTAGTTCAAAGATTTTTGCCAGTGGAAGGTTGGCTATGTATTTTTTCTATTTAACCTTAAACACCCAACCTCGAAAATAGCTAATATACATTATTGAGAGTTGTTACAAATGTTAGAGATGAAATAAACTTAAGAATCTTATGCTTAATAAATACAGCATCTTCTAAAATATTAATATAAACGATGTACAAACCTTACAACAAAATTACGATGTGCATCAAAATTAAAATACCAGTAAAAGCCAGTAATTCAGATTTGTCGATTTTCCCCACATTTTTCCTCTACGTCTTCATTAGTGTGGCGGATAATTATGTCGATTATATAATTATACGTCCATAATTATGTGCATCATGTTTCTGCCAACGAGAAATTATATAGAAACCTTTAGTATAGTGGACATTTTGTGCTCACCCATATTTTAACTCAAGATACTACTTTTATTTTTAAAAATATCGGTAGAACCAAATTAACATTCTACAAAGAGTCGCCTTTCTAACAATAAATAATTTTTGAAAAATTGTAGAACACGTAATAAATATGTTACAAGGGTATATACATTAGGTAGACATTTTTTATCCACATCTTTTATCTTCGGCGTTTAAGTGTTAAGGTTAATTTTTAAGACTAACCAATAAGATCTTTAAAGGTCATGAAGAAATTGGCAGACATGAACTAGCGGGTCATCCATGAGGAATGTGTTGGCTGAAAACCTCAAGTTGTTCAGAAACTCCTGATGTAGAACTCCTCAGGAGCGATGTTGACTCCAATATTTTCCTAATTATTCTTTCTCATTTCACTTTTTGATAACGCCGTGAATAAACTAGGAGGAATGGTGTCTTCTTGCCTAATACTCTTTTCCAAGGGAAATGTGTTTGTTATAATTATAATATATTGTGGCTGCAGCTTTTGATATGTTTTATATATACAGAAGAAGAGTTGTGTACCTATTATTATCAACACTGCTCTGTGTAACTGCATCTTGTGGGACTCTACTGGATTGAGTGTGACATGGCCTACTAGGGTCCAGTTTCACCAAAAACAAATAAATCAATGAATAGTTATTCGTCGAATAAAATTCATTAGAAGTTTATATTTTTATTTTGTTTCAATATAATGTTGATAATTTAAAGTCAAACTGACGAATTTACTGTCTTATAAATATTTACAGCGAGATTAATTTGCCAATTTCTTCGAAGAGTAAATATTTATTTGATAAATAAATAAATACTAATTGACGTTAGTAAAATGGAGAAATGTCAGTTTATTGGTCGAATAACTTTATTCATAAGCATTATTCTTTATTCATTAAGAGTCGCATAAAGAAGAAGTCATAGAGGGTTATCTGGACCAGATAAGAATAACGACACATCAATACAAAGTGAAAACTAACGAAGAATTGGAAAAATTATATAGGTATGTAGAATTGTAAATAGTATACCTTATATTTTAAATTCCCCTGTATATCATTTTTCTTAATTATTAGTACGAGAACGGGATAAGAGTCTCACACATATGGACCTACGTTGGCACAGATGGTTGTAACGAATTGGGATTACTACGGTAGCCGGTCCGAAATACTGCTAACGTTGATTCTTTAAGGCCTAATTAAGTAAGGATAACATTCGCAACTTTGAACTAATTTTAATAGTTTGGTTCTCATGGGAAAACGGAAAAATGAGATTAGATGTATTTAGGAGAATTTGTTTTAGCGTGGGGGTGGTATAGTCAGTCGATTTTAAGATAAGAACGGCGACACTCGTGTTCTTGGGGATAAGACGTAAAAATACGCTTTTAGACGTACTTATTATGACAAGCTGGTTATAATATTGTTTAGACGCAATTACTCATCTCTAAATACATTTCTTTTTGTACGAACCAGAACTCGTAAAATTTTAGTCGCAATTACACAAACACTTTTACATTTCGTCAATTTAATAGTATCAATAATTTAGTTATCTATTTTATTAATTAAAACTGTTAAACATCAAACAGACTTTTATTACGATTGTCTTTAAAGAATCCCTACAGGTATAATAAAAGTCCTAATAAAGGCACAAAGATTAAAATGGGCTGGCCATGTCAAGAGACAATATCAGCGTGTCGTAAAGTTGGTCTGGAAAGAGAACCCTAAAGTAAAGCGACCTCCAGGAAGACCAAGGATGCAGCGTAGAAATAACATTGCACCAGACTTATGCGCTCTAAATATTGAAAAGGCAGAGTAACTAATGACAATTATTAGTGTTAGACAGAAGCAGAATATGACACAAAACGCTACTATAATCCTTAAACCTCTAAATATACCAAACATTGGAAAACATTTATGAGATATTATCATAAAGCGATTTCATTTTATATATTTTTATGGTAAGGTTAATACAAAAATACGGTAAATCCTTAGGAAAAAAATTTCCTTTCAACAAAAGAACAAGAATAAATAAAAAAATATGAAAAAAATATTTTTAAGAAAGGTTTTTCTTTAGTTACGAGTGACTAAAATTAAACATAATATTATAAAAAAATCAACTAAACAGCAAAAAATAAATAAAACTGAAAAAATGTAATACATTCGTCAAATAAAAGCGTGGCGGGTCTAAACGGTTTTCGCACCACGCTTTTCTTTAACGAATGTGTTAGATTTTTTCAATTTTTTTTATTGTTATTTTTTAGTTGATTTTTTTATAATATGTTTAATTTTAGTCACTCGTAACTAAAGAAAAGAGTTTTTTAAAAATATTTTATCTACTCTATGTCATATTATGTATAAGTTTTTAGTTTGTGAAAACTGTCATTATAGATAGCAGTGCGTGAAGGATTTAAAGTGTGCGTGAAGTAACAATGTATTTTAAATGGGATTTACTTTTTCGCACTGTTTGTAACTTTCGAGTTGTCATGGTGACAATCATTAACTTTCGCGTTGTCATGGTGATGACAATATGAGCAATGAATTACAACAAAAGTTTTGACAGTTTTGTGGTTTGAAAGTAGTTAAAATTTTTAAATGTCAAAGTTCTAAAAATTGTAGAATAGAAATGAATTCCTACGACGAAGAGTTACAGCTTTTTTATTTGTTTATAGTAGATAAAATATTGTATGAAACTGTGCGTGAAGTACTTTTTGCGAACTAACGCGATTTATAGCACTTGCTACGTTGTCGCTCGTGCTCTAAAAATTGCGTGCGTTCGCAAAAATCATACTTCACGAACTGTTTCATAAATAACTATTTTTCATATTTTTTTATTTTTTACTTTTTAGTCTTACACTTTTCAAACATTAAAATATATCGTCATGTTTATTAAAATATGTATAAAATATATGATGTACAAACATGAAAAGTAGTCATAATAGGCAAAATGTTTAAAATTTTAATGTTTATTTATGAAGCATAACGTAAACAAATAACGTAAAAAGTGAAATTTTTTATAGTTCATATAATTAGCTACAATCTGTAAAAGTTTCAAGTTTCTTCATTGTAAAAAACAAGAGAATTTAAGCATTTTCCGGTAAAATCGTTTTTTTTATTTAAATAATTAATAAACAAAAAAATTTTTACTGACTATTCGTGTATTGTTCCCGCGAATGCAAATGTCTGCAAATTTTTAGTCATTTTCATTGAAGAAAAGGCAGTCAAATTAACGTCCAAAGATTTGACCAAAACAATTGAACTAAAGAAAAGCTTTTAATTAATTAATACGACAAAACGGATTCTAATGTTAATTGTAGCAGAAAACGTCTCTACCGGTGGTTTTTCTAAGACTACGATAAAAACACGAATTTTTTGAATTCGAGTTGTTGTTGAAGTTTTGTTTCGTATCGTATTGAAATTTGACACGAATAAACGCCGATTTATATATAAACAAATATATCAGCGTTCAAAATTTGAAATTTTATTGTTTATTTATAAAGCATAACGTAAAAAATTAACGTAAAAAGTGAAATTATGTATAGTTCATATCATAAGCTACAATTCGTAAAAGTTTCAAAATTCTACATTGTAAAAAACAGGAGAATTTAAGCATTTTCCATTAAAATCTTTTTTTTATTTAAACAATTAATAAACATAATTTTTTTGACTATTCGTGTATTGTTCCCGCGAATGAGTATGTCTGAAAATTTTCGCTCATTTGCATTGAAGAAAAGTCAGTCAAATTAACGTCTAAAAATTTTATGCAAACTATTAAAGTAAAGAAAAGCGTTTAAAAAGCGTTTAAAAAATATATTTAATTAGTGTTTAAAACAGTTCGTAATTAAAAAATAAATATTATATTTTTTTAGATTCTTGACGTGTTTTTCATTACAGTTAAATGGTGCAAATATTCTTTAAAAACAAAATTTTTCAGCTAACATTTTTTCCAACCTAACAAGGTCACCTTCTATCCTATTTATACATTTCATCGTTAATTCCTAACAAACAACGATTTACATAACTCCCATCACCGTAATTAAAAGTTTTTCTTTTTTCCCTAGAGCGTTTTAAAACAGTAAAAAATTCAGGTGGAACCGACACAACTCGTATTTTGCTTAGTCACTATATTAATTACTGTTGTTTAAAATTCAGAAGAACAGAATGAGTTTTCTCAAGGCTAGTTAATTTTAATTGGTAATGTATAAACAAAAAGAAAATATTGAGGAAATGTTTTAACGCGTACCAAGAAAAGGTTATAAAGATAAGGTCCTCTAATTATGTGGCCGAAGTATTCTGTTTTTTTTTCTTTATGATGTTTATGAAAAGACGTTATGAATTCATCATTTGGAGAATATCTTCATTTGAAGTGTGCGAAACCCACGATATCTTTAGGATTTGTCGATAGCACCACAATTCATATGTATGTATATATTATGTATACGTCATATAAACTTCTACAAAATTGTTTATCAGCATTTAAAAAATAATAAAATTGATATTTAAAAAATATAAATTCAAGCAGTGCAGTAAGCTAAATTAAAGCGATATACTACAGTGCAGCCAATATGTGAAACAATTGCGCATTTAATGTTAGAAGCATATAATTTGGGCAACATATACTACACATATGAAGGTTCAAATTTAGTTACGAGGTCATCTCAGATTTTTCCTTTTACAAAAATGGCGAGAATTCAAAATGGAGACTATAAATATGTGACTAATAGCACGATAACTTTTGATCAAGACGTCCAACTTCAACCAAATTTGGTATGTGGTTTTTTTTGGTGTTTAAGATTGATCTCTTGAACTGGAAGAATCGGTTTACCAAAAGTTGTGTTTTCCTAATTTTTTATGTAACAATATGTTGTTTTTTTTTCAATTATTTCACCCTGTATATATTAATTTTTCAAAAGGTTAATAAGGCTATTGAAAAGAGCGTAAAAATAGTTTTAGGAAATATTTTGAAATTTTTAATTATGTTAATTACCATTTAATAAATGCATAACGTATCTTCACATGTACCTATGTGTGGCAGATTCGTGCAAATATTATAAGAATAATTATGCATTTAATGGTAGAAGCATATAATTTGGACCACATATACTACACATATCAAGGTTCAAATTTAGATATAAGGCCATCTCGGATTTTGCCTGTTACAAAAATGATACCTTTTGAATAGCACGATACCTTTTGAAAGAAAAGTCCGATTATAGTCAGATTTGGCATCAACGTTCTTTATTTGATGAGTAAGATCGAGGTCTTGAACGGGACGAATCGGTTTACCAGAAGTTGTGTTTTTACTGTTTTTTTATGTAAATTTTTTTTTTCAATTCTTTCAGCCTGTATATCGCACACCTAGTTCAATAATGCCACAAGTGCAAAACACAATATTCTCGAGAAATGAGCAAAACGTTCTGTAGCAAATGCGTTATGCCCTGTAAATAATTTATTTTGAGAATGACTGGCTTCAAAATTACAATTTAGGTAGCAAATTATACAGTTATTCGCTGGATCTTATTACAATTTATTAAAATTGTGAAGAAAGTCACTTATATAACGATACCTAGGAGATACGGCGGCAATATAATGAAAAAATCAATTGCTTTTTGCAGTTGTGGCCGTATTGAACGTATTGAATAATTACATCGGTTGTATTGTGGCAGTGTGTATTATCGCCACATCTCCCAGTTATGGCCATATTGCATTTTCAAAACCTCCAAAAACCCTACAGTGTAATACCGAAGTAACTTACTTTATACTTATCCAAAACAATATTTTAGTTCAGGCTGTATTGCATAAGATGGGGGCATTATAAAGGCAATATTTTACAGCCTTAACACAAAATTCGAATTTTTTGCAGTTGTGGCAAAATTGAACTAGGTGTGCGATATATTAATTTTTCAAAAAAAGAAAATACCGCCATTGAAAAGTGTGTAAAAATATTCTTTAGGAAATATTTTAAACTTTTTAGTTATGTTAACTACCATTTAATATATGCATAACGTATAGATTCATTTTGAATGCCCGCCAATTTTGTAAAACAAAGTCTGAGATGGCTTCATATCTAAATTTGAGTATGTGTATGTCTAGTGTGTGTGGTCCAAATTATATGCTTCTACCATTAAATGCACAATAATTGTAATATTATTTGCACGAATCTGCCGCACATAGGTTCATAGGTAAATGTGAAGATGCGTTATGCATTTATTAATTGGTAATTAACATAACTAAAGAATTTAAAATATTTTCTAAAAAATATTTTTACGCTCTTTTCAACGCCGGTATTACCTTTTTGAAAATTAATATATACAGGGTGAAAGAATTTAAAAAACAACATATTTTGCATAAAAAAAAATAGGAAAAATACAACTTCTGCTAAACCGATTCTTCCGGTTTAAGACCTTGATTTTATACATCAAAAAAAGAACCTATATACCAAATTTGGTTGAAATTGGTTGAAGTTTTTGTTCAAAAGTTATCGTGCTATTAGTCACATACGTACAGTCGCCATTTTGAATGCCCGCCATTTTTGTAAAAGGCAAAATCTGGGATGACATCATATCTAAATTTGAACTTTTGTTTGTGTAGCATATGTGGTCCAAATAAATTATCTGCTTCTACCCTTAAATGCACAATAATTCTTATAATATTTGCACAAATCTGCCGAACATGTGAAGATAAGTTATGCATTTATTAAATGGTAATTAATATAACTAAAAAGTTCAAAATATTTCCTAAAAGATATTTTACCGCTCTTTTCAACGCCCGTATTAAGTTTTTGAAAAACTAATATATACAATGTTAAAGAATTGAAGAAAAAAGAACATATTTTTACAAAAAAATCAGGAAAAACAAAATTTGTAGTAAACCGATTCTTCCTGTTCAAGAGCTCGATCTTACACACTAAAAAAATAACCCATATACCAAATTTGGTTAAAGTTGGACTTTTCGTTCAAAAGTTATCGTGCTATTAGTCACATATGCATCGTCGCCATTTTGAATGCTTGCCATTTTGGTAGAAGGTAAAATCTGACAAGGCCTCGGATCTAATTTTGAACTTTAGTATGTGTTGTATATGTAGTCCAAATTATATACTTCTATCATTAAATTCACAATTTTTATAATATTTGCACCAATCTGCCGCACTACTAGATAATAAATATTTTGTAAAATATATTTGGCAAACATTTCTCTTATGTTGCTAAAATTGATTGATTGTTTTTTTACTAAAAAATCTTTACTCGTATTATAAAATCCTCAATACTCCCTTTTTACAACAAAAAACGAAATATCTCTAAAGTCTGTTTCATTTGTTTTCGAAACTGTCACATCATAGGGTTTGGGTTTGACTTTGAGATCTCTATTTTTTATTTCGTATCTCGCCCCACGAATAAAGTCACTACAACGAAGGGAAGACAAACAGTCAATTAGGGTAAATATACAACGCGCTCCATTTCCAAGTTTTCGTCGATGTAGTCCATGCTGTGAAACCGCTCCCTTAGGAAAAAATTTAGGAATCGGTTTCTTTGCGGATTCCTCTTCAAAAATGTCCTCTTTAAACAAATCAGAAAGGTACCGTGGAATTTTTGGGTCGAAATTTTAAAACAATTTTTTTAAACAAATTCAAAATATTATCATCTTATTTAAAAACCGAACTGATTTTGTAATAAAATATTGTTTTTAACGAGAAAGGACAGCTGGTTCCTAAAACAACTGATACGACTATAAGATTTGATCATTTTGAGCAGTGTATTTGATTGGTTTGACATTATATTATATTTATTATGACAGACAAATGCAAAAACTACAGGGTTTACCCTTTTAATGTTTTAAATAATAAAATAAAAAACAAACAGCAAACAACTGACTACATATATGTTAATTCATAAATTGTAATAATTATTAAGGTCTAAATTTTTTTCGACCGATTATTGGCATAAAAATTTAAATTTTTCAAGACACGATATTGTTACTATCTCTCGAATAAAATTTGGCCATGCCTGTTATCCCGCACATCTATATAAAATAAATAAGATACAGTTGGATTTGTGCGAAAATTGCAATAAAATAAGTGATTTGGATCATATTTATATTTTTTGTATGTGACAAATATGTGACAAAAAGAAATTTGTTGAATATGCAGCTATTGCAAGAAAACGTTTTTCCCCCATATAATCTGATGAACTTACTAGCTTTGAACAAACCTTCAATCTTTAGGATTCTGCTAAATTATGTTAAGTCGTGTAAATTGAAACTTTAGATTATAAAATAAGTCGTGTAAAGTGTAAACTAATAGTAAACCCTATTTCACGAACATACGCCTGTTTTGAATTACTTCGACAACGAATATTTTACTGTGCAAAATAAGAAGAACGAAAGTAAATTGCAAATTACATTGTTGTTTATTGGAATAATTATTAGCGCCATTTACTTTCGTACTTCTTATGTTGCACAGTAAAATATTCGTTGTCGAAGTAATCCAAAACAGGCGTATGTTCGTGGAATGGCCCATACCCCGTATCCCTACTTAGTATGTGGTTAATCACACTGAACAATCTGGGTGCGAAAAGTTTTTTTCCCTTACCTACCCTGGATTGTTTTTGTAATGGATTCGGAGATGGATTCGTAATGGTCTTGGTGTAAGGTGAGGCATCGATTTCAAGAAGTGTTGCTGGCTAAATGGGCGCAGTTCCCAAAGGCCATAAAAGAAAAAAAAATAGGTCTAAATTTTGATATTATTTTGAATTCTTGCAGTTTTCGCATCTTCAAAAGGATTCTTTTCTAATCTCTCAAAAGGCGTACGATCTTCATGAGCGGTAGATACTTTTGGTTTTCCAGAACCTTTATTTCTCTCGAGAGTTTCTTGTTCCCTCCGTCTTTTATTAATATGTTAAAAACTGTTGTTCTGCTTTCGTTAAAATGGTTCTTTATGGCAGATAGTGACCAACAATTTTCTAATTTCGTTACAATTCTTGCCTTTAGTTCTTTGCTAGCATGTGGAGCCATTTTCTGACGTTGAACAGAATAAGTTATCTAACAAATTTTAAAATTTGGCAGTTAAATAACATTTTAGCGTCAGTGACAGCATATAATATGTATTAAGTAGTTATCCTTCAAAATACACTTCTCAATTTTCTACAAAATACGCTTTAAGAGTTTTTTAATCCCTCGATAATTTTGTAGAGTCGGTAGTAATGCAATATGTCTATAATTAAAGGCACTAGATTTTTCACCACTCTTATGAAGAAGAATAATAATAGTTTCCTTTAAGCACCCTGAATACTTACCATTCTCAAAAGAATCATTAATTATTAGTGAAATGAGAACTTTCAACATATTTCTACGAGATTTGTGAAAATTTTTATGGCTAGTCCATCAGTACTATAGGTTGATACTATTGATTGTTTGTATCAATTTATATTTATCAGCTGGTCTTATAAATAATGAATTCAGGGAGTTTTTTTAATTAGAGAGACAGAAAATGGGATCTTGTCGTAACAAAATAGTTAATGCTATATTTTTACTAACATTAACGAAGTGTTTATTTAGATTTTCAGGGTTTGGAAAGGAAAATTTTTAAGCTCTGTGAGTTTTATTTCGAAGATTGTTTATTAGGGATCAAGATTGTTTTGTAACAGTTCTAGAGCTTTCCAGATGATTGTGATAGTATGCTTTTTTTATCTGATTTGATAAGTTTTAGATAGATTGCTCTCTACTTGGTAATATATTTAGTGACACAGACGTTGGTTTTATTTCTTCCACAGTAGTGGACGCATTATCTTGGCTCGTATGCGGATACTTTTAGTAGACCAGGGTTTGTGATATTTTGACTTAATTGCAATTAGAGGAAATGCCTTGCTGAAGATACAGACAAGTTTATCTAAAAAAATCATTAAAATTATAGTCCACGTCCATATAAGTAAAGTACCACTGAGACTTTAAGCATAAATTTTGGAATTTACGAAATTCCGAGCGGAAAAAATCCTGCCTAAACGTCAGGTTTTAGAGGAGTGTTTGCTGAATACGTTAAACTTTCTACATAGTGCTTCATGATGAGATAGCCTTGCGTTAATAATTGTAGAGCGGGCATCAAGGGATGAGAAATCTGAGACAATGAAATCAATTATATTAGACGTAGTTTTTGTAATCCTTGTAGGAGAATTAACGTGCATTGTTAGACCATACAATTAAAATATGTTGACCAAGGACATCTGGGTAATAGTCCTGAATCCCGCGTACAACAAAAATGTTGATTAATAGCAAGCTGAAAATTTGTTAATAGCTTAACGGTGTCTAGTCAGACAAACTTTGATGTACGGGAACATTGGAACAGAGTAAGTTTTAATTGTGGAATAGTTTAAAAATTTGAAACGTCAGATTACGAAAACGCCCTATGTGTTTTGTCGGACAAAACTTCCAATTGATTTGTTACCGTTTCATTCAACTTTCATGCAAAAATCAGACTGCTATCTATCACAAATATAATTCCTGTTATTTAACATGTTCTTCATGTTGGACTTATTAAAATGCCCAGTTGATGATAAATACCAGTCTGATTTTTTCATGAGAGTTTAATGCAATGGAAACAAATAAACTGGAAGTTCTGTCCGACAAAATACATTGAAAGTTTTCGTAATTTGACGTTCCAAACTTTTAACCTGTTCCACAATTAAAACTTCCCCGGTTCCAGTGTTCCCGTACATCAAATTTTGTCCGACTAGACACCGTTAAGCTCTTAACAAATTTTTAGCTTGCTATTAATCAACTTTTTTTGGTACGCGAGATTCAGGACTATGACACAAGTAGCAGAATGTTAAAGTCCGCGAATACGATTTTTCTGCTTTTATGGGGCAGGCCATCTAAAAAATTTGGCAGCTTCTGAAAAAATAGTTCCACGGAAAGATCAGGTAATCTATAAATGCAAGTAATGTTAATATTAGGATTCTTGTTATAGAGTAAGGAAACCTCAAAGTTCATTTCACTTTACAGAAAGTCATATTTTATTACCAGAGAAAAATCAGTATTTATATAAAGAATTAGCGTCCCCAATGAGCTGAGTTTGGACGATCATGCCGAGCGATTGTGGTATATTTTTCTATAGAAAAAGGCATATTGACTTTAAGCCAGTGCTCTGTAAGTGCAACTATCGGGGGAAATCCTAATTCCCCTTCTAAATTATCATCACTCAAATAATTTGAGGTTTCCAGTCTATCAGAACACGTCGCGTCGTGGTATTTAAAAATTTCGTTTTGGAGTAACAGCGGAATAGTAAATTCGTTGACACACTAAAAAAGTATTTTTCTGGGCAAAAAGGTGATCTTTTGAATTTGTAAAAAAAAATTGGTTAAACCATTTCTGCCCAAAATTTTCGCCCGGTAGCTACCCTTCTGATTTGTTTAAAGGGTATATTTTCAAAAACACGAATCCGTAAACAAACCAAACCAGAATGTTTTTCGTACGGGAACGACCCTTCAATATGGACTAAATATAAATTTAACAAAAACGAAATCGAGGTCTACAGAAATTGCTTTAAGCAGACAGAGCTTGATTTTATGTTTACATATTACATAAATATACATTTTTACAGCCCTTTTTTGCTGTTTATCATCTTCCATTAATTCAAAGGTCTCTCTTGGTATACAATAATGAATTAATGTTTAACAAGGATTGAAAAAACCAATAAAATTATATATAGGAGCCCTAACAACTTTATATTAAGACAAATTAAATCATACAACAAGGTGTATATTAAGGTCATCATCATTCAGTCGTCGCTTGCCCATTGCTGGACACAGGTCTTTCTCATAATTTTCAATCTTTTTGATATTGTGCCTCTTGCATCCAATTTCTATGACAACGTTTTAGATCATCAGTCCAACGTGTTGGTGGACGACCTCTATTCCAGTTGTTATTCTAAAGCTATTTCCTTGTGGCATTTTTATAATCAACTCTTTTCAATTAGACTACATTTGAATATGAGAGGTGACATTCTGATTTTTGCTGAAAAAGTTGTGTGATAAGTTCAATAATAATATGCTTGACTTACAATAATAATAATTCCCATTCATTATTTGAATAACAATTGACTTTCTCTCTCTTTCTAAATAGGTATGTCACTATATAGTATAGTATAGTATATAGTAATAGTATAGCACTCGCTCCGTTGTCGCTCGTGCTCTAAAAATCGCGTGCGTTCGCAAAAGGCATACTTCACGAACTGTTTCATAAATAACTAGTTTGTAGCTTATAACACAAAAAACGAGAATCGTTTTTCACAAATGTTCTGGTTTCAACACAAAGCGAAATATAGTAAAAGAATTATTCGTTCTACGGGTATATTGCTACGAACAGTTTTTGTCGTAAAAGACCTTTAAACGAGTACTATTATGGTGTGACAAGATGGCGCATCTACCAGAATTTAAATACATCGTTTTTTTTACATAACGTTTATTTTAATGTTGTTCTTAGGCTCAAAAATACTGGACTAAAATGTATGGTTTTTGAAAAAAAAAATAAGATCAAATAATTATAGAGCGCATTTTTAAATTTCTTTGCGAGTGAGACTCGAAAATGATAAGATATAGGGAAATATGATTCAGTATAAAAATGTAGGGTTAAATTTTTAATTTTTTTTTTTCATTACTGTAGCATAAAACTGTCAGAGATATCACTACTTTTATTTAGGTTGATAGCGCGAGTACCATCTTGCTTGTGCCTAACCCTTTACCATTTAAAGACTAGATATTTTGAATTGATGTAATCAATGTGGTTTTATAGTTCTTAAAATTTCCTAAGTTATTATAAAACTTTTTTTGTGAACAGATGTGAATGAGATCTAGGTATACCGACTACCCACTTTTCATAGCTGCTGGTGAAAAAAACTAATGTAAAATTGAGAAAAGATGAGAAAGTAACGAATGACAGTGGCGACAGTGATGTAGATTAAAATAAGTTAGTGACACTTGTATTTTTCTGCAAACATAATAACCAAATGCATAGTTTGCGAGTCTATAAGGTACATACATAGATTGTAGTCTGGGCTGATTATCGGAGAATAGGCCATTTTTGGGAAAAGTTATTTACCAGCAATTTTATTGCTGGAATCGAATTGTAAGATCCTATATATTAATAATATAGGTATGCAAAGTCCTCAGATAGTGAGCTACTTTTTTTATAAACAAAATGGCGCCCGAAAATCAAGTTTTTTTCAATTATTGCTCTATAACTCCGAAGATTTTAACTTTTCAACAAAAACACTCAAATAAAAATTCACCGCGAATAAATTCTGCATAGAGATGTGTTTTTTGCGATCTGCTCCGACGAAAATTTTCATCGGAAAATGCGGGTTTTCCCAACAAAATCTTTCATTTTCAAATAAAGTTTTAGATAAGTAATTATCTACCAATCATTAAATAATTTGGTGACTTAAAACCTTTCTTGGTTTAGATTATAGTTCCAGAAGTTGGTGAAAATTAAACGAATATTTTAGCAACAATTCAATTGTTAATTAATAATTTACGGTCGCAATAATAACCAAAATAATTATGATACACTAATCAAACTTTGAAATCTTATAAATATGAAATGCCTATTTAATATTTTGTCGACAAAATATAATTTTTTTATTTTTTTGCATAATCTTTAAATGTTAAAAAAAAATAATTATAAACAAATTAACGTTTCTCAAAAAGTTTTTCTTTTATTAAAATTTTAAAAAATAGCTAAAATGCGCATTTCAAATATCTTGAAAATGAATGCTTTAAAACTTTTTTGCAACCATTTGCAAAAAAGTTATGAAACAGCAAAGTAAACATACGATTACTATGGTGTTTATAATTTTTTTTAATTCTTTCAAAGCGTAGAAGTTAGTTTAAAGTACAAGCTAATTATTTACAACAAATAATGATTATCAGTTTAATGGTTATATTTTAATTAAATATTATAAATATATTATTTTGTAATTTACACGCGCGAAAGTAGAGTAATACAGTACTGTAGCTAAAATATTCACTCGGAGGGACGACCGGCCGCGTGATGTACACTTTTAATAAATAATGCATGCTGCGTGTCAGTCGCTTCGAGTGAACATTTTAGCTCCGACTCTGTATCAGGCCTACTTTTGCGCTAAAAATTACAAAAAAAGTATTTTTAATCTTTAATTAAAATATAACCATTGCACTAATTTTTGACATTCTTTGTGAGTAATTATATTGTACCATAGACTCACTTTTAAGCTTTGAAACAATTAAAACAAATTATAAACAACGGAGAAAACGTATATTTACTTTGCTGTTTCATAACTTTTTTGCAAATGGTTGGAAAATTTTTTAAAAGCATTCATTTTCAAGACCTATGAAATACGCATTTTAAGTATTTTTTAAAATTAGAATATAATAAACAATTTCTGAGAAATGTTAATTTGTTTATAACAATTTTTTTTAAACATTTAAAGATTATGCAAAAAAATGAAAAAATTATATTTTGTCGACAAAATATTAAATAGGCATCACACCTTTATAATCTTTCTAAGTTTGATCAATGTCTCATGATTATTTTGGTTGTTCTTGCGACTGTAAATTGTTAATTAACAATTGAATTGTTGCTAAAATATTCGTTTCATTTTCACCGGCTTCTGAATTTATAATCTATACCAAGAAAGCTTTTATTTCACCAAGCTATATAATTATTCATAAATAATTACTGGCCCAAAAAAATTATTTGAAAATTCGAGATTTTGTTGGGAAAACCCACATTTTCCGAGGAAAATTTTCGTCGGAGCAAATCGGGAAAAACATGCCTCTATGTAGAATTAAATTGGGGGGAATTTTTATTTGAGTATTTTTGGTGTAAAGTTAAAATCTTCGGAGTTATAGAGCAATAATTGAAAAAAGTACAATTTGTCGGCGCCATTTTGTTTATAAAAAAAGTAGCACACTATCTGCGGACTTCGCATACCTATATTAATAATAAATAGGATCTTATAATTTGATTCCAGCAATAAAATTGCTGGTAAATAACCTTTCTTTGTACTTTACTAATTAGACCAGCGTATTATAACTATTTTTTTTTCAAAATTTAAAGATTATGCAAAAAAAAAGAAAAATTTATATTTTGTCGATAAAATATTAAATAAGCATCTCAACTTTATAATTTTTAAATGTTTGATCAATGCATCATGATTATTTTGGTTATTATTGCGATCGTAAATTGTTAATTAACAATTGAATTGTTGCTAAAATATTGGTTTAATTTTCACCAGATTCTGGAATTACAATCTATACCAAAAAAAGATTTGATGTCACTAAGTTATTTAATTATTGATTAATAATTACTTACCTAAAACTTTATTTGAAAATTAAAGTTTTTGTTAGGAAAACCCGCATTTTCCGAGAAAAATTTTCGTCGGAGCAAATCGTGAAAAACATATCTCTATGCATAATTTAATTGCGGTGAATTTTTATTTGGGTGTTTTTGTTGTAAAGTTAAAATCTTATAGAAGTTATAGAGCAATTATTGAAAAAAATATGATTTGTCGACGCCATTTTGTTTATAAAAAAAGTAGCACACTATCTGCGGACTTTGCATACCTATATTATTAATATATAGGATCTTATAATTCGATTCCAGCAATAAAATTGCTGGTAAATAACTTTTCCATGAATTTTGCTAATTAGCCCAGAGTAATTGGTCATACCAAATCAGAAACCTTGCCGGATTCATGTACAACAACTTTGATTAAGGTCATCACGTGATCAAATGCAGAGTTTGCTAGTCTGTAAGGTACATACATACATACGTACATACATACATACAAACATCCATTTTTATTTATAGGTATAGATAGATGAAAAAAAGTATCAGCGTCATGTAAATAAAATGATAAATTTAAATAAAAACCGAAAAATAATATTGACTCAAAATACCGGTATAAAATTGATTTAAATTAGATATTAAATTAATTACAAATAATTAATTCAAAACATTAGTAAACCACTCAAAGAGTGGTTAAGACTCAAAGGTAAGTGGTTCAATCTCACTACATTCTCAATTTATGCCCCAACAGAAGATGCCGAAGAAGATATGAAGGACGAATTTTACGAATTACTAGACCAACAGTATAAAGCAGCGCCAAAACATGACATCAAAATAGTAATGGGGACTGTAATGCTAAACTAGGTAAGGAAGACTATTTAAGAGAAGTAATTGGTAAACATAGCCTACACGATACAACAAATGATAATGGACACCGGCTAACACAATTCGCAATATCTAAAAACATGATTATTAAATCCACCTAATTTGAAAGAAAGGACATTTACAAGGTCACATGGGTGTCAAATGATGGAAGAATACGTAACCAAATAGATCATGTCCTCATTGATGCAAGACACTCTAGTAGCATTATTAATACACGAAGTATGAGAGGAGCTGACAGCGATAGTGATCATTTTCTTGTAAAATCAAAGTTGAGAACACGAATATTAGTACAGAAGATGGAGCAACAAGAACAAAGAGAAAGATGGGACATAGAAGCTCTTCAAACACCAAATAAAGAACTGGAGTACCAAGTAGCCATAAGCAACAGATTTCAATTGCTGGGAGAGGAAGACCAAAATGTAGACCTAAGAGATGCATGGCAGCGAGTGGCACCAGTGATAGAACAAGCAGCGAAAGAAACCATTGGGAAAAAGAGGACTCGCCCAAAACAGAAATGGTTTGACAAACAATGCGAAGAAATGCTGGAAACAAAAACTCACAAAAGAATGAAAATGCTACAAAACCCTACAGATGAGAACAAAGCAGATTTTCGCAGAACGAGGGCACAGACAAGGCAACTACTCAGAACTAAAAAGAGAAGCTACATAGAACAGCAAATACGAGTAATGGAAATAAGTGGCGAGAGGAATCAAATAAGAAAATTCTTTAGGGAAGTGAATACAGTCAGACAAGGTGGAAATGTTGGGGTAACACAAGCTATGAGAAATGAAGCAGGTGAACTGATAAATGATGGAAACAGAAATCGTAGAGCGATGGAAGGAATACTTTCGGAATTTACTAAATATTGAAAGTGAGATGGGGGAATCAGAGACTACATTTCATTCTGCAGATGTGGAAATACCACCACCAACACTCCAAGAAGTAAAGAATGCAATAGCATCTCTTAAAGATCACAAAGCACCAGGAAATGATGGTATAAATGTAGAATTGATAAAAAAAGGAGGAAACGTTTTACATCAAAAATTGTATGACATTATTCTCAGAGTATGGCAACAGCAGAAAATGCCTAGAGAATGTAATGGAAGCGTTATAATACCCGTACATAAGAAGGGAAATAAAGAGCAATTCCGAAACTACAGAGGCATATCGCTTATTAGTACAGCGTATAAGATTCTATCAATTATCTTACTAAAGAGACTCACTCCGTATTCGGAAGATATTCTAGGCGACTACCAATGCGGCTTTCGAAGTGGAAGGTCAACAATAGATCAAATATTTACCATCCGACAAATATTAGAAAAAAACTGGGAATTCAACCGAGATGTACACCAAATTTTCGTAGATTTCCAGCAAGCATATGACTCGATAAAAAGAAGCAGACTATGGCTAGCAATGCTAGAAATAGGAATACCAAGAAAATTAGTGCAGCTCACTCAAATGTGCGTGGCAGACTCATATGCACAGGTAAAGATAGGAAACAGAACATCGATGCCATTTAGTATAACAGCAGGGCTTAGACAAGGAGACCCTTTATCACCATTGCTATTCAATTTGGCTTTAGAATAGGCAATAAGTAAAATATCGTCTGAACTAACAGGGGAATTCGCAAATCGAGGATCAAAACTATTGTTCGCCTTTGCCGATGATCTAGATATGCAGTCGCTCATTCTACAAGAGACGTAAGAGAGGTGTTTTCACAGCTCGAGGAGGAAACAGGTAACCTGGGCCTTCGAATAAATGAAGAGAAGACGAAATATATGCTGGTGACCAAAAATCCAAGACCAAGAGTTATGCAGAACGTAACTATTAATGACCACAACTTTGAAGTAGTAAAAGAGTTTAAATATCTGGGAGCAGTAATCGCAGAGGACAATCACATAGAAAAAGAGGTCTCAGCAAGAATAGCTGCGGGAAATAGAGCATTATACTCCCTATCATCATTATTAAGATCTAAGCTGCTGAAAAGACAATCTAAATTAAGACTGTACATGTCAATTATTCGCCCAGTTGTTACATATGGGAGTGAAACATGGACTCTACATCAGCGAGAAATAAATAAATTGCTGATATTTGAAAGGAAAGTACTCAGAATGATATTTGATCCTCAAAGAGATGAATTGACAGGAGAGTGGAGAAGGCGCCGCAATGCTGAATTGGTGACTCTATATGGTACTGAAAACATCGTCAGACATATAAAAGCTAATCGGATAAGATGGGCAGGTCATGTAGTAAGATCAGAGGAAGACAGAGTGCTAAAGACAGTGTTCTTCGAGAGACCAGACGGTAGAAGATCAATCGGCCGTCCCAGAAAAAGATGGAAGGATGATGTTGAAACCGATCTATCTAGGATTGGGGTACAACAATGGCAAATCGAAGCGCAAGATCGCAGACGATGGAGGGCCATAGTGGATGCAGCGAAGACTCACCCCGAGTTGTAAAGCCAGTCAAGAAGAAGAAGAATTAGTAAACCACGTCTTTAACATATTGTTATGAATCACCTTAGCATATTTAAGTAAGTTAGTAATTCAGACTACTAAAGGATCTGACAGTTAAGTATATTTGTCAATTTTAGGAATTTTGTTATTAGTCTTGTCACGTTTTACTTTGGGAAGATTTATTTTTTGTACTTTAGTTTATTAGGAACTTTAATAAACTTGTTAAAACAGAGTAACAATTCTCTTAATCCCTGAACCCATCTAAAAATACAACAATTGGTGTCAGGAGTAAAGTGGGATTAAGAGAATTTGTATGGTGAAAACAAGAAGCGAGACGATGGAAGAAATTAGAGACATGATTGCCGCCATGGAAAAACGTCGGCAGGAAGAAAAAGAAAATGAAGACAAACGTCGCCAGGAAGAAAAAGAAACAGAAAATTTACGTCGCCAGGAAGACCGAGAGTTGCTCGTGATTATCTCAAAAATAGAGACTTCAAAAGTGAGTAAAGAAGATATGAAAAGAGAAATCGAAGAGACAAAAGAATATATGAAAAAAGAAATCGAAGACACAAAAGTAGGTATGAAAAAAGAAATCGAAGAGACAAAAGGAGACATGATTAAAGAGATTGAAGTAGCAAGAGGCCTAGTAGAAAAAAAGGCGCGATGAGGTAACGAGAACTCTTGAAAATATCCGCCTAGAAATTGAAAAGTCCCAGAAACTGAGAGTTGAAGGTAAACCAGAAGTGGTTTGTTCCCCTGTCAACGAAATAATTAAGCCTCCTACATTTGACGGCGAGATCTCCTGGCCAGTGTATAGAAGACAATTCGAAGCTGCTGCACAAAATAATGGATGGACAAATAAACAGAAGGCAACTGCTCTCATATTAGCACTTCGAGGTAAGGCTGTAGAAATCCTTCAAAACATTCCAGAGGACGCACAAAAGAAATATGAGACTGTCGTATCGACTCTAGAACTAAGATACGGCAGCCAATATTTGAAGCAAGTATACCAGAGCCAACTAAAAGTGCGTATCCAAGGCTCCAACGAATCTGTGCAAGAATACGGAGCAGAAGTAGAAAAGATGGCACGACTCGCTTGGCCCGAAGCGCCTGAAGAGTTTCTACACCAGTTTACAATCCAATGTTTCCTTGATGGCCTGCGCGATGTAGACCTCCAGCAAACATTACGACTAGGAAGAGGACGCTACCAAATATTGAAGGACGCTATTGTTGCAGCATTGGAGTACGAAGCCGTGAAGAATGTGTCCCGCCATCAACTCAAAGTCCATCAAATAAGAGGTGTTGCTGAAGTGGAAGAAGGCAATCTAAGTACGTTGTCCCAGGTGTTGGCCACCCAATTCGAGAAATATCTTGGCCCAATAGCTGAATCTTTGAAGCAAAAACGTCAGGGGCGCCCAAAGTGTTATTTTTGTGGATTGATAGGCCACCTTCAACGTGATTGCAGACAGCGTACAAGATCAGAGGACAGTAGGCAACCTCCACAATATCAACGCAATTCGGAAAACTAAAAGAAGTCAACGTCAAGGGGCGCACGTTGGCTGACCTGTCCCAAGCTCCCAGATTCTCAATATCCACAATAAGACGAAATAGTAACAGCTTAGTTGCCAATGGACTTCTCAATGGCACAGATGCAGTTTTACCATCGATACTGGGGCAACTAGGTCAGTTATGAGTAGACGTTTACTGGACCAGTCATCTACACCAATAATATTGAAACCTCCCATACTAGAGACAGCGACAGGCGAAAACATAACTGTTTATGGGGAAAGTTGCATAAAAATCGAGCTGGGACACATCGAGATAGAAGTAGTGGTCCCAGTAGCCGACATCGTAGACGAGTTCATCCTAGGTGTTAACATTATGTCCGAACACGGGTCTATTGTAGATGTCAGACACAGGACCTTAGTCGTCTGCAATGAAGAAATTTTACTGTCCTCAAGAAAGCAGCAAAATGGGCTAAAGATTTTAGTAGCAGAAGACACGAAGATCTCTCCTAACAGCGAAAAGATCGTGGTCGCACAAATTGATGCATCTGGTGGCTGGAGAGCCATGTTACTAGAACCAGATGAGCAGATTCATGAGGGCGTCATTGTGGCCAGATGTTTGGTAGATGGGGATAAGCAGACCGTTCCAGTAAGGGTGGTCAACCAAAATAGCAATAAGATTACCTTCAAAAAGGGCCAAGTGCTTGGAATATGTGAGCCAGTTGTAAGAGTGACCAGAATAGAAGAAAACGTGCCAATAGCTAGCAGTACACACCAACTCTCCACTACACTTTTGGAAAATCTTAAGAAATCATGGGGACATCTATTTGAAGATGAATACCAAAAAGCAGAAGAGTTCATGAACAACGAAAGTGACATATTCTTTAAAGGAGAAATAACTGGCCGCACTGACTTAGTCCAACATTGGATTAACACTGACAACTCCAACCCCATAAGACAGGCACCAAGACGTCTTTCATTTGTTAAACGAAAAGAAGCTTTTGCCATTCTTGAAGATATGCGAAAGGAGAATATCATCGAAGACTCGAGTAGCCCCTGGTCTTCTCCAGTGGTGTTGGTAACCAAGAAAGATGGCTCAACGCAGTTCTGTGTCGACTACAGGAGGCTAAATAGCGTTAGATAGTCGCTCCGGGGAGCATTTTGGAATCAATAGGACTCTGGCTAGAGTCCGTGAGAGGTATTATTGGGTTCATTGTCGGCAAGATGTGGAAGAATGGTGCAAACGATGTGACCTGTGTGCGTCCAAGAAGGGACCCAAAACAAGACTTAGAGGAAAACTCCAACAATATATTACTGGAACTCCATGGGAACGAGTTGCTGTAGACATTTTGGGACCATTTCCAGAGACAACATCAGGAAACAAATATCTGATGGTTGCTATGGATTATCTTTCCAAATGGCCTGAAGTAGTTGCACTACTCAACCAAGAAGCAGTCACAGTTGGTGAAGCCCTGCTTGAGAATGTCGTCTCCAGACATCGTGTTCCACTTCTGCTTCATTCTGACCAGGGGCGCAACTTTGAATCGGCAGTTTGGAAGACCATGATGGCTTTGTAAGGAATTAAGAAGACCAGAACAACACCGCTCCATGCTCAATCCGACTGCATGGTAGAAAGACATAACCAACGAGAAGGAAAGGTCTAAGTCCCAAGTTGCAGCGGCCCTGGGAGGGACCGTACCTGATTATTAAAGAAGATAAACGACCTTGTGTATAGGGTGCAACTGACGCCACGAAGTAAGCCGAAGGTCGTTCACCTCGAGAGACTGTGTCCTTATGCAGGGCAGAATCCACCGACCTGGTCCATTTAGGTACTGTTCGGGGCGAACAGCCTGAAAGAAGGGGGTGGTGTTATGAATCACCTTAGCATATTTAAGTAAGTTAGTAAGTCAGACTACTAAAGGATCTGACAGTTAGGTATATTTGTCAATTTTAGAAATTTTGTTATTAGTCTTGTCACGTTTTATTTTTGGAAGATTTATTTTCTGTACTTTAGTTTATTAGGAACTTTAATAAACTTGTTAAAACAGAGTAACAATTCTCTTAATCCCTGAACCCATCTAGAAATACAACAATTTTTAAAACAGAAAAAAAAATAAATCTTCCAAAAGTAAAACGTGACAAGACTAATAACAAAATTTCTAAAATTGACAAATATACTTAACTGTCAGATCCTTTAGTAGTCTGACTTACTAACTTACTTAAATATGCTAAGGTGATTCATAACAATATTTTATTATCAAAGGGGGTTGTTTATAAGGGTAAAATTATTAAGTCAATCAACAATAATGTCTTTAAATATTTAAAGACTTCTATTCCTGTATTTAACTTCATCAAACGCTATTAACCCCTTAAAAATATTTTGATTTACGTTACAAAAAATTTTATTCAATTTTGGCCATAAGGGGTAGCTTTCACCCCTAAAATTAATAAGCGTATATCCGCACATAGGAGACCTTAAATTAGGAAATATGTAGAGTCCATTTTCACTATTTCATCCAAATGCATTAGAATAGAAATCGGAGGTAATCTCTTATTTTTGCTTTCATTGACTGAAGTATAAACAAGTTTGTACGCATTAAATTTCTAAGCAACTCTAAGTTTTCGTAAAAAACATAAAAGGTTATCTAATAAATTCAAATATCTTGTGAAATTACCTCTAAAAAACAATTTTAATCATTCACAACATCAAGAACAACCTCATTCTGCTTTAGTAGCAATTTCCGAACCACAATTGATTTCCAGATTTTCAATTAAACCAATGATTTAATTAATATTTATTCGATTAGGAATTGTATACAGAACAAAGCGTATGCAATTGGCCAGTGTTTTTGTGCTGCCGAACAATACATTATTTAGAGCTTCGAATTGGGTTGTATAGAGTCTAGACGGTTTAAATGATGCCAAATATATGAAAAAAGACGGAATTTAATAGGGGTAATGAATATTTCCGCCGAAATCATTTACTAAAATTAATGTTATATTATTATTATATTATGTTACAGTTAATGCTTTATTATTAAATTAATTTAAACTATAATCAATATATTCACTCATTAATTAACTCATAATATGTATTATATTTATTATAATATTATATATATTATCGTATTGGGTACATTACATTTTTTTTGTTTAGGTTAAGCATACAGGCTGGCCAAGCAAAAATGAAACAGTTGCATTATCAGAAACTACGAAAACATTTTTGAAAAACCCAGCAACGGGTCAATTTTTGATTAAAGGAGCAAACATTATTCCTTATTTTAGATTATTCTACTTTCACCTCTAAGCCAAGAGTTTAGATCTGGCGACTCTACTGGCAGAAAGGTATTGACGGGAGGCCAAGCAAACTATTGACTTAAGAACAAACCTTCCCACTGCGGCGATAAAGTATTGATTAATCGCCGATCCGTTCCTTACTGAGACGAGTACTGATTGGTCCGTTCCATCTCTAACCCGCACTGACGGGCCTTCTTCTTAATGTGTGTATTTGTACTAAATAACGAATCGTATTGTCACATCAATTAACTGTATTTATTTGTTTGCAGGTAATGAACAGTGGGTCTTAGCATCATCGAAACCTTCACCGTGATTAAGATTTTCATTGTATAAAAAAGTTAACAAGTAATAGAACACGTATCTACTTTTGAATATCTGGGAAATATAATAACAGATGATGGGAGAACAGACATGGCAATAAATAATAAACTGAAGAAGGCTACTAACGTGTATTACTCTTTAAATAATACAATTTTTGGAAAGTCAGAAATAGACAACCAAACTAAACTCAGAGTATATGACAGCATAGTAAATCCGATAATGACATATGGGGCGACAATATGGATTGTGCAAAAGAAGCATTAATCAATGATAAATGTGACCGAGATGAAATACTTGAGGAGAATAGCTGGAGTTACGAAGTTTGATAGATTCAGAAATGAAGATATAAGAAGAGAGCTGGAACAAAAACCGATAATGAGGAAGATCGAAAACAAGCAATTGAGCTGGTTTGGACACATACAACGAATGGAGCAAGAGATACATACAAAGAAGGTACATGAAGCCAAAATGGAAAACAAAAGAGAAAAGGAAAAGCCGAGGAAGACATGGATGGACCAAATTTAGGATATAGGTGAAAGGAGACATGAATATAAGGGATATAAAGAACCTGACCACTAATAAAACCGCTTGAAAGAAATGGATAAAAGGTGGAAACCGACATCCGACGTCCTGAAAAGCACTAAGGATTATGAGAAAGAAGAAGAAGTATAAAGAAGTTAATTTTATTTTGTTATTTATTTATGCGCAATACATTTTTATTTTAATTAAAGTTTTGTATTTTACTGAATCTGGTATCTAACTATATTGCTACTCTTTGCGAGCAGCAGCAAAAAATGAAGATAAGGCTTGTGCTTGTAAAAAGCAGTGCTTTGACAATAAATGCAATATTGTACCAAGAAAAATAAATTAACGTAACAGAAAAATGCTGACCCAATGAACTCGAACAACTGCAGAGAATTATCAGACAAAGAGAAGAGAGAAAAAGAGGATATACAAAAGAAAGAAACGAAACCATTTAAATAAGGACCGTAAATATAATTATTTTAGAAAAGAGTAACAGAGAGGAAGAATTCTATAATAAAATGAACGTCAAGAGAAATGAATTGAAGATAATTACAATCCAATATAGTACACAAAGAGCATTGAAGCTTTTATTTGTTGAGGTGTATTATTATTAAACTTTATTGTAAAATATTAATTTTTTATTTCAAAAGAAAACTAAAACAAAAATATGTTTAACTAAATTCATAAAGAATCATCTTTATCGTTTGCATACTGTAACATGGTAGAAGCAAGCGTCATAATTTTTCAGATCCTCTATCTAGTTTCCAAAACTGGAACCACTACAGCGCTTTTAAGAGTGTCATAAATCATTCGTGTCATTATTAAGCCAACGGTTTTTGTTCTGAAAACAGTTACGCCAGGAAGGAAGCACGTTAAAAGAAGTTTAACAAGTAGCTTTCTTTTTTTCACACTCGATGCAATATATCTCACCAATTTGAGACTATTTTGGATTAGGGATGGAGGCTTTGACTTAAGCGGCCCGCTGTGTTGAGAAAGTTAATAGAATTTTTTCCAATATTTGAAATACTGTCGATACAATAGTCCATTAAAATTAATTATTTATATGGGAAATAAGCCACAATTAAAATGAAAAAAATAATTTTATTAACGTTTCGACGCCCAAATCGGGTGCCGTTGTCAAAATACAAAATATTACTAAAATAAACAAAAGTGTTGTTGCTAAGCAAAAAAATTCTTCTAATATTTTATTTAATCTCACTCATTTATATTGGCAATTCAGACATATATTATACATTTTAAAGTAGAAGACTTTAAAATGATATTGCCAATATTTATGAGTTGCGTTCCTGGGACGACTTACTGAAAGATAGTTCATTCGATTACATGAAATCAACCCCAACTCAAGAATATCCGTCATAAAAAATTATAGCATGTGATGGATCCAACGAAGACACTGAAAAACAAAATATATAGAACTTTATTCAAATTTAAAAATGATCTAACATACTATCAAAGAAAATTAATGACACCTCACTACAGTAAGACACCACATTTTTATGGAGTGCCGAAAATTCATAAAGCGAACATACCACTTAGACCCATTTGTAGTACCATCAATTCTCCTTGTAGTGAACTATCAAAATTCTTATTAAACATTCTAAAACCATTTGCTAATAATGATGACACTTTTATAAAAAATACAAAACATTTTTTAAACAAATTATCAACTATTGAATTTAATCCAAATAATATTTTAGTAAGTTTTGACATAAACAGTTTATTTACAAATGTACCATTAGATAAAACTTTAAACATAATCAAAACGAAATTAGAGAATGATAATACATTGGCAACTAGGACAAGACTAAATGTATCAGCTATAATGGAGCTATTGACATTATGTACCAATAATACCTATTTTCAACTAAACAATGAATTCTATAAACAAAATTTTGGTCTAGCAATGGGCTCTTCTTTATCTCCATTATTGGCTAATATATTTATGGAGGATTTCGAAACTAATATTATTTCTAAACAAAATTTAAAACCCACAGTATGGTGGAGATATGTAGATGATGTGTTTTCAATATGGCCTCATAGATCAGAATTGTTGGATACGTTCCTGAATATTATAAACGATCAAGAAGAGAAAATAAAATTTACAATGGAAAAGGAATACAATAACAGCCTACCTTTCCTCGATGTTTTGATCTCAAAGAAGGATATTGGATATGAGACTCAAGTGTATAGAAAACCAACACACACCAACAGATATCTCAATTACAAGTCAAATCACAACATCAACGTTAAAAAGGGAATCATTAAATCCTTATATGATAGAGCCAAAATTACTTGTTCTAACGAAAATTCCTTTTTAGCAGAAAAACAATTGTTAACATCTGTTTTATTAAAAAATGATTATCCTTTATCGTTTATAAATAAGGAATTGTCAAGATTGGATCGAATGGAACAGAACAACTTAGAACGGGATCCTACAACATTCACCAGAAATAATACGAGGAAAATATCAATACCATATATAAAAGGACTATCCGAGAAACTTAAAACAATAGGAAATAAATTCAACATTTCAACAACATTCAAAACAACAAACACATTGAGATCTATTCTATCTAAAACTAAACCTAACAATGATCAAGAAAGAACAAAGAATTGCATTTATAAAATACCTTGTGAATGCGAACAATTTTATTTAGGTGAGACATCAAGACCATTAGACGTTAGAATAAGTGAACATCAATCTTATATTAAAAATAGAGAATTTGAGAGATCTCAAATATGTCAACACGCATGGGATAATGAACATAGAATTCAGTGGAGAGATTCAAGTATAGTCCTGAAAGAATCAGATAGTAAAAAGAGAAAAATCAAAGAAGCGGCTCTAATTATGCTAAATGAAACCAATTGTGTCGCAAATTCCTCGGTAGAATGCAGTAGGATGTGGTTACCCATACTGAAAGAGGAAGTCAATAGAAAGAAAATACCAAGATTAGTAAGTCAATAATATCTAGCTAGTACATATTTTATATTTTAGTATTACTTATATATCTAGTATTATTAATATTATTTATAATTTAAACATGTTACAAGTCAAGATTCACGGTTATATGTTGATGGTCATATGATTCAAAGAGTACCCAGTTTTAAATATCTTGGTTGCCATATTACTGAACAACTAGATCCAGATAAAGAGATAAAATGTAGAATCGAGATAGCCCGCACGACATTTTTAAAAATGAGGTCATTCTTCTGTAATGATACCTTGCAACTTCAACTTCGAAAGCGCATGATTAAATGCTACATTTGGTCAGTCCTCTTGTATGGTGTCGAAGCATGGACATTAAAAATATCCACCATTAACCGTTTGGAGGCCTTTGAAATGTGGCTGCACAGACGTATTCTAAAAATACCATGGATGGCTATGCTGACAAATGTGGCAGTCCTTAAGAGAGCAAATGCTACCCGTGAGCTGCTTGATAACATCAAATATAGAAAGATGGCCTATTTTGGACACGTAGTAAGGGGAGACCGGTATAATATTCTTCAACTTATTATGATGGGTAAAATCGAAGGACGCAGAGGAATTGGTAGAAAGCAGGCCTCTTGGTTGAAGAATATCCGGGAGTGGACAGGAATAAAGAAAGCAGAACACCTATTTAGAATAGCTCGAGACAGAGACAGTTTCGCCATGTTAATCGCCAATGTCAAGGGGACTTGATAGGGCACGTTAAGAAGAAGACAAGTCAGAGTTTGGTATTATTTTTTGAGAGTAAATTAATGTAAGACCAAATACTTACGATGTCGGGATAGTATCACAAGGTTTTTTCCTGGTTTTTTTTTCCTGGTTTTCCCTTGTGATTTACTATGAAGTCTCTAAAGCTAGAATTATACTGTCGTTGCATTTGGTTGTCTTTTTAAAGACAGATCACATGCTATAATTTTTTATTACGGATATTCTTGAGTTGGGGTTGATTTCATGTAATCGAATGAACTATCTTTCAGTAAGTCGTCCCAGGAACGCAACTCATAAATATTGGCAATATCATTTTAAAGTCTTCTACTTTAAAATGTATAATATATGTCTGAATTGCCAATATAAATGAGTGAGATTAAATAAATTATTAGAAGAATTTTTTTGCTTAGCAACAACACTTTTGTTTATTTTAGTAATATTTTGTATTTTGACAACGGCACCCGATTTGGGCGTCGAAACGTTAATAAAATTATTTTTTTCATTTTAATTGTGGCTTATTTCCCATATAAATAATTAATCATAAAAATGCCACAAGGAAATAGCTTCAGAACAACATTAAGTCCATTAAAATGTTACATTTAGGTTGCATTTCTTAGAGGAGTCAATTTTATTTTTTTAATGTGTAGAGGGGTTCAGTAGAAGCTTAAGTTCAAGTTTTTGGGGTCGCCACCCTTGTCTCCAGGCCGCCATATTAGAAAAAGGGGTGCAAAGGGCTTTCTGTATCTCCTAAACTAGCAATCCCACAGAAAATTTCGTTTTACATGAAATATAGCAAATTAAATTTTCTACAATTTTATATCTATTACTTTTTATCGTCAAGTGACCAACAAAAAAGTTATACACAAGAATATGAGAAAATTTTGTAAAAAGTTTCCTTTTGGAGGTTATAACTTTTTTTCCGTTCATTTCACAATAAAATAACATCATAGCGATTTTGTAGAGGACTTTTCAATGGATAATTTTCACTATAAAGTTGTTTAATTTGATTTTTAATCTAGGTTTTACAGCGCTCCAATCTTGACCAGATTCTCGAATTCTCATATGAATACAATAAAAAAAATACTTTTCTATCTATATACAGTATAGCCCGAAATAAACAGTACTGAAACTGAAACATAGGTTTCTCTTTCTGCACGATGTCATACCCAATTTAACTTGTATAGACCTGCCAAGTAATTCTTAACAATTACTAATTATTAATAATTGTTAAGAATTACTTGGCAGGTCTATAAAAGTTAATTTGAGTATGACGGCCGCGGCGTACAGAAAGAGAAACCTATGTTCCAGTTTCAGTACTGTTTATTTCGGGCTATACTGTATTAGTCGAGAGGCAGCAATCGTTATGCCGACCGCGAAAATGAAATTTAAGGTGAATGACGAATTTTGGTCTATTTTTATGTTTTCGAGGTCGCTGAATCCGAATATGAAGTTTATTTTTATCTAGATTGGGTGGAGCATGTTCAAAAATCAAATGTTATACAAAAATGTCGAAAATCAGTTTTGATGATTTTTCAAATTTACCTCGCTGTATCCTTGGTCGCTGTAAATATTTCCTTTTGAAAATTTTACTGTGTCGTCTTTGAAGTATGTAAATAACAATGGAATTTGTCCAAAATGTTTAAACACTTTAGAAAAGGAGCTGTTAGTTTTTAAACATTTTGTCATCATATTTCGTTAGTTTCATGTTTACTTAAAAAAGTTGAGTGACAAATTATTTAGTTTATAATTTTAACCAACACAACAATAAAATATAATTCATGAAAAAGTTTTTGGGAAAAATATAAAATCAAAATATACAATAGGAAGAAAGTTATGTTACTTCATAGACAAGCGGCACACCCAAAAAACGCTTGTATCTCGAGATCCTGACCACGGTGTGGTGAATGGCTTATTATGATCATATTTTATGATTTTGATATCAAAAATTCGTTTTTTGCTCTTCTTAAGAATTTTGCATTTTGCGGTTGCGTCATTCTTCTTCTGAACCGGCAAACAACTTCTTTTGCCCTTTCTGTATATGCTTAGGGTTATAAGTTTTATAGTGGGGAGAAAGGTCAAAAACACATAAATAATAGCATAGGAATGTTAAAATCATAATAAATTGTATGAATAAAAAATATGTATAGACAGAAAAGTAAGCCTAACTTTTTTTTATTGTATCCCTATGAGCATTCGAGAATCTGGTCAAGTTTGGAGCGCTGTAAAACCTATATAAATACCCTATATAAAATTGCTATATTGTTATTTTATTTTAAAATGAAAAAAAGTTATAACCTCCAAAAGGAAACTTGTTAAAATTTTTTAAAATATTTTTGATTATATCTTTTTTGTTGATCACTTGACGATAAAAAGTAATAGAAACAAAGTTGTAGAAAATTTAATTTGCTACATTTTACGTTTAATTAGATTTTACGTAGAGTTGGTAGTTTACGAGATATAGCTCGAAACCCCTTTGCACCCCATTTCCAAGATGGCGGCCGGGGGACAAGGGTGGTGACCCCAAAAACTTGAACTTAAGCTTCTACTGATCCCCCCTACACATTAAAGAAATAAAATTGACTCCTCTAACAAATTCAAGGTATGGCTTAAAAAATGTAATATTTTAATGGAGTACAAGCAAAAATACGGTTTTAACCAATGACGTAAAAATAAATAGACCCAGCAACTGCTGTAAAAAGTGTCATCAACATGGCTCCCTTCGTTGTTGTTTATTGTTTTGATACGAAGTACCACGAAGTTGACATGACCAAAGATCGTTTTATTTATATAACATAATATAATATATATTATATAAATAAAACGTTACTATGTTACTGTGAAAGTCCGAAATTTGTGAAATACACCAAATACTTTGTTGAAAGACTGAATATTTATAAAGTTTGTTATAGCTTCGGACTATCACCGATGATACCGCAAAAGAGTTTTGGCGAATGGAAATAAGCGGTAAACTTCAGAAAAAACTTCCCTTCGGCCCAAATAGGTGATACCGTCATGACGGGCTAGCGTCAGACTTAAAGTGCCTGATATGATGTTGACCGTGGTCGTACTCACCCACGAAATGTGTAGCGGTTGTTGTTGGAAAAGAGGATTCAGACTATTATAAATTAGCAAACACAAATGGTACCTTCAAGCAGATTTTTACACGTAATCAGTTCGCAATGTGTAAATAAAAATTACTTTCCATGGATGAAATTACAACTGATGAAATGTTGCTAAGAGAAGCAGCTGGTGCTGATTAGAAAAGTGGAGGATAAGGATACACACGTTGTAACTGCAAAAGAAATTGTTCCACGGCTAAATGTAGTTCTAAAGGCAAGGGACTTTTGTAAAATTCGAAGTGTCATGGTAGTTTAAGTTGGGGCAATAAATAAAAATATATACATTTTTTAAGTCACTTTTTTTTTATTTATTTATAAATTCGCACCAACCCGAAGGTTATTACCGAGAACAAATTTATAATTTTTTTTATTTAAACACAAAACCACATCAACCGCGCAGGGTTATTAGTGGATATAACAATACAAAGTATTACATTAAATAGAGTTATACAATTTGATGTCTTTTAAATATGTTAACACTGATGAAACTTTTTGGTGAGGATTGTCTTGAGGTTTGTGATCTATGTCTGTGATTCTATGGGATCTTCTTTGGCTTAGTTTCTAGGTCTGTTCTTACAAAGATGGCTACTCCGCCACTTGCTTGTTGTGCTATTCTGTTTTTTGGAAAACATTGGTAGTTTTGAAGATTAATATTGGATTGCTTAAAATGAGTTTCTTGAAGACATAAGATCTTAGGGCATGTTTCATTTATTAGAAGTTTTAATTGTTCTAAATGAGTATAGAACCCATTGATATTCCACTGTAATATATAGGGGTTAGACATTTTCGAGTTCTGACTGAGAATGTGTTTCATCGGTCTCTTCTGTGGAAGAGAAATTATTGGGGCTTAGTTTGTTTCTTAATCGAGTTATATTATTTTTTAATTTTGAATTGTGGGTATAGGCGTGAAAAAAATTAAAGATCTGAATTAATTCGGCTGTTTCGTTCGAATAGTTTTTTGAGGTTATTTCGGGATGTTTTGCGTTTAATGTGTTTTCGAGAAAGTTACATATTTCGTCGAAGTTAAGGACAAATGGTGGTGATCTGTTTGCGATTTTGTCTTTAATTGTCTCTAGGGAAAGTAAAAGTTCATCTCGAGAATTTCTTTTAGACGTTTTTGTTTTTTTCTTTGATTTCCTTGTTACTGGAGAAGTGAAGATATGAGAATCGGACTGTGTGGTATTTTCGTTGATTTCTGGAGACGATGAGATGAGCCTTTTAGATGTTTTGTGACGTTTGGAATAATTTTAGGTTGTGTTATTTCTAATGGAGTAAAATTGTTGATCTTGTTGGAAGTTGATGATGTTGGGGTTTTTAAAGTGTTTGTTTCATTTGTATTATTTGTAGGTCTTGACATGTCGTCAGTTTCTATGGTAGATTCTAATTGGTTATTAAAGACCTGTACGTCTGAGATCTGATCTAATATGTTTTGGGAAGATGCTGGGTGATCGTTAGAGGTGGATATTAAGGCTTTGTCAGAAAGTTTTTGTTCTGTTTGGTTATAAGGTAGATTTGTTATATATTGTGTGTTTTGGGAGGTTTCTGGAAGAGCTTTAGAAGAGGTTGGATTAGAATTGGTTGGGTCAGGATTTGTTGTATTAGAAGTGGGTGGATTAGAATTGGTTGAGTCAAGATTGGTTGCATTGGAAGTGGTATTATTAGAAGTGATTGTATTGGCGTTGTCAGGACATTCTGTTTCCTGGTGACCAATAGTCTTGCATTTTGAACAGTTGAAGCCTTCTATAGAAAGGTATAGTCTGTAAGTGGTATTATCATGAGAGATCATGAAAGAATTGGGAATGGACATATTTTCTAAAGGTGTGATAAATGTTTGCCTTCTAAAACTCAAGACATGGCTATATTCGCTTTCAGGCATTCCTACCCTAAGAAAAGTCATTTTAGAGACGGTGTTTATACCCATTTTACGTAGTTCTTGTTCAATTAACGTGGTTGGAACAGAAGGACCAGCGTTTGATATTATCAGTCTTTGAGCTGGAGTGATAAGTCTTCTTATTTCTACTTGAGTTTCTTTTATATTGACGTATTTGTGGGAATGCAGCAATTAATCAACCATATTTTTAGAGGAAAGATATATACATATTCTATTGTTGGCTATTCTGGAAGCGAAAGATACGTTACGTGGACCAACTATTGAACCGACGGCTATGATGTACTCTTGAAATTTGGTTCCTTCAATACTAGAAAGAACTATGGCTTCGTCTTTTGTTGCTTGTTTAAACGTGTTAACAACACTGGAATATGAGATGTGAGATGAAGTTTGGGTAGTGTTCATGGTGTTATTCGAAGTCATGTTTGATTAATTTTGGAGACGTTGCAAGGCCGGCCCTGTCACCGGTTCAACAACCGGTGTGGATCTTGGCCCAAAACTGGTCCTATTTGTATTTCTTGGATATTTTATAGGTTATATTATTATTAATATAAATATAATATGATGTGGTTTTTGGTACTCACGTCAGGTTTGCGAGGTTTACATGGTGTTTCCACTATAACAATGTGGAGGAACTAACAGAATAATTTTAAATTGTGTTTTTATCATTTAAAAACTGATACATTTCGCAGCGGTTTACAACGTGATGTATATTATTACTGTCAGGACCGTACTCCCTAAAATTTATAATTATTAAATATTACGTATTTAGGTATATTAAATAGACTATAAGTAATTTAAAATATTGGTGAAAGAACCCTTTGCACCAAGTGCCTTCTTTAGGTTTGTTGGGATACCGTAGTTTCTTCTTGCTACGGAGAAAACTGGACAGTTTGTAATAATATGTTTCACCGAGAGCTTGACGTTACACTGCACACAATTTGGTCCAGGTTCTTTTGTGATTAAAAACTTGTGTATTGCATTCGTATGACCTAATCTAAGACGGTTATTGTCAATTGACTTTTTCTTTTAGTGGGGAAACATCTCCAAGGTTTAATGTTCGGTTTAATATTCCGAAGATTGGACACTGAAAATTGCCACCGGTTTTGCCACTCACTTAGACTGGTACAGACTTACGTGAATAGTTCAACAGTTTCACAGTTTTTTAAAATGGGTGAAAACAATAAGAACATTCAACATGTCTTAATGTTGAACTAAAAATATCAAAAATTTAATACAATCAATATCTTTACGAAAACGAATTTCCCTTATAAGTTCCCTTTTGTAAATAATTTATAGATGTTAACGTCACAACAATAAATCTAGGGTTGGAAATAAACCAAGAAATTCTGCGAAACAATAAACTGCAATTTAGTTCACAACTTCTATAATAATGGAAACCTTGTGTTTGCATTATTACTACTATTTGTTAAATTATAACTTTAAGAAATGTATCTTGAAACCGAGTTTGCTACAACTTTGAAAATTGCTACTCTGAATGGGAACTTTTAAATAATGATTATATATTATTAACGATTCTTTAGAGTTTGAAACAGTACCGGAAGCACTAAAGCAAAGCCAGGTAGATTGCAGATATACATCACTTATCAGAAACATTATATAAAGAATAAGGGTTGGTTTTACCTGGTATTGGGATGTTCAGCAGGAGTACACTATTATATAAATTAGTATATTTTTCAACGTCACCTACAGTTATTAATATATTCGAGAGTATTTAGTTAATAACGGCACTCATCATATAGCACACTAGATGGCATATATCAGGCAACCGCAAATCTAACTGAATCTGTCACAATAATCCCTCTGTTATTTCGCATGTATTTATTTATATTATAACAACAAATTATTATGACATACATACACTCTCAGTGTGTCGAGTTTGATTATATCACACATTTTATTGCTTCTATGTTATTAAAACATAGATGTCGCTAGGAAGTTTGTTTCCGTCCGCATCCTGTCGTCTTTGCATATTGTCAGTAACAGCTGTTGATTGTAAAAATGGTAGCCATTTTTTAAAAACACACTAAATGTGATTATTTTACACATTTAAGGGTTTTTACCCTGACCGGTGGTTAGATCCCTCGGTTAATTTTTTACATTAGAATGTGTTTGTTCCAAGTTTTCTCTTCATTTGAGGTAGTTACAATTATAAGACGTAAGTTTCACTTTATAATTTTTTATGAATAAGATTCTTTAACTTAGTCTTTTTATAGGATAGCTCTGATGATGGCATTAAAAATGCTGAAAGTACTTAGCTGATTTTAATAAATTTATTTACAAACTACCAGTCTTTGAAAACATACACCAGTTCCCGTTTTGATTTATATTATATATATATATATATATGACTGCCCCTTAAATTTATTGTATCACTAGATACAATTCAATACACTTCATTAAGAATATGTCTCGGAGCCTTTAGATCTAGCCCTACAGAAAGTGTATATGTCGAATCGTGTGAACCCCCTTAAAATATTAGAAGACAACATCTATTAAACTCCTATTTTGCCAAGGTCTTTGCAAATCCTAATAATATATCTTGCCAACTCATTAAAAATATTCAGTTAACGGAAGCACACAGTTCAGCTATTTCCAATTCATCTCTACAGTTCCTATTGCCACTCTTAGAAAATATTGACATTAATCTCACCACCCCATTATTCAGCCCAATGCTCCACCTTGGCTAAAAATATTACCTGCCTTTAACGTAAATTTGTGCAGATATAAGAAAATGGAAACCTCCACGATACTCATGAGACAAACTTTTAACGAAATAATTAATAGAGGCAAGTTTGATAACATAATGTTCACAGATGCATCTAAAGATGAAGAAAGTGTTGGATGTGCTGTTACTTCAACAAATAATACACTAGCCATGTGTAGACTACCCAAGATGACTAATATTTTCACAGCTGAACTCTACACTATACTCAATGCTCTAGAGGTTTCAATTCAGGGTACCAAAAATTTAGCAATCTGCACAGACTCATTATCTTCCATACATCCGATTAGAAAAATTTACACAACAAATCCAATAGTTATCCACGAAAAATGTACAGCACTTGCTATATCAAATACTTCAGTCTCGATTATATGGAATCCTTCACATGTTGGTATCAAAGGGAACGAGAATGCTGACCACGCAGCAAAGGAAGCACGTCGCTCTGTTCTTACAGGTAAAAATATCCAGTTGTTTCAAGACATAACAACTAAAATCAAAAAGTTATCTACCTCAATGTTGCAAAATAAGTAGAGCAAGTGCACTACCCAATTAAAGTCCATTCAACCAAGGATTTTAGGACCTAGACTGGTAAAAATGGAAAGGAAACCGAAGACCATCATCAGAAGGCTCAGAATTGGACAAACCCGCCTAAGTCATGGATACCTTATGGTTCCCGAAGAACCTCCAAACTGCCAGCACTGCAACACTCGACTAAGTGTACTGCACTTACTTGTGGAGTGCAACCACTACGCATCAGGACGGACCAAATATGGCATCCACGGAAATTTGTGTACTATTTTAAACTCTAAAAACAAATTGTGTAATGTGATAGAGTTCCTTAAACATTGTAAAGTATAACACCTACTGTAAATTTAACTTAATTATTTATTGTTATTGTAATGTTCCTTGTGTCAATGGCAGCAGCAGCCGAGACACATTAATTGAAATAAAAAAAATTATCAGTGATTACATAAATAATTCTATAAATAGAGATACTCCCTTTTTATGTAAGACTAAAACACAGGGGTAACGATTTGGATCAGTTTAGACTTACCATATAAACAATCCAAAACTTTCTCCCTTGATCAAATACATCCTTTACTTGTTATCCCAAAACATTCACTAACTCAACAATAATCATCAATAACAAGCATATCATTAAATACTATCATCATATTCAAAGTCTGAACATATCTACATATACTCATTCATCTGAAACTCAAGGAGGTAAGCAGCGGCTTATATACATGGAGAAGAAACATTTCAAATATGCCTTGTTCTGAACTGTAGCATATTGATTCGACAAGAACTGGCTATGTTAGAGGCACTGAAATTCTGTAAAAGAAGATCTGCTGCTCATTACATTATAATACCAGGCTCCTCATTACATCATAATATCTGATTCTAACTCTCAGTAGTTAAAGCATGGTTATTCTTATTTTAATTAAACAAATATCATAAAAGTTTATCAACATAAACCTAAAAGTGTCAAGGTCGGGATACTCACTGTGTCTCATTGTTTAAGAGAGGGAATTATACTTTACTGATACTATGTACCAAAAGGCCATCGACTGAAATGTTTCAGCCATCTTATTGTTATTTATTTAAGATTTTGTCATTCTATTTTTCATCTTTGTCTTGTTTTTTGGGGATTTCAAAATTATGTTCCTTTAGTTGTCTTACCTTTATTATTATCTGTTTTATTTGTTCCTGATATTTTATAATTTGAGGTTCTCCTTTTTAATTTCTTAAGTTTCTTATTCCATGCTCTTCCCTTTTTCAATCCCAGGTTCCGAAATAATGACTTTAATAATATTTTTAAACATTTTTCTATAATATACACTTTGAAAAATATATTTTCTACGGTCGTGCTAAAAGAGCCACTTTCACGCACGCATTTCGTTGCTGAAAGTAGCACTTTCCCGCACAGCGTGCGTGAAAGTAAATTTTCCCGCACGGCGTGCGGGAAAGTATAAAACCTTCTAATATGGCATTATAATATATTATAATACATGCGATAAACTAATATTTAGATATTATTTACTAATTTATTTCAAATTTACCTTATTGTGTTCATGTTTTAATGAAATTAGCGCGATTATTTCATTCATAGGAGATTCTGGCCAATATAAAGCTACAGAAAACCAAATTAAATCGATAATTTTTGATAATTTCCCGTCGTCAAGTATATTACGTCAGGTGCCCTTCGTTGCTACGAAAAAATACATTCAGTGACATTAATGACAATTAATGTTTTAAAAAATTATAAAAGTGACGACTTTCAACCGTCAAATTAATATCTATAACAACTGTTCGTTTAATTATACTAATTTGTACTTACATAAATAAATTACAATAAAATTTTTGTTTTGAACAGTTTTATTCATGAAATAATCGCAACAAATTGCACTCGATCTCTAAAGTTAATATAGGATTTTAGATCTCTTGTGCAATTACTACTGATTATTTCATTCATAGGAGATTCTGACCAATAGAAAGCTACAGAAATCTGAATTAAATCGATAATTTTTGATAATTGCCCGTCGTTAAGTATATTACGTCAGATGCCCTTCGTTGCTACGAAAAAATACATTGAGTGACATTAATGACAATTAATGTTTTAAAAATTATAAAAGTGATGACTTTCAATCGTCAAATATTTATAAAAACTTTGTGTTTAATTGTACTTATTTGTACTTACATAAATAAATTACAATAAAATTTTGGTTTTGAACAGTTTTATTCATGAAATAATAGCAACAAATTGCAATCGAACTCTAAAATTAATATAGAATTTTAGAGCTCTTGTGCAATTACTACTGATAATTCGATGAAATAAAATTATTTTGACATAATATTTAAAAGTCAGATAAGTAGAAAATTACAATGGTTTTGAATCGTCGTCATGGAAACCAATATCGTCTTCGTGGTGACCCATTATATTGAAAGTTTAGTTTTGGCAACCTTGCCAAAGAATTAATTTGTGTATTTTCACTTCTAAATAAAAATTGATATAACTCTATTTTTTGTGGCTTTTTTCCAAACGTACGGCCCTAGAAAAAATATTGTTCCTAACTCATGCGGAAAGTGAACCGGTCACTTTCCACACTAGTTAGGAAAATATCTATTCCGTAAAATATCTAACTTTCGTTATTTGCGTTAAAGAAGTAATTATAATTTTTCTCAAATCGTTTCTAGCTGGAGAAATCAAAATATTTATTAATTCTATAAAACATATTACCGAGGGTTTATCTCACAGCCAGTTAAAATTACTTTCCATGCTAATTTTAAAGTAATTTGAAACTAAAATTTAATTAAATAGTTGGCAGGGAATCTATTTCCTTTCCTAAGGTACGAAACAGAGCAGACGGGTGAAATAGGTGAATGTAATCGAAGTTGGAGTGATTGTCAATATTATGAAATATCAACCTGCTGGCGTATTTTCCAATTCGTTTTACGTTCATTCTAAATTTCCTAAATTAAATCCACTATAAACTTCCTCTTCTTTCTTGAAACTCCTTATTTTATTCAGAGGCGCCGCGTCGGGCGCACATTCCTGATTTTTATTTATTTCTTTCAGTTTAATTCTCTTTGCTGAACTATGAATAATGTCTGTGTTGGTTTTGACTTTCCTTTATAATCCGGTCAACTTAGACATCAAAATAGTTTGCAAATAACAAAAATTGCCGTAGAGCTAAATTTTGGTGGAGGTTTACCATATGGTGGTTTACCATAACAAATAAAGTTTTAAAAGTCCCCATCGATCCCATGTGTGCAACAAAAGTTATTCGGGGTCAAAGGTCAAAATTTGAGATTTTTTGGATTTTTCTCGAAAACGGTAAGTTTTATCAAAAAAAAAACATCAAACCACAGTTATAGATCTTAACATTCTCTACAAAAACAGTCCTTACAATTTTTTTCCTAAGAGTTACCATTCCTGAGATATCGCGATTTTAAAAGTTACTTTATACATTATATGCACATATTATAAGCCACGTATATATGTTATAGTCAAAGCCCGAATTTCAGGCATTCCTAGGTTTGACTAGGCAATCCTCTGGACTGACTGATGGTCTTAGTCAAAGCCCGAAATAAATTGCAGTTTCGGCCTTTGACTAGTCAAACCTAGGAGAGACTAAGGTGATCAGGCAAAGGTCGAAATTTAATTTTATGAAATCGGGGTTTGACTAGTCAAACCCCGATCAGCTATTAAACTGTCGTAATTTGTTAGATTAGGTTTAATAAAACGTAATTTTTTTATTGTAATGTTTATTATTTTTATATTGTCGTAATTAAAATAAAAAAATAGTGTTTATTCTCATATGTTGAGGCATTATGGCATTTATGGTTGCACAATACGCTAGATATTTTACCCTTACATAATTTTGAAGAGAATTTCTTATTGCAGTAGCATTTTATAAAGTCTTGTCCTCCAAATTTAGAATCTTTTGTACTAATTTCTCTTAGAGACAGCCTGGACATCTTCGAAATTAAGAAAATTCCCTTTGCATTCTCCTATTTGATTTCTTGAAAAAAGTGTGTTTATTGTTCCGTATTTCGTAAAAACTCTATATAAACCGTCAATTGTTTTATCTTGTATTATACCCAAAATAGTTCGAGCATCTCCTTTGGCTCTATCAAAGCTGGGGATATATATTGTTTCAGTTTTTCCGATCGAATTAGGAGGAATTTTTTATTTTCACTTAATTGTTTGATAGAATTAGCCTGGGCATGAAGACCTTCAATTGCCTATCCTTTATTTTAATCTTTTTCTAGTCTGAATCTGTCAAAATGCATCTGAGTGGAGCGAACGGAGTTTGATTATTATTTACACGTAATTTGATTTGACTAAGTATATGAATTTTATTCTAGCACAAACAAATGGAATAGGAATGTCATCGTCAACTGTGAAAAAAAAATATTGCAATCAGAGAAAAATCTTAGGATCATCATAATACTAACGAAGCCCCTGGACCGTCGTCACTAGGAGAGAAAGAAAATTGTCAAAAAATTCAGATTACTTCTTCAGATGTGTTTTGTTGTATTTGCCAAAAGGGGAGCTCTGACGCACATACGTGCATAATTTGTAATCAGGTGGTACATGTTGTATGCGCTGACAGCACACTAGGTGCATACTATGAAGGTTTTGAAAGAAAAGTTACATGCATGCATTGTACACAGACAGAAAAAATTTAAAAAAATAAAGTAAAGGCGGTGGAAGGTCTTCATACCCAGGCTAATGCTATGAAACCATTAAGTGAAAAAAATATCCTCCAATTCCGATCGAAAAAACGGCAACAATATCTACCTCCAGCTTTGATAAAGCCAAAGGAGCTGCTCGAAAAAATTTTTGTATCATACAAGATAAAAAAATTAACGGTTTATATAGAGTTGGTATGAAATATGGAACAATAAACACACTTTTTTTCAAGAAATCAAATAAGAGAATGCAAAGGGAATTCTCTTAATTTCGAAGATGTTTCAGACGTTAAGCTGTATATGAGAGAAATTAGTACAAAAGATTCTGAATTTGGAGGACAAGGCTTTATAAAATGCTATTGTCATAAGAAATGCTCCTCAAAATTATATAAGTGTAAAAAGTCTAACCTAACGTATTGTGCAACTCTAATTGCGATAATGCCTTAACAAGTGAAAATAAACACAAATTTTTTAATTTTAATTAGGACAAAATAAAAATAATAAACACTAATATTAACAAATTACTTTATTTAAACCTAATCTAACAAATTACGACATTTTAATAGCTAATCGGGGTTTGACTAGTCAAACCTAATCTAACAAATTATGACATTTTAATAGATAATCGGGGTTTGACTAGTCAAAGCATTTCATAGAATTAAATTTTGACCTTTGCCTGGCCAACTTAGTCTCTCCTAGGTTTGACTAGTCAAAGGCCGAAACTGTAATTTATTTCGGGCTTTGACTAAGACCGTCAGTCAGACCTGAGGATTGCCTAGTCAAACCTAGGAGTGCCTGAAATTCGGGCTTTGACTATAACATATACATAATGTGGCACTTAAAACAAGTATAAATGCCTATTTGTGTCTCTTTTATATAATATAATATATTATACTATTCTGAAAATATTTCTTTAAAAGATAAATCAGCACCAATCTGAATTTCCTCTATCCACGTGGCCTTGAAAAATATTTGGCTATACCATTGTTTAAAAAAGAACAGATTGTCTATTGTATAAACAATGGCTGCAGTATTGTTCGTAGGTCTTGTTCATATTATATTATGGCTATCTTTTAGTGCTAATGGTTTAGTTCAAGTGAATATAAGTACTTATTACAAGCGTCTACCATTTAGCAGACCATTTAGCTAGTTGGAAGAAGACATGATAGTTTTACTTATTTCTCGTTTCGCGTATTTTTACAAAAGTTAAGTATCGGTATTTATCAAGAAAACTAACTTTTTTTGGAGCTCCATAAACCGCACGAAGAAAGCGAATTCCTTCCGTAATTATTGTTTGCGGTGTGGAATCAAGTCCTGTAAAAACTTTACAGCAGTCAGTCAAATCTTTTTTGTTTTTCGAATAATTTAAACACTAACGTTTTGCCCCTTCTGTACATTGCTGACATAGTGTCGGAGCCGGTTATCGCATGTAAAAATAAAATGTACTTTTGGCATTTGGAATAAGCAGATAAACTTTTCGAAGAATATATCTCTGTTCGCTGTTGAGCCCTTCCAGATTTCAGAAAATAAATAACTTTATCTACTGGAGTCCTTGTAGTAAGCAGTACTAACAAATCAACATCTTCACCAATTAAAATTGTTGTGTTTGTTGCCTTAAATTTTTCAATTGCTGCCTCAATTATAAGGACATCTGCGTCATTTTTAGCTTGTTTCACTTCAATATTCGCAGCTGTTAATTTGTCAGTTAACATGGAAATAAAACGAGATTTATTATTAATATTTATTATTATAATGTTAGCGAAAAATTTTTGTTGATTCGCTGGAACTGTTATATTTTCATCAAAGACTGTAAGTCACTGTAAGTCCGCAATGTCTGCTAAATGGTAGACGCTTGTAATAAGTACTTATATTCACTTGAACTAAACCATTAGCACTAAAATAAGCATAATATAATATGAACAAGACCTACGAACAATACTGCAGCCATTGTTTATACAATAGACAATCTGTTCTTTTTTAAACAATGGTATAGCCAAATATTTTTCAAGGCCACGTGGATAGAGGAAATTCAGATTGGGGCTGATTTATCTTTTGAAGAAATATTTTCAGAATAGTATAATATATTATATTATATAAAAGAGACACAAATAGGCATTTATACTTGTTTTAAGTGCCACATTATGTATATGTTATAGTCAAAGCCCGAATTTCAGGCACTCCTAGGTTTGACTAGTCAAAGGCCGAAACTGTAATTTATTTCGGGCTTTGACTAAGACCGTCAGTCAGACCTGAGGATTGCCTAGTCAAACCTAGGAGTGCCTGAAATTCGGGCTTTGACTATAACATATACATAATGTGGCACTTAAAACAAGTATAAATGCCTATTTGTGTCTCTTTTATATAATATAATATATTATACTATTCTGAAAATATTTCTTCAAAAGATAAATCAGCCCCAATCTGAATTTCCTCTATCCACGTGGCCTTGAAAAATATTTGGCTATACCATTGTTTAAAAAAGAACAGATTGTCTATTGTATAAACAATGGCTGCAGTATTGTTCGTAGGTCTTGTTCATATTATATTATGCTTCTTTTAGTGCTAATGGTTTAGTTCAAGTGAATATAAGTACTTATTACAAGCGTCTACCATTTAGCAGACATTGCGGACTTACAGTGACTTACAGTCTTTGATGAAAATATAACAGTTCCAGCGAATCAACAAAAATTTTTCGCTAACATTATAATAATAAATATTAATAATAAATCTCGTTTTATTTCCATGTTAACTGACAAATTAACAGCTGCAAATATTGAAGTGAAACAAGCTAAAAATGACGCAGATGTCCTTATAATTGAGGCAGCAATTGAAAAATTTAAGGCAACAAACACAACAATTTTAATTGGTGAAGATGTTGATTTGTTAGTACTGCTTACTACAAGGACTCCAGTAGATAAAGTTATTTATTTTCTGAAATCTGGAAGGGCTCAACAGCGAACAGAGATATATTCTTCGAAAAGTTTATCTGCTTATTCCAAATGCCAAAAGTACATTTTATTTTTACATGCGATAACCGGCTCCGACACTATGTCAGCAATGTACAGAAGGGGCAAAACGTTAGTATTTAAATTATTCGAAAAACAAAAAAGATTTGACTGACTGCTGTAAAGTTTTTACAGGACTTGATTCCACACCGCAAACAATAATTACGGAAGGAATTCGCTTTCTTCGTGCGGTTTATGGAGCTCCAAAAAAGTTAGTTTTCTTGATAAATACCGATACTTAACTTTTGTAAAAATACGCGAAACGAGAAACAAGTAAAACTGTCATGTCTTCTTCCAACATCAGCATCTGCTTTTCAACATTTGTATCGAGTATATTATCAAGTTCCTACATGGCTAGACAATGAACTGAATCTAGAAGACTGGGGTTGGAAATTAATAGATAATACTCTGGAACCGATTAAAACCATACTCCCACCTGCTCCAGAAAAACTCCTTAACACTATTTTTTGCAATTGCAAAAAAGGTTGTAGTGTTAAATGTGGATGTTAAAAATTCGGGTTGCTGTGTTCTCTAGCGTGTACCAACTGCCAAGGTCAGTCTTGCTTAAATGTCCAGTTTAGTACAACAGAGGAAGACTCCTGTGATTTTAATGAAGAGACCAATGACTCAGTCACATTTGAATAATTTTTGAATATCCAGCAAGAGAAAGAGAAGAAGATGAAATCGAAGAAACTTGACTGTTGAAGTAGACTTTCAAGAATATGAATCTGATTAAAATATCTAAAGAAATCAAAACAATAGTTAACCTAATAATCAATAGCAATATCAATAATCAATATCAATTATAAGGTAATATCTAGAACTTGACTGATATTGTTTCCTTAAATTATCCTAAAATTGTCAAAACAATTAGTGGAGTAGGCCTACAGGGGAAATCAAGGTAAAAAAACGCGCCGAGTACACTACCTCACAGGTGGTGTGGAAACGTGTGCATATCATGTATAATGTGACTCTTAGAATCGTGATATCTCAGGAATGGCAACTCTTAGGAAAAAAATAGTAAGAACTATTTTTGTAGAGAATTATAAAATCTACAACTTTGGTTTGAGGTTCTTTTTTGGTAAAACTTACCGTTTTCGAAAAAAATCCAAAAAATCTAAAATTTTGACTTTTGAACCCGAATAACTTTTGTTGCACAAATGGGATCGATGGGGACTTTTAAAACTTTATTTGTTATGGTATACCCTAGCTCTTCACCAAAATTTGGCTCTCCGGTAATTTTTGTTATTTCAAATGTCTATATAGACCGGGTTATTATAGTTCGTTGTTTTTAAGACTAAGTTTTCACTCTAATGGCATATAAATCAACATAATGCTATTCTACACCCCACCAGAATGAAAACAATGGGAACCTTCTCTGGTTACACCTCCGAGGCTTCTACAATATGCAAGCCATACGGATGCTGAGACTAAGGAAGATGAGGGAATTCTACAATTTACAATTCACGTCCCATCTGCTCAGCGCGGTAAAGTTCCAAAGAGAATGGTTCCCTTCGTACTCCAATCAGAGTAAATGTAAATCAAAAATGAATAACCATTTTCAATTTCGTTGCAAAGCGAAAATACAGCCGAACCGTATTCTAGTCCAATCAGAGAGTGCATCAAGCACCTCTACCGGTTTCGAAACTTATTAGTCTCTCATCAGGAGGCATATATGCTGCTCTCCCTGATCCAACCAAAACAAAACCCCAGCGTGCAGTCCCGGATTGCAACGAACGAAATGGCATAGATGCCCTAGCGGCAACTGCTACAACAAGACTAAATTTTCACTCTAATTGCATATAAAACAACATAATGCTATTCTACACCCCACCAGAATGAAAACAATGGGAACCTTCTCTGGTTACACCTCATAGGCTTCTACAATATGCAAGCCATACGGATGCTGAGACTAAGGAAGATGAGGGAATTCTACAATTTACAATTCACGTCCCATCTGCCCAGCGCGGTAAAGTTCCAAAGAGAATGGTTCCCTTCGTACTCCAATCAGAGTAAATGTAAATCAAAAATGAATAACCATTTTCAATTTCGTTGCAACACGAAACTACAGCCGCGCGATATTCTAGTCCAATCAGAGAGTGCCGCAAGCACCTCTACCGGTTTCGCAACTTATTAGTCTCTCATCAGGAGGCACATATGCTGCTCTCCCTGATCCAACCAAAACAAACCCCAGCGCGCAGTCCCGGATTGCAACGAACGAAATGGCATAGATGCCCTAGCGGCAACTGCTACAAAAAGACTAAGTTTTCACTCTAATGGCACATAAAACTACATAATGCTATTGCACACCCCACCAGAATGAAAACAATGGGAACCTTCTCTGGTTACACCTCCGAGGCTTCTACAATATGCAAGCCATACGGATGCTGAGACTAAGGACTTTTTTTTTCTTTTTTTTTTTTCTTTCCCGGCTTTTCTCTTTTCAGAGGTCGCTGATCCTCACTCTTTTTGTCACTCATTTCTGTCAAACCTTTCTTTCTTAAGTCCTCTAAGACACAGTCCTTTTATCTTCTTCTTGTTTTTCTCTACTTTTCTTTTCATCAAGTTCTAATAGCTATATCCTTTTAACGTCCCACATAGTTTACATTTTACATCTGACGTGATCAAACTATTGTATTCTTTATTCTTGAAACTTTTTGGAGACTGTAGCCACCCCGACTTTTTCCTTAATCAAGTCTTTCCTAATCCTGTCCCTTCAAGACTTACCTACCATCCACCATAACATTTTTATTTTAGCTATCTTTCCCTTCTTTTTAAAACATTTTTATATACTTGGCTTGGTCTGTGTCACTGTCTCCGCAAATTTTGTAATCCATTTTAAAAATAGTTCTAGGCTACCTATGCACCTGAAATTTTTAGAATAGCTCTGAACTAGCTAACAATGCAATATTTAACTGCTATTATACAGGGTGATTGATTAGTGAGGTAAAGCTCCGTACATCCGTTATAGTAATACATAGATAGCAATAAAAGTTAATAACAAAAATTGTAGCCAAGTTTGAGCTTCACATTACAACATTAGTTGTAATGTTACAGGGTGTTCGATAACATAGTGGCAGACCATACTTATGTTTTTTTAAATGGAACACCCTGTATTTTATTTTATATTCGAAATCTTCTTAACTTCTCCATTACAAAAATATAAAGGTTCGGTAAGTCATATGGGGTATATACAAAGTTATAACTAATTTTATATGAAAATCGTAGCAGGTTCAACTCACTGTATAAATAAAAAAGGCACCTTAGCATTGGTTTATTTATGCCATATTTTTTCATTTATTGTCAAAATTTTCATAAATTATTGATATTGCTAATTTTCTTTATATTGAATACGGGGTGAGTCAAAACGCAAGAATGGCGGAAGATTACATTAGTAATCTTTATTAGTACATTACATTATTTTGCATATTGTACATTATTTTCTCAGTAATTTTAAATGGAACAACCTGTATTTTATATCACTATCGAAAAGTACTATTACCGTACTTTAATTTTTGTATAACATTCCCTATGTCTAAATTTATTAGTTTTCGAGATATTTTCATATTTCAGACCAAATTATTAATAACGGGTCTAAATCTTTCCAAATTTTAAATAAACCATAAAATTGACAATTTACGATTACTGATTATTAATGTGTTATTAAAGTTGGCTACAATTTTTGTTATTAACTTTTATTGTTATCTATTACTATAACGGATCTACGGAGGTTTACCCCACTAATCAATAACCCTGTATGGATAAGTCGATTATTTTTTTTTTAATTTCGAACTATTTTAAAAATGTGACTAAAGCAATGATATTTTAAAATACGTCAATAAAGCTATATCTACAAATTGATGGTGGCTCAGTGGCATTAGACTGCAGATCGAGAAATTCCGAGTTCGAACCCAGCTGTGGCTGTTGCGTATGTTCTTTTTTTTTTAATTTTTTTAATAAATAAATAAAAGTGGATATAATTAAAATTCATATTTTATTAGTTAAGTATTATATATAAAAATTATATAAACCATTTTAAACAACCGTAGTATTATAAAAAGTACTTTTTTCTTCTAGTGTAATTTTTGGATTTATAATTATAACAGTTAATATACAGTAGGAAAAATGAAAGAATACCCATGAACGAACATATAAAACACGCTGTATTTTCCTTTCACCGTGTCACACAAAAACTTGACCAGCGCAAGTACATGTAATAATTAGTATTACATGTACTTGCGCTGGGCAATTTTCTTTGTGACACGGTGACAGGAAAATACAGCGTGTTTTATATGTTCGTTCATGGGTATTCTTTCATTTTTCCTACTGTATAAATCCGCAATCTTACTCAAAAAGGACTCCTTTTAACAAATTTGCATGTTGCCAGGACCAAAAGGTGGTCAAAAATTTTTTAAACGTTTTTTTTTGTTTTTTTCCTAAAATATTTTTTTTTGCATGGAACAAAGTTTTTTTAGGTTTTTTGGATCATTCCAAACAGAAAAGGTCTTTAGTGACTTTTCTCTAAAAATGATAGTTTTTGACATTTAAGCGATTAAAAATTGAAAAATTGCGAAATTGGCCATTTTTAACCCTCAAAAACTATGTGAAAAACTAAAAATTTGGATGTTGCCAAGGTAGCTAGATATTCTTTAAACATCGATTGATAAAATCCCGAAAAGTTTTTTGCAATACATTTTTCAAAACTTCTTTGTTTTTTAATTGCTAATCAAGCGTGCGCGACACTATTGTTCACCGAGAGTATGGTGCAAATGAAAGGAATAAATTCGTTATTTCGTAAACCGGCGACTTTAAGGAAAAATCCCGAAACAGGTCGATTTTTATTTTTAAGTAATGATATTGTAGCATATATGGTATACTAGTGACGTCATCCGTCTGGGCGTGATGACGTAATCGATGATTTTTTTAAATGAGAATAGGGGTCGTGTGGTAGCTCATTTGAAAAGTTTTTCAATTCTCTATTCAGTAATGTAAACATTTACATAATTATTTATACAGGGTGTCCTTCTACTTCTTTTTTTGTCAAATAATTTAATTCAATAAAAAATTTTGAACACCCTGTATAAATAATTATGTAAATGTTTATATTACTGAATAGAGAATTGAAGAACCTTTTAAATGAGCTAGCACACGACCCCTATACTGATTTAAAGAATCATCGATTATGTCATCACGTCCAGATGGATGGCGTCACTAGTATACTATATATGCCACAATATCATAACTTAAAAATAAAAATCGACCTGTTTCAGGATTTGGCCTTAAAGTGGCCGGTTTACGAAATAACGAATTTATTCCTTTCATTTGCTCCATACGGTCGGTGGAAAATAGTGTCGCGCACGCTTGATTAGCAATTAAAAAACAAAGGAGTTTTGAATATTGTATTGCAAAAAACTCTTCGGGATTTCATCAATCGATGTTTAAAGAATATTTACCTGCCTTGACAACGTTCTAATTTTCAGTTTTTCATATAGTTTTTGAGGGTTCAAAATGGCCGATTTCGCAATTTTTCAATTTTTAATCGCTTATATGCCAAAAACTATCATTTTTAGAGAAAAGTCACTAAAGACTTTTTCTGTTTGTAATGATCCAAAAAACCTAAAAAAACTTTTTTCCGTGCAAAAAAAATAATTTTAGGAAAAAAACAAAAAAATAACGTTTAAGAAATTTTTGACCACCTTTTGGTCCTGGCAACATGCAAATTTGTTAAAAGGAGTCCTTTTTGAGTAAGATTGTGCAAAAAATCCGAATTAGAATATTTTTCCTAGCGGATGCGCAGTGGCTTTCTGGACTAAAACATGTTCTGTCCGATAAAACAAAACCGTGGTATTATAAAAAGTATACTTTTATATTATAGTGTAATTTTTGGAATTTTAAGCATTTTATATCATCAAATTATTTTATATTCTCTCCTATAAATAATAAAAACGTTTTATTATAAAAAAGTTCTTTTTTATAAAAGTGTAATTATTACACCAACGCAGGCATCGACCCACTCTTGTGTATCTTACCTTTCATCAGCCCTTCATCAACCCGATCACAGTGTACCAAACTTATTCGCTTTCAGCTAAATAATCCAGCCTATATTATACTGTGTCGCATTTTCCGTTATGTACGAGCCAAGGTATCTAAATTATCCTGTTCTTCTTAGTTTTTCTCCAATAAATTATTCTCCAACTATTCCTGTTCCTCCTAACCATATGTACTCCGTTTTAAACTTGCTAACTTTAAGTTCTCCCTCTTCAATGCCTCTTCTTCAACCCTATACAACTTCTTCTCCAATATTTGTTTGGCGAGGCTCTGGCAACCAAGAGATTGCTGGCATAAGTAGTCTTTCATAAACTAGCTAACAGCTTCGGGTGGAGGAGCTAGTGAGTGGGTAGGACACTTTTTTGTTCTGAAGTAGTGAAAATAACTTAAAAAACAGGGGAAATCTTTATGGTCAACGGCATGAATATATGGAAAGCCACCGGATGACTACCACATTTAAATATTGCCTTGGATATCACTGGTACAACTGTCATAACAAATAGTACTAGATCAGCATTAATTAACCCTGTTGAACATTGTCTTGCTCCGGATAGATTTCCATCTTCTGTTTGCGGCTCTGCTATCCAATTGGTCATAATTTCTTGGATATGGTCGGTTCATCGAGTTGGGGGTCTTCCCCTGCTTCACTTGTCTACCCGTGGTCTTCACTTAAGAAATTTTTTTGTCCACCTGTCGTCTTTAATTCTTACAATATGTTCGTTCTTGGAATATGTCACAATCTTTGGAAGGAGTAGGCAGAAGAGAACAAAAATATGGTATGGCGAGGAATGTCGGAAACAGCTGAAAAAAAGACAAACGGTAAGGAAGACGTAGATACAACTACAAACAGACACAAGTAAAAAGGAATAAGAAGACTGCCGAAAAAAGAAACAAGAAAAATGATACGCACAACGAAAAGAAACTACGAACAACAAAAATATGAAGCTATGGAGAGAGACCGACCCAAATCAGGCTCGAGAGAATTCTATAAAACAATTTCCACTGAGAAAAGTATACATACAAGCACTTCTATCCATACACTGAGAGAAAATCAGGTTATATGATAATCAACGCGACGATAAAGAACTAACAGAAGAATGGAAATGGTACTTCTTACTTCAGGGACCGTCTAAACATCATACAGGAAGAACAGCACAAAGAACAGATCTATATCACAGCAGAAATGCCCGTCGAAGATCCCTCTTTTGAAGAAACCTAAAAGGCCTTAAATAAGCTGAAAAATAATCACAAAGCGCCGGGTACGCACGATATACCAGCAGAACTTCTGAAATATGGTGGAGACGCACTACATTGCCAAATCTACCAATTAATAACACAAATATGGTTAGAAGAAAGGATACCAGCAAGATGGAAAGAAAACATCATAGTGCCTATCCATAAAAAAGGGGACAAAACAAAATGCACAAATTATAGAGGAATTTTACTCCTAAACACGGCATATAAAATCTACTCAAACATCACTCTTAGTAGAATAACCCCCTATGCTAAAAATGTCCTAGGCGAATATCAAGCCGATTTTAGGGCAAACAGATCCACAATAGATCAAATATTCACGCTGACAGCTTCAAGAAAAGGGATAGGAGTATAACAGACCCACACACAATCTCTTCATAGACTTTCGATAGGCATATGATAGCGTAGAAAGAAGCCAAGTATGGAATGCCATGGCGGAGTTCTCAATACCAAAGAAACTCATTCGGATGACTAAAGTCTATATGGAGGGTGAAATATCAAAAGTACGTGTAAATAATAAACTGTCTGACAGCTTTGAAACAAACAGTGGACTCAAACAGGGTGATGCGTTATTTTCACTACTTTTTAACATTGTATTAGAGAAAGCCATGAGGTCGGCGGAAATAAAAACAGAACTACTATCGGTTCAAGGTCCCAAGTTATTACTACCTTACGCAGATGGCATTGATCTCGTTGGAGACTCGATCCTATCCACAAAAGCCATTTTCAACAAGGTGGAAGGAGCAACAAGCGAAGTAGGGCTGAGGATTAATGAAGAGAAGAATAGAAATAGAACAACACGAAGAGACAGGATAGGACAAAATGTGACGGTCAACACCTTCAACTTCGAAAGAGTACAACGTTTTAAGTATCTGGGGGCCGTAATCACAGGTGACAACAATGATACTGACGAAATAAAAAAAGAATCCAATCAGCAAATCGCTGTTTATTCGCACTGGATGAGCTTATAAAATGAAAAAATCTTACAAGAAGTTCCAATATCAAAATCTATAAATCCATCGTCAGACATCTACTAACATATGGATGCGAAACGTGGTCCATGACCAAATCAAACGAAGAAAAGCTCAGACGTTTTGAACGAAAAATACTTAGAAAAATTTTCGGACCTCACCACGACATTAACACAAACCACGACATTAACAATCAGAAAAAACATCGAATTAAAAGCACTCTACAATGACACCGATATTGTCCAAAAAATTGAATCACAGCCACTAAGATGGGCAGGCCACGTGCACAGACTTCATAACGAGAGACTTGTAAAACTGGTATGGGAGGAGATTCCTACAGGCAAAAGAACATTTGGACGTCCCAGAATGCGATGGAGAGATAAAATCTAATCAGATCTCCGAAAAATGACTATTCCATTTGACCCTAGGTTGATGGAAGACCAAAAAATTGGAAGAAAATTGTACAGTCAGCCAGGACCTACCCAGGGTTGTAGCGCTACGTGATGATGATGAATATGTCCATCAGTCTTCATTTTTGTATTGAAATACATACGATAGTATCTTCCCACTCCTGTTCGTCTACAAATTTCCTCGTTTCTTAGTGAAGTTTAGCTTATTAGCAATAATCGGAAAATCATTATTCTTCTATTCTTTGATCTACCCATATAACTAGTTAGCTACTATTCAACTTCTGACATCAAAGTACCTCTCGTTTCAATCAATATTGTGTATTTATTTTGAGATTCTACTTCATTAGTTTGACTTTTTTCAAAACTGTCGTATTTCTTTTGATAGGGGAGCAAAGTATGCTAAATGTGCAGCCACTCGAGCGTTATGGGGACCTATTGGGTTGTGAAGAGTAGGTCCTAAAACCAAAAAAAGTTGAGTAAAGTTTTCCATTTTAGTGAGGACTTTCCATTTTTAATTTAATTTTCCATTTACAACAATATTTTTTTAGATTATAGCGCCATCTATCCATAGTTCCAAAAATGGCTCGAATAAAAGTTACTTATTTTTACGTAATAAATCCAAATCTGTAATAAAAAATGGGAGCTTCCATATAAGATTTTAAAGTAACCCCCCAGCCCATCTCTGTGTGGGGTCGTGTTTGGTGCCATTCGATAAATTTTCCAAAAATATTGAATAAGTGTATTTTTCAGTTTTTCGATCTGATATTAATTTCGCGAAATATCGCGGGATTCGTATTTAAAATTTAAAATTTACCCCCACCCCTCTCCGTGGGAAGTTGCGTTTGGTATCATTCGATAGATTTTAAAAAAAATTTATTCAGCACGTATTTTTATTTTTTCGATCTGTCATTCATTTCGCGAAATATTCGGCTTTTTTCTTGTGAAACTTTGGGACTCACCCATTTCCTTACGCCCCACACAAATCGTCAGATTTTTTAAATAAACACTGTTTTGCATGTACTTAATTTTCCTTATCTTAATCTGAACATTTCGAGTTTTTCTAAGAATATATTTCCTTTTTCAGCCCCCCTTAACGAACTCCCCTGCATTAAGAACCAATATATGGTAGAGGTACATTTTCAGGGTACAAGGTTTCTCCCCATGTAATTATCTGACGCGCTCGAGTTACTGCAAAAATCCCCGCTTGGGCTCCCCTACCATTTTCTCCCATTCAAATTCGCGGTAACATCTAGAAAACGTCTACCGCGTATTTATTTTCCTTTACAAGTTTGAATTTAATTCTTCATATTTAAGTGTATTATGTTTTATTTTGCCTCTCTTTCAGCATCAATTTTCCGAAAATGGAATTTTTATCTTAAATGGTTCCTTACGATAGTTTACAGCTGATTCACAATTATTTTTCCCATAATAACGTCCTAAGTGTCTAAAATTGAATTTAATTTTTATCGTAACCACCGCATTTCAACCTCATTTTGTGTCTTTGGTATCGTAAACGCCAAGGAAGTACCGACAGATGATAGTGAATGCCATAAATCTTGTCGGTTAAGTTTGCCTATTTTTCGGATTACGATGAGATTAAATGACCAAAATGACCGTTAGGATTACTCAGTGTTATCTTAAAATGTGTTAGAACTCAATGCAAATTTTATTTCGCTAGAACAATTTAAAACGAAAATAGTGGTAGTTTTGATAAAACCTCTTATTCAATAGATGCGGTAAGTTTTTAATACTTGTTTTTATGGTTTATTGTCTTTTTAATAGAATTTGAAATCAAATTTACTAATTTTGTAATGACATAACCTATGTTTTTTAGTTGTTCTTGTGCAAATATCATAAATATTACATTTGAAACAAAAATATATCAACTTGTAGTAAGTTCACTGAAACCTGAAACAAATGTAGGGGAGTCAATATAAAACGAATAATGAAACATACTTTTTAATCCCAAACAACTTTTTTTATTAACAATTTTCGATATTGTGATATATAAACCTACTTTACTCTTGAAAAAGATTCATATTTTTGACATACCTCGTATGAAATTAATAAAATTTAATATCTGATAGTTTTTTTAAACTGATAATAAAAATCCACTAGGAAGAATTTCCTGTAGCTGGCTGTATACCATTAATTACAAGTAAAATTTAATAAAAAATTTTGGTCTTGGTAAAAGGTATATTATTTTAAAAAGCCCTATAGGGCTACAAACATCGAACAGAACGTTTTCGCTCTAAAAAGAGCATCATCAGTGTTGCAAGAACATGGTGAGCCAACCAAAAAATACGAAGGTCAAAGCCTTTCAAAAATGGACTAAAAGTCACATCAAAATGCTAACATAGCAAATTCCAAAGGATGGATATAATCCCTAAGGATATGGCCCTAGGATAACATATGACTCCCACACGTTGTAAGTGGGTCAAAGGTAACAAATTAGGTCATTATGTTACAAGAGCTGACAGGCAACAGGAGTTGCCTGTCAGCTCTTGTAACATAATGACCTAATTTGTTACCTTTGACCCACTTACAACGTGTGGGAGTCATATGTTATCCTAGGGCCATATCCTTAGGGATTATATCCATCCTTTGGAATTTGCTATGTTAGCATTTTGATGTGACTTTTAGTCCATTTTTGAAAGGCTTTGACCTTCGTATTTTTTGGTTGGCTCACCATGTTCTTGCAACACTGATGATGCTCTTTTTAGAGCGAAAACGTTCTGTTCGATGTTTGTAGCCCTATAGGGCTTTTTAAAATAATATACCTTTTACCAAGACCAAAATTTTTTATTAAATTTTACCTGATAATAAAAAGTTATCAATAGGTCCCAAGTTCTGTAGACACACTGTATAAGAGCCCAAAAAAATAATATTTATAATTTTTTAAGCTTGTTATTAAATGTATTTTAGGTAAGTTGTACAGAAAAAGGTTTTGATGATTTTGTACATACATTTTTTAACTGATATTTTTGGGTTATTGTATTACATTTTTTTTTAATCTTACTTAATTTTCTCAAAGAGAAGTTGTTTATTTCATGTCTAAAGCAAAACAGTTTAGTGCATTTTAAAGATTACATCTTAAGCTTTAAAAAACACCTATAAAATTGTAATATCTGTTTAAACTTGAGTAATACCCTCTTAAAGTGGTAGTAATTCTGTAAAACTACGAAGTTTTCAAAAATTACATTTTTTGGGACGTCGCGGTCGTATCATTTGAATTAAATTTTTGAGATTTTTTTGAATAGAGCATCATTTAGTACAGTGTCACAGATTAATATACGTATTAAATTTTATTTTTCTTTGTCGATTTTTATCATTAAAAATATTTTTTCTGTTCAGATACTTACGTTATTTATGAATTTTTTTTATAGATTGATACCTTGAAACTATCGTATGTTTATCTTAAGCGACACTCTTCAACTAAAATTTACACAGACAAGGTCTACGAAAGTATCGTATGTTACATAATTTAATAAAAGAATTTAATATTACAGTTTTTTTGGCTTAAATTAATATTTTTCATGTACTAATTTATCATAGTTTCAAAATTTTAATTATATTAACCAAAAAGTCGGTAGAAGAAACAGTAGTCTCCTGTAAAATGTGCGTTTTGTCGGTTACGATGTTTTGTCAAAAACCCATCGATATGTTTAATTTATTGGTCGTCTCTTAAAATTGTGACAGTGTGTTTCGTAATTAAAAGTAAAATTTCTTAATTAAAATTACAATTGTGACAGCGTGTTTCTTAATTACATATTCTTTAGCTACAGTATATGGCTAATAAATATCTACCTTTCTGTCCTCCAATGTAGATGGCGCCTAGGTACTCGTATCGACCCCATGTGACAAATCAGTCTACATTTAGGTGTTCAAATTTGTGTTCAGCCTAGCGTTACATAATAAGATTAGCGAAGATCAAAACAGATCACATTGTAGCCGAAATACAAACTTGAGATATGATAAGGAAAATTAATAATAAAATCCTAATTCTAACAAATTTTACAGGTCAACAATTTGTTTCGGTTAATAAAACATGTTTAAAAAGTATATCAGTAAATTGGTTCTATAATAATAAAACTCTCACACTTTTTTGCTAAACATGTCAGCAGCACATATTCTGTAAAGGTAAGGTTAACGAGTTAATATACTTCACGTATACGTAATCATTCAAGTGTACTGTACCACATATCTTGAAGTACGTATTCACCTATCGATCACTAGAACAGACAGGAGTAACATATTGCGCGATTAAAAGTAAAGTAATCTATAACTCTAAAATTTTAAAAATAGAATATAGAGATAGATTATACGTAATACTAGTTTCCTGTATATTATGATTGCACAACGGTGTAGGTTTATCAATAAATAATATTTTACAATTTTAACTAAAAAGATTGATGTATTATAGAGATAAATCATATCTAAGGGGCAAACGGCATTGTTCAAGAATATACAACTATGTAATTTCCCTTATACTGTTGTACTATTTACGAAAATAACTGTGTTATCATTATGTATAAAATTATGTATCCAAAAAAATTATGTATAAAAAATTATGTTTATAGGTCGCCTATTATAAATATTATTCGTTTTTCATTCCTTTCATTTGAAATCAAATATATCACATAATTATTGCGGACACAACAAAACAAATTAATATTAAATATAAATCAATAAAAACATTACAAATAAAAAAGAATAATTAAGTTATAACCTCACGTTAAAGTGAGTAATATAAACAATAAATATAATATATAGTATGCTGAATAAACAATACTAAAATGAATATTGAAATGTTTATGATTATTTATATATCTAGTATACATGATATAGCCTTGTAAACATTATTCACGACGCCGCACGTTCCCGATAAAACAGATGTTAAAGATACCTTCTGGTCAGTGGCGGATCTACGGTGAGGGAAAATGAGGAAATTTACCACTTGAAAAGGTCCAAAATTAAAGAAAAAAAATTGTTCAAACATAAAAACATATTAGTTGACATGAAACCGAAACCACAGAAACACAATTTCAACCCAATAAACACGCTAGTTAGGAAAATTAAGGGAACTTAATAGCTATAAGTTATTATTTATATAGTATTTTTACTACAAAAACGTTATTACGTAGGTCAAAATTTTTGACGTAAGAGAACTGTCAAAACGTTAGAATGTGACTTTTCATTATTGCCATGTTTATAATAAACATGGCAATAATTAAAAGTCACATTCTAATGTTTTGACAGTTCTCTTACGTCAAAAATTTTGACCTACGTAATAACGTTTTTGTAGTAAAAATACTATATCTTTATGTGATCTGATTTTATCTTTTATAAGGTTTTTTTGTTGGTTTTTCATTTAAAGTTCCCCCCTAATATACCAGGATCCCGCGTACCAAAAAAAAGTTAATAAATAGTAAGCTGAAAATGTGTTAATAGCTTAACGGGGCCTAGTCGGACAAACTTTGATGTACGGGAACACTGGAACAAGGGAAGTTTTAATTGTGGAACAGGTTAAAAATTTGGAACATCAGACTACGAAAGCGTCCCATGTATTTTGTTGGACAGATCTTCCAATTGATTTGATACACTTTCATTAAACTCTCATGCAAAAATCAGACTGCTATTACTAACCAACACGATTCCTGTCATTTGACATGTTCTTCGTGTTCCACTCATTAAAATGCCCAGTTGGTGATAAACACCAGTCTGATTTTTACATAAGAGTTTAATGAAATGGTAACAAATCAATTGGAAGTTCTGTCCGACAAAATACATGGAACGTATTCGTAGTCTGACGTCCCAAATTTTAACCTGTTCACAATTAAATCTTCCCCTGTTCCAGTGTTCCCATACATCAAAGTTTGTCCGACTAGGCACCGTTAAGCTATTAACGAATTTTTAGCTTACTATTAATCAACTTTTTTTGGTACGCGGGATTCAGGTCTATAAGGCAAATTTCCCTCCCAAGGCAAATTTCTAGATCTACCACTGCCTCTGGCACGAAAAAATGTTTAATTATAGTCCGAAATTCTGAAATGGCAGACGGTGGATCTGTCTGACTCCTTCAGCATTCCCCCTATCCACGTATCTGGTGTCGTTAGTTCTGGTGAGTGGCAGCTCCCAAAATGATCGCGCGGTATTCGAAAAGATTTCCTTTCACTGTGACAGGTTGTCCCGTCCTGCTGAAACCGTTGTTGATTTTAAGTTTTGACAGTTTTCGTAACCTTTTCCGTATGACCGAAAATACTACTCCACCATAAAAAATTTTTCTGCAAAACTGAGAACAATTCTGAAACACCTAACATTATCACGACATTCATATACGTCATAACGAATTTTGGAAACCACTAAGTACGTTTCGGCGCCTGACACATGCAAATTTGAGGCATACGAATTTTAGTAGTTTATTTTGCCCCATACTGTACTTATAGTAAATAATAAAAATAAATCTGAAGTGTCAACCCCGCAACTGTCAAATAAGTGTTACCAATTTATGCCAAAATGTCACCTTTGTTCGATCGCAGTTAGAGTATAATCCGAATAAATGTGTTTTATAAAAACCCTTTATTTCACTTTACAACTTAATTGAAACAAGTTAGGGTATGTTTCTTTAAATTTACATTAATAGAAATCTTCCAATATTGTTTCTACGCGTATATAATAAAATATGTCTTGTGGCTGTAATTCCAGTGTACTCGGCTAAACGATTCTAAAAAGGAACAGACCTACAAGTTAAATATTTCGTTATCAACTATTTTGAGTGAGAAATAAGCCACAATTTTACCGAAAAAATGATTTTATTAACGTTTCGAAGCCCAAATTTTGAGTATTTTGTATTTTGACAACGAAACCCGATTTGGCCTTCGAAACGTTAATAAAATCATTTTTTTGGTAACATTGTGGCTTATTTCCCATTAAAAATAGTTGATTATAAAAATGCCACAAGGAAATAGCTTCAGAACAACATTAAATATTTCGTGTTGGCATCATGTGACATCACTTGTTATGACGCGGATGACATGCAACGGTATTTATAATGTACGGACTATAGCTTTATATTTTGCGACTTATTTCACTATTAATACTTTTTCTTTTTGAAGTTATACTTCTTTAGGTACGAGGGTGAATTTTTACATCTTTTAAGTTATGTAGCGCAAATAAGGTGTGCGTGAAAAGAATATATTATTAGTGTTTTTAGTAAATATATTTATTATAATTTTTATGTCTGTGGATTTGTCTTCCTCCTATTAAGTATTATTGAAAATGTTTATTTTAATTTTATTGTATTGTATTTTATTGTATTAAATTGTAATTATGTCCGAGAAAGGATCGACTGAATACAAACATGGTAGTAGCTGATCGGTAGAGCATTCACCTAGGGATCTAGAGGTCCCTTGTTCAGATCCGGACAAAGTCATATCCTTTTTTTGTAATTTTTGGTATTCTTTTTGTTTTTTCTAAAATTAATTTAATATTTAAATACAATACAAAAAAACTGTTTAAAGTAGATAGGTATATTGATTTCGTTGAAATCATAATATGAAGTTAGATTATATTATAATAGAAGTATAACTTCTTACGTGCGTACAAAGTACACACACATTCTTTTTTTTTTTCAAAACTGAGTTGAGTTTTATCTCACTAATACACAATATATCACACACACGTTTATGTACAGATTAAACTGGTCGTGAAAGGTCTTCAGTAGTAAAACAACCGTCCACATTAAGTATTACTTGATTTATATCTCAAATCAAACATATCTCGTTATCTTTGCTCTCAAGACACAAACAAACTCTAGTGATCAACAGCTCTATACTTACTCTACCTATTCTTTTTCACTCCAGCGTCAACTGTCTGCCTCTATTCTGTTCTTTCCTTTGCACTGATCTTTATAGGTTTTCCCAATAGCATTAATTTCTTTCTCGACACTTCTTTTCCACGTTTCTACGGGTCTACCAAGTCTATATTTCCTTGTAGTGTGTATTCTAAGGATTGCCTGTGCCTGTGTCACGTTTCTTTAGTGTGTGTCCCATTCAACTCCATTTTCTTTTGCATATTGTCTTAGATATAGGTTCCTGGTTAGTTCTTGTCCATAACTCTTGGTTTGATATTCGGTTTGGCCAGTAAATGTTAAGAATCTTCCTTATACATTTATTTATGAACACTTGCATGTGTCCGAAACATTTTTGACATTTTCCAAGGTTCTTCTCCATACAGTAGCACAGTCTTGGTTTACTTGTCATCTGACGTGAAGACTACATTTTCCTTAGCATACTGAATGCGTTTTAAGCTATTTCTATTCTCCGTTTGACGTGCCCCTCCGTCCCTCCTTTGTTGTTCAAGATACTGCCCAAGTAGTTAAATTTCTCTACCGTTTATAATTCCGTGCCTACCAGTGATATTTTCATTTCTCTTGATGTATTTATTTTCATTATCTTAGTTTTTTTGATGCTTTTGTTAAGTCAAGTATCAAACGCTTTCTCGAATTCTATAAAGTTCACATATAGCATATTCTACTACTCTAATGATTGCTTTATGATGTTATATCTGCATCTACGATGTTATATCTTTCCTATACTGTTGTACGGAGTTGAGTCGTGGAATCTTACAGACGCCACCTGCAAGAAAATTGAGGCTTTTGAGATGTGGTTTTATCATAGAGTCCTGAAGATATCGTATACCGACCACATTACTAATCAGGGTGTTTTGCTGAAAATGCAAAAGGGAAAAGAGCTGTTAATCAAAATAAAAACAGCCAAAATCAAATACCTCGGTTACATCACGAGTAACAGTGAAAGATATGTAGGTACTGTTGCAACTAATCTTGTAGGGAAAAGTAGAAGGAACGAGCGGACAAGGAATGCGAAGGATTTCCTGGCTGAAAAATCTGCGTACGTGGTTCAACATAACAGTTACAAATCTATTTAGAGCAGCAGTGTGCAAAATAAAGATTGCCATGATGGCCGCCAATATCCGAAACGGATATGAACTACGAGAAGAAGAAGAATGATTGCTCGATAATCGTTCTCATCGTACAAATGTGGTCAATGCAGGATCTTTGTGCCCGGAATAACTGTTATAACTTTATCTAATTCCTTTTTCATTCTTTCAAGCATGATTCGGGTCATTATTTTGCTTGTTGTGTATAGGGCTTTTCATCGACTGTCATTTGTTTCGAGCTTCTGTCATGTGTCATATAATATTGATATATCTACGTCATACGTCTTTGGTTTTTATCATTGGTATATACCACTAACGTATGACGTAGATATATTAATATTATGTGACACATGACAGAAGCTCGAAACAAATGATTGTGAATTAAAAGCCCTATAGCAGAGTGATCGGTTTCCAATTTTCATATTTGGATGTGTCGTCCTTCTTAGGAATTTTTACAATTAAGGTTTGCGTCTATTCTCTGGGTAACTCCTCGGTTCTTCAAATTTTATTGAAAAGTGTGTATAGTGTATACCCCATTCCACGAATATACGACCCTCTTGGACTATCACGACAACGAATATTTTACTGTGAAGAACGAAAGTAAATTGCAAACTACATTGTTGTTTATTGGAGTAATTATTAGAGCACAACACTTTCGTACTTCTTAAGTTACACACTAAAATATTCGTTGTCGCGATAATCCAAAACAGTCGTATATTCGTGGAATACACCATACAGTATAGGAGTGGATGCTTTGAAGTCTGCTTTGATAATTTAGCAGGGATATTGTCTATTCCAACAGCTTTTCCTCTTTTTAATTATGAACAGCTCTATAGCCTATAGAACTGTTCCTTTCTGATTACTAAACTGAAATTCAAAAAATGGTTCACTCTGAGTATTATTGATTTTTACGTATTTTTATTTTTCATATCAATTTCAAAACCGTCTACAATATTATGTTATAAGCACATATTAATAGGAAACATGATAAATCAATGCGGTCATGGCAACTGTAGAGAAAATTGACAATTTCAAATCTAATATTGTTTTGGAGCAGAATTTATATGGTACCATTTTAATTGTTTAATTTACGTGTATTGAAAATTAACTACGATTGTAAAATTAAAGCTAGTTCATTGATGTTACGATCTCCACGTCGGAAGCTGTTGTCAAATATATGTATAGAACAATAATTATAACAGCAATTAAAACACCACTATTTTGTTGATATCACGGACGTTTATAAGGAGTGGTTTAAAGGGTCCAAAACCACAGTTAGCATAGTTATGGCCACGAAGAAACATTTGCTAGTTCGAATTTAAAAATCACAATAAAAAAATGTTAAGGTATTGTTAGATCATATTTTGTCCACAAATAAACTGTTGGGAAACTGTTTTCAATAAATAAAACATAATAACTGAACGTGTACACTAAAATTATTTGACTTAAACGATCTGAAAAATAAACATTTTGCCATCTCTTATATCTGTTCATTTCCAACATTTTTAAAACATATCTTTTCATATGTGTGATACAGTCTATACATATTTTTAGCGGGACTTTTGTAGCGAGAACTCACAAAGAAACACAAAGAATCCAATCATGTTTTACTGTTGTATAGTTATAATCCGGAAATATAATACGGAGATAAGAAATTTGACAAGTTACGAAGTGGTCAGACAATTTAATTACTTAGGCTCCGTTATTACTAACAGTTGAGCATGCGAGGACGAGATCCGTAGACGCATCATAATGGCCAGATCGGCAACAGCCAAACTCACAAAAATATGGAAGAATACTAACATTACAAAAAACACAAAATTACGCCTTGTTCAAGCGTTAATATTTCCTATCGCCACCTACGTTTTAAAGAGTTGGACCATCAAAAAAGCAGATTCAAAACGTATAATGCCACTTGAAATGTGGGTCTAGTGGAGAACGTTGCGCACACCATGGTACACCAATATTATTAGTCGAACTTAAAAACTAGACTCACCACAACTATCAACCAAAATATACTGAGATATTTTGGACATATATCTAGAAGAAGAGAAGGCATGGAACGAATGATAGATGAAGGCAACGTAGAGGGCAGAAGATCCAGAAGAAGATCTCCATTACGATGGTCGGACCAAATAAAGGACATGGACCTCGATTTTTGACCCTTCGCTTCGTTATAGATCATTCGCTATTTGTACACTAACAGATTCGAAGCGAATACGTTCGATAACGAAGCGAAGGGACAAAAATCGAGGTCATGACGGGTTACTCATTCTCCGAAGCAAAAAAACACGCGCAGGAGAGAGAAAATTGGACAGAAATAGTCAAACGACTTACATTACGCCACTATATCCTTACGAAGGAGAAAAGATAGAAGAGAATAAGTTATAATTCTCACCATAACCAATTCACTCATTCGCGCCAAAATCTTCATTTTCAGAAGCACTATTGGAAAATGCTGGTTTTTTTTCATTTTCACTATGTGGTAACGATTAATTTTTCCTCTTTTTAATATTTTTTAAAGCCGTTTTACCTTTTAAAAGTATTGTATTTTTTTTTCATTTTGATTTCGCTAAAGATGTTCTGGCAATTCAAATAATGGCCTTTTTTTTGTACGGTTATGCACCATTTCTCTCAATTTTGGCACAGGTGAAATATTTGAAATAATTTCTTTATCTATTTTGAACTTCTTAATTAAGAAAAATGTGTTTGATAAAAACATTTTTGTTTTATATTTATTCTTTTCTGTATTATAAAAAGGTCATCAATCTAAAGTTAAAGAACAATTCTTATTTTGCTCTTTCCGTCGAAATGTTAAATTAATGGTGAAATATTTTAGCGCGTTCACCAGAATTTAAAAATTAAAATGGTGTAGACCCTGAAGTTCAACCACGATTTTATCCCTTATGCCTTTTTTACTGAAAGTGTTATAAGGGATAAGCAAAAAAAAAAGAGAAAATTTAGGAGTTGATCCAGTGTATGTTTTTCTAAAAATCGAATTTTCCTTATTTTCCGCTATAGTCCAGGAACCGCAGCTTTTCACCTAGCAATTTTTACAGAATGGATCGATTTACTTGAAAATTTGAGAATAAGTAGTGGATAGTCCAACGATAAAAATTTATATGATGCCGAAAGGCGCTTTTACCATGGGGGCGGTTGCCACCCTATCTCGGGGGTGGAAGTTTTTTATTATATTTTGACAGCAAAAGTTGGTAAAAATATTCATTCTAAGCAAAAAATGTTCTATACATTTTTTTCAAATTAATAGTTTTCGAGTAATTCGCTATTAAAAGTGTTAGTTTTGTATCGAAAAAATCAATGTTTTAGATGTACTTACATACTCATTTACGATTCACTGACTTTTTGCCTCAGAAAAAAATTTTTAAAATCAATTTCTTGGAAATTAAATAACCTACAATTTCATATTAAAACATTTTTTCTTATCTCTAATGCAAATCTTTTTATTCTGAAGAAAAGGCATTTTTTACCAAACTTCAAAAATTCGTTATTCGCTTTTAACTCCAGTTTTTTTATATAAACCATTCTAAGCCAGTCAAACTTCTAGAATCTATTAATATTACATAAAGAAAGAAAAATAAATAAGGCCAATGACTAAAAACACCGCTAACTTACATTATTATGCTTCCAATGGGATTTCTAGTTTTTTTTTTTTCAAAAAAATATTGATCTTTTAACCGTGACTTTTTAATTGTTTATCTTATAAAGTTTGGTAAAAAGAATTTTGTAGGTTTTTACAAGGTCTATAAGTAGGGTTACCATACGTCCGGATTTCGTCCGGACAGTCCGGATTCCGAATTTGAAAGATATGTCCGGATTGTCGCCCGGATATGAGAAATGTTCGGATTTTTTTCTTTACTAAAAAAATGGAATACACTTGGCCCAACGGTGGGAAATCTTATTTCAGGTCTAAAGTATGTTAAAATATATAGGTGTATATTTATGTATTTTAAACTGGCCGAGATTTTCGATGTTAATTGCATATTGTAATAAAACAGCTGTACTTTTAATTGTGCCATATGAATTTTGCATATATGTACAATGTTGAGGTAGCGACACAGTCAAATTTACATTTTACATTTTCTAAAACCCTTTGGAGTATCCCTGTCTGGATTTGCCCTTACGAAATTATGGTAAACCTATCTATAAGGCTATTAATATTAAGTCCTTTTAAAATCCTCAGTGGCAAAAAGAGGTGACTTTGAAAGGGTAGGTAAAGGTGGTTTTTGCATGTTATTACAAGTTTTAATTGTTAATACCTCACCCAATTTTTGACGTAGAGAAAATTTTTGCAAACCATGTTTTTGGGAATTAAATAGGCTACAATTTTATATTTAAATATTTTTTCGTATCTCTGATGCTAATCTTTCTATTCTGAAGAAAAAGCATTTTTTACCAAACTACAAAAATGTGTTATTCGCTTTTAACTCTCTTTTTTAAAAACTGATCATTCTAAGCCCGTCAAACTTCTAGAACATATTAATAATACATAACTAAAGAAGAACGAATAAGTTCAATGAATAATTTTAATTAGGGTGGTGATTAGGAGCTTGACTCCAATCACAGTTTCGCTGAAAAAAATAGGGACTGACATTCTTTTCATTATAAGTCACTTAGTTTTTGAGCTAGAGAGTTTTTTTATTTCTGAATATAGATATTTTTAAGTGCTTTAAATTAGTTTGAATAAGTTATCCTCGAAAAATGCATAGTTTTCACTTCTTTTGACTTTGAAACTATAATATTTAGCATTTGACAAAGAAGAGCTAATATATAATAAAGTATAGCTCGTATATTGTTGTAATTTAAAAATTAAGGAAATAGGTTTTGTTTACTTTTTCAAAAGGTACAATTTTGTTAAGCAAAATTGTTTTAATAAAACGAAAACTGTTAGAGTTATTGGCAGAAAACTAATTAAAACATTGATTTTTTCGATATAGAACTAATACTTTCGATAGCGAATAAATCGAAAACTATTAATTTTATTAAAATAATATATAGAAAGTTGTCTTCTTAGAATTAATGTTTTTACCAATTTTTCGGTCAAAATATAAAAAAAAATTTCCACCTCCGAGATAGATGAGGTGGAAACCACCGCCATGATAAAAGCGCACTTCGGCATTATATATATTTTGATCCTTGGACTATCCACTACTAATTCTCATATTTTTAAGCAAATCGATCCACTCTGTAAAAATTACGAGGTTTTGTAATATTTTAAGCTTCATGACTTGGACTACTTCTTTCCCAAGATAAAATGTTTCGTTTGCTTGACCTGCTGTTATGCCTTTTTTCTGCAGGTTTCTTATCGTGAAAACTAACAAACTTTCAAGTGGCATGAAGAAGAAAATCACGGACACTGACCTATTATCATCACTTAACACAATAGGGCTTCTCATCGATTGTCATTTGTTTCGAGCTTCTGTCATATAATGCTGTATAATCCATGTATAATATTAATATACACAATATATATATATTAATGGAAAGCCCTATACTAATCTATAGCCTCAATTGACATGGTCTGACCATCTTTTCCTCGGTCGTTCCAGTGATCTTCTTCCATTTGGCGATTTGTCTCTTGCTATTCGTACTATTCTATTTTCTGTCAGTCTTTCTATGTGTTGATTCCATTCTATTTTCCTTCTTATGTGTAGAATCAAAATCCAAAATGGCGGACAGCTAGGTGGGTTAATTTTTTTTAAACATGGAGTCACAATATTTTTATAAAAAATGCAGAGAAACATAAAATTTACTTATATTTTTCAAATATTTTTTTGCTATTTTTTTTAACAATATTTTTATTATAACGCTTAGCTGTCTGCTCTTGGAAATTTTTCTTAATTACATCATAAAATACTGACCCCTAAATTTTGGTGGACGATCCCGATCACAAGCGTCACAAAACAACCATTATAATTTGCATATTCACCCCTGTCTGCCACCCCTTTGTCTTCCACAGAGCTATCCGCCCCTGGAGATATTGCTTAGTTACGTCATGACCTACTTATTTCCAAATTTTGGTGCAATATCTCGATCACGATTTACGAAGATCTTAAAAAAGCTATAGACACCAACACAGAAGTCAAAATAATAATTATGGGAGATTTTAACGCAAAAATTGGAAGTAAGATTGAAGACTCTGAAAGCAAGATTGGAAATTTTGGATTCGGCACAAGAAACACAAGGGGAGAAAAACTTCCTATCCTGAGAAATGGAATTCCTGGGACAAGAAAACATGTATGTTATGAATACCTTCTACAAAAAGAAACCTAACAGAAAGTGGACATGGGTTGCACCTAACGGAACCACCAAAAATGAAATAGACTATTTTCTTTCAAACAAAAAAAGAATATTTGAAGATGTAACAACAATAAACAACGTAACAACGGGTAGTGACCATCGTATATTTAAAGCAAAAATAAATATTAACATGAAAGAAGAGAGAAAGAGAATATTTAAAAAACAACGCGGATAGATGCCTTTAAGCTAAAAACAAATGAAGAGCAATTCCGAGAGGTCTTAGCGGATAAGTTCGAATATGATCCTTCGCATAATCAAGATCAAATTGACGAAATTAACAAAAACATAAATAGGAACCTTCTCGAGGCCTACACTACAGGTCGCAAAGAAAACAAGGACTAAAGAAGACAAAATAAGCAACGAAACTAAGCAACTAGTGACGGAAAGAAGGCAACTACTAGCGCAAAACAAACGCCATACTCAAAAATACACAGAACTTAATAAAACAATTAGAAAACAACTAAAACGCGACATACATAAAAAATGGATGGAGAATTTAATAGAGCGAGTCATTGAAAACAACAGAGGTTTAAAATGTCTAAGATCCGCACTGGGTGTTTAAAAAATCATCAAAATTGACGCCAATAATAAGTAAGAAAAGGAAATAAATATAAAATAACAAAATTAGTCGAAAACTTCTAAAAAAAACCTTGTACAGCTTGCAAAGCCAGCCTAATGAATCAACAAATGAGAACGTCAAAAGAAAATTAAAAAACGTGGGATCAGAAGTACTACCAAATATAAAGGTATTCGAAATAAAAAGAGCTTTAAAAGAAATAAAAAATAATACATCTCCAGGACACGACGGTATAATTGTCGAGCTCTTGAAAACAAGCAAAACAGTAACAATCTCTATACTAACAGAGCTATTTAATAAATTTCTCCATAATAGCAAGATCCCTAAAGATTGGATCGAAAGTCTAGTAATACTTTTACACAAAAAAGGGGACAAGTGTGACCTACAGAATTATACACCTATATCGTTGTTTAGTCAAGTATACAAACTATTTAAGAGAATTATTAACAACCGGTTGACCTACAAAATGGACGATTACCAACCAGTGGAACAGGCTGGCTTCCTCAAAGGATATAGTACATCAGACCATCTGCTGATAATGAGAACCTTGATAGAGAAGGCAAATGAATACCAACTACCCGTACTTCTTGCCTACGTAGACTATGAAAAGGCCTTTAATAAAAACAAGCTATTAATAAATGCCGTTTAACACAGGCATAAAACAAGCTATTAATAATTGTAGAATAAATTCGAGATACAGACAACTAATACATAATATATATGTAAACGCAACTATGATAGTACAAGACGTAATATGGACGATAGTACAAGACAAGAGGCGTGAGAAAAGAAGACGTAATATGGCCAAAGCTTTTCAACCTAGCCCTAGAAGACGTCTCCAAAACGACAAATTAGTCAACCTATGTCATTATCGTTAATGGCAATAAGCTAAACCACCTCAGATTCGCTGACGACATTGTGATTATAGCGAGCTCATTCGAAGAACTGCAAATTAGGATGTAGGAACTCGCAGGCAGCTCCCAATACGTCGGCCTGAAAATGAACATGAGAAAAACAAAAATAATGACAAACACAGATGACCCCAGACGTATTACTATAAATGGCAGTGAGATAGAAAAAGTCCAGGAATATATCTACCTAGGCCAAATCCTGAAACTTGACAAAGAGAACCAAAGTACGGAAATTACTAGGAGAGCAAGGCTAGCATGACTATTATGACATATGGATGTCAAACCTGGACCCTAACCAAGGAAAATATGAATAAACTAGCCACAACAGAAAAAGCAATGGAAAGAGCAATGTTAGGTATACGACTGTCAGATAAAAAGAGGAACGTCTGGATAAGATCAAAAACAAAAGTCGAGGGCATAACAACGAAAGTTGCCAAACTTGAATGGAGCTTCGCAGGCCACACTGCTAGACAAATAGATCGACGTTGGAATGCAACAATACATCATTGGAGACCTCACCAAATAAACGACCGAGAGGAAGACCACTGATGAAGTTGATTGATGATATTAAAAGGGTAGCCAGAACAAATTGGAAATATGTTGCTCAGGATAGAGACCGGTGGAAGGAGTTGGAAGAGGCCTATGTTCAGACGTGGACGATAGAAGGTTAAGAAAAAGAAGAAGATCTCGATCACGAGCGTAACAAAACAAACCAAAGACCGCGAATTTTACTCGTTATAACTACCCTTGTCCCTCGCTCAGCTCAGGGCCTGTGATATTTCGTTACATGGAAAGTTTCTCTCCTGTTGAAAATGTATCTTTGCCAAGTCACGGTCATTATAAAGCAGAAGTAATATTTAATTTTCTAATGACATTCTTGCAAGAAGATGATATCAATTTGAAAATCTGCAGGGGACGGTCGAAGGACAACCCGTCAGTTATGAGTGGAAAATAAAGTGGTGTTTAGGCTGGAATTAGATGATATATATTGCCGTTGTGGATTTAGTGTGCCGCCCACTCTCTGAATTTAGTTGCAAAAGCTGCAACTGAGTGTTGTCCTGCTGCCATAGCATTCTTTGATTTCTTGGATGGACTATATGAACTATATGTATTTTTCCTCTAAAAATAGATACAACTTGATAATCCAATGTTTAAAAGCATCTTTAAGCGATAGCAACGCCGACCGTGACAGAAATGTGATTGTTCCTAAAAGAGTAAATACCTACTACTAGATTATCATCTAGAAGTGACGCCGAAAAAGAACTAGTTAAAGGTTATAATCAGATCAAAGGAGCATTATCCAAAATTTCGTAAGACGATGAGCATCAATTTGAAACTCGTAACGATGTAAATGGTTTATATAATCGAATGTGTTTACTGGAAACACGAATATTTGCAATATTTTGGAATGAAATCTTAAAGAGGACAGACAGCACAAGTCGTATTCTCCAAGATCCAAATATTGATCTTAATTCAGGAGTGGCGGCACTTAGATCACAAAGATTTATATTCAAGAAATTTATAATTCAAAATTTAATCGCTGTTATAGTTCACTTCATTTCCTCTTTAAGTCAGAGGATTTCTGAATGATTTAGATGAAAACCTATATTTTAAATTGGTACAATTTGTAGAATTGTACCAATGCTTTGTACAATGAATTGTACAATGGCTTTCTGAATGTAAGTCCATTAATTCCAATTTTGGAAAATTTAACTTACAATAAAACTGAAGCTTACTGACATTGATAGCAATGATTTAGATGAAAACCTATATTTTGAATTGGTACAATTTGTAAAAATTTTTCAATTCATTTAAAGAGGAAATCAGCTCATCAAATATAAGTAAAGAACTAGCTCATCAAATATAAGTAAAGAACTTCAAATGTACCGACTACTAAATGAAAAGAATGTGAATGATACATTTTCAAATATTGTCGTGACACTTCGCTTGTTTAGTTCTGATACTAACTAAGTGCAGTGGAGGGAGGTTATTCTCAAAATTTAAGTTAATTAAAAATCGACTTCGGTCTATGATAGGCCAAGAGCGTTTGAATCATCTCTCTATAATGGGATTGAACACGATGTCCTAAAGCAACCAGACATGTCCGACATAATTAAAGAAGTCCCAATGAAAAAATCTGGAAAAGTATCCGGGCTTAATCAGATACTTTACTATGTTTATTTTTAATGTTTTACTGTAACAAAAAAAAAACAAATTACACTTCTTGTATTTTTTATTATTTAAAAATATATTTGTAAAAGTAAATCAACATTTTTTTAATTTCTAAACGAGAAAACCCTGTAGATAGCTACATACCATAGTTACAACAACAATTTTTTAAATGGTAGGAGGTAGGGCCCCCACACCAATTCTGCCCAGGGGCCCCCAATGCCTTAAATCCGGCTCTGGCTCAGCTGTCCGCCCGTGTGGGAAAGTCATCTTCTTCTTAAAGTGCCTATCCGTTTCGGATGTTGGCGATCATCATGGCTATCTTGACTTTGTTTACCGCAGCGCGGAACAGTTCAGTGGTAGTGGTGTTATACCACTTTTGTAAATTTTGAAGCCAGGAAATGCGTCTTCTTCCCGGTCCGCTTTTACCATTTACCTTCCCTTGGAGAATCAGTTGAAGAAGGCCGTAACGTTCTTGATTTCTGATATTCTAATTTTTTTGGTTTGATGGTTATGAGAATTTCATACTCTTTCCCCATTCTACGCAGGACTTCCACATTAGTAATTCGGTCAACCCTGGATATACGTAAGATGCGCCTATAACACCACATTTCGAAAGCTTCGAGCCGATTCATAGATGCAACAGTTAGTGTCCACGCTTCCATTCCGTAGAGCAGAACTGTGAATATGTAGCATTTCAACAGACGGTATTTTGTTTTTAATATGTCTCGACTGTTGAAAATGGGTCTCATTCTAACGTATGCTGCTTTCGCTTTTATTATTCGCTGTTTAATTTCTGTTGAGTTGTCCTATTGGCTATTTAAATTCGTACCTAGATATGTATATTGCTCACCTCTTTCGATATTCTGTTGGTTGACTGTAAGTTGAGCGTTTAATATTGGTGTTTTACTAATTGTCATAAATTTGGTCTTCTTTATGTTAAGAGCTAGTCCGTATCTGTTGCTGATTTCTGTTATACAAGTTGTTGATATCTGTAAATCATTCAGATTATCGGCAAAAACTATGGTGTCATCTGCATATCTAATGTTATTCAACCATTCACCATTTATTAATAGTCCTTTCGCACAACCGTCTAAAGCTTTCTTAAGTACCCATTCAGAGTAAATATTGAATAGTAGTGGAGATAAAAATACAGCTCTGTCGTACTCCTCGTTTTATTGCAATTTTATCAGTTAACTGGTCTTCTATTTTGATTTTGGCCGTTTGATTGTAATCAGTGTATCTGATAATTTTTAGATCTTTGTTTTCCATTCCAATTTCTTGCATTAGAGTTAATAATTTGTCATGTTTTGCTCTGTCAAATGCTTTCTGGTAATCTATAAAGCATACGTATATATCACAATTTACATCCCTGCATCTCTGAAATAGTACTTGCACAGCAAAAATGGCCTCCGGTGTTCCCAGAGCATCACGAAAAGTGTTTCCCATTTCCCAGGGAAACTCATGTACACAACTAATACAACATATCCCGGTATAGTTTGTCCATATTACCGATCACGAACAAAATCCGCTTCCAGCTCTTGGACTATATTTATTTCTAAATCAAACCTTCATTGTGTACCTATTCATGTGTTTGTATTATATAAGCTACGCAGACATAAAACCAATCTTCAATGTACTTACTGAAAAATATTTTTTGGGTCAATGCCCATAGAAAATCAAAAGACTGAATTTAATGCTGTATAAACGCACGATCTCTAAGTTCGCGAAAAGGATAGAGGCAAAATCGATGAAAGATATGAAGGAACTCGACTACTTTGATTTTTAATTCTCTTTTGTTGTGTTTGTTTTCGCCGACTTTTGATTTCTCAATCTTCGACGACGTTTGCTATAAAAGTGAGCCTCAGATAAAGGCATTTGTTTTTATGACACTGCTTATTGCGTGTGATTTTATAGGTTTTTTGGATGTTTTGAGAAGGATGTTGTTTTAGGTTACTTTTAACTGGTATTGTAGAATGGTGGATACGGTTTACGATGTCTCCTCACTAAATATGCAAATAATAAAATATCGAAAAAAGTTAAAATCGATTTAGTATTTGGAAATAAATGCTCAAAACCTTTGTTGTTATTTTTGTTACATATTAACATATTTTGTCAGCACAATCTTTAAAATTACGGTAGGGATATTACATTGAACATTATTCATAGATATTTAACAAAAATACAATTAGAGTGAAGTAAAAAAAGGTTTGGTATAAAATGCATCAGAACGTTTTCGGTTTTATTAGACCATCATCAAAAGTAAGTCTTCATCATCATCAACTTGTAGATGTCCACTGCTGGACATACGAATAATATAATAAATAAAATATGAAGTTTTTCAGTCCTAAAAGCAACATTAATAATATTGAAAATATTAAAAATATTACTAAAAGATTTTTAAATTGAAAAACTTATTGGTACATTTTCCTGGTGACACCTCCAAGGCTTCTACAATTTGCAAGCCAAATGGATGCTGCAGTGAAGACAAAGGGAAGGAATTCTACACTATGCAATTCACATCCCCGTCTGCAGCTTGGTAAAGTTCCAACAGAAAATGCAATTAGTTACTCTACGGAGTAATACGAGTAAAGTTCGCAGCTTGGTAAAGTTCCAACGGAAAATGCACCTAGTTACTCTACAGAGTAATACGAGTAATCGTATTACTGCGTAGAGCAACTAGGTGCATTTTCCGTTGGAACTTTACCAAGCTGCAGACGGGGATGTGAATTGCATAGTGTAGAATTCATTCCCTTTGTCTTCACTGCAGCATCCATTTGGCTTGCAAATTGTAGAAGCCTTGGAGGTGTCACCAGGAAAATGTACCAATAAGTTTTTAAATTTAAAAATCTTTTAGTAATATTTTTAATATTTTCAATATTATTAATGTTGCTTTTAGGATTGAACAACTTCATCTTTCAATTTCCAGATGACGCTAGTCACCTACCCTATTTGTTTCAGTTGCAATGTGTGGGAAAAGCTCTCGTTGCTGGTCAGTTAGGATATGGAGAACCAGCCTGCGCTCTCTCCGATGAGATTCCAATAAGAATCGAAAATCTCGATTCAGAGAGCTGGATTTCACTCCGTATTCTAATTGAAAAGTAAGATTGTTTTGCCTTCATATTGAAACTTAATAAAAATGGTATACATTTTTATTTTTATTTTAATATAATAAATGTTTATTAATTTCACAGTACAAGAATTAAATATATACTTTTTAATTTTATATTCTACGTTTTAGATTAATAAATTGTACTTTTTAATTTTACATGTTTTTCCTGGAAAATAAAAAAACATTTACTCACTACCCGTTAAAACTTATTGGTCGCACACGGGGATAGTGTGTGACAATGTTTAGTTTTTAAATATAGTATGTGTATACTAAATGCCTATCTACTAACTTTCTATTATCTTACATGTATTTATTTATTTTATTTTTTTATATTATACATAAAGGAACTTGGTAAATTTAACAAACCACTCTATTGCAAACGTTTTTTTTTTATTTTATTTTTTAATTTTGTTCACTTGTTAAGTCAGATCAAATAATTTATGTACAATATTACGATCAAGGTTCAATACATACTTTTTGAATATAGATTTTACCATACTTAGTGAATTAAGAGTATTAATATATAGGGTGAGGCAGATAACTGGCCTATTAGAAATATCTCGAGAACTAAAGGCAACAGAATCATGAAAATTGGAATAAAGGGGTTTTGAAGGATGATCTAGTAAATGAAAATATTTTCATCTCTTTGCAACTTCCGGTTATACCGGAAGTTGCTTATAAATTCGTTTTTTTAAATAGGACACCCTGTATATTTTTACATTTTTGGATTCTCTTTGATGTCTTCTTTCTTAAAATATAAGGTTTTGTAATATTATACAGGGTATTTGAAAAGATAATTACGTTTTTTTATTAATTTCGTAGCAACATTCACACCCTGTAGAATTGCAGTAGTTTGACATCTAAAACTCTACTTACGTTCAAATGATTTTTAATATAGGTACCCTACTATTGTTAAGAATCATTAGTATAGCTAAATTTTTAATTTTAGTATACAGGGTTGGTCGAAACTCGGAATGAGTATTTTCTGAGTTTTCTTAAATGGAACCCTGTATTGTAGTGAAATGATATTTTATAGTACTTTTTTATTTCTTAAGCATTCCCTATACCTAACTGCTTTAATTTGTGAGTTATTGGTGATTCAAGCTAAACATTAATTGCACCAAAAAATACGTAAAATTTTATTAGGTTGGCCGTGAAAATACTCAATCCCAAATAATTTTTCAGAAATAAATACATATTAATCCCGACTGGTCCTTAAAATTACCAATAATGGTTTAGCTATCGAAATACCTACTTAGTTAAGATTGTTGGTGCGATTAACAATTAAGCACAAATTAAAGCAGTTAGGTATAGGGAATGCTTAAGAAATAAAAAAGTACCATAAAATATCATTTCATTACAATACTAAAATACAGGGTGTTCCATTTAAGAAAACTCAGAAAATACTCATTCCGAGTTTCGACCAACCCTGTATACTAAAATTAAAAATTTAGCTATACTAACGATTCTCCACAATAGTAGAGTATATTAAAAATCATTTGAACGTAAGTAGAGTTTTAGATGTCAAACTACTACAATTCTACAGGGTGTTAATTTTGCTACGAAATTAATAAAAAAACGTAATTATCTTTTAAAATACCCTGTATAATATTACAAAACCTCATATTTTAAGAAAGAAGACATCGAAGACAATCCAAAAATATAAAAATATACAGGGTGTCCCATTTAAAAAAAACGAAGTTATAAGCAACTTCCGGTATAACCTCTTCCGGTATAACCGGAAGTTTCAAAGAGATGAAAATATTTTCATTTAATAGATCATCCTTCAAAACCCCTGTATTCCAATTTTCATGATTCTGTTGCCGTTAGTTCTCAAGATATTTCTAATAGGCCAGTTATCTGCCTCATCCTGTATATCTTGTATATGTTGGACAAGTGATTAAATACTTTTGGAGCAAGATACCTGGCAGATCTCTGTCCTATTGGTTTGTTAATATTTACCAATTGCACGTGTTGGTTGGTTTTAGTACGAGTCTCATGGTGATGAGGTAATGTATGCAGGATATGTTTATGGTAGTAGTGTATAATACCAGGGAATACATATAAAGTTGCCTCGTGTCCATTACGTTAGTATCACGGAATAATAAATGAGACGGGTATGTCATTTTTTTGTTAATTATTATTTTCAATATTTTTTTTGTAAGATTGATGTCGACTTTCTTTTAATAAGTTTTTTGTACACCGCCCCATTCAAATATTCCATATCTAATTCTAGATTCAACTAGTGCATAATATAATATTTTTAAATATCTTAAATCTATTTTAGATTTGAGAAATTTGAACTTTGGAACCAAGGCTTTCAAACACTTTGTTATTTGATCTATGTGGGCGTCCCATCTTATATGGGAGTCGATTTTTACTCCAAGATATTTTATATTGTTACTTGACTTTATAATTTTATTTCCTTTCGTGTTTTTAATTAACATAGAACTATAAGAAGGTAGTGATACTTTGTAACTGCAAAACGGAATAAAAAAGGTTTTTTCGTTATTAATTGTTAAACCTTTATAATTAAACCATTTTATTAGTTTATGAATATCTACATTAGTTTTATCCCTTAAATGTTCTCAATTGTCTGCGCTATATAAAATTGCAGTGTCATCGGCAAAACTGATTATCTTCCCCTCAGTATTGAGCTTATATAAATCGTTGACGTGTATATTGAATAATAGTGGCTCTAATACTGTACCTTGGGGCACACGGCATCTTAAGTGAAGTTTGTTACTATTGATATTATTTATCCTAACAATTTGTTGTCTATTGTCCAAGTAAGAGTTCAGTAGATTATAAGCAGTGCCGCGTATTCCACTATTTTTTATTGCCTCTAGTAGTTTTGGATGGCTTACACTATCGAAAGCTTTTGCGAGATCCAAAAATACACAAGCAGTAGGTTGGCTATTGTCAATTCGATTATATGTTTCATTGGTGAGTTCTATAATTGCGTCGTTTGTCGAAAAACCTTCACAGAATCCAAACTGAGAGGGCGATAATATGTTGTGTTTATCAAGAAAAGATGTTAGTCTGATTTTGCCTGGATTGTGTATTTGTTATTCGTTATTTGTATACCTAAGTAGTTTATGAATGTGTTGGACTACAACACCTTCATTATAAATGGTTATCGGGAACGCCTATCGGGGTACAATTTTTAAATTCGTTTGATGAGCCTTTCCTCCTCTTCTGAATTTTTTTTTGTTTTTTTCAGTAAGTACACTAAAACATTTATTTATATTGAGTAGCTTTTGCAGCTACTATAGTCGCTTTTGTTTTCTTGATTTTTTTTTGTTTCTTTAATTTTTCTTCAAAGGTAGTATTTGGAGCTGATTGTTCGTTCATGTATTGGAATGCTTATGGATTTTGATCTACTAAGTTTGGGTGAAAAGGATTTGGTTGTCATAAATGTTATGAGATAATTGGTTGAATTTGTGAGGATTCATCTAGCATCTCTTAATTTATGACCTATTGATTTTTATCTTGGTAACGAAATTGGCACTGTACCATTGGACGTGGGAAATAATTGTTGGTAAAACCTCGGCACATAAAATAGTTATTTATGAAACAGTTCGTGAAGTATGCTTTTTGCGAACGCACGCGATGTTTAGAGCACGAGCGATAGCGGCGCGAGTGCTATATATCGCGTAAGTTCGCAAAAAGTACTTCACGCGCCGTTTCATAAAATATTTTATCAAAGGTAATACCACGAGTCCTCTAAATTTTATCGATAAATTTTTTTGTTTTCATGAAAACTTCTTTATTTGGTTAAATTACGAAAACAAACCGAATGATTAAATCACGAGTCCGAAGGACGAGTGATTTTATCCATTTCGGTTTGTTTGAGTGATTTTACCCTAAATAAAGAAGTTTAAGTATGAAAACGAAAAAATTTATCAAGCAAAATTTAGAGGACGAGTGGTATTTGAAAAGATTATTTTGTGAACCAATATGTATTATTAGTTAATACGGGCCTCTCTGAAATATTTTTAAGACAACTAGGATCAATGTCTTAAGTAGGTTATACATAGATAAATTATTTTATGATTTAAAAATGAACCAATTTGTTTATTATATTGTTAATACATAAAAAACTGTTTAAATCTAAAATGAACAAATATTAAAAACACAATTTATATAACTAATATGAGATTTTTCAATGTCGTTCGTAACGTCTAATCTGTCGTCACTTTCAGTATCATTAATTACAGTCGCAGTTGATGTACTGGCAATGCACTCAGTTGTAGTAGTTGTTCTAAGTTTATTAATAATTTTTTTATGATGTTCTTCATTAACTTGTAAATAAGGTTTTAACGAAGAAGCTGTGGCATGTCCAGTTATTTTTATTGCCTCCTGTTCTTGAATTCCTGTCTTAACAAGATGAGATACTACACTGGATCGGCTTGAATGATTTGTTATTTTTCGGTTTTGTGTGTCCAATCCGCATTTTTTTGCAGAGATCTTCAACCATTTAGCCATTTCATTTGGTCCAATGGGAGTATTTTTATACCATATTCCATTACCTGTTTGCCAGTATGGATTTGGGGTAAGGAAAAATCTATCGCTGGTAATATTTTTACCACGCTTCTCCATGATTTTTTATATAGTCTTATTGGGCACCTTTCTGGATCTTTAAAGATTGGTGTCAGCCATTTTGAATCCGAACACTTTTTTGACCACTTTGGCATGTTTTGGTAAAAATTGGATTATATTCAACCCTTTCTGTTTCTTTGCCGGCATTATTTATTTCATATTTGAAATAATAAATTCTACAATGAACACCCTCACCACCGCGCCATGCTAACTCGTAAGAGACAACATGAAAAAATTTCATCTCTAATTCTAGCGGATTATTTTCATCGCACGAGTCTATAATACTCAAATACTCTTTTTCATCCAGCGCTATAGCACTTTGTTTTCTTTTTTCGGGACGACTTTGTAACTCTTTCCTTTTTGCATTTCTCACGTCTCTTGCCTTCTTAAATTCAATGTCGATAAACGGGTTAAAACTTATATTAAAGTCTGAAAAATATTTTTTTGAATTATTTTGGCTGTTACATTCCAAATAGTTTTAACAGAGTATTCCTTCAAGAACTTTTGCAATTTCTTGAATACTTGTATTATCATTCAACTGATAGTTCCTTACTGTGCAATATTGCTCAAATTGTGTCCAAACAGACCTTTTTGTCTTAATTGTATTTTGAGGCGTATTATTTTTTAACAAATCTTTAATTTGTTCATGATTATTGTCACCAAATCTAACGCTAACGTCCATTTTGTTTAAATAAAATTATGACGATGTTAAATCGCGAAAATTTAAATCGGTCAAAATTGCGCGGCCTACTTGCTTCGTGGTCTTACCCCGCTAAGCTGGGTGAGTTCACCACAATGCATTGGTGTAATTGGTTTTGCCTAACCCCCAAGTGAATGCATTTTATTTAATTATTATTCACCCGTGTTTTTGTAATAATAAAATAGGAGAATGTAATTTTAGAACTATTTTACTAATTCTACTAATATAATGTGTATTTTAAAAGTAACTATTGTTCTAAAATATTACGTTGTAAATATTCGAATCCTTTTATGTGATAACACTGGCTTGTTGAAATCGGCAACAAAATAGAAGAATTAGTTCTGTGTTCTGTGTACGGTTTACATCGGTTCTGTTTGACGTTTATGAAAAGTTTAGAAATATTTATTTTGAAAATAAAAACTGTAGAAAATCTGAGTATATCGTGGTTAGTGTTTTTAAAATATCTATGTACCAGGGCTGTTCATAAATTAAGTTAGTAAACACAGGTATAGTATTTTTACTACAAAAACGTTATTACGTAGGTCAAAATTTTTGACGTAAGAGAACTGTCAAAACATTAGAATGTGACTTTTCATTATTACTATGTTTATTATAAACACGGCAATAATGAAAAGTCACATTCTAATGTTTTGACAGTTCTCTTACGTCAAAAATTTTGACCTACGTAATAACGTTTTTGTAGTAAAAATACTATATGTATGTATTATGTGAAATTTAGGGTACTTTAAGTTTTATCAGGGAAGAGACTGTTTTATCAAGGAAGAGGCTGTTTTATCAGTATTACACTCAATGGTTGGCTAGAACGACGCGTGGTGATTGGCTGAAAAAGCAAAAACATCAGAATTTGACAGGTGAAAAAACTAATCTACGATAAACAAATAATAAAACTGTAACTCTTCGTCACTGGAATTCATTTCTATTTTACTGCTTCTACTTCTACTTCTACTTCTAACTTCTTTCAAACCACAAAACTGTCAACATTTTTGTTGTAATTTATTGCTCACATTATGTCATCACCATGACAACACGAAAGTTAAGGATATTCGATTATATGAAAGTGTGCCAAAAACAGTGCGAAAAAGTAGATCCCATTTAAAATACATTGTAACTTCACACACACTTTAAACCCTTTACGCACGGCTATCTAAAATGACAGTTTTCACAAACTAAAAACTTATACATAATATGACATACAGAGTAGATGAACAATATTATGAGGTAGCAGCCCATATAATATAACTATTTAATTAGTAAATGGTTGAAGATATTTTATTTGAAGATAAACAATAATTTTCGAAAATAATGATCAATAAGAGATTTTTATAAACAAGCGATATATTAGAAATAAATGTAGGATTATGTTGTGTATTTAGTAAATGATTAAATAAGTATATATGTTACACCAGATATAAAAACTCGATAAACTTTGCTAAATCTTTTCATAGGATAAATTGAATTAATAGTTTATATACACCAAAGAGCAAATATTTGCTCTTCTGTTCTATAATAATAAATAACAACATGTTAGACAAAGGAAACCAACAAATCTATTGATTTTGTATTAAGTAGAAAGCGGAAACCTTAACTTTGCTATAAACGCACAAACTTTTTTCGACTTCGTGATTAATTTCCTAACTTTCTGGAAACCCACCTACTTATTAACAGCTCTCTTTGAGTTTGCACTTTTGTAACTTAGTTAATAGTTCTAAACATTTATCGAGTGACTGGTTACTGATAAACAGCGTCATTGATACGAATGGATTTGTTATAGTTATTATTATTGAAGTTATATGTGTACAATATGTGATAGTCAAATAATGAATGATCAAAAGATTACCCAATATAAACACATACACAGCATCGTGCAAATGAAGGGAGTAGTTTTTTATGAATAGGCGATTTTGAAAATAAATCCCGAACCAAGTCGATTCTTGTTTTCAAATTATGATTTTTTGTAATATATATCCTACTAGTGACGTCATCCATCTGGACGTGATGACGTAAGTAATCGATGATTTTTTAAATGAGAATAGGGGTCATGTGCTTGCTCATTTGAAAGCTTATTCAATTTTCTAAACATTTACATAATTATTTATACAGAGTGCCAAAAAAAATTTTTGTAATAAATTAGTTGACAAAAAAGAAGGATGTTAAAGAAGAATTAGTTGACAAAAAAAAACAGAAAAAATGTTAATTTCACAAATAAATGTTGCTTTTCGCAATAACTGAATGACCAAGCTGCCACCCACCTGCCTCTTAGTACTTTGAACATTTAATTTAAGGATATAGGCGCAAATGCTTTTTAAGTGCATTCATTTTTTCCCATAGTGAGATAATAATATATAATAAATATTTTTGAATAACTTAAACGCAGAATGAAAGATTGCACTATTACCGAGGGCAGAAGATGCCGTAGAATAAACAAAAAGTTTCTTTTGAATAAGATATTTGAAATTAAGAATTACACTAAATATCTTTACCCCTGTAACTTCGATTTAAAAAAATCGTGTTTTTTTCAATTTTTGCTCTATATCTCCAAAGATTTTAACTTTACACCAAAAACACTCAAATAAAAATTCACCGTAATTAAATTCTGCATAGAGACGTGTTTTTCCCGATTTACTTCTACAAAAATTTTCCCCGAAAAATGCGAGTTTTTCAAACAAAATCTTTAATTTTCAAATAAAATTTAAGATAAGTAATTATTTATCAATAATTAAATAACTTGGTAATATAAAAGTTCTTTTCGTATAGATTATAATTCCAGAAGGCGACGAAAATTGAATGGACAGTTTAGCAACAATTAAATTGTTAATTACAAACTTACGGTCGCTATAATATCCATAATAATAATTATGATACATAAGAATAACTGTATGATTTTTGTATAAAAATATACTGTACCTATCTAATGTAATTTACAGAATTGAAATTTGACTATTTAAGCAGCCTCAGGAATATTTTAAAATTATAAACAATTTTTTGGCTTATAAACAAATAGAATATCTCGGGAAATATTAAATTAAATTAAACTATGAAGACGGTATTGGAAAAAAAGGGGCAGGACGGTTCCTTTAAAAGGAAAAACTTTTAATTGTGATGAGTGGTTCCTGAGGTACAACCGGTTAAAGTTGACCGGCATTTACGGCTAAGATATAAATAATAGAATCATATTTTTTAAACCATCTTCTTTTTATTTTTGTCCTCTTTCTCCACACTAATTTTCATATCTTTAAAATACTCATAACATATATTATTATACTAAAATCTGTCAATATTACGAGTGAAAATTTCCAAAAATCGCAAAATTCCAATCAAAAATTAGGTTGGAGAAAATGTAATCTAAAAGTTCAAGATTGGTATACATTAAAAAATGCATTTTCTCGGCTTCCCATAGAACAAGTTTCTTCATTCTTTTTTTGTTCCCTAGTAACTCGAGTAGATCCATCTAACTAACAAATTATTAAATGTCAAACTGTCTTTTGTTTTGTTATAATAAATTAATTTGTTTATTATCACAAAAATAAAAAATAAAAATAAAAAAAATTTAATAAAAATAAATTTTTTTTAAATAATTATACAGCTTTTAAATGAAAATATTTTATATTATTGTATTATTGTATACAGTGAGCACGTAAAGGTTGGAATAAATTAATTTTCTCGAGAATGGACGATTTTGGAAAAAAATCCCAAAACAGGTCAATTTTTATTTTTAAATTACGACTTATTGGCATATATATCATACTAGTGACGTCACCCATCTGGGCGTGATGACGTCATCGATGATTTTTTTAAATGAAAATAGGGGTCGTTTGTTAGCTCATTTGAAAGGTAATTCAATTCTCTATCCAGTAATATAAACATTAATAATAATTATTTATATAGGGTGTCCAAAAAAAATTTGAATTAAATTTATTGACATAAAAAGAAGAATGTGTGTAATTTATTTAATTCAAAATACATTTTACTGCTATCAGAAAACAGGACAAAAATGTTTATTTGGCAAATAAATATTGTTTTTTGCTTAAATTCAATATTAAAGCCGCCACCCACCAGCCTCGTGACAGTTTGAACATTTAATTTAAGCGAAAAGCAATGATTATTTTTCAAATAAACATTTTTTCAGTTTTCTGAGAGCAGTAAAATGCATTTTCAATTAAATAAATTACATACATTCTTCTTTTTATATCAATTAATTTAATCCAAAAAAAAAATTTTTTGGACACCCTGTATAAATAATTATGTTAATGTTTATATTACTGAATAGAGAATTGAATTACCTTTCAAATGAGCTATCACACGACCCCTATTCTCATTTAAAAAAATCATCGATGACGTCATCACGCCCAGATGGGTGACGTCACTAGTATGATATATATTCCAAAAAGTCCTAATTTAAAAATAAAAATTGACCCGTTTCCGGATTTTTTTCCAAAATCATCCATTCTCGAGAAAATGAATTTATTCCAACCTTTACGTGCTCACTGTATATACACTTGTAGTAAGTTTATCTAAAAAAAGTATACAACTGGAAAAAATATGTAGTTTTCTTTTCTTATAAAAAAAATAAATCTATTATAACAAAACAAAAGCAAGTTTGACATTTAATAATGCGTTAGTTAGATGGCTCTACTCGAGTTACTAGGGAACAAAAAAAGAATGAAGAAAATTGCTCTATTTGAAGCCGAGAAAATGCATTTTTTTAACGTATACCGATTTTGTCTAATCGGTATACGTTATTTTAAATAATTTTAAATATTCTATTAATAGTCTGTTAATAATTTGTAAATAGTACGGTAATTGTAAATAGTCTAATTGTGAAAAGTCTAAGTTGTGGAACAGGTTAAAAATTTGGAACGTCAGATTAAGAAAGCGTTCCATGTATTTTGTTGGAGAGAACTTCCAATTCATTTGTTACCATTTCATTAAACTCTCATGCAAAAATCAGTTTGGTGTTTATCACCAACTGGGCATGTTAATGAGTGGCACACGAAGAACATGTCAAATGACATGAATTATATTCAGAAAAGGTAATAAATCAATTGGAAGTTTTGTCCGACAAAATACATGGGGCGTTTTCGTAATCTGGCGTTCCCAATTTTTAAACCGTTCCACAATTAAAACTTCCCCTGTACCAGTGTTCCCGTACATCAAAGTATATCCAACTAGACACCGTTAAGCTATTAACAAATTTTCAGCTTGCTATTAATCAACTTGTTTTTGGTACGCGGGATCCAGGCCTATAACGCTTGTAATTCGGTTTGTTACATTAGAGATATCGAATACCATTGGAAAACATTTAAAAAAGATCAAAGTCATAAGAATTTATGTTTGTAACAAATTTTTCTTATATAAATCACAAACGTATTGTTCTGGAGTGGAGGAATACAGTCAGAAGCGGCTCTCAAAATCTCTCTTACTGCAATATCAACCTTACTCTCGCGTAGTACTCTCTTTTATACAGTGCATTTGTAAAGTGTGGAAACAGTCTATTATCTCATGACTTAATTATTTTCAAAGTTAAAGCTCTGACAGGTCGATTTTTATTTTTAAATTATGATCTTTTGACGGGTAGTACATAATAGGGACGTCATATATTTGGGCGTGATGACGATGACGATGATTTTTTTTAAATGGGAATAGGGGTCGTGTAGTAGCTCATTTGAAAAATGATTCAATTATCTATTCAGTAATATAATTAACATCATTTTTTATACCGGGTGGCCAAAAAAATAATTTTTGGAGTAAGTTAATTGCCGCAAAAAAAAAGAATAAATGTAATTTATTTAACTCAAAATACATTTTGCTGCTGTCAGAAAAGAGAAAAAAATGTTTATTTGATAAATAAACATTGATTTTCGCTTAAATTAAATGTTCAAACTGTCAAGAGGCAGGTGTGTGGCTGTTTGACATTTTATTTAAGCGAAAAGCAATGTTTATTTATGAAATAAACATTTTTTTTATTATATGTGGCATCAGTAAAATGTATTTTGAGTTAAATAAATTACATACATTCTTCTTTTTGTATCAATTATTTTAATACAAAAATTATTTTTTGGCGACCCTTTATAAATACTGCTGTTAATGTTTATATTACTGAATAGAGAATCACCTTTCAAATGAGCTACCACACGACCCCTATTCCAATTTAAAAAAATCATCGATGACGTCATTACGCCCAAATGGATGACGTCACTATTATGTACAATACGTCAAAAAATCATATTTTAAAAATAAAAATCGACTTATCAGAGCTTTGACTCTGGAAATAATTAAGTCATGAGATAATAGACCGTTTCCCTCCTTTACAAATGCACTGTATAACAGAAGAACATAGTACTGACGAAAGAATCTCAGAAAAACAATTGCAAGAATTGAAATGGAGGAAATACACTTCTTGTAACAATCCATCCTGTAAAATCATTGATTTTACGAACGATGTACAAGCACATGTCTGTTCTTTTGTATGGTGTGGAGACATGTACTCTCAATAAACAATGCCTCAATAGATTGGAAGCATTTGAGATGTGGACGTATCGAAGAATGCTGAGAATCTCCTGGACAGACAGAATAACCAATGAAGTATTAAGAAGAACAGAGAACAGCAGGGAGATACTAGATTCCATCAAAATGGTCATATACCACGTGAAGACAGATATGAACTCCTAAAATTGATTATGCAGGGAAAGATTCAAGGAAGGCGCAGCATAGGCAGGAGAAAAATGTCCTGGCTGAGAAATCTCAGAGAATGGTTTGGATGCAGCTCAACTGAACTCTTTCGGGCTATAGTGTCAAAAGTGAGAATAGCAATGATGATTGCCAACCTTCGTCGCGAATATGGCACGTAAAGAAGAAGAAGTACAAGCACCTGGAAATGGTTCATTTATAAAAAATATGACGACTTAGCGAGTATCAGAAAAACGAAAGGATATTGATCTTGTTTTATCAACTTGGAATGTACGCCCTGTGGCTAAGATGGGAGTACTAAGAATAATAAAACATGTTAAATTGGTAAAATATTAAAAATTATAGCAGTTTACGTGAGCAAGTAGATTCAACAACATTTGCAACATTTTGTTGCTATCAGACAATAGACACAGAGAAATGGTTTATTCGTTGATGATTCTATGAGAAAAACCTTACAATTTAAATCAGTAAATATCACTATTGTGAATGCCAATATTTGTAATATAATATGTAACTTCACATTTAAAAGTTGCTTCTTTAGCATCACATTAATTAATGTCTATGTACCACAGAAGATGACGGTCCCATTCTGCTGCATCAGATGATATCAATGTAGTCCTTGGTGTTTTTAAAGCTGAACATTTAGCGAAGAAATATTTTTAACTGACCATTGAATTTTAATGAAAAATATCTTCGCCTAATGAATATAACAGAAGATAGTTTTTGTTTAATTTTTTTAGTCTATTTTCAGCTTACGTAACTTTTTAGTTAAGTGCTTTATAAAATTTGCACAAGAGTTAATCAATTTGGGTGTAAACTTTGGTAAACATGATGTGAAAAATATATTAGCTTGTAGAAGAACTTTCACAACGAAGTTTTAACCAGGAGAATAAAACAGAATGAAATGTAAGTTACAATCACTGCTTAAAAACTTTGAAGTTTCTTTTGCCACGGACTTATACACTCACGCGCACATCCCCATTTGATAATCAGAGCTAATGTGTTATAAAAATAGCATTACCCAGTATCTCTAGGACGAGAAGTCTTATGACACATATTATAGGAACCTTTATTTATAAAACTAATCGCTTTTAAACGTAGAAGTAAACCTCCTCTCTTCATTCTTTAAGCCCTTGTCAGGGTGAGATTGCACTTATATTGATAGCTTGTTGTCTCTATTAGCTGCAATCCTGTACCTGATAGACAACTGCATGTCAGGATTTTCCCACCAGTCTTCAGTCTGTCTACCGATCGTGTTGAAGATCTATTCTTTTCGTCAAGATATAAGAAATTTGACCTGACGCTGGTGGGATGTCCCTACCGATTTAGTATCATAATAAATAGTTGACGTTACTAATCCCTCAATTGTCTTTGCGACGGGTGGCAATAGTTTTGGAACAGCTACTAGGGCCGTACTTTATATTATTTACAGAATTGACTCGTTACCTATCAATGCAAATAAATTATTAAAATTAAAATTTCTAGACAATGTATTAAAAATTTTGTTTACTGTAGACGAATTCGTTTAGTCATCTGAAATTAACTTGCTTGGAATCAATTACAAACGATCACAAACAATTTTTATGTCCAATGCGCTCATTACGTGAATTTTATGGAGTTAGATTATAATGTGTTTTATATCGTTTTCACTTTAAACAAAATGGACTTCCGATAATGCAGCTTTCTGTCTTTAAATAAAAAAATTAAAGAATCGTTAGACAGAGCATTAGTTAAAGATAAGATATACCTCTAATTATTATTCTATAGCTTTACACATAATTCTCGTGCTTTTAGGTATTTAGGTAAAATTAAGTATCATTTATTTATCCAGAAAACATACATTATGGAACATTATGAAAGGGGGGCAAACGTATTTAAGTTTGACATTTGCACATTCAGGCAGTTATTTTCTTGCATTTAGATAGAAGGTTAGATCGCGAGTATTCAAGTAAAATATCTGAAGTCGGTGAAGCTAGTTCTAAGTGTAAAACACGTGTACATTTATCTGATGATGCCAAAGAAATTATTAGGAGTGTTTATCAAATTGTGAAAGAAGATAATCCAAATCCAGAAGACGGTAAATTCCTCATCAAGACAACATCTTGACTGACAAGGATGCCATATACAACAGTGTGGAAAATTGTTACGAATAGAATTCAACCTCGTAAAAAGCGGAGTGACTTTTCTACACATAAAGCAGTAAATGAAAAAGATGCTGAGGTAATTAGAAGAGCAATTTACAATTTATATTCAAAGAACCTAGTTCCAACGCTTAGTATGATCTACGATCAACTTGTTAAAGACTATTCCATTACGTATTCGCCTTCAACTTTATCAAGATTTTTGAATCACATTGGTTTTCGATACAAGAAAATTAATAAGCGATCATCAATAATGGATTCTCCTCGTCTAATTAAATGGAGAAATGAATACTTGGATGCTATATCTAAATTTAGAGATGAAGGAAGACCGATAATTTCAGCGAATCCGCTCCTGGGTGGTTTGTTGTTTGTTATTATGATACTAAATCGGTAGGGACATCCCACCAGCGCCAGGCCAAATTTCTTATATCTTGACGCGAAGATACCTCTTGGTTTTTGTCCTTTGACGTCTACTACTAATAAATTCATTGCTCCTGTTCTCCTCGCTATGTAGCCGAAGTAATTCACGTATGCCCGGTTTACTTTTTAATAGTCTGTCATTTATATGAAGCTGTTTCCGAGTTCACAGGTTGGTTCTGTATTCTGTCCAGGACACGCGTAGAATTCCTATGAAGACCCACATTTTTAAGGCTTCGATCTTACTTCTATCGAGATTTGAAAGCCTATGTTTCAGCTTAGTATGTAGCAATAGAAAAAATAAGGTCTTTCCTTATTTTTTTTTAATTTAGCCGTTGTGGTTCGACTCAATGTTAGTCTACGCTTTATTTCTGAGTAGCAATCGCCATTGTTGGTTATCAGGTTATCAGGAAAATGAAATCAATTACTACTACTACTATCTAATCGCATAAAAGTTACTGTTTAAGAGACAAACGTTGATGAATATTCCTCGTATTCACTTTAATATTATTTCAGATTTAACCCAATATTTTTTGTTCATGTTAATACAATGAATACTCTATAATATTATAATTGCAAATTATTTAGTACCACCAAATGCTTTTTATTTTGTACTGTTAATTTTACCTAAAAACTTTTACCTACAATTTTATTGTAGAGATGGGGATGCCAACCATCCTCTTGTCGAGCTCCAAGAACGATATGTCGAAAAATATACCGCAAAAAAATACTGCAATTTTTTTAGCAACACAACCGCGGTAGGTTCAGGTAGATGTAGTACTATGAACCGAGAAATGACAGTGATTCAATCGCCGTGATTTATTAATCACCGATAACTACCGTTCCTGGCGAACTTTGATAATGGTGATCAGTGATCAGATATGTCAAATATCAGTTGTACGATCACTATCACAAAACGTGTTTATATACCACCGTGAATTGTAGGAACTGTGAAATACGAGGAATTTGATGTTATCATGTAATATATATTGAATAGTTTTTTGTTTCATAAAACCGTCTTAAAAGTTGGTAAAAAAATTTACTAGTTTGTAAAAAAAAAGAAAGTTTTATAGTGATTTTTAAATAGATTAATTTATTGTTTATTGTATATTTATATTTTAAGTTAAACCATGTAGTTGCGTTAGTTAAGAGGAAACAGTAGCGATCAACAGGTAGCGAAAACGCGTTCCAAGATTTCGGCTGTAATTTTGAATATTTTTTCGAGATATTTGGCACACGTATTCGTAATATAATAAAGAATGGCGGTACAGAGCCCAATTTGAAAAATATATTAATATGTGGAAATTACTCTGTAATTAAATACAATATTAAAAAAACGAGCCTTTACCGCCATTAAGAAGAACAAAAAAATACATTTTCTTCAAATAAACTTTTTTATCCGATGCCTAGATTTTGTGTCATTTTGGAACTACTAATGAGATAAAAAATTTTAGTAGTTCCAAAATGACACAAAATCTAGGCATCGGATAAAAAAGTTTATTTGAAGAAAGTGTATTTTTTTGTTCTTCTTAATGGCGGTACAGGCTCGTTTTTTTAAATATTTTATTTAATTACAGAGTAATTTCCACATATTAATATATTTTTCAAATTGGGCTCTGTACCGCCATTCTTTATTATATTACGAATACGTGTGCCAAATATCATAAAAAAATATTCAAAAGTACAGCCGCAATCTTGGAACGCGTTTTTGCTACCTGTTGATCGCTACTGTTTCCTCTTAAACATATTTAATATCACCAATATGTTTTTATAGAACCACCTAATACAGAGTAATCTCGATCGTGTTGTTTAGTTTACAATAATTATTGTAACTACCTGTTACTGTACATAAAAGTACGGTGATCGTGGATATTCTTTAAAATCACCGTGATTAAAAAATCACAATCACTGATCACGGCGTAATTTAAAAATCACCACATTCAGCATCACATCAATCAATACAGCTTGATAAATATTGTCTTTTTCACGATTTAAATCATGCTTGAAAGCGACAAGAATTATACATAAACATAACTGATATTAAATACTGGTACATTTTATATAATATTCTAGAATTCAATTTTAGAAACACCCTGTTTTATATCTCAATTCTTTAAATGTTCACTACATTTAATTCATAGAGTCCTGCCATGCTTGTAAAATACAGTAAAGAAAAATGCAAAAACAAAATTGAAACTTTACCTCTTTCATCCATAAATTCCACGGAAATATTCAGTTCTTTCATCTTCAGTCCGATTAAATCCAAGTCGAGAGGAGAATAACACAGCTCGGTCAGAATAAGGGTAGGAGTTTGAAAGAAAGCTAAACGGACGCAGGCCAGCAACCCCAGTAGCAGTGGCAGGCCTGCCATAGTTGGCTTTTCAACGAGGCATGGCTTAGGAAGGCCTTTATAGAGCTCAGTTCCCGCGTATTGTTGTTCCTGCACGCTTTGATATATGCATTTTAATTCTGGAATAAAAAGACATGGTAATTAGTGAAAAGATTTTAAATCATTTTAGAATTTTAAATAAAAAATTATGAAAAAACAATTTTTAAGAAACGCTTTTCTTTAGATACGAGTGACTAAAATTAAAAATATAAAAGAAAGACGCGGCCCACGCTTTTCTTTAACGAATGTGTTAGATTTTTTCAATTTTTTAAAGAATGTGTGCGATTTTTGTATATTCAATCTGTCTAACAGTTTTTTTCGAATAATCCTTCGAGTTTGAATTTTTTTTTTTGCTTTTTGGTTGATTTGTTTATATTTTTAATTTTAGTCATTCGTAAATAAAGAAAAGCGTTTCTTAAAAAAAAAATTTATATTTTTTTTATTTTTTACATCTTAGTCCAACACTTTTCAAACATTAAAATATATCGTCATGTTTAAAAAAATGATGTATATGATAGCCATATTTTTTGCATTCATGTCAACATTTGATACATACCCAGATAGCACAAGTACGTTTTATGGACATCCAATGGACGTACATCTGTGTACATTGGAACGTCCAATGGACGTCCCGATAAGGTACAATGGACATCCGATGGACGTCCAACGAATGTCCAGAGTTCACAAAATTGGACGTCCATAGAACGTCCGCTACAAACGTACATTGTACGTTGTATTGTACATTCAATGTACGTCTTATGGACATTTGTAGGGCACTTTTCAGAAAGCAATCTAGTATCCATAATTTTGTGGATACATAGCAAAAAGCCTTTATAGGAAATAGTTCCTTATAATACTAAACTTATACTTAAAAATATTACACAAAAGACCTTTTTTATTTCTCTTTACTATAACTTCATTATAATATATACTTTATTATAGGAACTTCATTAATGCACGACTGCACTTGCACTATAAACAGAAAACACAAATATATCACAGGATGTATTTTCAAAAAGACGAGATTCAGATAATGACGCCCTAGGAAGCATGCACATTAAAGAGGTTTAATCTCTGTTCTGTTTCTGTTCCAAACTATTTTTAGAGTCAGTACGGTTGTTGTATATTACAAGCTGGTTTGCCATTCTGTGAATTATCATAAATAAACCCTCCTTCAGTATTCCACAACAATTAACAGCAATAATCCCCTAAAAGTACCTGCCTAATACTACCTTTCACGACCGATAGCGCGAAGAGCGACAACGTTGTCAAGAAGATTCTCATTTAGTTTGTATTGGGACTTAATATAATAGTCGCGTTTTGTGTAAAATATCCATGGACCACAAATGGATGTCCAATGTACGTTGAAATAAAACGTCCAATGGACGTCCCGTAATGTACGTACATAGTACGTACAGTTTTGGTCCATGGACGTTTGGACTTTAAATGTACGTTATATCGACGTACATCGGACGTTATGTGCTATATGGGTACATTGTACATTTTCTGTAATTTCTTCATACATTTCTTAAATCAAAATCATTATTTAAACCTATTATAGTTTTCGCAGTCTTTCCATCTTTTCAATGCTTTACTATTGCCCGGTGTAGACTCTGTTAATTTCTCGCGAATTACGAATTCTAATGTTAATTGTAGCTCTAAACGTCTCTACCGGTGGTTTTTCTAAGACTACGTTAAAAACAAAATTTTTTTGAATTCGAGTTTTGGTTGAAGTTTTGTTTCGTATCGTTTTGAAATTTGACACGAATAAGCGCCGATGTTTATATAAACAAAGATATGAGCGCTCAAAATCGTCGCCGCTTAAGATGTTTATAAACATGATGTACAAACATGAAAAGTAGTCGGAATCGGCAAAAAATTTATTGTTTTTTTATGAAGCATAACGTAAACAATTAACGTAAAAAGTGAAATTATGTATAGTTCATATAATTAGCTACAATCTGTAAAAGTTTCAAATTTCAACATTGTAAAAAACAAGAGAATTTAAGCAATTTCTTTTAAAAAAATTTTTTATTTAAACAATTAATAAACATAAAAAAAATTATTGATTATTCGTGTATTGTTCGCGCGAATGCATAGGTCTGTAAATTTTCATTCATTTGCATTAAAGAAAGGGCAGTCAAATTACCGTCTGAAGCAGCGGTTTCCAACCTTTTTTAACTTGAGGCACACTAACTAAAAAATTGGATCAGCCACAGCACACTTGGGTAAATAATCTCTATAATGATAGTGAGTATAATCAAATTTCACGGCACACCTATAGGGACTTCAGGGCATGCCAGTGTGCCGCAGCACACTGGTTGGGAACTTCTGGTCTAAAGATTTAACACAAACGATTGAACTAAAGAAAAGCGTTTAATACAAATAGGTTGGTATTGATCCGTTTTAATAGAGTTTTAGAATAAAATGGTTATTTATGAAACAGTTCGTGAAGTATGCTTTCTGCGAACGCACGCGATATTTAGAGCACGAGCGACAACGGAGCGAGTGCTATACATCGCGTAAGTTCGCAAAAAGTACTTCACGTACAGTTTCATACAATATTTTATCTACGATAAACAAATAAAAAAACTATAACTCTTCGTCAGTGGAATTAATTTCTATTCTACAATTTTTAGAACTTTGACATTTAAAAGTTCTAACTACATTCAAACCACAAAACTGTCAAAACTTTTGTTGTAATTTATTGCTCATATTGTCATCACTACGACAAAGCGAAAGTTAAGGATATTTAATTATATGAAACTGTGTCAAAAACAGTGCGAAAAACTAACTTCCATTTAAAATACATTGTTACTTCACGTACACTTTAAACCCTTCACGCACTGCTATCTATAATGACAGTTTTCACAAACTAAAAACTTATACATAATATGACCTAGAGTAGATAAAAGTAATTTGTATCTATAGCGGATGGCGTATTGCTTATAAATAAACATAACATAAATCTAAAAGATCAACTATATCATACGGCAATAGCACTACTTAATATAGCTATAAAAGAAACAATAAAAGCTACCGAAATAAAAGGTACAAGTATAGCATCGACATTGTAATTTGTGGCGTACGCTGATAACATAGCATTCATTAGCAGAAATCTAATCAGTTTAAAGCAGTGTTTTTCAATCTGTGGGTCGCGACCCTCAGGGGGGTCGAGAAGCCTTATTCGCGGGGTCGCCGACAAAAAGAAAAAGTTGAGGTTCCTAAAGACAATTTTAGTGGAAAGGATGTGCTTGTTTGTTTTTCAAGAGTTTGTCAAATTGTGGAACTATTTTTGAACGGATACTAATCAAATCATTTTCTAATTGCAGTCTATTTCTGTTTTTAGTTTAAATGCCTACCATTGAAGAAAATGTCAGTTCTCATAAGTATGAAGTGGCGAATTGCACTAATAATTTAGGAACTTCCCTTGCCAGCTCTGGATATTGGTGTTTTATTTTTTTTTCAAAATACGTCGACACTTTGCGAATAAAATTCCATTTTAAGCATGCCATCAGCAGCTAAATCTAGAAGGCATTCTTTCATTTTTTTGTTGACACCAGTCAGATCTATTGATGTGCCTAACAAAGGGTTTAGAATCCATCTACGCCTTTCGTCAGTTTCAGAGTGCAACTCGGGAAAGTTTGTCAAAAGTTGCTCTTGTAAATTAGGCAAGCTCTGTATAATGCAAGAATGTGAGCCGATACTGCAAAACTTGGTCTGTTGCATTATCTTCATCAATCTTCTGAACAGATGGAAAAGACTCAAACATTTTGTTTTGCAGAGAGGTTGGCCGCAAACGATGTTTTGCGTGAAATACTTTTACTTTATCTTTAGCTGTTAAAATATTCTCTTCTCTTTCTTGAAGGTTCTTGTTGAAATTGTTAAGGTGGCTAAAAAGATCTACCAAAATGCTAATTTCAAGAGCCAATAGGGTCAGAAAAACCGTAAGCATATTTAGATTTTACATCTTGTAAGAACATTAACAATTCAGCTCTCAGTTCCAAAACTGTTGTCAATACCTTTCTTTTGGATAGCCAACTGACCTCTGTGTGATAAAGGAGATTTTGACGAAGCGAGTCCATATCTTCACAAACGATTCTGAATAGCCAGGCTTACAAAGCTTTACCTTTGATATAATTTACAATTTTTTTACCTCCTTGAGCACGTTATTTATATCAGAAGGTAAACTACCTTTGAGCCTGTCGATGAAGAAAACAGTGTGTCCAAGATATGTTTGGTATTATCGATTTCATTTTACAATGAGTCTGCTAGTTTTGCCATTCATAGCTTTAACCATCGCTACAAATAGCGATATATTTTTCCCAATCAATACTGTAGTTGCAAGTGCTTTATAAAAACATATCGTACAAACACTGACCAGTAGTGTTTGCATGCAAAATCAGATTTCTTCCATGATATTGTCATCTGCTTCAAAGCGCACAAATACTGCAAACTGTGCACAGTCAGAAACAACTGTAGATTCGTCAAACTGCAAAGCAAACTGTTGTCTGTTCTTTAATTTTTGGCCCGCGTGCATAAAAAATAAATGTACCTACCAAAATAGAAAAAAATTATTACCTAACGTTTGTAGTTTTTAATTAAACTCTTTCTTCGGCATTTTATGACACCAGGAGGTCGCCAGATTATTTCAACCTGCAAAGGGTTCGCAAAATAAAAAACATTGAAAAACACTGGTTTAAAGAAAGAATTTGCAAACTTGTGGAAGGAAGCATCAGAGAGGGGTTTGGCAATAAATAAAAATAAAGCAAAATACCTAATATGGTCAAGAAAAAATACAGTTAATGTGACAAGTTTAAATATTGGCAAATATGAACTTGAAAAAGTAGCTTTTGGAAAAATAGGAAACAATTTAAATATATTGGTGCCTTAGTTAATGAAGCCAATGATAGAAGCATAGTAGTGAATAAAAGAATCCTTGCAGGAAATAGAACCTACTGGAAATACAACAACTTCCTCAAAGATAAGAGGCCTACTCAAAATATTAAACTGAAATTTTACAGAGCAGTAATTGGACCAGTAATCGCATATATGGTGCTAAAGTAATGTACTTGACACAGAAAGACAAAGATATATTTAGAATCCTAGAGAGAAAAGTCATTCGTAGAATAGCAGGCCCACTAAACATAGCTAATAACGAATTTAGAAAATTGATGAACTACGAAGTAAGAGGAATTTTGAAAGGAGAAGACATCGTCGGATGTATCAAGGCACGGAGACTCAGATAGATGGGATATTATTGAAAGGAGAAATCTAGAAGCAGTTATTAAGAAAATCACCAAATGAATACCAGTATCAGGCAGACCACAAGGAAGACAGAAAACCAGTTAGGAGAATCAGATAATTGCGGAGCTTAAGAGGATGGGAGTTAGAAAATGGACAACCATAAACAAAATCAGAAACAAATGGAGAAATATTGTAGAAGACACCAAGTAACACAACCATTTGTAAAACCAAAATGTTAAATCGGACTGATTCCTCGCGAGAAATAAATCTGAAGAGCCCAAAATGGGTGACAGTCACTCTGCTAGGAGTGTAGCTGTCATAATGATGATGATAATAATTATTATTAGCGATGCCAGCGATAAAAATCCTGCAAAGGAAGCACTGCAGGAGGGAGTCCCTGCCTTTTTAAATGTGGTTTTAATTTCAATCATAATATGCTAATATGTTTGTTATGTTTGCATCCCACACACGTAAAATATACATCGCATACAATTTCTATTGAAGAGCGTGTAGCAATATAATTTATTGGTAAATAATATATTATGTTTGACAAAACAAACAACTTAGCACCTATTCAAAATGCTTTGTCTATTTTCTTCAAATTTCTTTGAAGTTGTTTATAGGTTTTGTATCAGCAGTTAGGATTGTAAATGAATGATTTGCAGTAAAATAAACATTTTGAATACATTTTAGTTAATCAGCTCAGTCAGAATAAGGGTAGGAATTTGAAAGAAAGCTAAACGGACGCAGGCCTGCAACCCCAGTAGCAATGGCAGGCCTGTCATAGTTGGCTTTTCAACGAGGCATGGCATATTAAGGCCTTATGGAGCTCAGTTTCCGCGCATTGTTGTTTCTGTACGCTTTGATGTAATTATGCATTTTGATTCTAAATAAAAAGATATGGTAATTAGTGAGATGATTTTGAAACATTTTAGCATTTTAAATAAAAATAATTTACTATCTTTCTAATGGAGTTTTAAAATAAGAAGTTATTTTTTTATTTATTTAGCTTTACGTGTCTTGATAGCGTTGGTAACTTACATTAGATACATTAAAAAATATTGGTATTAGATCAGGGCATTTAGAAAGAAATAAATCGATTTTTAAATACAGCACCTAGAGACTTACAACTTTTTGCACTGTGTTTAGGATGACGTCAGCAAAAAAAGTCTACAATAGAACATGTTTGGAAATGCATAATTGCATTTTTAAGTACAAAACATGCATCCAAAAGTAAATAAGCATGTCAAAATCAGTACATTAAGGGCCAGATTTTGTTATGCAGAGGGTTTTGGCGTCACTGAATACGAATGCGCAATCAAAATCGACCCCCGAAACACCAGGTGACCATGGTTGCTGCTAAGGCACGCCATCATGACTTTCGAGAGTTTTCTGACATCAGAACTGACTCTCGGGGCATCAAGTGCCCAGGGTGACTGATATGCACGTCATCTTTTGTTTTTAGTTGGCTTTTAAACCAGGCATGGCTTAGGAAGGCCTTTATAGAGCTCAGTTCCCGCGTATTGTTGTTCCTGCACGATTTGATATTATGCATTTTGATTCTGGAATAAAAAAAATAGGGTTATTAGTAAGAGGATTTTAAAAGAGTGTAGCATTATAAATGAAAATAACTTGGTATCTTTCTGAGTTTCAAGATAAAAATTGATTTATTGTTATTTTTAGTTTAACGTGTCTGGACAGCGTAGGTTACTTACAGGTACAATTTTATTATATTACATTACAAGAATATACAGTTATATTTAAATGGATAAACAAACATATTAAATACTTTAAATATTGGTATAATTAATGGTTATCAAATTATAAACTACATTTCTTCTTCTAAATTTCCTGGTCAAGCCTGTATTCACAGAGCTAATTAATAAGGATTTGGAATTAATCGGACGAGCTGAGAATATTTTGTAGGTTTTGACTCAAATGATTCTTTTTACCGTTCTTCTTCTTCATTAAGTTCCATCTTCTATCGAAGGTTGGAAATCATCATGGTAATGCGGACCCTGTTGACTGCCGCTCTAAATAGCTCTGCACTACTGCATTTGAGCCATTCCCGTAAGTTCTTAAGCCAGGATGTTCTTCGTCTTCCCACATTTCGTTTTCCTCGGATTTTTCCTTGCATAATAAGTTGTAATAATGAGTATTTTTGCGCTCTCATCACATGTCCCAAGTTCTCAAGTTTTCGTCTTTTGATAGTTAGTAATGTTTCCGGTTGAATTCCTATCCTTTTAGTTACTTCCACATTTGACATTCTTTGAATCCATGATATTCGTACGATTCTTCTGTAACACCAAAATTTAAATGCGGCCAACTTATTCAAATGGACCTGTTTCAATTTCGACGCTTTCAAATTTAGAAAATTCGCTTATGCAGACGACCTGGCCATTGGCTTCCAAGATAATAGTAAGGAAGCTAGAGAACGAGCTCTGAACGAGGACCTAACTACACTTAGTAACTACTTTAAGAACTGGCGCTTACGTCCTAACACAAGCAAAACTGAAATCTGTCTCTTTCACCTGTCGAATCAACTTGCGGGCGATACCCTCAATGTAACTCTAAATGATACAGCTATCAAACATTACATCAACCCCAAATATCTAGGCATCACACTTGACCTTCAAAAGTCATCTTACAAACGCAGCCGGTAAACTGAGAACAAGGAACAATATAATAACAAAACTTTCTGGAACATCTTGGGGTGCTTCTGCAGATACTCTTCGGACCTCTGCTCTAGCTTTGGTTTTTTTAGTGGCAGAATATTGTGCACCAGTATGGTTAAATAGTGCACATACAAACAAAATCGGTGTCCAACTTAATCAAACCATGAGAATAATCACTGGAACAATAAAATCAACCCCAGTGAGATGGCTGCCTACTTTGAGCAATATTGCTCCACCAGATCTACGCCGTACAGCAGCATTAGTGAGAGAGTATCAGAAAATTGTAGCCAACATACAATTACCAATCCATCAAGACATACCAGACATCTCAAAAGAGCACCAGCGACTGAGGTCTAGAAATCCTCCAATCAGATCTGCCCGAACAATTGGTGATTCCTATGATATACAAAGGCAATGGTCCACAAGATGAATGCCAATAATAGCAGCAGACTATATTCAGATATCCACCCCAACCCAAGATTTCATCGGATCGGGTCTGCCCCGGTCCACCTGGGCGAGGCTAAATCGCATACGTACCGGACATGGTAAATGTGCTGATTCTCTGTTCAAATGGGGTCGTGCGGAAAGTCCACAGTGCGATTTTGGATCGCCTAGACAGACCATAAGTCATTGTGTTTCAGATTGCCTAAATCGTGCCTACCGTGGAAACCTCCAGGCCTTTGTGGCATGCTCCCCAGAAGCAATTGAATGGCTATGTAAATTGGACATTAATATTAAGATTCATTCATTATATTTTAGTGTTTGAATAATTTATAGTATATTTGTGTATTTATCGTACTGTGAAAGTCCATACGCTAAATAAAAAAATAATGTCGACGCTTCCAATCCATAAAGAAGAGTAGAGAACACGTAACATTGAAATATCCTTACGGGTTCGTATTTCTAACCTTAAATCCCGACAACAAAGAAACTTTTTAAGTTTAATGAATGATGCACGTGCTATTTCAATACGTGTCTTAATTTCTATATTTGATGTTATCCATGTTCCTAAGTGTATGTAGCTATCCACACTCTCAATTACAGTATCTTCAATAGTCAATTGGATGTTTGCAATATTTTTCCCGTTGTTAAAACATGGAGACTCTATGAGCCTATGTTTAAGAAAGGATATTACCAGAGTGTGTACATGTAGGTGGATCTTGGGAAGTCATAAGACTGTGGTCTCCAATAAATGCTGTATGCTGCGTACAGCGGTTGTCGGTCGCCGGCAACTTCACGTAGTCACGACAAAGTATTAGGCTATGATTATTTATCAATAAACGCCGTGGGCTCCATACAGCGTCAGACTGTGGTCTCCAATAGACGCCGTATGCAGCTTACTGCGTCCATAGGTCGCATGCAGCGTTTGTCGGTCGCCGGTAACATGCCGATTTATGTCCTTATCAGTCGAGTGCGATCTTTCAACTTGTTTTGTCCGACTTAAAATGCACACACAAATGTAACACAAGATTTTTTTTATTAATTATCCAGATCCAAGGTTAGCGACTCAAATGACGATTGTAGCTTTGGAAATAGTCCTGTCGCCAGGGAAGGTACAACGGCCTCCTTAATTCAGAGGGAGTTACCCAAGTTTTTGAAGATATTCTTCTTTAGCGGCGAATCGATTGAGGGTAAAATTTGATTGATCCGCGCGCATGCGCACACCGACAGTATGGTATTAATCGTTATACGGGCTCTGATTGGGTGTTGAAATTTTGAAATGATCTGTCAATAATTGTTCAATATGGAGGTTATCGGTAAACAAAAATATTGTATAATATTAGTTTTTATTGATGTGTGGACAGAAATAAAATCAAATTTATAATTATAGTGACTTTTTAAATAGTTTTGAAAAGCCGCAGGTACGTAATTCTAAATGTTTCAGTTGGAAATACCTAATAGTAGTTAAAAATAATGTAGTTACCTATTAGTAGGCAATGCTTTAATTTACATAATCTGATTACGAACAAACTTTCTACAAATCTTCATCTCATATATCGTTTTCTTACTCTATATTTTGTTGTATTTTATTTCGACAAAAATCAAACTAATAATTTTATTAAATTCATATAAATTTATGGTGTAAACGTTTAGTTTGTGTATATTCCCACATGACGTATACGAGAGTTTGGTGCAGTTTGAAATGGCGTCAACTTTCGTACGGCGCGGTAGACGTGGGGTTCAAGCCCCAAGCAAGTTATTATTTTTTATTTTTTTTTATAGATTTTATGATTGTAAGTATATTATTATATAATTTTTGAAGATATTCTTCTTTTTTGAAAGTGGTAGATAAGAAAGTTAGTTTGATTTTTAAATAAAATAAGTACAAATAACCTTTTAAGTATATTTACTTCGTTTAAATTACCTATTATATAATAGAAGAATATCTTCTTACGTGCGTACAAAGTACACACACATTCTTTTTTTTATATATTTTGACCCGCAGAATACGAATTTTTTGGGTAACAGTTGATCCGGATGTCGATGAGATTGTTATAGACAAAGAACTTGAGGAATTACATAACAGCGATTTCTCGCAAAACAAAACATCTTTTTGTATTTTTTGGGTCATTTTAAGCAAAAAATATTCCTACAAGTTTTTTCGTAGAATGCATAGTTTTCGAGATAACCGCGGTTGAACTTTCAAAAAATCGAAAAATTGCAATTTTTGAACCCGAAACACTTTTGATTAAAAAATAAAGTAGCAATTCTGCTTACCGCATTTGAAAGTTTAAGTCAAATTATATCGGTTTTGATTATTTGCATTGCTAAAAATGTATTATTTTATTGTTAAACAAAGCTATAAACACCTAGTGCGTGAGTGATGTTTTCAATGATTTCTCATTTAAAATCGAACGAGTAGGTAGAGTAGCTACAAGTGCAAGCGAGGCAATTTCTACGTAGCATGCGTTAAAACGCATGTATTAGGCACGGGAAACACTATGTGTTTATAGCTTTTTTTAACATTAAAAAAATTAATTTTTAGCAATGCAAATAATCAAAACCGATATAATTTGACTTAAACTTTCAAATGCGGTAAGCAGAATTGCTACTTTATTTTTTAATCAAAAGTTATTCGGGTTCAAAAATTGCAATTTTTCAATTTTTTGAAAGTTCAACCGCGGTTATCTCGAAAACTATGCATTCTACGAAAAAACTTGTAGGAATATTTTTTGCTTAGAATGACCCAAAAAATACAAAAATATGTTTTGTTTTGCGAGAAATCGCTGTTATGTAATTCCTCAAGTTCTTTGTCTATAACAATCTTATCGACATCCGGATCAACTGTTACCCAAAAAATTCGTATTCTACGGGTCAGAATATATAAAAAAACTTGGGTAAGTCCATCTGAATTAAGGAGGCCGTTGTACCCCCCTTGGCGACAGGACTAAAATTGCTGCACGAAAAATTTCTTCGGATGAGCGGTTAAACCATGGTTAAACCAGGTCTTTTAGCCAAGAGTAAGGACGTCTTCCTACTGATATTTTGCCCTGTACTTTACCTTCCAATATAATTTGAAGTAATTCATATATTTCCCCTCTCAACACATAACCCAAATGTTGTATTTTTCTTTCTTGGATTATTCTTAATAATTCTTTTTGTTTGTTCATGCGCCGAAGTACCTCATCGTGAGAAATTTTAGAAACTTCGGAAATTGGAAATTGGAAACTTGTCTATAAATGAATGGAAAAGGAAAGTGTTTTAAAAATATGTAATAGCTATTTGTATAAAAAGGGAGGAAAGTGCTACTTTTCCTCCCGAGAATGAAGTTTACCGCCCGACGTGTAGCGGAGGGCAGTAATCATTCAAGGGAGGAAAAGGCACTTTACTCCCTTATTATACATATGGGTTTTCCACCTTCTTCTAATAACAAGTCATTTTTTCATTTTTACTTAATTTATTTATGTAACTAACCAACAAAATTTATTAGAACTAAAACTAACAAGTAGGTACAATATAACTGTCAACTGTCAAATATAAGTCAAATTATTAATGTAAACATTGTTAAATCAGAATAACAATTTAATGTTTTTTACCATTCTGCAAAATACAGAGTGTTTTTCAATAAACGTTAAAATGTATAGATACTTACGTAATAGAAAATAGATATTGTACAGGGCGTCAATAAGTTATATTTCATGAATGAAATACCATGACGTCACTTTTACTTTTCCTCCCTAGGGAGGAAAAATATTTTCCTCCCTAGGGAGGAAAAGTACAACTTTGCTCCCTACAATCAGGTCCGGAAAAGTATACTTTCGGTAGAGGTAGGTGGAAAAATATTTTTTCTATTCTCATACTATAATATATCAATTATGATGTCACTACCCGTATCATAATGAACTTCATTATGATACAGATATTCATTAAGATACAGATTTTTAACCAATAGAATCGCGATATGGCATTCGCGATAAAGGTGGCACACGCGCAGTGACCAATGCTGGGTCAAATACTTTGACAGTTCTCAATATGTAAAAAAACTGTCAAACTGACAAAATACTTTATTTGCGTTACAAGATTAATAAATTTGAATATATTTTTTGTTGTGAATGATCATAGAAAAAATAGTGTATACAACTTGCATTTAATTATCATTATGAAGCTCGTATTCTATACGAAACTCGCCGCTAGGCGGCTCGTTTCGTACCCCTCATACTCGTTTCATAATAACTATCATTAAATGCTCGTTGCATAATATACTATTACATACTTTTAAAATCCTTATTTGCTTTCATTAATTTTCCTTATTTTTCCCAATATTTGTGTTTTTCAATCTTGTTTTTATATTTTTAGTAAAAAAAGGTAGTTTTCACCCCTTAAAAAAATCCACGCATTTTAATAACATAACTTTTAAAGAGAAAATAAGCAATAATAAAATAGCAAGAAACAAAACAGCAGGCAACTGCTGATATAATCTGGCGGAATAAATATATGAGCACCGAAAGCAAAGTCCGCATTTATAAGACATGTCGTGTTAGACCCGTACTGGGTTGAGACAAGGGCCGAGACAACAATGACCAAACAAATAATGAGAACAACAGAGATGAAAACCCTAAGATCCATAAGAGGTATTACACTCAGAGATAGAATACGAAACGAAGACAAATTGAGAGAGCTAGGCGTTCAAGTCGTAGTGAGATGGACAAGAGCACGACAACGCATGTGGAGAGACCACGTAGATCGGATGAGCCCTGAACGAATGGCGAAATGGGCGAAGACACAGAAGCCGAACACCAAGCAACCCATAGGAAGAAAAACCTAATACCCTAAGAATACCCAAAAAACGATGGTACGAGAGCTGGAGCTCCGGATCGCAGCAGAGACTGTAACAGAAGAAACAGGACATTGTCCTATTACAAGAAGAAGAAGAAGATGAAAAAGAGAAAATAAATATTACAATGGATGCCGATAGTAACACGGAAAAAAGAAATGCTCAGAACGAGATGGTTGCATGACGTGGAAGACGACCGGAAAACCATGACTATAAGACAATGAAGGAGAAGAGCACAAGATAGATCTGAATGGAACGATATAACCAGACAGACAATGACCTATCCAGTATTATAATGCCACAAAAAGAAAGAGAAGAGGAACTTTTAAAAAGGAGGAGAAGCCGAGCTTACTTGCAAAATTTCATCGAAATTGGCGCGTTTCTTTAGACTTTTGAGGTTTTACAATATTTTTTCGTGAAAGAATGGACTATATTATACAGTTTGCTAATTGTAACCAATGAAAAAAATAATCACTAGCAACCTCATGAGTTTCATCTTTTTATAACCGTAATCAGCTAATGCATTTATTTAAAGTTTATTTGATCTCTAAACAAGTTTATCGTTTTTTTAATTCCCTAATATTGCCACCACCCTTCTCGTTTTATTATAACTGAAACTGGCAAACGTGTTGTAAAGCTTTATTATAGCCTACATTAAGGAATTTTATGAAAGTTTAAATCCGTATAGTAATTTATGATAATGTTACTATCTGACTAAGCTTTGTACAATATATGGAGCTAATTTTGGTTTACGTTTGTTTGAAATTTTGAGAATCGCAAAATAAATAAGCCCCACGCAATTCTATAAAAAAATTGGATTATTTTTGTAATATATTTTTATGCTCTACTTGATCTCTTTTATTAGATTGATCAGCAAATCCTTAATTTAATTAATTATTCAATTAATTTAATTGCTGCCTATGTAAACAAAACCAAATTCAAATTAAATTTTCTAATAAACTTTATTATAACGGCTAATTTTGTATTCGATGCAATACCTTTAATTCGTGGCTTCTAGTATCTCTAGTTGCTTACTCCTTCCAGGATAAGACAGGGAAATTAAACACATTCAATATCATATAAATGTAATCTATTTATTTATTTTTCCAATATGGCGTATAAATAAGATTTAAACAATAATATTAAAATCTAAATTTGTTGCAACAATTTCTTACTTAATAAATCAAGCTTTAATTCTGACATCTCCTTGTGTTAACACAAAAAAATATTTGTTTAAAACTTCAAGAATGCACATATTTTGCACTTTATAGGTGAAAGTACCGATATAACAAACATAGCACAGCTACTCGTATTTGTACGATTTGATTTTTAGTAAGACATTACAGAAGAAGAGTTTTTGTTCTGCAAACCACTTGAATCAAACACTACATAGGAACTCATATAGGTTAAATTGACAGGGTTAGCAGCAAAAATAAAGAAAATTGCTCCTGAATGCCTAAGTTCGGGATGGGAAAAACCTACCGGTTTAAACCTAAAACCGGTTTTTTTTTACTTAGCAATAACCGGTTGTTTTGTCCCGGTTATAACCGGTTTTTTCTTTTTAAAGTAAAAACCGGTTATTAGGTTTTTACGGGGATTAGGATAGGTACTATTTTGGATCCCAATCATAGTTATTATTCTCAAGTAATTATTCCAAACAAAACCATAATTCAAATTTTATTTTATTTTATCAAATACAGAAGCAAACTGAAAGTGCAATCTCGGATCAGCCAGAAACAATTATTAAGTTTTATTATAATATTTCCTTGAAAAGGTATTTGTAATCATAATATTTACATAAGAAGTGATCTGGTTGAATTAGACGGAAACTTCATCTATTTTTCACACTTAACTCTTGACATTGAAAGTGGGTGAATGACTTTTTCTGATTACATATTTGTAATGATTATTTCTGAAAAAACAGCTATCTGGTATTTAAAATAAAGATCGCACGATATAAATTACGAATATTGCTTTATCTGGTATCTCTCATATTCTAATGCGAATGTTTTTACTCGGAAGGCATTATAGTTTTCATTAAAAAATAGAGCTAAATTCCGTTTATTTGTTTGTAGTACATTCTTTCACGGTTTTTGCTGTAAGTTTTAAAGAACCACTTGGTTTGACATGAAATTTGGCACAGGGATAGCTAACATGTCAAAGAAAAAAAGTGATATTGTGCCGATGTGTGCTTTTGCCATGGGGGTGAATTTCACCCCCACAGGGTGTGAAAAAATATATCTCCAAAATAACTCCGGAAATGGATAAAGTGACTAATTCTAAGCAACTTTTATTCTGTAGAGTTTTTTCACCAATTTATTAATTGAGTTATTTGCCAGTGAATATGTTCATTATTCAACAAAATAACCAAGTATTTAGATGGTCTTCCGCAAATAACTCAAAAAGTAAGTATTTTCTAGAAAAAAACATTCTTAGCAAAAATATAGCCAGTAAAAAACTGAAAAAAATGGTGTATATGTTAGGGCTCCACACCTAGGAGAAGCAGAGTTATAGCTAATGAAAAATAGGTTCATATTCGTCAAATTCCAAATCGAATATTTTATCGTAAAATATTCAGAAAATGAAGCACTTTTTGGGAAAAACTCATGACAACCTTTTTAAAGTGTTAAAACATCTAATTTTTATTTTATAAAAAAATTTCTAGCATCAAAATTAAATAAGTTACGCCTAAAATAAAGTTGGTCCCTTTTGTTTTGGCAAAAGAAATCGGGAAGATCACCCCCTAATTAGTAACTTAAATGAAATTAAATGTTACCGCTTCACAACTTACTTTACTTATTTTGTATTTATATGATCTGTAAGTTTCATTAATTCAAAGTCCTTATTTTTTAAAAAAATTGGTTTTAAAATATAATTTAAAAAATTTTAATTTTGAAAAACATGCTTTGTTTCATAATAACTTAAAAATTGTCAGAGGTACCAAAAATCTTTAGGAACAAAAAAAAATTGGCTATGCTTTTCTGAATATTTTGTATTTTTTTGTTTTTCTGTAAGGCAAAAACTGGTTAAGATTTGGTGTTTCTAAATTTGAATACATTCGTGATTAGTGACTCGTTCAAATCCTTTTAACTGCAGCCGTTTCAAAAATAAAAACTTTAAACCAATCAAACCTACAGATCATATCATTAACTATAAACAATACATATACGAGTAAAAAACTTGCGAAGTGGTAACGATTAAGTTCATTAGGTATGCTAATTAGGGGGTGATTTTTCCGATTTTTTTATCAAAACAAAAGGCACCAACTTTATTTTGAGCATAACTTGTTTACTTTTGATGCTACAAATTTTTTTATCAAGCAAAAATAAAGCTTTTTTTAAACACTTAATAAAAGTTAAAATGAGTTTTCCCCAAAAAGTGCTTCATTTTTGATTATCTCTCATTAAAATATTCGATTTTGAATTTGACGAATATGAACCTATTTTTCATTGGCTATAACTCAGCTTCTGCTAGGTATAGAGCCCTAACATATACACCATTTTTTCAATTTTTTACAGGATATATTTTTGCTAAGAATGTTTTTTTCTAGAAAATGAAAACGTGGTTATTTTGTTGAAAAATTAGCATATTCACTCGCAAATAACTCGAAAAGTATTGACTTGGCGAAAAAAACTCTGCGGAACAAAAGTTGCATATAATTAGTAATTTTATCAATTTCCGGACTCATTTTGGAAATGTATTTTTTCACCCCCAATAGGGGGTGAAACTCACCCCCAGAGTAAAAGCACACATCGGCACAATATCACTTTTTTCTCTGACATATTATCTATGTGTATGCCAAATTTCATGTCAATCCAAGCTGTTCTTTAAATTTAGAGGTTTTGCATTATTTTAGCGTTAAAAAACGTACTATTGTAATTATAGCACCCCAAACTTTTTTAAATTGATCTTGAAAGTTAGTTCGACTACATCGTCCTTTTTTCATTCCTTCAAATCTGTTTGTGATAGCTTGTGAAAAATTAAGATGCAGCTTTCGAACTATACTCTGTTTTATTTTACTTCGGTTGTCCACTTCGTAAAGCTAAATTAGATACGCAACTCAAACTGCGTGGGCAGGTTTACGTCGATCAAGATGATAAACTACTATATATTAAAAGATTTTCGATCTCTATATATTTTTTCGAAATGAAATGTTAGACAGACTGTAATCTTATAGAGTGTATTTATTTTCCCCATGTCAATACCAAGGTTTTTACGGAATACATATTCAGTAGAAGGACGTAAAAAGTAAAACAGAATTCACAAGAAACGTATTTTAGTAAAGTAAATATATGGATTAAAATATTGAATAAAAAAATATTTCTAAGAAAAAATAATATTGCTAATTTAGCTGTAGAATAAAGGCGAATGCTTTATTGGAATCAGTTGAAGACAATTAAATTGTCAAAAATTTATTAATAATACGTATGTAATTCTGTACCGTGGAGGTAAACAGTCGTATATCCACAATGTATACATTTGCAAGAAAGCGCAAAACATACAGACTATTCAATAAACTATAAAAAAAAATTATTTCCATTACGTTAAATTCAACATTATTGGTATATTATAATATGTAAATGCAAATCTATTACTGGGTATTAGTATTGTTAAGAAATTATTTACCTGATGTATAATAATGGGAGTTACGACTTTTACCTCTATGTCTTTAAACAGGTAATATGCAAAATAAAAATCGTAAGTGATTACAAAAATAGTATATTCCGTATTTAAAAATGCAAAAACCAAATCACAATGTTTGGAACAAAAAAGAACTCTTGTTTTTCATTATCCCGTTTTAACACCCTCAAAATACCATTTAGTATAAAAATTGAGCTACGATTGTTTACCACTACCGCATACGAAAGCATAGGGGAGAGTTGGATAAAACGGGATAGTCGGATAAAACGGGATACCTAGCCTAGAGACCCAACTAATGCTGCTATCAATCGGACAACGACGAAAACTTATTCTCAGTCGTCATTTTAACATTCATAGTTCGTTTTATCTCGATGCCATTATTTGATAAAAAGTTGTTGTGTTTAGAATTGTTTGACTCTATTTTTTTGGTACTTTGTAGTTTGTACTTTTAAGTGCGTTGTTTTCTACATTATATTGCCTACATATCTAAACATATAATTCCGGTGACTATCACATTTAATTAAGCACTCATTAAAGAATATTCTCACGTGTAGTTTATCTAATTTTACTTTCAGGTTTAGGCAGGAGCCATTTTTGTTTTGAAAAATGTTTGAGTTGGACAAAACGGGACACTTATAAGTTGGATAAAATGGGATACAGTTTTTTATGTCCCGTTTTATCCACCTATTTATTTGTTGGCCTATATTAATTTTTTAAGTACCTACATACTGCAGAAAAGAGCAACATATTTTTATGTGACTTTTGTTCTGATATACGTACCTAGTCCTAAATAAAAGGTCTTGTTTCCCATTTTGCAATAAAACATAAAAAAAAGGCCTATTTTTAAGTTTCTGACTACTGAAGATATTGCTTTTCAATGGTAAATTTTGCTTTGCAGTCTAATATCTACTTAAATATACTTTTTAGATATAGTTTTATGCAAAAAATTAAATATTGTGAACCTATCCCGTTTTACCCAACCGTGGTATGCTAAAACGGGATGTGCAGGACTTCAATAAATATTTTTTTTACTATTTTCCAGTCACAAAAATAGCTAAAAATATGTTTTTTGTATGCTTCAATAAATGTTATACCTATAAAAAATAATAATATGGTAATTTCTTTAACATTTTTTCCGTAATAAAAATAAACAAGAATGGTATCCCGTTTTGTCCAACTCTCCCCTACTATCTAATATACGTACGTATTTATGGAGTTGCTATGGATATACTACTGTTTACCTCAACTGACTAATGGAGTTGCTATTGTTTCTAAACGCCTTATCTAGGCAACTAATAACGCTGGATGTACGATTTTTTGCCACAATATGCTATGAAAATCTGACAAGAGCGTGATATTAACTCCATTTCGGCAAAAAGTGGAGTTACGACTGTTTACCTCCACTTTACAGAATTATGTTTTTAATATTGTTTTGAAGCCTATCTCTTCTTGTTCTTCAGATGCCATCTCCGCTACGGAGGTTGTCAATTATCATAGCTATTTTAATTTTTGAGGCAGTAGCTCTAAATAGTTGTTTTGAGCTGCATCCAAACCATTCTCTCAGGTTTTTCAGCCATGAAATTCGTCTTCTTCCGATGCTTCTTCTGCCATCTATCTTTCCCTGTATTATGAGTCGCAGGATGCCGTACTTCTCGCCCCGCATCACATGTCCGAAATACTGTAGATTCTTTCTTTAATTGTAAGTTCAACTTCCTTCTCTTTACCTATTCTTCTCAGTACTTCATTGTTCGTAATTCTATCTACCCAGGAAACCCTCATAATTCTTCTATAGGTCCACATTTCTAAGGCGCTAAATCGTCTCATTGTCTCTACATTTAACGTCCATGATTCCACTCCATAGTATAGTACACTGTACACGTAACATTTTGTTAGGCGTACTTTAAGAGCTAATGTTAAATCTTTGCTAAATAGGACCTTTTTCATTTTCATAAAATTAGAACGTGCTCTTTCGATATAGACTTTGATTTCTGCAGTGTAGTCATTATTTTCTATTATAAGTGTTCCTGGGTAAGTGTACTTTTTACTCTTTCGAGTATTCTATTATTAATGATTAAAAGCTTGGACGTTAACAGTCAGCTCGTTACGACGTTAAAGAGCTTTGAGATATGGTTATTTCGTCGTATGCTGAAAATTCCATGGACCGACTGCGTTAGAAATAAAGAAGTTTTAAGGCGTATGAATAGAGAACGTGAACTCACAGAAATTGTGAAGAAACATCAAACATCTTATCTTGAACACATATTTAGACACGACAGGTATAACCTCCTTCAACTTATTATAGAAGGAAAAATAGAAGGAAGACGCGGCCGGGGTAGGCGACAAATGGATTATACTGTCAAAGTCTAATAAGAAAAGCCCAAAATACAGACCACTTTGCAGAAGTCATCGCCAACTTTCGCAAAGAAGACGGCACCCAAAGAAGAAAAATGATTAAAATAGAAATAAAAATAGATCATTTTTTTAATTTTTGTAATCTACGTACAATCTTGTTCATCCAAAATAAAAGCAGGGAAGTTGATGACAAGTTCTGATTGAGATGATTAAAAATACTGATCACGCCAACTTTGGTCGAATCTAGTCATAGAAACAGGATAAAAGATGGTGACATTTCTTCAGAAGTCAGTTCACTCACAATATCTGACGGTAGTATATCGTCCCTCCTAGCTGTCTAACGCTCAATTCGGAGTAAATTCAACTACATATTAGGTGGGCCTACGGCAATAGCCTTGACGAAGTAAAAATCGCAGGAAAGAAATGGTGTGATCATTCTCAGTCCGGATACAGAACTGTTCACAATAAGGTATATTGTGAGATTACCTTTAAGCAGGGTCTAGGACATTTCGCCGTCGCCGTTTCGCCGTCGCCATTTCGCCGTCGCCGTTTCGCCGTCGAGCCATTTCGCCGTCGCCGTTTCGCCGTCGAGCCATTTCGCCGTCGCCAATACTTGTATATAAGTTTTGAATGGTTTTCGAACAATTATATTTCGAACACTTTTGCATAATGAGGTTTTTTATTTTTGATACAATAAAAACAATTGAAATTGAAATCCCTTTTCTCAGTATTGTTTATTTCCGGGAATCTGATAATAGTCATATTTTTAATACTGTAAATATTTTATTTTTCAGACGAAAACAATGTATAGTTGAATATGAAAATATAACTTGGTTTAACTACCAACATCAGCATTTTATTTACACTGACATTTAGTATAAAAAAAAGTTATTATGTTATCACGTTCTTGTAAACCTAACCAATGCCGAGATGTCGACGGCGAAATGGCCGACGGCGAACTGGCTCGACGGCGAAACGGCCGACGGCGAAGTGGCTCGACGGCGAAACGGCGACGGCGAAATGGCGACGGCGAAACGGCGACGGCGAAACGTCCCAATCCGCCTTTAAGCATGATACACACTGTACCACGGCTAAAAGGGCCTACCTTAGAATCACAACACTGCGTAAGCAAGCTCGATTGACAGTACTTTCGATAATGGTCTTTTCAGACTTCTTCCACTTTTTCTTTTATATAGGCAGTACTGCCTGTTTTTCTTCAAATGTCTTCAGACTTATAGTGTAATAATAAGCATGAAAAAAGTAGGGAGATATTGTTAACGCTTGGTACTGAATAGGGTAAACGTGCTGCAACTCTACAGCAGGATTACTGAAAAATAAACGAGCAAGGCACCCAGTCCAAGTCTAACATATTATAGAAATCGCTCTTATAAGACTCAAAATGTATTGATGGATTCGACCGGTATTTGATGGAAGTTCATGTTATCTAACAATAAAACACTTAAAACGTTTGTTTTCTATACTTCCAAACAGCCAAAAACTCCATAAAAAAGCCCTGAAATTAGCCTATCCATCACCACAGAAAGAACCCAGTACCTTCTGCTCTATCACATATACTGGCAAGATAACAACAAAAATAGCCAGATACATAAAAAAGAAAGGAATAACACCAGCTTTCAGAACTAACAACAACTTAAGCAAATATATTAAGAACAATAAGAGCCGAAAGAGTAAACAACTACAGAGTGGTGTCTACAAACTAACTTATTGTGACTTTCCGAAAACTTACATCGGTCAAACTGGCAGAACCTTTGACAAACGGATAGCAGAACACAAAAAGGCTTTCAACAATAAAAAAACAGACACTTCAACATACGTACTTCACCTTCTATCAGTGGTTCCCAACCTTTTATGTCTGGCGACCCACCTTCTGATATTTTTTCATATCCGCGACCCATTCCTCACCCATGATGATATACAGGGTGTCCCGAAAAGATTGGTCATAAATTATTCCACAGATTCTGGGGTCCAAAATAGGTTGATTGAACCTCACCTATATACAATAGTGCACACAAAAAAAGTTACAGTCCTTTGAAGTTACAAAATGAAAATATATTTTTTTTTCATATATCGAAAACTCTTAGAGATTTTTTATTGAAAAATGGGCATGTGGAATATTTATGGCAGGAACATCTTAAAAAAATTAAAGTGAAATTTTCGCACCCCATAAAAATTTTATGGGGGTTTTGTTCCCTTAAACCCCCCCTCCCAAACTTTTTTATACGTTACTTTTAAATTATTATTGTGGCACCATTAGTTAAACACAATGTTTTTAAAACTTTTTTGCCTCTTAGTACTTTTTTGATAAGCCAGTGTTTATCGAGATATTTTGAATATTTGTCGGATCTACCACATATTTTTGTATATGGTTATAGACACCTGAAAATTTATTTATAACTTACATTTTTAGGTATATTTTGAAAAAGAAGCCACATCTCGATAAAAGGTGACTTATCAAAAAAATACTGGGAGGCAAAAAAGTTTTAAAAACACTGTGTGTAACTAATTGTACCACAAAATAGTTTAATTGGAATGTACACAAACATATGTGGGGTTTAAAGAAACAAGACACCCATAAAATTTTTATGTAAATATATTAAAAAAGAAGCCGCATCTCGATAAAAACTGACTTATCGAAAAAATACTGAGAGGCAAAAAAGTTTTAAAAACGTTGTGTTAAACTAATGGTACTACAATAATGAATTAATTGGAAGGTACACAAAAGTTTGAGGGGTTTAAGGGAACAAAACCCCGATAAAATTTTATGGGGTGGACAAATTTTACTATAATTTTTTTTTAAGATATTCCTGCCATAAGAATGATACATGTCCATTTTCAATAAGAAATCTCTAATAGTTTTCGATGTATTGAAAAAAATCGATTTTCATTTTGTAACTTCAAAGGGCTGTAACTTTTTTTATGAGCCCATTTGTACTAAGGTAAGTTAGGTTCAACCGAACTATTTTTGACCCCAGAATGTGTGGTATAATTTATGACCGATCTTTTCGGGACACCCTGTATATCTACGTTATTCAGCTACTGTAAGAGCCAAGCCGCGACCCACCTGAAACCTGTCCGCGACCCACTAGTGGGTCGCGACCCACCGGTTGGGAACGCTGTTCTAGATCATAATAATTCTTTAAATGAAGAGTTACAAATTCTGCATATTTCAAAATAAAGGCCTTAAGCTATCTTTATTAGAATCTATGGAAATTAATAAATTAAAAAATACAGATATAATTCTAAATGACCAACTCGAGACAAACAGCTCCCCACTCCTCAACCCCTTCAGTTAAAGACTTTAAAAAGGCAAACCCATAGTAAACTAAATAACTTGAGAAAGGCACTCTGCCCAAACAGCTGTAGTCACATAGTTATAATAAATTTTGTGGAAGTATAGAAAACAAACGTTTTCAGTGTTTTATTGTTAGTCAAAATGTATTGCTACAACATGAAAAAAGTGAAGAAGATTTATCAATACTAGATGTTCATCTACCGCGTTTTGGCCGCTCCGAATAGAATGAGCACCCAGACAACTCATGGGAGATTCCTCACGAGTGGACTATTAGAACAGAAAAAAAAAGAGTGTGTGTGTAATTTGTACGCACGTAAGAAGATATACTTCTATTATATAATTTCAACGAAATAAATAATATACTTAACAGGTTAGTTGTATTTTATTTAAATATTAAACTAACTTTCTTACCTACCACTTTCAAAAATTTTTTATTAAACAACCACAAATTAAAAAAAAAATTAATCATCCGGATTGGAACCCGGGACCTCTCGATCTCTGGTCCAATGCTCTACTAACCAAGCTATCGAGCCCCTTGCAAGTGACATATCGATATAGTTACAAAACACGGTGACAAATAGATCACGTGAAGTATAAAAATGTTATACCTAGATATTTTATTATCTTACTACCGAGGAAGACAAATCCAAAGACACAAAAATTATAATAAATAATACATTTACTAAAAACACTAATATATTCTTTTAATGACTTATTTGCGCTGATATATACATACCTAACTTGAAAGATTAGCAACGAACTACATACTGTCTGTGTGCGCATGCGCCAGGGAATTATAAAATTTAACTCTCGATCGTAAAGAAGTATAAATTCAAAAACAAATAAAAACTCTGACCAGTCGCAAAATGCCTCGCAACTCGAGGCACTGCCATTTCAATATCACATACTCACAACACCCCTCTCAACACGACAACCACAACGCACACACAGACACTCTAAACCAAAAACTTTTATGATGCAAAACAATACATGCCACAAACATTCACACGCTTGGATGCACAATTTAAAGTCCTTCCAATGTCCTTACAAGTAGCATCCTCACAACATATACGCAAATCCATGAAAACCCCTTCTTTTTTGTGTGCCGTGCTTGTTTTCAAGCGTTGACTATCGTCGTATTAACAAGCTGATGAAATTTTTTTCGGTCGGCAGCTATATGAAACAATTCCTCGACCGTTCGACCTGTCCATTACCTAATGTTGCGCAGCCTGGAGAGTCGTTTTATTCCAGCTCAGCGTTTTCCTTCGATTTTGTCCTGAATGATCAACCGAAGTAAGCGGTATTTAGGTCTTCTCATTATATTGCCCAAGTATTGAACCTTTCTCATTTTTATGATGTTGATCAATTCTTTATCTTTGTGCATGGTCTCCAGAACACGTTCGTTGGACGTGTGTGCTGTCCACGAGATTCTGAGCATGCCACGGTAACACCACAACTCTAACGATTCTAATTCGTTGAGATTCTTCATTTTTGTTGTCAAAGTTTCAGTCCATAGAACAAAACGGACCAGATTTAGCACTTCAATACTCTTAGACGTGTGGTCAATGACAGACTTCCACTGCACAATACAGAACGCCAGCTAATAAAGCTTTTTCGTACAAGTTCTATTCTGGTCGAAAGGACATCGCACACATATTATGGAAAATATAATGTCACTCAAACTCAATAAAATGTATACGAATAGATTAGTTTTAAATTAACGGTCAAATCTTATCATTGCGCCAACTCCATATTTTCAATAATAAGCGCAGAAATTTATATAAATAAATCTGAAATCAAATGGATACGTACATAAGTTAGAGAGAGAAAAAATATTTTATAATACCCAAATTGTCGGTACTCCATAAATCAGCGGAGTAGTTTTACTAATCCGCTTAGGCCCAGCGGGGTTTAAAGCTCTTTTGAATAGCACCCAGAGCAATAGTGATTGTAAACTGACACTTTTACTGACTAAAAAATTTGATTTCGATAAACTTTAATTGCAATTTGCGCCGTAATTAATCATAATTAAGAGTTGGCGCAATGATAAGATTTGACCGTTAATTTAAAACGAATCTATTAGTATAAATTTTATTGAATTTGAGTGACATTATATTTTCCATAAAATGTGTGCGATGTCCTTTCCTCATGACTTTACAGGATTTTGTTATCTAATTTTAGTTCTGAGTCTTGGATATAAATTGTTCAGACCACCATCAATTTTTACTTTCTTTGCGTTGATTGTTAGACCATTTAAAATACATCGTTGTTTACAGCGTTCAACAGAGATGGAAGGTCTTCCATACTATCTGCATAATCCTTTTTCTTCTTGTTCTTCTTCTTTTTGAGTAGAAATGACTCAGTCTGTTTTTTCAATGTGCCTCCCGTAAGTTGTCGTTCCATCGTTTTCGTGGTCTACCTACTGATCGTATCGTCTTCCTATTAGGAAACCATCTCTTGTCGTCCTTACTACTCTATATTATGTTGTCATTCAGTTTATATGGTCATTGCATTCTACTCTTATGTTTTTACCCAGTTAAATGTTGTCTACCTTGCATCTTTGTCGTATATCTGTACTTTTAGCTCTGTCCTATAGTGTCTTGCCATCAATTTTTCGAAGGGTTTTTATCTTTTTTGTTTTTAGGATTATTTTTGTCCTCTTTTTATCAGGTCATGTTTCTGCCGCATATGTAATTATTGTTCTGATGACTGTTTTGTAAATTCTGCCTTTCATTTCTTTTCCGATATTTTTATTTCGTCATATTCTTTTATTCTTTTCATTCATTCACATTATATAATTGTAAATTGTTATTACAATCAATTGTGGCTTAATCCCATATAAACACAATATTTAACTTATAGTCTAGTCGCAACATAGAGGGTCCCATGGACACTTTTAGTTCGCCGCGATTTAATGGTGGTATTATAGTTTTTTTGGGCCGCTGAATCTAATGAAAGTGGTTTGAAAGCCCAAATGTGGCGCGTTTAATTGTTATTAACAAATTATGGTAAAATTAGGTGTTTTTCAGAAATTATTAGAAATTCTGTAAATAAATTGATAGTCTTAAGGTCTCCTCTGGTGTATTTTTGGTCGCTAAATCGAATGCGACTAGTCGCGATTACTCAAAATGTGTTCCTATTTTGTTAATAACAAAATAATTGTTTATTCGCCGAAAAGCTCGAGATGCGCTATCTACAGCAAATTTGCAGTATTTTTCATAGTATTTTTATACGCTAAATCGATTGCTGCTAGTCGTGGTAGCTTAAACCACGTTTCGACTTTGTTATTAATAAATTATTGCAAAAATAACGGTTTATAGTACGTTCACTAATGGTTTTTGCGCTAAATTTTAAAAAACCACTTGGATTGACATAAAATTTGGCATACATGTAGCTAACATTTCAAACAAAACAAGTGAGATTGTTCCAATGTGTGCTTTTACCCTGGGGGTGAGTTTCACCCCGTTTCGGGGTGAAAGAAGAAACCTTTATAATAAGTCCGGAAGTGGATAAACTGATTAACTCTAAGCAACTTTTGTTCTATACAGTTTTTTCACTAAGTCAATACTTTTCGAGTTATTTGGTTGTTTTGTTGAAAAATGAACATATTCACTCGCAAATAACTCAAAAAGTATTGACGTAGTGAAAAAACTGTATAGAACAAACGTTGCTTAGAATTAATCAGTTTATCCAATTCCGGACTTATTTTAAAGGTTTCTTCTTTCACCCCCGAAACGGGGTGACACTCACCTCCAGGGTAAGAGCACACATCGAAACAATATCACTTGTTTTGTTTGACATGTTAGCTACGTGCTTGCCAAATTTCATGTCATTTCAAGTGGTTTTATAAAATTTAGAGCAAAAACCGTGAGTGACCGTACTGTAAACCGTTATTTTTGCAATAATTTAATAATAACAAAGTCGGAACGTGGTTTAAGCTATCACGACTAGTGACAATCGATTTAGCGTATAAAAATACTATGCAAAAGACTACAAACTTGCTGTAGGTAACGTATTTCAAGCTTTTTGGCGAATATACAATTATTTTGTTATTAACAAAATAAGAGTACATCATGAATAATCGCGACTAGTCGCATTCGATTCAGCCACCAAAAATACATCAGAGAAGATCTTAATTATTATTATTATTATTATTACATAACAAGTAAGGGCAGAGGAGCGAGCTCCTATTATGCCCAAAAACAAAGAAAAATAACAATGTAAAATAACTACTGACAGTTACATAAAATAAGAGATATTAGTAAAATATCCATAGAAAATTTAACATCGTGCAATTTTTATGTATGAAATATTGTCGTATCCAGTCTGTTTTTAAACGTATTCACTGTAGTTGCTGATATGGTGTCTCGATCTAAATTATTCCAAATATTAAATATCCTGTTAGGCAAGTAGTTTACTCTGGACCGTGCTATTGCCTGCTCCTTCTTTAATTTGTATTGGTGGCCTCTTAATCTATCATCTCGGTTTATGGTAAACATGGTATTTAGGTTTCCAAAGTTGTATTTCAGAATTCGGAAGCACAAAATTAGATCACCTCGAAGACGTCGACGCTCGAAAGTCGTTAGATGAGCCATGGTGAGTCTATCTTCATAACAAGGTCTTACGCGGCCGAATGCGAGTCTTGTAGCTTTACGCTGCACATTTTCGATTAATACCTTGTCACGACCCGTGTTGAGCTGGCCCCCCCCACTTGCAAAAATTAAAAAACAAATAGCCCTGATTTATGAGCTATTTATGAGCTCTCATATTCCGCAAACTAAAAATTTTGTCACCTTTGTTATTTAAACCTCGTTTAGGCCTGGGGCCTCTTCAAGGGACGAATTTTTACCCCCTTTTTTTTTTTTGTTGCGGGGGTTTTTTGAGAAAAATTGCGTTGTGGGTGCGATTGTGTGGTTGACGGTTGGGTTTGTCCAGACGAATGGTGTGGGTTTTGCTCAGAGGGGTATGACATGCTATTTATTTTGTGTTTGGGTTTTTGTGCTGTCACTGCTCACGACACAAGCTCTAAAGTCTTCAGTGGTTTTTAGGAACGGCTCTTTGGATCAGCGTTAGGAGTGTAGACTATTATTGTCTACGATAATGGTAGGGAATGTTTTCTAGGACGTCCCAATACTCATCAGGAAGTTCGTTGCCAGCTAAATTGAGAAGTTTAGCCGGCAGGAATGGAACTTTATTTTTTGGAGCTCTGGTGAGTATTTGTCCTCTGCGGTCTGCTGGTGTTTTAAGCACCTCCTTTGCCCTGGTGTTTGTACTATTGATAGTTCTAATTACGTAATTCCTGCTAAGGTGGTGGATTCTATCCTGGATAGAGGGGATATTCGCAAGTCTGTGAATATCTGCCGATGGGTAGTCGAATTCCACGCCCATAATCCTTCTAAGGATTTTCCTCTCCGTAGCCAAGACCGAGTGCATAAGTCTCGGACTTAGTGTAGAGTAGAGGATAGCCCTGTATTCGATTATTGGTCTTACGAATGTTTTATAGGTGTGTAAGAGAGTAACCCTGCTTGCTTTCCCTCGTCCCATTAGACATTTCAGGAGATTGGCTCTGTTTCTTACTCTGTTTAGAGTGAGTTTGACGTCTCTGTCCCAGTTGAGTGTCTTGTAAAATTCAACACCCAAATAGGTTACAGACGGTGAGAAAACGAGCCTCTCTCCGTTGAGTCTAATGTGATTTGCTTGCTCGAGGGGAACAGCATTGTTGTTTGGATGTCTAAATAGTATGAGTTGAGTTTTAGTAGGGTTTAGGGTTACTCTCCATTTATTACACCACTCAACAGTTCTGTCGAGCTGTGCTTGAGCTTTGTCGAATACAGAGATCTCCCCCCTCTTACGCAGAGGCGGGCCAGTGGAGATTAGGGCTGTGTCATCGGCATATAGTAGGATGCTTTCCGTGCGGTTGATTGGGCTAGGAAGGTCGCTGTTATAGACTGTGTAAAGAATTGGCGCAATTATGGAACCTTGAGGTACTCCTGCTTGGGGAGTGAAAGGTTCTGAAAGACAATTTGCAACTTTTACGCGAATAGTTCGAGCAGAAAGGTATGAATTAATGATTCTCAGGAATGGAATGGGCACGGCGGCACGATGTAGTTTTTCGATCAGTCCAGCATGCCAGACTTGATCGAATGCCTTCTGTACATCTAGGAAGATGCCGACTGCCAGCCTGCCGCGCTCATTCATCGCCTGAGAAACGAAAGTTGCTGCTTCTACCAATGCATTACGTGTGGAATGACTAGCTCTGAATCCAAATTGGAAACTGGGGATGATGTTGTGTGTTTCTAGGTGTTCTACGAGTCTTTCCTTAAGGAGCCTCTCGTAGATCTTGCCTAGAGTGTTGAGTAGTGAAATTGGTCTGTAGGATTCAGGGCTAGTAGAGGGTTTCCCTTTTTTAGGGATCATGATTGTACTAGAAACTTTCCAGGGGGCTGGAAAATGTCCCAGTAAGAGACATGCATTGATAATTCTTGTAAGCAGCGGGAATATTTCTTCTGGAAGTTGTTTGAGGCATCTCCTATGTATGCCATCAGGGCCAGGTGCTGTGTTTTTGCCGTAGCTACACAGCTTCCTGACGGTTTCAGTGTCTATTTGGGCCACTATCGGGGGATAGTTGGGCCCTCCTAAGGGGTCTGGAGTGTCCAGAATACGTTGTACATTTTGCTCGATATCTACTCGGAATTGTTGCTCGAAATTTTGATTCTCGGGTGTAATGAATGCGTCCTGTAGACACTGTTTGAAAATTTCGGCTTTGTTTTGAGGATTGGTAATGATTTGATTGTTTACTTTGAGATGAGAATCTGTTTTGATTTTTTGTCTCGTTAGGATTTTGAGTTTGTTCCAGAATGGACCGGCATCTCGGTAGTCCAGGCTGGCTGTCGCCTCCCTCCAAAGTCTGTCTTTGTGGGTGTTGACTTCCAGCCTGATTACAGCCGAGAGACGGTTATATTCTGTTTTGATATTTGGGTCACGAAATCTTTTATACTCTCTGAGAAGACGTCGCTTTGCCTTGATTTTTGCGATGGTATGTTGTGGAAGAGTTGGAGTATATATATTGTGTTTCGTTTCTGGGATAGCTAATTGTGAAGCTTCTTGTAGAAGGCTTTCAATTTCAGTGATTTTTAAGTCAACATCTTGTGCTGACGTGATGTTACCTAACTGAGGAATGTTATTTGATACGATTTCTCTGAAAAGTTCCCAATTGGCCTTTCTGTAATCTCGTTTGTAGATGTATGTGAGTTTGGGTGGAGGTGTCCATAGTCCTGTTTTGACTAGTAATGGGACGTGATCTGACGTAATTGAGTCCCCTATGAAACATTCATCATCGAACCTGTCCACGATGTTTTCCGTGCACAGTATGTGATCGTTGATGGACATTCCAAGGTGGCTCAGGAACGTTATTTCAGTGTTTGTGATTCTGAAAATCGGCAGTTCTAGAATTAGATTGGAGAGTTGTCTGCCCGTAGGATTTGTATGAATGTCACCGAATTGAGTATTTCTTGCATTGAGGTCGCCCATTAAAATAGCTTTGTCCAGTGAAGAAAAGTACTCGACAAGCTCATGTGATAGGGGCTGGTTTGGAAGTTTGTAGTACGAGATTACAGTTATTTTTTCGTTATTTTGGAGCATGTCTACTGCAATGAAGTCGATATCAGGGATAAGGATATTAGGAGGGATAGTGTGAGGTGCTGTAGGGATGTTTTTGTGGATAAGGAGGCCAATACCATTGCTGGTTTGGCTTTTGGGATTATGATACGAGGTGTATCCTGTGAAATTAGGTGTGGTTTTGGATTTGGTGTCAATAAGTGAAAGGATTTGGATATCGTAAGTCGTCAGCAGGTGTTTGACAAGGTGTCTCTTCCTGCTGAGACTATTGCAGTTTACTGTTCCTATTACACAGTCCATAGGCATGGTTATCCCTTTTAGAAGTGTGGGACAAAGGTCAGGTGAACCTTGTTGTCTCTATCGGTGAAGGCGATAGAGTGACCGTACGCTAATTGCGTAAGTTCAGAGGCGGTCTTGCAGATAAGATTTCTGCGGTCTGGTAGAACGTTAGCCATCAGCATTGTCTGGATGGTGATAAGGGTTTTGGCTTCCTCGGTAAGCTCCTTAGGGGGGATTTTCTTTCCAGGATAGACAGGTTTCGTGTCTTGGTGGCTGGTGGGAGGTGCCTGCCTTTGTGGGCATTTAGGAGACCAGGCCGTGTGTTGACCTTCGCAGTTAGGACACTTTGGGGTGTCCCTGGTGGGGCAGTTGGGGAATCTGTGGTCTTTGCTACCACAGCTGGGACATGTGGATTGTCTGTCATGACATTCTGCTATGTCGTGTCCAGACAAGCAGCATCGGCTGCAGTACTTAGTAGTAGGACGAGACAGGCTGTAGGCATGAGGGGCTTCACACCTCTTGATCTGGTGATCGATCTTGATGCCGTGCACCAGAGCAAAGTTGTATTGCCCCTCGGTCGTGAAGTTTATGCGCATGAGTTTTGTGATGCGTTGATCTTTCTTGGCGATGATGCGGATAGCAGAGGAAATCTGAATGCCCTGTTCCTCTAAGGCCACTTTCATCTCTTCCTCGGTCATCTCAACGTCTATGTTGGTAGCGACCAGTTGGAATTGAGGTGGCTTAGAGGTAGAGCTAGGGTTAGGATTGTTGGTTCTGGACGGATTGTTGTTTTGGAATTTGGAGACGATTTTTACTGAGATATCTCCTGTCTTGTCTTGTATTTTTCGGCTCATATCTTCGATTGAGAGTTGGTTGTCGGTTTCAAGATATGCCATTTGAGAGTTGGGGATGAATGTCAAGAGGATAATGTGTCCTCGAAGAATTTCGTTGGAGTTGAGGATTGCGCTTAACTTCCTCTGGGAGTTAATAGAATTAGGGATATTTATAATTTTGTAATGGTAGGATTTAGCCTGTTTGGTGGACGATTCTGATGCTGTGGTAGCAGGTTTAGGGGGTTTGGTAGAAGAAGAAGAAGCAGTGACTTTTTCGCTTGTGTCGTCAGCAGCTTTTTTGGAAGAAGAAGATGAGTTAGATGGTAGTGGAGGAAAATTTTTGTTGTATTTTTTGGTAGACCGCGTGTTGTATTTTGGTAGTTGGAATTCAGATTCTTTAGTTAGAGATGGATTTTCTTGATTTGAAATATCAACTTGGTCATTTGAGTTGGAAATGACCGTTGACGGAGTGATTTTAGAAGTTGTAGGGGCTCTGGCCATGAAGGATTTGACCAGAGCCTCGTTTTTGTTTTTATATAAGATATCCATGGTCTGATTCCATGTTTCAGGGTACCTTTGGGCACCGAATTTGATCATGTGTGCCATGACATGGCTGAAGTGATCGCTGTCGATAAAAGCATCGTCTGATACTGCGAGATTTGACATGTCATACCACTTGAGGTTAGGGATGACCGGGGGGAGATCGTCATAGAGGGATATAGTCTCCCCTCTATCCTCTCCAGAGTTGGTATTGGCATCAGAAACAGTTGTTTCTGACGCCATGATGGCGCTTTGGGGGCGGATTAGGCAGTGTACTGGACACTGATGAACAGTCTTTTTTCTGCCGACAATCCTCGAGTGCAATAGTTCTCTAACACTAGTTTCGAGAGCTTTCTAAGATTGTCGACTGCTGCCCTGCTACGGCAGTAAACCTGTGACCCTAACTAGGGGCGTTCCCGAGGAACCACCCCTGTAACCTCACCTGATTTCGCTGGGTTTGCGTTAGTTTGTTGTTGTGCCTTTTTTATTTTTTATTTGGTTTGTTAGTGGCTTTTCTGCTGCTTTTCTGCTGCTTTTGTGGGTACTCACCACGCTTGAGAGTTAAAGTTTGATTTTCAGGGACCTTAACTCAACGTGGTCTGGTGTACCCGACGTGCTGACTGTGTAAAAATTTTGAGCTCGTTCCACTGAGCAGGAATTTAATACCCTAGTGGGGGGGGGCTGAGTCAGCCCCCCCCACTACTTAAAAATAGGAATATTGAATCGGTTTTTGCGGCAGAATTACGAGCTATTTATGAGCTCTTGAAATTATATAGTTTCGATTTTTGAGCTCATCCCCTTCACCCCCAAACAACCCTTTAATTGATTTAACTTAAGAGAAAGATGCTGAGAAAACTTAAAATATATCGTATTGCGAATATAATTCCTATAGCTTATATACTCTAAGAATAAACTATTAAATCAAGAGCATTTCGATTATTGAGCTACAACCCCTTCGCCAGAAAACCACCCTATCTTCCCGGCTTAAGAGAAAGTTGTACTTAAAATGCGTTAAACTAATTATTTGGCGACTACATATCATTTAATAATTTATAAGCTTCCAAATTACGCGCATTTAGATAAGTAAATTGCAATTTATTTTGTATAGTGCAGTCACTGAAGGTAAAAAAAACGATTACCTTCAATTTCGGTGAACCTTCATCGATTTTCACGAAAATTGGTCAGTGGTTAGAGGATACGTCAAGAAACAAAGGTGACATGGTACCACCTTGCGCCTTTACCCTGAGGGTGGATACCGCCCCTTCTCGGGGGTGAAAATTATTTTATAAAAAATAACTGCACAAATCAATAAAAGAACAAATTAAAAGCAAAATTTATTATATAAAGTTAATAAAATAAGTAAATACTTTTTAAGTTATTAAAGATCAAAGATTTTAATTATTTGTGAAAAAAATGCATGTTTTGAAGAAGTTTTTTGTAAATCACTGAAAAACTGTAAGTTTTTACAAAAAAGTTAATAGTAGTTTAATTCGTATAGCTTATATTCTAAGAATAAACTCTAAAATCACGCGCCTTTTGATTATTGAACTACAACCCCTTCGCAAGAAAACCATCCCATATTCCCGGCTTAAGAGAGGGTTGTACTTAAAATAATTTAAATTAATTATTTGTCGACTATATATTGTTTAATAATTTATGAGCTCGCAAAATATACGCATCTCAATTATTGAATTGCCATTTTCTTTCTATAGTGCACTCACTGAAGGTAAAAATCAACTATGACCTTCAATTTCGGTAAATCTCCATTCATTTTCATGAAAATTGGTGAGCGGATTTTGATACTATCAACTTTTTCTGGATCTTATTTTTCATAGGTATTTCTAAGTACTTTGACAAGTATTTAGTACCTAAGTGTTATAAAATGCATCTCTTTCCCGTTATTTAAGCTTGAACCCTTAGATTTGAACAGTCGCGGAAAAAAATATACATTTAATTACCAATAACTTACTTTAAATTAACATTAAAGGGTTTTTCAAGTAAGCAATTTATTATATTTTTTATTAGCTTCAATTTTAGTGATGAAAACTTTTTTGTAAAAACTTACAGTTTTTGAGTCATTTATGAAAAATCGCTCTAAAGCATGCATTATCTTTCCAAAAATTAAAATATTTGATCTTTAATAACTCAAAAAGTATTGATTTATTTTAATCACATTATATAACAAATTTTGCTTACAATTTGTCCCTCTCTCGATTTGTGGGGTTATTTTTAATAAAGTAATTTTCACTCCCGAGAAGGGGTGACATATACCCCAGGCTAAAACCCCAAGTTGTTATTGTCAATTCGTGAAAATAAATGGCGATTTACCGAAATCGAAGGTAATAGTTGATTTTTACCTTCAGTGACTGCACTATAGAAAGAAAATGGCAATTCAATAATTGAGATCCGTATATTTTGCAAGCTCATAAATTATTAAACGATATGTAGTCGCCAAATAATTAATTTAAATTATTTTAAGAACAACTCTCTCTTAAGCCGGGAATATGGGGTCGTTTTCTTGCGAAGAGGTTGTAGCTCTATAATCGAAAGACGCGTGATTTAAGAGTTTATTCTTAGAATATAAGCTATAGAATTAAACTACTATTAACTTTTTTGTAAAAACTTAAAGTTTTTCAGTAATTTACAAAAAACCTCTTCAAAACATGCATTTTTTTCACAAATAATTAAAATCTTTGATCTTTAATAACTTAAAAAGTATTGACTTATTTTATTAACTTTATATAATAAATTTCGCTTTTAATTTGTTCTTTGATTGATTTGTGCATTTATTTTTTATAAAATAATTTTCACCCCCGAGAAGGGGCGGTATCCACCCTCAGGGTAAAGCCGCAAGGTGGTACCATGTCACCTTTGTTTCTTGACGTATCCTCTAACTACTGACCAATTTTCGTGAAAATCGATGAAGGTTCACCGAAATTGAAGGTAATCGTTGATTTTTACCTTCAGTGACTGCACTATACAAAATAAATTGCAATTTACTGATCTAAATGCGCGTAATTTGGAAGGTTATAAATTATTAAATGATATGTAGGCGCCAAATAATTAGTTTAATGCATTTTAAGTACAACTTTCTCTTAAGCCGGGAAGATAGGGTGGTTTTCTTGCGAAGGGGTTGTAGCTCAACAATCGAAATGCTCTTGATTTAATAGTTTATTCTTAGAGTATATAAGCTATATGAATTATATCCGCAATACGATATATTTTAAGTTTTCTCAGCATCTTTCTCTGAAGTTAAATCAATTAAAGGGTTGTTTGGGGGTGAAGGGGATGAGCTCAAAAATCGAAAGTATATAATTTCAAGAGCTCATAAATAGCTCGTAATTCTGCCGCAAAAACCGATTCAATATTCCTATTTTTAAGTAGTGGGGGGGGCTGACTCAGCCCCCCCCACTAGGGTATTAAATTCCTGCTCAGTGGAACGAGCTCAAAATTTTTAGTTTGCGGAATATGAGAGCTCATAAATAGCTCATAAATCAGGGCTATTTGCTTTTTAATTTTTGCAAGTGGGGGGGGGGCCAGCTCAACACGGGTCTTGTCACGAGCGAGATCTGGATTCCAAACCGGTCCTGCAAACTCAAGAGTAGGTCTGACGTAGACTCGGACAAACATAAGTTTGGGAATATGATTCAAAACTCGATGATGCGCAGTGGTTCTTGTTTACTAGCGTCACCATGGAAACGGCCAGTTTGCTGATCGCCAGTGTCGTAGTTAGAAGTGCATTACGTATCGCAGAGTGTTTAACTTATTGGTTTGATCGTGTTGGATATTTTATTAATAGTTTTTAGCTTAGTGTTTGGTATATTAGTAGTAGTAATTAGTGTATTATTAAGACATTTAGTGTATCTCTAGTGCGTTAAGTGAAGTCATTAGTTATTTAACAGTATGCCTCATAAAAAGATAGGAATCAAAGGGCTGGGATTGAATAGCCAAGCAAAGGCAATCATTTATAATGTTACTACATTTATGGAACAAGAGGCAGCACATTTCAAAACAACCGAAAACCTGTTAATACCTTTAAGTAAATTGACGTAAGTGTTGTTAATGGCATTTTATTTTCTTGATATTAAAGTTACTAGTATTCTTATTTTCTTATTATAATTGTATTTATGAAGTTTCATCAGATTCTTCTTCTTCTTCTTTAGCCCATTTCTATCCATCTTTGGACATAGGCTTTCCCCAAATCTTTCCATATCTGTCTGTCCTTGGCTGCGCTTTTCCAGTGAGTTCCTGCAGCTGCGTCCACGGTCTCCTGTTTTGTATTTCAGCATTCCATCTTTTATCTCCCTGTCTCGCATTGTGGCTTGCAAATCTCCACTTTAACCCTGAATATGCTCAGTTACATTTTTTACGTTTGTTTTCTCTCTAATCCAATTGTTTGGTTTTCTGTCTTGAAGTGTTAATCCCAACATGGAATAAAACATGAATTAATACAATAGATATTTTCTGTGAGTCCTTTCTATTTTGTTTATGTTGGCCTTTGTTAATGTCCATGTTTATGAGCCATACGTCCTAACAGGAAGGATGCTCTGATCAAACACACAAGTTTTTAGGCACTGTTTCTTCTTTCACGCCAATCTTTTGCAATTTTTTTCGCAATATTTTCGTTTAGTAACATTTAACATTGGTAATGGTAGGGACAGGATTCTAGCAGCGACGGATATAAGCAAAAACACCTTAACCAAAATAAGAAAAGAAGGTAGAGACGTAAATAAAAATGGAGCGACTAGTTTTTCTTTTAAAAGTCCAAAAAGAAAACGTTGTCGTTCCAAAAAAATTTAATTGAGCAGTGGACAAGTGAAAGCCATCAAACATATTATATACGACTTCTACACCATCGAGAAAAGATCCCCTATAATTAATGGTAAATAGTTTAAAAGTTAAAAAATTATTAGTTAATGGGAAATTGATACCTATATTTTTATGGTAAATAAAATAGAGTAAGTAAAATTATAAAACAATTGTTTGTACCCGTTTAGAACGAAATAAAAGTTTTTTCGTAAACACACTGATATAGATACATTTTTAACAAAAATGGTAGATAGATACAATTCTTTTACAATTTTATTTACTTAAAGTATAAAAGAAGATTTACTTTCCAAATATTTTAACTATTTCTATTTATTTAAGGTATCTATCAAAAACTAAAGAACAAACAAATGGAATTTACAGCGTCAAAGAAAACATTAAGGAAAACGATAATTGGATTAGGCTTTAGGTAACATGGTAAAAGTAATTATTCAGCTTAAAAAATAAAATTGTATAATGAATAATGTATTTTAAATTGATATTTTGTTGACATCGTTTTAGTTCAATTTTTTACAATTTACAGTTATGAAGAATGTTTTTTCAAAAGTACCAAGTATTTATAATCGATAATTTGTTTAGATTTCGATTTCCGAAAAACTGTAAACAAAAAATAAATCTCTCCAAGGTTACACACGATTCTACATAATTTTTATTTTTCTCAAATGAATTGTTCTCACGTCTGTATGTTTTGATACATTTAAAATTTAAACCATCATACTTTTGAAAAGATATCTTAGAACCATCCGAAGAATCGTAATTAAAACTTTGTTTAGAATCATTGTTTAGAAAATATATACATTAGAATTAGTAAAAATAAACATTTGTTTAATTTTTTTTATAGTTGAAATCCTTCTTTCTTGATAATGTTATTAAATAATTGTAAGTATTGAGAAATTTTTCATATATTAAAGTACTCCTAATATTTTGCTCATTATTTTATCAAATGCAACTGATTATAAGCTTCATAATTATTAAAAACTATGAAAATAAAAAGAAACAAATTCATTCTTCGCTTTAATTAAATATAATTTAGGTACTACTATAATTTACTTATAAAAATTTATTTCAAATCTGCCTGTTTTCGTCCGCCACTGGTAGAAATGGTTTGCTTGTCTGCGCGAAACGCTACGTCGCAATCCCAAACTTATGTTTGTCCGACTCTATATTGAATAAAGTCTGCACATGGAATTTAAAGAAATACGTGTAAAACACTTACGTATCAGAAATAGTTTCGAGTTTGCACGTTTACACACCGACACAATATGCTCCGACCAATTTAAGTCACTGTTAATTATCACTCCGAGGTCGTTGTGGGAGGTTACCGAGCTTAAGGGATGTCCATTTATAAAGTACGGTAGTGACGGGTTGTTCTTGCCAATGTGTAGTACAACGCATTTCTCAATGTTAAGAGGAAGTAACCATTCCAAGTAACCATTCCATACTATCAATTTATTTACAGGGCTTCTAATAATTCCTGAAAAACCCTAATTTTACCATAACTTGTTAATACCAATTAAACGCACCACAATTGGGCTTCCAGACCACTTCCATTGGATTCAGCGACCCAAAAAACCTATAATACCATCATCAAATCGCGGCGAACTAAAAGTGTCCACGGGACCCCCTATGTTGCGACTAGACCAGCGATTCCCTAACTGTGGTACGCGTACCACCAGTGGTACGCGACGATTATTAAGGTGGTACGCAAGCAGCCATAGGACATACACAGTAAAATTTACTGAGTTAATAACCCCACGGCGCGTGGGGGCGTCGCGTCTAGTTTGCATTAAGCTCCGCCTATTTTGCTGGCCAGCGCATCTTTCGGCGACGCGAGTCAAACAGTGACAAAGCTATCGAGCGTCCGCACGCAAGTCTAACCAGCTAGCATTCGTCAAATTACCTATCTAATTTGTTTTAAGTCAAGTTTAATATATTTGAATTAACATGGATAAGTGGCTTGGTAGTGTAAAAAGACCTTGTGCTCAAAATAATGTACCACCAAGTTCATGTCAAGTATTAAATTGTGCAGTGATTCAAGATGATGTTAAAAATTCTTTACCATCGAGTTCCACTTCGGAGCCAGATTGTGCGGTAAGTCAAGAAGATAAAATACCTACGAAAATTCGAAAAATTACTAGAAAATATGACCCAGAATACATAAATATTGGATTTACGGTGACGGATGTAAATAATGAGCCACGCCCTCAGTGTGTCACCTGCTTTGAAATTTTATCAAATCAAAGTATGAAACCTACTCATTAACCCTCATTACTGAATCGTCATTTTAACACAAAACATTCTACATTAGTAAGCAAACCGAAGGATTTTTTCACCCGAAAATTAACAGAAATTAAAAGCACTAAGAAAGTCATGTCTTCATTTACTGGTAGTACCGAAAAATCAGTAGAGGCATCATTCTTACTTAGCCTAAGAATTGCAAAGTCAGGAAAAGCTCACACAATTGGCGAAGAGTTGTTGTTACCTGCAGCCTGCAGCAAAAGATATGGTTACCTGTATGTTGGGTGAGGCGTAAGCTAAAAAGCTAGAACTGATATCACTGTCCAATAATACCGTTCAACGTAGGATCGACAGTATGGCATCAAATGTTAAAAATAAAGTCATCAAGCATGTAAAAAGTAGCGATTTCTTTTCGATACAACTTGATGAGAGTACAGATGTAACGAACTATGCTCAACTTATGGTTTACGAGCGGTATATACATGAAAATAAAACAATTAAGGAAGATTATTTATTCTGTGAGCCGTTATCAACACCAACTACCGCGGATGAAATTTTCAACAAACTGGATGAATTCTTTGCTGAAAATGGACTTGACTGGGTGAATTGCGTTGGCTTCTGCTCTGATGGCGCTCGAGCTATGACAGGTAGATTCGGAGGTGTAGCCACAAAAGTAAAATCTGTTGCTAAGATTTGTACTTTTATGCATTGCAGTATACACAGACAAGCGTTAGCAGTAAAACGAATGCCCGAACAATTTAAAAATGTTCTCCAAAATGCAATCAAGGTGGTAAATTTTATTAAATCTCGGGCACTTAACTCTCGTTTATTTTCAAACTTGTGTTCCGAAATGGGCAGTAACCATATTCAGTTGCTGCTACATACAGAGGTTAGATGGCTTTCGCGAGGCAAAATGCTGAACAGATTATTCCAGTTACGTTCTGAGGTGCAGTTGTTCCTGATGGGGACTGATTTTGAATTACGCAATCGACTGACAGACGAACACTGGCTTATATCATTGGCTTACTTATCAGACATTTTCAATCGCATCAACGACTTAAATCTAAGTTTGCAAGGTAGATCTACAAATAGATTTTCAGTAAATGACAAAATAAAAGCATTTATCAAGAAATTTCAAATGATTGAAAAGAGCGTGTCGAATGAGAACCTAGCATCTTTTCCTAATTTAGAAAATTTTATAACTGAAAATGAACTTGCAATGAGTGAAATTGTGATCAATAACATCAAAAATCACAGCCAAATGATCGTTGAAATATTTGAAGAATATTTTAAAGAAGATTATTCGGAGTTCAATTGGATAAGGAACCCATTCGTTTCGGATCTGGATAGTGTTCGTGAAAATTTAAGTGTAAATGAAAAGGAATCTCTGATAGAGTTATCCTGCGATGGAGCTTTGCAAGTGGAATTCAACAAAGAAGAGCTGTGTGAATTTTGGCTAAAAGTTAAAAATGAATATCCATCGCTGTCCAGAAAAGCATTACTGTTTCTAATTCCATTTACAACCACATATCTCTGTGAGAGCGGATTTTCTGCTATGTTGATAATAAAAAATAAATATCGTAACAGGCTTAATAGGTCTGGATCCCGCGTATGAAAAAAAAGTTGATTAATAGCAAGCTGAAAATTTGTTAATAGCTTAAGGGTGTCTAGTCGAATAAACTTTGATATATGGGAACACTGAAACAGGGGTAGTTTTAATTGTGGAACAGGTTAAAAATTTGGAACGGTCATAGCACGAAAACGGCACATTTATTTTGTCCGACAGAACACACTTAAACTCTCCGAACAGAGATTAAACTCTCATGAAAAAATCAGACTGCTATTTATTACCTGTCATAATTCCTGTCATTTGACATATTCTACATGTTCCACTTATTAAAACGCCCATTTGGTGATAAATATCAGTCTGATTTTTGCATGAGAGTTTAATCTCTGTTCGAAGAGTTTAAGTCTGTTCTGTCGGACAAAATAAATGTGCCGTTTTCGTGCTGTGACCGTTCCAAATTTTTAACCTGTTCCACAATTAAAACTACCCCTGTTCCAGTGTTCACGGATATCAAAGTTTATTCGACTAGACACCCTTAAGCTATTAACAAATTTTCAGCTTGCTATTAATCAACTTTTTTTTCATACGCGGGATCCAGACCTATAACATAGACACTAATTTGCGCCTGAAATTAATTACAACTGAGCCAGATATTTACTCTCTTGTCTCGAACATGCAGCATCATTTTTCGCACTGAGTATATTGTATTTTTTCCATTAATTAATAAATAATAATGTTCTCATAAACAGTTGTTGCAGTTTTTACTACTTTACCATTTTCAAGGTTTTTTAAAGATTACCACAGTTCAGTGGTACGCTACTAATTTATAATTTCGTGTGTGGTACGCGAGATTAAAAGTTTGGGAACCACTGGATTAGACTATTAGGCATGCCACAAGAAAACAGTTTCAGAACAATATTAGACTCTCATCTGTTGACTTCATAAGTTAACAAATATGAGAAGATAGTCAAATCGTAGAAAAGTAACGTGTGAAGTGAAATAGATTAGAATACACTCTGCTTAAGGATTTAAGTTATTGTGTCTGATTACCCTAAAATAAAACTCATGAGCGATTTAAAAAAAAAGGGACAAGATGGAATTCCTTCAACAAACCAAACATAAAAGTTTACAAACATCATCAGCGTCATCTTAAACTTTGATCATAAAAGTTTAACAGTAGCTAGATTAGCAGTAAAAACTTGGCATAAAAGTGCATTATTAGGGAAAGCTTATCTTGTGTTGTTGGCACCGAGAGGGAGTTGTTGACAGTATGCTGTAACTTTAAGCAACAAAAGGATCAACGTTTAACTTTAATGCTCGCTTTCCTTTATATTAGAATATCACTTGATATTAATGAAATTCTTTAGCCAAAATAAAATATTAAAATAAGAATTTTAATACCGTAAGTTTTTACTTGAAAAATTCATATCGGGTGGTGAATCATCAAACGGGCCATAGAAAACATAATGAGAAATTCTAAATTGTTAAATTCCAGCTTCTCTAATTATAGGGCAGTCAATGAGGGTATTTTGCTCCGAATTCCATCCTACTACATCGATTTACTTGATATTTTCACAGTAAGTAGGGAATAGTTCAAGAAACAAAGTCTACCCCATGCCGATGTGCGCTTTTATTTTGGGGTGGTTCTCATCCCTTCTCGGGGGTGAAAAATGTTTTGGTTAAAATAGCCACGGAAGAGGCTAGAGAACCTAATTTTAAGCAAAAACTGTTCCATAATTAGTTTTTGAAAACTCAGTACTTTTTGAGTTATTCGTGGTTGAAAATTGGCCATTTTCATTGAAAAATTACACCTTTTTGGACGGATTTTTGCGAATACCTTAAAAACTATGCATCTAACAAAAAAACTATATAAAATATTTCTGTAGGTTTTAAAAAACAAAGAGATTTGTTCCTTCACAAATCTTCTAGTTAAAATACAAAGAGGGGTATGGTGAGTAAGAAGAGTTTGTTTTTTTGCTGCATGCTCAAATCGGTTTATTGAACTTGAAATAACAGAGAAACTGTCGATTTTAAGTGTATAACAGTGGTGTCATGGTGAGGGAACGCCGTTCCGGCACTGGTTAAGAAAAGAAAAAAAAAACAAATAGAGAATTTAGGTTTTGTAAACAAAAATTAGCAGTGCGTTCCGGCACTGCGTTCCGACACTGCTAATTTTGCCATGACACCACTGGTGTATAATAAAACCAATAACTTTTGTAGGGATTGAAAAGACCTTTAAAATGAGCAATACTAAATTTCAATCACATTCAAACTAAGCGAGATATTCTTCAAAAAAGTTTATGACTAATGTATTTTAAGAAGAAATGAGAAGTATATTTAACCCCTCATCCATCAGAACTTAAATACATCGTTTTGCCTCTACAATACTTTTTACTATAGCTTATTTCTATGTTCAAAAAGTTGGACTGGATTAAAATGAACGGTTTTTGAAAAAAATAAGATTAAATTATAGAGGCATTTTTAAATTTTCTTAAAAATCTTCTTTTTCCTCCATGTAACTCGAAAAATATAAGAGGTTCGAAAAAAAAATATTACACAAAGATGTAGGGTTTTTTCAGATATAAATTTCTTTTTATTTTTTATTACGATAGCTCTTATCATTTTCAAGTTACATGGATAAAAAGGAAGATGTTTAAGAAATTTTAAAAATGCTCTCTATAATTTGATCTTTTTTTTTAAAACCATTCATTTTAAACACGTCTAACTTTTTGAACATAGAAATAACACTATAGTAAAAGGTATTGTAGAAGGAAAATAATGCATTTACATTTTGGTGGATGGGGGGTTAAAATTACTTCTCATTTTTTCTTAAAATACATTAACTATCAACTTTTTTGCAGCATATCTCGCTTATTTTTAATGTAATGGACCTCTTATATAGCTCATTTTAAAGGTATTTTCAAGCACTACAAAAGGTGTTAATTGCATTATACATCTAAAGTTGACCGTTTCCCTGGTATTATAGGTTGAATACGCCAATTTGAGAATGTACCAGAATCAAAAATGAATAACCATTTTCAATTTCGTTGCAAGACGAAACTACAGCCGCATCATTATTCCAGTTCAATCAGAGAGTACAACAAGCACCTCCACCGGTGTGGCACCAGAAAACAAACTATTTTCACCTACCATATCTCTTTTTGTATTATAACTAGAAGATTTATGATGGCAAGTGTCTTTTTGTTTTTTTATAACCTACAAAAATGTTTGATATAGTTTTTTTAGTTAGATGCATAGTTTTTAAGGTATTAGCAAAAAACCGTTCGAAAAGGTATTTTGTTTCAATGAAAATGGCCAATTTTCAACCACGAATATCTCAAAAAGTATTGAGTTTTCAAAAAAATTACAGAACAGTTTTTGCTTAGAATTAGGTTCTCTGGCGAATTCCGTGGTAATTTTAACCAAAAATTTTTCCACCCCTAAAAAGGGGTGGGAACCACCCCCAAGATAAAAGCACACATCGACATAAGGTAGACTTTGAATTAGGAGATAACGAGGCTAGGCCCAAAATTTCATTAGAATCCATGCAGTAGGATAGAATTCGGAGGTAATATCTTTTTCTTGCTCCTATTGACTGCCCTATTATTTGACATCAAAAGTCGTGAGAAACTATTTGTAGAGAATTGAAATCTCTATTACAAACAAATGTTAGATTTGTTCGACGAATTAAATACATTCCTAAATTTTGCAATTTTGCTAATTGGCTCGGCCAAGGCCATCAAATTCACAAAAAAAAACTTTGCAAAATATAACACATTTGTCAGAGTACGATTAGTCCAATCGTGAGAGATTTGACCTCTAAAAATCATACGAACAAGCTGAATTTTGCTGAGAGTATCCATTTTGGGACCCCACAAAAGACCTAAAAAAGTTTGCCACTCATACCCCGGGCTTCCCGCTCACCAGTCGCTTCCGGCTTTGTTTCAGTTGATATCTTTTGATTAGAGTTAGAGTGTCCTATCGACAAAAATCGAAATGCGCTTTAAAGGAGAAAATTCAATTTTTATACTTATACTCTGAGCTAATTAGCAAAATACAAGGAAAAGTTATTTACCAGCAATTTTATTGCTGGAATCGAATCTTATGATTGTATATATTAATAATATAGGTTTGCAAAGTCCGCAGGTAGTGTGCTACTATTTTTATAAACAAAATGGCGCCCGAAAATCGTGTTTTTTTCAATTTTTGCCGTACCTATAACTCCAAAGATTTTAACTTTACACCAAAAACACCCAAATAGAAACTTACCGTAATTAAATTCTGCATAGAGACTTGTTTTTCCCTATTTACTTCGACAAAAACTTTCCCCGGAAAATGCGGGTTTCCCAACAAAATCTTTAATTTTCAACTAAAATTTTAGATAAGTAAATGTTTATCAATAATTAAATAATTTGGTAATTTAAAAGAACTTTTCTTATACATTATAATTCCTTAAGCCGATGGAAATTGAATAAGCAGTTTAGCAACAATTGAATTGTTAATTAAAAATTTACAGTCGCTATAATAACCACAATACTTAAGATACATAATAATAACTATGATTTTTAAATAAAAAGACACTGTACCTATCTAATGTCCTATACAGAATTGAAATTGGACTATTTAAGCGGCCTCAGGAATATCTTAAATTTATAAACAATTTTTTTGGCTTAAAAACAAATAGAATATCTCGGGAAATATTAAATTAAATTAAATCATGAAAACGGTATTGGAAAAAAAAGCGGCAGGATGCTTCTTTTAAAAGAAAAAACGTTTAATTGTGATAAGTAATTCCTGAGATACAACCGGTCAAAATTTGACCGGCATTTACGACAAAGATATAAAGAATAGGATCATAATTTTAGAACCATCACCTTTTTATTTTGGTCCTCTTTCTCTACACCAATTTTAATATCTTAAAAATACTCATAACATATACTATTATAATAAAAACTATCGATATTACGAGTGAAAATTGCCAAAAATAGCAAAATTTCAATCAGAAATTACGTTACAGAAAATGTAATCTCAAAGTTCAAAATCGGTATACGTTAAAAAATGCAGTTTCTCGGCTTCCCATGGAGCAATTTTCAGTAGTAATTGCACAAAAGCTCTAAAATTCTATATTAATTTTAGAGATCGAGTGCAATTTGTTGAGATTATTTCATGAAGAAAACTGTTCAAAACCAAAATTTTATTGTAATTTATTTATGTAAGTACAAATTAGTACAATTAAACAAACAGTTGTTATAAATATTAATTTGACGGTTGAAAGTCATCACCTTTATAATTTTTAAAACATTAATTTTCATTTATTAACGTCACTGAATGTATTTTTTCTTAGCAACGAAGGGCATCTGACGTAATATACTTGACGACGGGAAATTATCAAAAATTATCGATTTAATTTAGACTTCTGTAGCTTTCTATTGGTCAGAATCTCCTATGAATGAAATAATCTTCATTATTTTTTTGTTCCCAAGTAACTTGAGTAGAGCCATCTATCTAACGCATTATTAAATGTCAAACTTGCTTGTGTTTTGTTATAATAGATTAATTTATTTATAAGAAAAGAAAACTACATATTTTTTCCAGTTGTAGACTTTTTTTAGATAAACTTACTACAAGTGCACCTTTTAACGTTAAAAATACAAATATTCTCATTTTAAAGCTGTATAATTATTTAAACAATCTTTATTTAAACAAATTAAAAAATTTTGTTATAATAAATAAATTTATTTATTATAACAAAACAAAAGCAAGTTTGACATTTAACAATGCGTTAGTTAGATGGCTCTACTCGAGTTACTTGGGAACAAAAAAAGAATGAAGAAAATTGCTCCATGGAAAGCCGAGAAAATGCACTTTTTTAACGTATACCGATTTTGAACTTTGAGGTTACATTGTCTCCAACCTAATTTTTGATTGGAATTTTGCTATTTTTGGCAATTTTTACTTGTAATATCGATAGTTTTTATTGTAATAATATAATACATTATGTTATGAGTAATTTAAAGATATTAAAATTAATGTGGAGAAAGAGGACCGAAATAAAAAGGTGATGGTTCTAAAATTATGATCCTATTTTTTATATCTTTGCCGTAAATGCCGGTCAATTTTGACCGGATTTATCTCAGGAACCACTCATCACAATTAAACGTTTTTTCTTTTAGAAGAAGCGTCCTGCCGCTTTTTTGCAATACCGTTTTCGTTATTTAATTTAATTTAATATTTCCCGAGATATTCTATTTGTTTTAAGCCAAAAAATTGTTTATAATTTTAAAATATTCCTGAGGCCGCTTAAATAGTCCAATTTCAATTCTGTAAAGTAAATTAGATTGTTCTTTTTATACAAAAATTATAGTTATTCTTATGTATCATAACTATTGTGATTATTATAGCAACTATAAATTTTTAATTAACAATTCAATTGTTGCTAAACTGTTTATTCAATTTCCATCGGCTTTTGGAATTATAATCTATACGAAAAGAGCTTTTAATTACCAAGTTATTTAATTATTGATAAACAATTACATACCTAAAATTTTAGTTGAAAATTAAAGATTTTGTTGGAAAAACCTGCATTTTCCGGGGGAAATTTTCGTCGAAGTAAATCGGAAAAAACACGTCTCTATTCAGAATTTAATTACGGTGATTTTTTATTTTGATGTTTTTGCTGTAAAGTTAAAATCTTTGAAGTTATAGAGCAAAAATTGAAAAAAACACGATTTTTCGGGCACCATTTTGTTTATAAAAAAAAAGTAGCGGACTTTGCATACCTATATAATTAATATATACAATCATAAGATTCGATTCCAGCAATAAAATTGCTGGTAAATAACTTTTCCCAAAAATGGCCTATTCTCTGATAATCTGCCCAGACGATTAACTTACCTTATCTTAATCTGACGATTTCGAGTTTTTCTAAGGATAGATTTTTTTCGGATCCCCCTTAACGAACTCCCCTGTATTAAGAGCCAATATATGGTAGAAGTACATTTATAGGGTACAAGGTTTCTTCCCATGTGATAATCTGACGTGGTTGAGTAACTGCAAAAATTCCTGCTTGGGCTCCCCTACCATAAATAAAACAATTCAAAACGTTTTTTTACAATAGAAAAATACAAAACTATTGAACTTTTTTGTCGGCTTTGAATCAAAAAGTAATTTTTATTTTGTGTCCGGTATTTTCAATATACAATAGAATTTCAGCTTTAAAATTCTTTTATGATAAAAATTCCCGCTGAAATATTCTATAACCGAATTTAAAATACACGTTAAAATTCCAGACCACAGGCCAATTAAGGCTATAATTTTGCTCGCTGTATAATCAGATTTAGATGTAGCGGAAAGTGACAGATTTTAAATACCGGTGATTTTCCTCCCATTTAAAAAATTATTCAGTTTTACTTCCGACGTTAACTGTGAATAGAATTGTATAAAATTATTTACCAGAGGCCGCAAGAAATAACTGGACCATATAGATCTACTTGACAAACAGCGACATATTATATTTAATTAATTATTAAACAAACTGGAAAGGTGGAAGGAATATTTTGAGGAACTGTTTGATGAAGAAAAAAAGAAATTCGAAAAATAATTGATGGATTCGACCGTTACTTGATGGAAGTTCATTTTATCTCACAATAAAACACTGAAAACTTTTGTTTTCTATACTTCCACAAAATTTATTATTTACAACTATGTGACTACAGCTGTTTCGGCAGAGTGCCTTTCTCACGTGATATAATTTACAATGTGTTTGCCTTTTAAGTCTCTAACTGAAGAGGTTGAGGAGTGGGGAGCTGTTTGTCTCGAGTTGGTCATTCAGAATTATATCTGTATTTTTCAGTTTATTAATTTCCATAGATTCTAAAAAAGATAGCTTAAGGCCTTTATTTTGGATATGCAGAATTTGAAACTCTTCATTGAAAGAATGATTATGATCTAGAAGGTAAAGTGCGTATGTAGAAGTGTCTGTTATTCTATTGTTGAAAGCCCTTTGTGTTCTGCTATCCGTTTGTCAAAAGTTCTGCCAGTTTGACCGATGTACGTTTTCAGACAGTCACCACAAGTTAGTTTGTACACACCACTCTGTAGTTGCTTTCTCTTTCGGCTTTTATTGTTCTTAATATATTTGCTTAAGTTGTTGCTAGTTCTGAAAGCTGGTATTATTCCTTTCTATTTTATGTATCTGGCTATTTTTGTTGTTATCTTGCCAGTATATGTGAGAGAGCAGAAGGTACTGGGGTCTTTCTGTGGTGGTGGATACATTAATTTCAGAGTTTTCTTATGGAGCTTTTGATTTAAAGTTTTGTTAACTGTTTGTTCGTTATAGCCGTTGTTTACTGCTATTTGTTTAATGATGTTTAGTTATATCTCGAAGTTATTTTTTGTCATGGGAATTTCTGTCAGTCTATGTATCATGCTATGGTAGGCCGCTAGTTTGTGTTGTGTAGGATGGGATGATGAATTGTGTATAGTTGTGTCAGTATGGGTAGGTTTATGATATACGGAGAACTCATGTTTGTTGTGTAGTCTGGTAATCGTTACATCTAGAAAGTTTATGGAATTATTCTGTTCTGTTTCTATTGTAAACTCAATATTACTATGAAGTGAATTAATGTATGATAGAAATTGGTCAAGTTGTCTGTTAGTTCCTGTAAAGCATACTAGTATATCATCCACGTATCTCCACCAATATAAGAACTGTTTAAATACGGGATGTTTAGAAATTGTTGTTTCAAGTTGGTTCATAAATATATCTGATAGTAATGGGTTTAGAGTTTAGAGGATTACCCATAATAAGTCCTGCACTGTTGTTTGTGTATATTTGATTATTTAATTCAAAATAGTCTTGATTTATACAAATTTCAAGGAGGTGTAAAAAAATACACCAGAACTAGTTAATAAAATACAACATTTTCAATTGCCCAACAACTCTAGACTAATTTCATTTGACGTAAAAAATCTTTTTCCAAGTGTTCCTCCTACAGAAACTTTTGTTTTAGTTAAAAATCTTTTAGACCATAATAGTACAAATCCGATCATTGCATCTGAAATTTTACACCTCCTTGAAATTTGCATAAATCAAGACTATTTTGAATTCAATAATCAAATATACACAAACAACAGTGCAGGACTTATTATGGGTAATCCTCTAAGTTCATTACTATCAGATATATTTATGAACCAACCTGAAACAACAATTTCTAAACATCCCGTATTTAAACAGTTCTTATATTGGTGGAGATACGTGGATGATATACTAGTATGCTTTACAGGAACTAACAGACAACTTGACCAATTTGTATCATACATTAATTCACTTCATAGTAATATTGAGTTTACAATAGAAACAGAACAGAATAATTTCATAAACTTTCTAGATGTAACGATTACCAGACTACACAACAAACATGAATTCTCCGTATATTATAAACCTACCCATACTGGCACAACTATACACAATTCATCATCCCATCCTACACAACACAAATTAGCAACCTACCATAGCATGATACATAGACTGACAGAAATTCCCATGACAAAAAATAACTTCGAGATATAACTAAAAATCATTAAACAAATAGCATTAAACAACGGCTATAACGAACAAACAGTTAACAAAATTTTAAATAAAAGACTTCATAAGAAAGCCCTGAAATTAGTTTATCCACCACCACAGAAAAAACCCAGTACCTTCTGCTCTCTCACATATACTGGCAAGATAACAACAAAAATAGCCAGATACATAAAAAAGAAAGGATTAATACCAGCTTTCAGAACTAACAACAACTTAAGCAAATATATTAAGAACAATACAAGCCGAAAGAGAAAGCAACTACAGAGTGGTGTGTACAAACTAACTTGTGGTGACTGTCCGAAAACGTACATCGGTCAAACTGGCAGAAATTTGACAAACGGATAGCAGAACATAAAAGGGCTTTCAACAATAGAAAAACAGACACTTCTACATACGCATTTCACCTTCTAGGTCATAATCATTCTTTCAATGAAGAGTTTCAAATTCTGCATATCCAAAATAATGGCCTTAAGCTATCTTTTTTTAGAATCTATGGAAATTAATAAACTGAAAAATACAGATATAATTCTGAATGACCAACTCGAGACAAACAGCTCCCCACTCCTCAACCTCTTCAGTTAGAGACTTAAAAAGGCAAACACATTGTAAATTATATCACTTGAGAAAGGCACTCTGCCGAAACAGTTGTAGTCACATACTTGTAAATAATAAATTTTGTGGAATTATAGAAAACAAAAGTTTTCAGTGTTTTATTGTGAGAGAAATTCGAAAGAAAAATAGAATAATCAACTACGCCAAACATAACTAACCTTCGATTAAATGGAACTTGATATAAAACTAGCAAAGAATAGGAAAGTTATTTGTCACCATATGGGATTCCCCAACCTCTGCGCTCATATCATCCTCTCTCGGACTTGTATACAGCAGCTGAATAGGTTTTCCTGATATGGTTCAATAGCAAGCACGAAGATTATTGACAGCCAATTTAACTAGACAATACAAATGATCTCAGGTATCTCCAGTAGATCAACACCGAACTATTGGCTTTCTATTCGGAGTCACATACTACTGCTGAAAGTACGAAGAAGTTATTCTCTTGTCATAGAATTAAGCAAAATTCAGGCTAACCACCAAATACACATTCACCATGACAAGCTTGATATCAAAATGAATAGACTGCGCTCCTGAATTGAATTAATAGATATCCTCCATTTTTAAACGCCACCTCCTTACATCGGGAATATTTTAGCCTCACCAAAATGGCTGGAGAAGACGATGGGAGAGCGACTCATCACAAGAAGTACACCAAATGGCCTGTATGAATCAGAAACAATCAGGCTTCCAACTGCCCTGCAATACATGGAAAACGCTAAATATAATAAGAAAAAACAGCGATAGATATACTGACAACCTACACAGATGGGGAAAGCTCTAACCCCTGAGTGTGACTGTGGTGATTAAAGACAGACTGTCCGTCACATTGTTGAAGTATGCCCCCGAAGGTGGTCTCCTGAAGTTTTTTATGAGTTTCTGAACGCCACTGAAAATGTTTTAGATTATATTGATATATTAGGTGTTCGTTTGTTATATTAAAGTTTTCTATTGTTTTTATTAATTATGTTTGCTTATGCCGCCATCATCATCATCATCATGGCTTATTCACTCCTGGCGGAGTGTTTGCCGCCCTCTTGGACCCTCTGATTCATTTGTTGCGGAGAAACAGTCCGCTGTTGTCTTTTATTATTATAACAGTGTTTGTGACTTGGCCCTGTCTACAATTTTCCTCTATTCTTTCCGGTCCTTACCACGTTTCTTCCAATTGTAGATTCTCAGCATCTTTATATCTCCTAAGACTTGATCTCTCCATCTTATTTTGGGTCTTCCCTTTGGTCTCTTTTTCATTGGTCTCTAGCCAGTTATTCGCTTTAGCGTAGAGTCTGGGTTAGCTCTTTCTGTGTGTCCCAGCCACCTGAGCCTTTGCGCCTTCACGAACTTGATTATGTCTTCACCATGGATGACTTCTTTAATTTCTTCATTGGTTAAACTTCTAAATTCGCCTACACTTATCCTCACTGGTCCCATTATTCGTCGAATAATCTTTCTCTCTAAGATTTCTAACCTCATTTCCTCTTTTTGTGTTAGGCACTTCGTCTTTGCACCATGGATGATCACTGGTCTGATTGCAGTCTTGTAAATTTTTAATTTGGTTGTCTTACTAAAGTGATTTCTTTCAAGAATTTTTGGTAGTTCCAGTAGGTTTTTTTACCCAGTAGGATGTGTTTATTTATTTCATCCGTTCTATCATTTCTGCCATTCACCATCACTCCCAGGTATTTGAAACGGTGTACTCTTTCAAATGTATATGCACCAAGCTTAATTTTTTTCTCAATGTTAGTACTCTCTCTTGAGCACTTGAGGTATTTCGTTTTGTTTTGGTTTATTACTAGTCTCTTCTTTGCTTCTTTATCTAGTATTAATATTATATTCTGCATGGTTTTTAAATCTCTAGTAACCAGTGCAATATCGTCTGCATACGCTATCAGTTGGGCTGAAGATTCGATAACAGTTTCCATAATTTTGGTTGCTCTTACTTCACCCTCTATGGCAATGTTAAATAATGTTGTTGACAAGGAATCTCCCTGTCGCTATTGTATGCCATAAATAAACAAGATAGTAGAAATAAATAATAATAATAATATTCTTCATTTTACACCGCTCACGGGGCTTTGGGGTTATAGCAGAGTAGTCTACTATCTCTAGAGCCTACGGAATGCAAGGAAGGTAACAAGGCTACGCTTCAACCGCCAATTATTACCCCTGGTTTTAACCAAGTTACTCATGTTATTCAAGTTGAATCGACTTGGGGCCTAGTAGACTTTTAAAAATGTCTATATGTTCTCGCCAGCGCTTGGATTCGATCTCATGGCGTGGCATTCTTCCGCCTGAGCTATCCGGCCCAACAGAAATAAATAAATAGCGCTAAATAAATAAATAAAATAGTAAACTCAAATATATCTTCGATTCATGTCTCAATTTGTTATATAAATTTAACAATTTTGGGGATATGAAAATCGATGGATTCGACCGTTACTTGATGGAAGTTCATTTTATCTCACAATAAAACACTGAAAAACGTTTGTTTTTCTATACTTCCACAAAATTTATTACAACTATGTTATTACTACAGCGGTTTCGGCAAAGTGCCTTTCTCAAGTGATATATTTTACAATCTGTTGAGGAGTGGGGAGCTGTTTGTCTCGAGTTGGTCATTCAGAATTATATCTGTATTTTTCAATTTATTAATTTCCATTGATTCTAAAAGTGATAGCTTAAGGCCTTTATTTTGAATATGTAGAATTTGAAACTCTTCACTGAAAGAATGATTATGATCTAGAAGGTGAAGTGCGTATGTAGAAGTGTCTGTTTTTCTATTGTTGAAAGGCCTTTTGTGTTCTGCTATCCGTTTGTCAAAAGTTCTGCCAGTTTGACCGATGTAAGTTTTCGGACAGTCACCACAAGTTAGTTTGTACACACCACTCTATAGTTGCTTTCTCTTTCGGCTTTTATTGTTTTTAATATGTTTGCTTAAGTTGTTGTTAGTTCTGAAAGCTGGTGTTATTCCTTTCTTTTTTATGTATCTGGCTATTTTTGTTGTTATTTTGCCAGTATATGTGAGAGAGCAGAAGGTACTGGGTTCTTTCTGTGGTGGTGGATACACTAATTTCAAGGCTTTCTTATGGAGTTTTTGGTTTAAAATGTTGTTAACTGTTTGTTCGTTATAGCCATTGTTTACTGCTATTTGTCTAATGATATAAACAATAACAAAAAATAACTTCGAGACAGAACTAAATATATGTGGAAGTATAGAAAAACAAACAAAAGAAAAAGTTTTTCAGTGTTTTATTGTGAGATATGAAAATCGTTTTAATTAAAAAAGCTCCATATAATAACAAAGACGACGTAATTCAAATAATCTAATTCCCCACACAGTGATATAGATTTCCTTTACATCACGATTTAAAACTGCGCAAAAACTTTTGCATATTTATTTTGTTTAAAAACGTGGAGAGAGGTATATAATGAGAAAAATAAAGCATTGTTACTTCTCCCCACCGACCAAGTATAATTGGAACCGCAGAATCACATTTGCTGTTTGGTCCTGTGGATCATGCCAACAAAAACCACTTTGAGGTCCTCTGTGAAAACAGACTATGTACTGACTAATGTCTCATTAGTCAACACCAAAATATCTTGACAGACTTGACAGAAGTAGATCTTGACAGAAATTTAACGAACACCTACAAAAAATGGCAGCAAAACTAAAAATGCGAAATAATAAAATGCAAAACTCTGTGGCTCAATAGCAAACGCACGAAGATTGTTGACACTCAATAAAACCAGAGAATAAAAACAATCTCATTTTCAATTATATCAACATCAACACCGGACTATTGGCTTCCCATTCTAATTCATATACAACTGCTGAAACTACGGAGAAGCCATTCTCTTCTCAGATAATATAGAAAAATCCAGGCTCACCATCAACTACCCATTCAGCAAGCTTAATATGGATATGAATACACTGCGCTCCAGATATCCTCCATTGTTAAGTGGGCCACCTCCTTAGGCCACCTTCATCAGGAAGAGTTCAGCTTCATATCAAAATAAATAGACTGCGCTCCAGATATCCTTCATTACTAAAGGCCACCTCTTTACATCAGGAATATTTCAGCCTCATCAAAGTTTCTAGAAGACATTGGGAGACCAACAGGTTATGAACTGCCCCACAATACATGGACAAAGCTGAACTGAGTAAGAACAAGCAGCGATACATGTGCTGATAGCTTACTCAGTGGCGGCTCGTCAGGGTCGGCAGGGTCGGTAGTGCCGACCCACACATTTATGGACACATTATAGATTTTTTAAATATTTAATTTAATCGGAGTTGATGATATTCGTTTCTGTGAAATAAAAAATATATCTGTGAGAAAATACAGACTAAATTTTATTCATTGTTTTTAAAAGAATTCGATCCCGATACGTTAGTTAAGTGATCCCTATGCGCTGTGCGTAAGAGACTTTTCAAATTATTGATCCTATTGGGACCGTGCAAGTTCGGCAAAGCGACCCCTATTTCTTCGCTCTGTACTTTTATTCGCACTTTTAATTATATTGGCCAATTATATTAGTCCTGGTTACTGGATAATTGTCAAGGCCATAGTCCAAAAAAATAGTAAGAAGAAAAAATAAGATTCAGGTTATGTTATGAAAACGTGAACAATTGTATGTAGTAAATAAAATTAGTTATTAAAATGCAGTACTGCACTCAAAATACAATTAATTAAATTTACCTTTATATAATAATTGCATATCATATAAATATTGTGGAGCAATATATAATTTTTCTGCTTCAATGACAGAAGGTATGAAATATACGTCAATTTGACAATTTCAATTGACAATATGAATTATTTAAGATAGTTGCAATATTTCTCCGCGACTCGCGCACGGTCGTTTCTCGTTTCCCTTCCAAGTACTTGCACACCGCGAATAGCCATGCACCCGCACCCGTTTGCGATTGTGTGAATTCTTATTATAAAGCCCGGCTCGGCATGCCGTCCCCAGATCCAAGATTTGCTTATAATTAGAAGCTATGGAATATTAGCCGATAGGCAACCAATTATACATTCCCCGTATTTATTTGAATGGCAAGTACGGCAGCGGGTACCTCTGCCGAGCGGTGATCTGCAAACGGCAGAAAGGCACGTACGTAGCCACGTATTGCCTTGCTAGCGCGCCCGGGATAAAATTATGAAATAGGTAAGTAGTTTAACGTCGTTTAATTATTATTGATATTGTAATTCTTTCAAGTTGTTAGGAATTACCATTTATGGGACAGGATGTATCGGAGCATTCGTTAAATCCAGTTAATTATAGAGAACAAATAAAATTGTTTAACAAATACGATCTGGAGTTTTCTAGTTTATTTTCTGACTCGAAGAATATAGCGGCGTACCTAAAACAGCACAGAATGAAAGAATCAATTAGTAGTTACATTTTGATCCTTTTCGGTAGAAGTAGAGGAAACTACTGATAGAGGTAACATGTCATTCACAAGTATCAATATTTTTTCTTCGATATGCGTTACGTCTAATATTTATGAGAGGTTGTTAGGTTTTCAGACGTGAGTAGAAGCCATAAGACAGAATATATTTTTGGTGTTTTAATTTAAAGTACAGATTAAAATTTTTTGATATCAAAAATAAATTGGTAAGGCAAATTTATGACGGGACTGTGTTTATGTCCAGTGAATTGTATGGTCTCCGGACAAACGTTAAAACAATTGCACCAGGCAAAACTATTATTTACTTACTGTTATAAGTCATTGACCTCTTTGACTATTCAAAATTTAAAAGTTATGCCAAAGAATTTTCAAAATATCTATTAGACAAGTTCATTAAAAATTATCCATCATTTTTTAATCAAATAAAATAAGAAAATGGATTAACAGTTTTATATTCTGATACAAATATTTTCGGAAGGTGGGATAAGTTGCAGACTATGTATAATGTTATATACTGCAATTCATTAGGTACAACAAACTGTTCCCGAAATTAATAAATTATTGTGCTCAAATGTGGACAAATTCTATCTCAAATGAACGGGATTTCTCTTTTCTCAAAAGAGTCAAAACGTATTGTCGAAACACCATGAAACAGGAGAGAATGTCAAACTTGTCTCAAATGTCGATAGAAAAAAACTTTTAAAATCCCTCCAAAACAATAATAAATTTTACAATTACGTTATAACCCATTTTGCTACTTCGAAACAACATAGACTAGAGTTAATTTATAAACAGGTATAGTTTCCAAATTTATAGGAAAAAACAAAAAAAATAAAAAAAAAAAAACAAAAACCAAAGATCTCCTATGAAATTGAAGCCTTTGGAGACAAAACCTTGCCGACCCTGTCCCTAAAGCCACGAGCCGCCACTGGCTTACATAGATGGGGAAAAGCCCTGAATCCTAAATGTGGCTGTGAATCGCAACGACAGACTGTTCGTGAGACTGTCTGTCCGTTAAAGATTGCCCCTGTAGGTAGGGACAGGGAAAACCTACCGGTTATAATCTTTTAATCTAAAACCAGTTTTTTACTCCGCAATAATCTGTTTTTCCGGTTGTTTTTTTGTTCCGGTTGATACCGGTTTTTTCTTTAGACTGTAATAACCGGTGAAAAACTTGATAAGTTACCTCTGGAAAAAATAATGAATTTAGAGAAAAAATGGAAAGGTTTTTTATATAGTATGGGGTCCATATATGAATCCACCCTCATTTACAGAAAAACGTCGACAAGCTGGTAAAATAGTAACTATAAGCTAGACATCTATACCTAAATCACAATAAATATGCACTAGAAATACACAAACCAACAGACGTTAGAAAGAAAACTCATATTTTTTAAGAGAAAAATCCTCAGAAGAATCTTTGGACCTTATCATGACCCTTATACCTACCAATACCAAATGAGAACAAATGCTGAGGTCAATCAGATGTATAGGACGAGCGACATAGTCCAAGAAATTAAATCTCAGTGTCTAAGATGGGCTGGCCATGTCCATAGACTCCCTAATAACCGCCTTGTCAAACTGATCTGGGAGGAAGCCCCAATAGGAAGAAGGCCCTTAGGACCTTGGATCTAACCTTATGGTCAGATCTAAGAAAAATGGGGCTACCCACTGACCCAAGACCAACTAACATGGACGACCGTTCGAGATAAAAGCGAGTTGTGCAGTCAGCCAAGACCCACCCCAGGTTGTAGTGCTACCAGAAGAAGAACAGACATTGAATGTTTCGAGGAGCAGTCCTATGAGATCCAGCATGATTTACAATGTATGAACTTTGATTGATTCATTGTTCCTCCATCTTCGACTTGCTAATGATGTAGTACCGATAATTGTTAATTTAATCTATTTTGTCCTTTGTCCAGTGTGTGTTTTGTGTTATGTGTTAACTTGCCAAGCCATCTTCTCTCACCAAACAAATGTTATGACATTTTGCTAGGATACCTGATTTGACGAAACGCCCCTGATGATGCTCTAGGAGCGAAAGTATACTTGGGCAAGATTTAATAAAGTAGGTGCTCGAGATCTGCCTTTTATTTCCATAAATTACTTATATTATTCTTAAACCTAGTATTAGTGGACGATATACACTGATTTGGCTCATATAGATTAACCATCGCTTCATCAGTTTTCATCAGCCATGTTTTCACATTCGTAGGTTACTGTAAACTTTGAGCACAATCCCGTGATAATTAGCAAGAAAAATGTAAGAGTAGTCAAATCTACATCAACCAAACCACAGTATAAAAAGTGATGAACTACAGCTACCTTGACACCATAACAAAAGAAGAATGGATCATCAACAACCAGGGTAGAAGAGCGCTCATCAAAAAAGCTAGATACACTTTTAACAGGATGAGGGCCTCCTTCCAGAGCCACAACCTCGCTCTTGGTATAAAAGTAAGAATGTGGCGATGTTACGATTTTTCTGTTCTTTTTTACGATGTTGAATCGTGGATCTTCAACGAAGATATTTGCAGCACATTGGAAGCATTTGGGATGTTACTAAGTCGGAAAATACTTAAAATCTCGTTGACTGACGAGTCGTAAATGAGGAGGTCCTCAGGAGAATAAATAATAACCGAGACCACCATTAAATCTCGATAGCTGTAGTATTTCGGACACATTACGAGAAATGAATCCAGATATGGCCTGCTACAAGCCATCCTGAACCATTTATATGTAGATTGATTTATCTTGGTATCGATATATTCTTTCAATAGTATCGATATCACCGATTCGACTGGAGTATCTCAAACTAAAATACAATTATAACCTAGTGGGTAAGATTATAGCCTAGTGGGTATTAGCTATTTATTAAAAAAGGTTTTTTTGGCCGGTTATAACCGCCAAGTTAATAAGAGAAAAGAAAGATATAACCGAAAACGGTCTTTTCTCAATAACCGCCATCCGTGCCTGTAGCGGGTTGCCTGGAGTTTTTGATAAGTTATTGAATGCGATTGAAAATCTTTTGGCACATTTTGATACAGACATAAGATGTTCATTTTTAATACTCCATTTAAGTTAAATCAGGATGGTTCCCGCGAGTTGGCTATATACGATTTAATTTAAAAATCCCCCATTTAATGTTTTGTATTGTTTTTACACAACCAGCACATATTAGTGTAAACGGCATTCAAATTGAGAAACTATCAAGCTACAAATACTTGGGAACTTTAATAAACAAAACTGGAGACCAAAACAATGAAATAAAAAGACATATCGAAATTGCCAGGGCCACCTTCATAAAGATGAGAAAATTGTTCTGCAACAGAGATATAAGCATCCCTCTACGATTAAGAATGCTAAAAGGATACGTATTTAACACGCTATTATACGGTGTAGAGGCCTGGACTCTCAAACAGAACAACATAAAAAATATTGAGAGTTTCGAGATGTGGTGCTACCGTCGAATGCTGAAGATAAGTTGGGTTGAAAGAATCACAAATCTTGAAATAATACGAAGGATAGGAAGAGACCCAGAAATTTTTTTAACGATCAAACGAAGAAAACTCGAGTATTTGGGTATCCTGATGAGAGTTCATAAATACGCATTACTTCAAAATATAATGCAAGGAAAAATAGAAGGAAAACGGAATCCAGGCCGTAGAAGAATGTCATGGTTGCGGAATTTGAGAGAGTGGTTTGGCTGCACCACTAATGAACTTTTTAGGTCAGCTCTAAACAAAGTAAGGGTAGCCTTGATGATTTATAATCTCCGATAGGAGTGGCACAAGAAGAAGATTGTTTTTAAATATTTGTCACTATTGGATGCCATACACTGAATAAATATACTATAGTCCTATACGATCCTATACTCAATTTGTTATATAAATTTAACAATTTTTTTGATAATACAGGGCACATAAATTGCAGCAGAAACCATTTCTATTAGCCTTTTTTAAATTCTCTCTCATGGGATATGAAAAACGTTTTAATTAAAAAAGCTCCATAACACAGACGACGTAATTTAAATAATCTAATTCCCCACACAGAGATATAGATTTCCTTTACATCGCGATTTCCAACTGCGCAAAAACTTTTGCATATTTATTTTGTTTGGAAATGTGGAGAGAGGTATATAATGAGAAAAATAAAGCATTGTTACTTCTCCCCGCCGACAGAGTATAATTGGAACCGCAGAATCACATTTGCAATTTGGTCCTGTGGATGTTTTTCCATATTTATTGCTTGGAAAAGCTAGGGATATCATTATAACGAACAATACCGATCAGATACACTATACCAGTAGAAAAAGACCGATAAAACTAATAGTAATTTACGTAACAAGTTCCGAAAGTGATATTTTACGAGAGGAGTACGAAGTTTCCAGGGCGAGCCGTAGGCGAGTCCTGAAATCTTGCGAGTCTCTTAAAATCACTTTTGGATTGTGGTACGTACAATATTTTTTCTGCAGCCGTTTTGTATGTTAAAAAGAATATATGAATAAACTTTAATTATAAACTTTTATTAAACACTTTAAAGTTACTCTCGTGAATTCAACCTTAGAAAAATCTACTTATGAATATTAATAACACAATTATAACAATTATTTACATTGATATTGTTAGGAATTACGAAGTAATTATTATATCCAAATAAATCATTAAAAACTATTACTTTTTTGAGATAGGAGAAGGTTTTTTTTATTTACAAAATTGCATCAACCACTACGGGTTATTAGCATGGTACAATAATTACATAAATGATTAAAATGTTACATTAGATTTTGTGAAGGAGTCTTGCATTTTTTAAAAAAGTTTATAGTTCTATCGTTATTTAAACCGTTTAAGCACTCTTTGGATGTAGTCGGTAATCCAGCTTGATGTCGCTCTAGGGTGTACAAAGGGCAGTCCACTAGCACATGGTTCACTGTAGTTACACAATCACAACTGTAGCAAATGGGAATTTGTTCGTTACTTAGAAGGTAACCGTGTGTTAACTTCGTATGGCCTATACGTAACCTAGAGATGCATACTTGGTCTCGTCGCTTGCGTGGGAGATTGTATACAGCTACCTCTTCTTTAATGTTCTTCATAGATGTCTCTGAATTGCTCCAGTGAAGTTGCCAATTCTCACTTATTTTGTTTTTAAAGTATTGCTTCAGGTCACTATGAACGCATTTAGTGACTAACGTTGATCGTGGATTTTCTGTTGCCTTCCTCGCTAGCTGATCAGCTTTTTCATTTCAAAGGAATTTAACAAATTGATCGTTTTCTTGACATCTCATTAGTTCTGATAGGATAAGGTTGAATGCTCGAATATAATATGAAATTTATTGAAATAAAAGGCAGATATCGAGCACTGAATTTTATTTAATCTTGCCCAAGTATACTTTCGCTCCTAGAGCATAATCAGGAACATTTCGTCAAATTAGGAAGTTATCCTATTAGAATGTTACATTTGTTTGATCGGTGTAATAGAAAATTTAAACAAGTAACATTTAAAACGCACTGGACAAATGACAAAACAGTTTAAATAAATTACAAATGCCGGTACTACATTTGTATGTCAGATATGGAGGACCGATGAGTGGAAGTTCCTTATTGGTGGAAGTATTCAAATGATAATTAATGATCATTTGAACACTTCCGTCGATACGGAACTTCCACTCATTGTTCCTCCAAATCTGACACACAAATATAGTACTAGCATTTATAAATTATTTAAACTGTGTTTTACTTTGTCCAGTGTGTGTTAAATGTTACTTGTTTAAATTTTTCATCACTCCAATCAAACAAATGTTACACTCTAATAGGATACCTTCCTAATTTGACGAAATGTTCCTGATTAGGCTCTAGGAGCGAAAGTATACTTGGGCATAGTGATGAGCGAGGCTGATCTTTGTCTTGCGGTCTTGGTCTTGGTCTTGCAGCAAGACCAAGACCAAGACCAAGACCAGGTATTCAAGACCAAGACCAAGACCAAGACCAAGACCGAACCTTGCAACACTACGCAAGGCCAAGACCAACCTGCAAGACTCTTGCACTTTTTTGCGAAATTGGTTTTTTATTATTTAACTTTATTTTTTTAGTTCAATAATATATACTGACATTGTAATAAACTTTAAATAATATCGAATTTCTAAAATACATAATATTTTGGGTATATTTTTATGTCGTTTTGATTAACTCAAACGGTTTGCATTTTCTCAACCTTCAAAGTGTCCAGAAGGCAAGTTTTCAAACGGCGATAGTTCAAAAACAGTTGAAATTACTTGTAAGACAAAAAAAATGTAATTATAGATAGGGTAATCCATTAAAAAAAATGCCATTAAAAACGGTTTTTATGTACCATTAGTTTTCGCTTTTTTGTCTAATAAAAATACTGACACTTATTTCAATTCTTTTTGTATAATCGAGGAAATAATAGATTTTTCATAATAGATTTTGAAAAGGGATTCACAATACTGTGAAAGCATTGTGGCCTGAATAAAAAATAACTGGCTGTCGATTGTATTGTGTTAAGCTTGGTATCGCAAAATCCAAAGCTTAGGTTCAGTTTCTGAATATAATGATAAAAATTCCGATACTGGGAAATTTTTAAAATTATTTTTGGATTAATTTTTTACAATCAAAGAAAGTTGGAAGTTGAATTATTTGTGAAAATCCCGGATGACAGACGCGTAAATAATTTTACTGATTTCATAGTTGAAAACTATTTGGAAAAATCTAGGTTTCCCCAGAAAGTGCCGGTACTACAAATAGCATGTGCCGCACTTGACATGCATGCGAATCATTTCAATGTGTTTTAAATTTTAGTTTTTACTACCCACATCCGAATATTTTCAACTTTTTAAATGTCATAATGGGTATTCAATCCAAAAATATGTGAAAATAAAAAGTGCGAATAACTCGTGCTACGAGAGCAATGTAGTTTAAATAAAATGAAAGAACTGCAAGATAACAAATTACAGAATTAAGCGTTTATAACTCCCCATTAGGTTTAGTTATTATGTTAGGTCTATAAATCGGTATGGTAAATATGTATATATTTACTAAAAAGTATGTTCTAGTTAGTTTATAAAAAAAGTTAATTATATTAAATAAAGTAAAAAAATATTTGATTTTTGTGTTCTCTTAAAAAAATTTAATTTCTTATGTTCTTAAATTTGATTCTCGTAAAATAAATACTAAAATGTTCGAGTGAAAGCCATATTTGTTTCTAATTGGAACTTAAAAGCTAAAAATAATGAAAATTTTTTTGAGTGATACTGGATTCTTCGGAAAATTATTTTCTTTAATTTTTTTATTTTCAGTTATTCTCTACTATGAACAGTTTCCGAGATATTAAGCTTTGTCACACTATACAGCCACCCTGTATATGCAGAATGTTTACTAAGTATGTGTACAAACTTTATAGGTTAAACATTCATATGAACTGAAAATAATTTTTTTAATGAGAAATCTGTGTTCACGTTCGATATATCATTTCAATAGGAATTTTACATCTGATTACAATTGAAGGTTTTTTTAAATTTTTTCTCCACATAAAAAACACAGTTTTGCTTTTGCCTTGTATATGTTACCGTTAAAACCCGATTTCAGTTAAAACCCGAATTTACTAGGAAAAACTAGTTTTAACTATGAGCTTTAGACAATTCTAGTTTTAACTAGTCAAAACTAGATTTGACTGCTACATTCAGTTAAAACTAGAAATCCCGAACGGATTTCATTTAGAGTAGTTTATATTAGTTCAAAGTAGCTTTTTTGGAATTATTGGTGAATACCAGTTAAAATAATTGTTGCAAGAGACAAGTATGAATTACGGCTTGCTCGGGGTAATGTTAATGACGAAGGCGGCCGGTCGGTAGCAAATTAGTGTGTGAAACTGTTGATTGTTTTGCATTGTTTTTATTGGTTATATTACACCACTGTGTATTATTCACCATTAGTGCTAATATCGAAGATCATATTGAGAGCAGAGATATAAGAACGTGAAAATAACGTGTTTTGGAAATTATTTTACAAATGGAACAGACAGAGAAGAAATAAAGTCACTACAATCTTGTGACCAAAAGCATATACATATAATAAATTAATGGTCGAAGTACAAGATGCGGAACTGTCTGCCAAGAAAACACCATAACAAAATCGAAGACTAAAATGACTTAGAATTATTGAAGTTGGCGAAATAAAAAAGTTAGCTTCTAAAATTGATCCCATCAAATATTATGTACCTGTCGAAAATATTTTTGGATAATTGAAGCAGCCCATGTTGCCATTTTTCATGGAAATCGGGATAGGTTGAAGACTGAAACCTCCAGGAAGTAGGCAAATATAACTTTTTATTGATATGATCAATATGATCAATACTTGATTGATATGATATGATCAATACTTGTCGGTCTTGACGGTCCAGTTAGCTGGGGCTCAGTCGATCGACAAGTTTAGTGGATTTGCGATTTGCGGTCGCTGGTTCGAGCCTCAGCTAGGTCATGAAATTTATAAAAGGCCAACGCCGTAGTATAAAACTCAATAGAGTCTACGGCTTGGTCTGGAATAAACTGGCGTCTGATCGGCCTATGGAGGAGCGGTACGGGAAGGGATAAGGGCTTCCGGCTTGGTGATACTCCTCCATAGATCCCTACCGAAGGGCGTTGACGCCTAAGAACGGTGTATACATACATACATCAATACTTTTATACCAATGTGTAAAACCTGCCAACGGAAGAAGAGTAAAAATATAAAAACGAAGAGAGGTCTTGTGTCCAAACCTATACATTCAGAAATGAATAGTCACTGTCAGGTAGATTTGATCGATATGCAATCACAAGAGAATCGCATATAAACTACTCTAAATGAAATTCATTCGCGATTTCTAGTTTTAATTGAATTTAGCAGTTAATTCTACTTTTGACTAGTTAAAACTAGAATTGTCTAAAGCGCTTAGTTAAAACTAGTTTTTCCTAGTAAATTCGGGTTTTAACTGAAATCGGGTTTTAACGGTAACATATATAAGTATGTATAATTAGATAAAGCGCGTATTTCCTCCAAATAAAATAAAATGTAACTAATAACTTTTTCTTTTTTCTTCTTTTTTTTTCACTTTTTTTTTCTTTTATATCATATGCTATTGAATGTATAAAAAGCAGGTTGTGTCTCAATTCAACTTAAAATGGAAATTTGAAAATAAACCTTTATATTTAAAAAATACTTTTTAATGAAATAATTAGGTGAATGTATTTTAAAATTGGTATCCGTTTGAAAATACATTCTATATTCTTTTAAAATTTTACAGCAAAAAATATAGTTTCATTCTTCACATCTTTATTTATTTCAATGTACATTTTCTTCTAAATTGTTCGGTTCAAATTCATCATCATCATCATCCTGGTGCTACAGCCCTTAGAGGGCCTCGGCCTTCTCAAGCGTTCTACGACATTCTGTTCTGTCCCTTGCCTGCACTTTCCAGTTGCCGACTCCGATCTTCTCTGCATCTTGTGTTACCCCGTCCATCCACCTCAACTTTGGTCTACCCCGTCTTCTCATTCCCACGGGTTGAGCTGTTAGAATCCTTTTTATCATGTTCGATTCAGGGGTTCGGGCTACATGTCCTGCCCACTACAGGCGATTTCGCTTAATTATAGTGATAATATCTTTTCCACCAAAGGTTTGCTTGTAGATATTCTGCAGTTCAAATTATTACTACCAAAAAAGCAAGACCAGCAAGACTCTTGCAGCAAGACCAAGACCAAGAACAAGACCGGCTAGTGCAAGACCAAGATCAAGACCAAGACTGCCTTTTAGCTGCAAGACCAAGACCAAGACCAAGCTTGCAAGAACAAGACCAAGACAAAGACTAGCCTGGTCTTGGTCTTGTTCTTGTTTTACTCATCACTATGTACTTGGGCAAGATTTCGTAAGCTAGGTGCTCGATATCTGGTTTTATTTCTATAAATTTTGTAAATATTACTTTTGTAGTTTCTACAGTCAATGATTATGAAAAGGTTCTCATTTATCAAGACGATTAGAGTTTGTAGTACTCACTCATGATACACACTCACACACGTATGGTTCGTACAGCAGAAATTCCGATGCACGTCATTATCTACGTCAGAAATCTAAGTTGACATTGTCGCCAAATTACAAAAAATTCCTGAATTCATGTTAAATAAAATATATTACATAATTAGTTTATTGCATAGGTGGTTTATGCAACAAAACAAGTTATTACTAAATGGAAATAAATAAAAACAGTAAATTATGTAATAATATATCAAATATTCAATGTAGTAAATAATAAAAACAAATCTGAAATTACAAAACAATATACCTAGTAAATAAAAAAGCAAACCTAAAGTGTCAACACCGCAAATAAGTGGTATAAATACATGACCAATACAAATTGTAAAACATAATTAAATTAAAACAAAAAACCTTATACTGGCTAAAAACATTTCAACTAATCGAGGGTTGAAAACCATAAGGTTCCAAGAGACATTTTACGTCAGAAATAAAGTAAAACGTTTGTTGATTCGTAATGTATTCAATAAAATAGTTATTTATGATATAAGTGTTAAAAGTACACGTTTAAGGCACGCATGTGAAAGTTTGCAGAATGAGCGATAGCGAGTTCCGCAATTCACATGAGTGCCTTAAAAATGTACTTTTAACACGCATATCATACAACATTTTTTCTACAAACGTAATTACAGGACAATATCTACAAAAACTTTTACTTTAACTTGACTGATATTCCATTTTTATATTTTTTTGACATTACATCAAAATTGCCTATACGCTGTGAGCTCGTACGTAGATGGGATATTTACAAATTCGCGAGCGCCAGTAGTGGCAAGTCTGTAAAGGTTTACCGGAAATTTGACATAAATGTCAAAGTGATTAATTTAAAATTAAAATTAAAAACATTAATTATAAAAAATATTAGTTCGTCAAAGCTGTGGTATATATTTTTATCTTAAATATACTTACGTTTTAAATACTGAATTTAAGTTTTTTTAATGTTCCATAATATATAATTATAATTTAATCTAAAAATCTTAGCGCCATCTACACCGATAATTGTGAAAGTATCCGAAGTAAGAAATTCATATTTTATCAATAGAACGTCAAAATGATTAGCAAAATCTTAAAAAAATCGATTACAATTTAATTACTTTTTTGCGTTGTAAATGTTAAGCGATAACAATTAAATAATAAATTTAAAAATTACCGGTGAAAGTTGAATTAGTAATCCGCTAGGACCGCCACCAGCGAAGCTCAGAGCGTATACGGTCAATACGAACTGCAGTGCCTTAAAAATATTTTAAAGCTCTAGTGCCTTAAAGTAGCATTTTTAACGCTCGTATGGAGTGCTAAAATTTGCATTTTTAACACGGTTGTAGAAAAAAAAGATAAATTTAATTAGGTACATTTTTCCATAATGTATAATTTTTTTTTATTTTCATTTTAAGTTCTCTCTTTTTAAGCTTAATTTGGGGAAAATATTTTTTTCTTATTTTTTTGGTATGATTTTCAATTTAAGAATAAATATTCGCTTTATTTTAAAATTTATTGCTTAGTTTCACCAATTGAGCTTATTACAATATTTTGGAAAATTTAAAATTTTCTGTGAACTGTATATCTTATAATTCCTTAAGGTTCCAAGTACAAGGCTTATGGTGCATTAAGGTTCCAAGTACACTGCAGACGTCGTAAAAATGTTACAAAATCACACATTCGAATCTTACTTATGGCATTATCTGACTTAAGGTGTTGTCACAATTTACCACACTTTAACATTTACAGTCCTTCAAATAACAAAGTTATGACACTTTAAAATTAGAAATTTCTTTTTTTGAAAAATTTGTGAAATGGCGCTTGGAACCTTATTGTTCTCAGCCCTCGTAATCGCACGCAAGTTGATCAAATGTATACCTATAAATATCTTAATAGGAGATTAAATTAGAGAATTTACGCGAAACAGTCTTTAGAAGTGGCAACATGGCGCTAGAAAGAGAACAGCATAGGGATTACGTACACTCGATACGCATCGTATCCGCCATGTTTTCCCGTAAGGCGCTATGGGAAAACATGGCGGATACGATGCGTATCGAGTGTACGTAATCCGGGCCCAGAATATCGACGAATCTTGAAGCAAGCCTGGATCCACAAAGGATTGTCTAGCCAAAGATTATAATGATAACAATTTTGAGTCGTAACTACCTCTCAGAAGATGATGTATTTAGACGAAAAGGAACTGGCACCTCATGTCGCTCGCTGGATTCGGGACCAAGAAATTTAAATAACTCCTTGTTATAATTTTTTTTCAAACTCTTGTTAAATGTCCCTTCATCTTCTGCATTACTTATCTACATAGTTAAGTTGAGTTGGAGCGTACCTTCCAATGACAAATAGCTCATGATGTTATGAAAGCAATGTCGACTGAGTAAATTAGTATCGTACTGTTGGTCCATCTGAAACCCTCTGTTGTAGTAGCTTCAGTCTGCGACACATAAAATGATGATGACACAGTTGGACAAAAATCGGAATTTAAAACCGTCTTCCACACGGTTACAATAATGAAACAAATATATAAGGGCTTAGGCATGTAAATAACAAAATAACAACTGTTATACCAAATATACCGGGTGTCCACTTATATTTTCCCCCATTTTAACTGCCTATAACTTCTAAACGGCTCAAGAGAGAAATATGCGGTTTTCGCTGAAATGTTTTATTTTAGTAAAAGTTTTGTCTGAATGGATTGAACTTTTTATATCGCTTTCAAATAGGAAATCAAAAATGGCGGATTTTTGAAAAAAAATTTTTTGATTTTTTTAATGGAACACCCAGTATATTTCTTTGTAAATTGAAAGAAAGGTCCTTCACCTATCCAGCGATATAAAGTTTTTCAAAATCGGTTTTCAAATCACTGAGTAATTAATTTTTAAAATGAGAGGTGCAGCATGGATATCACATAACAGAATATCAATTTATGTGATTTCCACATTGCATCTCTCATTTTAAAAATTAATTGCTCAGTCATTTGACAACCGATTTTAAATTTTTTATGTCGCTGGATAGGTAAATAAACGTTTTTACAAGTTTTTAGGTAAATGATCATTTTCTATAATGCTTTTAAATAAAAAATGGCGGATTTTTGAAAAAAAAACGTTTTTGACTTTTTTTATTAAAACACCCAGTATACTTTTTTTAACTTGAAAAAATGGTCATTTACCTATCCAGCGATATAAAAAATTTTAAAATTGGTTGTCAAATGACTGAGCAATTATTTTTTTAAATGAGAGATGCAATGTGGAAATCACATAACATATCAATTTGCTTAGTCATGTTATTTAGGTATGTGATATCCACGTTGCACCTCTCATTTTAAAATATAATTACTCAGTGAGTTGACAACCGATTTTGAAAAACTTTATATCGCTGGATAGATGAATGACCTTTCTTTTAATTTACAGAAAAATATACGGGGTGTTCCATTAAAAAAAAGTCAACAACGTTTTTTTCAAAAATCCGCCTTTTTTTTCGTATTTGAAAGCGATATAAAAAATTTGATCCATTCAGACAAAACTTTTGCTAAAATAAAACATTTCAGCGAAAACCGCATATTTCTATCTTGAGCCGTTTAGAAGTTATAGGCAGTTAAAATGGGGTAAAATATAAGTGGACACTTATATTTTTTTAAAAACATATTTTCTATTTTTTAGTAAATGGCCTTCTTCCTTTTTTTACGTTTATTCTTAATTGGTTCCAGAGATTAAGATTATATTCATAAAAATGTGGTTGTCAAATCTGATATCCACTTTACGTTAACTATAAATAATCTCTTTATTTAGCAAAATATCGTTTTGAATATTTTCCATTCAAAAGGACTAAGCATACCTATAATGCTTTATATAGGAATAAATTGGGATATAGGGATATTCAGTATCTTGACGTATATCCAACTCAGATCTATTTCTTTCAAATTGTAAGTTTGCTTTTTATATCTCGGAAGACCAAATATACTAAATTGGGTTCGATTGTACCAAATCAGCAACATTATAATATAAGGTGGATGGACGAAAACGAAACAGAAGTACATTCTTGAAAAACCCAACTATAGGATAACTTTTGATTAAAAGGGGACACATTTTTCCGATATTTCGATTATTTTATTTTCACTCCTAAGCCAAGGTAAAAACAACCATAAATATATTATAAAGAAAAATACGTTTTAAAAGTAAAATTTATACCTAGTAACTTATTTTTTAGTTGACCAAATGGTAAAACGAAATGACCTCCGACGTCCACACAATGATAATCGTGTGTTCAAAACGTTCTTCCATATTCCGAAGCATTTGAAAAGTGATTCGTAGACTTTCGTTGACAATTTGTCGACGTAAATCTTCTTAAGATACTTGTGGTATTTTATAGGTTTTACTTTTTAGGTGTCCACACAAAAAAATTAGGGGAGATGAATCTGGTGACTGTGGAGGCCATTCAATGCTACCTCTCCTCCTAAACCAATGGCGTGGAAAATAAGCAAAATAAAGGAAGACAAAAATAACTTGTTAACATTTACATATTTTCGTTATACATATTGGAAACTGACAACATTTCACAGATCTTCCTTTATAAATAGGAAATAACATTAAGAACAATTCGTACCCAAAATTTAAAAACCCAAAATATATTCGGTGCTACCTATTAATTGTTTGATAATGTATTAATCCCCAACCAAACTTAAATACTAAAAAGTGCCATCTGTATGAGGTTTATCAAGCATTAAACAATAATCTGCATACTGCCACTGTTGTTTTTATTATGACAAAGCTTTTGATTGTGTAAATCACGACATTTTGATAAGAAAAGTAGATTTCTATGGAATTCGAGGTATTTCTTTGAACTGGTTTCAATCTTACTTGGATAATATGAAACAACTGATTAGAACAAATGATACAGACTCTAGTCTCAAAAATGTTGTATGTGGGGTACCACAAGGTTCAGTATTGGGTCCTTTACTTTTACTTATCTTTATTAATGACATCACTAGTTTAAATATCGATGGAAAAGTTTTTCTTTTTGCTGACGATACCAGTATCACTTGGAGCAACTCAAATATCGTAACTCTTCATGCTACTATAACTTCTGATCTACTCACAATAAAATCCTGGTCCGATTCTAATTTACTCTCTTTTAACGTTGATAAAACAGTAGAATTATCCTATAAAGGAGCTCTCAATCCTTACCTCTTCATAACAGCCAGAGCAGTATCGTTCATTCTGTAAAGTTTCTTGTTTTTTTTAGATAGCAACCTTAAATGGTCCCTTCATATCAATATATTAGGCAAGAAACTATCCTCAGCTTGCTTTGCAATAAGATCTGTTTCGAAGGAAATGAATTTAGACTCTTTCAAAATATCATATTTTTTTGTTCGAGCCCCATCTTTGATATGGTCTCCCTTTTTGGGGTTCTGGTACAGCTGCCCAATCCGATGTTATTTTTAAATTACAAAAAAGAGCAATAAGATATCTGTTTGGCCTCAGAAGAACAAAAAATTTCAGAAATAACTTCAAAGATCACAGGATTCTAACACTACATTTTTTTTATATTTTAGAAACTGTTTGCTTAATTCGTAAACATCTACACGTCTTTCCAGCAAGACCTAGACCTGACTATTCTACCAGAAATTCTACCTTTGACATCTATTTACATATCCCGTCCAGTGAGTTAGTAAAGAAATCTATATTATATTCTGCAAAAAGACTATACAACCATCTCCCTCTATAACTTAAATCTGCAACATCTTTCCCCAAGTTCCGTAAAATGACAAATGCCTATTTATCTAAAAGACCATATTATTCAATAGCACAGTTTCTTAACCAATAACTAAGAAATTACAGTATTCTTATATATAAGAGGAGTCTTAATCTATATTTGAGTGTCATATGCAGCAGCTTAACTTATTAAATTGCTTAAGGTAGATCACGTAATTTGCAATTTTTATTAATTTTGCAATAGATTGTTATTGCTTTTTGTTTCATTTTATTATATTTTATTTATATTGACGATTTATATAATTTTAGTAAATTGTATTTGTTATTGTTTTTATTTATGATTCTTGTAAGCTTTGTCTATAAAATTGTTAAATTTTTCATGACAATAAAGCATATTTCTATTCTATTCTATATAATTAAATATTATTTCTGGTTTTGCGATTCTCACAATTACATAACCAAAAGCAGGATAATCCACATACTAGGAAAAACAAAATTCTGGCTAACAAAATCACAACAAAAACCTGAAGAGAGGAACAGTTTAAACAGAGAAAGAACAAATAATAAAATATAGAAAAAAAATACAATTTAATAAACAAGAACAGAAAAGCACATTGAATTATTCTGAGTGGAACATTTGATGTTTCAGCCAATAGTAAATAGAAAAATAAAGGATAAGAGACCTCTAGGACTTATCATTGCTATCTTTGTAATGCCCGGCATGGCAGGGCATTTGAACAAAAAATACCAGAATAAATCGATTTTTAAATACAGCACCTAGAGATTTGCAACTTTTTCCTCTGTATTCAGGATGACGTCAGGGAAAAGTCTACAATAGAAAAATGAGTGGAAATACATAATTGCATTTATAGTGCAGAAAATGCATCCAAAACTGCATAAACATGTTAGAATCATTATATTAAGGGTTAAGTTTTGGTATTCGGAGGGATTTTTTGGGCCACTGAACACGAATACGCCATCAGAACCGACCCACGGATCACCTGGTACCCAGGGCCACTGCTAAGGCACGTCATCTAAATTTCGAGCCTTTGCAGTAGAGTAACTAGAGTTGTAGAGGCACTAAATTGATGCTTCATATTACTGCTATTTTGAGGGTTGCTAAACACGAATATACTAGCAAAACCGACACCCGGTGTAGCTGGTGCCTAGGGTCCCTGCTAAGTCACGTCATTTTCTGGAGTGTCGAGGATTTTTGGCACTAAATTAATGCAAACAGATTACTCTATGGGTGTTTGGGGTTGCTAAACACGAATAAGCCATCCGCACCGACACCCGGATAACCTGATGCTCAGTTTCACTGCTAAGGCTCGACATCCTTTGGGGTTTCGAAGGTGTTTGGGCACTAGGTGCTCCGGGGATCGGTTCTGATGGCGTATTTATGTTCAGCGACCCCAAAAACCTCCGAGTACCAAAATCTGGCCCTTAGTATACTGATTTTGATATTTTTATGCACTTTTGGATGCATTTTATGCACTGTAAATGCGAACATGCATGTCCACCTATTGTTCTATTACAGACTTTTTCCCTGACGTCATCCCGAACACAAAGCAAAAAGTTGTAAGTCTTCACACTTCCCTAAAAATAAAGGAACTGCATACCATTGTCGAATATTTCAACCGACACGAAGATGATTGCTAAAGGTTTTTGCAAAAATTAAGGATAGCTCGAGAAACGGAAATATTTAAAATAGCTTTTATCCAAATGTAGTTGATTCTTCTTTAAATGTACGTATTTTGACCATATTCAAATATAACCTCTATAAATAAATTTAGCGAGCTTCGGCTGTCGTTATTCCACAATTACGAGACCACTTTAACTTTATAGTAATATTTGCATAATTAGCAAATTGTGTACGACAAAGCTTCCATTGCAAAAGTTCTTTCAATTTCAATGACTTCGCGTTAAAAGTTCCCTTGAAAGTTTTCTCATTTAAACTTGAAAGCTATTTTTACTTTTCACAATGTAAGCAAGTATAAGGAATTATCGTGGTCTATAAAATGTTTACCTCCAGATTTCTTCTTAGAATGGGTTTGTAGTCGTGCTTAGAAATGTTGTGGAGGTTAAAAATATTGAACTTGTTTATTATGGGTTTAAGAATATTTTTTTCTTCTGTATATAGTTATAATAGGCCTGGATCCCGCGTACCAAAAAAAAGTTGACTAATAGCAAGTTGAAAATTTGTTAATAGCTTAAGGGTGTCTAGTCGGACAAACTTTGATGTATGGGAACACTGGAACAGGGAATGTTTTAATTGTGGAACGTGATTTAAATTGTAGAACGTGTCATCCTGACCAATTTATTATTGTGAAAACTAGCAGGTTGTTTTTAAATTTATTCAATAGTAAACTTTTTATAATATATGAAAAAATGTTTGTCCGACAAATATGTTGGCCATTTTAATAAGTCCGACACGTAAAACATTTCAAAAGACAGGAATTATATTGGTGGTAATTATCAGTCTCATTTTTGTATGAGAGTTTAATGAAAGGGTAACAAATCAATTAGAAGTTCTGTCCGACAAAATATTTGTGACGTTTTGGTAGTCTGACGTTCGAAACCTGTAACCTATTCCACAATTAAAACTTCCCCTGTACCAGTGTTCCCATACATCTAAGTTTGTCCGACTAGACACCGTTAAGCTCTTAACAAATTTTCAGCGTGGTATTAATAAACTGTTTTTTGGTACGCGGGATCCTGGTCTATAAGTTATTCCATTATATATTTGCACAAACGCTATGAATAATTTGCAAACAAGTTAAATCAAAAGATTAATTGAAACTTTGAATGGGTTGCATGTGAGAGTTCATTTTGAATGAAGTAAAAGACAGATGTACTCTCAATCATTTATTGTAACTTTCGACGACCGGTTTTGCTCTCTAAAGTATGCAGAGCATCTTCAGGTCAACGGTTACAAGTCACTAAATGCTACAAATAAAAACTAGAGTTAGAACAATGTCTGGTTGTAAAAGATGCTAAAGATCCATAAGATCAAGCCAATATTGAACAACATACATAAAAGTAGTTAAGATAGCAGATAAATACATATGCATGTAAACTAGGGGGCTGTAACAAACATTCCCAAGTTCACAAACACATGCAGATGTATACAGGGTGTTTCATTAATAATTGTCCATAAAGTAACTGGAGAAACCTTAGCACAAAATACGAAGATTTAACCTAAAACACTGAAATAAAATGTGGTTCCTTACTGAGTTACAGGGTGTTTAATCTAAAAATTTAAAAACTATTTTTGCTCAGCATTTTAAAACTATTCGACGTATCTTTTTCATGCTTGGCAAAAAGTGCAACTACTAGACACCCTACTAAATTATGATAAACAAACGTTTCTAGCTTCTACCAGAGGCGTACGACAGGGGATGGTGAATGGTTGACCCTTCTCAAATTCTACGCCACTGGAGGAATTACTATTTTAGTTCTATTTTTAGATTCTCCAATACTTTCTACGTAAATAATATACTCTTCATTGGTAACGATAAAGTAATTAGTTTTCGAGATATTTGAAGTTAAATATGAAACAGCACAGTTATTTTGATTAACTTCTGATATGATTCATACGATTAAAATTTAAAAATTATTTGTACCCAGTACTTTAAAACTATTTGGTGTATCCTTATCATACTTGACAGAAAGTGTAGGTACTGAATACCCTACTAAATTAAGATAAATAAATACGCAGTGAGACAAATATGCCGGTTAAGATTTAACCATGCATTGATTCCAACATATCTACATAAAATTCATTTAAGAGACAATCCATATTGTCAATGTGGAGAAATAGGTGATGCTGAACATATGATTTTAAATTGCCCTCTAATACAAATAAAAATAAATATGCTTATAAGTAAATTATACAGTTGTAAAAATATAACACACCCAATAAATTTAACATATATATTATCACAAATTAATAATACAGAATTAATGCAATTATTTATAGAATATATTAAAAATATAAAAATCAAATTATAAACTAACTAACGTAAAGACCGAAATTAAAATCTATTACAATATATAAGTAAAACTGTGTTTTTGCCTGATGTGGTATTCCCACTGATCAGTGGTCATTCCTTATAAAGTATGTAAAATAAGTAGGATAGAAAATGTTGAGTAGATAAGTATAGGGAAATATTATTGTAAAATAAATGAGCAAAATTGGTGAATCGGCGAATGAGCTTTGAAGGGCCCGTAGTCATACAACTCCAAAGAAAAAAAAAAGATAAATAAACGTTTCTAGCTTCTACCAGAGGCGTACGACAGGGGATAGTGGCTGGTTGACCCTTCCCAAATTCTACGCCACTGACTAAATTGCTATTTTAGTGTAATTTTTTTATTTTGCAATACTTTTTATGTAAATAATATACTCTTCATTCGTAACGATAAAATGATTAGTTTTCGAGATATTTGAAATTAAAAATGAAGCTTCACAATACTTAATCAAAATAACCGTGTCGTTTCATTTTTAACTTCAAAGATCTCGAAACCTAATGACTTTATCGTTACGAATGAAGAGTATATTATTTTCACATCAAATATTGGAGAATCCAAAAATTGAACCAAAATAGCAATTTCGCCAGTGGCGTAGAATTTGGAAAGGGTCAACCATACACTTTCCCCCGTCGTACGCCTCTGGTAATAGCCAGAAACGTTTGTTTAGCATAAGTTAGTAGTTTGTACAGTACCTGTACTTCCTGCAAAGTATGAAAAGGATACGTCGAAGAGTTTTAAAATGCTGAGCAAAAATAGTTTTTTAATTTTTAGGTAAAACACCCTGTAACTCAGTAAGGAACCACATTTTATTTAGGTGTTTTAAGTTAAATCTTCGTATTTTGTGCTAAGGTTTCTCCAGTTACTATATGGACAATTATTAATGAAACACCCTGTATAATCATGCCATGATAACGTGTCGTACTTACATTGGGTTACAAGGAGCTACTACCTCAGTATTCATTAACATGATATTTTTGCTTAAGTTATGCTAACGGGATATGGTGGAATAGACGGAGGATGTTGCAAAAGTAAACAAGTTTATGGAGTTTGGGAATTCTTGAGGGTGAACAGATAGTTGGTGAAAGACAACCATCAAATCTGTGGCTGTTATTTTTGTTTGTGAAGTAGACTAAAGTGAATGTCGTATATACACTTTTTTAAATGTGATGGTTTAAAAGAGTTTTATTTCTATCGTTTTGATCCAAACATTGTCATTCTTACACTAACACATACACTAATAAATAGAAGTCTTTTAATAAATATAAATAATAATAAAATACTTTTAATAAATAGAAATAAAAATATTCTTATAACCGGGATATTCTAATATCCGATCATTGGTGGCTAGCCGTAATATGTATACCGAATATACGTAATAATAGTACTATAGTACATACTATATTAATATGTATATGTACCTACAGGGTGGGGCATTAGTATGACAAAGTCCAATTATTCGTTTGTCGTAAGAGATACGAAAAAAGTTATTAAGGTAAAAGTTGGGGCACTGATAGGACCATAATTTAAAAATATTTTCAAATATACAGGGGCGTGCGTATTGACAGGGTGACACAAACTTATGTTTTTTAAATGGAACACCCTGTATATTTTTACATTTTTGGATTCTCCTCAATGTTTCCATTCTTAAAATATATGGCTTTGTAATATTATACGAGGTAGTTTAAAAGATAATTACGTTTTTTTGTTAATTTCGTAGCAAGATTTACACCCTGTAGAATTGTAGTGATTTGACATAAAATTTTTATTTTATGTTCAAATAATTTTTAATATAGTCTAATATTGTCAAACATTAACAGTATAGCGAAATATTAAATTTTAGTATACAGGGTTGGTCGAAACTCGGAATGAGTATTTTCTTAGTTTTCTTAAATGGAACACCCTGTATTTTAGTATTGTAATGAAATGATATTTTATGATACTTTTTTATTTCTTAAGCATTCCCTATACCTAAGTGCTTTAATTTGTAAGTTATTCGTGATTCTTTAAGCCAAACATTAATTGCAAGAAAAATTACGTGAAATTTTATTAGGTGGCCGTGAAAATATTCAATCAAAAACAATTTTTCAAAACAAAATACATCATAATCTAGCCTGTTCCTTAATTTATTAATATTCAATAAGATATCCAAATAAATTCGTAGTTAAGATTGTTGGTGAGCAAAATATTAATAAAAACATACAATATTCTACCTAGTTGGCTTTGACACTAAATTTCCTTAAAAATTTGACATTATACTATTTTTATAGCTCCAGTTGCTTTATTACCATTACTAATGAATTTTTCTAATGAGGAACTGATTAATAAGGTTTTTGTTCTAATGGAGTATAACAAAAATGTGCTACTAGCAGTAAGAATTTTTCATCAGAAATTCCCTGATAGACGACAACTAAGAAGAGAAACGTTTAAAAATATACTAAAACGGTTTCAACGGACTGGACACTTAGACTATGATAAATCTGATCGAACAAAATCTATTGTAAGTGAAGAAAACAGGAATTAAATATAATCCTTAATGTCACTCAGCATCTGCATATTAGTACAACCGTTCTTACAATCTAAGTATCTAGTCTATTGAAACCGTTTTAGTATACTTTCAAAAGTTTCTCTTTTTGGTTGTCGTCTATCAGGGAATTACTGATGATAAGTTTTTATTACAAGTAGCTCATTTTTGTTATACTCTCCTAGCACAAAGCCATTTTAATCAGTTTCTCATTAGAAAAATTAATATTAGTAATGGTAACAAATCAACTGGAACTATATAAATAGTATAATGTCAAATATTTAAGCAAATTTTGTGTCATAGTCATAGCCAACTAGGGAGAAGTTTGTATGTTTGATTAATATTTTAAGCACCAACAAACTTAACTACGAATGTATTTGGATATCTCATCCAATATTAATAAATTAAGGATCAGCCTAGATTATTATGTATTTTTTTTCGAAAAATTATTTTTGATTGGATATTTTCACGGCCACATAATAAAATTTCACGTAATTTTTCTTGCAATTAATGTTTGGCTTAAAGAATCACGAATAACTTACAAATTAAAGCACTTAGGTATAGTGAATGCTTAAGAAATAAAAAAGTACCATAAAATATCTTTTCATTACAATACTAAAATACAGTTCCATTTAAGAAAACTCAAAAAATACTCATTCGAGTTTCGACCACCTTATATACTAAAATTAAACATTTCGCTATACTGCTAATGATTAACAGTAGTAGACTATATTAAAAATCGTTTGAAAAAATAAAAATTTGATGTCACATCATTACAATTATACAGGGTGTAGATGTTGCTACGAAATTAACAAAAAAACGTAATTAACTTTCAAACTCCCTCGTATAATATTACAAAACCATATATTTTAAGAAAGAAAACATTGAGAAGAATCCAAAAATGTAAAAATATACAGGGTGTTCCATTTAAAAGAACATAAGTTTGTGTCACCCTGTCAATACGCACGCCCCTGTATTTTTGAAAATATTTTTAAATTATGGTACTATGTGTGCCCCAACTTCTATCTAAATAACTTTTTTTCGTATCTTTTAAGATAAACGAGTAATTGGACTTTGTCACACTAATGCCCCAACCTGTATATGGTTTTAGGTCTTTTTATGTCAGTAATACAATAGCGTAACTTATTTATTAAAAATCCAAATTACATTATATTATGTGGATGCATACAGTAATTAATATGAAATGTATGCAATATATTTATAAAATACATAATGTACTTAAAAATAATCGGTAATTGTATCTTGTTTTTTTGTTACATAAAATATTAGTCACTTTTGTTGCTGTGAATTATAAAAATTAGAAAAATTTACAATTAATGGTTTGAAAACTAAATTGGGCTATTTTATGTACAATGTACAAGCAAGGAAAGTACAAAGAACTTTTTTTGTTAATATAATATTCCCGACTATTTGAGAAGGAAGGAAAGTAAATTATTATTATTGAAAGCATCACACAATTTTTTCTGGAAAAAATCAAAATGTCACCCCCCACATCCACCTCAAAACAGATCCGCCCTAGTCTAATTTAGCGAATATCACGCAGGATTTAGAAACAATAGGTCGACGACAGACCAAATATTTGGGCTAAAAGAAATCCAGACTACGTGACATGAACATAAAACAGCAGTATATATGTCCTGTTTGTCTACTTTACTACGCGACAGGGTAAAGAGACAACAGATGTAGGAACTAATGAAAAAGATGGGCCGTTATACCAAGTAATATCGTCAAGATGATAAAAAATTACTAAGGATAACACAACAAATGAAATAACATGGTATTATAAATCAAACTGTTTTGAAACCAAGGAAAAATTACGACAATGGGGCCCACTATCAACGATTTTTTTTTAATCTGTTACTAAAATAAATAATTAGAAAAAGCAAAATAAATATGCGGGAATAATATAATGACGGAGAAGTTATGTTTATGGACGGACGGACGGACAGACTGACAATATTAATATTATTTTAAAAGAAAACAATCATTGATAAAATACCTGCGAGCAGAGGAAATAGAAGACGAAGAAATGTTAGAAATGTCAAGTGCTCCAAGATTAGAAAAACATGCAATATTTAAAAGAAGACGAGAAGAAGGATACTTCAAAATTGTGATAAACAACCATTTATTAGGAAATGATTAAATGAGACATACTTATAAAAACAAGTTCACTTCACACACTGCTAAAAATATCTCAAATAAAAAACTCCGAAACACACACTTCCAACAAACCACACGAGCAGTACATCGCAATCACCGCTCAGCTACAAAGTTGCCAGATGTCATTTTATAAACCCCCCACTTAGAAACTGAAATTTCCTCAAACTGAAGGTAAAATCCCCCAAATTTAAATTTTTGCCGCATTTTAATAAATTAGTAGTTAAATGTAGAGAACAGTAAACCAAAATTATACTACTTATCAACAGAGGACCCTGGAAATATTTCATTGGTCCTAACGTCTTCGATTATACGAGAGTATAATATACAGTTATTATGTAAATTCGCAAATTTAATTTATCATGACCCCTAAAAATTCTCCATAATCCCCCTCTCCCAAAAAAATCCCCTAACCACTTCTGTAGAAAAATTTCTCCTAGACGCTTTCCAATTTCCCCAAAAGTGTGGGAAAATACCCCAATCTGGCAACCTTGTCAGCGACAATCTATCAGCGATCAACGAACCAGTCGCTCCAGTAAAAACGTACCTTATAACTTATAACTTATAACACTGGAGTCTCAAAGAATTGATTGCGATCTGTTAAATGCGTTCATAATCTGTGTTTGGGCAAGTACAGTTGTTTAAAATAATCGCTCTCCGGGAATAATAAATTGAATAACATAAATATAAACTATATTTGTAAATTAATTTAAGTTGGTTAGGGCCATGAATGAGGAGTATACCTACTGGTCAATTAAATGTTTCCACTTCTACATATGTATGTATGTATGTGCGTGCATAAGTATTATATGTGCGCACATGTACCTAATGTATTATGTAATGCAATGTATTATATTTGGAATATTGTAGCAAACAGTAATTTATTATCTATCGTGGCTGAATGGATCAAGTAATCCAAAGCCAATAAGGAAGAAAAAGAAAAATATAAACTATTTGGTTGATATGGCTGAAAGGCTATAGCGGGATAAGATGGTCAAAAATGCCCCCGCACCGATCAGCCCCGCTACTCATGTTTTCGATAAAGGATATAAAATTATGCCCTCATGCAAATTTTTAGATTCCCAGAAGTCCCAAAACGTCTTAAATCGAGAAAAGAAGAATTTTTAGGTTTTATTTTTTTGTGAGCGCAATTTTACTTTAAAAAATCTGAAAAAATTCAAGGGGTTGTATCTTTCGAATATAAACAAACTAATTTTTTTCAGATTTTTGTAATGAAAAATGAGCCCAGGAAAAATTTTTGAAATTTTCAAAAAATTTTTAGGTTATGATAGTATCATTTGGCCAACTTTTAAATAGTATTTTTTTGAATACTTTTTGCCGTTCTTTTAAATGCCAAAGGCAGAATTTTTAATATCTGAGCGGAAAGACCAAAAAAATCGAAAAAACCGTTTTTGGCTGTCTCGAGATGCATCTCGGGACAGCCAATTTTAGGATTTAGGATCCTGACTATAACAACTGAAAAAGAACTAAAATTGTGAATTTTGTCATAAAATTTGGTATGAGGGGTTATAATAATATTTGGAGCAACTTTTCCAAATAACTTTTATTGATATCTGTAACGCGAAGCAAATCGAATCGCATATCGAAAATTTACCCCGTTTGTGGATTCGCAGTAGGCCGCGTTTAAAATTTAAAGTTCAGTTGACTATTTTAAAAATTGTGAACCGTCACCCTGTATGACTGCAAAATTTCAAATCTGTATATATTTTTATAGCCGAAACATAGGGGTGTCTTCATCTTAAATGCGACACACTGTATCTTATCAATTTGATAATTTATTGCAACTAATATAGTCGTATTTTTATAGATTCAAAATATACAATCAAAGTACTGACTAATTCACTAATTTTATCATAAAAAGTTCAAATTGATTGCATTGAAGTATTGAACCAATTATTAATATTAATAATTAATGTGTATTAATAATCTGTATATAATTATGTGTAATAATATTATAATATAATATAGAGAGTGAGTTTTATGTATGGAAACCCTCAATTATCTCATAAATGGCTTGCACGACTTTTATGGATTGTGGTGGGTTGGGGTTTTCTAATGTGGCCGATATTATAGTAATACTTACAATGTTGTCAGATCTTCCGTTTTTCTGAAAAAACTAATTAACTTTGTTATTCCAAATGGAACACCCTGTATATTTTTTGCGTTTTGAAGTCCTTAAGAAATACTGATACGCAGGCCGAAAAAATTGATTTTTATGTATGTATACACCGTTCTTAGGCGTCAACGCCCTTCGGTAGGGATCGCAAGCCGCAAGCCCTTATCCCTTGCCGTACCGCTCCTTCATAGGCCGATCCAACGCCAGTTTATCCAGACCAAGCCGTAGACTCTATTGAGTTTTATACTACGGCGTTGGCCTTTTATAAATTTCATGACCTAGCTGAGGCTCGAACCAGCGACCACAAATCGCAAATCCACTAAACTTGTCGATCGACTGAGCCCCAGCTAACTGGACCGTCAAGACCGACAAAATTGATTTTTATAATTTGTTTAAAAGGTTTTTTTAAATAAATGTTATCAATAACTCCGAAATTATGGCCTTTAGGTATAGGGAATAAAACATGGAAAATAATCAGTATTTCTTAAGGACTTCAAAACGCAAAAAATATACAGGGTGTTCCATTTGAAATAACAAAGTTAATTAGATTTTCAGAAAAACGGAAGATCTGACAACAATGTAAGTATTACTATAATATCGGCCACATTAGAAAACCCCAACCTACCACAATCCATAAAAATCGTGCAAGCCATTTCGGAGATAATTGAGGGTTTCCATACATAAAACTCACTCTGTATATTTTATTATATTATTACACATAATTATATACACATTAAAAATACACATTAATTATTAATATTAATAATTGGTTCAATACTTCAATGCAATCAATTTGAACTTTTTATGATAAAATTAGTGAATTAGTCAGTACTTTGATTGTATATTTTGAATCTATAAAAAATACGACTATATTAGTTGCAATAAATTATCAAATTGATAAGATACAGTGTCGCATTTAAGATGAAGACACCCCTATGTTTCGGCTATAAAAATATATACAGATTTGAAATTTTGCACAGTCATACAGGGTGATGGTTCACAATTTTTAAAATAGTCAACTGAACTTTAAATTTTAAACGCGGCCTACTGCGAATCCCCAAACTGTGTGAATTTTCGATATGCGATTCGATTTGCTTCGCGTTACAGATATCGATAAAAGCTATTTGGAAAAGTTGTTCCAAATATTATTATAACCCCACATACCACATTTTATGACAAAATTCACAATTTTAGTTCTTTTTCAGTTGTTATAGTCAGGATCCTAAATCCTAAAATTGGTTGTCCCGAGATGCATATCGAGACAGCCAAAAACGGTTTTTTCGATTTTTTCGGTCTTTCCGCTCAGATATTAAAAATTCTGCCTTTGCCATTTAAAAGAACGGCAAAAAGTACTCAAAAAAATACTATTAAAAAGTTGGCCAAATCATATTATCATAACCTAAAATTTTGTTGAAAATTTCAAAAATTTTTCCTGGGCTCATTTTTCATTACAAAAATCTGAAAGAAATTAGGTTATTTTATATTCGAAAGATACAACCTCTTGAATTTTTTAAGATTTTTTGAAGTAAAATTGCGCTCACAAAAAAATAAAACCTAAAAATTCTTCTTTTCTCGATTTAAGACGTTTTAGGACCTCTGGGAAGCTAAAAATTTGCATGAGGGCATAATTTGATATCCTTTATTGAAAACATAAGTAGCGGGGCTGATCGGTGCGGGGGCATTTTTGACCATCTTATCCCGCTATAGCCTTTAGCACATTTTAGTAATTCATTAATAACCTTAACATAAAGTAGTTAGTTATATTGCAAATTGTTTATGTAAAGCCAAAGTTATTAACATTTACAAGTTACTGCAATAATAAATAAAAGGTTTTATTCAAGTATCTCGATTAATGTTTATGGATATTACTTTAGCAACTCGTAAATGAAAGGACATTTAAAGACATTTCAACTTTTATTTGAATTATTTTTCTCTAAAATGTATAAAAAAATATATTTTGTAGGAAAAATCATGTTTTTTTACTCCTTATGTTTGTCTAAAAAACACGAAGCAAAATTAGCTGTAGATCTTCAAGAAATTGTCATCGGCTACGCTCCATAGACCTTTTCAAACCTTCAATTACCTGTATAGGATTTTTCCAGATATTTTTAATTCTTAACTGGCCAAACTTTTTTAACTTTCCAAACATTTCCGAATATTATTATCTCACTAATATTTCCCAGGTTCCATAAATGCCTCTATTTGAATTATTTTTCTCTAAAATGAATAAAAAATATGTTTTGTAAGAAAAAACTGATTTTTACATGATCGTTTAAAAAACAAAGCAAAATGAGCTGTTCGTATTCACAGAATTGTAATCTACCCCTCATATACATTTTAAAACCTTTAATTACATGTATAACATCGTTTTAGCATTTTTTCCGTCTTAACTGGCCTATATTGTTTAACTTTCCATACATTTCCAAATACTCTTAACCATAGATCTGAATATCATTTCCCAGGTGCCATGATAACCATGCTTCTGCTATGTTCGATGACCATATACATTAATCTTATCCCGTAAAACGGTTATTTAGATGGAAACCATTACCCTCGTCAGAGCAATATTAATTTTTAATGAAAGCTGGTTTCTTTGAAAGTGAATAGGCGAACATCAGAGAATTTAGAGGGGATAACTTTGTTCACAAATTTTAAATAAAAACTTTTTCATTAATTCTTTAAATATTAACGAACATACAGGTATTATACCCTATTCCACGAACATACGCCTGTTTTGGATTACTTCGACAACGAATATTTTACTGTGCAAAATAAGAAGAACGAAAGTAAATTGCAAATTACATTGTTGTTTATTGGAATAAATATTAGCGCCATTTACTTTCGTACTTCTTATGTTGCACAGTAAAATACTCGTTGTCGAAGTAATCCAAAACAGGCGTATGTTCATGGAATGGCCCATAGGTATATACACAAATCAAAATAATCTAGGTGACAAAAACAAAATGCGAGATTACAGAGTTATTTAAAATAATTGATTTCAATTATTTAAAAAATAAGTTGTAAACAAGTGTCCCCAATATAAAATAAACATTTTTTCTTAGAATTATTGCAATAGCTCTTAAAAAAATTAAGACAAAACTCCATAAGTCAAAAAATGCTAACATAAAAAATAAAAAAAAGTAATTTGTTGCCCCTTAACTCCCAACGAAGTAGTCTATAGGTTAAGTTAATACAGTATATGACCTCCACGGTTGTTGATTACTGCCCTACATCTGTTAGGCTACCTCATGATCAGATGGTCAATGTCTGTCTGCGGTATTCTGCTCCACTCCATTGAAAGGCCCTCAAACAGTTGCTGTTTTGTATTGAACGCAATATTTTGTTGTAAAATGCATCTGCCCAATATGTCCCATACATGCTCGATTGAGTTTAAATCTGGCGATTGTGCAGGCCATGATGAAACCTCAATTTCATTATCTTCGAGAAATGTTTGCAAGACTATGACAGTATGTGGACGCGCATTGTCATGCATTAATTCAAATTGGGAACCAGTTTCTTAGGCAAAGGGTAAAACAATAGGTTCGAGAATAATATCGCGGTAGTCGTTTGCATTTAGAAACCGTTCCAGATAAATGAGATTGCTTTTTCCATCAAGAGAGATGCCACCTCGTGTCATTATACTACTGCATTGCTGTCTATGAAACTCCTGCACGGCAACCAATCATTCAGCATTGCCAGATCGTCTCCAAATTCTTATCCGTCTCGTATTTGGTGTAAATCCACATCGAGACTCATCTGTGAACAAAGTAGAGGGTCATTTATGTCTAATCCAATTTGCGTTTTCTTGTGCCCTCTGAAGTCGATGAGCGCGATTTCCTGTGGATAACACACACACTCTCACAGGTCTACGTGCATCTAAATCTACTTCATTCAGTTTATTTCTAATAGTTTGGCAACTCAAAAACAGTTGATGGGTCTCTTGCAGTCTCCTTTGTAATTGTGATGCAGTTATAGTAAGATCTTCCAAATGCTGTAATCTAAGAAAACTGTCTTCAATCTGGTTGGTTATCCTTGTATGGCCTGTATGACGTTCAGCAACGTCACCAGTTTCATGAAACCTTAAACACACACAATTAATGACATTACTGTTCTTGTAGAGAGCCTCAGCAACGTCTCTTTGATTTCTGGAAGGTCAAAGCATCCCGATAGCATGCCACTGGATTTTGCTATTTAAATTATGTCTCTCCATTATTAGTAATTGTAAAACTAAATAAAAATCCAAATAGACATCGAAAATCAAGTACCAATAAAGAAATATTACTTCTTATCTTATAGGCAAAAACGCATTCTGAAGTTTTGTTTTATTTTTTATACACATTATTTTCAGCATTACCATCTAAGTTGGTAAAATAGTCGAAAAAACAACAAAAAATATTAAAATCATAAATTTATTTTTGTATTTGCAGCTAATATTGATTTAAAAGCTGTTAATATGGGTGTCCCCTAGATTATTTTGATGTGTATATATGACTATATACTGTTTAATGGGAAAGTTATGCAAACAAAGTTAAAATAATATCTCGTGGTTTAAAAAATAACCTCCTTCGTCGAATAAGGCGCGATGATCTAAAAAAACAAAAGTTTTAAATAGAGTACACGTCAAGTGTTAGTGTCATGCAACTGTTAGTATATTTTTCACAACAGCATAAAATTAACGTGTTTGGAAAAATGACGCATATTATATGAATAAAAATAATAATTCGACCTCCCATTAAACATTATACAGGAGAACAGCAACTTTGTTGTCTAAAACTTGTGACTTATTTTCAACTTACTTTTGGCCTATCAATCCAAAAATAACTGCAGATTTTCTCGATCACGTCAACGTTTTAAGATATCAGATACCCCAAAAGTAATATAAATTGTGCATATAAAGCAAAATAAAATAAGGACTTGCCAAACATACTTTACTTAGTCCTAAGCCTTTCTACCTTTGATGTGTAAGGCTGATAGAGTTGAGTTTGGCACTGTGGTCTCCATGCTTTTGATATTGTGTTAGGTTTCTTGCACTTTCCAATGTCAATCCTTTCTTCTCAACTTCTTTCCTGATTTCGTCTACCCACATAACTCTTGGTCTTCCTCTTTTGTTTTTCCCCGGCACTCTCGTTTCGAACACTAGTTTTGATAGTCTCTCGTTCGACATTCTACACACGTGCCCGAACCATCTAAGTTATCCCTCTACTAGTTTTTCATTGGCTGGTTCTGGTTTTAGGTTTTGTCTGATTGTTTCTGTTTGCTATTTTCCCCAGGAACCTCATTTCCATAGCATTGACTCTGGATTTTTTCTCCCCGTCAATGTCCATGTCTTGCTGCTATACATGATTGTTGATCTAACTACTGATCTAACGATTGCTGTGTTTACTTTCTCCAGTATCTCTTTTTCCCCAAAAATGTTGTTTTCATAGTGATAAAAAAGCTTCTTGTTCGTCTCATTCCCTCGTTTATTTCAATGTCTTGTTTACCATTTGATTTAATTATTACTCCCAGATATTTAAAATATTCCACTTGAACCAGTTGTTTCCTGTCTAATTTTATTGCGTGTGTCTTCCTCGTATTTGAAATTATCATTGTTTTTGTTTCCTCTGTATTAATTTTCATATTTATGTTTGATAGTTCTTCTCATTAGATTTCAAGATTGTTCTGTGAGTCTTCTCTGTTTTCTGCTATCAATACCATGTCGTCTGCAAATAGTATCTCCGATAGTTGAGTCTGTTTCATTTGCTAGTATCCTAATGTTAGTTTTGTCATTCTTCTCTTGGCTTTCTTTATTGCCTCTTCCAGTACCACTGAGAATAGCAGGGGACTCAACACGCATCCCAGTTTAACGCCTTGACTTGTAGTAAATTTTCTGGATTCCTCGTTATTGGTTTTTACTATATTTGTATTATTTTTGGACATATCCTTTATTACTTTTATTATGTGTCTGTCGACTCCCCTTTCTATTAGTGTCTTCCATACGTCCTTTCTTCGGATTCTGTCAAACGCCTTTTCCAGGTTGATGAAGCATATATGTATCTCTCTATTCTTATTGATAACCTTCTCACTTACTTGTCTTATTGTGAATATTAGGTCTTGTTTGCTTCTGTCCTTCCTGAATCCACACTGTGTATCTTCCATAGTTATTTCTATTTGGGTTTTTATTCTTGTCTCTATTTTTCTTGTGATTGCCTTTATAGGGATACTTGTTATGGTGATACCTCGGTAATTATTATCAAACATATTGTTTAAAAAAGCATTTACTCCAAGTTAAATTCTGTTCATCAAATAATTTTAATTAAAGAACGGCAATTACTTATTAAAACATAAATTTTTGGTTATAGATTTTTCTGCAGTGTTAAACCTGTGGCAGTCTAATGGTCTAATTCTTGAATGCTCCAACAATAAACAGCTATGTACATCCCATCTTCCTTAACACCGTGCCTCCATGACTGTTAAATTTTGGTGGAAGCGCTCACCAAAATTTTCCAAAATCTTGGTGCAGGAACCAAAATCTCAGTCGCATTAATAAATTGCACCCTAAAGTCCAGGGAAGAAATCGATTAATCCATATTTGGGGTCATATTAGTGCTTTTAAAATGTAATTGAATCTATTATCTAAACAACCGGACAAGAAAGACGTAAAAGCGTAAAATGTTTTCATGACGAGTTTGAACGAAATTTTTAAGACTTCAAAGTTATCGAACTGGGCCTGGACATTTTCAGCATGCTGTATAATGTGAACTGTAAATTCATAAAACCAGAATTGCAGATCTAGAAAAAATATTTCAAGAGTGATCCTTCTTATATGTATAAGCAATGAGAAAAGTTAAATTATACCTGTGGCAAATCCTTCTACTTTTTGCAATAGTATTTTGGCCGTTTGATTTGTTGTTGTTCAATCAAAGGAAGATGATAAGGAGACAAAAAACAGAAATGAATGAATTTGTACGGATAGATAACATTACGGAGACACAATGGACTGGGCATTTCACGAGATTATATGGAGAAGGAGAAGAAGAGAACAGAGAAATAAACAATAATGAAACCCACGATAGAATACTAATACCAAAAGAAGAGCTACAAGAACGAATAAAAAAATTAAAAAATACAAAAGCACCTTGTCCTGATAAGATAAATAATGAACTGCTAAAATATGGAGGAGGAACACTACTCAAATGGTTGCTAAAATTATTTGTCGATATAATAAATACCGGAGTACTACCCAGCGGAATAGAAGGAAAGTCTCCTGCTACCGATACTCAAAAAGGGAGACTCGAAAAATCCTGAAAATTATAGAGGCATTAGTCTGATAAACAGTACATTAAAATTGTTGACGGCAGTCATAAAAGATAAAATCGAGGAAAAAGCGAACATGGCAGATGAACAACAAGGCTTCCGGAAGAACTGCAGCACAGTAGATGCAATTTTTATTATCAGGAAAATAGTAGAAAAGTCTATTGAATATGGAAAACCAGCATACATGTGCTTTGTAGATTTAAAAAGTGCTTTTGACACGGTGAGGCGAAATGATATCTTAAATTTATTACAAGCTGAACAAATAGACCACCAGATAATAAGGCTAATTAATGAAATTAACAAGAACAACAAGACCAAAGTTATAATGTCAACAGGAGAAACAGAACGCATAGAACTAAAAGGAGGAATCCGCCAAGGAGACTCGCTCAGCCCATTGTTATTCAATATTGTGATGAATCAAATAATTCACGAAGTAAGAAAACGACATGGATTCGTTTAACGATATAAAATCACGATATTATGCTATGCCGATGATGCAGTATTAATTGCTGATAACGAGGATGACCTACAAAGGCAGCTCCATAATTTCATTATTACAGTAAATAAACTTAATATGAGAATATCAGTAGAAAAAACTAAATGTATAGTGATAAGTAAAGAGCCGCGTAGATGCAAGTTAGAAATAGACGGCAAAATTGTAGAACAAGTAATGAAATTCAACAGAACACAAGCAACAAAAGCGGCAAGAGTAAGTGGTTGCCTCCGAGAAACCATATGGAGAAACAAATATCTGACCACGGAAAGCAAAATAAAAATATACAAGACAACAGTAAGACCTATCCTAACATATGCAGCGGAGACAAGGACCGATACAAGAAAGACGAAACAACAAATCAACAATATCGAAATGAAAGTATTAAGATCAATAGCGGGCATATCATTAAGAGACAGACAAAGCAACAGAAGTATACGAGAACGATGCAAAATTCAAAATATTAACAGGTGGATAAAAACAAGAAAGAAAAACTGGAACGAACATGTAAACCGAATGGAACCAGATAGATTAGCGAACATCTGTAAAAACAACAAGTTTTATAGCAGAAGACCCTTTGGAAGACCGCCGAAAAGGTGGAAAGACAATGTACAGTCAACAACAACTGAAACAGAATAAGAGGCAGACAAACAGGAGTAATCCCAGTCGCGTGAAGAAGAAGAAGAAGAAGAAGAAGAAGAAGAAGAAGAAGAAGAAGAAGAAGAAGAAGAAGAAGAAGAAGAAGAAGATAATCAAAGCAGCATAAGTATGGATATAACCAGTCATGAATTTTATGTTTCAGCTAGATCTACTCCGTAATATTACATCAATGAATCACCCTCTATGTAAGTACACCGAGACCAGGGCTGCTTTATCCATTAGGCAATATAGGCAGTTGCCTAGGGCGGCAAATTATGAGAGGGCGGCAAAAATACCGTCCAAAAAAATATTTGTATATAAAAATTAAAATCGAATAACATTTAAGTACATCGTACATCCATCAATGGAATATAAGTGGGCATTCATTTCTAGAAAGCAAATTGTATTTTCTTAACACTATTCATTCAAAAAGGACAGAAGTCGTAAAGGCTATAGCGGGATAAGATGGTAAAATCTGCACTCGGCTGGATTCTTAGTTGGGGTTGGGCAATCGAAAGTACATAATTCAAAAACCCCCTAACCAAATTTTTAGCTCCCTATGTGACCCCAGGTGTCCCCTATCGAAAAAAATGTGTTTTTTCGAAAAACATTTTTTTGGAGCGATCTTTTGCTTTAAAAAATGTGAAAAAAATTGTGAATGTACATTATTATACCCTAAATCCCACTGATTTTTTTCAGATTTTTTGGATCAAAATTGAAGCCAGAAAAAAATTTTGAAGTTTCAAAAAAATTTTTAGGTTATGTAGGTAATTTTTGGCTAGCTCCGACAAAATTTTTTTTAGTGTATTTTTTTCCGTTCTTTTGAATGGCAGGGATAGTTTTGCCATTTTCTCGCCGGAAATTACTCAAAATTCGAAAAAACCCATTTTTTTGGTTACCCCCCTCATATTTTTAGTGTTTACTGAGCGATCTTTTCTTTAAAAAATCTGAAAAAAAATTATGAACATACATTGATGCCCAAAAATATACTATTTTTTTTTCAGATTTTTTGGATCAAAATTGAAAAATTTTGAATTTTTCAAAAAATTTTTAGGTTATGTAGGTAATTTTTGGCGAGCGCCGACATAATTTTTTTTAGTGTATTTTTTTCCGTTCTTTTGAATGGCTGGGATAGTTTTGCCATTTTCTCGCCGGAAATTGCTCAAAATTCGAAAAACCCACTTTTTAGTTCCCCCCTCATATTTTAGTGTTTACTGACCGATCTTTCCTTTAAAAAATCTGAAAAAAATTATGAACATACATTGATGCCCAAAAACATACTTTTTTTCAGATTTTTTGGATCAAAATTGAGGCCAGAAAAAATTATTGAATTTTTCAAAAAAATTTTAGGGTATGTAGGTAATTTTTGGCTAGCTCCGATATAATTTTTTTTAGTGTATTTTTTTTTCCTTCTTTTGAATGGCTTGGATAGTTTTGCCATTTTCTCGCCGGAAATTGCTCAAAATTCGAAAAAACCCATTTTTTGGTTTTCCCCCCTCATATTTTTATTGTTTACTGAGCGATATTTTCTTAAAATAATCTGAAAAAATTATGAACATACATTGTTATGCCCAAAAATATACTGATTTTTTTTTAGATTTTTTGGATTAAAATTTTATTCAGGGAAATTTTTTTGGATTTTTCAAAAAAAATCGTTTATGTAAGCCATTTTTGACAGACTTCGAAATAATTTGTGTATTTTTTTTTTTTTTCGTTCTTTTGAATAACTGGGTTAGATTTGCCATTTTCTCTCCGGGACTTCCTCACAATTCGAAAAGAGCCATTTCTTTGTGTCCCCCTATGTGTACACATAAACTCAATTGCATGTCAATAAATAACGATTTTTGATGTCAATAAATAACGATTTTCCGTTATTTTAAATAGCGTGATCAGGTTTTTTGAGAAGAGAAGGTAGCCATTCTGAGAAGAGAATATGCATAAAATACGACAACTCCCTTTGTTGATATTTTTCCTATGTTTTTAGTAGACAACCTTAACCCTTAACTATAGGTACATGGCTACCTTAATTACATTATGTATAGATCAATTCATAGATATTTCTTCGTCTTAGTTGTGTTTTCCGATTTCTCAATTGAAATTACCATATTAATATTACCTTTTGCGTATTTATTAATTAAGTTAAGGTAATTGAAAGTTAATTTTTTGATACGCTAGAGTACCTACTTTAAAAAATATATCAATATTAAAAATATTTAAATATATATAGATATTATTAATGTTATTAATAAGTAATTATAAGTAATTAATAAGTAATAAGTAATTGTTAAAAACGTTTTCACAGCATGAAATATGCCATACAGTTATAGGCAAACGTTTATTTTCAACTTTATTTGATTTATTAATTTTACTTTTCAAAGGTGTAAAGTAAATAAAATTATTCGTTAAAAGTTACATTTTAAATAAGCAATCACGTTTGCACCGTAATCAAGTTATTTCCATAAATGTAGCTTACTAAATAAGTATGTGAATATCTACATATTTATATTTTCAATCCATGATATACATAGATAGAATAATAATACAATAATACTATAGGTAAGCATAAGCCTATTCGTGCTCGATTTTCAACGTGCTGCGCACTGTGCCGGCGAGAAAATGGCAAAACTATCCCAGCCATTCAAAAGAACGGAAAAATATACACTAAAAAAAATTATGTCGGACCTAGCCAAAAATTACCTACATAACCTAAAAATTTTTTGAAAAATTCAAAATTTTTCAATTTTGATCCAAAAATCTGAAAAAAACCAGTATATTTTTGGGCATCAATGTATGTTCATAATTTTTTTCAGATTTTTTAAAGGAAAGATAAGTCAGTAAACACTAAAAATATGAGGGGGGAACCAAAAAATGGGTTTTTTCGAATTTTGAGCAATTTCCGGCGAGAAAATGGCAAAACTATCCCAGCCATTCAAAAGAACGGAAAAAATACACTAAAAAAATTATGTCGGCGCTCGCCAAAAATTACCTACATAACCTAAATTTTTTTTGAAAAATTCAAAATTTTTCAATTTTGATCCAAAAAATCTGAAAAAAAATAGTATATTTTTGGGCATCAATGTATGTTCATAATTTTTTTCAGATTTTTTAAAGAAAAGATCGCTCAGTAAACACTAAAAATATGAGGGGGGTAACCAAAAAAATGGGTTTTTTTTCGAATTTTGAGTAATTTCCGGCGAGAAAATGGCAAAACTATCCCTGCCATTCAAAAGAACGGAAAAAATACACTAAAAAAAATTATGTCGGAGGTAGCCAAAAATTACCTACATAACCTAAAAATTTTTTGAGAAATTCAATAATTTTTTCTAGCCTCAATTTTGATCCAAAAAATCTGATAAAAAAACAGTATGTTTTTGGCCATAAATGTATGTTCATAATTTTTTTCAGATTTTTTAAAGAACAGATCGCTCAGTAAACACTAAAAATATGAGGGGGGAACCAAAAAAATGGGTTTTTTCGAATTGTGAGCAATTTCCGGCGAGAAAATGGCAAAACTATCCCAGCCATTCAAAAGAACGGAAAAATATACACTAAAAAAAATTATGTCGGACCTAGCCAAAAATTACCTACGTAACTTAAATTTTTTTTGAAAAATTCAAAATTTTTCAATTTTGATCCAAAAATCTGAAAAAAACCAGTATATTTTTGGGCATCAATGTATGTTCATAATTTTTTTCAGATTTTTTAAAGGAAAGATCGGTCAGTAAACACTAAAAATATGAGGGGGGAACCAAAAAATGGGTTTTTTTCGAATTTTGAGCAATTTCCGGCGAGAAAATGGCAAAACAGTCCCAGCCATTCAAAAGAACGGAAAAAATACACTAAAAAATTATGTCGGCGCTCGCCAAAAATTACCTACATAACCTAAATTTTTTTTGAAAAATTCAAAATTTTTCAATTTTGATCCAAAAAATCTGAAAAAAAATAGTATATTTTTGGGCATCAATGTATGTTCATAATTTTTTTCAGATTTTTTAAAGAAAAGATCGCTCAGTAAACACTAAAAATATGAGGGGGGTAACCAAAAAAATGGGTTTTTTCGAATTTTGAGTAATTTCCGGCGAGAAAATGGCAAAACTATCCCTGCCATTCAAAAGAACGGAAAAAAATACACTAAAAAAAATTATGTCGGAGGTAGCCAAAAATTACCTACATAACCTAAAATTTTTTTGATAAATTCAATAATTTTTTCTAGCCTCAATTTTGATCCAAACAATCTGATAAAAAAACAGTATGTTTTTGGCCATAAATGTATGTTCATAATTTTTTTCAGATTTTTTAAAGAACAGATCGCTCAGTAAACACTAAAAATATGAGGGGGGAACCAAAAAAATGGGTTTTTTCGAATTTTGAGCAATTTCCGGCGAGAAAATGGCAAAACTATCCCAGCCATTCAAAAGAACGGAAAAATATACACTAAAAAAAATTATGTCGGACCTAGCCAAAAATTACCTACATAACCTAAAAATTTTTTGAAAAATTCAAAATTTTTCAATTTTGATCCAAAAAATCTGAAAAAAAAACCAGTATATTTTTGGGCATCAATGTATGTTCATAATTTTTTTCAGATTTTTTAAAGGAAAGATCGGTTAGTAAACACTAAAAATATGAGGGGGTAACCAAAAAATGGGTTTTTTCGAATTTTGAGCAATTTCCGGCGAGAAAATGGCAAAACTATCCCAGCCATTCAAAAGAACGGAAAAAAATACACTAAAAAAAATTATGTCGGCGCTCGCCAAAAACTACCTACATAACCTAAATTTTTTTTGAAAAATTCAAAATTTTTCAATTTTGATCCAAAAAATCTAAAAAAAAAATTAGTCTATTTTTGGGCCTCAATGTATGTTCATAATTTTTTTCAGATTTTTTAAAGAAAAGATCGCTCAGTAAACACTAAAAATATGAGGGGGGTAACCAAAAAAATGGGTTTTTTTCGAATTTTGAGTAATTTCCGGCGAGAAAATGGCAAAACTATCCCTGCCATTCAAAATAACGGATAAAAATACACTAAAAAAAATTTTGTCGGAGCTAGCCAAAAATTACCTACATAACCAAAAATTTTTTTGAAAACTTCAAAAAATTTTTCTGGCGTCAATTTTGATCCAAAAAATCTGAAAATAATCAGTGGGATTTAGGGTATAATAATGTATATTCACAATTTTTTTCACATTTTTTAAAGCAAAAGATCGCTCCAAAAAAATGTTTTTCGAAAAAACACATTTTTTTCGATAGGGGACACCTGGGGTCATATAGGGAGCTAAAAATTTGGTTAGGGGGTTTTTGAATTATGTACTTTCGATTGCCCAACCCCAACTAAGAATCCAGCCGAGTGCAGATTTTACCATCTTATCCCGCTATAGCCTTTAGGGATTATTGGGCAGTCGGCAGCACCGCAAAGGCGGCGGGCGCACTGTTCTATAATTTTTTTTTAAACTGAATCCTTTTGGGTTATTCGTGGTTGACAATTTGCTATTTTCATTGAGAATACCTTAAAGATTGTGCATCTAACGAAAACAACATATAAAATATTTTTGTAGCTTATGAAAAATCAAAGAGATTCGTTCCTTCATAAGTCTTCTAGTGATAACATAAAAAGAGATATGGTAGGTGAAAAGAAATTTTTTTTGTGGATGCGAAAATGGGTGTGTTCAACTTAATAACAGAGAAATGGTCGATTTTAAGGGTATAATGCTATCAATATCTTTTGTAAGTACTGCCTGAAAATACCTTTAAAACGACCGCACTGTTAAATTTCGATTACATTCCAACTAAGCGAGATATGGGGCAACAAAAAAGGATGACTAATTTATTTTAAGATAAAATGCGAAGTATGTATATTTTAACCCCTCATCCACCAGATTTAAATGTATCGTTTTGCTTCTATAATACCTTTTATTATAGTGTTATTTCTATGTTCAACAAGTTGGACGGGTTTAAAATGTATGATTTTTGAAAAAAAAATAAGATCAAATTATGGAGAGCATTTTTAATTTTTTCTTCCTTTTTCTCCATGTAACTCGAAAATGATAATGAGATACAGTAATGAAAGAAAGATAAACTTGTTATTTAAAAGAAAACCTACATTTTTGTAAGGTATTTTTTTACGTATCTCTTATCACTTTCGAATTACATGGGGAAAAGAAGATTTTTAAGAAAATTTAAAAATGCGCTCTATAATTTGATCTTATTCTTAAAAAAAACTATTCATTTTAAACCCGTCCAACTTTTTGAATATAGAAATAACACTCTAAATAGTAGAAGGTATTCTAGAAGAAAAACGATGCATTTAAATTCTGGTGGAGAAGGGGTTAACTATACTTCTCATTTTTCCTTAAAATACATTAGTTATAAGTTTTTTGCACCATATCTCGCTTAGTTTGAATGTAACCGACATTTAACCAGTTCTCGTTTTAAAGGTCTTTTCAAGTACTATAAAAGGTATTCGTAGCATTATACCCCTAAAATCGACAGTTCTCTGTTATTTTAAGTTCAATACACCGATTTGAGCACGAACCAAAAAAAAAATCTTTTTTCACCTACCATCTCTTTTTTTTTATTAAAACTAGAAGATTTATGAAAAAAAGAATCGCTCTGATTTTTCATAAAATACAAAAATGTTTTATATAGTTTTTTTCGTCAGATGCACAATTTTTATGGTATTCCCAAAAACAGTCTCCGAAAAGTGACATTTTTCAATGAAAATGGCAAATTTTTAACCACGAATAACTCAAAAAGTATTGAGTTTTCAGTAGTAATTGCACAAGAGCTCTAAAATTATCGAATTTTTCCCGAGTGACACTTTGACAGTTTTAATTTCACGTCCCGAAGTAGAGTGAAATTATGTCAAAGTCTCACGAGGGCAAAAATTCGATAATAATTTTAGAGATCGAGTGCAATTTGCTGCGATTATTTCATGAATAAAACTGTTTTACCAAAATTTTATTTTAATTTATTTATGTAAGTACAAATGAGTACAATTAAACACACAGTTGTTATAAATATTTGACGATTGAAAGTCATCACTTTTATAATTTTTAAAATTATTAATGTAACTGAATGTATTTTTTCGTAGAAACGGAGGGCATCTGACGTAATATACTTGACGACAGGCTATTATCAAAAATTATCACTTTAATTTTTATTTCTGTAGCTTTCTACAGAAAATTTATACAAAAAAATTTATAAAACAGTTATTGCTTAGAATTAGGTTCTCTGGCCACTTCCAGTGTTAGTTTGATAAAAACATTTCCACCTCCGAGAACGGGTGGGAACCACCCCTAAGTTAAAAGCGTCATAGGATATAGCGTAGACTTTATTTTTTGTGCTATTCCCTCCTTACAGTGAAAATATCAAGTAAATTGATGCAGTAGGATGGAATTCGGAGCCAAATACCCTCACTGACTGCACTAATAGACTGCACCTTCATCATTCATACATGGATGCATTCACTTAAAGGTTCATTTAGATACCACAATAAAATCACTAATCACCAATAGTTGACATATTTAAATATAAAGAAGAGGGGATTTTAAGATATTTTCCCTAATTTTGATATTGCTTTGCGCATTTATTTGTGCCTCCCAGTTGCCAACTAACGTGTCCTGAAATGACCTGAAAATCATTTTCGAAAATGTCAAGAATTTAAAATATTCTTGAAAATAATTTGCGATCAAGTATGGCGCAAGAACGTCTTAACAATTTGTCGATTTTGTCCATAGAAAGTGGCGTAACAAAGATGATTTTTCCAAAGAAAAATCAAGAAAGAAATCTGATGTGATCGAACTGGAATGACAATTTTTATGATTCTTATTTAAATAAATAAATCTGCTTGCAATTTTTTTTTCGCAAAAATGGTAGGTACATGCTTGAAGGGCGGCTACTAGAAAATTGCCTAGGGCGTTAATTGACCTAAACGCGGCCCTGGCCGAGACTCTTAAAACGGTCTTAAAGCAATGGTAGCGATAAGAAATATATTACATATCGTTAGCAATATATAACATATTTCATAATATACGACGCTACTGAAGCGTGTGATAATCATACCGTTTATGTCTAACTGTAAAATTTATAAACGAAAGTTATAGTTTCAAAATGTGGATACAAAGGAAAAGCGATAGGAAGAAGCTCACTCTTTAGGAGAAATATTGCCTCTCGTGAAATTCAAGGTCAGCTTCTCAGGCATTCTCCAGCTTAACCTTATTATGATGGAAAGTAGTTTGATTTAGAAAACAAGAACGTAAATAATTTTATTAATCGGGTTTGTGTCCTCGAGAAGTTTCCACGTGATTTTATTGTAGCCCTATATCATATTCTTGGATCATAAAAGGAAGTTTTTCCATAAGACTTTTCAGAAACTTGTAAATATTAGTCCAGGCGGGATCCGTTTCTATAGGAGTTTATTTTTGTTCCTGGAGTCGCTTCAAGATGTATCTTGTATCAGTAACAGCGATATACACCAGTCGCAAACCTTGTGCTTAATTTTTTTTTAAGAAAAACTGAAAAAAAAAAGTGGAAAGTTATAGTCTAGACGCCAGAGGGGTCACTGTGTCCTTTTCAATTCTGATGGAAAAACTCAACGATTTATTATGAATTTTTGGTTGCTGATTACGAATTTCGAGGGTGGATTTCGATCCGAGTGGTCAAAATTTGTTATAAACAATTTACTTTTTTATAAGGCTCTGGCTCATAAACTAAAAGAGATAAAAAAATGTTTTTTCTACAACCGTGTTAAAAATGCAATTTTTAGCACTTCATACGAGCGTTAAAAATGCTACTTTGTAATGTAATGTCAAAAAAATATAAAAATGAAATGTCAGTCAAGTTCAAGTAAAAGTTTTTGTAGATATTGTCCTGTAATTACGTTTGTAGAAAAAATATTGTATGATATGCGTGTTAAAAAGTATATTTTTAAGGTACTCATGTGAATTGCAGAACTCGCTATCGCTCATTCTGCAAACTTTCACATGCGTGCCTTAAACGTGTACTTTTAACACTTATATCATAAATAACTATTAAATAGAATTTGTTCCTTAATAAAAAACGAAGAAAAAAACGTTTACTAAACTTAAATCCAATAATTAGAACTCACGATATTGTAAAATTAGTGCACAATGCAAATTGCAAAATAAATATTTTTCGAAGCTTTATCGATCGTAACTCGACTTCTGCGCATGTAAATTAGCCTTAGAAGGTCTCATTTTAAAGAATGATTAACAGGCTTCTAAACAAATTGTGTTAAATTACTATATCTTTATTTTAAAAGTTATATCCGTTTGAAGTTGTAATTTTCTTAAAAAAATTGTACATTAATTTTTTTTATGAGGTTTTCGAGCAAATTTGGGCTATAAACATTTATACTTTATTATAAATATAATTTATTTATACTTTAATTAACAATAATGATGGAAGAACTCTAAAGGAACAATTTGAGCTCATGAAAATATTTGTAAATTTTTGGCCATGATATCGATATTTTCATGGCGCTCTGAGGCGCAAGATCGGCTCACAGTCAAGTAAGTGACGGAATTCGTAGCCAAAATATCGATATCTTAGCCAAAAATAAACTTACAAACATTTTCGTAACCTCAGAATGTTCCTTTTGAGTTCTTCTATCATTATCGTTAATTAAAGTCTAAACATTTATAGATCAAATTTGCTTGAAACCCTTATAAACAAATTAATGTACAATTTTTTTAAGAAAATTATATCTTCAAACGGGTATAACTTTAAAAGAAATTAAGATAAAATAATTTAACAAACTTCGTTTGAAAGCCTATTAATTATGATTTAAAATGAGATCTTCTAATACTCATTTTCGTGCGTAGTTGCCGAGTTACGATGGATAAAGTTTCGAAAAATACTTATATTGCAATTTTCAATTTGCATTGTGCACTAATTTTACAATATCTTGAGTTCTAATTGTTAGATTTAAATATAGTAAACGTTTTTTTCTTCTATTTTTATTAAGGAACAAATTTTATTTAAAACACTTTTTTATCTCTTTTAGTTTATGAGCTAGAGCCTTATAATAATTGTTTGACCACTCGAATCGAAATCCACCCTCGAAATTCGTAATCAGCAGCCAAAAATTCATAAGAAACCGTTAAGTTTGTCCATCAGAATTGAAAAGGACACGGTGACACCTCTATTTGGCGCCTAGACTATTATATAAATATATAACTATATTGCCGACATTTCGAGAGATATAGGTATAGAGTGTACAGTAGAAAACTGCCAACATCCGACTACTACAGTACAGTAGTGATAAAACTGCCAAACAAAGATGTTGTTTGGTCAAAGTCTTGATTTGCTCTTAATCGTTGACGGATGTATTGAGACGCAACAGAGATGTTGCCTCGACTTCATTTTACTTCACACTCCATCCTTGAAGGAAGAGATATGGCTTCGTTCACTCCTTAAATTACACTATATCATTGACGGATGTATTGAGACGCAACAAAGATGTTGCATCGACTTCGTCTTGAAACAAACACACTTTATCCTTGACGACAACCGAGTTGTTGTATCGACCTATCGTCTAAACTCACATTGTATCTTTGACGGCTTTGTTAAGGTGCAACAGACTGTTGCATAGACCTCGTCTTGAGTCACACTTAATCCTTGACGGATTGTTGATAAAGGGATGTGGTTTCCTCCACGCCTTGACTTACACTTTTAGATGGCGTAGAATCCTTGACGGATTCGTTGAGGTGCAACAAGTATGTTGCATCTACCTAGTCTGAATTTACTCTTCTGAGTGGAGTACGGCAACAGATCAAAGGTGCAACCGGGATGTTGCATCGACTTTATCTAAACTCACACTCTATCCTTGAGGGATTTGTTGAGATGTAACAAAGTGTTGGAGCGATTTCGTCTTGAGTCACACTTTTGAGTGAAGTACGGCAACAAACTGTAAAATTTATAAAAAAAATTATAGTTTTAAAATGTACATACAAAGGAGAAGCGACAGGAAGAAATTCACTCTTTAGGAGAAATATTGCCTCTCGTGAAATTCAAGGTTAGATTCTCAGGTATTCTCCAACGTTGGTTAGTTAGAAGAGCCTAGAGCCTAGATCTATGCCTAGGGCCTGGGGTATGCAGAAATTAAGTTTAAAGTCCCTCCTTTAAAATTTTCTGTAAAATGAGATATGAGGTTTTCATTCAAAACCATTGACATTTGGCTTGATTTTGTGTATATTGGTGAGACTAGTAAAAATCTATCTTGCCATTTCATATCTAACAGAAGTGATTGTAGACTTTTTAAACCTTCATGTGTCTTAGCAGAACACGTTACTCAAAATAACCACATTATTAATTTTCATGTTCCAAACATATTGGATACAGATAAAAACAAACATAAACGTACTTTTCTTGAGATGGTGCATAAGTTTAAGCTTAAGTTCTAGCACAACGAACAAAAAGTGGGAAATTGATAGTCTCAGTTAAAGTCTACAATTATTATATTCTTTCTTTGAAAGAATAGGGATTTACGGTTCATGAGATTCTTTCATACGCTTTGAGTTGCAGTTAGTATGGTTAGTCTATGACCTACGTTGACGTAAAGTTTTTTTGCGGTATCACGTACCGCACGTTAGTGTTTACATTTCTATAGTTAAAAGCGGTCCAGTGCATTCTTTAGCTATTAATATGTCAGCAAATCCATCGAGTTGTTCTACTTTCAACTGCTTTTAACATTCAACATTTTAGTATTTTTTAGTTATCAATAGTGTGTAATTTTTTAATTTTAATCCCTAGTTGATCTAAAAAACAAATACACTGATACAACAATGCAAATTCATATTGAAAACTACGGAGAATAGGCAACGGTATGACATACCACATGTCAGAGTCTTCTCCGGAAACATCCATGCCAGTAGTTAAGGGTTAAGACAAAAACCTTCTTATTGTTGATTTTCACATTTTTTTAATCCTTGTATGTATCCTTAAAACCGTAGTTACATTTTATCTTTAAGTCAACCATGTGTTCTGATATAAGAATTCTTGAAAAATGAATCTTACATAAAATTATTTTAACATGTAACTAATTATTTATTAATGTTCTATTGTAACCGTTGTGTTGGGTAATGTGTCAATATTTCAGCTTATTTATTATGTACCACAGCTTCATGCTTTGTTTTTTTTTGACGTAAAATGTAGGGTTATGTTATGCTTAAGGGGTTGAAAAAAATAAAAAAGAGAAACTCCATTTGTTGATCTTTTTTCCAAGTTATTGTTACTTTTAAACAATAAACAATAAATTTACGAACGGACGTACTGAAATATTATGACGTCTCTTGATTTCGTTTTACAGCGAATTCTTTGTATATATTAGTTACTCCTAATTAGTTTTACTATATAGTTTTACTACTACTATATTAGTTTTACTCCTAATGAGTATCGGGACCAAGTTTTCGTTGGAATTTTGTCACGCTGAATAGGTAGGTAGTGAGGTGCTAATTTGAGACCTCTCCGTGTCTTCTTTTATTCAGCATTCGCTTGGTTGCAAGTAATAGAAACCACGAAGGTGTAACTAGAAACTTGATCTCATTATCGAGTTATTTTGTTGTGATGCGGTATTAGGAGGCTTGATTTGTTTCAGTTCGCTCAGAGATAGTCATTTATACACCCGCAATACAATCAAAACCAGAAAATTGGAATATCTCCGACATATTACACGTGGAGAGAGATAGAGCTTGCTCCAACTCATTATGCAGAGAAAGATTCATGAAAAAAGAAGCATAGGGAGACGCAGATTATATCGTGGCTGCACAACCTGAGAGAACGGTACGGATGTACATCAAACGAACTTTTCAGTGCATCCGTCTCCAAAGTCCGAATAGCTATGATGACTGCCGACTTCCGTCGCGGAGATGGCACTTGTAGAAGAAGAAGAAGAAGAAGAAGAAGAAGAAGAAGAAGAAGAAGAAGAAGATCTCTAATGAGAGTGAAACTAGTAGGGGCGTTTACGACGCTCTCTAAACCAACTGAAATATAGGACGTCTCTTGATTTCATTTTACAGCGAATTCTATTAAATTTTCAATTTAGAGCTAGTCAAATATGTAAACTTGAAAAACGAAACTTTTGCCTTGTATATTCTTTTATGAGCAATACCTCTAGAGTTATAGGCGAAAATGTGGGCGCAAAAAGCAAAAAATTTCGATTTTTTTTTATTATGCTAAATAAAAAATTAAGCACAAGGTTTGCGACCGGCGCATATCGTCATTATTGAAACAAGGTATAACCTGAAGTGATTTCAGCAAAAAATATCCATTACGTCTGCTTTTCTACCCATCCCACCTGGACTATATTGTGATATGGTAACAAAACCACAATTTTAATATAAAAACAATGCTGTAGTAACCTGAGAGTTTTATTACGGAAGAGAACTAAAGCAACTTTTGATCCTCAGTTCCACACTTTGGGAGTTTGCTCGTTACTTCGATACTCGTACGTGTCTAAATTGGCCTAATTTGATGTTGTGTTTCCAGAAGCAAGAACTTGTATCAAAAGGAGTTGAAAATAACTTTACTGTCTAACTAAAATATAGTTTTAATATAATATCATGGGAATCTAATAAGGGCAAGATTTTGCAGTGTTTTATATTTTTTTGCTATAAACTTTGTTTGAAACGAAAGTTGTAACTTTTTTCCCAATGGAGTTTCTGCTGGTGCAAGATAATTAAATTTCTGATGATAAGCATATTTCATTTTGGCTTATAATTTAGGTTTTTTAGTAAACATTTTTATGTTACAAATATTTTGATTATTGCTAAATCCTCGTGCAGTTTCGCAACTTTTCATAAAACATTAAATTAAATTTAGTTAAAAACTTTAACATCGAAGTAAAAATCTTCTGATTGTATAAATGTTTAATAAAAAATTAAATTAAAAATCCAAATGGATTACCAGTGGCGTACTGAGCATGGTTCCGCGGGTTCCGCGGAACCAGGGCCAGGGCCCCGCAGGGGCCAGCTTTAATGCGCTTTTTCTTCGTTTGTTTTTAATTTGATGGGGGCATTTTGAACTACACAAGTACACACATAGGAAATGTAACTGCTTAATAGATTTTAAATTTTGTGTAGGTACCTACTTATAAATAAAAACAAAGAATACCTATTCCTCAAAAACTTTGAAAACAAAATTTATTGAAATGCAGGGAACCCTGTTGTAAGGTTCCTTACACGTTTTACATGCTTTTCAAAGCCCATATTTCAGCATTTGTAAAAACTAACCGACAAGGCCTGCCTACAGGTGATAACTCAAACACTTGTATATTAGCAAGATTCATGAATAAGATGTAGGTAAACTACAAAGTTGTAAATATGCATTGCAAGTTTTATATGGTCATAAAAATAATCCCAATACAATAGGCTCGATACTCGTGTTTATAGAACCGTTATCATTCAGCCTGTACTTTTATATAGGTAGGTAATTCTTAAAAATTGAAATTAAATTCTAAATATAGAAAATAGTGGCAAGGATAACAAGACACTATATATAGACACTAATTAATTTTTAAGAAAATCTCATCGTTTGATAAAATATATCAACCCCACCGTTATCCAAGGTTTTTTAATATTTTTTAAGCGTTTTATCTCCCTAGAGGTTTGTATGTATGTAATTATTTAACTTATTTAAAAATGTATCATATTAGTCCTGTCGCCAGGGGGGGTACAACGGCCTCGTTAATTCAGATGAACTTACCCAAATTTTTTTTATGTATTTTGACCCGTAGAACACGAATTTTTTGGGTAACAGTTGATCCGGATGTCGATAAGATTGTTATAGACCAAGAACTTGAGGAATCAAATAACAGCGATTTTTGGCAAAACAAAACAATATTTTGTATTTTTTGGGTCATTTTAAGCAAAAAATATTTCTACAAGTTTTTTAGTAGGATGCACAGTTTTCGAGATAAACGCGGTTGAACTTTCAAAAAATCGAAAAACTGCAATTTTTAAACCCGAATAACTTTTGATTAAAAAATAAAATAGCAATTCTGCTTAGCGCCTTTGAAAGTTCAAGTCAAATTATGTCGGTTTTGATTATTTGCATTGCTAAAAATTTATTGTGTTATTGCTAAACAAAGCTACAAACAACTAGTGCGTGAGTGATGTTTCTATGATTTCTCATTTAAAATCGAACGAGTAGGTAGAATAGGTACTAGTGCAATCAAGACTATTTCTACGTTACATGCGTTAAAACGCATGTAAAAGCACGGGAAACCCTACGTGTTTATAGCTTTGTTAAACAATAAAAAAATAAATTTTTACCAATGCAAATAATCAAAACCGATATAATTTGACTTAAACTTTCAAATGCGGTAAGCAGACTTGCTATTTTATTTTTTAATCAAAAGTTATTCGGGTTCAAAAATTGCAATTTTTCGATTTTTTTAAAGTTCAACCGCGTTTATCTCGAAAACTGTGCATCCTACGAAAAAACTTGTAGAAATATTTTTTACTTAAAATGGCCCAAAAAATACAAAATATTGTTTTGTTTTGCCAAAAATCGCTGTTATTTGATTCCTCAAGTTCTTGGTCTATAACAATCTTATCGACATCCGGATCAACTGTTACCCAAAAAATTCGTGTTCTACGGGTCAAAATACATAAAAAAAACTTGAGTAAGTCCATCTGAATTAACGAGGCCGTTGTACCCCCCCTGGCGACAGGACTATATATTTAATTATGCAATTTGAGAATCTATTTTGTTGATATTTTATTCCAATGCTCATTTTTTAAAAGATGTGTTAGTTTTCCGATATTAAGGTTTTTAATTATGACTGGAATTTTGGATGTAGAAAATTTTTGAGTTTCATTTTTTATAAAAACGGCTGGCATAAATTGATCAATCATGTGAGTATGAAAAACGATAGGATAAATATTAATTTACTGTTTTAATTTTTAAAAAGTTTCTAACATTAAAAGTAAGTAAATTTCGAATGAAATATATGTTGGTATCTTTTTTTTTTTTTTTGGTTGGTAAAAAGTCGTGAAAATCACTTTCTAATTAGCATCCGAAATGATATTACCGCTTCACAAACTACTTTACTTATTGTTTATAAGATATGTAAGCTTCGTTGGTTCAAAGTGCCTATTTTTGAAAAGGCTGTAGTCAAATGGGCTTAAACGAGTCACTAATCACGAGTGTATGCAAAATTTGAACAGTCATATCTTATAACCAATTTTTCTCTTCAGGGAAACAAAAAGTTCAAAATATTCACAATAGCAAAACTTATATTTTTCTATACTAGTTGAGATTTTTGGTATCACCAGTAATTAATAATAAGTTATATTGAAAAAAAAATTTACAATTATAATTTTCTTTTTAATTTAAAACCAAATTGTTTTCAAAAATGAGCACTTTGAAGTGGTAAAACCTAGATCATATATAAGCAATACATAAGTTAAGTAACTTGTGAAGCGCTAACGATTAATTTCATTAGGGATGCTAATTAGGTGGTGATTTTTACGATTTGTTTACCAAAAAAAAGTGTTAAAAAACTTTATTTTAAGCGTTACATAGTTAATATTAATGCTAGAAACTAAATAAGGACAAAAATATAGCTTTTTTAAAAGACTAAAAAAGTTGTGATGACTTTTTCTCCAAAATTGATTCATTTTTGGTTATTTCACGTTGAAATATTCGATTTGAAATTTGACGAATAAGAACCTACACTCATAACCTACTGGGTTTAAACACTTCGTATATGCACCATATTTTTCACTTTTTTTATAAGCTATATTTTTACTAAGAATATTTTTTTCGATAACATAGGTTCTTACTTTTTGAGGTATTTGCGAAAAACCGTCTCAAAACGTGTTTTTGTTTTTTGAAAAATGAACATATTCACTCACAAAGAATTCGAAAAGTATTTACTTAGTTAAAAAAACTCTATAGAACTTAAAGGTTGCTTAGAATTAGTCAATTTATCCAATTCCGGACTTATTTTGAACGTATGTTTTCCACCCCAGAAGGGGTAAAACACACCTAGGGCAGACGCGCACATCGGCACAATAGTTATCACTTTTTTTGTTTGACATGTTAGCTATGTGTGTGCCAAATTTCATCTCAATCCGAGCAGTTCTTTAAAATTTACAGCAAAAACCGTGAGTAAATGGACTATAAATTAGCTTGAGTTTTTATGATATATATTTTATGATATATGATGATTTATATTTAATGTTTTGGGCGGGGGCCCGCATCCCGAATCCCAACTGGAATTAAGGCCCGCTGATCTATCAGTACGCCACTGTGGATTACAATAGTTCTTCATAAAGAACGTTTTTGCACGATTGATCATTTTTGACTGTTTACCGTGACAGATTTTACGTCAGTAGGTGACATTTACTAGCAACTCGACGGTAAGTAATCCAACTCGACGGTAAGTACTCCAACTCGACGGTAAGTAATTCACTTACCGTCGAGTTAAAAAATCTCTTAATTTTAATTTATTTTTTGAAAGAATAAAGAAAACTAAAGAATTATTTATTAATGTTGAAACTTATGGTACAATTTGTTAAATTATTTAATGAAATCCCACTCGTTTGGGCTGTGGTTTCACTTCTAACAGAAACTCCTGCAGAATCGCATACATTAGTAGTATCCAACATTTTTTCTCTTCAAATACGCGATCAAAGTTGAAAACTTGGAAATATCAATGCCATCATAAAGAAAAACGGTGGATTTAATCATTGAATATTCTGCCCAGAGGCTTCCAGGAGATTTCAACTGCATTTGTCTTTGAACGAAATATGCCAATAGAGTCTTTTCTTCGATTCTTAAATTCTTGCCTTCGCACCATTTTTTAAAACTTTGGTAGGTATTTTGATAACGGATTTTGGATTTTTCGGGAATAATTGCGGAACACCCTTCTTCCCAAGCCCGTTCAATTTCTTCAAATTCACTTTCGCTCATATTTTAATTTATAATAATCAAAATTGTACTTAAAATTATTGACAACTAAATAAAAACTCAATTCTCCATTGTTGTTATGCACCCTAGTTACTACCTAACAACCAAAGTATCTATCTTGATAAAATGAATGAAACTAGTCAATATGACGAAAATGTTTAATTTTATAATTTATAATGGTATCAATCGTGCAAAAAACGCTATAAGCATGTCGAACGTTAAGGGTAACCGATCTCAGACAATAATTGGAGTCGTCGCTCCGCTCCTCCTCCAAACAATTGTCTTCGATCAGTATAAAACCCTTACCGTTCTCCATACTTAATATACTATTTCGAACGTATCAGGCCGTATTCAGTGATCCTGAAAAGTTGGTAATTCCATTTAGTTAAAAAAACGGGGGAAATATTATGTCAAAAATATGAGATTTTGATGTTTATTGATAGGCGAGGAAATGATGCACTAAAATCGCCTAAAACCTCTTAGTTTTTTAAAGTAAGACGGATCGTTATGAAACCTTTTGCATTCGATTCGGAAAACCTTCAAAAAAATGTTTGACCACTTTACATGAGGGACAAATGAAAATTGCAGTTTTTTAGACGGAACATACATTTTCCAAAGTGCATCTCAAACTGTTCAAAAAATAAAAATTCACAACTCGGAAAATAATTATGGATAAGATTTCAATTTTCATACTTGGGGGTTTTTGAGATCGCTAAACAGGAATATCGGGTCCGCAAAGCTGTAAGAGGTACCTGGTGCCCGGTGTCCCGGTGTGCACGTTGTCTCCTGGAGGTTTATGGAAATTAATTATGAAAAGCATTGAAACTTATTATTTCGTGGTATTTGAGGTCACTAAACACGAATATTACTTCTGCGATGCTGTACGACGTACCTGGTGACCGGTATCTACGTCATATCCTGGTGTTTTATGAAAATTCGTCATGAAAATAGTTGAAATTTATTAACTCGGGGTTTTTGAGGTCAATGAACACGAATAGTGCATCGAAGATTCTATACGAGGTACGTTTCTTGGGAGGTGAGATTTTTCTAAAGACTTCTGGGAAGGTGACCCAGGCATGTTGGATTCAACTCTCTAGGTCTGTATATAATATAAATATGTATAATTAAAATCGATAAATTTACCCTATGAGAGGTGGTTTCCTGTTTCACTAGTGGGCCGTATAGGGGCCCACCCCCGTTCTCCGGGAAACCACCTTTCACCCTTTCGCTTTTCTATCTTTTAACTCTTTATGGGTCCCCTTTCCCCTCCCCTGCCATACATTCGCGCCCTATAGGCTGGGCATGTCATGCGATCCATTCTATATCCCTCTTCCTTACAGGTTAAGCAGTAGGAAGTGCTGTTACACTGCACCACTGTATGCCCGTTTTTAAAGCAATTGTACCAGCATGCTACTCTGCTGTCTCCTTTGCACTCATAGGTGTTGTGCCCATAATGGAGGCACTTGTAACACTTTATAGGCGTATGGCGTTCCATTACGGGTCATGACACTCAACCTATTATTATTCAGCTATACTTTCGTAGCTCTTCTTCTTTTGAGGGGCGCACGGTTATGGTCGCCAATTGTTCCCCATACTTATTTGTGCGTAACGCTTTTACATCTATTTCGTCCTCGAGGACACCGGTATAAGTTTTTATGTCGCTTTTTAAGGGTTCTTCGGTAATGCCAGGGTCTAATGTCGTGATGGTAAAATAATTTTCTTTTTCGAACAGCCATGCTCATTCCCGTTCTCTTATTGTCCATCTCCTTCTTCAGATTCTCGACTGCTCCCTGCCCCTTTAGTTTTACGATGATGTCCTCCCTTCTGTTTTTTTGCCTATTCACTTTTAAGCCCATCTTCCCTATATCAATTTTCTAATTCACCTCTTTTAATACATCAGTGTATGATTTCTGCTTCTCCTCTTTATCCATCTCCTTCCCTCTAATAACTATTTCCCAGCCTATATTTTCTACGATTCCCCACACTATATTGTACTATACTGTTTTATATGCATTATATTGTTTTATGAAAATTCGTAATAAAATTTGTTTTTTTACAACCGTGTAAAAAATGCAATTTTTAGCACTCCATAGGAGCGTTAAAAATGCAACTTTAAAAATTTTACGGCACTGCAGTTAAAAGTGAATTGTCAAATTGTGAAATGTCAAAATATTTATATTTCATTTATTTACATTAATATTAATAGTACAACTTGCGCAATTTGAAAAAGGTGGTTTAAAAAGTATAGATAGAATTCTGTCAGCAACGTGAATATGTTATTACTAACACCTGGTTTAAACTTCCACCAAGAAGGTTATATACCTGGAATAGCACAGGATAGAGAACATAACATCGTCAGCAACCAAATTGACTTTATTCTTGTCAATAAAAGGTACCGAAACTCTTTCAAAAGCGTAAATACTTTCCCTAGTGCTGACATTGATTCCGATCATAATCCAGTAGTGGCGCAGATGGAAGTGCGATTAAAAATATGTAAACCACCACAAAAGAAGACTATTAGACGCATATCCGAACAACTCAACGATGAAAAATCCAAAAAGAAAACGGAAAAGCAGCTGAACAACAAACTTAAAGAAATTACCAACGGAGAAAACAGAGCACAAGATATAGAACAAAACTGGGAGGAAATCAAACACGCCCTTGCAACGGCAACCGAAATGATAAGAGAACAACGACCACGGAAGCAAAGATGGATGACAGAGGAAATATTGGATTTAATGGATGAAAGAAGAAAATGCAAACAGCACAAAGCAATGGTCAAAGCAATAAATAGAACCATTAAACAAAAAATAAAAATTTCAAAAGAAAAATGGATAACAGAACAATGTGAAGAGATCGAAAACTTATATAAAAAACATGATGACTTCCATCTTCATAAGAAACTCAAGGAATTTACAGGCACGACATACTCACAAGGACCAAATAATCTAATCAACGCTGAAGGCAAACTGCTTTCAAGCCCTGAAGAACAAATAAACATGTGGGAAAACTATATAAACGAACTCTTCTATGACATCAGAGAACCTCCTACATTAAATAAAGAAAACGATGAAGGTCCTCCAATATTAAAGTCCGAATTGGAATATGCTCTGCGTCAACTAAAAAACAACAAATCTGTAGGACAAGATGAAATACCAGCTGAGCTATTGAAGTTAATCAACGAGGAAAACTTAGACCTTCTTCTTGGACTATTTAATAATGTTAACAATACAGGTGCGATCCCTAAAACATGGCTTGAATCCGTCTTCATACCACTGCCTAAAAAGAAAAACGCCAAATTATACCAGGACTTCCGCCTTATAAGTCTATTAAATAACATTCTGAAGCTTTTCTTGCGAATCATACAGAACAGAATATATAAAAGATGTGACGAGGTCACCAGTCAAGAACAATTTGGCTTCAGAAAAGGTATAGGGACACGAGAAGCAATATTCTGTCTTCAAACTCTGGCACAAAGATGCAAAGATCAGCAAGCAGACATTTTTGTCTGTTTTATAGTTTTTGAGAAAGCATTCGATAGGGTGAAACACAAGACCTTAATAGAAAGATTGAACGACATCGGAGTCGACAAAAGAGATTCTAAAATTATAGAGGCTATTTATTGGATCAGACAGCAATCATAAAGACCAATGGTAACACGTCGAAGCCAATTGAAATACAACGAGTTGTTAGACAGGGTTGTGTGTTATCACCCATACTGTTTAACGTCTACTCTGAGATAATATTTGCGAACGCTTTATCGCACTCTTTAGAAGGAATCAGGATAAACGGTCAAAGAGTAAATAACATCCGCTATGCAGATGACACGGTATTAATGACTGATTCGGACCATAGTCTGCAGATACTGTTGGATAGGGTTACTGAGAGTTGTGAAAAAATGGGGATGAAAATCAATACTGCGAAAACCAAAGTTATGAAAATATCAAGGAACAAAAATTTACCTCTTCCAATATATGTGAAACACCAACAGCTTGAATACGTAAGCCAATACAATTATCTTGGTTGCTGGTTCAATAATCAACTTGATTATAAACAAGAAGTAATGGCGAGAATAGAGATAGCCCGACAGGGGTTTATCAAAATAGAAAGCTTATTTTGTAACAGTACCATTAGTATCAGCCTTAGATGTCGTTTTCTGCATTGCTATGTGTGGTCAATACTTTTGTATGGAACGGAGGCCTGGACACTCAACACAACACGATGAACAAGTTAGAAGCCTTTGAACTCTGGCTTTAAGGTTTAAAAAGTTTTTTAAAATTTAATTTAAACTGTATTATTGCATTTGTAACACGTTTGTAGAAACAAACTATTAAAATTTTTTAGAATATACAACAATAAAAGTAAGATGTTATTCTATAGTTGTTATGATTTACGTATTGACAGTATAGGCAGTTTTGATGTAATGTCAAGAAAAATATAAAAGTGGAATATCAGTCAAGTTCAAGTAAAATTTTTTGTAGATATTGTCCTGTAATTGAGAATGAATAAAATATAATTGTTGATATAGGTATAAGACGTTTGTAGAAAAAAATATTGTATGATATACGTGTTAAAAAGTACATTTTTAAGGCGTGCCTTAAATGTGTACTTTTAACACTTATATCATAAATAACTATTAAACTTATTATTCCGGGGTGGTTAAGGTTACTGAAAGTTTTAATCACATACTCGCGGTTCCGATATCTTTATATCCAAAAACATATTATTAAATCTAAAAAAATTCAATTTTTTTTATAATTCACGCTCTGAAGTAAAATTATTTACTGTTACTGTTACTCACTGTTAAATTGTATATATAACAATTTTCCATAAAATTCCAGGAGACGGCGTAGATACCGGGTACCAAGTACCTCATACAGCATCTTTGATGCAATACTCGTGTTCAGCGGCTCCTCAAAAACCCCGAGATTATAAATTCCAACTATTTTCATAACTTTTTCTTCGTGTACCGTGTCTTTTCAGAACGTTGGTTACCATCATAGCTATCTTAATTTTATTCACTGCCACCCTAAATAGCATGCTTGTATCAACACCATACCAATCTCGCAAGTTCTTCAACCATGAGGTTCTTCTTCGTCCTGGACTGCGCTTTCCTGCTATTTTTCCTTGCATGATATTTTGTAGCAACCTATATTTGGGACCTCTCATTACATGTCCGAAATATTCCAGCTTTCTCTGCTTGATGCTTTTTATGATCTCAGCAGTCTTGCTGAGACGTTCTAGTATTGTGGAGTTTCGAATCTTCTCCACCCAGGAAACTTTTAAAATTCTTCTATAGCACCACATTTCGAAAGCCTCAAGGCGATTTAGATCGATTTTATTCACAGTCCAGGACTCGACACCATAAAGGAAGACCGAGAACACGTAGCAGCGAAGTAGGCGGATCCTCAATGCCAATTTTAGGTCTCTGTTACATAACACCTTGGACATCCTTCTAAAAGCGGCTCTAGCCTGCTCTATCCTAGATCTAATTTCGCCGTGACTTTCTGCGTTACAATTTAATTGCTGTCCAAGGTAAACGATTTTATCAACTTGCTCAAGTTTGGTTCTATTATTTACATATATAGACGGATTTATATGCTCTTGTTTACTTATTACGAGTATTTTGGTTTTCCGTATGTTCAGATCCAAACCTGCCTCCCTACAACTGAAAACATAAGTGGATAAAGGTCATATGTCACATTTTTTGAGAAAATTGTTTTATTAGGTTTTTGTTCTTCTAATATATTGTTTTACCTTTTAAAATTTTAAAATAACCTATTTTTAGCTAAATAAAAGTAACAGAAAGGTATTAAAGCAATATGTCCCACTAGATTTTCGAATTCTAGTGGATAAAGGTATTATGTCCAAGGTTGCATTTGGACATAATACCTTTATCCATATGAAATGTGTAAATATGGAGAATTTTTCTACTACTTTGAAGATCTGCTGACGAACCTCTATTTATGTAAAAAGCAAATAAACACTTCAAATCAAAAGGTTAATTTTCTTGTTACGTAAAATGGATAAGAGTGGACGAATTTGGCTTCTATCTCTATAAGCCTATACCTTAATGACTACATGCCATTTCAGCAAATAGATTTAAAAAGAAAAAAGGACAGCACATCTGACCACAACAGAATAGGATAGACCAAGAAGACTGGAAAATAGAACTGGTAGTTTTAGTTTGGAAAAACTGGGAAAATTAAGAGACCGAATAAAATTTGATCCCGAAGAGTATAGATGGTTTTATGAAAACGCGATAGAAGAAAATAAAAAAAATCCTAAAAAGAAAAGAATAACCTACTAAAAAATATGTTTTTATTAATTTTACAGTTTGTATTGCAATTTTTTTTGACAATCAATGCCCATTTTTGATACTTAACTCTTTTATCTACTTAAACCTAACATTTTTTAATTATTTTTACTATGTGGATAAAGGTAATATGTCTACAAGTTTTAAAATATTAGGCTTAAAGTTACTTTTTTTAAATTCAATTTAAAGTGTGAAAAAAGTACCTTCAAATACCTGTTTAAAAAAGTGTAGCAATGCAAATTTATAAAATAAATAACTAACTTGGGACAAAAGACACTAAAATGCTCATTACTCAAAAACATTATTTTGTGACATATGACCTTTATCCACTTATGTCTTCAACTCTCAACGACACTATTAAGTAGTGTTTGCAGATCTTCTTGACTAGAAGCTAAGAGTACTGTATCGTCCGCATATCGCAAATTATAGATGACTTCACCGTTCACAAGTATTCCTTCTTGTTTATCAGAAAGTGCTTTTCTGATAATTCTTTGGGAGTAAACATTGAAAAGCAGGGGTGACAAGAGGCATTCCTGCCGTACTCCTCTTTTAATATTAAGAGCCTGTGATTCCACACCATCTACTAAAACTGATGTTGTTTGATTCCAATATAAATTTGCAATTATTCGAACATCTCTGCCATCCAAGCCAATGTCTTTTAGAGCTTCGATCAATATAGAGTGCTTACCACGATCAAATGCCTTTTGGAAGTCAGTAAAACAACAGTATATGTCTACAGATATATCTCGACATCTTTGAGCAAGAACATTCATTCCAAACAATGCCTCTCTCGTTCCAAACCCGTTACGGAAACCAAACTATGTGTCATCCAGGTATTCCTCGCATTTATTGTAGATACGACCATGTATTACCTTCATAAAAATTTTCAATAAGTGGTTTAACAAACTGATGGTTCTATAATCAGCACAGGTTTTTGCTGTTGTCTTCTTAGGTAGAGCTATAAACAGTGAATTAGACCAACCATTAGGTAGTTGTCCGCTGGTATAAATGGTATTTAAAAACGAAGTTATAGCCTCTAAGACATTGCTATCCTTTATAAGCTTGTATATTTCAGTTGGAATTTCATCAGGACCAGTCGCTCTGCCATCTTTTGATGATTGTATGGCTTTTATAACCTCAGAGCGTGTTATTAGGGGTCCGTCGCAGTTAGTAATATCGGGAGGTGAACTACTCCTATCGTCTTCGAATAGGTTCGTGACGTAATTTTTCCATTCTTTAAGTTTGTCCTCTACTTCAAATATTACTTTACCATGTTCATCCTGTAGCAGTGCAGTTTGTTTCTTATTGAAGATACCAGCCGCTTCTTTCACTTTTTTATACATGTTAAACGTGTCATATCTGTTTAAGTTCTGCAATGTCATGACACTGTTTGGCTAGATGTTGACTCTTTGATATATTGCTATAAAGTGTTTCGTTAATTTTCGTTAGTCGCCGTTGTTCCATCAAATCCAATATGTCATCTGTCATCCAAGCCTGCTTTTTTAGCTGTAAATTTCTCACACAGATTTCTTTTACTGTTGTTACGATTTTATTTAAGCCCTCATCGACATTTTCACCAATATTTTCCCAAATTAAATTTTCGTTCAGTTGTCTTTGAACTGACCCCTTAACTTTCTCGTCTTGTAATTGAGCTGTATCAATATTTTTGCGAGACTTCTTTTTGATCACATTTTTTAATTTTAATTGGGTTACAGCTACTATGGGATTGTGATCAGACCCAATGTCAGCACCTGGATAAGTTTTAACTGATTTGATGCAGTGTGTAAATCGATTTTTTATTAGAATGAAGTCGATTTGTTCCTAATAATTTTGTCCTCTGATTCTGCATTTGATTTCCAGGTGTAGAGTCTTCTCGGTGGTAGTTTAAAGTGAGTATTCGATATAATGGAATCGTGTTCTTTACAGAACTGGACAAGTCGATCTCCACGTTCGTTTCTGTTTCCCAAGCCATAACGAATTCTTATAAAACTCCAGGATATGACGTAGATACCGGATACCAGGTACCTCGTACAGCATTTCCGAAGTAATGTTCGTATTCCACGGCTTCAAAAACCTCGGGATAACAAATTTGGACGATTTTCATAATGAATTTCCATAAAACTTCAGGACACGACGCGCATACCGGGATACCGGGCACCATGTACCTCTTACATCTTCGCCCACCCGATATTCCTGTTCAGCGACCTCGAAAATCCCCGACTATGAAAATTGAAATCATTTCCATAATTATTTTCTGGCTTGTGAATTTTGATTTTTTGAGCACTTTGAGATGTACTTTCTAAAATGCATTTTCCGCCTACAACAATGCAATTTTTCTTTGTTCCTTATGCTAAGTGGTCAACAATTTTCCTGAATCTCTTCTGAATCGAATGCAAAAGGTTTCGTAACGATCCGTCTTACTTTAAAAAGTTAGAGGTGAATGTTTTATTTTCGCGCCTATGATGAGTGTTATAACATCAGTGCCAATTATATTAATCATATATAAAATGTACAATTATTAACTAAATTAAAATTTCCATTAAAATGTTTATTATCGAAAATGAAATTGTTGAATGTTAAAAAATATGAAAGCACCAAATTAAATTGTGTATGGTTTTAAGCTCCATCAGTTTAAAAATTTATCCGCCCTTTAACAGCTAATGGAGTTTTACTCCCTGCACTATAATATTCACTCATTTTTAGTGTTTAAAAGCTTTTAGTATAAAACAGTAATAATGTAGAAACATAAAAATAATGGAAAACAAAATTTTGTACACATAACTTTAAACCCGACTTTCTTTCTGCCAGTTTAGAAAAATCCCTCTCAAATGTCAACATTGGAATGATAGTTAAAATTTTTAAATTTTGCTCTCCATACAATTTTTGGTCACGAGAAAGGGGAAATAAAGGCAAGGATAGCTAAAGGAAATAAAAAGTATGGAACACTTTGAACATTAATGAAATCCAAATACGTACAGTCGGAAAAATGAAAGAATACCCATGAACGAACATATAAAACACGCTGTATTTTCCTGTCACCGTGTCACAAAGAAAATTGTCCAGTGCAGGTACATGTAACAATAATTATTACATGTACTTGCGCTGGCCAATTTTTTGTGCGACACGGTGACAGGAAAATACAGCGTGTTTTATATGTTCGTTCATCGGTATTCTTTCATTTTTCCTACTGTATCAATAAAAACAAAAATCAGAATTTATAAGACAATTATCAGACCTACAGTAACATACGTATGTCAAACATGGGTAATGAAAAAGTCAGAAACAGACCTTTTGGAAAGACGGGAGAGAAAAATGCAAAGAGCAATATATGAAGGTGTGAAAATTTATGAGGATCAGTGAAGAAGAAGAGCCAATAAAGAATTGGAAGAACTGTATAAAGAGCCAATGATAACGACGACGATCAAAGCACAGAGAATACGATATTTGGGACACATCGAAAGAAAAAGAATGCCAAAAATGGTACTCTCACGAAGACCAATACAAAAGAGAATGAAAGGCAGATCAAGAAAAAGATGGAAGGACAAATGTGTACGAAGACTTGAAGAAAAGTAATATTGAGAGTTGGAAAGAACTAGCCTTGAATGACGTGATGTTAAATGCAGAACTGCAATAGAGGAAAAAAAGGCAAGCTAGATTTAATCAAATTCAAAGAAATAAACCTTTACAATGATCACAATACATACATTGAGTATAGTCAGTTCGTAAACTCAGACAAAATTGGCTAATGATTTTAATAAGTAATTTTGCCAATTTGGTAAAATTGGCAAAAAGAATAATTACTAAATAGTTAATAATTACTAAATAGTTAACAATTACTAAATAGTTAGTAATTTTGCCTATTTTGGCAAAATTTGCCAAAAACAAAAAAATTACCTACTAAAATCACTAGCCAGTTGTGTCTAAGTTTAAAGAACCGACTATACAACGTACAACATACCAATGGTCCTTACATTTGTGGATTACGAGAAGGCTTTTGATTCTTAATAGTTTGAAACAGTATCTACTTTAAGCACTAAAGCAAAGCCGAATGAATAGACGACAGGTACAGAACCATAACTACCATTGGGGCAACCGGGGAAGTACCCCGGAGCCCCGGGCCAAAGGGGAGCCAGCAGCTGCCCCTTTCTGGCATAGAGTTTAACGAGGAAAATAAAAGTATCTATTTTAAAATCAGATCGCAACGAAATATTTTCAAATTACACAATTTTAAAAAACCTTACAGGGGCACACTAGAACTGAATATAAAGTGTTAATTTTTCACTTGAGAAATGAGTATTTTCGACTAAAATGTAATTGGAACAGAACCCTTAAAAGGGGTCCCTAAGGCCTGAGCTGAGCTGGGGCTCCCAAAATTTAAATTATTACTTAGGAAATCAGTTATTTCGGCGTAATAAATTCTAAAATGCCATTGGAAGAGGGGCCCGGGCTAAGCTGGGGCCCCCGAGACCTTTCGTAAAGATATAAATTGTTACTGAGAAAATTAGTTATTTTGGTGAAATAAAAACTGAAATGCAACCGGAATAGAGGCCCCCGTCCCAGCTACTTTGTCTTAACCAATTTACCCCAGACCACATCTTGGTACGTGAACGGAACCACATGGTATCACATATTGAAAAGAAAGGTAAGGGTAAGATGTAATGATCTTTTTCTAATATCCTCGTCAAATAGGATTCTGCTCTCATTAGAGCTGCATACAATTACTTCCCGACGGTCTCCTCCTTTTTGACATTTTCCTATCTCCGTCATTTTTTCTTCCACTTTTTCCATATCGAATTTTACCACATTCTTGAATTTTTCTTCCACCTTTTTAATTCTCTGTATCTCCTCAGCAATCTGATTTACCTCTTCCTGCATCTTCTCTAAATAAACCTTCATATCATCATATTTTTCCATTCGGTTTTGGAGTTTCAAGTTTACTTTTTATTGTTTCATTATATTATCTTATTTTGTTTTACTACCTGTTTATTTTGTTGTTTTTCTTTTAAATTTTTTAAAGCGAATAAAAAATGGGGTGATTTCAAAATTTTTCTGTGTTGGTCAACTAAAATAGCAATATGTAAATTCAAGAAACTTCAGTCATAGAATCCATTAAAATGCGTTTTCAAGGAATTAAATATCAAACATTTTTCCGGACCCCACCTTCGCTGGGGGGTAAACCCCAGATCCCCCGGCAGGGGCCCCCAGATCACATTTGCTCCGCGGCCTCTAACATCGGAGTTACGGCCCTGGACAGGTATATAAGTATATATAAAGGGTTGTATACAGCTAATGCCGTTTCCCTTCCGTCAGCCAGGACTTCCATTTATTTCGATCTTCCCAGTCTCCGGTATGTCTCCAGATGTCTAAGAAAGGATTGGAAGACGGAGGTATATATGTAAGTAAATAATCAAAAACATTTAAAAGATCGCCAAATGAAAATATACGACTAGCCGAAAACACAGAAAAATTCTGCTTAGCTCTAGGAGTAAGACAAGGATGCAATATTTGACAAAATTGTTAACATCATATCTAAAGTCAATATTTAAGCTATAAACCATTTTGTTAAAAAAAGTAGCACAGTATCTGCGGACTTTGAATACCTATATTATAAATATATACAATCATAAGATTCAATTCCAGCAATAAAATTGCTGGTAAATAACTTTTCCTTGCATTTTGCTAATTAGCCGAGAGTAAAAGAAAAGTAAGTTGGAATACTTGGGTTACGTTTTGACCACAATAAAAATAGAGTACTACAGCTAATCATCCAAAGGAAAATAGACAGCAGACGGGGTCCAGGGAGGAGGATACACTCGTGGCTCCAAAACTTGAGGCAATGGTTCGGATTGTCATCTACCGAACTATTCAGATCTGCTGTAAACAAATTCAGAATAGCCATTTTATTCTCCAACGTTCGAAACGGGCAAGGCACATGAAAAAGAATGAGGTATGTGGACCACTTTGTATTAATCGAAGACAACTTATAAGACACAACTTCTACTACACATTTTATAAACCCTACTTTGAGAAAACTTAATGAAAACTCTTGTAATGAGCTGAAAAATAACTATTGTAAATAATACCATACAATGAAGACAAACTTATCAATATCTGGGATATGAGATCAAAAGAATCAGAGACAATCATACCCTTGAAATAAAAAACGAATAGGCCTGATATGGGCAGAATTTGGCAAAATAAGCCGGATTTTAAGAAGTTCAATTCAAGATCTGCGAATAAATACTCTGGGCTAATTAGCAAAATACAAGGAAAAGTTATTTACCAGCAATTTTATTGCTGGAATCGAATCTTATTATTGTATGTATTAATAATATAGGTATGCAAAGTCCGCAGATAGTGTGCTACTTTTTTTATAAACAAAATAGCGCCCGAAAATCGTGTTTTTTTCAATTTTTGCTCTATAACTCCAAAGATTTTAACTTTACACGAAAAATATTCGAATAAAAATTCACCGCAATTAAATTCTGCATAGAGACGTGTTTTCCCCGCTTCACTTCGACGAAAACTTTCCCTGGAAAAAGCGGGTTTTTCCAACAAAATCTTTAATTTTCAACTAAAATTTTAGATAAGTAATTGTTAATCAATAATTAAATTACTTGGTAATGTAAAATCACTTTCCGTATAGATTATAATTCCAGAAGCCGATGAAAATTGAATGAACAGCTTAGCAACAATTGAATTGTTAATTAAAAAATTTCGGTCGCTATAATAACGACAATAATTATGGTACATAAGAATAACTATAATTTTTTCATAAAAAGTACTATACCTATCTAATGTACTTTACAGAATTGAAATTGGACTATTTAAGCGGCCTCAGGAATATTTTAAAATTATTAACAATTTTTTGTCTTATAAACACATAGAATATCTCGGTAATTATTAAACTAAATTAAATTGTGAAAACGGTATTCGAAAACCAGCGGCAGGACGTTTCTTTTAAAAGAAAAAACGTTTAATTATGACAAGTGGTTCCTGAGATACAACCGGACAAATTTGACCGGAATTTACGGCAAAGATATAAACAATAAGATCATAATTTTCAAAACCATCACCTTTTTATTTTTGTCCTCTTTCTCCACACCAATTTTCATATCTTTAAAATGCTCATAAAATATATTATTATAATAAAAACTATCAATAATACGTGTGAAAATTGCCAAAAATAGCAAAATTCCAATCAAAAATTAGGTTGGAGAAAATGTAACCCTCAAAGATCAAAATCGGTATACGTTAAAAAAAATGCATTTTCTCGGCTTTCCATGGAGCAATTTCCTTCATTCTTTTTTTGTTCCCTAATAACTCGAGTAGAGCCATCGAACTTACGCATTATTAAATGTCAAACTTGCTTTTGTTGTGTTATAATAGATTAATTTATTTACAAGAACAGAAAATTACATATTTTTCCCAGTTGTAGGCTTTTTTTAGATAAACTTACTACAAGTGTACCTTTTAAAGTTAAAAACATAAATATGCTCATTTGAAAGTTGTATAATTATTTAAACAATTTTTATTTAAACTAATTAAAATTTTGTGTTATAATAAATAAATTAATTTATTATAACAAAACAAAAGCAAGTTTGACATTTAATGATGCATTAGTTCAATGGCTCTACTCGAGTTACTTCGGAACAAAAAAAGAATGAAGGAAATTGCTCCATGGAAAGCCGAGAAAATGCATTTTTTTAACGTATACCGATTTTGAACTTTGAGGGTTACATTTTCTCCAACCTAATTTTTGATTGGAATTTTGCTATTTTTGGCAATTTTCACACGTATTATCGATAGTTTTTATTACAATAATATATTTTATGAGCATTTTAAGAATATGAAAATTGGTGTGGAGAAAGAGGACAAAAATAAAAAGGTGATGGTTTAAAAATTATGATCCTATTGTTTATATCTTTGCCGTAAATTCCGGTCAATTTTGACCGATTTTATCTCAGGAACTGCTCTTCGTAATTAAACGTTTTTTCTTTTAGAAGAAGCGTTTTTCCACTACTTTTCGAATACCGTTTTTATAATTTAGTTTGGTTTAATATTTCCCGAGATATTCTATTTGTTTATAAGCCAAAAAATTCTTTATAATTTTAAAATATTCCTGAGGCCGCCTAAATTGTCCATTTTCAATTCTGTAAAGTACATTAGATAGGTATGGTATCTTTTTACGAAAAAATTATAGTTATTCTTATGCACCATAATTATTGTCGTTATTATAGCGACCGTAAATTTTTAATTAACAATTCAATTGTTGCTAAACTATTCATTCAATTTCCATCGACTTCTGTAATTATAATCTATGTAAAAAGGGCTTTTTCGTTACTAAGTTATTTAATTATTGATTAACAATTACTTATCTAAAACTTTGGTTGAAAATTAAAGATTTTGTTGGAAAAACCCGCTTTTCCGGGGAAAGTTTTCATCGAAGTAAATCGGATAAAACACGTTTCTATGCAGAATTTAATTGCGGTGAATTTTTATTTGAGTGTTTTTGGTGTAAAGTTAAAATCTTTGGAGTTATAGAGCAAAAATTGAAAAAAACACGATTTTCGGGCGCCATTTTGTTTATAAAAAAAGTAGCACACTATCTGCGGACTTTGCATGCCTATATTATTAATATATACAATCATAAGATTCGATTTCAGCAATAAAATTGCTGGTAAATAACTTTTCCCAAAAATGGCCTATTATCCGATAATCAGCCCAGACTAAAAGTCATAGTTACATAACGAGCCATGGAATGTGTAATGCTGGGCGTGAGTCTTTCGAGACCACAGTAAATCAATCAATCAGGCAACGATCAGGCGTTCAAGATATAGAAATAATCACGACGAACTTATTTGGAACTGGGCAGAGGACTCTGCTAAAACACAAGATGGACGATGGAAAAACGAATCATAAAATGGAGGACATGACACTATAAAATAAGCCGAGGACGATCACCGACTAAATTGACCTACTACGTAAACAAAATAACGGGAAACTGCCTACAAGAGGCCCGGTGTAGAGAAAATTGGAAGAAACTTAGGGAGACCTATATCCAGCAGTGGACGCTGTCTAAATGATAGCGTTCACTGCTTTACTCTGCATCATATTGTTTGAATGATGAATTAAATTTTAGAGATAGAATTTCTCATAGCATCAAAGAGCGTATTTCTATTTTGAGATAAAGAATAAGTATTCGTATTAGTTTTCTCTTGAACTCCCTATAGCTTAAGACATATTTCTAGTGCCGACTCCACTAACGAAAGTTGGCTATGACCATTGCCTCATAAGGTATTGCATATATTGCATAAGACATAAATGCTTTCGTTAAATCCACTATTATTAAATGTAATGCTTGTGCTTTTAAATGCCTTTTTTCTTAGCTGAACCCATTTTGTTCTTCAAATTCATACGGACTATATTCTTCACATGAGGTGTTGTAACACTCTTCCATATTTTATAATGGAAGAGCTAACAAAGCTTAAAAAATAATAACGTAGGTAACTTTCAAAGCATCGTTTTATTTTAAAGCATCTGATTTTTACTAATTTATAACATGCAAAAAAATTCAATGTAACTTTAAATCGTTCTGTTTAAATCGAAAAATATTAATAATAAAAATTAAACGTATTCTATTTAAAATTTAATCAAAATGACATAAAATCGTGCATCAAAGCCTTTTATATAGAAACACCTTTCAAATAAATCATCACAATAAAGCTGTTTATGACTTAAAAAGCCGTTCGTATTTTATAATTAACAAAGTGAATAGTAATTAATAGACTGTTTAATTAAATAGTGTATAAAAGGGCATACTTTATTGCGCATGCATTCCAGAATTTAGTAAAGCTCTATGAATAAAACTTATTCAATTATTGTGTGCACTGGTACGAGATAAAAGGCGCTTTTGTTATGGTATTACCGTATCAGGCACTGTTCACTTACAATTTATAAACAGACCAAGCCTAGGAACAAATTAAAGCTGTCGTGGGAGATGCTAGCAAGAAAATAGTTAAGTGGGACTTCAAGAGAAGTAAAAACAAAGAAAGGTTTGACGAACAATGTCAGGCGATAGCAAAGGTAAAGAAAAAGATCATTATCACCATCACGTAGTGCTACAACCCTGGATGGGCCTTGCCTGACTGTACAACTTTTTTCCAATTTGTTCGGTTTTCCATCAACCTAGGGTCAAATGGAATGTTTATTTTTCGGAGATCTGCTTAGATGATATCTCTCCATCGCATTCTGGGAAGTCGGAGTGGTCTTTTGCCTGTAGTAATGTCCTTCCATACTAGTCTTACAAGCCTCTAGTTATGAAGTCTGTGCACGTGGCCTGTCCATCTTAATCGGTATGATTTAATTTCTTAGACCACATCGACGTCATTGTAGAGTGCTTTTAAGCACATATATTGGTTCTGATCCTACACTGGTTTGTGATGATGTCGTGGTAAGGTCCGAAAATTTTTCGTTCAAAACGTCTGAGCTTTTCTTCGTTTGCTTTGGTCATGGTACACGTTTTACATTGATATGTTAGTACATGTCTGACGATGGATTTATATATTTTGATATTTGAACTTATAAGATTTTTTGATTTTATAAGCTTTTAAGTGCGCATAGACACCGATTTTTCGATTGGATTCTGTGTCTTATTTTTTCAGTAACATCGCTATCAGCTGTGAGTACGGCCCCAGATACTTAAAATTTCACATTTTGTCCTAACCTGTCTCTTCGTGTCGTTTTATTTATACAAATATATTTCGTCTTCTTTTCGTTAATCTTCAGCACTACTTCAGTTGTTGCTCCTTCCACCTTATATAAAATTTCTTCTATAGATAGGTCGGAGTCTCCAACGAGATTAGACAGCAAAAAGAAAGAGATCAGACAGAGAAAAGAAAAAGATCAAACAACAATAATTAACAGATAAATAATGTAAAAAAAAACAAGAGTATATAATAATTCGAGGAAAACTGAAAGCTCTGTGTATAAAGAAAAAGAGAGGTCAGAATGAGTTGAAATTAAAAGTGATAGAAGAGAAGTTCAAGAACAAAGAGGTGAGATCGTTCTATCAAGAAGTAAATAAGAGGGGAAAGGGTTACCAAAGCCATTGTAGTTATACAAATAATGGAGTCAGTGAAGGTGGATATGAGCTATTACCTCCGATTTCGTTGAACCTCCATCGATTTGCATAAAAATTGGATGTCTCAAGGAACAAAGGTGACATGGTGCCAACTTGCGCTTTTACCCTGGGGGTGGATACCACCCCTTCTCGGGGGTAAAAATTATTTTATTAAAAATAACCCCATAATTCGATAGAGGGACAAATTTCAAGCAAAATTTGTTATATAAAGTTATTAAAATAAATCAAGACTTTTTGAGTTATTAAAGATCAAAGATTTTAATTTTTCTTGAGAAAAATGCATGCTTTTAACCAATTTTTCATCAATAACTCAAAAAGTGTAAGATTTCACAAAAAAAATATTATTTTCAAAATTGAAGCTAATACAAAATGAAATAAACTCCTTACCACAGAAACCTTTTAATGTAACTAAAAGTGAGTTATAGGTAATTTTATGTATATTTTTTTCGGCGAGTAAAAAACTCTTAAGTATTCAAGCTGAAATAACGGGAAATTGATGCATTTTATAACATAAACTTATTAAACATTTGTCAAAGTACTTAGAAATATCTATTAAATGAGCCCCCGAACATGTTGACAGCGTTAAAATTTATTCTCCAAAATTTTTTCAAAATTTATCTTTTAAAAATTTTTTCAAAAAATGTTATTGTTTTTTTTTTAATAACTCCGTTCGTGTTTACGATATCAGGTTCGTCTAAAAACTGTTTGAAAGTTAATTCCAAGTGCAATTTAAGCACGTTGAACCTAATCTTTTAAACCCCTCACTTTTTTAAAAATAAAAGGTTAAATAACCCCGGTTGCATGGTTCATACCAAAATTTAAGATTTAAACGTTTTTATCTCGGTTATTTTTTACCCTATAGAAATAGTAAAACAGGTATAATATTTGGCACAGAAAAAAACTAAAATTTTGGTTATATATAATTTTTTACGTATATTGAGTATTTTTGGAGTTATTATCAAAAGAATATGAGAATTACAATAATTTTAGAAATTATGATTTTTTTAAATTATATCTTTTTTTCAAAAATATGCATTATAAACCGGTCAAAATTATCGAAAACATTACTTATGCTAATATAAAGAAGTTCTTGTAAGGATTACTATAAACTTTAATTTTTGTGGAAATGGCGTATGTTTTATTTTTCACTTTTTCCTAAAAAATTCGAAACGGTTCTTTTATTTTCATTATAACTTGCTTAATTTTGACGCTATTACCATGTTCTGAAGCTCATTTGATAGGTATTCCAAATTACTTTGACAAATCTTAAGCAGGAATATTTTATACATTGCATAGTTTTCCCGTTATTTAAGTTTGAATACTTAGATTTGAGTACTCGTCGAAAAAAATACACATTCAATTGCCAGTAACTCACTTTGAACTAACATTAGTTTAGTTGTTTATGTGAGGAGTGTATTCAATTTTTTATTATCTTCATTTTCAGTAAAAATAGTTTTCTTGTTAAAGCTTATAGTTTTTGATTTAAACGTGAAAAACCGATTTAAAACATGCATTTTGTTACGAAAAAATAAAATCTTTGGTCTTAAATAACTCAAAAAGTGTTGATTTATTTTAATAACTTTATATAACAAATTTTGCTTATAATTTGTCCCTCTATCGACTTTATTATTAAGGTATTATTTTTAATATTTTTATAATTTTCACCCCCGAGAAGGGGTGGCATCCACCCACAGGGTAAAAGCGCAAGTTGGCATGTCATTGTTCCTTGAGGTATCCTCTAATTACTCATCAATTTTCATGAAAATCGATGGAGGTTCAACGAAATCGGAGGTGAAAACCTTCAATGACTGCACTAAAAAGCAAAGACGGAAATTTAATTAGCGATCTGGTAGAAATAATAACGGAGTGGAAAAAACATTTCGAAGAATTATTAAATAGTGAGGTGGAGGTGGAGCATGAACTAGTAGACAACTGAGCAGTTGGAGAAGACAAGATAGTTGAAAGGCAGCCTGCAGAGGAAGAGGTGGTAACAGCAATACAAGAAATGAAAAATAACAGATGTCCTGGGAAAAATGGCATGTGCATAGAAATTATCAAGTTTGGTGAAGATCAACTGCAGAGAAGTATATATCAACTAATAGTGGAAGTATGGGAAAATGAAATAATGCTAACAGATTGGTATGAGGCCCGCAGATGCCGGCTGCATAAAAAAGGGGACAAACGTAAGTGTGACAACTATAGAGGTAAAGCCTTACTAGATATTGTATACAAGATCTTGGCATTGATATACTAGATACTAGATATTGAGAAATACCCTAAATAGCTATAAAGAAAAATCGTACGTGAGTATCAGGCCGGCTTTAGAAAGGACATATCTACTAAAGACCAAATCTTCTTCTTAAAGGAGATACAGACAACTTGTTATGAAGGTAAAGTTTCTCTGCATGTTTTGTTTGTGGATTTTAGACAAGCATATTGTAGACTCGATAGAGTCAAAATGTATCGAGTAATGGAACATTTGGGTTTACCAAAAAAACTGATCAGGCTAGTAAAAATGACACTAAATAAATCTACCTGCGAAATATTTTGACAGAATCACATTTCAGATCAACTTACGGTTGCAAAAGGCTTGCGACAGGGAGATTTTTTATCCACTACACTATTCAACTTAGTGTTAGAAAATATAATCAAAAAATGCAGCATGAAGGTGGAAGAAATAATCATGAAGCTTGGTCTTTGCTGATGATTTAATGATCCTTGCAAGAACCGCGAAATAATAATTAAAAACAGTTGTAAAGAAAATTCTTAGTGAACCATACGCCGCCCAAGCAAGCGTATGGTTCACTAAGAGACATTTTTAAGAGCAACATCCCGATAGGTATGAAACGGAAGACATTGGACCAACGTGTTCTTTCTATTATGACATACGGAGCAGAAACTCTCACGCTCACAAAAACAACAGCGCTAAAAATACGAGTGGAACGAAGGCGCATGGAAAGATCGATTCTCGGCGTGACAAAATAAGACAAAATAAGGAATCAAGACCTGAGGAAAAGAACAGGTGTCACTAATGTCGTCGAACGTATAGCCAGGCTGAAATGGAATTGGGCAGGTCACATAGGGAGACTAAAAGACTCAAGATGGATCACAAAACTAATTGACTGGCGCCCAAGAGAAAACAAACGCAGCAGAGGACGACCACCAACACGCTGCATGGACGACATTAAACGAATATCCAAAAAATGGCAACAACAAGCACAGAGCCATGGAGAGTGGCGAAAAATGGGAGAGACCTATGTCCAGCAGTGGACAGAAGAGGTTGCATGATGATGATGATGATGATGATGATGATGTAAAGAAAATTATTGAAGAAGCACAGAAATTCGGATTGACTCTAATTGAAGACAAAACCAAATATATGTTCCTGGAAGGGACACAAGAAAAAAAATTAAGAAGAAGAAGACTTTAGGGTGAGGTCAGTGGTAAAAGCTATGGTTTTAAAAGTGTGGCAAATTTTGAATACCTGGGTGTAGTATTCGATGAAAATGGAAAAGAGAAAAGTTGGCTCGATGCCAGAATAACAAAAAGTAATAAAAATTAGAATTTTAAGAGCCCTAATGAACTCAAAATGCGCTTCTAGACAAGGAAAACTCCGACTATAGAAAACAGTAACGAGACCCACATTAAGATATACTCACGAGGCACGTACATTAAATGAGAAGGAAGAGGATACTTTGGAAAAATAGGAAGGAAAAATATTGAGACGCGTATTCGGAGGACAGAAGACAGAAGCCGGGTAGTAGAGAAGAACCAACAACGCATTAATGGCTTCGTACGATGAACCTACCATCACCAGATTCGTCAAGTTACAAAGTATCGGATAGTTGAGGTATGTAAAAAGAATGGCAGTGAACAGAATTCCTAAACTAGGTGTGACCAGAAAACTAATCGGCCCTAAAAGAAGAGGTAGACCCAGAAAGGGGTGGATTAATTAAGTAAAGGAAGACCTTAAACACGTGAAGGTGACGAAAAGAGAAGGCTGGAAAATAAAAGCACAAAACAGAAGTAAACGGAGAAATATTCTTCATCAGCTCCTTCAGAGTATGTAGGTAATTAAGAATTTTTTATATATAGTCCGTTCTTTAACGGCAAAATATTACAAAACCTCTAAATTTTAAAAAACCGCTTGGATTGGCATGAAATTTCGCATACACATAGCTAACAAGTCAAAGAAGAAAAGTGATATTGTGCCGATATGTGCTTTTGCCCTGGGGGTTGTTTTCACCCCCTCTGGGGGATGAAAAAATATTCGTCCAAAGTAAGTCCGGAAATGGATAAACTGATAATTTTAAGTAACTTGTGTTCTATAGAGTTTTTTCACTAAATCAATACTTTTCGAGTTATTTTCCAGTAAATATGTTCATTTTTTCAACAAAATAACCACGCTTTTAGACGGTTTTTCGCAAATAACTCAAACAGTAAGTATTTTGTCGAAAAAATATTCTCAGCAAAAATATAGCCTGTAAAAAATAAAAAAAAAAATGGTGCATATATCACGTCTCTATACCTAGTAGAAGCAGAGTTATAGCTAATGAAAAATAGGTTCATATTCGTCAAATTCCAAATGGATTACTTTAACGTGAAATAACCAAAAATGAAGCACATTTCGGGGAAAACTTATTACAACTTATTTAAAGTGTTTATGGTACGGACATGTTAGACGTATGGGGGAAGAAAGACTACCCAAAAAGATATTAGAATGGGTACCACCAGAGAAAAGAAAACGAGGACGACCACCAACAACATGGATCCAAGGAATCTCAAAAGCAATGTCAGCAAGAAATCTATCTGAAGAAGACTGGCAGAATAGACAGGCTTGGCGAACGGGAACCCAAAGGCGTATTACGCTGTGAACGGGATATATATATATATATATATATATATATATATATATATATATATATATATATATATATATATATTTAAAGTGTTTAAAAAAAAGCTTCATTTTTGTCTTATAAAAAAAATTTCTAGCATCAAAAGTAAACAAGCTACTCTCAAAATAAAGTTAGTCCCTTTTTTTGGTAAAAAAATCGGGAAAATCACCCCCTAATTAGTATCTCAAATGAACTTAATTGTTACGACTTCACAAGTTTTTTGACTCGTGTATGTATTGTTTATATAATCTGTAAGTTTCATCGCATCGGTTCAAAGTCATTATTTTTGAAAGGGCTGTAGTTAAAAGGGGTTGAACGAGTCACTGATCACGAATGTATGCAAATTTAGAAACACCAAATCTTAATCAATTTTTGTCTAACAAAAAAAAATTCATGATATTCAGAAAAGCAATGCTGACTTTTTTGTTTTTCGAGATTTCTGGTATCTCGATCAATTTTTAAGTTATGTATTTTGAAAAAAAAAACATATTTTTCAAAATTAAAATTTTTAAAAAATTTATTTTAAAACCAAATTTTTTTAAAAATAAGCACTTTGAATCGATGAAACTTACAGATCATATAAACACCACATAAGTAAAATAATTTGTGGAGCGGTAACGATTAATTTCATTTAAGTTGCTAATTAGGGGGTGGTCTTCCCGATTTTTTTTGCCAAAACAAAAGGGACCAACTTTATTTTGAGCGTAACTTGCTTAAATTTAATGCTAAAAACTTTTTATAAAAACAGAAATAAAGCTTTTTTTAAACACTTTAAAAAAGTTATAATGGATTTTCCACAAAAAGTGCTTAATTTTTTGGATATTTCACGTCGAAATATTCTATTTGAAATTTGGGGAATATGAATCTATTTTTCATTGGCTATAACTCTGGTTCTGCACAATCCAGTGACCTAACGCGTACACCATTTTTTATATTATTTTACAGGCTATATTTTTGATAAGAACCTTTTTTTCGACAAAATACTTACTTTTTGAGTTTTTTGCGAAAAACCGTCTAAAAATGTGGTTATTTTCTTGAAAAATGAACATATTCACTAGCAAATAACTGGAAAAGTGTTGACTTGGCGAAAAAGCTCTATAGAACAAAAGTTACTTAAAATTAGTCAGTTTACCCATTTCCGGACTTATTTTGGACATATATTTTTTCACCCCCAACAGGGGGTGAAAGTCACCCCAGGACAAAAGTACACATCGGCACAATATCACTTTTTTTCTTTGACATGTAAGCTAGGCGTATGCCAAATTTCATGTCAATCCAAGCGGTTCTTTAAAATTTAGAGCAAAAACCGTGAAAGAATGTACTAATACTTAAGTTTGAGTTTTGTTTAAAATAATTGTAATTGGTTAATGTTATGATTATGTTTTATAAGATTTCCGCAGATATAAATGGCCTGTTGTGTATATAGGGTAGCGAGAAAGTATGGAAACACGGTAATTGCTCGGAAACCGCTAAAACGATTTTTAAAGATTTTGGGGGCTATGGGCTTTCTAATGCGGCCGATATTATGGTGGTATTTACATTGTTGTCAAATCTTCCGTTTTTCTGGAAATCTAATGAATATTCATATTTTAAATGGAACACCCTATATATTTTTTTCGTTTTGAAGTCCTTATAAAATACTGATTATTTTTTATGTTATATTCCCTATACCTAAATGCCGTAATTTCGGAGTTATTGCTACGTTTATTAAAAAAAATTTAAACAAATTATAAAAATTAATTTTTTTGGCCCAGGCAGACATTATTTTAGGTTCTTTGGATCATTGGAAACAAAAAAGGCCTTTTGTAATTTTCTTATAAAGTTAATTGTTTCCGAGTTATAAACAATTTAAAACTGAAAAAAATCCAAAAATGACGATTTTCAAGGTTCAAAAACACAAGAAAAAAATAATTTTTGAAATTACGAAGTATATACATATATTCAAGCTCAAACTTTCTTCTATCAGCCCTCTATAAGAATTTTTGGTTTTATTCTAAAACATTATTTTTTTTAATTGTTAATGATGCGCATATGAGAGTACGGGCGATCGGGCTGCATTAGCAACTAAAAAACAATGTTTTAAAATGAAATAAGACCAAATCACTTATTGGTATCTAATACAATAAGGTTTGTACTTGAATTTAGACAGTTCGAAGTTTCAAAAATAATATTTTTTACTTGTGTTTTTGAACCTAGAAAATCGTCATTTTTCGATTTTTTTCAAATTTAAATTGTTTACAACTTGGAAACGATTAACTTTACAAGAAAGTTACACAAAACTTTTTTTGTTCCCAATAATCCAAAGAATCTAAAATAATGTCTATTGGGGCCGAAAAAATTAATTTTTATAATTTGTTAATTTTTTGTAATAAATGTAGCAATAACTCCTAAACTACTGCATTTAGGTATAGGGAATATAACATAAAAAATAATCAGTATTTCTTAAGAACTTCTAAACGTAAATAATGTACAGGGTATTTTATTTAAAATAAGAAAGTTCATTAGATTTCCAGAAAAACGGAAGATTTGACAACAATGTAATTACCACTATAATATCGGCCGTATTAGAATACCCTTACCCACCAAAATTTATAACAATCGTTCTAGCGGCTTCCGAGAAATTACCGTGTTTCCATACTTTCTCGCTACCCTGTATAAATAAAATAAAGCTGACTCAAAAATCCGTACGTATTTTATAATTAACAAAGTTAATAGTGATTAATAGACTAGTTAATTAAACATTATATAAAAGGAGAACTTTGTTGCACATGCATTCCGAAATGCAGTAAAGCTCTATGAATAAAACTTATTCAATTATTAGGCCAGTAAATGACCATTTTGGAGTGTAATTTTCAACGTCACGACGGATTTGCTTAAAAATTTAGATTTACGTTCCTCTTGCCCTTTATTTTAATTTTGGACTCAAGCCCAGCGATGCTTTTACTTGAGGGGTGAAAGCCACCCCTTTTCGGGGTAAAGAACATACGTCTTTCAACAAAAAAAAAACACGCTTTTAGACGGTTTTTTGCAAACAACTCAACAAGTAAGTATTTTATCAATAAATAATAATATTAAAAAAATGTAGACTATAAAAAAATGAAAAAATTGTTGTCTTCTGTACACCCAGTAAAAGCAGATTTGTAGCTAATTAAAAGTAGACTAATCGAATATTTCAACAAAACTTATCCAAGCAAGTGTTTTAAAATAAAAAGTTCTGTTTTTGTTTTTTGTATAAGTAGGGGAGTGCAATTAGAACGAAAACATCTATTGTTTCGGAATAATTCAAACAAGCTTATATGTATTTTTCTAAAACTTTTTTTGTTAGTTTATATACATGTTAAAGTAAAAAGTTCTACTCGCAGATTTGGCCGCTAATTGTTTATTAATTGTTTAAATAATAACAATTGTTTTGTATAAATAATTTTAAAAATATCGTTGAATTCATCATTTTACTTTGATCAAATATGTTTCTATTTTGTTTTTGGTTATGCTGAATCCGAAAATGGCATTACATTTGAAAAATTTTATACAGAAGCTCTTATACAGTATGTTTGCGTGGCTAGGAACCACACGGAAAACTTTTTTATTATCAATTTTACGAAAAAAAGTCATTCATCATAAAATACTCTGGTTAGTCAAAAATCTAAAACTCAACCACCAGATATAAAATTTTCTCAATTTTATACGAGTAATGTCAAAAATATGAATTACTTTAAAGAGTAAATTACCTTTTTATTCCAGAATATCAAAATATTCTATTATGAAAAGTTGTTTGAAATTAAAAACTATGTTTAATATACAATTACGTTATTCTAATCGAAAAAAAAATTTCAATTTTTTCTCAAATTAGTGATACCCATCATCATTTTATTACAATTATTGTAACTATTTTATTATCGATTTTACGAAAAAAAAGTTATGCTTCATAAAATGCTCTACCTGGTTTAAAATTTATGATACAATCATCAGATATCAAACTTTTTCAGTTTTATACGAGGTATGTAAAAAATATGAATTTTTCATAAGAGTCAAGTGCCTTTATTATTCACAATATTTTATTTAAAAAGATGTAGTTGAACACTGAAACATATTTTTTAATTCCAAACAACTTTTCTTTATAACAATTTTCGATATTGTGAAATGTAAAGATACTTTACTCTTGAGTGAAATTCATATTTTTTGACATACCTCGTATAAAATTAATAAAATTTTATATTTGATGGTTGCATCTTAGATTATATACGATACAGAGTATTTTATAAAGAATAACTTTTTTTCGTAACACTGATAATAAAAAAGTTATCAATAGGTTCCAAGTTAGGCAGACATACTGTATAAGAGCTAAAAAAATTTTTTTGTTGAACATTTATTATTGTTGAAGCTTATTATTAAATGTATATAAGTTTTACAGAAAAAAGTTTTGATCACTTTGTATAAACATTTTTTTAGCTGGTAAGTTTCGGTTTTTGTATTACATATTTGTTATCTTTCTTAATTTTCTCAAAAAGAAATAATTTATTTCATTTCTAAAGTAAAATAATTTAGTGAATTTTAAAGACTACATCCTGAGATTTAAAAAAACATCTATAAAACTGTAATAGATCTGTTGAAAATTGAGTAATACCGTCTTAAAATGGTGTTAATTTTGTAAAACTATAAAGTTTTCAAAAATTACATTTTTTGAGATGTCGTATCATTTGAATTAAATGTTTGAGATTTTTTTTAATTAAACATCGTTTACTAAGATGATTGAAAGGTAAGTTGTGCAAAATTGAGAGTTTTATAAGAAAAATTGTATTAGTTACACATTTTTAAATCATTTTTAAACAAAATTCATGTAAGTCTCACTTTCAGCCCACACCGTACTTATGCCCATAATTTTTTTTATTTTTATTATAACTCTAAGATAGCTTAATTATTCTTCTTTCATCTTCAATTTGTAAAATTTCATTTGATCGATTAGTTAAAGAATTAAATTAAGATAACTCAATCGTGCACTTCGCCGTACGCTAGTTTACAGTGCGCCAATGTTTGTGAGAAGTGTGATTTTAGCATTATAAATAAAAAATTATAGAAACTACAGATTTAAGAGGAAAGGAACATTTTGACGCCTGTCAAAATTTTTAATGTATTTTAAAAGTAATCATTTTTTTTCGAATCTTGAGAAAACTAATAACTATTTTTGAAAAATTTAAACGCAGAATGGAAGATTACTTTATTGCCGAGGGCGGAAAGTCCCTTAGAATAAATAAAAAGTTTCTTATGAATGATATATTTGAAATTAAAAATCACACTACATTTTCTCTTAGTTTTTCACCCCTGTAACTTATTAAAATAAACATTATAGAAGTTTTGAGTGACTTTTGTCCCTCGTTAAGAACGTAATCTTTCATTCTGCGTTTAAATTTTTCAAAAATACTTATTAGTTTTCTCAGGATTCGAAAAAAATGAATCCCCATTTAAATACCATTGCAGCCGAAAATACGTACCCATCCCCTTAATTTTAGAAAAATCTTTATATAAGGTTTTTTTATAAAATTTTCTGAATTTTTCAATGGCCAAGTCAGTTTTTTTCAAAAATTTATATTTTCGGAGTTATTTAAAAAAAACATCTCTTTTCGCAGTTCATTTGTTTAATAAAAAATGAAGCACCCACTTCTCGAGTAGAACTTTTTGATAGGTTGTTTATTAAACATTTCTTAATGAAATTACAGAAAGTTCTATCTTGTTTGATTTTTTCCGAAGTAAAAATCTATATGCACTCCCCTAAAGTTTCTTGCATCAAAACTAAGTTACACTCAAAATAAAGATGGTCTCAAATGAAATTAACCGTTACCGCTTTGCAATTTACTTTACTTATGTATTTTTATATGATCTGTAAGTTTCACCGGTTCAAAGTGCTTATTTAAAAAAAAATGGATTTTAAATGAATTTTTGAAGTTATACTTCTTTACGATCAAGAGTGAAATTTTATAATACCGGGCGCATGCACACAACCAGTATGTAGTTTGTTGCTAATCTTTCAAGATATGTATGTATCAGCGCTGTCAGCGCAAATAAGTCATTAAAAGAATATATTAGTGTTTTTAGTAAATGTATTATTTATTATAATTTTTGTGTCTTTGGATCTGTCTTCCTCGGGGATAAGATATTTTATAATAATAGTAAGTATATTTAAAGTATTTGTGTATACTTCTCTTGGTCTATTAAATTTGTCAGTATGTATGAGAAATCTTGTAACCTGTCAAAGCAAAGGGAATATAGCCAGTGGTATAGCGTGTGAGCGGAGATCAAGAGATCCCGGGTTCAAATCCCGGACGATTCATATTTTTTTTGTATCGTTTTAATAAAAAATTTTTAAAAGTGGTAGGTAAGAAAGTTAGTTTAATATTTAAATATAATACAAATAACCTGTTAAGTACATTTATTTCTTTGAAATTATATAATAGAATTATAACTTCTTACGTGCGTATAAAGTACACACACATTTTTTTTTTAATTCAAAAAAATGTCTTTTTTCAAATCTTAAAAATTTACTTAAATATTATTAGTATTAATCGACCTAATTAATAATAATCGTCGAGCCCAGTAGACCCATGGCTTGATTAACAATTTTCCTCCATCCATTCTTGTCCATTGCTTTCATCCTCCAATTTGTGACGTTGAGTCTTTTTAGATCCTCTTCTACATCCATTTTCCACCTTGTTCTGGGTCGACCTCTTCCCTGACGTCGTCAAATTGTACTTGACAGTAGAATTTTCGGTAGTATATCCTCTGACATCCTCTGTATATGTCCTAGCCATCTTAGTCGTTAAGTTCTTATTACTTCTAATATGCTGGGCTGCCCATATACGCCATTCTCCATTTTTTCTTCAAATATTTTCCTCAGTACTTTTCGTTCCCATATCTGCACCATTTCTTGTTGTTTTTTATTCATTGTCCATGTTTCTGCTGCATAAGTTACTATAGGCCTAATATCCGTTCTATATATTCTTAATTTGGCACCTCTTGATGTGGACTTATTTCATAATAATCTATTTAATGCATAACCACACTTGTTCGATTTCAGTGGTCTATTTTGGATTTTTTCTTATATATTTGGTTTTCGTGTTATACTTAATTGTTGCTAGATATTCGAACCTCTCAACTTCCTCGAATCTATATGTATTATTATTTGTTTGCACTGTTAAATACTTTCCTCTTACACATATTCTTGGTCTATGCATTCCATGTATTTCGTTTTTAGGTCATTAATATAATGTAGTCCCTTTTTATGGCTTTTTCTTCTAATTCTTTAGTTGTCCGTATCACTTCCTGTTTGCTTCTTGCTACTATTGCTATATCATCAGTCTTTTTCATTTATTAGGGCTTCTCCATTTTGGCCTCTCATAAAAATTATTAGTGATACGAAAAATCTCGAAGAGTAAAACAGTGTAGGTTGTACTTTTCTAAATATTTTGGAATTTTTTGTTTCTCTGTAAGAAAAAACTGGCTAAGATTTGACTGTTCAAAGTTTGCATTCACCCGTGATTAGTGACTAGTTCAAGCCCTTTCAACTATAATCGTTTCAAAAATAAGCACTTTGAACCACAGATAATATAAACAATACATAATTAAAGTAAATTGTAAACTGGTAATGATTAATTTCATTTGGGATGATAATTACAGCGTCATTTTCACGATTTTTTTTACAAAAAAATAAGTGAGCAACTTTATTTTGAGCGTAACTTAGCTTTGATGCTAGCAACTTTTATCTTCTTCTTCTTCTTGCCTTTTGTTTCATTATGACTATTACGGATTATGGTCCGTTTAAAAACTTTTATAAAATAAAAAAAAAACAACTTTAGAATATTTTAAAATGAGTTTTTTAATTTTTTATTATTTCACGTTGAAATATTGGACTTCAGATTTTACGAATAAGTACCTAATTTTCATGAACTACAACTATGCTTCTACTAGATCTACAGACTTTAAGCCTACTCCATTATTTTCTTTATTTTTTCATTGTTGTTAAGAAAAATTTTTTCGATAAAATACTTGGGTACATTTTGAGTTATTTGCAAAGAACCCTCAAATAACGTGTTCTTTTGTTGAAAATGAACATTTTCACTTGCAAATAATTCAAAAATATTGATTTAGTAAAAGACTCTATAGAACAAAAGTTTATCTTAGAATTAATCAGTTTATCCATTGACTTATTTTAAACGTATGTTTTTTCACCCCCTAGAAGAGATCGCTTTGACCCCCCAAAAAAAGCAACCTATAGCACAAGACCGAAAGTGAAGTAAGAGGAAACTAAATCCAAATTTCCATGCAATTCGGTGGTGACACGGAAAATTACACGGTATTGCCGTATTTTACGTTAATTTGCTGATCTAAAAATTCAGTAAAGCTCTATGAATAAAACTTATTCAATTATTGTGTGCAGTGGTACGAGATAAAACGCGCTTTTGTTATGATATTCCCGTATCAGGCATTGTTCAGGCACAATTCGCAATTTGTATGCCGTTTAAAATCTTATCCGACAAAAGAATTTTATATTTTAGATTATAATGATGTAGTTAAATAATAGATGTATAAAATATGTTATCATCAAGGCCGCTCAATTCTGTCTCTAAAAAGGAATGCACAGTAGTATCTGGCGTAAATAATAAGCAAATAATGGTAATGTTAAAATTGTTGATATTTTAAATGAAACTTTTGGACAAACTTAGAGTAAAGAAGATTCACAAATATAGTGCCTTCATTATCTTAATGGCTTCTCAAGAATGATGGTAAGTACTAAAAATAATCCCCCCCCCCCCATTTAAAAATCTTATATTATTGAAAATTTAAGCAGATAAATAGAAGAATGAGAGAGAGGGAGAGAGAGAGAGAGAGAGCTGTGTACGTTCATCATTTCTATTATATATTGTTATGCTCTACCTTTTCTATTTATTTAGATTAATTAGCAAATTCTTAATTTGATTGATTATCCAATTATTTTATTTATTGTCCATGTAAAGACATAACTAAATTCCAATTAAATTTTCCAATCAATTTTATTATCAGGGCTAATTTTGTATTTGATACAATACCTGTAATCTGTGGCTTCTAGTATTTCTAGTTGCTTACTTCTTCCAGGGTAGAAACAGGGAAATTGACAACACTCAAATTCATATAAATGTAATCTATTGTTTTTATTAAATACCGTGTACATATGATTCAAAAATATTAAAATTTAACTTTGTTGCACCAATCTCTAACTTAATAAATTAAAACTCTAACTCTGATATCTCCTTGTTTTAACAAAATTATTTATTTAATTAATTTCTTATTTACTCATATTAAATTGAATGAATTTTATTTTTCTTCTTTTGAATTGATTTCTCAAATTTGAAATGACTAACTGTGTTACAAAAATATTGTTCAATAAACAAGTAAACAAATATGGTCTTGATATAAATGACTTTTCTCCATTCAGACAAATGATTTGACTAACCTTTTATTCTTCACTCCCTCGTTTTCTGGATTACGCTGTCCTTGATTCTCTCAACACGTACTCTCTGGTTGTTGCGAAAAAATCCCCCTCGTCAAAACTGCTTCCAAGAAAAACACACAGGACTTGCTCGAATATCTAGTGCACAAACGGATAATAATCAGCTACTCGTTCTAGACAAAACAAAGGAATCTCGCTCGGACCAGGAAATTAGCTCTTCAACCGGTCGACGATTTGGTTTCAACTTGATTCTGCTCGCAAAGGCTGATCAAACAAACTCTACACTGACTCTACACTTTTAAAAAACTCGGCTGCCTTCTCTCGATGTTCATTACAACTGACTTTCTTTTTCTCTCCAATCCATACTCTCACATCCATTATCCCTTCTCCCGATATTTTTCGTCCACTCAACAACAACCTCTCTCCAACCATTTACTTCTTAAGAAACCCAATATTCTTCCACATAACTTTTCCAATTTGTCAAATTCAAGGAAAATCATAATTAGTTATTTTCTTCTTTCTACTCTTACAACTAAAATAATACGGTTTGTATACCACATTAAAATACCTTCCCGGAAGGATCTTAAAAACGTTATTGTCCCGTCAACGCTCTCTCTACTTTCTAATCACCGAAATGTTTTGTTAATGTACCGACCATTTCGTCGAATAATTATCACTAATCGTTTTAATTTTTCCGAAACACTTGTTTAAAAGCAAAATTAAATTCTAAACAAATTTCGCCATATACAGGGTGATGAAAAACTATCATTTCATGGTCGTTGATATAAATTTAATTTTTCTGAATTTCCTTAAGAAAAACAATTCCACAACAATATATACTCGGAAGAGTTATTTACACAAACACTTGAAAACAGCACAGAAGGGACCAAGATAAATGGTGAAAATATAAATAACATACGTTATGCCAACGATACAGTATTATCGATGAAAGTGAGAAAGATCTGCTGGCGCTACTAAACACAATTTGTTATACTGTGGAAACAGTTTGGTTTAACAATAAACAAAAAGAAAAAAACCATGGTGATCACTAAGAGGGGTAAAGTCATAACAAAGATCTAGATAAAAAATGAAGATATCGAACAAATGAACAATACTTGGGAGTCTAGATTACGGAAGATCTAAATCCGAAATCAGAAATCAGAAATTCGATCAAGACTACAGCAACCAAGAGCACTCTTGAAGATGAGGAAATTTCTGTGCTACCAAAGACTCAATCTGCAAATCCGATATTACATGGAAAATGTTATATCCACTCTATTCTTCTTTATGGTGTCGAATCTTGGACTGGTAATGTTGACTTAGCTTTTGAGACATGACATAAGAAAGCCGGAAGCTTTTGAGATGTGGCTTAATTTTGAAAATACTGTGGACCGATCATATTACGAACGAAATGGACACAGGGACAGAGACAGGGGAATTTTGACCACCATTAAAAATAGAAAAAAAGCATATTTGGGGTACACACTTAGAGATGATAAGTACGAGTTATTACACCTGATTATGAAGGGTAAAATCGAGGGAAAAGGGGTCCTGGTAGACGACAAATATACAGGCTAAAAAACGTTCATCCATCTATTCCATAATTAGACATAATTAGCTCAGTGGAGAAAATATCCCAGTGTTTATATCAGCAACATCAGCAAAGAGGAAATAAAAGCTTTAAAAACTTTAAAAAATGATGACTCCATAACAACCCTACCAGCGGATAAAGGAAATGCAACTGTAATAATGGATAAAATACAATATGAGGACAAAATTACAGATCTAAGAACAAATGGACCTTATACCAAATTAACTGAGGATCCAACGAAGACACTGGAAAACAAGATATTATAGAACTTTATTCAAATATAAATATGATATAACATACTATCAAAGAAAATGAATGACATCTTATTACAGTAAGCCGCCATATTTCTACGGAGTGCCGAAAATTCATAAAGCGAATATATACCACTTAGACCCATTTGTAGTACCATCCATTTTCCTTGTAGTGAACTATCAAAATTTTTACTAAACATTATAAAACCATTTGCTAATAATAATGACACATTTATAAAAAATACACAACATTTTTTAAACAAATTATCAAATATTGCATTTTAACCCAAATTCTTAATCTCACCCAACATATTGAAGATGGTTTTGAACGGAAGGAAATAACAGGAGTAGCGTTCATAGACCTAACTGCCGCCTATGATACAGTTAACCATCAACGGCTACTCGCAAAACTCTACGAAACTACAAAGGATTTCCGACTAACAAGGTTAGTGAAATGTCTCCTCCAGAATAGACGCTTCTACGTAACGCTCCAGTCCAAGAACAGTCGGTGGAGGGACCAAAAAAATGGGCTACCACAGGGAAGTGTCCTCGCGCCGATTCTATACAACATATACACCAACGACCAACCCATACACCAACAAACAAGGCAATTTATTTACGCTGATGATACAGCGGTGGCAGCTCAGGGAAGAACCTTCAATGAAGTCGAAGTGAAACTGACAGATGCCCTGGGAGACTTAGCTCTATACTATGATAAAAACCATCTGAAACCCAATCCCACAAAAACCTAGGTATGTGCTTTCCACCTGAGAAACAAGCATGCCCGAAGGTCGCTGGAGGTGGAATGGCGTGGTCAGATGCTGGAACACAACAAGACGCCAAAATACCTTGGCGTCCGTCTGGATAGAACTCTGTCTTACCGATACCACTGTCAAGATGTCAAGAAGAAAGTAAGTGCCAGAAATAATATCATCCGCAAGCTAACTAATACAAAATGGGGAGCACAACCACACACTCTCCGTACTTCAGCCTTGGCATTATGTTTTTCGGCCGCGGAGTTTGGAGCACCAGTATGGGCAAACTCTGCTCACGCAAATAACGTCGACGTGGCTCTAAATGAAACGGTCAGTATAATATCGGGTTGCCTGAAACCGACACCTATCGAAGAGGTATACCCCATTGCTGGAATTGCTCCACCACCTATCAGGAGGAAGGTCACGTCAGAGGTAGAACGGAAAAAGCAGGAGACGGACCGAAGACACCCCTTATATGACCACCAAACTCAGCCAAGCAGACTAAGATCTCGGAAAAGCTTCCTGAAAACATCAAGATCCATCCCCGAAGCGCCAGAGACGCGCCGAATACACCTATGGCAAGCGTCAGCTACCGCGACACATTTTCCTCCCTCGGAGGAAATGGCTGCTGGACACAATTTACCGTATCCGACTTGGAAAGCGCTAAACAGACTAAGGGCCAATTTCTCATATCGAGTTCAACTCCAGTTTAACCTGAACTTCTAGTAAACGTCAGTTTAAAGTCAAAATCGTCTTTCTCAATTCCCGTTCAACCGATGGCAGTTTAAACTTGAACGATGCTTGAACGGTGGAATTCGGCCGTTCAAACATTTCAGAACTCAGTTCAGATGATTTCATGGACTACGCATGCGTTGTATTAACACGAAACGCTGTCATAATATAAATATATCCTATTTTATTATATTAAGCCTAACGATAAACGATAACATTATTTGTGTTTTTATAATATTTATTTATAATTATTAAAATGACTATTTGACTATAAATAATTAAATTTAACTTTATTCAAAAACAGCATAAAAAAGGTAGTTCAAAATGGCGACAGTTTTTACCTTTTGCCATCTATTGGCATTTCTCGAAAGCTGTAGAACGAGCACTGACATGAACGCGCAATGAGAAATGCATTCCAAACAGAACCGGAGATCACCCGTGAACCCGGTTCAACTGAACCATAGATTAACGCAGGTATGAGAAATCGACCCTAAGAACCGGCGTTTCACGTTGTGCTAGTAACCTGAAAAAATGGGGATACCAGGAGGACGATACCTGCGACTGTGGCGCGGTTCAGACCAGCCGGCATCTACTATCATGCACATAGATGAGAGAGACCTGCACAGAACAAGACTTAATTATAGCAAATGACAGGGCCATCTATGTGGCCAACCATTGGAAATACAGAATTTAAAGTTGTTGGTGTTCCGGACACGGAAAGTAAGACGTAACCCAAATAATATTTTAGTAAGTTTTGACATAAAAAGTTTATTTACGAATGTGCCATTACATAAAACTTTAAACATAATCAAAACGAAATGAGAGAATGATAATACATTGACAACTAGGACAAGACTAAATGTATCAGCTATAATCGTGTTATTGACATTATGGACTAATAATACCTCTTTTCAACTAATTAATGAATTCTGTAAACAAAATTTTGGTCAAGCAATGGGCTCTTCTTTATCTTCATTATTGGCTAATATTTATAGAGGATTTCGAAACTAATATTATTTCTAAACAAAATTTAAAACCCACAGTATGGTGGAGATATGTAGATGATGTGTTTTTAATATGGCCTCATAGATCAGGATTGTTGGATACATTCCTAAATATTCTAAACGATCAAGAAGAGACAATAAAATTTACAATGGAAAAGGAATATAATATCACCCTACCTTTCCTCGATGTTTTAGTCTTAAAGAAGGATACTGGATATGAGACTTAAGTGTATAGAAAACCAACACATACCAACAGATATCTCAATTACAAATCAAATCACAGCATGAACGTTAAAAAAGGAATCACCAATTCATTATATGATAGAGCCACAATTACTTGTTCTAACGAAAATTTATTTTTAGAAGAAAAACAATTGTTATCATCAATCTTTTTTATTAAAAAATGATTATCATTTGTCGTTTATAAATAAGGAATTGTCAAGATTGGATCGAATGGAACAGAAAAACATAGAACGGGTTCCTATAGCATTCGCAAGAAATAATACGAGGAAAATATCAATACCATTCGATACATTTTTGGCAAAGTAACGTAAGTGACATTTTTGAAAATCATATTTTTCCATTAAACTAACGCTATTATTGTTCAGAAGGCACTGCCAAAGTGTAGTAAGCCTATAATATATTATGTTTAAAGTAATTCTAGGCTTACTACACTTTGGCAGTACCTTCTAAGCAATAATAGTGTCAGTTTAATGGAAAAACATGATTTTCGCCAAAAATGTCACTTACGTTACTTTGCCAAAAATGTATCTATATATAAAAGGACTATCCGAGAAACTTAAAACAATAGGAAATACATTCAAAATTTCAACAACTTTCAAAACAACAAACACGTTGAGATCTAGTCTATCTAAAACTAAACCTAACAGTGAACAAGAAAGAACAAAGATTTGTATTTATAAAATACCTTGTGAATGCGAACAACTTTATTTAGGTGAAACATCAAGACCAATAAACGTTAGAATAAGTGAACATCAGTCTTACATTAAAAATAGAGAATTTGATAGATCTCAAATATGTCAACACGCATGGGATAATGAACATAGAGTTCAGTGGAGAGATTGAAGTATAGTTCTGAAAGAAACAGATAGTAAAAAGAGAAAAATCAAAGAAGCGGCTTTAATTATGCTAAATGAAACCAATTGTGTCGCAAATTCCTCGGTAGAATGCAGTAGGATGTTGTTACCCATACTAAAAGAGAAAGTCAATAGAAAGATAATACCAGGATTAGTAAGTCAATAACATATCGAGTTAGTACATATTTTATATTTTAGTATTGTTTATATATCTATGTATTATTAATATTATTTTATAATTTAAAATAACATATGTACATATTAAGGTCAGAATTTGGTATTAGTTTTGAGAGTAAACTAAAGTAAGACCTAATACTTACGATGGCGGAATAGTATCACGAGGTTTTTTCCTGGTTTTCCCTCGTGATTTACTATGGAATCTCTAGCGTGAGAATTTTACTATCACCATTGCATGTAGTTGTGTTTTAGAGACAGATCACGTTATGATTTTCTTGTGACTGATATTCTTAGTTGGGGTTGATTTCATGTAATCGAATGAACTATCTTTTAATAAAGTCGTCCCAGGAACGCAACTCGTAAATATTGGCAATATCATTTTAAAGTCTTCTACTTTAAAATGTATAATATAGATAGAAGAATTATAGAATTAAATAGAAGAATTTTTTTACTAAGTAACAACATTGTTGTTTAATTCATTAATATTTTTTTGTATTTTGACAACGACACCAGATTTGGGCGTTGAACCGTTAATAAAATCATTTTTTTAGTAAAATTGTGGCTTATTTCCCATCAAAACTATTTAGTTGCAAAAATTCCACAAGAAAATAGCTTCAAAACAACATTAAAAAACGTTCGTGACTGGACCGGGTTAAACAGAAAACGCTTTTAAGAAAACATAAGATAGAGACGAATTTGCAATGGTTATAGCCAACCTTCATTAGTGGAGTCATCACTAGAAGAAGAAGAGGTTGAAAACTTGTAAGTTATCAGGACCGATTCAAATCCTGATTAAATAGTTAAAGAAATTTTAAGGTTTTAAATTCTAAAAAAAAATTTTTATTTAGAAAATAACCGCATTAACCACGAAGGTCATTAGCGGGGTAGCTAGAATACAATTAATGGGTTTACAAAAGTATGAAACTGTGTACATACAATTAAATTTTACTTGCTAGGTTACATTTATTCGGGATTTGAAAAGAGGTTTACAGTCGGTTTGCATTTTAAGAATGTCTTTCATATTGTTCGAATAACGAGATATAGATTGTTTGTAAGCGGCAAATTCATCACATTCTATTAGCAAATGTTTTATTGATAATGGTATATTACACCTTTAGCTCGAAACACCATTTGAAGTGGTCATAAAAAACCACCAAATAGATGAAACAGTTGAACCGAAACTGGAGTAAGGTTCGCTTGTATGGTACACGGATGGATCTAAGATAGATGCAAGGGCAGGAGTGGGAGTTACATCTCTTGGAAACGCCCCAACTATCTTTCAGGCAGAAATACATTCCATACAGATTAGTGCTCAGGAATGTCTCAACCGAGACACTCGTAGGGTAAAAGTCTTCATTTTGTCAGACAGTCAAGCTGCCTTAAAGGCTCTAAAGTCATTACTTGTGAGTCAAAGTTGGTTTTGGAATGTAAACAATCCCTTAAGGAGCTGGCGGAACGCAACAAAGTAACTTTGATGTGGGTGCCAGGTCACAAGGGAATTGCAGAAAATGAGGAAGCTGATAGCCTCGCAAAAAAAGGGGCCAATACCCCATTCCAAGGTCCAGAACTCTTCTGTGGACTACCAAAAAGCCACATCAGAGAGGAACTCCGGACCTGGGAACTCAATCAACTACAACTATACTGGTCCAATACACCAGGACAAAGGCAAGCAAAAAGGCTCATAAAGGTGTCACCTAGTGCAACAAACCGTCTTCTCGAAATGAGTAAAAAAGATATAAAAATGGTCACTGGCCTTCTCACTGGTCACTGCCCTCTGAGATATCATCTCAAAAAAATTAACAAATCAGATAGTGAGAACTGTCGTTTCTGTGAAAACGAAAAATAAACGGCAGAACACATTCTATGCAATTGCGTAGCGCTGTTCTGCAAACGACTAAAATTCCTAGAAGACATTTTCTAGACGACATTTCCTAGAAGACATTTCCTAGAAGACAATTCCTAACGCCCTCTGACATAGAAAACAAGTCACCTAGGATTCTAATCAATTTCATCAGAAGTGTTGTCATCCTAGAGTTTAACTAGATTAAGGTATGTACAAAAGATCTTTATAGGTCGAAATGCTGAGAGGCTCCATAGCCTAAACGACCTCACATATTCTAATCTAATCTACACCTTTAGCATTTTAGTGCTTCGTTATGAGTAATGAGATGCTCATGAGTAAGTTTACAGTGTCCTAACAAAATACGACATAAGGTGACTTGGTTCGATCTGTTGATTTCATGTGAATTCCATGGACCATTATCTTCTTTTTTAACGTCTCTTAATTTTCTTGTAGATGTTTTCCATTTTTCATTCCATAAATTGAGGGTCATCGATTTTAGTAGTTGTTTTATATCTGCTGCTGTAATTGATTATTCTGCCAATGAAGGTAGAGTCTCAGTGAATGAGTCTCAGTGAATTGAGTGAGTCAGATATTTTTAAAGAGTGCTTGGTTTGTGCTTTGGAAATGTGATTTAACGCTTGTAACATAACTAAAAATTTGAACTTAATAAATTACTTAAAATTTATCATTTTTACTACTTTATTACTTGGGGTAATTTTGGGGTTTTCAGGGAATTGTAACTCCCTGAAACCTCAAGTATCTCTGATATCATGCCAATGGCCATTAGTTGTCGAGGCATTAGCTAAATAAAAAAATATTCGATTATGTATTTACATTGTTGGTATTGTTTTCACCCATTTCGAAAAAAATGTGAAAACTTTGAATTATCCACGTCCATCTGTACCAGTAACTTTGTAAACACAATTCCTCCGTGAGTATACGAGGCGCTCAGAGCAACAGTGGCCTAACCCACATCCCACAATTTTACCAAAACGCTTTTATTACATTAAATTTATGCCTTATTTAAGTGTTTTCAGATTCAGAGTAGCTCAAGCAATGGTTCCTTTAGCCACTCTACATCTAAAAATAATTAAGTAATGCATAACTTTAATGTAATAAAAGCGTTTTGGTAAAATTGTGGGATGTGGGTTAGGCCACTTTTGCTCTGAGCGCCTCATACTAGATAGAATGAAAAATGAGGTGTCAAAAATGAAAGCTTATAACCCAAGGATGCCATTAGAGGAGAGAAATTTGACATCGGACTTCCGTTCTTAGAGTTACAACCAGAACTACTGTTATGTTTTAAAGTCGCCGAATAGTACAAGCAATATATCGTTCGACGTGCCTCTAAGATGAAAACAAATGTTTATTTCCGGTTTCATGTCTGTCTATCTGTCTGTCTATCCGCGAATATAACTCCTCCGTTATTATGCCAGACAGAATGACAAACGAGGTGTCGAATGAAAGCCTATAACCCAAGAATGGTATTAGAGGTGAGAAATTTGACCTCGTACTTTCGGTTTTTGAGTTGCAACCAGAAGTACTATTTTAAAGTGGCCGAAATAATACAAGCAATATATTATTCGACGCCCCTTGGCAAAACGAAAACAAATATATACTTGCCGTTTCATATCCGTCTGTCCGCAAGAATAAATCCTCCGTTATTAAAACAGATATAATGACAAATGCGCTGTCGTATGAAAGCTTATACCCCAAAGATGGTATTAAAGGTGAGTTCTAATTTGAAAATTTGACCTCAGACCTACATTTTCAGAGTTGCAATCGAAAGGACTGTTCTTAAGTGGCCGAAATAAAGCAAACGATATATTTTTTGACGTGCCCTAGCAATATGAGAACAAATATATACTTTCAGCATGTCTATTTGTTCTTCCGTCTGTCTGTCTTTGAATATAACTCCTACGTTACTAAAAGAGATATAATGAAAGAAATAATGTGTTGAATGAGAGATTATAAGAAAAACATGGTACTAAAGGTGGGACATTTGACTCCTTACTTTCAATTTCAGAATTGCAACCGAAATTACAGTTAAAGTCGCTAAATTGCATAAGCGATATATTATTCGAAGCGGCTTAGCAAGATTAGAACAAATGTGTACTTTAAGTTTTTATATTACTTTCGGTTAAATAGTGATAACCAAAAGTGACACATTATAGTTGCAGAATTAGTACATCCAACATATTAACCGGCTCGTATTGAAAAGTCGAGCTCGAATATTTCGTTCCAGTTTTGACGTCATTTCAGTTTAAACAGATATGACCGAAAGTTTGGTAAAAAATACTTAATATTAGTAAAATCGTATATTAATCGACGCAAATTTACACGAAGAGTTCAAATGTCGACTTCCGGTTCTACTTCCGGTCGCGTTAAGTGAAAACCTAGAACTTGTAAAGTCCAATTCTTCTTCTTCCTCAGGTGCCGTCTCCGCTACGGAGGTTGGCAATCATCATAGCTATTTTAATTTTTGAGGCAGTAGCTCTAAATAGTTGTTTTGAGCTGCATCCAAACCATTCTCTCAGGTTCTTCAGCCATGAAATTCGTCTTCCTCCGATGCTTCTTCTGCCATCTATCTTTCCTTGCATTATGAGTCGCAGGATGCCATACTTCTCGCCCCGCATCACATGTCCGAGATACTGTAGTTTTATTTATTTAATTTTAAGTCCAACTTCCTTCTCTTTACCTATTCTTCCTAATACTTGGTTTTTCGTAAGTCTATCTACCCAGGAAACCCTCATAATTCTTCTATAGGTCCACATTTCAAAGGCGTTAAGTCGTCTCATTGTCACTACATTTAATGTCCATGATTCTACTTAGGCGTACTTTAAGAGCTAATGTTAAATCTTTGCTACATAGGACCTTTTTCATTTTCATAAAATTAGAACGTGCTTTTTCGATTTTGACTTTGACTTTTGGAGTGTACTCATTATTTTCTGTTATAAGTGTACCTAGGTAAGTGTACTTTTTTACTCTTTCGATCTGATGGTCTTGTACTATCAAGATTTCGTTAGTATTATGGTTGTTTGAGTAGTACTAATTTTCATAAACTTTGTCTTTTTGAAATAAAAATGTATACTTACCATTTTTTTTATTCAGTTGCAATGCGAAGGCAAAACAATCTTATTTTTCATTTAGAATAGGAAGCGCAGTCCAGCACTCTGAATCGACGATTTGCGACTCTTATTGGAGTCATCATCGGAGAGGCGTAGGCCTGCTGCTCTCTACTTGAAGTGACCAAACCTTGAAAGCTTATCCCCACATTGCAACTGACGTGTATGGATTAGGTGACTAGCGTCATCTGGCAATTTAAAGGTAAAGTTTTCAATCCTAATTGGGATTGAAATGTTTGTAATGATTGTAATTAATTACTAATGTTGCTATTAGGATTAAAAACTTTACCTTTCAATTGCCAGATGACGCTAGTCACCTAACCCATACACGTCAGTTGCAATGTGGGGATAGGCTCTCATGGTTGGTTACTTCGAGTAGAGAGCAGCAGGCCTAGGCCTCTCCGATGATGACTCAAATAAGAGTCGAAAATCGTCGATTCAGAGTGCTGAACTGTGCTCCCTATTCTAAGTGAAAAATAAGATTGTTTTGCCTTCGCATTACAACTGAATAAAAATTGTATACATTTTTATTTTATATTAGTATTACTCCTTTAGAGTAACTAGGTCCATTTTCCGTTGGAACTTTACCAAGCTGCAGACGGGGGTTGTGAATTGCATCGTTTAGAATTCCTTCCTTTTGTCTTTACTGCAGCATCCATTTGGATTGCAAATTTTAGTAGCCTTGGAGGTGTCACGAGGGAAATGGACCAATAAGTTTTCAATTTAAAAATCTTTTAGTAATGTTTTTAATATTTATCAATATTATTAATGTTACTATTAGGATTGAAAACTTTACCTTTCGTCTTTTTGATATTGCGAGAGAGTCCGTACTCCCTACTACACCTTACTATTTTACTCATGATTTTTTGCAGGTCTTGTAAACTATCGGCTATTATTACTGTATCATCTGCATATCTGATGTTGTTAACTAAGACTCCATTTACTCTTATGCCGACTGTTTCATCTTCCAGAGTTTCTTGCATTACCTCTTCAGAATAAGCGTTAAATAGTAGAGGTGATAATATGCAGTCTTGCCTGACTCCTCTCTTTATTTCAATTTGTTCAGATGTTTCTTTTTCAATTCTTACTATTGCTCGCTGATTGTAATAGAGGTGTGTTATTAGTCTTAAATCTCTTTCATCTAGGTTTTTAGTTTTCAGAATTTCCATGAGTCGATCATGTTGTACTTTATTAAACGCCTTATTGTAGTCTGTAGTAAAACTACTTTATTATGTAAAGAGGACGGTTAGCATCCAAACATCTCTGTGTCAGCACGTTGAAGAAGAATAATGCCTCTCTGGTACCCATACCATTGCGGAACCCATATTGAGTGTCACTAATATCCAGCTCCAGTTTAGAGTGTATTCTGGCGTGGATAATTTTCAGCAGAATTTTCAAGGTATGTGACATTAAGCTTAATGTTCGGTAGTCACTGCATTCTTTGGCATTCACTTTCTTTGGCAAACACACAGATACTGATTTCAACATTTCTCTAGGGATGATTCTCGTAGTATAGAAAGCGTTGAACAGCTCTACTATTATGTCCAGGTTTTCTCGGTGACCAACTCGGTGACCAACTCCTAAAGTCCAATTACTTGTATTTAAAAATATTAAAACTTTGAATGATTTTTTATTCTTACTTTACTTTATATCTTTTTTTCAATTTACTGATACTGATACGGCTGCTTCAAAGCCAGATGGATTTGCAAATAAGAATTTTATAAACGCCTGACTGAGTACACGGAGTGCAAACTCAAATCATTCAGCTTCAAAGCCAATGAAATAATATGGGTCAGTAATCCGTTGTGACTAAATTACAGGCGATTTTCAGTGTAATAAACAGTTTATAAGCTTAACAGTGAAGTACAAACTCAGTTGGCAGTTTGTGCACAGAGTGTAAATTGTAACACGTGACTGCCTAAGGCGGAAGTATATAAATACATAAATGCAGCAGGATATAAAATATATAAAGGGTGTCCAGAAACTCTACTGTCAAACGAAGACCGGAGATTTCTCAGGCATTAAGAAAATTTAGACCAATTCACAGATCGTGTTTTTTTCAATGATTGCTCTATGACTCCAACGATTTTAACTTTACACCAAAATCACTTAAATAAAAATTCACCGTAATGAAATTCTGCATAGAGACACGTTTTTCCCGATTTACTTCGACGAAAATTTTCCCAGGAAAATGCGGATTTTTCCAAAAAAATCTTTTATTTTCAACTAAAATTTTAGGTAAGTCCTCAATAATTAAATAACTTAGTGACATAGACTTAAAAGCCCTTTTGGTATAGATTCCATTTCCAGAAGCCGATGGAAATTGAATGAACAGTTAAGCAACAATTAAATTGTTAATTAACAATTTACGGTTGCTGTAATAATTAAATTGTTAATTGACAATTTACGGTCGATATAATAACCATATTAATTATGATACATAAGAATAACTATGATTTTTGTATAAAAAGGCACTATACGTATATAATGTACTTTACAGAATTAAAATGGGACTATTTAAGCGGCCTCGGGAATATTATAAAATTATAAACAATTTTTTGGCTTATAAACAAATAGAATATCTGGGCAACTTAGTGGAGTCACTGAAGGTGGATATGAGCTATTACCTCCGATTTCGTTGAACCTCCATCGATTTGCATGAAAATTGGTGAGTGGTTAGAGGATATCTCAAGGAACAAAGGTGACATGGTGCCAACTTGCGTTTTTACCCTGGGGGTGGATGCCACCCTTTCTCGGAGGTGAAAATTATTTTATTAAAAATAACCCCATAATTCGATAGAGGGACAAATTTCAAGCAAAATTTGTAATATAAAGTTATTAAAATAAATCGAAACTTTTTGAGTTATTAAAAATCAAAGATTTTAATTTCTCTAGAGAAAAATGCATGTTTTTAACCAATTTTTCATCAATAACTCCAAAAGTGTAAGTTTTTACAAAAAAGTTATTATTATTAAAATTGAAGCTAATAAAAAATGAAATAAAACTCTTACTAGAAAAACCTTTTAATGTTAACTAAAAGTGAGTTATAGGTAATTGAATGTATATTTTTTCGGCGAGTAAAAAACTCTAAGTATTCAAGCTGAAATAACGAGAAATTGATGCATTTAATAACATAAACTTATTAAACATTTGTCAAAGTACTTAAAAATATCTATTAACTGAGCCCCCGAACATGTTGATAGCTTTAAAATTTATGCTCCAATTTTTTTTCAAAATTTATCTTTTAAAAACTTTTTCAAAAAACGTTATTGTTTTTTTTTAATAACTCCGTTTTTGTTTACAATATCAGGTTCACCTAAAAACTGTTTGAAAGGTAATTCTAAGTTCTATTTAAACACGTTGAACCTACTGTTTTAAAGCCCTTATTTTTTTAAAAATAAAAGGTTAAATGACCTCGGTTGCGTGGTTCCCACAGCAAAATTTAAGATTTAAACGTTTATATCTCGGTTATTTTTTATCCTATAGAAATAGTAAAACAGGTAGAATATTTGACACAGAAAAAACTATAATTCGGTTATATATAATTTTTTACGCATATTGAGTAGTTTTGGAGTTATTATCAAAAGAATAAGAGAATTACAATAATTTTAAAAATGATAATTTTTTAAATTATTTTTTTTTTCAAAAATATGCATTATAAACCCGTCAAAACTATCGAAAACATTATTTATGCTAACATAAAGAAGTTTTTGTAAGGATTACTGTAAATTTTAATTTTTGTGGAAATGGCGTTTTTAATGAAATTTTAATTACTTTTCACTTTTTCCTAAAAAATTCGAAACGGTTCTTTTATTTTCATTATAACTTGCTTAATTTTGACGCTATTACCTTGATCTGAAGCTCATTTGATAGGTATTCCGAAGTACTTTGACAAATGTTTAGCAGGAATATTTTATTGATTGCATCGTTTTCCCGTTATTTAAGCTTAAATACTTAGATTTGGGTAGTCGTCGAAAAAATACACATTCAATTACCAATAACTCACTTTGAACTAACATAAGTTCAGTTCTTTATGTAAGAAATATATTCAATTTTTTATTATCTTAAATTTCAGTAATAATAACTTTTTTGTAAAAGCTTATAGTTTTTGATTTATACGTGAAAAACCGATTTAAAACATGTATTTTTTACGAAAAAATAAAATCTTTGGTCTTTAATAACTCAAAAAGTGTTGATTTATTTTAATTACTTTATATAACAAATTTTGCTTATAATTTGTCTCTCTATCGACTTATGGTATTATTTTTAATAAAAAAAATTTCAACTCCGAGAAGGGGTGGCATCCACCCCTAGGGTAAGAGCGCAAGTTGGCATTATGTCACCTTTGTTCCTTGAGGTATCCTCTAATTACTCACCAATTTTCATGAAAATCGATGGAGGTTCAACTAAATCGGAGGTGAAAACCTTCAATGACTTTCAGTCACTTCAGTTACTTTTCGAGTTATTTTTGTTTTTTTTTTTTTGTTAAAAAATGAACATATTCACTCGCAAATAACTCGAACAGTATTGACTTGGTGATAAAATTGTATAGAACAAAAGTTGCTTAGAATTAATCAATTTATCCAATTCCGGACTTATTTTAAAGGTTTATTTTTCACCCCCGAAACGGGCTGAAATTCACCCCCAAGTTAAAATCACACATGGCACAATATCACTTGTTTTCTTTGATATGTTAGCTACGCGCTTGCCAAATTTCATGCTATGCCAGGTGGTTTTTTTAAATTTAGAGGAAAAACCGTGAGTAAACGTACTATAAACCATTATTTTTGCATTAATTTATTAATAATAAAGTCGGAACGTGGTTTAAGCTATCACGGCTAGTGACAATCGATTTTGCGTATAAAAATACTATGAAAAAGACTACGAACTTGCTGTAGATAACGCATTTCGAGCTTTTCGGCGAATAAATAATTATTTTGTTATTAACAAAATAAGAACTTATTTTGAGTAATCTCGACTAGTCGCATTCGATTCAGCGACCAAAAATACACCAGAGAAGACCTTAACACCGTCAATTTATTTACAGAGCTTCTAATAATTCCTGAAAAACATCTAATTTTACCATAATTTGTTAATAACAATTAGACGCACCACATTTGGGCTTCCAGACCACTTCCATTGTATTCAGCGACCCAAAAAATCTATAATACCTCCATCAAATCGCGGCGACCTGAAAGTGTCCACGGGACCCCCTATGTTGCGACTAGACTACTAGTAAAGTTGCAGTATTCCGGCATGTTCACCTAGATTCCACGTTAAGTATGAAGCAAGTAGCAGCTGTATCGGAAATCATACGAACTAGCATCTAAGCCGTTTTAAAGAACAAATTCCATGCACGTAATATACACTTGGTGTAGCAACTTAATGAGGATGATTATAACCCGCCGTTTACAGTTTATTAAAATAATTAGTGAGCGAGCACTGACCGATCCACAGTTTCGCTTTATTTTTTTCTCTCTGTCATGAATAATTTGTTTTATAAATGGAACTGTAAACATCAAAATTACCTTTATTGGTCTGATTAAAACCCCAGTATCTTGCATGAGGTGCACAAACAGCAACCATTTTTTCACCTAACAATTTGACTGACGAACTGTATTAACATTTACTTTACTATATATTTACTATATTATACAGCACTTGATTAATCCTGCCTTGACTGGCCTCCTCGGCCACCAGATTTGTCTCCGCTGGATTTTTTGTGGGTATTCCTATTGCATTGTACATTGTTAAGTTAATAATAAACAAGATTTAATTTAATAATTAATCCCTCTCTTCTACGATTTTTCCTCTTAACTTTGAAAATATCGAACGCACGAAAAAAAATTGTATGAAATCGCATAATTTTCAACTATTTTCTTATTGAGATATTGAGCTACAACGGTTCTTCTTTAAAATCAAGATGGCGGCTAACGGAACGGCGCAATTCAGTCGTGATTTTTTTAGTAACTCACTACTATTGAGCTCCTCTAAAGATTAGACATGTAAAATTTGGGGCAGCTCAAAAACAAGACTGAATGCAATAATTATGCTCCCCCCTATCAATTATTTTCCCCTTAACTTTGAAAATATGGACCACACGAAAAAAATTGTTAAAAATAAAATGTAGGAAATTGCATTTTGAACAATTTCAGTTCCCACCATTTTTGTCAAAAAGTTGACAATGACGGAGATATTGAGCACCAACTTTCTTTAATACCAAGATGGCGGCTAACGCAATGGCAGAATTCAGTAGCGCTTTTAAATTTACACTTCTATTGACCCCCTAAAGGTTAGAGCAATAAAATTTCGGGCATGGAAGGTCAAATAATCTCCCGACTGGACTAAATGCTGAATTCACTTTATTGTCGTTTTACTTTGAATTTTTGAATAAACTTATGAGATTTTATACTTGCATTCTCGTTATCTAGATAGAGTTATAGTTTTATAAAGTTTCAATTTAGCAGTTTGAAACTTTGCCAAACTGTCAACTTGTTAATGAGTCATTAGAGCACTGCGAAACGGTAAACGGAATTAAGCAGCTAGGATAGATAATTTCTGTATTGAAATTCTATGAGAAGAACATTGAGTTTTCAAAACTTCTAAATTGGTTGCAGATAGTAAAAGATACTTGATAGCTTATTGATATTGAGCTACATTTTATAGATAATATAATAACCAAATAATCTTCTTCTAAACGGTAATTAAACTTTGCTTATTATGGTTTCGTAAGCTTATTACGATATTTTGTTCGTGGTCTTATTTCATTCAGGAAATTTCACTCAGAAAGCATTTCCTCCATTCAGTGCCGTATTAATGCCTTTTAAATATATATGATGTATATACATATAATGTATAATGTCGATGAGTTTGAGGACAAGTTGAAGGGTTGGAAAAGGGCTATTGAAGAGGGAGGACTTAGGTTAGCTAGTTGAAAACGGAGTATATGTAATTTTGGGGAACATATAATTGCTTGGAGAAGTATATAATTGCTAGCATATAATTTCTAGGGCGAGTAGGAGAATTTAAATACCTTGGCTTTTATATAAAGTGTCAAGTCCTTTGTACTTAAAGGACGTAAGTATTTGTAATGAAATAATACTCGATGTAAAATACTTTATTTTATAGAATTATGCACATGGTTTCCATTTTCTATCGCAGTATTAAGTATGTGACCGCTGTCGTTCAGATGACAGTAGTACCAACCTACATTCATGGTTAAGGGAGTTTTACACGAACATAACACCTCCTCCCTTGACCATGAATTACAAAAGTTAACTAGAAGTAAAAGTACTTACAAATTCAGTCTGGTAACAGGTTTCCTTACTCTAGTGGAACGCCTTAAAATGGGTTCCTCAGTTTCAGTTTGAGCCCCAGGTACACTATTCGAACTTTCCATATTGTTTGAAATTTCGGATTCATCAGTAATCACTTCGGTAGGTGGTGATGAGACACTGTGCTCTGGAATTGATGCCTCCCTCGGAATCAAATTGTGAGTAATGGTATCCGGAATGTAACATGTTGGATTATTTTGAGATGGAGTATATTCCCCAATTTGCCGTATTTGGTCTACATGACGTTTCCATGTTCTACCATCATCTAACTGAATTAAATAATGCAATAACCCTAATCTGAGTACAATAATGCCAAATTGCCATTTAGAATGAAAATAATCCCTCACGGAAACCCTAGTTCCTATATCAAAGTTTCTTAGACTCATATCAGTATAGGTAACTCTATCACTACATGAAGGTTTAAGTAAATCTAATCTATTCCTTATTTGTCTTCCTAACATAAGTTCTGAGGGACTTTTACCTGTAACTGTATGTGGGCTTCTGCGGTATTGCATAAGTAGCTTACATAATTCAAACTCCCTGTCATTTCCCTCACTTCGCATAGCCCTTAAACATTTTTTCAGTATTTGGACATATCTCTCTCCCTGTCCATTAGTTGCAGGATGGTAGGGTGCAGTAAATTTTTGTGTAATTCCATTATCTTTCATAAAAGTTCTAAACTCATGAGAGTCAAATTGTCTACCATTGTCTGTAACAAAAACTTTAGGAATACCAAAAGTTGTAAAAATTTTTCGGCAAATTTCAATAGTAGTTTTTGTAGTAGTATTTTTTGTAAAATGAATTTCAGGCCATTTACTGAAGGAATCTACCAATATAAAATAATAACCTCCATTGAAAGGTCCAGCGTAATCAGCATGCACTCGTTCAAAACAAAATTTTGGTGGCTCCCATATATGAGAATTATCTTTAATTGGGTTGTTCTTGTGCTTATTGCACTCTAAACAATTTTTACAAAGTGACTCAATATCCTGGTCTATGTGAGGCCACCAGCAATAACTACGAGCTAAAGATTTCATTCTAACTATTCCAAAATGTGCAGTATGTAATTCTGTCAAAATTTTATTTCTCAATTTAGTAGGTATAACTACTCTTTGTCCTCTCATAATAACATCAGATTGTAATGAAAATTCAGCTTGATTTATATTGAAGCTAAATCGTTTATCAACAGGTTTTCCTGTTTTTAACCCAACAAGTAATTTTTTTAAGGTATGATCATTTTTTGTATGAAAAGCTAGATCTCTAATATTTGTAGGCAAAGTTTCAATTTGATTTATTTCAAAAATATCTGGCTCATCATGTGTGAAATTTTGTTCTGATTTTATAGGTAGACGTGAAAGTGCGTCAGCATTGAGATGAGAATCTGTGTTTTTGTAACGAATGTCATAATTCAAACCTTGTAAGAAAATTGCATAATGTTGCATTCTTGTTGCACTTAAAACTGGTAGGCTTTTATCAGGTGCAAAAATTTGAACTAACGGTTTATGATCAGTGAGCAAAGTAAATTTCCTAGCACATAAATAATTGTAAAATTTTTTTACTCCAAAAATTATGCTGTAAGCTTCTTTGTCTATTTGTGAGTACCTTTGCTGTGTAGTAGTAAGAGTTTGAGAAGCAAACTGTAAGGGTCTCTCTGTACCATCTGGAAAGATATGTGAAAGTACTGCACCTACCCCATAGGGTGATGCATCAGTTGCTAGGACTAATGGTAAATTTGGGTCATAGTGACATAAAACATTTCTAGAACAAATGAGTTTTTTTGCTTTGTCAAACGCAGTTTGACAAGTATTCGACCATTTAAAATTGACATTCTTTTTAAGTAAATTATTTAATGGTTGTAAAATTGTAGAAGTATCTTTTAAAAAACGTCTGTAATAATTAATTAGGCCACAGAAACTCCGAACTTGAGTTCTGTTTGTAGGTATTGGAGCATTTGCAATTGCAGTTACCTTATCTGCACTAGTAGACACACCCGTTTTACTCATCTTATATCCACAGTAGTCAATCTCGTCTTTGAAAAATTCGCTTTTATCCAAATTTATATGTAAATTATGTTCAGATAATTTCTTTAAAACTTGTTCAAGTCTTTGTAAATGTAAGGTATTATTTGGAGCTGTAATTCTTATATCATCCTGAAATATTGAAATACCATCTATTCCTTGTAGCATTTGCTCCATTAAACGTTGCCATTTGGCAGGAGCACTAGCAATTCCAAACATTAATCGATTTGGTTGAAATAAACCTTTATGGGTGTTTAATGTAAGTAAATGTTTCATTTCATCTTTTATTGGCAAGTGTAAGTAAGCTTTCGTAATATCTATTTTTGTATATTTGTCCCCACCTGCTAATTGGGAAAGTAGGTCATCTGGTGTAGGTAAAGGGTATTCATCCACTTCAATGCAAGGGTTTAATGTGATTTTAAAATCACCACAAATGCGTATGTCCCCATTTTGTTTAACTACAGGAACAATAGGAGTTGCCCAGTCCGAAAATGCTACTTTCTTTAAGACTCCCTGATTTACTAAGGACTCTAATTCTGCCTCAACTTTAGGGCGTAATGCAAAAGCTACAGGACGGGCCTTACAAAATTTTGCTTTAGTACCAGGTTTTAGATAAATTTCAGCCTCTAACCCTTTTATTTCACCAACTGACTTTTCAAATAAATGTTTATATTTATCTAACAAAGTTGCAATTTCAAAATTTTCATGTAGAATTGTATTTACCTGATGTAAATTGATTTCCAGAGCATGTATCCACTCTCGACCAACCAGTGAGTAGCCATCACCATCCACCACATACAACTTTAGAGTGTGCTTTAATTCCTGGTGCTCAACCTCCACTGAAACTAAACCTAAAACATTCAAATTATTTTTGCAGTATGTAGTTAATTTAACATCCGATTTTTGTAATTGTAATGCAGGAAAATATTTTTCAAATATATTTTTATTTATGATTGTAACAGCAGCGCCAGAATCAATTTCAAAATTTAAAATATTACCATTCACTTTTAAATGTATAAAAAATTTATCTTTGCAATTTCCAGCATTTACTTCTAAGACCTCTTGAGCAGAGTTTACTGAATTTACTTGCCTGTGTGAATTTTGTTGTGCCTTTAAACAAACTTTTTGAATGTGTCCGACGTTTTTACAAAAGTTACAGATTAAATGCTTTTTATTACATTTATCGGCTAAATGCGAGGTGTCTCCGCATCTATAACAAGCCCTATTACGGTTATTTGACATTGTAAAAGTATTATTAGGAGAGCTACTATGATTATTTACTGTATTATTATCATTAAATTTACTAGTGTTTGTATTTTTATGAAAACTTTTTGCTTTCGCATTTAAAACATTTATACTAGCCTGATTGTAATTATTGTTGTGAGAAAATTGATTACTATCCTTTTCTGAAGTTTCCATGCTTGCTGCAATTTCTACGGCTCGGTCCAAGTCCAATCCCTTTGTTTCTAATAGTCTGGCTTGAATCCTCTTTGACTGTAAACCAAAAACAAACTGATTTCGTATAGCACTTTTTAAATATGTGGAAAAGTTGCAGTTTATGGCAAGTTTCTGTAGAGAATGTAGGTATTCTTGTATACTTTCGCCTTCTGCTTGTCTTTTTGATTGAAACCTAAATATTTCAGCAATTTCAAGTGGTGCAGGGTTGTAAAAATTATCCATTAACTTAACTGTATCCTCATATGACTTGTCTTCAGGGACCTCTGGAGCTAGTTTATCGCACAGTGTATCGTATGCTTCCGACCCCATGTAATGTAGTAAATAGGGCAATTTCATTTCCTCTGGAATTTTAAAAACTTTGTATGCTCCTTCCAGCCGTTTTACCCACCTGGACCATTTTGTAGCTGTCTGGTTAAAAGGTTCAACGGAAAACTGGAATGTAGAAACTTGTGTAGACATTACTGGAGCTGTAGCAGTTGCAACTATCGCAGTTGTAGTCGAGGAACTCGTGTTTGTACCGGCTGTAGTTGGAAGCGTTGTAGTGTCTGTAATATTTGTATCCCATCCTCGTCGCCAAATGTCAAGTCCTTTGTACTTAAAGGACGTAAGTATTTGTAATGAAATAATACTCGATGTAAAATACTTTATTTTATAGAATTATGCACATGGTTTCCATTTTCTATCGCAGTATTAAGTATGTGACCGCTGTCGTTCAGATGACAGTAGTACCAACCTACATTCATGGTTAAGGGAGTTTTACACGAACATAACATAAAGGAAAATGGGACACTAGATCTAAAAATTTCCCACAAGATACAAGCTGGGTGGTTTAGTCTAGACCAGGGGCCGGCAGCCTGCGGCTCGCGAGCCACATGCGACTCTTTGGATGTGAAGCTGCGGCTCTTTAGTTCCACACGCAAATGTTATTTATTTTGCAAAAAAATCATTTAAAAAGCCTTCTGAATCGATTAACGAGGATTAGACACCGATCCTCTCAGTCACTTATACTCGCTTCCCACCGCACCCCTCCCCCGTGACACGCGTCGTCAATGTCGTCAAAATGTACAGACGACATGTTACACGAAAAACTCGCACACAATAAGAGATCGAATTTAGAGAGACAGTTCACTAAAAGCATACTCAGTTTTGCCAGTAAATATCCAGCCGGCGAAGAACGAAAAAAGCTGTCGACGAGCTCCAAAAACAAAAACAGCAATCAAGTTCCATATTATTATTATGTCACTGGACCAAATCTGCAAGTAATGTTAATTTGGCAAGCTTCGCGGTATCACTAGAAATTGCAAAAAAGGCAAACCATTCACAGATAGTGAGTATACCAAAGACTGCTTCAGAAGTACATCTGCAGAACTGTTTCGTGATTTCAAAAACAAACCGGAAATCTTGAAAAAAATCAAAGATTTGCCACTATCCGCTAAAACAGTACAATATACATAGAATAGCTAAAATGTCTTCAAATGTAACATATTTTCAGATGAAAGATACTCAACTTTCTTCCGCCTTTTCACTTATTATAGTAAAAGACACGGAACAAGTTTCTCTTTTTGTCAGGTATAATGTCTTCCTAATGTCCCAAAGAAGAACTTCTGGGATTGCTACCGCTCTCGGGGCAAACTAGAGGGGAATATATAGCATAAAACACCAAGAAACGCTTTGTGCCCAAACATTTCCAGCCGAAATAGTTGAGGTCATGAATTTGGTGATCAAGATTGTTAATAGCGTCTTGTCAAAAGCACTCTACCATCCTCAGTTTAAAGAATTCTTAAACGAAATGGAGGCGCAGTATTCCGACTTCCTTCTTCACAATAAAGTGCGATGGCTTTCCAAAGGTGTTGAAACGTTTTGCTTTGTGCTTGAATGAAATAAATACATTCCTAAATGAAAAAGGCAATAATCACCCTGAATTAGGGAACGACAAATGGTTGCAAAAATTTTACTTTATGGTGGATATCACAGCGAAATTAAATGAGCTGAATCTAAAACTGCAAGGAAAGGGAAACCCAGCCTATGTTTTGGTGGAAAAATTGGTTTGTTTAAAAAAATAATTCTTTTTGCAGAAGATATTCAGAGCGGTAAATTACTCACTTTCAATATCTAAAGCAATATCGCGATAAAATCAATGCAACCGTTGACACGAATTACTTCAACACAGTTACAAAAAAAATTAAAGATGAATTTGTTGGCTGATAGTAGCATTCATAGTAAATCCCTTTCAACACAAATAGTAACGATATCCACGTTGAGTCATTTGGAATTGATACTGGATCTTTAGAAATGCAATTGATCGATCTAAAACGTAAAGCTTTGTGGAATGGAAAATTTACATAATTAAAAAGCAAGTTGGAAGAGGTGGAGTATGAGATTGAGAGTACGAAATATATGTACATAACGCAATAAAAGTGGACAGCTTTGAAAGAAATGCCGCGAATTGAGGGACTTATATTCGACGCATAGAATAGTCTTCCAGATTGCTACAGTGAGGTGAAGAAGTTGGCATTTGGAGTGCTAACTATCTTCGGATCGACATATTCTTGCATGAATATATTAATTAAAAGTAAACTAAGAAGCCAACTAACAAATGAAAATGTAGAGTCGTGTTTGAAACTTAAAACAAGTTGTGAGCCAGATTTATTCAAACTTTCTAAAACCGTGCAAAGCCAACGCTCCCATTGAGATTATTTGCTCAATTGTTTGTCATTGAAGTATAAGTTAGTGTTGTAAGTGAATATTTAGTTTTCAAATTGTAGAAACCTCGGAGGTGTTACCAGAGAAGGTTTCCGAAAACTAAATGTTCACTGGAGTCCTGAGTATGTAAAATGGGATCCTCGTAGCGTCTCTACATGTCACCATTCATAATGGCCTGTCAAAGGTAGAGATCCGTTCTTCCATCAAAACAGATTTCAGCCCAAACCGTAACACCCCCAATTCCAAATAGATGAAGGACACGTTATTTGATTAATTGGTACCGTTGATCTTGTCCATACACGTACTCGATGGCTATCTGAAAATTGGTAGAATCTTAACTAGTCTGTAAACAACATTGGACGCCATTGATCTCTCCAATTTAAATGTGCCCTAGCTCAATCGTACCTTTGACACCGATATTGTAAGGTCCATGGAACACGTCACAAAGGACTCCTACATACAAAACCAAGTGTTTTTAAACGTTTTCGAATAATCCGAGTGGAAACAAGAGTACCAGTGGAACCTTGGAGGCACTGTGACAGTGTTCGTGTGGAAAAAAAGGGGCTCTTCGCGGAGTTAGTGTAACATCAGCCAAATTTGTCGTTCAAATGGCAACTTCGACTTGTAGGATACCAATTTGGAACATCCCCGTAGCTCTGCTGGCTTTATCTTGATTTGATTTACGACGAGGCATACTTTTATTACTAACTAAATCGCTTGAGCTTCGTTTATTGCAATAAAATTAAAATGTGGACTAAACAATTCGTTGCTATTTTATTTTAATTATTTTTCTATGTACAACACGATCATTTACCTTTTGCCGACTTGAGAGATCGAGATCGAGAGAGAATCATACAAAAGAGCGACATGATGGCTCACGATGGGGGATCCCGAAAACTAAATGTTCACTGGAGTCTTGAGTATGTAATAGGGGATCCTTGGGTCGTCTATACATCACACCATTCATAGTGTCCTTGCAAAGATAAAGATCTGTTCTTCCATCAAAACAGATTCCAGCCCGAACCATAACATTAACCACCTCCAAATGGATGAAGCATCTGACACGTTATTAGATTTCTTGGTACCCCTTGTCTTGTTCATACACGTACCCGACGACTATCTAAAAATCGGCAGAATCTGGACTCGTTTGTAAACAACACTGAAGGCCATTCATCTCTCCAATTTAAATGTGCTCTAGCTCAATCTAACCTTTGACACCGATATCGTAAGGTCAATGGTACACGTCATAAGGGACGCTTAGGTACCAAACCAAATGTTTTTAACCGTCTTCGAATAGTTCGAGTGGAAACAAGAGTACCAGTACCAGTGGAACCTCGAAGGCATTGTGACAGTGTTCGTGCGGCAAAAAAAGGCTCCCTTCGCGCAGTTGGTGTAACATATCGGTAGGCCGACCTGTTATTTGTCGTTCAGCAAAATTTCCGGTATTCCGAAATCCAAAGACAAGTCTAGAAAAAATAACGCTTTGCGAAATATTAAAAATATTGACAACTTCGACCTGTAGGGTACCACTTTGAAGCATTCCGACAGCTCTGTTGACTTCATCTTGATTTAATTTACGACGAGGCATATTATTACAACTAAATCTCTTGAGCTTCGTTTATTGCAATAAATTTAAAATGTGGAATAAACAATAATTCGTTGATATTTTAATTTAATTATTTTTTATAAGTAAAACATGCTGATAAGTGGCATGGTTTATACAGTGAGGAACAATTTTATGGTATTATTATTTATTTAATTTTTAGATGTATTCCTAACCTGTGCCTCAGGGTTTATTAGCCCAGTAAATGAACGGGAAATGCGGCTAGACCGTGTAATTTTTAGGGGCAATTTTCCGAATTGCATGAAAATTTGGATTCAGGTTCTACTTACCCTCCACTTCAAAGTTGAAATTGTGCCGTTGGTTGCTTTTACTTGGAGGTGTGACAGTCACCCCTTCTCGGGGGTAAAAAACCATAGGTTCAAGATAAGACCGGAAATAAATAAATTGACTGATTTTAAGCATTTTTTGTTCTATAGAGTGTTTTACGTCAGTCAATACTTTTCGAGTTATTTGCGATTGAAAATGTTTATTTTTCGACAAAAAAACTACGTTTTCAGACGGTTTTTCGCAAATAACTCAAAAAGTAAATATCTGATCGAAAACATACTCTTAGCAAAAGTGTAGCTCATAAAAAACCGAAAAAAATGGTGTATCAGTAAAGTCTATCAATCGAGTAAAAACAAAGTTGTAGCTCATGAAAAATACGTTCTTATTCGTCTAACTCCAAATCGAATATTTCAAGGTGAAATCACCGAAAAATTAAGCACTTTTCGGGAAAAGCCCATTTAAACTTTTTTAAAGTGTTTATTAAAATCTTTATTTTAGTTGTTCATAAAAGTCTCTAGCATTAAAAATAAGCGAGTTACGCTCAAAATAAAGTTGGCCCTCTTTTTTTTGGTAAAAAAATCATGAAAATCTCCCCGTGTTTAACTCCTCAAATGAAATTAATCGCTACCTCTTTACAAACAATTTACTTACTTATCTATCTTTTATATGATCTGTCAGTCTCGCCGGTTTTAAGTGCTTATTTTTGAAATGGTTATAGTTGAAAAGCTTGAACAGGTCACTATCCACAAGTGTATGCAAATTTTAACAGTCATATCTTAACCAATTTTTGTCTCACGGAAAAACAAAATGAAACTAGCATATCTATAATAGCAAAACGTATATTTTTTTACTCTTTAAGATTTTTCTTATCGCTAATACTTTTTAAGTTATTTTGGAAAAAGGAAGTTTTTCAAAAATTTTTAGAAATTTTTTTTTTTTACTATAAAACCATATTTTTTCGAAAATAAGCACTTTAAACCAATCAAACTTACAGATCGTATAAACAGTACACATACAGTTAAAATAAAGGGTAAAGCGGTAGCGATTTATTTTATTTAGGGTGCTCAATAGAAGGAGGTTTTCACGATTTTTTTTTACTAAAAAAAGGCGCCAACTTGTTCTTTTCAGTGTAACTCGTTTATTTTTGACGATAAAATTTTTTGTAAAAAACAAATATAAAGCAATTTTTAGATACTCTAAAAATATAAATAAGCTTTCCCCGAAAAGTGCTGCATTTTTCGGTCATTTCGCGTTGAATTATTCGATTTGGAATTAGACGAATAGGAACGTATTTTCATGAGCTACAACTTTGCTTTTACTCAATTTATAGACTTTACTGATACACTATTTTTTTCGTTTTTCTATAAGCTACACTTTTGCTAAGAATGTTTTTTTCGATAAAATATTTACTTTTTGAATTATTGGCGAAAAACTGTCTGAAAACGTAGTTTTTTGTCGAAAAATCAATATTTTAAATCGCGAATAACTCAAAAAAAACATTATAGAACGAAAGTTGCTTATAATCTGTCAATGTATCCGGGCTTATGTTAAACACGCGTTTTTCACCCCCCTAGAAGGGGTGACTGTCACCCCTAAGTAAAAGCAACCAACGACACAAATTCAGCTTTGAAGTGGAGTGTAAGTAGAACCTAAATCCAAATTTTCATGCAATTCGGAGTTGCTCCTGAAAATTACACTCCAAAACGGTCATTTATTGGGCTATATGTTTGCTTTTAATAATTGCCTTATGCGATGTTATACTTAAATAATTGACTTTTTTTAAGTTAAAACTACGTACTTGACACAAATATTTAATATTTCAAATTTCACAAAAATTATATATAATATTTTTAACACTTTCAAATTACCAATAACAAAACTATATTTCTAAAACTTTAATATTAAATTTATCAATATTTTTAAAAATTTGGAAAAGTTATGAAATATGTAGATAAACTTCCTGTTTTTAATGATAAATAATTTGAGTATTATTTAAGAAACATTTTTTAAATATGTAAATAGTAATATGTCATTATAATTGCGTTATAATAATACCAAATATATTTAGCTTATTTTAATTATCTAAAAAATTATTTGCTTAAAATACCTACTTTAATCGTTTAAAACCACCTGGAACCTAATTAGAAATTGTCCATTCACGGTGTCCTTAACAATATTTACAACACGATCGTTTACCTTTTGCGGAGTTGAGAGATCGAGAGAGAATCATACACAAGAGCGACGTGATGGCTCACGATGGGGGATCCCGAAAACTAAATGTTCACTGGAGTCCTGAGTATGTAAAAGGGGATCCTGGGAGCGTAGTGTCACGGCGCCCGCAAGAGACGCCTGGACCAGCCAAATCGATCGATTATAAACAGTGGCGGATGCACGGATGCTCCTACAGGAACCATTAACTTGTTTACTTCAAATACTAATGAGGGTGATATTGCTTTCACTTGAGTAATTTTTAGGTTTTGTTGTCGTGGGAGCTTAGCCGGAAATAAATAGACGGTAATTCATTTTGAAAATAGAAAATTGATAAACATCAAATCGACAGCAAACTTCGCCGGGAAACATCGAAGGAATCTGTAAGGAATTAAAATATTATAAAAAAAAACACATGGGATGTAGAATAACATTATGTTGTTTTATATGCCATTGGATTGACCTGTCACCTCTTATACATAACACAATGGCCTAATTAATTGACCCACCTACCACCTGTGGAAGTCATATGTTGCCCTAAAGCCGCATCCATAGGAATTTTATCCATCCTTTGGATTTTAGGATGTTTATATTTATATAAGACTTTTAGTCTATTTGTAAAAGGTTTCAACCTTTATATTTTTGGGTGGCTCACCATGTGTTTGTAACACTGATGATGCTCTTGTTACAAAGCGAAAACGTTTTGTTTATATGTTTGAAGCCCTATAGGGGCTTTTTAAACTAATATACCTTTTACCAGGACAAAATTTTTATTAAATTTTACTTGAAAACTAGTAATTTGCTAGCAGTTGCCGCTAGGGCATCTATGCCATTTCGTCCGTTGCAATCCGTGACTGCAAGCCGGGGTTTGTTTTGATTGGATCAGAGAGCAGTATATGTGCCTGCTGATGAGAGACTAATAAGTTTTGAAACCGGTAGAGGGGCTTGCTGCACTCACTGATTGGACTAAAATATGATGCGGCTGTATTTTCGTTTTGCAACGAAATTGAAAATGGTTATTCATTTTTGATAAAATATTATAATTTGCTAACTTTGTTAGTATCTTTGTTTTTTAACTCCGTTTAATTTAGAATCTGGTATCACCCATAACAATAAATAAATTGTATGACAATAATTGTTAGGAGACGACATGCAGGAATTCTCTCCGCACTAATTCAATTTGAATATGTTTGTGGGCTTAGAAAGCTTTAGTCGACGCACTTTGTCTTCTTCTTTAGTTTATTGGCCTCCACCTACTTGGGTATTTGGTCAGCTCATCGTCGCGGAATAAGGGAAAAATCCCTTATTCACTTTTTCGATTCTTCTCGATGTCTTCTTTCTTAAAATATGAGGTTTTGTAATATTATACAGGGTAGTTTAAAAGATAATTACGGTTTTCTATAAATTTTGTAGCAAACTTCACACCCTGTAGAATTGTACTGATTTGATATCAAAAACTCCATTTATATTTAAGTGATTTTTAATAAATTCTATTATTATTAAAAATAATCATATAGCGAAATGTTTAATTTTAGTATACAGGGTTGGTCGAAACTCGGAATGAGTATTTTCTGAGTTTTCTTAAATGGAACACCCTGTATTTTTGTATTGTAATAAACTGATATTTTATAGTGCTTTTTTATTTCTTAAGCATTCCTTATACCTAACTGCTTTAGTTTGTAAGTTGTTCGTAGTTCTTTAAGCCAAACATTAATTGCAACAAAAATTACGTGAAATTTTATTAGGTTTGCCGTGAAAATATTCAATCATAAATAGTTTTTCAAAAATAAACACATATTAATCTCGACTGACCCTTAATTTACTAATACTGGTTGATATATCAAAATATCTACGTAGTTAAAATTTTTGATGTGTTTAATATATATTAATAAAAACATACAATATTCTTTCTAGTTGGCTATGACTTTATGCTTAAACATTTGCTTTGCTCAAACATTCTACTATTTTTAAAGTTCCAGTTGCTTTGCTACCATTACAAATAAGAATTTTTCTAATGAGGAACTGATTCAGATGTTTTTTTGTTCTAGTAGAGTATAAAAAACAAAAATGTGCTACTAGCAATAAGAATTTATTATCAGCAATTCCATGATTGGTGACAACCAAAAAGAAAACTTTGCAAAATTTACTAGAGCGGTTTCAACGAACTGGACATTTAGATTATGAGAAATCTGATCGAACAAAAACTATTGTAAATGATTAAAATAAATTAAATGTTAGTGTCACTGATAGTCTGTATATTAGTATGAACGTTCTCGTAATCTAAGTGTATGTTGAAACTATTCTAGTAAACTTTGAAAAGTTTCTCTTCTTGGTTGTCGTCTATCAGGGAGTTGCAGATGTTAATTCTTATTGCTAGTAGTACATTTTTGTTATACTCTCCTATAACAAAAACTTTGCTAATCAGTTCCCCATTACAAAGATTAATATTAGTAATGGTAACAAACCAACTGGAACTATAAAAATAATAGAATGTCTAATGTTTAATCAAGTTTAGTGTCAAAGCCATAGCCAACTAGGTAGAATATGGTTTGTTTTTATTAATATTTTATGCACCAACAATCTTAACAATGTAGCCATTTTGGTATCTCATCCAATATTAATAAATTAAGGAACATTCTAGATAAACATGTATTTATTTTTGGTAATTATTTAGTGTTGACTCACCGCTCCCACAAGTCTGACAACTGTATATATGGTATCTGCCTTACCTTCTTATCATTTTAAAATTAACAATTAACTGCGCTCGGCTTTAATTTTTGTATTTATCTCATTTAAAAATGTGAAATTTTCACATCAATTTCAAATTATGGCCGCCATTACAGTATGCGCAGATCGCTTACGTATGGATTGATGACAGTTTATTTCTGCAATGTTGCCTAATAGACGGAAGGTGCTTTATTTTTTTTTAATTTTATTAATAATTAACAAAACACTCTACACTCTAATACCCGAAAGTTAGGTTTGGACCGAAGGGTTAGGTCTTCCTCCTTTGAGAAATTGTACTGTATAATACATAATATATTAATTTTTTAATTTTATTAATAATTAATATTATATTAATTGCAGACATAAACTGCATATTATATCAATTGCAGACATAAACATTGCAGAAATAAACTGTCACCAATCCATACGTAAGCGATCTGCGCATACTGTAATGGCGGCCATAATTTGAAATTGATGTGAAAATTTCATATTTTTAAATGAGATAAATACAAAAATTAAAGCCGAGCGCAGTTAATTGTTAATTTTAAAATGATAAGAAGGTAAGGCAGATACCATATATACAGTTGTCAGACTTGTGGGAGCGGTGAGTCAACACTAAATAATTACCTTATTTTTAAAAAATTATTTATGATTGAATAGTTTCACGGCAAACTTAATAAAATTTCACGTAATTTTTGTTGCAATTAACGTTTGGCTTAAAGAACTACGAACAACTTACAAACTAAAGCAGTTAAGTATAGGGAATGCTTAAAAAATAAAAAAGTACTATAAAATATCAGCTCATTACCATACTAAAATACAGGGTGTTATATTTAAGAAAACTCAAAAAATACTCATTCCGAGTTTCCATCAACCCTGTATACTAAAATTAAACATATCGCTATATTAATATTTTTAATAATAATAGACTATATTAAAAATCACTTGAACATAAATGGAGTTTTCAATATTAAATCAGTACAATTCTACAGGGTGTGAAGTTTGCTACAAAATTTATAAAAAACCGTAATTATCTTTTAAACTACCCTGTATATAATATTACAAAACCTCATATTTTAAGAAAGAAGACGTCGAGCTGAATCCAAAAATATAAAAATATGCAGGGTATCCCATTTAAAAAAACGAAGTTACAATCAACTTCCAATATAACCGGAAGTAGCAAAGAGACCAAAATATTTTCATCAAATAGTTCATACCTCAAAACCCCTGTATACAAATTTTCATGATTCTCTTACCTTTAGTTCTTGAGATATTTCTAATAGGCCCTTTATCTGCCTCACCCTATATATTAAGATCTTATTTGTTAAATTTAATCGTACTTTCCCGCAAATAAGCCAGTAAAGTTGTCTCATTAGTTTGAGTCCCAATTATTTTCGTTTCGTAAATATATGTGTTCTACATATTAATCTTGTCTCAAGATGTAGTCCTAAATATTTGACTTAGTTTCTCTGAGTAATCATTTGATTATTAGTAACACTGCTGGACTTACACCTCTTTTTAGTGTAAGGATGACATAGATTGATTTGGTCTCATTAACTCGAATTTTCCATATTTTAACCATGCTTGGATATTATTGAGCTTGTAAGTTTCCTGAGGCAGTGACTAGATCATTATGGGAGGCGAGTACTGCAGTTTCATCTGAGAATGTTGCTGTTATTGTATTTCTTTAGATTGGTAGATCTGCAATAAAAAGCTGGTACAGCATTGGTCCTAACACGCTTTTTGCGGTACTCCTGATTTTATTTGGTGTAGTTCTGAATATTCTGAATGGTATTTAATTGACAAAAATCTGTCAGATAGGTAAGATTTTAAAAGTTTATAATATCCAGGTTCATATAAAATAGCACCCAGTATTTTATGTTAATAGCTCAGATGCGAAGTGTGGCGCCCTAGAAGACCATTTTTACAATTTGGGCGCCGTATTCTCTGATTCTGTTATAATATAAGAGTGTTTTATCCCAAAATTGGTCTTTTAAAATATACAGGTTCATGGGGGACCTAGAAAACTAAATGTTCACTGGAGTCCTGAGTATGTAAAAGGGGATCCTGGGAGCGTAGTGTCAGCCAAATCGATCGATTTTAAACAGTGGCGGATGCACGGATGCTCCTACAGGAACCATTAACTTGTTTACTTCAAATACTAATGAGGGTGATATTGCTTTCACTTGAGTAATTTTTAGGTTTTGTTGTCGTGGGAGCTTAGCCGGAAATAAATAGACAGTAATTCATTTTGAAAATAAAAAATTGATAAACATCAAATCGATACCAAACTTCGCCAGGAATCACCGAAGGAATTTGTAAGGAATTAAAATATTATTATAATTTGCTTATTTTATTACGCTGGTGCAACCAACTAAACTTAATTAGGGCTTGTCCATATAAGGGCGGTTTGCCAACGTCGACTGCGCGGTTTACCTCTTTTACTTGATATCACCCTAATATCGCTTTTGAAGTTTCACCTAATACCAAGAAAAACAGAGGGAAAACGTTGGCAAACCACCCGCATATGGACAAGCCCTTAGCACAGTATAAAGAGGGACAGTACAACCGCTCTCCGAAAAATTGGAAGTAAAATCTTTAGTCGCGCATGGCGACCGCGCAATGTTCCCAGTCGCTTTTGCCCCACTTTCGCATAGCTAGTCGCATAGAAACGTACGGGATTAACAGGGAAAACCCGCATCCACCACTGGTGAATTACCAATTGCGTACTGCCGGTATTACTTCTTGAGATCAAAGTGCCGACATGGAAGAGGTTTTACTGTACCTTTTATACTGTGCCCTTAGTATCTTGGTTTTTTTATCTCCGTTTAATTTACAATCTGGTATCACTCATAACAATAAATAAATTGTATGGCAATTGTTTGAAGACGACATGCAGGAGTTCTCTCCGCACTAATTCAATTATTGGAATATGTTTGTAGGCTTAGAAAGCTTTAGTCGACGCACTTTGTCTCCTTCTTCTTTAGTTTATTGGCCTCCACCTACTTAAGTATTTGGCCAGCTCATCGTCGCGGAATAAGTAAAAAATCCCTTATTCATTTACAATTTGGACTTAGTACATTGTACCGTTTGCTTCATATTCTTCTTCTTCTTTATTTAACTGGCAAATTTGGTTGTCGACGCACTTTGTCGTTGACATTAAACAGTTCGCGCACTAAGTCATTAGAGTGAGCATTGGGTTTAATTTTGTATTTTTCACTGTACATACTTTGTGATTTCAGCTTTTATGGATTGAACTTAGAGGTATTTTTCTATTTATTGTTTGAAACATACCACAGAGCATTATTTATAATTCTAAGAGGAATCTTTGTACGATTTCCAAGTTTTTAGTTGCTAGCAGAACCCCATAATTGAATGATATACGTCCATATTGGCTTCAGTATAGCTTTATATATTAAGATCTTATTGGTTAAATTTAATTCTAATTGCCCGCCAATAAGCTAGTAAAGTTGTCTTAGTTTGAGTCCCAATTATTTTCGTTTTGTAAATATTATGTGTTCTCCATGTTAACATTATATTAATCTTCTGTCAAGAAGTAGACATAAATATTTGACTGGGCTTACACCTCTTTTTAGTGTAAGGGAGACATGGATCAATTTGGTCTCATTAACTCGAATTTTCCATTTTTTAACTATGCTTGGATATTATTAAGGCTGGCTTGTAAGATTCTTGAGGCAGTTACTGGATCGTGATGGGAGGCAAGTACTGCAGTTTCATCTGAGAAGGTTGCTGTTATTGTATTTCTTGAGATTGGTAGATCTGTAGTAAAAAGCTGGTACAGCATTGGTCCTAACACGCTACTTGCGGTATTCCTGATTTTATTTGGTGTAGTTCTGAATATTGTGAATGGTATTTAACTGAAAAAAATTTGTCAGATAGGTAAAATTTTAAAAGTTTATAATATCCAGGTTCATAGAAAATGGCACCCAGGGCTTTATGTTAATAGCTCAGATGCGAAGTACGGCGCCCTAGAAGACCATTTTTACAATTTGGGTGCCGTATTCTCTGATTCTGTTATAATATAAGAGTGTTTTATCCCAAAAGTGGTCTTCTAAAGTATAGAGGTTCATGGGGGACCTCGAAAACTAAATGTTCACTGGAATCCTGAGTATTTAAAAGGGGATCCTGGGAGCGTAGTGTCACGGCGCCAGCAAGAGACGCCTGGACCAGCCAAATCGATCGATTATAAACAGTGGCGGATGCACGGATGCTCCTACAGGAACCATTAACTTGTTTACTTCAAATACTAATGAGGGTGATATTGCTTTCACTTGAGTAAATTTAGGTTTTGTTGTCGTGGGAACTTAGCCGGAAATAAATAGACGGTAATTCATTTTGAAAATAGAAAATTGATAAACATCAAATCGACAGAAAACTTCGCTGGGAATCATCGTAGGAATCTGTAAGGAATTAAAATATTATAAAAAAACACATGGGATGTAGAATAACATTATGTTGTTTTATATGCCATTGAATTGACCTGTCACCTCTTATACATAACACAATGACCTAATTAATTAACCCACCTACCACCTGTGGAAGTATATGTTGCCCTAAAGCCGCATCCATAGGAATTTTATCCATCCTTTGGATTTTAGGATGTTTATATTTATATAAGACTTTTAGTCTATTTGTAAAAGGTTTCAACCTTTGTATTTTTGGGTGGCTCACCATGTGTTTGTAACACTGATGATGCTCTTGTTACAAAGCGAAAACGTTTTGTTTATATGTTTGTAGCCCTATAGGGGCTTTTTAAACTAATATACCTTTTACCAGGACAAAATTTTATTAAATTTTACTTGAAAACTTAGTATTTTGCTAGCAGTTGCCGCTAGGGTATCTATGCCATTTCGTTCGTTGCAATCCGTGACTGCACGCCGGGGTTTGTTTTGATTGGATCAGAGAGAGCAGTATATGTGCCTCCTGATGAGAGACTAATAAGTTTCGAAACCGGTAGAGGTGCTTGCTGCACTCACTGATTGGACTAAAATATGATGTGGCTGTATTTTCGTTTTGCAACGAAATTGAAAATGGTTATTCATTTTTGATAAAATATTATAATTTGCTAACTTTGTTAGTATCTTTGTTTTTTTAACTCCGTTTAATTTACAATCTGGTATCACCCATAACAATAAATAAATTGTATGACAATAATTGTTAGAAGACGACATGCAGGAATTCTCTCCGCACTAATTCAATTTGAATATGTTTGTAGGCTTAAGCGCTGGTTTCCTCAAAAGCGTAACACTGCGATGAATGACATCATAAAAAATTGTACCATGCAAAATAATAGCGTTGGTTTCCAAGGATGCGTTGAAAGCCACCGCTTGCTGAGTTTGCACATTCCATTGCCGCAGTGAAGAACCTTGAATTTTTCACCGTAATCTGACGTAATTCATCGCAGTGCTACGGTCGCTGTTTGTCGGTTCCCTCTTTCGAGAAAACCAGCGCTTTAGAAAGCTTTAGTCGACGCACTTTGTCTTCTTCTTTAGTTTATTGGCCTCCACCTACTTGGGTATTTAGCCAGCTCATCGTCGCGCAATAAGGGAAAAATCTTTCTCCATTCTGCATTTGCTATGATTAGTCCCATTTTTCATTCACTCAGCAGCCTAAATATTTGTATGCTTGTACTCTCTGCACCATGTCTTCCTTTATTTTAATGTCTCTCAAGTTATTAGCTATATTTTTGTTTTTGCTGATCCAATGGGTTTTCTTTATGTTAATTTTCAAACTCATTTGTTGGCTATGGTTCTTCACTGAATGTAGAAGTGCCTGCACCTGCAAATCATCCCTGTTCGTTGCTAGCAGAACTGTGTCATCAGCGTATCTCAGATTGCTGATGACTATTCCATTGGCGATTATACACTATGTTCTGTCTTCTACTGCTTCTCTGAAGATCTTTTCTACAAATTAAACAGAAGCGGGGAGAGCACGCAACCTTGTTTAACTCCTTTCGGAATAGGAATTTCCGCTTTGTCCATTTGTTATATATCATTCCAGCCACGTGACATGTCCAGTTCCATTTCAGTGTTGATATTCTCTCTACTGCCTCAGCCACTTCTTCGTAATAGCTGGCGGTTTGTGATCTTGTCTCGTAGTGAAACGCCCAACATAGCACGCTGCATCGCCCTTTGAGATAAACTGATCTTTTGTGCTATTTTTCTTGTTCTGGTCAACGTTTCCGTCCCGTAAGTCAACACTGGCAAAACATACTGATTAAAGGTTTTTCTTTAGACATATTTGTATGTCAAACGATTTGAAAATATGGTACAGCTTGCAGAAGTCTGACCAAGTCAGTCTTATACGACGAAGAAGCTCAACGGTTTGGTTATCTTTTCCTATGCGAATCTCATGGCCTAGGTATTTATAACCGATTACCTGTTCTATCGATCTTGTTCCTACGCATATCTCTTCGCTGACTACCTAGAAGGTTTGTCATCATTTGAGTCTTAGATATAAATATTTATTTTCAATCGTCCTTCTAGCCAGGAAAGATAGAGTTGATTTGTAGGTTCTTTGGCCTCATCTATCCTATCAGCTATAAGCACAATATCATCTGCAAACCTCAAGTCGATAGGCTTTTCTCCGTTTATGCAGTATTTTTCTATAAAATTTTTTATTACTAATAGTTGATCGTTTGTTTGGAAGTCTTTTCTAAAACCCAATTCCAATTTATCTTCTAATTGTTTCGTAATTATTTTTGTAAATAGATTATAAATTTTTATTGACATAAAAAGACCTAAAACCATATACATATTGACATAGTATGCATGTACTATTATAACGTATATTCGGTACACTTATTTCAGCTAGCCACCGATGATCGGTTACAATATTCCGCTTATAAGAATATTTTTGCTTGGCACGAAGGCTATTCCAATAAGCGGGTTCGAATGTATATCTATTATTTGAATCATACCACAGAGCATTGGTTATAATTCTAAGAACATTGTTCTGAAATCTTTGTACGATTTCCAAGTTTGAATTGCCAATAGCAGGACCTCATAATTGAATGCCATACGTCCATATTGGTTTCAGTATGGCTTTATATATTAAGATCTTATTTGTTAAATTTAATCGTACTTTAATCCCGCAAATAAGCCAGTAAAGTTGTCTCATTAGTTTGAGTCCCAATTATTTTCGTTTCGTAAATAGGTATATGTTTTCTACATATTAATCTTGTCTCAAAATGTAGTCCTAAATATTTGACTTAGTTTCTCTGAGTAATCATTTGATTATTAGTAACACTGCTGGACTTACACCTCTTTTTAGTGTAAGGGTGACATGGATTGATTTGGTCTCATTAACTCGAATTTTCCATATTTTAACCATGCTTGGATATTATTGAGCTTGTAAGTTTCCTGAGGCAGTGACTAGATCATTATGGGAGGCGAGTACTGCAGTTTCTTCTGAGAAGGTTGCTGTTATTGTATTTCTTTAGATTGGTAGATCTGTAGTAAAAATCTGGTACAGCATTGGTCCTGACACGCTACTTGAGGTACTCCTGATTTTATTTGGTGTAGTTCTGAATATTCTGAATGGTATTTAACTAAACAAAATCTGTCAGATAGGTAAGATTTTAAAACTTTATAATATTCAGGTTCATAGAAAATGGCACCCAGGGTTTTATGTTAATAGCTCAGATGCGAAGTTCGGCGCCCTAGAAGAACATTTTTACATTTTAGGCACCTTATTCTCTGATTCTGTTATAATATAAGAGTGTTTTATCCCAAAATTGGTCTTTTAAAATATACAGGTTCATGGGGTACCTAGAAAACTAAATGTTCACTGGAGTCCTGAGTATGTAAAAGGGGATCCTGGGAGCGTAGTGTCACGGCGCCAGCAAGAGACGCCTGGACCAGCCAAATCGATCGATTATAAACAGTGGCGGATGCACGGATGCTCCTACAGGAACCATTAACTTGTTTACTTCAAATACTAATGAGGGTGATATTGCTTTCACTTGAGTAAATTTAGGTTTTGTTGTCGTGGGAACTTAGCCGGAAATAAATAGACGGTAATTCATTTTGAAAATAGAAAATTGATAAACATCAAATCGACAGAAAACTTCGCTGGGAATCATCGTAGGAATCTGTAAGGAATTAAAATATTATAAAAAAACACATGGGATGTAGAATAACATTATGTTGTTTTATATGCCATTGAATTGACCTGTCACCTCTTATACATAACACAATGACCTAATTAATTAACCCACCTACCACCTGTGGAAGTATATGTTGCCCTAAAGCCGCATCCATAGGAATTTTATCCATCCTTTGGATTTTAGGATGTTTATATTTATATAAGACTTTTAGTCTATTTGTAAAAGGTTTCAACCTTTGTATTTTTGGGTGGCTCACCATGTGTTTGTAACACTGATGATGCTCTTGTTACAAAGCGAAAACGTTTTGTTTATATGTTTGTAGCCCTATAGGGGCTTTTTAAACTAATATACCTTTTACCAGGACAAAATTTTATTAAATTTTACTTGAAAACTTAGTATTTTGCTAGCAGTTGCCGCTAGGGTATCTATGCCATTTCGTTCGTTGCAATCCGTGACTGCACGCCGGGGTTTGTTTTGATTGGATCAGAGAGAGCAGTATATGTGCCTCCTGATGAGAGACTAATAAGTTTCGAAACCGGTAGAGGTGCTTGCTGCACTCACTGATTGGACTAAAATATGATGTGGCTGTATTTTCGTTTTGCAACGAAATTGAAAATGGTTATTCATTTTTGATAAAATATTATAATTTGCTAACTTTGTTAGTATCTTTGTTTTTTTAACTCCGTTTAATTTACAATCTGGTATCACCCATAACAATAAATAAATTGTATGACAATAATTGTTAGAAGACGACATGCAGGAATTCTCTCCGCACTAATTCAATTTGAATATGTTTGTAGGCTTAAGCGCTGGTTTCCTCAAAAGCGTAACACTGCGATGAATGACATCATAAAAAATTGTACCATGCAAAATAATAGCGTTGGTTTCCAAGGATGCGTTGAAAGCCACCGCTTGCTGAGTTTGCACATTCCATTGCCGCAGTGAAGAACCTTGAATTTTTCACCGTAATCTGACGTAATTCATCGCAGTGCTACGGTCGCTGTTTGTCGGTTCCCTCTTTCGAGAAAACCAGCGCTTTAGAAAGCTTTAGTCGACGCACTTTGTCTTCTTCTTTAGTTTATTGGCCTCCACCTACTTGGGTATTTAGCCAGCTCATCGTCGCGCAATAAGGGAAAAATCTTTCTCCATTCTGCATTTGCTATGATTAGTCCCATTTTTCATTCACTCAGCAGCCTAAATATTTGTATGCTTGTACTCTCTGCACCATGTCTTCCTTTATTTTAATGTCTCTCAAGTTATTAGCTATATTTTTGTTTTTGCTGATCCAATGGGTTTTCTTTATGTTAATTTTCAAACTCATTTGTTGGCTATGGTTCTTCACTGAATGTAGAAGTGCCTGCACCTGCAAATCATCCCTGTTCGTTGCTAGCAGAACTGTGTCATCAGCGTATCTCAGATTGCTGATGACTATTCCATTGGCGATTATACACTATGTTCTGTCTTCTACTGCTTCTCTGAAGATCTTTTCTACAAATTAAACAGAAGCGGGGAGAGCACGCAACCTTGTTTAACTCCTTTCGGAATAGGAATTTCCGCTTTGTCCATTTGTTATATATCATTCCAGCCACGTGACATGTCCAGTTCCATTTCAGTGTTGATATTCTCTCTACTGCCTCAGCCACTTCTTCGTAATAGCTGGCGGTTTGTGATCTTGTCTCGTAGTGAAACGCCCAACATAGCACGCTGCATCGCCCTTTGAGATAAACTGATCTTTTGTGCTATTTTTCTTGTTCTGGTCAACGTTTCCGTCCCGTAAGTCAACACTGGCAAAACATACTGATTAAAGGTTTTTCTTTAGACATATTTGTATGTCAAACGATTTGAAAATATGGTACAGCTTGCAGAAGTCTGACCAAGTCAGTCTTATACGACGAAGAAGCTCAACGGTTTGGTTATCTTTTCCTATGCGAATCTCATGGCCTAGGTATTTATAACCGATTACCTGTTCTATCGATCTTGTTCCTACGCATATCTCTTCGCTGACTACCTAGAAGGTTTGTCATCATTTGAGTCTTAGATATAAATATTTATTTTCAATCGTCCTTCTAGCCAGGAAAGATAGAGTTGATTTGTAGGTTCTTTGGCCTCATCTATCCTATCAGCTATAAGCACAATATCATCTGCAAACCTCAAGTCGATAGGCTTTTCTCCGTTTATGCAGTATTTTTCTATAAAATTTTTTATTACTAATAGTTGATCGTTTGTTTGGTCTTTTCTAAAACCCAATTCCAATTTATCTTCTAATTGTTTCGTAATTATTTTTGTAAATAGATTATAAATTTTTATTGACATAAAAAGACCTAAAACCATATACATATTGACATAGTATGCATGTACTATTATAACGTATATTCGGTACACTTATTTCAGCTAGCCACCGATGATCGGTTACAATATTCCGCTTATAAGAATATTTTTGCTTGGCACGAAGGCTATTCCAATAAGCGGGTTCGAATGTATATCTATTATTTGAATCATACCACAGAGCATTGGTTATAATTCTAAGAACATTGTTCTGAAATCTTTGTACGATTTCCAAGTTTGAATTGCCAATAGCAGGACCTCATAATTGAATGCCATACGTCCATATTGGTTTCAGTATGGCTTTATATATTAAGATCTTATTTGTTAAATTTAATCGTACTTTAATCCCGCAAATAAGCCAGTAAAGTTGTCTCATTAGTTTGAGTCCCAATTATTTTCGTTTCGTAAATAGGTATATGTTTTCTACATATTAATCTTGTCTCAAAATGTAGTCCTAAATATTTGACTTAGTTTCTCTGAGTAATCATTTGATTATTAGTAACACTGCTGGACTTACACCTCTTTTTAGTGTAAGGGTGACATGGATTGATTTGGTCTCATTAACTCGAATTTTCCATATTTTAACCATGCTTGGATATTATTGAGCTTGTAAGTTTCCTGAGGCAGTGACTAGATCATTATGGGAGGCGAGTACTGCAGTTTCTTCTGAGAAGGTTGCTGTTATTGTATTTCTTTAGATTGGTAGATCTGTAGTAAAAATCTGGTACAGCATTGGTCCTGACACGCTACTTGAGGTACTCCTGATTTTATTTGGTGTAGTTCTGAATATTCTGAATGGTATTTAACTAAACAAAATCTGTCAGATAGGTAAGATTTTAAAACTTTATAATATTCAGGTTCATAGAAAATGGCACCCAGGGTTTTATGTTAATAGCTCAGATGCGAAGTTCGGCGCCCTAGAAGAACATTTTTACATTTTAGGCACCTTATTCTCTGATTCTGTTATAATATAAGAGTGTTTTATCCCAAAATTGGTCTTTTAAAATATACAGGTTCATGGGGTACCTAGAAAACTAAATGTTCACTGGAGTCCTGAGTATGTAAAAGGGGATCCTGGGAGCGTAGTGTCACGGCGCCAGCAAGAGACGCCTGGACCAGCCAAATCGATCGATTTTAAACAGTGGCGGATGCACGGATAGTCCTACAGAATCCGTTAACTTGTTTACTTCAAATACTAATGAGGGTTATAATGGTTTCACTTTAGTCACTTTAGGTCACTTTAGGTTTCACTTTAGTCACCCTTACACTAAAAAAAAAACACATAATAAAATAATAACAAAAAAATAATAAATAAAAAAAAGAAAAAAAAAATAGAAACAAACATAAAAAAAAAAGAAAAAAAAAATAGAAACAAACATAACAAAAAAAGAAAAAAAAAATAGAAACAAACATAAAAAAAGAAGTGTTTCGCACAAATTAAAATATATATTAAAAAAACAGTAAAATAATTAAAAAAAAAAAAAAAAAAACAAAATAAAAAAAAAAAAAGCTACACAATGTACCAATGTATCTATAAAAATAATATTGTAGAATGTACTTATGTTTATAAGAAATTTATGACTATGAATCTGCAATCAATCACAAACAAGTCTGGCTAATAAGCTCTGCCAAAGCCATTTTTCAAAAAAAAAAAAAAAAAAAAAAAAAAAAAAAAGGTTTTGTTGTCGTTGGAGCTTAGCCGGAAATGAAGGGATGGTAATTCATTTTGAAATTAGAAAATTGATACACACCAAATTGATAGAAAAGTTCGCCGCAAATCACCTAAGGCCTAAGGAATTTATATGGATGTAAAATACAATGATGACCAAAAAAATGCAACACCTAGAAGCATAAATATATTTCTAAATATTTATTTATGGAAGTATAAATTATAATTTGATAATATTATAAAAAAATTGGCAACGTCATTTTCATCAAAAAATTAGTAACGAATGGCTCCTCCTTGATTTTCTCTACACTCAGTTACTCTATGGGGCATTTATCGAATTAAGTAGTCTATATCATATTGCGAAATACTCATCCATGTTGTTCTTGTGGCTTGCCACTGACCTTCTAAGTTTTCTGGTGGACGTTTCAATCCATTTAGGATTGCCACGATGCCATTGGACCTACCATATCCCACACATTTTCAATTGGTGACAAATCAGCTGATCTTGATGGCCACTCCAAAGTCTCGTAGGTCATAACCTACATCGTTTCACGGGCAATATACGTTTTCCCGTTGAAAGATCGCATTTGGAATGGTTTGGAAAGAGATGTCAAACCGATTACAGTACTTCACCAATATATCGTCGAGCTGTCAGAGTGCCGTTAATAAGAACTAGGGGTGATCTGCTTCTTAAATATGTAGCATCTCATACCGTAACCACAGATGAGATGGGTAGATGACCTAAAACACCAAGCAGGCTCAAAATGGATGCACATGGCTCAGGATAGAGAAAGATGGAGGAGCGAAAGGGAGGCATATGTCCAATATTGGATGTCGCAAGGCTAATAGATAGATAGACCGTAACGCTTGGTTGTCTTGCACTATGACGTTTAACAGCTAAGTCTATATTTTTCGTCTCTCGCCTCGAAAACATCTTAACCTTGTGCGCTCATCAGACCCACTCAAACATAACCTACATTCATCATTGGAGCAGACAAGATTCCATTGGTCATTCCAGCTTTGCCGATTTCTGCATCATATTAAGCGTCGAGCCTTATGTTGTGGGGTCAAAAGTAACACCAAAAGAAGATGGTAAGCTCTTAGTCTCATTGCAAGTAATCTTTTATTAACTGTTCTTCTTGAAACTACCCTTCGTCTAGCTGCAACTAAATCATCTCCTCCTTGATGTATGTACACTGTCCCATCTATTTCTGACAACGAGAAGTCTAAGATAAAAGTCTCATCATTGGATCATCTCCTCCAAACTTTTAACACCGTCGATGGCTTAGCTTCAACTGTTCGTGAAATTTCCTGTAAACCAACACCAGCCTCTTTCATGCCTACAATGCTTAAATGGCAAAATTTCCAACCACCACAAACTCCTGGCATATTAAATTTTTTGGGTGAATCAAAAACAAACAATAATTACCAAAAATTGCAAATAAACTAAAGTCAAATAAAACACAGTAACCGTTGCCCGACCCAAAGCGGACGCCTATAACCGGTACTATAAATTCGCAACTGATAGAATCGATTTATCTCTGGAAGATAAATAGGCGTACTAGTTTTCGTTTTTCTAAATAGAATCGTTCTAGAGGTATTTAAAAACTAATTATAAGACGTCATTTTCAAAGAGCTCATTAGGCAGCATTTTGCGACTAGGTGAATTGGGATAAATTTTCTTAAAATTATCTGAGGAATTTCCGATGTTCGTTTGTCAGAAGAGTTTCTGGACATCCTGTATATATGCAAATATAATGCATGTGACGTGTGTCGCTCATGGATTAAACAGCAGAAGAAATAAGAAGCCAATTTTCATATATTAATTCGTTAAATAATTGCAAAACAATTTTCATATACCGTATAAAAAAGTTACCAAATCATGTTCCGCTGCCACCCGGACCTGTAATTACACGCTGGGGTACACATGGCTCACTGCTGCAATTTCTTCTTCTAATCATTTCGTTTCAGCGAAAGAATTATTAATCGATTTTGATGAATAATCTAACATTTCCATTAAAAAGTGTCAAGAGGTTTTAAAAAAAAACTTCATTAATTTAATCCATAAGCGTTATTATTCCAAGTCTAGAGGCTCAAAGAAAGCCACTTACTGAATCTGTAGAAATTGATTAGAGGGTTTAGACATGAAATAAACAGAGTATGTAATAGAAAATGTTGGTAAAATTGCGAAAAAGAATGTAACGACATACTTCATAGAAAAATCATGGTTATTTACTATAAAGGGCGTAGGTGCAAAATTTCTCGCCAGTGTGGTTTAAATGCATTCAATATTTTCGAATCCTGAGAAAACTACTAAGTATTTTTTTAAAATTTAAACGCAAAATGAAAGATTGTTTTATTACCCACGGCCGAAAGTGCCTGAAAACTTCTTTAATGTTCATTTTAAGTTAAAGAGGTAAAAAAATAGAGAAAATTGAGTGTGGTTTTTAATCTCAAGTATCTCATTCCAAAGAAATTTGTGTTTATTCTAAGGAACTTCCGGCCCTCGGTAATAATGTAATCTTTCATTCTGCGTTTAAATTTTTCAAATATATTTATTAGTTTTCTCAGGATTCGAAAAAAATGAATGCATTTAAAAAGCATTTGAGCCGAAATTTTGCACCTATGCCCTTAAGGAACGTGAAAAAAATTTAAAATGGCAATCTTAGTGCCATTGTTAATTTAGACCAGGGGTGGGCAAAGTGCGGCCCGCGGGCCGCATGCGGTCCTTTGGACATTTTTTGTGGCCCTCGGAAAAAAGTGAATTATTTTTATTTAAAGAATGATTGTTCCACAAATTTTCAACCTAACGCGGTAAATTAATTGGGTTTCCGATACAGAGTTTTGAAACATTATTAAAAAATGTGTCACTGGAATAAAATGTTTTCTTAAAACAAAATAAAGAATTCGAAGATACTGTAAAAGCAAATTTTATAATTACCCAAAAATTAATTAAAGTGAACAAACCGTTCTCAGATGGCAAATTTCTAAAAGATCGTTTACTTTAAGCAAGTGGAAGTTTATGTCCAAAAGAAGATCACGAATTTTATCACGAAGGACTATCGTTCTGAAGACTTGACGAGATGAATAATCATGTACAAAAACAACTAAATCCATTTTAGAAGGTAAATTGATGTGGTATTCAATTGCATTGGATGAAAGTGTTGACAGAACTGACACAGCTCACTTACTAATGTTTATTCGAGCAACTAATACCGATTTTAATATTTATGAAAGGATGAAAGTGCTGGTAGAACTGACACAGCTCACTTACTAATATTTATTCGAGCAACTAATACCGATTTTAATATTTATGAAGAACCATTATCAATGGAACAACTGTAAAGGATATTTTTGAAGTAGTCAGGAAATATTTGGAAAATTATAAATTACTCCTTAACCAACTAGGTCGAGAAAACGTAAATATTACGTTCATTAACAATTTTCAGAACATTATTTATTATTTTTCACTGCGTCATCAGCAGGTATTGTGCACAAATATTTTGCAAGTAGACCACATCATTTCAATTGTAACTAATGTTCTTATTTTTTTTTTTCAATTTTATTCTTTCACGAGAATTAAATCATCGTGAATTCGTACCGAACCAAAACTACTGATGTCTTCTATCACAATCATATTCATAATCATATTTTTTAATTTGCTAAATTTACTAAGTTTTGAATATTTATGTGATTTTGCGTTTACATTGGATATTTAAATATTTTAAGAATAACATTGCAAGGCAAAATTTTATATGCACACAATATGATAACAGATAAATTCTTTTTTCTACAACCGTGTTAAAAATGCAATTTTTAGCACTCCATACGAGCGTTAAAAGGCTACTTTAAGACACTCGTGCTTTAAAATTTTTATGGAACTGCAGTTCGTATTGACCGTATAGGCAATTTTGATGTAATGTCAAAAAAATATAAAAATGGAATGTTAGTAAGTTCAAGTAAAAGTTTTTGTAGATATTGTCCTGTAATTACATTTGTAGAAAAAATATTGTATGATATGCGTGTTAAAAAGTACATTTTTAAGGCACTCATGTGAATTGCAGAACTCGCTTCGCTCATTCTGCAAACTTTCACATGCGTGCCTTAAACGTGTACTTTTAACACTTATATCATAAATAACTATTAAAATGAAACTCAAACTTTTCATTGATCATAAAAGTGAAAAAACAAAGAATTAGTTTATTTTCAATCATTAAATAATGTACCAGAAAATAAGTTAAAAGTTTACAAAGAAGACCTTGTAATTTGCCACGGTCCTCAAGAAATTTGAAAATCATTTCAAAGATTTTGAAGATAAATATATCATTTTACTTATCACTTGTCAGAAATCACTTTTCAGTTCAAATTGATTCCGTGCCAGTTGACAAGGAAGACACATATTATGTAAAAAAGAAGATATTTTATCATTTTACAAATCTTTATGTAGATATATTTGCAAATTTTAATAATTATTATTGAAAGTTTGTAAATAATAAATAATATGTTTTATAAATATTTGTTTATTATTTAATTCTTTCAAAGAGAGCAATAATAACGAAGGGGATCTAAGATTTTTTCAAACCTACATCGTTGTTTATTTTTATGTATACAGTTTGTCGCATTTAAAATGAAGACTAGCTATCAAAGCTATCAAAATAAATATACAGATTTGAAATTTTGCAGTCATACAGGTTGATGTTTCACAATTTTTAAGATAGTCAACTGAAATTTACATTTTAAATTCGGCCTACTGCGAATCCACAAACAGGGTATATTTTCGATATTTTGCTTAGCGTTAGAGAGATCAGAAAAAGTTATTTGGAAAAGTTGTTCCAAATATTATTGTAACAACACACACCAAATTTCATGATAAAATTCCTTTTAGTTTTGTCAGTAAAAGTTAGTAGTTAGGATCCTATAACCTACAATTGGCTGTCCCGAGATACATCTCGGGCCAGCCAAAAACTGCTAGGATCTGGAGTACAAATACCGAAAAAACGGAGGGGGGAGGGGGAGATAGCATGCCTAGAATTAATAGTATAAAAAAGTACAGCATTTGAAAATTTTACCGTAGGTAACAAATTTTGCGGCCCTCAGTAATAGAACGAAAACTTTTTGTGGCCCTTACCACAAAAAGTTTGCCCACCCCTGATTTAGACTGTATTTAGAGTCAATTAGTATCCTGCGCACCAATAACATCGCTAGTAATGGAAAGGTCAGTTTTAAAATATAAATACAGTAAAACCTCGATATAACGGACTAATTTTGGGGCCGTTACAGCCGAGAGTCCGTTATATAAAAACAGGTAACTTAACAAGGGTAACATCACATTAACAAACATTTTCGGATTAAAAAATCCATCATCAGTGTTAAAAACCAATAGAATTCATGCTATAAAGGGTAGAAACCCTTTAAATGTTACAAATTATTAAATGGTACTACATATTGTTGATAATAATATTGGATATTGCAAATATTTCTGGATATTACTCGGCGAAACACAGGACTATAACACACGAGGATGTATTGTGAAAGGGATGAACCTCACATATTGAAAGTTGAGTGTCAACTGTCGACATACGGTCAATAAACATTTCACCTCTTCCGGTAGTATTCGAAGTTTCCTCTCTTGAAATTTTCTCACTGCAGATACAAATGCTTTAAAAAACCTATTTTTGATCCTGTCCTTGCTGATTTTTCTTCCAGAATTCGATTTTTCATTTTTTTTTTCATTCAAAAAGTTTTTACATTTGAATGGATTTTTTGTCCGTTATCTCCGAAGTCCGTTAAATAGAGGTCTGTTCTATCGAGGTTTACATGTTATCTGACAGGAAGGATCATTTTTTTGGTAGACAATCTTGAAAAATATTTTATTGTAAGCTACGACAGTATTCTTAATTCGTAATGTATATCATGCACGTTGTTGTTATTAATTTTAAGAGGATGGGTACGTATTTTCGGCTGCAATGCTATTCAAATGGGGATTCATTTTTTTCGAATCCTGAGAAAACTAATAACTATTTTTGAAAAATTTAAACGCAGAATGAAAGATTACGTTATTAGTGAGGGCCGAAAGTCCCTGAGAACTGCTATAATGTTTATTTTAATAAGTTACAGAAGTGAAAACCTAAGAGAAAATTCAGTGTGATTTTTAATTTCAAATATCTCATTCAAAATAAACTTTTTATTTATTCTAATGGACTTTCGGCCCTCGGTAATAATTTAGTCTTTCATTCTGCGTTTAAATTTTTAAAAGTATATATTAGTTTTTTCGGGATTCGAAAAAAATGGACACCATGTCAGTGGTAATATTTTCCAAATCTATCTTTGTCTTACAACGCACTCAGTCGAATAGAATATTGTCAGCATATTGTCAGTCAGACATTGACAACAGTGACAATTTTAAATATGTGACATGGCATCGAGAATATTTTGAGTTGTTGATTAAATAATATTGATATATAGTGTATTTGATAAATAATTGATTTAAGACGTGAACTTAATAAAAAGTTATTTATTGTGTATTATTTGTGGAAGATCCAAGCAGAGAATACATCAGGATAATATATTTTGGGATCCAATTATTTTGTTGTTAAAGATGTTTAAAATTGTAAGCGTTCCATGATAACAATATATTATTAAAAAATCACTTTAACACTTTTCCTCTTTTCTCGATTGAGTATTAGTTTTTGTTGTACATAGGTATAAATTATTACAATCACTGAATACATAGTTAGTGAAAAAATTATCACATTTATTAACTGAATTAATAATTTGCAATTATACAAATAACAGTTATCCAAGAACATTCAAAAGTCATCTCTTTAAGTTAATGATGACATTTTCAAATAGAATGACATTTTAGTAATGTTTACATATATACCAATGTGAATTTTACTACACGTAATTTGCCGTGTAAAGACAGAAAAAGTAGGGATAGCCGTAAAATATTTGCGAATTATGTATCCATGGCCTTAAAGTATACCTAGGTATGGTTTTTCTCATGAGCATTTTTCAGTGCGTCACAGTTTTTCGATTTCTTTCTAATGCATTAAATTGTATATGAGAGAAAAAAGGCACGTCGGTGATTACTTTGGTAATTATTCTAGTTCGGTGTTTATTCTAGTTGTCGATAGATGGCCCTATAATAGAAAAAAATTTATTTACTAATTATATAATATATCTACGAATATAATCTCTACAATTTATAAGACTATACAAATCAAAGAAAATACCATTTTATAAATGCAATAAAGACAATTGATTTGTTTTTATGCCTAATTGCAATTAAAATTTGACAACTGTCAGATTAACCCAAAATGTCATGTTAGAATAAATGTTATAAATGTATATTATCACGGACTTACCTTTTTTTCTATCATTTGTGACGCACTGAAAAATCCTCATGGAAAGAACCATATATACTAAATGTTTGTTTGTAAATGTGTATACATATACATAAATAGAATTAACGAAATATTAAAAATATTTCTTAAACAACTCGTGACTGACATACATTTTGCTTTATTTGTCATTTATACGGGGCGATTCATTAAGAATGTTACATCTCTTGGGTGTAGATTCTAGAACTCAAAATATTAATGTTTAGCCCAAATCACGTAAATAAAATGTGGTTCCTTACTGAGTTATAAGGTGTTTTATTTAAATATTTAAAAATTATTTTTACCCAGTATTATAAACTTATTTATTTGACGTATCCTTATCATACTTGACCGAAAGTGTGGGTAATGTACACACCATAGAGAAATAAAAAGAAGTTTATTTCTCTATTGTTTTTATTTCTCTATGGTACACACCCTATTAAATTGTGATAAATAAAAGTTTCTAGCTACTACCAAAGGCGTAGGACAGGGGATCGTGAATGGTCGAATCTTCCCAAATTCTACGCCACTGGGAGAATTACTATTTTAGTGCAATTTTTCGATTCTCCAATACTATCTCTGTAAATAATATACTCTTCATTGGTAACTATAAATTCATTAGTTTTCGAGATATTTGAAGTTAAAATGAACCGGCTCAGTTATTTGGATTAATGTATTGTGTCGCTTTAGTTTTAACTTAAAATATCTTAGGTTAAATTGTCTTAGACTTCGAAATATTTTTACGTAAATATACTTACCTATAAATAAAACTCACAATTAACAATAATCTATTTTTTCAAATACTCCAACAACTTAGTTCTATTATACAAAAATATAATAAATTAATTTTAAAATAAACACTACTTCCCTATGAATCATCACTACCGAATTCTTAAAATAATACACTACTGCACTGAACAGATATCGATACAGATAACAGAAGAGATAAGAGAATCGTGCTATTACACTTAGAAATCTGACGCATTTTGTCAAAATGACAGTGGCTATTTCTCTATGTTACCTAATCGGTTATTTAGTTATAATATGTTTGATTTCTTGTTAGAGATAAAAAATTTTAGTAGTTCCAATATGACACAAAACCTAGGCATGGGATAAAAAGAATGTGTGTGTACTTTGTACGCACGTAAGAAGTTATACTTCTATTATATTTTATAATTTCAATGAAATAAATATACTTAACAGTTACAAAACCAAAAATTAAAAATAATTACCAAAAATTAACCAAAACTTAACAATACCAAAAAAAAATGAATATGAATATGAATCATCCGGGATTCGAAACCGCGATCTCTCGATCTCTGGTCCAATGTTATACCAACCGAGCTATGAAGCCCCGAGCTATTGACGTGTCGGATATAATTACACATCACGGTGACAAATAGATCAAAGTGAAGTATAAAAATAGATATTTTATTATGTTACGCCCGAGGAAGACAAATCCAAAGACACAAAAATTATAATAAATAATACATTTACTAAAAACATTATTCTTCTTCTTAACGTGCCCTATCAAGTCCCCTTGACGTTGGCGATTAACATGGCGAAACTGTCTCTGTCTCGAGCTATTCTAAATAGGTGTTCTGCTTTCTTTATTCCTGTCCACTCCCGGATATTCTTCAACCAAGAGGCCTGCTTTCTACCAATTCCTCTGCGTCCTTCGATTTTACCCATCATAATAAGTTGAAGAATATTATACCGGTCTCCCCTTACTACGTGTCCAAAATAGGCCATCTTTCTATATTTGATGTTATCAAGCAGCTCACGGGTAGCATTTGCTCTCTTAAGGACTGCCACATTTGTCAGCATAGCCGTCCATGGTATTTTTAGAATACGTCTGTGCAGCCACATTTCAAAGGCCTCCAAACGGTTAATGGTGGATATTTTTAATGTCCATGCTTCGACACCATACAAGAGGACTGACCAAATGTAGCATTTAATCATGCGCTTTCGAAGTTGAAGTTGCAAGGTATCATTACAGAAGAATGACCTCATTTTTAAAAATGTCGTGCGGGCTATCTCGATTCTACATTTTATCTCTTTATCTGGATCTAGTTGTTCAGTAATATGGCAACCAAGATATTTAAAACTGGGTACTCTTTGAATCATATGACCATCAACATATAACCGTGAATCTTGATGGGCCAAACGGCTAAATACCATGTACTTTGTTTTTGAACAGTTTATATTTAGGCCAAACTCTCTTCCCACTCTGTCAATGGCATTTAAAAGGTGTTGTAATCCATTCATATCATCACTTAAAATAACTGTATCGTCTGCATATCTGATTGTATTTATCAGAATTCCATTAACCTTCACACCCCATTCCAAATTATGCAGCGCTTCCTTAAATATTCTATCTGAATACAAATTGAACAACAGTGGGGACAGTATACAACCCTGTCTGACGCCTCTTTGTATTTTGCATATTTCTGTTGATTTTCCATTTATGCAAGCTGTCGCTGTTTGACGCCAGTATAATTTTTCTATGATTCGTACATCTTGACTATCAACTCCTTTATCCTTTAGTATTTTAATTAATTTGTGATGTTGTACTCGATCAAAGGCCTTCTCATAGTCAATAAATACAGCAAAGACGTCTTTCCTTTGATCTCGGCATTTCTGCAATAACACATTTAGTGCAAAGAGTGCGTCCCGGGTTCCCAGTCCATTTCTGAAGCCAAATTGTGTTTCATCCTGGTCTTCTTCACATTTATCTCTGATTCTACTGTGGATGATACGTAGAAAGATTTTCAAGGTGTGGCTCATAAGGCTTATCATTCTATAGTCGCTACAGTTTTTCGGACGTTGTTTTTTTGGTAGGGTTATGAATTCGGACTTTAACCAATCTTCAGGGATATCACCCTAAGACACTATACTAAGAACATTTACTAATAATCTATAAAGCAGTAATTAGACCTATATTGACATACACGGAGGAGACAAGACCTGACACATCTCAAACGAGACGACTACTAGAAACAACAAATATGAAAATACTCCGACGAATATCAGGGAAAAGTCTGTTCGATAGGGAGAGAAACGAAAACATAAGAAGTTCATGCAATGTAGAAGACATAAATGGATGGGTGACAAAACGGAAACAGGAGTGGAACGAACACATTAGTAGAATGGCAGAGGATAGGATATTACGAATAGCACGAGATAAGTCACCAAATGGACGAAGAAGTATTGGCAGACCAAGAAAAAATGGTGCGATAACTTAAACAATTTAGGAGGCTAATATTGAAGAAGAAACAGGCTTTAAAGCCTACATAAAAGAAGGAAGAAGAAGAAGAAGATTAATAACACTAATATATTCTTTTAATGACTTATTTGCGCTGATACATACATAATTTGAAAGATTAGCAACGCGTCTGTCCCTGTACCTGTCCCTGACCCTGTGTGTCTGCGCATGCGCCAGGGAATTATGAAATTTTACCCCCGATCGTAAAGAAGTATAACTTCAAAAATAAAAGTTTTCATTGGGGTTCGAACCCGCTTATTCACCTTAAACTTTTACCCACGGAGATCATGTGTCATCATGTGCGAATATCCACTAATTAAACGGATTAAACTTTTGACGGTCCTGAATTTAACCAAATTATTTGGATTTTGAATTGAAATTATTTAGAATTGAAAGAAATATTAGAATACAACAAAACTGAGTAAGAAAACACTATACCTATTAGATGAATATTGATAGAAATTTTGATGGTAATCAAATTATGCAAATCAAAGCATTACATACTATTTTAGTAGGTTCTTTTTAAATTTTCCAAATAGGTAGATCCTACCTATCAAATTTGTTATTAGGATACTGAAACATTTACAATTATTACGTACCTGTCGCTTTTAAAAACTATTTAAAAAGTCACTACAATATTATTAACTTGCATTTTTTTCTGCCATCACAACAATAAAAACTAATATACACAACATTAATTTGTTTATCCAAAATCTCCATATTGAACAATTATTGACAGATGATTTTAACACCCAATCAGATCCCGTATAACGTTTATACCATACTGTTTGTGTGCGCATGCGCGCAGAATTATGAAATTTTACTCTCAATCGCGCCTAAAGGAGTATAACTTCAAAAAGTTTATTTGAAGAAATTGTATTTTTGATGTTATATTTCTTTAGACACGAGGGTGAATTTTTACATTCCCTGGACGCTATCTTATTAGTCGCTAATACGTTATACGGGATCTTATTGGGTGTTAAAATCATCTGTCAATAATAATTGTTGGATATTATGGATAAATAACACATGTTGTGTATATTACTTTTTATTGTTGTGACGGCAGAGAAAAAAGCAAGTTTATAATTGTAGTGACTTTTTAAAGACTTTTTAAAAGCGACAGGTACGTAATAATTGTAAATATTTCAGTATCCTAATAAAAAATTACATAGGTACCTACCTATTTGGAAAATTTAAAATGAACATACTAAAATAGTATGTAATGCTTTGATTTACATAATTTGATTACCATCAAAATTTCTGTTAATATTCACCTAATATAATGTTTTATTGCTCTATGTTTTGTTGTACCTATTTTAATATTTCAATATTCTACAAAAATCAAAATAATTTGGTTAAATTCAGAACTGTCTAAAATTTACACCGTTTAGTTCGTCGATCTTCCAACATGATGCAGGTGTCTCCGTGGATAGAAGTGTAAGATGAATGAATTCCAATACTAACTGCGCAAACATAAGCGGGTTCAAACCCCAATAGAAACTTTTATTTTTTTATTTTTTTTATACATTTTATGATTGTAAGAATATTTATTATACCGGGTGTCCATTTATATTTTCCCCCATTTTAACTGCCTATAACTTCTAAACGGCTCAAGATAGAAATATGCGGTTTTCGCTAAAATGTTTTATTTTAGTAAAAGTTTTGTCTTAATGTACTGAATTTTTTATATCGCTTTCAAATACGAAAAGAAAAATGGCGGATTTTTGAAAAAAACGTTGTTGACTTTTTTTAATAGAACACCCAGTATATTTTTTTGTAAATTGAAAGAAAGGTTATTCACCTATCTAGCGGTATAAAGTTTTTCAAAATCGGTTTTCAAATCACTGAGTAATTAATTTTTAAAATGAGAGGTGCAACGTGGATATCACATACCTAAATTTGGGTATGTGATTTCCACATTGCATCTCTCATTTTAAAAATTAATTGATCAGTCATTTGACCACCGATTTTAAAAAGATTTATATCGTTGGATAGGGAAATGACCTTTTTTTCAAATTTTTAGGTAAATGACCTTTTTTATGTAGCTTTTAAATAAAAAATGGCGGATTTTTGGAAAAAAATACGTTGTTGACTTTCTTTATTGAAACACTCAGTATACTTTTTTGTAGCTTGAAAAAACGGTCATTTACCTATCCAGCGACATTAAATTTTTTAAAATCTGTTGTCAAATGACTGAGCAAATAATTTTTAAAATGAAAGATGCAATGTGGAAATCACATAACATAATATCATTTTGCTTAGTTATGTTATTTAGGTATGTGATATCCACGTTGCACCGCTCATTTTAAAAATTAATTACTGATTGATTTGACAACCGATTTTAAAAAACTTTATATCGCTGGATAGGTGAATGACCTTTCTTTCAATTTACAAAAAAATATACTGGGTGTTCCATTAAAAAAAGTCAACAGCGTTTTTTTCAAAAATCCGCCATTTTTCTTTTCGTATTTGAAAGCGATATAAAAAATTCAATCCATTCAGACAAAACTTTTACTAAAATAAAACATTTCATCGAAAACCGCATATTTGTATCTTAAGACGTTTTAACACTGTGCGTCGTCGGCATAACATAATATTTGGATTTCTTTTTTCCCCATTCTGTAACCATGACCTTTACGTACGGCTTCTATTATTTCGTCCATTAATATATTAAAGAGCAGTGGGCTTAACGAGTCACCTTGTCTGACTCCGTTTTGTATGGTATAAACTGCGTTAGTTTTCAATTTATCTTTGCCTGTACTCGATTATGAAAGTAGATGTTTTCGTCTATCTTAAGACGTTTAGAAGTTATAGGCAGTTAAATTGGGGGAAAATATAAGTGGACACCCGGTACCTACCTATAATTTTTTTTCAGAAAATATTTAGTTACAATTATTTTTTCCGACAATTATTGTTCCGAAATCATTTGTGGCATTTTTCAATGTGTTTGTGTGTGTTTTATTCTTTTATTTTATTAATTTTTGGTACTGTTTGAATAAAAAATTTTGAAAAGTAGTAAGTATTAAAATTAGTTTAATATTTAAATAAAATATAAATAAACTGTTTAAAGGATATTAATTTCGTTGAAATTATATAATAGAAGTATAATTTCTTACGTGCGTACAAAGTACACACACATTCTTTTTTGTTCTTCTTAATGGCGGTAGAGTCTCGTTTTTTTAATATTGTATTTAGTTATATACAGTAATTTCTACATACCAACATTTTTCTCAAATTGGGCTCTGTACCGTCATTCTTTACTATATTACGATTATGTGTGCCAAATATCTCGAAAAAATATTCAAAATGAAAGCCGCAATCTTGGAATGCGTTTTCCGTTTTGATGACGCGCTACTGTAGCCTCTTAAAATTATCTGAGGGATCTCCGGTCTTCGTTTGTCAGGAGAGTTTCAGGACACCCTGTATCAGGGGCGTAACTACCGCCATATCAGCCGTATCAATTATACGGGGCCCCGACATTCGGCATGTCGAAACAAAACTGTCGGCATGTCGAAACAAAATTCCATTTACAAAGATTGAACTAAATATTCTACAATTATTTTACTTGAAATAAATAATTGTAGAAACAGTGTTTTATTGCTTTGAAACAGTGTATGTTGTTTGGATATCAACATTTTGGTGCAGTGGATTCTTTATCTATACCTATATAAATCATATTTATATATTATCTATTCTCTGCCCCCTAAGAACAGAGCTTTTTGAAGTTATACTTCTTTACCGGCGATAGAGGGTGATTTTTTTATATGTTAAAACCTATCAGCCCGGCGCATGCGCATTATAACTTTGTTCTGATTGGATGTTCAAATGACATGTCAAAAATTATCCGATATGGCAGCTGTGGTTTGGAGGTAAAGGTAAAGGTAAACAAATGTATAATATATTAGTTTTATTGTTGTGAGGACAGAAACAAAAAAGTTTATAATATTGTAGTGACTTTTAAATAGTTTTGAAAAGCCACAGGTACGTAATAATTGTTAATGTATCATGGGTATAAACCTACCTATTTGATCTGCCAAAATACATAGTATGTAATACTTTTATTTATATAATTTGATTACCATCAAAATTTCTATCAATATTCACCTAATATATTGTTTTTTTACTCTATGTTTTGTTGTATTTTTTCAATTCTAAATCATTTCAATTCAAAATTAAAATAATTTGATCAATTTTCAAAATATCAAAATATCACAAGTTTAATCCGTTTAGTTAGTCGATCTTCGTAAATAATGACACATAGTGTCCGTGGCTAAGCGGAGAAGGCGAATTAATTCCAATACCAACCGCTCTTATCAGCGCTGGTTCGAGTCCCAATAAAAACTTTCTTTTTTGTTTTTTTTTTAATACATTTTATGATTGTAAGTATATTTATTATATAATTTTATTTTCAGAAAATACGTATTTAGTTAAAAAAAATTTCGACAATTAATGTTCAGACATCATTTGTGGCTTGTTTAATGTGTTTGTGTGTGTTTTATTCTTTAATTAATATAATATTTTATTCTAATAAAAATGTTTGAGAAGTAGTAAGTATAAATTAGTTTAATATTTAAACAAAATATAAATAAAAAGTATATTAATTTCGTTTAAATCATATAATAGAAGTATAACTTCTTACGTGCGTACAAAGTACACACACATTCTTTTTTTGTTTTCAAGCTACCTCTCATTGTCAATTCCGTTGGCTGTGTCTGAGGTATTGTATAATGTATAATGCCAAATTGCAATTTTTGTAATCGCTTTATCTTTGAATATTTGAAACAGTATGTATTGTTTGGGTATATTTTCGTATAATCTGTTCTTTATCTATAATTGTATGTATTTATGTATATCTACACTTCCCCAAGAAATTAACGCACCGCCTTAAAAATTGGTCATTTTTAATGTCTCATATTTCCTAAACCTGTTTTCCGATTTAAGTGATTTTTTTAATATGTTATAGCCATATTCTTGAACAATACCTGTCGTAATAATATTGTGGCTAGACAGGTAAATTGTCAGTGTGTACCGGCTGTATACCAATCAAACTGCGATTTTTTCTCAAATATCGCAGTTCGCGTCACCCTGTGTAATATTATAGCATTTATAAAATGCTTACTGAAATTAAAACCCCAACTATAGCCTCATATTTTCTTAACATTCTGTTTTTAGATTCATTCGCTTATGTTGGATAATAAAGAAGTTAGTTAATACTTTAACAATTAACTAGCCTTATTTTTTATCAATACAGGGTGTTTTTAAATAAGTATGGCAAACAGTGAGGGTTAATTCTGCATGAAAAAATAATGACAGTTTGCTTTATAAATATATGTCCGAGATAGGGGGTGTTAAGATTTATCTTACACTGACATAAACTGACGATTTATTTATTGCTCTAAAACCGGTTGATATATTATGAGGCCATGAGAACCGGAGTGGCCTAACTGATTTTAAAATTACTGTATATAATCAAAGAAAATGATCAGAAGCTAACAATGTCCGATTGTTTTAATAGTTTTATGTTGACCAAGAATCATTATTGGTCAACATACAATTACTAAAACAATCGGACATTGATAGCTTCTAATCATTTTCTTTGATTATGTAAAGTAATTTCAAAATCAGTTAGGCCACTCTGGCTCTCATGGCCTCATATGCAAATGAAATTTGGTGGGTTTTAATAGGTAGTTATTGTGCATTTTTTAACATACAATTTAATGTTCACCATTTGTCACACCTAAGGGTCATATTACCCGTATGTGCACCAATGGTGAATATTAAATTCCTAATTGTATATCACAAATGCGCAATAACTACCTCTTAAAAGCCACCAAATTGTACTTGCATATTTTAACCGGTTTTAGGGCAATAAATAAATCGTCAGATTGTAAGAAAAATTTTAACACTCCCTATCTCGGAGACGAAGCATTTGCAGATATACGTTTATAAACACGTTTATAAAGCAAACGTAAACTGTCATCATTTTTTCATGCAGAATTTCGTAGTTGAGGCTATAATTATGTAGCTGAGTTTTAATTTCAGTATTTTATAAATGCTAAAATATTCCACAGGGTAACGCGAACTTTGAGAGAAAAAATCACAGTTTGATTGGCACACCCGGTATACAATGACAATTTACCTGTCTAGCAACAATATTATTACAGCGATGTTATTAAAGAATAAGGCTATAACACATTATAAAAATCACTTAAATCAAACAACAGGTTTAGGAAATTCGAGACAGTAAAAATGACCTATTTAGGTGATAGGTTCATTTCTTGGAGAAGTGTATTTGCCCGCCGCTCGCCGTTATACCATCAGAACAGAGCTTCTATTTAAGCTCATTTTCAATGTTCATTCATCCTTGGATTGAAAAACTGAATCTGTTTTCAAACAATGAGTCTCGACAATTCAAATCTATTTTTCTACTTTGGTTTATAAGAGTTTATTAGGTTTATTATTATTATCTATATTTTGGTGTTATGCGCAGAACGTATTAGTTCCTACGGTTGTATTATGTACGTAGTGTGCAATTTATTTAAATTTTGCAATAATTTTTTTTTGTCTTATTTCATTATCTTTTATTTTGTACTAAATTGACGATTTATGTAATTTCAGTAAACTGTATTTGTTTTTTGTTTTTTTTTTCGACTTTTTGTAAGCTTTGTCCATAAAATTGTAAAATTTTCAGTCACAATAAAACATATTTCTATTCCATTCTATACAAGCGTATTTGCTACTTTTGTCGCGACCAACATTGATAGGGGGCCCCCGTGGGGCTAGCTACGCCACTGCCCTGTATATTCAACACGATTTAAATTTTTCCCAATATTTTATGATTATATTTATTTCCCATTACAATAAAATCTGCCCTACACCACTATGTGCTAACATGGTTTTTTGAAAATATATAAATATACGATAAAATGCCAAATCCATTAGAACAAAATAAATAACAAAACACGCACGTTATAAAATTTATTTAATCCTATAATTAAATTTATATAAAACGTTTTATCGAATCGATATTTGAATGGAATTTTGGAGATGCTTTTATCTGCTGAAAATTGAAATTTATTATTATCCCATACAAAAAAAAAATGTAAATGCACTCACCACTCACCGCACCGGTACAAAATTCCGCCACTAAAAATGTTTGATTAAGTTTGACAATTTATAACTTTCTTATTTGTAAGTACTCTGATTTTCAAGATTTTTGCATCAGTTTGTAGGTACAATCCGTCTAATTTACTTACCGTTGCACGTCATTATTTACGTTAGAGATCTAAGTTGACATTGTTGCCCAATTACAAAAAATTCTTGAATTCATTTTAAATCAAATACATCACACAATTGTTAGTCCTGTCGCCAGGGGGGGTACAACGGCCTCGTTAATTCAGATGGACTTACCCAAGTTTTTTTTATGTATTTTGACCCGTAGAAAACGAATTTTTTGGGTAACAGTTGATCCGGATGTCGATAAGATTGTTATAGACCAAGAACTTGAGGAATCAAATAACAGCGATTTTTGGCAAAACAAAACAATATTTTGTATTTTTTGGGTCATTTTAAGCAAAAAATATTCCTACAAGTTTTTTAGTAGGATGCAGAGTTTTCGAGATAAACGCGGTTGAACTTTCAAAAAATCGAAAAACTGCAATTTTTAAACCCGAATAACTTTTGATTAAAAAATAAAATAGCAATTCTGCTAAGCGCCTTTGAAAGTTCAAGTCAAATTATGTCGGTTTTGATTATTTGCATTGCTAAAAATTTATTGTGTTATTGTTAAACAAAGCTACAAACAACTAGTGCGTGAGTGATGTTTCTATGATTTCTCATTTAAAATCGAACGAGTAGGTAGAATAGGTACCAGTGCAATCAAGACTATTTCTACGTTACATGCGTTAAAACGCATGTAAAAGCACGGGAAACCCTACGTGTTTATAGCTTTGTTAAACAATAAAAAAATAAATTTTTACCAATGCAAATAATCAAAACCGATATAATTTGACTTAAACTTTCAAATGCGGTAAGCAGACTTGCTATTTTATTTTTTAATCAAAAGTTATTCGGGTTCAAAAATTGCAGTTTTTCGATTTTTTTAAAGTTCAACCGCGTTTATCTCCAAAACTGTGCATCCTACGAAAAAACTTGTAGAAATATTTTTTACTTAAAATGGCCCAAAAAATACAAAATATTGTTTTGTTTTGCCAAAAATCGCTGTTATTTGATTCCTCAAGTTCTTGGTCTATAACAATCTTATCGACATCCGGATCAACTGTTACCCAAAAAATTCGTGTTCTACGGGTCAAAATACATAAAAAAACCTTGAGTAAGTCCATCTGAATTAACGAGGCCGTTGTACCCCCCCTGGCGACAGGACTATGTTGCGGAAGTGCAAAACAGCAAAACAAATTAATATTCAATGTAAATAAATAAAAACTTTAGAAATAGAAAACAAGAATTAAGATATAATCTTACGTTAAAGTACATAATAAAAACAGTAAATATAATGAAACAAATACTTGTAGTAAAGAATATAAACAAATATGAAGTGTCATCACCGCAACTGTCAAATAAATGTATGCCAAAATATCACCTGCGTTCGATTATAGTTACAGTGTATTCCGAACCAATGTGCTTCATAAAAACGCTTTTGTATCCATTTATACAAATTATTGAAACATATTATTGTGTATTTCTTTAAGTTAATATTAATAGAAATCTTTAAATATTATTTCTACGCGTATATAATAAAATATGCCTAGTGGCTGTAACGCCAGTGTACTCGGCAAAGTGATTCTAAAAAAAAAACACACCTACCGCCTAAATATTTCGTGTTGGTATCATGTGACGTCTTGGACTATGACGCGGATGACGTGCAATGGTAAGTAAATTAGATGGAGTATACATACATGTATTGAAATTGTTTGTTATTATTCCGGTAACAAATAAAATTTTGCTTAGATGACATTATACGGGTGTGAATGGAAGCGTTGTATTTTCTCCTCTTTAAAAAAATTTGTGGGAAAATTGTATAGTGTAGGAAACAGAGGTTGAACCTTGCAAAATGGACACAAGTCCGGATTTATTTTTTTCTGGTATATCAAGGGGTGCTTATTATGACACTAACTTTTTCTTAAAAAATCTCGCCCCGGATCCCTCTTTTTACCCCTTTAAAGGGGGTAATTTGTGGTTTTTGCGAAACGTAGGTCTTCCTGTACGTTTTGCAAAAAATTTACTTAATAGTAAAATAAAGAGGACTATATTTCCTACTATTTATTTCCCGACAGCATATGTCTATCACATCACCCACCGGTTAGCGGGGGGTGGCGCCCCAAAGTTGACAAATTTTTAAAAAAGATGTTTTAAAAGAATTATTTTTCCCTAACTATAATGAAAATTAAGAAGAAACCCTGCGAAAATTAATCACAAATAAGTGGCTGATTTTTTGGTATAGGTTTCATTTAAGGGCAATTGCAAATTTTATAATTACAGGGTGTTACATTTTAAAAAACCCCTTTTAATACCACCTTAACCGCCTATGCTAGAGTAAAAAAACTTTCAGCGATTATCCATCTACTGGTTTTATTTACAATTTTCTATAATGCACCCCCATTTTTTTTTTCGGAACCACCCCAAAAAAAGGAGAATTAATAAAGAAAGTGATTTTCTTGGAATCTTTCACACACCATGCCCTTTATTAAAATGCTTCATATATCATTTTGTGCACGTTCTTATTACACATGCATGGATACTAAAAGCGATTTCTTGATGCAACCCCTGTAGCCAAAAAAAAAATAAAGGGGGGTCTGAAAAAAAAATTTTTGTTTTGCTTTTTAACCCATATGGACATATGCTCCATCAATACGGTTTTTCATAAATATATATGATTATTGCAACATCTCTGCCGAAACTACCCCTATCCTTGAAAATAAACTGCAGAAACTACCCCTATCCCTTGGAGAGCATGTTTTTACGATTTTCTCATTACCTATGCATTTTTTTAAAACAAAATTTATACAGAATTAAAGACCACTATTTTCTCTACAAATGATGTCCTATGCATTTTTTTCGTGTAAGCAACCGTTACGGCACAGTGGCGTGGCGCCGTAAACCTCAGAAATGCTTTGGCGGGCTCCAGTTTTTGTTTTTTTTTATCGTCACCTATTCATTTTATTGATAACGTACTTATGGAAAATAAAAGAACACACTGTCTGATACACATTATTACCTATGCATATTTTATTTTCTTTGCACTCTAAAGCCACAGTGGTGGCCCAAAATCAATTTTTGATTATTTTCTTTATTAATTCGCCTTTTTTGGGGTGGTTTCGGGGAAAATATGAGGGTGCAATATACAAATTTGTAAATAACACCAGTACATGGATAACCGCTGAGTTTTTTTACTCTAGCATAGGCGGTTCAGATGGTATAAAAAGGGGTTTTTTTAAAATGTAACACCCTGTAATTAAAAAATTTGCAATTGCATTTGCAAATTTTTTTGCAAAACGTACAGGAAGGTCTACGTTTCGCAAAAACCACAAATTACCCCCTTTAAAGGGGTGAGAAGAAGGGGTTTCGGGCCGAAATTTTTTAAGAAAAAGTTAGTCTCATAATAAGCACCCCTTGATATACCAGAAAAAAAAATAAAACCGGACTTGTGTCCATTTTGCGAGGTTCAACCTCTGATTCTTACACTATGTAGGGCTAATTTTGTTTCATAGTCGTTTTGTATTATCTGTGAGACCTCCCCAAGATTTTATTTTTTGGATTATTCGAATATCTCTTTTTTGTAAAAGCTGTAAATAAAACAATGCTTTGAAGGTTTATTGAATTAAAAATATCAAACGCACTAAAATTAACAACACAAAACAAAATTAACAACAAAACAATTCAATAGCTGGTATGTCCACCTCCCGAAGCAATCACTGTTCGCAGTCTCTTTGGCATCGAATGAATAAGATGTGTTATCCTTGCCTGGAGAATATTCCGATATTTCTTTACCAGGCCAACCTTAACTGTACCAAATTTTCTGGAGGCTAAGGTACATCAAAGAAACATGAAACGTAAATCACGTTTCATGGAAATAAAAGACTGCTAAACAAATATACGTCCGGCCATTTATAAAACCCTCCGAAAATAAAAATGTGTCATGAGCATGAATCACACTCGTTTCATTGGTAGGCGGACTTTGAGATTTGTTTAGCAGTCTTTTATTTTCATGAAACATGTTTCACGTTTCATGTTTCATGTTTTTCGTTTCATGTTTCTTTGGTGTGCAGGCTTGCCTTAGGATGACGACGAATAGCTATTTTCATACATCCCATAAATGCTCGGTAGGATTGAGATCTGGGCTGCATGCGGGCCATTCCAATCTTACCAATCCAACCTCTATTTAAGATATCAATGTTTATGAGTCAATCAGTGTTTTTATTTGCATAAAATTGTGCAGCTCTTCCAAGAAAACAGATATTCGGATAATTAAAAAAACAATATCTTAGGGATGCCTCTGGGATAATACGAAACTGCTATGAAACAAAATCAGCTCTTCTATTTTTCCACAGGTTTGTTTAAAGTTAGGAAAAAATACAACGCTTCTATTCACCCCCATATAATGCCAGCTAAGCAAAAATTGTTTATTACCAGAATAATAACAAACGAAGTCAATACAAAAAACCTCCAAACTGATCTAAGGATCTTGAAAATCGGAATACAGATAAAAAAGTTTTAAATTGTCAAACTTAATCAAAAATATTTAGTGGCGGAATTTTGTGCTGGGGAGTGTAGTTTCTGGTGTAACACTGATTAATTTATTGGCCTTAAGAGGAAACAGTAGCGATCAACAGGTAGCAAAAACGCGTTCCAAGATTGCGGCTGTAATTTTGAATATTTTTTCGAGATATTTGGCACACGTATTCGTAATATAATAAAGAATGGCGGTACAGAGCCCAATTTGAAAAATATATTATTATGTGGAAATTACTCTGTAATTAAATACAATATTAAAAAAACGAGCCTGTACCGCCATTAAGAAGAACAAAAAAATACACTTTCTTCAAATAAACTTTTTATCCGATGCCTAGATTTTGTGTCATTTTGGAACTACTAAAATTTTTTATTTCATTAGTAGTTCCAAAATGACACAAAATCTAGGCATCGGATAAAAAAGTTTATTTGAAGAAAGTGTATTTTTTGTTCTTCTTAATGGCGGTACAGGCTCGTTTTTTAATATTGTATTTAATTACAGAGTAATTTCCACATATTAATATATTTTTCAAATTGGGCTCTGTACCGCCATTCTTTATTATATTACAAATACGTGTGCCAAATATCTCGAAAAAATATTCAAAATTACAGCCGCAATCTTGGAACGCGTTTTCGCTACCTGTTGATCACTACAAAAAAATAATACCTAACAGTGTAAGGGTACCCCCCGTTAAGATAGGCAAAATGCCCTCACTCTCAGAATTCATTTTTTTTTTTAATATTTTTACGTTCTGTGCAATTAAAAAATGAGATATTTAGCGGATTTTTAGCACGTCACCCCCCTTACCACTCCCCCACAGCCAAAAACGTAGATTTTTAGATTTAATTTTTTTTTAGTTGGGTTGCAATTGATTTAAAAATTTCAAGAAACGGGTAGCTGAGGCTTTTACAAAACATGTCCATTTTTTATCGACCCTTAGGTCGAGTGTACATAACCGCAAATTTTTTTTTAACTTTTTTAAAACCTTTAACTTTTTTTTGGAGGGGGCTGCAGGTCCAATTTTTTTGGATTTTGTGTATTTTATCAAAAGCTATCTCTTTGTTTTTTTTCAGATTTTCCGTCAGGTGCGCCATCTTGAAAATCCGGAAAACTCTTTTTTAGGGGGTTTTTAGGGATTTTCTCCATTTTATAGACTGCAACATAGATCAACTCAAGGTTTTGTATAATTATTTGTATAATTAATAGATTATGTATAATTTGAAATAAATGAGTATTTTTGGATTATCAAAAATTGGGCAAAACACCTTTAAACCCCCCAAAAACCATGTTTTTTAAGTTATGTACGGGTTTTTGCGGGCTTAATGATATTTTTTTAGATCGATACAGCCTGAATATTTTTTTCGTTTCATTTTTTTACGTTATATGTGATTAAAAATAAGACTAATCGCATTTTTAGCCCACCACACCTTCCCCCTGCCCCCACAAAAATGTTTCCGACTTGGCACCTTGTGGATTTGTTATAAGGACCTGTTTTTGAGTAAGTTTGTGCAAAAAAATTAATCGGAATAATTTACCTAACGGGACAAGCATACAGCGTGGACTATTTGCATTATGAGCCAAACGTAGATGGTTTGTAAAATACACAAAACACAAAAAAAATTAGCAGCCATCGCCAAAAAAAGTTATACGTACCTATTAAAAAACAAAAAAAAATGAGGTTATAATATTATGTACACTCGACCTTCGTGTCCATAAAAATATATGTTCTGTAAAAGCCTCAGCTGGGCGTGTGAATTGTTTGTAATTTATAATTTAATAATTACTAACTATTCTAAATGCGAAATAAGCCACAATTTAACTAAAAAATGATTTTATTAACGTTTCGACGTCCACCGCGGACGTCGTTATCAAAATACAAAATATTAATAAATTAAACAAAAATGTTGCTTGGTAAATAAATCTTCTAATAATTTAATTTAATCTGACTTATTTATATAGATCGTCTCAAACTATTTTTTCAGTGCGTCACAGATTATCGAATTCTCTCTATCGTATTACAGATGGAAAATAAAATCATTTTTTAGTTAAATTGTGGCTTATTTCCCATTTAGAATAGTTAATTACAAAAATGCCACAAAGAAATAGCTTCAGAACAACATTTATAATTTAATTGCAAACCAACTTAAAAAAAAAAATCAAAAAATTAACATTGGCTGTGGGGGAGGGGGAATAGGGGAAGTGGGCTAAAATTGCGGTGAGTCCTAATTTTTTAAAATCATATAGAACGTGAAAAAATTTAAAAAAATATTCAGGCTGTATCGACCTCAAAAAATATAATTAGACCCGCAAAAATCCTTACAAAACTTTAAACAAACATGGTTTTTGGGGGGTTTAAAAGTGTTTCGCCCAATTTTTGAATATCCTAATATACTCAGTTATTTCAAATTATACGAGTACATATTCTATTAACAAAACCTTGAGTTGATCTATGTTGCAGTCTATAAAATGGAGAAAATCCCCAAAACTCCCCTAAAAAACAGTTTTCCAAATTTTTCAAGACAGCGCACCTGACGGAAAAATCTGAAAAAAATCGGAGAGATAGCTTTTGATAAAATACATAAAATGCAAAAAAATTGGACCTGCAGCCCCCTCAAAAAAAAGTTATAGGTTTTAAATAAGTAAAAAAAAAATTTGATGTTATGTACACTCGACTTAAGGGTCCATAAAAAATGGACATGTTTTGTAAAAGCCTCAGCTATAAGTGTGAATTTTTTGAAACTTCTAAATCAATTGCAACCCAACTAAAAAAAATTAAATCTAAAAATGTACGTTTTTGGCTGTGGTAGGAGGGGTAACGGGGGTGGCGAGCTAAGGCGAGCTGAGGGCATTTTGCCTATCTTAACGGGGGGTACCCTTTGTACACCCCATAAAAATTTTATGGTTTTGTTGCCTTAAACCCCCCAAATTTTTGTGTAGGTTTCAATTAAATTATTATTTCGGTACCATTAGTTAAACACTCCTTTTCATGATATGGAAAGGAGCGGGGGGTGTAAAAGGATATACAGATGGGAATAACAAAGGCGCAACACGCATTCAACGCTTTAAATAGAATTTGGCAAACAAACGAAATATCGGAAACAACAAAAATTAAAATCTTTAACAGTTGCATTAAAAGTATACTGCTCTATGGAGCAAAAACATGGAAACAGGACGAAAATACATCTAAAAAACTACAAACATTTGTAAACAAATCTCTAAGAAAAATCCTGAAAATATACTGGCCAAACAAAATAACTAATACAGAACTATGGGAAAGGACAAAGCAAACTAACGTATCTACTACAGTCAAAGAAAAAAAATGGAAATGGGAACACACTTTAAGGAAAGACCAAAGCAGCATAGCAAGACAAGCACTTGAATACCAACCAGAGGGGAAAAGAAAGAGGGGCAGACCAGACAACAGCTGGAAAAGAACAACAACGAGAGAACACGAAAAAATTGGACTAAGATGGGGCGAAGTCAAAAAGAGAGCAAAAGATAGAAGAGAGTGGAGGGAATTAGTTCACAATTTATCCAGAGAATAAAAACAAAAGAAGATGCGCTGTCCCGACCAGACAGCAATCTTACACTTTTGGCCAAGAAACGCATAAGCGCCCAATACTCCACAAGGAGGGATGGAACGAGAGAGAGTTAAACACAATGCTTTTAAAACTTCTTTGCCTCTTAGTATGTTTTCGATAAGCGAGTTTCTATCGAGATGCGGCTTCTTTTTTAATATGTTTCAAAATATACTTCTTTTCTTCTTCTTCTTTTTGCATAGACATGACTCTGTCTGTTTTTTCAATGTGCCTCTAGTAAGTTGTCGTTCCATCGTTTTCGTGGTTTTCCCACTGATCGTCTTCCTATTGGGGAACCGTCTCTTGCTGTTCTGACTATCCTTTTTGTTGTCATTCGGTTTATGTGGTCATTCCATTCTATTCTTCTGTATCTTACCCAGTTATTAATGTTATACACCTTGAATCTCCGTCGTATATCTGTACTTTTAGCTCTGTCCCATAGAGTCTTACCATCGATTTTTCGAAGGGTTCTGTCAATAATAATTGTTCTATATGGAGATTTTGGATAAACAAATTCTTGGGTCTATTGAAAAAAAAAGAAGTATTGGCTTTTACTTACAAGTGTTTAAGTATTTACTTAATACTAATTGAATAAAGTCATTTCTTTAATGCTTTATTCAATTTATATTAATTAAATACTTAAATACGAGGAAGTAAAAGCAAATACTTCTTTTTATTCAATAGACCCAATTACCCAATGTTGTGTATATTAGTTTTTATTGTTGTGATGGCAGAGAAAAAAGCAAGTAATATTGTAGTGACTTTTTAAATAGCTTTTAAAAGCGACAGGTACGTAATAATTGTAAATGTTTCAGTATCCTAATAAAAAATTTCATAGGTACCTACCTATTTGGAAAATTTAAAAAGAACCTACCAAAATAGTACCTATGTAATGCTTTGATTTACGTAATTTGATTACCATCAAAATTTCTACCAATATTCACCTAATATATTGTTTTCTTACTCTATATGTTTTGTTTTTAATATTTCTTGCAATTCTAAATAATTCCAATTCAAAATCAAAATAATAATTTGGTTAAATTCAGAATCGTCAAAAGTTTAATCCGTTTAGTTAGTTGATCTTCGCACATGATGACACATGGTCTCCGTGGGTAAAAGTTTAAGGTGAATGAATTTCAATACTTACTGCGCTTATAAGCGGGTTCGAACCCCAATGGAAACTTTTATTTTTTTATTTTTTTTATACATTTTATGATTGTAAGTTTATTTATTATATAATTTTTTTTTTCAGAAAATACGTATTTAGTTAAAATTTTTTCCTACATTGTTCAGAAATCATTTGTGGCATTTTTCAATGTGTTTGTTTGTGTGTGTTTTATTCTTTTATTATTTTAATTTTTGGCACTGTTTTAATAAAAAAATTTGAGAAGTAGTAAGTATTAAAATTAGTTTAATATTTAAATAAAATATAAATAAACTGTTTAAAGTATATTAATTTCGTTGAAATCATATAATAGAAGTATAACTTCTTACGTGCGTACAAAGTACACACACATTCTTTTTTCTATTATCTGACCTTCCAGCTCCAATTTACATCTTATTGGATCTGCTGTTATAACCATGCATGTTGTCGTTTGTGAGGAAATTAACATGTTAAATTTTCTGGCGATTGTGTTGAATTGGTGCAGCATACGTTGTAAATCATCTTCACTTTGAGAGATTAGGATTGCATCGTCCGCATAGCAGATTATATTAAGTTGTTTTTCTCCCATTTGGTATCCTTTTTTAGGTCTTACTTTTTTTATTATTTCGTCCATGATCAGGTTGAACAATAAACGACTCAAGGAATCCCCCTGTCTTATCCCATTGTCGGCTTCAATTGGGTCAGTTAATTCATCATCCACTTTTACGTTTATTGTGTTGTTCTGGTAGATGTTTTCGATCGTTTTAATTATTCCTAGAGGTACCTCTCTCGAGTATAACAAATGGATAACGTGTTTTAATGTGACCCTGTCAAATGCTTTCTTAAGGACCACGAAACATAGATATGCCGGTTTGTGGTATTCCAACGATTTCTCTTGAACTTGCCTCATTATAAATATAGCGTCAGTGCATGACCTTCCCGACCTAAAACCTTGTTGTTTTTCTGCTAATGTTATAATTTCATTCAATAGGGCTTTTTATCGACTTTCATTTGTTTCGAGCTTCTGTCATGTATCACATAATATTAATATATCTACGCCATACGTCTTTGGTTTGTATCATTGGTATATACCAATAACGTATGACGTAGATATATTAATATCATGTGACACGACATGAAAGAAGCTCGAAACAAATGACTGTGAATGAAAAGCCCTATTTGTTCGTTATCACTTTGGTTATTAATTTTAATGTGGTGTTTAATAGGTAAGTTAATTCCTCTGTAATTCTCCGGGTCCGATTTGTCTCCTTTTTTGAAGATAGGTATTAGGATGCTTGATCTCCATTCTTGTGTCAAAATATACTTAAAAATGTACATTAAAAATAAATTTTTATATTATTATACAGTGCTAGTCAAAAGTCCGTACCCCCCCTCGTATCTTTTGAACGGTTATACTTATAATAGTGAAATTTGGAGGGAGGAAATAAACGGATTTAGGTGTCTTAACTAGTTATGACAGGTGACGTAATAATGACAGATGACGTTGCAGCGCCACCATGACAGATAATTTTAAATGGGACCTTATGGCAAGTGATACCTCGTTTGAAAGGTATTGAAAATACCTATTCAGTCATACTAATTTTGTTTGAGTTTAAGCTAAGTTTGATGAATAAATGAAATAATAGAAAATTGTAGTTTCGCATTTAATTAATAAAAATTCAAACCTCCGCCTATGATTACTTGTCAAAAGGGTTGACGTTGACGTAAAAACTATTAGAGAATTGAAAAACGTGAACTTTTTTGACAAAAAAAAACATAGGCGGACATTTGAATTTTTATTAATTAAATGCGAAACTACAATTTTATATTTATTTCATTTATTCACCAAAATCAAAATCAATTTATATCCAAAAAAATTAGTATGGCTGAATAGGTATTTTCAATACCTTTCAAACGAGGTATCACTTTCCATAAGGTCTCATTTAAAATTATCTGTCATGGTGGCGCTGCAACGTCATCTGTCACTATTACGTCACCTGTCATGATTAGTTAAGACGCCTACATCCGTTTATTTCCTCCCTCCAAATTTCACTATTATAAGTATAACCGTTCAAAAGATACGAGGGGGGGTACGGACTTTTGACTAGCACTGTATACAGGTCTCTATAATCTTACTTACAAAAATCGAAATATGTTAAAAATATCTCGATAAAAATAACTGGCTTATCGTAAAAGTCCAAAGAGACAAAAAAGTTTTAAAAACATTTTGTTTACCTAACACAATAATAATTTAATTGAAACGTACACAAATATTTTGGGGAATGGTGCATCTCCTTCGCACTCACATGTGCTAACATAACAGTGGCGAATCTAGACATTTGAGTTGGGAGGGGAAATTTGCCTTAGGGGGAACTTCCAATGAAACACCAGCCAAAAGACATAAAAAGATCAACCCAAACTACATAAAAGACATAAATAATAACTTATACCATGCATTAAGTTCCCTTAATTTTCCTAACTAGTGTGTTAATTGGGTTGAATTTGTGTGTCTGTGATTTAAGTTTCATGTCAGCTATAGTATATTTTTATGTTTCAACAATTTTTTTTCTTAATTTTGGACCTTGTTAGGGGGGGAAATTTCCCCTTTTTCCCTTCCCGTAGATCCGTCACTGGTGTATAATATTAATATAATACCTATTATATTACACGGATTATACGACATATGACAGCCCACATAACAATTTCATGTTCTTAGTAGATTCATAGAACATACTTTTCAGAAAAAGTATATACTTAGAATATGCGTAATTACCATTGCGAATGTGCAGAGCATATACTGAGTATATACTACATTACAGTGCTTAAACGTTCTATGTATATACTTAGAATGTACTATCGCACATATTTTTAGTATATGGGAAGAATATTCCAAGGAAGTGCTATATACCTTCTAGTTATATGCTTAAAATGTACTATCGCACATATGTTTAGTATATGGGAAGAATATTCCAAGGAAGTGCTATATACCTTCTATGTATATACTTAGAATGTACTATCGCACATATTTTTCGTATATGGGAAGAATATTCCAAGGATGTGCTGTATTTCTCAGAAGTATGTTTTCAACATCACCCAATCTCATCCTAGGTTCTACTAATATTATTTACATATTCTAATTGCATATGAGAATGTAGTTATTACATTCTACAATATTACGTAAAAAGTAAGTATAAAATATATAAACTTTAGTTATGTTATATAGGTACCTATGTGTAATAAATATTATATGGGTAAGTAGCCTATATATAAAATATAAGTAATATATTTAGTTATTATGTGCACATCAAAATAAAAATGCTGCTTGCTTATATAATTATATAATAGCCAAATATATATAATATGTATGTAAATTACTAAAATTTATAGGTATCTAGTATATACATTATACAATTATACATCCTTTTACTTACTAGGTATTTAGGAAATATTGAAGTAATACCAATATGATTATTATTTTCAAGCTGCTTTTTATGTTCTTAAAAATGTTTTAGTCCTTGTAGCTAGAAATATTTCGTCTTCCCTTCGTCCTAACAGCGTAAACATAAATGCCTAACTGTACTCTGGATCTGGAAACTATTTTCATATTTTGCCCTTTTGTTACCTACCCCCTTCCCTTGTGCAGGTATAAAATATGCAATGCAAGGGGTCAGAATGACAATGAATAGCCGTTTCCGGATTCCCGAAAATTATAGGTAAAAATACTTATGGTATAAACTCAAATCAAAATGGTATTATATTCATTTCAATTGAAAACGAAACGAGAATTTCTCATTTTTTTTCAATAGAATTAAGTTTTTAACTTTTTTACCATACAATTACAACGGTTTAAAAAAAATGAATTAGATAGTTCAGTAGTACCTACCAAAATACCTAAATTTTATTAATTATTCTTAACGCGAAGTTGATAATCTATAGGCTAACATTATTCTTCTTCCTATAGGTACATACAGTATATTCTTTTTAAGATATTTTAAAAGTATATACAAGTATGTGTTAAGCATATACTTTTGCATATACTTACGCATATACTAAGAATATTAGATTAAGGTATATTCTAAGAATAAACTTTTACGAACATTCCGAGATACTACGTACACGAATGTGCTCAGTATATATTCGGTGCAAGAATATTCTTCGAAGCACATGCAAAGAACATGGAATTTAGAATGTTTTTTATGATACATGCTTATGCTTGTACTACGCATATACTAAAAAGGATATACTTCGACGAATGTTGGTAGGATATGCTTAGAACGTGATGCGAACATCATTGTTATGTGGGAGAAGCTCGAAACAAATGACTGTGAATGAAAAGCCCTATTGATGGCCGCTTAATACGCGCTTATAGCGCTCATTGATAACAATTAAAAATAACCGCTTAGTAATACAATAATGACACAAATTTCTTCAGGATCTTGTAGGGGGGACTTTTAACTTTGATTTGGTCACTTGCTGAGATTCATAATAATAATTATTAACCGAGTTATTAAGCCTTGCAAATGGTCATTTTCGCATTTTTCTAATTTTAAATCGCGTAGGTATAACTCGACAACAATAAATTTTAGAGAAAAATCACAAGAGACCTTTATTGCTCCGAATGATCTAAAAAAAATTTCCGAAGTGAAAAAATTTTTTTTGTGAATTTGTTTAACAAATTTTTCAACCGCGGTACCGCCTGATGGCACCCTATGGATTTGTAATAAGAACCTCTTTTTGAGTAAGTTTTTGCTATGGAGACCTACACACATTACAGGTCTCCATAGTTTTTGCAAAAAAATAGAATCGCAATAATTTACCTAACGGAGGCGACGATACAGTCTGGACTATCATGATTTCATATTTCATTGACATCATTTACTTATTTATTATTTTCTTTTTTAAGTGAATATAAAAATGCTTAAGATTTTTTAAATAGTAAATAGTTTTTATGATTTTTTCATCTACACACAACGAACGGAACTCCATTAGAGATTCTTACAGGTCGCTTTAATATTACAGTTTGCTGTAACCATACTGGAGAACTCTTCTAAATAGTTACTAAATAGTTGGATAGATGTCTCTAATGGGATTTTATTATTGTAAAACTTGCTTATCATACTGGTAACTGGAAAAATAATGGTGCATTATGGATCATATGTTTTTGTGAATCAATCAGTGGACAAAATACAGGCAAGTAGCTTTTCAGTATTATATTTATTATATTATTATTGTGTTTGTTTGAGATAAGTCGTAAACTGGTTTTAGAAAACAGGTCTGGAGACGTTTGTGTGGTGTAAACGGGAGTTCGCTGTGATCGCTGGCTGGCTACTCAAGGCAGCCGTTCGTGTTGCAAGTTGTTAAAGTTAACAGTGTAGAACAAAATTATTCGTTTTCGTTAGTATTTTTGGCCCATTTATTTATAATCCCCAATCCAAAAGAAACAAATCAAGTGCATGCGAATGCGATGGAGTGTATTTTCGGTAGGTTTAAACAAAAAAATTACTTCAGCTTTTTCTACGAATTTACCATTTGTAGTTGGTTGGTCGTCGTTAATATGTAGTTTTATTTCATTTTGATACCAATGTCATGTAATGTTTGTAAAATGGATTCGCGATCTTTGTGAGACAAAAATCGAGATTAAAAAGGTGTAATGACTCCAACTTATGAAAGAGCTAATTTTAATTGTGATAAATAAAAAAGGGTTACTAAGGAAATGAATACCTGATTCTTTTTATAATGAAAAGTGGGAATCACTTTTTATTGTGACCTCAAAATATCATTTATTTATTTATTCATGACTCACTAGTAGAAATTAAAAGTGTTCTAATTAATACTTAGAATTCTGTATTCTTATTTTTTTTTTACTTGGTTACCTATACTAATTATAAAAAGCAATATCAATAACCAAGAACAATACTTGTGCTGGTGAGATTGCAGATTAATATGTTTGATTATAGATAAAATGTAAGTTGGAATTATCACCCAGCCTTCTCATCTACACATTATTAATATTTTTAACTTCAGGTTTTATGATACTTATTTTTCTTCAGATTTTTTGTCTTCACAAAAATGTAACTATGTTTCCAGGTTTCTTGTTTCAGCTTGTTTATCTTCCACTATTTTTGTAGTTACTTACATGACAATTGTTTTTTGCACAGATTCTCACTTTGATTTAGCTGCTTGGATTAGATATTAGGTTTGTTCTAGGTTCTAGCAAACAGTCAAACTAGTCAGAAACCGTCAGCAAATAGTTGGTCAATGAGAGAACATAATACAGTCACCAGTGCTATCCCCTCTACATGCGCTGGTCGACTATTCGCTGATGGTTTCAAACCCTTTGAAACTGATGCTAGAACAAACCTATTATGTTTCTGTATGATATTGCTGAACAGACAAAATATATTGAATGCAAGTTAAAAAATCTAAATTCATAAGATATCATTTGAATAGAACACAGAACACATAACTTTCTAAATACTACAAATCTAACAAAACAATTTCTGTGTAGTTAGTTATGTGCTGTAAACCTCTAAGAATCTTATTGTCAGTCTATAGTCACTTTTTTTCTGCTCGGCTTACCTCATTGTAGTTAGGGTCACCTAGGGTTAGTGTGACGTAAAAATATGCAAATTTGATTTTAAAATAAAAAAAATATTATATTTGTTTTTAATTGAACAGTTTCAGATTTTTAACAAAGACTTTCTGGTTAATTGTCACAATCATTGCACAGTGAATATTTATGCTGCATTTTTAAAATTCCTTCTACATTATGTTTTATTTAAGAGGGCAAGGTGTCACACTATCCCTCCTTTATGGGGTTACTGTGACTAGGATTAGGGATAGTGTGACAACTAGCTTTTTTGCCATTTAAAAGCACCTAGGATTGAGTGTGCCTTGGTGTGACAAAGAAAGACATTACAAAAATATTGTAATAATTTTTGGCATTTAAAAATTCCACAATTTTAGAAAAAAATATGAAATTTCTTATTTAAAACACCAATTTTTTTTATTAAACGTAGGTATTTTATTGAGAACCTTTTCTTATTTTGCAAATTCAGTAACATCTAACATTCAAAAACATCAACTTTTCCATTAAAAGTATACGGAATTATTTCACCATTAAGGGATAATATCGGTTCCATCAATATTCCTATAATCTGAGACATTCTAATAAATGAACTGTCTTTTTCATTAACAACAAAACTCTTTTTTATCCTTATCAACACTTCTTAATCCTACCACTTCTATTTCATCTTTAGTGTCATCAAAGTTTTCAATTACACACACATACCTAAAAGCAGTTCTACCACGCTTCCCACCCATGAAAGTTGCAACTATAAAAGAGCCTCGTTTAATATCTTCATCGTTTACAGGTTTTAGTGTCGCAGTTTTCTCTAAGAATTCCTCTTCTGCTTCGTCACTTTCCCCTAAAGACATATCTTCTATCTCCTCATCACTATCTGATTCACCTTTCTTTGACTTTTTCTTGATTGTTTTTGGACAGGTTTTCTGTTTTCCTTTAATGGACTCAGCCTATTTGTGTTTAAAGAAGTGATGTATTCTTCTTTTGTTATTATTTCTGCAGTATCAATTCTTCGTTTAACTTTCTTTTTTACTCTAGTTGGAACTATCTTTTCCAGTCCAGAAGCATATGCTAAAACACTTTCTCTGGTGTTTCTTGCCCAACAGAAAGTTCGGTGATTTGACACCCTTGTAATGGACTGGAGGATTGGCCAGTGATTTGATGCTCTTTTAATAGAGTGATAGATGATGGACCAGCGATCCCTTGCTCTTCTGATGAACGGTTGCAAATTACTGTCAACCATAACCTGATCAAACTAAGGTAGTAAGTGGTGATAGTGTCACATGTCACACTATACCCATGTTTCACTGTCACTGAAACCCCACAGTATGAAAATCTGTGGGGTTACTGTGACATGTCTAAAAAAATAATAGATAAAGAAAATTAGGCCTTTAAAATAAGTTTAAACATTTAAAATAAGTGATGCAATACCATGCAGAGAAAAAATCATAATTAAATACAAATAATTTTGAAGAAATTCAAAATATCAGAATTTCAAATTCAAATTATAATACATACATAAATAAATACTGATTTTAACATAAAAAACAGAAGGGACTGAAACATTTTTTTTTAAATAATCTGTTGAAATGCAATGGAAGTGTAATATAACATCATATTATGTAATATAAAAGCACAATATAAATTAGTACTTAACCTTGTCAACACTAACCCTAGGTGACCCTATTCTTCTTCTTTGAGTGCCATCTCTAAATCGGAGGTTGGATATCATCATCACTATCTTACTCTATCTACCACTGCTCTGAAGAGTTCTATGGAACTGCATGTAAATGTAAACCAGTCCCTTAAATTCTTTAACTATAACACTCTCCTTCTTACTATACTCCTTCCTCCTCCCATATTTTGCTGCATTATCAATCTTATCATTTCATATCTATATCCCCTCATTACATGTCCCAGATATTGTAACTTTCTTATTTTTATTGTGTTTATTTCATATTCTTTGCCTATTTCTCACAATACTTCTGTGTTCATGTGTCAATGCTATTCTCAGCATTCTTCTGTAACACCACATTTTTGACTAGCTTGTTTATGTGTTCTTGCTTCAATGTCCAGCTTTCAAGTCCATATTGCAGTATCGAAAACACATAGCATCTTAAAGCTCTTACTCTCAGTTCTAATCTAAGGTCTTTGTTACAGAGAATTGTTTCCATTTTTACAAACGCATTTCTTGCTATTTCTATTCTGGCCCTTATTTATGTTGTTTGACCATTACTGTCTGAAATCCAGGTTCCTACGTATTTGTATTTATCAACCCTTTCTATTGGTACATTTCCCAAATGTATGCTTGTTTGTATATTTGTAGTTATAAATTATTCTAAATATTTTCCACGTTTAGTACACCAAGTTTGCTCTCCCAGATCATTATTTGGTGTATTAAATCAATATTTACAGTAAGAATATAGTAATTTAGTTTCTTATTATTGAATAATATTATTGTTATTCATTACTTCAATTATTGTTGTAAAAGTTTTCATTATTTTTTGAATGTTAGGACTCTTCCAAGAGATTCCTTATTAAAGCTGGCCTTTTTCTCACATCTCCTATATGTCTAAATTATGTTCTAGTTTTGTATTGTAATTATTTCTAGAAAGAGTTGAAATAAACAATAAATATTCATAATCAGAATTGCATTGAAAAATATATTCTAAAGATTATTCATAATGTTTCTATGGAAAAAAACAAATTGTCCTTATCATTTTGCCTGCAGCTCTTATTTTAGATATATTTTTGTTTGATACATAAAGTGTTAGTTCTATTATACCTATTTGTGATATTGTCTAATTATTCAGATAGAAAAATCTTACTGGAGAAAATCATAAAATAAGTTCAAAGAATTCATGAGGTTATATAAAATCATTTGTAGTTTATCTATTAGTGGGTTGGAAAATGCTATTGTGCAATAATAGGGTCCAGTGACCATTATAATAAATGGTCAGTTTTTTTCCACACACATTTTGGCCAACATATTTTGGTTTTCTGTACCTAACCTTTCATGTTTATGTTCATACATGATAATCATCAGCACATCTACCAGTGTAAATAAAAATTACAATTTAAGTGGAACTTATAAAATATTTTTAAATATTTGGCAACCTTTTAGAGGACAAATAAAATATGTGGAGTGATTTGGTAAGCATTTTTAATAATGTGATTATAATATACATACACTATGTAGGTAAATGCACCAATATTTGGGAGATAATAACGAAATAATAATTTAATAGAATTCAAGTACAGTAAAACCTCAATACTAATTGGGAGATGGGGTGTCCCTTTAAGCTGAAAGTCCTTTATATAAAAATACGTTTAAAATAAATCAGACTATGTATTTAGAAATGTGTCCTCATTATAAGTCCTATTAATAAAAAGTTTATTGAAAATCTTTGTAAAATACAGCATTTGGGGTTCATGGGGACACTGTTGTTATGCAATGTATCTTGGTATTTACGACGTTTTTAATTTTTTTTTACATTTGACTGGATTTTTTGTTCATTATATCTGAAGTCTGTGATATCAACAAATATTTTGGTTTACAATTTATATTGAATAATAATAATATGTAAGCACTACGAGCCTAGTAGGCCCATGGCTTGATGTACTATTCTTTTCCACGCCCTTTTGTCAGTCGCTTTTCTTTCCCAGTTCGTTACGTTAATTCTTCTCATATCTTCTCTAACTCCATTACTCCATCGTGACCTCGGTCTTCCTCTTCGTCTTTTCCCTGCCAATGCACTAGATAGTACCATTCTGGGAATTCTAGATGGAATCATCCTCTGCACATGGCCCAACCATCTAAGTCTTTGCGCCTTAATTACTGCTAGTATGTTAGGATCTTGATAGAGCTCAGTTAGTTCCTTATTTGTTCTTCTTACCCATTGTCCATTTAAGTTTTTCCCACTGAAGATTTTGCGCAGTATTTTCCTCTCCCAAACTAATAACAACTCTTGATGTTTTTTTGTTGTGACCCATGTTTCAGAAGCATACGTTACTATCGGCCTTATTACGGTCTTGTAAGTTCTTAGTTTTGCTCTTCGTGATATATTTTTACTTCTTAACAACCCATTAAGAGCAAATATAGCGTGGTTGCCCGACATAATTCTCTTTTGTATTTCTTCTTCACAGTTAGGATCTCTTGTGAAGACAGTTCCTAAGTACTCAAATCTCTCAACTTCTTCGAATTTATACTGTGTTCCCTTCACTGTTGTCATTGTTATGTATTGCCCCCGAATGAATTGCTTATTTGTCCATTCCATATACTTTGTTTTTGCTTCATTTATATACAATCCTTTGGTTGCTGCCCTCTCCTCGAGTTTCATGACTGTTTCTATAAGTTCTATTTTGCTCCTAGCCAAGATTACCAAATCGTCTGCGAATGCCAAGCACTGATGTTTTTTGTGGTAGATCAGACCTGTTCTATTAATGTTTGCTTCCTGTATAACCTTTTCTAGTAATATGCTAAACATTATAGACGATAATGGATCACCCTGCCGCACTCCTTGTTTGACCTCAAAGCTTTCTGTTATAGTATTGTTTATCTTGACTTTATTCATTGTTCTTTGGAGAGTTAATTTTATAATTCTAATAAGCTTTGGAGAAACGTCCATGTCTTGCAATGCTGTGAATAACTCGCTTCTTTTCACTCGATCGAAAGCCTGTTTAAAGTCAATGAAAAGAACGATGGTGTCTTTATTATATTTGTAACTTTCAGCCTGTATTTCTCATAGTGTGAAGACCTGATCCACAGTACTTCTGCCTTTTCTGAATATAATAATATGTAAGCACTACGAGCCTAGTAATATTGAATAATACAGGAGGTAATAAAAATAAAAGTAAAAAAGTCTTCTTCCTATTTATAAGCAATTCTGCTTGTTCATTGCTGACTGGTAGCTCTATAGAAGGTCATCACTACATCTTTTTAAAATTCTTTCAACACATTAATGTTCCTAATAATCGTAATGTATTTTTAGATTTGGTTTTTTCAAATGTTAGGGAATTAAATGTCTTGAAAGCAAAAGATCCTTTGGTAGACCCTAGCCAACACCATGTGGGTTATGAGTGTTTTTTAAACTTAGATTTAACTGATTCAAAAAATTTAAAATATGATGAATTTTTTTATGATTTTGTAAATGGAAACTACGCTGAACTCAATAACTTCCTTGCATCCATGGATTGGCAGAACTGTCTGGTTGAGGGTGTTGATAATTCTGTGGGTTTGTTCTATGATGTTCTGTTGACGGGGATAGCATTGTTTGTACCATTAAAAAGATTCAGAACATCTTCCTTCCCTAAATGGTTTTCCCACGAACTCAGGAATTTAACGCAGGAGAAAAAACGTGCCCACTCTATGTACATGAGAAGTCAGTCTGATGCTGAATATGTTAGGTTTTCTCGCCTTAGGGCTGAGTGTAAGCGTTTGTCTGATACATGCTTTAGTGGCTATATGGGTGGAGTAGACATTAGCTTAAAAAATAACCCTAAATCATTTTGGAAGTTCATTAATGACAAGCGATCTACTCATAGCTTACCGAGCTCTTTATTTTATTTAGACCAATCAGCATCTAACGGTCAAGATATAGCAAATTTATTTAAGAAGTTCTTTCAAACTGTTTACTTGCCTAATAATGGTCAGCTCCGGGTGCCCTGCTACCCTGAGGGTAGCAATGTAAGTACATGTATTAGACCTGCTGCGATATCCATAATTGAAATTTTTGATAGTATAAGTGATCTTCCCAATAAGCTGTCAGATGGTCCTGATGGTGTGCCTAATTATCTTTTGAAAAAGTGTGTCTGTACTCTAGTCATACCTTTGCATTTACTGTTTAACAGGTCTTTAGCGACATCTATGTTTCCGGCTGCTTGGAAGGAGAGCTACGTTATACCTGTTTATAAAAATGGGCAAAAGGATAACATTGAAAATTATCGCAGCATATGCATTCAGTCTGCAATACCCAAGCTTTTTGACAGCCTGGTGGCCAAGCAGCTTTCTTGGTTGTGTAACGGATTAATTTCCGATTCGCAGCATGGCTTTCGCATGAAAAGGTCTGCTGCGACGAACTTGGTCGAGTATCAGTCTGACTTATTGTGTCAAATGGAGAATCGTAAACAGATAGATGCCATATACACGGATTTTTCGAAAGCGTTTGATCGTGTTGATCACCAGATACTCTTGGAAAAGCTGGTGTCTGTGGGTTTTGATGTTAACTTTGTCGAGTGGATTAAGAAGAACTCCTCATCGGGGCGTACTCAACGAGTGAAGATTGGTAGCTATTTATCTGACATTATTACAGTAAGCTCCGGAGTTGCTCAGGGTGGCCATACTTCTCCGCTTCTTTTTATCATCTTTGTTAATGATATAAATAATTGCTTTTTGAATAGTAAATGCTTAATGCTAGCTGATGATCTGAAATTCTGGAGACCTGTGGATGGTTTGTTGGACCAGGCGTTGTTGCAGGAGGATCTTGATAGACTGCAGGAGTGGTGTGTTCGAAACAAACTTTTCTTGAATGCCAGGAAATGCTGTTTTATAAGCTTCTTTCGGAAAGTCAGTAGAATTGAATCAGGTTACATCATTAATAATCAGCCACTTGAATATGTATCTTCCGTTAGGGATTTGGGTGTTGTTTTGGATGAGAAGCTTTCTTTTGTGGAGCATATAAATGCTGTATCTGTGAAGGCATCTAAACTTTTGGGATTTGTTACAAGAAATTGCAAATTCTTCTCTATTGAATCTACTAGGCTTGTTTACTGTAGCTTAGTAAGGTCCCTCTTGGAGTACAGTTCTGTGGTTTGGTCACCCTATTTCCAGACTCATATTGATACTATCGAGAGAATACAACATAGATTCTTGAGATCATGTGCTTACTATACACAAACTATCATTGTCAATCACGATTATTCTTTTCTTGAACAACAGTTGTCCCTACCTCCACTTAAGGTACGCCGTGACATAGCAGGTGCTGTTTTCATTTTTAGGATCATAAATGGACTTATAGATTCTCCCAATCTTTTAAGTCAGATTAATTTTAATGTTCCTTATCAAGCTCTCCGTTACCATAATATGTTTAAAATACCTTTCCATAGAACATTGTATGGCGTTCACAACCCACTTGATAGGTATATGGGATTGTTAAATAATTACGAACTTGATTTATTTAATATAACTCTAAATCAATTAAAAAGATCTCTTGCTCTGTGATGTTATTTTTATACTCTTAAGTGTTATGTTTGTATGTTGTATATTTTTTTGTAGTCAATATTTATGTTATATATTAATTTTCGTGACATATGAAATTTTTCAGTGTTTTTATACTTTTCTAACTCTCTATTTTTTAGATTAATTAAGTCATATTTAACACATTGAATTTATTATTACCCTTTGGAAATGTATTAATATTTAACTGTAATTTTTCTGTTAATGGGGTTATTCCGTATAATAAATAAATAAATAAATAAATCTTGCTAGGTCATCCAATACTTCTGCTTATGCGGTTCCATTATTTTTTATTCTATTTGTTGTCCATTCATTTATACACTGTATGTTACATTTTCTATTATCTTTATTGCCTTCACTTCCAATTAGATCCGTCAGCGTAGTTCCTGTAATTCTTCTCAGTGCTCTCTTCTTCTTCTTCTACGGCACTACAGCCCAAATTGAGCCTTGGCCTCCTTTATTTTTTGCCTCCACCCTTGCCTGTCTGTGGCTGCTCTTCTCCATACACGGACTCCTAAAAGGGCTTGTGCGTCGCTGTTTACTGTGTCTTCCCAGCGCTTTCGTGGCTTCCGAACCGGTCTCTTTCCTTGCATTCTAGCATTCAGTGCTCGTTTTGGTAGCATATCCTCTCCCATTCTTATCACATGTCCGGCCCATTGCAATCTTTGTAATCTAATATATAATACTTTATTTGAAATAGGATAACCTAATATAAACATGCTAAAGTACATATAGTCAAAACAATACAAGTATTGATATAGTCCATAACATAATTTAAAAAGTAAAAAACTAAAACTAATTTAAAATGTCAATACCTAAAGCCACAAACATTTGATAATTTAAAATTTAAAAAGTAAAAAACTCAAACTAATTAAAATGTCAATATCGAAAGCCACAAACATTTGAATAAAATACCAATGCGATTAAGGTGAAACAGTAGCGATCAACAGGTAGCGAAAAAGCGTTCCAAGATTGCGGCTGTAATTTTGAATATTTTTTCGAGATATTTGGCACACCTATTCGTAATATAATAAAGAATGGCGGTACAGAGCCCAATTTGAAAAATATATTAATATGTGGAAATTACTCCGTAATTAAATACAATATCAAAAAAACGAGCCTGTACCGCCATTAAGAAGAACAAAAAAATACACTTTATTCAAATAAACTTTTTTATGGGATGCCTAGATTTTGTGTCATTTTGGAACTACTAATGAAATAAAAAATTTTAGTAGTTCCAAAATGACACAAAATCTAGGCATCGGATAAAAAAGTTTATTTAAAGAAAGTGTATTTTTTTGTTCTTCTTAATGGCGGTACAAGCTCGTTTTTTTAATATTGTATTTAATTACGGAGTAATTTCCACATATTAATATATTTTTCAAATTGGGCTCTGTACCGTCATTCTTTATTATATTACGAATATGTGTGCCAAATATCTCTAAAAAATATTCAAAATTACAGCCGCAATCTTGGAACGCGTTTTTGCTACCTGTTGATCGCTACTGTTTCCTCTTAATGTAAGCACAATAAGTATACATACAAGGCAACACAAATACATTCAACACATCCTATTCTCTATAATATATTTTTTTAAACTGTACTTGAATGTATTAATGTTTCTACAAGTTCTTAAATCGAGAGGTAGTTCATTATATTCTCTAAACCCTTTGCAAATTAAAGAATTCATCATAAAGCTATTTTTAAACTCAACAATATGTAGATTATTTGTACTCCTTCTGACAGTGAAGTCTGACAGGGGTGTTTCCTTATAAAGTTGATAAAGCTCGTTGTTGTATCGACTTCTGAAGATTCCGTTTTCCCTCACAGGTCCTAGTATTCTCCTAAGTACTTTCCTTTCGAATGTGTCGAATTTGTTTTTGGATGTTTCTTTCAGCACCCAGGCTTCACTGCCATAGCATGTTATTGGTCGAATCAAGGTTTTATAGATTCTCATCTTTGTATTTCGGTGGACACTTTTAGACCGAAATATATGGGAGAGGGCAAAATAAGCTCTGTTTGCCTGCGTTATTCTCTTCCGTATTTCTCCATCTTCTGATCCGTCGGCATATATTTCTACTCCCAGGTATGTAAACTTTTCAACCGTTTCAATGTCATCTTCATGTATAATGTTTTCTTGGAGTATACTTCTTCTCGTCTGAGTCATTATTTTTGTTTTTTCTGTGTTAATTTCCAGACCTAGCATTTTTGTTTGTGTTTTTAACTCTGCATATGTTTCCTGTGCTCCTGTTGATGTTCTACTCATAATATTAATATCATCAGCATAAGCGGCCAGTTGAACCGTTCGGTTGGTCAGTAGATTTCCTCGTCCAGTTTGCATTTGCCTAACCGCATACTCCAGTGCCAGGTTAAACAATGTTGGGGCCAGCCCATCTCCCTGTTTTAGTCCCTGCGAAATGTTAAAAAAGTCTGTCCGGTGGTTTTGTATTCGTACACATGCCTGAGTTTCATCCATTGTGGCTTTAATGAGTCTTATTAACTTGTGTGGTATTGCCAATTCAGCCAATATATAGTATAGTTTGTTCCTTTTGACTGAGTCGTATGCCTGTTTGAAGTCTACAAACAAGTTGTGAACATCAACATCGTGTTCCCATGCTTTGCTCAAGATCTGTTTTACTGTGAATATTTGATCCAGTGTCGATCTTCCCCGTCGGAAGCCCGTCTGATACTCTCCAATAATATTTTCTGCTAGTGGTTGGAGCCGCTGGTTTATAATATACGTGAGGACTTTATATGCTGTACATAGTAGAGAGATTCCACGGTAGTTTTTGCACTGGAGTTTGTCTCCTTTTTTATAGATCGGGCATACTATACTTTTCTTCCAGCCGTCGGGTATTTTCTCTTCTTGCCATACGTCTCTGATGAGCGCGTGGATGTGACTTGCTAGGTGGTCGCCACCTACCTTATATAGTTCTGCTGGTATTTCATCAACTCCCGGAGCTTTATTGTTTTTCTGGGCCTTAATGGCTTCGAAAACTTCCTCTATGGTTGGAGCTTCTACTCCATTCTCTTCTACGTAGATCATACCCATTTCATCTTCCATGTCTACTTGAGTTCCAAGTAGTGTCTGAAAATAATGCTTCCAGGTTTCTGTGACTTTCTGTTGGTCACTGATTATTTGCCCACTTTCATCTTTACATAGACTTGTTTGAGGTTTATACCCACTTTTTATTTTTTTTTTAGGTATTCGTAAGCCCCTCTAATTTCGTTGTTTTTGAAATGTTCTTCCATTTTTTCTATTTGTCCATTTTCACAGGCTCTCTTTTTATTTCTACATGTCTTGTCTGCTTTCTGTCTTGCGACTTCAAATAATGTTCGTCTTTCCCGTGTTCTTCTTGTTATGTACATTTTGTGTGCTTCATTTCTTTCCTCAATTGCTTGTCTGCACTCGTCATCAAACCATGCTGCTCTTCTCTCATTTTTCTTGTTTCCCAGGGTGGACGCTGCTGCTGCACCTCTTGTTTCTCAGTGCTCTCATCTCTGGTGTTTTCAGTAATCTTTGTGTTGTGGCTGTGTAGGGTCTTCTTTCTAAAGCATAAGTCATTATTGGTCTTACTCTGGTTTTATAAATTTTGAGTTCATGTCAGAGTTAATGTCAGTTTCGCCATGTACATACCTAGTGCAGGACCTACACAAGTCGTCATATAATGCTTGTAAGCATCAGCGGCACCGAAACAGCAGTTAATAGGCAAACTATAATTGTTTAACGATATGAAACTTAATGGCGAATATCACATATTGACATGAAATCATAGAATTTACCATTTTTAAAAAAATTGGAATAAATGCTTTGTAAAAGGTATAAAATTTATTAAAATCCCTAAAGGGCTACATCAGAACAAAACGTTTTCGATTTTATTACAAAATCATCATCAGTGTAAGACAGTCTGGATGCTAGCTGAGCCACCAAAGAAATATAGGGGTAATAACCCTTCAAATATAAAATTTATGCTTTACAGATGCATATTTACTTAAAATGCCTTGTGATGGGCAAAAGGCAACAGGAATAATGCCCTAAGGTAAGGTATTTAAATTCCCATCATGTGGGATGCAAAAAAAAATGAGTTTACATTTCGATGACTTTATGGCAACTGAACTGAACTACAGTTCAGTTGCCATAAAGTCATCGAAATGTAAACTCAATTTTTTTTTTGCATCCCACATGTTGGGAATTTAAATACCTTACCTTAGGGCATTATTCCTGTTGCCTTTTGCCCATCACAAGGCATTTTAAGTAAATATGCATCTGTAAAGCATACATTTTATATTTGAAGGGTTATTACCCCTATATTTCTTTGGTGGCTCAGCTAGCATCCAGACTGTCGTGCACTGATGATGATTTTGTAATAAAATCGAAAACGTTTTGTTCTGATGTAGCCCTTTAGGGATTTTAATAAATTTTATACCTTTTACTCCAATTTATTCCGATTTATTCCAATTTTTGTGATTGATGGTATACAGCCAACTACAGGAAAACTTTTCTTTCCTTGTGGATTTTACCATTTTTACTGGCAATAAACCACAATTTTTTTTAAAATAAGTTTATTTGACTTGACATTTCAATTTACACTTTGGAAATCGTCCTCAAAATATGTCCAGTAAAATTGTGGCTTCTTCCCGGTGAAACTAATAAATTGTATTAAGATGCTACTAGAAAACAGATTCAGAACAATATTATAAAATATATATGTATTTTCTATTCTATTGCAAATTGAGAAAAAAGACAGGCTACAGTCTTTTGTTAATATCTCTTGATATATTCAGATCTCCTAAAGCAGGGGTCAGCAACCTTTTTCGGGTAGCGGGCCATATTCAAAATAAAACTTTTTATTCGGGCCACATATTCAAATCTAGTCTTCTTCTTCAGTCTGTTTGCATCCACTCCTGGACAAAGGCCTCCCCATGAGTTCTCCACTTCTCTCTGTTTTGTGCTATTTAATGCCAGTTTCTCCCCACTTTCGCTTTGATGTTGTCTAGCCATCGATTTTGTGGTCTTCCTCTACTACGACTGTGCTCGTGTTGTCTCCAATGTATACAGGTATAATGTTTCTGGCCCACATTTCCTTGTTTTGTCATGCCACGTGTCCTACCCAGTCCAGATAAACACATTGCATATTACTAGAGAGAGAGAGAATATATGTTTATTGTCTAAGAAAAAATCTTGTTGACAAACACTGTTTAAGAGTTTTAAATAAATAAATTAAATTAAAATATGACTAAATATAAAATATAACACATAACACATTTACATTATATAACAACTACAAAATATGTAGTATTGTCAAAAATAAAAAACAAACAAACTACAAGCTGTAAAACTAAATCACAAACAATAATGACAAACAAATTGACAAAAAAAAAAAAAAAAAAAAAAAATATACACAAGATCACAAATACATCAGCTCCAATGGTCCTCAAAAAATTCTGTCAGATCATAATAGGCCCTCTTAGCGAGCAGTCTATCTAATGAATTTCTAAACTTTCTAATAGTTTCCAAATTTTTTATTTCACTAGGTAGTTTATTAAAAATTTTGATGCCGTTAAAAATAAATGAGTCTTTTACTAGTGTGCTTCTAGGTGTAATCAAAGCTAAATTGCTAGCAAATCGTCCAGATCGATTATTATTTTCATATAGATGTTTATTCTTAAAAATAATGCTTGCCGTTTCCAAAATGAAAAGAGATACAAGTGTAAGGATACTGTGTTTAATAAATAAAGGTTTACACGTTTCTTTAGAATTTACCTGGCACAACAGGCGTACTGCCTTTTTTTGAAGCAAAAACACACTACTGAAAAGCTCCTGACTACACGCTCCCCAAAACTGAATTGCGAATCTAAGATGTGACTCTACTAGTGCAAAGTACACAGTTCTTGCTTGGGCAAAACCAAGCTCCCTTCTAGTCGACCGTATTGCATAGCATCCAGATGCAAGTTTTGAATTCAAGGCTTCGATATGCGATTTAAATTTAAGGTCAGGATCAATATTCAGGCCAAGAAACCTGACGGACAGCTGAGGTTCAAGTTCCAGATGTAATTCAGGCATAACATGTTTAAAACACAGAAGCTTGTTTTTAGAAGTGTTTAATGTCAAAAAGTTCGCCGTGCACCAATTTCCAATCATTAAGAGTTCCCTACCTACAGATTGGCGTAAGACATTCAAATCTTTAGCATGCCATATAAGAGTGGTATCATCTGCATAAAGGGTGAAATGAGCAGATACATCAAGGTAGGCTAAATCGTTTATATATACCAAAAACAGAACTGGTCCCAATACCGAGCCTTGGGGCACTCCCCAAGTTACATTCATCAAGTCAGAGTCACAGTCTGTTCTAACAAACTGACTCCTACCCGACAAATATGACTCCATCCAACTCAGTGACTTATCTTTAATTCCGTAGTGTTTAAGCTTCTGCAGCAGCAAACCATGATTGACACAGTCAAAAGCCTTCGTCAAATCACAGAACACTGCCGCAACCATCTCGCCTAAATTAATATTGTTGTTGTTTGTTTGGGTTTATATGACTGCGGACACTAAATCCATTCGCCAATTTTACTATTTTTTATTTTATTAGTCATTTTTTCGTATCTTATCCTAAAACTAATACTAATATAATAAACAATTCTACTAATAAATAATTATTTTTGTATTTTTTTTTTAATAATTTTTTATATATATATATATATATATATATATATATATATATATATATATATTTTTATTAATTTTTTTCCAAATGATGTTCTCAGAGTTCCACAGCAAAAACTGCAACATTCTTCTTTAGCCCTCTACTTCATTCGAAAGCTATTTTACTATGGACTGTCCAAGTTCGTCATTCATTTTTATCTACATATTTTTTTTATATTTTTTAATTATTATATTTTTTTTTTCTATTTTTTTTTATATATCTTTTTTATATTTTTTCTTTCTTTTTTTTTTATTATTTTTTTTTATTTTTTTATTTTTTTTTTATTTTTATTTTATTATTTTTTTTTATATTTCTTTTCTTTTTTTTTTCTTTTCTTTTCTTTTCTTTTCTTTTCTTTTTCTTTTAACATATAACAATTTACAAGAAATACTTACTCTATATTTTACAATTACAATTTAAGCTTAATATCTAAAATATGTTTATACAATATTCGGTATACCAACTCATTATTTTCTAATGTTAATAAATAATTTAAATTAATGGGATGGTGGACATCAGTCAAAGAATACAGTGAATTTAAAAACATATTAACTTTATTAGAGATAAGAGAACAGGTCAAAATTTTGTGTTGTAGATTGCCCAACTGTCCACAAATACATTGTGGACTATCAGCTATATTAATTTTAAATAAATATGATGGAGTAAGACAGTGGTCAAATCTCATTCTGCATATGGTTCTTATCATATCTTTTGTCGACTCCATTTTAGAAAACCAAGGTTTATCCGTTATATAGTTTCTGATTGATCTGTAGTGGTTTCCTGTATTTACGTTTTCATCAATATACCTTTCTTTCCATTCTTTCTTAATCTCTTTGAATAAATTTGATTCAATATCTTTTGGCGTACAAAGATAATGGGTTAATACTCCTTGTGTCACCGCGTTTTTAGCCAATTCATCTACCATTTCATTTCCAGTTATTCCACAGTGGCTTTTAACCCATGCCAACTTAACAGACTTTCCATGTTGCTGAAGTTCTTTAATTTTATTTATGATATATAATTCAATGTAGTTCACTTTTGATTTAGGATTTATAGCACTAATTTTACTAAGAGAACTTTTACTGTCACTAAAAATTATAAACTTTGAATGATTTATATTAGATAAATATTTTAGTGCTTCCATTATCGCTATTAATTCAGCTGTGTATATACTCATAATAGAATTTAGTTTAAACATTTTACTAATTTTATTACTGCTATCCCAATAGGCACATCCCACACCTTCAATATTTTTTGATGCATCTGTATATAGCATACAATAATCTTTGAACATTTGTGAACTGTCGGAGATAAACACTAATTTTCTTAAAGATATAGGCAACTTGCTATAGTCCCTTAAAAAGTATACCTGAACTTGTTCCATACTATTAAAGTCAATATTATAATTTGGGTTTATGTCATATTTATAAAGTTGTTTATCATATATTGTCATTTTTGAATATAAATCTACCATATTTAGAGTTTTCTTTTTTATCCAATATTTTTCTGTCAAGTCTGCTAAAAACAGTTGATGTATTTTGGAAATTAAACTTGCCTTTTTTTCATACAATCTAACTAAAAGGTTGATGCCAAGTTTTTTTCGTCTTATATCCATCGGCATTTCACAGCATTCAACTTGTAGATTATTTATCGGTGTACTTCTTAGGGCTCCTATACACAATCTAAGGGATTTATTAATGATTTTGTCTATTTTATTTAAATGACACTGTGATGCGTCACTGTATAATATTGATCCGTAGTCGAATATAGCTCTTATATTATTTTTAAATAACAACAAAGAAATATTTGGATCTGCTCCCCAACGTAAGTGTGATACGAATCGAAGAAGGTTTATTCCTTTTTCTGTTTTTTTAACTATATGGTCTATATGTTCTTTCCAGAGAAGCTGTCTATCCAGAGTAATACCCAAATATTTTACATAACTTTGTACAGGATAGGATATATTGTTTATTAAGATGTGATTGGGTATTTCTTTTCGTTTTCTTGTAAAAATACATAATTTGGTTTTGGAATCAGATATATTTAGTCCATGTAATTCACTCCATATTTTAATATGTTTGTCTCCTTCTTCAATGGATTTGACTGCATTTTCTATTTTAATGTTTTCTTGATAAATAACTATATCATCTGCAAATTGTAAAATTTTTGTTGAGTTTAAATTTTTTTCTATATCAGAAGTGTAAATTAAATATAACAAAGGGCTTAATATTCCTCCTTGAGGTAAACCACCCATCGCTAGTCTTGGACCAAATGTGTTATTATTTACCGATATATAAATTTTTCTACAGTCATACAATTTTATTATTTTTTGACAGAAGCATTCTGGCAGACCTATTTGTATCATTTTGTTATATAGTATATTTAAATTAACGTTGTCGTATGCTGCTTCAACATCTAATAAAAGAGCGATTACTGAAGAATTTTTCGTAAACGCTAAATTTACATCTGTTACCAAAGGACTCACAGCTTCCACAGTAGAATGATTTTTTCGAAATCCAAATTGTGTTTGTGATAATTTATTGTTTTTTTCTAGCCAACTTTCGAGCCTAAGTTTTATCATTCTTTCCAGTGTTTTTGTTATGCAGGAGCTCAATGAAATACCTCTATAAGATTCTGCTGAATCAGGATTCCGATTTGTTTTGAGAATAGGAATCACCCGGTACTCTCTCCAGTTATCTGGAATATCTTCTGATAACCATGTTTGATTAAAAAAATTTAATAGTGTTTCTTTCCCTTTTTGATGTAAATTGGCCAACATAATATAATGTACATTATCTATACCTGGAGAAGTATTTTTCTTATTCTCAAGGCTTATTTCTAATTCACAGAAACTAAATGGAATTGAAAGTGGATGCATAGAGTTTTTTCTTTCCATTACATTAATTTTTGAAAATATATTATCTGGACATAATTTTCTTAAAAACTCCTCAACCCATTCTCCTTCAGTCACTGGATTTACTTGTGGTTTAAAAATGTTTTGTAATCGTTTGGCTTGATTCCACATATCTTTAATTGGTGTATTTTTGTTTAAAGTTTTACAAAAATTTCTCCATGCATTACGCTTACTCTCTAATACAACTTTTTTGGTTTTCGCTACACATTTATTATAATTTATATAATTTTGTATATTAGACTGTAGTTTAAGCTTGCGTAAAGCTAGTTTTTGTTCTTCTATTACCTTTTTACAATTGTCATTCCACCAAGTTTTTCTAAATCGTGGATTAGTCCCTGTTCTCTTCTCCGGTATACATATCTTACAATATTCGTTTAATTTATTTAAAAATTGTTGGTAATTTAAATTATTATCTATTTCCATGAAATTATCAGTGATAGAAGAGAAAAGAGACCAATCCGCTTTATTTATGTTCCATTGGAATTTTGTATTTACACATTCCGCTTTATTAACATTAATATTTGACTTAATAATAATAGCAAAATGATTTGATCCTAATGTCTCGTCCACAACATCCCAATCGAAAAAATGACTAATATTTGCTGAGCATATTGTAAGATCTATTGCAGATTTATTATTGCTATTCGGTCTACGCATCAAAGTTTCTTTACCATTATTTAAAATTACAAGATTACAGTCCTCAATAGCTTCTAACAGATTTTTTCCTATAGTATCTACAGTAGTACAACCCCAAACATAATTGTGGCTATTAAAATCACCACCAATTATAAAAGGCTTCTCTAGACTATTAAAAAACTTTTTCCATTCATTTAGAGTGATTTTAAGATTTGGTTTTACGTATATTGAATAAATGTTTAACTTTTTTCCGGATTGAATTTTAATTGATATGCTATTGCACATTATGTCATTAATTTGATGAAAAGTAGGACTGTTGTAAAATTTTATTAATTTTTTCAAAAGGATGGCTACTCCACCATATCCATCATCTCTATCATTCCTAAAGACATTATAACCAGTAAAGTTAATAAAATTACTTTTTTTTAACCAAGTTTCTGATATTAATCCTATATCTATTTTATTGTCATACAAGAATTTTTCTAAATAACCCTTATTTGTTTTAATTGATCTCGCATTCCATTGAAGAAATGAAACGTTAGCCATCACGAGGTAATAATAATTGTGAAATATTGTTTTTTAATAATTCCAACGTTTTTTGATCTAAATTGTGATTAATTTGATTTAATGTTGCTGAAATAAAGTTTACTATTATTTCTCCTATATTATTTTGATTATCGTTTTGTGTTTGTGTTGTGTTAGAATAAATGGGATTATTAAAATTATAACAAGGCTGACTTTGTATTCTTGGTGTTTGCAAAATTTTTCTGCGTGCTTCCATTGTTTCTTTATCTACACTACTAGAATCAATACTACTTGATCTTTTTCGTTTAGATATTGTATATTTATTTGAAGTATTTTCTTGGTCTTTACTTACTGTTGAATAACATTTTTTATATTTATTATTAGCTTCATAATATGTTATATTTTCATTATTCATAATTTTTTTAATATATTCCTGTTTTTGTCTTTCTGTACAATCTGCTCCCTTGTCAGTAGCGCTGTGTTTTCCTTTGCACAATACACAAAGTAAATTATTCGGATTGGAACAATTAGATTTGTTGTGTTCTTCGCCACATCTTTCACACCTATCTTTTCCTCTACATTGGGCACTTATATGCCCAAATCTCAAACACTTTAAACATTGGATTATTCTGGGTGTATAATTTTCCACCTCGTATATCATTTTTTCTATTATTACATTTTTTGGTATAGACTGACCATTAAAAGTGACAATTACGGTTCCTGTTTTTACATAATTAGTATTACCATTATCTTGAATCACTTTCCGCATAATTCTTTTTACATGTAATACTTCGGATTTAATTCCAAATCTAGGTTTAATTAATGATACTAAATCATTATCTTCTATCTCTTTATCTACCAATTTTATAACACCTTTCTTTTGAGTAAAAAACGTTGGAATATATGCCTCATACTCTTTGCTTTTAAGAATTTGAGAATCAATTAATTTATTAGCACTAGCAAAATTATTTAGTTCTACCTTGATTTTATTTCTACCAACTACTGTAATTTGTGTGATATTATTTTCAATTTCAGGTACTGCACTTAAAATCAAACGGGCCGTGCCGATCCTGTGTAATCGACCAATGTTACCGTTTTTATTTTCTATGTGTACTATATAAGGTGCATTATCTCCAAATTGATATCTATGTTTTAATCTTAAATTTATTACTTTATTTAAATTTTGCTTACCTGACTTATCTGTTTGATTTAAATTTGTCAAAGTTTCATCGTTATTGCAACTAAATTTGTTACTTACCTCAATAGTACTACTTGTTTGGTTTTGTTTGTTTGTTACCTTATTATTTACTCTATTGTTATTTTTATTTAATTCCTCATATTCCATCATCCCATCTCCTTCCATTTCTACATAAAATTTACCTTTATCTGGAGGTTCGGGTGGTATACCTTCCATATTATTTGTTTTCTGAAATTTAACTTCTAGGCGCTAAATTTCACACTTTCTTACAGATCACTGGTTTAGTACTTCTTTATACTACTCGTAATACTCAAAAAGTTAAGAAAAAACCTTAAAAATTAATAATTTTTAGGAGAACTTCTAAATAAACTGCCTTTCAATTTGACGTTTATTTGACATTCTAAATTAATATTATTGTAAGCTATCTCTAAAAAAACTGAAAATCGCGTCGGTCGTGCCAGTGTTACCACGGAAACCAAACTGTTTCGGACTAAGTAGTTGGTTAAACTCTAAAAATTGTATTAATCTTGCTTTAACAATTTTCTCTATTATTTTTGCCAACGTAGGTATCAGAGAAATTGGCCTGTAATTGGAAGGGTTTATGTGATCTCCACCCTTGTGCAATGGAATTACAACATTTATCTTCAGGAAATCGGGAAATGTGCCAGCATTAAAACTATCATTAATTAAAATAGATAAAACATCCAAAGCAGAGTTTGGTAGATTATTGAAAACTCTTATAGAGATGTCATCATAACCCGAAGAGTTTTTGTTTCTGATTGATTTAAATATCTCTTTCAATTCCTCAACATTAGTATCATAAATTATGAAGGGACACATAACTTCTGTTTTCTTCAGATATGACAAAGGATCTGTACCATGTCTCAACTGTGCTGTTAAAGTTTCGGCTATGCTACAGTAAAATTCATTACAGTCATTTGGAAGTGGAGTGTGTGTGTGTGTGTGAGAGATCCTGGCATCAGACAAAATCTATTTGCCACAAAACATGTAAATTCTTAATTACATTAAATGATTTCATATTGTCTATTTCTAAACTATACCGCTATTTTTGAATTTCTGATAAAATTAATGATGGAATCTAGTACCGCTTTATCTGGGGAAGAAAGGAGAGCTGTAATATTTAGTGGCAATGGACACTCGTGATGAATTAGTTCTTGATACAGAATTGAAGAAGATTGAGAGTTCAGAGAACATTCTAGAAATATATGATTTAGATCACCAATGGATACATTGTCACAACTACAGACAGGAGAGTTAAGTATTCCAATTTTATATAAGTGAGATGGAAAGCGAGCATGATTCAATTTTAAACGAGTCAATACTGACATTTGTGCTCTATTATAATTAAAGGTGGAATGAGGAATGTCTTTTGGAAGTGTAGGGTGAATTCTGAAATAAGGGTTTGTAGATTTATTTGCAATTCTTTTGTAATCAGTTTCCCATTTCCTTCTGATATTAGGTTGGAGAGCATTATTCAAATCTTTTAAATTAAATACTTTGTCCATATGGTGGCAACTGTGACTACTTTTTGCGGCTATATCCGCAATTTCATTACCTTCGACTCCGCAATGTCCTTTCGTCCAAATAAACGAAACAGTTACATTATTTTGTTTAAGATCCATAATTAATTTTTTAATGTTCAAAATTAAGGCATTTCGGAATTGGTTTATTGGGTGACCGCTAATAGCTTGTAATGCTGATTTTGAGTCTGAAATTATTGCCACATTCGTGCATGTTTGAGTTGCACACCATTTTAGTGCCTTTTCAATAGCAAAGGACTCGGCGGTAAAAATGGAACAATAATTTGAGATTCTGTACTTTTCAATATGATTTATGTTTGAAACAAAAAATGCCGAACCTGTGTTTAGCTGCGTTTTTGACCCATCTGTATATATTTTAGTTAAGTTCGACCCGAGACCATTTACAATGGATTTTATCATGGCTTGGTTTAAGATATTACAATCTGAATACCGAGGGAATATGGTGATAGGTTTGTCAATTATAGAATCGAAACTGTGTGCATACAATGGTATTTTATTAAGTTTAACAATATCATTTTGAAATAAGTTTGTATCAATAAATGCATCTGCCAAAGGAGGAGAGTTTTTCTTTTTCCAATAATGATTTGTCAAATTCTCAATTACAAGAAAGTTAATTTTTGCGATCAAATCACTGTTGTAACATCTATATTTTAATAGACTTTTATTTGCTAAAAACTGTCTTCGAAAACTAAGAGGAAGTTCTTGAGACTCTGCCAGAATGGCATGATTTGGTGAAGATGCCATTGCTCCCAAACATATTTTCAGAGCTCTATATTGTATTCGATCAAGGGTAAGTTGGTTCGTATTGGAGGTAGAACCATAGAGAGTACACCCATAATCCAAAATCGAGCGAATATAAGACTTGTAGAACATTAAGGAAATTTGTTGATCCGCGCCCCAGCTCTGTTTGGAGAGGAAGCGCAGAAGATTAATTCCCTTTTCACATCTTTGTTTGACATACTTAATGTGACTGGTCCATAGAAGTTTACTATCTATAATTATACCTAAATATTTATATTCTTTTACGATAGGAATAGTGTATTTACCTATAGAGAAATTATCGACTAACTGATATCTGTGCCTTGTGAAACACATCACAGCTGTCTTTTCTGGTGAAACACTAAAACCCATATCGTCGAACCAGTTTTGTAACCTGTCAAAAGTACGTCTTAAGTCTATCATGCAGCGATCGTAGGTATTATGGGTGACATAAATGCATAAATCGTCCGCGTATTGAATAATTTGTATGCCATCGCTCATCAAATCATGCAAGTCTGCAGTGTATAAGTTAAACAAAAGGGGACTTAAAATAGAGCCTTGCGGAAGCCCGTTGTAAAGTACTCTTGGACCATGTAAAACGTTATGACTATCTCGCAAAAATACTTTTCTATTAGCAAACAAATTTAAAATATTTATAGAGACTCTTTTATTGATGCCAAACGTTACCATTTTTGAATATAATATTTCCAAATCTACCACATCATAAGCCCCTTTAAGGTCCACAAAAAGACACAACATGTAATTATTTTTTGATAGACACAATTGAGCATCTGTAACTAAATGGGAGATTGCATCAATTGTGCCTATACCTCTACGAAATCCATACTGATTTTTTGGTAAAATTGATCTGTTTTCGACAAAATGTTCGAGTCTAAATTTTATAAGCCTTTCGAAAGTTTTTGTAATACACGATAACAATGAAATAGGTCGGTAGGACGAAGGTAAGTCAGGTGGTTTCTTAGGTTTCGCTAGAAGACACACAATTATATTTTTAAGACTATCTGAATACTTTTGTTTCAACCACCAATCATTAAAAATTTCTAAGAGAAGAAGTTTACCACTTTCAGGCAATTTATTTATTATCGTATAAGTAAACCCGTCAAGTCCAGGTGCAGTATTTTTTGATTTTTTTAAGGCTAATTCTAATTCCGAAAAGCTAAAATTTTTTGAGAAGGTGTCTGAGTCTTGATGGAAGTGAAATTGATTAATGTTGTCGTTAAAAATTGGACCTGCAGCAGATGAAGGAGCCAATGTATCAAGAATTTTTTGAATAAGGCTTTCGTCTAATTGTGGTTTTCTTTTTTGATGGTGTTTATTGCAAATAGATCTTACAGTGTTCCATATCTCAGTCAGAGGAGTGTTTTTATTTAATTTATTCAAAAACATTTTCCAACTGTTTTTTTGTTTAAGTTTGAACGTACGTTTGACATTAGCAGAAATGTCTTGATATTGTAGATAATTGATAAAATTACCTTGTTTTTTAAACTCGCTGAGAGCTTCTTTTCGTTTTTTAACAATCGCAGAACATTCCTCATCCCACCAATAAGGTCTTGGTACAGAAGGTGTGAAAGATTTCTTAATAGGCATAGATTTTGATGCTGCGACCGTGATGGCATTGAGGAAAAATTCGATTTTGTCTACCGAAGTTGAATTCCTATCTAAATTATTGAGCTTACTAATTTCTAATTCAAAAATATTTCCAAAAACAGACCAGTCAGCACGAGAGTCATTCCATTTTGTTGATGGGTTGATGACAAAGGAGGAGGGATTGATTTGAATTTCTATATTGATTGGGTAGTGATCTGAACCTAATGAATCTGAATCTACTGACCAAGCTATACGGTCGGCTAAAAGGGGAGATGTTAGAGTTAAGTCAACGGCTGAATGATTACTAGTTGGGGATATTCTTGTTGGTGTTCCGTCATTTAATGTAATTATTTCACAATAATCCATGGCCTCCACTAATATTCTACCATTTCTGTCGTCTGCAATTGGCCCCCACATACCGTGGTGAGCATTAAAATCTCCCAGAAAAATAGTTTTTGCAATATTAAACTGAAGGAATAGGTTGATCCAGTCATTTATTTCTATTCTAACATCTGATGATCTATAGATTGATACTAATGAGAGATTAATTTTGTTCAAAAAAACTGCGCATGCTTCTATACTGTCATCGAAATTATTATTAATTTCGGATTCTTGGTAATCTATTCCCTGTCTGATGAAAATACCTACGCCACCGTAACCATCTTCACGACATTTATTGATAAAGTTATATCCGTTAAGTCTAAAATGATGACCGGATGTGAGCCATATTTCTGATAGAACTATTATATCTGTATGGTAGTTGTTAATATGATGCATAAGACTGCCTTTGTTACTATAAATGGATCTACAATTCCATTGTAATATAGTTAGTTTTTCTGTAATATTTTTAGTAGCCATTTTCACTATCTGTGAGAATGGATTCTAAATTATCTTCATTATTATCGAATATTGTAATGATATTATCCCTGATTTTATTTAATTCAAATTTTCCTTGATTATTAATTATATTTGTAATTAATGAATATATCTGTGAGATAAGTTTATCTCGACAAAACATGAAATTATTCTGTTGTGGAGCGGGTGTATATGGAGGAAGAGAAATTTGTCTTTTTTGATGGGAATTTTCTAAATCTGAATTACTAGTGCTTGGAATCTGAGAAGAAGTGTCAGTTCTTCGCCTTTTAATTGTTTTTGATTCTAATGCGGTTGAATTTGATTTTGGTTTATTTAAAGGAGCATAATAAATTGTTTTGTTTGCTGGTGCTAAATCGGGAAAATTTTCAAGATTATTTAATATATCAAACCTATTGTTGGTATTAATTTTGGCATAAGCTGGATTGTTAATCGATAATTCGGCATCCTTAAAACTTTTATTTTCGAAAGCCATTACTTTTTTTATGTCGTGTTGTTTTTTGTACATTGGGCAATCTCTTGAAATTGAAGGATGATCAGAAGATTTACAGTGAACGCACATTTGCAACTCGGAATTACATTCAGCGGAAGAATGCTCATTTGCACATCGAGAACAACGAGATTTGCCTTTACATTGAACGATATTGTGTCCGTAACGTAAACATTTTCCACATTGGACAACTGGATGGATGTATGGTTCTACAGGGAAATTAACCATATTTATATTAATAAAGGACGGAATTTTATTACCTTTAAAATTTATTACTACCAATTGTCTATTGACAAATTCTTCTTGTTTGGTTTCAGGGTTTATAATTTTTCGTTTCATTCTTCGCACTTCCGCCACTGGAACTATAGAATTAATTGCTTTTTTCAAGTATTCTTCAGTAAAAAAGGTATCAACTCCACGTATTATGCCTCGTTTATGCGTGAAAAATTTTGGAATATAAGCAATCAACTTATTTTTTGTTAGTATTTCGTGATTAATTAATAAATTAGCGATTTTGTATGTTCTAAAAATTACCTTAACACGTTTTAAACCTACAGAATGAATATCAATAACATCATTTCTAAATTCAATTACTTGTTGTAAATAAAAGCCAATTCTGATAGGAAAAAGACGACCAAGATTCTTATCGGTATGTTCCAAAAATACCTGATACGGACCTGCATCCGTTGGTTGATATTTATTATCAAAGTCATATTTTTCGAAACCTGAGGATACTGTATCCATTGAAGAAACATTAATTTGATTATCATTATTAATTATTTGAATATTAGTATTTAAATTAACCGAGGGCGGACCAGGACCGCCCCCGTTACCTGACATTTTCTGTACAGCAAATCTGTCTTCAAAACTCTAGTTTTCCGCAAAGTACCACAAAACAGAAACTATTGATAAAACTCTGCACGTGGAAACAAGGCCGGAATGTACCAAAAAACTGCCAAAATTAATAATTCTTTGGGACGAACTCCAAAAAACGAACACGACTTTGACAGTTGTGGAAGTGGAGTGTGATGACTATTACCTGATCTGTGTTTACCCCTTAATTCATTTATTATAGACCAAGTTTCCCTAGTTACATTTGAGGAGTTTTCTATTCTATGCTTGTAGCAGTTTTCTTTTGCAGTTTTAATAACATTTCTGTATATCTTTTTATATTGATTATAATAGGTAACAAACCATTCATCTTGGTAATATTTTTTGATATAATGGAGCGATCTCATGGTTTTGCAGGAATTTTTAATGCCATTTGTAATCCAAGGTTTTCTATTTTTAATTTTAATCTTTTGTTTAGGAAAAGACCTTTCAAAAAATTCACATATTGTATTATGAAATGATTTAAATGGCTCAGACGATTGTGATAGGAGAGAATACCAGTCAAGACTCTCGCACTTTAATCTAAATTTACTAAAGTTAGATTTACTATACAGGCGACCAATTTTAAATTTATTTACACTATATTTACCTTTACTAAATTTCTTAATTTTGATAGAAGCAACAACTGCCTTATGGTCTGACAGATTGGGGTCAAATACAATACATTGAACATAATCCTTCTCAAAGTTAGAACAGAAATAATCTATTAGAGTTTGAGACAATTTAGTGACACGTGTTGCTTCATTAACATGCATTTTTAAATTAAAACAAGTGAGTAAGTTTTTTATTTTCTTTACTTCATTGCAATCATAGTTCAGAAAGTCAATATTAAAATCACCCGTCAGGATTATTTGACTAAACTTTGGAATCCTCAACAACAAGTTCTCCAGCCTTTCCAAAAAAATCTGGGCACTGGCTGTTGGAGATCTGTAGATGCAAATAATATAGATATCAAAATTTGTTATTTGTGCAACTGAAAATTCAAATTGTTTTTCTTCAATAAGATCCTCATAATTTATCTGAACAAAAGCCAGTTCTTGCAATAGAGAGTTGTGTACTAAAATAGCAGTACCCCCATGTATAAAGTTTGTTCTACAAAAATGTGAAATCATGGAATACTCGGGAATATACAAGTATTCATTTTCTTCTAGCCAGTGTTCAGTCAATAACAGAACACTGGGAAAGTCATTATATTCTAACATTAAAAATAAATCATCAATTTTATTTCTAGCTGACTGAGTATTAAATAAGAGAAAAGTTAAATTAAAAGAAGATTCTGACTTGTCAGTTTCTAAGTCTGAAGTTGTATTATTGGCGTTAACTGAAAATCCAAATCTTTTTCTGGTCTTGTAAAAGTGCAATAATTTTCACCAAGATCATCTAAAACAATTATGCTTTCTGAATTATGTTCATTGGGTGGTGTTGTATTTGTTAACTGAATAAATATCAAATTTTTATTATTTTTAAAATGTTTTATTTGATTCTCCAACAGGTATGAAATTCTATAGTTGCTCAGTCTATGCCCATATGAATTATTTACATTTAGGAATGAGATTGAGTGCTCATAATATGAATTAAAAACACTTAAGAAGTCACTTAATTTGTTATTAAATTTTGAAATATATTTGGCATTAGGATCATTTCCCGTAGGAACAGAGAGAAACATTATGTTCATGTTAGTACATTGTCTTAGTTTCATATTAACATGTTTTATACTAGGATTTCTATATGAAACAAAATCATTATAACCTGCTGAAATAATTACGTAGTCATCAGAACTAAAGTTCTTTGTTAAACAGTCAATATTTTCAATGACCCCAGAAAGTGAAGCACCAGGCTTAATAATTGTTTGGATATTCACTTCTTCTGGAAAACGACGCCTAAGTTCACCGCTCAAACCTCGTGTGGTCTCATCAGTAAGAAGTAGAATATTTCGTTTTATATACTATACTATACTATATTATTATTATGTAATATGTTCTTTTACAGGTACTCCTATCATACCTCATTCGATGGACTTCTGTGTTGTTCTTATTTTTCATCTGTCTTAAGGCATTTATAGCTTATAACTTCCTCGTTAGTAATTTTGGTAGTATTTCAGATCCTACATTTAATAATTCCATACCGTGGTTTTCTAGTCTTGCTGCGCGACACGAGTATAATTCTGTAGGTATAAACTGTAGTATAAACAGGAACGCAACTCATAAATATTGGCGATATAATTTTAAAGACTTCTACTTTAAAACAACAGCTTTAGCAACAACATTTTTGTTTAATTTAGTAGTATTTTCTATTTTGACAACGAAACCCGATTTGGGCGTCGAAACGTTAATAAAATTATTTTTTCAATTTAATTGTGGCTTATTTCCCATATACATAGTTAATAATAAAAATGCCATAAGGAAATAGCTTCAGAACAACGTATAAATAGTAATCTTCAACAATTTATTATCTTATTTTTGTTGTTTATACTGATTCCATTTTTATCTTTTATCTGGTGTATTTGTTATTTAATATTTAGAGTTTTTAACACTTTCATACTCTTGTTCTTTTCTATAATCGCCCTTAATGTTTTGTCCTATTCTTTTTCTTAGCGCTTGATTGAGTTCCTTATATTCTAGTGAATTTCGGTCCATGCAACTTCCCTCCTTAATGATCTGTTTCTGTCTTTAATTTATTATTTTTCATAAGTTTGTTGATTTTTCGATTCTTCCTAAAATTATATTAGTGCTAGTATTATATTAGTCCTAGTATTATATTTGGCGGGCCGCACAAAATATTTCAAAGGGCCGCATGCGGCCCGCGGGCCGCTTGTTGCCGACTCCTGTCCTAAAGCGTTAGTATTTTTATTTTGATTAAATATATATGTTTTGAATTGGGTGAACAAAAAATTTTAGGAAAATAAAGGAGTATGGTCCAAAACATGGATCTTACAAAGGAAAACAAGAAGCATTTCAAATATTCCTGAAAAAAAATAAGGAATCCAGCTATCTGTTGATTTATGTGTTTTTTTCCAATATTATAGGCAGATACGAACACCTGAGAATAGACCTAAGCCACATAAAAGGACCACATATGACACTATTACAAATAAGGAATCTAGTGATATGTGATTATACATTTACAATTCTAATTGGAAAATAAGCCACAATTTAACTTGAAAATAATTTTATTGGCGTTTTGACTTCAACCTCGGATGTTGTTATCAAAAGGTGGAAGTTGAAACGTAAATAAAATCAGTTTACAAGTTAAATTGTGACTTATTTCTCAATTAGAATAGTAAATTACGTAAATGCTACAAAGAAATAGCTTCACTGATTATAATTATCTGTTAAACCTATAAATTTTTGACAGCAAATTTTAAAATAAATTTATGTGATTTCTAGGAACAGATAAAGATAGTTTTACAGTTTTCAATTACTTAGTAAATAATAAAAACAGACTGGTTTCCAATATTATTTGCAAAAAAAATAATGGTATGTCAGTAGGAACACACATTTTTACTGTTTTGCTTAGTGATATAGATATATGAGTGATGAATTTCCAGTACAGAAACATATTTCAAAACATGTAATATAAATTTTTTATTCTATTGGGAATGCAAGCTGCACATAGCGTTTTTATCTTTTATGTAATATGCACAGAAGTCTGGTATGATGTTGATGACAGATACTTATGTTGAATTTTTTGGACTTAGGGTTTAACAAGTATATGTTGGTAATGGACTGAATTGAAGAAAGAGATTCATTCAGGATATTTATTTGTGTTTTTCATTTTAAAGTTCTATTATCTGTTGATAACAAGTTCAAACTTGTTAATTGATAAGTTAATTTGTTTGAGTTTATTGGAAGTGAATTTTCTGTTAATTTGTTTTAATCAGTGGTGTTCTTATTGCAAAGGTTAAGTAAAAATGGGTGATTTAATACCAACTGATATTGCTAGGGCCGTAACAATGGTCGAACATACAGGGAAGTTCCTGGAATGTTTGGTAAATCACCTTCAACCATCCACCGTTGTGTAAGTCATTGGAGACAAATAGGGAGTATGTGAGATGAAGGGGACAAGTGGGAAAATGTTTAACCACGGCTGTAGCTGTAGATGATTTATAACGTTGCAAACATCACGAAATATACGTCAAATGGCAGTTTAAACAAAAACCTGAAGAAAGAGACTGAAAGAAATCAGTCTCCAGAGACACCATCATGTAACGTGACTACAATTTGGTCGAGAACATCAAAATTGGAATGATAACCAGTGGAGTCAAATTCTCTTCAAGGGAAGAGAATTTGACAATATGATACAAACTTTGTATCAATACCAAGGAGAACAAAATGTACCTTTCAATTTACTACGACTTTGTATCTTTTGGTGGTGCCATTTGCACCATACATTGGAGAAAATTTAATTTTAATGCAGGATAATGCGCGTTCACACGTGGCACGCTGTGTAAAACCCGCTTTACACCAACAATAAATTGATGAAGAAATTGACCAACTTCTTCAAGGTCAAAGTTGACGTGTACAAAACACAATTTTACATCCAATTTTGCCGTGAATAAAAATAAAATGAAGAAATTTGACGAAATAAAACATGTCCTATAATTAGGGTTACCATACGTCCGGATTTCGTCCGGACAGTCCGGATTTAAAATACATGTCCGGATTGGCGTCCGGATATGAGAAATGTCCGGATTTTTTCTTTACTAAAAAAATGGAAAAACTTGGCCCAACGGTGGGAAATTTCATTTTGCGCTAAATCAAATGGTTAAGGCTACAAGCTGATCCTACCTGGAAAGAGATGGAAGAGAGCGCTTTAACTATAGTCAGCGTTGTACCGAATTCTGTCAATGTGGATGAATTATTTGATGAGCGCCTGTCACTTCTCTAAGATATAAAAAAGCTGAAACATAAATGGACTTTACTGTCTAAAGAAGAAACCCCAAACACTTATGACAAATGGCAAGAAATATTTGAAGCATTTTCTAAAAGCAACGTTTCCTTTACGAATATTTTTAAAATAGTAGAATTCATCTTTTGTCTGCTTGGTACTTTGGCTCCTACTGAACGTATCTTTTCGATGATGAATTTTATGTTGACGGCTGAAAGAGGAAGATTATCTCTGCCTGTGGTAAAAAGCTTCTCAATATTTAAGCAAATTCTGTAATGTCATGTTCCGAATTCCATGACAAAATAAAAAATGGCAAGCCACTTTTGAGAAATATTATGTCTTCTGTAAAGTATGAAAGAAGAACAGATGAAGAATATCCTATCCCTGGGCCCAGTACAGACTAAGCATTTTGCATATATATACAATGTAGAGAGAGCAACACAGTCAAGTTCACATTTTACATTTTCTACAACCCCTTGGACTACTTCTGTCCGGATTTGGCCTTAATATATTATGGTAACCCTACCTATAATAGAACATGTTCTATTTCGTCAAATTCCTTATAGTCCAGGGCCCATCTGTTTTGAGATGGACGTTGAGAGGTGACTCAAATTTTTTTGCAGAAATTGCTTGAAAATAACTCAAATAATAATATTTGAGTTATCCTCCCTCTCAAAAAGGCCCGGAACATTGTTTAAATAATCAAAATGTCAAAAAATGAAGGAAAAATTCGATTTTTTATTCGTTTTTTGATTATAACTTTAAAAGTATTCATTTCCGAGAAAAGTTGTACTGACATAAAAGTTGCGTAATTAAATTTCCTACAATACAGAATTGGTTAAAAATTTAAAAAGTAGTCACCCTTGTTGCAAAATAGCAATAATTGCGAAAAAACCATTCAAAAACAAGTATTCGAATTTTACGTTTTTCAACCATGTCTGCTACACTTAGGACCTTTATATTTCACCCAGAAAAACTTTATTCTTCTTCTTCTTCCTTCTTGTATGTAGGCTTTAAAGCCTGTTTCTTCTTCAATATTATCCTCCTAAATTGTTTAGGTTATCGCACCACCTTTTTCTTGGTCTGCCAATACTTCTTCGTCCATTTGGTGACTTATCTCGTGCTATTCGTACTATCCTATCCTCTGCCATTCTACTAATGTGTTCGTTCCACTCCTGTTTCCGTTTTGTCACCCATCCATTTATGTCTTCTATATTGCATGATCTTCTTATGTTTTCGCTCCTCTCCCTATCCAACAGACTTTTCCCTGATATTCGTCGCAGTATTTTCATCTCTGTTGTTTCTAGTAGTCGTCTCGTTTTAGATGTGTCAGGCCTTGTCTCCGCCGTGTATGTTAATATAGGTCTAATTGCTGCTTTATAGATTCTTGCTTTTGTGTCTTGTCTTAAGTGTTTGTTCTTCCAGATTGTGTCATTAAGAGATCCCGCCGCTTTACTTGCTTTTAAGCTTTGTTGTCGTACTTCCTCTTCAACATCTCCGTAACTGGTTATATCAATTCCCAGATATCTAAACCTTGCTTCCTGCTTTATTATTTTCCCATCAATTTCGATTTTACATCGTAGTGGGTATTTAGATGTTGTCATACATTTGGTTTTTTCTGCTGATATTATCATATTGTATTTCTTGGCTGTTGTATTAAAGATGTGTGTTAATCTTTGGAGATCGTCTTCTGTCTCGGCGATTAATGCGGCGTCGTCTGCATAACACAATACTTTGATTTCTTTATTCCCCATTCTGTAACCACGACCTTTACGTACTGCTTCTATTATTTCGTCCATTATTATATTAAAGAGCAGTGGGCTTAATGAGTCACCTTGTCTGACTCCACTTTGTACTGGTATAAACTGCGTTAGTTTTCCATTTATCTTTGCCTGCATTCGATTATGAAAGTAGATGTTTTCGATGGTTTGTATAATATTGATTGGTATGTTTCTTCCATACAGTAAATGTAAGACGTCTTCGACTTGGATGCGATCGAAAGCCTTTGTCAGGTCTATAAAACATAGATATGCTGGTTTATTGTACTCAATGGCCTTTTCTGTGATTTGTCTCAGTACAAATACGGCGTCTACGCAGGATCTTCCGGATCTGAATCCTTGTTGTTCATCTGATAAAGTTGTTAGTTTATTGATTTTGTTGGTTAGGACTTTTGTGGTTAGCTTAAGTGCGGTGTTTAGTAGATTTATACCTCTATAATTGTTGGGGTCTTCTTTGTCTCCTTTTTTTAACATTGGTATCTTTATAAAAACTTTATAATACTGTAAATTTCATTAAGATCGGTTCTATAGATTTTGCAAAATAAATTTTGCAATCCAGCTTTCGCAAAAAAAATTCATTTTTTCAAAATGTTACAGGACTGAAAATAAAGTAGATAGCAAGTTGAAATTTTTTTGCGTGTAGAAGTGTACTGTACCTTTCATTTGCAATTTGCAAAATTAAAATCGATGAACCACCACGGTGTCAGGAATTTTTTTAAATAAACAATATATATTGGTGCTACGCGCAGGACAGCGGTGTTCGATTCACACAAGATGATTTCCACCAAAATTTCTTCCAATCTTTATCTAATATATTATTTTCTTACTCTATATTTTGTTGTATTTTAATATTTTAATTCCACAAAAATCAAACTAATTTTATTATTGTTTGCGAAATATTGTTTAAACAATTGCATATGTTTAAAAATAATAAACTTTTATTCTCCAAGTTAAAATATATGAACAAAGAAAGTTTTTGCTAAAAAAGTGTTATTTCAAAGGATAGAGTAGGTGTTTTATTTTGCAATAAACAAATTTATTTATTTATATCGAAATGTAATAAAACTTAAAATGTATCAATCATTATCAAAGGTTATTGGAATGCCCAATCAGAGCAAACTATCCGCTGTCCTGCGTGCAGCACCAATAATTAATGTTTATTTAAAAAAATTCCTGACGCCGTGGTAGTCAATCGATTTTAATTTTGCAAATTGAAAATGAAAGGTACAGTACACTTCTATATGCAAAAAAAATTTCAACTTGCTTTCTGCTTTATTTTCAGTGCTATAACATTTTGAAAAAATGAATTTTTTTTGCGAAACCTGGATTGCAAAATCTATTGAACCGATATTAATGAAATTTACAGTATTGTTTTACTGTATCATAAAGTTTTTCTGCGTGAAATATGATGGTCTTAAGTCTAGCATAAATGGTTGAGAAACGTAAAATGCGAATAATTGTTTTTGTATGGTTTTTTCGCAATTATTGCTATTTTGCAACAAGGGTGACTATTTTTTTAAATTTTAACCAATTCTGTATTGTAGGAAATTTAATTACGTAACTTTTATGCCAATACAACTTTTCTCGAAAGTGAATACTTTTAAAGTTATAATCAAAAAACGAAGAAATAAATCGAATTTTTCCTTCATTTTTTGACATTTTAAATATTTAAACAATGTTCCGGACCTTTTTGAGAAGGAGGATAACTCAAGTATTATTATTTGAGTTATTTTCAAGCAATTTCTGCAAAAAAATTTGAGTCACCTCTCAACGTCCAAATGTACTAATATTTTTACAGATGCGCCCTGGTCTATTAGTTTTCTTTTGATCCACGGTAAAATCACAGAACACTTTAGGTGATCTGTGGGTAAAATTGGATGTCAAATCGTGCTTTGTACCACAAACCATACATTTTGTACACTTCAAATTTGGTCTTGAATAAATTCGTCAATTTCTTGATCAATTTATTGTTGGTGTAAAGCGGGTATTAGAGACTTCTTATTAAACTGGTGATAACAACAATGAATTGGCCAGCGCGTTCCTCCAGACCTAAACCTGACGGAGCATGTGTGGGGACATGCTAGGCAGAAAACTTTGGGCACAGTTTCCTGTTATTCAAAACAGAGGAAGTAAAAATTGCTTTTTTGAGGAATGGTCTCAACAACTGATCGATAGCCTTAACAGAAGTATGAGAGTCTGACATCTTTGTGGTTTACTTCTTCCTCAACAAGTTTCACATTGTACTACCATTGTAATACAAATTCCAAATACTTAACCAAATTTCGTATTATGAGATTATCTAAACAATATTAACAATATAATAGACTGTACTAAATTTACAATCAAGATGCAGTAGAAATAAATAAACCGAGACACGTTAAATGCTACTAGGAGCACTGCCGAATCATAATTTGAAATGTATTGTAAATCCCAAGTCATGATTTCGAAAGTTTATACATTGTTAATTATGATTCGGGAGTGCTCCTCAAAAAATGGGTCATTTTTGATGTCTCGTATCTCCTAAACCTGCTGTCCGATTTAAGTAATTTTTTCAATATGTTGTAGCGTTATTCTTTAACAATATTGCTATAATAACATTGTTACTAAACAGGCACATTTTCATTGTATACCGGGGGTACGAATCAAACTGTGTGTTTTTTTCAAAGTTCGTAACACACTGTGGAATATTCTAGTATTTATAAAATACTGAAATTAAACCTAACTATAGCCTCAGGTTTTCTATACATTATGTTTTTTTTTATTCATTCACCTATATTGGATAATACAAAAGTTAGGTACTTTAACAACTAGCCATGTTCGGGTCAATCCATGCCAAGTGGTCCAATATAAATTAAGTTGGTTGCTTGACTATTTCTAATATTTTTTATTTTTCTACCTTTTAAACTTCAGTCTATAGAGACTACAAAATTCCATTTATTTTATTTTAAAAAAATTTAGTTTGCCGATGAGAGGGCCATTTTTGTTAAAGCATATTGATCATTTCACGGAAAACATGGCTTCGTTCTTTAGCCAATATTTTCACTGAGGTTTGTCCTAGAACAATAAATCAAAAACCAAAAATGAACCTCAAAGTTTGAAAAGGTAAACTGATAAAATTCCATTTTCAGCATTTTTTTCACAGCATAAAGCAAGCCGATACTGGTTTGTAATTTTTTTCTGGAAAAGACATACGTACATACTTTAAATAAAAAAAGTTTGAGCTTTGAGACTCGCATAAATTTTTGCATAAAAAATCTCAAAAATGTAATTTTTTGAAAAATCTCAAAGTTTGACCCCTTATATCTCTGATGGGCTCGGATGAAAAAATTTGAAATTTGGCTGAATGTTAGTCCCTAGTAGAATCAGGAGTAAAAATTTGGAGTTGCAGACTTACGTCATATAGGAGTTACAGGCATGAAAATATGGTCAAAAATCAAAATGGTCAAAATTTGAGCGTTTGCGGGCAGGGTAATTAAAATTCAAATAAACTGTCTAATGAAATAAAAATTAATCTATTTTTACCAGATTTCACAATGAATACAAATTTATACGGGGTGGGCCAAAGAAAAGAGTTCACCTTGATATTTGGCAGTTATTAGATTTTAAGGGAATGCCGAAACAGGTCGATTTTTATTTTTAAATTACAATTTTTTATATATATTTCATACTAGTGACGTCATCCATCTGGGCGTGATGACGTAATCGATGATTTTTTTAATGGGAATAGGGGTCGTATGTTATCTCATTTGAAAGACTGTTCAATTCTCTGCTCAGTAGTATAAAAAATAATATCATTATTTATACAGAGTGGCCAAAAAAATAATTTTTGAATTAAATTAATTGACACAAAAAGAAGAAAGTATGTAATTTATTTAACTCAAAATACATTTTATTGCTGTCATAAAATAGAAAAAAAATTATTATTTGGCAAATCAACATTGCTTTTCCCTTAAATTAAATGTTCAAACTGTCAAGAGGTAGGTGGGATGCTGTTTGTGATTTAATGTAAGCGAAAAGAAATGTTTATTTGTGAAATAAATATTTTTTCTATTTTATGACAGCAGTAAACTCATCAGTGACTCACCATTTTGAGTTAAATAAATTACATACATTCTTCTTTTTGCGCCAATTAATTTAATTCAAAGATATTTTTTGGTCACCCTGATCATAAACTTTATATTACTGAATAGAGAATTGAAGACGCTTTCAAATGAAATACCACAAGACCCCTATTCCCATTTAAAAATCATCGATTACTTCGTCACGCTCTGATGGATGACGTCACGTAGTATGAAATATATCCCAAAAAGTTGCAATATAAAAATAAAAATGGATCTATTTCGGCATTTCCTTCAAATCTAACAGGTAACTATTGCCAAATATCGAGGTGGATTCTTTTCTTTGGCCCACCCTGTATAAATTTGTATTCATTGTGAAATCTGGTGAAAATAGATTAATTTTTATTTCATTAGACAGTTTATTTGAATTTTAATTACCCTGCCCGCAAACACTCAAATTTTGACCATTTTGATTTTTGACCATTTTATCATGCCTGTAACTCCTATATGACGTAAGTCTGCAACTCCAAATTTTTACTCCTTATTCTACTTGCTAGGGGCTAACATTCAGCCAAATTTCAAATTTTTTAATCCGTGGCCATCAGAGATATAAGGGGTCAAACTTTGAGATTTTTCAAAAAATTACATATTTGAGATTTTTTTTGCAAAAATTTACTTAAGTCTCAAAGTTCAAACTTTTTCATTTAAAGTATGTACGTATGTCTTTTCCAGAAAAAAACTACAAACCATTATCGGCTTGCCTTATGCTGTTAAAAAAATGCTGAAAATGGAATTTTATCAGTTTACCTTTTCAAACTTTGAGGTTCATTTAAGCCCTTAAGGGTAGTTTGAAATTAAATAATGTTAAATGTCGTTTTTTTAGAGCATACTTTTCTAAAAAGTTTGGTTTTTGATTTATTGTTCTATGACAAACCTCAGTAAAAATATTGGCTAAAGAGCGAAGCCATGTTTTCCGTGAAAATGATCGATCCGCTTTAACAAAAATGGCCGTCATCGGCAAACTAAATTTTTTAAAAATAAAATGAATGGAATTTTTGTACTCTCTATAGCAGAGGTGGGCAAAAGCCGGCCCGCGGGCCAGATCCGGCCCTTTCGCTTACTTTATCCGGCCCGTTGAAAAAAAAATACAAGGATTTTTTTTAATCTCTTTTATGAGATTTTGTTGAAATTACCGGTATTAGTGTGCGTAGTGTTCATATAAATAATGAAATATATAAATAATAGAGGGTATAATAATTTCGGACAGCTGTAACCATATCCCTACTTTACTACATAGAATTAAATGGGCACTACTCTCACACTTCGAGGCAGTGATGTTTTGGTCTCAGCCAGCTTATTTGTCGTTGGACTTTTAAAAAAGGATTTTAAAAAGGACCCCTTTTCCTTCGATTTTACCCTTCATAATCAGCAAATAAGCTGCAACAACTCATACTTATGATTTATGTGCTCCAAATATGATATATTTCTCCTTTTAATGATAACCAAAAATTTTCTGCCTATTTCCATTCTGTGTTGCACCATTTCGTTTGTAATATGATCGGTTCATGGTATTTTCAAAATTCTCCTAAAAAGCCACATTTTAAAAGCTTCCAGCTTTCTCATTAAGTCAACATTAACAATCCAAGCTTCGGACCATAAAGAATGATAGAGTGGATATAACATTTTACCATGCGATATCGAATTTGCAGATTGAGTCTTCGGTTACTCAGAAATTTCATCTTCAAAAAGGCTGCTCTTGAGTGCCTTATTCTTGATCGAATTCCTGATTTCGGATTTAACTCTTTACTCTTCCGTAATACAGAATCCGTTTGTCCACTTGTTCAATATCTTCATTTTTTATCTGAATCCTTGTTATGAATAATACAATTGACCATATTTCTTTAAAAATTACGTGACATATTTGGATGGGCACAAACTGTTTGCATGTACATGTACACCCCAGTAAGACAATTTATTATTACTATTATTATCTATTATTATCAGTCAAATTTCTTTGTCCAAATGCTTTAAAATGATACTTATAGTATTTTTGTCAACGATCGAAAACATCTACCAGAATAAAAATAAAATTGGAAGGTGAACTAACTGACCCAATTGAAGCTGGCAATGGGATAAGACAGACGGATTTCCTGAGTCCTTTAATGTTCAACCTGATCATGGATGAAATAATAAAAAGAGTAAGAACTAAAAAAGGATACCAAATGGCAGACAAATAACTTAAAATAATCTGCTATGCAGACAATGTAATACTAATCTCTCAGAGTGAAGATGATTTACAATATATGCTGCACCAATTTAATATAACCGCCAGAAAATTTAACATGTTAATTTCCCCAAAAAAGACGGGTTATAACAGCAAATCAAATAAGAGGTAAATTGGAGCTGGAGGGTCAGTTCTAGCTACGGAATGCTCGAAAGAGAAGTGGAAGATCAATTGAATAGAGCAAACAAAGCCGCAGGTTGCCTGAATAACACAATATGGAGAAATAAAAATATCGGAAAGAAATGAACGGCAGAATTTACAAAACATTTATCAGACCAATAATGACATACGCCGTAAAAACACAGAGGACAAAAAGATTGCTCGAAACAGTGGAGATAAAATCCCTTCGAAAAATCGATAGTAAGACCCTATGGGACGGAGCTAGAAGTACAGAAATAGGACGTAGATGCAAGGTGGAGAACATTAATAACTGGATAAGAAACAGAAGAGTAGAATGGAATGACCACATAAGCCGAATGACAACAAATAGAGGACAGCGACAGACGGTTTCTCAATAGGAAGACGATCAGTGGGAAGACAATGAAAACAATGGAACAACAATTTACTGGAGGCACATTGAAAAAAAGGAGGAGTCCTGTGTATACAAAGAGACGAAGAAGAAGAATTTTTGTCAAAAAAATTTCTTGGCAGAGAAAAAATTCCACCACAAACATTCGCGTGCACACAGCGCAGACTACGTACGTGATCTATAGTCCTCCGGCCCGTGAAACATTTTGAAAATTTCATTTTGGCCCGCGCTTAAAAGTATTTGCCCACCCCTGCTCTATAGACTGAAGTTTAAAAGGTAGAAAAATAGAAAATATTGAAAATAGTCAAGCAACTACCTTTGGACTACTTGGCTTGGATTGACTCGTTCTTCATCAGTACAGGGTGTTTCTAAATAAGTGCGACAAACTTTAAGGGGTAATTCTGCTTGAAACGATAATGACCGTTTGCTTTATAAACATAATATCCCCAAATGCTTCGTTTCTGAGATACGGGATGTTGAATTTTTTCTTACAAACTAACGATTTATTTATTACCCTAAAACCGGTTGAGATATGCAAATGAAATTTGGTAGGTTTTAAGAGATAGTTATTGCGCATTTTTTGAAATACAACTAAGAATTTTATATTCACCATTAAGGGGATCGGTACGTATTTTCGGCTGCAATGCTATTCAAATGAGGATTAATTTTTTTTAATCCTGAGAAAACTAATAAGTATTTTTGAAAAATTTAAACGCAGAATGAAAGATTACGTTCTTATCGAGGGCCGAAAGTCCCTGAAAACTTCTATAGTGTTTATTTTAATAAGTTACAGGGGAGAAAGACTAAGAGAAAATGTAGTGTGATTTTTAATTTCAAATATATCATTCAAAACAAACTTTTTATTTATTCTAAGGGACTTTCGGCCCTCGATAATAATTTAGTCTTTCATTCTGCGTTTAAATTTTTTAAAAATATTTATTAGTTTTTTCAGGATTCGAAAAAAATGGACACCATGTCCGTGGTGATATTTTCCAAATCGAACATTCGCTATCTTTGTCATACAACGCACTGAGTCAAATATAATATGATGACAAGACACTGACAGTTTTAAATATTTGACATGGCATCGGGAATATTTTGAGGTGTTGATTAAATAATATTAATAATGTATTTGATAAATAATTATTTAAGCCGTGAACTTAATAAAAAGGTATTTATTGTTTATTACTATTATGGAAGATCCAAGCAGAGTATACATCAGGATATATTCTGTGATCAAAGTATTTTGTTGTTGAAGATGTTCAAAATTATAAGCGTTCCATAGTAACAATGTATTATAAAAAAAATCACTTAACAGTTTTCCTCTTTTCTCGATTCAGTATTAGTTTTTGTTGTACATATAAATTATTACAATCACTGAATACATAGTTAGTGAAAAAACTATCAGATTTATTAACTGAATTAATAATTTGCAGTTATACAAATAACAGTTATCCAAGAACATTCAAAAACCATCTCTTTAAAGTTAATGATCACATTGTCAAGTAGAATGACATTCTAGTAATGTTTATATATCCATACCAGTGTGAATTTTACTACACGTAATTTGCCGTGTAAAGACAGAAAAAGTAGGGATAGCCTAAAATATTTGCGAATTATGTACCGATGGCCTTAACGCGCATATGACCGATCATATTACCCGTATGCACGCCAATGGTGAATATAAAATTCTTAATTGTATGTCAAAAAATGTGCAATAACTATTTCTTAAAACCTACCAAATTTCATTTGCATATCTCAACCGGTTTTAAAGCGATAAATAAATCGTCAGTTTGTAAGAAAAAAATAAACATCCCGTATCTTGGAAACTAAGCATTTGCGGGCATATGTTTATAAAGCAAACGGTCATTATTTTTTCATGCAGAATTGCCCCTTAAAGTTTGTCGCACTTATTTAGAAACATCCTGTACTGATGAAGAACATGGCTAGTTGTTAAAGTAACTAACTTTTTTATTATCCAACATAAGCGAATGAATGAAAACACAGAATGTTAAGAAAACTTGAGGCTATAGTTGGGTTTTAATTCCAGTATTTTATAAATGCTAGAATATTCCAGAGGGTGTTGCGAACTTTGAGAAAAACACACAGTTTGATTTGTACACCCGGTATACAATGAAAATTTATCTGTTTAGCAACAATAATATTACAGCATTATCGTTAAAGAATAAGGCTATAACATATTAAAAAAAATACTTAAATTGGACAACAGGTTTAGGAGATACGAGACATCAAAAATTACCCGTTTTTTGGGGTGCCCGTTTTCTCTGACGCGCAGTGTAGTTGTTCCTTTAAATATGCTGGTGTGTGTATTATTAATATCTTGTAACACTTTTTTGTTAATCATTAAACACTCTTTCTGCCTTATCACATAGTATAGTGTATTTTTGTGTTCGGCATATGGGTTCATGAATGTGTGGAAGAGAGTTTAATAATTAGATTTTCTGAAGTAGAAAATTTATATACTGTTGCGATCTGCTTCTTATTAATTTTATATTAATTATTCTTTATTTGATTAATTATTTAATTGTTGCAAATCATACATAAAAAAACAATAAAAAAATCTCAGGGTGCCTTTTTATAATCTTAAAAAAATGTCTAAATAATCTTACGTTATACTTATCTTCTCTCGTGGGTTCAGTATCTCTTAGTTGATCCTAATCGGGGTAAAATAGGAAAAAGAAATAAAGCCAAATATAAAATAAAAATACAGAATTGTCTTTTATTTATCAAAATCGATACTCTAAAATCTATCAAATCTAAAACCTGTGGACACAGATGTCCGAATGAAATTTCTAACATTTAAATTTATTCTAGTTAAAAAATATTTATCGGTTTGTTCTCGATGACTTTGGTACAACAAAATAAACAAAACCAAATTATGTATTCGCAAGATTAGCTATACTCCCTATCTACTTTCTGAAATATTGAAATTTTAATTCCTACGCTTTTTAATCAAAATTTTAGTTTCCGAACATAAAAATATCTTTCACATAAGTTGACTGACCTTTTGCTTCAATCACTCTGATGTCTTCTCGTGACCCAAAAACAGCCCTCCCTCGTTGACTATGTTAAAGGCTACTCATCAAAGCCCTCTCCGTTCTCCAGCTTCAAAACTATCAGCATACCAGCACCAATTCTCCAACAAGCCGGGCCTCTTTTGACACGTACTCGATTCAACAAAACTCCAAAAATTCTCTGCTCTCCTTCTCACAATAATACAGAATCAAAGAGGTATTTCGTCTCAATTTGATCTGTCTCTCGTTCCACTTTTCAACACTATTCTCCACTATCAAACAAACCACTGGTACTTGCTAACTATCTATTCACGAAAACGTCGAACTGCTCCTCAGCGATGCCAAAAACATAATGACCTCTTTTTCAAACTCTCTCAATCATTCAAACTACCTTTCCCCTTCCAACTTGCCAAAAATCAGAAACAATCTTTTCCATTCGACAAACAACATTCATTTTCAAAATTATTCCGACCATCCTAATTACTTTCGGGGAAACTCTACAACATTTACTCGTGTTGAACAAAGATATTAAAATTCCAAACTTTCTTTTTAAACCACTTTCCCAGAAAGTGATAATTACATCTACCTGTGGATTCTATAGTTCTCGTAATAAACAATCTATTTTCATTTTAAATCTAAATACATCGTCCTTTTCACTTTAATTATTCACAAAAATCTTTAATGGTTTATCGGAAAGCTCATTAAAAAGAGAAATCCACTTACATCCAAACTAAATTCTAATAAATATTTACAGCTCAATATACAGGGTGTATCAAATTTATGTGCCCGCGTTATTTAAAAAAAAATTTAATTTAATTTTTATTTTGCCTTTGATTGATAAAATTGAAAACACAATAATACATATTCTGTGGTTATACACATACAGTGATGAGAGCGCTAATAACCTAATAATCAGATGGACTTACCCAAGTTTTTTTAACTTTTTTGACCCGTAGAACACGAATTTTTTGGGTAACAGTTGATCCGGATCTCGATAAGATTGTTATAACCAAAGAACTTGAGGAATTACATAACAGCGATTTCTCGCAAATCAAAACATTTTTTTTTTGTATTTTTTGGATCATTCTAAGCAAAAAATGTTGTTACAAGTTTTTTCGTAGGATGCATAGTTTTCGAAATAAACGCGGTTGAACTTGCAAAAAATCGAAAAATTGCAATTTTTGAACCCGAATAACTTTTGATTAAAAAATAAAATATCAATTCTGCTTACCGCATTTGAAAGTTCAAGTCAAATTTTATCGGTTTTTATTATTTGCATTGCTAAAAATTTATTTTTATTAAACAAAGCTATAAACACATCGTGTTTCCCGTGCCTAATACATGCGTTTTAATGCATTCTACGTAGAAATAGCCTCGCTTGCACTTGTATCTACTCTACATACTCGTTCGATTTTAAATGGGAGATTATTGAAAACATCACTCAAGCACTATGTGTTTGTAGCTTCGTTTAACAATAAAAAAAATAAATTTTTAACAATGCAAATAATCAAAACCGATATAATTTGACTTGAACTTTCAAATGCGGTAAGCAGAATTGCTATTTTATTTTTTAATCAAAAGTTATTCGGGTTAAAAATTGCAATTTTTCGATTTTTTGAAAGTTCAACCGCGTTTATCTCGAAAAGTATGCATCCTACGAAAAAGCTTGTAAGAACATTTTTTGCTTATAATGACCAAAAAAATACAAAAAAATGTTTTGATTTGCGAGAAATCGCTATTATGTAATTCCTCAAGTTCTTTGTTTATAACAATCTTATCGACATCCCGATCAACTGTTGCCCAAAAAATTCGTGTGCTACGGGTCAAAATGCATAAAAAAAAGCTTGGATAAGTCCCTTCTATTAAAATATTATGTTTTTCATTGATAATTTACGATATAAAATGCAAATTTGTTTAAATAAACACCAAATTACTGTAAAATCGCATAAAATAACATTTTGAGAAAAAAAGAAAAAGAAGATTTTTTGACCTTAAATATCTTATTTTTACGTCCCGTAGAAGCTATATACCAATTTTTAGACAAATCGGAGATCCAAAATTTTTTGCCTGAGTGATTTAACATGGAATGTACCTTATACATTTTGTGACGTAACGCTGTCGAGATATATTTGTTTTTAGGCTTATTTTTTGTTTCACAATAATAAATATGTTGATTTTCACCCTTTTTCTCCAAAGAATTTTGTTCTTTTTTTACTCACCGTACCGAGTGATACAAAGTACTCAAAAATCGTTACAAATAATGAAAACTCGACTGCGTTGCCTCGAAAAGCTAATAAAATATTTTTGAACTTTTGTTTCACAAGTTTCAGTGACGAGTTCTGATGTCCACCGCAAAATCAATATTTTTTATGTGTGTAAAAATTTGACACCCTTGTCTTATTTTTAAACATTTTTCCTTGAAAATTTTTTGAATTTTACTTAATATAGGTACTTATTTACTTTAGAAAGAAAATAATTGTACCATAGTTTCAAATAAAGTTACAAAAACATGCTTGAAATGTTGATTTCAAACCATACCACCCTAAAAATACTTTTTATTTTATTACACTTCTTCTTTAACTTGCGCTCCTATCGGAGATTAGAATCATTCTGGCAATTGTAGTTTTGTTGGTTACGCGCCTGAATAGTTCAATTGAACTGCATCCAAACCAGTCAGGCAGATTGGGTAGCAACGAGATTTCACGTCTTCCTACACTTCTTCTGTCTTTGATTTTGCCCTGCATCATATTCCTTAAGAGGATCGGTACGTATTGTAGCGTGATTAGTGTAATTACTTCTAATTACAATAAAACTAGCGGTTCGTAATTTATATACGACTTTATTATTTATTTATACAAGTTTACTTTACAAACTTTAGCTTAAGACTAACTCTATTCACAAAAATTATGCCTTATATATCCTAGTCGTTATTCTCGATCATTCCGGGCTAAGCCAGCTCTCCGACTATCGTGTGACCTTCCAACAACCGCGCATCGGTTCCACGTATAGCGTGCTTCGCTCTAGACTTTTCTCGGCTTACGCCTTGCGGCTGGTGACTCATTGTTTTGCTACATTGCTCCCCTCTTAAGATCTGAGCGTCCCGATCAGCAACTCTAGATGAAGGCCCAGGATGGCGGAATCTACACGACTCTCCAGCTTTGCATACACCCTTCAAGAAGAAATAACAGTCTACTGTCTTTGAAGGATCCGACATCTTCGGGTTCATGCAACACACAGTAATTCGTACGCCAGTTTCTCTGAAGACCACTTCAAGCATGCTTCTCACAATCTTCCAATCCAGATTTTCTACTGCATGGCCTATTTTTGGTAAAGCCAAATCTTTGATGTCATAATTACACACGATTTTCTTCAAATTACATAGAGCACGCCATATGTTCTCATAGCTTGGCGTGTCCGTATAAGACTTCCTGGTCACCATATACAGCAAAGATCGAGGACCATCTTCCAATCGCAGTACTCTTCCAATTTTAGGCTGCTGATTTCGTAACTCGTCCAGGCGGCCGAACTTTCTATTGAATACGGACGAGATTCCTTTAGTCATCTCGAGGTCTTGGGCAACACAGTGGGCTAGAGAGACGTTTTCTGGAACACCAAACAGATCTTGCTGAACTTCTGTGGTCACGCCGAATCTAGCACTCTTTCTTTCTGCGTAATTTGACATAAATTCCTTAAAACTTGGCTGTGCGGCATCTTTCATTTCCTGTTGGAGGACTCGGGCTTCTTCTGTTTCATTGGAGCCAGCATATGGTGCAAGACGATTTATGTGAATAACTTTTGGTTTACCGTTTGGCAACTTCTTAATTCTATATATTACGTCATTTATTTTCTTCTTAACTTCATATGGACCTTCCCATTGTCTTTGCAGTTTAGGACATAAGCCTCGACGACGTTGCGGATTATAAAGCCAGACAAGATCACCTACTTCGAAGCTTTCATTCTTGCATCGAGAATCATATTGATCTTTTATTCTGTCACTGGCTATCTGGATGTGTTGTCGGGCAAGTTCATGAATGTTGTTCATTCGTAATTTCAGGCGGTCAACGTAGTCTTCGCCTGCAACATGTTCCTCGGAAGGTCCGCAGCCAAACTCTAGGTCGCAGGGCAACCGAACTTCACGACCCAACATCAGGCAGGTTGGTGTTTGACCTGTAGTTTTATTTACGGCCGAGCGGTAGGCCATCAGGAATAAATGAATGTGTTGGTCCCAATCTCGCTGATGTTCAGATACAACTTTGGACAAGTGTTTACCCATCGTTCGGTTCATCCTCTCGACCATCCCATCTGATTGAGGATGCAGGGGTGTTGTTCTGGTCTTATTGACACCAATCAATTTACAAACGTTTTGGAAAAGAGCTGACTCAAAGTTTCGCCCTTGGTCGGAGTGGATCTCCAAGGGAACACCAAATCGGCTGAAGAATTCTTTAACAAGTACCTCTGCAACGGTAGCAGCTTCTTGATTTGGTAATGCATAGGCCTCGGTCCATTTCGTAAAATAATCCATGGCTACCAGGATGTATTTATTTCCAGCATCAGTTTCTGGAAATGGACCTGCAATGTCGATTGCTACTCTTTCCATAGGACTGCCAACATTGTACTGTCTCATGGGTGCTCTCTTTTTACCAACTGGATCATTACCGGATGCACACAGTTCACATTTCTGGCACCATCTTCTTACATCATCTTTACAGTTCACCCAATAGAACCGTTCTCGAACCTTTTGCAGAGTCTTCGTAATACCAAAGTGTCCACCTGATGTACCGTCATGCAACTGACGCAATACTTCTGACACTTTACTTTTAGGTACAATCAACTGAAGCTTAGATTCTGTACCATCATCGTTCTCAAAGGTTCTGTACAGAAGATCATCTTTTAGTATCAGGCAATTCCATTGGCTCCAGTAGGCCTTGACTTCCGGACTACATGCACTAATGTTTTGCCAACTAGGTCTCTCACCTCGACGCATCCAATCCAATACTCTTTTTATACATGGATCGTCTTCTTGGGCTTCTTGTAACTGTTGTGGCTGCCATTGCTCATTAACGACGGTAGTTCGTCTCACAGGGCAAAGCTGTTCATCTACTTTAAGCCGGTGATTACAACTTTCACTGCATGGCCGTATCGAGGAAGCATCTGTATTTGAACCAACTCTTCCAGCCCTCTTCATGCGTCTCTTCGGCATCGTGTCACGAATCACCCTCCGTACCATTTCCACCAAACGTTCATCTTTTCTCTTATCGCCTTTTTCCACGGTTATTACTCGATTGTTTCGTGAAGCTTGGCTAGCTGCTTCGTGTTCCAAGGCAATAGCAAGTGCTTCATCTAAAACTTTCGGTCTTGCTAGTCGTAAAGCTTTCTGTAGTTCACTATCTTTCAGCCCATTGACAAAGGTATCTACCGCAATTTCTTCTAAAACGCTGTCTGGCACCTCTGGATAAGCCAACCGCACCACACGAGCCACATCTGCTTCAAATTCTTGCAGATTCTCACTTGCTCGTTGACTTCTACTTCGCAGTTGTGCTTTGTATACTTGTTGTAGATGGGCATCTCCATAGCGTTTTTCTAGACGAGTGAACAAGGTCTGGTAACAATTTTCTTGACCTTTGGGAATTGACCTTAATATATCTGCAGCATCACCTCGTAAAGCAGCAGTCAAGGAAACAGCCTTTTCTTGTTCGGTCCAATGATTGGCGGTCGCAATAGCTTCAAACTGTCTAAGATATATGGACCAAGAGGACTTTCCATCAAATGGTGGTAATTTTGAATCTCATATTATGCGACGTTTCGTCTCTCGGTAGTTCATCTTTCACCACAGGATCTAACGCTGCTGCATTAACTGATGGTTGTACTTTTGTATCGGTTATCATGCTCTCTAGTTGTTTGATCTTTTCTTCTACGGTCTCTACACTTTTCTGCATCTTATCGAATGTTCTAGAAACTTCTTCAAATTTCTCGTCGTTCTGTCTACAAACTTCTTCAAGTTTTTCGTTGTTTTGTCTACAGACCTCTTTAAAAGTTTCGTCAATCTTTTGCGAAACACTTTCGAATTTCTCGTCGCTTTTTCTACTAACTTCTTCAAGTTTCTCGTCGCTTCTTCTACTAACTTCTTCAAGTTTCTCGTTGTTCTGTCTAGAAGTTTCATCGATCTTTTGAGAAACACTTTCAAATTTCGATAAGATTACTTGTTCTGCTGACTGGAAGTGGAACGTCTCTGGGTCATCTCCGTTCTTCGTGAGGACATCCTTGAGTCGTGCTTGTAGGACTATCTTGCACCCACTGCTGTCTAATTCGTACTCTTCTAATTGTTCACGGAGCTATTTTATGGTCAGTTCTTGTAGCAACATCTTTGGTCGGCACACACGTACTTTTCAAAATGTCTAAGTCTTTCCGAATACCGAACAATCAACGCACTCCGATTATTCCCGACGAATAAAGTTCAAAAGTCTTTTTTTTCACTTTTCATTTATTTACACTCCACACCGTTAACACCACTGTAGCGGTTATTTACTGTGATTACTTCTAATTACAATAAAACTAGCGGTTCGTAATTTATATACGACTTTATTATTTATTTATACAAGTTTACTTTACAAACTTTAGCTTAAGACTAACTCTATTCACAAAAATTATGCTTTATATATCCTAGTCGTTATTCTCGATCATTCCGGGCTAAGCCAGCTCTCCGACTATCGTGTGACCTTCCAACAACCGCGCATCGGTTCCACGTATAGCGTGCTTCGCTCTAGACTTTTCTCGGCTTACGCCTTGCGGCTGGTGACTCATTGTTTTGCTACAGTATTTTCGGCTGCAATGCTATTCAAATGGGGATTCATTTTTTTCGAATCCTGAGAAAACTATTAAGTATTTTTCAAAAATTTAAACGCAGAATGAAAGATTACGTTATTAGCGAGGGCCGAAAGTCCCTAAGAACTTCTATAATATTTATTTTAATAAGTTACAGGGGTGGAAGACTAAGAGAAAATGTAGTGTGATTTTTAATTTCAAATATCTCATTCGAAAGAAACTTCTTATAAAGGGACTTTCGGCCCTAGATAATAATTTAGTCTTTCATTTTGTGTTTAAATGTTTTAAAAATATTTATTAGTTTTTTCAGGATTCGAAAAAAATGGACACCATGTCCGTGGAAATCGAACATTCGCTATCTTTGTCATACAACGCATTCATTCGAATATAATGTTATGACAAGACTCAAGACAGTGACAAGTAGAGATGTGTCCGACCCGCTATTTTGATATAGCAGTTCATTCTGTTACTGCTTTTTAACGCTTTTACGATGATAATAAAATCAATCAAAGAGTTGTTTATTAAATAGTATTGATAGTGTATTTGAAAAATAATAATTGATTTAAGGCGTACAATTAATAAAAAGTTATTTATTGTTTTTATATTATTTATGGAAAATCCAAGTATTTTAAGTCATTAAAGTTCAAATAAGAGTATTATTTTATAAGAGTTTGTTCCGATAACCGTAAATAGGTATGAGTTTAGCTATAAAGTAAAGTGCCCATGGTGGCATAAAATGTAGTAAATGCTAATGCTTCAAGTACGTACTACATTTTTGAAGATTTTACTACACTTAAAAAGCATTTGCTTTTCTCCGTAGTATTTGCTACTATTTACCAGCCTACATAGAAGAATGTACTACGCTTTTGAAGTATGTGCTTGTTTAGTAGTATTTTGCTTCAGTTTAAGTGAAGTTGGTGGGTGGACGTCTTCGGCGTAGGTATTGTTTTGTTACAATATGGCATCATTTATGAATGTGTGTCATAGAAAAATTTACAAACTAAGAAGATTCTTAATTTTTGGGTTATTCTTTTATCAAATAAAATTTAATAATTGTGAAGAAGATTAACAAATAACACTTGTTCATTTTTATCCTCGCGTAACTCTTTTGTCGCTTCGGATTTGAGTCATTCATTTTTACTCATGTACAATTCTAATAATTTGGTACGTAAAAATGTGAATTCACAAATCACAAGCACATGGAAAACTAATTCCATCGCGAGTGGTGTAATGCAGACACGACTGGCGCTACGCTTTGTAGTAGATACTTCTGGTCAGTAGTAGGTACTTCTGCTGTGTAGTAAGTTCTTCTCAACAAACGCACCTACTTTTATGTAAAAGAAAATGCTACAAAGTGGTGACTATTTGCTGAAGCAATAGCATCTACTACGTTTTATGCATTCCGCCCATTTTCTTGAGTGAATTAATAAATGTTGGCTTCATATTTTAATAAAGATGATTTTAAGATTTTATAATTAAAGGCTTCGCTTTTTAAGGAGAGTTTTAACGCTTTTTTTTCTCGAAGAAAAATAATAAAATGATATTTTCGGCTCCTTTTCCTAAGTGACTTCTCTATTAAGGTTGGCGGTCAATATGGCAAATTTCTCTCTATTCTGGGCTTGATGAATTAAGTCATTTCCTGTTGTGTGGGTCCAATCTCTGATGTTTCGGAGCCAAGATTTTTTCTTTCTTCTTTAACCCCTTTTACCTTCGATCTTGCCATTTAATATTACCTGGAGCTGCTCAAATTCCCAATGGCGCATTATGTGTCCTACATATGACGTCTATCTAATTTTAATAGTATTGACCAGATGAGGACGTGTGTTTATTACTTTCAGTAATTTTTCATTCGTGGTTCTGCTGGCCCAGCTTATTCTTAACATTCGGCGGTTCATCCACATTTCGAATAAATTCAATTTGTTAACGTCATACTGTTTTAATGTTCAGGTCTCGCAACCATATAGTAATAGAGACCACACATTCACACATAACACTTTAGTGTTTTCAATCTTATTGTGACTGATAGCTTGGGGTTACAGAGCATTTTACGCATGTTCATGAAACCAGACCTTGCTATTTCAATGCGTCTTATGATTTCTTTTCAGTGGTCTAGTTGAGTATTTAGCTCTCTGCCCAGGTATATGAAGCTTTGGGAACTCTGAAGAATGACTTTAACAGCCTGTGACTTTCTTCTGATGATATGTTCATCCATATCTTAAGTTGGTCTTCTGTTTCCGTTAATAAACTTTTTTTTCTTTTTCGACTATTTGTATAGTATATAAATAATGGTAACCACTGAATACATAATTAGTGAAAAAATAATCCTATTATTTATACAAGTAAAGGTTATCCAAGAACATTCAAAAACTAAACGAAACCGAAATAACCATCTCTACCTTTCTAATGACAATGTCACTGTCAACCTAATGTTTACATCTGCAGTTTCCATACCAGTGAGAATTTTACTACACGTAATTTGCCGTGTAAAGACAGAAAAAGTAGGGATAGCCATAAAATATTCGTGAATTATGTACCCATAGCCTTAATAGTTCGTATTTTTCACTTCTCATAAAACTTCGTGTTGTTTTACTATGGTCTGTTTTTAAACCAAGAGGAGTAATTCAAATTTACCGCGCCGTAATGCTTATTTGTAATTGGTCCAACCTCGGACAAGTTCACGGTTATTAGACTTTATTAATAAATTATAATATATTAATATAATAATAAATTAGACATTACTTTATAGTAATGTCTAAGAACCGTGGGACAAGTTTACTCCACTGGTATGAAATTTTGACACTAATGACATTTATGAAATGACACTATTGGCATTTCATAGGTTAATTAAGTCACATCGGCGAGTTTTTGTGTTTCTGCATTATTTCTTCAATTTTTAGATTTTTAAAAAACAGTTGTTTTTAGAACTCTTTAGCCACGCACGTATTAGTGTAATACCGGGTGTCCACTTATATTTTCCCCCATTTTAACTGCCTATTACTTCTAAACGGCTTAAGATAGAAATATGCGGTTTTCGCTGAAATGTTTTATTTTAGTAAAAGTTTTGTCTGAATGGATTGAATTTTTTATATCGCTTTCAAATACGAAAATAAAAATGGCGGATTTTTGAAAAAAACGTTGAGTTTTTTTTAATGGAACACCCAGTATATTTTTTTGTGAATAGAAAGAAAAGTCATTCACCTATCCAGCGATATAAAGTTTTTGAAAATCGGTTGTCAAATCACTGAGTAATTAATTTTTAAAATGAGAGGTGCAACGTGGATATCACATACCTACAAATACCATAACGAAGCATAAATATAAATACCATTGTAATAAATAATACCATTTGTAAATACCATAACGAAGCAAATTGATATTATGTTATGTGATTTCCACATTGCATCTCTTATTTTAAAAATTAATTGCTCAGTCATTTGACAACCGATTTTTAAAAATTTTATACCGCTGGATAGGTAAATGACCGTTTTTTTTTTCAAGTTACAAAAAATATACTGGGTGTTTTAATAAAAAAGTCAACAACGTTTTTTTTTAATCCGCCATTTTTTATTTAAAAGCGATATAAAAAATGGTAATTTACCTAAAAACTTGAAAAAACGGTCATTTACCTATCCAGCGCTATAAATTTTTTTAAAATCGGTTGTCAAATGACAGCAATTAATTTTTAAAATGAGAGATGCAATGTGGAAATCACATAACATAATTGAGTTGGCTTTCACCTTTCTCTTTGTGAAGACAGAGAAATCAACTCAACCACCCACATACACGTGGTAGAGTCATATAATGCTGTGAGGTATATCTTTTTCATTTTCACCCATCGCCAGGGTTTAACATAGTACACGCCAATGTAAGACTTTTGGTCGGCGTTTTAAGGGTTTTAACCTATGTATTTTTGGTGGCTTAGCATGTAGAGCTTGCTTATAACACTGATGATGCTCTCTTTAGAGCGAAAACGTTCTGTCTTTTAATGTAGCCCTTTATTGGGGTTTTAATAAATATACCTTTTACACAGAAGTCTTTCTTCAATTTTTTTATAACAATATCAATTTGCTTAGTTATGTTATTTAGGTATGTGATATCTACGTTGCACCTCTCATTTTAAAAATTAATTACTCAGTGATTTGACAACCGATTTTGAAAAACTTTATATCACTTTATAGGTGAATGATCTTTCTGTCGATTTACAAAAAAATATACTGGGTGTTCCATTAAAAAAAAGTCAACAACGTTTTTTTCAAAAATCCGCCATTTTTATTTTCGTATTTAAAAGCGATATAAAAAATTCAATCCATTCATACAAAACTTTTACTAAAATAAAACATTTCAGCGAAAACCGCATATTTCTATCTTGAGCCGTTTAGAAGTTATAAACAGTTAAAATGGGGGAAAATATAAGTGGACACCCGGTATAATATGTATGAATTACCGTCGGTAATTACGGTATATACATATGAATTACCGTCGAAGGCCGATATGATCAACCAAAAAAGAAGATGTATTTGGTGATTTTTCTAGTGACTTTCTTGGTTGTGAATCTATCTTTTTAGTTTACTTACAAACAAATAGTTGTTCAAAAACTTGTGCGTTTGTTTTATAATCTATCCATAATATTTTCAGAATAGGCAGGTAACACCACATTTTGAAACCTTCCAGGTTTTAAATGTTGGATTGTTTCAGTGTCCAGGCCTCAACCCCATACAAAAGGGTGGACAAAATACACTTAAGAGCAAAATAATCGACTCACTCGTTGAATTGTACACGCTAGATGTCTCGAATCTCCTAAACCAGTTGTCCGATTTGAGTTATTTTTTTACTATGTTATAGCCTTATTATTTAAGAAAATCGATGTAATAATATTGTTGCTAGACAGGTAAATGTCATTTTATACTAGGTGTAACAATCATGTGTGTTTTTTTCTTAAGTTCGGAACACCCTGTGGAATATTCTAGCATATAAAAAATATTTAAAGTAAAACTCAATTATAGCCTTAGGCTTTATTAACATTTTCTTTTTTGATTCATTTGCTTATGTTGGATAATAAAAAAGTTAGGTACGTTAACAACTAGCGATGTTTTTCATCAATAAATCCTCATTTTCTGCTTAGTTTAATAAACAAGCCTAAAGTAGGCTATGAGAAATTAACAATTTAATGGATGTCAAATGGTTAACAAAGTGTCTGGTTTGTTGGGAAAAATTGGTAGATTTATTATTTAAAGTTTAAATTAAGTCCTTAGTTTTTTTTTGTTATTTGGTGGAAATGGAACGCGCTACAAGGAATTTGACCCGCGATGAGTGTGTTTAAGCAGTGATCTTACATAGCGAAGGACTAAGCTACCATGCTATCGGCTCCTTATATTGGTAGCAATTTTTTGCTCATGCACGATAATACAAGACTCACGTTCACGAACTGTAACCGAATATTTACAACAGGTAAATCTTCGGACTTTGCATTGGCAATCGCATAGTCCAGATCTTAACTGGATCGAACATTGTGGGACATAATTGGCAGAAGACTACGGCAGCGTTTGCCACCTCCTAGAACCTTAAGGCTGATTCTCACTATCATGCAAGGCAAGTGCTCGGCATGGGCAAGGCATCGGCTCGGCAAGATACATTTTACATAAAATCTTATGAACTGCATGGGATATAATTCACACTATGCGTGCCAGGCACCGGCAAGCGACGGGCTTTGCATGCGACGTTCTTTTTGAAACAATCTTTGCCTAGCATGTGCCGTGAAGGTCACGACAGTGTGAATACCTTACCGGCAAGCAATCTGCAATATTGGTTGTTTAAAATCAGTTATAAAAGACGATAGAGAAAAGAAGTATTTTGTTTTTGAAGAGGTCCCTCAATATGCGCCAATTTTTCTTCTTTTTTTGGCATCCTCTGGATGGGTCTTTGCCTGTCTGGCTATGTCTTTCCATTCGGATTTCTCTTGTGTACTTCTTCTCCATTGTCTTATCTTCATGGTTTTCATGTCGTCTTCCACGTCATCCATCCCTCTCGGTCTGGCCCTTTCTTTTTTTTTCGCCTTCCTATCGGCTTCCATTGTAATATTTTCTTTGTTGTTTATTCATTGTATTTTCTCTGCACATGTTCCAGCCATGACAGTCTTTGACTTTTCACATATTGTACAATATCGTAACCTTCATTAACCTCGTTGTTTCTACTGATTCTCCACTGCTGTCTTTCTCTTGCACCGGGCCATATACTTTTCTCAGTATTTTCCTCTCGAATGTACTGAGTTGGGCTTCATCCCTTTTTGTCATTGCTCAGGTTTCACAACCATACGGGTCTAATCAATGTTCTGTAGATAGTCATTTTGGTTCTTTCGTCTAATAATTTCGGTGGTATCAATCTTTTAATAGCATACCCCTCTGGAAATACGTGCATTAATTTCGATCCTTACGGAATTCTTCCGTTTCTGTGCCCAGATATGTAAAGGCATCCACACGTTCAAGAGTATAGTTGTCTATTGTGATATAATTTTCATTGTCAGGTGTTCTTTTGACGGTCATGTAATTCGTTTTTGCTTCGTTTATTTAAAGCTCCCTTTTTCGTGCTTCAGGATCAATGTTTTTGAACGCTTCAGTTAGTCGTGTTAAAGTGTAGAACTACATCGTCTGCATATGCAGTAATTTGTACTGTCTTGGTGTTTCATTGGTTTTTCAGATGAGTGACTCAAGAACTAGGTTGAATATTATGGTTCAACATGCAGCCATAAGTTGTTAAATTCATCCACTGTCATTCGGTTATATTTAAAAAAAAATTGTCTGATCGTCTAAAAGTTCTGAGTGTATATATATATAATCATATCCCTTCTACCATACAATGGTGTAGGGTTGCAACATTAATCTACCAAATTAACATATCTAGTTTTACATAGGTACTTACAAATATACAAATTACACTTTTACATCTAATTCTACATTTCTAAAATTAATTTCATTAATTCTATAAAAGTATCAGTTATCTATATACAAATTTTTTCCACTCTTTTCTGTCTTGTGCTATCGCTTTGGCATCTGTCCAGTTTGATCTTTTCTTTTACAGAATGGCTCCTATTGCTTTATCCCATGTTTGTCTGGGTCTTCCTCTCTTCCTATTTTTTGATATTTTTGCTTCCCATACTCTTCGAACTGGTCTAGTTTCTTTCATTCGTTGTAGATGTCCCCACCAACATTATTGTCTTTGCTCTATATACTCCAATGTGGATGGTATTTTTAACTCTCTTCTTATGTCTACATTCCGTAGTCGGTCTAATTTAGTGACGCCTTTTACTCTTCTCAGGAACTTCATTTCCATGGCTTGGATCTTGCTTTTTTGTCGGTTTGTTAAGACCCAAGATTCGCTGCCGAAGGTTAGTACTGGTCTATAGATTGATTTGAACACTTTTATTTTTGTTTCTCTTGAAATTTCTTTTCTACTGATAAATTTTTTATTCATTGCATGGTACAGCTTTATTGTTTTGTCTATTCTATTGTTTACTTCAGCATCTTGAGTGCCTGCCTGGTCAATTATTACACCTAGATAAGAGAAAGTTTTCACTTGTTCAATTTGTGTTCCTTCAATTTCTATTCTTAGCTCCTGTCTCTCTTCACCGATCTGTAGTACTTTGGTCTTGCTTTTGTTTATTACCATTTCATTTTCGATGAATACTCGTTCCATATTTCAATGTTGTGTTGTAAATCTTTTTCACTTCTTGCAATTAACACCAAGTCGTCTGCAAACACTCCTTCTGATATTTCTACTCTACGAAGATATCTGTGTCCAACATTTAATTTTCTGCTTTCTATTGTGCATCTTTTAATTATTTGGTCCATAAACAATATAAACAGCTTTGGGCTAAGAGCTCCGCCTTGTCTTAGTCCTCCTGTTACTGTGAAAGTGTTTGATCTATTGTTGTTACTAATCACCGAGTTCACATTCTGACTATATATTTTCTGGATGATTCGTATCATTTTATGTCCTACACCTTTCTCTCTTAGCACTTTCCACACTCTCTGTCTGGGTACTTTGTCGAAGGCCTTTTCTAGGTCTAAGAAGGCTAAGTATATGTTCTTTTTCTCTTGAAGCGCTTTTTCGCCTATTTGTTTTAGCGTGAATATATGATCTTGTATGCTCCTTCCGCTTCTGAAACCACTTTGTGACTCGTCTAGTGTATCTTCCGCGATTATTCTTATTCGTTTATCTATGATTTTCTCTAATATTTTCATGGATACACATAGCAATGTCAATCCTCTGTAGTTATTACATTCTCTTTTGTCACCTTTCTTATGTATGGGAACTATCAATGCGGTTTTCCAGTCCTCTGGTAATATTTCATCTTTCCATACTTTATTCATTATTTCTAGTAGTATTTCAGTACCTTGTTGTCCCATGTTTCTTATTATTTCCACCGTTACTTTGTCAATTCCCGGAGCTTTTCCATATTTTAGCTGTTTTATGGCTTCTTGTAGTTCTTCTAATGTTATTGGTTCTTCTACATTTTCTTCAGGTGTTTCTTCTGGTTCAGTATTGGTTTCTGTATTGTTGTCATGGTTCAATAGTTCTTCAAAGTATTCTTGCCATCTGTTCATTATTTGAGTTGGTTCTCCTAATAAGTTCCAAGTTCGGAGTGTAAGGTTGCAAATTCTCCTTCTTTTGTGCGTTTCTTTAGCATTTTAAGCACCCAACAACGTCTTTTTCTATTTCTGCACTGTTTGTTTCCATTTTCTGTTTTTTCGTCTAATATTAGAGCAATTTTTATTAACGTTCAATTTCAACATTGTTCACTACATAAAGCAACCAACCCGCGGCCAGCCTTTCGCAGTGTGAATTGGCTCCGAAAACCTTGCCCGTGCCTTACCGTTGCACGTCTAATGAAAATCAGGCTTTACAAGAGGTAGAAACAGTAGCTCTAGAGATTTGGAATGATATTGATCAAGACCAAATAGCATACCTCATTTGTAATATAAAAGTACATATCTCTTTTATTATCGAACATAAGCGAATTAATCAAAAAACAAGATGTTAAGAAAGCCTAAGGCTAACTAAAATGTAATCTTAGAATAAATGTTATAAATGTGTATTATCACGGACTTACCTTTTTTTCTATCATTTGTGACGCACTGAAAAATGCTCATGAAAAGAAGCATACAATTGAGTTTTAATTTAAATATTTTAGATATGCTAGAATATTACACAGGGTGTTTCAAACTTTAAGAAAAAACACAGTGTGACTGTTACACCCGGTATAAAATGACCTTTACCTGTCGTTCAACGATAATATTACATCGATTTTCTTAAATAATAAGACTATAACGTACTAAAGAAATCACTCAAATCGGACAACAGGTTTAGGAAATTCGAGACCTCTAACGTGTACAATTCAGCAAGTGAGTAGATTATTTTGCTCTCAAGTGTTTAACATCGAAGCATTCTTATCTGGAGTTTTCTATTCTCATTCTGTTAACAATTTATCATGCAATCTCAGTGCAGCATCTTATTTCTTTTGTCTGATTAGTATCTTCTGTGATCCATATTCCAAGGTATTTGTAGGAGGATATTTGATCAATTTAGTACTAGCTTAACTCTGATGTTTTTGCTTTTGTAAATATAGTAAACTTGGTTTTCTTCAAATTTATTTTTAGTCTATAATCGTGGCAATGTATAGTTGTTGTAGTCCAGGGCGCATCTGTTTTGAGATGGACGTTGAGAGGTGACTCATATTTTTTGCAGAAATTTCTTGGAATTAACTCCTATAATAATAATTGGGATGTCCGGAGCATTGTTTAAATAACCAAATTTTCAAAAAATGAAGGAAAAATTCGATTGTTTTCTTCGTTTTTTGATTATAACCTTCAAAGTATTCACTTTCGAGAAAAGTTGTACGAATATAAAAGTTGCGTAATTAAATTTTCTACAACATAGGATTGGCTACAAATTTTAAAAATTGTCACCCTTGTTGCAAAATAGCAATAATTGCGAAAACCATAAACAAACAAGTATTTGCATTTTACGTTTTTCAACCATTTATGCTACACTTAGGACCTTCATATTTTACCCAGAAAAACTATATAATATAGTAAAACAATACTGTAAATTTCATTAATATCGGTGCAATAGATTTTGCAAAATAAATTTTGCAATCCAGCTTTCGCAAAAAAATTCATTTTTTTCAAAATGTTGCAGGACTGAAAATAAAGCAGATATCAAGTTGTTTTTTTACGTATAGAAGAATACCGTACCTTTCATTTGCAATTTTTAAAATTAAAATCCATTAACTACCACGGCGTCAGGAATTTTTTTAAATAAACATTAATTTTTGGTGCTACGCGCAGGACAGCGGTGTTCGATTCACACAAGTTGATTTCCACCAAAATTTCTTCCAATCTTCATCTAATATATTATTTTCTTACACTATATTTTGTTGTATTTTAATATTTTAATTCCACAAAAATCAAACTAATTTGACTATTGTTTGTGAAATATTGTTTAAACAGTTGCATATGTGTAAAAATAATAAACTTTTATTCTCTAACTTAAAATATATGAACAAAGAAAGTTTTTGCCAAAAAAATGTGTTTCAAATGACAGAGCATGTGTTTTTATTTTGCAATAAACAAGTTTATTTATTTATATCGAAATGTACTAAAAATTAAAATTTGTAAATCATTATCAAAGGTCATTGGAATGCCCAACCAGAGCAAACTATCCGCTGTCCTGCGCGTAGCACCAAAAAAAATGTGTATTTAAAAAATTCCTGACGCCCTATATATAAAAAAAGTTAAACTTGATGTCTGCTTTATATTCAGTCCTGCAAGATTTTGAAAATATTAATTTTTTTTGCGAAAGCTGGATTGCAAAATCTATTCAACCGATCTTAATGAAATTCACAGTATTGTTTTCTTATATCATAAAGTTTTTCTTGGTAAAATATGAAGGTCCTAAGTGTAGCATAAATGGTTGAAAAACGTAAAATGCGAATACTTGTTTTTTATCTTCTTTTTTCGCAATTATTGCTATTTTGCAACACGGGTGACAATTTTTAAAATTTTTAACGAATTCTATATTGTAGGAAATTTAATTGCGCAACTTTTATGTCAGTACAACTTTTCTCAGAAATGAATATGTACTTTCAAAGTTGTAATCAAAAAACGAAGAAAAAAATCGAATTTTTCCTTTATTTTTTGACATTTTGATTATTGAAACAATGTTCCGGAGCTTTTTGAGTGGGAGGATAACTCAAATATTATTATATGAGTTATTTTCAAGCAATTTCTGCAAAAAAATATGAGTCACCTCTCAACTTCCAAATGTACTAATATTTTTACAGATTGTCCTTGTCTATTGAGTGTTGTAATTCCCGCCAGAACACTAGAAGTTCCCACAGTACACTTCTTAATGCATTCTACTACCTTATTGCTAATTCTACACTTTTTAATAATGTCACCGAAAATGTCAAATCTAATTTAAAACTTTACATGATTCTTGCAGCATCGCATAAAAACACAAGAGCAAGTTGAATAAAAAGGGAATGAGTGTCGCTAGTAAGTCGGGGAGCTTAGAACGCTTCGTCTATGGCAGATCCAGCTAACACACTCGCTGCCGCCAGCACTAGCCGCCGCAAGCGTGTGCTGCCAACGCAGCCACGTTCTGAGGCTAAGCGCCTCCGGACTTCATCTCAAGACGACAAGATTCCTACTGACAAAAGTGCCCACAGTTCTACCAGAATTTCACATAAGGTAAGTAAATGCATCTTAAACAGTATATGGATAAACAGAACTCAAATGTTTATGGTAGGGGAGCAAAGTATGCTAAATGTGCAGTCACTCGAGCGCTTTGGGGACCTATTGGGTTGTGAAGAGTAGGTCCTAAAACCAAAAAAAGTGAAGTAAAATTTTTCATTTTAGTGGGCGCTTGCCATTGTTTACTTAATTTAATTTTCCATTTCCAACAATGGTTTTTTCCGATTATAGCGCCATCTATCCATAGTTCGAAAAAATGTTTCGAATAAAAGTTTCTTATTTTTACTCAAAGAATCCAAATCTAGAATAAAAATGTGTGGCTCTCATTTAAGATTTTAAAGTAACCCCCCACCCCAACTCCGTGGGGGTCGTGTTTGGTACCATTCGATAGATTTTTCAAAAATATTGATTAAGTGTATTTTGCAGTTTTTCGATCTAATGTTTATTTTGCGAAATATAGCGGGATTTGTATTTAAAATTTTGAATTACCCCCCACCCCTCTCCGTGGGGTGTCATGTTTGGTGTCATTCGATAGATTTTTGAAAAATATTGAACACGTATTTTTTAGTTTTTCGATCTAACGTTCATTTCGCGAATTATTCGCTTTTTTTTTGTGAAAATTTTTAACTCACCCATTTCCTTATGCCCCGCTCAAATCGTCAGATTTTTTAAATATACATTTTTTTGCATGTACTTAATTTACCTTATCTTAATCTGACAATTTGGAGTATTTTTAAGGATAGATTTTTTTTTGGGTCTCCCTTAACGAACTCCCCTGTGTTAAGAGCCAATATATGGTAGAGGTACATCTGCAGGGCACCAGGTTTCTCCCCATATGATAATCTGACGCGCTCGAGTAACTGCAAAAATCCCCGCTTGGGCTCCCCTACCATTATTATTATTTATAATTTGCAAACATTATTGAACATAAAACATATTATGTTCAAGAGGCAGTTTATGTTCAGTTTCAAGCATTTTTCATAGCGTTCACGAAGGTTCTCGATCATGTATGTAAACGAATCAGACAGCAATCATAAAGACCAATGGTATATAACACGTCAAGGCCAATTGAAATACAACGAGGTGTCAGACAAGGATGTGTGCTATCACCCATACTGATAACGTCGATAACGTTTACTCGTGAGGTAATATTTGCGAACGCTCTAACGCACTCTTCAGAAGGAATCAGGATAAACGGTCAAGGAGTAAATAACATCCGCTATGCAGATGACACGGTATTAATGACTGATTCGGACCATAGTCTGCAGATACTGTTAAATAAGGTTACTGAGAATTGTGAAACAATGGGGATGAAGATCAATACTGCGAAAACCAGTTATGAAAATATCAAGGAACCAAAATTTACCCCTTCCAATATATGTGTACCACCAACAGCTTGAATACGTAAACCAATACAAATATCTTGGTTGCTGGTTCAACAATCAACGATTATAAACAAGAAGTAAGAGCGAGAATAGTGGTAGCCCGACAAGGGTTTATCAAAATGAAAAGTTTATTTTGTAACAGTAGCATTAATATCAGCCTTAGATGTCGTTTTCTGCATTGCTATGTGTGGTCAATACTTTTATATGGAACGGAGGCCTGAACACTCAACCTAACACTGATGAACAAGTTACAAGCTTTTGAACTCTGGCTTTATAGAAGAATCTGGAAAATATCTTTGACAACCCATACCACCAACTAAAATGTTCTGAGGAAAATAGTTACATATAGGGAACTGCTAAAAATCATTAAAGTCTACCTGTGACCAATGAACTGTCAACACGGATGAAATGGCCTCGTCCCATTCAAATAGTGAAGCGAGATTGCGGCCAACATACAAGTGAGAGGTCCTAGAGAAGACAGAGCATGCCAGGGAAAATTTGCTACAACTACCACCAGAGTTGCCAGATGTGATTTTATAAATCCCCCACTTAGAAACTGAAATTCTCTCAAATTAAGCTCAAATCCTCCAAATTAAAATGTTTTCCGCATTTTAATAAATTAGTAGTCAAATGTAGAGAACAGTAAACCAAAATTATACTACTTATCAACAGAGGGCCCTGGAAATAATTCATAGGTCCTATCGTCTTCGATTATATGAGAGTATAATATACAGTTCTATGTACAGTTTGTATAATATAGAGAGTATAATATACTATGTACATACATTCGCAAATTTAATTTCCCATGACCCCTTAAAAAGGATTAAAGGATATCCAATTTATGAGGATATCAAAAACCCAAAATAATGATGAAAGCCTGACAATTAAAGGTAAAACTTTAGAACAAGTTGAAAACTACAACTATCTTGGCACAATAATTAATCACACAAACGAGTACTCCAAAGAAATCAAAGTTCGAATAGAGAAAGCAAGAACAAACTTCAATAAAATGAGAAAGGTACTTTGTGCAAGAGAACTGAAATTAGACTTGAGAGTTAGGTTGGCAAGGCCTTATATTTTCTCGACCCTGCTTTACGGGATAGAAGCATGGATACTTAACGCGTCGACTACTAAAAAGTTGGAAGCATTTGTACTGTGGGTGTATAGAAGATATCCTAAAGATATCATGGACCGAGCATATAACAAACAACGAAGTCATGAGAAGAGTCAACAAAAGACTGGAAATATTGGAAACCATCAAGACACGAAAGCTGCAATACCTGGGGCATGTTATGCGTAATGAGAGATACAACATACTTCAATTGATTATACAGGGGAAAATCCAGGGCAAGAGAAGTGTAGGAATGAGAAGAATCTCATGGTTGCGTAACTTGAGGGAATGGTACGGATGCACATCAACCAAACTATTCAGAGCAGCAGCATCTAAGATTAGAATAGCCATGATGATTGGCAACCTCCGTCGCGAAGATGGCACGTGAAGAAGAAGATGACACCTTAAAATCTTCCATAACTCCCCCCCCCCCCCCAAAAATCCCCCAACCAGTTTTGCTTAGAAAAATTCCCATAGACGCTTTTAAATTACTCCAAAATTGTAGGAAAATACCCCAATCTGGCAACCTTGACTACCACTATCAATTTGTTTGCTTACGAAAGATGGCGATTATCTTCCCTCTTGCCCTGGCTATTGCTCTCTCATCCTGGCCACATTCAATTCGCTTCATGCCCATTCCATCCGTGTTGACAGTTCATTGCCTGTGACACATAATGAGAAACGAAAAGTACCTCCCTGCGCAACTGATCATCCAGGGTAAGATTGAAGGAAAACGGGGTCCCGGTAGGCGCCATATTTCATGGCTTAGAAATATCAGAGACTGGACCGGCCTTGATTCAACATCTTTGTTTAGAGCCGCATTGGACAGACAGATTTGCCAGTGTAGTCGCTAACCTCCACTAAAAAAGAAAGCACCACAAGAAGATGTAAACCAAGGCTGTTGAATGGCACGAAAAATCTTGAATTTTAGTCTGGTATTCCGGGGTGTCCGACGGTGGATTGGTATGAACAACAGCTTCCTTCAGCGTTCCTCATATGCACGCATCAGGTCTTGTTATGTCTGGTAAGTGCAATGGGTATGGAAAATCATTGTCACGCGAAATAAAATGATTGCGCAGCATTCGAAGAAACTCCCTGGCCGTGTGACAAGTTGCCCCGTCCTGCTGAAACCATTATTGATTAAGTGGTAGGTTCATGGCACGAAGGATCCAGGCTGAAGATCATGTAGAAATGGCGTGATAATCTGTTCTCTGTAGCACTCCTGATGAACAGTTAACGGCGTTCCATCGTTTGTTTCAATGAAATACGGACCCAATATGTCATCTGCGGATACATTACACCAAATGGTAACACGGTTACTGTGAATGGGGTAGTCCATGATTACACCGGGTCATTCGAATCCAAGAAACCGTGTTGTCTGTTTGTTAATGAATGAATATGGCTTTAGTCGGAAAACCAAATTGTGTAGAGTGTGGATTGTTTGTACCGGGTGTCCCAATAAGAATGGCTCTCGGCCATATCTCAGGAACCGTTTATACTACAGCTTTGGGAAAAAAATTTTATAACAAAAGTTGCCTCGAGAAAAGCCCGGAAATTATTTTCATAATTGTAAGTCCTCCGCTAGAGGGCGTAATTGAATATCAAAAATTAAAAAATCGAAATATTACAAAATTTGCCTAATGAAAGGGCACTGGAAATCCGATCATCGTATTCTCCATAAAATTCTGCGCATGTTTCATTTCACGTGTTTAAGTCTACCTGTGCAAATAAGAGGTGGGGGTGAGTGGGAACCTTGTTATGAAAAAATCGCTGGAAGTCCGATTCTGCTTAATCGATTTTTGCAAACTTGGTCTTGTTGAAAACAGCTCTTTTTCGTCAATGTAATAGTTATAATTTGGAAACAGCCTATTACGTAATATGCCGGCTAGGAGGCCCTATTTTTGTTTTTTTAGAAATCTAGTTTTCTTTGGAAAATATTAAATACAAGTATGTATTTTTTCCCTGTATTACAAAATAAGATCAAATTAGCAACAGAATACCGAAAACCGCATGTCGATACCTTTTTTCTATCTCGAGATATCTTAAGAAACGTGTAAATTTTAAACATAACTGTTGCTGTCATATAAGTGGAAATATATAGAAGCAAGTAGTGTGCTATGGAAAAAAAAACAAAAAAACATTGTCCAGATGTCACCGTATATAATGAATCAAAACAACAATAAAACAAATAACACTATAAAATATAACAAAAAAAGAGTGTGTGTACTTTGTAAGCGCATAAGAAGTTATACTTCTATTATTATGATTTTAACGGAATAAATATATTTTAAACAGTTTAATTTTATTTTTATTTGAATATTGCAGTAATCTTAATACTTAACATAATACCAATACTTAAAAATAGCGTTAATATGTAAATTTTTATGATTTGTTGCCTCCGCGCATTTGCTTTTCTCTCGATGAATCATAGAAAATCTAAAAACGTCAGATTTTCTACACAAATTTTTAATTTTTATTTCATTATATTTTAATACTAATTATCCTATTCTCAACTAAGATAAATACATAACTGTTATTGTCACCGGTAAACTAATTTAAGGAAGTCAAAATGGAAACAAGTAGTGTGCTATGGGAAAAAATAGAACGATTAGAAGTATTAACTTCAAAAAGTCATCATGTGTCAAATTATGTGTCAAATCAGTAAAACATAATTTTTTTAACATTTCAACATTTAACATTTTCTACGATTCTACGTATTAACGTTATTTTTAATTTTTGATATTATTTTAAGTATTAAAATTAGTTTAATATTTAAATAAAAATACAATTAAACAGTTTAAAATATATTTATTCATCTATTATAATCTATATACATCTAATCTATATACACCTATTTATAATAGATGTATAATTTTTTTTTGTATAAAGTACACACACTTTTTTTTTGGTTATATTTTATAGTGTTATTTGTCTTATTTTGTTTTGATTTATTATATGCGGTGACATCTGGAAAATGTTTCTTTGTTTTTTTTTTTCAAAGCACACTACTTACTTCTATATATTTCCACTTATATTATGACAGCAACAGTTATGTTTAAAATTTACACGTTTCTTAAGATATCTCGAGATATAAAAAAGGTATCGACATGAGATTTTCGGTATTCTGTTGCTAATTTGGTCTAATTTTGTAATACAGGAAAGAAAATACATACGTGTATTTAATATTTTCCAAGGAAAGCTAGATTTATAAAAAAAAATAGCGCCTCCTAGCCGACATATTACATAATAGGCTGTTTCCAAATTATAACTATTACATTAACGAAAAAGAGCTGTTTTCAACAAGACTAAGTTTGCAAAAATCGATTAAGCAGAACCGGACTTACAGCGATTTTTTCATAACAAGGTTCCCACTCACCCCCACCTCTTATTTGCACAGGTAGACTTAAACTTGTGAAATGAAATATGCGCAGAATTTTATGAAGAATACGATGATCGGATTTCCAGTACCCTTTCATTAGGCAAATTTGTAAAATTTCGATTTTTTAATTTTTGATATTCAATTACGCCCTCTAGCGGTAGACTTACAATTATGAAAATAATTTCCAGGCTTTTCTCGAGGCAACTTTTGTTATCAATTTTTTTTCCCAAAGTTGTACTATAAACGGTTCCTGAGATATGGCCGAGAGCCATTCTTATTGGGACACCCGGTACATTATCTTTACTGTCTGATTTCTTTAAGTCTTGATGAATCTTTCCATCGTACTACCTAAAATGTTTATTGTTGCATGCATGTTACATTATACCAAATTCTATTTTTTTTTTTAATCAAAGATTTATGTTAGTTTAGTTTTGATATTAATTTCAACAAAATAAAAGTCGTCTCATTCACAGTGTGTTTTATAAGTACATTTCCTAATTACTTATTGTCTATGTTTAGTCTTAGATAACGAGATAATAGGTCTTACTGTATTAGCTGGTTTAAATATTATTGCAATGTTTGTTTCCTGTTATATTTTCTAACAAACCTGTTAATACTCCATTGAAATAAGCAAAATTTACTGTGTTCGGGACATCGCAATAGCCAGTCATTTGACGAGTTTTTCCGTTGGTTGTTTTGGCTGGCCAGAATTTACTATACAACAGAGCTGCGGTACTGATTACCGACAGTACTTAAAAAATGTACTTAAGTACTGCACTCTAAGTACTCCAAAAAATACGTGTACTGGTACTTGAATTTTTAAGTACATATTTTGACAAATACTTGTACTTAGTACTTAAATTTATTTTAAGTATATTGTTACTTGCAATTAAAAAAATAAAACATACTTAAATCTCTAAAAGTACTTAAGTACTCGAAATGTAAATACTCAAAATGTACTTGAACCCTTCACGAAAAGTTCTCTACTATTACGGATTGCTGCAAATATTCATCAATGTTTTCGATTTAGTGTGGTGTGGTAAATAATGATGTTTTGACAAGTATTTTCTTGATTTATTCCCGTATCCGACAAATAAATTTTGTTATAATAAATTATTCCCATTATTCTGAGTATCTTCATTTATTTTTGTTTTGACAAAATTATTGTAATTGATTTATTTTTTCGTGTTTTAAACATACTCCATTTCATACAAGAGGACTGCAAATATATAATATTTAAGTGTTCTAACCTTAATTTCAATGAATTGTTATGTATGAGTTTTTTCACTTTTACACAAATACTTAGAACAAATGTGTCAATACTTGTACTTGCACTTGATATTTAATCACCAAATATTTTAAATGTCTGTACTTAAGTACACAAATCGGTTACTTAATACTTAGTACTTAAATTTACTGTTTTCAAGTACTACTTAACCGAAATACTGTACTTATTTATTCTTGGTACTGGTACTTATGGTACCCCGTCAAAATAGCCCCGTCAAAAAAGCTCTGACAAAATAGCCCCGACGTAATATCCCGCACACAAAGCAGCTTCGACAAAATAGCCTGCAGACAAAATAGCCGCGGAATAATAGCCCGCCGACAAAATAGCCCCGACAAAATAGCCCCGAAAAAAAAAAAAGCTCCCTTCAGAATTCATCATGAAATAATTCCTTAAAAATACATTTTTTCGGAAATGGTAATTATCCTCTATTCAGATGTTTATCTTAACCACATTAAATAAAAATTGTCTTTTCAGAGAACTCGAGTCCTGTCTTTCCTGCCTCTTGGAAGTTTGAACATTTACGTTAAGCGAAAATCAATGTTAATTTATGATATAAACATTTTATTCTGTTTTCGGGCAACAGTAAAATGCATTTTAAATTAAATAAATTAAATACATTCTTCCTTTTTGTCAAATAATTTAAATTAAAAAAAAGTTTTGGACACCTTGTATAAATAATTATGTAATTTTTTATAAGAGGCTGTTTTAGCCGGGGCTGTTTTGACCGGGGCTATTTTGACCGGGGCTATTTTGTGTGCGATCTATTTTGTCGGGGCTATTTTGTTTGCGGGCTATTTTGTCGAGGCTATTTTGTGTTCGGGCTATTTTGACGGGGCTGTTTTGACGGGGCTATTTTGACCGGGCTATTTTGACGGGTCACGGGTACTTATACTTAGTTCCACTTTGAATAAGAACTGGTACTTAAGACTTCAGTACTTTTTGTCGGTACTTACAACAGCTCTGCTATACAGCCAAGCATACGTGCTCATAGCCGATACTTAATAAAAATATTCGCATGCAGTTTATTAACAAACGAAAAATGCATCAATTAACTCTTTGAGGAGCAAAAATATCCATGTAAAAAATACCCTAGTGGTGCACAAATATTTTTTTTCAGAAATTTATAAAAATATACACAAAAAGGTGTTAACTATCTACTATTGTAGTTATCTATATACAGTTTTTACACAAATTTGAAGAAAAATAGTTATTTTCCTAACAAGTGCAGAAAGTCATACTTTTCCGCACGCGACTGCAGTTTGCCGAACGACGCGAAGCGGGAGTTCGGCAAGCAGTCGAGTGCGGAAAAGAGACTTTCTGCAAGCGTTAGGAACAATATTTTTTCTACGAGTCTTTAAAAAATGACCAAATCTTAATTAATTAATTTAATTAATATGAAAATACATACACAAATTAATTCTTTGACAAGGTTGTCAAAACCAAACTTTCAGCATAATTGGTTAGCATGACGACGACCTTGGTTTCCATGACGACGATTCAAAACCACTGTTACTGTCTACTGTACTAAGTTGACTTTCGAATATTATGTCAACATTATTTTTTCTTCAAACGTCAAATAATGATGACATTACTTATCTAACTTGATCCTGTCAAAGTTTGATGAAAAATGTTGTCATGGCAACAATATGAAACATGTCACAAAGCAACAATACAAATGTCATTAACAACAATTAAACATCATTTTTATTTATAGTAATATTAAAAGTACAATTAGTTAATGAGGCATTTTCAAAATTGAAACCGTGCAAAAATGTTCCCGACTCTTGATACGCATTGGTAATTGTTGATGATACTGATGGTCGAGCACAACTTTCAGCAATCATTCCCGATGTTGGCGAATCATGACTTAATTATTTTAATTTCTAACATCTAGACGACTTTGATAGTTGTCACAGTTAATTTCGAGTAAAAATAGCGTATGAATTGTACTATTTATGGTTGAAAATTGCTACGTTTGAAGAAAAAATAGTATACTTTATTCGGCAAAGAAGCGACTTTTCTTGACGCGCCCGATATTACGCGCCGAACGAAGTGAGGCGCGTAATATCGGGCGCGTCAAGAAAAGTCATGCTTCTCCGCCTCATAAAGTAATATACTATTATTTCATCGAATTCTCGCGTTAATTTCATTAAAACATGAACACAATAAGATATATTTGAAATAAATTAGTAAATAGTATCTAAATATTAGTTTATTGCATGTATTATAATTACTTTAAGACCATAATAACATATCTAAATTAACACGCGTGCGGAAAAGTAAAACACGTACGGGAAAGTAACACGCGTGCAGAAAAGTAAAACTTTCTAAACTAAAACGCGTGCGCGAAAGTAGTCATTTTTGCATGCTCGTAGAAAAAATTATTTCTGGAACGATTAGATCAAAAAGTTCTTTTTCATTTTTGGTAGAGCAAAAGTGGAGCACAAATATTTTTATTCAGAAATTGATTAAAACACACACACAAAAAGGTGTTAGTTATCTACTATTAGAGTTATCTGTATAACATTTTTACTCAGATTTGAAGGAAAAAATTATTTCTGGGACGATTAGATCAAAAAGTTCTTTTTCATTTTTTGTAGGCTTAAATTTTCAAGTTTCCTATCCACGCGGTCAGGGTAATGTTTATTTCGGCCTTATTTTCAATCCCCACCCACAATCCATCATCTTTTTTAAAATTGTATAATGAAACTTTTTGTTAACTTTGAATTTACTTACAGTCGGAAAAATGAAAGATTACCCATGAACGATCACATCAATCACTTATTTTGTATTTGCTCTCTTTTTCTATTAAATAACAAAGGTTTGTTATAGAAAAAGACAGCAAATACAAAATAAGTGATTGATGTGATCCTTCATGGGTAATCTTTCATTTTTCCGACTGGAAAGTTTTGTTTTGCAGAAGGGAACCAAGCCACAAAAGTGGATTTTTTTTAAAGCTGTTTTCTTGAATTCACGGGACTCCAGATTTTGAAATCGAACAAATTATACATCATCATTCTCTTAGCCTTATCCCTATGCGGGGTCGGCTTCCCTAATTGCATTTCTCCACACAATTCTATCTTGGGTCATATTAATGTTAATCCCCTTTACCAACATGTCCTGCCTTATCGTCTCCCCCCAGGTCTTCTTTGCTCTTCCTCTCCTACTCCTTCCAGGAATCTGCACTTCAGCTATTCTTCGTATTGGGTGATTAACGTCTCGACGTTGAACATGACCAAACCATCTTAACCTATGCTCTCTCATTTTGGCATCAATTGGTGCCACACCTAGACTTCCCCTAATATACTCATTTCTAATTTTATCCTTATTTGTCACTCCACTCATCCATCTAAGCATTCTCATTTCCGCCACATGCATTCGTTGTTGCTCTTTATTTTTCACTGCCCAACATTCAGTTCCGTGCATCATAGCCGGTCTTATGGCTTTTTTATAGAATTTTCCCTTCAGCTTCATTGGAATTTTTCTGTCACACAACACACCACTCGCTTCTCTCCACTTCATCCATCCAGCCCTAATTCTACTGCATGCATCACCATCTATTTCTCCATTACTCTGTAATACTGATCCTAGGTACTTAAAAATATTGCTTTTCACAATCATTTCACCATCCAAAGATACCATTTTATTTGTAGTAACTCCATCTTTAAATGAACATTCCAAATACTCTGTTTTTGTCCTACTAAGTTTTAAACCTTTTTCCTCCAGAGCTTGTCTCCACTGTTCCAGTTTTTGTTCTAGGTCTCTTTCACTATTTCCTATTAACACTACATCATCAGCATACATTAGGCACCATGGAATACTACCCTGTAGTTTCGCTGTTATCTGGTCCAAAACTAATGAGAATAAATAAGGACTAAGCACCGAGCCTTGGTGCAATCCTACTTTCACCTGAAATTTATCAGTCTCTCCCACACCTGTTCTAACACTAGTCGTTACTCCCTCATACATATCTCTCACAATCTTTACATATTCGCCAGGGACTCCTTTCTTATTGAGTGCCCACCACAGAATCTCTCGAGGAACTCTATCATATGCTTTCTCAATATCAATGAATACCATATGAGCGTTGGTCTCTTTATTCCTGTATTTTTCCATCAGTTGCCTTACAATGAAAATTGCATCTGTTATTGATCGGCCCTGCATAAAGCCAAATTGATTATCGGATATTTCGGTTTCTTCACGTATCCGTCTATCAATTACTCTCTCCCATATTTTCATGGTGTGGCTAAGTAGTTTTATAGCCCTGTAGTTTGTGCATTGTTGTATGTCTCCCTTGTTTTTGTAGACAGGTACTAATATACTGCTTCTCCATTCGTCTGGCATTTGTCCAACTTCCATAATTCTATTAAATAGACCTGCTAGCCAAGTTATTCCTGTCTCTCCCAATGCTCTCCATACTTCCCCAGGAATATCGTCTGGTCCGACTGCTTTTCCTTTCTTTATTTTTTGAAGCGCTTGAGCCACTTCCTCGTTTGTTATTCTGGTAACCATTACTGTTATTGTCTCCGTTAACTCCACAGGCTGTCTGTCAAATTCTTCATTTAATAAACTGTCAAAATACTTTCTCCATCTCTTTTTGACATCCTTTTCGTGAATTAGTATTTTATTATTTTCATCTCGGATACATCTAATCTAATTAAAATCTCTTGCTTTCTTTGCTCTCTGTTTGGCTATTTTATATATCTTTGCTTCGCCTTCCCTGGTATCAAGTTGATCGTATAGGTTTAAATACGCTTCTGCTTTAGCTTTTGCTACTGATACTTTCGCTTCCTTTTTGGCGACCATATAGTTTTGAAGATCTATGTCCGATCTGGTTTCTTGCCACTTTTTATATAATTTTCCCTTCTCTTTTATTTTTCCTTGTACTTCATTTGACCACCACCAAGTCTCTTTATCCTCAAACTTCTTTCCTGACGTTTTCCCAAGTATTTCAATAGCCGTCTCTCTAATAATATTGGCCATTTTTCTCCAAATTGTGTTAGGGCTTCCTTTCATGTTCCAACATATTTTTTCTACTATTCTTTCCCTGAATAGACCTTCCTTCTGAACAAATTATACATATAGCCCAGTAATTTCATATTAATATTTAACTGTTTTCTTGAATCAAACAGTAAGTGTTAAATCAAATCTAATGCATATATTGACGATTTTAATGTTAAACCATGAATATTTTTAACCTTCCGTGACTAAGATTGGGTCTGTGAGACGTACCAGTTAGAGTTTTTACGATAACATATATCCAAATCGTTCGTTATGAATCTTCGCCGCCATCAGTAGCTGCCTGATTTAGATGCCTCTTTTTAGTGTTGAAGTTTGAGTCTTCAGTGTCAACTAATTATGCAATTATCGGCAAATCTTGTCTCAGAGACCCATGTTGGACCCATGATCTACTCGATGAAAAAAATATTTAGATTAACGAAAGACCGTGCAAACAAGTGCTGATAATTTAGTAACCCAATAGACCGTGATAGTCGTGACGTCAAAACGTCAAAAAAAGTTTTCCAAACACGTTGTGTCTAGGTACACGCTAAAATGTACGCAAATAAAAAAGTTAAACTTCATCAAGCTAGTGACTATTTAGCGTGGGCAGTGACTGTATATTTTGATACACGCTATTTTAATATGTTTAGTGTTTGTTTGATAGAAAAATATTTGTTATGACGTTTAATTCTACCTAACTTTTTTATTTGCGTACACGGTAGCGTATACCCTAGACACAACGTGTTTGGAAAAATTTTGACGTTTTGACGTCACACTATCATGGTCCATTGCCAGGAGTAAAATTTGAACCTAGGTTCACATATGGCAATGGAACAGCAATGGAAATATTGAGGTTGTTTTTGACAAATCAGATGTTATGTAATTGTTTTATTTTCTTTGGTACTTTGCTAATGTTAAAGAGGTTTAATAATTTAAAAATAGGTATCATTTATGTTTAATTTTACTCCTTCAGGAAGTAAACACAATCCTACGCTTGAAAGTGTACCAAAGGAAACATTTTTTTTTTATGTCGGTCTCTGAGACCCGATGTTAGCTTTAATGTTCAGAAAACCTTTGTTAGTTGCGGAAGGTTAATAGAGAATTATAAATTTTATCGTAAAGTTTCTGGCTAATATCTCAGTTTTAACAAAGTGTGGTTTGGATCCCTTCTGCAGAATCCCGTTCAAATGTGAAGTCCCAGATCTAAACAAAAATCTGAAAATTCTCGTGGAACCACTTTCTGGTAACATCCTTAATCACTGCCTTTTACATTTTATAAGGCAAGGAGACTACTAATAAAGGAGACGAAAGGGACTCTACAATATACAGTCACATTCCGAAAGTTAATTAATTTAACATTTTACTCATATTTTGAGTACACGGAATCAACTTGTTGATTCGTTGGAATTTTTCCTAGGCAAATGGACGGATAATTTTTTTGGTGCACATTAAAAGTAAAAGAAGTCTAAATAACTTTTTAATGGAAAGCCAAAATTCGACTAAATCGCATTTTTTGTATATGTTACAGTTCAAGTTGATTATCCAGTTGGAGTTGACTCCAACTAGTTAGAGTCGACTCTAACGGCTGGTTTCAGTAAAAGTTGATTATAAATATAAAATGAAGATTTATATTCAACATTTACATACTAGTAAAAGTAGACTCCAACTAAGAAAAATAATACTCTTCCCAATGCCATTTAGTAAAAGTTGATTCTGATTCACACAAACAGCCGATTCTAGAAATTAAATGTTACTGAATATGTTCAAATTAGTCTAGGCTGTATCGTCGCCCCCGTTAGGTAAATTATTCCAGTTCGATTTTTTTTGCACAAACTTACTAAAAAAGAGGCCCTCTTCGACCAAATAACGAATCCACAGGGTGTCAGATGGTACTGTGGTCGAAAAATTGTTTAAACAATTTTTTTAAACAAACTCACAAAAAAAATTAGGAAAATTTTCTTTACATCATTTGGGTCATTCGGAGCAAAAGAGGTCTTTTGTGATTTTTCTGTAAAATTTTGTTGTTCTCGAGTTATACGCGATTTAAAATTTGCAAAATACGAAAATGACCATTTTCAAGGCTTAATAGCTCAGTTAAAAATTATTATTATGAAAGTCCGAAAGTCATCAAATAAAATTTTAACGACCCCCCTACAAGATACTGAAGAAATTTTTGTTATTATTTTATTACTAAGCGGTTATTTTTAATTATTAACAATGAGCGCTAGGAGCGTATTGACGCAGCTATCAATGTGAGTGCGAGTGAGATGCACCATTGCACCATTTTGGCAATGAATTGTATCACCCGAATGTCATTCTCTAGGGGTGAGCAAGTCTCTCAAGCTGGGTTAAATCACTATGCTTGCTTGCTTACCATTTTGACATTTAAAAATTCAAACTTCTGTCAAACCACAAAACTGTCAAAACTTTTTTTGTAATTTATAGCTCACATGTCATCACCATGACAAGTCGAAAGATCTTCTTGTGGTGCTTTCTCCTTTAGTGAAGGTTAGCGACTACACTGGCAAATCTGTCTCTGTCCAATGCGGCTCTAAACAAAGATGTTGAATCAAGGCCGGTCCAGTTTCTGATATTTCTAAACCATGAAATCTGGCGCCTACCGGGACCCCGCTTTCCTTCACTCTTACCCTGGATGATCAGTTGCGTGAGGCGGTACTTTTCGTTTCTCATTATGTGTCCCAGGTAGCTAACTTTTCTGACTTTAATGATTTTTAGCAGTTCCCTATCTGTACCTATTCTCCTCAGAACATATTCGTTGGTGGTGTGGGTTGTCCAAGGTATTTTCAAGTCTCTTCTATAAAGCCAGAGTTCAAAGGCGTCCAACTTGTTCATCAGTGTTGTGTTGTGTCCAGGCCTCCGTTCCATACAAAAGTATTGACCACACATAGCAATGCACAAAATGACATCTAAGGCTGATATTAATGCTACTGTTACAAAATAAGCTTTTCATTTTGATAAACCCCTGTCGGGCTACCTCTATTCTCGCTCTTGACTTCTTGTTTTTGATCAAGTTGATTTTTGAACCAGCAACCAAGATATTTGTACTGGCTTACGTATTCAAGCTGTTGGTGTTTCACATATTTATTGGAAGAGGTAAATTTTTGTTCCTTGATATTCTTATAACTTTGGTTTTCGCAGTATTGATCTTCATCCCCATTTTTTCACAACTCTCAGTAACCCTATCCAACAGTATCTGCAGACTATGGTCCGAATCAGTCATTAATACTGTGTCATCTGCATAGCGGATGTTATTTACTCTCTGACCGTTTATCCTGATTCCTTCTGAAGGGTGCGATAAAGAGTTCGCAAATATTACCTCAGAGTAGACGTTAAAAGTATGGGTGATAGCACACAACCCTGTCTAACACCTCGTATTTCAATTGGCCTTGACGTATTACCATTGGTCTTTATGATTGCTGTCTGATTCCAATAAATAGCCTCTATAATTTTAGAATCTCTTTTGTCGATTCCGTTGTCATTCAATCTTTCTATCAAGGTCTTGTGCTTCACCCTATCGAACGCTTTCTCAAAATCTATGAAACAGATAAAAAGGTCTGCTTGCTGATCTTTGTATCTTTGTGCCAGAGTTTGAAGACAGAATATTGCTTCTCGTGTCCCCATACCTTTCCTGAAGCCAAATTGTTCTTGACCGATGACCTCATCACATTTTTTATAATATATTCTGTTCTGTATGATACGCAAGAAAAGCTTCAGAATGTTATTTAATAGACTTATAAGGCGGAAGTCCTGGCATAATTTGGCGTTCTTCTTTTTAGGCAGTGGTATGAAGACTGATTCAAGCCATATTTTAGGGATAGTCCCTGTATTGTAAACATTATTAAATAGTCCAAGAAGAAGGTCTAAGTTTTCCTCGTTGATTAACTTCAATAGCTCAGCTGGTATTTCATCTTTTCCTACAGATTTGTTGTTTTTTAGTTGACGTAGAGCATATTCCAGTTCGGACTTTAGTATTGGAAGAACTTCGTCGTTTTCGGTATTTAATGTAGGAGGTTCTCTGATGTCATAGAAGAGTTCCTTTATATAGTCTTCCCACATGTTTATTTGTTCTTCAGGGCTTGAAATCAGTTTGCCTTCTGCGTTGATTAGATTATTTGGTCCTTGTGAGTATGTCGTGCCTGTGAATTCCTTGAGTTTCTTATACAGATGGAAGTCATCATGTTTTTATATAAGTTTTCGATTTCTTCACATTGTTCTGTTATCCATTTTTCTTTTGCAATTTTTATTTTTTGTTTAATGGTTCTATTTAATGCTTTGTACATTGCTTTGTGCTGTTTGCATTTTCTTCTTTCATCCATTAAATCCAATATTTCCTCTGTCATCCATCTTTGCTTCCGTAGTCGCTGTTTTGTGAGCATTTCAGTTGCCGTTGTAAGGGCGTGTCTGATTTCCTCCCGAAGGCGAAAGTTAAGGATGTTTAATTATATGAAAGTGTGCTAAAAAACAGTGCGAAAAAGTAAAACCCATTTGAAATACATTGTTACTTCAGACACACTTTAAACTCTTCATGTACTGCTATCTATATTTACAATTTTCACACAATAAAACCTTTACATTTTTACATAATATGAGATAGAGTAGATAAAAATTATTTTTGTGAATTTGGTTAACAAAAATTGGTTAAACAATTTTTCGACCGCGGTACCGCGTGACACCCTGTGTATTTGTTATAAGGATTGTTATACGGATGTATTTCTTTGAGTAAGTTTGTGCAAAAAATCGAATCAGAATAATTTACCTAACGGGGGCGACGTTACAGACTATACTAATAAGTAGTTGAAACGGTCAAAACAAAGAAACGCACACTCATCAAAAATGCACTTGAAATTCTCGTATAATCAACATTTACTGAATCGATCCAGGAAGAGTCAACTCCAACTAGTAAAAGTTGATTTAACTTTTTAAAATCAACTTTTACTGCTCGTTTCAGTTGGAGTTGACTCCAACTAGTTGGAGTCAACTCTAACTGAGAATCAACTTGAACTGTAACATATACACCAAATTATAACTACAGTACCCACTGTTATATTTTTGAAATTTGAGTTGCCCTCTGGTTTTAAATTTACTTTAAATGTGTTTTATTTTTGTTAATTTTGTATTATGCTCTCTATACACTGTACTATTAAAATTATCATTGCCCTATTTTCTAGGTTAAAACTTCCAAATCTGGCAATTCTCAAACTAAGAAATCAGACAAACCAGACCCCCACCCATCAAAAACGAAGTCTCACGGAGAAATTCCCTCTACTTCTTCGTCTACCCATAAACACTCATCAACGCAAAATTCCAAATCTTCAAAGAAACACAGTAAGACCGATTCTGAACAACCCGGTACAGAGATTGAACCGAAGGTTAAGAAAAATTCTAGGTATAGTTTAGATATTAACCATAGACAAGATCATTTAGAATATAGTGTAAGAAACAACAACACAGACTCTTCTAGTTCATTAAGTAATATATCTGCTGACGTTAACCGACATTCAAGGAAGCACAGAAAGGGTTCATCAACTTCGACAAGTACAAAAGATAGACCAACCGAAGATAAAAGTAGTACCTTTAAGTTCATTAACTCAGACCTGCATCTACGAGACAAAAAGGAGAAAACTAGAAAGAGTGATAGAAGGGGACAAATTCTTATTAAACTGAATAACACCACTGTTGAAGACTCCTTAGGAGCTAGTACTTCATCTGGAAATCTAACTTATCCACAAGTAAGTATGTTTTATATTAACATTTCATTCTGGTCAGTTAACAATTATCGTATATTTAATGTGTTTATACTTATTTCTAATAGTCCTGGATCCCGCGTACCAAATAAAAGATTAAAATCCACAAGGAAAAGAAAAATTTTTACTGTAGTTATCTGTATACCATCAATGACAAAATTTGGAAAAAAATCCTTTGTAAAAGGTATAAAATTTTTTTATTAAAAATCCCTTTAAGGGCTACATCACAGACCGTTTTCGATTTTATAGAAAAATCATCATCAGTGTTAAAACAAGTTGGATACCAGCTGAGCCACCAAAGAAATATTAGGGTAAAAACCCTTTAAATATTATATAGTTGCATTAAAAGTGCATACTTTAATAAAACTCCTTAGGATGGATACATATTGAAGAGAATAATGCCCTTAGGTAATTGAAGAGATTAATTAGTTTGATGAGCCATGTACTTAAAGTACTCCTTACTATCATTCACTCGCGCATATACACCAAATTAGAAGAACAGCTGAGTTGAAGTTCAATTTGGATTCAGAGCAGGACTCAGAACGAGGGAAGCACTTTTCAGCTTGCAAGTTCTAATACAGAGAGCCAGGGATGTCAACTGCGATTTGTATGCATGTTTCATAGATTTCGAGAAGGCATTTGATAAAGTCCCACATGGAAAACTAATCGATATCCTAAAAACATCAGGACTCGATGGTAAGGATATAAGACTCGTCTCAAACTTATATCTCCAACAAAAAGCAATAGTTCGATTCGAAAATGAACTCTCCGAAATCTTGACAGTCGAAAAAGGAGTCAGACAGGGTTGCATACTGTCACCAGCATTATTTAACATATACTCTGAAAACATCTTTAGAGAGGCCTTGGACGAATCAGAAAATGGTATTGCAATAAATGGACAACTTATAAATAATATTAGATATGCAGACGATACAGTATTGCTGGCAGATAGTGCGCAGGGGCTACAAAGGATCATGGACAATGTTGTAGAAGCATGTAACAAATACGGCCTAAAATTAAACTGTAAGAAGACAAAAATAATGATCATTAGTAAAAACACCAACATAAACGCCCAAATTACAGTAAACAATACACCCCTAGAGAGAGTACAGAAAATATGCTATCTGGGCTGCAACATTAAGGATACTTGGGATCATAGCTACGAAATAAAAACTCGTATTGAAAAAGCCAGAAGCTCTTTTAACAGTCTTAGGAAGATTCTGTGCAACTTGTCTTTAAGTATCAATATACGCATAAGAATTCTTAGATGTTACGTCTTTAGTGTCCTCCTATATGGAGTTGAAAGCTGGAGCCTGACAGAAGATGCCATAAAACGGTTAGAGGCGTTTGAAATGTGGTGCTACCGACGTATGTTGAGGGTTTCATATATAGACCACACAACTAATATAACTATTCTCCAGAGGCTAAGAAAAGACAAAGAAATAATTAACACCATAAAGAACAGAAAATTGGCTTACTTCGGCCACATTATGCGTAATGAAAAATACCGACTGCTACAGTTGATTCTACAAGGCAAGATTGAGGGCAGGAGAGGTCCTGGACGTAGACGTATATCCTGGCTGGCCAATCTTAGGAAGTGGACTGGTCTCATCATCATCATCCAGCCTCAAAAGTCCACTGCTGAACATAGGCCTCCTCCCCTCGTTTCCAACCCCATCTATCCTGCGCCGCCCTCATCCAGTTTTTATTTACCTTTCTTAAGTCGTCAGTCCATCTTGTAGGCGGTCGACCGACGCTTCTCTTGTCTTCTCTTGGCCTCCATTCCAATAACCTCTTCGTCCATCGCCCATCTGTCATTCTGGCTACGTGTCCTGCCCATCTCCACTTCAACCTGGCTATCCTCTCGATGACGTCAGTCACCTTTGTTCTTCTCCTGATTTTTATCGTTTCTGATTTTGTCTCGCAGAGTTATTCCTAACATTGACCGCTCCATTCTTCTCTGCGTGACTCTTAGTTTGGTAGCCGAGGCTTTAGTTAAGGTAAGGTCTAATGGACTGGTCTAACGTCAACTGATCTATTTCTAGCTGCCTTAAATAGAATAAGATGGGTCAATGTGGTCGCCAACATCTCCAGAAAGAAGATAGGCACTTTTAGAAGAAGAAGGTAATTGAACTTCCCAACACGTGGGATGTAAATTGAGTTGTTTACATTACAATGATTTAATGGCAACATGTTTTACGTGTCGGACTGGTTAAGATGCCCAAAATTTTTGTTGGACAAACATTTTTTCGTATAATATATAACGTTGGCTATTGAATACTTAAAAAACTTAAAAACAGCTTGGTAGTTTTCACAATCATAAACTTGTCAGGATGCCACGTTTATCACGTTCCACAATTAAAACTTCCCTTGTTCCAGTGTTCCCATACATCAAAGTTTGTCTGACTCGACATTGTTAAATTATGAACAAATTTTCAGCTTGCTTTTAATAATCTTTTATTTGGTAAGCGATATAAAATAGTTTCATTAATCCTTACTGATTAGAATATCTCTTCACTGTACATACAACTCCAAAAGACTCTTCAGGCCTGCAAGGGATGCACTGCAGGCGGGCGCCAAAATGAACTTTTTTTTCTGCTGGGGTTAAAGAAAATACTTCTTCTTCTTCTTCCTTCTTGTATGTAGGCTTTGAAGCCTGTTTCTTCTTCAATATTAGCCTCCTAAATTGTTTAAGTTATCGCACCATCTTTTTCTTGGTCTGCCAATACTTCTTCGTCCATTTGGTGACTTATCTCGTGCTATTCGTACTATCCTATCCTCTGCCAGTCTACTAATGTGTTCTTTCCACTCCTAGCTGCTTTATAGATTCTTGCTTTTGTGTCTTGTGTTAGGTGATTGTTCTTCCAGATTGTGTCATTAAGAGATCCCGCCGCTTTACTTGCTTTTAAACTTTGTTGTCGTACTTCCTCCTTAACATCTACCGAACTGGTTATATCTATTCCCAGATATCTAAACCTTCCTTCCATAAGTAAGAAAATACTAATTAAAAAAAAACGAAGGGTGCCTATGCTAGTTTTGCAGGCGGAAACCTAATACCCTAGTGTCGGGGACTGAGTTAGGACCTTCGTATCCCAGACTGGTGCCATGTAGAGAACGATTAATTCCCTAACAATGAAGGGCTCTCCTCTCGGCCGATCTTAGCGTAGCCCTTTTAGTCACCCCTTTACGCGTTCCTTTCACCTTGCCTTTTGATTCAGATTAACTCCAGTTATAAAGAGACTTCAGTAAAAATTTCTACAGGAATCTAAGGTCCGACTTATTACTACCAACGCTAATGAATGTATGTTGTAATTTACTAGAGCTTCTTCAACCTCCCATGGTTCTATGCTATCCGATGCTTATAGTCATTGACAAAAGAAAATAGATTATTTTTCTATCGATATGATTATATTCCTTTTCAGTTTGAACCTGGTAGTTGTAAAGTTTTGTTTCTTTTTTTTTTCTATAAACTGTTCGCTGCTTTCTTCTTGATTTTTTAAATATTGTTCTATTATCCTCTTATTTCTGTATTTAGCTCTGTATTTAGAAGTTTAGCTCATTCTAAACAAAATTATGTATATCAATACAAGAAGAAACAAATCTGTCTTTAGGCGATAACAAACCTCAGCAGAAATATCTCCCCCTTTGCAGAAACAAACTTTTAACGGGTCTGAATTCAATATGTTATGCAGCACTAGTTTAAGTCATTTTTTGAAAAGTTTAGTATGGGTAAAATATAAAAGAAACGTTTTTTTTGCTTAGAAGATATTGTCACAAACACACATTTGTTTGTTTTTACATACTTTTTCCATTAGAAATTGATGTTTTTTTAATAAACTAGAAATGGCATGAGGTTATGAAGCATTCATGTATCATGCATATTATATGTTTGATTAGAGAAAATGACAACTTTAATTTTTTAGGTTCACAAATACCCCCTAAGAAGTCACAGCAAGATACCATCGAACAGCTCTGTCTCCACTTCGGTAGTTGAAAGTAGCAGTACGATCAATTTACCAAAGAAAGTTTTACCAGTTCGTTTAAAAAGAGATTTTGTAGCGCTGGGGACGAGCAGCAGTCAGCCCACCACCAGGGACGTCCAAGAGCCCTCTCGCCTCACACGCAGCGGTGCAGTGTTGAGGCGTAGCACTCGGACTAGCAAAGGTAAGTACTTACTGTTATTGTCCAATGTAGATGCCACAGTTAGAATACATGATATAATGAAACCGAAGATATGACACCACGCAGCTCCTGTCAAATGTCAGGTGACGTCAATACGTGACGATCTCGACATTTTTGTCATTTGTTGTTGTTTGTTTCTGCTATTTATACAGGGTGTTTGGTAAAGAATGGGCCATAGCTTAACCTCAGGTTCCTGAGGTTAAAATAGGCCGATTTAAGCTAACTTACCTTAGTACAAAGTTTATAATAACCGAGATACAGGGTGTCAAAGTTAAACTTTTTTTTTATTTATTATTGAATATTTCCTGACAGGTATGAGATAACAACATGAAATTTTGCATGTGTGGATTTTTTGGGTCGAGAAAACTAAATTCCCTACCAAAAATTATGTATTTCCCAGGGGGCGCCACATACGCCTTTCAGCACTCATTTAGTACGTTCAATTTTTTTATCCCTCACTCTGTATAATTTTGACAGTAAAATTTTTATTCTCCTATTAGTTTTACTTAAAAAAGGTATAGTTCTTTCATCTTTCATCCAAAAATGTATCGCAAATTTCTTCAAATGGAATTTGCGATGCAATGACATAAATTTGAGAACTGGCACAATTTTTATGGTTTTAAGTTATTTTTCGGGTGGAACTACAATGATATTATGCTAAAAATGATGGTGTATCGCAGATTTAAAATGCGTTTATCTCGAAAACGGTTGAGTTTAGGGAGATAAAAGAAGTATACCTTTTTTAAGTAAAACTAATAGGAAAATAAAAATTTTTACGTCAAAATTATACGGAGTGAGGGATAAAAAAAAATTGAACGTAATAAATGAGTGCTGAAAGGCGTATGTGGTGCCCTCTGGGCAATACATAATTTTTGGTAGGGAATTTAGTTTTCTCGACCCAAAAAACCCCCACGTACCAAATTTCATGTTGTTATCTCATACCTGTCAGGAAATATTCAATAATAAATAAAAAAAAAAGTTTAACTTTGACACCATGTATCTCGGTTATTATAAACTTTGTACTAAGGTAAGTTAGCTTAAATCGGCCTATTTTAACCTCAGGAACCTGAGGTTAAGCTATGGCCCATTCTTTACCAAACACCCTGTATAACAGCCCACAGGTTAAACATTTGGAAAAATTGGTTGTCAGAAACGATCATTATATAGCTATTTCTCAATTAGAACATAATGAGATCGATACTGAAATAATCTCACAGAATGGTGAAGATGACCATATAAGAATCGGTAGATATGGAAACAGGAAGATATAACCTAAGAAATTGTGATCAAACAAAAAGCCTTCACACAAATTTCCACTGCAGAACAAGTTACAGATGTGATGACCAAACCTCTAACGAAAATAAGATTCCACATCCTCTCAAAGACGGGACTGATGTAGATGCGAAAAACCTTTTTAATAACGGAAAGTATTAAAATTTAGTAGGTATTAATAAGGTTTTTCTCATTGTATTCAGTGAATGTCATAATTACGTTAGTGTGATAATAATTTTAATGAAAATTCCACACCTGTAATTTTGAACCAATCAAAATACGTTATTTTGACAGATCACCATGGCAACGGAGGTATTTTATCGAAAATTTTTTGCTCGTGGGGTACCCAACAGCGAATTATAGTGGAAATTTTTTGACGTTTACAATAACAGAACATTTTTGACAGACTGGTTTTTATTTGTTTACATAATTTAGTTTTGATTCATTTTCTATCACTTGTAGTTACTCAAAACTTATGTAAAATTGAAGAATATACTATTTTCTATCTTGAAATGGTATTCCCATGCAACTACAATGAGTAGAAATTACGAATTTGAAAGCCTAATTAATTGCTGACAAAGCTATGGCGCGCTATTAATCTGTTCATGCAGCTTTGGATTTTCAAATGCAAATTTGGTGTGGAATTTTCTTACCGAATACCACGCGAAGTCAAATTAATATCCGGAAATTTTTTTTTGATCATGAATATTTTTAGAAAATTTCCCTCGTCTGCGACTCGGGAAATTTTCAAAATATTCACGATCTCAAAAAAAATTTCCGGAAATAATTTGACCTCTAGTGGTATTACTAGTGAAAATATCACTATTTTAAGTGCAAATTTGCCTATTTTATCTTCAATATATCCATAATTCACAAAAGTTTATATCCATTACTTTATCACTACGTTTCGTAAAAAGAAATTTAACATAAAAAATCCGTAATTTTGTTACCAGAATGCTTCCACTCTTCATGTTATCCATAGGTTATTTCAAATTGGCGCCGCTTACTAGTCACGTATTGACGTCATGCGCAGAACCGAACGAATTTCAAACACTTTGGTGTCATATCTCCTAAATTTATTGTATCATGGTTAGAATACATGTATTTCTTACGGGAGAACGGCCGACCACGTTTCCGGTTTGACCCGAGCGGCGCATCAGGACCGGATTTAAGAATCATAGCACTGGAATATACGCGCACACAACAATAGGGATGTTCACAAAAAATTTAAGTCATTTTAAATATGTAAAACGATTAAGAAACACCCTAGGCATAATTCTCTAAAATATTAAGAAAATTAAAAAAGCCTGTCTATGAAAGAACTTCATTAGAAATCTAGCATTATTTTAAATTTCAAGAAAACGCTTCTGACGTCACTAGTCGTATACCCCAGCGCGCGCCATGTCCATTTATTCTTTAGGTACCTGTTTGACGTTAGTTCAGGTCATTTTATTTTGTATTTTGTTCTCTCGTTATTTTTTATCAGGGCTAACGTTGAGTTTTATGGTGAATTTGTTTATTTAAAGTGGATAGACTTTCTAAGGACATAATTTTGGGTAGTACAAATAAATAAATAAAATAAAAGGTTTTAAAACAGCTGATTCGCTTAACCTAGCTACTGTAGGTACATGTAACAATGGTGTCTGATTTCTTGTCATCTTGTAAAGCAATAAATCAACCACAGAGCAGTGGAATGTTTATTTTAATAAGACACAGGGGTGAAAAAAAAAGAGTACATTTAGTGTGATTTTTAATTTCAAATATTTCATTCAAAGAAAACTTTTTGTTTATTCTAACGGACTTTCAACCCTCGTCCAATCCTGTAAACTTTAAGAGTAAGAGTAATAACGTAATCTTTAATTCTGCGTTCAAATTGTTCAAAAATATTTATTAGTTTTCTCATGATTCGAAAAAATTAATGCATTTAAATAGCATTTGCCCTACTAATTTAAATGATGTCTAGTTTATAGGGTCTGTCGGTAATAAATAGGTAGGTACTTTATGGACACCAAGTCTTGAAACCTGCAGACAAATTGAAAGATAATAAACTAGGTACTTTTCATTTTTGTAAAAAATTTTCTTGCTAACCCATTTCGTTGCCTGGATATTTAGAAACGGATATTTAGAAGTCCAAAATACGAAGTTTTCGACTGTAGGTATTAAGAATTTTTATAATTTATTTTGTTATAACTAAGCTAACTTAAATCTAAAACATATAGAATTGGGTAAAAATGAGTATTTAATTTAAGGCTATGGGTACATAATTCGCAAATATTTTACGTGTATCCCTACTTTTTCTGTCTTTACACGGCAAATTACGTGTAGTAAAATTCACACTGGTATGGATATGTAAACATTACTAGAATGTCATTCTACTTGAAAATGTCATCATTAATTTAAAGAGATGGCTTTTGAATGTTCTTGGATAACTGTTATTTTTATAATTGCAAATTAATAATTCAGTTAATAAATGTGATAATTTTTTCACTAACTATGTATTCAGTGATTGTAATAATTTATTTGTACAACAAAAACTAATACTCAATCGAGAAAAGAGGAAAAGTGTTAAAGTGATTTTTTAATAATATATTGTTATGGAACGCTTACAATTTTGAACATAATATTTAACAACAAAATACTTGGATCACAGAATATATTATCCTGATGTATTCTCTGCTTGGATCTTCCACAAATAATACACAATAAATAAATTTTTGTTAAGTTCACGTCTTAAATAAATTATTTATCAAATACACTATATATCAATAATATTTAATCAATACCTCAAAATATTCCCGATGCAATGTCAAATATTTAAAATTGTCACTGATTGTCAGTGTCTGACTGACAATATATGCTGACAATATTATATTCGGCTGAGTGCGTTGTAAGACAAAGATAGATTTGCAAAATATTACCACGGCATTGTGTGAATTTTTTTCGAATCCTGAAAAAACCAATAAATATTTTTGAAAAATTTAAACGCAGAAGGAAAGATTAAATTATTACCGAGGGCCGAAAGTCCCTTAGAATAGATAAAAAGTTTATTTTGAATGAGATATTTGAAATTAAAAATCACACTAAATTTTCTCTTAGTTTTTCACCCCTGTAACTTATTTAAATAAACATTGTAGGAGTTCTCAGGGACTTTCGGCCCTCGCTAATAACGTAATCTTTCATTTTGCGTTTAAATTTTTCAAAAATACTTATTAGTTTTCTCAGGATTCGAAAAAAATGAATCCCCATTTGAATAGCATTGCAGCCGAAAATACGTACCGATCCTCTTAAAAACTCATTTATTTAGGAAAAGATCCATAACTTACAATAAAGAAGTGATCTGCGCAAGAGAAAAGCTTGGTTTTTATTGATACATACTTCTTTTTTACGTTTCTTTTTACGATTTAAATTAGCTGGAGCTGTAATAAAAATCTTGTCAGAATTGTTTTTAAAGGTATTTACACACCAATGAACAAAACACCACTTATTTGGTTTCATTTTTACTTATTAAATACGTAAAGAACTGCACACATTAAAATATACTTCGTAAATAAGTGACAAAACTAGTGGTCGATCAAAGACGATACGACTGCTGACGTCAGAGACCGTAGCCTCGGTGCAGGGTAACGTTTTTCTAGCCTCCAAGAAAATCAACTTTATGATTGCTACGTTTTTATATACCTTACAATCTATTGAATTTAACTATATTTAAAAATTAGTGAACATCCCTATTGCCTACGGTTGTATCCACCGTGCCGACAAGAGCGGCATCGCTGTGCGCCGTACGACCAACACTGCATTCTAACTGTGGGTTCTATTATAGAGGCGTGATTCTCTAAAGGTGCCTACTGACTTAAGCATTTTCTTCCAAACGAGCCGAGCGCGCACAAACAAGTAAATGTCAGGTTATTCGAAGTGTTCCTTCTATTCGCCGCGTTTCCACGTTCTGCCCTTATTTCAGTGTTCGTCCCACCATTATAGCAGAGAATTCAGTTTATGTCAAATAGAAAGGAATTAAAAAAAACATCAAAAAACATTGGATAAGAAGGTTGTTTTTAAGAGTAACAGAACAACTCTATTAATAGTAATTATTATACAGGGTAGCGACAAAGTATGAAAACACGGTAATTTATCGAAAACCGCTAGAACGATTTTTATATATTTTGGTGGGTAAGGGTCTTCTAATGCGGCCGATATTATAGTGGTAATTACATTGTTGTCAAATCTTCCGTTTTTCTGGAAATTTAATGAACTTTCTTATTTCAAATGGAACACCCTGTATATTTTTTGCGTTTTAAAGTTCTTAAGAAATACTTATTATTTTTCATGTTATATTCCCTATACCTAAATGCCAAAATTTCGGAGTTATTGCTACATTTATTTAAAAAACAATTTTAAACAAATTATAAAAATCAATTTTTTCGGCCCGGGTAGACATTATTTTAGGTTCTCTGGATCATTGGGAATAAAAAAGGTCTTTTGTAATTTTCCTCTAAAGTTAATTGTTTCTATTATAAACAATTTAAAACTTAAAAAAAATCGAAAGATTACGATTTTCAACCACGAAGTGCCTAATTCAAGTACAAACCTTATTTTATCAGTTACCGATAAGTAATTTGGTCTTATTGTCTTATTTCATTTTAAAACATTGTTTTTTAGTTTGTGTCTCTCATTTGGGCTTCATTAACAATTAAAAAAACCAATGTTTTAGAATAAAACGTGCCAAAAATTCTTATAGGGAGCTGATAGAAGAAGGTTTGAGCTTGAATTTAGGTACTTCGTAATTTCAAAAATAATTTTTTTACTTGTGTTTTTGAACCTTGAAAATCGTCGTTTTTCGATTTTTTCAATCTTAAATTGTTTATAACTCAGAAACGATTAACTTTAGAGGAAAATCACAAAAGACCTTTTTTGTTCCCAATGATCCAAAGAACCTAAAGTAATCTCTACCCGGGACAGTCGTACTTCAACAGCGTAGGTGAGAACATCGTTAAAGTATAGAACAATTATTAATAGTGTAGTAGTAATATTAATTATTATTTAATAAATATAGTTATAGTTATAAGGATATTGTGAGTTCCTAGTGCATTTATATGGAGGTGGATACTGAGGGGAAACCCCCTCCTCAACCAGATCCTGGAGAAAATATAGATCCTGTAAATCAGATAAGTGGTTCAAATAATTTAAATTTAGTTATAGATTCTCCTTTAATAAATAAACATGCAAATGAACAAAACAACAAAAATCAGTTTGTATCGAAAGAAAAGTTTGTAGATTCTAGTTTAAATCCAACACCGAGTTTATCGGTTTCTAATGACAACGATAAAAAAGATAAAACAACATTCTTTTATCAGTCTACGGACACGGCTCCTTTTCAAATTTATATTGAAAACAATACGGATAATTATACAGGGCAGTTAAATGCAATAAAAATTGGAGAAATAATATTAACATCATATCCGCAATTAGATAATAAAATAAAACAAATACAGTCTATAGGGAAAAATCGTATTCGGGTATTGTTGAAAGATTATTTAAGTGCTAATATATTAATAAAATCACACATTTTAAAAAATAAAAATTTGTCTGCATACATTCCTAAATTTTTAATATTTCGTTTGGGAATTATTAGACACATTGATAAAGATTTACCAGTTGATTATTTGAAAAATAAAATTAGGGCCTATGATTTTCATCGTAAATTTGAAGTTGAATTTGTTAAAAGAATGAATCGAAAAATAAAAAATTCAAATAACGAAATAGAATTAATACCCACAAGTACCATTTTGGTTTCTTTCAAAAGTCAAACTCTACCTAAGTATGTAGAAATAAATAAGGTTCTTTACGAAGTAGAAGTTTATAAACAAAGGGTTGTAATGTGTAATAATTGTTATCGTTACGGGCATATTGGTAAGCAATGTCGTTCTAAAATAAGATGCTTGAAATGCTCTCAGAATCATGACACAGTAACCTGCTCATCAGAAGAAGTTACAGTAAAGTGTTTTTCTTGCAATGGAAACCATTTTACAAACGATTTTAGTAGATGCCCAGAATACAATAGACAAGAAAAAATTAAACAAATTATGTCACAGTCAAATTGTTCCTTCAAGGATGCAAATAGTAGTGTTCCTAAAAAAAGTTACGCTGATATAGTATCTAAGCATTTAACTACAACCACAATTGATAATAAAATAGTTAATTCTAATCTAGAACAAAATTCATTATTAAATTCAGTTAATGTTCATGTACCGTCTACATCGTCCAAGTCATTTCCACCAATATCGTACCAGTCCAATACGCGACCCATTTCTCAACGATCAAATCCACATTCATATTCTCAAGCACAATTAAATAGCTTTCCAAAAAAAAGTAAAAGATCGTATCCTTTATCTCCCGATCCTACATTGTCAGAGCACCAGTCCATTGTTAGTTCAGTTAACCTTCCGTTTAAAAAAGGAGGAATTTTGAGCACAGAACAATATCTTTCCAATATCCAAAAAGAAAATAATTCAGAAAACGAAGGTAATGAAATTTCAAACTTAATTTTTCAGATAGTTTTATCAACCATAAATATAATAAAGAGCAAAAATAAATTCGATATACAAGAAAACGAAATTACAAATATTATTAAAGCTAGTTTAAATAACCTTTTTGAACATGGATCAGATAACTCTTTGTCAATGGAATCTTAAATCGGCAAATTCAAATAAAGAAAACTTACAATATTTGTTAAATGAGAAAAACATTGATATAGCTTGCTTGTCAGAAACTAGATTTACATCCAATAAATATTTTAATCTTCCAGGCTACAATATTGTGAGGGATGACCGTTTAGACCGCAGTGGTGGTGGAACGGCCATCCTTATTAAGTCGAAACTTTTGTATACGGAACTACCGATCTCTGTTCTCCTACCTAATTGTAATCAAACATCCATTATTGTAAAATGTAATGATAAAAAAAATATTACTATTGTATCGCTATACGTTCCACCAAAAACTAAAATTTCTTTGCATATTTGGGATAAATTCTTCAGTTCTTTTAAGCCACCTGTAATCTTTACAGGAGATTTTAATTCGCATAATATTGCTTGGGGTGGGCCAAACACAGACTGCTACGGCATAACACTTATGAAAGCCCTAGATCGAAATAATCTTGTCTATCTAAACGATGGAACAGCTACATTTATAGGAAATTATTTACAAACTCAGTCAGCTATCGATTTGACAATTTGTTCTCCTTGTATAAAACATTTACTACATTGGCAAACATTGAAGGATCTTTACGGGTCTGATCATATTCCATGCATTACACAAATATATATGTCTCCCAAAATTAATAAATCATTATCTTGTAGAAAATGGAATATTAAAAAGGCTAACTGGGATCTATATTATATGGAGTCCCATGAACAGTTTAGTAAAACAGAAGTTGGTGATTACAATTCTTTTATACAAATTGTAGAAACCATAGCAAACCTTTCTATACCTAAATTTAAATCCAATCAATGTTCAAATAAAAATAAACAATGGTGGAATGAAAAATGCCAGTATTTAGTACAGAAACGAAAAAATAGTTTTCATAAATATATGAATAATCCCACATTAGATAATTTGTTAGAATATAAAAGAACTGATGCTATAGCAAAAAAAACTTTTAAGCAAACTAAAAAAGATAGCTGGATAAATTATTGTAAATCTCTCAATAGATCAGTACCCCTTAAGACTATATGGAAAAAGGTAAATAACTTTAAAAATCGCAAAATCTCTAATCAAACTCAATCAGATCAAGAAGAATGGCGAGCGGAATTTCATAACATTTTAACTCCTCCATATGTATCACCTGATCCAATCTTTCTTGACTGTCCAGGGGTGACAGAACATCATAGTAGTGTCAATTATCTCACCAATCAGTTTTCAAAACAAGAATTAGATACGGCATTTAAAAAGTCTGCCAATACAGCCCCAGGTTTTGATAATATGCATTATTCTATGTTGTTTAATCTTTCTAAACCAGGAAAAATTTTGCTTCTAAATCTACTAAACGATATTTGGTTAAATAAAATCGACATACCTTCACAATGGAAAAACTATATTTTAGTTCCCATACTTAAGCCAGGAAAACCAAAAAATCAAGCATCGTCATATAGGGCCATTTCTTTATCATCATGTGTTTTAAAAACATATGAAAGAATGATAAAATCACGACTAGAATTTTTTTTAGAATCTAATAACCTTATTCATAGTTCTCAATTTGGGTTTCGGAAAAAAAAATCGGCATATGAAAACCTGGCCAATATTGTTACAGATATTCAACTATCACTTTCCAATGACCAGTCAACATCAGCTTTATTTTTAGACATAAAAGGGGCATATGACAACGTAAAATTAGATATATTATATTTAAAAATGTGTCAAATGGGAATTCCTCAAAGTCTAGCTAAACACGTATATATTCTATACAACAACAGAAATCTATTTTTCAGAGAAAATAACTCATTCTCTGAATGCAGACAAACATCTATGGGGTTGCCACAAGGTGGTATATTAAGTCCTATATTATATTTAATTTACTCAAGTGATTTAATTGTTGACATCCCACAAAATGTATCTATTTTGCAATATGCCGATGATATTGTTATTTACACTCGTCACAAATCCATTGAGATAGGCCATAAGCAACTTAATTATGCAGTAAAAAATTTAGACAATTGGACTTTCAATAATGGCTTATCAATTTCCGAAGAAAAATCAGTATTAGTTACTTTTACAAGAAAAAGATTTCGTTGTCCTTCTCAAATAAAGTTATCAAAATATGTATTTCCTTACAAATCTTCTATTAAATTTTTAGGAGTAATTTTAGATTGTAAATTAAATTGGAAAGAACACATAAATTATGTAATCAAAAGAACAGAAAATAGTGTAAATTTATTAAAAACTTTCAGTCATTCCTCCTGGGGAGGAGATCCAAAAATAATGTTACTGTTTTATAAAACACTTGTCAGATCTATTTTAGATTATGGTTCTTTATTTTACCATTCTGCAGCGGAATCAAATCTTAAAAAAATAGATCAAATAAAAAACAAATGTCTTCGACTCAGTATTGGATACTTGGGAAGCACGCCTATAGACGTCATGGAAGCTGAAACATGTGAACCACCACTGAACCTGCGTAGAAGATTTTTGTCTGACAAATTCGTATTAAAGTTAAGTTCTCAGAAATCTAAGGTGTTGGCTAAAATATCCAGTTTAGCCAGTATGGTTTTGACATCTAAATATTGGGAGAAGAAAAAAACACCGTTATTAGTTGAAAGTTTTATTACCAATGTACACAGATATGAACAACTTTATCAATCCAATGGTATCCCTTTATGGAATTATCCCTATGAAATGTTTATATATCCAGTAAAGACTCATATTAATGTTAGATACTTGTGTCAAAACAGTGATATTATACAAAAAGAACATTATCGGGAATGTACAGTTAAGTGGAAGGAGTATGGAAAAATTTATACTGATGGATCGAAATCGGAACATGGAGTTGGTTGTGCCGTTTATTACCCTTCTAAAAATATTAAGTTAATATACAAACTACCAGAAATGTTGTCAATTTTCAGTGCAGAGCTTATTGCCATAAAACTAGCAATTAGTATGTGTTTAGAACAAGAAGATGATAAATTTGTTATATTCACAGACTCTAAAAGTTCTGTAGAAAAACTTAAAAACCTTTGTTTAAATCCTAATTTAAATTATATACTTCTTGATATTTTGGAATTGTATCACAATGTATTAAGTATGGGAAAACAAATTTATATTTCATGGATCAAAGCCCATTCAGGTATAGAAGAAAATGAAGAAGTGGATTCTTTAGCAAAAAATGGTGCGAAAAATGGAAGAATACTCGGATCAAAAATACCAGAGTCTGACTTTATTCCAATTTTTCGAAAGGAACTAAAGGAAAATTGGCAGCTAAAATATGAATTAGGAGAGAAGGGACAGTTTTTTAAGAATATACAACCAAAAATAAGGGACAAACCATGGTTTGAGAATATATGTAATCGTTCAATTATTCGGATTATAAGTCGAATGCGCTGTAATCATGCCTTATTTCCCGTGTATAAATGTAAAATAGGTTTGTTAGATAATAATAAATGTCTTTGTGATGAAATTGCCGATTTACAACATATTATTTTAGAATGTCCTTTAAAAAAATTAGAAATTGACAAGCTTTATCAAAATTTAATATCTTACAATATGAAATTTCCAATAAATTTTTCAAATCTATTGACATTAGAGGATAATAGTATTTATAATATTATATATCAGTATGTAAAATCTACTAACATTACATTGTAAGCAGTATTGCGACAGACAAAAAAAATTTTTTTTCATTGTAAGCCTAAACCGAAAAAATAATTAAAAAAATAAATAAAAAAGACAAACAACAAAATAAAATATGTACTAAAAAATAAAAAAATAATAATAATAATATAAAAAAACAAAACAATAAAAAAATACATAAATCCTAATAAAACGAAGTGAAATAAAAAAATTAAAAAAAAAAACAAAAAAAAAACAAAAAAAATACATAAAAAAAAAATAATAAAAATATGCAAACAAAATCATTAGGCATTTACTAACATACCAATATTGTATTGTATACAAATTATTGTTACTCAATGTACCACGTATATAAATGTAAGTGTATAAGTAAGCAATGGTTGATAAAACTATAAGAAAACATGACTGGCCTTTTGGCTACGCCAGTGCCATTAACTTAGTTAAAAAAAAAAAATCTCTACCCGGCCGAAAAACTTGATTTTTATAATTTGTTTAAAATTTTTTTTTTTTGTAATAAATGTAGCAATAACTCCGAAATTATGGCATTTAGGTATAGGGAATATAACATGAAAAATAATCATTATTTCTTAAGAACTTCAAAACGCAAAAAATATACAGGGTGTTCCATTTTAAATCAGAAAGTTCATTAGATTTCCAGAAAAACGGAAGATTTGACAACAATGCAATTACCACCATAATATCGGCCGTATTAGCAGACCCTTACCCATCGACATACAGGGTGGGGCATTAGTGTGAGAAAGTACAATTACTCGTTTGCCGTAAGAGATACAAAAAAAAGTTACTTAGGTAAAAGTTGGGGCACGGATAGGACCATATTTTAAAAATATTTTCAGATATATAGGGTCACCCGTATTGGCAGGGTGACACAAACTTATGTTTTTTTAAATGGAACACCCTGTATATTTTTACATTTTTGGATTCTCCTCGATTTCTTCTTTCTCAAAATATAGGGTTTTGTAATATTATACGACGTAGATTGAAAGATAATTACGCTTTATTGTTAATTTCGTAGCAACATTCACACCCTGTAGAATTGTAGTGATTTGACATCAAAGTTTCTATTTATGGTCAAACGATTTTTAATATAGTCTACTATTGTTAAACATTAATAATATAGCGAAAAGTTTAATATTAATATACAGGGTTGGTCAAAACTCGGAATGAGTATTTTCTGAGTTTTCTAAATGAAACACCCTGTATTTTAGTATTCTAATGAAATTATATTTTATGGTACTTTTTTATTTCTTAAGCATTCCCGATACCTAAGTGCTTTAATTTTTGAGTTATTCGTGATTCTTTAATTAAAACATTAATTGCAACAAAAATTACGTGAAATTTTATTAGGTGGATGTGCAAATATTCAATCAAAAATAATTAAAAAAAAAGTAGATATTAATCTAGACTAATCCTTAATTTATTAATATTGGATGAGATATCCAAATACCTACGTAGTTAAGATTGTTGGTGCGTAAAATATGAATAAAGACATACAAGATTCTAGCTAGTTGGCTATGGCAATAAATTTGCTAAAACATTTGACATTATACTATTTTTATAGTTCCAGTTGATACCATTACTAATAATTTTTTAATAATTAATTGATGAGTAACTGATTAAAATGGTTTTTGTGCTAGGAGAGTATAACAAACATGTGCTACTAGCAATAAGAATTTTTCATCAGCAATTCCCTGATAAACGAAAACCTAGAAGAGAAACTTTTGAAAGTATACTAAAACGGTTTCAACGGACTGGATACTTAAATAACGAGACACCTGACCGAATAAAAACTATTGTAAATGAATAAAATGAATTAAATGTAATCCTTAGTGTAACTGAGGATCTGCGTATTAGGAAGAACGTTCTTATGATCTAGCTATCTAGACATAGACTGTTGAAATCGTTTTAGTTTACTTTCAAAAGTTTCTCTTCTTGGTTTTCATCTATCAGGGGATTGCTGATGAAAAATTCTTATTGCTAGTAGCACATTTTTGTTAGACTCCTCTAGCACAAAAACCAAATTGATCAGTTACTCATTAGAAAAATTCATATTAGTAATGGTAACAAAGCAACTGGAACTATAACAATAGTATAATGTCAAATGTTTTAGTAAATTTATTGTCATAGCCAACTAGGTAGACTCTTGTATGTTTTTATTGATATTTTACGCACCAACAATCTTAACTACGTAGGTATTAGGATATCTCATCCAATGTTAATAAATTAATTATCAGTCTAGATTAATATCAACTTTTTTTTAAATTATTTTTGATTGAATATTTGCACAGACACCTAATAAAATTTAACGTAATTTTTGTTGCAATTAATGTTTTAATTAAAGAATCACGAATAACTCAAAAATTAAAGCACTTAGGTATAGGGAATGTTTAAGAAATAAAAAAGTACCAAAAAATATCATTTCATTAGAGTACTAAAATACAGGGTGTTCTATTTAAGAAAACTCAGAAAATACTCTCTCCAAGTTTTGACCAACCCTGTATAGTAATATTAAACTTTTCGCTATATTATTAATGTTTAACAATAGTAGACTATATTTAAAATCGTTTGACCATAAATAGAAACTTGGATGTCAAATCACTACAATTCTACAGGGTGTGAATGTGGCTACGAAATTAACAATAAAACGTAATTATCTTTTAAACTACCTCGTATAATATTACGAAACTGTATATTTTGAGAATGAAGGCATCGAGGGGATTCCAAAAATGTAAAAATATATAGGGTGTTCTATTTAAATAAACATAAGTTTGAGTCACCCTGTCAATACGGGTGACCCTGTATATTTGAAAATATTTTATGTTATGGTCCTGTCTGTTCCCCAACTTTTACTTAAATAACTTTTTTTGGTATCTCTTACGAAAAACGAGTAATTGGACTTTGTCACACTAGTGCCCCACACTGTATATAAAAATCTTTCTAGCAGTTTTAAAAAACAGAGTTAACAAAAACCCTGAAGGTCACTTGCATTGCATAAACGAACGTCTGTCATCTCCTAACGGTTGCAGGCAAATTGGTTTTACTGTACGTGAATCTTGTTTACTACTTTTTTTGTGAGTGTTAATTCTTCCGCTCCATAAGTACATGTAACACACACTGATCAAAGATTTTCCTTTTGGGTCGTATGGGTAGGTCCGATTTAAATACATATTTTCTTTATTTCAAGCCCTAAATATTTGGGTGGGTTTTCTATTTGTAATGAATGTCTTCTCACTAAAATGAATAGTTGTCCTCATTTATGAGCAAGGCTGATGATGCCCCATACAACGAGAGATGTTTAGAACAAGAAATGTAGCTGAGATAATGTTGACCAAAAATGTTTATTAGCACTTTTGTGTAGAAAGTACTCGAACAACACCGGAAGCAACTGGTGATTTGGAACATCATTTACGCACTCGAAATCAATTTTTTAAATCAACTCGGCGGTAAAAAATCCGATATCTTTTGATTGGAGTGTCCTATCGCCAAAAATCAAAATGCATTTTAAAGGTTAATAGGGCAGCTTTCATATCCAATTTTTGCATTTTGTCGCAAATGAAGTCACTTTATACAGCTGCTACATAAATAAGAATTGCGCGATTTTTGTCATTTTGTACGATTCATTTTGCCATTTTGTATATGGGGGGTTTTTAGGAGTAAGCTCTGTGGTAGGAGTGGTAAACTGTTTTCGCATCTTTTTGGGTTCCAGAACTGATATTCTCAGCAAAATTCAGCTTGCTGTTCGTATGATTTTTAGAGGTGAAATCTCTCACGATATGACTAATAATACTCTGGCAAATGTACTATATTTTGGCAAAATTTTGGAATGTGTTTAATTTGTAGAACAATTAACAATATTGTTTTTAATAGAGATTACAGTTCTTTACAAATAGTTTCTCATGACTTTGGATGTAAATTAATTAGGGAAGCAGGAATTTAACAATTTAGCATTTCCCATTATATTTCCTATGGCCCATTTGACGCTTCACCACCCGATATATCTAGTCGTGTATGGAACTCGTATATACGAATCATAGGCCAGGAACCGAAGCTTTTCACCTCGCAATTTTTACAGAATGGATCGGTTTGCTTGAAAATTTGAGAATAAGTAGTGGATAGTCCAAGGATCAAAATCTATATGATTCTGACAGGCGCTTTTACTAGGGGGGTGGATGCCACCCCATCACGGGGGTGGAATTGTTCTATTATATTTTGACCGGAAAAGTGAATAAAAACATTCATTCTAAGCAAAAAATGTTCTATACATTTTTTTGATAAAATTAATAGTTTTCGATTTATTCGCTATCGAAAGTGTTAGTTTTGTATAGAAAAAATCAAATGTTTTTCGATATACGCATTTACGATTCACGCAATTTTTGCCGTAGAAAAAAAATTTTCAATCCAGGTTCTTGGGAATTAAATAACCTACAATTTTATATTGAAACATATTTTTTTCGTATCTCTGAATCTAATCTTTCTATTCTGAAGAAAATGGCATTTTTTACCAAACTACAAAAATTCGTTATTCGCTTTTAACTCCAGTTTTTTAAAAACTGATCATTCTAAGCCAGTCAAACTTCTAGAATCTATTAATAATACATAAATAAATAAGAATAAATTAGGCCAATCACTAAAAACACCCCTAACTTACATTATTATGCTTCCAATTGGATTTCTCCTCTTTTTTTCAAAAAAATTTATTGATTTTTTAACTGTCACTTTTTTATTTTTTATCTTAGAAAGTTTGGTGAAAAATAATTTTGTAGGTTTTTACACGATCTATAAACCTATTAATAGAAATCTCAGTCTCAAAAAGAGGTGACTTTGAAAGGGTTGGTAAAGGTGGTTTTTGCAACTACAAAAATTCGTTATTGGCTTTTAACTCCATTTTTTTAAACTAATCATTCTAAGCCTGTCAAACTTCTAGAACCTATTAATAATACATAAATAAAAAAGACCAAATAAGGTCAATGGCTAATTTTAATTAGGGTGGTGATTAGTGGTGCATTCTTTTCATTATAAGTCACTTAATTTTTGAGCTATAGACTTTTTTCTTATTTCTGAAGATATATATTTTTAAGTACTTTAAATTAGTTTGAACAAGTTGTCCTCGAAAAATGCATATAGTCCAGAGATATAAGATTTTTCTCGTGACACATCCCCCTCCAGGCCGAAACCAAATTTTTTGAGTAGTATGGACATCTATATTAATAACCTTTATGTTTCCTGCAGCCGATTTTGATGATATACATAGTTATAAACAAATGAAGATCAAAAAACGGTAAATGTTTAGCTTTTTTCGTCTATAACCAAAAAGTTAAACACTTTAAACAAATTTGAGAGTAAGAACCTCATAAATCGTCTAAAATATGGCGTTCGCGGAATGTGTCTATCCTTATTGGATGCTTAGAAAATTGCAAAATAAATAATAAAGTTTGAGTTTTTATAAATGTTCATAACTTATGTAAAAATTAAGCTAGAACCTTCTTATTACACGAATTGCTGAGACTTCTGGTGCTTAAATTATATTTTAAATTTCAAAGCAATTGGTCAAATAGTTTAAAAGTTATTTAATTTGTTTATCCCAAATTAATTTTTTTTTGCAACACTATAAGTCAGAAAATTATGAGGTTACAGTAAGACTTCTGACAGTTTATGGAAGGAGAACATTTATACTGTTGACTTAATTTAAAAAAATGACAAAAAGTAATTATAAACAGTGTAAAATTATTTTGCAAAAACACGTCGATTTTTTGCTTACTTATAAACAATTAGAATAACTTTTTAACCGTTACCCGTAGAAAAATTATTTTTTCATATTTGGATAGACTGAATTTTTATACACATTTAGAAAGAAAATCAATTGTCCTAGGACAATTAGGGACGAAGTTAGCCCCCTTTTTTTTAAATCACATGTTTTTGCAAAATAATTTTGCAGTATTTAGAATTATTTTTTGTCATTTTTTTTAATTAAATTAATAGTATAAATCTTCTTTCATAAACTATCCAAAGTATTAGTGTAACTTCATCATTTTCTGACTTATAGCGTTGGAAAAAAAATTAATTTGGGATAAACAAACTAAATACCTTATAAACTATTTGACCAATTGCTTTGAAATTTAGGGTATGATTTAAGCACCTGAAGTATCAGCATTCCGTGTAATAAGAAGTTTCTAAGTTAATTTTTACATAAGTTATGAATATTTATAAAAACTCAAAATGTATGATTTATTTTGCAATTTTCTAAGCAACCAATAAGGATAGATATATTCAGCGAACGCCATATTGAAGTTTTTTATACGAGCTATGAGTTTCTCACTCTCAAATTTGTTTAAAATACCTAACTTTTTGGTTATAGACGAAAAACGCGAAAATTTACCGTTTTTTTATCTTCAATTGTTTATAACTATGTATATCATCAAAATCGGCTGTAGGAAACATAAAGGTTATTAATATAGATGTCCATACTACTCAAAAAAATTTGGTTTCGGCCTGGAGGGGGTTGTGTCACCAACAGGATATTTTTTGTCCTTATTTCTCTGAACTAATAGTTTTCCCGTCGTTTGACTTTGAAAATACAATATTTAGCATTTGACGAAGACGAGCCAACATATAATAAAGTATAGCTCGATTACTATTTGTCTTAGAGAAAATTTAAAAAAAGTTTTTGTTTATTTTTTCAAAAGGTACATTTTTGTTCAGTGAAGTTGTTTTGATAAAACGAAAACTTTTGGAGTTATGTTTTACCAGAAAACTTATTAAAAACATTTATTTTTTCGCTATAAAACGAACTTTTTCAATAGCGAATAAATCTAAAACTATTAATTTTATCAAAAAAATGTATAGTAGAATGTTTTTTGCTTAGAATGAACGTTTTTACCAACTTTTGCGATTAAAATATAATAAAAATTTCCACCCCCCGAGATGGGGTGGCAACCACCCCTATGGTAAAAGCGCCTTTCGACATTATATAGATTTTGATCCTTGGAGTATTCACTACTTATTCTCAAATTGTCAAACAAATCGATCCATTCTGTAAAAATTGCGAGGTTTTGTCCTATTTTAAGCTTCATTACTTGGACTATCATTGTTACTTTTGCTTCGTTTTTCTCCAATTAGTCATCGACGTTCTTAACCTGGAAGCAATTTCAATTCTGTCATTGTTGGCGCATCAATATAGTTATTTCATACCTAGCTTATCTATTCTAATAACATTTCTTTGTAACATATTGATGAGCGATGAATAATATTGGTGGGTAATTTATTCCTTCAATGTAGTACTTACTGTGTTGTGAAATATATGTGGTGGTAAATAAATCAAATGTATGTATATAGAAAAACTCGTAAGTAGTAATTTTAATACTAAAACTCAATAATATATAATCATCTCTCATTGACTTTATTTCTCGATGTAAGGGTGTGGCTAAATTTAAGTTTTCAAAATTTTGTTGATTTTTTGGAGTGCTTTATATTTCTTTATATTTTGGTTTACATTTTTGTCGAAAAGTTAGCTCCCTATGAGTATTGTGGGATGTATTCTATTTTTAGTTAATTTTGATCATGTTTTATCTCGTTGCGTATTTCTTAAGCTCATTATTGTTTTTGCTGTGGTTTACTGTAGCGATGTTTAACTGTTAGCTTCTAGATTCTGTTTTTGAGAATTTTTGTAAATAGTAGAGTTTTTGTAAATGGTTAGAATTCTTACAATACCCTGCTCAAAATCTGTATGAAGTGACTTTTTAACACGTTTTCGTCCATGATTTAGCCAGGCGACTCACACTCCTTTAAGGGAAAAATTTACTCATTCCAGACTCCTACGGTCTCAAAAGGATTGAGCTCTGGTGGGACTCTTTCGGTGTCATCGAGCCCTAGGTGAGTTTTTATGCTGGAGTATCTCCCAAAAATTTTCGTACACATCTGGCTGTCGAGAGTAATACCGCTTTCATCATAGCGGTGTATTCTGTAACACTTCCGTTAAATTTTAGAGGCCCCTGAAATTTTAGCGTCCGCTAAAAATATTTTCGTATTCTGTAAATCAGCGGTTCTCAACCTTTTTGAGTGATGTACCACCTACAGTTATTTTTATTATTTTTGGTACCACCTATATTTTTAAATTGTATTATCAATACTTACTAAGTACTACTATTTTAATGTTTTCTGTGTTTTGTGTACCACCGCCAATAATGATATGTACCACCAGTGGTACATGTACCACAGATTGAGAACCTCTGCTGTAAATCATTCATCCGTTAAAATCATAACCTAAACCGTTAAAACTCCCGCTAAATAAAAATATTTTAGAGGATGTCAAAACGTACCCGCTAAATTTTTAGCAGTCCGTTAAATGTGGTTTGATTATTTTTGTTTGGTTATGTTTATATGAATAGTAGTTTCTTATTTATGTATTATAATGAAGAAAACATTTAAAAATTTCAAATGGCTTTTTATAATGTATTTGATGAAGTAATAAATAATAATGAAAGATAAATCTCAGTTTACTCTACAGTCGACACACTAACGCTAACACTAACACTACACCTATAACAAAATTCAAATTTTTGTTTCTTGTAGAGCTGAAATCAGATTACAACAAAAACAAAAGTAATTGACCTGAAAATAATCTTCCTACCTTCTACCCTACCTAGAAATGTGATTGAAACAGTGTTGAAATCAAGGTGTTTGTCAAAGCAATTAAATCATATTAATGCAGGTAAAATTATTTAAAATTATTGTGGAATAGTACAAAACGTATCAAATGTTAATAAAGACGAAGTTCCAGAAGATTTAGAACCAGATACAGATGAGGTAGATGACCTTAATGTAATTGAAAATAGGCCATTTGACCAAAATTAGTGTAGAAGGGGAGAAGAAATACGATATGCAATTATTTAACAATATTTTAATGTATAACCGTCGATTGATAAATACTGATAAATTGATAAAAATACCCCTCTATATTTGTCAATCAACGGTATAACTCTATAAATAAAAATGTACAATTGGAAAATATGAGCTTTACTAAAAATTAATTAAATTAAATAAATATTATTTTCTAGCAAACTGTCAATTTCTTCTTATTTCTTGAGATTTTTGGCCTCTGACAGTCAGTGTTGGGTCAATTTATAGGTTAAAAGTAGTTCAAAGACGATCAACGTGCGATGTTGCCGTATTTGTTCCAAAACATTTTAGAGGATTTCTCTAAAAAAAATTATTTTAGCAGTCCTCTAGAATACGTGTTTATAGAATGTCAACCTAACCTATAAGTTTGAGAGGACCGGTTAAAGTTAAATTTTAGAGGCCTCTTAAATTTAACGGAAATGTTACAGAATACATCCAATAGTCTTATAAAGATTCATTTAGACCCTTCTCCATTGTCTTATTTGTATTTCAGATCTTTGTACTTGGCGATCTTGTAAATTTAAATTTAGTAAGTAGATTATTGTTGTTAATTTATTAACTATAGAGCGTTCCACGTTAAAAATAAAACATTGCGGAGATAACCCCATGTATTTCTTGTAGACGATAGAAGCGCACCGATGCCACGCTGTACTGACTAGAATGAATCGTATATCGGCAGTCGAGTATCTACCAGTGCGCGAGAGGTTTGGCAATACTGATCTCCGTAAACGTAATGTTCTATTCTTAACGTTAAACAAACATTAGTACGAGATCTGGTCTATTATGTGTCACTGTTTGATCCGTTAGTACAGTATAGCTTGTAGTTGTCATTCTCAAGCATACTCTCAGGGAGGTATTGATATGGGAGATGGTCCGTTTGGAGAAGTCCCAGCTTGATAGCTATCTCTTGATGAAACGTTTTCGTTATTACTAGCTTATTCTCTTTTTTTATATAGCCTTTTTTTCTATTCGAATTGTCGAATAAAGGCCTCTTTATAATCATTTCTACCATAGTATAGTTTAGTTATAGCGTGTTATAGTATATTCTACCATTTGTCTCGCGAAGTCAATAAACAATATATCAATAAACTTTTCTTTGCCATTCGCTATCTTGTTCCAAGATAATTCTTACGAGTACAAATTAATGTGATCGACAGAGAAGCATTTAGCGCGAAAGCCTGCTTGGTTGCGTCTTAGTTTCTTGTCTATCTTGGACATTAGCTTTGTCTAGATTTGGACATTATTTTAGACGTGGCGCGCAGCAGTGTTATTGCTCGCCAATTCTATATATAGCCTCTACTTAGAATGCCATCTTTTTTGTATCTTCATGATTATACTTTTATTCTCGTCGGCAGTTTATTTGGTATATTTTTTCTGTTTATCTATCCGTATGTTTTCACTTCCAGCGGCTTTGCAATCTTTCAGTTGTTTCAGTGTGTTGTGTCTTTCTACTTTCGTAATTTCATCTGTGCTAACGTTTCATTCCTAGTTAATTTTTTTTTTCGTCTACAGGGTGTTTGGTAATGAATGAGCCATAGCTTAACCTTAGATTCCTGAGGTTAAAATAGGTCGATTTAACCAAACTTACCTTAGTACAAAAGTTGATAATAACCGAAATACAGGGTGTCAAAGTGAAACTTTTGTTTTATTTATTTTTGAATATTTACTGACAGGCATGGGACAACAACACGAAATTTGGTAAGTGGTGCTGGTACTGTACACCCTACTAAATTATGTTAAACAAACGTTTCTGGCTACTACCAGAGGCGTACGACGGGGGAACGTGAATGGTTGACCCTTCCCAAATTCTACGCCACTGGCGGAATTTCTATTTTAGTGCAATTTTTTGATTCTCCAATACTTTCTATGCAAAAAACATACTCATAATTCGTAACGATAAAGCCATTAGTTTTCGAGATATTTGAAGCTAAAAACGAAGGAGCATAATACATTAATCAAAATAAGTGTGCCTTTTCATGTTTAACTTCTAATATCTCGAAAACTAATTACTTTATCGTTACGAATGAAGAGTATATTATTTGCATAGAAAGTATTGGAGAATCTAAAAATTATGCTATAATAGCAGTTTCATCAGTGGCATAGAATTTGGGAAGGGTCAACCATTCACTTTCCCCTGTCATACGCCTCGATTATTTAACATAATTTAGTAGGGTGTACAGTGCCTACACTTTCTGCCAAGTATGGCACGGATATATGTCAATTTATTTTAAAGTATTCTTTTTTTTTAATAATTTATTCTTTATTTAAAACTTTAAGAACTATGTGTGTCCGGTACTACAAAACTATTTGACATATTCTTATGGTACTTGGCAGAAAGTGTAGGTACTGTACACCCTACTAAATTATGTTAAATAATCGTTTCTGGTTAATACCAGAGGCGTACGACAGGGAAAAATGAATGGCTGACCCTTCCCAAATTCTACGCCACTGATGAAACTGCTATTTTAGCATAATTTTTAGATTCTCCCATACTTTCTATGCAAATAATATACTCTTCATTCGTAACGATAAAGTCATTAGTTTTGAGATATTTGAAGTTAAAAATAAAAAGGCACACTTATTGTGATTAATGTATTATGCTCTTTCGTTTTTAGCTTCAAATATCTCGAAAACTAATGGCTTTATCGTTATGAATGAAGAGTATGTTTTTTACATAGAAAGTATTGGAGAATCAAAAAATTGCACTAAAATAACAATTCCACCAGTGGCATAGAATTTGGGAAGAGTCAAACCATTCACGTTCCCCCGTCGTACGCCTCTGGTAGTAGCCAGAAACGTTTGTTTAACAAAATTTAGTAGGGTGTACAGTACCAACACCACGTAGCAAATTTTGTGTTGTTGTCCCATGCCTGTCAGGAAATATTCAAAAATAAATAAAATAAAAGTTTAACTTTGACACCCTGTATTTCGGTTATTATTAACTTTTGTACTTAGGTAAGTTAACCTCAGGAGTCTAGGGTTAAGCTATGGCCCATTCTTTACCAAACACCCTGTATATCTGGTATTGTCTCATGTTTGGGAGTATATTTCTTCAAATTTTCTTTCCATCTTGGTACATATTATAATTCATGTTCTGCTTTAATTATATTTCCTTGTTCATCTTTAATTTATTTACTATTTTTGTGTCTCGGGTTGTTTTCTTGCACCGATTTTTCTGACATTTTCATTTACGTAGTTGCTTTTATCTTTTCTGGCTTGCTTTTTAACTGCTTTATTTTTCTTTGTATGTTCTTTTTAACGCCTTTCTTTCTTCTATTATTTGTAATGTGTCACGAGTTATCCATTTTCTGTTTTCACTTTTATCTCATCCCAATTGTTTCGTTTTCAGTTTTTAATACTATGTACCTAAAGTTCCTATAGGCATTTCAATGACGCGCAAAACCAATAGCAGTTGCCAAACTCAATAATTTTATTTTATCTCAATTTTATTCAAAAAAAAAATTTCTTTCTATAATTTCCATTTTGATACATTTTTTAAAATAGATTATTTTATTTTGATTCAACCTATTCTGGGTCCGCCACTGGTAACATCACTTTGGCGTAAAAGGGAGAGTTCAAGTATTACGTAACGCGATTTTTGACCCCATCCCCACACCTTCCACGTAACGCACTCTAATGGTTGTTTAACTATTGCGTAACGCAATTTTTGAAGATTTTTGACCCCCTCCCCACACCTGCGTTACGTAATACTTGAACGGTCCCAAAGGTGCGTTTAAACAAGGTAAAAAGTTCAAAAAATTGGCCACTGGATATTAAAGGGTGTAAATAAACTATTCAATAAGATGTACATGTAATCTCTTGACACTCCACAACAAGTTCTAAGTGTACTTGTAATATTCTTTGACCCTTTTTTATTCTTGTATATTTTTCGGGACGCCATTGGTCAAACCAAATAATATTTATCTGTTCTAGGAATTTTTCGCCACTCAATTTGATTTTAATTATAGCTAGTTTCTCTTTTTCTGATTGGAGGCGATATACTTCTGTATCGATTAGTATTGAACCCATGGTGTTTCTGTGATGTATCTGTTGCCTCCCTTGTTATGAGTGCTAGAGTGGAACTTGATGTGGATGTCTTCACGTGTGTTCTTATCCTGCGTGTTTCTGTCGTGTGTGTTTTTAGGGTTTCAATACCACTGATTTTTCTTTGTTCGTATCTTCGTGATGAATTTTATTGATTAATTTTTTATGTAGTTGTCTGATTTTGAGCTTTTTTCTGTAGTTGTTTGACCATCTTGTTCTGTTTGTTACTTTGCTTCATTGATTTTCTGCTAGATGGATACTGTCAATTTATTTGTATCGGAGATTAACTTCGGTCTGAGATCAGATTCGCCTCTGACATCAGTGTTTGATCTTCTGTTAGTTTTGCATAATCCAAATCTAGGATATAATGAGATAATTTTCGTTTTAGCATGTTTGTTATGGATCTTAGAACATAATTTTCTTGTTATCGTGTTTTTTATATAGATTTTTGTGGTAATTTTCCAGTTTGAGTGTAAATTATGTTTGTTTGCCCTTCTTCTTTGTTATAATAGGATTTTAACTTTTATTTTTAAATTATTTAATTTTGAACAGTAGTTTGGGTGGTACTCTTGTTTGACTGTTGTGTTTTGAGCTTTCTTATCTACGTTTGTTACACTGTTACTTGTAAATATTGATGTAGCTGTAACGTGTTTATGTCCTTACACTATTTACCTTGATTATTACATTACTGATTGACTTCTTAAATTACTTTTAAATAATCAACAACTAAACAATCTAGTAACTAAACAACTTTCTCTTTACTACTACAATTCTCCATTGGACTTACCTGTTTCCGGGTAGTCATTATCTCCTCTTTGTTTTGATCGTTTCCAGGTAGTCCTTATCGATTGGCTTTTCTGATATAACAGGCTATCAGGTATCCTCTGCTGCTCTTGATAGCGGTACTTGTCAAGTTAAATTCGCGGCAGTACCGAGTTTCGTGACAGTACTGACAGTACCGAGTTTCGCGGCAGCAGTAGCTGTCGCTCGGCTTTAAAACCTGTGAAAAGTGAGTTTGATATTTACTTTCTAATGTAGTTAACTAAAATATGTAGAAAAATATGGAAACTAACACCAATATTATTAGTGGATATCTTGCGTAACTATTAGTACTAATGATATTTCTTATGTAGATTGCATATAGAAATAAATTAATATAAAAATATGAGTAGACATTTTTGGAACGAGTTTCGTTCTTCTCTAAGGTGCCGTCTCCGCTTCGAAAGTTGGCAATCATAGCGATTTTTACGTTTGAGATGGCTGCGGTTCTAAATAATTCGTTGTTACTATGTACATCCAAACCATTCCCTAAGGTTCTTCAGCCATGAGCACAGTATAAAGAGGGACAGTAGAACCACTCTCCGAAAAATTGGAAGTAAAATCTGTACTCGCGCATGGCGACCGCGCAATGTTGGCAGTCGCTTTTGTCCCTCCCTCGCATTGCTACTCGCATAGAAACGTACGAATTTTAACAGGGAAAACCCGCATCCACCACTGGTGAATTACCAATTGCGTACTGCCGGTATTACTTCTTGAGATCAAAGCGCCGACAGAGGAGTGATTTTACTGTGGAACCTCTATATACTGTGGCCATGAGATACGTCTCGTTTCTATGGATCTTATTCCATGAATCTTTCCTTGCATAATGACCTGGAGTATAAGGTATTTATCTCTTCTCATCACATGTCCCATATATCTCAGTTTTCTTATTTTAATTTTTATAAGTACTTCTCTTTTCTTATATATGTTACAGTTCAAGTTGATTATCCAGTTGTAGTTGACTTTTCCTAGTTCGAGTCGACTCAACGGCTGGTTTTAGTAAAAGTTGATTATAAATATAAAATGAAGATTTTTATTCAACATTTACTAGTAAAAGTAGACTCCAACTAGTTAAAGTATACTCTTCCCAATGCCATTTAGTAAAAGTTGATTCACACAAACAACCGATTCTAGAAATTAAATGTTACTGTATAGTCCAGAAAGCCACTGCGCATCCACTAGGAAAAATATTTTAATTCGGATTTTTTGCACAATCTTACTCAAAAAGGACCCCTTTTAACAAATTTGCATGTTGCCAGGACCAAAAGTTGGTCAAAAATTTTTTAAACGTTTTTTTTTTGTTTTTTTCCTAAAATTTTTTTTTGCATGGAACAAAATTTTTTTAGGTTTTTTGGATCATTCCAAACAGCAAAGGATTTAGTGACTTTTCTCTAAAGTTGATAGTTTTTGACATATAAGCGATTAAAAATTGAAAACTGCGAAATCGGCCATTTTTAACCCTCAAAAACTATGTGAAAAACTGAAAATTTGAATGTTGCCAAGGTAGGTGCATATTCTTTAAACATCGATTGGTGAAATCACGAAGAGTTTTTTGTAATACAATATCAAAAACCCCTTTGTTTTTTAATTGCCAATCAAGCGTGCGCGACACTATTTTCCACCGTTGCGTCTGTATACAGTATGGTGCAAATGAAAGGAATAAATTCGTTATTTCGTAAACCGGTGACTTCAAGGAAAAATCCCAAAACAGGTCGGTTTTTATTTTTAAGTTATGATATTGTGGCATATACAGTATACTAGTGACGTCATCCATCAGGGCGTGATGACGTAATCGATGATTTTTTTAAATGAAAATACGGGTCGTGTGCTGGCTCATTTGAAAGGTTCTTCAATTCTCTGTTTAGTAATATAAACATGTACATAATGATTTATACAGGGTGTCCAAAAAATTTGTATTAAATTAAATCATTTGGCAAATTGACAAAAAAATTAAATTATTGGACACCCTGTATAAATAATTATGTAAATGTTTATATTATTGAATAGAGAATTGAAAAACCTTTCAAATGAGCTAGCACACGACCCCTATTCTCCTTTAAAAAAAATCATCGATTACGTCATCACGCCCAGATGGATGACGTCACTAGTATACCGTATATGTCACAACATCATAACATAAAATAAAAATCGACCTGTTTCGGGATTTTTCCTTAAAGCCGCCGGTTTACGAAATAACGAATTTATTCCTTGCATTTGCACCATACTGCATATACATGCATCGGTGGAAAATAGTGTCGCACACGCTTGATTAGCAATTAAAAAACAAAGGAGTTTTTAATAATATATTGCAAAAAACTCTTTCGGGATTTCATCAATCGATGTTTAAAGAATTTTCCTAGCGGATGCGCAGTGGCTTTCTGGACTAGTATATTATGTTCAAATCGTGAAATTTATAGTCCAGGCTGTATCGCCCCCGTTAGGTAAATTATTCCAGTTCGATATTTTTTTGCACAAACTTACTTAAAAAGAGGTCCTTATAACGAATCCACAGGGTGTCAGGTGGTACCGTAATCGAAAAATTGTTTAAACAATTTTTTTTTTTAAACAAATTCACAAAAAAAATTCACTTCGGACATATTTTTACATCATTAATTTGGGTCATTCGGAGCAAAAGAGGTCTTTTGTGATTTTCCTGTAAAATTTATTGTTCTCGAGTTATACGCGATTTAAAATTTGAAAAATGCGAAAATGACCATTTATAGGCTTAATAACTCAGTTAAAAATTATTATGAAAGTCAGAAAGTCACCAAATCAAATTTTAACGACCCCCCTACAAGGTACTGAAGAAATATTTGTCATTATTTTATTACTAAGCTGTTATTTTTAATTATTAACAATGAGCGCTAGGAGCGTATTGAGGCGGCTGTCAATGTGAGTGCGACTGAGATGCACCATTTGACGGTCGGAATGGAGGATCTTACTCGCACTCACATTGACGGCCGCCTCAATACGCTTTTAGCGCTCATTGTTGATAATTAAAAATAACAGCTTAGTAATAAAATAATGACAAAAATTTCTTCAGGATCTTGTAGGGGGGGCTTTAAACTTTGATTAGGTGATTTTCTGACTTTCATAATAATAGTTTTTAATCGAGTTATTAAGCCTTAAAAATGGTCATTTCGCATTTTTCAAATTTTAAATCGCTTATAACTCGAAAACTATCAATTCTAGAGAAAAATCACAAGAGACCTTTTTGCTCCGAATGACCGAAATAATCTAAAAAAAATTGTCCGGAGTGAAATACTTAGTTATTTATAAAACAGTTCGTGAAGTATGCTTTTTGCGCACGCACGCGATGTATAGAGCACGAGCGGGCCGAGTGCTATACATCGCCTAAGTGCGCAAAAAGTACTTCAGGCACAGTTTCATACAATATTTTATCTACCAAAAAACAAATAAAAAACTGCAACTCTTCGTCACTGGAATACATTCCTATTTTACAATTTTTTAGAACTTTGACATTTAAAAATTCAAACTTCTGTCAAACCACAAAACTGTCAAAACGTTTTTTTTTATTGCTTACATGTCATCACCATGACAAGGCAAAAGTTAAGAATATTTGATTATGTGAAAGGGTGCCAAAAAACAGTGCGAAAAAATAAATCCCATTTAAAATACATTATTACTTCAGGCACACTTTAAACGCACACTCTTCAAAAATGCACGTGAGATTATACTCGTATATAAATTGTATAATCTACTTTTACTAACAAGAGTTAGGAAGAGTCAACTTCAACTAGTAAAAGTTGATTTAAATTTTTCAAATCAACTTTTACTGCTCGTTTCAGTTGGAGTTGACTCAGAACTAGGAAAAGTCAACTCTAACTGAGAATCAACTTGAACTGTAACATATATACGTCTTATTACCTCTACGTTGCCGCGTTGGTTACTCTACCTACCCATGATATCTTCAGTACTCTTCGGTACATCCATATCTCGAATGCCTCCAGTCTCCTCACGTCAATTTTCGTCAGTGTCCACGCTTCCATCCCGTAGTAAAATATGAATAGCACATAACACCTCAGCACTTGTATTTATAACTCAAGGTTCAAGTCCCGTCAGTAGAGAAACCTCTTCATTCTTGTAAATGTGCTTCTGATTTTGATGATGCTGTGATTATAAATGTTCGATTCTGATTCGTATTTCTTGAGAGCTGTCATTGTTTTCATTAATGGTTGCACCTAGTTTCGTTATTGTAATGAAATACTAGATTATCAGGATTACAATTGTTTATTTTTTGTTTTTTTCTCCATAATCTGAGTAATCTTTCGTTCAAAGTTCAAAGATAATAGTTAAAATAGTTTTAAGTTACAAAAAACTGTAACAATTAAAATACCTATGCTTTTACTGCAACCATGTAGTACTAAATTGATATTAAAATATTTGTGTGGTGTACGATTTAAATTTAAGTGAAGTGCGTATTATTGATAAATGTTTTCTATTTAAACCTGATGTTTGACATGGTCATTTAGGGCTATCAACATCAATTAAATATCTGTTGTACCTATATATTTTAGATAATTTGCGATATCAACATAATTAAAGTTTGTATCGAAAAGTTTATTGATATTGTTCGAAATATTGTAACCGGTTCTTTACAGTAAGTGGACAGTTAGTTGAAAAATGTTTTCCATTTTTTGCTTCGTCAAAAATTTCACATTTAAGGGGATTATCTCTGGTAAACAGGTAAGAGTGCGTATATCTTGTATTCTTTTTCTCATGATCATCTTTCAGTGCGTCAGTTTTTCGATTTCTTTCTAACGCATTAAATTGTATGTGACAGAAAAGAAGGCACGTCCGTGATTACAGACATTTACAACATTTATTCTAGTTATTCTAGTTGTCGATAGATGGCGCCATAATAAAAAAAATATTTTTTTTTAATTAGATAATAATATTACAAATATAATCTGTATAATTTATAAGACTATACAAATCAAAGAAAATACCATTTTATAAATGCAAGAAACACATTTGATTTGTTTTTATTCCAAATTGAAAATAAAATATGACAACTGTCAGATTTAACTAAAATGTCATGTTAGAATAAATGTCATAAATGTGTATTATGATAGATAGTTTAAAGTTTTTTACATCGAACTAGCAAGCCACGGATAAAATATTGTCTTTAATGTTCCTTGTGTTGCCTGTGAATAACTGGTTACTCTTACCGAAAGGCCACACAGGCGATATAATTTACGGCGCCGTAAGAGCAGTAAACCCATTGGTTGACTAACTCCTCCACCAATTGTAGATGAAATAGGAGTTAGTCAAACAATGCCGCGTCAGGTTTACTGCTCTTACGGCGCCGTAAATTATCGCCCGTGTGGCCTTAGCCTTACCCGTAATTAAACTTCTGATATAGTATTTTAAATTACATGTGAAATTTCTACACTTCGTTACATCTGTTTCGACACTTTACGGTCACTGATCTGCTGCTTCGTTTCCATCAATACCAATATGAGACGGGATCCATAAGAAAATAATGCTTCTGGAATTTTATTGAGCCTGTTAGTTTAAATTTTACGATTTTCTTTAGGGGGTTTAAGTTTTATCCCTACTGCATCGAGTGGGATGTTCACAGGAAATAGTTTTGCTGCACAAGTTTTCGTTACCAAAGTTGCAACCCCACAAGAAGAATAGTTCCAATTGCCTTTTCTGTCGTTTCTAAAACAATTGAACTGCTTAGGTAGGATTGTAATTTTTGTTTGGACTAAGATTAGTTTCTTAGATACATATTACCATACTACATCTGGGAAATGGTCTGCGATGAGTTTCTGTAAAAAGGCGATGGAAGACTGCATCGATATTCTATTAGTATTAGAGTAATCTCTATACCTATACTAAATTTACAATCAAGATGCAGTAGAAATAAACAAACCAAGCCACGTTAAATTCTACTAGGAGCACTCCCGAATCATAATTTACAATGTATAAACTTTGGAAATCATTATTTGGGATTTACAATGTATATACATACATTGTAAATTATGATTCGGGAGTGCTCCTAGTAGCATTTAACGTGTCTTGGTTTGTTTATTTCTACTGCATCTTGATTGTAAATTCAGTATAGGTACTAAATTGTGATGTATCACCATAGCGACTCTAAATTGTTATTACTAAGAATTTTCTTTTTTAGTGTGGTGATGATATTTTTAGCAGATACTTTTTAGGTGAGGGAGACCCCATTTTAAATGGTGGAGGGGGGATTGTGTTTAGCATCTGGCTAAGCACTGATGTATTACTGATATATCTGTAGTAAAATCCTGAATTACGATAGTTGGATTTTTTACCCACTAACATTACTTAAAAGTATACGAAATTGAGGACAAATGGTTGTGATTAATTTTTAATAAAGCGTTTTACTGGTTCGAAAAGAGCTTTGTTGGATGATGTCGTTACTGTGAAGTCTGCACTGGCCTTAGTTTTCTTTATTTTGGATGCTGGTGTCCAATTTTTTTCTTTTATGTGTCTGGTGGCCTAAATAGTTCTGACTGATTATTTGTACCTTGGTGTCATAACTGTTTTATCGGTCTTCTGTTTTACTAATTCTGTAGTATCTGTTGAAGATTTTGTAGTTGGCATTATTGTGTCGCTAACTTAAGTTTGACATAAATTGTAATTATTGGTCTTCGTTTAACGTTCTTCGATATGTAATGGTGAGTTTTGGTCGGTCTTTTTGTAGTTGTACCTTTTGTCATACCATCTTGTTACAGAAAGATTCGGTATTTTCAGCTAGTTCAATACTATGAAGACTCTCATAGACATGCCTTCTGAAGCTGAGAATATGGCTATACTTAGTTGATGTACCACTTATTTTGAGACTTATAATTCATATGACCCTAAGTTTATTACTCTTATATCCTTTTAATCCATTTTTAAGCTTCTCAATGTATGAATCATACCCCCTTAAGGAGATGTTGTTTGCATGGTTCGGTTAACACTGTTTTAAAAATTTTCCAGTTGTTGATATTATCTACTAGGTGGACTGAAGTGATCTTTGTGACTTTTAGATTTCCACCAATTTCATTTGTTATGTTTTCTTACCTCTAATTTCATAGTTTGTTGAAATTAACGACTTTTTTATGTTGTGTTAATTCTTTTAATTATGCATTTAAATTTCTCAAATAGATTTATTAGTTTTTTCAGGATTAAAAAAAAAATGAATCCATTGAAAAAGCATTGGCCCGAAATTTTGCGCCTACGCTTGAATTACCCAAAATTAAACCCGGGAATCGATACATATCTTTATCAGTTTTTATGTTTCAATAATTCAATGTTTCTATATTTTTTACAAAAAGTTTGTCTTGTTGCAGGGCACAGCTCAACAACGGGTTCGTGCGCAAGCTCTAGTGGCGCAAGTGGCAGCGGCAGCAGCTCGAGAAGGGCAGTGAGGCAGCAAAAGGTTGGGTCGGCCGCCCCGGCACTTCTCTCGGCTCCTGCCACTCACGCTGCCGCAGCCATGGCCGCTGATCAACCGGAAATGCCGAGCAACGGACTTTCAGGTAAGTTGTCAGTAGCTTTCTGATCCATTTAGATTGGAAACGCCTCTATAAAATTTAAACTTGAAGAGGAGAGGGGGAAGGTATGGTTTGAAAACGTTTAAATTTTCGTCTTTTATCTGCTCTTGGTCTCCACACGAGCAATCTCTTTGTCCATCTCCCATCTGTCAGACGGGCCACATGACCGGCCCAGTTCCATTTAACTTTAGCCACCTGACAAACATCTGTGACTCCTGTTCTCAATCGTAGTTCTTCGTTTCTTATATTGTCCCGCAATTACACACCAATCATCGACCTTTCCATCTTACGTTGAGCAATTCTTAGCTTCTTAGCATATGCGGTTGTTAATGTTACAGTTTCAACACCATAGGTCATAACCGCCAAAACACATTAGTATACCAGGGCGCATCTGTAAAAATATTAGTACATTTTGACGTTGAGAGGTGACTCAAATTTTTTTGCAGAAATTGCTTGAAAATAACTCAAATAATAATATGGTTCTTTTCATGAGCATTTTTCAGTGCGTCACAGTATTTCGATTTCTCTCTAACGCATTAAATTGTATGTGACAGAAAAAAACGCACGTCTCTGATTACATTTCGTCGGTGACATTATTAACATTTAATCTAGTTGTCAATAGATGGCGCTAATAATATAATATTAAATAATCTTATATTATTCTATATAAAACAAATTTAATCTGTACAATTTATAAGACTATACAAATAAAAAAAAATACCATTTTATAAATGCAATAAACAAAATTGATTTGTTTTTATACCAAATTGCAAATAAAATGTGACAACTGTCAGATTTAACTAAAATGTCATGTTAGAATAAATGTCATAAAGGCGTATTTATCACGGACTAACCTTTTTTTATATCATTTGTGACGCACTGAAAAATGCTCATGAAAAGAACCATATTTGAGTTATCCTCCCTCTCAAAAAGGCCCGGAACATTGTTTAAAATCAAAATGTCAAAAAATGAAGGAAAAATTCGATTTTTTTTCTGCGTTTTTTGATTATAACTTTAAAAGTATTCATTTCCGAGAAAAGTTGTAGTGACATAAAAGTTGCGTAATTAAATTTCCTACAATATAGAATTGGTTAAAAATTAAAAAAAAGTCACCCTTGTTGCAAAATAGCAATAATTGCGAAAAAACCATACAAAAACAAGTATTCGCATTTTACGTTTTTCAACCATTTATGCTACACTTAGGACCTTCATATTTCACCCAGAAAAACTTTATGATACAGTAAAACAATACTGTAAATTTCATTAAGATTGGTTCAATAGATTTTGCAAAATAAATTTTGCAATCCAGCTTTCGCAAAAAAAAATTATTTTGTCAAAATGTTACAGGACTGAAAATAAAGCAGATAGCAAGTTGAATTTTTTTTTTGCGTATAGAAGTGTACTGTACCTTTCATTGCAATTTGCAAAATTAAAATCTATTAACTACCACGGCGTCAGGAATTTTTTTAAATAATCATTAATTATTGGTGCTACGCGCAGTACAGCGGATAGTTTGCTCTGATTGGGCATTCCAATGACCTTTGATAGTGATTGATACATTTTAATTTTTATTACATTTCGATATAAATAAATAAATTTGTTTATTGCAAAATAAAAACACATACTCTATCCTTTGAAATAACACTTTTTTAGCAAAAACTTTCTTTGTTCATATATTTTGACTTAGAGAATAAAAGTTTATTATTTTTAAACATATGCAATTGTTTAAACAATATTTCACAAACAATAATAAATTAGTTTGATTTTTGTGTAATTAAAATATTAAAATACAACAAAATATAGAGTAAGAAAATAATACATTAGATAAAGATTGGAAGAAATTTTGGTGGAAATCAACTTGTGTGAATCTAACACCGCTGTCCTGCGCGTAGCACCAAAAATTAATGTTTTCTATTAAACCGATCTTAATGAAATTTACAGTGTTGTTTTACTATATCATAAAGTTTTTCTGGGTAAAATGTGAAGGTCCTAAGTGTAGCATAAATGGTTGAAAAACGTAAAATGCGAATACTTGTTTTTGTATGGTTTTTTCGCAATTATTGCTATTTTGCAACAAGGGTGACTTTTTTAAATCTTTAACCAATTCTACAGGGTGTCCAGAAACTCTACCGACAAACGAAGACAGGAGATTCCTAAGATAATTTTAAGACAATTTAACCCAATTCATATATATATATATATATATATATATATATATATATATATATATATATATATATATATATATATATTGTTGTGATCTTGATTATTGATATGGGATAATATTTTTATATGTCATTTAATTTAATCAATGCATTAATAATAATCTAATTAATTTACCAGATCACATATCAATATGTTTTCAATCTCAGGGCTTTTTATAAAATTAATTACTTACATACGTGGCTTCTAAGTATTTCTTAATGGTTCCTAATCGGGATAGGAAAGAAAAGAGTAAAATAATAACACATATGGGTTACAATTGTAATCAAAATATTGTTTATTTTATTTAAATGGCAATCACTGCTTAATATTTGCTATATCTTATTTTTCTTAAACATAACATTTACACATGGGAATCTTATTTTCTTTTGATTTCCAATTGAAAGTTTTTGTTAACATTTAACTATTATGATTTATTAGCAACAATTCTATTTAAGTTTGATGAAGCTTTTCTGATATTATTGATTATGTTTCTTCAATTTTAAATGTGGTATTTACTACGAAAAAACCCATACATTCATGTCCAAACAAATGAGACTGACCTTTTTCTGGTGCACTGAGAATGTCTTCACACAAGACCCGTTTCCTGCTATCCTTGGCTGCAATCCAAACCTCGTCCTGGCTTCCAGTAATGTTCTCCTCTGAAACTAGCTCGTATAGCTCTCGTTTCCTGCTTCTGTCGTGATGCTGTGTTCTACCTTTTTCGAAACTGCAATCAGCTACCGGGAACTCTTGGCTCAAGGAGGTTCTTTTACTCTCAACCTGGCCTACCTCTCGTTCTACGATAGATACTTCACACTCACGGAACTACACAGGCTTTCTCACTCTCCGTACACTACCGTCTACTACTCGACTTCACTTCTCGACAGCTCAAAACATTCTGCTCTCTATTTGTCATTCATTCCCCTACTTTCTAAATATCCCTTCCAGATTCACAAACCAAAATTCCACCACCAACTCTCATTCGCAGTATTCCTCAAAACCAATTTTTAAACTTTCTAAATATGCTTAATGGATTTCAAAGAAAATAGTTAATTCCCATTCTAAAATTACTTTCTACTATATACAAATTTTAATGACCTTTTAACGATTTCACTTGAGTCTTATTTAATCACTTCTTAAAATTAAATATAACAATTTGTTGTATACAGGTTGTTCTAAATTTATATGCCCGTGGTTGAGAAAATTGAAAATATTTTATATTAAATTGAATTCTGTTTATAATTATCAAATTTTAATTTTCATATCACATAGAAATATAACAAATCCCCGCCTTGTATTCGATAAAATTTATCTGCATTTTTAAATAAATTTTCTCGAGGCAAAACCAACTCCCTGTATATTTCCTTACTTTAATCTACGTCTTATACCCCTTCTTCTTGTATTACTCTAATTAGTCCCACCTGTAGAGTAATTGTTTCCTTATTTTCAGTGTCCTCATCCTGTGTTAGAGTGTCGGCTATTATGTTGTCTTTCCCTTTTTCCCATATCAATCTTCTGTCTTTTTCCTCAGATTTTTCACATACTTTTACCGTGCATTCTGCATCCTCGTTTTCATATGCCTCCTCTTCAAATGCCACTGTTTCGATTATATCTTTTTCGCTTTCATTTGTTAGCTTTATTTCTCCTTCTCCTGAGCTCATCTCTTCTTTTGAGGAATCCCAGTTTTCTTTTGCTTTTGATACTCTCAATTTTTCTTCTTCTGGGCTCAACTCTTCTTTTGAGGAGCCACAGGTTTCATTTTCTTTTGTCTTTTTCTGACTTTTTCTCCCTTTTCTTCTTTGTCCTTGCTTCGTTGCCAAATTCATTTCCACTGTTTGGTCTTTACCTGATTCGTCCGTATTTTGTTTCTCCTGTTCCTTGTCCTGTTCTTCTTCTTTTTCTTCTGTTAGATTCATCGTATTATTTTTAAAATCTATCACTACATGTTTTTCTGCCAATTCGTCAACTCCTACTATCATGTCATGTGACATGTTTGGCATTATTACACATTGTAGTGCATACATCTTCTTACCCAGTCGTACCATTACTCGTATGCCTTCATTTATAGTTGCCAATGTCCGTTTGTTTGCGCCCACTAAATTTACCCTAGGTATTTTGTAAATTAAATTTGTTAAGTTAACTTCTTCTATTAGTTTTCTGTTGACCAATGTTATTTCAGATCCAGTGTCTATCATAATTTTAATTGGTTTCTCGTTGATAAATCCATCCACAAATTTTAAATTAACTCCATTTTTCTTTTCGTTGTTCCTTGCCAATTTAATAAACTCCTTGGGGTTACAAAAGATTCCTGTTTGATTTTTGGTTTTTAGTGAGCGCCGTCGTGAAAAAACGCCGGTTGCTCATCGTAGTTTATATTTTCGTCATAATGTCTCTCTCCGTCATATTCATCTGTCTGGGTATTATTTACTTCTCTTCTATTTTCTCTTGGTCTGTCGGATCTGTTTCGGTTTTCTCGATATCCCTGTTCATTTTGTCTACCATTATTTCTGTTTTCTTGATTTGAGCGTGTGGTGTTTCTATTCTGGTATTCTCGATTTCTGTTCTCATTCCATTGCCTATTTCTTTGTTCATAATTTCCTCTTCCGTTGTCTCTATTTTCGTTTTCCCTTCTGGGATTAAAATCTCGTCTTGTATAGTCCCTCCTATTTTGATTTCTATCTCTGTAATCCTGTGTTTCTCGGGGCCTGTAATCTTCTCGCGACCTTCTTGATTTTCTTTCCCTTAAACGTGATTCTCTTATTTGTAGGAATTGGCATAAACTATCTATGTCTTTGTAGTTTTGCAATGTGATATGGTCTTCCAGCGTTTCTTCGAAATGTCTTGCAATCAGTTCGACTAATTGTTCCGATGAGTAATTATATTGTAAATGTTTTGCGTTATAGTAAATTTGTAATGCATATGTCCTTTCTGATATACCCATCCTATCATTGTATTTCCCATTTTGCAATTCCTTGTTAATTTCCAATTGTTGGACTTTTCCCCAGAAATAATTCAAAAATTTTTGTTCAAATTGTTGCCAACTGTCAAATTCTTCTTCTTTGCAATCGAACCATAGGCTTGCTTCATATTTTAGATGGTTTCTGATAGTTTCTTTTGCTGTTTCGAAATTTCTGATGTGTTGTATTTTCTTTTTCAGGCTATTTATGAACGGCACTGGGTGTAATCTTCTTACATCCCCTCCAAACCTTATCTTCACGTCATCTGTGCTATGTATAACCATTTCTCTTCTTTCTCCTACATTTTGTTGAGTATTGATTTCCGCAATCTTTCTTTCCACTTCTTCTATGTCTGCTTGAATAGCGTTTTGCAACTTGTTTTCCAAACTTTCTATTTCCTTTTTCTGGCAATTCGTTATTTCCTTTATTTTGCTTTTGATTTCTTTAATCTCTGTCTCTTGTTGTCTCATATCGTTCTTGATTATTGTCAAACATCCTTTTACTTCCTTTTCATACTTTCCTATGCGTTCCTCCATTTTCTTGTTGTTCTCTTCTATTGCTTGTTTCATTTTTTGTTGTGTTTCATCCATTTTTTGATCCATTTTTTGTTGTGTTTCATCTATTTTTTTATCCACTTTATCCATTTTCTTTGATGTTTCTTCCTGATTTTTATCCATTTTTTGTTGTGTTTCATCCATTTTCTTTGATGTTTCTTCCATGGCTTGTTTCGTTTCACGTTGATTTTCATCCAGTTTTTGTTCCATTCTTTGTGACTGGAGTTGCATCATTTGTAATATTTTATCTATTCCTGATAATTCTTGCTGTTCTGATGCCATGATTGTCGTGTCTAAAATGTCTTCTTGGTCTGAATTATTCTCTTGATTTGAATGTTCTTTTTGTTTTTTGTTGTCTTTGCTTTGGCTTCTTGTCACAGACATTTGTTTTCAAGAAGTATTATCCCCGCCAAATATGAAATTTTACTAGTATGTTACCAAGACGACTTTTTCTCACCCAAATATTATAAATTGTCAATAAATATATCAAATGTAAATATCGTAAAAATAAAATATTAAATCAGTTATGTAAAATTTGTACCTAAAGAGATCTAAAATTTTATGTTATCAAATGTAAGTATCTCACTTTTTACCACAGGCATATAAATTTTCAAATACCGGCTTTACTCTTTCTATCCTTCAAATTTGCCACTAGAAATACTTTTCAAATGCCCTCCACGTTGGACGACAGTTGTTGTGATCTTGATTATTGATATGGGATAATATTTTTATATGTCATTTAATTTAATCAATGCATTAATAATAATCTAATTAATTTACCAGATCACATATCAATATGTTTTCAATCTCAGGGCTTTTTATAAAATTAATTACTTACATACGTGGCTTCTAAGTATTTCTTAATGGTTCCTAATCGGGATAGGAAAGAAAAGAGTAAAATAATAACACATATGGGTTACAATTGTAATCAAAATATTGTTTATTTTATTTAAATGGCAATCACTGCTTAATATTTGCTATATCTTATTTTTCTTAAACATAACATTTACACATGGGAATCTTATTTTCTTTTGATTTCCAATTGAAAGTTTTTGTTAACATTTAACTATTATGATTTATTAGCAACAATTCTATTTAAGTTTGATGAAGCTTTTCTGATATTATTGATTATGTTTCTTCAATTTTAAATGTGGTATTTACTACGAAAAAACCCATACATTCATGTCCAAACAAATGAGACTGACCTTTTTCTGGTGCACTGAGAATGTCTTCACACAAGACCCGTTTCCTGCTATCCTTGGCTGCAATCCAAACCTCGTCCTGGCTTCCAGTAATGTTCTCCTCTGAAACTAGCTCGTATAGCTCTCGTTTCCTGCTTCTGTCGTGATGCTGTGTTCTACCTTTTTCGAAACTGCAATCAGCTACCGGGAACTCTTGGCTCAAGGAGGTTCTTTTACTCTCAACCTGGCCTACCTCTCGTTCTACGATAGATACTTCACACTCACGGAACTACACAGGCTTTCTCACTCTCCGTACACTACCGTCTACTACTCGACTTCACTTCTCGACAGCTCAAAACATTCTGCTCTCTATTTGTCATTCATTCCCCTACTTTCTAAATATCCCTTCCAGATTCACAAACCAAAATTCCACCACCAACTCTCATTCGCAGTATTCCTCAAAACCAATTTTTAAACTTTCTAAATATGCTTAATGGATTTCAAAGAAAATAGTTAATTCCCATTCTAAAATTACTTTCTACTATATACAAATTTTAATGACCTTTTAACGATTTCACTTGAGTCTTATTTAATCACTTCTTAAAATTAAATATAACAATTTGTTGTATACAGGTTGTTCTAAATTTATATGCCCGTGGTTGAGAAAATTGAAAATATTTTATATTAAATTGAATTCTGTTTATAATTATCAAATTTTAATTTTCATATCACATAGAAATATAACAATATATATAGTCTTTTGAGTCCCTTTTACTTTTCAGTGTCGGGACTGGCACATCCTTTCACGTGTGTACAAATGTTGACCATTGTTTCTTATTGTATGCTAATCGGCTTGCTTCTGCTATTGTTTTCCCCTTCCTTTGGATGATGTTAGCGACTACTGTATCCCAATCTTCTCTAGGTCTTCCTCTACTTCTTTTCTTTTGTATCCTGGCTTCCCATATTTTCTTCACCGGTATGTTGTCTTTCATTCTTTTCATGTGTCCCCACCAACTTAGTTGTTTTTCTTCAATATACTCAAGTACAGATTTCGTCTTAAGATCTGTGCGTATATCTGTGCTTCTTATTCTGTCTCTCATTGTCACTCCTCTAACTCTTCGTAAATACTTCATTTCTAGGGCTTGTATCTTGCTTTTTAGTTTTCTAGTTAGTATCCATGATTCACAGCCGTATGTAAGCACTGGTCTATATATGGTGTTAAATACAGTTAGTTTGGTTTTTCTTGTGATTTCCTTTTTGTTTAAGAAGCTATTTTTTATTGCATGAAATAGTTTTGATGTTTTACTTATCCTCTCTTCAACATCTTTGTCCTGCCTTCCATTATTTTCGATTGTAACGCCCAAGTATTGGAAATGGTTTACTTGTTCTATTGCCTCCTCATTAATTTGCATATTTATTACGACTGGTTCTTGCGATATTACCATGGTCTTCGTCTTATGTGTATTTATCTTCATACCCTGTTTACATAATGCGTGATTCCATGCTTGCAGATTATTTTGCAGGTCTTCTTCTTTTTCTGAGATAACTACTACATCATCTGCGAATGCACATTCCGAAATGGTTACGCTATGGAGATTCCTGTACCCTACATGCAATTTCTTTAGTTGTGGTGTGCACTCTATCATGATTTCGTCCATAAAGATGTTGAAGAGGGTTGGGCTCATGACCCCTCCTTGCCTTAGTCTTTCAGTTGTTTCGAATTCTGTTGATTTCATGTTTTTATGTATTATGTAGTTTCTATTTCTCTTATAAAGACTTTTGATGATTTCAACTAGTTTATCGTCAACCCCTCTTCTTATCAAACTGTCCCACACAGTTTGTCGTTTCACCCTATCGAATGCCTTTTCCAGGTCTATGAAGGCCATATATGCTTTCTTTTTAGACAGTAACGTTTTTTCAATTATTTGTTTTACCGTGAAAATATGGTCTTGTACTCCTCGTCCCTTTCTAAAGCCGCTCTGTGCTTCACTTAAAGTAGTTTCTGTAATGTTTCTCAGCTTTTTTTCTAGTACTGTTTCATAGACTTTGAGAGAAGAACATAACAGTGTAATTCCTCGATAGTTGTTACAATCTTTGTGGTCTCCTTTCTTATATATCGGTACTATTACTCCTATCTCCCAGTCCTTCGGTATTGTTTCTTTTTTGCTTGCTTCTTTGAATATTTCAGCTAATTGTTTTAGGCCTTTCATTCCCATGTACTTCAGCATTTCCGGTGGTATATGGTCGTGTCCAGGTGCCTTTCCGTTTTTAAGTTTGCCTATTGCTTCTATTGTATCTTCGATTGTTATCTCGATGCTTGTTCTCTGTTCTTCACTACCTGTCGCGTTACTGTTTTCTTTATTCCTATCCTCTTTTGTGGTAGTTAATAATTCTTGGAAGTGTTGTCGCCATCTTTCAATAATTTCTTTTTCTTCTGTGATTATTTTTCCTTCTTTGTTTTTAATTCTCATATCCTTAGTAGGTTTGTCTGTTCTCAGAGATTTTAATGTTCTATAAAAAAGTTTTTGATTTTCTTCGCTATTGTGTTCCAGCTGTTGTCCAAATTGATGCCAACTCTTTTCCTTTTCTGTTTTTATCATATCTCTTACTGCAGTTCTTGCCTCTTTGTATTTGTTGTAATTGTTTACTGTTTTGTTTGCTAAATAATTATTCCAAAGTTTTTTCTTAGTTTTCACTTGTTGTTTTATTTCGGCATTCCACCAGTTTGTTTGTTTCACCTTGTCATTCCTTTTACTAATGCCACATACTTTTTTCGCCGCTTCCAGTAATATATTTTTAAATGATTGCCATTTTTGTTCTAGGTTGTTACTATCATTTGCATTTTCCAGAGCTGCTATTTCTAAATCAACCATTTCTTTGTATCTTAGGGCAATCTCTTTGTTTCTGAGCTTGTAAGTTCTGATTGATTCGTATTCAATTTTTCTTTTGTTTTCTTTTGTATGTTCCTGGGGTTTTTTGTTTACCCAATTCATCTAGTCCAAAAATGATGCATAAAGGAGCTAGAGCTATTTGAAGATGGCGTCTGGCAATTAGTTTTTCTTAAATATCTCCAGAACGCTTCTATTTAGAAAAACGAAACTTGGTACACATAATTATCTTCCAGAGTTAAATCGATTCCATCCATTGCAAATTTCTAGTACCGGTCATAGGCGTCCGTTTTGGGTAGGGCTACAGTTATATTATCGCATGACTTTCTTGTTTTTAATTTCTAAGCATTCTTGAGTCTGGATTTTTAAAATGTAAGGTATTATAGTACCAAAAGGTACTCTTACTTTAAGTCGATAGAATACACCGTTTTCTAGAAAAAATCGATTTGAAAATTTTTCGTTTTTTGAATATAAAAAAAAATTCAAAAAAAAACTATTTAGAAAAACGAAAACTGGTACGTTTATTTATATTCCAGAGATGAATCGATTTCATTAATGGCGAATTTCTAGTACCGGTCATATGAGTCCGTTTTGGGTAGGTCAACGGTTATTTTATCGCATAACTTTTTTGTCTTTAATTTTTAAGAATTTTTGACACTAGATTATTAAATTATGAGGTATTCTAGTACTAAAGGGTACTCTTGCTTTAAGTTAGTAAAATACACCGTTTTTTTTTATTTTTTTTTCAATTTTTTTCAAATTATGGAAACGAAAAATTTTAAAATTGATTTTTCTAGAAAACGGTGTGTCCTGCCGACTTAAAACAAGAGTACCTTTTAGTACTAGAATATATCACAATTTAATAATCCAGTATCAAAAATGCTTAAAACTTAAAGACAAAAAAGTTATGCGATAAAATAACCGTTGCCCCACCCAAAAATGACGCCTATGACTGGTACTAGAAATTCACAATGGATTAAATCGATTTATCTCTAGAAGATAAATATGTGTACCAATTTTCGTTTTTCTAACTAGAAGCGTTCTGGAGGTATTTAAGAAGAACTAATTACAAGACGCCATCTTCAAAGAGCTCTAGCTCCCTTAGGAAACATTTTCGGACTAGATGAATTTGGTTAAATTGTCTTAAAATTATCTGAGGAATCTCCTGTCCTCGTTTGTCGGTAGAGTTTCTGGACACCCTGTATATTGTAGGAAATTTAATCACGCAACTTTTATGTCAGTACTTTTCTCAGAAATGAATAGTTTTAAAGTTATAATCAAAAACTAATAAAAAAATCGAATTTTTCCTTCATATTTTGACATTTTCATTATTTAAACAATGTTCTGGACCATTTTGAGTGGGAGGATAACTCAAATATTATTATTTGAGTTATTTTCAAACAATTTATGCAAAAAACTTTGAGTCAACTCTCAACGTCACATCTCAAAACAGATGCGCCCTGGACTATTAGTTAAAAACTTTCCGTTTCAAGCAGATTGGAAGATCACTTTTGATACGTCTCTGAGTTTACCATATGCGGTCCAGAAGAGGATAAGTCTTTGTTTCAATTCGCACGTTTGATTGTCTCTCATGATTCGTATTTCATGACCAAGATATAAATATGTACTTTTCCGCAAACTCCATTTCGCAGTCGTTAATGACAATGTTTTCACTGGGAACTAGGTTTGTCATTAGCTTTTTCTTAGATATGTTAATTTTTAATACAAACTGGGGGGAATTTTTCTTGAAGGTCTTGCAACATTATTCTAATATTCTTTAAATTGTCTGTCAGTAGAACTATATCGTCTGCGAAACTCAAGTTTGTTAAATTTTGTCCATCTATATTTAAACCTTTCTCCCTCTAATCACGAATTTTAAAGGTGTATTCCAGAACGGTGATAAACAGCTTAGATGACATAGTATCGTCCTGCCGTACTCCTCTACCAATTCGTATCGGATTGGATGGTTCTCGTGCAGCTTCACTACCGTTGTGGCATTCTTATAGATGTCGTATATTCGCTTCTTCTTTAAATACCGTGCCCAAATTTTAGGCGTGGGTAGCTTCCATGACAATTTGCCGATATCGTTCTCGATCTTGTGCGGCATGTAACAATTGATAAGCCAGTCCATTGACGAATGTTTCGGAGCCATGAATATTTCTTTCTACTAATTCCTCTTTTTCTGTTGATCTGTCCGTTTAGTATTAACTGTAGCATCGTGTATCTGCTACCTATCATTATATGCCCGAGAAATTCAAGTTTTATCATCTTGATTAAGGGAGCATAACGCGTTTTTCTTTAAACTGTTATTTTCAAAGATGTGGACATTGTAACTCAAAAACTACTTCACCGATCCACCTGAAATTTTTGCATAGATTTTCTTTAGACATTTTGCGAGGTAACGCTGTCGAGATATTATTCGTTTTATGCTTATTTTTTATTTGACAATAATAAATATGTTGGTCACCCTTTTTTTACAAAAAAAAAAATCATTATTTTGGTTTCTGATTGATACCAAAAATTTTGTGGAAGTATAGAAAAACAAACGTTTTTCAGTGTTTTATTGTGAAATTAAAAGATCGTTAAAACTTTAAAAACTCGACAGCGTTATATCGAAAAACTTACAAAATTTAATAAAATCTTTTTGTTTACAATTAACAAAGTTTTTGTACGAGGTGTATACTAAATATGATTAAGCCTATTAGGCACTGATTAGGTAATTTATATGGTAGAATTTTAAAATGTCTTTTAAATATTACTCTTTTTGTGTTCGTTTATTAAAGTTATATTAATTATTAACCAATTTTTAGCTTATCTTCTGTCTAATAACGCTAATGATAATTTGAGGATAATAAAATGATTATTAATACATCATATGATTATTACGATCGGTCAATTATGTCTGTGAATATATACAGTTATTGAAACAGTTTCAGTTAAAATGGATGGGAAGTTTCCATAAAATAAATTCATTTATGTACATTTAAAAAGTTAATGTTATTAACATAATAAAGTTAAGTTAAAGAGAATACATTAGTTAATATCTCGGACGACAAGGATTTCAAAGATGGTATTTTCAAACACCTTTTTTAATTGCAAAACAGTATAATATATCTATCATCCCGTCTATCACATTAACGCAATTTGTTATTATATTTACACATGTGCGGGCTACCAATTTCGTTAACTAATTGCAAATCGTAAACAATAATTTGGGCAATTGCATACATATTAAGTTTTCTGACTAAATAAAATCGTTTATTTGTCAGACGCGTGGGTTGATCCAATTCATCTTGCCGCTAAGAAAGAGTATACATTAGAATCATTCAATCGAGTCAATTCGAACAGTCAACATGTAGTCTCATCATCAAATGATTATCAATTTAACCGTCAAACGAGTCGGGCAGTAAAGCTACGTCAATCAGTAGACATTTAAGGTCTCCCGGGTATAGAGTGTAGTTAGAGAAATACAGTTTCAACTTTAATTTGGTGTTTCACTATCGGCGATCGAAACTATAATAGCTTTGCCGATTTTATACACAATTTTTCGCCATTCAATAATCGCATTTTCTTTCTATGTAGGGTCAATCCAAGTCAAGTGGTCCAAAGGTGGTTACTTTTTTTAATGTTTTTTATTTTTCTACCTTTTAAACTTCAGTCGAGAGAGAGTACAAAATTGCATTCATTTTATTTTAAAAAAAATTAATTTGCCGATGACGGGCCATTTTTGTTAAAGCCTCTTTAGCCAATATTTTTTCTGCGGTTTGTCCTAGAACAATAAATCAAAAACCAAACTTTTTAGAAAAGTATGCTCTAAAAAACAGCCTATATCATTATTTAATTTCAAACTACCCAAATGAACCTCAAAGTTTGAATAGGTAAACTGATAAAATTCCATTTTCAGCATTTTTTTAACAGCATAAGACAAGCCGATATTGTTTTGTAATTTTTTCTGGAAAAGACATACGTACATACTTTAAATAAAAAAAGTTTGAGCTTTGAGACTTGAGTAAATTTAAAAAAAAAAATATCAAAAACGTAATTTTTTGAAAAATCTCAAAGTGTTACCCCTTATATCTCTGATGGGCACGGATGAAAAAATTTGAAATTTGGCTGAATGTTAGCCCCTAGCACGTAGAATAAGGAGTAAAAATTTGGAGTTGCAGACTTACGTCACATAGGAGTTACAGGCCTGAAAAAATGGTCAAAAATCAAAATGGTCAAAATTTGAGCGTTTGCGGGCAGGGTAATTAAAATTCAAATAAACTATCTAATGAAATACAAATTAATCTATTTTCACCAGATTTCACAATGAATACAAATTTATACAGGGTGGGCCAAAGAAAAGAGTCCACCTCGATATTTGGCAATAGTTACCTATTAGATTTTTAGGAAATGCCAAAATAGGCCCATTTTTATTTTTATTGTATTGCAACTTTTTGGGATATATTTCATACCACGTGACGTCATCCATCAGAGCGTGATGACGTAATCGATGATTTTTTTAAATGGGAATAGGAGTCTTGTGGCAACTAAAAATACATTGTACTGCTGTCAGAAAATAGAAGAAATGTTTATTTCACAAATAAACATTTCTTTTCGCTTAAATTAAACCACAAACAGCCTCCCACTTACCTCTTGACAGTTTGAACATTTAATTTAAGCGAAAAGCAATGTTTATTTGCCAAATAATACTTTTTTTTTTCTATTTATGACAGCAATAAAATGTATTTTGAGTTAAATAAATTACATACGTTCTACTTTTTGTGTCAATTAATTTAATTCAAAAATTATTTTTTAGCCACCCTGTATAAATAATTATATTATTGTTTATACTACTGAACAGAGAATTGAACACTCTTTCAAATGAGATAGAATACGATCCCTATTACCATTAAAACAATAATCGATTACGTCATCACGCCCAGATGGATGACGTCATGGAGACGTATGAAATATATATAAAAAAATTGTAATTTAAAAATAAAAATCGACCTGTTTCGGCATTCCCTTAAAATCAAATAACTGCCAAATATCAAGGCGAACTCTTTTCTTTGGCCCACCCTGTATAAATTTGTACTGATTGTGAAATCTGGTGAAAATAGATTAATTTTTATTTCATTAATTAGACAGTTTATTTGAATTTTAATTACCCTGCCCGCAAACGCTCAAATTTTGACCATTTTATTTTTGACCATTTTTTCAGGCCTTTAACTCCTATATGACGTAAGTCTGCAACTCCAAATGTTTACTACTTATTCTACTTGCTACTTGCTAGGGGCTAACATTCAGCCAAATTTCAAATTTTTTCTTCCGTGCCCATCAGAGATATAAGGGGTCAAACTTTGAGATTTTTCAAAAAATTACGTTTTTGAGATTTCTTTTGAAAAAATTTTAAGTTTCAAAGCTCAAAGTTTTTTTTATTTAGTATGTATGTATGTCTTTTGCAGAAAAAAATTACAAACCATTATCGGCTTGCCTTATGCTGTTAAAAAAATGCTGAAAATGGAATTTTATCAGTTTACCTCTTTAAATTTTGAGGTTCATTTAAGGCATTAAGGGTAGTTTGAAATTAAATAATGCTATAGGCCGTTTTTTTAGAGCATACTTTTCTAAAAAGTTTGGTTTTTGATTTATTGTTCTAGGACAAACCTCAGTGAAAATATTGGCTAAGGCTAAGGCTCCACGGGCGAGAAATTCACGCTAGCAGTAGCCGTAAAACCAACTTAAGATTCCACGGAACGGAATAGGAATAGCCGAACTGAACCGACTACGCACAAGTCCTGTAGTCGGTACAGTTCGGCTATTCCTATTCCATTCTGCGGAACCTTAAGTTCGTTTTGCGGCTACTGCTAGCGTCAATTTCCAGCCCGTGGAGCCGTAGCCTAAAGAACGAAGCCATGTTTTCCGTGAAATAGAATAGAATAGAAATATGCTTTATTGTCATGAAAAATTTAACAATTTTATAGACAAAGCTTACAAGAATCATAAATAAAAACAATAACAAATACAATTTACTAAAATTATACAAATCGTCAATATAAATAAAACATAATAAAGTCAAATAAAAATCAGTAACAATCTATTGCAAAATTAAAAAAAAATTGCAAATTGCGTAATCTACCTTAAGAAATTTAATAAGTAATTTAATAAGTTATGCTGCTGCATATGACATTATGTACTCTCTATGGGGACTGAAGTTTAAGAGATAGAAAAATAAAAAATATTAAAAATAGTCAAGCAACCAACTTAATTTATATGGGACCACTTGGCATGGATTGACCCTGTAGTTTTTTCTTTGTGAACGTGAAAATTACATAATGAAGTGAATTTTTCCTTTTTTTAATACCTAAACTAATAATTTCTACAAAACTCTTCTTCTGATGCCTATTCGTTTCGAATATTGGCGACCATTCTGGCTATAATTATTTTATTAATGCTTCAAATATATTAGTTGTTGTGAATAATCATTTACTCAAGTTCTTTAACTATGATATTCTTCTCCAATGCTTTCGCTTTCCAATGTCTTCGCTTTGCAATGTCTTGCAATACTTTGCATTGAAGGATTATTTTCAGTAGTTTGTATTTAGTGACGTTTCTCAATATGTGTCCGATATATTCTAACTTTCTCCTTTTAATCGTATACATCACTTCTCTTTCTTTCCCCATTCTTCGTCTTACGGTTTCGTTGGTTATCTTGTCCGTTCCATGATATCCGTAGGATTCGCCTATAGTCACATTTCGAAGGCTTCAAGTTTTTTCTCCATCGCTTCAATGTCCACGATTCAACTCCCCAGTATAATATTCAGAAGATTTAACTTCGTAGGAGCCTTACTTTTATATCCAGATTAAGGTTATGGTTTTTAAAGTGTTTGGCCATGTTGTTGAATGCAGCCTTCTCTAATCTACATTTTACTTCTTGTGAGTGATCCCATTATTCGTTTACTATTGTTCCAAGATAGGTAAACTGTTTTACTCGGTCCAGTGGTGTATTCTTGATAAGCAAAAATTTTCTTGATAAGCATAAAATTTACCAAGAAACTGCTGACATGAGTTTCAAATTGAGTATTAGACCAGGGCGCATCTGTAAAAATATTAGTACATTTGGACGTTGAGAGGTGACTCAAATTTTTTTGCAGAAATTGCTTTAAAATAAATCAAATAATAATATTAGAATTATCCTCCCTCTCCAAAAGGTCCGGAACATTGTTTAAATAATCAAAATGTCAAAAAATTAAGGAAAAATTCGATTTTTTTCTTGGTTTTTTTATTATAACTTTAAAAGTATTCATTTCCGAGAAAAGTTGTACTGACATAAAAGTTGCGTAATTAAATTTCCTACAACATAGAATTGGTTAAAAATTTAAAAAATAGTCACCCTTGTTGCAAAATAGCAATAATTTTGAAAAAACCATACAAAAACAAGTATTCGCATTTTACGTTTTTCAACCATTTATGCTACATTTAGGACCTTCATATTTCACCCTGAAAAACTTTATGATATAGTAAAATAATACTTTAAATTTCATTAAGATCAGTTCAACAGATTTTGCAAAATAAATTTTGCAATCCAGCTTTCGTAAAAAAAATTCATTTTTTCAAAATGTTAAAGGACTGAAAATAAAGCAGACAGCAGGTTGAAAATTTTTTTGCGTATAGAAGTGTACTGTACCTTTCATTTGCAATTTTGCAAAATTAAAATCGGTTAACACCACGGCGTCAGGAATTTTTTTAAATAAACATTAATTATTGGTGCTACGCGCAGGACAGCGGATAGTTTGCTCTGATTGGGCATTCCAATGACCTTTGACAATAATTGATACATTTTAATTTTTATTACATTTCGATATAAATAAATAAATTTGTTTATTGCAAAATAAAATCACATACTCTATCTTTTAAAATAACACTTTTATTAGCAAAAACTTTCTTTGTTCATATATTTTAACTTAAATAATAAAAGTTTATTATTTTTAAACATATGCAATTGTTTAAACAATATTTCACAAACAATAATAAAATTAGTTTTATTTTTGTGGAATTAAAATATTAAAATACATCAAAATATAGAGTAAGATAATAATATATTAGATAATGATTGAAAGAAATTTTGGTGGAAATCAACTTGTGTGAATCGAACACCGCTGTCCTGCGAGTAGCACCAAAAATTATTGTTTATTTCAAAAATTTTCTGACGCCGTGGTAATGAATCGATTTTAATTTTGAAAATTGCAAATAAAAGGTAAAGTACACTTCTATAAGCAAAAAAAATTTCAACTTGCTATCTGCTTTATTTTCAGTCCTGTAACATTTTGAAATTTTTTTTTTTTTTTTTTGCGAAAGCTGGATTGCAAAATTTATTGAACCTATCTTAATGAAATTTACAATATTGTTTTACTGTATCATGAAGTTTTTCTGGGTGAAATATGAAGGTCCAAAGTGTAGAATAAATGGTTGAAAACATAAAATGCGAATACTTGTTTTTGTATGGTTTTTTCGCAATTATTGCTATTTTGCAACTAGGGTGACCTTTTTTTAAATTTTTAACAAAGTCCATGTTGTAGGAAATTTAATTATGCAACTTTTATGTCAGTACAACTTTTCTCGGAATTGAATACTTTTAAAGTTATAATCAAAAAACGAAGAAAAAAATCGAATTTTTCCTTCAATTTTTGACATTTTGATTATTTAAACAATGTTCCGGACCTTTTTGAGAGGGAGGATAACTCAAATATTATTATTTGATTTATTTTCAAGCAATTTCTGCAAAAAAATTTGAGTCACCTCTCAACGTCCATCTCAAAACAGATGCGCCCTGGACTATATGTAATTTAAAAAATATATTGGCTTGAAGACAAAAGCTGACTTCATAAAAAAAGATGAATGATAAATAGAAATAAAAGCTTATCAACTGTTGATAATGAAATGAAGGGAAGATTCTTATATCACTAAAAATTCCCAAAATATTTATAGTTGGTAAACCACAGATAACAGTTACTATTTAACTCCGGGGGATTTCTATTAGAAAAGTAAGAGATTAATTTGAAAATATTGTTGACATAATACAGGGTGCGGCATTAGTCAGAGGAAGTCCAAATTTAGGTAAAAGTTAAAGCATAAGTAGGATCATGAGTTAAAAATATTATCAAATATACAGAGGGCCACCCCTACTGACGGGGTGAAACAAACATATCTTTTTTTAATGGAACACCCTGTATATTTTTACATTTTTGGATTATCCTAGATTTTTTTTCTTGAAATATAACTTTTTGCAATGTCATACGAGGATAATTACGTTTTTTTATTAATTTTGTAGCAACATTCATAGGTCTGGATCCCGCGTATAAAAAAAAGTTGATTAATAGCAAGCTGAAAATTTGTTAATAGCTTAAGGGTGTCTAGTCGGACAAACTTTGATATATGGAAACACTGGAATAGGGGAAGTTTTAATTGTGGAACAGGTTAAAAATTTGGAACGGTCATACCACGAAAACGTCACATGTATTTTGTCCGACAGAACTTCCAATTGATTTGTTACCCTTTCATTAAACTCTAATGCAAAAATCAGGCTGCTATTTATCACCAAATGGGCATTTTAATGATTGGAACACGTAGACCATGTCAAATGACAGGAATTATGACAGGTGATAAATAGCAGTCTGATTTTTGCATGAGAGTTTAATGAAAGGGTAACAAATCAATTGGAAGTTCTGTCGGACAAAATACATGTGACGTTTTCGTGGTCTGGCCGTTCCAAATTTTTAACCTGTTCCACAATTAAAACTTTCCCTGTTTCAGTGTTCCCATATATCAAAGTTTGTCCGACTAGACACCCTTAAGCTATTAACAAATTTTCAGCTTGCTATTAATCAACTTTTTTTTCATACGCGGGATCCAGACCTATCACACCCTGTAGAATTGTAGTGATTTGACATTAAAAAATCTATTTATGTTCAAATTATTTTTGATATAGTCTAGCTATATAGAATACTACTGTTATTGTAGCACAGTGTTTAATTTTCGTAATCTTTGACCGTGTCCAAGCTATTCTAAACATCCTTCTGTAAGACTACATTTCAAATTACTGTAGCTTCTTTATAATATGTTCTTGCTTCAATGTTCAGCTTTCAAATCCCATATTGCAGTATCGAAAACATGTAGCATCTCAGAACTCTTTCGCTCGTTTCTAATCTAATATTTATATTTGTATTTATCAACCCTTTCTATCGGTACATTTCCCAAATGTATGCTTGCTTGTATATTTGTTTTCTTAGTTATTGGGTCTATTGAATAAAAAAAAGTATTTGCTTATACTTTTTCGTACTTAAGTATTTACTTAATAATAATTAAATAAAGCATTAAAGAAATCACTTTATTCAATTACTATTAAGTCAATACTTAAATATTTGTAAGTAAAAGCCAATACTTCTTTTTATTCAATAGACCCATTATCATATATTTAGTCTTTTTTACATTCATTTTTAGTCCATATTTTTCACAGAAACTATTTGCTAAATATCTTATGTTGTTAGTAGATCTTCCGTTAATTTATTATTCCTTCACTTGCACATAGTAGTGCTTCGTCAAAAATGGTTTCACTATATACTTTGAATAGTAATGGAGACATAATACATTCTTGCCTAGCTCCTCCTTTCAATTTCTTGACTGGTTTCTAGTCCAGAAAGCCACTGCGCATCCGCTAGGAAAAATATTCCGATTCAGATTTTTTGCACAATCTTACTCAAACAGGACCCCTTTTAACAAATTTGCATGTTACCAGGACCAAATGTGGGTCAAAAATTTTTTAAACTTTTTTTTTTGTTTTTTCCCAACATTTTTTTTTGGAGTGGCATGGACACCTTGTATTAATAATTATGTAAATGTTTATATTATTGAATAGAAAATTGAAGAACCTTTCAAATGAGCTAGCACACAACCCCTATTCTCATTTAAAAAAATCATCGATTACATCATCACGCCCAGATGGATGACGTCACTAGTATACAATATATGCCACAATATCGTAACTTAAAAATAAAAATCGACCTGTTTCGGGATTTTTCCTTAAAGTCGCCGGTTTACGAAATAACCAATTTATTCATTTCATTTGCACCATACTGTATACACATGCAACGGTGGAAAATAGTGTCGCGCACGCTTGATTAGCAATTAAAAAACAAAGGAGTTTTGAATATTGTATTGCAAAAAACTCTTCGGGATTTCATCAATCGATGTTTAAAGAATATCTACCTACCTTGGCAACATTCAAATTTTCAGTTTTTCACATAGTTTTTGAGGGTTAAAAATGGCCGATTTCGCAATTTTTCAAGTTTTAATGGCTTATATGTCAAAAACAATCAACTTTAGAGAAAAGTCACTAAAGACCTTTTTTGTTTGGAATGATCCAAAAAACCTAAAAAAACTTTGTTCTATGCCAAAAAAGTAACTTAGAATGTAGACTACTTTTCATGTCTTAATTTATGAAATACTTTTTCAAAATTAACAAACATGCACATTCATATCCATGCATATTTTTTGAGCTACCACATTAAAAGCAAATAACGTCTGTCTATGTTCTTGTCCGTTTCTGAACAAAATTGACTATCATCTATTCCTTCTTCCAATTTTGTATTTATACGACCATGCATTATTTTCAAGAATAATTTGAGAACATGATTTATTAATGATATTGTTATTATTCACCGCAATCTTTAGCGTTTGTAATTTTATGGATAGCACAAAAGCTGGAGAGTGACCTTTGTTTCGGCATGTGTCCTGTTTTGTACACTGTGTTAAACAAGTCTACTATAACGTGGTTTCATTACTTGTGCATTTTAAGCTTGCTACTGGGATTTGGTCTGGACTTCCTGCTTTACCAATTTTGCTGTTTTTTAATGCCATTTTAATTTCCTCTTTTAATATCTTGAAACAACTTTAGACAACGGTAATTTCGTTGTATGGTGGGGATACAAAATATTCTTCTAACAGTTCCTTCTTCAGTGATAATAATAGCAATTTAACAATATTTAACTTCACTTTCATTTTGCCATCTATTCAATATGAGTTTCATTTTTGTAATTAGTCTCACCTTGTGATTCTCGGGTAAAAGTCGTGTTTTGATTTATTTTTACTAGTGCTTCTGCTGTAATATATACGATTGTAATGTTTGGTAACACTTAGTTGAATAACCTCGACGAAACAAAATTATGGTGCACAGTGAGTACATATTATTTTTTTTAAGGACTTAATCATATTTGGATGTGGTTATTTGTTTTGTGTAAAACGAATCTTGCGTCAATTTTGAAAAAAAAAATCATTTTGGAATTTATTGTGACTTTAATGGTACCTCTTAAGGGGATAGGTACGTAGTTTCGGATCTGATGTTATTTAAATGGGATTCATTTTTTTTTCAAATCCTGAGAAAACTAATAAGTATTTTTGAAAAATTTAAACGCAGAATGAAAGATTACTTTCTTACCGAGAGCCGAAAGTCCCTGGAAACTTCTGTAATGTATATTTTAATAAATTACAGAAGTAAAAAAAATAAAATTTAGTGTGATTTTTAATTTCAAATATTTCATCAAAAGAAACTTTTTGTATATTCTAAGGGACCTTCGGCTTTCGGTTATAATGTAATCTTTCATTCTACGTTTAAATTTTTCAAAAATATTTATTAGTTTCTTCAGGATTCGAAAAAAATGAATGAATCTTCATCTTGGGGTATCGATATTGCGTCGTCTGCATAGCATAGTATTTTTACTTCTTTGTTTCCCATTCTATATCCTCTTCCTTTGTTGACGTTTTTGATGATTTCATCCATGATTAAGTTGAAGAGCAAAGGATTCAATGAGTCTTCCTGTCTTATTCCTCTGCATATATCTATAATCTATGTTCTGTAAATTGTCCATCTATTGTGACTTCCACTTTGTTGTTTTGGTAGATGTTTTTCAATAGTTTTTATGATATCTAGAGGGACTTCCATATTATACAGAAGATGGATTACATCTTTGAGTCCTACTCTGTCAAATGCTTTCTTCAAGTCAATCAGACAGAAATGCTCTACTATTATACTCTAATGATTTCTCAGTAATTTGCTTTATGACGAATATTGCATCTGTACACGATCTTCCAGTACGAAAACCCTGTTGTTCATCTGCTAAACTTAAGACATTAGGTCTTGTAAAATTTTAGTTGTAAATTTTAGGGTATTATTTAACAAGTTGATACCTCTGTAGTTTTCTGGCTGCTTTTTATCTCCTTTTTTGAATAGTAGAATTAGTTCGCTCGTTCTCCATTCTTCCGGGTATTTTATTGTGTTTTATGATTTTGTTAATTAATGTTGTTAATTGTTCTGTCATTACTGCTCCACAATATTTCAGTAATTCGTTTGGTAATCCATCCCTACCTGCAGCTTTTCTGTTCTTCAGCTTTTGGAGTGTTTTTGGAATTTCCTGTGCACTTATATTAACATCTTCATTTGTGGTAATTTCTGGTGTTTCCGGTTCTATCACCATTTGTTCTTCCTCTTCATAAAGCTTTTTTAGATAGTCAATCCATGTATCCTTTTCTATGTGTTTTGGTTCTATTAGTTCCTTTACCTCCGCTCTTTGACCTCTTATAAAGCGCCATATTTTCTTTTGGAAACCGTAAAAATCATGTTCCATTTCTTTAGAAAAACGTTCACAGTGATCATTTTTTATTCTTCTTACGACCGAATGTGTTTCGTTTCTTATAGTCTTATAATTATCGTATGCCTCTTGTATTTTAGTTGACATGTATTTTAGGTTTTGTTTTAGGATTACAAAAGTAAAATGTGATATGTTTTGTATATACATAAATGTTTATTTTAATACAGTGAGCGTATTTCAGTAAAGATATTGGAATAATGCGGTTATCAATATAATATACAGTAGAGCGTCGATTATCCGAACGTCGATCAACCGAACGACCGGTTATCCGAACTCCCGACTCCCGTGCCCCGCACTCGAGTACTGAGCAAGCGTTAGTAATTAACGCTTAAAATATCTTAAATTTTCTTCAATTGTGTATCCAAAAATATGTTGTTGCAAAGACTGCACTTTTTTGTTTAATTGCTATTTGTCATTATCAAGGTATGTATAAACAAATATACAGTTATATAAATATGGTTTTTATTCACTTGTGGATAAATATGTATGTATGACAATCTCAATTATCTGAACAAATCGGTGTTCCGAACATCCATGTCCCCCAATTAGTTCGGATAATCGACGCTCTACTGTAAATGGATAGATCCTTAATCATCTTAGATAAAACAACTCAGATGTGAACACAATAAAAACGATGACGTATGTATAAACAATAGACCTAATTTAATTTTAAACGCCATAATCACGCGAACTGTAGATGCAAAAAGTGCCCATATAAAGTAAAATCAGAGTAACTAAGGTAGGTTTTGAAATATACTAAGGCGGTTGTGAGTTCCATGTTCATTCTCCTTGGTACCTCCATGTAAATGTCAAAAATATACACTTTTCAAATTATGTTTGCAAGGTATTCGTTTCACAGAGTGTTAACACGACTTTCATTGAAAAACTAGCTAATGGGTTTGAAAATTTGAAACATCGTGAGATTTTTACAGATGGTACTAATCGAGTTGAGTTTATAACATACACTCACCGGCAAAATTAACCCATCACCTTAATAATTAGTCATTTTTGATGACTCGAATTCCCTAAGCCTGTTGTCCGATTTAAATGATTTTTTAATATGTTACAGCCTTATTCTTTAACAATATTGCTGTAATAGTATTGTTGCTAAACAGTTAAATTTTCATTGTATACCGGGTGTACCACTCAAACTGTGTTTTTTTCTCAAGGATCGCATCACAAATTATAGCTGTATTTCAAACAATTGAAAATTTCTGTATCGATTTGAAATAAATATCTTTGAGCAGGTAAAGGTTTTACTGAATACAAATAGAATATCTACCCTAATAATACAGAAGACCGCCGATCCCGAGCGAACTGAACCGATCGTAAGTTCCAGTACTTGGCATCAATGTCGGTGTCCAGAGAATGACATTTTGTGAAGATTAAAATATGCTGTACGTGCTGCCATCTACTCAAAGAATTGTTAAACGTTAGTTTATTTAAATGCCACCCATTTTAACTGCGGGGCGAACATACCCTCTTAATGGCGGTACAGACTCGCTTTTGTTATATTTTATTTAATTATAGAGTAATTTCCACATACTAACATATTTCTCAAATTGGGCTCTGTACCGCCATTCTTTACTATATTACGAATATGTGTGCCAAATATCTCAACAAAATAATCAAAAATTAAAGCTGCAGTCTTGGAACGCGTTTTCCGTTTTGATAACGCGCAGATGTAGCCTCTTAATGCCAGAATATATTTTTTACCAAAATAGTCAAAACACCGGAAGTCTTAAAAATCATATTGTTTATTCTTCCGGTGTACCTGTAACCTGTAACATTATTTGATGTTTTTTGCGTCTAAGAATGATAAATTTCAACGTAACTGTATTCATAATTACAACTTTTTACACGCCTACATCACATGTGAATGAACTAATGATTCACTGACAAATCGGGAGTAAAGACATCTAGTAAAACGTTGTGTTATTAATTATTACAGTCCACTGGTATATATTGAGTTTAAAATACGTGTAGAGAAAACTAATATTAGTAACTAAAATTAAAAGCAGTTTCTTCAAACACTGATTATCTTTTAAGAATCGTACTTTCTAAACTATTCCACAGATTCCACAAACTATTCCGAGAACTATCGTTCTCGATTCCACAGGTAAATAAAATTCTTTCTAATTTTTTTCAGGGTTTTCTAAAGTTTTACACAAATAGACTGGTATGTGCTTAGGTTATAAACAAAGTATCCCAACTTCATTCTTGAAGATATTCTTCTTTAGCGGCGAATCGATTGAGGGTAAAATTTGATTGATCCGCGCGCATGCGCACACCGACAGTATGGTATTAGTTGTTATACGGGCTCTGATTGGGTGTTGAAATTTTGAAATGATCTGTCAATAATTGTTCAATATGGAGGTTATCGGTAAACAAAAATATTGTATAATATTAGTTTTTATTGATGTGTGGACAGAAATAAAATCAAATTTATAATTATAGTGACTTTTTAAATAGTTTTGAAAAGCCGCAGGTACGTAATTCTAAATGTTTCAGTTGGAAATACCTAATAGTTTCAATACCTATCCATTTGGAAAATGTAAACAAAATAATGTAGTTACCTATTAGTAGGCAATGCTTTAATTTACATAATCTGATTACGAACAAACTTTCTACAAATCTTCATCTCATATATCGTTTTCTTACTCTATATTTTGTTGTATTTTATTTCGACAAAAATCAAACTAATAATTTTATTAAATTCATATAAATTTATGGTGTAAACGTTTAGTTTGTGTATATTCCCACATGACGTATACGAGAGTTTGGTGCAGTTTGAAATGGCGTCAACTTTCGTACGGCGCGGTAGACGTGAAGTGGGTTCAAGCCCCAAGCAAGTTATTATTTTTTTATTTTTTTTTTATAGATTTTATGATTGTAAGTATATTATTATATAATTTTTGAAGATATTCTTCTTTTTTGAAAGTGGTAGATAAGAAAGTTAGTTTGATTTTTAAATAAAATAAGTACAAATAACCTTTTAAGTATATTTACTTCGTTTAAATTACCTATTATATAATAGAAGAATATCTTCTTACGTGCGTACAAAGTACACACACATTCTTTTTTGTTAACCATGGTAGAATTATTTTATTTCTAAATTAAATTATCATATTAAGTGCAATTCAAAGAATATCGAAAAATAAGCCAACGCGGCGGCAAATTTTTGCAGATACCTAAAAAAATGGATTTTGCGTTGGACTTCAGAACTCGTCACTGAAACAAAAAAAATCAAAAAGAGTTTATTAGCACTTGAGTTTCTCGATGTAACGACTTTTTTGATTTTTAACGATTTTTGAGTTTTTGGTATCACTTGGAAGTAAAATATGTATAACGAAATTTTTTGTACAAAAAAAGGATGACAATAAACATAATTATTAATATAAATAAAAAATATCTCGACAGCGTTACCTCACGAAATATGTAAAGAAAATCTATGCAAAATTTCAGGTGGATCGGTCTAGTAGTTTTTGACTTACAATGTCCACCGCCTTTCAAAAAAGCTGTTTTGAGCTGTTCTGTCAATTTGTCTTTGTTTTTGTTTGTCAACTCGTAAAGTGATGCATACCGGAATACGTTTTTGAATCGCGGAGTAATCTACAAAAGTGAAGGGGAACAGCTGTTAAACGTTTCTCACTATGCTCAAGCGCGCTGGCGCTAAGCCTCTGCAAAGCAAGTCGAAGGTATGGATATTCAACATACAGAGTGAGTTTTATGTATGGAAACACTCAATTATCTCGAAAACGGCTTGAACGAGTTTTATAGATTTTAATAGGTAGAAGTTTTCTAATGCGGCCGATATTACAGTGCTAATTACATTGGTGTCAGATCTTCCGTTTTTCTGGAAATCTAATGAATTTTCTTCGAATGGAATACTTGGTATATTTTTTCTTAATACTTGGAAGTAATATATTATACTTGGAAGTCCTTAACAAATACTGATTGAATCCTGTATAAAAGGTATATTTAAAAACCCTCAAAAGGGCCACATCAAAATCACATAACTAGTTTTCCACTGGTTTACCAGTCATCATCAGTTCTTACCTAAAATGAATATAACCTGATAAAATAATACAAAGATATTGAAATTTTGACTAGGGTTAAAAAATTATCAGTTATACTCACGTGCAATGTACATGCTAACCACCAAGATAGTATTTAACAAAAATAGTATTTTTACAAAATAGTACATTGCACGTGAGTATAACTGATAATTTTTTAACCCTAGTCAAAATTTCAATATCTTTGTAATATTTTATCAGGTTATATTCATTTTAGGTAAGCACTGATGATGACTGGTAAACCAGTCGAAAACTAGTTATGTGGTTTTGATGTGGCCCTTTTGAGGGTTTTTAAATATACCTTTTATACAGGATTTTACTGTTTTTTTTTTGTATTACATGGTATACAGCCAACCACAGGAAAACTTTTTCCTTGTGAATTTTTAAATACTGATTATTTTTGATGTTATATTCCCTATACCTAAATGCCACAATTTCGGAGTTATTGCTACATGTATTAAAAAAAAAATCTAAAATTATAAAAATCAATTTTTTCGGCCTGGGTAAATATTGTTTTAGGTTGTTTGGATCATTGGGAATAAAAAAGATCTTTTATAATTTTTCTCTAAAATTAATCGTTACCGTGTTATATACAATTTAAAACTGAAAAAAATCGAATAATGATGATTTTCAAGGTTAAAAAACGCAAATAAAAAATATTATTTTTGAAACTGCGAAGTACTCCAATTCAAGTTCAACCCTTATTTTATCAGCTACCGATAAGTAGTTTGAGCTTGTTTCATTTAAATCATTGTTTTTTAGTTGTTAATGCAGCCCGATCGCCCGTCCTCTCATATGCACTTCATTAACAATTAAAAAGCAATGTTTTAGAATAGAATAAAATGAGCCAAAAAGTCTTATGGCAATCTATTAGACGAAGAGTTGAGCTTTAATTTAGTTACTTTTTCAAAAATTATATTTTTTACTTGTGTTTTTGAACCTTAAAAATCGTCATTATTCGATTTTTTTCAGTTTTGAATTGTTTATTACTCGAAAAAGATTAATTTTATGGAAAAATTACAAAATACCTTTTTTGTTCTAAATGATGAAAAGAACGTAAAATAATGTCTACCCGGACCGAAAAAAATAATTTTTATAATTTGTTTAAAAATTTTTTTAATAACTATCAATAACTCCGAAATTATCGCATTTAGGTATAGGGAATATAACATGAAAAATAATCAGTATTTCTTAAGGACTTCAAAACGCAAAAAATATACAGGGTATTCCATTTGAAATAAGAAAGTTCATTCTATTTCCAGAAAAACGGAAGATCTGACAACAATGTAATTAGCACTGTAATATCGGCCGCATTAGAAAATTCACACCTACCAAAATCTATAAAAATCGTGCAAGCCGTTTTCGAGATAATTGAGTGTTTCCATACATAAAACTCACTCTGTACTGCTGAACTTCTCTGTGTCAAAAGAACGTTATTCTTTTGGTATTTTCAGTGGCAGTGGTAAGTGGCATTTTCAGTTTTGGAAAGACAAAAAGGTCTTAGGATGTTATGCCCTGGCGAAGTGGTATCATCTTATGTTTTGCCACAAAAGTGTTGCGCTAGGTTTGATGAATATGGTGACGCATTATCTGGATATAAAACCAGTCGCTAAACAAATTACAGCTCTCTTCTTACTGTTTTTCACAAGCGTTTTGGATATTGGTCATAAAATTCTTTGACTTTTTGAACTCTTGTGAGGTATTCATTGTCGTCAATGGTGATAATCGAAAAGACAACAATGAGAAGGACGCTCTGGTGGTATTTTCGTTACGCTCGTCGTTTTATGACGGTTATTATTGTAATACAGAATATACTATACTAAACTCTGTTTTTAAACCAGGAGGAGTATTCAAATTTACCGCGCCCTAATTCTTATTTATAATGGGTCCAACCTCAGGCAAGTTTATTCCGCTGTTATGAAATTTTGACACTAATGACATTTATGAAATTTTGACACTATTGGCATTTCATAGGTTAATTCAGTTATATCAGCGGTTTTTGTGTTTTCTGCGTTATTCCTTTAATTTTTACATTTTCAGTCTGCTTTTATATAAAAAACGGGCCTTTTTAGAATTCTTTAGCGACGTTTTAGTATTCACTGTGTGCAAGTACTTCGAGGGGATACGAGAAACGATCGTGCGCGAATAGCGGAGAAATCTTGCAACTTTCTTAAATAATTCATTGTCAATTGAAATTGTCAAATTGACGTATATTTCATATCTACTGTCAATGAAGAAGAAAAATTATACACTGGCAGGCAAAAAATTTAGGTCACTAGATGAATTATACACGTTTGATGCCTCGAATTTCCTAAACCTGTAGTCCGATTTGGGTGATTTTTTTAGTATCTTATAGCTTTATTATTTAAGAATCTCAGTGTATTAGTATTAATATTGTTGCTAAACAGATAAATGCCATTTTATACCATGTGTAACAATCACACTGTGTTTTTCCTTAAAGTTCGGAACACTTTGAGGAATATTATAGCATAGATTAAATATTGAAATTAAAGCTCAATTGTAGCCTTAGGCTTTCTCAACATTTTCTTTTTTGACTCATTTGCTTATATTGGATAATAAAAAAGTTAGGTACTTTAACAACTAGCCATGTTCTTCATCAATTCAGGGTGTTTCTAAATAAGTGCGACAAACTTTAAGGAGTAATTCTGCATGAAAAAATAATGACTGCTTTATAAACATATGTCCACAAATGCTTCGTTTCCGAGATACGGGATGTTGAATTTTTTCTTACAAACTGACAGTTTATTTGTTGCTCTAAAACCGGTTGAGATATGCAAAGGAAATTTGGTAGGTTCTAAGAGATAGTTATTGCGTATTTTTTGGCATACAGATAAGAATTTTATATTCACCATTGGCGTGCATACGGGTATAAATATTTTAGATACATCCCGTATGCACGCCAATGGTGAATATAAAATTCTTTATTGTATGTCAAAAAATGCGCAATAACTACCTCTTAAAACCTACCAAATTTCAGTTGCATATCTTAACCGGTTTTAGAGCAACAAATAAACTGACAGTTGGTAAGAAAAAATTCAACATCCCGTATCTCGGAAAGGAAGCATTTGTGATCATATGTTTATAAAACAATAAGTCATTATTTTTTCATGCAGAATTTCCCCTTAAAGTTTGTCGCACTTATTTAGAAACACCCTGTATTGATGAAGAACATGGCTAGTTGTTAAAGTACCTAACTTTTTTATTATCCAACATAAGCAAATGAATAAAAAAAGAACATGTTAAGAAAGCCTAAGGCTACAATTGAGTTGTAATTTCAATATTTTATCTATGCTATAATATTCCACAGAGTGTTCTGAACTTTAAGGGAAAAAACACAGTATGATTGTTACACCCGGTATAATATGACCTTTACCTGTCTAGCAACAATATTAACACATTGAGATTTTTGAATAATAAAGCTATAACATACTAAAAAAATCACTCAAATCGGACAACAGGTTTAGGAAATTCGAGGCATCAAACGTGTATAATTCATCTAGTGACCTAAATTTTTTGCCCGCCAGTGTATGTTGATATATTATCAATTACATAATTTATATGATATGCAATTATTACATAAAAGTAAATTTAATTAATTGTATTTTGCTTGTAATAGTGCATTTTAATAATTAATTTTATTTACTACATACAATTGTTTACCTTTTAAGAGGATCGGTACGTATTTTCGGCTGCAATGCTATTCAAATGGGGATTCATTTTTTTCGAATCCTGAGAAAGCTAATAAGTATTTTTGAAAAGTTTAAACGCAGAATGAAAGATTACGTTATTACCGAGGGCCGAAAGTCCCTGAGAACTTCTATAATGTTTATTTTAATAAGTTACAGGGGTGAAAATCTAAGAGAAAATGTAATGTGATTTTTAATTTCAAATATCTCATTCGAAAGAAACTTCTTATATATTCTAAGGGACTTTCTGCCCTCGATAATAATTTATTCTTTCATTTTGTGTTTAAATTTTAAAAAAATATTTATTAGTTTTTTCAGGATTCGAAAAAAATGGACACCATGTCCGTGGAAATCGAACATTCGCTATCTTTGTCATACAACGCACTCATTCGAATATGCCAAGACTCAAGACAGTGACAGATAGAGATGTGTCCGACCCGCTATTTTGATATAGCAGTTCATTCTGCTACTGCTTTAACGCTTTTACGATGATAATAAAATCAATCGAAGATTTGTTTATTAAATAGTATTGATAGTGTATTTGAATAATAATAATTGATTTAAGGCGTACAATTAATAAAAAGTTATTTATTGTTTATATGTTATTTATGAAAAATTCAAGTATTTCAAGTCATTAAAGTTCAAATAAAAGTATTATTTTATAAGAGTTTGTTCGATAACCGTAAATAGGTACGAGTTTAGCTATAAAGTAAAGTGCCCATGGTGGCATAAAATGTAGTAAATGCTAATGCTTCAAGTACGTACTACATTTTTGAAGATTTTACTACAGCATTTGCTTTTCTCCGTAGTACTTGCTATTATTTACCAGCCTACATAGAAGAATGTACTACGCTTTTGAAGTATGTGCTTGTTTAGTAGTATTTTGCTTCAGTTTAAGTGAAGTTGGTGGGTGGACGTCTTCGGCGTAGGTATTTTTTTGTTACAATATGGCAGCATTTATGAATGTGTGTCATAGAAAAATTTATAAACTAAGAAGAAGATTCTTAATTTTTGGGGTCATTCTTTTATCAAATAAAATTTAATAATTGTGAAGAAGATTAACAAATAACAATTGTTCATTTTTATCCTCGCGTAACTCTTTTGTCGCTTCGGATCTGAGTCACTCATTTTTATTCATGTACAATTCTAATAATTTGGTACGTAAAAATGTGAATTCACAAATCACAAGCACATGGAAAACTAATTACATCACGATTGGTGTAATGCAGACACGGCTGGCGCTACGCTTTGTAGTAGATACTTCTGGTCAGTAGTAGGTACTTCTGTTGTGTAGTAAGTTCTTCTCAACAAAAGCACCTACTTTTATGTAAAAGAAAATGCTACAAAGTAGAGTGACTATTTGCTGAAGCATTAGCATCTACTACGTTTTATGCATTCCGCCCATTTTCTTGAGTGAATTATTAAATGTTGACTTCATATTTTAATAAAGATGATTTTGAGATTTTATAATTAAAGGCTTCGCTTTTTACGGAGAGTTTTAACGGTTTTTTTTCTCGAAGAAAAATAATAAAATTATATTTTCGGCTCCCTTTCCTAAGTGACTTCTCTATTGAGGTTGGCGGTCACTATGGCAAATTTCTCTCTATTCTGGGCTTGATGAATTAAGTCATTTCCTGTTGTGTGGGTCCAATCTCTGATGTTTCGGAGCCAAGATTTTTTCTTTCTTCTTTAAATCCCTTTTACCTTCGATCTTGCCATCTAATATTACCTGGAGCTGCTCAAATTCCCTATGGCGCATTATGTGTCCTAGACATGACGTCTATCTAATTTTGATAGTATTGACCAGATGAGGACGTGTGTTTATTATTTTCAGTAATTTTTCATTCGTGTCATTTTCAATCCTACCATTTATTAAAGGTTATCCAAGAACATTCAAAAACTGAACGAAACCGAAATAGCCATCTCTACCTTTCTAATGACAATGTCACTGTCAACCTAATGTTTACATCTGCAGTTTCCATACCAGAGAGAATTTTACTACACGTAATTTGCCGTATAAAGACAGAAACAGTAGGGATAGCCGTAAAATATTTGCGACCAATATGATTGGCTAATATAATTAAAAGTGCGAAAAATGTTGCCGAGCTATGAAACCAGGTGTCGCTTTTCGAAATAGCACGGTCCCAATAATATAATATTTATGGATTACCGTCGAAGGCCGATATGATCCACCAAAAAAGAAGATGTAAGTATTTGGTGATTTCTTTAGTGACTTTCCTGGGTGTGAATCTGTCTTTTTAGTTTACTCCTCCTGGTTTAAAAACAAGGTATAATAGCTGTCATAGGAGGCAGATAATATTGTCAGTGAATTTTTCAGTGACGTATTGTCAAGGTTATTTCCTATGTCAGTGTCACGCGATCAAATGATTTAAACAAAATGGACAAAACAGACATTTTAAACTTTCTGTCCTTCCTCGATGATATGCAATATGAATTATCCTTTCTGGTTTCAGCGTCAGAAGAGCCTCCATCTCCTCAAGAAGCGACGCAAGCAGTCCCTGCCAGTGGCGGCCCCTCAGGTCCTGGAGCTGATTCCGAAAGTGATGACAGCGAGGTGGGAAGATTACAAGCTCTCTTGGAAGCCAGGGGATTACCACCACATCTCTTCGGCGCGCTTGGTCCTAGAATGCAACAAATGCTACACAGAAGTATGGGCACAAACAGTTGTAAGTAAATTTATCTTCAGAAATTCATGATCACACCTTCTTAATCCCTTTCATAGTACATTAACAATTAAATAAAATCGTGTAATCTTGTGTTAGTGTAACCGAATAATACTACACTTCCTGCTTTTGTATTGGTTCTTGTCTTACGTAATAACTTATTTAATAATTTTTACTGATTAAATACTACTTCTTTTTTGTAAAGTACTGACCTTAATACTTAATGAGCTTAATAGAAATCATTCTATTGTTAGTTGTGGAATATATTGTTTATTCTTTTTGGTGCCACCTTCAGTTATTATCCTCCGTTAATTTTAATTTTAGATTGACTGAATTTTATCTTCACCATTTGTATTGCTTCTTTCCAAGATTTGCTCTTATTTTGTAATATCTCTGTTACGTCGCTCTCCATTCTTTTATTGGTCTGCCACTTATGTTTGTTGGTTCCCTCCCTATCGATTTAGCTTGTCTACACTATTTTCACTTGTCGTTACTGTCCATCCATGTTATTTGTTAATTTTTTCTACTTTATTGTGTCAAGTAACGGTTTAACTTTAAGGGGAAAGCGCAAAATGTCGCCTGTCAAAATTTACAATATGTTTTAAATGTATTCACTTTTTTCGAATCCTTCATAGCTTCTTCTCACCTTTACGTCTCTTATCCAGCCCCTCTCTGTTTGTTGCACCGTAGTATAGTCAATAATTGACTGTTCGTTTCTGGATATGACCTTTCTTGTGATCTTATGTATGGTTTTGTGTTGGAAATGTCTATTCATGATTATCCTGATATTGTCTAAACAGAATTAGAGTAATAGTTTTCCAATGTTGTTGATTTTGTCCTCTCCGTATGGTCCTGTAACATCATTATTTATCTTCTTCTTCGTCTAGCCATTCACGTCCACATCTGAACATAAGCCTCTTCAAGTCTTCCTTTCCATTGTTTTTTCTTGTTCGCTACTTGTAGCCAATTTTTCCCGGCAGTCCGTTTCAGATCATCTGTCCATCTCATAGGAGGTCTGCCTCTGGGTCTTTTGTGTTGGTATGGTCTCCAGGTTAGAATTGTTCTGTGTCATTTGTTTAGATCGCTCCTAGCTACATGTCCAGCGTATTCCCATTTCAATTTTAATAATTTTTGTACCACATCGGTGACTTTGGTTTTCTGTCTTATCCATGTGTTTGTTTTCCTGTCCTTAAGTGATATGCCAAGCATTGCTCTTTCCATCGCATGTTGAGTGACTCGTGAGTATATTCATATTATTTTTTTGTGATTGTCCATGTTTGTGCCCCATATGTTAATATCGGAATAATGCATGCATCAGAAATTTTAGATCTAAGATGTAGTTAAATTTACTGATTTCTGAGTATATAGTTTAGTTTGCCGAATGCTGCCCATGCTAACTTTCTTCTTCTTTTTATTTCTTTCGTTTGAATTTCCCTAATTAGTATTATTTTTTGTCCTAAGTATATATGCTTCAACTTTTTCTATAACTTTGTCGTTTATTATTGTCACGGTTTCTTCGCAGTGCATGACTTTTGTTTTGTTTAAATTCATTTTCAGTCCTATTTTAGAAGATTCCGTGTGTAGTTCTAAAAGCATGGTTTGCAGTTCTTGTAGGTCAGTGGCTATCAGGATTATGTCATCCGCAAATCGTAGATTACTGAGGTAGCGGCCATTGATGTTCATTTCCTTATATTTCCAATTTAGGTTCTTAAAAACGTCCTCTAAAACTAAGGTGAACAGTTTGTGTGATAGAGTGTCTCCCTGTTTGACTCCCCTCTTTAATGGTACATACATCATTATTTATCTATAACAAATTAATTGAAAAATGCATGATAAAAAAATTTAACAAAAAAAATATTGTTGCAGCCGTAGCTAGAGCCCAAGCACTTATTCCTGGTCTTCAAGCGACTGGAGATGAAGGTCAACAACTGCAAGCTGTAATTGAAATGTGTCAAGTATTGGTAATGGGCAACGAGGAAATACTAACAGGATTCCCTGTAAAACAAGTTGTTCCAGCTCTTATCAATTTACTAGGAATGGAACATAATTTTGATATCGTAAGTTCTCTTTGCATTTCTAATTTACTGAACATAAGATTTTCTGGCTACTTTTTCTGCCGGAATGGATCTAGGACCGATCCATTTAGACAACTTTCAAACTAGAACGTAGTAGTGCGCTAATGTAAGTCTGATTAGATTCAGATAAAATTGGGAGTCGAATGTCAAAAAATCGAAACAATAAAAAATAAAGCACTTGAGAAGCACTGGTTATCTTCGTATATATTGGTCATGGAATATGGAATGTTAGATTAATGAACTTCCACTTTCATTGCGCAGAGAACACTTAAGTGAGAAGTTTATAGGTTAACTCGCCCACAATGTGTATTTATTTTAACCTTGTATTAGAGAAAGGCATGAGGTCGGCCGAAATAAAAAGTCTTCTACTTTAAAATGTATAATACATGTCTGAATTGCCGATATAAATGAGTCAGATTAAATAAAGTATTAGAAGAATTTTTTACTAAGCAACAACATTGTTGTTTACTTTAGTATTATTTTGTATTTTGACGATACCCGACTTGGGCTTCGAAACGTTAATAAAATCATTTTTTTGGTAAAATTGTGGCTTATTTTCCATTGAAAATAGTTGATTATAAGCTTATAAAATCAAAAAATCTTACAAGAAGTTCAAAGATCAAAATCTATAAATCCATCGTCAGACCTGTACTAAGGTATGGATGCGAAACGTGGACCATGACTAAATCAAACAAAGAAAATCTCAGACGTTTTGAATGAAAAATACTTCGGACCTCACCACAACGTCACTACAAACCAGTATAGGATCAGAACCAATATCGAATTAAACGCACTCTACAATGACCCTGATATTGTCCAAGAAATGAAATCACAGCAACTAAGGGCCAGGCCACGTGCACAGACTTCATAACGACAGACTTGTTAGACTGGTATGGGAGGAGACTCCTACAGGCAAAAGACCACTCTGACGTCCGAGAATGCGATGGAGAGATAACATCCAAGCAGATCTCCGGAAAATGAACATTCCATTTGACCCTAGGTTGATGGAAGACCGAACAAATTGAAAAAAGTTGTACAGTCAGCCAGCACCCATCCAGGGTTGTACGCTACGTGATAATAATGACAATGTGGGTTGGTGGTAAACCTTACTATTTGGACTCTTAGATAGCAACTCAGTTTCTGTTAAATAGAAAAAGTAATATAATAGTTTTAAATGTAGATACTAACCCTATCTTCTCTAAGGAGAGGACTTCAACCAACTCCAACTGGACTGTCAAACCAATTGACTGGCCAGTTGGTTGCTAAAACCAGTGACAATAAAACAAACAGATACACACAGATATTATTACATTGATAATGTTGTCTTTTTGTAGATGAACCATGCTTGTCGAGCTCTTACCTATATGATGGAAGCTTTACCAAGATCGTCAGCGGTTGTAGTGGATGCTGTCCCTGTATTTCTAGAAAAATTACAAGTCATTCAATGCATGGATGTAGCAGAGCAGTCTCTAACTGCATTAGACATGTTATCTCGGAGGCATTCAAAAGCTATACTCCAAGCTGTAAGTACTTCTTAATTTTTTATATTCATACTAGTCCATGTGGTGAGACCGCTCCCGTCTGAAAAACATTTCTAATTCGGTTTCTCTGCGGATTCGTATTCAAAAATGTCCCCTTTAAACAAATCTGAAGGGTGCCGGACGGAATTATTGGGCAGAAATTGTTTAAACAATTTTTTTAAACAAATACAAAAAATCTCCTTTGTTGCTCTACTAGTACATATATTTTTAGATTTTTTGGGTCATTTTAAACAAGAAAGATTCTTGTGATTTTTCTCAAAAATTGTCAGTTTTTGAGTTACGGGCGATTTAAAATCTAAAAAAATGCGAAAATACGCATTTTCGAGGCTTAAAAACTCATATTTAAATTCGTATTTTTAAGGGTGCCAATAACTTGGATTAAAGTTTAAACATTCCTTTTCAAGATTCCGAAGAGTGATCGGGTCTAACTTCAATTTAGACCGTAGTTTTTTAATTGTTAATTACGCATGTCCATCCGATTTTTTGGCCGGTGCGGCGCGCTCTATTTCTAAAATCTCCTATTTTCCTCCGAAAAATATATTTTGTAGATTTTTTGGGACATTCTAAATAAAATAAGTTTCTTGACATTTTTCTCAAAAGTTACTATTAGTTTAAAAGTTACTAGTTTTAAAGTTATAAGCGATTTAAAATGCGAAATTGTGTTTTTTTTTTTTGTCATTTTTCGGATTTTAAATCGCTTATAACTTTAAAACTATTAACTTTTGAGAAAACTGTCGAGAAACTTATTTTATTTAGAATGTCCCAAAGAATCTAGAAAAAATATTTTTCGGAGGAAAATAGGAGATTTTTGAAAATAGTGTTTAGACCCGATCACTCTTCGGAATCTTGAAAAGGAATGTTAAAACTTTAATCCAAGTTATTGGCACCCTTAAAAATAATAATTTAAATATGAGTTTTTAAGCCTCGAAAATGCGTATTTTCGCATTTTTTAGATTTTAAATCGCCTATAACTCGAAATCTGTCAATTTTTGAGAAAAATCACAAGATACCTTTCTTGTTTAGAATGACCCAAAAAAACCTAAAAATACATTTTTTGGGGCAAAAAGATAATTTTGAATTTGTTTAAAAAAATTGTTTAAACAATGTCTGTCCAAAAATTCCGTCCGGTAACCTTCGGATTTGTTTAAAGTGGACATTTTTGAATATGAATCCGCAGAAAAACCGAATTAGAAATGTTTTTTAGACGGAAGCGGTCTCACCACATGGAGTATACATAGTTGAGAAAAATTGTAAAATCATAATTTATATTTTGTTTTTCTTCTTTTAGAGAGGAGTATCAGCTTGCCTAACGTACCTCGACTTTTTCTCAATAAATGCTCAACGTAATGCACTGTCAATCACTGCTAACTGTTGCTTAAATCTATCTTCAGAGGAGTTTCAGTACGTTCAAGATTCATTACCCCTTCTAGCATCCAGATTGACACAACAAGACAAAAAGTGTGTGGAAAGTGTATGCCTAGCCTTTTCGCGTCTAGTTGACAGTTTTCAGCTAGAACCTTCTCGACTTCAGGAAATAGGTATGTATGTATAGCAGTATTTTAAAATGTTCCTGATATAGTCGATTCGCTAATCTGTGACACAACTGTCTACACTACAATCACAATAAAAATGCACTGTATAGAAATAAACAAACCAAGACACGTTGAATGTTTGAGGAGCACTCCCAAATCATGATTTGGGGGTGCTCCTCGTGCTTGTTTATTTCTAATGTATCTTTATTGTGATTTTAGTGTAGACAGTTGTGTCTCAGATTAGCGAATCGCCTATATGTATTGTATATGGAATAACATATACTTTTGCTAGAATCTCGCAATTTTTCTTTCTTTTCCTTCTCCTTTTTCTTCTTCATCCTCTTTATAAGTAATTATGCTTGTTCATTGGCGGATTTATACCTGTACGGAAGGTTGTTACTCCATCTTTTGAATACCGCCGTATTCTGAAGATCAATTGGGTGAAAAGACTCACAAACGAAAGGGTTTTGCAACGTTTAAATAAAAGTTGTGAAGTAGTGAACACTGTTAAAAGGCGTAAATTTTAATACTTTGGTCATGGAATGCGTCACCCAGAAATGACATACTTCACCTTGTCATGCAAGGTAAAATACTGGGAAAAAGAAGTGTGGGCGGCAATACAACTTGTTGGCTTAAAAACCTACGCCAATGGTTTGGGAAAACTAGCACTGAACTATTTCGTGCGGCTGTAAATAAAATAATGATTGCTAGTGACACAATCAATGTTCAAATTTGAATCAAATTTAATTATGGTGACACACAGATAATGATTGTAATAATTATTGTGCTGTGCATTTTTATTTTCGGCTTGCGATTCTAAAAATAGAACTCTAAAAGCACGGTATCATTTATCCTATTTAAATTGAAATTTAATCCAGAGCCCTGAATAAGAACAAAAATTATTTACATAAAAAAATGCGATGGTGGCATTATCGCAATGCTCAAACAAAATGAACTGATGACTAAATTTTTACTTATATAGTCAATATAACTATAACTATAAGCATTGTAAACAATGCCTGCTAGCGGTAAGACGTGTGTTGCTTGCTCTGACAATTTTATAGTGAATACAAAATTTATAATTTGTGATTTTTGTAATAAATATTATCACCTTCACTGTGCTCAGAAAAAGGAACAACTTTTGAAGATTAAACAAGATTGTGATAACTGTAAATGGTTTTGTAATGACTGTGTACCGAAGTTTAATGATATTATCAACAAAAAAGCGGATAGAAATAATGAACTAATTGAAAAAGCAAGTAAGTTAACTGATTTATTGGAATCATCAAATTCAGCTTCATTCTCAAAAGCTGATGGAAAATCTTGGGCTGATGTTGTGAAAATTAAGAAAACGGAACCCTTAATTATAAAACCAAAAAACCTGAACCAAAATAGTTCGGTTACAAAAAGTGTACTTACACAAAAACTTTGTCCAGCTGATATGGCTGTTTCTTTAGCTGAGGTAAAGGAAGGAGCAAATGGTCGTGTTATGATCCACTGTCAAGATAAGAAATCGTTGGAAAATTTAAAAAGTAATGTAGAACGGCATTTGGGTGCAGAGTATGAAATAAAAGTTGGCAAATTGAATAATCCTAAAGTTAAAATCATTGATGTTAAACCTGATTACTTGAATGATAATGGTGAATTTATTAATAAATTTCTAAATCAAAATTTACCGGATGATTCGATTCAAACTGATATTAAAATTATTCACAAATTTAAATCTAACAGAAGTATGGGAAATAATGTAAATGTAGTAATTGAACTTTCTCCTAAACAATTTAATTATTTAATTTCTAACAAACAAAAAGTTCATATTGGATGGAACAGTTATCAGTTTTTCGAATTTCTAAGTATAATTCGGTGTTTCCGATGTTGGAAATTTGGCCACTTTTCCGACAAATGTGAATAAAAAAATTACGTTTGTCCTGTGGGGGTAAACATAAAAAGAATCAATGTAATAATACAACTAATTTTAAATGTTCTAACTGTACGTACGCTAAGGATATTATGAAACTAAACGATATTGATGTTAATCATCACGTTTTTGATATAAACTGTTCTTGCTATTTAAAACAGTTAACTAAAAGTAAAGAAAAAGTTAACTATCAATTCTAGTAATCAAAATCTTTTAAAAAGAATCATGAAATAACTTTATTGAACGTTTATTTTCAGAATATAGGAGGCTTGCGTACCAAACTTAATGACTTACAACAAGTGGTTGCTTGTTCTGATTATAATATAATTATACTAGTTGAAACCTGGCTTAATTGTGACTTTAGTAATGCTGAGGTGGGACTTTCCAATTACAACATTTTTAGAGCCGATAGAAATCATCTAACAAGTCATAAGCAACGTGGAGGAGGTGTTCTGATAGCTACATCTAAATATTTACAAGTGTGTGAAGTTGTTATACCACAAAGTCATATTGAACAAGTTTTTGTGTCACTTAAGTGTCTCAATCAAACGCTTATTTTGGGTTTTGTGTACATCCCTCCTGCGTCTGAACAGCAGTGTTACATTGATCATTGTAGCAGTGTTGAGTTTATTTTTGAAAACTTTCCAGATAGTGAGATGATTATATGCGGTGATTATAACTTACCCAATGTTAAATGGATAAATGATGAATTTGGTATTAGAGTTCAATGTATTCCAATTCTCCTGCTAATGATTTGTGTAATACTGCCAGTTATTGTAATTTATCTCAAATTAATGTGATAACTAATAGCAGAAATACTTTTCTTGACTTAGTTTTTTCTAGTTTATCTAATATAATTGTGTCGGAACCATCTGATCCCTTGTTTGGCAAAAGTGTCCATCATACTCCAGTTTCTTTGGAATTGTTTGTTAATGTTAACTCATCAATTTTAAATTATGAAGAATACTTTTTAGATTTCAGAAATGGTGATTACTTTAGCATAAATTATCTTTTGGCTGAGATTGATTGGAAATTAGTATTCATAACAAAAATGTCAACGAGGCTATTGGAACCTTCTATGAAATTCTATACAATTTAATACATAATTTTGTACCCATTAAAAAATATAAAACATCCACATATCCTAATTGGTATAACTGTGATCTAAAATCGTTAATATTAAAAAAGAGAACTGCTCATAAAACGTTCAAACAGACTGGTAGGGAAGAAGATTATAATATATTTTCAAGTATTAGAACTCAGTGTAAAGAGCTTACGAATTCACTATATAAACGACATGTTCAGGAAACTGAAAACAATATATCTGAAAACCCTAGATCATTCTGGAAATTTATAAATAGTAAAAGAAACTCACATATGTTACCATCAGTTATTAAGTATGATGATTATACTAGGGAAAATAGTCAAGAAATCGTTGATATTTTTGCGAACTTTTTTTCAACTGTCTACAATGATGCTGTAGTTAATCAAATTCCTATTTTTAAATTTGAAAATCTGAGAATGTAAACAATTATGTTGTTGACATTAAGGAAATAGTTGATAAGATTCTGAGTAGCCCATGGAAGCTTACCAGGGGACCTGACGAAGTTCCATTGTATTTTAAAAAAAAATGTGTATACACTTTGGCAGAACCAATACACCATTTATTTAACCTATCACTAACATCAGAGATATTTCCCGATTTCTGGAAATCCAGTTTTTTAAAACCAATCTTCAAGTCTGGTCAGAAAGATAAAGCTGAAAATTACCGTGTAGTTTGTATACAGTCAGAGTTACCAAAACTATTAGATTTTTTTGTAAATAGAATGTTAAGTTTTGATTGTAAAAACATAATAATTGGTGAACAACATGGTTTTAGCCAAGGTAAATCCACAGTTACAAACCTCGTGTATTACACAAATTTTATCATTAACTCGTTGGAGTCTGGTTCTCAGGTCGATTCAATCTATGCTGATTTTTCAAAAGCTTTCGATTGAGTCAATCATGAGATCTTGATTGCCAAACTTTGTGGCTATGGCATTAGCGATAGCATCTCAAATTGGATTAAACATTATTTGGCTAATCGTTCTCAAATGGTTAAATACGGTAGTTTTTTGTCAAAACCAATTCATATCAGGTGCTCCACAAGGTTCTCATTTGGGTCCACTGCTGTTTAATATATTTGTTAACGATTTACAAACAGTAATTAACTCCGACCAATTTCTCTTATTCGCTGATGACACAAAAATCTTTAGATCTATTGCTTGCCTCTCTGATTGTGAATGTTTGCAGTTGCCCTTAAATAATTTTTCACGTTGGTGTGAAGTAAATGTTTTAAACTTAAATTTAAAAAAATGTTTTAAAATCACGTTTAGTAAAACACAGGCTTCTTTTAATAATAATTACACACTTAATGGTACTGTTCTGCAAGAGATACATCAGGTACGGGATTTGGATATAACACTGGATAGAAAACTGAACTTTAATGATCATATTAATGACATAACTTCACGTGCCCTTAAAATGTTAGGATTTATCCAGAGAAATTCAAAGGACTTTTCAGTTTTCACGTTTAAAATATTATACTGTTCGCTAGTGCGATCAATTATAGAATACTGCTGTATTATATGGTGTCCTTTTTATAACACCCAGAAAACTCAATTAGAAAAAGTTCAAAACAGATTTTTAAGGATATGGATATGGATTATATGGAGATTATAATTACAGTTATATTCTTAATCAACTTAAAATGAACAAATTAGAGACAAGAAGAGCTGAATTCGAATTATATTTTTTACATAAGCTTCTAAATGGATTTATTAATTGCCCTGAAATTTTAGGTTTAATCTCATTTAATATACCTATGCGAAGAACCCGTAATTCTGACCTGTTTTTTGTAGATTTCCATTCTACTAATTATGGACTTAATGAAGTTATTTCTAGGATGTTACGTACTGCGAACAATTACCAAACAGATTTAGAATTATTTAATACTTCAACTGCATCATTTAAAACACATGTTAAAAAACTGTTGTAGGCTTAGGTATCTTACTGTATTTTATACATATTGTACAAAAACTGAAAAAGGGTTTAGCCCGTCAATAAATAAATAAATAAATAAATTCAAGAAAAAATAGAGGGTAGGAGAAGCGTCGGAAAGAGACGCGTTTCCTGGTTGAGCAACCTGAGAGAATCATTTGGTTGCAGCTCGAGGCAACTGTTCAGAGCATTAGCCTCGAAGGTCAAAATAGCCATGATGATTGCCAACCTTCGTCGCGGAGATGGCACTTAAAAAGAAGGATGAGGTTCTTTACTGATCACTATTGTTTTAGTTTTCTGAGATGAAATTGTCATTGGATTATTTTGCTCTTGTGTTAAATTTGTGGGCTAATCTTTGCAGGCTATCTTCATCTTGGTTGACGCTTTTGATTATTTCATGTAGATTCAGATTCACATTATAAATAGTTTTTTTTTGTAACCTAGAATGAGCATTTTATTGAAACTTGATCTTAATACTGTTTTTATGTGTGTAATTTTATGTAATACTTTTTTTCTTTTAATAGCGAGTACCGAACTGTTGACAAACCTTCAACAATTACTTGTTGTGACTCCTCCAATAGTTAGTACTGGAACATTCATCACCGTTTTAAGGATGCTATCGGTAATGTGCGCAAATTGTCCAGATCTGGCACTGACACTTTTGAAACAAAATATAGCAGAAACTCTGGTGTATTTATTGACCGGATCTGCCGAAGTAAATCAGGAAGAAATCGAATTAATACCAAGGTAAGATATCGCATCTCCGCTCAAACAGTGTCATAAGTCAAAAAAGCAAAGTATCGAGAAAACGACGTGTAAAATTTGTTCTAGAACTTTTTTGGGTTTAATTCAAAAATTGTTAAAATTACTATAATAACTTATTTGGTCAGAACAGTGTATTAATTCTGCTAATAATATTTAAAAAACATTTTTTTTTTTTGAGTTGTGACACTATACTTACAGATAAAATAACGAAAAATTTACGAAATATTTATCAAAAGTGGCTCTTGCAGTACAGAATATAATATCATTATTTTTTTTTATTTAGAAAATACAGCCGCATCCACCTTAGCGGCGGCTACAGTACCTATACAAAGTTAAATTTTATAAAATGTTCCTATGAATTTTAGACATTTTACAATATTGTCAAATGGTTAACAGTAACTTTTATATCACTCGCGGTATTTCGACAATCATCTTATCTATATCGGCATATACAGCAATTTCACTCGCGCACTGGTCAGCTTTTTCGTTGCCTGCAATTCCAATGATGGTATACATATAAATATTATGTAGAAATATAAGTTTACTGGCTACCCTGAGATTACTCGCCCTCGGATTCAGAGACCTTGTTACCTAAGTGCCATAGGATTTTCTTTCTGAGAGTGGTGATAAAACGTTTGGATGATATGTCTTTCAATTGTGTATAAATTTCAGTAACATATCGTATAATTGCATTAGGTCGGAAGTAAAATCTTGAATAATTATATCAATAGGATTTTGCGCGCCACTAATATTGCTTATAAGAAGATTCAGTTGGTCAAAATTGAGGACAAATGCGCGTGAATGATTTTCGATAAAATTTTTGGCAGGTTCAAGGTTATACGATTTTGATGATTTCGTTGCTACATGCTCCTCGTTGCTTTTAATCTTCTTGGCTTTAGGTTTAGATGAAGGTAAATAAAGAGTTTTCTGTATGACTTGTTTCTGGAGAAGTGAGAACCTCATTGATACTACGTTTCGACTGAAGGTCGACCTTAATTTTGGAGCTGTCCATGTTGCTAACTTCTTGATTTTCTTCTATATTAGGATTATTCAGATTATTTGTTGAGCTTTCTTCGATAGGAATTTGTTCGTTAGATAGGAATGTAGCTGTAGGTTGAGGCATAGTTTCTGGTGAGGAAGACGAGATAGGTTGACTGTTACTTGAACTTGCTATTGATTCCATTTTATCGGGACAACTTGTGGCGATGTGTTTAGGCTTTTTGCAGGTATAACAGGCCATAGTTTCTTGAGATAAGAAAATTCGATGTGTTGTATTATCGAAGTCTAAAGTAAATGAGTCGGGTAAGGAGATATTGTGAGGACTAACGTATATTTGTCTTCTGAAGCTCAAAATATGATTATATTCAGGAAGATTGGAACTGATTTTTAGAAAAGTGACTGGGAAGAGAAGATTAAGTCCTATTTTTTGTAAATAATCAATTAATAAACTGTGTGGTATAGTGGGACATACGTTTGATAAAACGATACGTTCGGCTGGAGAAATCAGTCTTCTAGCTTGTACAGTATTATTCTCGATTTTTATTTGTCCGTGCTTTTGCATAAATTCGTCCACCAGTTGTTTGCTTGAAAGGTACATACATATCCGATTGTTCGATAATCGAGACGAAAATATAATATTTTTTGGTTGAATTAGATTGCCCAACGGAATTAAGTAATCTTGCAGCTTCGTATTTTCTAAGGCACTGAAGATAATCGCTTGAAACTTGGACGGAAAAGGTGTAGAAGTGGCTGATAAATAGGTTTTATTGGTATTTGTCTGCAGTTGTTGTACATGTTGCGAGTCAGAGAGACTTCGAATGTTAGGTTCCATTTTTAATTTTAACACGAAACATGTGTTCAAAAACTAATACGGACCTGACCAGTAATTAAGCAAATAATTAAGCCAGTAACAAAACTGGAATAAATTGTACCTTAATCGTACTTTATTGATGTTATTAAATAAGAATTAGCCAAAACTGGTTTATTACGTTATATTAAACAAAAATAATACGATCAATTCACTTACTGGTATCTACTAAAATTGTCACTTAACTATTTATAAATGAACTATTACTTTTTCTACACAAAATTTGCAATTTTGTTGAGACCAGAAATAAACACGCCATTCGGTAGGTCGTTCAGGGCCGGGCCAGTGCATGCTTTTAATATCATTATTATTATCTGGTTAACAGACTTATATTTTTTAATGGTGTTACTTTAAATACAAGTAACAACATTAAACACAAAATACTGCAAAAATAAAGATAAATCTTTTCTTGAGCATATACGCAGATTGTTTTGAATAAAGTAATCACATAAACTGTCTTAACTCGACAAACGACGATTTATACATATCTTAGATGGACAAATGTCTTGCACAAGTCGATATGTGACACTGTTTATGATCGATGCACCGTTGATTTTGGTTAATCATATAATGACTCTAGTGTCATCTAACGACAAATACTTGAACTATAAACAATTTGCCACTTCAGAAGTCGTTTTTTTTTAATAAAATTATGGCTTATTCCTAGTAAAAATAGTAAAGTGTATTAACAATTATTGTAGAATAATAAAACACAAATATAGTCCGTCCGCTATAACTTTTCCCATGCGGTACGATTCATTTTCAATCAAATTAAGTCAAAACAGAAAGTGAAAAGTACGCCGATGTGTGTAGTATATAGTATACAGTATACAAAATGTATATACACATCGACGTTCGTTTCAATTTATGTTTTGACTTAATTTGATTGAAAATGAATCGTACCGCATGGGAAAAGTTATAGCGGATGGACTATATGTAAACCAATAACGTCAAACGCTAGAGCAAATACATGATAATATTTATCACGAAAAAACAATCGGAAATCAAATGAAGATATTACTTTATTAACAATGGTAAATATGCATTAATGATTATCTTCATGGGAACTTAAAAATATTAAATCGGACTTACTCGTTAAGTAATATCAGGATGAATTTGAGAAGAAAGAACCTAATGTAACAGCAAAATAGTTCATTTCTTTTAAATGATTATTCATTATAATAATGTAACTTGTGTACCCAATATAATAATGATAAAATGGTGCTACTCAGGTGGTTTTTTCAGTGCGTCACAAGTAACAGAAAATAAAAGATATGTCCGTGATTATACACATTTATAACATTTATTCTAGTTGTTGATAGATGGCGCTATAATCGGAAACAGAACCTATTACATAATATATCTATACAACTAAAATCTAAAGTTCTCAGTTTTTCAGTGTGTCATTAATTTTGACGTCATGTATGATTTTAAGAATGTAGAGAATTATTGCATGACATTTTAGTTAAATCTAACAGTTGTCAGAATCGTAATAAGCCAAATATGAAAAGGTTATTGCAATATAACCCTTTTATTTCCAATTTGGTATAAAAACAAATCAATCGTGTTTATTGCATTTATAAAAAGGTATATTCTTTGATTTGTATAGTCGTACAAATTGTACAGATCATGTATGTAACGACTAGTGTTAGGACAGGCGTGGGAGAGACTGATAAATTTCATGTGAAAGTAGGATTGCACCAAGGCTCTGTGCTTAGTCCGTATTTATTCTCATTAGTTTTGGACCAGATAACAGCGAAACTACAGGGTAACATTCCATGGTGCTTAATGTATGCTGATGATGTCGTGTTAGTAGGAAATAGTGAAGAGAACAAAAACTGGAACAGTGGAGACAAGCTCTGGAGGAAAAAGGTTTAAAACTTAGTAGGACAAAAACAGAGTATTTGGAACGTTCATTTAAAGATGGAGCTACTACAAATAAAATGGTATCTTTGGATGGTGAAATGATTGTGAAAAGCAATAGTTTTAAGTACCTAGGATCGGTATTACAGAGTAATGGAGAAATAGATGGAGATGCATGCAGTAGAATTAGGGCTGGATGGAGGAAGTGGAAAGAAGCGAGTGGTGTGTTGTGTGACAGAAAAATTCCAATAAAGCTGAAGGGAAAATTCTATAAAACAGCCATAAGACCGGCTATGATGTACGGAACTGAATGTTGGGCAGTGAAAAAGAAATGCATGTGGCGGAAATGAGAATGCTTAGATGGATGAGTGGAGTGACAAAGAAGGATAAAATTAGAAATGAGTATATTAGGGGAAGTCTAGGTGTGGCACCAATTGATGCCAAAATGAGAGAGCATAGGTTAAGATGGTTTGGTCATGTTCAACGTCGAGACGTTAATCACCCAATACGAAGAATAGCTGAAGTGCAGATTCCTGGAAGGAGTAGGAGAGGAAGACCAAAGAAGACCTGGGGGGAGGCGATAAGGCAGGACATGTTGGTAAAGGGGATTAACATTGATATGACCCAAGATAGAATTGTGTGGAGAAAGGTAATTAGGGAAGCCGACCCCGCATAGGGATAAGGCAAAGAGAATGATGATGACAAATTGTACAGATCATAGTCATATAGATAATACGTAAATCATTTTTTTATTATACCGCCATCTATCAACAACTAGAATAAATGTTATAAATGAGTATAATCACGGACGTACCTTTTTTCTGTCACTTCTAACTTAATGCGTCAGAAAGAAATCGAAAAAACTGTGACGCACTGAAATAAGCCTCTGAGAAAAAGTATATCAGCACATTATTAAATTGAAAACAGTTATACGAAATCTCCTATTGGTTTTTATTGCCACAATTTTCCCCTGCAAATTTTTTAATAAGGTTCGCATAAGTGTTTTCCAATCGATGTAGTGACCTTACCATAAGAGCTATCACAATGGTGCGTACACACAGTAGATGCGCACACATTTGGTAACTATTGTAGTAACGCTAGTGTTTCATAAAGACAATGCTTATGATAACCTCTTTATAACTTATAGATTTGTATCAAAGTTGTGGCATAGATAAACATTGCATAACAGGTGCAGTCGTTGTATTAAGTTTTAATGCACTGTGTATATTAATGCATACATTCTTTTTACTATTATTATTATTTGTACATAAAATCTGTAATTTGTATGGCTTTATCTATTTGTACTCGAATTTTAAAAGAACCCTGTCTGTACAGCAGTAGAAAGACTACATAGTGCAGTCAGTGAGGATATTTGGCTCCCAATTCCATCCTACTGGATCAATTTATTTGAAATTTTCAGTGTAAGTAGGGAATAGCTCAAGAAACAAAGTCTACCCTATGTCGATGTGCACTTTTATCTTAGGGGTGGTTCCCACCCCTTCTCGGGGGTGTAAAATTTTTTGGTTCAAATAACCACGGAAGTGGCTAGAGAACCTAATTCTAAGCAAAAACTGTTCTATAATTTTTTTTAAACTCGATACTTTTTGAGTTTTTACTATAAAATATACTAATAGCATTATACCCTTAAAATGGACCATTTCTCTGTTATTTCAAGTTGAACACATCGATTTGAGCATGAACGAATCTCTTTTCGTCTACCATATCTCTTTTTGTATTATAACCAGAATATTTATGAAGGTACGAATCTCTTTGATTTTTCATAATCTACAAAAAAGTTTTATATAGTTTTTTCGTTAGATTCATAATTTTTAAGGTATTCTCAAAAAACCGTCAGAAAAGGTGACATTTTTCAATAAAAATGGCAAATTTTCAACCACGAATAACTCAAAAAGTATTGAAAACTCTAAAACAAATATATTGGGAAAACTCTAAAACAAATATATTGGGAAAAATTCTCAAATGACATGGAACATGATTTACGAGGAGGTCAAAGGAAGGTATGGAACATGTTGAGGAACAGGAAGAAGGCGGTTACCGAAGAATTACAAATTAACGCAATAAAACCAGAAGAATGGGTAACTCATTTCGAGAATCTATACAAAGACGATAACGACGATAATAATGAAGTACAAAGAAATGACCTACAAAACATTCACCAAGAAGAAACAGAGAATGACAACATCACCCAAGAAGAAGTAAACGAAGCAATCAAAAGATCAAAAAATAGAAAATCACCAGGTCCGGATAATATACCAAATGAATTAATTAAATACGGAGGTACAAAAATAATAGAAGAGATAACAACATTATTCCAAAAAATTGTAAACAACATGACAGTACCAGAGGAATGGAGAGAGAGTATAACAATACCAATCTACAAGAAAGGCGTAAAGACAGATCCTACGAACTACCGAGGAATTACACTACTCAATTCTACATCAAAACTATTGACAAAAATTCTATCCCAAAAAATATATAAGAAAGCCGGTGTATCGGAAGAACAACAGGGTTTTCGCCCAAACAGATCTACAATAGACGCTATTTTCATAATGCGACAATTAGTTGAGAAATCAATAGAATTCGACAAGCCCATGTTCACATGCTTTGTAGATCTGAAACAAGCATTCGACAGAGTACGATTAAAGGACGTGCTCAGTATCCTTGAAAAGAAAAACATAGGTCAGAGGTATAGAAACATAATCAAAGAGCTCAATAGATCCAACAAAACACGAATTAAAACCACACACGGGCTCACGGAAGAGATCAAAATCAATGCAGGCATTAGACAAGGGGACAGCCTCAGTCCATGCCTATTTAATTTAATAATGGATGAAGTTATAGGTAGTGTTAACATAATGAATCAGGGATACAAAATGGGTAACCGAACCATGAGAATACTTTGCTACGCAGATGATGCAATCTTAATAGCCGAGAACGAAGATGACTTACAACGCCTACTACAAAAATTCAAAATAACCGCCGAAAAGTATAACCTGACACTATCCAAAGAGAAAACCCAATCGATGGTAATATCCAGGAACCCAATTAGATGTAAGTTAGTAGTGGACGACCATATAATCGAACAGGTAATGGATTGCAGATACTTAGGTGTGGAAATATCTAGCGACAGGCATCTGTGGCAAGAATCAAAACAGCAGGCAATGAAAGCAGCGAGAATATCTGGTTTCCTGAGGGATATAATCTGGCGGGATAAATATATGAGCACCGAAAGCAAAGTCCGCATTTATAAGACATGTGTTAGACCCGTACTGACATACGCAGCTGAGACAAGGGCCGAGACAACAAAGACCAAACAGATAATGAGAACAACAGAGATGAAAACCCTAAGATCCATAAGAGGTATCACACTCAGAGATAGAGTACGAAACGAAGACACATTGAGAGAGCTAGGCGTTCAGGACGTAGTGAGATGGACAAGAGCGCGACGACGCATGTGGAGGGACCACGTAGATCGGATGGACCCTGAACGTATGGCGCATTGGGCGAAAACACAGAAGCCCAACACCAAGCGACCCATAGGAAGACCCACAAAACGATGGTACGAGAGTTGGAGCTCCGGATCGCAGCAAAGACTGTAACAGAAGAAACAGGACATAGTCCTGTTACAAGAAGAAGAAGAAGTATTGAGTTTTCAAAAAAAATTATAGAACACTTTTTGCTTAAAATTAGGTTCTCTACTCAGTTCCGTTGTTATTTTGACCAAAAATTTTCCACCGCCGCCGCCGAGAAGAGGTGGGAACCACCCCCAAGATAAAAGCGCACATCGGCATAGGGTAGACTTTGAATTAGGAGATAAGTAGAGGCTATTCCCAAAATTTCATTAAAATTCATGCAGTAGGATAGAATTCGGAGGTAATATCCTGTTTTTACTCTCATTGACTGGCGTAACAGTTGAAGTACTTTTTTCTCTGGAAGCCGTACTATAGGATGTTCCCTATTAGCCAGTGTGCCTTGTTGGGAGCAGTAGGGTAGGGTGTGAATCCAAAACCGACCAAATTAGACAAAATAAAATACGACGATAAACAATGAAAAATAGATATTACAAACATAACCTCTGTAATTTTTTTGTATGCCAACCAGAAGTCACGTGGTTTGGATTGCCTAATGCTAATACATAGATACACGCGCGGCAAATTTGAAAATGAGCGCAAATTGAATAATAAATGGCCTCTCTTAAAATATAGGACATTGGTAGTATGTTCATAGAATGTCTTGTGGTAACATTCCACCAATAATTTAATCAGATGTTCACCAAATGTTCCTTGAATGTCCAGGACATTCAAACATTAATAGAACTTTGATGGTACACTTCGCGTCAAAAAAAACTGGTACACTTTTTTCCCCCAATGTAAACCTGTGTTCAGACTGGACACAATGGCTCGTGAATCACGGCGTTGTTGCCAGCACAGATAATGGAATTGCACTAAATCTAAATACAAAAAATAACGTTAAAAAATCATGGTGGTGAATCGTAAAACGGGCCATAGGTAACTCAATGTAAAATTCTAAACTGTTAAATTCCTGCTTCCTTAATCATTTTACAACAAAAATTGTGAGAAGCTATTTGTATGGGATTAAAATCTGTATTAAAAACAAAAGCTAAAATTGTTCTAGGATTTTTAAACATTCCAACATTTTGAAAAATACGTACATTTGCCACAGTAGGCATGTGTGTAAAAGTTAGGCCCACGTTATTATTTACCATATTGTTCGCACACTCTTGACTGAATAAAATATCTTTATTATTATTACTTTCTCCTCAACTGAGGCTATCCTATCAATTTTATTATTTTTTTAAACAAGAAACGATAAAATAAAAATTTTGACAGTTCAAATTGTCAATATTTATAATAACTTCACTGTGACGGAACGCAACCGATACACATTATGGTAATGTGTGTGGCCTAACTTTGGCGTATTTCTGTGAAAAATTCTTATTATATTTCTCATGATTCGAAAAAAAATGAATACATTTAATAAAACACATTGCAACATTTTGACAGGCGACATTTTCCACCTATGTGCTTAATATTTCAGCAGTTTCGAATTTTATTGTAATACATAATATTTAAGTTTCTCAATTGTTCACTGTAGAAGTTATTCATTTTGTATAATTTCAAATTTTAATTTTTCCAGTGTGTTTTATTTATTAGTATCCCACAACTTTACGAGAAACCCATTTCTCGATTTTAAATTAAACATAATAATTTAATGTCCTGTCTAGAGTTATTATCTGTCATTCATGTCATATCTGTCATAAATTATAATAGAACACGAATTAATTTATGGGTACTTAATTGAGATGATGGAACATTACAAAATTAATAAGAGAATTTTTTAGGATGCATGTTTAAATAAATGTGACTGGCTAATCGAGAATGCTCTATGTTGTTTTAATTTTTAGTAAACCTACTAAAAACTTGCGGTCTGCCGCACAGCCCTTCTTTTACCTGGTTTGATATAATATTTTAGTTGAACTGGCAACGTTGCCTAGAAATAAGAATGACATATGTGACAAGACCAATTTACACAACTAGAAAAACACGATTTTCGGTTATAAGACTTGTACCAGTTTTTTTTGACGCGAAGTGTACATTCCTGGAATGTTTCGTGTTGTTAGAGATGGTGATACTTATTCTTAAACACTACAGTATTACCATTATAGTCTGCCTTTCAGTTACCAGTTTGGCTCCAAAATAGTTTTTAGATTTTTGTTTTTCAATATATTCATGTATTCTATTTTTATGATATGTCTTAGAGAAATTTTATCATCTTTCATTTTATTAACTTATATATTGTTTTAGACAACCTCAAGAACAATTCGAAATAACGGCACTTATTGGAGAACTCATGCCGAAGTTACCAACAGACGGCATTTTTGCTGTAGATTCGCTTCTCGAAAGACCATCCAGTGTTGCCAAGGATCAGCCGATCTGGCAGTGGCGCGACGACCGCGGCCTATGGCATCCTTACGGAGCTGTCGACAGCAGAATAATCGAAGCTGCCCATATGAACAGCGACGATGAGGTTAGTTTAAATACTTTGGGAAGGATTTACACGATAGATTTCCATTCGATGCAACAAATCAATGAAGATACTGGAACATCTAGACCTGTGCAGGTAAATTATATTAATAGCAATTTGTGAGAGGTTAACGATGTGATATTATTAACAATTTGTTCGGACTTAACAATATTTATTTTTAAATTCTTATTTATTAACTTCCTAAATGGAGAACTGTAGTAATAAATATTGCTTAACCCAGATATGCCTAAAACTTATCTTAATATATTTTTTAATATTTTTCTTCAAATTTACGTGTTATGTAAGGTACCAAAAACATATTTGTCGTTAAAACAAAATATTTATGTAAAATAAGTAAAAACAAGCTGAAAATGCGAGCATTATCATAACGAAAACTTTGTTTATATACCTATTTAAATTCATAATATAGAAAATTGCTATTACGAAAAGCTGTTTAGAATTAAAAATTATGTTTTAATGTGCAAATATATCATTCTAATTTAAATGTTGTGAACTATAAAGATACTTTACTCGAAATTCATATTTTTTACATACCTCGTATAAAAAATAAAATTTGATTCATGATGGTTGCATCATAAATCTTAGACCAAGAAGAGATTTTTATGAAGAATAACTTTTCTCCGTCAAATTAAAAATACAAGAGTTATAAATGAAAATGATGTTGGTATCCATAATTTGAGAAAATTCGTCAAATATTTTTTTCCATTAAAAGGATGTAATTTCATATATCAAAACATACTTTTTTATTCCAAACCACATTTTAAATAACAATTTTCCAATATTGTAAAATAAATAATACATACATGATAAAGATACTTTTTACTGATGTACTTTACTTGGATCTACAGACCGAGCGAGTCTCGTAAATTCCACGGATTTGCGCCACGCTTCACGCAACCGTATTTACGTACTTGTATTTTGAGTTGTGTGGTCGTGGGCTGGTCGAGTGGAGTTAAATTTATCAAATTTAAAAATATAATCGTTTCTATTGATTCATTATTAATATAGTATAATATGTATCATTGCTTTCAAAATATACCTACTCAAATTGTATTTTTATACATTTATTACACATATTATTTTATATAATAATTAAATTCACTATAAAAGTCATTTATATTTTATTAATAGCTAAATAATTTAAAATTTAATTTGACATTCACGAAGTGTCAAACTCAAATGTAAATAATAACATTTGCTTTGCTTAACAAATTCAGATTAAAAAAGTAGCCTACTTCCTAATCAAAGATTTCAGCTGACGTTTAGTGCGTGGTATGAAATAACCGGATTGTGACGTCACATTTTAGAGTTTGAGGTCGATTATCTCGAAGACGGTTAGAGATATCGAAATGCCGTTTTCAGATTTGGATTCAGAAGACAAAACTACATAAAAATCCATCGATACATCTGCTCTAAGTATTGCAGGAGCGGCAACGCAATAACACACAGACTTTTGCAAATTTATAAACGAAAAGTTTTCATTGAAAAATGCTGTGCAAAATATGGTACACCAGGCATATAACCTACTATTAGGTTTGGGTATAGTATAACACAAAGCATTTGAAATTTAAGCATACGTTGCATTTTGAACACCTTATTTATGAAATATTATGGCACAAATCATACTATCGACTTCTTTTTTCCTGTGGAATCACCAAATGGTCTAGTTGATCATAGCAAATTTACACGTTTTCATTGGCAGACGGATGACCTAATCTAAATTAACGTCTTCTAAATTATAACTGATCCAATTTTGTAAGTAAGAGCATCTGTCACAGTTTTAAGTCGATTTCTAGGATCCCTTTCACATTGCCAAAACATTTTCCTCTCCTCCAAGGAATGTTGACATAACTACTCAATAGTAGAGTTCCCAGAAAGGCCCATACTCCCAAACTTCTTGTTCGCGATCATTCTGTGAAGCATATCGATTAGTTGCTGACGGTATAAGCTTTCTAAAGTTACTTATCAACGAACAGTGAAAAATATTCAGCGGAACGCTTAGAATCATATTTTGGAAGTTCCTTTTTCACCAATACATTGACCTGCATGTTTTCTTTTAGCTAGTGATATGTAATTTTTCTTTGATCCTTTACCTGTCCATTTATCGCTCAGCTCTGTGAATGGAATGTTTTACTGAGAATCGGGTAACAATATGCCTTCGTCATTATTTTGCACTTATATTTGAGAACGAGGATATAATTGGGATCCAGGTAAATTATCCATTACCTTTATATCTCTATCATCAGTCTCCGTCTGTTAAACTGTTAACTGTTATGCATCACATGCATTTATTGGAGACTCCAAAGCAATACTGTCTACAATTGCTACTAAATTTTCATGATTCTCCAACATACCAAGCGCATCCTCCAGTGAAAAGCCCCTAATAATAAATAGTATGGTATTTTCCTGGCGTACAATATTTTGTACACTAAAATAAAATAGCCCAACGCATATTATAGAATAAAAATTTTATCAATTTCTAAATCTAAGCAGAAACATATAAGTGTTCTCTACTGGCATGTACAAAAATATACGTATTTTCTGCATAAATATAACAAATAGTTAATTATTTAGCAAATCGTTTTCCAAATTCAGCCGTATTATAAAACTGACAATCTTTATCACAAAATTATCGCCAGATATCACAAAGTGAGCAATTCACAACTACACCTTATGGTTGGTTAAGACTTACTGAAAGTATTTAAGCTGTTACCCAGACAAATAATGTGCATATATGTACAAGTCAAAACATGTTAATGGTGTACAATTTATTGTACATCAGGCACATCTGGGTTAATGAAAAAAGCTTCCTTAGAATTGCATAAATTGAAACCTTTGGTACACTTGTTTCATCTTTCATGAAAAAACTGGTTATTTTACAAGTTGCCTAGAATTCGGTAATAATATCTATAGATCTTCAGATAGGGCTTGTCCTATCTGAAACCTGAACATGGCTTCATTGTATCCGAAGTATCCAATTTTGTAAGCCAGTCCTTTATGCCACACTTTATCGAAGACTTTGCTTACATCCAGGAAGGCTGCTTATTAACCATTGAATCCAGCTGTTATGTACTCTGTTAGTCTGAGTTTTTGTGGTTCGCTTGAGTGTTCTGCTCTGAAACCAAATTGAGCTTCTGCGATTAGTCCTAGCCTGTCTGTGTCTAATTCTACAATCTTGGAAATAAACAGGAAGTTGGAAGTTAGCTTATCGGCCTGTAGTTTTGAAGAAACATATTGTCTTTTCCTGGCTTTGGAATCATGATGGCATGGGCTTTCTTCCATTGGTCTAGTAAGAGCCTGTATCGTAGTATCGCATTTTGTTGTGTTTGTTAAGTATACTAGTGCTTTCGCTGGTAGATACTTCAGTGTCCTGTCTGTAATTTCATCTGGACCAGATGCTTTTCTTTGGTGATTTGTTCTTTATGAGGTACTTACCTCCGTGGGAGATGTGGGTGCGATTATTTCGTCTTGTTCTTTGGACATTTCTTGGTTTTCTTCGACTTCTATATATTCGTCTTTCTGATAGTTAGAGAGAGAGAGAGTTCTCATCGCCTCGACCTTTTCTTCAATTAATTGCCATTCCAAGATTCCATTTTCTCTGCATGGTGCTTTGGAGCATGTTTTGACTCTGTTCCTCCATTTATTGTAGATGATTATCCCAGTTTCTGTGCTCTGTTAGTACCTTTTCGACCTTTCTGTTTAGTCGGGTTGCTCTGTTCTTGTCTTCCTGGTTTCTGGCTCTCTTTTTGGCTCTAGTTTTTTACTTTATTGTGTCTTTTATTTCCTGGTTGATGTCTTTGAATATTCCCATGTGGATTTGTAGCTTCTCTTCTGTAGTGCTGTTCCTTAGTGCTTGTTTGATGATGTTTTATAGCTCTAGAGTTTTTCTTCTATTTCTTGTGGATTTTTTACCGTTGGGATGTTGTTGATTTTGATGCTCACAAGTCCTTTGTTTTCCTCATTTTGCTTGTTCCTGGTTAAAAGTACTATTGCTAATTGTTACTATAATGCTAACAATTACATATTTGCAAACTTAATAGATTTAAAAATGTATATAATATATTTACAGAGACGTTTTACTCCCATGAGTGTGCAGTCTAGTCCTGTCGAACCTACGCAAGCTCCCAGCAGACCTGTAAGCGCAAGCCGAGACGCTCGTGTCGCCTGTCTGCGTGAAGAGAGAGGTCTTGCAGCTGCTTTCATTCGGTCCTTGTTTTCTGTTCTGTATGAGGTGTACTCTTCAAGTGCAGGTAAGTGAATTATTAATACTTATGACAAGAACGGCAACTAATTAAAGTATAGCTGCAAAATTAATTTGGATTTGATATTTACTTATAATAAATAAAAGCTCCTATGAAATAAAACGAAATAAAACAAAAAAGCATGCACACAAATAATAATCTCGCTAATTGGGGACTAGACTTTTCCTTTGTACAGATACAGAGTTTATCTATTAGTGGTAATGTGTATTGGGTTATCCGTTTTCTGTTTTCTCTGTTTTTCGTTCCAATCTTCTGTTTGCAGTTTTTGACATTATATCCTTAAAAGTTCCTCCATATTTCCTACACTGTTTCCTCATTTTGGGGTGAGGCTGTTCTATTTATTTGTCTTTCTGTGCATTGGATTCTTGTTTATGAGCTTTGACGTTGTATCTTCTTCTATTTACCTTCAAGTTATTATTAACATGTAAGATATTTTCTATACCATCAACTAGGGATTTTTTGATCGGATAAAAAATGTCAATTTGGCGGTTTTTGAAACGGAAAATGTTTTAGCTAATTTAAAAAAATTTCAACACTTCGTCACTTTTCCAAATTTAATATTTTTCAAAAATCCTAGTTGATGTCCGTCATAATTGTCGTATTTCCAGTTGCTTTCCAGAAGCTTTCTTCCAGTTGATTTAAGTCTCTCTTCCATTTTCTCGCTTGACCATCATATTAGGTTTTTAAACTTTATTTTAACGTTTTTTTCTCTTTCGTATTTATTCTCTCTACAGTTTATTCGCATGAGACATGCAGTGGATGTAAACATTAGTTGATAGCGATGTAGTCACCGGCAACATAAGACATGGAGATTTCCGTTCAGGTTTTGAATATTTTGGATAACAGTTACTTGTATAATCGCGTAAATTATTGAATTATTTTTTTTCTTGTATATCAAGGGGTGCTTATTATGAGACTAACTTTTTTTAAAGTAGTTTGCCCCGGAACACCCATTTTCATCCCTTTAAAGGGGGTAATTTGTGATTTTTGCGAAACGTAGCCCTTCCTGTACGTTTTTGAAAAATATTCCTTAATAGAAATATGCAGAGTGCTATATTTCCTACAATTTGTTCCGCGATAACATGTCTATCATCCACCGTTTAGTGGGGGCGGGGCCCCAAAGTTAAAGTTTAAAAAAAAAACGTTTTTTTAAAACAATATTTTTCCGTAACTGTAATGGGAATCAAGAAAAAACCCTGCGGAAATTAATCACAAATAAGTAGCTGATTTTTTGGTATAGGTTTCATTTCAGAGCAATTGCTCATTTTTTAATTACAGGGTATTACATTTAAAAAAAAAAACCTTTTTATACCATCTGCACCGCTTATGCTAGCGTAAAAAAACTTTCAGCGATTGCACATGTACAAGTGTTATTTACAAATTTGTATAATGCACCCCCATTTTTTCCCGAAACTACCCCAAAAAAGTGGTTTTCTTGGAATCTTTTACACACCTTGCCCTTTATTAAAATTCTGCATAATAATATTTTGTGCATGTTGTTATTACCCATGCATGGACATCAAAAGCGATTTCGTGGTGCAAACGCTGTAGCCAAAAAAAAAAAATAAGACGGTGGTTGAAAAAGAAAAAAAATCGCTTTTTGGCCCATATGGGCCATCATCGATAGGGTTTTTCATAAATATATATGATTATTGCAACATCCCTGCTGAAACTACCCCTGTGTGTGTGTGTGTGTGTGTGTGTGTGTGTGTGTGTGTGTGTGTGTGTGTGTGTGTGTGTGTGTGTGTGTGTGTGTGTGTGTGTGTGTGTGTGTGTGTGTGTGTGTGTGTGTGTGTGTGTGTGTGTGTGTGTGTGTGTGTGTGTGTGTGTGTGTGTGTGTGTGTGTGTGTGTGTGTGTGTGTGTGTGTGTGTGTGTGTGTGTGTGTGTGTGTGTGTGTGTGTGTGTGTGTGTGTGTGTGTGTGTGTGTGTGTGTGTGTGTGTGTGTGTGTGTGTGTGTGTGTGTGTGTGTGTGTGTGTGTGTGTGTGTGTGTGTGTGTGTGTGTGTGTGTGTGTGTGTGTGTGTGTGTGTGTGTGTGTGTGTGTGTGTGTGTGTGTGTGTGTGTGTGTGTGTGTGTGTGTGTGTGTGTGTGTGTGTGTGTGTGTGTGTGTGTGTGTGTGTGTGTGTGTGTGTGTGTGTGTGTGTGTGTGTGTGTGTGTGTGTGTGTGTGTGTGTGTGTGTGTGTGTGTGTGTGTGTGTGTGTGTGTGTGTGTGTGTGTGTGTGTGTGTGTGTGTGTGTGTGTGTGTGTGTGTGTGTGTGTGTGTGTGTGTGTGTGTGTGTGTGTGTGTGTGTGTGTGTGTGTGTGTGTGTGTGTGTGTGTGTGTGTGTGTGTGTGTGTGTGTGTGTGTGTGTGTGTGTGTGTGTGTGTGTGTGTGTGTGTGTGTGTGTGTGTGTGTGTGTGTGTGTGTGTGTGTGTGTGTGTGTGTGTGTGTGTGTGTGTGTGTGTGTGTGTGTGTGTGTGTGTGTGTGTGTGTGTGTGTGTGTGTGTGTGTGTGTGTGTGTGTGTGTGTGTGTGTGTGTGTGTGTGTGTGTGTGTGTGTGTGTGTGTGTGTGTGTGTGTGTGTGTGTGTGTGTGTGTGTGTGTGTGTGTGTGTGTGTGTGTGTGTGTGTGTGTGTGTGTGTGTGTGTGTGTGTGTGTGTGTGTGTGTGTGTGTGTGTGTGTGTGTGTGTGTGTGTGTGTGTGTGTGTGTGTGTGTGTGTGTGTGTGTGTGTGTGTGTGTGTGTGTGTGTGTGTGTGTGTGTGTGTGTGTGTGTGTGTGTGTGTGTGTGTGTGTGTGTGTGTGTGTGTGTGTGTGTGTGTGTGTGTGTGTGTGTGTGTGTGTGTGTGTGTGTGTGTGTGTGTGTGTGTGTGTGTGTGTGTGTGTGTGTGTGTGTGTGTGTGTGTGTGTGTGTGTGTGTGTGTGTGTGTGTGTGTGTGTGTGTGTGTGTGTGTGTGTGTGTGTGTGTGTGTGTGTGTGTGTGTGTGTGTGTGTGTGTGTGTGTGTGTGTGTGTGTGTGTGTGTGTGTGTGTGTGTGTGTGTGTGTGTGTGTGTGTGTGTGTGTGTGTGTGTGTGTGTGTGTGTGTGTGTGTGTGTGTGTGTGTGTGTGTGTGTGTGTGTGTGTGTGTGTGTGTGTGTGTGTGTGTGTGTGTGTGTGTGTGTGTGTGTGTGTGTGTGTGTGTGTGTGTGTGTGTGTGTGTGTGTGTGTGTGTGTGTGTGTGTGTGTGTGTGTGTGTGTGTGTGTGTGTGTGTGTGTGTGTGTGTGTGTGTGTGTGTGTGTGTGTGTGTGTGTGTGTGTGTGTGTGTGTGTGTGTGTGTGTGTGTGTGTGTGTGTGTGTGTGTGTGTGTGTGTGTGTGTGTGTGTGTGTGTGTGTGTGTGTGTGTGTGTGTGTGTGTGTGTGTGTGTGTGTGTGTGTGTGTGTGTGTGTGTGTGTGTGTGTGTGTGTGTGTGTGTGTGTGTGTGTGTGTGTGTGTGTGTGTGTGTGTGTGTGTGTGTGTGTGTGTGTGTGTGTGTGTGTGTGTGTGTGATTGAGCATTATTGGCTTCGGAGTCAATGTCCATTCGCCATCTTACGTTTTTGGAATTATTGGTATTATTTATGCGGAAGCTCTAAAGGAATGCTTCCTGCTTTCTATTGATTTATTTAGGTAGGTATCCAATCACAATCCTGCTCCAATTTTACAAAGAACTATTTTATATACCTATATCTAATGTTAAACGATTTTTGTTTTTATTTGTAATTATTTCCTTTCATTGTGATTTTTTTTAATCATTTTTTTTTATTTATTTAATTATTTATTTTAAAAAAAAAAATTTTGATATTATTTTTTTTATTTTTTTATTTTTCATTGTCTTTTTGCCAATTTAAATTGGGACATTAGACTAGGACACAATTTGAGAAACTACCCCTATCCCTGAAAATAAGTTTGGTGAGCATGTTTTTACCATTTTCTCGTTACCTATGCATTTTTTTGCACTTATACCGACTATTTTCATTTACACGCTGTAATTAAAAAATGGGCAATTGCCCCGAAATGAAAGATACCACAAAATCAGCCACTTATTTGAATTTAGTGTAGTTATTTGTCTTCAAGTTTCCATGCATATGTAGTTCGTCTCTTCTAATATCATTATTTATGTAAATTCTCTGCTCTATTATGTGTTTCAGTGTGCTTTTTTTACTTTTATTATATTTAATATTTTAATATTTGTTGTATTCTAGGTCCTGCAGTAAGATGCAAATGCCTTCGAGCATTGTTAAGAATGGTTTATTATGCTAGTTCAGAGTTGCTTAGAGACGTATTGAAAAATCAAGTGGTTAGTAGTCACATAGCAGGTATGATGGCTTCTAGTGATTTACGAATCGTCGTGGGAGCTCTGCAAATGGCTGAAATTTTGATGACTAAGTTACCTGATGAATTTGGAGTACATTTTAGAAGAGAGGGGGTCTTACATCAAATCAATAGGTTAGCTGATCCAGAAGTAAGTTGTACAGTATATTTAAACTATGGTCCTTTTCATAGGCATTTTTCAGTGCGTCACAAATGGTAGAAAAAAAGGTAAGTCCGTGATAATACACATTATAACATTTATTCTAACATGACATTTTAGTTAAATCTGACAGTTGTCAAATTTTATTTGCAATTTGGCATAAATACAAATCAATTGTGTTTATTGCATTTATAAAATGGTATTTTCTTTGATTTGTATAGGTCTGGATTCACCAACAACGAATAAATCAATGAATAGCTATTCATCTAATAAAATTTATTAGACGTTTATATTTATATTTTGTTTCAATGTAATTTTGATAATATATAGTTAAACTGGCGAATTTACTTTCTTATAAATATTTACATTGTGATTAACTTGCCAATGTGTTCGAAGAGTAAGTATTTATTTGTAAATTAGTAAAATAAGTCTTATTTGATGTTAGTAAAATGGAAAAATGTCAGTTAATTGGTCGAATAACTTTATTCATAGAATAAACTACTATGTATTTGTCGTTGGTGAAACCGGTCTATAGTCTTATAAATTATATAGATTATATTCGTAGATATATAATTCGTAAATAATTTTTTTTTTCGATTATAGCGCCATCTATCTACAACTAGAATAAATGTTATAAATATCTGTAATCACGAACGTGCCTTTTTTCTGTCACACACAATTTAATGCGTTAGAAAGAAATCGAAAAACTGTGACGCACTGAAAGATGCCTATGAGAAAAAGAATACAACGTAATAATATGTTCAAAGAATGGTCGATAAAAATTTTATATATCGCTCATCTGGAAGAAAAGTGTCAAAACTCAAAAAACAATATTTTTGAGGAGAGGCAAAATGAATTATACAGAGTGGGCCAAAGAGAAGAGTCCACCTCGATATTTGGCAGTATTTATTAGATTTTAAGGAAATGACGAAACAGGTCGATTTTTGATCTAAGGGGGACACATTTTTACGGTACATACGTACATACATCTGTCATTGATCAACCCCCTCCCTTCCACATCCCACCCCTTATTTTTAAATAGAGAATAGGGGTCGTGTGCTAGCTCATTTTAAAGGTTATTCAATTCTCTAGTCAGTAATATTAACATTGACATAATTATTTATACAGGGTGTCCAAGAAAAATTATTTTGAATTAAATTAATTGACACAAAAAGAAGAATGTATGTAATTTATTTAACTCAAAATACATTCTACTGCTGACAGAAAACAGAAGAAAATGTTTTGTCTGATAAATAAACATTGTTTGTTGCTTAGATATATCAAAGATAACTGGAATTATGCGTTTTTTGAGTTGTGCCACTTTTTTTTCGGCTGAGCGATATACTTTATCGTGATTATGTGTTATATAAATGTTATTTGTAGGTTCCTCTAGGAGTCAGTCCACCGAAAACAAGTAGTAGTGCCACATCGTTTTCTTCTACATTGAACGAATCTCAACCTGGAACATCCCAATCTTCAACAAACTCTTCTCTACAAACTGCTAATGGTTCTGCTGTGTTAGGAGCTACACCAGTTTCGTCTACAATGTATACATCAACACCAGATACACAAAGGTTTGTAGAATCAGTTAGAAGCAAATCCATTATAACGTTTTCTGTCACTTCCTTTGAATATCTCTAGATGGCATCTAGAATTTTGACTAAATTATCCAAAAATGTAAAAATAATTTTTAATTTCTTACTGTGGGTCATTCCATATCAACTTAACACACCTAATTTCCGCCCCCCTCTTCAGATTTGGTTATTCGCGGTGTGCCAGTACTTGGAAGGGATACGCGAAACAATCGTGCGCGAATAGCGGAGAAAAATTGCAACTTTCTTAAATAATTCATATTGTCAATTGAAATTGTCAAATTGACGTACATTTCATACCTATTGTCATTTAAGAAGAAAAATTATATATTGCTCCACAATATTGTATGATATGCAATTATTATATAAAGGTAAATTTAATTAATTGTATTTTGCATGCAGTGCTGCATTTTAATAACTAATTTTATTTACTACATACAATTATTTACGTGTTAATAACATAACCTAAATCTTATTTTTTCTTCTTATTATTATTTTTTGACTATGGCCTTGACAATTATCCAGTAACCAGGACCATATGATTGGCCAATATAATTAAAAGTGCGAATAAAAGTGCAGAGCGTAGAAACCAGGTGTCGCTTTTCCGAACTTGCACGGTCCCAATAATTTGGAATATTCACAGTGACCAATAAGAGAACAAAAATACAAAATTTTCAATTTTTATCTCAACCCATTTCCGAAATATGGTTATGTAAAGTTTTCCAAAAGGTCCAAAACCAAAGTTTTTCCAAATAATCATACTTTATTGGAATGGTTGTAGAAGCTGAGCTAATTGAGCTAGAATGCTGGGAGAGGTGTCATTTTGCAGCATTTTTAAAGCTCTTTACAGTGATATATCTTCTAGAAGATTAACAAATGAAGAAATTAAAGAAGTCATCCAGGGTGAAGACATAATCAAGTTCGTGAAGGCGCAGAGGCTCAGGTGGCTGGGACACACAGAAAGAGCTAACCCAGACTCTACGCTAAAGCGAGTAACTGGCTGGAGACCAACAACAGGGAGACCAAAGGGAAGACCCAAAACAAGATGGAGAGATCAAGTCTTAGGAGACATAAAGAAGCTGAGAATCTACAATTGGAAGGAGCGTTGTAAGGACCGGAAAGAATGGAGAAAAGTTGTAGACAAAGCCAAGTCACACACGCTGCTATAATAATAAAAGACAACAGTGGACTGATTCTCCGCAACAAATGAATCAGAGAGCCCAAAAGGGCGGCAAACACTCCGCCAGGAGTGAATAAGCCATGATGATGATGACAGTGATATATACAGCATGATGCTACGATAAACAAGTTTTTCCCAAACAAAAAAAATATATTGTTTTCACCCAATTTTGAAAAAATGTGAAAACTTTGAATTATCTACGTCCGTCTGTCCGTCCGTCTGTCTGTCTGTGAACACCACTCCTCCGTCATTATACTAGGTAGAATGACAAATGAGGTGTCAAATGAAAGCTTATAATCCAAGGATGGTACTAGAGGTGAGAAATTTGGCCTAGGCTGTCTGTCCGTCCGACCGCGAATATAACTCCTCCGTCATTATACCAGGTAGAATGACAAATGAGGTGTCAAATTGAAAGCTTATAATTCAAGGATGGTACCAAAGGTGATACATTTGACCTAGGCTGTCTGTCGGTCTGTCCGTCCGCCCGCGAATATATCCCCTCCGTCATTATATCAGGTAGAATGACAAATGAAATGTCAAATGAAAGCTTATAATCCAAGGATGGTACTAAAAGTGAGATATTTGACCTAGGCTGTCTGTCCGTCCGACCGCGAATATAACTCCTCCGTCATTATACCAAGTAGAATGGCAAATGAGGTGTCAAATGAAAGCTTATAATCCGAGGATGGTACTTAAGGTGAGAAATTTGACCTAGGACTTCCAATTTTAGAAATGCGACCAGAAGTACTGTTTTAAAGTGACCGAAATAGTACAAGCGATATATTATTCGACGCGCATTCGCAAGACGAGAACAAATATATACTTCCGGTTTCATGACGGTCTGTCCGTCCGCGAATACAACTCCTCCGTTATTAATACAGATATAATGACAAATGAGGTGTTGAAAGAAAGCTTATAACACAAGGATGGTACTAAAGATGAGAAATTTGACATCGGACTTCCGGTTTTAGAGTTGCAATAATGACTCAAAATTATTAAAATCGTATCAATCGACGCAAAGGTACACGAATAGTTCAAATATCGACTTCCGGTTCTACTTTCGATTACTTTTGGTGAAAACCTAGGACTTATGAAGTCCAATAACTTGTTTTGATCAAGTTTTTTTCCAAAAAGTACATAATTTAAAATTTTCATAATATTCCTACAAATACATAGTACAGTTGTTTATTCTGGCTTATTATGGCTGGGGCACGTCTGAAGAACTTCAAATACGAAGAGGAGTAAGGCAGGGCTGCATTTCGTCCCCACTAATATTTAACATCTATTCTGAGTTTGTTTTCAATAAAGCAGTGGATAATGCTCAATGTGGTATCAAAATGAATGGCGTCAATAGTAATAATTTGAGATATGCGGATGACACGGTGTTAATTGCGAGCAATTATGAAGAACTTCAACATCTGATTAATAGGATTACCACAACGTGTGATGAATATGGACTCAAGCTAAACACTGCAAAGACCAAGGTGATGGTTGTCAGTAAGACGCCAATACAACCGGAAGTAGTAACAGCTTATGGTGAACAATTAGAAAGAACTAACAGTATCACCTACCTTGGTTGTAATCTAAATGAGAACTGGGACATGAGCAAAGAAATTAGAATACGTATAGCGAAGGCCAGAGCTGCATTCTTTAAGATAAAGAAACTTTTATGTGGAAACAACATTACTTTGAATCTTAAAATTAGATTAGTGAGATGTTATGTGTTCTCTACTCTTTTGTACGGTGTCGAAGGTTGGACTTTAACAGATACTCTTCTCAAGAAATTTGAAGCCTTTGAAATTTGGGTATACCGAAGAATCCTACGAATAAGTTGGGTGGATAGAGTTCGTAACGAAGTTGTTTTGCACCGGATGGGAAAAGTCACAGAAGTCGTCAGAACAGTTAGAAATCGAAAACTTGAATATTTTGGCCATGTTATGCGACACCCAGAGAGATATAATATACTCCATTTAATAATATAAGGCAAGGTAGACGGAAGAAGAGGGCCAGGTCGAAGAAGAACGTCATGGCTTAAAAACCTGAGAGAATGGTATAACAGATCCTCTGCATCCCTTTTCCAAGCTGCCGTTAACAAAATTACTATAGCCAATTTGATAGCCGACGTTCGATAATCGAGCACGGCACATGAAGAAGAAGAGTTGTTTATTCGCGGTGTGCAAGTACTTGGAGGGGATACGCGAAACGATCGTGCGCGAATAGCGGAGAAATATTGCAACTTTCTTAAATAATTAATTTTAATTGAAATTTTCAAATTGACTTACATTTCATAACTACTGTCATTGAATGACAAAAATTATATATTGCTCCACAATATTGATATGATATGCAAGCAATTATTATATAAAGGTAAATTTAATTAATTGTATTTTGCTTGCAGTACTGCATTTTAATAACTAATTTTATTTACTACATACAATTGTTTACGTTTTAATAACATAACCTAAATCTTATTTTTTTTTGGACTATGGCCTTGACAATTATCCAGTAACCAGGACCATATGATTGGCCAATAATTAAAAGTGCGAATAAAAGTGTAGAGCGTAGAAACCAGGTGTCACTTTTCCGAACTTGCACGGTCCCAATAACATATAAAAATTTTATCATAGGATGGTGGTGGGTTCAACATAGAAAAAATAAATTACACACATACAGTTCACCAAATATAGCTGAAAGTGTGAAATTCCCATTGCCTGCGCTAACAATGAAGTGAGAACGCACATACAAACGGTATGGACCGTCAGTGCGAGTGCGAGGTCCGTCGTTTGACGAATGCGCATCATGATCGTCACGCGTTTTCAGACTTTCAGCTATATTTGGTGAACTGTACACATGGTGCAAATTAAAGGAATAAATTCGTAATGTCGCAAGTTGGCAACTTGTAAGGAAAAATTCCGAAACAGGTCGATTTTTATTTTTAAATCGTATATTTTTGGCATATGTGTCATACTAGTGACGTCCATCTGGGCGTGATGACGTAATCGGTGATTTTTTAAATGAGTTTTAAATAAGTCGTGTGTTAGCTCATTTGAAAGGTTATCCAATTCTCTATTCAGTAATATAAACAATAACATAATTATTTATACAGGGTGGCAAAAAAAGTTTTTTTTAATTAAATTAACTGACAAAAAAGAAGAATGTATGTAATTTATCTGTTTCTGGCAACAGTAAAATATATTTTAAATTAAATAAATTACATTCTTCTTTTTTTGTTAATTAATTTAATTAAAAAAAGTTTTTGCCACCCTGTATATTTTTAAATAGTTATATTATTGTTTATATTACTGAGTAGATAATTTAATAACCTTTCAAATGAGCTAACACACGATCTATAGTCTCATTTAAAAAATCATCGATTACGTCATCACGCCCAGATGGATGACGTCACTAGTATGATACATATGCCAAAAAATTACAAATTAAAAATAAAAATCGACCTGTTTCGGGATTTTTCCTTAAAGTTGCCAACTTGTGACATTACGAATTTATTCCTTGCATTTGCACCATACTTCGTGTGAAATTTATATGTTATTAACAACAGTACTATGTATTTGTAGGAATATTATGAAAATTTTAAATTATGTACTTTTTGGAAAAAAACTTAATTAAAATGTATTTTTGTTGTTTGAGAAAAACTTGTTTATCGTAGTATCATGCTGTATATATCACTGTAAAGAGCTTTAAAAATTCTGCAAAATGACACCTCTCCCAGCATTCTAGCTCAATCAGGTCAGCTTCTACAACCATTCCAATAAAGTATTGTCGCGGTGTTTTGGACCTTTTTGGAAAATTTGTCATAACCATATTTCGGAAAAGGCTTGAGATTAAAATTTTGTATTTTTCTTCACCTAAGCATCCACTATGAATACTCTAAATTTTAACAAAATCTAAATAGGTCAGGAAAAAATTAATTCAAAGTGTGTTGATTTGACCTGGACTCCTGTTTCTAAGATTAATAATGTAATACTAATATGAGAAATATTTTCATTCTTACCATGTTACATGGTTGATAAACATAACGTACATATATCATACCTATCTATAAGTTTAAACATAAATGATATACAGAGAGAGGCTAAATTATGGAATAAATTTATTTTCCCTAAGGTGGACGATTTTGGAGAAAAATCCCGAAACAGGTCGATTTTTATTTTTAAATTACAATTTTTGGCATATATTTCATACTAGTGACGTCATCCATCTGGGCGTGATGACGTAATCGATGATTTTTTAAATAGTAATAGGGGTTGTGTGGTAGCTCATTTGAAAGTGTGTTCAATTCGCTATTCAGTAATATAAACATTAATATCATTATTTATACAGGGTGGCCAAAAAAATAATTTTTGAAATAAATTAGTTGACGCAAAAAGAAGAATATGTAATTTATTTGACTCAAGATACATTCTATTGATATCAGAAAACAGAAAAAAAAATATTTGGCAAATAAACATTACTTTTCACCTAAATTAAATGTTCAAACTGCCAAGAGGTAGGTGGGAGGCTGTTTGTGATTTAATTTAAGCGAAAAGAAATGTTTATTTGTGAAAACATTTTTTTTTCTCATATTGGGATTTTCCCATTGATGATTTTTTTTCTATTTTATGAGAGCAGTACAATGTATTTTGAGTTAATAAATTACATACATTCTTCTTTTTGCATCAATTAATTTAATTCAAAAATTATTTTTTGGCCACTTGGTATAAATAATATTAATGTTTACATTACTAAATAGAGAATTTAACACCCTTTCAAATGAGCTACCATTTTTAATTCTGAATAATTCATTGCAACTAAGTACATACTGTCTGTGTGAGCATGCGCGCAGAATTATGAAATTTTGCTCTCAATCGCGCCTAAAGAAGTATAACTACAAAAAGAGAACTTAAATATCTGGGACATACATACATATAATGAGAAATGTTTATACATATTTAAAAAAATCATCGATTACGTCATCACGCTCAGATGGATGACATCACTAGTATGATGTATATATGCCAAAAAATTGCAATTTAAAAATAAAAATCGACCTGTTTCGGGATTTTTCTCCAAAATCGTCCATTTTAGAGAAAATGAATTTATTCCATAATTTAGCCCCTCTCTGTATATTTAATTTTCGGTTACAGATTACAAGAGTCAGAAACGAGATCACCTAGTCCTTCTCATGTGCGTCTTAGTGATGTACTGAAACGAAAACGAGTGACAAAGCGAGCAGGAGGATCTAGTCGATCAAAAACAAGGCATGAAGACATGCCCCTTTCTCCATCACTAATGCAGGATTTGTTCACTAAAGCCGCTTCCATAGGAAATTCTACACCAAGGTAGGTTATCATCATCATCAACAGCTATTCTATCTATCGTCTATATATCTGTCTCTCCATATCAGTCCATCTATCTCACTTTCTTCTACTTTCTTCATCTTATACTTCCCCCCATACAAGTACTTCTGCAAAAGTAGTATTTTGTTCCATCGGCTTTTTGAAGAAGCCACCTTTTCTTTTTGACACATTTTTGTTACTTTTTAGCTACATTAACTGCGCTCAATTGCTTTTTCTTTTCCTTACTTCTGTTAGAATTTTGTCTTTCTCTTTACTTTCACTCCAACAGAAGTAATCTTTTTTGTTACATTGGCTATTTAGCCAATGTTTATTACTGCTATTTACTGTATTCTTACTACTCTTTTATAAAATAATTTATTCATTTTTAAAGTATTTATACTTACAATACTTTGTATCAAATAAACCTGGTTTAAACTAAATTAACCTGGTTTAAACCTTGGTTTAAGCCTTGGTAAACGTAAAAAAAATATTTTTTTAACCTTGGGTTTTGCCAACCCTGACGTAAAGTATTTGGTAAGTTTGGTAACAAAAAGGTAGCTTATAATACAACTAAATTATTAGTTTTGAAGCTGTTTTCTGGTGTCATGTCTAAATTAACACTCATTACATCCTACTTAATGTAGGCTTTTTTTTGCCAATACTAGAAAAAATCAACTGTAGCCAATACTAAGAAAAAAAGTGTCAATAATTATTATTCTTGATATTGTACTGTTATTGTTCCTGGTGCTACTTATTTTCATCCAATATCGTCTTCATTTTTTATTTAATTTTTCTGTCATCTCACCATAATTTATATATGTTACGGTAAAAGTAGATAATCTGATAATTGTACACAATTACCGGTAATTGTATACAATTACCAGAGTCGGCGGTGAATGTAGGAAATATTCTTTAAAACCCTTTATTTCCTACTTTTACCGGTAATCGTATAAATTTCCCAGAGGATCTTGGTAAAATTAAGAAATTCAAATTATAACGATTGACACACAAGCGGAATGCCACAATACATAACTGTAGAAATCATAAAGATCTATTTGGATCCGTGTGAACCTTGCCCGAAAAAATCTAAAGTTCCCAAAAAAAGGTTTAGTAGTGAAACCTATACTGTCAAAAAGAAATGAATAGTAGAGGTCAAATATATTTGATAGAAATCTATACAAGCACAAGCAGATAATTAATTCAAGTTCATTTTTGTCTACCAAGATCAATCAACAACATTTGTACAATTACGGCCGTTGAAAACTAAACGTGCAGAAGAAGTTGCGTTAGTTCTTCTTGAAATATTTTGTGCCTTTGGAGCTCCTAGCATTCTTCAAAGCGACAATGGACGAGAATTCTCCAACATAATTATAGAAGAACTGTGCTCCATGTGAAAAGATTTAAAGATATTGCACGGTAAGCCAAAACTTCATCACTGCCAGAAGATCCTTTAGAAAATATTTCGACTGAAGAAGATTTGGAAATAGAAGAACAAGTAGAAGAAACGCAGTCAGGTCCTCATTTTGAAGAACGTGAAGAAGCAGAAGTGGATGAACCAAATAAACTTCTAATAGAACAACAACTAGAAAAACCTAAGCAACCATCAGTGAAAGCGATTCTAGAAGAACTATTTTCTAATCACATTTCAGAGAGGTGAGATTTTGTTGCAATTAAATGGACACGTGGCAAAGGAAGACCTTAAATAGCAATAGAAGAACATGCTTAAAACATCAAAAACTTTTGGCTGTTTTTATGAATATTTAAAACGAATTATATGAATTTGGTACTAAAGAAGGTCGACTGCTACAGTTGCATAGCAGAAATCAATTTACCATCTGCAAAGAATCATTCATTTCTTTAAACATAGTTCCAAAACTAAACATTTTTCATTGCGCGAGTATGTTAAAAAACTGGAAAGTTGCTTAAATTCAAGTTCCATGAGAGTTTGCCATGTCACAATAAATAGTAAGTAAGTAAAGTAGTAGTATTAATTCAGGTTAAACAAAATGTCTCTTGTCTTTAATTCAGTTCAATAAAAATCAAACTTCTTGATTCGCTTTTGGAATTTATTATTTTTATTCATCATTTTCTTACTTTTACCACTGGTCCTTGGTAATTGTATACACTTACCGGTAAAAGCAGATAATTGAAAATAATTTCCTACATTTACCGTCGGCTGTGGTAATTGTATACAATTACCAATTATCTACTTTTACCGTAACATATACACTTTATTTACGTGTAAAATATGTATATAATTTTAACATTTTCAGTAATTCAAGACCTAGGTATTCAGGATCCGGTTCCAAAACTAGTTTCTTGCAAAGTTTAAATCCGGCTAGGTGGGGCAGAAGTCTCAATTCTTCACATGACCGTAACTACAGCAAAGATTCCTTAAATAATCTATCAAAGTCAGCATCAAATTCACACATAACTGCCGGAAACAGGGAAAAAACTAGGACATGGATTCGAGATCAGGTATTTATATTTATAAATTTATTATAGCATTAGAAATAATCTTGGTAGGTATTTTATACATGTATCGATGTATCGAAGTTAAACGTTTGCTTGAATGTAAGAATTTTCAGTGTTGATAGCTTAAATGGTACTGGCTTCACCTATGGCCAAGACGGCATTGTCATCAGCAAATGTAGCTATTGTATTATGAACTAATTCAGGGATATCACTAGTATACAGGGTGTTTCATTAATAATAATTGTCCTTATAGTAACTGGAGAAACCTTAGCACAAAATACGAAGATTTAACCTAAAACACTTAAGTAAAATGTGGTTCCGTACTGAGTTACAGGGTGTTTTATCTAAAAATTTAAAAACTATTTTTGCTCAGCATTTTAAAACTATACGACGTATCCTTTTCATACTTGGCAGAAAGTGCAACTACGAGACACCCTACTAAATAATAATAAACAAACGTTTCTAGCTACTACCAGAGGCGTACCACAGGGGATGGTGAATGGTTGACCCTTCTCAAATTCTACGCTACTGGAGGAATTACTATTTTAGTGCCATTTTTAAATTTTCCAATACTTTCTACGTAAATAATATACTCTTCATTGGTAACGTTAAAGTCATTAGTTTTGGAGATATGTGAAGTTAAATATGAAAGGGCACAGTTATTTTGATTAATTTATGATATGATTCATATGATTAAAATTAAAAAATTATTTGTACCCAGTACTTTAAAACTATTTGGCGTATCCTTATCATACTTGGTGAAAAGTGTAGGTACTGTACATCCTACTAAATTAAGACAAATAAACGTTTCTGCTACTACCAGAGGCGTACGACAGGGGATAGTGGCTGGTTGACCCTTCCCAAATTCTACGCCACTGACAACATCGCTATTTTAATGTAATTTTTTGATTTTGCAATACTTTTTATGTAAATAATATACCCTTCATTCGTAACCATAAAATGATCGGTTTTCGAGATATTTGAAATTAAAAATGAAGCGACACAATGTATTAATCAAAATAACCGTGTCGTTTCATTTTTAACTTCATAGATCTCGAAAACTAATGACTTTATCGTTACGAATGAAGAGTATATTATTTTCATAGAAAGTATTGGAGAATCCAAAAATTGAACTAAAATAGCAATTTCGCCAGTGGCGTAGAATTTGGAAAGGGTCAACCATTCACTTTCCCCCGTCGTACGCCTCTGGTAATAGCCAGAAACGTTTGTTGAACATAATTTAGTAGTTTGTACAGTATTCTTTTTCTCATGATCATCTTTCAGTGCGTCACAGTTTTTCGATTTCTTTCTAACGCATTAAATTGTATGTGACAGAAAAAAAGGCACGTCCGTGATTACTTTGGTAATTATTCTAGTTCGGTGGTTATTCTAGTTGTCGGTAGATGGCGCCATAATAAAAAAATATTTTTTTTAATTAGATAATAATATTACAAATATAATCTGTATAATTTATAAGACTATACAAATCAATGAAAATACCATTTTATAAATGCAAGAAACACATTTGATTTGTTTTTATTCCAAATTGAAAATAAAATGTGACAACTGTCAGATTTAACTAAAATGTCATGTTAGAATAAATGTCATAAATGTGTATTATCACGGACTTACCCTTTGTCCTATCATTTGTTACGCACTGAAAAATGATCATGAAAAGGACAATACCTATACTTCCTGCCAAGTATGAAAAGGATACGTCGAATAGTTTTAAAATGCTGAGCAAAAATAGTTTTTAAATTTTTAGATAAAACATGCTGTAACTCAGTAAGGAACCACATTTTATTTAAGTGTTTTAGGTTAAATCTTCGTATTTTGTACTAAGGTTTCTCCAGTTACTATGTGGACAATTATTAATGAAATAACCTGTATAATAGTTACAGGACTGGTCATATCACGCTATTGTGGTACACTTTCATTGATTTATTTTAGTTCCGAGTAGGCTCCTTCTTGCTTAACCCTAAAAACTCTATCTGGAATATAATATTCAAATAATTCTGTCTGTTTTCTTGGCAAAATCCTGCTTGATTATGTAAGTCCTTCGTGCCATATTTCTCAAGAGCTTTGGCGACGTCGAGGAAGACAGCGGAGCCAACTTTCTTTTCTTCTAGTGACCTCTACTATTATATAGGAAAAGTCAAACAATAAGGAATGCACATAATTTTCCCCTTATTCCCATATTCTAAATTTGAAAAAATATATAGGGAACAATCTGATTTTTTTGACATGCTATTCCTATTACAGCAAGCATTTCATTGGCTAGAATTAGTGACGAGTTTATAGGACGTCATTATAATATTCGATCAAATTGTAATTGGTACCTGACGTCTGCCATCATAATATTGGAGGTTAAATAATATGTCAAATTATTGTTTTCAAATTATATTTTATTTATTTAGTTTATATTTTAACGGCAGTTTATTTTTTAACCAACTTCACGTTCCCTTCCCTATTCTTGATTGGTCGATTAGGTTTGTAATAGTCTTGTTGTATGGTATGTTTAGTTAGGCGCCAATTTTAAGATATATTGCTGACTAAATGGGCTCAGCTCCCAAAGGCCGTAACACAAGAAAAAAATAAACAAAAATCTTACATAACCTTCTATAGGACAATGTCAGTTCGACACTTATAGTACTATATTTTGTCTTACACTCTTAAAGACAAAACGGTGTAGCCAATGGCTGCTTTGGTAAATACTTGTTTTTTATTTGGCAACAGTTAAACTTAACGGTAGCGAAACAAATAATATATGAGGAAAAATTTGTTGAATCTGTTTGCCGTCAAGTTTGTACCACTGGTTTATGATATCATTAAATCTAAGTCGAGCATTCCTAATTGTTTGACTTTTAGTTTATATCCTTTATTCTATGGACTTGGTCGATAGTTGAATGAGTATCTCGAATCCCAAACTGGTCAGAGGTTTGAATCTTTTCAGCGATAGCCTGTTGTATATCTTCAAAATTACAGGTATGATCGCCACTTTTCATATCTTAAGAGTATATCTTAATCTGAACGAGGCATTTATAAGATATATCAGCTTTACTATGGCTTTTCTAGGGGAAGCTAGGACAAATAATCCCCGTATAAATAATCCCGGACAAGAAATCCCCACAAATTATCCCTGGATAAAAAATCCCCAGACAAATAACCCCCGGACAAATAATCCCCGGACAACTAATCCCCGGACAGCTAATCCCCACAAAAAATCCCGGACAAATAATCTCCACAAATTTTTTAGACAAAATATCCCGACACAAAATTCCGGACAAAAAATCCCCAAGAAACATTTGCTGCCGAATAGTTTTCTAAAAGTTTTCCGGTGAATGCAATCGACTCAAATGCTTTCAGCCTCAGTGCATGGAGTTCTAGCAATCGCTATGAAACCGCATGCAAATAATGATTAGCCGTTAATTAAGCATGAATTGTTATTTCGATTATCAAATTTTCAAAACAAAATAGTGAGAGTTTTTCAAAAATCGTGGAAGATAGGGGGAATGAGCTAAGGCTGTGGGCATCATGTTGTAATATTATTCGCTTACATCTTTTGCTCACTATTCTTTGAATAACTATGTTAAAAACATTGCCATTGTCCAAAAAGATTTGGGGATTTTTTGTCCAGAGATCTTTTGTGGGAATTTTTTGTCCGGGGAATATTTTCTGGGGATTTTTTGTCCGGACCCCCTTCTAGGGAGTTGTTTTAAACTCAGGTTACTGGTATTGATGTTTACTTTAATTTCGTATGTCTATATAATTTACAATATTTGCTACAAAACTGAAGAGTTTCACATAACTCTTATCAAACCATAACTAATGAATTTATACAAAAAAAGAATGTGTGTGTTCTTTGTACGCACGTAAGGAGTTATACTTCTATTACATGATTTCAACGAAATAAATATACTTTCGAACAGTTTATTTATATTTTATTTAAAGATTATACTAATTTTTATTTAGTACTTTCCAAAAAATTTTATTAAAACAATACCAAAAATTAAAAAAAAAATAGGAAACTCCCGGATCTCTCAAGAGGGGGGACCTCTTGATCTCCAGTCGAACTCTCTACCACTGAGCTATACTCCTTTTGTTTGTGCGGGTGCGGACTACAAGATTTCTCAGACATAGTGTCAAATAGACCAAGTGAAGGATAAAAATACTTTAAATATTACTTGTTATCATATTCCCGAGGTAGACAAATCCAAAGATACAAAAATAATAATAAATATATTTACTAAAAACACTAATATATTCTTTCCACATTTTTTTTGATCTAATACATACATAACTTAAAACATTTAGCAACGGACTAATTACAGTGCGATAACCCCGGATGTCAGCGGTATTGCAGTCCAATAGTCCAGCCGACCAGCAGTTTCAACATTTCCACAATATATACCTCATCAATTAATTATGTATAAATACTTGTAAAATTCATTTTCAGTTCAGTTATAATTTATATTAAATAAAGTGCTGTTAGTTTGTTCGTTGTAACTTTTAAAAGGGCCTTTTTAAAAAGTACCTTCGGGAGTGACAACCCTTAATTGGCGCAGGCAGTACGATAGTGGGAGAGTCTCCAGGAAGATCCTCGTCGTTCTCAAACGTTTACCCGCTACCGAACCAGTTCCAAGAACTAAGGCAGTTCCATCCAGGAGTTCAACATTTATGAAGAAAGCTGAAAAGAAGCTAAAAGAAGAAAAGAAAAGTGTACCGAGAAGGAATGCACCGAAGCATCATCTTATACCTGTAAGCAAATTTCACCTTATTTCTAATTCTAATATAATTTCACAAGTATCATCTCTTAGAATAAGTGATTCTCTTTCAACAATTTTTGAATTAAACACAGAATCTAGTTCTCCATTAGCTGATAATAAAATACCCACCAATTCTTTTGAAATACCTTCCATAATTATAACTCCAGCATCTGAAACTACTAATTCCATTATGGCCCCCACTTTTGATGTCGATAAAGACCTTTCCATCGTACCAGAATACGATGGCAATCCGAACGAACTCCATAATTTTATCGATGTCATTACAATGCTCTTAGCCCATTTTTGGGACCATGCTAACCCAGAAAATTTCCAAAATATTATGCTCTCTAGAGGAATCATGAATAAAATTAAAGGAAGAGCCAGAGAAATTATTTCCGTTTACGGCTGTAAAGACTGGCCGTCAATACGAACAGCCCTTATTCAAAATTTCGCAGACCAGCGAAATGAAAATTCTTTAACTAGAGATCTAGTTAATCTTCGTCAGGGACCAAATGAGAACCCTCATCAATTTCATGAAAAAGTTATGTCTCTTCTAAATACCATTTCTAATCATATTGAACTTCATAATGACAATGAAGAAGTAAAGAAAAGTAAAAAGGAATTTTTCCAGCAACAAGCGTTAACTACATTCTTAGCCGGACTAAGAGAGCCTTTAGGATCGACAATTCGATCCATGAGACCAACAAACCTCGCTTTAGCTATTCAATACATCCAAGAAGAAAACAATATCCGATATTTGCAAAAATCGCAAAACTATTCTTTACCAAACTCCAGTAAATTTTCTGCCACTCCACATACGCAGAGACAAAATTCTACTCAACCTCCACGCTGGCAACCTCAGTTGCCAAAGCCCCAATGGCAACAGCAACAGCCATTCCCTAGGCAAAATCAAGGGCCTTTTCAACAACAACCATTTATAAATAATACTCCAAGATGGCCAACACAAACTCACAGATTTCCACAAAATCAACAGATCACTCCATTTCAACAACATTCTAGACCAAATTTAAATAATTCTCATAAACCAGCCCCATCTCAGTCATATAGACCAACACCAATGAGTGTCGATCGATCTATTACTCGACCCCCTACCCAAAGGAATTTCCGTTTTCAACAAACAGCTAGCCCAAGATTTACAGTAGAGGAGCTGTATAATGTAGAACAGGAAGAAAACAATTATGATGAAGCCGCTTACGGCGATAATTACCAAGACTACTCTTATTGTGAACAAGAAGGGTACGATTATGAAGAATTTACAGACGATAGTCAAAATTTTCCTCAACTTCTAGAGGAAAATCAAGAAACGTAATAGAATTACATTCCTATGCCGAGAAAAGAGAGCTCCCATATATCAAAATTCAAAATCCTCCCCTAAAACTTCTAATTGACACAGGAGCCACTAAATCTTTTCTTAATCCCGACATAGCCCATAAATTTTACAAAAATGATATTAAATATGAACCATTTGTAGTAACTTCCATTTTTCAAAATCATTCGCAAGATTATTGCGTAGAAATTCCAATTTTTCCCGAATTTAACTCTAATAAAAGCCTAAAATTTTATCTTTTTAAATTCCATAAAACCTTTGATGGCCTCATTGGCCTTGATAATCTTAAACTTCTAAAAGCAAATCTTAATTTTCCCGAAGCCACACTCACTACAGAGCATTCCATCCTCCCTATAAATTACTATGTGACGAATAAATCACAATTCTACTCCGTCCAGTTAGAGCCCCAAACAATTACCCAAGTCAGATTGCCGGTGAAAGAAACTTCAGGTACAATCATCATACCAAGACAAGAAGTCGAAGGTGCTTACCTACGAGAAACTCTAAGCGTCGCATGCAATCAACTTGCCTGGACCGAATTAATCAATAATACTGATGAATACATCCAAGTAGCACTAACCGAGCCAATCAAAAGCCAGCCAATAGATCTTCAAGAACACCATATATACACAACAGATATTCTGCCCATGGAAAATAACAGTTCTATAGATGTTGATCCTCTCCTGAGAACTGATCATATGAATCCCGAGGAGGAACTACACATAAGACGACTATGCAGGAAATTTGCCGATATATTTCACAATCCCGACGATCCATTAACATTCACTAACCAGATAAAGCACCACATAAGAACTACAGACGAAGTTCCAGTTTATACCAAGTCATATCGGTATCCTCACATCCACAAGGAAGAAGTACGTAAGCAAATCACTTCAATGCTAGATCAGAAAATCATCAGACCGAGTCAATCACCCTGGTCCAGTCCTATCTGGGTCGTGGCCAAAAAGCCAGATGCTTCAGGAAGGATCAAATGGCGAATAGTTGTTGATTACAGAAAAGTAAATGAGAAGACCATCGATGACAGATATCCGATCCCGAACATAACAGATATTTTGGACAAACTTGGACGCTGCCAATACTTTTCCACCCTAGATCTTGCCAGCGGATTCCACCAAATTGAAATGGCCGAAGAAGATATTCAGAAAACGGCGTTCAATGTAGAAAATGGTCATTACGAATACCTAAGAATGCCATTCGGACTCAAAAACGCACCCTCAACATTTCAAAGAGTGATGGACAACGTATTAAAAGGACTCACAGGAGAAATATGTCTGGTTTACATGGATGACATTATTGTTTTTTCTACCTCCCTCCAGGAACATATGGTAAACCTGAAGAAGATTTTCGAAAGACTACGAGAAACAAAATTCAAAATACAAGTAGACAAATGCGAGTTCCTCAAAAAGGAAGTCGATTTTCTAGGCCATGTCGTAACCTGCGAAGGAATAAAACCAAATCCGAATAAGATCAAAGCAATCATAGATTATCCGATACCAAAAACAGCTAAGCAAATCCGAGGATTTTTAGGACTACTTGGTTACTACAGAAAATTTATCAAGGATTTTGCAAAAATTACGAAACCACTTACAACATGTCTCAAAAAGGATGCAAAAATTGAACACACAGAAGAGTTCCTGAATTGTATCAAAACATGCAAAGGATTATTGGTTAACGAACCACTTCTACAATATCCCGATTTCACCAAGCCGTTCAACCTGACCACAGATGCTAGTAACTTCGCCATAGGAGCCATCCTGTCACAAGGTCCAATAAGAAAGGACAAACCCATCGCCTATGCATCCAGAACCTTAAACGAAACAGAACTGAAATATTCAACTATTGAAAAAGAAATGCTAGCAATCGTCTGGGCCACTAAATACTTCCGCCCCTATCTTTTTGGACGAAAATTCAAAATTTTATCCGACCATCGACCACTACAATGGCTATTCTCCCTTAAGGATCCAAACTCAAAACTTGTCAGATGGAGACTGAAGTTAGAAGAATTCGACTACGAAGTCATATATAAAAAAGGCAAATCAAATACGAATGCAGATGCCTTATCCCGCGTCGAAATCCACACAAAAGAAGTAAACAGCCTTGACAAAAACATGGAAGAAATAATGGAACTTCTCTCGAAGAAAGACGATGACGATATATCCATGATCAACCATCCCAGCTCTTTATCCGACTTAGAAGAATTTCTAGCCGATCGACCTCAAGACTTTCAACAAAATCATAATCCAGCAACCCCTATAGGAGACTTGGACAAAGTAATGAAAAACATCAAACAACATCGTTAACTCCCGAAGAAATTAAAATAATAGACGAACTCCTACAAGAAGACAGCACACAGGACGAGAAAATTTCTAAAGATCAGCCATCAAGCTCCCTTTATCAACAAGAAGACAACGATTCAGATGTCAGCAAACACTCTACAGCAGAGAATCCGATAATGGGAATTCCAATCAGCGAGAAACCACTTAACTGCTACAACAACCAGATAATTTTGAAGTTAGTAAACTACAATCCAGCCAAACCAGTTACAGAGCAATGTTTTACAACAAAGAAGAGAATGCACGTTCAACTTAGAAGAAACGATCTTCATAACGACATTTTTCAATTTTTCAAGAACTACGTAGACCCAAAGAAGAAATACGCTATTTTGTTCGAAGACGATAAACTTTATGAATCCATGTGCAATATTCTACGTGAAACTTTCAAAAACTCCGCATTCGATCTTGTCAAATGCAACATATTCTTAGAAGACGTAAACAGTGAAGAGAGGCAAAAGGAAATTATAGAAAACTATCACCAAGGAAAGACCAACCACAGAGGAATCAACGAAACCGAAGCTCAAATAAGAAAACGCTACTACTGGCCAACACTGAAGAAAGGCATAGAAGAAGTCATCAATATTTGTGATACCTGCCAAACCAATAAATACGACAGAAATCCAGTTAAGCCGAAATTTATGGTAACTCCAACTCCAACGAAACCACTCGAAATCATCCACATAGACACATTTCAAGCTGCCGGACAGAAGTTTCTGACAATCATTGATGCATTTTCGAAATATGGACAAGCATACCCAATAGAAGGATCAAACGCAATTAATGTGCTCAACGCCTTCATGCCTTTTGTCACCCATCATGGACTTCCACATATGATAATCGCAGATAGTGGAACAGAATTCAAGAACGGCCTTATCCAGGAATTTGTTTATACACACAAAATTTCCATCCACTACACAACGCCAGATAATCCACAGTCAAATGGAATGATAGAACGCTTCCACTCCACTATATTAGAACATCTACGAATACTTAGAGAAAAAAGAAAAAATCTCAATATAAAAGAACAGATGTTATATGCTATTCTGGGATACAACAACTCTATCCATTCATCAACCAAACAAAAACCAATAGAAATTCTCAACGGTCATATAGATCCTCAAGATCCATTTGATATTGATATTAGCAGAACCTTAATAAATAACTATACACAGAATCACAGATTAAAAACAAAAGAAATCTACAAAGAAATAAACAAAAAACTACAAGAAGCAAAGCAGAAAAATATTGATAAATTAAATGAAAAAAGAGAAACACCGATAACCTACAAGCCGAGCACCAAAGTATACACAAGAAAAACACTGAAGAGAAACAAACTACTTCCAAGATTTTCTTCCAGAATTGTGAAAAATAACAATACAGTTACTGTCGACACCCAAGATACAACAATACACAAAAAGAATATCAAACATCAGCCAAAGACTAATGGTAAAAATACTTTACAGATGTACCTTAGTAGCAGCCCAACAAGTTCAAATCCAGAACCTGAAGGACAATCCAGGGATCCTCCCCGTTAAAATTGGAGAAGCCAGAATTCAAACCAGCACTCACGATTTCATCCACTATTTTCATCTAGAACCCATCGCAGAAGAAATCAGCTCCATAGAATCTCAATACATTACAATCAGCAGAGCAATAGAAGATGGACTTAGTCAACCATATTTTGACAGCCTACAAAATTTTGATAAAGCAATACAGTACCTACTCCAAACTGCAAGAGATAAACTCCAAACAATATATCCAGCATCAAGAAGCAGAAGAGGACTTATAAATGGATTAGGAAGCATAATAAAATCTATCTCTGGTAACTTAGATCAAGACGATGCCGAGAGATACAATGCTGCCATTAAATCACTCGAAAATAGCCAACAGAACATCATTACAAATATCAACAGCCAACTGAGCCTAAACAAGAGAATAATGACTAATTACAACAATACTATTTCACTAATAACTCACAACCAAGAAATTATAGCCGAAGAGACCAACAAAATAAAAACAGAATTGAACCAATTTGTTTTCAATTTTAGTCATTATATGCAAGTCCGAAACATCTTAGATCAGATAAACCTGAACTTGCAAACAATTATACAGATACTTGACGATCTACAAACAGCAGTGACGTTCGCAAGGATCAAAACTTTACATAATGGTCTCATCAAACCAGAAGAAATAGAATGGACAGTACAGAAAATGCTTGAACATCATCCTGCATCACAGATTCCCTATATTCAAGAGGAAGACCTATCCAAATATTATGACATTGTAGACATTGATGGCTACTACACGAACCACACCCTTGTTTTCATTTTACATTTTCCTATTCTTCATTCCAGTTCGTTTACCTATTTCCATTTGTACTCACTCCCAACTACCAATCGTACAATAATCATTCCTCCTGGTCCATATCTAGCCTACAACTCAGACACTTTCCTATATATGGATCTACCATGTAAACGAAGCGAATCCAAAATATTCATCTGCCCAGAGAAATTCCCACAAGAAAGTAAACAGACTGATGACTGCATCATCCAAATCCTTCAGTTAGTCAATGATGCCGCCCAATGCCAAAGCGTTCCCGTTACTGTGACCAGAACGATCATACAGAAGATATCAGATGCACACTACGTCGCTGTTTTCCCAAAAGCTACCAAGGTATCCACCCATTGCGGCACAACCGAAATAGAAGTACTCGAAGGAACTTATCTGATAGAACTACCTCCAGGATGCGAAGTAAGGACCAATAATGAAGTATACCTCAACTCCAAAACAACAGTCAAAGAGGAACCACTAAAATTACCAAAAATCAAGATAACTACACTTCCAGAAGGGCATCCAATAGTCAAACCCTTAAAATTAGACAGAATCCCCTTAGACGAACTTCATAAGTTAACACAAGAAGAAGAAAGATTCCAGTCCATCCTTCCTACAAATACGGACCAAAGCCATTTGTGGACACCACCCATATATATCCTGGTTACAATTATCCTAATTTTTGGTTACCTCAAGTTAAGGAAATGGAAAAGAGAAAAAGAGGACCAGCATCCAACCACAATAGAAGACCCTACCGACCAGAGGCCAGAAATCCCAGATGCTGTGCATTCAGTTTTGTTCATCCCTCACAAAACTTCCCCAGGGGATGGAGAAATTACAGTGCGATAACCCCGGATGTCAGCGGTATTGCAGTCCAATAGTCCAGCCGATCAGCAGTTTCAACATTTCCACAATATATACCTCATCAATTAATTATGTATAAATACTTGTAAAATTCATTTTCAGTTCAGTTATAATTTATATTAAATAAAGTGCTGTTAGTTTGTTCGTTGTAACTTTTAAAAGGGCCTTTTTAAAAAGTACCTTCGGGAGTGACAACCCTTAATTGACTCCATACTGTCAGTGTGCGCATTCGCGCAGAATAATAAAAATACACTCCCAATCGCGCCTAAAGAAGTATAATTTCAAAAAATGATAGTATTGATTGCAACGTATCGTTTATCAACAGATGAATTCTATCTGTAAGAGTTGTCGAATGGAATAAAATTGTTGTATATTTCTTAATTTCCAGGCATCCAAATTTATAGAAACCTACGCTAGCTCCGACGACGGTGATCCCCACCCAGCTACCACTGTTATAGTACGTTTAAAACAAGCCATCGACAAGCTTTCAGCTCCAGCATGTCGTGAAGCGCTTCTGGATCTTAGAGAAATATTGATGGAGTCGGACATATCCCCATTCGAAGTTAATTATTCGGGCCTTATAAAGGCACTTCTTTCTTATTTAGCTGATGTAAACGGACCATTTGATAGAGAGCAAAGACTTAGGTAAGTCATATTTTTAAGTCTGCCTGATAAATTATCACAAATAATTTACATATTGAAATATCTGTTTTATGATTAGATCTATAATACATAAGCATCAAAATTAACGCACCACCTAAAAATGGGACATTTTTGATGTCTCATATTTCCTAAACCTGTTGTCCGATTTGAGTGATTTTTTTAGTATATTAAAGCTTCATTCTTCAAGAATATCGTTGTAATAATATTATTGCTAAACAGGTAAGTGTCATTGTATACCGGGTGTAACAATGATAGTGTGTATTTTCCTCAAAAAGTTTGGAACACCCTGTGGAATATTCTAGCGTATATAAAACATTGAAATTAAAACTCAACTAACTCAACTATTGTCTTAGGCTTTCTTAACATTTTCCTTTTTACTTAGCAATGTTATTCATCAATACAGGGTGTTTCTAAATACAGTGGAACCTCGATTATCCGTCAGGGCACCGGACCAAGGGTATGACGGATAATCGAAAAGGCGGTTAACAGAACATTAAAAAAAATAAAAATTCATAGTATTATGGTGACACACAGATATTGACTAATAATAATTATTATTGTGCTGTGTTTTTATTTTCGGCTTGCAATTCTAAAAATAGAACTCTAAAAGCAGGGTACCATTTATCATTCATTACCTATTTAAATTGAAATTTAATCCAGAGCCCTGAATAAGAACAAAAATTATACATAAAAAAATGCGGTGGTGGCATAACTGCACGTGTACATTTCAACGAATTTCGTTTGGCTTATCGCAATGCTCAAACAAAATGAATTGATGACTAAATTTTTACTTATGTATACAATATAACTTATGTATGGACCCTGACGGTTAACAGAGGTGACGGTTAATAAAGAGACGGATAATCGAGGTTCCACTGTAAGTGCGACAAACTTTAAGGGGTAATTCTGTATGAAAAAATAATAACCATTTGCTTTATAAACATATGTCCGCAAATGTTTTTTTTTCCGAGATACGGGATGTTGAATTTTTTATTACAAACTGACGATTTACTGATTGCTCTAAAACTGGTTGAGATATGCAAATGAAATTTAGTAGGTTTTAAGAGGTAGTTATTGCGCATTTTTTGACATACAATTAAGAATTTTATATTCACCATTGGCGTGCATCCTGGTATAAATATTTTAGATACATCCAACTACTTCTTAAAACCCACCAAATTGCATTTGTATATCTCAACTGGTTTTAGAGCCATAAATAAATGGTCAGTTTGTAAAAAAAATTCAACATCCCGTATCTCGGAAACGAAGCATTTGTGGACATATGTTTATAAAGCAAACGGTCAATATACAGGGTGTAACAAAAATACAGGTCATAAATTAAATCACATATTCTGGGACCAAAAATAGTTCGAATGAACCTAACTTACCTTAGTACAAATATGCACATAAAAAAAGTTATAGCCCTTTGAAGTTACAAAATGAAAATCGATTTTTTCGAATATATCGAAAACTATTAGAGATTTTTTAATGAAAATTGATATGTGGCATTCTTATGGCAGGAGCATCTTAAAGAAAAATTATAGTGAAATTTGTGCTTCCCATAAAAATTTTATGGGGGTTTTGTTCCCTTAAACCCCCCCAAACTTTTCTGTACGTTCCAATTAAATTATTATTGTGGTACCATTAGTTAAATTCAATATTTTTAAAACTTTTTTGGCTCTTAGTATTTTTTCGATAAGGCATTTTTTATCGAGTTGTGGCTTCTTTTTTAATATGTTTACATAAAAATTTTATGGGGGTTTTGTTCCTTTAAACCCCCCAAATGTTTGTGTACGCTTCAATTAAACTATTACTGGGATACCATTAGTTTTTTTTTTTTATTATTATTATTTTGGCTTAGACTTACCGTCATACTGCCAGACACATAAGGAATACAAGTTATCAAGTTATACAAAACAGGTTTAAAACAAAGATAACAAATAAAAGGTATTAAGTAACACTAAGCTTAACAGCTAAAACAACTAACTACCAAAGGTATTAATTAAAAATGTTTAAGGGAATTATAATGATAATTTGCTGTCTTTTAAAAAGTTAATTAAAGAGTTGTATACATCTACAGAACCAAGTGATAATAAATACAGTATATTCCAAGGAGTTGCTACTTTACATTTTAATAAATCATTTATTAATTTAGATGAGTAAATTGTATTTTTAGAACAACCAAAAAATATATGATCTAAATCACTTTCCTCTTCACAATGCTCACATTTATCATTATCCAAAACCTGTATTTTAAATAAATGCTTTGGATAACATGCGTGCCCGAATCGTACTCTAATAATAGAAGTTATGTACTTTCTAGAATCTCTACAAGACTTGTACCAAGGAAATTTGGGAATATCGGGCTGAATTAACGAGTATCTATTTTGATTCACAAAAGAGTATTCCTTCCACTGGTAGCTCCACTCCCGATGCAGTGTTGACTTGAAAGAGATTATACTATCAGTCAGTGTTATTTTATGTAGAATACTGGTATCGGATGAAACGCTTTCTTTGGCTAATAAGTCGACATACTCATTATGTTCAAATCCTGCGTGTGCTTTAATCCAGATAAAATGTACATTGATTCCTTTGGTTAAAAGATTTTGTTTAATATGTTTAATTTTATAAATGTATGGGCAGTCTTGGATGTTTGGGGGTCCATATTTACCAAGAGATTTCAATACTGCTAAGGAGTCAGACAAAATTATAATATGGGCGAAATCAAATTCAGCTACATATAGTAAAGCTTCATATATTGCAATAGCCTCTGCTGTATAAATCGAAGTCTCCGGTTTCAGTTTGAATTTCTTTTCTATATGTCCCGATGGTATAAAAAAGGCGCATCCAGTTCCATCTGCAGATTTAGACGCATCTGTATATAGAGCTATTGACTCATTGTAACTGTTCGTTATGGATAAAAGAATATTTTTATTTAAATATATGTTTTCACTATAATTTGGTACAACAATATCTGTAGGAGAAAAGAAAGAAGAGTACGCGTAATTTTTGAATAAGTCGTTTGTTTTATCTATATTTTTTAAGAGTACTATATTTTGATTATAAGCTTCACACAGTAAGGGAGATTTCTTTTTTTGCCAATATTTATTGGTTAGATCATGGCAACTTAAAGTCACTATTTTTTGGTATAGAAGAGGGTTAATTAAGTATACTTTCATTAAATATTTTTTTGACAAAAAACTTCGTCTTAGATTTAAAGGAGGTTCCAAGGCTTCCAAATATAAAGCTTGTACTGGAGTGGATCTCATAGCTCCTAGACATATTCGTAAGGCTGAATTCTGTAAAACGTTGATTTTGTTTAGTAGTGCATTACTTGCTGATCCATACAAAACACTGCCGTAATCGAAAATAGATCGTATGTAAGCTTTATAAAATAATAAACTTACTTCAACATCCGATCCCCACCAAGTTCTATTAATTGATTTAAGAAAGTTTATTCCCTTATTACACCTGTTCAACATGTCGTCAATATGTAACTTCCAGGTCAATTTTTGGTCGAGTATCATTCCAAGATATTTAATTTTATTTTTAAAAGAAAATTTATGCCCACCTAAGGTGATTGTGCTAATATTAGGAAAGTTATGTCTGGTAAATAAACAAACTTGTGACTTACTGCATGATAATTCAAAGCCATTTTCAACAAACCATTTTTTATGGAGACCATAGACACTATTCAAGTTTTCAATGGATTGCTGATATTTCTTGTGTTCTGTGTACAAACAGAAATCGTCAGCATATTGTACAACATTAAATGCAATATTGTTAATAGTGATGTTGTGTAGATCTGCTGTGTAAATGTTAAATAAAATAGGGCTCAAAACGGAGCCCTGAGGTAATCCTTTATTATTAAGTCTAGGGCCTATAAGAGTATGATTATTTTTTAAATAAATTATTCTATTTTTATACAGGTTTACAATGTTAGAAGCAAACTGTGATGGAATATTAAAAAATGTTATCATTTTTTCTTGGAGAATTGAAAGAGAGACAGAGTCATAAGCACCTTTGATGTCTAAAAATAAAGCGGGCACATAACTGTTCCTGGAAAAACTGTTCTGAATGTCTACAACAAGAGTTGTTAAGGAATCTAAAGTTCCATAACCTTTTTTAAAACCATGTTGGTTAGCGGGTAAAGGATTTTGATCCCTTAGCCACCAATCCAACCTAATCTTAACCATCCGTTCGAGAGTCTTCAATATACATGATAATAATGATATCGGTCGGTAAGCTTCAGCTAATTTAGGGTCTTTCCCCGGTTTGGGAATAGGAACGACTATAATACGCTTAAAATCTATTATGCTGTTGCCTTCAATAATTATCTGGTCAAATATATTTAAAAGTAATTGTTTTGCGTTATCTGGTAAATGTTGTATCATAGGATATTTGATTGCATCGTATCCTGGTGAGGTACTAACGCGATTATCAAGGGCAAATTCTAATTCAGCTCTCGAAAAAGGTGTAAGGAGAAAATGATTCTGATCAGATGGAAGCGTTTTAGAATTAATAACATCTAACTGGTTATTTACGTAAGGTGGAGCTATTTTATCGAAAAAATCGTCTACCCATGAATTACTTAGAGGTAATGAAAAATTAACTTTTTTCCTATTCATTTTTCTTGCTTGATTCCAAATAAGACTAGATGGAGTTTGTTTATTTAATTTTGAACACCATTCAACCCAACTTTGTCTGGCCTTTAATTTCAGGAATTTTTTGACACGAGCATTTACTTCTTTGCATTTACAAAAATTTTCAGGAGAAGAATTGTTTTTATAGTTTATTAATGCCTTCTTTCTTTCTGCAACGGATTGATCACATTCCGAATCCCACCACGGAGGGGGAGTCCGTTTGCATTTAAATGGTTTATATTCAGAAATAGATTGTTTAGAAGCTTCATTAATACAGTCAATAAGGAAATTATATTTTTCTTGGGTATTTAAGGATGTGTGAGATTTTTCGTTTAATAAGGTATCAACAAGCTGAGAGTATAATGACCAATTTGCTTTTTTAATGTTCCACTTAGTACTGGGATAAATGGTATTAGCATTAGTTCCCAAGACATCGATCACAACCTTTATAACGAAATGATTTGATCCCAAGGTATCAAGATCTACAGACCACGAAGTTTTATCAAAAAGGGATGGTGAGCAAAACGTGACATCAATCATGGAATCTGAGTTTCCTGGACTCGTTTGGCAAGTTGGTTGTCCATTATTCATTACTACATAATCTAAATTCTGAATTGTCTCCACAATTTGATGGCCTATATTATCATTTTTATATGAGCCCCACAAAGAATTATGTGCATTCATATCTCCTCCAATGATACAAGGGTGTTTTAGTTGAGAAAATAACTTATCCCAATCTTCGGTTTTGGTTTTAGTTTTTGGGCACCTATATACAGAGAGTAAACTTAAATAACTTTGTTTATAGTTGATTTTAATACCACAAGCAAGCAAGTCTTGAATATAATTTTTTTTAATTGTTATGCGCTCAAAAGGAATACCAGTTTTAATTAAAATAGCAACTCCAGAATAGCCGTCATCGCGATCTTCGCGTATCACATTATAACCTCTATAAATATATACAACATCCCGTTTAAACCAAGTTTCACTTATTAAAGCTATGTCAATATCTTCGGTTATTAAAAAGTTAATAAGGCTGTTTTTGTTAGCAACAGCTGATCGAGCATTCCATTGTATTATTTTGAGTTTAGATTTGTTTGTCATTAGATGAGTTATATTTTAAAATATTGTATAGAACATTATTAATACCTTTGGCTAACAAATTCATGTCAAGTGATTTTGCCTCTTCTAAACAATTAATATTTTGAATAAAACTTGAGAAAAGAAGTACTAAGGAATCTACTAACTTATTTTTATCATTGTCTGTATTAGAAAAACTTTCCTTGTTTAAGGGAGGTAAAGGTTGAGACGGTCCAAATCTGAAAGGGATGAGATATGGTGTAGGATCTTCGGAAGTTGGAGATGATACTTTTCTTTTTTTATTTGCACTATACTCAGTGCTTGATGTACTACAGCTTGGTTGGCTAAAACTTTTGGGTTTCTGTAGATGAGGCCTCAATGGCTTGAAATAAGGAGATGTACTAACTTCAGAGGAGTTAGTTAATTTTGGAAATTCTTTGTCTGAATTTGACAATATTTCAAATCTGTTATTAGAAATAAGACCAGAAAATGATGAGTCACTCAAATTTTTTGCCTCCAAATATGAGATTTTATGTTCAATCATGATATTTTTTATTTTTTTTTGATGTTCGAAAAAAGGACAGTTTTTAGAGATCGATATATGCTTATCAGTTTTACAGTGTATGCAATACTTTTTTGTTTCATCACATGTATGTATGTCATTTTTAATTTGTCCACATTGTATACAGTATTCCTGTGTACCTTTACACTGTCTAGAAATATGTCCATATTTGAGGCATTTATAACATTGCGTCACTTTACCCAACAATTTTTCCACTTGGAAAAATACATAATTTATCACAACATAGTTTGGCAAACAATTGCCTTCAAAAGTAATTATAACATTACGTCTAGGGACGTATTCTGTATTTCCATCCTTTTCTACTTTCCTGTGCATTCTTTTAATATCAATAATTGGTGAACTAGAGCTCATATATTTTTTCAAATAGTCAATATTATATTTGGTATCAACATCGCGTATCAGTCCTTTGATTTCCAAGAGGTGATTTGGAATGTACGCTTTTAAATTATCGTCCTTTAAGTGACTATTATTGACTAAATTGTTTGCATCCAAAATAGATTTGAGGATTACTTTAACACGGTTTCTTCCTATACTTTTAATTTGCTTAATATTATTAATCTTTAATTTTTGATGTAAAATATCTGCAACAACCATTGGATGCAAACGGGAAATATTCTGATCATTGGTCTTCTCAACATAAACACAACAATTTTGAAAGTCGTAACTATTACAATTAATATTAAAAAGTTTTACCTCCCTTGTAGCAGAAGAATTTGTGGTGATAGTTCCTGTTTCCATGTCTTGATTACTATCACTAATAACTTCAGCAGTATTTAGTTCGCACACTGGCGTCTTTTTTATATTCTCCCCCATCTGGGGAGAATATTTTCACTTTTGTATCACTATTCTACAATATGTAAATGTTTTTACCCACGATGAAATTTAAATGTTTTAATTGCCACAAAAACTGCGAGCTGAATGTCAATATTTAGGTACGTTTAACCATGGCCAAATTTGAAACTGTTCACACAAAAGTTAAACACCGTGAAAAGAAGCCTAGGCTGTTTAACCCATAGGACTGAAACTTCTTATCAATGATAATTAAAACCACTATAAAATTAATTTAAGTTAAACTACTAAAAAATTAATTTTTTCTGGAGCTATTTTAGATGCAACCGTATTTGACGTTTATTAATGTCAAAGTGGATACCATTAGTTAAACAAAATGTTTTTAAAACTTTTTTGCCTCTTTGTATTTTTTAGAGAAGGCAACTTTTATCGAGATATGGCTTCTTTTTTAATACGGTTCAAAATATACCTAAAAATGTAAATCATACATAAATTTTCATATTATTACAAAGTCTCCATAATCGTACTTAACCATATACAAATATGTGGTGGATTTGACAAATATTCAAAATATCTCGATAAAAACTGAATTTTCGAAAAAGTACTAAGAGCCAAAAAAGTTTTAAAAATATTGTGTTTAAGTAATGGAACTACAATAATAATTTAATTGGAACGTACACAAAAGTTTGGGGGGGTTTAAAGGAACTAAACCCCCATAAAAATTTTATAGGGTGTCCAAATTTCACTATAATTTTTTGTTAAGATGTTACTGTCATAAGAATGCCATATGTCCATTTTCAATGAAAAATCTTTAATAGTTTTCGATATATTGGAAAAAATCGATTTTCATTTTGTAACTTCAAAGGGTTGTAACTTTTTTTTATATGCACATTTGTACTAAGGTAAGTTAGGTTCAATCAAACTATTTTTGGTCCCAGAATATGCGATTAAATTTATGACCTGTATTTTCGTTACACCCTGTATTTTTATGCAGAATTACCCCTTAAAGTTTGTCGTACTTATTTAGAAATGCCTTGTATTGGTAAATAACAAGGCTAGTTGTTAAAATATCTTACTTTTTTTTATTATCCCACATAAGCGAAATGTTACGAAAGCCTAAGGCTACAGTTGAGTTTTAATTTTAATATTTTATATACCCTAGGCCCTAGAATATTCCACAGGGTGTTGCACACTTTGAGGAAAAAACACATTATCATTGTTACATCCGGTATACAATGTTTATACAAATACATATTTATACCTGTTTAGCAATAACATTATTACATCGATATTCTTGAAAAATAAGGCTATAATACACTAAAAAAAAATCACTAAAACAGGTTAAGAAAATATGAGACATAAAAAATGTCCCATTTTTAAGGTGGTGCGTTAATTTTGATGCTTAATGTATATTAGTCGGAGAGATAGAAGCTATTTTGCTCGTGATAAGTAATATGAAAAAACTATACGGGGATATGTTGAATTAGTTGTGTACATGACTTTCCCCAACGGGCGGAAACCAGAGTTGGGGACGAGGGTAGTTATAAGGGGTCAAAGTCACGGTTTTTATTATTTTCTTTTGTGACGCTCATGATCGAGATAATGCACCAAAATTTGGGAATAAATACAGTAGGAAAAATGAAAGAATACCCACGAACGAACATATAAAACACGCTGTATTTTCCTGTCACCGTGTCACACAAGAAATTGGCCAGCGCAAGTACATGTAGTAATTATTGTTACATCTACTTGCACTGGACAATTTTCTTTGTGACACGGTGACAGGAAAATACATCGTGTTTTATATGTTCGTTCATGGGTATTCTTCCATTTTTCCGACTGTAGGTCATGACGTACCTAAGTAAAAGCTCCAGGGGCGGAACGCTGCGTGGCCGACAAAGGGGTGAATATTACTAAGAGGCAACTTTATTGCCTCTTAGTATTTTTGCGATAAGGCACCTATTATTGAGATGTTGCTTCTTTTTTAATATGGTTCAAAGTATACCTAAAAATGTAAATTATAGATAAACTTTCAGATTATTAACACGTCTCTATACCATATACAAATATATGGTGTTTAACTTGTTTAAACATTGTGTTTAACTAATGGTACCACAATAATAATTTATTTGGAACGTACACAAAAGTTGGGGGGGGGGGGGGGGGTTAAGGGAACAAAATTCCATAAAATTTTTATGGGGTGCACAAATTTCACTATAATTTATTTTTAAGATGGCTCCTGCCATAAGAATGCCACATGTCCATTTTCGATATAAAATCTAGGTACAGTATTTCTCATTATCATCTTTCAGTGCGTCACAGTTTTTCGATTTCTTTCTAACGCATTAAATTGTATGTGACAGAAAAAAAGGCACGTCGGTGATTACATTTCGTCGGTGACATTTTTATAAAATTTATTCTAGTTATTCTAGTTGTCGATAGATGGCGCCATAATAAAAAATATTTTTTTTTAATTAGATAATAATATTACAAATATAATCTGTATAATTTATAAGACTATACAAATCAAAGAGAATACCATTTTATAAATGCAAGAAACACATTTGATTTGTTTTTATTCCAAATTGAAAATAAAATGTGATAACTGTCAGATTTAACTAAAATGTCATGTTAGAATAAATGTCATTAATGTGTATTATCACGGACTTACCCTTTTTCCTATCATTTGTTACGCACTGAAAAATGATCATGAAAAGGACAATATAATAGTTTTCGATATATTGAAAAAAATCGATATTCATTTTATAACTTCAAAGGGCTATAACTTTTTGTGTGTGCACATTTGTACTAAGGTAAGTTAGGTTCAGTTGAACTATTTTTGGTCCCCTAATATGTAATTTAATTTATGACCTGTATTTTTGTTACACCCTTGTATATTTGGTCTTTTGAACATTTATATTTAGTCCCATTCTCTGTGCAAATGCTCTTAATGACCGAAATTGTTCAGTCAGAGATTCTGTGGACCTACATATTAGTTTTTGGACTTCCATTATTGATTGATATTAGTTTATTCCCATTTAAATGTAGTCAAAGTAAAAATGACACAATAACGTAATTTTATAGTAATCCTCTAGAGATTGTGATTCCCATTATTTCTGTAACGCGTTCGTTGGTAATCCTTTCTATTCCATTTCCGTTGCTCTCAGCGTTGCTAGTGTTCTTTCTTTCAGTGGCCATATTTCACAGCTGTATAGAGTGATACTTGTCACTACAGTCTCATATATTCTCTTTCTGTTTTCTTTGCTCTTTAAACATCTCTGTACATGCATATCATAGAAATATGTCATAGTTGTTTTAGTAAAATTTATATATGTATTACTAATCTTTATTTTTTATTTTCAGGGTATTCTTGAACGTATTTGCTGGTTGTCCAGTTGATGGTAACATCATCGACATACCGGAATTGAATTCCACATGGATGGGGGCGCTAGTCGCTAAATTAAATGGGTGTGTCTCACAATTAGAACAATTTCCAGTCAAGGTACACGATTTACCTGCCAGCTCAGGTGCTGGCCGAGGTGGAACTAGTGCACTGAAATTTTTCAATACACATCAGTTAAAAGTAAGTAATAATTATGGCATTAGGTCAGTGATGAATCATTCTATTTATTGTTTTCCTGTTTTATCCTTAACCCTTTGCGAGTAACAGTCCTGATTATAGAGCAACCTTGTAGCACTCAACACGATGGACTGTGTTTGAGGCTCACAAAATGTACTAGGCCGCGTTGCTCAGAATCGGACAAGATGTAGGCGTGGTTCTTAGGACATTCCCACTAGTACAAGGGCAAAATTAAAATTATGGAAAAGAGAAAGGAAAGAATATCGGTAGCTACTGTAGCTAAATCAGAAATACTGAATGAATAGAACAAACAAACTGTTACTATTGTATTTAAAAATGAATATTTCAAATAGTAATTCAAATATGTCGTATAGTATCCATTATTATTAATCCGGCACCTGTCACGTGGGGTGCTACCAGCACCCCATAACACATTTTCATCAAATATTTGGTATTTCAAGTTTGGTAACCGTGCTGTGCGTCATAGTAGCTTTCTATAATATTATATAGCATAGATCTGTTTGGGTTTGAAGTGATTACTTAGTGTTATTCTGAACTTGTAGCTCTAAAGTCGAATTGGGGTGTCATCATCTGGCAGTTTAAGATTTAATTTTTTTTTTGTGTTTTTGATGAACAGGTCAAATTAACATTTTTTATTGCAATAATTGATTTAAATTATTAATATAGACTCTATACTCAATAAATCTTAATTTTTTTTTAGATATTTTTAATTCACTTGATTTATTATGGCTTGGTACTTGCTAATTTGCTTATAACACCTTTTTAATTTCATTTTTTTTTTAACTTTTATCATTTATATTAGTCGCTATAAGGGGCAGTTCAAGTATTACGTAACGCTGGTGGGGGGGGGGGGGGGGGGTTAAAAATCTTAAAAAATTGCGTTACGTAATATGTGTGGTAAAAAGGTGCGTTACTAAGGGGTGCACCCACGTGGCAGGTGCCGGGTTAAGAAATATCAAAATTCGCATTTGATGAAGATTAAAATTAATTAATAAACTTTTAAATCTTGTTTCTTATGGATGCCATTTCTGTTTTTAATGTCATTTTAATTTCCTCTTTTGATACCTTTAAAACCACACCATCTTCTACTTTTACTTTCCATATGTTGTACTTTTATTTTCTTTGAACAACTCATTGATGTATTCTGCCAATGTCTTTAATTTTGCGGTATTATTCAACACTTTTTCCATGTGTATCTTCAGTATTCCCGTTTTTCTTTTTCTGTTGTTGTTTTGGTTAATTCGTTATTTTTTTTTGTGTGTGTTAATCATGTCTTTTCTGGTTTATTTCTATTTCTGTACATCGCTTTTTTAACCTTTCTTCTTTCGCCTTGTTTTGTATTTTATTTGTTTGTTCACTTTTTTGTACATCCGATTATCTATATTTTATGTTGACGTCTTTCTGTCACTATATGGTTCATTCCACGAATATACGACTGTTTTGGATTATCGCGACAACGAATATTTTAGTGTACAACATAAGAAGTGCGGAAGTAAATGGCTCTAATAATTATTTCAATAAACCACAATGTAATTTGCAATTTACTTTCGTTCTTCAGATTTTGCACAATAAAATATTCGTTGTCGAGATAATCCAACAGAGTCGTATGTTCGTGGAATAGGGTATATCTAAAATTTCCTCTGTCATCCATTGTTTCTTTTTGTGACTGGTTGGTGTCAGAATTTCTTTTTGACTTTGATCTATTTCTGTCTTTATTAATAACCATTTTGTAACCGTATCATGATTCTGAAGAATTTGTTCTTTAGCATTCATTAATCGATTATTGATTTCATCTGTGAGGCGTTGTTTTATGAGTTGGTTCTTTGGTTTACTTACACCGATTTGTGCCTCTGTTGTTCTTAGTTTTATTACTTTCATGTTGAGCATGTATTTTCATGATTTTTTTGTCATTACTGGGTTGTGATCTGATCCTATGTCGGGCTGCGGATATGTTTTTGCTGATACATATAATTGTGTTTCTGTATCTTTGTCTAACTAATACAGTGTATTTGGTTTTTTACAATCCTCTCTTCTTTATCTGCTTCCATGTGCACTGTTATTTTTGGCCGTTTAAACAATGTATTTGCTATAATAGACGGAGAGGCAGCGCCGAAAAATCTCTGAATTTACTAAAGCTAGTTTTTTCACAGTTGATTACCGTGATTGTGCAGAGAAACATACTGCGGTCGGTCATGCGAAACGTAGAACAGGTGGTACTGGCAGCTTGTCAAAGTTGCTTACCTGCGGAGGTAATTAAATCAATTTACTAAGGCTGAAAATCAGTACACACATTCTAAATTGAATATAAATAAAAGTTATAATAGTCGGTCAGCTGCATGATGGGACAGAGCCGGTCGGTCGGCCCCAATAAATGTACAGGGTTATTCACTATATTTTGACCCCCTTGTAAACTGCTTTATATACAGAATTAGAAAAAAATGTAAAATATAAAAGTTATTCGATTTTTAATTATGATTTTTTGACATATATGTCGTACTAGTGACGTCATCCATCTGGGCATGATGACGTTATCGACTATTTTTTTAATGAGAATAGGAATTGTGTTCTAGGTCATTTGAAAGGATATTCAATTCTCTATGCAGTAATATAAACATTAAGATCATTATTTATACAGGTTGCCAAAAAAAATGTTTGAATTATTAATTAAACAATAATTTAATTTAAAAATTTTTTTTGGACACCCTGTGTAAACAATCATGTTAATGTTTATATTACTGAATAGGGAATTGAATAACCTTTCAAATGAGCTAGCACACGACCCCTATTCTCATTAAAAAAAAAGTCGATTACGTCATCACGCCCAGGTGGATGACGTCACTAGTACGATATAGTATATGTCAAAAAATCATAATTAAACAATTGAATAAGTTTTATATTTTACATTTTTTTGTAATTCTGTAAATAAAGCAGTTTAGAGGGGGTCAAAATATAGTGAATAACCCTGTACATTCATTGGGGCCGGCCGACCGGCTCTGTCCCGTCATACAGCTGACAGACTATAATAACTTTTATTTATATTCAATTTAGAATGTGTGTACTGATTTTTAGCCTTAGTAAATGGATTTAATTACCTTCTTAGGAAAGCAACTTTGACAAGCTGTCAGTACCACCTGCTGTACGTTTCGCATGACCGACCGCAGTATGTTTCTCTACACAATCGCAGTAATCAACTGTGAAATAACTAGCTTTATAGAAATTTTTCGGCGCTTCCTCTTGGACTATAACGGAAGTTATTATTTTTGCAAAATAGTTTATTATTTGATCATACCTACAAACCAATAAAAATATTGGAAGATTTTTAATAATGAGTATAACTAAAACATATTCTCTAATTATAGTGTAATCTACAAAGACATCCGGACTGCTCCAATCTGAAACAGTGGAAGGGCGGTACGGTGAAGATCGATCCCTTAGCTCTAGTGCAGGCAATCGAACGATATCTAGTTGTAAGAGGTTATGGTAGACTTCGAGATAAGGATAGTGCGGATAGTGACGATGCTGATACTGACGACGATATAGACGATACTTTAGCCAGTGTTGTGATATCACAAACTGGTACCAGGCACAAGTTGCAATTTCTTATTGGTAACAACGTGCTGCCTTACAACATGACTGTTTATCAGGCTGTGAGACAATTTAGTAACAACGGAAATGACCAGAGTGAGACTGATACTGATAATGAAACTCCTTTAGGTAAGTTTTTCATTTGTATATTTTCTCGGGAAGGAAAATAAGTAAAAAAAAATTAGAGGGTGTCAATAGTATCAAGGACACCTATACAGTGGAACCCCGATAAGTCGGCCTCCGATAATCCGGAAGCCGGCTAACCCGGACCGATTTTCATCAGACAAAACAAACATTTTTTCAGTTTGACTGATTTTTTTACCAAGAAATGAACAATACTGTATACAATTGTACGTAATTTAGATGTATTTTCCATATGTATTTCATGTTTTCACCATTACAATGGAGTTTACCTGTAAGTATACAGTGTTTTATTAATTTTTACCACATTCTCCGGCTAACCCGGATTTTCAATAACCCGGATGGGCCGTGGTCACGATTAATCCGACTTATCGAGGTTCCACTACTTTATTTCACGTTAAGAACGGAACATTTGGATTATGCATATCAGTGTTGCCAAAACTCTCAGGCACGTCTTGCGCTATTAGACTGCAGATATACGATTCATTCTCGATGTGATAGAAGCGACATCGGCGCGCTTCTATCGTCCATAAGAAATACGTAGCCCTATATACGCAACGTTCCGTTCTTAACGTGAAACGCTCTATAGTGTATTAATATTTGGTGTAGGTTTCAGAGACAATGTAATCAACACTGATTTATTACCTACTACTTAAACAAAATTTTAGTGAATTTTAAAGTCCTTTTTGTAATTTAAAATAGTTTTAAGAACATGAGTAACCATACCGTTCATTTGGAAGAAGAGGGTTACATCTCAAAATGTTACAGTTTTTTTATTGCATCAATACCTTCCAAATAATGACTTCTACTATGGAAAAAATAGTTACATGTTTAAGTACACTAGTCTCCGAGAGATGGCAGATGTAACTCTTTGGTTTTCCCCTAACTTTCTCTACAGAACGTTATTCGGTTTAGAGAACACAGTTATATCTTGGAATATAATAGACAAAAATAAGTTAATTTAATTCAAAGGGTGATTTATTTTTGGGATATAGAGTTATAAGTAAAAATATAACCATGTTTCTTAAAAATTATAACACTTAAAGTGAACAGTTTGTTCTGATAGAAGGATACTTTCTTAGTTGTAACTTTTTTTTGGATAATTCATCATAAAAAAGAAGGAATATAATGTGCGTAAAAAGTAGTTTTAATGAACTATTTAGATGGGAAATAAGGCACAATTAAATTGAAAAAATACTTTTATTAACGTTTCGACGCCCAAAATGGGGTGTCGTTGTCAAAATACAAAATACTACTAGATTAAACAAAAATGTTGTTGCTTAAAAAAAATATCCTGTTGGTGACACAACCCTCTCCAGGCCGAAACCAAATTTTTTGAGTAGTATGGACATCTACATTAATAACCTATGTTTCCTGCATCCGATTTTGATGATATACATAGTTATAAACAAATGAAGATCAAGAAACGGTAAATTTTCGCTTTTTTCGTCTATAACCAAAAAGTTACGTATTTTAAACAAATTTGAGAGTGAGAAACTCATAAATCGTATAAAAAACTTCAATATGGCGTCCGCTGAATATGTCTATCCTTATTGGTCGCTTAGAAAATTGCAAAATAAATCATAAATTTTGAGTTTTTATAAATATTCATAACTTATCTAAAAATTAACTTAAAACGTTCTTATTACACGGAATGCTGAGACTTCTGGTGCTTAAATCATACCCTAAATTTCAAAGCATTTGGTCAAATAGTTTAAAAGGTATTTAATTTGTTTATACTAAATAAATTTTTGAAGTTATACTTGTTTACGCGCGATATGAGGGTGAATTTTTATATGTTAAAAAATACGATCCCGGCGCATGCGCATTATAACTTTGTTCTGATTGGATGTTCAAATGACATGTCAAAAATTATCCAATATGGCAGCTGTAGCGCAGCTGTGGTTTGGACGGTTGACGGTTTGGTTATGTATGGTTGTTGCGTTTTAAAATTTGTGGGAAGAGAAACAACAAAGGTTAGTTAATAGTTATACTGCCTTTTTAAATAGTTTTCATATTATATTTTTGAAGTTATACTTCAAAATGTTTTAATTTATGTATGTATCAGTCCAGAAAAGGTGTGGAAAGAATATATTAGTGTTTTTAAATATATTTTTCTACAAACGTGTTAAAAATGCTACTTTAAGGCACTAGTGCTTTAAAAATTTTAAGGCACTGCAGTTAAAAGTGAATTGTCAAATTGTGAAACGTCAAAATATTTATATTTCGTTTATTAACATTAATATTAATAATACAACTTGCGCAATTTGAAAAAGGTGGTTTAAAAGGTTTTTTTATTATAATTTTGTGTCTTTGGATTTGTCTTCCTTGGGCGTAAAATAATAAAACATCTATTTTTATATTTCACTTCTCACCGTGATGTATAATTATGTATATCTGAAAGGTAAGTAGCATGCGGCTTGATGGCCTTGTTGGTAGAGCATTGGACCAGAGATAAAAAAATCGCGAGATTGCGGGTTCAAATCCCGGACGATTCATATTTTTTTCTTTTTCTTTTTAATATTTGGCACTGTTAAGTTTTGGTTCATTTTTGGTAATTATTGTTAATTTTCTCTATTGTAACTGTTAATAAGTAGGTATATTTATTTCGTTGAAATTATATTATAATAGAAGTATAACTTCTTACGTGCGTACAAAGTACACACACATTCTTTTTTTTTTGTAACGCTATAAGTCAGAAAATGATGAAGTAATACTAATACTTTGGATAGTTTATGAAAGAAGAAGATTTATACTATTAATTTAATTAAAAAAAAACTGACAAAAAATAAATCTAAATACTGCAAAATTATTTTGCAAAAACATGTAAATTAACCCATTAACCGCCAAGCAAAGAAATACTGCGATAATATGTAATATATTTGATTAATTAGAGTAAAATAAACTTAAACATTCGTAAAAAAATTATTTTACACTTTGATAATGGCAGGTGTCACAACAACAAAATGGTTCGTTCTCGAACCTTTGGCGGAAATGAGGTATAAAAATTAAAATACACAATTTTATTTTTTGTGAAAAGTCTCAAAACATTTAGAGTTTAAATGGTGTGGAAGTTTTGATAAACAAAAATAGTATGGTTAGAACATTGCCTACACCTTCTGCAGCTTCTTTCTCAAAAACAAATCGAACGGCCCTTTATCTTTTTTAGAAATTATTTTATATATTTCCAGTTTACACTTTCCAATCCTGTATCTTGCTCTGGGCCAGTTGCATAAATTCGACAAATCGACATTGTCTACAAGACTACACAACCTCCCTTATGTAGCCCCCCCCCTACTCCCCCACCCTAGATTATAACAAAACTGAATACCAGAATACCCGTCTTTCTAAAGGTACCAGTTAGATAATCAGTACAGTTCTAAAGTAATCCACTACGTTCGTAATATTGGACCACCGAGGCACTGCCGCACGGTCGTTGGCGCACTGTTGCACGGTCCGGGAGCGCCAACCATCCACTATGTTCACGAACCTCTTGCACTCCGCGTTCCTTGCAACTGCTCCAATCGATACGGTATGCGCTCCTCTACATATAAACCGACACAAATTGGAACGCCAAGGCGGAGCGCGCACTGTTGCACGGTCAGGGAGTGCCTACCATTCACTATGTTCACAAACCTCTTGCGCTCCGCGCTCCCTGTAACTGCTTCCATCGACCTGCATGCGCTCCTCTACATATAAACCACCACCTATTGGACCGTTGAGGCGGAGCGCACACTGTTGCATGGTCCGAGAGCGCCAACCATCCACTATGTCCACGAACTTCTTGCGCTCCGCGCTCCCTGCAACTGCTCCAATCGATACGGTATGCGCACACTTACATATAAACCGCCACAGATTGGAGCGCCGAGGCAGAGTGCGCACAATTGCACAGTCCGGGAGCGCCAAACCTGTCCACTATGTGGAGCAGTTGCAGGAGCTCGGAGCGCAAGCATAGTGGGTACGTGTTTTTACACATAATAAAGAAATATCACAACAAATTACTGCCTGTGCATCACCTTGAACTTATTCCTGATCAGACAGTTAATATATAACTATAATATAACATATTATGTCGACTTCCGCCAATGGTTCGTTATCGAACCATTATTTTCAAACACGAGATTTGAGGACTCAGAAAAATTTTTTTTTGTATTTTTATAACAATTGTTGTACAAATAGGTTAAAAAAATAATGTTTTAATTTATTTGACCACAAAAGTGTTATGCCAATAAAATTACTACAGTAAAAATAAAGTTGTGTAGAAGGATTGAAAATGTCGGACATTTAGAAAATATTTTTGTGATGAAAGCATGAGTTTGGAAATTAAACAAAATTAAATTTAGTTACACTTATATCTTCTGGTTGCTTAAACAATAAAAAGATTTAAAAAAAATTAACGAATTGTCAAAAAAAAATTCTACAAAAAAATGGTGCGTTTTCGCACCTTTGGCGCTAAATGGGTTAAAAAAAGGAGGGGGGCTAACTTCGTCCCTAATTGTCCTAGGACAATTGTTTTTCTTTCTAAATGTGTATAAAAATTCAGTCTTTCGAAATATGAAAAAATAATTTTTCTACGGGTAACGGCTAAAAAGTTAATTCTAATTGTTTATAAGTAAGCAAAACATCGACGTGTTTTTGCAAAATAAATTTACACTGTTTAAAATTAACTTTTTCTCATTTTTTTTTAATTAAGTTAATAGTATAAATGTTCTTCCATAAACTGTCAGAAGTCTTACTGTAACCTCATAATTTTTTGACTTATAGTATTGAAAAAAAATGAATTTGGGATAAACAAATTAAATAACTTTTAAACTATTTGACCCATTGCTTTGAAATTTAAAATATAATTTAAGCACTAGAAGTCTCAGCAATTCGTGTAATAAGAAGGTTCTAAGCTAATTTTTACATAGGTTATGAATATTTATAAAAACTCAAAATTTATTAATTATTTTGCAATTTTCTAAGCAACCAATAAGGATAGACATATTCAGCGAACGACATATTGAAATTTTTTAGACGATCTATCAGTTTATTACTTTCAAATTTGTTTAAAATGCTTAACTTTTTGGTTATAGACGAAAAAAGCGAAAATTTACCGTTTTTTTATCTTCATTTGTTTATATCTATGTATATCATCAAAATCGGCTGCAGGAAACATAAAGGTTATTAATATAGATGTCCATACTACTCAAAAAATTTGGTTTCGGCCTGGAGGGGGATGTGTCACGAGAAAAATCTTATTTCTCTGGACTAGTTTCTGTATTGCCATGTATATGCTTTTTGTAAGAAACATTTGATCACCTTTGGTGGCTTTAGTTGTATTTAAGAATATCTCTGACTATACCGAGTATAAAAAACAGAATCTGTCGAGAGTTGTACCATATTATTTTAGTTAACAAAGGCGTATTCCTTCACAATTTTATTTGTTAGTATCTCTCTAAACTCTCATGACTATTATATCCTCATATAATGTGGCTGCTATTCAATTTTGTTTATTGAAATTTTCAGGCAATGCTGGTATTTGGGTCCAAACACATATAATTTATTATCGACCATTAAAAGAAGAACCTTCTGCTTCCATGAAGAGTAGTAGCAGCGCTTCGACAAGTCATTCTAGCAGAAAAGGCAAAGGTTCTTCTGGAAAGAGCACATCAAGGCGTAGAGCTGATGAACTATGGAATGGTAATATTAATAAAACGTTCAAATAAACCATCATCTAACCACGTTTCTCATTTTTCAGAAGGAGTTACACCCCTAGCCCAATCCCCCTTGGATCCCTTTTTGGTTACCCAGTTTCCGGAAACAGTTACCATTCAAGATGCCTCTTTGGATGTGTTGTGCCTCTTACGCATTCTAAACGCTCTTAATATGTATTGGACTTATTTATATCCTAGTGTTGAATATAAGGCTATATTACCCCCTCTGGAATTCCTCAATAGCAAAATCGCCGCCAAAGCCAGCAGACAGTTGCAGGATCCTCTAGTCATAATGACGGGCAATTTGCCCAATTGGTTACAACAAATTGCTTCAGTTTGTCCCTTTTTGTTTCCTTTCGAAACGCGTCAACTACTTTTTTATGCTACATCTTTTGATAGAGATCGTGCCTTACAGAGGTAAGTACATTTGAGATTACAAGTTAGTAAACTCATTTTTTTATAAATTTGTATTGCAGTGTATTGTGTATTGTAAACAACTTAATATGCTAATAGTGCAGTCAGTGAGGGCATTTGGCTCCGAATTCCAACATCAATTTACTTATATTTTCACTGTAAGTAGGGAATATCCCAAGAAACAAAGTCTACCCTATATCGATGGCCAAGAGGACAGATATTGTATGTCCAATATTGATGTTTTCGCTAAAATCAATTTAAAAGTTTGCGTGATCCGTGACAAACCGTACATACTTTAAAAATAACTAAATTACAGTTAAGTTCGTGTTACACCTTTTTTTTATATCTTATTCTGTTCTATTTCTGTTAGGGTTAAATGTTAATCACATTTAACAAACTAAAAGTAACCCACTGTATGGACATATAAATATGAAGTAAAACATGGACATACAATATATTATTTCCATACTGCTATTTTGAAAATATTATAAAATCAGGTTTAAAATAGTACTATGGTCTGTTTTTAAACCAAGAGGAGTAATTCAAATTTACCGCGCCTCACAGTGGTTCCAAATGCCTGGCCAATGACCGCCGTTTGACAAGTGAAACTGGTTAATCGGCCTTTTGGAGACTCAAAACACTTATGATAATCTGTTAACTTACGATTAATCGTTTGTCAGGTGATCGAATGTGGTTAAAACTAGTTTGATTGACGTTTCTGAAACTCAAAATGCATTTAATCATGATTTAATATATTGTTAATCGTCGATTACATATTTTTTGTGATGATCATCCGTTCGGAAACCGGGCGTATAAGAACCATTTTTATTGTTATGAATGAACGTTTTTATTATTAATTCTTACTTCCTTCCCATTAAAACCACTTTACACTGACAAAATAAAAAAACATACAAAATGCAAGTGTATACTACATTCGCTCTCGCGAGATTTTTTTTGACACAGACGTTAGTAATTTCTTTTTTGAAAAATTCAGTTGTCAGAAGTGACTGGAAATTACTACAAAACCAACGCACCTGCTCATATCCAATATTATTAATAGTAAACAGACATAAAAATAACATAAACCTTACGCCAATCAATATTTATTTATTTAAACCATTATAATGTATTGATAGCAAATGAGAAAATTATTTATTGTACAAAATAGAAATATTTTGTAGAAATAAACTTCACAAAATTTTATGAGATTAGTAGACACTCCCACTATTTCTAATAATTCTTCTTTTTTTAATGAAAGATTAAGTTGATTTGAGTTGATTTTAGCAGTTAATAGTGTGAGGTAGGAATTTTTGTGTTGTACGTTTCCTATTCCGAATGTCTCAAAAAAAATCTCGCGAGAGCGAATGTAGTATACATATTTTTTTTACCAGGAGTGTATGTTATTAGTACATTGTGATTTATAGTTTTTTGATTAATTTTTATTCTACAGGGTGATTGATTAGTGGGGGCTCAATAGATCCGCTATAGTAATAGATAGCAATAAAAGTTAATAACAAAAATTTTAGCCACCTTTGAGCTTCACATTACAAAATTAGTTAGAATGTGACAGGGTGTTAGATAACACAGTGGCAGACCAAACTTTTGTTTTTTAAAATGGAACACCCTATATTTTATTTTAAATTCTAAATCTTGTTAACTTCTTCATTACAAAAATATAAAGGTTTGTTATGTTATACAGGGTATTTACAAAGTTATAACCAATTTTATATGAAAATCGTAACAAGTTCAACTCCCTGTATGAATAAAAATAAGCAAAACAGCAATGGTTTATTAATGCCATATTTTTTTACGTATTGTCAAAATTTTCAACAATGATTGATATTGCTAATTTTCTTTATATCAAATACAGAGTGAGTCAAAACGCAAGTACATTATTTTCTCAGTAATTTTAAATGAAACACCCTGTATTTCATATCACTATTGAATAGTACCATTACCGTACTTTAATTTTTAGATAACATTCCCTTTGTCTAAATTTATTAGTTTTCGAGATATTTTCATTGTTCAATGGACCAGTAGCGTGGCCACCCAAATCACCAAAATTTAATAAACTGGACTGATTTAGAATACAATACAATACAATAGATAGAATACAAATTGTATTTCGATGTGTTAATTTACAAATGCTTCGTAGAGTAAGTAACTCATTCAATGATCGTTTTTAGGCGTGCATAAATGACATTTGTGTTAGGAGGTAATTTTGAACACCTTATGTAATTAAATATTAAAAATATTTTATTAAAAGTAGCTTCTAATTTTTTCAAACATGTTTTGTGCAAAATGTTTTACTGATAAATTATTTTTCGTTCTTTATTTGTTACATTGTTACATTTACATACAAAAGAGTAGAGTTTAATTGTCTTAACAAAATGTTGTATTTTGTGGTTGTTTTTTTGTAAAATTTATTACTAATTTTCTTTCTTTATTTGTTACATTTACATAAAAAAAGTAGTTTTTAAATATTTCAAAAATGTTGCGGGTTGTGGTTGTGTTTTTTTTTGTAAAATTTATTACTAATAAATTATTTTTATTTCTTTATTTGCTACATTGTTACATTGATTACCGGATTGATAATCAGTAATCGTCAATTGTTAATTCAGTCATGGCTTACTTAAAATTTAGATAAATTTAGACACCTAAAATATTTGCTCTGAAAAATGAAAATATCTCGAAAACTAATAAATTTGGACATAGGGAATGTTATATAAAAATTAAAGTACGATCATGTTACTTTTCAATAATGATATAAAATACCATTCCATTCCGTTTCATTTAACGTTACTGAGAAAATAATGTACTTGCATTTTGACTCACCCTGTATTTGATATAAAGAAAATTAGCAATGTCAATAATTCTTGAAAATTTTGACAATACTTACAAAAATATGGCATTAATAAACCATTGCTGTTGTGCTTATTTTTATTTATACAGGGAGTTGAACTTGTTACGGTAAATACCCTGTAGAACATAACAAACCTTTATATTTTTGTGATGGAGAAGTTAACAGGATTTCGAATATAAAATAAAATATAGGGTGTTCCACTTAACAAAACATAAGTTTGGTCTGCCACTGTGTTATCGAACAACCTGTAACATTCTAACTAATTTTGTAATGTGAAGCTCTAAAGTTGGGTACAATTTTTGTTACTAACTTTTAATGGGGTGTATTCTGTAACATTTCCGTTAAATTTAAGAGGCTTCCAAAATTTAACTTTTAACGGTCTTCTAAAACTTTTAGGTTAGATTGACATTCTATAAACACATATTATAGAGGACCGCTAAAATGATATTTTTTTTATTAGAGGAATCCTCTAAAAGGTTTTGGAATAAATACGGCAACGTCGCACGTTGATCGTTTTGAACTACTTCTAACCTAGAAATTGACCGAAAACTGACTGTCAGAGGCCAAAAATCTCAAAAAAGAAGAAGAAATAGACAGTTTGCTAGAAAATAATATTTATTTTATTTAATTATTTTTTAGTAAAACTCATATTTTCCAATTATACATTTTTATTTATAAAATTATACATTAAAATATTGCTGAAAAATTGTACATCGTATTTCTTCTCCCCTTATACACTAATTTTGGTCAAATGGTCTATTTTCAATTACACTAAGGTCATCTTCCTCATTTGCATCTGGTTCTAAACCTTCTGGAACTTTATAAATATTTGGTACGTTTTGTAATTTTTTCTAGGTTTGTTCGTAGAACGATCAGCAACCGTTGCCAACCATCAGAGGCATGCGCGTTCGTAATCTACGAACTCTAACTGTTAACTGCGCAGCGCCAACGGTTAACTGCGCATGCGTCTGATGGTTGGCAACGGTTGCTGATCGTTTGGATCGTACTACGAACAAATGTTCCACAATAACTTTAAATAATTTTGCCTGCATTAATAGGATTTAATTGCTTTGACAAAGATCTTCGTTTCAACACATTTTCAATGACATTTCTAGGTAGGTAGGTACCTACTTCTTTTGAATTTCTACAAAAAGAAACAAAAATTTAAATTTTGTTATAGGTGTAATAGTGTGTCGATTGTAAAGTAAACTGAGACTTACCTTTCATTTTTATTTATTACTTCTTCACCAAATACATTCTAAAAAGCCATTTGCCATTTTTAAATATTTATTTCCATTGTAATATAAGAATAACAAACTACTATTCATTATAAACATAACCCAACAAAAATAATCAAACCACATCCTCTAAAATATTTTTATTTAGCGGGAGTTTTAACGGTTTAGGTTATGATTTTAACGGATGCATGATTTACGGAATCTTCTTTTTCAAATGCAAATCCACTAATGGATGTTGGCGATCACATTTTCCATTAACTCTCTGTTTCTTGCAATGTGGATCAGTGATTGTATGTCGGTAATCCCTGTCCATTGCCTTATGTTTCGGAGCCAGGACATTTTCTTGCGTCCTATTCCTCTCTTGCCTTCAATTTTACCCTGGATTATAAGTTGAAGGAACTGGTATTTTTCGTTTCGCATGATGTGACCCAAATACGCCGTTTTTCTTTTCTTGATGTTTTCGAAAAGCTGACGTTCTTGGTTGATTCTTTTAAGGACATCCACATTTGTGACTTTCGCCGTCCATGGTATCTTTAGGATACGGCGATAAAGCCACATTTCGAAGGCTTCTAATCTGTTTATATCCCTCGTTTTGAGTGTCCAGCCCTCTATGCCATATAGCAGCACCGACCACACGTAGCATTTAGTAAACCTTAGTCTCAGTGTAAGGTCGAACTCTGAGCAGCTCAGTACCTTCCTGAATTTTACGAAAGCTTGTCGAGCTTGCTCAATGCGACATTTTACTTCCCTGTCCGATGCCCAGTCTTCAAAAAGCCACGTTCCTAGGTATTTGAATTTGCTCACTCTCTCAATGGACTTAGTATTCAGTGTTATGGTGGAGTTTTCAAATGCATCCAAGTTTCTGGAGATGATCATGAATTTGGTCTTTTTGGTATTAATCTCTAATCCCATTCGCTTACTGTATTCTCCGATTATAGTGACAAGTTGTTGAAGATCTGCTATGTTGTCGCAAATTAAGACAGCATCATCAGCATATCGTATGTTGTTGATTAATACTCCATTCACTTTGATTCCCATCTCTGCATCTTCCAAAGACTCTTGAAATATGGCTTCCGAATAAATGTTAAATAAAAGAGGGGAAAGCATACATCCCTGCCGAACACCCCTTCTTATATGTATGGATTTGGATATAGAATTGTCTATTTTTAATTGTGCTGCCTGATACCAGTACAAGTTTTCAATGCATCTTATGTCTTTTTGGTCTATATCAAGCTTCTTGAGGATCTGCATTAACTTGTGATGTTGGACACGATCAAACGCTTTCTCGTAGTCTAGAAAGCACAGGAATACGTCCTTCCTCTGATCGTAACAATTTTGGACCAACACCTGTGTTGCTACTATTGCTTCTCTTGTTCCCAAACCTTGCCTAAACCCAAACTGAGAATCACTGATGTCCCATTCACATTTTTTGTATAATCTTTGATGTAGTATTTTTAAGAATATTTTTAAAGTGTGACTCATCAGGCTAATGAGTCTGTGATCCTCACATCTTTTTGCATTGACTTTTTTGGCTAGGGGAATAAATGTAGAGAGCAACCACTGCTGAGGATAGCAACCAGTTTCATAAATAAAATTAAATATTTTATGTAGTGCTGAAATTCCCCTTTCATCTAGTAGTTTGAGTATTTCTGAAGGGATTTCATCAGGTCCAGGTGCCTTATTGTTTTTTGAATATAATATTGCCTTTTCTATTTCCTCTTTAGTAATTGAAGGGCCAGTCAGCTGGTCGTCTGTATAAACTTCACTCATGGGTCTTTCGTCATGAAAGAGCTCCTGAATATAGTTTTCCCATATATGAATTTTCTCTTTTTCACCTAGCACTACCTGGTTATCCTGATCAACTATAATAGTTGGTCTTCGTTTTCTGTATATTCCAGCAGTCTCCTTAAGCTTTTTATGTAAATTCCGATCGTCGTGCTGTCGTTGTAAATGTTCTAGATCGATACATTGTTGCTTAAGCCATTCATTTTTTGCTATTCTTATCTTTGCTTTTATTTGCCTGTTAATGTTTTTATACATATTGCTGCCATCTGGGTCATTCTTGTGTCGTCGTCGTTCATCCATTAGTAATAGTATTTCTTCTGTCATCCATTTTTGCTTCTTGTTCTTTGGTTTGTACCCCAAGTTGCTTTTCATGATGTCTGTTACAGCACTTGTAATCGTATTCCATGTTGGTGTTAGATCTTCGGTAATGTTTGTCGTCAATATTTGAATTTGTGTGTTTATTTCATTACTTATTTCTGCTTGTATCATTGGATCTTTCAGTTTATCCAATGCGATCTGTTGTTGAGTTTCAGGCTTGTTTTTGCATGAAAGAGCGATCTTTATGACGGCCACTAATAGTACATGGTCAGAAGGCACATCTGCTCCAGGATATGTGCAAGCTCTTTTGACAGTTGTGCTGAATCTACCGTTGATGAGAATGAAGTCTATCTGATTTCTTATTATGTTCTGAGCTCTATCGGCTGGAGATTTCCAAGTATAAAGGCGACGGGGGTGGAGTTGGAACCATGTGTTGGTAACTCTCATGTTTTCTTCCTGACAAAATTGTACAAGTCGGTCACCCCTTTCGTTCCTTGTTCCAAGACCATAAGGTCCAACTACGTCTTCAAAGCTGCCTTTCCCTATTTTGGAATTAAAATCTCCCATAATTATGTTAACATCATGTTTCTTTGTCAATTTAAGCAATTCTTTGATTTCACTATAAAAGTTTTCCACCTCTTCATCTGCTACATCTGCAGTTGGTGCATAGACCTGTATGATGTTGAGATTATTTGGCTTCGCTTCAAGTTTTACCAAGGCTGTGCGGTCGGAATATGGTACAAACTCCGTGACAGCTCTCATCAATTTTTTACTTATCATAATCCCGACGCCTTTTCTATGATCGCGGTCGTCATTGCCTGAGTAAAAGAATGTTCCGCTCTCTGTGGTGCATTTACCGGATCCAGACCACCAGGTTTCTGAGATCCCCAGGATATCTAGATCGAATCTGCACATTTCTTGGGTTAGGTTAGCCAGCTTCCCGGCTTCAAATAAGCTGCGTGTATTCCAGGTGCCTATCTTTAATGTCTTTCTTAAGTTTGCTCGTACATTTCTAACATTCAAGACCGTTCCCCCCGGAGATCCGATTGAGGAACCATTTATACCTCCGGATATTTTTGAGTTGAATGTATTCATGTGATTCTCTTGGGAAAAAATAATGAAGGTGGTATCCCGTTGCCTTCCTTCATGCCACTTCCAGGCTTAGTTTTCAGGCGCCCACTATGGAACAGACGCCGTTTGCAACCGCCCATTCTGGGTACAGACGTTGCTATTTTCACCATATCTGGCTATCCTCACTTAGTTTAGCCTGCAGACCAATGCAGTTGCCCAGGGTGTGGCACGTGGAGCCATAAGTGAGAGTTGGGTGTCTTATGAGGACCAGTTATCAAGAACCATCTCCCGTCTATGACGCTCGATGTGGTCGTTCCGATTAAAGGTACTACCTCTATAACACAACCCTACACCCCATTTACGGAATACCAAAATATTTTTAGCGAGCGCTAAAATTTTAGAGGCGCGCTAAAATTTTAGAGGCCTCTAAAATTTAACGGAAGTGTTACAGAATACACCCCATTGCTGTCTATTACTATAACGGATCTATTGAGTTTTACCCCACTAATCAATCACCATGTATATACATTTTATACTTGTAGAAAGACAGTGTTTTTCATATATTAAATATTGCTGTTATTCTTATCTGATGAAAATTTAGGCTGTGTTATGATTTTATACAAAACAAAAATAAAATTGATAAAACTTTGACATCGGTTAAATCTAAATTATTAACTCGTTGATATTTTTGCAGATTGCTTGACATGTCACCGGAACTTAGTTCAAGCGATTCTCAAGAACGTGTGACTCCAAGACTGGATAGACGAAAACGTACGATATCTCGTGATGATATTCTAAAACAGGCCGAACAAGTAATGCAAGATTTGGCGTCGTCTAAAGCCTTACTTGAAGTGCAATACGAAAATGAAGTCGGTACCGGACTAGGACCGACCTTAGAATTTTACGCTTTGGTTTCAAAAGAGTTACAGAAAGTTAATTTGGAGTTATGGAATGCTTTTAGTACGAGTGAAAGTGAATATGTTAATAGTCCGACTGGATTATTCCCGATGCCTTTATCTAGAAGTGCAAAAGTTAGTCAAATTACAAAAATTAAGAGCAAGTTCAGATTTTTAGGAAAATTCATGGCTAAAGCTGTTATGGATTCCAGAATGGTAAGTTAATGATGATTACATAAAATTACAAATTTCTTGAGGATTTTTGACATTGAAGATCATCAATTATTGAGAATTCGGTAAAAGGTTTAATAATTTTAAGTTTATGTCTACTGTATACAGTCCGTCTAATTTACTTACCGTTGCACGTCATTATTTACGTTAGAGATCTAAGTTGAAATTGTTGCCCAATTACAAAAAATTCATTCATTTTAAATCAAATACATCACACAATATTAATTGCGGAAGTGGATTGTACAGCAAAACAAATTAATATTCAATGTAAATAAATAAAAACTTTAAAAATAGAAAACAAGAAATTAAGTTATAATCTTACGTTAAAGTACATAATAAAAAAGGTCAATATAATGAAACAAATACTTATAGTAAAGAATATAAACAAATATGAAGTGTCATTACCGCAACTCTCAAATAAATGTTACCAATTTATGCCAAAATATCACCTTCGTTCGATTATAGTTACAGTGTATTCCGAACAAATGTGCTTCATAAAAACGCTTTATAATCCATTCATACAAATTAAATGAAACATATTATTGTGTATTTCTTTAAGTTAACATTAATAGAAATCTTTAAATATTATTTCTACGCGTATATAATAAAATATGCCTAGTGGCTCTAACGCCAGTGTACTCGGCAAAGTAATTCTAAAAAAGAACACACATACCGCCTAAATATTTCGTGTTGGTATCATGTGACGTCACGGACTATGACGCGGATGACGTGCAACGGTAAGTAAATTAGATAAAGTATATGTATTAGTTTATGGATTGCTTCCAAAAGTTAGTCACTAGCTTCCTTATACATTTCAGAACAGGTTTCATCGAATCGTGCTACATGGTAGTAATTTATTAAAGTTTTGGATGGACATTTGACACTTCTTATCTTGGTGCTTCAATGTGTAGTTAGTTGTTGATGTAAGTTTAGTTGATTTTCAAAGTTGTCGCCTTCTTCAACATAATTTAAGGTACTACTAGTACACTTTAGAAGACCAAAAATAAGCATTTTTTCAAGATCTGTTTTCTCAGAACCTTTATTAAAAATGAACATAAATCTTTTTACATATTAATATCTAACTCTTAGAGAATACCAAAAATATTTCTTTTTTCATTTATGCGCGTACACTAATACTGTAGAGGGCGAGGCCGAGGCCTCGAAAAAAAAGTAGTTCCGATGGCGGACAGTTAATCTCAGGACTGGAATCTCCGAAACAAAAAAATCGTACGGCATTTTGAAAAGGAAGGTTTCTTACGTGACAATTTACCACCATTAGTGAAAATTCCGCAAAAAAAGATTTTACGGAAATTTTAAAAAATTTTGTGAAAAAATCACCCGTTTTCTTTAGTTTTTCATGGTTAAAAAATATTATTTTTTATTTTTTGGTCAAAGTGTGGTAAATTATCACATAAGAAAGCTTCCTTTTTCAAATGCAGTACGATTTTTTTGTTTCAGATATCCCAATCCTGAGATTAACTGTCCGCCATCATTTTTCGAGGCCTCGACTTTTGCGCCCTCTACAATATTAGTACCTAACCAAATCCCCAAAGAAACATAAGGTGTGGATGACACCAGACATACTAGAACTAATGGATGAAAGACGCGAATTGAAGAATAATTCAAAAAAATACAGAGAGGTTGATAAGAACATAAAGCAAATAATAAAGAAGGCCAAAGAATCATGGATTAAAGAACAATGTGTAGAAATGGAAGACTATGAAAGAAAGTATAACACATTCAATATACATAAAAAAGTAAAAGAACTTACAGGAACCCAAAGAAGACATCAAATAAGTTTGCTTAAGGACAAAGACGGAAATATTATTGTAGACTTAACAGAAAAAATTAATAGATGGAGTGAATACATAAGAGACTTGTTTGAGGACAACAGAAATAACATTGACAAGGTAAATGGTGAAACGGGACCTGAAATCCTAAAATGTGAAGTAGAAATGGCACTTAGAAATTTCAAAACTGGAAAGGCAAATGGACCCGATGAGGTTCCTACTGAAATACTAAAGCTCTTGAACGATGAATAAATAGGTATAATATTGCACTTATTTAACACAGTATACAATACTGGTATTATACCTCAAGAGTGGCTGCTGTCTACATTCGTTACACTGCCAAAGAAATCCAATGCAAAAGAATGTTCAGAACATCGAACAATATCTTTAATGAGCCATCTACTAAAGATATTTCTAAAAATCATCCACAACCGAGTTTATCAAAAGTTGGAGTCAGATATTAGTGATACACAGATGGGGTTCAGAAAAGGACTAGGTACTCGAGAAGCTCTCTTCGGTTTGAATGTTCTTACACAAAGATGCCTAGACGTTAATCAAGAAGTACATGCATGTTTTATCGATTTTGAAAAAGCGTTTGACAGAGACGCCACGATAGGCTAATAGACATTCTTGAAAGAAAAGACGTAGATAATAAAGATCTGCGAATAATTCTCAACTTATATTGGAATCAGAAAGCTAACATCAAAATAGAAAACGAGATATCAAAAGCAATAGAAATACATAGAGGAGTAAGACAGGGATGCATTTTGTCACCACTGCTATTTAATGTATATAGTGAAAGCATCTGTCAGGAAGCCCTTTTGCAAGCAAATGAAGGAATCGTAATCAATGGAGAGGTTGTAAATAATATTCGATACGCAGACGACACTGTACTAGTTGCAAGAACAGTAGAAGAATTACAACGATTACTTACAAACATAAATATTGCTTGCAACAATTATGGCATAAACATTAATATAAAAAAAACCAAGTATATGGTCTTCAGTAAAATCATGACACAACCAGCACATATTAGTATAAACGGCATTCATATTGAAAAAGTATCAAGTTATAAATACTTGGGAACTTTAATAAACGAAACTGGAGACCAAAACAATGAAATAAAAAGACGACGTATCGAAAGTGCCAGGGCCACCTTTATAAAGATGAGAAAATTCTTTTGCAACAGAGATATAAGCATCCCTCTACGATTAAGAATGCTAAGAGGATACGTATTTAACACGCTATTATACGGTGTAGAGGCCTGGACTCTCAAACAGAACAACATAAAAAATATTGAAAGTTTCGAGATGTGGTGCTACCGTCGAATTCTGAAGATAAGTTGGGTTGAAAGAATCACAAATCTTGAAGTAATACGAAGGATAGGAAGAGACCCAGAAATTTTGTTAACGATAAAACGAAGAAAACTCGAGTATTTGGGTCACCTGATGAGAGGTCATAAATACGCATTACTTCAAAATGTAATGCAAGGAAAAATAGAAGGAAAACGGAATTCAGGCCGTAGAAGAATGTCGTGGATGCGGAATTTGAGAGAGTGGTTTGGCTGCACCACTAATGAACTTTTTAGGTCAGCTGTAAACAAAGTCAGGGTAGCCTTGATGATTTCCAATCTCTGATAGGAGTGGCACAAGAAGAAGAAGACAATATTAGTGTACGTGCATAAATAAAAAAATAAAAATAATTTTTGTACTCTCTAAGAGTTAGATATTCATATGTAAAAAGTTTTATGTTCATTTTTAATAAAGGTTCTGAGAAAAAAATTCTTGAAAAAAATGATTATTTTTGGTCTTCTACAGTGTATTTTTTAGTGCTAGTACCTTAAATTGGGATTATAGCTAATTGTTTGTTCATCTATTAAGAACTCAATTTGGATCATGTAAAATTTCACTGTTAATATCTCTACAACTTGTTAGTCTTGACGGCAAATATTCAGGAATTTGTAGTATCTTCTTGTTTTATTTTTATCAATAACGTTATATGTCTCACTTAACGTTTTCTGTTCATATTCTCTCTTTTAACTCCATAGATAGGCTTTTCCTCTTTTCTTAGTCGTATACTCTTCTTTTTTCTCTGTGTACAATCTGATAAGAGTTTTTGATATACCGCGTTTATTCCGTTATTTGTTATCTCGCTCATTATGAAACCACTTACTACCTTTTTGTGGCTTGCTTTTACTCACTATTTTAACCGATTTCTGTATTACTGTATCTCTTATTTTTAAACAAAGCTGGTCAATATTTTCTTCTACTTTGTATATCCTTATTTTATCTTCTAATAACGCATTATTTTAATTATTAATTAACTGTAGCCAGAATAAAATTAGATCGGGCACCCCTTGATTTTATAATTTGTATCATACTAAATTATAAATATATCCAATAATTTTTATCCTTTATAACATATCGATGCTGATCGACCTTATATCGCATCTTAGACTATAAGTCTAATACAAAACTTAAAGCTAAACTAAAAACTTAAAAATGCTCTCTGCTCTCTTCGCAATGTTGCTAAAAATAGAATACTTTAATTCTGACTATCTTAACATCGCAGAAATGCGCGGCACCTTAAGAAGAGAAGAATTTGCTCTCTATGTGCATATGCAAATTAGTGACGGGTAGGATTTTTTTCTAGGATTCCTTAGCGAGTCCACCTCATCTTCTTTAAACCAATAGATATCTGCTTCTTCTTCTTAACGTACCGTGCCCAAATTTTAGGCGTGGATAGCTTCCATGACAATTTCCCTGTATCGTTCTCGATCTTGTGCGGCATGTAATAATTGATCTGCTGATAAGTCAGTAAATTGACGAAGGTTTCGGAGCCATAAATATTTCTTCCTACCAATTCCTCTTTTTCCGTCAATCTTTCCATTGAGTATTAACTGCAGTATCCTGTATCTGCTACCTCTCATTATATGCCCCAGATATTAAAGTTTTCTCTTTTTTATCAACTTTATTAAGTCACCTTCGCATTGACCTATTCTGTTTAAGACTTCTCTGTTTGAAATACGTTGAACCCATGATATTCTGAGCATTCTATGATGTGACCACATCTCGAAGGCTTCTAATTTGTTCATCATGTTAACCTTTTCCAGGTTTCACATCCATATAGTAATACAGAATACACAAACATTTTAGGAACTTGATTCTTAGTTGTATGTTCAGCTGAGAATTGCTAATAATAGATCTAAGATCATAAATGCTCCTCTTGCAATTTCTATACGAGTTTTGATTTCTTCATCCGGATTTATTGTCTCGTTTATCCAACATCCTAGGTATTTAAAATGGTTAACTTTGGTTACCGGTTCATTACTGACCATTAATTGCATAGTGCCGACGTCTTGTTGACTAACTACAAGTAAATTTGTCTTTGTTGTATTTTTTATACTAAGTCCGTTATTAGAGAATTCTCTAGTGACTTGATCTATAAGGAATTGAAGATCTTCGATACTTTAAGTCATGATCGCTGTGTCATCTGCATATCTGATGTTGTTAATGGTGTTTTCCCCAATTCAAACTCTACCTTGCACTTCCAAGACTTTGTTAAAAATTATTTCTGAGTAAACGTTAAACAAAGTTGGGAACAACACACAACCCCGACTGACACCTCTTTGAATTCAAATTGTGTCTGTTTCCTTGCCGTCTACCAGAATAGAAGCTTCTGATTCCACTATAGATTTTGCAAAAGTCTCAGATCTTTATCATCTATTCCAATCATTTCTAGTTATTCAAACAGCCTATCATTTTGAACCCTATCAAACGCCTTCTAAAAATTTATAAAGCAGACGTAAATTGGTTTCTGTACTTCCCATGATCGTTGAAGTAAAGATAGCATTGAGAACAAAGCTTCCCTGGTTCCCAATCCTTCTCTAAAACCGAACTGAATCTGCTAGAAATGCATAACGCCAAAGAAGATATCTGCTTTGGCTTTATGCATTTCTCGTATGAGCAGAGCTATAAGTTCAAGCTCATAAAGGCTTTCCACATGTAAATTTTCAAATTCTTGTCCTTATTTCGTTTGCGAGTTCATCGTAGGTTAATCAGTCCGGTTTCTTTCTTTGGAACGTTCATAACAAAGCTTTGAAATACCGGAAAGTGATAAGGTGCATAATTCGGAATCAACTATTTTATTAAGGTTAAAGAAATACATATAAGTGATGGATTAGGTCGTTACTTGATGGAAGTTCATTTTATCTGACAATAAAACACTGAACAACTTGTATTTCTAATACTTCCACAACATTTATTACAAATTAAAAGTTATTGTCGCTACAGCTGTTTCGGCAGAGGGGCTTTTCTCAAGTTGAGAATTATATCAATCCTATCTGTTTGTTTCGTAACTCTCGCGTCAAGAGGGATTCCACAATTTTCAATGTGTAATAAAGCTGATGACTCAACAAGAGCCTAGTATAATTGAGCGTTTTTTAAGGTACCATAAATTGATTGTAAGTCTTATATTTATTTCTTTACCTTGTTTGCAGGCACTCACATATGTATGCAACCGATTCATCAACTATTTTGTTATTTTTAGTTGGATCTTCCATTTTCTGTCGCATTTTATCGATGGCTTCTGGGTCAAGAAAGCTGCTTGACACTCTCAGATCTCCGGCACGTCAATCCGGAACTGCACAGAACACTACGTAAAATGCACTTTATCGTTAAGGAGAGAGATGAGATTTTAGCTAATATGGATTATACACAAGATGAGAGAATGAGTGAGGTAAAAATGTTTCTTTACTAAATTATAATTTTATTATCTTAATTAGTTCTGTATACTGACAGTAGTACTCTCGTTATTAAAAAATTTTGAATAATCTCACACACCAGCCTATAATTCCAAAGATGAAACTATAAATTCCTCCCTCAGAGAGATAACTAATGATAGTAAAAATACAGCCAAATATCTAGGTTTAACGCTAGATGCAAAGCTGAACTGAAAAGCACACATAAATAAAAAACGGGAAGAATTGGGTATCAGATTCAAAAAGATGTATTAGCTTCTGAAAAGACACGCCCTGTCAATTCAGATTCTAAAACCTAAGTGGACATATGACATCCAACTGTGGGGTTGTACGTTGTACCAAAAATACTACTATTAAAATAATCTAGACTTTCCAAAATAAAGTATCTAGATGCATTGTTAATGATATCGCAACCAAGATATCAACAGAGACCTGGGGGTGGGGTGTGTTGATGAAGAAATACAAAAAATCGCATGCAGGCACGAAAAAAGGCTTTCACAGTACCAAAAGTCGAGGCCATTCTGCTTCTAGATAACTCTAGCCAAAAATGAAGACTGAAGAGAACAAAGCCATATGAGTTAGGGTAGTACATAGTGCGAGTTAATTGATAAGGCTATTATTGTGATTGGTGCACATGAAAAAAGTGCTTTAAAAATTAGAACAAGCTAAGAATACACCACTGGGTGATTTTTAGATTTTGTAACAAAAAAAGAGAACTTCTGTTGGAGTATGTGTAAAGTGATTGAGAATTAGAAAGATCAACTCCAACAGAAGTAGAAAAAGAAAAAACTAGATGTAACTAATGGAACAAAAAATGAAAATAATAGCTTCTCGTTGGAGAAGCTGATGTAACAAAATACTATTTTTGCAGTAGTATTTGTAAAGGGAAAATGTTAAGATGAAAAAGTGGGATGAACTGGTAATAGAAGTATGAATGGACATATACAAACTGAATGGAGTTAGGCTAGCGATATATGCAAGAGAACGACAACTTGACACTCAAGGATGGATACAGCCAATTTGCATGCCTGTAAAGACAGTAGCTCAAAATAGATAGTGATGATGACTAAGAATGGAAATATTAAAATAAGAATAATGTACTGAAAATGAATAAAGGAGAATAATTACTAAAGAAGAACAAATTGAATAAAACCAATCAAATCATGGGCACCGGGAAATGATCTTCGATCACTCTCCCAGGTATCTTATACTGCTGTCAAATATATTAACTCAGTAAATATAAATATGAGGAATAATAATAATAATAATAAATGATATACCAAATAAACAAAAGTTATTAAATACTTATAACTTCTTAGATTTTCACAATATCTGAGTTAACAAAATGAATAGTATGTAACTCTAACATGACAAAAGTTATAATTTAACATATATAATATACTGTAATGTCACAATAATGTTACAGGTTACAAAATTAAAATATCTCTTACTTACATAATGTAAGGTACAACTCACATGAGACTACGTTTACCAAATGATTATAGTACACTTGCTACGTACAACTAAATTAAAAACGGACAAATATGAATAGTAATATAAATAAGCAGGCACAAGCCCGACTAAGGGAAATACAATAAAATGAATTAAACATAGTTAACGTTAAAGGAATTGAAGCGAAGAAATATAATATACAAACGACAAATTGACCGAACAAATAAAGAAAAGCAAATGAACGACAAAATATCTGGGAAACAAGCAATTAATAATACATAATAAATTAACACGAATAACCGAAACCAATCAAATCAATAATAAAGTATAAAAACCTAATTTTCTGGGCTTATTACCTTGTGCACCATGCAACGTACCGTTTACATAAGTTTGGGAACTTAATACGCTAATATATTGTTCGTCCGCTATAACTTTTCCCATGCGTCACGATTCATTTTCAAACAAATTAAGTCAAAACATAAAGTAAAACGTACGCCGATGTGTATATACATTTTGTATACTGTATACTATATACTATTCTTTTTCTCATGATCATCTTTCAGTGCGTCACAGTTTTTCGATTTCTCTCTAACGCATTAAATTGTATGTGACAGAAAAAAAGGCACGTCTGTGAATACTTTGGTAATTATTCTAGTTTGGTGATTATTCTAGTTGTCGATAGATGGCGCCATAATCAAAAATAGAATTATTTATTAAATAAAATAATACTATTATCAATATAATCTGTACAATTTATAAGACTATACAAATGAAAGAAAATACCATTTTATAAATGCAATAGACACAATTGATTTGGTTTTATTCCAAATTGAAAATAAAATTTGACAACTGTCAGATTTAACTAAAATGTCACGTTAGAATAAATGTCATAAATGTGTATTATCACGGACTTACCTTTTTTTCTATAATTTGTGACGCACTGAAAAATGTTCATGAAAAGGAGAATACACACATCGGCGTACATTTCACTTTATGTTTTGACTTATGTAATTTGTTTGAAATTGAATCGTGACGCATGGGAAAAGTTATAGCGGACGAACTATCTCAATATGTTATATAAAAAAGTAAGCTAAATCTTAAAAAAAGTAATTAATAAACATATTAATATCTGAGATATAAAACACAATAGTTACTCAGTCACAAAACTGAGTGTTCCCAAACAAACCCATTCCTCGAACGACTAACCAAAAGATTCCCAGAAAATGAGCACTAGGATGGTGCCAAACCATGCTTCCTGCAAGCACAGGTGAAGCAGATAGAAGCTTGCTCCTAGGTTGGCTGACCGTAGTCGGAATAGCTATGACTTCCATGTTGTGTTATATTATTTCCTCAAAAGGCTAAAACAAATATTTTTCCAGTCTTAGGTTCAATGTAAAAGTCTAGAAAAAAGTCAAAGGAGAAAAAAGAGAAACTAGGGAAGTGTTTTTAGTATAGATAGTAATTGTAAAAAGGACCATTAATCCCACAAAAAAGATCTCTCATTATTTTAAATAGTCTTGACCTTGACAAAAATGTATGTGACAATTTCAAATTACAGACACATAAGTTTGGAATTTAAATACAGAATAGATATGATTTCTTTAAAATAATTATAGGATACTTATTAATGATGTTGGAAGAATTCAAAAGGAACTTTTGACTTCAGTATAACCGATTAAAAGATACTAAATTCAACTAATAAATTTACTAGGAAAATTGAATTGGAAGCAATATTTTATTATATTATGTAAAAATAATGTAACATGCCAGGTCATTAACCTTTTTATGTCAAAAAATATATGGATTTAGGTATTTACCGGGTTTATCTTATTGAGGTTCCATCGAGGTACTTCAATCCTTACTCCAGAAAACAATTGGTATTTTCCTCTCTACTGAACTGAAGGCGTTATCTAAAAGCCTTTTACTTGAAATTATCAACCCGCCATTTTGGGTACTACAACTGACCTATTCCGGGCTCACGAGTCGAGTGACGAGCGAAATGCGCTTCTGCGACAAGGTAAACGTCAAATTCTCTCAGAACACGAAATAATGTTTCTAACTAGGTGGCATTGTACGTTCCGTACACCGAAGTGTGACGTCACGTAAATATTTAATTACGAGAAAATTAGAGTATTTAAAAGATATTAAGGGAAAATAATTATAAAAAATAATTAGAGAATTTTAAGAATACTCGAGTAACGGGACGCACCGTTACAATTTAATTAGACAGTAAGTTAGGATTTATAAAAAAGTTACTGATTGGTCTTTGCCTAGATTGTAGCATTAAATAAGCAACATAAAAAAAATTACTAAAAAATATAACATTGCAGTTACAATTACTTTTATTTTAGATCGAGAAACTGGAATTCGATGGTTGCTCCATAGATGATCTCGGCATAGACTTTGTGGTACCTGGTTATAATATAGAATTAATGAAAGGGGGAAAATCTACACACGTAACAATCCACAATCTCCACCTATATGTAAAACTAATGTCTCATTGGTTACTTCACGAAGGCGTTTCACGTCAAATGGAATCGCTCAGGGAAGGCTTCGAATCGGTATTTCCCCTTCATAATTTGAAGGTGTTCCTACCTGAAGAATTAGAGTCTGTATTCTGTGGAAGTCCGAAAGATTATATCCTTGGTTGGGACGTGAAAACATTGATGGAGTGTTGTAGACCTGATCATGGTTATACAGCGGATTCTAGAGCGATAAGATTCCTGTTTGATGTGCTTAGTTCATATGATAGAGAAGAGCAGAGAATGTTTGTACAGTTTTTGACTGGCAGTCCAAGACTCCCGGTTGGAGGTAAGTTTACACATAATAAAAATAAAATCAGAATTGTTAAATTTAATAGCTCTCTAATCTATAAAATAGCTCTCGTTTTTATTTTATGATTCTATGTAAAAGGAAAAGATTTATTTGTTTGTGCCATCGAAACAAAACCTAATTACAGTTTAGAGTACCTCATCATCATTCTCTTTGCCTTATCCCTAGCGGGGTCGGCTTCCCTAATTGCATTTCTCCACACAATTCTATCTTGGGTCATATCAATGTTAATCCTCTTTACCAACATGTCCTGCCTTATCGTCTCCCCCCAGGTTCACTTTGGTCTTCCTCTCCTACTCCTTCCAGGAATCTGCACTTCAGCTATTCTTTGTATTGGGTGATTAACGTCTCGACGTTGAACATAACCAAACCATCTTAACCTATGCTCTCTTATTTTGGGATCAATTAATGCCACATCTAGACTTCCCCTAATATACTCATTTCTAATTTTATCCTTCTTTGTCACTCCACTCATCCATCTAAGCATTCTTATTTCCGCCACATGCATTCGTTGTTCCTCTTTATTTTTCACTGCCCAACATTCAGTTCCGTACATCATAGCCGGTCTTTGGCTGTTTTATAGAATTTTCCCTTCAGCTTCATTGGAATTTTTCTGTCACACAACACACCACTCGCTTTTTTCCACTTCATTCATCCAGCCCTAATTCTACTGCATGCATCTCCATCTATTTCTCCATTACTCTGTAATACCGATCCTAGGTACTTAAAACTATTGCTTTTCACAGTCATGTCACCATCCAAAGATACCATTGTATTTGTAGTAACTCCATCTTTAAATGAACATTCCAAATACTCTGTTTTTGTACTACTAAATTTTAAACCATTTTCCTCCAGAGCTTGTCTCCACTGTTCCAGTTTTTGTTCTAAGTCTCTTTCACTATTTATTATTAACACTACATCATCAGCATACATTAGGCACCATGGAATGCTACCCTGTAGTTTCGCTGTTATCTGGTCCAAAACTAATGAGAATAAATAAGGACTAAGCAGTGAGCCTTGGTGCAATCCTACTTTCACCTGAAATTTGTCAGTCTCTTCCACACCTGTCCTAACACTAGTCGTTACTCCCTCATACATATCTCTCACAATCTTTACATATTCACCAGGGACTCCTTTCTTATTGAGTGCCCACCAATGAATACCAAGATCAATGAATACCATATGAGCGATGGTCTCTTTATTCCTGTATTTTTCCATCAGTTGCCTTACAATGAAAATTGCATCTGTTGTTGATCTGCCATGCATAAAGAAAAATTGATTATCGGATATTTTGTTTTCTTCACGTATCCGTCTATCAATTACTCTCTTCCATATTTTCATGGTGTGGCTAAGTAGTTTTATAGCCCTGAAGTTTGTACATTGTTGTATGTCTCCCTTGTTTTTGTAGACAGGTACTAATATACTGCTTCTCCATTCGTCTGGCATTTGTCCAACTTCCATAATTATATTAAATAGACCTGCTAGCCAACTTATTCCTGTCTCTCCCAATGCTCTCCATACTTCCCCAGAAATATCATCTGGTCCGACTGCTTTTCCTTTCTTTATTTTTTGAAGCGCTTGAGCCACTTCTCGTTTGTTATTCTGGTAACCATTGCTGTTACTGTCTCCGTTAACTCCACATGCTGTCTGTCAAGTTCTTCATTAAATAAACTGTCAAAATACTTTCTCCGTATCTTTTTGACATCCTTTTCGTGAATTAGTATTTTATTATTTTCATCTCGGATACATCTAATCTGATTAAAATCTCTTGCTTTCTTTGCTCTCTGTTTGGCTATTTTATATGTCTTTGCTTCGCCTTCCCTGGTATCAAGTTGGTCGTTTAGGTTTGAATACGCTTCTGCTTTAGCTTTTGCTACTGCTACTTTCGCTTCCTTTTTGGCGACCATATAGCTTTGAAGATCTATGTCCGATCTGGTTTCTTGCCACTTTTTATATAATTTCCCTTCCCTTTTATTTTTCCTTGTACTTCATTTGACCACCACCAAGTCTCATTATCCTCAAACTTCTTTCCTGACGTTTTCCCAAGTATTTCAATAGCAGTCTCTCTAATAATATTGGCCATTTTTCTCCAGATTGTGTTAGGGCTTCCTTTCATGTTCCAACATATTTTTTCTACTATTCTTTCCCTGAATAGACCTCCTTTCTCATCTCTTAGCATCCAGCACTTGATTTTTTGTGGTCCTCTCCGATATTTTTGTTTAATTTCGCTTTTTACTTCGATGTCCAGAACAAGCAGCTTATGTTGTTGGCTTACTGTCTCACCAACTATTACCTTGCAGTCCTTGCATTCACGTATGTCTTCTTTCCTTATCATGAAGTAGTCTATTTGGGATAGATGTTGTCCACTTTTGTAGGTAATAAGTTGAGTTTCTCTCTTTTCAAAGAATGTGTTAACAATCGCCATATCTAATGCTGTTGCTAATTCAAGCATATCATCTTCAGCTTCATTTCTAGTTCCAAAGCCTAATCCCCCATTTATTGTTTCATAATTGATTTTTGCATGAGAGTTTAACGAAAGGGTAACAAATCAATTGGAAGTTCTGTCCGACAAAATACATGGACCGTTTTCGTAGTCTGACGTTTCAAATTTTTAACCTGTTCCACAATTAAAACTTCCCCTTTTCCAGTGTTCCCATACATCAAAGTTCGTCCTACTAGACACTGTTAAGCTATTAACAAATTTTCAGCTTGCTATTAATCAACTTTTTTGTGGTAAGCGGGATCCAGGTCTAATATCAATTCATTTTCCATGTTCTAGTTTGAGTTCTTTGATTGTGTTAATAACCTCACATTCCTTACTCATTCTACGTAGGACGTCAACATTAGTCATACGATCCAACCATAAAATTCTTAAGGTACGTCTGTAACAGAACTGCAGGCCTCAAAGGCCTCGAACTTTAGTTAAGAAGTTTCAGAAAGTGTCCAGGCCTCTACTCCGTATAATAAAGTAGAAAATATATCGGATGACAGAGATTTGGTGCTAAGTGGTAAATGGTGACTTCTGAAAGAGTCATCAAATCGAGACTTCATCGTTACACGAATGCTGTTCTTGTTTTTTTTTTTCCTTCGCGTTCTTTTATTTCAGTAGAGTGGTCCCATTAGCTTTTTATGTTGGTACCAAGGTATGTGTAACTGTCCACACTGTCAATTGGTTGTTAATTAACCAAAAGCCGTGTATTTAATATTTGACGCTTACTGACTACTGTGCATTGTGCATTCTTTTTTTATTATTAAGATCAAGTCCAGGTTCTCTACTTATAATTGATACGCTCGACATTATTCTTTACAAACCATCTACATCATAATCTATCGGCAAAAACTGCTACGTCGTGGGAATATGCGAATGTTGTTAAGACGCACTCTGTTTAGATGGGTTCCTATTCGCGGTGTGCAAGTACTTGGAAGGGGAAACGAGAAACGACCCTACGCGAGTCGCGGAGAAATATTGCAACTATCTTAAATAATTCATATTGTCAATTGAAATTGTCAAATTGACGTATATTTCATACCTTCTGTCAATGAAGCAGAAAAATTATATATTGCTCCACAATATTGATATGATATGCAATTATTATATAAAGGTAAATTTAATTAATTTTATTTTGCTTGCAGTACTGCATTTTAATAACTAATTTTATTTACTACATACAATTGTTGACGTTTTCATAACGTAACCTGAATCTTATTTTTTCTTCTTATTATTTTTTTGGACTATGGCCTTGACAATTATCCAGTAACCAGGACTAATATAATTGGCCAATATAATTAAAAGTGCGAATTTTAGTATAGAGCGTAGAAATAGGGGTCGCTTTGCCGAACTTGCACGGTCCCAATAGTTATCCCCGTGTTTGCTCAAAGGTATGTTTAGAGTACATATTAAATAGCACCGGGGACAAATGCATCCGTGTCTCACTCTTCTATTTATGGAGATTGCTTCCATATATTTTGTTAAATATATTTATCCATTTTATTCCCTATTCATCCATGAGTTTTAGAAATTCTGCACAAAATTTTTAAGGCCCTACAGCTTTACCATCTTTAGTTTTTGAAATAACTGCTGTGACTTCTTCAATTGTAATCGAGCGTCCTGTTTTGCATTTCGTGTCTTCAATGGTATTTTGGCTTTCATCTGCAAACGTTATTTCCATATATTTCTCCAAGTGTCTAGTTTTTCTTCCACACTTCATAGTGGTTTGCCCTGGATACCTGCCATCAAACACTTAACTCTTGTAGGCTTGTACAAACCTGCAGCTTCTTTAACATTTTTATGCTTATAGATTGAATCGTGTTTATGTTGCAATAGCCGTATTTCCGCATATTGTTTTCTTAGTCCTATAACCTTAGCTATTCAGATTGCTTTTTTGCCCTCTTTATCTATGGGTGATTCCATTTCAAATCACTCAATTTTGGATCAAAAAAACTTTTGGACATCCGATTTGTCTGAAAATTGGTATATAGCATCTGCGGGATCTAGAAATAAAATATTTAAGGTCGAATTGTATCCTTCTTCTTCTTCTTTTTCTCAAAATGTTATTCTAAGCGATTTTACAGTGAGCTGGTATTTATTTAAACAAATTTGCATTTTTTATCGTAAAGTATTAATGGAAAACATGATATTTTAATAGAAGGGACTCAAAGAGGTCATTATATGGCATTATAACAATGTATGTATTTTGATTAAAAACAAGTTTTTGATCAAATTTTATAGCGTAGAAAACTTTAAAATACAGTTTTTTAGTAGAATTAACTCAGAAAATATTGACCTCACGACAAAAATTGTTTAAAAGAAATTGTAATAATTGTAAATACGATTTATTTGGAACAATTTTAGTTCATACCATTTTTGTCGAAAAGTTAAAAATGGCGGAGATATTGAGCAAAAACGGTTCTCCTTTAAAATCAAGATGGCGGCTAACGTAACGGAGGAATTCATTCGCGATTTTAAATTTAGGCTACTATTGACTCCCCTAAAGATTAGAAAAATAAAATTTTGGGCAGCTCGGCATGCAAGGTCAAATGCTATCCAGACTGGACTAATATATTTTTAAGTCTGATATTACTGCATGTAACTTTTTTGGTATTGTAATATAGTTCAAATCCTTCTAACCGCTTAAAGTCCTATATTTTGGCTATATGTGGGCAAATTTTCAGCCAAATATTTTGGGAATGGAGGAAAATGTAAAAAACGGTATTTTAACGTTTTCTACACTATAAAAATTTTATCAAAATTTTGTTTATCTACCCTATCTCATATTATGCATAAGTTTTTAGTATGTGAAAACTGTCATTATAGATAGCAGTGCGTGAAGGATTTAAAGTGTGCGTGTAGTAACAATACATTTTAAATGGGATTTACTTTTTCGCACTGTTTTTTGGCACACTGTCATATAATCAAATATCCTTAACTTTTGCGTTGCCATGATGACATGTGAGCAATAAATTACAACAAAAGGTTTGACAGTTTTGTGGTTTGAAAGAAGTTAGAATTTTTAAATGTCAAAAGTTCTAAAAATTGTAGAATAGGAATGAATTCCAGTGACGAAGAATTACATTTTTTTTATTTGTTTATCGTAGATAAAATATTGTATGAAACTGTGCGTGAAGTACTTTTTGCGAACTTACGCGATGTATAGCACTCGCTACGCTGTCGCTCGTGCTCTAAACATCGCGTGCGTTCGCAAAAAGCATACTTTACGTTCTGTTTCATAAATAACTATTTGAATCAAAATATATAATGCCATATATGACGTTTTTGAGTTCCTTCTATTAAAATATTATGTTTTCCATTGATACTTTACGATTGAACATGAAAATTTGTTTAAATAAACACCAAATCACTGTAAAATCGCATAAAATAACATTTTGAGAAAATAAGACGAAGAAGACTTTTTGACCTTAAATATCTTATTTTTACGTCCCGCAGAAGCTATACACCAAGTTTTAGAAAAATCGGAGATCCAAAAGATTTTGCCTGAGTGATTTGAGATGGAATGCATCCTATCCTTTTGCATAATGTCGTGTCCTGATCTTTGAACTTTCGTCTCCCCTCCGTCATATCTATAAGCTCGTTGGTTATGCATGCACGATTTTTTCTTTATTGTGGTAGTTTGAGGAATTTCTCTTGTTGTAACACTTGTGAAATTCTATGCAACTTTTCTCGAGATCTAAAAAAATTAATTTAGTTAAAGTATAATTTGGTATAATTATCTTCCTTTTATTTCGTACAATTTTGTTTGTCTTATATAATATAACACAGGATAAAAATTGCAACTTTCTTTTTTCAGGTTTTAAGGCATTATCTCCTCCGCTGACTGTAGTAAGGAAGACTCTAGAAGGTAATATGAACCCCGACGATTTCCTACCATCTGTGATGACATGCGTGAACTACCTCAAATTACCGGATTATACAAGTATTGAAGTGATGAGAGAGAAATTAAAATTAGCAGCTTCAGAAGGTCAACACTCGTTCTACCTTTCGTAAGAAAGCGCATGAAACTTTCAGAATAGGCTAATACTCAGATTATATTTTTCTTGATTTATTGATGAGGATATTTTAAGATATATCAATAAAGCATTTTCCAACTGAAGTTAAAGTGGCTATGTAAATTGTGGTACTGTATAATAATAATATATAAATAAATTGCTTAATATTTCTTTTCTAAGGATTTTATCTAGATTTTTTAAAGTTAAGTGATATTTAGTTTAAACCGTAGGGATGTAAACAACATTTAAAATGTCACAACAGTTGTGTATAAATATAAATATGGGAAGTATTAAACAGTTAAATAAAAATATTGTATATAACTATTCCATAAGTATTCTAGGCTAGCAATTACAATTGACTTGATATAAATAATACGAAATGACATTTTGACTGTGGTGACCAAATAATTTAAAAAATTTATGTTGCTTGTCAGTTATTCAGCATACATATTGGCAAAATGCAAAATAGATTTCGGCAGAAATGGATTGACATATCATATTCAAATGGGTCAGTTGTACCATCATATTCATATGGGTCAGTTATACCATCAGTATATTGATGGGATACATATGGATACTAATGATACTATAAGAATGGACTATGACATGGGTTGTCAAATCGCCTCAAAAATGTTCTTTTTACGTCTAACGACATCGAAGAGTGAGAAGAAATAACGAACATGATTAAAAACTAGTAATTGCACCAGTATAATCTATTCTTAGTCAAGAAAATGAGAGTTCAAATAATTACACTCAAACTATCTTAATTTCGAACTTATTCACTGGACTAGGACACGCCAGTCCACGCCAGATAGACATCTACTATCTCTACCAATGTTTTACATTCCTTAGATCAATTAATATACCACCGAAAAGATTACCACATGGTGTTCATGCGTTTGGGGTCGTTTTTCTTGGATATGAACATATTATACGACTTATGCAGAAAAATAAAAGTTTAATGGAATAAGTTGGTATTATTTATATTTTTTCATCTGATCTCTATAATTTATTCCCATCCGTTTTCCTTGATGTATGAACATTTTTCGATACAGACTTCTAAATAGAGAGTCGTTGTTCAACCCAAATCTATCCACTGCTGGATATAGGTGTCCATCAGTCTTCCATGTATTTTTGATTTGTGCTGTTTGCATCCAATTTTTGTCAATCCGTTCTATGTCCTCAGACCTCTACTTCGATATGTTTCTTGTCTTGGTCTCCAGTGTATTATTTGCTGTGTCCATCTGTTATCCGACATTCTAGCTATTTGTCCAGCCCAGTTCCACTTTAGGGTCATAATTCTTTCTATGGCATCTGTCACACCTCTTTTCTTAGCTCAAGGTAGCATACGAATCCGGTAGAAGACAGCTCTGCTAAAGGGACGCAACTCTGCCTCAAGCAAGCCTTGATTTTCTCTGCAGTCAGGAGAAGTCATGTCCTGACCAAATTTTTCTATCAAGTTCGTACACATCCTAATCCACTACAAATACGCACTAGCTCGCGCGTTAGTGAAGTGCTACAGCTTCCCCCTCCTCTATTCATATACCGATTGATTACTGTGATTGTGTAGGAAACATACTGCGGTCGGTCAAGCGAAACGTAGAACAGGGGTTACTGAGAGGGTATCAAAGTTGCTTTCCTACGAAGGTAATTTTTTCCATTTACTAAGGCTGAAAATCAGTACACACATTATAAATTGAATATAAATAAAAGTTATTATAGTCGGTCAGCTTTATGACGGGACAGAGCGGCCGGTTGGCCCCAATGAATGTACAGGGTTATTCACTATATTTTGACCCCCTTGTAAACTGCTTTATTTACAGAAAGGTTATTCAATTATCTATGCAGTACTATAAACGTTCGTTAAGATAATTATTTATACAGGGTGTCCAAAAAAATTTGAATTAATAATTTAACAATTAATTTAATTAAAACAAATTTTTTGGACACCCTGTATAATTAATCATGTTAATGTATATATTACTGAATAGGGAATAGTCGATTACGTCATCACGTCCAAATGGATGACGTCAATAGTACGATATATATGTCAAAAAATCATAATTTAAAAATCGAATAACTTTTGTATTTTACATTTTTTTCTAATTCTGTAAATAAAGCAGTTTACAAGGGGGGTCAAAATATAGTGAATAATCCTGTACATTCACTGGGCCCAACCGACCGGCTCTGTCCCGTCATACAGCTGACCGACTATAATAACTTTTATTTATATTTAATTTAGAATGTGTGTACTGATTTTCAGTCTTAGTAAATGGAAAAAATTACCTTCGTAGGAAAGCAACTTTGATACCCTCTCAGTAACCCCTGTTCTACGTTTCGCTTGACCGACCGCAGTATATTTATCTACACAATCACAGTAATCAACTGTGAAAAATCTAGCTTTAGTAAATTCAAAGAGATTTTTCAGCGCTGCCTCTTGGACTACAAGTGATCACGCTTATGACTCAATTCTATTTTTTAGTTGCTGGACTTATAGTGATTAATATAATTTAAACTATTGTGGAACTCAATAGGAAATGTATAAAAAAATGTTTTAAAAGTATCAATCTTGTAAACAGTATATTGGAAAGTTTAAGATATGATAAGACATAAGTCAAACCATATAGTTTTAGCACTTCTGCTTCTAAGGGTACGGACATACCGAAGATACATGGAGGTGCGCGGTATTGGTCGCTACATCGATTTCAAAACAAACCTTCATTTCCTTATGAGATCGCACATACCAAGGATGTGTCACCCGTTCACCCTCGCGACCTATCACTGCGGTTTAAGCGATGTCGATGCCAGAACAAAATAGCTTGTTTTACATCGCGATCGAGCTGTTGATCGCGCAGTAAATTTTAAGTGTCTTGGTGATTTTCAAGCTACCTGATAGTTATTATAATTGAAACGTTCAATTTTCGTTTCTATTTTCTCATAAATATACTGAAATGTATCCAGACTCGTTCTCATAATATAAAATCTGTCAAAGTGGTGCTTCTTAAGCTCAGTAAATTGGTGATGGTATTCTCCTAGATAAATCCTGCCTTTTTTTATTTATAGGATGAGCCGAAAACTGGCGATTTGAATAATTGCAAATGATCCACCACTTTTCCCTTGAAGACACGCAATCACTGTCGTCACTACTATTGCTCATGTACATAATTTTATAATGTACAAAAGCTAACTTTCCCGGGACACGTGCCAATCACCTTAAAAACCGCAAATATCACTGAAAGGAAGATATCTGCGGTATCTTCTGCCCGTCATCGATGTAAACCTCGATCGAGGCCGCGACCTACACCCAGGGCCGCCGAGAGAGATGAGCGGGCCCCGGTAAAAAGGGAAGAGCGGGCCCCGGCAAAAAGTGAAGAGCGAAGAAATTGTTTAATTTTTATAGAAATACATAAAATAATAATAAATAATAATAAACATTTCAAATATAACTTTTATTAAATTTTGAGTATATTTTTATAATAGTGAAAATTCCACACCTGTAATTTTGAACCAATCAAAATACGTTATTTTGACAGATCACCATGGCAACGGAGGTATTTTATCGGAAATTTTTTGCTCGTGGGGTACCCAACAGCGAATTATAGTGGAAATTTTTTGACGTTTACAATAACAGAACATTTTTGACAGACTGGTTTTTATTTGTTTACATAATTTAGTTTTGATTCATTTTCTATCACTTGTAGTTACTCAAAACTTATGTAAAATTGAAGAATATACTATTTTCTATCTTGAAATGGTATTCCCATGCAACTACAATGAGTAGAAATTACGAATTTGAAATTACGTATTTTTTATGGGAAATAAGCCACAATTTTACTAAAAAATGAATTTATTAACGTTTCGAAGCCCAAATCGGGTTTCGTTGTCAAAATACAAAATACTATTAAAATAAAACAAACATGTTGTTGCTAAGTAAAAAAATTCTTCTAATAATTTATTTAATCTGACTCATTTATATTGGCAATTCAGACGTATATTATACATTTTAAAGTAGAAGACTTTAAAATGATATCGCCAATATTTATGAGTTGCGTTCCTGGGACGACTTTACTAAAAGATAGTTCATTCGATTACATGAAATCAATCCCAACTCAAGAATATCCGTCGCAAAAAAATCATAGCATGTGATCTGTCTTTAAAAAGACAACCAAATGCAACGATGACAGTAAAATTCTCGCGTTAGAGATTCCATAGTAAATCGCGAGGGAAAACCAGGAAAAAACCTCGTGATACTATCCCGACATCGTAAGTATTTGGTCTTACATTTAATCTACCTTCAAAAAACTAATACCAAATTCTGACTTTAATATGTTTAAATTATAAATAATATTAATATTACTAGATATACAATAAGTAATACTAAAATATTTTAAAGACAGATCACATGCTATGATTTTTTTGCGACGGATATTCTTGAGTTGGGATTGATTTCATGTAATCGAATGAACTATCTTTTAGTAAAGTCGTCCCAGGAACGCAACTCATAAATATTGGCGATATCATTTTAAAGTCTTCTACTTTAAAGTGTATAATATACGTCTGAATTGCCAATATAAATGAGTCAGATTAAATAAATTATTAGAAGAATTTTTTTACTTAGCAACAACATGTTTGTTTTATTTTAATAGTATTTTGTATTTTGACAATGAAACCCGATTTGGGCTTCGAAACGTTAATAAATTCATTTTTTAGTAAAATTGTGGCTTATTTCCCATAAAAAATACGTAATTATAAAAATGCCACAAGGAAATAGCTTCAGAACAACATTACGAATTTGAAAGCCTAAATAATTGCTGACAAAGCTATGGCGCGCTATTAATCTGTTCATGCAGCTTTGGATTTTCAAATGCAAATTTGGTGTGGAATTTTCTTACTGAATACCACGTATTACTAGTGAAAATATTTGGAATACATACCAGTACTTTTCGATTTTTTTGATTGGCAAAGATGTCTATAATTTTCGAAAAATCGCATGATTTTACCAAATCATTCTCAATGCACAAAGTTGGTAGGCCAGTTAACCGATCCTATTTCATTGTAGATCTCATAGCATTTTTTATGCGAGAAAGAAAACTAAAGGATATTTTCCCTTTTGCGACTACCACCCGTAATGTGCAAAATATTCTTAACGCTATAACGACGCGACGTTAGGAAATAATGATTCCAATTTAGGATGTTTAATTTTTTTAAGTAAATTTAGTGGAGAAAGTTGAGATTCATAAATATTCTCCTTGTATATCGCTCTATCGTCTTCTTTATAAAACTCGCGCAATATATAATTTTTTCTTTTCTTAATATTCTTAATATTAATTTTAATCTCAATCTTAATATTATCTTCATCTCAGAATGTCCATAAAATGTTAAATAACGAATGAATTTCAATTGCCGCATTGAATCTTCGGGTTAAGTTGCTTATTATACAATCTATGACAAAATTAAATATTTCACAGCGAAATATTGCGTCGGGCTCAAAATTATCAGTCGCCTCAATACTAAGCACTATATTTCAAAATAGGGGTAAAGGTCATATTAAATACAGCTGAGTATTAACTAAACGCATTATGCACATAAAGTGAGGAGCAAAAAAAAACGGGAAAAATTACGTCTTTGGTCTGGTCGACGCCGGGCCCGGTAAAATGTACCGGCTGTACCCCCCTCTCGGTGGGCCTGCCTACACCGCGCATATCCATGTATCTTCGCTATGTCCTTACCCTAACTGCTTGATTACAACAGTTCGTCGAGGGATTCGATGGCGAAAAGGGAGTAGATTCTGACTTTTACAAATGATTAAAAACTTCATATTAAAAAGTATTTGATCTTAAATGTTTATTGCACTATTTTGAAATGTTTACAGCATATACGTCATTGTTAGTTTAAACCAACCAATCGCTACTTCAGTTAAAATACTGCAAAAGTTTTAAAATATCCTTATCGATTATTTATTATTTGTCGGAAAAACTGTGTAATAGCCTGAAAACGTAAAATATACAATCGAATAATATAAAATATTGTATTTAGCGCTCACCTAGTGAGGCAATGTGTCATTTTTTACTATATTGATGTATAATTTATTCTTAAAGAATTGAATTTTTGGTTGTCCTTTACTTGTTTTATTTTATTTGAATGTAAATACGCATTTTCCTTATATAATAGTTCAAAATGAAAAAAAAATCGCCATCACAATTATAGATAACTTTGAAGCAATTCATCAAAATTTATCTACAAGATGTTACTAGCACGTACATTTAGGACTTATTAATTGCATGAACTCGAATATTAAAAGCTCCCTTGAGCATAAACATCATTTTTGATAAAACAGTTAACACATAACATCAATGTGGTACTTGCAGTACCGTCTCGATTAATTAGCAAAAAAAGAGTCGTGTTACTCTTCACTAGTCCTTCGCCTCACTAAACCGCTATATAAAGAGCTGCCAGCAAACGTAAGAGAGTCATTAATGTTCAGCTCAGCCCGGTGCTATTCTTCAAAGTGTGAAATTCTATCAACAAAGGATCTACCTGTTTTATAAACTGATCCTTTGTTTATTTAAATACACATTTCCAGTAACAGTATCCAGCTGAGCTGAATATTAATGACTCTCTTAGTTTGCTGGCAGCACTATACATAGGTACTATAAGTTGTACAGAATGATATGCTTAGAGGAGGGTGGTGCTTAAGCAAATGCTGCGTCTTAAGTTCAACCTCCACCCCAACTATTTATTGAAGTATAAAACATCATAAATTTTAAAACAACTTAATTAAGGAATATGTAAATTGTTTTTATGTTTTATTCGTACATCTGCAAAATGGCGAATGTACGTCATTTTGTAAAATGAGTTTAAATAGGATCAAATACGCTGTGAGCTCGTATGTAGACGGGATATTTAAAAGGCCGTTAGACGGAGACGTAAGAAACGGACTGGAAACGTAAGAAAATATTATGTCAATTTATAAATCAACGTAGTGGACGGTAGTGGATTTTTTGCGCATGAGTAGATACGGTAGAAACAGTGACTTAATTCAACAACATGTCAACACAGCCTATAAATTATACAAACCGTAAACAAACTTTGTGTTTATTTATTTATACTATTATTTATTATAATACCTATTTATCCGTTTTGTGTGTTACATGTATTAGAAAATACACGAAGGTATGCTCCTTGGTGCCGTGGGATTTCAAACTATTTTCTTTCATTTCCTGGTCTTTAAAATGTTTATTGGATTTATTATAAACCTATCGAATATGTGTGTATAGCCCCGAATTAGGCTAATAAACAACTCATGTTTATCTGAAATATTGAAATTACTCTATGATATATTTTTATTCAATTAATAACTTAGCATCCATTGTAACAAATAATTTAACAAAATTCGAATATGTTGATAAACAACTTTACAAAATGGATGAGGGCGGGTCCACTTTGGGTGACAGAACAAAATTCTTCCTTTTGATTGGCCAGACGCAAGAAACGCACTGTAAAAGATGAAAGTTGGCGAACTCTTCCGTTCCGTTACGTTTCTCTTACGTTCCGTCATGCGCTTACGTTCATTTATAAACAAGAGTACACAAAATTCGGTGTTGAACTTTTTCAGTGCGTCTACGTCTGCGCTACGTCAAACTATAAATCCAGCTTAATGTAAATGATTCATTTAATTTGTAATTTTATCTCGGTCACGTTCTAAATGTAAATAAAGACAGGAATTATTTGTTTATTAACTATAAAATAAAAATTGATTACATTGTGTTTCTCCTCACGTTCCTTATCCCTAGAAACAAGTCATTCATTCAATCTCGACGCGACGATACGAACAGCTCGTAAAGCAGGCCACGCACTGAATCGGCATAGAGCGATCGGCTCGGCTAAGAGCAATCGGCAGATTTTGCTATACATGGAAATAAATAAGCCACCGCGCACCGCCTAAGAACGTTCGACAGTCGACGTTCTTAGGCGGTGCGCGGTGGCTCATTTATTTCCATGTATAGCAAAATCTGCCGATTGCTCTTAGCCGAGTTGATCGCTCTATGCCGACTTAGTGCGCGGCCTGCTTAAGCGGTTCCTTCGGCTGTACAAATTATACGAAATAGCGTTCGCTTACAGTTGTAAGCTTATGTGTACCAGGCTTTACAGGAGTCAGCGCACTAGATGGCCAAGAATCCCTGGCAGCGGCCCAAATCGAGTTGAGATTCTGAAGGGAAATGCGTATGGCTGCCTTCAGTCTCTGCGCACTTGGGTCAGCCAGACGTATACTCAACCGCAAAATTAATTGGCATAGAATTATCAGAGCCCTCGATTGAATTTCTTAATTTGTCCAAAAGGTTATTAAACTATCTAACTGACATTCTTGTATAGTTAACACGTTCCCTGCCACGTTGGTCCCGTGGGACCAACACCAGTATTGCCTTAACGCGCCATGTTGCTCCCATGGGACACTTTTTTTAATGCTTGTTAGGCTGCTGTTTTATAATAATGTCTAATATCTCAGACTAAAAGATCCACGTGTCCTAGAAGGTATATGGCGAAAATATATATGGTAAAATGCGAAAAACAGGAAATACTGGAAAAATTTAGTAAATGGTAGGTACATAGGAATAATATACCCCTACACCATACGGTCCAAGAAGGGATTTGATTTTTGAATAGAAATTCCGATGAAAAAACGTCAAAATTGTCTCAAGAGTCGACATTACGATTGCCTTTATTCTTCAATTATTCGAGTAAACGTGAAAAGACTAACAAGGGTTTTACCAATAATTTTGTGAGTGTTCATTTCCACTGGACTCCCTGATCAGAGTTCACCCTTTGTGGATGTAAAGTGTTTTTAATTTTAAGCCTTTTAAACTTAATTTTTTTTTAAGTAAAATACCGTTTTAAAGAAATGATACATTTGAAACAGTGTGGTGAATATAACTGAAACTTTGATAACTATCTGCTGCGAAATGATGCTAACGAAAAATTAAGCATTTTCTACACTAAAGCGCCATCTATTGGAAATTTAAAGACAACAAACGATTATAGTATCAATGATATGAGTCTATATTAGTTGATAGTATATTCACTTGGTTGATATCAAGAAAGGTTGTACGTTTGTATCTCCTGATATAAAATTTTTGATATTTCTTTTAAGAAAATCTTTGTATCGATTTGTTTTACTGTTTATTATTACGTGCTGAATGTTTTTTTTGTTTTCGGTTTCAGTTATTAACTGTAAATCAAATAAACATAAAAGCAATAATACAACACTAATTTTAGCCCTTTACTATCCAATTAGATTATGTCATGGACCTATAAACACAGATGGACTCAGCTATTTACATAAAATTGTGAAGCCAAAATTATTTGAATAGGTCACAATCTAAGTACCTTCACATGTTGTCACGTATTTTTATTAAAATTTCTTATTCGCGTATTGCTGAAAATGTTACTCTTTTATGTCGTGTCTACAGATGCTATCAAACTAAAATAATAATTGTTCAGTTATATTAATTTACATATTGAATGGTAATTAAAATATCAAGTGTTCATATCATTGAATAATAGATATCAACCAATTATTGTATATGTAGAAGCATTGAAACTATAAATAAATGGCAACGGTGTTTGCATTTCTGTCTACAAACGTCCATGTCAAATATTCCATGTTTGTTTACTTTTTAAGGTAATTGAGGAAAAGTTGTTTTTCGCTATTTTGGCTATATTCTGAGTGATATTTTGTGAAAAGTGAAATAAACATACATAATAATGGTGCTACAGTGTTGCATTTGCAAAAAAAAACTAAACATTTATATCCGGATCTTTCATTTCATTTGTAAGTACTGTTTATTTTACATTATAGAAGGATGAGGAAGTCTGTTTACATTTTGAAATATGTCTTTCATAGGCGTACCATTGGGTCCTTCATATTAATGTATTGAACAAGATATTAGTTCATTAAATTATATATTTTTAAATTGTAAGTAGACATCATCTGATTTAAAAAGATCTGTTTAGTAGCTTTTTAATTTGATATTTCTCATGCATTCAAATCAATTAGTGAAATGAATAAAAAATTATTTATTTTTCCATTTATAATTTTATTTATAATTAGAAACCAGAAGAAAAACTGGATTTCTAGGATTTGTTGTCTGTAAAGAGAGTCTGAAAGGTCTATATGATACTTATTTGGTGAAAAATTTGAAAAGTATGTTTTAATACATTATCAAATAGCCCAGTCCGGATAGCATTTGACCTTGCATTACGAGCTGCCCCAAATTTTATTTCTCTAATTGTTAGTGGGTGTCAATAGTAGTGTAAATTTAAAATCTCGACTAAATTCCGCCGTTGCGTTCGCCGCCATCTTGATTTTAAACGAGAACCGCTTTTGCTCAATATCTCCGCCATTTTCAACTTTTCGACAAAAAGTGTAGAAACTGAAATTGTCGAAAATGCGATTTTCTATAATTTCGTTTATTATAATTTTTTTCGTGCGGTCGATATTTTCCGAGTTATGGGGGGAAAATAGTGACAGTTTGAGCATAATTAATGAATTATTGGATTATCTCGTTTATTATCGTTTTACAACAAATAAGTACCTATACAAAAATGAGGAGAATTATATTTTGTACGATTTTAATCTCTTTTATTTTTTTGATAAAATCAATATTTAAGGTAGTACGTATCCGGTAAAGGTGCGAGCGTAAGACCTGATTGATTTTATAGCAATTGTTTTTGTTCAATATCTCCGCCATTTTCAACATTTCGACAAAAAGTGTAAGGGCTGAAATTGTTGCAATTACGATTTACTACAACTTTTCGAGAGAACCAGTGGCGGGTCTACGTGGGGGGAAATGAGGAAATTCCCCCAACAGAGCCCAAAATTTAAAAAAAAAAAATGTTGAAATATAAAAATACAGTAGAACCCCGTAAATCCGAACCCCGCGAATCCGAACTTTCGGCAAATCCGAACCAACGGAAAGTGAAAAAATTTAAAGATTCAAGACAAAAACTTAAAAACATGTTTATTATACAGAGTAAAGCCAGAATATTGGACAATGTAGGATTACTAGGACTTTGACATTTAAAATTTCTTAAAAATAAATATTATACTTTAATATATAGGTTTATAAAGTGTTTTAAACACAAACTTACTTTGGTTCTCTCGTAGTCAACTTGAGTCCAAAAATATTGTCCACACTCTTGCGAGAACGTTTGGCTACTCAAAATCACAATGAACGCTTTGAACTACTAGTTAAGGCTAACTTTCGGATAATCCGAACTTTTCGGAATCCGAACAGGCTGTCCCCCCAATTAGTTCGGATTTGCGGGGTTCTACTGTATATTAGCTGACATGAAACTTAAAATATCGACAGGCAACTTCAACCCATAAAACCGGCTAGTTAATAAAATTAAGTGACATTAATGCATATAAGTTATTGTTATTATGTATGTCTCTTATGTACTTACTTTGGTTGGTGTTTCATTGGGAATTTCAAAAACTTTATAAAATATAATTCTCTTTATTTTTGTTTATATACAGTGATGTCGTAAAGTTCATAATAAATGAGACAATTCAATAATTATACTTCCCCTCCGCTTCCACTATTTTTCCCTTTAACTCGGAAAATATTGATCGCATAAAAAAATTGTGAAAAAGAAATTGTAGGAAATTGCATTTTCCAACAATTTTAGTTCCTACCTTTTTGTCGCAAAGTTGAAAATGGCGGAGATATTCAGCAACAACGGTTCTCCTTTAAAATCAATATGGCGGCTAATGCAACCGCGGAATTCAGTCGAGATTTTAAATTTACACTAATATTAATCTCCCCTAAAGGAGAGAATTATAAAATTTGGTGCATCTCGGAAGCAAGATTCAATTCAGTAATTATGCTCCCCCCACCACTTTTTACTATTTTCCCACTTAACTCGGAAAATATCAACCGCATAAAAAAATGTTAAAGAGAAATTGTAGGAAATCATATTTGGAAAATTTTAGTTGAAAATGGCGTAGATATTGAACAAAAACAATTGCTTTTAAATCAATCAGGTCTTACGCTCGCGAGATTACCGCATACGTACTACCTTAAATATTAATTTTAGCAAAAAAAATGAAAGAAATCAAAATTGTTTAGAATTTAATTCTCTCCATTTTTGTATAGGTACATTTTTGTCGTAAAACTAATAATAAACGAGATAATTCGAGATAATAGAAATGATAGAAAATCACATTTTTAACAATTTTGGTTCTCATACTTTTTATCGAAAATTTGAAAATGACGGAGATATTGAGCTAAAACGGTTCTCGTTTAAAATCAAGATGGCGGCTAACGCAACGGCGGAATTTAGTCGAGATTTAAAATTTACACTACTGTTGACCCCCCTAAAGATTAGAAAAATAAAATTTGAGGCAGTTCCTAATGCAAGGTTAGGCTTGTTATTCGTCTAACCCGACTGGACTACAATAAATGTAGGTAGGTACTTTAATTTGACCAATGTATGTTTTTTAATTGATTTGTTTTATCATAGTATTATTTGATACGTATTAAAAAATTAACTTGAGCTTAACTATATTGACATTATATTAATTTTAATAACAAATAAAATTGTTTTTATTTTTTCTATAAAAACGTGATTGTTAATATTTATACTCTGTTTTTTTTAATTAAATTCTTTGAACGTGTTTTTATAAATTATTACTACTTCCAATTATTATTAACGCCTGAATTATTATCCCCACGAGTAATAATTCAAGCACGCTTATGCTCATTGAGGAAGCGTCACATTCTATCGATACCCGTTTTACTCCCCTTTACCCTCTGGCCCAGGAGTACCGAAGCTTCAAAACAGTGTGTATTCAAGGTATGGTATTGCTGAGTCCATCTGTGTTTATACGTCCATGGATTATGTACTTGATATTACACACACCGGCAAAATTAAAGGAACACCTTAAAAATGGGACATGTTTGATGTTTCGAATCTCCTAAACCGGTTGTCCGATTTGAGTATTTTTTTTTATTATGTTGTAGCCTTATTATTTAAGATATTGGTGTAATAATATTGTTGCTAGACAGGTAAATGTCATTTTTTACCGGGTGTAATAATGACTGTGTTTTTTTCCTTAAAGTTCGGAACACGTTGTGGAATATTCTAGCCTATATAAAATATTGAAATTAAAACTCAATTGTAGCCTTAGGCTTTCTTAAGATTTTCCTTTTTGATTAGTTTGTTTATGTTGAATAATAAAAAAGTTAGGTACTTTAACAACTAGCCATGTCCTTTATCAATACAGGGTGTTTCTAAATAAATGCGACAAACTTTAGGGGGCAATTCTGCATGAAAAAATTATGACAGTTTACTTTATAAAAATATGTCCGCAAATGCTTCGTTTCTGAGATACGGGATGTTGAATTTTCTCTTGCAAACTGACAATTTATTGCTCTAAAACCGGTTGAGATAAGCAAATGAAATTTGGTAAGTTTTAAGAGGTAGTTATTGCGAATTTTTTGACATACAATTAAGAATTTTATATTCACCATTGGCGTGCATACGGGATATATCTAAAATGTTTATACCCGTATGCACGCCAATGGTAAATAATTCTTAATTGTATGTCAAAAAATTCGCAATAACATCCCGTATCTCGGATACGAAGCATTTGCGGACATATGTTTATAAAGTAAACTGTCATTATTTTTTCATACAGAATTACCCCTTAAAGTTTGTAGCATTTATGTAGAAACACCCTGAATTGATGAAGAACATGGCTAGTTGTTAAAGTACTTAACTTTTTTATTATCCAACATAAGCAAATGAATCAAAAAAGAAAATGTTAAGAAAGCCTAAGGCTACAATTGAGTTTAAATTTCAATATTTTATATGTGCTAGAATATTCCACAGGGTGTTCCGAACTTTAAGGAAAAAACACAGTATGATTGTTACACCCGGTATAAAACGGCATTTATCTGTCTAGCTACAATATTATTACACCGATATTTTTAAATAATAAGGCTACAACATACTAAAAAAATCACTAAATCGGACAACTAGTTTAGGAGATACGAGACATGTCCCATTTTTAATGTGTTCCTTTAATTTTGCCATTGTGTGTATTGTAAATTATACCACTCTGTTGGGTTTCTCAACCAGGAAATTCTTTGTCTTCCTATGGATCTTTTATCCTTAATTGTACCTTGCATTTCTCCACACAATTCTATCTTGGGTCATATCAATGTTAATTCCCTTTACCAACATGTCCTGCCTTATCGTCTCCCCCCAAGTTTTCTTTGGTCTTCCTCTCCTACTCCTTCCAGGGATCTGCACTTCAGCTATTCTTCGTATTGGGTGATTAACGTCTTGACGTTGAACATGACCAAACCATCTTAACCTATGCTCTCTCTCTTAATTGTACCTTGTATTATGAGCCTTAATATCTCATATTTCGCACCTCTGGTAATGTGGCCTAAATATTCTAGCTTCCTTATTTTGATGTTCTTTAGGACCTCGCAATCCTTTTATAGTAATAATCCACAAGGAAAAAGTTTTCCTGCAGTTGGCTGTATACCATGTAATACAAAAACAGCAAATCCTGTATAAAAGGTATATTGAAAATCCCTAGGGATTCCTGTATAAAAGGTATATTTAAAATCCCTAGGGATTTTAAATATACCTTTTATACAGGATTTGCTGTTTTTGTTTATCGTTTTATAGTCTTCTTAACATTTCTGCATTTGTAACTTGTGGATACATGGTGTTTTCAAAATGATTATATACCACATCGCAAATGCTTCCAACTTCTTTATATTCTCTACTTTTAGTGTCCAACTTTCCATTCCATACAATAAAGTTAAGAACACTTGGCGTCTTAGGCTATTATCCTCAGTTCCAGTTTCGATTAACAAACATTTTTTTCATTTTTATAAATGCTTGTCTTGCAATTTTAATGCTTGTCCTTATTTCTCTACCTTGGTCATTGTTTTTCATTTACCCAGGTTCTCAGATATTTGTAGTTGTTCACTGTTTCTACTTGTTTTCTCTCGATATCTAGCCTTCCGACTGTATGTTGCTTAGATATAAGCATGAACTTGGTTTTCTTAACGTTCATTCGTAGTCCATATTTTATACTGACTCGATGTAATCTATTTACTAATCGTTACAGTGCTTGTAGACTGTCTGCAAATATAGCGCTGTTGTCTGCGAATCTTATGTTGTTCAAGATTTTTCCTTTATATTGATACACCCTGTTCTTCGTCTGATATTCCTGCCTTAACAATAGCTTCGCTACAGATTAAATAACGATGGGGACAACACGCAACCCTGTCTAACACCTTTTTTGATTTCTATAGTTTCTGTTTCCACATATATTTATTTATTTTTAACAATTAGTAAACAAAAATAGTGGTAGTCTTATATAGAAAAAATATTTTGAAATGTTAATATAAGGAAATTGCGTATTGCTTGTAATATAAACTGATTGTTTGAAAGGAATTGCTTATTTGATTTCATTCAAGGGGGTATCTGACTGATAAGTGCAATGGACACAAGTGTACAGTGATACAGTGTCGCAACGAACAATTCTATTGAATGCTAACTTTTGCATTATTGCCAAATGTATAGTTTGCTGGGCCTGGAGAGGAGGCGCAGTTATTATATTGAATAACAACAAAAGTGTAGTTTTAATTTAAAATTATGTTTCAATAAATTTGTATACATAATACTACTGCTTTTTAATCTGATTTCCTCACGTTAGTTATCTGCACTTTGAGCTTATAGAGAAGCGAATAAAGTTGTCAAGAAGGCAGTAAAGAAAGGCAAAAAAGAAATTGGGCGAAAATCCTGCTCAAGTGCACGTCGCCGATGAACATCAAAACATGACAGAAAAAAGAATGTGTGTACTTTGTACGCACGTAAGAAGTTATACTTCTATTATATAATTTCAAAGAAATAAATATACTTGTTCTGAAGCTATTTCCTTGGGGCTCCTATTTAAGATTTTAAGTAACCCCTCACCTCACCTCTGTGGAGGGACGTGTTTGGTGCCATTCGATAGATTTTTGAAAAATATTGAATACGTGTATTTTGCAGTTTTACGATCTGATGTTCATTTCGCGGAATATCGTATTTAACATTTTTAATTTACCCCCACCCCTCTCCGTGGTGTGACGTGTTTTGTATTATTCGATAGATTTTTGAAAAATATTGAAACCCCCACGTATTTTTAATTTTTCGATCTGACGTTTATTTCGCGAAATATTGTTTTGTTTTTGTGAAACTTTGTGACTCACCCATTTTCTTACGCCCCGCTCAAATCGTTAGATTTTTGGAATATTCACTATTTTGCTTGTACTTAACTTACCTTATCTTAATCTGACGATTTCGAATTTTTTTTCGGTCCCCCCTTAATGAATTCCCCGGTGTTAAGAACCAATATATGGTATAGGTACATTTACAGGGTACAAGGTTTCTCCCCATGTGATAATCTGACGCGCTCGAGTAACTGCAAAAATCCCCGCTTGGGCTCCCCTACCATCATTATCTGAATAGTAGGAAATAACTTTAAAACTATATGACTATAACATAAGTTTATTATAAGTTACGTAAAAACAATATAATTATAAATTATATGGACTGTTTTGCATGTAAAAAGTAGGAAAATGTCCTACTTGACTCCAGGAATGTCAAGTCCTGAATTTGTTAATTCTTTGAAGTCGACGGGCGAAATCTTTCACAACTCTCTAGAATGGCATCTATGTTAGCAAGTCATCGGGAAGAAACTGAAATTCTCAAAATGTTTTCAACGTTCTCACTAGTTAGCCTAGATCTGTACTTGTTTTTTATGAACTTCAGCTTACTGAATGTAGATTCAGACATATGTAGATGCAAAAATACACAAAATTTTCTGAGCACACTCAATTAAGTTAGGAAATTTGTCATTTTAAACTGCTTCCCAAAACTTATAGTGAGCTTTTTCCTTCAAAAATATTTTTGAGATCTGTATCATTCTGAAGATCAATTAACTCAATTTTCAAATCCCTAGCTTCGTATCCAAAAATAGAAAGATGTGCTACATTTGCTGTTGTTATTGCCCATGGATTTTCCACCAAGCGAAATGGTTCTTGGAACTTCCTTAAGTCACTAAACCTCGCAGATATTTCAACCTTTAGGTCTGCTAACAGCTTCAGTAGGTCAGAAATCACTTGACTTTCATCTGGATTTTCATCAAACAGTGCTTTAACGGAAGGAAAGCTGGAATAATCGTCATTTGACAATTCTTCAATATACATATTCAGCTTCTGTTTCAGTGAAAACACAATACTCATTATTTTCGTTACAATGTTATTGTAGTCTCCTTGCAATTTGGTCAATGTTTCGTTCATAATGCTCATTGTATCAGTGAGAAACGCTACTTTAAGTCACCAACTAAAATTATTAATATCAGGAAACTCTTTATTCTTTGTAGCCAAAAAACAGAGTAATCTCATGTCGAATGCTGAAGAAACGTTCCAAAACTTTACCCTTACTCATCCATATCACTTCTGTGTGGTAAATAATGTCCCCATATTGCGACATAAGTTCTTTCAAAAATTCTTGAAACACTCTGTGGTTTAGTTCATTTGATCTTATGACATTCACAACCTTTACAAGTGTTTTCATAACACAGCTGAAATTTTCACCAAATTTAGCAGCTAAGCTTTCTTGATGAATGATACAATGGAAACTCAATAAATTATCATTTCCCAAGTGTTTTTTCAACAGCTGAACAAACCTTATATTTCGCCCCAACATTGATGGGCAACCATCAGTACACACAGAAAAAACCTTTTTCAAATCAATGCTATGCTCGTTAAAAAAATTTACTATTGTGTTCAAATTATCAATACCTCGAGTTTGTCCAGTCACAGGAATCATGCCCAAAAAATCTTGTAAGAACACTATCCGTAGATACACACTTTACGAACAATAGCAGTTGAGAAATTGCCGTTATGTCAGTGGACGAGTCGAACACAAGACTAAAATATTTACTTTTCTGCAGTTCATTGGTAAGATTAAGGGCAATATTTGCTGCCAAGTTCTGTGACCGAATTATGAATGTTCTTTGGAAAAACACTTTTTTAAAAAACTGAACTTCACAATTAAACTTTTATTTCGACAAATAAAGATTTTAGTTACAACTCAATAATTTAAAATCAGACTTTACTTTAACATTTAAATTAGACTTTTATTTAGAGATTTTAATCAGACTGAAAAATATTGATTTTTACATGGTGTTTTATAATTTTATAATTGCTGATCTTGCTGTCCAATACGTCGCAATTAGGTCCAGAATGTTCAACGCTGCGACGCGGCGTAGCCTCGTGTTGATTCCACGTGGTAGAATATACTGGATGGTAGCGGTCGTTGTACTATAACTACTCCATCCCCCGAAGAAGTTTTGTAAGGGATGAACAAAACTTTTGGATTGGCATCTCTTGGAATTTCGTTGCTAGAATTTGTTTTTTATATCTGTAACATATACAAGGCAAATAATTTTAATAAAAATCTATACAGAAGTTAACCAAAAAATGGCTATGGCTATGGTTCCATAATTTTGGGTTATTTTTTCTGGATGTTCTTCTTCCTTCGGAGAGTTTATGGAATTTTTCTAAAGGGATGTGGTCTATCCTGAATGGTTTGAATTTCTGTAGTCCTAATTTTTGGGAAGTATTCGCGATTTATCTGGAACGTTTGCTCTTGAATTTAATAACTCTGGATATTTTGAAAAGTTAAATTTATTTTTTTCTTTATCATTTTTTTTTGTTGTTTCTTAGTAATCTAAATCCTTGCTTGTCCCAGGTTGAGGGGAATTATTTCTGGTTTGTTTTTCAGTTTCTTTATCTTTAATTTCTTTCCTATCGTCTGGCTGATCTTGTGGGGAAGGTTCCGAATTAGTTTTTGATTTAGGTTGATGTTTTATGTTCTTCTTATGTACTGTAGCTTTTGATGTTTTTACAGTAACTTCGTTATTTTTCTTTATAAGTTTTGCAGAATATCGTGGAAGTAACTTATTCCTAGTGACTGTTTTTCGGGTATAAATTTTTGTACTTGGTTTATACGTAATAGGGTCTTGTCTCGATTTGTTTCTATTTTCGATGACTTTATTTTTATTTTCTTGTATATGCTGATTTACTTCCTTGTATAATTCCTTTGTTATCTCTCTATGATTTAGAATATAATTATTCAGTATTACTTTCTGTATGTCAACGTCAAAGGGATCTTTTGCGTCGATATGGCCGTTTAATATGTCAATGGGTCGTAACTTCGTTGCGGAATGTATGGAATTATTGTACCCAATTATAGCGTATAGCATTTGTTCTTTTATCGGGAGCTTTGCCTTGGTGTTCCTTAGGATTCGAAGATGTTCGATTAATGTAGAATGAAATCTCTCAATCATCCCGTTGGATTGCGGATTCTCTGGTGTCGTATAGTGGATTGAGATTTTATGGGAGTCTACAAATTCTTGTATTACTCCATTTTTGAATTCCGTACCATTATCGGCTACTATCATTGTTGGGAGTCCATGATGGGTTATAAAAATTAGTAGGGCGTTGAGTACATTGATTGCGTTTCCTCCATTTATTGGATAGGCTTGTCCATACTTCGAAAATGCGTCTATTATGGTTAGAAACTTCTGTCCATCAGCCTGGAATAAATCGATGTGAACTATTTCCAGTGGTTTAGTGGGAGTTCGTGTAACCATAAATTTTGGTTTAGGAGGAAGTCTGTCATATTTATTTTCTTGACATATATCGCAGAAGTTTATGATATCTTCTATGTCTTTCTTCATATTAGGCCAGTAATATTTTCTTCTTATTTGGCTTTCTGTTTCAGCTATTCCTCTATGGTTCGTTTTACCTTCATGATAGTTTTTTATAATTTCCTTTTGTTGTTCTTCTAGGTTAACATCTTCCAATAAAAGATTACATTTTACTAAGTCATATGCGTTGTTTTTAAAAGTTTTTCTGATAATTTCGCAAATTTCTGCAAAAATTTCTTCTTCTGCTTCAAATAAAATTGCATACTTCTTTTTCGGGTTGAGGTGTTCCTTAAAAATTTTTATGGTATCAGCTTTTAGCTGATCTTTCGATAGCTGGATATGATAACGTCTTTTATTCGGAAAGGTTTGTATAATTGCTGGAGGTCGTGGATTGTAGTTGACGATTTTGACTATAATTTGGTTATTGTAGAAGTTAAGTGGTTTTTCCGAAATAGGTATACCAAGAATTGGGTTTTCTACTGCTGTATGTATTGTTTCATTTCCGTCTTCATCCATGTTTTGATCTTCGTTTTCAACAGCGTCTTCTGGGATGTTTTTTTTGGATTAATTCTGTTGCTTTTTCTTCTACAATCTCGTCGATTATTCGATCTGCATCTGGATTATTAGTCGTTGACCATCCATCGTCTTCCATGTCTACTAAGTCGTCAAAGACTTCCTTAATTTGTGAATCGATGTCCTTAGTTTCCTTTGTGTGAATTTCGATTCGAGACAGTGCGTCGGCATTGGTATTAGCTTTTCCTTTTTTGTAAATTACCTCGTAGTCAAATTCTTCTAATTTTAATCTCCAACGTACTAGTTTGGAGTTGGGTTCCTTTAGGGAAAATAGATATTGCAAGGGACGGTGGTCTGAAAGTATTTTAAATTTCCTTCCAAATAGGTAGGGTCGGAAATACTTAGTTGCCCACACCATTGCTACCATTTCCTTTTCTATTGTTGAGTATTTGGTCTCAGTTTCATTTAGTGTCCTGGAAGCGAAGGCAATTGGTTTATCACTGCCAACTGGTCCTTGGGAAAGTACTGCTCCGATAGCAAAATTGCTGGCATCTGTTGTGAGGTTAAACGGTTTGGAAAAATCTGGATATTGCAATAAAGGCTCATTCATTAATAATTTCCTGCAAGTTTCAAAGCATTCTACGAATTCGGGTGTATGTTCGATCCTTGCGTCCTTTTTCAAGCATCTTGTTAGAGGTTTTGTGATTTTTGCGAAGTCTCGAATAAACTTTCTGTAATATCCCAAGAGTCCAAGGAATCCTCTAATTTCTTTTGCTGTTTTCGGTATTGGATATTTTTCTATTGCTTCAATTTTCCCTGGATTCGGTTTTATTCCTTCTTGTGTGACTACGTGTCCCAGAAAATAACTTGCTTTTTTAAAAATTCGCATTTGTCAACTTGGATTTTTAGTCGGGCTTCTCTTAATCGTTGGAATACTTTTGTGAGATTTACTATGTGTTCCTGTAGTGATGTTGAGTATACTATTACGTCATCCATATAGACGAGACATATTTCTCCTTGAAGTCCCTTCAATACGTTGTCCATCATACGTTGGAACGTGGACGGAGCGTTCTTAAGTCCAAATAGCATTCTTAAATATTCATAGTGTCCATTTTCCACATTAAATGCTGTTTTGGGAATGTCTTCTTCAGCCATCTCGATTTGATGAAATCCGCTCGCTAAGTCGAGGGTCGTAAAATATTGACATCTTCCCAATTTGTCCAAAATATCGCTAATGTGAGGAATTCTGTATCGGTCGTCAATTGTCTTCTCGTTGACCTTTCTATAATCTACCACTATCCTCCACTTTATTTTACCGGATGAATCTGGTTTCTTTGCCACAATCCAAATAGGCGAGGACCATGGCGATTGGCTTGGTCGAATGATCCCTTGCTCTAACATTGAAGAAATTTGTTTCTTTACTTCTTCTTTGTGCACATACGGATACCGGTATGATTTCGTATATACAGGCTCTTCATCCTTGGTTCTGATGTGGTGTTTAACTTCGTTAGTAAAGCTGAGAGGAGTGTCTGGTTGGTGGAATATATCGGAGAATTTTCGGCATAGCTGGCGAACTTGATGCTCTTCTTCTTCGTTAAGATGTTCGGTTTTAATTAAGTCGTCGATATCTTGTCTGTAGTCTGGTTCGGAGGTTGTTTCCATGGAATATACATGGAAATCTTGAATATCTATTTCCTGGCTTTCGAGTGGTTCCATTAGAGAAAGGTGAATGGGTTCTGACGTGAAGTTGGCAATTTCGGTCCAGGCGAGGTGGTTCTCAGCGTTAGTAAGGGCTTCTCGTACTACGACGCCTTGTACTTTTTGAGTTGGAATAATGATGGTTCCTTTTTCTTCTTTGACTGGAATTTTGACTTGGCTAATTGAATTTGGTTCCAAATGGATGGAATAAAATTGTGTTTTGTTTGTTTCATAATATTTGATAGGGATTGTAGAATCTTTTGTAACTAGAAGTGATTTAGGAAAGTTTAATTGGGCTTCGAAGAGTTTTAGATTATCGAGGCCAATAAGACCATCGAAAGTTTTGTGAAACTTGAAGAGATAAAATTTCATTTTACTGTCAGAATTAAATTCTGAAAATGAAGGAATTTCAGCACAATATTTTTGGGAATAATTTTGAAAAATTGATGTGACGATGAAGGGTTCGTGTTTTATATAATTTGGAAAATATGAAGAAGCTATTTCTGGATTAAGAAATGACTTTGTGGATCCTGTATCGATTAAAAGTCGTAAAGAAGGCTCGGAAATTTCAGTGTAAGGTAGCTCCTTCTTGTCGGGAAATGAATGAAGTTCAATTACGTTTCGGCTGCTTCTGGTGGGTCCTCTCGAAAATTTACGTTTTCTTCGTATTCGGTTGGTTGATTTTCGTATGTATCTTGTAGAAAATTGTCGTATTCGGGTTCATAGTAATCATTGTAGTCGGCATTCTCTTCTTGCTCATCTCCGTGGCATTGTATATTTTAAAGTTCTTCTACGGTGAATTTTGGTTGTGCTCGGTAATTTGGTGTAAATTTTTGACGGCCTCCGGTTGTGGTTTCTGATATTCCACTCATAGGTGTTGGTCTAGGCTGCTTTGGCTGTCCGGGTTTGGGTGCCCATACATTTGACTGGTTCTGGGTCCTGAATGCTGGAGGGTTTGAATTTTGTCTAAATTGGTTGAAGTTTTGTTGTCGATGTGGTTGTTGAAACTGATTCTGTGGGTAGAATTGCCTGATTGGTTGCTGCCATTGCGGAGGTGCAAAATTTTGCTGTTGATAAAATGGTTTTTGGACAGGTAAAGGCATTTGCTGTCTCTGAGGTCGGCGTTCTTGATAATTTTCGCTTCTTCCTGATGTTGAAGGTTGACTTATTTGATTTTTTTGAAGATATCTAACATTATTTTCTTCCTGTACGTATTGTATCGCCGTAGCTAAACTTCCTGGTCTCATTGCTCTGATAACAGAGCCCATTGGTTCTCGTAGGCCTGCTAAAAATGTTGTAAGAGCTTGTTGACGGAAAAATTCCTGTTTGCTTCTTTTAATGTCGGCATTTACAGTATGTAATTCTAAGTAATTGTTGATACAGCTTAAAAGTCCCATTATTTTTTCGTAAAAATGCATGATAGATTCTGTTGCTCCTTGTCTTAAATTTACTAGGTCTCTTGTAAGCGAATTTTCGTCTCTTTGGTCTCCAAAATTTTGAATTAATGCATTTTTTATTTCGTCAAAAGTTTCGCATCCATATACGGATATAACTTCTTTGGCTCTACCTGTTAATTTACTTATAATACCATGAAGCAAAAATTTATTTTGGATATTAGCTGCATTTAGTCTATCATAATAATGGTTTAGGAGTAGTGTAGAAACTTTAATAAATTCATGTAATTCATTTGGGTTTCCGTCGAAATTTGGAAGAATGCATAAATTTTTCACGTCAAATTGTGGAACTGCCATATTTAAAAAATTTCAATATATATAGTCAATAGTCAAATACGTATAGTAATTTCAAATATATCAATCTTAAACTGCTTATTATTTATCTATTAATCTCTAGTGTTTATTAATATATAGTATTTATTAAGCTATTCAAATTTTTCTTTAAATAAATTTCTAAATCTGGCTCTAAAGTCAATCTAAGGACTTAGAGGAGATATTTCTAAATTATTTTAATCTTTCTATTAATTTATTCAAATCTTTGTTTTTATCTTCCTAATCTAGCTCTGATTCAATCTAAGGACTCAGAGGAGTCTGATTTAATAATATCTCTTTCAAAAATTAATCTTCTTAATTCTAAGTAATAATAAAAATCGCTTACAGGATAAAGACGATGCCGATGTGCATTCCTTTGCTCCTGAAGGCTCCTAACTTCTATTTCTAACTGCTAATTCCCTTGGGTGAACTCTGCAACGGTTTCCCTGGGGCTGGTTCTTGGAACAGTGGACAAACACTTAAAAGTGACGAGGATCTGTAAAGACTCTTCCACTTCCGTACTGACTCTGCGCCAATTATGAATGTTCTTTGGAAAAACACTTTTTTAAAAAACTGAACTTCACAATTAAACTTTTATTGCGACAAATAAAGATTTTAGTTACAACTCAATAATTTAAAATCAGACTTTAATTTAACATTTAAAATATTGATTTTTACATGGTGTTTTATAATTTTATAATTGCTGATCTTGCTGTCCAATACGTCGCAATTAGGTCCAGAATGTTCAACGCTGCGACGCGGCGTAGCCTCGTGTTGATTCCACGTGGTAGAATATACTGGATGGTATCGGTCGTTGTACTATAACTACCGTCTCATGCACGTTGAATCAGACAGCTGAAGTTTTGAAACTTCATCTAATATTTGTTCATTATTAGCAAATTGTGAGAACAAAGTTTTGCAAACTGTGACAACACATTCTTTTACAATTTCTGCATCAGAAAACGGCTTCATCTTTTTTGCTAAAATTTCTGTAACTTGGTAGGATGCTTTTGTAGTAAGCTCATTCTTTTTCATTGCGTTAAAAAGAGAACTACGTTCACAAGCGTATAACAATACTTTTTCCAAGAATTCAATTTTTCCTCTCGGATCTTGGAATTTTTCGTTCAAATTGTGAATAGATTGAAGTGTAGTGTCTGTTCAGATTATAACGTTTGTTTCCATTCACCGTTTCACGACATATCAAACATTCTTTCTTACCTTTTGTAAAAAATAATTCTTCCTCCCACTTGGCTTGAAATTCATGGTTTTCATCTTCCAGTTTTCGTTTCCGACTATTTTAGTTCACTACTGCCATATCTAATTTAAAATTCAACAACAAGAGTTTAATAAACATAAAACTAAATAAATAATTTGTCACAACGGTCAAAAACCGCACTTAAAAGTTTTAAAAATTCACACCACAGAATATCAGTTATATACGTATATTTTCAAACAGAATCAACGAACAACCAAACACCTGACACAGTGTCGCAAGTACGATTGCGCGAAGCCGTTGAATTTACAAAGTACGCTCGGTCTGTAGATCTTAGTTGCACTGACGACAAGACAAGCAGTTACTGGCCGGCCAGTGCCACTGTGGTGGGGTAAAGATGACTAATGCGAAATGCGGTACAATGCATGGCGCCACTCTGCACTACTATATACATATTTATTAATTACATAAATTAATAAATACATTAAAAATAAACACTGATTAAATACATAAATAGAAACATAATTATATTATAACTCGCAAATTTTGTTTTACTGCCTAGCAGTCTGAGGGCCGCGAAAAATCGCTCCGAGGGCCGCAGTGAGTATGGCTGCATTAGACAATAGACAGGTCGAGGAATTGTTTCATATAGCTGCCGACCGAGAAACATTTCATCAGCTTGTTAATACGACACGACGATAGCCAACGCTTGACAACAAGCACGGCACACAAATAAGAAAAGAAGAGGATGTAGTATGTAGTGAATATAAGTTTCCTAGTAAATTTACAGATAAATTAATTGTATTGTATTATTTGAATTTGGTGTCAGCTGTTTGTATTTATAAAAAATATAAAACAATGTTATGCATTAATTACAGAAGCTGACTAAGAAAATGAGCAAATTATGTATGATTATTTATTACATATTAGATATATACAAAAAATATAATCGGCAATTAGAAGTTCCAAATATAAACTACTTTAAAAACTATGGATTGGGGGAAAATATCATATCCATGTGGCTGGTACTTGATTCACTCATTCTCGGTGGAGCTGCTTCTTGTTCAGCTCGCTTGGCTGCTATAGTTTTTAATAGTGCTTTACCCTGTTCTTTGGTCTAAAAATAAAAAATATATTAATAAGCAATATTTAAGATTATATCAGAGTATATCAAGATATTTGGTAGGTATATCAATTTGAGTATATAAGGGTCCCAATTGCCATCTACCGAGCTTTGTATATGGCTATTTGGCAAATAATTTATTAGATCGTATATTAATACTGCTTTTGGTTAACCATTATGGTTTGTTTTTTAACCAGGAGGAGTAATTCAAATTTACCGCGCCGTAATGCTTGTTTGTAATTGGTCCAACCCCAGGCAAGTTTACACCACTGTTTGTAATTTTGATACTAATGGCATTTATGAAGTACCGACACTTCTGGCATTTATGAAGTATCGACACTTCTGGCATTTTATAGGTTAATTAAGTTATATATATCAGCGATTTTTTGTGTTCTCTGCGACATTTCTTTACTTTTTAGATTTTCAGTCTGCTTTTATATAAAAAAGAATGTGTGTGTACTTTGTACGCACGTAAGAAGTTATACTTCTATTATATGATTTCAACGAAATAAATATACTTTCAATAGGTTATTTGTATTTAAAGATTAAACTAATTTTTACTTACTACTTTCCAAAAATTTTTACTAAAACAATACTAAAAATAAAAAAAAAGTTAGATAACACACGGAATTGAACCAGGGACCTCTCGATCTCCGGTCGAACGCGCTACCACCGAGCTAAACTTCCTTTGCTTTAACAGCTTACAAGATTTCTCATACATACTGACAAATTTAATAGAATAAGAGGTATAAAAATACTTTAAAATTTAAAGTAAATATACTTACTATTATTATAAAATATTTTATTCCCGAGGAAAACAAATCCAAAGACACAAAAATTATAATAATAATACATTTACCAAAAACACTAATATATTCTTTAAATGACTTATTTGCGCTGATACATACATAATTTGAAAGATGAGCAACGAACTACATACTGTCTGTCTGCGCATGCGCCAGGCAAGTAGAAAATTTCACCCTCGATCGTAAAGAAGTATAACTTCAAAAACAGTTGTTTTTAGAACTCTTTAGCGACGTATTCGTATAATATAAGATTTATGGATTACCGTCGAAGGCCGCGACATGATCAACCAAAAAAGAGGATGTATTTGTTGACTTTTCTAGTGATTTTCTCGGGTGTCAATCTGTCATTTTAGTTTACTCCTCTTGGTTAAAAAATAAACTATAGACATTTTTCACGGCAAGGTGTTTGGGAAAAGAGGACCAGTGAGAAGAAAAATGTTTTGGCTTAAAAACTAAGGAAAGTGGTGGTTTAATACATCTACAACCGGACTATTCCGAATAGCTGCCAGCAAAATTAGGAAATTGTGAACGTCCGGAATGGAAAGGCATCATAAGAAGAAGATGACGCAGTATAAAACAAAAAGCATTAGTAATAAATAACCCAGGGGCGGCCCGTCGGGGTAAGTAAGGTAGGCGCCGCCTACCCTCTTCAAATGTAGTACAATAATATAAATTATTAATATAAATTACTTATTTCAAAATTGTAATTTATAAATTTTGACAATAAAATAGCAAAAATTATCCAAATTATTTTTAAAAATATCCAAAAAATTTTCTCCGTAGTTATAATTATTGTACGCTCCTTGTAGTATCAGTAGTACTGTATAGATTCTATATTCTCCTTGGTCAGGCACTCGGGAACGTAGCCTGAAATAGAACGACGCCAACACCGAACTGACGTGCGATCTCTCTCTGTTTACGCGAGCAGGCCTGCTGCAGGTCTGCTCGTAGCGACCCTATTCTACGATTTTGAACGGGCGGATAGGCACAGAGTCTTATAGCCGTACCTACAAAATTTTATCAGTTGCTTCTCTTGTGTCTTGTGAAACTGTTTTAAAATAATTGTTTTTTGATTTTGGCTGTTATTAGTAGGTTAAGTATTGAATAAAACTAGGTAGGACAATTTAAATTTGTTTATGAAAACTGAATAATGTGTTATTAGATTATATAGATAATTAAAAATTTAAAGCGAGGTTAATTGTTAACTTATCAATTTATTCGAATAGTAAATTATTATTTGATACGTAAATAAAATAAGTAGGTAATATTTGACGTTGTTGAAACGTAGGTGTGTTAGTTTTATTGGTGGAAAAACTTTAGTCATCGAATATGAATATTTTAAACGATGTAATATGCAGTTTAGTAGTTATTTCAATGGGCCGGCCTTTACAAAATTTAACAATTTTATCCACAGATAAGACAAAAGACAATAAACCATTTTCGAGATCGTTTAAAACAATATGGTATGAAAATCATAAATGGCTAAGCGGAAGTTATTTTAAAAATTCACTTTTCTGTTGGCTTTGTCTGTTGCTCTCAAATTTGAAGCAAAATGTTTGGGTGAGTCAAGGATATTCAGATTTGAAAAATTTATCAGCTAGTGTAAAAAAACATGAATCTTCGAAAGAACATTTAAACAATTGCTTAGATTTAAAACGGTTAGAAAAAAATAAACAAACTACTGACAGTGCTTTCGCTGGACATATTTCTCTATCTAATAAGATATATAATGAAGAAGTTGAAAAAGATTGAAGAAGTTGAAGAAATTGATGTTACAATTCTTTTAGCAAAACAAGAACTTACATTTCGCGGTCGTGATGAGAGCCATAATTCTTCAAACATGGGTAATTTTAAAGAAATTTTTAATTTAGTAGTTAAACGCGATCAGGAAATCCAGGATCATGTTAAAAAATAGAAGGGGTGTTCACGGGTTTGTCAAAAACAATACAAAATGATTTAATAGATTGTCTTGCCGATTAAGTAAAAAATGAAATTTCAACAGAAATTAATGAAACTCAATTTTTTTCTATACTAGCTGACGATACTACTGATATAACCGAAAAATCACAGTGTACTTTAACAATCCGTTTTGTTAACAAAGTTGGTCAGGTAACAGAAAGATTTTTAGGGTTTTTTGATGTTAGCGATAATAGATCTGCAGACGCTCTATATAGTTTAATTTCAAACGTGCTTGAGCCATATGATTACAAAAATAAATTAATTGCTCAATTTTACGATGGTGCAAGTGTAATGACTGGCTCTTTAAATGGATTACAATCAAAAATTAAAATAGATGCTCCAAAGGCAATTTTTACACATTGTTGCGCTCATAGATTACATTTAGTATTGCAAGACGGCTCAAAATGTATTACAAACTGTAGGATATTTTTTGTCGCCTACCCGAAGTATATGTAGCCTACCCGCATACTGAGCCGCCACTGAAATAACCATTTCGTTGTGAACCGAAACAAGAGCCGTCTTATTTCAGTTAGTTCAGAGAACGCCAAAAGTGCTCTAACTAGTTTCAACTCTTGTTAGTCTCTTCAGAGAGCACATATCTGATTCTCTCTGAACTACTAAAATTCTGGCCGTCAGCCGCGACCCACAAACGAAAGATTATCATGACATGGATGCCGTGGCGGCATCTGCTAAAGACTAACGAAAGTTTTACTTTTAATATTAACAATATGAAAAATAATACTTTATCAGAACTAATATTCTGGTTACACCATTCGTGGCTTCCAAAAATTTACAAGCCAGCGAATCGCCGGAGCAAAGAAGGCCGAGGGAGGTCTATAAAGTTGCATCTCACTACCCGCCTGTCGAGCACGGTAAAATTCCAACAAAGATTAGCTGTGAACACAACGAAATGATTATTATTTTTATTAGTTCTACTCCTATTCTGAGTATTGGGAACTAATCTTTGTTGGAATTTTACCTTGCTCGACAGGCGGGTAGTGAGATGCAAACATACAATGAATGCAAAATAAACTATCTTACCTCTTCACATTCCATACACTTGTAGGCATACGTGTACGCGTCATCTAGTTCTCCCTTCTTCAAATGGTAGTTGGCTAAGTATTGGAGTGCGTTGTAAAATTCAGTTTGGTCATCTACACACCTTAATTCTCTATCCTCTTCCCTCAAACAAAATTCTGTAAACGCATCGGCTGCACTGTCTACCAGCACTAATTTATCATATAATCTAAAAAATTCATAATAATTATTGCTTGCGTAACTGCGCATATTAAATATACATAGTATTAGTCATATTCATATTAGCAAGAAAAAAATAACAGAAGATAACTCTACATCAACCAAACCCCTGTAGAAAGAGTGAGACACTACAACTATCTCGGCACCATAATAAAAATGAAGAATGGACCAAACAACCAAGACATAAGAGCGCGCATCGGATCAACCTTGTAGCTAGATCAACCTTCAACCGAATGGGTGCCTTTTTCAAGAGCCACAACCTTTCTCTTGGTATAATAGTAAGAATGCTGAGATGCTACGTTTTCTCTGTACTTTTTATGGTGTTGAATCATGGACACTGAACGAAGATATGTGCCGAAAATTGAAAGCATGTGGATATATCGGAGAATTCTTAAAATCCCATGGACTGATCGGGTCACAAATGAGGAGGTCCTTAGAAGAATGGGGAAAAACCGAGAGGTACTAACCACCATCAAATTTCGAAAGTTGGAATACTTTTGACACATTATGCGAAATGTATTCAGATACGCCCTCCTGGGTCAATCCATGCCAAGTGGTCCAATATAAATTAAGTTGGTTGCTTGACTATTTTTAATATTTTTTATTTTTCTACCTTTTAAAAACTTCAGTCTACAGAGAGTACAAAATTGCATTCATTTTATTTTAAAAAAATTTATTTTGCCGATGACGGCTATTTTTGTTAAAGCGTTTCGATAATTTTCACGGAAAACATGGCTTCGCTCTTTAGCCAATATTTTCACTGAGGTTTATCCTAGAACAATAAATCAAAAACCAAACTTTTTCGAAAAGTATACTCTCAAAAACGGCTTATAGCATTATTTAATTTCAAACTACCTTTAAGGCCTTCAATGAACCTCAAAGCGACTTGCGTAAATTAAAAAAAATCTCAAAAATATAACTTTCTGAAAAATCTCAAAAGTTTGACCCCTTATATCTGTGATGGGCATGCATGAAAAAATTTGAAATTTGGCTGAATGTTAGCCCCTAGCAAGTGGAATAAGAAGTAAAAATTTGGAGTTGTAGACTTACGTCAATAGGAGTTACAGGCCTGAAAAAGTGGTGAAAATTCAAAATCGTCAAAATTTGAGCGTTTGCAAGCAGGGTAATTAAAATTCAATAAACTGTCTAATGAAATAAAAATTTATCTATTTTCACCAGATTTCACAATTTATACAAATTTATACAGAGTGGGCCAACGAAAAGAGTTCACTTTGATATTTGGCAGTTATTAGATTTTAAGGGAATGCCGAAACAGCATTTAAATTGCAATTTTTATGTATATATTTCATACTAGTGACGTCATCCATCTGGGAGTGATGACGTAAACGATGATTTTTTTAAACGGGAATAGGGGTCGTATGTTATCTCATTTAAAAGAGTGTTAAATTCTCTGTTGAGTAATATAAACAATAATATCATTACTTATACAGGGTGGCCAAAAAAATAATTTTTGAATTAAATTAATTGATACAAAAAGAAGAATGTATGTAATTTATTCAACCCAAAATACATTTTATTGCTGTCATAAAATAGAAAAAAAATTATTATTTGGCAAAAAAAAACATTGCTTACGCTTAAATTAAATGTTCAAACTGTCAAGAGGTAGGTTGTGATTTAATTTAAGCGAATTTACTTTCTGACAGCAGTATAATGTATTATGAGTTAAATAAATTACATACATTCTTTTTTTTGCGCCAATTAATTTAATCCAAAAAAAGATTTCTTTGGCCACCCTGTATAAATAATGATAATAATGTTTATATTACTGAATAGAGAATTGAACACGCTGTCAAATAATATACCACATGACCCCTATTTCCATTTAAAAAAATCATCGATTACGTCATCACGCTCTGATGAATTACGTTACATAGTATGAAATATAATTATGCCAAAAAATTGGCATATATATAAAAATAAAAATGGACCTATTTCGGCATTTCCTTAAAATCTAATAGGTAATGGACTTTTTTCGTTGGTCCACCCTGTATACATTTGTATTTATTGTAAAATCTGGTGAAAATACATTATTTTTATTTCACTGGCATCATTGAATTTGAATTACCCTGTCCGCAAATGCTCAAATTAATGATTTTTGACCATTTTCTCAGGCTTGTAACTCCTATATGACGTAAGTTTACAACTCCACATTTTTAATCCTTATTCTACTTGCTAGGGGCTAATATTCAGCCAAATTTCAAATTTTTTCATGCGTGCCCATCAGAGATATAAGGGCCTATGACATTTTTAAAAAAATTACATTTTTGAGATTTTTTTAGAAAAAATTTACTCAAGTCTCTCAAACTTTTTTTTTATTTAAAGTATGTCTTTTCCAGAATATCGTTAAAGAATAAGACATATTAAGAAAATCACTTAAATCGGACAACAGGTTTAGGAAATTCGAGACATAAAAAATGATCCATTTTGAAAGTGATGCGTTAATTTCTTGGAGAAGTGTAAAGGGAATATCTCTTCAAATAATTCAATAATGCACTCTGATAATGACTGTATATCATCGGTGATTTTAATGCAAAACTAGTAAAAAGTTGGAGGATAAGAAGACAAAAATGGAACACTATATTTGGCAGAAAAACGCTTTTTAACGAACTTATTCTTTAGAAAGACGCCACGAAGAAAGAATATACATAAAGAGGGAGATCCCTTATTGTAATAGCTGTGATAGTTTACCTTGAGCTGGATGGTAGAAGATCCAGAACGTTTGCGAAACTTCTAATGAAACTCCAGAATCTTTTGCACGCCTATGTAAGCCGTAATTGAGGAAACGACCCATCAATAAAAATTATTATTATAGATTGTAGTCTGAAGCTGTAGCGATTATAGAATAAGCCTTATGAGCCACACTTTGAAAATTTTTCTGTGTATCATCCACAGTAGAATCAGAGATAAAGGTGAAGAAGACCAGGATGAAACACAAGACCAGCTTCAGAAATGGACTGGGAACCCGGGACGCACTCTTTGCACTAAATGTATTATTGCAGAAATGCCGAGATAAAAGGAAAGACGTCTTTGCTGTATTTATTGACTATGAGAAGGCCTTTGATCCTGTCAAACATCACAAATTATATAAAATATTAAAGGATAAAGGAGTTGATAGTCAAGATGTACGAATCATAGAAAAATTATACTGGCGTCAAACAGCGACAACTTGCATAAATAGAAAATCAACAGAAATATGCATAATACAAAGAGGTGTCAGACAGGGTTGTGTACTGCCCCCACTGTTATTCAATTTATATTCAGATATAATATTTAAGGAAGCGCTGCATAATTTGGAATGGGGTGTGAAAGTTAATGGAATTCTGATATATACAATCAGATATGCAGACGATACAATTATTTAAGTGATGATTTGAGTGGATTACAACACCTTTTAAATGCCATTGACACAGTGGGAAGAGAGTTTGGCCTAAACATCAATTGTTCAAAAACAAAATATGTATATGGTATTTAGCCGTTTGGCCCATCAAAAATCACGGTTATATGTTGATGGTCATATAATTCAAAGAGTACCCAATCTTAAATATCTTGGTTGCCATATTACAGGAACAACTAGATCCAGATAAATAGATAAAACGTAGAATTAAGATAGCCCGCACATTTTGAAAAATGAGGTCATTCTTATGTAATGATAACTTACAATTTCAACTTCGAAAGCGCATGATTAAATGTTACATTTGGTCATTCCTCTTGTATGGTGTCGAAGCATGGACATTTAAAATATCAACCATTAATCGTTTGGAGGCCTTTGAAATGTGGCTGCACAGACGTACGCTGAAAATACCATGGACGGCTACGCTGACAAATGTAGCAGTTCTCTAAGAGCAAATGCTGCCCGAGAGCTGTTTGATATCATCAAATATAGAAAGATGGCCTATTTTGGACACGTAGTAAGGGGAAACCGGTATAATATTCTTTAACTTATTATGATGGTAAAATCGAAGGACGCAGAGGAATTGGTAGACAGCAGGCCTCTTGGTAGAAGAATATCAGGGAGTGGACAGGAATAAAGAAAGCAGAACAACTATTTAGAATAGCTCGAAACAGAGACAGTTTCGCCATGTTAATCGCCAACGTCAAGGGGACTTGATAGGGCAAGTTAAGAAGAAGTCTGAAGCTGTTTTCTGTAGAATGTAATAACAATTGTACAAGTAATAAATAAAAAAGGGTGTATAAATCAACCCGTTAGATTAATTCTTGTTACAATAAAATATCTAACAAATGTTAAAATTCAACACGTAGACTCCTAATATGCATACCTTATAACAGTCAACTCAAAATGGGATCAAACAACAGAAATACGATTTAGAGTTGAAAAGGCCAGAGCAACATTTAACAACATGAAAAATATATTCACCCATTGCGACATATCTCTCCCGCTAAAAACACGGCTGCTAAAATGCTATGTATTTCCAGTCTTGCTGTATGGCGCAGAGGGCTGGATTATAACGGAAAAACTAATGAAAAAGCTAGAGGCATTCGAACTGTGGGTACACTGACGTATCCTCAAAATATCCTTCACGACCCACACCCCCAACGTAGAGGTATTGCGCCGAATGCGAAAACAAAAAGAAATATCTTTCACAATCGATAATACAAGGTAAAATAGAGAGCAAACGAGGACCCGGAAGAAAAAGACACTCTTGACTTCAAAACTTACGTCAATGGTTTGGACTAACATCGATCGAGTTATTCAGAAACGCCGCAAACAAAATTAAAATTGCTATGATGATGACGTCCGCAACGGACAAGGGACGTGAAGACAAAAAAGAAAAATCCACGAGAAAAATAAACTTCCTGTAGCTGGCTGTATACCATAAATCACAAAAATACTAGATTTGTTGTAAAAGGTATATTTTAAAATACCCTAAATAAGGGTTACATTAAAACAAAACGTTTTCGGATTAAGAAATCCATCATCAGTGTTTCTAAAAGCCAAAAAATAGCATGCATGAGCCACCAAAATACCGTATGTCAGTTGGCCATTGAAATCCAATATGTGAGGTTTCTTCTTTTAGCCTATTTCTATCCAACTTTGGACATAGGCCTTCCCCAAATCTTTCCATTTCCGTCTGTGCTTGGCTACGTTTTTCCAGTTAGTTCCTGCAGCTTTTACAATATCGGTCTTCCTCTTCCTCCTGTCCACGGTCTCCAGTTTTGTATTTCAGCATTCCATCTTTTATCTTCCTGTCTCGCATTGTGGCCGGCAAATCTCCATTTTAACCCTGTTATATGTTCAGTTACATTTTTTACTTTTGTTTTCTCTCTTATCCATTTGTTTGATTTTCTGTCTTGTAGTTTTATTCCCAACATGGATCTTTCCATTTTTCTTTGAGTTATTTCAATTTTGTTTATGTTGGCCTTTGTTAATGTCCATGTTTCTGAGCCATACGTCAGAACAGGAAGGATGCACTGGTCAAATACGCGGGTTTTTAGGTATAGTCGGTTCGCTAAACTCATACACAACTAGCCAGTGATTTTAGTAGGCAATTTTTTTGTTTTTTGTCAATTTTGACAAAATTGGCAAAATTATTAACTATTTAGTAATTATTTTTGTGCCAATTTTACGAAATTGGCAAAATTACTTACTAAAATAACTAGCCAGTTGTCTGAGTTTAGCGCACCGACTATACTGTTGTATCTTTGTGCTTTTTAGTATCCATCTTAACTTTCCAAATGCTGCCCACGCCAATCGGATTCTTCTCTGTACTTCAATTGTTTGGTTCTCTTTATTAGCTTTGATTATTTGACCCAGGTATATATATTCGTCAACAACCTCAATATTGACATTATTTATATTTACATTTATTCTGTCGTTTGTATTTGTCATGATTTTGGTTTTTACTCATGTTCATTTTTAATCCTATCTTCTCCGATGCGTGTGCTAGTTGAGTCAGCATTGTGGCTAGTTATTCTTGGTTGGTTGTAATAAGGACAACATCATCGCAATATCTGAGGTGATTGAGATTCTTCCCGTTTATGTTGATACCCATGTCTTCCCATTCCAGTTCTTTAAAGGCGTCTTCCAGAGCTAAGCTGAAGAGTTTTGGGGATATTACATCTCCTTGTCTTGCGCCTCTACGTATTTCTATGGGATTAGTTTTGTTTGTTTTATTTTCCCATTCGACTGTCATAGTTGCTGTTTTATATATGTTATGTAAGAGTTGCCTGTACCTGGAGTCTATTCTGCTGTTATTTAGAGCTTTTTCTATCGCCCATATAGAATGTGAGGTTTAATTCTAAAAAAAAAATCCAACCACGTGAGAAGAGTCCTGTGTTGCCCTGGGTAATATCCAGGCATATCTGCAACATCCAAACATATTAACATGTAACACAACATAATTGTTCAAATTTAAAGAGTTTTTACCCAAAACATTTTGGTGGCTCAGGCATGCTATTTTTTGGCTTTTAGAAACACTGATGATGGATTTCTTAATCCGAAAACGTTTTGTTTTAATGTGGCCCTTATTTAGGGTATTTTAAAATATACCTTTTACAACAAAAAAGAATAAATGTTAAAATACTTACTTCGCCAGTTTTAGTAAAGCAGTACCTTCGACATCACCTAAATTACAAGCCTTATAATAACATTTCAAGGCATTTTCAGTCTTATCTAATTTTTCATAAGCTTCTCCTAATGCTATAACCATTCGACTGTCGTTTGGCTTTAACTGTTGTGCTCGTTTGTAATAATGTAGACAATAGTTGGGCATTTTTAAAATTTCGTAAGTTTGACCTAATCCATACCAAGCTCTGTAATCTCTAGAATTTATTTCTAAAAAAAAAACGAAAAAACTTAATTTTTTCATATATTTATGTTATTTTGCAAAATATGCCCTAAATAAATAGTTATTCGACATTGAAAAAACTAAGTGATGAAGGTAATGTAATATCATTGTTTATATAGTAATAGTTGGTCAACATAATGAGTAAATTTGTTTGATTCTAATTGAGACAGTCACCACCATTTCTGTCAGGGTTGCAATGTCGAAGATTCGAAACTCCACAATAATAGAAGGTCTCAGCAAGACTACTGAGATCATAAAAAGCATCAAGCAGAGAAAGCTGGAGTATTTCGGACATGAAATAAGAGGTCCCAAATATAGGTTGCTACAAAATATCATGCAAGGAAAAATAGCAGGCAAACGCAGTTCAGGACGAAGGAGAACCTCGTGGTTGAAGAACTTGCGAGATTGGTATGGTGATTCAAGCATGCTATTTAGGGTGGCAGTGAATAAAATTAAGATAGCTATGATGGTAACCAACGTTCTGAAAGGACATGGTACATGAAGAAGAAGTTGCAATGTCAGGCGTAACTACGATAAATCCAAAATGCATAGACACCAAGTTGGATACGACGCTATTCATAACACACCAACTCGCATACATATTAAGAAAAATAAATATATTTATGAAAAATATAATTTAGAAATTGAATTAACGGTGTCATGTAATTTCGCGGTGTGCAAGTACTTGGACGGAATACGAGAAACGATCGTGCGAGAATAGCGGAGAAATATTGCAACTTTCTTAAATAAGTCATATTGTCAATTGAAATTGTCAAATTGACGTATATTTCTTATCTACTGTCAAAGAAGAAGAAAAATTATATGTTGCTCCACAATATTGATATGATATGCAATTATTTATATAAAGGTAAATTTAATTAACTGTATTTTGCTTGCAGTACTGCATTTTAATAACTAATTTTATTTACTACATACAATTGTTTACGTTTTAATAACATAACCTAAATCTTATTTTTTCTTTGGACTATGGCCTTGACAATTATCCAGTAACCAGGACTAATATAATTGGCCAATATAATTAAAAGTGCGAATAATGTTGCTAAGCGTAGAAACCAGGTGTCGCTTTGCCGAACTTGCACGGTCCCAATTTTTTTCCTTACACTACGCGTTAGAGAAAACGGGCCACCCACAAAATTTAAGAATTTTTTTATCTTTTTATTTTTTTCTTATTTATAGCAAATTAAATCTATTATCTATTGAGTCAGTTACTCTTGTAGTACGTAACCAGACATTATAATAATTAGTAACAAATGGAAAACAAGGAAAAACTTGAGAAACTAATAAATGTATTGAAAATTTAGATGCAGGTACCATTACAGTTACAGTTCTAACAATAATTGAATTAAAGAGTCCAGAAAAACAATTATCAGCCCCGGCGCAAATTGATCCTAAGCCAGACACAACCTGCGTCGGCAGACTGCGTAGACCGTTCTGCGCATCCTACTATCAGTTCATGCGTTCGCAGGTCGAGCTTGGGAAGGCCTGTCGCCAACGTACAGTTTTCTGGGCCTTGGGACGGGTGACTCACCGCCAGATGTATATTTTTACGTGTTTTTGTTTGAGAGATGGAACTATCTGTAATGAATAAGCGGCGATATATTTTACACTATCTTGAATGAATAACATTTTATTGCTCTGTTGTATCAATCAGCACTACTCTACAAGTTTTCGTTTATTCGTTTATTATTTTATTGCAATAGTAGGGAATATAATATACAGTTGAGTCCGCGAATCTTTACCCGTGCGTCATCATTTAAAGCATACGAAATAAGTCGATGATAAGTCGGAAATTGAAATTTACTAAACGCAACAGCAAGTCACTTACTGTCACTTGCTGTTGCGTTTAGTAAATTTCAATTTCCGACTTATCATTGACTTATTTCGTATGCTTTAAATGATGACGCACGAGTAAAGATTCGCGGACTCAACCTGATTAAAACAGTGAATTTTTTACATGTTAATTATTTTTAATTTCTTGTGAAGTATCTAGTGTGGCTTTAGCCAATAAATCAAAGTTATGCGTTTACAAGAGCATATTATTTAAAAAATAAAGAGTACCATAATGTGTCATAATTATAATCTCCTTTATACAGATCAAAAAATTGTTTAGTATGTATTTCTAAATCCACACAATCATTGGAAAATGATTCATGGTAAAAAATATCTATTAATGACACTGTTATCGACAAAGTCGATCAATTTTAAACTTGTCATCAAATATTTATTAGACTTTTGTTTATCGTTAAAAATTAAATGATGGTTGTGAATTGTATTTTTTGTGTTATTTGATATTTTAGCAAAAACATAATCAGCAAAAATCTTATTTAAAACATGCGAACCGTTTTTGCAATCACAATCAATGCAGTGTTTAACTTATGCTTGTTATTATAAAGGTATGTAGAAATAGAATACTCAGTGTAAGATATCTTTTTATGCACCCGCTTATGATCAAATTCGATGTTTTCGAAAGTCATACCGCTACGACTACTAGGGACGTGTAAGATATTTTTAAAACGTTACTAGTTACATGTACGGAACTACCGTTTTTAGTTTCCTACTCAATTCAGTACAAGGATCAGATACATCAGTATTTTGTAATCAGTATTTGTACTCAGTACCACTGAGAACCGGTATCAATAGTAACCGTTACACGTTTGCACTTATTTTGCCCGTCTCTATTCGTTACGGTGACAGCTGACGGTCGTGTTACCTTGTATTCAATATGCGGCACGCTAGAAAAATAACTGCACAGGTCACCCGTCCCACCGGCGCAGGTTGTGACTCGCTTAGGTTCAATATGCACCGGGGCTCACTCATTTCAATAATGTGTGTTGCCACCACAGTTATTGATGATACCCATCATTCGATTAAAATCTATTGGCAAAAAGAAGATTCTGTCAATTTTATAGAAAGTAATTGTATATGTCATATGGTTGTGTGTTTACATTATGCACCAACAAAGTAAACAAAATTGTCTATAATTTTAAATTAGACATTATAAACGTCAGTAGAAAATACAGTTATGTGACGTCACAAGTGTTTTTGATCGTTTGAACTATTTTAAATACATTGAAAACTTGTACTTTTACAAAATGGCACTAAACAACACTTATAGTGTTAAACAACACTTATAGTGTTTTCTTTTATTTTCCATAGTAAACCTTCTTTTCTTTCCTTCAAAAACTGTATCAAACTCCAATCTCCACAAACTGGTATATATTATTACAATGCCATAAGATAAATGTCATTAGAATATAAATATTTTTCCCTTATTCCGCGACGATGAGCTGGCCAAATATCCAAGTAGGTGGAGGCCAATAAACTAAAGAAGAAGAATATACCTACATATAACCATAAACATAACCATATAGTAGAACTATGTGACGTCACAGGTCGTTTGAACTACACTAAACGCAAAAAGTATCGCGTAATTTTTGAAACAGAAAAAAATTTTAAAAATAATTTTTAAATTTTAGCAGAATGTTATAATACCCGTCTATCGTCTTCTTTAGGTGTCTACAAACCCATAACAATTCAAGTTAAGGCGTGTTTTTGCCGAAAAAAAAAAACAAGAAACAAGACGTTGTTAAAGCAGAATATTTATTTTGGACATTTGTGTTCGAGAATTTGATCTGTGCACTATGTCTGCTTGAGTTTTCAATGAGGAGGTGCGTTCTTACAAAAAATGAGTAATACAGGGTGAGTCATGAGGAACTGTACATACTCCTACCTCGTATAGAGGCTCCTATGGGGAATAACAAATGACCATTAAAAAGTGTCTGCTCCCCTTGTTTAATAATATACAGGGCGAGTTTCGCATTTTGACAGAAATTTATATTCGTCATAATTTTTGAACGGTAAGATCGATGTGTCTCTTATTTTTGTCAATCGTTACACTATTACCACCTAATCAACTGATTTATTCAAACTAGAAAAAAATCAGGTCCGTCTTTAAAAAATTAGTTCGTTTGGGTATTAGAAAAAATTTCACCCTGTATACGCTTTTTGAAAACTCTAATATGAATTTTAAAAATTAGACAAATAGGCAATTAAAATGGCATATTTATTTTTTTCCCCACACGATTACTTAATTTTTTATAAAAACATCAAATTTGACTATGAATTAAAAGTTTGGTAAAGTAAACCACAGATTTAAAAAAAATTACTTTTATTACAAAAATTAATTTTTTTAACAAATATTTGATTTATGTTACCACCCAATCAACTGATTTATTCAAACTAGAAAAAAATCAGGTCTGGCTTTAAAAAATTAGTTCGTTTGGGCCTTAGAAAAATTTCACCCTATATACGCTTTTTGAAAACTAATATGAATTTTACAAATTAGACAAACAGTCAATTAAAATGGCATATTTATTTTTTCCCCACATTATTACTTATTTTTTTATAAAAAAAATCAAATTTGACTATGAATAATGATTAAAAGTTTGATAAAGTGAACCATAGATTTAAAAAAATTTACTTTTATTACAAAAATTAATTTTTTTTGAACAAATATTTAATTTATGCTACCACCCAATCAACTGATTTATTCAAACTAGAAAAAAATCAGGCCCAGATTTAAAAAATTATTTCGTTTTGGTCTTAGAAAAAATTTCACTCTGTATACGCTTTTTCAAAACTCTGAATATGAATTTTACAAATTAGACAAATAGGCAATTAAAATGGCATATTTATTGTTTTCCCCACACGATTACTTAATTTTTTATTAAAAAATCAAATTTGTCAACATCGGAATTTTAACCTAAAAATGAAAAAAAAAAAAAGATGAAATCACGGTTTAACAACGTTCCATTTAAATTTTTTTTCTGAAATTTTTACAGCACATATATCTTATCATTGTGAAGACTTTGACAATTGTTGTAGACTTTCAGTCTTCCTCTCGTAAAAGTTATGAATTTTTAAAAATAAAAGGTGCAGCTTCGTGAATTGCAAAGTTAAATCGCAAAAATTAAGTGAAAAAATTTAAAATTTATCTATTTGATCACGTCTATGTTAAACTATAGAGTCCAAAGAGAAGTGTAATAGTTTTAGATCTAGACGTGTTATAGAAAAAAAAAATGGTGAGACTTTTAATTTTAAGAAAAACGTTGTTTAATTTTTTTTATTTTTATGGTAAAATTGCGATTTTGACAAATTTGATTTTTTAATAAAAAATTAAGTAATCGTGTGGGGAAAAAATAAATATGTCATTTTAATTGCCTATTTGTCTAATTTGTAAAATTCGTATTAGAGTTTTCAAAAAGCGTATACAGGGTGAAATTTTTTCTAAGACCCAAACGAACTAATTTTTTAAAGCCGGACCTGATTTTTTTTCTAGTTTGAATAAATCAGTTGATTGGGTGGTAACATAAATCAAATATTTGTTTCAAAAAATTAATTTTTGTAATAAAAGTTAGTTTTTTTTTTAAATCTATGGTTCACTTTACCAAATTTTTAATTCATAGTCAAATTTGATTTTTTTATAAAAAATTAAGTAATCGTGTGGGGAAAAAATAAATATGTCATTTTAATTGCCTATTTGTCTAATTTGTAAAATTAATATTATAGTTTTCCAAAAGCGTATATAGGGTGAAATTTTTTCTAAGACCCAAACGAACTAATTTTTTAAAGCCGGACCTGATTTTTTTCTAGTTTGAATAAATCAGTTGATTAGGTGGTAATAGTGTAACGATTGACCAAAATAAGAGACACATCGATCTGACCGTTCAAAAATTATGACGAATATAAATTTCTGTCAAAATGCGAAACTCATCCTGTATATTATTAAACAATGGGAGCAGACACTTCTTAATGGTCATTTGTTATTCCCCATAGAGGCCTCTATACGAGGTAGGAGTATGTACAGTTCCTCATGACTCACCCTGTATACCGTCAAAACAAACAGCCCATATTGTAGGTTTAATTGGAGATGGCCGATCGCAGCCATATCTTGCTGAAGTTATGGGAATCCACCAATCCAGCGTTTTAAGGAGGTATAAAAAAAGTGGAGGATACACAAAAAAACCAGTTCTAGGACTTTCCAGGTGCACGAACCCAGCAGATGAACGTTATTTACATATGCAGACTTTGCGTACAGATCATGTTACAGCTAGACAACTGCAAAATGATCTTTCCATAGCCTGCGGCCCATAATGGTCGGTTCGTAAAGTGCCAATTCGGTTAGAAACAGATTTAGGGAATTTGAAATCAGAGTCAGAATGACTGCTACTGCGCCACTGTTAACGAGAGCACACTGTATGTCACGTTTAAGTTGTGCACCAGAACATGTCGATTGGGATATTAACGACTGGACTAATATTCTTTTTATTGATGAGTCAAAATTTGCACTTTTTGAATCCGATAGACACTTTGCACTGTCGGATCCACAAAGTGCACATTTTGACCCCTTAGTAAAAAGAATATTAGTCCAGTCGTTAATATCCCAATCGACATGTTCTGGTGCAAAATTTAAACGTGTGTGCCTTCGTTAACAGTGGAGCAGTAGCAGACATTCTGACACTGATTCCAAATTCCCTTAATCTGTTTCTAACCGAATTGGCACTGTACGAACCGAACATTATGGGCCACAGGCTATGGAAAGATCATTTCGCAGTTGTCTAGCTGTAACATGATGTGTATGCAAAGTCTGCAGATGTAAATACCATTCATCTGCTGGGTTCGTGCACCTGGAAAGTCCTGAAACTGGTCTTTTTGTGTATCCTCCACTTTCTCTATACCTTCTTAAAGCTCTTGAAACGCTGGATTGGAGGATTCCCATAATTTCAGCAACATATAGCTGCGATCGGCCATCTCCAATTAAACCTACAATTTGGGCTGCTTTTTCTGATGTTATATTACTCATTTTTTGTAAGAACGCACCTCCTCATTGAAAATTCAAGCAGACATAGTGCACGGATCAAATTCTAGAACAAAAATGTCCAAAATAAATATTCTGCTTTAACAACGTTTTGTTTCTTGTTTTTTTTTTCGGCAAAAACACGCTTCAACTTGAAATTTTATGGGTTTGTAGACACCTAAAGAAGACGATAGACGGGTATTATAACATACTGCTAAAAATTAAAAAAAATTTTTCTTTGTCAAAAATTATGCGATACTTTTTGCGTTTAGTATATTTTAAATCACAGAAGATTTTAAATTTGTACTTCTAAATTGTTATGAGTTTTTGAAGCGTGAAATTTTGGAAATCTCATTTTTAAACAAAACTGAACATTATTATGTAATAAAAAAATGTGCAAGTTCCCTATTCAATATCTATACTACGATCACAATAAAGATGCACTAGAAACAAATAAACCAAGACACATTGAATGTTATGGGGAGTACTCCCAAATCATGATTTACAAAGTTTATGCATAGTAAATCATGATTCGGGAGTGCTTCTCGTAACATTCAACATGTCTTGGTTTGTTTATTTCTAGTGCATCTTTATTGTGATTTTAGTATACGTAAGCATTCAACTCTTTACTTACCAATAGCATGTCTATAACTTTGTATAGCAGCATTTGTATTTTTCATTTCCATAAATTCATGACCCATTAATGTCCAGGCAGAGAGAAACTGTGGATTGAGTTTTAATGCTCTACGAAAATATAGAACAGCTTTGGTATGATCTGATCTTAAACTGTAGTAGTTTCCTACAATAAAAAAGAATTAATTTATATATGTGCTAGTGGCCACATTCTAGAAATTTTACGAAAATTTTTGTTTTGTTAACAGCTTTCCTCTTTTTCACATGACTTATATTATTTACAAGATTATCTATAATTTTATTACATCGTTTTAGGCTTCAACTTAAAATTAACATCTATTTTAAGAAGACAATCCTTCAAAATAAAAAAAAGTAACGGGGTGTGGCACTCCGGGATTGACCGATAAGGGCAAGCTAAATTTTCTCATCGTGTAAATACTGGATGCTGGATCTGTCTAACTTTCAAATTAGAAACATTTCGTAATTTATAAAGCTAAAGTCCCCTTAAGGCTTTTGAAGAATCCTAACATGTTACCATTGTTTATATGGTCATAGTTGGTCAAATCAACGAATAAATTTGTTTGATTCTAATTGAGAGTCACCAGATGTCATCACCATTTCTGTCAGGGTTGCAATGTCACCCGTAACTAGGATAAATCCAAAATGTATAGACACCAAGTTGGATATGACCCTATTCATAACACACCAACTTGCATACATATTAAGAAAAATAAATATATGGAAGAATATATTTTTAGAAATCGAATTAATGATGTCACACTATTATAATATGTACCTATTCACGGAGTGCAAGTACTTGGAGGGGATACGAGAAACGATCGTGCGCGAATAGCAGAGAAATCTTGCAACTTTTTTAAATAATTCATATTGTCAAATTGAGATATATTTCATACCTACTGTCATTGAAGAAAAACAATTATATGTTGCTCACAATATTGATATGATATGCAATTATTATATAAAAGTATATTTAATTAATTGCATTTTGCTTGCAGTACTGCATTTTAATAACTAATTTTATTTACTACATACAATTGTTTACCTTTTAATAACATAACCTAAATCTTACTTTTTCTTCTTATAATTTTTTTTGGGCTACGGCCTTGACAATTATCTAGCAACCATTACCAATATGATTGGCCAATATAATTAAAAGTGCGAAAAAATTTGCCGAGCTATGAAACCAGGTGTCGCTTTTCCGAACTTGCACGGTCCCAATAATGTATAGTAGCATTACATCATTAAGGCTGTTTTATCAGTTGAAGCACACTGCAATTTGAAATGGGCGTATCACTTACTTTTCTACACTGCTTACGTCAGACCCACGTGACTTCTTACTTGAAATTGATTTGAAGTAGGGAGTGCGATTTACAATTCGATCTTTACTCAGTGGCGCCGGCGGACAAGTAGTTTAATGACAACAAAATGCATTATTCTCCATTCAAATTAGTTTTGTCGGGAATACCTTTTTAGATTGATTATCGTAGATAATGTTTTAAAAAGAATTATCACATTTTTAATTTATAATATCTTAGCTAAATATAGTATTGAATAAAAATTTGTGAAACGTGACTCCAAAAAACATCATGGTGTTTATTTATGATAAATTAAAAATAACATAAAAATATTATTATAAAAAAATTACAATTTGTTGTCACAAACAAATAACCAATTTCGCAGTTATAGCTTGAAAATGATCTCAAGAAGTTATTTATTTGATAGAGAAAACTGATATTAGCCTAGTAAAAATTAAAATATTTTTATTTATCTATTAAAAATTGGTACCTGCCAAACCATCATAATAGTAAATGTATTTATCTGGCAAGTATTTAGAGGCGACGCGACGTACTGTGAGGAAAAGTCCTCTGAATGGAATATGTATACATTATTTTAATATATTTATTTAGTCTGGGCAGATTATCGGAGAACAGGCCATTCTTGGGAAAAGTTATTTACCACCATTTTTATTGCTGGAATCGTATCTTATGATTGTATATATTAATAATATAGGTATGCAAAGTCCGCAGATAGTGTGCTACTTTTTTTATAAACAAAATGGCGCCCGAAAATCGTGTTTTTTCACTTTCTGCTCTATAACTCAAGAGATTTTAACTTTACACCAAAAACACCCAAATAAAAATTCACCGTAATTAAATTCTACATAGAGACGTGTTTTTCCCGATTCACTTCGACGAAAACTTTCCCCGGAAAAAGCGGGTTTTTCCAACAAAATCTTTAATTTTCAACTAAAATTTTAGATAAGTAATTGTTAATCAATAATTAAATAACTTGGTAGTGTAAAAGATCTTTTCATATAGATTATAATTCCAGAAGCCGATGGAAATTGAATGAACAATTTAGCAACAATTGAATTTTTAATTAAAAATTTACGGTCGCTATAATAACCACAATAATTATGATACATAAGAATAACTATGATTTTTGTATAAAAAGACACTTTACCTATCTAATGTCCTTTATAAAATTGAAATTACACTATTTAAGCGGCCTTAGGAATATTTTAAAATTATAAACAATTTTTGGCTTATAAACAAATAGAATATCTCGGGAAATATTTAATTAAATTAAATTATGAAAACGGTATTGAATAAAAAGCGGCAGGACGCTTCTTTTAAAAGAAAAAACGTTTAATTGTGATGTGTGGTTCCTAAGATACAACCGATCAAAGTTAACCGGTATTTACGGCAAAGATATAAACAATAGGATCATAATTTTCAAACCATCACCTTTTTATTTTTATCATCTTTCTTTACACTACTTTTCATATCTTTAAAATAATCATAACATATATTATTATAATATAAATTATCGATATTACGAGTGAAAATTGCCAAAAATTGCAAAATTCCAATCAAAAATTAGGTTGGAGAAAATGTACTCTCAAAGTTCAAAATCGGTATATGTTAAAAAAATGCATTTTCTCGGCTTCCCATAGAGCAATTTTCTTCATTCTTTTTTTGTTCCCAAGTAACTCGAGTAGAGCCATCTAACTAACGCATTATTAAATGTCAAAGTTGCTTTTGTTTTGTTATAATAAATTAATTTATTTATTATAGCAGAATTTTTAATTTGTTTAAATAAAGATTGTTTAAATAATTATACAGCTTTCAAATGAGAATATTTGTGTTTTTACCGTTAAAAGGTACACTTGTAGTAAGTTTATCTAAAAAAGTCTACAACTGGAAAAAATATGTAGTTTTCTTTTCTTATAAATAAATTAATATATTATAACAAAACAAATGCAATTTGACATTTAATAATGCGTTAGTTAGATGGCTCTACTCGAGTTACTTGGGAACAAAAAAATAATGAAGAAAATTGCTCCATGGGAAGCCGAGAAAATCCATTTTTTTAACGTATATCGATTTTGAACTTTGAGATTACATTTTGTCCAACCTGAGTTTTGATTGGGATTTTTCTATTTTTGGCAATTTTCACTCGTAATATCGATAGTTTTTATGATAATAATATATGTTACGATTATTTTAAAGATATGAAAATTGGAGCGAAGAAAGAGGATAAAAATAAAAAGATGATGGTTCAAAAATGATGATCCTATTGTTTATATCTTTGCCGTAAATGCCGGTCAACTTTAACCGGTTGTATATCAGGAACCATTCATCACAATGAAACGTTTTTTTCTTTTAAAAGAAGCGTCTGCCGCTTTTTTTCCAATACCGTTTTCATGATTTAATTTAATATTTCCCGAGACATTCTATTTGTTTATAAGCCAAAAAATTGTTTATAATTTTAAAATATGCCTGAGGCCGTTTAAATAGTCTAATTTCAATTCTGTAAAGTACATTAGATAGGTGCAGTGTCTTTTTATACAAAAATCATAGTTATTCTTATGTATCATAATTATTGTGGTTATCATAGCGACCGTAAATTTTTAATTAACAATTCAATTGTTGCTAAACTGTTCAATCAATTTCCATCGGCTTCTGGAATAATATTCTATACAAAAAGAGCTTTTATACTACCAAGTTATTTAATTATTGATAAACAATTACTTATCTAAAATTTTGAATGAAAACTAAAGATTTTGTTGGAAAAATCCGCATTTTCCGGGGAAAATTTTCGTCGAAGTAAATCGGGAAAAACACGTCTCTAAACAGAATTTAATTACGGTGAATTTTTATTTGAGTGTTTTTGGTGTAAAGTTAAAATCTTTGGAGTTATAGAGCAAAAACTGAAAAAAAACACGATTTTCGGGCGCCATTTTGTTTATAAAAAAATTAGCACACTCTGCGGACTTTGGATACCTATATTATTAATATATATAATCATAAGATTCGATTCCAGCAATAAAATTGCTGGTAAATAACTTTTCCTTATATTTTGCTAATTAGCCCAGAGTATTATAGGTTGCTGTTACAAGAATAAATAACTGGAAATGGATTCTGATTCAAGCGAGCTGACCGACTGACCGTACGTTCATGAGATTTGACGTCATGAAGGCGATAACGATGAAACTAAGCGCCAATGATGAGTAACACGTTTCACTATTAGATTTCAATATTTTTAGCAATTTTCTTCAAAGTTGAAACGCGCTTTTCTCGATTATTACTGGACACAGAAAGTTGAAAAAAAAATCAACGATTACAGAAAAAAAAAACTCTTTCAAGTGATGGGAGTAAAAAGTTTGGTTATAATAGAATGTTAAACATTATAATCCAATTTTTCAACAGAATTTAAAAAAAAAAAAAAAAAAAGTAAAACCATCATTTTAAAGGCAACATAATTTCGAATAACGTGTCCAAATTTCGAGACATTCTGTCAGTAAATAACAGAGAAAACACTGTCCCTAGGTTTTGGTGCACCGATAAAACAGAATTCAATTTCTAAATATATTCTTCCATATATTTATTTTTCTTAATATGTATGCGAGTTGGTGTGTTATGAATAGGGTCGTATCCAACTTGGTGTCTATGCATTTTGGATTTATTCTAGTTACGGGTGACATTGCAACCCTGACAGAAATGGTGTTCAAAAATCAAACAAATTTATTCTTTGCGTTGACCAACTATGACTATATAAACGATGATGTTACACATTGGTTTTATTTTGTATGGTTTAATAATAAAGTATATCTATCAATTTATGTTCAATTATAAAGTTTTTTTTTGCCTATTTCAAATAAAGATCTATCTATCAATCAAGTAAAGTTTAACTCCTACCATATTTGGGTAATAGCATTGATATATTTACCTATCACACAGCATGTTTCAACACGATATTTATCGATATTAACAACTTTGTGTGCTAAATCAGCCAGTTCCTTTTTCATTTCAAGTACGTACAGAAGATTTGAATAAGTATCCAGGTTGTCCAAACGATATGGATCAATTTCCAATATTCTTTGGAAAATTTCAATAGCATCATTTAAATCTAAAATAAAAACAAGCTGAAAATGCGACTATTATCATAACGAAAACTTTGTTTATTTACGTATTTAAATTCAGAATATGGATAATTGCTATTATGAAAGTTGTTTAGAATTAAAAATTATGTTTTAATGTGCAATTATATCATTCTAATTTAAATGTTGTGAACTATAAAGGTACTTTACTCTTGATTGAAATTCATATTTTTTATATACCTCGTATAAAATTAATAAATATTGATATATGATGGTTGTATCATAAATATTAGACCATGAAGAGCTTTTTAAGAAGAATAACTTTTCTTCGTCAAATTAAAAATAAAAGAGTTATAAACGAAAATGATGTTGGTATCCATAATTTGAGAAAAACCTTCAAATATTTTTTTTCCATTAGAAGGATGTAATTGCATATATCAGAACATAATTTTTTATTCCAAACAACATTCCATAATAACAATTTTCAATATTGTGAAATAAATATACTTTTTACTGATGAAGTGTAGTAAAGTGTTTTGAATTGGAAATGGAACAGTCCATTTATCATTAGGTACTCCCATTAAAGGGCAGGCCGTATACTCATACAAACCTTTTTAAAGTTGTTAATAAATTATTGCTTTCAAAATATACTAAAACTGTATTTATCTTATTTATTTTATAATATAAATAATTATATTATAATAATTAAATTCACTATCAAATGTCATTTCTATTTTTTAATACCTAATTTAAAATTTAGTTTGACATTCACGAAGTGTCAAACTCAAATATAAATAATCTATGCTTTGCTTAACAAATTCAGATTAAAAAAACTAGCCTACTTACTAGCAAAGATTTAAGTTGACGTTTAGTGTGTCGGCAGAAAATAAATGGATTGTGACGTCACATTTTAGACTTTGAGGTCGGTTATCTCGAAGTGGTTAGAGATATCGAAATGCCGTTATCATATTTGGATTCAGAAGACAAAACTACTTTGGAATCCATTGGTAAATCGGCTCCAAGTATTGCAGGAGCGGCAATGCACGAACGAACAGACTTGCGAATTTATAAACGAAAAGTTTTTGTTGATAATAAAGTATTTGATGCAAAGCTCAAAATAGTTCATTAAAAATATATTACATAACAAATATAGTCTATAAATTAAATGTGGTGAAAATCTATTAGATATAGTGACTTTTGTTGGATTTTAATTATTGTGTAGTCATAATTCCCAGCATGTGAAACTTCATTCAAAGTTTTCACTGTAAATTGTTATTCTCTCCCCTGAGGGCCAGACCTAGGCTCTTTCGCATGTTATTCAAGCTCCAAATATAGTTCTGTGATGTCTCTTGAGGTTCTTTTTATGTAAATTGTTATTTGGAGTCTACTAATTAGAATGGAGTTGAAGGGTCAGAGGGAAAAACAATAAATATCAATTTTTCATCATTTTGTGATTTTTGTGCAATCTGTTAGCTTAGAAAGAGTACTATCAACCTGTGAATGGCCAAGGGGAAATAAAGATGATATTCGTCTTAAAACCATGTCACAAGATTGTACGCAAGGGGGAAAAACAATGAACATGTAACTTTGTTTCTCACTTTACCGAAAATGCTTGCAGATAGACATTCATTGTTCTTCCCCCTGACCCTTCAGTTATCTACATCAGTGAACTCTATTTCAGTAATAAACAAAGCAAGTTATATATTTTGGACTAAAAACAAAAGAAATATTGTCCCCTATATCATCATTAGACAGATCTCATTTTAAGAGGTCCTGGGCAGTGAATGACATATACAGACAGTTTGAGCAGTCATCTTCAACAGCTGGAGCAGTCAATTGTTGACTGTTTAAGTTGTCACTTGCAATTGCTCGAGCAGTATATTTTCTGCTGCAGTCAAATCATGGATTCAGACGTGGACACCCTCGTAGAAGAGCTTTTGACTGCTTTTATCGCAATCAACAGCTCAAGTAGTCAGGGTAGGCCTTGCAACCACCTGCAAGCTGTAGATAGCACAGATAGCTGTAGATTAGAATTTCATCATGCTGTTAAAGCATGATGAAAGCTGAAAAATAATGGATAGGGATAGATTAACTTAACTATTATTTGTGGATTTGACGAAAGCTTATTGTGGATCTGATGAAAGCCTATATAGACTATGGCATGTACTGGAAAGTTCATCTATTATCTTTAGACTTGTGAAAGCAATACAACAATTTTACAATGATATTCAATCAAAAACAAAAATTAACACATTCGCAGACACGTTGTCATTGTATACACATATTCTTATGGAGTAAATGACTTCATATGCAGTCATGACCGTGAATGTGCTAACAACCAGTTCGAGGAGAATTTTAGGGTAAATATGGGAGTATATGTGAAGGCAAGGCTGCAATCTATCTCTAATACCTACTCTTAGAAATCTACTTGAATGAGGCACTAAGTTCTGGAGTGGGATTAAAGGACTACACAACCATTGTACATATAACTGACAATATGCTTCACTTTACAGACAATCACAGTAATCATCACACATAACCATGAAGATCTGCAATTCATTATAAGGCAATTAATACACGAAATGAATATTACTGTACTTACTTCTTCTGTTGTGATGGCCTAATGCTATTTGTGATAACACATAAGTATTATTTTGAAAACCTAAGGAAAAGAAGGTATTATACATCTGAAGAGATTCATCATTATTTAGTTGTTCAAGAAAAGTGTGTGCTAAGAAGAAGGACTTTATCCAATGTTCTGGTAATGCTACCGAAAAAATGAAATTTTTATCAGGAATTATCTTTCCTAGCTCAAACCAAGCACTCCACAACATAGGTTCAGCAATAACAGACTTGATGAATACTTCAATAGCAACAGATACTAAATCTAGCTTCTTCAAAATCACTCCATACAGATATAAACAATATCCATCTAATCTGTTTTCGAAACATTCGATCTTTAAAGTGGTATATAAATCAACTAACGTCTCATTTTTATTTGGATCGTGAGAGGAATTTGTATCTATCATATTGTCTTCTATTTTCTTCTTTTCGATGGATAAATATTTGGAATAAAAATAAAGAAACCGCGATTTGGGTTTCATACAGTCTTTAACAAAATGAGAACATCTATCGTATTCTTTCAGATCAAAATATGACTTAGCTAATAAATAGGCATCTACTTCTTCATCTAGATCGTCTGATATGTCCACAGTGTCTTCTTTGGATAGTTGTATGTGTTTTAAAGAGAAATTTATTTCGGATAACCACTTCACCGAATGATATAAGCCCCTTTGTGCACAAGCATGAATTGCTTTTACTAAATCTATCTTCATAGAATTAAAATCTAATCTAATGTCTATCTGTTGAACTTCCATTTTATCAAAAAAATTGTTTTAAAAAAGTTTAAAAGATTCACAAATAACAAACTGCTCAACTCGACCTCTTTTAAATTTCAGATGACAGTTGGCGTCGTTGGCGAAGTCACTGCCAAAACTGTCAAAATCACAGAACAAATATTAACTAACCTTAAGGTCTTTGTGGCCCTAAATCTAACACGCACAGCCACCTAAATCTAACAAACCGTGAAATGAGAAAATTGGCAATGTTGGCGGTAGTCCGATAGTAAACCATTTTTTACTGTGTTATAATTATTTTTTATTTCTAAATATTATGGTTCCGTGTATGCAGGCTCACTCATTACTAGTAAAGGGATACGAGATATAGAATATATGATAGTAGGAACAATTAAAAAACAATAGAGGTGCTCGATCCAATTTTGTTCTGACTATAATTAATTAATAATTAAAAACTGACTTTTATTATAAATTTTAAAAATATAGTTCATCGTTTTCGAATTATATATACAATTTAAAACTGAAAAAAGAACGAAAAATGACGATTATCAAGGCTCAAAACACAAGTAAAAAATATTATTTTTATAATCATCAAGTACCTAAATTCAAGTTCAAACCCTCTTCTATCATGTCTTGAAAATAGTTTTTGCCATATTTTATTCTAAAATGTAGGATAGTTTTTCATTTTTAAGGAGGAAGGTTCCTTATGGCAAAACGGTCGATCGTTGTATTAACAACTAAAATACAATGTTTCAAAATAAAATGACAGAAATAAATCCAAACTACTTATCAAAACTAATAGAATAATGGTTGAACTTGAATTCAGGTATGAACTTCGTAATTTCAAAAATGATATTTTTTACTATATTTCGAGCCTTGAAAAACGTCATCTTTCTTTCTTTTTTTAGTTTTAAATTGTTTATAATTCGAAAACGATCAACTTAAGTAAGAAATTACAAAAAATCTGTTTTATTTCGAATGATCTATAAAATCTAAAATATCTGACCCGCCCCTATTTTTTTTTTAATTTGTAAAAAAGAAAAGTAAATTTTTAATTATTAATTAATTGTAGTCAGAACAAAATTATATTGTTTTTTAAAATTGTTAACAGACTAAATTACATATCTAATAATTTTTATCCATTAAACAGATTGGTGAAGTTCGACATTATACGCTTATATCTTACACTTACTACTATCAAAGATTACTCCATCCAACTACTATGGCCAGAGGCTAGCCTCCAGGGATAGTGAAATTCGCGTTCCGAAATTAAACCTGTTAGAATTTTGTTGTTGGTTGCCGATATACATCTGGTGCCGTTTGACGAAACGGTAGTGTGCTAGAAAAGGCAAGAGAGGTTTGCTTCATCTGTAATAATTTGAGAGAGTGAGAATGAGATGCAAAATACTCGCACGTAGGACGGAGGGCAGAGATCAGGGCCGTACTCATTTTTATGTTTTATTATAAAAATAATGTTACTTAGCAAATTTTCAAAGAGTCACTTAAATTGTATTTAAAGAATTGATGACGAAATAACGTAAATAGTCGATTGATATACTGCCTCACCTGTCTCATAGGACCATCCGCCACTAGTGACTAGTACAGCGTGGCACAGTCGATTCGGCGGGAAGAGTTCGCGCATCTGGTTTGCGCACGGCCGGCGGCCATTTTTTCGGTCCACAGGTCCGCTGCTGACACGATCAATTTGTGATTGTTGTTGTCAGATCATGCTTGTTTCGGGGTTACTTTGATTTTGTGTTGTTCTGTTCGGTGATTTTGTTTTTGTGCTTTGTGTAATAATAATTAAGGATATGGACAAAAAGAAAGGAAGTTCGAATTCAATCTGTGCAGCGATCAACTGTAAAAACACGGTATCAAATTGCAGCTATAGTTTTTTCCGTTTTCCAAAAGACGAATCAAGGTAAGCATTTTTAAATTCACAATGTTTTTGTAAATGTGTATGTACTTAAATGGGTAGGTACTTGAAAATTTGGTGTTAACTATGAAACTTTACCTAATCAACTATTTTCAATGGGAAATAAGCCACAATTTTACCAAGAAAATGATTTTATTAACGTTTAGACGCCCAAGTCAGGTGCCGTTGTCAAAATACAAAATAATTCTTGTATTCAATCATTGAAAATTCAGAACAAAACTTTACCTATATGTATACAGTCGAACCCGCTTATTGGAATAGCCTTTGTGCAAGGCAAGAATATTCTTATAACCGGGATATTCTAATAACCGATCATTGGTGGCTAGTCGAAATAAGTGTTACCGAATATACGTAATAATATTATTTACATACTATGCCAATGTGTAGTTTTACATACTATGCCAATATGTAGTTTTATTACATACTATGCCAATATGTATATCATATATGTACGTACATAATCAGTGTATGTAAATTGTTTTAGGTCTTTTTACGTCAATAATACAGTAGTGTAACTAGTACTTATCTATGTATGTGTTAAATACCAAATTACATTACACGTATGTGAATGAATACATTAGGTAATTAATATGAAATGTATGCAATATGTAGATATGTAAATACATATTTTCTTATTAAAATGCATATATAACAAAATTACTTTTTTTTTCTTGAGAAATTATTGGTAATTATAGCTTTTTCGTTGTTAATCCGTGTGGTCATCCTTAATCCTTAATCCATTGGTTGAATAGAAGTTTTATTGGCGTCAAGAAATGGATTGTTACATTCTTGTTCTTTTCCCTTCTTTTCGAATTTAACAAAGCCATAATTCGCATCTTGTAAACAAGTAGCCTACTCTCTGAGTGAATTCTAAATAAACTGCTTCTAACAATTTTATAACAGGTAACAGTGCCTTTGTGTAGACAAATAAAAATTATTTTATGACCCATGCATTTGTCGGCCATGCTAAAGATCGAATTGGTATTCGTAACAAAGTAATAAATATATTTATTACCCTAATAATATCTAATCCAGCACTACCGGCCGTTGACGACAAACCATAATACCAAACATAATTTAAATTTTTACTAAATTGTAAAAAAAAAAATTCTTTTACCTGCAAAATATGCTAATAAGCAGTATTATCTATTTAGATCCTATTCCAATAAACAGATAAATTTATTAAGGAGTAAATGGAAATGTTTCGGGAACTTGAATTTATATTCCATAAACCGGGATATTCCTATAACAGGGATTCTAATAAGCGGGTTCGACTGTATATAAAATATTGTTGAAAACGTACTTATACATACCTTGTTATTGTAGAGCTTGGAACTCCTATTTTTTGTACAAAAAAAATACAGAAAAAGGAATAAAATACGTAGAATACAGAGAAGCTCTTATTAGATCGCTATTAGGTCTCGATAACAATTTCAAGGATGGTTGTTTCTGTGTCAATTTCAAGCCAATTCATCAACGTAGTGACAATTCAGAACCCCATTATGCTACTGGTACAGTATCTCAACACTTCCAAGAACGAATACCAAGACCAGATAACCATCATAGAAAGTTCTATTACCTACGCTGTAAACAGTGTTCCAGAGACAAGAAGAGGACAGAAACTCATTGGAGATGTAAGGCATGCCAGGACAATCCACAATCCACTTCTTTGCCCTAGACCATGCTTCGAAAGATGGCATATAGAAAAAAATTAATTTGTTTTGTCCAAAAATGACTTTCTCTAATGTTGCAAATACCTAATAAAACAATTTGACGTAAAATTACATTGAACGGTTGCAGCTGTTGTGTCCCATTAGACATAATATCTTTGCCGGGTGGGACGGTGACGGTTCCTACCGTCATAGTTTTTTTTAGTAAAGTCACTTAATTTTAAGCAGTTATGTCATTTTTAAAAATTTGAGTTCAAAATATTCCATAGTATAATATATAATCAAGTGCGTTGGTTTGGTCGAAAAAAACGTTAGCTGGTGTCCGTCAACGTGTTAAAAATACACAATAATTATTATTCGTATGGGCATTTTGGTATTGCAATTTTTCCATTTAACTGTTTTAAATTTAATGAAACAACATATAAACTAATAAATAATTTATTAACAAATTATCCACCATAATATCTTAATTATTTAACGCTGCCAAAAAGACCAAAAAAACATACGATGTATTGAAAACTTGTACTGGTATCAGAGAGCACAATTAAAAATAGATTTTTGAAGTTATACTTCTTTACGGGCGTAATGACGGTGAAATTTTATACGGGAAAACCTAGCGACCGGGCGCATGCGCATTATAACTTTGTTCTGATTGGATGTTCAAATGACATGACAAAAATTATCCAATATGGCAGCTGTGGCACAGCTGTGGGACTGTGTTTGGTTATAATGTATGCTTGTTGCGTTTTAAAATTTGTAGGAAGAGAAACAACAAACAAAAAGTTAGTTAATGGTTATACTGCCTTTTTAAATAGTTTTCATATTATATTTTTGGACTTATTTACATAGAAGAGATGATTGTTGCATGCCAATGTGAAAGCTCATCAAACTGTGCCTAGTATGAGTGCCGCAGATCTCGCTTATTCAAAGCTAAAGAATCTTTCACTGGTAAGTGTTTTATAAATAGTTGATCAAATTTTGTTATGATATTTGAACATAGCCACTTTGCACGACGCAAGTGATTGCGAAATTTATTAGTCGTTATACGGGCTCCGATACCTTCCTTGAACCTACCAAAATACATAAGTAGTATGTAATACTTTTATTTACATAATTTGATTCTTCTTACTCTATGTTTTGTTGTATTTTTTCAATTCTAAATAATTTCAATTCAAAATCAAAATAATTTGATTTACATAAGTTAAAAATGTCAAAAGATTAATCTGTTTAGTTAGACGATCTTCGCACGTAATGACAAGCTGTCTCTATGGCGAAGTTTTAATGCGGGTGAAACCCAATACAACGCAAATACCAGCCGCGTGGTAAGTTGGTTCGAATCCCAATAGAAACTTTTATTTTTTTATTTTTTTTTATACATTTTATGATTGTAAGTATATTTATTATATAATTTTATTTTCAGAAAATACGTATTTAGTTAAAATTTTTTCCGACAATTAATGTTCAGAAATCATTTGTGGCATTTTTAATGTGTTTGTGTGTGTTTTATTTTTTTATTATTTCAATTTTTGGCACTGTTTTAATAAAAATGTTTGAGAAGTAGTAAGTATAAATTAATTTAATATTTAAATAAAATATAAATAAAAAGTATATTAATTTCGTTTATAATCATATAATCATATAATCATATAATCATATAATAGAAGTATAACTTCTTACGTGCGTACAAAGTACACACACATTCTTTTTTAATTAAAATTATATGTTAAAATAAGTTTAAAATAAATAAATTTTATTTGCTACACTTATTTCAAAAATCAAGACCGGTGCTGCAACATCTATTTAAGCAAAGTCGGATCTGACCACTTGGACCGATAAAATGGCGCAAGGTCACAGAATCGGTCTGACAGCTAAACAATGAAATTTATTGAAGTGCACCTTCGGGTTGTTCGGTGACTCTGCCTTCGGGTTGTTCGGTGGTACAGCTGTCCGTGCGTGACGTTTCACAACTTTTTAGATGTAGATGGCTGTCGTTGGAGGCCAAAAATTAAGAAGAACAGTAAGACCAAATGTCAAAATAATCACTATGACGTCGACGTCTGTCAATGGCATGTTTATTTATTTAATATTTCTAGAGATGGGAAAATATTTTTTCTAGCAAAAGAGAACTGTGTTTAAAAATTGATTTTTACAAATATTGTGATGTTTAATTTTAATATCATATCTACTAATTCTGTTTACTAATTGCAAATTTATTTATTTGCTGATGACAAAGGAAATGAGCCTATATTCATTTACTGGTGAGTTCCTTTCTATTTAAATTCCTTACAACTTAATAAATTTGTATGTTTTAGAATATTTTGATGATATATCAATGTCACGTCGACGAGGAACAAAAAACAATGACATTAACTATTCGAAATTGCCAACAACTGATCAAGGATTTACAGATGCCCAGTTTCAAGCCCCTGCTCAACAAATTCCCTGGAGAGCTATTGTCCTAGCTACCCTACTTCTTGTAGTGGGTACCACTCTTCTAGTATTTGGTAGCATGGTAGTATCCGGACACATAGTTGTTGAGTATGCTAGTCGAATGTGGCCTATGATTGTGTTAGGGATTCTAATGTTTATTCCGGGAGCTTACCATGTGAGAATTGCATATTATGCTTACAAGAAAGTACCTGGGTATTCCTTTGATGATATTCCTGAATTTGAGTAACTTTATTGATGAGAGTTAATCACATTTCACAATATTTTAATTAGGTGACAATGTTAGCATATACAGTAGCATGTCGATAATCCGGACCTCAAAAATCCGGACTGTCAATAATCCGGATTTGTATCTAGCAAAAATATCTGATTCTTTTAAAATAAATTAAGAACTTCGCTGCGAAATACGAACCTCTACCGCAGTTCAAAAATATTGTACACATTTTTTTAAAAGCCCAAATAGTGTCTGATGTTTTTACTGTACACATGGTGCTATTATAAATTAATTACAATACAGTGTTTAAACATAAAAAAATGTTTTGATTAATTTCACCTCTAGACACTTTACTGTACAAGAGAAAACATAAAATTTTAAAACATTTGTTGTACTTTAATGTGTATACTGGCCTTTTTTGAGGTAATTTCGATAATCCGGATAATTTGATAATCCGGATGGGGTCCGGTCCCAATTAATCCGGATTATTGATGTTCTACTGTACATTTAGAAAGTCTTAAAATAGCTGGACAGGCAAAAAGGCTTTATTTTTTTAACAGCTAATATTATTTTACTCACTAAAGTCTTAGGCAGCTTTTTGACAAGATGAAAGGATACACTGTTACTTGTGTGTTGCTCTTATATAAACAATATAAATGCAATTATATAGAAATATTACAAGTGATCTGTATTATCTTGTTATGTAGTTTTTATATTGATTACACTGGCCTGCGTTTCAAAATTTTTTTACAAGGTCAAAGAGTTTTACAGGTGATTTTATACAATGTGTCAATTTGAAAAGGTGCTCTCTATGGAAATTAAAAAAAAAATGTAAAACACTTCAAATTTGTTTGTGAGGGGGACATCTTGTAGACCAGTTTTCAATTAAATTACATCAACCCTCTAGCGGGGCAGACACAACCCCCAAAATCTTTAATGGAAAGGGGGATTGAGTGATACTCATTTTAAAGATCATTTAACCATCTTTTAATAACACCACACATTATATTTATTTTCAGTACTTTTGGAAAAATTAAGTGAAAATGTACAGATATTAAGTATTGAGTTCAGAACTCCAAAATTTTTTGGGGTATTGACTCCAAATTGAATTTTTTTTGGAGTATATCTATCCTTGTTAAGTACACCATCTTTTCACAAATTCAATAAGAGGTAAGTAATAAAAGATTGCAGAAACTGCAGACTGCAACCTAAACAATTCAGTCATTGCTCACCAGTTAAGAAACCTTGAATCCAAACCTACATGATGGTGTCTATTTTCTACCAGTGTCTGATGATCATCTTAAAAGTGGGAAACACTGTGGGAACATGTCATAGTTTAACAGGAACACAAACTTTTATATGGGAAGGAGAGTACATTCATTTCTTTCAGTGTGTTTTATGCAGCTTGCATTTCAGTGTGTATTTCAGTATGTATTATAATATTATGTATTGAATAGAGTGCACTCTGTTTCAAATATGTAAACTTATGTTATAGTAAAGAAGAGTTGGTAAAATGTGTAAATGAAAACAGTAATGTGTGCTGAAAATGAAGTGCCTTAAAAAATATAGGAACTTATTTATTTGATAGATTTATTAGATATAACAATGACAAATAGCTGGAATTTTACCTAGCAGCACTAAGTTAAACACATTAATTGTTTATTGTCTTCAAAAATCACTATTACTTTAATCTTTGTGGTTTTTACCATAATATTTAAAAACATTCTTATTTAGTTTATTTGGAATATTTAAATTATTTAAAATTATTTATTTTATCCCTATACTTATTGTCATATACCTACTTATGCCATGAAAAAAAGCACTTGGTATAGTTAATGCAATATTTTCATTCTCAAGAGGTCACATTCTAGATCTAGCATGATTTATAATTTGTAGTTGTAGACAAAAAATGTTTATTACACTTAATAAAACTAGTCAATTCACAATAGGACTTTTCAACAATTCTCATTTGTTTCGAGCGTCTGTCATATGTTGTATAATCCGTGAATAATATTAATATACACGGATTATACTACAATATATGATAGCAGCTCGAAACAAATGAGAATCATTGAAAAGTCCTATAAATGTTGCTTTATACAACTTTTTAACGCTTCTCATTTGTTTCGAGCATCAGTCATATGTCGGATAATCTATGTATAATATTAATATATGACATATGACACAAGCTCGAAACAAATAAGCATTGAAAAGTCCTATTGTACGCATTTTATATGAATATTTTAAATTTAAATAGTTAGAAATAGGTATAATATTTATTTGTTTTATACATTTTTGTACCTGTCACTTATAGCAAGTAGGTATCTAAAAAAAAAACTAAATAATATAAACACCAACTTAAATGCAAGCTATGTATGTATAAAGAACAATAAAAATATTTATATTTGTTCATTTTTATTTTAGATTTATACTTATTGTAGATTCTAATGTAAATGGTATAGTAGAGTATAGAGCAATCATTAAGTGAATATCCCATTTAATTAGTACTAAAATCAATCAGATTTATATGAAACAATCAATATGGAACGGCTATACCTATTAGTATACACATTAGTATATATAATTAGTATTTTCGTTTCTGCACAACCAATCCGGCCCCTCCCACCATCTAGATTCGAACAGTTCCGACCATAACCTCTTGATGGAAGGTGGCAGTGTTGAGAGAACCAAGTTCATCCTTCAAATACTCAGGATTGGCTACAGAAGAATTATCAACAAACAACAAAAATGAAATCATAGATGCACTGAAATTAGTAACCTAACAAAGTTTCAACTACTACATATAAACATATACAACACCACACTGTACCAATATGTCCTCTCTGTATACCCTTTACCTACAACATCAGCTCCAAACAAAATTTCAATTAGTGCTATCTGTCCTACGAAATATTTATGTTACTGAGTTCCTCAACCCAAGGGTCGTCATAAACAGGAGAGACGTCTGCACACATTGTTGGTTGACGTAAGGCATCAAATGGTTTGGTCGAGCTTCACTCGTAAATTCCTCGTACAATACTTGTTTAGTGTTATGTACACTCATTACGTTTATTCGCAGAGTTTGTAAAAATAAACTGTACTCGTACTGTTCAAATTAGCAAGCGTCTGATCCGCAGCTAATATCTGAGCGGCTAATACTGAGGTCAATTTTATTAACCCTTTCAGCTCCGCTGTAATATTTCCAGCCTTAGTTCCTGTGCCGGCAGACATAATTTCGTTTGAATACCTACTTATGTTTACGCTTACGCGTCCACTGCACTGATCTAGAGTCATACTTTAACGCGCGTTCGCGTCACCGGAGCTGAGAGTGTTAATAGCCAATTCAACATCAAAACAGCATGGGTTTACAATGCAATATAGTACAGTTCCATTGTTGTCTACATTTTTTAGAATGTCCTACTTTCAGACATCGAAAACGGCCTTTCTTTTCTAACAGTGTTTATGCTTTCATGCTGCCCTTCACCAAAAATACACCTGCAAACCTCATAATTTATTGACCTAGCAGCTGCAGCAGCTATGGGCTGATCAGTTTCTTGCTTAGGTAATCTTACATTTTTCTTAAGCTATTGGATATATTTTTATTTTCACTCTGTAAATTAAAACCATCTGTTGCTAAATCAATTTTTCGTTAATTTTGAACATGAAGTTTTTTGAAGTCAAAGTTTTCAATCTAATAAAATATAGATAAAATAATATTAAATTAAAAACTTTATTCGGACCATTTTTCTGGTTACACCCAGTGGCGTGCTGGAACTTTTCAAGCGGCCCGGTGATTTTATAGAAAAGCGGCCCCCCATCCTCATTTTACCTTCTATTATCAGGATGTTTTATTCGTTATTTATAAAATCAAAAAAACAAAAATATATATTATTTTTAAATCAAACATAAAACTTTGAATTCAATGATTTTTTAATTTGCTATATTTTTTTATTTAAGAATTAAGCAGTCTCATAAAATAATGTATGACATGTATGACATATTGTATGTAGTAAGGCAGAAACCATAACTTCCTGAATAAATATAATATGAATTTGATGTAATTAAGATAAAAGTAAAATAAAATTTTGAGAATTTTTCAATTATGTATTAAGTTGAATTTTATTAAATCAATTATACAAGAGAGTAGAAATACCAGTACAGTGCAAATACTTTAATTTAACAATATTTAAAATGTTAATACAACGCAATAATCTAAACATTCTTTTGCAATTATTTTATAAAATAATTATTTAACTCTCGATCAATAAATTCCGCATTAAACCAACTTTTTGAGCAAATTCGTCAATTATTTCATCATTTTTAAGCTCATACAAAACTTCCTTTTCTATAGCCATTAGCATAAATGTTTCCAAGTGATCTTGTGTTAAAGTACTTATTAACCGATTGTTTCAACCTTTTCAACGTTGAAAAGCTTCTATCGCAAGAAACTTGTGTCACTGAAAGAGTTAATAAATGCTTATATACTATTTGGATAAGCACACAGATATACATAAGTTGTACTTATGCAAAAAAGCATCACAGCAAGCTATACAATCTTTACATTTTTTAGTACCACATGGAAGTGAAGTTTTCACGATATCAACATTGTCATTTGTTACATCATGTTCATTCACTTAGATTAATAATATCATCCTTCATACTTTCTGCGGAATGGGACGTTTCGATGCCGCCGGTTCATCGCCAGTCCATTTCATCGCAGTCATATCTCGCATTTCCTAGAATTCCTAATTAATACTAAAAATAACTAATAATTGTAACTGTCGAAAATTCGGAAATATATCAGATAGCGATTATTTGACTGGCGATGAATCGGCTGGCATCGGCATCGAACTGGCGGCATCGAAACGGCGGCGATGAAACGTCCTAGACCCTACTTTCTGTAGACTGAACATACTCATCATTAATTCGATCTTCTATAATTGCAGTATTTTGCAAAATCCTACTTTTTAACACACATTTATCAGCAAAATCCACTAGTTCTTCTCTAACTGCAGTTAAGGCGCGTTTATACGTATCCAGTAACTGGCGCCAGTCACACTGACACGACAGCGCTGGCATGGAAATGGCATCATGTAAACACTTTTTTGTGCCAGTCCAGCGCTGTCTGCCAGCGCTGTCTCGAATAGAAAGGTGGTCTATTTTTCATGCCACTGGCATTTCAGTGAGACTGGCCCCAGTTACTGGATACGTGTAAACGTTACTTTAGGGTATCGATAATGGTATCGGTTATGGCAATCGCAGATATGGTCGGATAAAAATTTCTTAATTTTTCAGTAAATGATTTAAATGCCGTTAAAGGTATACCAGCCTTACACCTAAAGGTAGAAAGGCTTAGGACTAAGTAAGTAAGTAAGTAAAGGTATACCATTTTTTATTGTATCAAAATTTCTAGGATGTAGAGTGCTTAAATCATCATAAAACGATTTCTATTGATCAAATCGTTTTTCGATACTTGCAATAATTCGGTCAAAATTGTGCAAGACGTTTTTCCATTTTTTATTCTGCAGAGTACATACATGTTTGAAGGAAATTGAAAAACCATAAATATACTTGTATGTATTAAAATAAATATTATATGTCGCAAAATATTATTTATGTATTATATAGTCTTATTCATTTACTTAACTATATTTTACAATTAAAAAATTAACATTAACAAAATTAACATTCGATTAAAAATTAAAAATATTTTTTTTTGGTTATATCTAAAATTTTTTGTGAAAAAAACCTATTTGACCGGCCTCAAGAGGCCGCGGCCTCTCGGTGATTGCACCGATTCATTTATATAGCCAGCACGCCACTGGTTACACCTCCGTGGCTTCTAAAAATGCAAGCCAAAAGGATGCTGGACCAAAAGAAGATGAGGGAATATTACAATTTGCAATTCATAACTCACCTGTTCAGCGCGGAAAAATTCCAACGAAAAATGGACCCTTATACTCAGATAGGAGTAAAGTAATAGAAATAAAAATTTTAATTTCGTTGCAAAACGAAACCAAAGCCGTCTTATATTTCAGTTCGTTAGATACCTAGTCATTCTCTGAACGAATTGAAAATTAAGACGGCTTTGGTTTCGTTTGCAACGAATGAAAATGTTTATTTATTTTTATTAAGTTTTTTGTTTTTGGAAGTGTGGGATCGTACACATTGCTATAAGACGAACAGGCTTTTTAATGGAATGTAGCCTGTTTATGACTTTTTTGGACGAAGTTCCTGTTCACAGATTTTGTTCTTATAACTGGGGGAATCTTATAACTTAGGGGAATCGCCAGGTGTTGTAGTTTGTCCGGTTTTTGAAAGTTTTAGTTTTTGAGAGCTGTTTAGGAGGCAGTAGATGCTTCATTTGTACTATATAACGGGTAGAATATAGGTTTTTGTAAGTGTGAATGGTTAAATAAAAAAAAATATTTAATCAGGAGTATCAGGACAGACCATTTAAATATTTTCAAATCCAACCCTACTTTCGATTGTTTACGAGAAAATGGGGAGAGCTTCATTGACATGTGTCTCCAGTTTTTTTTCTTCTTCATGTGCCGTGCTCGATTATCGAACGTTGGCTATCAAATTGGCTATAGCAATTTTGTTAACGGCAGCTCGGAAAAGCGATGCAGAGAATCTGTTATACCATTCTCTCAGCAGGTTTTTAAGCCATGACGTTCCTCTTCGACCTGGCCCTCTTCTTCCGTCTACTTTGCCTTGTATTATTAAATGGAGTATATTATATCTCTCTGGGTGTCGCATAACATGGCCAAAATATTCAAGTTTTCGATTTTTAACTGTTCTGACGACTTCCGTGACCTCCCATCCGGTGCAAAACAACTTCGTTACGAACTCTATCCACCCAACTTATTCATAGGATTCTTCGGTATACCCAAATTTCAAAGGCTTCCAATTTCTTGAGAAGAGTATCTGTTAAAGTCCAACCTTCGACACCGTACAAAAGAGTAGAAAGCACATAACATCTCACTAATCTAATTTTAAGATTCAAAGGAATGTTGTTTCCACATAAAAGTTTGTTTATCTTAAATAATGCAGCTCTGGCCTTCTCTATACGTATTCTAATTTCTTTGCTCATGTCCCAGTTCTCATTTAGATTACAACCAAGGTAGGTGATACTGTTAGTTCTCTCTAATTGTTCACCATAAGCTGTTACTACTTCCGGTTGTATTGGCGTCTTACTGACAATCATCACCTTGGTCTTTGCGGTGTTTAGCTTCAGTCCATATTCATCACACGTTGTGGTAATCCTATTAATCAGATGTTGAAGTTCCTCATAATTGCTTGCATTTAACACCATATCATCCGCATGTCTCAAATTATTAATATTGACGCCATTCATTTTGATACCACATTGAGCATTATCCACTGCTTTATTGAAAACAAACTCAGAATAGATGTTAAATATTAGTGGGGACAAAATGCAGCCCTGCCTTACTCCTCTTCGTATTTGAAGTTCTTCAGACGTGTCCCGGCCAATCCTGATGTTTGCACGTTGATGTCAGTAAAGATTTTTGATAATGCGTAGGTCTTTATCATCAATACCTTCTTTCTGAAGAATAGCAATCATTTCAGTATGTTTCACCCGATCAAAGGCCTTCTCAAAGTCAATGAAACACATATAGACCGTATGTCTGACATCTCTGCATCTCTGTACCATAACCTGAATACTAAACAGTGCTTCTCTGGTCCCAAGGTTATTGCGGAATCCAAACTGTGTATCACCAAGGTGTTCTTCTATTTTTTGGTACATCCTAGAGTGCAAAATTCGTAGAAATATCTTTAAAACATGACTCATCAAGCTAATAGTTCGGTAGTCACTACATCTTTTCGCGTTTGCTTTTTTAGGTATCGTCAATCCCAGGTATTACCCAATTTAGGTATCGTTAATACCAGTTTTACCAATATGAAATACATAATTTAAAATAGAAGAACAAAACCTATTCAGTGGTTATACGAGGAGCAAAGGTGAATTGAGCTCAATTGGTAGAAACTTGAAATAAAAAAAAAATTTAACAGAAAGTTAACCAGTGAACAGAATTTACAGTTACAGATGAATATTACAACAAAATTATTATTCAAAGGTAACAAAAATGTAACATTTATAACGTTACAACATACATACTAGGTGATTCTAAGGTCGCAGATTTAATAAAAATCTGTTATACGTTTGAGAAAACATTACCTACATTGGCCATAATGATGACCGTCCTTCCCCTAACTATGTTTCTAACTTTGTGTCTCTATCCAAGTTTATATCTGTACGTACGTTAATAATGTAGTTATGGACACGATCACTATAGTTATTGGAAAGTTAGCTAAATTTAATTATCGTTGTTCGTGGAGAACTCAGATTAGAAAATCTAATTTTCAAAATATGCATTAACTCCATAGGAAATTATAGATATCTGCTGATTCAAACGTGAAATTTGAAATTGCACCTAATTTGCGATCCCTTTATTGGATAAATACGGTTATGGATACGCCTTTGACTCTAAATGGAATTAGAGAATTGGATGATGATAACGTTTAAAGCGAAATTTGCTGAATTATTAGACCCGCGACCCGACTCATGGCTGATGTTCATAAATTTACGTCAGTTTATGATCGAGTTTCTGTTTTTATACCTGCTCTTAAATGTTATTTTACGAAGTAGACGAAAACATTCTTTTAAATGTAATGGAACTAAAGTTTTTTATTTACAGTGGAACCTCGATAACTCGGATTAATTAGGACCGCGGTCGATCCGAGTTATCGAAAATCCGGGTTAGCCGGAGAATATGGTAAAAATTAATAAAATACGGTATACTTACAGATAAACTCCGTTATAATTGAAATAACATGAAATATATTATATATGCACAATACCTACACATCTAAATTACTAAAAACACACAAACACAAACCTAAGCAAACGGAAGCGAACAATACAAGACTGTACTACACACAATAGAAAAGTGAAAACTAAGACCATTGTTTAAACAATAATTTTTTAAATAGTCTTTTATTCTTTTTTAAACAATGCTAAGACAGTTTAAAATAAATACATAAAGAAATACTACAACAGGTGCCTCTTGTTAACGATAATCCGAGAATGAACGTCGCTCTGCAGCCGGCGCGCGGCGCTGTGTGCCATGAGTCATTTTTACTATCGTATAAATCAAATTACACAAATACACATTATCTCTTAAATATTATATTACATACATTTTTATTGTTGAAATGTTGAAATCTGTCCGGGTTAGCCGGACTTCCGGGTTATCGGGGCCGACTTATCGGGGTTCCACTGTACTTCTTAAATCGATTTTTTTCTTACACATCTGTTTCTAATATGCAAATGGTTTATTTAACTCGAACAATATTATGTCTGTATTTTAAAATAAACTGCTCGTCACAAGTTAGGGATATAGAAAATTCTGCTGATTTTCATAGTTGGTTTTTTCGCGAACAGCCGGATTCCGCTATTTTTTTTCATTTTAGACTTTTCTTTAGTATTTACACAGTTGTGCAAAGGTTTACTCAAACTTATTTTTTGTACTTATACCGGGTGGAAGAAAAAATATGTTTTTCTTGTGTTAAGTTTGAGACACCCTGTAGGGAGAACGAGGTACAAATGTGAGTATACATCAGAATAATATTGTAGTCTTGTTTTGTGAACATGCTGTTGTTTGAATGTCCCTGATATCTTTAGAAACAAAAAAAAATAGACGGTTTTGTAATTTAACATTTGTTTTAACTGAAACAAAAGTTTGAGACACCTTGTAGGGAGAAAAAGGCACAAAGGTTAGTATACCTCGATATTATCTTATAGTCTCATATTTTTTGAATGTTTTATTTTTTTAATTTCTCTGATATCTTTAATAACAAAGAAACTAGACGGAATTAATATGTTTTTCTATGTTTCACTTGTGTGATGTGACGCATGTCGTCAGTTAAACACACATTAAAGAGTAATATTGTCTAGATTCTTTGTTATTAAAGATATCAGAGAAATTAAAAAAAATAAATATTCACAAAATATGAGACTACAACGAAATATAGAGGTATACTCACCTTTGTGCCTTTTTCTCCCTACAAGGTGTCTCAAACTTTTGTTTCGGTTAAAACACATGTTAAATTACAAAACCGTCTATTTTTTTATTTCTAAAGATATCAGGGACATTTAAAAAACAAAATGTTCACAAAACATAAGACTACAATACGATTTCGATATATACTTTCATTTGTACCTCCTCCACCCTACAGGGCGTCTCAAACTTAACATAAGAAAAACATTTCTTTTCTTCCACCCGGTATAAGTACGAAAAATAGTTTGAGTAAACCTTTGCATAACTGCGTAAATACTAAAGAAAAGTCTAAAATAATAAAAAAAAAAATAGTGGAATCCGTTAATCTGTTCACGAAAAAATCTACTATAAAAATTCAGCAGAATTTTCTATATCCCTAACTTTTGACGAGCAGTTTACATTAGCTAGATAAAAATCATATTATTAATTTAGTATCTACACTCAAACAAACTCATATGGAATCACTATGTATTTGAAACCTGGAGCCTTTGGAAGATATAGGGGAGATTTGGGTATGATGGTCCCCTTTTCGTAATTGTTAAATAACAAGAAAACCATTCAACTTAAAAGGGCCTTGAAAGGTCAGTAGGTGGATAAATTTATGTTCTTTTTTGTAATTAAAACATTATTTGGTTGTATGAAACAAATTCTAATATATCGCTTTTATAAAAAAAATTGGAAGTGGGCCATCATATCTTTGTACATGGATATGATGGCCCCCCTTACAATGGATATTATGATGTATGGGACATTAAGGTTAATAATTGGTTAGAAGCTTTTTATTTATAGTACCTATATTATCAGTAGTAATTGCACAAGAGCTCTAAAATTCTATATTAATTTTAGAGATCGAGTGCAATTTGTTGCGATTATTTCATGAATAAAACTGTTAAAAACCAAAATTTTATTGTAATTTATTTATGTAAGTACAAATTAGTACAATATTAAACACACAGTTGTTATAAATATTTTACGGTTAAAACTAATCACTTTTATAATTTTTAAAACATTAATTGTCATTAATGTCACTGAATGTATTTTTTCGTAGCAACGAAGGGCATCTGACGTAATATACTTGACGACGGGCAATTATCAGTAGTAATTGCACAAGAGCTCTGAAATTATTGAATTTTTCCCGAGTGACACTTTGACAGTTTTAATTTCACGAGCCGAAGGCGAGTGAAATTATGTCAAAGTGTCACGAGAGCAAAAATTCTATATTAATTTCAGAGGTCGGGTGCAATTTGTTGCGATTATTTCATGAATAAAACTGTTCAAAACCAAAATTTTATTGTAATTTATTTATGTAAGTACCATTAAACACACAGTTTTTATAAATATTTGACGATTGAAAGTCATCACTTTTATAATTTTTAAAACATTAATTGTCATTAATGTCACTGAATGTATTTTTTCGAAGCAACGAAGGGCATCTGACGTAATATACTTAACGACGGGAGGTTATCAAAAATTATCGATTTAATTCAGATTTCTGTAGCTTTCTATTGGTCAGAATCTCCTATGAATGAAATAATCAGTAGTAATTGCACAAGAGCTCTAAAATTATCGAATTTTTCCCGATGACACTTTCGACACTACCCTTCGGGTCGTGAAATTATGTCAAAGTGTCACGAGGGCAAAAATTCGATAATAATTTTCGAGATCGAGTGCAATTTGTTGTGATTATTTCATGAAAAAAACTGTTGAAACCAAAATTTTATTGTAATTTATTTATGTAAGTACAAATTAGTACAATTAAACACACAGTTGTTATAAATATTTGACGGTTGAAAGTCATCACTTTTATAATTTTTAAAACATTAATTGTCATTAATGTCACTGAATGTATTTTTTCGTAGCAACGAAGGGCATCTGACGTAATATACTTGACGACGGGATATTATCAAAAATTATCGGGTATAATATCACAAGAGAGTGAGAATAAATTAAAAATAATGCGACAGTTTTTCGAAAATTTGTTGTCTGGCAATAGACACGAGAGCCCGCAGGGCTCGAGTGGCTATTGCCCAATGACAACAAATTTGAGTAAAAATGAAGCATTATTTTCTTATTTATTTTTACTGTCTTTCGTAAGATTATTTTTTAATACGTATATTATGGATATTTTCTTAAATGTGACTGTTGTCAAAACTAGAAAACTGGTTGCCATTAAACAGAAACAATCTACTTAAAAAAATTATATCGGTAATTTTCTACAGTAAATAATTCTCAGTATAATTTTAAGCTGATTGGACAGAATTAAACACGTGATCAAATATCTTACTGTACGATTGGAAGTTAAAATCATTAAAAAATAATCAGCTTAATTTTTATTTCTGTAGCTTTCTATTGGTCAGAATCTCCTATGAATGAAATAATCACTATAACAATACCTTTGATATGTGTTTTCACCTATAATAAAGTCAAATAACGTTAATAATTTGTATAAACAAAGTAGAATATTTTAATAGAAGACAACTTAATTTTTGCAGATGTCACACATGTAAGTTTTAGCCCTCCTATTAACACCGGCGCATTCCGTGTGCGCCCACATATTGCATAATTGACCCCTTATCCAAAAATCAGATTTTCTTGACTGTAAATATAGGCCGTTACAAAAGATACAAGCCGCATCCTCGTCATCATGTTGCAGAAATGGCTTGATATCCTCAGGTGCCTCGTCAAGTTTGAGGTCCTTTCTTGCTTTTTTGGCGGCTTTCCTTTGTTCGATTTCTTTCTTTTCCCTTTGAGTTTTTCTGGCCTCTTCCAAATTGGGTGTTGTGTTGATAGCTCCATGAGCAGACTTGTTGGTCCTTTTTCTCTTTTGTGATTGAGTAACCACTGGTATAGGTCTTCTATCAATTCCATAGTCGTACTTATTTTTTTTTCGAGTTGCTTATGGATCGCTGTAGAAGTTGAGGCTTGTTCTTGTACAGGACGTTCTGCAAACACATTTTCTTCGTTTAATGTAACGCCTGAATTTTCTGGATCATAGTTGTTATTATTCACCATCTCAGCTGCTGTCCCATCTGAAATATCGGTTGTTTTTGATGGAGTAAACATCCACTCAGGAAATATGTTTGCATTAAAGGGATGTATTCCTGTTTTTTGAAAGCCACTCGTTGCATTGCCTACTGTTGCAGCTTTGGCATATACCTGGCTAAATATTTCTCCAATTTGAAAGTGGTTTACTGTACGGCCGGGATTTTGTAACATCCATGTTCTTATGGATTGGTTATAAAAGGTCGTTAGAGGGCCAAAAACACTCACGTCAAGGGGTTGAACTCTGTGGGTACAGTGGGGCGGGAAGCAAAATAGTAGGATACCCAAACGCCGTTACCATATCGACAATACGAGATTTCATGAGGGGACCATCAAGTCGAGGGGACCATCATACCCGAAATTCCCCTAGGTTTAAATATTTTAGTTGAAACGATAAGAAGAAATGTTGCTATGCGCAAGGACTATCTATATAGCAGGAGGAAGTTACAGGAGTAAATTGGTGTCTTCAACACCAAAACTGGGATATTGGAAATTGGAAAAGTGTGCTAGTTTCAAACGAAAGTAGGATATAAAAAATCAGATGATTAACGAATTCGTGTAAGAGAGCGAGGAAGACATACTATGGGCTAATTAGCAAAATACAAGGAATAGCTATTTGTATAACAAGGGAGGAAAGTGCTAATTTTCCTCCCGAGAATGAAGTTTACTGCCCGACGCGTAGCGGAGGGCAGTAATCATTCAAGGGAGGAAAAGGCACTTTACTCCCATGTTATACATATGGTTTTTCCACCTTCCTCAAATAACAAGTCATTTTTTCATTTTTACTTAATTTATTTATGTAACTAACCAACAAAATTTATTAGAACTAAAATTAACAAGTAGGTACAATATAACTGTCAACTGTCAAATATAAGTCAAATTATTAATGTAAACATTGTTAAATCAGAATAACAATTTACTGTTTTTTACCATTCTGCAAAATACAGAGTGTTTTTAGATAAACGTTAAAATGTATAGATACTTACGTAATAGAAAATAGATATTGTACAGGGCGTCAACAAGTTATATTTCATGAATGAAATACCATGACGTCACTTTTACTTTTCCTCCCTAGGGAGGAAAAATATTTTCCTCCCTAGGGAGGAAAAGTACAACTTTGCTCCCTACAATCAGGTCCGGAAAGGTATACTTTCGGTAGAGGTAGGTGGAAAAAGTTATTTACCAGCAGTTTTGTTGCTGGAATCGAATCTTATGATTGTATATATTAATAATATAGGTATGCAAAGTCCACAGATAGTGTGCTACTTTTTTTATAAACAAAATGTCTCCCGAAAATCGTGTTTTTTTTTTCAATTTTTGCTCTATAACTCCAAAGATTTTAACTTTACACCAAAAACACCCAAATAAAAATTCACTGCAATTAAATTCTGCATAGAGACGTGTTTTTCCCGATTTACTTTGACGAAAATTTTCCCTGGAAAATGCGGGTATTTCCAACAAAATCTTTAATTTTCAACTAAAATTTTAGGTAAGTAATTGTTTATCAATAATTAAATAACTTGGTAATCTAAAAGCTCTTTCCGTACAGATTATAACACCAGAAGCCAATGAAAATCGAATGAACAGTTTAGCAACAATTGAATTGTTAATTAAAAATTTACGATCGCTATTATAACCACAATAATTATGATACATAAGAATAACTATGATTGTTGGATAAAAAGACACTGTATCTATCTAATGTACTTTACATAATTGAAATTGGACTATTTAAGCGACCTCAGGAATATTTTAAAATTATAAACAATTTCTTGGCTTATAAACAAATAGAATATAAAAATAAAAATGTATACCATTTTTATTCATTCAGTTGCGGTGCGAAACCAAAACTGTCTTAATTTTTACTCAGATCAGATAGTGCAGCCAGCACTCTTATCGACGATTTCACCTCTTGTTAGAGGTTCATCAGAGACTGCATAGGCTGCTTTTCTCTGGCCCAGGTAAAAATTTTCGACATATCCATCTCCCACCGCAACTGACGAGATGGTAGTAGGTGCCTAGCGGCATCTGCTAAATAAAAGACTAAGTTTTTCAACCTAATAAAAATATTTGTAAATTAAACATTTTTAAAAGATTTTTAATTGAAAAACTTTATTGGCCCATTTCCTGGTGACAACCTCCAAGGCTTCTACAATATGCAAGCCAAATGGATGCTGCAGTGAAGACTAAAGGGAAGGAATTCTACACTATGCAATTCACAACCCCCGTCTGCAGCGTGGTAAAGTTCCAACGGAAAATGACCTAGTTACTCTATAGGAGTAATACTAATATAAAAATAAAAATGTATACCATTTTTATTCATTCAGTTGCGGTGCGAAACCAAAACTGTCTTAATTTTTACTCAGATCAGATAGTGCAGCCAGCACTCTTATCGACGTAGAAATAGAATATCTCGCAAAATATTAAATTAAATTAAATCATGAAAACGGCATAGGAACAAAAGTGACAGGGAGCTTCTTTTAAAAGAAAAAACGTTTAATTGTGATGAGTGGTTCCTGAGATAAAACCGGTCAAAGTTGACCGGCATTTACGGCAAAGATATAAACAACAGAATCACAATTTTCAAACCGTCACCTTTTTATTTTTGTTCTCTTTCTCCACACCAATTTTCATATCTTTAAAATACTCAAAACATATATTATTATAATAAAAACTATCGATATTACGAGTGAAAATTTCCAAAAATAGCAAAATTCCTATCAAAAATTAGGTTGGAGAAAATGTCATCTCAAAGTTCAAAATCGGTATACGTTAAAAAAATGCATTTTCTCGGCATCCCATGGAGCAATTTTCTTCATTCTTTTTTTGTTCCCAAGTAACTCGAGTGGAGCCATCTAACTAACGCATTCTTAAATGTCAAATTTGTTTTTGTTCTGTTATAATAAATTAATTTATTTATTATAACAAACATTTTTAATTTGTTTAAATAAAGATTCTTTAAATAATTATACAACTTTCAAATGAGAATATTTGTGTTTTTTACGTTAAAAGGTACACTTGTAGTAAGTTTATCTAAAAAAGTCTACAACTGGAAAAAATATGTACCTAGTTTTTTTTTCTTGTAAATAAATTAATCTACTATAGCAAAACAAAAGCAAGTTTGACATTTAATAATGCAGATGGCTCTACTCGAGTTACTTGGGAACAAAACAAGAATGCAGGAAATTGCTCCATGGGAAGCAGAGAAAATGCATTTTTTTTAACGTATACCGATTTTGAACTTTGAGATTACATTTTTTCCAACCTAATTTTTGATTGGAATTTTGCTATTTTTGGCAATTTTCACTCGTAATATCGATAGTTTTTATTATAAAAATATATGTTATGGGTATTTTAAAATGAAAATTGGTGTGGAGAAAGAGGACAAAAATGAAAAGGTGATGGTTCAAAAATTATGATCCTATTGTTTATATCTTTACCGTAAATGCCGGTTCATTTTGACCGGTTGTATCTCTGGAACCACTCATCACAATTCAATGTTTTTTCTTTTAGAAGAAGGGCTTTGCCGTTTTTTTTCCAATACCGTTTTCAGGATTTAATTTATTTTAATATTTTCCGAGATATTCTATTTGTTTATAAGCCAAAAATTGTTTAAAATTTTAAAATATTCCTAAGGTCGCTTAAATAGTCCAATTTCAATTCTGTAAAGTACATTAGATAGGTACAGTGTCTTTTTATACAACAATCATAGTTACTCTTATGTATCATAATTATTGTGGTTATAATTAATAGTGATCGTAAATTTTTAATTAACAATTTAATTGTTGCTAAACTGTTTATTCGATTTCCATCGGCATCTGGTACCTATTACAATCTATACGGAAAGTGCTTTTAGATTACCAAGTGGATTAGTTATTGATAGACAATTACTTATCTAAAATTTTAGTTGAAAATTAAATATTTTGTTGGAAAAACCCGCATTTTCCGGGGATATTTTTCGTCGAAGTTAATCGGAAAAAACACGTCTCTATGCAGAATTTAATTACGGTGAATTTTGATTTGGGTATTTTTGGTGTAAAGTTAAAACCTTTGGAGTTATAGAGCAAAAATTGAAAAAAAAACACGATTTTCGGGCGTCATTTTGTTTATAAAAACGCTGGACGGAAGGGCCGCCCGAGAACTTTATCGTACCGATCTATTATCGTTATCGTACTAGATACTGGCATTCTATAAAAATAACAAAGTTACTCGTTATTTTGATATTTTAGAAACACCTTGTATACTTGAAAATATTTTATGGTTCTACGCATCATTAATTCCCGCATTTGAGAAAATGTTCGGGGACACACTATAGATTATTGCATAAATCAATAGAATATTAGTCATAATTTCATTTCGAATTAGTCCATTTTTCTGAGAAATTAATAGTTTACAATATTTGCATTTTACTGTATGAATTGTAATGAAATTTTGGGAGTAGCCCAAAGCCCAATCTCCTAATTCAAAGTATATCCTATATTCTATGGCACTTTTATCATGGGGGCGGTTCTCACCACTTCTCGGGGATAGAACATTTTTATTTTCGAATTGCATGGAGCAAAAGGAAGAATTTTAAGAAAATTTAAAAATGCGCTCTATAATTTGATATTATTTTTTTCAGCCGTCCAACTTTTTGAAAGTAGAAATAACACTATATTGCAAAAGAAAAACAATGCATTTAAATTCTGGTGAATGAGGGGTTAAATGTATGTACTTCTCATTTTTCCTTAAAGTACATTAGTCATATATTTTTTTTGCACCATATCTCGCTTTGTTTGAATGTAACCGACATTTAACAATGCTCGTTTTAAAGGCCTTTTCAAACACTACAAAAGCATGAGCACTTTGAGCATGCACCAAAAAACAAACTATTTTTACCTACCATATCTCTTTTTGTATTATAAATAGAAAATTTACGAAGGAACGAATCTCTTTGTTATTTATAATTAAAAAAAATTTTTATATAGTGTTTTTAGTTTGATGCATAGTTTTTAAGGTATTCACAAAAAACCGTCCGAAAACGTGTCATTTTTAAATGAAAATGGCCAATTTTCAACTACGCATAACTCAAAAAGTATTGAGTTCTCAAAAAAAAGTATAGATCAGTTTTTGCTTAAAAATAGGTTCTCTAGCCACTTCCATGCTTATTTTGACCAATAAATTTTCCACCCCCTTGAAGGGGTGGGAATTGCCCCAAGATAAAAGCGCCATAGTATATAGGGTAGATTTTGTTTCTTGAGCTATTCCCTACTTACTGTGAAAATATTAAGTACATCGATGTAGTAGGATGGAATTCGGAGCCAAATACCCTCATTGACTGCCCTATAATAATGCTCTGCTATGATCGCGTGAGAGGGGACACACACAAGATTCTAGCAAAATTTCAATTTTCTGTAACTTTTCGAGTTTTTGAGTTACAGCAACGAGTTTTATGTCATTGGAAAGATAATTTCTTTCAAAATATGTAACAATATACAGGGCGTATGTAAAAAATTAAGATTTTTTTTCATTTCCGGTTAAACCGGAAGCCATATTGTGGGTAAAATTTATTGTTCTAATAGATAGCAAAGTACTATATATGTCTGCCAAATTTCAAATTTTAGTTTCTATTACAGAGGTAGTTACGGGCACTCGAATATTTTTTTATAAAAAATTCATAACTCCCCTCTTATGAGGAGTTAAGAAATCTGACTAATGTTATTCAATTTACCGATAGGATATCAAAAATATATCAAAAAATAAACAAATTCCTTGGAGTCATTTTTGAGAAAATTTAGTTCAAATTTTTGTCAAATTTTGACCCCTTAAATATAGGCAACCCATAACTTTTTCTGAAAAACAATAATATTTTTGTTATAGCCCCATCTTTAGGCTATATAAATGTTTTTTCAAATTAAATTTATCTTAAACAGGTTTTTAGATTGGTAGGGAAATGTATCGGGTGGGCGGTCGGCCATGCTGGCCGCCATTTTGGATTTGGAAATGTCAAATTCCGTATTTCTATTCACCTATCGATGAGCTAACTTTAAGTTAAATTTCATTCGTTTCGGTCAAAATTTGCAAAAATGGGCCCCAAATAACCCCCCTATTTCGGCCCCCCTTTGAGAGGATTTTTTCAAAAGCTTAGTTTTTCGACAAAATTCTCTTAAACTTACTCATACCGAATTTCATCGAAATCGGTCCAGTAGTTTTTGCTGGGCGGTGGCGACATACGTACGTACGTACATACTTCCGACATGTTTTTTTTATTTGCTTTTTAGACTCAGGGGGACTCAAAACGTCGAAAAAATTTGTTCATAAATATAAAACAGAAAGGGTCATGTTCTGGGAGGAATTATCATCGGTAAAAAGAATCTTTAATTTTCATCCAACCAACTTGAATAGCTCGCAGATATATTATGTTGATTTGGTTCTACAACCTGTAGTTAGGCTCCCGAGAGATGCGATGGAAGAAAATTAAATTTAGCATTAATTCGCTTAAAATAATAAAAAATATCAGATGTTTCCATATAAGTTTGGTTGAGTGTATATTATTGTACCTTAAAAAAGTAGCCTATATATATTTTTAGCCCTATAGGTGACCCTGGGCCCGAGAAATGCCCTTCTAAATGGTAAAAAATAGCCCTTTTTATCCTATATTTAAAGAGCTGTAACTCATCTGAGCCAATTGACCTATTTTAGCGCACAAGGTCTCATTTTTTGTGCTATAGGGTCAACTTTGTGATGAAATAATTTGCAAAAACGAAAAAATACGTTGTATTTTATAGGTTAAGAAGAAGCAAAAGAAAATTTTATGGTTTTCAACTAGTTGTCAAAATTTAACTAAACGAGGAAAACAAATGCAGAAACCGGTAAATGAAAGGGTTTATAAATAGCTTTTATTCGACCATTGGCACATTAAAATTCATCTGGTATAATTGAAGATAAATCTTTTTAAAAATAATCTATAAAAAAAACGTGCGAGAAAACTCGTCTCATCTCCAAAACGATCCACTCAGAAGTGGTGCTTTTCTCTTCAGAAAGTTATCAGTTCGTTAACCTTTAATAAAGTTAATCCTTAAAAAAGGCCCCAAGATTTATGGGAGAAAGTCGTATATATAAATATATGTCTAATCAGGCGTCTTCAAAGTTATCTCCCGTGGTTTAGGATACAATTTTATTCCTATAGTCCTTATAGTCCTATAGTCCTTATATTCCCGGGACGGAAAATCATACTACGAGGATAGATTGATATAAACCTAGCCTTTGGTAGATGGTGTTACTTGATACCGAATTGCTCTCGGTTTTCACATTTGCTATTCATGACATGACTTCTGTTAACTTTTAAGCCAAAAAACTATTAGGTCAAAACGGCAAACAGGTGTATGTTTTCAAAAAACTTTTGATAGTGTGTAAAAAATATATTTTATATCAGCTAAGTACTTTCAACACATAACGTGCCATCATCAGAGCTTCGTCCTCTTAAAATACCTTCATAGAAGAGCAATTGCTTAACAACACAAGCAATTGCTCTTCTATGCAGGTATTTTAAGAGGACGAAGCTCTGATGATGGCACGTTATGTGTTGAAAGTACTTACCTGATATAAAATATATTTTTTACACACTATCAAAAGTTTTTTGAAAACATACACCTGTTTGCCGTTTTGACCTATTTAGAAGTGTGTACAAGTCTTGCAGTCTTTTCCAATTAATTTAAAAAACTATTAGTCTAGTTTTTACAGCCGCCAGTAGCAAACAACTTTTATGTTTTCCGAAAAATGGAAAAAAATCGATTGTTCGGTGATTAAGACAAGTTTCTCCAAAAAAGGGTAAAACGAATGTGCAAATCCAAGCCGACCTGGACAAATGGTGAGGCTGTACCTTCGTTAGCAACAGTAAAATTTTGGAAAGCTGAATTTGTTCGTGGTCGTATGCGTGTTTTTGATGATGACAAAGGCTTAACATTTCAAAAACACGTAGAAGCCACACTTGGAAAAGCCAATATGACCAAAGCATCACTAAGAGGACTCGCAGGTAGAGAAAGTAAATTAAGAACTAAAACGAAGATAAGATTAATAAATAGCATAATAATACCAATCTTGACATATGCATCTCTCGCGTGGGGACACGTATGCAAAACAACAAAAAAGAAGATCCAAGCGGCACACAACAGCAGCCTAAGGGAAGCAGCGAACGTCCCAAGATACGTGGCGGAAAGACACCTATTCAGAGAACTCCAACAAATCAGAGTGACATAATGACCGAAAGAGCCAGGACAGAATTCCCAGAACTAGAATATCATCCAAGTCCCATACTGCGAGAGATAATGCGATACGACGCCTTCCACCGATCGAAGCACAAACGTCCAAAACAACAAATAGTGGATTAAAGAAAATAATCATCAGAGATAGAGATAAAAAAGAAATAAATAAAATGACAGTGGACAAAAAGTGGACAATACGTGGCTCCATCAACAACGACAAAGCAATTAGTTGGGCCTCATACTCGCTAATTTTTACTAATTAAGATTTTATTTTCAGGACATCCTACAAAAAAAACCCAAAATTATAATTAATAGCACCGGCGCAAGCCAACAAAAATTTTTTTAACAAAACAAAAACACAAAAACCCGGACAAGTAGGGCCCAACCCTTGAGCACCAGGTCCAGTGGCGTAACAAACTCCGTCGGGGCCCTCCCCCGCAGAATTTGAAATGGGGCCACTTTTAACCCGGGAGCAGTCGCGCCGTTAGAAAAAATCCAAAAAATCCAATTAACGAAAAATTTTGCAACATAACTTTCCACTCGTAAGTGCCTCGAAGAAGATTGTAGTAAAGCGTAGGATTTTTTTTTTAATTTTTTTAATTTCATTTTCATTTTTTTTTGTGGAATTTATGGCTTTGGTGGGAACTAAAAAGCATTTTTTAAATTAGTCTATCTACCCAATACTCAATATCTACAAATAAAAATAAAACTTTACCTGGAACTACAACGACCGTACCTAATTAATCTGCTCGACGTCTAACTCTATTTCTGGGTTTTCATTTTCATTTTGAGTAGGATTAGTAAAGATTGTTTCCTGACCAAGACCAACTACATCTATTGATGTTTCACCAACTTCACTAGGCTGCTGTTTTAATTCACCAGTGGTCACAAAAAATGATGAAATTTTTGTTTTTTCTCGGACTTTTGAGCACGTAACTTTCGTTTTTCTGCACCACTTTTATATTCCCTCTTAGAACTCATTCTGTCTCCTTCAGATATATTACAATGACAGCGTTATTAAAAGTAGTGGACTCAACGGAGTTTTTGCCCACCGAAAATATCCATCAAGATAAAACTTTTTATAATTTCATTAAGAAACGTACTATAATTAATAAACAGCAGTTTCAAAAAGTTCTACTCCAAAAGTGGATGCTTAATTTTTTATTAAACAAATTAACTGCGAAATTAGTTTTTTAATATACACGAAAATATATATTTTAGAAAAAACTGACTCGACCAGTGAAAATTCAGAAAATATTACATAACAAAAAAATTAAAGGTTTTTCTAAAATTACATCTACATCTACAGCTTCTTTATTTTTTTATTTTAACGCTCGAGTCACCCTTCCCACAAACATTGGCAGTGGCGCACTGTATGGCAGCGTTCGTCGTAGCGAGCAGTTGAGTTAATTTAACATTACTTTTTAAAATTAGAAAATCTACGGTTTCGTTTTGATTTAAATCTGTCTCCGGCCGAATCGAGTCGACATTCATTTCATTACTTTTTAACTAATTAATCAAATTAAATTTTACAAATTGGCAATGGAAGAAGAACGTTAACGATATCTTATAATTATATCACAAAGAAAAAAATATGTGCATAAGTACAGTGTGGGTGTAAAATGTGGTACTTATACAATTTTACCTATATAAATCTGAAACTTACACAAATTATTTTTAAACATCGTACTAAACCATGTTTTATTAAAAAAATATATCAAAACTTTTATTCAAATAATACAACGTCTCAAAAAATGTAATTTTTGAAAACTTCGTAGTTTTACAGAATAACTACCACTTTTAACTGGATATTACTTAAATGTAAACGCCTATATTACAATTGTATTGGTGTTTTTTTAAAGCCTAAGGTGTAATCTTTAAAATGTAATTATTCTACTTTGAAAATGAAATAAACAACTTCTTTTGTTGTTTTCTGTACAACTTACCTACAATACATTTAATAACCAGCTTTAAAAATAGTAAATGTTAAAACAATTCTTTCTTGATTTCTTATACAGTGTGTTTGCGTAGCTTGGAACCTATGGGAAATTTTTTATTATCTATATTACGAAAAAAAGTTATTCTTCGTAAAATGCTGTGCATGGTATAAAACCTAAGTTGCAATAATCAGATATTAAATTTTATTGATTTTATACGAGGTATATCAAAAAATATTAATTTCGCTCAATAGTACTTATACTACCTTTAAAATTGCAATTCTAATATCTTTCAATAGTCACATACAAAGCATTATATAGTTTATTGTCGCTGCCATAAAATTTCGGTAGGCTGGAAGGGATTAATTTTCTAGATATTATGAGATGGATTCACTTGGCAAATACGTCTAGTTAGAAATTTTTACGTTTTTAAATTTAAACAGACAACGTAAAATAATGTAACAATAACATATTTTAACGTAATATCAGATGATAAGATGGGGCCCTTAAGCGATTGGGGCCCTCCCGCAAGCTTCATGCTGCGGGGCCCTCTGTTACGCCCCTGACCAGGTCTCTGAACCGAGCTTAACTCGGTTCAGGGGCCTGGGGCCCAAGCAAGCAATTTTAGTACCGCGGACAAGTCACAAGAAGATAACAGGCATATAGCGCTTCACGCTGGCCTGATTTGCAAATCGATTAGGTCACCACGTTGGAATTCTATTACCCAGGATTCCCACGTGAACAGCATTTGGCTGATAGTTGTGCCCCTATCGCGCATCAGCGTGCTATAGGGGAGAAAGGGATGGCCTGGAGCATTGCAGCGCGGTGGAGTGACTCCTGTCTTAGACTCGGGTTAGTACACCTCGCTCCAATGAATTGTTACACCCGAACTTACTTTCTAACAAGTCTCACGGGTCGGCTTGATTCAAATTGCTTGCTTGCTTTTACCAGTTTAACTTTAACATCTGTAAACGTCACAATAATTTTAATAGTTATCTAGAACATAATATGTTATTATAATATAGAACATAATATATTATAACATAATATGATATTATCCAGGAAATGTTTACAATTGTAAATATTCCTATTTAACTTTTACATCAATGATTTAAACCATTTTAATACCAAGAAGTAGAAACATGCCGGTTAACGCCGTTTTAGAGAGAAAGAGAGGGTGTTCTGCTCAATTTGTCATAAAACCGTAGCAACATCGAGTAGGTACCCTATAAATTTTCATACCTAATAAAAACTCCAAGGTCCCATTTGCTACGAACGATAAAATTCAAACTCAGGTATAATAAACTCACAAACAAAAATTTCCAGCCAAAGCTTCCAAAGTTGTGGAACAGATATACATAAAAAGAAACTGGGCCGTTCGTATAAAAAGGAAACTGTTTTAAGTTTATTGTTTGAGAAAAGAGTCGGTGTTTCATAAACGACGTTGATATTTCCAATTTTCGTTCAATATACACATGTTTTCAATAAATTTTTCAATATCGTATACCTAGAACGTTCACAATAAAGTCGATATTACTTTTTTATTGTTACCTATTTATTAAATTCGTTTTAATATTTAGGAAATATTTATTTAGGAATACCTAGCACCCTAGTTATTAAATATTTAAAACGTAGTTAAAATTAAGCTGCCAGGATTTTCAACTCATCTGTGCCAGCTATAGGTACGATATAATTTTAAACACCGTGAAAATATCTTAAGTTGGTCCCTTTACCGCAAACTTAGCACAACACTATTAATTATAATTTATTATATGGACGATATGGATGTATTAGGAAATTAACAACAAGAAGTAAACAACTGAATGTAGGGTATGGAAATCTAAACAGAGGGGAAATCTCAGATGGAGCATTTGCTGACGATCTGGTGCTAATTGCAAAAAATAAAAGAGAACTTCAGAACAATATAGAAATATGGGAAGAAGTACTTAAAGACAGTGGTATAAAGCTAAATATTAACAAACCAAAAGTTATGCAGATAGCAGAAACAAGAGATAAACTTAGAATACTTAGGAGTAAATAGAAGAAACATGATCTGTAGAAGAAGAAAGTAATAGCAGAGTAGTGTAACGGGTAGTTTTTGTCCGACAACAGACTCAGTAAAACACAGGTTCTAAATAAGTAAATATATTCTTGTTCTTTCTTTCTTTCGATAGGTACAAAGTAAAATCAAAAATAATAAAATAAAACAATATCCTGTTCTTTGTTCGGCCCCCGAAGAAATCCTCGTTGGCGGATGCCTGTAAAAGAAAAACAAAATTGTATTTACTACTATCAAAAAATGCAATAACAATGTTAGTATAATACAAGAAGCAATCACGCTATTCCTAAATACCGAATCAACATATTAATAATTACGCACAGACTCGCAACCACGTTATTCCTCAGCACGGAATAACTACATAGAGTCTCGCAATCGAAGCTAGGACAAATAATCCCCGGACAAATAATCCCGGACAAAAAATCCCCACAAATTATCCCTACACAAAAAATCCCCAGACAAAATATCCCCGAACAAATAAAAATAATCCCCAGACAAAAAATCCCCACAAAAAATCCCGGACAAATAATCCCCACAAATTTTTTTGCACAAAATATCCGCACAAAATATCCCCAAGAAATATTTGCTCATATTTGGAAATATTATCGATGCTGTCATCAAAAAGAACAATTATTTTATCGTCAGTAAATCTCAAATGACTAAAAAATTTCTCCGATGACATTAATTACCTTTTCACCCAGATTTGCGTTCTTAAACATAATATATGCTCTAATAATGTAAACAATTTTGGCAAAATTGTGTCTCGCTGTCGCACTCCTCGTTTTATTTTAAATGTGTTGGTGATGCACACAGATAATGAACATAGTTATTCAAAGCAGAGTGAGCAAAAGAATTAAGCGAATAATTACAACATGATTCCCACAGCCTTAGCTCATTCCCCATATCTTCCACGATTTTTGAAAAAAACTCACACTCTTTTGCCATGTAAAATTTGAAGAGTTCGGCATGGAATTGGAATTCGAAATTTAGTAAAATTTCGGGAAAACTTTTAGAGAAGTATTCGGCAGCAAATATTTCTTGGGGGATTTTTGTCTGGGATTTTTTGTCCGGGGATATTCTGTCCAAACAAATTTGTGGGGATTATTTGTCCGGGATTTTTTGTCCAGGGATTATTTGTCCGGGGATTTTTGTCTGGGGATTTTGTATCCAGGGATAATGTGTGGGGATTTTTTGTCCGGGGATTATTTGTCCGGATCCCCTCGCAATCACGCAATCAAAATATAAACAACACACACACACGCACCCACACAATGATTCCACACCGGATATGGAAGCAACCGCTCACTACGCGGTTACACGGGTTTAATTACAAGCGAAGCGCCTCTTAAATACAGAATTGCTCCGCCGCGGCAATCCGTCCCAGCCCAGTTGGCTCACTAACCCAGCACTTTAGTTAGCCAGGGAGCCTAGATAAAAGCTTAACGCCGCAAGACTAAGTGCACGTTCACATACACTGCTATGGCGCGATCAGCGATCCGACGCTATGCTATGCTATGCTATACTCGCATCGATTCCCAAACCTAATTATGTCATTTGTCATTAAATCCAAATTGTCAATGTCAAAATGTAAACGTAAACAAACTACTCATAACCTAGAATCTTAAAATACATATTAAAATCATTAAAATTTAATAATATGAAATGAAATATGAAGTTTATGAAGATAAATTAATGATGAAGACTAAAATATTATAAATTATAATAAACACAGGAAGATTTATTTGTTTGGATTTAAAGTTGCCCTATACTGCATTCTTTTAATTACTTATAATGGGAATAAGCCACAATATTATTAAAAAATGATTTTTATTAACGTTTCGACGCCCAAATCAGGTGCCGTTGTCGAAATTTGGGCGTCGAAACGTTAATAAAAATCATTTTTTAATAATATTGTGGCTTATTCCCATTATAAGTAGTTAAAATTGTAAAAATGCCACAAGAAAATAGCTTCAGAACAACTGCATTCTTTACTGTTTAAATTTAACTGGCCTTTGTGAATTAAAATCGAGATGAACTAATTAGGAGTTTGTAAACAAATCATAAACCCCGAGAATGGCAAAGAACCCGACCAGACAGTTTTATTGGATTCTTCTCATCAATCAAAAATAATACAAGAATCCCAGGCTAGAATATCCTGTATAGTATAACAAAATAAGTAAGTTGGGAAGTCTGGATCCTTAGAGAATAGGGCGAATAGATGAATGGAAAGTGGACTGAATAAGCAGGTTCTACCCTTCTCTTCTTCTTCTTCTTAACTCAGGCGAGACTCGTTAGTCTCTGGCACTTGGTCATAGTTCTACCCTTCATTAATTGACTCAAAACCAAGGAAGCTTAGGAATTTCAAAATCAGGATCAAAGTGAAAGCACATTAGTCAGCATAAGCAAGTGTTGGAGTTATAACTTCAAACTATAAGTTGTTTATATATTTTAGTGTTTTATTGGCTGAACACAATAAATTTTTAGTCTATCAAATACTATTTTATTATTCGAGTCATAAACCATACTAATTTTCATAAATTTTGCATTTTGTGGTGACATTCAGTTAGGAAGATATTCATTCCATGCCTTGATAGCTAAGAGAGAATCTTTATAAGGTAAACAAAAAATAAAATCCTGAAACTGTCAGTCAGCTTTTAATTAAAATGAAAGATTTTCTTCAAAAATACACTTCGAATAAGAGAATCTTTTTTTCATAAACACAGTTTATCCATTGTGAATGATACTTCAGGGTTCCAAGTGAATAGCAGATTTCAAATTCCATAACTTTTTCCTCACCTCGTTATTGATTCATTTTCAATATTTATTTGAAAAGTTGATGTTTATAATAATTAACATAGTCTATTATAATGCCGTCCTAAGCCAAAAGGGCGTATCTCAAAATTTTTCGATTTTTATGTTATGGTTCTTAAGGACCCCTAATACAATGTTTAACCTATTTCCTAAGCGAAAAAGATGCATTTTAACTCCATAGTGCCTAAAAATTGGTAATAAAATTAGATGCATCTATACGAGTGCTTGTAAAACCGATAAATCACAGTAAATCGAAAACTTAAAATATTGAGATGCGTCTTTTTGGCTTAGGACGGCAGTGTAGCGAATAACAATGGACAAAACATAGACTAGGTATTTATAAAATAAATATTGCTTTCTTAATTGGGCGAGTTCCACCTCTATTTGCTTCTTTTCAAGAGTAAACTACTATATTGCCTATGTAAAGTGAAAAAATAAATACAAGACGTTCAAAACATGGGGAATTCTACTTACCATTTGGCAAGTACCTGTATGTCCACACCAATATAGAAATTTTTTAGTGATGACCCCAACGTAAATTGCCTACATCTCCAGATTTTATAGGATTTTTCGAATTTTAAAAAGTACCCAAATATACCATAAATTCCCTGACTTTTCCTTACCCTCTAGAAAATTCCCTGACTGTTCCATGTCACTTTAAACCCTGTAATTGGATTTAAAAAATACATTTCGAATACAGTAGACTCCCGTAAGTTCGGCCACCTCGGGACCAGACCCTAGACCGAACTTAAAGGTGGCCGAACTAACCGATGCTTATCTAAAAAATGCCCATTTATTGTTTGTATGGATCTAGCAAAAACAAAACACTTGTACATTAAGTAGAAGACAGCACAGAGGAATACTCTGACATATACTTCAGTCAGTCATTTTTTTCTGATTTTTTTTTTTCTAATGATTTTTGATGTGCGACTAATGCTCAGAGAGCCGGCCGGACTAAGCGGAGACCGAACTAACTGAGGCCGAACTTACGGGAGTCTACTGTATTAGTTATACACTAAATTAGTAAATAAAAAAACATCTTTATATACATTCTAAAACATACAAATTTGGTACAGTTAAAATATCTTCCAGAGAACGTTTTATAAAGAAACACTACTAAATACTAAAATAAGTCTTCATTTGATAAATTTTCTTGCTCAGAAGATTTTTTTGAAACGTTTATTTAGCAATCTATTAGTTATAAACATTCTAACAATGAGGGTCCTTGGGGTTTGAAGTAAAAAAAATTGACATTAGAGAGGTCAGTCCAATGACTGGACCTATGGAACAAACATGACATTCCGATAATATGCTACATAGGAACATAGATTTCATATTTACAAACAATACATATCTTATCTAAAATATAAACACAATTACGATGAGATAGAAAACGTATTTATAGATCAGGTCCAGTGGATTTTTATGTTGTAGTCAGGCAGTTTGTTGACTATTACCAAGCAAATTTATTGCCAGGGCATTTGGATGGCTTTCTAGGCGTTTTATGTACCGAACACTGCACTGAACTATCACTTCACTGATCGTTGGTATTTATAGCTCACAATAAATGTCTGTTTGACACGAACCATGGGGCGTCTGTTATAGAGTATAATAGGGAGACCGGGGCTGGTTGGCGCCCCGGGTTGGTTGACGCACTAAGATTTACTTACAACTAAAAGACTTGAGAATATCGCAATCAGCGGTGTCCGAAGCATTTCGATGACCACCACTCACAAACGTTACTCTTAGTTTGAGATCAGTAGTGAGAGAGTGTACACGGCACATTTTTCGTTTTTTGGCGTGGTAAGTAAATTTTTAATATCTCACACTTTTTGTTGTAAAGATTTTATTTTAAGAGATAATGTAATATTTTCTCTTGTATAATGATGGCAAAATCTTCTTTTATAATATGTTCTCGTTAGATTTAATACAAATGCCACATTTTAGGTATAGTTTTAGTAAATACAAAATGGCATCACGTGGGGTTGGTTGACGCACCCTCTAAGGGGCTGTTTGGTGTATGCGTCAACCAACCCCGACCCAAAAATTCACATTTTCTTTAATTTATTTTATTTCAGCAAAATGCGTATCTATAAAATAATGTCCGAGAAGGGAAAAACCCCACCAGATGTTATGCCAAGGGCAGTCAGAGAGATAAAAGGAACCTGATGACGTTTCTCTTTTTGAAAACAAACTTGATTGTCAAATGAACTGTTCTAAAAGTTCCATTCAAGAGGAGAATAAGAACTCACCTCCTATCACTCCATTAAAATTAAAGCCTTTACCAAAAGCTGCAGCTAGAAAGCGTCATACAGCAATCTTGACAGATACGCCTGTAAAAAATGCTCTTGAGGAGGAACAAAATAATACAAAAACTGCCAAAAGAAGGATTGGTTCAAAAAAAGAAACAAAAGCCAAAAACAAAAAAATGAAGGAAATTGATGAAGATTGTATCGATTCAGACGAAGAGGACTCCTTTTGCCTCTATTGTATGGACAAATACAAAAATAGTGCTTCGGGGGAAAACTGGATACAATGCTCAAATTGCAAAATGTGGGCGCATGAGGCTTGTGCTGACAATCCTGGTATTTTTTTTGTTTGTGTAAATTGCGAAAGCAATTAATGTTTTTCTTACACTTAGGTATTTTAATGTTTTTGTACGTATGTTATCTACAGTTCATATTAATGTATTTAGTTATTTAGATTTACGCCTTTATGATTGTATGTATTTTTTTTTAAGTTTTTTGATAAAATGTTTTTACATTTTAATTAAAAATGTGTTTTAAATTTTTTTTTGTCTGCGTCAACTAACCCCAGGTAGTGCGTTAACCAACCCCGTGACGGGGCTGGTTGGCGCACAGTGACATACATGTTTCCTTCTCAAATTGAACATAAAGTACAGTCTGTAAGATGTTTATTTTTACAAAATCTCTTGCCCAAAAGATTAGATTTTCGTACATTGAGCAAAAAGTTGTAATAAATCTTTTAATTTAGCATCTAGGTACAAAAATGTAAAAAATGCGTCAACCAGCCCCGGCCTCCCCTACTTTAGATTGTAATCTTTCCATTATGGATATGTTGGATTTTGCTGCTGTACCCCAAAGCTGCATCCCATAGGTCCAGACCAGTTTGAGTATTTTATTGTCTACCAACAGTTTGTTAAGTATAGACAACTTCGATGTTCTGTCCAGGATTCAACATTGTTTACGAAATTTTAAGTTTAACTGTTGGTGCTTTTTCCATATATGGGTTCTCCATGTCAAAGTTTTGTCTAGGTGCATTCCAAGGTATTTAACTCTTTTTATTTCTATATTAGGCGACATTTTGTGACATTTTGTAAATATGATATGTTGTGATTTTGATTCATTGATCTTTATGCGCCATTTCTTTGTCCACTTTTCAATGTCCCTAATATGACTTTGAAGATATACAGTATCTGTTGCGGGATTTTCATCTGTGACTAACATAGCTGTGTCGTCTGCGAATGTTGTAGTCGTTACATTTTCGTTTGTTGGTATTTCTTGTGTAAATATCAAATATAATATAGGACCCAGAGCATTACCTTGAGGAACTCCAGATCGTATAGGGTAGATTTTTGTTATATCTGCTTCATGCTTGACATGGTAGTATCTTCCGTCTAAATATGTTTTCAGTATAGTAAACATTGAATCAGGAACATTTATTTTTATTTTGAAGAGCAACTCTTCATGCCAGACTTTATCAACAGCCTGATTAAGGTCTAAAAAAAGTGCAGAACAGTATTTTTTTCTTCAAAAGCTTTATTTAGTAGTATCAACAACTCTATGAACGTGTTCTACTGTTGAATGCTTCTCTCTGAAACCAAACTAGTGATCCGGAAAAAGATTATTATCAGTTATTATCTTCATAAGTCTTGTAGTTAATAGCTTCTCAAATAGTTTAGCTAGTACAGGTAAGAGACATAAGAGGTATGTTAGTGAGGTGGTTTACCAGGTTTATGGATCATCATTATATCATCAATTTTTCATTGCTGATTTGGTTGCACAATTGGTACAATTTTGAGCCTTAGTGCGGTGTTGAAAAGTTGTGTTTTCATACCTTCACCTTTATCTGGTAACTCTTTTAAGATAGTTCCTGTTATAAGGTCATAGCCTGGAGCTTTTTGGTTTTTAATAAATATTGAACAGTATTTTTTACATCTCTTTTTGTTACTGGTTTAATTTGCTCACTTGGCTGTTGGATTGTTGCTAGACTTTCAATAGTTTCATCTTCTTCAGCACTAACAGAGGGCAGAGCTTGAAAAACTTCTTCAAAATATTTTTAAAATGCCTTTCTTGATATGTTCTCAACCACGAGCCATTTGGATTTCTTAATGCTGGTATGTGTTAACTGGGTTGTTTTAATTTCTTGGTGGCCTTTCAAAGTGAATAATCGGTATCTGCTGTTGGTGTTAAATTTTGAAGATGATTTTCGACTTAATAGTTTTTGTGCTGTAGTATTGTATTTTTCAGCTGTCTTGCGGTCTATTAATGTAGTTTATTTTGTCTTGATGATGCCTTGTGTTTTACCATATCTTTCTTAGTCTCCTCTTCTCTTTAATTTGGTTTCTTATATTAATAGGACAGTTTATTTTATTCTGTGTATCTTTACATTCTAGAATGGCATTTCAGGCAGCTTCCTGGAGAAGTTAGTAAATTCATATACTGCCATTTCAAGTTCATCTTTTGTTTTTAGGGAAATATTAAGGTATGATATACTTATATTATATAACAAAATATAATGGAAATTAAATTAAATATTAGAAAATATAATGAAATTTAAATATAAGAAAATAGTAGTTAAATAAAAACTTTAAAATCAAACAATCTTTACAGCTGTTTATATTTGAATTTGAATTCAATGACATTTGACTTTGACAACTTGAATTCAAATGACAAATGACATAATTAGGTAAGGGAATAGATGCGAGTGCTATGCTATGCGTTACATAGCAAGCAATTATCTGTGGGTGTTTCCATACAAAGATATTTCTGTGAGCTAGTCGCCACCGTAGTCCTCTCTGTGTCGAACGTGACGATGGAAAGAAAACTGAATTATATATTGACGGAAAATTCATTGTTAGAGTACAATATTTTCAAAAAGTGTCTAAATAGAAAACGTAAATAGGTTCATAAAATTAATACAGAAAGTTCGACATTTGGAGAGTTTCATCATTTATTTTCTAAACTAATTTTGCATCCTGATAAATTTCGGATGAGAATAGAGAAATGATTAGAGAAAGGGCGACATTTGGGGAGTTTTATCATTTATTTGCTAAAATGATAATAATTATGCCTCCTAAAAAATTTCGAGAACATTTTCGGATGTCCTTAGAAACATCAGACTACATTCAGAGAAGTATAACAATTAATAATTATTTATTAATTTTTCCACATCCATATCGCTCGTTGGACGTGTGACTACTGGCGAAGCAATCAAACATTTTTGAATAGTGGAGTGCAATTAGAACGAAAAGATACAATGTTTCGGAAAAAATCAAACAAGGTTATATTTTTCTGAAACTTTTTTTGTTAGTTTATAAATATGTTAAAGTAAAAAGTTCTACTCACAAATTTCGCCGCTAATTGTTTATTAATTGTTTAAACAATAACAATTGTTTTGTATAAATAATGTTAAGAATTTGGGTGAATTCAACATTTTATTTTGATAAAAAATGTTTTTATTTTCGTTTTGATTATGCTGAACCCGAATATGACATTACAATTTGCAAATTCAAAATGGCGGATTCAAAATGGCGGATTTTTTCCTAAAAATCCTTAAAAGTAGTTGTAAAATCCGAATTTTTTTATAAAACGTGTTTATTTGCATATATGTGGATATTTTTGAGAGGTTGCTGAACCTGAATCAACTTTCGATAATTTAAATTATAAACTGGCAGATCCAAAATGGCGAATAACTTAAAAAATAGTTGTAAAATCATAATTTCTTTACAAAATATATTTATTTCTACATATATTTATTTTTGAGTGCTTTTATAAACCTAACTTAAATGTTAACATTATAAACTATAAAATGGCGGATCCAAAATGCGGATTTTCTAAAAAGAACATAAAAAAGAACATTTTTCTAAAACATTTATTGTCTTTATTTTTAACAGGTTGTTGAATCTGAATTAAAGATTAAAAATTTAAATTTCAAAATGCCAGATCGAAAATGGCGGATATTTAAATGAAAAACAAGTAGAATCCAATCAGACAAATATGGAATTTCATTCTTAAAAAAAAAGATAAACAAAAAATTGTCACAATAATATTGAAAATTAAAATGTATTAGAAAGAATATTAAAAAAAACAAATTTTCGATTAGAAGGATATAACTACATATTGGAACCTAGTTTTTAAATCCAAACAACTTTTATTTATAAAAATTTTCGATATTGTAAAATAATAAAGTACTTTACTCTTAAGTGAAATTCATATTTTTTGACATACCTCGTACAAAATTAACAAAATTTGATATTTGATGATTGCATCTTATGTTATATACGATGCAGAGTATTTTATAAAGAATAACTTTTTTTCGTAAAACTGATATTAAAAAAGTTATCAATAGGTTCCAAGTTACGCAGACATACTGTATATGAGCTAAAAAAATTTTTTTTGTTGAATATTTATTATTGCTAAAGCTTATTGTTAAATGTATTTTGGGTACGTTTTACAGAAAAAAGTTTTGATCACTCTGTATATACATTTTTTCAGCTGGTAATTTTCGGTTTTTGTATTACATTTTTGTTATCTTTCTTAGTTTTCTCAAAAATAAATTGTTTATTTCATTTTTAAACTAAAATAATTCAGTGTTTTTTAAAGATTACATCCCAGGCTTTAAAAAAATAGCAAAAAAATTGTATTAGATTTATTCAAACTTGAGTAATACCGTCTTAAAATGGTGGGAATTCTGTAAAACTACGAAGTTTTCAAAAATTACATTTTTTGAGACATCGTATTATTTTACTTAAATTTTTGAGTTTTTTTTTTTGAATAAAACATCGTTTAGTAAGATGATTGAGAGTTAAGTTGTGCAAATTTGAGAGTTTTATAAGTAAAATTGTATTAGGTACACATTTTTAAATCATTTTTAAACAAAATTCATGTAAGGCTCACTTTCCGCCCACACCGTACTTATGTCCATATATTTTGTTTCTTTTTATTACAACCATAAGATAGCTTATTTCATCTTATTTCATGTCCAATTTGTAAAATTTCTTTTGATCCATTAGTTAAAGAATTACATTTAAAAAATTCAACCGTGCACTTCTTCCAACGCTAGTTTACAGTGCGCCAATGTGTGTGAGAAGGTGACTCTAGCGTTATAAATAAAAAATTACAGAAGCTAGAGATTTAATTTTAGAAAAATCTTTATATAAGGTTTTTTGTAAAATTTTCTGAATTTTTCAATGGTCAAGTACGTTTTTTTCTAAAAATTATATTTTCGGAGTTACTTAAAAAAACATCTAACTTCGCTGTTCATTTGTTTAAAAAAATGTAGCACCCACTTCTCGAGTAGAACTTTTTGATATGTTGTTTATTAAACATTTCTTAATGAAATTACAAAAAGTTTTATCTTGTTTGATTTTTTCCGAAGTGAAAATCTAAATGCACTCCCCTAGAAAACCAAACCAAAGCGTATACTAGCCGCTACTAGTATCGCATCGCATTGCACTAAATCGCACGCTATTTGAACAAGGTGCTTAAGAGGCTACAGTAGCGATCAACAAGTAGCAACAAACGCGTTCCATGATTGCGGCTCTAATTTTGAATATTTTGTCGAGATATTTGGCACACGTATTCGTAATATAATAAAGAATGGCGGTACAGAGCCCAATTTCAGAAATATGTTAGTACGTGGAAATTACTCTCTAACTAAATAAAATATTGAAAAAAGAAGCCTGTACCTCCATTAAGACGAAAAAAAAACTTTCTTTAAATAAACTTTCTTATCCCATGCCTAGATTTTGTGTAATCCTGTAACTACTCAAATTTTTTATTTCTAACAAGAAATCGAACATATTTTAACTAAATAACTAATTAGGCAACATGGAGAAATTATCACTGTCATTTTGACAAACCTGCGTCAGAATTTTCTCTAATCTGTTCTGTCATCTTTATCGATATCTGTTCAGTGCAGTAGTGTGTTAATTTAAGAATTCGTTTTTGTTGTTTCATAGGAAAGTAGTGTTTATTGATAGTTAATTTATTATATATTTTTTGTTGTATAAGTTGTTGGCCTCTTTGAAAGAATATATTGTTGTTAATTGTGAGTTTTAGTTATATGTAGGTAGGTAAGTATATTTTACTTAAAAATATTTGGAATTCTAATGCGAGTATATAAAGTTTTAGGAGGATTTTTTATTCTAAAAATATTATCAATAGTTTAACAAAATGGAAAAAGTAAATCAAACGAAAAATAAAGTGAAACCTTCCAAGAAAAATCCATTAAAAACCGTGCCAAAGTTATGGGAAAATCGAAATTTGTTTCGTTTCACAACAAAAAATGATTATTTATTATTGTTTTATTATAAGATATTTCATGAAAATACCTTTTTAAAAACCTATCTTAACATAAAATTTTCACCCATTTTGGTTTATTTTTATAAATATCTATTTATTAATAATAAAATCGTTTTCTATTACTTCCATTTAGCGCGGCTATGATATTGTCAAAATATTAATCTTAGATAATGTCAAAGATTACCACTGTTGCCAAAGTTTATGATACTATCTCCCGAAGTCAAGGTTCATAAATAGACAGGTTGCATGGTAACTTTCCACCAATCAGCGTCGAGAATCTAATGGCGGGAGTGACGTCACCCAGAATGCTGCATTCAAATTCATTCACTTCACTCATTGAAATGAACTCGGAAAGTAAGAATGTAATGAAAATGTGTATATTTAAAAAAAATACGTTTGGATTTTTAATGACTATTTATTTCATATATTCTTTAAAAAATGTGGTAGATACCTGTAGAGTTACAAAAATCATAGAATATAATTGCAATTAAATATATGCAGTAGAATAGCACAACTACTTAATTAAAGCAGAAGGAGATTCTTTCTTGTGTATATATGGGACTAAAATCATTCAAATATCCTAGGTATATTAATAAAGGGTTGAATACAATTTACTTTTTTAAATGATTTTGAGTAGGTATATAATAATCTTGAATTGGGGATAATGCATGTAGTACATTATTATAAATTTCTCCTAACATGTAAACCATGGTGAAAAAGAGATTCAACTAAAGATTTATGTATCAAAATTAGTAGTTTTTCCCTTAAGTTTAACATAAGAGCATCTGATTAAGTTAGGTACTGGATTATAATATCTAAAACTATTAAAACATTATGATTCCATTCAATAGGTACCTGTGAAGTTTTACATTAACAGTAAATTATAAAAAAATACAATTTCAGTGCAATAATGGGAATTTTCCCCATTTTATATATGCATTTAGTTTATAATTGTTTATTCAAACGATCTTCAGATGGCTGCAATATTGGTTATAATTTTATATGAAACAATTACATATAATAGATCTATTTATAGACTTAATTAGATATATTGTTCAATAAGTCTAAGCAGATTGTAACCTACACAGATGATGTAAACTTGATGTGAAGAACCGCGAGAGACATTACAGAACTGTAATGTCTCTATACAAGAATGTCCTTTACTATACAATACAGCAGAAAGAAAATCCAGTAAGTAAGTAGGTACTTAATACAAACACATTAAAATGTATCTTAACACTTGTAAAAGAGTTTTGGGTTTAAGTTATTATACTAAAAACACTTAATGATATCTATAGATACATTATATCTCAAGATATAAACACAAATTAAAACACTAACGATATTTAATAACAAAATATAGCCTCCAAACCACGTATCCTATTATGTTTACAAACAATTCGTAAAATTGATCGTCTGGGTGACGTCACGATGACAATATTTCATTTGTCAATGTCAAAGTTACCATACAACCTATGGTATAGGGACCTTGTCCCGAAGTTATATTTTGTTGCTACCTGTTGCTCGCTACTGTAGCCTCTTAAGATACAAGTGTTTGATATCATCGCATAGCATAGCATCGTATCGCTGATCGCGCGATAGCAGTGTATGTGAACGTGCACTAACGGTTGTTCCTCGCTGCGCTGCCTTGCTTCTATAGCAGTGTTCGCGCTGTACAATCCCAACGTATTCAGAGTAAGTTCGGGATTAGTTTCCAATGCGCAGGCGTCAACGTAAACTTATCCTGGACATGTTCAGGATTTTCGCTCCGAGAACAATTTTCGGATTCGTAATGTTATGACGGATTGCATACATTAAGATTAGAGAAGGAAGCCTTTTATTGTCCCTTTCTTATTCCGAAATCAATGTAAACAAAAAATGCAAATGCAACAAATTTGTATTTCAACAAAGAGAAAGAGAATAACAGAAACAGGCAAAGGACAAAGGATTAACTTTCTATTCAATCATGCCTATTCTGTAACTCATTTCGATGATAGAAGTCAGTAAAATCGAATAGAAGTGACCAAGTCGAATAGAAATAGTCCAAATCCGTATTCCATAACTACTTCGGAATCTCTACAATCGTAATGTGAATAGAAATCACTTCGACAGCATTTATCCTGTCGAGATGAGATTTCGATTATCGGAATTGTGGTTGACGCAAGTGCATTTTGTTTTGTTTTGACGTTTATATTTTATACATAGCTAACACATTGTATCGAAAATCTATGATGACATTCAGTGTGAATATAGGCACGGAAGAGGAGGATAACTGTAGCAGCTTTACTATGCGTAAGAGTGAAACAGCACTAATCCAAATAAAAAAGATGGTGTCGTCACTTCGCTCTGAATGACACTCTCTCTATGCTAATATTTAACTCTATGATTTTATGTATAAAAATAATTAATTACATACTACTTATTTATAATTATTTATAGTATTTGTACCTTTTTTTAGCTGCTTAATTTTTAGTCTGTGGTGTTATTTGTTTAGAGAACTATATATATTTCATTTAGACATGTTGTACGAGTATGAATAATTGGACCTAACCTTATTTATTTGCTACTTGGCGTCTGAATGTTTCCCATTCACATTGTTGCCATATTTTGTTCGCATATTTCTTGTACAATTGCAATCAATGGTATAATGCACAAGAATAGCATACGATAGACTTCTTATGCGTTAATTGATAAATAAATATTATACCAGTATATTTGTATATTTATCAGTCAACGCTCATAGTCTGAACAAATTATAGAAAAGATGCCATTTTTGGGAAAAGCTGTTTAGCAGTTATTTCAACTGGAATCGAATCTTAAAGATTGCATATTATTAGTAATATCAATTTTAAATAATTTATTAATAATAATGAATTAATAACATCAATTTAAATATCTTTGATTTAAAAGCATTTATACTTCTTATCTTCACTTATCTTTTTTATTTATCAGTTTATCTTCTTTTTTATATCAATTTTAATTAACTTTAATTTAAAACCATTTATTTTCTTTTGAGCTTTTTGCATCCAGTATTTACACGAATATTTTATTTACTTCTCAAAACTTTGAGGATAGTATGAAGAAAGTATGAAAACATTGAGGAAATGGCAACGGTGTCATATTTCAAGTAACAAAAATAGGTCACAGAACACAATTTCGCTGGTTACTGCGCGGTTGCCACCTCCTCAGAACCGCGTGAAATAGAAGTCAGAGATTTCGATTACGATATGAGTTACAGAATACCGATCCAAACACAAAAATGACGCGATAGATATCAAACATTCCGATTTTGGGTAATTACGATTCGACTTGGTCATTTCTATTCGATTTGTTAAAAGTTACAGAATAGGGCTGAATGCCTTTCTTAGAAGTTAGAAATTTGATTAGCGTCTTTATTATTTCGACAATCACGCCTATTCTGTAACTCATTTCGATGATAGAAGTCAGTAAAATCGAATAGAAGTGGCCAAGTCGAATAGAAATAGTCCAAATCCGTATTCCATAACTACTTCGGAATCTCTACAATCGTAATAGTGAATAGAAATCACTTCGACAGCATTTATATCCTGTCGAAATGAGATTTCGATTATCGGAATTGTGGTTGACGCAAGCGCATTTTGTTTTGTTTTGACGTTTATATTTTATATATAAAAATAATTGATCACTACTTATTTTATAATTATTTATAGTGTTTGTACCTTTTTTAGCTGCGTAATTTTTAGTCTGTGGTGTTATTTGTAATTATATATTTAATTTAGACATGTTGTACGAGTATGAATTGGACCTTGGACCCAACCTTATTTATTTGCTTTGCTATTTGGCTTGCATGATTTGAGTTTCCACTAGACTCACGGTTATTAGACTTTATTACGGTAGTCTTGTCCGACGGTGGTGGGGAGACTTATATTTTTGACTTTACGTCACAAGAGTTTACATTCCCATATTTTTAAATTATTTTCGATCATTGAATGTGTGTTATTGTGTATATATGTGTATTATTTGTGTTATTATGAAATAATAAGACACATAGTACACATTTTATCTTATACCGGGTGGCGAATCGTAAAAAGGGCCATAGGAAACTCAATGTAAAGTTCTGAATTGTTGAATTCCTGCTTCCCTAATTATTCTACATCAAAAGTCATGAGAGAATACTTGTAGAGAATTAAAATCTGTATTAAAATCAAAAGTTAAAATTGTTCTACGATTTAAATGCATTCCAAAATTTTGAAAAATATGATACATTTGCCACAATAGGTATGCGTGTAAAAGTAAGGCCACACGTTACTATTTAACTGACAGTGCTCACACCATTGACTGAATAAAAAAATCTTTATTATTAATCCTTTCTCCGCAACTGAGGGTATCTTATCAACTGTATTGTTTTTAAACAATAGATGATAAAATAAAAATATTGACAGTTCAAAAATGTGAACATTATTGCATTGTGTGTGGCCTAAGTTTGGGCTGAAAACTAAAATGTATTACATTTTTACAAAATTTTGGAATATGTTTAATTACGTAGACCAATTTTAACAGTTATTTCCAATACAGATTTCAATCCTCTTCAAATAGATGTCTTTTGATGTAAAATAATTATTAGGGAAGCTGGAATTCAACAGTTCAGAATTTTACATTTGAGAATGCAAAACTTTGACGCATGTCAAAATTCTCAATGTGTTTTAATTGTATTCATTTTTATCGAATATTGAGAAAACTAATAAATATTTTTGAAAAATTTAAACTCAGAATGAAAGACTACATTATTACCGAGGGCTGAAAGTCCCTGAAAACTTCTATAATGTTTATTTTAATAAGTTACAGGGCTGAAAATAAAAGAGAAGTGTGATATTTAATTTCAAATATTTCATTCAATAGAATCTGCTTGTTTATTCTAAGGGGCTTTCCGCCCTCGGTAATAATGTAATCTTGCATCCTGCGTTTAAATTTTTCTAAAATACTTGGTTTTCTCAGGATTCGAAAAAAATCATATTACGATTCAAATGATAGTAAACTCTCGTGACGTAATCTCACCCTTAATGTTCATTGGTTAGTCGATTTAGGCAACCGTAGTAATGTCTAAGAACCGTGCACTAGACTTGTGTTATGGACGGATTTTACGGGCTGTGATTGGTCGTATTCAAATCAATGACATCATATTTGATGACATTTAAAAGAAATACGTCAACAACCCTAACCTTGTTTTCTCGTTTGTTTTTGTAAGGTTTTTGTTTATGTTATACAAAAGAAAAATATTGATATGTTAGTTATTAATCTTGGATTTTGAGACTATTTTATACGTTTATACTTGTTTATTGTATTCATTTTTAAACAGCCATATTATTTCCAGCAAAAGTTATGGAACGTTTACAGATACATAGTAATATTTATATAAAAAAACATTTACTTTCTGTTTGCTTCCTATATTTTGTAAATTTTTAAAGCTTTCTCCCAGACTCATTTGAGTATAAGGTGGTTAATTTTTCTGAAATAAATGAAAAGGATGGCGCATTTAATGCAGTGATTTGAGCTAATATAACGACACAAGAAGATGCTCAAAATTGTCAAAAAGAATATGAAAATGTTAATAAAGTAAATTTTAGAGTTCTAAGAACTTATCCAAATGATTCTATGAAGCTTGTGTTTTCAAGGTAAATATTGATGTTAATATATTCACTTTCTAACTTTATGGGTTTTATATTTTGTAGGGATGAATAATTAACATTGGAGAGAATTTTTAAGTATTTTGCTAAGCAACAAATTTTGTGTTCATTTTGATTTAAAGTTCAAAACATATTCATATATTGTAAGATATTAAATAGATTTTTTTTATTACAGAAAGACTATCGATGCCATCACAATACTCGGGCTAATTTGCCTTCATCAAAGACAAAAAATCCGTCATGTAAACATGTTAACTGTCGGGCATTTTTAAGAATTACAGTGAAACAATCAAGTATGAAAAGGTAAAGTCTATTTGCTAATCTGAGACACAACTACTGTCTAGTGACATTGGTAATTTTTTTTTGAGAAGTTAGGTTGCTAGACGTAACTGGAAAAGACTACACAACCAAACATAACTACTCGTAGCCAATATTATTATTAACAGTAAACAGGCATAAATAACATAACATACACCATACACAAATCAATAATTATTTATTCACACCTTTATAATGTATTGATAACAGATGAGAAAAGTATTTATTGTACAAAATAAAAATATTTTTTAGAAATAAATTCCACAAAATTTTATGAGTTTAGTATACACTCCCATTATTTCCAACAATTATTTTTTTTAGTGAAAGATTAAGTTGATTTGAGCAGTTAATAGTGTTGGGTAGGAATTTTTGTGTTGTAAAGACAACACTTATATATTACGATTATAGATATTAAAGCTGCTTTTGATTCTATAAATAGAGAAATAATATGGTCAGTAATGGAGACCTGCAAAGCACACAAAAGATAATAAGCGTGGCAAAAAGTACATATAAAAGTATATAGAAATGTACTGGATAAAGTACAAATAAACGGAAACAGATCGCCAATAATAAACCTAAGAAGAGGAATAAAACAAGGGGACAGTGTCAACCCAGTTTCATTCATATTAGTAATGGATCGAGTAATGTGTGTGTGTGTGAAAAAATGGCTTGGATGCGGGTCCGTTAGCCACAGATTTTTATTTTTACCTCAATTTATTAGTTTTGTTATATTCCCACCTATCTGACTCAAATGACTATATTTGTTTCTTTCAAGTAGTTTATGAGTAATTTAAATATTTCCATTTTATGACAACTTAGTAGATATTCTATATAATTGGAAAATGAACTTGTGTTTGTCGTAAATTGTAATACAATTGATTTATATATAGGATCGAGTAATGAAGAGTGCTAAAAGAAGGTCAAGGCAAACAGTCAACAATAGGGTATAGGAATTTAGTACCAGTGAAAATGGAAGGATTACTATATGCAGATGGCCTAGAAATAATAGCAGACGATAAAGAAAAAATGCAAAAATTAATGAATATATGGGTGGAAGAAATAGAAAATTTGAAAATGGAGGTAAATGTAAAGAAAACGAAGACCATGATAGTATAATCCAAAAGAAAAGGGAAAGAAATAAACCAAACGTTATTTAGTCACAAAAATGAAATAATGGAAACAATGTTGACATTTGAATACCTGGGAGTAATAATATCAGAGGATGGAAAGGTAGACAGGAAATCTCATACAGAAAAAAGCAAATAAGATCTACTATGCACTAAATAAAACAATATTTGGAAAGGAAGAAATAGAGAAAGAAATAAAACTAAAGGTATACAATGCAATATACGTACCAACTTTAATATTATGCAAGTGAAACATGGGTAAACAATGCAAAAATAGACAGTACAATAAGCGCAGCGGAGATGCAGCAGTTGAGAAAAATAGCAGGAAAAACAAAATTGCACAGAATAAGAAATGAGGATATTAGACAAAGGCTAAAACACCAATCGATAATAACGAAGATCCAAAAAAGAAATTAAATTGGTATGGACACATTAACCGAATGGACCAGGGAAGACTACCAAAGCAGGTGATGGAATCAGAAAAGTATGGTAAAAGAAGGAAAGGGAGGCCAAGAAAAAGATTGGGCAGGAAAAACAAACAAATGAAAGAGTTAGCAAAGGACTGGAAGAGATGGATAGAGGATGAAAAGACCTCCGACACCCCTGAGGGGCATAAGGATTTTCGACAAAGAAGAATTTTTATTAAGAATTTGTTACTCAGATAGGTTCTTCTAAACTGTGGTGGTAATTCAATGGCTTCTCCAAATGACGCTTCAACAGGAGTGGATCTCATGGCACCTAGACAATCAATTGAATTCAGCAATTGTTCGTTAAATTTATTTTCTTTAATAAATTGGTGCTAGCAGATGCATATAAGATGCTGGCATAGTCTATGATCGACCTTATGTACAGTGGTGTCATGGCAAAATTAGCAGTGTGGGAACGCAGTGCCGGAACGCACTGCTAATTTTTGTTTACAAAACCTAAATTCTCTATTATTTTTTTTTTCTTTTCTTAACCAGTGCGGGAACGGCGTTCCCACACGTTCCCACACCATGACACCACTGCTTATGTATGATCTAAAGGACAGCTCACTAATAGACAATTTAAAAAACGTTCTATTGGTTTTTTTTTCTCTCTATATCTACCATTAATTCCATCATAAAAGTTAGTACGACTGTTTATTTTATGGCAATTCATTTAATTAAATTAAATATGTATTGCAGTTTAGGCAGGGGAATAGCCACTCTCGTATTAAAATTTCCTTCTGAAGTTCTTACAACCCTTAAACTTTTATATGTTAATACTTTGTTACAGTCTCGGAGCCAATTTAATACATCAGATCAAATAAGTCTGAAAGTTAATCATACATTTTTAAGACACAAATAAATATAATATTATCTCTTTTATAAGTATAAATTATAGTATTTAATTTTCTTATAACATTACTACCCCCTAGTTATATAATTTTTGTTGAATGTAGATCGGAGAAAACTATAAGTACTTAATAAATAACAGCAAACAAAGTACGTAAATACTCTGAAAAATATTAACTTTACATTTATAAATAGATTTATATGTATTATAATATTTATTGTAGAACTATAACTTCACAAATTTAAAATGTAAATATGTATATGTATAACCTTAAAACTGCAACAAACGAGATAGAGCAGATTCCTAAATGTCCTTGATTTGAATACGACCAATCACAGCCCCTAAAATCTGTCCATAACACAAGTCTAGTGGAAACTCAAATCATGCATTTGGCTTGGCACATGAATGAACGTTTGCCCCTCGCAGTGTTGCCATAATTTTGTTAGTTATTTCTTGTACAATTTCAATCAACGGTATAATGTACAAGAATAGCATACGATAGACTTCTGATGCGTTGATGGATAAATATATTATACCAGTATCATTGTATAACTAGACTCCTTTCTTAAACAATGCCAGTATACTTGTATATTTATCAGTCAACGCTCATAGTCTGAACAAATTATAGAAAAGATGCCATTTTTGGGAAAAGTTGTTTAGCAGTTATTTCAGCTCTAATCGAATCTTGAAAGATTGCATATTATTAGTAATATCGATTTTAAATTATAGATTAATAATAATGCATTAATAACATCAATTTAAATATCTTTGATTTAAAACCATTTATACTTCTTATCTTCACTTATCTTTTTTATTTATCAGTTTATCTTTTTTATATCAATTTTAATTAACTTTAATTTAAAACCATTTATCCTCTTTTGAGCTTTTTGCATCCAGTATTTACACTAATACTTTATTTACTTTTCAAAACTTGAGGATAGTATGAAAAAAGTATCAAAACATTGAGGATATGGCAACGGTGTCAAATTTTAAATTTAGATCCAGTCACAGAACAATAATTTCTCTGGTTAATGCGCGGTTGCCACCACCTCAGAACCGCGTGAAATAGAAGTCAGAGGTTTCGATTACGATATGAGTTACAGAATACCAATCCAAACACAAAAATGACGCGATAGATATCAAACATTCCGATTTTGGGTAATTACGATTCGACTTGGTCATTTCTATTCGATTTGTTAAAAGTTACAGAATAGGGCTGAATATATTTTGGTATTTCCACGCCGCTGTGTCTAGGTACACGCTAACGTGTACGCAAATAAAAAAGTTACGTACACGCGAAACGTCATCAAGTCAGTGCCGTCACTATTTAGCGTGCACTGTTACTGGTTTTTTGCATACACGCTAACTTGATAAGTACTTGTATATACCGCGAGTATCAGAGAGTCAGAGTATTAGAATTTGTCTAATCGCGTTGTTTTTACTATAAAGAGTTTTCTTATTTTTTATTTGTTTAGTGTTTTTTTTTAATTAACTATGGAATGTGGACAATTATTTAGTTCTTTTAATGAGTTTTATTTTAAAACAGTATGAAAAAGATAAAGAGACAAAAATTCGTGATTAAGGGTAGTAGAAATATTAAGATAAAATATACAGGGCGATTGCTTTGTTTGATAAAGCTTAGTAGATCCGCTATAGTAATATAAATATAGCAATAAAAATTAGTAACAAAAATTGTAACAAACTTTGAGCTTAATAATATTACAAAATTAGTTAGAATGTTACAGGGCGTTCGATAACATAGTGGCAGACCAAACTTATATATTTTTTAATGGAACATCCTATATTTTATGTTCGAAATCTTCTTAACTTTCTCATCAAAAAATATAAAGGTTTATTATGTTATAATATAGGGTATTTACAAAGTTATAACCAATTTTCTATGAAAATAGTAATAAGTTCAACTCCCTGTATAAATGGAAATAAACACAACAGCATTGGTTTATAAACTGGTATAATTAACTTACGTATAAAAATTATTTTAACAGTATATTTTGTACATGTCAACTAAATATTTATTTTGTTAACAAATGTAAAACATACCATACCAAAATAGCGTGCACCAAAATATAAAGTCACTGTGCACGCTAAATAATGACGTCACTGGCTTGATGAAGTTTAATTCGCGTGTACCAACTTTTTTTATTTGCGTACACGCTAGCGTGTACGTAGACACAGCGTTTCCACGCCCACCACGCCGTAATCTGGCTTAAATTTTTGTAGAGAGTAAAGGCAAGTGTCCACAGACCCGCATCGTACGCATCGGACGCATCGTACGCAACGGATTTTAGTTTGCCTTGTACAGAAACTTATGTAACCGCGTCCACTGATCCGCATCGTACGGATCGCATTATCGATTGTCAAACTAAAATCCGTTGCGTACGATGCGGGTCTGTGGACGCTTGGCTTAAAAGATTGTTGAGTTACTTGGAAATTGCAGCTTGTTATTTAGATATAAAAATTACCTTTAACTTCCTGGGGATTGAACATTATCTGAAGGAAGGAATAATTTAGTAAATCAATCATTTCCAATTTTGATATATTGAATTTGATAGGTTGTGGTATTGTGTTGTAGTTTATTACACCACAAAAATAATGAAATATAACAAGATACAAGAAATAGTTTCAGAATAAGTTTAATGTGTTGTTTATGATTCATTATTCGATAAGGGACTAATTTAACTCATAAATTAAACTGAAAAATAAACCACAAGAATATGTAGGTCGTATACCATATAATACAAAAAAACGAATAAAATCATTTATAAAAGGTATATATTTAAAATCCCTAAAAAGGGCTACATCACAGAACTACTTTTCGATTGGTTGACCAATCATCATCAGTGCTTACCTAAAATGAATATAACCTGATAAAATGATGCAAAGGTTTTAGGGCCATTCCATTTCAAATCACTCAATTTTGGAGCAAAAAAAATTTTGGACCTCCGATTTGTCTGAAAATTGGTATATAGCTTCTACGGGACGTAAAAATAAGATATTTAAGGTCAAAAAATTTTCTTCTTCTTTTTTTCTCAAAATGTTATTTTATGCGATTTTACAGTGATTTGGTGTTTATTTATACAAATTTGCATTTTCTATCGTAAAGTATCAATGGAAAACATAATATTTTAATAGAAGGGAGTCAAAAATGTCATTATATGGCATTATAACAAGTTACTTTGATTCAAAGCAAGCTTTTGATCAAATTTTATAGTGTAGAAAACGTTAAAATACCTTTTTTTACATTTTTCTCCATTCCCAAAATACGTCATAATCGATTTGGCTGAAAATTTGCCCACAGATAGACAAAACATAGGACTTTAAGTGGTGAGAAGGATTTGAATTATATTACAATACCAAAAAAGTTACATGAAATATTATAGTCAAAAATATAGGCGTCTACTGTAAGTACAATTAACTCGAAAATATCGACCTCACGACACAAATTGTTAAAAAGAAATTGTAATAATTGTAAATACAATTTATTTGGAACAATTTCAGTTCCTACCATTTTTGTCGAAAATTTAAAAATGGCGGAGATATTGAGCAAAGCAGGTTCTCCTTTAAAATCAAGATGGCTGCTAACGTAACGGAGGAATTCATTCGTGATTTTAAATTTAGGCTACTATTGACTCCCCTAAAGATCAGAAAAATAAAATTTTGGGCAGCTCGGCATTCAAGGTCAAATGCTATCCCAACTGGACTAATATATACTTTTGAGTCTGATATTACTGCATGTAACTTTTTTGGTATTGTAATATAATTCAAATCCTTCTAACCACTTAAAGTCCTATCTTTTTGCTATCTGTGGGCAAATTTTCAGCCAAATCGATGATAATGTATTTTGGGAATGGAGGAAAATGCAAAAAAACGGTATTTTAACGTTTTTTACACTATAAAATTTGATCAAAAACTTGTTTTGATTCAAAATAACTTGTTATAATGCCATATAATGACATTTTTGAGTTCTTTCTATTTAAATATTATGTTTTTCATCGATACTTTACGACAGAAAATGCAAATTTTTTTAAATAAACACCAAATCACTGTAAAACCGCATAAAATAACATTTTGAGAAAAAAAGAAGAACAAGATTTTTTGACCTTAAATATCTTATTTTTACGTCCCGCAGAAGCTATATACCAATTTTCAGACAAATCGGAGATCCAAAATTTTTTGCCTGAGTGATTTGACATGGAGTGACCTTTAACATTTTGACTACGGTTGAGAAAAGTTGTAGGTTATACTCACGTGATCTAACATGCTAACCACCAAAATATAATATTACCAAAATATGAGGGTAAAAACCCTATAAAATTAATCCGTCAAGGAATCATTGATGAAATATGCTAACTTAAGCATGGATGTTTAAAATATTCCATGTACTACGCTCTAGGTACCATCTGAGCTCTGATACGACTTGTTCACATGACAGTATGGTACTAAGTGACGCTGAAATGAATGGGGACTTCTGAACGATGACATGACAGAAGTGACAGTCCCACAGGAAGTTGAAAATTTAACTTGTCATATTTGAAAACTATGGTGTACAAAATTTAAAATGTCATATTTGAAGACCATGTTGTACACCATAGTTTTCAAATATGACAGGTTAAATTTTCAACTTCCTGTGGAACTGTCACTTCTGTCATGTCATCGTTCAGAAGTCCCCATTCATTTCATCGTCACAAGCACTGATGATGATTGGTCAACCAATCGAAAACTAGTTCTGTGATGTAGCCCTTTTTAGGGATTTTAAATATGTACCTTTTATAAAGGATTTTATTCGTTTTTTTTATAGAATTTAATTTTAAAATAATCAATAATTGATAACACGTCGAGGGTATGTCTATATGATAATATGTCCGACCCTCCTGGCTACGTCACTGGCATTATCTTTATTAAATATTTAAAACGTAGTTAACATTAAGCTGCCAGGATTTTCAACTCATCTGTGCCAGCTATACGATATAATTTTAGACACCGTGAAAATATCCTAAGTGGCTTCATTTACCACAAACTTACAATTCAGACAACGGAACGAGGGAACTGTAAATGTCACTGGGTAAATTCTGACAGACAGATTTAATCTTGGGAATGTAAGTGGCATCTAAACGTCTTGTTACTAATGTTAATTGAAACTATGGCGCAGGTTTTAGTTCGTAGCTTCCAGATATTCTCCCATTTTAACTATTACAAGAAGTGTAATAAAAACTATTAGACATATTCTATTAGATTGTAACTTTCATGAAGTTTTGCTACAGAATCGTAATCCTACTTAAAATAGAAATAAAAAAGAGCGAGTTTTCCGTAAACTACTTTTATTACCTATGTGACGAAAATAATTGGGAAAAGATGTTTATGTTCTAAAAGTATATAAATTAGATATCGATTTACAAATCCCATAAACAAAATTAATAATATGTACATTTTTCCTCACAAAGGATAACACAAGACACAAGTAGTATATACCTTTGAAAATACCAGAGGACAAATACCTATCTATGATCGACTACTAGAGTGCTATTCCTTTCAGAAATTTTCGATGTAAGGGAACATCCATAAAATACGTCGTAAACATTTTGGAGTTTTTAATACCCTCCCTAATTACCTCCCCCCTCATACCGACGTCGCAATTGCAACTCATGACCGCCTTTTTTTCTCTCAATTTACTGTACAACTAATTAGCTTTATTGTGACACTTTTATTGGAGTTCCTATGCTTTCTTAACTGCATCATATAAATCTTGATACTTATTTTGTTTTGATTTCAATACCATTTCTTTTATTAAGTATAAATACAATGTATTAAATACAATGTTGAAATCTCACAATAAAACACCGAAAAACGTTTGCTTTTCTATACTTCCACAAAATTTATTACAACTATGTTATGACTACAGCTGTTTCGGCAAAGTGCCTTTCTCAAGTGATATAGCTGTAGTAATAACATAGTTGCCGAAGTTGCCACTTTGCCGAAACAGCTGTAGTAATAACATAGTTGTAATAAATTTTGTGGAAGTATAGAAAAACAAACGTTTTTCAGTGTTTTATTGTGAGATAAAATGAACTTCCATCAAGTAACGGTCGAATCCATCAATTATACAATGTTGAAAGACTAATTAAAATAGACCTGAATATACATGGTCATAAACTAACAATAATAGGTGTATATGCAGTTAACCACGATGCACTGGTTAACAAGAAAGAAGAATTCTACGAGAAACTAAACCGAGAAATAACATCGATAGGATGTACGAGGGAATTAATCTTGCTTGGAGATTTTAATGGCAGGGTCGGAAACAAACAACACTGTAAAATAGTTGGTCCTTACGGAGAAAACATAACAAATGACAATGGGACCAGGCTCATCACAATATGCGAACAGAACCAGCTCCGTATTACAAATGGATTCTATCAACATCGAGAAGTACATAAATACACCTGGGGACAGAGAACAAGGAATCTAAAATCTAAAATAGATTACTTGATTGTACGCCAAAGATCAAATCTTAAAATCAACGACGTAAGAGCTTATAGAGGTGCAGTTTGTGGAAGCGATCACCATTTCTTAAAAGCAAAAATAATGTTTTTAAGAAGATGCCAGAAAGAACAACCAGTAGTTCGCTCAGAGATGGCAGAAGATGTAAGATATAATCTTATAAGCCTCGAACAAGATAGTGTAAAAATATTGTATCAAAACAGACTGAACGAGAAGCTTGAAAACATAAATTTCAATAACATCGAAGACCACTACAATTACATTAAAGAAAGTATTCACTCTGCAGCAAAAGAAGCCCTTGGATATTACGAAAAGAAAAACAAAAATACTCCATACTGGTGGGATGAAGAAATAGACACAGCGATAAAACAAAAGAAACAAAAGTATGAACACTATTTAAGTGCAAAAACAGATACCAATTGGTCTAATTACAAAAACCATCAAGCAAAGGTAAGACAAATGATAAGACAAAAAAAATGAATCCTGGGATCAAAACTGTCAAAAAATAAATACGTATATAGGAGGAACCAGAAGTACAGAAAGCTGGAAACTTATTAAATCTCTTAGGACCAACGACAAGAAAAAATATTTAATCTCACCAATTTCGTTAGAAACATGGGACATGTACTTCAGTAAACTGTTACAAGAAGATCGAAGGGAATTCAAAATAAAAGAAAATAACCAAAACATACGCGTCGAAGCATCTCCTATAAGAATCACGAAAAAGGAAGTAAAGGATATCTGTACTTCACTCAAAAACAAAAAAGCACCCGGACCTGGCAATATACCCTCAGAACTAATAAAATATGGAACTGAAAAACTATATGAACACCTGACAATACTCTTTCAAAACTGCATAAACAAAGTAGAGGTTCCAGCTGAATTTAAAACCTCTACCATTTCAACTTTACATAAAAAAGGAAACAAACAAAACTGCGACAATTATCGTGGAATAGCAGTTACTAGTACCATTAGTAAAATCTATGGGAAAATGATCAAAAATAGAATAGAAAGAGAATACACTGATATGGAGGCAGAAGAACAGGCGGGTTTTAGAGCTGGTAGATCGACCATAGACCACCTTTTTTGTATCACTCAACTTATAGAAAAAAAGTTTGCTGTAGATCAAGAAGTCCACTTTTTGTTTGTTGATCTAAAAAAGGCCTACAATAGCATCCCCCAAAACAAGTTATGGAACACTCTAAGACAAACGAACATCAACTCAAATCTCATAACAGCAGTGGAAAAACTATATGATAACGCCAACGCCAAAGTTAAAATAGGAACGAATGTTTCCAAAGGTTTTGTAGTAGACAAAGGACTGAATGCATGTTGCCTATCGCCGACCCTTTTCAAAATATATCTGGAACAAGCATTAAAACTTTGGAAGCGGAAGTGCAGCGGCATGGGTATACAATTAAATAATAACAACCTGTACACTCTATGTTTTGCTGATGATCAAATTGTGATTGCCAACGAATATGACGATCTGGAATACATTAAGTACAACAATAAATATTCTTATTTAGGAGTAGAAATCACGGACGACGGCAAATCAGATCAGGCTATAAAAAAACGAAACACTCAAGGTAGAAGGGCCATATCTCAACTAAATAGTATTATTTGGGATTAACATATATCCAAAAAAAAATAAACATCGAATATACAACACTATTATAAAGAGCATAGTAATGTATGGAAGTGACGTGTGGCAGTTAAAGACAACTACTGAAAGAACACTACAAGCCACGGAGATGGACTACTGGAGACGTGCCGCAGGAAAATCAAAACTCGAAAGAATTAATAACGAACGTATACGAGAGATTATGGGAGTCACACATACGATTGTCGAAGATATAAGAGTACAACAACTAAAGTGGTATGGACATGTGCAGAGAATGCCAGAACACCGTCTGCCAAAACAGATTATAGATTGGTCACCACATGGAAAGAGAAAAAGAGGCCGACCCAGAAAGAGCTGGAGAGAAGGAATAGACAGAGAGATCCGAGAGAGAGGTTTAGACGAAGACCTTTGGGAAGATAGAGATGCATGGAGATTGGGCATCGGAAGACGTCGGAGGACGTTTTAAACCGATTATATATATATATATATATTGATGCACATTAAGTTGTGACTTCCGGTATACAGAAGAGGCTGTCCGACTTCCACATTTTCTACTAGGAATTATTTTTTTAAAATTGTGTATTTGGTAAAAGGGGGGCTTATAAAATGGGTCTACCTATTGAGGGGAAAGGATTTACCAAAATAAATTTTGTATATATATACGTATATACCGAAGCGTACAGCATACGTTATGGCTTCCATATATAGGGTAGTTCAAGGCGCGTTGTCACTTCCAGCGGTGTTGTCATATTTTGGAAGTCACAACGACTCGTCTGCTAGATTTACCTCCTATTTTGAGCGTAATGTGTTCTTTTGAAACTTTTACTGTGAATACAGTTGTCTGTGTTTTAAAGTTGTCTATTTAAATTAAAATATTGATATTCTTTTGATTATACAAGTTTACAAAAAATACATTTCGGACTATTTGACGAAACCATATGACTAGGGGGTTTTTGGGGTCGCTGGTTACGAATCCGGGGTTCGCTAACCTTTATCACGTCAGGTAAAGGTTATTTCAAGGACAAATCAAGATAAATCGACAGTCGCTCTGAAAAAGTATATTAGGAGGTTTTTGGGGTCGCTTATAACGAATCCAGGATCCGCTGACCTCTATCACGTCTAGATGAAGGTCATTTCGAGGTCAAATCAAGATAAATCAACACAATCGCTGTGAAAAAGTATATTAGGGTGTTTTTGGGGTCCCTGATCCAACGGCGGATCCAGCAACCTTGCAAGGTGGGGGCAATGAAATAAAAAATTTCTCGTCACTGGCGTACGCAGGACTCTTTTTCGGGATGATCTGTTATTTTATTCTTCTTCATGTAAGTATCATATCCTTTCAGAGAGTTGGTTACGGTCATAACTATCTTAATTTTATTCACTGCCACCCTAATCAATCATGAAGTTCTTCTTCGCCCTGGACTGCGTTTGCCTGCTATTTTTGTAGCAACCTATATTTGGGACCTCTCATTACATGTCCGAAATACTCCAGTTTTCTCTTCTTAATGCTTTTTATAATCGCAGTAGTCTTGCTGAGACGTTCTAGTATTGTGGAGTTTTGAATCTTCTCGTCCCAAGAAACTCTTAAAATTATTCTATAGCACCACATCTCGAGAGCCTCAGGGCGATTTAGATCGACTTAGTTCACAGTTCAAGACTCGACACCATACAGTAAGACCGAGAAACGTAGGTCCTTAATGCCAATTTTAAGTTTCTGTTACATGACACTTTGGACATCCTTCTAAAAGTGGCTCTTATTCGGGCTCTTTGTTTTAGAATTATAATTTTATAAAATAAGATAGTTCTTGTTTTTCAAAGTGTATTAAAAGTAACGAAAATGAATAATTTTCCTACTTCATGATGCTGTGCGCAGCCCACAGCGTCTATTGGAAACCACCGGCTTACTTTATTGCAGTCGACAATACAAACATTTCTAGAAAACAAATTACCATAACATAGCAGCGGCAATTACTATTTTTATCTGGACTGGCATTGAATTGAATAGATGGTAGGTAATAAACAGATTTTTTGTGGGAATTTTTCATTTGTTATGTTCCAAAGACTTTTTAATAATTTTCGATTCCAAGGAATTCTGCCATATTTAGGTATGTTTCAGTTATTCAGTTATCAACAGGACACAAAACTCACTATTTTTTTTCAACCGTAGGTAATCTCTTTCTTAAAAAAACTGTCAGTAGACACCAGGCGAGGTCTCAAGGAGGGGGCAATTGACCCCATTGACCCCCCTTGGATCCGCGCCTGCCCTGATCACAAAACTGGGGCCCGTTGAGCTCAACCACGTCAGGTAAAGGCCATTTCAAGGTCAAATCAATTTTGTTAAGTCCTCCTGATTTGAACTTGAAATGACCTTTACATGACGTGGTAGAGCTCAACGGACCGCAGTTTTCATGATCAGCGACCCCAAAACTCCCTATACTTTCAGAGCGATTGTGTCAATTTATGTTGATTTGACCTTAAAATGACGTTGAACTAGACGAGATAGAGGTCAGCGGACTCCGGATTCGTCTTCAGCGACCCCAAGAACCCCCTAATATACTTTTTCAGAGCGACTGTCGATTTATCTTGATTTGACCTTGAAATGACCTTTACCTGACGCGATAGAGGTGAGCAGACCCTGGATTTGTGATCAGCCACTCCAAAAACCCCCTTGTCATATGGTTTCGTCAAATTGTCCGAAATTTAGTTTTTTTTTTGTAAACCTGTGTTATTTATGATAATATGATTGATATTTATTTTACAAAAATACTAATATATTATTATTGCTGTAAAATGGATTTATTGGAATTAATTAAAAAAGTGTTAATAGTAAGTCATTTATTTATGAAAATTATATCAAAAATGTTAATAAAAAAATTTGAACTTATAGAAAATTTTAATATTTTAGATTTTATTACAGGCACCGTCCTTTTAATTTTTAATGTACCAATAATAATATGTAATAAAAAATTAAATGGCTAAACACTCCAGGTGGGGATTAGCCGCTAAAAAGCTATCTAGATCCATCTTTTTCGAGCAGATTTTTCCCAATCTGCTACTCGATACTATTGACTATGCTTCTCCATTACTTTCTATCCTCTTTCTTTTTCTGCTAGTCTCTAATTCCTGCCCTATATAAATCTTCCTTTAATTCCTGTAACCATTTATTCTAGTTCCTCCGCGTCTCCTTCTAACTCCGGGTCTCCATTGTAAAATTGAGTTTATAGTTGTTGCGCTACCTGCTCTCCATATATGCCCCAACAATCCAACTCTGTGCCCAAATCTGAAAATCTGGAATAATATCTACCCGGGTCGAAACATTTTTTTTTAATATATGAAAATAGTTATTTATGAAACGGAGCGAGTGCTATACATCGCGTAAGTTCGCAAAAAGTACTTCACGCACAATTTCATACAATATTTTATCTACGATAAACAAATAAAAATACTGTAACTCTTCGTCACTGGAATTCATTTCTATTCTACAATTTTTAGAACTTTGACATATAAAAATTCTAATTTCTTTCAAACCACAAAACTGTCAAATTTTTATTTGTAATGTATTGCTCATTATGTCATCACCTCTCTTGTGCTCTGCACAAGAGATCTAAGGTTAGAGCTAAGAATAAGGTTGGCTAGGTGCTACGTTTTCTCGACTCTGTTTTACGGAATGGAAGCTTGGACCTTGAATGCGGCATCAATGAAAAAACTGGAATCATTCGAGATGTGGGTATATAGAAGAATTCTAAAAATATCATGGACAGAACACGTCACAAACAAAGAGGTTCTGAGAAAGGTGAATAAAGAAATTGAAGTCTTAAATACAATTAAAACCAGAAAATTGGAATATCTCGGACATATTACACGTGGAGAGAGATACAACTTGCTCCAACTCATTATGCAGGGAAAGATTCAAGGAAAAAGAAGCATAGGGAGACGCAGAATATCGTGGTTGCGCAACCTGAGAGAATGGTACGGATGTACAGTCGGAAAAATGAAAGAATACCCATGAACGAACATATAAAACACGCTGTATTTTCATGTCACCGTGTCACAAAGAAAATTGTCCAGTGCAAGTACATGTAACAATAATTATTACATGTACTTGCGCTGGCCAATTTTTTTTGTGACACGGTGACAGGAAAATACAGCGTGTTTTATATGTTCGTTCATGGGTATTCTTTCATTTTTCCTACTGTACATCAAACGAACTTTTCAGAGCAGCCGTCTCCAAGGTCCGAATAGCTATGATGATTGCCGACCTCCGTCGCGGAGATGGCACTTGAAGAAGAAGAAGATGTCATCACCATGAAACGCGAAAGTTAAGAAAGAATATTTGATTATATGAAAGTGTGTTAAAAACAGTGAGAAAAAGTAAATCCCATTTAAAATACATTGTTACTTCATGCTTACTTTAAAGCACTGCTATCTATAATGACAGTTTTCACAAACTAAAAATTTATATATAATATGACATAGAGTAGATAAAAGTCATTTATTAATTATTAATTGATTATAGTCAGAAGAAAATTAGATCATGCACACCTTGTTTTTTATAATTGTTAACATACTAAATTACATATCCAATAATTATTGTGATCCATTAAATAGATCGATGCAGATCGGCCTTATATCGGATCCTCTTCTATTAGTCCGTTCGCTGACGGTAAAATATTGCAAAACCCATAAATTTTAAAAAACCACTTAAGATTGACATGAAATTTGGCATACACATAGGTAACATATCAAAGAAAATTGATATTGTGCCGATGTTTTCTTTTGCCATGGGGGTGACTTTCACCTCGTCTGGGGATGAAAAAATATACGTTTAAAATAAGTCCGGAAATGGATTAACTGACTAATTCTAAGGAACTATTGTTCTTTTTTGTTCATTTTTCAACAAAAAAAAAACACATTTTAACGGTTTTTTTGCAATTAACTCAAAAAGTAAGTATTTTATGGAAGAAAACATTCTTAAGAAAAATACAGCCCATAAAAAAATGGTGTACTTATGTATGAGATCCCTAGACCCAGTAAAAGAAGAGTTGTAACTAATGACAAATAGGTTCATACACGTCAAATTTCAAATTGAATATTCCAACGTGAAGTGTCAAAAACTAAAGCACTTTTTGGGGAACACTCATTACAACTTTTTTGTAATGTTTAAAAAAAGGTTAAAAAGTTTTTCGCATTAAATTAAGGAAGTTAGCAAATAAAATTTATCGTCACCACTTCACAAGTTGATTTACTCGTGTATGTATTGTTTATAAATATGATCTGTAAGCTTCATTGGTTCAAAGTGCTTATTTTTGAAGGGGATGTAATTGAAAGGGATTGAACTAGTCACTAACCAACTGTGTATGCCAATTTTGAACAGCCATATCTTAACCAATATTGGTCTCAAAGAAAAAAACATAATCCTAAATATTCAGAAAAGCAAAACCTACATTTTTTACTCTTCGTAATTTTTGGTAGCACTAATAAATTTTATGTCATTTTAAAAAAAAAGCGTCTCTTTCAAAATTTAAACAATTTTACTTTAAAACCCAATTTTTTCAAAAATTAGCCCTTTACTTAGCCCGAATTAAGGGGTGATTTTCGGAGTTTTTTAAGAAAAATAGGACCTACTTTATTTTGAAAGTATCTTTCTTAATTTTAACGCTAGAAACTTTTTTAGAAAACATAAAAAAGATTTTTTTAAAACTTTCAAAAAGTTGTAATAAGTTTTCTCAGAACAGTGCATCATTTTTTAGTTGCTATCATTTTTTGGTTATTTCAAGTCAAGTTATTCATTTTTAAATTTGACGAATATGAACCTGTTTCCTGTTTTACATTAGCTACAAAGCTACAACTTTGCTTCTACTGATTCTAAAAAGTTATACGTACTTCAATTTTGTTACTTTATAAGCTATATTTTTAATGTTTTTCCCGATAACATACCTACTTACTTTTTGAGTTATTGGCAAAAAACCGTATAAAAGTGTTTTTTGTTGAAAAATTGACATATCGACTAGCCAATAAGTCAAAAAGTATTAACTTAGTGAAAAATTCTATATAACAGAAGTTGCTTAGAATTAGTGTGTTTATCCATTTCCGAACTTATTTTGAACGTATATTTTTTCCCTCCGATTAGAGGAGAAACTCAACCCCCAGGGCAAAGTTTTCTTTTCACTTTTTTCTTTTACATGGGTCCTATGTGTAAACTAAATTTCACGTCAATCCGTTCTTTAAAATTTGGAGCAAAAACCGTTAATGAACTATACTATCTCCGTAAGATCGTAAAAAACGAATCAGAATATTTTTCCTGTCGACTAAGATACAACCTGGAATACCTACTTTCAATACACCAATAATAATTATTATTGCGTTTTTTATAAATGCATAAAAGCATAATATTTTAGTACATATTTCAATTCAACTGTTTTTTGCATAATTTAAGGTTTTTTAGTGCATATTTCCCGATCTCTATTAATTTAATGTATTTCTCCATGAGTTTACAGCAAAAATCTTGATAATTATGTTTGTTTTGACTGTTTTGTTTGTATAATTATTGTTTTATCATACAGTCAAAGTCTCCCTTCAATCCCAAACATTTTTAAAAGAAAATACAATTTTTATTGGATATGTTCAATCAAGCAGACATTCCGTTAACATTTTTAGTCACAACATAATATCAATGTTAAAGTATTATTAGAGCAACGCGTTATGGTGTCACATTTCTTTTAATGACCGACACACAAAATATTTTAATGACCGATCCCACACGAACCAGATTTTTATTACCTACTGCTGATAAGGTAAAGAGTTATCAAATACCACTCGTTGTCATCTCTGTGTTAATTTGAAATAATAAAATATAAATATTGTAGTTTTGTATTCTAAAATATTTGGAAAAAATACCTATGTATTTTTTTTTTCATTTAGGTACACATCATTTTAAGGGATTGTCCGGAAGATAGGCCAGGGTAATCAGACAAAAATATACCCTGTTCGTGACACTCGAGCAGCCAGGGTACTGAATCGTTTTTTCGACAGGTAATACCTATAAGAGCAAATTGTAACTATTTCCTGCGTAGGATCTGGCGGCCATTTTAATTTATAAACAATTAAGTGTCAAAAATGGCATTTTTCCCTTTTATTTTCAAATTAATGGAAAACAGTGAAACTTATGGTTTTCTTAGTACAAATATCTTTTAGATTATGGAAAAAGCTTTAAAATTACGTATTACAAAGTTTGATATACTCATTTATTGTTAATATAATTGCGAAAAAAGTCGGAATTGCAAAAAAAGTCGGAATTGCAAAAAAAAAGTATTTTCGCAATAACTGTTGTAAAAATTAGTGTACAGGTTTGAAATTTTTGTCAAATGAGGGTTCTTTGGTGCTTAATATGTGATAAAAATTTCAAAGCGATTCATTCCATTGTTTAAATTTTATTCGAATTGTTTATCTCAGAGAGCATTTTTTTTGAAATAACATAAGTCAGAAAAAAATGACGTTAGAACCATTCCATAGGTGTCAAATGGAAGAGCATGAGCTATATTTTCAACTTGGTTTAAAAAAGCAAATAAAAAATGCATTTATTAGTAATAAATAATTATGCAAAAGTATCGTAAATCTTTCCTTATAAACTTTTTGGATAACTTTTTCCAAAAAAATTAACTTTTTTACCCTGTTTTAAGTGCAAAACTACCAAGTAATGTTATTTATATCATAATTGATAAAAAATTGTAATAAATATATATAATTTCTTATATAACAAAATAAAAAGTTTATAAGGAAAGATTTATGATACTTTTGCATAATTAATTATTAATAATAAATACATTTTTTATTCGGTTATTTTAAACCAGGTTGAAAATATAGCTCATGCTCTTTCATTTGACACCTGTGGAATGGTTCTAACGTCATTTTTTTCTGACTTATGTTATTGCGAAAAAAATGCTCTCTGGGATAAACAATTTGAATAAAATTTAAACAATTGAATGAATCGCTTTGAAATTTTTATCACATATTAAGCATCAAAGAACCCTTATATGACAAGAATTTCAAATCTGTACACTAATTTTTACAATAGATATTGCGAAATTAATTTTTTTTGCAATTCCGGCATTTTTTCGCAATTATATTTACAATAAATGAGTATATCAAACTTTGTAATACGTCATTTTAAAGCTTTTTCCATAATCTCAAAGATATTTGTACTAAGAAAACCATAAGTTTCACTGTTTTCCATTGATTTGAAAAAAGAGGGAAAAATGCCATTTTTTGACACTTAATCGTTTATAAATAAAAATGGCCGCCAGATCCTACGCAGGAAATAGTTACAATTTGCTCTTATAGGTATTACCTGTCGAAAAAACGCTTCAGTACCCTGGCTGCTCGAGTGTCATGGGAAAAACCTTATTACCCTGGACTAAGAGTACAGGCTCAATATATCGGCAAATGAATTTTGTTTTAAATACCGTCCGTATAGAGGAGGTGCTCGTTGGGGATAGGCGCAAAATCTTGGTCCAGTGCTAATTAAATGCATTAATTTTTTTCGAATTCTGAGAAAACTAATAAGTAATTTTGAAAAATTTAAACGCAGAATGGAAGCTTACATTATTACCGAGGGCAGAAAGTCCCTGAAAACTTATATAATGTTTATTTTAATAACTTATATACCTAATATATGTTTATTTTAATAAAGATAATGGGATGAAAAAACAAGAGAAAAGTTAGTGTGATTTTTAATTTCGAATATTTCATTCAAAAGAAACTTTTTTTTATTCTAAGGGACTTTCGGTCCCCCGTAATAATGTTATCTTTCATTCTGGGTGTATGTTTTAAAAAATATTTATTAGTTTTCTCAGGATTCGAAAAAAAATAAATGTATTTAAATAGCATTGGACAGAGATTTTGCGCCTACCCCCTTAAGATAGAGTTTACTGTATTTTATATTATTACTAGAATTTATTACTTTAAACTTTTTATCGCTCTTGATTCATTTTATCGTGTATTTAATTACATTCAATTGTAATTGTACATTCAATTTTTTTGTATATTTTTACACGTTTTATTACTTTCGAAATAACAATACCAATCTATTACTAAACAATTACAATCTATTTTTCAGCCTACTTGGTTCCAAAAAAATACACAATTTTCGGAAATTTCGTTAAATGAGAACATTTACCTACATTTCTTGTATTTATGAGGAAACAGTAGCGATTAACAGGTAGCGAAAACGCGTTCCAAGATTGCGGCTGTAATCTTGAATATTTTTTCGAGATATTTGGCACACGTATTCGTAATATAATAAAGAATGGCGGTACAGACCCCAATTTGAAAAATATATTAATATGTGGAAATTACTCTGTAATTAAATACAATATTAAAAAAAAGAGCCTGTACCGCAATTAAGAAGAACAAGAAAATAAACTTTTTTTATCCGATGCCTAGATTTTGTGTAATTTTGGAACTACTAAAATTTTTTATTCCATTAGTAGTTCCAAAATGACACAAGATCTAGGCATCGGATAAAAAAGTTTATTTAAAGAAAGTGTATTTTTTTTCTTCTTAATGGCGGTACGGGCTCGTTTTTTTAATATTGTATGTAATTATAGAGTAATTTCCAGATACTAACATATTTCCCAAATTGGGCTCTGTACCGCCATTCTTTATTATATTACGAATACGTGTGCCAAATACGTCGAAAAAATATTCAAAATTACAGCCGCAATCTTGGAACGCGTTTTGGCTACCTGTTGATCGCTACTGTATCACCTTAAGCTTTTAATAAGATTTTTAAAATTAATTTAGATTATTTAATAGATATACTCACCGGCACGAAAAACGGGCACCCCAAAAAATGGGTCTTTTGATGGCTCGTATCTTCTAAACCTATTGTCCGATTTAAGTATTTTTTTAATATATTATAGCCTTATTCTTTAACAATATCGCTGTAATAATATTATTTCTAGACATGTAAGTTATCATTATATACCGAATACCAGGCGTACCAATCAAACTGGGGTTTTTTCTCAATTTCCACAACAGCCTGTGGAATATTCTAGCCTTTATACAATATTGAAATTAAAACCCAGCTATAGCCCCAGGTTTTCTTCTGTTTTTTTATTCATTCGCTTATGTTGGATAATAAAAAAGTTAGTTACTTTAACAACTAGCCATGTTCTTTATCGATACATGGTGTTTCTAAATAAATGCGACAAACTTTAAGGGGTAATTCTGCATGAAAAAATAATGATTGCAAAAATAAAAGTCTTTTGCCAAACAATCATTATTTTTTCATGTAGAATTGCCCCTGAAAGTCAGTCGCACTTATTTAGAAACACCCTGTATTGATAAAGAACATGGCCAGTTGTTAAAGTCCATAACTTTTTTATTATCCAACGTAAGCGAATAAATAAAAAAAAAACAGAATGTTAAGAAAACCTGGGGCTATAGTTGGGTTTTAATTTCAATACTTTATAAAGGCTAGAATATTCCACAGGGTGTTGTGAAAATTGAGAAAAAAACCCAGTTTGATGGGGTACACTTGGTATACAATAAAATTTACATGCCTATCAACAATATTATTATAGCGATATTGTCAAAGAATAAGGCTATAACATATTAAAAAATTACTTAGATCGGACAACAGGTTTAGGAGATACGAGACATCAAAAATTACCAATTTTTTGGTTGCCCGTTTTTCGTGCCGGTGAGTGTAGATTGAATTAGAAGTTCATTGTAAAAAAGGAAGTAAACAAAAACACGAGAAAAATGAATTTCTATAAATAAATAGGTAAGTAAATATTATAGACTAAAATAAGTACAGATAATATATATTTATAGAGATATAATTAGCTTCATTTAAGGCTAAATTTAAAAGTAAAGCAGATTTAAAAGGAAGCTATTATTAATGTCAACACAAAAGTATGAAATTATTCATGTTTCATACACAAAATACTAAGTACGATTAGGACCGCGAATCTACAACAGATAAATGTCTGGAAACCGTTACACAGGGTTGCCAAAAAACGGAAGTCACACCGAGCGGTGTGGTATACGGAAGACGCTACGCGTTGTGTACATAACCTGTATAGTAGCACGGGAGCGACACTAGCGCTGGTGATATACCGTCGAACTAAAATCTGATCTTATGAGTATGTTAGATACGATATGACTTCCAGCGAAATTTTTAATATAAGCCTTCTGATACCATCTAGTAGCCAAATTCGTAAAAATATAAGCAAAACGTTGTGACTTCCGAAATCGGAAGTCATAACGGTATATATGAAGTAACAACGTATTACGAGAATCTACTTTGGAAGTCACATGGATACATGTATCAATATATATATATATATATATATATATATATATATATATATATATATATATATATATATAAATACAATGTACTAACTAAATAGAATTGAATATTTTATTTCTATTCATTCTTGTAGAATTGTTCATTCTTGTTCTGTATAGAAGCATTTGTTTAAAGACACAGAACAATGTTTTATTGTTTGTTATTCTGTACAAAACTGCTAGAAATATTATTTATTTATCTGTCTGTTTATTTATATACGAGTACCCCCATTACAAAAAAATATATGCTAACATACAGTATAAAATCAATCTCTATGAGTATAATTATTAAGGCTGTGAGTGATAAAATGAAATGAAAAGTATGCGATTAAAGTAATATACTAATTCTTTTTAATTTAAAAATAGGGTATATTTTTTATATTCGTGAACATCAAACGACGTCGGGTTTGTACTCATGGCCCCCTCCTCCTGTCGTATACCGTCGTAATAAGCAAAGTCCACCCTCCCCCTTTTCAACGACGTAGTTTATGGATGTTCTCTAAGTGCACTAACGTCACAAAGATAAGAGTCGATGATATATCATAAAAATATTATACATATTATATCATAAAAATAAAATTTTAGAATACACCACAAAGATCAAAGTTATTTATAATAACAACAAGGTATTTATACAAAAAAAATGAATGTGTGTGTACTTTGTACGCACGTAAGAAGTTATACTTCTACTACATATTATGTGATTTTTAAGAAAATACCAAAAATTTAAAAAAATAAAAGATAAAAACGCACACAAACACATTGAAAAATTCCACAAAGAAAAAGTGATTTCTGAACGATAATAATTGTTGGCAAAAATTTTAAATACGCATTTTCTGAAAAAAAAATTATATAACAAATATTAGACACTCGTCCAATTACACATTATTTGTCATGTGGAAAAATAGGGTAACTGAACGTTTTACTGTTTGACAGTTGTTTTGAATATAATTAAATTATGTAGTTTAAATTTTGTGGAAGAAAATATTAAAATATAACAAAACAGTAAGAAAACAATATATTAGATGAAGATTGGTAGAACTTTTGTTGGTGATCAAATTAAGTATGTAAATCAAAGCATTACATACCTACTAGATAAATAAATCTACGCCAAAAAAATCATAATTTAAAAATAAAAATCGGACCTAATTTGGGATTTCTCTCTAAAATCCCCATTCTTGAGAAAATAAATGTACTGTAGAGCGTCGATTATCCGAGTAAGCGTTAGTAATTGACGCTTAAAATATCTTCAATTTTCTTCAATATTGTATCCAAAAATAATTGAAGGGCTGAGTGGATGAAGGAGGTATGTAACATTTTTACAAAAATCTAGTTATTCTCGTAGATGAAGGAGGTATGTGTTAATATGTTTTGTGGAACTAACAGTAGCACTCTAAGAGCCATATTAAGAGAAATACTAATGTCCAGAAGGAGGTATGTATCAACAACTACTTATATTTGTAGTGGATGAAGGAGGTATGAAACATAAATAGCACATACCTCCTTCTTCCACTAGTGTCCTGATCAAGTTCTGTAACATACCGCCTTCATGCACGTAACAGCTAGCTGTGAATGAGCTGTTCACCATTTGACAAAAACGATTGTTGTGATTAACACGTGTTTTGCGAATTTAAGTTGTGTTAAGTAATATTGCTCACATTGATAATTGAAATGACTTCAAGGGGAAAGATAATGTTACAGTTAGCTTTAAATGATAATATTTTAACTGCCAGCGAGAGTATTGACAAAAATATAATACAAACCATGAAAAATGAGAATTCTAACCTACAAATGCCAATTTCATCAACAAGTAGTGACTATTCTACAGGCAAGAATGAAGTTCGCCAAGAAGAATGTAAGTATCTTTTTTATAAAATATGAAATTCACGTAGGAATATTTTGTTATATTCAATGGTACCTATTTTTTATTGTTATAGGGAAAGTGCCATATACTTTCACAATGTGTCCAAGTGTTAACTTGGAGGTAAACAGTTCTGCTCTGACTTCAAATGTATAGTTTAATATCTTTTGTTTTTTTAATCAAACAGATATTCGAAATTACAAGTAATACTACAGTTTTCCTTATGTAAAAACTGACATTAATTAAAATTAAAAAATCTAACAAAATATTTCCAACTGTTATTATTATGAATATGGAAATTAACAAATTTGGCAAAAGTTTTATGTCATGACTTGGTCAACTGTTTTGTTATGATTATTATGTAATTTGTCATAGCAAGACACGACTTATAATGTGCTAAGGGTAGATTAAGGGCCTTATAACTACTTCAGTAAATTGACTATATCTTTTGTTTTTCAGATGATGGAGAAGACAATAACTACGATTCAAGTTGCGATACCTTATTCGGGGACAACTCTAGTGATGAATACGTGCCAGATCCGGAAGATTACATCAACTCATCATCAGATAACGAGATTGATAATGAGATGGTAGATGCACAGAGTAATAATGAACCGATGGAAGAAGAGAATGATGTACTAATGGAGGATAATAACATACTAGTAAGTCAGGCAAAATCTAATGAAAATATTGTTGGACAAAATGAAAAAGAGCATATATTGCCTACAGTCCATCGCAAAAAGAAACATTTCCAACCAAAAATAAAAGTAAGTAGAAAAAGGCAACGAAATGTTGATGAATGGAAGAAACGAAATGCTACACTCTGCAGGCAACGAGGAGAGGCCTACACAAATTATAAAGGTGAGTTGAAACCTGCTAAGAATATTGTCAAAGGTACTAATTTATGCCCCGAAAAGTGTCGCCGACAGTGTTCCCAGGTATTTACAATTGGAGACAGGGAAAAAATTTTGTCATCGTGGTACAAACTGGATATAAATGCTAAAAACTCTTTTCTGTATAATAGTATCAAAATAATCCCCACACACCGACAAAGAACGGGAGCTTTAAAACACAAGACCACCTCATTCCAATATAACGTAACATACGGGGCAAAACAAACTATTACATGTAAACGAGCTTTTGTTTCGTTATACAACATTAGCATGAAGAAGGTTCACTTAATCCAAAAGCAAATTAAGATGGGTTTAGCTGCTCCTCTACCAGACAAAAGAGGAAAACACTCAAATAGACCCAATAAAATTCAAGATGATGTAGCTTATATAATCCAGCATATTTCAAGTTTCCCTTCAGAATTATCTCATTATTCAAGAAACTGCAATATCCATAAGAAATATCTGTCTCCGCTTTTATCGCTTCCTATTATGCATAAACTTTATATTGATACATGTAATGCAGACAAAGTCCAAAATCGATTTAAAGTTAAAGAATGCACGTACCGCAATATTTTTAACAATGAATTCAACTTATCGTTTGGACACCCGAAAAGTGACACTTGCAGCACTTGCGATTCTGGTGCTGCAAATGAGGAACATATTGAAAATTATAAAGCAGCGTTTGAGGCTCAGAATATCGACAGGGAACTAGCCAAAAATTCAGATGGTGTTGCATATATGACATTCGACCTCCAACAAACGATGCCGTTGCCTAGACTCACTACTTCTAAAGCATTTTACCTCCGCCAAATGTGGTTCTATAATTTAGGCATACATATTATAACTAAAGAAGTTGATAAAACCATTTTTTGTACATGGACTGAAGACCAAGCATGCAGGGGTAGTAGTGAGATCGCTAGTTGTCTTTTAAGAACCATTGAAGTTGAGCTGGCACTTAAACAAAAAAATCATTTAATTATTTGGACAGATTCGTGTGCAGGGCAGAACAAAAATTTCCTAATTGTGTGTGTTTATGAGTATCTTATACAAAAAGGAATATTCCAAATAATCGACCATAAGTTTCCTGAAGTAGGTCATTCCTACTTGGATTCAGACCGGGATTTTGGCCGAATTGAAAAAAGATTAAGGAAACATCAAACTATTTGTACTCCACAACAATACCGTGAAATTATTGCATCTGCCAATAAAAAGAATAATATGGTTATTGATATGCAACATCATTTCAAAGACACCGAGAACCTTCTAAATAAAATGCAACTGATGAATAGAAAAAAAGATGTTCTAAATGAAAAAGTATATTTCCGTGATGGCATTAAATGGATCCGTGTAGATACCTATGGGTCCTACCTCTTCAAGGAGAGTTTCGATTATGGTACTCCTTTTAAAAAAGTCAATATTTTTAAAAATTTGAAAAAGCCCTCCACACTTTCCGAAGATTTTGACATTCCAAGACTTTTCAGGAAAACCGGTGCACTATCAAAAGAGAAAATTGATAACTTAACACAACAACTTCCCTTCGTTCCAGAACAACACAGGTGGTTCTATGAGCTTATTTTGCGTGAAAATAATGAATAAACTTAAGGGGTGACAATTTTCGATATCCTTGGTGTTATTAAAATATGTATACGTATTAAAAATAAATATTATTTTGAATATCTACACAACAGTATTTTCAATTGTATGCATATAACCTGTTTTATCCTTTAGACAAAGATGAAATATACAAAATATTTGTGGAAGAACGAGGTATGTACACAACATCTTTTTTTTTTGTCTGGTTAGCAGATATTTAAACATTTTCTCAACTTCCATATTAATTTCACCACTCATGAGAACAGTATGATTATTTAAGCATTTGAAAACCAATAACTACAAAAAAGTTCTACAATGAAAACTTTGGGGTCAAATATCTCAAAACTTACTTTTTGTTACATACCTCCTTCATCCACTCAGCCCTTCAATTATGTTGTTGCAAAGACTGCACTTTTTTGTTTAGTTGCTAGTTGTCATTATCAAGATATAAACAAATATGTAGGTATAGTATTTTTACTACAAAAACGTTATTACGTAGGTCAAAATTTTTGACGTAAGAGAACTGTCAAAACATTAGAATGTGACTTTTCATTATTGCCGTGTTTATAATAAACATAGCAATAATGAAAAGTCACATTCTAATGTTTTGACAGTTCTCTTACGTCAAAAATTTTGACCTACGTAATAACGTTTTTGTAGTAAAAATACTATATATAAATATGGCTTTTATTCACTTGTGGATAAATATGTATGACTATAAATATGTATCAATATATTGTAGTTCGATTATCCGAACAAATCGGTTTTCCGAACACCTATGTCCCCCAATTAGGTCGGATAATCGACGCTCTACTGTATTTCAACCTAATCCAAATATATAATTACAATATGATTATAATAAAAACTACTTACCAAATTAGAATGAGTTTTCCTTGTCCAAAATAGTCCAAAAGTCCAAAAATATAGGTATATGAAAACTATTTAAAAAGGCAGTATAACTATTAACTAACTTTTGTTTGTTGTTTCTTTTCACACAAATTTTAAAACGGAACAACCATAAATAATATAACTACAGCTGTGCCACAGCCGCCATATTGAATAATTTTTGACATGTCATTTGAACATCCAATCAGAACAAAGTTATAATGCGCATGCGCCGGGATCATAGGTTTTAACATATAAAAATTCACCCTCATATCGCCGGTAAAGAAGTATAACTTCAAAAAAATATATATAAAAATGCATAAACACATATACCATAAAAAGTAATAGAGTAGAGGAAAGCTGGGAAAAAATTAAAGCAAATATCTTAGACTCAGCTAAAGGACCTCTGGGTGAAATAAAGATAAATAAAAGTAAGCCAGCCTGTTAAGTAAAAAAAAACCTGTGTCTCTGTACAGAGCAGTGCCGTTTTATCCATTGGGCGCTTGGGGCGGGCGCCCAAGGGCCCGGGGCCCGTAGGGACGCTTCCTTTTATTAATAACAAATTAAAGTCTGCTAAATAATCGAGGACCATATTTTTTTAAATAGAGAAAAAGACTACGAAATACCTGCGATTTCGATATGGTCTGATTTTAAGACTGATAAATAAGAACTGTGACAACTTTTAAACCAAAGAGCGATTCCTTAGAAAATTGTAAAAAAATGTATGAAACTGGAGACAAAGCTTATTATAGAAGATTAAATGAAAGCAACTCTTGTAGAGTAAAACCCAACGGAGGCGAAGAGAAGTGTTAAAGTTGTTTATTACCCGTACAAATGATTTTCATTTGAGAAAAAATAGTTTACTGATTTTGGATATTTTACCCACTAGAAATATTTGAATAGTTTACTCAAATCTCACGAGGAAAATAAATTTCATCTGAACTCTATGGTTACATTAATAACAAGATCATCAGTTGGAGTCAGATGGATCATCAAATCATCAGTAAAATTGGAGTTATAGACGTTGGCTTCAAAGAGCAAGTAGAACACGAAGCTGACTATTGAGTAAAGGTCCTAAGACCCAAGAAGAGTTGTTGTCACCATTAATTTACTTGCTTCTCAAGGACTAGCTTTTCGTTGATCCCATGAGAATTTAACGAGTCCTCATAAGGGAAATTACTTAAGTTGTCTTGTATACTTTGCTTTTGACAACTTCTTAGCTCAGCATTTACAGCGGAATGCAAATAAAGAAAAAGGTTCAGTTAGCTATCTGTCTGACCAAACTTGCAATGAATTCCTGGAAGCGATGAAAACAAAACATGTAGAAACTTCTGACGCTGTAAATACTTTACTTAAAAACTACGGATCCATCAAACATATTTTTGCAGTTAAGCAATAAGAGACAAAAAATCAGCAGTTAGAAGTGAAGCCACGGCACTGCATAATAAAATGGATACCTTTGAGACAGGTTAACTTGGATACTCTATTGACACTGATTTGGGCAAGGATTTTAAAACGAGTGAATGCAACAAGCAAAACGTTAGAATCTGTGGACTTGGGCGTGTCAATTGGAGTAGAATTAATGACATTTGAGCTTTGTTGGAGACGTAAGAAATAAATTAAGCGAAATTGAACTAGAAGCCAAAAATATTTTTTGTGAAGGCAATAATCTCAAACATATTCAATAGAATTGGCCTTCAAAAAACAAAGAAAAAAACATTTTTCGATGAAGCAGTTGAAAATGAAACAATTTTAAAGGGGCAAGAGATATTCAGAATTGAAGTACCTATTTAATCTTATAGGCCACAATATTTCTCAAGATCTTTTAAAGCTTTTAAAGAGAATATAATGCTACAAAGATGTTACATCAGCTGTTAGATGTTTTTTTAAGCTAAATAAAGAAGAAGCCAAAAAGTGAATTAATATTTTATGCGAGGAATATAAACAAGATGTTGATGAAACCAAAGAGAACTTGCATAATGAAATTATTCATTATATAACGTTATGCCAAAATTTCAATAAACATTTGAAAATTTGGTGTCATCCAGAATGTAAAGGCAACTTTTGCCAATTTTTAACTTTACTGAAAGTTTAGTTGACGATACCAATTTGTAATGCGTCAGGCGGGTCAAAGGATCAAGAAAACCTAGACGCATTATCACTATCGTATTGTAAAAAATGAAGAAGTGGAGCAACTGACTTTTAATAGTATTCTATTAATATGGCAGTTTGCTAATACCCAGTCAAGAAAAAAGTGAGCTAATTTTTGTCTTACATATTTTTTAGAATTATGTTTTTTTGTTTGTCATGTGTTGTTCTATAGAACTTTCTGTTTTTTTTTTATATTTCTAAATGTATTTTTTGGAATATTTTTTACGTTTACTATTTTTCTCGTTTGTTTTAAAAATCTTTTTTAAAATTTTTAAAAATGCATGAGTTTTACAATAAATGTTTATAGTTGATGCAGGCTAATGCATGTGTTTTTTTTTGTAAAAAAATTGACAACGAATAGCAATGAAGGGGCCCCCTAAACCTCCAGCGCCCTGGGCCCGAAATTAGGTTAAACCGGCACTGGTACAGAGGTGAGGAAAAAGAATAAAGCTTGCCTGAAGTAGGTGTCAAACAAGACAAAACAAGCGTATGAAGATAACAAGGAAACAAGAAGTGAAAAATGCACTTGTAAGAAGAAGTTTTTGCTTAAATCTGGGCATCTGGGTACTACTTGGTTGCCTATTCGAGCGTTAAAATCCCCCAGTATTTTTATCTTTCCTCTGACTTGACTCACTCCTTATTGTAATTCGTCATAAAATGTTTCCCCTGTTGTTTGATGCCTGTTATTTTCTGAGCAGTATATACTCAAATAATCTTCAAGTATTTCTTCTGCGTTCTTAACTTTGTTGAGAAAATCCTTTCTGATAGGTACGTACTGACACTATTTAAAGTGATTTCTAGTAAGGCTTTACCTTCTTTGGCTCTGTTTTCTTTTGCTACTTCAAAATGATAGAACAGCAGATATAAAAACCCTTAGACACATCGATGGTAAGACACTATGAGACAGAGCTACCGCTAGAAGTAGAGATATACGACTGATATGCAAGGTGGGACTGGGTAATAAACAAAAGAGTAGAATGAATCTCTCACTTAAGCCGAATGAAAACGAATAGGATAGTAAAGACGATGAGAAACGATTCTCCAAAAGGAAGACGATCAGTTGAAAGACCACAAAAAAGATCGAAAGAAAACTTACTAGAGGCACAATGAAAAAGAGACTTAAATTTTTGGGTGACCTATCTCCTATCTCAAACAACTGCACTGGGATAGCTTGGGTATAAACATAAACGGGAAATATCTGAATCACTTACGATATGCTGATGATATTGTATTAATAGCAGAAAGAAGTGAAGAATTACAAAGAATGATGGAAGAACTAGATAGAGAACCGACGAAAATAGGACTGAAGATGAATTACAGTAAAACAAAAACCATGACCAATCAACAAGAAGAACTAGTAATTACAGTGGCACAAAAAAGAATAGAACAATTAAAAGAGTATATATATCTAGGACAAATCACTAGATTAAATAAAGAAAATCAGACCGAAGAAATAAAGAGAAGAATAAGATTGGCCTGGGCATCATTCGAAAAACTGCCTTATATTCTAAAGAACAGAAAATACCCGCAATACCTAAAAACAAGAGTCTTCAATCGATGTATACTCCCTGTTTTAATATATGGCTCTCAGACATAGACGTTTACAAAAGAGAATATGGAAAAATAGCAAAGACAGAAAGAGCCATGGAAAGACAAATGCTGGACTAGAGATTTAAAATTTCCGGAAAAATTGGGTGCCGGAAAAAAACCTGTTTTTTCCGAAAAAAAAAACAAGAAAAAAATGGAAAAATTCGGAAAAATTGAAATTTGTTATACAGGGTGAGGCAGATAAAAGTCCTATTAGAAATATCTCAAGAACTAAAGGCAACAGGATTATGAAAATCGGAATAAAGAGGTTTTGAAGAGTGATCTATTCAATGAAAATATTTTCATCTATTTGCTACTTCCGGTTATACAGGAAGTTGCTTATAACTTGGTTTTTTTAAATGGAACACACTGTATATTTTTACATTTTTGGATTTTCCTCGATGTCTTCTTTATTAAAATATTAGGTTTTGTAATATTATACAGGGTAGTTTAAAAGATAATTACGGTTTTTTCTTAATTTCGTAGCAATATTCACACCCTGTAGAATTGTATTAGTTTGACTTCGAAAACTATATTTATGTTCAAATGGTTTTTTGTCTACTATTGTTAAAAATTGTTAGTATAGCTAATTTTTTAATTTTAGTATACAGGGTTGGTCGAAACACGGAAAGAGTATTCTCTGAGTTTTCTTGAATGGAACACCCTATATTTTAGTATTGTAATGAAATGATATTTTATGATACCTTTTTATTTCTTAAGCATTCCCTATACCTAACTTCTTTTATTTGTGCTTAATTGTTAATTGAACCAACAATCTTAATTACGTAGTTACTTGGATAGCTCAACCATTATTGCTAATTTTAAGGATCAGACTAGATTAATATGTATTCATTTCCGAAAAATTATTTGTGATTGAATATTTTCACCGCCAACCTAATAAAATCTCACGTATTTTTTGTTACCATGAATATTTGGCTTGAATCACTCATAACTCACAATTTAAAGCAGTTAGGTATAGGGAATGCTTAAGAAATAAAAAAGTAACATAAAATATCATTCCTTACAATACTAAAATACAGGGTGTTCCATTTAAGAAAACTCAGAAAATACTCGTTCCGAGTTTCGACCAACCCTGTATACTAAAATTAAAAAATTAGCTATACTAACAATTTTTAACAATAGTAGACTATATTAAAAACCATTTAAACGTAAACAGAGTTTTTGTTGTCAAACTGCTACAATTCTACAGGGTGTGAATATTGCTACGAAATTTAGAAAAAAAACCTAATTATCTTTTAAACTAACCTGTATAATATTACAAAACCTCATATTTTAAGAAAGAAGACATCGAGGAGAATCCAAAAATGTAAAAATATACAGGGTGTCCCATTTAAAAAAACGAAGTTATAAGCAACTTCCGGTATGACCGGAAGTAGCAAATAGGTGTGAAATATTTTCATTAAATAGATCACTCTTCAAAACCCCTTCACGCCAATTTTCATAATTCTGTTGCCTTTAGTTCTCGATATAATTTTAATAGGCCAGTTATCTGCCTCACCCTATATATTTATACGATAACAGTGTTTTAGTTACTGAATTTATCATTAATATGAATCAAACAGAAGTGCTTGCAAGGTACGGCTCTGTAGGATTAGTTCTCGGTAAATAAAATACCCCTCGATTTTCGGTGATTCCGGGAAAACTATGGTTAATTTCGGAGATTCTTCAAGAATGGCACGTTTTGTTAATTTTATTGACACGTTTTGTTAATTTTATTGACACGTTTTGTTAAAATTATTTTAAGGCACTCATTTTAGTAGTTTAGCTTTATCTGCAGTCAATGCGTTGAACAAAGTGAAACTTTGCTGTAAAATAATTGAGTGTCTTTGTTTTGAAAATTGTTAGTTTTTGACCAAAGTGTTTGTTTTGGTTTCTGGTAAGTAAATATTTTATAAATTTGGAACAAAGGCGGATTCAGCAACCTTGCAAGGAGGGGGCAATGAAATAAAAATTTTCTCGTCACTCGCGTACGCAGGATTCTTTTTCGGTATGGGCTGTTACTTTATTTTTCTTCATGTACCATGTCCTTTCAGAACGTTGGTTACTATCATAGCTATCTTAATTTTATTCACTGCCACCCTAAATCAACCACGAAGTGCTTTTTCGTCCTGGACTGCGTTTGCCGTCTATTTTCACTTGCATAATATTTTGTAGCAACCTATATTTGAAACTTCTCATTACATGTCCAAAATTCTCCACTTTTCTCTTCTTGATGCCTTCTATAATCTCAGTAGTCTTGCTGAGACGTTCTAGTATTGTGGAGTTTCGAACCTTCTTCACCCAAGATACTTTTAAAATTATTCTATAGAAGCACATTTCGAAAGCCTGAAGGCGATTTAGGTAAGTAGATCGATTTTATTCATAGTCCAAGACTCGACACCATACAGTAAGACCGAGAACATGTACTTTGGAGAAAGAATTCTGTTTTATGTTTCATTCCGTTATTCAGTTGTCAACAGGACACAAAACTCACTATTTATTTTCAATCGTAATTATCTCTTTCTTAAAAAAAGGCGACACCATGCGAAGTCTCAAGGAGGGGGCAATTGACCCCATTGACCCCCCCTTGGATCCGCGCCTGATTTGGAATAGCTTAGTGTTTTGAAGGTGTGATTTCAGTTTCCATGCATATTTTTATTACTATTACTAATTTTGAAGATTTAAATTATCAGTAGTAATTGCACAAGAGCTCTAAAATTATTGAATTTTTCCCGAGTGTCACTTTGACAGTTTTAATTTCACGAGCCGAAGGCGAGTGAAATTATTTTAAAGTGTCACGAGGACAAAAATTCTATATTAATTTTAGAGATCGAGTGCATTTTGTTGCGATTATTTCATGAATAAAACTGTTCAAAACCAAAATTGTATTGTAATTTATTTATGTAAGTGTACAAATTAGTACAATTAAACACACAGTTGTTATAAATATTTCACGGTTGAAAGTCATCACTTTTATAATTTTTAAAACATTACTTGTCATTAATGTCACTGAATGTATTTTTTCGTAGCAACGAAGGGCATCTGACGTAATATACTTGACGACGGGAAATTATAAAAAATTATCGATTTAATTTAGATTTCTGTAGCTTTCTATTGGTCAAAATCTCCTATGAATGAAATAAGCTGTATAACATACTGTATACTTATTCTGTATAATATACTGTATACTCATTCAATTACAATAGTCTGGGCAGATTATCGGAGAATAGGCCATTTTTGGGAAAAGTTATTTTTGGAATTTTATTGCTGGAATCGAATCTTATGATTCTATACAGTGCTAGTCAAAAGTCCGTACCCCCCTCGTATCTTTTGAACGGTTATACCTATAATAGTGAAATTTGAAGGGAGGAAATAAACGGACATAAGATTCTTAACTAGTCATGATAGGGGACGTAATTATGACAGATGACTTTACAGCGCCACTGTGACAGATAATTTTAAATGGGACCTTATGGCAAGTGACAGGGGAAAGGCGGGCAAAATGGGGTACTTAAGGTTGAAAGATCAGTACAAAAAAAATTTGTATATTTACAATAACATCATATGATTTTATTAATAAAAGCATATTTGGACATCCAAAAAAAAACATAAATTATTCCTAGCAAAAAACAAATACAACATGAAAACAATAAAAAATTAAGAAAAGTCCTTTAGCCCCGTTTTACCTGTCAGGGAGAGTAAAATGGGGTAGGATCAAAATAAGGCATAATAACCCAATAAACACGTAAACTACCTATTTGCAGAGTTCACAAACAAAAATCTCTTCGTCATCTTCTTCAATCCCAGCACATGACATATGCGCCCAACGAATGCACCTGGAACATGAATCCCATCCTTCATAGGATGTAGAATAAAGATCTCCACAATAAAGGCACTCTGCGTCACTAGCACATGATTCACTATCACTTGAAGAATCACACTTTTTAGAAACTTTTACTTTTTTCGTGATAGTTTTTCCCTTTAATACCCTCGGCTTGTTTGATGGTTCCTATTTTTCTTTTTACTACCCCAAGCATTGGCATTCTTTTCGGCTTATTTTTTTTCTAAAGCGTCTTCCAGCACTTTCTTGTAAGGAGTAGAAGTCAAAATAGTCAAAATTTTTCCTTTCTGTGTGAACTCCGTTTAGTTGCAGCACTGGCTTGCGGAATAGGCATAAAAACGGTTGGTGATAATATCGGAAAAGTTGAATCATTGGAACTAGAGGTACCTGGCTTCGCATTGCTGATTGGTGTTGTATTCTTTTCAGGGGTTCTTTCGCCGAATGGAACAGTAGCTCTTGATGTGTCTGGTTGTGGGCTAACGGTGGGTATCGTTTTCTTTCTTGGTGTTATTTCTTCGAATTGAGTAATAGCTTTTGAAGTTAATGGCACTGCATCAGAAAACGTCGGATTATTATTTGTTTGCTGGTTTGGCTTACTGCTAGTTCGATAGATCTCACAATTTTGTTCAGGAGTTCTCTCTATTTTTTCAATCTCAGTTGTTGCAGATGGCAAAAAATCTGCGTCAGAAAAAACACCTAAGTCTACAGGCCACACCCCAGTTTTTTAAACCCATTTATTGCAGTTGTCATTGTAGCCGCCCTTATAAAAGCAGCACTAAATAATGATTGGTGAGTTGGTGAAATGTCACTACTCTACCTGGATTGGTTCTCAGCCATTTTCTCACTTCGTCATCGTGATAAGTGCTTAGCGGCTTCATGAATGAGACGTCAAGAGCTTTCAGCCGATGAGTTGTGTGAGGAGGGTAACATGAGAGAATTACACCGTTATCTCTTGCATAATTTATTAGTTCCAAATTCTTTGTATGGGAAGAGTGGCCGTCCAACAAAAGAAGCAACGGTGCTTCTTTTGATGCTTTAGAAAATTTTACGAATTTCTTACTTAAACCATTTAAAAAAGAGTTCCATGTCTATCCACCCTTTTTGATTCAACTCCACCCAACCACCAGGCACAAGTCCATCCATGAACCCTTGCTGCATTCTTTTGCGAGGAAAAATCAACATAGGAGGCATGTAAGCACCTGCTGCTGAAAACATATCTCCGCAGTTACTAACTCTCCGCGTTCTCCGGATGTTAAGTTCCCCACCTGCCGTTTACCCTTCGTAGCTATAACTTTGGAACTTCCCTTTGGATTCACTATAATTCCGGTTTCGTCGACGTTATATATTTTTCGGCTGAAAAATTATACTTTTCAACTACTTCTACCAGTAGTGTAAAAAACTGTGAAACAGCAACTTTATTGAACCCTCTAGCTCTCATTCCAGACGTAGCCTCAGGTTTTCTCATCGACAGCTCCGCATGTCTCTTTAAGAAGCTTTGCATCCAAGCTTTTCCAGCCATTCGAGTTCTTTTGTTGAATGGATGATCAACACCATTTAATTCAGCTATCTGAAAGGCGAGACCTCTGCATTCTTCCATCGTAAACCCATATAATCGTTCTTTTAATATTTTTTAGGTAACCAGCGATTTCCTGTTCCTGCGTATGTGTAAAAACTGGCTTGTAATTTCCCATAGTTTTTGAAATAGGCATATCTGGATCATTTTTTCGTTTTTTCACATAACGTTCGAGTGTGGTTTGTGGGACATTAAACTGAACTGATGCACGGTAATGTCCCATTTCGCCGTTGATTACAGCTCTGACCGCTCCTTCCATAGACTGTGTAGACCAGCTCTGCCTCTGGGTGACACGTTTGTATTTAAACACCAGCTGAAACAAAGTACCTAATAGGCAAAATGGGGTACCCCATTTTACCCTACCCTACTCTACCCCGTTTAGCCCGCTTTGCACTACTTTTAGGTTAAGTGTTAAAAAATTCTTAAAACATTGTTTATTTGAACAACCGCTACGACATATTACGCTCAAAATAGTACATGTTTAGCTGAAATGAAAAAAAATAATGTGCAAATAACCTAACAGTACTTACCTTAGTTTAAATCGCTCTTAACAATTACAACTACTACTCGTCCGTTAGTCACACAATACACTTCTGTCGCCTACAACGGTATTGTTTGCACTACCGGTTTAAAACTCGATCAAATTACAGAGGCTCGTCTCCTGTAAGTACCTGTAACGGTACAAAGTAGATAGAGTTGGGGGTTTCGTTCTCAATCGCGGTACCCCGTCTTGCCCGTCCACCCCGTTGTGCCCGCCCTTTCCCTACCTCGTTTGAAAGGTATTGAAAATACCTATTCAGTCATACTAATTTTGTTTGAGTTTAGGCTAATTTTGATAAATAAATGAAATAAATATAAAATTGTAGTTTCGCATTTAACTAAAAAAAATTCAAATTTCCGCAGATAATTACTTGTCAAAAAGGTTGACGTTGACGTAAAAACTACTAGAGAATTGAAAAACGTCAATTTTTTGACAAAAAAACCATAGGCGAACATTTGAATTTTTATTAATTAAATGCGAAACTACAATATTATATTTATTTAATTTATTCACCAAAATCAAAATCAAATAAAACCCAAAACAATTAGTATGACTGAATAGGTATTTTGAATACCTTTCAAACGAGGTATCATTTGCCATAAAGTCCCATTTCAAATTGTCGGTCACAGTGGCTCTGTAACGTCATCTGTCACCATAACGTCACCTGTCATGACTAGTTAAGAAGCTTACGTCCGTTTATTTCATCCCTCCAAATTTCACTATTATAGGTATAACCGTTCAAAAGATACGAGGGGGGGTACGGACTTTTGACTAGCACTGTATAATATTAATAATACACAAAGTCCGCAGATAGTGTGCTACTTTTTTTTTTTAAACAAAATGACTCCCGAAAATCGTGTTTTTTTCAATTTTCGCTCTATAACTCCAAAGATTTTAACTTTACACCAAAAACACCCAAATAAAAATTCACCGTAAATAAATTGTGCATAGAGAAATGTTTTGCCTGATTTACTTCGACGAAAATTTTCCTCGGAAAATGGGGGTTTTTCCAACAAAAACTCTAATTTTCAACTAAAATTTTAAATTAGTAATTATTTATCAATAGTTAAATAGCCTCGTGATGTAAAAGCTCTTTTGGTATATATTATATTTCCAGAATCTTGCAGAAACAATCTTGTTGTTTTTTCCGTCCAGGATGATGAAGCGGAGATCGAGTCTAAATCAGATGCTTGGTCTGATGATTCAGATTCCGACTAAGATGAAAATATACGACTGAGTGCTTTGATTAAATAATGTAGTTAACCTTTGTAGTTTTGGTTTTTATACTTTCCATTATTAGATAAAAATTATAATTTTTGACCCTATAGGTATACATAGGTATAAGATGTCCGTCCGCTATAACTTTTCCCATGCGGTACGATTCATTTTCAATCAAATTAAGTCAAAACAGAAAGTGAAACGTACGTTGATGTGTGTAGTATATAGTATACAGTATACAAAATGTATATACACATCGACGTTCGTTTCAATTTATGTTTTGAATTAATTTGATTGAAAATGAATCGTACCGCATGGGAAAAGTTATAGCGGACGGACTATATGTACTTATATGTTAGAGATATTTATAAATATTTTTAAATATATTCCTCCATTTATTTTTACAAAATATATTTAAAACCCTTTAAAATTTGTATTTTTTCACGTTTCAAATCTCCATTAAAAAATATTCAAATTTTCTCATTTTTTCCAGTTTTTCCAATGGTCTGGAAAAATACCGAAAAAACCTGTTTTTCCCAATTTTTCCCGTTTTTGTCCGATATGTTAAACCTCTATGCTGAACATTAAACTATCAGACAGGAAAAGAAACGAATGGATCCGTAACAAAACAAAAGTGACAGATGTCTCTACCCAAGTAGCAAAGCTTAAATGGAAGTTCGCCGAACACACCCTACGGCAAAAGGATGAAAGATGGACTAAGATGATTATACATTGGAGACAGTGGAACCACAAACGAAAAAGGAAAAGGCCACAGATGCGATGGTCAGATGACCTGAAGAAACACACTGGGTCAAAATGGATGCAAATTACCAAAGATAGAGAGGCATGGAAGAAGGAAGAGGAAGCCTATATCCAAGGATGGATGTTTAGGGCTGATTAGATAGATCGATAGATCTCCTATCTGTTTATTGTTTTTTTGTTTGCTTATAGTTTTATAAGTGTAAGATATGCTTCAAATTTATATAAAAATATCTTAACTTGCATGTTTGATGCGGATGATTACAAATAAAGAAAATTGGAAAAGCTTAACGGTCAAAAGTAGAGAGAGGATAAAAAGGGATAATCCCTGGATGATGGATTTTTATTAATCACCTCTTCCCAATAAGCCTCTTTATTAAACTTGAGAAAGGTTAATAAACTGGCATGAGATCGTGGATTCGTAATAGCTTATTTTTTTTCTACACAACAAAACATCCACCTGTCGCTGGCTTAGCATGAATATTTTTGAAAATACTTCCTATTATGAACTGCTCATCGGAAACTATGGATATTTAAAAAATTGTAGGCTCAAAAGTTTGAATTGGTTGTTTTACAATTAATTTTAATACCATATTCACTTTTAATTAAACTCTTCATAGATTAAAAGACTAAGTTTCAATCTTAGGCAGGCCGCACATCAAAGAAACATGAAACGTAGATTACGTTTCATGGAAATAAAACACTGCTAAACAAATACACGTCCGGCCATTTACGAAACTCTCCGAAAATAAAAATGTGTCATGAGTATGAATCACACTCGTTTCATTGGTAGGCGGACTTTGAGATTTGTTTAGCAGTGTTTTATTTTCATGAAACGTGTTTGACGTTTCATGTTTCATGTTTTTCGTTTCATGTTTCTTTGGTGTGCGGCTTGCCTAATAGCACATAAAATAACATTAAAAATATGACTCTACATCCCACCAGACTGAAAATAATGGGAACCTTCTCTGGTTACACCTCCGAGGCTTCTAAAATTTGCAAGCCATAACGGATGCTGAGACTTAAGGATATGAGGGAAATTTTACAATTTATAATTCACGTCCCATCTGCTCAGCGCGATAAAGTTCCAACGAGAATGGTTCCCTTCGTACTCCAATCAGAGTAAACATGTAAATCAAAAATGAATAACCACTTTCAATTTCGTTGCAATACGAAACTACAGACGCATTATATTCTAGTCCAGGGCTTCCCAAACTTATTGGTACTGGGACGCCTTTGAGACTTTGCTATTTTTTTGCGACGCCCCTCAACCCAACCCCCAATAATACTTACCAATTTTAGTACTAGCCTAGTAACAGGTTATAGTTATAACAAAAACACAATTTGAACATTTATAATTTTTACTAGAAATTAAGAACGAAATCAAAACATAGGCACAAAAATAAAAAGGGATATTTATTTATATAACTGGCTGGTTAATGTGTGGGATGTGCTTGCTTTTATGAGCACAGCTTATGAAACCGTGGCTCCAGTTTGGAAATTACCACTCATATTTCTTTTTCTAAATTTATGTTTGACCTGTACTTGTTTTTAATTACTGCAACTGCAGAAAAGCGCGTTTCGCACAAGTACGAAGTCACAAATAGCAATAAAACCTTTAATGCAGCAGTGCTGAAGGTGGTAATTTCATGAGACACTGAGCTCCAAAATTCAAACAGTTTTTCTGAATTCAAAATTCAGTGTGGACGACTGAAAAGGGTTCCTGACCTAGTGATATTACTCCAGATCTTCGGGAAAATATTTCTCGAAGTATTCGCTCAATGATAACATGAGTTGTGTAAACATATTTTTTAAAGAGGGATCGAGGATTACTATCGATTTTTCGTGTAGATTACCTTGTAAAGCAGGGAAACAGTCAATTTCTTGATCTTCTAATTTTCTCTTCTATAAGAGCAACTTCTTCTAAAACCCAGTACATAATTTTATCTTCAAATTGCAGAATATGAGTATTGTTTCCCTGCAAAAACTTATTAAGATTTTTTATAAATGGTCTAGTAAGGGTAAGTTGGATTGGTTCAACATTATCTATTGGTTTATCAACAATTGTTCTTACTGGTGGAGGCCTTCTGATTTTTCTACCATGACAGCCCTTCTTTCTTTGCCACAAACCAGATCTTGACCTATTGCCCAATTCTCTATTTTTTCCAGCAGAGCCAATGGAAGTACTGCCACTCTCTACATTACTCAGCTTTCCAACAGTACACATGCACTGTGCCGGTAAACAAAACTCCTTCTTCGAGGGCATCATGATAATAACAAAATTATTTGGAGCTTTTCGTAACACTGTTGCATATGTTCCTGCAGCATGAACCAACATTCCTCATTTTCCAGGATACATGGAAATATAAATATAAATATAAAATAGCATGGCAGTACTCCCATTGGCTCTGCTGGAAAAAATAGAGAATTGGGCAATAGGCCAAGATCTGGTTTGTGGCAAAGAAAGAAGGGCTGTCATGGTAGAAAAATCAGAAGGCCTCCACCAGTAAGAACAATTGTTGATAAACCAATAGATAATGTTGAACCAATACAACTTACCTTTACTAGACCATTTGTAAAAACTCTTAGATTCCAATATCATTATTAACTTATTAAGATTATTTAATTGTATGTAGATAAGTGTAAAATTCATTTCTTAATTCGTATACACGTGCGAGTACGTTGCCTTTGGACAGCCAACGAAATTTGCAACAATAAATTAAAGAGGAGTGCTCGGCCCTCACATCTTCACACAAGTTTATGGAAAAGTCTTGATTTGACGGGTCGTGTTTTAATGTAGTTCACCATTTTAATAATGCCTTATAAAGTATGTAGAATAAGTAGGATAGAAAATGTTAAGTAGATAGGTATAGAAAAATATATTGTAAAATAAATGAGCAAAATTGGTGAATCGGCGAATGAGCCTTGAAGGGCCCGTAGTCATACAACTCCAAAGAAAAAAAAATGCTATCCATCACAACACTTAAGTCAGGTGTAATGTTCTTTGCTGCTAAGGCCTCTCAATGTATGACACAATGTGTCCATTTTACACTTGGAGCGTTGGTTTTGATGAGAGCTTGTAGTCCTCCATACTGTCCAGACATCGCTCGGGCACCATCCGTATACACGCCTTCACAGTTATCCCAGTTAATATTATTTTCAGTCATAATATATGAGTTTAAAATCTCGAATAAATCAGTAGCCTTACAACTTTCACACATTTTTCTGCAAAATAACAAATCCTCACATATATTTGTATGTTGTTTCTTGTATGTACCGTACATAACATATTAATTGAGCATCAGTCGTCTCGTCCAGTTGAATAGCAAATAAACCTGAAAGTTTCCCCACAATTTGCTCATTAATATCTTCTGCCATGTCGTGAATACGACGAACAATTTTTTGAATAATTTCGGATAATTCAAGGGTCTATCGACTTGATGTTATATTTTTTATTTGATTTATTTATTAATACATATATTTTATACTCGTTTAAAATCAAATAAGTATATTTTCTGTATTAAAAATCCGCGATGACACGCGACGCCCCTGGGACAACGCCGCGACGCCCCAGGGCGTCGCGACGCACAGTTTGGGAAGCCCTGTTCTAGTCCAATCCCCCGAAATGGCAAGGTTGGGTCAATGTCCTGGTTGGGTAAGAGAGATCAGCATAATATGTGCCTCCTGATGAGAGGCTAATAAGTTTCAAAACCGGTGGAGGTGCTTGCTGCACTCTCTGATGGAACTAATAATGCGGCTGTAGTTTTGTGTTGCAACGAAATTGAAAATGGTTATTCCTTTTGATTTACATGTTTACTCTGACTGGAGTACGAAGGGAACCATTCTCGTTGGAATTTTACCACGCTGAGCAGATGGGACGTGAATTATAAATTGTAAAGTTCCCTCATCTCCTTTAGTCTCAGCATCCGTTATAGCTTGCAAATTTTAGAAGCCTCGGAGGTGTAACCAGAGAAGGTTTGCATTGTTTTCAGTCTGGTGGAATGTAGAGTAATATTTTGAATGTTATTTTATGTGCTATTAGATTGAAAACTTAGTCTTTTGCTAGCAGTTGGCAGGGTGCCGGTAGGGCATCCCTGCCATTTCGTTCGTTGCAATCCGTGACTGCACGCCGGGGTTTGTCCTGGTTAGATCAGAGAGAGCAGCATATTTCTGATGAAAGACTAATAAGTTTCGAAACCGATGGAGGTGCTTGCTGCACTCTCTGATTGAACTAGAAGATAATGCGGCTGTACTTTCGTGTTGCAACGAAATTGAAAATTATTATTCATTTTTGATCTTCATAATTTGTGTTTTTTTTTTAATTATCTAAAAATATCCCAAAATTTTTGATGGCAAATGTTTCCTTAAGCTACGTAATTAGTAGTGAGTAATGTGTAGAGTGTGTGTTGAGTAAACGTCTTGTTGCTTAGTAAAGTCGCCATTATCTTTACATGTGCCGCTGGAGAATCGCGTTACCTGAAGCACGATGTTAGATTTATAGGCTTTATTTAGAACAATCTCTGACACTAAGGATATAATTTCGAATACCAATACTAAGAAGATCAAAGAAATACCCATACGTGGAACAAGTGAAAAAAGGTCTCCGTATTCTGAATATACCTACTCGTAGTCAGTTAGAAAAATAAAACACATAAGAGGTTGGAATACAGAATACATCTTTGAGCATTCTGCCAAATCTAATAGAACAACACCAAAAGATCGTTTGCAACGAGTACGAAAAATTATACCTAATAAGTAATTGTGTAATTAATTAAACATATTTGAAGCCACAATCCTTCAGCTATAATATGTAGTAGTCCAGGAACCAAAGCTTTTCACCTCGCAATTTTTACAAAATGGATCAATTTGCTTGAAAATTTGAGAATAAGTAGTGGATAGTCCATGAATCAAAATCTATATGATGCCGACAGGCGCTTTTACCATGGGGGTGGTTGCCACCCCATCTCGGGGGTGGAAATTTTTTTATTATATTTTGACTGCAAAAGTTAATAAAAATATGTAATATTCATTCTAAGCAAAAAATATTCTATACATTTTTTTGACAAAAATTAATAGTTTTTGAGTTATTCGCTATCAAAAGTGTTAGATTTATATCTAAAAAATCAATGTTTTTCGATGGTAAACTCATTTACGATTCACTCAATTTTTGCCGTAGAATAAATTGTGTCAAACCAAGCTCTCGGGAAATAAATTACCTATAATTTCATATTTAAATATTTTTTCGTATCTCTGATGCTAATCTTTCCATTCTGAAAAAAAGGGCACTTTTACCAAACTACAAAAACTCTTTATTCGCTTTTAACACCATTTTTTTAAAAACCAATCATTCTAAGCCAGTCAAACTTCTAGAATCTATTAATAATACATAAATAAAGAAGAATAAATAAGGCCAATGATTAAAAACACTGCTAACTTACATTATTATGCTTCCAATTTTATTTCTCCTTTTTTTTTCAAAAAATATATTGATTTTTTAACCGCAACTTTTTTATTTTTTATCTTAGAAAGTTCGTTCAAAAAGAATTTTGTAGGTTTTACAAGATCTATAGGGCTATTAAAATTAAATCCTTTTAAAATTCGCAGTCACAAAAAGAGGTGGCATTGAAATGGTTGGTAAACGTGGTTTTTGCATGACATTACAAGTTTTAATTGTGAATAGTTCACTCAAATTTTGCCGTAAAAAAGTTTTCAAAAGTTCTTGGGAATTAAATAAGTTACAATTTCATATTTAAATATTTTTTCGTATCTCTGATGCTAATCTTTCTATTCTGAAGAAAAGGACACTTTTTACCAAATTACTACTTTATTCGCTTTTAACTCCACTTTTTTAAAAATAATCATTCTAAGCCGATTAAACTTCTAGAACCTATTATCAATACCTAAGTTAAGAAAACCAAATCAGGTCAATGACAAATTTTAGTTAGGAAGGTGATAAGGGGGTTGTTTACGATCACTTTTTTCGCTGAAAAAAATAGGGACTGACATTTTTTTCACTATAAGTCACTTAATTTTTATAGCTAGAGATTTTTTTTTATTTCTGGAGATACATATTTTTAAATACTATAAATTAGTTTCAACAAGTTATCCTCGAAAAATGCATAGTTTTCCCGTCCTTTAACGTTGAAACTACAATATTTAGCATTTGACGAAGAAGAGCCAACATATAATAAAGTATAGCTCGATTACTATTGGTCTTAAAAAAAGGTTATGTTTATTTTTTCAAAAGGTACATTTTTGTTAAATAAAGTTGTTGTGATAAAATGAAAACTTCTCGAGTTATTAGCAGAAAACTGATTCAAAACATTGATTTTTTCGATATAAAACTAACACTTTCGATAGCGAATATATCGAAAACTATTAATTTTATTAAAAAAATGTATAGACCGTTTTTTGCTTATAATGAATGTTTTAACCAACTCTTGAAGTCAAAATAAAATAAAAATTTCCACCCCCCGAGATGGGGTGGCAACCACCCCCATGGTAAAAGCGCCTTTTGGCATGATATAGATTTTGATCCTAGGACTATCCACTACTTATTCTCAAATTTTCAAGCAAATCTATCAATTCTGTAAAAATTGCGAGGATTTGTCCTATTTTAAGCTTCATTACTTGGACTATAGCTAAAACTTAAACTAAATTCATTATTAAAATGAATAATTTATGTAGTGTTGTAGGTACATCTTGACCCAGATTTTTTCTAATTAACTTCTTATCAGACAATGAGTCTCCTTTGTTAATCCCCAAGTGGGTTAATGAAATGAAACAGAGGCGCTTATTTTCTCCCTTACCTACAACAAACAACACATGCTTATTTTGCTCACTTATCATTATTTCACAGAGAACGACGCCCATGCGTTGCTGGAGAGTCACGTTACCTCAAAGAGCATGTTATGTAGTAGGTATCAGCGGAATAGCTCTAACAATAATTAGTCAGTTTGATACGTATGTGTATGGAACGGTTACGATCTAAGGTGAGAGTTGGACAACAATACTCGGAGATATTCGAAATAAACAGTGGACTAAAACAGGCAGGTATACTTTGACCACAACTCTTCAACCTAGCTCTGGAACACATAATCAGAAGTGCAAGAATCGAAAAACCTACTAGAGTATTCCATCGAGAAGAACCAAACCTACTGTTGACATTTGCAGACGATATCTCTGCAAATAGTTATTCTGCTTTCTTTATTCCTGTCCACTCCCTGATATTCGTCAACCAAAAGGCCTGCTTTATACCAATTCCTCTGCGTCCTTCGATTTTACCCATCATAATAAGTTGAAGAATATAATAGCGGTCTCCCCTTACTACGTGTCCAAAATAGGCCATCTTTCTATATTTGATGTTATCAAGCAGCTCGCGGGCAGCATTTGCTCCCTTAAGGACTGCCACATTTCAAAGGCCTCCAAACGATTAATGGTGGATACTTTTAATGTCCATGCTTCGACACCATGCAAGAGGACTGACCAAATGTAACATTTAATCATGCGCTATCGAAGTTGAAGTTGCAAGTTATCATTACATAAGAATGACCTCATTTTTAAAAATGTCGTGCGGGCTATCTCGATTCTCTCTTTACCTGGATCTAGTTGTTCAGTAATATGGCAACCGAGATAGTTAAAACTAGGTACTCTTTGAATTATATGACCATCAACACATAACCGTGAATCTTGATGGGCCAAACGGCTAAATACTATGTATAATGTTTTTGAACAGTTTATGTTTACGCCAAACTCTTTTCCCACTGTGTCAATGGCATTTAAAAGGTGTTGTAATCCATTCATATCATCACTTAAAATAACTGTATCGTCTGCATATCTGATTGTATTTATCAGAAGTCCATTAACTTTCACACCCAATTCCAAATTATTCAGCGCTTCCTTAAATATTCTATCTCAATATAAATTGAATAACAGTGGGGACAGTATACAACCCTGTCTGACACCTCTTTGTATTTTGCATACTTCTGTTGATTTTACATTTATGCAAGCTGTCGCTGTTTGACGCCAGTATGATTTTTCTATGATTCGTACATCTTGACTATAAACTCCTTTATTCTTTAATATTTTAATTAACTTGTGATGTTGTACTCGATCAAAGGCCTTCTCATAGTCAATAAATACAACAAAGACGTCTTTCCTTTGATCTCCTCATTTCTGCAATAATACATTTAGTGCAAAGAATCCGTCCCGGGTTCCCAGTCCATTTCTGAAGCCAAATTGTGTTTCATCCTGTGTGCCAAATCCTTACTTATTATTACTTTTGGTAATGTCTATGTCTCTGACCTACTTACACATAAGGACCAATCTTATAAGGGTTTTATATATTTAGGTTCTTCTTGTAATCCTATCGGATCTTAGGTGTAAGATAAGTACATTATAAATATGTTTTATTCGTAATAGTATCATTCTTTTAACTTCTTCGCCGACATCATCTTTATAATGAATAATTTATGTAGTGTTGTAGGTACATCTTGACCCAGATTTTTTCTAATTAACTTCTTATCAGACAGTAAGTCTCCTTTGTTAATCCCCAAGTGGGTTAATGAAATGAAATAGAGGCGCTTATTTTCTCCCTTACCTACAACAAACAACACATGCTTGTTTTGCTCACTTATCATTCTTCCACAGAGAATGACGCCCATGCGTCGCTGGAGAGTCACGTTACCTCAAAGAGGATGTTACGGTAGTAGCGCCGCGACGACTGATCAGACTGCTTGGCGTCGCCGTTAATTTTGCTGCGAGACCGCGCTGACGTCGACCGACCACGTGTTGGTGGATGTGTTTGTTTCTCTGTAGCGAACTTTTTTGTGGTATTGAGTCAGGAAGTTTTTCTTAGTAAGTTTGCTTTTTTATTAACAAAAGCAACACTTTTTTTAATATAAAATAAAAATAGGATTTATAATATGTAATTATAATTTGTTTACATTTTTCATCCTAATTATAAATTTGCACGTAAAAAAATAAAAAAAATTCAAGTGCAATATTTTTGAGTTATTTCGTGATTTGTATTTCTTGGTTAATTAGGAAGGACGTATATATATCTAAGTATGATTTTGCCATTTTTAGATTTTATTATATCGTCGAATTACTGCCAAAATCAACTATACTTTTTAAGCTATACTAAATTTACAATCAAGATGCAGTATAAATAAACAAACCAAGACACGTTAAATGCTACCAGGAGCACTCCCGAATCATAATTTACAATGTATATACATTGTAAATCCCAAATCATGATTACCAAAGTTTATAAATTGTAAATTATGATTCGGGAGTGCTCCTAGTAGCATTTAACGTGTCTTGGTTTGTTTATTTCTACTGCATCTTGAATGTAAATTTAGTATAGGTACGTTTTAAAGTAGTAATAGAGAAATCCACGTTTATATATATATATAATAATAAGCGAGTCTTCTACAGCTGTCGCCGCTTCTCGCATCCTAATTTCCAGCGATTTCTGTCGAAGCAATCTTCAGTTTTTAAGTCTCTGGCGGTCATTGCATCTTCGACATCTTCTCTCCAGGATCGTCTTGGTCTACCTCGTTTTATTCTTGTGGGTGGAGTCCATTTTTCTATTTTTTTCGGCCATCTATTTTCAGGCATTCTCTGAAGGTGTCCATACCAGTTAAGTCTTTTGGCTTCGATTGTGTCTATTATATCTAGATCGATTTCCATTTGTCTCCTAATATCTTCGTTTCTCACCCTATCAAGTCTAGTGAGTCGGCAACATCGTCTCCAATAGTTCATTTCCATCGCCTTGATTTTTGACTTGTTTCTTTGGTTGATTTCCCAGAGTTCAGCGCCGTACAACCCAATACTTTCTATTATTGTTTTATACATTCTTCTTTTATTTTCTTTTGTTATTTTATTACTCCACAATAGTCCGTGTAGCTGTCTGGTGGCTGATCTTGCTTGGCCAATCCTGGAATGTATTTCGTCGTTACTCCATGCTTTTGAAGATATTTGGACTCCTAAGTATTTGAAGACTTCTGTTGGATTTATAGTTCCCATTTCAATTTGTAGGCGTTCTGGTGTTTCTCCTACAACTAAGTACTCGGATTTTTGTATATTAATTGTAAGGCCCCACTTAGTGTACTCCTCTTCCAGTTTTCTGAGCATATAGTCTATATCAGAGGTTCTCAATCTTTTTGAGTCAGGTACCACCAATTACTTTTTATTATTTTTGGTACCACCTAACTAAAATACCTGTCTAGCTAGGTGATCTAATTAACTATAATTGTGCCAATGGTGGTGCTGATTTTGGCTGTTTTGAGTTTTGCGTACCACCTCAAACAATGAAATGTACCACCAGTGGTACATGTACCACAGATTGAGAACCGCTGGTCTATATCACTCTCGTCTTCAGCTAGAATGGCTTGGTCGTCAGCGAAGTGTATTGTGTACAATCTATCGTCATCGATTGGGATGCCCATATTACAGCACTTTCTTTTCCACAGTGAGAGTGCCTCATTTAAATATATTTTAAAGAGTGTAGGTGCTATGCAGCAGCCTTGCTTTAGGCCCTTACTAATAGGAATTTCTCTCGTTAATTTGTTTCCAGTTTTAATGTTTACCGTCATATTTTTGTAAAGCTGTTGTACTGCTTGTATATTTTTTTTGCTTATTCCTTGTTTTTCCATTGCTATCCAGAGCATTGAAAGTGGTACACTATCGTATGCCTTTGTCAGATCAATAAAAACTATATGGGTGGAAAGGTTGTGGGCTAATCTTTTCTCAATAACTTGCTTTAGAGAAAATATGCTGTCCGATCTGCCTGCCCGAAAGCCATTTTGTTCTTCTACATCTGTCATCTCTTTTTCAATTTTATTTTTTATTATTTTTCCATAGAGTCTTGAGAGTGAGTTTATGACACTAAGCCCCCTGTAGTTTGAACAATTTTTTCTATCTCTTTTTTTGTATATATTGTTTATATGTGCTTTTGTCCACTCATGTGGTAAATCATGACCTTTATAGAATAAGGTGAAAATATACGCAAGTAATTCTCGTAATGTTAATATTAATATTTCTCGTAATATAAATCCACGTTTTAAACTTTAATTTGAAATAAAAAATCGTGTGAATTTAAAAATTATTAAATAACTGTATTTAACCCGTCGCTGGTATGGTGACGAAAAGTTATATTAGTAGGTTAGTACACTGTGGGGATTGACGTATTCCAAGTTAAAAAAAACGATATAATTCACATTTCATATTTTAGTAGTTTCAGGTAATAGACCTGGATCCCGCATACCAAAAAAGTTGATTTATAGAAAGCTGAAAATTTATTAATAGCTTAACGGTGTCTAGTCGGACAAACTTTGATGTACGGGAACACTGGAACAGGGAAAGTTTTAATTGTGGAACAGGTTAAAAATTTGGAACGTCAGACTACTAAAACGTTCCATGTATTTTGTCAGACAGAACTTCGAATTGATTTGTTACCATTTCATTAAACTCTCATGCAAAAATCAAACTGGTGTTTATCACCAACTGGGCATTTTAACAAGTGGAACACAAAGAATATGTTAAATGACAGGAATCATGTTGGTTAGTAATAGCAGTCTGATTTTTGCCTGAGAGTTTAATGAAATTGTAACAAATCAATTTAATGTTCTATGTTAAATATTTAAAAATTATACTTAAAGCACCAAAAAAATCATTATTTAATTCTAATTTATCTTGACTAAATTTCACTGTTTATGTATAAACTTTTTTGTAGAGTTCGGAATGAGGAGTAGTTTTCACCATTAAAAAATATATTTTTAATTTTAAAATACTCAAAAATAATATTAAGAATATCAAACCATTATTACCTAAATCATCCGATCCCAATTTTATCCTCCTTAAAAATTTTTGAGCAAATTTGAGAAATTAGGGGTAGTTTCCACCCTTAGAAATGAACTTTTAAAGGGTAGAAATAGTTAATAAATAAAGTTAGGGTATTAGATAATAATATTTAACGCATCTGAACAAATTTCACTTCTTTTAATCTTTTTTATAGATTTTGGCCATAAGGGGTAGTTTTCACCCTTAAAAAATAAAGAGCGCCCTCGCCACAATATAGATTTTAAAGTAGAGGGTAAGGTGAACTTAATTACAAATTTTCATGCAAATCGGTCTATTCTGTTTTATTCGCTATCAAAACGATTCGCAGTAAAAATTGCGAGATTTGTCCTGTTTTAAGCTTTATTTCTTGGACTATAAATTAATAGTCCAGTCGAAACCTAGGGGGTACCGTGGGCACTTTGGCTCGTCGCGATTTGATGGTGGTATTATATGTTTTTTTGGGTCGCTGAATCCAATGGAAGTGGTCTGGAAGCCCAAATGTGGTGCTTTCATTGTTATTAACAAATTATGGTAAAATTAGGTATTTTTTAGGAATTATTAGAAGCCCTGCAAATAAATTAATAGTGTTAAGGTCTTTTCTGGTGTATTTTTGGTCGCTCAATCGAATGCGACTAGTCGCGATTACTCAAAATATGTTCTTATTTTGTTAATAACAAAATAATTGTTTATTCGCCGAAAAGCTCGAAATGCGCTATCTACAGCAAGTTTGTAGTCTTTTTCATATCATTTTTATACGCTAAATCGATTGCCACTAGTCGTGATAGCTTAAACCACGTTACGACTTTGTTATTAATAAATTATTGCAAAAATAACGATTTATAGCACGTTCACTCACGAGTTTGGCTCTAGATTTAAAAAAACCACTTGGATTGACATGAAATTTGGTACACACGTAGCTAACATGTCAAACAAAACAAGTGATATTGCGCCGATGTCTGATTTTACCCTAGGGGTGAGTTTCACCCCTTTTCGGGAGCGAAAAAAGGAAACCTTTAAAATAAGTCAAGAAGTGGATAAACTGTTTAATTCTAAGCAACTTTTGTTTTATACAGTTTTTTCCCGAAGTCAATACTTTTCGAGTTATTTTTGTTTGTTTGTTGAAAAATGAATATATTCACTCGCAAATAACTCAAAAAGTATTGACTTAGTGAAAAAACTGTATAGAACAAAAGTTGCTTAGAATTAATCAGTTTATCCAATTCCGGAATTATTTTAAAGATTTCTTTTTTCACCCCCGAAACGGGGTGAAAATCACCCCCGGGGTAAAAGCACACATCGGCACAATATCACTTGTTGTGTTTGACATGTTAGCTACGTGCATGCCAAATTTCATGTCATTCCAAGTGGCTTTTTAAAATTTAGAGCAAACACCGTGAGTAAACGTACTACAAACCGTTATTTTTGCAATAATTTATTAAGAGGAAACAGTAGCGATCAACAGGTAGCGAAAACGCGTTCCAAGATTGCGGCTGTAATTTTGAATATTTTTTCGAGATATTTGGCACACGTATTCGTAATATAATAAAGAATGGCGGTACAGAGCCCAATTTGAAAAATATGTTAATATGTGTAAATTACTCTGTAATTAAATACAATATTAAAAAAACGAGCCTGTACCGCCATTAAGAAGAACAAAAAAATACACTTTCTTCAAATAAACTTTTTTATCCGATGCCTAGATTTTGTGTCATTTTGGAACTAATAAAATTTTTTATTTCGTTAGTAGTTCCAAAATGACACAAAATCTAGGCATCGGATAAAAAAGTTTATTTGAAGAAAGTGTATATTTTTGTTCTTCTTAATGGCGGTACAGGCTCTCTTTTTTAATATTGTATTTAATTACACAGTAATTTCCACATATTAATATATTTTTCAAATTGGGCTCTGTACCGCCATTCTTTATTATATTACGAATACGTGTGCCAAATATCTCAAAAAAATATTCAAAATTACAGCCGCAATCTTGGAACGCGTTTTGGCTACCTGTTGATCGCTACTGTATCACCCTGAAAACTTTTGTTTCCTATACTTCCACAAAATTTATTATTTACAACTATGTGACTACAGCCGTTTCGGCAGAGTGCCTTTCTCAAGTGATATAATTTACAATGTGTTTGCCTTTTTAAGTCTCTAACTGAAGAGGTTGAGGAGTGGGGAGCTGTTTGTCTCGAGTTGGTCATTCAGAATTATATCTGTATTTTTCAGTTTATTAATTTCCATAGATTCTAAAAAAGATAGCTTAAGGCCTTTATTTTGGATATGCAGAATTTGAAACTCTTCATTGAAATTCTGCATATCCAAAATAAAGGCCTTAAGCTATCTTTTTTAGAATCTATGGAAATTAATAAACTGAAAAATACAGATATAATTCTGAATGACCAACTCGAGACAAACAGCTCCCCACTCCTCAACCTCTTCAGTTAGAGACTTAAAAAGGCAAACACATTGTAAATTATATCACTTGAGAAAGGCACTCTGCCGAAACAGCTGTAGTCACATAGTTGTAAATAATAAATTTTGTGGAAGTATAGAAAACAAAAGTTTTCAGTGTTTTATTGTGAGATAAAATGAACTTCCATCAAGTAACGGTAGAATCCATCAATAATTTATTAATAACAAAGTTGGAATGTGGTTTAAGCTACCACGACTAGTAACAATCGATTTTGCGTATAAAAATACTATAAAAAATACTACAAACTTGCTGTTTTAAAGACTACAAACGCATTTCGAGCTATTCGGCGAATAAACAATTATTTTGTTATTAACAAAATAAGAACACATTTTGAGTAATCGCGACTAGTCGGATTCGATTCAGAGACAAAAAATACACTAGAGAAGACCTTAACACTATCAATTTATTTACAGGGTTTCTGAAAATTCCTGAAAAACACCTAATTTTACCATAATTTGTTAATAACAATTAAGCGCACCACATTTGGGCCTCCAGACCACTTCCATTGGATTCAGCGACCCAAAAAACCTATAATACCACCATCAAATCGCTGCGAGTTAAAAGTGCTCATGGGACCCCCTATGTTGCGACTAGACTATAATACAAAAACTGCTTTTTGGTCTAAAATGCTACTAGAAACATAAAGTTAAAGCTTCAAAGAACAACAAATATTAAGAATAGTCTTAGAAAACGCTATTCTAAGTGCTGTCGGAGGCCTGATATTCGTCACAAATATGGCTACAGTGTTCCATACAAACAAAACTGCAGTATTTTTAACAAATATGTACCTCCAAAAAAATGTCTCAAAAGTACAAAAAATGTCGATATTGAGGGAACATTTTTACAGGTGATAAATAGCAATCTGATTTTTACATGAGAGTTTGATGAAAGGGTAACAAATAAATTTGAAGTTTTGTCCAACAAAATACACGGGACATTTTCGTAGTCTGACGTTCCAAATTTTTAATCTGTTCCACCAATAAAACTTCTCCTGTTTCAGTGTTCTCATACATCAAAGTTTGTCCGACTAGACATGGTTAACCTATTAACAAATGTTCAGCTTACTATTAATAAACTTTTTTGGTACGCGGGATTCAGGCCTTTTAGTCGCAATGATATGATAATGAATTCTGGAAAGAGAAAATCCAATTTTCAAACCTCACTTTATTGTGACTTGTACGTTCAAAATAAAAATAAGTTGAGGATATAATATATCTACAGTTACAGGCGTATTGGGGTTAAGAAATAAATAAATAAATGTTAAACAAACAAGGATGCACTCTGTTAGGTCCAGCCAACAACAATTAAAGTGAATATTATAAACTTTTTGAGAAAGTATATTGTTCTCGGTATTAGAGATCAAAATCTTCTAAAACTGACAAATTTCGCCACGTGCCCATTTTGGGAATCAACGCATGATCTAGTTAGTCGAGGAAATGAAGCTGGAAAAATGGCAAAACCTCGCAATTTTTTCGTCCAGCATCGATTTGTACAAAAATTTGGGATTAGGCTCATTTCACCCTCTAGTTCATTTTCTATATTGAGCCGTTGTACGCTTTTGGTTTTTGGTGAAAACTGCTCCTAATTGTAAACAATTATAAAATAACATTTTAAACTTTAATATTGTCAACATTTGCTTCTTATTAGTTACATAATAATTGTTTTGTGCTTTAAGATATAGTATCACAATATATCAACCCTTAAAACCACCCTTGTTGGAGCTATATATGAAAAGTTTACTTATCCTAAAAGAATAATTTCGGCTTGCATAAATTTACATAAAAATTTGGGGTTAGGATCATCCTACTCTGTACTTCATATTCTATATCATGCTCAAGGGCGCTGAATATTTTTAGGGGTGTAAACTACCCTTATTGTCAAAAATTATATAAAAACATTGTAAACTTTAATATAGGTAAAATTTGGTTTTGACTGGTTAAATAATAATTGTTTTATGCTTTAGGATATAATATCATAATATTTCAACGCTTAAAAACCACACTTAATAACATTGAAATTTTTATAAGTAGACAATTTAATAGATCTATACAGAAAAAAAGTAGAATTAAAGAATTACAAAAACATTTATTTACACAAAAATACGAATTCACAAATATATTAAAATACACATATAAATAGTTTTTTAGTCATCCAGTATACGAACCGGCTCTGTGGTATTATATACAGTCGGAAAAATGAAAGAATACCCATGAACGAACATATAAAACACGCTGTATTTTCCTATCACCGTGTCACAAAGAAAATTGTCCAGTGCAAGTACATGTAACAATAATTATTACATGTACTTGCGCTGGCCAATTTTTTGTGTGACACGGTGACAGGAAAATACAGCGTGTTTTATATGTTCGTTCATGGGTATTCTTTAATTTTTCCTACTATAGGTACATTGAAAATAATATAAGGGGACTATTCAAATTCTTCGAAAAAAAAATTAGTTTTATAAACATAACTCCTTCATTTTTGGGGATAAAAAGTTTTTTCAATAAAAGTTTTGTAGGATTTTTGAAGAGTAATAAGAGAGTGTAAATTAAATTCAGTAAGATCCCTTAATTTTTAATTGAGGTGGGTTTAAAGGGCTCGAATAAGGGGATGTTTGCTCGTAAATAGATGTTTTAAACAGCTATACCTCGCTAACTGGTCATTGTAATGAAAATCTATGCATAAGGAAATTTTAGCTATGAAAAAAGCTACAATCTAGTGATCTATCATTTTTTTCGTATCTCCAGTATTTTCGGAGATATTTTGAAGAAAATGATAAAAACTGTAAAATTCCAAAGAATAAATTTTTTTTAAACTCCAATTTTTCTAAAATTAGGCCTTTTAAATAGGTCAAACTTCTTGGTTGTATTTATAATATAAATATAAAAGGATTTATAGAAAGGCGAAGACCAATTTTTAGTTACAAGGGTAGCTAGGGGGTTGTTTTCACTGTTTTTTGGTAGAGAAAAATAGGTCCGACTTTTTTTGATCATAAATTGCTCAATTTTTGTGGTAGAAACTTTTCATTATTTTTTTTTGAAAGATCTTATCGTATGCTTGAAAAAACATTATGTAAGTTTTCCTGGAAAAATGCAAAGTTTTCCCGTTATTTGGCTTTGATTATTTCAAATTATGCATTTGACGAAAAAAGCTAACCTTTTACATGCCGTATCTCGGTTTGTATTGATCGTAAAAATATTATAGAAAAACAGTTTAGTTTGTGTTACTAAAAGATACAATTTTGATATATACAGTTTTTTTGATTAAATGCATATTTTTCGTGTTATTCTCAAAAATCCCTCTAAAAAAGTCGATTTTTCCGTCGAAAAACTGTTACTTTCAACCACGAATAACTCGAAAAATATTAGTTTTACGAAGAAAATGTAAAAAACATTTTTTTCTTAAAATTTATTTTTACATCGATTTATATGGTTAAAATGTAATAAAAAATTCCCACCCCCGAGATGTGGTGGCAACTACCCCCAAGGTTTTAGCGTACAGCAGCATGATATAGAAAATGATCCTTGGACTATTCCCTACCTTCTGTGAAAATTTCAAGTAAATCCATGCTGGACGAAAAAATTGCGAGCCAAAATGCTTCATTTCCTCGACTAAGTCCTAGTCTCTCGTGGATTCATTATTCATTCTTACACACGTTGGTTTTTTTATTTTTTCTTATTTACATTATTGTATTTGCAATTTTTTCTATTAGAATAATTCAACAGGGGCCGCAAGTCTATGCCCCGGCTATACCCCAGCCCCTTTGGCCAGACCCAGGCTGCCCCCTAGCTACCTCAGTGCTTGATCAAAAGTAAATAGTAGAAACTTAACAGAAAATTTAACAAAAAATAGAGATATCTATTCGTTGAAACCGTACTTTTTCAATTTTTTGTTTTCGATTCTTTCTAAAAAGCTTTCCGATAAATTGAGCCAACTTGTACGTTCACATGTGAATTAACAGTGAAACCAGTATAAAACGGGATCGCGTGGGCGTGAGGTAATTTTGCTGCATAGACAAGATTAAACGATAAAACTAGTATGCTGTAGGTTGTAAAGATTAGTGATAATATTAATGAATTTATGTGTGCGGAAGTTTACATATTTTTTGTGATAGGCGTGGCCAGTGTTTTTTTTTGTCTGAGTGCACATGCTAAAAGTCGGAGCCCTATCCCCTCATATACTTTTTTCAAATTATCTGTGTAATTATGTAAGTACTTTTAAATTAATATTAATGATGACATCAAGATACCGGTTCCAAAGTGTTACAAGTCAAAAACAAGAATGTGTGTGTACTTTGTACGCACGTAAGAAGTTATACTTCTGTTATATGATTATATGATTATAAACGAAATTAATATACTTTTTATTTATATTTTATTTAAATATTAAACTAATTTATACTTACTACTTCTCAAACATTTTTATTAAAACAGTGCCAAAAATTAAAATAATAAAAGAATAAAACACACACAAACACATTAAAAATGCCACAAATGATTTCTGAACATTAACTGTCGGAAAAATTTTTAACTAAATACTTATTTTCTGAAAATAAAATTATATAATAAATATACTTACAATCATAAAATGTATAAAAAAAATAAAAGTTTCTATTGGGATTCGAAGCAACTTACCACGCGGCTGGTATTTGCGTTGTATTGGGGTTCACTCGCATTAAAAGCTTCGCCACAGAGACAGTTTGTCATTATGTGCGAAGATCGACTAACAAAACGGATTAAACTTTTGACATTTTTAACTTATGTAAATCAAATTAATGAAATGATTAAGAATTGAAAAAATACAACAAAACATAGAGTAAGAAAACAATATATTAGGTGAATATTGATAGAAATTTTGATGGTAATCAAATTATGTAAATAAAAGTATTACATACTACTTATGTATTTTGGTAGGTTCAAATAGGTAGGTATCGGAGCCCGTATAACGACTAATAAATTTCGCAATCACTTGCATCGTGCAAAGTGGCTATGTTCAAATATCATAACAAAATTTGATCAACTATTTATAAAACACTTACCAGTGTAAGATTCTTTAGCTTTGAATAAGCGAGATCTGCGGCACTCATACTAGTCACAGTTTGATGGGCTTTCACATTGGCATACAACAATAATCTCTTCTATGTAAATAAGTCCAAAAATATAACTTTTTGTTTGTTGTTTCTCTTCCTACAAATTTTAAAACGCAACAACCATACATTATAACCAAAACCACAGTCCCACAGCTGTGCCACAGCTGCCATATTGGATAATTTTTGTCATGTCATTTTTTACATCTAATCAGAACATAGTTATAATGCGCATGCGCCCGGTCGCTAGGTTTTACCATATAAAAATTCACCGTCATTACGCCCGTAAAGAAGTATAACTTCAATAATTCGTTGCGAGAAAACGGGGTAACAATTCGAATTTTTACACTTCCTAACTACCTAAATAAATAATTACCGTTTTATGACAAAATACATGTGTGGTATTTTCACAGAACGTTATTACAATGACCCTTTGGAACTCGTAAATATTGATTATTGAAGCACTTTCTAATACTTAACTCCAAATTACTAAAATTCAGACTTGTCACTGTTTGTAACTGGTGTCTCGTGTAACTTTTGACTACATAAAATAGTCTCACCTCTTTATTTCCTGTTTATGTGCGCTACTGATGTTTAAATCTGAAGTTTAAGTGTGCGAAATATAATTATTTTAAGACCGACCAGAAAATGTACACTTTTTTGTCCAGAAAATACCGTTTTTCTTTTCAAGACCGGTTATTGAAAGTTAGGGACCGGCAAAAGCTTTTTCCGGTCCCTATATTTTATTATCCAATCACTATTTCGTAACACATACTGCTTTGATTCCGTTACTATGACAATAACGTTGCAATCTATTATGAAGTGACAAGTGCCAGTTGCTTTTTAATTTGTTATTTGTCAAACTTGTTTGGTGAGTTCGCAAATTTAAAAATATCGATTCAGATTTTGAATTCTCCGACAAAGAAAATGAAATTCCATAGGAAATGTTGGAGGCAGCAAAGAAAGTGACTTACGATATGTATCCAGAAAAATCAAAACTCCGTTACGAGAAGTCATACGACGCATTTAAAGAGTTGGTTTCGAAAAAAAAAGTAAAAGTCATAAACGAAGATGTCCTGTTGGCATATTTTAATCAAAAATCTCAATAACTGACATCTTTAACATTATGGAGCCTATATTCTATAATAAAATCTACTCTGGCCATAGGAGATAATGTAAACATTAATAAAATAAAGAATTAAATTTACGTCAAAGTGTCGGCCTTAAAAGAATATTGTACGTCACGCGACCGAATATTAATATTTTTCAGGTCTCTCCAAGTTTCCAGGGCCGGCCGCAGGCAATCAAGCGTAATATTTTTTTACGTTACAAGACCGGAAAGTGTTTTTCAGGTCAAGCCAAGCAGATTCCAGGCCCAGCTACAGGCCAGCTCTGGAAGCTTGGGCAGACCTGAAAAATACCAATTTTCGGTCGCGTGACGTACATTTTTTGAAGACCGACATTTTGATGTAAATTTAATTCTTTATTTTATTTTGTTTTTATTTTATATAATAAACTAATTAACAAAAAAACTAAAAGTAGATACTTACTTTAGTATCACTAGGTAATAGGTATTACTTTTGAATATTTATATTGAATGTATTATTGTGACTGTTAAATATCTGAAGGGTAGATGTATCTGAAATGCTGGGAATTGTTATATTTACTGTTGTCAAAAGTTTGACAACCAACAAATTGAAAATCAACTGACACTTGTCACTTCATAATAAATCGCAACATTGTTGTCATAGTAACGGAACCAAGGCAGTATTATGAAATAGCAAGTGAAAAATAAAATATAGGGACCGGAAAAAGCTTTTTTCTACGAGCGTGCAAAAATGTCTACTTTTGCGCACGAATTTTAGTTTAGAAATTTTCACTTTTCCGCACGCGTGTTACTTTTCCCCACGCGTGTTACTTTTCCGCACGCGGTTTTTACTTTTCTGCACGCGTGTTAATTTAGATATGTTAATATGGCCTTAAAGTAATTATAATACATGCAATAAACTAATATTTAGATATTATTTACTAATTTATTTCAAATATATCTTATTGTGTTCCTGTTTTAATGAAATTAACGCGACAATTCGATGAAATAAAATTATTTTAACATAATATTCGAAAGTCAAATCGGTAGACAATAACAATCGTTTTGAATCATCGTCATGGAAACCAAGATCGTCATCATGCTAACTAATTATATTGAAAGTTTGGTTTTGACAACCTTGTCAAAGAATTAATTTATGTATGTATTTTCATATTAATTAAATTAATTGATTAAGACATTAAGATTCGGTAATTTTTTAAAGACTCTTAGAAAAAATATGGTTCCTAACTCTTGCCGAAAGTCTCTTTTCCGCACTCGACTGCTTGCCGAACTCCCGCTTCGCGTTGTTCGGCAAACTGCAGTCGCGTGCGGAAAAGAATGACTTTCTGCACTTGTTAGGAAAATAACTATTGCCAGTCCCTAACGTTCACTTTTCAGAAAATAGACACAAGGTACAAAACCAGGGATCTGAGGATATTCCAGAAATTACTCATATTACTCATATATTACAAGATGAGATACAATATGCACTCCAAAAAATGAAAAACAACAAGGCTCCGGGGGATGATGGAATAGTTACAGAAGCTATAAAACTTGGCGGAACTTCTCTTCTGAAAAAAATACAAGACCTCTTCAATCTCTGCTTGTATAGTCAAAAAATTCCTATAGCTTGGAATAACTCAATTACAATTCTTATGCATAAAAAGGGTGACAACATGAACCTAGAGAATTACAGGCCAATTTTTCTACTCAACCATTTATACAAACTGTACACCAGAATAATAACCAATCGATTGGAAGCAAAATTTGAGCTGTACCAACCAAAAGAACAGGCTGGTTTTCGCCCCAACTACGGTACAAATGACCACCTACAGTGCATCAAAGTCTTGATTGAAAAATCAATTGAATACAATAGACCTCTAGTTCTAACGTTTGTAGACTTCCATAAAGCGTTTGATACTATCGAATTACCCGCACTACTTAAGGCATTGGAAGAGTGTCGAAACGATCAAAGTACACCAATATTATAGAAAATATATACAGAAATGCTACAACAACTATAAATCTGCACGTTCCTACCAATAAGATATATATCAGGAGAGGTATTCGACAGGGAGATACTATGTCGCCTAAGTTGTTCATTACTTTACTTGAACATGCTTTGAAATCAATGACCTAAAAACTGCCAATGATATGTTGAATGAACTCCGCGATGCAGCACGTAAAGTAGGTCTAAATATTCATCCTTTAAAGGTAGAAGACGTCGAAATTGAAGTTGTTGACAGCTACATATACCTTGGACTTACGGTAAAAATTAGCAGAGACAATCAAACTGCTGAGCTGCTAAGAAGAATAACTCTGGGATGGGCAGCATATGGAAGACTACGTGATATTTTTAAAGGTGATATAACTATCAGCTTAAAAAGAAGAGCATTTAATCAATGTGTCCTGCCTGTTCTTACATATGGCGCAGAGACACTTACCCTAACAAGGACATCTGCACGAAAACTACAAGTGACGCAACGTAGAATGGAAAGATCATTGTTGGGCATAACGTTAAGAGATAGGGTAAGAAACGAAGAAATTCGTAGAAGAAGTGGTGTAGAAGACATAATAAAACACATAGCCAAAATTAAATGGAAGTGGGCAGGACACGTCGCAAGAATGAGAGATGATCGGTGGACGAAAAAAATCTTGGAATGGAGACCGAGAGCGGATAGACGAAACCCGGGAAGACCACCCACAAGATGGACTGACGACATAAAAAGGATTTGTACCAACTGGATTGCAGCAGCGCAGGATAGATCTGAATGGAAGTTTTTCGAGGAGGCCTATGTTCAGCAGTGGACGAATATGGGCTGATGATGATGAACGTTCACTTTCCGGTCTTGACCGGCAAAACGGTATTTTCTGGGTAAAAAATTATTCATAAAGTGTACATTTTTTGGTCGGTCTTAAAAAACAACTATTGTCTATGCACATAAGAACCCACTCTGTATATCACACAATAAAATACTCTAGTGGCAAGACAATAGAGTATAAGATATACGAATACAATATTTCGTGACACTAAAAGAATTAAACGTAGTTTTTCAAAGCACTCAAACGAAAAGCCAAATGTTAAAGGAAGTGGACGATTCAAGAGAACCTCCTATTGTATATTTCAAGCGAACGTGAGTAAAAGGATAGGCGGCAAGAGCACTTAAAAACAATTTGTCTTTGGAAGCTTCTAATACTTCTTTTCTTCTGTCAGTATAGAATATGTACTTAGCCAAGAGCAATATTTTTTGTGGAGAAAGTGTGTGAAACTTCAACTTTATTTAGTTTCATTTTATTGTAATGAGATGCAGTAATATTTTTTAAAAATAGATCATCGTATTACTTGTAAGAAGCAACAGGTTAACAAAATTGTTTAAGAGTGATAGAAATTACAGAATGCTAATATAATAGTTACTTTTTTCTATAGTGCAATCACTGAAGTTGGATATAAGCTATTACTTCCGATTTCGTTGAACTTCCATCGATTGGTATGAAAATTGGTGAGTGGTTAGAGGATATCTCAGGGAACAAAGATGGCATGGTTCTAACTTGCGCTTTTACCCTGGGGGTGGATGCCATCCCTTCTCGTAGGTGAAAATTATTTTATTAAAAATAACCCCATAAATCGATAGAGGGACAAATTATAAACAAAATTTGTTATACATTATGTCCCTGTAAGTTGTATCCATATGGAAAACTTTTTTATTATTAATTTTACGAAAAAAATTTATTCTTCATAAAAAGCTCTGTATGGTCCAAAACCCAAGATTTAATCATCAAATATCAAATTTTTTGAATATTTTACGAGGTATGTCAAAAAGTTTGAATTTCACTCAGGAGTAAAGTAGCTTTATTTTTCACAACATTGAAAATTGCTATTATGAAAAGTTGTTTGGAATTAAAAACTATATTCTAGTATGCAATTACATACTTCTAATTAAAATTTTTTTTTTTTTTTTGAAAAACTGTGGATAACTAACATTATTTTAAGTTATTTTAATTCAGATAACTCTTTTATTAGGTATTAATTTTACGAAAAAAAAAAATGACTCTTAATAAAAAGTCTAAAACCTAAAAAAACATGGTCTAAAACCTAAACAACCATCCTATGTCAAATTTTATCAATTTTATACGAGGTATGTCAAAATGCTAATGAATTTCGCTCAAGAGTAAAATACATTTATTTTTCACAATATCGAAAATTGTTATTATGAAAAGTTATTAAGAATTAAAAACTATATTTCAGTATGTAATTACATCCTTCTAATTGAAATATTCTAAACTATAAAGGTCCTTTACTTTTGATCTAAATTTATCTTTTTTGACATACCTCGTATAAAATTGATCTAATTTGATATAAGATGGTTGTATTTTAGGTTTTATCCCATCCAGAACTTTTTATTAAGAATCACTTTTTTTCGTAAAATTAATAATAAAAGAGTTATAAGAATTGAAATAACTGAAAATAATGTTAGTTATCCATAATTTTTCTATTTTTTTTTTCAATTAGAAGGATGTAGTTGCATATTAGAATATAGTTTTTAATTCCAAACAACTTTTCATAATAGCAATTTTCAATATTGTGAAAAGTAAAGCTACTTTGCTCTTGAGCGAAATTCAATTTTTTTGGCATACCTCGTATAACATTCATAACATTTGATATCTGATGGTTGAATCTTGTTTTATACAGAATAACTTTTTTTCGTAAAATTAATACGAAAAAAGTTTTCCATATGAATACAACTTACAGGGACATACTGTATAAAGTTACCAGAATAAATCATACTTTTTGAGTTATTAAAGATTAAAGACTTTAATTTTTTATAAATAACTCAAAAGATATAAACTTTTACAAAAAGTTATTATTAAAAAAACCGAAGCTTATAAAAAAAATGAAATAAACTCCTTTCTTGACAAACCTTTTAATGTTAACTAAAATTAAATTATAGGTAAGTAATTGAATGTGTATTTTTTCGGCGAGTACCCAAATCTAAGTATTTAAGCTTAAATAAGGGGAACATAATGCATTTTATTACATAAACTTATTAACTAAAGATTTGTCTTATACTTAGAAGAAAGTACTTAGAAATATCTGTCAAATAAGCCGCCGAACAAGTTGACAGCATTAAAATGTATGCTCCAAAAATTTTTCAAAATTTATCTTCTAAATTTTCTTCCAAAAAGTGTTATTGATTTTTTTTATTAACTCCCTTAATTTTTACATCAGATTCGACTATAAACCATTTGAAAGGTAATTTAAAAGGCTATTAAACCACGTTGAATTTAATCTTTTAAATCCCTTACTTTTTTAAATATAAAAGGTTAAATTGCCCCGTTTATATGGTTCTCACAGTAAAATTTAAGCTTTAAACATTTCTATCTCAGTTATTTTTTACCCTACTGAAATAGTAAAACAAGTAAAATATTTGATAAAGAAAAAAATAAAATTTGGTTATATATCTTTTTTTTACGAACATTGAGTATTTTTGGAGTCATTATTAAAATAAAATGAAAATTGCGATAATTTTACAAATTCTGATTTTTAAATATTATATATATTTTTTTAAATACGCATTCTAAACCGCTCAAAATTTTTGATATTACTTACCTATACTAATATAAAGAAATTCTTGTAAGTATTACTATTTTAAATTTTTTTGGAAATTACGTATGTTTTATTTTTCACTTTTTCCTAAAAAATTCGAAAGAGTTCTATTTCAATTCAAAAAGATTTTATTAGCTTATGAGTTTTTCAGAATTCAAAACAACGATTCTTTTTTTGCAAAAAAGGGTGAAAACCAACATAATTATAATTGTTAAACAAAAAATAAACTTAGGACAAAAAATGTCTCGACTGCATTACCTCAAGGAATGTCTAGAGAAAATATATACAAAATTTCAGGTAGGTCAGTCAAGTAGTTTTTATGTTACAATGTCTACAGTTGAAAAAAGCAGTTTTGAAGAAAACGCGTTTAAAGTATTGTCAACTTTTATTTTCAATTTCTTTTTTGGCTGTCAAATCGTAAAGTGATGCACACCGGAACATGTTTTTGAATCGCGGTGTAATTTACAAAAAGAACGAGAACAGCTGTTGACCCTTTCTTATTACGCTCAAGCGCGCCGTCGCTAACTTGCTGCAAAGCGAGTCGAAGATAGGGAAGTAGTGAGATAGTGTTGACTATCCCTACCTTCGACTCGCTTTGCAGCAGGTTCGCGCCAGCGCTCTTGAACGTGGTGAACAACGGTCAACAGCTGTTCTCATTTTCTTCTGTAAATTACTCCGCGACTCACAAACATATTCCGGTGTGCATTACTTTACGATTTGGCTGGCAAAAAAGAAATTGAAAATAAAAGTTGACAATATTTTAAAAGCGTTTTCCTCAGAACTGATTTTTTCAAAGACTCTAGAGATTGTAACTCAAAAACTACTTCACCGACCCACCTGGAATTTTGTATATATTTTCTTTAGACATTCCTTGAGATAACGATGTCGAGATATTTGTTGTTTTATGCTTATTTTTTGTTTAACAATAATAAACATGTTGATTTTCACTCTTTTTGCAAAACAAATTCGTTGTTTTGGCTTCTGAGTGATATCAAAAAGTCAAAAGTCGACAAAACTAAAAAACTTGACAGCTTTACCTCGAGAAACTCATAAGCTATTAAAATCTTTTTGAATTTTGTTTAGCATCATCCAATGATGAGTTCTGATGTCCACCGCAAAATTCATTGCTTTTTGAGGTGTCTTCAAAAATTTGCCACCTTTGAAATAAACTGTGAATTGTATTGCATATGCTTATTTAATTTAAAAATAAAATAATTCTACCATACTTTCAAAAAAAAAGTGCTTGGAATATTGATTTCAACCCCTACGGCTCCCTTTAAAAGGATAGCTATGACACGATATTGATAGGCCACCCATGCAAGTCGTATTTGGCTATGTATGAAATTAAATAAAAAAAATGTTTCATCCGTAAAGCAAATGGGTGCAAGTCAACCTATATTCGGATCTTAGACTAGAAGTAATTACTAAATATGGCGAAGGCGACTGTGCGTCCGCCAAAGACTATACTTAATAGAAAAAATAAGTTCGTTTATTGATTATGATAAAAAAAGATTCGCATTCAACCAAAAAACGGAGAGAAGGGTATACTTTTTAATGAATGCGCCGAAGAATATGATTTGTAATTGTATGTCAGGTAAAACTTAAAGCTTAATAAATCATCGAAAATAAATACTTTTTGACTTTTTGACGAATGCAAGTGAAATTAATTATTTAGAAGTAAAAACTTCTTATCGCTCGGTATGGAATTTTGACGGGACTAAAATCGTTTTTGGCGTCATTCGAAAATCGTGGCGCGAGTGGTAACCTTGCGGTATACCATAATACCTATACACTAATAATGATTTATCTATTATTTATATTTTAAGCAAATTATACCTATTATAGGTAGGTTATATAAAAATAATATTTATAAAATTGAATAAAGGTATTTGTATTTATACATATTATTATGTATACAGGGTGTTTGGTAAAGAATGGGTCATAGCTTAACCTTAGATTCCTGAGCTTAAAATATGTCGGTTTAAGCTAACTTACCTTAGTACGAAAGTTGATAATAACCAAAATAAAGGGTGTCAAAATGAAACTTTTATTTTATTTATTTTTGAATATTTCCTGACAGGGATGTCCAAGTCAACTGACCAAGTCAACTTAGTCATTTTTGGCTGTCAGTAGATTGCACTACTTGTCCGTTAATTGTGTGCTGTTAGTTGATGTTTCGGAACTGTGAATCGGAACTTCGGAATCTATAAAGCGGCACCTCCAAATAATGCACACTGTTATGCATGGACATGAGATTAATGGTCAACGTGGCAGCTCCGAAATTGTAACAGCATTGATCAAGTGGATAAAAACTCTGCCAAAAGGCATCACATAGATCAGTTTATATTCTGAGACCTGCAGCGGCCAAAACCGCAATCAGTTCCATTGCCGCATTATTTTTGTATGTTGTAACACATACCCACGTTGAGATTTTGCAGCATAATTTTATGGAGAAAGGACATTCGTACATAGAGGTAGACTCGATGCATAGTGCCATTGAGTCTGCCAAGAAAAATGTGGCCATTTTTACCATGAATGATCTGTTGAATATCTTCAAGTTAGCCCGTTCTGCAAGACGCGACAAAAGAGCAGTGCCTACAGAGTTGAAGAAATACGATATTCAGACTTTTTAGATCTTAAATCCTTAGCACAGGTGTTCTTAAAAAATGTAGTCAAAGATGAAAATGGAGACAAATATCATGGTTAAAATTAAAAGTAATGCGTTATGAGAAAAGTAAACCTGGATGTATTTTTTTATAAGTATAATTATAGTGATCCTAGCTATAAGACTCTTAGAGTATGTGGCAAGGGAAGACCAGTTATTCCAAAGAACTTTCCAATGTGATAAAATGAGCTATTTTCTATACCAGAGAAAAAGAAAAACAGCCTTCTTCAATTGTGCAGAAACAAAATTATTCTGCCAGAGTTCCATGAGTGGTATAAATCGATTCCAGTAGACAAGAAAAAAAAAAGGTTCTAATACCGGAACCAGCTTCTTCCGAAAGCGACGACACAGAAACTGATTAGATTTTAATTTTGTTTTATGTACTGACCATAGTTAATAAATATCATTTCCTAATAAGGCGTTGATTATATTTTTTTAATTTGACCAAGTCAAATTTCTAATTTTTTTTACAACAAAAAGTGACCAAGCACATTTTTTTATAATTATTCAAAGCCCCCAATGTTTAATATGGTGGTTAGAAACTAACGTTTTTAATACACAGGATATCAAAATTGCAGTAATATAAAGCTAATATCCGATTTTATATAAAACTTTCAACTTAAACTTTAATTTCTCGAAAACAGTAATTTTTGACTTGGTCAGTTTTTGCAGTATGCCGACGATATGTATGTCATTGCATCGCAAATTCCATTTGAAGAAATTTGCGATACATTTTTGTGAATTTTTATGGTTTTAAGTTATTTTTCGGGTGTAACTACAATGATAACATTCAAAAAATGATGTTGCCCCGCAGACTTAAAATGCGTTTATCTCAAAAACGGTTAAGTTTAACGAGATGAATGTAGTATAACTTTTTTAAGTAAAAATATTAAGAGAATAAAAGTTTTGATTCAAGAAGTAGGTATGTAGAGTGGGTAATAAAAAAAATTTAACCTATTTAATGAGCGATGAAAAGCGTATGTAATAACGCTCTGGGAAATACATCATTTTTGGTTTTGAATTTAGATTTCTCGTTCCAAATAACCCCCACTCAACAAATTTCGTGTTATTATTCCATGCATGTTAGGAAATATTTAAGAATAAATAAAATAAAAGTTTTATTTTGACACCCTGTATGTCGGTTATTATCAACTTTTGTACAAAGGTAAGTTTGCTTAAATCGACCTATTTTAATCTCAGGAATGTGTGGTTAAGCTATGGCCCATTCTTTACCAGACACCCTGTACGTAGAAAAACAAAAACTACAGCCACTAATAAATAAGATTATACAATGTTAAATTTAAGCACAAATACGTAACACTTTAAGCTTAGGTCATAATCCTAAAGTATAATAGATCCATAATAGACGAAGCAACGAAGCACTAAAAAGCCCAAAACCTAGGAATTTTGTGCAGTAAGATGAATCGTCATGCAACTTTTTGCATTCAATTAGAGAGAATGTCAGGCAACTTTGTGAACTAAGTTCATCTAGGGCAAAAATTTTTGTGCATAAGAAAATGCATTTTAAAAGTGCATCCCGAAGAGGTGAAAATGAAAAATTTAGAACTCGGGAAATATTGATGGAAATGGGTTGAATTTTTATAATCTGGGGTTTTGGGGATCGCTGAGCACGAATTTCATATCGGCAATGGTCTCCAATACCTGGTACCCACGGTGGAACTCGTCGCCTAGAGTTTTATGTTATAATCATTAAAAATCAGTCAATATCCATTACTCGGGGGGTTTTTGGGGTCGCCGGCCACGAATTTAATGTTGGCGATGGTCTCCAAGATACCTGGTGCACAGGATGGAACTCGTCGCCTGGAGTTTTACGTTATAATCATTCAAAATCAGTCAATAACCATTACTCTGAGGGTTTTGGGGGTCGCTGAACAAGAATTTCATGTGGTCGATGGTCTCCAAGGTACCTGGTGCCCAGGGTGGAGCTCGTCGTCTGGATATTATGTTATAATTATTCCAAATCATTTAAAACCACTACGCGGGGGGTTTTGGGGGTCGCTGAGCACGAATTTCATGACGGCGATGGTCTCTTGTTCACCTGGTGCCCAGAGTGGAACTCGTCGCCTGGAGTTTTATGTTATAATCATTCAAAATCAGTCAATAACCATTACTCTGACGATTTTGGGGTCGCTGAATAAGAATTTCATGTGTTCGATGGTCTCCAAGGTACCTGGTGCCCAGGGTGGAACTCGTCGTCTGGAGTTTTATGTTATAATTATTACAACATTTAAAACCATTACGCGGGGAGTTTTGGGGGTCGCTGAGCACGAATTTCATGACGGCGATGGTCTCCAGGGCACCATGTTCCTCGGAGACCATCGCCGTCATGAAATTCGTGCTTAGCAACCCCCAAAACCCCCCGAGTAATGGATATTGAATGATTTTGAATGATTATAACATAAAACTCCAGACGAGTTCCATCCTGAGTACCATGTACTTTGGGGACCATCGCCGACATGAAATTCGTGCTCAGCGACCCCTAAAACCTCCAGAGTAATAGTTAGTGACTGATTTTGAATGATTATAACATAAAACTCAAGAGGACAAGTTCCACCCTGGGCTCCAGGTACCTTGAAGACCATCGCCAATATGAAATTGGTGCTCAGCGACCCCCAAAACTCCCCGAGTAATGGTTTTAAATGATTTGTAATAATTATAACATAAAACTCCAGACGACCAGATCCACCCTGGGCTCCAGGTACCTTGAAGACCATCGCCAACATGAAATTGGTGCTCAGCGACCCCTAAACCCTTCATAGTAATGGTTATTGACTGAGTTTGTATGATTATATTGTAAAACACCAGGCGACGAGTTCCACCCTGGGCACCAGGTATCTTGGAGACCATCACCGTCATGAAATTCATTCTCAGTGACCCCCATGGTTTAAATGATTTGTAACAATTATAACATAAAACTCCAGACGACGAGTTCCACCCTGTGCACCAGGTACCTTGGAGACCATCGAACACATGAAATTCTTGTTCAGCGACCCCAAAATCCTCAGAGTAATGGGTATTGACTGATTTTGAATGATTATAACAAAACTCCAGGCGACGAGTTCCACTCTGGGCACCTGGTACCCAGGAGACTATCGCCGTCATGAAATTCGTGCTCAGCGACCCCCAAAACCCCCCGCTTAATGGTTTTAAACGATTTGGAATAATTATAACATAATACTCCAGACGACGAGCTCCACCCTGGCACCAGGTACCTTGGAGACCATCGACCACATGAAATTCTTGATCAGCGACCCTTAAAACCCTTAGAGTAATGGTTATTGACTGATTTTGAATGATTATAACCTAAAACTCCAGGCGACGAGTTCCACCCTGGGCACCAGGTATCTTGGAGACCATCGCCACCATTCAATTCGTGGCCGGCGACCCCAAAAACCCCCCGAGTAATGGATATTGAATGATTTTTAATGATTATAACATAAAACTCTAGGCGACGAGTTCCACCGTGGGCAGCAGGTACCTTGGAGACCATCGCCGATATGAAATTCGTGCTCAACGATCCCCAAAACCCCAGATTATAAAAATTCAACTCATTTCCATCAATATTTCCCGAGTGCTAAATTTTTCATTTTCACCTCTTCGGGATGCACTTTTAAAATGCATTTTCTTACGCACAAAAATTTTTGCCCTAGATGAATTTAGTTCACAAAGTTGCCTGGCACTCTCTCTAATCGAATGCAAAAAGTTGCATGACGATTCATCCTACTGCACAAAATTCCTAGGTTTAATGCTTCGTTGCTTCGTCTATAAATTTGAATTTGTATGCAACTCCTTCCCTAAATATGCTATCCAACTGGCGCAGCAATCTTGGCTCATGCATTCTCCTCCCTTTATATAACATTTTTTTAATTCCTAATGTAAACAAATCTCTTTTAAAATACATCGCAAGAATGGATTTCTCGAGTAGAGATATGCCGAGATTTTTAAAGGGGTTCATTCATAATTCAGTAGGGTGCATATACCTTACTCTTTACGACCAACCTTCTAGAGAATCACATAAATCTTTAAGAATTCTTACCAGATACGAAATTTCATTTTATTATGCTGCTTAATAAAATATTCAGTTATAAAAAGGATAAGTTTTCATATAGGATGGCGTTAGAAGGCAATATTTTTATTTAAGGGTATAGTCCGATCGTTAAATTAGTTTTTTTTATAGAGGAGAGGAGGGTATTATGGAATAAGTGAAATGAATTTCGACTTGATTCAAGTTCTCTGTTTAACCCAGGTATGACAATACCAAAAGGTACCGTTAGGAAAATATTCCAATTTTACCCCAGGCTGTGGGTGAAAAATAGGTCGATTTCAGGATATAATTCAGGAATTTTTGAAACCTATCAGGTGTTGTAAAGGACGATGCCAGGAATAACTTCTACTAAAATGTAACCAAAAATATTGTGCGCTTTATTTCTTATTGCGATTTTCATTTGTTAAATTTGCAATTTTTAATGATTTTTAATTTTGCAGCTTAGGATATTGATTTTAGAGAAAAACTTTTTAAAATAAAGTTGTAGTAAATTAAAAAACCTACAATTTGAGGTAAGGTAAGTTTAATTTGGTTAATTAGTTATTGCAAAACAGCCTGCGAAAGGTCCAAAATGGCCGTTTTTACAATTGCATTATTGATTGTACAAATAATTTTGTTTTATTTTTTAAAGCTTTAAAATGAAGATCTTTCAGTTCTAAACATAAAAAAAAAATTATAAAGCCAGATTTACGAATTTGTTACTTAGTTATTATAAATTGTTTATACCAAGAGGTCAAATGTCGAAGGCTATAACTTTTTGGTAAAAAATCGTAGAGAGTTGGTGAAACATCTAATCTCCTTCTAAAGAGTTAAATTTTCATATTCTGATGCAAATAAATGAGTAAAATATTTTTAAACCTCTAATTTTTGGGTTTGAAACTAAGGCGGCAAATTTCGTTATAAACATTTAGAGCTGAAGCGGTCCTGTACATCCTATGAGTTTTTAACTTACAGATTATTGTTGCTGAAGATAAAATGGAGACTTATAAAAAAATAAAAAATTTCTACGACCAACTGAAGCCGAGATAATTTTTGGGTTTGAAAATAAGGGGGCAAATTTCGTTAAAAACATTTAGAGCTGAAGCGGCCCTGTACATCCTATGAGTTTTTAACTTACAGATTATTGTTGCTGAAGACAAAAGAAAGATTTATAAAAAAATAAAAATTGTCTACAACCAACTGAAGCCGAGATAATTGTTTTTTTTTCTTAAGTCGTAGTGCCTTTATTTATAACAAATAAGAAATTATTTTACAGTCATTGACTAAAGAAAGACTTATATTATCTTAAAATAAAAATGATTATAAAATATAATTACATTAAATTATTAAAAATTATTTTTAAAATCGGTGCTCTTGCGAGCGGCCGAATTTTGCAAATCGCCCGGCTCGCTTCAAATCCGCGCGGTCGGAAAATTTTTACGCAACTTGTATTAAATTTTGACAGAAAACAATTTAATAATATTACCATTATAATATACAGTCTATTTACCACTGTATTTATTTTTCTTGATAAACTTTTATATGTGAAATTTCATTTCTGAAGAAATAATATTACAAAAATGATACATATATATGAAATATATAACTATATTTTTAATATTTTCATTGTTATATAAATATAATAATAATAATGTTACTTCTTACTATAATATACAATTTAAAACTTTTTCTTCTTGTAGTGACTATTCTTTTTGGATTTCACATATAAAAGTTTATCAAGAAAAACAAATACAGTGGTAAATAAAACGTATATTATAATGGTAATATTAATAAATTGTTTTCTGTCAAAATTTAATACAAAATACGTAAAAATTCTCCGAGTGCGCGGATTTGAAGCGAGCCGGGCGATTTGCAAAATTCGGCCGCTTGCAAAAGCACCGATTTTAAAAAATAATTTTTAATAATTAAATGTAATTATATTTTATAATAATTTTTATTTTAAGATAACATAAGTCTTTATTTATTCAATGACTGTAAAATAATTTCTTAATTGTTATAAACAAAGGCACTACGATTTAAGAAAAAAAAAATATCTCGGCTTCAGTTGGTTGTAGGAAATTTTAATTTTTTTACAAATCTTCGTTTTGTCTTCAGCAACAATAATCTGTAAGTTAGAGACTCATAGGATATACAGGGCCGCTTCAGCTCTAAATGTTTATAACGAAATTTGCCCCCTTATTTTAAAACCCAAAAATTAGAGGTTTAAAAATATTTTACGCATTTATTTACATCAGAATATGAAAATATAACTCTTTAGAAGGAGATTGGACGTTTCACCAACTCTCTACGATTTTGTTTCAAAAAGTTATAGCCTTCGACATTTGACCTCTTGGGATAAACAATTTATAATATCTAAGCAACAAATTCGTTATTCTGGCTTTACAATTTTTTTTATGTTTGGAATTGAAAGATCTTCATTTTAAAGCTTTAAAAAATAAAAAAAAATTATTTGTACAATAAATATTGCAATTGTAAAAAACGGCCATTTTTGACCTTTCGCAGGCTGTTTTGCATTAACCAATTAACGAAATTAAACTTACCATAGCTCAAATTGTAGGTTTTTAAATTTACTACAACTTTCTATTAAAAAGTTTTTCTCTAAAATCAATATCCTAAGCTACAAAATTAAAAATCATTAAAAATTGCAAATTTAACAAATGAAAATCGCAATAAAAAAAGCGCACAATATTTTTGGTTACACTTTAGTAGAAGTTATTCCTGGCATCGTCCTTTACAACACCTGATAGGTTTCAAAAATTCCTGAATTATATCACGTTTTTTCACCCACATCCTGGAGTATTCACGGTTTAGAGAACCTGTATGAAACGAGTCTGTGTACTCTAATACAGAGTATGGCATTAGTAAAATAAGAAAATCTACGGCTACGTTTTGATTTAAATCCATCTCCCTCCATCCCCGATAGTACCATTTCTAGGTCTACCTGTTGTCAAGGAGGCTCTGAGGAAGACAAATTTACACCAACACGACCGTAGTTTCTCGATATAAATTAAAACTATTTATATCGCAGAATGGTTAAAACTCCCTCTAACGGGGAATAAGTGAAATGAATTTCGACTCGATTCAAGTTCTCTGTTTAACCCAGGTATGACAATACCAAAAGGCACCGTTAGGAAAATATTCCAATTTACGGTTCAGAGAACCTGTATGAAACGAGTCTGTGTACTCTAGTACAGAGTATGGCATTAGTAATAGTGTTGCCCAAATGCAAGACCAAGACGAGACTTGGACAGTCTTGGTCTTGGTCTTGCACCAATACACCTGGTCTTGGTCTTGGTCTTGGTATTGCACTCCCAGTCTTGGTCTTGGTCTTGCTCTTTTGGTCTTGCAGCAAGAGTCTTGCAAGTCTCGCAGTTACCCACTAGCATATTGCTATTTATTAAATATTACTTTAGATCTTAGAACAACGTAAACGTATAGGTACATTTTCAGCTTGACTTAACATAGATATAGTAAAAACCAACCAAATTAATAAATGTCTAAACAACTCACATTGGGTGGGTTTGAACCCACGATCTAAATTATCCCTGCCTATAGTCTAACGTCTAACTAACTGAGCTATCTACCATGTCCCACGGGAGTCGGTCTGTTTTTTAATAAAGTTTGCATTTTGTGTTTGGTGTCCTACAATTTAAAATTTACCTCTCCCCACCCCTCTCCGTGGGTGGTCGTGTTTAGTATCATTCGATAGATTTTTGAAAAATATTGAACGTACTTTTTAATTTTTCGATCTGACATTCATTTCGCGAAATATTCGCTTTTTTGTGAAACTGTGTGACTCACCCATTTCCTTACGCCCCGCTCAAATCGTCTGATTTTTTAAATATACACTGTTTTGCAGGTACATACTAAACTTACCTTATCTTAATCTGAAGATTTCGAGTTTTTCTAAGGATATATATTTTTTTCGGGCCTTTCTTAACGAATTCCCCTGTATTAAAAGCCAATATATGGTAGAGGTACATTTACAGGGTACAAAGTTTCTCCCCATGTGATAACCTGACGCACTCCAGTAACTACAAAAATCCCCGCTTGGGTTCCCCTATTATTAAATGCATCATTTTATTTCAATTTTTTATAAGATATATTTTTGCTTAGAATATATTTTTCGATAAAATACTTAATTTTTGAGTCATTTGCGCAAAAACCGTCGAAAAACGTGTGTTTTTTTTGTTGAAAAATTAACATATTCAGTCGCAAATAGCTCAAAACTTGGTTTATTTGTAGATGAATAAAATAGAACAAAAGTTGCTTAGAATTAGTCAGTTTATTCAACCTTGACTTATTTTGAACCTTTCTTTTTTAACCCACCAAGAAGGGGTGAAAGGTGAAACTCATTCCCAGGGCAAAATCACACATGCATCGGCCAATATCTCTTTTTTGGCGTGTTAGCTATGTGTACGCAAACATGTCAATCCAAAATCCAAGCGGTTCTTTAAAATTTCAAGGTTTTGTATTTAACATTTTACCGTGAGTGAATGGACTATACAGGGTAGCCGGGCATTATCTTATTTAGTGCTTTTTCAGCAAAAAAAATTGTTTGACCTATTGATCTAATATCTAATTGCACACTCTGCAAAAAGTTTATAAGTAGGACGTTTAGTCTTTACGATATGGTATTATTCCCACTAACTGATAAGCAAAAACAATTGACTGGGTGTCCGTAACAGTGGATAAGCTATTTTTATCAACAAAGGCGACATTATATCTGTAAAAGTTTCAATGCGATATTATTATACTGTATATATTATACGTCACACAACACAACCAGATTATTTTATGAAAGGTTTTCTCAAAATCTAGTACAATTACTCTCGGAGCGAAGGCGTTGTCTATGATATTAGGAAAGAATGAAAATAAATATTTTATTTTTACATTGTAATAATTGACCTCTGAGTGTTCTTATATGGATATTTTAATTCGCTATATATGTTTATCGTATTGTTCATAATGCGCATAAATCCAATTTTCTAAATTTTTGTTATATATTTTTTTGCGTCTCATTGTCTCTAAGCATATTAGGTCTGGATCCCGCGTATGAAAAAAAGTTGATTAATAGCAAGCTGAAAATTTGTTAATAGCTTAAGGGTGTCTAGTGGGACAAACTTTGATATATGGGAACACTGGAATAGGGGAAGTTTTAATTGCGGAACAGATTAAAAATTTGGAACGTCAGAACACGAAAACGTCACATGTATTTTGTCCGACAGAACTTCCAATTGATTTGTTACCCTTTCATTAAACGCTCATGCAAAAATCATACTGTTATTTATCACTAAATGGGCATTTTAATGAGTGGAACACGTAGAACATGTCAAATGACAGGTGATAAATAGCAGTATGATTTTTGCATGAGCGTTTAATGAAAGGGTAACAAATCAATTGGAAGTTCTGTCGGACAAAATACATGTGACGTTTTCGTGGTCTGACGTTCCCAATTTTTAACCTGTTCCACAATTAAAACTTCCCCTGTTCCAGTGTTCCCATACATCAAAGTTTGTCCGACTAGACACACTTAAGCTATTAACAAATTTTCACCTTGCTATTAATCAATTTTTTTTTCATACCCGGGATCCAGACCTATATTCCCGAACTAATGTATTCCATAAAACGACACTCAATCCTAACTGCAAGACGCAAGAGTCTCGCAGGCTTAGTCTTGTTCTTGCTTAAGTCTTGCACGGTCAGTCTTGGTCTTGCTAAAATAAGGCGGTCTTGGTCTTGGTCTTGGTCTTGCTAAAACGCAAGAACAAGACCAAGACTGCAAGACCAAGACCGATTTTGGGCAACATTAATTAGTAAAATAAGAAAATCTACGGTTTCGTTTTGATTTAAATCCATCTCCCTCCAACCCCCGATAGTACTGTTTCTATGTCTACCTGTTGTCAAGGAGGCTCTGAGGAAGACAGATTTTTACCATTCCGACCGTAGATTGTCGATATAAATTAAAATAATGTATATCGCAGTATGGTTAGAACGCCCTCTAACGGGGAATAAGTGAAATGAATTTAAATCAAAACGAAACCGTAGATTTTCTTATTTTACTAATGCCATACTCTGTATTAGAGTACACAGACTCGTTTCATACAGGTTCTCTGAACCGTAAATTGGAATATTTTCCTAACTTCATTTCACTTATTCCCCGTTAGAGGGCGTTCTAACCATACTGCGATATAAATAGTTTTAATTTATATCGAGAAACTACGGTCGTGTTGGTGTAAATTTGTCTTCCTCAGAGCCTCCTTGACAACAGGTAGACCTAGAAATAGTACTATCGGGGGATGAAGGGAGACAGATTTAAATCAAAACGAAACATATATTTTCTTATTTTATTATGGAATAGTCAGGAAATATGGAATACCGAGTACAGTTCTGCTACAAACTGCCATCGTGTGGAAATAATATGAATTACCTAATAATACTCCCATTATGTTATGCAGCCAGAGCTGACCGCTTGTTTTTGCTGTACAATGCGCTACAGAAAAGTTGGTTTTGTGACGTGTAAAAGTTTTTAAACATTTTAATATACTAACAATAAAACACTGAAAACGTTTGTTTTCTATACTTCCACAAAATTTATTATAACTAAGTGACTACAGCTGTTTCGGCGAAGTGCCTTTCTCAAGTGATATAGTTTACGATGTGTTTGCCTTTTTAAGTCTTCAACTGAAGAGGTTGAGGAGTGGGGAGCTGTTTGTCTCGAGTTGGTCATTCAGAATTATATCTGTATTTTTCAGTTTATTAATTTCCATAGATTCTAAAAAAGATAGCTTAAGGCCTTTATTTTGAATATGTAGAATTTGAAACTCTTCATTGAAAGAATGAATACATATTCAAAATAAAGGCCTTAAGCTATCTTTTTTAGAATCTATGGAAATTAATAAACTGAAAAATACAGATATAATTCTGAATGACCAACTCGAGACAAACAGCTCCCCACTCCTCAACCTCTTCAGTTGAAGACTTAAAAAGGCAAACACATCGTAAACTATATCACTTGAGAAAGGCACTTCGCCGAAACAGCTGTAGTCACTTAGTTATAATAAATTTTGTGGAAGTATAGAAAACAAACGTTTTCAGTGTTTTATTGTTAGATAAAATGAACTTCCATCAAGTAACGGTCGAATCCATCAATTATTTTAATATACTACTATACATTTGATTTAAACATTGATGTTAATCAAAATGTAGTGTAGCGTAATATGTGTTTGATAGCTAATACTGTTTTGTCCATCAGTTTAAAGGTTATTTTTCCAATATGGTGTGTCGGTTATTATTGAAAAGTTGGTATTTCTACAAGAATGGCTACCTAAAGCACCAGAAAACAAACACTCTGATTAGCTTGCACTTTCTCTATGCCAAGTTGCGGCGCGTGTCCCAATTACACTATCCCGTTGGTGGGTGTGTTGACGGAAACAATTATATAAAATAATATTAATTAAAACGCAAACAATTGTCAATAATATACTTATTTATTTTTGGGTAAACAAGCGTGCTCGTAAGGGTTTTGTTGTTGTTTTAGCGAGGGTGTGTCTGAACCGCGCGCCTGCTGTGTCGATACTGCGAGACCATCATCATCATTATCAGCCTCTCTCAATCCACTGCTGGACATAGGCCTCCCCTGTTTGTCTCCAAAGTGTTCTATCTTGTGCTTGCTGTACCCAGTTTTTTGTTGTCCTTCGTAAGTCATCTTGCCATCGTGTTGGTGGTCTTCCTCTGCTACGTTTATCGGCTCTTGGTCTCCATTCAACTAGTTTACGAGTCCATCTTCCGTCCTTCATTCTGGCCCATTTCCATTTTAAGTTACAGCTTCTTTCAATGACGTCTATGACTTTGGTCTTAGCTCGTAGATCTTCGTTTCTAATCCTGTCTCGCAGAGTGGCCCCTATCATTGATCGCTCCATTCTTCTCTGCGCTACTCTTAGCTTTTGTGCGTTTTTCTTTGTGAGCGATAATGTTTCTGCACCATAGGTCATCACTGGTAGCACGCGTTGGTCGAAAACGTTTTTCTTCATATTAGTTGGAATATCACTCTTAAAAACGTTCCTAAGAGCTCCGTATGCTGCCCATCCTTGTACTATTCTTCTGGATACTTCGGTTGTTTGATTGTCCTTACCTATCTTAATTTCGTGACCTAGATATACAGGGTGAGGCAGAGTACTGGCCTATTAGAAATATCTCGAGAACTAAAGGCTACAGAATCATGAAAATTGGAATACAGGGGTTTTGAAGGATGATCTAATAAATGAAAATATTTTCATCTCTTTCCAACTTCCGGTTATACCGGAAGTTGCTTATAACTTCGTTTTTTTAAATGGGACACCCTGTATATTTTTACATTTTTGGATTCTCTTCGATGTCTTCTTTCTTAAAATATGAGGATTTGTAATGTTAAATAGGGTATTTTAAAAGATAATTACGTTTTTTTATTAATTTCGTAGCAATATTCACACCCTGTAGAATTGTAGTAGTTTGACAACTAAAACTCTACTTACGTTCAAATGATTTTTAATATAGTCTACTATTGTTAAGAATCATTAGTATATCTAAATTTTTAATTTTAGTATACAGGGTTGGTCGAAACTCGGAATGAGTATTTTATGAGTTTTATTAAATAGTATTTTACCAATTATATTTATATAATAATAGTATTTACCTATAAACACCTTGTATTTTATTATTGTAACGAAATGATATTTAATGGCACTTTTTTATTTCTTAAGCATTCCCTATACCTAACTGCTTTAATTTGTGCTTAATTGTTAATCGCACCAACAATCTTAACTACGTAGGTATTTTGATAGCTAAACCATTATTGGTAATTTTAAGGATCAGTCTAGATTAATATGTATGGATTTCTGAAAAATTATTTGTTATTGAATATTTTCACGGCCAACCTAATAAAATTTTACGTATTTTTTGTTTCAATTAATGTTTAGCTTGAATCACCAATAACTCACAAATTAAAGCAGTTAGGTATAGGGAATACTTATAAAATAAAAAAGTACTATGCAATATCATTTCATTTCAATACTAAAATACAGAGTGTTCTATTTAAGAAAACTCAGAAAATATTCATTCCGAGTTTCGACCAACCCTGTATAGTAAAATCTCAAAATTAGCTATACTAATGACTCCTAACAATAATCGACTATATAAAAAATCACTTGAACGTAAGCAGAGTTTTTAATGTCAAACTATTACAATTCTACAGGGTGTTAAAGTTGCTACGAAATTAATAAAACAACGTAAATATCTTTTAAAACGCCCTGTATAATGTTACAAAATCTCATATTTTAAGAAAGAAGATATTGAGGAGAATCCAAAAATGTAAAAATATACAGGGTGTCCCATTTAAAAAAACCAAGTTATAAGCAACTTCCGGTATAACCGGAAGTTGCAAAGAGATAAACATATCTTCATTTAATAGATCATCCCTCAAAACCCCTTTATTCCAATTTTCATGATTCTGTTGCCTTTAGTTCTCGAGATATTTCTAATAGGCCCGTTATCTGCCTCACCCTATATATATATATATATATATATATATATATATATATATATATATATATATATATATATATATTTATATATATATATATATATACATCCCGCTATTAAATTGGCATCTTTTCACGTTGCAGTCATTTGGCATCACCTAGAAATGCTATCATTTTCTAGGTATAATCCGTGAATGTTCGCTTAGTACACTTCTTTAAGCTTGGCACCGTTGTCGGATTTTCAGTAATCCGATTTATTTATATATTTTATTCCTTACACTATAACGACAATTTGACCCCCGTAGGTCAAAAACATTGCTTAAACATCACTTTGGCAACAACAGGATGTTGCCAAGATATACATTTTTACGGAAAAGACAGTACCTAGTACCTAGTTAGATACATAATATCGATCGCTTCACGTTACAAGTCTTCCACTCGCACTCAGGTAAAAACCAGTTGTAGGCTCTTTTGTCTGAACGGGTCCCTGAATGAGTTTAATAATTCACTTTTATTGTGTATTTTGTTTCGTTTAGTTGAAATATCAGATTTTGTTTGTAACGAATTTCATAATAGATATTTAAATTATTTTTTTGTTAACAAAAACAAATTTTAAAGTTTGACATTTGAAAAATTAATTTTATATTGCCATTTTCATGACATGGTCAATGGTTAATTGCATTTATAATAATTTAATGGGTCATTGCGAAACAATATACAGTGCGTCCATAAAGTAACGCATAAATTCATTATTTCACAAACCGGACACTTTCAGGAAAAATACCGAAACAGGTCGATTTTTATTTTTAAATTACAATTTATTGGCATACATATCATACTAGTGACGTCATCCATCTGGGCGTGATGACGTAATCGTTGATTTTTTTTAAATAAGAATAAAGGGCATGTAATAGCTCATTTGAAAGGGTATGTAATTCTCTATTCAATAATATAATTGTTAATATAATTATTTATACAGGGTGTCCAAAAAATGTTATTTAAATTAAATTAATTGGTATAAAAAGATGAATGTATGTAATTTGTTTAATTCTAAATATATTTTATTGGTGCCAGCAAACATAAAAATGTTTTATTTAAAACCTAAATATTGATTTTCGCTTAAGCGTAATCTTAAACTTCCAAGAGGCAGGTGGATGGCAGCTCTAACATTTAATTTTCTGACAAAAGTAAAACGAATTTTGAATTAAATAAGTTACATACATTTTTCTTTTTGTCTCAATTAATTTAATTAAAGAATTCTTTTTGGACACCCTGTATATATAATTATGTTATTGTTTGTATTAGTAAATAGAGAATTAAATACCCTTTCAAATGAGCTATCACATGACCCCTATTCTCATTTAAAAAATTCATCGATTACGTTATCAAGCCCAGATGGATGACATCACTAGTATGATATGTAATATGCCAAAAAATTGTAATTTAAAAATAAAAATCGACCTGTTTCGAAAATTTTCCTTAAAGTCGCCGGTTTACGAAATAATGAAATTATGCGTTACTTTATGGAAGCACTGTATGTTACAATGTGTAAATTTTTCAGGAAACGTAAAAATCTTTCCATTAGTAGTTAGAGATTCTGATAGTAATACTATATTTTATATAAGTATTATGGGTTATAAATGCATCTATTAGGTCTGGATCCCGCGTATGAAAAAAAAGTTGATTAATAGCAAGCTGAAAATTTGTTAATAGCTTAAGGGTGTTTAGTCGGATAAACTTTTATATATGGGAACACTGGAACAGGGGCAGTTTTAATTGTGAAACAGGTTGAAAATTTGGAACGGTCACACCACGAAAACGGCACATTTATTTTGTCCGACATAACAGACTTAAACTCTCCGAATAGAGATTAAACTCTCATGCAAAAATTAGACTGCTATTTATCACCTGTCATAATTCCTGTCATTTGACATATTCTACATGCTCTACTCATTAAAAGGCCCATTTGGTGATAAATAGCAGTCTAATTTTTGCATGAGAGTTTAATCTCTGTTCGAAGAGTTTAAGTCTGTTCTGTCGGACAAAATACATGTGCCGTTTTCGTGGTGTGACCGTTTCAAATTTTTAACCTGTTCCAAAATTAAAACTGCCCCTGTTCCAGTGTTCCCATATATCAAAGTTTATCCGACTAGACACCCTTAAGCTATTAACAAATTTTCAGCTTGCTATTAATCAACTTTTTTTTCATACGCGGGATCCAGACCTATATCTGAAAGACCAAAAAAGTTTAAATGTTGCTTATTTTTTTGATATTATGTTTTAAAGTTTGTGGACTTATGTTGTTTTCGAAATGAAACCATAATTGGTAAAGTTTTTTCTTTATTCTCAACAAGAAACAGTCATAATACGGACAACGCACACATCTTATGGAAAATATAATGTCACTCAAATTCAATAAAATTTATACGAATAGATCCGTTTTAATTTACCGATCAAATCTTATCATTGCGCCAACTCTTAATTATGATTAATTACGGCGCAAATTGCAATTAAAGTTTATCGAAATCACATTTTTGGAGTCCATAAAGTGTTAAAAGTGTTAAAGTTACAATCATTATTGCTCCGAGTGCTATTCATAAGAGCTTAAATCCCGCTGGGCCTAAGCGGATTAGTGAAACTAATCCGCTGATTTATGGAGTACCGAAAATCTGGGTAGTTTAAAATATTTTTTCTCTCTCTAACTTATGTACCTACCCATTTGATTTCAGATTTATTTGTATCAATTTCTGCTCTTATTTTTGAAAATAGAGAGTTGGCGCAATGATAAGATTTGATCGGTAAATTAAAACGGATCTATTCGTATAAATTTTATTGAATTTGAGTGACATTATATTTTCCATAAGATGTGTGCGTTGTTTTCGAAATGAAACCATAATTGGTGAAGTTTTTTCTTTATTCTCAACAAGAAACAGTCATAATACGTAGAAATTTATACTAAATTTAAAATCCAGATTCAGTAGAAATAAACAAACCAAGACACGTTAAATGCTACTAGGAGCACTCCCGAATCATAATTATTTACAATGTATTGTTATATTTCTATTTGATATGAAAATTAAATTTTGATGGTTGTAAACAGGATTCAATTTAATATAAAATATTTTCAATTTTCTCAACCACGGGCATATAAATTTAGAACACCCTGTATACAACAAATTGTTATATTTAATTTTAAGAAGTGATTAGACGGAACTCGGGACAGTGCGCTTAAAATAAACAAAGTGAATGACGCGTACCATTATCGTTCTTCTCGGAAGGTCGATCATTAGCCTATGCTAAATAAAACTCAGTGAAATAGATGATAGTTCATTATCGTTTTTCGCGGAAGGTTTCGATCATTAGCCTATGCTAAATAAGACTCATTTGAAAGAGAGAATAGGTCATTAAAATTTGTAAATAGTAGAAAGTGATTTTAGAATGGGAATTAAATATTTTCTTTTGAAATCCATTAAGCATATTTAGAAAGATTAAAAATTGGTTTTTGAGGAATACTGAGAATGAGAGTTGGTGGTGGAAGGTTGATTTGTGAATCTGGAAGGGATATTGAGAAAGTAGGTGAATGAATGACAAAGTGGGATCAGAATGTTTTGAGCTGTCGAGAAGTGAAGTCGAGTAGTAGACGGTAGTGTTCGAGGAGTGAGAAAGCCGGTAGTTCCGTGAGTGTGGAGTATCTATCGTGGAACGAGAAGTAGGCCAGGTCGAGAGTAAAAGAACCTCCTTGAGCCCAGAGTGTCCCGGTAGCTGATAGCAGTTTCGAAAAAGGTAGAACACAGCATCACGACAAAAGCAGGAACGAGAGCTATTCGAGCTAGTTTTTCAAAGGAGAACATCACTGGAAGCCAGGACGAGGTTTGATCGCAGCCAAGGATAGCAGGAAAGGGTTTTGTGTGAGGACATTTTCAGTTCACCAGGAAAAGGTCAGTCTCATTTGTTTGGACATGAATGTATGGGTTTTTCGTATTAAATTCCACATAAAAAATTGAATAACATAATCAATAATATCAGAAAAGCTTCATCAAACTTAAATAGAGTTGTCCCTAATAACTCCTAATAGTTAAATGTTAATAAAAACTTTCAATAGAAAACCAAAAGGAAATAAAATTCCCAGTTGTAAATGTTATGTTTAAGAATAATAAGAAATAGCAAATATTAAGCATTGATTGCCTTTTGAATAAAATAAAAAATATTTTGATTATAATTGTAACCCATATTTGTATTTTTTTTTACTCTTTTCTTTTCTATCCCGATTAGGAACCATTAAGAAATATTCAGAAGCCACGAAAGTAAGTAATTAATTTATAATTCGCCCTGAGATTGAAAACATATTGATATGTGATCTGGTTAATTAATTATATTAGTATTAATACATTGATTAAATTAAGTGACATATAAGAATATTATCTCATATCAATAATCAAGATCACATCAGTATATACATTGTAAATTCCAAGTCATGATTTCCAAAGTTTACACATTGTAAATTATGATTCGGGAGTGCTCCTAGTATCATTTAACGTGTCTTGGTTTGTTTATTTCTACTGCATCTTTACTGTTTCTGTTAACTAATCTAAACGTAGAGATATTTTTTGAGATTCTTTAACTCTTTCAATGCTGGGGTTTGTCACATCCCACCTGTCTGTTAGTGGCAAAAAAGTTCACCTGTCGGATGCCGGGTTAAAACATGACAAATTAGATGTGGAATGAAAGCTTATAACCCAAAGATGGTACTAAAGGTGAGAAATTTGGCCTCAGACTTCAGGATAAAGAGTTGCAACCCGAAGTATTGTTCTAAATTCGCAGAAATAGTACAAACTATGTATTACTCGACGCGCCTTAGAAAGACGAGAACAAATATTTATGCCTGTCCGGTTTTATGCCTGTCTGTCCGTCCGTCTGTCAGATATAATCACAGAGGTTGAATGAAAGATTATAACCCATAGATGGTACTAGCGATTAGAAATTTGAGTCGCATTAGAAAAATGAGAACAAAGAAATACTTTTTTTAGTTTTACACCACTTCCGGTTAAAATGGTGTACCCGGAAGTGACACACATAGTCACAGAAAAATATACTTGATCAATTTACGTGTATTAAGAGGTCGAAACCGAATTTTTTTAATTCTGGTTTTGATGTCATATGCGGTTAAAAAATTGTCTGGAAGTGGAAGAAACCAGTTTAATAGTTGTCCCCTTCGAGTAGAGAAAAATAAACAATACTTTGTAAAAACATTCAACATTGGTTGATATTCCGCTGTTTTCATATTATTTATTGACCTAAGTTTTTGTAAAATGCACTAGTCTTTTTTAAAGATATCATTGGACAATTTACTCACTGTTTTTGGATTTTACAAAATCGCTTGGATTGGCATGAAATTTGACATAAGCATAGCTAACATGTCAAAGAAAAAAGTGATATTGTGCCAGTGTGTGCTTTTTTCTGGGGATGAGTACCACCCCCTTCTCGAGTGTGAAAAAATATAGGTAAAAATATGTCCGTAAGTGGATAAACTAATTAAATTCCTTGTATTTTTTGTTTTTAGATGGTTTTTCGTAAATAAATCAAAAAGTAAGTATTTGATCGAAAAAACTATTCTTAGCAAATATAAAGCTTATAAAACAGTAAAAAAAATTATGTATGTATGAAGTCTGGACACACAATAAAAACAGAGTTGGAGCTGAACAACAGTTGGTTCTTATTCGTCGAATTCCAAATCGACTAGTTCAACGTAAAATATCCAAAAAATAACGCACTTTTCGGGGAAAACTCGCCACAAATTTTTTAAAGTGTTTAAAAAAGTTTTATTTTTGTTATTTAAAAAGTATCTATTCTATCACCATCAGCATCAAAAGTAAGTTACGCTTTAAATAAAATATGTCCCTTTTTTTGCTAAAAGAAATCGTGAAAATCACCACCTAATTAGCATTCCATATGAAATTAATAGTTACCGCCCTAGTTAATTTACTTATATTATACTGTTTATATGATCTATAAGATTTATTGGCAAGAAATGCTTATTAAAAAAAATTGGTTTTAAAATAAAAAAATTTTAATTTTGAAAAAAAATGCCTTGGTTTAAAATAACTTAAACATTAGTGATACTAAATATCTCAAAGAGTAAAAAATGTACATATCACATAAACAATACATATAAGTAAATTAGGCGGTGATTTTTACATTTTTTTAACAAAAAAGAGACTTCATTTTGATGCTAACTAACTTTTGATGCTAGAAACGTTTATAAAAATACAAATAAAACTTTTTAGACATTTTATAACAGTTGTAAGTCATGAGTTTTTCCCGAAAAGTGCTTCGTTTTATGGTTATTTCATGTTAAAATATTCGATTTGTATTTTGACGAAGTAGAACCTGCTTTTCATTAAGGTGATACAGTAGCGATCAACAGGTAGCCAAAACGCGTTCCAAGATTGCGGCTGTAATTTTGAATATTTTTTCGAGATATTTGGCACACGTATTCGTAATATAATAAAGAATGGCGGTACAGAGCCGAATTTGAAAAATATATTAATATGTGGAAATTACTCTGTAATTAAATATAATATTAAAAAAACGAGCCTGTACCGCCATTAAGAAGAACAAAAAAATACACTTTCTTTAAATAAACTTTTTATCCGATGCCTAGATTTTGTGTCATTTTGGAACTACTAATGAAATACAAAATTTTAGTAGTTCCAAAATGACACAAAATCTAGGCATCGGATAAAAAAGTTCATTTGAAGAAAGTGTATTTTTTTGTTCTTCTTAATGGCGGTACAGGCTCGTTTTTTAAATATTGTATTTAATTACAGAGTAATTTCCACATATTCATATATTTTTCAAATTGGGCTCTGTACCGCCATTCTTTATTATATTACGAATACGTGTGCCAAATATCTCGAAAAAATATTCAAAATTACAGCCGCAATCTTGGAACGCGTTTTCGCTACCTGTTGATCGCTACTGTTTCCTCTTAACTACAACTCTACTTTTACAGGGTCTACAGACTTCATACATACACCATTGTTTTCACTTTTTTATACGCTATATTTTTGCTAAGAATATTTTTCGTTAAAATACTTTTTGAGTTTTTTTCTAAAACCGTCTAAAAACGTGACTTTTTTGTTGAAAAACGAACATAATATATTCACTTGCAAATAACTCAAACAGTATGTTAAGAAAAAATCTATAGAACAAAAACTAGCTTAGAATTACTCAGTTTATCCACTTTAGGACTTATTTTGAATGTATGTCTTTTCACATTATAAAAGTGGTTGTACTAACTCCCAAGGCAAAAGCACACGTCGGCACAATATCACTTTTTCTTTGACCTGTCAGCTATGTGCATACCCAATTTCATGTCAATCCAAGCGGTTGTTTAAAATTCGGAGGTTTTGCAATATTTACCGTGAGTGGATGGACTACAGATATATGTATATTAGATAAAAATTATAGTCTCAGCGAATCTTTGAAATATCTCCATTCCTTTGAAATGTTACATTTTTTAAGCCTTGAGGGAGTAGGCGCAAAATTATGACCAATGCTATTTAAATGCATTCAGTTTATTCGAATCCTGAGAAAACTAATAAGAATTTTGGAAAAATTTAAACGCAGAATGAAAGATTACATTATAACCGAGGGCGAAACTCTCTAAAAACTTTTATGTTTATATTGATAAGTGAAAGGGTGAAAAAAAAAGAAAATTTAGTGTGATTTTTTATTTCAAATATTTAATTCAAAAGAAATTTTTGTTTATTCTATTCTTTTTGACATGAGGCTGTATTTGATTTCTCTATGTCATTGTATGCTATTGGTTAGTTCCTATCATTTCAGCCGACGTACGTCACGATTGGATCAATAGGGCCGAACATACATAACTAAGGCCCTTTTGGCATGATGCTGTATTATTTTGAAGTCGATACAGCCTGAATATTTTTTTTTATTTTTTTACGTTCTATGTGATTAAAAAAATTAAGAATCACCGCAATTTTAGCCCACCACCCCCTTCCCCTTTCCCCACATCAAAAAATGTCAATTTTTCGATTTTATTTTTTTTTAAGTTGGTTTGCAATTAAATTATAAATTACAAAAAATTCACACGCACAGCTGAGGCTTTTACAAAACATATATTTTTATGGACCCGAAGGTCGAGTGTACATAACCTCAATGTTTTTTGTTTTTTTAATAGGTACGTATAACTTTTTTTGGCGATGGCTGCATGTCTAATTTTTTTGCGTTTTGTGAATTTTATCAAAATCTGTATTTCTGACTTTTTTCAGATTTATTCGTAAGGTGCGCCATCTTCAAAAATCCGGAAAACTGGTTTTTTCGGTAGTTTTTTGGGATTTTCTCCATTTTATATACTTCAAAATAGACTAACTCAAGGTTTTTTATAGGTTACGTATATATAATTTGAAATAACTGAGTTTTTAGGGATATTCAAAAATTGTGTAAAACACCTAAACCCCCCAAAAACTATGTTTTTTCAAATTCTTAAAAGTTTCTTAATTCTTTCGTACCCCATGAAGTTAAATTACAAAGCCATTAAAATATAACTAGAGGTGATTCATACCTACTTACCATCTCAATTGAATGCAATCATCGGCAAAGCCATCTTTTAGTGTCATTGTGTCATCCCCAAAAATCTACCTGGGTCTTAAAATGCAGGTATGCATACTTGTTCCGTTATAACTCTTATCTTTTAAAATTTTGTAGTAAAAGCATTTCTATAGCTATAGTGAGTTTATTGCCCTACCTCTTTATGTGGCTTAATGATTTGGATTGTAAACACAGATAAGAAAGGGTGTGATAGACCAGAGAAATTAGCAAATAAATGGCCTCTTTCGTGACATCCGTTGATACAGGTATCTAAGAACTGCTTATGGCATTAGGGTAAATTTAGTTACAACAGTATCCAATATAAAAATTATGCAAAAAATCAAACGTACTTTTTAACTTATAAACAATATATAAACAATTAAAGATCGCTATTTGATTGTAAATATTAAAGGTGGAGACCGGTATGCTGTATGGAAAGGTGATACAATTTTACTGAAGAGCATAGAAAATTCTTTAAAATGAGTGTTTGGAAAGTTCTTTTTGTTAATTTGTTGCTTAGTTATTGGGAAAATAGCTTCAAAAGTCGATTTTTTGAAAATAATTAATAACTTTTCTAAAAATACACTAAAAGCTTTATTTTCGCGTAAGTAAAGGAACAATATTAGAAGTATTCAGCCGTTAAAATTTCAAGAAGTTTTACCTAATAGTTATTGCAAAATTGAAATTGTTTATCCCAAAAAGCTTCTATCTACAGCGTTATTATGCATAAACTATTAGGTCAACATAAATTCTAAAGACATCAAACCAAAGAGAAAGGTTCAATTTATCAAATTAGATCAAGTCTTGAATAAAAAGTTTATAATAAATATTATAAATAATTATAAAATTATTTTGAAAAAGTAGTGTTATTTTAAGCTTATTCGCGAACTCAAGCGAGGGTGCTGCCGCTTATTTTGAACTAGAGGAATTGGGATGAAGATTTAAACAAAACATCCGTTAACCTATATATCAATGTCGATTGAATGCTTGTCTGGTGTGTTCATTTAATGAATGATTTATTTATATTAATTAATTACATCAATAAAAATATTAATTATATCAAAATGCATTATCCCAATTACATCGGCCATTTTCATGCAACTGCACTGCCACCTATAGTCGATTGAGTTCGCGAATAAACAATTAAAATAACAACCGCATTAACATGTGGGAATTAACTAATTTTGATGGGAAATAAGCCACAATTTTACTAAAAAAAATGGTTTTATTTTGACAACGACACCCGATTTGAGCGTCGAAACGTTAATAAAATCAGTTTTTTTAGTAAAATTGTGGCTTATTTCCCATCAAAACTAGTTAATTCCAAAAATGCCACAAGAAAATAGCTTCAGAACAACAACACGTAGGAAGTTAATTTTTTTTATTCGACATGTTGGTATTCTTATAGAAACTGAAACAAAAATTTAATGCCCTACAACCCTTAAAACCCGAGTTAGCCACTTTTTTCAAAAATTCACCTGGGCTTTGTTTATAAATATTAGAAAATTTGAAAAGCAACATTTAAACGAATGAAAGAGCATGTTTATACAAAAAAAAATTAAAACGATTCTTTTAAAAACGAGCCGTCCATGATGCGCCAAAAGTGAAGAGTTTAAAAGTAAAGCGATTCTTACCCTCTTGATTTTATTATCAAAAACTTAATTCACAACTACACATTTATAAAAGGCGCAATACCTCCGGTAAGATTTAGGTACAAAATTAACAAAACCCAAAAAAAAATATATAATACAATATTCCAGTTACCCGTCGTTTGTCACCATTAATCCCTTTATCCTAAAGATAAATAACAGTTTGTCGACGAAAATTCCATTCGATCAAATGTTCGTCGATGAATTGTCCATTCGATGAATTGTGCATTCGACCAACTGTTTGTCGACCAACTGTTGTCGACCAATTTTCCGTCGACGAAGTGTTCTCGACCAGCTTTCCGACACCGGATTTGGGTGTCATTGTATTCTGTTGGTTAATTCCTACCATTTTAGCCACCGTACGTCATGATTGGAAAAATAGCAGCGAATATACGTAACTAAGGCCCTTTCAATATTTTACTGTAATTGATTTTTCTGTGTCATTGTATTCTGTTGACTGATTCCTATCATTTGAGCCGCCGTACGACACGTTTGGACCAATGGGAGTGAAGATACGTAACTAATACCTAACAAGAGGTTTACTCAAACTTCTTTTTTGTACTTATACCACTCGGTAAAAGTACAAAAAAAAGTTTGGGTAAACTTTTGCACAACTGTGTAAATACCAACGAAAAATCTAAAATATTAAAAAAAATTAGTGGAATCCGTTAATCTGTTCTCGAAAAAATTAGCTATGAAAATGAGCATAATTTTCTATATCCCTAACTTTTGACGAGCAGTTTAGCTTAAATGGGGAAAAGCGGTAAGCTTAGACCAAACACCAGTAGGAGGCATTCAATTAATTGAGGAAAAAAATTAAATGGATAACAATATTTATTTCAGTTACACAAAAGGCATTGTCCCGCTAGAATGTTTGAAATCACAATTAATAGTCCTACAAAAAAGACAGGCGTTTAAAAGTGATAAGACCATTGAACAATAAGCCTGTGAGCTACCTTTTAAACACATTCTTAAAAATAATCCATAACACAATTAAAAAAAGGTTTGTTAAGAAATTCTTTTATAGACTTCAGAAATTCAACAACTTCTCCTGATTATGTTTAAAAAACGTACGGAATGCACTAAATGAAAAAAAAAAAAAGAAAAAGATTTATCATACCGTTATACTATAATATATCCTTACGTTGAATATTTGATGCTTCCCTGTGGAGTATAAAACGGACAGTTGTGTTTTTCCCGTGATCTGCCTTGTTTAGTCTTCTTTGTCGTTTTATTCGTTAAATCCTATCCTCTTAAGTCACAGCGTCAGAAAGCAGTGGGTATATGCAGTGAACGGGAGGCCTATGTCGAACAGTGAACGTTGGGGCCCTTTCGCGTTTATCATATGTAGAGAAGTCGCTTGTCAAAAACTGGACGTATGTAATCGTATTCTATTTGTTAAATACTCTCACATAATATGTCATACCATGTGCGTTAATCCATTTTATTTCTACAATTTTAAAGTGTTATTACATGCCGTCATTTTCATTTGTCTACACCATCGTATTCTGCCAGTTAAATCCCATCGTTTCAGGCGCTGTACGTCACGATTGAACCAATAGGACCGAAGATACATAACTAAGGCCCTTTTGACCTGCTGCTTGTTTGATTTTTCTGTGTCATTGTCTTCTATGATGCCTAAGGCATATTTATGACATGTCTTATTTTTAAAGAAAACAAGTAATTGGACTTCGTAAGTCCTAGGTTTTCACCCAAAGTAATCGAAAGTAGAATTGGAAGTCGATATTTGAATTCTTCGTGTAACTTTGCGTGGATTGATATACAAATTTACTAATTTTGAGTCATTTTTACTAAACTGTTTACACAGAAATAACTCTAAAGATTCAAACCTTTCAATACGCTTCGATTTATGTGTTCGTATACTATTTCTGAGTCTATTGGGACCGTGCAAGTTCGGCAAAACGACACCTGGTTTCTACGCTCTGCAACTTTATTCGCACTTTTAATTATATTGGCCAATTATATTAGTCCTGGTTACTGGATAATTGTCAAGGCCATAATCCAAAAAAATAATAAGAAGAAAAAATAAGATTCAGGTTATGTTATTAAAACGTAAACAATTGTATGTAGTAAATAAAATTAGTTATTAAAATGCAGTACTGCAAGCAAAATACAATTAATTTAATTTGCCTTCATATAATAATTGCATATAATATCAATATTGCAGAGCAACATATAATTTTTCTTCTTCAATGACAGTAGGTATGAAATGTACGTCAATTTGACAATTTCAATGGACAATATGAATTATTTAAGAAAGTTGCAATATTTCTCCGCTATTCGCGCACGATCGTTTCTCGTATCCGTTCCAAGTACTTGCACACCGCGAATAATGGCATTTCCGGTTATAACTTTTTAAGCGGAAATTACGTAAAAACCAAAATTTTACATTTGTTCTCATCTTGCTAAGCCACGTTGAATAATATATCACTTATTCTCTTTCGGCAACTTTAAAATAGTAAATACTTACGGTTGCAACTCTAAAACCGGAACTCCGACGTCAAATTTCTCATCTTTAATAATACCATCCTTAAGTTAAAAGCTTTCATTCGACACCCGATTTGTCATTCTATCTGTATTAATAACGGAGGAGTTGTATTCGCGGATGGACAGACATACGGACAGACAGCCTAGGTAAAATTTTTCATCTTTAATACCATGCTTGAACTATAAGCTATCATTTGGCACCTCATTTGCCATTATACCTGGTATAATGACGGAGGATTTATACTCGCGGTCGGAGGGATCGACGGACAGACAGCCTAGGTCAAATTTTTCACCTTTAGTATCATCCTTGGATTATAAGCTTTCATTTGACACCTCATTTGTCATTCTACCTGGTATATTGACGGAGGAGCTATATTCGCGGTCGGACGGACCGACGGTCAGACAGCGTAAGTCAAATTTCTCACCTTTAGTACCATCCTTGGATTATAAGCTTTCATTTGACACCTCTTTTGTCATTCTACCTGGTATAGTAGAGGAGTTATATTCGCGGTCGGACGGACCGACGGACAGACAGCCCAAGTCAAATTTCTCACCTTTAATACCATCCTTGGATTATAAGCTTTCATTTGACATCTCATTTGTCATTCTACCTGGTATAATGACGGAGGAGCTATATTCGCGGTCGGACGGACAAACGGACAGACAGCCTAAGTCAAATTTCTCACTTTTAGTACCATCATTGGATTATAAGCTTTCTTTTGACACCTCATTTTTCATTCTACCTGGTATAATGACGGAGGAGTTATATTCGCGGTCGGACGGACCGACGTCTCACCTTTAGTACCATACTTCGATTATAAGCTTTCATTTGACATCTCATTTGTCATTCTACCTGGTATAATGACGGAGGAGCTATATTCGGGGTCGGACTGACCGACGCGACGGACAGACAGCCTAAGTCAAATTTCTCACCTTTAGTACCATCTTTGGATTATAAGCTTTCATTTGACACCTCATTTGTCATTCTACCTGGTATATTGACGGAGGAGCTATATTCGCGGTCGGACGGACCGACGGTCAGACAGCGTAAGTCAAATTTCTCACCTTTAGTACCATCCTTGGATTATAAGCTTTCATTTGACACCTCTTTTGTCATTCTACCTGGTATAGTAGAGGAGTTATATTCGCGGTCGGACGGACCGACGGACAGACAGCCCAAGTTAAATTTCTCACCTTTAATACCATCCTTGGATTATAAGCTTTCATTTGACATCTCATTTGTCATTCTACCTGGTATAATGACGGAGGAGCTATATTCGCGGTCGGACGGACAGACGGACAGACAGCCTAAGTCAAATTTCTCACTTTTAGTACCATCCTTGGATTATAAGCTTTCTTTTGACACCTCATTTTTCATTCTACCTGGTATAATGACGGAGGAGTTATATTCGCGGTCGGACGGACCGACGTCTCACCTTTAGTACCATACTTCGATTATAAGCTTTCATTTGACATCTCATTTGTCATTCTACCTGGTATAATGACGGAGGAGCTATATTCGGGGTCGGACTGACCGACGCGACGGACAGACAGCCTAAGTCAAATTTCTCACCTTTAGTACCATCTTTGGTTATAAGCTTTCATTTGACACCTCATTTGTCATTCTACCTGGTATAATGACGGAGGAGTTATATTCGCGGTCGGACGGACCGACAGCCTAAGTCAAATGTCTCACCTTTAGTACCATCCTTGGATTATAAGCTTCTATTTGACACCTCATTTGTCATTCTACCTGGTATAATGACGGAGGAGCTATATTCGCGGTCGGTCGGACCGACGGACAGACAGCCTAAGTCAAATTTCTCACCTTTAGTACCATCCTTGGATTATAAGCTTTCATTTGACACCTCATTTGTCATTCTACCTGGTATAATGACGGAGGAGTTATATTTGCGGTCGGACAGACCGAAGGACAGAAAGTTTAAGTCAAATATCTCACCTTTAGTACCATCCTTGGATTATACGCTTTCATTTGACACCTCATTTGTCATTCTACCTGGTATAATGACGTAAGAGTTATATTCGCGGTCGGACAGACCGACGGACAGATAGTTTAGGTCAAATTTCTCACCTTTAGTACCATCCTTGGATTATAAGCTTTCACGTTTTTTCAAAATTGGGTGAAAACAACTTGATGCCAGAATGATTTGTTGATGAAAATAATATATACATTCTCAAATTGCCTATTTTTCGTTGTGGATAATATTGTATTCAACAGTGATGCCAAATTTCTGATGCCAAAATGATTGATAATGAAAGTGGGATATACGTTTTCATGTATATAGCGGCAGCGACAAAACGGTAAAACACTGAACTAAATGTATATAATATTTTCACTGTGCCATCATTTTGAACTCAAACATTTTATGGAATAAACTTATATAAGTCAGTAAGGAATAAACAAAGAAAGCTGATATATTAAAGTAACATCAAGGAATCAAATCTCTAACTACAGAGTTGATTAGACTTCTGCTAACAAGTACAGGAAAAAAGTTATTAAGGTAGTGTAAAGTGGCATCGATATACAGATGCCACTTTGCAAGACGATGCCAAATTGATGGTAAATGCATAATGTATCGATGCCAAATTGATAGTAGGATTTATATATATATATATATATATATATATATATATATATATATATATATATATATATATATATATATATATTTGTCTACCAGTTCTATTTGTTCATTTTGTATTTCTAGGTGTTTATTTGGTACTAAGTTCGTCATATATTTTGTTTTTGTTATATTCATTTTTAAGCCTATTTTATGACAGGCTGTACTAAGTTTTTCCAACATTTTCTTTGTTTGTCCCAAATCGTCTACAATCAGGATTATATCGTCTGCGTAGCTTAGGTGGTGTAGCATCTCTCCGTCCACATTTATTCCTTTGTCACCCCATTCGAGGGTTTTGATCGTTTTTTCTAGAGCCGATATGAAAAGTTTAGGTGATAAAGTATCACCTTGTCGGATACCTCTTTGGATTTTTATTTGGTTGCTGTTAGCGTGTAGTTGTATCGAGCTTGTCGCATTTTTATATATATTATATATTAGCCTCGAATATCGGCTATCAATGCGGCTCTCGTTTAGTGCTTCTATAACACTGTCGAGTTCTACTGAGTCGAATGCTTTGTGGAAATCTACAAATGTTAAAACTAAGGGCTTGTTATATTCTATGGATTTTTCGATGAGTTTTTTTATTGTTTGGAGATGATCGTTGGTTCCAAAGTTTGCTCTGAATCCAGCTTGTTCTCTACTTTGATATAGGTCTAATTTCTTGTCTAACCTTGTCACCCGAGACTGCGAGACCCTCACACTCTATTATATCACCATGCTTGCGGTTTTACAGTATGGCTAGAAAGGCAATAAATGACTACATCTGCGTTTTAAAAAGATGAGAACCTTTCTGTATTTTCAGAAGTTGACATAAAGAGCGTGGCAATCTGGCCTCGAAATCTATTAGTGTTTCCTTGAAAAAAAAAAAACATTAACTTTATACAATCTGCTTAGGGATACATTTCGTTTCTCAAACTTAACGGCCCTTGTTAGCATATGGTTTGTATATTAAATGTGAATTTTAAATACTAATGTTATTTCGTTTTGAGAAAAGTTATTAAAAACTTAGCAGAAATAGTAATTAAAGCGTATCGCTATAACACAAATATTCAAGGCCACATAACTTAATATAAGTAAATACACAAACAAACGCATTAAGTAATAATTTCGTATATTTTTATTAGAGGATTTTAAATTTAAACTGAATTTGATAATGACTTAAATAACTCTGATTTTCTGGATGCTTAACCCTTAAATGCATCATGTTGCTGTTCGGCAACATAGGTAATGGATTGAATAAAATGTCTATTCTGATTCGAATTTGAAATAATTGCATGGCGTTGCCTGTAATCTACATAGTGTAAATATTAAGTAGTTTGGCGCTTTTTGCACAGATGGTATAAACATGCACTTCGACCCATTGAATTGTTTGGCAGCTAACCTGTAACGTCGTGTATTATTTGATGAAGTTTGTGAGTCGTATCTAGTTAAAATATTAGTGATTTATTATTGAAAAAATATCCTAGTTTGTAGGTAAGGTATATACTTTTTACTTTTATTATGCTCCCTTGTTGTTTTTACCGCATTCATGAGAAAAATGAAAAACATTCTTTGTTGCCATTTTGCTACAGTGCGCCCTCAAGAATCCCTGACACAGAATATTTACATCTGATTTTTTATTACAGAATGCATCGTCAGAATTATTTGTCAGAAAAGGATCTGCAGGAATATTGGGCAAAGTTTACTGGCCTCAGTAGTGAAGATGAAAGTGATTTCTCCGACACAGATAGTATTGCAGACACTGAATTTGAACCTAACTATGGCGATGAATCTGATGAAGAAATGTGTAATGGGGCTAAAGATATGGCAGAGGAGATAGACACAATATAAAATATGGAAATGCTAGAAAGTGCTTGCCATCTAACGATCTTGGAGCATCCGGTAATGCAGGTGTTCGTTTGGCTCGCATTATTCCAGAGCATCAAAATTTCCGTCTTTATCATGATAATTATTATACAGGTGTACCGCTGCTTGTATATAATGCTAAAAGGGGAATATTATCATTGGGAACAATTCAAAGGCAACGGATACCATATTGAAAATTACCAACACATACGGATATGAAGAATTTCCTCGTGGTGACAGTGATGAATATACTGCAACGGTTTACGGCGTAGATATCTCATCTACAATATGGAACTATAATAAAAATATCGTCTTGCTTTTTTACTTTTGCAGGTATATCTCCTATATACAAAATAAAACGCTTTGATAAGACTGCGAAAAAATCTATCGAAGTAGACTCTTCCTTTGTAATTAAAGAATATAACCTGGAGCTGATCTCATCTACAGCCATATTGAAAGATACACAATTTCTATAAAAAGTAGGAAATGGTACCTCCGGCTATTTTATCACTTACTTGATTTAACAGTTGCCAATTCCTGGATACTCCATAAAAGAGCGACGGTTGCTAAGAGCCCAAAGCAAAGCTTTTAACACAAGCAGCTTTTCGCAAAGAACTTGCAGTGTCTGTGCAAGATGAGCACAACCACAGCAAAAAGAAGGAGACCAAGTACATTGCAAGCGGACATCCAAGACAAGAAAAGGAGAGTCCAGCTCAGTACATTCCCCCCAAAGATATTTGTAGGAACCAATATGGACACTGGCCGACTATAGAAGATAACAAACAACGGTGTAAATATCCCAATTGTAAGGGGGGTTTACACATACAAAATGTCAGAAATGTGGTGTGGCACTCTGTGTCAATAAAAATAATAATTGTTTTTATAATTTTCATGTAAATTAGCAATGTAGATTTTATATCCTAACTTGACCTTGTATGCACAATGTAGCATTTTGGCAACAAACCTGTTATTGTCAAAAACAAGTGTTTAAAATTAAACTTAATTTTTTTCATTATTTTTTCATCATTTCTTAACTTCCGCTAAAGGCCTTTTTTGATATTTGACATCAATAAAAAAAATCATGCATTTAAGGGTTAATTAAATCCCTTTACAATAGTGCACATAGATCGATTATTAGGAGTACCAAATAGTGATCGCACAAGACGAAGATGACCTTAGTTTTATGATGAGGAAACTAGACCAGAATTATACAAAGAATGGGATGGAAATAAACCCAAAGAAAACTGAATACCTTACAACGGAGAATACACAAATAAAACAACTGGAAATAGACGAAGGTAAACAAATCAAAGGAACAGATAAGTACAAGTATTTAGGTTTTGTAATATCAAACAAAGGAACAACTGGGGAAGATATAAAAAATAGACTAGGACAAACAAGAGAGTGCATACGAAAATTGAACCCGATACGGTGTGATAAGAACATCATCATAAAAACAAAAAGAAGAATATAAAACACCATGACAAGAAGTATCCTCACTTATGGGTGTGAAAATTGGACAAACAATAAATAAGAAAACCAAAAATAAAATACGAGCAACACAGATCGAATTCCTAAGGAGAAGCTGCAGAGTAACACGGAGACATATAATAAATAACAAGATAAGAATGGGAGTGAACTCAGACATAATAGACTACATCGAACAGAAGAGATTAACCTTTTACGGACATGTCAGAATAGCAGACCAAAATCGTTGGATAAACCGAATAACAGAGTGGAGCCCGATAGGAAAAAGGAAGAGAGGTAGACCTTAAAGATTCTTCAGAGATGAAGTGCACGAAGCAATATAGAGAAGAAATCTACAGTAAGGGGACTGGCAAGATAGAACAAGCTGCAGAAAATGGTTGAGTGAAGGAATACAGTGAAAACTGTGGAAATCCTTAGTATATATTGTTATGATCTGCTTCTTATTAATTTTATATTAATTATTATTTATCTGATTAATTATTTAATTGTCGCAAATCATACATAAAAAATGAATAAAAAATCTCAGGGTGCCTTTTTATACTATAAAAAAAAATCTAAATTATCTCACGTTATACTTATCTTCTCTCGTGGGTTCAGTATCTCTTAGTTGATCCTAATCGGGATAAAATAGGGAAACGAAATAAAGCAAAATATTAAAATAAACATACATAATTGTCTTTTATTTATCAAAATCAATACTCTAAAATCTATCGAATCTAAAACCTGTGGACACAGATGTCCAAATGAAATTTTTACCACTTAAATATTATTATAGTTAAAAAACAAACAATTTATCGTTTGTTCCCGCTGACTGTGGTAAAACAAAACTAAACAAAACAAATTTATGTATTCGCCAGATTACCTATATTTACTATTTACTTTTTGAAATATTGGAATTTTAATTCATATGCTTTTTACTCAAAAATTTAGTTTCCGAACATAAAAATCTCTTTCACATAAATTGACTGACCTTTTGCTTCACTCACTCTGATGTCTTCTCGTGACCCAAAACAGCTCTCCCTCGTTGACTATGTTAAAGGCTACTCATCAAAGCCCTCTCCGTTCTCCAGCTTCAAAACTATCAGCATACCAGCACCAATTCTCCAACAAGCCGGGCCTCTTTTGACACGTACTCGATTCAAACAAAACTCCAAAAATTCTCTGCTCTCCTTCTCACAATAATACAGAATCTAAGAGGTATTTCGTCTCAATTTGATCTGTCTCTCGTTCCACTTTTCAACACTATTCTCCACTATCAAACAGCCACTGGTATCTGCTAACTATCTATCCACGAAAACGTCGAACTGCTCCTCAGCGATGCCAAAAACATAATGACTTCTTTTTCAAACTCTCTCAATCATCCAATCCACTTTTCCCCTTCCACATTGCCAAGAATCAGAAACATCGACTTTTCCATTCGACAAACAAACCGTCATTTTCAAAATTATTCCGACCATCCTAATTACTTTCGGAGAAACCTACAATATTTACTCGTGTTGAACAAAGATATTAAAATTCCAAACTTTCTTTTTAAACCACTTTCCCAGAAAGTGATAATTACATCTACCTGTGGATTCTATAGTTCCCGTGGTAAACAATCTTTTTCTATTATAAACCTAAATACATCGTCTTTTCACTTTAATTATTCACAAAAGTCTTTAATGGTTCATCGGAAAGCTCATTAAAAGAGAAATCCACTTACATCCAAACTAAATTCTAATAAATATTTACAGCTCAATATACAGGGTGTATCAAATTTATGTGCGCGCGTTAAATAAAGAAAAAATTTAATTTAATTTTCATTTTGCTTTTGATTGATAAATTGAAAACACAATAACATCCCCGCCTTGTTTTGAGATAAAATCAGTATTAATAAGTGCAACAAAAATACGATTTTCTCTCGACAACAACACTTTTCTATTGTGTCAAAATATTTAGTCCCACCTGAAAAACAATTGCTTTCTTTTTCCCAGTGTCTGTATTTAGATGGGATAGGGTAAGTTTTCGATCGAAAATTTTCTAAGTCTTTAGTCTCAAATGAATTTTCATACTTTTTGGCTACTCTGTTTTCTTCATTTATTAAATTTTCACATTTCCTCAATGTTACACGCAGTTCCTTCTCCTTTTCTTCTCCACATATCAATTTTCTTTCTTTTTCCTCCGATTCTCTACACATGTTTATTGTGTATTCTGTCTTCTCCATTTTGCATACTTCCTCTTTAAATACCGGAGTCTCAATTGTATCTTTTCCGCCTTCTTTTTCTATTCTGATCTCTTCTTCTTCTGGGCTCATCTCATCTTTTGAGGAATCCCAAGCTTCATTTTCCTGTGTCAATCTTTTTTCTTCCTTTCTTTTTCTGGGCTCATCTCTTCTTTTGAGGAATCCCAAACTTCATTTTCTTTTGTCCATCTTCTTTCTTCTTTTTCTTCTTCTGGACTCCTCTCTTTTTTCGAGGAATCCCAATCGTCAATTTCTTTTGTCGCTCTTTTTTCTTCTTTTTCTTCATCTGGGCTCATCTCTTTTTTCGAGGAATCCCAGGCTTCATTGTTTTTACTTATCTTCTGCTGCTTTCTCCTCTTTCTTCCATGTCCTTGCTTCATTGCCACATTCATTTCCACCGTTTGTTTTTTGTCTGCATTATCCTTTTTTCGTTTCTCATGTTCCTTGTCCATTTCCAGAATGTTCGGTTCTTCTTCTTTTTCATCTGTGATTTTCATCGTGTTATTTTTGAAATCTATCACCACATGTTTTTCTGACAATTCATCCACTCCTACGATCATATCATGAATCATGTTTGGCATTATAACACATTGTAGTGCATATAATTTCTTCCCCAATCGAACCTTTATTCGTATTCCTTCATTTATTGTTGCCAAAGTCCGTTTATTTGCGCCCACTAATTTTACCCTGGGAATTTTGTAAATTAAATTCGTCAAATTAACCTCTTCTATTAATTTCCTGTTAATCAAAGTAATTTCTGACCCAGTATCAATCATAATTTTAATCGGTTTCTCATTGATAAAACCATCTACAAATTTTAAATTAGATCCACTCTCTTTATCAATTTTTCCTGCTAATTTAATAAATTCCTTCGGGTGACAAAAATTCCTGTTTGTTCTTTTGTTTTTAGTGATCGCTTTCGTGAACAAAATGCTTGCTGTTCTTCTTCGCTTCTTCTTCCGTCGCTTTGTGTCTCATCCTCATATTCATATATTTGCGTGTTGTTTACCGCTCTTCTGTTTTCTCTTTGTCTGTCGGACCCGTATCGGTTTCCACGATTTTCCTGTTCATTCCTTCTATTATCATTTCTGTCCTCTTGATTTGTGCGGGTGTTATTTCTATTCTGGTTTTCTCGATATCTGTCTTCGTTCCATTGCCGATTTCTTTGTTCATAGTTTCCTCTTCCATTGTCTCTATTTTCGTTTTCTCTTCTTGTATAATCTCTCCTAAAGTTCTGTCTTCAATCTCTATAGTCTCGATTTTCGCGTTGTCTATAATTATCTTGCGATCTTCTTATTTCTCTTTCTCTCATTTTTGCTTCTCGTATTTGTAAGAATTGGCACAAACTGTCGATATCTTTGTAGTTTTGTAGAGTTATGTGATCTTCTAAGGTATCTTCAAAATGTCTGGCTATCAGTTCTACTAGCTGTTCGGATGAATAATTGTACTGTAGATGTTTTGCATTATTATATAATTGTAGTGCATATGTTTTCTCTGAAATACCCATTCTATCATGGTACCTCCCATTTTGCAATTCCTTGTTTATTTCTAGCTGTTGTATTTTTCCCCAGAAATAACTCAGGAACTTTTGTTCGAATTTATGCCAATTGTTCAATTCTTCTTCTTTACTATCAAACCATAAACTTGCCTCATCTTTAAGATGGTTCCTTATCGTTTCTTTGGCTGTCTCGAAATTACCGATGTATCGTATTTTCTTCTTTAAATTGTTTATGAAAATTACTGGGTGTAATTTTTTTACATCCCCGCCAAATCTTATTTTCACATCCTCTGTACTATGGATAATGGTTTCCCTTCTTTCTCCGGAATTTTGTTGATTCTTGATTTCCTCCATTTGTCTTTATATTTCTCGTCTGTCCTCTTGTAATGCGTTTTCCAACTTATTTTCCAAATTTTCTAGTTCCTTTTTCTGGCAATTTGTTAACTCCTCCATTCTATTTTGAATTTTCATTTCTTGTTCTTTCATGCGATCCTTCATTCTCATTTCTTGTTCTTCTATCTCGTTTTTCATTGTTGTCAAACATCCTTTTATTTCCTTTTCATACTTTTCTGTGTTCCTCTATTTTCTTATTGTTCTCTTCTATTGCTTGTTTTGTTTCCTCCTGAATTTCTTTCATTACTCGTTTTGTTTCTTCCTGATTTTTATCCATTTTTTGTTGTGATTCATCCATTTTTTGACTCATTTTTTGTTGTGTTTCATCCATTTTTTGTTGTGTTTCATCCATTTTTTGTTCTGTTTCATCCATTTTCTGTTCCATTTTTTGTGACTGGAGTTGCATCAGTTGTAATAATTTATCTATTCCTGATAATTCCTGTTGTTCTGATGCCATGATTGTTGTTTCGAAAATGTCTTCTTGTTCTATATGTTCTTCTTGTTCGAAATGTTCTTCTTGTTTTTTGTTTTCTTTACTTTTGCTTCTGGTTGTTATCGACATGTAGTTATAATTTTATCCCCGCCTAATATGAAATTCGAAAATACCTTGTATGCTGTCGAGACGAAAATTTTTCTCTCCCCAAATATAATCAATTTCTCCCACAAATTTTTAAATATTTCAAATTTCCAATCAATCAAAAATAAAATAAATATGTAAAAACTGTACCTAGATTAAAAAATTAAGTCAAACAAATTAAAAATTTTTAAATATATTAACTTTTTCCGACGGGCAAATAAATTTTCCTTCACCTGTTTTTCCGTTTCCCATTCCCCTCAAATTCACAACCAGAGATACTTTAATGCCCCACGTTGGGCGCCATGTTGTTATGATCTGCTTCTTATTAATTTTATATTAATTATTATTTATCTGATTAATTATTTAATTGTCGCAAATCATACATAAAAAATGAATAAAAAATCTCAGGATGCCTTTTTATACTATAAAAAAAATCTAAATTATCTCACGTTATACTTATCTTCTCTCGTGGGTTCAGTATCTCTTAGTTGATCCTAATCGGGATAAAATAGGGAAAAGAAATAAAGCAAAATATTAAAATAAACATACAGAATTGTCTTTTATTTATCAAAATCAATACTCTAAAATCTATCGAATCTAAAACCTGTGGACACAGATGTCCGAATGAAATTTTTACCACTTAAATATTATTATAGTTAAAAAAAAACAATTTATCGGTTTGTTCCCGCTGACTGTGGTAAAACAAAACTAAACAAAACAAATTTATGTATTCGCCAGATTACCTATATTTACTATTTACTTTTTGAAATATTGGAATTTTAATTCATATGCTTTTTACTCAAAAATTTAGTTTCCGAACATAAAAATCTCTTTCACATAAATTGACTGACCTTTTGCTTCACTCACTCTGATGTCTTCTCGTGACCCAAAACAGCTCTCCCACGTTGATTATGTTAAAGGCTACTCATCAAAGCCCTCTCCGTTCTCCAGCTTCAAAACTATCAGCATACCAGCACCAATTCTCCAACAAGCCGGGCCTCTTTTGACACGTACTCGATTCAAACAAAACTCCAAAAATTCTCTGCTCTCCTTCTCACAATAATACAGAATCAAAGAGGTATTTCGTCTCAATTTGATCTGTCTCTCGTTCCACTTTTCAACACTATTCTCCACTATCAAACAGCCACTGGTATCTGCTAACTATCTATCCACGAAAACGTCGAACTGCTCCTCAGCGATGCCAAAAACATAATGACTTCTTTTTCAAACTCTCTCAATCATCCAATTCACTTTTCTCCTTCCACATTGCCAAGAATCAGAAACATCGACTTTTCCATTCGACAAACAAACCGTCATTTTCAAAATTATTCCGACCATCCTAATTACTTTCGGAGAAACCTACAATATTTACTCGTGTTGAACAAAGATATTAAAATTCCAAACTTTCTTTTTAAACCACTTTCCCAGAAAGTGATAATTACATCTACCTGTGGATTCTATAGTTCCCGTGGTAAACAATCTTTTTCCATTATAAACCTAAATACATCGTCTTTTCACTTTAAATATTCACAAAAGTCTTTAATGGTTCATCGGAAAGCTCATTAAAAGAAAAATCCACTTACACCCAAACTAAATTCTAATAAATATTTACAGCTCAATATACAGGGTGTATCAAATTTATGTGCCCGCGTTAAATAAAAAAAATTTAATTTAATTTTCATTTTGCTTTTGATTGATAAATTGAAAACACAATAATATATACACACAAGTGATAATTCATTGCAGTAACTTGTAGTATAGAGTCATTATGATTTTGAGAATTTTTATTTAAAAAAGAGTAAGTTATTTTTAAAAATATGAATAGTAATCCATAATATACTTCTCTCCTCTAACATTATATTATAAAAATAGATAAAAGATTAGATCGATAGGTACCTAATAAAAATTTACTTTTTATTCGAGCTTTGTTCAGTTGAACAAATATGCGTTCCAAAAAAACTTTATTAACTATCAATACAATTAAGGCACATAGTCATAGTTTCATCAATATTGATTTACTCCCTGCTTAAAACTAGAAGCACCAACATTTTTGCATACCTAGAAGCACCGGAGCGGTCAAGATGACGGGTAATATTAGAATTTTATATCGCCAGTCGTTTTCGTATCGTTTTTTAATTGAAAAAAAAATCTATATTGAGTTAATACCTACTAACAAAAGACATTTAGTTAATTTAAATAAATTATTTAAGTATTTAAGCAAAATTTATGTAGTAACAAAATTTTTTAATTTTGCTTGTACAAGACCTACACACAAATTTTTTTACATAGGTATATGACTTTCACATGTTTTATTTTAGTTTTAGTTCCCAGTTTCACTTCTTCTTCAGGTGCTATCTGTGCTACGGAGGTTGGCAATCATCATAACTATTTTAATTTTTGAGTCAGTAGCTCTGAATAATTGTTTTCAGCTACATCCAAACCTGAGCCATGAAATTCGTCTTCTTCCGATGCTTCTTCTGCTATCTACCCCTCCTTGGATTATGAGTCATAAGATGCCATACTTCTCGCTCCGCATAACATGTCCGAGATATTGTAGCTTTTGTCACTGCCTACGTTTATTATTTGATTGGGGTGTTGTATCTCTGATTTGTTTCCGTTGATATTGCCCTGCCCTTAGTCAGATGATCTTGTCGAAATTCTTCTGCTAACTGAAGTAGGAAAGTTTGCCCAGATATTTGACAACCAGTAACTTGCTTATACAAAATCCATACATTTATTTCTACCATATCTAAGATATTAAAAAAAGCCTGCAACGGCCATCTTCTTGAAGCTGATTTGGTTGAGCACTGTATGGCCATCTGATCTACAACGTCTACTTCGTATTTTGTATGGTTGTAGTAGTAATGGTTTTAGGTTTCTCCTTTTTGTCTATGCCTATTTCAATATTGTTTGTGTATAGATATTTCAGCGCTAGAACATTTTTGATCATTTTTCTCTGGTACACCTGGTTTCCCTGGTTAGCTCAAGTCTTCGTGTATGAAAATTTTTGATTTGTATAATTCCATATTTTCGTTTTTTATTGACGGAGGAATATCCTTTCTTGCTCGGTTTATTGTTCCAGTACTGCTGGTAGCCTTCTTTCGTAATACTTTTTATGTATCGTGACATTTCTTCCCTTATTCATAAATGGACCCATTAGATCGCTAATTACATGTTCCCCTAGAAGTTGATTGTCTGGTGGTTGTTCATCTTTCCGTAGGTAAGGAAATCCGTGCAATAAATATTTGGACTAGACATTAGCTGTAAGCAAGAATTTGATTCCAAACTTATCGGGTTTATACGCCATGTACTGGGTGAAGTGACACATTGCCTTTATAAGAAAAAGCTGTTCGTCGATAGATATATTTTAGCCATTTGTAGGTGTAGCAAAATAAACAATTCTCTATAAATAAGTTCCATATTGCCGACGCAAGTGCAAATTTATCTGTTGATCATCGCTTAGATCTGGTACTTCTCCTCCGTAATAAGGACCGTATTTTTTCTAGGTAGACATCAACATATTCAACAGGTAATTACACTAAGTACTTACCTGCAAAAGAGTACCTACCTTATCAACTTTCTCAAACAACTAGGAATAAGTAATACAGAGGGTCAAAAATAGAAAGCAGTCAAAATGACCGCTCTGGTGCTTCTAGTGTTAAAGAGTTCATGCGGCCGTTGCTTGAATAATTCTTTTTCGATATTTGGTACTTCTTCGTACAACTGAAAACCATGCCTTTTAACGCTTTTTTCAATTGCTCAAAAATGTAAAAATCGCAAGGAAATAAAACTAAGCTAAAATATGGATGCTCCATTACTTTCCTTTTAGATTTTCTTTCACTGCTTTGGTAATAAGAGGTCGAGCACTGTCATGTAGAAGAATGAGACCACGTGAGAGTTTTCCTGGACCTTTTCGCTTTACTGCTAGATGGAGCTTCTTCTTCTTCTTCTTCTTCTTTGCTCAGGTTCGACTCTGGAACTTGGTCTTAAGGCGTTTGTACCGTACCTTGTTTTTTTCCTTAAATTCTGAGTTCTGTGGCCTCAACGAAGACCAAAAATTTTTTTATTGGTAGTTTTAGGATCTCTTCTGATTCAAAACTTAGTTGACCAGTTAATTCCTGCCTTACATCACTTAGCACATTGCAATGGCATAATATGTGTATAGCAGTAACTTTTTCCATTTTGAACTTTCTGCACCATAATTCATTCACCTTACCTAATTTTTATAGTTGGTTCCTTAAACGGCAATGTCCAGGTACTATTTCAGTGAGTGACCGCTCTGAGTTTTTTATCAATATTCTTGATCAATTTTTTGTCTGGGTTTGTCCTTAAGTGGCTCTCCATTTCTTATCCCTTATCAGCTATTTCTGAACCTCGTTTTTCGTAGTATCTTTAGTGATGCCACAGAAAGTTTCTGGGCCTTCAAAAGTTTCTCTCTGGTATTGTTTCGCCAACATATCTGCTCGTTCGTTCCCATGAACCAATTCATGAAAAGGAACTCATATTAAAGACGCTTTATTGTCTTTTGCCAGGTTATTGAGGAGACCTTTGCAGTTTCCCATCAGTTTTGATTTCTCGAGTGGGTTGTTTACTGCCAAAATAGCCGCTCGGCTATCTGTGTAAATGTTGATTCTCTTAGCTTTAGGGTATTCATATACGATTTCATCAATGCAGGCGACCAAAGCAAAAACCTCAACCTGGAACACAGTTGTATGTTGACCTAGGCTGTAACATTTATTTTAATAACATATTGACCCAAAGACTCCTGATCCAGTACCATGGGCAGTTTTAGATCCATCAGTGAACCATAACAAGTTCCCATTAATATTTGAGACTATTTGTTCTCTAGATGGTATAATTGTGTTAATCTTCTCAGTGAAGACTAGTTCTGGTGTCCTCATATCTGAGTTCTTCATAAAGATGTATTCCTCAAGTATAGTCCCAGTGGTGTTTGTGTGGCTATTCAATATATAATTGAGTTTGCTTTGAGCCTCACGATGGTCATAAAAGCTACCGTCGAAATATATAACTCCAGCGGAAGGAGACTTGTGATTTCTCTGACGGATTACCTTTTAACGCTTTTTGGCGTTTTTTTAACGCTTATGTTGGAAATTTTATTGACATATTAACATTTTATTGAACAATTTGTCCCATGTGTATACCATAAAGAGAAAAATTGCTAAACATCCTGCAATTTAGCAATATTCATTAGTTTTTCTGATAATGCCAAAAACTGGTTAAATTTCATTTTTTCAGAAAATTTTTACCTTTTCTCATTTTTAAATTTAGAGCAGATAACAAAAAGATAACAAGATAATAAAAAGGGGTATAAAATTGAAACAATTTATGTCTATCTTATCAATGATTAAGATTTATGCTGTATTATGAGCAACATTTTGATTTAGGTCATCAAGTTTTATAGCAAAAATATTCGTGGGATTTATAGCAAATATTTCTCCTACTTTCAACCCACAATATCCGCTTCTGTGTAGTTTTTAAAACATCAAAGAAATTTGGATACCAATCAAATATGGATATATAGTTCTACAAATATGGTCATATTGCACTTTATTCGTTTAAAAAATACACAGTAAAAATTTATTCGCAAATAAAAAACCTATAAAAAAATCAGAAAAAATGCTTGTAGATTGCTAATAAATGTTTAATAAACTAAACTAATGATTTATAAAAAAATGAACTTTCGCTCTTAATATTTTGTTCTCCAATGAGTGTTGATCAATATGGTTGTTTGAGATTTTGGGTAGGGTCTCGTAATGTTTCCCGAAATTTTCCGATAACGTTGGCTGCAAGTTTTTATAATTTTACGATTTAATAATGTAAATTATTGAATTATACATTATAACCATTGTTTGGTTTTGAAGCTATCTTACATGTACCGGGTGTCCCAATAAGAATGGCTCTCGGCCATATCTCAGGAACTGTTTATACTACAGCTTTGAGAAAAAAATTTTTATGACAAAAGTTGCCCCTAGGAAAGCCTGGAAATTATTTTCATAATTGTGAGTCCACCGCTAGAGGGCGTAATTGAATATCAAAAATTAAAAAATCGAAATTTTACAAAATTTGCCAAATGAAAGGGCACTGGAAATCCAATCATCGTATTCTTCATACAATTCTGTGCATATTTTATTTCACAAGTTTAAGTCTACCTGTGCAAATAAGAGGTGGGGGTGAGTGGGAAACTTGTTATGAAATAATCGCTCTAAGTCCGGTTCTGCTTAATCGATTTTTACAAACTTGGTCTTGTTGAAAACAGCTCTTTTTCGTCAATGTAATAGTTATAATTTGGAAACAGCCTATTACGTAATATGCCGGCTAGAAGGCGCTATTTATTTTTTTTTAGAAATCTAGTTTTCCTTGGAAAATATTAAATACAAGTATGCATTTTTTCCAGTATTACAAAATAAGACCAAATTAGCAACAGAATACCAAAAACCGCATGTCTATACCTTTTTTCTATCTCGAGATATCTTAAGAAACGTGTAAATTTTAAACATAACTGTTGCTGTCATATAAGTGGAAATATATAGAAGCACGTAGTGTGCTATGGAAAGAAAACAAAGGAACATTGTCCAGATGTCACCATATATAATGAATCAAAACAACAATAAGACAAATAACACTATAAAATATAACAAAAAAAGAGTGTGTGTACTTTGTATGCGAGTAAGAAGTTATACTTCTATTATTATGATTTTAACGAAATAAATAGCGTTAATATGTAAATTTTTATGAATTTTTGCCTCCGCGCATTTGCTTTTCTCTCGATGAATCGTAGAAAATGTAAAAACATCAGATTTTCTACACAAATTTTTAATTTTTATTTCATTATATTTTAATATCAATTATCCTATTCCCAACCAAGATAAATACATAACTGTTATTGCCACCGGTAAACTAAGTTAAGGAAGTCAAAGTGGAAACAAGTAGTGTGCTATGGAAAAAAATAGAACTATTAGAAGTATTAACTTCAAGAAGTCATCATGTGTCAAATTATGTGTCAAATCAGTAAAACATAAAAATTTGTTCATTGATGGTTTGTTGTGGTTTGTTTCCATTAAATTTTATATAAAATTTATACAGAGTGAAATTCAAGATGATTCTTACAAACTAAGAAGCATTTGACATGATAGCCACATTTTTTAATGCATAAGAAATGCAAATGTTGCGGCTAGAATATATGCAATGAAATATCCTCAAAGACGTCACCCCAGTAGTAGAGTTTTTCATATTTTGTTTTGATTTATTATATACGGTGACATCTAAAAAATGTTTATTTGTTTTTTCCATAGCACACTACTTGCTTCTATATATTTCCACTTATATGACAGCAACAGTTATGTTTAAAATTTACACGTTTCTTAAGATATCTCGAGATAGAAAAATGGTATAGACATGCAATTTTCGGTATTGTGTTGCTAATTTGGTCTAATTTTGTAATACAGGAAAACTAGATTTCTAAAAAGAAAATAAATAGCGCCTCCTAGCCGGCATATTACGTAATAGGCTGTTTCCAAATTATATATATTACATTAACGAAAAAGAGCTGTTTTCAACAAGACCAAGTTTGTAAAAATCGATTAAGCAGAACCGGACTTACAGCGATTTTTTCATAACAAGGTTCCCCCTCACCCCCACTTCTTATTTGCACAGGTAGACTTAAACTTGTGAAATAAAATATGCGCAGAATTTTATGAAGAATATGATAATCGGATTTCCAGTGCCCTTTCATTAGGCAAATTTTGTAAAATTTCGATTTTTTAATTTTTGATATTCAATTATGCCCTCTAGCGGTGGACTTACAATTATGAAAATAATTTCCAGGCTTTTCTCGGGGCAACTTTTATTATAAATTTTTTTTCCCAAAGCTGTACTATAAACGGTTCCTGAGATATGGCCGAACGCCATTCTTATTGGGACACCCGGTACATAAGTTCACGGATGATGGAATGATGAGTCCAAAAACGTTTGCCCCGAACATATTTATGTAATCCATTTGTATTTTTATGGATTTTAATTAAATTATACCTACTACTTAGGAGTTTTTTACTTCGATCTTAGAGTTTTTTAACTACGTGGTATACAGCCAAGTACCGGGAAATTTCCCGTTTTAGTAAGTTGTGTATTATTTCTACGCGCATGTAATAAAACAGGTCTAGTGGCTGCAATTCCAATGTAATGGGCTAAACGATTCTAAAAAAGAACAGACTCGTGTTGGTATCATGTAACTTCACGTGCTATGACGCGGATGACGTGCAACCGTATTTATAATGGACGAACTGTAGATATGCTACTAGTTGAACTTGATCTTTATAAGTATGTTTTTTTTGAAAAGTTTGTCCTCTGTATTATTACTTCCAATATCAGGTTAAATAGAGTCGGTGAGATAGAGTCACTTTGTTTCACGCTTTTATTTACATTGATCACCTTAGAAGTTTTTCCGTTGAAACGGATCTCTGCTGTGGTGTTCTTTACGCTCACTGTTAGCATATCTCTTAGTTTTTCTGGGATTCCAAGATTCTCTAACCCCTCCATAATTTTCGTCCGATTGATTGTGTCAAAAGCGCTTTTGAAATCTATGAATATTAGGTGCATTTCTCTGTTGTATTCTCTCGATTTTTAATTATTTGCTCGACTGCATTGTATATGTTTGAAATTAATTAATTGTCGATCTTCCCGGTCTGGTATTCTCCTAATATTCGTTCAGCGCATAATTTAAGTCTCATGTTTAGTATGTTTGTTAGAATTTTATATGCGCTGTTTAATAAAGTTATTGCTCTGTAATTCCGCTCCTTTCCTCCTCTCCTTTTTTTTATGTACAGGTGTCCATATTTGTTGTGTTAGCTGGTTTATTTGTTTATGTAATTCTCTTTCTCCGTATTTTATTAATTCCACTGTTATTTTATCTTCTCCTGCTGCTTTTCCGTTTCGGAGGTTTTTAATACCTTTTTACTTCTTCTTCTGTGGAATTCCTACTTCGTCGTAATCTTGTACTATTTGTCTTACTTCTTCATCGCACTGTGTTTCCTCCTTAGCGAATAGCATTTTTTCATAATTAACCCTGTAGGGGAAGGGCGGGCACAACGGGGTGGACGGGCAAGACGGGGTACCGCGATTGAGAACGAAACCCCCAACTCTATCTACTTTGTACCGTCACAGGTACTTGCAGGAGACCAGCCTCTGTAATTTGATCGAGTTTTAAACCAGTAGTGCAAACAATACCGTTGTAGGCGACTGAAGTGTATTGTGTGACTAACGGACGAGTAGTAGTTGTAATTAGTCCTGTCGCCAGGGGGGGTACAACGGCCTCGTTAATTCAGATGGACTTACTCAAGTTTTTTTTATGTATTTTGACCCGTAGAACACGAATTTTTTGGGTAACAGTTGATCCGGATGTCGATAAGATTGTTATAGACCAAGAACTTGAGGAATCAAATAACAGCGATTTTTGGCAAAACAAAACAATATTTTGTATTTTTTGGGTCATTTTAAGTAAAAAATATTTCTACAAGTTTTTTCGTAGGATGCACAGTTTTCGAGATAAACGCGGTTGAACTTTAAAAAAATCGAAAAATTGCAATTTTCGAACCCGAATAACTTTTGATTAAAAAATAAAATAGCAAGTCTGCTTACCGCATTTGAAAGTTTAAGTCAAATTATATCGGTTTTGATTATTTGCATTGGTAAAAATTTATTTTTTTATTGTTTAACAAAGCTATAAACACGTAGGGTTTCCCGTGCTTTTACATGCGTTTTAACGCATGTAACGTAGAAATAGTCTTGATTGCACTAGTACCTATTCTACCTACTCGTTCGATTTTAAATGAGAAATCATAGAAACATCACTCACGCACTAGTTGTTTGTAGCTTTGTTTAGCAATAACACAATAAATTTTTAGCAATGCAAATAATCAAAACCGACATAATTTGACTTGAACTTTCAAAGGCGCTAAGCAGAATTGCTATTTTATTTTTTAATCAAAAGTTATTCGGGTTTAAAAATTGCAGTTTTTCGATTTTTTGAAAGTTCAACCGCGTTTATCTCGAAAACTGTGCATCCTACTAAAAAACTTGTAGAAATATTTTTTGCTTAAAATGACCCAAAAAATACAAAATATTGTTTTGTTTTGCCAAAAATCGCTGTTATTTGATTCCTCAAGTTCTTGGTCTATAACAATCTTATCGACATCCGGATCAACTGTTACCCAAAAAATTCGTGTTCTACGGGTCAAAATACATAAAAAAAATTTGGGTAAGTCCATCTGAATTAACGAGGCCGTTGTACCCCCCCCTGGCGACAGGACTAAATTGTTAAGAGCGATTTAAACTAAGGTAAGTACTGTTAGGTTATTTGCACATTATTTTTTTCCATTTCAGCTAAACATGTACTGTTTTGAGCGTAATATGTCGTAGCGATTGTTCAAATAAACAATGTTTTAAGGCTAAACGGGGTAGAGTAGGGTAGGGTAAAATGGGGTACCCCATTTTACCCTTCCTTAAATTAGGTACTTTGTTTCAGATGGTGTGTAAATACAAACGTGTCACCCAGAGGCAGAGCTGGTCTACAAAGTCTATGGAAGGGGCGGTCAGAGCTGTAAGCAACGGCGAAATGGGACATTACCTTGCATCGGTTCAGTTTAATGTCCCACAAACCACACTCGAACGTTATGTGAAAAAACGAAAAAATGATCCAGATGTGCCTATTTTAAAAACTATGGGAAATTACAAGCCAGTTTTTACACAGACGCAGGAACAGGAAATCGCTGGTTACCTAAAAAATATGGAAGAACGATTATTTGGGTTTACGATGGAAGAATGCAGAGGTCTCGCCTTTCAGTTAGCTGAATTAAATGGTGTTGATCATCCATTCAACAAAAGAACTCGAATGGCTGGAAAAGCTTGGATGCAAAGCTTCTTAAAGAGACATGCGGAGCTGTCGATAAGAAAACCTGAGGTTACGTCTGGAATGAGAGCTAGAGGGTTCAATAAAGTTGCTGTTTCACAGTTTTTTACATTACTGGTAGAAATAGTTGAAAAGTATAATTTTTCAGCCGAAAAAATATATAACGTCGACGAAACAGGAATTACAGTGAATCCAAAGGGAAGTTCCAAAGTTATAGCTACGAAGGGTAAACGGCAGGTGGGGAACTTAACATCCGGAGAACGCGGAGAGTTAGTAACTGCGGATATATGTTTTTCAGCAGCAGGTGCTTACATGCCTCCTATGTTGATTTTTCTTCGCAAAAGAATGCAGCAAGGGTTCATGGATGGACTGGTGCCTGGTGGTTGGGTGGAGTTGAATCAAAAAGGGTGGATAGACATGGAACTCTTTTTTAAACCGTTTAAAAAATTCGTAAAATTTTCTAAAGCGACAAAAGAAGCACCGGTGCTTCTTTTATTGGACGGCCACTCTTCTCATACAAAGAATTTGGAATTAATAAATTATGCAAGAGATAACGGTGTAATTCTCTTATGTTACCCTCCTCACACAACTCATCGGCTGCAAGCTCTTGACGTCTCATTCATGAAGCCGCTAAGCACTTATTACGATGACGAAGTGAGAAAATGGCTGAGAACCAATCCAGGTAGAGTAGTGACATTTCACCAACTCTCATAATTATTTAGTGCTGCTTTTATAAGGGCGGCTACAATGACAACTGCTATAAATGGGTTTAAAAAAACTGGGGTGTGGCCTGTAGACTTAGGTGTTTTTTCTGACGCAGATTTTTTGCCATCTGCAACAACTGAGATTGACAAAAGAGAGAGAACTCTTGAACAAAATTGTGAGGTCTATCGAACTAGCAGTAAGCCAAACCAGCAAACAAATAATAATCCGACGTTTTCTGATGCAGTGCCATCAACTTCAAAAGCTATTACTCAATTCGAAGAAATAACACCAAGAAAGAAAACGATACCCACCGTTAGCCCACAACCAGACACATCAAGAGCTACTGTTCCATTCGAAGAAAGAACCCCTGAAAAGAATACAACACCAATCAGCAATGCGAAGCCAGGTATCTCTAGTTCCAATGATTCAGCTTTTCCGATAGTATCACCAACCGTTTTTATGCCTATTCCGCAAGCCAGTGCTGCAACTAAACGGAGTTCACACAGAAAGAGAAAAACTGCTATTTTGACTTCTACTCCTTACAAGAAAGAGCTGGAAGACGCTTTAGAAAAAAATAAGCCGAAAAGAATGCCAATGCTTGGGGTAGTAAAAAGAAAAATAGGAACCATCAAACAAACCGAGGGTATTAAAGGGAAAACTATCACGAAAAAAGTAAAAGTTTCTAAAAAGTGTGATTCTTCGAGTGATAGTGAATCATGTGCTAGTGACGCAGAGTGCCTTTATTGTGGAGATCTTTATTCTACATCCTCTGAAGGATGGGCTTTATGTTCCAGGTGCATTCGTTGGGCGCATATGTTATGCGCTGGGATTGAAGAAGATGACGAAGAGATTTTTGTTTGTGAACTCTGCAAATAGGTAGTTTACGTGTTTATTGGGTTATTATGCCTTATTTTGATCCTACCCCATTTTACCCTACCTGACGGGCAAAACGGGGTAAAAGCACTTTTCTTAATTTTTTATTGTTTTCATGTTGTATTTGTTTTTTGCTAGGAATAATTTATGTTTTTTTTGGATGTCCAAATATGCTTTTATTAATAAAATCATACGATGTTATTGTAAATATACAAATTTTTTTTGTACTGATCTTTCAACCTTAAGTACCCCATTTTGCCCGCCTTTCCCCTATATTAAATAACAAAAAGGATAGCACGCATTCCTGGTGGACACCCTGTTGTATGAGTATTTTGTCTGTTTCGTCTGGTGCTACCCTTACAGATGATATTTGTCCCAATATATCTTTTTCACACAATTTAATTATAAACAATAAATAAATAATAAAAGTAAAGCGAATTAAAAAAATCTATTAAAATTATTTAATTATTTTGCTTGGAAAGAAACTTCCTGTGACAGGTTATATACGATTTCCTGTATGTCCTTTATCCCTTTTCTAATCTTTGTCTTTGAAGTGTACATCAATTTGAAACAGGATATAAGTTCCAACGCAACGGGTCGATTTACAATTTCCACCTCTTTTGTTGATGTAGACACCCCACATGTCATATACAGTAGTTTCTGTGAGATGCTATCAGGTTGTAATTTTATTATAATAACAGAAACTGAGTTTATAAAATATTGTAAATACGGATATTTTTATTTGAGTGAACATAATGTTTTTTGAATAAAGTTCGAATAATTATAATTGTGATGAATTTCCATTTGTGCAATCAATTTTGAAAAAGGCTTTTCCTGAAAAGGTTCAACATAACAAAATGCTAAAAATATTAAAAACAGCTGGATTGGACGATAAAGATTTGGGAATAATTATTAATCTATTTATACTGACATCACGTGGCAAGAATAAAAGTTAAACAAGAACTATCGGATGAAATTAACATAAAAAGAGGAGGAGAAGTAGTGTGATACAATTGATCCAAAAAGGACAAAAGACAAAAGACACAAATAATCTGTAGAGACTTCAACGCAAAAATGTCTAAAGAACCTAATCGAATACCAACAATGGACAATACAGCCTCCACAATATCTCAATGGATAATGGACAAAGGCTCGTAGAGCTAGCTATGTTAATAACATGCTTGTGTAATGAATGGGATTTAACTCGGTATTCTGAAACTTCTAAAAAATCTTTTTTAAAAAGATTAATTAAAAGATTTATATTTAATACAATATTGTATAGCTTACATAATAATAACATTCCATCAATGAATTACAAGTATCTGGGGCACACGCATTTTGGTGACACTAAGAAATCCCGCCGATTCAGAAGAATCGTATTATGATATACTTGCAAAATTGAATTGAAAGTGAAAATATAAACACGCATATATTTTATAAAAATAGATATACAAAATAACACGAGATCATTAATTCTAATTCGTCAGTCAGATTACGGGGAGTTTCATCTAAGTTTAGGGTTTGCTCCGTGTTGTATAGAATGTAGTCATTTTCGTCAGCAGCTGGGTACAATAGATTGAATTTAACCAACAGTAAAGTACAGATGAGTCAATAAGTGTATTCCTGATAACCAAACCCCCCTGATGCCCCACGTAAGGGTAAGTTTCCTCCTGTTATTACCATATGATACTTGTATGTACCGTCTACTATGTTCTAAAATAAAAACAATCATGAACACACTTGAGTCTCTAATGTAAACTTCACACGAAACCAAATTGGCTACATGTCGATGCTAGACATGGAAGTAATGTTCTGGATTTAAGATGCGTCAGGGGAGTAGATGAAGATATCGACCAATATCTAGTGAGAGCAAAATCAGGTTGATAATAGCATCACAGAAACTTGTATTGGGAACGAAGCATTGGGACAATGGAACATCGAGAAAATCGAAAATCGGAAAATCCAAGAGAAAATTACGTACAGGAAATGAAATATTTAAATATAGTAGATGAGAGAAAAGAAATGGGAAAATCAATTACAGAGACAGCAGAACTAATAATATGAAAATGTAGGACGAAAACAAGGAAATGAGTTTATAAAGAATTCCAAAAGTTACCAGACAGATAGAAAAAGCGAAACATTATGCTTCAACAAAAAATAACATAATAGTTTATTATGCTACGAGTATTTAATGATGTTCATTATGAAGCGAGTATAAGGGGTACAAAACCAGCCGCCTAGCGGCGAGTTTCGTATAGAGCTGCATAATGATAATTACATGCAAGCTGTATACACGATTTTTTCTGTGATCATTTACAAGAAAAAATAATTTCAAATTTATTAATTTTGTAACGCAAACAAATTAAATAGTTTGTTAGTTTGACAGTTTGTTTACATATTGAGAACTGTCAAAGCGTTTATATTTGACTCGACATTGGTCACTGCGCGCGCGCCACCTTTATCGCGAATGCCATATCGCGATTCTATTGGTTAAAAATCTGTATCGTAATAAAAATCTGTATCATAATGAAGTTCATTATAAAGTTCATTACTATAATTATTAGGTTCATTATCATAATGAAGTTCATTATGATACAGGTAGTGAAATTATAATTGATATATTATAGTATAAGAATAGAAGAAGTTAAAAAAAAGAAATCTTGGAATGTAATTTAAAGTAAAATTGCGGCTCATTTCCAATAAATATAGTAAACTGTATTACGATACCACAACAAAACAGCTTCGGAATAATATTGTAGCTTTCATAACAATAAGGTATTGTTTCATTACTCACAATATGAAATTCTCCGAACAAGACCAATGTTACAACTACAGACTTTAAATTTTACCAAAAAATATAAAAACACCATAAGCTACTGCAGTTATAACGATAGGTAGTTTCCATTTTTCAACTGACAAGAGCCGTTGGCCAATTATCGTATATTTTCCATGTTCTGCATGAACAGAGGATTCAAAAAACATTTGAAATACGCTCAATTGTAAAGCTGATTGGTTGTAGAAGGTTGTAACCGGGAAAACCGTTTTAGTCCAGTCGGGTTAGACGAATAACAGGCCTAACCTTGCATTAAAAGCTGCCCCAAATTTTACTTTTCTAATCTTTAGGGAGGGTTAGTATTAGTATAAATTTAAAATCTCGACTGAATTCCACAGTTGCGTTAGCCGCCAGCTTGATTTTAAACGAGAACCGTTTTTGCTCAATATCTCCGCCATTTTCAATTTTTTGACAAAAAGTGTAGAAACTAAAATTGTTAAAAATGTGATTTTCTATAATTTCATTTATCATAATTTTTTTCGTGCGGTCGATATTTTCCGAGTTATGAGGGGAAAATAGTGGGAGTTGGAGCATAACTATTGAATTATTGAATTATCTCGTTTATTGTTAGTTTTACAACAAATATGTATCTATACAAAAATGAAGAGAACTAAATTCTACACAATTTTGGTCTCTTTCATTTTTTTGCTAAAATTAATATTTAAGGTAGTACGTATGCGGTAATGGCGCGAGCGTAAGACCGGATTGATTTTATAGAAAATGTTTTTGTTCAATATCTACGCCATTTTCAACTAAAATTGTTCAAAATATAATTTCCTACAATTTTTCTTTTTAACATTTTTTTTCATGCGGTTGATATTTTCCGAGTTACATGGGAAAATAGTAAAAAGTGGTAGGGGGAGCATAATTATTGAATTGAATTTTGTTTCCGAGCTGCCTCAAATTTTATAATTCTTTCCTTTAGGAGAGATCAATAGTAGTGTAAATTTAAAATCTCGACTGAATTCCGCGGTTGGATTAGCCGCCATATTGATTTTAAATGAGAACTGTTGTTGCTTAATATCTCCGCCATTTTCAACTTTTAATGGTAATAAATGGTGGGAAAGAAAATGGTTGGAAATGCAATTTCCTACAATTTCTTTGACACAATTTTTTTTATACGATCAATATTCTCCGAGTTAAGGGGGAAAATAATGGAAGTGGAGAGGAAGCATAAATATTGAATTAATCTCATTTATTATTAACGTTACGACATAATTGTAATTATATTTTATACAATTTTTGAAACTTCCAATGAAACATCAACCAAACTAAATATATAAAAGACATAAAAGACATTATATGCATTAAGTTCACTTAATTTTATTAACTAGCGGGTTTTATTGGTTGAATTTGTCTGTCGATATTTTAAGTTTTATGTCAGCTAATATATCGTGATGTTTCAACAATTTTTTTTTTAATTTTGGACCCTGTTGGGGGGAATTTTGCCATTTCTACCCCCCTTGTAGACCCGCCACTGGTTCTCTCGAAAAATTGTAGTAAATCGTAATTGCAACAATTTCAGTTCTTACACTTTTTGTCGAAAAGTTGAAAATGGTGGAGATATTGAACAAAAACAATTGCTACAAAATCAATCAGGTCTTACGATCGCACTTTACCACATACGTACTACCTTAAATATTGATTTTATTAAAAAAATGTAAGGCATCAAAAGTATACAAAATTTAATTCTCTTCATTTTTGTATGGGTATATATTTGTTGTAAAACTAATAATAAACGAGATAATTCAATAATTCAATAATTATGCTATAACTGTCACTATTTTCCCCTCATAACTCGGAAAATATCGATCGCACGAAAAAAATTATAATATATGAAATTATAGAAAATCGCATTTCAAATAATTTCAGTTTCTACACTTTGAAAATGGCGGAGATATTGAGCAAAAACGGTTCTCGTTTAAAATCAAGATGGCGGCTAACACAACGGCGCCATTCAGTCGAGATTTTAAATTTATACTAATATTGACCCTCCCTAAAGATTAGAAAAATAAAATTTGGGGCAGCTCCTAATGCAAGGTCAAATGCTATCCCGACTGGGCTATTTCCTATATACAGTTAAACATGTAAATAACGGCCACTAAAATAAAAGAACTATTGGATGTTATAGAATTGTGGTCGCTATTACCAGGTTTTGTAGTCCACAAATACATAAAAGATATTTTAGGTATATATATGTATATGTTTGATTTATATCTTTTTTAGCTTTGATTTAAGAACATCAGATTCACATTTAAGTAAATTTCGAGACAGACCTACAAAAATTTCACCATTATTTTTACACAATAAATAATTTTTCTGAAAATCGGTCAGGAATTTAGATATTTTTGACAACATTTTTGAAAGAAATGTTCGATATTTCCTTATACTTAGCCGTTGCCTGGAAACGAAAAATAACTGTACGAAATAGTATATTTCACAACAAGTGAGAAAAAAGACATATTTCTCACGAGCGCAGAAGCGAAACTTAAGCGCGGGGGAAATAGGTAATTTTCTCATGTGTTGTACATTGTACTTTTTGTATGGATGCAGTTTTGTCAAGAGTTCAAACTTCAAAATTAAATAATTTAGGTGCTTTTAGGTATATTATATTACGCATAAATTGAAATAAAATACATATATATGTAGGTATTTAATATTCATAAAATTATCTAAGTTATTTATTTAAAATTCTAATTAAGAGTTATTTTTGAACAGTTTTAAAAGGTAATTCCTGGTAAGTTTTGCTTCAACACATTTTTTTTGACATTATTAATTGTGTTTATATTGTGCATATTACCATGGAAACGGCGATCATATATGGAAAACCGTAGGATAACCCGTGAGAAAAAATATTTCTCACTGCAATGGCCGACTTTTCTCACTGCATGAGAAATTTTTCGTTTTGAATGTATGTAAGTAGTGAGAAAAGTTGCATATTGTATAGCATTAATAGAAAAATGTTATTTCCTTATTGCAAGGAATAGTATATTGCACAAGTGAGAAAAAAGACATAATTCTCACGAGCGCAAAAGTTTGACCGTAAATCAAGCTAGGGAGAATAATGTCATTTTATCACGTGTTGTACACTGTACTTTTTCTATGGATGCGTTTTTGTCAAGAGTTCAAACTTCAAAATTAAAAAATTTAGGTGATTTTAGGTACTTATATGCCTAAATTAAAATAAAATGCATATACAAATATGTAGGTCCTTATTTAATATTCTTAATATTTATATACTTTATTTATTTAAAAATATAATTAACAGCTTTCTTTGAACAGTTTTGAAAGGTAATTCCTGGTAAGTTTTGCTTCAACACATTTTGTTTAACAACAATAATTGTGTTTGTATTGTGCATGTTACCATGGAAACGGCGATCTTAGGTATAGAAAATCGGCGGAGAAGCCGTGAGAAAAAATATTTCTCACTGGCCGACTTTTCTCACTACGTGAGAAATTTTTTGTTTTAAATGTATGTAAGTAGTGGGAGAAGTTGCTCATTGTATAGCATCCATAGAAAAATATGTTTTTCCGAAAATCGGTCAGGAATTTAGACATTTTTGACAACATTTTTGAAAGAAACGTTTGATATTTTCTTATACTTAGCCGTTGCCTGGAAACGAAAAATAACTTTACGAAAATGTTGTTTCCTAACTGTAAGGAAATATTTTTTTTCTATGGATGCTAAACAATGTGCAACTTCTCTCACTACTTACATACATTCAAAACAAACAATTTCTCAGGCAGTGAGAAAAGTCGGCCTTTGCAGTAAAAAATATTTTTATCACTGGTTCACCGCCAGTTTACATACATATGATTGCCATTTCCATGGTAACATGCACAATACAAACACAATTATTTTTGTCAAAACAAAATGTGTTGACACTTGTCAAAACTTATCAAAAATTACCTTTCAAAAGAATGTTCAACTGTGAATTATAATGTTAAATAAATAAAGTATATAAATATTAAGAATATTAAATACCTATGTGTATATATGTATTTTATTTCAATTTAGGCATATAATATACCTAAAAGCACCTAAATTATTTAATTTTGAAGTTTTAATTCTTGACAAAAACGCATCCATAGAAAAAGTACAGTGTACAACACGAGAGAAAATGACATATTTCTCTCTCGCTTGATTTGCGGCAATCGCCTCGTGCCTCGGCTCGTGCCAACAAACTTCTGCGTTCGTGAGAAATATGTCTTTTTTCTCTCTTGTTGTACAATATACTATTCCTTACAGCAGATTTAGAACAAATCTATTGATACCGCCAAAATAAGCAAATGCGTCAAATTTTACAATTCAATTTTTTTGTTTCTATAGTTACAAAACCTGTATTTGGTGCCATATCGAATATTTGAGTCAAAATGATAATTCGTCTATTTGAAAATTTTAACATGTTTATTTATTATAATTTACATGTTCCATTTTTGGAAGAATAGTATGTGTACATATACCTTGTAGGGAAAGCCACATTCCCGGACTGTGTATTGCCGTTTTTCGGCTTGCGCCTCGACGGCAATCTTTACATCGTCCGGGAATGTTAAGCTTTTCCTACTAGGTACACAATATACTATTCCTTACAGCAACTTCAGAACAAATGTATTAAAGAGCAACTCTCCAATAAGTATGCCATTACAACATTTTCTGAGAAAGAACTTTTTTTTTCTTACGATAGTCCATGAAAGAGTTTGTATGAATAGTTATATTTTTTGTCTCTGGGTTTTGTTGGCAATAAATCTAATAAAGCATTATTCACTACTTCCATCAGTTCTGAAGGGATACCAGGAATCAACACACATCATCACTCATGACTAAATTAAGTAATTTTGCTTATAAAAATTATTATAATCACAGAAAATACGAAAAAGCACCAAAAATACTGCCAAAAATAAGCAAATGCGTCAAATTTGACAATTCAATATTTTTGTTTCCATAGTTACAAAGCCTGTATTTGGTGGCATCACGAATATTTGAGTAAAACTAATATGTCCATTTGAAAATTTTAACATGTTTATTTTAACATAATTTAAATGTTCGATTTTCGGAAAAATAGTATGTAGGTATACCTTGTAGGAAAAGTCACATTCCCGGACTCTGTATTGCCTTGTCTCGGCTTGCGCCACGACGGCAATCTTTACATCGTCCGGGAATGTTAGGCTTTTTCTATTAATAAGTACATAATGTACATACTATTATACGTCCATAAAACGTCCTAAAACTTTCCTAAAACTATTTTTTGACATATCCGTGTCATACTTGGCAGAAAGTGTAGATGCTGTACACTAGTGTTAACCCTACTAAATGATGTTAAATGATGTTAAATGATCATTTCTGGCTACTATTAGAGGTGTACGACAGGGGAAAGTGAATGGTTGACCGTTCTCAAATCCTACGCCACTGACAGAACTGGCATTTTAGCAAAATTTTTAGATTTTTTAACACTTTTTATTTCAATAATATACTCCTCGTTCGTAACGATAAAATATTATAGACCTAGATTCCGCATACAAAAAAAATATGATTAACAGCAAGCTGAAAATTTGTTAATAACTTAACGGTGCCTAGTCGGACAAACTTTGATGTACAAGAACACTGAACCAGGGGAATTTTTAATTGTGGAACAGTTTAAAAATTTGGAAGGTCAGATTATGAAAACGCCCCATATATTTTGTTGGACAGAACATCCAATTGATTTGTTACCCTTTTTTGTGTAAACTCTCATGGAAAAATCAGACTGCCATTACTAACCAACATGATTCCTGTCATATGACATGGTCTTCGTGCTCCACTCATTAAAATGCCCAGTTGGTGATAAACACCAGTCTGATTTTTGCATGAGAGTTTAATGAAATGGTAACATATCAATTGGAAGTTCTGTCCGACAAAATACATGGAACGTTTTCGTAGTCTGACGTTCCAAATTTTTAACATGTTCCACATCCACATTTAAAACTTCCTTTGTTCCAATGTTTCCATATAACAAACTTTGTACGACTAGACACCTTTAAGGTATTCACAAATTTTTAGCTTGCTATTAATCAACTTTTTTTTGGTACGCGAAATCCAGGTCTATTAGTTTTAAAGATATTTGAAGTTATAAATGAAGGGACAATCATAATACATTTAGAGGTTACAGTAGCGCGTCATCAAAACGGAAAACGCGGTCCAAGATAGCGGCTTTTGAATATTTTGTTGAAATATTTGGCACATATATTCGTAATATACTAAACAATGGCGGTACAAAGCCCAATTTCAAAAATATGTTAATGTGGAAATTACTCTATAATTAAATAAAATATTAGAAAAACTAGTCTTTACCGCCATTAAGTGGAACCAAAAATAAACTTTCTTCAAATAAACTTTTTATCTCATGTCTAGATTTTGTGTCATGTTGGAACTACTACAATTTTTTATCTCTAACAAGAAATCGAAAATATTATAACTAATAACTGATTAGGCAACATACAGAAATAGTCACTGTCATTTTGACAAAGCTGCGTCAGCTTTTAGGCTATTGATTATGTACTATAGAAAGGAACTACAACGTTAACGGGGTTTTATTATTTCGTATGGTCAATGAATCTCTATATATGAAAAAACCGCGGAGTGCTACCATTTAAAGGGGTGCGTTTTTGAGAAATGGGTGAATTAGTCCCTGGGCACAGGTTACATTAGGGTGAGTTCTATGCACTTTTGGTACAAACGCGTCTACATAAAAATTGTTCCTGGTTAAATTTCCTATCTAAATATAACTTTTTAAAGTCAAAGATACTTTTTTTTACAAAAATATATTCAAACGAAAAAGCACAAAGAAAACCAAAAGAAAGAAATTTTGTTTCTTGTCCCATAACTTTTATCCACGGGGATATAGGTACAGACATTTCTTCACAGAAAAAAACTTACATATTTTCTCTTTAAAATGATGTTTGGTAGAGGTCATTAGGATTTACCGTTTTCGAAATATGATTTTTCAAAGTTCGCCACTCACAGCAATTTTGGGCAATTTTCCTTGTTATTTCGCAAATATTGTTCTGTAACTTTTTTCTACGTAACTTTAGGTATATGCAATGGTACATGTAAGAGGAATAGAAATCAATTACTTTTAAAATAGTCTACTGTATAATGTTGTACTTCTTTTAACGAGGTTATCTTTTTCAAGACTTTATACTTTTAACGAGTTTTTATATTTTTTACGATTATTTTTTAAATTTCTCATTATAACTTTTTTTTATGGTAAGTATATATTATGTAATAAAAAAGAAATCTTATTCTCTTTACTTTAAAATGGTGTATTACAAAAAATTCTAGGGTTATTTTTGAATAAGATATGCTTTTTCAAATTGTAATAAGTACTTGCAACGATTTTTGATTGTAGGATTATTTTTTAAATTCCTCATTATAACTTTTTTATGTGATTGTGTGTTATCATTGAATCTTATTTTTTATAGGTAATACTTTGGATCCACTTGACTCTGCCGGGCAAACTTAAAAATATGGATTAATTCCAATATTTTCTGTCAAAGCACCTGCACCACAAGCTTTGCTTGAAAAAATATCATGTAAATGTACCAAAGGATGTAAAAAAAACTACGGTTGTAGGAAGATAGGAATTAGTTGTTCAATATTTTGCAAAGGGTGCATGTGCATGGGTACTAATTGTGGGAACTCTAATGTAACTGAGGTGTCAGAGGAAGATATTGAAGCTAATGCTAATAAAGAGATGAACTTTGATTTTGAAAATTTTTTAACTGTCAACGTTTAAATAATTTTAACTAAAGTGATGTTTTTTAAGACTAATGTTTATGTAATTTTTGTAAAAGAAATAATTTTAAATAATACAGGTAAAAAAATATCAAAGAATCATTCGGTTTCCATTATGTATTTAAATATAGATGATACACCATTTTAAAGAACATAAAGTAAGCCCTCTTTGTTGCGCAATATATAGATAGTATATTCATGTACAAGAAGAAAAACGTTATAATGAAAAATTTCAAAAATAATCGTAAAGTTTTTTTATAGTAAAATAATTTTTTTATATTAGGTATTACATAATATATAATATATTATATAATAATTTTATTTTATCTTTATATTATATTATAAAAAAATCGTTAAAAGTATAAAACCTTGAAAAACCATAATCTCTTTAAAAAAAGTCGTACAACGTTATACAGTAGACCATTTTAAAGGTAATTGATTTCTATTCCTATTACATGTACCATTGCATATACCTAAAGTTACGTAGAAAAAAGTTACAGAACAATATTTGCGAAATAACAAGGAAAATTGCCCAAAATTGCTGTGAGTGGCGAAATTTGAAAAATCATATTTCAAAAACTGTAAATCCTAATGACCTCTACCAAACATCATTTTAAAGAGAAAATATGTAAGTTTTTTTTCTCTGAAGCAATGTCTATACCTATATCCCCGTGGACAAAAATTATGGGACAAAAACCAAATTTCTATCTTTTGGATTTCTTTGTGCTTTTTCTTTTGAATATATTTTTGTAAAAAAAAGTATCATTGACTTTAAAAAGTAATATTTAGATAGGAAATTTAACCAGGAACAATTTTTATGTAGATATGTTTGTACCAAACGTGCACAGAACTCACCCTAATGTAACCTGTGCTCAGGGACTAATTTACCCATTTCTCAAAAACGCACCCCTTTAAATGGTAGCACTCCGCGGTTTTTTCATACATAGATGTCCATTGACCATATCAAATAATAAAACCCCGTTAACGTTGTAGTTCCTTTTAGCTATATTATTTTGAATATAATCAATAGTCCTAAGTATGCTGAATTTGCTTATCTGTTCTGTAATTTGTATCGGTATCTCTTCAGTGCAGTAATGTATTATTTTAAGAATTTGTTAGTGTTTATTTATAATTAATTTATTATATTTTTGTGTAATAGAACTAAGTTGTTGGACTGTTTGAAAGAATAGATTATTGTTAATTATTGTGAGTTTTACCTATATGTAATAGTATATTGTACAACAAGTGAGAAAAAAGACATATCTCTCACGAGCGCCTCGTGCCGCAAATCAAGCGAGGAAGAAATTTGTCATTTTCTCATGTGTTGTACACTGTACATTTTCTATTGATGCGGTTTTGTCAAGAGTTTTAACCTTAAAAATTAAATAATTTAGGTGCTTCTAGGTATATTATATGCCTAAATTGAAATCAAATATATACATGTAAGCATTTAATACGTATTCCTAAAATTTATATACTGGCTTCCATACAGCCATGATGTGAACAAGTCAAATTTAGCTCAATGGTACCTCGAGCATGAAACATTGGATATTTTGAACATCCATGATTAAATTCACATCATTTTTCTATGTTCCTATGATGGATTAATTTTAAAGGGTTTTTACCCAAATATTTTTTACTTTGGTGGTTAGCATGTTAGATTCAAGAAAACACTGATGATGATCGGTCAACCGATTGAAAACTAGTTCTGTTTGGTGATGTAGCCCTGTATAGGGATTTAAACAAATATACCTATTATAAAGGATTTTATGGTTTTTTTATATACTTCGTTATTTATTTAAAATTCTAATTAACAGTTTTGAAAGGTAATTCCTGGTAAGTTTCTCTTCAACACATTTTAACAATATTAATTGTGTTTGTATTGTACACATTACTATGGAAACGGCGATCATATGCATTGGAAAACCGGCGAACCCGCGAGAAAAAATATTTCTCACTGCAATGGCCGACTTTTCTCACTGTGTGAGAAATTGTTCGTTTTGAATGTATGTAAGTAGTGAGAGAAGTTGCACATTGTGTAGCATCCATAGAAAAATATATTTTACGTAAAAATATGTCGAATTTTAATGCGAGTACAATATAAAGTTTTAGGAGTATTTTGTATTCTAGAAATATCATCAATAGTTTTAAAAGTTATATTTTAAATTTAAATAGAAAAAACCAGAATACACGCTTTTAATAAATCATTCACCTATATTTTGGTTTATTTTTATAAAGATTTATTTATTAGCAATAAAATTGTTTTCTATTACTTCCATTTAGCGCGCCCCTGAGTTAATGTCACAATATTCAAATATCTCGAAAACTAATGACTTTATCGTTATGAATGGAGAGTATATTATTTGCATAAATCGTTTTGGAGAATCCAAAAAGTGCACTAAAGCAGCAATTCCGCCAGTGACGTATTTGGAAAGGGTCGACCATTCACTTTCCTCTGTCGTACGCCTCTGGGAGTACCCAGAAACGTTTGTATAATATAATTTAATAGGGTGTACAGTACGTACACTTCCTGCCAAGTAAGACAAGGATATGTTAAATAGTTTTAAAGTACAGGATACGATACAAATAGATTTTAAATTTTTAAATAAAATATCCTGTAACTCAGTAAGGAGCCATATTTTATTTAAGTGTATATTTGTGGCGGATTTTTTGTTAGATGACCGTTGACACAGGTTTTACTGTAATTAAAATTTTGTGTACATCTAAAATTAGAAAAGGTAGTTAACTTTGATTGACAAGTGTCTGGAAGTCGTAAATATTTACCACTCCTTAAATATGAGTCTACCTACCTAAATACAAAAGTATGTTTTATTTGCGTATCGCCATACTTTTACGAAGAATCATTTCCTAAAAGCTTTTGCGGATAAAAATAGAACCACGAAAGGGCTTCATAGCGATAATTACAAAAAATCCGATATAGTTACTTGATTCGACATTCTGTTTTTAATCAACTTATAACACAAAAATCATGTAGCTCGTTCTTTCCAAAATTTGTAATGGTTTTGTTTTGATATTAAATATTTGTTTAGATTTTGCTGCATGTTTTGAAGGTTTCTCTTAAAAAATATAGTCTAACAGATACTATATTTAACTTGTTAGTATCGAAATATTAAAGGAAGTAAATACAATTTCTTAATTAAGACATTCGCTCATCAGAGAAAGAAAACTGTCCCCACTCAAAAAACAACCGTTTTTTATTTAATATGTACATATAAGTTAACAATTAAATTTATAAATTAAAAACGAAAAATATGAATTTGATTGTTTCTAACTGTCTAAGAGGAAAAACCAAAAAATCTATGATATCTAATTTAATAAAGGAAAAAGATCCAAATTTTGAGTTACATCACTTCTCTTTTAAAATATTGGTCAACTTTTTTAAAATTAACGAAAAATACCTAGGACACTTCTCGAAATATAACAGTTTTTGTGATAAATAACGATAAGTTCACGTCGAATGTCAGAGTATAACTGAGAAGTATCATTGTTCCGGAGTAGAAGTATTCATTTTTCCGACAAAGGAATAATGACACCACCGTCATCTTTCGAAGTTGGAAAGTTGGAAGTAAACATCTATGTGACATTTTTGCTGATAAACGTATAGGATCTATTTGAGTTGTGTTACTTTTCTTCCGGATGAGCGAATATAGAAAATAAGAAATGTGGAAAAGACAATATGTTTTCCCAATCGACAATACCAACCAAGAATCCAAGAATACTAGATGTTATACAAAGCCTGGGTACCAGTGGTGTCATGGCAAAATTAGCAGTGCCGGAACGCACTGCTAATTTTTGTTTACAAAACCTAAATTCTCTATTTATTTTTTTTTCTTTTCTTAACCAGTGCCGGAACGGCGTTTCCGCGCGTTCCCGCACCATGACACCACTGCTGGGTACAGAAAAAAAAACAAATAGATACGCTATAAGAGAAAATAGTTGAAGGAAAAAAACCAAAAATGAACATATAGAATATTGTTAAATGAAGTAAGTAAAGAAATCGAATAGATTCGAGATTGAAACGCAAAAACAAAGAAAGCGACTCCACGAAGGAAGTACAGCCCCACAAATAAACCATAAGTGACTCAAACGATACATAAACCGTTACCAGTCAATATGTAGTTGAAAAAAATACGACACCCTAGTGAGACACTTATCAAATAAGCAAATATTTGATCAAACTAGCACGTTAGTAGATTGAAATATGTATATAAACATTAAAGCAAACGGCGAAAATAGATACAAAAACCTAATAAAGGCGCTAAATGGCACATATCTTGAATGGTATTTGTTTAAAGATAGACAAAATAGGCATCTTAATGGTTGCAAGAAAACTGCATCAAACTTGCCAAGATAAGTACATAAGAGAAGAGCGAAAAGTAAGGGATATAAAAGAGAAAGCGTAACCTATTTACGAAACATAAATGACAAATCACCATTGCTACTTATGGCACATATTTTTAGTAAAGAGAAAGCCCCAAAAAAGGATACGAAAATGAATTCCACAATACGATGTAAGGGTACGGGCATATATAAAATTATTGTAGAAGAGAGCAGACATGCGTAAAATGTATAGGGAACTAATTATCAAAAGATTGTGAAAGGCCACAAAATAAAGAACCTAAATGTGTACAGTAAAACCCATTTATCTGCAACCGCGAGGAAAAGATGAAAGACGTTCGTTGTTCGTTGATGCGGTGCAAGTGACCTTGAGGGTTTTAACTAAATATGTTTAGTTATACACTATGGTGCCCACCTCATTACAAAGGAACACGCAAGAAAGAGAAACCTACAACCACACGACAAAACAACGCAGCAGACATGCATAACCTTATGGACCAAGACGTCGGGAAAACAGTGATTTTAAGACACTTGGTTTTTTAATATATTATTCCCTATGCTTCCTTGAACACTTTACCGGCCATCTGGCTACTGAGACAGGTTGCGTTCATTACTGCGCAGCGCACCTATACAGGTAAATATATCGAATTTAAAATTATTTTAAGACGAAAATTTTTTTGCCATTACTTTTTAAACATTATTAGAAATATGAATTATAATTGCCAGGCATTTCTGTGGTTGCTAAATATGCGCCAGACGCTATTTTTTATAAATAATAATTGAAAAATTTAAATCATTTTAGTATGTCTGAAATTTTAATATTATATTATTTACACATAAATAAATGCAAAATTAATTTGCCAGGCATTAGTCAAGTCAAGTCAAATTTATTCATCACATGCGACATTGTACAAAGTACATGTATGAGACAAGTCAAAGTTTATACAAAAAGTATATAAATTGTAAATACAAAAAGTATATACAAAAGTACATAAATTAATAAATAAGACAAAACATACTTAAAAGTTATTTTTAGAATATGACTCTAGCTCACAAATGTATTGATGTACAGACCTCCGAAAGTTTGGCTGATGTAAATTCATTCGTATATCTATTGGCAATTTGTTAAAGAAACTTATGGCTGCATAATGTGTGCTACCTTCCAACAAAACAGAACGATGTTGTGGAAGCATAAAGTGATGGTCTCTGAATCTTGTTGAATAAACATGGTTAAACTGAAATTTATTAAATTCATAAATTTTGCAATGTAAATACATTATACACGAAAATATATACAGACCAGGAATTGTAAGAACATTGTTTTGTCTAAAGATGCCTCTACAAGAATCTCTAAATTTCATTTTATACATTATTCTAAGAGCTCTTTTCTGAAGTACAAATATCTGCTCTAATTCAGAGGTACAACCCCAGACTTCAATGCCATATTTGGCTATTGAGTAAAAATGGGCAAAGTATACTGTTTTTAATATTGATGTATTAAAGAGACGTGAAAGAATTCTCAATGCATAACATGCGCTACTTAATCTGGATTTCAAATTAGAAATATGGTTTGACTATTTAAAATTACTGTCTAACAGGACCCCCAGCAACTTCGTGCAGTCTGTTTTATCTATTGTTGCTTGTATACTGGCTTGATGGTTTAATAAATTATTTGACGTGAAAATCATATACTTTGATTTCTCTTCATTCAAAACTAGTTTGTTGGATAAGAAATAACTGTTGATGGTGGATAGTATCTGTGTAGTTTTATTTTGCAAATTTTGATGGGATGTTGCTGTGACTAGAATGTTGGTATCATCCGCATAACTGATGATGTTAACTCCACTCAGTGAATTACTTACCAAAGCTATATCATTAATATATACTATAAAAAGTAGAGGGCCCAATACACTACCCTGAGGGACACCATAATGGATATCCAATGTGTTTGATTCGTTTACAAGTCCAATAGATGTTATCTTTACTTTTTGTCTTCTATTTTCTAGGTAGGAAGTAAACCATTTTAGAACTACACCACGAATACCAATCCCCTCAAGTTTTATTAGCAACAAATTATGATCCAAAGTATCAAAAGCCTTGGACAAATCGAGAAATAAACCACATGCCTTCTCTCGTCTGTCCAAAGCATCCAATACTAAGCTGACGAAATTTGCAAGAGCTGTAGTTGTAGACTTAGAAGATGTAAAACCATGTTGAAAATTATGCAAGATACTATGCTTTTTTAGGAATGCGTTTATTCTAGTATAAACCAGAGTTTCAATTATCTTTGAAAACACAGATAAGAGACTTTTGGGACGGTAGTTGTTAAGGTCATCTTTATCACCACTTTTGAATAAAGGGATTACAATAGATAGTTTAAACATACTAGGAAATATTCCTTGTTGAAAAGAGGCATTACAAATATCCGTCAGTGGATCTGCGAGAGCGTGAATGCATTGTTTTAATAATTTAGGGGAAATCTGATCAAAACCACAACTGTGTTTCGATCTAAAACTTCCGACTATGCTAGTTATTTCCTGTGGGTTAGTTGGATATAAAAACATAGAACAACTATTACGGTTTTTTGATGCTGATGTAAACCCACCTATTTTAGTAGGATCCAAAGCGGCAAGTAACTTTGGAGCCATTAATTCGGTTGCATTCACCAGCCAGATAGATTTAAAATCATAAAAATAATGTGTATTTTCAGTAAAACGATCGCTCGCTGGTTGGGTTAAGAAACTAGACAAACAAAAGATACCACAATTTCGTGGGTGAATGTTGTCCGCACATGTTAGTTAAGATGGGTCAGTCACAATAAATTCACAGTTTGTTACCGATTCTTGTCGAGTTTTTATTTAGTGAAAAGTAATTGTGATACAATATAATGGCAAATAAAATACAATGTGTGTTTTGCAAGGAAAAAAACGAGAATGTAATAACTTTTGTGGAAGAAAAACTGTTAAAGTGTAAAGACGTTTTGAGTGCCCGTATTAAATACAATTTAACATATTATATAATAATGTACGTACAGTTATCGGACCAAGTGAATACCACTGATGGATACCATAAAAAATGTTACAATTCTTTTGCAGCCTTAATGGCTAAGTATCGTAACATATCTGACATTAATTCAGTTTTGTCAAATCTTCGTCATACATCAAGTTCTTCGCTGTCAAGTGTGAGTGACACAAGTTATATTATACAGAGAGAGTCTGTAATTTGGAATAAATTCAATATCTCAAATACTAATTGTTTTTTGGAAAAATGCTCAGACCCGTCGATTAGTATTTCTTAACCCAACCAGCGATCGTTTTGCTGAAAATACACATTATTTTTATTATTTTAAATCCATATGGCTGGTGAATGCAACCGAATTAATGTCTGGCAAATTAATTTTGCATTTATTTATGTGTTAAAAATATAATATTAAAATTACAGACATACTGAAATGATGTAAACGTTTCTATTATTATTTATAATACATAGCGTCTGGCGCGCATTTAGCAACCACAGAAATGTCTGGCAATTATAATTCATGTTTCTAATAATGTTTAAAAAGTAATGACAAAAAAATTTCGTCTTAAACTAATCTCAAATATATTTACCTGTATCTTTTGTTAGTCTTATTTCTTAACATAGCCAGCGTACGTTTTGCTGAAAATATATATCATTTTAAACGATTTTAAATCCATCTGGCTGGTGAATGCAACCGAATTAATGTCTAGCAAATTAATTTTGCATTTATTTATGTGTTAATAATATAATATTAAAATTACAGACATACTAAAATGATTTAAATTTTTATATTATTATTTATAATAAATAGCGTCTGGCACACATTTAGCAACCACAGAAATGTCTGGCAATTGTAATTCATGTTTCTGATAATGTTTAAAAAGTAATGGCAAAAAAAAATTTCGTCTTAAAATAATTTTAAATTCGATATATTTACCTGTACAGGTGTGCTGCGCGGTAATGAACGCAACCTGTTTCAGTAGCCAGATGGCCGGGAAGGTGTTCGAGGATTCATAGGGAATAATATATTAAAGAATCAGCTGTCTTAAAATAGTTGCTCGAAAACGTTGATAGCCATTTAGACTATAGCGCCTGGCACGTATTTAGCAACCACAGAAATGTCTGGCAATTATAATTCATATTTCTAAGAATGTTTTACAAGTAATGGCAAAAACATTTTTCGTCTTAAAATAATTTTAAATTCGATATATTTACCTGTACAGGTGCGCTGCGCAGTAATAAACGCAATCTGTCTCAATAGCCAGATGGCCGGTAGAGTGTTCTAGGATGCATAGGGAATAATATATTAAAGAATCAGCTGTCTTAAAATAGTTGCTCGAAAACGTTGCTAGCTCTTAGACCATTAATACACGAGAGATTAAAAAAGTCAGCGAATGGTGACTGGACTTTGCCGTTTAAGAAACCACCTATACAAACTAGGCAAGGTGAATAAAATACGAAATGGAAGAAATTACTGCGATACAGATCTTATGCCATTGCAATGTGCTAAGTGATATGAGCCAGGAATGCACTTAGTGATATAAACATTCAACCAAAAGAGATCCTAAAACAACCAATAAGTAAACTGTTGCCCTTCGATGAGGTCATAGGACTTATTAGAGTTTCTTGAAAAAAAAAAAGGTGTGGCACAAAGGTCCTACAACCAAGTAAGAGATATTAACGAGTCTCGCATGAACTACGAAGAAAAAGAATACTAAGTAATCAACATTGTTAAACGATTACTTCGCTATATAAAATATGTCATTTTTACAAAATTATATGTTATGTAAAATTTAAAAACTGCTTTCGTAAATCTGTAGCAACATTGCCATATGCAATAAATTCTATATAAAAAAAGAATGTTTGTGTACTTTGTACGCACGTAAGAAGTTATACTTTTATTATATTATGATTTCAATGAAATAAATATACTTTAAGAGTAAAGAATAGCGCGTCATTAATATTTTTGTTCTTCGAAAGTTCTGCAAACTTTTAACAGTGAGGCAACAGTGCGTCGGTAATTCGACAGTGACAGTGACATTTATACTATCAAAACAATAATTTTTATACTCATAGACACGAAATGTTACTGAGTCAGTCACGTTCGATTTCTTGTTATAGAAAATCGATTTTTAGTAGATCCAATGTGACACAAAATCTAGGCATGGGATAATAGTATATTGTAGAACAAGTGAGAAAAAAGACATCTTTTTCACGAGCGCAGAAGTTTGTTAACACGAGCCGAGGCACGAGGCGAGGGTCGCAAATCAAGCTAGGGAGAAATATGTCATTTTCTCATGTGTTGTACACCGTACTTTTTCTATGGATGAGGTTTTGTCAAGAGTTCAAACTTCAAAATTAAATAATTTAGGTGCTTTTAGGTATATTATATCCATAAATTGAAATAAAATACATATAAATGCAGGTAGTTAATATTCTTAAAATTTATATACTTACGTTATTTATTTAAAATTCTAATTAATAGTTATTTTTTAACTATTTTGAAAGGAAATTCTTGGTAAGTTTTGCTTCAACACATTTTGTTTGACAACATTCATTGTGTTTGTATTGTGCATGTTTCCATGAAAACGGCAATTATATATGGGAAACCGTAGGAGAACCCGTGAGAAAAGATATTTCTCACTGCAATGGCCTCGTTTTGGATGTATGTAAGTAGTGAGAGAAGTTGCACATTGTATAGCATCCATAGAAAAAAAGTTTATTTGAAGAAAGTGTATTTTTTTGTTCTTCTTAATGGCGGTACAGGCTCTTTTTTGCAATATTTTATTTAGTTATAGAGTAATTTCCACATACTAATATATTTCTGAAATTGGGCTCTGTTCCGCCATTCTTTATTATATTATGAAAATGTGTGCCAAATATCTCGACAAATTATTCAAAATTACAGCCGGAATCTTGGACCGCGTTTGTTGCTACCTGTTGATCGCTACACTTAAACAGTTTATTGGTATTTTATTTGGAAGTTAAACTAATTTTAATATTTTTAATACTTCCCAAAAATTTTATTAAAACAATACCGAAAATTAAAAAAAGTAAGGCAACGCAAGAGCATAAGGTGTTCCTAAGCGATCACCAATCCAAAAAGTACCGCGCTAAACACTGCTTGACCACAACCGTGTAACTCAGTGTGCTTGGCCATAAAATTGATACTAAACTGAATTGTTTTGAGAGATTATAAAAATACTTAATATTAACATTGTTTTTAATCTTCCTTTCATCATATGTTAATACTTTTTATCCTATTCCGACGAAGACAAATCTAAAGACACAAAAATTGTAATAAATATATTTATGAAAATGATTTGTTTTGTAGGTACCTCAATAAACTTCTTTAAAATTCTCATCTCAATATCACCAAACAAGACCTTTTATTAAATAGATTATACATATTTATAATATATAGATTTATATATTAACAAATTTCTAATTCTCCTTTTTTTATTAAATTCAAAGTTATTCTATATTACATTAAATGACAAATATAACCGAAAGGGCAATCACATCATATCGGTGTACACAAAAAGACATCCTTTAATAGCGTGTCCTTTAACAATTAACTGTATCCAATTCAATTATTTTCGAGGGCTTTTGTTGAGACCTCAGATCAACTTGAGAATAATTGTAGGACTTCCATGATGACCTTCGTGCTATATTTAATTCCCTAGATATTCATGCGAGCCCTACACCATTGTATTCATTAATGAAACGGGTTAGACTTTCAGATACAGACAATTTATTATTTGTGTTACGAAAAATATGAAAGCTGAGGAAAATATTGACTTAATCAAAATATTATAGAAAAAGGTAAATGAAATAAATAGTTATAGTTATTTTCCGCAAATCGCCAGGAAATTTTGACATTCCTGTCAAAATTTCTTGAAGAAAAAGTCAGGACTTCCTTACTGTAAGGAAATGTCATTTCCTTACTGTAAGGAAATGATATTTCCGTACAGTTGTTAGTGTTCTACATAAATGATAGAAAACATTGTCAAGTTTGACAATTCAACCTCAATACGTTTCCATAGTAACCCAAGTAATTTTATTAGGAATTTCAAAGCACCATTTATTTGGGAATAAAATTATCGCGTTTTTTTTAAATCAATCAATATCTGTCGAATTTTAAACGATTTGCGGAAAAATAGTATGTTTACTTCGTAGGAAAAGCCACATTCCTGGACTCTGTGTTGCTAAGTCTCGGCTTGCGCCTCGACTTAGCAATCTTCACAGTCGTCCAGGAATGTTAAGCTTTTCCTACCCGGTAAACAATGTACTATTTCCTAACAAGTGCAGAAAGTCACACTTTTCCGCACGCGACTGCAGTTTGCCGAACGACGCGAAGCGGGAGTTTGGCAAGCAGTCGAGTGCGGAAAAGAGACTTTCTGCAAGCGTTAGGAACAATATTTTTTCTACGAGTCTTTAAAAAATGACCAAATCTTAATCAATTAATTTAATTAATATGAAAATACATACACAAATTAATTCTTTGACAAGGTTGTCAAAACCAAACTTTCAGCATAATTGGTTAGCATGACGACGATCTTGGTTTCCATGACGACGATTCAAAACCACTGTTATTGTCTACTGATTTGACTTTATAATATTATATCAAGATTATTTTATTTCATCGAATTCTCGCGTTAATTTCATTAAAACATGAACACAATAAGATATATTTGAAATAAATTAGTAAATAATAACTAAATATTAGTTTATTGCATGGATTATAATTACTTTAAGGCCATATTAACATATCTAAAGTAACACGCGTGCGGATAAGTAAAAACCGCGTGCGGAAAAGTAAAACGCGTGCGGAAAAGTAAAACTTTTGTAAATTAAAACGAGTGCGCGAGAGTTGCACGCTCGTAGAAAAAATATTTTTTGGCAAAATCGCCATTTTTCCAGTATGTACTATTTTAGCCACTAGAATAATTTCTATTGTCATTAAAATTTATACATTAGATATTACACAAGTTAAATCAGAAAATAAATTTTTGCATGTTCTTATGGCTTTAGGGAATTTTGTTTTGAAGATTGAATTAAAAATTCTCTAACATCTAGAGTGGAGCGCAATAAGGGTATGTTCTGCTGCTACTCCTATAACATACCTAGAAAATATCTTCATATAAGTTATCAAATGACAGAAATAACTTCTCCTGAGGTAGCTACAGCTTTCTCCTGTAGATGTGTTAGTTGTTGCCTTGTGGATGTGTTAGTCCTTGGGTCTTCTAACATTATTGTCATCAAGCAGCGAATCTCGAATTAATAGATAGTTTTGTATACTTGGGTTCCCTGATAACCAACAATGGTGATAGCTTATCAGAACTGAAGCATAGAATAGCAATGATGGCCCGTAACTCAACGGCTAAATTAATTATTAAAATATGGAAAGACCAAATAATAACAAGGCATACTTATCTCATGTTGGTCAATGGTCTTATTTTTTCCATTGCTACATAAGCAGCTGAAACATGGATTCTCAAAAAAATCGCTAGAAGTAAGGTCTACATAAGCTTCTACCCGTGTCCTCGATATAACACAGAATCAACCTGTCAATTCAGGAAGAGATTGTATTAAATATGGACATAGAAAGACTAGCAGAAATTACATAAGAAAGTACTACAGGATTATAATTATGGTAAACAAAATAAAACAAGGTAGAACTAGATTGGTAGGTTCACATCACTACGAATTTAAAGTGTATGTTATACGTCGGTTAATAAGTCCGGGGCCTTACCATAAGATGGTGCCCCTAACGAATTATCCACGAATTGTGATTTTGTGACACACAAAGCAATTTTGTCTGTTGATTTATCACCGTTATTTGATGGGAAAAATACTGTACAAACTGAGCAACTGTGACACCAATAGTACATCTAAAAACGATTAAAAAACGCTGACAATTATTATGCAACCACGAGAAGTGGAGTTATAAGGGATAGCAGACATTCTACACTTATAAAACGGTAGTGTTTTCAATATTATACAAAAACATTTCAGATTTTGGTATGAGATAGCTGTTTTTCAAATGGGTATATCGTTTCCTCAAACCAGAGCAGAACAATTAAAATTTTTGAGATGGTACATATTGGATATACCACGTTTCACATCACTTCGAAATCAAATCGGCAGTCACCTGCGTGGACAGCACCTGGAGAAGGTGTCGGCCGGTATGCGCTCGACCGTTTTGCGCCCTTACCTGAAATCGGCCGGTTTGCGCTCTAACACTTTCTTAATGGAGATGTATAGCTAATTATTTTCTTATATCGACCGTTTTGCGCTCTCTTGTAATCGACGTTTAATTTTATTCTACCATAATGATCAGGTAACGGTTAGGCTAGTAAAATTAGTTTTAAAAAATCATAAAACTATAAAAAAATAAAAATAAACCATCTTCCCTTCACACTTTCATTCAGGCTTAGGACTGTCATAGTTTATACATAATATAAACATTGGCGTGTTTAGAAGATGTTTTATTTTATTTTTTAATTTTTTTTGGTTTTTTTAAATTTTTTTTAATTTTTTTTGTTTTCTTTTCGTTTTTTTTCAAACTTTTTTTACAGTAAAATACAAAAAATTCTTGGGAATAAAAAATTATCTATTTATTGCAGCTCCTGGATATATTATGTCAATGTACTTAAACACAATGTCCCTTGTATCTTTATATTTCTGTAAAGTTTTGGATATTCTTTCATCAAGATTAACATATGTTTTCTTGCGCCGCTTTCCTTTTAGATTGAAAGTAAATCGATCATAAAGGTGATCACAATATTCTGCTTCTTTAACCAGGCACTTCACTCATTGGAATACATTGGGATGTGGTCTTATTAATGTATTCAGACGATGATTCCAACCTTCTAAAACGTTATTACTGCGATGTCTTTGATCATGGCAATTCCACATTTCCTTGGTAATGTGAGTATTTTCTAACCATTGTTTGACAAAGTAGTAATAAAACTCTTAAATTTTTTCAGAAATAGGAGAGGTTTCTTGAATGCATAACCAGCCATCATCGACATCTTCTATGGGCAGATACGCTAACGCAGCACACATTCTTATGTGCAAACGTATCTCTTCGTTGTCAGTGTATTCAGAAACAAGTCCAATATTTTGAACATTTTTTCATATAAATTGATTGAAATGAAAATTACAACCAGAAATTTTGGCTTCGGGAAAATAATTTTCTAAGGCACCAGTCACTGCCTGTTCAAAATCCAGTTTTATAAGAGATGGTTTCCAATTTGGTAGTTTCTCTTTCATTGATGAAAATAACATATGGTATGTCTCTTTGGTTTTGTTAGGAAGTAACGCAAATATCAATGGAATTGTATTTGTCTCCTCTGATGAACTACCAATATCGATATGAACGGTATATATTTGACTAAATTGCTTACTGCAGCTTTTGAATGTTCCATCCATAAATACAGTGTCCTTACTGTTAACCAAAATCTCCCTAGCTTTGTTGCTGACAAACACCAAGATTCTGTATCCCGAGGGAGTGGTCTTGTCGATAAATTAAAATTTCGTTTTGTCGCTCATTGTAATAATTTCTTCTGGAAATACTATTTCGGATGCTGCCGCTCGATCTGTGAGCAGCCCACGCGTACGTTTTATACAATCGTTTAAACCACTTAACACTGAAGAGAATTTTGGGATGTCTGTCAGGAAATCCAATCCTTGATTATATAATCTTTGAAATTCATCTTGATATATTTTTGACATCGGCAAATAACTATTGTCTTCCCTAGCTCTTTTTCGAGCATTGAAGACACACTGCTTCACTTCTGTCGCTGCAACACTCGGCTTACACAGATGTTCGGCTTCCTTAATTATTGTGTTATTATCCATAATTATGTGGCCTCGACTCTAAGAAAAATCCTGAAAATATAATGGCCAAACAAAATAACTAATACAGAACTATGGGAAAGGACAAAGCAAACTAACGTATGGGCCATTCCACGAACATACGCCTGTTTTGGATTACTTCGACAACGAATATTTTACTGCGCAACATAAGAAGTACGAAAGTAAATGGCGCTAATAATTATTCCAATAAACAACAATGTAATTTGCAATTTACTTTCGTTCTTCTTATTTTGCACAGTAAAATATTCGTTGTCGAAATAATCCAAAACAGGCGTATGTTCGTGGAATAGGGTATATCTACTACAGTCAAGGAAAAAAAAATGGAAATGGATCGGCCACACTTTAAGGAAAGACCAAAGCAGCATAGCAAGACAAGCACTCGAATACCAACCAGAGGGGAAAAGAAAGAGGGGCAGACCAGACAACAGCTGGAAAAGAACAACAACGAGAGAACACGAAAAAATTGGACTAAGATGGGGCGAAGTCAAAAAGAGAGCCAAAGATAGAAGAAGTGGAGGGAATTAGTTCACAATTTATCCAGAGAATAAAAACAAAAGAAGATGCGCTGTCCCGGCCAGACAGCAATCTTACACTTTTGGCCAAGAAACGCATAAGCGCCCAATACTCCACAAGGAGGGATGGAACGAGAGAGATGTGGCCGCGACATTTTTCAGTTTTCTCTTTCAAACAACTCCAAAAAACCGAACCATCTTTATTTGTTTTTTTCATAAGAAAACTGTACCCTTTATACAATGCACATGGTTTTCCCTTCGAAGTTTCAATAATTTGCACATCCATTTTTAAAACACTAACTCACACTGATTCACAATAATTCTTGATCCTACTATCTCAAAGAACGCAATAGAAATGATTCACCATCAATATGGTCATTATCACGTAGAATTTTCAGGTAATTTTTCTGTTACCATACCCTTTGTTAATGACTTAAGTAGTTACCAGTTCGCATTATCAGGTAGAAAGGAAAGTTAGTTCCAGCGATCTCTCATTTTGGGAATTCTAGTTACTAATTATATCTAAACAATCAAATTCCAGGTAAAGGGATTATAAACAGAGGTATTAAAGATTAAAGAACACTCTGTTGTTCGACAGTATTAGAAAAATTTAATAATTTTGTTAGTTTTGATTTGACATTTTTTTTCAAATCTAAAGGAAAAAGATGTTTCTGTTTATTTGACATGTTAGTTTGTTCATTGCAAGTTCACCAGACTATTATTGTAGAATGAAATTAAAATTATATTACAAGAGAGCGCAAATCGGCCAATTAAGGAAACTATAGTAGTTAGATATTTCTATTATGAAAATTGCAAAGCGCAAACCGGTCGATTTCAGGTAAGGGCGCAAAACGGTCGAGCGCAAACCGGCCGTATTCCCTGGAGAAAGCCATCCCAAGCGATCAAAGACACATCAAACTGCCGTAGAAGTAATGACTTCTGTATTTTGCAGCCCACAAGAAACTATTTTCATTGACCATTTGAAACATGAAAAACCAATAAACAGCAACTACTCCATCGGTTTATTGGAGCGTTTGAAGACCGAATCGGAAAGAAAAAGACTCGTTTGCCGAAGAAAAAATTGTTGTTCCACCAAGACAACAAACATATAGTGTCATAGCTTGACGAAAACAATGGCAAAAACTGCACAAAGTGTTTATTTGAATTACTCTCACACCCAAGCCAGATTGACCTTTTTTCCGATCTAAAAGAAATGCCCCGTACCAAAGAGGTATCGCTTCGGCGAGGAAGTAATCACCGAAACTACTGAAGACTATTTGAGGGCAACAAACTGTTTTATAAGGGCTACATTGGAAAATTAGAAAAGCATTGGAATGAGTTCATCGCCGCTAAAGGAGATTATTTTATAAAATTAAGAATCATATTTGCAAAAAAATTGTTTTACAGTTAGATCCGGTACTTAACCCGCCGTTACACGCGTCTTCTATTGTGACGTGGTTGCACGCGTATGAGCGTCGCCCTCACCTACATAAATTTGACTTATTTCGAGGAAGAATGAATGTCAACATGTATAAATATAAAATGGGTTGTACTCACATATTATAGAAAGTCTCGTAAGCCATTTTTTTTATTAATTTAACCAAACAAAAGTAAAAATATTAATTTTCAATTTCAGCAAGCCACTGAAGAAATTAACGTTCTTTAAGCGAATTAATTTTACTAAAAATACAAATTAAAATTAACAACTGTTCTGAAGCTATTTCTTTGTGGAATTTATGTAATTAACTATTAATATTTTGTATTTTGATAACGACGTCCGAGGTGGAATTCGAAACGTCAATAAAATCAATTTTTCAAGTTAAATTGTGGCTTATTTCCCAATTAGAATAGGTAAATTTAAAAATGGGTTCTTAACCAGTGGCGCACCTAGAATTTTCCTCTGGGGGGGAGGGGGAGGGGGTCTGCTTGGGCACCGAAAGTTTTTTGTATTATTTGTGAAAGACAAGTTACATTTTCCTACTTTCTTTTATATATATTTCTATATGCTCTGGGTGGGATTTTAACCCCCAAACCTCCCCTCGGTGTGCCACTGTTCCTAACCTAATCCAAACAATAATATTTTAATTAAACCTACCTAAATATTAAATAAAAACCTAAAAGTTTCTTTGAGATAATAGAAACGTGATTTCACTGTGATTGCACGCGCAGTGAGGAATTCCCTCACTTAAAGAGGCATGTCTCTTCTTTCAACTATCACACAGCACACTGACCGCCTGAAATATTCTGTAACTTTTTCATACCCTCTCATGAACCATGCTAAAGGCATTCCTGGGTGCTTAAGGTTATCGTATTAGTTTACACAATTTCATTGGTTATAAACAAATATGGTGAGGGATTCCCTCATAGCGCGTGTAATGGCGGGTTAATAGTTATTTATGCTTTAAGAGCGAAAAGTTATACATTATTGCTTGAGAGTAATAGTTACCGCGCGACGTGTAGCGGAGCGCGGTAATTACTCGGAAGCAATAATGTCACTTTTTGCTTGTAATACATACAACATTTTTTCTACAATCACTTAATAAAATAAGACTATTTTTAAATCATTAACTTTATGAGTTTAAATATTCAATTTGTTTGTATTGTATAGATCTATGGTTGCTACGGACTACGAGCGTTTATGAGTATGAATGTTGAATTTGTTTGTATTGTATGGTGGTATGGTTGCTACGGACGACGCGCGTTTTTTAAACTTTAAAGCGCTTGAGCCATAAAGTGACGATACTCAGTAAACGTCAACTTTTCTTTGCCATTGACAAGCGGAAAAGTCTTCTTTATCAAGTGATTGTAGAAAAAATATATAATTCATAATACTTGATAATATATTACAAAACATATTACAATATACATGAAAAGTATCAATAAATAAAGCAACACAAAATATTGACGACTAATCTTATTGTAGGTTTGGTATGTAAATAATATTTTAATTTGAATATAATTGTTTTTGTAGTGTTGAGAGTATATAAATAAGAACTTATTTATATATCGAAAATATAATATACAAAATCCAGTTACAAAAGCAATAATTGTGTTTTATATACAAAACGTAAGAATCTTCTTTGCTGTTTTTCGCCCCTCCTTATCTTAGGTACTTTTTCCGTGCAAATGTATATTAACTCAAAAATATTCATTTTTGTGTTTGTCTCACCAACAAAATGTTTTTCCCAGAAAAATGTAATATCGCAACCTTGCCAATATTTTAGTAGATGGAGCTCATGGGTTTCAAAGCTCATGGTCCGGTAAAAACAGTATTATTCGAATTTGTGACAAAATATGCGCTAGTTTTCGGTGAAAAACCTATAAACAAAAGCATTAATTCAAAAAGAGCCCATATAATGCCAATGTCTTTCCCCCTTTCTCGTTTATTTCGTAGAAAAGTGTCTAACTTTTTGGAGGTAAACTGTACTATTTCGAATCAAAATGGCGCTTTTTAGTTGTTATTTTCTAGAAATTTTTTTCCTGTTTTAATTTTGTAACGGGGATTAAGTCAGTATTCAGGAACGTCTATAAAATCCTTTTTAAAAAGATTAACTATTAAATACGATATTGTTTATGTTATATAATAATGCAATACCATCGATGTATTACAAGTATCTGGGGCACATGCATTCAGTCTGGCCCAAAGAAATTCCGCCGATTAAGCAGAATCGTATTATGATATCATACTTGCAAAGTTGAATTGAAAGTGAAAATATAAACAAGCACGCATGTATAAAATACGTAGACAAAATAACACGAGATTATTAATTCTAATTACTCAGTCAGATTGCGAGGACAGTTTCATCTAAGTTTAGGGTTCGCTACCGTTTAGAATAGAATATAGTCATTGTGGTCATCAGCTGGGTACAATACATTGAATCTAATTAACAATAAAGTACATATGAGTAAATAGGTGTGTTCCTGATAATCAATCCCATATAAGGGTACATTTCCTCCTTTATTACCATACTCTAACACAGTTATAACACGTAAAATAAAAAATATATTAGGAAATAATCAAAGCAAATAATTTGTTTTCGCTCTCTTGTAAAATTTTAGCATTTTGAGTCGCTACGGTTTAGGACGGGATGTGCAATTTGTGATTTGGTATGATTTTCATTCCTGTGAAATATTACTATAGTTGAAGAATTATAAGTGGCCCTGCAAATGCAAAGTCAAACCGCAAAATATTGTACATCAAACAAACAATAACAATTATTTTACCATCTCTTTAATGTTAGTATCGGCCATTGTATGGCTTATAGCGAAATAAAATTCGTATCGCCGATGTGCTGTGTATGCAGTTTACATCATTGAATCAAAATTAATCCGAAAGCGAAATCGAATTGGATTTTGCGTAATTGCTTTTTGTTCCCAAATTGCAATTATAATCGATTTTTAAATTGGTAACACACTGGGGACCTCTTTAAAATAAACTTAAAGTGATATATAATCAGTTCTTATCAGTGGGAGTGTAATTTTAAATAATGTAGTCACGTTTAATAAGGAATACTTAATTTTTCTACTTAACAAGTATGTTGAGTAGAGAAAATAGTAACAAATATTTGCTAAAAACGTATGTTGAGTAGAGAAAATAGGTATTAGATATTTCCCAAAAACCTAACCACGTTTTAAAAATTTTCACAACAGTGCTGTCAATGAGGGTATTTGGCTCCGAATTCAATCCTACTACATCGATTTACTTGATATTTTCACAGTGAGTAGGGAATAGCTCAAGAAACAAAGTCTACCCTATATACTATGACGCTTTTATCTTGGGGACGGTTCCCACCCCTTTAAGGGGGTGGAAAATTTTCTGGTTAAAATAACTACGGAAATGGCTAGTCAACCTAATTCTAAGCAAAAATTGTTCTATATTTTTTTTTTGAGAACTCAATATGTTTTAAGTAAATCGTGGTTGAAAATTGGCCATTTTCATTGAACAATGACACCTTTTCGGACGGTTTTTTTGCGAATATGTACCTTAAAAACTATGCATCTAAGTAACAAAACTATATAAAACATTTTTGCAGCTTATAAAAAATCAAAGAAACTGGTGCCTTCATAAATCTTCTAGTTATAATACAAAAAGAGATATGGTAGGTGAATTTAGTTTGTTTTTCGGTGCATGCTCAAGTCGGTGTATTCAACTTGAAATAACAGAGAAACGGTCGATTTTAGATGTATAATGTTACGTATATCTTTTGTAGTACTTGAAATGACTACTTTTAAAATGAGTAATATTAAATGTCGGTTACATTAAAACTAACCGAGATGTGGTGCAGGAAAAATTGATGATTATAGTATAGTAAGTATGGAGAACGGTAAGGGTTTTATACCGATCGAAGACAATTGTTTGGAGGAGGAGCGGAGCGACGACTCCAGTTATTGTCTGAGATCGGTTACCCTTAACGTTCGACATGCTTATAACGTTTTTTGTACGATTGATACCATTATAAATTATAAAATTAACATTTTCGTCATATTGACTAGTTTCATTCATTTTATCAAGATAGATACTTTGGTTGTTAGGTAGTAACTAGGGTGCATAACAACAATGTAGAATTGAGTTTTTATTTAGTTGTCAATAATTTTAAGTACAATTTTGATTATTATAAATTAAAACAAGAGCGAAAGTGAATTTGAAGAAATTGAACGGGCTTGGGAAGAAGGGTGTTCCGCAATTATTCCCGAAAAATCCAAAATTCGTTATCAAAATACCTACCAAAGTTTTAAAAAATGGTGCGAAGGCAAGAATTTAAGAATCGAAGAAAAGACTCTATTGGCATATTTCGTTCAAAGACATATGCAGTTGAAAGCTCCTGGAAGCCTCTGGGCAGAATATTCAATGATTAAATCCACCGTTTTTTTTATGATGGCATTGATATTTCCAAGTTTTCAACTTTGATCGCGTATTTGAAGAGAAAAAATGTTGGCTATAGGCCTAAGAAAGCGAGCATTTTTACACGGGAGCAATTTGAAAAATTTTTGATGGAAGCACCGGGTGAAGAATTTCTAGTTCACAAGGTAATATAAGCTAGTTTAGGTAAAAGAAATACTCTAATGAAGATTTTTTTATAATTTGTAGGTCGCAATGATATTGGGAATATCTGGTGCCTGTAGAAGAGAAGAATTATATAATATTACTACGAATGACATCCAACAAACCGATGGTTTAATGATTGTAAAAGTACCCAATACAAAAACGAACATCCAGCGTACTTTTACAGTCGTTAATAAACCAGACGATAAAATTCCATATTTAGAAATTCTGCAAAAATAAATTAAAATTAAGAGATTTTTTAACTCGACGGTAAGTGAATTATTTACCGTCGAGATGGAGTACTTACCGTCGAGTTGGATTACTTACCGTCGAGTTGCTAGTAAATGTCACCTACTGACGTAAAATCTGTCACGGTAAACAGTCAAAAATGATCAATCGTGCAAACACGTATTTTAAGCAAAAATGAGAAGTATATTGGAGAAGTATATCCACCAGAATTTAAATGCATAGTGTTCCTTCCACAATACCTTTTATTATAGTGCTTTTTCTATGTTCAAAAAGTTGGACGGGTTTTAAAATGAATGGTTTTTGAAAAAAATAAGATAAAAAAGGAAGATTTTTAAGAAAATTTAAAAATGCGCTCTATAATTTGATCTTATTTTTTTCAAAAACCATTCATTTTAAACCCGTCCAACTTTTGAACATAGCAATAACACTATAATAGACGGTATTATATAAGAAAAAGGATGCATTTAAATTCTGGTGAATGAGGGGTTAAATATACTTCTCATTTTTCTTAAAATACTCGTACATTAGTCATCAATTTTTTTTGCAGCATATCTCGCTTAGTTTTAATGTAATCGACATTTAATATTTTCGACATTTTTAAAGGTCTTTTCAAGCACTACTAAAGGTATTGGTAACATTATACACCTAAAATCGACCGTTTTTCTGTTATTTCAAGTTGAATATACTGATTTGAGCATTCACAAAAAAACAAACTCTTTTCACCTACCATATCTCTTTTTGTATTAAAACTAGAAGATTTATTAAGGAACGAATTTTTTTATTTTTCTACAAAAATGTTTTATATAGTTTTTTATTATTAAATGTATTAGGTCTGGATCCCGCGTATGAAAAAAAAGTTGATTAATAGCAAGCTGAAAATTTGTTAATAGCTTAAGGGTGTCTAGACGGACAAACTTTGATATATGGGAACACTGGAACAGGGGCAGTTTTAATTGTGGAACAGGTTAAAAATTTGGAACGGTCACACCACGAAAACGGCACATTGATTTTGTCCGACAGAACAGACTTAAGCTTTTTGAACAGAGATTAAACTCTCTTGCAAAAATCAGACTGCTGTTTATCACCAAATGGGCGTTTTAATGAGTGGAACATGTAGAATATGTCAAATGACAGGAATTATGACAGGTGATAAATAGCAGTCTGATTTTTGCATGATAGTTTAATCTCTGTTCGGAGAGTTTAAGTCTATTCTGTCGGTAAAAATAAATGTGCCGTTTTCGTGGTCTGACCGTTCCAAATTTTTAACCTGTTCCACAATTAAAACTGCCCCTGTTCCAGTGTTCCCATATATCAAAGTTTTTTTTCATACGCGGGATCCAGACCTATATAGTTTTTAAGGTATTCGCAAAAAAACGTTCGAAAATGTGCTGTTTCAATGAAAATGGCCAATTTTCAACCACCAATAACTCAAAAAGTGTTGAGTTTTCACAAAAAAATAATAGAACAGTTTTTACTTAGACTTAAGTTCTCTAGCCACTTCCGTGGTTATTTTAACCAAAAAATTTTCCATCCTCGAGAAGGGGTGGGAACCGCCCCCCAAGATCAAAACGCCATACTTTGAATTAGGAAATAAGTAGAGGCTATTTCCAAAATTTCATTAAAATTTATACAGTAGGATCTTAAAATCTACGCAGAAATAAAAAAAAATTAAAATTTTTCTCAAATTACGGATATCCTTGGATATCCTACGCATATCTTGTTTAAAAATAGTTCTAGAATTTTGTGCAATACACCATTTTAAAGAAAACAAAATAAGCTTTTTTCCACAATGTATATACCTAAATGTACAAGGAAAAAAGACATAATGAGAAATTTAATAAATAAGCATTAACAATATCAAAAATCATTAAAAGTATAAAACCTTGAAAAAGCATAACTTGCTTAAAAAGAGCCGTATAACCTTATACAAGAGACCATTATACCTGGAAATGCGTAGAAAAAAGTTACAGAACAATGTTTGCGAAATAATGGGGGAAAATGGCACAAAAATGCTGTAAGCGGCGAACTTTAAAAAATCATATTTTGGAAACAATAAAAAATCATAGAGACTTCATTTTAAACGACCAGACGTCATTTTAAAAACGAAGGATGAAGTTATTTTTTGGTGAAGCAATACCTATACATGTGTCCATGCGGATAAAGGTTATAGGGAAAAAAACAAAATTTCTTTTGTGTTTTTCTTACTTTTCTTTTGAATATATTTTTGTAAAAAAAATATTTTTGACCTTAAAATGTGATATTTTGATAGTAAATTTAACCTGGAACAATTTTGCTGTACACCTGTTTGTACCAAAAGTGCATAGAACTCACCCTAATTTACCCTGTGCCTAGAGACTAATTCACCCCTTTCTCAAAAACGCACTCCTTTAAATGGTAACACTCCGCGTTTTTTCACATTTAGAGATCCATTGACCACATGAGACAATAAAATCCCGTTAACGTTGTAGTTCCTTTTAGCTCTCTTATTTTGAACATAATCAATAGCCTGTAGGAATAGCTCAAGAAACAAAGTTTACCCTATATACTGTGGTGGTTTTATCTTGGGGGTGGGTACCACCCCTTCTCAGGGGTATAAAATATGCATCTAAGTAGAAGCAGCATTTTTTGTGCGTATTTTTAAGGAGTAAAAGTTTTATTACGCATTTAACAGATTTTACTGTAGCAGCTCTGGCGGAATGGAAACGTCCTACTATTGGTTATGACTAACCTAATATTATGTTTCTATTCTTTTACTATTATATTATATCAATTATGATTTCACTACCTGTATATCATAATGAACTTCATTATGATAGAGATTTTCATTACGATACAGATTTTTAACCCGTGACCCGTCAAAATAGCCCGGTCAAAACAGCCCCGTCAAAAAAGCCCCGTCAAAATAGCCCCAACACAAAATAGCCTCGACAAAATAGCCCGCAAACAAAATAGCCCCGACAAAATAGATCGCACACAAAATAGCCCCGGTCAAAACAGCCCCGGCTAAAATAGCCCCGGCTAAAATAGCCCCGGCTAAAACAGCCTCTTATAAACAATTACATAATTATTTATACAAGGTGTCCAAAAACTTTTTTTTAATTTAAATTGTTTGACAAAAAGGAAGAATGTATTTAATTTATTTAATTTAAAATGCATTTTACTTTTACCCGAAAACAGAAAAAAATGTTTATATCATAAATTAACATTGATTTTCGCCTAACTTAAATGTTCAAACTTCCAAGAGGCAGGAAAGACAGGACTCAAGTTCTCCGAAAAGACAATTTTTATTTAATGTGGTTAAGATAAACATCTGAATATAGGATAATTACCATTTCCGAAAAAAATTTTTTTAAGGAATTATTTTATGATGAATTCTGAAGGGTGCTTTTTTTTTCGGGGCTATTTTGTCGGGGCTATTTTGTCGGGGCTATTTTGTCGGGGCTATTTTGTCGGGGCTATTTTGTCGCCGGGCTATTATTCCGCGGCTATTTTGTCTTCAGGCTATTTTGTCGGAGCTACTTTGTGTGCGGGATATTATGTCGGGGCTATTTTGTCGGAGCTTTTTTGACGGGGCTATTTTGACGGGGTACCTTTTTAACCAATAGAATCGCGATATGGCATTGGCGATGAAGGTGGCACACGCGCAGTGACCAATAGCGAGTCAAATACATACGCTCTGAAAGTTCTCAATAGTAAACCAACTGACAAACTACTTAATTTGTTTGCGTTACAAAATTAATAAATTTGAATATATTTTTTGTTGTGAATGATCATAGAAAAATCGTGTATACAACTTGCATTTAATTATCATTATGAAGCTCTTACTCCATACGAAAATCGCCGCTAGGCGGCTCGTTTCGTATCCCTCATACTCGCTTCATAATGACCATCATTAAATGCTCATTTCATAATATACTATTAAAATTATACTGTTTTTTAACAACAGTCAAATATTTTCTCCATCGTAAAATACTGAATAGCTTTACTTGATAATTCAAAGTAAAGTTTTTAATGCTTTATGTAGTTAGTATATGTATAAATGAATACTGTATATAATACTCAATAAAAAGCTAAATGCCGTTATAAGTCTGTTTTAAAACTAAAATATCCCAAGAGCTTTACGACAAATTATAAAGTTTCGCTTGTGTTAAACGTTTTATGCTGTTCAGATACAAAATGAATGTAGGTAGATAGCAAGTAGGGTAATTTAATAAACATCTCGAATATGCGAATATTTGGATTTTTCAGTTTTCTCCAACTGTGTATCCATTGTGGTGCTATGTTATTTAGAGTTCAATATACAGTACATTGATACATAAGATAAGGTAAGTTAAGTACATGCAAAAGAGTGTATATTTCAAAAATCTGACGATTTGAGCGGGGCGTAAGGAAATTGGTGAGTCAAAAAGTTTCACAAAAAAAATCGAATATTTCGCGAAATGAACATCATATCGAAAAACTAAAAAATACGTCTTCAATATTGAGGGGTATTGATCGAGTGGGTCTAAACATGACCCCCGACGGAGATTAATGGGGAGTAAAATTAAAATTAAATACAAACCTCGCGATATTTTGCAAAATGAACATCAGATCGAAAAACTACAAAATACACTTTCAAAACGTTTTTCAAAAATCTATCGAATGGTACCAAACGCGACACCCCAAGGAGGTGGGGTGGGGGTTACTTTAAAATCTTAAATAGGACCCCCAAATTTTTATTGCAGATTTGGATTCTTTACATAAAAATAAGCAAATTTTATTCGAGACATTTTTTCGAATTATGGATAAATGGCGCTATAATCGGAAAAACGATTGTTGGAAATGGAAAATTAAATTAAATAATGAAAAGTTGCCACTAAAATGGAAAATTTTACTTAACTGTTTTAGGTTTTAGGACCTAATAATCACAACCCAATAGGCCCCCATAACGCTCGAGTGACTACAAATGAAGCATACTTTGCTCCCCTACCATAATGTATACAGCCAATCACTGGAATTTTCCTTTAATTTGTAATACATAAATAAAAAACCTGGAACAAATCTGAATTTTTTCTATCTTGTGTATTATTTTCTTTATTTAAGACGTAATCAAGAACTGTATTTTTCTTTCATAGTGCTTTATGAACCGTTATTAAAAATGAGACCTAAATGCACATCGTTTCTTGTATTTTCGCAAAATAAAAGACCTCGAAAATTGAATTTTCACATGAAATACTTAGAAACGGAATCGCAAGAGAAAAGACGGTACCGTAGATATTAATCACTTCCAAATGGATGCCTACCTATATTCTTTTAAGTCGCAGTTCCCATTAATTTAATTTCTTTAATTTCTTTTGTCTTTAATTTATTTCCTTTCTATAAAGCGCAGCAAATGTACATTTTATACACCGGCGCTTCCCTTCAGTCACGAAACGTTTAGAATTAGGCCAATTTTTTAATGAGTAATAAAAATGAAATACGTAGTTTTATATCTAAATTAAAATTTTTAATTGTTCAAGCTAACCATGTAATAAAGATGTTTTTCTCGTTTTTAATTAAAAATGAACTATAGTGGTTATTTAGGTTAAAATAGTACAATATAACTAAAAAGCTCTTTTTCCTAATCGAAATACATTATTACACGCGCTTGACCAATTAAAGGGTACCTATTCCTCCGTTTTTTTTTGTTTTATGGCGTAGACTTGGGTGTCAATTAGCCAGTCACAACTTTTTTGTTTTCTATTCATACATAAAGAAGGCAATGAGGTCCTTAGAGTTCCATAGCAAACTCTTCCACAGCTCTCTACTCAGTTCAAAAGCTGCAGATGGCCGCTATGGACTATCCAAGTTGCTCACCATATTTTTCCATTATACATCTTCTTCTTTTTCTTCTTTTTCCATATGTACATAATATACCAAATTATCAGGATTAATAAATTGAGAGGTTAATTTTAGTTTCACAGATAAATTTCATTAAACAATCATATATATTTTTGCTGTTCAGAGACAATAGATATAGTCCTGTCGCCAGGAGGGTACAACGGCCTCCTGTATTCAGATGGACTTACCCAAGTTTTTATTATGTATTTTGGCGCGTAGAACACGAATTTTTTGGGTAACAGTTGATCCGGATGTCGATAAGATTGTTATAAACAAAGAAGTTGAGGAATTACATAATAGCGATTTCTCGTAAAACAAAACATGTTTTTGTATTTTTTGGGCCATTCTAACCAAAAAATGTTCCTACAAGTTTTTTCGTAGGATGCATAGTTTTCGAGATAAACGCGGTTGAACTTTCAAAAAATCGAAAAATTGCAATTTTTGAACCCGAAAAACTTTTGATTAAAAAATAAAATAGCAATTCTGCTTACCGCATTTGAAAGTTCAAGTCAAATTCTATCGGTTTCGAATATATACATCGCCAAAAATTTATGTGTTTATTGCTAAAAAAAGCTATAAACACATAGTGTTTCCCGTGCCATACATGCGTTTACATGCATGCTACGTAGAAATAGCCTCGCTTGCACTTGTACCTACTCTACCTACTCGTTCGATTTTAAATGAGAAATCATTGAAAACATCACTCCAGCACTAGGTGTTTATACTTGTGTTTAACAATAAAATAATAAATTTTTAGCTATAAAACTAAATAACTAAAACCGATATACTTTGACTTGAACTTTCAAATGCGGTAAGCAGAATTGCTATTTTATTTTTTAATCAAAAGTTATTCGGGTACAAAAATTGCAATTTTTCGATTTTTTGAAAGTTCCACCGCGTTTATCTCGAAAACTATGCATCCTACGAAAAAATTTGTAGAAACACTTTTTGGTTAGAATGGCCCAAAAAATACAAAAACATGTTTTGTTTTGCGAGAAATCGCTGTTATGTAATTCCTCAACTTCTTTGTTTATAACAATCTTATCGACATCCGGATCAACTGTTACCCAAAAAATTCGTGTTCTACGGGTCAAAATACATAAAAAAACTTGGGTAAGTCCATCTGAATACAGGAGGCCGTTGTACCCCCCCCCTGGCGACAGGACTAATAGGATATATTGAAAGGTGGAAAAACATTACATTTTATTAAATCTTCGATTAAATTATAGCTGTGTGGAATGTATTTTGTGCACTCAAAGAAAGTGTGATTCAAATCACCCACCTTCTGACATTCAGTACAAGGATTTGAATCAAAAACTTTAATTCTTGCTAGATGTAGAGGGAAACATGCATGTCCAAACTTCATTCTGATTAATGTTGTTATAAATCTTCGAGGTACTACATAATTTTTAAACCAATATATATTTGGAACAGAAGGTTGAATCAGTGAATACTGAGATTTGGATTGTTTACAAAGATCTCGCCATGATTGACTCCACTGATTTTTGATATTCCTCCGTTAAAATAAGCAAAATCCAAAAACATAAATTTTTCTTTTTTTTTTCTTTGGTGGGCTGAAATAAATTTAAAAATTCAAAAAAATTCACATACATTGTTGAGGCCTTTACAGAATTTGTCTATCTTTTCATAGACCCGCAGGTTGAGTGTACATAACCTCAAAATGCATTTTTTTTTAGTCTATTTTATAGTTTTTTTTATGCAAGTCTATTTTTATTTATTTTATGTATTTAATCACAAACTATATTTCTAATTTTTTTCTCAGATTTTTTTCTTAATGTGCGCCACCTTCAAAACCAACAATTGCTTGTTTAGGGGGTTTTGTGGATTTTTCTCAATTTTGTTAAGTTTGTTCAGTTATATTCTTAGATGTTACCAAAGCATTTGACAGGGTTTGGCATAAAGGACTATTTCATAAATCAGATACTATAAATATTTCAGAATGAAGCAAGATATTGCTTTCTCTGACCTTAGAGAAATAACAGCCGGAGTCTGAGTAGCGTGTTGGGGCCGGTCTTAGTAGATATTATCTACTTTAGGTATACATGTGATCTACCAGAATTCGATAACTACTCAAAAATGAATAACCATTTTCAATTTCGTTGCAACACGAAACTACAGCCGCATAATATTCTAGTTCAATCAGAGAGTGCAGCAAGCACCTCTACCGGTTTCGAAACTTATTATTCTCTCATCAGGAGGCACATATGCTGCTCTCTCTGACCCAACCAAGACAAACCCCGGCGTGCATATACAGACTAATAAGTTTTGAAACCGGTAGAGGTGCTTGCTGCACTCTCTGATTGACCTAGAATATAATGCGGCTGTAGTTTCGTGTTGCAACGAAGTTGAAAATGATTATTCATTTTTGATTTATATGTTTACTCTGATTGGAGTACGAAGGGAACCATTCTCGTTGTAACTTTACCGCGCTGAGCAGATGGGACGTGAATTATAAATTGTAAAATTCCCTCATCTTCTTTAATCTCAGCATACGTTATGGCTTGCAAATTTTAGAAGCCTCGGAGGTGTAACCAGAGAAGGTTCCCATTGTTTTCAATCTGGTGGGATGTAGAGTAATATTTTTATTATTTTATGTGCTATTAGATTGAAAACTTATGTTTTTCGATAACTACTGTTTGGCTAACTTTGTCGACGACACTGCCATATTAGCAGTGGGTAAAGATAACGTCGCTAAAGCGGAATTGGGCAGGACACGTCGCCAGATTTTCAGGCAACTGATGGACAAAAGGGGTTGTCGAGTGGAGGCTACGAGAAGAAGCACTACGGAGCAGAGGACGTCCACAAAATATTGTCAAAAAGATTTTAGAACAGGAAAGACACACATGATAAGTAGAGATAATGACGATGATTACTGTGCCATCTGGTAGGTGTTTGACTTTGGTGCAGACTTTTCCTTTATGTTCTCTAAAAATCTGTCTCCTCCAGTCTTTAAGGCTTCTGTAACGATAGTATCTTTTTATGGAGTTTTATTTTTTCTCATTTTATTTCGTCAGTAGGTACACTTAATCGGGTGATTCGTGATAAAATGAGGCTATCAGTGCAAAAGTGGTGTAACCCACAACCCGCCATTTTACCAAAACGCTTTTATTACATTAAAGTTACCCCTTATTTAAATACTTTCAGATGCAGAGTGGCTCAAGCAGTACACTCTGCATCTGAAAATACTTAATTTATAAGGAATAACTTTAATGTAATAAAAGCGTTTTGGTAAAATTGTGGGTTGTGGGTTACACCACTTTTGCACTGACTAAATAGACTACATCTTTTTCGTAGTCGTTCACTTGCATACGAGTATCGTGACATATGATATACTCGTAGTTATATATTATATTTATATGTGAAGTAATCTTTGACGTAAATTTATCTTGTGATTGTAACCAAAAAGTCTAGTTTCAGATCAGTCTCATTTAATTTGTTTTACAGAAAGTTGGTCAATAATGTACCGGGTGTCCACTTATATTTTCCCCCATTTTAACTACCTATAACTTCTAAACGGCTCAAGATAGAAATATGCAGTTTTCGCTGAAATGTTTTATTTTAGTAAAAGTTTTGTCTGAATGGACTGAATTTTTTATATCGCTTTCAAATACGAAAAGAAAAATGGCGGATTTTTGAAAAAAACGTTGTTGACTTTTTTTGAATGGAACATCCAGTAAATTTTTTTGTAAATTGAAAGAAAGGTCATTCACCTATCCAGTTATATAAAGTTTTTCAAAATCGTTTGTCAAATCACTGAGTAATCAATTTTAAAAATGAGAGGTGCAACGTGGATATCACATACCTAAATAACATAATATGTGATTTTCACATTGCATCTCTCATTTTAAAAAATTAATTGCTCAGTCATTTGACCACCGATTTTAAAAAAATTTATATCATTGGTTAGGGAAATGATCTTTTTTTCAAGTTTTTAGGTAAATAACCATTTTTTATATAGCTTTGAAATAAAAAATGGCGGATTTTTGGAAAAAATAACGTTGTTGACTTTTTTAATTGAAACACCCAGTATATTTTTTTGTAGCTTGAAAAAACGGTCATTTACCTATCCATCGATATTAAATTTTTTAAAATCGGTTGTCAAATGACTGAGCAAATAATTTTTAAAATGAAAGATGCAATGTGGAAATCACATAACATAATATCATTTTGCTTAGTTATGTGATTTAGGTATGTGATATCCACGTTGCACCGCTCATTTTAAAAATTAATTACTCAGTGATTTGACAGCCGATTTTGAAAAACTTTATATCGCTGGATAAGTGAACCTTTCTTTTAATTTACAAAAAAATATACTGGGTGTTCCATTAAAACAAAGTCAACAACGTTTTTTTTTTAAAATCCGCCATTTTTATTTTCGTATTTGAAAGCGATATAAAAAATTCAGTTCATTCAGACAAAACTTTTACTAAAATAAAACATTTCAGCGAAAATCGCATAGGTATTTCTATCTTAAGCCGTTCAGAAGTTATAGGTAGTTGAAATGGGGGAAAATATAAGTGGACACCCGGTATAATAACAGTTACAAAATAAGGAACCACAACCTAGTTAATTCGTTTTAAGGTGGCAGTTAACAGTTTAATACTGGCCTATCGGTTTGAAATTTTTTCAATCTGCACCCAGACGGATTTAACCGGGTCGTTAGGATCCTTTAATTTTACAAAGCTTGAAAGAAATGAGTAAAAAGAGAATTTTTTTAATAAGGACGATATGAATCTAAATCACTAGACTAGAAATCAGTTGATTTTTCTTTGTTCGTTTGTAGTTTACTGTAGCAATTAAAATAGGACTATTTATTTTATCATGCAATAAAGTGAGGGATAGCTAGTTCTTTATTGCATTGGGAATATTTATGTCTTCAGCTTTTAATAGAAGTAATTTAAACGAAGATAAACACCATCTTAAAAAAATCGAATCGAACAAAATCATTTACCATACTGCAGCTGCATACTATACTACTAAATGTAAGCAAATGTTATATCAAATAAAACTATTATTGAAAAATTTGTGTGCTTATGTTTTATTGGCACTGGTTTAAGCAACCAACTGGCCAGTCAATGTGTTTTGAATTCTCTCTTTTACAAAATATATGCTTAGTATCTAAATTTAAAACTATTACTACTACTAAGTTTTTTTACCCTGTTTTTTTTTTATTTATTTTACTATATTTTTTGACAATTTTTTATTATATTTTTTATTATATTTTTTATTTCTTTTTATTTACTTTTTTTTGTCTCTTTTCTTTGGTTTTTTTATGTATTTTTTGTATATTTTTTTTACTACGCTAAGACCTAAACCCGATTCAACACCTTGGAGGTTTATATCTTCTTAGTAACTTTTTATTTGATTTTATTATTATTTTTTTTATTCTTTCTTTTAGAGATTTAATTTTAAACAATTAACATGGTTGTATAAAATTTTATAAACATCTAGATGGTTTGATTGTAAAAGGTATATAAGATTAAAAGGAAATTGTACATTAACTTGAACTAAATTGGTATAGAAGTTTGATAAAAGACATTCTAACAGCATATGTTGTAGATCAGCTAGCTCTCCACATAAACATTCATCATTATCCATAAGTCCTATTTCTCTTTTGTAACCTGGAGTCAGACAGTGATTACTTCTTATTCGACAAATAGTTTTGATAAAGCCTCTGTTGGAAACTTGATTAAACCATGCCTTGATGGGAAGTGTACGCTGGATTTTTTTGTAATAATTTCCTTTGTCTGAATTGTTGTATTGTTCCTGCTATTTCGTCCGTTTGATAGATCTGATAATAAAAATTATGTCTCCCATATAAAGTTGATAGGTTTGCAGAGCGGATTACTTCATTGTTGCTGTTTTAGCCAGATCATCTACTATTTCGTTGTTTTTTATACCAATGTGTGCTTTTATCCAGCACAATATTATATTATATTATTGAAAAAAAAAGCAGAAAAATGCATTTGATACTTAAAATCATAACGAACTTTATTAAACCAGAAAATATACAAATCAAGAAAAAAAATTGAAGAGACCCAACTGAGAATATTAGGTCACTCGGTTTAGATGAATAAAGATCTACAAAGATAAATAAGTCTAAAACGCGAGAAGAAACTGCAAAAGAACAAGGGGTAGGCCAATGAAGAGACAGTACGATCAACTTATCTCCACCTAAAAAAGAGAGGAATTGCCAAAGCAAGCAAGCCAAGAAGATAGCAAAAAACAAGGAAATACGGAGGGAGTGTGTCTACGGAAACTGAAAAAGAAAAATAATTCTTTTTACCATTTTACCTAGAGCATAGGGTAAAAGGAATAACAATTTTCATGCAATATTTCGAGTAATAAGATCGTACACCAAAGATCTGCTACAATGATTGCTGAAACTAGACACTGATATGGGAGGGGCCGATAAACAGATTTGAACAGTTTTAAGTAAAGTGCTACAGGCTACCACAAAGTTAAAAAAATGTCAAGGAAAATAACATACTGCGTACCTATACTTTGTTTCACGTTAAGAATAGAACGTTACGCTTACGGATATCAGTGTTGCCAAACCTTGCGCGCACGATTGGATAATCGACTGCCGATATACGATTTATTCTAGTCAGTACGGCATGGCATCGGCGCGCTTCTGTCTTTCATAAGAAATACATGGGGCTATCTCTGCAATGTCCTATTCTTAACGTGAAACGCTCTATAGTAAAAATATGAAATAAATAACAAAACTTACAGTTTTGTTACTTTATTCGCTATCGACACTCCCTTCATCCTTCCTAGTTAGAGGTCGCTAAAGCATTGGTATAATATTTCCACATATTTACCAAACAATCGGTGCGTTTTCATTCAGTCCAGTCTTCTTACGAGCTTCTCTGATGACCTGTAGAAGTAGATACACATGTCAGAGGATGGTTGAATCGAATAAATGAGTGATAAATTGAATCGAAACGCAACCGTCTATACTCCGTCTAATATACTTACCGTTGCACGTCATTCGCGTCATAGCCCGTGACGTCACATGATACCAACACGATATATTTAGGCGGAAGGTGTGTTCTTTTTTAGAATCAATTTGCCGAGTACACTAGAACTACAGCCACTAGACATATTTTATTATATACGCGTAGAAATAATATTTGAAGATTTCTATTAATTTCTACATAAATTAATTTCTATTAATTTATGTAGAATTATAAATATTTTACTTTAATTTTTAGGACTTCTGTATATAATTTTTCCTTATTATTATTACGAAAACGATATCAGAGTCTCACACATAATATGGACCTACGTTGGCCCAGATGGGTGGAACGGATTGGGATTACTACGGTAGCGGATTACTTTTAACATTATAAGTAAGAATAACATTCGCCACTGTGAACCAAATTTTATTACTAATAGGGATCGAAATTTATTGCAGTAGAAATTTAATAGTTTCGGATTTAAGCATGAAGAGGGGAAGGCTGTTTTGGTTAGTGTGGGAATCGAGACAGGCAATCGATTTTGAGATTCTGGGGAAAGACATTGTATTTGGCAATAATCGAAGGGACGAAGTTTAAGAGGTACTAATATATTGAAAAGCCGGTCATATATTAAGTAGATAAACGCGATTATTTCAAATACAGTTTCTTTTGTGAGAACTCGTAAAATTTTAGTCTCAATTACACAAACACTTTAACATTTCGTCAATTTAATAGTATCTATAATTTAGTCATTTATTTTATTAAATAAAACTGTTAAATATCACACGGACTTTTATTACGATTGTCTTTAACGAATCCTACATTTATTTGACAGTTGCGGTTATATGACACTTCATATTTGTTTTTATTCTTTACTATAAGTATTTGTTTTATTATATTTACTGTTTTTATTACTTACTTTAACATACGATTATTTTTTAATTCTTGTTTTCTCTCTATTTATTTACATTCAATATTAATTTGTTTTGTTTTATAATCCACGTTTGCAATAATTATGTGATCTATTTGATTTAAAATGGATTCAGCATTTTTTATACTTTGGCAACTATTTTAACTTAGATGTCTGACGGAGAAAATGACGTGCAACGGTAAGTATATTAGACCGTACGTTTATTTTGTTTCATGCTCTTACTCTGTGCCGAGTACAAAATGATGACAGTTTAGATGAGAAAACTGTTGTGGCATTAGTGGAATAGATTTCCAGCATCGCCCGATAGCTTGATTAAGCCAGGGTTTATAGTTTACTTTAATCACTATCGACACTCATTTCATCTATCCTCGTTAGAGGTGGCTAAAAGCATGCGTTGGTATAATATTTCAATATATTTACCAACCAATCAGTGCGTTTTGATTCAATCCAGTCTTCTTATGAGCCTATCTGATAACGGGTAGACTTATAAATACATGTCAGGGGATGATAATAGACTCCAATTTATTCGAAACACAGCCGCCCATGCAACCAAGTGACATCATATAACGTCGAGATAACGTCAGTTTTTGGTTGAACATAACACGTGTTTGAACATTACGTCATATAGACGTCTTTTGTAGGTGATTTTAAATACGTAAGATTAATGACGTTAAAATACGTTTAAAAAACGTTTTCATTTCAGACAGCCTAAGTCTGACGTCACAAAATTGGGAGGAGCTTAAAGCTTGTTTTTATTCACTCAAAACAATTTCGTTTATATTATAACCTTAAATGTTCATCAGAAATTTCTCATTTATTATTTTCGTGGTTTGTGTCTTGTGTGATAAAATAAGACTTTTCATTTAGATATTTAGTTGAAGAATCGTGTTGATTAAGAGATTTTTTTTTCGTTTTTGCTCAGTGAGTAAGACTAATGCAGTAATTATTCTTGACAACTATTTGAGGTTATGTTTATTTGTTTTTTATGTTTATTTTCTGTTAATGAACTAATTATCCTTAGTATCTTAGCCAATGGACAAGAGAGTATGTATAATGCGTTGATGATGTTTCTGTCAAGTACCACAATAGTTTTGTAGTGTCAAGTATTAAAAGTATATATGTATATGTATGTATATAGAGAAAATATGGTGAGCAACTTGGACAGTCGATAGCAAGGCGGCTTTCGAATTGAGTAGGGAGCCGCGGAAGATAAAAACAAAGAAAAAACTTGGTTTGGAACTTTGAGGACCTCACCGTCTTGTTTATTATTATTCTTATTTTATTATTCTTATCTTATTGTTATTGCTATTAAATTTTTGTAGATCGTTTTTGAACACACCTATGATGTTGAAAGGAGGCTATTAGCTTACCTTAGCTTAGTACCATATCTTTATTTCAGTTCATAAATTACCTCTCAACAACTATTGAACCAATTTTTCTTCGTTATTGATGTTTTATGGACTTACGGTCTCTAAATATTTAATCTTCTTGATATAGTAGTCATGTTGTGACTGGCTGAATGACATAAAGTCCATGCCATACCAAACAAAAAAAAAACTAATTATGTGTTATCGAGTTTAATTAAATTAATTTTTAGCCTTCTAAAATTGCTTCAGCAGCCTACAAGATTTAGCTATGAGATGGTAAAGAAAAGTGACGCTTATGTACTACTGTTGTATACAGGTATTCCCAACAATTAGTTGTTCATGATTCTTTTTGATTTAATAGACAGCGTTAAATTAAGATATTAAGTATGCTGGATAATTTCTTAATAAATTATTTATTAGTTTAAATGTTGTTTGAGTTTTTACACAGTAAGTAGATATATATAAATAGTGAAAATTCTATAATTCGAGGGCTGGTACAATCATGCAGAATCAATGTTAGATTGCTTCTAGTGCACAAGCGATCTTAAACAAGTGGTAGTATATTTTCGACACATGGGACGTAGGCCTATAGGTTTCATGTTATAGTCGGTTCGCTAAACTCAGACACAACTGGCTAGTAATTTTGGTAAGTCATTTTGCCAATTTGGTAAAATTGGCAAAAAACAAAAAAATTACAGAGTAAAATTACTAGCCAGTTGTGTCTGAGCTTAGCGAACCGACTAAGTACAGTAGATTATCCGTGTGCGGATTATCCGGGCTGCGGATTATCCGTGCTATGATTTTCTATTACTCAAACTGCATTTTTGAGGTTTTATCAAAATAGCGTCATCGTAAATCACTCGACTTAAACCCTATACGCCGAGAAGAAGACTCATAATGCAAGATTAATTTTTTCTGTTAACTTTTTATGGTAGGTACATATGTATGTATCCACAGAGAACGACACTTCTCACCAGTGGCGCACAACACCCCTACAAGCGACACTATATATACACGAAATTCTCGATTTTCTAAACCTGACTGAATTGAAAATTGGGCCAAATCCCATCTTAAAGTTTAGGAAAAGACTCGTCCATCCATATGTTACCTCTCCATTTTGGTCCAAGGGTGTGGATTTTACGGCCCTTCCCATTTAAAGCCTGTTTTTCGTTCTCGTCCCCAAAACTCCCAAAAATTTCAAAAATGTAAGCCCGACCTTTGCGGCTTCTGATAGCACAGATCATTACCTTTCCAACGCATGTTTAATTTTGAAAATCGGTTATACCATTCAAAAGTTATCGAGCTCAGAAATATGACTCAATTTTTATTTAAAAAATGGAAAATGTTTGTGGATATGTATGTATGTATAGTCTGTTCGCTAAACTCAGACGCAACTTTCTAGATATTTTAGTCGGTAATTTTGCCAATTTTAGTAAAATTGGCAAAAAATAATTACTAAATAGTTAACAATCACTAAATAGTTAGTAATTTTGCCAATTTTTGTAAAATTGGCAAAAAACAAAAAAAGTTATCGACTAAAATATCTAGCCAGTTGCGTCTGAGTTTAGCGAACCGACTATATGTATGTATGTATGTGTGTGGAAAAGTTACACCGATCTGATTTTTTTTTTCTGTGTTTCAAGAAGGTGTGAGGGCCGATTCAGAACCGGTCTAATTTTTGACTTCTGACTACCCGTAAGCCAGCTAGAGGACTAGGTAGATACAAAATAGCATATTTTTTGGGCGTATATATCTTAGGTTCAAGGAAAGACAGGAAAACCTCAAATACACCAAATCAATAGGGTTGAGTTAAGCTTTCAAGTGGTGCCTAAGCGATCAAGCTGAGACATACACACTGCTCGCCATAGCCAAAAAACTGAAAAATTAAACTTTGAAAATTTTGGTTTTTCGACAATTACTCAAAATTTCAACCTACGAATTGCACCAATAACTGAGCGTTTGTAGAAGGACTCAGGACGCGTCTAACGGTGTATACCTCATATCTGGGAAAATTCGAATTTTTAAGTTATAGGCTTCATAAGTATAATCAAATCTATTTCTTACGGGAAAAACGGTTTTTCAAGCTCAATAATTCCTGTAATACGTTCAGTTATCATACTCGATCTTGGATGCTGGTCAGATACTACTTGTCAATACGTTTCAAATTCATGTTTAGTGATCAACATCAGGTAAACCGTTCAGAAGTTATAGAGCTCCAAAAGTATAATTAGTCCAGGAACTGAAATTTTTCACTTCGCAATTTTTACAGAATGGATAGATTTGCTTGAAAATTTGACAATAAGTAGTGGATAGTCCAAGGATCAAAATCTATATGATGCCGAAAGACGCTTTTACCATGGGGTTGTTGCCACCTCATCTCGAGGGTGGAAATTTTTTATTATATTTTGACCGCAAATGCTGGTAAAAATATTAATTATAAGCAAAAAATGTTCATTATACATTTTTTTGATAAAATTAATAGTTTTCGATTTATTGGTTATCGAAGCTGTTAGTTTTATATCGAAAAAATGACCACAGAACGGCAGTTCTCGCCAGTGGCGCAGAAATACGCCCCCCTACACGCGACACTATTATATACACGAAATTTTCAATTTTCTAAATCTGACTGAATTGAAAATTGTGCCAACTCCCATCTTCAAGTTCAGAAAAAGACTCACCCATTCATATGTCAACCATCCATTTTGGTCCCAGGGTGTCGATTTTACGGCCCTTCCTATTTAGGTCTGTTTTTCGTTCTGGCTCCCAAAACTCCCAAAAACTTCAAAAATTTAAGTCCGACCTTTGCGGCTTCTAACAGTACTGATCATTACCTTTCCAACGCATGTCTAATTTTGAAAATCGGTTATACTATTCAAAAGTTATAGAGCTTAGAAATGTGACTTAATTTTTATTTAAAAAAGGGAAAATGTTTGTGGATATATATGTATGTGTGTTTGAAAGTTAAACCGATTTGATATTTTTCCTCTGTGTTTGAAGAGGGGGTCAGGGCCGATTTAGAACCGGTGTAGTTTGTGACTTTTGACCACCCATAAGCCAGCTATAGGACTTGGTAGGTACAAAACGGCATATGTTTTGGGGGTATATATATTCGGATCAAGAAGAGCCAGGAGAACCGCAAATACATAAAATTAATAGTGTTGACTTAAGCTTTCAAATGGTGTATAAGCCGTCAGAATCAGACATACACACGGCTCAGTATAGCCGAAAAACTGAAAAACTAAACTTTGAAAATTTTGGTTTTTCGACAATTACTCAACATTTCAACCTACAAATTGCGCCAATAACTTAGCGTTTATAGAAGTACACCAGACGAATTTAACGGTGTATACCTCATATCCCGGAAAATTTGAATTTTTTAGGTTATAGGTTTCATAAGTATGATAAAATCTATTTCCTGTGGGAAAAACGGTTTCTCAAGCTCAATAATTCCTGTAGTAGCTTCAATTTTCATACTTGACCTTAGATCCATCAGATACTACTGGTCAATACGTTTCAAACTCATGTTTACTGATCAAAATTGGTTAAGCCGTTTAGAAGTTTTTAAGCTACAAAAGTATAATCCAATTTACGATTATTCCCGAAATGGTTTATGTAGTTGTAGTGGTTACGACGCTAAATTTGATCTGGCAACGGGCAATCCGACTTCATTTACCGGCCATCTCAATTTTTTTTCAATCTATTTCGAATAAAAAAAAATCTAGTGTACATTCGATGGACACTAGATCATTTGGGAGATAATGCAACAAAGGTGACCATTTATAAAGCTTGACGTGTAATAGAGGAACATTGCATTCAACTTCATACATTTAATTTATAAATAACTTTGAAAAACTCCTGATACAAGAATAAAAAACCGCTAAACGCCGTAAAAATGAGTGGCGCATAAAATATTCCAGCTACAAAAGATCTGATATGAATATTACGTGGCGCGAAAATGGATTTTCATTTGATGCAAAACAAAAGTCTAGTTTTATTTTAAAAGATTTTTCCATAATATTTGCTAAATTTGAAGTAAACGCGCCACAAAAGAGTTTCAAAATTCAAACTGTATCAAAGTTACTCTTTTGTGGCGCGTTTACTTCAAATTTAGCAAATATTATGGAAAAATCTTTTAAAATAAAACTAGAATTTTTGTTGAGCATCAAATGAAAATCCATTTTCGCGCCACGTAATATTCATATCAGATCTTTTGTAGCTGGAATATTTTATGCGCCACTCATTTTTACGGCGTTTAGCGGTTTTTTATTCTTGTATGTATATACGTACATACGTATTATATATGAGAAATACATGTTTGGATTATCCGTGCATATCAATTATCCGTGCCAACGTCCGGTCCCGAGGAGCACGGATAATCGGGGTTCTACTGTATACCTATTTTTTATACTATTTTGAAACATCTGAAACAGGTCACTTTTTGAAAGTATTAAAGACGTGATTTTACCGACGTATAAAAGTCGTCATCTTTTTGACGTTTGAAAATCGTCACAATCTCGACGTGAAAAGAAACGTAGGTACGATGACGTATTAAAATCGTCACAATTATGACGTTAAATCGATGAGACAAATACAAGTGATTTTCAACGTCAGTACTACGTCATAGAAACACGTCAATTGGTCATTTTTATGACCAATGTTTATGTTATAAAAACGCCGTTTGGTTTTCTGGGCGTCCATATTTATTTTAAGTAAAAAAAATGTTGCAATCATTTTAAACATAATTTTATATACATCGTAGTTTTGTCCACATTTTAAAACAAGTTAAAATATAATCAATTATTTATAATGGGAAATAAGCCGCAATTTTACCAAAAAAAGATTTTATTAACGTTTCGAAGCCCAAATCGGGTTTCGTTGTCAAAATACAAAATACTACTAAAATAAACAAAAATGTTGTTGCTAAGTAAAAAAAATCTTCTAATAATTTATTTAATCTAACTCATTATTGGCAATTCAGACGTATATTATACATTTTAAAGTAGAATACTTTAAAATGATATCGTCAATATTTATGAGTTGCGTTTCTGGGACGACTTTACTAAAAGATAGTTCATTTGATTACATGCAATCAATCCCAACTCAAGAATATCCGTCACAAAAAATATCATAGCATGTGATCTGTCTTTAAAAAGACAACCAAATGCAACGATGACAGTAAAATTCTCGCGTTAGAGATTCCATAGTAAATCACGAGGGAAAACCAGGAAAAACCTTGTGATACTATACAATGAAAAAGGAATACAATAACACTTTACCTTTCCCCGATATTTTAGTCTCAAAGAAGGATACTGGATATGAGACTCAAGTGTATAGAAAACCAACACACACCAACAGATATCTCAATTAAAAATCAAATCACAACATCAACGTTAAAAAGGGAATCATTAAATCCTTATACCTATGATAGAACCAAAATTACTTGTTCTAACGAAAATTCATTTTTAAAAGAAAAACAATTGTTAACATCTGTTGTATTAAAAAAATGATTATCCTTTATCGTTTATAAATAAGGAATTGTCAAGATTGGATCGAATGGAACAGAACAACGTAGAACGGGATCCTACAAAATTCACAAGAAATAATACGAGGAAAATATCAATACCATATATAAAAGGACTATCCGAGAAACTTAAAAAATAGGAAATAAATTCAACATTTCAACAACATTTAAAACAACAAACACATTGAGATCTATTCTATCTAAAACTAAACCTGACAATGAACAAGAAAGAACAAAGAATTGCATTTATAAAATACCTTGTGAATGCGAACAATTTTATTTAGGTGAAACATCAAGACCATTAAACGTTAGAATAAGTGAACATCAATCTTATATTAAAAATAAAGAATTCGATACATCTCAAATATGTCAACACGCATGGGATAATGAACATAGAGTTCAATGGAGAGATTCAAGTATAGTCCTGAAAGAATCAGATAGTAAAAAAATCAAAGAAGCGGCTCTAATTATGCTAAATGAAACCAATTGTGTCGCAAATTCCTCGGTAGAATGCAGTAGGATGTGGTTACCCATACTGAAAGAGGAAGTCAATAGAAAGAAAATACCACGATGTGTAAGTCAATAACATATCGAGTTAGTACAAATTTTATATTTTAGTATTACTTATTGTATATCAATGTATTATTAATATTATTTATAATTTAAACATATTAAAGTCAGAATTTGGTATTAGTTTTTTGAAAGTAAATTAAATGTAAGACCAAATACTTACGATGCCGGGATAGTATCACGAGGTTTTTTCCTGGTTTTTCCGCGTGATTTACTATGGAATTTCTAACGCGAGAATTTTACTGTCATCGTTGCATTTGTTTGTCTTTTTAAAGACAGATCATATGCTATGATATTTTTTGTGACGGTAATTCTTCAGTTGGGATTGACTTCATGTAATCAAATGAACTATCTTTTAGTAAAGTCGTCCCAGGAACGCAACTCATAAATATTGACGATATCATTTTAAAGTCTTCTACTTTAAAATGTATAATACACGTCTGAATTGCCAATATAAATGAGTCAGATTAAATAAATTATTAGAAGAATTTTTTTACTGGGCAACAACTTGGCATTTGTTTATTTTAGTAGTATTTTGTATTTTGACAACGAAAGCCGATTTGGGCTTCGAAACGTTAATAAATTCTTTTTTTTTGGTAAAATTGTGGCTTATTTCCCATTATAAATAATTGATTATAAACATGCCACAAGGAAATAGCTTCAGAACAACATTAAGTTCAAATATTTAAACGTCAAGGATAAATTGCAGCATAAACCAGAGGTTAACTTTCCCCTTTTGCTTACTTTAATTACTTCTTTTATCTTATCTATCACAATAATTTTGTTTTAGGACCGGCGTCTTGTTATTAGAGTCAGTTCAAATGGACACTTTATACACGGGCCGAATGCACGGCTTCCCCAATTTGAGTAAAGCCGGATTAGAGCCGCCCTTAACCGAGGAGAGTATTCTTTCATTGTTGGTTGTTTTAGGCAGCAGCATCTCATTGGTGGCGCTGGTGTTCGCTTTTATTACTTACAGGTAAGCCAGTAACATATTTTTAGATATTTTATGCACTTACACCATATCAAAAGTTTTTAGTTGTTCAAATAATTAAATAAAGGATAACAATAGGTCTGGAACCCGCGTATGAAAAAAAGTTGATTAATAGCAAGGTGAAAATATTTGTTAATAGCTTAAGGGTATCTAGTCGGACAAACTTTGATATATGGGAACACTGGAACAGAGGAAGTTTTAATTGTGGAACAGGTTAAAAATTTGGAACGGTCAGACCAGGAAAACGGCACATGTATTGTTGTAGAATTTTTTTTTAAATTCAAAAAAATTAAATTTATATCAATAGATCATAAGACCATAGTTTTTCATCACCCTGTATATGACCAAAATTTGCTATTAAACAAGTGTTTCGGAAAAATAAAAACGATTAGTGATAATGATTCGACGAAATGGACGGGACATTAACAAACAATTCGGTGATTAGAAAGTGGACAGAGCGTTGACGGGAACAATGACGTTTTTAAGATCTTTCCGGGAAGGTTTTTAATTTGGTAAACAAATTGTATTAGTTTTTAGATGTAAAAGTAGAAAGTAGAAAAGAACTAATTATGATATTTCTTGAAATTTGACAAATTGGAAAAGTTATGTGGAAGAATATTTGGTTTCTCAAGAAATAAATGGTTTGAGAGAGGTTGTTGTTGATTGGATGGAAAATATCGGGAGTAAGGATAATGAATGTTGGAGTCTGGAGTTGAGAGAGAAATAAGCGGCACCGTGTAATGAACATCGAGAGAAGGCAGTCGAGTTTTTAAAAGGGAGTAATAAGTGTAGAGTGGTGTGATCACCCTTTGCGAGCAGAATCAAGTTGAAACCAAGTTGTCGACCGGTTGAAGAGTTGTTTTTCCTGGTCCGAGGGAGATTCCTTTGTTTTGTCTAGAACGAGTAGCTGATTATTATTCTTTTGTGCACAAGATATCGAGCAAGGAAAACTGAGTAATAGAATTCGAGCAAGTCCTGTGTGTTTTCCTTGGAAGCAGTTTTGACGTGAGGGACTTTTTCGCAACATCCAGAGAGTACGTGTTGGGAGAATAAAGGACGGCGCAATCCAGAAAACGAGGGAGTGAAGAAACAAAAAGGTTAGTCAAATCATTTGTCAGAATGGAGAAAATTTGTTTATATCAAAACCATATTTGTTTATTTGTTTATTGAACATTTTTTTAACGCAGTTAGTCATTTCAAATTTGAGAAATCAATTCAAAAGAAGAAAAGTAAAATTCATTAAATTTAGTATGAGTAAATAATAAATTAATTAAATAATTTTTTTTGTCAAAACAAGGAGATATCAGAGTTAGAGTTTAGTTTATTAAGTTAGAAATTGTTGCAACAAAGTTAAATTTTAGTATTTTTTGAATCATATGTACACGGCTTATCTGATAAAACCAATAGATTGCATTTACATGATTTTGAGTGTTTTCAATTTCCCTGTTTCCACCCTGGAAGGAGTAAGCAACTAGAAATATTAGAAGCCACAGATCCCAGGTATCGTATCAAATACAAACTTAGCCCTGAGAATAAAATTGATTGGAAAATTTAATTTGAATTTAGTTTTGTTTTTACATAGGCAGTAAACAAAATAATTGAATAATCAATTAAATTAAGAAATTGCTAATCAATCTAAATAAATAGATAAAGTAGAGCATAACAGTATTTTGTCCGACAGAACAGACTTAAACTCTCCGAACAGAGATTAAACTCTCATGCAAAAATCAGACTGGTATTTATCACCAAATGGGCGTTTTCATGAGTGGAACATGTAGAATATGTCAAATGACAGGAATTATGACAGGTGATAAATAGCAGTCTGATTTTTGCATGAGAGTTTAATCTCTGTTCGGAGAGTTTAAGACTATTCTGTCGGACAAAATAAATGTGCCGTTTTCGTGGTCTGACCGTTTCAAATTTTTAACCTGTTCCACACCTAAAACTGCCCCTGTTCCAGTGTTTCCATCTATCAAAGTTTATCCGACTAGACACCCTTAAGCTATTAACAAATTTTCAGCTTGCTATTAATCAACTTTTTTTCAGACGCGGGATCCAGACCTATAAATAAAAAACCCAAAATAGAAGTCATCTTAATTTTTGAAAAATGTCTAGTAGGAAAAATGAAAGATTTTTTTCTATGCTTCTTTTTTCTATGTTTCTATGTTTTCTTTTTTATGTTCCAGCAAATAATGAACTAGTACCAGTACTATAAGAACAACTTATATCATACATACATATAAGTATTACATATTATGTAATTGCGTTGGCCAATTTTTTTTGTGACACAGTGATAGAAAAATGCAGCGTGTTTTATATGTTCGTTCATGGGTAATCTTTCATTTTTCCTACTGTATATTACCTTTCTGTATGGGTAATACCTAATGTATTGTTATGATCTGCTTTCTCTTACTTTTATATTAATTAGTATTTATTTAATTAATTATTCAATTGTCGCAAATCATACATAAAAATTAAGAAAAATCTCAGGGTGCCTTTTTATCATACAAAAAAATAATTAAATTATCTTAGGTTATACTTATCCTTTCTCGTGGTTTCAGTATCTCTTAGTTGATCCTTATCGGGATAAAATAGGAAAAGGAAATAAATGGAAATACCATACATAAGCATATACAAATATCTATTATTATCAAAAGCAATACTCTGAAAATTTATCAATTAAAACCTGTGGGCATAACTGTCCCAATGAATCTTTTACCTCATAAATTAATTTTAATTCAACAAATATTTATCGGTTTGTTCTTCATAACATTGATAAAACAAACTAAACAAACAAATTTAGGTATTCGCAAAACTACTTATATTTCCTATTAAATTTTTGAAATATTGGAATCTTAGCTCATATGCTTTTACTAAAAAAAATTAACTTCTGAACATAAAGTAAAATCACATAAATTATTGACTGACTTTTTGATTCACACACAATGATGTCTCCTCTTGACCCAAACAGCCCTTCCTTTTTGATTATGTTAGGCTACCCATCAAAGCCCTCTCCGTTCTCAGCATCAATCCAGCAGCATGTCAGCAACTAATTCTCCAATACACGAGCCAGGCCTCTTTTAACCAGTACTCGTTAAAAAAAACTCCAAAATTCTGTCCTCTCTCACAATAATATTCTCTCCCTTGGACTTTACAGAATCAAAGAGGTATTTCCTCTCAATTTGATCTGTCTCTCGTTCCACTTTTCAGCTACACTCTTCACTATCTAACAACCACTGGTACTTACTTCTGAACTGTTCACGAAAACTTTGACTGCTCTTCTCCGATGCCGGTAACATAATAATCCCCTTTTCCAAACTATCTGAACATTCAACCATCTCTCCTCCCCATTCCAAATTGCTAAACCAATCAGAAACATTTTTCTCTCCCCAATCCTATTTTTTCATTCGAAAAACCCATCCATCCTTCCAAACAAATACTTCTACTCATGATAATTACTTTTCGAGAATTCTACAAATTTACTTGGGGCTTAAACAAAGAGCCTTAAAATTCCAACATTCTCTACCTTACTTTTCTAAATATAATAATTACCTGTGGCTTTTGGCCTCGCCCGTAACAAAGCAACCGTTTTAAAATTATAATCCCGAAACAAATTGCCTATTCACATCACTTTATTTACTAATGTCTTTAATTCTTCAGGGAAAAACTCATAAGGATAACCCACTGCTTAAAATCTAACTTATAATAAATAGTTACAAATCAATATACAGGGTGTATCAAATTTATGTGCCCGCGTTATATTAAAAAAAATAAAATTTTTATTCTATCTTTGATTGACAAAATGATACACAATAGTATATTATCTTATATTATCAGCTCTTTCAACTTAAAATTATGTTTATCATCTAAAACTAGCTCAATATTTTTACCAATATTTTAACATATTCAGAAGACAACTTTTTGTCTCTAGGTGGGTGCTAAAAATAAAACTATACAGGATGAATTATTAAAAAGTGTCTGCTCCCATTGTTTAATAATATACAGGGTGCATTAATATTACCACAGCTCGTGCTATACCTTTTTAAATAATACAACCCTTTTGCCAATATCGTCATTAAAATTTCTTTCTTTACGTCGATGGTTCACTTTCTTAAACTTTTAATTCATAGTAAAATTTGTTTTTTTAAACCCGTTTGTCTTATTTATTAATTTCTTATTAAAGTTACCGTCACGGTATACAGGGTGAAATTTGTTATACGATAAAACGAACTAATTTTTTAAAACTAGACTTGATTTTTTTAGAAACTTTCACATGCGTGCCTTAAACGTGTACTTTTAACACTTATATCATAAATAACTATTATGTTAACTATTTAGCTCTTGAATGCGGTGCAAAAAATCGAAAAAATCGCGATTTTTGCACTAATTTGTTAATAATTAAAAAACGGACGCGAACTCTAGGCAGGAAACAGGTAGGCTTTCTTCCTATAGGTCTATAATAACTAAAAAAGTAATCAGCTACCTGGATATTTGAGTATCCCGAATATGGTCTTTTCTAGCTTATTTCCCTGGAGTAATGGTTAGAGATTCTGTAATTCCCTCGCTCCTGTCGATTTGCTGATAATACATATATGTATTTCGTTATCACTTCATTAATTTTTAGGCCACTATTTTGTGCCGCTCTTTCTATCAGGAAGGTTTGTTATATTTGATTTATTTCACAAGTCACTATCAAATAAAAATATAGCACCAACGAAGTATGCCTCAGATTTATTGCATTCTTCCACAAGTTAAATTTTTATTTTGATACAACGAATTATAAAATAATACGTTTTTATAAAACAAAGAGTCAGACATGGTGAATTATCCACACAAAGTTGTGGGCTTGGGATATTTATTAGCCTGTTTTAGAATTCCTTTGAAGAACGGAATACTTGCCGGACAAAACATTGGATGTAAGCTTTGTTTAACCAAATGGACCTAAGTGGTCTATAACTCAGGCTTGTATTCAAAATTGTTTCTCACTTCTTGCGTTTTTAACTGTTTGAATTAAATCATGCTTTCATTGCACACAGGAATGTCGGTTTCATTACAAAAATATTTATTTATTCGTTTAGAGAGTTTTTCTGTATTTTTAAATATCCTTTTATTCAGGGGAAAGGCGCAAAATGTCGCGTGTCAAAATTTTCAATATGTTCTAAATATATTAATTTTTTCGAATCCTGAGAAAACTAATAAATATTTTTGAGCATATTGAAAGACTTCGTTATTACCGAGGGTAGAACGTCCCTTAGAAAAAATAAAAGGTTTCTTTTGAATAAAATATTTGCAATTAGAAATCACACTAAATTTTCAGTTGTAATTGCACAAGAACTCTAAAATTATCGAATTTTCCCGAGTGACATTTTGACAGTTTTAATTTCACGACCCGAAGGGGAGTGAGATTATGTCAAAGTGTCACGAGGGCAAAAATTGGATAATAATTTTAGAGATCGAGTGCAATTTTCTGCGATTATTTCATGAATAAAACTGTTCAAAACCAAAATTTTATTGTAATTTATTTATGTAAGTACAAATTAGTACAAGTAAACACACAGTTGTTATAAATATTTGACGGTTGAAAGTCATCACTTTTATAATTTTTAAAACATTAATTGTCATTCATGTCACTGAATGTATTTTTTCGTAGCAACGAAGGGCATCTGACGCAATATACTTGACGACGGGATATTATCAAAAATTATCACTAGTAATGCCACTAGAGGTCAAATTATTTCCGGAAATTTTTTTGAGATCATGAATATTTTGAAAATTTCCCGAGTCGCAGACGAGGGAAATTTTCTAAAAATATTCATGATCAAAAAAAAAATTCCGGATATTAATTTGACTTCGCGTGGTATTCGGTAAGAAAATTCCACACCAAATTTGCATTTGAAAATCCAAAGCTGCATGAACAGATTAATAGCGCGCCATAGCTTTGTCAGCAATTATTTAGGTTTTCAAATTCGTAATTTCTACTCATTGTAGTTGCATGGGAATACCATTTCAAGATAGAAAATAGTATATTCTTCAATTTTACATAAGTTTTGAGTAACTACAAGTGATAGAAAATTATTTTTTGGCGTTTTATTTTAAATTATGTAAACAAATAAAAACCAGTCTGTCAAAAATGTTTTGTTATTGTAAACGTCAAAAAATTTCCACTATAATTCGCTGTTGGGTACCCCACGAGCAAAAAATTTCCGATTAAATACCTCCGTTGCCATGGTGATCTGTCAAAATAACGTATTTTGATTGGTTCAGAATTACAGGTGTGGAATTTTCACTTTAATTTTTATTTCTGTAGCTTTATATTGGTCAGAATCTCCTATGAATGAAATAATCTCTTTTATTTTCACCCTTGAAACTTATTAAAATAAACATTATCGAAGTTTTCAGGGACTGTCGGCATCAGTACTAATGTAATCTTTCATTCAGCGTTTAATTTCAAAAATATTTATTATTTTCTCAGCATCGAACAAACCAAAAAAAAGACAATTTGCAAAGACAATGACGTTGACTTTGCAAAATAGCAAGACACTTACTCAACACACACACTACACATTACTCTCCTGAGTTAGTGATAAATTATAGTCTAAAAATCATTATGAAATTAACTGGCCAGTTGGTTGTGAAAACCAGTGCCAATAAAACACAAAACACACACACATTTTGCCGCATACCGTACTACCATCTAATCAACTGATTTATTAAAACTATAAAAATGCAGGTTCTGTTTTAAAAAGTTGGTTTGTCTTGTTCATAAAAAAATTTCACCCAGTATACGGTTGTTGAACACTTTAATAAGAATTCATTCAGTAAAAGCTAAGAAAAAACAGAAAAACCACCGGTCCAGACAATATTAATATCGAAGTACTTAAATTAATGGCAGACAACGAAGGTAAAAGCCTATACTTTTTATATAAGCACTATTCAATAAGATATATGATACAGGTAAAATACCATCGAACTGGGTAAAATGAACATTCGTAACATTGCCAAAAAAATCCAATTCCTCAGAGTGCGATGACCATTGAATATTAGTCTTTATGTCTCATGTACTTAGAATCACCCATGCCCATAACAGAATTTACAAGAAGTCTGAGTTTCAGGTGAGTGACAGGCAATTCGGATTTCGAAATGGATTGGCTACAAGCATTTTGCCTTAAATGTGTTAATACAACTATTAAAAGGTATGAATTGAGACGTATATGCATGTTTCATAGATTATCGAAAAGCATTCAAATTCGTTAACCATCAAAAGATTATCGTACTTCTGAGAACAACTGGAATTAACGAACAAGCCTTGCGAATTATATCAGAACTATGTAGGCACCAAACAGCAATTGAAATAGAGCACACAACATTCGAAGATATACGAATCTGAGAAAAGGAGTGCGACACTGTTGGATCTGATCACCGCTATTATTAAAAAAAAGGTTTGTTCGTAGAACAATCAGCAACCGTTGCCAATCATCATACGCATGAGCGTTCGTAGTCTACGGACGCTAACTGTTAACTGCGCAACGCTAACTCTTCACTGCGCATGCGTCTGATGGCTGGCAATGGTTGCTGATCGTTTGGATCGTACTACGAACAAACCTATTATGTATTCGGAATATATACTCAGATAAGCGTTAGACGACGTACAAGGTGGAATCAAGATTAAAGGAACCGGCATAGACAACATCAAGTCCGCTGATGATACCATCCTAATAGCAACCAACGCACACGAACTACAAACTATAATAAATGTGGTAGTTTGTCAGAAGAAAATTTTCGGTGTCCATCTAAATGTTTCGAAAACAAAAATTTCTAATATTTTCAAAGATACTAAACTTTGTTTTTAAACCAAGAGAACTAAACTAAACAGACAGATTTACACCCAAGAAAGTCACTAGAAACATCACCAAATACATCTTCTTTTTTTGGTTGATCATGTTGGCCTTCGATGGTAATCTATTAATATTATATTATACTAATACGTCGCCAAAGAGTTCTAAAAACAACTGTATTTTATATAAAATCAGAATAAAAATCTACAAATGAAAGGAATGACGAAGAAAATACAACAAATCGCTGATATAACTGAATTACCCTATGAAATGCCAATAGTGTCACAATTTTATAAATTTCATTAGTGTCAATAAAAATATTTGGGAGCAAATATCAACCGCCAGCGCCAAAAAAAAGCCATGAATCGAACAAACGAGGAAAACATGAAGATATATCAAAATAACAGAAAAAGACCAGACACAAGTAAAAAAGAGTCATAATTAGAGAACTCAAAAAAATCGGATCAGCAAACCGTGAATTTATACATATGGCATGAAATAGAATTGATGAGAAACAATTTAAACATATTATTAAAAGATAAAAGAAAAAGAAGATGCGCTGGTCTTGTAAGTCAGCCATCTGATATTACTGCTTATAAACGGAGATGCTGGCTTTCCTGATAGAGGGAGGGATAGAGAGAAAGAGAGAGAGATAGAGAGGGGAAGACAGATTTAACGTCTTTCTCTTCGTCAAGATTTATAAAATTCGGCACCTCAAATCTATTTGAAGTACATATAGGTGAAATTTGTAAATAGTAATTTCACGTGGTTTCACCGTACTGTTATCCGGACATATTTTTTTTCTAAATTTTCAACAACTTGTCATACATTAATTTGATTTATAAGTTATGTTGTCTACTTTAAATATAAATGTGGTATTTGATGATAATACTCCTAAATTATACAGTGTGTCAATTTGAAAAGTTGCCATCCCCTATAATTTGCTCCCTATAGAAAATCTAGAAATATGCAAAAACACGTCAAATTTATTTGTGAGGGGGACATTTTGTAGACCAATTTTCAACTAAATTACATCAACCCTATAGCGGGGGCGGACACAACCCCCAAAATCTTTAATGGAAAGGGACGTTGAGTGATACCTCATTTTAAAGGTTATTCAATTACCTTTTCAAAAATACCACATAACTTATATTTGTTTTCAGTACTTTTGAAAAAATCTTGGTATCAATACTCTAAAAAAATTTTGGAGTTCTGAACTCGATACTTAATATCTTTACGGTTTTACTTGATTTTTCCAAAAATACTCCAAAAAATACTCTAAATACTCCAATACCCAAAAAAATTCAATTTGGAGTTTAATACTCCAAAAAAAGTTTTGGAGTTCTGAAGTCGATACTTAATATCTGTATGGTTTCACTTGATTTTTCCAAAAATACTCCAAAAAATACTCTAAATACTCCAATACCCAAAAAAAGAATGTGTGTGTACTTTGTACGCACGTAAGAAGATATTCTTCTATTATATAATAGGTAATTTAAACGAAGTAAATATACTTAAAAGGTTATTTGTACTTATTTTATTTAAAAATCAAACTAACTTTCTTATCTACCACTTTCAAAAAAGAAGAATATCTTCAAAAATTATATAATAATATACTTACAATCATAAAATCTATAAAAAAAAATAAAAAAATAACTTGCTTGAAGCTTGAACCCACCTCACGTCAACCGCGCCGTACGAAAATTGACTCCATTTCAAACTGCACCAAACTCTCGTATACGTCATGTGGGAATATACACAAACTAAACGTTTACACCATAAATTTATATGAATTTAATAAAATTATTAGTTTGATTTTTGTCGAAATAAAATACAACAAAATATAGAGTAAGAAAACGATATATGAGATGAAGATTTGTAGAAAGTTTCTTCGTAATCAGATTATGTAAATTAAAGCATTGACTACTAATAGGTAACTACATTATTTTGTTTACATTTTCCAAATAGATAGGTATTGAAACTATTAGGTATTTCCAACTGAAAAATTTAGAATTACGTACCTGCGGCTTTTCAAAACTATTTAAAAAGTCACTATAATTATAAATTTGATTTTATTTCTGTCCACACATCAATTAAAACTAATATACAATATTTTTGTTTACCGATAACCTCCATATTGAAGAATTATTGACAGATCATTTCAAAATTTTAACAGCCAATCAGAGCCCGTATAACAACTAATACCATACTGTCGGTGTGCGCATGCGCGCGGATCAATCAAATTTTACCCTCAATCGATTCGCCGCTAAAGAAGAATATCTTCAAAAATTCAATTTGGAGTTCAATACTCCAAAAAAAGTTTTGGAGTTCTGAACTCGATACTTAATATCTGTATGGTTTCACTTGATTTTTCCAAAAGTACTGAAAATAAATATAATTTATGTGTCATTTTTGAAAAGGTAATCGAACGATCTTTAAAATGAGGTATCACTCAACCCCCCTTTCCATTAAATATTTTGGTGGTTGTGTCCGCCCCCGTTAGCGGGTTAATGTAATTTAGTTGAAAACTGGTCTACAAAATGTCCCCCTCATAAATAAATTTGACGTGTTTTTGCATATTTTTAGATTTTCTATAGATACCAAATTATAGCGGGTGGCAACTTTTCAAATTGACATCCTATAGATAGCGATTGTATAAGTTGTACATAATTGGATTTGTACCTCCGAAGAGTACGCCACTGATTATGATTGATTTCAGTATGTAGTACGTTTTGTGGATTGGCCTGTTTAACTTGACAGCGCTGTGGGAATAGGTCCTTGTTGAAACTAAATGCTCCATTAGTCTGTCGGTAACCAGCTGATTCCACAAAAAACTAATAGCTAAGTACTTTGGTTTTTATTAGCTAAATTTTAGTTAACTTCTGATTTTGAAATAGCGATAAATATAACCAATGTATACTTCGTTCAACGGTTGATATCTAAAAATGACTGTATGTAAAAGTAATTTACAACTGACTAAGATTTCAATCTAATAGCACATAAAATAATACTAAAAATATTATTCAACATCCTACCAGACTGAAAACAATGGGAACCTTCTATGGTTACAATTCCGAGGCTTCTAAAATTTGCAAGCCATCTTGAGACTAAGGAAGATCAGGGAATTTTACAATTTATAATTCACGTCCCCTCTGCTCAGCGCGGTAAAGTTCCAACAATAATGGTTACCTTCGTACTCCTAATCAGAGTAAACATGTAAATCAAAAATGAATAACCATTTTCAATTTCGTTGCAACAAGAAACTACACCCGAATCATATTCTAGTTCAATCAGAGAGTGCAGCAAGCACCTCTACCGGTTTCGAAATCTATTAGTCTCTCATCAGGAGGCACATTATGCTGCTCTCTCTGACCCAACCAGGACAAACCCCGGCGTGCAGTTATGGATTGCAACGAAATAAATGGCAGGGATGCCCTATCGGCAACTGCTAGCAAAAGACTAAGTTTTCAATCTAATAACACATAATTAGCACATTATTAAAAATAACGCCTTAGGGCATTAAATTCAAATAACCAGTTAGATACTGTCAAGTTGACAAATAACAACCCAAGTAAAACTATGGTTACCACAATTACGTTACGACTATTGCTGGTAAATGTACTTATTTAAAAAATATTTAATTCAAAATTCATTCAAATTTTTGGCATATAAAAAATAATTTGGTCGGACAATAAACGTTGAAGGCACCACAAGTATTATACATAATAACGCTTTCGGTCAACGTATGTCCCTCGGGCCAAAGGCCCTCGGTATATACACCATTGACGTGAAGCGTTATTATCCTTATAATATCCTTGGTACCTTAATAACTACAGGGTGTCCAGAAACTCTACCGACAAACGAAGACAGGAGATTCCTAAGATAAATTCAAGACATTTTAATCCAATTCATCTAGTCCGAAAATGCTCGGTAAGGGAGCTATAGCTCTTTGAAGATGGCGTCTTGTAATTAGTTTTTCTTAAATAACTCCAGAACGCTTTTATTAAAAAAAAAAAAATGAAAATTGGTACGCATATTTATCTTCCAGAAATAAATCGATTACATTTATTGTGAATTTCTAGTACCGGTCATAGGCGTCCGTTTTGGGTAGGGCAACGGTTATTTTATCGCTTTTACGTCTTTAACTTTTGAGCATTTTTGACACTGGATTATTAAATTGTGAGGCATTCTAGTACTAAAAGAGACTCTTGCTTTAAGTTGGTAGGACACACCGTTTTCTAGAAAAATCGATTTGAAAGTTTTTTGTTTTTTGAGTTTCCAAAAAAAATTTCAGAAAAAAGCCATTTAGAAAAACGAAAACTGGTACGTGTGTTTATATTCCAGAGATGAATCGATTTCATTAATTGTGAGTTTCTAGTACCGGTCATATGCGTCCGTCTTGGGTAGGTTATTTTATCGCATAACTTTTTTGTCTTTAGTTTTTAAGAATTTTTGACTTTAGATTATTAAATTATGAAGTATTCTAGTACTAAAAGTTACTCTTGCTTTAAGTTGGTAAAATGCATCGTTTTTTTTTTTGAAAATTATTTTCACTTTTTTTTTTCAAATTAAATAAACGAAAAATTTTCAAATCAATTCTTCTAGAAAACGGCGTGTCCTACGGACTTAAATCAAGAGTGCCTTTTAGTACTAGAATACCTCACAATTTAATAATCCAGTATCAAAAATGCTTAGTTAAAGAAAAAAATTAATTCCCAAAATAACCGTTGCCCTACCCAAAACTGACGCCTATGACCGGTACTAGAAATTCACAATGGATAAAATCCATTAGTCTCTGGGAGATAAATGGATGAAATTAATTAATCTCTGGGAGATAAATATGCGTACCAATTTTTGTTATTCTAGAGGCGTTCTGGAGATATTTAAGAAAAACTAATTACACGACGCCATCTTTAAAGAGCTCTTGCTCCCTTAGCGTACGTTCAGAGTGGACGAGCAAAGAGCAAAGAGCAAAGCGGAGAAATAAAACCACTACTGGGAAACGGAGGTACACAGAGTGCTAGCAAAGAGCAAAGCGACGAAACTAAACAAATTTGATTTCTCTGCTCGCACTCTTTGGTCCATGTGGTGAGACCGCTCCCGTCTGAAAAATTTTTGATTCGGTTTCTTTGTCAATTCTTATTCAAAAATGTCCCCTTTAAACAAATCTGAAGAGCACCGGGCGGAATTTTTGGGCAGAAATTGTTTAAACAATTTTATCTACTCTATGTCATATATTATTATGTATAAGGTTTTAGTTTGTGAAAACTATCATTATAGATAGCAGTACGTGAAGGGTTTAAAGTGTGCGTGAAGTAACAATGTATTTTAAATGGGATTTACTTTTTAGCACTGTTTTTGACACACTGTCAAGTCAAATATCCTTAACTTTCGCGTTGTCATGGTGATGACATAATGAGCAATAAATTACAACAAAAATTTTGACAGTTTTGTGGTTTAAAGGAAATTAAAATTTTTAAATGTCAAACTTCTAAAAATTAGAGAATAGAAATGAATTGCAGTGACGAAGAGTTACAGTTTTTTTATTTGTTTATCGTAGATAAAATATTGTATGAAACTGTACTTGTATAGGAATCGACAAAGAAACCGAATCAGAAATTTTTCCAGACGGGATCGGTCTCATTACATGGACAATTTTGGTATTTTTCCGAAAAATGAATCTCGGTAACCTGATAGCTGAATATGAAACAAGTATTATGATTCAAAGAAACCTGTTATGGGATCGAAAGATTCCCTGTACGGCTTTTCATTCACAGTCATTTGTTTCGAGCTTCTGTCGTGTGTCACATAATATTAATATATCTACATCATACGTTATTGGTAAATACCTTAGAGAATGGAAAATTTTCAAGAAATTTTCCATGCTCTAAGGTACATACCAATGATACAAACCAAAGACGTATGACGTAGCTCTATTAATATTATGTGACACATGACAGAAGCTCGAAACAAATGAGAATCGATGAAAAGCCCTATTCAAACGACGACGATGACTTTTTAAATTTATAACTTTATGCAATTTTATAATTAAATAAATATTATGTAACTTAATAATTATTATTAATTCTACAGTGTGGCAAAACCAAATGGAATAAATTCATTATTTTGTAAACCGACGATTTTAAGAAAAAATCCGGAAACAGGTCGATTTTACATACTAGTGACGTCATCCATCTCGAAGCTGAAATAAAAAATATACATGCGGACCAATGTAAAAAAGATCATTTCATTGTTGTCTTCTTACCGGCGCACATAGGGGTATTTAAACGATCTAGCCGGTCAAAAGTCCATTTTTCAAAACTCAAAGCGGTAGAAAAAAACCGAATACTCGTGAAGTTAAATAAATAGAGAACACAAGGCGACCTTTTCCGTTGTGTAATAAGTTGCACCAGTGCCGTAGCTTTAGTCGGAATTTGACCTTGTCGCTACAGGTGTATGTATCTTTCTCAGCTGTTTGGTGCAAGTGCAAGTGCAAGTAATAAAAAAAAATATCAAGTGTTCGTTGTTAAAAAAATACAGTTATGGATCTAGAACAAGCAGGGAAGAACACATACTTTTCATGTACTTATTGTTTTATTTGTTGATGTATTAATAATATTTTGGATGTTTGAAAACGGGGTTTAAATATTTTAAAGTTTCGACCACATTTTAACACATCAAAAGGTTTTTGTTATACTTTAGGGTGAGATCCGGTTGTTGTATTTTTTTTAATTGGAAGATATGAATTTGTACATCATAATAATTATCAAATCAGCCGCCCATATTCTCACTTTCTTGACTTATGGGCAAAAAATCATGAAAGAAGGAAATTACACATATTTAAATTAAAAATTTAGATTACGTTTACGTGAGATAACGTTAAGATAACTTAAAACCATAAAATTATCCAAAAATGTATCGCAAATTCCTTCAAATGGAATTTGCGATGCAATGACATAAATTTGAGAATTGGCATAATTATTATGGTTTTAAGTTATTTTTCGGGTGTAACTACAATGCTATTATGCTAAAAATGATGGTGTATCGCAGATTTAAAATGCGTTTATCTCGAAAACGGTTGAGTTTAGGGAGATGAAAAAAGTATACCTTTTTTAAGTAAAACTAATAGGAGAATAAAAATTTTAATGTCAAAATTATACAGAGTGAGGGATAAAAAAAATTGAACGTAATAAATTAGTGCTGAAAGGCGTATGTGGCGCCCTCTGGGCAGTACATAATTTTTGGTAAGGAATTTAGTTTTCTCGACCCAAAAAACCCCTATATACCAAATTTCATGTTGTTATCTCATTCCTGTCAGGAAATATTCAATAATAAATAAAAAAAAAGTTTAACTTTGACACCCTGTATCTCGGTTATTATAAACTTTGTACTAAGGTGAGTTAGCTTAAATCGGTCTATTTTAACCTCAGGAACCTGAGGTTAACCTATGGCCCATTCTTTACCAAACACCCTGTATATGTAGTAGAATATGGGTCACTAAAACGAGACAGACGCACTGCGCATGCGCCGGCACAGTCCCAGACAATGTCGGTAAGCATTGGATCTGCATTACCGGCCAACACGTAACTTAGCATGGTTCAAAACCTAGAACCTAATATTTTTTAATATATTCCGGGACTGCGCGGCTAATAAAAATTAAAAAAGGAAGTACAAGGTAGTGTGACGTCATAACGTCATATATGACGTCATAAAGTCAGATATGGTTTCGGTCTTGACTAAAAGGTTCTGAACCATGCTAAGTTACGTGTTGTCCGGTAATGCAGATCCAATGCTTACCGACATTGTCTGGGACTGTACCGGCGCATGCGCAGTGCGTCTGTCTCGTTTTAGTGACTCATATTCTACTTATATATATGTTGTAAAACACTCTATATAGCTTAATTCAATTAGGAAATCATTTTAGAATAATAAAATCGAAAGAAATAATTATGACCGCCTAGATTGGCAAAATACCCCTATGTGCGGCGCGGCGTGAGAAATACAAAATAAGATTTACTATTTTATTTGGGCATAAGCCACAATTCGAGTTTGAAATCAAGTTTACTTGACGTTTCGACTTTCACTTCGGAAATCGTTATCAATATAAAAAAAACATTCATAAATTAAAATTTTAACTTTGTTTCTGGTGAAGCAACGCAGTTGGAACAAGCAGAATATTATAATTGTCACCGGAAAGTGAAAAAGGTAACGCACAACTTGAAAGAACCGATAGATTTCGAACTTCGTTTCTGGTGAAGCAATGCAGTTGGAACAAGCAGATATATTATAATTGTGTCACCGGAAAGCGAAAATGGTAACGAACAACTTTGAAGAGCCTATAGTTTTCTAACTTCGTTTCTGGTGAAGCAACGGAGTTGAGACAAGCAGATATATTATAATTGTGCCACCGGAAAGTGAAAAAGGTAACGCACAACTTGGAAGAGCCTATAGTTTTCTAACTTCGTTTCTGGTGAAGCAACGTAGTTGGAACAAGCAGAAATATTATAATTGTGTCACCGGAAAGCGAAAAAGGTAACGCACAACTTGGAAGAACCTATAGTTTTCTAACTTCGTTTCTGGTGAAGCAACGGAGTTGGAACAAGCAGATATATTATAATTGGGACACCGGAAAGCGAAAAAGGTAATGCACAACTTGGAACAGCCTATAGTTTTCTAACTTCGTTTCTAGTGAAGCAACGGAGTTGGAACAAGTAGATATATTATAATTGAGCCACCGGAAAGCAAAAAAGGTAAAGCACAACTTGGAAGAGCCTATAGTTATCTAACTTCGTTTCTGGTGAAGCAATGGAGTTGGAACAAGCAGATATATTATAATAGTGCCACCGGAAAGCGAAAAAGGTAACGCACAAGTTGGAAGAACCTAGTTTTCTAAATTCGCTTCTGGTGAAGCAACGGAGTTGGAACAAGAAGATATATTATAATTGTGTCACCGGAAAGCGAAAAAGGTAACTAACAACTTGGAAGAGCCTATAGTTTTCTAACTTCGTTTCTGGTGAAGCAACACAGTTGGAACAAGCAGATATACTATAATTGTGTCACCGGAAAGCGAAATAGGTAGTCCCTGAAAACTATAGGTTCTTCCAAGTTTTGCGTTACCTTTTTCGCTTACCGGTGACACAATTATAATATATCTGCTTGTTCCAACTCCGTTGCTTCACCAGAAACTAAATTAGAAAACTATAGGTTCTTTCAAGTTGTGTGTTACCTTTTTTGCTTCTCGGTGACACAATTATAATATATCTGCTTGTTCCAACTGCGTTGCTTCACCAGAAACGAAGCTAGAAATCTATAGGTTCTTTCAAGTTGTGCGTTACCTTTTTCGCTTTCCGGTGACAATTATAATATTATATCTGCTTTTTCCAACTGTGTTGCTTCACCAGAAACAAAGTTAAATTTTTAATTTATGAATGTGTTTTTTGATATTTTCAACTCAGGCGCGCCAAAACCAACAAACCACTCGCAAACTCGTCCAAATACGTATTGCGAACCATCAAAGCTTTTGTTGAAAAACCGACAGAAGTTAGATTGTGGTGCGCCGTGTGCGTGCCGTTTGTGCGCCACTTGAAAACACGTACTAATCTGACGAACATGCTGCGCGCGAGCGGCTCGCACACCGAGCAGAGTGCATATGTATACCTGCCTTTACGATAAATTCTCTAACATTTTCCGCGAGTTAGGATGTACCACGTTTTCAATGAGGAGTTTTCGAAAAAAAAAAAAAAGAAAATAACTTTCAGTAGGAAAGAACTAAACTCTAGTCTCGCGTAACTACCAGCTCCCACTCTGGTTTAGCACTTCTTTGCTCTTTGCTCGTACTCTTTCTTCGCTCCACTCTGAACGTGCACTTTTTGCTCTTTGCTCTTTGCTCGTTGCTCTTTGCTCTTTGCTCTTTGCTCTTTGCTCTTTGCTCGTCCACTCTGAACGTACGCTTAGGAAGCATTTTCGGACTAGATGAATTGGGTTAAAATACCTTAAAATTATATGAGTAATTTCCTATCTTCATTTGTCGGTAGAGTTGGACACCCTGTATAATAATCATATAAATCTTTTATGTAGTTGTTTTTTAAAACTTCCTACTAAATCACATTACGGAGTATCCAGTATAAACGATACTAATCCAGGTAAATGTAGAATTCCTACATAAGTATAAAACTGTCGTACGAATGTGCTTGCAAAGTAGGATAATGTGCTAGATAATAGGATAGTGGAAGCAAGATGTTATTTTCCATTTTCACATTTCTTGCGGATAAAAATTCTCATTCTATTTGAAAGAAATTTTATTATATTGAAAATATAATTCCCTAGGGCGTTATTTATAACGCCCCTAGGGAATTACATAATATATCATACTTAACTGACTTCGAAATCATGTCATCATTTGTCAAATAATATACCAGTCGGACATTAATTTTATTTTCACCACTTTATGTGCATGTACACATAGTTTCAAAAGTTATGCATCACCCCTCGTATTCATGATGTTTACGCTTTTATAAATCCGTATCTTTATCACATATTTAATGGGCCTTTTTTATAAAAAATATACCATTTTTGGTTTTTTATTTTATTTGATTACCCATTTAATTGACCTAGTTTTGCCAAGGTGTAAACATTTGAAAAATTTATTTTGGTGAAATTTTTGAAAACGTGATTAAAAAGAATCGTACTTTAATTTCTGAGTTGGACCGTATAAAAATTATTGTATTAGTTGAAGAAGGCCATTCACAGCGGTTCGTGGAGGAAAGAGTGGGTGTTTCTCAGAGTGATGTCTCACGGATATGAAATAGGTTTCTGGAGACAAACTCGATACACAATAGAGCTCGGTCTGGTAGACCCCGAGTTACCAATGATCGACAGAATAGATATATCAGAATTTCCATCCGTAGAAATTCTTCTATGTCTGTACCAGCCCTACAAAGAGAATTCAGGCATGCTACAGGAGTCAGAGTATCGTTGGCTACAATAAGAAGAAGAATTTTAGACTCCGGTTTGAGGAGTCATCGACTAATAAGAGTTCCTCAGCTACAACCTAGACACGCTTTGGACCACCTCCAGTGGGCTCAAGAACACATAGAGCTCCCCAACTGTTTTGGAATTTTGTGCTTTTTTCAAACGAGACCAGAATCTGTTTAAATAGTGATAACCAGCGAATTAGTGTGTGGCTAGTTGTGCAGCTCTTGTTGGCTCTCGCCACACACAAATTCGCCGGTTATCACTATTTAAACAGATTCTGGTCTCGTCTGAAAAAAGCACAAAATTCCAAAACAGTTGGGGGAGCTCTGTGTGTTCTTGATCCCACTGGAAGTGGTCCAAAATATGTTAAGGTTGTAGCTGAGGAACTTTTATTGGTCGACGACTCCTCAAACCTGAGTCTAAAATTCTTCTTCTTATTGTAGCCAACGATACTCTGACTCCTGTAGCATGCCTGAATTCTCTTTGTAGGGCTGGTACATACATAGAAGAATTTCTACGGATGGAAATTCTGATATATCTATTCTGTCGATCATTGGTAACTCGGGGTCTACCAGACCGAGCTCTATTCCGTATTGAGTTTGTCTCCAGAAACCTATTTCTTATCTGTGAGACATCACTCTGAGAAACACCCACTCTTTCCTCCACGAACCGCTGTGAATGGCCTTCTTCAACTAAATCGATAATTCTTATACGGTCCAACTCAGAAATTAAAGTACGTTTCATTTTTAATCGCGTTTTCAAAAATTTCAGCAAAATAAATTTTTCAAATGTTTACACCTTGGCAAAACCAGGTCAATTAAATGGGTAATCAAATAAAATAAAAAACCAAAAATGGTATATTTTTTATAAAAAAGACCCATTAAATATGTGATAAAGATACGGATTTATAAAAACGTAAACATCGTGAATACGAGGGGTGATGCCTAACTTTTGAAACTATGTGTATTAATAATAAAAATGTAATACATTTTTGCCAGAGTACTTATATAAAAGTTAGGGCACATGTAATGCAAAATGTGTATAAAATATTGCGTCATATTAGGTCACTATAGAGTTAGATATTAACAAAATTTGAATTTTAAATTGTCAATATTTTATTTTATGTTAAAAAAGCTATAAAGTTAATGACATGTTCACAATTGAGGCAAAAACAGCAATAATGTTTTATTTAGTCGTTAGCGCGACCCCTGCCGTAGAGCGTAAGATATTCTAACAGATCAACAGATCAATTCCAGGTTATTCAACAACTCAAAGAATTGTAATGAAGTTTGAAAATTCAAGGACCGCATTTTCTAATTCTAATTGTAGATTGAAATTTATACAAACCGAATTTATTTCTTTTCAAAATGTTTAAGGCTATGGGATTATGAATGTGAAGCTGGTCTGCACTGGTTCAAGAACTAATTTTAGGATGTTGTAGGCAACTACTACTGCTTTTAATACAATGATTTTGTTTTGATTTTCTAAATTTATTGGTAACCTGGGTAAGTCTTGGGGGAGACGTTTAGATAGGAATACGTTGATAAAGGGAAGTGATACTGGCATGGCGGAAGAATTCTTTTGAAGAATTTGGAAGAATTCTACTAACAACTAATACAAGGGTCTCCTAGAAATAACGTAGTTATTAATTGTAGATTTTAATACAAAAATGGGGAAGAAGAGGGTATACGCGCCAACCATTGGAAACCACAGTTTACATGACGAAACGAACTCGCCTCTAGAACTCAAATTTCGTAAATAAAAGTCTACTATCCATCATATATTCCTTCTAAGACAAACTTTGGGAAAACATACGAGTATGGAATTGATACTCGCCATTTGTTTGTGCATTTTATATGTGCCTATGACAGTGTAGACAGAAACGCACTATACAAAGCCATGGTAGAATTTAATATTATAATACACTTGGTGAGGTTGGTGAAAGTAACCCTCTTAACAGTCGAGTCTAAGGTTAGAATGCAGAACGGAATATCAATTTTCCAGACACAAACAGGGCTTCGATAGAGAGATACCCTATCGTGCCTTCTATTCAACATTGATCTAGAATAGCTATTAGAGGATCTGGAATATCAACAAAAAGGACCATTATTAATAGGAGTGTACAAATACTAGCGTAGGCTGACGAGATTAAGATCATAGCAAGAAGAAAGGCAGACTTGGTTCAATCGTTCACGGCATTGGAAGCAGCAGCAAAAAGAATGGAGCTGCTCGCTAACACTAATAAAACTAAGTATATGAAGGTCACAAAAAATAATCAAGTAACAAAACCCGAAGATCGAACGGTTGGAACATATTATTTCGAAGGAGTAAGAGAGTTTGTTTATCTAGGATCTAGGCTCACAAATCAACCAAAGTGCAGACGTTAACAGACGTATATATCTAGCAAATTGAGCACACTATGGATTAAAGAAACTTTTAACATCAAAGTCATAAAAAGAACAAAAATATTGATATACAGAGCTCTAATCAAGCCCGCCCTCACTTATATATATATAGTGACTGTACACCCCGATATGGGGCTAAGTCGCGTAAGCTTTCTAGATCCTATTTCTTAGGGAGGATCAGTCCCTTTTGCTTATGTTATCTTCTTAACGATTTCTCTCCATTTTTTCCTATCTCTAGTTTTTCCCCGCCATTCTCTGACTCCTGCGTTTTTTACGTCTTCTTCAACTTCTTGCAACCACTTTGATCTTGGTCTTCCTCTTTTCTTTCTTCCTCCTGGATTCCATTCTATCATAGCATATGTCACTGCTTCATCTCCTGCCCGCCAGATGTGACCTAACCATCTAACTCTGCATTGCTTTATTTTGGTCACGATATCTTCTTTTAGTACTTTCTTAATCTCTGCATTTGTTCGGCTTCGATATTCATTTTGCTCTGTTCTGATTGGTCCCAGTATGGTTCTCATGATCTTTCTCTCCACTATTCTTAAGTTTTCTTCATCTTTTTTAGTCATCGTCATTGTTTCTGCTGCGTATAATAATATTGGTCTAATTATGGTGTTATACATTCTCATCTTGGTTTTAATAGACAGTATTTTGCTTTTAAGTAGTGTTTTATTTGCAAAATAAGCTTTATTCGCTGCCAATATTTTTTCTTTTATTTCTGGTATTCTTTCACCCGTTTTGCTTATTGTCACTCCTAGGTATTTGAAATGTTCTACATCTTCAAACTCTGAATTTCCTATTTTGGTTTTTCCTTTTATTGCTGGTTTCCCTAGTCTTAATATTTTCGTCTTTTCTTCATTTAATGTGAGTCCCATTGTCTCCCCTTTCTCTTTTATTTCTTCTAGCATTTCTTTCATTATGTTTCTATTTTTTGCAATAATAACAATGTCGTCTGCATATGCAATTATTTGTCCACCTCTTGTTCTTAGGTTTCCTTTGTTTATATTTCGTAGTACATATTCTAAAGCTAGATTAAACAGTGTCGTGGATAAGGCATCCCCTTGTTTCACTCCTTTATTTATAATGAATTCATCTGTCTCGCCTCTTTGCGTCTTTATGCTAATTTTGGTAGTTCTCATTGTCATATTTATTAATTTTCTGAGTTTATGTAGGATTTTTAATTTTTCCAGGGCAATCATTAGTTGTTTTCTCTTAATCGAATCAAATGCCTGTTTGAAATCGATGAATAGCATTTCTAATTGCAGTTTGTATTCATTTGCTTTTTCCATTATTTGTTTTATTGTGTGTATAGCATCTATTGTTGATCTTCCTTCTGTGAATCCACATTGGTACTGTCCCACTCTCTTCTTCGTGATCTTTGACAATCTTTTTCTTATTATCGAAGTCAATATTTTATATGTTGTGCTTAGTAGTGTTATTCCTCTATAATTTTCACAAATTTGTTGGTCTCCCTTTTTATGTATTGTTATTACCTGCCCTATCTCCCAGTCCTCTGGCATCTTCTCTTCCTTCCATATATTTTTCAATAGTGATAGTATTTTTTCCTTCAGTTCCTTTCCTCCATATTTTATAAGTTCCATGTTAATTTCGTCTTTTCCTGGAGCTTTTCCATTTTTGATCTTCTGTATTATTTCCTCGAGTTCATCTATTGTTGGCTCTTTTGAGACTGCAATGTGTATTTCGTCTGCTTCTTCGTCCACCGTTTCCTCTTCTTCGTACATTTCTTCTCCAGTGTATTCCTCCGTCAAGAGTTCTCTGTAGTGATCTGCCCATACCTGCCTATATTCATTGTCTTCTACAATGACTATTCTTTAATATTTTTATAGAAATGTTTCGTGTTTCTATTTGTTCTTTCCTGTTCTATTTCTTGCATCTTTTCATCTGCCCATCTTCTTTTATTTTGTCTTATAATTTTCTTAGCGTCCTTTCTTAATTTTTCATAACTTTCTCTGTCTTCCTCTTTATCCGTTCTCAGCCATTTAATTCTTGCTTGCACCTTTTGTGCTGTTAGTTCTTTACATTCGTTGTTATACCATTCGTTTTTTGTTTTCTTCTGGTGTTTGCCTACCTGCTTTTTTGCAGCTTCTTCTATTGACTTTTTGATCATGTCCCATTCTGATTTGATGTCCTCTGCTTTATATTTCTCTCTTATTTGCACTGTTACTTCTTCTTCATACTTTTTTCTAATATCTGCATTCTGCAATTTATTGACATTCCATTTTTTCTGTTGATTTTTCTGTTTAGTTTGGATTTTAACTTTTTGTCTTATGGTGGCTGCGACCATATAGTGGTCTGAATCCGCACACGCACCTCTGAAAGTTCTCACGTCCTTCATTGAAGATTGTTTTCTTTTGTTTATTAGTATGTGATCAATTTGGCTATACGTTTTCTGATCAGGTGACCTCCATGTTACTTTATGCATTTTAGGGTGTTCAAATTTTGTTGAGCTTATTATCATGTTTGTTCTTGTTGCTAGGTTACATAGTCTTAGACCATTATCATTAGTGTTTTTGTGTACGGCGTGTTTTCCTGCAATTTGCTGTAAAAAATCTTCTTTTCCAATCTGGGCATTGAGGTCTCCTAGTATAATTATAACATCTTCTTTGGGTATTTTTTCCATCTCTTCTTCTATCTTATCATAAAAATTGTCTTTATCGTCTGTGTTGCTTGTTTCTGTAGGTGCGTATAGGTTTAATAGTGATATATTGAATGGTTTATTATTTATTCTTACATACGCAATTCTTTCACATATCGGTTTAAAGTTTATGACTTTTTCTCTTAGCTGTCCTAGAATCATGAATCCCACTCCTTTTTGTCCTTGCTTCTTTCCTCCTGAGTATAATAGTGTAAAGCCCGCCCTCACTTACGCGTCAGAAACGTGCATAATAACAAAAAGTGATGAAGAACAGTTAGGGGTGTATTCTGTAACACTTCCGTTAAATTTTAAAGGCCTTTAAAATTTTAGCGCCCGCTAAAAACATTTTGGTATTCTGTAAATCATGCATCCGTTAAAATCATAACCTAAACCGTTAAATCTCCCGCTAAATAAAAATATTTTAGAGGATATCAAAACGTACCCGCTAAATTTTTAGCAGTCCGGTGGTTTGATTATTTTTGTTGGGTTATGTTTATAATGAATAGTAGTTTGTTATTTTTGTATTATAATGGAGCTAAATATTTAAAAATGGCAAATGGCTTTTTATAATGTATTTAGTGAAGGAGTAATAAATAACAATGAAAGTTAAGTCTCAGTTTACTTTACAATCCACACTCTACACTCAACACCTATAACAAAATTCAAATTTTTGTTTCTTTTTGTAGAGCTGAATTCAGATTACAACAAAAACAAAAAGTGATTGACCTGAAAGTAATTACAATTATCATTTCAAAAGAAGTAGGTACCTGCCTACCTAGATGTGATTGAAAAAGTGTTGAAGTCAAGATGTTTGTCAAAGCAATTAAATCCTATTAACAGGGCCGCGTTTAGGTCAATTGCCGCCCTAGGCAATTCTCTAGTAGCCGCCCTTCAAACATGTACCATTTTTGCGAAAAAAAAATGCAAGCAGAATTTTTTATTTAGGGAGCGTTCAAGTATTATGTAACGCGATTTTTGAAAATTTATGAAGATTTTTGACCCCCCCTAACCTGCGTTACCTAATACTTGAACGGTCCCTTAAATAAGAAATGTATTGTTTGGAAATGTATTAAAATGAGGAACATAAAATTTATAAAAAATAATATTTTCCACAAGTGAAAAGAGCAAAAATCACACCGATCACAGTATGGTATGAATTCACTTTTGACCGGTGAAAATAAACACAGAATGTTTTACATAAAAATGAAAAATTATGATTATGTATAATTTGCAATTTGCACTAGTATAAGATAGGAATGTGTTGCGATAGCAGTAGCCGTTATTTTTTAACTGTTATTTCACTGAAGCTATTTCACACTGTTACATCATTTTCATAATAACTGAAATATTCAGGTAGCTGACTACTTTTTTATTTAATTATTGTAGACCTATAGCAAGAAAACCTACCCGTGTCCTGTCTAGAGTTCACGTCCATTTTTTTAATTATTAACAATTTAATTTGTATGTAATTTCTACATACATTACATATATGCAATTTTATTATAAATGTATTAATTAATAAAGGGTCTAATTTGTTTAAACATTTCTTGAAAAAATTATTTTTTTCCAAATACCTATTTTATTAATCATATCATTATAGTATGGTATAACTAGATCCAAACCCAGACATCCAAAGTGAAAGTTATCCTCCAACAACAAATTGTTCTATATGGTCTACATAATGTTCAGAAAAAAGTCACACCATTTTCAGCGTCGGGTTTAGGGCGGAGAAATCGGTAAATTCGTAGTTTTTTTTAGTTTTTCGTCAATATTTCTAAAACTATGAGGTTTAGCATGAACAACCATCTATACAAAAATGTTCTACATTAAATTTGAAACAAAAAAGGTCCTCTGCATAATCCGTCTAAAATGAACGGTTCCAAAGTTATGAAGGTAGTATAGTATAATTGGTCCAAAAAAGGCCTAACCCAGACATTAAAAGTAAAAGTTTTCCTCCAACACCAAATTGTTCTATATGGTCCAGATATTATTCAGTAAAAAGTTACACCATTTTGAGCGTCCGGTTTGGGGGGTAAATAGGGGAGAAATCGGTAAATTAGTAGTTTTTTATGTTTTTCGTCAATATTTCTAAAAATATGCCCTAATGTTCTATACAAAAATGTTCTACATTAAATTTAAAACAAAAAAGGTCCTATTCATAATTGTTATAAAATCAACGATTCCACAGTTACGGAGGGTGAAAAGTGGCGGTTTTTGATACTTTTTATATTTTTTGAGCAATTTATAATATTTTTACTGATTGAAAGAAATTTTCTTTAACAGGATTTGCTATTTCAGTGGCCGATGGTATGTTACTGATAAGCCCTTGAAGAAACGTCAACCTCACCACCCAAAATCATCTTCAATTGCCCAAGAAATATAAAAAGTATCGAAAACCTCCACATTTCACCCTCCGTAACTCTGGAACCGTTGATTTTATAACAATTAAGGATAGGACAATTTTTGTTTTAAATTTTATGTAGAACGTTTTTGTATATAACATTGTTTACGCTTAAACAAAGTTTTAGAAATATTGACGAAAAACGTAAAGAAATAACTAATTTACCGACTTCTCCCTCATCTCCCCCCCCCCAAACCGGACGCTCAAAATGGTGTAACCTTTTACTGAACAATATGTGGATCATATAGAACAAGAAAACTTTTACTTTGGATGTCTAGGTTAGGCCTTTTTTTGGACCAATTATACTATACTACCTCCGTAACTTTGGAATCGTTTATTTTAGAAGGATTATGTATAGGGGCATTTTTTATTTCAAATTTATTCTAGAACATTTTTGTATAAAAGGTTGTTCATGCTAAACCTCATAGTTTTAGAAATATTGACGAAAAACGTAAAAAGCTACGAATTTACCGACTTCTCCCCCCTCTCCCCCAAACCCGACGCTCAAAAAGGTGTGACTTTTTTCTGAACATTATATGGACGATATAGAAAAATTTGGTGTTGGAGGATAACTTTCACTTTGGATGTCTGGGTTATGTCATTTTTTTAATCAATTCTATCATACTATTAATGATCATAGAAAAAGTTAAAGTACCTATATTTTAATAAATAAATTATTTTTATTAAATAATAATTTATTGAACATAATTTATTCATTAAAATATACCTTAACTTTTTCTATGATTAATAATGATAGTATCATTACAAAAAATGGATTTTTGAGAAAATATTTTTTCAAAAATTTTTTAAAAAATTAGACTGTTTATTAATTAATAAATGTCTAGACAAATTGCACATTTGTAATTTACACAAAAGTACATACAAATTAAAAGAAGAAATATCAAAATTCATTGAGTAGATCCCAAGATATAGAAAATGGTAGTAGTTTTAAGTTGCTTTTTTAGTTTTTGAACTCGTGCATTTTTCGGCTCCCGCCAGGTAGCTGACAACTGTTTTAATTGTTGACCTATAGGATGAAAACCTACATGTTTCCTGCCTAGAGTTCGCGTTCGTTTTTTAATTATTAACAATTTAGTGCAATCAACGCAGAAGCTCCCCCTTCACTTACTATGACTAATCATCATTTGAACTACATTTTTAAAAATTCGAGTAAAATATCATCTTTCCGAATACCTATGTAAGAAGATGTTTTGTAAATGTTTATAAACTAGTATTTTTTACTATATTAGATAATTTTTTATCTTTTCTTAATACATTTTGATAGGATCACTTTTCTACTTTCATTTGGCATACGCATAATTGTCCTATCTTCATTATTTTCTGTCATTTGTTATTGCAAAACAAAGGTCTCTGGGATAAACAAATAGAATACCTAACTTTTAAACTAATTAATGGATCGGTCTCAAATTTTGGGAGTTTGTTATGTACCCCAATACCCAACTTTGAGTAAAGCGAAACACTACAGTTCTAAGTTAGTTTTAGGAAAATAAATAACGATTTTCAGTTATTTTGCAGTTTACGAAGCAACAAATTAACTTTTTGACATTCAAAAATCGTCATTGTGAAGGTTTTTCAATGTTCTAAAAAAATAAATTTTGTAATTTTATGTCAACTATTTAGCTTTTTAATTGAGTGCAAAATATGAAAAAAAAACGCACTGATTGCATCAAATTGTTAATAATTAAAAAACACGATCTCTAGGCAGGAAACATGAAGGTTTTCATCCTATAGTTCAAGTCCACAATAACTAAAAAAGTAGTCAGCTACCTTTATATTAATTTCATTGTCCCGAACATGGTCTATTTCTTGCTTATTTCCCTGGCTGGAGTATTATATCAGTGCGGCGACACGAATGTTATCTCCTTGTAATAATACAGTTTGAAAATCCCAACTCTAACTCGATTTCCTACTGGTAATCTTTAGTTTCTGCAATATGTGCAATATTGATGTTTTCAGTCAATTCACCGTGTTTGCGGAGCTTCTGGCGGCCCAATAATCACTAAATTTATGACTTCCGTTCTTTTTGGATGAATAGTGTTAGGTTTAAGATAACAGAATGCTATGTTTGTTTTATTTTTGATATGAATGCAATTTCTTTTATTTAGAAACGAACGCCCCCTTCTATTTCATTGATGGATGAATGATGAATATACATATTTGTTATTCGATTTTAATTTTTAAATACAAATATTTTTTGTACAGTATTTTTGCCGCCCCAGGGGCGTCATTTGATAGGGTTAGGGGAGGCAGTTGCCCCCTCCCCTGAAACTGAAAATGACTGAAATTTACGAAAAATACTTTCAGTTTTCATTATTACATCATATAATATAATGTATTGTATATTATATAATGCTTGCCCCCCCCCTCCAATCAAAATTTCAAGCTCCTGTGCCGCCCTCTCACAATTTGCCGCCCTAGGCAGCTGCCTATATTGCCTAATGGATAAAGCAGCCCTGCCTATTAATGCAGGCAAAATTATTTAAAGTTATTCTGGAACATTACAAAACGTACCAAATGTTTATAAAGGTAAAGTTCCAGAAGGTCTAGATCCAGATGCAGATGAGGAAGATGACCTTAATGTAATTGAAAATAGACCATTTGACCAAAATTAGTGTAGAAGGGAGAAGAAATAAGATATGCAATTTTTCAGCAATATTTTAATTAACTTTATAAATAAAAATTTTTAATTGGAAAATATGAGTTTTACTAAAAAATAATTAAATAAAAAAAATATTATTTTCTAGCAAACTGTCAATTTCTTCTTCTTTCTTAAGATTTTTGGCCTCTGACAGTCAGTTTTCGGTCAATTTCTAGGTTAAAAGTAGTTCAAAAGCTATCAAAGTGCAACGTTGCCGTATTTGTTCCAAAACCTTTTAGAGGCTTCCTCTAAAAAAATATTATTTTAGCGGTCCTCTATAATATGTGTTTATAGAATGTCAATCTAACCTAAATAGGGGACTGCATATAGATTTTCACTTCAGAAAAAATTAAACAAGATAGAACATTTTGTAATTTCATTAAGAAATGTTTAATAAACAACATACCAAGAAGTTCTACTCGAGAAGTGGGTGCTTCATTTTTTATTAAACAAATGAACTACGAAATTAGATGTTTTTTTAAATAAAAATATAAATTTTAGAAAAAAACTGACTTGACCATTAAAAATACCAGAAAATTTTACAAAAAAAACCTTATATAAAGATTTTTCTAAAATGAAATCTGTAGTTTCTATAATTTTTTATTTATAACGTTAAAGTCACCCTTCTCACAAACATTTGCGAACTGTAAACTAGCATACGGCTAAGTGCACGGTTGAGTTATTTTAATGTAATTCTTTAACTAATGGATCAAATGAAATTTTACAAATTGGACATGAAAGAAGAATAATTAAGCTACCTCACGGTTATAATAAAAAGAAATAAAATATATGGGCATAGATACGGTGTGGGCCGAAAATGAGACTTCCATGAATTTTGTTTAAAAATGATTTAAAAATGTGTAACTAATACAATTTTTCTTATAAAACTTTCAGTTTTGCACAACTTACCTTTCAAATATCTTACTAAACGATCCTTCATTCAAAAAGAATATAAAAATTTAATTCAAATGATACGACGTCTCCAAAAATGTAATTTTTGAAATATTCGTAGTTTTACAGAATTACCACCAATTTAAAATGGTATTACTCAAGTTTGGACATATTTATTACAGTTTTGTAAGTGGTTTTTTAAAGCTTAGGATGCAGTCTTTAAAATCCACTGAATTATTTTACTTTAGAAATGAAATAAACTATTTATTTTTGAGAAAATTAAGAAAGATAACAAAAATGTAATACAAAAACCGAAAATTACCAGCTAAAAAAATGTTTATACAAAGTGGTCAAAACTTTTTTCTGTAAAACATACCTATATTACATTTAATAATAAGCTTCAACAATAATAAATGATCAACAAAAAATTTTTTTTAGGTCTTATACAGTAATCTGCCTAACTTGGAACCTATTGATAACTTTTTTATTATCAGCTTACGAAAAAAAGTTATTCTTTATGAAATACTCTGCATCGTATAATATAATCTAAGATGCAACCATTAAATATCAAATTTTATTAATGTTATACGAGGTATGTCACAAAACATGAATTTCACTCAGGAGTAAGGTACCTTCATACTACAAAATATCGAAAATTGTTATCAAGAAAAGTTGTTTGGAATTAAAAAATATGTTTTAGTGTTCAATTTCATCCTTTTACTTAAAATATTGTGAATAATAAAGGCACTTAACTCCTACGAAAGATTCATAATTTTACATACCTCGTATAAAATTAAAAAAGTTTGATATCTGATGGTTGTATCTTAGATTTTAGACAAGGTAGAGCATTTTATGAAGAATAACTATTTTTCGTAAAATTGATAATAAAATAGTTATCATAATAATTGTAATAAAATGATGATGGATATCCGTAATTTGAGAAAAAATTGAATTTTTTTTCCGATTAGTATGATGTAATTGTATGTTAAAACATAGTTTTTAATTTTAAACAACTTTTCATAATAGAATTTTTTCATATTCTGGAAAATAAAGGTAGGTACTTAAACAACTTTTCATAATAGAATTTTTTCATATTCTGGAAAATAAAGGTAGGTACTTTACTCTTTAACAAAATTCATATTTTTGACAAAACTCGTATAAAGTTGATAAATTTTGATACACGATGGTTGAGTTTTAGATTTTTGAGCATTGATCCAGAGCATTGTATGAAAAATACCTTTTTTCCGTACAAATGATAATAAAAAAGTTATCAAAAACAAAATAGAGACATATTTGATCAAAGTCAAATGATGAATTCAAGGATATTTTTAAAATTATTAATACAAAACAATTGTAATTGTTTAAACAATTAACAAACAATTAGTGGCCAAATCTGCGAGTAGAACTTTTTAGTTTAACATGTATATAAACTAACAAAAACAGTTTTATAAAAATATAAGCTTGTTTGAATTTTTTCGAAACAATGCATGTTTTCGTTCTAATTGCACTCCCCTAAAAAGTTTTGGAGGACAGTCAAAAGTTAAATTTTAGAGGCCTCTTAAATTTAACGGAAATGTTACAGAATCACCTCTTAGGCTGTTTTAAACGTAAAATCCTCAGACATATCTATAAAAGCGTGCAGAAAAACGGATTATGGCCTAGACGCTAGAATTTTACCGCCTTTATAGTGAGCCTAGTATTGATAGATCTATTAAAATTAAAACAGGCTGTGGTGGCTGGGCAACTTAGAGAGAATGAATAAGGTGGAGCCATCGAAACACATTTATAACCAAAGACCGGATGGAGTGAGGAAAAGAGGAAGACCCAGAGCACGATTTAAAGACCAATAGAAGACGACTTACGAGTATTTTGAGTACGAAATTGGAAGCTGATTCTGGAAGGCCAAGACCCACCATGGGTTGTAGAGCCAATGAAGATGATGATACTGGCATGACACACGATAGAAACTTAGAAATGTATTTAGGGAAGCCGACCCCGCCTAGAGATAAGGCAAAGAAAATGATGATAATCAAATCCGTACTAAATGTTCCAAGTAACATTATGTGTTCAATCTCAAATTAATCCCTTAATTTGTAATCTCACATTATTCTTAATTTCTTAAAATTTTATAGTTTCACCGTGTATAACTGAAACATTGGGAAAATATCGAGTAATACTTTAATTATTAGAGTCCAGTGAACCTTTTGCAACCTAAATAAATTGCCAAATCGAGGTATTTTCAATTGTACTTCCTAGTACATGTTGCAATAGTTTTCTCAATAAACTGTAGTTGTAAGCTTTCGAAAGATTACAAAGTTCGTTGCTGTTGTCATGCAACTTATTGATGAATTGTATATTTTGATGAGATTATAAATTAGACAAAGGGACTATTTTGGGGTCGCATTCTATCATAGAAAGTTACCTGAACAACATCTATAGTGTAATACTCAGTAGCTGTCAATAAAACCATATTTTACTCCACACTTAAACATTTATTTACCATCGTCGATCGAGAAGAACCGGACAAAGGGGCATTACAAAACGATTCGATCCTAATATTTACATGGAATTGTCCATTGGTCGTTCGAGCCATTAGTTTAAAAACAGAAACATGACCCTAGAGTTTATCTGCTACAACTACTACTGCTGTTATTAAACACTAAAAGGAAACTAAGTAGTTATGTTACAGTTCAAGTTGATTCTCAGTGAGAGTTGACTATTCCTAGTTCGAGTCAACTCCAACTAAAACGAGCAGTAAAAGTTGATTTGAAAAATTTAATTCAACTTTTACTAGTTTGAGTTGACTATTCCTGGATCGATTCAGTAAATGTTGATTATACGAGTATAATCTCACGTGCTTTTTTGATGACTGTGCGTCTCTTTGTTTTGACCGTTTCAACTACTTATCATGATTTGAACATATAGGCCAGGAAATGAAGCTGAAAAAATGGAAAAACCTCGCAATTTTTTCGTCCAGCATCGATTTGTACAAAAAAATTGGGATTAGGCTCATTTTACCCTCTAGTACATTTTCTATATTGAGCCGTTGTACGCTTTTGATTTTTAAGGGTGATGACTACCCCTAATTTTTGTAAAAAATTATAAAATAACATTTTAAACTTTAATATGGTCAAAATTTAGTGTTTATTAGTTAAATCATCATTGTTTTATGCTTTAGGATACAATATTATATTTCAACTCTTAAAACCACCCTTGTTGGAGCCATATATAAAAAAATATTTATCCTAAAAGAATGATTTCGGCTTGCATCGATTTGCATAAAAAATTGGGATTAGGATCATCTCATCCTGTACTTCATATTATATATCATGCCCAAGGGCGTTGATTATTTTTAGGGGCGTAAACTACCCCTTATTATCAAAAACTATATAAAACATTGTAAACCTTAATATGGGTAAAATTTGGTTTTGATTGGTTAAATAATGACTGTATTATGTTTTAGGATATAATATCATAATACTTCAACCCTTAAAAATCACCCTTAATAACATTCAATTTTTATAAGTAATTTAATAGAATAGATCTATACAGAAAAAAGTAGAATTACGTACAAAAACATTTATTTAAACAAAAGTACGAATTTACAAATACAAATACAAATACAAATAGTTTTTTAGTCATCTTCATCGAGATCGATGTCATCTTCGTCTTTTTCTATAACTGGTGGGCTATCTTATAGCTATAAGATCTAAATTATATATAAAGACTTTGTAAATTAAATTCCGTAAGATCCCTTAATTTTTAAGTAGGGTGAGTTTAAAGGGCTCGAATAAGGAGTTGTTTGCTTGTAAATAGTGATTTTAAGCAGCTATACCTCGCTAAATGTTCACTGTAAAGAAAATCATTGCAAAGGTTAATTTTAGTTATTAAAAAAGATACAATTTAATACATACTTTATAATTTTTTTGTATTTCTAATATTTTCGGAGATATTTTGAATAAAAGATATTTGACGAAATTTCAAAAAAAAATTATTTCTCCAATCTCTTTTAACTCCAATTTTTCTAAATTTTAAATAGGTCAAACTTCTTGGGTGTATTGATAATACATATTATATAAAAAGAATTACAGAAAGCCGAAGATCCATTTGAATTAGGAGGGTAGTTTTCAGTGATTTTTTCATAGAAAACAGTAGGTACCGACCTTATTTTGATCATAAGTCGCTCAATTTTTATGCTAGAAACTTTTTTTTGAAAGGTCTAATTTTATACTTAAAAAATATTCTGTAAGTTTTCCTCGAAAAATGCAGAGTTTTTCCGTTATTTGGCTTGAAATATTTCAAATTATGCATTTGACAAAAAAGCTAATCTTTAATATGCCGTATCTCAGTTTGTATTGGTTGTAGAAAAATTATAAAAAAGGATTTTATTTCTGTTTCTAAAAGATACAATTTTTAAAGCTACAGTTTTTTTATTCACTGTATATTTTTTATTATTCTCAAAAAACCCTCTAAAAAGTCGATTTTTTTGTCGAAAAACTGTTACTTTCAACCGCAAATACCTCGAAAAATATTAGTTTTACGAAGAAAACGTAAGGAACAATTTTTTTAGAAGTGCATTTTCCATCGACTTCCTTTGTTAAAATGTAATGAAAAATTCCCGCCCACGAGATGGGGTGGCAACCACCTCTAAGGTTTCATCGTACAGCGGCATGATAAAGAAAATGATCCTTGGACTATTTCCTACCTTCTGTGAAGATTTCAAGTAAATACATGATAAACGAAAAAATTGCGAGCCAAAATGCTTCATTTCCTGAACTAATATCCAGTAACATTTAATTTTTAAATAGAATCGGTTGTTTAGTCCTGTCGCCAGGGGGGGTACAACGGCCTCGTTAATTCAGATGGACTTACCCAAGTTTTTTTTATGTATTTTGACCCGTAGAACCCGAATTTTTTGGGTAACAGTTGATCCGGATGTCGATAAGATTGTTATAGACCAAGAACTTGAGGAATCAAATAACAGCGATTTTTGGCAAAACAAAACAATATTTTGTATTTTTTGGGTCATTTTAAGCAAAAAATATTTCTACAAGTTTTTTAGTAGGATGCACAGTTTTCGAGATAAACGCGGTTGAACTTTCAAAAAATCGAAAAACTGCAATTTTTAAACCCGAATAACTTTTGATTAAAAAATAAAATAGCAATTCTGCTTAGCGCCTTTGAAAGTTCAAGTCAAATTATGTCGGTTTTGATTATTTGCATTGCTAAAAATTTATTGTGTTATTGTTAAACAAAGCTACAAACAACTAGTGCGTGAGTGATGTTTCTATGATTTCTCATTTAAAATCGAACGAGTAGGTAGAATAGGTACTAGTGCAATCAAGACTATTTCTACGTTACATGCGTTAAAACGCATGTAAAAGCACGGGAAACCCTACGTGTTTATAGCTTTGTTAAACAATAAAAAAATAAATTTTTACCAACGCAAATAATCAAAACCGATATAATTTGACTTAAACTTTCAAATGCGGTAAGCAGACTTGCTATTTTATTTTTTAATCAAAAGTTATTCGGGTTCAAAAATTGCAATTTTTCGATTTTTTTAAAGTTCAACCGCGTTTATCTCGAAAACTGTGCATCCTACGAAAAAACTTGTAGAAATATTTTTTACTTAAAATGGCCCAAAAAATACAAAATATTGTTTTGTTTTGCCAAAAATCGCTGTTATTTGATTCCTCAAGTTCTTGGTCTATAACAATCTTATCGACATCCGGATCAACTGTTACCCAAAAAATTCGTGTTCTACGGGTCAAAATACATAAAAAAAACTTGAGTAAGTCCATCTGAATTAACGAGGCCGTTGTACCCCCCCTGGCGACAGGACTAGTTTGTGTGAATCAAATTTCACTAAATGGCATTGGGAAGAGTATACTTTAACTAGTTGGAGTCTACTTTATATTTATAATCATTATTTACTGAAACCAGCCGTTTGAGTTGACTCGAACTATTAGGAATAGTCAACTCCAATCATATAATCAACTTGAACTGTAACATGTACAGGGTGTTTCATTATTAATTGTCCATATAGTAACTGGAGAAACCTTAGCACAAAATACGAAGATTTAACCTAAAACGCTTAAATAAAATTTGGTTCCTTACTGAGTTACAGGGTGTTTTATCTAAAAATTTAAAAACTATTTTTGCTCAGCATTTTAAAATTATTCGACGTATCCTTTTGATACTTGGCAGAAAGTGCGACTAATATACACCCTACTAAATTATGATAAACAAACATTTATAGTTACTACCAGAGGCGTACGACAGGGGATAGTGAATGGTTGACCCTTCTCAAATTCTACGCCACTGGAGGAATTACTATTTTAGTGCCATTTTTAGATTTTTCAATAATTTCTACGTACATAATATACTCTTCATTGGTAACGATAAAGTCATTAGTTTTTGAGATATTTTAAGTTAAATATGAAACGGCACAGTAATTTTGATTAATTTACGATATAATTCATATGATTAAAATTTAAAAATAATTTGTACCCAGTACTTTAAAACTATTTGGCGTATCCTTATCATACTTGGCAGAAAGTGTAGGTACTGTACACCCTACTAAATTAAGATAAACAAACGTTTCTAGCTACTACCAGAGGCGTACGACAGGGGATAGTGGCTGGTTGACCCTTCCCAAATTCTACGCCACTGACGAAATTGCTATTTTCGTGTAATTTTTTGATTTTCCAATAATTTTTATGTAAATAATACGCTCTTCATTCGTAACGGTAAAATGATTAGTTTTCGAGATATTTGAAATTAAAAATGAAGCGACACAATACATTAATCAAAATAACCGTGTCGTTTCATTTTTAACTTCAAATATCTCGAAAATTAATGACTATATCATTACGAATAAAGGGTATATTATTTTCAGAGAAAGTATTGGAGAATACAAAAATTGAACTAAAATAGCAATTCCGCCAGTGGCGTAGAATTTGGAAAGGGTCAACCATTTACTTTCCCCCGTCGTACGCCTCTGGTAATAGCCAGAAACGCTTGTTTAACATAATTTAGTATTTTGTACAGTACCTATACTTCCTGACAGGTATGAAAAGGATACGTCGAATAGTTTTAAAATTCTGAGCAAAAATAATTTTTAAATTTTTAGATAAAACACCCTGTAACTCAGTAAGGAACCACATTTTATTTAAGTCTTTTAGGTTAAATCTTCGTATTTTGTGCTAAGGATTTTCCAGTTACTATATGGACAATTATTAATGAAATACCCTGTATAAAGAATGAAAAAAATATGTTTCAGATATAAAGTTTTTTGCATCTAATATGCTGACTAAATTATTTTCCATTATATCTCTATGTAAATGTAATATGCCGTCTTGTCTCCAATTTCATATTTCCACTCTCGAAAGACGTCTGATTCTTATACTACATCTACCTGGATTATTATCCTTGATATTATGGTCTCCGTAGTGTGCGTCTTTGCGAAAAAATACAAGAGAGTAAAAGATCTTGAACACGTGAAAGTACAAACGACTGTCTTTTCTTATATTTCCAACTCAAAGGACCCTGTTTAGTCTCGAGATAAATTGCTCCGAAAAACCTTTCGTGGTTGCTGTTCGCAATTGTTTCCGAACGTGCCGTGCCGTTATTACCTTTTTAATTGTTTTATTTTGCTCAAAGTTATTTTGTCTGCATTAAATGAAAATCCCGGAGATTCCGGGGGAAAAGGGTGATTATTCGAATTTTTCGATTTACTTTATCCACCGGTGTGTTCGTTTCATTTCGAATAACTTATTTGGAATTAGCTCTGTACACTAAATTTTACAAAAGCCTGGAACTTTTTACATAATTCTTTTTTATTAACGTCTAAAATTTTTTACAATCTGCTTTACAATGGAAACAATAAGTAAAATTTTTTGTCTTTACAATGACAGCGAGATGTAAGGTCCAGTGACCAATAGGGTGGTGCGAAAAAAGTCAAGTTGATAATCCCGTATCGCTATAGTGCGGAACAGTTGCGATTGGTAATTACAAGAAAAACAAAATAAAAATTATTAAAATCGGACTTTATCTTTCGATCCCGCAACGGGCCTAAAGATTATGAAAAAAAAAATGAAATTTTATCTTTTCTTCAGAAATTTTTATTTATCCTCCATGTAAGTTTCATTTATCGCTATAGTAAAATTTATTTACAGTTTGCATGGTTAAGTAATAAAAACAACAGTTTTACGCATCTAACCAATATCTTCCGATCCCGCAAGATCAATCAAAATTTATAAATATTTGAAATTTTCGATGATTTTGATAAATTAAAAAACATTTAATTATCTCATTTTTCTCCTACATTGTGAAGTTTTTCGCTTGTTTGTATATTGTATGACAGTACTTGAACAACCCAGAACTCACAACGAGGAGGTGGTTGCACTTCTAGCTCCACACACACTCTTCTCTCCAACCAACCAATGAGTGTGATTTTTTACATTATTTACATAGTAAATTTCTTTTTCATGCTTGTACCCAGCTTTTAAACGTCAACTTTTCATTGTGATTTGGTGGTAGAATCTGGCAGCATGGACCTTGATTTAAGTGTTGCCCTTATGAATCCATCTCTTGATTGGGGCCCACATACATTAGACCAGGGGTGACCAACTTAATCGGACTCGAGATCTACTGTCTGCTTTTCTAATTCTCTGGGATCTACTGACTAGGAAGTTTTGTAATATTTAGGACGGGAATAGATAGGTAGGTCGATAATTTTTTCTTGCCATCGATCGACTGACCTAGGGGTCGCGATCGACGGGTTGGCCTCCCCTGCATTAGACGATGCTTCCGTGACCAAATTTAGGCACATCTCATCAGCTTGCGTATGTCAGGGATAGTTTAGACATTCTAGTCTGGTATGTCGCCCGATGTAATGCAAGAACTTATATATTCATTTGACACTTTGAAGAAGTGGTGGAGAAGATAGTTTTGCAACAGTCTGCAATAGTTTTGCAACATAATATTCCAGTCTATTATTTCAGTTTAGTCTCGTACTTCAAAATTTCAAGTAGTAGGGAAAAAGGAAACACATTAGAGAGCTAGGGCTAAGGAGAGTGTTAACAGCCGGATAGACTAAAGCCAAGGGCAAACGTATTAGAAATTTCATTCCTCCTACTTTAAATTTTGAAACACAGGACTACACTGAAATATTAGATTGGAATGTTGCAAAACTATCTTCTCCACCAGTTCTTCGAAGCGTTTCAAATGAAGATATAAGTTCCTACATTATATCAGGCAACACGCCAGACTGGAATGTACAAAACCATCCCTGTCATACGCAAGCTGTCTAGCGGTACGTAGAGTTGGTCACGGAAGTATCGTCTAATGTATGTGGGACCCAATCAAGAGATGGATTCATCAAAGCAACACTTAAATCAAAGTCCATGCTGCCAGATTTTACCACCAAATCAAAATTCAAAGTTGACGTTTAAAAGCTGGATACAAACAAATGAAAAAGAAATGTACTATGTAAATAATGTAAAAACCACACACTCATTGGTTGTATGGAGAGAAGGTGTGGGTGGAGTAAAAAGTGCAACCACCTTCTTGTTGTGAGTTCTGGGTCGTTTAAAAATTATTATACAATATATAAACAAGCGAAGAGCTTCACAATGTAACAGAAAAATTAGGTAACTAAATGTTTTTTAATTTATCAAAATCATCAACAATTTTAAATCTTTATAGATTTTGATTGACCTTGCCGGATCGGAAGATATTCGTAAAGTGCCTAAAACTATTGTTTTTATTACTCAACCATGCAAACTGTAAATAAATTTTACTATAGCGATAAATAAAATGTACATGGAGAATAAATAGAAATTTCCGAGAAAAAGGTAAAATTTCATTTTTTCATAATCTTTAGGCCCGTTGCGGGATCGGAAGATAAATTCCGATTTGAATTTACTCTCTTTTCGCAACTTTTCCGCACTATAGCGATACTGGATTATCAACTTGACTTTTTTCGCACCACCCTAGTGACCAAAGCATCACAACGCATATTGGCTTGTTTACCGGTGGGATGCGCACTTAAACGGATACACGTGCACGAAAACTAGAAATGGCACAGAACACAATATCTGGGCGCTGCTGAAGGTGTAGATTCTACTGCTGTAGGCATTGGTAGGATCGACTAGATAGGTCCAAGGGATCATATCTATTCAATCTATTCGCTTGTTGGTTGTTGAGTAGATTTTATGCCAAGGTGGAAGAATGCGCCAGCAACCTATTTTGATATTGTTCAAAAGTTTGTTTCCTCTCTTCATAAATTAGATAATATGCCTTAGCAATGACCTTATAGTCCAAGTAATGAAGCTTAAAATAGGACAAAACCTCGCAATTTTTACAGAATGGATCGATTTGCTTGAAAATTTAAGAATAATTAGTGGATATTCCAAGAATCCAAATCTATATGATGCCGAAAGGCGCTTTTACCATGGGGATGGTTACCACCCCATCTCGGGAGTGGAAATTTTTTATTTTATTTTGACCGCAAAAGTTGGTAAAACATTCATTCTAAGCCAAAAACGTTCTATACATTTTTTTGATAAAATTAATAGTTTTCGATTTATTCGCTATCGAAACTGTTTGTTTTATATCGAAAAAATCAATGTTTTTAATAAGTTTTCTGCTAATAACTCCAAAAGTTTTCGCTTTATCAAAACAACTTTACTCAACAAAAAAGTACCTTTTGAAAAAATAAACAAAACCGTTTTTTTTTTATTTTCTTTAAGACCAATAATAATCGAGCTATACTTTATTATAATGTTAGCTCTTCTTCGTCAAACGCTAAATATTGTAGTTTCAAAGTCAAGAGACGGGAAACTGTACATTTTTTCAGGATAACTTGTTCAAACTAATTTAAAACATTTAAAAATATCTATCTCAAGAAATAAAAAAAAGTCCCTAGCTCCAAAATTAAGTGACTTATAATGAAAAGAATGTCAGTCCCTATTTTGTTCAGCAAAAAAGTGATTGGAAGCAACCTCCTAATCACCACTCTAATTAAAATTAGTCATTGATTTTATTTGATCTTCTTTATTTATGTATTACTAATAGGTTCTAGAAGTTTGACTGGCTTAGAATGACTAGTTTTTAACACAATGGAATTAAAAGCGAATAACGAATTTTTGTAGTTTGAAAAAAAGTGACCTATTCTTCAGAATAGAAAGATTAGCATCAGCGATACGAAAAAATGTTTAAAAAAATAAAATTGTAGCCAATTTAATTCCCAAGAACCTGGTTTGCCAAAATTTTTTCTACGGTAAAAATTGAGTGAGATATTGACAATTAAAACTTGTAATAACATGCAAAAACCACCTTTACCAACCCTTTCAAAGTCACATCTTTTTGCGACTGTGGATTTTAAAAAGATTTAATATTAATAAGCTTATATATCTTGTAAAAACCTACAAGAGTCTTTTTTAATAAACTTTTTTAGGATAAAAATAAAAAAGTTACGGTTAAAAAATCAATATATTTTTTTGAAAAAAAAAGGAGAAATCCAATCGCAAGCATAATAATGTAAGTTAAATAGCGGTGTTTTCAGTTATTGGCCTTATTTATTCTTCTTTATTTATGTATTATTAATAGATTCTAAAAGTTTGACTGGCTTAAAATGACTAGTTTAAAAAAAACTGGAGTTAAAAGCGAATAACGAATTTTTGTAGTTTTGTAAAAAATGCCATTTTGTTCCGAATAGAAAGATTAGCATCAGAGATACGAAAAAGTGTATCAATAGGAAATTGTAGGTTATTTAATTCTCAAGAACTTGGTTTAAAAAAATATTTTCTACGACAAAAATTGAGTAAATCGTACATGAGTATAATCGAAAAACTTTATTTTTTTGTCGATATAAAACTAACACATTTGATAGCGAATAAATCGAAAACTATTAATTTTATCAAAAAAATGTATGGAACATTTTTTGTTTAGAATGAATGATTTTATCAACTTTTGTGGTCAAAATATAATAAAAAATTTCCACGCACGAGATGTAGTGGCAATCACCCTCATGGTAAATGCGACTTTCGGCATCATATAAATTTTGATCCTTGAACTATTGACGACTTATTCCCAAATTTTCAAGCAAATCGATCCATTCTATAAAAATTGCGAGGTGAAAGCTTCGGTTCCTAGCCTATTAGGTACCATGTGACCTGGGGGTTGGTTCTTATCGCGTATTCGTATTCAGCGACTCTAAAAACCGTCTAGTAATCTATTTGCGTGCATTCAAGGTCGAAAACCTTCAACACTCATGCAGATGACGTGCCTTAGCAGTGACCATAAGTACCAGGTGCTCCTGTAATCAGTTCTGATGGCGTATTCGTGTTCAGTAACCCCTAAAACCTTCCGTGTAATCTGTTTGCATCAATTTAGTGTCGATCTCGCCCAAAATTCCAGAAGATGGCCTAACCCTAGACACCAGGTGCTCCAAGTGTTGGTTCTAATTGCATATTCGTATTAGCAAACCTATAAACCGCCAAGTAACCTATCTGCATTAATTTAATGCCAAAAACTCTCGTAACTCGAGAAGATGACGTGCCTAAGTAGTGATATTGGACACCAGGTGTTCCGGGGGTCGATACTGATGTCGAATTCGTGTTCAGCGACTCCAAAGTCCTCCAAGTAATCTGATTGTATCAATTAGTATCGTCAGATGACGTACCTTAGCAGTGTCCTTGGCACGAAGTGCTCCGGAAGTCAATTCTGATGGCGTAGTCGTATTCAGTGACCCCAAAAACCTCCCTACCCACATAACAATGATGTTCGCATCATGTTCAAAGCATATACTACCAACATTCGACAGAGTATATTCTTTTTAGTACATGCATAGTACAAGCATAGCATGTACCATAAAAAACATTCTAAAGGGTACCCCCGTTAAGATAGGCAAAATGCCCTCACTCTCAGAATTCAATTTTTTTAATTTTTTTAAGTTCTGTGCAATTAAAAAATGAGATAACGCGGATTTTTAGCTCGCCACCCCCCCTTACCCCTCCCCACAGCCAAAAACGTAGATTTTTAGATTTAATTTTTTTTTAGTTGGGTTGCAATTGATTTAAAAATTTCAAAAAATTCACACGTGTAGCTGAGGCTTTTGCAAAACATGTCCATTTTTCATGGAGCTTTAGGTCGAGTGTACATAACCTCAAATTTTTTTTTAACTTTTTTAAAACCTATAACTTTTTTTTGGAGGGAGCTGCAGGTCCAATTTTTTTTGAATTTTGTGTATTTTATCAAAAGCTATCTCCCTGATTTTTTTCAGATTTTTCCGTCAGGTGCGCCATCTTGAAAAATCACGAAAACTGTTTTTTTTTAGGGGGTTTTTAGGGATTTTCTCCATTTTATAGACTGCAACATAGATCAACTCAAGGTTTTGTTAATAGATTATGTATAATTTGAAATAAATGAGTATTTAAGGAGTATCAAAAATTGGGCATAACACCTTTAAACCCCCCAAAAACCATGTTTTTTTTTAAGTTATGTAAGGCTTTTTGCGGGCTTAATGATATTTTTTGAGATCGATACAGCCTGAATATTTTTTTCATTTTTTTACGTTATATGGGATTAAAAAATAAGACTAATCGCATTTTTAGCCCACCACCCCCCTCCCCCTGTCCCCACAAAAACGTCAATTTTTCTATTTTTTTTTGTTTAAAGTTGCAATTAATTTAAAATTTTTATGAGGCTTCTACAAAACGTATCTATTTTTTATAGACCCGTGTAGGTCAAGTGTACAATACATATAACCTCAAAATTTCTTTTTTATTTTTTTTAAAACGTATTTTTGACTTCCAATCGATATTTTTTTAAAACGTACAATGAATATTGTACATCTCTCTCTCTCTCGCGGACGGCCGCTTCAATACATGCTTAGCGCTCATTTTTATTTATTAAAAATAATAGTTAGTAATAAAATAATGACAAAAATTTCTTTAGATTATTGCAGGTGGGGGGGGGGGGCTTTAAACTTTGAGTTGGTCACTTTATGACTTTCATAATAATAATTTTTAATCGAGTTATTAAGCCTTGAAAATGGCCATTTTCGCGTAAACCATTTTCCTACGGCGGTACTGCCTGGCACCGTGTGGATTTGTTATAAGTACCTGTTTTTGAGTAAGTTTGTGCAAAAAAATTAATCGGAATAATTTACCTAACGGGACAAGCATACAGCGGGGCTATTTGCATTATGAGCCAAACGTAGATGGTTTGTAAAATACACAAAACACAAAAAAAATTAGCAGCCATCGCCAAAAAAAGTTATACGTACCTATTAAAAAATAAAAAAAATGAGGTTATAATATGTACACTCGACCTTCGGGTCCATAAAAATAGATGTTTTCTAAAAGCCTCAGCTGTGCGTGTGAATTTTTTATAATTTATAATTTAATAATTACTAACTATTCTAAATGCGAAATAAGCCACAATTTAACTAAAAAATGATTTTATTAACGTTTCGATGTCCGCCACGGACGTCGTTGTGAAAATACAAAATATTAATAAATTAAAGAAAAATGTTGCTTGGTAAAAAAATCTTCTAATAATTTAATTTAATCTGACTTATTTATATAGATCGTCCCAAACCATTTTTTCAGTGCGTCACAGATTATCGAATTCTCTCTATCGCATTACAGATGGAAAATAAAATCATTTTTTAGTTAAATTGTGGCTTATTTTCCATTTAGATTAGTTAATTACAAAAATGCCACAAAGAAATAGCTTCAGAACAACATTTATAATTTAATTGCAAACCAACTTAAAAAAAAAATGAAAAATTGACATTTTTGGCTGTGGGGGAGGGGGAATAGGGGAAGTGGGCTAAAAGTGCGTTGGGTCCTAATTTTTTAAAATCATATAGAACGTAAAAAAATAAATAAAAATATTCAGGCTGTATCGACCTAAAAAAAAATAATTAGACCCGCAAAAATCCTTACAAAACTTTAAACAAACATGGTTTTTGGTGGTTTAAAAGTGTTTCGCCCAATTTTTGAATATCCTAATATACTCAGTTATTTCAAATTATACATAATCTATTAACAAAACCTTGAGTTGATCTATGTTGCAGTCTATAAAATGGAGAAAATCCTCAAAAACCCCCTAAAAAAACAGTTTTCCCGGATTTTTCAAGATGGCGCACCTGACGCAAAAATCTGAAAAAAATCAGGGAGACAGCTTTTGATAAAATACACAAAATTCAAAAAAAAATGGATCTGCAGCCCCCTCCAAAAAAAAGTTAAAGGTTTTAAAATAGTTAAAAAAAATTTGGTTATGTACACTCGACCTAAGGGTCCATGAAAAATGGACATGTTTTGCAAAAGCCTCAGCTACACGTGTGAATTTTTTGAAATTTTTAAATCAATTGCAACCCAACTTAAAAAAATTAAATCTAAAAATCTACGTTTTTGGTTGTGGGGGGAGGGGTAAGGGGGGTGGCGAGCTAAAAATCCGCGTTATCTCATTTTTCAATTGCACAGAACGTAAAAAAATTAAAAAAATTGAATTCTGAGAGTGAGGGCATTTTGCTTATCTTAACGAGGGGTACCCTTTCATGTTCTTTGCATGTACTTTAAAGAATATTCTCTTACCGAATATACTGAGCACATTCGTGTAAGTAGTATCTCAGAATATTAGTAAAAGTATATTATTAGGATAAATCTTCATCGAATATAATTTAAAAGTATGTGCTTAACACATACTTGTACGTATGTACTTTTAAAATATCCTAAAAAGAATATGTATGTATAGGAAGAATAATGTTAGCCTTATAGAATATCTACTTATTATTTTTAGAATAATTAATAAAATTTATGCATGTAGGTATCCCGGACGAATTCATTTCTTAAAATTGTTTTAATTGTAGGTATGGTAAAAAAGTTTAAAAATTAATTTGTGTTAAAGAAAAAAAATTTCAAATTGAAGAGTCTCAGATGCAGAATCCACCAATTTAATAAATAAAAATTAAAATTGTAAACAGTCATTTCAACCTTAGACTTTTCGCGTTGAAAGTGCTTACTGGTACATCCTTTTTCTGCGACTTTTTCAATTAATAAGACAGCAAACGACGAATACAGAAAACGAAAGGGAAACGATCACATTCCGCCTTCATTCGTCTAGGAAAAAGACAGCAGAGGAACTTTCAGTACTCAAACCGAGTAAAGGAAATAAAATAATAAATGATGGTTTTGCTTGTTTTCGATTCAGAGGGTTGCACACCCGCTAGACAGGCTGTTTCTACCATTTCAGGCGTCATCAGTAGCTTTTGATAGCTTTTGACCTCTGAATTAATTTATTATTATTAAAAAAAATTCGTTTTCATTATTCAAACGAATTTACCATTTTGATTTTACCATGAGTATTTTTACATCGTTGGAATTTATTAGATACATGCAATTGTTGTTTATAAAAGAATACACCATTACCAGATCGTAAAATATCGGAATAATGCAAACGGGATAACGGAAATGACCCTTCTTATTCTACCTGAATAGGAATTAACAAAGGTTTTATGAAAATAAAAACGCAAACACAAACACTAAACAGGCACAGTGCACAGGCATTTATAAATTTGTATCAAATCTATGCTTGATGCTGTGTTTTAGGAGGAAGACGAACGACAAAGTATACTATGAATTAGGACTAAGAACATAATAATCTGTTTATTTTGTTTGTGTGTGTGTGTGTTCACAAAGAGGGGATGGCATTAGATATTATTTTGTTTGTGGTGCTTGAAAATATTAAATTCATTTTTTGGTAACTCAATATTACTAGCCCAATAAATGACCGTTTTGGAGTGTAATTTCCAGGGGCAACTCCGAATTACATGAAAATTTGGATTTAGGTTCTACTTAATACCTTCCACTTCAAAGTTGAATTTGTGCTATTGGTTGCTTTTACTTGGGGGGTGACATTTACCCCTTCTCGGGGGTGAAAAACGCGTGTTTAAAATAAGACCGGAAATGGATAAATTGACTTATTTTAAGCACCTTTTGTTCTATAAATTTTTTGACGTAAGTCAATACTTTTCGAGTTATTCGCGATTTAAAATGTTGATTTTTCGACAAAAAACTACGTTTTCAACCGTTTTTCCCAAATAACTCAAAAAGTAAATATTTTATCGAAAAAAATATTTTTAGTAAAAGTTTAGCCTATAAAAAAACGAAAAAAAATGGTGTAACAGTAAAGTCTACAAATTGAGCAGAAGCAAAGTTGTAGCTCATGGAAAATACGTTCTTATTCGTCTAATTCCAAATCGAATATTTCAACGCAAAATCACCGAAGAAAGAAGCGTTTTTCGGGAAAACCTTATTAACATTTTTAAAGTATCGAAAAAAATATTATTAATTGTTTTTTACAAAAGTTTACAGCATCAAAAATAAACGAGTTACACTGAAAAAAAAAGTTGGCCCCTTTTTTTTGGTAAAAAAATCGTGAAAACCTCTCTCTATTTAGCACCCTAAATGAAATTAATCGTTTGGCTTTACCATTTATTTTAACTGTATGTGTATTGTTTATATGATCTGTAAGTTTGATTGGTTTGAAGTGCTTATTTTTAAAATCATTTGGTTTTATAGTAAAAAAGATTTTCTAAAAATTTTTGAAAAATTTCATTTTTTCAAAATAACTTAAAAAGTATTAGTGATAAGAAAAATCTTAAAGAGTGAAAAATTGTAGGTTTTGCTATTATAAATATGCTAGTTTCATTTTGTTTCTCCGTTAGACAAAAATTGGTTAAGATATGGCTGTTCAAAATTTGCATACACTGGTGATTAGTGACCCATTCAAGCTTTCTAAATTATAACCCTTTCAAAAATAAACACTTTAAACCGGTGATACTGACAGATCTTATAAAAAATAGATAGGTAAATAAATTGTTTGTAAAGCGGTGGCGATTAATTTCATTTGGGGAGCTAAACACGGCGAGATTTTTATGATTTTTTACAAAAAAAAAGAGGGCCAACTTTATTTTGAGCGTAACTCGCTTATTTTTCATGCTAAAACTTTTGTTAACAATTAAAACAAAGCTTTTTATAAACACTTTAAAAAAGTTTAAATGGTTTTTCATGAAAAGTGCTTAATTTTTCGGTGATTTCACATTGAAATATTCGATTTGGAATTAGACGAATATGAACGTATTTTTCATGAGCTACAACTTTGTTTTTATTTGATTGATAGACTTTACCTGATACACCATTTTTTGGGCTCTTTATAAGCTACACTTTTGCTAAGGATATTTTTTTCGATAAAATATTTACTTTTTGAGTTATTTGCGAAAAACCGTCTGAAAACGTATTTTTTTGTCGAAAAATCAACATTTTCAATGACAAATAACTCGAAAAGTATTGACTTTACGTAAAAAACTCTATAAAACAAAAGTTGCTTAAAATCAGTCAATTTATCCATTTCTGGTCTTATCTTGAACGTATGTTTTTTCACCCCCGAGAAGGGGTGACTGTCACCCCCCAAGTAAAAGCAACCAACGGCACAATTTCAATTTTGAAGTGGAGGGTAAGTAGAACCTAAATCCAAATTTTCATGCAATTCGGAGTTGCCCCTGAAAATTATACGGTATCGTCGAATTTCCCGTTCATTTACTGGGCTATACATGATATTACTTAAATAGTAGGTAAGTACAAAATATATAAATTTTAGTTATAGTTTAGTTTCACTAAATATTATATAATATTTATATCTAGGTATTATATGTATATATTCAGCATGTTTATTTTTAGGCTATTTATTATGTACTATAGAAAGGAACTACAACGTTAACGGGGTTTTATTATTTCATATGGTCAATGAATATCTATATATGAAAAAACCGCGGAGTGCTACCATTTAAAGGGGTACGTTTTTGAGAAATGGGTGAATTAGTCCCTGATCACAGGTTACATTAGGGTGAGTTCTATGCACTTTTGGTGCAATGTTTATATACTTAATAGAGAATTGAATATCTTTTCAAATGAGCTAGCACACGACCGCTATTCTTATTAAAAAATCATCGATTACGTCGTAACGCCCATATGTATAACGTCACTAGTATGATACATAAAGCCAAAAAATCGTAATTTAAAAATAAAATTGACGTGTCTTGGAATTTTCTACAAAGTGGCCTATTCACGAAAAAATTAATTTATTCCATAATTTTGAACCTCTCTGGATAACTGTATGTGAAAAAAAATTATTGTTTTTAATATTGTTCTTACAATTTCATTACATTTTCTTCTAAACCTTCCTTGGACTTCAACAAATTTTTCAAATTAAAACTTAGCCAAATCGATGTAGTCGTTCTGGATTTGTTATAAAAAAGATTAAAAAAAATATGACGTTTATTAAAGTCATGCTAAATATTATTTTGGGCATGTGCCAAAATGTCATCCTGAACGATAAGAAGTATTTACTAAATAGTATTTACTTAAAAAAGAGCCCCACAATTTAAAACCTAGATCTATATTAACATTCTAGAAATGAAAGAGGTCTATGCCCAGGAATGAAAGAGGTCTATGCCCAGCAATGAAAGAACATGGGATAAAGAAAAGTAAGAAGAATAATATTACTAAAAAAGGAAACCACAAAGTAGTAGTCGCGTTTGAGACAGGTTAAAAGTAATGTACATAATCTACGGGATATCGTTTGTTCATGTTTGACAAAAATATTTGATTTACTTTAAAATTAATTTGTAAATGTATTTTAAATTTCTATACCATCAATGTATATTAAATAACTAATTAATTATTTAATTAATTAAAGTAAACTAATTAATTAGTTATACAAGCTAAAGCTCTAATTAAATATTTATTTTATCATTCAGTACTTTTCGGTCTAGGTAATACCTATATTTATAATTTACAAATATGGGACAACGCAAAACATCCTTTTATATTGAGTGACCTCCCAAATACACTTCTTAACAATTGAAGTGGATATTATGAAAATGTGTATTTTATTTTTTGTTCATAAGGTCAAATAGAAAAATGGAGTGATATAAATAAAGATTTACTTTTAATTCGTATTTTCATACAGATAAACCGAAAGAAAGAAATTCTTTAAGAAAAAAAAATAGAAAATAAACAAAAATTGTAAAATTAACAACCTAAAATTTCTATTCCTGCTCAATTTCTAATATCCCGAAAAGAAAAATTAATAGTGTGTGGGTCCACCTCTGTGTCGCCTTAGCGCTCTAACTCTATTTGGAAGACCTCTTATTAAATTATTGATGAACTGCTGCGGTATACGTTCCCAAATCGCGCGTAATGTATTGGCCAACTGATCTAAGGTTTGGGGCGGTTGAAGGAGCCTGTTTTGTTGCCTAGACATTTCGGCCCAAACATGTTCAATGCAATTTTTATCAGGTGAACACGGTGGCCACTCCATTCTTGTAATGCCATGAGCTTTTATATACTCGTTGACAATTCTCGCACGTTGAGGGCGAGCATTATCATCAATCAGAACAAATTGTTCGCCTATTGCACCAAAAAATGGAACACCTATTGGTACTATGACTCTGTCTCGATATCGTGTAGCAGTCATTATCTCATTAATTAAGACGATTAAGTCCGTGCGACCGTCAAAACATATGCTTCCCCACACGCAAACGGATCCACCTCCAAAAAGAGTGATTGGGACTCTCAGATTTTCATTGTAACGCTTTCCTCTTTCCCTTCACACCAATATTCGGCCATCATTCGTATACAAACGAAATCTGAACTCGTCAGCAAAGAGACAATTCCTCCAATTTTCGAAATTCCACTGATAGTGTTCCATCGCCCAGCGATATCTGCATGCACGCTGCTCCCTAGTTAGTCGTGGATGGGTAGCGCGCCGTCTAGCCTTTAAATTGGATGCATGTAACAGTCTTCTGACAGTTTGACTGGAAATCGCTCGTCCAGTAGCATGCCTGAAGATACTGTTAATTCTGGAAGCCGTGAATGTTGGGTTTCTTCTTGCCGTCAGAACTACAAAACGGTTTTGCTGACGAGTTGTATATCTTTTCCTTCCTCCTCCATGCCTGTATGTTGCAGATCCAGTTGCTACATACCGATTCCATGCACGACTTATCACTATCACACTTTGCGACACATTTAGCCTCATAGCAACCTCTTGTTGAGTTATGCCTTGATGGATCCAACGAACTAATTGCTCGAGCTGCACTAGTTCTAAACGTCTTTGCGGCTTAATGTTTTTGTGATAAATAGATTTCTTGACTTATTGACAACTGGTAAAGGCAATACAAGCACTTTTATACGAATGATATATTCATGTTTGGAACAACATTTCTCTCTTTGTACGAGATAAGGGCCGATAAGAATAGGGAGAAAAAACCACATGCAAAAAATATTTGCAATAAAGATAGCATATAGAGTATAGTATAGGCAATTATTTTAAAAATAGTTTTATATGTTAATTTTAGGAATTTTAAAATTATCCACTCCAATTGTTGAGTAGTGTATTTTTGTGTATCGTCCGACCTTGTGACTGTCAGTTAGACATCATCTGTTGTATTCTCCTATTATTTTTTGTGATGTGAAAACTTCAATAGATAAGCTTGAGGAAGATGTACATAGTTTAAGATACGATATAAGGTCGATTGGCATCGATCTGTTTTATGGATAAAAATTGTTGGATATGTAATTTAGTATGTTAACAATTATAAAAAACAGGGGGTACATACCCGACCTAATATTGTACTGACTATAATTATTAATGGTTTTTATAAATAAAAAAAAGTTTTTTCGGCTCGGGTTGATATTATTTTAGATTTTTTGGATCATTATAAACAAAAAAGGTTGCCGTAATTTTTCTTTTAAGTTGATCGTTATCGAGTTATAAACAATTTAAAATGGAAAAAAGAGATGACCATTTTCAAGGCTCAAAAACATAAGTAAAAAATATCATTTTTGAAATTACGAATTACGTAAATTCAAGTTCAATCCTTATTCTTATCAGTTCCTGATAAGTATTTTGGACTTATTTCCATTATAAAATATTGTATTTTAGTTGTCAATGCAGCCTGATTGCCCGTCTTCCCATAAGGAAGCCTTCCTCATTAGCAATTAAAAAAATACATTCTAGAATAAAACATGGCAAAAAATCCTTATCGAGACCTGATAGAAGGAGGTTTGAAATTGAATTTAGGTACTTGATGATTACAAAAATGATATTTTGTTACTTATGTTTTTGACCCTTGAACATCGTCCTCTTTCGTTCTTTTTTCAGTTTTAAATTGTTTATAACTCTAAAACGATCAACTTACGAAAAAAATTACAAAAAACCTTTTTTGTTTAGAATGATCCAAAAAATCTAAAATAATATCTGCTCGGGCCAAAATAGTTATTTTCCTAATTAGTGCGGAAAGTGACACTTTCACGCACGAGACTGCCATTGACCCGAACGATGCGATAGCGGAGTTCGGGCAAGCAGTCGAGTGCGGGTGCGGGGAAGACACTTTCCGTATGAGTTAGGAACAATATTTTTTCTAAGGCCGTACATTTGGAAGAAAGCCACAAAAAATAATGTTATATCAATTTTTATTTAGTAGTGAAAATACACAAATTAATTCTTTGACAAGGTTGTCAAAACCAAACTTTCAATATAATGAGTTACCACGACGACGATATTGGTTTTCATGACGACGATTCAAAATCATTGTAATTGTCTACTGAACTGACTTTTAAATATTATGTCAAAATAATTTTATTTCATCGAATTATCAGTAGTAATTGCACAAGAGCTCTAAAATTATTGAATTTTTCCCGAGTGTCACTTTGGCAGTTTTAATTTCACGAGCCGAAGGCGAGTGAAATTATGTCAAAGTGTCACGAGGGCAAAAATTCTATATTAATTTTAGAGTTCGAGTGCAATTTGTTGCGATTATTTCATGAATAAAACTGTTCAAAACCAAAATTTTATTGTAATTTATATATGTAAGTACCAATTAGTGAAATTAAACACACAGTTGTTATAAATATGTATTTGACGGTTGAAAGTCATCACTTTTAAAATTTTTAAAACATTTGTCATTAATGTCACTGAATGTATTTTTTCGTAGCAACGAAGGGCATCTGACGTAATATGCTTAGCGACGGGAGATTATCAAAAATTATCATCTTAATTTGCATGTCTGTAGCTTTCTATTGGTCAGAATCTCCTATGAATGAAATAATCAGTAGTAATTGCACAAGAGCTCTGAAATTATTGAATTTTCCCGAGTGACACTTTGACAGTTTTAATTTTACGAGCCGAAGGCGAGTGAAATTATGTCAAAGTGTCACGAGAGCAAAAATTCTATATTAATTTCAGAGGTCGAGTGCAATTTGTTGCGATTATTTCATGAATAAAACTGTTCAAAACCAAAATTTTATTGTAATTTATTTATGTAAGTACCATTAAACACACAGTTTTTATAAATATTTGACGATTGAAAGTCATCACTTTTATAATTTTTAAAACATTAATTGTCATTAATGTCACTGAATGTATTTTTTCGTAGCAACGAAGGGCTATGACAGAAGGGCATCTGACATAATATATTTTACGACGTGAGATTATCAAAAATTATCGATTTAATTCAGATTTCTGTAGCTTTCTATTGGTCAGAATCTCCTATGAATGAAATAATCAGTAGTAATTGCACAAGAGCTCTGAAATTATTGAATTTTTCCCGAGTGACACTTTGACAGCTTTAATTTCACGAGCCGAAGGCGAGTGAAATTATGTCAAAGTGTCACGAGAACAAAAATTCTATATTAATTTCAGAGGTCGAGTGCAATTTGTAGCGATTATTTCATGAATAAAACTGTTCAAAACCAAAATTTTACTGTAATTTATTTATGTAAGTACCATTAAACACACAGTTTTTATAAATATTTGACGATTGAAAGTCATCACTTTTATAATTTTAACTATTTAGAATGGGAAATAAGCCACAATATTATTAAAAAATGATTTTTATTAACGTTTCGACGCCCAAATCGGGTGCCGTTGTCAAAATACAAAATACAAAATCACTTTTATAATTTTTAAAACATTAATTGTCATTAATGTCACTGAATGTATTTTTTCGTAGCAACGAAGGGCATCTGACGTAATATACTTAACGACGGGAGATTATCAAAAATTATAGATTTAATTCAGATTTCTGTAGCTTTCTATTGGTCAGAATCTCCTATGAATGAAATAATTGCGCTAATGTCATTAAAACATGAACACAATAAGATAAATTTGAAATAAAATGGTAAATAATATCTAAATATTAGTTTATTGCATGTATTATAATATATTATAATGCCATATTACAAAGTACAGTGGAACCTGCTTAATTCGAACTTCCATAATTCGAAATCTTCTTTAATTCGAATTTTTATTCTGGTCCCTAGCATTTCCTATATAAGTAATGGTAAAAAGTCGTGAATAATTCGAATTATATTTTGGATAATTCAAACTTTTCTGCTATCTTTTCTGAATATCTTAGAATCTTTTGTCATTACTGAGAAGTTAAATTCTAAAAAGCATCTAAAAATTTCGGATCTCTTTGGAAAAAAATAAAGTCCGTCTTTTTTATAGCTTGCAAATGTTTTAATTGGTATTTTTGGCCGAATTTTGTTAGCCCATTTTTTTAGGTTGACAAAACTCTGGCAAGAATAGGAACAAAAACAAGAATCATCAAAATAAATGGAGAACCACTCAAGGGCAAATCCAGAGTAAAAAAATAATCAAGAATATTGATAAAAAACTCTCGAAAAGTTTGATGAACCTCAATAAACGAGAGATCAAAACGGTCACTGAAATGGTGACTGGATATTGCCGTTTAAGAAATCACCTATACAAACTAGCTAAGGTGAATCAACCATGGCGCAGAAAGTGCGAAATGGAAAAAGAAACTGCCATACAGTTGAGTCCGTGAGTCTTTACCCGTGCGTCATCATTTAAAGCATACGAAATAAGTTGGAAATCTATTTCACGTAACAACAACTGACAGAAATTGGCTACTGTTCCGATTACGGGTTTTATTTTAAAATTTGACGTTATCAAATATATAGAATGTCAAATGTAAGTTTTGCTTCAAAATTTTTGTGCAGAATTACAGCTACATTTGAAGTAGCTTAATAAATTCTTTTATTATTATTGATTAATAAATAAATAAACAATTTATAAAAACATTCAATAACATATTCTATTTTTGTTATTTTATTCACTTTGACGGAAATCTAAACACAATCATTTCTTTACTGTGTGAATGACGTTAGCTTTGTATGTTTTAAATATTAATTGCCAAAATATAATTATTTACCTTAAAATTTCAGAGCCCAATATAAAATTAGTTGTGAAAACAACTGTTTGTGTAATATAAAGAAACTTCAAAACGCAAAAATTAGACAAAAACCGCAAAAAATTCAACTGACTGACAGCCACAAAAATAAACAAAGCAGAAACGTCAAACAAATTGTGCTTAAAATATGAAAACATACCGAATCGTCTTTTTTTGTACCTATCTCTTTTCAATGCACTGAGTCTAGATGGTTCATAAAAATAACATGTGTTGTTACTTAATAACAAACGGCAGCTGGTTTGTCATGAGTTTCATGCGTGGAAGAGAATGATGCTAGATAAAAAGGTTTTGTTTTATCTCGCCAGGTATTAATGACGCACGGGTAAAGACTCGCGGACTCAACTGTACACATACTATGCCATTGCAGTGTGCTAGGTGATGTAAGGCAGTACTTCACTGGTCAAATGAGGTTTGAAAAAGAAGAGATCCTAAAACTAGCAATAAGAAAACTGTTGGCCTTCGCTGAGGTCACATGACTTATTAAAATTTAAGGAGAAGAACAGGGCTTGGTAAAAAGGTCTTATGACCAAGTGCCAGAGATTGACCAAGTGCCAGAGACTAACGAGTCTCGCCTGAGTTAAGAAGAAGGAGAAGAGGAACAAAAACATCTCCAAGCGATAAAAATGATCAACTACTGTTTTTTTGCTGATCAACTACTGATATTTATCATTTTCAGATGTTTTTTTTAGGTAATCCTTGTTTTTGTAGATTTATTTTTTAATTCGAATTTTTGGATAATTCGAATTTTTTTAACAGTCCCCTGAGATTCGAATTATCCAAGTTTCACTGTATTTTACTTTCCCGCACGCCGTGCGGGAAAATTAACTTTCACGCACGCCGTGCGGGAAAGTGCAACTTTCGGAAACAAAATGCGCGCGTGAAAGTGGCTCTTTTAGCACGGCGCGGCCGGAGAAAAAAACTTTTTTTTTAATTTATCCTCTTCAAGAACCTGTTTTTTTAGTGATAATATATGTTTTATTGTCATATTTCATTTCTCATTATCTTACACTGATTTTATCCAAAGGATTTCGAAACAATCTATAATATTGTTTCAGCATTTTTATCAGAATAAACGATGAGCAATGCATAAATGATGTATTTTATATTGCGAATATTTTCCAAAATTATAATCCTGATACCTAATTGATATTTGCAATTTCAATTCATGTAAAACTAAATTTCACATTAAACTTTAATGTCTATAATTGCTCTCTGTTATTTAAATAACTATTTCACAATCTCCTATAAATAAAAATAAAGATTCTTCTTTCACCAAAATATGCAATTATTTAATTATTTTCTTGAAAAGTTTTCAACTGGCAACATTAGAAAATAAAGATATTATGTTGTTGCCACTTGCTCAATATCATTACTAATTTACGTAGAAGTAACTTTTTATATCCATGTTACCAATGAAAACAAACAGAAACTAACATAGCACTAATTCCCAATTAACAGAAATCTGGTAATTAGTCTCTTACTCCAACTCGAAAATACATTAAAAGTTTTAGAGTACAGTGCTTACATAAATATTTCATCCCTCTCAGTACGTGTTGAACCTGAGATACTAACATTGTTAAAAACATCTGAAAATACACATTTCCAAAAAATTATGTCTTATACAGGGTGTTTCATTGGGAAACGGAAATACTTTAATGGTGAATAGAGGTCACCGAGCCGGTTCTATATATAGTACATTTTTTGCCCTACCGACTTTTATAACCGAGTTACAGGGTGTTTTATCAATTTTGCCCATTTCTTTCCTAAGCCATAACTTTAGAACCACCCTGTATATTTTTTTGATATTTGGTACACATATGTCTCATTCAAAACCAAAACGACCGACATACTAACCATAAGAAAAATCCAGGTCCGGATTAACAAAAAATTATAAAGTAATTGTGACCTTAAAACAACACCCTGTATATTGAAATTTTGAAAATCTGTTTGCATATTTGAAAAGAGCACAAAAAAGTAAGTTTATTGGTTCGCTTCAATTTTTCGGCCAGACAATTTTATGACTTTCATTTTGAAATTATATTAAATTTTTTAAGAACTTTGACATTAAAAAGCAGATATTATTAACTTTTAGTTATAAATTATTAAAGTTAATGAATAAATACTCATTTTAAAAATAATCAATACTTATTTACCACATTGAAACGACCCAATTACTAATAACAAGAAAAATCCAGGTCCGGATTAAGAAAAAAATATAAAGTAATTGTGACCTTGAAACAACACCCTGTATATTGAAATTTTGAAAATTTGTTTTTGTACTTTAAAATAGCATAAAAAACTGCGTTAAAAGGTGCATGTCAAATTTTTGCGAAGATAATTTAATTACGGCAATTTTAATCATATTGATTAATTCTGTCAAAGTCACAAGAAGCTACCGGAAAAATGAAGAACAATCCCAATGTACTTAGAAAATCGATTCGAAATATTTTAAAACGAGCAAGGAAATGCATCGAACAAAATGCCGGACATTTTGAGCAACTGTTATAGTTCAAATATTTTTAATTTATGTTAAATTGTTGAATTGTAACGAATTTTTGTTTTATTAGATATAGCAGTTTTTTTAATTCTTTACTAAATCATTAAAATATCCCAATTCTCGCAATTCTAATTTTTAATGATGTGCATATAGCTACAAATCCAGAGAATATATGAAGCCCGCGTAGTAAATAAGTATTAAGTATTTTTAAAATAAGTTTTGATTCATTAACATTAAATTATTATTAAAAGTTAACAATACCTGGTTTTTAATCTCAGAGTTCTTTAAAATTTAAATATAATTTCAAATTGATATAATTAAATCAACAGCGAAAAAATTAAAATAAGCCTTTAATCACAGTTTTTCATGCTCTTTTAAAATGCGCAGACAAATTTTAAAAATTTCAATATACAGAGTGTGGGTTCAAGGTCACAATTACTTTGTATTTTTTTCTTAATCCGGACCTGGATTTTTCTTGTCATTAGTAATTGGGTCGTTCCAATGTGGTAAATAAGTATTGATTATTTTTAAAATGAGTATTTATTCATTAACTTTAATAATTTATAACTAAAAGTTAATAATATCTGCTTTTTAATGTCGAAGTTTTTAAAAAATTCAATATAATTTCAGAATTAAAGTCATAAAATTGTCTGGCCGAAAAATTGAAGAGAACCATTAAACTTACTTTTTTGTGCTCTTTTCAAATATGCAAACAGATTTTCAAAATTTCAATATACAAGGTGTTGTTTTAAGATCACAATTACTTTATAATGTTTTAAAATTGGAAAGAAATCCTTTGTAAAAGGTATAAATTTTTTTTTTATTAAAAATCCCTTAAAAGGGCTACATCACAACAAAACGTTTTCGATTTTTATAAAAAATCATCATCAGTGTTCGATCTAAAAATAAGTATAACCGATTTAATGAATATAAAGTTATTATTTAAATTTTGACAAAGGTTAGAGCAAGTTGTTATACTTACAAACTGGATGCTAGCTGAGCCACAAAAGAAAAATATCTGGGTAAAAACCCTTTACATAAAATATAGATGCCTTAAAAGTGCATACTTCAATAAAAACGTCGCTGATGGTCACATGGCAAACAGGATAATGCCCTAAGGTAAGGTATACAGGTTTCCCAACACGTGGGATCCAAATTGAGTTGATCACATTTCAATGACTTAATGGCAACTGAATGCGAAATGAGTGATGTTTCTGAAAGGTGTCAAAAGACAGATGGACAACGTGACGTGGAATTTACCCTGTATTACGACAGCCAACTAATTGTTAGTAAAATATTTAATGAAAATTTACATAGTAATAACAAACATCAACAAAGTTGTGGCTATAATTACATTTAAGTAAGTACCTTGAATATGTAAGATGAACGTGAAGTATGAAATGATTTTTATAATGAGAAATAGCCAGAATCTATGCAGCCATCTATACATGTTCCTATTCAAATTGAAGTAAGTCTAACTGTGCTGTTGAAAATTTGATTTACTATGAATTAAAAGGAGTGTTTGGTTTAATTGTATCAATGGCAGAGTAAATTAGAGAGTCTGTAGTAAATGGAAGACTGATATTAAAGTAGTGTTGAAATTAAGATAATGTATGCAAATTTAGAAACACCAAATCTTAATAAATTTTTGTCTAACAGAAAAACAAAAAAATACATGATATTCAGAACTGCAATGCTGACTTTTTTTGTTTTTTGAGATTTTTGGTATCTCGTAAGCGTATTTTTCAAAATTACAATTTTTAAAAATTTTACTTTGAAACCAAATTTTTTCAAAAATAAGCACTTTGAATCAATGAAACTTACAGATCATATAAACACAACATAAGTAAAATAATTTGTGGAGCGGTAACGATTAATTTCATTTAAGTTGCTAATTAGGGGGTGGTCTTCACGTTTTTATTTTTCAAAACAAAAGGGACCAACTTTATTTTGAGCGTAACTTGCTTAAATTTAACGCTAGAAACTTTTTGTAAAAACAGAAGTAAAACTTTTTTAAACACTTTAAAAAAGTTTTAAGGAAGTTTCCCCAAAAAGTGCTTAATTTTTTGGATATTTCACGTCGAAATATTCTATTTGAAATTTGGTGAATATGAATCTATTTTTCATTGCCTATAACTCTGGTTCTACGAGATACAGAGACCTAACGCGTACACCGTTTTTTTTTTACTTTCTTATAGGTTATATTTTTGCTAAGAAAGTTTTTTTCGACAAAATACTTACTTTTTGAGTTATTTCCGAAAAACCGTCTAAAAATGTGGTTATTTTGTTGAGAAATGAACATATTCACTCGCAGATAACTCAAAAAGTGTTGACTTGGCGAAAAAGCTCTATAGAACAAAAGTTACTTAAATTTAGTCAGTTTACGCATTTCTGGACTATTTTGGACATATATTTTTTCACCCCCAAGAGGGGGTGAAAGTCACCCCTAGGGCAAAAGCACACATCGGCACAATATCACTTTTTTTCTTTGACATGTAAGCTATACGTTTGCCAAATTTCATGTCAATCCAAGCGGTTTTTTTAAATTTAGAGCAAAAACCGTGAAAAAATGGACTATATAGACGTTGCATTTTTCATATTCTACTTTGCAAAATGCATATTATAGTGTCACAACACTTGCTTATTTTGACGGGTGTTAAATCCGTCAACGCGTTAACTGTAGTTGGAAGGAAGTTTGGATGGGCGCCAAATTTAGAGTATTAGAATTTATGAAGCAGGTTGTTACGGAATGCTACCCACAGAGAGGTCTTTTGGCAATGTGATTTATAAGTTAGTGTTCTCTTCAGCTTTAGTGCGAAGTATATTGGATGCCCCGCGTATTCCATTTGGTGTTGATTCCATCTGATCTTCGGCTTTCTTTTTGCCGCTTTCGAGCTTAGCTGGAAAGATAAGGCTTGGGTTTTGGCGGAGTTAGGCATTAGCGAGTTCCTATCATAGTTAATTGTAAGGTCTCGAAATACTGCTTTCTAGAGCCTGGTTTCAAAGCTTCTGTCCTCTACGGTCAGAGAAAGGTCATACTTGGCAGTTTTAATGGCTGCACTCTGACTTTTTCAAGGAGTAGTGCAGTGATTAATTTGTTTGAAAGCCCTGCTCTATGTGTTCAGTAAGATGTTGGACTAGGCTAGGGGAATAGGGAACTTGCATATTTTTTTATTACATAATAATATTCAGTTTTGTATAAAAATGAAATTTCCAAAATTTCACGCTTCAAAAACTCATAATAACTTAGAAGTACACATTTAAAGTCTTCTCTATTTTAAAATAGTTCAAACGGCCCGTGATGTCACATAGTTTAACTATGTGATCCCGTTTAAGGTTATATTTAGGTATATTCTTCTTTAGTTTATTGGTCTCCACCTACTTGGGTATTTGGACAGATCGTCGTCGCGGAATAAAGGAAAAATATTTATATTCTAATGACATTTATCGTATGTCATTGTAATAATATATACTGTTGAGATTGGAGTTTGATACAGTTATTGAAGGAAAGGAAAGAAGGTTTACTATGGAAAATAAAACCATTTTGTAAAAGTACAAATTTTTTATGAATGGTTAAAACGATCAAAAACACTTATAACGTCACATAACTGTATTTTCCACTGACGTTTATAATGTCATTAACATTAACACAAAAGATGGAAAACGTATTAAATTGTTAGATAAAAAGAAATGAAACTAGTCGAGCTGGGAAATTTAGCGATATTAATCTATAAATTTAGATTATATTGATTGTTTCCCACCTTTACACGTAGTAAATTTCCCAGCTCGACTAGTTTGATTTCTTTTTATCTAACAACTTAATACGTTTTCCATCTTTTGTGCTATTTTGCCAGTTATTAGCGCGCTCATCACTGTATACAACTTTACCGTACGTAAATAGCTTAATTAACAATACAATTAAGCTGCTGAGTAAGATTAAAATAGCTAAATAAAACAGAATGTCTAATTACAGCTTGTTATCGAAGCTTAAAGACCGGACACCGATTCTTATTAAGGGTCGCCTCATTTACCAACTTTCTTGTCTCGAATTTGATGGACAGTATATATGGCAAATCTTGCAGTGGTTAAAACAATGGATAACGCAGCACAAAACTGACTGCGAAACAGAAAAATTTCTTGTGCAATCGCACACCATTCTGATAGAACAGGCCACGCATTTGATTTATCATATGACAAGTTCTTGGAGATACAAAATAACTATTATAAAAAAGGTTATTTCTCGAAATGTACCACATCAATAAAAACAAAAATGTAATCACTTATAAGGCACATACAAGCCAGTTAAGCAACATCTACTGCAATATTTTAAAATTATGAAATACGAAAATATGTGGTTCAATAATAAGAGTTGATTCCTAGAGCGCATGTGTGAATTACAGGCAGAATTAGTTTCACAAAATTAATACAACATTTCGTAAATATAATACAAATATTTTCTATGATATAGTCATAGTGTGCTTGTATCTAATTGTAACTTAATTTTGTTGTAAATTCATGAAGAAGTTGAAAAAACTTTCAACGAAAATTGAATTCTGAAATAAATGTAGTTTAGTTTCAACTTATAGTAAACTTACTTTTTACTTTTTCGTGTCTGGATCCGACTACAGTTTTTCTGCCCAATATCGGGCTACGTCTACACCCTTTGTATTTGCGAGCCATAAATCATCGAGGGTGCACTGTGATGGGCAAAGTCTGCATACTCTCAGAGGCTCCACGCTCTTTATTTCCCCACACTCACAAAGTGCGTCGTTATCTGTCTTGATGCCCCATTTAATAAGGTTCTGTTTTACAGGGGCAACACCTGTGCGTATTCGGTTGAGTGTCCGCCAGGTTCTCCAGTCCAGGTTCATTCCATTAGGTCGTTCTGGATGTAGGGAGAACAGTTCGGGTGGTTCGACGCTGACATTTCTCATAAACCTTTTCCTTGATTTAAGTCGGCTGATTCCTGGCGGTTCATCAAACCCGTATAATTGGTGCCTTTCATCGAAAGTTTGCCTGAACTTCTCCACATTTTGTGAGGCGCATCTACGGTCGTCTGGTGATGCGAATCCAGCTGCCCGGTACAGTAATGGTAGAGGGGTAGGCTTCGTACAACCGGTAATTATTCTACATGTTTTATTTAACGCCGTGGTGACTTGTTGGGCGTGTCTAGATCTACCCCAGACGGGACAAGCATATTCCCCTGTTGAGAAACATAAGGTCTCAGCTGTTGACTAAGACCTGGGGGTTTGCACCCCACTTGCTCCCTACAAGTTTCCGGAGAAGGTTGTTTCTCGTAGAAACCTTTTGTCTTGTGCTCTGACAGTGGAATTTATACGTTAGTGACCGGTCTAGTATCACTCCAAGATATTTGGGCCTATCAGTATGTTCCAAGCGTTGTCCCTCCCAAGAAACATTCAGTTTTACATGCGCCAGATGGTTGTTGAGATGGAATGCACATACTTGGGTTTTAGTAGGGTTTGGCTTTAATGAGTTTTGTTTGTAGTAAGTTGACATCATGTTTAAAGCCTCTTCCATTGTCGACTCTAGTTGTGTGAGTGTTTTCCCCTTTATTTGGTTGGTCATTGGTGTAGATGTTAAATAGGGACGGTGCCAGAACGCTTCTTTGAGGTAGGCCATTTTTTTGGGTTCTCCATCTACTCTTCTTTCCATTTTGCACAACGTAGAAGCGTCTATTACACAACAGTGATCTAATGATATGTACCAGGTCATAGTCAAACACAGTGTTATAGATCTTAGTTAGCAAGGTTCTGTGGTTTATCGTATCGTAGGCCGCTGTGACGTCTATCAAAGCTACTCCCACTATCTCCCTCTGCTCAAATCCCTCCTCTATGTGCTCTGTTAGGTTCAGCACTTGGCCTGTGCATGATTTACCTGGTCTGAAGCCTGCTTGTTGTGGGATTAGTTTTGCATCTAATGTTTCCTGGATGCGGTTCAAAATGAGGCGTTCATACAATTTATATAAATGACATAGAAGAGATATCGGACGGTAGCTACTCGGTAGTTCAGGGTCTTTACTAGGTTTCAGAAGGGCTACTACTTTTGATTTTCGCCACATTTGTGGAATCTGGTAGGTAGAGCGACATGTTTTAAATAGATCGAGCACCCATTGCCTCGCTTTTTGCCCGAAGTGTTTTATCTGCTCTGCTACTTATAGTAAAATAATATCTAAATGTAACTTAATTTTGTAGGAAATTTCTAGAGAATTTGAAAAATTAAACTAACATTCAAAGAAATATTGAATTCTGAAATAGATATAGTTTAATTTCAAGCCGCAGTCATTGTTTAGTTGTCAATTTACTATCCTTAAATATTTCTAAACACTTATTTTCCAATGTCTGTAAAGTTTCGCATTAACTTTGGCAAATAGACTGTAATTTACACAGGGTCGGTATTGAACGAGCCTTGTACATTCTTTCAGCTCACGTCTATAGTCAAATTGCTGCGATTTCTAAGCTCACGTAAAAGGAATAAAAGTTAAAGAAGGAAGAAAGTTCAACATCCAGGGAGCGTTGTCAGCTTTTACACTAATGAACAACTTTATGAGGGCATAGCAAACAATTTTCTACCTTCATTGTTGAAATTACTAGAATTAGAAATCCGTTTTAATATTAAACTTTGCGATGTATAAATTAGAGATCAATTTGCCTTTAGATTAAGTTTGGTGCAGGAATTTAGATCCATATTTTTTATACAGGGTGATTCTTTGGAAGTTCTAGTTAGATATTTTACAGCCAATTTAGAACATAATCATTATCTGAAAATTTAGAATGAACATTGCTTGGGATGAATATCGGGTGGATTGAGTAGCTTGGTAATTATCCCAGCCGGTCCCAAGCCCGGAAAAAAGTGGAGGGTTGATAGGCGATGTTAACAACCTACCTATCATAAAATGAATCAGTGCTCAAAGAACCAACGGGATAGCTCGGAACAGGACGGATACACAGATGACGAAAACATAGAATTTCGACAAGAAATATAAAATCCTTGAACAGCAGAGACCAGAAATTAGAAAAGGAACTGAGAGAAAGTAAGATACACATATGTGCGATCCAGGAAACAAAAAAGAAAGAGAAAGAAGAGATGTGGCTTTTAAGATTGCCACAGACAACGAGAGTAAAGAGTATTCTTTCAAAAAGTATCTAGGAGTAACTCTAACAATTGAAGGGGAAGAAAGCCAAGAAATTTAGAATAGAATTTCGAGAGGAAGGAATATTGTCGGAGCACTACACAAACTACTCGGAGCAAAAAATATTTCTTTAGAGGCAAAATGGAGATTATACCGAACAGTGATCCAGCCCACAGTCCTTTATGGAAGCAAAACATGGGTCTTCTTCTTCTTCGTTTAGCCATTCACGTCCACATCTGAACATAAGCCTCTTTAAGTCTTCCTTTCCACTGTTTTTTGTTGTACGCTACTTGTAGCCAATTTTTCCCTGCAGTTCGTTTCAGATCATCTGTACATCTCATGGGAGGTCTGCCTCTGGATCTTTTGTGTTGGTATGGTCTCCAGGTTAGAATTGTTCTGTGCCATTTGTTAGATCGCTCCTAGCTACATGTCCAGCGTATTCATTCAGCGTAAAACATGGGTTATGAACAAAAATCATGAAAAGATGCTCAATATTTGGGAGCAGAGTATCCTAAGGAAGATGTTCGAGGGAGTAAAATACGATGAAGACCTTTGGAGGAGACGAACAAATGCAGAGATCAGAGAGCAGCACAGGAAACTAGAAATAAGCCAGATCGTCAGAAGAAAGAGACCTAGTTGGTTAGGTCATCTTGCGAGAATGGCGGACGAAAGGTGGGCAAAGGACTTGCTGATGAGAGGGGAAGGAAAGGGGAGTAGAGGACGACCAAGAAAAAAGTGGCTAGAAGCGTGTTAGGAAGACCTGGAAATAATCGGGATAACAAATTGGAAAACTGATAGGAAAAAATGGAGGAAAACCGTGGAGAAATTCCAAGTTCTGGGCCTTTAAGGCCTGTTGGGCTACAAATATATAAACATTACTAACAGCCTTCATGTTCCGTCTGGAAATACTTTACAATACGACTAAGACGTGTGATAAGTTACTTATTTAAAATTGATTTGGAAGCTCCAATTAGACGTTAGATAAACTTAATATAATTAATATCTGACTATTTGTCTAACAATAAAACACTGAAATTTTTTATTTTAAATACTTCCACAGATTTTACTATTTATTTTTTATGTCTTTGTCTGTTTTCAAGCCAGAAAGTAATAACACCAGCTTTCAGAACAAACAGCAACTTAAGTAAATGCATTAAGGACAATTAGACAAAAAAAAGAAATTACAAAGCGGTGTATACAAAATAACATGTCGTGGTGACCGTGCCAAAACTTACATCGGTCAAACTGACAGAACATTTGACAAACGTATAGCAGAACACAAAAGAGCTTTTAATATTAGGGAAACAGACTATACGTACGTATTTTACTTGCTCAAGATCATAGTCATTCTTTTAATGAACAGATTCAAATTCTACATAAAAGGCCTTATGCTATTAGTACGATCTTTAAAGGTAAAATATTGCAAAACGTCTAAATTTTAAAGAACCGATTGGATTGACATGAAATTTGGCATATACATAGCTAATAAGTCAAAGAAAAAACGTGATATTGTGACGATGTGTGCTTTTGCCCGAGGGGTGAATTTCACCCCCTTTTGAGGGTGAAAAATATATGTGCGAAATAAGTCCGAAAACAAATAAAATGACTAATTCTAAGCAACTTTTGTTCTATAAAGTTTTTTCACAAAGTTAATACTTTTCGAGTTATTTGCGAGTGAACATGTTAATTTTTCTACAAAATAACCAAGTTTTCAGACGGTTTTTCGCAAATAATTCAAAGAGTAAGTATTTGGTCGAAAAAAAATTTGTATCAAAAATATAGCACGTAAAAAAGTGAAAAACACGGTGTATATATTAGGTCACGATACCTAGTAGAAGCAGAGTTATAGCTAATGAAAAATAGGTTCATATTCGTCAAATTCCAAATTGAATATTTTAACGTGCCATAACCAAAAAACGAATCACTTACGTGGGGAAAACTCATTTTAACTTTTTAAAGTGTTAAAAAACGCTTATTTTTGTTTAAAAGAAAATTTTAGCATCAAAAGTAAACAAGTTACGCTCAAAATAAATTTGGTCCCTTTTTTTGGTAAGAAATCGGGAAAATCACCCCCTAATTAGCATTTCAAATCAACTTAATTGTTACCACTTTACAAGTTTTTTACTCGCGTATGTATTGATCATATGATCTGTAAGTTTCATCGGTTCAAAGTGCTTATTTTTGAAAGAGCTGTAGTTAAAAGGGCTTGAATGACTCACATATCACGAGTGTATGCAAATTTAGAAACATCGAATCTTAACCAATTTTTGTCTTACAGACAAATATAAGAAAACAAAATATTCAGAAAAGTAAAGCTGACTTTTTTTATTGTTTAAGATTTTTGGTACCTCTAACAATTTTTAAGTTATTTTGAAAAAAACATTTTTTTACATAGTAGCCTAAATTTAAAATCACGAATGAATTCCTCCGTTACGTTAGCCGCCATCTTGATTTTAAAGGAGAACCTGTTTTGCTCAATATCTCCGCCATTTTTAACTTTTCGACAAAAATGGTAGGAGCTGAAATTGTTCCAAATAAATCGTATTTACAATTATTACAATTTATTTTTAACAATTTTTGTCGTAAGGTCGATATTTTCGAGCTAATTTTACTTACAGTAGAAGCCTATATTTTTGACTATAATATTACATGTAACTTTTTTGGTATTGTAATATAATTCAAATCCTTCCCACCACTTAAAGTCCTATGTTTTGTCTACCTGTGGGAAAATTTTCAGCCAAATCGATTATGATGTATTTTGGGAATGGAGAAAAATGTAAAAATGTAAAAATGTATTTTAACGTTTTCTACACTATTAAATTTGATCAAAAGCTTGTTTTGAATAAAAGTGACTTGTTATAATGCCATATAATGACATTTTTGAGTCCCTTCTATTAAAATATTATGTTTTCCATTGATACTTTACGATAGAAAATGCAAATTTGTATAAATAAACACCAAATCACTGTAAAATCGCATAAAATAACATTTTGAGAAAAAAAGAAGAAGAAGATTTTTTGACCTTAAATATCTTATTTTTACGTCCCGCAGAAGCTATATACCAATTTTCAGACAAATCGGAGGTCCAAAATTTTTTTTGCTCCAAAATTGAGTGATTTGAAATGGAATGACCCGTAACTAATACAAATTTTCTTATAAAACTCTCAATTTTGCACAACTTACCTTTAATGTATCTTACTAAACGATGTTTTATTCAAAAAAAGTCTCAAAAATTTAATTCAAATGATACGACGTCTCAAAAAATGTAATTTTTGAAAACTTCATAGTTTTACAGAATTAACACCACTTTAAGACGGTATTACCCAAGTTTGAACAGATCTATTACAGTTTTATAGGTGTTTTTTTAAAGCTTAGGATGTAGTATTTAAAATACACTAAATTATTTTACTTTAGATATGAAATAAACTATTTCTTTTTGAGAGAATTAAGAAAGATAACAAAAATGTAATACAAAAACCGAAATTACCAACTAAAAAATGTTTATACAAAGTGATCAAAACTTTTTCCTGTAATACTTACCTAAAATACATTTAATAATAAGCTTCAACAGTAATAAATGTTTAACAAAAAAATTTTTTTTAGCTCTTATACAGTATGTCTGCGTAACTTGAAACTTATTGATAACTTTTTTATTATCAGTTTTACGAAAAAAAGTTATTCTTTACAAAATACTCTGCATCGTATATTTATATAATCTAAGATGCAACCATCAAATATAAAATTTTATTAATTTTATACGAGGTATGTCAAATAATATGAATTTCACCCAAGAGTAAAGTACCTTTATAATTCACAATATCGAAAATTTTTACTAAGAAAAGTTGTTTGGAATTAAAAAATATTTTTCAGTGTTCAATTACATCCTTCTAATTAAAATGTTGTGAATAATAAAGGCACTTAACTCTTAAGAAACTTCATATTTTTTACATACCTAGTATAAAACTGAAAAAGTTTGATATCTGATTTTATGAAGAATAACTTTTTTTCGTGAAATTGATAATAAAATAGTTACAATAATTGTAATAAAATGATGATTGGTATCTGTAATTTGACAAAAAGGGAAATTTTTTTCGATTAGAATGATGTAATTGTATACTAAAACATAGTTTTTAATTTCAAACAACTTTTCATAATAGCATTTCTTTGATATTCTGGAATATAAAGGTACTTTACTCTTTAAAGAAATTAATATTTTTGACATAACTCGTATAAAATTGATAAAATTTGATATCTGATGGTTGAGTTTTAGATTTTTGACTATCCAGGGTATTTTATGAAGAATAATTTTTTTCGTAAAACTGATAATAAAAAAGTTTCCATGTGGTTCCTAGCTACCCAAACATACTGTATAAAAGTTTCTGTATAAGAATTTTTAAATTGTAATGCCCTATTCGGATTCAACATAACCAAAAACAAAATAGAAACATATTTGATCAAAGTAAAATGATGAATTCAATGATATTTTTAAAATTATTTTTACAAAACAATTGTTATTGTTTAAACAATTAACAAACAATTAGCTGCCAAATTTGAGAGTATAACTTTTTACTTTAACATGTATATAAACTAACAAAAAAAGTTTTAGAAAAATATAAGCTTGTTTAAATTATTCCGAAACAATGCATGTTTTCGTTCTAATTGCACTCCCCTATAACGTGTGGAACTGTGTTATCTCATTGTTTTGACGGTTTGTTTATTTTCAATAAAAGCCCTTAATATTCGCAAAACTAACAAGTTTTTTTAATAGAAATAAAAAGTATTCGGTTTGTGTATATTCAACATTCCGTTATATGTTATGGAAGCAGCTACATAATTTGTTTAAAGCCAGCATAAGGAAGGTACTGGATTTCAAGAATACGATATTGCTAAAATTAGTGCTTATTTTATTTTGGTTTCTTTTCTGAAACCTGGCAAGAATAGGGAATCTTTTCTGATAAAAGAATTTTCTTGTTTCATGGACCTCAATTAAATGAGTACAAAAACTGCTTGTGAATTATTTAAAAGCTGCAGGCATTTTATTGTTTTCCTCAGGTAGCCTGAAAAGTAATTGGAGATTTATTCCTTGCCGGGAGTTCCTATTACCTCGGTCACTTTGATAATTCAAGGAAAGTCCGACGGATTACTGTGAATTGTTTTTGTGTTTGTTGTAGGAGAGAATGGCGAGCTTGCAGTGGATTACTGTTTAATTTCTCTCATATTACTAACATTGTTTCTAAAGTTCCTGTTGGATTTAAAAGATAATTCAAACATACGGTGTAGGAGAGTACATACAGAACAGACAATTAGTACATGTTTTCATATATTTTCATATAGGTATTTAGGACGAAATAAGAAAAATTTATTGTATGTTATCAATATAGTATATCATCAATGTACTATCAAAAATACATAGTCAAGAACGCCACATAGCTAAACCGTTTCACAACTGCTGGCAGCGACCACAAAATGGTGGAGTCTAAGATACAAATTAACAGCAAATGTGAAACCAGAAAGAAAATCACAAACGTACAAAAACTAGATATGGAAATAAACCAAAACGAAGATAAATACAAGGAAGAAATAAAAAAAATTCGTTCCCAAAGAGTCATGTCGCCAGGAGGGTGGGGAGGGGGGGGGGTACAATGGCCTCCTTTATGCAGATGGACTTACCCAATACATAACAGCGATTTTTCACAAAACGAAACATTTTTTTGTATTTTTTGGGCTATTCTAAGCAGCAAAATCGAAAAATTGCAATTTTGAACCCGAATAACTTTTGATTAAGAGGAAACAGTAGCGATCAACAGGTAGCAAAAACGCGTTCCAAGATTGCGGCTGTAATTTTGAATATTTTTTCGAGATATTTGGCACACGTATTCGTAATATAATAAAGAATGGCGGTACAGAGCCCAATTTAAAAAATATATTAATATGTGGAAATTACTCTGTAATTAAATACAATATTAAAAAACGAGCCTGTACCGCCATTAAGAAGAAAAAAATACACTTTCTTTAATTAAACTTTTTTATGCGATGCCTAGATTTTGTGTCATTTTGGAACTACTAAAATTTTTTATTGCATTAGTAGTTCCAAAATGACACAAAATCTAGGCATCGGATAAAAAAGTTTATTTGAAGAAAGTGCATTTTTTTGGTCTTTTTAATGGCGGTATAGGCTCGTTTTTTTAATATTGTATTTAATTACATAGAAATTTCCACATATTAATATATTTTTCAAATTGGGCTCTGTACCGCCATTCTTTATTTTATTACGAATACGTGTGCCAAATATGTTGAAAAAATATTCAAAATTAAAGCCGAAATCTTGGAAGGCGTTTTTGCTACTTGTTGATCGCTACTGATTCCTCTTAAAAAATAAAATAGCAATTCTGCTTACCGTATTTGAAAGAGCATGTCAGATTCTATCGGATTTAATTATTTGCATTGCTAAAGATTAATTTTTTTATTGTTAAACAAAGCTGTAAACAAGTAGTGTTGCATGCCTGTTTGTATGCATTGCCTGTTTGTATGCGCGCCCACTCGTTCAATTTTAAATGAGAGTTGCATTGAAAACTTCACTCAAGCACTATGTGTTTATAGCTTTGTTTAACAATAAAAAAATTAATTTTTAGCAATGCAAATAATCAAAACCAATAGAATTTGACCTGAACTTCCAAATGCGGTAAGCAGAATTGCTATTTTGTTTTTTAATCAAAAGTTATTCGGGTTCAAAAATTGCCATTTTTCGATTTTTTGAAAGTTCAATGCGTTTATCTCGAAAACTATGCATCCTACGAAAAAGCTTGTAAGAACATTTGCTTAGAATGACCCAAAAAATACAAAAAAATGTTTTGTTTTGAGAAAAATCGCTGTTATGTAATTCCTTAATTTCTTTGTTTATAACGATCTTATCGATATCCGGATCAACTGTTACCCAAAAAATTCGTGTTCTAGGGGTCAAAATAAATAAAAAAAACTTGGGTAAGTACATCTGAATAACGGAGGCCGCTGTACCCCCCTGGCAGTAGGACTAAAATGCAACCGACTTAATAAATAAAGAAAGAAACGAAATAAATAAAATACTAACAACTACATTGCTACAGGCCAGAGAAAGAATTGCAAAATCGACGACAAAAAAGGATAATTATACCTCAGAAGAAGTAGAAAAACTGATAAAGACAAGAAGAGCAGGGGCGTCATTTGATAGGGGCAGGGGGGCATTTGCCCCCCCCCCTGACCCTGAAAATGACTGAAATTTACAAACAAATAGACCAATTTGGTATTATGTTTGCATAAATAATGTATTGAATATATAATGTTTGCACCCCCTATCAAAATTTCAAATGACGCTCCTGAGAACAAGCCTACTTGAAAAGGGCAAAAGAATCACAGTAGAATATACTGAAGTCAATAAAACAATTCAAAAACCTAAAAGAAACCAAGAGAAAAAAACAGGAGGCAAAGGTTGAAAGAGAAATTTTTAGCAGAACAAAACTATGAAATGTTTTAAAGAACGACTCAGTAAAACAGAGATAGATGAAATGACAAACACTTTTGAACATTTTACACACAAAATTATTTTTACAGCGTTCAAAATTACCGGCACTACTTCACTTGTCAGAATAGGATAACACAGGGTCAGCAACAGATAACTAACTACCTTCTCGACTTTCAAAAATCCATCAGACTTAACATTCTCCTTCCATCCTCTTTTTTCAATCAATATTACATATTTTGGCTTCTCCAAATAAAAAAAAATCCAAAAGATTTGCAGAAATGATTTTCAACTTTCTCATTTTTGTTTTCGATAATAAAAGCTAACAAAGGTATTTAATTAATTAACTTTCTAAAATTTCACCGAGTTTTGAAAATCGATATGACACTCAATAGATATCGTTAATCGCTTATATTTTATTCTTTCAAAACGTGGAGAACATGTCAAATTTTTTTCTCGTGATATTTGATACGAAATAACATTGTTTTATTACAAATTTCTTAAGACTATTAAGTTTTAAATATAACCGCTAAACGGATTAAATATGGAGGTGCTACTCTGACTAATCAAATATACCTATAAAATAATACTGAGAGCCCGGAATGAGGAACAAATTTCGGAAGAGTGATGTACGATTTACTCGTATTATTTCGTATCGGTTTCCCGCTACACAAAAAGTGTGATCCATTATTGAATGTAGAAACTACAACGGAATAATCCTCCTTAATACATCATACAAAATATTTTTGAGTATCTTATAATATGGTCGCCCAAGTGCATATTCAGAGGAGCTTCTTGGCGAATATCCAAGTGGTATTAGGCCTGGTCGATCAACAACAGACCAGATTTTTGTACTAAGCCAAATACTGGAAAAAACCAATGAATTCAATATCGACACATACTATCTTTTCATAGATTTTAAATCGGCCTATGATAGTGTCCTAAGAAATAAATTGTATGAAGTCATGGACGAATTCCACATCCCTGATAAACTGATAAGATTGGTTAAGGTTACAATGCGTAAAATTGTTTGCAAAGTCGAAACACAGGACGAACAATCACAGTCGTTTGAAACGCATGTTGGGCTGCGACAGGAAGATGCGCTGGCGTATCTACCTTTCAACATAGCTCTGGAATAGGCGGTCAGAGATGCCCGAATAGACAACAGAGGAAATTTTTTTAATAAATCATCCCAAATTTTGGCATATACAGATGATGTGGACCTAGTTGCCTGCACAACACGGAAGCTAGAAGAAATGTATGACACATCCTCACATGACTCAAAAAATATGAGCCTGTAAGTAAATGAGGAGAAAACTAAGATGATGGCATAAACATCCAACAATAAAGCTAGAAACTTCGGTCACAAATTCACGGTTGATCACTCTACCTTTGATGTGGTCGACAAATTCACATACTTAGGCTACCTGATCACCAAGGAGAACGTAATGACGGAAGAAATAAAGCGAAGGATAATCCTAGCAAACAAATGCTATTTTAAACTGAGTAGACTTACGAGAAGCAGAAAATTAAGGGAAAAAACCATAATTATACACAAAACCGTTATACAACCAGTGTTAACATAAGGATCGGAAACATGGGCCATTTTCAAGACAGATGAAAACCTTCTGCTTATATTTGAACAAAGGATCCTGAGAGAACTATTCGGTAGCATCTGCGAAAACGGTGTTTGGATGAGGAGGTAAAACTACGAGATATACCACAGATCTTCTTCTTCTTAACTCAGCGAGACTCGTTAATCTCTGGCACTTGGTCATAAGACCTTTGTACCAAACTCTGTTCTTCTCTTAAACTGTAATACGTCCTGTGGCCTCAACGAAGACCAACAGTTTTCTTATTGTCAATTTTAGAATATCTTCTGGTTCAAATCTCATTTGACCAGTGAAGTCCTGCCTAACATAACCTTGCATACTGCAATGGCATAGGATGTGTATGGCAGTCTCTTCTTCCATTTCGCACTTTCTGCACCATGTTTTATTCACCTTACCTAGTTTGTATAGGTGATTTCTTAAACGGCAATATCCAGTCACCATTTCAGTGACTGCTTTGATCTCTCGTTTATTGAGGTTCATCAAACTGTTCAAGAGTTTTTTTATCAATAACCTTGATTATTTTTTTAGGCTGGATTTGCCCTTGAGTGCTTCTCCATTTATTTTGATGATTCTTGATCAGCCATTTCTGAACCTCGTTTTTCGTAGCATCTTTAGTGATGCCACAGAAAGGTTCTGGGCCTTTAAAAGTTTCTCTCGAGCCTTGTTTCGCTAACATATCTGCTCGTTCGTTCCCATGCACCCCTTTATGACCCGCCACCTATATTAAAGACACTTTATTGTCTTTTGCCAGGTTATTGAGGAGATCTTTGCAGTTTCTCACCAGTTTTGATTTGGTAAGAGGGTTCTTTACAGCCAGAGTAGCCGATCGGCTATCTGTGCAGATGTTGATTCTCTTAGCTTTAGGGTCATCATCAATGATTTCATCAATGCAGGCCACCAAAGCAAGAACTTCAGCCTGGAACACCGTTGTATGTTGACCTAGGCTGTAGAATTTATTATAGTTACATGTTTGCCCAAAGACTCCTAATCCAGTGCCATGGGCAGTTTTAGATCAATCAGTGAACCATATTAAGTCCTCATTAATATTAAGGACTTTTTTTTCTCTATATGGTGTAATTATGTTAATCTTCTCAGTGAAGATTAGTTTTGGTGTCATCATATCTTAGTTTATTATAAAGACGGATTTTTCAAGTATAGTTAAAGTAGTGTTTGTGTGGCTTGTAAAGTATTGTTTGCTTTGAGTCTGAGGATATCATAAAGGCTACCATCGAAATATATAATTCTAGCGGAGGGAGACCTGTGATAGCCTCTAATGTAGCCTCTAATGGAACCTCATTGGTTCTTTCCAGTACCTCTCCAAATAATTTCAGCTCACCCAGTCCAGTAAGCTTCCTCTTATTTGTAAAGGCTACCAGTTTAGTTTTAGACGGGTTCAGTATATTTGGTGGTAAAAACGTAGTACCTCTTATAAAAATAGGAAGACTACGTGGGTAGAACATCTAGCAAGATCACATCAGAACAACCCTCCAAGAAGAATCCTTATGTCATAATCTGTGGGAAGTAGAGTTAGGGGTAGGCAAAACTTAGATGGAAGGATGGAGTAGATGAGGATGGTAGAAAAATACGCGCAGCAAACTGGCAACAGTTGACAATGGATATAACTGATTTGCGTAATAGATTTGGGAAGGTCGAGTGTAGCACCATTGATGATAACGATGATTAAATTTTACATTTTAACCATCGAAGTAGATAATAATTTCATATCACTTTTAACACATACAAAAAAAATATATGTGAATATAATTCATTCCTTTATTTTAATATACATGTAGACATAACAAATTGTTAGAGTAGTCCAAGTAATAAAGCTTAAAATAGGACAAAACCTCGCAATTTTTACAGAATGGATCGATTTGCTTGAAAATTTGAAAGTAAGTACTGGATAGTCCAAGGATCAAAATCTATATCATGGCAAAAGGCCCTTTTACCATGGGAGTGGTTGCCACCCCATCTCGGGGGTGAAAATTCACGAGAGTGAATTTACCAAGAGTTGGTAAAAACATTCATTATAAGCAAAAAACCTTCTGTATATTTTTTTTGATAAAATTAATAGTTTACGATTTATTCGCTATCGAAAGTGTTAGTTTTATATCGAAAAAAAAATCAATGTTTTTAATCAGTTTTCTGCTAATAACTCAAAAAGTTTTTGTTTTATCAAAACAACTTTACTTAACAAAAATGTACCTTTTGAAAAAATAAACAAAACCGTTTTTTTTTTATTTTCTTTAAGAATAATAGTAATCGAGCTATACTTTCTTATATGTTGACACTTCTTCGTCAAATGCTATAAATATTGTAGTTTCAAAGTCAAAGGACGGATAAACTACGCATTTTTCAAGGATAACTTGTTGAAACTAACTTAAAGTATTTAAAAATATGTATATCCAGAAATAAAAAAAATCTCTAGTTAAAAAAATTAAGTGACTTATAATTAAAAGAATGTCAGTCCCTATTTTTTCAGCAAAAAAGTGATCGTAAACAACCCCCTAATTACCCCCCTAATTAAAATTTGTCATTGACCTGATTTGGTTTTCTTGATTTACTTATTGTTAATAGGTTCTAGAAGTTTGATCGGCTTAGAATGATTAGTTTTAAAAAAAAATGGAGTTAAAACAAATAACGAGTTTAGTTTGGTAAAAAAATGACCTTTTCTTCAGAATAGTAAGAGTAGCATCAGAGATACGAAAAAATATTTAAATATGAAATTGTAGCTTATTTAATTCCCAAGAACTTGGTTTGGCCAAATATTTTTTTTATCGCAAAAATTGGGTGAGCTATTGACAATTAAAACTTGTAATATCATGCAAAACCACCTTTATCAACCCTTTCAATGACACCTCTTTTTGTGACTGACATTTTTAAAAAGATTTAATATTAAAAATAAAAAAGTTACGGTTAAAAAATCAATATATTTTTTTGAAAAAGAAGGAGAAATCCAATTGGGAGCATAATAATATAAGTTAGCGGTGTTTTTAGTCATTGGCCTTATTTATGTATTCTTCTTTATTTATGTATTATTAAAAAATTCTAGAAGTTTGACTGGCTCAGAATGATTAGTTTTTAAAAAACTGAAGTTTAAAGCGGATAGCGAATGTTTGCAATTTGGTAAAAAATGCAATTTTCTTCAGAATAGAAAAATTACCATCAGAGATACGAAGAAATGTTTAATTATGAAATCGTAGGTAATTTAATTCCCAAGAACTTGGTTTGGTAAAATTTGTTCTACGGCAAAAATTGAGTGAATCGTAAATGAGTATACCATCGAAAAACATTGATTTTTAGATATTAAACTAACACTTTCGATAGCGAATAAATCAGAAACTATTAATTTTATCAAAAAAATATATAGAACACTTTTTTGCTTAGAATGAAAATGTTCTTATTAAGTTTTGCGGTCCAAATCTAATAAAAAATTTCCACCCACGAGATGGCGTGGCAACCACCCCTATGGTAAAAGCGCCTGTCAGCATCATATAGATTTTGATCTATGGACTATCCACTACTAATTCTCAAATTTTCAAGCAAATTGATCCATTCTGTAAAAATTGCGAGGTGAAAAGCTTTGGTTCCTGGACTAGAGTTCTAGGTTATTGTTCCTTTTCTCCGTGTCTTTTTAATTTTGTTACAATTTCGAATCATATTATGCGATAATTATCAGATTTGTGGTCAAGAACAGCTGTAATTTAGAGAGGCAAAATTAAAATTAAACTTACAAAAATGACTAATAATAAACTATATCATAATTCGTTCGACGAATGATTGCTCAGTAATTTAATTTTCAAGCCCATTTCTCTTCCCAACCCTTCCGTGCCTACGTCGTGACCGGGGTATTTTAAAATTAATTAAGTCTTAAAGGTGGTTTACTTTGTTCCCTTCTACTTATCTCACCCTAATTCAATTACTAACACTACCATGCGAAAATGCCCAAAATTTCATTACGCCACTATTTCGATTTCGATGAAGGCCCCAAATTTCTGTCATCCTTTCAACTGTAATGGAATTATCTTTGAATGAAACTGCGGTGTTTTTGAGACTGAGTTTCTTCCCAATACAAGTCGAGTTAGAAAGTTGCCGCTTTTCGAATCTACTGACTTGAAAATTATAGACTAGGGTAAAAAGGTTTTCGGCTTTTTGGACCTGAGAAGTTGAGATAGTAATTATTTTAACTTTATTCCAAGAGGGATCTGCTTTGAATTGAACACTTTTTATAGGAGGCTATTTATTACGTAGATAATTTGCAAGTTCAGAAACAACAACTACATAAAAAGAAATTGCGAATATTGAATGGTATAATTAGTTATTTTCCTAACAAATGCGGAAAGTCTTACTTTTCCGCACGAGATTGCAGTTTGCCGAACGACGCGAAGCGGAGTTCGGTGAGCAGTCGAGTGCGGGAAAGAGACTTTCCGCAAGAGTTAGGAACAATATTTTTTCTACGAACGTTTAAAAAATGAGCAAATCTTATCAATTAATTGAATTAATATGAAAATACACAAATTAATTCTTTGACAAGGTTGTCAAAACCAAACTTTCAATATAATTGGTTATCATGACGACGATCTTGGTTTCCATGACGATGATTCAAAACCACTGTTATTGTTTACTGATTTGACTTTCGAATATTATGTCAAAATAATTTTATTTCATCTAATTATCAGTAGTAATTGCACAAGAGCTCTGAAATTATTGAATTTTTCCCGAGTGACACTTTGACAGTTTTAGTTTCACGAGCCGAAGGCGAGTGAATTTATGTCAAAGTGTCACGAGAGCAAACATTCTATATTAATTTCAGAGGTCGAGTGCAATTTGTTGCGATTATTTCATGAATAAAACTGTTCAAAACCAAAATTTTATTGTATTTTATTTATCTAAGTACCATTAAACACACAGTTTTTATAAATATTTGACGATTGAAAGTCATCACTTTTATAATTTTTAAAACATTAATTGTCATTAATGTCACTGAATGTATTTTTCCGTAGCAACGAAGGGCATCTGAAGTAATATATTTAACGACGGGAGATTATCAAAAATTATCGATTTAATTCAGATTTCTGTAGCTTTCTATTGGTCAAAATCTCCTATGAATGAAATAATCGCGTTAATTTCATTAAAACATGAACACAATAAGATATATTTGATGTAAATTAGTAAATAATATCTAAATATTAGTTTATTGCATGTATTATAATTATTTTAAGGCCCTATTAAAATATCTAAATTCAGTGCAGAAAAGTAATGCGGAAAAATAAAATTTTTCAAACTAAAACGCGTGCGGAAAAAATTGTTTACTGCAATTTTCCCGTTTTGCAATTAAAATAAGTGTTTGAAAATTTCATATTTGAAAGTTTTATCGGCCGAAACATCGACCCAAAAAAATCAAAATCGGATGACAAAAAGCCGAGAAAATGCTATTGCTTGGCACGACACAGGCTACCCCACCACAATAATTTTAAAAAATTTGCTAAGCTCTCTTCGTTGACCGAATGATATTTTCTTCTTTTTATATGATAAACTTTATGACCGAATTTCTTTATATGATAAACTTTTATGGTAATTTAACGTGCTTATTTTGGGCCAAGCACTTCGTCTATCAAAGGGAATCTATCCCCACTTCGGGAATCAAAGTGAATGGAGTATTAATCAACAACATACGATATGCTGATGATGCTGTCTTAATTTGCGACAACATAGCAGATCTTCAACAACTTGTCACTATAATCGGAGAATACAGTAAGCGAATGGGATTAGAGATTAATACCAAAAAGACCAAATTCATAATCATCTCCAGAAACTTGGATGCATTTGAAAACTCCACCATAACACTGAATACTAAGTCCATTGAGAGAGTGAGCAAATTCAAATACCTAGGAACGTGGCTTTTTGAAGACTGGGCATCGGACAGGGAAGTAAAATGTCGCATTGAGCAAGCTCGACAAGCTTTCGTAAAATTCAAGAAGGTACTGAGCTGCTCAGAGTTCGACCTTACACTGAGACTAAGGTTTACTAAATGCTACGTGTGGTCGGTGCTGCTATATGGCATAGAGGGCTGGACACTCAAAACGAGGGATATAAACAGATTAGAAGCCTTCGAAATGTGGCTTTATCGCCGTATCCTAAAGATACCATGGACGGCGAAAGTCACAAATGTGGATGTCCTTAAAAGAATAAACCAAGAACGTCAGCTTTTCGAAAACATCAAGAAAAGAAAAACGACGTATTTGGGTCACATCATGCGAAACGAAAAATACCAGTTCCTTCAACTTATAATCCAGGGTAAAGTTGAAGGCAAGAGAGGAATAGGACGCAAGAAAATGTCCTGGCTCCGAAACATAAGGCAATGGACAGGGATTACCGACATACAATCACTGATCCACATTGCAAGAAACAGAGAGTTAATGGAAAATGTGATCGCCAACATCCATTAGTGGATTTGCATTTGAAGAAGAAGACTTCGTCTATCAAATTATTCCTTGGTCTTCCTACTGACCGACGACCCACCATAGTTTTGTTAAGCGTTCTACTAGGTGCTCTGTCTTTGTCCATTCTTATGAGATGACCTGTCCAGTGCGGCCATCGGTACATAATTCGCAAATATTTTACGGCTATCCCTACTTTTTCTGTCTTTACATGGCAAATTACGTGTAGTAAAATTCACACTGGTATGGATATGTAAACATTACTAGAATGTCATTCTACTTGAAAATGTCATCATTAGCTTAAAGAGATGGCTTTTGAATTTTCTTGGATAATAGTCTGGGCTGATTACCGGAGAATAGGCCATTTTTGGGAAAAGTTATTTACCAGCAATTTTATTGCTGGAATCGAATCTTATGATTGTATATATTAATAATATAGGTATGCAAAGTCCGCAGATAGTGTGCTACTTTTTTTATAAACAAAATGGCGCCCGAAAATCGTGTTTTTTTCAATTTTTGCTCTATAACTCCAAAGATTTTAACTTTACACCAAAAACACTCAAATAAAAATTCACCGCAATTAAATTCTGCATAGAGACGTGTTTTTTCCGATTTACTTCGACGAAAACTTTCCCCTGAAAAGCGGGTTTTTCCAACAAAATCTTTAATTTTCAACTAAACTTTTAGATAAGTAATTGTTAATCAATAATTAAATAACTTGGTAATGTAAAAGCCCTTCTTGTATAGATTATAATTCCAGAAGCCGATGTAAATTGAATGAACAGTTTAGCAACAATTGAATTGTTGATTAAAAATTTACGGTCGCTCTAATAACGACAATAATTATGATGCATAAGAATAATTATGATTTTTTCATAAAAAGATACTATACCTATCTAATGTACTTTACAGAATTGAAATTGGACTATTTAAGCGGCCTCAGGAATATTTTAAAATTATAAACAATTTTTTGGCTTATAAACAAATAGAATATCTCGGGAAATATTAAACTAAATTAAATTGTGAAAACGGTATTCGAAAAACAGCGGCAGGACGCTTCTTTTAAAGAAAAAACGTTTAATTACGACGAGTGGTTCCTGAGATACAACCGGTGAAATTTGACCGGAACTTACGGCAAAGATATAAACAACAGGATCATAATTTTCAAACCATCACCTTTTTATTTTTGTCCTCTTTCTCCACACCAATTTTCATGTCCTTAAAATACTCATAACATATATTATTATAATAAAAACTATCGATAATACGTGTGAAAATTGCCAAAAACAGCAAAATTCCAATCAAAAATTAAGTTGGAGAAAATGTAACCCTCAAAGTTCAAAATCGGTATACGTTAAAAAAATGCATTTTCTCGGCTTCCCATGGAACAATTTCCTTCATTCTTTTTTTGTTCCCAAGTAACTCGAGTAGAGCTATCGAATTAACGCATTATTAAATGTCAGACTTGCTTTTCTTTTGTTATAACAAATTAAATTATTTATTATAACACCAAATTTTAATTTCTTTAAATAAAAATTGTTTAAATAACTATACAGCTTTCAAATGAGAATATTTATGTTTTTAACTTTAAAAGGTACACTTGTAGTAATTTTATCTAAAAAAAAGCCTACAACTGGAAAAAATATGTAGTTTTCTGTTCTTATAAATAAATTAATCTATTATAACAAAACAAAAGCAAGTTTGACTTTTAATAATGAGTTAATTCGATGGCTCTACTCGAGTTATTAGGGAACAAAAAAAGAATGAAGGAAATTGCTCCATGGGAAGCCGAGAAAATGCATTTTTTTAACGTATACCGATTTTGAACTTTGAGGGTTACATTTTCTCCAACCTAATTTTTGATTGGAATTTGGCTATTTTCACACGTATTATCGATAGTTTTTATTATAATAATATATGTTATGAAAATTTTAAAGATATGAAAATTGGTGTGGAGAAGGAGGACAAAAATAAAAAGGTGATGGTTTGAAAATGATGATCCTATTGTTTATATCTTTGCCGTCAATTCCGGTCAAATTTCACCGGTTGTATCTCAGGAACCACTCGTCGTAATTAAATGTTTTTTCTTTTAAGAGAAGCGTCCTGCCGCTGTTTTTCGAATACCGTTTTCAGAATTTAATTTAGTTTAATATTTCCCGAGATATTCTATTTGTTTATAAGCCAAAAAATTGTTTATAACTTTAAAATATTCCTGAGGCCGCTTAAATAGTCCAATTTCAATTCTGTAAAGTACATTAGATAGATATAGTATCTTTTTATGAAAAAATCATAGTTATTCTTATGCGTCATAATTATTGTCGTTATTATAGAGACAGTAAATTTTTAATTAAAAATTCAATTGTTGCTAAACTGTTCATTCAGTTTCCATCGGCTTCTGGAATTGTAATCTATACCAAAAGGTCTTTTACACTACCAAGTGATTATTGATTAACAATTACTTATCTAAAATTTTAGTTGAAAATTAAAGATTTTGTTGGAAAAACCCGCTATTTCCGGGGAAAGTTTTCGTCGAAGTGAATCGGGAAAAACACGTCTCTATGTAGAATTTAATTGCGGTGAATTTTTATTTTAGTGTTTTTGGTGTAAAGTTAAAATCTTTGGAGTTATAGCGCAAAAATTGAAAAAAACACGATTTTCGGGCGCCATTTTGTTTATAAAAAAGTAGCACACTATCTGCGGACTTTGCATACCTATATTATTAATACATACAATAATAAGATTCGATTTCAGCAATAAAATTGCTGGTAAATAACTTTTCCTTGTATTTTGCTAATTAGCCCAGAGTAATAACTGTTATTTGTATAATTGCAAATTATTAATTCAGTTAATAAATGTGATAATTTTTTCACTAACTATGTATTCAGTGATTGTAATAATTTATATGTACAACAAAAACTAATACTCAATCGAGAAAAGAAGAAAAGTGTTAAAGTGATTTTTTAATAATATATTGTTACTATGGAACGCTTACAATTTTGAACATCTTTAACAACAAAATACTTGGATCACAGAATATATTATCCTGATGTATTCTCTGCTGATGTATTGGATCTTCCACAAATAATACACAATAAATAACTTTTTATTAAGTTCACGTCTTAAATCAATTGTTTATCAAATACACTCACTATAAATCAATATTATTTAACCCTCGTAAAGCGTTCCTTAGATTGTTACGTAAACAACGGTGCGGGGTGCAATTGCACCCCATCCTTATATCCATTTTTTTGTATGTTAACGTTGGGGAAATTGATTTGAAAGCTAATTAGAACTTGTATATTATACTATAAAACATAATTTTACAAAAAGGTAATTATTTCTTCTTTAAAAATTTATTATCGTTGCAAGATAAACACATGAAATTTTTCAGAGTTAGCAACACAAAGTTTTTACACAAAATACAGTTATGCCAGGACTTACGGTCTTTTTTCTCTGACATAAGTAACACCTATCTTGTCCCGTAGCTCTGTTAGCTCCAGGTGGAACATCAGAAACGCCCAATTCAGGATATGAAATTTTCACCATTTGCACTCTACACTCATTTTTCCAAAAAAAAAAACGTAAACGCAGATTTTTAAATGCTGTAATGGGTGGAATGTGTTTAGAATTGAATTTAATGCCAACAAAAAAATGGACAATAATCAAAAAAATTTGTTAAAAAAGATAGGTGAGAAAGACGAGGTCTGGGGTGCAATTGCACCCGCACCGCCTTACGAGGGTTAATCAACAACTCAAAATATTCCCGATGCCATGCCAAATATTTAAAATTGTTACTGATTGTCACTGTCTGTCTAACAATTAAATATGCTGACAATATTCTATTCGACTGAGTGCATTGTAAGACAAAGATAGACTTGGAAAATATTACCACGGACATTGTGTTCATTTTTGTCGAATCCTGAAAAAACCAATAAATATTTTTAAAACATTTAAACGCAGAATGAAAGAATAAATTATTACCGAGGGCTGAAAGTCCCTTAGAATAAATAAAAAGTTTATTTTGAATGAGATATTTGAAATTAAAAATCACACTAAATTTTCTCTTAGTTTTTCACCCGGTAACTTATTAAAATAAACATTATAGAAGTTCTCAGGAACTTTCTGTCCTCACTAATAACGTAATCTTTCATTGTGCGTTTAAATTATTCCAAATTACTTATTAGTTTTCTCAGAATTCGAAAAAATGAATACCCATTTGAATAGCATTGCAGCCGAAAATACGTACCCATCCCCTTAAACTCACCCTACTTAAATTTGGGGCACGTCTCAGTCGTATTGTAAAGTATTTTCAGGTGGAATATGAAGGCCGTTAGTGATGTTTAAAGAGCCAAAAAAATTTAAATAAGAATCTTTATTTTTTGTATCTATTTTTTAATAGTTTTGCGACCAGTGTTTTCTTTGTAACCAATAGTTTGGCGAACACCTGTCCGTGGTGATATTTTCGAAATCGAGCATTCGCTATCTTTGTCATACAATGTGGTGACAAGAGAGCGACAAGTAGAGATGTGTACGACTCGCTTTTTTGATATATCAGTCGCTTCTAGATTTGAATCCTGGACACTCACTGATAGTCCTGTCGCCAGGGGGGTACAACGGCCTCCTGTATTCAGATGGACTTACCCAAGTTTTCTTTATGTATTTTGACCTGTAGAATACGAATTTTTTGGGTAACAGTTGATCCGGATGTCGATAAGATTGTTATAAACCAAGAAGTTGAGGAATCACATAACAGTGATTTATCGCAAAACAAAACATTTTTTTTTTGTATTTTTTGGGCCATTCTAACCAAAAAATGTTCCTACAAATTTTTTCGTAGGATGCATAGTTTTCGAAATAAACGCGGTTGAACTTTCAAAAAATCGAAAAATTGCAATTTTTGAACCCGAATAACTTTTGATTAAAAAATAAAATAGCAATTCTGCTTACCGCATTTGAAAGTTCAAGTCAAATTATATCGGTTTTAATTATTTGTATTGCTAAAAATTTATTATGTTATTGTTAAAAAAAGCTATAAACACCTAGTGCTTGAGTGATGTTTTCAATGATTTCTCATTTAAAATCGAACGAGTAGGTAGAAGAGGTAAAAGTGCAAGCGGGGCTATTTCTACGCAGCATGCATTAAAACGCATATAGTAGGCACGGGAAACACTATGTGTTTATAGCTTTTTTTAACAATCAAAAAATAAATTTTTAGCAATGCAAATATTAAAAACAGATATAATTTGACTCAAACTTTTAAAGGCGATAAGCAGAATTGCTATTTTATTTTGTATTCAAAGGTTATTCGGGTTCAAAAATTGCAATTTTTGGATTTTTTGAAAGTTCAACCGCGTTTATCTCGAAAACTATGCATCCTACGAAAAAACTTGTAGGAACATTTTTTGGTTAGAATGACCCAAAAAATACAAAAAAATGTATTGTTGTGCGAGAAATCGTTGTTATGTAATTCCTCAACTTCTTTGTTTATAACAATATTATCGACATCCGGATCAAGTGTTACCCAAAAAATTCGTGTTCTACGGGCCAAAATACATAAAAAAAACTTGGGTAAGTCCATCTGAATTAAGAAGACCGTTGTACCCCCCCTGGCGACAGGACTATGAAGCAATGGCGAAAAAACTTGACGCCTTCGAGGTGTGGCTATACAGGCGAATTCTAAGGATATCATGGACGGACAAGATAACCAACGAGACCGTATTACGAAGAGTGGGCAAAGAAAGAGAGGTGATGTATACTATTAAAAGGAGAAAGTTAGAATATGTCGGACAAATAATGAGAAACGGCACTAATTACAGATTACTAAAGGTAATCCTTCAAGGTAAAGTATTCGGAAAGCGAGGAATTGGGAGAAGAAAAATATCATGGTTAAAGAACCTAAGGAAATGGTTCTCCACAACAACAACTAATCTATTTAAAGCATCAGTTAATAAAATAATTATAGCCAGAATGTTCGTTAATATTCGAAACGGTAGCTTCTTAGCATTATTTAACGTTTTCATGATTATATATGAAAATCAATCATATTTGTTTGTGTTTCAAAAAGTACTTTCGTTTAGTATTGGCTAGTTAAAGTTGGCTATTTAAATGACAATTGTAGCTTTGGAAAATGCTGTACAAACTATTTCTGCGGATGAGCGGACAAACCATCTCCTCAGGCGTTTAAGTCACTTATAAAGTATAAAGGTATAATTAGTGTCCTTAATGTAGAAAATTACACTGGTTGTGGATTTTTTGTCAACTGCATATGCCAGAAATAAACTTAAGGTTATGATGAAATAAAATTATTAATAGATATATAGGGTGAGGCAGATAACTGGCCTATTAGAAATATCTCGGGAACGAAAGGCAACAGAATTATGAAAATTGGAATAAAGGGGTTTTGAAGGATGATCTATTAAATGAAAATATTTTCATCTCTTTGCAACTTCCGCTTATACCGGAAGTTGCTTATAACTTCGTTTTTTTAAACGGGACACCCTGTATATTTTTACATTTTTGGATTCTCCTCAATATCTTCTTTCTTAGAATATGGGATTTTGTAATATTATACAGGGTATTTTAAGAGATATTTACGTTTTTTTATTAATTTCGTAGCAAAATTCACACCCTGTAGAATTGTAATAGTTTGACATTAATAACTCTGCTTACGTTCAAGTGATTTTTAATATAGTCTACTATTGTTAAGAATCATTAGTATAGCTAATTTTGAAATTTTAGTATACAGGGTAGGTCGAAACTCGGAATGAATATTTTCTGAGTTTTCTTAAATGGAACACTCTGCATTTTAGTATTTTAGTAAAATGATATTTCATGGTACTTTTTTATTTTATAAGTATTCCCTATACCTAACTGCTTTAATTTGTGAGTTATTGGTTATTCAAACTAAACATTAATTTCAACAAAAAATACGTAAAATGTTATTAGGTTTGCCGTGAAAATTCAATCACAAATAATTAGTAGTTAAATCACAAATAATTTTTCAGAAATAAATACATATTAATCCAGACTGATCCTTAAAATTACCAATAATGGTTTAGCTATCAAAATACCTACGTAGTTAAAATTATTAGTGCGACTAACAATTAAGCACAAATTAAAGCAGTTAGGTATAGGGAATGCTTAAGAAATAAAAAAGTACCATAAAATATCATTTCATTACAATACTAAAATAGAGGGTGTTCCATTTAAGAAAACTCAGAAAATACTCATTCCGAGTTTCGACCAACCCTGTATACTAAAATTAAAAATTTGGCTATACTAATGATTCTTAACAATAGTAGACTATATTAAAAATCATTTGAACGTAAGTAGAGTTTTAGATGTCAAACTACTACAATTCTACAGGGTATGAATATTGCTACGAAATTAATAAAAAAACGTAATTATCTTTTAAAATACCCTGTACAATATTACAAAACCTCATATTTTTAGAAAGAAGACATCGAAGAGAATCCAGAAATGTAAAAATATACAGGGTGTCCCATTTAAAAAAACGAAGTTATAAACAACTTCCGGTATAACCGGAAGTTGAAAAGAGATGAAAATATTTTCATTTAATAGATCATCCTTCAAAACCCCTTTATACCAACTTTCATGATTCTGTTGCCTTTAGTTCTCGAGATATTTCTAATAGGCCAGTTATCTGCCTCACCCTGTATATCTATAATGATAAATTTTTTAAAAGACACAGTTTTCAATCCAATTGCATATAAAATAACATTAAAAATTTTACTCTACATTCCACCAGATTGAAAACAATGGGAACCTTCTCTGGTTACACTCCCGAGCCTTCTGAAATTTGCAAGCCATAACAGATGCTGAGACTAAAGAAGATGAGGGAATTTTACAATTTACAATTCACGTCCCATCTGCTCAGCGCGGTAAAGTTCCAACGAGAATGGTTTCCTTAGTACTCCAATCAGAGTAAACATGTAAATCAAAAATTAACAACCATTTTCAATTTCGTTGCAACACGAAACTACAGCAGCCTCATATTCTAGTTCAATCAAAGAGTGCAGAAAGCACCTCTACCGGTTTCGAAACTTATTAGTCTCTCATCAGGAGGTACATGTGCTGCTCTCTCTGACCCAACCAGGACAAACCACGTCGTGCAACTAAGGATTGCAACGAACGAAATGGCAGGGATGTCCTAGCGGCAACTCCTAGCAAAAGACTAAATTTTCAATCTAATAGCACATAAAATAACATTAAAAATATTACTCTACATCCCACTAGATTGAAAACAATGGGAACCTTCCCTGGTAACGCCTCCGAGGCTTCTAAAATTTGCAAGCCATAACGGATGCTGAGACTAGATTTTAGAAGCCTCGGAGGTGTAACCAGAGTACCTTCCCATTGCTTTCAATCTGGTGGGATGTAGAGTAATATTTTTAATGTTTTAATGTTTATGTGTTATTAGATTAAAAACTCAGTCTTTTGCTAGCAGTTGCCGCTAGGGCATCCCTGCCAGTTCGGTCGTTGCAACGCGTAACTGCACGTCGGGGTTTGTCCTGGTTGGGCCAGAGAGAGCAGCATATGTGCCTCCTGATGAGAGGATAATAAGTTTTGAAACCGGTAGAGGTGCTTGCTGCACTCTGTGATTGAACTAGAATATGATGCGGCTGTAGTTTCGTGTTACAACGAAATTGAAAATGGTTATTCATTTTTGATAAATTTTTTTAGGAGATTAAGATCGGGCGAGCAAGCAGGCCACTGGAAACTAGTGATATCTTTATTTTTAATGAAGTCTGTATGCATTCTGCTGATAGGTTAAAGCTGTTACTACAGTTAACGTTGTTTGGATGGAAATTAAAGGACTGTAGAAAAGAAAAGATAGACGTTCTCACAAACAATTTATTTTACAACTGACGACCGGTTTCGCTGTCTACACTTTGCACAGCATCTTCAGATCCCGGTTAAAATAAAATTATGTATATACAGGGTGTTTCATTGGGAAACGGAAATACTTTAATGGTGCATAGAGGTCACCCAGGCGTTTCTAGGTACACTAAATTTTTTGCTCTACCGACTTTTATATCCGAGTTACAGGGTGTTTTAGCGATTTTGCTCATTTCTTTCCTAAGCCATAACTTTAGAACCACGTTGTATATTTTTTTAATATTTGGTACACATATCTCTCATTCAAAACTCAAACGACCGACATACTAATAACAAGAAAAATCCAGGTCCGTATTAACAAAAAATTATAAAATAATTGTGACCTTAAAACAACACCCTGTATATTGAAATTTTAAAAATCTGTTTGCATATTTGAAAAGAGCACAATAAACTAAGTCTAATAGTTTGCTTTGATTTTTCGGCCAGACAATTTTTTGGCTTTAATTTTGAAATTATATTGAATTTTTTTAAGAACTCCACATTAAAAAGCAGGTATTATTAACTTTTAATTATAAATTGTTAAATTTATTGAATAAATACTCATTTTAAAATGAATCAATATTGGAACATTGGAAAGACTCAATTATTAATCACAAAAAAAATCCAGGTTCGGATTAACAAACAACATAAAGTAATTGTGACCTTGAAACAACACCCTGTATATTGAAATTTTCAAAAATTCTTTGTACATTTGAAAAGACCCCAAAAATCCAAGTTTGAAGCTTCACTTTGATTTTTTGTGCAAAGCTTTATTAACTTTAATTTTGAAATTAAATATATTCAAATTTTCAAGAACCCTGAAATTAATAAGCAGGTTTTTAAAGCACTTTTATTAATAAATCATTCAAATTAATGTATAAATACTAATTTTAAAAATAATCAGTTATTATTTAGAGCATTAAAAGGACTTACTTACTAATCACAAGAAAAATCCAGGTCCCTATTATCAACAAAATACAAAGTAATTCTGACCTTGAAAAAACACCCTGTATATTGAAATTTTTAAAATACGTTTGCACACCTGAAGAGAGCACGAAAAACTAAGTTTAATGTCCCGCTTTAATTTTTTGTGCAGACAATTTAATGACATTACTTTTGAAATTATATCGAAATTTTTATTATGAGTTCCCAGAGTTCTTAAAAATTTCGACATAATTTCAAAATATATTCATTAAATTGTCTGGCCAAAAAATTGAAGCGAACGATTAAACTTAGTTTTTGTGCTCTTTTCATACCAATGTGCAAACGGATTTTGAAAATTTCAATATACAGGGTGTTGTTTCAAGGTTACAATTACTTTATATTATTTTGTTAATCCGGACCTGGATTTGTGTTGTAATTTGTAAGTGGGTCATTCGAATGTCGTAAATAAGTATTGATTATTTTTAAAATTGGTATTTATTTAATAACTTTAACAATTTATTGTTAAAAGTGCTTTAAAAATCTGCTTTTTAATTTCAAAATTAAAGTCATTAAATTTCCTTCACGAAAAATAAAGCAAACCGATAAACTCAGATTTTTGTGGCCTTTTCAAATGTGCAAACAAATTTTGAAAATTTCAATATACAGGGTGTTGTTTCAAGATCACAATTACTTAATTTTTTTTTGTTAATCCGGACCTGGATTTTTCTTGTGATTAATAATTGGGTCGTTCCAATGTGGTAAATAAGTATTGATTAATTTTAAAATAAGTATTTATTCAACAGCTCTAATATAATTTATAATTAAAAGTTAATACATAATACCTTCTTTTTAATGTCAGAGTTCTTAAAAAATTCAATATAATTTTAAAATTAAAGCCATAAAATTGTCTGGCCGAAAAATTAAAGCAAATGATTAGACATCTTTTTTGTGCTCTTTTCAAATATGCAAACAGACTTTCAGAATTTCAATATACAGGGTGTTGTTTTAAGGTCACAATTACTTTATAATTGTTTGTTAATCCGGACCTGGATTTTTCTTGTGATTAGTATGTCGGTCGTTTGGATTTTGGATGAGACACATGTGTACCAAATATCAAAAAAATATACAGGGTGGTTCTAAAGTTACGGCTTAGGAAAAAATTGGCAAAATCGATAAAACACCCTGTAACTCGGTTATAAAAGTCGGTAGGGCAAAAAATGTAGTATACCTAGAACCGCATCGGTGACCTCTAATCACAATTAAAGTATTTCCTTTTCCCAATGAAACACCCTGTATAAAGTAAAAATATGTGACTCCTGATGAGAGAATAATAAGTAGTTTCAAAACCGGTAGAGGTGCTTGCTGCACTCTCTGATTGAACTAAAATATGATGCGGCTGTAGATTCGTGTTACAACGAATTTAAAAATGGTTACTCATTTTTGATAAATTATTTACTTTATTTTGCTAAAATTTAAAATGATCTAAACTAAATTTTATATTTCAGGTAAAAGAAATTGGAAGCATAACTGTAGTAAGTAAAATATATTGACATTGTATTATTATAATTTCCAGTCCCGGCGCCTGGGTATATGGTGCCAGCTTGCAAAAGTAGCATAGGCGCCTTTTGTTTTTTTTTAAAGGACACCGCATACATCTTATGGAAAATATGTCACTGAGATGTAATAAAATTTACATGAATAGATTCGTCTCGAAATTGCAATCATTTCATATCATTGCGCCAACTCTGCATTTTGATTAGTAACAGCGTAAATTTTAATTAAATTTTATCGACATTTTAAAGTCCATAAATTTGTCATTCATAAATGTGGCATTCAAATGGCTATTGACTTAACCCAGCGTACGTTAAGCTGATTAGAGAAACTATATACTTTTGTCATCATCATCCAGCCTCAAAAGTCCACTACTGAACATAGACCTCCTCCTTTTGTTTCCAACCCCATCTATCCAGCGCCGCTCTCATCCAGTTTTTATTTGGCCTTCTTAAATCGTCAGCCCATCTTGTTAATCGGTCGACTGACGCTTCTCTTGTCTTCTGTCGGTCTCCGTTCCAATAACCTCTTTGTTTATCGCCCATCTGTCATTCTGGCTATGTGTCCTGCCCATCTTCATTTTAGTCTGGCTATAGTTCAACGAAATAAGGAAACAAATATACTGTTGGTGACACAACTCCCTCCAGACCGAAACCAAATTTTTTAAGTAGTATGGACATCTATAATAATAACCTATATGTTTCTTGCAGCCGATTTTGCTGATATACATAGTTATAAACAAATGAAGACCAAAAAACGGTAAATTTTTGCTTCTTTCGTTTATTACCAAAAAGTTATATCCCGGGAGGTAGTGTCAAATTTGACCGGAGCATTTTAGCATGGCTGTTTTCTCTTTATTTAGATAGGTGTTTTAAAGCTTATTAACAAACGATGTGTCAGCTGGCCCAAATTCGGGGATTTTAGGCAAGAAAAGGTAAAATGTGAAACTTGATGGAAAAAGCTACAACTTATATGTCAAATATTTATCTCCGGGACTCATGCGTATAATGGACTAGAATACCTAGCTACTGGCTTTCACGCAGGGGACTCTGGTTCAATTCCTGGCATTGGAGATTTTTTTTTTATTTTAAAATTGACACTTTGATTTAAAAAATAAATATTTTTTGATAATACCACGTATTTATTATTTATACGACACAATATAAAAAAGTCTGTATGTCTTTTATAGAATCGTAAAGGTAAACTATGTATTTGATCATATTATGATTGACCTTAATAAGCAAAGTTGTTGTACGTGAACCCCTGAAGCTTCCTGAGTTAGTACGAATCTACTTTTTTATTCCAGAAATATCTACCCCCACATTCTTTTTTATTTTTTGGACAAACTGTTTTTTTTTCTTAATTTTATATGATGTAGAACCAAAAGATATATACAACCCTAATTTTTCACTTTTCTATCACCAACGCCCATAAAATGCTCCGGTCAAATTTGACACTACCTCCCGGGCTATTAAGCATTTTAAACAAATCTGAGAGTAAGAAACTCATAAATCGTATAAAAAACTTCAGTATGGCTTATTGCCATAAAACTTATTGTTTGCTTAGAAAATTGAAAAATAAATCATACATTTTGAGTTTTTATAAATATTCATAACTTATGTAAAAAATTAACTTAGACCCTTCTTATTACACGGAATGCTGAGGCTTCTGGTGCTTAAATGATATCCTAAATTTCAAAGCAGTTGGTCAAATAATTTAAAAGTTATTTAATTTTTTTATCCCAAATTAATTTTTTTTTGCAAAACTGTAAGTCAGAAAATGATGAAGTTACAGTAATACTTTGGATAGTTTATGAAAGAGGACTACACTATTAATGTAATTAAAATAAATGACAAAAAAGAATTCTAAATATTTCAAAATTATTTTGCAAAAACATGTGAATTAAAAAAAGGGGGGGGGGCTAACTTCGTTCCTAATTGTTCTAGAACAAATGTTTTTCTTTCTAATTCAGTCTTTCTAAATATAAAAACATAATTTTTCTACGGGTAACGGTTAAAAAGTTATTAAAATTTTATAAGTAAGCAAAAAAATCGACGTGTTTTTGCAAAATAATTTTACACTGTTTAAAATTACATTTTGTCATTTTTTTAATTAAGTTAATAGTATAAATGTTCTTCTTTTATCAGCTGTCCGAAGTATTACTGTAACCTCATAATTTTCTGACTTATAGTGTTGCAAAAAAATGAATTTGGGATAAACAAAGTCAAATAACTTTTAAACTGTTTGACCAATTGCTTTTAAATTTAAAATGTAATTTAAACACAAGAAATGTCAGCATTCCGTGTAATAAGAAGGTTCTAAGTTAATTTTTACATAAGTTATGAACATTTATAAAATCTCAAAGTTTATGACTAATTTTGCAATTTTCTAAACAACAAATAAGGATAGACATATTCAGCGAACGCCATATTGAAGTTTTTTTTTATATGATTTATGAGTTTCTTATTCTCAAAGGGCCTAGCCGGGTAAGATGATGAAAAGTGCCCCCAACTCGATTCGAATTCCATATAGGTCACCGTTTAGCATATAATATAGTGAAACTAACTTTCTGAAATTTTTAGCCCCCTAGGTGGTCATGTGGTTTCACCCCTATTCAGCGGTCCCCATAATCGCGGTCCCCGATTGAGCGGTCTCAATACAGCGGTCCCCGTTTCAGCGGGTCCCCGTTTCAGCGGTACCCCGATTCAACGGTGCCCGATTCAGCGGTCCCCATAAACGCGGTCCCCAATAGAGCGGTCTCAATAAGAAAATAATAATATGACAATGATAAGTAATTAGTTTTATTGTAGGATATTATTTTAACCTATTCTTGTTTGAAAATATACAGGTAATATCTAAGTATATACCCCAGTTAATAGGGAAAAAAATCATCGATTTCAGGTAAAAATGTTCTACAGGGTTTTCAAAGTTTTAAACGTTAGATGAGGGATAACTGATGATAATTCCGTGAAGACGTACAGCTGTTTTTGCTTTTTTTTTTAAACAATTGCAAAGAATGAAAAAAGCAGTTTTTTGACTATAAAACGTTTCTTGTACATTTTAGAGAAAAATGTTTCAAATAAATGTAGATCTTAAAAAGTTCTTTAATTTGGTGGTAAGCATATTGTAATATATAAACAATTGACCGAGATAATTGCAAAAAACCCTCATTTTTGCAGTAAATTATAAATATTAATAACTTTATTTTTTGTACAACGACGTAAAATTTAATGACTTTAAATTATGTCAATTAATGAGTTATTTAAGTGTGCTAAATTTCAACCAGATCGACCAAATAGTTTATAAGTTATTCAATTTGTTTATCCCAGAGAGCAATTGTTTATACAACTGTTCTTGCCCTACAGTGACTCTGTGAGATATTTAGCAGATCGCAGTCGATTATTTGAGACTTTAATTTTAAGACGTATTAAAAATTTTTTAACATTTTATTGAAATTGCTATTAAAAAAACTGTTTGAAAAAGACCTGACTTTTTAGCTTATAAACAATTAGAATAACTTAGATATTTTTTATGTTCCGTGCTTGTATGTAGGCTCAATGAAAAGCTGATGAAAAAATGCATATAAAAAAAGAAAAAATAATTTTATATGTTCATTTTTTATTGTTAAAACTACTGTCCCCAAGAGGGTCCTGTTTTTACTCATTTTCCTGAACGATGCCTCTCAAACGGCATGCTGCAGAACCAAACGCCGCTGAAACGGGTCGGTGGAATCGAGAACCGCCGAAACGGGGACTGCTGAAATGGGTACCGCTGAACCGGGGACTGCTGAAAAGGGTCGGTGGAATCGAGAACCGCTGAAACGGGGACTGTTAAAATGGGGTCTTACCGGTCATGTGACCCACCTAAAGCCTAATTAGGCTTTTAAAGATTTTATTTTTTATCTGAGCCGCATCGAGAACTAGCGAAAAACTTTAAATAAAAAAGTTGTAAGCTTTAAAAAGTTCTGTCTGAAAATTTTTTTTCAATTTTTGGCGGGAAATTTAAATTTTAGAACGATTTTAAAATTTTAAATGAGTATAAAAAAATAACTAAGACATTAGTTTTCACGAAAAAAATATATAACGTGTATTTTTGCATAATATTTCACCCTGAATTTTTTCAAATTTTTAAAATTGGTGAAACGCACCTTTAAAAATAAAAAACCGCATTTTTTCGGTTTTTTTTTTCGTTTTTTGATACAATTTTATACATATTTTTCAAAAAAGGTAATACCGTTACTAGAATAGGTAAAAAACTGAAAAATAATTGGGGTTTGCTTAATAAAAATTTTTTGTAATCCCATCCATTTTTAATATTTGAAGAAAACAAAAGTTTACACATTTTTTACGATTTTGCCGAAACTACTGGCAACATTGTAATAAAATTTGGCGAGTTTTAAGAGGTAGTTGTTGTGCATTTTTTGACATACAATTAAGAATTTTATATTTATCATTTGCTCGTATACGGGTAATAGTCTGAACTTTTTAAAGAAAAAAGATAGTACGACACTGACATATTTCAAATTAACAATCCTTTTTGAATTCCTCGTTTAATTTGTGACAAAAAATCTATCTTCCTATTTTTTCATACGACGCACCATTTTTATTCAAAAAATAAAACATCTTAACCCTTACAAAGTATTCGAACTTCTATTAGTACTCGTAGTTTCTACATCTACATACGTAAACTCGTACGTCCATTATAAAAACTAATTCGAATACTTTGGAAGCGATAAGATATTTTATTTTTTGCAACAAAACGGCGCCTCGTATGAAAAAATTATAAGATAGTTTTTTTATCGCAAATTGAACGAGGAATTTAAAAATGATTGTTAATTTGAAATATGTCAGTGTCGTACTATCTTTTTTTCTTTGAAAAGTTCAGACCATTACCCCTAAGCGCGCCAACGATGAATATCAAATCCTTAGTTGTATGTCAAAACATGCACAATCACTACCTCTTAATACCTGTCAAGTTTTATTACAATGTTGCCAGTAGTTTCGGCAAAATCGTAAAAAATGTGTAAAATTTTGTTTTCTTCAACGCCCTATATCATGAACATGGATGGTGTTACAAAAAATTTTTATTAAGCAAACCCCAATTCTTTTTAAATTTTTTACCTGCTCCAGTGACGGTGTTACCTTTTTTGAAAAATATGTATAAAATTGTATCAAAAAACGAAAAAAAAAACCGAAAAAATACGGTTTTTTATTTTTGAAGGTGCGTTTCACCAATTTTAAAAATTTGAAAAAATTCAGGGTGAAATATTATGCAAAAATACACGTTATATATATATTTTTTTAGTGAAAAAAAATGTCTTAGTTATTTTTTTATACTCATTTAAAATTTTAAAATCGTTCTAAAATTTAAATTTCCCGCCAAAAAAATAAAAAAAAAAAAATTTTTTTTCGCACAGAACTTTTTAAATCTTACAAATTTTTTATTTAAAGTTTTTCGCTAGTTCTCGATGCGGCTGAGATAAAAAATAAAAACATAAAAAGCCTAATTAGGCTCTAGGTGGGTCACATGACCACTTAGGGGGCTAAAAATTTCAGAAAGTTAGTTTTACTATATATGCTAAACTGTGACCTATATGGAATTCGAATCGAGTTGGGGGCACTTTTCATCATCTTACCCGGCTAGGCCCTTTGTTTAGAATGCTTCACTTTTTAGTAATAGACGAAAAAAGCGAAAATTTACCGTTTTTTGATCTTCATTTGTTTATAACTATGTATATCATCAAAATCGGCTGCAGGAAACATATAGTTCATTAATATAGATGTCCATACCACTCAAAAAATTTAATTTCGGCCTGGAGGGGGATGTGTCCCGTGAAAAATCTTATTTTTCTGGACTACTATCCTTTCGGCGACGTCAGTCACCTTTGTCCTTCTCCGGATCGCTTCATTTTTCATTTTGTCTCGCAGAAATATTCCTAACATGGACTGCTCCATTCTTCTCTGTGTCACTCTTAGTTTGATAGCTGAGGCTTTAGTTAAGATAAGTGTTTCTGCTCCTTATGTCAAGACTGGGATGACGCACTGATCAAATAGCTTTCTCTTTAGTCATGTGAGCAACTTAAAAGTTTCTCTCCATTTTCCAAATGCTGCCCACCCAAGACCAATTCTTGACCGATAAGTATTGAAAACGTAGAAAAACCAGGTATTTTTGTAAATTGCGGAAGTGATAGCTGTGTATTGTATGTAATATAATAGCCTAATAAATTAAAAAAAAGTCAAAATGTAAATTGGTACAGGTTAAAACAAATTTTATATCAAAGTTTAGGTGGGTACAAAAGATATTTTTAAGAAAGTATCCAAATCATATAAGGGGATCATTGTTTAAATAATTAAAAAGGGGTCATTTTTGCAAAAAAAATACTTTTTTACCTGCTGAGGTAATTCACTTATTAATGAAGGTCTATGGGATTTTTTCTGCAAAGTTGAAGGATAAATATTTCACATAAGACTTACTAAATTAAATTTGACCTCCTATTTATTTAAATAATTGTATATAAATCTTTAAAAACAAATTTGAACAAAAATATTTTTAGCGTTTTAAATAATCACTATAAAATATCTTATTTTACAGAATAAGTTTCTCTATGTTACCAGTATTAAGCAAAAAAAAATTGGTCAAAAATATTTAATATTTTTTGAGATATTGAATTTGTTTATTAAATGTTACTATATTTTCAATTGCAAAACCGCGGTTGTTACCAAAGAAATATTCACCTGCTTGAGATCTCATTATTTTTATTTTTATGTATATTTTCGATAAATGTATTGATAAATTCAAATTTCAATTAAACTCTCCCCTAAAATGGCATTTGAAAATTATTCAAATTTGTTTATAATTTGTTTTTTTAATAACGTCGCGGGGATTAAGTATTTTGAAATGCAGTTTCGATAATTGGGTGGATTCCTGGGAATTTTTTACTAATTAACAAAATTTTTTTGTCGTTTTTTCTTTTTCTTTTTTTTCTTGGAGTTATATTACTACGGACCCTTTTGGGGTTAAATTTTATTAAGAATGTCGAATCTCTGAGTTGTAGATTCTAGACCTAAAAATATTAAGATTTAACTAAAATTTCTTGAATAAAATGTGGCTACTGACTGAGTTACAGGGTGTTTCATTTAAAAATTTAAAAATTATTGTTAACAAGTACTTTAAAACTATTTCACGTATCCTTATCATATTTAGCAGAAAGTGTGGCTATTATACACCTTACTAAATTGTGATTAATAAACGTTTCTATCTAGTGCCAGAGGCTTACGACAGGGGATAGTGAATGATTGACCCTTCCCAAATTCTACGCCACTGAGTGAATTACTATTTTAGCGAAATTTTTTGATTCTCCAATACTTTGTATGTAAATAACTTTATTGGTATCGTTAAAGTCATCAGTTTGAGAGATATTGTAAGTTTAAAATGAATGAATGAATGAATCAAAATAACTATACCGTTTCATTTTTAACGTCCAATATCTCGAAAACTAATGACTTAATCGTTACCATTAAAGAGTATATTATTTACATACAAAGTATTGGAGAATCGAAAAATTTCGCTAAAATAGTATTCCCTCAGTGGCGTAGAATTTGGGAAGGATCAACCATTACCTATCCCCTGTCGTACGCCTCTGGTAGTAGCTAGAAACTTTTATTTATCACAATTTAGTAGACTGTATAGTACCCACACTTTTTGCAAAGTATGATAAGGATACGTCAAATAGTTTGAAAGTACTTGGTAAAAATAATTATTAAATTTTTAAATAAAACACCCTGTAACTCAGTAAGTAGCCACATTTTATTTAAGTGGTTTTAGACCAATCTTAATATTTTTAGGTCTAAAATCTACAACTTAGAGATTCGACATTATTAATGAAACTTAACCCCAAAAGGGCCCGTAGTAATATCTCTAAGAAAAAAAAAAAAAAGAAGAGGAAAAAAGACAACAAAATTTGTTAATTAGTGGAAAATTCCCAGGAACACAATTAGGGATTCCAATGAACTGTCAGTGGTGGCCGTGGATGGCTAAACTTACATGGCCATAGACATAGTTAAGGGGGGTGGTCATGGCGAATCTAATGTTTACATTGAATATTGACAAATTTGTAAAGAATATCCTGTTTGGTTTTGTTTTTTTGTTAATTGTGTAGCGAAATTTGTGAAATTGTGATAGCAAATTAAATATGAAGTGGTTTAAATATTGGATACGCCTATGGATGACAGTTTCGCCATCCAGCAGCCATATTATATCACGTGATTTGGAATGCCTAATTATTGAAACGGCATTTCAAAATATTTAATCCCCGCGACGTTATTAAAAAAACAAGTTATAAACAAATTTGAATAATATTCAAATTCCATTTTAGGGAGAAGTTTAATCGAAATTTGAATTTATCAATACATTTCTCGAAAACATACATAAAAATAAAAATAATAAGATTTAATACAGGTGAATATTTCTTTGGCAACAACCGCGTTTTTGCAATTGAAAATAGAGTAACATTTAAGGAACAAATTCAATATCTCAAAAAATATTAAATATTTTTGGACTAATTTTTTTTATTAATACTGATAACATAGCGCAACTTCTCCTGTAAAATAAGATATTTTATAGTGCTTATTTAAAACGCTGAAAATAATTTTTTGCAAATTTGTTTTTAAAGGTTTATGTATAATTATTTAAATAAATAGGGGGTCAAATTTAATTTAGTAAGTCTTATGTGAAAGGTTTACCCTTCAACTTTGTAGAAAATAATCCTATAGACCTTCATTAGTAAATGAATGACCTCAGCAGTTAAAAAAGTAATTTTTTTGCAAAAATGACCCCTTTTTAATTATTTAAACCATGATCCCCGAGTTCATTTATGATTTGGATACTTTTTTGAAAATATATTTTGTACCCACCTTAACTTTGATATAAAATTTGTTTTAACCAGTACGAATTTACATTTTGATTTACATGTAATATAATTTTATTTTACTAGACTATAACAGCATGCTGCAGGAAATGTGCTGATCTAATTTGATTACCAATACCTTTTGTAGAGACTTTTTCAAACATTGTTAATAATTACAATGTTATTTTTCCTTTAAATTGGAGTATAATAAGCGTATTCAACGCTTTTCTAATTTTGAATTATTCTGCCAACTTAACTCCTAAAATTATTTATAAACTGTTAAGTTGAACTGATAAAAGGAAGTGTTTGTGGAAAATTAATGAAGGGCACTTTTTGTTTAATTAATTTCTTATTTTAAGTCTTCTGAGCGGCTCTGTTTTTGCCAATTAGAAGGAGATGTGCTTTTGAATTTTAAAGACCAAAAAATGGGTTAATTATTTATCATTCGAGTTGATTTATTCCGTTGCGTGTAGAATTATTTATTCGTAAACAAACCGAAGCTTTAGAATTTATTTTTGGATTTATAGGCCAGTAAATGACAGTATTGGAGTGTAATATTCCTTGTCACGACGGACTTGCATAAATATTTCATTCATAGAGATTCTGACCAATAGAAAGCTGCATAAATAACAATTGCTTCTTCTTCTTAACGTGACCTATCAAGTCCCCTTGACGTTGGCAATTAACATGGCGAAACTGTCTCTGTCTCGAGCTATTCTAAATAGGTGTTCTGCTTTCTTTATTCTTGTCCACTCCCGGATATTCTTCAACCAAGAGGCCTGCTTTCTACCAATTCCTCTGCGTTCTTCGATTTTACCCATCCTAATAAGTTGAAGAATATTACACCGGTCTTCCCTTACTACGTGTCCAAAATAGGCCACCTTTCTATATTTGATGTTATCAAGCAGCTCGCGGGTAGCATTTGCTCTCTTAAGGACTGCCACATTTGGCAGCATAGCCGTCCATGGTATTTTTAGTATACGTCTGTGCAGCCACATTTCAAAGGCCTCCAAACGGTTAATGGTGGATATTTTTAATGTCCATGCTTCGACACCATACAAGAGGACTGACCAAATGTAGCATTTAATCATGCGCTTTCGAACTTGAAGTTGCAAGGTATCATTACAGAAGAATGACCTCATTTTTAAAAATGTCGTGCGGGCTCTCTCGACCCTATATTTTATCTCTTTATCTGGATTGCAGTGGCTTTTTTTATTGATTTTAACTTCCGATCGTGTATCATCACGTGTTTAATTCTGTCCAATCAGATTATTATTACAGCGGTAATTTTCCACTGTACAAAATTACAGTGGGAATTTTTTTAAGTAGATTGTTTCTGTTTAATTGCAACCAGTTTCATAGTTTTGACAACTGTCACATTTAAGAAAATATCAATAATAAACTTTTAGTTCTGCACATAATGTCAAAATGTCACGAGGAGAACACAAATCAGCAAATTTAAGCGCTCCAGTTTACCTCGGTAAGATTATTTCATGAATAAAACTATATTTATAAATAATTTTAACTAATATTTTATTAATATCCTCGTCTAAATATTTGCTTGACTGTGTTGTTCACTTCGACAAGTTAAAAAATGCGTGTCACATTAATTGGGATCAATGTCACTGAATGCTTTTATACAAAGACTTGAATTTTATATGTAAGTCTTAAAAAATAACCTTACGAATATCACACGACAGCAAGAATACATAAGAATATAATGCTCCACTTTTTCTCAAGCTTGTTGTCATTGAACAATAGCCACTAGAGCCCTGCGGGCTCTCGTCTATTGCCAGACAACAAATTTTCGAAAAATTGTCGCATTATTGTCAATTTATTCTCACTCTCGTGATATTAATGCCGATATTTGTTTTCGATAATTTCCCGTCATCAAGCATTACGTCAGATTTCCTTCGTTGCTACGCAAAAATATATTCAGTAACATTAATGACAATTAATGTTTTACAACTTGTCACAGAGAACACCACGAAACAGATTTAGCAAATACTCAGGTGAAGATATCATTAAAATATTACTTAAACTGATTTAAAAAGGCAGTTTTAATTATGAAATAATCTTACCGAATTACTCTCGAGCTCTTAAAAATTATCGATTGGTTTTGCCCTCGTGACACTTTGACATAATTAAAACTATCAAAAAGTGTCACTCGGGATACAAATAGATAATTTTAGAGCACTCGTGTAATTACTACTGGAAATTTGGATTTAGGGGGAGGGGGGTGAAAAACATGCTGACGTCGACGGTTGAAAGGTAAAAGGGGTTGTAACTCCCAACTCAACTTTTTAAGGTTTTTAAGGAAGAAGAAAAAAGTTCCACCTAAGTAATTTGATAAGAAATTAACCTAATAATTTTTTTCGCCTTTTTTTGATTTTTAAATTGATCTATAGATATGAAAAAAACACTAGGTCAATTCTTTACCAAATTACTCAAATGGAACGTTTTTTCTGCTTCCTTAAATAAATGGATTTATGGGTTACAAACTTTTACCTTTCAACCGTCGATATGTTCAATATAAATCCGGAACTGACTGAATTTACTAATTCTACGCAACTTTCTATACAGGTTTTTCACCAAATCAATACTTTTTTCAAAAATGATCATTTTTCAAAATACAAACACTTTTTTGTACGGTTTTTCTCAAATAACTTAAATAATAACTTATAAAATATAGCTTATAAAAAACCAAAAAAAAGGTGTATTTCTGAAGTCCGTAGACCCAGTGGAAGCAGAGAAAATAACGGAAATATAAAGCACTTTTCGAAAAAAAAAAACTCGGAAAAAATGCAATTTTTCCAAAATAACTTAAAAATTATTAGTAATACAAAAAATCCTGAAGAATAAAAAAAAATAATCAAGTAAAAACCTATATATACATAACATATTAGAACATACCTAAAATACACAAAAATGATACATTTCACACACAAATATAATATCACAACAAATTGTAACGTGATAGTATGAAAAAATAGAGGATACGGCAACGGTGTTACATGTGACGGTCGGCCCGGGTCGGATTCAATGCCAATATCTACACAGACATATTTTAGGGTGCTTTAAAATCCAAGATGTCCAAAAAATGTAGGTTTTTGTTATTCTGGTAACCATTGCTGTTACTGTCTCCGTTAAGTCCACCCCTTCGCAGCGTTTGTCCAACCCCTTAAAGTGCGAAACGACACCCCTGGAGATTGTAATTATTTTTTTATTTCTTAATTCGGACAAATTTCACGTTCGCTTCAATGCGTGTTTAAACGTTAATTCGGGAACAGAATCCCAACTACCCGTTTGTGCACCCCTTCGCAATGTTTGTCCAACCCCTTAAAGTGCGAAACCAACCCCCTGTTGTTTGTATTTATTTTTTAATTCGGGCTAACTTCACGACCGCTTAAACGCGTGTTTAAACGTTAATTCGGGAACAGAATCTCAACTACCCGTTTGTCCACCCCTTCGCAACGTTTGTCCCCCCTTAAACTGCGAAACCACCCTCCTGCAGATTGTAATTATTTTTTTATTTCTTAATTCGGGCTAACTTCACGTCCGCTTAAATGTGTATTTAAACGTTAATTCGGGGGTTGGACAAACGCTGTGAAGGGGTGGACAAACGTGTAGTTGTGATTCTGCCCCCGAATTAACGTTTAAATACCAATTTAAAAGAACGTGAAGTTAGCCCGAATTAAAAAATAAAAAAATAATTACAATTAACATTAAACATCTGCCAGGGGGTCGTTTCGCACTTTAAGGGGTTGGACAAACGCTGCGAAGGGGTGGACAAACGGGTAGTTGTGATTCTGCACCCGAATTAACGTTAAAATACGCGTTTAAACGGACGTGAAGTTAGCCCGAATTAAGAAATAAAAAAATAATTACAATCTCCAGGGGGCTCGTCTCGCACTTTAAGGGGTGGGACAAACGCTATGAAGGGGTGGACTAACGTGCAGTTGGGATTCTGCCCTCGAATTAACGTTTAAATACCCATTTAAGAGAACGTGAAGTTAGCCCGAATTAAGAAATAAAGAAAATGATTACAATTAACAGTGGGGTTGTTTCGCACTTTAAGGGGTAGGACAAACGCTGAGAAGGGGTGGATAAACGGGTAGTTGTGATTTTGCACCCGAATTAACGTTAAAATACGCGTTTAAACGGACGTGAAGTTAGCCCGAATCAAGAAATAAAAAAAATTACAATCTCCAGGGGACTCGTTTCGCACTTTAAGGGGTTGGACAAACGCGGCGAAGGAGTGAACAAACGGGTAGTTGGGATTCTGAACCTGAAATAACGTTTAAATGCGTCTTTAAGCGGACGTGAATTTGGCCCGGGTTGAGAATTAAAAAAAATAAATTAAAGTCTTCAAGGGGGTTGTTCTGCACATTTTTAAGGGGTTGGACAAACGCTGCGAGGGTGTAGACAAATGGGTAGTTGAGATTCTGCTCCCGCATAAACATTCATTCTAATGTCTGAAGTACTTTTTTGGCGGTACTGTCCTATTATCCGTAAGCAATATATTATATATATAAAAAAATTATTTTAAAAATATCAGAGGGTGGACAAAAAAAAAATATGTGGTGGACAATCATGGACAAACGATGGACAAACAATATAGCAAGAGTTTTTTTAAATTTTCCAAAATTTGTGGATTTGTGAAGTAAGCCCGAAAAAAAATTTTTGTTTATAAAAAAAATTGATGGGTGGACTAACGAAATAACATGGTGGACAAACGTGGACAATCAATGGACAATCGAATGGCATCGATCACATTTTTTTCCCGACTTTTTCGGGCTAACTTCACGGAGCTCAAAGTTATTTATAAAATCGGATGTAATGCAATGTTGTGGATACTTTTTAACCCTCATTGGTCCTTCTAGGTTTAAAATAACTTTATTCAAACACCAAGAATATTACAATAAAAAAAGATTATTTTTGAATATTACAACACTTTAAAGCTTTAATAACTTCAACGAAATGACAATTATTAACGTCAAAATTAGATCAGCTGTATTTAATACAGCAGATCTATTATTTGTCAACTTTCTATGTTAATATTCATTTTTGGGTTTTGGGCTTTTTACTGCTTTGCTTCCTCGCCTGAAAAGTTTCTTTTGAATGAAGTATTTGAAATTAAAAATCACACTAAATTTTCTCTTTTTATTCACCCCTGCAACTTATTTAAATAAACATTATACATAGAAGTTTTTAGGGACTTTCGGCCCTCGGTAATAATGTAATCTTTCATTGCGCGTTTAAATGTTTCAAAAATACTTTTTCTACGAGCGTGCAAAAATGTCTACTTTCGCGCACGCATTTTAATTTAGAAAGTTTCACTTTTCCGCACGCGTGTTACTTTTCCGCACGCGGTTTTTACTTTTCCGCACGCGTGTTAATTTAGATATGTTAATATGGCCTTAAAGTAATTATAATACATGCAATAAACTAATATTTAGATATTATTTACTAATTTATTTCAAATATATCTTATTGTGTTCCTGTTTTAATGAAATTAACGCGACAATTCGGTGAAATAAAATTATTTTGACATAATGTTCGGAAAGTCAAATCAGTAGACAATGACAATCATTTTGAATAATCGTCATGGAAACCAGATCGTCGTCATGCTAACTAATTATATTGAAAGTTTGGTTTTGACAACCTTGTCAAAGAATTAATTTGTGTATGTATTTTCATATTAATTAAATAATTGATTAAGATTTGGTAATTTTTAAAGACTCTTAGAAAAGATATTGTTCCTAACTCTTGCAGAAAGTCTCTTTTCCGCACTCGACTGCTTGCCGAACTCCCGCTTCGCGTCGTTCGGCAAACTGCAGTCGCGTGCGGAAAAGAATGACTTTCTGCACTTGTTAGGAAAATAACTATATTACTTACCTCAGAACTCGAATAAAATGAATGCATTTAAATAGCATTGGACCAAAATTTTGCGTATACTCCCTTAACAACAAATTCGTATCGACTTAGCTAGAGAAAGAAAAGAATATAAGCAACTGGAAGAAGGAAAAATACCCCACAAACCCAGCCGTGCATGATCAATAGAAAAAAAGAAAAAAATAATGAATTCTGGTTTTAAACTTAAAACAAAACAAATTGTTCCTTAACAATGGAATGGTTAATTTAAAAATGCCTCAACTAAGATTTCAGAAGTTATAGTCTAGCTTCTTGCTTTGTTAACAAGCTTATTAATTTATAGCACAGAAATAATACATTGTGTCTCTAGAAATTTCCATCCATTAATAAATGTCAATTAAATTCAAAATAGAGCGAAGATAGGAAATAAAGGAAACCTTAACAGTAGTAAAACGAATCAGTACGTTCGTTCAGGGGATCGTAAATTGAAACAACAAAGTATAAATAGCACTATGTAGAAGCTCCCCCAATTCACCTAATGCAGATTCACCCGAATCTTAAGCTGTAATACGCTCAAGTTTTCATCAATTCAGCCAAACAAACTGTGAAATTCCAGAGCAAGTTTTACAGCCTTCAATTTAACACACAATTTAAATTATACAATAGCGGCTAATCTCAGAAAGTTTCCTAAACATTACAAAGCTGTTATTGGGAGATTTTGCGCTACAAGGCAGATAATATTTCAACGTTTCTGGTGCTACAGCACGTTCAAGTCGTTACGTTAATTGAATCCTCGATGAGACAGTACAAAAAAAATACAGCTACATATAATTAAAATCGTACGTTTTAAAATTTATTTAGGATGGCTATACTCGAAGCCCGAGTCAAAATCATTGTCAATAATGTCGTTCGGAAGCTTTTCATGCGGCATGCTTTATTTAAGCATTATGTTATGCAACAGTCCATCCCTATCTCTCTCTCTCTCTCTCTCTCTCTCTCTCTCTCTCTCTCTCTCTCTCTCTCTCTCTCTCTCTCTCTCTCTCTCTCTCTCTCTCTCTCTCTCTCTCTCTCCTCTCTCTCTCTCTCTCTCTCTCTCTCTCTCTCTCTCTCTCTCTCTCTCTCTCTCTCTCTCTCTCTCTCTCTCTCTCTCTCTCTCTCTCTATCTCTCTCTCTCTCTCTCTCTCTCTCTCTCTCTCTCTCTCTCTCTCTCACTCTCTCTCTCTCTGCTTCGGAAGCAATTTCAATTTTCTTGCAATTGTTTTTAGAACATTTTGTAACCTGATTTTTTATGTTAGTTGAATCTTTTCAAAACAAATGAAATTTTGGTTTCGATCTCAGGGACATAGCAATCTGTGGTTGAAAATAAAATTGTTTTAAATGATGTTATTGCCCTAGGAATAACAAATTCTGACTGTTTTTGTGTGTTATTTTTTAGTCCAGTCGGGTTAGACGAATAACAGGCCTAACCTTGCATTAAGAGCTGCCCCAAATTTTATTTTTCTAATCTTTAGGGAGGGTTAATATTAGTATAAATTTAAAATCTCGACTGAATTCCACCGTTGTGTTAGCCGCCATCTTGATTTTAAACGAGAACCGTTTTTGCTCAATATCTCCGCCATTTTCAATTTCTTGACAAAAAGTGTACAAACTGAAATTATTGAAAATGCGATTTTCTATAATTTTATTTATTATAATTTTTTTTGTGCGGTCGATATTTTCCAAGTTATGAGGGGAAAATAGTGACAGTTGGAGCATAATTATTGAATTATTGAATTATCTCGTTTATTATTAGTTTAACAACAAATATGTACCTATACAAAAATAAAGAGAATTAAATTCTACACAATTTTGATTTCTTTAATTTTTTTGCTAAAATTAATATTTAAGGTAGTACGTATGCGGTAATGGCGCGAGCGTAAGACCGGATTGATTTTATAGCAATTGTTTTTGTTCAATATCTACGCCATTTTCAACTAAAATTGTTCAAAATATAATTTCCTACAATTTCTTTTTAACAATTTTTTTCATGCGGTTGATATTTTCCGAGTTACATGGGAAAATATTAAAAAGTTGTGTGGGGAGCATAATTATTGAATTGAATTTTGTTTCCGAGCTGCCCCAAATTTTATAATTATATCCTTTAGGGCAGATCAATAGTAGTGTAAATTTAAAATCTCGACTGAATTCCGCGGTTGCATTAGCCGCCATATTGATTTTAAATGAGAACTGTTGTTGCTTAATATTTCCGCCATTTTCAACTTTTCGACATAAATGGTGGGAAAGAAAATTGTTGGAAATGCAATTTCCTACAATTTCTTTGGCACAATTTTTTTATACGATCAATATTCTCCGAGTTAAGGGAGAAAATAATGGAAGCGGAGGGGAAGCATAATTATTGAATTGTCTCATTTATTATTAACTTTACGACATAATTGTACATAAACAAAAATAAAGAGAATTATATTTTATACAATTTTTGAAACTTCCAATGAAACGTCAACTAAACTAAGTATATAAAAGACATAAAAAACATTATATGCATTAAGTTCACTTAATTTTATTAACTAGCTGGTTTTATTGGTTGAATTTGTCGGTCGATATTTTAAGTTTTATGTCAGTTAATATATCGTGATGTTTCAACAATTTTTTTTTAATTTTGGACCCTCTTGGGGGAATTTTCCCATTTCCTCACCCCCCCCCCCTTGTAGACCCCGCCACTGGTTCTCGCGAAACATTGTAGTAAATCGTAATTGCAACAATTTCAGGTCTTACACTTTTAGTCGAAACGTTGAAAATGGCGGAGATATTGAATAAAAACCATTGCTACAAAATCAATCTGGTCTTACGCTCGCACATTTACCACATACGCACTACCTTAAATATTGATTTTATCAAAAAAATGAATGGCATAAAAATTGTACAAAATTTAATTCTCTTCATTTTTGTATAGGTATATATTTGTTGTAAAACTAATAATAAACGAGATAATTCAATAATTAAATAATTATGCTACAACTGTCACTATTTTCCCCTCATAACTCGGAAAATATCGACCGCACGAAAAAAATTATAATAAATGAAATTATAGAAAATCGTATTTTCAACAATTTCAGTTTATATACTTTTTGTCAAAAAATTGAAAATGGCGGAGATATTGAGCAAAAACGGTTCTCGTTTAAAATCAAGATGGCGGCTAACGCAACAATGGAATTCAGTCGAGATTTTAAATTTATACTAATATTGACCCTCCCTAAAGACTAGAAAAATAAAATTTGGGGCAGCTCCTAATGCAAGGTCAAATGCTATCCCGACTGGGCTATTTTGTGTTAATTTTGTTTGTGTACTCTATATCATAGATGTACTTGTTGAACAAATTGCATATTTATGTATTGTGTATGAGATATTTAATGGTTTGTTCTTCACTTCCTTTTATTCCAAACAAAACATATGAAAAATAATGATAGATAGGACCTCCATTTTCAGCCAATAGAGGTCGGTTGTGACTAGTTGAAACCGTACATCAACCTACGTGTCTGTTGCATTGTGTAATAGTGAGACAAAACTCAAGTCAGTTTTTAAAAACAGAAAAAGTCTACATAGTGAAGTACACTCGGGTGCAAAAAAATCGATCCACTGAAAATTTGGTAATTTTTGATGTCTCGAATTTCCTAAATCTGTTGTCCGATTTAAGTGATTTTTTAATAAGTTCTAGCCTTTTTCATTAACAATATCGCTGTAATGATATTGTTGCTAGACAGGTAAACTGTCATTGTACACCGGGTGTACGAATCAAACTGTATTTTTTTCTCGAAGTTCGCATCACCGTGTAGACTATTCTAGCATTTATAAAACACCTCCGGCTTTCTTAACATTCTGTTTTTAGATTCATTCGCTTATGTTGGTTAATAAAAAAGTTAGGTACTTAAACAACTTTAAACAACTACATTTGATTCGACAAATATCTACCAAATTGAATAGGAATAACCTTATTGTTACTAAAGCTGATAAAGGTAACTGCCTTATTATTATGCATCATAGTATTTATATTCAAAAAACTGAAGAATTTTTAAGAAATAACAACTTTGATATTTTAGATAGAAGCCCTTTAAATAAATTAGTTACCAACTTAAAAGCTACCTTATCTAAACATAAAGATTTCCTTCTTTTACATAAGATGAAAGAAAAAAACCTTCATTTTGTCAAATCCTCAAATACCAAGACTATATGGTTTACCAAAGATTCATAAACCAAATGTTCCTATGAGACCAGTGGTTAGTTTTTATAACACTCCAGTTGTGACACTGTCTAAATTCATTAATACCATTTTACAATCTTCAATATCTTTGCAACCTAATTATTCTGTTAAAAATTCTACTGATCTAGTTAATAAGTTGTCAGTTTTAAATTTACCCAGAGATTTCTTTCTAGTTTCGTTTGATGTTAGTAATTTGTTTACGAACGTACCAAGAGATGAAACCATTCCTATAGTGGAGAATTTACTTATTAACAATAACATTAATAAAGATACAATTTCCCACTTATTGGGTTTACTTAAAATTTGTTTATCACAAGATTTCTTTTCTTTTAACAACATTATTTATAGACAGGCACAAGGCCTTGCAATGAGAAATCCATTATCACCTTTTCTAGCAGATCTGTTCCTTAACAACCTTGAGATTAATATCTTTGATAATAATTCTTCAAATCACAATCCTTTACAAAAAATCTTGTATTGGTTTAGATATGTGGATGATGTGTTGGCTATTATAGAAGGAAATTCCTCAGATGCAGAAAATATTCTAGTTTCACTCAATAATTTACATCCAGCCATAACTTTCACTTTAGAAACAGAGTCTAACAATTCTATTAATTTTCTAGACTTAACATTGACTAGAATAGAGAACAAATTAAGTTTTTCAGTTTTTAGAAAACCAACTCAGACTGCCCATACTATCCCTAGATCTTCGAATCATCCTTTTCAACAGAAGATGTCTTCTTTTTATTGCTATATCCATCGTTTACTTACCTTACCATTATCAGATACAAATTTTACTTCTGAATTGGATATTATTAAACAACTTGCACATAGTAACGATTACTCCCCTACTTTGTTTGATAACATTCTCAACAAATTAAGGAATAAAAGAAACAAATCTCTAGCTTATATTGCGACCCCAGACAACTCCAACTCAGCAGTTATGTATAGATCTATATCATACATAGGTTATCCTTCAGACAATATAGCAAAAATCTTAAATAACATTCCTAACTTAAAACTTTCATTTAAATGCAGAGATAACATCAAGTCAATTTTTTCTCATACTAAAGACAAAATTAAAAAAACTTCAAAAAGTGGCATTTATAAATTGTCATGTGGTGAATGCCCTGTGACGTACGTGGGTAGAACGATGCGACCTTTGGATACTCTTATCAAAGAGCATCTGTCAAAGATCGATAAATCTAGCTTTGGTCATCATTTACATGCATCAAAACATAGCTTTAGTCCACAAAGAGATAGTAGGATCTTACACAGCATACCTAATAATAACTATACCAAAATGAATCTACTAGAAGATCTAGAAATAAGTAGAGAAATGAAAAGAAACCCTCAAAACTGTGTTAACACCCAGATTCAATTAAATTGTAAGTTTGATCCTATTTTTAAGAAATTTCTTTAATAATTTTGGTTTAGTATACAGTATACCCAACAATTTATGAAAGTTTTTTGAACATTACTTTTAGGTATTCTTGAGTTTTCGTTCATTTTTTACATATTTTTAAACAAATAAATATTTATAAAAATGTATACCATTTTCATTCATTCAGTTGCGGTGCGAAACCAAAACTGTCTTAATTTTTACTCAGATCAGAGAGTGCAGCCAGCACTCTTATCGACGATTTCACCTCTTTTTAGAGGTTCATCAGAGACTGCATAGGCTGCTTTTCTCTGGCCCAGGTAAAAATCTTCGACATATCCATCTCCCACCGCAACTGACGAGATGGTAGTAGGTGCCTAGCGGCATCTGCTAAATAAAAAAAAAATAAAAGACTAAGTTTTTCAACCTAATAAAAATATTTGTAAATTAAATATTTTTAAAAGATTTTTAATTGAAAAACTTTTTTTTTTTTTTTTTTTATAATAATATTTGTTATTTGTCTGAATTAATCAATACGGTTTTTTTTAAATTTTTTAAATAACAGCTTTCGAACTCTGAGTTTGTCAAATGATATTTCTCCTAGGTTTGATTTCATCTAACTTCTTCTACACTTGGTCGAACTATAACAGTTTTGTTTTTGGGAGAATTTTGATAACTTATAATATACACGTTAACATTTCACTTCAATAGTAATAATAGTAATCTTTTGAAAATTTAACTTTAAAATTTAGTATCTTAACTTTAAACTCATTTAACCTATACATGACTTTTTAGCCATTTTCAATTTTTTAATTAATATTTATGAATATAGAGGTCGCATAAGATTGTAGTTCCTTCTTTACCATTTTAATAAATGACAGTCTTCCTCAGCTGATCTGCTGTTCACTTGGGCTCAAAATGGTCTGACTCAGCCATGTTGTCTTTATAAATTAATAAAAGAATTTAGATGTGATTCTATTCACTGTAAAGGGTTATTACCCTATATCTGTGGCTTTTGCCCAGTATTCATGTTTTTTGTTGTTTACAAAGGATTTCTTTCCAATTTTTTGTTGTGTTTTTAAGCAATTGCTCTTCTATGAATGTATTTTAAGAGGACGTAAGTTTTTCACTCATTTTTTATATGAAAAAAATCTTATCTTAAATATGTCCTTTTAGGAAGCTCTGATGATGGCACGTTATGTGTTGAAAGTACTTAGCTGATATAAAATATATTTTTTACACACTATCAAAAGTTTTTTGAAAACATACACCTGTTTGCCGTTTTGACCTATTTAGAAGTGTGTACAAGTCTTGCAGTCTTTTCCAATTAATTAATTTACTTAAAAAACTGGCCATGTTCGTCATCAGTACAGGGTGTTTCAAAATAAGAGCAATAATCTTTAAGGGGTAATTTTATGAAAATAATGACAGTTTGCTTTATAATCATATGTCCGCAAACGCTTCGTTTCCGAGATACGGGATGTTCATTTTTTTTTAAATTGACGATTTATTTATTGCTTTAAAATCAGTTAAGAAACGCAAATCAAATTTGTTGGGTTTTACGACGTAGTTATTGCACATTTTTTGACATACAATTAAGAATCTAATATTCACCATTAGCGCCCAAACGGGTATTATGACCGATCATATTACCCGTATGCACGCCAATGGTGAATATAAAATTCTTAATTGTATGTCAAAAAATGTGCAATAACTACATCTTAAAACCCACCAAATTTGATTTGCATATCTTAACTGGTTTTATACCAATAGGTACATAAATCGTCAGTTTGTAAAAAAATTGAACATCCCGGATCTCGGAAACAAAGCGTTTGCGGACATATAATTATAAAGCAAACTGTCATTATTTTCTTATGTAAAATTACCCCTTAAAGTTTGTCTCACTTATTTAAAAACACCCTGTACTGATAAAGAACATCGCTAGTTGTTAAAGTATCTAACTTTTTTATTATGCAACATAAGCGAATGAATCTCAAAACAAAATGTTAAGAAAACCTGAGGCTATAGTTGGTTACCAATTTCAGTATTATACAGGGTGTTAGTAAATAAGTATGAAAAATTAGCCACTGAGATATTTCGAATTAAAAATTATTTTTAAATTCCACGTCTAATTTACGATAAAAAAAACTTTTCTAGCCTTTTTTTCATATGATGCACCATTTTTATGCATAAAAATAAAACATCTTGGCGCGTATTTTTCATTTCTTAATACATCATCAAGAACTATCCAATATAATAATACTAAACTAGAACAATAAGAGAAAATATTACTAATTAGATTTCAACTAGGTGCAAAGCTGCAAGAAATGTTTAAAATGATCCTTTGCAGATAAGAGAAGAATTTTATATTCATCATTGGCGCGCGTACGGGTAATGGTCTGAATTTTTTGAAGAAAAAAATAGTACGCCACTGAGATATGCCAAACTAAAAATCATTTTTGAATTCCTCGTTCAATTTACGACAAAAAATCTTTCTTTCTTTTTTTTCATACGAGGCGCCGTTTTTATACAAAAAAATAAAACATCTTAACGCTTACCAAGTATTTGAGGTAGTTTCCACATGCATAGAAACTTAGTTCAAATACTTTGTAAACGTTAAGATGTTTAATTTTTTTGCATAAAAACGGCGCCGCATATGAAAAAAAGGCAAGAAAGATTTTTTGTCGTCAATTGAACGAGGAATTCAAAAATGATTTTTAGTTTGACATATCTCAGTGGCGTACTATTTTTTTCTTCAAAAAATTCAGACCATTACCCGTACGCGCGCCAATGATGAATATAAAATTCTTCTGTTACCTGTAAAGGAGATCATTTTAAACATTTCTTGCAGGTTTGCACCTAGTTGAAATGGTATTAGTAATATTTTCTGTTATTGTTCTAGTTTAGTATTATGATATTGGATAGTTCTTGATGATGTATTAAGAAATGAAAAATATGCGCCAAGATGTTCTATTTTTCTGCATAAAAACGGTGCGTCATATGAAAAAAAGGCAAGAAAGGTTTTTTATTATAAATTAGACGTGGAATTTAAAAATATTTTCTAATTCGAAATATCTCAGTGGCGTACTGAAACTAAGCATTTGCGGACATAGGTTTATAGAGCAAACTGGCATTAATTTTTCATGTAGAATTAGCCCTTAAAATTTTTCATACTTATTTACTAACACCCTGTATAACTGCTAGAATATTCCACAGGGTAATGCGAACTTTGAGAAAAAAACACAGTTTGATTCGTACACCCGGTATACAATGACAGTTTACCTTTCTATAGCAACAATATTATTACAGCGATATTTCTAATGAATAAGGCTATAACATGGTAAAAAAATCACTTAAATCGGACGACAGGTTCAGGAAATTTGAGACATCAAAAATGATCAAATTTTCATTGGATCGATTTTTTTGCACCCGAGTGTAGAAGTCGCACATTATAAACTTAGTCCACAACCTAATCCTAACGATCTTCCTGACGGTTGTAAGTTTAAAATTCGAGACATAATACATAAAATGCGCAAAAAGAAAGAATATATTTCTGGAGAGACCCTGTGAAAAAATTAGAAGACAGAAATACATTCTAAAGTTACAGGGCAAATCTCTGAATGGTTTTCAAACATATTGGGTTTAGGTTCAAAATTGAAGAGAATAGAAAATTCTTGCGTAAAAGACGTAGTTTAGCTCAAAACAGAATCAAGTTTTACGAAACTAATATCAAAAAAAAAGAACACGCTTTATTTGTTTATTTAGCCGAAACTTGGATTTTTGCTAAAAATGGAATTCAACGGATTTGGCAGGAGAAGAGTATAAAATCCATAAAACACATCGATGCACAGGGAAAGAGATATAATATATTTTATGCAGGTAGAAAACATGGTTTTATTGATGGACCGGATCCTTGTATCATCTGATTATCACGACACAACATGAATATGAAGATGTTTGTCAAATGGTTGAATGAGAAACTGTTTCTATTACATGGACCATGTGTTTTGGATAATGCTTCGTAACAGTCGTAAATGTTAAATAAGCAACCAACAAATTCCTGGATAGTACATAAAATAAAATAATGGTTAAGGAATGAAAATATTTTATTTTCACAGGATTATTTTGAAGCGGAATTACTACAGTTAGCCAAAAGGAATGAAAAATCAAAAATATTTATAGTAGACGAGATTGTACATGGTTTTGAAGATAAAGTGTATAGACTATCCCCTCATCATTGTGAATTCAATCCCAAGCTGTCTTATAAAATCCTTAAATTGTTCAGGCAGGATACAAAAGAAACAAATACATATATTAGAGACTCAGAAGGAAAAGTGTTAACCGAAAATAAAGAAATAATTAGCAGATGGAAAAAGTATTTTTAAGAACTTCTGAAAGCAACGCATATAAATACAGTGGAGGAAAATGAAGGAAACAGACTGCAACAGGGAGAAACAGATGAGATAAAATTAGAAGAGTTAGAGGATGCTATCAAATGGCTAAAAAAGGAAAACCGCCTGGGTTTGATAGAATAACGAACGAAATGCTGAAGCACATGGGTGAGAAAGGTAATGAAGTACTCCTGGAGATTTTTAATGAAATATGGAAGACAGAGATAATTCCAAAAGATTGGGAAATGGCGCTGATTTGGCCCATTTACAAGAAAGGAGACAAGAAATGTTGCAGTAATTATAGAGGAATTTCTTTACTATACACGTCTATGAAAGTTCACTGCACGACGCGGAAAGTGGATTCCGTAAAGGAAGAAGCACACAGGACCACGTATTCACACTGAAACAAATAATAGAAAAAGTTTACCAACAAAACCAGACAGCGTCACTGGCATTTATAGATTTGGAGAAGGCTTTTGATAAGGTAAACAGGGATAAATTGTGGGAAATACTAAAGAAAAAAGGTGTAGAGGACAATACATTAAATGTGATTAAGAGCTTACATAAGAACAACAAGAATAGTGTCATTTGGAGAAACAACATCTCGGATATCTTTGTGACTAGTGAAGGACTGAAGCAAGGAGGAGGGCTGAGCCCACTATTATTCAATATATTTATGGACGAAATCATCAGAGCCTGTTCAAACAAAGCGAAGAAGTTCAAAGTAGGGTACAACAATTTACAAATGGTGAGGATTTTGGAGAGACCATTCGCAGACGATGTGATGGTAGTTGCAGAAAGTGAACAAGACCTCCAAAGTAATATGGAAATCTGGAATGAAACACCAAAAAAAGATATGGAATGATTTTGAATAAAGAGAAAACCAAAGTAATGAAGATAGGAGACAATCAAAAAATGAGCATTTCAATTGAGGGAAGAGAATTAGTCGACATATTTGAGTATTTGGACACTAAGATAGAGGATTCAGGAGATGAAGAAATGAAAATCAATTCAAGAGAAGAAAAACAATATAAAAACGTACTATCTAATGAACAGGGGTTTAATAGGAAAAAGATAAATTTCACGGAAAACCAAGATGAGTGTATACAAGACGATGTTCAGACCAATCCTCATTTTAGGTTGCGAATTGTGGGTACTAACAAATAGACAGAAAAGTAAATTACAGGCCACCGAAATGAAATACTTGAGAAGAGTGAGAGGAGTCACGAGAAGAGACAAAATTAGAAATCATGTAATACGGGAAGATCTAAACATTCAACTCTTGATCTCATTTATCGAACAGAAACAGCTAAGTTGGTGGGGACATCTTCAACGTATGGAAGGCCAATGACAGGTTAGAAGAGTATGGGAAGCCAAAACATGAAAGAAGGCAAAGGGAGGAAGACCTAAAAAGATCTGGGACAAAACAGTTGGTGAACTGCTGGTAAGAAGAGGAACCACTTGGAATAAAGCAAGAAGAATGGCAAAAAATAAAAAAGAATGGCGAAAATGGCCAGTAATGATATACTGACTGCCACACACCATTAGATGGTATAAGTGGCTCCTGATTATATATATAAACATATTTGAGGAATTTGCGAAATTTACGACAACTATATATTAGACGTAATGGTTACAGTGATGCAGCAGTTTTTGAAACCTGGCAAGAAGCATTGAATACCGCTACTTCTGCAACTTGGCAAAAAATAGTCTGCGAAAGTTTGAAAAGTTAATAGAAGAATATTCGATACGTGAAAATCGTATTGAAGCATTTAACCCAGTCATTATTTTACAATTCAATTGAAGATAACGACGACAATGATTATGAGTACCTATGGCTCCAATTATTGATTACGCTGGAAGGTAAAAATATGTTTTCATTTTCTCATCAACAAACATTTTGAATGTCAATATTGTTTATTTTATCAGTAAATACCCACTTACCACTACAATTTAGAAACAATAAAATTTCTAGTTTTCTTTTACTTTTGCACGAATAATTTTATGTATATTTCTCTAAATGATTGTATATAACAAATACAATTTACTAAAATTAGATAAATCGTCAATATGCAGTATTAGGTCTGGATCCCGCGTGTGAAAAAAAAGTTGATTAATAGCAAGCTGAAAATTTGTTAATAGCTTAAGGGTGTCTAGTCGGACAAACTTTGATATATGGGAACACTGGAACAGGGGAAGTTTTAATTGTAGAACAGGTTAAAAATTTGGAACGGTCAGACCACGAAAAGGGCACATGTATTTTGTCCGACAGAACAGACTTAAACTCTCCGAACAGAGATTAAACTCTCTTGCAAAAATCAGACTGCTATTTATCACCAAATGGGCGTTTTAATGAGTGGAACATGTAGAATATGTCAAATGACAGGAATTATGACAGGTGATAAATACCAGTCTGATTTTTGCATGAGAGTTTAATCTCTGTTCGGAGAGTTTAAGTCTGTTCTGTCGGACAAAATAAATGTGCCGTTTTCGTGGTCTGACCGTTCCAAATTTTTAACCTGTTCCACAATTAAAACTGCCCCTGTTCCAGTGTTCCCATATATCAAAGTTTATCAGACTATACACCCTTAAGCTATTTACAAATTTTCAGCTTGCTATTAATCAACTTTTTTTTCATACGCGGGATCCAGACCTATATATAAGGTATAAAAGCAAAGACAAAAACAATTTATTGCAAAATTTATATAAATTTCAAATTGAACATACAACAAACAAACTACAACATTAGGAACTAACAAGTTTAAGCTACTGCGTATGAAAGCCAAATTTTTTTAGTTATTCATTAAGAAATTATTCTATTGAATAATATATGGTCTTTTAGATAGATAGACTTTTGTCATTTTACGGAACTTTGGGAAAGATGTTGCAGATTTTAGTTGTAAAGGGAGATGGTTGTATAGTTTTTTTCCGGAATATAATATAGATTTCTTTACTAATTCAGTGGATGGGATCGGTAAATAAATATCAAAGATTGAATTTATGGTGGAGTAAAGATGACTAGGCCTTGCTGGAAAGACATGAAGGTATTTACGAATTAAACAAACCGTTTCTAGAATATATAAAGATGGAGGTGTTAAAATTCCGTGATCTCTGAAGTAACTTCTGCAATGTGTAGTTCATCTGAGCCCAAACAGATATCTTATTACTCTTTTTTGCAATTTAAAAATAACATCAGATTGAGCAGCTGTACTAGAACCCCAAAGAGGAACCCCAAAAGGAAGACCATATCGAAGATGAGAGTCGAACAACGAAAAACATGTTATTTTAGAAGATGCTAAATTTATTTCACTTGAAACTGATCTTATTCCATAGCAAGCGGAGGCGAGATTCTTACTTAACGAATCAATATGAAGCGACCATTTGAGTTTGCTGTCTAAAAAAACACCAACAAATTTTACATAACCACCGGTGCTGATCTGGCTGTTATTAAGAGGCAAAAGTTGAAGAGCTCCTTTATATAATAATGTCTTATCCACGGTAAGAGAGCGTAAATTAGAGTCAGACCAGGTCTTTATCGTCAGTATAGATCCGAAGTTATAGTTGCATAAAGAGTTGCAATAGTTGAGTTGCTCCAAATCGTTCGACAGTGCTTCAAATATTGGTGGTTTGCTGTTAACTTTCTCAGCACAATCAGTCCCCAATCGAACATACATAGTCACAAATTGGTGAGATATTACTGTGCTTGACCTACTATGCGATTTTTAAATAAAGTACTAAAATAAAATGAAGTGTTACAAGACCTACCTTTCAATTGAAGAAAATTAACGATTGCTTCACCCTGTTAAAATTGGTGACGTCATCATTTTCACATAATATTAAAGAAGTTAGCATTTAAAATTAAAAATGGAGCTAATTTCAATATATTTGTCTAAACTAATTTTTTTGCAAAATAATGAATTTGTTACACGATTTATATTATCTGCATAGAAATGATTATTAGATTAATGACTCAGCAAATCACTGCAATTGATGTTATACATTTTGTTCTACTTATGACGAATTGGTCTTTCGTAAAATCCTCTAATTAAAGCAAACAGAACACTTTGGCTTAATTGGCTAGTCGACTTCCTGTGAAATATAAATTAGTTATTGTAGCAAGATTAATGTTTGCTCTTGCTTAATTGAATCGCTAATTGTGTCTATCTATTTTCTTCCCCGTTTGTTTAATTTGAGGTATACTCAAAGGACATATCATTCAAACAAATTAGGGCGCCTGAATAGATATATGTATATGTTTAAATTACAGTTAAGTGCCTCGACAAACACACCTATTCAAACCGTTCGCATTCTGTTGATATAAATTTAATTCATCTATCAGTTTTATTGGGCTTGGAGTGGCACCTATAAAACAAAAAGTCGAGCGTTTTGGCTGTCTGTCGCTACTTGAAGTCGTCATTTCTAGAAAGTCGCTGGGACCAATTCGGCCCCTGTTGCAAATTGAAGTTATTGTAGTTTTTTTATTTGAGGCAATAATAAATTCATATTTTATGATTTTTAATATTTTGATACAAAGCCTTAGATATTTAACACAAAAAATATTGTTTACTAAATTTATTAAATGGTTTTTCTGACAAATCTACCATAGAGGTCTGAAGGGGCCAAATTGCCCCTGTGTAAGTTATTATTGTTTTCTCGGAAATTCGACGAGTCTTTCTTTTAAATTCCTGTCGGATGGGTAAAATTATATTTATTAATGTTTGTTGTTTGTTAAGAGATAACTACTTCACTTCGTTGAAATTGGCCATGTCATTCCAAAAAAGAAATCAACAAGTCTTGTGGGTACTTTAAATTGCAACAGAAAGAAATATTTTTTTAAGCGTAAAGTGTGAAAATAGAGAATTGTATGTTACCCTGTCATGTTGTTGAGTTCGTTACATCAATCAGTGGATGTTGCTGTCTATGAAAAAAAAACTTCCTGAAGCAGTAAGTTTTTATAAACTTACCAAATATGGGGTTGGTGTGTAGAGGACCAAATGGCGCTTCTTTATACTACAAAAGTTGCTTCAAGACGATGACCTATTCACGTGTTTTATAACACTTTTGACTTAGGAGCAATAAATGTAAGGATAATTTATAAAGAAGTAGCTGATATTAGAGTCTTCGTAAGTTTATTCGTCGGCGTGACGTGTGAAGAATTATGGGCTCTATACCTTGCCTAATGAAATCTGGTACTACACCCTGCAACACCGGTTCTACCAACAACCAGCACTATTAGTTACTATCCAAAAACGAAAAAAATATCAGTTGAAAATAATTATTTGGTAAAGGAAATCATACTTCCAATAAGTGCCAGGGCAATGTGTGGCAAATGTCAAAAAATTCAAATCGTATGGTGTTCCAAATGTTTTTGATAGGCAGCGAATGTGTTAAACAATGAAACTAAAACATAAAATCAGATTCTGTCGTCTACAGTTGACATGATTTGTCTAAACTGAGTTTTTGTCGATTTAAAAACTTGGGGCCAAAATGATCCCTTCGGGGTTTGTAGGTAGGTATGCTAAGCCAGACTATCTAGTGTTAACAACTATGCAAAACGCATTTCCTTTTCACACGGGCGTTTTCTCGACTGCACTAAAACTTCTGTCATCGGTTGTCGCCCATCCCGTCAATGAATGTATATTTTAATAAACCCTTGGGAAAAATTGAACAATTACAAAGAAATCTATATTTCGAAATACTATTTCTGCGAAACACAAATTAATTATTATCCTAAGGTACTTAGCTAGAGGAGAGAGAGCTGCCGTAACTTAATATACAATTTACAATAATTATAGAATCTCAGAAAGTGCCATTTCATTATTCATTCATTTCCATCGTTGATATATTTCACAAACAGAAAACAGCTGATCGGCATGTATTCGTGAATCCGTGTCGTCAGTGACATTTGATATTGTGGAAATATCAAATTCCCCTAGACTTGCATGAACACTTGCAGAAAAAATGGCACCAAACCGATTATCGCGCAATTGCAAGAAGTTGCATGCAATAATCAACTGACGACATACTGCGCATGCCTTTAGGCAACTTTCTTGCGTCTTGCAGGTAGAATTGCAAGCTGTAAAGCGCCCTTAAGGGAAAACATTGCGATGCAATGTTTCCACATAGTTTCCACCTTTTGGGACGCAAAACAGCGACTTCTCTCGTCATACGAGGAAGACGAAAAGCCCTAGATACAGAGGTTACTACTTTTATACAATTTGAATAATTGAAATAAAAATAATAAACAATATTTTAAATCCAAGACTTTTCGTTAAGAAACTGCTTTCTGGCTGCATCCTGTATCTCCGGATTTTACAATATTATATAAGCAGACGATGAATATAGAAGAAAGCAAATAAAGGACGTATGGCCACGTACCTTCTTTTCGTCTAGGAAAAGGACCGAAAGACAGTTTCAGGTACTCAAGTCTAAGTAAAGATGAAAAAAATCTTGGATTTAAAATATTGTTTATTATTTTTATTTCAATTATTCTAATTGTATAAAAGTAGCAACCTTTGTATCTAGGGCTTTTCGTCTTCCTCGTATTACGAGAGATGTCGCTGTTTTGCGTCTCAAAAGATGGAAACACTGCATCGCGATGTTTTCCCTTAACCCTCGTAAGGCGGTGCTTAGATTCTAACGTGAAAAACGATGCGGGGTGCATTTGCACCTCATCTGTATATCCATTTTTTTATATGTGAACGTCGGGGAAATTAATTTGAAAGATAATTACTTATGACTTATTTATTATAGTACGGAACATAATTTTACAAAAAGTACTGATTTCTGAAAAATTTGAGATTGATTTCACAGAATGAGCAACACAAAGTTTTTACACACAATACAGTTATGCCGGAACTTTTGGTCTTTTTTCTCTGACATATACAGTATGTCCCTGTAAGTTGTATCCATATGGAAAACTTTTTTATTATTCATTTTACGAAAAAAAGTTATTCTTCATAAAAAGCTCTGCATGGTCCAAAACCTATGATTTAACCATCAAATATAAAATTTTTTGAATATTATACGAGGTATGTCAAAAAGTTTGAATTTCACTCAAGGGTAAAGTAGCTCCATTTTTCACAATATTGAAAATTGCTATTATGAAAAGTTGTTTGGTATTAGAAATTATATTCTAGAATGCAATTACATCCTTCTAATTGAATTTTCTTTTTAATTATGGATAACTAACATTATTTTCAGTTATTTCAATCCAGATAACTCTTTTATTATTAATTTTACGAAAAAAAGTAATTCCTAATAAAAAGTTCTGCATAGTCTAAAACCTAAAATAAAACCATCTTATGTCAAATTTTATCAATTTTATACGAGGTATGTCAAAAATATGAATTTCGCTCAAGAGTAAAATATGTTTATTTTTCACAATATCGAAAATTGTTATTATAAAAAGTTATTTAGAATTAAAAACTATGTTTCAGTATGTAATTACATCCCTCTAATTGAAATATTCTGAACTATAGAGGTACTTAACTTTTGATCTAAATTTATCTTTTTTTACATACCTCATATAAAATTGATAAAATTTGATATAAGATGGTTGTATTTTAGGTTTTAGACCATCCAGAACTTTTTATTAAGGATCACTTTTTTTCGTAAAATTAATAATAAAAGAGTTATCAGAATTGAAATAAATGAAAATAATATTAGCTTTCCATAACTTTTCAAAAATTTTTTTTCTAATTAAAACGATGTAATTGCATATTAGAATATAGTTTTTAATTCCAAACAACTTTTCTTAATAGCAATTTTCAATATTATCAAAAATAAAGCTACTTTACTCCTGAGTCAAATTCAAACTTTTGACATACCTCGTACAAAATTAATGAAATTTGATATCTGATGGTTGAATCTTGGGTTTTGGACCATGCAGCACTTTTTATAAAGAATAACTTTTTTTCGTAAAATTAATAATAAAGAAGTTTTCCATATGGATACAACTTACAGGGACATACTGTATAAGTAACACCGACCTTTTCCCGTCGCTCTGTTAGCTCCTGGTAGAACATCAGGAACGTCCAACTCAGTATACGAAATTTTCATAATTTGCACCCAAAAGTAATTTTTAAAAATGGACAAAAATAAAAAAAAAAAAAATATTAAAAAAGATACGTGAGAAAATCGAGGTCCGCACCGACTTACGAGGGTTAAATAGGCAGGATTGTTGATATTATTTGTTCCAGAGTTGTGACTGCATAGCTTCACTGAGGATGCTGAAATAGCTATATGGAGATGGTGGTCCAACTCCGAATCAAATAAAAACAAAAACTGCCTTTATCTTTTTCATCTTTACTCAGATTTGAGTACCTGAAACTGAATTTCGGTCCTTTTCCTAGACGAAAAGAAGGTAAATACGTGACCAAAGTGTCCTTTATTTGCTTTCTTCTATAATCGCCGTCCCTTGTGCTTATATATTGTAAAAACCGGAGATGCAGGATGCAGCCAGAAATCAGTTTGTTAAGAGCACACAGTAGCGATCAACAGGTAGCAACAAACGCGGTCCAAGATTGAGAAAGTTCTGCGAACTTTCAAAAGTGAGGCAACAGTGCGTCGGTAATTCGACACTCACAGCAAAGAATACTCCATCCAACAAGAAGCGAAAGCATCTGTCGGCTCATTTGATATTGAGGGTGAGGGGACAGAAATATCGGTCAGAGAATGGTAGGGGTAATACTTCACACTACACTAAGAAAAGTAATGAAGAATTCGTTCAAAACTGTAGGAAATTTGAGTTACACTGAGAAACAAAGTAATAATTAAAACTATAGTTAATTAAGTGTTTTTAAGTTGATCTATTAATATGAATTGTATTTTTTTCTGTAAAATTTAATATAACCCATATATCAATTTTGTACTGATAAGTAAAAAGGTTTTAAGTTAAAAATATCGATTTTGACTAAGTTTTGTAAACTTATGTAAACGTGATGGATTTTTGATGCTTGGTTTAATTTAATAGTTAATTTCAAAATAAAGATTAAAATTTCTATCGATTTCTATTACTTTTTTTCGTACTAAAAACTTGAAAAATAGATATTTTTGACCCAAGACCTTTTTACTTAGGACAGAATTATACTTTCAAATTTTGTATTAACTTTGTCTTAGATTGATCATTTTTTTTTGTTTCCTTTTGAGAAATTTCTTTGAATGACTATTGACCTCCAACACCACCATATTCTCGCTGCACGAGGAAACTCTGCGGCGGAGGCTAGAATGACTTTATTCACCTTCGATTTCTTTCTGTACATCTGAGGTATCTCGAAACTCTGGTCCCAAACAGCACAAGTACATCCCTGGGACGTCCCCGGGATGTACCACTAGGACATTCGTACGTCCTGAGGACGTACGTTTCAGGTCCTGGGACATCCTCGGGACGTACTGAGGACTTCCGATGTTACAAAATCATCCGTGCCCAGGACGTCCGACCAAACTCTCCTGGGGACGTCCGACTAAAACCTCCTTGGGACGGTCGTCCAAAACCTCCTTGGAACCTCCGACCAAACCTTTTTAGGGCATTATGTAAAATGTTTTCAGAAATTTTAAACATGGCGTGTAATTACTATTAAACAATGTTGAAAAAGTCTAAAATTATTTTATATAAATTTACTCATAACTTGTAAAGATGAAATCTGCATTTAAAATGAAAAAACACATATTACCTATATAATATCAAACAAATTTTTATTAAAATTTAACAAACAATAAGATGTCTTATCTTCTTTGCTTTGCTTGCGCCTCCAAATTTTGATATTTTTTTTACCTACAATCGTAGATAAAAGAATATTACCAAGTTCCTACCTCATATAAAAACACTTATGCCATGGCTTATCGGGTTCTTGCTGAAGTTCTTGTATCTACCTGTACCTGTATCCTCTGTTTGCATAGACACTTAATCTTTTGTGCTAACATTTCCTTCTGTCCTTCATAACGGTTAATCTACCCGCTATCCTATGATTGGCCAGGCTGGGTTTACGCTTGACATAATATGACACCGTTGCCGTATCCTCAATTTTTCACAAACAACCACATCACATAAAGTTACATTTAAAAATAGCTGCTTCAATAGTTTTGAAGCACCAAAAAAAAGTTTGGAAAAGTAAATAGTACAATATCAATGTAAATACTGGATAGAAAAAAACTCAAAAGAGGCATTTTAAATCAAAGTTAATTAAAATTGTTACAAAAAAGATAAATAAAGATCAACTGTATAAATGTTTTTAAATCTAAAGATAATTTAAATTTTTTTTATTAATGATTACTATTAAAACATTAATTGAAATTTAAATTATTCAGTAGATTATATTCAAAGTTAACTAACACTGTTATAAAAAGGAAGATCAACTGGTAAATGAAGATAAACTGTATAAATTTTGTTTAGACTATAAATCTATCTCTATATATTAAACGTTCTTATACAATCTTACTATTAATGTTGTTTTGAAGCTATTTCCTTGTGGCATTTTTATAATTAAGTATTTTGTATGGGAAATAAGCCACAATTTTACTAAAAAAATGAATTTATTAACGTCTCGAAGCCCAAATCGAGTTTCGTTGTCAAAATACAAAATACAACTAAAATAAACAAAAATGTTGTTGCTAAGTAAAAAAATTCATTTATATTGGCAATTCAGACGTATATTATACATTTTAAAGTAGAAGACTTTAAAATGATATCGCCAATATTTATGAGTTGCAATATTTATATTTACAACGAAACCCGATTTGGGCTTCGAAACGTTAATAAAATTGTGGCTTATTTCCCATAAAAAATACTTAATCTTACTATTCTTGTATATTATACCATTAATTTCAATTATACAAGAATCAAACAAATAAAGTATGGCAACACTGCAAATTCCAAATAACTGAAGGTTACTAGATCCATTCCTGAACTGGTCTGGATTCGTAATTCCTAGGGATGTCCGTAATCGTACTTCCTGGGGACGTCCGATTAAGGTCCCATTACATTCTGACTTAGCGGGACCTGAAACAGACGTCCTGGGGACGCCCGTATTCGTACTTCCTGGGGACGTCTGGATTTGTAATTCCTGGGAACGTCCGATTGAGGTCCCCGTACATTCGGACTTAATTGGGACCTGAAACGGACGTCCTCGGGATGTCATGTGCTATCTGGGGTTGTACTGTACCAAATTCAACTCGCCTGGATATATAACAATTATCTCATCAAATCTAGCATCTAATACTTGGGAATTAATCTATCAGCTGAAAACAATATCGAAGAAGAGGTAAAAGAAGAAATAATTAAAGCCAGTAGAACGGCCGATGCCTAAACGGCACAATTTGGAAAAACAAACACGTAAGAGTGCAAAACAAAGGCCCAAATATATGTCAGTTATTAGGCCAGTTATGACTTATAAGGCTGAAACAAGACCAGATACAAGCAAAACACAAAAACATCTGGAGACCAACCAAATGAAGATCTTAAGAAGGATTGCTGGAAAAGTACTACAGGCCAGGGTAAGAAGTGAGGAAATCAGCCGCATATGTGGGGTGGACAATATAAATACCTGGGTAAAGAAGAGTGGATTAAACATATAAGCAGGATGTTTGAATCAAGGATAGTAAGGGACAAGTCACCGTTAGGCAGAAGAAGTATAGGACGCCCAAGGAAAAGCTGTAATGACAATTTAGGGACAGAATGAAATGCACCGTTGAAGAAAAACAGGCAGTACTGCCTATATAAAAGAAAGAAGACATCAGATCTAGCATCTAGCCACCTTAACCTGTTTCTTATTTTGTTTCCAATAGGATCCACACCCAATTTTTTCGTATATACTGATTCCTAACATTATCTTTTCTAGTTATTCGCTAGTTCTAATTATTAATAACTGCGGATTCAATACGGAACTTAACCTAACCCTAATGAAGCTCTGCTTTCACACAAAATTTTCCAGTTTCAGCTGCATTCGCTCTCTCTAATTGTTACCTTCTGATACATTTTTTATACCACTCTCACATATTCAGCCGGCACTCCTTTCCTACTTAGTACCATTAGGTTTCTGGTAACTTTGCTATATGCCTTCCCAAGATTAATAAACACTATGTGCAAGTTTTTCTCTTCCACTCATAAGTTTTTCCCTCAGCTGTCGTAAAATAAAAATTGATGTTGTGGACCTGCCTTGCATAAATTCAAAATGACCTTTATTTCTAGAACCGTACACTAAATTTATACTATTGCAAATTAAATTAAACACTAAATAGCTATGTTTAAATTGTTTTTTTATTAAAAAGCTTAATTAAAAATCTGAGAATAAATAATTTTAATAGATAGGTACGTATATGGAATCACATAAATGTTTAAAAAGAACTTTCTCTCATTGCCCTACCCCTACGATCGTTTAGCTGCTACGATTTCTCGGTACTGAAAAGAGAATTATTTGTTCACGATCTAGTGGGGCGTCCCAGTACGAACCACATAAGAAAATCCACCTTTGCGTGGAGCCATCACAATGAGAGTTTATTTTAACAATAGATATGTTTAATAGTATTATCCTTTTTTCTACAATTAGAAAAGATTAAACAACACAATAATTTTACAACAAACAGTTGTTAGGGGTTAGGTTGAGAAATAAGAAATAATACATGAAACATGGCGGATCGTACATGCGCAAAGAAATTTGGATCGTGAAATAGTCGATGCTTTCGCTTCTTGTTGGATGGAGTATTCTTTGCTCACAGTGACGTTTATACTATCAAAAACAATAGTTTTTATACACATAGGCGTGAAATGTTGCCAAGTCAGTGACGTTCGATTTCTTGTTATAAAAAAATCGATTTTTAGTAGTTCCAATGTGACACAAAATCTAGGCACGGGATAAAAAAGTTTATTTGAAGAAAGTGTATTTTTTGTCTTTCTTAATAGCGGTACAGGCCACGGTTCTTAGACATTACTACGGTTGCCTAAATCGACTAACCAATGAACATTAAGGGTGAGATTACGTCACGAGAGGTTACTGTCATTTGAATCATAATATGATTTTATTTGAATCCTGAGAAAACCAAGTATTTTAGAAAAATTTAAACGCAGGATGCAAGATTACATTATTACTGAGGGGGAAAGCCCCTTAGAATAAACAAGCAGATTCTATTGAATGAAATATTTGAAATTAAATATCACACTTTTCTTTTATTTTCAGCCTTGTAACTCATTAAAATAAACATTATAGAAGTTTTCAGGGACTTTCAGCCCTCGGTAATAATGTTGTCTTTCATTCTGAGTTTAAATTTTTCAAAAATATTTATTAGTTTTCTCAGGATTCGAAAAAAATGAATACAATTAAAACACATTGAGAATTTTGACATGCGTCAAAATTTTGCATTAACTCAAAATTCTGAACTGTTGAATTCCAGCTTCCCTAATAATTATTGTACATCAAAAAACATTAGAAACTATTTGTAGAGGATTGAAATCTGTATTGGAAATAACTGTTAAAATTGGTCTACGTAATTAAACATATTTCAAACTTTTAATACATTTTAGTTTTCAGCCCAAACTTAGGCCACACACAATGCAATCATGTTCACATTTTTGAACTGTCAATATTTTTATTTTATCATCTATTGTTTAAAAACAATACAGTTGATAAGATACCCTCAGTTGCGGAGAAAGGATTAATAATAAAGATTTTTTTATTCAGTCAATGGTGTGAGCACTGTCAGTTAAATAGTAACGTGTGGCCTTACTTTTACACGCATACCTATTGTGGCAAATGTATCATATTTTTCAAAATTTTGGAATGCATTTAAATCGTAGAACAATTTTAACTTTTGATTTTAATACAGATTTTAATTCTCTACAAGTATTCTCTCATGACTTTTGATGTAAAATAATTAGGGAAGCAGGAATTCAACAATTCAGAAATTTTACATTGAGTTTCCTATGGCCCTTTTTACGATTCACCACCCGGTATAAGATAAAATGTGTACTATTTGTCTAATTATTTCATAATAACACAAATAATACACATATATACACAATAACACACATTCAATGATCGAAAATCATTTAAAAATATGGGAATGTAAACTCTTGTGACGTAAAGTCAAAAATATAAGTCTCCCCACCACCGTCGGACAAGACAACCGTAATAAAGTCTAATAACCGTGGGTACAGGCTCCTTTTTTCAATATTTTATTTAGTTATAGAGTAATTTCCACATACTAACATATTTCTGAAATTGGGCTCTGTATGGCCATTCTCTATTATATTGCGAATGTGTGTGCCAAATATCTCGACCAAATATTCAAAATTAGAGCTGCAATCTTGGAACGCGTTTGTTGCTACCTATTGATCGCTACTGTTTGCTCTTAACGAAAAGCCTTGGATTTAAAATATTGGTTATTATTTTTATTTCAATTATTCTAATTGTATAGAAATGAAGGCGTTCGACAAAGGCACTTTCATTGCTGCACTTCAGACTGAACCTGCGATTTTCGAATACAAAATTGATTCATATACAGTAAAACCTGTGTTAACGGCCACCTGCCAACACCGGCCACCTGTCCTAACGGCCAGTTTAAAAATTTCCCAAACCAATTATATGTAGACTACAAAAACTGGCAATAGCGGCCACCTTTCTATATTGGCCAATAGTTCTTTCATTTTTAGTGGCCGTTACTGACAGGTTTTACTGCAGCAACATAAATGTTTTGTAATAGTTCACCGAAGGGATTCACAGACATTCTAAAATTTAGTGAAAAACTTCTCAGGATAATTGCGTAGTTTGTTATACAATGTATGAATCTGTTCAAATTTTGAACTGTCTTTGACCGTTAACCCACACCTTAAAGGAATTTACCTCGTTTGTCTGCGCTTTGTCTCCGCTTTCGCTTTTCGAATGAACAACAAAAGCAATGTTCGAATTCATAATTAATCTGCTTGTACAGACTACATCTTGTCGCCGCTGTTAACTACACAAATAAGTAGATCAGAACAACAGCAAACTCCGATACTAGCGACAAGCCAACGCCTTTTTGCTGCCGACTTCTACTTCAAAAAGTGGTTCTTTTGTAAGCGGCCTAAAGGTTACATTCAGCTGATCGTTAGTACCTATTTTATCTATATTTTGTGTTTATCTATCTCGATGGCTTACTAGCCCGATCAAAGAACAATCTGACCCCAAAAAAATAAAGGAAGGATGAAAATTTGGAAATAGATAGTTGAAATTGTCTATTATTATATAAGAAAATGTTTACAATTCTACATCCCCTCCATTTTTCGAAAATAGACGGGAATACCCCCCTTTCGAAGGTGAAAAACATACATTCAAAATAAGTCCGCAATTGGATAAAATGACCAATTCTAAGCAACTTTTGTTCTATAGAGTTTTTCCCTATTGAGGGACTGACCCCTAAGTCAATATTTTTCGAGTTATTTGCAAATGAATATGTTCATTTTTAACAGAAAAAAAAACATGTTTTTGGACGGTTTTTCGGAGATAACTCAAAAAGTAACTATTTCAGCGAAAAAATATTCTTAGCAAAAATATAGCTTATAAAAAACTGAAAAAAATGGTGTACTCTTGAGTTCTGTAAACCCAGTAGAAGCAGAGTTGTAGCTAATGAAAAGTAGGTTCTTCTTCATAAAAATCCAAATCGAATAATTCAATGTAAAATTATCAAAACATGGAGCACTTTTCGGGGAAATTCATTTTAACCTTTTTAAAGTATTTAAAAAAAGGATTATTTTTGTTTTTTTTTAACTTGTAACATTAAAAGTAAGTGAGTTACGCTCAAAATATTGTTGGTTCCTTTTATTTTTTGTTAAAAAAAATCGCGAAAATCACCCCCTAATTAGCATCACAAATAAATTTTATCATTATCACTTCACAAGTTACTTTGCTTATGTATTATTTATATGATCTCTAAGTTTCATCGGTTCAAAGTGCTTATTTTTGAAAAAGCTGTAGTTAAAATGGCTTGAACGAGTAACTAATCACGAGTTTAGGCAAATCTTGAACAGCCATAGCATAATCAATTTTAGTATAATAAGAAAACAAAAAAGGAAAAATATTCAGAAAAGCAAAACCTACATTTTATTACTCTTTGAGATTTTTGGTATTACTAATAATTTTTAAGTTAATTCCATGAACAATTCCATTTTTTTTCAAAATAAAAAAAATGTTTTATTTTAAACCCAAATTTTTTCAAAACTGAGCACTTTGAACCAATGAAACTTATATACAGAGAGAGTCTGTAAAGTGGAATAAATTCAATATCTCAAATACTAATTGGTTTTTTTTTGGAAAATGCTCAGACCCGTCGATTAGTATTTCAAATTGTTCTTTTTGACATTCAATAAAAATGTATACAGGGTGTCCCAATTGAGGCAGTCTAATTGAAATAGTTACCTCGTTAACAAGTGCGTAAGTCGTTGTTAGAAGTTACGCCGAGTGTAATTATTATCAGTAGCTGTCATTAAAGGCAGTCTATCATATAAAGTTACCTGAACATCATCTGTAGTGTAATTACGTAGCTGTCAATAAAACCATATTTTTACTCCACACTCAAACATTTATTTACCATCGTCGATCGAGAAGAAGCGGACAAAGGGGCATTACAAAACAATTCGATCCTGAGATCTACGTCGAATTGTCCATTGGTCATGACGTCATCGTCGATTTTCTTAAATGGCAACACTGTCATTTTGATAGCTAATTTGATAGGGTTTGTAAAGTTATACATAACTGCAAAATATCAAATTTTTATTCTCTACCATTTACAAGATAATAGAAAATAACAAAGTTATATCTGTAATTTGGAATATATTCAATATTTAAAATACTAACTGTTTTTTTGAAAAATGCTCAGACCCGTCGATTAGTATATCAAATTGTCATTTTTGGCATATAATAATAATGTATACAGGGTGTCCCAATTTAGAGATATGACGTCATCGTTGATTTTCTTAAATGGCAACACTATCATTTTGATAGCTATTTTGATAGCGTTTGTAAAGTTATACACATCTGAAAAATTTCAAAATTTTATTCCCTACCATTTACAAGATAATAAAAAATAACAAAGTTATGAAGAACAAGAAGTAATCAAATAATAATTGAATTTATTTATTTCAATTAAGCAAATGCTCATAACGTTGCCCATTGACAATTTGACAATAATTGAGGGCAACATTATGAGTTTTTGCTTAATTTATTGAAATAATTAAATTCAATTATTAGTTGATTACTTCTTTTTCATAACTTTGATATTTTTTATTATCATCTAAATGGTAGAGAATACAAATTTAAAATTTTGCAGTTGTGTATAACTTTACACACCCTATCAAAATAGCTATCAAAATGACAGTGTTGCCATTTAAGAAAATCAACGATGACGTCATATCTCTAAATTGGGACACCCTGTATACATTATTATTATATGTCAAAAAGGACAATTTGATATACTAATCGACGGGTCTGAGCATTTTTCAAAAAAACAGTTAGTATTTTAATTATTGAATATATTCCAAATTACAGATATAACTTTGTTATTTTCTATTATCTTGTAAATGGTAGAGAATAAAAATTTGATATTTTGCAGTTATGTATAACTTTACAAACCCTATCAAATTAGCTATCAAAATGACAGTGTTGCCATTTAAGAAAATCGACGATGACGTCATATCTCTAAATTGGGACACCCTGTATACATTATTATTGAATGTCAAAAAGGACAATTTGAAATACTAATCGACGGGTCTGAGCATTTTCCAAAAAAAACAATTAGTATTTGAGATATTGAATTTATTCCACTTTACAGACTCTCTCTGTATAATATAAACAATACATAAGTAAAGTAACTCGTGAAGCGGTTACGATTAATTTTGTGTGGGAAGCTAATTAGGGGGTGATTTTCGCGATTTTTGTACCAAAAAATGAAAGGGACCACCAATGTTTTGAGCGTAACTCACTTATTTTTAATGTTAGAAGTTTTTTTAAAAAACAAAAATTAACATTATTTAAAACACTTTAAAAAGTTGTAATGAATTTTCCCCGAAAAATTCTCTGTTTTTTGGTTATTCCACATTGAAATATTCGATTTGGAATTTGACGAAGAAGAACCTACTTTCATTAGCTACAACTCTGCTTGTACTGGGTCTGCAGACCTTACGCGTACACCATTTTTTCAATTTTTTATAAGCTATATTTTTACCAAGAATATTTTTTTCGCTAGAGTACTTACTTTTTGATTTAACTGCAAAAAACCGTCCATAAACATGTTTTTTTTTTGTTAAAAATGAACATATTCACTCGAAAATTATAACTCGAAAAGCATTAACTTAGTGATAAAACTCTATAGGACAAAAGTTGCTTAGAATTAGTCATTTTATCCAGTTCCGGGCCTATTTTGAACCTATATTTTTTCACTCACGAGAAAATATTTATCACCCCGTATTTCCCAATTTTTGTAAAATGGAAGGGATGTAGAATTGTAAACTTTTTCTTATATAATAATAGACAATTTCAACTACCTATTTCCAAATTTTCATCTTTCCTTTATTTTTTTGGAGGTTTTCGTAAATTGTTCCCTGATCGGGCTATACAGGGCTGAGGGTGTCACTTCCATGTGGATAATCTATTAGGTTCATGGTACGAGCCACACTCAGGCCAGAACTGTTTCAAAATCTATTGGTATAATATCTAAATGGATGCGTGGCTTTAGATTAAAATTTGAGAGTGAATTGAGGTCGTAAATAGATGAGTAGTAGAGGGTCTTTCGTTTTAGGAAGATATGTGGCACTTATTCGTGAATTTCTCCTCCTTCATAGTCTTTGAGCCTTTGTCAGGGTGTGGTAACATTGTAAATATTATTAGCTTGCTGTCTCCATTACTCACGATCCTGTTCCAAATAAATGGCATCATTCATGTAGCTTTCTCCAGCAGATACTTCATTTGTGTCTGCCCATGTGACGAAGTTGTTTGAAAACTTCCTCTTGCTCTTCGGTAGTCTACCTTTTCTTCTACTAGCAATTGTTCAATAGTTACTGTTTTGGCTAGGTGGCCAAAATGATTTAGGTATGCTTGTTTTCCTTTTTTTTAATACTAATTGTGTATAAATAAGTGTCGAATATAGTCAATATTGAAGACTGAGATTAATATAGGGGTAGATAGATTAATAGTGCATCACTGGGTGCCACCCTACATGTCATAACATATTTTCAGTCCTATTACTAATTGTCTATTATCTACCTCAATATTTAGATTAAGATTGTATAGATATATTATAATCAAAGTGGGGTTAATAAAAAAAAGTATATTATTATAAGTTTTCATAATATGGGCCTCCCTACATGTCATAACATATGGTCAGGCCTATCACTTATTGTCTATTATCTACCTAAATATTTAGACTGAGATTGTATAGATATATTGTAATCAAAGTGGGGTTAATAAAAAAAGTATGCATAAGTTTTATTAGTAAAATACAATTTACCTACTTAATTGACTGAGTGACTAATTATCGGAAAGCAAACTCGGAAAAGCAAAATAATATATTATACTTTTACACTTTTATATAGTGTACTATTTTATAAAATAACTACATCAATAAATTTAAGGGTTTTGTTGAGGTTTTTTAAAAGGTAAAAATAATTTTCTTATTCAACAGAACAAAAGCATTTTGAAAATAAAAGGCCCCAATAACACGAAATTAATTTTGTTGTCTCTACTAAAACCTTGTTAGGCACGAGAAAAGTGTTTCTTTATAATCCCGAAATGCCCTTTTTTCTACTTTTTAAGTCAACGGAGCGAACGTAATTCATCACTTCAGCCCTTTTATTTATTTTTTCTTGTTGCTTTCCATAAATTTCTGTGGGAATTCATTGTGACTAGCCCAACGTTGGTAAACACATTTCCAGGGAGCTCTTAATAAAATTGCACTTATTCGTCCAGACAATCTCATAAATTACATTAGCCAACTCATGAAGCTGGCTGCTCAGCTAGTGGTGAAAAATTTGCTGACACGACACTCCAGACTTTCCAGTATTTAACAGTGGACAAGAAGGATTCTTGCTTAATTGGATTTTGAATAGGTTCTTTCGTATAAAAGAATTTTTATAGGTATATAAAAAGGTACTAGCAAAGACTTTTAAAAATAGTTTCCATTAATTTAAATAGATGGATATTTTTCTAAAAAGTTATGAACAATTTATGTTTTTTTAAGCACATTTACCTACAGGACGCGCATACAGGTTTCATTCATTCATAGGGACAACATTCGTTAGGTTGTGTAAGGCACATCAAAGTAACATGAAACGTAAATTACGTTTCATGGAAAACAACACTGCTAAACAAATATACGTCCGGCCATTTATGAAACTCTCCGAAAATAAAAATGTGTCATGAGCATGAATCACACTCGTTTCATTGGTAGGCGGACTTTGAGATTTGTTTAGCAGTGTTTTATTTTCATGAAACATGTTTCACGTTTCATGTTTCATGTTCTTCGTTTCATGTTTCTTTGGTGTGCGGCTTGCCTTAAAATGCTGAAACAGATCAATTTTTATTCCAAAGTAGCATATTTTATCTACACTCACCGGCACAAATTCCGCCACCCAAAATTTTTGATTAAGTTTGATAATTTATAACTTTATTATTTGTACTCCGACTTTCAAGATTCTTGCACCAGTTTGTAGGTACATGTATTGATATCGTTTGGTATTATTCCGGTAATACAAAAAATTTGCTTGTATTGCATTATACGGGGGTGAATGGAAGTGTTGTATTTCCTCCTAACTTTAAAACATTTTTTGGAAAAATGGAAGGGCTGGTTTTGTTTCATAGTCCTGTCATATTATCCCGGAGGCATCAGTAAAATTTTGGTTTTTGAATTATCCGAATATCTCTTTTCTTGTAAGAGCTGTACCATTTTTTGTAAATAAAAACACTGATTGACTAATAAAATAGAGGTTGGATTGATAAGATTAGAATGGCCTGCATGCAGCCCAGACCTCAATCCTATTAAGTGTTTAAGGGATGATTTAAAAAAAGCTATTTGCTGTCATCCTACGCCTCCAGAAAATTTGGTACAGTTATGGGCCTGGTAGAGGAATATCGGGCTATTCCCGAGGCAAGGATAACACATCTTTATTCGATCCCAAACAGATTGCGAGCAGTCGTTGTTGCAAGAGGTGGACATACCCGCTATTAAATTGTTTGGTTTTGTTGTTAATTTTGTTTTGTTTTGTTAATTTTAGTGAGTTTGATATTTTTATTTAAAAAAACCTTCAAAGCAGTGTTTTTATTACAGCTCTTACAAGAAAAGAGATATTTGGATAATTCAAAAAACAAAACCTTAGTGATACTTGCAGGATAATACAAAAAGGAGAAACAAAATCAGCCCACAAAATTTTTCCACGGAATTTTTTAAAGATAAGTGAAAATACATTGCTTCTATTCACCCCGTACAATGCCATCTAAACAAAATTTTTTGTTACTGGAATAATAAAAAACGACATCAATACATATGTACCTACAATCTGATGCAAGAATCTTGAAAATAGGAGTACAAATAATAAAGTTATAGATTGTCAAACTTAATTCAAAAATTTTGGGTGGCGGAATTTAGTGCCGGTGAGTGTATATAGGTATCTGTTATTTGTCAACCCCTCCCTTCCAGTACGACAAACCTTTAATTTTTAATAAGGAACAGCCATGTGTGACACATCATTAGACCGGTATTTCACTGAAGAATTTAGGCATCCATGAGATTTCTTTTCATATTAACCCAGCGTTTCTCAACGTTTTACCATTTGCGCCCCAATTTTCCATAATTATTTTCACCGCGCCCCCCTCGTTCAATAACAATATATCTATGCAATAATACTTAATATACCTTGAGCAGCATGAAACCTAATAAACTAAAAAGACATTGGGAAACGCTTCACAGTGAGTATATTAACAAACCCCGAGAATTCTTCGAGTTAAAATTAAAATGGCGTGAAAAGCAAAAATTAGTTTTAATAAAAATTTTGACTGTGAATGAAATAGCTTTACTTGTCTCTTATAAAGTCTGATATTAAACAGCCAGATCTAAAAAGCCTAACACTATTGGTGAAGATCTTATATTGTAGAAAATATATTGCAATCAAAATTGTAGAAACTGTGTTAGGAGATAATTTTGCTAAAAAATTGGAGTTTATACCTCTATCAAATGATACTGTTGCCCGCCGAATTAGTGATATAGCTGAATATGTACAGGATCAGCTAATCAGGAAGTTGCGTGAAAAGCTGTTTTTGATTCAGCTTGATGAGGCAACAATAGCAATAAATATGCTCATTTTACTGCCTACGTTCGATTTTGTGATGGTAGATCAGTAGTAGAACTACTTTTCTGCAAACCAATAGAATTGATAGCAAAGTAGCTTGCATTATTTGCTATGTTAAATGATTATATAAATGAAGCAAAAATGGAGACACTGTATGATCAACAAAGAAGTTCTGGCTTGAATATTGTGCTAAATACGATTGTAACAATAGTTAATTATCTACATAAAAATGAGACCTTTGAAAACTAGAATCTTTTCTGTACTTTGCAAAGACATGGATGCGGTACATTCAGCATTATTATTTTATTGTGAGGCAAGCTGGTTATTACGTGGGAAATTTTTACGTGTTTTGAATTAAGACATGAAATCGCCATTTTTCTAGAAGAAGAAAAGAGGCCGCAAGCCAAGATGTTTCACGATGGTTTATTTTTGATGAAATTGAGTTACTTGGTTGATATATTCGAGAAACTAAATATTTTGAACTTATAACTTCAAGGGGCCAATACGAATATATTTGATACGAATGATAAAGTTAACGCTTTCTGTAGAAAATTGAAATTGTGGAGCAGAAATTTAAAGCAAAAAACCTAGAAATATTTGAAAATGTGGATGAATGTTTGAAAACTTACCAGGTTGAAGCACAACACGTGAAAGTTGTTTTTATAATCATTGAAAATCATTTAGCAATGCTGACAAAAAATTTTAAAAGATACTTTTTTGCCGACGACCAATTAATAAGTACCTAATAGTTATGAGTGGGTCGGGAATCCGTTTCAGATAACACCCGAAGAGCTCTCTACTGCAGAAGAAGAAACCTTCATAGACTTCACAGCAAATGCCGAAATCAAGAAAGAGTTTAATATTAGATCCCTCTTTGAATTTTGGGCAGGGGTAAATGATGAGTTTTCTGCACTGAAAACCAGAGCGTTCCATATACTATTACCGTTTTCACCATCCTACCTTTGCGAAACAGGATTTTCCGCGATGGCTGCTTTAAAGACCAATAGATCGCAGCTAAATATAGAGAAAGAACTGAGAGCGTCTATTTCTAATATTATACCCTACCCTGTTTCGATAAGCTTTGATCTGCAAAAGAGGCCCAAGGAAGTCATTAATTTACATTAAACTTGTTGATTTAGTGTTCAGTGCTCATAACTATGTATAGCTCCTTGTTCATGGGTATTTTATTTTTTGTTTGTCAGAATTTTGTTTTGCTTTGATTTTAGTAAATTAGTCAATGTTTTAAGTGTTTTTTTTTTATATTTTAACGCCTCCCATGTATTAACCCATAATTAAATTTATTTTTTTTCAAATTTAAAATTTTACTTACACACAATTATCAGTAGTAATTGCAGAGCTCTAAAATTATCGATTTGTTTCCCGAGTGACACATTGACAGTTTTAATTTCACTCCCTGAAGGGGAGTGAAATTACGTAAAAGTGTCACGAGTGCAACAAGTCGATAATAATTTTAGAGATCGAGTTTAATTCGCTGAGATTATTTCATGAATAAAAATGTCTTCTTAAATCATTTTAACTAATATTTTATTGATATCTTTACCTGAATATTTGCTAAACCTGTTTCTTGGTGTTTTCTGTGACAAATTGTAAACATCAGTTGTCATTAATGCCACTGAATATTCATTTCTGCGTAGTAACGAAGGGCATCTGACGTAATGATTGACGACGGGATGTTATTAAAAATTATCAGGTATATCACAAGAGAGTGAGAATACATTGACGATAATGCGACAGTTTTTCAAAAATTTGTTGTCTGGCAATAGACCCGAGAGCCTGCAGGGCTCGAGTGGCACCATGGAGTTGGTCCATGGTGCCGACGTAGTTGTAGCGTAGTAGCTGGTTATGATAATATTATATTAAAATGATGGATTTTGTTAGTAATATCATAGGATTATGATTCCTGATTTAAATGGTTTGGACACTACTCATATGAGAGGAATACTTTTGTTGATTTTGGAAATTTTTGTACTTGTTCAGCCTATGCTGGCATTTCTTGAGGAACTATTTTCTAAAGAGATATTTCCTGAGAAATTTATTTACCTTTTTTTTATTGATTTTTTTCATGAGAATTTGTATATGAAGGTTGGTTGGAGTGATGCGTTTTATTTTTCATTGGGGGCTTTATATTCAGTAGGTTTTTAGGGTTTTCATGTATTGTTGCTGACTGTGATGTCCCTTCTTTGAGAGACATCATCGGGCATGAATTGATGCATCAAACACTGGGCTGTTATAGTTAGCTGAAACCGTAGCTTACTTTAACTCATCTTTAACAACAATAATTGATTTCGTCTAAGTGAAAATGAAAGTTAGTGGAGTTAATGTCCTTTGCTTAAGCTGGATCTTAATGCACCGGGATTGAAGTTACGATTTGTTTAGCTAAAATGTGTGAACTTTAAGGGCCTATTAAAATTATATAAATTTTTGGACTGTTCGTTCGTTCAAAATGGAACTGTTTGGTTAATTTTTAGGGGCACTTTATTTTAGTAGTTTCCTCATTAAACATACCATATGTAAATCAGTAAATGATAATTGCTTGATTGTCTATAAATTAAAGTGAAACCTATTTAATATCGGTTCGCCGCCTATTGCATTAATATGAATAATTGAAATTATTTCGTATTGCAATTACATTATTCATATTGAAATTTAAATAAATAGCAAATGAAATGGGTTTAATTTACACAATGTATTTTCAATTTATTTATAATTTCGAGGGACATTGTAATGCATATTAACAAATTTGGACTTATTAGTCCAGTCGTTAGACACAAATTCCACTGAGTCATGCGAACAAGTCATACGAACGAACGCCAAGTCCTACAAACAAGCTGAATTTTGGTGAAAATATCAATTTTTGGGACCCAAAACAGATGCAAAAAATTGGCCACTCTTACTCCAGGGCTTTACCCTAAAACCCCTTTCGTATGCGGTAAAACATCGATATATCAAGAATCTGTATGCCACCACAAGAAACAACGCTTGAAGCAACCGGCGATTTTGAATGTCAGTTAGGCGGACCAAATCACTTTTTGAACTAAAATTGATGTAAATATAAACATCTCTACTAAGTATCTCTAATTAGCCTAATCAGCCACACTCTTAAAATTTTCCTAAGAATACTTCATAACAGAATAAGACGCAAATGCGAAGAAGATCTCGAAGATACCTAATTTGGTTTTAGAAATGCTATGGGAACCAGGGAGGCACTTTGCGCTTAACATCCTATTTCAAAAATGCCGTGACCAAAGAGAAGATGTCTTTGCATGTTTCGTGGACTTCGAAAAGGCATTAGATAAAGTACAGCATGTAAAATTAATGCAAATACTGAAAAATATTGGAATAGATGACAAGAATATTCGTGTCATTAAAAATTTGTACTGGAATCAAACTGCTATTCAAGAAATCAACTTGAAAAATCAACGGGGAACGACTTAATATAATTAGATATGCAGACGATACAGTAATTCTGTCAGATAATATTGAAGGTCTCCAAATTCTGCTTGATCGTATTCACGAGGTAGAAGAGGAAATGGGCATTACAATAAACTCAAACAAAATCAAATTTTTAGTGTTTAGTCGTTACTCACATCCCGATGCAAAGCTTCAATTAAATGGAGTCCAAGTTGAGAAAGTTCACAAAATGACATATTTGGGAACTGTGATAACGGACCAACTAGATCCAGATATAGAAATAAAAAGTAGAATAGCAATGACTTTTTTTTTTTTTCGGGAGGTGAGAATCTTCTAAAGACTTCTGGGAAGGTGTCCCAGGTGTGTTGGATTCAACTCTCTACGCCTAACCGTAGCAAGCCGCCTACCAACTAAACTCACCTCCTTTTTCTCCAACCGGCGGGCCAGGAACCGACCTTAGCGGGCATAGCTCTGACCCACCAGCTTTGCTCGTCACCCCCATCTAGCACTCTCTGCGTGCGCTCTGTGACTGTCATGACAACCCGGTTTCGCCACCCTATCCACGTATGCAGCCAGTCAGGGTCCGTAAGGCAACCGACCTATCTGCATGATAATGGGTGAGGAGGCGCGACCACGCTATCATCCCATCCACCGTAAACTGGCAAAGAATTACTAAACAGTCAGTGAGAACAACTAAACTTTCATTCCCCACCGCCTGTAGGAGTGGCACAAAATATAAACACATGAAAAACAAAACATCTAACATTTACTAACACTAGGATTAAAAATCCTTTTAATTTAAAGGACACTGCCCCGGCAGAAGTGGGAGTTGTATATTGGCTACCCACCCCGGTCGGTGCAAAACGACACATGTTCAAACGAAATACAAACAGATTATCTTTGTTGGAGTCTCATCTCTCTTTCTCCCTTATGCTTCATCGTTTCAGTGACAAATCCAATGATCAAGTCAAACATTTTTTCATTCATAATGGCTTTATGCATTAATTCTTGGGGCTCACCCAGAGGGGACCCCATCCTCAGCTGCAGCGAGGTTCGCCCTGCATGATATACAGGGCATACGAATAGCAATAGAATAGCAATGACTAAAACTACTTTTATGAAAATGAAGTCATTTCTTTGCAATAATCATCTCAGTTTAGAACTAAGACAAAGAATGGTCAAGTGCTATGTTTGGTCCGTACTTTTGTACAGTGCAGAAGTGTGGACGCTAAAAGTATCGATCATGAACAAAATTGAAGCATTGGAAATGAAGACGTACTAAGGAGGGTCAACAAAGATAGAGAACTGCTAAAGACTGTTAAACATCGAAAAATGTCTTTTCTGGGACATATGGTGATGGGAAGTCGATATAGAATATTACAACTAATCTTTAAAGGCTAAATAGAGGGTCGTAGAGGTGTAGTTTCTACACTTTATACTATAAGCAACGAGCTAAAGTACGTGTTAACGACCAGCTGTCAGAGGAAATTGAAATCAGACGTGGAGTGAGATAGGGATACGTGTTGTCGCCAATTCTTTTTAATGCCTACTCGGAAGAGCTCTTGAAAAAAGCTGGAATAAAGGTAAATATAGTTCCCATTAACAACATTAGATATTCGGATGACACTGTCATCTTAGCTGAAAATATTGGGGATGTTCACAGGCTGGTGACCAGAGTAGCAGAGTTTGGACAAGAATACGGGCTAACAATGAATGTCAAGAAGACAAAGGTTATGAGAATATCGAAAACTTAAAGAAATAACGAAAATCTCTTCATAAACGGATCCAATATCATACGAGTCGACCAATATGCATACCTTGGATTAATGATCAACTCCACAGGAGATTACTTACTGGAAATCAAAATCAGAATAGAAAAGGCTAGAGCAAATTTTAACAAAATGAGAAAAGTGCTTTGCACAAGAGATTTGAAGTTGGAGCTAAGAGTTAGGTTGGCTAGGTGCTACGTTTTCTCAACTTTGTTTAATGGAATGGAAGCTTGGACCTTGAATGTTGCATCAATGAAAAAACTAGCATCATTCGAGCTGTGGGTGTATAGAAGAATTCTGAAAATATCGTGGACAGAACACGTCACAAACAAAGAGGTTCTGAGAAAGATGAATAAAGGAATGGAAATCCTAAATACCATCAAAACAAGAAAATTGGAATATCTCGGACATATTACACGTGGTGAGGGATACAGCTTGCTCCAATTGATTATGCAGGGAAAGATTCAAGGAAAGGGATGCATAGGGAGACGCAGAATATCGTGACTGCACAACCTGAGAGAGTGGTACGTATGTACATCAAATGAACTTTTCAGAGCAGCCTTCTCTAAAATACGAATAGCTATGATGATTGCCGACCTCTGTCGCGGAGATGGTACTTAAAGAAGAAGAAGAGGTGTAGAAAGAAAACAAGTTTCTTGGTTAAAAAACATTTGAGAATGGACTCAGATACCAAATGCTGGACAATTATTCCATATTGCAGAAGATCGAGAGGCCTTCGCAATGGTAATCGCCAACGTCGGATAATTCTGGTATGGCATGTGAAGAAGATAAGTCAACGTGGAATGAAGTAAACACTTCTGTTGTATGTAGGCATATATGAATTTATTAAAAAATCCTTAAAATTTATCCACGAAGGAGTGGAAGTACAAAACGTTTTCGGTCAGACTGACCATCATCAGTGTAAACGTCCAGTGTACAAGTAATTGAAACTAGCCACTTCAATAGGTATAAAAATCTCATGTTTATTAATATACATATATAAAGGGTATAAATTCAATGTTAAAGCTGCCACCCACCTGTCTCTTGGCAGTTTGAACATTTCGTTTAAATAAAAATCAATGTTTATTTGTCAAATAAAATTTTTTTCTCTTTATCGACAGTAGTAAAATGCATTTTGAATTAAAATAAATTACATATATTCTTCTTTTTTCTCACGTATTTTAATTAAAAAAGTGTTTCTTGAACACCCTGTATAAATAATTATGTTAATGTTTATATTATTGGATAGAGAATTGAATACCCTTTCAAATGAGCTATCACATGAACCCTGTTCCCATTTAAAAAATCATCGATTACGTAATCACGCCCAGATGGATGACGTCACTAGTATGATATATATGCCAAAAAATCGTAATTTAAAAATAAAAATCGAACTGTTTCGGGATTTTTCCTTAAAGTTGCCGGTTTACGAAATAACGAATTTATGCGTTACTTTATGGACGCACTGTAGAATGTAACAATAATGTATTTTAGAGGTTTTTATACCTATTGAAGTGGTTAGTTTCAATTACTTGTACACTGGACGTTTACACTGATGATGGTCAGCCTGACCGAAAACGTTTTGTACTTCCACTCCTTCGTGGATAAATTTTAAGGACTTTTTAATAAATTCGTATATGCCTACATACAACAGAAGTGTTTACTTCATTCCACGTTGTTATATTGAAGGTATACAGCCAACTACAGGGTTTACTCCCTTTTTAAAGTTTTAAGAAGATAAGTATCTCTCAGACACAGTTCACATATTTACAATGTTGAAATGTAACTGGGCAGGACATGTTGTCAGATTCAAAGATGGAAGATAGACCAAGAAAATTTTAGAATGGAAACCTAGACACGATGGTCATAGTAATCGAAGACGTCCTCCATTCAAAGTGGTCGGACGACATTAAGCGCATCCAGTACAACTGGTTTCAGGGTGCTCAAGATCGGATGCAATGGAATTATCTACGGGAGGACTATGTTCAACGGTGGACTCGGTTGTTGGTGATGATAAAATTTAGATTATAAAATAGTCTATGAAAGAGATTTTATAAAATTTGATGTTTTAGAGCAAGTAGAAACACTTTAAAACACCCTCAGCGCCACGGCTAGTTTACAAAAATTTCGTTCTGGGCCAAAATGTTTTTTTGAATGAATAGAGTTTTTTATGTTATTTTAGGGCGACTGAAATAATTTTTTTATTTATTTGCAGTTTATTTTTGTATTTTTCAAGTGTGTATCATTTTCGATACACTGGCCTAGCATAAAGTTTTTCGAAGACTTTCGCGTAAGGGCCATGTGTATCAAAAAAGATACACAACTTGTTTTTAATATATTTTTATTTCTTTTCAAGTTCTGACTGACCAACTTCTTTGCTTAGAACATTAACCATTCTACAAACACGAGTGTTCGCCTATAAAGATAAACAATTCGATAAAAACAATAGTGTTGGAAAGTAAAAAACAATTCTACGAACAAAATAGTGTTATTGTGTACGTGTAAAGTACTTTAGTTGTGCTTTTACTGATTTAGTAGACTTTGATTAAGATGTATTATTTCTCAAGTGACGACTCTGACAATGATGGAGACTTTGAACCTGATTTAGATTCAAGCAATGATAGCAACACCGATGACAGTGACCAATGTAATCAGCCGTCAACTTCCAGAAAGCGACACCATTCTTGTCCAGAACCTAATCGGGATGGCCAAAATTCTCAACGGCAGGATGAAGATAATCAGATATATTTAGAAACTGAATGGGTAAAACAAAAGATACAAAATATGTCTTGACACATGCCCACTCACGATGATTCCCCGGCTATTGAAGTTACAGTACCGTGGTCCGGTATGAAAGAAATTTATGCAGGAATTCTAGCAGATGCCGACCCCATAGATTACTTTGAATTATTTGTCACTCCTGACATTATAACGAAGATACAGGAACAGACCAACTTGTATGCAACGCAATATCTTTTGTCCACAGATATTTCTGATCAATCACGACTACATGGGTGGAAACCAGTAACTGTCGAGGAAATACGTTCCTTCTTAGCACTTATTGGTTGGATGGGTTTGGTGAAGCTGCCTTCTATACGAGATTATTGGAAAAGCCATATATTATACAATAAACCTTTAGCACGCACAGTGATGGCCAGAAATCGCTTTGCAATTATTCTAAAATTTATACACTTTGCTGATAATGAAACTTCAAACAAAGAAGATAGATTGTATAAAGGTCGCGAAGTTATCGATATGTTTATCAGTAACTATTAGAAGGTTTTTACCCCGGGAGAGAAAATTTGTGTTGATGAGTCTCTAGTTGCTTGGAGAGGCAGGTTGCTCTTCCGGCAGTATATCCCAAACAAGGCCGCAAAGTATGGCATCAAAATTTTTAAACTTTGTACTGAAAAAGGTTATACATGGAACCTTCTGGTTTATTGCGGCAAATCGAAAAACACTGAATCCGAAGTGTCAGAAAATACAGTTATGATTTTAGCCAAAGATCTCTTGGGCGGTGGTAGAACATTATATACTGACAGTTATTATACCAGTATACCTCTGGCTTATCGACTGAGGAAGAACAGCACCCATTTGGTGGGGACAATTAGAGCAAATAGGAAATACATGCCAAAAGACGTGATGTGTGCCAAACTAAGACGAGGAGATTTCTCAGCCAAACAAACAGATGACGGGATTGTTGTTTTGAAATGGCGTGATAAGAGAGATGTTCGAATGTTGTCAACAAAGTCCTCGGCATTGAAAACGCTCCCTAATGAAAGTCGAACGGGCCGAACTATTCAGAAACCAATATGTATTTTTGACTATAACAATGGTAAGTCGTCCATTGATGTTAGTGATCAAATGGCTACGTATTCCTCTGCATTACGGCGGTACACGAAATGGTACAGAAAACTTATGTTCAAAATTATTTGGGGGACGAATTTGGTCAATGCTCATTTCCTGTATAACCAGAACACTATCCGTAAGAAGTTTACTATAACAGAATTTCGTGAACGTGTTCTAACTTCAATGCTTGTAAAATGTTCTACACAAAACGTCACTACTGCTGGCCCATCTGGAACCATAAAACAAGATGTGCATCATCTAGTGACAAATGTCCAAGATGGCAAGAAAATCAGAGGGCGTTGTTCGAAGTGTTACAAGAAATACGGAAGGAAAGGAGTAAAAAATGCCGAAGGAAAAATTGTGAGAGCATCTCAAGTAAACACCAAATGTTCTGTGTGTGACATCATTATTTGTAAAAAATGTTATAATGCAACGCACTAAATATCAAATCAATTTTTCTAGTTTCATACATATTATATCTTTATTTTAATTATAAGAATTTGTATATTTTTGTTCTTTCTTTCAGAATAAATATAATTTTTATAACACATTTGGGTATATAAATGAAAACAATAATAATATCTAAATATTAACTGATTATTGCAAAAATGGGTTCAAATAGTTACGTACTGCAATAACATTTTTCATATGAATTTCTAGTTACATACAACCTATCTTTCATGTCTAAGGCCAAACCCAGTTATACCAGGAAATTGGCTTAGGCCATAACATTATTCTCAACATATAAAAACTGAAAAAACTGTGTTCTTTTAGGAGACACAACAGATCGAACACAACGAACCATGTGTATCTTTTTCGGTACACAGCGTTGAGGACAGTGTGTATCTAAAAGGATACACTGGCGCTGAGGGTGTTAAAACATATTTACAATTTTCAATTTTAATTCATTTTGCAATCCATTAACTGGCCCATGACTGTAACAGTTTCTTTTTCTTCTTGTGCCGTCTTCTAACAAAGGCTGGCAATCACTTCTTTAAATGCTTCTATATCTTTTGCAACGTGAAATATCTGTTCAACACTGAGGTTAATCCAATCTCTGATATTTCTCAGCTAAGATTTATTCTTTCTTCTCAAGACTTTTCTTCCCTCTACTCTTCCTTGCATGATGACGTGTAGCAGAGAGTATTTATCGTTTAGAAATATGTGGCCCAGATACGATGTTTTATTTTTTTAAATAATTTATTAAACATAAGCTTTCTGCCATGTCAAATTCGTCTTAACACTTCTTCGCTTAAGACTTTTGCAATCCAAGTAATTTTCAGAATACACTTATAGCGTCACATTTCGAATTAGGGATGGCGGTTTTTGACAAGACACCGGTTTTCGGTTATACTGGTTTTTTTTGCTTACGGTTTAACCTAGCGGTTATAACCGGCCAAAAAACCGGTTTTTGGAAAAACCGTTTTCGGTTTCTTTAATCCAATAGGTTACAAAGTTACATTTACAATACACTTTAGTTTGCGATACTCCCTTCGACTCGATATCAATATGATCAAAATTAGTACATACTATCGAAACAACATGTATTACTTTTAACACGTTTGTATATTTGTAGAATAGGTACATTTTAACTCATTTAATACTTCCTGTATGAGTGTATCGTTTTGAAAACGTAGCGAAATTCTTGAAGATTCGTATTCGTAATCAGTAATTCGATATTCATAGTCAGAGCATTATTTTTGGTAATCAGAAAAATTCATTCACCATACCATGCACTTTCAATGTCAAGAGTTAGAGTGAAAAATAGATGATGTTTGCGTCTAATTCAAACAGATCACTTCTTATGTAAATATTATGATTACAAATAGCTTTTTAAGGAAATATTATAATAAAACTTAATAATTGTTTCTGGCTGATGTGAGATTGCACTTTCAGTTTGCTTCTGTATTTTATAAAATAAAATAAAATTTGAATTATGGTTTTGTCTGGAATAATTACTTGAGAATAATAATTATGATTGGGATCCAAAATAATACCTAACCTAATCCTAATCACCGTAAAAACCAAATAACCGGTTTTTACTTTAAAAAGGAAAAACCGGTTATAACCGGGACAAAAGAAAAAACCGGTAAAACCGGTTATTGCGAAGTAAAAAAATCTGTTATAGGTTTAAACCGGTAGATTTTTCCCATCCCTATTTCAAATGCTTCCAATATTTTTACGGATTAGGCTTTTAGAGTCCAAGCTTCTACCCCATATAGTACTTGCGACCAAACATAATATTTGATGAACCTCAATCTGATGGCCATACTAAGTTTCTGATTTGTAAATATTGACTTCTATTTTATAAATCCTTTTAGATATATTTCTATTCTGTCCTTTACTTCATTATCTTGATCTAACTGTGAGTTTATAATTGCTCCGAAGTATTTTTTATACTTGTCGACTCTCTCTAGCGGTTTAATCTCCAATGTCAGATGCTTTACTTTTACATTACATTACTCAATGTATTTACTTTTATCTATATTCATTGTACCTGTTACCCTACACAGTGATGAGCTTGCTAATAACCGTCAAAATAACGCAAAAGATGGAAGACATAATGTGTTGTGAAACAAATGGGATGAAACTCCACTTGAGAGCAAAATAATCGACTAACTTGCTGAATTGTACACGTTAGAGGTCTCGAATTTCCTATACCTGTTGTCCGATTTGAGTGATTTCTTTAGTACGTTATAGTCTTATTATTTAAGAAAATCGATGTAATATTATTGTTGCTAGACAGGTAAAAGTCAATTTATACCGGGTGTAACAATCATACTGTGTTTTTTTCTTAAAGTTCGGAACACCCTGTGGAATATTCTAGCATATAAAAAATATTTAAATTAAAACTCAATTGTAGCCTTAGGCTTTTTTTAACATTTTTTTTGATTTATTTGCTTGGATAATATGTTGGATAATAAATTAGTTAGGTACGTCAACAGCTAGCGGTGTTTTTCATCAACAAATCCTTATTTTCTACTTAGTTTAATAAACAAGCCTAGGGAAATTAACAATTTAACGGATGTCAAAATAAGTATCTGGTTTGCTCTGAAAATTAGTAGATTTATTATTTAAAACTTCATTTAAGTCCGTAGTTTTTTTTGTTATTTGACACACTCACCCGCGATGAGTGTGTTCAATGTTCAAGCAGTGATCTTACATAGCGAATGACATCTACCATGCTATCGGCTCCTTATATTGGTCAGAATTTTTTGCTAATGCATGAGAACGCAAGACCTCATGTTCACGAAATGTAACCGAATATTTATAACAGGTAAATCTTCGGACTTCGCATTGGCCTTCGCACAGTCCAGATCTTAACCGGATCGAACATTTGTGGGACATAATTGGCAGAAAACTACGACAGCGTTTGCCACCTCCTAGAACCTTACAAGAGACAGTAGCTCTCGAGATTTGGAATGATCGAGACCAAATAGCATACCTCATTTGTAATATAAAAGTACAAACCTCTTTTATTATCGAACATAAGCGAATAAATCAAAAAATAAGAAGTTAAGAAAGCCTAAGTCTACAATTGAGTTTTAATTTAAATATTTTTTATATCTTTAAAAAGGGGTAAACCCTGTAATTGGCTGTATTTTTATATCCTAGAATATTACAGAGGGCGTTCCGAACTTTAAGGAAAAAATACAGTACGATTGTTACACCCGGTATAAAAACCTTTACCTGTCTAGCAACAATAATATCACATCGATTTTCTTAAACAATAAGGCTATAACATACTAAAAAAATCACTAAAAACAGGTTTAGGAAATTTGAGACTTCTAACGTGTACAATTCTCCAAGTGAGTCGATTATTTTGCTCTCAAGTGTAGTAGAGGTATTAAATTATCGATAGGAACGTAAAATTTTACTTTTAGTATGGTATAGTTAGCCCCAAACCCAGACATCCAAAGTGAAAGTTATCCTCCAACACCAAATTGTTCTATATGGTCCACATAATGTTCAGAAAAAAGTCACACCATTTTGAGCGTCGGGTTTGGTGGGAGAGGGGGAAGAAATCTGCAAATTCGTAGTTTTTTATGTTTTTCGTCAATATTTCTAAAACTAAGCGGTTTAGCATGAACAACCTTCTACACAAAATTGTTCTACGTTAAATTTGAAATAAAAAAGGCCCTATACATAACCCTTCTAAAATGAACGGTTCCAAAGTTACGGAGGTAGTATAGTATAATTGGTAAAAAAAAGGCCTAACCCAGACATTCAAAGTAAAAGTTCTCCTTCAACACCAAATTGTTCTATATGGTCCACATATTGTTTAGTAAAAGGTTACACCATTTTGAGCGGCGTCCGGTTTGGAGCGGAGATGGGGGAGAAATCGGTAAATTAGTAGTTTTTTTTAAGTTTTTCGGCAATTTTTCTAAAACTATGCTTTAGCGTAAGGAATGTTCTATAGAAAAATGTTCTACATAAAATTTAAAACAAAAAAGGTTCTATACATAATTTTCATAAAATCAACGGTTCCAGAGTTACGGTGGGTGAAAAGTGGAGGTTTTCGATACTTTTTATATATACCGATTTCTCCCTCCTCTCCCCCCCCCAAACCCGACGCTCAAAATGGTGTGACTTTTTTCTGAACAATATGTGGACCATATAGAACAATTTGGTTTTGGAGGATAACTTTCACTTTGGATGTCTGGGTTTTTGGTATAGTTATATCATAAATATTGCCCAAAAAATATAAAAAGTATCGAAAACCTCGACTTTTCACCCTCTGTAACTCTGGAACCGTTGATTTTACAACAATTATGTATAGAACTTTTTTTGTTTTTAATTTCATGTAGAACATTTTTGTATATAACATTGTTTACGCTAAAGCACAGTTTTAGAAATATTGACGAAACACTTAAAAAAACTACTAATTTACCGGCTTCTCTCCCATCTCCCTCCCAAACCGGACGCTCAAAATGGTGTAACTTTTTACTGAACAATATGTGGACCATATAGAACATTTTGGTGTTGGAGGAAAACTTTTACTTTGGATGTTTGGGTTAGGCCTTTTTTGGACCAGTTATACTATACTACCTCCGTAACTTTGGACACGTTCATTTTAGAAATATTATGCATAGGGCCTTTTTTATTTCAAATTTAATGTAGAACAATTTTGTATAGAAGGTTGTTCATGCTAAACCGCATAGTTTTAGAAATATTGGCGAAAAACTTAAAAAAACTACGAATTTACCGATTTCTCCCCCCTCTCACCCCAAACCCGACGCTCAAAATGGTGTGACTTTTTTCTGGACATTGTGTGGACCATATAGAACAATTTGGTGTTGAAGGATAACTTTCACTTTGGATGTCTGGGTTATGCTATCTTTTGGATCAACTATACTATACTATTTACATAGTTTCCCACCTTTAACGTTTGTGACAGGAGGATTTTCTAAAATTCTCCTGTCACAGTGACAGTTGTCATACTCCGCCGATACGTCTAAAGGTGGGAAACAATGTAACATAATGTCAATTTATAGGTTCCTATCGATATTTATACCTCTACTAGTTTCATCTTTTTTTTCATAATGTATTATGTTTTCCATCTTTTGCTTTATTTTGCTGGTTATTAGCGCGATCATCACTATAATATTTAAAAAGAAGAACAATTTGTCTACGCCTCTGATAAATAATTGCACCAATGTTGTAAACATGTTTATACCATCGTAAAGATACAAGAACTCTCCATTGCGACCATAAATGTAACAGATCCCAGAATGTTTCTCTTTATTTTATTTGTCGTGTAACACCTAACTTTTCCGTCGAATTCTTGAAAAGCAGTCTCAGAAAACATTAACCTGATCAAATACGGAGTTTAGTGTAAAACAGAATCGAATAACAGCGGTGTAACTTTCAGTTGATTTATGCTTTCTTCGGAAGTTTCAGTTCAACTTTTGCAAAACACTAAGAGTGGTAATCAAAATAAAAGTTTTTAAAGTCTTCTGTATATTTCTTAAGAAACATTTTCAGGGTTATAAATTTTAATTATAGAATATTAATATTTATATGATATAAATTTCGAGTGAAATGTTTTAAGACCTTCTATCCTTATATTCCTCACAAGCAGTCGTAAATATTCGTCAAAATAAATTTTAACAAAAACGAACTAATATGATAATTTAAGTTGTTACTCTTATCTGGGCTAATTAGCAAAATATAAGGAAAAGGTATTTACCAGCAATTTTATTGCTGGAATCGAAGCTTATGATTGTATATATTAATAATATAGGTATGCAAAGTCCGCAGATAGTGTGCTACTTTTTTTATAAACAAAATGTCGCCCAAAAATCGTGTATTTTTCAATTTTTGCTCTATAACTACAAAGATTTTACTTTTACACCAAAAACACTCAAATAAAAATTCACCGTAATTGAATTCTGCATAGAGACGTGCTTTTCCCGATTTACTTTGACGAAAATTTTCCCCGGAAAATGCTGGTTTTTTCAACAAAATCTTTAATTTTCAACTAAAATTTTAGATAGGTAATTGTTTATAAATAATTAAATAATTTGGTAATATAAAAGATCTTTTCGTGTAGATTATAATTAAAGAAGCCGATGGGAATTAAATGAACAGTTTAGCAGCAATTGAATTGTTAATTAAAAGCTTAAGGTCGCTATAATAACAACAATAATTATGATACATCAGAATAACTATGATTTTTGTATAAAAAGACAGTTTCTATATATATAGTATGATAAAATTGATCCAAATAATGCCATAACCCAGACATCCAAAGTGAAAGTTATCCTCCAACACCAAATTATTCTACATGGTCCACATAATGTTCAGAAAAAAGTCACACCATTTTGAGCGTCGGGTTTGGGGGAGAGGGGGGAGAAATCGGTAAATTCGTAGTTTTTTAAGTTTTTCGTTAATATTTCTAAAACTATGAGGTTTAGCATGAACTACCTTCTATATAAAAATATTCTACATTAAATTTCAAATAAAAAAGGTCCTATGCATCATCCTTCTAAAATGAACGGTTCCAAAGTTACGGAGGTAGTATAGTGTAATGGGTCCAAAAAAACGCCTAACCCAGACATCCAAAGTAAAAGCTTTCCTTCAACACCAAATTGTTCTATATGGTCCACATATTGTTCAGTAAAAAGTTACATCATTTTGAGCGTCCGGTTTGGGGGGGAGATGGGAGAGAAATCGGTAAATTAGTAGTTTTTTTACATTCTTCGTCAATAGTTCTAAAACTATGCTTTAACGTAAACAACGTTCTATACAAAAATATTCTACATAAAATTTAAAACAAAACAGGTCCTATACATAATTGTTATAAAATCAACGGTTCCGGAGTTACGGTGGGTGAACATTGGAGGTTTTCGATACTTTTTATATTATTTGGAAAATTGATGATGATTTTGGGTGGTGAGGTTGACGTTTCTTCAAGGGCTTATCACTAACATACTATTGGTCATTGAAATAGCAAATTCTATTTACAAAAAAATTTCTTTCATCAGTAATAATATTATAAATTGCCCAAAAATATAAAAAGTATCGAAAACCTCAACTTTTCACCCTCCGTAACTCTGGAACCGTTGATGTTATAACAATTATGTATTGGACCTTTTTTGTTTTAAATTTTATGTAGAACATTTTTGTATAGAACGTTGTTTACGTTAAAGCATAGTTTTAGAACTATTGACGAAGAATGTAAAAAAACTACTAATTTACCGATTTCTCTCCCATCTCCCCCCCCCCCCCAACCGGACGCTCAAATTGGTGTAACTTTATAGTGAACAATATGTGGACCATATAGAACAATTTTGTGTTGAAGGAAAACTTTTACTTTGGATGTCTGGGTTAGGCCATTTTTTGGACCAATTATAATATACTATCTCCGTAACTATGGAACCGTTCATTTTCGAAGAATTATGCCTTTTTTATTTCAAATTTTTTGTAGAATATTTTTGTATAGAAGGTTGTTCATGCTAAACGGCATAGTGTTAGAAATATTGACGAAAAACTTAAAAAACTACGAATTTACCGATTTCTCTCCCCTCTCCCCCCCAAACCCGACTCTCAAAATGGTGTGACTTTTTTCTGAACATTATGTGGACCATATAGAACAATTTGGTATTGGAGGATAACTTTCACTTTGGATGTCTGGATTTGGGTCTAGTTTTACCATACTAATAATGTACTTTACAGAATTTAAATTCGACTATTTAAGCGGCCTTAGGAATATTTTAAAATTATAAACAATTTTTTGGCTTATAAACAAATAGAATATCTCGGGAAATATTAAATTAAATTAAATCATGAAAGCAGTATTAGAAAAAAAGCGGTAGGACACTTCTTTTAAAAGAAAACACGTTTAATTGTGATAAGTGGTTTCTGAGATACAACCGGTCAAATTTGACCGGTATTTACGACAAAGATATAAACAGTAGGATCATAATTTTTAAACCATAAAATTTTTATTTTTGTCCTCTTTCTCCACACCAATTTTCATATCTTTAAAATACTCATAACACTCATTGTAGATTAGCTCGTTTATTTTCTGCAGGACGGTGTACGGACCTTATCGTTTCGTTGAAGTTTTAGACAAAGTCCGGTGCCGTACGTGATAGTACTCATCCGCATCGGGTAAAAATTTTTGGAAAATCCACATTATTTTAAGATATTTTAAGCAAAAAAAAATTTGCGGATTATCCATTTGTTTAAATAAAAGCGACTTTGAAAATTGTATTTTCCCACACACAACCTTGCTAATTTGAGACATGTTTTTATAAGATAGAAGTATCTATATATTTGTAGGTACCTGTTATTTATATCATATTAGTACGGTATAGTTCATAATTTTTATTAGAATACTGGATTATAATGAAAATATTTCTGAAATTCATCAAAATTGTAAACTTTCTGTGTTGTCCTTTGGCATTCCGTTGGCCATATTGTTATGATATTTAATTTGTTTACGAAATTTAGATCGGCGTATGACAGCGGCTGTGCGAGGTTGCCAATTTTTGTTGTAAGTTTCTCTACATGTAGGTACCGATGCATAATTATTTATTGTACGTTTTATTATTATTTTTGGGGATCTATGATACAGTTTTAAAAAGTGGGTGTATATAACGTATTTAAAGCGTGGGAAAGGTGAGGTATTGTATTATTGAAGATAAAATAAAAAAAACGTCCGTTAAGGTACTGAAAAATGGACGTACCAGTGGAAAGGCTATTCTAATTTAAAAAATTGTGGCTATATTCACAAAACTCTTACTCATACCAAGTATTTTAAGGATCCACAAACATGGGTTTGTACAAATCAGGTAGAAGAGTGTTGGATTCGCTTTAAATAATACTTAAGGAGACTTGGGGTAATGAGTTCTCTGTTTCTACCTTAGTTAGTTTTGATTTGGGTAAGTTAGGTTTCGTTATGTTAGCTTAGGTTCCCTCACTGAGCCGTGAGATAACGTACCAATGCCCGTACGGCCCAGGTTTGGTTAGGTTGGGTCAGAGTTTTATGTTATAATCATTCAAAATCAGTCAATAACCATTACTCGGGGGTTTTAAGGGTCGCTAAATATAAATATTTCAATAGTAAACGATGTACCTCGGAAACCATCGTCGTCATGAAATTCGTACTCAGTGACCACCAAAACCTCCGAGTATTGGTTATTTACTTATTTTGATTATAACATAAAACTCTAGGCGACGAGTTCCACCCTGTGCACCAGGTACCTCGAAGAGAATCGCCGTCTTGAAGTTCGTTCTCAGCGACCCCCAAAATCCCCCGAGTAATGGTTATCGACTGATTTTGAATGATTATAAAATAAAGCTCCAGGCGACGAGTTCCACCCTGTGCACCAGGTAACTTGAAGACCATCGCCGACATAAAATTCGTGCCAGCGACCCCCAAAACGCCCCGAGTAATGGATATTGACTGATTTTGAATGATTATAACATAAAACTCCAGGCGACGAGTTCCACCCTGAGCACAAGGTAATTTGAAGACCATCGCCGTCATGAAATTCGTGCTCGGCGACCACCAAATCCCCCTGAGTAATGGTTATTGACTGATTTTGAATGATTATAAGATAAAAACTCCAGACGACGAGTTCCACCCTGGGCACCAAGTACCTTGGAGTCCAGCGCCAAGATTTAATTCGTGTTCAACGACCTCCAAAACCCACGAGTATAAAAATTGCACTAATTTCCGTCAATATTTCCTGAGTAATAAATTTTTCATTTTTCATTCCTTCGAGATACACTTTGAATTTTAAAATTTTCATCTCCCGGATTTCAATTTAGTTCACAAACTTTCCTGACACTCTCTTTTGAGCTTTTAAGTGCTTCGTTGCTTCGACTAACAGTCGCCATTTGCATGAGTTTTTTGAAGTGTACCTGTCGTGGCCATTTTTTCCACCTAAAATGTTGTTAAAAATGTGTTTATATTCGTTACTTGTAATACTAAATATTTTTATAGATTTGGCAACATCCAGCAACGTCACATGTAATTATCAATATGTAAAATAAATATCAAAGTGTAAAAAATTCAACTTTCAAAGTCTTTTTTTTACTTAAACGAATGGATAATCCGCAATTTTTTTTTTGAAAATAGCTTAAAATAATGTAAATTTTCGTATTTTCCAAAAAATTTTGCTCAGAGCGGATGAGTATTAACACGTACGGCACCACAATAGTTATTTTTTCTACGAGCGTGCAAAAATGTCTACTTTCGCGCACGCATTTTAGTTTAGAAAGTTTTACTTTTTCGCACGCGTGTTACTTTTCCGCACGCGGTTTACTTTTCCGCACGCGGTTTTTACTTTTCCGCACGCGTATCCACCGTCATGGAAACCAAGATCGTCGTCATGCTAACTAATTATATTGAAGGTTTGGTTTTGACAACATTGTCAAATAATTAAGTCAACTTTTTAACAATGTTATTATTATCAAATACAAAATATGTAATTTTAGTTATATTTATTTATTATTTACAATGTTATTAAGCTATTAATTGAGCTATTTACACTTTTTTCTTTACACCAACTCATAAAATATTGTATTCTTTCTTGTACCTGTTTGCTGATTTTTTCGCTAACAAATTAAGATAATTGACAACGTCGAGGATAGATGGAGGTAGTTCTTCGTCACTTGATGCAATCTAAATTATTTTTTAATTCGTAAGTAAAGATAAATTTTAAAGTGTGTGACGTGCTTCTTGACAATAATTGCTTTGTTTGACATCGTTGCTATGCCTTTAAAATATTAAAACCTGTACATAACAGGTATTTAGACACCGCATTGAATTTAATTCGGTGTTATTAGATCGTCGTCATGCTAACCAATTATATAGAAAGTTTGGTTTTGACAACCTTGTCAAAGATTTAATTTGTGTATGTATTTTTATATTAATTCAATTAATTGATTAAGATTTGGTCATTTTTAAATGCTCGTAGAAAAAATATTGTTCCTAACTCTTGCAGAAAGTCTCTTTTCCGCACTCGACTGCTTGCCGAACTTCGCTTCTCTTCGTTCGGCAAACTGCAATCGCATGCGGAAAAGTATGACTTTCTGCACTTGTTAGGAAAATAACTATATGAAACAGTTCGTGAAGTATGCTTTTTGCGAACGCACGCGATTTTTAGAGCACGAGCGACAACGGAGCGAGTGCTATACATCGCGTAAGTTCGCAAAAAGTAGTTCACGCACAGTTTCATACAATATGTTATCTACGATAAACAAATAAAAAAACCTGTAACTCTTCGTCACTGGAATTCATTTCTATTCTACAATTTTTAAAACTTTGACATTTAAAAATCCTAACTACTTTCAAACCACAAAACTGTCAAAAATTTTGTTGTAAGCAACGAACTGTCAACACTGATGGAATGGCCCCGTCCCATTCCAACAGTGAAGGGAGATTGGCGCCAACATTCAAGAGAGAGGTTCTAGAGAGACATGAGAGAGACAGAGAATTTGTCAGGTAAAATTTGCTACAACTACAACGTACCTGACTAGCTTGTTTAGGAAAGATGACGATTATCTTCCCGCCTTTACCTGATTATTTTCTATCTCATCCTGGCGCCATTAAATTCGTTTCATAGCGATTCCATTAGTGTTGACAGTTCGTTGGTTGTAAGTCATTGCTCATATTGTCATCACCATGATAACGCGAAATTTAAGGATATTTGATTATATGAAAGTGTGCCGAAAAACCCATTGAAAGTGTGCGAAAAAGTAAATCCCATTTAAAATACATTGTTATTTCACGCACACTTAAAACCCTTCACGCACTGCTATATACAGGGTGTCCAGAAACTCTCCCGACAAACGAAGACTGGAGATTCTTCAGATAATTTGAAGACAATTTATCCCAATTCACCTAGTTCGAAAATGCTTCCTAAGGGAGATAGAGCCCTTTGAAGATGGCGTCATGGTATTAGTTTTGCTTAAATATCTCCAGAACGCTTCTACTTAGAAAAACGAAAACTGGTACACTTATTTATCTTGCAGAGATAAATCAATTAGATCAATTACGAATTTCTAGTACCAGTCATAGGCGCCCGTTCTGGGTAGGGTAACGGTTACTTTATCATATAACTTTTTTATCTTTAACTTCTAAGCATTTTTTATGCTGGATTAGTAAATTGTAAGATATGCTAGTACTAAAAGGTACTCTTGCTGTAAGTCGGTAGGATGCACCGTTTTCGATAAAAATCAATTTGAAAATTTTTCGTTTGTTGAATTTGAAAAAAAAAAATTCAAAAAAAAACTATTTAGACAAACGAAAAGTGGTACGTTTATTTATATTCCAGAGACAAATCGATTTCCTTAGTTGCGAAATTCTATTACCGGTCATATGCGTCCGTTTTGGGTAGGTCAATGGTTATTTTATCGCATAACTTTTTTGTCTTTAATTTTTAAGCATTTTTGACACTTGATGATTAAATTATGAGGTATTCTAGTACTAAAAGTTACTATTACTTTAAATCAGTAAAATACACCATCTTTTTTTGACAAAAATTTTCAAATTTTCTTTAAATTTAATCAACGAAAAATTTTCAAATTGATTTTTCTAGAAAACGGTGCATCCTATCGCAATAAAGCAAGAGTACCTTTTAGTACTAGAATACCTCACAATTTAATAATCCATTATCAAGAGAGTTTAGAACTTAAAGACAAAAAAGTTATGCGATAAAATACCAGTTGACCTACCCAAAACGGGCGCCTATGACTGGTAATAGAAATTCACAATTGATGGAATCGATTTATCTCTGAAAGGTAAATAAACGTACCAGTTTTCGTTTTTCTGAATGACAGTGTTCTGGAGATATTTAACAAAAACTAATTCCCAGACACCATCTTCAAAGAGCTCTAGCTCCCTCAGAAAGCATTTTCGGACTAGGTAAATTGGGTTAAATTGTCTTAAAATTACCTGAAGAATCTCCTGTCTTCGTTTGTCGGGAGAGTTTCTGGACACCCTGTATAATGACAGTTTTCACAAACTAAAAACTTATACATAATATGACATAGAGTAGATAAAGTCCTTCCTTATCTGTGGGATTGGAGAACCAACCATACTGGATCATTTTTTCGAAAGTTGCTGCGGTAGCATGCATGTCGAACCTAGCCTTGACTTTGTCACTTTGAAGTTTCAGACAAACTGTCAAAATATTTATTGTGAAACAAATATCACTTTATCATCCTTGTAGCTTGTAAACGAACTGCGTTGATAAATATCTATAGTATTACATATTAATAGTAACAGTAAAGTTGAGATTCAATTTTAGTTCACATTTCATCACTGAGCTTTTGCAATATGGAGATTAATTTCAAAGGAAAAACAGCTCTTGTCACAGGAGCCAGCCAAGGAATCGGTAGAGAGATTGCTAAACAACTAGTTAAGTGCCAAGCAAATGTTATTGCCGTTGCAAGAAACGCCGAAAATTTAGCCTCACTCAAAAAAGAAGCATGCTCTATAAGGATCATCCCGCTTGATTGTTCAGACTGGAATGCCACTGAAAACGCTCTCAAAGATATTGGACCGATAGATTTGCTCGTCAACAATGCTGGTTTAGCAGTTTTGGGCCCTTTAACTGAGGTTAAAGAAGAAGACGTGGATAGAACGTTTGGCATTAATATCAAAGCCATGATTCATATATCGAAAATTGTGGTCAACGGTCTTTTAGCCCGAAAAGCACCCGGATCTATTGTCAACATCTCATCTCAAGCTTCTCTGGTCGGCCTGAACAATCACACAGTATACTGTGCCTCAAAGGCAGCCGTGGATGGGTTTACAAGAGCCGCCGCTCTGGAATATGGACCCAATAACATCAGATTCAATGCAGTTAACCCCACAGTCATTTTGACAGCTATGGGTAGACTTGGCTGGTCAGATCCCGCTGTTGCTAAGCCCATGTTGGATAAGATACCGTTGAAGCGTTTTGGAGAAGTCCACGAAGTAGTTGATGCAGTTACTTACTTGTTGAGTGATAAAGCTAGTATGATTACTGGTCATTGTCTACCCATCGATGGAGGTTATGTTTCTTCGTAAAAAGCGATTTTGATTGACCGCAAATGAAAGTAAAATGCTTTATACATTTTTATGCCTAATAAAAATTGAGTAATGAATGTTTTTTTATGTATAATGAATCTGTAGTTTTAGTCTGGGCTGATTATCGGAGAATAGGCCATTTTTGGGAAAACTTATTTACCAGCAATTTTATTGCCGAAATCGAATCTTATGATTGTATGTATTAATCTTATAGGTATGCAAAGTCCGCAGATAGTGTGCTAATTTTTTATAAACAAAATGGCGCCCGAAAATCGTGTTTTTTTCAATTTTTGCTCTATAACTCCAAAGATTTTAACTTTACACCAAAAACACTCAAATAAAAACTCACCGCAATTAAATTCTGCATAGAGATGAGTTTTTTCCGATTTACTTCGACGAAAACTTTTTCCGGAAAAAGCGGGTTTTTCCAACAAAATCTTTAATTTTCAACTAAACTTTTAGATAAGTAATTGTTAATCAATAATTAAATAACTTGGTAATATAAAAGCCCTTTTCGTATAGATTATAATTCCAGAAGCCCATGGAAATTGAATGAACAGTTTAGCAACAATTGAATTGTTAATTAAAAATTTACGGTCACTATCATAACGACAATAATTATGATGCGTAAGAACAACTATGATTTTTTCATAAAAAGACACTATACCTATCTAATGTACTTTACGGAATTGATATTGGACTATTTAAGCGGCCTCGGGAATATTTTAAAATTATAAAGAATTTTTTGGCTTAAAAGAAATAGAATATCTCGGAAAATATTAAACTAAATTAAATTAGAAAAACTGTATTCGAAACTCAGCGGCAGGACGCTTCTTCCAAAAGAAACAACGTTTAATTATCATGAGTAGTTCCTGAGATACAACCGGTCAAAGTTCACCGAAATTTACGGCAAAGATATAAACAGTAGGATCATAATTTTCAAACCATCACGTTTTTATTTTTGTTCTTTTTCTCCACACCAATTTTAATATCCTTAAAATACTCATAACATATTTTATTATAATACAAACTATCGATAATATGTGTGAACATTGCCAAAAATAGCAAAATTCCAATCAAAAATTAGGTTGGAGAAAATGTAACCCTCAAAGTTCAAAATCGGTATATGTTAAAAAAATGCATTTTCTCGGCTTCCCATGGAGCAATTTCCTTCATTCTTTTTTTGTTCCCAAGTAACTCGAGTAGAGCCATCGAACTAACGCATTATTCAATGTTAAACTTGCTCTTGTTTTGTTATAATAAATTAATTTATTTATTATAACACAAAATTTTAATTTGTTTAAATAAAAATTGTTTAAATAATTATACAGCTTTCAAATGAGAATATTTATGTTTTTAACTTTAAAAGGTACACTTGTAGTAAGTTTATCTAAAAAAAAGCCTACACCTGGAAAAAATATGTAGTTTTCTGTTCTTATAAATAAATTAATCTATTATAACAAAACAAAAACAAGTTTGACATTTAGTAATGCGTTAGTTAAATGGCTCTACTCGAGTTACTTGGGAACAAAAAAAGAATGAAGAAAATTGCTCCATGGGAAGCCGAGAAAATGCATTTTTTTTAATGTATACCGATTTTGAACTTTGAGGGTTACATTTTCTCCAACCTAATTTTTGATTGGAATTTTGCTATTTTTGGCAATTTGCACACGTACTATCGATAGTTTTTATTATAATAATATTTATTATGAGTATTTTGAAGATATGAAAATTGGTGTGGAGAAAGAGGACAAAAATAAAAAGGTGATGGTTTTAAAATTATGATACTACTGTTTATATCTTTGCGGTAAATTCCGGTCAACTTTGACCGGTTGTATCTCAGGAACCACTCGCCATAATTAAACGTTTTTTCTTTCAAAAGAAGCAGCCTGCCGCTGTTTTTCGAATACCGTGTTCATAATTTAATTTAGTTTAATATTTCCCGAGATATTCTATTTGTTTTTAAGCCAAAAAATTGTTTATAATTTTAAAATATTCCTGAGGCCGCTTAAAGATACAAAATTCAATTCTGTAAAGTACATTAGATAGATATAGTGTCTTTTTATGAAAAAATCATAGTTATTCTTATGCACCATAATTATTGTCGTTATTATAGCGATCGTAAATTTTCAATTAACAATTCAATTATTGCTAAGCTATTCATTGAATTTCTATCGGCTTCTGGAATTATAATCTATACGAAAAGGTCTTTTATACTACCAAGTTATTTAATTATTAACAATTACTTATCTAAAATTTTTGTTGAAAAGTAAAGATTTTGTTGGAAAAACCCGCTTTTCCCGGGGAAATTTTTCGTCGAAGTGAATCGCGAAAAACACGTCTCTATGCAGAATTTAATTTCGGTGAATTTTTATTTGGGTCTTTTTAGTGTAACGTTCAAATCTTTGGAGTTAGAAAGCAAAAATTGAAAAAAAACACGACTTTCGGGCGCCATTTTGTTTATAAAAAAAGTAGCACACTATCTGAGGACTTTGCATACCTACATTATTAATACATACAATAATAACATTCGACTACAGCAATAAAATTGCTGGTAAATAACTTTTCCTTGTATTTTGCTAATTAGCCCAGAGTATTTGAAAAATGACATAATAGGGAAATGGGTCTGTAGTCACTGGAATTTTCTGGGTCCTTTCCCGGTTTTAACAAGCTTTACTTTATTTACTTTAAATCAAAAATGAATAACCATTTTCAATTTCGTTGCAACACGAAGCTACAGCCGCATCATTATTCTAGTTCAATCAGAGAGTGCAGCAAGCACCTCCACCGGTTTCGAAACTTATTAGTCTCTCATTAGGAGTCACATATGCTGCTCTCTCTGACCGAACTAAGACAAACCCCGGCGTGCAGTCAGGGATTACAACGAACGAAATGGCAGGGATGCTCTAGCGGCAACTGCTAGCAAACGACTAAGTTTTCAATCTAATTCTAAATTCTAAATCATTAGATTGAAAACTTCGTTTGCTAGCAGTTGCCGCTAGGGCATCCCTGCCATTTCGTTCGTTGCAATCCGTGACTGCACGCCGGGGTTTGTCCTAGTTGGGTCAGAGAGAGCAGCAATGGTCTGAGTCAATATTTGCGCCTTTGTAACTTCTGACGTCCATTAGGTTTGTAAAGTGCTTTCTGTCAATTATAACATGGTCAATTTGATTTGTGGTGTGTCCATTTGGTGATATCCAAGTTGCTTTATGGATATTCTTATGATTAAAACATTTACTTCCCACGATTAAGTCTTTGGAAGCTGCCATACTTATAAGTCTTAAGCCATTGTCATTAGTAACGTCGTGAAAGCTGTGTTTACCAATATAATCTTGGTAGCATATCTCTTTTCCTATCTGGGCGTTCATGTCTCCAATGATTATTTTAATGTCGTTTTTGGCACAGTTATCATATGCTCTCTCGAGGTCTTCGTAGAATAAATCTTTAATTTCTTCGTCTTTTTCCTCGGTTGGCGCGTGCACGTTGATCAGACATATTATGTTGAAAATTTTTCCTTTTATTCGAAGGATGCATAACCGATCATATATTATGGCTTTAAAACCAATAATATTTTTTTTTATTTTCTTTGATATTAGGAACGCAGTTCCGAACTCATGTCGGTTCGGGTTGCAGCTGTAATAGATATCATGTTCTTTTTCTGCATAATGCCGGTTCCTGTCCATCTCATTTCTTGAATAGCTGCAATGTCTATTCTATATTTTAGGAGTTGATCTTGGAGCAGCTTCAGTCCCGCTGTCCTATACAGCTTTCTTACATTCCAAGTACTAATCTTTAAATCATTGTCCTTAGTTCGGTGCCTGGGTCGTCGTCTTGAATTCAGTCCGGCTTTTCTGTCTCGAGATTTCGTAACAACAGGTTTTTACGGGATGAGGGGGTTAGCCTCATGCCCAACCCCCTTTTCGGAGGACCATTTCTCACTTCCTCGTCAGCCCTGACCCCACCTTCCACTGGGGTTGGTTACCCAGTCTGGCACCCCAGACTGGCACCGGGGTTCACCCGTGTGATCCGGATCACACTTCTTGCAGGTGAGGATAGGAATTGAGTAGGAGAGGCTAGAGATGTTATCTGGAAGCAACACCTTATGATGCGCATCACTACCCCCCATTACCCCCCATTACCCCCATCAATCAGAGAGAGCAGCAAGCACCTCCACCGGTTTCGAAACTTATTAGTCTCTCATCAGGAGGCACATATGCTGCTCTCTCTGACCCAACTAGGACAAACCCCGGCGTGCAGTCAGGGATTGCAACGAACGAAATGACAGGGATGCCCTAGCGGCAAATGCTAGCAAACGACTAAATTTTCAATTTAATTCTAAATTCTAAATCATTAGATTGAAAACTTAGTCGTTTGCTAGCAGTTGCCGCTAGGGCATCCCTGCCATTTCGTTCGTTGCAATCCGTGACTGCACGCCGGGGTTTGTCCTAGTTGGGTCAGAGAGAGCAGCATATGTGCCTCCTGATGAGGGACTAATTTGTTTAGAAACTCGTGGAGGTACTTGCTGCACTCTCTGATTGAACTAGAATAATGATGCGGCTGTAGTTTGGTGTTGCAACGAAATTGAAAATGGTTATTCATTTTTGATTTACATGTCTACTCTGACTGGAGTACGAAGGGAACCGTTTCGTTGGAAGTTTACCGCGCTAAGCAGATGGGACGGGAATTATAAATTGTAAAATTCCCTCATCTTCCCTAGTCTCAGCATCCGTTAGGGCTTGCAAATTGTAGAATTGTAGGAGGTGTTACCAGAGAAGGTTCGCATTGTTTTCAATCTGGTAGGATGTACAGTATTGTACAGTAGCATTTTTTGATGTTATTTTATGTTATTCAAACAGGGATGCGTGTTGAGTCCATTGCTATTCTCAGTGGTACTGGATGAAGCAATAAAGAAAGCCCAGAGAAGAATGAGAAAACTAACATTAGGATACTGGCAAATGAAACAGACTCAACTATTAGCGTTACTATTTGCAGACGACATGGTATTGATAGCAGAAAACGATAATAATAAATTGATGTAAGCCATTTTATGTCTTTATTGCCCATTAACGAATAAAACGTAAATATAAAATTTTAATGGACGTAATTTTAAAGGAATTTATTTAAGACTTTATGGACGCACTGTACTATTTACCGTGAGTGATGTGTTACTTGAAACCAATTAGCTTTAGCAATTTAGTTGGATAGATACTATCCGAAGTAGTCGCCCTGAAATAATAAAATAAATCAAGGTAGAAGTTCGCGAAATCCTCCGATAATAAATTTTGTGAAAAAAGTAGGTTAAGTACCAATGCTATTACATTCTATTATCCTCTAAAGCATAGTAGAATGTTAGCAAAGGTGAGCAAATCTCGTTACGTCCGCACGATTAAAAAAGCTCTATTTTTTCTTTGCAACCAGAAATTACGCCCATAACGACGATATCACAACCATACAAATTAAAAACGAGCCCTCAGGAGTTCTTCAATTGGTATCAATGGAATGAGTTATGCTTATGGAGAGTTCTGAGGTTGAAAATAGGTCAGTATCTAGTGTGACTTTCGTGGTCTTTCCTGCTAGATTTTGTTCATGACTTTTGGATTTCACAGGTTTTAAAGCACATATTTTAGACTTGCTAGATCTATTTTTTCCAGGGTATCATGCCCATTTTCCAGGGTTTTTGGGGGTAAAAGTGTCAGCTGTATAGAGAGTTTCGTACGTTCTCACTAGTTATTTGGACTCACTGGACATTCCAGGAACATATTGTTGTCTACATCCCTGAGGATACAGATATGTAGTTACGTCAGAAGCCTCTCTTTCGTTTCACACCGATTTGTAAAATGCTCGATAAATTGCCTGTTGTCTATTTCTTTTTATTTCTTCCTATTGCTGTTGTTCGTATTTTCTTTTTCTCTCTAATTAGTTTTCTTGTATTTCGGCGTGATGTTGTATAGAGTTTTCTTTACTTTCTGTTATTTCTTGTTGAAGCATAATGATTCGCTTTTTCTGTCGGTCTTGTAGTTTTCTTGATATTCTTTATCAAATAATTTTCTTGTTCTCGTGCAGCTTTTTCCTATTACAGTGAAACCCCGATAAGTCGGCCCCGATAACCCGGAAATCCGGCTAACCCGAACCGATTTTTATCAGACAAACATTTCAAAAATAAAAATGTATGTAATATAATATTTGAGAGATAATGGGTATTTGTGTAATTTAAACTACATATACGATGGTATATGTGCGTATACGATAGTGTATAGTATACGATAGTATATATCAACAACAGGCTAACACACAAATTGGACTCATGACAACCAGTAGAGCAGACAGGATTCCGAAAAGGATGCACCACTGACCATCTTGTAACAATTAGGACACTAATAGAGAAAGCTAACGAATACCATATAGATCTGCACTTAGCGTTCGTTGACTACGAAAAAGCATTTGACATCGGGGAAATGTGGGCAATAGAAAAAGCTATAAACAACTGTAGAATAGATTCCAGATACAGAATGCCAATACATAATATATAAGAAAGCAACAATAACAGTACAATTGGAAGAAACCACAAAACCCATATCAATTAACAGAGGAGTGCGACAGGGAGATGTTATTTCTCTTAAACTATTTACATTAGCACTGGAAGATATTTTCAAAACAATGGAATGGACAAACATGGGAATAAATCTAAATGGAAAGAAACTAAACCACCTAAGATATGCAAACGATGTAGTAGTAATAGCATCAAGTTTTGAAGAGCTACAATCCATGCTAACCGAACTAGCAAATGAATCCGAACAAATAGGTCTACAAATGAATTTTGCCAAAACAAAAACAATGGCAAACACACAAGATAATAGAAACGTAACAATTAACGACACCACAATAGAAGCGGTTAATGATTATATATATTTGGGACCGATAATAAAAATGAATAAGGAAAACCAAACAGCGGAGGTAAAAAGAAGGGTCATGGTCAGGATTAGCCTGGGCAGGATTTGGGAAATTAAAATGGGTCCTAAAGAATAAAAAAATACAACAATACTTAAACACAAGACTGTTTGACCAGTGCATACTCGCAGTTCTCACATACGCATGCCAAACATGGACTTTGACCAAAGCAAACATGCATAAAGCAATGGAGACACAAATAGCCATGGAGAGAGCAATGTTAGGAGTAAAATTAACAGACAAAAAGCAAAACAACTGTGTAAGAAATAAAATAAAAGTCAAAGACGCAGGACAACATATAGCTAGGCTAAAATGGAGCTTCGCAGGTCCTAACGCTAGACAAATTGACAATAGGTGGAATACCACGATACAACAATGGAGACCATGGACAGGAAGAGAGCAAGAGGACGACCCCAGATGAGATGGGGAAACGACATTAAAAAGATCGGAGGAACGCATTGGAAACAGAAAGCACTAAACAGAAGCCAATGGAGGAAACTGGAGGAGGCCTATGTTCAAAAATGGACGAATTAAAGGGCAAAAGAAGAAGAAGATACGATAGTAAAAATGACTCATGGCACACGATGTTCATTGTCGTGTTATCGGAAAAAACAGGCACCTGTAGTATCCTATATTTATTTAAAACTTTCTTAGCATTTTTTAAAAAAGACTAAAATACTATTAAAAAATTATTTTCTAAACAATGGTCTAGTCTTCACTGTTATTAAAAATAACATAACATCGTTGCGATTGAGAGGGTATTGTGTGTAGTACAGTCGTATTGTTCGCTTCCGTTCTGCAATCGTTCGTAAATGTATTCAGATTTTGTGTTTGCGTGTTTTTTTGTCTACGTAATGGCAACAAAAGGTAAAAATGTTGTAGTGACAATGGAAAAGAAATTAGAAGCATTAGGTAGAATTGATAAAGGCGTAATTGATACGAAATTTAGATGTGTACTGTGCATAAATATCTCATGATATTTCAATTATAACGGAGTTTATCTGTAAATATACCGTATTTTATTAATTTTTACCATTTTATCCGACTAAACCGGATTTTCGATAACCCGGATCGGCCGCGGTCCCGATTAATCCGAGTTAACGTGGTTCCACTCTATTAGTTCTGCTGTCTCTGTAATTGATTTTTCCATTTGTTGTCACAGACTTTCTACGGGAGTATCTATGGGGGTCCTACAGCCTCTGCCACATCACGCATTTCGATTACCACCTTTTTCAGTCGGTCCATTCCTCCTCGTTAATCAAACTCTCATTATTCCTTTGATTCCTTCTCTCAATTCCACTCCTGGTCTTCCTCTCCTTCTATTCCATGAAACATAGTTTAAGGCCTGTTTTGGTCATCGTTTATCAATTATTCTTTTTACGTTATTTTAAATCCTTCCTATTTTTCTTCCTATTGATTTGGGATGTGATCAAGTCTGGATGTCCGACACGCTCTTCCTAGATGGTCCATTTCAACTAGTTACTTAAAGTTTTTCTTCTGTCATTATTCTCCATTTACGAATAAAAAGTAAAACTAAAAATTTTAATTGACCAATTTTAAAGGAATTTACTGAAGAATTTATAGGTGCACCGTACTATTAATCGTGAGTGATGTGCTACTTGAAACCAATTAGCTTTAGCAATTTAGTTGGATAGATACTATCCGAAGTAGTTGCCCTGAAATAATAAAATAAATCAAGGTGGAAGTTCACGAAATCCTCCGAAAATAAATTTTGTGAAAAAAGTAGGTTACGTACCAATGCTATTACATTCTATCACACTCTAAAGCACAGTAGAATGTTGCAGCAAATCTCGTTACGTCTGCACGATAAAAAAGCTCCATTTTTTCTTTGCAAACAGAAATTACGCCCATAAGGACGATATCACAACCATATAAATCAAAAACGATCCCTCAGGAGTCCTTCCATTTATATCAACGGAATGAGTTATGCTTCTGGAGAGTTCTGAGGTTGAAAATAGGTCATTATCTGACCTATCTATCTAGTGTGATTTTCTTGGTCTTTCCTGCTAGATTTTGTCCATGACTTTTGGATTTCACAGGTTTTACAGCACATATTATTATAGACTTGCTAGATCTATTTTTTGCTTCTTTATTTGTTCACCGCATATACATACCATCTACACCTGCAACTTTTTGGTACTTTAACCTGTTCATACCGTCGTCGTGGAAAGGAGTTTTTAGGTGGTTTGTCTTTTGATTCAGTCTTCTTATAGTATTTAGGTCTTTATGTAGGTTCTTAATTCTTCCTTTCAGAAGGAGTTGAGTAGCGACTAGGTTTGCTGTAACTATTTTTGCTGTAACTCTATTTGTTATTCTTTAGTATCAGTATGTAACCACGTTTTTTAACAAGGTTCCATGCTACCTTGTTGCTACGTATCATGCCCATTTTTCCAGGGTTTTTGGGGGTAAAAGTGTCAGCTACATAGAGAGTCTCGTACGTTCTCACTAGTTCTTTGGACTCACTGGACATTCCGGGAACATATTATTGTCTACATCCCTGAGGATACAGATATGTAGTTACGTCAGAAGCCTCTCTTTCGTTTTACACCGATTTGTAAATTGTTCGATAAATTGCCTGTTGTTTATTCCTTTTTATTTCTTACTTGTGCTGTTGTTTGTATTTCCTTTTTCTTCTAATTAGTTTTCTTGTATTTCGGCATGATGTTTTATAGAGTTTTCTTTACTTTCTGTTATTTCTTGTTGAAGGATAATGACTCGCTTTTTCTGTAGGTCTTGTAGTTTTCTTGATATTCTTTATCAAACAATTTTCTTGTTCTCGTGCAGCTTTTTCCTATTATTAGTTCTGCTGTCTCTGTAATTGATTTCTCCATTTGTTGTCACAGACTTTCGGCATCATTGCTCTGGTCTACTATATTTAGAAATTGTGTTGATAGATGTCGATGATAATTGATGTAAGCCATTTTATGTTTTTATTGTATATATCTACGGGGGTCCTACAGCCTCTGCTACATCACGCATTTCGATTACCACCTTTGTCACTCCGTCCATTGCTCTTCATTAATCAAACTTTCATTAAAAAAATACAAGATCCTTTGTAAAAGGTATATTTAAAAGACCCCAATAAGGGTTACATCACAAAACAAAACGTTTTCGGATTAATAGGTAATCCATCATCAGTGTTAAGCCCTAAAATAGTAAGTATAACCTAATTATTAATAGACAATGTTATAAAAGTTGACTAAGGTTAAGAATTGACAGAGGCCATACTTACAATAGCATGCATGCTTGAGCCACCAAAAAGTTATGGGTAAGAACCATTTAAAAGTTTCAAGATCTTAAATCATACTATACCCTATTCCACGAACATACGCCTGTTTTGGATTACTTTAATAACGAATATTTTACTGTGCAAAATAAGAAAAACGAAAGTAAATTGCAAATTACACTGTTGTTTATTGGAATAATTATTAGCGCCATTTACTTTCGTACTTCTTATGTTGCGCAGTAAAATATTCGTTGTCGAAGTAATCCAAAACAGGCGTATGTTCGTGGAATGGCCCATACATATTTTTATTAAAACAGATGGATGTTGCAAATTTTCCTGGATATAACCCAGGGCAACACAGGACTCTAAACCACGTGGATGTGATATGCAAGGAATGAACCTCACATATTGAAAATTAAGTGTCAACTGAACTAAAAGGTGAAAGAACTTTAGAAGTATGCCAGTGACAGATTGTCAATGCGACGTTATGAACTATTTTGTTACTTCAGCCTACGAATTTAAAGTTTATGTTGATGTTGAAAATAAAAAAATATCAAATATCCATATTATGTATTGGTGTTATACAGGGTGTCCCGAAAAGATTGGTCATAAATTATACCACAGATTCTGGGGTCAAAAATAGGTTGATTGAACCTCACTTACCTATATACAATTAATAGTGCACACAAAAAAAGTTACAGCCCTTTGAAGTAACAAAATGAAAATCGATTTTTTTTCATATATCGAAAACTCTCAGAGATTTTTTATTGGAAATTGACGTGTGGCATTTTTATGACAGCAATATCTTAAAAAAAAATTAAGTAAAATTTGTGCACCCCATACAAATTTTATGGGGGTTTTGTTCCCTTAAACCCCCCAAACTTTTGTGTACGTTCCAATTAAATTATTATTGTGGCACTATTAGTTAAACACATTATTTTTAAAACTTTTTTGCCTCTTAGTACTTTTTCGATAAGCCAGTGTTTATCGAGATATTTTGAATATTTGTCGAATCCACCACATATTTGTATATGGTTAAGTACGGTTATAGAGACCTGTTAATAATATGAAAATTTATTTATAATTTACATTTTTAGGTATATTTTGAAAAAGAAGCTACATCTCGATAAAAGGTGACTTATGAATAAAAGACTAAGAGACAAAAGTTTTAAAAACACTGTGTTTAACTAATGGTACCACAATAATAGTTTAATTGGAACGTACACAAACATTAGGGGGGTTTAAAGGAACAAAACCCCCATAAAATTTTTACGTAAATATATTGAAAAAGAAGCCACATCTCAATAAAAACTGGCTTATCGAAAAAATACTAAGAGGCAAAAAAGTTTTAAAAACGTTGTGTTTAACTAATGATACCACAATAATGAATTAATTGGAACGTACACAAAAGTTTGGGGGGGTTTAAGGGAACAAAATCCCCATAAATTTTTTATGGGGTGGACTAATTTCACTATAATTTTGTTTTCAGATGTTCCTGACATAAGAATTATACATGTCCATTTTCAATAAAAAATCTCTAATAGTTTTCGATATATTGAAAAAAATCGATTTTCATTTTGTAACTTCAAAGGGCTGTAACTTTTTTTGTGAGCACATTTGTACAAAGGTAAGTTCGGTTCAATCGAACTATTTTTGACCCCAGAATGTGTGGTATAATTTATGACCATTATTTTCGGGACACCCTGTATATTGGTGTTAGAAATATTTGAACATAAATGTAAAATTGTGAAATATGTGATGATTAAATACATGAACATGACAAATGATAAATAGGTACTAGGAGTTATGCAGTCAGCAACATATTAGGATCTTACAGAAGTGGTAATAGACTTAGAATTATTAAAAATGCCTTTTACGAAATACGTCTAGGATATCAGAATTGGTTTAATATGTACAGAAATGTACAATTCTAAGTTATTGATTAATGTGTGACTGTTTTGATGACTGATAATTTGATCTAATTTGTCGAGTACAGATAAATTTGACAAAATTGGAAAGTGATGGTATATTTCGTTTGGCTGAAGAAATTTTGTTGTTACGTGCGAATGAGAATGAGACCAAAAACACTTGATACGACTGATAGCCCAAGAGACTCAACCCCAAACCGCCCGAAAATGAATGGATGAATAAGGAAGAAGGGTGGAGGATCAGGGTGAAAGGTTGTGGAGGTAATCAATAATGTAGAAAATAAAATGCATAATGTACAAGTATGTCTAAATATACCTTTTAAAATATACCTTTTAAATATACCTTGTACAAGGGATCTTTTATTTTTGTGATTTATGGTATACAGCCAGCTACAGGAATTTTATTTTCCTCGTGGATTCAAACTCTCATTATTCCTTTGATTCCTTCTCTCAATTTTATTCCACTGCTAGTCTTCCTCTCCTTCTATTCCATGAAACATAGTTTTGGTCATCGTGACCAAAACAATCGCCTGTTTTGGTCATCGTTTATCAATTATTTGCATTAAATGCCCGTACCATAAAAGCTGTTTAGGTTCTATTCTTTTTATGATATTGTAAATCCCTCCTCTTTATCCTCTTATTTCTTCATTTGGGATGTGATCAAGTCTGGATGTCAGACACGCTCTTCTTAGATGGTCGATTTCAACTACTTAAAGTTTTTCTTCTGTCATTATTGTCCATTTACAAATAAAAAGTAAAACTAAAAATTTTAATTGACCAAGCTTAAAGGAATTTACCGAAGAATTTATAGGTGCACTGTACTATTACCCGTGAGTGATGTGCTACTTGAAACCAATTAGCTTTAGCAATTTAGTTGGATAGATACTATCCGAAGTAGTTGCCCTGAAATAATAAAATAAATCAAGGTAGAAGTTCGCGAAATCCTCCGATAATAAATTTTGTGAAAAAAGTAGGTTAAGTACCAATGCTATTACATTCTATCATACTCTAAAGCACAGTAGAATGTTACAGCAAATCTCGTTACGTCCGCACGATAAAAAAGCTCCATTTTTTCTTTGCAAACAGAAATTACGCCCATAAGGACGATATCACAACCATATAAATCAAAAACGAGCCCTCAGGAGTTCTTCCATTTATATCAACGGAATGAGTTATGCTTCTGGAAAGTTCTGAGGCTGAAAATAAATATTGGCTTTGGTTTGTAAGGGGCTTTTCTCAACTACTCCGTGTTTGAATTTAATTTACCACTGATCAAATATTGCACAGAAAAATAAAAACCGTATATATAGAAAGTAAAAATACTTTATTTAAGACAGTGCCGTGGGTGAACATTTTTAGTGTTTTACACTAAACTAGACATATAGACCGGGAGATATTATACAGAAGTTCAGCCACGATTTTCTAAGTCCTGCTTTTTGCAATAGTGGAAGGGTAGACGAGGTACTTACAATTTGTGGAAATATCCACAGATTTCCTGCGACATTTTCCTCTAAAAATGATATTTTCCCAAAAAATTAAAATAGGGTTTTGTGATGAATTTCTGAGTCCTGCCATATCCGTAGAATGACAGGATACTATGGATTTTATGAAGAAAATTTTTTGGGCAGGAGGGTTGCAAACGTGCTAACGGAGTATATATGTATACAAACATGTAAGGAAAATAATGAAATTTTCATGATTTTCTGGATCCTGCCAACTAAATAAATTAAACATATTTATTTCAAAATGACCAAAAAAAAATGTTGGCATGACGTCTCCTACTGTTTAAGTATTCTTGTCCCTTGGAAAATTATGCGCAAAATTTTTACCCTGATTCCTTGATTTTCTGAGTCCTGCCTGTAAAACGTTATAATACTCAAATGCAATCAAGACTTTTTAGGTACTCGGCAGGAAGGTTAAACGGTTCTTGTAAGACGACAGGAGTCCTACATTTTTAAGAAAATTCGTGAAAAATTCCACGATGTTCTGAGTCATGCCATTTTGCATATGTTTCAAGAATCTTAATATAAGTCTATTTAAAAAGAGGCAGGATGGTTTTATAGTTATTTCGTATACAGGGTGGGGCATTAGTGTGACAAAGTCCAATTACTCGTTTGTCGTAAGAGATACGAAAGAAAGTTATTTAGGTAAAACGTGGGGCAAGGAGAGAATCATCATTTAAAAATATTTTCTAATATACAGGGCTACCCGTATTGACACGGTGACACAAACTTTTGTTTTTTTTAATGGAACACCCTGTATATAATTTTAAGACAACAGATGGTAGATCTTTGAAACACACTCAGTGATCAAAAAATCCAAAGTTAATGGTTTAACGACCACTCGTACGAAATCAGAACAGATGAAATAGAGAATGTGGAAAAAAATCCTGCTATGTCTAGGTCTCGAATGCTGTTTTTTGATTGGAATGTGTCTGAAGATATTCAACCTCTCATCTTCACTGATGAACCCAGAGAGGTTGAAGAGGGCGAAACATATTTCTAAGAACTGGTGTTTGGATCTTTGATTCTATTCAAAAAATTTTTCCCAGCCCGAAATAGTGGATGTGTGAATTGTTCGTAAGGGGATTTTTCCACATTCTCTATTTCATCTGTTCTAATTTTAAGACAATTTAACACAATTCACATAATCCAAAAATGTTTCCTAATGGAGCTACAGCTCTTTGAAGATGGCGCCTTGTAATTAGATTTTTTTTATCTCCAGAACGCTTCCATTTCGATAGACAAAAACTGGTCCGCCTTTTTATCTTCCAGAGATAAATCGATTCCATCAATTGCGAATCTCTAGTACCGGTGATAGGAGTCCGTTTTGGGAAGGGCAACGGTTATATTACCGCATAACTTTTTGTCTTTAACTTTTAAGCATTTTTGACCCTATATGCACCGTTTTCTAGAAAAATCAATTTCAAAATTTTTCGTATTTTGAATTTAAGAAAAATTTGAAAAAAATAAAAAACGGTGTATTTACCGACTTAAAGCAAGAGTAAGTTTTAGTACTTGAATACCTCATAATTGAATACCCTACTGTCAAAAATGCTTAACAATTAAAGCAAGTTATGAGATTTCGTTGATCTACCCAAGACGGACGCCTATGACCGATACTAGAAATTGACAATTGATAACATATTCATCTCTGGAAGAGAAATAAACGTACCAGTTTTCGTTTTTCTAAATAGTTTTTATTATTATTTTTTCAAATTCAAAAACCGAAAAATTTTTCAAATCGATTTTTCTAGAACACGCCGAATCCTAACGACTTAAAGCAAGAGTACCTTTTAGTACAAGAATACACCATAGTTTAATAATCCAGTGTCAAAAATACTTAAAAGTTAAACATAGAATAGTTATGTGATAAAATATCCGTTTCCCTACCCTAAACGGACGCCTATGACCGGTTCTAAAAATTGACAAATGATGGAATCGATTTATCTCTAGAAGATAAATAGGTGTACCAGTTTTCGTTTTTCTAAATAGAAGTGTTATGGAGCTATTAAAAAAAAACTAACTAGAATACGCCATTTTTAAAGTGCTCTAGCTTCCATGGGAAGCATTTTTGGAAGATGTGAATTAAGTTAAATTTTCTTAAAATTATATGAGGAATCTCCGGGCTTCGATTGTTAGAAGAGTTTCTGGACACCCTGTATAATAGGTACAATCCCTACTATAACCAATTAATTGTAAAATTATTGATTTTCTTCCTATTACTTTTATTACGTTTACTTAGATACAAATATCATCTAATCGCTTAAAATAAATAGGTTACAGTTTGGTATTAGATTTGAAAGGTGTGTAAAAATCCGAGACATTACTCAGGAAAATAATATTTAATACCGTATGATTCTTTAACGATATAAAAATTAATTTTTATGTATTAAATATCTTTGCGGTTATCCTGCCACGTTATAAACGGTTTTAGATTAGTGTTTTTTAAGCATACTTGATATGGCATGACTCAGAAAATTGTGGTGATATGAATATGTTTATATAACAACCTGCAATAATTTTACTGATATTTTTATATAAGAAATAACTACACAACCATCCTGCCTCTTTGTAAATAGCTTTATATTAACATTCTTCAGATATGTCCAAAATGGCACGACTCAGAAAATTGTGTAACTTTCCACGAATTTTCTTACACATTTTTAACTATGTGTAGTAAAAAAGGTGTAACTAAATATCCTGCCATTTTGAAAAATGTCTACTTAAATTATTTATTTTTTAATACCATTTATTTTATGACTCAGAAAATCACGGAACCAGGGTGAAAATTTTCCACAGAATTTTCCAAGGGACAAGTGCAGTTAAACAATAGAAGACGGCATGCCAACATTTTTTTCGATCACTTTCAAATAATTATGTTTAATTTATTAAGTTGGCAGGACTCAGAAAATTATGAAAATTTCATTATTTTCATTACATGTTCGTATATCCATATACACCCTTAGTCCTTTTGCAACCCTCCTGCCCAAAAAATTTTCTTCATAAAATTGATAGTATCCTGTCATTCTATGGATATGGCAGGACTCAGAAATTCATCGCAACTCCCCATTTTTTTCCTCATGAAAAATCTAATTTTCACAGGAAAATATCACAGGAAACCCGTGGATTTTTCCATAAATTGTAAGTACTTTTTCTAACCTTCCAGTATTGCGAAGGGCGGGACTTGGGTTGAAGTTCTGTTAATATCTCCCGGTTTAATAAGCAAACTATTTACGCGGAGGACCACATAAAATAAAAACATTCTCTAGGCGGGCCGAAAAAAAATTAATAAAACAAGTTTCTTTATTGGTACCCCATTTTGCTTACGTAATGTACGCCTCAGCGTTTTTAAATTTAACTTTTAAAAACGCGCGTGTTTTAAAGTTACCATGGCAACATCAGCAATTTTAAATATTGATCTGACCTGACAGGAATACATACATTGTAAAGTCAAATAAATAAATATGAATAAAATGATACTAACAAAAAATGTTTCAAATACTTGAAAATCTTAATCTTTTAAATCAATGTTAAAAGTAGGTACAGTTGGTATTCTTTGAAATATTTATATTTCCGTTTTTTACATCGGAGGAAAAACTAAGACATTTTCGGGAGCCTATGAGGTTGTACTTCTATTAATGGCTCTCCCAATAATGTTTGAAACATTCTTCTTATTTATTTATATAACAACGAAAGGTATACTGATGTACATTACTTTCCACTTGACATTATTACCTCTTATTTCAATTTTTTGTAGTAATAATACATGATTTCAAAGTGTACCAATAAAAAAATAGAGTAAAATATTAGTGGATAACTGGTCTTTAAAGTACTTGCTCTATTTCGAAGTGCGTAAAAATTGCGCGTGTTGTAAAGACTTCAATGAAGTTCGTCAGTTATAACTTTTCCCATGCGTCACGATTCATTTTCAAACAAATTAAGTCAAAACATAAAGTGAAACGTACGCCGATGTGTGTAGTATATAGTATACAGTATACAAAATGTATATGCACATCAACGTTTGTTTCACTTTATGTTTTGACTTAATTTGTTTGAAAATGAATCGTGACGCATGGGAAAAGTTATAGCGGACGAACAATATTCACTTTACTTTAATATAAATAATATAAAATCATTTCTTAAGTTAAGTTGTGGCTTATTTCCCAATTATAATAAAAAAATACATAAATGCCACAAATAAATAGTTTCAGAACAATACTTTAATATACTATTTTTTTAGTGATAATCTTTATATGTATTTTGAAATATTTATATTTCCGTTTTTTAAATCGGAGGAAAAACTAAGACATTTTCGGGAGCCTATGAGGTTGTACTTCTATCAATGGCACTCCCAATAATGTTTGAAACATTCTCCTTATTTATTTCTATAACAACGAAAGGTATACTGATGTATATTACAACTTTCCACTTTACATTATTATCTCCTATTTCAATTTTTGTAGTAATAATACATGATTTCAAAGTGTACCAATAAAAAAAAGAGTAAAATATTAGTGGATAACTGGTCTTTAAAACACTTGCTCTATTTCGAAGTGCGTAAAAATCGCGCGTGTTGTAAATACTTCAATAAAGTTCGTCAGCTATAACTTTTCCCATGCGTCACGATTCATTTTCAAACAAATTAAGTCAAAACATAAAGTGAAACGTACGCCGATGTGTGTAGTATATAGTATAGAGTATACAAAATGTATTTGCACATCGACGTTCGTTTCACTTTATGTTTTGACTTGATATGTTTGAAAATGGATCGTGACACATGGGAAAAGTTATAGCGGACGAACAATATTCATTCTTACTTATAAATAATATAAAATCATTTTTTTAAGTTAAATTGAGGCTTATTTCCCAATTAGAATAATAAATTACATAAATGCCACAAAGAAATAGCTTCAGAACAATACTTTAATATACTATTTTATTAGTAATAAACTTTATACATATAGTCCGTCCGCTATAACTTTTCCCATGCGGTACGATTTATTTTTAATCAAATTAAGTCAAAACATAAAGTGAAACGTACGCCGATGTGTGTAGTATATAGTATACAATATATAAAATGTATATACACATCGACGTTCGTTTCAATTTATGTTTTGACTTAATTTGATTGAAAATGAATCGTACCGCATGGGAAAAGTTATAGCGGACGGACTATATGTATTTTAATTTTACATCACACTTATATGCACAAATGGTAAAAAACATCATTGAAAAAGTTACATAAATATATTATTCTTTAGCAGAGTGTGGTGTGTGACATATGAAATTGAGACTGAGCCTCTAAAGGTAGTTCATAATCTGACAGAAACTGAGATGAGCTGACTCGCATAAGTGCAGGGTCCTGGTCAATAGGTTTCTAACAGTAATTTGAGAAGCTTCATATTAGAAAACACCTGTTCACAGATGTAGGAAGATGAAAATATCGCAATTATCTTCTGAGCATGAGATTTTATGTTTGGGGAACTTGATTTTGACAGGGCCTTGTAGAAATGAGCTTTTAAAAACATTGAGAAATAGTTTTAATTCAGTGTTACATTGCAATTCAATAAGTTCAAGCAGCAATTCTGATTTGTTACTCATGGTGATTAACTAGCGATGCTCTGTAAGCCTTTAATGCATCAATCAATAAATCAGACGTCAGAGTCTCGTTTTCTATCTAGCAGGATGCAGTGGCGGCTCGTATAACTTTAGGAAGGTAGTGCCAGAATCCGGGCAGCTGCCTAAATTTTTTGTGGCGGTTTTACGATATGGTCAAAAAGGATATAAAATATAAATAGAGTATTACGATAAGCTGAATTTAATTGGGTTTTTATATTTAACTTACCAAGCATTGAAAAGCTAAAAACGTTATTCATGTGCACTTTAGATTTTTCATGGGATTTCAATTTCTCCCATATATGTACAAGATCATCGGTGCCTTTGTTTGACCAAGTCTCGTCACCTCCAAACAAAACGCATACAAAACAGAAGAGTTTATTAGTTTGTTCGCAACCACACAACCAGCTATTTTTATCATAAATAATTTTATTAAACTTACGACAGCGAAGTTTTTGTCCATTTCCACTTTGTTTTTCAATTTTTAAATCGGGTAAAGGCCGACCGAGTTCTTTAATTTGTAGTTTTTTTTTTCTAACGAAAAACCACCAAAAGAGTTTTTTAATATACTAATTTGATTCATTGTCAATAAATAAATTAAACGTAGAAAATAATCAAAATATTATTTTTATACCTACGACACCCACGATCACAACGCACTAACTAATAATTGCAAATTAAAAAATATAGTAGAGTATAAACACAAATATACAATACAGTAGTAGACAATAAACACAATAGCGTCAAGCGAACGCGTAAAGAAACTAGAAATATGTAGATCTAAAACATTGTATCTTAAGATCCACTAACTTCCTTTTCGAGATTTCGAGCCTGGCACGGAGACTCCAATTTAAACGTATGTTAAAAGTGCAATACCGCTCTCTCTCTCTGTCACTTACACAGGATGCTCATACAATCTTTCTCTTTTCTCACGAGCCACTATGCCGTTCGGCACTGGGATTTTTATGATTTTCATCCTTTATCCGGTCAGCTGTGGGTGGCCAGAGTCGGTAGATTTGCATTGCGCTACACAGTTGCCAGATTTGATATCATCATTCTCTTTGCCTTATCCCTATGCGGGGTCGGCTTCCCTAATTGCATTTCTCCACACAATTCTATCTTGGGCCATATCAATGTTAATCCCCTTTACCAACATGTCCTGCCTTATCGTCTCCCCCCAGGTCTTCTTTGGTCTTCCTCTCCTACTCCTTCCAGGAATCTGCACTTCAGCTATTCTTCGTATTGGGTGGTTAACGTCTCGACGTTGAACATGACCAAACCATCTTAACCTATGCTCTCTCATTTTGGCATCAATTGGTGCCACACCTAGACTTCCCCTAATATACTCATTTCTAATTTTATCCTTCTTTGTCACTCCACTCATCCATCTAAGCATTCTCATTTCCGCCACATGCATTCGCTGTTCCTCTTTCTTTTTCACTGCCCAACATTCAGTTCCGTACATCATAGCTGGTCTTATGGCTGTTTTATAGAATTTTCCCTTCAGCTTCATTGGAATTTTTCTGTCACACAACACACCACTCGCTTCTTTCCACTTCATCCATCCAGCCCTAATTCTACTGCATGCATCTCCATCTATTTCTCCATTACTCTGTAATACCGATCCTAGGTACTTAAAACTATTGCTTTTTACAATCATTTCACCATCCAAAGATACCATTTTATTTGTAGTAGCTCCATCTTTAAATGAACATTCCAAATACTCTGTTTTTTCCTACTAAGTTTTAAACCTTTTTCCTCCAGAGCTTGTCTCCACTGTTCCAGTTTTTGTTCTAAGTCTCTTTCACTATTTCCTACTAACACGACATCATCAGCATACATTAAGCACCATGGAATGTTACCCTGTATTTTCGCTGTTATCTGGTCCAAAACTAATGAGAATAAATACGGACTAAGCACAGAACCTTGATGCAATCCTACTTTCACATGAAATTTATCAGTCTCTCCCACACCTGTCCTAACACTAGTCGTTACTCCCTCATACATATCCCTCACAATCTTTACATATTCACCAGGGACTCCTTTCTTATTGAGTGCCCACCACAGAATATCTCGAGGAACTCTATCATATGCTTTCTCAAGATCAATGAATACCATATGAGCGTTTGTTTCTTTACTCCTGTATTTTTCCATCAACTGCCTTATAGTGAAAATTGCATCTGTTGTTGATCTACCCTGCATAAAGCCAAATTGATTCTCGGATATTTCGGTCTCTTCACGTATCCGTCTATCAATTACTCTTTCCCATATTTTCATGGTGTGGCTAAGCAGTTTTATAGCCCTGTAGTTTGTACATTGTTGTATATCTCCCTTGTTTTTGTAAACAGGTACCAGTATACTGCTTCTCCATTCGTCTGGCATTTGTCCAACTTCCATAATTCTATTAAATAGACCTGCTAGCCACCTTGTTCCTGTCTCTCCCAATGCTCTCCATACTTCCCCAGGAATATCATCTGGTCCTACCGCTTTTCCTTTCTTTATTTTTTGAAGCGCTTGAGCCACTTCCTCATTGGTTATTTTGGTGACCATTGCTGCTACTGTCTCCGTTGACTCTACAGGCTGTCTGTCAGATTCTTCATTTAATAAGCTGTCAAAGTACTTTCTCCATCTCTTTTTGACATCCCTTTCGTGAACTAGTATTTTATTATTTTCATCTCGGATACATCTAATCTGATTAAAATCTTTTGCTTTCTTTGCTCTCTATGTTTGGCTATTTTATATATCTTCGTTTCGCCTTCCCTGGTATCAAGTTGATCGTATAGGTTTGAATACGCTCCTGCTTTAGCTTTTGCTACTGCACTTTCGCTTCCTTTTTGGCGTCCATATATAGTTTTGAAGATATATGTCCGATCTGGTTTCTTGCCACTTTTTATATAATTTTCTCTTCTCTTTTATTTTTCCTTGTACTTCATTTGACCACCACCAAGTCTCTTTATCTTCAAACTTCTTTCCTGACGTTTTCCCAAGTATTTCAATAGCCGTCTCTCTAATAATATTGGCCATTTTTCTCCAAATTGTGTTAGGGCTTCCTTTCATGTTCCAACATATTTTTTCTACCATTCTTTCCCTGAATAGACCTTCCTTCTCATCTTTTAGCATCCACCACTTGATTTTTTGTGGTCCTCTCCGATATTTTTGTTTAGTTTCGCTTTTTACTTCGATGTCCAGAACAAGCAGCTTATGTTGTTGGCTTACTGTCTCACTAACTATTACCTTGCAGTCCTTGCATTCACGTATGTCTTCTTTCCTTATCATGAAGTAGTCTATTTGGGATTGATGTTGTCCACTTTTGTAGGTAATAAGTTGAGTTTCTCTCTTTTTAAAGAATGTGTTAACAATCGCCATATCCAATGCTGTTGCTAATTCTAGCATGTCATCTCCAGCTTCATTTCTAGTTCCAAAGCCTAATCCCCCATGTATTGTTTCATATCCTGTCTTGGCTTGGCCCACATGTGCATTGAAATCACCTCCTATTATAACTTTCTCCTCCGCTGGAATATCACTCAGTATGTCTCCCAATTGATCATAGAAAGCTCTTCTTTCATTCTCACCCAGACCTGTTTGAGGAGCATACACACACACAACATTCAATACCTCTTTATCAATTACAAATTTCACTGACATCATTCTATCACTCGTTCTTACAACTTCTACTACGTTATCTTTCATTTCACTATCAGCAATTATACCAACTCCATTTCTAGTGTTACTACTCCCTACATACCACAATTTATATCCATCACCTAGTTCTTTCGCCCTTTGTCCTTTCCACCTAGTTTCTTGAATACAAGCAATTTGAACTCTTCTTCGTTTGAGCGCATCCACTAACTCCAGACTCTTACCTGTAAGACTACCACGATTCCAAGACCCTATCCTGATTTTTCTAACCTGCAATGGTGTTCCCCCTGAGATAGTCCTCACCCGGAGATCCGAATGGAGGCTCATTTTACTTCCGGAACATTTTACCTCAGGAGATGCCATCATTTCAGTATAAGTTTTTATTTCGTTTGGAGAAGGTCTTTTCATTATTATGGCCTGAAAAGATTTTTGGATATTTGATGCCTGAATGCCTTTTCTATCAGCACCATACCCTGCCCTGTCCTGCCTATAATTTATAAAAATAAAGAGAAATATTCACAAAAAAAATAAACAGGCATTAAAATGTTTTTAAGATAAAAAATATGTTTCTGCATAGTTAGCAAGGTAGTGCCATGGCTCTATGGCACTACCTCACGGGCCGCCACTGGCAGGATGTACTGGTTGATCAGGATCAAGACAATCTTAAGGGCAGGTGAGGTTGAAATTTGGATAAGAGAGGCTATAGATTGCGCATCACTATCCCATGCATTCCCCACTAACCTCCAAAAGGAAACTTGTTAAAAAAATTTTACATATCTTTGTTTAGGGTAAACCATACAGTTATTGGACACTTAAGAAAATTTCAACTTTAAAAATTCGTAATTCACATTGTTCTCTGCAGATTGAATTGAAATTTATACAAAACGTAGTCTAAACAGTTTATTACAATATGGCTAAAAGGATTTAAAGAAAGGGTTAAATCTTTTCTGTCAATATATATTTATTAAAAATAGTTACAAAAATTATAGTTATTTGACAGTTTATTTAGTTACAGGACACTCAAAATTAGTTATTGGACAACTGCTTTAACACAATACAAACCTAAAAATAAATGAAAATTACAAGAAAAACCAAAATTTCTGTGCGGTACCTATTATGTACAGTTGTTGACACAATTAAATTTTATAATTGCTTCTGTGCTTCTTTGTATTGAGTGAAAAGTTCGTCAATATCTTCATCCTCACTGTCTTGGTTACTGTTATTAGCAATGGAATCACTATCCTGCAGATTGAAGCAGTTGTGACATATAAATAGATCACCATCGTTAGGTATATGCTGTCTATGCTTAACAGGAATACAACATTCGTGATAATAAAGACTACAGTCATCGCATTTTAATTTATTCGATTGAATATCATTTGAACAAATAGAACATTTGACTTTTTTTGAATTCTTTTTGTTGCTACACTGGTTTTTGGTTAATTTTTCTTCTCTTTTCCGTTTCCTTTCTTATTTTTGTTTTTCCTGCTCTTCTTTTAACTCCTCCTTTTTTCGTAACATTTCTTGATATCGTGCAGATGTAATAGCAAAAGGAAGTCTTTCCGTGTTACGTTTATTTTTTCTTTCCGGTACAGTAGGAGAAGTTAAAAAATTGCCCAACAATTCGTGTTTAACAATAATTTTACTTGTAGAGGGTAAGTCATAAACATTAGTTTTATATTGTTGAATATGGATATCATTGGTACTATTACTCTCAGAAATATTTACATTTTCAATACCACTTTTTTCTGATGTTTTTATTTCAGTATTTTTAACCGGAGATGTGATAGCTATATTTTGAATAATATTAATGTTTGTGTCTCTATTTTTTAGAACCATTTGGTTATCAGAATGTTTTGGATCATGTTCAAAAAAATTCCAGATTTTGAACAACAAATTCAAATTATCGTCGCTAGGCAGATTATTCTTTTGATTTTCTTTTAAATTCTCTAAGCTATGAACTTTTTCAGGAACTAAGATATTTACGAAAGTATTATAGTCCATCTTGGGTTTCTTTTGATGATCCGAAATGATTAAATTTTTTACTACTTCTTTACCTAAACATTTTGTGTAGTCAATAGCATCTGCTTTAAATGGAAACAATCCGCAAACCTTGAAACCATTTACTACTGTTTCAGTTTTACAACTTTTTTTTGTAGCTTGCTCCAATATAGAAGCAAATACAACCTTATTGACTACCCCTCCTGGATGCTGTTCTTCCCATTCTCTTACTGACTGCCGCCAAGCTTCTTTTAGTGGACGGAAAATAGAGACGTCACATGGTTGTAAAATCCTTGTGGCGTTAGGATAAAGTGCAATTACTTCAATTTGCAGTTCATTACACAATAGACTTAATTGGTAACTTAAGTGACTCTTGTGTCCATCTACAAAAAGAATAACTGGAAGCTTAATATTATTTTCAATTAGGTGGGGGTAAAAAACATTCGCAATATACTGATAGAATGTCTCTGCCGTCATCCAACCATTATCGCTTCTGCCCACACCCCATTTAGGATTAATGCCTTTAGCAACTTTTTCTGGAATACGTTGATAAGGATAAATAACCATAGGCACGCAAATTTTACCGTCTGCTGAAAACGTAAACATCACAGTGACGTTTTCTTTTGAACAGCTTTTTTCAACATTATAAACATTTTTTGAACCTTTCATAGCAAATACTTTTCCAGTAGATGGACATATTTGAAATCCTGACTCATCTCCATTAAAAATTCTTGATGGATCAGTTAGAACTTCTTCTAGATGTTTTTCTTTGACATAGGTTTCAATATTTTTAAACCAGTTTTTGATGTCTCGTTCAGATACACAAGCGCTAGCTGCCGTTACACCTTCACTTGTCCTTTTAGAAACCTCTGGATGTCGCTTCAAAAATCCCTAAAAAAATCAAACGAAAATACCGATTAAAATACATTTTTTTGGCGACTGACTTTTAACCATCCATCTCCAGGTCGATTATCTTTAAAGTTATTGGGGCGAGGATTTTCGGTTAAAAATTTTTGCACGCTGCTTTTTAAATCGTTAGCCTTTTTGGGGAAACCTTTTGAAGCGGTTTCTTGTATCCATCTGGAATATTGAATGTAAAATCAAATAATGCTATGGATTAAGATAAATTTAATGAACGTACCTAACCAGAGTATTCTCCTCCTCGCAAGTTAAAATAGGAGACGGTCCAAGTGTATCTTTATGTTCCGGATGTTTTAATTTAAATTCTATAGTGGACTTCGGAATTCCATATTTTTTTTCAGCTGTTCTATACGATTCAGTGCCATTTTGGACATCCTTAACAGCTTCTATAAGTTTATTCTTATCGTATTTTCTAAGTTTAGGCATTTTACTACAATCCTAAAAAATCAATTTAGTGATTGGACGGTCAAATTTAGTTATTGGACAGCTGTCCAATAACTGCCAAATCGATTACTAAATTAATTTTACTGCTATATCCAGTTAATTATACATAAACACGTTGAAAATTGTAGAAATATGTGGTAAGTATAGTTATCTAGTGATTGGACAGGTGTCCCATAATAGAATTCAGCAAGTTTTCTAGTTTAGTTATTGGACAGGCGTAATTAAATCCAAATTAAAATCCCTATTACTGTACGCGATCTACCTTAGGGACTATAAGTGTCTTAACTACACGCTTTTAAATAAAAATACAATCTTACCTTAAAAATAACACGTAGTTTTGAAAAAAAAGTCAGAGCAGATGCTTAACACAATGCTTAAATGTCACTTCACTCACATAACCTAAAAATATTTACCGCCAAAATCACAGAACCCGTTAAAGGCAGAACATAGACATAAGAATGTACGTAATATAGAAGCGAGTAGTGCCACCTAGTGAAATATACTCTTGTTAGCACTTGCAGAAATCTTATAATCGTAAGTTAACACTGTAATGTCCAATAACTGTCTCGTGTCCAATAACTGGCGTTTTACCCTATATCTTTTTTGTTGGTCACTTGACGATAAAAAGTAATTGAAATAAAATTGTAGAAAATTTAATTTGCTATATTTTATGTGTTATTAAATTTTATGTAGGGTGGCTTATTTACGAAATACAGCGCGAAATTTCTTTGCACTCTTTTTTCCAAGATGGCGACTGGGGGGACAAGAGTGGCGACCCCAAAAACTTGAACTGAAGCTTCTACTAAGCCTCCCTACACATTAAAAAAAATAAAATTGACTCCTCTAACAAATGCAACAATAAATGTAACATTTCAATGGAACATCCTGTTTTGTACCGCTGACGCGGCTTTGGGATTATATCAGGGTAGTCTGCTATATCTAGGGCCTACGGTCTACAAGGAAGTTAACAAAGCCAGTGCTAGGCTTCAACCGCCTATTATTACCCCTGGTTTTACCAAACGTACTCATTTTATTCAGGCTGAGTTGACCTACACACATACAGGGTGGGGCATTAGTGTGACAAAGTCCAATTACTCGTTTATCGTAAGAGATACGAAAAAAAGTTATTTAGATAAAAGTTGGGGCACATATAGTACCATAATTTAAAAATATTTTCAAATATACAGGGTCGTCCGTATTGACAGGGTGACACAAACTTATGTTTTTTTTAATGGAACACCCTGTATATTTTTACATTTTTTGATTCTCCTCGATGTTTCCTTTCTTAAAATATATGGTTTTATAATATTATACGAAGTAGTTTAAAAGTTAATTACGTTTTTTTGTTAATTTCGTAGCAAAATCTACACCCTGTAGAATTTTAGTTATTTGACATCAAATTTTTATTTTATGTTCAAAGGATTTTTAATGTAGTCTACTATTGTTGAACATTAACAGTATAGCGAAATGTTTAATTTTAGTATACAGGGTGGGTCGAAACTCGGAATGAGTATTTTCTGAGTTTTCTTAAATGGAACACCCTGTATTTAAGTATTGTAATGAAATGATATTTTATGGTACTTTTTTATTTCCTAAGCATTCTCTATACCTAAGTGCTTTAATTTGTAAGTTATTCGTGATTCTTTAAGCCAAACATTAATTGTAAGAAAAATTACGTGAAATTTTAATAGGTGGCTGTGAAAATAGTTAATCAAAAATAATTTTTGGAAAAGAAAATACATTATAATTTAGTCTGATCCTTAATTTATTACTATTGGATGAAATATCCAAATAAATTCGTAGTTAAGGTTGTTGGTGCGCAAAATATTAATAAAAACATACAATATTCTACCTAGTCGGCTATGACACTAAATTTCCTTAAAAATTTGACATTATACTATTTTTATAGATCCAGTTGCTTTGTTACCATTACTAATATGTATTTTTCTTATGAGAAACTGATTAATAAAATTTTGGTGCTAGTGGAATATAACAAAAATGTGCTAGTAGCAATAAGAATTTTTCATCAGAAATTCCCTGATAGACGACAACTAAGAAGAGAAACGTTTAAAAATATACTAGAACGGTTTCAACGGACTGATCACTTAGATTATGATAAATCAGCTCGAATAAAAACTATTGTAAGTGAAGAAACTAGCAATTAAATGTAATCCTTAGTGTCACTGAGGATCTGCATATTGGTACAATCGTTCTTACAATTTAAGTATCTAGTCTGTTGAAACCGTTTTAGTATACTTTCAAAAGTTTCTCTTTTTGGTTGTCGTCTATCAGGGAATTGCTGATGATAAATTTTTATTGCAAGTAGCTAATTTTTGTTATACTCTCCTAGCACAAACAAAGCCATTTTAATCCGTTCCTCATTAGCAAAATTAATATTAAGTAGTGATGGTATCAAATCAACTGGAACTATATAAATAGTATAATGTCAAATGTTTAAGCAAATTTTGTGTCATAGCCAACAAGGCAGAATTTTGTATGTTTGATTCATATTTTAAGCACCAACAACCTTAACTACGAATGTATTTGGATATCTCATCCAATATTAATAAATTAAGGATCAGGCTAGATTATTATGTATTTTTTTTCGAAAAATTACTTTTTATTGGATATTTTCACGGCTACCTAATGAAATTTTACGTAATTTTTGTTGCAATTAATGTTTGCTTAAAGAATGACGAATAACTTACAAATTAAAGCTCTTAGGTATAGGGAATGCTTAAGAAATAAAAAAGTACCATAAAATATAATTTCATTACAATACTAAAATACAGGGTGTTCCATTTAAGAAAACTCAGAAAATACTCATTCCGAGTTTCGACCCACCCTGTATACTAAAATTAAATTATTTCGCTATACTATTAATGATTAACAGTAGTAGACTATACTAAAAATCGTTTGAATGTAAATAGAAAATTTGATGTCAAATCACCACAATTCTACAGGGTGTAGATTTTGCTACGAAATTAACAAAAAAACGTAATTAACTTGTAAACTACCTCGTATAATATCACAAAACCATATATTTTAAGAAAGTAAACATCGAGGAGAATCCAAAAATGTAAAAATATACAGGGTGTTTCATTTAAAAAAACATAAGTTTGTGTCACCCTGTCAATACGGACGCCCCTGTATATTTGAAAATATTTTTAAAATCTGATACTATGTGTGCCCCAGCTTTTACCTAAATAACTTTTTTTCGTATCTCTTACGACAAACGAGTAATTGGACTTTGTCACACTAATGCCCCACCCTGTATAGACATTTTTAAAAATTAGCTGTTCTCGCCGGCGCTGGGTTTCGAACCTCGGCCTACCAGCATGCGAGTTAGACATCTTACCGCCTAAGCTGGCCCGTAGAAAAAAGTTTAAAAAGTGAAAGCATCGTCCAGAAAATAGTAGCTTTCGATATGATTTGTGCAAAATGGAACTTTCGATTTAATAAATCATACCGAAAATTCTGTTTATCTACTCTATGTCATATTATGTACTCCGGTCAACTTACACATCCGAGGTTACAAAAATTACCATCAAGCTAAAAATTGGCAGGATTGTTCAAAATACCATCATAAATGAAATCTAAAAAGTCTTCATAAATTCGACCCGAGCTAAAAAATTTACGCGGGGTCAAAGGTCACCAAATATAGTTTTTAGCGATTTTCAGCGAAACAATAAGTTTTGTCATAAAATTAGTTCTAACAAAAATTGTAGATTAGATAATTATCTATAAAAAAAGGCTTATTACTTTTTTTCCTAAGAGCCACCGTTTCTGGGATACAACGATTCAAAAAGTTGTAATCATCATAACATGCGCACACATTTTCACACCACCTTTGAGATAGTGTAATACTTAGTGCGTTTTTTAACGTGGTTTCTCCAGTAGGCGTATTCCACGGATCTGTTATGATTGTGGTTAATTTGAAGCTATTGAATAATTAATTGATATTGGCAAGGGTTAAAAATAATAAAAGTTATAAAAAGCGGTATAAATTAAAAAAAAGGGAAATTTATCCAACTGGTTCATAATTTTCTTATACTTCTTCCTCTTCTCCTTGTTCTTCTTCTTGTTTTTCTTCTTTTTGTTCATCCTGGGTGCAAGTAAATTGCTCCAATAATGACACATCGCATGGCTTCTCGATAGAATCAAATGAATCCTCAATTGTTGGTGATTCAACATTGGAGCACGACCGGTTTTGACAATTAGTGCATGCTACCGAACAAAACAGTCCAACTACCTTCCTTTTTACAGTTGCAAAAAATTGTGTTCAGGAGTTTTTCCGGCTCAGGTGGGAGTAAAGTTTGAATTGGTTCTAATGAACTGTCGACTAATTTCCATCCCCAGTCTTTTGGATCTAGCTGATAACCAAGCCACACTTGAACTTGGTAATATACCCGAAAAAGGTGTTGATGAGCAGCCGCTGAGGTTGGAGGAAGACAAGATAACTGCACTTGTTTTTTATTTCGATCATTTTTAAAGAAACATGCATATCGAAACTTAAATAAGCACGTAGTTTTTTTAGGCGCTCCATACATAGAGAGAAGAAAGCTAATTCCGTTGGAAATAACTTCTTGTGGAGTTGAATTAGTTTTTTTAAAAACTTCACTCCACATGTATGGTCACAGATTCCTGCTCTTTAAGAAATTTTAAAAATTCATTAGCTCTTTCAGTACTTGCTTTGATTAATGTTTTTATACCACGTTCAACGGCAACAATTTCGCCTTCACTTAAAATTTTAGCACAAATAAAACAATATTCTGACATTTTTGTTATAACAACGAAAATAACACGAAGTAGGTTAAAAAATATAGGTTTAATACGTATTTTAACTCCGGAGTATTACTCAAGAATAATTAATACCTAGATGGTGTCATTTACCTGAAGGATTTCGCCATCCAGGAATATTACGGTGTAATTTGCATAATAGTAAACAAACTAAATTTGCATAAAGTTAATTGTATATTGAAATGTTTATTAGTACTAAGTATTAAACATTTTGCCTAGAAAGTTGGTTTTCATTATTATGTTCAAACCCTTCTGAGAAAAGAATAGGTAGAGTGATTAGATTAGCCGACGTACCGATTGAACGTGTTTATTCCGACAAAACCCATCTTTACAAATTGAATAAGACTCATAAGTAAAATGAATTATTATAAGCTAATACTTTGTCATATCAATTTACTATTTTTGTTGGGAATAAGCCGTAAATTTGAAATAATAATTCTTATTATTTTCGCGTTACAATCACTTTGTAAAGGCTTTTTTGTTGGCACTGTAATAATATAGTTCATACATTGCATTCCTCGGTAGACCGCAAGCTGTATGGTAGAAACATTATAATACTTATAATATCTTATAATATTATGTGTTTTATTAAGTAGACCGATAGAGTATTATGTTTGAATCATTGTATCTCAAAAACGGTGACTCTTAAGAAAAATAGTATAAAGATATTTTTTATAGATAATTATCTAATCTAAATTTTTTGTTAGAACTAATTTTATGATAAAACTTTACCGTTTCGCTGAAGATCGCTAAAATCCATATTTGGTGACTTTTGACCCCGCGTAAACTGTTTAGCTCGGGCCGGATTTATGAGGACTTTTTAGATTTTATTTATGATGGTATTTTGAACAATCCTGCCAATTTTCAGCTTGATGGTAATTATTGTAACCTCCTATTTTTGAGTCTAACTAGACCGGTCTATATGTATAAGTTTTTAGTTTTTGAAAACTGTCAGTATAAATAGCAGTGCGTGAAGGGTTTAAAGTGTGCGTGAAGTAACAATGTATTTTAAATGGGATTTACTTTTTCGCACACTTTCAATATGTTTTTGGCACACTTTCATATAATCAAATATCCTTAATTTTCGCGTTGTCATGGTGATGAAAATATGAGCAATGACTTACAACAAAATTTTTGACAGTTTTGTGGTTTGAAAGTAGTTAGGATTTTTAAATGTCACAGTTCTAAACATTGTAGAATAGAAATGAATTCCAGTGACGAAGAGTTACAGTTTTTTTATTTGTTTATCGTAGATAAAATATTGTATGAAACTGGGCGTGAAGTACTTTTTGCAAACTTACGCGATGTAAACTCGCTCCGTTGTCGCTTGTGCTCTAAAAATCGCGTGCGTTCGCAAAAAGCATACTTCACGAACTGTTTCATAAATAACTATTATCTGCTCTATGTCATATTATGTATAAGTTTTTAGTTTGTCAAATCTGTCATTATAGATAGCAGTGCGTGAAGGATTTAAAGTGTGCGCGAAGTAACAATGTATTTTAAATGGGATTTACATTTTCGCACTGTTTTAACCTTCGCGTTGTCATGGTGACAATCCTTAACTTTCGCGTTGTCATGGTGATGACAATATGAGCAATGAATTACAACAAAAGTTTTGAGAGTTTTGTGGTTTGAAAGTAGTTAGAATTTTAAAATGTCAAGGTTCTAAGAATTGTAGAATAGAAATGAATTCCAGTGACGAAGAATTAAAGCTTTTTTATTTGTTTATCGTAGATAAAATATTGTATGAAACTGTGCGTGAAGTACTTTTTGCGAACTTACGCGATTTATAGCGTGCGTTCGCAAAAAGCATACTTCACGAACTGTTTCATAAATAACTATTTCAGGACGGCTGCAGGAAAATAATTTTTATTCATCGTACGCGCTGTAAAACCCACACTCCGCCTATGATACGAAAACAGGCTTTCAATATTCATATCTTTTCTGTTATCACTCAATTTTGTTTTCACCTCTTTTCTTTTGATAGCTGAAATACTGAGAAAGAGACGAATTTTTGCGAAATTGATTTTTAAAGCGATACTACCTTGTAGCTTAAATTTTATTTAGCACATTTTTCAAAGCGAACCGAGAACACTGAAGAGAAATGAGCAAATATTAAAGGTTCCATTTTACTCGCAGGAATTATTAAAAAAGGAAATAAAGGGAACATTTTCTTGTATTGAAAACACGACTTTCTTAAAGTAAAATAATTTCATTTTTTTATTTTTGCTCGGTGGTGAGCTTATTTGCTTTTGTTCCGCTGTTATTTACATCCAGCATTATAATTTTTCAAGTTCCAGTGAAAATAATACCGCAGACACGGAAGATTTTTAATCTAAAGCAATTGTTGGAAATAAAAAAAAAATTAATCTCTTATTACAAAAAAATCTACTTAACCCGGGGGCAGTCGCGCTCACTTCTGTCACGTTAAGCAGTCGCGTGATTAGATTAAAGGTCTGCGCTCATTAGATCAAATCGGTCCGCAACGGCATGGACCGCTACAGCCCGGAATTAAATATCTAAGCTCATCTATCGGCAACTTCTTTTTCTTCATGCACTATGTCCTTTCATAACGTTGGTTACCATCATAGCTATCCTAATTTTATTCACTGCCACTCTAAATAGCATGCTTGTATCAACACCATACCAATCTCGCAAGGTCTTCAACCATAAGGTTCTCCTTCGTCCTGGACCGCGTTTGCCTGCTATTTTTCCTTGCATAATATTTTGTAGCAACTTATATTTGGGACCTCTCATTACATGTCCGAAGTACTCCAGCTTTCTCTGCTTGATGCTTTTTATGATCTCAGTAGTCTTGCTGAGACGTTCTAGTATTGTGGAGTTTCGAATCTTCTCCACCGAGGAAACTTTTAAAATTCTTCTAGAGCACCACATTTCAAAAGCCTCAAGGCGATTTAGATCGATTTTATTCACAGTCCAAGACTCGACACCATAAAGTAAGACCGAGAACACGTAGCAGCGAAGTAGGCGGATCCTCAATGCCAATTTTAGGTCTCTGTTACATAACACCTTGGACATCCTGCTAAAAGCGGCTCTAGCCTGCTCTATCCTAGATCTAATTTCGCCGTGACTTTCTGCGTTACAATTTAGTTGCTGTCCAAGGTAAACGATTTTATCAACTTGCTCAAGTTTGGTATTATTTACATATACTTCATCTAATTTACTTACCGTTAACACGAAATTGTTAGGCGGTAGGTGTGTTCTTTTTTAGAATCATTTTGCCTAGTATATGGAAGTAAAGCCACTAGACATATTTTATTATATACGCGTATAAATACTATTTGAAGATTTCTATTAATGTTAACCTAAAGAAATACACAATAATATGTTTCATTTAATTTGTATAAATGGATTATAAAGCGTTTTCGTACTTCCGGGCCTAAAGTGACAACTTCACTCCCTTGTGACAGGTACTAAAGTGTCACATTTAATCCCTCCGGGATTAAATATTGACGAAACTCCCGGAACGATTAAATCACAAACAAACGAATTTAAGGGATATTTTATTGAAAAATATAATTAATTAGAATGGTAATTAACGTTAATATTCAAATTAATATTGTGACAGTTCGTCATATTGACCAGTTTTCCTGGGTTAATGCAGCAGGTAACTGACGAGTTTACCTTAAGCATTAAATATTTATCATCCGGAGCCTCCCGTAAGAACTGATCTACCTGCTCAGACGTGAGAATTCTTGACTTCTTTGGCTTAAATCCCTCATTTCTTCTCTTCAAAAAAGCTAATAATTTTGGAAATTTACTTATATCAATATCTTCTCTAATGTTAATAACCGATTTCAGCATTGAGTAATGTGCCCAGAGAGTTGAGGCACAAACCGCTTTTGATTTATCATCGAAGTAGACTAACAGCGCATTTTCAGTAGGTTGTCTCACATTTTTTAAGCGGCACCACTTTTTAAAAGCATCGTACTGCTGCTCGTATAGTTTTCTAGATTTCGGTGGTAACAATTCTTCACCTACTTCGGCTGCTCTTTTATCAATATCAGATACACCTTCTTCACTCATGATACCAATAATTATCAATAACAATGTTTCTTTACAATGACACTAGTAATGACAATGTTTCTAAATTATAACTGTCACAACGCAATGTTACTATGGTAACTTATTTTAAAGACAGTTTATTAAATGAGTTGAAGAGAGAAAAAACTGATTGAAATTATTGAAATAATTAATAAAATCATACCGGAAGTACGAAAAGTATCGTATATACCTTGCGACTGAAGTACATTTAATCCTTCAGGTAAATTATGGCCCTCCCTGCGGTCGGGCCATAAACTTTACCTTCAGGATTAAATGTACTACTTCAGTCCCGCGGTATATAATGTACTATTTTATGAAGCACATTTTCTCGGAACACACTGTAACTGTAGTCGAACGAAGATGACATTTTAGAATAAATTGGTAACATTTATTTAACAGTTGCGGTGATGACACTTCATATTTGTTTATGTTCTTTACTATATGTATTTTTTTATTATATTTACTGTTTTTATTATTAACTTTAACGTAAGATTATAACTTAATTATTATTCTCTATTTCTAAAGTTTTTATTTATTTACATTGAATATTAATTTGTTTTGTTGTATAATCCACGTTTACAATAATTATGTCATCTATTTGATTTAAAATGGATTCAGGATTTTTTTATACCTTGGCAACTATGTCAACTTAGATCTCTGGCGTAGATAATGACGTGCAACGGTAAATAAATTAGACGGACTGTATATAGACGGTTTTATATGCTGCTGTTTACTTATTACGAGTATTTTGGTTTTCCGTATGTTCAGATCCTGACCTACCTCCCTACAACTCTCAACGACACTATCAAGTAGTGTTTGCAGATCTTCTTGACTAGAAGGTAGGAGTACTGTATCGTCCGCATATCGCAAATTATTGATGACTTCACCGTTCACAAGTATTCCTTCTTGTTTTTCAGAAAGAGCTTTTTTGAAAATTCTTTCGGAGTAAACGTTGAAAAGCAGTGGTGACAAGAGGCATCCCTGCCGTACTCCTCTTTTAATATTAAGAACCTGTGATTCCACACCATCTACTAAATCTGATGTTGTTTGATTCCAATATAAATTTGCAATTATTCGAACATCTCTGCCGTCCAAGCCTATGTCTTTTAGAGCTTCAATCAATATAGAGTGCTTAACACGATCAAATGCTTTTTGGAAGTCAATAAAACAACAGTATTTGTCTACAGATATATCTCGACATCTTTGAGCAAATACGTTCATTCCAAACAATGCCTCTGTCGTTCCAAACCCGTTACGGAAACCAAACTGTGTGTTATCCAGGTATTCCTCGCATTTATTGTAGATACGACCATGTATTACCTTCAGAAAAATGTTCAATAAATGGTTTAACAAACTGATGGTTTTATAATCAGCACAGGTTTTTGCTCTTATCTTCTTAGGTAGAGCTATAAACAGTGAATTAGACCAGCCATTAGAAAGTTGTCCGCTGGTATAAATGGTATTGAAAAACGAAGTTATAGCCTCTAAAACATTGCTATAATTTATAAGCTTGTATATTTTAGTTGAAATTTCATCAGGACCAGTCGCTCTGCCATCTTCTGATGGTTGTATGGCTTTTATTCTCAGAGCGTGTTATTAGGGGTCCGTCGCAGTTAGTAATATCGGGTGGTGAACTACTCCTATCGTCTTCGAATAATTCTCGAAGTCTCCATTCATTAATCAAATATTACTTTACCATGTTCATCTTGTAGCCATGCAGTTTGTCTCTCATTTAAGATACCAGCCGCTTCTTTCACTTTTTTATACATGTTAAACGTGTCATATTTGTTTTCAAGTTCTTCAATGTCTTGACACTGTTTGCCTAGATGTTGACTCTTTGCTTCTCGTATTTTACGTCGAATTTCTTTTTGTATGCTGTTATTAAGTGTTTCGTTGTTTTTCGCTAATCGCCGTTGTTCCATCAAATCCAATATGTCTTCTGTCGTCCTAGCCCGCTTTTTTAGCTTTGACCTGCCTTGTAAATTTCTCACGCGGATTTCTTTTACTGTTGTTACGATTTTATTAAGCCCTCGTCGACATTCTCACCGATATTTTCCCAAATTAAATTTTCGTTTAGTTGTCTTTGAACTGATTCCTTAACTTTCTCGTCTTGTAATTGGGCTGTATCGATATTTTTGCGAGACTTCTTTTTGACCACCTTTTTTAATTTTAATTAGGTTACATCTACTATGGGATTGTGATCAGACCCAATGTCAGCACCTGGATAAGTTTTAACTGATTTAATGCAGTTTCTAAATCGATTTTTTACTAGAATGAAGTCGATTTGGTTCCTAATAATTTTGTCCTCTGATTCTGCATTTGATCACCAGGTTTAGAGTTTTCGGTGGTAGTTTAAAGTGAGTATTCGATATAATGAAATCGTGTTCTTGACAGAACTGAACAAGTCTATCTCCACGTTCGTTTCTGTTTCCCAAGCCATAATCCCCCACAATATTCAAACAGCGTCCTTTGCCGATTTTAGCGTTAAAATCTCCGAGGACTATGATATTTTCTGCTGCTTTGACAAGATCTAGAGCATCAGTAAGATCTTTGTAAAATGCTTCTAATTTGTCTTCATCACTGGATGATGTTGGGGCATAGACCTGAATTATATTGGTAATGAACGGCTTTGAACTAAATTTTACTAGCATTACTCTGTCAGATATGGGGATATAAGTTAATACTGATTGAGCTAAGTGTTTTGATACTACGATTGCAACTCCATTATAGTGATTGGCATCGGTATTTCCGGCATGGTACACTTGATATCCATCTACCTCACATACTCCTGATCCCGGCCACCGCATTTCACTTATTCCGAGGATGCTGATTTGCATTCTTTTCATTCCTTTTATGGCATTATATATTTTACCTGACTCAAACATGCTTCTGACGTTCCATGTGGCTATTTTGCAAGGATTTCGCATATTAATGACCTGAGAGGCCCTGCAGTCTTGAGATTGTCCTCTCTTGCCGAATCTTGGGTTCCGAGATCCATGATCATTAATGGTTTGACCTAAATTATTTACAGCCACGATAGTTAAAACTAGGAGTGCCAAAAGGCCTTTAATGCAGTAGTTCTCCTTTGCTTTCTGCATCATTATGCCGTTGACTAATTGATAGTTTTTCCGCCTTCGGAATCAATTTCTCAATTCCAGGACAAAAGAGTGCCCTACTACTTACCAACTCGTCCGTCCGAAGCCGTTGGTCAGTAAGTGGGGGGATTGCTTATACCCATTATACCGGCAATCACTCGGACGCCAGAGCCTAGAGCCTCGTTTGTTGTCAAGCAGGATGCACCGGATGATCAGAATCATGATCATCGCACGGGCAGGTGAGGTTGACATTTTGATTGGAGAGGCTATATATTGCTCATCACAATCCCTTACATCCCATCGGCAACACATCGGCAAAATCTCTCCAGCTCAGTCAGTATACATATTTACATATTTCGGAGAAGATGGATCTAAAAATTATTATTGTTAGTTTGTTATTTTGCTTAAACTTATTAGTTCCTAAGGTTGATTATGCAATCTGTAATTTATTTAAATTTTGCAATATATTGGTTTTATTATATTTCATTATTATTTATTTATATTGACGATTTATGTAATTTGAGTATATCGTATTTGCTATTATTTTTTTCTGACTCATTTTAAGATTTGTCTGTAAAATTGTACAATGTTCAATGACAATAAAGAATATTTCCATTCTATTCTATTTTTGTGCGCGGAAGAGGAACAACAAATAAACTTTCAAAAATAAATAAGTGCATGAAAGGACATCGCACACATCTTATGGAAAATATAATGTCACTCAAATTCAATAAAATTTATACGAATAGATGCGTTTTAAATTAACGGTCAAATCTTATTATTGCGCCAACTCTTAATTATGATTAATTACGGCGCAAATTTCAATTAAAGTTTATCGAAATCACATTTTTTGAGTCAGTAAAAGTGTCAGTTACAATTTGTACTATTGCTCTGGGTGCTATTCACAAGAGCTTAAGCCCCGCTGGGTCTAAGCGGATTAGTGAAACTAATCCGCTGATTTATGGAGTACCGACAATTTGGGTATTTTAAAATATTTTTTCCCTCTCTAACTTATGTACGTACCCATTTGATTTCAGATTTATTTATATCAATTTCTGCTCTTATTATTGAAAATATAGAGTTGGCGCAATGATAAGATTTGACCGTTAATTTAAAGCGCATCTATTCGTATAAATTTTATTGAATTTGAGTGACATTATATTTTTCATAAGATGTGTGCGATGTCCTTTGTAAAAAACGAAACACGGAAAGGGAATTTGCTACTTTATTTCCTGATTTAATCGATCATCAAAACAAATTTTATCGATACTTCAGAACTAGTTACGAAAAATATCAAGAACTCTTATCTATTCTAAAAAAATAATTTAACAAAACAAAATACATTTAATTATTTCACTTTAAAAATCATACTATGCTTTCTTTAAAAACTAATACCATTATTTATTATAATAAATATTTCCGACGTCACCACATTGAATTCAGCATCTACTAACATCTACATTAAAATAAAGACAAACTTTGGACCGCCCACGTCCATATTTAGTTTAAGGCCAGTATTATACTAGGCAACTGGTGGCGCCACCAAGTTGCTCCACCAGTGACTCATTACGTCACGGGGCATTTAAGTAAATGAGACCTATTAGATTACGCTAACTGGTTGCGCCACGAGTTGCCAATAATATTTTGTATGTTGTAATTTGGTGGAGCCAGTCTAATAAGGGCCCAAGTGAACCCTCCGACTAACGGTCTTCCTGTAAGGTGAAGAAATTTGTATAGTGATAATTCATAGCACAACAATGCTGAAAACCATGACCTGGCAGGCATCAACCCTGCACGTGTATCTACCAGGTGAATCGAAAAGTGCATAATGTAGGGGGTAAAATGGACTTTCTCATGTAAAGTTTAAATTTAAGTATGTGTTTGAGTAGGTCATTTAGAAGAAACGTGTACAATGGCAGGCGATTCTGAACAGCATAAGACCTTGCCAGGCGAGGGGAAAGATTGGGGGTTTTTCCTAAAATTATTATTTTTGCATCGAACAAAGTCTTTTTGGTTTTTTGAATCATTCCAAACAGAAAAGATCAGTAGTGACTTTTCTATTAGGTTAATAGTTTTTGACATATAAGCGATTAAAAATTTAAAAATTGCGAAATCGGCCATTTTTAACCTTCAGTCGGACATTTAACCGAAAATTTCAATGTTGCCAAGGTAGGTAGATATTATTGAAATATCGATTGATGAAATCCCGAAGAGTTTTTTGCAATACAATAATCGAAAACCCCTTTTTTTAATGCTAATCAAGCGGGCGCGACACTGTAGTATAAGTGAGGATGTTTGCGTTTGCATAAATTCATTACCTCGAGAATGGGCAAATTTGAAGAGAAATCCTCAGGTCGATTTTTATTTCTAAATTAGGACTTTTTGGCATATTATATATAATACTAGTGACGTCATCCATCTGGGAGTGAAGACGTAATCGATGATTTTTTTGAACGGGAGTAGGGGTCGTGTGATAGCTCATTTGAAAGGTTATTTAATTCTCTATTCAGTAATAAAACGTTAACATATTTATTTATACAGGGTGTGCAAAAAATGTTCCTTCTTTTTATGTAAATTAATTTAATAAATTTTTTTGTACACCCTGTATAAATAATTATGTTAATGTTTATATTACTGATTAGAAAATTAAATAAACTTTCAAATGAGCTATCACTCAACCCTTACTCTCATTTAAAAAAATCATCGATTACGTCGTCACGCCCAGATGTATGACGTCACTAGTATTACATAATATATGCCAAAAAGTCCTAATTTAAAAATAAAAATCGACCTGTCTGAGGATTTCTCTTTAAATTAGCCAATTCTCGAGTTAACGAATTTATGCACACTCAAACGTCCTTACTTATAATACTACAGTGTCGCGCCCGCTTGATTGGTAATTAAAAAACAAAGGGGTTTTCGATATTGTATTGCAAAAAATATCGATATTGTATTGCGATTTCATCAATCGAGGTTTAAAGAATATCTACCTACATTGGCAACATTGAAATTTTCTGTTAAATGTCCGATTCAAGGTTAAAAATGGCCGATTTCGCAATTATTTAATTTTTAATGGCTTATATGTCAAAAACTATTAACCTAAGAGAAAAGTCACTAATGCCTGGTTGCACCAACAGAGCTTAAACTACAGCTTAGCTAAGCTCTACTTATACATAGGGCCTCCTTGAGTATCACTTACGTTGCACCATACTTTTAGATTCGTACCTTATTATAAATTATATATCTATTATTATAATTATTATATTATATATATATTATAATTATATTATATATATATTATAATTATATAATTATAATTATTACAATAAGAATACCATAATATTATTATGGTATTCTTATTGTAATATATTTATTATAATTATATTATATTATTAATTCTTATGATATTCTCGAGGTAAGCTTAAGATCTGTTGGTGCAACCGGGCATAAAGATCTTTTCCATTTGGAATGATTCAAAAAATCTAAAAAAACTTTGTTCGATGCAAAAAAAAAATAATTTTAGGAAAAAACCTTTCTCTTTCTCTCTCTTTCTCTCGCCTGGCAAGGTCTTATAGCTGTTCAGAATCGCCTGTCATTGTACACGTTTCTTATAAATGACTAACTCAAACATATACTTAAATTTAAACTTTACAGGAGAAAGTTTATTTTACCTACTAAACTTTGCAGTTACTCACTTACTGTCACTTGCTGTTGCGTTTAGTAAATCATCGACTTATTTCGTATGCTTTAAATGACAACGCACGGGTAAAGATTCAGGGACTCAACTGTACAAATAGTAGGGATGTCGATAAGAAAATTAAACAATGTAGGGATATTGACGTGTTGAGATATTAGGGGCATCAAAATGTACTACACAAAACAAAAATCAAAAAGTACAAGTGGAGCGTCAATTATTTTGGTTTTTGGGGTACACACAAAAAATATTAAGTTATACTGTAAAGATTACCTTGTAAGGCAAAGATGCTGTTACGTTATACAGAACGCAAAACTACCACTTTTAATGTACTCGACATGTACCGGGTGTCCCAATAAGAATGGCTCTCGGCCATATCTCAGGAACCGTTTATAGTAGAGCTTTGAAATAAAAAATTGTATAACAAAAGTTGCCTCAGGAAAAGCCTGGAAATTATTTTCATAATTGTGGGACCACCGCTAGAGGGCGTAATTGAATATCAAAAATTAAAAAATCTAAATTTTACAAAATTTTCCTAATGAAGGGGCACTGGAAATTCGATCGTCGTATTCTTCATAAAATTCTACGCATATTTGATTTGACAAGTTTAGGTCTACCTTTGGAAATAAGAGGTGGGGGTGAGTGGGAACCTTGTTGTGAAAAACTGGCTGTGAGTCCGGTTCTGCTTAGTCAAATTTTGCAAACTTGGTCTTGTTGAAGACAGATCTTTTTCGTCAATGTAAAAGTTATGATTTCTAACCAACTTACTGAGTAATATGCCAGCTAGAAGGCGTTATTTAATTTTTTTCAGAAATCTAGTGTTCCTTGGAAAATATTAAATACAAACATACATTTTTAATACCATATTACAAAATTAGACAAAATTAGCAACAGCATAGCGAAAACCGCATGTTAATACCTTTTTTCTATCTCGAGATATCTTACAAAACGTGTAAATTTAAAAACATAACTGTTACTGTCACCGGTAAACGAAATTCATTAAAAGTAGTGTGCTATGGAAACAACAAAGAAACATTTTCCAGCTGTCAACGTATATTAGGTCTTTTCAACGCTTCTCATTTGTTTCGAGCCTCGTTCATATCTCGTATATTAATATTATACACGGATTATACGGCATATGACAGAGGCTCGAAACAAATGAGAAGTGTTGAAAAGCCCTATTACAAAGAAATAAAAACAACTATTTAGTGATGACATAAACGTCCAAATTTTTGCCCATCATTTTCGTTGCAACATTTACTCTTTCAAGAGTAGATTGAACAGTAGTCTCAATTTCTGCTCTCGATATACTTTGAATGGCGTTTACTATTCTCTGGATAATGTATTCTAGAGTAGTGTATGATGGGCAACAATTTGAATATTTAGGTCGTCACTAAGTAGTTCTTTTTGTTCTGTGTTATATTTAATTTTAATAGTATTGTTTCTCTTTATATTGTTGTTTTAATTAATTAAATTTTTATACGTTGACATCTGGAAAATGTTATTTTGTTTTTTTCCACAGTACACTACTTTTCATTAACTTAGTTCACCGGTGATAGTAACAGTTATGTATAAAATTTACACGTTTCTCGAGATATCTTGAGGTAGAAAAAAGATATCGACATGCGGTTTTCGCTATTCTATTGCTAATTTAATCTAATTCTATAAGGTAGGATTAAAAATGCATACTTGTATTTAATATTTTCCAAAGAAAACTAGATTTCTGAAAAAAATTAAATAACGCCTCCCAGCTGGCTTATTACTTATTAAGATGGTTCAAAATTATCACGCTTACATTGAAGAAAAAGATCTGTCTTCAACAAGACCCAGTTTTCAAAATTTGATTTAGCAGAACCGGACTTACAGCCATTTTTTCATAACAAGGTTCCCACTCACCCCCACCTCTTATTTGCAAAGGTAGAGTTAAACTTGTTAAATCAAATATGCGCAGAATTTGATGAAGAATACAATAATCGGATTTCCAGTGCCCCTTCATTAGGAAAATTTTGTAAAATTTAGATTTTTTTATTTTTGATATTCAATTACGCCCTCTAGCGGCGGACCCACAATTATGAAAATAATTTCCAGGCTTTTCCTGAGGCAACTTTTGTTATAAAATTTTTTATTTCAAAGCTCTACTATAAACGGTTCCTGAGATATGGCCGAGAGCCATTCTTATTGGGACACCCGGTACATATCTACGTGAAGTATTAACCCTGTAGTAGTCGCGTGTGGACTCTCGCTTCATGAAAAACTTTCCTTTATTATATTTACATCGTTTCATCCCAAATCAGTAAGCGGGTCTAGTTTCTTGCTTTCTTCTTCTTTAGCCCATTTCTATCCAACTTTGGACATAGGCCTTCCCCAAATCTTTCCATTTCCGTCTGTCCTTGGCTGCGTTTTTCCAGTTAGTTCCCGCAGCTTTTACAATATCATCCTTCCGTCGCATCTGAGGTCTTCCGCTTCCTCTTTTTCCTGTCCACGGTCTCCAGTTTTGTATTTCAGCATTCCATCTTTTATCTTCCTCTCTCGCATTGTGGCCCGCAAATCTCAATGTTAACCCTGTTATTATGTTCATTTATATTTTTTACGTTTGTTTTCTCTCTTACCCATTTGTTTGATTTTCTGTTTTATAGTTTTATTCCCAACATGGATCTTTCCATTTTTCTTTGAATTATTTCTATTTTGTTTATGTTGGTCTTTGTTACTGTCGATGTTTCCGAACCAGACGTCAGAACAGGAAGGATGCACTGGTCAATTACACGAGTTTTTAGGTGCTGATATATCTTTGTGCTTTTTAATGTCCATCTTAACTTTCCAAACGCTGCCCACGCCAATCGGATTCTTCTCTGTACTTAAATTGTTTGGTTCTCTTTATTAGCTTTGATTATTTGACCCAGGTATAGTATATATATTTATATTCGTCAACAACCTTAAGATTGACATTATTTATATTTATATTTATATTTATATTTATATTTATATTTATATTTATATTTATATTTATATTTATATTTATATTTATATTTATATTTATATTTATATTTATATTTATATTTATATTTATATTTATATTTATATTTATATTTATATTTATATTTATATTTATATTTATATTTATATTTATATTTATATTTATATTTATATTTATATTTATATTTATATTTATATTTATATTTATATTTATATTTATATTTATATTTATATTTATATTTATATTTATATTTATATTTATATTTATATTTATATTTATATTTATATTTATATTTATATTTATATTTATATTTATATTTATATTTATATTTATTCTGTCATTTGTATTTGTCATGATTTTTGTTCTACTCATATTAATTTTTAATCCTATCTTCTCTGATGCGTGTGCTAGTTGAGTCAGCATTGTGGTTGTAATAAGGACAACATCATCGCAATATCTAAGGTGATTGAGATTCTTCCCATTTATGTTGATACCCGTGTCGTCCCATTACAGTTTTTTAAAGACGTCTTCCATAGCTAAGGTGAATAGTTTTGGGGATATTACATCACCTTGTCTTACGCCTCTACGTATTTCTATGGGATTAGTTTTTTTTGTTTTATTTTCCCATTCGACCGTCATAGTTGCTGTTTTATAGATGGTATGTAACAGTTTCTTGCTTTAGTGTGTAACAAATTTTTAGTTTGTAATTTTGTATCCCGATGGTATAAATCCTTGCTTGCATTAATTTGGGACATTTTCTCATTTCTATTTGGACTTATAGCCCGATCAGGAAACACAACATTTTACGAAAACCTCCAAAAAAATAAAGGAAGGATGAAAATTTGGGAATAGGTAGTTGAAATGGTCTACAATGGAATACGAGGTGTCCCAAAAGTAGTGGAACGGTAGAATATTTCGCGAACTAAACATCGGATCAAAAAACTGTAAAATACGTGTTCAATAATTTTCAAAAATCTATCCAATGACATTAGACACCAACCCCCACTACACCCCCTGGAGGTGGGATTGGGGATAATTTTAAAATCTTAAATGGAAACCCCCAGTTTTTCTTGCAATTTTAATTCGTTACGTAAAAGTAAGCAACTTTTATTCTAGACATTTTTTCTAATTGTGGATAGATGGCGCTATAATTGGGAAAAATGATTTATCCTGATACCATAGGTAAATTATAGAAACGGTCTAATATCTCACGAAATACATATCCAAATAAAAAAAAAACAGATTTTTAATATTTTTCGAAAACCTTTCGAATAACACCAAACGTGACCCTCCAACCCACCCCTTGGGGGTGGGGTGGGGGATAACTTTAAAATCTTAAATAGCAACCCCCACTTTCTATTACAGATTCGGATCCGTCACGAAAAATTAAGCAACATTTATTCGAAATAATTTTTAGAATTGTTAATAGATGGCGCTTTAATTGGAAAAATACGATTTATTAGCGCCATCTATCAGAAAATTTAAAAAATGTTTCGAATAAATGTTGCTTAATTCTTTATGGCGAATCCGAATCTGCAATAAAAAGTGGGGGTTGCTATTTAAGATTTTAAAGTTACCCCCCACCCCAACTCCAGGGGGTGGGTTGGAGGGTCATGTTTGGTGTTATTTGATAGGTTTTCGAAAAATATTAAAAATCTGTTTTTTGGTTTCTCATTTGGAAGTGTATTTCCTGAGATATTAAACCGTTTCTATAATTTACCTATGGTATCAGGATTCAGGATAAATCGTTTTTCCCAATTATAGCGCCATCTATCCACAGTTCGAAAAAATTTCTTGAATAAAAGTTGCCTACTTTTACGTAACGAATCCAAATTTGCAAGAAACACTGGGGGTTTCCATTTGAGATTTTAAAGTTACCCCCCACCCCACCTCCAGGGGGTGTTTGGTGGGGATTGGTGTTTGGTGTCATCGGATAGAGTTTTGAAAATGATTGAACACGTATATTTCAGTTTTTTGATCCGATGTTTAGTTCGCGAAATATTCGACCGTTCCCCTACTTTTGGGACACCCTATATAAGAAAAATGTTTACAATTCTATATCCCCTCCATTTTACAAAATGTGGGAAATACAGGGTGAAAAATATTTTCTCGGGAGTGAAAAAATATACGTTTAGAATAGGCCCGGAATTGAATAAGATGACTAATTCTAAGCAACTTTTGTTCTATAGAGTTTATTTACTAAGTTAATACTTTTCGAGTTATTTGCGAGTGAATATGTTCATTTTTAACAAAAAAATAGCATGTTTTGGACGGTTTAAAAGTATAGCTTATAAAAAATTGAAAAAAATGGTGTACGCGTGAGGTCTGGAGACCCAGTAGAAGCAGAGTTGTAGCTAATGAAAAGTAGGTTTTTCTTTTTCAAATTCCAAGTCGAATATTTTAATGTGAAATAACTAAAAAACAGAGCACTTTTTGGGGAAAATTCATTACAACTTTTTTAAAGAGTTTAACAAAAGTTTTATTTTTGTTTTTTCAAAAAACTTCTACCATTAAAAATAAGTGAGTTACGCTCAAAATATTATTGGTCTCTTTTATTTTTTGGTGCAAAAATCGCGAAAATTACCCCCTAATTAGCTTTCCAAATAAAATTAATCATTACCTTTTCACAAGTTACTTTAATTATGTAATATTTATATTATCTATAAGTTTCATTGGTTCAAAGTGCTCGTTTAAAAAAATGGGTTTAAACAAAAACATTTTTTTTTAAATTTGAAAAAAAAATGGAATTGTTCATGGAATTAACTTAAAAATTATTAGTAATGCCAAAAATCTTAAAGAGCAATAAAATGTAAAATGAAATGAATTTCGACTCAATTCAAGCTTTCTGCTTAACCCAGGTATAACATACCAAAAGGCACCGCCAGGAAAACATTCCACTTTGCGGTTCAGAGAGCCCATATGAAACGAGTCTTTGTACTCTATGCAGAGTATGGCATTAACAAAATAAGAAAATCTGCGGTTTCGTTTTGATTAAAATCTGTCTTCCTCCATCCCCCGATAGCACTATTTCTAGGTCTAACTGTTGTCAAGGAGGCTATAAGGAAGACAGATTATTACCATTTCGACCGTAGATTGTCGATATAAATTAAAATAATTTATATCGCAGTATGGATAGAACGCCCTCTAACGGGGAATAATCGAAATGAATTTCGACTCAATTCAAGCTTTCTGTTTAACCCAGGTATAACATACCAAAAGGCACCGCCAGGAAAACATTCCTTTTTGCGGTTCAGAGAGCCCATATGAAACGAGTCTTTGTACTCTATGCAGAGTATGGCATTAACAAAATAAAAAAATCTACGGTTTCGTTTTGATTAAAATCTGTCGTCCTCCATCCCCCGATAGCACTATTTCTAGGTCTACCTGTTGTCAAGGTTTTGTCAATAAGGAAGACAGATTTTTACCATTCCGACCGTAGATAATAAAATGTACGTTTTGCTTTTCTTCATATTTTTGCTGTTTTGTTTTCTTGTTAGACAAAAATTGGTTATGCTCTGGCTGTTCAAAATTTGCCTAAACGCATGATTAGTTACTCGTTCAAGCCATTTTAACTACAGCTTTTTCAAAAATAAGCACTTTGAAGCAATGAAACTTACAGATCATATAAATAATACATAAGCAAAGTAACTTGTAAAGTGGTAATGATAAAATTTATTTGGGGATGCTACTAAGGGAGTGATTTTCGCGATTTTTTTCCAAAAAATAAAACGGAACAAAAATATTTTGAGCGTAACTCACTTAGTTTTGATGTTATAAGCTTTTTTAAAAAACAAAAATAAACGTTTTTAAACTTTAAAACAGTTGAAATAAATTTTCCCCGAAAAGTGCTCCGTTTTTGGGTTCTTTCACATTGAAATACTCGATTTGGAATTTGATGAAGAAGAACCTACTTTTCATTAGTTACAACTCTGCTTCTACTAGGTCTACAGACCTCAAGTATACACTATTTTTTTTTCAGTTTTTTATAAACTATACTTTTGCTAAGAATATTTTTTTCGCTGAAATACTTACTTTCTGAGTTATCTCCGAAAAACCGTCCAAAAACATGTTTTTTTTTGTTAAAAATGAACATATTCACTGGCAAATAACTCCAAAAGTATTGACTTGGTAAAAAAACTCTTTAGAACAAAAGTTGTTTAGAATTAGTCGTTTTATCCAATTCCGGTCCTATTTTGAACGTATATTTTTTAACTCATAAGAAAATATTTTTCACCCCTTATTTCCCAATTTTTAAAATGGAGGGGATGTAGAATTGTAAACTATTTCTTATATAATAATAGACAATTTTAACTACCTATTCCCAAATTTTCATCCTTCCTTTATTTTTTTTTTGGGGTCAGATTGTTCTTTGATCGGGCTATTAGTTGTTTCGTTATTTTGCTTTGTCTATTCCCATCTATGTATACATATAATTCATCTTTAGAATAAATTAGAACATATTTTTATATCCAAGAAAATGAAGTTTTACAGTAATAGAATCTAGTGTAATACATACCCAACGTTGAGTGTTAAATGAACAATGAAATATTAACTTTTATTTGCTTGCAAATAAAAGAGATAAATGTTTAATTTTAAAGGATTTATAAAAAAACAAACTGTAAAGTTTAATTGTCAAAGGAGATTCTATCAGATTTTCTCGTTATTCTATCAGTGCGTGATGGAGCACGAATGTAGGTTTGTGTTGTTCAATCAAAAGCATCAAACGATTCCAATTTATTGTAACCCAGTATTTGGTGAACTGACTATTTGCTTCACCATGAGTGTAAAAAAAACATAAATAAAAGAAGGCTAAAATAACAATTGCCACTTACACTACAGCATGGAAATAATATATGGAATTACATGGAAATATACAAGGAAACACGTTTTTGTTGTTTAAAAATGGGACGAAAAAATTTCGGTTTTAAGTTTACAATGTTAAGTTATATTAAATACAATTATAAATATCAGGTTTATAATAATGTATTACAATTTTATTTAAATTAAAATTTCAATCTTTCCAAAGTTTTGAGGGAGGAGGCTGCTCGCTAGGATCATCATCATCATCATCATCACTGGAATCACACCTCATTATGAGCCAAAGCTCATATTCTTCAGAATAATCTTCCATTCACTCCTGGCTCTGACAACCCTTCTCCATTCTTAAACTCAAATAGATTGTAAATCGTCGTCTAAGTTGTCTTGATGCCTAAGTCTTCATCTTTTTCTGACTAGTTGTCCCACATCGGCCCTATTGGGCGAAAAACTTTTCTAAAGACTATTGCACCTTGCTGCTCTCACCCGATTAAATGCTCTAATCATCTAAGGAGTACTAGCTTAATTAATTTTACAAGGTTAGGTTACCAGAAACTTCTATAAAACTCAAAGTTGCAACGCCTGCGCCTGCGTCAAAAATCTTACTCTTCTATTCCTTCATATATCCTTCTTAAAATTTTTAAATCGAACCGTTTGAGCAGCTCTTGGTTCTTATGTGTAAGTAATCACGTTTCTGCTCCATCTGTTATCATTGCTATTATAGACCGGGAGATATTATACAGAAGTTCAGCCACGATTTTATAAGTCCTGCCTTTTTCAATACTGGAAGGGTAGACGATGTACTTTCAATCTGTGGAAACATTTACAAATTTCCTGTGACATTTTCCTGTAAAAATTAGATTTTCCCAAAAAATAAAAATAGGGTTTTGCGATGAATTTTTAAGTCCTGCCATATCCGTAGATAGACAGGATACTATCGATTTTATGAAGAAACTTTTTTGGGCAGGAGGGTTGCAAACGGGGTAACGGAGTATATGTATACAAACATGTAAGGAAAATAATGAAATTTTCATGGTTTTCTAGGTCCTGCCAACTAAATAAACTAAACATATTTATTTCAAAATGATCAAAAAAAATTTTGCCATGACGTCTCCTAATGTTTAAGTATACTTGTCCCTTGAAAAATTCTGCGGAAAATTTTCACCCTGATTCCGTGATTTTCTTAGTCCTGCCTTTAAAAAGTTATAATACTCAAATACAATCAATACCTTTTCGGTACTCGGCAGGAAGGTTAATCGGTTCTTGTAAGACGGCAGGAGTCCTAGATTTGTAAGAAAATTCGTGAAAAAGTCAACGATTTTCTGAGTCATGCCATTTTGCACATGTTTCAAGAATCTTAATATAAGTCTATTTACAAAGAGGCAGGATGATTTTATGGTTATTTTGTATACAGGGTGGGGCATTAGTGTGAAAAAGTCCAATTGCTCGTTTGTCGTAAGATATACGAAAAAAATTATTTAGGTAAAACATGGGCCACAGATAGGACTATGATTTAACAGTATTTTCTAATATACAGGGCTACCCGTTTTCACAGGGTGACACAAATTTATGTTTTTTTAAATGGAATACCCTGTATATTTTTACATTTTTGGATTCTACTCGATGTTCTCTTTAGTAAAATATAGTGTTTTGAAATATTATACGAGGTAGTTTAAAATATAATTACGTTTTTTTGTTAATTTTGTAGGAACATTCACACCCTATACATATTGTTAGTGATTTGATATCCAAACTTCTATTAATTTATGTTTAAAAGATTTTTAATATAGTCTACTATTGTCACCTATTAATAGTATACCAAAATGTTTAATTTTAGTAAACGGGGTTGGTTGAAACTCGGAATGAGTGTTTTCTGAGTTTCCTTAAATGGGACACCCTGTACTTTAGTATTATAATAAAATCATATTTTATGGTACCTTTTTATTTGTTAAGCATTTTCTATACCATATTTATATATTAATTTCGGCAGTAAATTGATACAGACAGATTACTCAGGTGGTTTTTGGGGTTTCTGAACAAGAATGTCACATTAGAACAGATCTTTACCTAGTGCTCGGGGTGACTAATATACACGCCATATTCTTAAATTTCAAGGCTTTCAGACACTAAAGTGATGCAAGTAGATTACTCGAGGAGTTTTGTGGTTGCTGAACATGAATACGCCATCAGAATCGACCTCCAAAAACTCTCTAAATTCGAGATCAGTCACCCTGGGCACCAGGTGCTCCGAGGGTCGGTTGTAATGTCATATTCGTGTTCGGCCATTTCAAAAACCCTCGAATAATCTGTTTTCTTTAATTTATTGCCGATATCCCACGAAACTCCAGATGACGTGCCTTAGCAGCAACTCTGGGCACTAGGTGATTCGGAGGTCGGTTCTGCTTGCTTATTCGTAACTCCATAAACCTCCCAAATAACAAAATTTTGCCCTTAATACACTGATTTTGACAGGTTTATGCACTTTTGGATGCATGTTATGCACTAAAGAGTTAAAGCTCTTTACAGATGGCGCGTTGTAATTAGTTTTTTATATCTCCAGAACACTTCCAATTCGAAAGACAAAAACTGGTCCGCCTTTTTTTCTTCCAGAGATAAATCGATTCCATCAATTGCGAATCTCTGGTACCGGTCATAGGAACTTTTTTGTCTTTCCCTTTTAGGTATTTTGACACTAGATTATTAAATTGTGAGGTATTCTAGTACTAAAAGGTACTCCTGCTTTAAGTCAGTAGGATGCACGGTTTTCTGGAAAAATCCATTTTAAAATTTTTCGTTTGTTGAATTTGAAAAAAATAAAAAAAAAAAATAAAAAAAACGGTGTATTTGCCGACTTAAAGCAAGAGTAACTTTTAGTACTAGAATACCGCATAATTTAATACTCTACTCTCAAAAATGTCTAAAAATTTAAAGACCAATAAGTTATGAGATAAAATATCCGTTGATCTACCCAAGACGGATGCCTATGACCAGTACTAGAAATTCACAATTGATAAAATCGATTCATCTCTGGAAGAGAAATAAACGTAGCAGTTTTCGTTTTCCTAAATAGAATTTTTCTAAATTCTTTTAAACTTAAAAAACCAAAAAACGAAAAATTTTTCAAATCAATTTTTCTAGAACACTGCGCATTCTTCTGAGTTAAAGCAAAAGTACCTTTTAGTACAAAACTATCCCCTAATTTAATAATCCAGTGTCAGAAATGCTTAAAAGTTAGACAGAAAAGTTATTCGATAAAATATCCGTTTCCGTACCCAAAACGGACCCGTATGACCGGTACTAAAAATTGACAATTGATAATTGACATTTGACAATTGACCACTGGAAGATAAATAAGTGTACCAGTTTTCGTTTTTCCAAATAAAAGCGTTCTGCAGCTATTTTAAAGAAGCTAATTACAAGACTTCGATATGCTTCTTCTAGACGAAGCATATCGAAGTAGAGGTCGTCCGCCAACCAGATGGTCTGATGACATCAAACGGATCGACAGAAACTTGATGCAGACAGCACAGGACAGAAACGCCTGGAGAAGACTGAGGGAGACCTATATCGAGCATTAGATAGATCCGGGTTGAATTATGACGATGATGAATTACAAGACGCCATCTTTAAAGAGCTCTAGCTTTCCACGGAAGCATTTTTGAACTAGGTGAATTGAGTTAAATTTTCTTAAAATTATCTGAGGAATCTCCGGTTTTCGTTTGTTATGAGAGCTTCTGGACACCCTGTATAATATCATGAGTAGGTAAATTCCCTACCAATAGTACCATAAATTCCCAGTACCCTACATAACCAATAAATTGTAAAATTTTTTTATTTACTTTTATTGCGTTTACTTAGATAAAAATATGATCTAATCACTTAAAATAAAGATGTTACAGTTTGCTATTAGATTTGAAAAGTGTGTAAAAATTCCGAGACATTATTCAGGAAAATAATATTTAATAGGATACGATTGTTTTAATGATATACAAATTAATTTTTTGTATTATTCATCTTTGCGGTTATCCTGCCAAGTTGTAAACGGTTTTAGATTAGTGTTTTTTAAGCATACTGGACATGGCATGACTCAGAAAATTGTGGTGATATGAATATGTTTGTATAACACCCTGAAATAATTTTACAGACACACAATTTAATTTTTTTATACGAAATAACTATACAACCATCCTGCCTCTTTGAAAATTGATTTATATTAACCTTCTTGAGATATGTGCTGAAATGGCATGACTTAGAAAATCGTGTAATTTTCTACGAATTTTCTTACAAATTTTTTAACTGTATATAGTAAAAAAGGTGTAACTAAACATCCTGCCATTTTGAATATTGTCTACTGAAATTATTTATTTTATAACAAAATTTTTTTATGACTTAGAAAATCACGGAACCAGAGTGAAAATTTTATACAGAATTTTCCAAGAAACAAGTGCAGTTAAACATTAGGTGACGTCATGCCAACATTTTTTTTGGTCATTTTGAAATAAATATGATTAATTTATTAAGTTGACAGGACTTAGAAAATTATGAAAATTTCATTATTTTTATTACATATTTGTATATCTGTATACTCCCTTAGTCCTTTTGCAACCGTCCTGCCCAAAAAATTTTCTTCATAAAATAGATAGTATCCTGTTATTCTATGGATATGGCAGGACTTAAGAATTCATCGCAACTCCCAATTTTTTTTTTCATGGAAAATCTAATTTTCACAGGAAAATGTCACAGGAAACCGGTGGATTTTTCCACAAATTGTAAGTACCTTCTCTAACCTTCCAGTATTGCAAAGGGCAGGACTTAGAAAATCGTGGTTGAACTTCTGTTAATATCTCCCGATTTATTATTATTTACGTTTTATAGACGGTCACTTTAATTTTTCTGGGTAGTTTTGGGGACATTGTTATCTTTATTCAACAGCGAGTATACGAAGGTATAGAAACTGCCTACACTTTCCAGTTGTAAATCGCTAATTATTATCCTTCTAGCTGTCTGGTTGCTTGACCTAATACAGTACATTGAGTTTAAATAAAAGACACGATAGCCATCACCCTGTTGAATTATATTTTTACAATGGAAATTTCTTGAAGATCGTTCTAGATTTTGACCGTGGTCGCTGCTCCTGAGAGTGTAAGTTCAGTTAGTTGAATAAGATAAAGCAGTATTTGGAATTTCACCATAGCCAGGGAAAGGATATATAGGGTGAGGCAGATAACTGGCCTATTAGAAATATCTCGTGAACTAAAGGCAACAGAATCATGAAAATTGGAATAAAGGGGTTTTGAGGGATGGTCTATTAAATTAAAATATTTTCATCCCTTTGCAACTTCCGGTTATACCGGAAGTTGCTTATAACTTAGTTTTTTTTAAATGGAACACCCTGTATATTTTTACATTTTTGGATTCTCCTCAATATCTTCTTTCTTAAAATATGAGATTTTGTAATATTATACAGGGTATTTTAAAAGATATTTTCGGTTTTTATTAATTTCGTAGCAATATTCACACCCTGTAGAATTGTAATAGTTTGACATTTAAAACTCTGATTACGTTTAAGTGAATTTTAATATAGTCTATTATTGTTTAGAATCATGAGTATAGCTAATTTTGAAATTTTATTATACAGGGTTGGTCGAAACTCAAAATGAATATTTTCAGAGTTTTCTTAAATAGAACATCCTGTATTTTAGTATTGTAATGAAATGATATTTCATAGTACATTTTTAGTTTATGAGTATTCCCTATAACTAACTGCTTTAATTTGTGAGTTATTGGTGATTAAAACTAAACATTAATTGCAACAAAAAATACGTAAAATTTTATTAGGTTGGCCGTGAAAATATTGAATCACAAATAATTTTTCTGAAATAAATACATATTAATCCAGACTGATACTTAAAATTACCAATAATGGTTTAGCTATCAAAATACCTATGTAGTTAAGATTGTTGGTGCGACTAACAATTAAGCACAAATTAAAGCAGTTAGGTATAGGGAATGCTTAAGAAATAAAAAAGTACCATAAAATATCATTTCAATACAATACTAAAATACAGGCTGTTCCATTTAAGAAAACTCAGAAAATACTCATTCCGAGTTTCGACCAACCCTGTATACTAAAATTAAAAATTTAGCTAGACTAATGATTCTTAACAATAGTTGACTATATTAAAAATCATTTGAACGTAAGTAGAGTTTTAGTTGTCAAACTACTACAATTCTACATGGAGTGAATTTTGCTACGAAATTAATAAAAAAACGGAATTATCTTTTAAAATACCCTGTATAACATTACAAATACTCCTATTTTAAGAAAGAAGACATCGAAGAGAATCCAAAAATGTAAAAATATACAGGGTCTCCCATTTAAAAAAACGAAGTTATAAGCAACTTCCGGTATAACCGGAAGTTGCAAAGAGATGAAAATATTTTCATTTAATAGATCATCCTTCAAAATCCCTGTATTCCAATTTTCATGATTCTGTTGCCTTTAGTTCTCGAGATATTTCTAATAGGCCAGTTATCTGCCTCACCCTGTATATCTATTCACTGAATCGATCGTATGTGACTTTGATTTAGCTCTAGCGGTTTCAGATTATAACATCTCATTATTTTATTTCGTAGATTTTGTCTGTGGTTTTATCGCTAGATATAGGTGCTCTTATTTTTGCTCTTACAAGGTAGTGATCAGAATCTAGATTAGCACCTCTAAAGTTCCCTAGGATATTTTTAAAAATTACTTTAATCCCCCATTTTACGTAGAGCTGTTGTTAACCAAGAATTCATTATAAAAATCCACGAGGAAAAAGTTTTCCTGTAGTTTGCTGTATACCATATATGTATTACAAAAACGATAAAATCCTTTATAAAAGTTATATGTATTTGTTAATATCCCTAGAAAGGGCTACATCACAGAACTAGTTTTCGATCGGATGACCGATCATCATCAGTGCTTACCTAAAATGTGTATAACTTGATAAGATAATGCAAAGTTTTTAAAATTTTGACTACGGTTTTTAAAAAGTTATAGGTTATACTCACGTGAATCTAACATGCTAAACACCAAAATACAAAAATATGTGGGTAAAAATCCTTTACAATTGATCCGTCATGGGAACATAAATAAATAATGTGAACTTATAGGCCTTGGGCCCACATATACAAATATTATTTATGACCACACCGTTGAAACTTTTTGTACTTGTTATTTGAGTGGAGTCGGACAAATTTGTAGCTTGGCGCATTATGGTAGTGGGGCGTTCGTCTGTCAAGCGGTGACGAATTTATTAATTTTATGCAAGAAAAAAATTTATAACCACATTGGTCATTTTATTTTAATCAATGGTTTCTCTCATATAAACAGCGAAAACAATTTTGTCGGACAAAAATATTGGGGCATATAACGCGTCGGACACGCGAAAGATATCAAATTTATGAAAAAAATAAATTTATTACCACTTGGATAATTTTAACGGTATCTACCATAAGGTAGATAGGTATTATTTTTACAATAATGTGGTAACCTTGTCGGACAATTTTCACGTGGCATATGCGCAGTCGGACGCGCCGAAGATGTCAATTTTCTGAAATTTTTTTTATTTACAACCATTTTTCCGACAACGTTAGTAGGTTATAGGTAATTATATTCTTAATAAAAAAATCAAAGTGTCGGACAAAAAATATTGGGGCAAATCGACAGTCGGACAAAAAATTTAATTTTTATTAGTAAACTATACTTTCAAACTATGTTGGGTTCGTGCATCCCTTATCTTTACAACAATTTTTCCGACAAAAGTAGTAGGTTACAAGCAATTATATTCTTAAACAAAAAATGTAATTGTCTGATAAAAATGTTGGGGCAAACGAACAGAAAACTTAATTCTTTTAGGCTATCGACGAGGAGGTATTTTCAAAAAAAAATTTAAAACAGTGTTTCTCGGTTACTTTTGAATCTATTTAGCTGAAAATTGGTACACACACTAAGTAAAACATTTAAAAGGGTATGACGCAGATCTGAACCCAAAATTTTCTTAAAAAATTTTCCGACAAGAGGGAAAATTTTAGAAAAATTTTGATCTGATAATTTGTGTACATACTTCTTAAACAACGACAAACATCGTTCTGTATTTTTTTTTCTCGAAATAAAAAAAAATTCCGACACATGTATCAGGTTATAAGTAGTTATATTCCAAATCAAAAAATCTAAGTGTCCGACAAAATTATTGGGGCAAATCCGAAATCGGACAAAAAATTAATTTTTATTAATAAACTATACTTACTTAAATATGCTGAGTTCGTGCATCCCTTATCTTTACAACCATTTTTCCGACAAAGGTAGTAAGTTACAAGTAATTATATTTTTAAACAAATAATGTAATTTTCTGACAAAAATGTTGAGGCAAACGAACCGGAAACTTAATTCTTTTAGGCTATCGACGAGGAGGTATTATCAAAAAAAAAATTTAAAACAGTTTTTCTCGGTTATTTTTGAATTGATTTAGCTGAAAATTGGTACACACACTAAGTAAAACATTTAAAAGGGTATGACGTAGATCTGAACCCAAAATTTTTTAAAAAAATTTCCGACAAGAGGGAAAATTTTAGAAAAATTTTGATCTAATAATTTGTGTACATACTCCTTAAACAACGACAAACATAGTTCTGTATTTTTTTCTCGAATTAAAAAAAAATTTCCGACACATGTATCAAGTTATAAGTAGTTATATTCCAAATCAAAAAATCTAAGTGTTCGACAAAAATATTGGGGCAAATCCAAAAGTCGGACAAAAAATTTAATTTTTATTAATAAACTATACTTTTACACGATTCTGGGTTCGTGCATCCCTTATCTTTACAACCATTTTTCCGACAAAAGTAGTAGGTTGCAAGTAATTATATTCTTAAACAAAGCATGTAATTGTCTGACAAAAATGTTGGGGCAAACGAACAGGAAACTTAATTCTTTTAGGCTATTGACGAGGAGGGTATTATCAAAAAAAATTTAAAACAGTTTTTCTCGGTTATTTTTGAATTGATTTAGCTGAAAATTGGTACACACATTAAGTAAAAGATTGAAAAAGGGTATGACTTAAAGCTGTACCCAAAATTTTCTTAAAAAAATTTGCGACAAGAGGGAAAATTTTAGAAAAATTGTGATCTGATGTTTGCTTACGTTGTTGCCTTGAACAACGACAAACATCGTTCTGTAGTTTTTTTCTACAATTAAAAAAAAATTCCGACTCAAGTATCAGGTTATAAGTAGTTAGGTATATTCTAAATCAAAAAATCTAAGTGTCCGACAAAAATATTGGGGCAAATCCAAAGTTGGAAAAAAATTTAATTTTTATTAATAAACTATACTTTTAAACTATGCTGGGTTCGTGCATCCCTTATCTTTAAAACCATTTTTCCGAAAAAGGCAGTAAGTTACAAGTAATTATATTCTTAAACAAAAAATGTAATTGTCTGTCAAAAATGTTGGGGCAAACGAACAGAATCGAATCGATTTAGCTGAAAATTGGTACACACACTAAGTAAAACATTTAAAAGGGTATGACGTAGATCTGAACCCAAAATTTTCTTAAAAAATTTTCCGACAAGAGGGAAAATTTTAGAAAAATTTTGATCTAATAATTTGTGTACATACTCCTTAAACAATGACAAACATAGTTCTGTATTTTTTTTCTCGAATTAAAAAAAAATTTCCGACACATGTATCAAGTTATAAGTAGTTATATTCCAAATCAAAAAATCTAAGTGTCCGACAAAAATATTGGGGCAAATCCAAAAGTCGGACAAAAAATTTAATTTTTATTAATAAACTATACTTTTAAACGATTCTGGGTTCGTGCATCCCTTATCTTTACAACCATTTTTCCGACAAAAGTAGTAGGTTGCAAGTAATTATATTCTTAAACAAAGCATGTAATTGTCTGACAAAAATGTTGGGGCAAACGAACAGGAAACTTAATTCTTTTAGGCTATCGACGAGAAGGTATTTTCAAAAAAAAATTTAAAACAGTTTTTCTCGGTTATTTTTGAATTGATTTAGCTGAAAATTGGTACACACATTAAGTAAAAGATTGAAAAGGGTATGACTTAAAGCTGTACCCAAAATTTTCTTAAAAAAATTTGCGACAAGAGGGAAAATTTTAGAAAAATTGGGATCTGATGTTTGCTTACGTTGTTGCCTTGAACAACGACAAACATCGTTCTGTAGTTTTTTTCTACAATTAAAAAAAAAATTCCGACTCAAGTATCAGGTTATAAGTAGTTATATTCTAAATCAAAAAATCTAAGTGTCCGACAAAAATATTGGGGCAAATCCAAAGTCGGGCAAAAAATTTAATTTTTATTGATAAACTATACTTTTAAACTATCCTGGGTTCGTGCGACACTATATTATACAAGAAATTTTCTTGACAAACAAACACCCCACTGCTATAATGCGCCAAGCTCCAAATTTGTCCGACTCCACCCAAATAACAAGTACAAAAAGTTTCAACGGTGTGGTTATAAATAATAATTTTATATGTGGACTTCTAATACGTTTCAAACTCATATTTAGTGATCAAAATCGGTTATACCGATTAGAATGTATCTAGTTCCAAAAGTATATTCCATTTGACCATTATCGCCGAAATGGTTTATGTAGTTGTAGTGGTTCCGACGCTAAATTTAGATAGAGATATTTAAAAATAGAGCAATCCGAGTTCATTTACCGGCCATTAAAATAATTTTTTATTCTATTTCGAATAGAAAAAAAAACTCTAGTGTACATTCGATGGACACTAGATCATTTGAGGGATAATCATAGAAAGGCGACCATTTATCTTAACGTGGAATCGAGAAACAATACATTCAATTTCATACATTTAATTTATATACAGGTAAAATTTGGTGAAAAATGGGCCATAGCTTAACCTCAGATTCCTGAGGTAAAAATAGATCGATTTAAGCTAACTTACCTTAGTACAAAGTTTAAAATAACCGTGATGCAGGATGTCAAAGTTAAACTTTTTTGTATTTATTATTGAATATTTCCTGACAGGTATGAGATAACAACATGAAATTTGGTATGTGGGGTTTTTTTGGGTCGAGAAAACTAAATTCCCTACCAAAAATTATGTATTGCCTAGAGGGCACCACATACGCCTTTCAGCACTCATTTATTACGTTCAATTTTTTTTATCCCTCAATCTGTATAATTTTGACATTAAAATTTTTATTCTCCTATTAGTTTTACTTTTTTAGCAGAATATCATTGTAGTTACACCCGAAAAATAACTTAATACCATAATAATTGTGCCAGTTCTCAAATTTATGTCATTGCATCGCAAATTCCATTTGAAGAAATTTGCGATACATTTTTGGATAATTTTATGGTTTTAAGTTATTTTTCGGGTGTAACTACATTATGCTAAGAATGATAGTGTATCGCAGATTTAAAATGCGTTTATCTCGAAAACAGTTGAGTTTAGGGAGATGAAAGAAGTATACCTTTTTTAAGTAAAACTAATAGAAAAATAAAAATTTTAATGTCAAAATTATACAGAGTGAGAGATAAAAAAAAATGAGCGTAATAAATGAGTGCTGAAAGGCGTATCTGGCGCCCTCTGGGCAATGCATAATTTTTGGTATGGAATTTAGTTTTCTCGACCTAAAAAACCCCCACATACCAAATTTCATGTTGTTATCTCATACCTGTCAGGAAATATTCAATAATAAATAAAAAAAAGTTTAGTTTTGACACCCTGTATCTCGGTTATTATAAACTTTGTACTAAGGTAAGTTAGCTTAAATCGGCCTATTTTAACGTCAGGAACCTGACGTTAAGCTATGGCCCATTCTTTACCAAACACCCTGTATGTATAAAAATTACTTTTTTTTTAAATTATACCAAAACGCCCCATTATTTTTGTCCGATAAGTGATCCAATATGCATTACACATGTAAAAAAACAGTACAAAATAAAAATAACATCTGTGGTAATAAATAAAAAAATTCAGGATATTGACATTTTCGGCGCGTCCGACTGCGCATATGCCCCGTGAAAATTGTCCGACAAGGTTACCACATTATTGTAAAAAGGTTTTATGGTAGATTCCGTTAAAATTAGCCATGTGGTAACAAATTTATTATTTTCATAAATTTGACATCTTTAGCGTGTCCGACGCGTCATATGCTCCAATATTTTTGTCCGACAAAATTGTTTTCGCTGACAAAATTGACAAATTCGTGACCTCTTGACAGACAAACGCCCCACTGCCATGATGCGCTAAGCTCCAAATTTGTCCGACTCCACCCAAATAACAAGTACAAAAAGTTTCAACGGTGTGGTCATAAATAATAATTTTATATGGGGGCCTAAGAACTATTAAACATGGATGTCTAAAATATCCAATGTGTTATGCTCAAGGTACCATTGAGCTCGAAATTGACTTGTTCACATGTTGACTATATGGTAGCAAGTGGCAGTGACAGCGGAAATTCCGAACGATGACATGACAGAAATGACAGTTCCACAGGAATTTAAAAATTTCCCTGTTAGTTATGTAGAATCTATTGTAAAGTTCACTGTGGTAAATAATCAATTAAAATGAAAATAAACTTGATGTTATACTACTTAGAATGTTTTCAATGAGGGTGGTAGGCAAATCACATTACATATGAAATTGAAACTGTGAAATCGATATTGAACCCTCTTATGATTACACCTGGGATTTAGAAAAGCAATTTTATGTTGATTTCAAGTTATCGATTTTATTTGAATAGCTGGTAGTTTTTGGAGTTTGTGTAAGTTCAAGAAAAGATCACAGTAGGGGTGACAGAAGTGTAAAAATATCTCAATAATCTAGGGGTAATATATACAGGGTGTAACAAAAATACAGGTCATAAATTTAATCACGTATTCTGGGACAAAAATGGTGCGATTAACCCTAACTTATCTTAGTACAAATGTGCACATAAAAAAAGTTACAGCCCTTTGAAATTACAAAATGAAAATCGATTTTTTCCAATATATCGAAAACTATTAGAGATTTCTTATTGAAAATGAACATGTGCCATTCCTATGGCAGTAGTAACTTATGAAAAAATTGTAGTGAAATTTAGATATCCCATAAAAATTTTATGGGGGTTTTGTTCCTTTAAACCCCCCAAACTTATGTGTACGTTCCAATTAAATTATTATTGTAGCACCATTAGTTAAACACACTGTTTTTAAGACTTTTTTGCCTCTTTTTATTTTTTCGAAAAGTCAGTTTTAATCGAGATATTTTGAATATTTGTCAAATCCACCACATATTTCTATATGGTAAAGTACGATTATGATGGAGACTTGGTAATAATATGAAAATTTATTTATGATTTATATTTTTAGGTATATTTTGAACCATATTAAAAAAGAAGCCACATCTCGATAAAAGGTGCCTTCTCGAAAAAATACAAAGAGACAAAAAACTTTAAAAACACTGTGTTTAGCTAATGGGACCGCAGTAATATTTTAATTGGAACGTACACAAACATTTGGGGGGTTTAAATGAACAAAACTCCCAAAAAATTTTTATGTAAACATATTAAAAAATAAGCTTCAACTCGACAAACCTACCCTATGGAAAAATACTAGAAGGCAAAAAAGTTTTAAGAATATTAAATTTAACTAACGGTACCACAATAATAATTTAATTGAGACGTACACAAAAGTTTGGAAGTTAAGGGAACAAAACCCCCATAAAATTTTTATGGGGTGCACAAATTTCACTATAATTTTTCTTTAAGATGTTCCTGCCATAAGAATGCTACATGTTCATTTTCAATAAAAAATCTCCAATAATTTTCGATATATTCGAAAAAATCGATTTTCATTATGTAACTTCAAAGGGCTGTAACTTTTTTTGTGTGCATATTTGTACTAAGGTTCAAGTTAGTCACTCGAACTATTTTTGGTCCCAGAATATGTGATTTAATTTATGACCTGTATTTTTGTTACACCCTGTATAATTCATTATAGTGTTTTCAATAGCAAGAATTTGTCGAAACTATAGACACTAGAGAATTTCTAAGTTTTAATGCTTTGAAGTGTTGTCTTTTTAATAATAGCAAATCGATAACAATATCTTTTGTGCCGATATAAACTTGAGCTGCTCATATCGTCCAATATATTCTTTGTTATTTTTTACTTCATTAATTCTTTTCCCACTTTATTGGGCCATCATATTTACGAGCCTTTAACTCTGAAGGTTATTGCCTATATTTTTCCGATCGAATATTTTCCGAAGATCAGAAAGTCGTCAAAAATATTACTTTTATCCACGACCATCCCATGCTGTTTACTGAAACATAAGGATTACAGTGGAACCTCGATAACTCGGATTAATCGGGACCGCGGCCGATCCGGGCTACCGAAAATCCGGGTAAGCCGTAGAGTATGGTAAAAATTAATAAAATACGGTATACTTATAGATAAAGTCCGTTATAATTGAAATAACGTGAAATATACAGGGTGTCCCAAAAGTAGTGGAACGGTCGAATATTTCGTGAACTTAACATCGGATCGAAAAACTGAAAAATACGTGTTCAATCATTTTCAAAAATCTATCCAACGACACCAAACACCAACCCCCACTACACCCCCTGGAGGTGGGGTGGAGGGTAACTTTAAAATCTCAAATAAAAACCCCTAGTTTTTCTTACAGATTTGAATTCGTTACGTAAAAGTAAGCAACTTTTATTCAAGACATTTTTTCGAACTGTGGATAGATGGCGCTATAATTGAGAAAAACGATTTATCCTAATAGCATAGGTAAATTATAGAAACGGTCTAATATCTCGAGAAATACACTTCCAAATGAGAAACCAAAAAAAAGGTTTTTAATACTTTTCGAAAACCTATCGAACAACACTAAACATGACCCTCCAACCCACTCCCTGGAGGTGGGGTGGGGGGTAACTTTAAAATCTTAAATAGCAACCCCCACTTTTTATCACAGATTCTGATTCGTCATGAAAAATTAAGCAACATTTATTCGAAACATTTTTTAGAATTGTTGATAGATGGCGCTTTAATTGGAAAAATACGATTTATTAGCGCCATCTATCAGCAATTTTAAAAAATGTTTGGAATAAATTGTGTTTAATTTTTCATGACGAATTTGAATCTGCAATAAAAAGTGGGGGTTGCTATTTAAGATTTTAAATTTACCCCCACCCCGTCTCCAGGGGGTGGGTTGGAGGGTCATTTCTGGTGTTTATCGATAGGTTTTCGAAAAATATTAAAAACCTGTTTTTTGGTTTCTCATTTGCAAGTGTATTTCTCGAGATATTGGACCGTTTCTATAATTTACCTATGGTATCAGGATAAATCGTTTTTCCCAATTATAGCGCCATCTATCCACAGTTCGAAAAAATGTCTTGAATAAAAGTTGCTTACTTTTACGTAACGAATCCAAATCTGCAAGAAAAACTAGGGGTTTCCATTTGAGATTTTAAAGTTACCCCCCACCCCACCTTCAGGGGGTGTAGTGGGGGTTGGTGTTTGGTGTCATTGGATAGATTTTTGAAAATGATTGAACACGTATTTTTCAGTTTTTTGATCCGATGTTTAGTTCGCGAAATATTCGACCGTTCCACTACTTTTGGGACACCCTATATATGCACAGTACACATTACCTATAGTTATATAGAGTGTAGTATAGATAGACAGTATAGTATTGTTTATTTCTAGGTAAAAAAACTCAGTCAGTTTCGGTTGTATCAATTTCGTCTGCCATCGGAACGATGTTATGTTATTTAAGAACAGTGGCTCTTTCATTGTTTAAAAGACCATTGTTTGAAAAGGAATTTTTTAAATAGTCTTTAAACAATGCTAAGACAGTTGGAAATAAATAAAGGAATAACAGGTGACTGTTGTTTTTGATAGCCTGAGATAATATACACGTCGCTCTGCCGCCGCGTGCTATGAGTCATTTTTACTACCGAACAGTTCAAATTACACAAATACCCATTATCTCTCAAATATTATATTATGGTCGGGTGGGATATTTTATCAATGAAATTCGATATTTTTAAGACATTCCAGAAGCGGCTACAGATAAAATGTTTTAACATGATACATACTAGTCCTGTCGCCAGGGGGGGTACAACGGCCTCGTTAATTCAGATGGACTTACTCAAGGTTTTTTTATGTATTTTGACCCGTAGAACACGAATTTTTTGGGTAACAGTTGATCCGGATGTCGATAAGATTGTTATAGACCAAGAACTTGAGGAATCAAATAACAGCGATTTTTGGCAAAACAAAACAATATTTTGTATTTTTTGGGCCATTTTAAGTAAAAAATATTTCTACAAGTTTTTTCGTAGGATGCACAGTTTTCGAGATAAACGCGGTTGAACTTTAAAAAAATCGAAAAACTGCAATTTTTGAACCCGAATAACTATTGATTAAAAAATAAAATAGCAAGTCTGCTTACCGCATTTGAAAGTTTAAGTCAAATTATATCGGTTTTGATTATTTGCATTGGTAAAAATTTATTTTTTTATTGTTTAACAAAGCTATAAACACGTAGGGTTTCCCGTGCTTTTACATGCGTTTTAACGCATGTAACGTAGAAATAGTCTTGATTGCACTAGTACCTATTCTACCTACTCGTTCGATTTTAAATGAGAAATCATAGAAACATCACTCACGCACTAGTTGTTTGTAGCTTTGTTTAACAATAACACAATAAATTTTTAGCAATGCAAATAATCAAAACCGACATAATTTGACTTGAACTTTCAAAGGCGCTTAGCAGAATTGCTATTTTATTTTTTAATCAAAAGTTATTCGGGTTTAAAAATTGCAGTTTTTCGATTTTTTGAAAGTTCAACCGCGTTTATCTCGAAAACTCTGCATCCTACTAAAAAACTTGTAGAAATATTTTTTGCTTAAAATGACCCAAAAAATACGAAATATTGTTTTGTTTTGCCAAAAATCGCTGTTATTTGATTCCTCAAGTTCTTGGTCTATAACAATCTTATCGACATCCGGATCAACTGTTACCCAAAAAATTCGTTTTCTACGGGTCAAAATACATAAAAAAAACTTGGGTAAGTCCATCTGAATTAACGAGGCCGTTGTACCCCCCCTGGCGACAGGACTATACATTTTTATTGTTGAAATGTTTGTCAGATGAAAATCGGTCCGGGTTAGCCGGACTTCCAGGTTATCGGGGGCCGACTTATCGGGGTTCCACTGTACCTTGTGACCCTGTTTCTTTTGCAATGAATTGGAATTTAAATTAAAAACTTCTTAAATTACATTTTTGATTGGAATAAAATAAATTATTTTCACCTTGGAGATAAAATATTTCTTTAAGGGGATGGGTACGTAGTTTCGGCTCTAATGCTATTTAAATGGGATTCATTTTTTTCAAATCCTGAGAAAACTAATAAGTATTTTTGAAAAATTTAAACGCATAATGAAAGACTACGTTTTTACCATGGGGCGAAAGTCCCTGAAAGCTTCTGTAATGTTTATTTTAATAAGTTACAGGAGTGAAAAACGAAGAGAAAATGAAGTGTGATTTTTAATTTCAAATATCTCATTCAAAAGAAACTTTTTATTTATTCTAATAGGGGAGTGCATTTAGATTTTCACTTCGGAAAAAATCAAACAAGATAAAACTTTTTGTAATTTCATTAAGAAATGTTTAGTTAACAACATATCAAAAAGTTCTACTCGAGAAGTGGGTGCTTCATTTTTTATTAAACAAATGAACAGCGAAGTTAGATGTTTTTTTTAAATAACTACGAAAATATAATTTTTAGAAAAAAACTGACTTGACCATTGAAAAATTCAGAATTTACAAAAAAACCTTATATAAATATTTTTCTAAAATTAAATATCTAGCTCCTGTAATTTTTTATTTATAACGCTAGAGTCACCCTTCTCACACATATTGGCGCACTGTAAACTAGCGTTGGAAGAAGTGCACGGTTGAGTTTTTTTACTCTAATTCTTTAACTAATGGATCAAAAGAAATTTTACAAATTGGACATGAAAGAAGATGAAATAAGCTATCTTATGGTTGTAATAAAAAGAAATAAAATTTATGGACATAAGTGCGGTGTGGGCGGAAAGTGAACCTTACATGAATTTTGTTTAAAAATGATTTAAAAATGTGTAACTAATACAATTTTACTTATAAAACTCTCAAATTTGCACAACTTAACTCTCAATCATCTTACTAAACGATGTTTTATTAAAAAAATCTTTAATTTAATTCAAATCATACGATGTCTCTATAAATGTAATTTTTGAAAACTTCGCAGTTTTATAGAATTCCCACCACTTTAAGACGGTATTACTCAAGTTTGAATAAAACTAATACAATTTTTTTGCTATTTTTTTAAAGCTTGAGATGTAATCTTTAAAAAACACTGAATTATTTTAGTTTATAAATGATATAAACGATTTATTTTTGAGAAAACTAAGAAAGATAACAAAAATGTAGTACAAAAACCGAAAATTACCAGCTGAAAAAATGTATATACAGAGTGATCAAAACTTTTTTCTGTAAAACTTACCTAAAATACATTTAATAATAAGCTTCAACAATAATAAATGTTCAACAAAATTTTTTTTAGCTCTTATACAGTATGTCTGCTTAACTTGGAACCTATTGATAACTTTTTAAATATCAGTTTTACGAAAAAAAGTTGTTCTGTATAAAATACTCTTCATCGTATATAACATCAGATGCAACCATCAAATATCAAATTTTGTTAATTTTGTACGAAGTATGTCAAAAAATATGAATTTCACTCAAGAGTAAAGTACCTTTATATTTCACTATATCGAAAATTTTTATAAAGAAAAGTTGTTTGGAGTTAAAAACTATGTCCCAATATGTAATTATATCCTTCTAATCGAAAATTTGTTTTTTTTTAATATTCTTTTTAATACATTTTAACTTTAATATTATTTTGAAAATTATTTGTTTTATCTTTTTTTTAACAATGAAATTCCATATTTGTTTGATTGGATTCTACTTGTTTTTGATTTAAATATCCGCCATTTTGGATCCGCCATTTTGAAATTTAAATTTTTAATCTTTAATTCAGATTCAACAACCTGTTAAAAATAAAGACAATAAATGTTTTAGAAAAATGTTCTTTTTTATGTTCTTTTATTAAAAGCCGCATTTTGGATCCGCCATTTTATAGTTTATAATGTTAACATTTAAGTTAGGTTTATCAAAGCACTCAAAAATAAATATATGTAGAAATAAATACATTTTGTAAAGAAATTATGTTTTTACAACTATTTTTTAAGTTATCCGCCATTTTGGATTTGCCATTTTATAATTTAAATTATCAAAATTTGATTCAGGTTCAGCAAGCTCTCAAAAATATCCACATATATGCAAACAAACACGTTTTATAAAAAAAATTTGGATTTTACAACTACTTTTTAAGAATTTTTAGGAAAAAATCCGCCATTTTGAATCCGCCATTTTGAATTTGCAAATTTTAATGTCAGATTCGGGTTCAGCATAATCAAAACTAAAATAAAAACAGTTTTTATCAAAATAAAATGTTGAATTCACCCATATTCTTAACATTATTTATACGAAATAATTGTTATTGTTTAAACAATTAATAAACAATTAGCGGCGAAATTTGTGAGTAGAACTTTTTACTTTAACATATTTATAAACTAACAAAAAAAGTTTTAGAAAAATATAACCTTGTTTGAATTTTTCCTAAACATTGTATCTTTTCGTTCTAATTGCACTCCCCTATAAGGGACTTTCAGCCCTCGATAATAATCTAGTCTTTAATTTTGCGTGTAAATTTTTTAAAAATAGAATTAGTTTTTTCAGGATTTGAAAAAAATGCACACCATGTCCATGGTGATATTTTCCAAATCGAACATTCGCTATCTTTGTCATACAACGCACTGTGTCAAAATAGAATATGATGACAAGACAGTGACAATTTTAAATATTTAACATGGCATCGGGAATATTTTGAGTTCTGAACTATTGTTCTGAAGCTATTTTATTGTGGCATTTTTGTAATTAATTAGTTTTGATGGGAAATAAGCCACAATTTTACCAAAAAAATGATTTTATTAACGTTTCGACGTCCAAATCGAATGCCGTTGTCAAAATATAAAAATATTAATGAATTAAACAAAAATGTTGTTGCTTAGTAAAAAATTCTACTAATAATTTATTTAATCTGACTCACTTATATCGGCAATTCAGACATAGGTACAGAGAGAATCTAAATTATGGAATAAATTCATTTTCCCTAAAATGGACGACATTGGAGAAAAATCCTGAAAATGTTCGATTTTTATTTTTAAATTACAATTGTTTGGCATATATTTCATACTAGTGACGTCATCCATCTGAGCGTCATGACGTAATTAATGATTTTTTAAATGGGAATAGGGTTCGTGTGGCACCTCATTTGAAAGGGTGTTCAATTATTCTATATTCAGTAATACAAACGATAATATCATTATTTATACAGGGTGACAAAAAAAATTTTGAATTAAATTAATTGACGCAAAAAGAAGAATGTATGTAATATATTTAACTCAAAATACATTGTACGGCTGTCAGTAAATAGAAAACAATGTTTGTTTCACAAATAAACATTTATTTTTGCTCAAATTAAATCACAAACAGCCTCCCAACTACCTCTTGGCAGTTTGAACATTTAATTTAAGCGAAAAGCAGTGTTTATTTGTCAAATAAACATTTTTTCCATTTTCTGACGGCGATAGAATGTATTTTGAGTTAAATAAATTGCATACATTCTTCTTTTTTCGTAAATTAATTTAATTAAAAAATTATTATTTTGGCCACCCTGCATAAATAATAATATTAATATATTACTGTATAGTGAATTGAATCATCAGGATTACAGGATCTTGTGAAAGAGATATACGTAGGAGAATAGGCATGGCCAAAAACGCTGTGAGTCGATTATCGAAAATCTGGAAAGATGGCTCCTTGTCGAAGAACACCAAAATAAGATTAGTACGTGCCTTAATTTTTCCCATGTTTAATTAGATTAATTACGGATCTGAAACATGGACAATGAAATCGGACGACAGAAAAAGGATTGACGCCTTTGAAATGTGGTGCTGGAGAAGAATGCTTCGGATCTCATGGACGGAACACAGAACAAATCACTCAATCCTCCAAGAGCCTAATATTCAGACTCGACTTTCCTCTATTTGCCTCTCCACCGTCCTAAAATTTTTCGGCCATATTGCAAGAAGAAGTGATGATAATCTTTAGAGACTTATAATTTCGGGAAACGTTGAAGGGCGCAGAAATAGAGGTCGCTCACCTACTCGATGGACGGATCAAGTACAGAAAGCCAGTGGAAAAACATTCTCTGAATCCACGAGCGAAGCTCAGGACAGAAGCCGATGGAAAGAGATAGTTGCTCGTATTATAGGGAATCACGACACTCAGCAATGAGGAAACGACTGAGGAGGAGGAGAGAATTGAACACCCTTTCAAGTGAGGTGCCACACGACCCCTATTCTTATTTAAAAAAATCATCGATTACGTCACCACGCTCAGATGTATGACGTCACTACTATGAAATATATGCCAAACAATTGTAATTTTAATATAAAAATCGACCTGTTTCGGGACTTTTCTCTAAAGTCGTTCATTTTGGAGAAAATTAATTTATTCCATAATTTAGATCCTCTCTGTATTTTATACATTTTAAAGTAGAAGACTTTAATTTCCAATATTTATCAGTTGCAGTCCTGGGACGACTTTACTTAAAGATAGCTCATTCGATTACATGAAATCAACCCCAACTCAAGAATATCAAATAAAATTTGAGTTGTTGATTAAATAATATTGATAGTGTATTTGATAAATAATTGATTTAAGACGTGAACTTAATAAAAAGTTATTTATTGTGTATTATTTGTGGAAGATCCAAGCAGAGAATACATCAGGATAATATATTCTGTACTCCAAGTATTTTGTTGTTAAAGATGTTCAAAATTGTAAGCGTTCCATAGTAACAATATATTATTAAGAAATCACTTTAACACTTTTTCTCTTTTCTTGATTGTGTGTCAGGTTTTGTTGTACAGTATATATATTATTACAATCACTGAATACATAATTAGTGAAAAAATAATCAGTAGTAATTGCACAGGAGCTCTAAAATTCTATATTAATTTTAGAGATCGAGTGCAATTTGTTGCGACTGTTTCATGAATAAAACTGTTCAAAACCAAAATTTTGTTGTAATTTATTTATGTAAGTACAAATTAGTATAATTAAACACACAGTTTTTATAAATATTTGACGGTTGAAAGTCATCACTTTTATAATTTTTAAAACATTAATTGTCATTAATGTCACTGAATGTATTTTTTCATAGCAACGAAGGGCATCTGACGTAATATACTTGACGACGGGAAATTATCAAAAATTATCGGGTATAATATCACAAGAGAGCGAGAATAAATTGAAAATAATGCGACATTTTTCGAAAATTTGTTGTCTGGCAATAGATACGAGAGCCCGCAGGGCTCGAGTGGCTATTGCCCAATGACAACAAATTTGAGTAAAAATTAAGCATTATTTTCTTATTTATTCTTACTGTCGTGTGATATTCGTAAGATTATTTTTTAATACGTATATTATGGATATTTTCTTAAATGTGACAGTTGTCAAAACTAGGAAACTGGTTGCCACACTGGTTGCAGAAACAATCTACTAAAAAAAAATCTATCGGTAATTTTTTACAGTAGATAATTTTCAGTATAATTTTAATCTGATTGGACAGAATTAAACACGTGATCAAATATCTTACTATACGATTGGAAGTTAAAATCATCAAAAAATAATCAGTTTAATTTTTATTTCTGTAGCTTTCTATTGGTCAGAATCTCCTATGAATGAAAAAATCATATTTATTAATTGAATTAATAATTTACAATTATGCAAGTAACAGTTATCCAAGAACATCCAAAAGCCATCTCTTTAAAGTTAATGATGACACTGTCAAGTAGTAACGTTTACATATCCATATCAGTGAGAATTTTACTACACGTAATTTGCCGTGTAGAGACAGGAAAAGTAGGGATAGCCGTAAAATATTTGCGAATTATGTACCGATGGCCTTAATAATAATTATCATTTCTGTGTAATAATAACTATTTAAAAAAGTGCATACGACCATCACTTGATGAAAGTTCATTTTATCTAACAATAAAACACTGACAGTTTTTGTGTTTAATACTTCCACAATATTCGCTAAAAACGAATGCCACTATAACTATTTTGATTGTGTTTTTGAAGTGTTCGTTGTTATGGACTGGATTTTTCGCCATATCCTGTTTTAGGTGATCTAGCATCTCTTCAGAACGTAGTTTGTTTTTTTGGATGTTGGCACTGGGTCGTCATGTTCGCTGGACCACTGATGGTATCTTTTGTTTTGGTTTTGAAGGACTGGGTACTGGAGGAGCGGGCCTCCAGAGTCGTCAGTGAAGATGTGCCGTCCTCAATTAAAACGTGGTATCTGCAAAAAAATTAAAAATCGAGTTTTTGCTATATGTGGTTTCCTTGTGACCTTATTTACACTTTTAACATTTCTGTAATTTACTATTTTTTATACATTTTATTTACTACCAAAATAAACAAATTGGAATATGCCGTATGTGCTAAATTTCAATAGTTGCTTAACTAAAATGCGGTATCTACAGAGTACTCAACTAAAAAGCGGTATGTGCTAGCGAGTATCATGTACTTGCCGCGTTTTAATTGAGCACAACGCATTTACTGCGTTTTAACTTAATTATTTTCTCGTTTTTTAAACATTACGATTATTTGTATTTTGAACATTTATGACATGTAGGTATTTTGCGTATATCATAAACAATTATAAGCTATTTATTTGTCTTTTTTGGTAAATATTCTTCCTGGTAAAAAATCCTACTTGTAAATAAAAAGCAGATACGGCACTATTTCTGATCCAGTAATATGTCCGCTGCTCAATTAAAACGCGGTATATGACTTTTTATTTACAGCTTTGATAGAAGCATGATTTTTTTTAAGAATACAATTTTAAATAATGTTCAACTATCATTAGAACATGTTTTGCGTTAAAAAGTTGTTAAAACATATAGAAACCTGAGAAAAGGGCAGATTGCAATTGCGCGCAGCGGTCAGGGTTCTCAACAGGGTGTCTAAGCCAATGGTGCAATTGCGCGCACGTCTTTAAAGAGGTATGCTGTGATTGCGCGCAAAGTCGTAAATTATAGTAAACGGAAGTTTTATTTACTTCTTATTCGTTTTGAACGGAAATTTTGCTAATTTTAAAAAATTAAGATAATAACAAGTGAATACTACATTGAAATAGTTGTGATAAAAAAAACTAAATAGTGTTTCTTTTATAATTAATATTTATTGTATTGAATAATGTACATATGTAGACATTTAATTTGAACATGCTTTATAACATATAGTTTTAACAAATTCTATTCTGGATATTTCTTTATTTTTAAATTTTAAATTTGTTACATATTTTAATGTTCTTTCATAATTAATATTTTTAATTTTTTTTTGTAAATGTAAGTTATTTAATTGCACATAATTAATTAAAAAATTAATATATTATATATATATTATATATTATACAGTACTATATATTGTACAGTACTTCCTCCTCAAAGGAGGAAGACCTAACCCTTCGGTCCAAACCTAACTTTCGGGTATTAGAGCTGCTGATATATACCGCTGCGCGCAATCACAATATACCGTTTTGTTTACCTGCCTTAATCCTTCCGTTGCGCGCAATCACAGCAACCCTCTTAAAGGTAAATTTCAGTACTCCAGGAGGTATTTGACCGCTGCGCGCAATCACAACCCACCCTGAGAAAAAACTTTGAGAGCCGATTTCTCGGTTTTAAGTTGGCTGCACATACCGCGTTTTATTTGAGTATTGCAGAGATAGGGTTGTAATTAACGGCCCATTTCAGAGTTTTCATCTTAAAAAATATTATGTTTCTTCTTCTTCTTCTTATAATTCCTATTCGTTTCGGATGTTGGCGACAATCACGGCAGTCTGTACTTTAAAAACTGCTGCTCTGAAAAAATTTGTGGTTATTGTGTTGAACCACGTACGTAGATTTTTCAACCAGGAAATCCTTTGCCTCCTGGTCCCTCGTTTTCTCTCTACTGTTTCTCTCTACTTTTCCCTGCAAGATTAGTTACAGTAGTCCTTATCTCTTGCTGTTCCTCATGATGTGGCCGGGGTACTCGATTTTGGCTGTTTTTATTGTGGTCAACAGCCCTTTTTCTTTTTTGTATTCTCAACAAAATACCCTACTAAGTAACGTGGTCGGTATAAGATATCTTTAGGTTTCGACGATAAATCCACATTTCAGAAGCCTCAATTTTCTTGCAGGTGGCATCTGTGAGAGTCCATTACTCAACTCGTTAGAGCAGTATAGGAAAGAACTGGTTTAGCAGGTAGGAAAGATGGTTTAGCAGGTAGTCATTCGGCGTAGCTCGTACTTAGTGTACTGAAGTGTACTTAAATACTCGAAATGTACTCAAGTACTCGAAATTTATTTAAGTACTCGAAATGTAGTAATTACTCGAAATGTACTAAGTACTCGAAATGTACTTAAACCCTTCACGAAAAGACCTTAAATATTACGGATGCTATAATCTGCAAAGTTAAGTAGTTAATTAAATAGAATTTTTAATCTAGAATAAATGTCATTTATAACACACTATTTTATAAGTCATATTTTATTCATTCTTCATTTAAATTTGTTAAAAGTACTTATTATTTTCTCGGGATTAAAAAAAGTATGCATTTAAATAGCATTGGACAAAGATTTTGCGCCTACCCCCTTAAATAAATAATTTAAAAGTAAAAAAATGTAGTTAGCGCCCTTTTGGCAGTAGCCGACGATATGTCGCTATATTAATATATATTTTTATAAACAATTTTTTATGTGAGATCTTTTAATAATTATCTTTAACTTTGACAATTACATAATAATAGAAAAAGTAATAATGGATTGCATAATGTTCCTTCACTGTATGTACTCTATGGGCATAATTTAAAATGATTACATTGTAATAGGTTGCGTCTCTTTGTAAGTACCTATTCACGTATTTAGTTTACTAAAGAGAAAAACATAAATCTTATGTATATCTTATGTAATATCTTAAATAAATTCTACCTTTTGATATTTTTAATATACGATTCCTATCGTATAATAACTTTAAAAATTGAAGCCATAACCATCGAATATAAGTCAGCTCTACTTTTCAGATAAAGGCAACAACCTTGAAAATTTTCTACTCCTGAACGTAGCCGATTTTATCCGTTATGAAATTGAAATTAAAACCCTTTTTGGCACAGCGTCGGCACAATAAATTTTTCTTTTAAAATATTTTACGAACATTTTGTGTTCATGACACAATAGTTATTTTCCTAACTAGTGCGGAAAGTGATACTTTCACGCACGAGACTGCCGTTGACACAAACGACGCGATAGCGGAGTTCGGGCAAGCAGTCGAGTGCGGGGAAGACACTTTCCGCATGAGTTAGGAACAATATTTTTTCTAGAGCCGTACGTTTGGAAAAAAGCCACAATAGAGTTAGATCAATTTTTATTTAGAAGTGAAAATACACAAATTAATTCTTTGATAAGGTTGTCAAAACCAAACTTTCAATATAATAGGTTTAAACGACGACGATATTGGTTTCCATGACGACGATTCAAAACCATTGTAATTGTCTACTGCTCTGACTTTTAAATATTATGTCAAAATAATTTTATTTCAAGGAATTATCGCGCCAATTTCATTAAAACATGAACACAATAAGGTAAATTTTAAATTAATTATTAAATTATATCTAAATATTAGTTATTGCATGTATTATAATATATTATAATGCCATATTACAAGTTATTTTACTTTCTCGCACGCTGTGCGGGAAAATTTACTTTCACGCACGCCTTGCGGGAAAGTGCAACTTTCGAAAACGAAATGCGTGCGTGAAAGTGGCTCTTTTAGCACGGCCGTAGAAAAATATTATTTGCCTAAATTATAAACACAGTAATATATGTAATTGGGTAACAATGTAGCACCTTGACCATTTTTATAGACAATGGAAGGATGAAGACGAAACAGACGCATTATCAAGAACTATAACATTTTTTAAAATCCCAGCGACAGATCAATTTTAGATAAAAGGGGACACATATTTCTGGTATTTTAGATTATTTTACTTTCACTCCTAAGCCAGGGTAAGAATCATCCCAACATTATTTTTAATGGCAATGGACGTCAAATAAGATCGTTTTAAGGCCCTTTCGATTCTTTGTACATTAGTATTTTAATTTGGAATTTCGGTCCAGTAAATTTTGATTTATTAAAATTAGTATCATTGAATAGGTATTTTCAATACCTTTCAAACGATGTATCACTTTCCATAAGGTCTCATTTAAAATTATCCCTCATAGTGGCTCTGTAACGTCATGTATTGCTTCACCTTTTATGACTAGTTAAGAAGCCTACATCCTTTTATTTCCTTCCTCCAAATTTCACTGTAATAAGTACAAACCTTCAAAAGATAAGACGGTGTAGGGGACTTTTAGATTGCATTGTATATTATAAAGCACAAAATAATAGTTTTATTTTTTACCAGAAAAATGTTTTCTTTGTGTTAGGGAACAAAAAAAAGAAACTTCTCACCTCGACATTAATTTAAATACCTTTTCTTCTTCTTCTTCTTCTTCTTCTTATTCTTCCTCTTCTTCTTCTTCTTCTTCTTCTTCTTCTTCTTCTTCTTCTTCTTCTTCTACTTCTTCTCCTTCTTCTTCTTCTTCTTTTTCTTCTTCTTCTTGTAATAGGACTATGTCGTAACCTCTCACCTGAACACAAGTACTTACCTTGTGCATTTTTCGAGCAGTGATAAAATACATTCACATGTGATCTTTAAATCTTAAGACATCGACTTAATGTCGACCACTTTTTAATATAGAATGTAACAATAATGTATTTTAGAGGTTTTTATACCTATTGAAGTGGTTAGTTACAATTACTTGTACACTGGACGTTTACACTGATAATGGTCAGTCTCACCGAAAACGTTTTGTACTTCCACTCCTTCGTGGATAAATTTTAAGAATTTTTTAATAAATTCATATGCCTACATACAACAGAAGTATTTACTTCATTCCACGTTGTTATATTGAAGGTATACAGCCAACTACAGGGTTTACCCCCTTTTTAAAGTTTTAAAGAACTATGTCCTGTTTATTCTGTTACAGTCTCTGCTGCGATCCAGAGCTCCAGCTCTCGTACCATCGTTTTTTTAGTCTTCCTATGGGTCGCTTGGTGTTGGTCTTCTGTGTTTTCGCCCAATGTACCATACGTTCAGGGTCCATCCGATCTACGTGGTCTCTCCACATGCGTCGTGCTCTTGTCTATCTCACTACGTCTTGAACGCCTAGCTCTCTCAATGTGTCTTCGTTTCGTATTCTATCTCCGAGTGTGATACCTCTTATGAATCTTAGGGTTTTCATTTCTGTTGTTCTCATTATTTGTTTGGTCTTTGTTGTCTCGGCCCTTGTCTCAGCTGCGTATGTCAGTACGGGTCTAACACATTTCTTCTAAATGCGGACTTTGCTTTCGGTGCTCATATATTTATTCCGCCAGATTATATCCCACAGGAAACGAGATATTCTCGCTGCTTTCGTTGCCTGCTCTTTTGTTTCTTGCCACAGATGCCTGTCGCTATATATTTCTACACCCAAGTATCTACAATCCATAACCTGTTCGATTATATGGTCGTCCACTACTAATTTACATCTAATTGGGTTCTTGGATATTACCATCAATTAGGTTTTCTCTGTGGATAGTCAGGTTATACTTTTCGGCGGTTATTTTGAAGTTTTGTATGTAGTAGGCGTTGTAAGTCATCTTCGCTTTCGGCTATTAAGATTGCATCATCTGTGTAGCAAAGTATTCTCATGGTTCGGTTACCCATTTTGTATCCCTGATTCATTTTGTTAACACTACCTATAACTTCATCCAATATTAAATTAAATAGGAATGGACTAAGGCTGTCGCCTTGTCTATTGCCGACATTGATTTTGATTTCTTCCGTGAGCCCGTTTGTGGTTTTAATTCGTGTTTTGTTGGATCTATTGAGCTCTTTGATTATGTTTCTATACTTTTGACCTATGTTTTTTTTTTCAAGGATAGTGAGCACGTCCTTTAATCATACTCTGTCGAATGCTTGTTTCAGATCTACAAAGCATGTCAACATGGACTTGTCGAATTCTACTGATTTCTCAACTAATTGTCGCATGATGAAAATAGCGTCTAGTGTAGATATGTTTGGGCGAAAACCCTGTTGTTCTTCCGATACACCGACTTTCTTGTATATTTTTTGGGATACAATTTTTGTCACTAGTTTTTATGTAGAATTGAGTAGTGTAATTCCTCGGTAGTTCGTAGGATCTGTCTTTATGTCTTTCTTGTAGATGGGTATTGTTATATTCTATCCATTCCTCTGGTACTGTCATGTTGTTTACAATTTTTTGGAATAATGTTGTTATCTCTTCTATCATTTTTGTACCCCCATATTTAATTAATTCATTTGGTATATTGTTCGGACCTGGTGATTTTCTATTTTTTTATCTTTTGATTGTTTTTTGTCCTTCTTCTTGGGTGATGTTGTCATTATCTGTTTATTTATGATGAATGTTTTGTAGGTCATTTCTTTGTACTTCATTATTATCGTTATCGTCTTTGTACAGATTCATGAAATGAGTTACCCATTCTTCTGCTTTTATTGCGTTAATTTGTAATTTTTCGGTAACTGGCTTCTTCCTGTTCCTCAACATGTTCCATACCTTCCTTTGACCTCCTCGTAAATCATGTTCCGTGAAAATACCTTTTATACTATTTATATTTACTTAAACTGCAAAGTATACGTTAAACGTTTAATATCCAGTTACACTTTTCAAACTGTGTTTTTCATTCAAACATCTTCAGACCGATTCCAAGCCATTTGAAAGCCCAACCTTGCAGAGAGACTCTGCAAGAAAGCGCGCAACTCGCTGGCTGCTGTTGAGTGCCTCGGTTGGTTTTTTCTTTCCAAATTAAACTGAGTTTTATGATTTGTGGCTAACGTACTTTCATTAGATAAAGTAGAACATAAACAAATTGAAACTTTTGATTTAGGGCGTTCTTATTGCATACTTTGCTTCGAATTAAAGATTTAGGCATTCAGAGGAAAGTTTATTTTTACGGCTTTGGAGGATATAGCTTAAAAGCTCTAAGTAGGTTAAAACTTTAAAGGTTCGTTTAAAATTCGTTTTAGCTTAAATACTTTTTATTAAAACTATGTGTGTATTGTCAGGAATTAAAACAGGTTGATGTACAATTAAGGCGTAAGAGACTCATAAATCGTATATAAAACTTCAATATGGCGTTCTCTGAATATGTCTATCCTTATTGGTTTCTTAGAAAATGGCAAAATAAGTCAAAAATTTTGAGTTTTTAGTAATATTCATAACTTAACCCTGAGACTTCTGGTGCTTAAATCATAACCTAAATTTGAAAGCAATCGGTCAAATAGTTTAAAATTTATTTAATTTGTTTATCCCAAAATAACTTTTTTTGCAACACTATAAGTCATAAAATGATGAAGTTATAGTACTACTTTGGATAGTTTATAAAAGAAGAAGATCTACACTATTAAATTAATTAAAAAAAAGTGACAAAAAATAATGCTAAATATTGCAAAATTATTTTGCAAGAACATGTGAATTACAAAAGGGGGGCTAACTTCGTCCCTAATTGCCATAGGACAATTGCTTTTCTTTCTAAATGTATATAAAAATTAAGCCTTTCTAAATATATGACAAAATAATTTTTCTACAGTTAACGGTTAAAAAGTAATTGTTTATAAGTAAGCAAAAAATCGACATGTTTTTGCAAAATAATTTTGCACTGTTTAAAATTACTTTTTGTCATTTTTTTTAATTAAGTTAATAATATAAATGTTTTTATTTCATAAACTGTCCGAAGTATTACTATTACCTTATAATTTTTCTGACTTATAGTGTTGCCCAAAAATGTATTTGGGATAAACAAATTAAATACCTTTTAAACTATTTGACCAATGGCTTTGAAATTTAAAATATAATTTAATCACAAGAAGTCTCAGTACTTAGTGTAATAAGAAGGTGCTAACTTAATTTTTACATAAGTTATGAACATTTATGATTTATTTGGCAATTTTCTAGGCAACAAATAAGGATAGACATAATCAACGAACGCCATATTGAAGTTTTTTTTATATGATTTTTGAGTTTCTTACTCTCAAATTTGTTTAGACTGCTTCACTTTTTAGTAATAGACGAAAAAAGCGAAAATTTATCGTTTTTTGATCTTCATTTGTTTATAAATATATATATCATCAAAATCGGCTGCAGGAAACATATAGGTTATTAATATAGATGTCCATACTACTCAAAAAATTTGGTTTCGGCCTGGAGAGGTGTTGGATATTGTAAATAGAGTTTTAGTAGACCACTCTGTAAAACCTAACAACTGTTATCAGAGTAACACATTTCTTATTATTGTAAAAAGTACATTCGCCAAATGAGTATTAAATGAGCCTTCTTTGTAGAAAGATGTGTTTTATTTTAGTAATTTATAGTTTGTAATATTCACCCTCAAATTAGGGCTAAAATATATTACAAAGTGGCGACGAGTTTTATGGACATTTGTTCTAGTATTACGAACGAGACTAGTGACTTTTTGTCGTAGTTAACGCATTTTTTATATTAAAGATGCCGGACGTGCCAAAAACGCCATCGTATGTTCCGTTTACCGGTACCATTCAAGAGTTCGTGCCCGGTAACTCAGATTGGACAGTGTATAAGAAACGATTAAGTAATTATCTTGCTGCAAATGATATTAGTGACGAAAATCGGAAACGCGCTATTCTCTTAAGTTTATTAAATGAAGAAGCGTATAAATTGTTGTTCAATATGTGTATTCCAGCCGAGCCAGAGATAAAAACGTTCAAAGAGTTGGTTGATTTGATGGATGAACATTTTAAACCGATTAAATCAGTGTTTAGTAACAGGGAAAAATTTTTTATAGCACGCAAAATGGCCAACGAAAGTGCCAAGGAATGGATCTACGTAGTTTGGTAGTGTCGTGTGAGTTTGGTGGCGCCCGTGAAATCGAACAGGCGTTAGTGAATCAATTTATCATAGGCTATGATAGTGGCACAGTACAAGATCGTCTCTACGAGGAGAAGTCCACGGTAAAGTTTTCCGAGGTGGTGGAGATAGCTTCAGCAAAATCTGTAGGTTTTTCAAATTTACAAGTTGTAAAAAAGGAACCAGAAATCCATTTCGCCGGCGGAAGCTCTTCCAAATTTAAACAGTCAGCGCATGTCCGCAGGGAGGAGCCAATCTTCAACAGCTGGAACTTCCACCAATACTAAATGTTTGGTATGCGGACGTAAAAACCACAATTCAGATAAGTGTGCCTATCGAGAATGTTATTGTAACATTTGCAATATAAAAGGGCATTTGGCACCAATGTGTTCAAATAAAAATAATAAATCTAATAAAACAGGTAATAAAAACAATTTTCTAGATTCTGAAGAATATTGTTTATATAGTTTACAATATAATACGAATCCTGTGTTAATAGATTTATTAATTGATAATGAGTTGTTTACATTTACGTTGGATACTGGCGCTAGCTATAGTGTTATTTCAGAAAGCTTTTATAATTTAAATTTTAGCAATAAAATTTTGCAGGCAACCTCCAAAATTTTTAATCTTTATAATGGGGACAAATTAAAACCTTTAGGTTTCGTTAACTGTGAGGTTAAATATAAAGAGAAAAATGCTATGTTAAATTTGTATGTTATTAGTAAAGGAGGACCTCCATTGCTAGGTAGAGATTTCTATAATCTGTTCGATCTTACCATTTTTAACGTAAACGATTTAGCATTTCCGTCAGATTTGAATGATATATTAAATAAATTTCAAAATTTATTTTCGCCTGGTTTGGGTAAATTTACCAAAGGTGTAATTTAAATAAAATTAAAATCTGATTCTGTAAGTCCTAAATTTTTTAGAGCTCGTCCTTTACCATTCGTGATGAGGGAAAAGGTAGAAAATGAGCTAAACAGGTTACTACAACTAGGTGTAATTGAAGCTGTAGATTTTTCAAATTGGGGTACGCCTATTTTTTCTGTATTAAAAAAAATGGGTCTGTTCGAATTTGTGGTGATTTTAAAGTCACCGTAAATCCTTTAATAGAAATTGATTCATATCCTTTACCTAAAATTGAAGAAATATGTAAAACTTGTGAAAACTGTTTAAAATTTAAGAATGTACCTGAAAAAACCGAAATTCAATCTTGGCCTTGGCCGGAACGACCTTGGAAAAGACTTCACTTGGATTTTATGGGTCCATTTTTGAATAAAAACTTTTTAATAATATTAGATGCTCATAGTAAGTGTATAGAAGTATTGCCCATGAGTTCAATAACTTCTGCCATGACTATAGACGTTCTACGGTCATGTTTTGCACGTTTTGGGTTGCCGTGTCAAATGGTAACCGATAATGGTAGTTCTTTTTTCGGATGAGTTTCAAAATTTTTAAAAAAATAATAATATTGTTCATATTACTACTCCCCCGTATCATCCTTCATCTAATGGCGCTGCAGAAAATGCTGTGAAAACAGTAAAAAATGCTTTAAAAAATTTTTTAGGTGATAAAAAAATGTACACCTTAATTTAGCATTAAATAATTTTCTCTTCGATTATCGCTCCACTCCTCATTGCACAACTAAGGTAAGTCCTGCAAAATTAATGTTAAATAGGAACTTAAGGACAAGATTTGACATTTTATTAGCAGGTGATCGAAAAAATTTAAGAAATCATGTAACTACAACACAAAATAAACAAAAAATGTATTCTAGCGGTAAGAGATTTTTAGTGTTTCAGCCTGGTGAACAAGTGACTGAGCGCGACTATCGTAAAAAAATACGGTTGAGTGGATAAAAGCCGTAGTGTTAAGGAAAATCGGAAAAGTAACATATATTGTTAAAATTCCTGAACTAAATGATGTTATCTGGAAACGTCATTTGAACCAAATTAAAAAATTTCATATAGTGGAATCTTCACTACTGAGTGGTTCAAATGAAGTTTCTCCTATTGTAGATACTGATGTAAATATTGTAAATAAAGAGAATTTAAGTAAAGAAAGTACTGAACGGCCTAAAAGAGTGGTCAAACCCATAGATCGTTTAACGTATGAGTAATTTTTTTATTATTTTGTAAATACTTATATTTGTTTTACTAGTAAAAAATAATTTTTTTTAAGGGACCACTCTGTAAAACCTAACAAATGTTATCAGAGTAACACATTTCTTATTATTGTAAAAAGTACATTCGCCAAATGAGTATTAAATGAGCCTTCTTTGTAGAAAGATGTGCTTTATTTTAGTAATTTATAGTTTGTAATATTCACCCTCAAATTAGGGCTAGAATATATTACAAGAGGGATGATAAGTTAATGGGTATACTAAAATAGATATTCCTGAATGGATGAGACATTCGTATAATAGTCACATTGTACTGAAATCAAACAGCTGACATCAGAATTAACAACCAGACATCTGACTAGTTGTTGAAAAATTAAATATCAGGAAGACTACATTTAATTGTCGATAGCTGTAACTAAACATCCCTAATAAAATTCAAAGTAAGTAATTCCCAAAAATACACAAATTTTCCTAATTGGTTGTAATTACATTTAGTTTCTCCGCAGAGACCGTTAGCCCGAGTGTAAATCGTCACTACGGGGTAAATACCGCCATGCAGAAACCGTAAAGCTAGGTTTGAAACGGAAAACCACATTAAATTCTTGTTAGTTCGGGTGTGGAATAAAGGACAGAAAAAGTTTTGTGTAGCAAATAAAATAATTAGCAGGCTGAAGGTATTATAAAAGAGTAAAGGTTACATTTTTTCAGTTACCCTACGGAATTAATTATGCACACAGCGAAAATGTAAGCACTATCCCGAAGGGCTTAAAAAAATTTCGATTAGTTCTTAGTTACGCTAATTAAATTTATAATATTATGAGCTTTTCTTACCACCGGCGCGCGGCGGTTCTGCCCGAGCAGGTAATAATAAATAAATGAATAAAAGGAAAAAGAAAAGGATTTGAAAAGTGTGTAATAGTATATACAAGTGAGAAAAAAGACATATTTCTCACGAGCGCAGAAGTTTGTCGCAATTCAAGCGAGGGAGAAATAGGTCATTTTCTCACATGTTGTACACTGCACTTTTTCGATGGATGCGTTGTTTTCAAGAGCTCAATCAAGATTTTCAATGTGTAAAATTTAATAGCATCGTTACCGATATCCTCTTCATCGATTTGATAGACCCCTCAGGTGGTATTATAAGAATGTCAATATCTTGGTCGTCATCATGAATGTCATCCAATGCCTGTTGCATATTTTTGTAAGACTTTGTAGATGTTCTGTAAAATGTTCCGGTACAAATACTTGCCAAATATATATTACAGCTATCTACTAAACAATAATATTTTAACGTCGCCGTATGTCCAGTGTATTCGTTTGAGTACATCAACACTTACGTGCCAAAAAAACATAGCTTTTAAATATTTTTCCGAAAACCTTCAATAATGCTTGTAAAATGTACTTACTATAAAATAAAACAGACTTATAAAAATAATAAATTATGGTTTTGCTTGTTTTCGATTCAGAGAGATGCACACCCGCTGGACAGGCTGTTTCTACCTTTGCAGGCGTCATCAGCAGCGTTAGTTAGCGTGCACCCCTCTGAATAGAAACATAGCTGGACCATCAATTTAAAGGGAATCTGAAAGATGATTCAAAATCCCCATTAAGACGCGATACAGCGACATCTCTTAACAAATTGAAGAGTCTCAGATGCAGAATCCACCAAAAATGGTAAATAGTAATTTAAATCTGAGACTATTCGTTTTGAAAGTTCCTGAAGTTTGAGTACTGAAAGTTCCTCTTCTGTCCTTTTTTCCTAGATGAATGAATAATTATTTATATGGGAAATAAGCCACAATTAAAATGAAAAAAATAATTTTATTAACGTTTCGACGCCCAAATCGGGTGCCGTTGTCAAAATACAAAATATTACTAAAATAAACTAAAGTGTTGTTGCTAAGCAAAAAAAATTCTTCTAATAATTTATTTAATCTCACTCATTTATATTGGCAATTCAGACATATATTATACATTTTAAAGTAGAAGACTTTAAAATGATATTGCCAATATTTATGAGTTGCGTTCCTGGGACGACTTACTGAAAGATAGTTCATTAGATTACATGAAATTAACCCCAACTCAAGAATATCCGTCATAAAAAATTATAGCATGTGATATGTCTTTAAAAAGACAACCAAATGCAACGACAGTAAAATTCTCGCGTTAGAGACTTCATAGTAAATCACAAGGGAAAACCAGGAAAAACCCTGCGATACTATCTCGACATCGTAAGTATTTGGCCTTACATTAATTTACTCTCAAAAAATAATACCAAATTCTGACTTGTAACATGTTTAAATTATAAATATTATTAATAATACTAGATATATAAGTAATACTAAAATATAAAATATGTACTAGCTCGATATTATTGACTTACTAATCTTGGTATTTTCTTTCTATTGACTTCCTCTTTCAGTATGGGTAACCACATCCTACTGCATTCTACCGAGGAATTTGCGACACAATTGGTTTCATTTAGCATAATTAGAGCCGCTTCTTTGATTTTTCTCTTTTTACTATCTGATTCTTTCAGGACTATACTTGAATCTCTCCACTGAACTCTATGTTCATTATCCCATGCGTGTTGACATATTTGAGATCTCTCAAATTCTCTATTTTTAATATAAGATTGATGTTCACTTATTCTAACGTCTAATGGTCTTGATGTCTCACCTAAATAAAATTGTTCGCATTCACAAGGTATTTTATAAATGCAATTTTTTGTTCTTTCTTGATCATTGTTAGGTTTAGTTTTAGATAGAATAGATCTCAATGTGTTTGTTGTTTTGAATGTTGTTGAAATGTTGAATTTATTTCCTATTGTTTTAAGTTTCTCGGATAGTCCTTTTATATATGGTATTGATATTTTTCTCGTATTATTTCTGGTGAATGTTGTAGGGTCCCGTTCTAAGTTGTTCTGTTCCATTCGATCCAATCTTGACAATTCCTTATTTATAAACGATAAAGGATAATCATTTTTTAATAAAACAGATGTTAACAATTGTTTTTCTGCTAAAAAGGAATTTTCGTTAGAACAAGTAATTTTGGCTCTATCATATAAGGATTTAATGATTCCCTTTTTAACGTTGATGTTGTGATTTGACTTGTAATTGAGATATCTGTTGGTGTGTGTTGGTTTTCTATACACTTGAGTCTCATATCCAATATCCTTCTTTGAGATCAAAACATCGAGGAAAGGTAGGCTGTTATTGTATTCCTTTTCCATTGTAAATTTTATTGTCTCTTCTTGATCGTTTATAATATTCAGGAATGTATCCAACAATTCTGATCCATGAGGCCATATTGAAAACACATCATCTACATATCTCCACCATACTGTGGGTTTTAAATTTTGTTTAGAAATAATATTAGTTTCGAAATCCTCCATAAATATATTAGCCAATAATGGAGATAAATAATGAAAGCGGAATGTGATCGTTTTCTTTTCGTTTTCTATATTCATCGTCTGCGGTCTTATTAATTGAAAAAGTCGCAGATTAAGGATGTACCAGAAAGAAATTTCAAAACGAATAATCTCAGATTTAAATTACTATTTACCATTTTTGGTGGATTCTGAATCTGAGACTCTTCAATTTGTTAAGAGATGTCGCTGTATCGCGTCCTAATTGGGATTTTGAATCATCTTCCAGATTCCCTTTATATTGATGGTCCAGCTATTTTTCGATTCAGAGTAGTGCACGCTAACGAACGCTGCTGATGACGCCTGCAATGGTAGAAACAGCCTGTCCAGCGGGTGTGCATCCCTCTGAATTGAAAACAAGCAAAACCATCATTTATTATTTTTCTATCTTAACTCGGATTTGAGTACTTAAAGTTCCTCTTCTGTCCTTTTTTCCTAGACGAATGAAAGCGGAATGTGATCGTTTCCTTTTCGTTTTCTATATTCGTCGTCTGCGGTCTTATTAATTGAAAAAGTCGCAGATTAAGGATGTACCAGGAAGAACTTTCAAAACGAATAGTCTCAGATTTAAATTACTATTTACCATTTGTGGATTCTGCATCTGAGACTCTTCAAATTGTTAAAACAGACTTATCAAAGTAATGCATAAATTTCACACAAAAAGTTAGGTATCACGCAAACGAAAACAGTTATTTTATCGGAAATTTACATGGATACTCTTTGTTGTTAATTCTAACAAATGTCATTTAAAAAATATTCTATCCAACACAGGCAGACAAAAAAATTATGTTTTTGTGGAGTGCACCCAAATAAGTACACACTGGGAACCAATGGGTAAATTTGTGATTTAATAGTACAGTAGTCCCGATATAACGAACCCCAATATAAAGAATTAACCGATATAACGAATTTTTTTTAAATCCCCTTTAAAAGTTCGTAACACTTAATGTAAAAAATACCCCTATATAATAAACTATTTCGAGTTTAACCCTCCATATAACGAATTTTTACGATTAGCGGGGATAAATTAAAATCCCTGTATAATGAATATTAAGGGGTAGAAAACCCCTATATAACGCACGCAACCCCTGTATTACGCATTTCTCCGTTTCAAACCTCGGTTAAGCGTAGTTGAGTATAGATAGTGGCGACTCACAGACAAGTCCAGACATGAAAACAATCAGACCTGCTTCCCGCCCCCCTACTCAACAAACAATCCAGTGCCGGAATAAAAATGTGTACCCATTGGAGGTCTTAAACTCCAAGAAAATGCTCAACAGTTTGCAGAACAATTAGGGCACGCAGACTTTCGAGCAAGTAATGGCTGGTTGGATCGGTTCAAAAAGAGGCACGAAATTAATTTCAAAAAAGTTTGTGATGAAAGTGCTACCGTGGATGAAGTAACTTGCGAAGATTGGAAAGCTAAATTGCCAGACTTGACCCGTGGATACAATGCAATCTACAATCTACAATGCTGATCAGACAGGGCTTTTTTTAGGTGCCTACTGGACCGGAAAAATCTTAGCGTTGAAAGAAGACCCTTGCAACGGGGGCAAAAAGAGCAAGATCGTTTGACAGTCTTGCAAACACAGTTTAAAATTGTTGATACTTTTCCATGTGTGGTGTCAAATAAATTACGTTATTCTCAAAAACATTTACGTTTTCCCCTGTTTTTGATAGCATACTTTATAAGTTAAGACGCAGGTCTACAGTTATTCTGTAACTAATTTGTTAAACCAAGGTTAAACGATGAGAAATTCGTTATACAGATGTTTGAATGCAGCTTTAAAAACCTATTTTTAACGAATATTGGCCGCATTTAACCTCGATATAACGAACCCCGTTATTGCAAAATTCCCGATATAACAATTTTTTTTTCGGACCCTTCAGATTCGTTATACCGAGGTTCTACTGTACAATAATTGTACTTTTAGTTGATTATTAACTAATAACAGAGGCAACTAGGTTTTATTTACTGACATCGTGTCCAATTTATCTTATGATGAATTTGCTTTCCGAGTTTAAAACATTAAAAGTGCTGCTATTCAAAATGACTTTTAAACTTAACTGATCAGCAGAATTAAACCATAATTCATACAAGTATCCGGCTAAGTTGAATCTAATTTTCCCACCTTCTGCGTTATACCATCGATTTTCATCATCCCTTTCTGACCCTTTTCTATGTAAAATATGTAGGGAGTAAGCAAGTTGAATTCTGAACTACATTAAGTAAGCAAAATGATATTTATTTGTAAAGTTTTCAATTCGTAGCTAATTTATCTTCCGAGGAGGGTTTTAATAAGAAATAGTCCGTAGAAGCGAAAGCGGATAATTGGATAATTAAGATGCCGACACCGTTTAGGACGCTTAATAAACGAAAAGTATCTTAAAGTTAAATGCGACGTCGAATACTTTTTCCGAGAAAAATTAAAAATTTAACGGCCAACTCCATAGACTTTATGTCATATACCTAGAATAAAATAATTAAATTTGACAGGTAATGTTTTCTAAATAGATCTTTAAATTGTTCATTCTTAATAGAAGTTGTTTTGTTTTAACATCGTCTGCTGATGTACGTTTTTTTTCATGATTTCTCTTGTGCGGTTGTCTATTAATAGGCCAGGGTAATAAGACAAAAATATACCCTGTTCGTGACACTTCAGCAACCAGGGTACTGAAGCGTGTTTTCGACAGGTAATACCTATAGGAACCAATTATTAACTGTTTCCTGCGTAGGATCTGGCGGCCATTTTTATTTATAAACAATTAACTGTCAAAAAATGGCATTTTCCCCTTTTTTTCAAATCAACGGAAAACAGTGAAACTTATGATTTTTTTAGTACAAATTTCAATTCATTTAATTTTTCAAATTTTATTCAAATTGTTTATCCCAGAGAGCATTTTTTTGTAATAACATAAGTCAGAAAAAAAATGACCTTAGAACCATTCCACAGATGTCAAATGAAAGAGCATGAGCTACATTTTCAACATGGTTTAAAAAATTGAATAAAAAATGCATTTATTAGTAATAAATAATTATGCAAAAGTATCGTAAATTTTTCTTTATAAACTTTTTGAAAAACTTTTTCCAAAAAAATGAACTTTTTTACCCTGTTTTAAGTGCACAACTACCAAGTAATGTTATCTATATCATAATTGATAAAAATTGTAATAAATATGTAAAATTTCTTATAACAAAATAATAAGTTTATAAGGAAAGATTTACGATAATTTTGCATAATTATTTTTTACTAATAAATACATTTTTTTCACTTTTTTTAAAGCAAGTTAAATATCGCTCATGCTCTTTCATTTGGCACCTATGGAATGGTTTTAACGTCATTTTCTTCTGACTTATGTTATTTCAAAAAATGCTTTCTGGGATAAACAATTTGAATAAAATTTAAATAATTGATTGAATCGCTTTGAAATTTTGACCACATATTAAGCACTAAAGAACGCTTATTTGGCACAAATTTTAAAGCTGTATACTAATTTTTACAATAGTTATTGCGAAAATAATTTTTTTTGCAATTACGATATTTTTTGCATTTATATTAACAATAAATGAGTATATCAAACTTTGTAATACGTCATTTTAAACCTTTTTCCATAATCTCGAAGATATTTATACTAAAAAACCATAAGTTTCCCTGTTTTCCATTGATTTGAAAAAAAAAATGAAAAATGCCATTTTTTGACACTTAATTGTTTATAAATAAAAATGACCGCCAGATCCTACGCAGAAAATAGTAACAATTTGCTCTAAGGCAGGCCAATCAAAGAAACATGAAACGTAAATTACGTTTCATGGAAATAAAGCACTGCTAAACAAATATATGTCCGGCCATTTATGAAACTCTCCGAAAATAAAAATGTGTCATGAGCATGAATCACACTCGTTTCATTGGTAGGCGGATTTTGAGATTTGTTTAGCAGTGTTTTCTTTTCATGAAACATATTTTTCGTTTCATGTTTCATGTTTTTCGTTTCATGTTTCTTTGGTGTGCGGCTTGGCTTATAGGTATTACCTGTCAAAAAGACGCTTCAGGACCTTGGCTGTTTAAGTGTTATGGAAAAAACCTTATTACCCTGGACTATAAGGGTTGAACACACCTATCATATAGCAGGACGACTGTATGACAGCGGAAAAGAGTACGTGTTTGAATAATGCAGGCTACATCTGACCGTCGCTTGACCAATCCTACTCCCTTCTGTTTGCTTTGTTGTTTCGAATCATACAGCCGATACTGCTGGCTATTTGTATTCGTGCGGCAGGATGCTTGTCCTGTGATTTTTAAGTTTTGTGCTGTGTTGTTTTCCTAGAACTAAAATTGCGGTACAATTACAATAAAGTATTTTTAAAATCAATGGGAAAATCCCAATAGTTGGCTGTATACCATAGTTTAAAAAAACCTATACAGAAGTAAAAACTTCAAATTGTACATTAATGTTAATTTTATACCAAAATACAATTTGAAGTTTTTACTTCTGTATACGTTTTTTTAAAGTATTTTTTTTTTTTTTCTAAACTGACTTTTTCATACTAAATCGACTCGCGCAACTAACCAATATTTTTAGTACATATACGTCAAAATAATTGTCAAAGTTAATTTAAATTTGGAAATCTCTCCGAAAAATATTAATTTTTGGCGGATTATTTGATTTATACCGTTCTAATTTAGTTTGTTTAGTTTTGTTAAGCTTTTCCTTATTTAGTTTACATTTTGAAAGTGTTCATAAGTTAAACGTTACTTGAAAACTCCTCTATGGAGTCATCTAGTGGAGGCGAACCGCCTGATATTGAGAATTCGATGGATAGTAGCTGTGATTTACAAGATTTAAATGGATTTCTACCCAACCAGCCTCAAAATAAGATAAGTAGTAGTATTAATCTTAACAATATTAATGAAAAACAAAATACTTTAGTAAACTCAGATCAACCAGAAAAAACCAGGCCTGTTTATTTATACGAAAAAATTGATTTAGGACCTTTTTACATTTTCATTGAAAACTCCAGTTTAAATTTTACAGGAAAATTAAACGCTGTTAAAATAGGCGAGATCCTATTTACGTTACATCCAGAAATTGACAATTATATAAAAAAAATTGACTCAATCGGACGCAACCGAGTTAGGGTCTCATTTAAAAATTATAGTAGCGCAAATGCTTTAGTTACTTCCAAATTCCTTATTCAAAAAAATCTGACCGCATACATTCCAAAATTTCAATTGTTTAAACTAGGTGTAGTAAGGGATATAGATTCAGATATATCGGAAGAATATCTTAAAAATAGAATAAAGGAATTTGATCACCATTGCAAATTCTCGGTTGAGTATGTGAAACGAATAACAAGAAAAATAGTAGCAGATGACAAAGTAATATTTAATCCAACAAAATCAGTTATTGTGTCTTTTAAATGCCAGAATATACCAAAGTATGTAGTAATTAATCATGTCTTACACACTGTTGAAAAATACCAGCAAAAGGTAATTATCTGTTACCACTGCTATAGGTATGGGCACATGAGTAAGCAGTGTAAAAGTAATCCTCGCTGTTTTAAGTGTCATGAATCTCACCTTTCCGATTCTTGTCCTTTATCATCGTTTAACAAAAAATGTCTATCCTGTGAAGGTGAACACTTCACTAATGAATGGGAGATATGCCCAGAATTTGATCGCCAAAAGAAAATAAAACATTATATGTCTGAAAACAGCTTATCTTTTAAGGAAACAATTAAACTCTTTCCTAAGATAACTTATGCATCTATAGCAGCCAATAATTCCTCAATAAATTCTCATCAAACTCCAAATATGAATGCACCATCCTCTTCATATTCCTTTACTCAATTGTCCACGTCTCAAACATCTTCCAATCAGTTCGCTCTACCTTCAGTTTCAAATAGATATACAATAATAAAACCACCAAAATACAAACGACCTATCTCTTCCTCACCAGACCAAGTAACAATGGAACATCAAAAAATAATAAAGTTAAACCCCATGTCCAACAGACCTGGTGGTATTATCACCTCTTCTTCGTATCAATCTACATTTAATCCAGAACAAGGATCTAAAATACATGAACCATCAAAAGAATTAACAGAATTAATATCAAATATAGTTACAAGTATTATCTCTAATATAAATCACAAAAATTTTGAAATTCCAGAAAAATCAGTTCTAGTAAATTCAATTCAATCAGTTTTAAGTTCTCTCTTATATAATAATGAATAGATTGGTAATTTGTCAATGGAATTGTAGATCGGCTAACTCTAATAGAGAAAACCTTATCCACCTATTAGAAGACCAGAAAGTTGATATCGCATTATTATCAGAAACTAGATTTAAACCAGAAAAGTATTATAACTTTCACGGGTACAATATTGTCAGAGACGACCGCTTTTCAGTAACTGTTGGCGGTGGCTCAGCAATTTTAATAAATTCAAACCTATATTACGAGGAAGTCACCATGAAAGTAGATTTAATAAACGTCAATAAAGTAGCAATAAAAATAAAGTTTAAGTCATATACTGTCACATTTATATCTATGTATGTTCCCCCAGGAACCAAGTTATTGTTACAACAATGGAACAATTTCATAACATCTATAGAAAGACCATTTATAATAGGAGGTGACCTTAATGCTCACCACATTGCCTGGGGCCTAGACAACCAAACAGATATGAAAGGTAAAATCTTGATGGACTGTATAGACGATAATAATTTAATATTCAAAAATGATGGCTCTCCTACTTTCTTTAGGAACTTCTCGAAATCGGCAATAGACCTGACCATTTGTACTCCTGACTTAAACCACCTGATCACTTGGAAAACACTTCAAGACCTATTTGGTTCAGACCATACACCTATAAGAGTAGAGTTAGAGGATCAACCAACTCATACATATAATCCATATTCACAAAAGTGGAATTTAAAGAATGCCGACTGGAAATTATATGAACAGTATTCGGAAGATGTATTCTCTCAATTTAAAGATATAAATTCTTATGAACAAATTTTGCACAATATAAATACAACTGCATCCTACTGCATCCCCAAATTTAAAATAAAAAAACCGACTTCCAGAGGAAAATACTGGTGGGATTTAGAATGTGAAGAAGCAGTCAGAAGAAGACAGGAAAGTTTTTGTATATTCAAAGAAAATCCAAACCATGAAAACCTACTTAAGTATAAAAAAGATGATGCACATGTCAAGAAGATCACTAAACAAACTAAAAGAAATAGCTGGAGAGATTATGTCGGATCCCTAAATAGGTCAGTCCCTATTAAAGATGTATGGTCAAAAGTTAACCGAATAAAAAATAGAAAAACAAAGAACAAAGTCCCTGTTATTCTGTCGGAAGCTTCGTGGATAGAAGAGTTCCATCAAAATATCACACCGCCGTCTGTAGAATTAGTAATTCCTGATTTACAACTAAATGCTCTGTACGACTATCCAGAACCAATCCGTTTCCTAGTCAAACCATTTTCTGCCACTGAACTAAACTTTGCGTTGAAGAAAAACTCAAATTCAGCACCAGGTGCCGATAATATCCATTACTCGATGCTATCAAATCTTTCAAGAATTGGTAAGGCTGCACTACTAAATATATATAATGAAATTTGGATGCGCCGCATAAAGATTCCTGACGATTGGCACGTTTACACTATTATCCCGGTTTTAAAACCAGAAAAATCATCAAAGAATTGGGATTCTTACCGTCCAATCGGTCTGGCTTCCTGTATACTAAAAACATATGAGAGACTTATTAAAAACCGTCTGGAATTTTGGCTAGAAAAGAACGACCTATTACCAAGAAGTCAGTTTGGTTTTAGAAAAGGTAAATCCACACAAGATAGCCTCTGCCACTTTTTAATAGACATTTATAGTTCCTTTACTTATAAGAAAGCAGTTAGTGCTTTGTTCTTAGATATAAAAGGGGCTTACGACAACGTTAATCTTCACATACTATACGCGAAAATGTTGGAAATAGGAATACCCGAGATAGTAACATGGAACATCATTAACTTATACATTAATCGAGCAGTTCACGTTAGATTAAATGGAGATCAATCTAACTCCCGATACACATCTTTGGGACTACCTCAGGGTAGCATTCTAAGTCCTATATTATATATACTGTATACTGCTGACTTAGAAACTAAACTTCCTCAACACATAAAAATCCTACAGTACGCTGATGATGTTGCGATATATGCAGAAAATAAGTCAATAGATAGATGTAATAACTACCTTAAATCGACATTGAATATTATAAAAAAATGGGCTACCGATAATAACTTAACAATATCAGAGAGTAAATCAACCATTGTTACCTTTACTAAAAAACGATATGTTCCTCAAAGCCATCTACAATTTGATAATACTAGTATTCCTTATAAAACTTCAATAAAATTTCTTGGCGTATTTTTAGACTCCAAATTAAATTGGAAAGAACACACAAATTACATATTACGAAGAATGGAAAATGCAATGAATATCATGAAGACTGTAAGTGTCAGTAACTGGGGAGCTGATCCAAACATATCAATATTACTATACAGAAATTTGATAAGATCAATCTTAGACTATGGATCTATTTTTTATGGCTCAGCATCAAACTCTGTACTCCAAAAAATCGAGAGGATCAAAAATAAGGCACTTAGGTTATGCACTGGTTATCTTCGTAGCACACCTATATTGGTCATGGAATGTGAGCTTAATGAACCTCCACTTTCATTACGCAGGGAATACCTAAGTGAGAAATTTATAGTTAAAACAGCGGTTAACGATAAACTGCTATTAAATAAAATTGTTCATTTAACCACCTCATACCTAACTCATTATTACTGGGAAAAAAAGAAACTGCTTTTAGTTGTGGAAAGCTTCCTCAACGTTTCTAATTCCATTGGCGACATACACCAAATTGAACAAAGCTCGTCTCGAAAGCTAAATTATGAAGATTATTTATCTCCAGTTAACTGTCATTTAAGTAATATTCGTGCGACAGACTTCCTTACTAAAATAGACCACCTTCAGTGTGTACAAAAGAACTGGGGGAGTTATCAGAAATTATATACGGATGGTTCAAAAATGGAAAGAAAAGTTGGATATGCTATATATTACCCACAAAAAAGTATAAAAATAAACAACAGATTACCTGATAAAATGACAATTTTCACAGCTGAACTCATTGCAATCAAAGAAGCATACAAAATATGTATTAATCAAAAAGAACTCAATTATGTTATATTTACAGACTGCCAAAGCATTGTAAAGACATTGAAATATAATGTACATAATTTTGCAGAAAATTATATCATCAGTGACATCATAGCAATGAACAGTGAAGCTTTGAAATCGGGCAAAAATATAATATTGTGTTGGATAAAAGCACACATTGGTATAAAAAACAACGAAATAGTAGATGATCTGGCTAAAAAAGCAACAACGAAGGAATCCACTCTGCATACTTATCAACTTCCTATGGGAGACATAATTTCTATTATGAGATCTATCAAACGGACGAAATGGCAGGAACAATACAATAATTCAGACAAAGGAAATTATTACAAAAAAATCCAGCCTACACTTCCCATCAAGACATGGTTTAATCAAGTTTCCAACAAAGGCTTTATCAAAACTATTTGTCGAATAAGAAGTAATCACTGTCTGACTCCAGTCTACAAAAGAGAAATAGGACTTGTAGATAATGATGAATGTTTATGTGGAGAGCTAGCTGATCTACAACATATGCTATTAGAATGTCCTTTACATTTTATTGAAATATCAAACTTTTTTGCCAATCTAGTTCAAGTTAATGTACAATTTCCTTTTAATCTTATATACCTTTTACAATCAAACAATCTAGATGTTTATAAAATTTTGTACAACCATGTTAATTGTTTAAAATTAAAGCTCTGAGAAAAAAAGAAAAAAAAATTTAAAAAAAAATAATTAAATAAAATAAAAAGATACTAAGATCTAAACCTCCGCGAGGTTGAATCGGGTTTAGGTCTTAGCGCGATAAAAAAATATACAAAAAAAAATATACAAAAAAAAAATATACAAAAAAAAAATAATAAAAAAAAAAAATAAAATAAAAAATGTAATAAAAAAAATGTTAAAAAATATAATAAAAAAAAACAGAGTAAAAAAAAACAGTAGTACTAATAGTTTTAAATTTAGATACTAAGCATATATTTTGTAAAAGAGAGAATTCAAAACACATTGACTGGCCAGTTGGTTGCTTAAACCAGTGCCAATAAAACATAAACACACACACAAAGTATTTTTTCTTTTTAAATTTATTTTTTAAATATAGTATACCTTAAATGTACCCGTGTTTGTAATTTGCAAACCTAGGTAATTATATCTTTACACTGCTTAATTCGCTGTCCATTCTTCTAGCTGTGCACATAAAAATAGGAGGAAGTCCCAATATGCTGTGTCTATGCTTTTCGGCAATACTCTATGGCGTATAATTTGTTAAATTGCTTTAGGTGCAGAACTTGAATAAGTTATTTTTTGTCTAAAAATCAAATGTTAGAATAATTAAAAAGTTTTGCACTTCAGCTTTCTTTGAAGATGTACTTGATATCTTAGTGAGCTGTTGGGAATGGTAGGGAGCGTAGTCAAGCAGTATTACACTATATGTTTGGGATATAAACTATATCAGTTTGTGATAATTCAGTTTTCAAACCAATATTTGAAAATATCAGCTTACCTACTCTTGTAGTAGTCAACGTTACAAGTCTCTATTTTGTTCCCACATAATTTTAAAGAATTCATAGCGCATCTCTCACTTCCCTCGCAACGTACAATAATTAGCCGCCATTCTTTATTTGCAGGCATTTTAATATACAGTGCGTCCATAAAGTAACGCATAAATTCATTATTTCGTAAACTGGCCACTTTAAGGAAAAATCGTGAAACGGGTCGATTTTTATTTTTAAATTACGATTTTTTGGCGTATATATCACACTAGTGACGTCATACATCTGGGCGTGATGACGTAATCAATGATTTTTTTAAACGAGAATAGGAGTCATGTGATAGCTCATTTGAAAGGGTATTCAATTATCTATTCAGTAATATAAACCTTCACATAATTATTTATACAGCATGTTCAATAAAAATTTTTTTAATTAAAATAATTGAGGCAAATTGAAGAACGTATGTAATTTATTTCATTTAAAATACGTTTTATTGTTTACAGAAAACAAGAAAACAATGTTTATTTGACAAATAAATATTGTTTTTCTCTTTAATTCAATTTAAAAGCTGCCACCCACCAGTGGCGTAGCTAGCCCCACAGGGGCCCCCTATCAAAGTTTGTCGCGGGGCCCTTTCCACGACTGATAAGGGATAGTGCTAAAAAAATGTTTAACAAAAGCAGCAAAAACGCGTGTATAGAATAGAATAGAAATATACTTTATTGTCACTGAAAATTTTACAATTTTATGGACAAAGCGTAGGTACAAAGAGTAGGAAAAAAACAACAAAAAATACAGTTTACTGAAATTACACAAATCGTCAATATTATTACAAAATAAAAGATAATGAAATAAAACAAAACAATACAGAGTGTTTCATTAATAATTGGAAATATTTTAACTGTAGATTTTTGGGCTCAAAATATTACGGTTTAATTTAAATCACCTACTCCGAAAAGGCTTCCTAAAGTTGGAGCTCTTTGAAGATGGTGCCTTTTAATTAGTTTTTTTTTAGAATACCTCTAGAACACATCTATTTAAAAAAAAAAACTAAAACTGGTACGGCTATTTATCTTCCAGAGATAAATGTATTTCACATAAATTGCGAGTTTCTAGTACCGCTCAAATGCATCCTCTTTGGGTAGGGCAACGGTTATTTTATCGCATAACTTTTTTGTCTTAAAATTTTAAGCATTTTTGACACTGGATTATTAAATTGTATGGCATTCTAGTACTAAAAGTTACTCTTACTTTAAGTCTGTAGAATACACCGTTTTCTAAAAAAATCGATTTGAAATTTTTTCGTTTTTTGAATTTGATCAAAATTTAAAGAAATTTTCAAAAAAACGGTGTATTTTACCGACCTAAAGCAAGAATAACTTTTAGTACTAGGATACTTCATAATTTAATAATCTAGTGTCAAAAGTGTTTCAAAAATTAAAGACACAAAAAATAATGCGATAAAATAACCGTTAACCTACTCAAAACGCACGCATAATAGGACCGGTACTAGAAATTCGCAATTGATGAGATCGATTCATCTCTGGAATAAATGTACCAGTTTTCGTTTATTGTTTTCATAGTTCTTTTTTATTTTTTTCAAATTAAAAAACACAAAATTTTCAAATCGACATTTCTAGAAAACGGTGTATCCTACCGACTAAAAGCAAGAGTACCTTTTATTACTAGAATGCCTCACAATTTAATAATCCAGTGTCAAAAAGGCTTCAAAGTTAAAGATAAAAAAGGAAGATAAATAGGCGTACCAGTTTTGGTTTCTCTGAATAGAAGCGTTCTGGAGGTATTTAAAAAAACTAATTACAAGATGCCTTTTTCAAAGAGCTCTAGCTTCTGTAAGAAGCATTTTCAGACTAGGTGATCTGGGTTAAATCTTAATACATATTTTGAGCCCAGGAATCTACAATTAAATTATTTCCAATTATTAATGAAAATATTGCAAAATTTAAATAAATTGAATACAACCTTAGGAACTAATAAGTTCAGCGTATAACACTCAAATATAGATGATAATAAAAAATCTAATAAACTCTAATAATCCAAATTCAAAAAACAGATTTGAATTGAGGCTCATTGTTTTAAAACAGATTCAGTTTTTTCAAGCCAAGGGTGAATAGACATTGAAAAGGAGCGTAAACAAAGGAGCTCTGTTCTTTAACGGCGAGCGACCGGCAAATAGATATACCTAAATACAATTTATAGATAAAGAACAGATTACACGAAAATATACGCAAAGAATACACAGTGTTTCTGTTTCAAATTATCAAAGGTAAAGCGATTACAAATATTACAATTTCGCATTATACATTATACAATGTCTCACACAGCCAACGGTGAATAGACAATAAGAAGTAGCTTGAAAACAAAAAACGTCTGTTGTTATAGAACGGCTAGAGGCAGAAAATAGATAGGTACCTGTACAGTACATAAATATAGTTTATAATAAAGAATCCATTACACGAAAATGTCGATATCCCAACAATATATGTACACTGTGTCAAAGCGTTTGAATAGTGAAATAATTGCAGAATATTTTGTTCAATTTTTTGAATGGAATTTTGTTTCGACATGCCGCTTTGTGGCCCCTGAATGTCGGGGGCCCCATATAATTGATACGGCTGATACGGCGGTAGCTACGCCCCTGCCTCTTGTCAGTTTGAACACTTCGTTTAAGCGAAAATCAATGTTTATTTGTGAAGTAATTTTTTTTCTTTTTTCTGACAGCAGCAAATTTAGAATTAAATAAATTACATTTATATTCATCTTTTTGTGTCAAATAATTTAATAAAAAAATTTTTTTTGCCAAACTGTATGAATAATTATAGAAATGTTTATATTACGGAAAAGAGATTTCAATACTCTTTCAAATGAGCTATCACGTTACCCCTATTCTCATTTAAAAAATCATCGATTACGTCATCACGCCCAGATCGATGACGTCACTATTATGATATATATGCCAAAAAAATTGTAATGTAATTTAAAAATAAAAATCGACCTGTTTCGGGATTTTTCCTTAAAATTGCCGGTTTACGAAATAACGAATTTATGCGTTACTTTATGGACGCACTGTACACATGTTTGAATTCTGTCTATCCTTTCTTAACTGTATCGTTGGGTATTATTATATTGGTAGGGGAGTCCAAGCGGGGATGTTTGCAGTTACTCGAGCGCGTTAGATTATCCCATGGGGTGAAACCTTGTACCCTGTAAATGTACCTCTACCATAAACTGGCTCTTAATACAGGGGAGTTCGTTAAGGGGGGTCCGAAAAAAAATCTATTCTTTGAAAAACTCGTATTAGTCAGATTAAAATAATGTAATTTAAGTACATTCAGAACAATGTATATTTCAAAAATCATGCGGTTTAAGCGGGGCGTAAGGAAATGAGTGAGTCACAAAGATTCACGGGAAAAAGCGAAAATTTTGAAAATAAGCGTCAAATCGAAAAACTGAAAAATACGTGTTCAATATTTTTGAAAAATATATCGAATGGCACTAAACACGACCCCCCATCGAGGCAGGGTGGGGGGTTACTTTAAAAACTTAAATAGGAGCCCCCATTTTTTTTTGCAGATTTGGATTCGTAACGTAAAAATTAAAAGCTTTTATTTGATATATTTTTTTGAAAATCCACGAGGAAAAATTTCCTGTAGTTGGCTGTATACCATTACAAAAACATAAAATCCTTTATAAAAGGTATATTTGTTAAAATCCCTATACAGGGCTACATCAAAGACAGAACTAGTTTTCAATCGGTTGACCGATCATCATCAGTGCAATCTTAGAATCTACATGCAAGCCACCAAAGTAAAAATAACAGGGTAAAAACCCTTTACAATTGATCCGTCATCGGAACATATGACTAAGATGTGAATTATAACATGGATGATTAAGATATCCAATGTTTTTCGCCCGAGGTACCAATGAGCTCTATCTGACAAGTTCACATCATGACTTGCTTCCATACAGTCATGATGTGAACTTGTCAGATAGAGCTCATTGGTACCTCGGGCGAAAAACATTGGATATCTTAATCATCCATGTTATAATTCATATCTTAGTCATATGTTCCGATGACGGATCAATTGTAAAGGGTTTTTACCCTGTTATTTTTACTTTGGTGGCTTGCATGTAGATTCTAAGATTGCACTGATGATGATCGGTCAACCGATTGAAAACTAGTTATGTCTTTGATGTAGCCCTGTATAGGGATTTTAACAAATATACCTTTTATAAAGGATTTTATGAAGATATTTTTTTGAATTACGGATAGATGTCGCTATAATCGAAAAAAAGGTTGTTGGAAATGGAGAACTTAATTAAAAATGGAAAGTCCCCACTTGAATGAGAAACTTTACTTAACTTTTTTTGGTTTTATGACCTACTCTTCACAACCCAATATAGGTCCCCATAATGCTCGAGTGACTACAAGCATACTTTCCTCCCCTACTATATTATTTTTAGTTTTGTCTAAATAGTAAATTTGTCTACTTTCTTTCCTATATTTATTCCAATACCTACTATATAATCTAAAAATAAATCAGCCAGCTGTTAAATTTCCCGTAGACAATAGTCGAAAATCTCTAAAAAAAACTTTGTTTTGAGGACTTTTGGCCACGTTTTCAACATTTCGTCTCATTGTGTGTCATATTGTTTATAGATTTTTTTAAGGTAATAACCAACAAATGCGTTTAAGTATTTAGTCCAGAAACCGAAGCTTTTCACGTCGCAATTTTTACAGAATGGATAGATTTTCCTGAAAATTTGAGAATAAGTAGTAGATAGTACAAGGAATAAAATCTATATAATGGCGAAAGGCACTTTTACCATGGGGGTGGTTGACACCCCATCTAGTGGGTGGAAATTTTTTATTATATTTTGACCGTAAAAGATGATAAAAATATTCATTCTAAGCAAAAAACGTTCTATAAATTTTTTTGATAAAATTAATAGTTTTCGACTTATTCGCTATCGGAAGTGTTAGTTTCATATCTAAAAAATCAATGTTTTTCGATGGTATACTCATTTATGATTCACTCAATTTTTGCCGTAGAAATTTTTTTTAAACGAATTTCTTGGGAATTAGATAACCTACAATTTCATATTTAAACATTTTTTCGTATCTCTGATGCTAATCTTTCTATTCTGAAGAGAATGACATTTTTTACCAAAATACAAAAACTCGTTATTCGCTTTAAATTCCAATTAGATTTCTCATTAAAAAAAGATGTATTGATTTTTTAACGTAACTTTTTTATTTTTTATCTTAAAAAGTTTCGTAAAAAAGAATTTTGTAGATTTTTATAAGGTCTATAAGGCTATTAGAATTAAATCCTTTTAAAATGCTCAGTCACAAAAAGAGGTGACATTGAAAGGGTTGGTAAAGGTGGTTTTTGCATGTTATTGCAAGTTTTAATAATTGTCAATAGCTCACTCAATTTTTGCCGTTAAAAAAATTTTTGCAAACCAATTTTTTGGAAATTAAATAAACTACAATTTCATTTTAAAATATTTTTTCGGATCTCTGATGCTCATCTTTCTATCCTGAAGGAAAAGGCATTTTTACCAAACTACATAAACTCGTTATTCGCTTTTAAGTCCATTTTTTAAAAACTAATTATTCTAAACGGATCAAACTTCTAGAAACTATTTTTTAATACATAAACAAAGAACACCAAATTAGGTCAATGCCTAATTTTAATTTGAGTGGTGATTAGTGGGTTGTTTTCGATCATTTTCTGCTGAAAAAAAATGAGAATTACATTATTTTCATTATCACTTAATTTTTGAGCTATAGACTTTTTTTATTTCTGGAGATAAACATTTTTAAATACTTTAAATTAGTTTCAACAAGTTCTCCTCGAAAAATGCATAGTTTCCCCGTCTTTTGACTTTGAAACTACAATATTTAGCATTTGACGAAGAAGAGATAACATATAATAATAAAGTATATCTCGATTACTATTGGTCATAGGGAAAATTAAAAAAAAAGTTTTATTTATTTTTTCAAAAGGTTAATTTTTGTTAAGTAAAGCTGTTTTGATAAAACGAAAACTTTTAGCAGATGAACAACAGGGTTTTCGTACTGGAAGATCGTGTACAGATGCAATATTCGTCATAAAGCAAATTACTGAGAAATCACTAGAGTATAATAGACCAGCATTTCTATGTCTGATTGACTTAAAGAAAGCATTTGACAGAGTAAGACTCAGGGATGTAATCCACCTTCTGTATAATAGAGAAATCCCTCTAGATATCATAAAAACTATTGAGAACATCTACCAAAATAACAAGATGGAAGTCAGAATAGATGGACAACTTACAGAACCTGTAGATATAGGCAGCGGAATAAGACAGGGAGACTCATTGAGTCCTCTGCTTTTCAATTTAATCATGGATGAAATCATCAAAAACGTCAACAAAGGAAGAGGATATAGAATGGGAAACAAAGAAGTAAAAATACTCTGCTACGCAGACGACGCAATATTGATAGCCCAAGATGAAGATAGTCTGCAAAGATTAGTCCACAGATTTAACATAAGAGCAAAAGAATTCAATATGACAATTTCATCTCAAAAAACTAAAACTTTAGTAATCAGTAAAGGAGCAATCAGATGCAAAATAGAAATTGATGGTATCAGTATTGAACAAGTAATGGAAGTAAAATACCTTGGAATTACATTGTCAAGTTACGGAGACCTAGACAAAGAAGTGAGAAATCAAGTAGAAAAAGCAAATAGATTGGCAGGATGCCTTAATAACACTATATGGCGAAACCGACATATTAACACTGAGATGAAGTCAAGAATTTATAAAGCCAGTGTAAGACCAATAATGACATATGCATCAGAAACAAGACCCGATACAGCCACAACACAAAGACTACTGGAAACGGCAGAGATGAGAGTACTGAGAAGAATTACAGGAAATACACTGAGAGATCGAAAGAGGAACGAAGATATTAGAAGACAATGTAACGTACAGTGTATAAACGAATGGACACTAAATAGAAAAAAAGAATGGAACAACCATATAACCAGAATGGGGGAGACACGTGTGGTCAAAATAGCACGAGATAAATCACCAATCGGCAGAAGAAGTATCGGCCGACCGCGCAAAAGATGGAGCGACAACCTTCCATAGAGGTATCAATCCGCCAATGAACAAGCAGAATTGCTTATAAAGAGGAAGAAGAAGAAGAAGAAGAAAACTTTTTGAGTTACTAGCAGGAAACTGGTTAAAAACATTGATTTTTTTATATAAAACTAACACTTTCAATAGAGAATAAATCTAAAACTATTAATTTTATCAAAAAAATGTATAGAACGTTTTTTACTTATAACGAATGATTTTACCAACTTTGCGGTCAAAATATAATAAAAAATTTCCACCTCCAAGATGGGGTGGCAACCACCCCATGGTAAAAGCGCCTTTCGGCATGATATAGATTTTGATCCGTGGACTATCCACTACTTATTCTCAAATTTTCAAGCAAATCGATCTATTCTGTAAAAATTGCGAGGTTTTGTCCTATTTTAAGCTTCATTACTAACTTGGACTATATGTTTATGTGGGATTGGGCCACAATTTTAGTGTACTGAAAATTACATTTTAACTAATGTTTGCCGTTTCAACTTCCACTCCGGAAATAGTTGGTTGTGGTTGATCAGTTTCAGAACCTTGTTAAACAATAAGGTAATAGTAAATGAACAAATAAAATTAACTGAATGCATTACTAACTAAACTTATTACTAGAAAAACGTATTTATTTATTTAAATTTGTTTATATACCTATATTTACTAAAAACTATGTATTGCATTTTCTCGTTGAAACGAAACATCCGTTTAAATATTCACAAAGGAAACATAATATTAATTTAATTTCAGTTCTATTAAATTAACTATTATTTCTTACTCCATCACAGAGCGAATTTCACAACAAAGTTATTTTAAAATTAAAATTACCTACATGCAATAACAACCAAACGAAACAATAACATTGTCTCGAATTGCGATTAAACAGACATTTGTTAATTAAATTAGTATTCCAGTGACGTTTTAATAATGTTATGTTGATACAAATGAAGCTATGAAATTTAGTGCAGTCACTGAAGGTTTTTACCCCCGATTTCGTTGAACCACTGGATGCCACCAGCTGGTATAAATTATCATAAATCGATAGAGGAACAAATTCTAAGCAAAATTTGTTATACCAAGTTATTAAAATAAATCATTACTTTTGGGTTATTAACCTTCCGTAACTAACATTGGGTCTGTGGGATCGACCAGTTAGAGTTTTTACGATTATATCCAAATCGTTCTTTATGAATCTTCGCCGCCATCAGTAGCTGCCTGATTTAGATGCCTGTTTTTAGTGCTGGAATCGAGAACCCTCTCAGGAATTCCCAGTACCGACAGCTATCTAGAGCTATTCAGGCTGCTTGTAGACGAGACAAAAACAAACATATAGAGAAAATCTGTAGAGAAATTCAACTACATGCCGACACAAATAACACCAAAGAACTCTTTGATAAAGTCAGACTACTCACACGTAAATTCAAGCAGAAATCTTGGTCTATCAAAGATGATGAAGGTAATGTACAGACGGATTTGGACAAGGTTATTGATGTTTGGAGGGCGTATTTTAAGTCTTTATACGCCAATACGGACCAGATGCCAGCGGACACCCCGTTTGTATCTGACTGCCAGACCTCCACTTTCCATTCTCCTTCAACAGAGACACACCACACTAGTTTTGAATCTGAACCTGACATACTTTTTTCCGAGGTGGAATTCGCTTTAAAAAGACTTAAGTTAAACAAAGCAGCAGGATATGATCTCATTACTGCAGACGTCTTGAAGCATCTTCCGGAATGTGGAGTGAAAATATTACATCGATTGTGTAATGAAATATGGCACACAGGCGTCTGGCCTGAGGATTGGAGAAAGACCATAATCATACCTCTTCATAAGAAAGGTTCAACAAATAATTGTAACAACTACAGGCTATTAGCTCTAATATCAAACGCCAGTAAGGTGATCCTCTACATACTGCAACGGCGTCTAGTAAACTTCATAAGTTGGCAAATAGCACCTGAGCAGGCTGGATTTGTAAAGGGCAGAGGTACTAGAGAACAAATCCTTAATGTAAGAAACATCATAGAAAAAGCCAGAGAATACCAGAGATCCCGATATTTATATGTTTCGTCGATTATACAAAGACCTTTGATAATGTTAGATGGGACAAACTATGGAACATATTGACGACAATGGGTGTACCTAAACACTTGACTCACCTTATTAGGAAACTGTACCAAGATAACCTGGCATATATTCGAATGAACGGATACCTGTCTGACAAATGCACTTTGGAGAAGGGAGTACGCCAAGGATGCGTTTTATCTCCCTTATTATTTAACATCTATTCGGAGTTCATAATGCGCAGGGTCTTGGATGGTTGGGAAGGAGGAGTAAACCTAGGTGGTGTTAAGATATCTAACTTGCGTTTCGCAGACGACACTACACTTATAGCCTCTACTCCAGAAGAAATTACTGAATTATTAAAAAAACTCGAGGTAGAAAGTGCTAAATTTGGACTCATGGTTAACTACAACAAAACCAAAATCATGGTTATTGATCGCCAACAACAGTTTCCTGAAACCCAAGCTATTGCGGGATGTGAGGTAGTCTCATCTATGATATATCTTGGAGCTCTAGTTAACAACACAGGCAGTTGTGAACCCGAAATTAGAAGACGCATTCAACTAGCAAGCGCAGCAATGAGTGAACTAAACGGGGTCTGGCGTGATCGTCACATTACTATGACAAACAAAAAGATACTCGTTTCAACTCTGGTCTTTTCCATATTTTACTATGCATGCGAGACATGGACAGTCAAAGAATCAGATAGACGACGTATAGACGCCTTTGAAATGTGGACATGGAGACGCCTGCTTCGAATTCCATGGACGGCTCGCCGTACAAATATCTCGGTTCTGGATGAAATTAAACCGGATCAGCGTCTCTCCAGTACCGTTTACTCTAGAATTTTAAAGTTCTTTGGTCATATCCATCGAAGTGATCACAAAATGGAGCGGTTGGTGGTCCAAGGAAGGCCTCAGACTCAACGCCAACGCGGAAGATCTCCACAGCGATGGGCGGACATTACTAAAAAGCTTCTCAACAAACAGTATACTGAGGCAATACATGTAACTGATGACCGCGACCAGTGGAGAAATATTATCAATCAAACTGGCCGAGCTGCTGAAGCCCAATTATGAACCACAACACATCTACTAAGATGTTAATGACTATGATGATGATGATTTTAGTGTTGAAGTTGAGTCTTCAGTGTCAACTAATTATGCAATTATCGGCAAATCTTGTTTCAGAGACCCATGTTGGACCAATGATCTACTCGATGAAAAAAATATTTAGATTACCTACCGAAAGACCGTGCATACAAGTGCTGATAATTTAGTAACCCAATTGCCAGGAGAAAAAAGTGAACCTAGGTACAAGAAAACAGCAATGGAAATATTGAGGTTGTTTTTGACAAATCAGATGTTATGTGATTGTTTTATTTTCTTAAGTAGTTTTCTAATGTTAAGAGGTTTAATAATTTAAAAAAAAAATGAAAAAAACAAATTTTAAGAAACGCTTTTCTTTAGTTACGAGTGACTAAAATTAAAAATATTTAAAAAAAATCAACTAAAAAGCAAAAAATAAAAAAAATTGAAAGAAATATAACACATCCGTCAAAGAAAAGCGTGGCGCGTGTTCATTAAATAAACGGTTTTCGCCCCCACGCTTTTCTTTAACGAATATGTTAGATTTTTTCAATTTTTTTTTATTTTTTGCGTTTCAGTTGATTTTTTTATAATATTTTTAATTTTAGTCACTAGTAACTAAAGAAAAGCGTTTCTTAAAATTTTTTATTTTCATATTTCTTTTTTACTTTTTAGTCTTACACTTTTCAAACATCAAAATATATCGTCATGTTTATTAAAATATGTATAAAACATGATGTACTAACATGAAAAGTAGTCGGAATCGGCAAAAAATTTGAAAATTTATTGTTTATTAATGAAGTATAACGTAAACAAATAACGTAAAAAATGAATAACGTATCATTAGCTATACAATCCGTAAAAGTTTTAAGTTTTTACATTGTAAAAAACAAGAGAATTTAAGCGTTTTCCATTAAAATCGTTTTTTTTTTTATTTAAACAATTAATAAACATGAAAACATTTTTTTTAGTGACTATTCGTGTATTCAGTGATGTAAAATTTCCGGAAAGATTCAAACGCCGGAAAGTTTCCGGAAACTTTCCGGGAATATTGGAAACTTTCAGAAACTTATGGAAATATTGTATTTTTTCTTGTTAGTCTATTGTATGTTAGTGTGTATTGTATCTATTTTGTATGTCTATTGTATGTTAATTCTGTAAAAATGTTTTCTTTTTTGTCAATAAACTTGGGATGGTTAGTTAATATTTTGTCTTTACACTGCTTAGCTAATAGATGCTCTTTACTAGTGATGCTTTGTCCTGTTAAAAGAATCAAGTAAGTTTGCAGCATAGTGCACAGGCTTTACTACAATTTTTTTTTCTAATTTAGATATAAGCATTCCTTTTCCTCGGGATTACTGATTGGAAGTAATGGAATATTCCCGGTAAAAATATTTGCTATGTCCTTAAATGCCTCGACAACCTGGGATATTTTAAACATATTGCCTTCCAATTTAGTAATCCATTTTACAATTATTATTGGTGTTAGCACAACTGCTACTTTTTGCCACTTTATTAAAAATATTTCTTCATCCAGACAGTTTTATTTAAAATTCCGTGAAAATTTTAAATTTTCTCGCTCTATGACCATAAGCATTTGTAAAGCACTTTCAAACACAATAAGGCTACTTTACAATTAAGGATTGAACCCGATCTAGTTTTTACAGGAAGTTTTAATGATATAACTTTATTGTAGTTTTGAAGCTAGACTGTATTAAATCGGGCAAGAGATATGTTGGAATTAGTTACCTTTTTAACAATTTCTTTACAACATGCCTGAACATTTTTAAGAGATAAGTTTCATCAAATCAGACACCAGCAAATTTAATGTATGAGAAACACAGGAATATGCTTCAATAAAATTATATTTGTTTTTTATCGATCATTTTGTCTTTGCCAAAATGATCCATTGGTGTTGCATTGTCTGTAATAATCCCACAAAATTTTTCTGGTCGACTTCCTTTATATTATATTATTTATTATTTCTAGTGAAAGATATTCAGCTGTGTGCCTTTCACAATCTGTAAAAAGTGTTAAGCATACACATTACTGGTTCAGGTGTTGTCAAAGCAGCGTTTAGACACCGCTATAAATCGCAGCAACTTATCGATATCAATCGAGTTGTTTCAATTTATCGTTGAGTGTAAACTGTACATTGCAGCGATTTATCGGAATTGGGGGATTGGAGTTGGTATCGGATTGCATCAATTTATTGTAACGATCGAGTTGTTTCAGTTTATAAGGCAGCGTTTAGACACAGCGATAAATCCATGCAATTTATCGATATCAATCAAGTTGTTTCAATTTATCGTTGTGTGTAAACGGTACATCGCAGTGAACGGTACATCGGGATTGGAATATGATTGGAGTTGGTACCTATCGGATTGCATCAATTTATTGTAACGATAGAGTTGTTTCAGTTTATAAATCAATCGCGTCAATATATCGCAGCTTCTAAACAGCTTTATAAAAATCAATAAATCGTAGCAATTTATCGTCACAATAAATTGCTCGCATTTATCACGGCGCCTAAACGCCACTTATTGATCGCAACAATTTATCGCAGCGTCTAAACAGCTTTAAAAAAATCAATAGATCGTAGCAATTTATCGTCACAATAAATTGCTCGCATGTATCGCGGCGTCTAAACGCTCTTAAAGTTAATAACATATTGGTTTCTTATATTTGACCAGGCATCACACTGAATGCCTAATGTAAATGCTTTATATTCTCTAAAGTTTTCGGAAATATTATGGAAAGTTCTCAGAAATATTCTCGAAAGTTCTCGGAAATATTCTCGAGAACTTTCCATTGAAAGTTTCCGGGAATATTCGCGGTCAGGAGAATATTTCCATTGTTTTAGGCGAATATTCTCGGAAACTTTCCAATGTTCGCGAATATTCTCTTGGAAATATTCTCGACTCACATCACTACGTGTATTGTTCCCGCGAATGCATATGTCTGCAAATTTTCATTCATTTGCATTGAAGAAAAGGCAGTCAAATTAACGTCTAAAGATTGGACGCAAACTATTGAACGAAATAAAAGCTTAGTTTAATAATAGGTATCATTTATGTTTAATTTTACTCCTTCGGGGAGTAAACACAATCCTACGCTTGAAAGTGTGTCAATGAAAACATTTTTTTATGTTGGTCTCTGAGACCCGATGTTAGTTTTAATGTTCAAAAAACCTATTGTAGCGTGATTCCTGTTAAAATAATACTCTCGGTTCGTTTATACGAATTTATTTATACAAATTACAGATCGAATTTATATTATACACTAACTCTATTTACAAATCTGTCCGTATTTATACAGTATGTCCCTGTAAGTTGTATCAATATAGAAAACTTTTTTATTATTAATTTTACGAAAAAAAGTTATTCTTTATAAAAAGCTCTGCTTGGTCCAAAACCTAAGATTTAACCATCAAATATCAAAATTTTTGAATATTATACGAGGTATGTTAAAAAGTTTGAATTTCACTCAAGAGTAAAGTAGCTTTATTTTTCATAAAATTGGAAATTGCTATTATGAAAAGTTGTTTGGAATTAAAAACTATATTCTAATATGCAATTACATCGTTCTTATTGAAATTTAATTTTTTTTTTAAATTATGGATAACTACACTAGTTTACAACCAATTTGCGACTGGAATGCAAAATGATGTTTTTTGTTAATTTTTGCTCTCTGAATATGAATATGATGATAAAAAGTTCCTAACACGTAAGATTTTTGAGTTATGATTTAAAAAAAAATGAGTTACGATTTTTGAGTTATGAGTATTTTACTAAAATTTTTTTAAAACATTCATTTGTAATATATCGGTAAGTGATGTTATCAAATTAATGTTTTTCCTAAAAATTGTGCATAATTTGACAACACTGGGATATCTATGTCTACGAATAACACATTAACATTTAAATAAACAATAAACCAAATGTAATCCTTAATCAGTAAACCTACCCATTTAAACTTATTAGTTCTAAACCGTTTTAACAACTGTTACTTCTGCATGACAAAAGTGTCTGGGTTTCCAAGGAAAGGCAAGCATAAAATTTAATATCCAGATATTATCTCAGCAATAAAACCGGTTTTCCATGGAGAAGATTTACCAGTTCCAGGACCTCCGGCAAATTGGGAAGAAGATTTGGAAATGTATGGCGATAAAAGTTAACCCGATGATGTATCAGAAAATAATTATTCTTATTTTCCCGAAAGCGACGAAAAAGCACCTTATTGCATCCAACAAGCCGAATTACATGATTTAGTTCGAGACCTTCACTGGCACAAAGAACATGCTCAACTCGTAGGTTCTACATTACAATAATGGATTTTTGTTTAATGGAAGTTACTAGCCAGTAAAACTTACAATATTTAGGAACTGTAACCAGGAGCTATCCTAGTTTTTTACTATGCAGGATAAAATGTGTGTTTGTATTAATCCATATAGTGTTGGGGGAAAATTGGGATAGGCAGAAAATTGTGTACAAAAGACTTACTATGGTTTTTGTTTCTAGTTCTGAACTTGTGTATATCGTATAAAAGAATTTTTAGAATATACGGCAATATTTGATGCATTCTATAACTCAACATCTAACAGTCTACCTGACAAGACAATGTATGCGTGGACCCCTACGCAGAAATACACGGCACCTTAAGAAGAAGATAATTCAAAATCTATACGTGGTGGAAAATTTCAGTGTTTGAATTCGCATTCAGGACAGCCATTACAGCCATTTTAACATCAGTCGCAATTTTTTTTGTTTTTTTGTTGACTAGTGCTATCATTATGTTTTCAGTAATTTCAATTCTGATAACTCTTTTATTATAAATTTTACGAAAAAAAGTGATTCTTAATAAAAAGTTCTGGATGGTCTAAAACTTAAAATACAATCATCTTATATCAAATTTTATCAATTTTATACGAGGTATGTCAAAAAAGATAAATTTAGATCAAAAGTAAAGTACCTTTATAGTTCAGAATATTTCAATTAGAAGGATGTAATTACATACTGAAACATCGTTTTTAATTCTAAATAGCTTTTCCCAATAACAATTTTTGATATTGTGAAAAATAAACGTATTTTACTCTTGAGCGAAATTCATATTTTTTGACATACCTCGTATAAAATTGATAAAATTTGACATATTGTATTGTTGTACTTTAGATTTTAGACCATGCAGAACTTTTTATGAAAAATCACTTTTTTTCGTAAAATTAATAATAAAAGAGTAATCTGAATTAAAATAATTGAAAAAATTGTTAGTTGTCCATAATTTTTCAAAAAAATTTTTTCAATTAGAAGGATGTAATTGCATACTAGAATACAGTTTTTAATTCCAAACAACTTTTCATAATAGCAATTTTCAATATTGTGAAAAATAAAGCTACTTTACTCTTGAGTGAAATTCAAACTTTTGGACATACCTCGTATAATATTCAAAAAATTTGATATCTGATGGTTAAATCTTAGGTTTTGGACCATGCAGAGCTTTTTATAAAGAATAACTTTTTTCGTAAAATTAGTAATAAAAAAGTTTTCCATATGGATACAACTTACAGGGACATACTGTATATCCGATACAGTTATTAGGGAACATTCCAGAAATATCCGCGCCCATCTCGATGTCTCTCCCATCTCTATACCAGTCGATCCATTGTTTGTCGGCAGGCCCACGTTCCAGAACGCCGCGAAGATTCGATTACGTCATTCGTTTGTTGTTTACTGTTATACGGGCGCCGCGCCCGGCCAAGCTGCGCGCCGGCCAAGAGTTCTCTTTTGTTACACTATGTTAGTTGCGAAGGTAGACCAAACATTTTACAAAAAAGTTATCAGTACCAAAATTGAAACTAACAAAAATTGAATTATTCCCTTACTCGAAAAACCTTTTACTAAACCTAACGTAAAGTAAAAACTCCCTGGTGTAGTTGGTACAAAATTTTTAATGAAGAATTAAAATTCTAAAAAATCCAAAAGGATTACATTCATTGTTCAGAACGTTTTCGGACTTATCAGTCCATCATCAGTGAACCTAAAAGCAAGTACTCACACTTAAAAAAATTGAAAAAGGGGTGAAATTCTGACTGTTAAAAATTGAAAAGTGTGGTTAACATTACTTACTCCGTCTCCTTGCAAAATAGCCACAATGCCAAACACTGGTTGGGTTAAATATTGGAACTACATAATAAATACAATAAAATAGTGGATTGCCTCCAGCAACATGTGAATGCTCTACCTTCACCTACATAGGTTTTTTTAATGTAGAGCATTCAGATGTTGCTTAAGGTAATCCATAGCTATCGACTATAAATAAGTCACACTATTTTTATTGTTTTCAGTTCACAGCTTTATTTTTTTTTCAAATTCTCTGGGACATTCTAAATAAAATAGGTTTCTTGTGATTATTTTCAAAAGTTAATGGTTCTAAAGTTATAAGCGATTTAATCCGCAAATTCGCATTTTCGCATTTTTCGGATTTTAAATCTCTTATAACTTTAAAACTATTAACTTTTGCGAGAAATGACAAGAAACCTATTTTATTTAGAATGTACCAAATAATCTTAATACATGCTGAATACATATCTGAATCGGAGAAAAATAGGAGACTGTTGAAATAGAGCGCGCCGCACCGGCAAAAAAATCGGATAGACACGCATATTTAACAATTAAAAAACGACGGTCTAAATTACGGTTAAACCTGATCACTCTTTACAATCTTAAATATAAATGCTTAAACTACAAGTTAAGTACTTGGCAACCACAAAAATACTAACCAAAATATAAGTTTTTAAGCCTTGGAAATGCTTATTTTCGCATTTTTCAGATTTTAAGTCGCCTATAACTCGAAAACTATCAATTTTTGAGAAAAATCACAAGAAATATTTCTTATTTAAAATGACCCAAAAAACCAAAAAACTTTTTTCGGGTCAAAAAAAGGTGATCTTTTGTATTTGTTTAAAAAAATTGTTTAAACAATTTCTGCCCAAAAAATCCGCCCCGCACCCTTCAGATTTGTTTAAAGGGGGCATTTTTGAATAGGAATCTAATCCACAAAGAAACCGAATCAAAAATTTTTTCAGACGGGAGCCGTTTCACCCATGGACTAATACAAATATAGCGATGAAATTAGAAAAAGTTTTTTTGTATAATAATTATAATTACAGACCAGCAAATACGTATAAAACAAAGTTAATGTATGTATGCAATTTGCATTGAAAATAGGATACATAATACATGCAAAAATAATATAGACTAATTATACGCTCATTATTTTTAGAAACATAATTTTCCAGCTTATTCCATATTAGCAAAAAAATAATCAAAAATGAATAATTAAAGATGATAACAAAGTGATGGAAGATACCAGGGAGGTTTTAGAGCAGGAAGAATAACTACCAATGAAATGAGTATCTTAAAATGAGTAAAAAATAACAGCTACGAACAAAACTTAGGATTAAATAACATTTATCTATTTTATACAGGGATATGACTCCATAAATAGCAGAAAAATGAAATGAAAATTATGACAGACAAGGAAAACTACCAACCAAAATTAGCATAAAGATTAGCAAATTACAGAGACAGACAAATATAGATTCATTATAAATAAAGGACTGAAACAGGAATTGCTAAAGCATTGTTAGAACAAGCACATAATATCTACTTGACAAATGAGGAAATAAAAAATACAGAACAAATTAATATGAAATAAAAAATAAATATAAGCTAAATGGCTGAAAATGGCATATTATTAAAATAGTAATTTTTACGTTTCAATAATTTCAATTTCCCACTACACTTAGTTATACAATTTGTCCACGCAAGATTTTATTTGGAACGACAACCTTTTTGTGTGATTTTTCTTGATTTTATGGTCCCAATTATTTCGAGGGCTGGCAGACTTTGACATATTTACTGAGCACCTAAATAAACTTTGTCTATAAAAAGGTTAGATCGTGGTCAGAATGAATTGATAAATGTTGTACGTATTTGCTTAATGGAAAATAAATTCTGCGTTCCTTACTTTAATTGATAAGTGTATGGTAGGTAATGTTTTCAATCCTAATAGCAACATTAATAATATTGAAAAATATTAAAAATATTACTAAAAGATTTCTAAATTGAAAACTTATTGTTTCATTTCCCTGGTGACACCTCCAAGGCTTCTACAATTTGCAAGCCAGATGGATGCTTCAGTGAAGAAAAAATTGAAGGAATTCTACACTACGCAATTCACAACCCCCTTCTGCAGCTTGGTAAAGTTCCAACGGAAAATGCACCTGGTGACTCTACGGAGTAATACGACTATAAAATAAAAATGTATACCATTTTTATTCAGTTGCAATGCGAAGGCAAGACAATCTTACTTTTCAATTAGAATACGGAGCGCAGTCCAGTCCTCAGAATCGCGATTTTCGGCTCTTATTGGAGCCTCATCGGAGAGAACGTAGGCACTGTTCTCCATATCCTAAATGATCTTTTCCGTTGGAACTTTACCAAGTTGCAGACGGGGGGATGTGAATTGCATAGTGTAGAATTCCTTCCCTTTGCCTTCACTGCAGCATCCATGTGCTTGCAAATTGTAGAAGCCTTGGAGGTGTCGCCAGGAAAGTGTACCAATAAGTTTTCAATTTAAAAATCTTTTAGTAATGTTTTTAATATTTTCGTTATTATTAATTTTGCTATTAGGATTGAAAACTACTTCATCTTTTAATTGCCAGATGACGCTAGTCACCTAATAAGTACCTTCACTTCGGTTGCAATGGGTGGGAAAAACTCTCGGTGCTGGTCATTTAGGACATTCGAGAACAGTGCCTACGTTCTCTCTGATGAGGCTCCAATAAGAGCCGAAAATCGCGATTCAGAGGACTGGACTGCGCTCCGTATTATAATTGAAAAGTAAGATTGTTTTGCCTTCGCATTGCAACTGAATAAAAATGGTATACATTGTTATTTTATAAAAATAAAAATGTATACCATTGTTATTCAGTTGCAATCCGAAGGCAAAACAATCTTATTTTTCACTTGGAATAGGGAGCCCAGTCCAACACTCTGAATTGACGATTTTCGACTCTTATTGGAGTCATTATCGGAGAGGCCTAAGCCTGCCGCTCTCTACTCGAAGTGACCAACCATGAAAGCTTATCCCCACATTGCAACTGACGTGTATGGATTAGGTGACTAGCGTCATCTGGCAATTGAAAGGTAAAGTTTTCAATCCTAATAGACTTTTTTGCCTTCGCATTGCAACTGAATAAGAATGGTATACATTTTTATTTTTATTTTATATTAGTATTACTCCTATAGAGTAACTAGGTTCATTTTCCGTTGGAACTTTACCAAGCTGCAGATGGGGGTTGTGAATTGCATAGTGTAGGATTCCTTCCCTTTTTTCTTCACTGCAGCATCCATCTGGCTTGCATATTGTAGAGGCCTTGGAGGTGTCACCAGGGAAATGGACCAATAAGTTTTCAATTTAAAAATCTTTTAGTAAAATTTTTAATATTTTTGATTATTGTTAATGTTGCTATTATGATTGAAAACTTTACCTTTCAATTACCAGATCACGCTAGTCACCTAATCCATACATGTCAGTTGAAATGTGAGGATAAGCTTTCATGTTTGGTCACTTCGAGTCGAGAGCAGCAGGCCTAGGCCTCTCCGATGAGACTCCAACAAGAGTCGAAAATCGTCGATTCAGAGTGCTGGACTGCGCTCCGTATTCTAAGTGAAAAATAAGATTGTTTTGCCTTCGTATTGCAACTGAATAAAAATGGTATACATTTTTATTTTTATGATCAGTGTATGTAAAAATTTATGGTGTGATCTATCAACAATGGCTATATCATCACATAGAGAGTATGTTAACTTGTAATTGAAAGTCAATTAACGGAACACCAGAAAAAATCTCAGGTATGCAGACGATACAATACTCCTTGTGGATAGCAGAGAGTGCAAATTCTGGTTGACTGCACTGAGCAGTACTGCAAAGGGTATGGAATGGCTATGAACACAAAAAAATCATGATTATCAGTAAAAACAAGGTTAAAGACGAAACAACCTACGTTAAAGGGAAAGCTTTAGAGAAAGTACCCAGATACAATTATTATTTGGGGTGTGAGCTAAATAAGCCATGTGACCACAGCCTCGAAATAAACCGACGCATTGAGGTGGCCAGAAGCGTTTTAAATAATAGTGGAGTCAATGAAGGTGGATATGAGTTATTACCTCAGATTTCGTTGAACCTCCATCGATTTTCATAAAAATTGGTGAGTGGTTAAAGGATACCTCAAGGAACAAAGGTGACATAGTGCCAACTTGCGCTTTTTGCATTTTAGGGGTGAAATACGCCCCTTTTTAAAAATTATTTTGTAGATTTCTGAAAGTGCAGTCACTGTAAGTTTTCACTTCCTATTTCGTTGAACCTTCATCGATTTTCATGAAAATCGGTAAGTAGTTAGAGGATACCTCAATCAATAAAAGGTATATAGCATCAACTTGCGCTTTTGCATTTTAGGGGTGTAGTGCACCCCTAATTTTTAAATTGTACAAAATGCAGATTTCGGCATTATGGCGCAAGTAATCTCGTTTAATTAAGAAAAATAAATATTTTTTTTATATTTATGTGCATGAATAACTTTTTTTTTTAAATTTTACAAACCTTATAGCAACCAAAAATTCGAAAATTAACAAGTCGAAAATCACGAAAACCTTATTCTTCTGTATTTCTGAAAGTGTAGTCACTGAATGTTTTCACCCACGATTTCTTTGAACCTTCATCGATTTTCATGAAAATTGTTGATTAGTTAGAGGATACTTCAAAAAACAAAAGTGATATGGCACCAAGTTGCGCTTTCGGCATTTTAGGGGTAAAATCCACCTTTTTTTTTAATGATAAAAATGCAGATTTCAGCATTCTGGCTCAAGCAATCTCTTTTAATTAAGTAAAATAAATATTTTTTTACATTTATGTGCATGATTTATAATTTTTATTAATTTTTTAAACCTTATAGCAACCAAAAATCAGAAAATTAGCAAATCGAAAATCACGAAAAAGTCCATCTTTTATATTTCCAAAAAGGCAGCCACTGAAGGTTTTCACCCCTGATTTCGTTGAACCTCCATCAATTTTCATGAAAATTGGTAAGTAGTTAGAGGATACCTCAAGAAACAAAAATGATGTGGTACCAACTTGCGCTTTTATCCTGGAGGTGGATGTTACCCCTTCTCATGGGTGAACACTATTTTATTAAAAATAACCCCATAATTAGATAGAGGAGTAAATTCTAAGCAAACTTTCTTTTATCAAGTTTATAAATTTTTTATTTAAATAATATTTCATAATTTAATAAAATATTATTGGTACAGTAAAACCTGACAATAACGGCCACTAAAAATAGAAAACCATTGGTAGTTATAGAAATGTGGCTGCTAATGCTAGGTTTCCTTTTCCACAAATACATAAAATATAATTGAAAATTTATTTATTTTAGTAATTAAAGCAAATCTAATCAAATATAATTCTACAAACAAACGGAACATACTAAAACTAAATTCAATTTACTACAATTTAAATCAGTATCTATAGGAAAAACCAACTAAAAGAAAAACAGAATTTTTGTTTGTTTTACATTTTTTTAGATAAACCAAACATACTAAAACTAATTTAATATAGGTAATACATAATATAAAACAACATACTATAGCTACTACGAAAAATACGCTTATCACTAAAGTATCGTCGTGCTTCCATGCTATATTCAACAAAACCAACTTGGTAGGGCCTTTAATTAGATATAGCAAATTACTTTGGCTGATTTTGTCTGCATATATATTATGTTTGAGGAATCACTTTCTTTTGTGAGACTGGATATAGGACATTTCTCAAGTATGAATTCACATTCATGGTATATCGTTGCTATACAGGGATAATAATCTATGCAATGCTATGGTACAGGCTACGTTAAATATGAAGTAAATGTGGAAGATATACACTGGTTATTCATTTCAATTTAATTTGATTGTTTTTTAATCGTTTACAATATTTAAAATAATTAAAGACATAAATTAGGGATTTCAAAAATAAATTCAGTTCTCACTGGCAGGGTGGGAAATAATAAAGTGCCATACAATAGCATTTCATTACAATGCTCATTACAGGCATTACAGGCTGCTCCGTTTGAGAAAACTCATACTCTCAAACTTTGAGAAAACACTCATTCAGTTTCGACCAACCCTGTATTAGCTAAAATTAAACGTTTTGCTAGATTAATAATTTTTAACAATAATAGATTATATTAAAAATCACTTGAACATAAATTGATTTTCTGATGTCAAATCACTACAATTATACAGGGGGTGAATATTGCCATGAAATTTGAAAATAAAAACGTAATTATCTTTTAAACTACTTCGTATAACATCACAAAACTTGATATTTTAAGAAATAAAACATAGAGGAGAATCCAAAAATGTAAAAATATACAGGGTGTTCTATTAAACAAAAGAAAATTTTGTTTCACCCTGTCAATATGGGTGGCCCTGTATATTTGGAAATGTATTTAAATTCTGATATTATCTATGCCACAATCTCACCTAAAAAACTTTTTTCGTATCTCCTACAACAAACGACTAATTGGACTTCCCACAACCTGTATACATACAAAACCTCCGCTATAAAATATTTTCAAAGAAAATGTTATTGGTTTTTTTACAATAACTCCGTTAAATTTTGAAATATGAGATTTATCCAAAAACCGTTACAAAGCTAAGTAAAATTTCTATAACACTGTATTAAACGTAATTTTCTAAATCATTTATTTTTTTTTTAAATACAAGGTGAAAATGCCCCGGTTACATGGTTCTCGCAGTAAAATTTAGGATTTAAATGTTTCTATCTCGGTTTTTTTTGTCGTAAAAAAATATTAAAAAAAGAAAAAGCTTAAATAAAGTTAAAACTAAAATTTTGTTCTCTACCGTTTTTTAAGTATATCGAGTATTTTTGGAGTTATTATCAAAAGAAAATGAAATTCACGAAAATTTGAAAAATTCAAATTTTTTTAATCGTATTTTTTTTTCAAAAATATGCATTCTAAACCGGTCAAAATTGTTGAAGTTATTACTCAGGTTAAAATAAATAAAGTTTTAAATGGGTTACTATAAATTTTAATTTTTGTGGAAATGACGTATGTTTCATTTTTCATTCTTCCCAAAAAAATCTGAAAGGGACCTCTTATTCCCATCATAACTTGCTTAATTTTGATGCTATCGACTTCTTATATAGCTTTTTGATAGTTACCTTTAAGTACTTTATTAAAATATTTAATATCTATATTCAACAAAGTGCATCGTTTTCCTGTTATTTAAGCTTGAATACTAAGATTTGAGTACTCGCGGAAAAAAAATATACATTCAATTGCATATATACTCACTTTGTATATGCAATAAAGGATTTTTCGAATAAGGAGCTTATTTATTTTTATATTATCTTCGATTTTGGTAATAACAACTTTTTTGAAGAAACTTATGGTTTTTGAGTTATTTATGAAAAACTGCTTTTTAAACATGGATTTTTTTCAGGAAAAATCAAAACTTTTGATCTTTAATAACTTAAAAACTATTGATTTATTGAAATAACTTTATATAACAAATTTTACTTATAATTTGTCCCCCTATCAATTAGTGGTATTATTTTTAATAAAATAATTTCCACCCCCGAGAAGGGGTGGCATCCCCCCCCAGGGTAAAAGCGCAAGTTGGCACCATGTCACCTTTATTTCTTGAGGTATCCTCTACATACTTACCAATTTTCATGAAAATCGATGGAGGTTCAACGAAATCGGAGGTGAAAACCTTCATTGACTCCACTATAAGATGAAAACAGTATTACGCAATGGAAAACTGGGAATAGAAATTATTCTATTCATCTACTGTGTAGTGAGCATTTTATAGCCCACTGTCCGGCACTGTAAAAGGCCTTTTTAAAGTCAACATAAGCGATGAAAATCGGTATGTTATATTGGTTCACTTTTTCTATAAGGACCTTCATTGTCAAGTGGTGGTAACAGGTGCTAAAATCTTTCCTAAATCCTGCTTTTCCTTTTGATTGATACCCATCTAATTTATATGTTAAGCGGTTTGAAATTGAAGCGTTTATTTGAAAAACAACACATGTCTATTTTTCGAAAATTCGACTTTATGTATTCATGTCATAGAATTAGTACATTGTTTACCGGGTAGGAAAAGCTTAACATTCCTGGACGACTGTGAAGATTCCTGATTGACAGAGTCCAGGAATGTGGCTTTTCCTACGAGGTAAACATACTATTTTTCCGCAAATCGTTTAAAATTCGACATATATTGATTGATTTAAAAAAAACGCGATAATTTTATTCCCAAATAAATGGTGCTTTGAAATTCCTAATAAAATTACTTGGGTTACTATGGAAACGTATTGAGGTTGAATTGTCAAACTTGACGCTTATAAATTTAATTGCTGGTGTTCTCGAAAGTAAAATGATAAGTGATGATGAAATTTCCATTCCTGGGACTCCTCCAGAGCTGGTTGAGGCAGTGAATACTGCTTCATTAGAATTATTGCCAAAGAAATCAAGAGAAAAGTACGAAAATGCATACAGACGTTTTATGGATTATCGCATGAGTAAAAATACGAGTTCTTTCTCAGAAAATGTTGTAATGGCATACTTCCTAGACCTTTGTTTAAAGATGAAATCTTCAACATTATGGGCCAATTATTCCATGCTGAAGTCAACCCTTGCACTTAAACACAATGTAGATATATCTACATACTCAAAACTTCGTTCTTTATTGAAACGGCAAGCTCAAGGTTATAGGGCAAAGAAATCTAAGATTTTAACGAAGGAAGAAATTGAAAAATTTATCCAGGAAGCTCCAGATAAAGAATATTTAATGATTAAGGTAATTTACAAGGTTTTAATAGCAATGTGTTTTCTATCATTTATGTAGAACACTAACAACTGTACGGAAATATGATTTCCTTACAGTAAGGAAATGACATTTCCTTACAGTAAGGAAATCCTGACTTTTTCTTCAAGAAATTTTGACAGGAATGTCAAAATTTCCTGGCGATTTGCGGAAATAGTAGTTTCTTTATCCATCTGACACATTCAGTTGTGTAAAAATCTCAGATGTCCGGAGTAAACTACATAGAAAAGTTGGAAAGTTTTAAAAAAACAACAGATGTCTGGGAAGTTTTTCTTGATTTGCCAAAATTTTAATTTTTGGAAAAGTGTTGTTTTTCAAATAAACACTTAAATTATGTCTGTAAATAATTTGTAAACTAACTAAATAAGATCAATTTATTAATTGTGCATGCTAAGGTTAAATCAGAAAATTTTTGAAAAAGACTCTTGTGTTACCTCCTCTCACTAATTAATGATTCCTTCGAAAAAGGTAAATTTCCAGAGTGCCTAAAGACAGCCATTATTATTCCTCTTCATAAGGGTGGCGAAAAATCTGATGCCTGCAACTATAGACCTATTGCCTTACTACCGGTACTCTCCAAAATTATTGAGAGACTCATTAAAACTCGACTTATGTCCTTTATCGTTGATAACAACATTTTATCACAAAATCAGTTCGGCTTTTTAACAAATAAATGTACCACTGATGCCATGTTTTCTGTACTACATGAGGTTTACCAAGCACTAAACAATAATCTTTATACTGCCACTGTTTTCTGCGACTATGCCAAAGCTTTTGATTGTGTAAATCACGACATCTTGATTACAAAACTAAATTTCTATGGAATTCGAGGTATTTCTTTGAATTGGTTCCAATCCTACTTGAATAATCGGAAACAACTAGTTAGAGCAAATGATACTGACTCTAGTCTCAAAAACATCGTCTGTGGAGTACCACAAGGTTCAGTATTGGGTCCTATACTGTTCCTTATCTTTATAAATGACATCACTAATTTAAAAATCAATGGGAAAATTTTTCTTTTTGCTGATGATACCAGTATCACTTGGAGCAACTCAACTATTGCATCTCTTCATGAAACTATAACTTCGGATCTACTGACGATAAAGACCTGGTCTGACTCTAATTTACTCTTTTTTAACGTAAATAAAACAGTAGCATTATCCTATAAAGGAGCTCTTCAACCTTTGCCACTTAATAACAGCCAGATCAGTATCGTTGATTCTGTAAAATTTCTTGGTATTTTTTTAGACAGCAACCTCAAATGGTCCCTTCATATCGATTCGTTAAGTAAGAAACTCGCCTCAGCTTGCTATGCAATACGATCTGTCTCAAGGGAACTCAATTTAGCATCTTCTAAAATAACATATTTTTCGTTGTTCGAGTCTCATCTTCGATATGGTCTTCCTTTTTGGGGTTCTAGTACAGCTGCTCAATTTGATGTCATTTTTAGATTGCAAAAAAGAGCAATAAGATATTTGTTTGGCCTCAGAAGATCTACACATTGCAGAAGTTACTTCAGAGATCACGAAATTTTAACACTTCCATCTTTATATATTCTAGAAACGGTTTGTTTAATTCGTAAACACCTTCATGTCTTTCCATCAAGGCCCAATCATCTTTACTCCACCAGAAATTAAATCTTTGATATTTATTTACCGATTCCATCCACTGAGTTAGTAAAGAAATCTATATTATATTCCGCAAAGAAACTGTACAATCATCTTCCGTTACAACTTAAATCTGCAACATCTTTCCCTAAGTTCCGAAAAATGACAAAAGCCTATCTATCCAAAAGACCATATTATTCAATAGAAGAATTTCTTAATGAATAACTAAGAAAATTGGGTTCCATGCGCAGTAGCATAAACTTGTCAGTTCCTTATGTTGTACCTATTTTATTTTATTTGTTGTATGTTCAATTTGCAATTTATATATGTTTTGCAATAAATTGTTTTTGTCTTGGCTTTTATATCTTATACTGTACATTGTTGACGATTTATCTAATTTTAGTAAATTGTAGTTGTTATTTGTTATTTATATTATGTTTTTCTTTTGACTGTATGTAAGCTTTGTCCATAAAATTGTAAAAATTTTCAGTGGCAATAAAGCATATTTCTATTCTATACCCAATATGCCATTAAAATGCCCACCGTATTTTATGTAATACGCAAGACACTGCCACATATTTCGCCATCTAATTATCAGAAAAAAAATTAAACAATAGTTGTTGTCCTAATATACGGCACAGAGTACATGTTAAAAGGTAACTGTTTATCGTATTATTAAAAATTTATTATCGTTTGGCAGTAAAGCGTGATTAGATTTGTGCTTAGCTTTCTTAGGTTACATTATAGTGCACCAGTTGCATGTCAAATGAGTTTGTAGGACTGTTTCGACTTATTTTGAGAAAACTTTTGTAGTACTCAACTAATAAGGCTTCTAAATATCGAATAGAGATATAAATATTGTTGAAATTTATACCGGTGAGTATTTTGAAGATTATTTTTTTTTTTTTTTTTTATTTAGAAAGTATAGCCGCATCCACCTTAATGGTGATTAGCGGCGGCTACAGAATACAAAGGTAAATTCTATAAAATATTCCTATGGATTTCAGAAATGTTACAATATTGTCCATTGAGTAATTAGTGCCCAATAAATTACTTATACATTAGGTATATCCACTTGCACAAAACACGATTCTTAATGTAAGCTTTTATATCACTCGCGGTATTTCGGCACTCATCTTTTCTATATTAGCACATACGGCAATTTCACTCGCGCACTGGTTGGATTTTTCGTTGCCTGTAATGCCAATGTGGAATGGTATCTATAAAAATCTGATTCTTCTAGCGTTTTCTTGAGCCTGCATCAGTTCGAATGTATGTGTTTCTCAATAGGACATTGCGGATAGATCTGTTTAAGGGTTTGAAGAGCGCTTAGTGAATCACTAAGTTAACTGAATCAAAAATGCCATTAGAATTCATATGCATGATAGCTTTGAGCACTGCATAGAGCTAAGCAGATAAAACCGCAATAGAAAATTCAGAAGTAAGTGTTTGAAAGGTTGGTAGTCGATGGAAAAATTTATCTATATTCTACTCCAGTAGCTTAGTGAATTTTATTATATGAAAATGTAAGTTTACTGGCTAACCTGAGATGACTCGCTCTCGGATTCAGAGAGCTCGTTACCCAAGTGTCGTAAGATTTTCTTTCTGAGAGTGGTGATAAAGCGTTTGAATGATCTGTTTTTCAATTGTGTATAAACTTCAGTTAACATATCGTGTAATTGCATTAGGTCGGGAGTAAAATCTTGAATAATAATATCAATAGGATTTTTCGCTCCAGTAATATTGCTAATAAGAAGGTTCAGTTGGTCATAATTGAGGACAAAAGGGGTCGAACGATTTTGGATAAAATTTTTGACAGGTTCAAGGTCATATGATTTTGATGATTTTGATGTTACATGCTCCTCGTCGCTTTTAATCTTCTTGGCTTTAGGTTTAGATGTAGGTACAGTAAAGGGTTCTTCTGTATGACTTGTTTCTGGAGAAGTGAGAACCTCGCTGATACTACGTTTCGACTGAAGGTCAACATTAATGGCTATGGAGGTGTCCATGGTGCTATCTTCTTGACTTTCTTCTATATTAGGATTGTTTAGATTATTTGCGGAGCTTTCTTCGATAGGAATTTGTTCGTGAGATAGAATTGTAGCTGTAGGTTGAGGCATAGTTTCGGATAAGGTAGAAGAGATTGGTTGACTGTTATTTGAATTTGCTAGTGATTCCATTTTATCGGGACAGTTTGTGGCGATGTGTCCAGCCTTTTTGCAGGTATAACAGGCCATAGTTTCTAAGAAAATTCGATATGTTGTATTATCGAAGTCTAAAAGGAATGAGTCGGGTAAGGAGATATTGTGAGGACTAACGTAAATTTGTCTTCTGAAGCTCAAAATATGATTGTATTCAGGAAGATTAGAACTGATTTTTAGGAAGGTGACTGGGGAGAGAAGATTAAGTCCTATTTTTTGTAAATAATCAGTTAACAAACTGTGTGGTATACTGGGACATACGTTTGACAAAACAATACGTTCGGCTGGAGAAATCAGTCTTCTAGCTTGTACAATATTATTCTCGATTTTTATTTGTCCGTGCTTTTGCATAAATTCGTCCACCAGTTGTTTGCTTGAAAGGTACATACATATCCGATTGTTCGACAATCGAGACGAAAATATAATATTTTTTGGTTGAATTAGATTGCCCAACGGAATTAAGTAATCTTGCAGCTTCGTATTTTCTAAGGCGCTGAAGACAATCGCTTGCAGTTTCGACGGAAAAGAAGAAGAAGTTGCTAATGAATAGGTTTTATTGGTATTTGTCTGCGGTTGTTGTACATGTTGCGAGTCAGAGAGACTCTGAATGTTAGGTTCCATTTTTAAATTTAACACGAGACATGTGTTCAAGACTAATACGGACCTGACCAGTAATTAAGCATGTAATTAAACCAGTAACAAAACTGGAATAAATTGTAGCTTATATCCTACCTTATCGATGTTATTAAATAAGACTTAGCCAAAACTGGTTTACCACGTTATGTTAAATAAAAATAATACGATGGATGCACTTACTGGTATCTAATAAACTTGTCACTGAACTATTTATAAATAAACTATTACTTTTTCTGCACAAAATTTGCCATTTCGTTAAGACCAGAAATAAACACACCTTTCGTTAGGTCATTCAGGGCCGTACTCTTTGAAGATTATTGATTTTTGCGTATGATATATAATACGCTGGGCACTCGTGGTAACTAATCAACATTATTTCGATTTTAGAAAAAAATGACGAAAAAGTATGATCCTAACAATCCCAAGGATGTGTTGAATTGTTGAAAATGTAGTTTAATGTAGAATGTAGAATGTAATGTAGAAATGAATGTAATAGATGACGAAACTCACTTTGCATTGTCCAAACAACGGAAATCTAAATTAAAATTTTCGTTATTACCTCTAGTAGTGACTGGAAGTTGTTTAGTAGAAGAACCGATGGATATAAATCCATTATGGATATAAATTCCGGTGTATTGCAACCAGTAAAGGTTACCTTGCACAATTTCATCCCTATAGTCAAAGTGGAGATAAACTACAGGGTAACTCGTTAGGAAGTTTCGTCTCAGAAGAGCTGCGTAGGCTTTTTATTATACCACAGGAATCTGTTATCTACATAGGTATTTCTTAATTTTTTTACAACTTTACTTTTACTGACAAGTTTCAGGGATCAAGGGATTCACTGTACCGGCAAAATTAGATAAGACAGGATTGGAAGAACCCCACTCAAAGAGATAAAAAAATTCGTGGAACTTTTCATTCTCTACATACCGAAAAACAACAGCTCACTTTTATTCGCTGGAATGATAAGTAATAATGATGTTACTATGGCAACTAATATTTCAATTTCAGAAATATGTATTTACTATAGGAAGCTGTAACCGATGTGTCCGGTCCAGAAACAGATGGTGGTTCTTCAACCAAACGTTGTGCAAATATATAACAAGGGAATGGGTGGTGTAGATTTATTCGATAAGTTGAGAGCTTTGTATAGTATTTGCATTCAATATAAAAAATATATTGGGCGACATTCAGATTTTGTTTGAATGGAGCAATACTGAACATATGTCTTCTTTACCGCAAAATAAGGCAATTTATTTATTAGAATTTTCCCAGAGAATTGTGGAGGCACTGCTGAGAGCTTCAGATCATATATTCCAACGCTACGTGGTGTACGTTAAAACTCCTCAAAACATGTTGGTGAGGAAATTAGCTTGGATAATATGGGTCATTTGGTGGATAAAATTGAAAAACAATGAAGTTGGGGCAAATGTGGCAAGTGCACCTAATATCAGTGCATTAAATGTAGGTAATGTAGGACTTCATCCCGAGCAATGTTTCGTTAATTGTCACAAGTTGTAAAAAAACTTTAAAATAAATTAATGCCTTATGATATTTTGTTTCCTTCGTTGCCCGGCGTATGATATATCATACGTCAAAAAAAAGACAGTTACAAAGAAAAAAAAGTAAATTTTACACATTGCTATTAAAAACAACCTCTCTTTATTTCATTCTGAAGTTTTGTTTTCATTTTGATAAAATTTTAATTTTGGGCATTAATAGGTTAACCCACTTTCAGACACGTTTTATAAAAGTTTTCTTCTTTCAAATTATTTCGTTTGTCACAGACCTTTCCAAAAGGTTTTCGAAATCGCAAAAACGAAAGTAAATATTTTGACCAAAAAAACTCTAAAACATAATTCATCAATCAACACTAGCTTGAAGCTTTGACCAGAACGTTGATGGTAAATAACAAGGAAGCACCTGATGGGCTTCTTGCATCCTTTTTTGTAATAGTGATATAGTTAGAGTGCGATCTCGAAAAGCTTGCAACCTCATAAAACAATCTTCAATCTGGTTGGCAGAGGGTAGCCAGACATGGTGATAGGTTGGACAGTGGTAGCCGGCTGTTACAAAACTGACCATGCGGCGAGAATGATAGGCACAGAAACGGCACATATACAGCGGTGCAGAAGGCAAAGGGAAACCACTGCACTATTTTCCCAAGAGAATTTCTTTCCATAACGATGACAATTTCAGTAAGTGAAGATGGAATGTGTAGCGACCCGACTCACGCTCGGCGCCATCTCGGTTCCGGGTCGGATGGTGTAAAATTAGCTACCGGCTGCCAAGGTGTGAGGAACCAGCCACCTGGCAGAAATTTTGCGACTGAATCCAAATTTTCATTTAATTTAAGAAAATGTCAGCGAAATGGTACATGGAACATCCAGTGACTGATCGAAAATCTTTAAAGTTACACATAATTGAAAAATAAATGGCAGACCACAATATTTCGGTACTGAGACTCTCAGAAACTCACTGGAGAGGAAAAGGGTATTTTAAAACAACTGCTGGCAACGTCGTCTATTTTTCAGGCCCAGATAACAAAAGTACAAATGAAGTCACAATAATTGCACCCTCCAAAATTAACGACTGCGTAATTGGATTAATATTATTGATAACAGGATAATATCCCTTAAAATGAGAATATCCACCAATACCCTACACCTGATCTAGGTATACGCTCCTAAAACAGCTGCACAAGAAGAAGACATCAACAGGTTCTATGGTCGTCTAGAAGAAACTGTTCGCGCTATTTCGAATCGTTAACTCGTCATAATATTAGGAGATTTTAACGCCAAAGTGGGGTCATCTAATGAAAATGTTGAAGGAGTGCTGGGCAAAAATGGACTGGGACAGAGAAATGAGAATGGCGACCGTCTAGTGGAGTTCTGTGTAGAACAACATCTTACAATTACAAACACGTTATATCAACATCATCCACGGAGATTATACACATGGCGCAGCCCAGATGGACGAACAAGGAATCAAATAGACTACATCCTAATAAGATCAAGATGGAAGTCGTCGTCCATCAACTGTAAAACATATCCTGGCGCAGACTGTGGAAGCGATCATCAACTCCTGGTATTGAACGTTCGACTTCGCTTTAAAGTCCCCAAAAGAAGACCACAGAAAAAAGTCATGCCTCTAAATCCATAAAAAATCAATGACTTCCGACAAAACCTAGAAGAAGCTCTTTCTTTGGACCAAGTAGATAGTGACCCTGAAAGGACTTGGATCTATCTCAAAGATAAGGTAATCGAGGCTGCAAAAGACTGTGAGGCAGCGGTTTCCACTGGCCGTAAGCCATGGATATCCGATAATACGTGGACTGTGATTCAATGCAGCAAAGAACATAAAACTAGATACGGAACAAACGATGAATACAGAGCGTTATCGAGAGAAATGAGAAAAAAGTACCGCAAAGATAAAGCTGATTACATCTCTCAAATATGCAGAGAGATAGAGGAACATATCTGTCGAAATGAACCGAGGGAATTATTCAAAAAATCAAACTCCTTACCAGAGAATTTAAACCTCAAACGTGGTCTGTAATAGATAAAGAAGGTAATTTAAAGACCGATACTGATGAAATATTGGAAAAATGGCGAAACTACTTTGGCGAGCTATATGAAAATAACGAGGTATCAGCAGAAAATCAGTGGCCTTCTGACTACGATAGAGAACCTACTATGTTACTCGCTAAAGTCAAAAATGCAATTAAATCACTAAAGAGTATAAATCCCCAGGCATTAATTCAATGCCATGTAAAATACTACAGTTACTAGGTGACAAAGGATTACACATCATCCATTCTATCTGTGTCGCTGTTTGAACTTTAGGAAAATGGCCATCTGATTGGTGTACCTCAATTTATATCCCACTACATAAAAAAGAAACTACTACCAGATGTGAAAACTACCGCACCCTGTCACTAATAATACATGATAGTAAAATCTTGTTGCATATCATCAAATACAGATTAAAAACCTATCTACATTAGCAAATACCTCAGGAACAAGCGGGGTTTGTAAAGGGTAAAGGTACAGGCGAACAAATCCTGAACCTGAGAAAACTCATTGAAAAGTCTAGCGAATTTCAAGTACCTATGATTATATGCTTCGTTGACTACCAAAAGGCATTTGATTGTGTAAGCTGGATAGATCTGTGGTCAATTTTAATAGAAATTGGCGCACCAATGCACCTGGTGACACTTATTAAAAATCTGTACCAGTCTAATATAGCGACAGTACGACTAGATCAGAAGCTCTCAAACCAATTCAAGACCGAGAGAGGTGTTAGACAAGGATGCGTGTTGTCAGCTGACTTTTTAACATTTATGGTGAACATGTCATGAGTATGGTTTTAGAAGGATGTGCCGGTGGAGTAACAGTAGCTGGTAGGAAAATTTCCAATTTAAGATTTGCTGATGACACTACACTTATAGCAGCAAATAAGCAAGAAATGTTTGATCTTCTGCGAAGAGTTAAGTACGAAAGCAATAAAGTTGGTCTGAAAATCAATAAAGCTAAGACAAAAATAATGGTGGTCGACAGATTCGACACTATTCAACTGACTAACATGTTACAGGAATACCAAATAATAAACACCTTTATCTATCTCGGGTCTAGTATAACTAACGATGGTAACTGTGAAGCAGAAGTTCGTAGATGTATTGGTATAGCAAAAAATGCGATGAGTCGCCTAACTAAAGTTTGAAAAGACAGATCTATCTCTCAAAATATCAAGATGAGACTGGTGGATGCCCTTCTATTCTCAATATTTTTATACGGAGCAGAGACTTGGAATCTTCGCACATGCGAGCGCCAAAAAATTGATACCTTTGAGATGTGATGCTGGAGAAAAATGCTGTGCATACCTTGGACAGCTCATTGGACAAACGTTTCTATTCTAAACCAACTCAATATTAAAAAAAGGCTGTCCACAATATGTCTGCAACGAATTCTGAAATTCTTTGGTCACGTGGTTTGCAGAGGTGACGACAGTTTGGAGAGATTAATTGTTTCTGGAAACGTTCCGGGGAGAAGATCAAGAGGACGATCACCAACTAGATGGTCTGACCAAATAAAGCATTCAGCTGGAAACTCATTCTGCGAAGCTCTTAGAGCAGCGGAAGATAGAGACCAATGGAGAAACATTGTTAGGAATATTGCAATAAATCACGATCCTTAGTAATGGGGAAACGGCAAGAGAGAGAGAGAGAGAGAGAGAGAGAGAGAGAGGGAGAGAGTGATGACCTGTTGTGCCGAAAATTTCACTTTCACATAGACAGCTACAACTTCTAAAACGCTGCAAATCGCTCCCAAGAAAATGGAAAGGTCAATGCTGAGTATATCGCTTCGTGACCGAGTTAGAAATGGAACTGGATCGGACTCGTCGCCCTAATCAGTGATGAAAGTTGGACGAAGAGATTACTTAAGTGGAGGCCGAGATTAGACATAAGAAGTAGAGGAAGATCCCCTACTCGTTGGACTGACGATCTCAAAAAAATATCAAGGAATTGTATTCAAAGTGATCAATATAAAGCAAAGTTAGAGAGGCCTATGTCCAGCAGTAGACGCAAAGAGCTGGGTGATGATGATGTACAGCGGTGAACCTCTTTTATTTTTATTGTGTAAAAAGTAGGCTGAATTTAATTGTACATTCTAAGATTTTCTGTAAAAAACTGCTGAGTTATCCAATATATGCCATTAACCCACTTTCAGACACGTTTTATAAAAGTTTTCTTCTTTCAAATTATTTCATTTAACTTGTCACAGACCTTCCCAAAAGGTTTTCGAAGTCCCAAAAACGAAAGTAAATATTTTCACCCAAAAAAACTCTATTACAGAATTCATCAATCAACACTAGCTTGAAGCTTTGACCAGAACGTTGATGGTAAATAACAAGGATTTGAGTAAAAAATAAATGAGTTATGTCGTCTTTGTAGTTAGAAATTTCGATAAAATACATAACAAAAAATATTTCACAATATTTGAAATATGAACTTATGTAATAGTATTTTTTGCCATTGCTTTGTTTCCTTGAAAAATGATATAAATAACAGAAGAATAAATTGAGTTTTCAGTATATATGTATGCATATATTTTAATTTAATTAAATTTACTATATAGAAATGATGGCAAATTGAAAAAAAATTATTAATATTGCACAGCTAGCAAAAATCATTAAAAAAGGGTAAAGCCAATGTTTTCTCAATAAACTATTTTAGCTATTTCAAAACCACATAGTACCTTCAAAATTTTTATCCAGACAACATTTTTATTACAAAAAAACGCTTCATAAAATTTCAGCACAATCTATGAAGTAATTTTTGCAAAATAATTTTGCAATTTAGATTTATGAAAAAAAGATATTAAATTTAAGTTCTAAATACAATTTTTTTTTGCATATAAAAAGTCATTCAAGCTATCAAATAAAATTCTATTCATTCAAATCCGTCTAATAGAACGGCATATAGAGAATTTCTTAAACAACTGTACAAATTTTAAAATAATAAATAACTATATAGTCCATGTGGTGAGACCGCTCCCGTCTGGAAAAAATTCTGATTCGGTTTCTTTGTGGATTCCTATTCAAAAATGTCCCCTTTAAACAAATCTGAAGGGTGCCGAACAGAATTTTTGGGCAGAAATTGTTTAAAGAATTTTTTTAAACAAATACAAAAGATCACGTTTTTTTGCTCCAGAACATATATTTTTAAAATAAAAATGTATACCATTTTTATTCAGTTGCAATGCGAAGGCAAAACAATCTTACTTTTCAATTAGAATACGGAGTGCAGTCCAGTCCCTTGAATCGCGATTTTCGGCTCTTATTGGAGCCTTAATCGGAAAGAACGTAGGCACTGTTCTCCATATTTTAACAGATTCGTATCGAGAGGTTTTCCCACCCATTGCAACTGAAGTGATGATAGTAGGTGGCTAGCGCCATCTGGCATTGAAAGACGAAGTAGTTTTCAATCCTAATAGTATATTATTAATATTGAAAATATTAAAAATATTACTAAAAGATTTTTAAATTGAAAACTGATTGGTACACTTTCCTAGTGACACCTCCAAGACTTCTACAATTTGCAAGTCAAATGGATGCTGCAGTGAAGACGAGAGGGATGGAATTCTACACTATGCAATTCACATCCCCCGTCTGCAGCTGGTAAAGTTCCAACGGAAAAATGCACCTAGTTACTCTACGGAGTAATACGACTATAAAATAAAAATGTATACCATTTTTATTCAGTTGCAATGCGAAGGCAAAACAATCTTACTTTTCAATTAGAATACGGATTGCAGTCCAGTCCCTTGAATCGCGATTTTTGGCTCTTATTGGAGCCTTCATCGGAAAGAACGTAGGCACTGTTCTCCATATTTTAACTGATTCGTATCGAGAGCTTTTCCCACCCATTGCAACTGAAGTGATGATAGTAGGTGGCTAGCGCCATCTGGCATTGAAAGACGAAGTAGTTTTTTTGAAAGACGAAAGAAAGACGAAAGTGTACCAATAAGTTTTCAATTTAAAAATCTTTTAGTAATATTTTTAATATTTTCAATATTAATAATTTACTATTAGGATTGAAAACTACTTCGTCTTTCAATGCCAAATGGCGCTAGCCACCTACTATCATCACTTCAGTTGCAATGGGTGGGAAAACCTCTCGATACGAATCAGTTAAAGTATGGAGAACAGTGCCTACGTTCTTTCCGATGAAGGCTCCAATAAGAGCCGAAAATCGCGATTCAAGGGACTGGAGTGCACTCCGTATTCTAATTGAAAAGTGATTGTTTTGTCTTCGCATTGCAACTGAATAAAAATGGTACAGATTTTTATTTTATAGTCGTATTACTCCGTAGAGTAACTAGGTGCATTTTTCCGTTGGAACTTTACCAGCTACAGACGGGGGATGTGAATTGCATATTGTAGAATTCCTTCCCTCTCGTCTTCACTGCAGCATCCATTTGACTTGCAAATTGTAGAAGTCTTGGAGGTGTCACCACGAAAGTGTACCAATAAGTTTTCAATTTAAAAATCTTTTAGTAATATTTTTAATATTTTCAATATTAATAATTTACTATTAGGATTGAAAACTACTTCCTCCTTCGTCATATATTTTTAAGTTTTGTGGGTAATTCTAAACAATAAAGGTATCTTGTAAATTTTCTCAAAAATTTATAGTTTTCAAGTTATAGGCGATTCAAAATCTGAAAAATGCGAAAATACGCATTTTCAAGGCCTAAAAACTCATATCTAAATTAGTATTTTTGAGGTTGCCAGATACTTAAATTGAAGTTTAGACATTCAGCTTCAAGATTCTGAAGAGTGGTTGCGTCTAACCTTAATTTATACCGTTGTTTTTTAATTGTTAAATATGCGTGTTTATCCGATTTTTTTGCCGGTGCGGCGAGCCCTATTTCAAAAATCTCCTATTTTCCCCCGAAAAATATTTTTTCTAGTTTCTTTGGAATATTCTAAATAAAATAAGTTTTTTGGCATTTTTCTCAAAAGTTAACAGTTTTAAAGTTATAAGCGATTTAAAATCCAAAAATGCGTTTTTTGGAATTTTTTGGATTTTAAATGGCTTATAACTTTAAAACTAATAATTTTTGAGAAAAATGTCAAGAAACTTATTTTATTTAGAATATTCCAAAAAATCTAGAAAAAGTATTTTTCGGAGAAAAATAGGAGATTTTTAAAATAGAGCTCGCCGCACCGGCAAAAAAATCGGATAAACACGCATATTTAACCATTAAAAAACAACGGTCTAAATTAAGGTTAGACGCAACCACTCTTCAGAATCTTGAAGCTGAATGTTTATTCTTCAATTTAAGCATCTGGCTACCTCACAAATACTAATCTAAATATTAATTTTTAGGCCTCGAAAATACGCATTTTCGCATTTTTCAGATTTTAAATCGCCTATAACTCGAAAACTATCAATTTTTAAGAAAAATTACAAGATACCTTTCTTGTTTAACATGACCCAAAAAATCTAAAAATTTGTGCTCCAGAGCAAAAAACGTAATCTTTTGTATTTGTTTAAAAAAATTGTTTAAACAATTTCTGCCTAAAAATTCCGCCCGGAACCCTTCAGATTTGTTTAAAGGGGACATTTTTGAATAGGAATCCACAAAGAAACCGAATCAGAAATTTTTTTCAGACGGGAGCGGTCTCACCACATGGACTAATAATATCTTTTTTAATTTTTAGTTAATTTTTTTTAATTGAATTTATTAAAAACTTGTATTTTGCGCATGATTTGCGAAGTGGAAATTAAAATGTCAAATAAACTTTAAAATTTTCAACGAAAACTTTTCGTTTAGAAATTCGCAAAGTCTGTGTGTTATTTTGAGTATATATTGTCAATTTGAGTATATTTTAAAAGCAATAATTTATTAACAGCTATAAAATGGTTTATACGTGTATACGGCCTCCCCTTTAATGCGAGTACCTAATGATAAATGGACTGTTTCGTTTGTTATGAAATGAAAATTGTTATTATAGTCGGTTCGCCAAACTCGACACAAGTGGCTAGTGATTCTAGTAGGTAAATTTTTTTGTTTTTTGCGAATTGTGCCAAAATTGGCAATCTACTAGTTATTTAGTAATTATTAACTATTTAGTACTTATTTTTTTGTCAAATTGGCAAAATTATTGACTAAAATCACTAGCCATTTGTGTCTGAGTTTAGCAAATCGACTATATGAAGTAATATTGTTTGGAATCAAAAATTATGGTCTGATATGTGCAGTTACATCCTTCTAATACAAACAAATATTTGAAGATTTTTCTCAAATTATGGATACCAACAACATTTTCATTTATAACTGTTTTATTTTTAATTTGACGAAGAAAAGTTATTCTTCGTAAAAAGCTCTTCATGTTCTAAGATTTATGATATATATAAAATTTTATTAATTTTATACGAGGGATATAAAAAATATGAATTTCGATTTAGAGTAAAGTACCTTTAGAGTTCATAATATTTAAATTAGAATGATATAATTGCACAATAAAACTTAATTATTAATTCTAAACAACTTTTCATAATAGCAATTTTCCATATTATAAATTAAAATACGTAAATAAGCAAAGTTTTCGTTAGGATAATGCTCGCATTTTCAGCTTGTTAAATTTTAAAATAAAATTATGGCCCATTCCCAACAAAAATAGTAAAAATAGTAAAAAGTTATTCTATATATTTTGTTTATTAGCCTAAAAATTGTACAGTTGTAAAAATCCCACAGGTCCATTTCACGGATTTTAATTCTTTTAATTTTATTCTAAACCTTAAATGCAGTTTTAACACAATTTTCTGTAGTAATACAAGTATTTAAATTTTTTTTATTGGTTCTGCATAAACTTAAAATTATTAACTACTGTTCTTCAAAAATTCAGATTGCAATATTGCGAAGACTACCGGATATACTGTGCTGAAATTTTGTGTTGTATTTTTTGTAACAAAAATATATTATCTGGATAAATTTTGTAGTTTCCAGGAGGATTTTAAACATCTGAAAATTATTTTTGAAGGAACATTAATTTTTGTTCCTTTTTTAATGATTCAGCCAATTTGTACTCTACGAGCTTCCTAGTGGGAAAGTTTTGGGGTAGTTCTGATTTCTTTCATTATATGTATATGGATTTTGGGCTGCTGAATCCGAATATGAGGTTTGCGGACAAAATTTCTTGCCGGAACATTGACAAAATCGCGAGAAAATCTAAAAATTTCAGCTTTTTTCCGCTTTTTTCCTCAAATCTCGAAAACTATTAACTTTCAGTAAATGGTCTGTTAACAGAAATTAAAGTACTTAAAATTATCTACAAATATCACTATTTACTTTTTTTTTCAGACGAACCGTTCGATCTAAAGTGCAAGTTGAAAATTGCCAAATTTTAACGGCCTCGGCAAAACTCACTTTTTACATTCCAAAACTTTAGTTTTTATTAGAATGCTGTCATTTGATAAATTTCTCCCAGTTTTCTGTACAAATAATAAATGTTAGTTCATAATATGAATAGGATATGTCTCTTCTCACAACTTCCATAAATCCATTCCATCCTAAAATACCGAGAATGTCTCTGCTTTTCCCTTAGAGCCACAGAAGATTAGGCACAGATGGAGTCACAGCTTCAGTTGGTGTGAGCATTCCCTTCGGATCTTGATTTCTGATAAACCTTTAGGTTTTGTCCTTTGAAAATGTATTAGTTGAACAGCTCACTGACTTCCATAAACCTCAGGTGCGGGTTTAGTTTTTAGCCGAGGAATGGATTGGTTGGGAGCTATTGCATGTTTTGGTGCAATACAAGAAATGCCACCCATGACGTAAAAAGTGTGGTATCCGTCGATTTTATGTACGTTAACTCTTTCTGTCCCAACTCTGCATATATATGTTTTTGAAAACGTGGATATGTACTCCCAGCCGCCGTATATGTATATACGTTCAAGGTGTTCTGGTCTCAATTTACCAAAGGCGAAAATATGCGTTGCTTATAAAATTTTAGACTCATTGGTGTCCCAATACCGTAGAAATATGTCCGAAAATGTTAGATTATTGTTCCCAAAGCCTCAAAATGTTGGAATCTAAGACAGCTCATGCGGACCCATTGCCGTATATTTGTTCACATATTTTAGATATATGCTATATTGTAGCTGCAAGAAGGTGAAGCGTTTGTAGCCACAGAAAAGAGATACATGTGTGCAAGATGCGGAGTCGGCCTTTGCGTAGTGGCATGTTTTGAGGAGTACCACATAAAAGAAAACTGTTAATGTTAATTTACATTACATTATTTTTTTTAAGTTAGTTACATTTTTTCAAGTTGGTTTTGCTCTCTGATGAGTACTTTTGAAAAGAAAACGTTTATGTTGGTTAAAAAACTCATTAAAAAACATGTTTTGGTCATTTATTTGTTTATTTATATGCGGCGTATATATAAGTCAATGGGACTCTAAGCATGAAAAACCTTTGGGATTGAGGGACCAACATATAAATTAAGCCCTGGCAGAGAAAGGGTTAAAATCAGCGTTTTCGTACACCTGTTGTGTAAAGCACGGCTGGTCAATTTTCTACGAATCGCCTGCGATTGCGGACACTTCCAGATAAGCAACGCGCTTGCTCAAAGTCTTGTAACGGCAGTAAGGCCCAGATAGTTGGTCTCACCATTCCTTGCAGGGTTGGCCGTTTTCTCTACAAAAAGTACGGCTCAAGAAAATAGGTTGATGTAGTTTCCTCTTTGGGGTTTTGTTCATCCCATACAGAAGTTGCTCGCCTGGAAGTGTCAGCATTCGCAGGCGATCCGCAGAAAATTGACCAGCCGTGCTTTACACAGCAGGTGTACAATAACGCTGATTTTAACGTACATAAAATAGACTAATACCACACTTTTCACGTCTTTGTGGCATTTCTTTTATTGCACCAAAACATGCAGTAGCTCCTAAGCAATCCATTCCTAGAATAAAAAAGAAACCCGCGCCTGAGGTTTATGGAAGTCAGGGAGCTGTTCAACTAATTCATTTTAAAAGGACAAAACTTCAAGGTTTATCAGAAATCAAGATAACAGATCCGAAGGAAATGTTCACACCAACTGAAACTGTGATTCCATCTGTGCCTGATCTTCTGTGGCTCCAAGGGGAAGCAGAGACATTCCCGGTCTCTTAGGACGGAATGGACTCATGGAAGCTGTCATAAGAGATATACCATACCTATGAACTAACATTTATTATTTGTACAGAAAATTAAGAATAATTTATCAAATGACAGCATTCTAATAAAAAATATAGTTTTGGAATGTAAAAAGTGGGTTTTGCCGAGACCGTTAAAAATTGGCAATTTTCAACTTGTACTTTAAACCGAACGGTTTATCTGAAAAAAAAGTAAATACTGATATTTGTAGATATTTTTAAGTACTTTAATTTCTGTTAATAGACCATTTACTAAAAGTTAATAGTTTTCGAAATTTGAGCAAAAAAGCTGAAAAAAGCTGAAATTTCTCGCTTTTTTCGAGATTTTTTCAACGTTCCGGCACGAAATTTTGTCCGCAAACCTCATATTCGGATTTAGCAGCCCAAAATCCATATATAATGAAAGAAATCAGAACTACCCCAAAACTTTCCTAGAGAAAACACAATTTTATTGAATCATAATGGTTTCTGCTAATTTTTCAATAATATTAATTATATTTTCAATTGAAAATCAATTTTACCATGTAGGAAATTTAATCGCAAAACTTTTTTTACATCATTTTTCTAGAATGAATAGCTGCCGAGATATCATCATCGTCTTCATCATTTGGCTCTACAACTCTATGTGAGTCTTGGCCGCGTTTACTATTTTCCTCCATTGTTGTCGGTCCTGAGCAGCTATTTCCCATTGCTGTACTCCCATTTTGCGTAGATCACTGGCTACTGCGTCCTTCCATCTCTTTCTTGGGCGACCAACTGACCTTTTTCCATCGGGCCTTTCCCAGAATGTGGCGTTTAGAAGTCTTTCGTCACTTGATCTTAGTACGTGACCCGCCCATCGTATTCTGTTTGCTTTAATGTAGCGTACTATGTTTTCGTCTCCGTATATTGTCTGGAGTTCATCATTGTGTCTTCTTCTCCATTCTCCTGTTGTCTCTTTTCTGCAAGGCCCATAGCTGCCGTGCTAGGCCCAAAGGCGGTAACTAACATTTGATAAAATGGTGGCAAAATCGATTTCAAAATTGAATGCTAAAATTTTGGCCCGTTAGGGATTTATGGACTAGCTAATAGTTTTAATGCATGCATATATGCCCCAGTTTATTAAGGGAACCATTAATTATATTTTAAAACAAAGTTTTATATAAAAAGAGGTAGATACCGCTAAAACGTTTTATCAAAACTTACTATAAAACTAAGCCTATTAGCGGTATGTGGTTTACAGTTGTGATTAATATGAAATAAAAAGCTTTTCTGTGTATTACAGTTTATTAAATTGAAAGAATTAAAGTACTATTAAATGTTATTATTTTGTTGAGCCACAATATGAGCCACAATATTTAGTTGGCGTTATATTTGTTTTATTTCCAGAGTCAATAAATACATAATATGTTATAATATATAATATATTATATTGGTTCATTAATATTAGGTAATGTTCTATTTGTGATTCAATATAGACAATTTAATAGACAACCGAACAACATACCTTGTGTCCGGTACATACACACACCTATTTAGTATTACAATGGTATTACCTCATAATTAACATTTTTTATAAAATATTTTATAGTGCGTCTAATAATTTGGGCAGAACTGTACTTATACTAGGAAAAAACAAAATCCGTTCAAATTGTTATAGATGTTTAAAAACCTGCTGGTGTTAAGCGTTTTAAAAAATTCTTCAAAACTGTGAATGTGATTGTAAACCATACTTTTGACTTTCTCAGCTATTCTTATTTTGTTTCTTAGCGACAAAGGTTTGCTATTTTACGACAGGTTGTTATAGAGCTTTTAAGATTTTTATGATCGCCGAGACCTACCCTAATATTATTATGCATTGTTATATTATTGGGTATTTCACAATATTATATTCGGGTAAATACCATTACTTACAGTAATTAGGGCAAATTTTAACATTTTATTAGTTGTATTGTACAAACTAGTTATATGTTATGATTAAAATATGATGACATTGTCTTTTAGACCGAAAAATACCTAATTATGGGATATATAAGATTTTTAAAATATGCAAACAAATTTTTGGATCATTATCCAGGTACCTGACGCATTCTTAGAAAATTTATAAAGGAATAAAACCAGCATTTTTGTATAAAACTTAGGTAAACGATTCTCAGAAGATTAAGTAAAGATCCCAAATCTACAATCTCGTATCTATAATAGCATTGCATATGCATAACTAGACTACTAGACATTGTCTAGTTAAACAAATGATAATAGCTTGTATTTAAACAAAAAAAAATGCAATCAATGGGACTGCTAATCCCATGTACGACCAACAAAGGGTTTAAACATACAGAAAACTTTAAGTATGAAACAAACCTTGCGCCTGTACAGGCTGAACATAATTTTTTTCCACCTCTTGTAATTGCTTTACAATAAATTTTTCTCTTTCTACAATATTGTCTTCAGTGGTTTCACCTCGTGTTTCACAACTCTTACTCGACTCTACTTGATTTTCTAAAAAAACAAAATATTTTAAGTCTCTTTTTCTAAAAATGTTTGTGGACAGCGTATGGATATATTATTAATTTTTTAAAACCTAATTAAAAAAAGACATATTTTTAAATATAAAAATATCTTACCGCCTAATTCAAGATATAAATTATCCACTTAGCGCAGATTTATATTGTTTAGGACAACATAATTGGTTAATTCTTGAAATACTATAAACAAAAATGAAAATACATTTCAATAGATAATTATTTCTTTTACTAACACAACTCTTTTAACTAACACAATATTTTAACCTTGTAAAGTTAGGCCGAATTTACTTTGTAATACTAAGGCGATTTGGCGGTTTCTAAATGTAGGCGTAGCATTCTTGAAAGTAGATTAGCAGTAAGTGCCATATGCTAAGGTATATGGACGGCAACTGTAGCAGATACCGTCAAAACGCCATAGTATTTAACATTTGCCGCCAAATGGCTTAGTATTTTAACTGAAAAGTGTAGATACCGCTAACAAAATTGCAATTTTATTTAAAATATAATGCTTCTACAACTCCAAAGACTTTATAAATATATACTAAATACCCTATTCTACCTAAAAATACAAAAATCTCATTTTCGATAAAAAATCAGTTTCCGCCTTTTGGCTTAGCACGGCAGATAGATAGTCCGCAGTATCTTTCTTTCAAGTACCAATTCTTTCAAGCTGAGATATAGCAACAAATATTAAAAAAATGGGGTTTTCTATATTTTTTCACAAACTGTTTAATAAAAAATTAGCCCACATTTTGATGTGACCACTTAGTGAAATTACTTTTTCTAATAATAATATTTTGCAGCGGTTAAAACAAAAAAGTATCATAAAGATACGATTTACCCAATCCAAAACAGACGGCATCTGCTTTATAAAAGTAAAACCAAAATACGATTTAATAATTTTTATTAAAGTAAAATATTGTAGATATTTGTAGCTTCAAATTTATATGGCTTACCTTTCGCAAAATTTTCCCATCTACTTTTTGCTTTAAGAAGCCACCACGAAAAACAGAAGCGGTAATTTATCGCTGCTTATCTAGATAATTACCTGCTTGAACCATAGCCCAACCCTCATCCAACATGTTAAACAGGGAGAAGAAAGGAACGATCAAAGCAAATCCTCCGTCAATAATTTCAAGTGTAGTCGGCAACTACACCCTACAAAAAATCTCTAATCTGTTTTAAACGGGTATCAAGGATAAATTCGGGATTTGTCTGTCAACTCACAGTGATTCGAATGGGGGCGTGAAAATTACCAAAGTAGGATAAACAAATCAAGGATTTGGTGAATTCGCGGAGGCTGGAAACGTTAGAGAAAAGGAAATGAGATTAAAGTCTTTTATTTTATTTTAATTAAGGGAAGGGACTGTATTTCGTTGTTATTTAAGTAATAGATAACTTTTTTTATTTTATCAACTAGATACACCAAACTTTAAATAAAATTTAAATCTTAAATAAGGGCTGTTTAATTACTAGTTATTTAAATAAACCATTTAATAAAAGACTCCATCTCTTTCTCAATAACGGGGGTTTCTCAAGGTTCTGTATTATTAAGTTTAACTCTATTTATTCTTGCAATTAACGAATTATGCAGGTCCTTTTCTGCTGACATAAGATATATTCTGACCTAAGCGATCACTGCTATGGTAAATCTATTTCCATCACATGTAAACTTCTGCAGAGTGCAGGAAGTCTTCTTAAAGTTAGATCTAACAAACTAGGATTATCACTCTCTCAGAGCAAAATAAAATTAATGAAATTTTTCAAAATCACCTTTATAACTTGCTCCAAATTTGATTTACCAAATGTAGCGGAGTGCATATAGATTTTCACTTCGGAAAAAATCAAACAAGATAGAACTTTTTGTAATTTCATTAAGAAATGTTTAATAAACAACATACCAAAGAGTTCTACTCGAGAAGTGGGTGCTTCATTTCTTATTAAACAAATGAACTAAGAAATTAGATGTTTTTTTTTAAATAACTTCGAAAATATAAATTTTAGAATAAAACTGACTTGACCATTGAAAAATTCAGAAAAATTTACAAAAAAATCTTTATGTAAAGAATTTTCTAAAATTAAATATGTATCTTCTATAATTTTTTATGTATAACGCTAAAGTCACCCTCCTCACAAACATTGGCGCAGTGTAAACTAGCGTACGGCGAAGTGCACGGTTGAGTTATTTTAATGTAATTCTTTAACTAATGAATCAAATGAAATTTTACAAATTGAACATGAAGGAAGAATAATTAAGCTATCTTATAGTTATAATAAAAAGAAATAAAATATATGGGAATACGTACGGTGTGGGCGGAAATTGAGCCTTACATGAATTTTGTTTAAAAATGATTTAAAAATGTGTAACTAATACAATTTTTCTTATAAACCTCTCAATTTTGCACAACTTACCTTTCAAGCATCTTATTAAATGATGTTTTATTAAAAAAAATCTCAAAAATTTAATTCAAATGACACGACCGACGTCTCAAAAAATGTAATTTTTGAAATCTTCCTATTTTTATAGAATAACCACCACATTTAGACGGTATTACTCAAGTTTGATCAGATCTATTACAGTTTTATCAGTGCTTTTTTTTAAAGCTTAGGATGTATTCTTTAAAATGTATTAAATTATTATACTTTAGAAATAAAATAAACAATTTCTTTTTGAGAAAATTAAGAAAGATAACAAAAATGTAATACAAAAACCGAAAATTACCCGCAAAAAAAATTTTTATACAAAGTGATCAAAACTTTTTTCTATAAAACTTACCTAAAACACATTTAATAATAAGCTTCAACAATAATAAATGTTAAGCAAAATTTTTTTTTATCTCTTATACAGTGTGTTTGCGTAACTTGGACTCTATTGGTAACTTTTTTATTATCAGTTTTACGAAAAAAAGTTATTCATTATAAAATACTCTACATCGTATATCAATCATCAAATATCAAATTTAATTAATTTTATACGAGGTATGTCAAAAAATATAAATTTCACGCAAGAGTAAAGTACCTTTACATTTCAGAATAACGAAAGTTGTTATTAAGAAAAGTTGTTTGGAATTAAAAAAATTGTTTTAGTGTTCAATTACATCCTTCTAATTAAAATATTATGAATAATATGTTAGAATATATTCAACTATAAATTATGGTATTCTTATTAGTGTTAAAATGGACATAGCAGTCAAAGTGGGCGGGCTAATTCCCCGAACCTTTTAGGTCGAAAACTCTTACATAGGATTGATTACATGAAAGTATCGTGTTACAAGACATATGGATGTGAAAGCGATTTTAGTAGTTTTGTATTTGATATTTTTACAGTAGTCTAGAAGTATACGTTGTATAAGACACATCTTAATTTCTCTCTTTGTATATTGTTATAATACGGTTCGGTTGTAAAATAAATAGTTTGTTTACGTTTATTTGTACCTTTTATTATCTACTATTTCTAATAGGTTATGGGCCCAGTTACGTTGTTAGCTCATCTGTATTAAGATAATAATTAAAAGTGTACAGTCGCGAAATTTTCGTGTTAACCGAATACATAATGGCGGAGAGTGCGAAATATAACGTCGAAAAGTTGAACGGCAAGAACTATCAATCTTGGAGTTATTTAGTGAAAATGTTACTCATCAATGCTGATCTATGGGAAATAGTTTCGAGTGAGTTACCATTAGAAGCAGATCGAAGCAGTTCTTGGAAAATACAAAATGATAAGGCTTTGTCAACTATAGCCTTACTTGTTGACGTTAATCAATTAGTGCATATCCGGAACAGAGAATTCGCGCGCGCGTGGATAGCGCTAAGGGAGTATCATCAGAAATCAAGTTTGTCTAGTATGGTGTTTTTGTTAAAGCAAATGTGTAGGCTATCGCTAGAGGAGAATGGTGATATGGAAGCACACATTAGTTTATTCCTAGAATCGTTGAATAGACTGGCCGCCTTAGGGGAAGAAATTAAGGACAGGTTCTCAGCAGGAATTTTGCTGGGAAGTCTTCCAGACTCATACAGTTTTTTGATTACAGCGCTGGAAAGTAGGCCATCGAGTGAATTTACTCTAGAATTTGTTACGAGTAAATTAATAGATGAGTACAGGAGACGTCAGGGAGCTTTGGGAAGAAATCAGGAGGAGTCGGTGATGAAGTCAGTATACGAGGGTAACAAAAATAATGGTACTGCAAGGGCAGAAGCAAGGCAGTGTTATTTTTGTAACCGGAAGGGCCATTTTAAACGAGATTGCTTTAAGTACAAAGCGTTTAAGAAGGAAAAGGCCAATAAAGTCACTGAAGGTACTGATGATGCATGTTTTATGGTCAATTATAGCTCAAGGGAAGGAAAAAGGGATTCTGCTTCGTGGTATGTGGACTCAAGAGCTTCGAGCCACATGGTTAATTACAAAGGATTCTATACCCAATTTGACGGTAGCAGAAAAGGCGTTGTAAGTTTGGCGGAGAAAGGGCAATACTCCGAGGTTCAGGGTATAGGAACAGGACTTATTGAGTGCGTGACTGGATCGGGAGTGGAAAATTTAAAAATCGACGAAGTGTTGTATGTGCCGGGATTAGACTCAAATCTGCTTTCGGTGAAAAAGCTAACAAGTGCGGGACATAATGTGCAATTCGATAAAAACGAGTTTAAAATCGCTTTACACGGAAAAGTCGTCGCGAGTGCGGTGCCTTCACCGGACTTATACAAACTTTCAACTGTGGACCATGGATTGAGTGCTGTGGAGCACTCCAGCAACTGTCAACATGTATGGCATAGACGGTTTGGACACAGGGACATGGATGCAGTCAAACACTTAATGGAAAAGAAAATGGCAGTCGGGATTGATATGAGAGACTGTAGGATTAGGGAAACTTGTGAATGCTGTATGAAAGGTAAAATTTTACGTAAGAGTTTTCCAAAATTTTCTCATAGCAATACATTTAATATTCTTGACTTATTACATTCGGATATTTGCGGGCCCATGAAGACTGTTACTCCAGGGGGTAAACGTTATATTTTGACTTTAATTGATGATTTTTCTAGATATACAAATATATATTTATTAAATCATAAAAATGAAGCGGTAAAATGTATAAAAGAGTTTATAGAATTTGCGAGTAATCAGTTAGGTAGGGTTCCAAAAGTAATTAGGTCGGATAGGGGTGGCGAGTACGTAAATAATAATTTAAGGGAATTTTTAAAGGGTAAAGGTATAAAAATTCAATATACAGCGGGGTACTCTCCAGAACAAAACGGGGTTGCAGAAAGAAAGAATCGATCTCTAATTGAAATGGCTTGGTGTATGTTAATCGATGCGGGTTTAGCAAAGAAATTTTGGGGGGAAGCGATAGTGATAGCCAATTATTTGCAAAATCGATTACCTACTAAGTCGAAAGAAAAAACGCCCTATGAATTGTGGCATAAAGTAACACCGAATGTGTCGAATTTGCAAATATTTGGGTCTACGGTTTATAGCCACATTCCCAAAGAAAAAATGAAGGATAAATTTTATCCAAAAGGTGAGTCACTGATATTTGTAGGTTACTCTGATGAATCAAAAGCGTATAGATTGTTAAATGTAGATACAGAACGTATTACGATTAGCCGTAGTGTGGTGTTTTCCAAGAGAAATATATGCGTCGAGAAAAAGGAGGCAAAAAGTGAGGAAATATCCATTGGGTCCATGATGGAACGGGAAAAAATAGAGCCAAACGACGTAGAAGACAGAGAGGTTGCAAATTTTGAAAACACGGAGGAAATAGAAAATTCTACGTACACATCTAACACGTATGAGAGCTTAAGTTGGGAAGAATCCCATGACGATGACGGTGATTCTAACTATCAATTAGATACAGATCTCGATATAGAGAATTCAGGTGATCGTAGATCTAGCAGAATAAATAAAGGTATTCCACCTGAGCGCTACATAGCAAAGTTGACAGAACTCGAAGAAGTAGAACCTAGAAACTTTAAAGAAGCGCTTAAAAGAAGTGATAGTGAAAAATGGAAGCAAGCTATGAAAGAGGAAATCACGTCATTAAGGAAAAATAAAACTTGGGATTTAATACAAGCACCAAAGGGAAAGAATATAGTCTCATGTAAATGGGTATTCAAGTTAAAAACAGGCGAAGATCAAAGCTCGAAGAAGTACAAAGCACGGCTGGTAGCAAGGGGTTTTAGCCAAAAGTTCGGCGTAGACTACGATGAAGTTTCGCTCCGGTTGCGCGGCAAGCTACTCTTCGAATTTTATTGACAGAGGCATGGAGAAAAAATCTCATAGTAAGGCATATAGATGCAAAAACAGCCTTTCTAAATGGAGAACTGTCAGAAGAAATTTTTATGAAACAGCCTGAGGGATTTGAAGAAAAGGATACAAGTTGTGTTTGCAAATTAAATAAAAGTTTATATGGTTTGAAACAATCTGCCAGAACTTGGAACAAAAAGCTTGATGAAGTTTTATCTAAAGAGAATTTTTGTAAAAGCAATATTGATACATGTTTATATATCAAGGTAATAAATAATGAAAGGGTTTACGTACTTATATACGTGGATGACATTTTAATAGCAGCAAAGGATACACAGGTAATTGATACATTTGAAGAGAATCTAAAATGTAATTTTGAAGTAAGGAGTTTGGGATTATTACAAAATTATCTAGGTATGAAGATTGAAAGGTGCGATCAAGGGATATATAGTTTAAATCAAGCCAGTTATATTGACAAATTGCTGAACAAGTTTAAGATGAAAGATGCAAAAGAGTCCAATATACCGCTGGATGTTGGATACTATAAGCTTAGCAGAAAGAAGCCGATGAAAAACAGTGAAATATACCAACAACTGATTGGTGGTTTATTATATATTGCGGTAAATACTAGACCGGATATATTGGCAAGCGTCACCATACTGTGTGTGTTTATAATCAATGACCATACTAAGTCAACAGAATAAAAATCCAAAAGAAGTAGATTGGAACGAAGCAAAGAGGGTGTTAAGATATTTAAAGAAAACTAAATATAAAAAGCTTATTTTAGGACAAGAAGGAACAGATAATGCATTATACGGCTATGCAGACGCTGACTGGGCAGAAGACAAGGGGAACAGAAAATCCAATAGCGGGTATATATTTTTATTACGGGGTTCGCCTATAAATTGGGGATGTAGAAAACAGAGTTGCGTGTCTCTATCATCAACTGAAACAGAGTACATAGCATTGGCTGAAGGCTGTCAGGAAGCAATTTGGTTAAAACAGGTTATAAAGGAATTTGTGGGTTTAGAGCCGGAAATAGTTATATACGAAGACAATCAAAGCTGTCTAAAACTTTTAGGAAATCACAAATTCAGTAATCGGACAAAACATATCAATACAAAGTACCATTTCGTAAAAGAATTGCATGAAAAAGGGGTTGTTAACTTTAAGTATTGTCCTACCGAGAATATGATAGCTGATATGTTGACTAAGCCGCTGAATAGGGTTAAGTTAGAGTACTTAAGTAGTAAAGGGGGTCTGTTTGACTAATTCAAAAATAATTTTAGTTGCGAGGGGATGTTAGAATATATTCAACTATAAATTATGGTATTCTTATTAGTGTTAAAATGGACATAGCAGTCAAAGTGGGCGGGCTAATTCCCCGAACCTTTTAGATCGAAAACTCTTACATAGGATTGATTACATGAAAGTATCGTGTTACAAGACATATGGATGTGAAAGCGATTTTAGTAGTTTTGTATTTGATATTTTTACAGTAGTCTAGAAGTATACGTTGTATAAGACACATCTTAATTTCTCTCTTTGTATATTGTTATAATACGGTTCGGTTGTAAAATAAATAGTTTGTTTACGTTTATTTGTACCTTTTATTATCTACTATTTCTAATATAATAAAGGCACTTAACTCTCTTAAGAAAAATTCATATTTTTTACATACCTCGTATAAAATTAAAAAAGTTTGATATCTGATGGTTGTATCTTAGATATTAGACCAGGTAGAGCATTTTATGAAGAATAACTTTCTTTCGTAAAAGTGATAATAAAAAAGTTATCATAATTGTAATAAAATGACGATGAGTATCCGTATAGTCCGCTTAAAGACTACTTCACCGATCCACCTAGAAATTAGTAGATATTTTATAGTCCGTTCTTTAACGGTAAAATATTGCAAAACCTCTAAATTTTAAAGAACCGCTTGGATTGACATGAAATTTGGCATACACATAGCTAACAAGTCAAAGAAAAAAAGTGATATTGCGCCGATATGTGCTTTTGCCCTGGGGGTGGTTTTCACCCCCTCTTGGGGGTGAAAAAATATTCGTCCAAAGAAAGTCAGGAAATGGATAAACTGGCTAATTTTAAATAACTTTTCTTCTATAGAGTTTTTTCAATACGTCAATACTTTTCGAGTTATTTGACAATGAATATGTTCATTTTTTCAAAAAAATAACCATGCTTTTAGACGGTTTTTCGTAAATAACTCAAATAGTAAGTATTTTGTGAAAAAACATTTTTAGCAAAAATATAGCCTGTAAAAATTTTAAAAAATGGTGTATATATTACATCTCTACACCTAGTAGAAGCAGAGATATTTTAACGTGAAATAACCAAAAATTAAGCACATTTCGGGGAAAATTCATTACAACTTATTTAAAGTGTTTAAAAAAAGCTTCATTTTTATTTTTTAAAAAAATTTCTAACATCAAAATTAAACAAGTTACGCTCAAAATAAAGTTAGTCCCTTTTGGTTTTGGTAAAAAATCGAGAAAATCACCCCCTAATTAGTATCTTAAATGAACTTAATCGTTACGACTTCACAAGTTTCTTGACTCGTTTATATATTGTTTATATGATCTGTAAGTTTCATCAGTTCAAAGTCCTTATTATTGAAAGGGCTGTAGTTAAAGGGGTTGAACGAGTCACTGATCACGAATGTATGCAAATTTAGAAACACCAAATCTTAATCAATTTTTGTCTAACAGAAAAACAAAAAAATACATGATATTCAGAAAAGCAAATCTGACTTTTTTTTGTATTTCAAGACTCTTCGTATCTCTAACAATTTTTAAGTTATTTTGAAAAAAGCATATTTTTCAAAATTTAAATTTTTAAAAATTTTACTTTGAAACCAAATTGTTTCAAAAATAAGCACTTTGACTCGATCAAACGTACATATCATATAAACACAACATAAGTAAAATAATTTGTGGAGCGGTAACGATTAATTTCATTTAACTTGCTAATTAGGGGGTGGTCTTCCCGATTTTTTTTTTGCAAAAACAAAAGGGACCAACTTTATTTTGAGCGTAACTTGCTTAAATTTAATGCTAGAGACTTTTTGTAAAAATAAAAATAAATCTTTTTTTAAACACTTTAAAAAAGTTAAAATAGGTTTTTCCCAAAAAGTGCTTAATTTTTTGGATATTTCACGTCGAAATATTCTATTTGAAATTGGGTGAATACGAATCTATTTTTCATTGGCTATAACTCTGGTTCTACGAGATCCAGAGACCTGACGTGTACACCATTTTTTTACTTTTTTATGTGCTATATTTTTGCTAAGAACATTTTTTTTGACAAAATACTTACTTTTTGAGTTATTTGCGAAAAACCGTCCAAAAATGTGGTTATTTTGTTGAAAAATGAACATATTCACTCGCAAGTAACTCGAAAAGTGTTGACTTGGCGAAAAAGCTCTATAGAACAAAAGTTTCTAAAAATTAGTCAGTTTACTCATTTCCGGACTTATTTTGGACATATAATTTTTTCACCCCCAAAAGGGGGTGAAAGTCACCCCCAGGGCAAAAGCACACATCGGCACAATATCACTTTTTTCTTTGACATGTAAGCTATACGTATGCCAAATTTCATGTCAAACCAAGGGGTTCTTTAAAATTTAGAGCAAAAACCGTGAAAGAATGGACTAGTAATTTGAGAAAAAATTCAAAAATTTTCGGTTAGAATGATGTAGGTAATTGTATATTGAAACATAGTTTTTAATTTCAAACAACTTTTCAAAATAGCATTTTTTGATATTCTGGAATATAAAGGTACTTTACTCTTTAACGAAATTCTTATTTTTGACACAACTCGTATAAAATTGATAAAATTTGATATCTGATGGTTGAGTTTTAGACTCTTAACTATCCAGAGCATTTTAAGAAGAATAATTTTTTTTTCGTAAAATTGATAATAAAAAAGTTTTCCATGTGGTTCCTAGCTACGCAGACATACTGTATAAGAGCTTCTGTATAAGAATTTTCAAATTGCAATGCCATAATATTCGGATTCAGCATAATCAAAAACAAAATAGAAACATATTTGATCAAAGTAAAATGATGAATTTAACGATATTTTTAAAATTATTTATACCAAACAATTGTTATTTTTTAAGCAATTAATAAACAATTAGCGGCCAAATCTGCGAGTAGAACTTTTTACTTTAACATGTATATAAACTAACAAAAAAAGTTTTAGAGAAATATAAGCTTGTTTGAAATTTTCCGAAACAATGCATATTTTCGTTCTAATTGCACTCCCCTATTAATTACTATCTGAGATTAACATCAGAGATACAATTGAAAAAATCACATATGAACTTAAATCCAATTGTCATAAAAGGCAGAACGTTCTTAAAACCCGTCACTTTCAATGCGGTTCCGATGAAACTTTTTTTTGAGGGTGTAAATTTTTTAAATACCTTTAAGGATTGCTGGCTTGTGTTGGATTCATTGTGGATCAGATTGAGAGTGTGTTGATTATTGTGCCGATAAAACTACTTTCTTTCTAGCTACAGAGCTTTCGTGCGATCTAACCTCGACTACAGCAGCCTTATGTATCTATTCCTATGCATCTAGATCTGACATAGACTTATTAAACTATGTTTATAACAGCGCTTTCCGTCCATGTCTATGTGCTTTTCGCTACTGTTCCGTCCTTTTCTCTAATTACTTTGAAATGATGATGAAACTTTGGAAGACAATATAGGCTATGAATAAATATGTCCAATACCTCCATACTTTTGTATTAAGTTAGTAGGTATGTTATCCAGTTTCTTCTTTTTAAAAATTGCCGATCCTGTTTCCAAAACTCCCTGATAAAGTAAATGATTTGGATTTTTGGCATGATCAAAACCATACTTAGCACCTGGTACTCTATCGGAAATTAAAAAAAGATTTAGAAGCGATAATAGCAGATCATTCTGATGACGCTGATGATGGAGCAAAGCACCGTGGTGATATGAAACTCAACAGTACAACCAAGGATTCACAGTTAGGGAATATTGAAGATACAGGTAACACTAACAGCCCAATCGAACATAATGCGTGTGCGATAATTGCTATACATGAGGAAGACAATGCCAGTATTGGCGTTAAAGAAAAAGAGGGAGATGAAGAACATGGCACTGCAATTGACAAAATTTTAAAAGAAAATTCAGGAGACCCGGGATCTTGCTAAACAGTCACTTGTAAAAGAATCTGACAGAATGGTCAGTAGGTCAAAATGTTAGAGTACGAATTCCAGAAGTTGATAGAGCTAAGGCCGATAGCCGAAACATTATTGGACCGATAGCCGAAACAATATTGCCATTATTATTGCTGTTATAGATGAAAAGCTCTACAAGCTAGAGCTAGGCAATAAGCATGGCATTTTGAACTAACTTCATGCAAGAAACTAATTTACCACATGCAAGGAAACTTATTTCAGTCAATGAAGCGCCTGATACTCAGATAAGTCTCAGTGAATGCGTTCGTAAAGATTCGAATTTAGGCAGTCAAGGATTACGCCACTGCAATTGTAGTAGCCAATGCAATTAATAGCGCTGCAAATGCAAAAAATTAAGCGTTCTTTTTAATTCTAAATGCCACAAGAGCCTTTCCTACAAAAACAAGTAATTATAGTCTAGTAACTTAAAGACTAATGCGCGTGTGTGAGTTTGTTTTTATTTATAAGGTGTCTAGTTGAGTTTTTTTATTGAGAAATTCTGATTAAGTGTTTAACTTTATTATAAAATTTCATAAATAAACCATAGTGAAGGCCAAAATGCGTTTTTATTACATTAACCAGAATTGTTAGGAAAGTATTAATAATAGCCGGTAAATCTAATTATAAAGGTATTATTAATCACATTGACCAACTGCTACGGTTACTATTAACATTTACCGGTAATTATTAACACACACCGGATTTATCACATCAACCGTAACGTAATATATACATTTTGTATACTTTATACTATACACTACACACGTCGGCGTACGTTTTACTTTATGTTTTGACTTAATTTGTTTGAAAATGAATCGTCACTCATGGGAACAGTTATAGCGGACGGACGATACCGTTTGAGCTGCATTTTCAGGAGTTTGAAATATCCAACACCCAGTGCCGGATTAACCATTAGGCAAAGTAGGCTGTTGCCTAGGGGCCTCGGTCCCAAAGGGGGCCTCGCGGGGATCAAAACGAAAAAATGTTGAAAGATTCAAATATCGCGCAATACCGTAAAAGTTATGGTGGACGTATAAAGCTACATGACAATGCATACTTTTGTTCACATAGAAAGTATATGCTGTGGAAATACATCGCCCTTTGTTAGAAAGACCAGTACTACAGATGGAAACAAGAATCGAAATTGAGCAAAAAACACAAGAAAAATCAGGAGAAAGAAAAGATCCTTAATCAAAATCCAAAACAGGAGCAAAACTTATTTAAACTCAGTTTCACACGGAAATCCATAGCTAGTGAAGCAGCAACCAATGAAAATGCACGTGATGGAATAGAAATAACTGAGGGAAACATAGCTTCCCTAACTGAAGAAGGTAAAAAATATGCAGCGACAGTTCTATTCCAGTTCAAGAAGTTAAAGAACCAGAAACCGAAACTAAGTTAAAAATTGAAGTTAATGATAAATTGGGTCCTAAATTCGGAAAACAGCATAGGATTACGGAAAACAGTAACTAAAGAAGTATGGACATTTTGGATTGGGAAAGGTCCTCAGAATGTAAAACCCTTGATGGAACGGTTTCAGCGTCACAAAGAAATTTTGAAGGCATTACAAGGTTTTTATACAATCTATGGTTTTTCGAAAACAAATCAGTGGAACAAAAATTAAAAGAGATTGGCTGACGTATTTTCCCTCAAATAGAATATCGTATTTTGGGTTTGTTCAGTCTGTGTACAACTTTTTTCATCCTCTACCCACCGTTGGGAAGTTATGATCAAATGCTTAAGCGATCTCATTCGCCACGATCTAGTCCTTATAAGAACAAGCAGCACATGCCATAAGATCTTTGCCTAAAGGTTAAAACGCTTTCAAATCTGCTCTTCATACTCTTGCTGAAGAAACTAATCAGCAAGCTGAAACAGTTCATGAGGCTAAGTATTTGTTGAAAGAAATGCCAAAAAAGAAGAAACATTCTTAATGAATGAGTTTTGGGTAACAATTTTAGAACGCATCAACGCTGGCAGTAAATCATTGCAGAGAGAAGAGATTGAACTTCAAACTGCAGTTCAGCTTCTAAATTCACTTTTGGAGTTCTTAAAATTCCAAAAAGGTAATTTTGCTTATTACGAGGAGAGGGCCTGCGACCTAAAATACTTTGAATATTTTCTACTATACTCTAATTACTGAGCCGAGTTGTCGGTTGACAGTGTACGGGTCAATGAACTCAGTATTTGGTCTTTTGTGTTTTTCCAAAATTGAGTGATACTCAAATAAATGAGTGTGCTTCAAAACTACATAAAAACTATCCTGATGATATTGAATCTGAACTTGAAAATGAACCATAACAGTTCAAATATTTTATAGCCTAGCTTCAAACTTGCAGGAAAACAATTTATTCCTGCTTCACAGTCATTTTGCGCTATTTCGCAACAGGAGAACGGACATTTTTAAAAATAAAAATGATTAAAAACGGAGAAACCTAGGTTTCTTAACGGGCCTCATAGCCTGGGTTGCCTAGGGGTCTCAGGATTCTTAATCCGGCACTGCCAACACCCCTCTTAAAGGAGCCGCTTATGACGGCAATTGAAATAATGTATTCACGCCAAACAGTTGGGGATTGATTCCACTAAATATACATGCAGAATGCACTTAAAATCAAACTCTATTGAAGATATTTGAACTAAACCTATATTCGGGCGCCATCTTTAACCCGCGAGCAGCCGCGCCGTTAGAAAAAATCTAACATTTTATCCTTTTTCGTGATAACTTGATGAAAAATTTTGCAACATAATTTTCCACTCGTAAGTGACTCGAAGAAGGGTGTAGTAATGCGTAGGTTTATTTTTCCTTTTTTTTTCTTCTTCTTTTTTTTTTGGAATTTATGGCTTTGGTGAGAAAAATTAGCTTTAATAATTGTTAACATAATTTAAAATACTATCTACAACATAAAGATTTGTTGTAAATTCGCGTCTAAATTCGTTTTGTTAGACAAAATCTAACGCGCGACCGATTACGTGACAGAATAGAGCGCGACTGTTCCCAGCTTAATCTTTGTCGAGCGGCATAATCTTACCCCGCTAACAGACGGCATGGGTACAATTGTAACTATTATATAGTTTCTTAAAAATTTCTTAATCTAAAGGGAAATATATGTTAGTATTAAGATAATATTATTTTATTAGTGTCATAACTGGTAAAAATTCTTGAATATTGCCATAAATAAATACTAGTATAAGGTAATTTGATCTTGTACCCATTAACAAAGCTTAAAAGCCGCTTTTACGTGACCCGACATAGGTATCGTTAATTATTGAAATTACTGCAACAATAAACTTGGAAACAGACATTGTAAGCAAATTCTATGAAGAGTAGCATTGTATTGTATTTCAATTGGAAACGTAGATATTTTATCTACATCTAATTGGTTGTTGTTTGCCAAAACGCTTATACCTAAAAATTATCATGAGTTATTATAATAGTGATTCTACATCTAGCCTAATAAAATAAAAAAAAGTCAAAATGTAAATTCGTACAGGTCAAAACAAATTTTATATAATAACACAGTTTAGGTGGGAGCAAAAGATATTTTCAAGAAAGTATCCAAATCATATAAGGGGATCATTGTTTAAATAATTAAAAAGGGGTCATTTTTGCAAAAAAAAACACTTTTTTAACTGCTGAGGTAATTCACTTATTAATGAAGGTCTATGGGATTCTTTTCTGCAAAGTTGAAGGGTAAATCTTTTATATAAGACTACTAAATTAAATTTGACCCCCTATTTATTTAAATAATTGTACATAAAACTTTAAATACAAATTTACAAAAAATTATTTTTAGCGTTTTAAATAAGCACTATAAAATATCTTGTTTTACAGAATAAGTTGCGCTATATTACCAGTATTAACCGAAAAAAATTGGTCGAAAAATATTTAATATTTTTTAAGATATTGAATTTGTTTATTAAATGTTACTATATTTTCAATTGCAAAAACGCGGTTGTTGCCAAAGAAATATTCACCTGCTTAAGATCTCATTATTTTTATTTTTATGTATATTTTCGATAAATATATAGATAAATTCAAAATTCAATTAAACTCCCCCCTAAAAGGGCATTTGAAAATATTAAAATTGGTTTACAATTTTTTTTAATACCGTCGCGAAGATTAAGTATTTTGAAATGCCGTTCCGATAATTGGGTTCCTGGGAATTTTTTACTAATTAACAAAATTTTTTTGTCGTTTTTTCTTCTTCTTTTTTTCTTGGAGTTTTATTACTAGGGGCCCTTTTAGGGTTAAATTTTATTAAGAATGTCGAATATCTGAGTTGTAGATTCTAGACCTGAAAATATTAAGATTTAACTAAAATCTCTTTAATAAAATGTGGCTACTTACTGAGTTACGGGGTGTTTTATTTAAAAATTTAAAAGTTATTGTTACCAAGTACTTTAAAACTATTCGACGTTTCCTTATCATACTTGACAGAAAGTGTAACTATTATACACTTTATTAAATTATGATTAATAAACGTTTCTAGCTAGTGCCAGAGGCGCACGACAGGGGATAGTGAATGATTGACCCTTCCCAAATTCTACGCCACTGAGTGAATTACTATTTTAGCGAAATTTTTCGATTCTCCAATACTTTGTATGTAAACAACTTTATAGGTATCGATAAAGTCATCAATTTGAGATATATTGGAAGTTTAAAATGAATGAATGAATGAATCAAAATAACTATGCCGTTTCATCTTTAACGTCCAATATCTCGAAAACTAATGACTTAATCGTTACCAGTAAAGAGTACATTATTTACATAAAAAGTATTGCAGAATCGAAAAATTTCGCTAAAATAGTAATTCCCTCAATGGCGTAGAATTTGGGAACGGTCAACCATTAAGTATCCCCTGTCGTACGCTTCTGGTAGTAGCTAGAAACTTTTATTTATCACAATTTAGCAGACTGTATAGTACCCACACTTTCTGCCAAGTATGTCAAATACGTCAAATAGTTTGAAAGTACTTGGTAAAAATAATTTTTAATTTTTTAAATAAAACACCCTGTAACTCAGTAAGTAGCCATATTTTATTTAAGTCATTTTAGACTAATCTTAATATTTTTAGGTCTAGAATCTACATCTTAGAGATTCGACATTCTTAATTAAACTTAACCCAAAAAGGGCCCGTAGTAATATAACTCCAAGAAAAAAAAATGAAGAGGAAAAAAAGACAAAAAAATTTGTTAATTAGTGAAAAATTCCCAGGAATCCAATTATCGAAACGGTATTTCAAAATATTTAATCCCTGCGACGTTATTTTCAATTTGAATAATTTTCAAATGCCATTTTAGGAGGCAGTTTAATTGAAATTTGAATCGATCAATACATTTATCGAAAACATACATAAAAATAAAAATAACAAGATTTAATACAGGTGAATATTTCTTTGGCAGCAACCGCGTTTTTGCAATTGAAAATAGAGTAACATTTAATAATCAAATTCAATATCTCAAAAAATATTAATTATTTTTGGACCAATTTTTTTTTATTAATACTGATAACATAGCGCAACTTTCCTGTAAAATAAGATATTTTATAGTGCTTATTTAAAACGCTTAAAATTATTTTTTGCAAATTTGTTTTTAAAGTTTTATGTATAATTATTTAAATAAATGGGGGGTCAAATTTAATTTAGTAAGTCTTATGTGAAAGATTTGCCCTTCAACTTTGCAGAAAACAATCCTATAGACCTTCGTTAGTAATTAAATGACCTCAGCAGTTAAAAAAGTAATTTTTTTTGCAAAAGTGACCCCTTTTTAATTATTTAAACAATGATCCCCTTGTATGATTTGGATACTTTCTTGAAAATATCTTTTGTACCCACCTAAACTTTGATATAAAATTTGTTTCAACCTGTACGAATTTACATTTTGATTTACATGTAGTGTAATTTTATTTTACTAGACCAATCTAGTTTACCGAAATAGCGACGAAAGAGGTTAGTAGTAGATTTATATTTTTTCTTGATAATATTATAGTACACAAAATGACGGTAAATAATGATAAGGGTTATTAACAGATATGTCTACGGGACCTACAGCCTCTGCCGCATCACGCATTTCGATCTCCACCTTTTTCGGTCGGTCCATTCTTCCTCATTTATGGCTCTATCTCTCATTATTTTTCTGATTCTTTCTCTCCATTCCAGTGCTGGTCTTCCTCTCCTTCTTCTATTCCATGGAACATAGTTTAAAGCCTGTTTTGGCCATCGTTCATCATTCATTTGCATTATATGCCCGTACCATAAAAGCTGTTTGGATTCTATTGTATCTACGGTATTGTACATTCTTCCTGTTGTTCTTCTTATTTCTTCATTTGGGATGCAATCAAGTCTAGATATCCGACACACTTGGTTATTAACATAACATGACATGTAACGTTTTGTTACAGGTTAACGTCCTCTGAACTAATAAAATGGGCTGAAGAATCCGATTCAGATGAAGAAGTGTTTATTGCATCTGATGATGAAAGCTATGTTCCACAAGCAAATGCTGAGGAGTCAGATATTGAAGATGAATTTATTATAGAACAGGCAGACGAGTACGACTCAGAGGAGCATATAGAGAATGAACCTCAATCGTCAAGCAACATTTTGATATCCATAGATGGAACTGAATGGAGTAATGATCCAATGCGCAGTGCTCAAACAAAACCTCGCAATCTCCTACGACGAAAAGGTGGGCCTGCAGCTAAGAGTAATTTAGTTACACCTAAAGAAGTATTTATGTCAATTATGAGCCCAGAAATTTGTGACATTAATTTGCGTGAAACAAACAGAAAAGGCAAAAGAGTCTGTGAGGCTTTTAACGAAGAATTGGCGCAAAGATTCCCAAATGCTTCAAGACGGCCTCCACAAAAAAAAATTTGAACCATTTACTGAATGTGAGCTCAACGCATTTTTTGGTATTCTAATTGTTGCTGGTGTACATAGAAGTAACAAAGAAAACTTTTGTAAGATGTGGAGTATGGAATCTCTGCCATTAATGCGTGCAGCAATGTCTCGTGATCGTTTCAAGACCATGTTACGATTTATCAGATTTGACAATGAAAGTACCCGGGAAGAACGTATAAAACCGATAAGACTGTACCCATAAGAGATATCTGGACAATGCTAAATAAAAATTTGCAACAAGGCTACAAACCATTCGAAGACATAACCATCGACGAACAATTGTTTCCGTATAGAGGCCGTACAAGTTTTACGCAATACATACCTTCCAAACCCGCTAAATGTGGTATCAAGGTTTTTTGGGCTTGTGATGCATCAAATGCGTATCCCTTACAAGGTCAGATTTATATTGGAAAAGCAGCAGATGGTTCACGACAAGTTAACGTTGGCGAACGAACAGTTTTGAATCTGGTCACATCTTATAAAGGTTCTGGTCGGAATGTTACAACAGATAACTTTTTTACCAGTTTTGAACTGGCTAAAGTCTTGAACTCATGGCAAATGACTTTAGTGGGCACAGTTAGAAAGCACAAAAGATTTCTACCCACCAATATGCAAGTAAATAAGAAAAGAGCTGTTTTTTCTACTAATTTCGCATACAATCCTTATGCTACTGTATGTTCTTATGTGCCAAAGAAAAATAAAGCAGTAGTGTTACTTTCGTCCATACATACTACAGGCAAAGTAGAAGACACTGAAGTAGCGAAGCCGGAAATAATTTAGTACTACAATGAAACCAAAGGGGGGTTGATACCATGGACAAAATACTGAGTGGGTATACGGTCAAGCGTCAAACATTACGTTGGCACTTGGCATTTTTTTATAATATGATTGACGTCACTGGCTTAGCATCCTACATTATATATCAAGAGCACAATCCATCATTAAAAAAAAGGATCAACGCAGGAAATTTTTGAAGGATCTTGCTAAAGATCTTTGTTTGTTTTCAGTTCAATCTCGAAGTAAAAACCGTATGATGATGAGGAGTCATTTCCTTCGTAGTGCTGTAGAAATGGTCCTTGGTTGAAACATAATATTTTCTGTAGTTGCTCCACCTCAAGTATCTCACAGCACTCGGAGATCTACGCCAATAACCGGAAGTTGCCATGTGTGTTGGAACGAACGTAAAAAACAGCGTAAAACGAGGAAAAGTTGTGTAGTGTGTTCTCTACCTGTGTGTGACGAACATTCTTTGTCTAAAACGACATGTATGTGTTGCGAAAATCCACAATAACATTCAGTTTTGTATTTCTATTTAAATAAACTATCATTTAATAACAAAATATTTTGTTTTTTATAACCTTTATTTAAAAAAATTAACAAGGTACAAATGTACCTATGCCGTCTTTTATGGGGGTCGGAACTATTTAGGCCTCCTTCTAGGAACTGAATAAATATTTTTTTGTTATATTTGGCGCACATAATCTACTGGATAAATGTAGAGATGTCACAAAGTTTCAAGTCTCCACCTCTTTGAAAAAGAAAGTTATCACGATTTGAAAACTCAAAAGTTACAATTGTACCTATGCCGCCCGACAAAGGTTTTAAAGAGGTTTAGCTCACTTTAGAAGTATTTTTATGAGCTCCAGAATTTGTAGTGTTCTTTGTGTAAAAGTTTGTGGACATACACCATTATGCAATAATTTGTACTGATTTGACACTATCGTTTTACATTCTAGCAATTTACCTCGATGTATATATACCAGGGCACATAAAAGTTTCTTAAACTTTGAGTACATGATTTAATTTATGAAAGCTATCAAAATTATTTTGTTTGTATTTTAGTATCAAAAATTACAATTTTTTTAAACAGATTGCCTATTCTTTGTATAAGTGTTAAAATATAACTATTTTAGTTATTTTGTTAAAAAACTATTAACTTTTTGTATTGTTGCATTTAAAATATTATTCTCAATTATTAATCAATTTCAAAAGCATAGCTATACAGATTGACTCGGCCAGGCAAACGACAGTTTATCGTATGATCTGTATGGTCATGGCAGTTAGTAGTATGGACTCTATTTATAATATCTAAAAATAAGTTTTATCGAGCCTGCTAGACCATACGCGTTTACTCGCCTTAAATGTTACTCTGGTGCTTGTTTATGGATTTCGACCTTTCTATTTGTTATTTGTTTATTATTTGCGTACATTACGAATACGCATTATGTAAATAAATAGATTGTTTTGACTGAAAAATATTGAAAATATGATTTGATAGGCCTCGTGTTTAAAATGTAGGTATAATGTACATCTGCACTGACATTCTGAATAAAAAAAAATGTATTGTGAAATAATAAAAACTAATAATATATTTAGTTTGTATTTTGAAAAAGGGTCTCAAAGTATAAACCGAATCGTCAAAATAAACCTATTTTCAATTATGTATTTATAAATATTAAAATTGTGGTTTGGTACTTCTCATTAAAATACTAGATAAAATATAAATGCCACAAAAAAAATAGTTTCAGAACCACATTCAGATTAAATGTAATTAGAAATATTCGATTATGAACTGACGAACATAATATACATAATTATGAATATACAGGAGATGAACGAATTAATAAAAGCGAAACACATTCAGAAGGAAACATGGGCAGACTACTTCCGATCTCTATTTGCTAAAGGCGAAGATAATGAACCACCAACACCTGAAGTTACGACAAACGAAGAAATAAACATCGAGGAGGGGGAGGTAAGGGAAGCATTAAGAAAATTAAAAAATAGAAAATCTCCAGGAGAGGACAGAATATCGAACGAACTCCTAAAGTACGGAAAACAGAATACCACAAGAATGGAGATCAAGCATCCTAATACCTCTCTTCAAAAAAGGAGACAAATCAGACCCGGAGAATTACAGAGGGATTAACTTATTAAACACAACATTAAAATTAACAACAAAAGTGATAACAAACAAATTGAATGAAATTATAACATTAGCAGAAGAACAACAAGGTTTTAGGTCGAGAAGGTCATGCACTGACGCTACATTTATAATGAGGCAAGTTCAAGAGAAATCGTTGGAATACAACAAACCTGCATATTTATGTTTCGTAGACCTTAAGAAAGCATTTGACAGGGTCACATTAAAGGACATTATCCACTTGTTATACTCGAGAGGTTATACCTCTGGGAATAATTAAAACGATAGAAAACATCTACCAGAACAACACAATAAAAGTAAAAGTGGAAGATGAACTAACTGACCCAATTGAAGCCGGTAATGGGATAAGACAGGGGGATTCCTTGAGTCCTTTATTGTTCAACCTGATCATGGACGAAATAATAAAAAAAGTAAGAACTAAAAAAGGATACCAAATGGGAGAAAACCAACTTAAAATAATCTGCTATGCGGACGATGCAATACTAATCTCTCAAAGTGAAGATGATTTACAACGTATGCTGCACCAATTCAACATAATCGCCAGAAAATTTAATATGTTAATTTCCTCAAAAAAGACAAAATGCATGGTTATAACAGCAGATCCAATAAGATGTAAATTGGAGCTGGAAGGTCAGATAATAGAAAAAGTGATGGAGTTTAAATACCTAGGCATCACACTATCTAGCTACGGAAGACTTGAAACAGAAGTGGAAGATTAAGTGAATAGAGCAAACAGAGCCTCAGGTTGCCTGAATGGCACAATATGGAGAAATAAAAATATTGGAAAAAAAAATGAAAGGCAGAATTTACAAAACAGTAATCAGACCAATAATGACATTCGCGGCAGAAACACAACCCGATACAGAGAGGACAAAAATATTGCTCGAAACAGGGGAGATGAAAACCCTTCGAAAACTCGATGGTAAGACTATGGGACAGAGCTAGAAGTACAGATATACGACGGAGATGCAAGGTGGATAACATTAAAAACTGGGTAAGAAACAGAAGAATAGAATGGAATGACCATATAAGCCGAATGACAACAAATAGGGTAGTCAGGACAGCGAGAGACGGTTCCCCAATAGGAAGACGATCAGTGCGAAGACCACGAAAACCATGGAACGACAACTTACTAGAGGCACATTGAAAAAACAGACACAGTCTATACAAAAAGAAGAAGAAGAAGAAGATGAATATACAGAACTTGTACAGGTGAACAAATTTTCACCTGTGATTAAATTCGTAGAAGGAAAATTTCTACGTTCTAGGAAAACTTATCCGAATGCTACACTTTGATATTTCTCTTACACATTTTGTTCCTCTTCCAGAAAACTAGTTGCGCATTATTTTGTCTCTCCCAATGCGTAAGGCTTCTTGAAACCCAAGTTGAAACCCATCAAAAGTGTTATATTTATTCTGTATTGGTCTGTGCCCATTCAATTGGCATGTACCTAGCATCTTCGAGCAGGGAACCATGGCACCCTTTTAGCATGTGTTCCACTATATCTATTAACATCGACTTGTAGTCATAAAATTTTAATATATTATATTATGTAATAGCTATTTGTATAACAAGGGAGGAAAGTGCTACTTTTCCTCCCGAGAATGAAGTTTACTGCCCGACGCGTAGCGGAGGGCAGTAATCATTCAAGGGAGGAAAAGGCACTTTACTCCCATGTTATACATATGGTTTTTCCACCTTCCTCAAATAACAAGTCATTTTTTCATTTTTACTTAATTTATTTATGTAACTAACCAACAAAATTTATTAGACCTAAAATTAACAAGTAGGTACAATATAACTGTCAACTGTCAAATATAAGTCAAATTATTAATGTAAACATTGTTAAATCAGAATAAAAATTTACTGTTTTTTACCATTCTGCCAAATACAGAGTGTTTTTAAATAAACGTTAAAATATATAGATACTTACGTAATAGAAAATAGATATTATACAGGGCGTCAATAAGTTATATTTCATGAATGAAATACTATGACGTCACGTTTACTTTTCCTCCCTAGGGAGGAAAAATATTTTCCTCCCTAGGGAGGAAAAGTTCAACTTTGCTCCCTACAATCAGGTCCGGAAAAGTATACTTTCGGTAGAGGTAGGTGGAAAACCATATATGATGGGGTTAACACTATACAGGGTAAGGCAAATAAAGGGCCTATTAGAAATATCTCGAGAACTAAAGGCAACAGAATCATGAAAATTGGAATAAAGGGGTTTTGAAGGATGATCTATTAAATGAAAATATTTTCCTCTCTTTGCAACTTCCGGTTATACCGGAAGTTGCTTATAACTTCGTTTTTTTAATGGGGCACCCTGTATATTTTTACATTCTTGGATTCTCTTCGATGTCTTCTTTCTTAAAATATGAGGTTTTGTAATATTATACAGGGTGTTTTAAAAGATAATTACGTTTTTTTATTAATTTCGTAGCAAAATTAACACCTTGTAGAATTGTAGTAGTTTGACATCTAAAACTCTACTTACGTTCAAATGATTTTTAATATACTCTACTATTGTTAAGAATCATTAGCATAGCTAAATTTTTAATTTTAGTATACAGGGCTGGTCGAAACTCGGAATGAGTATTTTCTGAGTTTTCTTAAATGGAACACCCTGTCTTTTAGTACTGTAATGAAATAATATTTTATGGTACTTTTTTATTTCTTAAGCATTCCCTATACCTACCCGCTTTAATTTGTGCTTAATTGTTAATCGCACCAACAGTCTTAACTACGTAGGTATTTTGATAGCTAAACCATTATTGGTAATTTTAAGGACAAGTCTGGATTAATATGTATTTATTTCTGAAAAATTATTTGGGATTGAGTATTTTCACGGCCAACCTAACAAAATTTTACGTATTTTTTGTTGCAATTAATGTTTAGCTTGAATCACCAATAACTCACAAATTAAAGCAGTTAGGTATAAGGAACGCTTAAGAAATAAAAAAGTACTATAAAATATAATTTTACTACAATACAAAAATACAGGGTGTTCCATTTAAGAAAACTCAGAAAATACTCATTCCGAGTTTCGACCAACCCTGTATACTAAAATTAAAAATTTAGCTATACTAATGATTCTTAACAATAGTAGAGTATATTAAAAATCATTTGAACGTAAGTAGAGTTTTAGATGTCAAACTACTACAATTCTACAGGGTGTGAGTGTTGCTACGAAATTAATAAAAAAACGTAATTATCTTTTAAAATACCCTGTATAATATAACAAAAACCTCATATTTTAAGAAAAAAGACATCGAAGAGAATCCAAAAATGTAAAAATATACAGGGTGTCCCATTTAAAAAACGAAGTTATAAGCAACTTCCGGTATAACCGGAAGTTGCAAAGAGATGAAAATATTTTCATTTAATAGATCATCCTTCAAAACCCCTTTATTCCAATTTTCATGATTCTGTTGCCTTTAGTTCTCGAGATATTTCTAATAGGCCAGTTATCTGCCTCACCCTATATACAGTGTGCTAGTTTCAAACTACTCGGCAGGATGCACTGAAGATGTTCTGTATAGAACGAAAACGTTTTGCAATCCATGACATTTTAGATAGTTTTAAATAAACGATTTTATACCAGAATACATCTCGAAGTATTTTACTTCTGTATGAGTTTTTTATATTTATTCGTTCATTTTTCACTCGTCTTTATTCTTTCAAGCATAAAATTATAATAGACGTTTGATATTCGGTTTTAATAAAATTGATTTATTGTTATGCAATTTATTATTTTATTTAATCGATTTTTTTTTGTTTCAGGTTAGTTATTCCATGACAAATAGGAAAAAAAAACAAAATTTGGTAAGACATTAGAAATGTTATTTAAAAAACACAATAAACTGGATAAAAACTGTAACAATTTCTCTTTTATAGTATATTTTGTTATCAAGAGCACAAAATGTTAATAATGTGCATATATTTTACACTAATACGCTGAGATATAACCCAAAAATTGTGAGACAAATTGACTATAGTAAAACCAGCTGCACGTGTAGAATCAATAAACCATAAAGCAACAGTCTAGATCGTTGGGTGTCAATTGTTTAACTATAAAAGGACACCTCAGTCGTGTGACTATAAAACGACAGGAGATGCCAATTTTATTGTTAGGGCTTCGACTAAATATTTTTCTTGTAAGGTATATTACACTGACCCTCAAAATAACTTGCCACTAAGTTGGTTTTAACTAAAATAAACAACATTAAATAAAAAATATATAAATAAAAAAAATATTTTTATTGTATGTTCAACAAACCATAAAACAGAAAACAAATTCCAAAATATTGACTAATGCAACAAAAAATAAAAATTTATAAAAAATTTTTAATCCGCAGTAAGATATTTTTCAAATTAAAATCATAAAATATTCCTACAATATGGACAGTGAAATTATAAATCAAGGCAGCAATCTCGTTTTGCGGTATTTGTTTCCACTCATTTATTAGCCCCTGTTATAACGCTACACCAGTTTTAAACCTGCCATAATTTTGTAAAACCACTCTTCTTAAGTTGTTCCACAAAAAATGCTAGACTGGGTTAAGTTCTGGAATGCTAGGAGGCCAGGGCCTCGATTTTTGACCCTTCACTTCGTTATCGAACGTATGCGCTACGTATACTAAACAGGGCCTCGATTTTTGACCCTTCGCTTCGTTATCGAACGTATACGCTTCGTATACTAAACAGATACAAAGCGAATACGTTCCATAACGAAGCGAAGGGTCAAAAATCGAGGCACTGATACGAAGCGAATACGTTCAATAGCGAAGCGCAGAGTCAAAAATCGAGCCCCTGGACCCCGATTTTTGACCCTTCGCTTCATTATCGATCATTCGCTATCTGCACACTAAACAGATACGAAGCGAATACGTTCGATAACGAAGCGAAGGGTCAAAAATCGAGGTCCTGACTAGTAACGAAATACAAACATCTGTAAAATATTACATTTTTATCGTAGCTATACGCGGTCGAGCATTATTCTCCATTAGGATAAATTTTCACCTACAAAATGCATAAGGTAATACATGTTTTTCCACAAATTCCTTAATGTACGTACCAGCATTAGAGCCACCCGCCTCTAGCATAACCAGATCTGTATGTGCCTACAAAGAAATGCCGAGCCTCACCACCAAACTCTACTCTAGGAGTTAAGCAACATTGGGTATACAGGGTGATTGATTAGTAGGGTAAAGCTCAATAGCTCCGATATAGTAATAGATAGCAATAAAAGTTAATAACAAAAATTTTAGCCACCTTTGAGCTTCACATTACAAAATTAGTTAGAATGTTACAGGGTGTTCGATAACACAGTGGCAGACCTAACTTTTGTTTTTTTAAATGGAACACCCTATATTTTATTTTATACTTGAAATTCTGTTAACTTCTCCATCACAAAAATATAAAGGTTTGTAATGTTATATAGAAAGTTATAACCAATTTTGTATGAAAATCGTAACAAGTTCAACTCCCTGTATAAATAAAAATAAGCACAACAGCAATAGTTTATTAATGCCATATTTTTTTATTTATTGTCAAGATTTTTAAGAATTATTGATATTGCTAATTTTCTTTATATCAAATACAGGGTGAGTCAAAACGAAAGTACATTATTTTCTCAGTAATTTTAAATGGAACACTCTGTATTTTGTATCATTATTGAAAAGTAACCATAACGTACTTTAATTTTTATATAACATTCCCTATGCCCAAATTCATTAGTTTTCGAGATATTTTCATTTTTCAGAGCAAATTATTTTAGGTGTTTAAATTTATCTAAATTTTAAGTAAGCCATGACCGAATTGACAGTTGAAGATTACCGATTATCAATCCATTAATCAATGTTACACTGTAGCAAATAAAGAAATAAAAATATTTTATTAGTAATAAATTTTACAAACAAAAACACAACCACTACATGCAACATTTTTGAAACAATTAAAAACTATCTTTTTATGTAAATGCAACAAATAAACAAAGTAAATTAGTAATAAATTTTATAAAAAACCCCACAAACACACAATACAATATTTTGTGAAGACAATTAAACACTACTTTTGTATGTAAATGTAACAATGTAACAAATAAAGAACAAAACATAAATTATCAGTAATACATTTGGCAAAAAAACGTGTTTGAAAAAATTAGAAGCTACTTTTAATAAAATATTTTTAATATTTAATTACATAAGGTGTCCAAAATTATCTCCTAACACATTTATGTACGCCTAAAAACGATCATTGAATGAGCTACTTACTATACGGAGCATTTGTAAATTAACACATCGAAATACACTTTGTATTCCATTTTTCATCTCATCCCTTGTTGTTGGAGGTATTTTATAAACTTCATATTAACGTAACCCCAAAAAAATCAGTCCAGTTTATTAAATTCTGGTGATTTGGGTGGCCACGCTACTGGTCCATTGAAAAATAAAAATATCTCGAAAACTAATCAATTTAGAAGTAGGGAATGTTATCTAAAAATTAAAGTACGGTAATGGTACTTTTCAATAGTATGAAATACAGGGTTTTCCATTTAAAATTACTGAGGAAATAATGTACTTGCGTTTTGACTCACCCTGTATTTGATATAAAGAAAATTAGCAATATCGACCATTCTTGAAAATTTTGACAATACGTTAAAAAATATGGCATTAATAAACCATTGTTGTTTTGCTTATTTTTATTTATACAGGAAGTTGAACTTGTTACGATTTTCATATAAAATTGGTTATAACTTTGTAAATACCCTGTATAACATAACAAACCTTTATATTTTTGTGATGGAGAAGTTAACAGGATTTCGAATTTAAAATAAAATATAGGGTGTTCCATTTAAAAAAAAAACATAACTTTGGTCTGCCACTCTGTTATCGAACACCCTACCCTGTAACATTCTAACTAATTTTGTAATGTGAAGCTCAAAGGTGGCTAAAATTTTTGTTATTAACATTTATTGCTATCTATTACTATAGCGGAGCTATTGAGCTTTACCCTACTAATCAATCACCCTGTAGAGTTCTCGACGCATTCTTCACACTCTTTGACAACCATGAGGTAAATATCTCGTGAAACGAGATTCGTCTGTAAACAGATCGTTTCTCCAATCTTCCATACCCTAATCTGTGTGTAACGACAGAATTCCAAGCCGTATCTCTAATGAGCTGCTTCCAATAAAGGATCTAAAGGAGGTATTACTATGATATACATGATTATGATTACAGGTATATAGTATTGGCACTGGTTTTCACAACCAACTGGCCAGTCAATTTCATAATGATTTTTTAGACTATAACTTATCACTAACTCAGGGGAGTAATCTGTAGTGTGTGTTGAGTGTCTTGTTACTTTGCAAAGTCGACGTCATTATCTTTGCAAAGAGACGCTAATTGTATCCGAACGTCTGCGGTCCCTCCGGTGAGTACCGATCCCACAAGGACAGAAACTAATTACATTTAATAATTTATAATAAACGAAAAATTTCTGACCCTGGTGAGATTCGAACTCACGGCCATTCGGACCTTTCGATCCAAAGGTAGGTGCTCTTACCACTGCTAAAAACGGTATAAAATATCTTATTTCTTAAAAAGTCATATTATAAAGTTTCCATTCGCTTTGTTTTTAAAATAAAATGATCAGTCTGTAACCGACGTCAATAACTTTCATTGTACGGTTATATTTCTGTTTGTCAGACTTTCCAATATTGCATTTCGTTTTTAAGCGTCGTGATCCATATTTGATTTGAAAACCTCTTCCTCAAAAATAAAACATTATCCCTTGACGTTGTTTCAAGTATTTGAAAGAGGATATAATCTGAAAGGATCAGCGTAGTGAAACGAAGATTCAGTGATCTCGGGAGGATTCTCGGAAAAACTGACGGAATGAAATAATTGAGAAGAATTGATTTTGAAATATAAGATGTGCGTTGCTCGAAGGTAGCCCTTGTCTGTTCGCTGGGGTGACAGTTATCAGAAAATCTCCGAGAGAAAAGCGAAATGCCTCCATACAAATCAGCTAAATGGGCTTGGCTATTATTTTTTTGATATAAAAAGTGATATATAGAATTGTATGCTTTTAGATATATATAAAAATATATAACAGTTATTGGTCTGAGACCTAAGATCATCATCATCATATATCAAATGTAATCAATCGTATACTGTGTTATGTCAAAAAATATGAATTTCGCTCAAAATAAAGTACACAATATCGAAAATTGTTATTATGAAAAGTTGTTTGGAATTAAAAAATATGTTTTAGTATGTAATTACATCCGTCTTATTAAAAGAAAAATTGTAAATTTCTCTCAGTATATTTATACCTCATCTATTCGCGGTGTGCAAGTACTTGGAAGGGATACGCGAAACGATCGTGCGCGAATAGCGGAGAAAAATTTCAACTTTTTTAAACAATTCATATTGTCAATTGAAATAGTCAAATTGGCGTACATTTCATACATATTGTCATTTAAGAAGAAAAATTATATATTGCTCCACAATATTGATATGATATGCAATTATTATATAAAGGTAAATTTAATTAATTGTATTTTGCTTGCAGTACTGCATTTTAATAACTAATTTTATTATTTTTTTTGGAATATGGCCTTGACAATTATCCAGTAACCAGGGCCATATGATTGGCCAATATAATTAAAAGTGCGAATAAAAGTGCAGAGCGTAGAAACCAGGTGTCGCTTTTCCGAACTTGCACGGTCCCAATACCTATACATCTTTTGTTGTTACAAATATACTAAATTTTCCGTTCCGATAAGAAAAATGATATAGATATTTTCCTAACTAGTGCGGAAAGTGATACTTTCACGCACGAGACTGCTGTTGACCCGAACGACGCGATAGCGGAGTTCGGGCAAGCAGTCGAGTAAAATGTACCTCTCTGTTGCGTTTTTCAAAGATATGGAATACGCTAATAGGCAACTGCGAGACTTGCAAGATTCTTGCTGCAAGAACAAGACTAAGACCAAGACCGGGAGCGCAATACCAAGACCAAGACCAAGACTAGGTGTACTGGCGCAAGACCAAGACCAAGCCTGTCTAAGTCTCGTCTTGGTCTTGCATTTGGGCAACACTAGACTGAGCTAAGCTAAAGGTGTAGGGATGGCTATCTTGGATGATTGAGTTAATATTTTCGAATATTATTTCAATTAGCTGGGGTAGTCCATCGCCTTTTTTTTCGCATCACTGCCAAAAGCAGTACACATCAGTACCAAAATACCCTATCTTAAAAAAACCAATAGTTTTGCAATGCACAATAATATTTTAATGCTATATTAAAAACACGCACATAAAGCCTGTCAAAATTTTCAATGTGTTTTAAAATGTATTAATTTTTTTCGAATCCTGAGAAAACTAATAAATATTTTTGAAAAATTTAAACGCAGAATGAAAGATTACATTATTACTGAGGGCCGAAAGTCCCTGAAAACTTCTATACATACTTAATGTTTATTTTAGTAAGTTACAGGGGTGAGTATAAAAGAGAATATTTAGTGTAATTTTTAATTGTAAATATTTTATTCAAAAAAAAAACTTTTTATTAGTCTAAGAGACTTTCGGCCATCGGTAATAACGTAATCTTTCATTCTGCGTTTAAATTTTTCAAAAATACTTGTTAGTTTTCTCAGGATTCGAAAAAAACGAATACATTTAAAACACACTGAAATTGACAGGCAAAGTTTTGCGCCTTTCCCCCTAACTTGTCACGTTTTATTATTCTATCTTGACTTTTTATCACAAATAGCTCCTACCTGCACAACCACTAATTGTTCAGCTGAAACTAAAATATGTTTTTAATAGAACAGTAAAGTATTATTGTGCATTCAAAAAAAGGTATGTTGTATAAGTAGCGCTCTGTAGTATACAGAGCGTCCATAAAATAACGCATAAATTCATTATTAATTTCGTAAACTGGAGACTTTAAGGAAAAATCCCGAAATAGGTCGATTTTTATTTTTAATATACATCATACTAGTGACGTCATCCATCTGGGCTTGATGACGTAATTGATGATTTTTTTAAATGAGAATAGGGGTCATGCGACAGCTTATTTGAAAGGGTATTCAACTCTGTATTCACTAATATAAATAATAACATAATTATTTATACAGTGTGTTAACATTTTTTTGAATTAAATTAATTGAGACAAAAAGGAGAATGTATGTAATTTATTTAGTTCAAAATGTAATTATCATAATTAATCATTTGTCATAAAACAAAAAAAAAATGTTTCTTTGACAAATAAATATTGCTTTTCGCTTAAATCCAATGTTAAAGCTTCAACCTACCTACCTCTTGGCCCTTTAAACATTGCGTTTAAGCGAAAATCAATGTTTATTTGTCAAATAAACATTTTTATTTTCTGTTTTCTGATGACAGTAAAACGTATTTTGTATTAAATAAATTACATACATTCTTTTTGTCTCAATTAATTTAATTAAAAATCTTTTTTTTTAACACCCCGTATAAATAATTATGTTAATGTTTATATTAGTGAGTAGAGAATTACATACCCTTTCAAATGAGCTATCACATGACCCCTATTCCCATTTAAAAAAATCGTCGATTACGTCATCAAGCCCAAATGGATAACGTCACTATTTTCCAAAAAATTGTAAATTAAAAATAAAAATCGACCTGTTTCGGCATTTTTCCTTGAAGTTGCCGGTTTACGAATGAATTTATGTGTTACTTTATGGACGCACTGTATGTATGTATATCATAATAGTTTTTTTAGATAAGGTATTTTGGTACTTCTTTGAGTGTTTGAAAATGTACAAACAAAAAGAAAGGAAATTTTGGTATTACGAAATTATGTTTTGTTTCCACACAGGTCCAGCGAATGAAAATATGTTGGTTAATTAAATATGCCATTTTGCATAAATTTGGTATACATTTAGGAAGTAAGTTAGTACATAGAGTAAAAGGTAGTAGATGTAGTAGAGGAAATTAAAGGTAGTAAAGACTCGATTTGTAAATAATAAAAATATGGGAATTTTAAAGTAGTATAAAACACAATTACATTTTTTTACAAAATGCAACTTTACAACAACACATCCCAATGCCGCATATTTCGGTAAAAACCCGTGCGTAGTTCGAGGCCTCGAGGGTTAGCTCTTTCAAATCAACACTTTTGGAACCAAATAACTCTTGCCGTTCACGTGTCTATTTCAAAACGGCGATGTCTTGAAATGAACAAGCTAACGGAAATAGGCATCCTGGCCCTGGCTTTGTTACTTTGAAGCTTCAAACTTGTACGAGCTAATTCGAAGATCTTTTCTATTTTTTTTTTCAAATTTTCGATGTAACGTATACGGCCAAATAAACAGTACTGAAATGCGTATGCCTCAAACTTGTATGTGTTATGCGCCGAAACATACTGAATGGTTTCCGAACGTCGTTATAACGTATGTGAATGTCGTGTTAATGTTAGGTGCTTCAAGATCGTTTTCGGATTTTCAGAAAATTATTTTATCGTGGAGTACTATTTTCGATCATATAAAACGTCCGAAATGGTTCTAGCTTAAAATCAACTATGGTTTCAGCAATACGCGGCAACATGTTACACGGCCAGGGAAGATCTTCGAATACTTCGTGATGATTTTGGGGATCGCTTTATTTAGCGTGGCAGTGATTTTCCGTGCACATCGCACTCACGAGACTTAACTCCACCTGATGCTTACATATTATGGAGAATTCTGAAGATGGCAGACCGATCCAACGTCCACGGACTAAAATTAAAGATTTTTTCGTGTCAGAGGGGGGAATCTTTAACATTTGTTTTATCAGGAACGTTGTCGTGAATAACATTTGCAAGGCTATATTATATGATGTATACAGAGAGAGTCTGTAAAGTGGAATAAATTCAATATCTCAAATACTAATTGTTTTTTTGGAAAATGCTCAGACCCGTCGATTAGTATTTCAAATTGTCCTTTTTGACATTCAATAAAAATGTATACAGGGTGTCCCAATTTAGAGATATGACGTCATCGTCGATTTTCTTAAATGGCAACACTGTCATTTTGATAGCTAATTTGATAGGGTTTGTAAAGTTATACATAACTGCAAAATATCAAATTTTTATTCTCTACCATTTACAAGATAATAGAAAATAACAAAGTTATATCTGTAATTTGGAATATATTCAATAATTAAAATACTAACTGTTTTTTTGAAAAATGCTCAGACCCGTCGATTAGTATATCAAATTGTCATTTTTGACATATAATAATAATGTATACAGGGTGTCCCAATTTAGAGATATGACGTCATCGTTGATTTTCTTAAATGGCAACACTATCATTTTGATAGCTATTTTGATAGCGTGTGTAAAGTTATACACATCTGAAAAAATTCAAAATTTTATTCCCTACCATTTACAAGATAATAAAAAATAACAAAGTTATGAAGAACAAGAAGTAATCAAATAATAATTGAATTTATTTATTTCAATTAAGCAAATGCTCATAACGTTGCCCATTGACAATTTGACAATAATTGAGGGCAACATTATGAGTTTTTGCTTAATTTATTGAAATAATTAAATTCAATTATTAGTTGATTACTTCTTTTTCATAACTTTGTTATTTTTTATTATCATCTAAATGGTAGAGAATACAAATTTGAAATTTTGCAGTTGTGTATAACTTTACACACCCTATCAAAATAGCTATCAAAATGACAGTGTTGCCATTTAAGAAAATCAACGATGACGTCATATTTTTAAATTGGGACACCCTGTATACATTATTATTATATGTCAAAAAGGAAAATTTGATATACTAATCGACGGGTCTGAGCATTTTTCAAAAAAACAGTTAGTATTTTAATTATTGAATATATTCCAAATTACAGATATAACTTTGTTATTTTCTATTATCTTGTAAATGGTAGAGAATAAAAATTCGATATTTTGCAGTTATGTATAACTTTACAAACCCTATCAAATTAGCTATCAAAATGACAGTGTTGCCATTTAAGAAAATCGACGATGACGTCATATCTCTAAATTGGGACACCCTGTATACATTATTATTGAATGTCAAAAAGGACAATTTGAAATACTAATCGACGGGTCTGAGCATTTTCCAAAAAAACAATTAGTATTTGAGATATTGAATTTATTCCACTTTACAGACTCTCTCTGTATAAATAGTCATAAACAGCTCAGTACTATTTATTTTGCCGCATACTGTACATTAAGGATGGACATTCTTCTTCGCAAGGAGGCAATCTTCCGAAAATAAGATTTTGACGAAGCTTAATTTATCTCCCTGTGATCATCTTCGATGGATAATAATCGGTTGCTTCATGTTCGGAACTTCTATAGGCTTACAGGAATAGAGGAAAGTATCCCACCTGGAACTAAGGGTTATGGGACAATGTCGGTGTTATTTATGTCAGAAAAAAAGACCGAAAGTCCCGGCATAACTGTATTGTGTGTAAAAACTTTGTGTTGCTCACACTGTGAAAAATTTCATGTGTTTGTCTTGCAGCGATAATATTGTTTTTAAGAAGAAATGAGTACTTTGTTTGTAAAATTATGTTTCATAATATGAAAAACAAGCCCTAGTTATCTTTCAAATCAAGTTCCCCAACGTTCACATATAAAAAAATGGATATACGGATGGGGTGCAAATGCACCCCGCACCGTTTTTACGTAAGAATCTAAGCACCGCCTTACGAGGGTTAACACCCAAGCTTTTCATTAATTCTTGCTATATTTTTGATTGAAAATTTCGTTCTTGAACAGAATATAACTCTAAAGGTACTCCATGTCTGGATAGGTTATTGCTGCTGTAGTTGTTCCTTGGTTGGGAAGGGGTGCAATTGCAAACCATTTTGAGAAATAATCCATTGTGACCATTAAGTACTGGTTTCCTCTCTCTGTCATCTTAAGTGAAACAAGAGTATTTGCTGCAAGTCGTTCAAAAGGTTCTCCGGAAAGATAATGAGCCATTTTACTACAACTTTTTGTTCTAGTGCCTTTTCTACAGTTATATAAATCGCATTATTTACACGAACTTTCTACATCGCGGCGACACTTGATTTAATAATCTGGCTCGAACTCTGGCCAGTGTTTCTAAAATGTCATCCAGAAATAAGACAACTACAAAATATAACAAGAGGAACATACGACAATGAGAAGGCAAAAAACTTTACATCATAACATTCAATAAAATATGATGGCTACGTTAGATGGGACATGTGGAATGAGTAAAAGAAGGCGAAGTAAAAAACAAACAAGTGCCAGTAGAAAAAAGAACAAAAGGAAGACCGAAGCTGAGATACATAGAACAAAAAGGAAATGATATAAAAAAAACTTAAAAAGTAAAAATTGGAAAATAAAAGAACGAAACATATCAGACTGGAGAAGATTCCTGGAACAGGCTAAGACTCAAAAAGGGTTGTCGAGTAAATGATGATGATGATGATATATATCCCTATCTTAGTTTTTATCCGAAACATTATTTATTATGGTCGATTTGCTATTCTGATACACAACTGTCTACGCTACAATCACAATAAGCAAACCAAAACACTTTGAATGTTCGAGGAGCACTCCCAAATCATGATTTTTGACGACTCCTCTTGCTTGTTTGTTTCTAGTGCACCTTTATCGTGATTGTAGTGAAGACAGTTGTGTCTCAGATGAGCGAATCGACTATACTTTAAGTTTTAATCCCACTGCATTATTTCTTCTCTCTTATCTTATAGTTTACGCTGGTGATTTGTTTTAGTTGATTGAAGTTATACTTCTTTAGGCGCGATTGGGAGTGAATTTTTATTATTCTGCCCGCATGCGCACACAGATAGTATGTCGTTAGTTGCTAAATCTTTCAAGTTATGTATATATCAGTGCAAAAAAAGGTGTGAAAAGGATATATTAGTGTTTTTAGTAAATATGTTTATTATAATTTTTGTGTCTTTGGATTTGTCTTCCTCGGGAGTAAGATAAGTATTAAAAACATATTTATATTTGCTATATTTCACTTCGTCTGTTTGTTACCGTGAATTTTCATTATGTCCGAGAAACTATATAAACATAGAGCTCGTGGCGTTATTGGTACAATATTCGGCTACAGATCGAGAGGTCTTGGGTTCAAATCAGGACTATTCCTATTCTTTTTTTTTTTAAGTGGTAAGCATTAAAATTAGTTTAATATTTAAATAAAATAAAAATAAACTGTTTAGGGGGGTATGGTTTGAAATATTTAATTTTTTTTATTATTTCAAATAAAAGTGCATACTTTCAAGAATAGTCTCTGAAAATTTCAAAATAATCGGAGTAAAATTAACAGAGATACAGGGTGTTAAATATCCTTACCTTCGACTCGCGTTGCCGCGGCTTCGCGCCAGCACGCTTGAGCGTAGTGAGAAACGTTAAACAACTGTTCGCCTTCTCTTTTGTAGATTACTCTGCAATTCAAAAAACATATTCCAATGTTCATCACTTTATGATTTGGCAGACAAATCAGAAGATGAAAATGCAGTTGTCAAAATTTTAAACGCATTTTTCTCAAAACTGCTTTTTCAAATGCGGTGGACATTGTAACTGAAAAACTACTTGACTGATCTACCTGAAATTTTGTATAAATTTTCTTTAGACATTTCGTGAGGTAACAACGTCGAGATATTTTTCGTTTTGTGCTTATTTTTTGTTCAACAATATTAAATCTGTTGGTTTTCACAGAACTTTTATCAAAAATTTCGAATTTTTGACTTCTGAGTGATACCAAAAATTCAAAAATCATTAAAAATAAAAAAAACTCGACGTTGTTACCTCGTGAAACTCATAAGCTAATTAAATCTTTTTGAATTTTTGTTTCGTATGATCCAGTGATGAGTTCTGATGTCCACCGCAAAATCCATTTTTTTTGAGCTGCCTGCCAAAATTTGTCGCCAATGGCTTATTTTTCAATATTTTCTATTGAATTTTTTTTTAAATATTCTTTGAATTGTACTTAATATGTTTATTTAATTTAAAAATAAAATCATTCTACCATAGCTTCAGTTCGATTGTAGCAGCGGAAGCGAATAGTTCTCTGTGTGATCGAAGTGCTAATTATTAGAGTTGTTGTTACCAAAAAATGGAATTAAATTCAGATGGCAGAGGAAATCCACCTGACAGAGGAAGGATTGACGATGTTGCTAGTAATATGGATTATGAAGTTAATGAAAAACAAAAACAGTCTGAGGAAATTATAAATATTAATATTAATACACAATCAAAACAGGTACCGATAACAAATCCAAAAAACTTTTTACCAGATTATCAGGTAAGCAATAAAACAAATAATAATATAGGCCAGTCCATAATGTCAGAGGTGAAAAATAAATACAGTCAAGGTGACCAAGGTCCTTATTTTGTTTTTATGCAGAATAAGGAAGGGAACATCGGCCGATTGCATCGTATCGCGACAGCTCGGTTAATTTTAGGTGCAGTACCTGCAATTAAAGATAATATTGTTAATATTAATATTATAGGAAAAAATAAAATTAAAATTGAATGTAACACATATAAAAGCGCTAATATTTTAGTGGAATGTAAAAAGTTAATAGAAAGAAATTACGATTTATATATTCCAAATTTTTTTACTCAAAAGAGTGGGGTAATTAAAGGGGTAGACAAAAATATTTCAGAAAACGAATTAAAAGGTATTATTGTTCCAAGATACGGCAATTTTAAAGTAATAAACGTTAAAAGAATAAAGCGAAAAGAAAATGATCAACTGGTGGAGACGGGTACGATAGTGGTGTCTTTCAGAGGCCAAATGATTCCAAAACAAGTAATCATTGAGCGAATGATATACCAAGTGGAACCTTATGTTCCAAGAGTAATACAATGCCTTAATTGCATTAGGTACGGGCACGTTACGTCACAATGTCGTGGTAAGAAAAGATGCAGCAAGTGCGGACAGGAACATGATTCAGATGTATGTGATTTAACAGATCCCACTTGTATATTATGTTTTGGAAACCATTCAGCATTAGATCGAAACAAATGCGCTGAGTTTGAAAAACAAAAGGGTATTAAATATATAATGGCAAATGAAAATTTACCTTTTGAAGAAGCAAAATTAAAATACAGCAGTAGCTATAGAACAGTCCTAAATTCAACAAACACAGGAAATAGGTACACAGTGACAACCAAAAGAAAATGGAGCGAAGGAGCTCAAAATAAATCAGTTTATCCTTATTCAAAAGAACACGAAAATATACTGGACACTGCAAGCGCTTCTGCTTACCCGTCGCTACCAGTTATAAACAACCCATTATATCAAAATCAAACAAAAATAGTCCAACAAAACTCACTAAGTAGTAAACAAATTACTGATAATATAGTAACAATATTTAAAAATTTCTTAGACAAAAACTTAATTCCAATAGCAAACAAACAAATTTTAGACGACATTAAAAGTAATATAGAAAAAGTTTTAAATGGCCCTAGTAAATAATAAGATTTTACAGTGGAATTCACGATCAATAGTGAACAATAAAGGCCATTTTGAAAAGTACATTTTCGAAAATAAATTCTTAGCTATTCTTTTAAGTGAAACTTGGTTAAAACCAAATTCAAAGATAAGCTTTTCCCAATATAACATCTTCCGTGAAGATAGATCAGATGGTTATGCAGGAGTAGCGATATTATTAAGAAAAATTATCAATTTTCAGAACAATTTAAATTTTTATAAAATAAATAATGTCATGTGCGTTGCAGTACAGATTAAGATAAATAATAAAAACTTAAACTTATATTCCATTTATGCAAAACCCAAATTATGTGTGTCAAAAAACGAATGGGCTAAATTTTTCAATAGTTTACACAAACCTTTTTTAATAGGGGGAGATTTCAACTGCCATAATAAAATGTGGGGGTGTGATGTCACCGATCAAGAAGGTATTTATCTTTTTGAGGCTATGGAGCAATGTGGACTTAATTTCCTAAATGATGGGTCAGAAACATTAATTCGTAAACCTATGCATTTAAATAGATCTGCTATAGACTTAACAATTTGCTCTAGGGATATTTATTACAAATTTGATTGGCACACAGAAACTTTGAGTCTGGGTTCTGATCACTACCCAATAGTAATAGAATTTAACCATAATACTGATAGTAACGTTACTAATAGTAATGCTGTCATTGACACTAATGATATATCTAGATCTAGAATTACATGGGATATTAAAAAGGCAGACTGGGCTTTCTTTATTTATCTCTTAAACAATGAAAAGAATAATAATATATCAGATGGTTCAGAGCAAGAATATTCCACATTTTGTGACTCAATCAATTTAGCTAGTAAAAGCTCTATTCCAGAGAGGAAGAGAGGGCCCAATGCAAAATTTAATAAACCATGGTGGAATGATGATTGTAGGGACGCTATAAGACAACAAAAAGAAGCTTTTTTGCAGTTTAAAAGACTATCTAATTACGATAATTACTTAAAATATCAACAAGCAGAAGCTTATAAAAAAAGAATTATTTTAGGCAGCAAAAGAGCTTCTTGGAAAAACTTTTGTAGTAGTTTAAATAAAAATACACCTATTAGCAAAATATGGAATGAAATCAGAAAATTAAAAAACGTTTATAATCCTCCCAATAATCCGATAGTTGAAAATGAGTGGACAGATATATTTTTTAATAAAATTGCTAGACCTTGGGTTATAGAAGGAGAAATTAATCACAGGAACCCAACGGATAATAGACATGACAATGACGAAGCAAACGAAGACAACATGTTTCTCACTGAAGCATTTAGTCTGGAAGAAATAAAGAACTGCCTAAAAAGACATAATAATTCAGCTCCAGGATTAGATGGTATACACTATAGTATGTTGTATAATTTACCCATACATAAGAAAGTTCAACTACTAAACGTAATAAACAATATCTGGATGAGTATGGATATACCACGTGCATGGAAAGAGTACATCATAGTTCCAATTCTTAAGCCACACAAATCACCAAACTGTCCGGATTCGTATAGAGGCATTTCACTATCATCATGTGTGTTAAAAACAATGGAAAGAATGATTAAATGTAGACTAGAATTATGGCTAGAAAAAAATTCTAAAATACCTGCAACACAATTCGGCTTTAGAAAATCATGTTCTAAGATGGAAAATTTAACGCACTTAATACTGGATATATATAACTCATTTTCCGCCAACAAGTCGGTATTTGCTACATTCATAGACATAGAAAACGCATATGACAATGTGAACCTACAACTTCTATACCACAAAATGAAGGAAATAGGACTGCCAGATACACTCTGCTGGAAACTTCATCAACTTTACATCAATAGAACTCTTTATCTTCAAATCAATAACAAACTAATAGGACCCAGAGTTTCAAACATCGGGTTACCCCAAGGGAGCATCTTAAGTCCAATATTATACACTATTTATACAGCGCATATAGGTCAAAGCATAATTACTAGCAAACAAGGTAAAATATTACAATTCGCAGATGATATATGCATATATGTAGACCAATTGGAAATAGAACAAGGCAGTAGAAAAATAAATACAGTATTTAAACATCTACAAGAAGACCTAGATCAAATATCATTAAACATATCAACAAAAAAAACACAAGCTTGTATATTCTCCCGAAAACGAAACATTCCAGAAGTAGTGGAGTTGCAAAATGTCTCGTTTAAAGTTCAACCTAAAGTTAAATATTTGGGTATTATACTGGATAGGAAAATGATTTGGAAAGATCATATTGAGTATATCGTAGCAAGAGCTGACAAAGGGTACAATGCGTTACGAGCAGTAAACTATACAACCTGGGGAGCAGATCCCAACATAGCATTACTAATGTATAAGTCATATATAAGGTCAATATTAGATTACGGATGTTACTTTTACAATCAAGCCGCCAAAACCCATCTTCAAAAAATAGACATCCTTTCAAATAAATGTCTCAGATTATGTATAGGAGCTTTGATGAGTACTCCAATATCAAACCTAAGCGTAGAATGTAATGAACCACCGTTATGGTTAAGAAGGAAAATTCTGTGTGAAAAATTTATAACTAAAATGATAACTAAAGAAAGCATAATATGTAACAACTGCCACAAACTTTGTATAAATGACCTAACCACAGAATACTGGAGGAAAAAGACAACATTACTACTTGCTGAAAGTTACAATAGATTAAGATAATTTAAAAATAAACTACATACATCAACTCTGCCATCTATGTTTCAGATAAATCTAAACAATATACCAAACATACAACCAACCTACATGAGAGATTACTCGAAATTTCCAGTGTACTTAAGGAATGCCATGTTTAATGTGGATATAGAAACTTTATTTCCGGGACATTACCAAATTTATACCGATGCCTCAAAAATGAATTCGAGGGTGGCCGCTGCCGTGTGGGACCCTAGGACAAGGTATAAAGAGGGTATACGACTTAATGAAAATTTTACAACATTTTCAGCAGAACTTATTGCAATACTGAGAGCATTGCAGTATATAAGCAGTATAAACAATAATGAAGAGAAATTCCTAATCCTTACAGACAGCAAAAGTGCTTTACTTAAACTGGAAAGTTTGAAGGACATATCAAACTACATATATATTGATATTATTAAGGCATATATCGCACTTAAGGATAAGGGCAAACAAATATCATTTTGTTGGGTAAAAGCCCACTCTAATCTTAAACACAATGAAATAGTAGATACTTTAGCTAAGAAGGCTACCGAACAAGAAATTGAAAGTGAATATAAATTAACATTAAATGATATTTACGCTAATATTACTAGCAATAAAACCAAAACCTGGCAACAATGGTATAACAACTCAACAAAAGGGCTATTCTATAAAAACATACAATTAAATATTCCAGCTAAATCCTGGTTTAATCATTATCACGGCGAAAAAATCGTTGTTTCATATATATGCAGACTTAGATTTGGACACTGTCTAATTCCAGAACACAAATTTAAAATAGGTCTTAGTGATAGTAATCTTTGTGAATGTGGTGAGTTAGGATCTGCAGAACACATGATACTAAACTGTAGACTAAAGATAATCGAAATAAATCATTTCATGAATCAAGTATATAGAGAAACCAATATTACAAGACCTTTTAATCTAATAACAATATTATCTAGTTTAGACGAACGTGTATATGAGATCCTAATTAAACACATACTTAGTATAAAATTAAAATTGTAAACTATAATACCTGTGTTTATCCCATTTGTCTACCTACCTTTCCGTGGTCTAGTCTTGTGTGTGTGTGCATTGCTCTGAAAGACCCCTGAGCAGAAGTACTCCTTGTTGACATTCCTTATAATACAATTAAAAAAAAAACAAAAAAAAAATAATAATAAAAAAAAAGAAAAAAAAAAAGAAAGAAAAAAAAAAGAAAGAAAAAAAAGAAAGAAAAAAAATATATATAAAAATAAAAAAAAAAAAAAAAAAAAAAAGAAAATAATAATAAAAAAAAAACATAATAAAGAATAATATTGAATAATACTAGAATATATTTATGATATAGATATATGTATATAAATGTGTAATATTGTATGATTGTAGCTAAAGATTAAATTATCCATTTATTGTTATAGAATCTAGGTATATCTTTAAAATACAAAATCTTATTTTAATAGTAATATGTGAGATAAATATCTGTAGAGCAAAAATAAGTTCGGCTAATGGATTAAGTCCACAGTCAGGAAATTCGATGACACACACACACACACATCTACCATAGCTTCGAAAAAAATCACAAAAGTGTGCTTGATATGTTGATTTAATACCATACCCCCCCTTAAAGTATATTTATTTCGTTGAAATCATATAATAGAAGTATAACTTCTTACGTGCGTACAAAGTACACACATTCTTTTTTTATTGAAGTTATACTTCTTTAGGCGCGATTGAGATTGAGGGTGAATTTATATTGATCTGCGCGCATGCGCACACCGATAGTTTGGTATTAGTCTTTATACGGGCTCTGATTGGGTGTTGAAATAATCTGTCAATAATTGTTCAGTATGGAGGTTATCGGTAAACAAAAATGTTGTATAATATATTAGTTTTTATTGTTGTGAGGACAGAAATAAAATCAAATTTATAATTATAGTGACTTTTTAAATAGTTTTGAAAAGCCAAAAGTACGTAATTCTAAATGTTTCAGTTGTATTCCAATAAAAAATTATCTTCATACCTATTTGGAAAATGTAAAAAAAATAATGTGCTTACCTAGTACTTGCTATGCTATACCCCTAGTAGGCAATGCTTTAATTTACATAACCTGATTACAAACAAACTTTCTACAAATTTTCATCTAATGTATCGTTTTCTTACTCTATATATTGTTGTATTTTATTTCGACAAAAATCAAACTAATATAAATTCATATAAACAAAATGTCAAAAAGTTGTTCAGTTTGTGTATATTCCCACATGACGTATACGCGAAGGTGGTGCAGTTTGAGATCGATTCGACTCTCGTACGGTGGGAGGCACGGGAAGTAGGTTCAAGTCCAATGCAAGTTATATCATTTTTTATTTTTTTACAGATTTTATGATTGTAAGTATATTATTATATAATTTTTTTCAGAAAATACGTATTTAATTAAAATTTTTGGCAACAATTATTGTTCAGAAATCATTTGTGGCATTTTTCAATGTATTTGTGTGTGTTTTATTCTTTTATTTTTTTAATTTTTGGTATTGTTTTAATAAAAATTATTGGAAAGTAGTAGAGAAACTGTTTAAAGTATATTGATTTCGTTGAAATCATATAATAGAAGTATAACTTCTTACGTGCGTACAAAGTACACACATTCTTTTTTTTATTAATTTCTCTTTATTCTTTTGTCTGCCTTTACTACTGTATACATAAATTTTTAGAGTTTTAAAGAATAATAATTAATTTGATATGTGCTTCATTACTGATGTAAATAAAAAAAGAATGTGTGTGTACTTTGTACGCACGTAAGAAGATATTCTTCTATTATATAGGTAATTTAAACGAAGTAAATATACTTAACAGGTTATTTGTATTTTATTTAAAAATTAAACTAACTTTCTTATCTACCACTTTCAAAAAAATTTTTATTAAAATAACGAAAAATAAAAAAAAGTATGAATCGTCCAGGATTAGAACCCGCGACCTTCCGTGTGCTTCCGTTCTCTGTCCCACCGCTCTGCCAACTACGCCATCGAGCCACTTGAATTGAGACATAAGTTTTGGATATAATTACACAAAACGGCGACAAACTGTAAAAATGTTATGCCTACATATTTTATTATTTTACTACAGGGAAACACAAATCCAAAAACACAAGAATTATAATAAATAATACATTTCCTAAAACCACTAATATATTCTTTTAATGACTTATTTGCACGGTTACAGATACATACATACCTATCTTGAAAGATTAGCAATGTACTACATACTGTCAGAACTACATACTGTCAGTGTGCGCAGGCGCGTGGTTCATGTACAATTTTACCCTCAATCGATTCGCCGCTAAAGAATATCTTCAAAAATCTAATAAAAACAATAAGTTTCATCATCATGCATATTTATTTACTGAATTAAATTCTTTAAGTGGTTTATTATGTACATCCCTTTTATCTTTAACGATACTGGAAAAACCTACTTTAAGATATTCCTGTGTACAGTGGTCTTTCAAGAGTCAGAAAATGCAAAGCAGACCTTCCTGCGTATTAAATTTGCATAATTCCTAGAGCTGTTTGTTTTAAACAGATCCCATCGGTGTGAATTTGTGTAAGAACACAGCTGAAACCTTCTAAAATAATTTACATTTATCGTGAATGTATTTAGGTCATTACCAGTGGACTAGTAATTTCTGAAAGTGGGCCATACAGGTAATGTTGATATACAGGTTATGTTGATCTTCCAGAAGTGAATATTAAAAAATACTGGTAAATCTAAAAATTGTTAGGACATTTATTTAAAAACGATGTTACTCTGAAGCTGTTTTCTTGTGGAATTTTTATGATTAAATATTTATATGGGAAATAAGCCACAATTAAATTGAAAAAATAACTTTTTTAACGTTTCAACGCCCAAATCGGGTGTCGTTGTCAAAATACAAAATACTACTAAATTAAACAAAAATGTTGTTGCTAAGTAAAATATTCTTCTAATAATTTATTTAATCTGACTCATTTATATTGGCAATTTAAAATGATATTGCCAATATTTATGAGTTGCGTTCCTGGGACGACTTTACTGAAAGATAGTTCATTCGATTACATGAAATCAACCCCAACTCAAGAATATCCGTCACAAAAAAATCATAGCATGTGATCTGTCTTTAAAAAGACAACCAAATGCAACGATAACAGTAAAATTCCCGCGTTAGAGGTTCCATAGTAAACCACGAGGGAAAACCAGGAAAAAACCTAGTGATACTATCCCGTCATCGTAAGTATTTGGTCTTATATGTAATTTACTCTCAAGGAACTAATACCAAATTCTGATTTTAATATGTTTAAATTATAAATAATATTAATAATACATAGATATACAATAAGTAATACTAAAATATAAAATATGTACTAACTCGATACGTTATTGACTTACTAATCGTGGTATTATCTTTCTATTGACTTCCTCCTTTAATATGGGTAACCACATCCTACTGCATTCTACCGAGGAATTTGCGACACAATAATTGATTTCATTTAGAGCATAATTAGAGCCGGTTCTTTGATTTTTCTCTTTTCTAGACTATTTTTCTCACTATCTGATTCTTTCAGGACTATACTTGAATCCCTCCACTGAACTCTATGTTAATTATCCCATGCGTGTTGACATATATGAGATCTGTCAAATTCTCCATTTTTAATATAAGACTGATTAGTTACAAAAGTTACAAAATGAAAATCGATTTTTTTCAATATATAGAAAATTCCTAGAAATTTTTTATTGAAACTAGACATGTGGTACTTTTATGGCAGGGGTATCTTACAAAAAAATTACAGTAAAATGTTGACACCCCATAAAAATTTTAAGGGGGTTTTGTTCCTTTAAACCCCCCAGACTTTTGTGTACGTTCCAATTAAATTATTATTGTGGTACCATTAGTTAAACGCAATGTTTTTAAAACTTTTTTGCCTCTTCGTACTTTTTCGAAAAGTCAGTTTTTATTGAGATATTTTGAATATTATTCAAATCCATCACATATTTTTAAATGGTTATGTACGATTATGGAGACTTGGTAATCGTATGAACATTTATTTATAATTTACATTTTTAGGCATATTTTGAACCATATTAAAAAAGAGGCCACATCTTGATAAAAGGTGCCTTAACGAAAAAATACTAAGAGACAAAAAATTTTCAGAAACATTGTGTTTAACTAATGGTACCGCAGTAATAGTTTAATTGGAACGTACACAAATATTTGGGGGGTGTAAAAGAACAAAACCCCCATACAATTTTTATGTAAACATATTAAAAAAGAAGCCGCAACTCGATAAAAACTGCCTTATCGAGAAAATACTAGGAGGCAAGAAAGTTTTAAAAATAGTGAGTTTAACTAATGGTACCAAAATAATAATTTAACTGAGACGTACACAAAAGTTTGGGGGGGGGGTTTAACGGAACAAAACCCCCATAAAATTTTTATGGGGTGCAAAAATTTCACTATAATTTTTATTTAAGATATTCTTTCCATAAAAATGCCACACGTCAATTTTCAATAAAAAATCTCGAACAGTTTTCGATATATTGGAAAAAATCGATTTTCATTCTATAACTTCAAAGGGCTATAACTTTTTTATGTGCATATTTGTATTAAAGTAAGTTAGGTCCAATCGATCTATTTTTGGTCCCAAAATATTTGATTTAATTTATGGCCTGTATTATTGTTACACCCTGTATATGTAGTATTGATATTTTCCTCGTATTATTTCTTGTGATTGTTGTAGGATCCCGTTCTAAGTTGTTCTCTTCCATTCGATCCAATCTTGACAATTCCTTATTTATAAACGATAAAGAATAATCATTTTTAATAAAACAGATGTTAACAATGGTTTTTCTTCTAAAAATGAATTTTCGTTAGAACAAGTAATTTTGACTCTATCATATAAGGATTTAATGATTCCGTTTTTAACGTTAATGTTGTGATTTGATTTGTAATTGATATATCTGTTGGTGTGTGTTGGTTTTCTATACACTTGAGTGTCATACCCAGTATCCTTCTTTGAGACTAAAACATCGAGAAAAGGCAGGGTGTTCTTGTATTCCTTTTCCATTGTAAATTTTATTGTCTCTTCTTGATCGTTTATAATATTCAGGAATGTATCCAACAATTCTGATCCATGAGGCCATATTGAAAACACATCATCTACATATCTCCACCATACTGTGGGTTTTAAATTTTGTTTAGAAATGATATTAGTTTCAAAATCCTCCATAAATATATTAGCCAATAATGGAGGTAAAGAAGAGCCCATTGCTCGACCAAAATTTTGTTTATAGAATTCATTATTTAGTTTAAAATAGGTATTATTAGTTCATAATGTCAATGTCAATGTATGGAGAAATACAATTAGGGAAGCCGACTCCGCATAGGGATAAGGCAAAGAGAATGATGATGATGAATGTCAATAACTCCATTATAGCTGATACATTTAGTCTTGTCCTAGTTGTCAATGTATTATCGTTCTCTAATTTCGTTTTCATTATGTTTAAAGTTTTATTGTGCTGTTAAGGTAGCATTAATGCAATAAAATGCGTGTAGGTGGCGAAAATATGCAAACATTGATTTTGGGCCACCACTGTGGCTTTGGGGCGCAAAGATTGTAAAATTTGTATAGGTCATAATTTGTAGGTTACACTGTGTTGTTTTATTTTACATAAGTACTTTATCAATAAAACGAACAGATGACGAAAAAAAAAAAACAAAAAATGAATAGCACCTAATTTTTAGAGTAAATAGTGATCTTTAACATTGTATAAGTTTTGTTTAAAAAGAATGCACAGGTAATGAGAAAATCGTAAAAATATCCTCGCCAAGGGATAGGGGTAGTTTCTGCGGTATATTTTCAAGGATAGGGGTGGTTTCCGCAGGGATGTTGCAATAACCATATATATTTTTGAAAAGCACTATTGATGAAGCATATGCCCATATGGATCAAAAAGACAAAAAACAAAAACAAAATTTCAACCTCCCATTTTATTTATTTTTTTTTGGCTACAGGGGTTGCACTAGGAAATCGCTTTTGGTGTTCATGTATAGATAATAATAACCTGCACAAAATGGTATATAAAACATATTAATAAAGGGCATTGTGTGTGAAGGATTCCAAGAAAATCACTTTATTTATTAATTCTTCTTTCTTTTTGGGGTGGTTCCGGGGAAAAAGTGGGGGTGCATTATACAAATTTGTAAATAGCACTAGTACATGGGTAATCGCTGAAAGTCTTTTTACTCTAGCATAACGGTTCATATTCAGATGGTATAAAAAGGGGTTTTTTAAAATGTAACACCCTGTAATTAAAAATATGGCAATTACCCTTAAGTGAAACCTATACCAAAAAATTAGTCACTTATTTGTGAATAATTCCCGCAGGATTTCTTCTTAATTTTCGTTACATTTAGGGAAAATACATATTTTTTTAAAACATCTTTTATAAAAACTTGTCAACTTTGGCGCCACCCCCGCTAAACGGTGGATGATAGACATATGCTGTCGGGAAATAAATCGTAGAAAATATAGTCCTCTTCATATTTCTATAAAAAAAATTTTGTAAAAGGTACAGGAAGGGCTACGTTCCGCAAAAACCACAAATTACCCCCTTTAAAGGGGTGAAAAAGGGGGTTCCGGGGCAAAAATTTTTCAGAAAAAGTAATAACGGAAAAAAATAAAACCGGACTTGTGTCCATTTTGCAAGGTTCAACCTCTGTTTCCTAATGAGGTACCATAAAATACAAATTTAATAAAATATTTAAAAAAAAATAACAAGGTATTATAATATATTTTAATTCGATGAATATTGAAAATATTGAAAATTCATCGTAACCTTTGACATCGTAAAATTAGCAGAAATATCGCAATTATTTAAAGAAATATAACCAGCCAACTATTTTTCAAAATCTAATTAATTTAAATTATTATAATTAAGTTTATGAAAAAGACAACAAGCAAGTGTTTCAGAATTATCTCAACAGCAAAAACTTTTACGCTCTTCATATTACTAAAAACTACTCTATGGACCAATAGTGGATTCATCTCTCTTAGTTCAGTAACCAAAGAATTTTAACACGTTGGCTGCCGTGAGACACAAATATTGTGTCTCGTATTGTTGACATTCTTCTACTTAACGTGCCCTATCAAGTCCCCTTGACGTTGGCGATTAACATGGCGAAACTGACTCTGTCTCGATCTATTCAAAATAGTTGTTCTGCTATCTTTATTCATGTCCACTCCCTGATATTCTTCATCCAAGAGGCTTGATCTCTACCAATTCCTCTGCGTCCTTCGATTTTACCCATCGTAATAAATTGAAGAATATTATACCGGTCTCCCCTTACTGCCTGTCCAAAATAGGCAAAATAGCCACATTTTAAAGGCCTCCAAACAATTAATGGTGGATATTTTTAGTGTCCGTGCTTCGACACCATACAAGAAGACTGACCAAATGTAACATTTAATCATGCGCTTTCGAAGTTGAAGTTGCAAGTTATCATTACAGAAGAATGACCTCATTTTTAAAAATGTCGTGCAGGCTATCTTGATTCTACATTCTATCTTTTTATCTGGATCTAGTTGTTCAATAATATGGCAATCAAGATATTTCAAACTGGGTACTCTTTGAATTATATGACCATCAACATATAACCGAGAAACTTGATGGGCCAAACGTCTATGTCTACGTTTAGGCCAAACAGCCTATGTTTAGGCCAAACTCTCTTCCCACTGTGTCAATGGCATTTAAAAGGTGTAATCCATCCATATCATCACTTAAAATAACTGTATCGTCTGCATATCTGATTGTATTTACCAGAATTCCATTAACTTTCATACCCCATTCCAAATTATGCAGCGCTTCCTTAAATATTCTATCTGAATATAAATTTTCCATTTAAGCAGGCTGTCGATGTTTGACGCCAGTATAATTTTTCTATGACTTGACTTCTATCTTTACTATCAACTCTTTATCCTTTAATATTTAAATTAATTTGTGATGTTGTACTCGATCAAAGGCCTTCTCATAGTCAATAAATTCAGCAAAGATTGTTGTTGACCACATAAGCCGAATGACAACAGATATAGTAGTCAGGACAGCGAGAGACGATCAGGTTCCCCAATAGGAAGACGATCAGTGGGAAGACCACGAAAACGATGGAACGACAACTTACTAGAGGCACATTGAAAAACAGAGAGTCATGTCTATAAAAAAAGAAGAAGAAGAAGAAGAAAAAGAAGGAGAAGAAGAAGAAGAAGAAGAAAAAGAAGAAAAAGAAGAAGAAGAAGGAAGAAGAAGAAGGAAGAAGAAGGAGAAGATGCTGTTGTTAATAACAACTGCGTGACTCACCGTAGTTGTCTCAAAAAATAGAAGTGGCCCTAGGGACCCCCCTTTTTTAACATTATGGCAGAAAACGTGTTCAAAAGAAAAACCTGAAACTTATTATTTTATCCATACGATACTCAATACATAAACTAGTGGAACATAAACTGGAGACTGTAAAGAAATAAAAAGAGGAGATAAAACATCTGCTTTTGACATTTCATATCATACTTACTTCTTTCTCAAATATTTTTCAACAATATGGTACAGCTCTCTAATAAAGTCGGTGAAGTTGAAAATTAAATCCAGTACTCACGACAACACGATTGTTATACTTCCATCAGAATCAGAAAAGAATAACAGAATAAAATAGAAGATCAAAAGATCCAAGTAAAAAAATTGGAGTGTTTTTGATTTTAATGGAACCAGGGGCAGAAAAGTAATTTTCGTAATCATAACGAGTGTTTTACAGCTTTTACTCCCTTTTATAAAAGCGTTACGATGGATAATTTATCCGTTACGAAGATTTTGTTCTGTAGATTGTTGCCAAGTCAGTGTCGGGGTTTGAGTGTTTTCCTTGTTAATATTAATATTTTATTATTAGTCTGAAGCTATTTTGTTGTGGCATATTTGCCAACTTTATTGGGAATAAGCCACAATTTTACTTTAAAGTAAGTTTATTTGAAGTTTCGTAATTATACTTTGTCAAATTTGAAATTCTATTTTGTAATTTGTTTTGAAAATACAAAACATTAATAAAGATTAATATGCTTCTTTTCATGAGCATTTCTCAGTGCGTCACTAATGGAAAAAAAAAAAGTTAAGTCCGTGATAACATACATTTTAGTGACATGACATTTTAGTTAAATCTGACAGTTGTCACATTTTATTTGCAATTTGGCATAAAAACAAATCAATTGCGTTTATTGCATTTATAAAATGGTACTTTCTTTGATTTGAATAGTCTTATAAATTGTTCAGATTATATTCGTAGATATATTACATAATTCGCAAATTATTTTATTTTCGATTATAGCGGCATCTATTGACAACTAAAATAAATGTTATAAATGTCACCGACGAAATGTAATCACCGACGTGCGTTTTTTTCTGTCTGTCACATACAATTTAATGCGTTAGAAAGAAATCGAAAAACTGTGACGCACTGAAAGATCCTCATGAGAAAAAGCATATTAAACAAATTTTTTTTGTTTCGACATTTGAGTAGTAGTGACGCATTAAATAAAATAAATTTAAAAACGTTGGGAATCAATGGGTATACTTTTGCACACAAAAGTAAGGTAGGGGAGCCCAAGCGGGGATTTTTGAAGTTACTCGAGCGCGTCAGATAATCACATGGGGAGAAACCTTCTTCATTTTCTTCTTTTTGTATAGACATGACTGTCCTTTTTTTCAATGTGCCTCTAGTAATTTGTCATTCCATCGTTTTCGTGGTCTTCCCATTGATCGTCTTCCTATTGGGGAACCGTCTTTCGCTGTCCTGACTACCCTGTTTGTTGTCATTCGGCTCATGTGGTCATTCCATTCTATTCTTCTATTTCTTACCTAGTTATTAATGTTATCCACCTTGCATGTCCGTCGTATATCTGTACTTCTAGCTCTGTCCCATAGAGTCTTACCATCGATTTTTCGAAGGATTTTCATTTCCGCTGTTTCGAGCAACCTTTTTGTCCTCTCTGTGTCGGGTCGTGTTTCTGCCACGTATGTCATTATTGGTCTGATGACTGTTTTGTAAATTCTGCCTTTCATTTCTTTTCCGATATTTTTATTTCTTCATTTTGCGTCATTCAGGCAACCTGCGGCTATGTTTGCTCTATTCACTTGATCTTCCACTTCTGTTTTGACCCTTCCGTAGCTAGAGAGTGTGGTGCCTAGGTATTTAAACTCCATTACTTTTTCTATTATCTGACCTTCCAGCTCCAATTTACATGTTATTGGATTTGCTGTTATAACCACACATTTTGTCTTTTTTGAGGAAATTAACATGTTAAATTTTCTGGCGGTTATGTTAAATTGGTGCAGCCTACGTTGTAAATCATCTTCACTTTGGGAGATTAGTATTGCATCGTCCACATAGCAGATTATTTTATGTGGAAAGACCTTGTACCTTGTAAATGTACCTTTACCATTTATTGGCTCTTAATACAGGGGAGTTCATTAAGGGGGACAGAAAAAAATCCGAATAGGGTGGGGGTTACTTTAAAATATTAAATAGGAGCCCCCATTTTTTATTGCAGATTTGGATTCCTTACATAAAAATAAGTAACTTTTATTTAAGATATTTTTTCGAATTATGGGTAGATGGTGCTATAATCGGAAAAACGATTGTTGGTAATTGAAAATTAAATTAAGACATGGAAAGTCCTCCACTTTATGGAAATCTTAACTTAACTTTTTTTGGTTTAAGCACCTACTCTTCACAACCCAGTAGGTCCCAATAACGCTCGAGTAACTGCCAATTTAGCATACTTTCCTCAACTGCTACTAGGCTATAAGTGTACTGTTTTATACATTATTATACAAAAGAATTTAATAACCTCTAACTTTACTTTAGGGGAGTGCAATTAGAACGAAAACGTGCATTGTTTCGGAAAAAATCAAACAAGATTATATTTTTCTAAAACTTTTTTTGTTAGCTTATATACATGTTATAGTAAAAATTTCTACTCGCAGATTTGGCCGCTAATTGTTTAAACAATAACAATTACTTTGTATAAATAATTTTAAAAATATCGTTGAATTCATCAGTTTACTTTGATCAAATATGTTTCTATTTTGTTTTGGGTTATGCTGAATCCGAATATGGCATAACAATTTGAAAATTCTTATACAGAAGCTCTTATAGATTATATTTGCGTAGCTAGGAACCACATGGAAAACTTGTTTATTATCAATTTTACGAAAAAAAGTTATTCTTCATAAAATACTCTGGATAGTCAAAAATCTAAAACTCAACCACCAGATATCAAATTTTATCAATATTATACGAGTTATGTCAAAAATATGAATTTATTTAAAGAGTAAAATACCTTTTTATTCCAGAATATCAAAAAATGCTATTATGAAAAGTTGTTTGAAATTAAAACCTATGTTTTAATATACAATTACATTATTCTAATCGAAAAAAAAATCATTTTTTTCTCAAATTACGGATACCCATCATCTCTTACGGATACCCAAAATGCTGTGCCTGGTCTAAAATCTATGATACCACCATCAGATATTAAACTTTTTCAGTTTTATACGAGGTATGTAAAAAATATGAATTTTTCTTAAGAGTCAAGTGCCTTTATTATTCACAATATTTTAATTAGAAAGATGTAGTTGAACACTGAAACATATTTTTTAATTGCAAACAACTTTTCTTTATAACAATTTTCGATATTGTGAAACATAAAGGTACTTTACTCTTGAGTGAAATTCATATTTTTTGACATACCTCGTATAAAATTAATTAAATTTGATATTTGATGATTGCATCTTAGATTATATACGATGTAGAGTATTTTATAAAGAATAACTTTTTTCGCAACACTGATAATAAAAAAAGTTATCAATAGGTTCCAAGTTAGAGACATATGTATAAGAGCTAAAAAAAATTTTTTTGTTGAACATTTATGTTGAAGTTTAAAAAAAAAAGTTTTGATCACTTTGTATAAACATTTTTTTAGCTGGTAATTTTCGGTTTTTGGATTACATTTTTGTTATCTTTCTTAATTTTCTCAAAAAGAAATAGTTTATTTCATTTCTAAAGTAAAGTAATTTAGTGAATTTTAAGATAACATCCTGAACTTTAAAAGAACACCTATAAAACTGTAATAGATCTGTTGAAAATTGAGTAATACCGTCTTATAGTGGTGTTAAATCTGTAAAACTATGAAGTTTTCAAAAATTACATTTTTTGAGACGTCGTATCATTTGAATTAAATTTTTGAGATTTTTTTTTGAATGAAACATCGTTTAGTAAGATGATTCAAAGGTAAGTTGTGCAAAATTGAGAGTTTCGTAAGAAAAATTGTATTAGTTGCACGTTTTTAAATCATTTTTAAACAAAATTCATGTAAGTCTCATTTTCAGCCCACACCGTACTTATGCCCATACATTTTGTTTCTTTCTATTATAACTCTAAGATAGCTTAGTTATTCTTCTTTCATGTTCAATTTTAAAAATTTCATTTTATCTATTAGTTAAAGAATTACATTAAAATAACTTAACCGTGCACTTCGCCGTACGCTAGTTTAGAGTGAGCCAATATTTGTGAGAAATGAGACTTTAGCGTTATAAATAAAAAATTATAGAAGTTACGGATTTAATTTTAGAAAAATCTTTATGTAAGGTTTTTTTTGTAAAATTTTCTGAATTTTTTAATGGCCAAGTCAGTTTTTTCAAAAATTTATATTTTCGGAGTTATTTAAAAAAATATCTATTTTCTCAGTTTATTTGTTTAATAAAAAATGAAGCATCTACTTCTCGAGTAGAATTTTTTGATATGTTGTGTATTAAACATTTCTTAATGAAATTACAAAAAGGTCTATCTTGTTTGATTTTTTCCGAAGTAAAAATCTATATGCACTCCCCTACTTCATACAATGCTGTTAGAATTAAATAGTTTTAAACTTTGGTGAACGATATTCTGACCTAAATTCTTGAAAATTTACTACATTACCACAACTTCACACTATAGTTTCTCGTTTCGTCAAAATTCACCATCACTGATCCTATCAGTTATTAAAACATCAAGCCATCTCTGTAAATCTGTAATCTTAGACTTTATCGTTCCTCTATCTGGCTTTTATTTTTTTTGCACTTCGCTCTGAACGTCACTTATCGCATCAGTTCCCAAAATTAAAAAAAAAAACGCAAATTGTTTTTTTATTGCATGTTATTGCTAACAATGAACATTCTGAATAGTCTATGTATCAACAATAATTTTTCCTTTCTTTAAGTTGAAGGCAAAACGAGATTTTTTTTCAGCTTCGCATGTATCAGGTAAACTTCTATGAATTTAGTAAGCCCCTGCGACATCTGGCAAATCTGGCACATACATCATCGGCAAGCTCTTCTTTATCAGTAAGTTCATCATAATATTCAGCATCAACAGCAAATTCCACCAATAAATCTTCATCCTACTAAAATACAGTCAAAAGCTCCGCAGTTCACTCTGGTGAACTGCGGAGACGTGAGGTCTCTTGATTTCTCACATTACTAGAACCATAAAGTGACTTACAAATTATAATAATAATTCACCTTATAAATAATATTATACAGCTTATAAATTTTCTAAGCTTAAACTTCACTTTATTCCTTTAGAATTCAAATAAATAGCTAATTATTATTAACTTTTACTTCGAATGATTATAAAAGATGATTCAGTGAAACGGTACGATTTGACAACCCTGCTGACGATAAAATAGATGAGCCGCGGGCTTGCGACGTAAACGTTGTTAATCTAGAGAGTGGGAAGTTTAGTCATTATGGAGACGAAGTAGAGTGAACAACGCGCATTTGCTGAGATAGTTTATTACAAAAATGGTGAAAGTTTTGTGCGTGTATAACGAGCGATCCATTTACACTACCATTTGCCACCCCGCGCTGCATTTTGGTCTAACATGGCTATTAAGACTTGGGTTAGGAACTTTAAAAGTAGTGGTTCAACATCACAAAAAAGAGGTGGCAGTGTCAGAACTGCTCACTCACCACATAATAATGAAGCGGTACGAAATTCATTACACGCGAGTCCTTGAAGATTCCTCCGACGGCTCGCATGTAAAGAATGTCGCACCGCTTAAACATTCTGTGGTGTTCTGTAGTTTTGACACTGCCACCTCTTTTTTGTAATGTTCAACAACTACTTTCAAAGTTTCACCATTTTTGTAATAAGCTTTCACAGCAAATGCCCGTTATTCACCCGACCACATCTCCATGATAACTAAACTTCCCACTCCCACTCTCTAGATTCACAACGTTTACGTCGTAAGCCCGCGGCTCCTCGATTTTATCGTCAGCAGCGTTGCCAAATCGTATTGTTTCACTGAATCACCTTGTACAAAACTAACAAAAATGCAAAATATAATTTGTTATTTAAGTGAGTAACGTGACTCGACGGTGCCTTCTTACACGAAATTCTAACGTTGCGTAAATGCAACAATATTCAAAATGATTAGATGTGCAAAAAAAACAATAAAGATTTTTCAAATACGATACACAATCTTTTCTACTGGTAGATACATCAATATAAAATGATAATTTCAGAAATATAATTTTACGCTTAGTACAGAAATTATATCGACAAAAATTTGAAAAAAAAATTTGGATATTTTCAATATCCATTAAATTAAAAAATGCATATGTTTTTAATTATTTTAAAATAATTTACCAGATTTGTAATTTATATATCGTTTGAAATAAAATGTTGCATTAGAAATAGAAACATTAAAAATACGTTTAAAAATGTTGCGGTTACGCAACGTTGGGTATTGGGTTTACTTTTGCACACTAGACTATACCGATACTGTTTCCTACATATACAAAATAATTTAATAACTTTTAGCCCACCTCGTACAATGTTGAAAAAGTTAAATACCTGATTATATCACTTTTTATTTTTTAAGAAAAAGCTTGAACATGTAATAAAAGTTATCATTTTAACCTTTACTGAAGGTTATTCTGAACTACTTTCACTACATTTTCACAACTTCACAGTCTAGTTTCTCGTTTCGTCAAAATTCATCATCACTGATCCTATCAGTTATTAAAACATCAAGCCATCTCTGTAAATCTGTAATCTTAGACTTTATCGTTCCTGTATCTGGCTTTTATTTCTTTTTGCACTTCGCTCTGAACGTCACTTATACTAGAACGTGAGCAGCTGAAAGCGGTTGTGACACACTTTTGGATTTTATTAGAATTAGCTTCTTTTCAAATGGGAAAATATATTGCTAATATTTTTGATAGTGATCTTTAATATTGTGGGAGTGATGAAAGACTAATAATTGCATATATTATAAAACAGTGGTGTGTTATAATGTCATCTAAAACATGAACGATATTATGTTTTCTTTTTTTTAACCCTTAAGTACTAAGACCCCGTCTCTCAGATGGGATCGCTTGTGGAAAGTGGGATATTCCCTTCCTAGAAAATTTTGAAGGTCACCCGTTTATGACTTTTCAAGTTGGATTGTTCTTTAATAGTATTGAATTCGGCAAATTTGCGGCAGTTTGTTATTCGAAAGATATTTAGGCTCAAAGTGTGATTTACGTCTAATAGACGGAGTGTTAGTGTTTGTGCCCAGTTCGTCATTACACATAATGTGCCCCAGTTCGTCAAAAAACATCAAATAAGGGAATAAAGACCCTGAGGAAACTCTTTTGAAATGGTTTGATGAGGTAGAAAACGACATAAGCGAAGTGAAATCAATTTTTGATGAAAATGTTGCCACTGACTACCATTGCTACACTATACTAACTATAGTACCTGTCACTTTTTTTTGTTTTAACATTTTTTAAAAACCTTTTTATTTTCATTTTTCTTACTCTTTTTTTAACTTGATTATAAATAATTTTTTTAAGATTATTTACTTTGTTTAATTTTTATCACAGTTTTTTTCATGAGTAAAAAGGTACACAAACAATCCTTCCATTCTTGTTATAATGTTTTTTTTATTTTAGTAAATACAGAAAAACTAGATTAATTACTGTGCTTTTTAGATAATCAATACTTTCGGTAAGTCATCGAGATATTTTTTTGCATTAAAATATTTAACAAAAACAAAAATTACCACTAAAATGTTAAACCCGTCTGTCAGGCGGTTAGTTAGTGTTTACGTCATTGATTTAAGATGTTAGTACTTGAAGGTTAACTTCCCATTTATTTACAGATTGTAATAATAATTCTGCTTCTTACGATACCTTATCCTTAAGGATGTTGGCCATTACATTTACCCATTTAATCTTATTTGCAGCCGCCCTGATTAGTCCTATAGAGGCTGTATTTGTCCATTGTCGTAGGTTTTTAAGCCAAGTATTGCGTCTTTTTCCTGGTCCCATTTTGCTATAGATTTTGTCTTCGATTATAAGTTGGATCAGTTCATACTTTTGATTTTATACGATGTGACCAAAATATTGTGTTTTCCATTTTTTTATTATAAGCATAAAGCTCTCTTTCCTTGTTCATCTTTTGTAAGACTCCTGCATCTGTCGTATAACTCATGTAGGGTATTTTGAGTATTTTACGGTAGCACCAGGGTTCGAATGCGATTCTTTTTGTGCTACTTCTGTCATTGTCCAGGCTTCAACACCATAGAGCAATGTGGAGAAAACATAGAACTTAAGTATTCTAGCTCTAAATGAGTAAAGAATTCTAATAGGGCAGTCAATGAGGGTATGTGGCTCCGAATTCCAGCCTACTATATCGATTTACGTGATATTGTCACAGTAAGTAGGGAATAGCCCAAGAAACAAAGTCTACTCTATGCCGATGTGTACTTTTGTCTTGGAGGCGGTTCCCACCCCTTCTTGGGGGTGGAAAATTTTTTGCTTAAATAACTACGAAAGTTGCTAGAGAACCTAATACTAAGCAAAAACTATTCTATAATTTTTTTTCGAAAACTTGATACTTTTTGAGTTATTCCTGGTTGAAAATTTGCCGTTTTCATTGAAACATAACACCTTTTCAAATGGTTTTTTGCGAATACCTTAAAAACTATGCATCTACCAAAAAAAAAACCATATAAAACATTTTTGTAGCTTATAAACGAACAAAGAGATTCTTTCCTTTATAAATCTTCTAGTTATAATATAACACAAAAAGAGATATGGTAAGTGAAAAAAACTTGTTTTCTTGGTTCATGCTCAAATCAGTGTATTTAACTTGAAATAACAGAGAAACGGTCGATTTTAGTTGTATAATGCCACCAATAACTTTTGTTGTGCTTGAAAAGATCTTTAAAATAAGCAATATTAAATGTCGATTACATTCAAGCTATGCGAGATAAACCGTAAAAAATTTGATGACTAACGTATTTTAAGAAAAAATGAGTATACTTAACCCCTCATCCACAAGAATTCAAATGCATCGTTTTTCTTCTACAATACATTTTACTATAGTGTTCTTTTTATTTTCAAAAAGTTGGGCGGGTTTAAAATGAATGGTTTTTGAAAAAAAAAGGATCAAATTATTGAGCGCATTTTTAAATTTTCTTAAAACTCTTCCTATTTCTCCATGTAACTCGAAAATGATAAGAGATGCCAAAAAAAGATGCCATACAAAAATGTAGGTTTCTTCTAGATAAATATTTTGATTTTATTTTTTATAACAGTATATCTTATCATTTTCAAGTTACATGGAGAAAAGGAGATTTTTAAGAAAATTTAAATATGCGCTCTATAATTTGATCTTATTTTTTTTCAAAAATCATTCATCTTATACCCGCTCAACTTTTTGAACAAAAAAATAACACTGTAGTAAAATGTATTGTAGAAGGAAAACGATGCATTTAAATTCTTGTGGATGGGGGGTTAAATATACTTCTCAATTTTTTCTTTAAATTCGTTAGTCATCAATTTTTTGCAGCTTAGTTTGAATGTAAAAGACATTTAATATTGTTTATTTGAAAGGACTTGTCAAGCACAATAAAAGGTATTAGTAGCATTATACACCTAAAATCGACCGTTTCTCTGTTATTTCAAGTTGAATACACTGATTTGAGCATGCACCAAAAAAACAAACTTTTTTATCTACCATATCTCTCTTTGTGTTATAACTAGAAGATTGTAGAAGGAACGAATCTTTTTGTTTTTTATGGGCTACAAAAATGTTTTATATAATTTTTTCAGTTAGATGCATTGTTTTTAAGGTATTCGCAAAAAGCCGCTCGAAAAGGTGTTTATATTTCAATGAAAATGGCCAATTTTCAACCACGAATAACTCAAAAAGTATTCAGTTTTCGAATAAAAAATTATAGAACAATTTTTTCTTAGAATTAGGTTATCTAGCAACTTCCGTAGTTGTTTAACCAAAAAATTTTCCACCCCCTAGAAGGGGTGGGAACCGTCCACAAGACAAAAGCACACAACGGCATAGGGTAGACTTTGAATAGGGAGATATTTTCAGGCTATTCCTAAAAGGACCCCGCACAAACCTTGGAAAATAGGTCCCAGTGGATTTCGTTCATACTTTGGGAAAATACTCTTTGAAGCATCCTGATAAAAAGTTCTCATGGGCACAACTCAATCGTATGAAGTATTTTCAAGATATAGAGGCCCAAACTCGGAAAATTATAAGATTTACAGGGTATTCCAATTCCGTGAGTTACTGGTTATTTGGCAACATGTAGAAGTTTGGATCAAGGAAAAGTACTAGTAGTCTATGATTTTTTCCTGGCTATCCAATGGCGACCTTTACTCTGACCTTAACCTTCAACGGACGTCATCTTCTAGAGTTTCGAGGGTTTTCGGCATTCAATTGATATAAACAGATTACTCATGGGTTTCTGGGATCGCTAAACACGAATATGCCATCAGAATTGCCCTCCGGATGACGTGTGGCCAGGGCCTCTGCAAGGGACTTCATCTTCTAGAGTTTCGATGGTTTTCGGCATTTAATTGATGCAAATGAATTACTGGAGGGTTTTTTGAGGTCGCTATACACGAATATGCTACCAGAACCGACTCCCGGAGCACCTGATTTCCATTGTCAATGAAAAGGGCTCGAGTTTCGAGGGTCTTTGGTACAACATTAATGCAAACGGACTAGTTATTGATTCTTGGGGTTGCTGACCACGAATACGTGATAAGCACAGACACAGGAGCACCTGGTGCCTAAGACAGGTTATCTTCTGGAGTTTCGGAGGAATCAAATGGATTACTCTTAAGTTTTTGAGGTTGCTGAATATGCATTAGTGATGTAACGAATATTCGTATTCGCATTCGCATTCGCGAATATTCGCATGTTTTTGCATATTCGAATTCGCATCCGCATTCCCGAAATTTGTGCGAAAGTTTTGCGAATATGAAAACCAGAGAAAAAATCATTTTAAGATAATATTAGGTTAATAAAATCAAAATCTATTCACTTCTCATCTTTTTTTATTAAGAAAAGGTAATTTAACCTCAAACATGCAGCTACTCTCAAATGGAAATATGCAGGACACAACAGCAGACAAAGAGACGGAAGGTGGAATGAAGCGATAACTCACTGGAGACCTTGGGACTACAAAAGAGGAAGGAGCAGACCACAGACGAGATGGTCGAATGACCTAAAAAGATACGCAGGGACCAGATCGATAGCATTAACACTGAACCAAGAAGAGTGGAAAAATAAGGGGGAGGCCTACGTTCAACTTTGGACAAATGAAGGGCAATAGATAGATAGAACTTAACCTTGTATCGTAATCACATTATCAGCCTTCACTTTTTTTTATTATTTGGTATTATGTAATAAAGCTTAAGATTCAGATTGATTTACACTAAATATCAATTACCTTTTCATTAAAAATTTAGGAAACATTACAAAAATAGAAACAAATTAAAAAAAAAACTGAATATTCGCATTCGCATCCGCATTCGCGAATGTCGGTAGCAGATATTCGCATTCGTATTCGTATCCGCGAATGTTCAAAAAATGACATTCGTTACATCACTAATATGCTTACACTATCAGATCCGACCCGCGAATCACATTGTGCCGTAGGCACCAGGTGCTCCTGTGTCTGTGCTGATCACGTATTCGTGTTCAGAAACCCCAAAAACTATAATTATTCCGTTTGCATCAATGTAGTACTAAAGGCCCTCGAAACTCAAGGAGCCCCTTTCATTGACCTTGGAAACCAGGTGCTCCGGGAGTGGGTTCTGGTGGCATATTCGTGTTTAGCGACCTCAAAAAACCCTCCAGTAATTCATTTGCATCAATTAAATGCCGAAAACCATCGAAACTCTAGAAGATGACGTCCCTTGCAGTAGCCCGGCCACCACGTCATCCGGAGGGCAACTCTGATGGCATATTCTTGTGTTGCGATCCCAAAAACCCATGAGTAATCTGTTTACATCAATTTAATGCCTAAAACCCTCGAAACTCTAGAAGATGACGTCCGTTGAAGGTCAAGGTCAAAGTAAAGGTCGCCATTGGATAGCCAGGAAAAAATCCTAGACTACTAGTACTTTTTCTTGATCCAAACTTCTAAATGTTGCTAAATAACCAGTAACTCACGGAATTAGAATACCCCGTAAATATTATAAATGTCCGAGTTTGGGTCTCTATATCTTGAAAATACTTCATACGATTGAGTTGTGCCCATGAGAACTTTTTATCAGGATGCTTCAAAGAGTATTTTCCCAAAGTATGAACGAAATCCACTGGGACCTATTTTCCATAAGGTTTGTGCGGGGTCCTTTTAGGAATAGCCTGAAAATATCTCCCTATTCAATGTGTGAAAATATCTCCCTATGCCGATGTGTGCTTTTGTCTTGGGGACGGTTCCCACCCCTTCTAATGGGTGGAAAATTTTTTGGTTAAACAACTACGGAAGTTGCTAGATAACCTAATTCTAAGAAAAAATTGTTCTATAATTTTTTATTCGAAAACTGAATACATGAATTCATCTTGATTTATGTCAAGACATATTTGAGACATAACGATCAGTGCAGTGAATTGACTATAAATGTGCATAATAAATTAAAAATACGTATTTGAAAATTTAAAATCCTATTGGTTGGTTGCTTGAAGTGTGGCGGTTCAAGCCTTCTGTTTGGCTGAGGCCTCATGAGGTTTTTCGCTAGCCTTTTTGGGATTAACTGACAATTTTTTTTGATACTTTGGAAGTCTTCATATGAAGATCGCAATTAATGTATTCATTGGGCATGTACCACGGCGTATTTAGGGGCATAGGCGCAAAATTTCGCGGCAATGTGTTTTAAATGCATTAATTTTTTTTAATCCTCAGAAAGCTGATATGTATTTTTGAAAAATTTAAACAGCGGATGAACTATTGCCGTACATATTACCGAAGGCCGAAAGTCCTTTAAAACTTTTAAAATGTTTATTTTAATTACGGCGGTGAAAAAAAAGAGAAAGTTTAGTGCGATTTTTAATTTTTAATTTCAAATATCTTATTCAAAAATACGCTGTTTGGTTATTCTAAGGGCCTTTGGGCCCTTGGTAATAATGTAGTCTTTTATTCTGCGTTTAAATTGTTCAAAAGTACTCATTAGTTTTCTCATAATTCGAAAAAATGAATGCATTTGAAACACATTGTCGCGAAATTTTGTGCCTACGCTCTTTTAATATACAAATATAGTGAATTTGGCAGTGTTTAAATAAACCTAAAATATTTGAATTTAAGTCAATTAATTCTTGTGTTATTACTCTCGACTAATTTATTGTTTAGCAGCAGATTTCTTGATAAATCTTGTAATTATGTGTTCTATTTTTATTGTAATTAAATCTCGCCCTTTTAAAAACACTTAATAGGTCGCAACCCTTCCATGCGATACTCCACCGTAAATAGACGTGTCGATTCCCATATTAACTCAAAATTTCGAGCAGTATCGAGTTGATTTATCTACAAAATGTATTTTTCAGCCGACCATTGTCCGCTAAACTTGCTGTTGTATTGAAATTTTTGATCATTAGTAGCATTCGTTAGCACAGATTGTGTTGTATTGTTTGCTAATTAATTTGATTATTTGTCGGTTTTTCAGGATTCGAAAAAAATGGACGCCATGTCCGTGGAAATCGAACATTCGCTATCTTTGTCATACAATGCACTTATTCGAATATAATGTTATGACAAGACTCAAGACAGTGACAAGTAGAGATGTGTCCGACCCGCTATTTTGATATAGCAGTTCATTCTGCTACTGCTTTTAACGCTTTTACGATGATAATAAAATCAATCAGAGTTGTTTATTAAATAGTATTTATAGTGTATGTGAAAAATAATAATTGATTTAAGGCGTACAATTAATAAAAAGTTATTTATTGTTTATATATTATTTATGGAAAATCCAAGTATTTCAAGTCGTTCAAATAAAAGTATTATTTTATAAGAGTTTGTTCCGATAACCGTAAATAGGTACGAGTTTAGCTATAAAGTATAGTGCCCATGGTGGCATAAAATGTAGTAAATGCTAATGCTTTAAGTACGTACTACATTTTTGAAGATTTCACTACACTTAAAAAGCATTTGCATTTCTCCGTAGTATTTGCTACTATTTACCAGCCTACATAGAAGAATGTACTACGCTTTTGAAGTATGTGCTTGTTTAGTAGTATTTTGCTTCACTTTAAGTGAAGTTGGTGGGTGGACGTCTTCGGCGTAGGTATTTTTTTGTTACAATATGGCAGCATTTATGAATGTGTGTCATAGAAAAATTTACAAACTAAGAAGAAGATTCTTAATTTTTGGGGTCATTCTGTTATCAAATAAAATTTAATAATTTTGAAGAAGATTAACAAATAACAATTGTTCATTTTTATCCTCGCGTAACTCTTTTGTCGCTTCGGATCTGAGTCACTCATGTTTACTCATGTACAATTCTAATGATTTGGTACGTAAAATTGTGAATTTACAAATCACAAGCACATGGAAAACTAATTCCATCACGATTGGTGTAATGCAGACACGGCTGGCGCTACGCTTTGTAGTGATCATAGTAATAAATCATTTGATGTGATCATTTGATATGACCACAAACATATCTACAATCGACAAAAACTTCCAACAATCCAACATATAGTTTACTCCTTTAAACGAGAATAAAATTTAATGCGAAAATTATTGGTTTACCGATAGATTTTATAGATCATATTTTCACTATAAATTTAAAATTAATTTGAAAAATACAAAATTACAATATACAAAAATCATTAATACAAAAAATACAGAAAATCATTAATTTGATTTATGTAAAAAAGTACTTACTTCAATTGAGCTAACCGTCTATTTATTCGCTTTTCAGTAACACATTTCTTGTAACAACGTCCCATATTTTAATTTGCGCAAATAAAGAAATGAAGAAATAAATAAAGTCTTTATAAATTAATTGAGTAATACTAAACCTTATCTAAGCTTTCCATGGTAACAGGACATTATTAAAATAAGTTTACAACTTTTTTTCTTTTTCGATTATGTGTATAGTATATAAATAATGGTAACCACTGAATACATAATTAGTGAAAAAATAATCCTATCATTTATACAAGTAAAGGTTATCCAAGAACATTCAAAAACTGAACGAAACCGAAATAGCCATCTCTACTTTTCTAATGACAATGTCACTGTCAACCTAATGTTTACATCTGCAGTTTCCATACCAATGAGAATTTTACTACACGTAATTTGCCGTGTAAAGACAGAAAAAGTAGGGATAGCCGTAAAATATTTGCGAATTATGTACCCATAGCTTTAATACAGCGATCTATCTGTGAAAAAATCATTGATTTTACGTAAAAATCTTGTGGAGATATATTTGATGGTTCTAAAAGGTAGGTATACGAGAGGGCATATTTTTTGGGTGAATGTATTCCAGATTCAAAGAGAGATAGGAAAACCGAAAATATACCATATCGGTAGCGCATGAGTTCAGCTTGCTAGCTTGTCTAACAAAAAACTGAAAATTGGAACTTTAAAAATTTTGATTTTTCGACAATTACTCAAAATTTTTACCGACTAATTGCGCCAATAACTGCAATAACTGAACATTTGTAGGAGGATTCGAGTTGCATCCAACGGTGTTTATCTCATATCTCTAAAAATTCGATTCTTTTAATTTATAGACCTTACTAATGACATGAAATCCATTTGCTATGAAAGAAAAAGGGTTTTTCAAACTCATTTAGTTCAGACGTTATTGAGCTCCTAAATTTACTCAAATTTAGGACACTAAACTTGTAATTGGACAATCCGAGTTCATATCCCAGACATCTCAATATATTTTTTTTCAATCTATTTCGAATAGAAAAATATATAGTGTGCAAGTGTGCATTCGATGGACACAAAATAAATAAATTAAAAACAATATTGAGATTAGGGATGGCGGTTTTTGACAAAACACCGGTTTTTTTGCTTACGGTTTAACCTGGCGGTTATAACCGGCCAAAAAAAACCGGTTTTTGGAAAAACCGGTTTCCGTTTTTTAAATCCAATAGGTTACAATGTTACATCTACAATGCACTTTAGTTTGCGATACTCCACTCGACTCGATACTCGATATCAATATGATCAAAATTAGTACTATTGAAAGAACATCATTAGTAATATAAATAAAACACAATTTTTAATAAAACCATTTTATTCTATTAATTATTATATTTATTTATTATTTTATTATTATTATATATTTATTGATGGCCGGCGTAGCGAAGTGGTAGTGTGCTTGGCTCGCGTGCCGGTGGTCCGGAGTTCAAATCCTACCGTCGCCGGCAAGAACAACTAGACATTTTAAAAAATGTTTATAGGCCCCAGGTCGACTCAGCCTGAATAAAATGAGTACCTTGGGTAAAAGCAGGGGTAGTAATAGGCGGTTGAAGCGTAGCACTGGCCCTGTTACCTTCCTTGTATACCGTAGGTCCTAGATATAGCAGACTACCCTGCTATACTCCCAAAGCCACAGTGGTATAAAACGGGAGACTATTATTATTATATATTTATTGATTAGTATTAAATATAATATAGCGTAAGATTAATGGTCAGGACACATCGCAAGACAAAGAGACAACAGATGGACAAGGAAGATCTTAGAGTGGAGGCCAAGGGCGGACAAACGAAGTCGTGGAAGACCACCTACCAGATGGATCGACGATATTAAGAGAATAGCGACAAACTGGATTGCAGCTGCCCAGGACAGAGAAGGGTGGAGACATCTTGAGGAGGCCTATGTCCGACATTGGACAAATTTGGCTGTGTGATGATGATGATGATGAAGATTAATATATACATATTGCAATATACAATTTAACCCAACCATTTCAACTTATAAAAAATTTCCCAGGCTCTTTCAAATGGGAATTAAAAAAATAATATCAACATAAATATTTTACTTAAAAATAAATTCTTCTTCTTCTTCTTCTTCTTGTAATAGGACTATGTCCTGTTTCTTCTGTTACAGTCTTTGCTGCGATCCAGAGTTACAACTCTCGTACCATCGTTTTTTGGGTTTTCCTATGGGTCGCTTGGTGTTGGGCTTCTGTGTTTTCGCCCAATGCGCCATACGTTCAGGGTCCATCCGATCTACGTGGTCTCTCCACATGCGTCGTCGCGCTCTTGTCCATCTCACTACGTCTTGAACGCCTAGCTCTCTCAATGTGTCTTCGTTTCGTATTCTATCTCTGAGTGTGATACCTCTTATGGATCTTAGGGTTTTCATCTCTGTTGTTCTCATTATTTGTTTGGTCTTTGTTGTTTCGGCCCTTGTCTCAGCTGCGTATGTCAGTACGGGTCTAACACATGTCTTATAAATGCGGACTTTGTTTCGGTGCTCATATATTTATTCCGCCTGATTATATCCCTCAGGAAACCAGATATTCTCGCTGCTTTCGTTGCCTTTATAAAAATAAATTGGATAGTGCAATTTATCTTTTGTTTTTACTACCATAAAAAAAATTATCATGTATTTCTTTTAACACGTTTGTATATTTTTGTATAATAGGTACATTTTAACTCATTTAATACTTCCTGTATGGGTGTATCGTTTTGAAAATGTAAGGAAATCCTTGGAGATTCGTATTCGTAATCGGTAATTCGATATTCATAGTCAGAACATTATTTTTGGTAATCAGACAAAGTCATTCACCCACTTTCAATGTCAAGAGTCAAGTGTGAAAAAAATGTTTGCGTCTACTTCAACCAGATCACTTCTTATGTAAATATTATGATTAGAAATAACTTTTCAACGAGATATTATAATAAAACTTAATTGTTTCTGGCTGATGTGAATTTGAACTCTCAGTTTGCTTCTGTATTTATAAAATAAAATTTGAATTATTGTTTTGTTTGGAATAATTGCTTGAGAATAATAATTATTATTGGGATCCAAAATAATATCTAACCTAATCCTAATCACCGTAAAAACCTAATAACCGGTTGTTCCTTTAAAAAGAAAAAACCGGTTATAACCGAGACAAAAAAGAACTGGTAAAACCGGTTATTGCGAAGTAAAAAAACCGGTTTTAGGTTAAAATCGGTAGGTTTTTCTCATCCCTAATTGAGATCGATGGGAAATAAACTCGGATTGCCCGATCAAAAGTTTATCATCGTAAACACTAGACTCTTTCGGCGATAATGGTTAAGTGGTTTATAACGCTTTACGTTTAATCTAGAAACATTATATTAACGTTCATACATTTAACCCTGCTGTCCTGTTCGAGTCAACTACACAAATGTACTGTTCGGGTCAATATGACCCAACTATGGTTTACGCTCCTTAATCGAATTAAAATAAGGTAATGGTGATAAATAAAACTTTATTAACAAGAAATTAGGGTTAATTAAACAAACATTTTGTTGTTAATGTAAACTAAACCTTATTAACAAAAATAAAAGGTATTTTTTTCTTTCAAAGAAACCTAGTAACAAATATCTACAAAAATTTAATTCAGTTTACAACTGGGACAGTAATAAAAAGAATGGATTTTACAAATATGTTTATGATATATACAACATCATAATTAGTCTTGCTATCGTTTTTAGGACAAGTTTACAGCGTGCTCGTTTAGCTGGAGGATTTAGATTGTCCATAGACCGATTGTTCGTTGAGTAGCATTTCCATCTTGTCTACTTGTTTCTGCTCGTGTCCTTTTTACCAGTTCGTGAGAGACTTTAGTTATTGGTATATTTTTTCTGGAAATGATGACTGGTTTCATTAGTTTTTTCCCAATTCCTCAAGAAAAATTCGCTGTTTTGCCAGTGTATATTCCATTGGATATTTATGCCCATAACACGAACGCTTTGTAGGCAGAAATGTCCAGCAGATTATAAAAAACAATCATTGGCCGGAGATTTAGTTCTTCTCACATGTATACGTGCCAACAATCTAATCTAGAGTATCCACTGCTCCCTTATTTTAATTGTAATCTAAAATAATTTGGATCTTTTTCATTTGATGAAAGTGATGCAAGATGCATCGATTCATGATGCAAAGTACTCATAAGAACAACATTTTTATTATTTTTAGGAATATTATCAACAAGAGTGGTATCTTGAGTTAAGCAAAAAAGACGAGCTATGAACTTCTTTATTCGCGATTTTTGCTGAAAGCTCCAGTTTATTTTACTTATAGTCCCCGGCATTGTATCTACTTTGTTTTAGAAGAAATTGTGCTATTACACGCAATATTGTGGCCTTCCAAATCACTACTCAAGTCACACATCACACGGATTCCTCTATAGGTCTGAAATTTTAGAGCATAGGAAGTTTTACTGTTCATAATTACATAAAACGCAAACTTTTGTGCCATATTTCGCTGGCTTGCTTGGAATGTACCATTTGAAGGGAGAGCGGTCTCTTAAGGCAACTATGTAGTTGCTTATCGACGGTAATATTTTCATCAGGGTTAAAAAAATTTTCTACATTTTCAACCTATGTTTCCTAAATTTCACGTATTGCAGCAAATTTATCAAAACGTCTCCTATCCTGTCTAGTAGTTTTGTCATCAAAACGTATTACTTGCAAACTTTTTGTAAATATATCAAGCGAAATTGTTGATAGAAATATACTACGACCCGTTTCTTCATTTCACAAACTTTTAGTTGATTCACCATGGGACTTATAAACTCGAGCTAAAAATAAAAGACCAATGTTTGCTTGGAAACCAAATTTATTTATGTCTTTCCAGTTGGTTCCAAAGACATGCTGTCCGTCAATATTGGTCATATTTATAATTTGATTTGCAACATCGTCCAGCTATACTACAGTTTATTTTACAAGTTCTGGCTTGCAGAAACCTGTTTTTTTTACAGACGTATCCGGCTGACAAACACACAGGTAGTGCCAATATAGAATACTGCCAACTAAACACACATACACAGGTAATGTTTAACGGTTTAATTAGGCGGGTCATATTGACCCGAACGTACCCTAGGTAACAATTTCATTTTTATCAAAAAAATCAGGAAGTTGATGGTTTATCTCATATGCAATTGAAAGACCTCATATTAGGTAATACAGTCATGAAACACCAAATCGTTACGCCGCGTAATGATTTGTAAAATAAGAAATAAATTATTTTTTGGGTCAAATAGAACCGAACAGGACAGCAGGGTTAATTTATAAAAAACTCCTAAAAAATGTAATACAAGAATAAAAAAAATGTGTTTGTAGGTTATACGTCCGTTAGAAGTTATGCGTCTATTATACGATTTCAACGAAATGAATATATTTTAAACAGTTTAATGTTATTTCATTTAAATATTAAACAAATTTTAATAAACACTACTTTCCAAAAAAAGTTATTAAAACAATACCAAAAATTAAAAAAGAAAGGCATGGCAACAACGTGATATATTCCTAAGCGGCCAACGATCCAAAATGTAACCACGCTAAACTCTGCTTGACTGCAGTTATCGGGTGACAACCGTTTAAGTCAGCGTGCTATGGCCGTAAAATTGATACCAAAATGAATTATTTTGACATATTATAAAAATAATATTAAGATTGCATTTTAATCTGCTTTTCATTATATTTAACCTACCGTTACTCGCGCCAAGTTTTTGTGATCGAATACTCGCGCACGGTGCAGAAGACCGGGTCCAAAAATATGGGTCAGCAATATTAAAAACAATATTTTTTTTGCAAAATTGTGTGCAATTATATTATTTAATGAATATATGATCATATAATTTTGTAGATATGCGTTTGTGTCAACATTATATTATTTTAATAAAAAGTAAATTTGTTCATTATCATTTTCATACGTTTCTTCGTCAGTCGATAGTTCCTCAAATAATTTTAATAATATTTTCTTCTCCTTCTCGTAATCCTATGTATATATAAATAAACAAATATATAAACATTACAAATAAGAAAAAGATCTTAAATTACCTTACTAATTAATTGATTGGTTGACTTACCTGTTAAGGAAGGACAATCATAATTGTCCTATCTTACATTTCGAACATTTGTACTAATTGTAGTGGCATTTTCTGGCCGCTGATCACAGTTTAAAGAAGAAGAATAAGAAAAAAGAAGATATTAGGCTTCTTGACACGTGACGTGGGCACATCACTGTTTTTTTTTTTTTTTTTATTTTGATCGCACAAAAACGGGTGGGTTCGAAAGAATCAAAGGGAGGGAGCGTACAAATGTTCGAAATGTAAGATAGGACAATTATGATTGTCCTTCCTTAACAGGTAAGTCAACCAATCAATTAATTGTCCTTCACATTACATTTCGAACATTTGTACTAATTGTAGGCTGTTGAAAGATTAAGCAATATTGTGCGATAATTAAACAAAACTACATTGCAATCCAAAAATCGATACTTTACATTTTTTTTTTATTAGGAACTTTACAAAAAAAGAGAGAATATATTAGAACAATTAAGAGTAATGTTTTTAAATAATAAGAAAATTACTGTTCTTATGTAATAATAATAATATAAACATATAATTACAAATGTATAACAAACAATAAACAAACGCAGAAGCATATATGGACTAAACAGACAATATAGTTTTTGCAAAGAGTCCGTAATCTTTTGCTAGAGGTTTATTATAAAAAATATTAAATACTTGAGAATTTTCTGTCCATCCCGCCGTCTCTCTAATAGTTTCTATACTTATTTAATCTAGCCCTAGCTCCTGCTGACGTAGATGCTTGTCTAACACTATACCCTTTAAAAATATTGGTGTCTATGTTACATAATTTTAAAACATCTTTTAGCCATCTACTCAAAGTCTGCGTAGATGCTGCTTTATATGGTTTTTTTATTGTTATAAACAACTTGTCCTCTGATTGAAGATGAATATTTTTAGAAATCTCTAAATAGTGACATAAAGTCGATGCTACACACAACTGTAGTTTTTCTTTAAAATAGGGAAATCTTAAAATAGGTTGATTTCTATTTTTCGAAGAAGTCTTTATCCTATCTGGTATCAAAATCGCAATTTTATCTTGATCCATGAAAATATTTTGAATTTTTATTAGAGATAGGGATTGCAACCTGTGAGCTGTAGTCAGAGCAATCAACATTACAAGTTTGCAAGTAAGTTCTTTCAAAGAAAGACCTGTGGGAGGAAATAATGTTTCTAAATAAAATAATACTGGTTGAGGGTCCCAAGTAAATTGATATTTGGGCAATGAAGGTTTGAGATTATATATACCTTTGTAAAAATTTTTAAACATGTTTTTATGATTTTCTGGTATATCTATTATCAATGCCAATGCAGCTCTATGAATGTTTATAGAGCTATATGTATAATCCTGATCTACGATATATTTAATAAAATTAATAATATTTGATAATTCATAAGCAAAAGGGTCCATATTTTTTCTATACTATACCTCCACCATCTCTTGAAAACTGTATCATGTAAATTTAGTGTTTTTGTTGTAATAGATGCAATCACAATTGCGATGGAATGCTCGGGAATACCTTTTCTTAAAAAATCTTGCCTGACAAACATGCGATAGTCAGAGTAAGATGTTGGTGTCTCGGATATGAAAGCCTAAAAGGGTTCAAAATTCAATTTTTATCAGGTCCTAAAATTATCTTTTTGCCTGATATCAGTTTATTAAAGGTTGGTTACCAAATCTGATTTGCCCATTCTGCTACTACCACAATTCCTACTGCTTTGTCACATATGATTTTTTCTAAAACTCTTGGAATAATAGCAAAAGGTGGAGTGGAAAAGCATAAAATTTTAATCCATGCCAATCTATAGTGAAGGCATCAACTTTCTCCGATTCGGGGTCAGGTTTTCAAGATACATACCTTGCACATTTTTTGTTAAGATATGTGGCAAACAAATCGATTTCTGGAATATGAAGCTGCTTAAAAATTATATTAACACAATTATCACTTAAAGAATACTCTGTTCCTATATTCAAAGATCTTGACTCTGAATCAGCAATAATATTTTCTTTTGTACTGATATAAGATGCAAGTATTTTAAATTTCTATTTTCACAGTATTGCCAAATTTCTCTGCAAATGTTGTTAAGATTAGAGTATTACACACTCCCCATCTTGTTAATAAAAGATACAGCTGTTGTGTTATCTATTCTTAGCAAAATATTACAATTCCTATATTCCTTGGAAAAGGGTTTCAAGTCATTATATGCTGTCAATAACTCAAGAACATTTATATGTAGTTCTCGCTGTTCATAACTCCAAAGACCATGAGTTTTATTATTATTACCGCATGCTCCCCATGCTAAAATAGATGCATCACAAAATATTTCAAGTACATCATTAGATTCTTTTATATTTTTTTTCACTAATTGGTATGTTATGTACCTAACCACCAATTGAAATCGTTTTACAAGTATTTAGGTATGGTCATTTTTGTGTTAAAACTATTAGTTTTAGAAAGAGCAAGCCACTTTTCTTTTTCTAAATTTTTTAAGTATAATGTTCCATATTTAACTGAAGGACAAACTGCTACCAACTGACCTATTAAAGCTGCAAATGATCTTATCATACATGTACTTTTATTTTTGATGGTCTGAATACTATTAATTATTTTTTCTTTTTTGTCAGCAGGAGAAAAATATATCATTTTATTAGAATCAAACGTAAAACCAAGAAAAGTTATAATTTGTGTGGGTGAAAGTATACTTTTTCTTTATTTATAGTAAATCCCAGGCGGAAAAACATAGAACAAGTTTCAACAATATTTTCTTTAAATTTCAAATATGATTTTGAAATCAGTAAAGTGTCATCTAAAAAAAATGACAGAAGTAAAGCCTCTTGTTTTTAGATTGTTTAAGGCTGGTTTTAAGGTTTTCGTAAATATAAAAGGCGAGATATTCAAACCAAATGGTAAGCAGTTGAAATGATATAGAATATTTTTGTACTCAAATTTTAAATATATTTTTTTTTAATTTTCATGAAGAGGAATAGAAAAATAGGCATCTTGTAAATCTACTTTTGCCATAAAACAACCCTTGAAAATGAGCTTGAGAACTGACCTATAGTCTTCCAACTTAAAATGTGGGGCTTTTATAAAGCAATTTAACTGTTTTAAATTTAAAACAAATTTATGACTTTCGTCCTTTTTGGGCACTAGAAAATATGAAGAAAAGAATTGCTCTCTTGTATGTGAAGAAGGAGAAATAGCTCCCTTATCAAGTAATTGCTTTATAGCTAAATCATACGACTCATTTTGGTCTATGAAAAACTTTTGGTGCTCTCTCTTGAGACGGTGTTGTTTTAAATAAAATATTAAAACCTTGGACCCAACTTAAAACTTTGATGTCTGAAGTAATCTTTTTCCGGCTTTTAAAATAATTAGCCACATTTCCTGCTGATTTTTTATTTAACTTTAGTATGACCTCCTGGTTGTTCTGGTTGGGTTTTGGTGCTGTTGTCTGCTCGACTGTTTGTATCTCGATGTTGGTTGAGGATGATTTGGGTACTGGCTTTGTCGAAATCTTGGTCTGTTTGAGGCTGGATTGAAGTTTAAACTCTGCTGATTGAAGTTGTTAGATTCTGGAAGAACTCTTGTTGTATGCTGAGTGGTAAAAACAGCTTGGCGTTGTGGCGTGGTCTTTGGATAAAAAGTGGCTTTTTGTGGCTTCATTATAGAGCTGACTTGAAAAGCTGCCGATCTTGTATCTTTGCTTTCTTTCAATATTTCAATCAAATTCTCCCCAAATAAATATTTATCTATAGGTTGCTCGTCTAATAATTTTTTAAATTTTAAATATAATGAAGAACTGAGCAAAAATCTTCTGTGCAAGGACATCTTATAAAACACTTCTATATTGAGGTTTATGGAATTGGCAATTGTTTCCATATTCCTTTTTTTTTTTTTTTTTTTTTTTTTTTCGTTTAATCCTAATTCGACCTCTTTATAAAGGGACATAATACTTGCAGCTAAAATTGTTTGCATAGTTTGCAAGTTTTATCTTCCCTAATTTTATTTTTATCTTTTATGGCAGATAAAACCTCAGAATTCAACTGAGGTGGGCAAAGTCTTTCGCAGTTTGTAGCAGGTAAGAATTTTTCTGTAAGTTTACCCACAATACTTTTGTCTAAGCCTGTGGAAAGAGAATAGTTTAGCCTTTTTGCTACATCTGGCAACATTTCAGAAGCATTAAGGTTAGTTTTTAATGGGTCTTCCCCATTTAAGTTAATCATATTTAGATAAATAGATTCTTTCTGTGTAGGTACCTCTCCAATGAAAAAATCTTCTGTTTGTTGTTGCGACTCCTCAATAAGTACTGCTGGTTGTAGATCTTCACTTGCCCCAAAATCTTCAATTATGCTCAAATTGCATTGGATCTCATTGTCTGTATTATTTAGTGAAACTGACGGGCTATGCACCTCCACAATGGTTTCTGTAATATTATTTTTAATATTTTGACAAAACCAAACAAAAATTTAGTGTAAGTAAACTTGTTACGCTTGAAAAGTGAAATCAAGGTAAAATGTACAAAAAAAATATTTAAATAAATATTATGTATTGTATTTTAAATTTCTGGGCTACTATAAAATAGAGCCTAAGAAATAGGAGCATCTCAAATAAATCATAAAGATTTTCTGGGCTATTAAAACATACCCGCTCCCCTAGTATTATTGTTTGAAGACAAGCCAAACACAAATTTTGTGTAAGTAACTTGCTATTCTTGTGATGTAAATTCGAAGTAAAATATGTAAAATTAGTTAAATAAAAATATATTCCATTCTATACTTCTGGGCTAATATAAAGTGCCTCTGAGAAATAGAAGCAGGTCACATAATCATAAAGATTTTCTGGGCAACTTAAAAGTACCCTCTGATTTATTGTTATATCCTTAATTATTTAGTCTGTATTACTTTGGACTACCTCAAGGCACCCTTATTGAGACAATATAATTTTTCTTTGCAAAATGTGACGTTTTTGCATGTCATTTATGTTAACCCATTTTCTACGAAATAAAAATTAATAGGAAAACCAATGCAGTCCGGCAACATAGTGCCTGTTTTTTATTCGAACAGGAAGATGGCGAAAAAACAGGTACTACGGCAACAGAAAAATATATTGATAACAACAAAATAAAAGTCTCCATGTTTGAAGTTGATTAAAATTGTCACTTTGTAAATAATTAATAAATATAGCTCTATTTATTCACGCTAAATTTAATTTAACTACCATAAGAAAATCAAAAAAAATATCATATAAATACCTTTTCATCCATTTTCTCTCTCAACTTTACCAATTTCTGTTGCAACTCTTGATATTTCCGCCGCTTTCGGGATAAACAATCACTCTTTGATGACCTTTTTGGCATTTTAAACGCTTTTTAACAATTTTTATAAAATTATTTCGAACACGCGTGTGATCAGCCGCGCACAGAAAAAAAACAGTGATGTGCCCACGTCACGTGTCAAGAAGCCTAATATCTTCTTTTTTCTTATTCTTCTTCTTTAAACTGTGATCAGCGGCCAGAAAATGCCACTACAATTAGTACAAATGTTCGAAATGTAATGTGAAGGACAATTAAAACTATTTAAACACAAAAAGTTGTGCAGAAATATTCACACCCGGTGTACCGCACCATGTTGCCTAATAATAAAAGTACAATACTCTTTTTATACTGCACGTGGACTCCTCACACAGTTGACTGATGACTGAAGGGTATCTTTCTTCTTATTTACGTGCCATCTCCGCGACGAAGGTTGGCAATCGTCATTGCTATTCTCACTTTCGACACTACAGCCCGAAATAGTTCAGTTGAGCTGCATCCAAACCATTCTCTGAGATTTCTCAGCCAGGATATTTTTCTCCTACCTATGATGCGCCTTCCTTGAATCTTTCCCTACATAAGGGTATATGCAGCAGCATTTCAAAATCTCCACTACAATCAGAGTTATAGGAAGTTATTTAGAGGGCCCGTCTCATACACCGTGTGCGAGTAACGGAGGGTTAAATATTAATACATATAGATAGATAGATCTTTATTTAAATAGAAAAACCTAATATACAGGGTGCAACAAAAATGCAGGTCATAAATTAAATCACATATTCTGGGACCAAAAATAGTTCGAATGAACCTTACTTACCTTAGTACAAATATGCACATAAAAAAGTTATAGCCCTTTGAAGTTACAAAATGAAAATCGATTTTTTCGAATATATCGAAAAATATTAGAGATTTTTTATTGAAAATGAACATATGGCATTCTTGTGGCAGGAGCATCTTAAAGAAAAATTATAGTGAAATTCGTGCTCTCCATAAAAATTTTATGGGGGTTTTGCTTCCTTAAACCCCCCAAACATTTTTGTACGTTCCAATTAAATTATTATTGTGGTACCATTAGTTAAACTCAATATTTTTAAAACTTTTTTGGCTCTTAGTATTTTTTCGATAAGGCAGTTTTTATCGAGTTGCGGCTTCTTTTTTAATATGTTTACATACAAATTTTATGGGGGTTTTTTCTTTTAAACCCCCCAAATGTTTGTGTACGCTCCAATTAAACTATTACTGTGATACCATTAGTTAAACAAAATGTTTTTAAAATTTTTTGCCTCTTTGTATTTTTTCGAGAAGGCACCTTTTATCGAGATATGGCTTCTTTTTTCATACGGTTCAAAATATACCTAAAAATGTAAATCATACATAAATTTTCATATTATTACTATTATACCAAGTCTCCATAATCGTACTTAACCATATACAAATATGGATTTGACAAATATTCAAAATATCTCGATAAAAACTGACTTTTCGAAAAAGTACTAAGAGCCAAAAAAGTTTTAAAAGCAATGTGTTTAAGTAGTGGTACTACAATAATAATTTAATTGGAACGTACACAAAAGTTTGGCGGGGGTTTAAAAGAACTAAACCCCCATAAAATTTTTATAGGGTGTCCAAATTACACTATAATTTTTTCTTAAGATGCTACTGTCATAAGAATGCCATATGTCCATTTTCAATAAAAAATCTTTAATAGTTTTCGATATATTGGAAAAAATCGATTTTCATTTTGTAACTTCAAAGGGTTGTACCTTTTTTGATATGCACATTTGTACTAAGGTAAGTTAGGTTCAATCAAACTATTTTTGGTCCCAGAATATGTGATTAAATTTATGACCTGTATTTTCATTACACCCTGTATATACCATATAAAAAGTACATTATACATTTTCGATAGGTATGTTGTTTTAAGCAACAGTTTGAAACTATTGAGGCTAGTACCTACATTTTTTGGACATCTTGGGTATTAAAGCACCTTATGTAACGCACAGCTGAATGTGGCTGAATTTTTATGTTTCTGCGTCACAGTGTTGCCATGCTGTTTTCTATATATTTCTTTCATAATTTCAATCAATGTTAAATGTACCTACAAGAATAATAGAATAATAACGTTTACTTCTCCGTCATTATACTAGGTAAAATGACAAATGAAGTGTCAAATGAAAGCCTATAATCCAAGGATAGTAATAAATGTGAGAAATTAGACCTAGATTGTCTCAGTAGTTAAGGGTCACTTCACAGCAGTTTGAAAACACTCTTGGGACGCTCGGTGTGGTATGATGCGGGGGTGGTACGTGTGGTATGATGCGGGGGTTGTTTGTGATAGGGGGGGGTGGTACGGGTTTGGTTGTGATACGGGGTGGTATGGGGTTTGATAGGGGTTTGTGGTACGTGTGGTACGGGGTTGATAGGGGGTTGTGATACGGGTTTTGTATGATACGGGAGGGTAGCATGATTTGTGTGAGAAGGGTGTGGTTGATAAGGGGGGGTTGTAGTGACGGATCGATGGGGCCAGGTGTATTAAAGAAATATGTTGAGGCTGGGGGGGTACTTTTGTGCGGGTGGAAGGGAATGGTTGTGCGTTAAGAGTCGTGTATGTATGTAGGGTTTTGTAGGAGTTGGGTTAATGGAACAAGAACTGGCCATGCTACAACGGTAGTAAAATAGTGGCTTGGTAAGAAATGTTATGTATTATTAGCACAAAAATCAAGACAAAGGAAATACAATGAACAACTTTAAGCACATCAAAATTATGAGGTTCTATTGTCAAACAAACAAAAAATACATGCATAGAATAATAAAATAATCATAATAATAATAAAATATAACTAAAATGTACCGAAAAATAACACACCTTTAAAAAAAAAGAATACAGCAAGCGTTATGTATAAATCATCAATTGTGTAAAACAGTAAGTGTCGAATACAACAAAAAATTGAACAAGAACTGTTCATGCTACAACGGTAGTAAAATAGCGACTGGGTAAGAAATGTTATGTAATATTAGCACAAAAATCAAGACAAAGGAAATACAATGAACAACTTTAATCACATCAAAATTATGAGGTTCTAGTGTCAAACAAACAAAAAATACATGCATAGAATAATAAAATAATCATAATAATAATAAAATATATCTAAAATGTACCGAAAAATAACACACCTTTAAAAAAAACAGAATACAGCAAGCGTTATGTATTTATACATAACGCTTGCTCATCAATTATATAACTCATATCTCATCAATTGTGTAAAACAGCAAGTGTCGAATACAGCAAAAAATGTGGGCAAAAACAAACGACACATCAATGTGATAACCATAGACTAATAAAATAGACATAATAAAAAATATGCGTAAATATAACTAAAAACATACCTTAAAAAGCAGAATGCAGCAAAAAACGTTTGATGATAAAAACAAGTAACACCAAAAAACATATTGGAAGTGAACGGAGTAAAAAACGAGAAAACTACCGATATGTGTTAAGCATTTACTTGTAATTGTAAAAACAGTTGTCGAAAAAACATTATGCACTACAGACGCGGACCGGAATGTGTGGACGTCTAACTCTACGCTCTACGACGACGACGGCACGAATGACGATAGAAAAATGTTTTTGTAAAAATCGGTACAGAAAAACAGGACACATAAGAAAAACAAGTGATAAACAACGAAACACTGATAACCCTTCAACGAAAGTTCTTGGCGAGAAAATACAAAAACTGTCGAGCACACGGTTGTTATCAGCAGTAGCGGTTTTCGCCAAAACCACTAAACGCAAGAATCGAGAATAATAAGATTGAAAAATATTACACTTAATTTTGATTAAAAATATTGGATAAAAATATCTAGGAATGTATATGAATATTTTTTACAATAAAAAGTCCCGCTAGATTTACCCCCTCAAAAATAGTAGCAAAAAAAAAGGTAATTAATTGCTGAGCAATAGGTCTGCCAATAGATCGAATAATATGTTTGTGACTGATAAAATCAATCGACTCGATGGTTTTGACAAACACAAATATGTTTTGCATATGGCCCCTGATATTCTTATTATTATTGACTAGCAAAAACCAATATTGACCAATAGGTCCTTTGACAAAACAAAAATATGTTTACGACAAACAACCCAAAAAGACCCTGAAAACCTGTATAAAAGGGGTGTGCTTGTACGAAATGCTTCACATCACAAGTTCTAGTGTCGTAGTGACTATTTGGTAAGTACTCTCTTTTATTATTGTGAATTGTACCATGTATTTATTAGTGTTACCCGTATATTCAATTTGTCCATAAAAATAACCATGCTAATAGTGTGTAGACTTATGAAGTAGTAGGCTAAAACAAACGTTATTACAGATACAGTCCTATATCATAGAACACGCCACAAGTACCCGCATCTCTCTCTCCTAGTGCTCGTGAAAAAGACAGAAGGATCTGGAACAAAACACCCCAGCAACTTCTTACCCTGTGGTTCAAAAGCTGTGAGTGTTACAGAACGTCAAACATTTCTCCACTTGTGTGAAAGGCTGCAAATCACAAGTTCTAGTGACTATTTGGTAAGTACTCTCATTTATTATTGTGTATTGTACCATGTATTTATTAGTGCTACCCATATATTCAATTGTCCATAAAAAATAAACATGCTAATAGGGTGTAGACTTATGAATTAGTAGGCTAACACAAGCGTTATTACAGATACAGTCCTACGTACAACAAAAGTGCATCGCGCCTAGTTCTCATGACAACATCAGAAGGACCAGGCAAAAACAACCCAGGCAGCCATCTCCATTCCTAGTTTCTCTCTTGGTCCAGCGACTGCTGTGAGTGTTACAGAACGTCAAACATTTCTCCACTTGTGTGAAAGGCTGCAAATCACAAGTTCTAGTGACTATTTGGTAAGTACTCTCATTTATTATAGTGTATTGTACCATGTATTTATTAGTGCTACCCATATATTCAATTGTCCATAAAAAATAAACATGCTAATAGGGTGTAGACTTATGAATTAGTAGGCTAACACAAGCGTTATTACAGATACAGTCCTACGTACGACAAAAGTGCATCGCGCCTAGTTCTCGTGACAACATCAGAAGGAGCAGGCAAAAGCAACCCAGGCAGCCATGTCCATTCCTAGTTTCTCTCTTGGACCAGCGGCTGTGTACTGCAGAACACAACCAAGCAAAACCCACAGTATCTTCAAAGGAAACAAAGGACAGATAAAGTAAGTACTCAAGAGTATGTTTTTAAACTATTTTTTATTAAAATATTAACGTAACAGCCACATAAGTACAACATCTTTATTCCGATCTATATAAAGATAGACATTTACACCCTTAACAGTTCCTAAAGCCGTTGAGTGTCTGGGCTTTGAGCAGTCCCCGAAGCCGTACTGAACAACAATAGGTAGCGTCTACAATAAAAAAAATACGCCAAAAACACTCTCTTAACCAAAAGTCTAGGCGTTAGCTGTTTTATAAAAAATGTCATGCTCTATGTATTATCTTAGATATGTTTTCTTTGTAGTTTTATTAAAAAAAAACGTCCAGACATTTTTCGTTCGTCTTCTTCTTCTTCTTCGGAGGCTCCGTAGCCTGTCGGTGGTGGTATCTGAATGTTTCAGAGTCATCTGTTAGCGTGTCTCTGATGGCGTCTGTTACCCTGTGCTAGCCTCTGTTAGCGTGTCTCTGATGGCGTCTGTTACCCTGTGCTAGCCTCTGTTAGCGTGTCTCTGATGGCGTCTGTTACCCTGTGCTAGCCTCTGTTAGCGTGTCTTTGATGGCGTCTGTTACCCTGTGCTAGCCTCTGTTAGCGTGTCTCTGATGGCGTCTGTTACCCTGTGCTAGCCTCTGTTAGCGTGTCTCTGATGGCGTCTGTTACCCTGTGCTAGCCTCTGTTAGCGTGTCTCTGATGGCGTCTGTTACCCTGTGATAGCCTCTGTTAGCTTGTCTCTGATGGCTTCTGTTACCCTTTGCTAGCCTCTGTTAGCGTGTCTCTGATGGCGTCTGTTACCCTGTGCTAGCCTCTGTTAGCGTGTCTCTGATTGCTTCTGTTACCCTGTGCTAGCCTCTGTTAGCATGTCTCTGATGGCATCTGTGTAAACTGAAATATTTGTACAACTTTGCTTTCAACGTTCTAATAACTCTTTCACAAATGCAGCCTTTTTAATCGTGTAGGTGCTGTAATGATTAATTTCGTGTTTTTTCATTAAATTTTGAAATTTTTTGTTGTAAAATTCGGCTCCCTGATCGGATTGTAGGTTCTTCGGCACTCGTCGAGTATGGGCGAGAATATCCGAAAATGTCCGAGTAATTTCCTCACCGGTTTTAGTCTTTAGAGGGTGTGTCCAAACAAACTTTGAAAAAACCAGTTTTCCGTATGCTTCTCGCCCAAGATCGAAACTTCTCTTCATTTCATGAGTCTGGCTATTCCCTGCTAATCGTAATGTCATGTCCCAGGGATTTATGTTAGCTACCTTCTTTTTGTTTTCATGCTGCTATATTTTTGCAACGTATCTCTTTTCTTGTTTATGTTTATTTTTTACGCTGCTTATTATGACAGAAGCATCTATCGAAAAGACATCATGCTATTTAGCACCTGATACCCCAGTTTCTCTGCAGGTTTTTGTGTAAGCCTAATTTGTGTTCATGCTGCTATATTTTTGCAACGTATCTCTGGTTGTTTTATGTTTTATTTTTTTACGCTGCATATTATGACAGAAGCATCTATCGAAACGGCTTCATGCTATTTAGCACCTGCTACCCCAGTTTCTCTGCAGGTTGTTGTGTAAGCCTAAATTTCTGCATTCTCTTTACGAAGATGTTCATGGTTGGGGCTTAACAATGTTTCGAATTCTTTTACATGATATTCAGAATTCTTCGTCTTCTTCTTCGTCTTTATGTACTATACTCGCTACATCAGTATATTATAGTTAAGTGTTTCTTACCTGTTCCCAGGGAGACAACCAACTCCTAGCTCGAGCTACCGCGTCTTTCTCAATGTGTTCTACAAAAAAAACATATTTAAAACATTGTTTATTTATTGCGGTTTTCGTGTTTCTTACCCATTTTTGCACAACCACTTTAGTCGTAGTATAGAATACAAATAAAAAACCTATAATGTTACAAATGCTTATCAATATATGATACGACGTATCCCTTTTTATAGATGGATCAGCTATGCATACTGCACAAAGTTGTTTATGTGAAGGTGTGCTTATTCTGTGGTAAACCCTTTGTCAAAGTGGAGCAGCATCTCAAACAACACCTCACATGCCCTAGATGCAAAAAAACATATAAGACTGTTAAAGGAAGATTGAATCATGTATGTAAACATGTAAACATTAACCTGCCTTTAGCAACAGTAAGCAAGTGCAATGCCACGGTTAAAAAACGAGATCAAGCTATGTAAAAGGGTGATAAAAGGTGATTCTGGCTCACTTTTTTCCCACGGTGAGCGGGAGTCGGCCCTATTTACCTACTGAGCGCATGCGCAGAACAATAAAATTTCACCCTCACACTCTTACTAAAAAGAATTATAACTTCAATAAGAGGACAAAAACAACCACACATAGACATTGCCGAAATGGCTTTACAGCATATCTTCTTTGCTAATCATCCGATTTTGACGTATGGGGTGTCAAATGAAAGCGGTTGCTACACAGAAGCCAACTGTCAATTCTTCTTCTGTCAACGTTCAATATTAAATGTCAATTCTTCTTCTTCTTCGTTTCCGTATAGTGTCAAACAGAACGTGACGTGCCATTTACGTGACGTAAATGACGTGAATGACGTAAATAACGTGACAGTAACTGACAGTACTCAACAGAGCGTGACAGTGCTGAACAGAACGTGATGTAAATCACGTGACAGAACGTGACAGAACCTAACAGAACGTAACGTAAAATAATATTCACCCATTATTACCCAAATGTATACCTCATTTTAACTACAATTATAACAAAGTACATTCCTCATTAATAACCCGGCTAAAACTTAACCATGGCCTTTTTCCAGAGCATCTACATAGGATTGGAATCTATGAAACTCCCTTCTGTCCGTGTAACTATGAGTTCATCGGGGATCTGAACCATGTATTCTTGGATTGTCTTAATCATAGGGATCAGACTCAAAACTTATATTTAGGTTTAATTAACCTTAACATTAGCCTTCCAGTTAGCATCAGCAATCTTTTATCTTATTCTGACAAATCTATATTTAGTATCTTAATCAAGTTTATAAATGATTCTAAGATAAAAATTTAAACATATATATAACAAAATTCTGTGGCAAAAAGACGCTTTGTCTAATGCCATCTCTTTCTCTCCACACACACACACACATACTGGAGCAACTGCTGTGCCTGCTTTGACTGTTATTCGATGAATGAAAACTTGTTGTGTTATCGAGTGTGGTAGTGATGAATATGGTGGGAGGTAATCAAGAATTTTAAGTGTTTCCATATAAAAATTAATATAAGTTGGTAGACAGCGTTTATAGTACTTGTTATATCGGTATTATGTTGGTAGTACTGATACTTTCATGTATCTCTCGTAGCATAAGTAGGGAAAAATATATCCAAGTTCAATAAATGTCTTAAATGCAGCATTTTTACATTGATTCTTATGGAAGAACAAGCACAAATTCACACATTTCAGGGGCCTTTTAAGCTACCATTTAGTTTTCCGTCCGACTAGATATATTCTATGGGTGTTCTACATAGACAACATGTGTTTCTGGGTAAATGAGAACATTCTCGACAAAATGTCGCGTGTCGACATGGCAGAGTAACCGTGTTAATTTCCTTAAGTAAACAGATTTTACAAATAAGACGCTGATCTATCATCTTGTTTGCAACTGTTGCATGTAGTACGCTTGTGTCTGCTACAACATTTGTTTCTTGTTCCTCGTTCATGTATACATCAACTATTACACAGTATTTGCTGCTTATCGTTCGATAAAGAGGCCCTGTGTATATAATGCCGTTCTCGGCAGATCTGATATCGTTTTGAACACGCAGAGGAGCACGTTCGCCTGGTTTGTTCTTAAAAGTGGCTATTCTAACACTATTTAAAGAAATATCCTTATTCGTTAAAAAGTATAATTCCTCATCTTCATAAAAATAACCAAACTCAGCGTGTTGTTCAACTGAGGTACACCGATACGGAAAAGTGTCTAACCGTGTTTGGACATCCCGTAATCTTTGAGCTTGTTTATATGCAGCAAGAAAACAACAATCGTCTTTATGTTTATCTAAAGGTATGTCACCTACCAGCCAATTATTAACAACTACACCGCACGCAGCGCACAAGACTTTATCGTTTACCCCCGTATAAGAATAGCCACATACAGCTAGTACTATTGGTTTTATAGGGTGGGTTGGTATCCACTCATCAAAAGACTTCAAACGCTCGATGAGTACTGGATATAACAGATGTGTTGTGACCATTTTTCTAAAAATAACGAAAAACACTAGGTAATACAATAAGGCTGTAGCGTTAATACAACAGTATATGTATATGTTACATTGTTGTTAAGAATTACCTTTTTGATGTAACCACGCATGACAGCACACAAGACTTTTATTGCATATGAAGGATACAGAATACGATAGTACGATACACATCTTTTCAAATTTTTTTGATTACTCAACCACTACCATACACCGTCATTACTAACGGCAGTACCTGCGACGTACAGACGTACAGACATTCAGATGCCATCAGAGACATGCTAACAGAAGACACAGACGTACATATGGTACCTGAGAGCGTTCATTGCACAAATTTCTACCTTTTATCACCCTTTTACATAGCTTGATCTTGTTTTTTAACCGTGGCCTTGCACTTGCTTACTGTTGCTAAAGGCAGATTAATGTTTACATGTTTACATACATGATTCAATCTTCCTTTAACAGTCTTATATGTTTTTTTGCATCTAGGGCATGTGAGGTGTTGTTTGAGATGCTGCTCCACTTTGACAAAGGGTTTACCACAGAATAAGCACACCTTCACATAAACAACTTTGTGCAGTGTGCATAGCTGATCCATCTATAAAAAGGGATACGTCGTATCATATATTGATAAGCATTTGTAACATTATAGGTTTTTTATTTGTATTCTATACTACGACTAAAGTGGTTGTGCAAAAATGGGTAAGAAACACGAAAACCGCAATAAATAAACAATGTTTTAAATATGTTTTTTTTGTAGAACACATTGAGAAAGACGCGGTAGCTCGAGCTAGGAGTTGGTTGTCTCCCTGGGAACAGGTAAGAAACACTTAACTATAATATACTGATGTAGCGAGTATAGTACATAAAGACGAAGAAGAAGACGAAGAATTCTGAATATCATGTAAAAGAATTCGAAACATTGTTAAGCCCCAACCATGAACATCTTTGTAAAGAGAATGCAGAAATTTAGGCTTACACAACAACCTGCAGAGAAACTGGGGTAGCAGGTGCTAAATAGCATGAAGCCGTTTCGATAGATGCTTCTGTCATAATATGCAGCGTAAAAAAATAAAACATAAAACAACCAGAGATACGTTGCAAAAATATAGCAGCATGAACACAAATTAGGCTTACACAAAAACCTGCAGAGAAACTGGGGTATCAGGTGCTAAATAGCATGATGTCTTTTCGATAGATGCTTCTGTCATAATAAGCAGCGTAAAAAATAAACATAAACAAGAAAAGAGATACGTTGCAAAAATATAGCAGCATGAAAACAAAAAGAAGGTAGCTAACATAAATCCCTGGGACATGACATTACGATTAGCAGGGAATAGCCAGACTCATGAAATGAAGAGAAGTTTCGATCTTGGGCGAGAAGCATACGGAAAACTGGTTTTTTCAAAGTTTGTTTGGACACACCCTCTAAAGACTAAAACCGGTGAGGAAATTACTCGGACATTTTCGGATATTCTCGCCCATACTCGACGAGTGCCGAAGAACCTACAATCCGATCAGGGAACCGAATTTTACAACAAAAAATTTCAAAATTTAATGAAAAAACACGAAATTAATCATTACAGCACCTACACGATTAAAAAGGCTGCCATTTGTGAAAGAGTTATTAGAACGTTGAAAGCAAAGTTGTACAAATATTTCAGTTTACACAGATGCCATCAGAGACATGCTAACAGAGGCTAGCTGAGGGTAACAGAAGCAATCAGAGACACGCTAACAGAGGCTAGCACAGGGTAACAGAAGCCATCAGAGACACGCTAACAGAGGCTGGCACAGGGTAACAGACGCCATCAGAGACACCCTAACAGAGGCTAGCACAGGGTAACAGACGCCATCAGAGACACGCTAACAGAGGCTAGCACAGGGTAACAGACGCCATCAGAGACACGCTAACAGAGGCTAGCACAGGGTAACAGACGCCATCAGAGACACGCTAACAGAGGCTAGCACAGGGTAACAGACGCCATCAGAGACACGCTAACAGATGACTCTGAAACATTCAGATACCACCACCGACAGGCTACGGAGCCTCCGAAGAAGAAGAAGAAGACGAACGAAAAATGTCTGGACGTTTTTTTTTTAATAAAACTACAAAGAAAACATATCTAAGATAATACATAGAGCATGAGATTTTTTATAAAACAGCTAACGCCTAGACTTTTGTTTAAGAGAGTGTTTTTGACGTATTTTTTTTATTGTAGACGCTACCTATTGTTGTTCAGTACGGCTTCGGGGACTGCTCAAAGCCCAGACACTCAACGGCTTTAGGAACTGTTAAGGGTGTAAATGTCTATCTTTATATAGATCGGAATAAAGATGTTGTACTTATGTGGCTGTTACGTTAATATTTTAATAAAAAATAGTTTAAAAACATACTCTTGAGTACTTACTTTATCTGTCCTTTGTTTCCTTTGAAGATACTGTGGGTTTTGCTTGGTTGTGTTCTGCAGTACACAGCCGCTGGTCCAAGAGAGAAACTAGGAATGGAGATGGCTGCCTGGGTTGCTTTTGCCTGGTCCTTCTGATGTTGTCACGAGAACTAGGCGCGATGCACTTTTGTCGTACGTAGGACTGTATCTGTAATAACGCTTGTGTTAGCCTACTAATTCATAAGTCTACACCCTATTAGCATGTTTATTTTTTATGGACAATTGAATATATGGGTAGCACTAATAAATACATGGTACAATACACTATAATAAATGAGAGTACTTACCAAATAGTCACTAGAACTTGTGATTTGCAGCCTTTCACACAAGTGGAGAAATGTTTGACGTTCTGTAACACTCACAGCAGTCGCTGGACCAAGAGAGAAACTAGGAATGGAGATGGCTGCCTGGGTTGTTTTTGCCTGGTCCTTCTGATGTTGTCACGAGAACTAGGCGCGATGCACTTTTGTCGTACGTAGGACTGTATCTGTAATAACGCTTGTGTTAGCCTACTAATTCATAAGTCTACACCCTATTAGCATGTTTATTTTTTATGGACAATTGAATATATGGGTAGCACTAATAAATGCATGGTACAATACACAATAATAAATGAGAGTACTTACCAAATAGTCACTAGAACTTGTGGTTTGCAGCCTTTCACACAAGTGGAGAAATGTTTGACGTTCTGTAACACTCACAGCTTTTGAACCACAGGGTAAGAAGTTGCTGGGGTGTTTTGTTCCAGATCCTTCTGTCTTTTTCACGAGCACTAGGAGAGAGATGCGGGTACTTGTGGCGTGTTCTATGATATAGGACTGTATCTGTAATAACGTTTGTTTTAGCCTACTACTTCATAAGTCTACACACTATTAGCATGGTTATTTTTATGGACAAATTGAATATACGGGTAACACTAATAAATACATGGTACAATTCACAATAATAAAAGAGAGTACTTACCAAATAGTCACTACGACACTAGAACTTGTGATGTGAAGCATTTCGTACAAGCATACCCCTTTTATACAGGTTTTCAGGGTCTTTTTGGGTTGTTTGTCGTAAACATATTTTTGTTTTGTCAAAGGACCTGTTGGTCAATATTGGTTTTTGCTAGTCAATAATAATAAGAATATCAGGGGCCATATGCAAAACATATTTGTGTTTGTCAAAACCATCGAGTCGATTGATTTTATCAGTCACAAACATATTATTCGATCTATTGGCAGACCTATTGCTCAGCAATTAATTACCTTTTTTTTTTGCTACTATTTTTGAGAGGGTAAATCTAGCGGGACTTTTTATTGTAAAAAATATTCATATACATTCCTAGATATTTTTATCCAATATTTTTAATCAAAATTAAGTGTAATATTTTTCAATCTTATTATTCTCGATTCTTGCGTTTAGTGGTTTTAGCGAAAACCGCTACTGCTGATAACAACCGTGTGCTCGACAGTTTTTGTATTTTCTCGCCAAGAACTTTCGTTGAAGGGTTATCAGTGTTTCGTTGTTTATCACTTGTTTTTCTTATGTGTCCTGTTTTTCTGTACCGATTTTTACAAAAACATTTTTCTATCGTCATTCGTGCCGTCGTCGTCGTAGAGCGTACAGTTAGACGTCCACACATTCCGGTCCGCGTCTGTAGTGCATAATGTTTTTTCGACAACTGTTTTTACAATTACAAGTAAATGCTTAACACATATCGGTAGTTTACTCCGTTCACTTCCAATATGTTTTTTGGTGTTACTTGTTTTTATCATCAAACGTTTTTTGCTGCATTCTGCTTTTTAAGGTATGTTTTTAGTTATATTTACGCATATTTTTTATTATGTCTATTTTATTAGTCTATGGTTATCACATTGATGTGTCGTTTGTTTTTGCCCACATTTTTTGCTGTATTCGACACTTGCTGTTTTACACAATTGATGATTTATACATAACGCTTGCTGTATTCTGTTTTTTTTAAAGGTGTGTTATTTTTCGGTACATTTTAGATATATTTTATTATTATTATGATTATTTTATTATTCTATGCATGTATTTTTTGTTTGTTTGACACTAGAACCTCATAATTTTGATGTGCTTAAAGTTGTTCATTGTATTTCCTTTGTCTTGATTTTTGTGCTAATAATACATAACATTTCTTACCCAGCCACTATTTTACTACCGTTGTAGCATGGCCAGTTCTTGTTCCATTAACCCAACTCCTACAAAACCCTACATACATACACGACTCTTAACGCACAACCATTCCCTTCCACCCGCACAAAAGTACCCCCCCATCCTCAACATATTTCTTTAATACACCTGGCCCCATCGATCCGTCACTACAACCCCCCCTTATCAACCACACCCTTCTCACACAAATCATGCTACCCTCCCGTATCATACAAAACCCGTATCACAACCCCCTATCAACCCCGTACCACACGTACCACAAACCCCTATCAAACCCCATACCACCCCGTATCACAACCAAACCCGTACCACCCCCCCTATCACAAACAACCCCCGCATCATACCACACGTACCACCCCCGCATCATACCACACCGAGCGTCCCAAGAGTGTTTTCAAACTGCTGTGAAGTGACCCTTAACTACTTGTCTGTCCCTCAAAAAATAAGCGTTATATTGGGGATTTCTAATGTTGACATTTAAAGTTGCACTATTTTTTTTCTATAAAATATTTTGATCTAAAACTTCCCAAAAAACTTCTTTGTACTCTTTACTTTAAAATAAACGTGATTGAGAAGCTAAATTTAAAACTTCGTCACACAACTTTTGCGATTAAACTTTGCAATGCACAAATCCGCACCTTTTTCTTTAAAAAATTCATAACCTTTATCATGATAAGGATAAAAACTTGAGGCAGATACCTTTGTCTTCACAAATGTTACAGCTATATAATGTAAAAATTTCAAAAAAAAATATTAAAATGCAACAGAGTTATAGCGAGGTAAACGCAAAAAACGCGATTCCTTTTTTTATTTTTAGGTTAAAATTGCGATTTTGACAATGTTCCCCCACATAAATTTTAAAATAAACTTCATTTTCGTTTTCAGCACCCTCGAAAATATAAAGTATGAATAAAATTAGCCATTCATCCCTCTGTGGTCAGTATCTCGAAAACTAAGCGCTTTTTTGAGAGAACAGGAGACCTTAGGTGAAGGACCAGAAATACTAAAATCAGAAATAATACATGCTATAAAACTGACAAAAAACAAGAAAGCCGTTGGTCCTGACAACATACCTACAGCAATGTTAAAGCTCATAAATGAGGAAAATATTGAAATGCTAGTCAAACTTTTTAATGGTGTTTATTCGACACAATTTTGCTTCAGAAATGGACTGGGAACCAGGGACGCACCCTTTGCACTAAATGTATTACTGCAGAAATGCCGAGATTAAAGGAAAGACGTCTTTGCTGTATTTATTGACTATGAGAAGGCCTTTGATCGAGTACAACATCACAAATTAATTAAAATATTAAAGGATAAAGAGTTGATTGTCAAGATGTACGAATCAGATAAAAATTATACTGGCGCAAACGGCGACAGCTTGCATAAATGGAAAATCAATATGCAGAAATATGCAAAATACAAAGAGGGGTCAGACAGGGTTTTATACTGTCCACACTGTTATTCAATTTATATTCAGATAGAATATTTAAAGAAACGCTGCATAATTTGGAATGGGATGTGAAAGATAATGGAATTCTGATAAATACAATCAGATATGCAGACGATACAGTTATTTTAAGTGATGATATGAATGGATTACAACACCTTTTAAATGCTATTGACAAAATGGGAAGAGAGTTTGGCCTAAACATAAACTGTTCAAAAACAAAATACATGGTATTTAGCCGTTCGGCCCATCAGGATTCACGGTTATTTGTTGATGGTCATATAATTCAAAGAGTACCCAGTTTTAAATATCTTGGTTGCCATATTACTGAACAACTAGATCCAGACAAAGAGATAGAATGTAGAATCAAGATAGCCCGCGCAACATTTTTAAAAATGAGGTCATTCTTCTGTAATGATAACTTGCAACTTCAACTTCGAAAGCGCATGATTAAATGTTACATTTGGTCAGTCCTCTTGTATGGTGTCGAAGCATGGACATTAAAAATATCCACCATTAATCGTTTGGAGGCATTTGAAATGTGGCTGCACAGACGTACACTGAAAATACTATGGACGGCTATGCTGACAAATGTGGCAGTCCTTAAGAGAGCAAATGCTGTCCGCGAGCTGCTTAATAACATAAAATATAGAAAGATGGCCTATTTTGGACACGTAGTAAGGGGAGACCGATATAATATTCTTCAACTTATTATGATGGGTAAAATCGAAGGAATTGGTAGAAAGCAAGCCTCTTGGTTGAAGAATATCCGGGAGTGGACAGGAATAAAGAAAGCAGAACAACTATTTAAAATAGCTCGAGACAGAGACAGTTTCGCCATGTTAATCGACAACGTCAAGGGGACTTGATAGGGCACGTTAATAAGAAGAGAGTTGTGCGTTACAATCTTAATAGAAAAACTTTTAATAATCTGACGAACTTTTTAATCTTCGTCGCGAACGAATCTTGTACATTTACATTCTTGGATTTTTTTCATCCTCTCTAATCTCTTTTTTGTCTCATTGTTCTTGCCTCAACATGTAACATCCTAATCAACCCTGTACTTTCACAAAACTTTCTTCAATCTTCAGTCTTAGTTGATCTTTCTTGGAGTCAAGTTATGGTTTGTAAGGTGAGTAGTGAGCAAGTGTTGAGTTATTTTATTCACACGGGCTGTTAAAATATAATAAGATTTGTCCTGTGTACGGCAGTGTATTAAAAGTTGATAATTCAGGAAGATTTAGGTGTTACAAACTCGTCAGCAAAAACAAACAAGCGTTAGGATTCTTTGGCTTTTATTTGTCGGCAAGGAAGTGTACTTATGTTTGAGTCAAGTAAATTACCGATAGACAATATTTATTTTGGTGTTGATTTTGTTACACCTAAATCGTCCTAGGCATAGCGTTATCCCTAGGTCAACAACAAAGTATTTCCGACTGGTTTTCCTTTTTTTTTGTGAGTTCTCTCTAAGTTCGCAATGAAAAATCCAGAGAAATTGGGAGGAAAGGATGTGGTTGTCGAAATCGACAAGGCAAAATTCAGCCGGAGAAAGTACAACCTATGACGCTTGTACACGGGACAATGGGTTTTCGATGGTGTAGAATGCATTTCCAGGAAATTCTTTTTAGTGCCGATTTATGAAAGTGATACTGACACTTTGCTTGGACTAATTATGGAATGGATTCTTCTTGGAACAACAATGTTCAGCGATTGTTACAAATTTTATAATTGCTTGATTGCACGAAGGACTTATTTATCAAGCAGTTAATCAATTCAAGCATTTTGTAGATACTGATACCCACACTAACAACGTGGAATGGTTTTGGTAGGAAGTTTGATCTCGCGTTCCTAAGTACGGTAGGACCACTTGGTCGGTTATCTTGCTGAATTTTACTTTAAAATAACTTTTCCAACTAACGCTAAAAAGATACATCACATTTTCCTCGTGAAGTACAATTATATTCACTGGCAGATTAAGGATAATAATTAGTTCAACCAGAAATGCAAAAAATGCCATTTTTCGGTTTTCTAGATTTTTAACACTTAATATATATTAATCTCACCACCATAAATATAAATTTCATAATTCTATATTGAAAGAATTAAAACAAAATCAAATAATAAAAGTCATCCAGTAACTGTCAAGCTATATTACCAACTTTTCTGATTCAATGTAACTTCTAGATATTTGCCGGAATAAGGTTAATTGACAAAAGCGCCCGGATTTTCTCTAATCCCGTGACTTACGCCCTTAATATAAGGAAAATCTGACAAATCGAACCAATAACACAAATAGTCGCAGTAGAGAGCTGTGCGTTACAATCTTAATAGAAAAACTTTTAATAACCTGACGAACTTTTTAATCTTCGTCGGGAACTCTTCGAAAGTTACAAGACCGCGAGAACCAACGTGATTCTCCTGGATTATATATTAATCCAATTTGTGCCCGTCTTGACACGAAACTAAACTTTTGCTGTGATATATCTTATTTTATTGGTCGTAATATTTATTTTGAGAGCAACGGCATGTAATAAAACTGAGGTAAAAACAGTTGTCCACACCTTTATTAAATCGTAAAAAAATGTTTATTAAAAATATGTACAGCTATATATAGCTATTATGGTTATTTACAGGTACCCCATACAAGGACGATCAGAAAGTCTTATTGTGCTCACTTACTAATAACAATACATTTTGGAAACGGAATTTGATAAATGGTGTTTCATTAAACATCCGACGGGCGCGCTTCGATACTTTATGCCGTCTTTTTGGTTCAACATTTAGTGTACCGATACAAAAGTACCGATAGTGCATACTAGGATGATCTTCAGGGGGGGGGTTACAACTACTGGAAGGTCTCTGGGGGTATGTAATACCCCCGGATAAGAGCGTATAGAGCTCAAAGTACATCCCAATGGGGAGGGTTAACCCCCCAAAACCACCCCTGGTTACGCCACTGGTGCGCCCGTCGGACGGTTAAAAAACACAAGTTAAGGAAACGCAGTTTAATTCCGTTTCCCGTATGTATTGTTATTTATTAGTAAATGAGTATAATAAGACTTTCTGGTCGTCCTCGTATATTAGTTACTTCCACTTGTCCATCTAGCTAAATGACTATATGTATTTCTTCGCATATACACTCCCTTTTCCTTTATCCTGTTAGTGATGAAGAAATAAAAAGTGTAATTAAAGATATCTCAAAAAATCCTCGGCTGGACTGGATGAGATCCCGTATTCTATGTTAACACATGTATCTCCTAACATATATAGTTATTTTTCTACAACCACTATTGAAAGTGCACTTTTCTGCACGGTTTTATGTTAGCAAACTTGATATTTTCTCACAGTATAAGATATTTGACATTAGTGTGCAGAAAAGTGACGTTTCTGTGCCGCAAAGTGACGTTTCTGTGCCGCAAAGTTCTTTTCTGCACAGTTGACTACCTCATTCTGAGTAACGTTATATTCTGTTTACATCCGTGGACTACCGCATTCTGAGTAACGTTATATTCTGTTTACATCCGTGGTTAAACTTTAGACAAATATATAACCTATAAGACAATTATTATATTTAACTATAGCATAGAAAGTAAATTATGGATGTTACAACTGTTTTATTTTACAATTTTATTCTTATTAAACATTTTATAATTATCAAATAACTAATAAGGATTTAGCAACCTGTGCAAGAGACGTCGAATGAAGTAGGTTTTGTGTAAATCCGTGACTGCATAAATATAATGTCAATAATGTGTAATAATTGTTTAAATTTAAACAAATTAAGGCAGTGCATTCATTTTTTAACTGATTTCTATGCAATTTATTTAGGTATAAGGAATTTAAATTGATTAGTAGGTATTAATTAAATACAGTTTAAAATTTATCACATAGGTACCTATTATAATTAATCGTCGTTTGGAAATTGTGATTTTTATTTTTAGGAAAAACTGTGCTTGTAGAAAAAGTATAGTGTGAAACACGTGCAGAAAGGTAATTTCTCACTCGTTTGAATTGCGGCACTCGCTTGCGCTCGTACCGCAACTTTTCAATCTCGTGAGAAATGAGTACCTTTCTGCACTTGTTGCACAATATACTATTCCCTAACAAGTGCAGAAAGTCATTATTTTCCGCACGCGACTGCAGTTTGCCGAACGACGCGAAGCGGGAGTTCGGCAAGCAGTAGAGTGCGGAAAAGAGACTTTCTGCAAGAGTTAGGAACAATATTTTTTCTAAGAGTCTTTAAAAAATTACCAAATCTTAATCAATTAATTTAATTAATACGAAAATACATACACAAATTAATTCTTTGACAAGGTTGTCAAAACCAAACTTTCAATATAATTAGTTAGCATGATGACGATCTTGGTTTCCATGACGATGATTCAAAACGACTGTTATTGTCTACCGATTTGACTTTCGAATATTATGTCAAAATAATTTTATTTCATCGAATTGTCGCGTTAGTTTCATTAAAACAGGAACACAATAAGATATATTTGAAATAAATTAGTAAATAATATATAAATATTAGTTTATTGCATGTATTATAATTACTTTAAGGCCATATTAACATATCTAAATTAACACGCGTGCAGAAAAGTAACACGCGTGCGGAAAAGTGAAACTTTCTAAACTAAAATGCGTGCGCGAAAGTAGACATTTTTGCATGCTTGTAGAAAAAACAATTAACATTTCTAGTAAACCTTTCATTTTAGGAAGGGGTTTTTCCTCAAATTCTAAATACTGCTTTAGTTGTGCCCATACATAAAAATGGTGACAAATCAAAATTTGATAACTATCGAGGCCTATCACTTTTATCTGTGTTTTTAAAAATATATGAGAAGGCATTTTATACACGTCTCCTATCGTATATTAATAAGCACAACATTATAGAAAAGTCTCAATTTGGTTTCCGTGAAGGTATAAGTGTGCAAAATGCACTACTAGCGCTGTGCAATCATATTTTATCGAACTTTGATAAGGGTAATAAAGTTATCTGTTTGTTTTTTGACTTAGCACCAGCTTTTGAAACTGTAAATCATCCAATACTGCTGGAAAAACTTTATCATTGTGGTGTTAGAGGAACTGCATTAAAGTGGATCCTCACCTTTTTATCGAAAAGGTTTCAAAAAATTAAGGTCAATGTGAATGGGAATATAATATTTTCTTCACAAGAGAGTGTCCTCTCCGGAGTTCCACAGGGAAGTATCATTGGCCCTCTTTTATTTTTGATTTTTGTCAATGATTTAAATCAACTCATAAACGATAGCTCAACATGTTTGGTTCGGAATCCATTAGATAATTTTTCTGATGCAATAAGCGTTCGAGTACGTTCGCCTGAACAAGATCTTCTTCAGTGTTTAATGTTTCATTTAAATAGATCTTAAATAGTATTGGAGAGAGGCAGCATCCTTGTCGTAATCCTTTGGTTACGGGAAATTCTTATGATAAGGTGTTGTTTAGTTTGATATTTGATGTTGCTTTATTGTATAATTGTTTGACTGCGGCGATGATCGTGCTATTTAAGGAAGATATTTCAAGAGCCTGCCACAGCTTTCCTACAGGGATTCTGTTATATGCTTTTGTGGAATATACAAATAAAAGATGTATTTCCTGGCTTCCTGCAACTTTCTTTTCATTAAGTTGGGTTACGGTAAATTGTGGTCTACGCATGAACTTCCAGGTCTAAAACCTAGTTCCTGTTCAATTTCGCGAAGTTCGTATTCTTGCTCAATCATTTTTTTATTACCAAACAGCTTGCTAAAGATACTAGTGAGCGAGATACACCGGTAGTTTCCGCAAATTTGGACTTTTTTGTAAATTGGAGTAATCCATGCTTTTTTTCAGCTCTTCGGGATTTCTTTCCACTTTAAATATCTTGTGAGTAACACTTTAAAATACCGTATTAGTTTTAGTGTTCCGTGTTTTAGAAGTTCTGCTGCTATGTTCTCCGGACCGGAAGCATTGTTGTTCTTCCTGGATTTAAGTCCTTGTTGTGTTTGTTGTGTTTGTGACCAACGTTGTTGGTCCACGTTTACATATTTGCCGTGTACTTGTATACGTTGGGGCGAATCAGTGTTACAAATATCTGTGTCTTCATAACGTCAAAAGGATATATAACAATACCCCAGGCTGTGGGTGAAAAATAGGTCGATTTCAGGATATAATTCAGGAATTTTTGAATCCTATCAGGGGTTGTAAAAGACGATGCCAGGAATAACTTCTACTAAAATGTAACCAAAAATATTGTGCGCTTTTTTTTATATTGCGATTTTCATTTGTTAAATTTGCAATTTTTGATTATTTTTAATTTTGCAGCTTAGGATATTGATTTTAGAGAAAAACTTTTTAATAGAAAGTTGTAGTAAATTAAAAAATCTACAATTTGGGGTACGGTAAGTTTAATTTTGTTAATTGGTTATTGCAAAACAGCCTGCGAAATGTCCAAAATGGCCGTTTTTTACAATTGCAATATTTATTGTACAAATAATTTTTTTTTATTTTTTAAAGCTGTAAAATGAAGATCTTTCAATTCCAAACATAAAAAAAATTGTAAAGCGAGATTAACAAATTTGTTGCTTAGATATTACAAATTGTTTATCCCAAGAGGTCAAATGTCGAAGGCTATAACTTTTTGAAAAAAAATCGTAGAAAGTTGGTGAAACATCCAATCTCCTTCTAAAGAGTTATATTTTCATATTCTGATATAAATAAATGCGTAAAACATTTTTAAACCTCTAATTTTTGGGTTTGAAAATAAGAGGGCAAATTTCGTTATAAACATTTAGAGCTGAAGCGGCCCTGTAGATCCTATGAGTTTCTAACTTCAGATTATTGTTGCTGAAGACGAAACGAAGATTTATAAAGACACAAAAAATTTCTACGACCAACTGAAGCCGAGATAATTTTTGGGTTTGAAAATAAGGGGGCAAATTTCGTTAAAAACATTTAGAGCTGAAGCGGCCCTGTACATCCTATGAGTTTCTAACTTACAGATTATTGTTGCTGAAGACGAAATAAAGATTTATAAAGAAATAAAAATTTTCTAAAACCAACTGAAGCCGAGATAATTGTTTTTTTTTTTCTTAAATCTTAGTGCCTTTATTTATAACAATTAAGAAATTATTTTACAGTCATTGACCAAAGAAAGACTTATATTATCTTAAAATAAAAATTATTACAAAATATAATTATATTTAATTATTAAAAATTATTTTTAAAATCGGTGCTTTTGCGAGCGGCCAATTTTGCAAATCGCCCGGCTCGCTTCGAATCCGCGCGTTCGAAAAATTTTTACTTACCTTGTATTAAATTTTGTCAGGAAACAATTTAATAATATTACCATTATAATATACAGTCTACTTACCACTGTATTTGTTTTTTCTTGATAATCTTTTATATGTGAAATTTCATTTCTGATATTACAAAAATGATACATATATTAAATATGAAATATATAACTATATTTTTAATTTTTTCATTGTTATATAAATATAGATAATAATAATAATTTTACTTCTTACTATAATATACAATATAAAACTTTTTCTTCTTGTAGTGACTATTAGTTTTGGATTTCACATATAAAAGTTTATCAAGAAAAATAAATACAGTGGTAAATAGACTGTATATTATAATGGTAATATTATTAAATTGTTTTCTGTCAAAATTTAATACGTAAAAATTTTCCGAGCGCGCGGATTTGAAGCGAGCCGGGCGATTTGCAAAATTCGGCCGCTTGCAAAAGCACCGATTTTAAAAATAATTTTTTATAATTAAATGTAATTATATTTTAAAATAATTTTTATTTTGAGATAATATAGTATTTCTTTAATCAATCACTGTAAAATAATTTCTTAATTGTTATAAATAAAGGCACTACGATTTAAGAAAAAAAAAACAATTTTCTCGGCTTCAGTTGGTTGTAGAAAATTTTTATTTTTTTATAAATCTTCGTTTCGTCTTGAGCAACAATAATATGTAAGTTAGAAACTCATAGGATATACAGGGCCGTTTCAGCTCTAAATGTTTATAACGAAATTTGCCCCCTTATTTTCAAACCCAAAAATTATGTCGGCTTCAGTTGGTCGTAGAATTTTTTTATTTTTTTGTAAATCTTGGTTTCATCTTCAGCAACAATAAACTGTAAGTTAAAAATTCATAAGATGTACAGGGCCGCTTCAGCTCTAAATGTTTATAACAAAATGCCCCCTTATTTTCAAACCCAAAAATTTGAGGTTTAAAAACGTTTTACGCATTTTCTTACATCAGAATATAAAAATATAACTCTTTAGAAGGAGATTGGATGTTTCACCAACTTTCTTCGATTTTTTTTTCAAAAAGTTATAGCCTTCGACATTTGACCTCTTGGGATAAACAATTTATAATATCTAAGCAACAAATTTGTTAATGTCGCTTTACAATTTTTTTTTATGTTTGGAATTGAAAGATCTTCATTTTAAAGCTTTAAAAAATAAAAAAAAAATAATTTGTACAGTAAATAATGCAATTGTAAAAAACGGCCATTTTCGACATTTCGCAGGCTGTTTTGCAATAACCAATTAACGAAATAAAACTTACCATACCTTAAATTGTAGGTTTTTAAATTTACTATAACTTTCTGTTAAAAAGATTTTCTCTAAAATCAATATTCTAAGCTGCAAAGTTAAAAATCATTAAAAATTGCAAATTTAACAAATGAAAATCGCAATTAAAAAAAAGCGCACAATATTTTTGGTTACATTTTAGTAGAAGTTATTCCTGGCATCGTCCTTTACAACACCTGATAGGTTTCAAAAATTCCTGAATTATATCACGTTTATTCACCCACAGCCTGGGGTACAAAGTATATCTATTTTTTGTGGGTAAAGAATTTATGCATAAGAAGGAAGCATTTTCAAAAAGTGCAAACGATATATATTTTGTATTAAGATAATATTAAACTTTTTACTTATTTTTCACCACAATGTTTTATATCCAACAGCGTCATAATATCTGAGTACATACACTGTTTCAGTAGATTATGAAATGAATTGGATATGAATTTGCATTACAGGGTGATACATACTAATACAGGGGTTGGCATTATTCAGTCCATATGCGTCATTTGCAATAAGGGAAAAAATGCAGCGTCAAAATAAATTTATACAAGGAAATTACAAAAGAGATTTGAAAAAGGTTACTGTGAGGGTCTAAATTGATGCCCATCTTGATCAATGCATTTATTGCAACGGAGAGGTAGGTCCGGCGAAGCACGTCAAGATATCCGCGAATATTTTCAAATTCTGCTTCAATTGCAGTTCATAGATGGGTGCGTAGTCCTCTTGCAAAAACGAGGTTTTGGATAAGGTCAAACAAGGAGAAATTACAGGGTGTCAGGTCACATGACTGTGCCGGCAAAACGTTTACTCGTCTACCTATCCATTCTACAAAATAAACATTAGGTACTCCCGCACACTAGAGATGTTGAAAAAGTATCTATTCGTTACGAAGTCCCCGTTACTTACGAATACCGACAGTAACGATTACTATAAAGAGAGGCAAATCGTTACTTTGATTACTCTGATTACTTCGTACGAATCGTATCAGAGCGATTAACGACTATTGTAACTACAACCAGTACACTTGATTACTTTCTACCAATCGTATCGAATATCGTTATCGGTAAGAAGCGTTTTAAGGGTGTGAGCATCAGAGCCTCACACTGTGAGGGTGAGGAGAAGATAGAAGATAAAACAGAGGGAGGTATAATGGAGGTAAAATATGTAATGTATGTCATTAAAAGATCGAATGCGAGAACCATATATTTTTATCTAGATCTATATCTATACCTATACAAAATACCTACCTACTGAGAAATACTATTCTCGATATGATTACCGGTACTCAAATACAAAAGTAACCATAGTAATCAAATCATATTTATTCCTTAAACAGATCGGTGAAGGTCGTTGTTATATCGTAATACCTACACAAAATACCTACCTACTGAGAAATACGATTCTCGATATGATTACTGGTATTCAAATACAAAAGTAATCATAGTAATCAAAGTAGCGAATACTGTAAATGATTTCTTTATACAAAAGTAACGATTTGTAACGAATACTCGAAAGTAACGATAATCAACATCACTACCGCACACATGCCACGTAGCTCGACGACCACGTGTGATCATGACATGAACACAACTGTCTAACACCAACATGCTTCATGCTTCGTTTTAATCTTTTTCGTCAGCTTTGCCAGACTTATGGCCGATATTTCCAACCGCACTTAAGCCAAAGCTTACTTTAAGCCTAAGCTTAAGCTTAGATGCCTGTATTTCCACTTCAGTTTGAGGCTTAAGCATAAGCTTAAACCAAATAATTTTATGCTAGCGCGGGAGTTGGTTTGAGCCTTTGCTTAAAATTTGTTTTCTGTTTTTTTGAGGTTATTTCTATAGATTAATAATTATAGAGTTATTTTGAAAACCAACTTTTGCGTAATAACGTTATTATTGGATTATTAACGATTATTAAAATAAAATTCTTACTCCATTTGGAAGGTGTAGGAACAAAAAATTATTTATTTCTACAATGCTTGGTATATTTATTTTACAAAGTTAACTTATATTCCAATTTGACATTTTCAGGAATATATCCAATAAACAAAATTACAAAGACGGATCTTCTATTATTGCTTATGCAAAATAACAATAAACTATAACCAGAGAACTAAGTGCGTTCGCGGGCGCCTGTCGACGACAACTTGGCGACAAATTAGCAGCAAAACACATGCGCACTTTAAAATGATATAAATAATATCGTTAACAGATAAATATACAAGCTATATTTACCTAGTATAATTTAATAGTTAGTTTTTAATATTAATTCAATGTAAATATAAATACCTGGTATATTTATGTATTACCGGTATTATTTATATTAAGTGAGGTTAGAAATTGTCGGCGACAATTTGTCAACTGTACCCGCGAACGCACTTATTTATAGACAACAACACATGTACCATGTACTCAAGACTAAGTGAAGAAAAATGAGAAAGATACAGATGACAAGATAAAATTAAATGTCAACAGTAGTGGTCAACCCGCGAACGCACTTATTTATAGACAACAACACATGTACCATGTACACAAGATTAAGTGAAGTAAAAATGAGAAAGATACAGATGACAAGATAAAATTAAATGTCAACAGTAGTGGTTTTTACCTCAGAACGGTTAGTTTTGGCATTTTGACGTATTCAGAGGTACCAAACCAATTAACTTGACCAGTTTAGTTAAGGAAATGATGGAAATACGGCACCTAGCTTAAGCTTCTCCTTAACTTTTGACACAGGCTTAGCTAAGCAAAAGCTTAAGTAGCTGTTGAAATACCGGCCCAATAGGCGTTGCCGGTTTATGCCGATTTTTCGAGAGCGTTACCTGACTTATGCCGACCTCCGTATAGTGACGTTAACGTTAATTGTTTTAAATACAATACCCTGTATTTGATTGAATTTTTATATCATCCCTAATGAGCTGATTCCCATTAAGTTTTACGTGGGTTTGATAGACAGAATTTATTTATTTAAAGTTATTTTCGTTTTTAGAGCAATCTATATTACTTCAACATCTGTTTGTACCAAGTCCTCTGTAATTTCTATTTCGTTCTCAACATTTAGATTTATTCATTTTTTCCTTTCAGGGTTCTTTATTTGTGAGTGTCTATTTTTCTTGTGACTGTTTTTTAATTCGTTTTATCATTTTAAGGGTTACCATAAATTTACTTACATTAATGTCAATAATAATAAAAAGCTTACTAAAATTCAGGCCTACTCCTTTCAAAATTCTAATTAGCTAAATTATTTTATAATTGGATTGCCTAAAAAATTGCTTCCAACCCTTTTAAAAAATTCATAAATTAAATTATTTTAACACTGGATAAGCTAAACAAGTTTCAGATCGTCATTAATTAATCAGCCTGAAACTTTTCTTTGACAAACTTAATAAAATGCTGCACAACACGGTTTTAGGGAAACATTTCGCAACTCAAAGTTATTTCTGTTTCATTTTCGAAACGGAATTTAACTAAATCCATCACACAAACGTTAGATACGCGAATGTATCTAGGTTATTTTGTTTTATTTAGTCAGGTTGGATAGGAGAGAAATAAAATTTCCATAGTTACCTTATTTGTCTTTTTACTGTTCGATATAACAGATAATGGCTTTATACCACAGGAAATGAAGCATTTGAAAATCGAAAAATTACTGGCCTCTATTTTTTAACTGGAATATATGGGGGAAGTTTGGGAAGTCAATACAAAATAGTCCAGAGAAATAAGATTTTTCTCGTGACACATCCCTCTCGAGGCCGAAACCAAATTTTTTGAGTAGTATGAACATCTATATTAATAAAACATTAAAAGGGTAAACCCTGTAGTTGGCTGTATACCTTTGTTAAGACAACGTAGAATGAAGTAAACACTTCTGTTGTATATAGGTATATTATAAATTTATTAAAAAATTTTTAAAATTCATCCACAAGGGAGTGGTTGTACAAAACGTTTTCGGTCAAACTGACCATCCTCAGTGTAAACGTCCAGTGTACAAGTAATTGAAACTAGCCACTTGAATAGGTGTAAAACCTCAAAATAACATTATTGCTACATTATGAGCTGTATAGTAATCGACAATAAGTCGATGTCTTAAGATTAAAAATGTATCACATGTGGATGTATGTCATCCTTGCTCGGAATTAGCACAAGGTTGTGATCAGGTGAGAGGTTAACAACCAACTCAGTTGGTTGTTAACCTCTCACCTGATCACAACCTTGTGCTAATTCCGAGCAAGGATGACATACATCCACATGTGATACATTTTTAATCTTAAGACATCGACTTATTGTCGATTACTATACAGCTCATAATGTAGCAATAATGTTATTTTGAGGTTTTACACCTATTCAAGTGGCTAGTTTCAATTACTTGTACACTGGACGTTTACACTGAGGATGGTCAGTTTGACCGAAAACGTTTTGTACAACCACTCCCTTCTGGATGAATTTTAAAAATTTTTTAATAAATTTATAATATACCTATATACAACAGAAGTGTTTACTTCATTCTACGTTATCTATATTAATAACCTATATATGTTTCCTGCAGTCGATTTTGATGATATACATAGTTATAAACAAATGAAGATCAAAAACGGTAAATTTTCGCTTTTTTCGTGTATTACTAAAAAGTAAAGCATTCTAGACAAAGAGAATAAGAAACTCATAAATCATATAAAAAGCTTCAATATGGCGTTTGCTGAATATGTCTATCCTTATTTGTTGCTTAGAAAATTGCAAAATAAATAATAAATTTTGAGATTATATAAATCTTCATAACTTATGTAAAAATTAAGTAAGAACCTTCTTGTTACACGAAATGCTGAGACTTCTTGTGATTAAAGTATATTTTACATTTCAAGGCAATTGGTCAAATAGTTTAAAAGTTATTTAATTTGTTTATCCCAAATTCATTTTTTTTGCAACACTATAAGCCATAAAATTATGAGGTTACAGTAACACTTCGGACAGTTTATGAAATAAGAACATTTTTATACTATTAACTTAATTAAACAAAAATTACAAAAAGTAAGTTTTAAATTGTAAAATTATTTTGCAAAACATCGATTTTCTGTTTCCTTAAAAACAATTAGAATAACTTTTTAACCGTTACCCGTAGAAAAATTATTTTTCTTATTTAGAAAGAAAGGCTGAATTTTTATACACATTTAGAAAGAAAAACAATTGTCCTAGGACAATTAGGGACGAAGTTAGCCCCCCTTTTTTTAGTTCACATGTCCTTTCAAAATAATTTTGCAATATTTAGAATTATTTATTGTCATTTTTTTTTAATTAAATTAATAGTGTAAATCTTCTTCTTTCATAAACTGTCCAAAGTATTACTGTAGCTTCATCATTTTCTGACTTATAGTGTTGTAAAAAAATTAATTTGGGATAAACAAATTTAATAACTTTTAAACTATTTGACTAATTGCTTTAAAATTTAGGGTATGATTTAAGCACCAGAAGTCTCAGCATTCCAGTCCGTAATAAGAAGGTTCTAAGTTAATTTTCACATAAGTTATGAATATTTATAAAAACTCACAATTTATGATTTATTTTGCAATTTTCTAAGCAACCAATAACGATAGACATTTTCAGCGAACGCCATATTGAAGTTTTTTATACGATTTATGAGTTTTTTACTCTCAAATTTGTTTAAAATGCTTAACTTTTTGGTAATAGACGAAAAAAGCGAAAATTTACGATTTTTTGAGCTTCATTTGTTTATAACTATGTACATACATATGTATACAATGTATATATCAAATTTACAATTTGAAATCCTATCCTATTTTTAAGAAATTTCTTTAATAATGTTGGTTTAGTATACAATGTACCCAACAATAATTGTTGAAAGTTTTTTGAATATTACTTTTTAGGTATTCTTGAGTTTTCTTTCATTAATTACATATTTGTAAATAAGTAAAATATTTGAGATTTGACTAAATCAATTAATAATGTTGAACTCTGAACTTGTCAAATGAGATTTCTTCTAGGTTTGTTTTCATCTAACTTCTTCCACACTTGGTCAAACAATATCTGTTTTGTTTTTAAAAGAATTTTTGATAACTTATATACATGTTAACATTTCACTTCAATATTAATAACAGTAATTTTTTGAAAATTTAACTTTAAAATTTAGTATCTTGACTTAAAATTCATTTAACCTACACATGGGTTTTTAGCCATTTTCAATTTTTAATTATTATTTACGATTATATAGGTCGCATAAGATAGTGGTTTCTTCTTTATCATTTTAATGAATGACAGTCCTCCTCAGCTGTTTACGTGAACTCACGGGAAAGGTTTGCCTCAGCCATGTTGTCTTTTTAAATCAAAAGAAATTAGATGTGAATTTATTAATTTTACGGGGTTTTTATACCCAAGATCTGTGGCTGTTGCCCAGATGTTTTTTATTGTGTTGTTTAGCAATTGATCTTCTATGAAGGTTGACGTAAGTCAAGGACGTAAGTTTTTTAATCTTTTATTTTATAAATAATCTCCTATCTTAAATGTCCTTTTAGGAAGCTCTGATGATGGCACGTAATCTGTTAAAAATATTTAGCTGATAATGAAAAAATTTTTTACACACTATCAAATTGTTTTGAGAACATACACCTGTTTGCCGGTTTGACCTTTTTTTTGGATTGAGGTGGAACGCTCTTAGCAGACTAGGGAAGGTGTCCCTAGTACTGTTGGACTCGGACAGGAGAGGAGAACACGCTGGGCCCCACAGACCAGAGTATGGTTCATGCGCCCCGCGTGCCTCCCATAACCAGCCGCCAACCAACTAAAACCACCCCCTCTTCCGACCCGGAACATCCCTGGACGTGTTCATTAGTGAACGATACATAGGGATATTCCGCGCGGTCTGTAAGTAGGTCCCAAGAAGATTTGCATAAGCCCTGCTATGCTATCCTCACCTTCCTACGAGCGGATAGGAGGATAGGGGAGGTCTTTAAGTGACGTGTTGAATTGAAAATAAAGATAAAGTAGGGGTTGAGGTCATGTGTATCTGTGTACAATATTACTAAATCTTATTCTTAACGTAAGATAGGGGAATAGGGGTACATCTCTGCATACGATGTTTGTAAATCTTACTGAGAAAAGTATTGTTCTTTTTGTATTTTTTTAATTCCTTTTAATTTATTTATTTTTTTTTATTTTTTACTAATACTTTTATTTTTTTCTAATTTTTTATTCTGCTGACTATGAGGGCCCACTTCACCCGTTTTGTTGTTCTACCCGTTCTAGAGCCGCTTTACGTTTTACGATGGCCGTAACGATGTCAATTATAAATTCAAAATTTATTTTGTTCTCGATCGCGACGTTAATTATATTATCTGGGCCTTCCTCACCAAATCTGTTCCTGAGCTCGGCCTGTTCGCGAGCGAAGACGCTACACCGGAAGATGCAGTGCTCTGCGTCTTCCCTCACGTGATTGCCGGTTTGACCTACTTAGAAGTGTGTACAAGTCATACAGTCTTTTGCAATACATTTGTAATAATTGTAGAATAAATTAAAAATTGATATTTTCGTTAGTGTGAAATGATCCATCATAATTAATCAAAAGGGTTCTTCTTAAACCTCTAAATAAATATTTGAAATAAATATACGAATGGCTGATCGCCAATAATCAATCAGCTGAATTTTTTTCTCCGAAATATTCAAGAAAATACTGCATAATTCAATATTGGCGTAACAGTTCGCTTCCCAAAGTTGTTTCTATTCGGATACCGAATCCAACCTAATACATCATATTATGATGACGTAAGCGAAGGCACCTTTTTATTGTGCTTTTTACAGAGTCGAAATTTTCATGAAATAAAGAAAATTTCCATAATCCCTTTATTTCTTTTACGTCTTCTTTATACAATAAGGCAGAAGAGAAGTAAGATATTCTCTATAGACCAAGACGTTTTATAAAAGCATAAGGCGATCAATAAAATAAAACTGTGTATTGTAATATGCATATTTTATGCAAATTTAGTAAATATAAATAATAATCTAATATAAAATATATGAGTTTTCCGATATTATATAGAAAAAATAAAACAAGCTAAAAAATTAATTTAATTGTTAGAGTAATTTTCAAATTATCCATTCTTAAAATTGCTTCAAATTTAACTTAGAAAAAATGTTTCAATTAAGTTATTGAGTAATATATTATTTTTTCTACAATCACTTGATAAAGAAGACTTTTTTTCGCTTGTCAATGGCAACGTAAAGTTGACGTTTTCTGAGTACCGTCACTTTATCGCTCTAGCGTGTAAAGTTTGATTTTACGCGCGTTATCCAAACACATTGAACATGACAGATATAAAATAGTTACAATAAAGTTAATTATTTAAAAATAATTTCATTTTATTGAGTGGTTGTGGAAAAAAAGGTGTATGTGTTTTAAGCGCAAAGTGACATTATTGCTTTCAATAATTGATGGATTCGACCGTTACTTGATGGAAGTTCATTTTATCTCACAATAAAACACTGAAAAACGTTTGTTTTTCTATACTTCCACAAAATTTATTACAACTATGTTATTCCTACAGCTGTTTCGGCAAAGTGCCTTTCTCAAGTGATATATTTTACAATGTGTTTGCCTTTTTAAGTCTTTAACTGAAGAAATTGAGGAGTGGGGAGCTGTTTGTCTCGAGTTGGTCATTCAGAATTTTATCTGTATTTTTCAATTTATTAATTTCCATTGATTCTAAAAGTGATAGCTTAAGGCCTTTATTTTGAATATGTAGAATTTGAAACTATTCATTGAAAGAATGATTATGATCTAGAAGGTGAAGTGCGTATGTAGAAGTGTCTGTTTTTCTACTGTTGAAAGCCCTTTTGTGTTCTGCTATCCGTTTGTCAAAAGTTCTGCCAGTTTGACCGATGTAAGTTTTCGGACAGTCACCACAAGTTAGTTTGTACACACCACTCTGTAGTTGCTTTCTCTTTCGGCTTTTATTGTTTTTAATATGTTTGCTTAAGTTGTTGTTAGTTCTGAAAGCTGGTGTTATTCCTTTCTTTTTTATGTATCTGGCTATTTTTGTTGTTATTTTGCCTTTCTTTGTGAGAGAGCAGAAGGTACTGGGTTCTTTCTGTGGTGGTGGATACACTAATTTCAAGGCTTTCTTATGGAGTTTTTGGTTTAAAATGTTGTTAACTGTTTGTTCGTTATAGCCATTGTTTACTGCTATTTGTCTAATGATATTTAGTTCTGTCTCGAAGTTATTTTTTGTCATAGGAATTTCTGTCAGTCTATGTATCATGCTATGGTAGGCTGCTAATTTGTGTTGTGTAGGATGGGATGATGAATTGTGTATAGTTGTGTCAGTATGGGTAGGTTTATGATATATGGAGAACTCATGTTTGTTGTGTAGTCTGGTAATCGTTACATCTAGAAAGTTTATGGAATTATTCTGTTCTGTTTCTATTTGTGAACTCAATATTACTATGAAGTGAATTAATGTATGATAGAAATTGGTCAAGTTGTCTGTTAGTTCCTGTAAAGCAGACTAGTATGTCATCCACGTATCTCCACCAATATAAGAACTGTTTAAATAAGGGGTGTTTAGAAATTGTTGTTTCAAGTTGGTTCATAAATATATCTGATAGTAATGGGCTTAGAGGATTACCCATAATAAGTCCTGCATTGTTGTTTGTGTAAATTTGATTATTGAATTCAAAATAGTCTTGATTTATGCAAATTTCAAGAAGGTGTAAAATTTCAGATGCAATGATCGAGTTTGTACTATTATGTTCTAAAAGGTTTTTAACTAAAACAAAAGTTTCTGTAGCAGGAACACTAGGAAAAAGATTTTTTACGTCAAATGAAATTAGTCTGGAGTTGTTGGGCAATTGAAAATGTTGTATTTTATTAACTAGTTCTAGTGTATTTTTTACGGTGAATTTAGGTGAAAATTTAGTGTATTCTGTAATAATATCTGACAGTTTTTTTGAAAGTTTTTATGACGGAGCTGTTTAAAAAGAAACTACAGGTCTTATTGGGTTGTCAGGTTTGTGTAGTTTAATAACAGAACAGAAATACCTTAATATTATGAACCCACAACCCCCTAAATTATACTCTTTTCCGCGAGACCAACTCTTGCGGTAAAAATAAAATAAAAATTTCCACCTCCGAGATGGGGTGGCAACCACCCCCATGGTAAAAGCGCGTTTTGGCATGATATAGATTTTGATCCTTGGACTATCCATTACTTATTCTCAAATGTTCAAGCAAATCGATCCATTCTGTAAAAATTGCGAGGTTTTGTCCTATTTTAATCTTCATTACTTGGACTGTAAGTCCACATTAACAGTTCAAGCTTCGGCACCAAACGAATAATAGAGTGGATATAACATTTTACCATCCGATACGATATTTGCAGATTGAGTCTTTGGTTACTCAGAAATTTTCTCATCTTCATACAGGCTGTTCTTGATTGCTATATACTTGATCGAATTTCTGATTTCGGGTTTGGATCTTCTGTAATCCAGACTCCTTAGTATTTTATTTTGTCTACTTGTACAATATCCTCATTTTTATCTGGATCCTTGTTACGACTTTACCTCTCTTACTGATAGCAATGGGTTTTGTTTTCTTTGTGTTTATATTTAAACCAAACTGTTCCCCGGTATCACAAATTGAGATTAGTAGCATCTGCAGGTCTTTCTCACTTTCAGAGATAATGGATGTATACTCGAACTAATTTAAAAAAGAAGAGAAAATTAAAACTGTATTCAAAATCTCACGACCGGAAAGTACGCCATATTTTTTGTTCATTTTGCAAAAAATATGTGTACAGAACATCACTTTAGCATTTGTGAAGAATGCAATTATTAGATAATTTATTTTGTATTTTGTTATTCAGCATTTATTTTTTTTGTTTGGTTAATAAGTAAATAGGGGTGTTTAGAAATTGTTGTTTCAAGTTGGTTCATAAATATATCTGATAGTAATGGGCTTAGAGGATTACCCATAATAAGTCCTGCACTGTTGTTTGTGTAAATTTGATTATTGAATTCAAAATAGTCTTGATTTATGCAAATTTCAAGAAGGTGTAAAATTTCAGATGCAATGATCGAGTTTGTACTATTATGTTCCAAAAGGTTTTTAACTAAAACAAAAGTTTCTGTAGGAGGAACACTAGGAAAAAGATTTTTTACGTCAAATGAAATTAGTCTGGAGTTGTTGGGCAATTGAAAATGTTGTATTTTATTAACTAGTTCTAGTGTATTTTTTACGGTGAATTTAGGTGAAAATTTAGTGTATTCTGTAATAATATCTGACAGTTTTTTTGAAAGTTTATATGACGGAGCTGTATAAAAAGAAACTACAGGTCTTATTGGGTTGTCAGGTTTGTGTAGTTTAATAAAAGAGTATAATTTAGGGGGTTGTGGGTTCATAATATTAAGGTATTTCTGTTCTGTTATTAAACTACACAAACCTGACAACCCAATAAGACCTGTAGTTTCTTTTTATACAGCTCCGTCATATAAACTTTCAAAAAAACTGTCAGATATTATTACAGAATACACTAAATTTTCACCTAAATTCACCGTAAAAAATACACTAGAACTAGTTAATAAAATACAACATTTTCAATTGCCCAACAACTCCAGACTAATTTCATTTGACGTAAAAAATCTTTTTCCTAGTGTTCCTCCTACAGAAACTTTTGTTTTAGTTAAAAACCTTTTAGAACATAATAGTACAAACTGGATCATTGCATCTGAAATTTTACACCTTCTTGAAATTTGCATAAATCAAGACTATTTTGAATTCAATAATCAAATTTACACAAACAACAGTGCAGGACTTATTATGGGTAATCCTCTAAGCCCATTACTATCAGATATATTTATGAACCAACTTGAAACAACAATTTCTAAACACCCCTTATTTAAACAGTTCTTATATTGGTGGAGATACGTGGATGACATACTAGTCTGCTTTACAGGAACTAACAGACAACTTGACCAATTTCTATCATACATTAATTCACTTCATAGTAATATTGAGTTCACAATAGAAACAGAACAGAATAATTCCATAAACTTTCTAGATGTAACGATTACCAGACTACACAACAAACATGAGTTCTCCGTATATCATAAACCTACCCATACTGACACAACTATACACAATTCATCATCCCATCCTACACAACACAAATTAGCAGCCTACCATAGCATGATACATAGATTGACAGAAATTCCTATGACAAAAAATAACTTCGAGACAGAACTAAGTATTATTAGACAAATAGCAGTAAACAATGGCTATAACGAACAAACAGTTAACAACATTTTAAACCAAAAACGCCATAAGACAGCCTTGAAATTAGTGTATCCACCACCACAGAAAGAACCCAGTACCTTCTGCTCTCTCACATATACTGGCAAAATAACAACAAAAATAGCCAGATACATAAAAAAGAAAGGAATAACACCAGCTTTCAGAACTAACAACAACTTAAGCAAACATATTAAAAACAATAAAAGCCGAAAGAGAAAGCAACTACAGAGTGGTGTGTACAAACTAACTTGTGGTGACTGTCCGAAAACTTACATCGGTCAAACTGGCAGAACTTTTGACAAACGGATAGCAGAACACAAAAGGGCTTTCAACAGTAGAAAAACAGACACTTCTACATACGCACTTCACCTTCTAGATCATAATCATTCTTTCAATGAAGAGTTTCAAATTCTACATATTCAAAATAAAGGCCTTAAGCTATCACTTTTAGAATCAATGGAAATTAATAAATTGAAAAATACAGATATAATTCTGAATGACCAACTCGAGACAAACAGCTCCCCACTCCTCAACCTCTTCAGTTAAAGACTTAAAAAGGCAAACACATTGTAAAATATATCACTTGAGAAAGGCACTTTGCCGAAACAGCTGTAGTAATAACATAGTTGTAATAAATTTTGTGGAAGTATAGAAAAACAAACGTTTTTCAGTGTTTTATTGTGAGATTATTGCTTTCGAGTAATTTTCATTTTTCCTAACATTTTTACTCTTAAGCAATAATGTATCACTTTTCGCTCTTAATACATAAATAACTATTGTTGTACACTTTTTATGAGATATTGCAAGTTAAAACTATGACTAATAAATCACTTTTCGCTCTTAATACATAAATAACTATTGTTGTACACTTTTTATTAGATATTGCAAGTTAAAACTATGACTAATAAATAAACAATAAAATAGAAAATAAACATTTTTAATACTTAAACAAACAAAAAAAAATAAATGCTGAATAACACAATACAAAATAAAGTAAATAATTGCATTCTAAGTGATGTTCTGTACACATATTTTTTGCAAAATGAACAAAAAATATGGCGTACTTTCCGGTCGTGAGATTTTGAATACAGTTTTAATTTTCTCTTCTTTTTTAAATTAGTTCGAGTATACATCCATTATCTCTGAAAGTGAGAAAGACCTGCAAATGCTACTAATCACAATTTGTGATACCGGGGAACAGTTTGGTTTAAATATAAACACAAAGAAAACAAAACCCATTACTATCAGTAAGAGAGGTAAAGTCGTAACAAGGATCCAGATAAAAATGAGGATATTGTACAATAGGGTGGGCCGAAAAAATTATTTGTTTAGTTTTAATACACAATACCCCCAAAAAGATGCCTTTTGGTAAGTATAATCACTGTATTTTTTTTAGGATTTTTAAAAAAACATCTTCAGCCCTCTACCACCCCTAAAGTGAACCCTAAATCAAAATTATTTAATTTAATTAGCAATACCTGTAAAAAGTTTCAATTATATGCAAAGAGTTCATGTTATTTTTTTTATACATTTAGAATAAGATATTCTACCCTCTACCAACAGATAATGATCTTGAATCAAAAATAAAAATAATAAATTCACAATTATTTCTGAAAAATTGTGTGTAAATATGGGAAACTACTGCACATTTTATAGGGTGTTGGGAAATAAAACAAAATTTGAACTGAACTAAAAGTTTATTGGAAACCGAAAACAAACAAAAATATAAATATCCTATTTTTAAACACACTAAAATGCGAAATAAAAATCAATAGAAAAATGCGTTCATTCAATTTTAAATTGTGCTTTGTTATCGTAAGTTACAAGAAAGTCTTTTGATTTTATTTTAGATCGAATAAATCCGTCTCTGCGTTCTGGCCCTGTAACTAGCAAAGATGATTCCGAAACCAATTTCACACATCTCTCCACAGCTTGCGTGTGGCATGGATATTTTGGAAAGTCAAAGTCTGCAATTATAGAGCTATCAATTAACTGTTTCAGCTCATCATCTGGTATGTCAGCTAACATTGGTGGGGCCGTTACTTCACATTCACTCCAGTTTATTAACTCAAAATACTCCGCAGCATTAAAGTTTATTTCTGGTATTTTAAACTGCCTTATTCCGACTTTTTTCTCTTTTCTGGCTTTAATAATTCTCCGTAAAGCTAATTCTCGTACCCATTGACGATTATCTGTTAACATACATAAGAGAAGATTCTCCGGATGAATATAATAGGAGTTTCGTTGGATAACTGCATCTATAATATTTTTAAGATCATCTCTTAAATATCTTGATAGTGTAATGGATTTGAAAACATGCAAACTGGCTTGTGTGCAACTTGGATTAAGCTTTATAAAAAACCACATTGGTGCATAGACTTTAATTATAAATTGAACAAGATCTTTCAATCTTGATGTAGGATGTTCGGTTCCAACGTAGAGGCGGAGAACTCTATTTGCCATTGTCAGCCATCTGGAATGAGCTAACTTTCCAGGGCTACGATTTGCTAAATTTTCATAGACGTTGCCATTTGATATTGCTTGGCATATGTCGTACAGATATGACTGGTCTGAGCTTAATTCTTTAGATGGTATTGTTAGTTCTGGGAGATCACTTTCAATTATTTCAAAATCTACGATTGGAAGGTGTTCGCATTTTTCCAATAATTTCCCGATCACTCCAGAGAATTGACGAGGTCCAGTAGTAGCTCCATCCAAACGTTGAAATAAATGTCTAAATGGCAACTCATTAGCATGTAAGGCACACACAAACCATTGCAAAGGTCGCTTAAGTTCATTTTCGATATATGTTATAACTCCATTTTTATGTCCAGTATTCACTATGGTTCCGTCACAACCAATCGCCACTAAATTATCCAAACAGAAGTTATTTGAAATGAGAAAGTCTATTATTGCCTTTCCAATTGACTTGGCTGAGTCTGCAGATGGGGTAACGTGCCCCAAATAAACAGAATTCGGTTCTTCTATCAATGACACATGTTCTTCTGCAATAGTTCTTTTATGATATCTCTCACCTTTCTTTTCCTGCACTAAGGTTTTGTCCTTCCTGCCATCAAAGTAAATACTCTTAATGGGTTTATTTGTAGACTGAAACTCATTACTAAGGATATTTCTGTTCTTTTGACGAGCTCTTCTAACTTTATTTTTATCGATTACTTTTGAGGTATCACTATCGCAAATAATTCCCACATCTTTTAATACAGCTGTGGCAACAGCAGCTGCTGACCTGTCAGAAATTCCATATTTGTCACATATGGTACCTAATGTGGGCAACTTTATCCTCATTTGACTACAGGATGGTTTCGACGGTAAATCAATATTTGCAACACTAGGTGAGGCTTCAGATGAAGAAGAATTGTCAGAGTCTGTTGATAACCTAGTGACCTCAGTAGAACAGCTGGGCATAGAAATATTGTGAAATTCAGATTTGAATTTTTGTACTCGTTCTGTTTCTTTTGTTTGTCTCTCCGTCCTTACATTCAACTTTTTAGTTGTTTCACGATCAACAGTTCCTATAGCCATATCTCTAGTGGACCGTTGATCCAAAAGAAATTCCTGTTCCTGCTTTGGTACTTTTCTTGATTTATCACACTTGCATGCAGAAAAATCACACTTACAGGCAGCAATGTCGAACAACTTATCCCTTGTTTCCTCTTTGAAGCTGGTAATCTTTAACTCATATTGAACATTTCTTTTGCTTTTTGGATATCTGATAAGGTTTAAATATTTATTATGATATTTACGTAATAATTGCATGATGCGGTCCTTTGACACGGTTGGAATTGACGCTGATTCCCATATACTTTTGATTTTTGGCACAAGCACTTCACAAACTTCATTAAAACTTGGTTCCTTTCCAAAATATTTAGTAAACTTCAGTTCATAACGAATAAACAAATAACATCGAAGCACATGTTCTATCGTTGGTAAAACATGACAGTTTAAGTCGACTGGGTTACCGAAAATTGGACATTCTACTTTACTTCTTGTAATATTTAATTTTAAAGCAGCCATATTTATGGTCGTGCTAGGTATTCACGCAAATACAACAAACACAATCTATTCGTCTTGGCTTTCAACAAATAAACAATAAACATGCGTTTCACCCGAAAGCTTATTTCGCACTAAGAAGATAAGCGACGACAAGTACCATAACTCTCGACGATCCATCTCAGCCGGGACTGTTCGATTGTATCCGAGGCTTCACGACCAAGACCATCAGTATTAAATACTTTTATATTATATTATTATACTTTTTATGCTTTAAAGTTATACGGAGTTAATTTTACATTTTGTGTTTGGAAAAAGTTGGAAAATTGAGATTTTATTTTAGTTAGAGGGTGGTAGAGGGCTGATAAAATCATTTTAAAATAATAAGAAAAAAACAAAAGATTTATACACGGTAAAAGACAAACTTTGAGCGGTATTGTGTTCCTAATTTATTTATTTATTTTTCAAGGTCACTTAAGGGCTGGTAGAGGGCTGAAGACATTTTTTCAAAATAAAACAAAAAATCACAAGTATTTTTTACACATATACGCATCTTTTTACGGGTATTGCGTTCCTGTTTGATTCGTTTTTTTTCTGAAGTCCAGTTTCGGCCCACCCTATTGTACAAGTAGACAAAATAAAATACTAAGGAGTCTGGATTACAGAAGATCTAAACCCGAAATCAGAAATTCGATCAAGCATATAGCAATCAAGAACAGCCTGTATGAAGATGAGAAAATTTCTGAGTAACCAAAGGCTCAATCTGCAAATATCGTATCGGATGGTAAAATGTTATATCCACTCTATTATTCGTTTGCTGCCGAAGCTTGAACTGTTAATGTGGACTTACAGTCCAAGTAATGAAGATTAAAATAGGACAAAACCTCGCAATTTTTACAGAATGGATCGATTTGCTTGAACATTTGAGAATAAGTAATGGATAGTCCAAGGATCAAAATCTATATCATGCCAAAACGCGCTTTTACCATGGGGGTGGTTGCCACCCCATCTCGGAGGTGGAAATTTTTATTTTATTTTGACCGCAAGAGTTGGTAAAAACATTCATTATAAGCAAAAAACGTTCTATACATTTCTTTCGCTATCGAAAGGGTTAGTTTTATATCGAAAAAATTAATGTTTTTAATCAATTTTCTGCTGATAACTCAAAGTTTTCGTTTGATCAAAACAACTTTACTTAATAAAAATGTACCTTTTAAAAAAATAAACAAAACCGTTTTTTTTTTATTTTCTTTAAGACTAATAGTAATCGAGCTTACTTTATTATATATTGGCTCTTCTTCGTTAAATGCTAAATATTGTAGTTTCAAAGTCAAAGGACATGAAAAATATGCACTTTTCGAGGATAACTTGTTGAAACTAATTTAAAGTATTTAAAAATATATATTAGGGATGGCGGTTGTTGACAAAACACCGGTTTTCGGTTATACCGTTTTTTTTCATTTACGGTTTAACCTGGCGGTTAAAACCGATAAAAAAACGGTTATTCGAAAAACCGGATTTTGGTTTTTTTAGTCAACAGCCAATGCCAAATAGGTTACATTTACATTTGGCTTTAGTTTGCGATATTCCATTATCATCATCATCATTATCAACTCGTACGTGTCCACTGCTGGACATAGGTCTCCCTCAGCTCTTTCCATCTTTCTCTGCTTTGTGCGGCTTGCATCCAGTTGCCGACAATACGTTTCAGATCGTCAGCCCATCTGGTTGGTGGTCGTCCTCTGCTCCGTAGTGCTTCTTCTCGTGGCCTCCACTCGACAATACGTTTTGTCCATCGGTTGTCTGGCAATCTGGCGACGTGTCCTGCCCAATTCCACTTAAGCGACGCGATTTTTTCGACAGCGTCTGTTATTTTTGTTCTACGGCGTATTTCTTCGTTTGGGATTCGGTCTCTCAGGGAGACACCCAACATCTGCCGCTCCATAGCCCTCTGAGTTACTCCATTATAATCGATGTCAATCCATATCAGTATATCAGTATGGAAATCAGTCATCAATGTTGTCAAATGGGTTTCGGCCAGCTTAAAATTTCTCATTCGTCGTGCGTGTGGGGTGGAGTAAAAATTTTCCAATTTGTTCTAAATTCATTATTTTTTCCACTTATCCGGTTTTTCACCGGTTATTACTTTAAAATGAAAAAACCGGTTATAACCAGGACAAAAAAAACAACCGGTAAAACCGATTATTGCGGAGTAAAAAAAACGGTTTTAGGTTACAACCGGTAGGTTTTCCCATCCCTAATATGTTTCTCCAGAAATAAAAAAATCTCCAGCTAAAAAAATTAAGTGACTTATAATGAAAAGAATGTCAGTCCCCATTTTTTCAGCAAAAGAGTGATCGTATACAACCCCCTAATCACCACCCTAATTAAAATTTGTCATTGACCTGATTTGGTTTTCTTGATATAATATGTATTATTAATAGGTTCTAGAAGTTTGATTGGCTTAGGATGGTTAGTTTGGTAAAAAATGCCTTTTCCTTCAGAATAGAAATATAAGCATCAGAAATACGAAAAAATATTTCAACATGAAATTATAGCTTATTTAATTCCCAAAAAGATAGTTTTCAAAAATTTTTTTACGGCAAAAATTGAGTGCGCTATTGGCAATTAAAACTTGTAATATCATGCAAAAACCACCTTTACCAACCCTTTCAATGCCACCTCTTTTTGTGACTGAGAATTTTAAAAGGATTTAATATTAATAGCTTTATAGATCTTGTAAAAACCTACAAAATTCTTTTTTAACGAACTTTCTAAGATAAAAAATAAAAAAGTTACGGTTAAAAAATCAATATTTTTTTTTGAAAAAAAAAAAGGAGAAATCCAATTGGAAGCATAATAATGTAAGTTAGCGGTGTTTTTAATCATGGGCCTTATTTATTCTTCTTTATTTATGTATTATTAATAGATTCTAGAAGTTTGAATGGCTTAGGATGATCAGTTTTAAAATAACTGAAGTATAAAGCGAATATCGAATGCTTGCAATTTGGCAAAAATGCCATTTTTTTCAGGATAGAAAGATTAGCATCAGAGATACGAAAAAATATTTAAATATGAAATTGTAGATAATTTAATTCCAAAGAACTTGGCTTGATAAAATTTGTTCTACAACAAAAATTGAGTAAATCGTAAATGAGTATACCATCGAAAATCATTTATTTTTTAGATATAAAACTAACACTTTCGATAGCGAATAAATCAAAAACTATTAATTTTGTCAAAAAAAAGTATAGAACATTTTTTGCTTAGAATTAATATTTTTATTAGGTTTTGTGGTCAAAATAAAATAAAAAATTTCCACCCTCGAGATGGGGTGGCAACCACCCCCATGGTAAAAGCGCCTGTCGGCATCATATTGATTTTGATTCATGGACATAATCCATTTTTGAAATTTTGATCCATGGACATTTTGACACATGTTCCATTCTGTAAAAATTGCGAGGTGAAAAGCTTTGGTTCCTGGACTATTAATGAGAAAGCTGGAACCTTTGGAGATGTGAATTTTTACGAAAATTTTGAGAATAACGTGGACCCATCATATTACGAACGAAATGGCGTTGCACAGACTGGGAGGAGACATAAAACTTTTGACTCTCACTAAAAGGAGGAAGGCACCATATTTGGGCACATAGTTAGAAGTGATAACTACGAGTTGCTGCAGCTGATTGCGAAAAACAAAGCGACGTAAATAGGGGTCCTGTTTGACGACAAATATACTCGGTGTAACACATTCGCGACTAGACCGGATTAAACATAAAGACGCTTTTAACAAAAACAGAAGATGAATTTTTAATGGTTATAGCCAACCTTCATCAGTAGACTTGGCACTAGAAGAAGAAGAAAAAGAAGAAGAAGAAGAAGGACGTTCGAGTATCACCATTGTGCAATGTTTGAAATAGTTGTAATACAAAAGAATTATTGGTTCCAGCGGAGTCTAACATACCACATAAACTTCTTGAAGGTCATCTTCTAGTGTTTTTAAACTAAATTACCTAAATTTAAATAAATTGAATTTCGTAAAAACAGAAGAAAAAACAGAAACGATAAAACAAGAGAAAGGGGTTAGACAAAGAGATTCTTTCTAATCCAAGCTATTTACTTGAGCTCTAGAAGATATGGTTCGAACTTTATACAGGGTAAATAAAGGAGTATATTTCAGGATAGACCGTGAAATTTGGATCCAATCTGAGATTTGCCGAAAATGTTGCGTTAATAGTAAAATACAAAGAAGGATTGAAAGATATAAAGAACAGAAAAACATCTAATGACCGAATCTAGATTTAACTGAGGATATGACACTATACAAAAGATTCAGTTGTAGGTTCATAAACTTAGGACGAAAAACCCAACCATCAAAGTTTAACCTAAAGACTGATTTGAACACAAGATGGTCCTTAGCACGGTCAGAATTTGGTAGATTACAAACATTATTTAGACCAAACTTAACAAATATTTTATAGGCAAAAACTTTCGATCAGTACGTATTGATTGCCGGTTCTGTCATATGGAACTGAAACATGGGCTTTTAACAACAACATACTCCACAAACTTTAAGTGACTCAGAGAGCTATGGCACGGAGAATGCTCAGTGATCGCAAATCAAAACTAACAGATGTAATCCAAAAGATTATATATATATTATCGGTTTACAACGTTCTCCGTCTTCCGATACCCGTTCGCCATTCCTCTCTGTCCGCACATTGATCTACTTGCAGACCTTTTTCATCCATCATGGATGGATGAATTTCCCATCATGGATGGATTTCCCCGGTCTACCTCTTGTTCTTCTACTTTGCGGTCTTCAGTTTTGTACTAGTTTTGGGATTCTGTCTTTGTGCATTCTTTGTACGTGACCAAACCATCGTAGTTGTATTTCGTTGATTTCGTCATTTATTGTATGTGTGACCTTCATTATTTCTCGTATCCGTTCATTGGTAACATGTTCTCTTCTTGATCTTCATGCAGCTCTTCTCCAGAAATACATTTCGGTGACCTCTAACATTCGTTTTGATTTTTCCTTCATAGGCCATACTTCGCAGCTGTATGTTATATTGCTTTTCACTACGGCGTTATAGATTTTTTCTTGTTTTGGTTGTTTATCTGCTTGTCCCAGAGTACCGAGTTTAGGAGCGTAATTGCTTTCCTGCCCTGAGTATTTCGTTCTTTAATGGCTCCGTCCAGTGTTCCATCATTCGTGATTTTCATACCCAGGTATTTATATTCGTTACATTTACAGATTGTTTCTCCTCCTTCTAGTATCAAGTCCTGCTGTGTTCCACCGATATTCATATATTTGGTTTTTCCTATGTTGATCTCTAGTCCCCATTTCCTGTATTCCTCTATTAGCTTTCTTGTCATGTAACAAATATCATCGTAGTCTTGTGCTATTAGTATTTGGTCGTCTGTGAAACAAAGAGTATAATAATATAGTGTATGGTCATTTAGTGGGAGTCCCATGTTCTTACATTTTCGTTTCCAATTTTTAAGAGCTTGTTTCAAATATATTTTAATATATTTTATAAAGTGTTGAGAAGCAGCATTCTTGTTTGAGCCCTTTATTTGTCAGAAATCCTTCGGTGAGTTTGTTTCCTTGTTTAATTCTCATGGTCGTGTTGTTATAAAAATTTTTAATTATTTTTATGATTTATTAATATGTTTATATTTGTATTTTCCATTGCCTTCCATAAGTTTACCAAAGATACACTGTCGTATGTCTTTTTCAGATTAATATATACGAAATAAATCTCTTGGTTAACCGCTGTTTTTCTTTCCATAACTTTTATGATTGCAAAAAGGTGATCAATTGTAGATCTTCTGGCTCTAAATCCTGCTAGTTCTTTTGCTTCAATTTCCTTGTATTCGTCTTCTATTCGGTTTTTTAAGATCCTTCCGTATATTTTGCTGATTGTTGGTGTAACGGAAATACCCTGTAGTTATCACATTGTTTTCGATCTCCTTTTTTGTCCTTCCAATCCAAAATATTGCCTTATTAAAATATAATTCGGCAGGGCACACGGGAAGAATGGGAGACAACCGTAGGAGGAAGCGAATTGATGACATCAAGTGAAGAGCTGGTCACGAATGGATGCAAAAAAACACGAATGGATGCAAAAAACGGACAGAACTGAATGGACACACCCAAGGGAGATATCTAACGATGGATTTAATAGCTTGTGATAATGATGACATTTAAATACAAAAGTAATATTCGTTAATTCTAAATACATTTTTTACCTTTTTATTTGTTTTCTCGCATTGGTGTTAAACCTTTAGTCACGTAATTACATATACTTATAGCTAGCTCAGGGGAATAACGAGTAGTGTGTGTCTTTAGTAAATGTCTTGTTACTTTGTGAAGTCGACTTTATTGTCTGTCCAAAGAGCAGCTAATTGTATCCGAACATCTGCGGTCCCACCAGTGAGTATGTACACCATTTTTACCTAATTTTCCCAAAACTAACCAAACTTGAATACAGTGACAATGTCAACTTATAAATGCCGCGTCATTTATCATGGTGACTGCATTACTGACGAGCCATATAAACAATTGATTTTACATTTGTCTTAAACTGTAATATTTTTCGATGGTTCTATATTATCTTTATTGTAAATTTTTCAGAAAACAAACATCTAACGCCACACAATCGCTGTTTTTTCTTATTTGAATAATAGTTATTTATGTATGGTATGTTAAACAGTAAATGGTTAAGTTCAATTAGTTACCACTTAAAACAGCCCGGATTAACCGATAATAGTATAAAAGGCCCGGTTTCAGGTAAAATTTATTTTAGGCTTTATTATGGGAGTACCGTCTAGTCAGTGTTAATTGCAAAAGACCAACTCTGTCTACCTCGGTGGCTTATCGCTCCGGGTGGGTCTTAACAATGGGCCAGGTCAGATAAATTTAATAATATTTACGACCGCACTAATTGAACTCAAACCATTTACTGTTGAACAAACCATACCAAGTCAGTAAAGTGACTCTTTATCGAACGAGTCTGATATTACTAGCAGAGGGAGCGAAGCGAGCGAGGCTAGTAACAGACGAGTTCGATAAAGAGTCTTTACTGACGTGGTGCATACAAAATTTTATCGCCAATCATAAAAAACATTAACACTTACTTAACACTTACTTAATTACATCCTTCTAATGAAAAAAGAGTGTATGTACTTTGTACGCACGTAACAAGTTATACTTCTATTATTATGATTTCAACGAAATAAATATATTTTAAACAGTTTTATCGTATTTTTATTTAAATAATATACTAATTTTAATACTTAACGTAAAATACCAAAAATTAAAACTACCGTTAATAGTTACGTCACTGTTTATGAAGTATAGCCTCCCGCAGCGCAGTTGCTTTTCCCGTGATGAATAGTAGAAAATCTAAATAAATATATTTGCTAACAAATTATCAGTACCTACATATCTATCACCGTCCTATATATTATAATCAAATTAACTAAAACACCATTTCATAGCATTAATACGAAACTTAAAAGATTTAAAAATTCTTTTACTTTTTCACGAAATAAAAATTTCGTATGACAGTAATGACAGAAGGCTCTTGCATGATGGCCGATTTCGATGTTTAATCGATAGTTGCTAGGTATCAATATTGAATACCTAATTACTAAATCTGTAAAGTTTTGATTTATGTTTTATAATTAGAATTGCAAAATACTACAGAATTTCATTTTGTGACATAAATTTAATTAACAGTAACGTAAATTTTGTACAATATTTTTAATAACTACCCCTTACATTCAATCTTAGTTAATTTTAGTATTAATCGCGGCAGGTAAAGTAAAATTATTCTTTCAGTACAATAAAGTGTTACTTTACTGACAATAATGAATGACTTTAGTGACATTTGGCGATAAAACATTTTTCTGAACTTTATGATTGAAATTGTGTACGAGGAAAAGTAAAATTCAACGGTTGTAAAAAGCAGATAATGTCATAATATCTCAAGCGCATACCACCATCATAGTAGTTTCATATGCACGTTGTTACATAATTTACTTTTCATATACATTTTCCTCTCACGCGGCTTGAATCCGTGGTTAATATGTAGCAGCTGTCAATATAGACGAAGCTTACATATTTGTTTATATTCTGTCTGCATTTCCGATCTTTTTCAATATCAGTATAATACATTTTTTTGTGCCATTCGCTGTATTCTATTTTATATATAGACAGATATGTTTGGTATAAAATATGTTTTTATTTTGCATATCATTGATTAATATCAGTTACAGGATACAAGATTGAAATTATTTTTTGCTTGTATTTGAGATTTCCTTTAATCAATATTTTATTCCATGTTTAGCCTGCATGACTTAGACCTTCCTCAGGGATTTTAGAGTTTCACAAGAAAATTATAACGATGGACAATTAGATCTCTATTTATTCGAGGTCAAACGACAAATATTTTAAACTAAACTATTTAGGCGAGCGGCACGCACCCCCAAAAATCAGTAGCTACTGACTACGGGGTGGTATATGGCTAATTTTGGTCATACTTTATGTTTTTGATGATGCTAAAAACGAAAATGAGGTTTACTTTGAATTTTATGTGGCGGAACATTGTCAAAAGTGCAATTTACCCCTAAAAATAAAAAAAAAAAATTCCACTGTTCCCTGTTACAATTTTTCTAAAATTTTTATAGTGTATAATATACACTGTATATTTCTCACCTTTCTGAAGACAATGGGGCATGTTTCAAGCTCAGTCTTATTGTTATAAAAGTTATAAATTTTTTAAAGTAAAAGGTGCATATTCCTGAATTGAAAAGTTTAATCGCAAAAATGGAGTGACAAAATTTGAAATTTAGCTTTTTAATCACGCATGTGTTAAAAAATAGTGTACAAAGAAGTTATCTGGAAAGTTTTAGATCAAAATCTTTTATAGATAAAAAAATTGTGCAACTTTTAAAATCTACGTTATAATTTCTTAAAATATGTACCGCTGTATAAAAATCTGTTAATAACTTAGAGTTCAATATATAAACTATAAACTTAAATTAAAACTACATTTTCATTTAAGTTTTACTCACATAATTTTGCAACCATACAAATATACCGAGTTATATTTAAAATTCCTTACTTCCTTTTAGCAGCACTGCAATCACGATATTGTCTAGTTTAATTTTGAAGTTCTTTGAAGTTCGTTGATTGCGCTTTAAAATTCGTTACCAATTTGACATCGATTTGTGCATACACTCGATCCAGCTGCATACAATTTTACCAGACCAGAACTGCTTTTAAAGCAGTAGGTAATAATTTTGGAGAGTAGTCAGAGCAAATGTAGTAATTAGAGCTTATTATATTAAAAGCACTCAATTGACAATTTTAAATCAACGAATCTACGTTTCATACTTTTTCTTTATTTAACACAAATGAAAAGGAACACAAAAAATAGAAATGGGCTCTATGTCGATTAGAAAACAATCGTCGTTTAGAAATACTTTATTTTATAATTAATTAACGTGAAATTGGCTGTAAATAATTGTTTATATAGGAAATATCAGAAATAGCTGGTTAACTAATTAAATTAGTAAACAATAAAATCAAAGATGTACGTATATTGTCGTATATAAAAATGATAATTGGAATAATAGTCCTATCGCCAGGGGGAGTACAATGGCCTCCTTTATTCAGATGGACTTACCCAAGCTTTTTTTAAGTATTTTGACCCGTAGAACACGAATTTTTTGGGTAACAGTTGGTACGGATGTCGATAAGATTGTTATAAACAAAGAACTTAAAGAATTACATAACAGCGATTTTTCTCAAAACAAAACAACTTTTTGTATTTTTTGAAGCATTCTAAGCAAAAATGTTCGTATAAGTTTGATACTGGTTTTGATTATTTGAATTGCTAAAAATTAATTTTTTTTTATTGTCAAACAAAGCTATAAACAAATAGTGTTTCCTGTTTGTAGGCGCGCCTACTCATTCTATTTTAAATGAGAGATGTATTGAAAACATCACTCAATAGACCAGTAAGGATCTGTTTTTAGATGGATGTGAGAGGTGGCATTCAGATTTTGCGGAGAAAGTTAGGTGATAACTTCTTTAATAATAATTGAATTATGCTCCTTCTCAAATATGCCCGGAACATTAATAAAAAAAAATAAAATATTTAAAAATTTCAAAAAATTTCGTTTTTTTTTCTAATTTTTTTGCTTATAACTTAAAAATTATTCATTTTAAAACAAAGTCGTATAGGAATAAAATAAAGATAATTAAATTTTCTATCATATGCGATTGGTAAAAAATGTCTTAATTTATCACCCTTGCTTCAAAATAGCCATAAATATAAAATAAGGGGGCAAACCAAGCCTGTTCTTATTCAATGATTTTCCATCACTTAGTTTACACTTGGAACCTTCCTAATTCGCTTAGAACATTTTTGTAATGTGCTAAAACCGTACACCAAATTTCATTAAAATTGACTTCTTACTAGATTTTGCATAATAATTTTGCGCTCGAAACTTTCTTTTTTAAATTAAAATTTTTTTAAATCTTCCACAACAAAAACTAGAACATACAAGATTTGTAAATTTTTTTACATATAAAGAAGTACTCTATCTAATGCACTTTACAGAATTGAAATCGGATTGTTTAGGCAGCCTCAGCAATGTTTTAAACTTATAAACAATTTTTTGGCTTCTAAACAAATTAGTGCTGTGGCCAGGAGGGGGTGCTACGGGCTCCTTTATTTAGATGGACTTACCCAAGTTTTTTTATGTATTTTGACCCGTAGAACACGAATTTTTTGGGTAACAGTTGATCCGGATGTCGATAAGATTGTTATAAACAAAGAACTTGAGGAATTACAGAACACCGATTTTTTGCAAAATAAAACATTTCTTTGTATTTCTTGGGTAATTCTAAGCAAAAATGCTCTTACAAGTTTTTCCGTAGGATGCATAGTTTTCGAGATAAACGCGGTGTAACTTTCAAAAAATCGAGAAATTGCAATTTTTGAACGCGAATAACGTTTGATTAAAAAATAAAATAGTAATTCTGCTGACAGTATTTGAAAGTTTAAGTCAAACTAGACCGGTTTTAATTATTTGCATTGCTAAAAATTAATTTTTTTATTATTAAACAAAGCTATTTGTTTATAAGCCAAAAAATTGTTTATAAATTTAAAACATTGCTGAGGCCCCTTAAATAATTCGATTTTAATTCTGTAAAGTGTATTAGATAGGTAGAGCACCTCTTTATAATGTTAAAAAATTAGCCAACTTCTAAATTGTCTACTTTTTGTTCAGAAAGATTTTGAAAAATTTGAACTTTTTTAAAAACATATAGATTGCAAATTTATTATGCAAAATTTATTAGGTCGATTCTAATGAAATTTGGTGCACGATTTAAGTATGTTACAAAGAATTTTCTAAGCGAATTACTAAGGTTCTAAGTGCCACCAAAGTGGTTAAAAAATATTGAATAACAACAGACTTATTTTGCCCCCTTATTTTGTGTTTATTGCTATATTTCAGAAAAGGTAATACCTTAAGACATTTTTGCCAGTCGTATATCATACAAAATTCAATTGTCTTTATTTTATTTCTCTACGACTTTGTTCCAAAACGAATCGTTTTAAAGTTATAAGCAAATAAAGCAGAAAAAAATCGATGTTTTTCGAAATTTTTAAATATTTTAATTTTTTTATTAATGTTCCGGGCATATTTGAGAAGGAGCATGGTGTCACCTAACTTTATCTGCAAAAATCTGAATGCCACCTCTCACATCCAAAAACAGACGTTTTTTTCGCAGATCCTTACTGGTCTACCAGCACTATGTGTTTATAGCTTTGTTGAACAATAAAAAAATTAATTTTTAGCAATGCAAATAATCAAAACCGATAAAATTTGGCTTGAACCTTCAAATTCGGTAAGCAGAATTGCTATTGTAAATTTTAATCAAAAATTTATTCGGGTTCAAAAATTGCAATTTTTTGATTTTTTGAAAGTTCAACCGCGTTTATCTCTAGAAATATGCATCCTACGAAATACTTATACGAATATTTTTTGCTTAGAATGACCCAAATAATACAAAAGAAAGTTTTGTTTTGCGAAAAATCGCTGTTATGTAATTGCTCAAGTTCTTTGTTTATAACAATCTTATCGACATCCGGATCAACTGGTACCCAAAAAATTCGTGTTCTGTGGGTCAAAATACATAAAAAAAACTTGGGTAGGTCCATCTGAATAAAGGAGGCCGTTGTACCCCCCCTGGCAACAGGACTTTAAGTCATAAATTATCATGTGTGTAAATAAACGCACTTACCCCTTTACACCAGGAAGCGAAGCGTTTAAGAAGTCAAAAATTCCTGACCGGTATTTTTTAACTGGAATATTTGGAGGAATCAATAGAAAATATATGATAGAAATATTATCCGTAAACGGAAGAAAATTATGCCTCCTAGCAGAAATAGCAAGGAGTAACATAATAAGTACCTACAAACTTTATGTACCGGGTGTCCCAATAAGAATGGCTCTCGGCCATATCTCAGGAACCGTTTATAGTAGAGCTTTGAAATAAAAAATTTTATAACAAAAGTTGCCTCATGAAAAGCCTGGAAATTATTTTCATAATTGTGGGACCACCGCTAGAGGGCGTAATTGAATATCAAAAATTAAAAAATCTAAATTTTACAAAATTTTCCTAATGAAGGGGCACTGGAAATCCGATTACTGTATTCTTCATCAAATTCTGCGCATATTTGATTTAACAAGTTTAACTCTACCTTTGCAAATAAGAGGTGGGGGTGAGTGGGAACCTTGTTATGAAAAAATGGCTGTAAGTCCGGTTCTGCTAAATCAAATTTTGAGAACTTGGTCTTGTTGAAGACAGATCTTTTTCATCAATGTAAAAGTTATGATTTCGAACCCACTTACTGAGTAATATGCCAGCTAGAAGGCGTTATTTAATTTTTTTCAGAAATCTAGTGTTCCTTGGAAAATATTAAATACAAACATGCATTGTTAATACCATATTACAAAATTAGACAAAATTAGCAACAGAATAGCGAAAACCGCATGTTAATACCTTTTTTCTATCTCGAGATATCTTACAAAACGTGTAAATTTAAAAACATAACTGTTACTGTCACCGGTAAACGAAATTCATTAAAAGTAGTGTGCTGTGGAAACAACAAAGAAACATTTTCCAGCTGTCAACGTATATTAGGTCTTTTCAACGCTTCTCATTTGTTTCGAGCCTCGTTCATATCTCGTATATTAATATTATACACGGATTATACGGCATATGACAGAGGCTCGAAACAAATGAGAAGCGTTGAAAAGCCCTATTACAAAGAAATAAAAACAACTATTTAGTGATGACATAAACGTTCAAATTTTTGCCCATCATTTTCGTTGCAAACATTTACTCTTTCGAGAGTAGATTGAACAGCAGTCTCAATTTCTGCTCTCGATATGCTTTGAATGGCGTTTAGTATTCTCTGGATAATGTATTCTAGAGTAGTGTATGATGGGCAACAATTTGAATATTTAGGTCGTCACTAAGTAGGTCTTTTTTTTCTGTGTTATATTTAATTTTAATAGTATTGTTTCTCTTTACATTGTTGTTTTAATTAATTATATTTTTATACGTTGACATCTGGAAAATGTTATTTTGTTTTTTTCCACAGCACACTACTTTTCATTAACTTAGTTTACCGGTGATAGTAACAGTTATGTATAAAATTTACACGTTTCTCGAGATATCTTGAGATAGAAAAAGGGTATCGACATGCGGTTTTCGCTATTCTATTGCTAATTTAATCTAATTTTATAAAGTATGATTAAAAATGCATACTTGTATTTAATATTTTCGAAAGAAAACTAGATTTCTGAAAAAAATTAAATAACGCCTCCCAGCTGGCTTATTACTTATTAGGATGATTCAAAATTATCACGCTTACATTGAAGAAAAAGATCTGTCTTCAACAAGACCCAGTTTTCAAAATTTGATTTAGCAGATCCGGACTTACAGCCATTTTTTCATAACAAGGTTCCCACTCACCCCCACCTCTTATTTGCAAAGGTAGAGTTAAACTTGTTAAATCAAATATGCGCAGAATTTGATGAAGAATACAATAATCGGATTTTCAGTGCCCCTTCATTAGGAAAATTTTGTAAAATTTAGATTTTTTTATTTTTGATATTCAATTACGCCCTCTAACGGTGGACCCACAATTATGAAAATAATTTCCAGGCTTTTCCTGAGGCAACTTTTGTTATAAAATTTTTTATTTCAAAGCTCTACTATAAACGGTTCCTGAGATATGGCCGAGAGCCATTCTTATTGGGACACCCGGTACAAAAAAGAACATAAAATAACATCGCTGATACCTTACACAACAGATGGCAATTAGATAGATCATAAACTTTTATTAAAAAAATTAAAAGCAATAATGCATGACGTCCGATCAGGTTGGCAGCAAACGCGGACAGATACCATTTTCTAGTAACACGGGAAATAAAAATGAAGGTAACTAAAACAGAGAGAACAAGACAAAACAAAATAAGATGAAACCTGGTGAAGTTAAGAGTAGAAGATCTAAGAAAACAATACGAGACAACTCAAGAAAAACCTAACAGAAGTACCTAAATAACACAGATGAAATATAAAGAAATATGCTAAGAGGTACTAAAACAAAGAGAAATTAAAATAAGGAAAGAATAATAGTTGGATACAGAATTTGAAATCTAAATCAAATAGAAAAACCAAGCAAGAAATAAGTGGATGTTTACTAAAGAGGAACATCATTGAAATGACTACAAGTAAAAGAAGAAAGTAGCAGACCAAGGTTGTAAAAACAAAAAAAGCTGTGGATGGAACAGTTCTTAAAGGACCTAGAAGAGAAAAGTAACGAGAGTGCTAAACTATTTGGATACCTAAAAGCTCAACAAAGGAACAAGAGAAAGGTAGACCAGTGATTAAAAATGACAGTGGATTATGGGAAACACACTTTACAGAATTATTAAAGCAAGGAAAGCGCTGAAGATGAAGAACGTGCAATGGGAGACACGAGAGATAATATTATAATTAGGGATACCAACACATGACGAATATGTATACACGATTTAAAAAAATGAAACAGAAAAATACACCTGGCCCATATAAAATACCCAACGAGCTAGTTAAAAACGGAGAGGAAACATTATTAACAAGCATCTACATATAACTTAATAGTTGAATGTGGAAAGCAGACAAAATGCCCTAGGATTAGAAATAAAGCAAAATTATACCGTTATTAAAGAAAGGAGAAAGTAACCTTAAGGAGCCTTAACCACTATACAGAAATATATCTACTTAGTATAGCATATAAAATTCTAACAGCCCTCATACGACAAAAACTCAGGCAATTCTTACAGAAAAACATTTGGGACTACCAGTACATCCACTACAGATGCTATCCATATAATTATATAAACAATCGAGAAATGCCACGAAGACAATGTAGAACTCCACATTCTCTTCGTAGACTTCAAACAAGTCTTTGACAGTATGGGAGAGAATAAATTATTTATTGAAATGAAAAATCAAGATGTACCAGCAAAGCAAATTAGATTAACAAAAATGACTATGGATGGATCTCGGGAGATCGTAACAACAGAGGAAGGTAGCACAAAATCAACTGCAACAGAAACAGGAGTGCGACAACTCGATTCCCTGTCAACTACGCCAGTAGTAAAAGGATCAGTCAAGGCAAGTGAAATTAAAGGAATTATATCCCCCCACGCTTCAGCATAGATAGTGGCATATTATGCAGTTGACATAGTTTTTATGGAAAGATACAAGGAAAGGTTAAAAGAAGCAGTAACAACCCTGGCAAGTAAATAACGGAAAAAAGGTGTAGAAATTAACAAAGGAAAAACAAAATATCTACTTTGCTCTAGAAGAGAAGATAACAAAACGAGAGAAATCAAGATAGAAACACTTTTGAACGAGTACACTTTTGAAAGAGTTCAACAACGAAAACCCTTAGAGTCTATTAGGGTTTTCGAGACCCCACCGTGCAGTCTACGTTAGATGAACGAACTGTGCTGTTCTAGGGTTTTAAGAAGGTCACCAAGTGGAAGCCAGAAACTGAAAAACTAAGAGGAAGACCCAGAGAGAGATGGAAGGACCAGCTCATGAGGGACATCAAAATCCTGAAAGTGGGAAACTGGAGGGAACTATGCACATTGCACATATCGAAATAAGTGGAAGAAAATTGTAACGAAAGTCAAGTCACACAACAAACTTTGGCAATACACAAGACGAATGCGGAGTTATTCACCGCAATAAGGGTATCAGATAGTTCAAAGTAAGAACAGCGAACATTCCATCCGGAATAAAGAGCCTTGATGTTGATGATGATAATCCATATTTCTCATTAACTGTACATTTAACAACGTTGAAAATATAAAATTTTAAATCACTGTTCCATCTAATATACATAATCAACATCTAATATACAAATACCTTGTAACGAGATGATACCACGGCAAGCGATGAGCTGGTCTACCAGAGACGACCGTAGGAGTGTCCGTGTTGGCGCATTCCTTCTTCACAACACCGCTGGGGGAAACTGAAGGAGAAGTGGCATCGAGAGCATATTTAAGACGAGCCAGGAGACTGAGAAAATCAGTTGTTGCTAACGTGTTGCATCAGTAATAGCTCGATTGGCAGATATGCACCGTATTTGAGGTGGAACTGTGCCTAGCGGACGCCACCGTAGTGATGTGGCGTCCACCGTAACCGTTACCGAAGTAGGTGGTAGTAGCGGGGAACGAGCGACTGCGTGTCGCTGTTCAACCGTGCCGCATTGAAGTGATATGCGGTGTCTCCGTGTCGGAATATATGGCTATGTTGATTTAACGAAGCGAGATTTTTATTATATATATTGTATTGTTTATCGTATCATTTTAATATTACTATTATGTTCGGATGGCAGTAAGAAGTATAATATTGCTTTTCATTTGCAGAAGGTAGAAATATATTTTATTTTACTCATTTTAAACTGTATATAATTTAAATATATTAACTTTATTTTTTAACCAGTGTTTTCCTGAGTCTGTCCTCTTGAAAGAGCTACCCGTTACAAATGGCGCCCGAGCAGAATAACAGCTACGCAGTTTGTAACTACCCGTTACATATTGGCACCCAAGCAATAATTAGACAGCATACAAGTAAACGTCACAAATTGACAACAGGCAAAGACACAGACTCAGTAACAGGTCCAAGTCGTGAATATATTGATGTGATCTTGATTATTGATATGAGATAATAATTTTATATGTCATTTAATTTAATCAATGCTTTAATAATAATCTAATTAATTTACCAGATCATATATCAATATGTTTTCAATCTCAGGGCTTTTTATACAATTAAGTACTTACATACGTGGCTTCTAAGTATTTCTTAATGGTTCCTAATCGGGATAGGAAAGAAAAGAGTAAAATAATAACATATATGGGTTACAATTGTAATCAAAATATTGTTTATTTTATTTAAATGGCAATCACTGCTTAATATTTGCTATATCTTATTATTCTTAAACATAACATTTACACATGGGAATCTTATTTCCTTTTTGTTTCCAATTGAAAGTTTTTATTAACATTTAACTATTATGATTTATTAGCAACAATTCTATTTAAGTTTGATGAAGATTTTCTGATATTATTGATTATGTTTCTTCAATTTTAAATGTGGTATTTAATACGAAAAACCCATACATTCATGTCCAAACAAATGAGACTGACCTTTTTCTGGTGCACTGAGAATGTCTTCACACAAGACCCGTTTCCTGCTATCCTTGGCTGCAATCAAAACCTCGTCCTGGCTTCCAGTAATGTTCTCCTCTGAAACTAGCTCGTATAGCTCTCGTTTCCTGCTTCTGTCGTGATGCTGTGTTCTACCTTTTTCGAAACTGCAATCAGCTACCGGGAACTCTTGGCTCAAGGAGGTTCTTTTACTCTCAACCTGGCCTACCTCTCGTTCTACGATAGATACTCCACACTCACGGAACTACACCGGCTTTCTCACTCTCCGTACACTACCGTCTACTACTCGACTTCACTTCTCGACAGCTCAAAACATTCTGCTCTCTATTTGTCATTCATTCCCCTACTTTCTAAATATCCCTTCCAGATTCACAAATCAAAATTCCACCACCAACTCTCATTCGCAGTATTCCTCAAAACCAATTTTTAAACTTTCTAAATATGCTTAATGGATTTCAAAGAAAATAGTTAATTCCCATTCTAAAATTACTTTCTACTATATACAAATTTTAATGACCTATTCTCTATTTCCACTTAGTCTCATTTAGCATCGGCTAATGATCGATCCTTCCGCGAACAACGATAATGACCTATTAACGATTTCACTTGAGTCTTATTTAATCACTTCTTAAAATTAAATATAACAATTTGTTGTATACAGGTTGTTCTAAATTTATATGCCCGTGGTTGAGACAATTGAAAATATTTTATATTAAATTGAATTTTGTTTATAATTATCAAATTTTAATTTTCATATCAAATAGAAATATAACAAATCCCCGCCTTGTATTCGATAAAATTTATCTGCATTTTTAAATAAATTTTCTCGAGGCAAAACCAACTCCCTGTATATTTCCTTACTTTAATCTACGTCTTATACCCCTTCTTCTTGTATTACTCTAATTAGTCCCACCTGTAGAGTAATTGTTTCCTTATTTTCAGTGTCCCCATCCTGTGTTAGAGTGTCGGCTATTATGTTGTCTTTCCCTTTTTCCCATATCAATCTTCTGTCTTTTTCCTCAGATTTTTCACATACTTTTACCGTGTATTCTGCATCCTCGTTTTCATATGCCTCCTCTTAAAATGCCACTGTTTCGATCATATCTTTTTCGCTTTCATTTGTTAGCTTTATTTCTTCTTCTCCTGAGCTCATCTCTTCTTTTGAGGAATCCCAGTTTTCTTTTGCTTTTGATACTCTCAATTTTTCTTCTTCTGGGCTCAACTCTTCTTTTGAGGAGCCACAGGTTTCATTTTCTTTTGTCTTTTTCTGACTTTTTCTCCCTTTTCTTCTTTGTCCTTGCTTCGTTGCCAAATTCATTTCCACTGTTTGTTCTTTACCTGATTCGTCCGTATTTTGTTTCTCCTGTTCCTTGTCCTGTTCTTCTTCTTTTTCTTCTGTTATATTCATCGTATTATTTTTAAAATCTATCACTACATGTTTTTCTGCCAATTCGTCAACTCCTACTATCATGTCATGTGACATGTTTGGCATTATTACACATTGTAGTGCATACATCTTCTTACCCAGTCGTACCATTACTCGTATGCCTTCATTTATAGTTGCCAATGTCCGTTTGTTTGCGCCCACTAAATTTACCCTAGGTATTTTGTAAATTAAATTTGTTAAGTTAACTTCTTCTATTAGTTTTCTGTTGACCAATGTTATTTCAGATCCAGTGTCTATCATAATTTTAATTGGTTTCTCGTTGATAAATCCATCCACAAATTTTAAATTAACTCCATTTTTCTTTTCGTTGTTTCTTGCCAATTTAATAAACTCCTTGGGGTTACAAAAGATTCCTGTTTGATTTTTGGTTTTTAGTGAGCGCCGTCGTGAAAAAACGCCGGTTGCTCATCGTAGTTTATATTTTCGTCATAATGTCTCTCTCCGTCATATTCATCTGTCTGGGTATTATTTACTTCTCTTCTATTTTCTCTTGGTCTGTCGGATCTGTTTCGGTTTTCTCGATATCCCTGTTCATTTTGTCTACCATTATTTCTGTTTTCTTGATTTGCGAGTGTGGTGTTTCTATTCTGGTATTCTCGATTTCTGTCCTCATTCCATTGCCTATTTCTTTGTTCATAATTTCCTCTTCCGTTGTCTCTATTTTCGTTTTCCCTTCTGGGATTAAATTCTCGTCTTGTATAGTCCCTCCTATTTTGATTTCTATCTCTATAATCCTGTGTTTCTCGGAGCCTGTAATCTTCTCGCGACCTTCTTGATTTTCTTTCTCTTAAACGTGATTCTCTTATTTGTAGGAATTGGCATAAACTATCTATGTCTTTGTAGTTTTGCAATGTGATATGGTCTTCCAGCGTTTCTTCGAAATGTCTTGCAATCAGTTCGACTAATTGTTCCGATGAGTAATTATATTGTAAATGTTTTGCGTTATAGTAAATTTGTAATGCATATGTCCTTTCTGATATACCCATCCTATCATTGTATTTCCCATTTTGCAATTCCTTGTTAATTTCCAATTGTTGGACTTTTCCCCAGAAATAATTCAAAAACTTTTGTTCAAATTGTTGCCAACTGTCAAATTCTTCTTCTTTGCAATCGAACCATAGGCTTGCTTCATATTTTAGATGATTTCTGATAGTTTCTTTTGCTGTTTCGAAATTTCCAATGTGCTGTATTTTCTTTTTCAGGCTATTTATGAACGGCACTGGGTGTAATCTTCTTACGTCCCCGCCAAACCTTATCTTCACGTCATCTGTGCTATGTATAACCATTTCTCTTCTTTCTCCGACATTTTGTTGAGTATTGATTTCCGCAGTCTTTCTTTCCACTTCTTCTATGTCTGCTTGAATAGCGTTTTGCAACTTGTTTTCCAAACTTTCCATTTCTTTTTTCTGGCAATTCGTTATCTCCTTTATTTTATTTTGAATTTTCATTTCTTGTTCTTTCATGTGATCCTTAATTTTCATTTCTTTCTGTTCTATCTCGTTTTTCATTGTTGTCAAACATCCTTTTATTTCCTTTTCATACTTTTCTATGCGTTCCTCTATTTTCTTATTGTTCTCTTCTATTGCTTGTTTTGTTTCCTGTTGATTGTCATCCATTTTTTTTTCCACTTTATCCATTTTCTTTGATGTTTCTTCCTGATTTTTCTCCATTGCTTGTTTTGTTTCCTCCTGATTTTTATCCATTTTTAGTTGTGTTTCATCCATTTTCTGTTCCATTCTTTGTGACTGGAGTTGCATCATTTGTAATATTTTATCTATTCCTGATAATTCTTGCTGTTCTGATGCCATGATTGTCTTGTCTAAAATATCTTCTTGGTCTGAATTATTCTCTTGATTTGAATGTTCTTTTTGTTTTTTGTTGTCTTTGCTTTGGCTTCTTGTCACAGACATTTGTTTTCAAGAAGTACTGTCCCCGCCAAATATGAAATTTTACTAGTATGTTACCAAGACGACTTTTTCTCACCCAAATATTATAAATTGTCAATAAATATATCAAATGTAAATATCGTAAAAATAAAATATTAAATCAGTTATGTAAAATTTGTACCTAAAGAGATCTAAAATTTTATGTTATCAAATGTAAGTATCTCACTTTTTACCACAGGCATATAAATTTTCAAATACCGGCTTTACTCTTTCTATCCTTCAAATTTGCCACTAGAAATACTTTACAATGCCCTCCACGTTGGACGACAGTTGATGTGATCTTGATTATTGATATGAGATAATAATTTTATATGTCATTTAATTTAATCAATGCTTTAATAATAATCTAATTAATTTACCAGATCATATATCAATATGTTTTCAATCTCAGGGCTTTTTATACAATTAAGTACTTACATACGTGGCTTCTAAGTATTTCTTAATGGTTCCTAATCGGGATAGGAAAGAAAAGAGTAAAATAATAACACATATGGGTTACAATTGTAATCAAAATATTGTTTATTTTATTTAAATGGCAATCACTGCTTAATATTTGCTATATCTTATTATTCTTAAACATAACATTTACACATGGGAATCTTATTTCCTTTTTGTTTCCAATTGAAAGTTTTTATTAACATTTAACTATTATGATTTATTAGCAACAATTCTATTTAAGTTTGATGAAGCTTTTCTGATATTATTGATTATGTTTCTGCAATTTTAAATGTGGTATTTAATACGAAAAACCCATACATTCATGTCCAAACAAATGAGACTGACCTTTTTCTGGTGCACTGAGAATGTCTTCACACAAGACCCGTTTCCTACTATCCTTGGCTGCAATCAAAACCTCGTCCTGGCTTCCAGTAATGTTCTCCTCTGAAACTAGCTCGTATAGCTCTCGTTTCCTGCTTCTGTCGTGATGCTGTGTTCTACCTTTTTCGAAACTGCAATCAGCTACCGGGAACTCGTGGCTCAAGGAGGTTCTTTTACTCTCAACCTGGCCTACCTCTCGTTCTACGATAGATACTCCACACTCACGGAACTACACCGGCTTTCTCACTCTCCGTACACTACCGTCTACTACTCGACTTCACTTCTCGACAGCTCAAAACATTCTGCTCTCTATTTGTCATTCATTCCCCTACTTTCTAAATATCCCTTCCAGATTCACAAATCAAAATTCCACCACCAACTCTCATTCGCAGTATTCCTCAAAACCAATTTTTAAACTTTCTAAATATGCTTAATGGATTTCAAAGAAAATAGTTAATTCCCATTCTAAAATTACTTTCTACTATATACAAATTTTAATGACCTATTCTCTATTTCCACTTAGTCTCATTTAGCATCGGCTAATGATCGATCCTTCCGCGAACAACGATAATGACCTATTAACGATTTCACTTGAGTCTTATTTAATCACTTCTTAAAATTAAATATAACAATTTGTTGTATACAGGTTGTTCTAAATTTATATGCCCGTGGTTGAGACAATTGAAAATATTTTATATTAAATTGAATTTTGTTTATAATTATCAAATTTTAATTTTCATATCAAATAGAAATATAACAATATATAGAACCCGTTCAAAAATGATTAAGTTTCTTTGTTTTCAGATCCTTAAGTAACCGAAATTGAACCGAACCGCGAATGATCCGAGAATAGTCGTTGCCGATGAAACGACGAGGAAGGATGCAACCATCTACTGTAGAAAAGCCTTGGCACACCGTCCCCATGGAATTGAGGGGATCACGCCCAAGATATACAGAAGGAAGCACCTTCTAGCCAGTCATCCGAGACCAATTTACGAATCACCGAAAAAGGCGACACTGTTGATGGACCTACGACGTGTAAGAAAATACCTTCAACCGTCAAAGATGAAGCCGGCAAGAAGAATGTGACCATCTGCTTTAAAAAAAACCTTGGCAAACTGTCCCAGTGGATTTGAGGGGACCAGAAACAAGATCTACAGAAGAAAACATCTACTTGACACGACGTGTAAGAAAATACCTTCAACCGTCGAAGATGAAGCCAGCAAGAAGAATGTGACCATCTGCTTTAGAAAAACGTTGGCAAACTGTCCTAGTGGATTTGAGGGGACCAGAAACAAGATCTACAGAAGAAACGATCTACTTGACAATCATCCCAGACCAGTTTGCGAAAAGAAAACCGACAAAAAGTATATGCCTTAAGAGTAAACCGTCGCAGATACAGCCAGCAGGAAGAATGTGCCCATTTGCTGTAGAAAAGCCTTGGCACACTGTCCCAATGGATTTGAGGGGACCACGCCCAAGATCTACAGAGGGAAGCATCTTCTTGACCGCCATCCAAGACCAGTTTACGAAGTAAGGAAGAACCAACCAAGACCACACCGTTGATGAGTCCAAGGCGTGTAACGCACACGGCACAAAAAAAATGTATGCTACATTTTTTTTGTTTTCCAAAGAGAAGGGGGTGTAACGATAGGATACCACGGCAAGCGATGAGCTGGTCTACCAGAGACGACCGTAGAAGTGTCCGTGTTGGCGCATTCCTTCTTCACAACACCGCTGGGGGAAACAGAAGGAGAAGTGGCATCGAGAGCATATTTAAGACGAGCCAGGAGACTAAGAAAATCAGTTGTTGCTAACGTGTTGCATTAGCAATAGCTCGATTGGCAGAGATCCACCGTATTTGAGGTGGAACTGTGCCTAGCGGACGCCACCGTAGTGATGTGGCGTCCACCGTAACCGTTACCGAAGTAGGTGGTAGTAGCGGGGAACGAGAGACTGCGTGTCGCTGTTCAACCGTGCCGCATTGAAGTGAAATGCGGTGTCTCCGTGTCGGAATATATGGCTATGTTGATTTAACGAAGCGAGATTTTTATTATATATATATATATATATATATATAATAGAAATATATAGAATGTGGATGTGTGAATTGTTCGTAAGGGGATTTTTCCACATTCTCTATTTCATCTATTTTATATATATATATATATATATATATATACATCCCGCTATCATTATGTCATCTTTTCATGTTGCAGTCATTTGGCATCACCAAGAAATACTATCATTTTCGAATTTTAATTCGTGTATGTTTGTTGAGCGCATTTTTTAACGCCCTGGATCGTTCTCAGTTTTCTAAAATTTTAATTTTAAAAATTTAAATTATATACAAAAATTTTTACACTTCATAACCATTTTGACTTCCACCACATAAAAATGTGTATTTCCCATCATTTTGCCGCTTTTCGACGTTGCCACGAGTTAAAAATACCGATCTTTTGAGGACAGGTAGAAAAGGTCTATTGTAAACTTAGAGGATGGAATATTTTGGTAAAATATTCCATCCTCTCAGATTATAAACTACATAAAAGGTAGGTTCTTTACCTGTTCAGCTGGATTACCAAGCAAGGGTCTAAATATTTTACGAGTTGAATTGTGTTTATTTGATTTCATCTGTTAAATTAAAATTTCTCATACCGACTTAAAATATTTGTTTGAAAAATTCATTTTATATTTTCGTTTAATTTACTTAGGGTTTTTGGTCAGAATTTTGAAGAAACGCTTGGTTTGACATAAAATTTGGGACACGTACCTATAGCTAATATGTTAAAGAAAAAAAGTGATATTATGCCGATATGTGCTTTTGATCTGGAGGTGAGTTTCGTCGGTTATAGGGTATGAAAACAAATACGTTCAAATAAGTCCGGAATTGGATAAACTGACTAATTCTAAGCAACTTCTATTTTATAGCGTTTTTCACTAAGTCAATACTTTTAGAGATATTTGCGAGTGAATATGTTCATTTTTCAACAAAAAAAAAAACGTTTTTATACGGTTTTTCGCAAATAACTCAAAAAGTAGATACTTTATTGAAAAAAAATTAGCAAATAGTAAATATAGCTTATAAAAAAGTGAAAAAATGGTATATGTGTCAGGTCTGTAGACCCAGTAGAAGCAGAGTTATTGCTAAGCTTTGTTTTAAAACCAAGAGGAGTAGGTAAACTAAATGGCAGATTCACACCCAAGAAAGTCACTAGAAATATCATCAGATAAATCTTCTTTTTTGGTTGATCATATCGGCCTTTGACGGTAATCTTGACTAAAAATCTAAAAATAAAAGGAAGAACGCAGAAAATACAAAAATTGCTGATAAAATAAATAAACTAACCTATGAAATGCCAATAGTGTCAAAATTTGATATGAGTAAAATTGCCTGAGGTTGTACCAATTACAAACAAGGTGTACGGCGCGGGAAATTTGAATGACTCCTCTTGTTTAAAAACACACTATAGTGAAAAATAAGCTCTTATATCTCAAATTCCAAATCGAATATTTTAACGTGAAATAAAAAAAATGAAACACTTTTCTGGGAAAACTTATTACAACTTTCTTAAAGTGTTTAAGAAAACGTTTATTTTTATTTTTTTTTTAAGTTTCCAGCAGCAAGAGTAAGCAGGTTACGCTCAAAATACAGTTGTTCCTTTTTTTTTGGTTAAAAATATTCTAAAAACTCCCTCTAATTAACAGCCCAAATGGAATTAATCGTTACCACTTCACAAGTAACTTTATGTATTGTTTGTGTTTGTAAGTTTCATCAGTGCAAAGTGCTTATTTGTGGAAAAATTTGGTTTTAAAGTAAATTTTTTTAAATCTTTAATTTTGAAAAAAAGACTTTTGTCAAAATAACTTAAAAATTATTAGTGATACCAAATATCTTAAAGAGTAAAAAATGTAGGTGTTGCTTTTTTAAATATTTGGAATTTTTTGATTTTCTGGAAGACAAAAATTGGTTAAGATATGGCTGTTCAAAATTTGCATATACATACTCGTGACTAGTGATTCGTTCGAGGCCTTTCAACAAAACCCCTTTCAAAAATAAGCATTTTGAACCAATGCAACTTACAGATCATATACAGGGTTTCCCCGAAAATAGTGCGTTCCTTAAAGGTATAGATAGAAAGCACAATGTAGAGCAAAAAAGTCTTATAACATTTTATTCTAAATTCAGCCGTTTGACCAAAAAACGAAAATACATTTTGATATGCAAATTGATACTCAATTAGTAAATAAACAAGGGGTCCCATTAGATTAAATTTCACAGTCACAGGTTCTTCTACGCCATGTTGCCAGGTCATATAAATTTATGAAAATAAAAATTTACTCTTATGGAGAACAACGTAATTTTTGTTGAAACGGTTAACTTTAGGAAAAAATGTTACAACACCTTTTTGTTCTAAATTGTGTATTATATCCACACCTTAAAGGAACGCACTATTTTCGGAGACACCCTGTATAAACAATACATTTATCTAAAGTAACGTGTGAAGCGGTAACAATTAATTTTCATGACTTTCTTTTGCCAAAAAAAAGGGAACGATTTTATTTTCAGCGTAACTTGCTTACTTTTCACGCTAGAAACTGTTTTAAAAACACCAAAAAAAATTTTTTTTAAACACTTTAAAAGAGTTATGATGAGTGTTTCCCGAAAAGTGCTTTATTTTTTTGGTTATTTTACGTTGAAATATTCGATTTGGTATTTGACGAATAAGAACCTATTTTTCATTAGCTGCAACCCTGCTTCTACTGGGTCTACAGACCTTATACTGACACCTCTTTTTCATAAGCTATATTATTGCTAGGAATATTTTCTTCGATAAAATATGTACATACTTACTTTTTGAGTTATTTGCGAAAATCCGTCCAAAACGTGTTTTTCTATGAAAAATAAACATATTCACTCGCACATACCTCGAAAAGTATTGACCTAAAACTTTTATAGAACAAAATTTGCTTAGAATTAGAATTAGTCAGTTTATCCACTTCCGGACTTATTTTGCACGTATGTTTTTTCACCTCCAAGAAGGGGTGAAAGTCACATCCAGGACAAGAGAACATATCGGCATAATCTCACTTTTTTCTTTGGCATTTTAGCTACGTGTGTGCCAAATTTTATGTCAATCCAAGCGGTTCTTTAAAATCTGGAGGTTTTGCGATATTTTATCGTGAGTGAATGGAATAATAATTATTACAACGGCAATTATTGCCGTTGTCACTTTTAGATAAGAAGTCATTATCACAATGATAATATAGTCAGGTTAACTGAATTGTATAATTATTGTTTTTATCATTAAATGTGAAAACCTAGAATTATCCATGTCTGTCCGTCAATAAACACAACTCGTCTATTAGTAGGACAGAAAGAATGACAAATAAGGTGTCAAATGAAAGCCTATAACCAAAATATGATATTACATGTGAGAAGTTTGACCTCGGACTGCCTGTTCCAGAGTTGCAACCGAAAGTACTGTTTTAAATTCGTCGAAATAGTACAAACTATTGGTCAACACGACTAAGAAAGACCAGAACAAATACATACTTCCGGTTTCATGCCTGTCTGTTCGTCCATATCTGTAGGTGAACAAAATTCATCCGTCATATCAGCTGACAAAAAGTTACACGAAGGGTTCAAATATCGACTGCCGGTTCAACTTCCGGTCACTTTTTGTGAAAAATTAGAACTTACGATGTCCAATTGCTTGTTACAATTTTTTTTATAAGTGTTCTACTCTATCTATTCTGACTTTTCATTAACTTACTTAGATCACATATAATTTAATACAGTTTTGATGTCAGGGTCTTCAAAATTTATGTGGTGAGTTCCGGTATGTGATGAATGAAAAACGACTCCATAAGCAGAAGAAAAAAGTGTTCTCAAGACCTAAGACAATACATCGACTCACAAGAGCGTTGTGACAGTAGCAAAAATTCGAGTTGGGGTTCTAATTACTTTCTCATGCGGCTTACTCTCCTGACTTGGCCCCCTCCGATTATTAAGTGTTCCCAAATCTGAAGAAATGATGGGCGAGTCACAAAGTTTCACAAAAAAGCGAATATTTCGCGAAATGAACGTCAGATCGAAAAACTAAAAAATGCGTGTTCAATATTTTTCAAAAGTCTATCGAATGATACCAAAAACGAACCCCCACGGAAAGGGGTGAGGAGTAAATTAAAAATTTTAAATACGAACCCTGCGATATTTCGCGAAGTGAACATCAGAGTGCCAGTGTGTGCTTTTTTTCTGGGGATGAGTACCACCCCCTTCTCGAGTGTGAAAAAATATAGGTCCAAATAAGTCCGTAAGTGGATAAACTAATTAAATTCCTTGTAACTTTTGTTTTTAGATGGTTTTTCGCAAATAAATCAAAAAGTAAGTATTTGATCGAAAAACTATTCCTAGCAAATATAAAGCTTATAAAACAGTAAAAAAAATGATGTATGTATGAAGTCTGGACACACAATAAAAACAGAGTTGGAGCTAATCAAAAGTTGGTTCTTATTCGTCAAATTCCAAATCGACTAGTTCAACGTAAAATGTCCAAAAAATAACGCACTTTTCGGGGAAAACCCGCCACAAATTTTTTAAAGAGTTTAAAAAAAGTTTTATTTTTGTTATATAAAAAGTATCTATTCTATCACCATCAGCATCAAAAGTAGACCGGGCAGTATCGTCGCCCCCGCTAGCGAAATTATTCCGATTCGATTTTTTTGCACAAATTTACTCAAAAAGAGGTCCTTATAACATATCCAAAGGGTGCCGGGCGGTGCATTGGTCGAAAAATTGTTTAAAAAATTTTTTTGAAACAAATTCACAAAAACAATTTTTTCATTTCGAACAATTTTTTTTAGATAACTTGTGTCATTCTGGGCAAAAAAGGTGTCTTGCCATTTTTGTTTAAAATTGATTGTTGTCGAGTTATATGCGATTAAAAATTTGAAAAATGCGAAAATGGCCATTTTTAAGTCTTAATAATTCGATTAAAAGTTATTATTATGAAATTAAAAGGTGAGCAGATCAAGTTTCAAACCCTTGCTTCAAGGTCCTTAAGAGATTTTTGTCATTATTTTATTACAAAGCTGTTATTTTTAATTATTAATAATTAGCGCTATAGTCCCGGATTTATCGTCGCCCCTGTTAGTGAAATTATTCCGATTCGATTTTTTTGCACAAACTTACTCAAAAAGAGGTCCTTATAACATATTCACAAGGTGCCGTGGTCGAAAAATTGTTTAAACAATTTTTTAAACAAATCCACAAAAATAATTTTTTCACTTTGAACAATTTTTTTTTAGATAATTTTGGACATTCTGAACAAAAAAGGTCTCTTGTCAATTTTCTCTAAAATTGATTGTTGTCGAGTTATACGCGATTTAAAACCTGAAAAATGCGAAAATGGCCATATAACTCGACAAAAATCAATTTTAGAGAAAAATCTCAAGATACCTTTTTTGCTCAGAATAACCCAACTTATCTAAAAAATCGTTCGTAATGAAAAAATTATTTTTGTGAATTTGTTTAAAAAATTGTTTAAGGTGATACAGTAGCGATCAACAGGTAGCCAAAACGCGTTCCAAGATTGCAGCTGTAATTTTGAATATTTTTTCAAGATATTTGGCACACGTATCCGTAATATAATAAAGAATGGCGGTACAGAGCCCAATTTGAAAAATATATTAGGTAATATTTGAAAATTATTCTGTAATTAAATACAATATTAAAAAAACGAGCCTGTACCGCCATTAAGAAGAACAAAAAAATACACTTTCTTCAAATAAACTTTTTTATCCGATGCCTAGATTTTGTGTCATTTTGGAACTACTAAAATGTTTTATTTCATTAGTCCAAAACAAAATTTAAATTTTTTAATTCGACAAAATATTTCCACGCACAGGCTGTGGTCTGTATTAATTCGAGAACCAAGAGAGACAGCTCATTAACCGCCTTTCATTTTTTCATAGAAAATAAACGATCTCTACACAAAGTACTTATAGGATAATACGCCGCCGTTATGAAATGATTGTAGGATGTTAAAATGACGAAGGATGTTTTACCCGGAAATCCGAATTTTATATACTTTTGTTATATTTAATACCCTAATAGCACACGACGTCCTTTGGACGTCCAAAATAGGTCAATTTTTGGTTCTAACGTCCATGGACCATAAACGGACGTCCTTTGGACGTCCGACGCTGGACGTACTTCGGGTGTACTAAATATGTACGTCCTTTGGACGTCCGGCGTTGGACGTCCTTCAGGTGGACTAAATATGTACGTCCTTTGGACGTCCGGCGTTGGACGTCCTTCGGGTGGACTAAATATGTATGTCCTTCGGACGTCCGGTGTTGGACGTCCTTGGGGTGGAATAAATATGAACGTCCTTTGGACGTCCGTACTCGGACGAAATACGGACCTTTTCCAATCGTCCATATTGGACATATTCTACCAATAAGGGGATTAAACAGCAAAATTATTTAATAAAATATTAACTTAATTATGTTAATAAAATAGTTTAAATGGAAAAGATTATAAATCATATTTAATTCAAAACTGTATATGTAGTTTAATATCTAATACATGTTTTTGTTTTTATGTAAAGTGTGAAAATCTGATCGGTAAATTATTCGTTATGTCCACTCTACATCAACAATAAATTGAACAAGAAATTGACTAAGTTATTCAAGGCCAAATTTGACGAGTACAAAATGTATGATTTGTAAAAGAAAATGAAGGAATTTGATGAAATAGAACAATTGGATATGTTTTATTTTGTCAAATTTCTTTATTTTCTGTTTATTCACGGCAAAATTGGAAGTAGAATTGTGTTTTGTATAAGCCAAATTTGACCTTGAATAACTTGTCGTCAATTTCTTGTTCAATTATTGTTGATGTAAAGTGGACTTTATAATGTTTTATTATTCCCGTTACCAAGATGATAGAAGTTTGGTGGTTAATTCTAATAAGCAAAAATATAATTTTTATCAATGTATCCTTACTACAGATGAATATTGAGAGCATCTTTTTGAAGTTGAGCGTACGTGTGCCCAAAATAGGTCCAGTTTTAGTCCTAATGCGGATGGACTATAAATGAACGTCCTTCGGACGTCCGACGTTGGACGTACTTACGTGTTGAATAAATATGAACGTCCTTTGGACGTCCATTGGACGTCCGTGCTCGGACGTCCGTTGGACATTGACATCGATCCGTGAGCGTCATCTGCAAAGAAGAAAATCACAAGCCAGGACAACCAATCCAAATAGTGAGTGTTTCAAACTTTTGTGTTGTGTTGTCAAAAGTTTATTTAATTATTTATGTTTTTCCTTACATACTTACATATTTTTTCAAGCTTTTTGGTATATTTTTCATATTTTTTACTATATTTCGATAAAAAATTCTTCGCAGTTTTATCCTAATCAACATCATCATCATTCTATCCAAAAAGGCAAATCGCCAAAATCGCAATTTTATCATAATATGATATGTATATTTGCATTTTACCACATTTTTTCGATGTTTTGAAACATTTTTGTATATCTTTTGTGTGTCTATCTATATTTTGTATATCACCCCTCCTCGGGGTGAAACTCACCCCCCAAATTCACATACTAATTTGTAAGTACACATACTTTGTAAGTATGGAATAAAGGTTGCTTAATATTAATCAGTTTATCGAAGTCCGGACTTATTTTGAACGTTTTTCACCCCAGAGAAAGAGTGAAACTCACCCCAGGGCAATAGCACACATTGGCACAATATCACTTTTTTTCTTTGGCATGTTAGCTATGCGTATGCCAAATTTCATGTCAATCCTTTAAAATTTACAGCAAAAACCATCAAAGAATGTAGTAATACTTGTTTTCATGAAGTCGGTGATAGAGTTTGACAAATCTTTATGGTTGTTAAATATCTTTTAATTTGTGTATTCGATTTTTAAAGGTAGGGACTATATACGTCCATTTGGCACAATAAAAAATAACCTTCGACCGGTACATATTGCTTGTATCGATGCTCGGTGCATTGTTCAGTCATAAATTTTACCTGTCCCTATAGCGTCGGCCGTCGGGTCCTATTGTAAATTATTATAATAATAGTCCGTCTCGGTATTTTATTATTTCTGTCATAAGTATCTCTGTGGAAATGCAAATGCTGCTTGTAACATCCCAAAAACCAGCTCTACTATTAATTGTACTCGTATAAATAAGTGTATAATATGTACCTACCTACTTATTTATTGTATTCATTTATAGACCTGGATCCCGCGTAATAAAAAAAGTTGATTAACAGCAAGCTGAAAATTTGTTAATAGCTTCACGGTGTCTAGTCGGACAAACTTTGATGTACGGGAATACTGGAACCGGGGAAGTTTTAATTGTGGAACAGGTTAAAAACTTGGAACATCAGACTACCGAAAACGTTCCATGTATTTTGTCGGACAGAACTTCCAATTGATTTGTTACCATTTCATTAAACTCTTATGCAAAAATCAGACTGCGTAACAGTCTACTTTTATTCTCTTAATATTTTTACTTAAAAAAAGTGTACTACAATCATCTCGCTAAACTTAATATAACTGTTTTCGAGATAAACCCATTTTAAATCTGCGATATAACATAATTTTTTGCATAATATTGTAGTTAAATCCGAAAAATCAACTTAAAACCATAATAATAATTGTGCCAATTCTCATTTATGTCATTTATATTTTTGGAGATTTTTATGGTTTATAAGTTATTTTTCGAGTTTAGCGAGACGAATGTAGTATATATTTTTTAAGTAATAATATTAAGAGAATAAAAGTTTTGATTCGAAAAGTATATGTAATGTAGAGTTCCCTCAGCGATGTGATATAATATTATTACAGTATAGCTCCCCGTGCATGACAAGCTTATGGAGGTAGCCCATATAGCCTAGGCTATAATATTATTAAAAAAATCACTTAGATGGGACAATGGCTTTAGGAAATTCGAGACATCAAAAATGGCCCATTTTTAAGGTGGTGCGTTAATTTCTTGGAGAAATGTAATTATAATTTAATGTAAATAATCTAATATCCAATAATTGTAAATTAATATAAGATGTAATATAAGTTCCTTAAAAAATATATTTTTTATTTCCCACAATACATTCTCCACAGGTATAAATATCGTCTCTAGACGTCCACCGAACGTCCTCCCAGGACGTTAGATGGATGATCGGCAGCAATACATTGGACCAAACTGGGACGTCCTATGAAGGCCCAATTGACGTCCACCGAACGTCCCTTCGGACGTTAGGTGAACCTCCATTGGGCGTTTGGCAACGTGGAATTTGGACCAAAATTGGACGTCCTGTTAAGGTCCAATTCACGTCCCCTAAGACGTCCGATTAAGATCCAATTTACTCCGATTAAGGTCCAATTTACGTCCAATTAAGGTCCCATTTACGTCCGATTAAGGTCCAATTTACGTCCGATTAAAGTCCAATTTACGTCCGATTAAGGTTCAATTTACGTCCGATTAAGGTCCAATTTACGTCCGATTAAGGTTCAATTTACGTCCGATTAAGGTCCAATTTACGTCCGATTAGGGTCCAATTTACGTCCCCTAGGACGTCCGATTAAGGTCCAATTTACGTCCGATTAAGATCCAATATATGTCCCCTCGGACATTAGATGGACGTCCAATGGACGTTCGGTAGCGCGACATTTGGACCAAAATAGGACGTATAAAGGACGTTCCTCGGACGAAAACGGACGTCCAATGGACGTCCCTAAAGTCCGTGAAGGACGTCCATTGGACGTCCTTGTGCTATTAGGGTAGGTACCTACCTATAATTCTGGTGATTTTTTAAATCCTCTATTGTTAAGAGAATTTACACCTTTAGCCAAAGTTTTACGATTTTCTAACGGAAATTAACAAGTTATTTTAAATACGCACCAGTTATCGATGTTGAAAGGAGTTTTTCAAGTTATAAAAATATTTTGTCTGATCAAAGAATATGTTTCCTCGTAAAGAATTTGGAAAAACACATTGTAGTGAATTATAATCGAAGATATATTTATAGTGATATTGTTGTTTTATTTTAAATAGGTAACTATTGGTAGCAGTTTTTGTAAAAACTGTGAATAAATTGCATATATAAAAAATGATTTTATTTGAAAAATAATAAATAAGATTACTAAATAAGACAGAAAATTTGTGGTTTCCCGAAATGCGCATTTTTTGAATTTTTGTGCATATCTTGCGCATATTTCGTAATTTTTTACCGCATATATATGCGAATATTTCATCAAAATTGATCGCATATAAATCCGCTCCCTAGTCATTGTATTCTGTTGGCTGATTCCAATGATTTGAGCCGCCGTACGACACGTTGGGACCAATGGGAGTGAAGATACGTAACTAATACCTATCAAGAGGTTTACTCAAACTTCTTTTCTGTACTTATACCTACCACTCGGTATAAGTACAAAAAAGAAGTTTGTGTAAACCTTTGCACAACTGTGTAAATACTAAAGAAAAATCTAAAATATTAAAAAAAAATAGTGGAATCCGTTAATCTGTTCTCGAAAAAATTAGCTATGAAAATGAGCATAATTTTCTATATCCCTAACTTTTGACGAGCAGTTTAGCTTAAATGGGGAAAAGCGGTAAGCTTAGACCAAACACCAGTAGGAGGCATTCAATTAATTGAGGAAAAAAATTAAATGGATAACAATATTCATTTCAGTTATAGAAAAGGCATTGCCCCGCTAGAATGGTTGAAATCACAAGTAACAATTAATAGTCCTACAAAAAAGACAGGCGCTTGAAAGTGATAAGACCATTGAACAATAAGCCTGCGAACTGCCTTTTAAACACATTCTTAAAAATAATCCATAACACAATTAAAAAAAGGTTTGTTAAGAAATTCTTTTATAGACTTCAGAAATTCAACAACTTCTCCTGATTATGTTTAAAAAACGTACGGAATGCACTAAATGAAAAAAAGAAGAAAAAGATTTATCATACCGTTATACTCTAATATATTCTTACGTTGAATATTTGATGCTTCCCTGTAGAGTATAAAACGGACAGTTGTGTTTTTCCCGTGAGCTGCCTTGTTTAGTCTTCTTTGTCGTTCTATTCGTTAAATCCTATCCTCTCAAGTCACAGCGTCAGAAAGCAGTGGGTATATGCAGTGAACGGGAGGCCTATGTCGAGCAGTGAACGTTGGGGCCCTTTCGCGTTTATCATATGTAGAGAAGTCGCTTGTCAAAACCTGGACGTATGTAATCGTATTCTATTTGTTAAATACTCTCACCTAATATGTCATACCATGTGTGTTAATCCATTTTATTTCTACAATTTTAAAGTGTTATTACATGCCGTCATTTTCATTTGTCTACACCATCTTATTCTGCCAGTTAAATCCCATCATTTCAGACGCTGTACGTCACGATTGAACCAATAGAACCGTAGATACAAGACTAAGGCCCTTTTGACATGATGCTGTAATTGATTTTCATACGTCATTGTATTATATTAGTCAAATCCAGTTATTTTAGGTGCTGTACGCCACGATTGGACCAATAGGAGCGAAGATACGTAAATAAGGCCCTTTTGACATATTGCTGTATTTGATTTTTCTGTGTCATTGTATTCTGTTCATTAAACCCTACCATTTGAGCTGCTGTACGTCACAATTGGACCAATAGGACTAGATATACATAACTAGGGCCCTTTTGACTTGTTGCTGTATTTGATTTTTCTGTGTCATTGTATTTTATTCGTCAAGTCCTATTATTTGAGATGCCGTACGTCACGATTGGTCTTATAGGACCGAAGATACGCGACTAAGGCCCTTTTGACATGAGGTTGTATTTGATTTTTCTCTCATTGTATTCTGTTTTTCAAATCCTATCATTTGAGGTGCTATACATCACGATTGGACCAACAGGACCGAAGATACATAACTAAGGCCCTTTTGACATATTGCTTGTTTGATTTTTCTGTGTCATTGTCTTCTATGATGTCTAAGGCATATCTCTGATATGCCCTATTTTTAAATTGGACTTCGTAAGTCCTAGGTTTTCACCCACAAGCTTTTATTTGACACCTCATTTGTCATTCTACCCGGTATAATGGCGGAGGAGTTATATTGGCGGTCGTACGGACCGACAGAAAGAGTACCCAGCTCAAATATCTCACCTTTAGTACCATCCTTGGATTATAAGCTTTCATTTGACACCTCATTTATTATTATAGCTGGTATAATGATAGAGGAGTTACATTCGCGGTCGGACGGACCCACCGACAGACCGCCTAGGTCAAATATCTCACCTTTAGTACCATCCTTGTATTACCAGCTTACATTTGACACCTTATTTGTCATTCTACCTGGTATAATGACGGAGAAGTTATATTCGCGGTCGTACGGACCGACAGAAAGATTGTCTAGGCCAAATATCTCACTTTTAGTACCATCCTTGGATTATAAGCTTTCATTTGACACCTTATTTATCATTCTACTTGGTATAAAGACGCAGAAGTTATAGTCGCGGTCGTACGGACCGGCGGAAAGACAGCTTAGGTCAAATCGCTCACCTGTAGTACCATCATTGGATTATCAGCTTTCATTTGACACCTCATTTGTCATTCTACTTGGTATAAAGACGCAGAAGTTATAGTCGCGGTCGTACGGACCGGCGGAAAGACAGCCTAGGTCAAATCGCTCACCTGTAGTACTATCATTGGATTATCAGCTTTCATTTGACACCTCATTTGTCATTCTACCTGGTATAACGACGGAGGGGTTATATGCGCGGTCGTACGGACCGACGGAAAGACAGCCTGGGTCAAATATCTCACCTTTAGTACCATCCTTGGAATATAAGCTTTCATTTGACACCTCACTTGTCATTCTACCTGGTATAATGACGGAGAAGTTATATTCGCGGTCGTACGGACCGACAGAAAGATTGCCTAGGCCAAATATCTCACCTTTAGTACCATCCTTGGATTATAAGCTTTCATTTGACACCTCATTTATCATTCTACCTGGTATAATGATTGAGGAGTTATACTCGCGGTCGGACGGACCGACGGACAGACCATGTAGGTCAAATATCTCACCTTTAGTACCATCCTTGGAATATCAGCCTTCATTTGACACCTCATTTCTCATTCTACATGGTATAATGACGGAGGAGTTATATTCCCGGTCGTACGGACCGTCGGAAAGACAGCCTAGGTCAAATATCTCACCTTTATTACCATCCTTGGAATATAAGCTTTCATTTGACACCTCATTTGTCATTCTACCTGGTATAATGATGGAGGAGTTATATTGGCGGTCGGAGGGACCGGCGCACAGATCGCCTAAGTTAAATATCTCACCTTTAGTACCATCCTTGTATTATAAGCTTTCTTTTGACACCTCATTTGTCATTCTACCTGGTATAATGACGGAGGAGTTATATTCGCGGTCGGAGGGACCGACGGAAAGACAGCCTAGGTCAAATATCTCACCTTTAGTACCATCCTAGGATTATCAGCTTTCATTTGACACCTCATTTGTCATTTTACCTGGTATAATGACGGATAAGTTATATTCGCGGTCGGAGGGACCGAGTCACAGACCGCCTAAGTCAAATATCTCACCTTTAGTACCATCCTTGTATTATAAGCTTTCTTTTGACACCTCATTTGTCATTCTACCTGGTATAATGACGGAGGAGTTATATTTGCGGTCGGAGGGACCGACGGAAAGACAGCCTAGGTCAAATATCTCACCGTTAGTACCATCCTTGGATTATATGCTTTCATTTGACACCTCATTTGTCATTCTACCTGGTATAATGATGGAGGAGTTATATTCGCGGTCGTAAAGACCGACGGACAGACCGCCAAGGTCAAATATCTTACCTTTAGTACCATCCTTGGATTATCAGCTTTCATTTGATACCTCATTTGTCATTCTAGCTGGTATATTGACGGAGGAGTTGTGGTTACAGACAGACGGACAGACGGACGTGGATAATACAAAGTTTTCACATTTTTTCAAAATTGGGTGAAAACAATAAAACATGATGCCAGACTGATTTCTTTATGAAAATAATATATACATTCTCAAATTGTCTATTTTTCGTTGTGAATAATATTGTATTCAACAGTGATGCCAAATTTCTGATGCCAAAATGATTGATAATGAAAGTGGGATATACGTTTTCATGTATATAACGGCAGCGACAAAACGGTAAAACACTGAACTAAATGTATATAATATTTTCACTGTACGATCATTTTGGACTCAAACATTTTATGGAATAAACTTATATAACTTAGTAAGAGGTAAACAAGGAAAGCTGATATATTAAAGTAACATCAAGGAATCAAATCTCTAACTACCGAGCTGATTAGACTTCTGGTAGCAAGTACAGGAATAAAGTTATTGAGGTAGTGTAAAGTGGCATCGATATACAGATGCCACTTTGCAAGACGATGCCAAATCGATGGTAAATGCATAATGTATCGATGCCAAATTGATAGTAGGATGTATATATATATATATATATATATATATATATATATATATATATATATATATATTGTATTGTTTATCGTATCATTTTAATATTACTATTATGTTTGGATGGCAGTAAGAAGTATAATATTGCTTTTCATTTGCAGAAGGTAGAAATATATTTTATTTTATTCATTTTAAACTGTATATAATTTAAATATATTTACTTTATTTTTTAACCAGTGTTTTACTGAGTCTGTTGTCTTGAAAGAGCTACCCGTTACAACCTAACCAATCATAATATGGGGTATCGCAGATATCTGTGATAAATTGTAATGTATTTTATGTAAATAAATAAAACATGCGTTTTTAATTACGAAGTGTATTTTCAAATGATATTACATCCATTAAAAATAACTTTTTTCTTTTAGCTGAAAAACTATTTCTGTTTATTGATAAAAACGCTAATATTGACAGTTCCGATATTAGCTTCGTAATATTATGCTCGTTTGGTTAAAAGTTGATGAGTATTTAAAATGTATTTAAACCCGAACTGGGTAAATATAGGATGGTAAATGTTCAATTTGATTTTCCAAAGTCAATGATAAATTTTATTTGCCATAAACTCTATCTCGTAGTGCGGCAGATTCGTGCAAATATTATAAGAATTGTGCATTTAATGATAGAAGCATATAGTTTTGACCACATATGCTACACATATAAAGGTTTAAAATTAGATATGAGGCCATCTCAGATTTTATCTTTTACAAAAATGGCGAGCATTAAAAATGGCGACTATACATATATGTGACTTATAGCACGATAACTTTTAAACGAAACGTCTGACTTCAACCAAATTTGGTATAAAGGTTTTTTTATGTATAAGATCGACATTCGGAACCGGAAAAATCGGTTTACCAGAAGTTGTGTTTTTCCTGATTTTTTATGTAAAAATATTCTGTTTTTTTTTAATTGTTTTACCCTGTATATATTAATTTCTCAAAAAGGTAATATCGGCATTGAAAAAAGCTTAAAAATATTTTTTACGAAATATTTTGAACTTGTTAGTTATGTTAATTACCATGTAATAAAGGCATAACTTATCTTCACATGTACCTATGTGCGGCAGATTAGTGCAAATATTATAAGAATTATTGTGCATTTAATCGTAGAAGCATGCAATTTGGACCACATATACTACACATACAAAGGATCAAACCTAGATGTGAGGCCATCTCAGTTTTTTCCTTTTACAAAAAAAGCGGGCATTCAAACTGGCGACTATACGTATGTGACTAATAGCAAAATAACTTTTGAACGACGAGTCAGATTTTAACCAAATTTGGTACATATATAGGTTCTTTTTTTATGTAAAAGGTCGAGCTCTTGAGCCAGAAGAGGTGGTTTACCAGAAGTGGTATTTTTTTCTGATTTTTTTGTAAAAATATGTTGTTTATTTTTTCAATTTTCACCCTGTATATATTAATCTTACAAAAAGATAATAACGGCATTGAAAAGAGCGTAAAAATATTTTTTAGGAAATATCTTGAACTCTTTAATTATATTAATTACCATTTAATTAACGCATAACCTATCTTCTCATGTAGGTACCTAGGTGTGCGGCAGATTCGTGGCAATAATAATATAAGAATTATTGTGCATATAATGGTAGAAGCATACAATTTGGACCACACATATTACACATACAAAGATTCAAATTTAGATATGAGTCCATCTTAGATTTTGTCTTTTACAAAAATGGCGGGCATTCAAAATGAATCTGCCGCCCATAGGTACATGTGAGTATACGTTATGCATTTATTAAAGGGCAATTGACATAACTGAAAAGTTCAAAATATTGTCTAAAAGATATTTTTACACTCTTTCCAATGGCGGTAATACCTTTTTGAAAAATTTTTATATACAGTGTCAAAGAATTGAAAAAACACAACATATTTTTACATAAAAAAAAACAGTAAAACACAACTTCTGGTAAACTGATTCTTCCGGTTTAGGACCTCGATCTTATCCATCAAAAAAGGAGCCTATATATTAAATTTAATTGAAATATCATGTCTCGTTCAAAAGTTATCGTGCTATTAGTCATATATGTATAGTCGCCATTTTGAATGCCCGCCATTTTTGTAAAAGAAACAAAAACTGAGATGGCCCCACATTCAAATTTGAACTTTTATATGTGTAGTATTTGTGGTCCAAATTATATGCTTCTAACAGTAAATGCACAATAAATCTTATAATATTTGCCCGAATCTGCCGCAGATAGGTAAATGTGAAGATACGTTATGCATTTATTAACTGGTAATTAACATAACTAAAAACTGCCAAATATTTCCTAAAAATATGTTTACGCTCTTTTTAATGGCGCTATTAACTTTTTGAAAAATTAATACATACAGGGTGAAAGAATTGAAAAACAAAACAACATATTTTTACATAAAAAACAGGAAAAACACAACTTCTGGTAAACAAATTCTTAGAGTTTAAGACCTTGATATTATACATCAAAAACAGAACCTATATATAGTCTGTTCGCTAAACTCAAACACAACTGGCTAGTGATTTTAGTTGGTAATTTTTTTGTTTTTGGCCAATTTTGCCGAAATTGGCAAAATTACTAACAATTTAGTAATTATTAACTATTTAGTAATTATTTTTTCGCCAATTTTACCAAATTGGCAAAATTACTTACCAAAATCACTAGCCAGTTGAGTCTGAGTTTAGCGAACCGACTATACCAAAGTTATCGTGCTATTAGTCACATATGTATAGTCGCCATTTTAAATGCCCGCCATTTTTGTAAAAGGCAAAATCTGAGATGGCCTCATATCTAAATTTGAACTTTCATATGTGTAAAATATGTGGCCCAAATTATATACTTCTATCATTAAATGCACAATTGTTTCACATATCGGCTGCACTATCGAATCGCTTTTCATTAAATACTAAAAAACATTTGAAAGTTAATAAAAATTCAATAATCAATACAAGCCCAAAGAGCTACAGTTATTTAATTTGTAAAAATAAAGAGACCCAGACCATTATATCAGTCTATCTGTGACAAAATCATTGATTTCACGTAAAAATCTTATATAGGTTTTTTTTTTAATTTATGTGTCTCGGCAGCAATGGCCATTGACACAAACAATATTGGTTATACAATAATTAATTACAATAAGGAATTAAAACTAATTATTATAACAGTTAATCTCTAAATCTTAAATAACATTAGGTAAAAATTATGAAGAAAAAAAATTGGTTGTGTCCACGTCCTTTGTGTGCGTTCGAGAATCTGTTATGTGTTATATCTATCGACTTTAAAACAAAAAATATTTCAAAACCTTTTTTAACTTTACAAAGAAACCATATAATTCAGCTCAAACAGGTAACTTTTTCAAAGATTTTTTGAGATTAACTTTCAATCTACTCAACTATTTATTACATTCAACAGATATTAACATAAATGAATCATTTTTTCATCTATTTTTTCATATTTGCCTTTTCTAACTTTTTAGTAATATCTCATAAAATCTCATTCATTGCTGCACAAATCATCATAACTTTATATTACTATAAATTTAATTTCATGTACAGTTAGTTACCTTCACATTTGAATTTAATTTTGAATTATTTATTAATGATTTTAATGTTTGACACTTTTAAATTTTAGAAAATTTACCTATTTACTATTGTTCAGTTTAATTTCAATGTCTCCAACAAATCAAAATTAAAACACTTTTCACAATCGCACCACAACTAATACACAACTGACCAATTCTGGTTTAATAAGAAAAATTGCACAATCAATCTTACATCTATCAGTTCTTGAACATCCAGAACAACATCTAATAATCCCAATAAAATTAAAAATATACACTATTAATTAAAAAATTTAAAAATAACATCACTTTATATATAACTAACAATTTTTTGGTGTCACGGTTTAATGTCGTGTTCCCTTACTAACCCCCTCAAGATCCTGCCAATTATTTCGTTTTGTTTGTGCATTAAAATCAAATCTGTCCCTCTACCATCTCTCCCTTTAGCATAATTTAGAGAAAAAGTATGATATTGAATACTACTATATTCTTCCCTTATACCGGAAAGTAAGTGTACATTTTATACTTATACTTGACATACTTTAGTTGCCACTACATTTGAATGCTTGCATGTATGTGATTGTGAGGGCTGTTAAACCATATTTGCGTACATTTTAGTATTTATATGTATGCATAAATATATACACTTTAATATTGGCTTGATCATTACCCTTTTGATTTCAACCAGACCACTTAACTAACTCTGGTTTTTTGTTATTTGTAGCATTTAATTTTACTTTTACCGTGACCTGAAGATGCTGTGAATATTGTAGACAGCGAAACCGGTCGTCAGTTGTAAAATAAATTGTTTGTGAGAACGTCTCTCTTTTCTTTACTACAATAGTATGGACTCACACATGCAACCCATTCATTATTAAAAAAAAATTGGATATACAATCATTGGATACTATAGAGACGTACAACTAATTATAAAATTGCTTCGGTCTTCTTGGGATACTTCGGACGTTGTTTAGTCATAGTAGCAGCTTCATATGAACTAGTAAGATTACTGGAAGAATTGGGTCCAGACATGGTGTTGCTAACAGTGGTGGAACATTGATTTAAATTGTTACTCATGTAGTCAAAAGTAACTTGAATTTGTTTATATTAACGCTTTGGATGTCTGGAAATAAGTGATAACCTTGGATACATCACTGCAATACTGGTTGCCTAACCGTTGTCGTTCGTTGAGATGGGATAGGAACAGTGAAAAACTATTGACAGTTTGACACTGAATGGGTTTAAATTGGAAGATTATTAAGTAAAACATCTCTTACTGACTGAAGTTACAGCTTGTTTTTGATGATTAACACGTAAAACAATTGTTATTAGTCACTACTTGAGCGAAAATTAATTTTAGTAACCAGTATTTACAGTAATAATTACAAAATTACAAATTTCAGCACCAATTTACAGATCGATACATACACGTTCTGACGTTAGTTTGATAGTCCTATATAGGTTTTTGAAGGTTATTAAAAGTATATGATTGATAGCTGATAAAAATCGGTGAAGACGTACAGCTAATTTGGCTTTTACCCTAATAAAATAAAAAAAAGTCAAAATGTAAATTCGTAAAGGTTAAAACAAATTTTATATCAAAGTTTAGGTGGATACAAAAGATATTTTCAAAAAAGTATCCAAATCATACAAGGGGATCATTGTTTAAATAATTAAAAATTGGTCATTTTTGCAAAAAAATACTTTTTTAACTGCTGAGGTAATTAACTTATTAACGAATGTCTATGGGATTTTTTTCTGCAAAGCTGAAGGGTATATCTTTTACATAAGACTTACTAAATGAAATTTGACCCCCTATTTATTTAAATAATTGTATATAAAACTTTAAAAACAAATTTGCAAAAAATTATTTTTAGCCTTTTAAATAAGCACTATACAACATCTTGTTTTACAGAAAAAGTTGCACTATATTACCAGTATTAAGCAAAAAAAATGATCGAAAAATATTTAACATTTTTTGAGATATTGAATTTGTTTATTAAATGTTACTATATTTTCAATTGCAAAAACGCGGTTGTTGCCAAAGAACTATTCACCTGCTTGAGACCTCATTATTTTTATTTTTATGTATATTTTCGATAAATGTATTGATAAATTCAAATTTCAATTAAACTACCCCCTAAAATGACATTTGAAAATTATTCAAATTTGTTTATAATTTGTTTTTTTATAACGTCGCGGGGATTAAGTATTTTGAAACGCCGTTTCAATAATTGGGTTCCTGGGATTTTTTTACTAATAAACAAAATTTTTTTGCCGTTTTTTCTTCTTCTTTTTTTTTCTTGGAGTTATATTACTATGGGCCCTTTAAGGGATAAATTTTATTAAGAATGTCGAATCTCTGAGTTCTAGATTCTAGACCTAAAAATATTAAGATTTAACTAAAATCTCTTAAATAAAATGTGGCTACTTACTGAGTTACGGGGTGTTTTATTTAAAAATTTAAAAATTATTGTTACCAAGTACTTTAAAACTATTTGACGTATCCTTATCATGCTTGGCAGAAAGTGTGGATATTATACACCCTACTAAATTGCGATTACTAACCGTTTCTAGCTAGTGCCACAGGGGATAATGAATTATTGACCCTTCCCAAATTCTACGCGACTGAGTGAATTACTATTTTAGCGAAATTGGTCGATTCTCCAATACTTTGTATGTAAATAACTTTATTGGTATCGATAAAGTCATCAGTTTGAGTGATATTGGAAGTTTAAAATGAATGAATGAATAAATCAAAATAACTATGCCGTTTCATTTTAAACGTCCAATATCTCGAAAACTAACGACTTAATCGTTACCAGTAGAGTATATTATTTACATATAAAGTATTGGAGAATCGAAAAATTTGGCTACAACAGTAATACCCTCAGTGGCGTAAAATTTGGGAAGGGTCAACCATTAACTGTCCCCTGTCGTGCGCCTCTGGTAGTAGCTAGAAACTTTTATTTATCACAATTTAGTAGACTGTATAGTACCCACATTTTCTGCCAAGTATGATACGGATACGTCAAATAGGTTGAAAGTACTTGGTAAAAATAATTTTTAAATTTTTAAATAAAACACCCTGTAACTCAGTAAGTAGACACATTTTATTTAAGTGATTTTAGACCAATCTTAATATTTTTAGGTCTAGTATCTACAACTTAGAGATTCGACATTCTTAATGAAACTTAACCCAAAAATGGCCCGTAGTAATAAAACTCCAAGAAAAAAAGAAGAGGAGAAAAAGACAAAAAAATTTGTTAATTAGTGAAAAATTCCCAGGAACCCAATTATCGAAACGGCATTTCAGAATATTTAATCCCCGCGACGTTATTAAAAAAACAAATTATAAACAAATTTTAATAATTTTCAAATGCCATGTTAGGGGGAAGTTTAACTGAAATTTGAATTTATCAATACATTGGTCGAAAATATACATAAAAATAAAAATAATAAGATTTAATACAGGTGAATATTTCTTTGGCAACAACTGCGTTTAATATCTCAAAAAATATTAAATATTTGTGGACCAATTTTTTTGTATTAATGCTGATAACATAGCGCAACTTCTCCTGTAAAATAAGATATTTTATAGTGCTTATTTAAAACGTTAAAAATAATTTTTTTCAAATTTGTTCTTAAAGTTTTATGTATAATTATTTAAATAAATAGGGAGTCAAATTTAATTTAGTAAGTCTTATGTGAAAGATTTACCCTTCAGCTTTGCAAAAAACAATCCTATAAACCTTCATTAGTAATTGAATGAACTCAGCAGTTAAAAAAGTAATTTAGTTGCAAAAATGACCCCTTTTTAATTATTTAAACAATGATCCCCTTGTTTGATTTGGATACTTTCTTGAAAATATCTTTTGTAATCACCTAAATATAAAATTTGTTTCAACCTGTACGAATTTACATTTTGAATTACGTGTAGTGTAATTTTATTTTACTAGACTATTTGTCTTTTTTAACAATCTAAAAAAGCGAAAAAATTTTTTGTCTAGAAATCGTTTCTTATCCATTTTAGAGAAAACGGTTCAAATAAATGTTGTAGACCATAAAAAGTTATTTAATTTTGGGAGTTTTAAAATAAAACGCATAAAGGATCGACGAAGTTAATTGTAAAATACCCTTATTTTTGCAATAATTTATAAATAATGTTAAAAACTTATTGTTATTTGAAAAATGGGTAAAGAAAAGAGGTGTAAAGTTTTTAATTTCCTAGCTGAGCGCTATTGGCTTACAAAACCAGCTTCAGAGCTATGGGTAAAACAAAATCAATGGGAAAATCCCAGTAGCTGGCTGTATACCATAATAAAAAATCATACAGAACAAATAAAAACTTCGTTTGTACAATGGTATAAAAAGTTTCTTGAAAAACTGTTAAAAAGTCATTCAAAAGGATTCGCAAAACGGTTTCGATCTAGATCAGATCATCTTCAGTGCATAGAACGAAGTATTTCCACGTTAGAATGAATGCAAAGGGTTAAAACTATGACTGGTTAAAGAAAAGTGTGGATAATACATACGTTCTGCTTAGTAGATGAAACTAGCAACCTTATAAAATAGGTCACATCGAGAAATATGATTTCAACCATGTAGCCCTTTGAGCATTAAATTAATCTTTTAACATCGACTTAGAGTCGCTACTAACATCAGATTTTCACTATGTAAATCATATTTCTCGATGTCACCTATTTTATAAGGTTGCTAGTTTCATCTACTAAGCAGAACGTAAGTATTATCCCCATTTTTCTTAACTAGTCATAATTTTAACCTTTTGCATTCATTCTAACCTGGAAATACTTCGTTTTATGCACTAAAGATGATCTGATCTAGATCGAAAACGTTTTGCGAATCCTTTTGGATGACTTTTTAATAGTTTTTCAATAAACTTTTTATACCATTGTACAAACGAAGTATTTACTTGTTCTGTATGACTATGGTTAAAAGTTTAAAGTACCAATAAAAAGAGAAAGGAATACCTAATAGAATTAAAAATATTTATGCAATTTTTAAGAACTTTAGTCGCAGGTTGAAATTTTTTATATGTGTATAGAAATTAAAAAAAAAACTAAATAAAGAAATATAAAAAAAATAAGAAACGCTTTTCTTTAGTTACGATTGGCTAAAATTAAAAATATTATGAAAAAATCAATTCAAAAGCAAAAAATAAAAAAAATTGATAAAATCTAACACATTTGTCAAAGAAAAGCGTGGCGCGTCTTCATCGAATAAACGGTTTTCGCTCCACGCTTTTCTTTAACGAATGTGTTAGATTTTTAAATTTTTTTATTTTTTGATTGTTAGTTGATTTTTTTTATAATATTTTTAATTTTAGTCAATCGTAACTAATGAAAGTCGTTTCTTAAAAAATTAATATTTATATGAACTATACATAATTATTTCACAATTATATAATATATAATATTTTTTTTTATATTTTTTTTATTTTTTAATTTTTAGTCTTACACTTTTCAAACATTAAAATATATCGTCATGTTTATTAAAATATGTATAAAACATATGATTTACAAACATGAAAAATAGTCGGAATCGGCAAAAAATTTGAAACTTTATTCTTTATTAATGAAGCATAACGTAAACAATTAACGTAAAAAGTTGAATAATTATGTATAGTTCATATAATTAACTACAATCTGTAAAAGTTTTAACTTCCTTTATTGTAAAAAACAAGATAATTTAAGCATTTTCCGTTAAAATCATTTTTTTTTTGTTTAAACAATAATAAACATAAAATTTTTTTATTGACTATTCGTGTATTTTTCCCGCGAATGCATATATCTGCAAAGTTTTTGTCATTTGCATTGAAGAAAAAGCAGTCAAATTAACGTCCAAAGATTTGACCCAAACGATTAAACTAAAGAAAACCGTTTAATTAATACGCCAAAACGAATTCTAATGTTAATTGTAGCACAAAACGTCTCTACCGGTGGTTTTTCTAAGACTACGATAAAAATACGAATTTTATGAATTCGAATTTTAGTTAATGTTTAGTTAAATTAGTTAATTAATAAACAAATATATGAGCGTTCAAAATTTGAAACTTTATTGTTTATTTATGAAGCATAACGTAAACAATTAACATAAAAAGTGAAATTATGTATAGCTCATATGAATACCTACAATATGTAAAAGTTTCAAGTTTCTACATTGTAAAAAACAAGAGAATTTAACCCTCCGTTAGTTGCTAGGATAAACGGAGCATCAAGAGTCGCTACGGTGTCAGAGACCGACAATTTAAAAAAAATAGTTATTGCTATAAAATTCGTACAAATATTTTATATTGTGTACAGGAATGACTGAAAAATATTTTTGAAAATGTTTTATTGAAAAACAACAGATATAAAATGAAAAACCGCTTTCATTTTCACTTCCCTCATCGTCAAAATAATTTTCATCGTCGCTAGGAACCATTTCCCATAATTCCATTCCAACGTTTTTGTTCTGCTTCAAAGGACATCTATAAATAAAACTTGACCAAAACTTACTGATAAAATGCAATAATTAGATGCTAAAGCTTTACCTGAACTGCAAGTTATGCCAATAAAGTAATAACCTCACCGTTAGTCGCTACGGAGTCTTGCACCGAAAATAGCTATAAACTCGCACAACTGTACTCAAGTAGGTAAGAATGTACACTAACACGAGGTTAGTTGATAGGAAGAGGTACAGATAGTGGCGATAGAAAAAAACAGTTATTTTGTAAATCCCGAATGAATAATTCTGTCGTCGGTGTGTGACACCGATAGCGACTAACGGAGGGTTAAGCATTTTCCATTAAAATCGTTTTTTTTATTTATGCAATTAATAAACATAAAATTTTTTTTTGACTATTCGTGTATGCCCTATGCTCCTTCACGGAGTAACATGATTAGATATATATATTTTTGACTCAAAAGTCTGGATTCACAAAGTATCCATATTTTTTGTACGGGTGGAATAGTCGAGCACGAAATTTACATTACACTAAGGAAGAATTACCACTCAGAGGAAGACTTGTACCGGGACAAAAAATGTGCAGCGGAATGGACTAGTACCCAGAATTAGTTCTTTTGCCTCCCCTTCACATAAAGTCATCCAGCAGGATTTACCACAGGCTCCAGTACTCTGCCCTGTGATCAACCACTGGTTGTTTTGACAACTCTTGCAAGATGTCCTCGCCTGGCCGATGCAGCCTATTTTCCAGGTATAATCCAATTGCATACGGCAGCGGATATCAATTTTTATGGTCCTGCACCGTAAAGAGAATTTGGTAGTACATTTAATGTCCCTTCCATCTCTAGAAAGGCGGTTAATATTATCTCTCCATTATTAATTGAGTTATTGATATTCTGAACTACTTCGTCCATTGCTGATTCTACTTGATATGCATACTGATTTTCATTGGGAGGATCATCCCTCAATCTTCTTTGTATGCCGTGCTTGTTTTCAAGCGTTGGCTATCGTCGTATTAACAAGCTGATGAAATGTTCCTCGGTCGGCAGCTATATGAAACAATTCCTCGACCGGTCGACCTGTCCATTGTCTAATGTTACGCAGCCAGAACAGTGGTCTTCTTCGAACCCAGCGTTTTCCCTCAATCACTCCACCTTAATATGTCTGTCAAGTCAAAATTTTTTTCCTATGGTCTTTAACAGAAATGATGTAGGACTAATCGGCCTGTAGGATTTAGGTATGGTGTTATCTTGTCCTCCTATTTTGTATATGTAAACCACCCTTACAGTTGTCGAATATCTTTCTTAGTATGCTGCGAAAAAATGTTTATTTGCCTTTTGGTTACGTTTGGGGTTTACTTAGTTCTGTATGAAACGCAATTTTAAAGAAGTTCCATCCTTTTACCTTATTCTCGTATAAAGTACAAAAATACTCGTGTTCAGGTAACTTTGTAAGTGGGCTTTCAACTTTTTAGTAATACAAGATAGCCTTTACTTGGTATTACAAATCTCAACCTTGTTTTTAGTATGTTCTTTAAAGGTAATATTGCAAAACCTCTAAATTTTAAGGAACCACTTGGATTGACATGAAATTTGGCATACACATAGCTAACAAGTCATAGAAAAAAAGTAATATTGTGCCGATGTGTGGTTTTGTCCTAGGGGTGAGTTTCACCCCCTTTTGAAAGTGAAAAATATATGTTCGAAATAAGCCCGGAAATAAATAAAATGACTAATTTTAAGAAACTTTTGTTCTATAAAGTTTTTTCACCAAGTTAATACTTTTCGAGTTTTTCGCAAATAAACTTAAAAATAAGTATTTAGTCGAAAAAAAAATTCTTATCAAAAATATAGCTCGTAAAAAAGTGAAAAACATGGTGTATATACAGTGTGTCCACGATTGGGGTGCCCAAGAGGAAAAACTTTTTTATTTTCAATTTTAGCGAAAAATGTCATTCTTGATAAAAAGCTTTGCTTGTTCTAAAATCCCATAAAACGAAATAAAATTCAAGTTTTACAAATCCTGCTTAATTTTGTAGTCAATTTTATGTAAATTCCTATAAATTTTTGAACTAAGTTCGAAATCGTAACAATAATCTAGGGTTGCCAAGCCACAATGTAGCTTAGTAACTGTCAACTCCGATAAATAATTTGCGAATTGCCATTTTTTTTTCGACAATGTTAAGCGTTCAAAAAGAATTTATCTTGTGATTAATTTTATTGTTAGAATTATTGGATTAATAATTATTTAATTATTAAATAATTGGATGTTTTAAGGAGAACGACAAAGTTTGATTTCATAATCCAAAGAAGCGAAAGGGTTGTTCTCCCAAGTTACTATTGTTACAATTTCGAACTTAGTGCAAAAATTTATAGGGATTTACACAAAATTGGCTATAAAACTAAACATGATTTGAAAAACTTTAATTTTATTTCGTTTTATGGGGTTGTAGAACAAGCAAAACTTTTTATCAAGAATGAAATTTTTCGCTTAAATTGAAAATAAAAAAGTTTTTCCTCTTGGGCACCCCAACCGTGGACACACTGTATTAGGTGACTACACCTAGTAGAAGCAGAGTTATAGCTAATGAAAAATAGGTTCATATTCGTCAAATTCCAAATCGAATATTTTAACGTGCCATAACCAAAAAACGAAGCACTTTTTTGGGCAAAACTCATTTTAACTTTTTTAAAGTGTTTAAAAAATGCTTATTTTTGTTTTTTTTTTAATTTAGCATCAAAAGTAAACAAGTTACGCTTAAAATAAAGTTAGTCCCTTTTTTTTAGTAGAAATCGGCAAAATCACCCCCTAATTCGCATTTCAAATGAACTTAATTGTTACCACTTCACAATTTTTTTAATCGCGTATGTTATAATCATATGATCTGTAAGTTTCATCGGTTCAAAGTCCTTATTTTTGAAAGAGCTGTAGTTAAAAGGGCTTGAAAGAGCCACTTATCACGAGTGTATGTAAATTTAGAAACACCGAATCTTAACCAATTTTTGTCTTACAGAAAAACAAAAAATGAAAAATATTCAGAAAAGTAAATTTTTATTGGTTAAAATTTCTGGTACCTATAATCATTTTTAAGTTATTTTGAAAAAAATCAGTTTTTTAAAAATTAAAATTTTTAAAAATTTTTCTTTGAAACCAAATTTTTTCAAAAATAAGCACTTTGAATCAATGAAACTTACAGATTATATAAACACAACGTAAGTAAAATAACTTGTGAAGCGGTAACGATTAATTTCATTTGAGTTGCTAATTGGGGGTGATCTTCCTGATTTTTTTTGCCAAAACAAAAGGGACCAACTTTATTTTGAGCGTAACCTGCTTACATTTGATGCTAGAAATTTTTTTTAAAAAAACCAGAAATAAAGCTTTTATCTACTCTATGTCATATTATGTATACGTTTTTAGTTTCTGAAAACTGTCATTATAGATAGCAGTGCGTGAAGAGTTTAAAGTGTGCGTGAAGTAACAATGTATTTTAAATGGGGTTTACTTTTTCGCACACTTTCAATGGGTTTTTTGGCACACTTTCATATAATCAAATATCCTTAACTTTCGCGTTGTCATGGTGATGACAATATGAGCAATGCCTTACAACAAAATTTTTGACAGGGTTCGAAAGTAGTTAGGATTTTTAAATGTCAAAGTTCTAAAAATTGTAGAATACAAATGAATTCCAGTGACGAAGAGTTACAGTTTTTTTATTTGTGTATCGTGGATAAAATATTGTATGAAACTGTGCGTGAAGTACTTTTTGCGAACTTACTCGATGTATAACGCTCATATAACTGTATAACTGTTTCATAAATAACTATTTTTAAACACTTGAAAAAAGTTTTAATGTGTTTTCCCCAAAAATGCTTCGTTATTTGTATATTTCACATTGGATGATTCTATTTGGAATTTTTCGAATATGAACCTATTTTTCATTAGCTATAACTCTGCTTTTGCTAGATACAGAGACCTAATATGTACACCGTTTTTTTCACTTTTTTATAGGCTATAATTTTGCTAAGAATATTTTTTTCGACAAAATGCTTACTTTTTGAGTTATTTGCGAAAAACCGTGTAAAAACGTGGTTATTTTGATGAAAAATGAACATATTCATTTGAAAATGATGAAATTGATGAAAAAACTCTATAAAACAAAAGTTGCTTAAAATTAGTCAGTATATCCATTTCGGGACTTAACTTGGACATATATTTTTTCCCACCGAGATGGGGTGAAAGTCACCCCTAGGGCAAAAGCACACATCGGCACAATATCACTTTTTTTCTTTGATATGTTAGCTATGCATATGCCAAATTTCATGTTAATCTAAGCGGTTCTTTAAAAGTTACAGCAAAAACAGTGAAAGAATGTAATATTTTATTGTTATTCTCGACAACTTTTACATCTGACTAAATTGCTATACCACCACTGCGATGTTTTTTTTTCAGTGATATTTTTTAAATTTTAGCCCAGTCAGGATAGCATTTGACCTTGCATTAGGAGCTGCCCCAAATTTTATTATTCTAATCTTTAGGGAGGGTCAATATTAGTATAAATTTAAAATATCGACTGAATTCCGTCGTTACGTTAGCCGCCATCTTGATTTTAAACGAGAACCGTTTTTGCTCAATATCTCCGCCATTTTCATTTTTTGACAAAAAGTGTAAACCTCCTAAAGGATAGAATTATAAAATTTGGGGCAGCTCGGAAACAACATTCAATTCAATAATTATGCTCCCCTACCACTTTTTACTATTTTCCCATGTAACTCGGAAAATATCAACCGCATGAAAAAAATTGTTAAAAAAAATTGTAGGAAATTATATTTTGAACAATTTTAGTTGAAAATGGCGTAGATATTGAACAAAAACAATTGCTATAAAATCAATCCGGTCTTACCGGAAGAGACCAAAATTGTGTATAATTTAATTCTCTTCATTTTTGTATGGGTACATATTTGTTGTAAAACTAATAATAAACGAGATAATTCAATAATTTAATAATTATGCTCCAACTCTCACTATTTTCCCCTCATAACTCGGAGAATATCGACCGCACGAAAAAATTATAATAAATGAAATTATAGAAAATCGCATTTTCAACAATTTCAGTTTCTACACTTTTTGTCAAAAAATTGAAAATTGCGGAGATATTGAGCAAAAACGGATCTCGTTTAAAATCAAGATGGCGGCTAACGCAACCGTGGAATTCAGTCGAGATTTTAAATTTATACTAATATTGACCCTCCCTAAAGATTAGAAAAATAAAATTTGGGGCAGCTCCTAATGCAAGGTTAGGCCTGTTATTCGTCTAACTCGACTGGACTATTTGTAAATGTATGCAAAGTCATTAAACGCACTACAATGTGACCATTTAAACAGAGCCGTTGTTGCAGTTTATTAAATTTTATTCGCTTTAAAACAATGTAGCTGATTGCTTTGTGCTCCCATAACCCGTTGAAATTACATCCTGTGTATTTTATAGCGGTTATAAATATTTGGAATTTTCCATTTTATTTTCATTACAACTTGTTGCTTGTGTACATTTGGTAATAAAAATGTGTAACGGACAAAGAGAATTTACGCCTAGCTAATAGAGACTTTAGACTGTTTATTATGACCCATGGGATACATGCTTTTGTTTTAATTTCTAAAAATTTTAAAACTTAAAAGCTTTAGTGACTCTTTTTACGATATTAGCAAATTTAACAATAAATATCAGCACAAAATTATCAAATATTTGAAACTTTTATCTTTCTACCTTTTATCTACCTTCAACATAAAGTTCAACTGTAGAGCTCATTAAACCCCATTTGCTATGATTTTTGTATCTCGTAAAAGCGTTTGACAGAGTTCAACCAAAAGACATAAACACAAACCGTGATAGAAAATAACGTCAATAAAAACACATAGCAATAATCAGTGACCATGGATCATGGACATTTAACATAATCATGGACAAGATAATCGAAAGCCTAAATGACACGAACATTGGCTATAAAATGGGAAACCGGTCTTTAGGTACCCTCTGCTATGCGAATGATGCAACATTCATAGCAGAAAATATATAGATGGATACCATCGGTTACATTACAGATTCAATATACTCGTAACAGCAAAGAAGTTAAACATGTGAATATCTTATTTAAAGACCCAGTCAATGGTTATAGACAAGAGCCCTATCAGATTTAAAATACAGTATGTTCCTGTAAGTTGGAACCATATGGAAAATTTTTTAATATTCATTTTACGAAAAAAGTTACTCTTCATATAAAGCTCTGCATGGTCTAACAGGTATGTCAAAAAATATGAATTTCGCTCAAGAGTAAAGTAGCTTTATTTTTCACAATATTGAAAATTGTTACTATGAAAAATTGTTTGGAATTAAGAACAATATTCTTATATCCAATTTTATCCTGTTATAAAAAAAAAACATTTTTGAAAATTTTTCTTAAATTATGGAAAACCAACATTATTTTCAGTTATTTCAATTATTATAACTCTTTTATTATTAATTTGACGAGAAAAAGTTATTCTTTATAAAATGTTTTATATGGTTGAACTAATATACAGTCCTGTTACATCAAATTTATTTAATTTTATACGAGGTATGTAAAAAAATATGGATTTCACTCAAGAGTAAATAAAATACCTTTATTATTCACAATATCGAAAATTGTGATTATGAAAAGTTGTTTAGAATTACAAGCTATGTTCCAATATGTAAATACATTCTTCTAATTGAAATTTTCTGAACTATAAAGGTACTTTTCTCTTGAAATTCATATGCTTTGACATACCTCGTATAAAATTGATAAAATTTAATATGTATATTAAGTTTTGGACCATACAGAACATTTTATAAAGAATAACTTTTTTTCGTAAAACTAATTATAAAAGAATTATCATAATTGGAAAAATTGAAAATAATGTTAGTTATCGATGATTTAAAAAAAAAATTTCAATGTTTTTTAATTAGAAGGATGTAATTGCATATTAAAATATAGTTCTTAATTTCAAACAACTTTTCATAATAACAATTTTCAATATTATGAAAAATAAAACTACTTTACTCTTGAGCGAACTTCATATCTTTTGACATAGCTCGTCTAATTTTCATAAAATTTTATATCTGATGGTTGAATCATAGGTTTTATACCATGCAGAGCTTTTTATAAAGAATAAATTTTTTTCGTAAAATTAATAATAAAAAAGTTTTCCATATGGTTCCAACTTACAGGACATACTGTATAACTGCGGAGAAAGTGAGAAAACAAGCCAACCTAACAGCCAGAATGTCAGGAGAATTGAGGAACATCATAATATATTTAAAGCAAGTGTAAGTCGAGTATTAACCTATGCAGCGGAAAAAAGAACTGATACTTCACTTAGAAAAATATGAGAATAACTAATATGGATGCACTAAGAGAGACTACATAGAATCTAGGATGTGATGAGATTGCTACGAGCACGACGCCACAAATAGATTGATTATATTATGGAGAGAATGGACCAAGAAAGAATCGCGAAATGTAACATACATACATAATCGGTTGCCTCTTTTACCATATTAGGTGGCGAAATGTAAATAAACACAAAAAGCCAATAATAAAAGACTACTAGGAAGTCTGTAATTTAGAATTTAATATATTGTTAAGCTGACTTGGTTCTTTAGAGACGTTGTTGATGCTTCTTTTATATCTGTAACGTGCACATTCAGTAAGTATGTGCTGGACTGTTTATCATCAGGCATCTAGAGCAGTGGTTCCCAACCTTTTTCTTATGATCGCCCCTTAGACAGGTTTTTCCAGTTGTGAACACTAGAATCGCCCCCCCCCCCCAATTAAATTGAATTAATCAGTACAAAAGGTAAGTATCCATATTTATTTATTTTTATATTTTGTAAAATGATAAATGGTTATAATATGTAAAAGAATTGTTAATGGCTTCCTTGGATCTGGTATCCCTCATATAATTTCTTTATGTCTTGCTCAATGTTGGTTGACAGCAACCTGAAATCTCCTCGTTCCATTATTTCGAGCCTGTTTCTTTGTTTGTTTTTCAATATACGTTCTTCTTGTAGTGCCTGTCCGTTTCGGATGTTGGCGACCATCATGACAATCTGTACTTTGCACACTGCTGCTCTAAAAAGATTTGTGGTTGTTGTGTTGAACCACGTACGTAGATTTTTCAGCCAGGAAATCCTTCGCCTTCCTGGTCCTCGCTTTCCTTCTAATTTTCCTTGCAAGATTAGTTGCAGCAGTCCATATCTTTCGCTGTTCCTCATGATGTGAGCGAGGTATTCGATTTTGGTTGTTTTTATTGTGATTAACAGCTCTTTTTCCTTTTGAATTCTCAGCAAAACACCCCGATTAGTGATGTGATCGGTATAAGGTATCTTCAGGATCCGACGATAAAGCCTCAATTTTCTTGCAGGTGGCGTCTGTGAGAGTCCACGACACAAATCCGTACAACAGTATAGTAACAATATAACATCGTAGTAACCTGATTTTTATAGGTATCGACAAATCATGCCATTTGAATAATTTAGCCATTTTTAAAAATGCAGATCTTGCTTTCTCTGTCCCACATTTGATTTCTATGGAATGGTCCCAATTTTCATTTACGTTCGTACCAAAGTGGATGTATTTTTTACTCCTTCTATTTGTTGACCGTTTACACTGATTCGTCCAAATTGCTGTTCCTCCATAGAGATCATCATACATTTTGTTTTATTAGTATTTAGTGAAACTCCATATCTCTGACTGGCTTCTGCGATTCTGTTCATTAACCCCTGGAGGGCTTCAGAACTGTCAGCGAATACCACCGTGTCCTCTGTGTATCTTATGTTATTGATACATCCTACGTTAATTCGAATTCCGGCTTCAACATCATCCACTGCTTCTTGAAAAATTTCTTCACGGTAGATGTTAAACATTAGTGGTGATAGTATACATCCCTGACGGACCCCACGTTTGATTTTGATATCGTCGGATTCTCCTGTCTCTGTCTGAATAGATGATGTTTGATTCCAGTACAGATTTCTGATAATCCTTTAATTCTTAAAATCCTCAATATAAACACAGAACTAAAACCTTTCTCCATTAGATATGTTGTGGGGAATGATAATAATTGTAATTTGATTGCATTCCACTAGATTGGATACACTTCTTTTATCCGCGGCCAATTTCAATTTTAACATCATGTTTCAAATCAATCAAGCTTTCTTAAAGATAAAGACATTCCATTGAAACTAGGGATGGTGGTTTTTGACAAAACACCGGGTTTCGGTTATACCGGTTTTTTTGCTTACGGTTTAACCTGGCGGTTATAACCGGCAAAAAAACCGGTTTTTGGTAAAACCGGTTTCCGGTTTTAACATGTTAAATATGTTAATGTTAAATATTAACATAAATATTTTACTTAAAAATAAATTGGATAATGCAATTTATCTTTTATTTTTACTACCATAAAAAAATTTATCATGTATTTCCTTTAACACGTTTTTATATTTGTATAATAGGTACATTTTAACTCATTTACGCATACTTCCTGTATGGCTGTATAGTTTTGAAAACGTAGGGAAATCCTTGGAGATTCGTATTCGTAATCGGTTACTCGATATTCATAGTCAGAACATTATTTTTGGTAATCATAAAAAGGCATTCACCCACTTCCAATGTCAAGAGTCAAGTGTGAAAAATAGATGATGTTTGCGTGTACTTCAACCAGATCACTTCCTATGTAAATATTATGATTACAAATACCTTTTTACCTAAATATTATAATAAAAGTTAATTGTTTCTGGCTGATGTGAGTTTGCACTTTCAGTTTGCTTCTGTATTTATAAAATAAAATTTGAATTATGGTTTTGTTTGGAATAATTACTTAAGAATAATAAATATGATTGGGATCCAAAATAATACCTAACCTAATCCTAATCACCGTAAAAACCTAATAACCGGTTTTTGCTTTAAAAAGAAAAAAACAGTTATAACCGGGACAAAAAAACCGGTAAAACCGGTTATTGCGAAGTAAAAAAACCGGTTTTAGGTTAAAACCGGTAGGTTTTTCCCATCCCTAATTGAAACTTATACGCTGAAAGGATTAATTAACCAATTTGACACTTTCCGACTAGTCAAATGGAATTGGAACTGCAGATCTTCTTTCAATGTTTGAAGTTAGAGACAATATGTTTTCTTAATTACCCATTTCTCGTTTCCCGGATCTAAACGCCCCCTTTACTCTATCGCCCCTTCGCTCTATCACCTCCCTGAAAATCTCAAATCTTCAGGGAGGTGATAGAGCGAAGGTGATAGAGAGATTCCCCCTGGTTGGGAATGAATCACTGATCTAGAGTATGAGCATTCTGGTGGTAACGCTTTGGTTATTACTTGCTTTTGGGTTAATGTTGTATGCCCAATTCTTAATCGATTTATCAACACTGGTTATCTTCTCTTCTCTGGGAGCTGGAGCCGGAAATTGATATGACGTTTGATCTTTTTAAGCTTGGAGTTTATCGAATCTCAACAACGTTGCCAAACTTGGAATACAATATTGTTCGATAATTTAAATAAATATCTGCCACTGGAATTTTTTCGTCAGTAGGTGCTTGGTTATCTACCTTTTCATTACCTGAAATACCTATGTGTGAAAGTACCCAAAGGAAGTGAATGTGTATATTTTTGTTTTGCATACATTGTAGCATAAATGATATTTTTTTGATAATAGCATGAGCTATGGACATGCATGCTTTGGAGTGCTGATAATGTATCTGTGATTAGTTGAAGATTAGAACATGTATTATTTTGGTGCGAAATTCAAGTGCTCTTAAAATTGCAATAGCTTCTATTTGGCAGAAATCTTCTCTGTTCATCCAAACATAATGTGTAATATAAAGGATGTTTTAATTAAAATAATTTAAATATCCAATTTATTACTCTCAATTGCTAAGAAATTTTTGTGCATTTTTATGAGTGTAGTTACCAGCTACAATCTTAAAACCATCTGTTTTAATCATAAACAAATCGACTTTACAACAAATCAAAATTAGTGTAATTTATGGTAAGCTGACGCCTTACCGGTAATTGATTCAACTACACGCAGAAAATACAAAAAAATTTTCGCTTAGTTGACTAACAAAAGGCTTTTACTTGTGCTTCTGTTAAAGAATCTTTGCATTTGTATTGAAATCCAGATACTTAAATTAATCTTGTTCAAAAGAGGATTAGCCGTTATTTCCAAATCCATTGAGAATTTTGTATTTGATGGATTACATTTCTTAATTCCCTTTACACCAAGGGTAGTATGTAGCTAAACTACATTTAAATTAATTTCTCTCCTATGTAACATCCTACAAATTACTTATCTGGATTGATTGGTGTATACCTATATCTCCCTCTATCTATATATCGACATTCACTGGCACAAAATTCCGCCACTCAAAATTTTTGATCAAGTTTGACAATTTATAACTTTATTATTTGTCCTACGATTTTCAAGGTTTTTGCATCAGTTTGTAGTAGGGATGGCGGTTTTTGACAAAACACTGGTTTTCGGTTACATCGGTTTTATTTGCTTACGGTTTAACCGGGCGGTTATAACCGGCCAAAAAAAACGGCTTTTCCAAAAACCGGTTGTCGGTTTTTTTAATCCAATAGGTTACAATGTTACATTTACAATGAACTTTAGTTTGCGATACTCCACTCGACTCGATACTCGATATCAATACGATCAAAATTAGTACTATCGAAAGAACATCAATATCAATATAAATAAAACACAAATTTTAATAAAACCATTTTATTCTTATAATTATTATATTTATTTATTATTTTATTATTATTATATATTTATTGATTATTATTAAATAAGATAGCGTAAGATTAATATATACATAATATACAATTTAACCCAACCATTTCAACTTATAAAAAATTTCCCAGACTCTTTCAAGATTTAAAAAAAATAATATCAACATAAATATTTTACTTAAAAATAAATTGGATAATGCAATTTACATTTTATTTTTACTACCATCAAAAAAAAATATCATGTATTTCTTTTAACACATTTGTATATTTGTATAATAGGTACATTTTAACTCATTTAATACTTCCTGTATGGGTGTATCGTTTTGAAAACGTAGGGAAATCCTTGGAGATTCGTATTCGTAATCAGTAATTCGATATACGTAGTCAGAACATTATTTTTGGTAATCAGAAAAAGTCATTCACCCACTTTCAATGTTACCATGTTTTATTATAATTAAACTTTATTGTTTCTGGCTTATGTGAGTTTGCTCATTCACTTTGGTTCTGTATTTATAAAATAAAATTTTAATTATGGTTTTGTTTGGAATAATTACTTGAGAATAATAATTATGATTGGGATCCAAAATAATACCTAACCTAATCTAAAACACCGTAAAAATCTAATAACCGGTTTTTATTTTAAAAAGAAAAAACCGGTTATAAACCGGGACAAAAAAAAACAACAGGTAAAACCGGTTATTGCGAAGTAAAAAAACCGGTTTTAAGTTAAAACCGGTAGGTTTTTCCCATCCCTAGTTTGTAGGTACCTACGTGTATTGATATCCTTTGTTATCGGGTAACAGAAATTTTTTGCTTACATGGCGTTATACGGGGGTGAATGGAAGCGTTGTATTTTCTCCTAACTTTCAAAAATTCTGTGGAAAAATTAAAGAGCTGATTTTGTTTCATAGTCCTGTCATATTATTAGGGAGGCATCACTAAAATTTTGTTTTTGAATTGTCTAAATATCTTTTTTCTTGTAAGAGCTGTACAGTATTTTGTAAATAAACACAGTAATTGAATCATAAACATAAATATCTTGAGCTTGGATTGATAAGATTAGAATGGCCCGCATGCAGCCCAGATCTCAATTCTATTGAGTATTTATGGGATCAACTAAGCCCCAGTAATGGAATCTCAGGCTATTCCCCAGGAAAAGAAAGCACATCTTTATTCGATGCCAAACAGATTGCGAGCAGTCGTTGCTGCGAGAGGTTGACATATCCGCTATTGAATTATTTTGTTTTATTGTTAATTTTCTTTTGTGTTGTTAATTTTGGTGCGTTTGTGTTTTTATTTACACAAACAGAGTAGTGTCTTTATTTACAGATTTTACAAGAAAAGGATAATTGGTAAAGATATTCGGATAATTCAAACAACAAAATCTTAGGGATACCTCCAAAATAATACGAAAGAAGTATGAAACCGAATCTGCCCTCCAATTTTTCCACAGAATTTTTTAGCCTAATTACCTCTTAACCTTTAACTACACGCGCCGGCGTATTTTGTACGCCAGATATAAAAATTCTAGTGCAAATACATTTGAAAATTTAATTTTTGACCTTGTTTATCTACCTAACCTATCACCGAAATGTGCTTTACAATTGGTTTTAGTTTTGTTATGATCGTCATTCTGGGAAAATCGTACTTTACAATTTAGTATTTGTTGTTTCAGGCGGTGGACACTATACGCCACGATTATAGTAATATAAGTAGTAATATAAGTACATCTTTCAATCATTTTTAAGCCATTATGACACAAAATATATTTTTCTTTATAAACAATAGTTTTTCTCATGTAAAGAATCACATTTCAAAAAAAATTTTATTAGTAATTTTATTTATCATGGAATTAGTTTCCAGTTATAAATCCCAATTGGCTTACTGGGAAGGAACCCCAAGTATTCGCTGATGTCGAATAAGGTTTATAACAAACAACTAAGTGTATTTTTTCAAAAAAAAAAACTAAACAAATCCGCTTTTTTTAATGTATTTTCTTGTGGCGTATAAAGTACGCACGCGTGTAGTTATGTTATAACTCGTTACGCGGGTAGTTATAGGTTAAATGAATGGTTCGAATTGTCAAAAAACCGGAATACCGCAATATAGAAATTTCAAATTTGATGCTTGTTTTTCCAACAAAATATTTAATTTTCAACTTAAAGATTAATTGTCTATCAATAATTAAATAACTTGGTAATATAAAAGCTCTTTTCGTATTATAATTACAGAAGCCGATGGAAATTGAATGAAGACTTTAGCAACAATTAAATTATTAATTAAAAATTTACGGTCGCTATAATAACCAAAATAATTATGGTACATAATAATAACTATGGTTTTTGTATAAAAGCAAACTCTACCTATCTAATGTACTTTACAGAATTGAAATTAGATTATTTAATAGGCCTCAGGAACATTTTTAAATTATAAACAATTTTTTGGCTTATAAACAAATATAATATCTCGGGAAATATTAAATTAAATTCAAATATGAGGACGGTGTTGGAAAAATAGCGACAGGACGTTTTTTCTAACAGAAAAAACGTTTAATTTTGATGAGTGGTTCCTGAGATACAATCGGTCAAAGTTGACCGGTATTTACGGCAAAGATATAAACAATAGTATCAGAATTTTTGAACCACCACCTTTTTGTTTTTGTCCTTTTTCACCACACCAATTTTCATATTTTTAGAATATTTATAACATATATTATGATAATAAAAACTATCGATATTACGAGTGAAAATTGCTAAAAGTAGCAAAATTCCAATAAAAAATTAGGTTGGAGAAAATGTAATCTCAAAGTTCAAAATCGGTGTACGTTAAAAAATGCATTTTCTCGGCTTCCCATGGAGAAATTTTCTTCATTCTTTTTTTGTTCCCAAGTAACTCGAGTGGAGCCATCTATCTAACGCATTATTAAATGTCAAAAATGCTTTTGTGTTGTTATAATAAATTAATTAATTTGTTATAACAAAAATTTTTAATTTGTTTAAATAAAGATTGTTTAAATAATTATAAAGCTTTTAAATGAGAATATTTGCGTTTTTAATGTTAAAAGGTACACTTGCAGTAAGTTTATCTAAAAAAAGTCTAAAACTGCAAAAAATAATAAGTGGTTTCTTTTCTTATAAATAAATTAATCTATTATAACAAAACAAAAGCAAGTTTGACACTTAATAATGGGTTAGTTATATGGCTCTACTCGAGTTACTTGGGAACAAAAAAAGAATGAAGAAAATTGCTCCATGGGAAGAGGAGAAAATGCATTTTTTTAACGTATACCGGTTTTGAACTTTGAGATTATATTTTCAGCAACCTAATTTTTTATTGGAATTTTGCTGTTTTTGACAATTGTCACTCGTAATACCGATAGTTTTTATTATAATAATATATGTTATGAACATTTTAAAGATATGAAAATTGGTATGTAGAAAGATGACGAAAATAAAAAGGTGATGGTTCGAAAATTATGATCCTATTATTTATTATCTTTGGCGTAAATGCCGGTCAACTTTGACTGGTTGTATATCAAGAACCACTCATTACAATTAAATGATTTTTCTTTTAAAAGAAGCGTCCTGCCGTTTTTTGAAATACCGTTTTCATGTTTTAACTTAATTTAATATTTCCCGGAATATTCTATTTGTTTATAAGTCGCTCAAATAGTCCAATTTTAATTCTGTAAAGTACATTGAATAGGTACAGTACCTTTTTAATAAAAAATTATAGTTATTCTTATGTATCATAATTATTGTGGTAATTATAGCGACCGTAAATTTTTAATTAACAACTTAATTGTTGCTAAAATATTCATTCAATTTTCATCGGCTTCTGGAATTATAATTTATACAAAAAGAGCTTTTATACAGGTTGTAACAAAAATACAGGTCATAAATTAAATCGCATATTCTGGGACCAAAAATAGTTCGATTGAACCTAACTCACCTTAGTACAAATGTGCACAGAAAAAAAGTTACAGCCCTTTAAAGTTACAAAATGAAAATCGATTTTTTCCAATATATCGAAAACTATTAGATATTTTTTATTTAAAATGGACATGTGGTATTCTTATGGCAGTAGTATTTTAAGAAAAAAATATAATGAAATTTGGACACCGCATCAAAATTTTATGGGGGTTTGGTTCTTTTACATCCCCCCAAACTTTTGTGTATGTTCCAATTTAATTATTATTGTAGAGCCATTAGTTAAACACACTTTTTTAAAAACTTTTTTGTCTCTTAGTACTTTTTTCAAAAGTCAGTTTTTATCGAGATATTTACGGTTATGGAGACTTGGTAATAATATAAAAATTTATTTATGATTTACATTTTTAAGTATATTATGAACCATATTAAAAAAGAAGCCACATCTCGATAAAAGATGCTTTATCAAAAAAATAAAAAGAGGTAAAAAAGTTTTAAAAACACTGTGTTTAACTAATGGTACAGCAGTAATACTTTAATTGGAACGTACACAAACATTTGGAGGGGTTTAAAAGAACAAAACCCTCATAAAATTTTTATGTAAACATATTAAAAAAGAAGCCGCAACTCGATAAAAACTGCCTTATCGAAAAAATACTAAAAAGCAAAAAAGTTTTAAAAATATTGAATTCAACTAATGGCACCACAATAATAATTTATTTGGAACTGACACAACATTTTGGGGGGTTTAAGGGAACAAAACCTCCATAAAATTTTTATGGGGTGCACAAATTTCACTATAATTTTTCTGTAAGATATTCTTTTCATAAGAATGCTACATGTCCATTTTCAACAAAAAACCTCTAACAGTTTTCGATTTATTCAAAAAAATCGATTTTCATTTTGTAACTTCAAAGGGCTGTAACTTCTTTTGTGTGCATATTTGTACTAAGGTAAGTTAGGTTCATTCGAACTATTTTTGATCCCAGAATATGTGGTTTAATTTATGACCTGTATTTTTGTTACACCCTGTATTATCAAGACATTTAATTATCTATAAACATTTATTTGTCTAAATTTTAGTTGAAAATTAAAGATTTTGTTGAAAAACTTGCATTTTCCGGGGAAAATTTTCCTCGACGTCAATCGGAAAAAACACGTCTCTATGCAGAATTTAATTATGGTGAATTTTTATTTGAGTGTTTTTGATGTAAAGGTAAAATCTTTGGAGTTATAGAGAAAAAATTGAAAAAAACATGTTCATAAAAAAAGTAGCACACTATCTGCGGACTTTGCATACCTATATTATTAATATATACAATCATAAGATTCGATTCCAGCAATAAAATTGCTGGTAAATAACTTTACCTTGTATATTGCTAATTAGCCCAGAGTATTATTGCAAAAACATGAAATATATATATGCACAGTACGAAACGAAGCATTTGCGGACATAAGAATATAAAGCAAACTGTCATTAATTTTTAATGCAGAATTACCCCTTAAAATTTGTCGCACTTATTTAGAAACACCCTGTACCGATGAAGAACATGGCTAGTTGTTAAAGTACCTAACATTTGTATTATCCAACATAAGCTTATGAATCAAAAAAACGGAATATTAAAAAAACCTGAGACTATAGTTGGGTTTTAATTTAAGTATTTTACAAATGCTGGAAAATTTCACAGTGTGTTGCGAACTTTGAGAAAAATACACAGTTTGATTCGTACACCCGGTATACAATGAAAATTCATCTGTTTAGAAACAATATTATTAAAACGATATTGTTAAAGATTAAATCTATAACATATAAAACAATTACTTAAATCGGACAACAGATTTAGAAGATATGAGGTATCAAAAATGACCCATTTTTTATGGTGCCCGTTTTCTCTGACGCACAGTGTATGTGAGAGATTTAAATATAGTACAATTTTAAATATGTGGCAGTGAAAATCATCGCAGATAACGATATCACGGAAGGAATACTCGTAAAACACAAAATTCATGCAGCAAATATGTATGTATAGCCTTCACCACACTATTAAATCTATGACCCTAACACGAACATCAATCATCAGGATAAACAAAACAGTGGTTAGACCAGTGCCCATGTATGGATGTGAAACGTGGACGCTGACAGAATCGATGGAACTAAAACTAAGATGATTTGAGAGAAAAATCCTCATAGTAAGAATCTTTGTACCTTATCCTGACCCAAATACTAATCAGTACTGAATAAGACAAATGCCGAGGTCAACAGATGTATACTGCTAGCGACGAGCGATGTCCAAGAGATTAATTCCTCAATTTAAGCTAGACAGGCCATGTCCATAGACTGCCTAATAAGAGCCTTGACAAGTTAATCTGGGAGGAAGCCACGACGGGAAGAAGGCTGTATGCGATGGAGAGATTGTAACAAAAATAAGAAAACTTCTGTTGGAGTGAAAGTAAAAAGAAAGATATACTCCAACAGAAGTAAGGAAAAAAAAAAGAAAAGAAAAGACTAAGGTAACTAGTTGGGGCCTCTTATGAAAATAAAAATGAAGGGGCTTCAGCGGTTGAGCCGAAGTAGGAAAAATAAAAAATACTACTTTGCAGTAGTACTGAAGAAAGGGGAATTAGAAGGGATAATAAGTAGACGTGGGAAGAGACAGAGGCAAACTGAATAGAGTTGGCTAGCTATAGATGCAAGAGAGCAACTTGACACTCAAGGATGGATACGGCTCGTTTGCATGCCTGTCGAAGAACAGTAGCTCTATGTAGATAGTAATAATGACTAAAATATGAAATAATAAAATAAGAATAATGTACTGAAGAGGAATGAAGATGAATAATTTCTAAAGACGAACAAGATAAATAAATCTAACAAATCATGGGCGCCATGAAAATGATCTTCGATCATTCTCCCAGGTATCTTATACTGCTGTCAGATATTAAATATATCAAACCTGTAATAATGAACATAAAGGAATAATAAAAATAAATGATATACAAAATAAATAAACATATTTATTAAAAATAACTACCAGATTTTTAACAATCTCTGAGTTAAGCAAGTTCATATTATGCTGTGACTCTAAAATGACATAAGTTATACAAGAAGATATATATATTTTAAAGATAACAACAATAATGTTATCTGTTACAAACTTAAATATAAGTACCTCTTACTAACATATAGGGTACAAAATTACATAAGTCTTCTACCAAATGGTTATAGTACGCCTGCTACGTACAACTAAAGGAAACCGACGAAGATGAAAATAATACAAATAAATAGGCCCAAGCCTCACTAAGAGAAAATACAATACTGAATAAAGCAAAATTAAATATACAAATGAATAAACGTTATAGAAGTGAAGTTAAGAAAAATACCGACAAAATGACCTAAATTAACCGAGCAAATGCAATGAAATAAAGTAACGACGAAGTAACCGAACAAACGAAATAAAGCGAATAAATACAATATTTGGGAAACAAGCAAGTAATGTTACAAAATAAATTTACCCGAATTACATAAACCAATATCAAAGCAATAATAAAGTATTAAAAACCTAATTTTCTCTAGGCTTATTCCTGTGCACAAGAAGTTACCGTAGATACAAAGTTTGGGAACCAAATAATCTAATATACAAATACATATGTCAAAAAAAAACAGAGGTAACCTAAATCTGGAAAAAAAACATAGTGTATTTAACAGATAGTCTGAAATATAAAAAAAACCAATAGTTACTAAAACTCCTCACTAAATGTTCCCAAACGAGGTTGCGGTTGCATCCTAGAAAATGAGCATCACTATGATGCACCTCCATGCCCCCCCGTAGGCCCAGGTGGCAGGACGAAAAGGAGCTGGAATGTCCCCCAAAAAGCTTGTTCCCAAAACATACTCCCAGTTTGACTTGGCGGTAGCTGCAATAAGGTCAAGGTGGCTTCCCTAGGTAGTCAAGGTGGGTACGACATCACATGAGGGTTAGTTTTCTTCCAAATGGCGGTTAATTTTTTATTCCTCTTCCACTGATGGTACTCCCATCCTTACTCCAGGAAACCCGTACTCCAGGAAACAAGTGGTGGTAACTTTTTACTATACTTCCAAACTTAGTTGAAATAAAAATTAATTTCGAAGAAATTAACCGCCATTTACGGTACTAACCACCAACACCAACCTGTCAACCTCGCAGCCACCGGCCAAGTCCCTCTCATTCCTCCCACAGTCAGCGAGGAAAACGTCAAACTCTCACGGAACACGAATTAAACGACAAGGAACGGTTCAACAACTATGTTCCGTACAGTGTGACGTCACATGAGAAGTCCTTTACGATAAATTAAAGAATTTAAATGGGAGGTCAAGAGAAAATAATTATTTTTTTTAAAATAATTACAGCGCTAAAAATGATAATATAACGGGTGGACCGTTACAATCCCCTCCTACTCGGGAAAAAAAAAATTTTTTAACCAAAAAAAATTTTTTTTTTTAAACTTCAAAATATTAACAACTAAATTTACAATAGTCTAACAATCCACGTTGATTCGCAAGATTACTTCTAAATATAAACTAATGGTCAAGGAAAAATAAATCAATACATGACTCAAACTCATACTAAAATGTTACTATGTTACTCTCTGCTACCAAATATTAACATATATTGCTCAAAAGTCAAAACAAAACTAAATATTGTACTTAAGTTCATAATAATAACTGAGTGTCGAATTGGGCACTAAAACCAAAATTGAACTATCCATGGACATCAGATTTATAAAGGGTATATCCAAGAACGGAACAATCAGGAAAAGGTGTGAGCCAATTCGAACCATATCAAAGGTAAATGTACCAAAGTGAATAAAAAAAATCAGTAACTAAAATAGGTAAAGAATTGAACACTTTATCCAAAACTGAACTAACAATGGACACCAGATTCATAATAGTATATCCAGAGAAGAACAATCAGGAAGATTTATGGAACAATTCTCACTAATGTCAAATAATACCAATAATAAACATACCAAAGGAATCCAAAACTCAATAACCAAAATAAATGTGGAATCGGACACTTAATCCAAAGTCGAACTATCAGTGGACACCAGATTCATAAAAGGCATATCCAAAGAAGAACGACCAGGCAAATTTATGGACCAATTCACACCAATACTAAACCACATAACAGATCAGGTCTACGTACACCCACATCCGGTAATACGAACCTATCCAACTAAATACACAAAATAAATGAAGAATCGGACACTTATCCAGAATCGGACTATCAATGGACACCAGATTTATATAGGAGTATATCCAAAGAAGAACGATCAGGCAAATTTATGGACCAATTCTTACTAATACTAAATAAACTAAATTATTGGATCCAATGGTAACTAATACTGAACAAAATAAATAAATTAGGTCTACATACACCCTCATCCGGTAATATGAACCTATCTGAACTAAGTAATCCAAAATAAGTCAGAAAAAAATTACTAACAGACTAAGTAACAGAGATGTAACCAAACTAAATCAAAGGTAAGATAAATACCTAAAGTGTATTGACTAAAGTATTCTAGAAAATACATAACTTAATTCATGCTGGTATTCGCGAACTATAGCATGTTGCTACAACAGATGTATGAGAATAACCAGACACAGATAAGGTACTAATATAAGAATAAGTAAGAAAGAAAACAGAATGAATAGTGAACTTACAAGGTCTATGGCACTATGATAAATAATAGGAAGAAAAAAAAAAATATGATAAGTGATAGGGAAAAAAATTGACGAGAACGAGCACAATTTTAAATAAAACTGCAAATTCATGCGTTCTCACATACGTACATAGAATTATTCAGGAAATATTCCAGAATCTGAATAACAAAACTAATGCCTACGAAAAGAAGTGGGAATATATTCAAATGAACAACTCATCTGTCTAAACACTCCAAATACTGACTTAACGAACCTACTATGTATAGGGATGGCCTAAGCATTGATTTATAAACAAGTGCGCAAGATATTTATCCATGTTTACTCATCAACTCAAAGTACAAACATACTATGAAGCAAAAGGCCTAATATGAACTAAATACTTCCCTATTAAATTGTAAAAAAACTGAAATAAGTAAACTGATTACAGAAAAATGTTTAGGAAATGTAATGATGAAAAGACATCTGCCTACTCTGCCATGAGGACATAGATTACGAAACCGGACAGCAGTGATCAGTTGCTGAATTTCGAACCCACGTATTCACCAACTTTGAGCATCAACAGACTAAGTAGTTTCTAAGAAGAAATATGAAAGACTCAAGAATTCATACATACTTACATCAAAATTCCAAACTAATTCCAGAATCATACTGTGTAGGATAGAAGGATATAAATTATTATAAAGTGTTTAAGATATTGGAGACAAATAATGTTAATAGAGTAACCCAATAACAAATTAAAAACCACATCTTTCCAATATGGCAAATTCAATAATAAGATATAAATATGATCAAAAAAAAATTAGTAAGTAATCAAATATTCCAAATAATATAACACATAACCTGAGATAAGTAGTGCATAACATACAGTTCCATAATAATATCCATATTAAACAAGAGTACCTACTTGTATGAGCTTACCTGTCCAAATAAGTATATAAATATATAATAATTCAACAACCCTTCTAACTTAAGGGGTTAGGTGTGCAAAAACTAAACAAAAATACAAGTGAAGTTCTGATTAATTGTATAATCCTACTGACAGGATCAGCAATTAATAATATTGACTCATAATAATAATTAAAATGCACCATACCTAATACCAAAAAAAAATAAACTCATACATAAAGTACTACATAATAATTAAATTAATAAGTAATAAATAAAAGTCATCAAAACTAAGCCAAAGATGAAATCAAGCAATGTACGTAGGTACCTGCATTATCAGATGGAAAAAAAAATTAGACTAAAATTTCTAACCATACTAAAGATTGAGCTAAGCTAAAGACAAACAGAAGAAGAGATTAGCTTGAACAACACTGTTAAGGTAATCTTCTTCTGAAGACTGTTCTATAACTTAGTAGGAAAATAGTATCAATGTTTCCTAACTAATAAAGAATTTATATTTAAATCTCAACCTAAAGTATCTGATTTCTATGAGCATTATATTATGGTACCCACATTGATATAATATTATTATCAACAATAATAAAACTAGAAACTGAGATGGATAATGGAACTACTTTACTATACAATAATTATAATTGTTATATTTAACACTACCAATTAAAGAAAAATAGTTTGGATGACCATCTGTAACCATCCGAACCATGCGAATTCAACGTATCATGTATAGAAACTAATGTCTGGACTGATATTGCTTTGTGGTGTGTGCCTGTCTTACCAAACAACCCAAATATCAAAAATAACAAATATAAAATATACTCTAAAGTTTGTAAGACAAATATACATATGGAGAAAATATTAGCGACACACCAACAAATCAAAAATGCCAGTAAAATATATAAAAATCAAATCAATATAGTAAATAAAGTACCTAACTCCTGAAAATAATTTCTAGTTAGGTGTAAAATATAACCATACTAGAAAAAAAATATATGCATATAGTCAATGATTAATTGTACGCGCAAACGTACTACCATTGGTAGAAGGAATAAAAATTTAACTAATAGAACATAATGTCAGTTATGTATACTCAATCTAAATACATAAATAAGTTTCCAATAAAAATACAAAATCCAAACTAACATATGAGCTGTACCACTAAAACTAAAAATGAGGTATCGAAATAAACTAATCAAAACCAAAAGCAGCATAAGTCTACCTGTTTAGTATTCGTAAAGTTGTGTGTGTGTGTGTGTCATCGAATTTCCTGACTGTGGACTTAATCCATTAGCCGAACTTATTTTTGCTCTACAGATATTTATCTCACATATTACTATTAAAATAAGATTTTGTATTTTAAAGATATACCTAGATTCTATAACAATAAATGGATAATTTAATCTTTAGCTACAATCATACAATATTTCATTTATATACATATATCTATATCATAAATATATTCTAGTATTATTCAATATTATTCTTTATTATGTTTTTTTTTTATTATTTTTTTTTTTTTTTTTTTTTTATTTTTTATTTTTATATATATTTTTTTTCTTTCTTTTTTTTTTCTTTTTTTTTTATTATTATTTTTGTTTGTTTTTTTTTTAATTGTATTATAAGGAATGTCAACAAGGAGTACTTCTGCTCAGGGGTCTTTCAGAGCAATGCACACACACAAGACTAGACCACGGAAAGGTAGGTAGACAAATGGGATAAACACAGGTATTATAGTTTACAATTTTAATTTTATACTAAGTATGTGTTTAATTAGGATCTCATATATACGTTCGTCTAAACTAGATAATATTGTTATTAGATTAAAAGGTCTTGTAATATTGGTTTCTCTATATACTTGATTCATGAAATGATTTATTTCGATTATCTTTAGTCTACAGTTTAGTATCATGTGTTCTGCAGATCCTAACTCACCACACTCACAAAGATTACTATCACTAAGACCTATTTTAAATTTGTGTTCTGGAATTAGACAGTGTCCAAATCTAAGTCTGCATATATATGAAACAACGATTTTTTCGCCGTGATAATGATTAAACCAGGATTTAGCTGGAATATTTAATTGTATGTTTTTATAGAATAGCCCTTTTGTTGAGTTGTTATACCATTGTTGCCAGGTTTTGGTTTTATTGCTAGTAATATTAGCGTAAATATCATTTAATGTTAATTTATATTCACTGTCAATTTCTTGTTCGGTAGCCTTCTTAGCTAAAGTATCTACTATTTCATTGTGTTTAAGATTAGAGTGGGCTTTTACCCAACAAAATGATATTTGTTTGCCCTTATCCTTAAGTGCGATATATGCCTTAATAATATCAATATATATGTAGTTTGATATGTCCTTCAAACTTTCCAGTTTAAGTAAAGCACTTTTGCTGTCTGTAAGGATTAGGAATTTCTCTTCATTATTGTTTATACTGCTTATATACTGCAATGCTCTCAGTATTGCAATAAGTTCTGCTGAAAATGTTGTAAAATTTTCATTAAGTCGTATACCCTCTTTATACCTTGTCCTAGGGTCCCACACGGCAGCGGCCACCCTCGAATTCATTTTTGAGGCATCGGTATAAATTTGGTAATGTCCCGGAAATAAAGTTTCTATATCCACATTAAACATGGCATTCCTTAAGTACACTGGAAATTTCGAGTAATCTCTCATGTAGGTTGGTTGTATGTTTGGTATATTGTTTAGATTTATCTGAAACATAGATGGCAGAGTTGATGTATGTAGTTTATTTTTAAATTGTCTTAATCTATTGTAACTTTCAGCAAGTAGTAATGTTGTCTTTTTCCTCCAGTATTCTGTGGTTAGGTCATTTATACAAAGTTTGTGGCAGTTGTTACATATTATGCTTTCTTTAGTTATCATTTTAGTTATAAATTTTTCACACAGAATTTTCCTTCTTAACCATAACGGTGGTTCATTACATTCTACGCTTAGGTTTGATATTGGAGTACTCATCAAAGCTCCTATACATAATCTGAGACATTTATTTGAAAGGATGTCTATTTTTTGAAGATGGGTTTTGGCGGCTTGATTGTAAAAGTAACATCCGTAATCTAATATTGACCTTATATATGACCTATACATTAGTAATGCTATGTTGGGATCTGCTCCCCAGGTTGTATAGTTTACTGCTCGTAACGCATTGTACCCTTTGTCAGCTCTTGCTACGATATACTCAATATGATCTTTCCAAATCATTTTCCTATCCAGTATAATACCCAAATATTTAACTTTAGGTTGAACTTTAAACGAGACATTTTGCAACTCCACTACTTCTGGAATGTTTCGTTTTCGGGAGAATATACAAGCTTGTGTTTTTTTTGTTGATATGTTTAATGCTATTTGATCTAGGTCTTCTTGTAGATGTTTAAATACTGTATTTATTTTTCTACTGCCTTGTTCTATTTCCAATTGGTCTACATATATGCATATATCATCTGCGAATTGTAATATTTTACCTTGTTTGCTAGTAATTATGCTTTGACCTATATGCGCTGTATAAATAGTGTATAATATTGGACTTAAGATGCTCCCTTGGGGTAACCCGATGTTTGAAACTCTGGGTCCTATTAGTTTGTTATTGATTTGAAGATAAAGAGTTCTATTGGTGTAAAGTTGATGAAGTTTCCAGCAGAGTGTATCTGGCAGTCCTATTTCCTTCATTTTGTGGTATAGAAGTTGTAGGTTCACATTGTCATATGCGTTTTCTATGTCTATGAATGTAGCAAATACCGACTTGTTGGCGGAAAATGAGTTATATATATCCAGTATTAAGTGCGTTAAATTTTCCATCGTAGAACATGATTTTCTAAAGCCGAATTGTGTTGCAGGTATTTTAGAATTTTTTTCTAACCATAATTCTAGTCTACATTTAATCATTCTTTCCATTGTTTTTAACACACATGATGATAGTGAAATGCCTCTATACGAATCCGGACAGTTTGGTGATTTGTGTGGCTTAAGAATTGGAACTATGATGTACTCTTTCCATGCACGTGGTATATCCATACTCATCCAGATATTGTTTATTACGTTTAGTAGTTGAACTTTCTTATGTATGGGTAAATTATACAACATACTATAGTGTATACCATCTAATCCTGGAGCTGAATTATTATGTCTTTTTAGGCAGTTCTTTATTTCTTCCAGACTAAATGCTTCAGTGAGAAACATGTTGTCTTCGTTTGCTTCGTCATTGTCATGTCTATTATCCGTTGGGTTCCTGTGATTAATTTCTCCTTCTATAACCCAAGGTCTAGCAATTTTATTAAAAAATATATCTGTCCACTCATTTTCAACTATCGGATTATTGGGAGGATTATAAACGTTTTTTAATTTTCTGATTTCATTCCATATTTTGCTAATAGGTGTATTTTTATTTAAACTACTACAAAAGTTTTTCCAAGAAGCTCTTTTGCTGCCTAAAATAATTCTTTTTTTATAAGCTTCTGCTTGTTGATATTTTAAGTAATTATCGTAATTAGATAGTCTTTTAAACTGCAAAAAAGCTTCTTTTTGTTGTCTTATAGCGTCCCTACAATCATCATTCCACCATGGTTTATTAAATTTTGCATTGGGCCCTCTCTTCCTCTCTGGAATAGAGCTTTTACTAGCTAAATTGATTGAGTCACAAAATGTGGAATATTCTTGCTCTGAACCATCTGATATATTATTATTCTTTTCATTGTTTAAGAGATAGGTAAAGAAAGCCCAGTCTGCCTTTTTAATATCCCATGTAATTCTAGATCTAGATATATCATTAGTGTCAATGACAGCATTGCTATTAGTAACGTTACTATCAGTATTATGGTTAAATTCTATTACTATTGGGTAGTGATCAGAACCCAGACTCAAAGTTTCTGTGTGCCAATCAAATTTGTAATAAATATCCCTAGAGCAAATTGTTAAGTCTATAGCAGATCTATTTAAATGCATAGGTTTACGAATTAATGTTTCTGACCCATCATTTAGGAAATTAAGTCCACATTGCTCCATAGCCTCAAAAAGATAAATACCTTCTTGATCGGTGACATCACACCCCCACATTTTATTATGGCAGTTGAAATCTCCCCCTATTAAAAAAGGTTTGTGTAAACTATTGAAAAATTTAACCCATTCGTTTTTTGACACACATAATTTGGGTTTTGCATAAATGGAATATAAGTTTAAGTTTTTATTATTTATCTTAATCTGTACTGCAACGCACATGACATTATTTATTTTATAAAAATTTAAATTGTTCTGAAAATTGATATTTTTTCTTAATAATATCGCTACTCCTGCATAACCATCTGATCTATCTTCACGAAAGATGTTATATTGGGAAAAGCTTATCTTTGAATTTGGTTTTAACCAAGTTTCACTTAAAAGAATAGCTAAGAATTTATTTTCGAAAATGTACTTTTCAAAATGGCCTTTATTGTTCACTATTGATCGTGAATTCCATTGTAAAATCTTATTATTTACTAGGGCCATTTAAAACTTTTTCTATATTACTTTTAATGTCGTCTAAAATTTGTTTGTTTGCTATTGGAATTAAGTTTTTGTCTAAGAAATTTTTAAATATTGTTACTATATTATCAGTAATTTGTTTACTAGTTAGTGAGTTTTGTTGGACTATTTTTGTTTGATTTTGATATAATGGGTTGTTTATAACTGGTAGCGACGGGTAAGCAGAAGCGCTTGCAGTGTCCAGTATATTTTCGTGTTCTTTTGAATAAGGATAAACTGATTTATTTTGAGCTCCTTCGCTCCATTTTCTTTTGGTTGTCACTGTGTACCTATTTCCTGTGTTTGTTGAATTTAGGACTGTTCTATAGCTACTGCTGTATTTTAATTTTGCTTCTTCAAAAGGTAAATTTTCATTTGCCATTATATATTTAATACCCTTTTGTTTTTCAAACTCAGCGCATTTGTTTCGATCTAATGCTGAATGGTTTCCAAAACATAATATACAAGTGGGATCTGTTAAATCACATACATCTGAATCATGTTCCTGTCCGCACTTGCTGCATCTTTTCTTACCACGACATTGTGACGTAACGTGCCCGTACCTAATGCAATTAAGGCATTGTATTACTCTTGGAACATAAGGTTCCACTTGGTATATCATTCGCTCAATGATTACTTGTTTTGGAATCATTTGGCCTCTGAAAGACACCACTATCGTACCCGTCTCCACCAGTTGATCATTTTCTTTTCGCTTTATTCTTTTAACGTTTATTACTTTAAAATTGCCGTATCTTGGAACAATAATACCTTTTAATTCGTTTTCTGAAATATTTTTGTCTACCCCTTTAATTACCCCACTCTTTTGAGTAAAAAAATTTGGAATATATAAATCGTAATTTCTTTCTATTAACTTTTTACATTCCACTAAAATATTAGCGCTTTTATATGTGTTACATTCAATTTTAATTTTATTTTTTCCTATAATATTAATATTAACAATATTATCTTTAATTGCAGGTACTGCACCTAAAATTAAGCGAGCTGTCGCGATACGATGCAATCGGCCGATGTTCCCTTCCTTATTCTGCATAAAAACAAAATAAGGACCTTGGTCACCTTGACTGTATTTATTTTTCACCTCTGACATTATGGACTGGCCTATATTATTATTTGTTTTATTGCTTACCTGATAATCTGGTAAAAAGTTTTTTGGATTTGTTATCGGTACCTGTTTTGATTGTGTATTAATATTAATATTTATAATTTCCTCAGACTGTTTTTGTTTTTCATTAACTTCATAATCCATATTACTAGCAACATCGTCAATCCTTCCTCTGTCAGGTGGATTTCCTCTGCCATCTGAATTTAATTCCATTTTTTGGTAAAAACAACAACAACTCTAATAATTAGCACTTCGATCACACAGAGAACTATTCGCTTCCGCTGCTACAATCGAACTGTATTCGTAAAGTTTTAAAGACCAAAAATAAATCAGAAGTAACATGTATACAAAGATATCAAAAAGTTAATAAAACAGAAAATTCCAATAAAAGAAAATTGAACTAAAATAACTACTGTCTTAGAACCATAAACGGTTGGCACCACGCATTGGGCAGCCAGTGTAACAAAAATAAGAAAACTTCTGTTGGAGTGAAAGTAAAAAAAAAGATATACTCCAACAGAAGTAAGGAAAAAAAAAGAAGAAAAGAAAAGACTAAGGTAACTAGTTGGGGCCTCTTATGAAAATAAAAATGAAGGGGCTTCAGCGGTTGAGCCGAAGTAGGAAAAATAAAAAATACTACTTTGCAGTAGTACTGAAGAAAGGGGAATTAGAAGGGATAATAAGTAGACGTGGGAAGAGACAGAGGCAAACTGAATAGAGTTGGCTAGCTATAGATGCAAGAGAGCAACTTGACACTCAAGGATGGATACGGCTCGTTTGCATGCCTGTCGAAGAACAGTAGCTCTATGTAGATAGTAATAATGACTAAAATATGAAATAATAAAATAAGAATAATGTACTGAAGAGGAATGAAGATGAATAATTTCTAAAGACGAACAAGATAAATAAATCTAACAAATCATGGGCGCCATGAAAATGATCTTCGATCATTCTCCCAGGTATCTTATACTGCTGTCAGATATTAAATATATCAAACCTGTAATAATGAACATAAAGGAATAATAAAAATAAATGATATACAAAATAAATAAACATATTTATTAAAAATAACTACCAGATTTTTAACAATCTCTGAGTTAAGCAAGTTCATATTATGCTGTGACTCTAAAATGACATAAGTTATACAAGAAGATATATATATTTTAAAGATAACAACAATAATGTTATCTGTTACAAACTTAAATATAAGTACCTCTTACTAACATATAGGGTACAAAATTACATAAGTCTTCTACCAAATGGTTATAGTACGCCTGCTACGTACAACTAAAGGAAACCGACGAAGATGAAAATAATACAAATAAATAGGCCCAAGCCTCACTAAGAGAAAATACAATACTGAATAAAGCAAAATTAAATATACAAATGAATAAACGTTATAGAAGTGAAGTTAAGAAAAATACCGACAAAATGACCTAAATTAACCGAGCAAATGCAATGAAATAAAGTAACGACGAAGTAACCGAACAAACGAAATAAAGCGAATAAATACAATATTTGGGAAACAAGCAAGTAATGTTACAAAATAAATTTACCCGAATTACATAAACCAATATCAAAGCAATAATAAAGTATTAAAAACCTAATTTTCTCTAGGCTTATTCCTGTGCACAAGAAGTTACCGTAGATACAAAGTTTGGGAACCAAATAATCTAATATACAAATACATATGTCAAAAAAAAAACAGAGGTAACCTAAATCTGGAAAAAAAAAAAAAAAAAAAAAAAAAAAAAAAAAAAAAAAAAAACATAGTGTATTTAACAGATAGTCTGAAATATAAAAAAAAAAAACCAATAGTTACTAAAACTCCTCACTAAATGTTCCCAAACGAGGTTGCGGTTGCATCCTAGAAAATGAGCATCACTATGATGCACCTCCATGCCCCCCCGTAGGCCCAGGTGGCAGGACGAAAAGGAGCTGGAATGTCCCCCAAAAAGCTTGTTCCCAAAACATACTCCCAGTTTGACTTGGCGGTAGCTGCAATAAGGTCAAGGTGGCTTCCCTAGGTAGTCAAGGTGGGTACGACATCACATGAGGGTTAGTTTTCTTCCAAATGGCGGTTAATTTTTTATTCCTCTTCCACTGATGGTACTCCCATCCTTATTCCAGGAAACCCGTACTCCAGGAAACAAGTGGTGGTAACTTTTTACTATACTTCCAAACTTAGTTGAAATAAAAATTAATTTCGAAGAAATTAACCGCCATTTACGGTACTAACCACCAACACCAACCTGTCAACCTCGCAGCCACCGGCCAAGTCCCTCTCATTCCTCCCACAGTCAGCGAGGAAAACGTCAAACTCTCACGGAACACGAATTAAACGACAAGGAACGGTTCAACAACTATGTTCCGTACAGTGTGACGTCACATGAGAAGTCCTTTACGATAAATTAAAGAATTTAAATGGGAGGTCAAGAGAAAATAATTATTTTTTTTAAAATAATTACAGCGCTAAAAATGATAATATAACGGGTGGACCGTTACAAGATAACATATGGTCAGACTAATTAACAATGGGGCTACTTACGGACCTCACGATCATTTCGAGATGGATGCGAATTATACAGACAGCCAAGACCCATCCCAGGCTCTAGTGCACGAGAAGAAGAAGAATGTTTCTTCTTAAATAATAGTTATTTACGTCGTATTGTTGACAGTACCCGTGGTAGTATTGGCAGTACCTCGCATTGACCTAACGAAATATATATGACACAGTACCCGTGGAAAAACTGTGAGAGGTTTTGGACAATACACACATTTCTGCAACTATCATCAAAGCCATAAAATGCCTCTATAAACATTCTATCTCAAGGGTAAAGAGTGGTAACCATCTGTCAACTAGATTCCAAGTAACAAAAGGGCTTAAACAAGGGTGCTGTTTACCTCCCATTCTTTTCAATATATATACCGGCGGTGTTCTCAGACTTTGGAAGCAGAAATGCAGTGGTATGGGTATACCAATCGGAGACATCACACTATACACTTTGAACTACGCAGACGACCAGGCTGTAGTTGCCCAAGATAAGGAAGACTTAGAATATATGACGAGAAAATTGATGGAAGAATACATGAAATGGGGTTTAGAGGTAAACATAAAGAAAACACAATATCTACACATCGGTAACCAAATACAACAGGAAGACCTAGATCTTGACGGAAGTGACTACATCAGGGGATGCACAGAGTATATATATCTAGGGACTAAATTAACAAATAGTGGAAGAACGGAACCCAGTATAGATGAAAGAGTGATGAAGACTAGAAAGGTTACTAGAGCCCTAAAGCCTGTCGTGTTGCAACAAAACATTACCCTAAATACAAAAATGAGGATGTACGACGCTATTCTGAAACCAATTTTAACGTATGACTCCGAAGCGTGGCAAATGACAAAAAATCCGAAAATAAGCTGCTTACTACCGAAATGGATTTTTTTAGAAGAGCTGCCAGAATATCGAAATTTGACCATGTTCGAAATGAAAATATCAGAGAAAAAGTAGGTAGGCAGAAAACAATAGTGGAAGAGGTACAGCGGAACCAACTCACTTGGTATGGACACGTTCAACGAATGGAAGACTTCCAAATGGAAGAGATGAAAGACTTCCAAAAATAACAATGACTTACCTCCTGGAAACAAGGAATTACAAAAACCATGTCAGAAAGAAATCTACAAGAAAGAGAGTAAATCGACAGGCTTCGCGATTGGGTACCGGAAGGCGTAGAACGCTATAGAACCGGTTATATATATAGTACTGGCAATGACATCAATGAAAAAGAGTTGCTCAACTCTCTGAAAGAAAATACAGCCCCAGGCCAAAACAAATGCCAGAAACATAGCATATCTTTGGCAGCAATATTAGTGATACTCTTCCCCTGGCATTACAATACCTTTACTTCGTGTATCGTCCACAGATACTTCAAACTTAGATGCCTCATTATAATTTACTGAATCCCATTGACATTGAATCCATTTTTGGTGATCTGTTGCCGGTTTGGTGATCTGATTCGGTTTCTTTTTTGTTTCTTTGTAAGAAGTCGTTTTGTCTTTACCTATGACCAGTCTTAACTTATTTTATCATCTTTTTTTCAGGTAATTTCTGAAATTATATTTCTCAGAGTTCCTTGAGAAATACTTAAATTTTGCCAATTTTATGTTCAGACAGTTCTTTGTTATGGGCCACAACAATGGAATTTCGTAAATCGTTTCCGGTATAAACACTTTCCGCGAATCTGACAAGTAACTAAATCAAATCACTCAAATAACATCGCAAATTATTTCTTTAACGCACACTTGATAATACAATTTCCAGACAAAATTATACAAGAGACTTTATTCAATAAATAAATATTTATGATTGATTGGGTGATGGTTCAATTAATTTGCACCATGACATGCCTTTTTCTTTTTGTTTATTTTACAATTATTTTATTCGTATCCCTTTAATTTATAAAATTATATAAATTCTGAATACATAAATTTGGAAAATATTTTTTTGCTATTGAATAATTTGAAGATTTCTATTAACGTAAAGAGATATATTATAACTTATTTCTTTAATTGGTATAAGAAGCGGATCATAAAGCGTTTTTATGAGGCACACTTGTCTGGATTATTTTAGCTGCAATCGAACGAAGGTGATGTTTTGGCATCAGTTGGTAACACTTATTTTTGACAGTTAAGTTGTTGAGACTTTGACGGTGTTGACAGATTTGTTTTTAGTATTTACTATATTATAAGTTTTTGTTTTATAATACGTATTGTTTTTATTATTTACTTTAACGTAAGATTATTGTTTAATTCTTGTTTTCTCTGTATAATGTTTTTATTTATTTACATGGAATATATTTTTTTATTTAACTTCCAAATTTATTTAAAGTCTGTAAAACAAGTTACAATGAGTAAATATTATGACCACTAGTATAGGTGACTTGGAGAAAATGATTCTTTAATCAGTTTCTTACACAATATTAAAATCGTGATGGTAGATCACTAGGTGTATTTCGTCTAAGTCTTCGTCTGACTGGTTGCCTCATCAGATTTTTGGCAGTACATTGGGATGTTGTGTCAGTCTGTCTTTGTATTTCTGAGCGAAGTTAGTAATTTTTTATTTTAGTGTTGGAATTTCTAGGTTACGTCTAATAATATTATTTGCAATATACCACGGGGCATTTGTGATTATTCGAAAAACCTTTGACTGGAACCACTCCAAGATTTTGATATTGGATACCCCAAAGTTGGATGCCGTAATTCCATATCGGCTTCAAGACTGCTTTGTAGACAAGAGCTTTATTTTCAATTCAACGTGATGATTTGTGACCAGCTAGATTGTGTAATTTGAGATTAAGTTGTTCACGTTTCATAAAAATGTATGCTGTCCAGTTTAATTTTTGGTCTAAGTGCATTCCAAGGTATTTGACTCTTTCTTGCTGTTTTATTTGGTGGTTGTTGATATATATACAGGCGGGCAGTGATCCTTACGATTTGTAAAGGTAGTATGAACCGACTTTGTTTCATTTGTTTGAAAACGTCACCATTGTAGCCAAGTTTGCATTTTGATGAGGCTAGTTTGCAGAAGTTGAGAAGGTGCCTGTGGGTCCTGATGTACTTACATTGCTGCTGTGTCATCTGCATATGTAGCTGTCGTGGTTAGGATTTTAAAATTAGGAAGTTAATGAGCATTTTTTAAATTTGTATAGAAGACATGTTTACCAGACTTTATCGAATGCTTGCGAGATGTCTAGAAAGGCGGCAGTGCAGTACATTTTGTCTTATAATGCTCGATCCATAGTTCTGCATATCCGATGAACTTGTTCTTTGCTTGTGTGTTGGGATAGGAATACAAACTCGTGTACAGTGAGAGTATCAGTTTTTCTAGAATCTTTGACACTATTGGCAGTAAGCTTATGGATCGATATGATTTGACATCTTCCAGAGGTCTACTTGGTTTGGGAATTAGTATAATTTTTGAGACTTTCCAGAGGAGAGTCAAATATGCGGTTCTTAATATTGCATTGAATAATTGAGTCAGATACACAATTCCTTTCCTAGGTAGTTGTTAATAATTTTGCTTGTAATGTGTAATATTGCTTGTAATATCGAAGCCTGGGGACCTTTTCAATTTAAGATTTTGTATTATCTTTATCATTTCCTTCACCTTAAACTTTTTAGGTGAGAGTTCTAGCTGGTATGGAAATTCTAAAAACTATTGGATGGATGCTTTAAAGTTTCGATTATCCTTAGCTGGGAAAGATTGGAAGACATTTCTGGGATATTTTTTAAACACTTCTGATTTTTCTGTATTGCTTTTGGCTGATTCGCCGTTTCCTGGGCGAATAGAAGTGTTAGTTGATTGAGGTCGTTTAAATTTTTCATAACCTTCCATTGAGAATAGTCTGTACTTTCTGTTGCTGATAGATTTCTAAGATTTTCTTTAATTTCATCGTTCATTCTTTCATTCTTTTGTAGTTGTTTAGAAGATTTTTGAGTTAAAGTTTGGCTTGGTTGAGGGTCTAGTTTTTCCTGAGGCAACATTTAATATTAATTTGTTTTTTTTGTATAATCCACTTATGTGGATTAATAATTATGTGATATATTTGATTTAAAATTTTTAATTTTAAACCAAATATATTTTTTGTAATTTTGCAACAATGTCAACTTAGATCTCTGAAGTAGGTAATGGCGAGCAACGGTAATTTATACTGTATCAACCATACATATCTATGTTATTAAATGTTACCTAGTGAATACCTTCATAAAAAGGGGTTCATAAACTCCATCAGTAAAGATATCTCTACATCTAGAAAGAATCTAAGGAGATACTAAAGATTTATTTAATTCTCATTCTACAACAACATTAATCTATAGTATGGTATAATTAGACCCAAACCCAGACATCCAAAGTGAAAGTTGTCCTCCAACACCAAATTGTTCTTTATTGTCCACATAATGTTCAGAAAAAACTGACACCATTTTGAGCGTCGGGCTTGGGTGGAGAGGGGGGAGAAATCGGTAAATTCGTAATTTTTTAGGTTTTTCGTCAATATTTCTAAAACTAAGCGGTTTAGCATAAACAACCTGCTATAATAAAATGTTCTACATTAAATTTGAAATAAAAAAGGTTCTACGCACAATCCTTCTAAAATGAACGGTTCCAAAGTTAAGGAGGTAATATAGTATAATTGGTTTAGAAAAAGGCCTAATCCAAACATCCAAAGTAAAAGTTTTTCTCCAACACCAAATTGTTCTATATGGTCCACATATTGTTCAGTAAAAAGTTACACCATTTTGAGTGTACGGTTTGGGTGGGAGATGGGGGAGAAATCGGTAAATTAGTAGTTTTTTTACGTTTTTCGTCAATATTTCTAAAACTATGCTTTAGCGTAAACAATGTTCTACAAAAAAATGTTCTACATAGAATTTAAAACAAAAAATAACCTATACATAATTGTTATAAAATCAACGGTTCCAGAGTTACAGAGGGCGAAAAGGGGAGGTTTTCCACACTTTCTATATTCTTTGGACAATTTATAATATTATTACTGATGAAAGAAATTTTCTCTATCAGGATTGTGTTTTGTAAATAAAATTTACTCTTTCAGTGGCCGATAGTATGTTAGTGATAAGCCCTTGAAGAAACGTCAACCTCACCACCCAAAATCATCACCAATTGCCCAAAAAATATAAAAAATATCAAAAACCTCCACTTTTCACCCTCCGTAACTCTTGAACCGTTGATTTCATAACAATTATGTATAAGACCTTTTTTGTTTTAAATTTTATGTAGAACATTTTTGTATAGAACATTGTTTACGCGATGTTACGCTAAATATTGACGAAAAACCTTAAATATGTACTAATTTGTCGACTTCTCTCCAACTCCCTACCCCCAAAACTGACGCTCAAAATGGTGTAACTTTTTACTGAATAATATGTGGACCATATAGAACAATTTGGTGTTGGAAGAAAATATTACTTTGGATGTCTGGGTTAGGCCTTTTTTGGGACCTATTATACAATACTACCTCCGTAACTTTGGAACCGTTCATTTTAGAAGAACTATGCATAGGGCCTTTTTTATTTTAAATTTAACGTAGAACATTTTTCTATGGAAGGTTGTTTATGCTAAACAGCATAGTTTTAGAAATATTGACGAAAAACGTAAAAACTAAAAATTTACCGATTTATCCCCCCTCTCCCCCAAACCTGACGCTCAAAATGGTGTGACTTTTTTTGAACATTATGTCGACCATATAGAACAATGTGGTGTTGGAGGATAATTTTCAGTTTGGATGTCTGGGTTATGCCATATTTTGGATCAATTATATCATATTCTTAGTAGATTAACAATATACCACTAGATTAAACATTTGCCTTTATTTTATTTGTTCATTTTGGTTACGACAAATTCAATTTAACTTGAAACATACGGTATATGCTTTCAAATCATTGTCTCTCCATTTACCTTTTACATATACGTCGCAATATATTTTGATAAATATATTCGATTTATAACACATACTTCACTTTAATCCTGAAAGTCAAGTATATTGCATTAAGAGCACAGATTTTTTCCTCTTGGAAGGAAAACATAATAAATAATAAATCATTTTGTGAAAAAGATTTTTCATGTCTGTCATCGACAGCAGGGGTTTACGTCCGTCGGCGTCGGGTGAAAATATCTTCCTAAACAAGGAAAAATATCGAGGGTATTCTTTTATATGGTTTAAGAACGTACGTGCTGATTTTGACTGCTTTTAACTGTCAACTAATATATTTGAGGTTATGGGTATTTATGTCCATGGGGCTAGATACACACGAAGTCAGCATTTTTGAAGAAATATATTTATTATTTTTTTTTATAAATGCATCTTCTTCTCAAATTTTGTTTTTTACTCGTTAACAGACACTTATTTGTGAAATCTAACACTTGTATTTATGAATATTTGTTTTTATTATTCAGATAACTATCCATTATAGTGATGGTGAATGTGTTAATTTTTAAATCATGCCGTGATGAGTGGGCCATGATTTTTAGATAACGGTGATTTTAAACAGTGATCTAAATAGCTTTTTTTAATGTTCAGTGTCAAATAATCACAACAATTGTAAACTAAACACGATCGCGATAACTCTGTATTAGGTCATACTATAAAAACATATTGATGATATTTAATATGTTTAACCCAACTTGATGGTTGATTTATTTATAATATTATATAAATTTACAATACCAACAATAAAGTAACCATTTAATAAACAATAGGTACAAAACTTCCTTGACAACGCTTCCCCTTTATATAAAACTAAAAATAAGTCTAAAATATCAAGTAAAATTTCTTTAACATACATTTAAGAACGCTTTTATGAAAAAAAAAATATTAAATACGTCTGCAAAAACATAATTAATACATCGTGTTTACAGTTATCCCCATGTTAATAATCGCTGTTCCTCGAATCGCGATCACCGAGACGTAATATCGTAATATTTATTATACGTATTTACTATATTGTTCTTTAAAATTCACGGTTCTTAATAATCGCGAGATGTTTGCATAAGAGTTTAACGAAATGGCAACAAATCAATTGGAAGTTTTTTCTGACAAAATGCATGGGACGTTTTCGTAGTCTGACGTTTCACATTTTTAACCTGTTCCACAATAAAACTTCCCCTGTTCCAGTGTTCCCATACATCAAAGATTGTCCGACTAGGCACCGTTAAGCTATTAACAAATTTTCAGGTTGCTATTAATCAACTTTTTTTTTGGTACGCGGGATCCAGGTCTATTATATTTATATACCTAATAATAGATATTTTGTTAATAAAACAACTAAAAAAAAAAAAATAATTTTGCGTTATTTTGCATACGTTTTATTAATTACATCTTAGTGCGGCAGATTCGTGCAAATATTATAAGAATTGTGCATTTAATGATAGAAGCACATAATTTGGACCACATATACTACATATATAAAGGTTTAAATTTAGATATGAGGCCATCTCAGATTTTGCCTTTTACACAAATGGCGGGGATTCAAAATGGCGACTATACATATGTGACTAATAGCACGATAACTTTTGAACGAGACTTCAGATTTCAACCAAATTTGGTATTTGTGTTCTTTTTTTGATGTATAAGATCCAAGTTTTGAACCGGAAGAATCGGTTTATCAGAAGTTGTATTTTTCCTGGTTTTTATGTAAAAATGTGTTGTTTTTTTTTTCAATTCTTTCACCCTGTATGTAATAATTTTTCAAAAAGTTAATACGGCTATTAAAAAGAGCGTAAAAATATTTTTTAGGAAATATCTGTTACTTTTTCGTTATGTTAATTACCATTTAATAAATGCAAAACGTATCTTCACATGTACCTATATGCGGCAGATTCGTGCAAATGTTATAAGAATTATTGTGCATTTAATGGTAGAAGCATATAATTTGGACCATATATATTACACATATAAAGGTTCAAATTAAGATAGGGCGCCATCTCAGTTTCTGTTTCTTTTATAAAAATGGCGGATATTCAAAATGGCGACTATACATATGTGACTAATAGCATGATAACTTTTGAACGAGATGTCAGATTTCAATCAAATTTGGTATATATGTTATTTTTTTGATAAATAATATCGAGCTCTTGAACCGGAAGAATTGGTTTACCAGAATTTGTGTTTTTACTGTTTTTATTTATGTAAAAATATGTTGTTTCTTTTACAATTCTTTCACCCTGTATATATTAATTTTTCAAATAGGTAATACCGGCGTTGAAAAGAGCGTAAAAATATTTTTTAGGAAATAATTTGAACCCTTTAGTTATATTAATTACCGTTTAAAAAATGCATAACGTATCTTTAAATGTAGTAACTATGTGCGGCAGATTCGTGCAAATAATAATATGGACCACACATACTACACATATATAGATTCAAATTTAAATATGAGGCCATCTCAGATTTAGTCTTTTACAAAAATGGCGGGCATTCAAAATGAATCTGCTGCCCATAGTTACATGTGAACATACGTTATGCATTTATTAAATTGTAATTAACACAACTGAACAAATAATAATATGGACCACACATACTACACATATATAGATTCAAATTTAAATATGAGGCCATCTCAGATTTAGTCTTTTACAAAAATGGCGGGCATTCAAAATGAATCTGCTGCCCATAGTTACATGTGAACATACGTTATGCATTTATTAAATTGTAATTAACACAACTGAAAACATCAAAATATTTCCTAAAAAATATATTTACATTCTTATCAATGGCGGGATCACCTTTTTGAAAAATTTATATATACAGGGTGAAAGAATTGAAAAAACAACATATTTTTACATTAAAAACAGTAAAAACATAAATTCTGGTAAACCGATTCTTCCGGTTCAAGACCTCAATATTATTCATCAAAAAAAGAACTTATATACCAAATATGGTTGAAATCTGACATCATGTTCAAAATTTATCGTGCTATTAGTCACATATGTATAGTCGCCATTTTGAATGCCCGCCATTTTTGTGAAAGGAACAGAAACTGAGATGGCCTCGTATCTAAATTTGAACCTTTATATGTGTAGTATATGTGGTCCGAAATATATGCTTCTACCACTAAATGCACGATAATTTTTATAATATTTGCACGAATCTGCCGCATATAGGTACATGTGAAGATACGTTTTACATTTATTAAATGGTAATTAACATAACTAAAAAGTTAAAAATATTTCCTAAAAAGTATTTTTACGTTCTTTTCAATGGTGGTATTACCTTTTTGAAAAATTAATACATACAGGGTGAAAGAATTGAAAAGAACAGCATATTTTTACATAAAAACCAGGAAAACACAACTTCTGGTAAACCGATTCTTTCGATTCATGACCTCGATCTTATACATCAAAAAGAGAACCTATATACCAAATTTGGTTGAAATCTGTAGTCTCTTTCAAAAGTTATCGTGCTATGAGTCACATATGTATAATCGCCATTTTGAATCCCCGCCATTTTTGTAAAAGCCAAAATCTGAGATGGCCTCCCATCTAAATTTGAACCTTTATATGTGCAGTATATGTGGTCCAAATTATATACTCCTTATAAATGCACAATTGTTTCACATATCGGCTCCACTATCTATAGATTATACATATGCAATTATTAGATATATTAAAAACAGAAACATGCATAATAAAGTGAATAATATTGTAGAGTCAAATATGTTAACAGCAAAATACCAATAAGCTTAAAATAATTATGTCTGCAAATATAATGACATCGAGTAGAGCATATTTGTTAATTATTTGTAAAATATTTCATTGCCAATATTTTCTAAACCGTTTGAACAAAGACTACATTGTATCATATTTGCTAAAGAAGTGTGTGCCATATTTTATTGTTTTAATATCCATTGAAATTTTTAATCACCGTCCGGACTGCAAAAATTAACAAAAACTGAAAAAAATCGAAAATTTTTGTTTTTTGTGCAAATAATTTTACCTATAACTCAAAAGACATTGCTCCAACAAAAAAAATATAAAAGGTAAAAGTAACGTTTTTCAAGTTTACATAATATTTAACTATCTAGAAAATGAAAACTTATTGTTTATTGTTCAAAAAATAGTAATAATAATTGGGAAAAATGTGCAAAAAAATGGAGGGTCCCCTTTAAATTTTTTCTACTTTCTAAACATAACTAACAGCCATCATATTAAGCCCACAAAAGCTATATATAACGATTGAAACTATTGCAATTTACTTAAAATCAGTTTACTAGTTTCGCATAATAATTTTGCAATTCAATGTCCACAAAAAAATTCAGATTTGCATGATTATATATATTTATTATCGGTTTACAACGTTCTCCGTCTTCCGATACCCGTTCGCCATCCTCTCTGTCCGCGCATTGATCTACTTGCAGACCTCTTTCCTCCATGGCTTTGTTTATTCCTGCCTGCCAACTTTTCCTCGATCTACCTCTTCTTCTTCTACCTTGCGGTCTCCAGTTTTGTACTTGTTTTGGGATTCTGGCTTCGTGTATTCTTTGTACGTGACCAAACCGTCGTAGTTGAATTTCGTTGATTTCGTCATTTATTGTATGTGTGACCTTCATTATTTCTCGTATCCGTTCATTGGTAACATGTTCTCTTCTTGATCTTCCTGCAGCTCTTCTCCAGAAATCCATTTCGGTGACCTCTAACATTCGTTTTGATTTTTCTTTCATAGGCCATACTTCGCAGCTGTATGTTGTAATGCTTTCCACTACGGCGTTATAGATCTTTTTCTTGTTTTGGTTGTTTATCTGCTTGCCCCAGAGTACTGAGTTTAGGTGCGTAATTGCTTTCCTGCCCTGAGTATTTCGTTCTTTAATGGCTCCGTCCAGTGTTCCATCATTCGTGATATTCATACCGAGGTATTTATATTCGTTATATTTACTGATTGGTTCTTTTCTTTCTAGTAGCAATTCCTGCTGCGTTCCACCGATATTCATATATTTGGTTTTTCCTATAATTATCTCTAGTCCCCATTTCCTGTATTCCTCTATTAGCTTTCTTGTCATGTAACAAATATCATCGTAGTCTTGTGCTATTAGTATTTGTTCGTCTGCGAAACAAAGAGTATATAGTGTATGGTCATTTAGTGGGAGTCCCATGTTCTTTTATTTCCGTTTCCAATTTTTAAAAGCTTGTTTCAAATTAATATATTTTAAAAAGTGTTGGAGAGAGGCAGCATCCTTGTGTGAGCCCGTTATTTGTCAGAAATCCTTCGGTGAGTTTGTTTCCTTGCTTAATTTTCGTGGTCATGTTGTTATAAAAATTTTGAATTATTATTATGATTTCTATGTTTATATTTGTATTCTCCATTGCCTCCCATAACTTTACCAAAGATACGTTGTCGTATGCCTTTTTCAGATCAATATATACAAAATGAATCTCTTGGTTAACCGCTGTTTTCTTTTCCATGTCTTGTGTGATTGCAAAAGTGATCAAGTGTAGATCTTCCGGCTTTAAATCCTGCTTGTTCTTCTGCTTCCATTTCCTTGTATTTTTCCTCCATATAGTTTGCTGATTGTTGGTGTGACGGAAATATCCCTGTAGTTATCACATTGTTTTCGATCTCCTTTTTTGTATATTGCTGATATATACGATAATTTGCATTCTTGTGGGACTTCATTGTTGTCGATGCATCTTTGTAGTAGTTTTCTTATGTGCTCGCAATTTGCATAATTATACTGAGCAAAAAATTAGCACTTTAATAAGTAATAATTATACATAATGTGTAAAAAATATTATATTATAAAGAAAGCATTAAGATTCCAAACGCACTTTAAAAATTTAAATTGGTCAACTGAGAGTGCCTAGGGATTTTTTTAAGTTTTAGTGGTGGAGTGTACTTTACCTTTGGCGAATCCAACAAAAAGTGAATTTGCTCCTCCACCAGCATAACCTTCACCTACCCTTTCACCCATGGTGGAGGAACCTTACAATTTAAAAAAAAATTGCGTAGGCTCTCATACATATGGTGCGTAAAAAATGGAATAACACCAGTTTTCAGAACAAAAAGCAACTTAAGTAAATATCGTGGGCGTACTCCACTAACTCAATTTTTTGCAATTTTGACATTTTAATACCATTAAATCCACAAACATCAATATGTTAACAGGAAAAACCGTATATCTCCAAATTCGTCATCCACCGTGCTTAAATCGGTACATACAATGACAAAGTCAATCAACTAACTCCATCTTGTTCAAAGTTTTCATGAATAAAATAATGTTTTTCCAAATATTTTTATGTACATGTATGTGCACAGCGCCTGTGGTTAACATCCTTCAAAATTACATCCAGGTACCAAAGCCTTAACAGCCATTGTACCCGGTTTTTAAGAGGTAAGCCATAAGGTACAATAATGTTTAAATGCGTTTTTCTCAAAACTTTACTTTTTTGAGTTAGCGGATTTTCCCAGTACGTCCACGATATATTGAGAAGAACAAGAGTCAAAAAGGTACTTACAGAGTTGGGTATAAAAAGTTATAGGTATGTGCTGACTATCCAAAAACATACATTGGTCAGACTGGTAGGAACTTTAATAAGCGTAGAGCAGAACACAAAAGGAGTCTCAATAATACAAAAAATATATTCTACGTACGCACTTCATCTGTTAGATCAAAATAACTCTCTTAATGGCCAATTTCAAATTCTCTATATTCAAAATAAAGGCCTTAAGCTATCTATGGAAGTTAACAAAAAAAAATACACAATATATAATTCTAAATGACCAAAAAATAGTTCCCCTTCTGAACTTATTCAGTTAAAGACTATAAAGTGCAGACACAGTAAAATATACCACTTGAGAAAATCACTCTGCCGAAACAGCTGTAGGGAAATTAATTTATAATAAATTTTAAATAATCAATCAACTAATAAATTTTATTCAATCAATAACTCCAAGGAAGTGTCCTTGGACCCACACTGTACCTTCTGTTCACAGCAGATATACCAATTTCAGATCGTACAACAATTGCAACATATGCTGATGACACTGTCCTAATGGCTTGCCACTAAAATCCGACCCTAGCTTCACAGACACTACAAAGTCACTTAAGTAGACTTGAAATATGGTTTAAACTGGGGAGAGTAAAAGTTAATAGCTCCAAGTCAACACACGTTACGTTTACACTAAGGAAGGGGATCAATCCAGCTGTAACCTTTAACAACACACCACTGCCAACAAGAAGTGACGTCAAATACTCGGGGATTTCCCTAGATAGCGGCCTAACATGGCAAAAGCATATTTGGAACAAACGACTGCAACTGGGGCTCGTTTATAGAAATATGTACTGGTTTATGAATCAAAAATCACGCCTAAGTCTAGGCAATAAACTTCTGATCTACAAATGTGTACTGAAACCCATCTGGACATATGGCATCCAAATCTGGGGAACTCCTAGTGAAACAAATTTACTCAAGATACAGCGCTTTCAATCAAAAGTTCTAAGGCAACTGTGCCAAGCTCATTGGTACATTTCCAACGATAACATCCATAGGGATCTCCAAGTTCAAACCGTCAAAGAAGAAATTGTTTCTCTGTGCTCCAAGTACCACAATAGACTACAAGTTCACCCAAACATATTGGTCACCAATCTCCTTACACCTCTACAGAATAGAAGACTAAAACGAACAGACACTCTTGACCTCAGCACTAACTAATCATTCCAACTTATTACTATTGTACTATTCAAATTAATTCAATTAATTTATTAATAACTGTACTAATTCAATCATTATTGTACTCTTTTAGGTATTCACCACTGGGTGAATACTGACTGTGTCACACTCATAACACTCATATGTATTGTTTATTATCTATAATTAACTATTTTCTATGGGAAATAAGCCACAATTTTACTAAAAAAATGAATTTATTAACGTTTCGAAGCCCAAATCGGGTTTCGTTGTCAAAATACAAAATAGTTCTAAAATAAACAAAAATGTTGTTGCTAAGTAAAAAAAAATTCTTCTAATAATTTATTTAATCTGACTCATTTCTATTGGCAATTCAGACGTACATTATACATTTTAAAGTAGAAGACTTTAAAATGATATCGCCAACCTTTATGAGTTGCTTTCCTGGGACGACTTTACTAAAAGATAGTTCATTCGATTATATGAAATCAATCCCAACTCAAGAATATCCGTCGCAAAAAAAATCATAGCATGTGATCTGTCTTTAAGAAGACAACCAAATGCAACGATGACAGTAAAATTCTCGCGTTAGAGATTTCATAGTAAATCACGAGGGAAAACCAGGCAAAAAAAAATATTGGCGATATCATTTTAAAGTCTTCTACTTTAAAATGTATAATATACGTCTGAATTGCAAATGTAAATGAGTCAGATTAAATAAATTATTAGAAGAATTTTTTTACTTAGCAACAACATTTTTGTTTATTTTAGAAGTATTTTGTATTTTGACAACGAAACCCGATTTGGGCTCCGAAACGTTAATAAATTCATTTTTTTAGTAAAATGGTGGCTTATTTCCCATAGAAAATAATTAATTATAAAAAATGCCACAAAGAAATAGCTTCAGAACAATATTAAGAAACCGGTATGGGCCTAGTGTTTATTATTTTTTATAAAATAGATTGCAATAAAATGGATGTCAAAAAAAAATCAATAACTATTCACAAATTTATTTGTTGTTAGTGGAACCAGTCAAAATGCTTATAGTCTAAGAGCTAGAGGCGAGAAATCATAGTCATAAGTAATATGGAGTTTGGCATGTGAAATGTGTCTATTGTATGTTGATAATTATGACCCCTTTCAGGCTGACACCTCAGTGGATACAGGGAGTAGCAATAAGGGATGAAAGGGGAAAGTTAACGCAGTCAATAAAGGTTTTCACCTCCTGTTTTGTTAAACCTCCATCGATTTACATGAAAATTGGTGAGTAGTTAGAGCATACCTCAAGAAATAAAACTGATATGGTGCCAACGTGCGCTTTTACCCTGGGGGTGGATGCCACCCCTTCTCAGAGGTGAAAACTATTTTATTAAAAATATCCCCACTAATCGATAGAGGGACAAATTTTAAGCAAAATTTATTACCTCTAATTATTAAAATAAATCAATACTTTTTGAGTTATTAAAGATCAAAAATTTGAATTTTTCGTGAAATAAATGCATGATGTAAAGGGTTTTTCGTAAATAATATAAAAACTGTAAGTTTTATCAAAATAGTTATGATTACCAAAATTGAAGATAATAAAAAATAAAAGAGATTTCGTATTCTAAAAACCTTTGAGAATTAATAAATGTGACTTATAGGTGATGGAATGTTTTTTTTTTCGGCTAGTACCCAAATCTATGTATTCAAGCTCAAATAACGGGAAAACGGTGCATTTTATAAAATATATTTACTAAACACTTGTCAAAGTACTTAGAAATATGTATCGAATGAGCTCCCGGAAAAGTTGATACCATTAAACATTATGCTACAAACATTTTTCAAAGTTTAGGCTCCAAAAATTTGGAGCTTAATTATTATATTATTATATAAGTTTTTAAAATTGTTTTAAGACATTTATATAAAATATAGCAAAAATGTATTTGACTATTATGTCAAATGTACCCATTATTGGACACCCTCAGTTTCTGTACATATTCAGTTTATACAGGGGCGGTTCTAGACCAAAAAAAGTGGGGGGCAAGGGAACACAACCGGTGAATAAACAAGATAACGTGCCTTTTTAACGAAAATTATAGTACAAAAGTACTGTAAAAAATGTAATTAATAACTATTATCTACATTCTTCTAATAAAAAGAAAATATTTAATTTTTTTCTCAAATTAGAGATACCTACCAATCATCATTTTCATTTATAACTCTTTTATTATTAATTTTACGAACAAAAATTATTCTTCATAAAAAGATCTGCACGGTCTAAAATCCAAGATGCAATCATAAACATAAGATTATATAAAATTGTATCGATTTTAGTCAATGTGTAAAAAATATGAATTTCGCTCAAGAAATTCGCTCAGTAAAGTGCCTTTACAGCTCACAATATTTAAATAGTGGGATATAATTGCACATTAAACATAATTTTTAATTCTAAACAACTTTTCATAATAGCAATTTTCCATATTAGAAATTTAAATACATAAAAAATAAAGTTTTCGTTATAATAATGCTCGCATTTTTAACTTGTTATATTTAAATTGTAATAAAACGAACTTGATAATAAATTATAATCCTAACTTCATTCCCGAAATTCCTTTAAAAATTATTCTGTTAACAAATTTCAAAATAAATATATAAATAGCGTATGTTTTAATTTTCACTTTTTCCTAAAAACTCGAAAGGGTTCTCTTATTTTCATCATCACTTGCTTAGCTTTGATGTTATAAACTTCATCTGGAGCTCACTTGATAGGTATTCTTGAGTACTTTGACAAGTGTTCAGTAAATATATTTTATAAAATGCACCGTTTTCCCGTTATTTGAGCTTGAATACTTAGATTTGGGTACTAGACGAAAAAAATATACATTCCATCACCTATAACGCACTTTTTATTAATTATCAAAGGTTTTTCTAATAACAAATCTCTTTTATTTTTTATTATCTTCAATTTTGGTAATCATAACTATTTTGATAAAACTTACAGTTTTTGAATTATTCACGAAAAACCGCTTTACATCATGCATTTATTTCACGAAAAATTCAAATCTTTGATATTTAATAACTCAAAAAGTATTGATTTATTTTAATAATTAGAAGTAACAAATTTTGCTTAAAATTTGTCCGTCTATCGATTAGTGGGGTTATTTTTAATAAAATAGTTTTCACCCCCGAGAAGGGGTGGCATCCACCCCCAGGGTAAAAGCGCACGTTGGCACCATATCAGTTTTGTTTCTTGAGTTATGCTCTAACTATTCACCAATTTTCATGCAAATCGATAGAGGTTTAACAAAATAGAAGGTGAAAACATTTAATGACTGCACCAACTTTCCCCTTTCATCCCTTATTGCTACTCCCTGTATCCACTGAGGTGTCAGCCTGAAAGGAGTCATAATTATCAACATACAATAGACACATTTCACATGCCAAACTCCATATTACTTATGACGATGATTTCTCGCCTCTAGCTCTCCGTCTATTATGCTTATCCCATAATAAATATCAGTTTGTAAAATAAAATCATTCCTATATACAGGGCGTTTCATTAGTAATTTTTCATATAGTAACTGGAGAAACCTCAGCACAAAATATGAAGATTTAACCTAAAACCCTTAAATAAAATATTCCTCCCTACCGAGATACAGAGTGTTTTATTAAAAATATCCTAAAATGATTTTAGCCCATTGTTTTAACACCTTCCAATATTTTTTGATCAAACTTGACAAACAGTTTACACATGTTAAAATACTGTAACTAGTGTTAAAAGATAGTTTTCCACTGTTACCAGAGACGTGCTGTAGGGATAAATACTTTTCCCCCTTTCCCCCTCACAATCTACGCCACTGTCGTAATAATTATTTCAGCATGTTTTTTTATTCTTTGTTACTTTTTACGTAAATATCATCCTCTTGTCTCAATGCGATAAAGTGAGCAGTTTTTAAGTTATTTGCGTTTGAAGGCAAAGGATTCAATAATATTATGTATATTTTAAACACATAATCTGATTTAATGTTTAAAATACGACATAATCTTATTGTATCCTTTACCTTTAAACGCAAATAACTTCAAAACTGCTCACTCTATGGCATTGAGAAAAGGATGATATTTATGTAAAAAGTAACAAAGAATCAAAAAAACATACTAAATGGTTATTACGACAGTGGCGTAGATTGTGAGGGGGACAAGGGGAAAAACTAAGTATATATCCCTACAGCACGCCTCTGCTAACAGCGGAAAACTATCTTTTAACACTAGTTAAAGTATTCTAATATGTGTAAATCGTTTGTTATGTTTGAACAAAAAATATTGGAAGATGTTAAAACAATGGGCTAAAATTATTTTAGGATATTTGTAATAAAACACTCTGTATCTAGGTAAGGAGGAATATTTTATTTAAGTGTTTTAGATTAAATCTTCATCTTTTGTGCTAAGATTTCTCCAGTTACTATATGGAAAATTACTAATGAAACACCCTGTATATCAAAGAATCCTTATCTAGGTCATAGGAACGTAAAGTAATACTTTCAGAATTTTGAATTCTTGTAATTGTACAAAGACTGTCTAAATCGATGTTTATCGATACAATCAAATAATAAAGCAGTATCATATAAAACTTTTGATACTAATAACCCAATTACATTCAACTTTACATAACAACAACAGTTCCTTATAAATCTGAATATACCAAAATAGGTTAATGTTACATGTTCGTGTAAATATCGAGTCAAGGCTATCCCAGGTCGATATTTATTTAACCAAACACATAAATTTGACCTCTGAGAGTAAAAATTATGGGTTTCTGTATTACACGGATTTTAAAATATTAGTATGGATTAACCCTTTCGTATAAATTAGACAACAATGCCAAAATTAGATTAGGCCATGCCTACATGATTGTTTTGTTCAGCAATTAATTTCAAATTATTAATTTATTATTCGGAAGAGTTATTACAGTTTCGTGTAAAAGTTTTTTGTATAAATATTTTTCTACACCCACACGAAAGGCTTTTAGAATGTTGTTGGGTTAAGTAATTATCTACTCTGTGGTGTATAGTAGTAGTTTTGGAAGTAATTTTATAAACCACTATTTTTTGAAATGTGAAGTTATATTTTATGAAACACTCGACAATACTTATATTTTTTCTTCTTCTTCTTCTTTTTGTGTAGACATAATTCTGTCTGTTTTTAAATGTGCCTCCAGTAAGTTGTCATTATATCATTTTCATGATCTTCCCACTTATCGTCTTCCTATTGGTAAATCGTTTCTCGCCGTCCTTACTACTTTATTTTTGTTGTTATTCGGCTTATGTGGTCGTTTCACTCTACTCTTCTGTTTTTAACCAAGTTATTAATGTTTCCACCCTTAGACTGGGAGATATTATACAGAAGTTCAGCCACGATTTTCTAAGTCCTGCCTTTTGCAATACTGGAAGGGTAGACTATGTACTTACAATTTGTGGAAACATCCACAAATTTCCTGTGACATTTTCCTGTAAAAATTAGATTTACCCAAAAAATAAAACTAGGGTTTTGCGATGAATTTCTAAGTCCTGCCATATCCGTAGATAGACAGGATACTATCGATTTTATGAAGAAAATTTTTTGGGCAGGAGGGTTGCAAACGGGGTAACGGAGTATATATGTATACAAACATGTAAGGAAAATAATGAAATTTTCATGATTTTCTAGGTCCTGCCAACTAAATAAACTCAGCGTATTTATTTCAAAATGATCAAAAAAATATTGGCATGACGTCTCCTAATGTTTAAGTATACGTGTCCCTTGGAAAATTCTCCGGAAAATTTTCACCCTGATTCCGTGATTTTCTTAGTCCTGCCTTTAAAAAGTTATAATACTCAAATACAATCAATACCTTTTCGGTACTCGGCAGGAAGGATAAACGGTTCTTGTAAGACGGCAGGAGTCCTAGATTTGTAAGAAAATTCGGGAAAAAGTCAACGATTTTTTAAGTCATGCCATTTTGCACATGTTTCAAGATTCTTAATATAAGTCTATTTACAAAGAGGCAGGATGGTTTTATGGTTATTTTGTATGCAGGGTGGGGCATTAGTGTGACAAAGTCCAATTACTCGTTTGTCGTAAGATATACGAAAAAAGTTATTTAGGTAAAACATGGGTCATAGATAGGACTATGATTTAACAGTATTTTCTAATATACAGGGCTACCCGTTTTCAAAGGGTGACACAGATTTCTGTTTTTTTAAATGGAATACCCTGTATATTTTTACATTTTTGGATTTTACTCGATGTTCTCTTTAATAAAATATAGTGTTTTGAAATATTACACGAGGTAGTTTAAAATATAATTACGTTTTTTTTGTTAATTTTGTAGGAACATTCACACCCTATACATATTGTTAGTGATTTGATATCCAAACTTCTATTAATTTATGTTTAAACGATTTTTAATATACATAGTCTACTATTGTCAGTTATTAATAGTATACCAAAATGTTTAATTTTAGTATACGGGGTTGGTTGAAACTCGGAATAAGTATTTTCTGAGTTTTCTTAAATGGGACACCCTGTATTTTAGTATTATAATAAAATTATATTTTATGGTACCTTTTTATTTGTTAAGCATTTTCTATACCATATCTATATATTAATTTCGGCAGTAAATTGATAGAGACAGATTACTCAGGTGGATTTTGGGGTTTCTGACTAAGAATGTCACATTAGAACAGATCTTTACCTAGTGCTCGGGGTGACTAATATACACGCCATATTCTTAAATTTCGAGGCTTTCAGACACTAAAGTGATGCAAGTAGATTACTCGAGGAGTTTGGTGGTTGCTGAACATGAATACGCCATCAGAATCGACCTCCAAAAACTCTCTAAATTCGAGATCAGTCACCCTGGGCACAAGGTGCTCCGAGGGTCGGTTGTAATGTCATATTCGTGTTCGGCCATCCCAAAAACCCCTGGAATAATCTGTTTTCTTTAATTTATTGCCGATATCCCACGAAACTCCAGATGACGTGCCTTAGCAGCAATTTTTTTTTTTAAATTAAAAAAAATATTGTATTTGCCGACTTAAAGCAAGAGTAACTTTTAGTACTAGAATACCTCGTAATTTAATACTCTACTCTAAATAATGTCTAACAATTTGAAGACCAATTAGTTATGAGATAAAATATCCGTTGATCTACCCAAGACGGATACCTATGACCAGTACTAGAAATTCACAATTGATAAAGTCGATTCATTTCTGGAAGAGAAATAAACGTAGCAGTTTTCGTTTTCCTAAATAGAATTTTTCTAAATTCTTTTAAACTCAAAAAACCAAAAAACGAAAAATTTTTCAAATCGATTTTTCTAGCATATTCTGCGTATTCTTCTGAGTTAAAGCCTTTTAGTACAAAACTATCCCATAATTTAATAATCCAGTGTCAGAAATGCTTAAAAGTTAGACAGAAAAGTTATTCGATAAAACATCCGTCTCCCTACCCAAAACGGACCCCTATGACCGGTACTAAAAATTGACAATTGATAATTGACATTTGACAATTGACCTCTGGAAGATAAATAAGTGTACCAATTTTCGTTTTTCCAAATAAAAGCGTTCTGCAGCTATTTTAAAGAAACTAATTACAAGACTTCGATATGCTTCTTCTAGACGACGCATATCGAAGTAGAGGTCGTCCGCCAACCAGATGGTCTGACGACATCAAACGGATCGACAGAAACTTTATGCAAACAGCACAGGACAGAAATGCATGGAAAAGACTGAGGGAGACCTATATCCAGCATTGGATAGATCCGGGTTGAATTATGACGATGATGAATTACAAGACGCCATCTTTAAAGAGCTCTAGCTTTCCACGGAAGCATTTTTGAACTAGGTGAATTGAGTTAAATTTTCTTAAAATTATCTGAGGAATCTCCGGTTTTCGTTTGTTATGAGAGCTTCTGGACACCCTGTATAATATAATGGGTAGGTAAATTCCCTACTATAACCAATAAATTGTAAAAATTGTTTATTTACTTTTATTGCGTTTACTTAGATAAAAATAAGATCTAATCACTTAAAATAAAGATGTTACAGTTTGCTATTAGATTTGAAAAGTGTGTAAAAATTCCGAGACATTATTCAGGAAAATAAAATTTAATAAGATACGATTGTTCTAATGATATACAAATTAATTTTTTGTATTATTCATCTTTGCGGTTATCCTGCCAAGTTGTAAACGGTTTTAGAATAGTGTTTTTTAAGCATACTCGACATGGTATGACTCAGAAAATTGTGGTGATATGGATATGTTTGTATAACACCCTGAAATAATTTTACAGACACACAATTTAATTTTTTTTATACGAAATAACTATACAACCATCCTGCCTCTTTGAAAATAGATTTATATTAACCTTCTTGAGATATGTGCGAAATGGCATGACTTAGAAAATCGTGTAACTTTCCACGAATTTTCTTACAAATTTTTTAACTATATATAGTAAAAAAGGTGTAACTAAACATCCTGCCATTTTGAATAATATCTACTGAAATTATTTATTTTATAACAAAATTTATTTTGTGACTTAGAAAACCACGGAATCAGAGTGAAAATTTTATACAGAATTTTCCAAGAAACAAGTGCAGTTAAACATTAGGTGACGTTATGCCAACATTTTTTTTGGTCATTTTGAAATAAATATGATTAATTTATTAAGTTGGCAGGACTTGAAAAATTATGAAAATTTCATTATTTTCATTACATGTTTGTATATCTGTATACTCCCTTAGTCCTTTTGCAACCGTCCTGCCCAAAAAATTTTCTTCATAAAATAGATAGTATCCTGTTATTTTATGGACATGGCAGGACTTAAAAATTCATCGCAACTCCCAATTTTCTTTTTTTCATGGAAAATCTAATTTTCACAGGAAATGTCACAGGAAACCCGTGGATTTTTTCACAAATTGTAAGTACCTTCTTTAACCTTCCAGTATTGCAAAGGGCAGGACTTAGAAAATCGTGGTTGAACTTCTGTTAATATCTCCCGGTTTACCTGTGGAAACATGTATATCTGTACTTCTAGCTCTATCCCATAGTGCAGGGATCACCAATTGGCGGACCGCGGTCCGCATCCGGACCGTGGGCTAGTTTTGTGCGGACCGCCATTAAATTCAGAATAAAGTGTTTGGCAATTTTGAAAATGTTTGGCCATGAGATTGTGTACTACGTTTGGCTCAACTTATGTGTGCGGAGCCGCTTTATCTTGAATAAACTTTATTATAAAATACGCATTTTCGAGTCTTTAAAACTCATATGTAAATTATTAGATTTTAGGTTGCCACGTACCTAAATTGAAGTTTATACATTCAATTTCAATATTCTGATACGTAGTCGTGGTTTATTTCAATATAGACCGTTGTTCTTTAATTATTAATTATACGCCCCTACTCGACTTTAAAAGCCGCCGCGCGTCGCACTTTATGGTGCGTTTCTGTCGATGCATATTTTGGGAAAAATTACCAACAAATACTTGATATTTATTAAAATTTTATAATTTATTATTAACATAGATTTTTGAAGTTATACTTCTTTACGATCGAGAGTGAAATTTTATAATACCGGGCGCATGCGCACACAGAAAGTATGTAGTTCGTTGCTAATCTTTCAAGAGATGTCTTGAAATCTTTCTTGAATCTTTCAAGAGATTTGCGCTGTCAGCGCAAATAAGTCATTAAAAGGATATATTAGTGTTTTTAGTAAATCTATTATTTATTATAATTTTTGTGTCTTTGGATTTGTCTTTGTCGGGAATAAGATATTTTATAATAATAGTAAGTATATTAATATACTATAATAGTAAGGTAAATTAAGGTAAGTATATTAAGGTAAGTAATTAAGGTAAGGTAAGGTAAGTATATCATAATAATAGTAAGGTAAAATCGGAGAAGAACAAGCAGGTTTTACAGCAGGGAAATCATGTCTAGATCATATCCATACAATACAACAGACAATAGAGAAAAAAAGAGCTAAGAACAAAGATGTACACATGGCGTTTATAGACCTTAGGAAGGCATACGACACCGTGCCAAGGAAAGAACTGTACAAAGCAATGACTAAAATAGGGATACCACCTAACCTAACACAAGCAATTAAAAACATGTACAGTGGAAATGAAGTAAATATAAAAATCGGAAACAAGGTAGTTGCTAACTTCAAAACAACAAAAGGATTACTACAGGGATGCCCAACGTCACCGACTCTATTTAAAATATTTTTAGAACACGCACTAAAAACTTGGAAGACAAAGTGTAGGGGTATGGGAATACCGATAAGGGACGATTATCTCTACACATTGTGTTTCGCAGACGATCAGGTGGTGATGGCTCAAGATGAAGAGGATATCAGTTACATGGTAAGAAAACTAAAAGAGGAATACAAAAAGGTGGGCCTGGAAATAAATATGAAGAAAACGGAATACTTAGTAATATCGGAAGAAGACGTAAAAAACTTAGAAGTAGAAGAACAAGTTGAAATAAAAGGAACGAAGAATTTTAAATATTTGGGCTTTATAATGTCGAAAAGCGGAACAACAGAAGCAGAAATAAAAAGTAGATTGGGACAAACAAGATCTTGCATCAGACAACTCCATAATGTAATCTGGAATAAAAACATCAAGGGAAAAACAAAAAGAATGATATACCAAATAATAGTAAGAAGCATCATGACATATGCCGCAGAAATTTGGGTCATAAACAAAAAAACCCAAAAAAGCATTCTGGCAACCGAAATGGAATACTGGAGAAGATGCTGTGGTCTCACCAGAAGAGACAGAATAACAAATGAGGAGATAAGGAGAAGAATGCAAGTGGAAAAAGATGCCCTGCAATATATAGACGAGAGAAGACTGAAATGGTACAGCCACGTACGCAGAGCAGAAAACACTTGGATAAACAAGGTTGCAGAATGGAGCCCAAGAGGAACGAGAAGAAGAGGACGACCTAGAAGATCTTGGAAAAATGAAGTCGACGAAGCCATGTCTAAGAAAGGATTGGAAGACGGAGACTGGGAAGATCGAAAAAAATGGAAGTCCTGGCTGACGGAAGGGAAACGGCATTAGCTGTAGACAACCCTTTATATATATATATATATATATATATATATATATATATATATATATATATATATATATATATATATATATATATATAGTAAGTATATTTAAAGTATTTTTGTATACTTCACTTGGTCGATTAAATTTGCCAGTATGTATGAGAAATCTTGTAACCTGTCAAAGCGAAGGGAATATAGCTCAGTGGGAGAACGTGTGACCGGAGATCGAGAGGTCCCGGGTTCAAATCCCGGACGATTCATATTCCTTTTTTTTTTTTAATTTTTGGTATCGTTTTAATAAAAAATTTGTAAAAGTGGTAGGTTAGAAAGTTAGTTTAATATTTAAATAACATACAAATAACCTGTTAAGTATATTTATTTCTTTGAAATTATATAATAGAAGCATAACTTCTAATGCGTACAAAGTACACACACATTCTTTTTTTAATAATTTAAACACAGTTTTAATTAAAGAGAGCGGTTTGAAAATTTTGAATTTTTCGATATCTTTTATTATTTTAAATGAAACTACTTCTACTCAAGAATACGCTCTGAAACCTTCAGATTGACTGGAGCAAAATTATCGGAAATACATTATGTTGAATATCCCTATTATTGATTAGCTTTGCAGCAGGTTCGCGCCAGTGCGCTTAAGCGTAGTGAGCAACGGTCAACAGCTGTTCCTGTTCTCTTTTGTAAATTACTCCGCGATACAAAAACATATTCCAATGTGCATCACTTTACGATTTGATAGACAAAGAAGAAATTGAAAATAAAAGTTGATAGTATTTTCAACGCGTTTTTCTCAAAACTGCTTTTTTCAAAGGCGGCAGATATTGTAGCTTAAAGACTACTTCACCGATCCACCTAGAATTTAGTAGATATTTTATAGTCCGTTCTTTAACGGTAAAATATTGCAAAATCTCTAAATTTTAAAGAACCGCTTGGATTGACATGAAATTTGGCATACACATAGCTAACAAGTCAAAGAAAATAAGTGATATTGTGCCGATATGTGCTTTTGCCCTGGGGGTGGTTTTCACCCCCCTTTGGGGGTGAAAAAATATTTGTCCAAAGAAAGTCAGGAAATCGATAAACTGGCTAATTTTAAGTAACTTTTGTTCTATAGAGTTTTTGAAGATATTCTTCTTTAGCGGCGAATCGATTGAGGGTAAAATGGTACATTTACCGCGCGCCTGCGCACACTGACAGTATGTAGTTCATTGCTAATCTTTCAAGATAGGTATGTATGTATCTGTAACCGTGCAAATAAGTCATTAAAAGAATATATTAGTGGTTTTAGGAAATGTATTATTTATTATAATTCTTGTGTTTTTGGATTAATAAAATATTATGTAAGCATAACATTTTTACACTATATGTCGCCGTGTTGTGTAATTATATCCGAAACTTACATTTTTATTTCTAGTGCCTCGATGGAGTAGTTAGAAGTGCGTTAGCACTGAGATTGGAAGGTTGCGGGTCAATTCCCGGGCGAGATCCATATTTTTTTTATTTTTGGTTGTTTTAATAAAAATTTTTTGAAAGTGGTAGATAAGAAAATTAGTTTGATTTATAAAGAAAATACAAATAACCTTTTAAGTATATTTACTTCGTTTAAATTACCTATTATATAATAGAAGAATATCTTCTTACGTGCGTACATAGTACACACACATTCTTTTTTTCACTAAGTCAATACTTTTCGAGTTATTTGGCAGTGAATCTGTTCATTTTTTCAACAAAATAACCACGCTTTTAGACGGTTTTTCGCAAATAACTCAAATAGTAAGTATTTTGTCGAAAAAATATTCTCAGCAAAAATATATCCTGTAAAAAATTAAAAAAAAAAGAATGTGTGTGTACTTTGTACGCACGTAAGAAGTTATACTTCTATTATATGATTTAAACGAAATTAATATACTTTTTATTTATATTTTGTTTAAATATTAAACTAATTTATACTTACTACTTCTCAAACATTTTTATTAGAACAGTGCCAAAAATTAAAATAATAAAAGAATAAAACACACACAAACACATTAAACAAGCCACAAATGATGTCTGAACATTAATTGTCGAAAATTTTTTTAACTAAATACGTATTTTCTGAAAATACAATTATATAATAAATATACTTACAATCATAAAATGTATTAAAAAAAAAAACAAAAAAGAAAGTTTCTATTGGGACTCGAACCAGCGCTGATAAGAGCGGTTGGTATTGGAATTCATTCGCCTTCTCCGCTTAGCCACGGACACTATGTGTCATTATTTACGAAGATCGACTAACTAAACGGATTAAACTTGTGATATTTTGATATTTTTAAAATTGATCAAATTATTTTAATTTTGAATTGAAATGATTTAGAATTGAAAAAATACAACAAAACATAGAGTAAAAAAAAAACAATATATTAGGTGAATATTGATAGAAATTTTGATGGTAATCAAATTATATAAATAAAAGTATTACATACTATGTATTTTGGCAGATCAAATAGGTAGGTTTATACCCATGATACATTAACAATTATTACGTACCTGTTGCTTTTAAAAACTATTTAAAAGTCACTACAATATTATAAACTTTGTTGTTTCTGTCCTCACAACAATAAAACTAATATATTATACATTTGTTTACCTTTACCTTTACCTCCAAACCACAGCTGCCATATCGGATAATTTTTGACATGTCATTTGAACATCCAATCAGAACAAAGTTATAATGCGCATGCGCCGGGCTGATAGGTTTTAACATATAAAAAAATCACCCTCTATCGCCGGTAAAGAAGTATAACTTCAAAAATGGTGTATATATCACGTCTCTACACCTAGTAGAAGCAGAGTTATAGCTAATGAAATATATAGGTTCATATTCGTCAAATTCCAAATGAAATATTTTACCGTTAAATAACCAAAAATGAAGCACATTTCGGGGAAAACTCATTACAACTTATTTAAAGTATTAAAAAAAGCTTCATTTTTGTTTTATAAAAAAATTTTCTAGCATCAAAAGTAAACAAGTTACGCTCAAAATAAAGTTAGTCCCTTTTTTTTGTTAAAAAAAATCGAGAAAATCACCCCTTAATTAGTATCTCAAATGAACTTAATTCTTACGACTTTACAAGTTTTTTGACCCGTGTATGTATTGTTTATATGATCTGTAAGGTTCATCGGTTCAAAGTCATTATTTTTGAAAGGGCTGTAGTTAAAAGGGGTTGAACGAGTCACTGATCACGAATGTATGCAAATTTAGAAACACCAAATCTTAATCAATTTTTGTCTAACAGAAAAAAAAATCACAGGATATTCAGAAAAGCAAATCTGACTTTTTTTGTTTTTCGAGATTTTTGGTATCTCTAACAATTTTTAAGTTATTTTGAAAAAAAGCATATTTTTCAAAATTTAAATTTTTAAAAATTTTAATTTGAAACCAAATTTTTTCAAAAATAAGCACTTTGAATCGATGAAACTTACAGATCATATAAATACAATATAAGTAAAATAATTTGTTGAGCGGTAACGATTAATTTCGTTTAAGTTGCTAATAAGGGGGTGGCCTTCCCGATTTTTCTTTGCAAAAACAAAAGGGACCAACCTTATTTTGAGCGTAACTTGCTTAAATTTAATGCTAGAAACTTTTTGTAAAAACAGAAATAAAGCTTTCTTTAAACACTTTAAAAAAGTTAAAATGGGTTTTCCCCAAAAAAGTGCTTAATTTTGTGGATATTTCACGTCGAAATATTCTATTTGAAATTTGGTGAATATGAATCTATTTTTCATTGGCTATAACTCTGGTTCTACGAGATCCAGAGATCATGGCGTACACCATTTTTTTACTTTTTATAAGCTTTATTTTTGCTAAGAACGTTTTTTCGACAAAGTACTTACTTTTTGAGTTACTTGCGAAAAACCGTCTAAAAATGTGGTTATTTTGTTGAAAAATGAACATATTCACTCGCAAATAACTCCAAAAGTGTTGACTTGGCGAAAAAGCTCTATAGAACAAAAGTTACTTAAAATTATTCAGTTTACCCATTTCCGGACTTATTTTGGACATATATTTTTTCACCCCCCATAGGGGGTGAAAGTCATCCCCAGGGCAAAAGCACACATCGGTACAATATCACTTTTTTTCTTTGACATGTAAGCTATACGTATGCCAAATTTCATGTTAATCCAAGCGGTTCTTTAAAATTTAGAGCAAAAACCGTGAAAGAATGGATTATTTTTTGAATTTTTCGTGAGGTATCGCTGTCGAAATATTTTTATTATTTTTAACAACAATAGATATGTTAATCTTGGCCCTTTTTTGCAAAAAATTCGTTGTTTTGAGTTCTGAGTGATACCAAAAACTAAAAGAACTCGACAGTGTTACCTCGAGAAACTCATAAGCTGATAAAATCTTGAATTTGTTGAATTTTTTGTTAGACATGATCCAGACATGTTAGACATGTTGTTTTTTAGATGTCTTTAAAAATTTGCCACCGTTATTGCCGCATATTTTTTAATATTTTTCCTTGAATTGTTTTTTGAATATCCTGTAAATTTTGTTAAATATGCTTATTTAATTTAAAAATAAAATAATTCTTTAAAATTTTTTTAAAAATGGGCTTAAAATGTTGTCACAATAGACGCCCCTTCTTAAGGATAGCTATGAAAAGATTTTGATAGGCAACCTATGCAAGTAATATTTGTCTATGTATGAAATTTAATAAAAAAAAATGTTTCATCGGGAAAACAGATGGGTAAAGGTCGACCTACATCCGAATCTTAGACTCAAAATGTGTTCCTAGGGTATTAATCATCCATTTTAAGATTACATTTCCAATTTTGCTTACCGTTATATTATATTTTTTAATGTCCGACTGGTATATTATTTGACAATAAATAATGACAAGATTTCGAAGTCAGTTAAGTATGATATAATGCTTGGGCGTTATTTTGAAAAATAACGCCCTAGAGCATTAAATTTAAATAACTACTTAAATACTGTCAAGTTGACAAATAACAACCTAAGTAAAACAACTATGGTTACCGCCATTACGTTACGACTATTGGTGGTAAATGTACTTATTTAAAAACTAATTATTTTTTCATTCAAATTAATTTTCATTAAATTAATTAAATTTCATTAATTCATTCAAATTTTTTGCATATAAAGAATAATTTAGTCGGACATTAAACGTTGAAGGCACCACGGGTATTATAGATAATAACGTTTCCGTCAACGAATATCCCTCGGGTCAAAGGCCCTCGGTATATCGCACATCTAGTTCAATAGTGCCACAAGTGCAAAACACAATATTCTCGAGAAATGAGCAAAACGTTCTGTAGTAAATGCGTTATGCCCTGTAAATAATTTATTTTAAGAGTTACGGGCTTCAAAATTACAATTTAGGTAGTAAATTATACACTTATTGGCTGGATCTTATTACAATTTATTAAAAATAAAACGTTATTATTGTTTTGATAGTTATGGCGATATTGTATTGTGAAGAAAGTCATTTATAAAACAATACTTAGGAGATGCGGCGGCAATATAATGGAAAAATCAATTGATTTTTGCCGTTGTGGCCGTATTGAATTATACCGGTTGTATTGTGGCAGTGTATATTATCGCCACATCTCTCTTGATTTTTGCAGTTGTGGCCGTATTGAACGTATTGAATTACATCGGTTGTATTGTGGCAGTGTATATTATCGCCACATCTCCCAGTTATGGCCGTATTGCATTTTCAAAACCTCCAAAAACCCTACAGTGAAATACCGAAGTAACTTACTTTATACTTATCCAAAACAATATTTTAGTTCAGGCTGTATTGCATTAGATGGGCCATTATATAGGCAATATTTTACAGCCTTAACCCAAAATTCGAATTTTTTGCAGTTGTGGCACAATTGAACTAGGTGTGAGATATACACATACACTATTGACCTCAAGCTTTATTATCCTTATAATACCCTTGGTACCTTAATAACTATTATTGTACATATTTACATTTTTATTTATTTTTTTCAGGTATGTGCTGATATAAATATTGATAATAATATGGTAAGTTCTACTAAAAGTATAAAATTAAAATTTTCACGATAAACATAGTTTAAACGACATATAATGGCGAAGTTGCTCATGAAAAGCCAAATATAGGTATCCTAAAAAGAATGTTAAATTGAAACGAAAACTCGATAGACTATAGCAGCTAATTGAAATACCATTTGAAAATAATATTTCAATCATCCAAGATAGTTATCGCTTACAACCTTAGCTTAGCTCAGTCTCTCCCAAGGTGTGTGTTCGTCTTGTCCTAATCTTAAATATGAACTCTGAAAATTTAGAATAGTCCATTGCAATGTTACATTTTTTAGGCCATACCTTGCATTTGTTAGAGGAGAGAATTTTATTTTTTTGATGTGTAGGGGGGATCAGTAGAAGCTTGAGTTCAAGTTTTTGGGGTCGCCACCCTTGTCCCCCGGCCGCCATCCTGGAAAAGGGGAGCAAAGGGATTTCGCGCTATATCTTGTAAACTACCAACCCTACGGAAAATATAATACAACGTAAAATGTAACAAATTAAATTTTCTACAATTTTGTTTCAATTAGTTTTATCGTCAAGTAACCAACAAAAAAGATATAGACGAAGGACGAAGTAGTTTTCAATCCTAATAGTAAATTATTAATATTTAAAATATTAAAAATATTACTAAAAGATTTTTAAATTGAAACTTATTGGTACACTTTCCTGGTGACACCTCCAAGACTTCTATAATTTGCAAGTCAAATGGATGCTGCAGTGAAGACGAGAGGGAAGGAATTCTACACTATGCAATTCACATCCCCCGTCTGCAGCTGGTAAAGTTCCAACGGAAAAATGCACCTAGTTACTCTACGGAGTAATACGACTATAAAATAAAAATGTATACCATTTTTATTCAGTTGCAAAAGAAAACTACTTCGTCTTTCAATGCCAGATGGCGCTAGCCACCTACTATCATCACTTCAGTTGCAATGGGTGGGAAAACCTCTCGATACGAATCAATTAAAATATGGAGAAGAGTGCCTACGTTCCTTCCGATTAAGGCTCCAATAAGAGCCGAAAATCGCGATTCAAGGGACTGGACTGCACTCCGTATTCTAATTTAAAAGTAACATTATTTTGCCTTCGCATTGCAACTGAATAAAAATGGTATACATTTTTATTTTTATTTTTATTTTATAGTGTATTACTCCGTAGAGTAACTAGGTGCATTTTTCCGTTGGAACTTTACCAGCTGCAGACGGGGGATGTGAATTGCATAGTGTAGAATTCCTTCCCTCTCGTCTTCACTGCAGCATCCATTTGACTTGCAAATTGTAGAAGTCTTGGAGGTGTCACCAGGAAAGTGTACCAATAAGTTTTCAATTTAAAAATCTTTTAGTAATATTTTTAATATTTTCAATATTAATAATTTACTATTAGGATTGAAAACTACTTCGTCTTTCAATGCCAGATGGCGCTAGCCACCTACTATCATCACTTCAGTTGCAATGGGTGGGAAAACCTCTCGATACGAATCAGTTAAAATATGGAGAACAGTGCCTACGTTCCTTCCGATCAAGGGACTGGACTGCACTCCGTATTCTAATTGAAAAGTAAGATTGTTTTGCCTTCGCATTGCAACTGAACAAAAATGGTATACATTTTTATAAAAAAGATATAAACAAAAATAAGTAAAAATTTTTTAACAAGTTTTTTTGGAGGTTATAACTTTTTTGCAGTTCATTTTACATTAAAATAATATTATAGCAATTTTGTAGAGGGTTTGTCAGCGAACAATTTTCACTATGAAGATGTTTAATTCTATTTATTTATCTAGGTTTTACAGAGCTCCAAACTTGACCAGATTGTCGAATGCTCATAGGGATACAATAAAAAAAAAACGTTACGCTTACTTTTCTATCTTAATATTTTTTTATTCATACAATTTATTATGATTTTAATATTCCTATGCTATTATTAATCTATTTTTGACCTTTCTCCCCACTATAAACCTTATAACCCTAAACATATATAGACAAGGCCCAAGAAGTTGTTTGAGGACAAATTCGCAGGTCCAGAAAAAGAATGCAACCAAGAAATGCAAAATTCTTCAGAATTAAAAACGATTTTTAAATATTTAAAATAAGGATTAAATGAAGAGTAATCGTCCAGGAGCATCGGTGTGGCGTTTGTTTTTTGACAACGATGGGCTTTATTTTCATCGATATTGGTTCGAATTTCATTATCTTAATTTAATCGCCCCATTTTTAACCCTATCTACAGTTGCGTCATTATGCATCTGAAACAAGGTCTATCATAGCGCGTATTTTAGTAACGACGTAACTACCCTATAGTGCAGGGGTGGCTAAGCTCCTTGATAATCCGAGCCATTTTTCAAAATTTGAAATTTTTCGCGAGCCGCAATTAAAAAATTATTTAAATTTAGAAAGTGTAAAAAAGGTATACAATCTTTCTCTCAGTGGATTTCACGAATTTTAAAGTGAAATAAAATGATTCACATCGTTGTTTCAAATATGGAAATAATTCTACAAGCAGCCTTTACTAATTCAGAATATTTCGATTATTTATCATCCTTCCATCTTTTTCTGTAATGGCCTATTAATCTTCTACTGTCTCTCAAAAAACACTGTCTGTAACACTCTGTCTTCCTCTGATCTTTCCCCATGACCTGTCCATGTTATCTTAGCTTTTATAAATATGTCTTACGATGTTTTTAGTACCATTCAATCACCAAGTACCATACAGTCACTGGGCGAATAATTTGCATGTACACAATGTACAGTATTAATTTAGAATGCCTTTTTAGCAACTTGGATCTTAACAATGATGGTAGGGAGTAAGACGCTCTATTCACCGCAGCTATCCTTGCCGAGACCTCTTTTTATATGTGGTTATAATCACTACCCCCAGATATTTAATCTCTTTTACTACTTCGAAATTGTAGTCATTAACAGTTATGTTCTGCTTAATTCTTGGTCTTGGATTTTTGGTTACTAGCATGTATTTCGTCTTTTCTTCGTTTATTCGAAGGCCCAGACTACCTGTTTCTTCCTCGAGTTGTGAAAACACCTCTCTCGCGTCTCTTGGTGAATAAGCAACTGCACCTAGATCACCAGCAAAGGTTAACAACAGTTTTGATCATTGATTCGCAAATCCCTCTGTCATCTCAGATGATATTTTACTTATTACATATTCTAAGGCAACATCGTGAACACATCAACATAAATTGAAGGGTCCGGTCGTAAAACATGTTAAGTAACATTGCCTAAGATTTAAATGTTTTTGCATGAAAAAGTTGTTAATTAACCATATTACAGATTTCAATTTTCAAAATTGGGTATTTGACTCATAGATGTCAATACCTCACATCGTCAAAATCTGTTAACTGTCTAATATTATGTTTTTTGCATATAAAACCTGTGAACTGCAGTAAGCACGCTATAAGTGTACTTAACAAGTTGCCTGTTTTATTTTATTTTATGCTTAAAAATGTCGAAAAATAGTGATGTTTCTTTAGCAGAAGAGCCCTTTGAGGGCTCATATTCGGATCCAAACTATAGTGACGAAGAAAGTTCAATTGAAAGTTCCGATTTAGAACAAGTAAGTTTTTAGGTTAAGATTCTAACACTGCATGTAAAATATGTTAAGTGATGGCAGATACCACGTTTTACTTGCTATTAGTGATATTTATTTATTACATTAGTAAAATCTGTTAAGTGATGTGATACATATAACATGTTTTACTTGCAGAAATAGCTAGTCATCTACTTAGTACTTGACATTATTTAACATACTAAATTTACATTTTTTTAAGAATATTAATGTAAAGAAGGGAAGAAAACGAAAGAGACAGATAAACTTCATCTTCTTCAAGTGCCGTCTCCTAATCGGAGGTTGAATATCATCATCACTATCTTTACTCTATCCACCGCTGCTCTAAAGAGTTCCATAGAACTGCATCTAAACCAGTCCCTTAAATTCTTTAACCATGACACTCTCCTTCTTCCTATACTCCTTCCGCCTCTTATCTTTCCCTGTACTATCAGTCTTACAATTTCATATTACGGTCCCCTCATTACGTGTCCCAGATATTGTAACTTTTTTATTTTTATTGTGTTTATTATTTCGCATTCCTTACGCATTTCTCGCAAAACTTCCGTGTTCGTTTTCCTCTGTGTCCATCCTATTCTAAGCATCTTTCTCTAACACCACATTTCAAAAGACAGATAAACAGACAAAAGAAAACAAAACTATTAAAATATTCTGGAGAAAAATATAAAAAATACAGAGGAAGTGGTGGTGAAGTAAGCAAAAAAGCTGTTGGGCCTCCATGTACATGAAAAAGAAAATGTTTTGAGATAATAGCAGATGAGCGATCCAAAATATTTTCTAAGTTCTGGCATTTTTTCCTCCAATGTATCCCACCAGTACATCATTCTTTATACTATTCACTGAAATCCCAAGATTTAACAGTATAAAATTATTTTTATGTTCATTTGTTGTTTAAATTCTGTTCATCTCTTGTTGTCTTATAAACCTTGCTCAAATAAAGTTATCAACTAAACAATTTTATGCTAACTTGACCCAGTGATTAATAACCTGTTAAGGCCATCGGTACATAATTCGCAAATATTTTACGGGTATCCCTACTTTTTCTGTCTTTACACGGCAAATTACTTGTAGTAAAATTCACACTGGTATGGATATGTAAACATTGCTAGAATGTCATTATACTTGAAAATGTCATCATTAATTTAAAGAGATGGCTTTTGAATGTTCTTGGATAACTGTTATTTTTATAATTGCAAATTATTATTTCAGTTAATAAATGTGATAATTTATTCATTAACTATGTATTCAGTGATTGTAATAATTTATATGTACAACAAAAACTAATACTCAATCGAGAAAAGAGGAAAAGTGTTAAAGTGATTTGTTAATAATATATTGTTATATGGAACGCTTATAATTTTGAACATCTTTAACAACAAAATACTTGGATCACAAAATATATTATCCTGATGTATTCTCTGCTTGAATCTTCCACAAATAACACACAGTAGATAACTTTTTATTAAGTTCACGTCTTAAATCAATTATTTATCAAATACACTATATGTCAATATTATTTAATCATCAACTCAAAATATTCCCGATGCCATGTCAAATATTTAAAATTGTCACTGATTGTCACTGTCTGACTGACAGTATGCTGACAATATTCTATTCGACTGTGTGCGTTGTATGACAAAGATAGATTTGGAAATATTACCACGGACAATGTGTTTATTTTTTTCGAATCCTGAAAAAACCAATAAGTATTTTTGAGAAATTTAAACGCAGAATGAAAGACTATATTTTTACTGAGGGCCGAAAGTCCCTTAGAATAAATAAAAAGTTTATTTGGAATGAGATATTTTAAATTAAATATCACACTAAATTTTCTCTTAGTTTTTCACCCCTTAACTTATTAAAATAAACATTATAGAAGTTCTCAGGGGCTTTCGGCCCTCGCCAACAATGTAATCTTTCATTCTGCGTTTAAATTTTTCAAAAATACTTATTAGGTTTCTCAGGATTCGAAAAAAATGAATCCCCATTTGAATAGCATTGCAGCCGAAAATACGTACCCATCCTCTTAAGCGTCTGTATAGTTTCTTAACAGATTTTTATTTCCTTAACTAAGACGCATAAAAAACTTGTTAAGTAGCATTTTTTTCCAAATTTCTTCGTGTTAGAATTTAAAAAAAAAAATTTATTTGACGGCTGATTTCAAGAAAAATTATTTTGTTAGTTTTTGGATTCAAAATGTGATATATATTTTTTTTATTTTGTCACTTAACAAGTTTTACGACCGGACCCTTCTGAATTACCGACAATGACGCCAACTCTAACTCTCATTATACCACAAAAATTCACCCCGGATACTGATTCAGATCTTGAGTCACAGCCTGGACCATCGAAAAAAATGAAAAAATAATAACTATGATAGATCTTTTTCAACATATAATAATAAATAATATTATTTTGTCTAGAAATTGTCCGTGGATTAGGCCTATTGGGGATACCACACAAAAAACGTACCTTCAGACTCTACCCCATAGGTGGAAAAGAAAAGGGTCAAAAATAGCTTAATATTAGCATAGAAATGTTAAAATCATAATAAATAAATATATAGATAGAAAAGTAAGTCCAAAGTTTTGTTTTTATTGTATTCCTACGAGAATTCGAGAATCTGGTCAAGTTTGGAGCGGTGTAAAACCTAGATAAGTAAATAAAATTAAACAACTTTAAGGTGGAAATTGTTTGTTGAAAAATCCCCTATAAAATCGTTATGATGTTAGTTAATTGTCAAATAAACGGAAGAAAAGTTATAACCTCCAAAACGAAACTCCTTACAAAATTTTATCATATTTTTGTTTATAACTTTTTTGTTAGTCACTTGACGATAAAAAGTAATAGATACAAAATTGTAAAAATTTAATTTGCTACATTGTATGTGTAATTATATTTTCTGTATGGTTTCTAGTTTAGGAGATACAGTACGAAATCCATTTGCACCCCTTTTTCCAAGATGGCGACCGGGGGACAAGGGCGACGACCCCAAAAACTTAAACTAAAGCTTCTACTGAGCCCCCTTACACATTAAAAAAATAAAATTGACTCCTCTAAAAAATGCAACCCTAGATGTAACATTTCAATGAACTAGAATGGAAGCAAACAAAACAATGTTTTAACTAATCATGTTTACTGTTAAATAAAGATATAATAAAAATGTGACTTATTAAATGCATTAACAAATATATTAAAATTCTTGGCAAAAAATAACAATTTTGGATTATACTTATGAATGGCTTGTGGTATCTGGTTCGATGGTAACTTCCTCATGTCGAATGGTACTGTTGTAGACTTCTTGTAGACCTAGGCAGATGTTGTGGCCCTATACCCCTGCAGCTGGAGATGGTAGTGGTTGCAGTCTAGAGGACATGGTCTTCATTGTGTCAGCCTTAGTGTCATCGCCGGCGATGGTGGCTTCATGCTTGAGGCCCCCGAAAAGAGAAAGGTTTGACTTCTTTCCAAAAACCCAAGAAAGAGATCGTCCGGAAATAAAATGAAGCTAATATTTAAATTTCACGTCTTTAAATAAGCCTTCCCTACCATTTTCAGCTTGCCAGCGGCGGGGACGAAGTATCACTGTCATGACAATGCAACGCAAAACACAGAACATGAAATTTGAAATAACGACTATGGAACACAAGATTAGATCAGATTTTAGAATGTCAGATTATGAAGTATGTTCAACTGTTCAGTATGACTTAGATGAAAAGAAAGTTGCCTATAGAATGGGCGCCAAACAGGTTTTTAACGAAAAAACAAGTTAAAACGAATACAGAAGATAATTATTATTGACATATTAAAGAAAATAAAGAAAAATAATTATTTAAAAATAAAATAGCAAAGATGTGACGTTTGTAACGTTACAATATAATAAGTTAAGCCACATATTTCTTATTTATTCCTCTTAAGATAATAATAGTATATTAAGTATGGAGAACGGTAAGGGTTTTATACCGATCGAAGACAATTGTTGTAATTATTGTCTGAGATCGGTTACCCTTAACGTTCGACATGCTTATAACATTTTTTGCACGATTGATACCATTATAAATTATAAAATTAAACATTTTCGTCATATTGACTACTTTCATTCATTTTATCAAGATAGATACTTTGGTTGTTAGGTAGTAACAAGGTAAGCGAAGTGAATTTGAAGAAATTGAACGGGCTTGGGAAGAAGGGTGTTCCGCAATTATTCCCGACAAATCCAAAATCCGTTATCAAAATACCTACCAAAGTTTTAAAAAATTGTGCGAAGGCAAGAATTTAAGAATCGAAGAAAAGACTCTATTGGCATATTTCGTTCAAAGACATATGCAGTTGAAAGCTCCTGGAAGCCTCTGGGCAGAATATTCAATGATTAAATCCACCGTTTTTCTTTATGATGGCATTGATATTTCCAAGTTATCAACTTTGATCGCATATTTGAAGAGAAAAAATGTTGGCTGTAGGCCTAAGAAAGCGAGCATTTTTACACGGAGGCAATTTGAAAAATTTCTGATGGAAGCACCGGATGAAGAATTTCTAGTTCACAAGGTAATATAAGCTAGTTTAATGAAGATTTTTTCATAATTTGTAGGTCGCAATGATATTGGGAATATCTGGTGCCTGTAGAAGAGAAGAATTATATAATACTACTATGAATGACATCCAACAAACCGATGGTTTAATGATTGTAAAAGTACCCAATACAAAAACGAACATCCAGCGTACTTTTACAGTCGTTAATAAACCAGACGATAAAATTCCATATTTAGAAATTCTACAAAAGTATATAAAACTTCGTCCATTACAAGTAAAATCAAATCATTTGTTCTTAAGATACGCCAAAGGAAAATGTTGTGCTCAAGTAATAGGGAAAGGGACAATAGGGGGCTGGCCTTCTCAAATTGCCAAATTCTTAAATTTGCCTAATCCCTAGAACTATACTGGCCATTCGTTCATGAGGACATCAGCAACGCTTTTGGCTAATAAAGGTGTTGATGTCCTCGGATTAAAGCGTCATAGAGGTTGGCGTTCATCGACAGTGGCAGAAATCTATGTAGAATTTCTCTTCAAAATAAAATAGATTTTGCCGAAAAAATATTGTGGAATACTAATAATACTACTAATAGTAGTATTACTAGTATTGCACAATATTTTTTCGGCAAAATCTATTTTATTTTGAAGAGAATCTTCTAGATAGATTTCTGCCACTGTCGATGAACGCCAACCTCCATGACGTATGCGATTCTGCAGGAGTTTCTCTTAGAAGTGAAACCACAGCCCAAACAAGTGGGATTTCATTAAATAATTTAACAAATTGTACCATAAGTTTCAATATTAATAAATAATTCGTTAGTTTTCTTTATTCTTTCAAAAAATAAATTAAACTTGAGAGATTTTTTAACTCGACAGTAAGTGAATTACTTACCGTCGATTTGGAGTACTTACCGTCGAGTTGGATTACTTACCGTCGAGTTGCTAGTAAATGTCACCTACTGACGTAAAATCTGTCACGGTAAAGAGTCAAAAATGATCAATCGTGCAAAAAGGGACATTATAGGTAAGTTGTAGAAAATTGTGTGTACTATCTGGGAGAATAACACGAAAATTCAATTTTCTTCTGCAAAAAACAAGTGTACACACAGGTTTTTTTACGTCTCCCCTGTTTTTAAAAACTGTAGATGAGTATCTATTTTATGTTAAAATTGTTTAGGAATAAATGTAACAAGGGTCCACTTTTTGTATTGCAAATCGACAGTATAAAATTATTCCTCGTAAAAAGTGATCGGTAACATTGGTAGGTATAAGTGCTGCTAGGACATAATAGCTCGGGGACATGAGATTTCTCTCGAGACTGTGACAAATCCAGGTATCCGTATTTTTTGTTATTACTGGCCTATACAATGAAAATCGAATGCATTTCACCGAATGCATTTACCAAGGAAAAACCACTTCTCAATGGAACAATGTAGTCATTGTTTTATTACACAAGAAAGGTGACATAACAGATCTAAAAAACTACCAACCTATCAGTTTGCTCTCACACATACGTGGGTGAATCAAATATGAACCGACCTTTCCGTCCCCACTTAGCATAAACTGGCAACTATGTCTAAATACCCCAGGCTGTGGGTGAAAAATAGGTCGATTTCAGGATATAATTCAGGAATTTTTGAAACCTATCAGGTGTTGTAAAGGACGATGCCAGGAATATCTTCTACTAAAATGTAACCAAAAATATTGTGCCCTTTTTTTTTTAATTGCGATTTACATTTGTTAAATTTGCAATTTTTAAAAATTTTTAATTTTGCAGCTTAGGATATTGATTTTAGAGAAAAACTTTTTAATATAAAGTTCTAGTAAAAAAACCTACAATTTGAGCTATCGTAAGTTTAATTTCGTTTATTGGTTATTGCAAAACAGCCTGCGAAAAGTCCAAAATGGTCGTTTCTTACAATTGCATTATTTATTGTACAAATCATTTTTTTATATTTTTTAAAGCTTTATAATGAAGATCTTTCAATTCCAAACATAAAAAAAGTTGTAAAGCCAGGTTAACGAATTTGTTGCTTAGATATTATAAATTGTTTATCCCAAGAGGTCAAATGTAGAAGGCTATAACTTTTTGAAAAAAAAAATCGTAGAGAGTTGGTGAAACATCCAATCTCCTTCTAACGAGTTGTATTTTCATATTCTGATGTAAATAAATGCGTAAATTATTCTTAAACCTCTAATTTTTGGGTTTGAAAATAACGGGTCAAATTTCGATATAAACATTTAGAGCTGAAGCGGCCCTGTACATCCTATGAGTTTTAACTTACAGATTACACATCGACCCAATATAATTTTTTTTTCTTTGATATGTCATCTATGTGTATGGCAAATTGTTTTTCAATCCGAGCGGTTCTTTTAAAATTTGGAGCAAAGACCGTGATTCAATGTACTAGAAGTTGCTAAGGGCAACCGACACAATAAATCACAATCGTGAAGAAAAAAAATTCCACTCCACTTTTAAAATCATTTTTAATAATTAAGTGAAATTTTCTTTTAAAGTAATTTCTATTTTAAGATAATATAAATATTCCTTTAGGCAATGACTGTGAAATAATTTCTTAATTGTTATAAATAAAGTCACTACGATTTAAGAAAACAAAAACAATTATCTCGGCCTCAGTTGATTGTAGAAACTTTTTATTTTGTTTTTAATCTTCGATTTGTCTTCAGCAACAATAATGTGTAAGTTAGAAATTCATAGGATGTATAGGAGACGCTTTAGTTCTAAATGTTTATAACGAAATTATATTATTTTTTCTCTTATTTTCAAACCCGAAATAAAAGGTTGAGAAATGTTTTACGCAGTTGTTTACATCAGAATATGAAAATATAAGTCGTTAGAAGAAGAGTGGATCTAGGATTAATTCTCTACGATTTTTTTTCAAAAAGTAATAGTCTTCGACATTTTACCTCTCGGGATTGGATAAACAATTTATAATATCTAAGCAACAAGTTCATCAATCCGGCTATTCACTTTTTTTTATCTTTGGAATTGAAAGATCTTTACTTCAAATCCTTAAAAAATAAAAAACATTATTTTTACAATAAATAATGTAATTGCAAAAAGCGGCCATTTTGGACCTTTCGCAGGCTGTTTTGCAACATATTAACGTAATTAAACTTGCCATAGCTCAAATTATAGGTTTTTTAATTCACTACAACTTTCTATTTAAAAATTTTTCTCTAAAATGAATATCCTAAGCTGCAAAATTAAAAATCTTTAAAAATTGCTAATTTAACAAATGAAAAACGTAATAAATAAAAAAGCTCCTGAAATTTTTGGTTACATTTTAGTAGAAGCTATTCCTGGCATCGTCCTTTACAACACCTGACAGTTTTAAACAATTCCTGAATTATATCCTGAAATCGACCTATTTTTCACCGACAGCTTGGACTAATTTGTAATTCTATCACCCCTTCGATTTTGAACAATCTTATGATGACCTATTACAGACCACTTTAGACTAAAGATCTAGTCACCCAGTAATTTTGTTTATTAGTACATTAGTGTTAGAATAGGAGTTTATAACTCCCATTAATCTAATTTCCGCCAGATGCAACCAACCTGTAAACATTGCCAGTAAATTATTTCCCTTCCAGTGGGCCCTAATTTAATAGTGGTCTAACTAAGGTATTGAATCGCCGTTTCTCTCTGGCGAAATTTATCGCATTTGACTTGGTGTGCTCTATGAGGTGATTATTCAAATTTAGTTGGATACGAAGATGTATTCATCTGAAATAAAATATTATCAACAGTAAACTAAGCTTCTTTAAGAATAATTACGGAATAACAAATAGACCGATCAAAGAATAATCTGACCCAAAAACAATAAAGGAAGGATGAAAATTGGGGAATAGGTTGTTGAAATTGTCTATTATTAAAAAAGTTTACAATTCTATATCCCCTCCATTTTATATAAATTGGGAAATACCCCCTTCTCGGGGGTAAAAAAATATACATTCAAAGTAAGTCTGAAATTGGATAAAATGACTTCCGCAAAATTTGCGAAAATCTGACCAAAACATGTTTTTTTTTTGTTAAAAATGGAACATATTCATTCACAAATAACTCGAACAGATTTACTTAGTGAAAAAACTCTATATAATAAGAGTTGCTTAGAATTAGTCATTTTATCCAATCTCGGACTTATATTGAATGTATATTTTTTCAACCGCGAGAAGGGGGTATTTCTCAATTTTTGTAAAATGGAGGGGATGTAGAAGTGTAAACTTTTTCTTATGCCGGATTTATACTCAGCCATTGCCACTGGGTAGTCAGATATGGCGAAAACTCCACCGAGCGATTGCCGGTATAAGCAATCCCACACTTACTGACCAACGGCTTCGGGCGGATGAGTTGGTAAGTGGAAGGGCACTCTTTTCTCCTGGTGCTAAGAAATTGGCACCAAAGGCGAATGAATCAAGTAAATGATCAACGGCATAAGGATACAGAAGGCAAGGAGAAACCACTGTATTAAAGATCCAATTGGATATCTCTAGTACAATCATCATGGCTGTACAACGTACAATAAATTCTGGTACTGATCATGGACATCGGAAAACAAGATCCGGCAGGAGAGGCAATTCTCATGACAACAGGGCCTCTCAGGTCGTAACCCGGCGAAATCCCTGTTTTAAAGATGCAATAAATATTGGTACGTGGAACGTCAGAAGTATGTATGAACCTGGAAAAATGAACAATATTATACAAGAGATGCAAAGGTTAAATATCGATATTTTAGGTATCAGCGATACAAGGTGGTCGAGTTCAGGCAGCCTCGCGACAAACAACGGAATGATATATTTTTCAGGAAATAATGACCCACACCACAGATATGGAGTAGCAATTGTTGTATCAAAAAAAATGATGCAGTCTGTTATTAACTTTACACCAGTGTCTGATAGAGTAATATTCCTTCAACTTCATACAAAACTGTAAATCTTAATATCATACAGGTCTATGCTCCTACTGCAGAAAAATCAGATGAAGAGGTTGAGGAATTCTATGAACAAATTAACCATGTTCTAAAATCTATAAAGCCAAGAGACGTCACAATTATCCTTGGTGATTTTAATTCCAAAATTGGGGAAGGTAAAAGCGGCAAATATGTAGGAAATTATGGTCTCGGGTTAAGGAACGAGAGAGGAGACCGAATGTTACAGTTCTGCCAAGAAAACGATATGATTATTTCAAACACATTTTTTAAACTCCCCAAAAGAAGGCTTTATACGTGGACATCACCTCAACATAACGCACAGAAAATAGTTAGGAATCAAATAGACTTTGTGTTGATAAATGAAAGATACAAAAACGGCATAAAATCGGTTAAGGCGTACCCAGGCGCAGATGTTTCCTCGGACCACAATCCCTTGATAGCGCGTGTAAGCATTAAACTTAAGAAACCTTCACAAAGGGTAAAACCAGATTACATAGATACCAGCCGCTTACAGAACTCAAAAATCAAAGAAGAATTAAAGCAACAGATAAATGGTAACCTAAGAATGTTGTCTACAAAGGAACCAAACACGCACGTGGAAAACAAGTGGCAAGACTTAAAAGAAGCCCTAATAAAACCCGCTCAGAATATCCTTAGCAGAGGAAATACGACAAAAAGACAAGAATGGATGACAGAGAAAATTTTAAGTCTCATGGAGGAACGAAGACAGTTTAAGGGAAAATGCAAACAAAAATACAACGAGATACACAAGCAAATTAGAGATGAAATAAGGTCAGCGAAAGAAAACTTTTACAAAAGAAAATGTGAAGAAATCGAAGAACTGCAATTAAAACATGATACGTTTAACCTACATAAAAAGGTAAAAGAATTGGCAGGTATACAAAAAAGGAAGCATCCCAATGTGCTATACAACGCAAATGGACAAATAATAACTGACCTACAAGAAAAGCTTACGACCTGGAAGAATTATATAGAAGAACTCTTTGCCGATGAAAGAGAGGATCATGATATTGGTAACATACAAGGTGAGGAAGGACCAAAAATCTCTAAAGAAGAAATACTATATGCTATAAAAACAATGAAAAATGGCAAATCACCGGGTCTAGATGGACTTCCATCGGAACTTCTTAAGCTTGTGGAAGATGAAACAGTAAATGTTTTGGTTGACCTCTTTAACTGCATTTATAAAACGGGAGAAATACCTAAGGAATGGCTTCTGTCAACTTTTGTGACTATTCCAAAGAAAACAAACGCAAAACTGTGCACCGACCATCGCACAATAAGCTTAATGGGACACACGCTAAAAGTATTTCTTAAAGTGATACATACAAGAATTCACAAAAAACTAGACGCTGACATCAGTGATACTCAGTTCGGGTTTCGAAACGGGCTTGTAACAAAGGAAGCACTATTTGCACTTAATATCATGTGCCAAAGATGCCTGGATGTTAACCAGGATATATATATGTGCTTTATTGACTACAACAAGGCGTTCGATAAAGTTCGCCACGAACACCTGATGAGACTGTTGGTAGAGAAAAACTTGGATAAAAGGGACCTCAGAATTATTTTCAATATTTACTATAACCAGAAGGCGAATATTAGAGTAGAACGGGAAACAACCGAGGAACTCGAGATCAAAAAAGGCGTAAGGCAGGGATGCATACTTTCACCAACCTTGTTTAACTTATATTCAGAAGATATTATAAACAGAGCCCTTGCTGACCAAGATATAGGAGTTAAAATAAATGGCACTTTAATAAACAATTTGAGATACGCTGATGACACAGTATTAATAGCAGAAACCCCGGAAGATCTCCAAACACTGATAAACAGAATAGTAGAGTGCAGCGAAAAGTTCGGTTTATCACTTAACATCAAAAAAACAAAAATAATGATGGTGTCGAAATCTCCACAAAATTTTTCTGACATAACCGTACATGATCAAAGAATTGAGCGCGTTAGAAAATATAATTACCTGGGAACTGTGATTAATGAAAACAACGACAACTCTGAAGAAATCAAGATCAGAATAGAAAAAGCTAGAGCTTCTTTTACCAAAATGAAAATAGTTTTATGCGGAAGAGAGCTAAGTTTAAATCTTAAAATTCGCCTGATGAGATGTTACGTGCTGTCAGTTCTTTCTATGGAATGGAAGCTTGGACACTGAAAAAGATCGATACAAGGAAAATAGAAGCATTCGAGATGTGGATGTACCGCAGGATACTGAGAATATCGTGGACAGATAGAGTGACAAACATGGAAGTGTTGCGAAGGATGCAGAAAGAAAAAGAACTTGCGCTTACTATTAAAAAGCGCAAACTGCAATACTTGGGACATATAATGAGGGGACAAAAGTACCAGCTACTACAATTAATTATTCAGGGAAAAATAATATATAATAACAGGTAAAAGATCCATTGGCAGAAGAAAACATTCATGGTTGAAGAATTTAAGAGATTGGTACAAGTGCAGCAGCTGCCAATTATTTAGATCTACGGTATCAAAAATACGCATAGCCTTGATGATAGCCAAACTTCGGAACGAGGACGGCACCTGAAGAAGAAGAAGATTGCCACTGTGGCTGTCGCTACCGAAAATATTGCCCAAAATACGATATCGACGCGAGTGAGGTGTTCACATCAGTTCCTCGCCAATGTCCTCACAACTCATTTACCGAACGACTCTCAAGAATGGAATGTGACGACAATATTGTCTTGCTCCCTTACTCACTTGCCGCTTTGCCGGCGGCAAGTGAGAGAGAGTAGTTGAATGTGAATATTTACTCGCCTTTGATTTTCATCTCGAAAACCGACTTTTGAGGGAGCGCCGTGCAATGGCAATGCTTGTATTTGGTCAGTCGTGGACTATGGTTGTTGGATATATGGATCGGCAAGCAATACGAACTTAAAAATTTTAGATCGGATACAATACAAATGCTTGAGAATTAGTTTAAGTGCAATGGCATCCACTCCAATAAACGTTATGCTAGCAGAGTGTAATGAAATCCCATTAAATTTACGTAGACAATTTTTAGCTCAAAAATACTGCATAAAGCTAAGAAACACTGAGTCAGACCTTTTAACAAATCTGGCTTTATTAAACATGGAAAACTTAACTAGTAAATATTGGAGAATAAAAAATTCACCACCACTAACAGATGCATTCATTGAAACCAGGAATTATACAGATTTACACAAGAGTAAATTATTACCAATTTATAAATTTCCGTATAAAACTTTGATAAAAAAACCCAGAATCATAATACCTAAAAAATATACAGAATCAAATCATTTAAATAATATTTTAGTAAAATCTATACTGAGCGACTTTGTGGATTACACAGTAATTTATACAGACGGTTCTAAAAATCAAACAGGAGTAGGATGTGCTATGTATGTGCAAAATACCCATCAACATAATAATTACAAATTATCTAGTATTAGTAGTATTTTTACAGCTGAGTTTATAGCCATCGAAAAAGCTCTAGAATGGATCAAAGAGAATAATATTGAAAAAGCTGTGATAATAACAGACTCCAGATCTGCAATATATGCAATTGAAAATACTGATTTTAGTTCATACAAATCAAAAATTTTATGTAATATAAAAAATAATTTGTCTAAAGTGGAAGTAGTATTTATATGGGCAAAAGGGCATGCCGGTATACTGGGTAATGAGAAAGTGGATGAGTTGGTCAAAGATGCAATAAAAAAAGGTGAGATACTAACTCACATCTTATCGACAGATGCAATAAGAATAAATAAAATATGGAAAAAAGAATGGAAAAATATTACAAGCATGTCAAAAAATTTATATTTTTCTTTACATCAAGAACTTCCTCCGCCACCTGAATACATATTTAAATATAACCTGCCAAAGCAAGATATTTCTACTATCGTCAGATTAAAAACTCGACACGGGAAATATGAGGCACATCTGCACAAATTAGGAATAATTAATTCATCAGTATGTTTTTGTGATAATGTTTCAATTAGAGATTTAAGTAAACCATATTTTCTTGGAATGCAAAATTAACGAGATATATATAAATCAATTATATTACAATTTACGACAAACACAAGTTCATTTTCCAATTAGTATAGAATATCTACTAAGTTGTCATAAAATGGAAATATTTAAATTACTCATAAACTACTTGAAAGAAACAAATATAATCATTTAAGTGAAATACGTATAAATATAACAAAACTAATAAATTGAGGTAAAAATAAAATAAAAATCTGTGGCTAACGGACTCGCATCCAAGCCATTTTTTCACACTCACACACAGAGGATCAGCAACAGCGCGAGTGAGCTATTTACACATTCACGCTGCCCATTACCCTGCCAAATTCCCTGTCCAACAGGACTAAGTCTAAATGCGGTATTATGTAATAATTGGTACTTTCAATTACGTATCCGAAAATTATCATTTTTCCTTTATTTTTTTGATGTTTTCGTCAAGTTTTGTGTTATTTGATCGGGCTAAAAAACGATATTTATTGAATTAAAATCATTATTAATGTTTTAACTTTCAAAAATAAATTGGCTTGATTAATACCTTATTTCCTTCTTTTATGCAGTCGTTTAGTCTCCTTAGTTTAAGTTTTAAACAAAAAGTTTTAGGCTCTCAAGAGGTTTTAAGTTTTATTTTTATAAGAAAGAACCGGCTGGATTTGGGGTAAATAGGTATACTTCTACTACGTGCTATACCTTTTCTTTTCTCGAAAAAAGTCTAATAGTCTTAAACGTTGGTCTTGTTATTGCTCGTGGTATTTTGTTTGAGTTTCTGTCAGGCACGTCAATAATCCATTACACAGAGTTCTATTAAATAACACAGATATCGCGCTCACTATGATTTTTTAAGACAGAATAGGGGACAAGAATTTGAAAATTAAATTTGTCTGAATATAAGAAAATAAATGAAAAGCTTATGTTAGCTTTATTTATGATTTTTACCATGGAATAATAAAATTTGGGAATTTATTTATTACCAACTAACTTCTAAGGAAACACAACGATTATTCTATGACAAAACAATCACAAAAAACAATACTATTATAATTTCTGCGTATATACCTAATAGCAACAATAAAAAATCGCTAAATGCCGTAAAAATGTGTGGCGATCACAATATTAAAGCTACATAAGAGCTGATATGAATATTACGTTTCGCGAAAAGGTATTTTCATTTTGATGGAAAGTAAGAATCCAGTTTTATTTTGAAAGATTTTTTTATAACATTTTCTAAATTTCAAATAAAACGCGCCACAAAAGGCTTAATTTTATACAGTTTGCATTTCGAAGCTCTTTTGTGGAGTGTTTTACTTCAAATTTAGCAAATATTATGGAAAATTTGTCCAAAATAAAACTAGAATTTTATTTTCAATCAAAATGAAAATTTATTGTCGTGCCACGTAATATTCGTATCAGTTCTTATGTAGCTGGAATATTGTGTGCGCCACCCATTTTTAGTGTGTGCGCCCAACGGTGCACATACGTCAATTTAATGGATTTAAGCGGCCAAAATTATTTTACAGCCTATTTCTACTAAAATTGGTACAAATCAAAGAAAAATATTGTTTTTTAAAAATTTTCTTGTATTTTTCATAGAAAAAAATCAAAATTTAAAGTGAATACAAAATATGCGGGTTTTTACTTATACCTCAGTCGGTATCTGACATATCGGACTCAGTATTTGGGTCACCCGGTAGGTAACAGCATTTGAATTGTTTCAGAAAAAAATGATCCTGGTTTGACCTTTTTCTGTACACGTTTCTTACTGCTTAAAATTGTTAATAGTTGGTCAGAAGTTAAAAGAAGTTTAATTTCCTGTATGCAACTCTGTATTTCCCTGTATTAGCTGGGATCTCTGAGATCTCTTTTAGTATTTTTGAAGCATTCCTTTTTCCACGAATCTGTAATGACTGTGCTGCATGAACGATAACTTCACCATCAAGCAAAGAACGTATTTCTTCTGTTTTCTTCTTTTTATCATTTCACTGGAGTCCCCAAATAATTCAGAAAAACGACCTGGTTCCATTTATTTGTTTTCTACCAGTTTAAAGGTTCGATCCAACCAATCTTTAATTGTGTGTAGAAATATCGCATCTTTTCGTGAGTCTTTAACCATTTCTCTATCATCGCCGTTTTAAAATCTCGAAATCTTTGCCTTAAATTTATTAAATTATCAGATATAAGAGGTCAATAAGTTAATTTCTAAATTTTCTAATTTGTCCTCTAGATTAGGAAAATCTTATAGCTCCATTTGGTTGCAGATATTTATGGATCACTATTTTTACGCCAGAGCAAAGGCACCAGATGTAGCTAAAACAAAAAAAATCGTAATTTATTACAATTAAAACAAATAAGTAGGTACTTTTATTTTTGTGACGTCATCCTTTCTAGCAAAAATAAAACCCCTGTATTTCGGGCATCCGCAGCTATCCGCAGCTAAATTGTACACCATTAATTAGCCAAATATATACAGTATGCTATAAAATAAATAGTATTGCTCGATCGGAGACGACAATATAGTCTAAGAGCTAGAGCCGAAAAATAAAGTAATATGGAGTTTGGCAGCTGAAATGTGTCTATTGTATATTGATAATTATGACCCCTTTCAGGCTGACACCTCAGTGGATACAGGAAGTAGCAATAAGGGATGATAGGGGAAAGTTAGTGTAGTCTTTAAAGGTTTTCACCTCCTATTTTGTTAAACCTCCATCGATTTGCATGAAAATTGGTGACTAGTTAGAACATACCTCAGGAAATAAAAATGATTTGGTGCTAACTTGCACTTTTACCCTGGGGGTGGATACCACCCCTCCTCGGGGGTGGAAACGGTTTTATAAAAAATAACCCCACAAATCGATAGAGGGACAAATTATAAGTAAAATTTGTTATATCATGTTATTAAAATAAATCAATATTTTTGAGTTATTAAAGATCAATGATTTGTCTGTTTAAGAGCACATGCGTGAAGTTACGGATGATAAAAAGAACATATTAATTAATTGTATGTTACTAACATTTTATTTTTATATTATTTCGATATTTTAAATTTAGCAAAAGTGTATTCGAATATGCCAAATGTACCCATTATTGGACACCCCCAGTTTCTGGACATATTCAGTTTATAATGAAAAAAAAAATTAATTAAATATCGACATAATATAAAAGTAATATTTTACTAACATACAATTAATTACCATGTTCTTTTTATCATCCGTAACTTCACGCATATGCTCTTAAATAGACACATCTTTGATCTTTAATAACTCAAAAAGTATTGATTTATTTTAATAACATGATATAACAAATTTTACTTAAAATTTGTCCCTCTATCGATTTGTGGGGTTATTTTTAATAAAATAGTTTTCACCCGCGGGAAAGGGTGGTATTTACCACCTGGGTAAAAGTGCAAGTGGCACCAAATCAGTTTTGTTTCTTGAGGTATGCTCTAACTAGTCACCAATTTTCATGCACATCGATATAGGTTTAACAAAATAGGAGGTGAAAACCTTTAATGACTGCACTAACTTTCCCTTTTTATCCCTTATTGCCACTTCCTGTATCCACTGAGACGTCAGCCTGAGAGGGGTCATAATTGTCAATATACAATAGACACATTTCACATGCCAAACTCCATATTACTTATGACGATGATTTTTCGGCTCTATCTCTCCGTCTAATATAACTAAATGTCTTATATACATAAAAATTAAACATAAATGTCACCAGAAAATTGCTTGTTTTTGATTTTCTAAAAATAATATAAAAGAACAGTAAACTTTCTATAAATATTTCCAGAAATAATGATTCTTACCTGAATTATTCGATTCCATCACAATCACTTTGAAACATAAGGTGAATATTACAAAATATCACAATTTTTAAAAAGTTGAATACTAAGCTAAGAGAACAAAAATTCAATAACAATTACATGCGCGCGCATTCGCACGTGCACACGTGCGTGGTGAATAGTTCTGGAGTGGGGATGGTAAGTTTTTGTTAAGACAAACCATCAAGTGTCTCTGGGATGTGTCTTGAATTTTTAACGTCACTTTTGAAATTTGACTTTTGGCCGGTTAATTATTGAAAATCAACGTATGTGCAGCGTTTAACCGTTTTTTATTCCTGTACCAAGAGATTTCAAAGATTTTTATAAATAAAATGTACCAAGTTGAATGTAATATTTCTCGATTAGAGGTTAAGCATTATAAATGGTCGCCTTTGTCGCATCTCCTAAATAATCTAGTGGTTACGACAATAAACTTGTGATAGGAAAATCCGAGTTCTTACCTCAGCGGTTCTAATACTTATTTTCCATATAATTCTTTGTCTCCATCGAATGTATACTTGATTTTTTTTTTCTATTCGAAATAGGTTGAAAATTTAGCGTCGCAACCACTACAACTACATAAACTATTTCGGCGACAATGGTTAAATAGATTATATTTTGGAACTCGATAACTTCTAAATGGCTTAGCCGATTTTGATCACGAACCATGAGTTTGAAACGTATTGACCAGTAGTATCTGATGCAAACAAGGTCAAGTATGATAGCTGAAGGTATTAATGGAATTATTGAGCTTGATAAACCGATCAAATCTATTTTGCCATAGAAAATAGATTTGATCATACTTCTTCTTCTTCTCCTTTTGGCATCATAACCCTGGATGGGTCTTTGCCTGTCTGGCTATGTCCTTCCATTCAGATCTCTCTTGGGCCCTTCTCCTCCATTGTCTTATATTCATGGTTTTCAGGTCGTCTTCCAAGTCATCCAACCATCTCGTCCTGGGTCTTCCCTTTTCCGCGTTCCTACCGGCTTCCACTGTAACATCTTCTTTGTCGTCTTCGTGTCTTCTTGTCGCTGAACATGTCCCAGCCATGACAGTCTTTGACTTTTCACAAATCTTACAATGTCATACCCTTCATTCAGATCATTAACCTCGTCATTTCTCCTGATTCTCCATGTGCCGTCTTCCTCTTGCACCGGACCATATACTTTTCTCAGTATCTTTCCCTCGAATGTCCTGAGTTGAGCTTCATCTTTTTTAGTCATTACCCAGGTTTCACAACCATAGGTTACTACGGGTCTAATCAAGGTTCTGTAGATAGTCATTTTTGTTCTTTTGTCTAATAATTTCGACGTCATCAATCTTTTATTAGCATAGTATGTACGATTTCCATTGGAAATACGTGCATTAATTTCGCTATTTACGGAATCCTTCTGATTGATTTTTGTGCCCAGATGTGCAGGGCTGCTTTATCCATTAGGCAATATAGGCAGTTGCCTAGGGCGGCAAATTATGAGAGGGCGGCAAAAATACTGTACAAAAAAAATTTGTATATAAAAATTAAAATCGAATAACATTTAAGTATATACAGGCATCGTACATTCATCAATGGAATATAAGTGGGCATTCATTTCTAGAAAACAAATTGCATTTTCTTAACACTATTCATTCGAAAAGTACAGAAGTCGTAAATTTAGGAATAATTGGGCCGTCGCGTTACCAGCACCGCAAAGGCGGCATGCGCACTGTTCTATAATTTTTTTTAAACTGAATCCTTTTGGGTTATTCGTGGTTGAAAACTTGCATTTTCATTGAAAAATGTCGCCTTTTCAGACGGTTTTTTGCGAATACCCTAAAAATTATGCATCTAACGAAAAAAACCATATAAAACAGTTTTGTAGCTTATGAAAAATCAAACAGATTCGTTCCTTCTAATTTATTTTAAGATAAATTGCGAAGTAGGTATATTTTAACCCCTCATCCATCAAATTTAAATGCATCATTTTGCTTCTACAATACCTTTTATTATAGTGTTATTTCTATGTTCAACAAGTTGGATAGGTTTAAAATGTATGGTTTTTGAACAAAATAAGATCAAATTATAGAGAGCATTTTTAATTTCTTTTTAAATCTTCATTTTTCTCCATGTATCTCGATAATGAGAATGAGATACAGTAATGAAAGAAAAATAAAATTGTTATCTAAAAGAAAACCTACATTTTTGTAAGGTATGTGTTTACGTATCTCTTATCACTTTCGAATTACATGGGGATAAGGAAGATTTTTAAGAAAATTTAAAAATGCGCTCTATAATTTGATATTATTCCTTTCAAAAACCATTCATTTTAAATCTGTCCAACTTTTTGAACATAGAAATAACACTATAGTAGAAGATATTCTACAAAAAAACGATGCATTTAGATTCTGGTGGATGAGAGGTTAAATATATTTCTCATTTTTCCTGAAAATACATTAGTCATAAGTTTTTTTGCACCATATCTCGCTTAGTTTGTATGTAACCGGCATTTAACAGTTCTCGTTTTAAAGGTCCTTTCAAGCACTACAAAAGGTATTTGTAGCATTATAGCCCTAAAATCGACAATTTCTCTGATATTTTAACTTAAATACACCGATTTGAGCATGGACCAACAATTTTTTTTTCACCTACCATCTCGTTTTTTATTAAAACTAGAAAATTTATAAAAAAATGAATCTCTCTGATTTTTCATAAACTACAAAAATGTTTTATATAGTTTTCTTTTCGTTAGATGCACAATTTTTATGGTATTCCCAAAAAACAGTCTCTGAAATGTGTCATTTTCCAATGAAAATGGCAAGTTTTTAACCACGAATAACTCAACAAGTATTGAGTTTTCAAAAAAATTTATAAAACAGTTATTGCTTAGAATAAGGTTCTCTGATCAATCCGGTGTTAGTTTGATAAAAAAAATTCCCAACCCCAGAACGGGTGGGAACCACCCCTAAGTTAAAAGCGTCATAGGATATAGCGTACACTTTGTTTCTTGAGCTATTCCCTACCTACAGTGAAAATATCAAGAAAATTGATGCAGTAGGATGGAATTCGGAGCCAAATCTCCTCACTGACTGCACTAATAGATACCTACATCATTCATACATGAATGCATTTACTTAAAGGTTCATTTGGATACCACAATAAAATTACCAATCACCAATAATTGACATATCTAAATATTTAAAGAAGAGTGGATTGAAAGATATTTTCCCTAATTTTGATATTGCTTTGCGCATTTATTTGTGCCTCCCAATTGCTAACAAACGTGTCCGCTGAAAGTCATTTTCGAAAATGTCAAGAATTTAAAATAGTCATGAAAATAATTTCCGATCAAGTATGACGCAAGAACGGGTAAACAATTTGTCGATTTTGTCCATAGGAAATGACGTAACAAAGGCGATAAATTATGACGACATTATAGATGATTTTTCCAAAGAAAAATTAAGAAAGAAATCTGATGTGATCGAACTGGAATAACAATTTTTATGTATTCTTATTTAAATAAAAAAGTCTGCTTTTCGGCAATTTTTTTTCGCAAAAATGGTACATGCTTAAAGGGCGGCTACTAGAGAATTGCCTAGGGCGTCAATTGACCTAAACGCGGCCCTGCAGATATGTGAAGGCATCTACACGTTCAATACTATAGTTGTCTATTGTTATATTATTTTCATTCTCAGGAGTTATTTTGATGGTCATGTATTTAGTTTTGGTTTCGTTTATTTTAAGCCTTCTTTTTTGTGCTTCAGGATCAATTTCCTTAAACGTTTCTCTTAGTCGTGTCTTGCTTCTACTAATAATGGCGACATTGTCTGCATATGCAGTAATTTGTACTGATTTGGTGTTTATGTGGCCAATTACATTGGTTTTTCTTATGACTGCTTCAAGAACTAGGTTGAACAGCATGGTTGAAAGTGCGTCTCCCTGTCTTATCCCCCATATTGATGTCAAACAGGGGAGACAGTTCTCCATATACTCTAACTGCGGCTTTTGAACCCTTCAACGTCATTTTTATGAGGCTGATATATTTTTTTGGTATACCTAGATTTCGGAGGTCTTCCAGCATTTTGTCTCTTTTCACACTATCAAAAGCTTGTCTGAAGTCTATATACATATTATATAGTTCTATGTCGTATTCACAAGCTTTCTCTTGTATTGTTCTAAGTATGAATATGTTGTCTGTACTGGCTGTATTTGGTTTGAATCCATTTTGATAATCACCAATTATATTTTCAGAGTATTCTGGCAATCTAGTGTAGATAATTCCAGAAAGGATTTTGTATATTACATTTAGCAATGTAACTGGTCTGTAATTCTGGCGTTCCCTCTTATCTCCTTTTCTATAAATTGGCTGTATAAGACCAACTGCCCATTCTTCCGGCATTTGCTCCTTGGTCAATACCAGCTTTATCAGGTAATGAATTCTTCTCCAGACTTCGGGTCCTCCATATTTCAACAATTCTGCCGTAACTCCGTCCGTTCCTGGCGCTTTGCTGTTTTTTAGTTTCTTTATTATTTGAACTACTTCTTCATAACTCGGATTTTCAATGTGCTGCTCCGCCGTAAAATATATTGTCTCGATTGATCATTTCCATTGTCTGCGTTCAGGTTTTCCTTAAAGTATTCTTTCCATCTCATTATAATTTTTTGTTTCTCTGTTAGTAGTTCTCCGTCCTTGTCTTTGCATATTGTCAATTTTGGTCTAATTGACTGTGTGCTTTCTTTTATCCTTTTATAGAATTTTCTGCTCTCGTGTCTGTTGTTATGTTCTAGGATTTCTTGTACTTGTTTTTTCAAAGCCTCTCTTTTTTTTCTTCTGCATATTCTAGTTGCTTGTATTCTCTTTTCGTTATAAATTTCTCTACTATTTCTGGTGTTTCTTTGGAGTTGGTTAAGCCTAGCTTGCCTTTTTTCCTCTACTGCAGTTCTGCATTCATCATCATACCATTCCGCATTTCTTTGCAGATTCCTCTGCAGATTCCGTTATTATTCTTTTTAATTGTCTCCATTCTTCCTCTACAGTATCTTTCTCTCTGATTCCGTTGAGTTTTATTTGGAGAGTATTTTGATATTCTTGTGTCTTTGTTGGACTTTTGAATCCCTCAACATTCCATTTTTGAATTTGGCTATTTTTCCCTTTTGCCACTGTCGCGATTTTCTGCCATTTGATCATATTTATGAAGCTTATAATTTAAAAATTCGAATTTTACCAGATATGGCGTATACACCGTTAGACGCACGCTAAAGTCCTACAAACACTCAGTTATTGGCGCACTTCCTAGGTTAAAATTTGGAGTAATTTTCGAAAAACCAAAATTCTCAATGTTTAGTTTTTCAGTTTTTTGCCTATACTAAGCCGTCTGTATGTCTGATCCTGACCATTTAGCGACGATTTTAAAGCTTAACTCAACTCAACTTATGAATTTAGTGTATATGCGGTTTTCCTGTCTCTTCTTGAACCTAAGATATAGACCACCAAAAAGTCTCATAGCTGGCTTATGGGTGGTCAAAAGTCACAAATTACACCAGCTATGAATCGGCGTGACCCTCTCTTGGAACACAGAAAAAAAATTCAGATCGGTGTAATTTTTCCACACACATACACGCATACCTACAAACATTTTCCCCTTTTTAAATAGAAATTGAGTCATATTTCTGAGCACGGTAACAGTGAATGTTATAACCAATTTTCAAACTTAGATATGAGTTAGAAAGGTAATGATCAGTACTATCAGAAGCCGTAAAGGTCGGAATTTTTGAAATTTTTGGGAGTTTTGGTGACGAGAACGAAAAACAGACCCTAAATGGGATGTACTGTAAAATCCACACCCTTGGACCAAAATGGATGGTAGACATATGGATGAGCGAGTATTTCCTAAACTTTAAGATGAAATTTGGCAAAATTTTCAATTCAGTCAGATTTAGAAAATCGAAAATTTCGTGTATAATAAAATATAGTGTCGCATGTAGTTGGGTTGTGCGCCACTGGCGAGAACTGTCGTTCTCTGGGATTTTGTATTATCTATGGATTTGATTAATAAAAATAACTTGAACTCTAAGATACCAAAATAGACTGCAAATTGTAATTCCTTCGAGATATTATCGATTTTCTCCATATATGACATAAAAGCGTTCGCCATAGTTGCATTGTTTGTTCGATAAGGGTGCGCGAATAATTAGATAAAACATTGGCAACGGATGTAATGTAGGTATCGAGTGTGGGTTGAGTATCGATAATTACAAAATTTGTTACGTTTCAATTTAGTTAATTAGTTATGTACTCTGTAATATCAAAGAGGATTAAAAAATAGTAATTGACTGATGAAGAGAATACAAATTATTGTACTAGGTATACAGGGTGAGTCCTGAGGAACTGTACATACTCCTACCTCGGATGGATGCCCCTATGGGGAATAACAAATGACCATTAAAAAGTGTCTGCTCCCATTGTTTAATAATATACAGGGCGAGTTTCGCATTTTGACAGAAATTTGTATTCGTCATAATTTTTGAACAGTCAGAGCGATGTGTCTCTTATTTTGGTCAATCGTTACACTATTACCACCTAATCAACTGATTTATTCAAACTGGAAAAAAATCAGGTCCGGCTTTAAAAAAATTAGTTCGTTTGGGCCTTAGAAAAAATTTCACCGTGTATACGCTTTTTGAAAACTCTAATATGAATTTTACAAATTAGACAAATAGGCAATTAAAACGGTATATTTATTTTTTTCCGCATACGATTGCTTAATTTTTTATAAAAAAATCAAATTTGACTATGAATTAAAAGTTTGGTAAAGTGAACCATAGATTTAACAAAATTAACTTTTATTACCATAATTATTTTTTTTTAGCAAATATTTAATTTTTGTTACCACCCAATCAACTGATTTATTCAAACTAAAAAAATAAGGCCCGGATTTAAAAAATAAATTCGTTTGGGTCTTACAAAAAATTTCACCCTGTATACGCTTTTTGAAAACTCTAATACAAATTTTACAAATTAGACAAATAGGCAATTAAAATGGCATATTTATTTTTTCCCCACACGATTACTTAGTTTTTTATTAAAAAAATAAGATTTGACTATGAATAATTAAAAGTTTGGTAAAGTGAACCATAGATTTAAAAAAACTTACTTTTATTACAAAAATGAATTTTTTTGAACAAATATTTAATTTATGTTACCACCCAATCAACTGGTTTATTCAAACTTGAAAAAAATCAGGCCCGGAGTTAAAAAAAATAGTTCGTTTGGGTATTAGAAAAAATTTCACCCTGTATACTTTTTTTTAGAAACTCTAATATGAATTTTACAAATAAGACAAATAGACAATTAAAATGGCCTACTTTTTTCCCCACACGATTACTTCATTTTTTATTAAAAAATCAAATTTGACTATGCATAAAAAGTTTGGCAAAGTTTTTGCATAGATTTAAAAAAATTTATTTTTTTACAAAAATTAATTTACAAAAACAACGTTTTTCTTAAAATTAAAAGTTTTAACATTTTTTTTTTCTATGACACGTCTAGATCTAAAACTCCCCATAACACTTCTTTTGGGGACTTTATAGTTTAACATTCATAGACGTGATCAAATAGATAAATTTTAAATTTTTTCACTTAATTTTTGCGATTTAACTTTGCAATTCACGAATCTGCACCTTTTATTTTTTAAAATTCATAACTTTTCCGAGAAGAAGTCTGAAAGTCTACAACAATTTTCATAGTCTTCACAATGGTAAGAGATATGTGCTGTAAAAATTTCAGAAAAAAAAATTAAAATGGAACAGAGTTGTAGCGAGTTAAACCGTGATTTAATTTTTTTTTTTCATTTTTAGGTTAAAATTCCGATTTTGACAAATTTGTTTTTTTAATAAAAAATTAAGTAATCGTGTGCGGAAAAAAATAAATGTGCCATTTTAATTGACTATTTGTCGAGTTTGTAAAATTCATATTAGAGTTTTCAAAAAGCGTATACAGGGTGAAATTTTTTCTAAGACCAAAACGAACTAATTTTTTAAATTCGGGCCTGATTTTTTTCTAGTTTGAATAAATCAGTTGATTGGATGGTAACATAAATTAAATATTTGTTCAAAAAAATTTACTTTTGTAATAAAAGTTAATTTTTTTAAATCTATGGTTCACTTTACCAAACTTTTAATTCATAGTCAAATTTTAATTTTTTTATAAAAAATTAAGGAATCGTGTGCGGAAAAAAATAAATATGCCATTTTAGTTGCCTATAGTCTAATTTGTAAAATTTATACTAGAGTTTTCAAAAAGCGTATACAGGGTGAAATTTTTTCTAAGACGCAAACGAACTAATTTTTTAAAGCCGGACCTGATTTTTTTCTAGTTTGAATAAATCAGTTGATTAGGTGGTAATAGTTTAACGATTGGCCAAAATAAGAGACACATCGATCTGACCGTTGAAAAATTATGACGAATACAAATTTATGTCAAAATGCGAAACTCGCCCTGTATATTATTAAACAATGGGAGCAGACACTTTTTAATGGTCATTTGTTATTCCCCATAGGAGCCTCTATGCGAGGTAGGAGTATGTACAGTTCCTCATGACTCACCCATACCTAAATTTGTCTATTTATGTTTATTCTCAACTAGTGATTTTGCAAGTCACCATGCAACGAGGTTTACAATCAATTATTATCGCCTACATTCCCTGCATTCAATTTCTTATATATACTAAGGATTTCCACAGTTGTCACTGTAATCTTTCACTCAACCGTCCTCTCCAGTTCTTTATGTCTTGCGGATCCCATTCCTGTAGTTTTCTTCTCTCCATTGCTTACTCCACTTCAACTTTGAAGGAACTTCGGGGTCTGCCTCTCTTCCATTTTCCTATCGGGATTCACTCTGTTATTCGGTTTATCCAACGATTTTGGTCTGCTCTTCTGACATGTCTGTACCAGGTTCATTCAATTTCTTGAAATTTTTTTTTAATTTTGTACGATTTCAGTAATTTCTAAGATATATCATCATCATCATTCTCTTTGCCTTATCTCTATGCGGGGTCGGCTTCCCTAATTGCATTTCTCCACACAATTCTATCCTGGGTCATATCAATATTAATCCCATTTACCAACATGTCCTGCCTAATCGTCTCCCCCCACGTCTTCTTTGGTCTTCCTCTCCTACTCCTTCCAGAAATCTGCACTTCAGCTACTCTTCGTATTGGATGATTAACGTCTCGACGTCGAACGTGACCAAACCATCTCAACCTATGCTCTTTCATTTTGGCATCAATTGAAGGGTTATGGGAAAAACAAGGAATGTCACGTTATCTTTGTTTTGAGAAAATAGGGAATTTAATGTTTGCGACTACATATCTTTAAACCATTGCACTGAAGAAAAAGTATTTACGTTTATTTCGTAAACTTAAAGTACATTGTATTTAATACATAAACACATTTCAACCAAATTTTTAAAGAACAGGGATAAAAAAAATAAAAAAGTAGCTATCTGCAAATAAAAACTGAAAAAAACTAGGACTGTCCAAACATCACGTTATATTTTACGTTACAAACATTAGTTGCACCAGCTGATAGAAAGGCTGAAAACAAAATTATGACAATAATAATAGTAATAAAAATTATAACAAAAGGAAATACATTATTTTTTTTGGATTGTTTAATGCAATGGTCACCTGATTATTTTGACTTTTTGAGAGCAGCCTTTTTAAAATTATAAAATGTCTGTTTCTTACGTTTGTGTAACTAATTTTGAGTTATTAATTTGAGAATTTCTGCAGCAACCTTGTCCAAATTTAATGGTTTTAATTTCGCCTGGAATTCATCATATGCTGAACATGTGTCTGATCTTGGGTAACCAAAGGACAAACGAAATTTGCTGATAATATGTAACGTAAGAAACTTTAATCGTCGGATGTTTTTTTTTTGAACAAGTTGAATATTTTTGTAATGTTCAAACTCTCTGGTAAAGACTTTTTCTTAGATTCGTGTAAACTGTAATAGAATATTCTAGTTTTAAAAGACTTTATGTGGTTATATTATACTGCTTCACGCGATTCTGGATGCAACTTCCTATGCTGGGAACCATGCTTACCACGTCTGTCTTTTTTTTAGTAAGTGTTTATTTTTGCCCTTAGCTACACCATGTATTGACATGAATGCTTTAAAACACACATTAATTTCTTGAGAAACTCCATTACGCTTAATTCTAACTTTATAGGCCGTGCCGTTTCTAACACTTCAGGCTTTTGAGCTATGGCTGTACAGAAGGATCCTGAAGATACCATGCACACACAAAGTTACAATGAAGAAGTACTACAGCTACGGAGGATGAACACAACCGCACATTTAGTCAACATCGTGAAGGGCCGTACTTAGGACTTGGGAAATCAAGGCAGATACGAGCTACTCCAATGCAGTTTACAAGGTAAAATTGAAGGAAAAAGGGCCCAGAACGAAGAAGAATAGTCTGCCTTGCTAACATGAGAGGATGGTATAGAAAGATCTCAACACAACTATTCCATATAGCAACCAACAAAGTCATCATAGCCAGAATGATCACCAACGTTCGGATGGACTGGCACCCTAAGAAGAAGTAGAAATTTCTAACAAACATAAACAAAGGAAACTAAACGATTACACTCGCAATAAAAAGGTAGTTAATTTTTGTTTTTATTTAAGTGGACTCTCCTTGTTTATATCTTTCACGCGTGGACATTTCCAGTTTTTTTCCTTCGCAGTACTATTTTAAATAGGCATATTTATCGGACGGTCCAGGTTATTATCTACCAATCTCCTGTAAATAGTAAATACATAAAATATCTGTTAGAAATTGTCAATACCTCAATTTCTCATAAAATGTGACATTCCCTGTTTTTTTCCTTCACCCTTCAATTGGTGCCACACCTAGACTTCCCCTAATATACTTATTTTTAATTTTATCCTTTCTTGTCACTCCACTCATCCATCTAAGCATTCTCATCTCCGCTACATGCATTCGTTGTTCCTCTTTCTTTTTCACTGCTTAACATTCAGTTCCGTACATCATAGCCGGTCTTATGGCTGTTTTATAGAATTTTCCTTTCAGCTTCATTGGAAATTTTCTGTCACACAACACACCACTCGCTTCCTTCCACTTCATTAATCCAGCCTTAATTCTACTGCATGCATCTCCATCTATTTCTCCATTACTCTGTAATTTCACAGGTACTTGATCACAGGTACTTAAAACTATTGCTTTTTACAATCAGTTCACCATCCAAAAATACCATTTTATTTGTAGTAACTCCATCTTTAAATGAACATTCCAAATACTCTGCCTGTGTCCTACTAAGTTTTAAATCTTTTTCCTCCAGAGCTCGTGTCCACTGTTCCAGTTTTTGTTCTGTCTCTTTCACTATTTCCTACTAACACGCCATCATCAGCATACATTAAGCACCATGGAATATTACCCAGTAGTTTCGCTGTTATCTGGTCCAAAACTAATGAGAATAAATACGGCCTAAGCACCGAGCCTTGGTGCAATCCTACTTTCACATGAAATTTATCAGTCTCTCCCACACCTGTCCTAACACTAGTCGTTAGTCCCTCATACATATCCCTCACAATCTTTACATATGCACACGGGACTCTTTTCTTACTGAGTGCCTACCACAGAATCTCTCGAGTAACTCTATCATAATATACTATATGAGCGTTTGCTTCATTACTCCAGTATTTTTCCATCAACTGCCTTATAATGAAAATTGCGTCTGTTGTTGATCTGCCCTGCATAAAGCCAAATTGATTCTCTGATATGTCGGTCTCTTCACGTATCCGTCTATCAATTACTCTGTCCCATATTCTCATGGTGCGGCTAAGCAGTTTTATAGCCCTGTAGTTTGTACACTGCTGTATATTGAATATCTCCTTTATTTTGTAGACAGGTACTAGTATACTGCTTCTTCATTCGTCTGACATTTGTCCAACTTCCATAATTCTATTAAATAAACCTGCTAGCCACCTTGTTCCTGTCTCTCGCAATGCTTTCCATACTCTTCCAGGAATATCATCTAGTCCTACCGCTTTTCCTTTCTTTATTTTTTTAAGCGCTTGAGCAACTTCCTCGTTTGTTATTTTGGTGACCGTTGTTGCTACTGTCTCCGTTTACTCCACAGACTGTCTGTCAAATTCTTCATTTAATAAGCTGTCAAAGTATTTTTCCACCTCTTTCTGACATCCTTTTCGTGAACTAGTATTTTATTATTTTCATCTCGGATACATCTAATCTGATTAAAATCTTTTGCTTTCTTTGCTCTCTGTTTGGCTATTTTTTATATCTTCGTTTTGGCTTCCCTGGTATCAGGTTAATCGTATAGGTTTGAATACGCTTCTGCTTTAGCTTTTGCTACTGCTACTTTCGCTTCCTTTTTCGCGACCATATAGTTTTGAAGATCTGTGTTGGATCTGGTTTCTTGCCACTTTTTATAGAATTTTCCCTTCTGTTTTATTTTTCCTTGAACTTCGTTTGACCACCACCAAGTCTCTTTATGCTCAAACTTTTTTCCTGACGTTTTCCCCAGTATTTCAATAGCAGTCTTTCTAATGCTACAATACTACTGGCCATTTTTCTCCAAATTGTAGTAGGGTTTCTTTTCATGTTCCAACATATTTTTTCTACTATTCATTACCTGAGTAGACCTTCTTTCTCATCTTTTAGCATCCACCACTTGATTTTTTGTGGTCCTCTCCGATATTTTGGTTTAGTTTCACTTTTAACGTCGATGTCCAGAACAAGCAGCTTATGTTGTTGGCTTACCGTCTCACTAAATATTACCTTGCAGTCCTTGCATTCATGTATGTCTTCTTTCCTTTTCATGAAATAGTCTATTTGGGATTGATGTTGTCCACTTTTTTACGTAATAAATTGAGTTTCTCTCTTTTTAAATTCCAGCTTCATTTATAGTTCCAAAGCCTAATCCCCCATGTATTGCTTTGTATTCTGCTTGCGTTGGCCCACATGTGCATTGAAATCACCTCCTATTAGAACTTTCTCCTCTGACGGAATATCACTCAGGACGTCTCCTAATTGGTCATAGAAAGCTCTTCTTTCATTCTCACCAAGACCTGTTTGAGGAGCATACACACAGACAAAACATTCAATACCTCTTTATTAATTACAAATTTCACTGACATCATTCTATCACTCGTTCTTACAAGTTCCACTACGTTATCTTTCATTTCACTATCAGCAATTATACCAACTCCATTTCTAGTGTTACTACTCCCTGCATAGCAAAATTTGTATCCTTCACCTAGTTCTTTTGCCCTTTGTCCTTCCCATCTAGTTTCTTGAATGCAAGCAAATTGAACTCTCCTTCGTTTGAGCGCATCCACTAACTCCAGACTCTTACCTGTAAGATTACCAAGATTCCACGACCCTATCCTGATTTTTCTAACCTGCAATGGTGTTCCCCCTGAGATAGTCCTCACCCGAAAATCCAAACGGAGGCTCATTTTGCTTCCGGCACATTTTACCTCAGGAGATGCCATCATTTCAGTATAAGTTTTTTATATCATTGGAGAAGGTCTTTTCATTATTATGAATCTGAAAAGATTTTGTTTGGATATTTGATGCCTGAATGCCTTTTCTATCAGCACCATACCCTGCCCTGCACGTTTAGCCAATACACCACAAATGCAGCCAAAGTGCAGTATTACCCCACTCCCGCCTGCATTTTTCTGTATAGGCCAGGATCCCTACCGTTAGGACTGCCCTATAAGCCAATGTATTGTTGCCCGTATCCGGCCGCTAGGAGGCACGTACTTTATTCGTAATTTCTAAGATATATGTTAAATAATATAATATAGAATTTTTCCATTATGTACAATTTCATTATTTTCAAATATGTAAGTTTAGTTACTTAATTTTATTTTAACTTAATAAAAACTATTTCTCAACATTTTCACCACCCTGATCCACACCCTCCCTCATTATCATATTGTTAGAAGCATGGCTGGAATCGAGGAAAGTGGGAGGCTAGAAGCTGATGACTAGTTGACCAGAAGGAGTAAGACCCTTAGCGATTTTCTAATGATATTTCATTTTATAGTAAACATGTTGGACTTAAAGAAGAACCATACCTAAATCAAAGACGGATGTCGGCCTTGAGGGTCTGGAAGTGTCTCACAGGGAGCCACCCCAAGGTGGTAAAATAAGCAGAATAGATCTTAGATTTTCTTATGGAAATTTACATAAAAACGGCCCAAATAGAGCTGTCACTGTCATAGTATATTTACTCTCCTGTTTAAAAATTGCATGTTTGCTTTACCACTTAGTAATTAAGCACCTTGTAGAGTTCGACATATTATATATTATGTCGGCAATGATATTATCCAAGACTGAAGGATATCATTACCTTTTTTTAATTACCTACTTTTTTGGATAATCTGGACCATAGTCTAATTATCCACCAATGTCTGACTTAAAAATTCACTTTGTATATTCTTTTATTTTCTAATTATCTATATTCTCTTATGTTATGTAATGCTTTAATAGTTACTACGACCTTTCCGTGCCACACATGCTAGGTCGCCTTACCCTCCCTATCGAGGTAAATACTAAACATTCTCTGATACAACAATATTGCTTCTCAAGTATTCACGTTATGGATGCACGACGTGTTTAAGCAGCTATGTTGGGAAGAGCTTCCACGTGAGAAGTGGTGATGTTGATACCGGAATTATGTAAGATGTTATTAGATTGTCCCAACTATCGGAAATATTTTAATTAATGCTGTATTAATATAGCATGCGAACTCGGAACAAACATCTGTCTGATTGAATTAGTAGACCTGCATAGAAAACTAGAGTTATAAAGGATAAATCAAACATAAAAACTTTAGAAAAAGAGAAAATATACAATGGCATTGGGAGAAAGGAAAATTCAAAAATTTATTAGAATGGTGGCACGAGGAGAAAGAGAGAAATGCAGCGACGTTAAGCTAGATGTAAATATAATGATCATGATCATGATCATCATCATCATCATCATCACTAGCTCGAAAAACCTTTTTGTGTCTGAGCCTGTTCCAGGATTTTTCTCCATTCTGATCGTTTCGTGACTTTTTGTCCAATTTTTTTTATTTTTAACGTTGTTATATCATTTTCTATTTGTTTCATGTATCTCAGCTTCGGACTTCCGCTTGTTCTATCTCCAGTTGCTAATTTTTTGGCTTATTTTGTTTTGTATTTCGCTTTCTTCCATTCTTTTCACATGACTTATCTAACGCAGGCGTCCTATTTTAATAAATGTTGGGATCCGGCACATGGTATATTTTGTATAGTTCAAAATCTTCTTCTTCGCGAAATTCCATTTTCTTCTGTACCTTTGTGTGTGTCACAAGAACTTTCTTTCAAAGATGGTTAATAATCTTTCCCTACTTTTACAGTGTCCAAGTTTCTGAACCATATGTGACCGTTGGTCATATTCAGGTTTCTTTATTTGAAATTTGGGTTTTTTTGTCCGAGATTTGACATTAGTTGTCTAATTAGACCCTAACAACATTTATTGGTAATCAATATTCGCCTGTTCACTTCTGCTGCAACATTGTTATCAGACATAACTAGTGATCCTAAGTATGTTAAGTTCTTACCTCCTCAATATTGTATTCTTCTACTGTTATATTTTGTAGCTTCCATATTTTTGAGTTCTAGATTGCATGCATATATCTTTCTTTGGCTTGATTGATTTAAAAATAACTATTTTGTGAAGCTTGTTCTTTATATCTACCATATTGAAATTACCGACCCATGCCATACTAAAAACTCATCCTGTATGTGTAAAGCAACAAATATGGTAATATCAGAAATTACAATAATTATATTAATGTAACTTCAACTAAACATATAAATATATGCAATAATAACAGTAAATATTTTGAGAGCTTGCAAATATTGACAAAGTGCCCTAGTTTTGCATTTTCGCTAAAGGCTTGTTTACAGAATCTACATATCGCTTTTAAATTTCAAAATTCATGAACCTATTGAAAACAACGTAGGTATTCATATTAATTTCTACCTATGGCTGAATAAAGTAAAAATAAACAGCTAAATGTGCTATATAGCAGAAGATATATAAAATATTAAGAGTATGTAAGTATCTACGAATAGATAGACACATAATTCATAAATTTGTTGCTGTAATTCTTTCAACTTAATAAGTCTCACCATTCTCCTGTTATATATTTGAAGGATTACTACTCATCAGAGAGACTTGTGAGGGCCCAAACTGAACAGAAACGCTGTTATAATCGATATAAATCGATATGAAATTATTCAGCAAAAAAGCACTCAAATCATGTCATGTGGAAGAAGCTTGAAGGACGGGAAAAAGGAGTCTTAATCAATGGCCGAAAAATAAACAATCTACGATTTTTAGATGATACATATCTCACCTTTATAAGAGTTATGAAGGCCTGATTGATCTGATACGGCAGGTTGGAAATAAAAGTAAAAGGTTTGGTCTGAAGAAAAATATATCAGGGACAAAAAACATGACAATGGATAGGCAACACAACAATTATCTACGTATAGCTAAAATTAACCTTTTTATAAACTCTCAATTATATGTAGGATCATTGCTCACAAACACAGAGAAACTCCAGGTGGATATTAAACGTAGATATAGTCTAACCAAGAGCGCTATGGAGAAGACGACCAAAATATGGAAAGACCCCAATATTTAAAAACCCTAAAAATATAATTACTGACTTCTTTAATGTTTCCTTTACTCACCTCTGGAAGACTAAGATGAGCAGGACATCTAACAAGATCAGAGCAGAACAACCCTCCTATGAGAATCCTTATGTCACAACCTGTGGGAAGTAGAAATAGGGGTAGGCCAAAACTCAGATGGAAGGATGGTTTAGATGTGCATGGGAGAAAAATAAGCGCAGCAAACTGGCAACGGTTGAAAATGGATAGGACTGACTAGCGTAATAGACTTGGGAAGGTCGAGGCTCATTCATAGGGCTGTAGCACCATTAATGATGATTATGACCTTTGGGTGCGACGCTATGGATCCTGGATATGATGGCAGTCATATATTAACAAATAACTATAGTTTAAGAGAACTATAATTCAGTAAAAAACTGTCCGACAACGTCCAACTACAACAATTAAAATATTTTGAACATGTCATGACGCCAGACAAAAAAAAATATGGCGAGATTCGTCACTCAAGATAAGGTAGAAGGCCGCAGCCAAGAGAAAGATCTCCAACAAGATGGATTGACCAGATCACAGGAAGTTTCAAAATACTTTTTGATTCCACGACGTAATAGAAATAAGACAGAAGTCTATATCATAACTGTTACTACATACATACTCTCCAGAGGGTCAAGATATCTAAAAATAGAGTAAAAAAAGCCTGAAAATACGAGCGAAAATAGAAGGATCCTAGCCGAAAAGAAAAGCATTTACACAGGAGAAAAAAAGGAAATTTTGGAAACGCAATACTGTAAGCACTGAATCCACAAAAAATCAAACTGAAACTGGAATATTCTGAAAAATAGTAACAATTGAAAAAAGTAATTGAAATCAGGCTTAAAATACGTAAAGACAAAAATATTACTCGATAAAAACAATTAACTAAATATATGTCTTTCTACTTACTATGAACTTACCTTCCGTGTCCGGAATACCAACACCTTTTAATTCTATACTTCCAGTGGTAGGTCAAATTTGCTTAAATTAGGTCTTCTTCTGCGCAGATCTCTCTCATATTAATTTATATCTGTGCATGATAGTAGATGGTGACTATTCTCTCCCTAGTCGCAGGTATCGTACTCCTGGCATCCCCATTTTTTTCAGAATACTAGCATTACGTGAAACGCTGGTTCAGTTCTTAGTCTGTTTTCAGAAAGCTTTTCCGAGATCTCAGTCTACTTGGCTGGTGATGCGAGGGATGTCTTAGATCTGTCTCCCGTTTTTGTCGTTCTACTTCTGACGTGATCTATCTCCTGATAGTTGATACAGTATGGGGTGGACCTATTCGATAAGTGTCGGTTTCAGGCAACCCGATACTGTACTGAACGTTTCATTTAGAGCCACGTCGACGTTTTCAGCGTGAGCAGAGTTTGACCACACTAGTATTATTCCGACCGAAAAATATAATGCTAAGTGTATGGTTGTGTACTTTCTTTTTCTTAAAATCTTGACAGTGGCATCGATACGACAGAGTTCTATCCAGGCATATGCCGAGGTATTTTAACGTTTCGTTGTGTTCAAACATTTGACCATACCATTCCACCTCCAGCGACATTCGGGCTTGCTTGTTTCAAAGTTGGAAACCACACAACTGGGTTTTGTGAGATTGGGTTTCAGATATTTTCATCGTAGTATAGTGCTAAGGCTCCGAGAGCATCTGTCACTTTCACTTCAAGTGTGAAGGTTCATTGAAGGCTGCCACAGCTGTAACATAGGCGTAAATAAATTGCCGTGTTTGATGGTTTTTGGGTTACTCGTTGGTGTATATGCTGTCTACAATCATCGCGCGGACGCCCCCTGTGGGAGCCCATTTTTTGGTCCCTCCACCGCCTGCTCTTGGATGAGCGTATTGTAAAAGCGTCTATTCTGAGTTAATCGGAAATCCTTTACAGTATCGTAGAGTTTTGCCAGTAGTAATTGATGGTTAACTCTGTCATATCGATACATTTTTGGCAAAGTAACGTAAGTGACATTTTTTAAAATCATGTTTTTCCATTAAAATAACGCTATTATTGTTCATAAGGCACTTCCAAAGTGTAGTAAGCCTATACATATATTATGTTTAAAGTAATTCTAGGCTTACTACACTTTGGCAGTACTTTCTAAACAATAATAGTGTTAGTTTAATGGAAAAACATGATTTTTGCCAAAAATGTCACTTACGTTACTTTGCCAAAAATGTATCGATATGCGGCAGTTAGGTCTATAAACGTTACTTCTATCATTTATTTCCGTTCAAAACCATAAAATATGACTAAAAAAATACGATTTACATTTGAAAGTCGCTCTGTTTATTTTTATTAAATCTGGAAATATATTTGGACGTCCCAACCACTTTAGAGCTGAATAATATTTTTTATGATATAAAATGACGCCGATTTCTTCCGCATTACCAAACAAATCGAGAATAAATCAAAAGTCCTATCATAAATTTTGGTCTGAACAGAAAGGCACTTACTTGGAAAGAAAATTGATGCTTGAATATACAAAACTCAATAATTAGGACCAAACAAGCTCTTTAGCAGTCTTGTTACCCATCAAGGCAAATACTTTCGAGCTGCTATAATTCTGTTTTCCCAATTAAGAGAAGACGCGATAGATAATTTTCTGTATAATAAAAGTGCTTAGAAACATTCAATTTAAACAAGCTTGTTGAAAATTGGCGGCATTATGGCAATCTTTGAAAATTAAGCTTTTTATAAGAAAGTTTGCCAGATCTGAATAAAATTATGTCTCTCCCGTTCAAATTTAATTATTTTCTTGTGTTCATAATACTGGTTTGAACTTACTTTATAATAATTTTAGACATTTTTAAACTAACTTTTCTCTTTACAAACACATTTATTGGTTTTATTTTTTGTTTTTCTAAAAAATTTTTTATAATTAGCACCAAATATGTAGTGAAATTAAAAAAATATTTTTAAGTGTATTTGTATTATTTGGCTAATCATTATTATTAAAATTGTTTGTTATTCATTTCATATTACAGCATTATAAAACGAAAAAATCCCGTCTGATAATACGCGATGTTAGAGCATTGTAAACGTAGAAATATAGTGAAGCCTCGCATCTCGCCGCGATGATCAATGCGATTGATATTAAGAGTGTTTAACGTAAAATTCTACCAACAACGGTTAGAGCTTTAGAGCTAATATTTTTCTTAGCGGTTTTAAATACAAAATGTATTTCTGAAATTTCAAAAATTACCTACAAGTTATTCCATTTTAAGGTTCTCCCCTACATTACTTTCAATTTCTAGCATTCTGTTTTTATGATTAAAAAAAATGATTAACATGATCATCATTTTAAAAGCATCAACTAGTTATTTCTTTGCCATCTCTTTTTTTCCCTTTTCTAGCGACTTTCGCCGTTTTTATTATTATTTTTTTTTTATTTTTATAATTTATTATTTTCCGCTCTCTGGCCAATTGGTTCAAACCAAGGTCATAAATCTAAACACACACACACACACACACACACACACACACACACACACACACACACACACACACACACACACACACACACACACACACACACACACACACACACACACACATTTTCCGCCGTTTTTATAATTTTTCTAATATTTAAATAATATATTTTACCAATCTACTTTTGGCCCCTTTATAAAGCTTGATCTGTTTACATATTAATAATAAAGTTTCTATTTCTTGATTTCTTTTTCTCCTCCACCCAATTTCTGTACATATTCCTGCATACATTGCTCTAACCCTTTGTGCAGATATTTTCAGCTGATCTACTTTGCCTTGAATCTATCTGTCATATCAGTCATATCAATATGTCTGTAGAAAGTAACCCCTATTGGTGGGATTAATAAATCGAAACTGAAATCGTGAATAAAAACAAAAGTGCTTAAAATATCTAAATAAAGATAATATGGATGATATTCGTATACTAAGGTCCGGTTTCACCAACCACAAATAAATAAATGAATTTCGTCGAATAAAATGTATTAGACGTTTATATTTATATTTTGTTTCAATATAATTTATTTTGATAATTTAAAGTTAATCTGGCGAATTTACTTTCTTATAAATATTTACAGCGAAACTAACCTGCCAATTTATTCGAAGAGTAAGTATTTATTTGATAAATTAATGAAATAAGTCTAATTTGACGTTAGCAAAATGGAGAAATGTCAGTTTATTGGTCGAATAACTATATTCATAAAATAAACATCTACTTGTCGTTGGTGAAAAGTTGCATAAAAAGCAGCCCAGGCAAGTGTTAAAAATATAATTAAGAAAAAGAACGAAAGTCGGGAAAAGAAATGCAGCCAGACGAATACAGACATAGGTGGTAGAAGAAGCACGGAAAGCTGAAAAGGAATAAAAACATACGGAAAGGAAAAGGAAGACACATCATATCACGAATAACACCAGAAAAACGGAAAATTGACTTCGAAAATCTACTAACTGAAACCAGAGACAGTGTAGCGTTTAAACCTGCCTAAGTATTAACATTACACGAAATTGTTGTAGCGCTGTATCCAGCCACATTATTTTTTGAGTTTTCATAAATATCATTAATCTTGAGTATGTGGAGTCTAGTTAAAAAAATTCGTAATATAAACTCATCTTCACGCTTTCTTTAAGCACCCATCAATAATGTTTATATTGTCTTTTTATTCTGGCGATAAGCTATAAAAGAAGTATTGCCTTAGTCTGGCGATAAACTATAAAAGAACTAAACGTATCAAATTCAGTCACTTTCAGTTCTTTGCCGCAATAGCACTTGACGTCAATTTATAAGTTTTTTGAGTACATTTTAGTAGTGAAGAAACCAACGATTGTGGTAAGTTATTTTTTAGTTCAATTAAACATGGTATTAGAAGGATTTTTCTTTCTCCCAGGATTTTTTACCCACGTAATCCACGGCTAATTACTTAGCCGACTTTTATAGTTATTTCGTATTGTCTTGCATTTACGTCCTTCTGCCGAAGAGAATATGTATTTGGGGTATTGTACCCTGTGGTATGAAAAAATAAAAACAGCAAAATAAAAAGAGACCTTACTGAAGAAGGTATTATATAATATATCACAAGAAGAAATGGCGATTGGGATCTGATAAACGAAATTATATAATATGCTGCACAAAGTCATCAACAAGTAAGTTGGTTAGTAAATAAATCAATTGCGTCAGATGTTTAACTTCTTCTGGATTCACGAATTTTTTCTGGCTTCTAGACATATGTCAAGAACGCACTGAATAATACATGAGTTCTATCAAAGTGTAATAAGTTTTGAAATTTTTACCCTGAAAGGTTAAGTGTACTGTAAGTAGCTTATATCAGAAAAGAGATGGCAAAAAAAACGTAGCACGATTAATATAATATAATATATTGTTCGTGTTACGTTTTATTTGCCATGTCTTTTCTGATATAAGCTACTCACAGTACACTTAAACATTTAGGGTAAAAATTTTAACATATTATACATAAAAGTCGCCTAAGAAAGCACATATTAGGCATTAGACTAGAACAAGAGATTATAATATATAGATATAGAGATATAAATAATATAAGTTAAACCATAAAATAAATATTGCGACAAAAAGGTATACTAAAAGCTACAGCATTATTACTACTGCAATACTTGAATTTTCACCCTTTACTAATCTTTCAGTGTAGTTATATTACAACTTTAAGTAAATAATTTAAACTAGACTTTTTACAGTATACAAATTTAAATTTACATTAAGGCTTTAAAACTTACTTGATTTGCAAGTATAGTAACTTTTTTCTTGTTGTATTTACGCCTTTTATGTCAAATGTCGCTTTAAAGAAAAATATTAAATTCAAATTAATCCTTTCGCATAGATTCTGTACCTGCCATGACACAAAGGGCGCTACATAGCTTGTAGCAATCGTCCCTTTTACTGCAGAGCTTTAGAATAGAAAAAATGTGGAATCTCTGGCGATGACTTTTTTTGTTGTTGCGTTGTCGCTTTTATATTGAAAACGAGAAATAATGGAACGACCGCCAAGAAAATAAATTCACAAAACTGAATTTGGAGAGCAAAAATTAAAAAAAGTGAATAAAAAAAGTTGTTCGTTCACAGTTTTAAAATGCACTTACTTGAGAACTTGCGAAAATATCTAAACAGTAAGTGAATTTTTGATTAACATTTTATTATATTACGCTGCTCAAATTTAGTTTTCTTTGCTCTAACTTGTTTACCTCGCTAATGTATGTGTTTTATTTCTTTACCCTTTTCATAATTAACTCAATTTTCAAGGTATAGGTTAATTTTATTTAACATTTAGTCCACTCTGTATCGTCGCACCCGTTAGGTAAATTATTTCGATTCGATTTTTTTGCATAAACTTACTCAAAAAGAGGTCCTTATAACAAGTCCACAGGGTGCCAGGAGGTACAATGTTCGAAAAATTGTTGTCGAGTTAAACGCGATTTAAAATTTGAAAAATGCGAAAAGGGCCGTTTGTAATGCTTAATAACTCGGTTAAAAATAATTATTATGAAAGTCAGAAAGTGACTAAATCAAAGTTTAAAGCCCCATCTACAAGATCTCGAAGCAACTCTTGTCATTATTTTATTACTAAGCTGTTATATTTAATTACTAACAATGAGCGCTAAGAGCGTATTAGGCGGTCGTAAATGGTAAGTGCGAAAGAGATGCACCATTCCGGCCGTCCAATGGTGAATCTCACTCGCACTCACATTGACGGCCGGCCGCCTCAATACACGCTATTCTTTCACAGTTTTAAAATGCACTTACTTAAGAACTTGATCACGGTTTTTGCTCCAAATTTTAAAGAAGCGCTTTGATTAACATGAAATTTGGCACACACATAGCCAACATGTCAAAGAAAAAAAGTGATGTAGTGCCGAGGTGTGCTTTTGCCCAGGGAATGAGTTTCACCCCTTTTGGGGGGTGAAAAAACATACGTACAAAATAAGTCAGGAATTCGATAAACTGACTAATTTTAAGCAACTTCTATTCTATAGAGTTTTTTTTACTAAGTCAATACTTTTCGAGTTTAATGCGGGTGCATTCTTAGCAAAACTACTACAGCTTGTAAAAAATTTAAAAAAATTGTATGTATGAGGACCTTGACCTAGTAGAGACAGAGAAATACATACTCTATTTTTTCACTGTTTTACAGGCTACATTTGTGGTAAGAATGTTTTTTCGACAAAACACTTACTTTTTGAGTTTTTTACGAAAAACCGTCTAAAACGTGGTTATTTTGTTGAAAAATGAACATTTTCACTCGGAAATAACTCAAAAATTATTGACTTGGTGAAAAAACTATATAGAACAAAAGTTGCTTAAAATTAGACAGTTTATCCACTTCCGGACTTATTTTAGACGTATATTTTTTCACCCCCGAGAAGGGGTGAAACTCACCCCCAGGGCAAAAGCACACACCGGCACAATATCACTTTTTTATTTATTAGCGATCTATGTGTATGCCCAATTTCATGTCAATCCAAGCGGTTATTTAAAATTTAGAGATTTTGCAGTATTTTACCGTCAGCGAACGGACAAACTAAACGTTTTATACTACTGAAAATTATAAAAGATATCATGTGCCAATGGCACGAATTTAACTCGCCACTTTCTACATGTAAATGACACATCAGTTTGGTACGAAACTTTTGAAAGTCAGAAGTTATCACGTGCACAAATTGCTGCGAAAAAATATAACTGAAAATCTGCAACTGATTTTTCGATACAACGCGCGACGTCTCTAACAATTTCCAACTAGCAGAATAGGAGAAAGTATTAAAAGCGTCATGTCATTACCTTCACTCCAATAATACCTTTATTGTCCAAGAAGTCCCAGGAAATTAACTAATTACCACAAGAATCTTAAAGAATTACCAAGAAAAACCCTACCTTTTCTTACACAGCTGTATAACGACGTACTAATAACAGGATATTTTCCTCTAGTTTGGAAATTACCCGAAGTAATCTTAATTCTAAAACTCGAAAAATCTTTGGAGGAAATAAAATCCGACAGACCTCTTAGCCTGCTATCCATTATATCTAAGATATTGGAAAAACTGCTGTTATCCAGAATACAGTTAATTTAAATTGTCAAACAAATAGTACCTCAACAACAATTTGAAAAAATTCATCCGGTTTACCAGCATATACGCAATCATAGGAAACAGGAACAGAAAATATTGCTCCGGAAACTTTTTAGACCTTTCCCAGGTATGTGAGTACATATAGCATAATGGCCTTTTACCTAAAATTAAAAACTACCTTTCCAATAATAACTGCCAAATTCTAAGATCCTATCTTCAAGACCATTATTACCTTGTAAAACATCATGATAAGTATTCCAGACTTTATCCAAATATGTCTGTTGTCCCTCAAATCAGTATCCTAGGATCAATGTTGTACCTGATATTCACTGCGGACTTACCTGCATCACCAGACGTCACAACAACAACTTACGCAGATGGTACAGCAATATCCTCTTCTCAAGAAGACCCAGCCGTAACAGCAAACGGAGCCCAAGCTAACCTAAATGCAATACAAACTTGGTTAAAGGTGTGCTGTTTACGAGCCAATCAGAGAAAGTCTGCGCAGGTAACATTTACAAACCGCAAGGGACACTGTCTTCCTGTATCGTTAAACGGTGAATCTGCCACAGAGAAAGACGACATAAAATACTTGGGAATATATTTGGATCATAGGCTCATGTTGATAAAATAAATCTTTACCAATCGAAGAGAACAGGTCCCCAAAATCAGCAATCTATATTGGATAATGGGCCGTAAGTCAAAACTGTGATCCACAATAAAGTTTTGACATATAAAGTTATTCTAAAACCCATTTGGAGTAATAGAATTCAGCTACTGGGAACAGCTGAGCAGCTCGATCCAGTGTGGACATTATTGAAGTATCTCAATCGAAAGTTCTCCGAATGATATATCTCCAAAAAATAACATCCAAGATGGCGGAAAGTAAAAATGTGCCGTCACCTCTCTCTATAGTAAAAGAGGTAGATTTTGAAGAGAATACATTTAAATGTTGTCAAACAAAGCCTAATAAAACACTCGTTTGTATAGTATGTGGAAATAGTTATCATATCTCATGTGCTGTGAAAAACAAAGTGAAATTCTTCAAGATAGGGGATTCGCGTGTAATCTGTTGCCAAAATAGTGATGGACAACCCATCGAATCATTTAGTGCTATAGCGATAGAAAATCAGTGGTTAAAAATGCTGTTAGCTGAAAAAGATGATAAGTACAATTTATTATTAGATAACAATAATCTATTAAAATCAAATAATGAACATTGGCTAGAAAAATTAAATTTATTGAAATCAGAAATAACCAGAACCAAAATCTCACAAAAACCCAACACAACTGCTAATGAGGGTTTAATAAAAACTCAAGGTAATGAAGATAAGACAGCCAGTGTCCAGTCAACGAATTATAAATACAAAACAAACAATGAAACTGATTCAAATAAAAATTTTAAAGATAAAAACACCAAACATGTTGAAAGGAATTCTAATATACAGGGCAATTCAAAAATTACTACGAACGAATTAAATGCACAATTAATGGATATTCAAACCAAACAGACATGTGACTACATTACAAACTTAACTGTCGAAAATGAGGAAAGCACAAAAATGAATCTTAATCATAACACAGAGAATAAAACTAATGATGAAGGATATCAGATTGTGACAAAAAGACTCAAGAAAATAATGGGAACTGGAATTGGTGATAAGGATTTCCATGGAAAATCCGAAAAAACAGACAAAAAATTGTGGCTATTCATCTCAAAAGTTCCGGATAGTGTAAATGCGGACCACATCAAGAGTTTCATAATAACTAAGACAAACTGCGAGGATATAAAAGTAAAATTGTTACCAACTGACCAGAAAAGAAGGGATAATCAATGTTTCATGATAGGTGTACTACCTGACTTAAGGGAAGAAATTTACAATCCTGCTTTTTGGCCGAAAAAAATTGGCATTGAACGATTTAACTTTAGGTTAGGAAGAAGATTTTTAGACCGTGAACATCCCAATAGAGGTCTGTCAACTGGAGAAGATAGACCAGACTCTTCTTTAGTCAAGTAAATCCAAGAGAAAATAATATTGTAAATGTTATTTTATAGTTAGTATTTTAATGTATCTTGTACTGTGTTTGTACTATACCAAGTTGTGTTTTATAAATATAAAGTCATTTTTAAAAACAATAAATTTTCTGTTTGTCTGTCTGTCTGATAACTGATGCTCCATGGTTCGTTTCAAACAAGAGGATCTCACGAGACCTCAAAATAAAAACTGTTAGCGAAGAAGTCACTAAACTCTCTGCCAATAATATGAGCAGGGACCAATAGATCTTTCCAATAATCTAGTTCAAAACTTAATGACAAAACCAATCAGACGAAAGCTTGAACAAAAAACTCCAGCCGACCTGGTAACTATAAAATGGTCGCAGAAGCTCAATAGAATTTTGAAGCAGAAGCCCAGTCAAACCCTAAGCCATATGTGACACTATTCCAGTGACATTAATAAACAAAATGGGCAATTATGGGTCAATGAGCAATTATCTACAAGACATTTTTTTCTTTTTTTTTTTAATTTGTTAAATATTGTACAGACAATTCACTTATTGTAATAATTATATTACAGATTGTAAATATATTGAGATGTTAAATAAAAATATAAATCTTATGTATTTTTTCTGTATTTAACGAAACGTTTTACTGAAAATTATAAATACAGGGTGTAACAAAAATACAGGTCATAAATTATTAAATCACCTATTTTGGGACCAAAAATATTTCGAATAAACCTAACTTACCTTAGTAGAGATATGCACATAAAAAAGTTACAACCCTTTGAAGTTACAAAATGAAAATTAATTTTTTCGAATATATCGAAAATTATTAGAGATTTTTTATTGAAAATGGATATGTGGCATATTTATGGCTGGAATACCTTAAAGAAAAATTATAGTGAAATTTGTGCACCCCATAAAAATTTTATGGGGGTTTTGTTCCCTTAACCCCCCCCCAACTTTTGTGTACGTTCCAATTAAATTATTATTGTGATACCAGTAGTTGAATTAAGCATTTTTAAAACTTTTTTGGCTCTTAGTATTTTTTCGACAAGGCAGTTTTTATCGAGTTGCGGCTTCTTTTCTAATATGCTTACATAAAGATTTTATGGGGGTTTTGTTCCTTTAAACCCCCCAAATGGTTTTGTACGTTCCAATTAAACTACTACTGCGATACCATTAGTTAAACACAGTTAGGTCTGGATCCCTCGTATGAAAAAAAAGTTGATTCATAGCAAGCTAAAAATTTGTTAATAGCTTAAGGGTGTCTAGTCGGATAAACTTTGATATATGGGAACACTGTAACAGGGGCAGTTTTAATTGTGGAACAGGTTAAAAATTTGGAACGGTCAGACCACGAAAACGGCACATTTATTTTGTCCGACAGAACAGACTTTAACTCTCCGAATAGAGATTAAACTCTCATGCAAAAATCAGACTGCTATTTTTTACCTGTCATAATTCCTGTCATTTGACATATTCTACATGTTCCACTCATTAAAAGGCCCATTTGGTGATAAATAGCAGTCTGATTTTTGCATGAGAGTTTAATCTCTGGTCGGAGAGTTTAAATCTGTTCTGTCGGACAAAATACATGTGCCGTTTTCGTGGTCTGACCGTTCCAAATTTTTAACCTTTTCCACAATTAAAACTTTCCCTGTTCCAGTGTTCCCATATATCAAAGTTTGTCCGACTAGACACCCTTAAGCTATTAACACATTTTCAGCTTGCTATTAATCAACTTTTTTTCATACGCGGGATCCAGACCTAAGTGTTTTTAAAATTTTTTTGGTGATAGAAATAGAAATAGAAATATGCTTTATCGTCACTGAAAATTTTTACAATTTTAGGGACAAAGCTGATATACAGTCAAAAGAAAAATAATATTAACAACAAATAACAAATAACAACTACAATTAGATAAATCGTCAATATACAGTAAATATGGTATAAAACCAAAGACAAAAACAATTAATTGCAAAATTTATATAAATTGCAAATTGAACATACTTATAACAAACAAAATACAACATTAGAAATTGACAGTTTAAGCTACTGCGTATGAAACCCAATTTTCTGAGTTATTCATTAAGAAATTCTTCTATTGAATAATATGGTCTTTTAGATAGATAGGCTTTGGTCATTTTTTGGAACTTTGGGAAAGATGTTGCAGATTTAAGTTGTAAAGGGAGATGGTTGTAAAGTTTTTTTGCGGAATATAATGTAGATTTCTTTACTAACTCAGTGGATGGGATCAGTAAATAAATATCAAAGATTAAATGTCTGGTGGAGTAAATATGATTGGGCCTTGCTGGAAAGACATGAAGGTGTTTACGAATTAAACAAACCGTTTCTAGAATATAAAAAGGAACGGTTTGTTTAATTCGTAAACACCTTGATGTCTTTCCAGCAAGGCCCAATCATATTTACTCCACCTTCTTCTTTGTATTTTTCGATAAGGCACCTTTTATCGAGATGTGGCTTCTTTTTTAATATGGTTCAAAATATACCTAAAAATGTAAATCATAAATAAATTTTCCTATTATTATCAAGTCTCCATAATCGTACCTACTTAGCCATATACAAATATGTGGTGGATTTGACAAATATGCAAAGTATCTCGATAAAAACTGATTTTAGAAAAAGTACTAGGAGGCAAAAATTTTTTTAAAACATTGTGTTTAACTAATGGTACTACAATAATAATTAAATTGGAACGTACACAAAAGTTTGGGGCGGTTTAAAAGAACAAAACCCGCATAAAATTTTTATGGGGTGTCTAAATTTCACCATAATTTTTTCTTAAGATACTACTACCATAAGAATGCCACATGTTCATCTTCACTAAAAAATCTCCAATAGTTTTCGATGTATTGGAAAAAATCGATTTTCATTTTGTAACTTCAAAGGCTGTAACTTTTTTTATGTGTACATTTGTACTAAGGTAAGTTAGGTTTAATCGAAATATTTTTGGTCCCAGAATATGTGATTAAATTTATGAACTGTATTTTTGTTACCCCTGTATATCAGGTGTCAATTGCACGAATTTAACTTGTCACTTTCTACATGTAAGTGACACATCGGTTTGGTACAAAACTTTTGAAATTCAGAGGCAAGAACGTACACAAATTGCTGCGAAAAAATATAACTGAAAATCTGCAAATTGGTTTTTCGATACGACGTCTCTAACAATTTCCAACCACCAGAATAGGAGAAAGTATTAAAAGCGTCATAACCTTCACTCCAGGATAAAAAAGAATATCGAGGTGAATTTTCGGGGTCGAGATGGAGTTGAATTTGAATATAGTAGCTAAAGTGAGAATGTAAATGGTGCCATTTGCATTCACGTGGCAATGCCGACGTTTCTTAAGGAAAATGTTAAAGGCAACACAGTTGGAGGCGAACAATTCTTTCTGGAATATGTACTACTTCCATGACACGTATATCTTAGTGGCTGTCAGTTATTTTAAAAATTGGGGCAGTATGATTTATGCCATGTTCTGGGAATAAAAGCATATATTTGACGTATATTTTATAATAATATACAGAGTTCCGGTAAAATATAGAATTCAGTAAATATCATTGAAACAAAAACTTTGCGTGCAAGTACAATTAGGGCCGAACTGGCTCAAAAAATAGAGGGTGTCAGACTCCATCTCCCAAACTTTCCATATCAAACGTTTTTGAAATACTAATGCATGTAAATTAAATCGATATTACTGGTGAATTTACTTGAAGTTTAACTAATTGAAATCCATAAACTTTAAAATCAGCTAATGCGAGAAGTTTCCCACTATCCCTTATAATCCGTTATACTCTGTTGTACTTCCTGGATACTTTAATAAATTTTTAAAAAGTGTAAATAATTGTTTCGCAACTTTTACAGAATAATCTACTCGTTCAAAGAAATTGAAAAAAACCGTGGTGATTGGTGGTCAACTCTCTTTCTGATTTTTTTAGATTTTTTAATGCGCTCTAAGGCTATTTAAAAAAGGTTTTCGAAAATATTTTGTGATTCTATATACAGGGTGTTTAATTAATAATTGTCCATATAGTAGCTGGAGAAACCTTACTACAAAATACGAAGATTTAACCTAAAACACTTAAATAAAATGTGGTTCCTTACTGAGTTACAGGGTGTTGTATCTTAAAATTTAAAAATTATTTTTGCTCAGCATTTTAAAACTATTCAACGTATCCTTTTCATACTTAGCAGGAAGTATAGTTACTGTACAAACTACTAAATTATGACAAACAAACGTTTGTGGCTATTACCAGAGGCGTGTGACGGGGAAAGTGAATGGTTGACCCTTTCCAAATTCTACGCCACTGGCGAAATTGCTATTTTAGTTCAATTTTTGGATTCTCCCATACTTTCTATGAAAATAATATACTCTTCATTCGTAACGATAAAGTCATTAGTTTTCGAGATACTTAAAGTTAAAAATGAAACGACACGGTTATTTTGAATAATTTATTGTGTCGCTTCATTTTTATTTTCAAATATCTCGAAAACTAATCATTTTATCGCTATGAATGAAGAGTATACTATTTACATAAAAAGTATTGCAAAATCAAAAAATTACACTAAAATAGCAATTTTGTGAGTGGCGTAGAATTTGAGAAGGGTCAACCAGCCACTATCCCCTGTCGTACCCATCTGGTGGTAGTTAGAAACGTTTATTTATCTTAGTTTAGTAGGGTGTACAGTACCTACACTTTCTGCCAAGTATGATAAGGATACGCCAAATAGTTTTAACGTACAGGGTAGAAATAATTTTTAAATTTTAATCATATGAATCATTATCATAAATTAATCAAAATAACTGTGCCATTTCGTATTTAAGTTCAAATATCTCTAAAACTAATGACTTAATCGTTACCAATGAAGAGTATATTATTTACGTAGGAAGTATTGGAAAATCTAAAAATGGCACTAAAATAATAATTCCTCCAGTGGTGTAGAATTTGAGAAGGGTCAACCATTCACCATCCCCTGTCGTACGTCTCTGGTAGTAGCTAGAAACGTTTGTTTATCATAGTTTAGTAGGGTAGTCTAGTCATCTAGTAGTCGCATTTTCTGCCAAGTATGAAAAGGATACGTTAAATAGTTTTAAAATGCTGAGCAAAAATAATTTTTAATATTTTAGATAAAACACCCTGTAACTCAGTAAGTAACCACATCTTATTTAAATGTTTTAGGTTAAATCTTCGTATTTTGTGCCAGGCTTTCTCCAGTTACTATACAGGGTGTCCAGAAACTCTACCGACAAACGAAGACAGGAGATTCCTTAGATAATTTTAAGACAATTTAATCCAATTCACCTAGTCCGAAAATGCTTCTTAAGGGAGCTAGAGCTCTTTGAAGATGGCGTCATGAAATTAGTTTTTCTTAAATACCTCCAGAACGCGTCTATTTAGAAAAACGAAAATTGGTGTACTTATTTACTATTCAGAGATGAATCGATTCCATCTATTGCAAATTTTTAGTACTGGTCATAGGCGTCCGTTTTGGGTAGAGCAACGGGTATTTTATCGCATAACTTTTTTGTCCTTAACTTTTATGCATTTCTGATACCGGATTATTAAATTGTGAGGTATTCTAGTACTAAAAGGTACTCTTGCTTTAAGTCGGTAGGACACACCGTTTTCTAGAAAAATCGATTTGAAAGTTTTTCGTTCTTGGAATTTGAAAAAAAATTGAAAGAACTTTTCAACAAAAAACGAAGTATTTTACAAACATAAAGTAAGAGTAACTTTTAGTACTCGAATACCTCATAATTTAATAATCTAGTGTCAAAAATGCTCAAAAATTCAAGACAAGAAAGGTATGCTATAAAATAACTGTTGACCTACCCAAAACGGACGTCTATGACCAGTACTAGAAATTCGCATTTAATGAAATCGATTTATCTCTGGAATATAAATAAATGTACCCGTTTTCGTCTTTCTAAACAGTTTTTTTTTTGAAATTTTTTTTTAATTCATAAAGCTAAAAATTTTCAAATCGATTTTTCTAGAAAACGGTGTGCACTACCGATTTAAAACAAGAGTACCTTTTAGTACTAGAATACTTCACAATTTAATAATCCAGTGTCATAAATGCATAAAAGTTAAAGATAAAAAAGTTATGCGATAAAATAACCGTTGCCCTACCTAAAACGGACGCCTATGATCGGTACTAGAAATTTGCAATAGATGGATTAGATTTATATCTTGAAGATAAATACGCGTACCAATTTTTGTTTTTCTAAATAAAAGCATTCTGGAGGTATTTAAGAAAAACTAATTACAAGACGCCATCTTCAAAGAGCTCTAGCTCCCTTAGGAAGCATTTTCGGACTAAGTGAATTGGGTTAAATTATCTTAAAATTATCTGAAAAATCTCCTGTCTTCGTTTGTCGGTAGAGTTTCTGGACACCCTGTATATGGACAATTATTAATGAAATATACAGGGTTTTTCATTAAGAATTGTCCATATTGCAACTAGAGAAACCTTAGCCCAAAATACGAAGATTCAACCCAAAACACCTAAATAAAATATTCTTCCTTACCGAGATACAGAGTGTTTTATTACAAATGTTCTAAAATGATTTTACCCCATTGTTAAAGCACCTTTTATAATTTTTTGTTCTAACTTGATACACAGTTTACACTGTGTATCAAGTTATTATTAGGATACTTTAACTAGTGTTAAAACATAGTTTTCCGCTGTTATCAAAGGCGTGCTCTAGGGATACTCCTTTTTCGCCCCTTTTCCCCTTACAATCTACGCCACAGTCGTAATAATCATTTCAGCATATTTTTTTGATTCTTAGCACTTTTTCCGTAAATATCATTATTTTGTCGTTATGCAATAGATAGAGTACGTAGTTTTCAAGTAATTTGCGTTTTAATGTAACGGATTCAATAAGATTATAACACATAATCTTATTGAATGTTTATATTTATGTTGCCTGTCAAACCCGATTTCAGGACAAACTAGTTTGTCCTAAACGCGATAGGATAAACTAGTTTAAACTAGCCAAGCTAGTTTATCCTGATATTAATACGGTCACTGCAGGATAAACTAGTAAGCCCTTTATAACATACCTCCAATATTAAAATAAATAGAAAAACTGAATAAAATACTCTGTATTGGAAAATAATAATTTTTAGTAAAAAGTAATGAATCGTCGTTAAAATTAATGCACAATTATTATTGGTAAAACAAGCAATCATATTATACAAAGTAATCAGTGTTTTTTATAAAAGCAATAATAATTATACCTCAATCATTAAAATTATTTATTTTTCCATGGAGTGTTTTGGTGAAAATTAGATTTGCGGATTAGCATTGCCTTCTTGCTCTTGCACCTGTTTGTGGAACAGTTTTTGTTGCAGCTACATTTGGCAAAACCTTGTCCTGATCTAACTGAACCTCTCGCAGCTGCAACCCTTGAAACTATATTTCAGTGCCTTAGTTTGTAACTACTACCTCTAAAAAATGTTGATGGTAAATGTCGAATTCTGATCTAAAAACAATTAAAAACCTTTTAGGGACATTAGCACCCCAAAAAGTTAGATAAATTTTCTCTAAAATATCGCTAAGGGTTGTAGCTACGAGATATTCTATTGGATTGGACAAGGTTTTGTCAAAAAATGCAGCTGGAACAAAAACTTTTGCACAAACAGATGCAAGTGCAAAAATACAATTTTTACTACCCAGTTCAAAAATAATAATATGTGTTCATGGCAAAATAAATAAATTATAATTTTTATAATTGAGGCATAATTATTGTATTTTTATAATTGGTTGTATTACCAACTATTGTCCATTATTTTTAACGACGATTCGTTGTCGTTTTAATAAAAATGAATATTTTCCAATTACAGAGTAGTTTATTCATTTTATCTATTTATTTTGGCTTTGTAGGTATAATATATAATCTATATGTTTATACTAGGCGTACTATTAGCGGGTCCTGCAGTATCCGTATTAATATTATAATTTAGCCTAGTCCAAACTAGTTTATCCTAACGCGTTAAGGACTAACTAGTTTGGCCTAGGCCAAACTAGTTTGTCCTAAAATGGGTTTGGCCGGTCCCATATATATTTTAAAATACATACATAGCCTTATAGAATACATTATCTTTAAACGCAAATAACTTGAAAACAATTTATTCTATCGCAACGAGACGAAAAGATGAGATTTATGTAAAAAGTAACAAGAAATAAAAAAAAAAGAAAAAATAAAATCAATGGGAAATCCCAATTTTTTCTCATTAAAAGTCACAATTTTAACCTTTTTGCCTTAATCTAACGTAGAAATACTTCATTCCAGGCACTGAAGATGTTCTGTTCAGAACGAAAACCTTTTGCAATCCATGTGGATGACTTTTAGATAGTTTTTAAATAAACGATTTTATACCAAAATACAATTTGAAGTTTTTACTTCTGTATTGGTTTTTTTAAATCAAGAAAACATTCTGAAATCATTATTACGACAGTGGTGTAGATTGTGAGGGGAAAAGGGGCGAAAATGAAGAATATATCCCCTACAGCTCGCCTCGGGTAACAGCGAAAAACTAGTTAGAGTATTCTAACATATGTAAACTGTTTGTCAAGTTTGAACAAAAAATATTGGAAGGTGTAAAAACAATGGGCTAAGATAATTTTAGATTATTTGTAATAAAACACTCTGCATCTCGATAAGAAAAAATATTTTATTTAAGTGTTTTAGGATAAATCTTCGTATTTTGTGCTAATGTTTCTCCAGTTACTATATAGACAATTCTTAATGAAACACCATGTATATATATATATATATATATATATATATATATATATATATATATATATATATATATATATATATATATACATCCCGCTATTAAATTGGCATCTTTTCACGTTGCAGTCATTTGGCATCACCTAGAAATGCTATCATTTTCTAGGTATAATCCGTGAATGTTCGCTTAGTACACTTCTTTAAGCTTGGCACCGTTGTCGGATTTTCAGTAATCCGATTTATTTATATATTTTATTCCTTACACTATAACGACAATTTGACCCCCGTAGGTCAAAAACATTGCTTAAACATCACTTTGGCAACAACAGGATGTTGCCAAGATATACATTTTTACGGAAAAGACAGTACCTAGTACCTAGTTAGATACATAATATCGATCGCTTCACGTTACAAGTCTTCCACTCGCACTCAGGTAAAAACCAGTTGTAGGCTCTTTTGTCTGAACGGGTCCCTGAATGAGTTTAATAATTCACTTTTATTGTGTATTTTGTTTCGTTTAGTTGAAATATCAGATTTTGTTTGTAACGAATTTCATAATAGATATTTAAATTATTTTTTTGTTAACAAAAACAAATTTTAAAGTTTGACATTTGAAAAATTAATTTTATATTGCCATTTTCATGACATGGTCAATGGTTAATTGCATTTATAATAATTTAATGGGTCATTGCGAAACAATATACAGTGCGTCCATAAAGTAACGCATAAATTCATTATTTCACAAACCGGACACTTTCAGGAAAAATACCGAAACAGGTCGATTTTTATTTTTAAATTACAATTTATTGGCATACATATCATACTAGTGACGTCATCCATCTGGGCGTGATGACGTAATCGTTGATTTTTTTTAAATAAGAATAAAGGGCATGTAATAGCTCATTTGAAAGGGTATGTAATTCTCTATTCAATAATATAATTGTTAATATAATTATTTATACAGGGTGTCCAAAAAATGTTATTTAAATTAAATTAATTGGTATAAAAAGATGAATGTATGTAATTTGTTTAATTCTAAATATATTTTATTGGTGCCAGCAAACATAAAAATGTTTTATTTAAAACCTAAATATTGATTTTCGCTTAAGCGTAATCTTAAACTTCCAAGAGGCAGGTGGATGGCAGCTCTAACATTTAATTTTCTGACAAAAGTAAAACGAATTTTGAATTAAATAAGTTACATACATTTTTCTTTTTGTCTCAATTAATTTAATTAAAGAATTCTTTTTGGACACCCTGTATATATAATTATGTTATTGTTTGTATTAGTAAATAGAGAATTAAATACCCTTTCAAATGAGCTATCACATGACCCCTATTCTCATTTAAAAAATTCATCGATTACGTTATCAAGCCCAGATGGATGACATCACTAGTATGATATGTAATATGCCAAAAAATTGTAATTTAAAAATAAAAATCGACCTGTTTCGAAAATTTTCCTTAAAGTCGCCGGTTTACGAAATAATGAAATTATGCGTTACTTTATGGAAGCACTGTATGTTACAATGTGTAAATTTTTCAGGAAACGTAAAAATCTTTCCATTAGTAGTTAGAGATTCTGATAGTAATACTATATTTTATATAAGTATTATGGGTTATAAATGCATCTATTAGGTCTGGATCCCGCGTATGAAAAAAAAGTTGATTAATAGCAAGCTGAAAATTTGTTAATAGCTTAAGGGTGTTTAGTCGGATAAACTTTTATATATGGGAACACTGGAACAGGGGCAGTTTTAATTGTGAAACAGGTTGAAAATTTGGAACGGTCACACCACGAAAACGGCACATTTATTTTGTCCGACATAACAGACTTAAACTCTCCGAATAGAGATTAAACTCTCATGCAAAAATTAGACTGCTATTTATCACCTGTCATAATTCCTGTCATTTGACATATTCTACATGCTCTACTCATTAAAAGGCCCATTTGGTGATAAATAGCAGTCTAATTTTTGCATGAGAGTTTAATCTCTGTTCGAAGAGTTTAAGTCTGTTCTGTCGGACAAAATACATGTGCCGTTTTCGTGGTGTGACCGTTTCAAATTTTTAACCTGTTCCAAAATTAAAACTGCCCCTGTTCCAGTGTTCCCATATATCAAAGTTTATCCGACTAGACACCCTTAAGCTATTAACAAATTTTCAGCTTGCTATTAATCAACTTTTTTTTCATACGCGGGATCCAGACCTATATCTGAAAGACCAAAAAAGTTTAAATGTTGCTTATTTTTTTGATATTATGTTTTAAAGTTTGTGGACTTATGTTGTTTTCGAAATGAAACCATAATTGGTAAAGTTTTTTCTTTATTCTCAACAAGAAACAGTCATAATACGGACAACGCACACATCTTATGGAAAATATAATGTCACTCAAATTCAATAAAATTTATACGAATAGATCCGTTTTAATTTACCGATCAAATCTTATCATTGCGCCAACTCTTAATTATGATTAATTACGGCGCAAATTGCAATTAAAGTTTATCGAAATCACATTTTTGGAGTCCATAAAGTGTTAAAAGTGTTAAAGTTACAATCATTATTGCTCCGAGTGCTATTCATAAGAGCTTAAATCCCGCTGGGCCTAAGCGGATTAGTGAAACTAATCCGCTGATTTATGGAGTACCGAAAATCTGGGTAGTTTAAAATATTTTTTCTCTCTCTAACTTATGTACCTACCCATTTGATTTCAGATTTATTTGTATCAATTTCTGCTCTTATTTTTGAAAATAGAGAGTTGGCGCAATGATAAGATTTGATCGGTAAATTAAAACGGATCTATTCGTATAAATTTTATTGAATTTGAGTGACATTATATTTTCCATAAGATGTGTGCGTTGTTTTCGAAATGAAACCATAATTGGTGAAGTTTTTTCTTTATTCTCAACAAGAAACAGTCATAATACGTAGAAATTTATACTAAATTTAAAATCCAGATTCAGTAGAAATAAACAAACCAAGACACGTTAAATGCTACTAGGAGCACTCCCGAATCATAATTATTTACAATGTATTGTTATATTTCTATTTGATATGAAAATTAAATTTTGATGGTTGTAAACAGGATTCAATTTAATATAAAATATTTTCAATTTTCTCAACCACGGGCATATAAATTTAGAACACCCTGTATACAACAAATTGTTATATTTAATTTTAAGAAGTGATTAGACGGAACTCGGGACAGTGCGCTTAAAATAAACAAAGTGAATGACGCGTACCATTATCGTTCTTCTCGGAAGGTCGATCATTAGCCTATGCTAAATAAAACTCAGTGAAATAGATGATAGTTCATTATCGTTTTTCGCGGAAGGTTTCGATCATTAGCCTATGCTAAATAAGACTCATTTGAAAGAGAGAATAGGTCATTAAAATTTGTAAATAGTAGAAAGTGATTTTAGAATGGGAATTAAATATTTTCTTTTGAAATCCATTAAGCATATTTAGAAAGATTAAAAATTGGTTTTTGAGGAATACTGAGAATGAGAGTTGGTGGTGGAAGGTTGATTTGTGAATCTGGAAGGGATATTGAGAAAGTAGGTGAATGAATGACAAAGTGGGATCAGAATGTTTTGAGCTGTCGAGAAGTGAAGTCGAGTAGTAGACGGTAGTGTTCGAGGAGTGAGAAAGCCGGTAGTTCCGTGAGTGTGGAGTATCTATCGTGGAACGAGAAGTAGGCCAGGTCGAGAGTAAAAGAACCTCCTTGAGCCCAGAGTGTCCCGGTAGCTGATAGCAGTTTCGAAAAAGGTAGAACACAGCATCACGACAAAAGCAGGAACGAGAGCTATTCGAGCTAGTTTTTCAAAGGAGAACATCACTGGAAGCCAGGACGAGGTTTGATCGCAGCCAAGGATAGCAGGAAAGGGTTTTGTGTGAGGACATTTTCAGTTCACCAGGAAAAGGTCAGTCTCATTTGTTTGGACATGAATGTATGGGTTTTTCGTATTAAATTCCACATAAAAAATTGAATAACATAATCAATAATATCAGAAAAGCTTCATCAAACTTAAATAGAGTTGTCCCTAATAACTCCTAATAGTTAAATGTTAATAAAAACTTTCAATAGAAAACCAAAAGGAAATAAAATTCCCAGTTGTAAATGTTATGTTTAAGAATAATAAGAAATAGCAAATATTAAGCATTGATTGCCTTTTGAATAAAATAAAAAATATTTTGATTATAATTGTAACCCATATTTGTATTTTTTTTTACTCTTTTCTTTTCTATCCCGATTAGGAACCATTAAGAAATATTCAGAAGCCACGAAAGTAAGTAATTAATTTATAATTCGCCCTGAGATTGAAAACATATTGATATGTGATCTGGTTAATTAATTATATTAGTATTAATACATTGATTAAATTAAGTGACATATAAGAATATTATCTCATATCAATAATCAAGATCACATCAGTATATACATTGTAAATTCCAAGTCATGATTTCCAAAGTTTACACATTGTAAATTATGATTCGGGAGTGCTCCTAGTATCATTTAACGTGTCTTGGTTTGTTTATTTCTACTGCATCTTTACTGTTTCTGTTAACTAATCTAAACGTAGAGATATTTTTTGAGATTCTTTAACTCTTTCAATGCTGGGGTTTGTCACATCCCACCTGTCTGTTAGTGGCAAAAAAGTTCACCTGTCGGATGCCGGGTTAAAACATGACAAATTAGATGTGGAATGAAAGCTTATAACCCAAAGATGGTACTAAAGGTGAGAAATTTGGCCTCAGACTTCAGGATAAAGAGTTGCAACCCGAAGTATTGTTCTAAATTCGCAGAAATAGTACAAACTATGTATTACTCGACGCGCCTTAGAAAGACGAGAACAAATATTTATGCCTGTCCGGTTTTATGCCTGTCTGTCCGTCCGTCTGTCAGATATAATCACAGAGGTTGAATGAAAGATTATAACCCATAGATGGTACTAGCGATTAGAAATTTGAGTCGCATTAGAAAAATGAGAACAAAGAAATACTTTTTTTAGTTTTACACCACTTCCGGTTAAAATGGTGTACCCGGAAGTGACACACATAGTCACAGAAAAATATACTTGATCAATTTACGTGTATTAAGAGGTCGAAACCGAATTTTTTTAATTCTGGTTTTGATGTCATATGCGGTTAAAAAATTGTCTGGAAGTGGAAGAAACCAGTTTAATAGTTGTCCCCTTCGAGTAGAGAAAAATAAACAATACTTTGTAAAAACATTCAACATTGGTTGATATTCCGCTGTTTTCATATTATTTATTGACCTAAGTTTTTGTAAAATGCACTAGTCTTTTTTAAAGATATCATTGGACAATTTACTCACTGTTTTTGGATTTTACAAAATCGCTTGGATTGGCATGAAATTTGACATAAGCATAGCTAACATGTCAAAGAAAAAAGTGATATTGTGCCAGTGTGTGCTTTTTTCTGGGGATGAGTACCACCCCCTTCTCGAGTGTGAAAAAATATAGGTAAAAATATGTCCGTAAGTGGATAAACTAATTAAATTCCTTGTATTTTTTGTTTTTAGATGGTTTTTCGTAAATAAATCAAAAAGTAAGTATTTGATCGAAAAAACTATTCTTAGCAAATATAAAGCTTATAAAACAGTAAAAAAAATTATGTATGTATGAAGTCTGGACACACAATAAAAACAGAGTTGGAGCTGAACAACAGTTGGTTCTTATTCGTCGAATTCCAAATCGACTAGTTCAACGTAAAATATCCAAAAAATAACGCACTTTTCGGGGAAAACTCGCCACAAATTTTTTAAAGTGTTTAAAAAAGTTTTATTTTTGTTATTTAAAAAGTATCTATTCTATCACCATCAGCATCAAAAGTAAGTTACGCTTTAAATAAAATATGTCCCTTTTTTTGCTAAAAGAAATCGTGAAAATCACCACCTAATTAGCATTCCATATGAAATTAATAGTTACCGCCCTAGTTAATTTACTTATATTATACTGTTTATATGATCTATAAGATTTATTGGCAAGAAATGCTTATTAAAAAAAATTGGTTTTAAAATAAAAAAATTTTAATTTTGAAAAAAAATGCCTTGGTTTAAAATAACTTAAACATTAGTGATACTAAATATCTCAAAGAGTAAAAAATGTACATATCACATAAACAATACATATAAGTAAATTAGGCGGTGATTTTTACATTTTTTTAACAAAAAAGAGACTTCATTTTGATGCTAACTAACTTTTGATGCTAGAAACGTTTATAAAAATACAAATAAAACTTTTTAGACATTTTATAACAGTTGTAAGTCATGAGTTTTTCCCGAAAAGTGCTTCGTTTTATGGTTATTTCATGTTAAAATATTCGATTTGTATTTTGACGAAGTAGAACCTGCTTTTCATTAAGGTGATACAGTAGCGATCAACAGGTAGCCAAAACGCGTTCCAAGATTGCGGCTGTAATTTTGAATATTTTTTCGAGATATTTGGCACACGTATTCGTAATATAATAAAGAATGGCGGTACAGAGCCGAATTTGAAAAATATATTAATATGTGGAAATTACTCTGTAATTAAATATAATATTAAAAAAACGAGCCTGTACCGCCATTAAGAAGAACAAAAAAATACACTTTCTTTAAATAAACTTTTTATCCGATGCCTAGATTTTGTGTCATTTTGGAACTACTAATGAAATACAAAATTTTAGTAGTTCCAAAATGACACAAAATCTAGGCATCGGATAAAAAAGTTCATTTGAAGAAAGTGTATTTTTTTGTTCTTCTTAATGGCGGTACAGGCTCGTTTTTTAAATATTGTATTTAATTACAGAGTAATTTCCACATATTCATATATTTTTCAAATTGGGCTCTGTACCGCCATTCTTTATTATATTACGAATACGTGTGCCAAATATCTCGAAAAAATATTCAAAATTACAGCCGCAATCTTGGAACGCGTTTTCGCTACCTGTTGATCGCTACTGTTTCCTCTTAACTACAACTCTACTTTTACAGGGTCTACAGACTTCATACATACACCATTGTTTTCACTTTTTTATACGCTATATTTTTGCTAAGAATATTTTTCGTTAAAATACTTTTTGAGTTTTTTTCTAAAACCGTCTAAAAACGTGACTTTTTTGTTGAAAAACGAACATAATATATTCACTTGCAAATAACTCAAACAGTATGTTAAGAAAAAATCTATAGAACAAAAACTAGCTTAGAATTACTCAGTTTATCCACTTTAGGACTTATTTTGAATGTATGTCTTTTCACATTATAAAAGTGGTTGTACTAACTCCCAAGGCAAAAGCACACGTCGGCACAATATCACTTTTTCTTTGACCTGTCAGCTATGTGCATACCCAATTTCATGTCAATCCAAGCGGTTGTTTAAAATTCGGAGGTTTTGCAATATTTACCGTGAGTGGATGGACTACAGATATATGTATATTAGATAAAAATTATAGTCTCAGCGAATCTTTGAAATATCTCCATTCCTTTGAAATGTTACATTTTTTAAGCCTTGAGGGAGTAGGCGCAAAATTATGACCAATGCTATTTAAATGCATTCAGTTTATTCGAATCCTGAGAAAACTAATAAGAATTTTGGAAAAATTTAAACGCAGAATGAAAGATTACATTATAACCGAGGGCGAAACTCTCTAAAAACTTTTATGTTTATATTGATAAGTGAAAGGGTGAAAAAAAAAGAAAATTTAGTGTGATTTTTTATTTCAAATATTTAATTCAAAAGAAATTTTTGTTTATTCTATTCTTTTTGACATGAGGCTGTATTTGATTTCTCTATGTCATTGTATGCTATTGGTTAGTTCCTATCATTTCAGCCGACGTACGTCACGATTGGATCAATAGGGCCGAACATACATAACTAAGGCCCTTTTGGCATGATGCTGTATTATTTTGAAGTCGATACAGCCTGAATATTTTTTTTTATTTTTTTACGTTCTATGTGATTAAAAAAATTAAGAATCACCGCAATTTTAGCCCACCACCCCCTTCCCCTTTCCCCACATCAAAAAATGTCAATTTTTCGATTTTATTTTTTTTTAAGTTGGTTTGCAATTAAATTATAAATTACAAAAAATTCACACGCACAGCTGAGGCTTTTACAAAACATATATTTTTATGGACCCGAAGGTCGAGTGTACATAACCTCAATGTTTTTTGTTTTTTTAATAGGTACGTATAACTTTTTTTGGCGATGGCTGCATGTCTAATTTTTTTGCGTTTTGTGAATTTTATCAAAATCTGTATTTCTGACTTTTTTCAGATTTATTCGTAAGGTGCGCCATCTTCAAAAATCCGGAAAACTGGTTTTTTCGGTAGTTTTTTGGGATTTTCTCCATTTTATATACTTCAAAATAGACTAACTCAAGGTTTTTTATAGGTTACGTATATATAATTTGAAATAACTGAGTTTTTAGGGATATTCAAAAATTGTGTAAAACACCTAAACCCCCCAAAAACTATGTTTTTTCAAATTCTTAAAAGTTTCTTAATTCTTTCGTACCCCATGAAGTTAAATTACAAAGCCATTAAAATATAACTAGAGGTGATTCATACCTACTTACCATCTCAATTGAATGCAATCATCGGCAAAGCCATCTTTTAGTGTCATTGTGTCATCCCCAAAAATCTACCTGGGTCTTAAAATGCAGGTATGCATACTTGTTCCGTTATAACTCTTATCTTTTAAAATTTTGTAGTAAAAGCATTTCTATAGCTATAGTGAGTTTATTGCCCTACCTCTTTATGTGGCTTAATGATTTGGATTGTAAACACAGATAAGAAAGGGTGTGATAGACCAGAGAAATTAGCAAATAAATGGCCTCTTTCGTGACATCCGTTGATACAGGTATCTAAGAACTGCTTATGGCATTAGGGTAAATTTAGTTACAACAGTATCCAATATAAAAATTATGCAAAAAATCAAACGTACTTTTTAACTTATAAACAATATATAAACAATTAAAGATCGCTATTTGATTGTAAATATTAAAGGTGGAGACCGGTATGCTGTATGGAAAGGTGATACAATTTTACTGAAGAGCATAGAAAATTCTTTAAAATGAGTGTTTGGAAAGTTCTTTTTGTTAATTTGTTGCTTAGTTATTGGGAAAATAGCTTCAAAAGTCGATTTTTTGAAAATAATTAATAACTTTTCTAAAAATACACTAAAAGCTTTATTTTCGCGTAAGTAAAGGAACAATATTAGAAGTATTCAGCCGTTAAAATTTCAAGAAGTTTTACCTAATAGTTATTGCAAAATTGAAATTGTTTATCCCAAAAAGCTTCTATCTACAGCGTTATTATGCATAAACTATTAGGTCAACATAAATTCTAAAGACATCAAACCAAAGAGAAAGGTTCAATTTATCAAATTAGATCAAGTCTTGAATAAAAAGTTTATAATAAATATTATAAATAATTATAAAATTATTTTGAAAAAGTAGTGTTATTTTAAGCTTATTCGCGAACTCAAGCGAGGGTGCTGCCGCTTATTTTGAACTAGAGGAATTGGGATGAAGATTTAAACAAAACATCCGTTAACCTATATATCAATGTCGATTGAATGCTTGTCTGGTGTGTTCATTTAATGAATGATTTATTTATATTAATTAATTACATCAATAAAAATATTAATTATATCAAAATGCATTATCCCAATTACATCGGCCATTTTCATGCAACTGCACTGCCACCTATAGTCGATTGAGTTCGCGAATAAACAATTAAAATAACAACCGCATTAACATGTGGGAATTAACTAATTTTGATGGGAAATAAGCCACAATTTTACTAAAAAAAATGGTTTTATTTTGACAACGACACCCGATTTGAGCGTCGAAACGTTAATAAAATCAGTTTTTTTAGTAAAATTGTGGCTTATTTCCCATCAAAACTAGTTAATTCCAAAAATGCCACAAGAAAATAGCTTCAGAACAACAACACGTAGGAAGTTAATTTTTTTTATTCGACATGTTGGTATTCTTATAGAAACTGAAACAAAAATTTAATGCCCTACAACCCTTAAAACCCGAGTTAGCCACTTTTTTCAAAAATTCACCTGGGCTTTGTTTATAAATATTAGAAAATTTGAAAAGCAACATTTAAACGAATGAAAGAGCATGTTTATACAAAAAAAAATTAAAACGATTCTTTTAAAAACGAGCCGTCCATGATGCGCCAAAAGTGAAGAGTTTAAAAGTAAAGCGATTCTTACCCTCTTGATTTTATTATCAAAAACTTAATTCACAACTACACATTTATAAAAGGCGCAATACCTCCGGTAAGATTTAGGTACAAAATTAACAAAACCCAAAAAAAAATATATAATACAATATTCCAGTTACCCGTCGTTTGTCACCATTAATCCCTTTATCCTAAAGATAAATAACAGTTTGTCGACGAAAATTCCATTCGATCAAATGTTCGTCGATGAATTGTCCATTCGATGAATTGTGCATTCGACCAACTGTTTGTCGACCAACTGTTGTCGACCAATTTTCCGTCGACGAAGTGTTCTCGACCAGCTTTCCGACACCGGATTTGGGTGTCATTGTATTCTGTTGGTTAATTCCTACCATTTTAGCCACCGTACGTCATGATTGGAAAAATAGCAGCGAATATACGTAACTAAGGCCCTTTCAATATTTTACTGTAATTGATTTTTCTGTGTCATTGTATTCTGTTGACTGATTCCTATCATTTGAGCCGCCGTACGACACGTTTGGACCAATGGGAGTGAAGATACGTAACTAATACCTAACAAGAGGTTTACTCAAACTTCTTTTTTGTACTTATACCACTCGGTAAAAGTACAAAAAAAAGTTTGGGTAAACTTTTGCACAACTGTGTAAATACTAACGAAAAATCTAAAATATTAAAAAAAATTAGTGGAATCCGTTAATCTGTTCTCGAAAAAATTAGCTATGAAAATGAGCATAATTTTCTATATCCCTAACTTTTGACGAGCAGTTTAGCTTAAATGGGGAAAAGCGGTAAGCTTAGACCAAACACCAGTAGGAGGCATTCAATTAATTGAGGAAAAAAATTAAATGGATAACAATATTTATTTCAGTTACACAAAAGGCATTGTCCCGCTAGAATGTTTGAAATCACAATTAATAGTCCTACAAAAAAGACAGGCGTTTAAAAGTGATAAGACCATTGAACAATAAGCCTGTGAGCTACCTTTTAAACACATTCTTAAAAATAATCCATAACACAATTAAAAAAAGGTTTGTTAAGAAATTCTTTTATAGACTTCAGAAATTCAACAACTTCTCCTGATTATGTTTAAAAAACGTACGGAATGCACTAAATGAAAAAAAAAAAAAAGAAAAAGATTTATCATACCGTTATACTATAATATATCCTTACGTTGAATATTTGATGCTTCCCTGTGGAGTATAAAACGGACAGTTGTGTTTTTCCCGTGATCTGCCTTGTTTAGTCTTCTTTGTCGTTTTATTCGTTAAATCCTATCCTCTTAAGTCACAGCGTCAGAAAGCAGTGGGTATATGCAGTGAACGGGAGGCCTATGTCGAACAGTGAACGTTGGGGCCCTTTCGCGTTTATCATATGTAGAGAAGTCGCTTGTCAAAAACTGGACGTATGTAATCGTATTCTATTTGTTAAATACTCTCACATAATATGTCATACCATGTGCGTTAATCCATTTTATTTCTACAATTTTAAAGTGTTATTACATGCCGTCATTTTCATTTGTCTACACCATCGTATTCTGCCAGTTAAATCCCATCGTTTCAGGCGCTGTACGTCACGATTGAACCAATAGGACCGAAGATATATAACTAAGGCCCTTTTGACCTGCTGCTTGTTTGATTTTTCTGTGTCATTGTCTTCTATGATGCCTAAGGCATATTTATGACATGTCTTATTTTTAAAGAAAACAAGTAATTGGACTTCGTAAGTCCTAGGTTTTCACCCAAAGTAATCGAAAGTAGAATTGGAAGTCGATATTTGAATTCTTCGTGTAACTTTGCGTGGATTGATATACAAATTTACTAATTTTGAGTCATTTTTACTAAACTGTTTACACAGAAATAACTCTAAAGATTCAAACCTTTCAATACGCTTCGATTTATGTGTTCGTATACTATTTCTGAGTCTATTGGGACCGTGCAAGTTCGGCAAAACGACACCTGGTTTCTACGCTCTGCAACTTTATTCGCACTTTTAATTATATTGGCCAATTATATTAGTCCTGGTTACTGGATAATTGTCAAGGCCATAATCCAAAAAAATAATAAGAAGAAAAAATAAGATTCAGGTTATGTTATTAAAACGTAAACAATTGTATGTAGTAAATAAAATTAGTTATTAAAATGCAGTACTGCAAGCAAAATACAATTAATTTAATTTGCCTTCATATAATAATTGCATATAATATCAATATTGCAGAGCAACATATAATTTTTCTTCTTCAATGACAGTAGGTATGAAATGTACGTCAATTTGACAATTTCAATGGACAATATGAATTATTTAAGAAAGTTGCAATATTTCTCCGCTATTCGCGCACGATCGTTTCTCGTATCCGTTCCAAGTACTTGCACACCGCGAATAATGGCATTTCCGGTTATAACTTTTTAAGCGGAAATTACGTAAAAACCAAAATTTTACATTTGTTCTCATCTTGCTAAGCCACGTTGAATAATATATCACTTATTCTCTTTCGGCAACTTTAAAATAGTAAATACTTACGGTTGCAACTCTAAAACCGGAACTCCGACGTCAAATTTCTCATCTTTAATAATACCATCCTTAAGTTAAAAGCTTTCATTCGACACCCGATTTGTCATTCTATCTGTATTAATAACGGAGGAGTTGTATTCGCGGATGGACAGACATACGGACAGACAGCCTAGGTAAAATTTTTCATCTTTAATACCATGCTTGAACTATAAGCTATCATTTGGCACCTCATTTGCCATTATACCTGGTATAATGACGGAGGATTTATACTCGCGGTCGGAGGGATCGACGGACAGACAGCCTAGGTCAAATTTTTCACCTTTAGTATCATCCTTGGATTATAAGCTTTCATTTGACACCTCATTTGTCATTCTACCTGGTATATTGACGGAGGAGCTATATTCGCGGTCGGACGGACCGACGGTCAGACAGCGTAAGTCAAATTTCTCACCTTTAGTACCATCCTTGGATTATAAGCTTTCATTTGACACCTCTTTTGTCATTCTACCTGGTATAGTAGAGGAGTTATATTCGCGGTCGGACGGACCGACGGACAGACAGCCCAAGTCAAATTTCTCACCTTTAATACCATCCTTGGATTATAAGCTTTCATTTGACATCTCATTTGTCATTCTACCTGGTATAATGACGGAGGAGCTATATTCGCGGTCGGACGGACAAACGGACAGACAGCCTAAGTCAAATTTCTCACTTTTAGTACCATCATTGGATTATAAGCTTTCTTTTGACACCTCATTTTTCATTCTACCTGGTATAATGACGGAGGAGTTATATTCGCGGTCGGACGGACCGACGTCTCACCTTTAGTACCATACTTCGATTATAAGCTTTCATTTGACATCTCATTTGTCATTCTACCTGGTATAATGACGGAGGAGCTATATTCGGGGTCGGACTGACCGACGCGACGGACAGACAGCCTAAGTCAAATTTCTCACCTTTAGTACCATCTTTGGATTATAAGCTTTCATTTGACACCTCATTTGTCATTCTACCTGGTATATTGACGGAGGAGCTATATTCGCGGTCGGACGGACCGACGGTCAGACAGCGTAAGTCAAATTTCTCACCTTTAGTACCATCCTTGGATTATAAGCTTTCATTTGACACCTCTTTTGTCATTCTACCTGGTATAGTAGAGGAGTTATATTCGCGGTCGGACGGACCGACGGACAGACAGCCCAAGTTAAATTTCTCACCTTTAATACCATCCTTGGATTATAAGCTTTCATTTGACATCTCATTTGTCATTCTACCTGGTATAATGACGGAGGAGCTATATTCGCGGTCGGACGGACAGACGGACAGACAGCCTAAGTCAAATTTCTCACTTTTAGTACCATCCTTGGATTATAAGCTTTCTTTTGACACCTCATTTTTCATTCTACCTGGTATAATGACGGAGGAGTTATATTCGCGGTCGGACGGACCGACGTCTCACCTTTAGTACCATACTTCGATTATAAGCTTTCATTTGACATCTCATTTGTCATTCTACCTGGTATAATGACGGAGGAGCTATATTCGGGGTCGGACTGACCGACGCGACGGACAGACAGCCTAAGTCAAATTTCTCACCTTTAGTACCATCTTTGGTTATAAGCTTTCATTTGACACCTCATTTGTCATTCTACCTGGTATAATGACGGAGGAGTTATATTCGCGGTCGGACGGACCGACAGCCTAAGTCAAATGTCTCACCTTTAGTACCATCCTTGGATTATAAGCTTCTATTTGACACCTCATTTGTCATTCTACCTGGTATAATGACGGAGGAGCTATATTCGCGGTCGGTCGGACCGACGGACAGACAGCCTAAGTCAAATTTCTCACCTTTAGTACCATCCTTGGATTATAAGCTTTCATTTGACACCTCATTTGTCATTCTACCTGGTATAATGACGGAGGAGTTATATTTGCGGTCGGACAGACCGAAGGACAGAAAGTTTAAGTCAAATATCTCACCTTTAGTACCATCCTTGGATTATACGCTTTCATTTGACACCTCATTTGTCATTCTACCTGGTATAATGACGTAAGAGTTATATTCGCGGTCGGACAGACCGACGGACAGATAGTTTAGGTCAAATTTCTCACCTTTAGTACCATCCTTGGATTATAAGCTTTCACGTTTTTTCAAAATTGGGTGAAAACAACTTGATGCCAGAATGATTTGTTGATGAAAATAATATATACATTCTCAAATTGCCTATTTTTCGTTGTGGATAATATTGTATTCAACAGTGATGCCAAATTTCTGATGCCAAAATGATTGATAATGAAAGTGGGATATACGTTTTCATGTATATAGCGGCAGCGACAAAACGGTAAAACACTGAACTAAATGTATATAATATTTTCACTGTGCCATCATTTTGAACTCAAACATTTTATGGAATAAACTTATATAAGTCAGTAAGGAATAAACAAAGAAAGCTGATATATTAAAGTAACATCAAGGAATCAAATCTCTAACTACAGAGTTGATTAGACTTCTGCTAACAAGTACAGGAAAAAAGTTATTAAGGTAGTGTAAAGTGGCATCGATATACAGATGCCACTTTGCAAGACGATGCCAAATTGATGGTAAATGCATAATGTATCGATGCCAAATTGATAGTAGGATTTATATATATATATATATATATATATATATATATATATATATATATATATATATATATATATATATATATATATATATATATATAATATAAATATGCTCTTTTAAAAAATCTGAAAAAAAAATTTTTGATTGGTGGTTGTTAGTCATTTTCATTCTTTTTCCTTTCTTCGTTTCTTCGAGATCGTCTTGATATGATTGGTCGAATCTTGATGCACATGCACATAACATTTGAAGGGTACACGGAAAAACCGGCTAAGTCACAGATTAGCAATTTTGAGTTATTCAATTTTTTAACTTTTAGTCCGTTGTATGTTTGTCGCTAGCTTGAGTCTTAGATTTCTAACAAAAAATCTATAAAATTACATATACTACTATATGCTATTTACTATAAAAATACATTAACAAATTATGCCTATTTTATTACGCATAGTTTAAAGAGAAATAACACATGTCCGATCCATATAACAGTTTCAGCGCTAGTTAAAATATGTATTTATGGGCCATTCCACGAACATACGCCTGTTTTGGATTACTTCGACAACGAATATTTTAATGTGCAACATAAGAAGTACGAAAGTAAATGGCGCTAATAATTATTCCAATAAACAACAATGTAACTTGCAATTTACTTTCGTTCTTCTTATTTTGCACAGTAAAATATTCGTTGTCGAAGTAATCCAAAACAGGCGTATGTTCGTGGAATAGGGTATATTTGAGAAACCCCACAAGTCCCTGACATGTGGTGTTTCTCGGATAAACGGCTTCTAACGTCCGAGGAGGATCGTTATGTGGAAGTTATTCCTAAAAAACTCAAAAAGGGACTGAAACAAGTTATTTATAAAAATGAAGTAACTAGAAGTGCACGATAAAAGACAAAGAATATCTGAATTAGAGAAGCACCAGTGTCAAAGGATGAAGTAGATTCAAGAGGTATGCCAAACATATGCCATGGTAGGAGTAATTTGCGTAGACTACAATGAAAATCTTGCCCTCCCTCTAATTCAGGTTCAAGACATATTTTACCTTTATCAACTAACTGTAACTGTTATTAATATCTACGACCTAAAAACTAGGAAAAATATGTTTTAATTATATCACGAAGCTATGGGCAAACAAGGACCAATTGCGGTTTGCTGCCTAGAATTTATAAACAGAGAAATTCCACCAATCATTAAACATTTCCATATTTTTTTCTGATATATATATATATATATATATATATATATATATATATATATATATATATATATATGTCTTTATATCAAGACGAGATCCGTTTGTATCATAAGCTATACAAGATGAGATCCGTTTTGCAAGGCGAGATCCGATTTTGGATCTCACCTTGTATTCACGTGTATATAGTGACATCTCGATGTAACAATGGTTAGGCTACAAGGAAATCGATTTTTGTCTGGACCTCATTTTGCACCCGTTTTGGTGAATTTTATATTGCAGTGGTTCCACTAAATCCGGTGTAGAGGGCAGCGCGCGCGATCCGTTGTGTATATGGTAAATATATATTTTGCAGACAACCCGAGATCCGGTAAATTTGGAAACATCGCAAATGAATTTCACGGTCAGCTCTCTCACTCGGCTTATGTCTAGCTTGAATAAGAATGTTTACATTATTTAAGGGCTCTGTCCAGAAAGGCGATTGTCAAATATCTCGAGAACTAGACGGCATATCGAAAAAACTTTGGAATGCTTTTTGAATGGTTTTTCAAAATCTATATACTTATGCAATAGCAGGGTTCTTATTCTGCCTGCGAAAGCGGTGGGTGTAGCAACTTTGAATTTTCAACTGAAACACTTTATTTTTAATTAAATAGTTGAAATTTAGAATTAAAGATACACAACTTTTGTTTGAATCGATAATAGCTTCTTAAATCCAGTCGGAAGAGCTTCAAAATAGTCGTTTTTATGACATTTTTAGGGTTTAGGGGTACCTCAGGTAGTTAGCTTAAAACGTAAGAAATAAATTTGAATAGTTAATGTTTATTGATAAACAAAGCTCCAATTCTATTTTACTTCAACTCATTTTAAGGCTATTTCAATAAACTAATCGGTTCTTTTTTCAGTTTTTTGGTAAAACATTGTAACTTATAGACGAAAATTCTTAAAATCGGCTATTTTTCATTTAAATTGTCAATAAATAATTAAATTGAGAAAAAATTGGTCAGATTTACATAAATTTTGTTATTCCGTCCATATAGAAACTAAAACAATTGTTACGTAGTTACACTGAGTGTCATAAAAACCGTGTATTTTTACTCATTTCTTTGAGCTATTTCAGTAATATCGAGATATAAGTTGTATTTTTTACATAAGTTATATTAACGTTAAACTGACTTAATTTATAGTTTTATAAGCAACAATTAAGTATAGCGAAATTTATAAAACCTTGTTTAAATTGTTTTACATGCTCTATAATGCGGTTATCTTAAATTTTGTTTTGAATGTTTTTCTTCTTACTGGTAGACAAAAAATGGCAAAATGTGCATTTTTGACATTAAATTGTTGATAACCAACATAGTTACTACTCCAAATATTAAAAAAACTAACCGTCGGTATAACAGGTTGCCTGGAAACCAGATGCAGAACAGTACCATAAATGTTTTAGACTTTTTAGCACTTTCTTTAAGTGAAATTTAAAATCATTTACCACCCATGTACACTCATTACGGAATCTGTTACAAGAATTTCAGCGATTTCAGCCATTTTTTCAAAATTTATTTGGATTTTCTCTAGTAATCCTTCCAAAAGACAATACATAAATGGTGAATACCTTTTACACCAACTTCAAGGAGGGTAATTTATACAGGTACATACCTGGAATTATTATATGGACAGTTCACTCTTGTTAGAGTATAGTTCGCTCAAATATGAGCTCTTTTAATCCATTTCACGCGGTAAATTAGTCCGATTTTCCTTTAGGTCTTAGTTCATAGGTTGTGATGTTTTTTTGCCCTCTCTACTATCTTCTTCCACTCTCTCCGGTCCTGAATCTTTTCTCTCCAGTTTGCAATTTCCATCTTTGATATATCGTCTAGCAGTTGATCTTCCCATCTAATTTTTGGTCTTCCTCTTGGTCTATTTTTTACTGGTTTCCAGTTCATTATCTTCCTGATCAGTTCTTCTACCCCTCTTCTTTGTGTGTGCCCAAACCATCTGAGGCTTTGTGCTTTAATGAATTTTACTATATCTTCTCCTTTATTTATATTTATTATTTCATGGTTCATCAGCTTTCAATATTCCCCTGTTTCTGTCTTTACTGGGCCATGTATCCTTATAATTTTTCTCTTAATTATTTTTAACTTTTCTTCGCCTGCTGCCTGCCGACCTGTCTACAGGACTCAGATAAGTTTTAGCTTTTAAGGACATATACACACCAATAAGTACTCTCATTGTCAAAAAAAACTAAATTTAAATTTAGCTAGTTCTTTAAAGGAGATCACTCACTGGAGTGATACTCTACATGTCAATCTCACATTTGTCAAAGCAAACGCTTATTGCCTTCCGGCAGATTGCAGAATCCATTAGGGGTTATATAAAAAAAAAAACTTTTCTTCGTCTTTTTTCGTAAGGCACATTACTTCTGCTCCATAGGCTATCACTGATCTGATTGCTGCTGTGTATATTTTTGATTTTGTTTTTTTTTGCTCAGGTTTTTGTCCTTGAGTAGTTGGTGATATTTCCAATATACTCTATTACCTGCTTTAATTCTGTCGTTTATCTCTATACTCCTTCCGTTTTTGCCGTCCACCATCACCCCCAGGTATTTGAAGCAATCTACTCTCTGGAATGTATTTTCACCTATCTTTATTTCTGCTATTCTGTTTACATTGTCTCGTGTGCTTATAAGATATTTTGTTTTATTCTGATTGATTATTAGTCCTCTAGTCTTTGCTTCTCTTACCAGGGTTAAAAGTGCCTCTTCTTTTTTTTTATCTCGTGCTACCAGTCCCAGTTCATCTGCATATCCTATGATCTGTGTTGAGCTTTGAATAATTGTCTTTTTCAGCCCTGTGTCCCTAATTACTCCTTCTAGAGCGATATTAAATAGTGTCGTTTGTCGTTGACAGATTGTCTCCTTGTCTTACTTCAAGTTCTATTTTGATGTCATTTGTATCGCCCTCATTTGTTTTAACTTTTGCTGTTGAGTCTTTTATTGTCATTCTAGTTAGTCTTATTAATTTTGCCGGTATCTCCATTTTTTTCATTTCTTTTAATACTTGTTGTCTGTATATGCTGTTGAAGGCCTGTTGGAAGTCGATGAATAGTATGTGTAATTCTATGTCATGTTCATAGCTTTTTTCAATTGTTTGTGTCAGTACGTGTATTGCATTTATTGTTGATCTTCCTTTGATCTATTGTTCTAAAACCCTGTTGATATGGTCCTATAATTTTTTCTGTGTATTGATTTAGTCGGTTTCTTATAATTGTGGTCAATATCTTATACGTTGTATTTAGTAGCATAATTGGTCTGTAGTTGCAGCACTTAGTTGGATCTCCTTTCTTAAAGATTGGTGCGATGTGTCCGTTTTTCCATTCTATGGGCATGCTTTCGTCCTTCCAAATTGTAACCATTAACTTGTGCATTCGCTTCGTGAGCTCCTCTCCGCCGTTGATGATCAGTTCGTTGTTGATTTCATCTGGCCCTGGCGTTTTGTTTACTTTTAGTTGTTTTAATACCTCCATGAATTGCTAATAAGTAGGTGCGACTTCCTCTTCATCTCTGTTATCTCTTATATCCTCATCCTCTGAATATGCCTTATTGTCGTTTTTGTATAGGTCCGTGAAATGTTTTTCCCAATCTTTTTTGTTTATTTTTGTGACAGATTTTTTGGTACTGTGTTGTTGTTTTATCTATTCGAACAATTTCTTGTTGTCTTTATTATTCGTTTCTAATTCTTGCATTTGTTCAGAGATCCATGTGTTCTTCTTTCTTCTATAGAGTTTCAATACTTCTTGTTTTTCTTTTCTATATTGGTCCAGTTGTTCCTGTTCGGCACTTTGTAGCCATTTGTTTCTTGCGAGGTGCTTCAGTTGACTTTTTTGGTGACATTCCTCATCAAACCATTCTTTCGATTCTTTGTTTTTTTGGAATCCTATTATTTGTTCTGCTGTCTCTATTATGCTGTTCTTTATATTTTTCCATTCTCCTTCTATTTCTATGTGCTCGTACTGACCCAATTTCTGTTCCAGTTGTTCTGTATATTGTTGCTTTGTTTCTTGCGTTTTCAGATTGGCTATATTCCATTTCCTACTTTTTCCTTCCTTACGATTATTTGCTTTGATTATTTTCATCTTAAGTTTTGCTATCAACAATATGTGGTCAGTGCCTCCATTTGCCCCTCTATATGACCTTACGTCTTGTACTATTTGTGTCCACTTTTTCGAAATTAGAGTATGATTTATTTGGTTTCCATCCATTCTTCCTGGTATCATCCATGTTATTTTGTTTTCTTTTTTATGTTTATGCCCAGTACTAACTATATATGTATTTGTTGCTGCTGCTAGGTTGCAGATTTCTCCTCCATTATCATTCGTAGTTTCATGAATGGTTTCTTTGCCAGCTACATTACGATTATAGTCCTCCTTTCCGATCGTTGCATTGAAATCACCCAATATTATTAATATGTCATTCCTCGGAATATTTTCACAGGTTTCTTCCAGGATGTCTTAGAATTCTGTTTTATCTTCTTGGTTTGCTTCTTCGGTGGGTGCATAGCAATTGACTATCGAGATGTGGGCTTGTTTATTTGCTTATGTAAGATATCCTTTCATTAACTGCTTTGAATTGTATCAGTTTTTCCCTCATTTTTTTGTTCACCATAAATGCCGTACCATTCGTTCCCTGTTTGTTTTCTCCCGAATAATACATGCTAAAGATTTTCTTCTCAATTTTTCCTTCTTTCTTCCATCGTATTTCCTGTACGGCTAGGATTTCTAGTTGGTATTTTTTCATTTCAAGAGCTATTTCTTGCATCTTACCTGCTGCCAGCATGGTTCTAATATTCCAAGAGCCCATTCTAATGGGTTTTGTTCTTTTCTTCTTATTGAGATTCTTTCTTTATTTTGTGTGCGTTATTTTGTTTTCGTTAACCGTTTGCATTTCCGAGTCTTTTTTTGCCATGTCAATATCATATTTCAGCCGCTGTTCTTCGTTTATTAGTTTTTTGAATTTTCTATCAGCTGTTCTCTCTCTTCGTCCCATATCTAGATTTTGCCATTCACTATTAATTTCTTGTAGCCGATTTTCGTTTGCTTACCCTTGCTTCTTTCGTCCTTTGCTATTTTAGTTATTTCCTTTTGTATTTCTTTTTCTTTCGATGTCCAATCGTTGTTTATATAGATACGATCTTTATGCTGTTTTAGTTTACGTTTCTTGTTTAGGATTTCCATTTTATCCGTGAGGGCTTCTGTTTCTATTGCGCATACTGTTTCTCCTATTTTTTTGCACTTCTTAGTTTTATTTGTATTTGCAACTCTTGGGCTCTGAAATTTTCCATTTCTTCTTTTAATTTCTTATAATCATTTGTTTCTACTTTCAACCCAGTCACGATCAAGCTTTTCTTTTTGCTAAATTTCTCCAGTTACTCCATTCATTCATGTAGCTGTTTTACTTCTTTTTTTAGTTTTTGTTTCTCTTCTTTTACACCCATTAACTCTTTATTGGTTTGTTGTTATTCTTTCCTTATTTGTTTTATTTCCTGAAGCATTTTATCGTTTTTATTCATTAGCTCTTTCATTATTGTAATCATAACATTTTCCATGTCTTCCTTGTTTTCGTTGCCTGCTTTGCTTGGTGACCGTTTTTTAATTTTACTTCTATTAAAACAATCATCCAAGTTTTCTCTTTTGCGTTTCGTTTCATCATCGGTTTCACTTCCTGTGACATTTTTTCCATTTTCTAGGAGTGCAGCGCTAAATACCTGGAATACCGATATTAGATTATCAACAATACTTAAAAAATGAAAGTTACCAATTCACCGGTAGTTAATGCGTTATTTAAAAATTACCTGCGCACCAGAGTTGCCAGTTGGTCTGTAATTAGGATGGGGATTAAAATAGATACGAATTCACCGGGACCCGGAAATATGCACACCCTGATATTCTAGTTACGTAAGCTCGTCCGATTGGCGCATGACGTTAACAGAGTAAAGCATAGTCCCGTCTATGCGTTCGTAATACGAACGCGAATGAAATTTGAGAATAGTGCAAATGAATGAATTATGACTAAAAGAAACTAAGTGATTTTTATAGTTTAGAGGAAAATTATTAAACTATTTACTTTTATTTAAATTGATTTTCAGTTATTTGTAAAGTTCCCAGTTTCTTGATTATATTGGTATCCGGAAAATAAAAATATTCATATAATCGATATCTACTAAAATTATTATATTTCGTTAGTTGGCAAAAATTGATTAGTGGCCTACACATTAGTAAATATAATTTTTACCAAGGGGAAGAAAAGCCCCAAAATAAAACCATAAATTTAATGGATTGATAAAAAAACAAAATTTTTTACTTTTTAAATAATGTATTTCATCAGATTTAAGTAAGAGGCTTGGAAAAGACAAAAATAAGTTTTACAGCTTTCATGCCATGCACTTTATTTAAATTTTGTGCATGTGAAATAGACGTACATACAGCAACTATGTAGCAGTTTTCATAATTTTTCTTTTACGCAATGTCAGGTTGTTAAGAGACTTGTTTAATTCTTTAATTCGGAAGTACATCCGAGACCTAAAAAATAACTTGTTCGCTTTGTTAGAACAGTCTACAGTTACACTTTTGGACATAAGGTTTTCTAAATAATTTTTAGTTACCAAAATGGAATCACCATTCATGTGGAAGGAAAAATTGTCTCCAGTTACTTAATATATGACAAGAGAGTGTCTGATGGTTTACATAAACCACACTTACTCAAATGATCAACCCACGTGTACGTTGAAACATCTTCGGATTGAATACTGGAGTCCTTCAATTTATGGCAGATATAACCAACCAAATTCTCCAAACCATAATACTCGAGGTCACTAATGTTTTTTCATTATAACTCTCATTAAAAACTTGAAAATCCACAACTGTTTCGTTGTTAGAATCCAGCCTTTGGATCAATTGTCCAGAAATTGGTAAATCTGGGATGTCGTCTGTTTAAACGTTCGAAAATTCGTTCCGTTGTCTCTCCTACCCGTATATAACTTTTATAAAATAAAATAAAGCTTTTTGTTAACACTTTAAAAAAATTTTAATGGGTTTTCCCCGAAAATACCTTCATTTTTTGGTGCTATGTATCACGTTAAAATATTTGATTTGGAATTTGAAGGATAAGATCGTCTTTTTTATGAGCTACAAATTTACTTTTACTGGTTCTATAGACTCAGAATATACCATTTTTTCGTTCTTTTTTATATGCTACATTTTTTCCAAGAATATTTTTTCGATATAATACTTACTTTTTGAGTATTTGCGAAAAACCGCCGAAAAACATGTTTTTTTTTGTTGAAAAGTAAATATTTTTAGTCGCAAGTGACTCTAGTACCTACTACTAAATTAACCTAGTAAGTACCTAAGTTAAAAAAACTCTATAGAACAAAAGTTGCTTAAACTTAGTCAGATCTGTTTCCGGACTTATTTTAAACGTATATTTTTTCACCCTCCAAGTAAAAGCAATCAACGGCACAAATTCAACTTTGAAGTGGGGGATGGGTAGAATCTAAATCCAAATTTTCATGCAATTAGGAGTTGACCCTGAAAATTATGTGTGTTTCTTTTTATCTTTTAAATCATTTTACTTAAAATCATTTTTTAACTATCAAATAATAATTACATATTGCGTTATTTTATTTTTTAAACTTTAATAATATTTATAAAAAATTTTACTTTCTTGTAATGTATTTTTAAAACAAGCAATCATTTAAATAATTATTTTGTAACAATTTGTATTATTTAAGAATATAATAATTACATTTTGGTTTCGTAGTAAGTGTTTTTTAAGAATATTAATGTATAGTTTTAAAATATTGTATTGCAAATAATTATCATTATTAAATGGTTATTATTTGCCAAGTATGCTTTTTCTTTTTTCACACCCTTATGTATGTAATAAAACTAAGGGACTTTCTGAAAGGTAAATCGTAGACTTTAAAGACACAAAAGAAGCGATACTTAAAAGTTACGCCCATTATATATCTTTATATCGTGGGAAATATACAATACAACACGAGCTCCAACCGCTCGACTAATACTCTTTAGAGCTGGCATCAGTGTGTGATCTCGCGTTGAACGGTAAATATCTAAAATTTCGTATATAAGTCCTCCCCTTTACTTTTCAGCGACGGATCTCGTTTCGCTGTAAATTTATCAGAAAAATTTAAGTACAAAAATCTTTTCCCCTCTAAGTGTGCCATGATTAATATGTTAATTATAAAGATACTTATGAACAATATACTCCAATAATTAATTTCCTATTGGTGGATCTCGGGTTGTCCTCGATTTAGTCGGATCTCGCCTTGATATGAAGACGTATATATATATATATATATGTCTTCATATCAGGGCGAGATCCGTTTGTATCATAAGCTATACAAGATGAGATCCGTTTTGCAAGGCGAGATCCGATTTTGGATCTCACCTTGTATTCACGTGTATATAGTGACATCTCGATGTAACAATGGTTAGGGTACAAGGAAATCGATTTTTGTCTGGACCTCATTTTGCACCCCTTTTGGTGAATTTTATATTGCAGTGGTTCCACTAAATCCGCTGTAGAGGGCAGCGCGCGCGATCCGTTGTGTATATGGTAAATATATATTTTGCAGACAACCCGAGATCCGGTAAATTTGGAAACATCGCAAATGAATTTCACGGTCAGCTCTCTCACTCGGCTTATGTCTAGCTTGAATAAGAATGTTTACATTATTTAAGGGCTCTGTCCAGAAAGGCGATTGTCAAATATCTCGAGAACTAGACGGCATATCGAAAAAACTTTGGAATGCTTTTTGAATGGTTTTTCAAAATCTATATACTTATGCAATAGCAGGGTTCTTATTCTGCCTGCGAAAGCGGTGGGTGTAGCAACTTTGAATTTTCAACTGAAACACTTTATTTTTAATTAAATAGTTGAAATTTAGAATTAAAAATACACAACTTTTGTTTGAATCGATAATAGCTTCTTTAATCCAGTCGGAAGAGCTTCAAAATCGTCGTTTTGATGACATTTTTAGGGTTTAGGGGTACCTCAGGTAGTTAGCTTAAAACGTAAGAAATAAATTTGAATAGTTAATGTTTATTGATAAACAAAGCTCCAATTCTATTTTACTTCAACTCATTTTAAGGCAATTTCAATAAACTAATCGGTTCTTTTTTCAGTTTTTTGGTAAAACATTGTAACTTATAGACGAAAATTCTTAAAATCGGCTATTTTTCATTTAAATTGTCAATAAATAATTAAATTGAGAAAAAATTGGTCAGATTTACATAAATTTTGTTATTCCGTCCATATAGAAACTAAAACAATTGTTACGTAGTTACACTGAGTGTCATAAAAACCGTGTATTTTTACTCATTTCTTTGAGCTATTTCACGTAATATCGAGATATAAGTTGTATTTTTTACATAAGTTATATTAACGTTAAACTGACTTAATTTATAGTTTTATAAGCAACAATTAAGTATAGCGAAATTTATAAAACCTTGTTTAAATGGTTTTACATGCTCAATAATGCGGTTATCTTAAATTTTGTTTTGAATGTTTTTCTTCTTACTGGTAGACAAAAAATGACAAAATGTGCATTTTTGACATCAAATTGTTGATAACCAACATAGTTACTACTCAAAATATTAAAAAAACTAACCGTCGGTATAACAGGTTGCCTGGACCTGGAAACCAGATGCAGAACAGTACCATAAATGTTTTAGACTTTTTAGCACTTTCTTTAAGTGAAATTTAAAATCATTTACCACCCATGTACACTCATTACGGAATCTGTTACAAGAATTTCAGCGATTTCAGCCATTTTTTCAAAATTTATTTGGATTTTCTCTAGTAATCCTTCCAAAAGACGATACATAAATGGTGAATACCTTTTACACCAACTTCAAGGAGGGTAATTTATACAGGTACATACCTGGAATTATTATATGGACCGTTCACTCTTGTTAGAGTATAGTTCGCTCAAATATGAGCTCTTTTAATCCATTTCACGCGGTAAATTAGTCCGCTTTTCCTTTAGGTCTTAGTTCATAGGTTGTGATGTTTTTTGCCCTCTCTACTATCTTCTTCCACTCTCTCCGGTCCTGAATCTTTTCTCTCCAGTTTGCAATTTCCATCTTTGATATATCGTCTAGCAGTTGATCTTCCCATCTAATTTTTGGTCTTCCTCTTGGTCTATTTTTTACTGGTTTCCAGTTCATTATCTTCCTGATCAGTTCTTCTACCCCTCTTCTTTGTGTGTGCCCAAACCATCTGAGGCTTTGTGCTTTAATGAATTTTACTATATCTTCTCCTTTATTTATATTTATTATTTCATGGTTCATCAGCTTTCAATATTCCCCTGTTTCTGTCTTTACTGGGCCATGTATCCTTATAATTTTTCTCTTAATTATTTTTAACTTTTCTTCGTCTTTTTTCGTAAGGCACATTACTTCTGCTCCATAGGCTATCACTGATCTGATTGCTGCTGTGTATATTTTTGATTTTGTTTTTTTTTGCTCAGGTTTTTGTCCTTGAGTAGTTGGTGATATTTCCAATATACTCTATTACCTGCTTTAATTCTGTCGTTTATCTCTATACGCCTTCCGTTTTTGCCGTCCACCATCACCCCCAGGTATTTGAAGCAATCTACTCTCTGGAATGTATTTTCACCTATCTTTATTTCTGCTATTCTGTTTACATTGTCTCGTGTGCTTATAAGATATTTTGTTTTATTCTGATTGATTATTAGTCCTCTCGTCTTTGCTTCTCTTACCAGGGTTAAAAGTGCCTCTTCTAGTCTTTTTTTATCTCTTGCTACCAGTCCCAGTTCATCTGCATATCCTATGATCTGTGTTGAGCTTTGAATAATTGTCTTTTTCGGCCCTGTGTCCCTAATTACTCCTTCTAGAGCGATATTAAATAGTGTCGTTTGTCGTTGACAGACTGTCTCCTTGTCTTACTTCAAGTTCTATTTTGATGTCATTTGTATCGCCCTCATTTGTTTTAACTTTTGCTGTTGAGTCTTTTATTGTCATTCTAGTTAGTCTTATTAATTTTGCCGGTATCTCCATTTTTTTCATTTCTTTTAATAATTGTTGTCTGTATATGCTGTTGAAGGCCTGTTGGAAGTCGATGAATAGTATATGTAATTCTATGTCATGTTCATAGCTTTTTTCAATTGTTTGTGTCAGTACGTGTATTGCATCTATTGTTGATCTTCCTTTGATCTATTGTTATAAAACCCTGTTGATATGGTCCTATAATTTTTTCTGTGTATTGATTTAGTCGGTTTCTTATAATTGTGGTCAATATCTGATACGTTGTATTTAGTAGCATAATTGGTCTGTAATTGCAGCACTTAGTTGGATCTTCTTTCTTAAAGATTGGTGCGATGTGTCCGTTTTTCCATTTTATGGGCATGCTTTCGTCCTTCCAAATTGTAACCATTAACTTGTGCATTCGCTTCGTGAGCTCCTCTCCGCCGTTGATGATCAGTTCGTTGTTGATTTCATCTGGCCCTGGCGTTTTGTTTACTTTTAGTTGTTTTAATACCTTCATGAATTGCTAATAAGTAGGTGCGACTTCCTCTTCATCTCTGTTATCTCTTATATCCTCATCCTCTGAATATGCCTTATTGTCGTTTTTGTATAGGTCCGTGAAATGTTTTTCCCAATCTTTTTTGTTTATTTTTGTAACAGATTTTTTGGTACTGTGTTGTTGTTTTATCTATTCGAACAATTTCTTGTTGTCTTTATTATTCGTTTCTAAGTCTTGCATTTGTTCAGAGATCCATGTGTTCTTCTTTCTTCTATAGAGTTTCAATGCTTCTTGTTTTTCTTTTCTATATTGGTCCAGTTGTTCCTGTTCGGCACTTTGTAGCCATTTGTTTCTTGCGAGGTGCTTCAGTTGACTTTTTTGGTGACATTCCTCATCAAACCATTCTTTCGATTCTTTGTTTTTTTGGAATCCTATTATTTGTTCTGCTGTCTCTATTATGCTGTTCTTTATGTTTTTCCATTCTCCTTCTATTTCTATGTGCTCGTACTGACCCAATTTCTGTGCCAGTTGTTCTGTATATTGTTGCTTTGTTTCTTGCGTTTTCAGATTAGCTATATTCCATTTCCTCCTTTTTCCTTCCTTATGATTATTTGCTTTGATTATTTTCATCTTAAGTTTTGCTATCAACAATATGTGGTCAGTGCCTCCATTTGCCCCTCTATATGACCTTACGTCTTGTACTATTTGTGTCCACTTTTTCGAAATTAGAGTATGATTTATTTGGTTTCCATCCATTCTTCCTGGTATCATCCATGTTATTTTGTTTTCTTTTTTATGTTTATGCCCAGTACTAACTATATATGTATTTGTTGCTGCTGCTAGGTTGCAGATTTCTCCTCCATTATCATTCGTAGTTTCATGAATGGTTTCTTTGCCAGCTACATTACGATTATAGTCCTCCTTTCCGATCTTTGCATTGAAATCACCCAGTATTATTAATATGTCATTCCTCGGAATATTTTCACAGGTTTCTTCCAGGATGTCTTAGAATTCTGTTTTATCTTCTTGGTTTGCTTCTTCGGTGGGTGCATAGCAATTGACTATCGAGATGTGGGCTTGTTTATTTTCTTATGTAAGATATGCTTTCATTAACTGCTTTGAATTGTATCAGTTTTTCCCTCATTTTTTTGTTCACCATAAATGCCGTACCATTCGTTCCCTGTTTGTTTTCTCCCGAATAATACATGCTAAAGTTTTTCTTCTCAATTTTTCCTTCTTTCTTCCATCGTATTTCCTGTACGGCTAGGATTTCTAGTTGGTATTTTTTCATTTCAAGAGCTATTTCTTGCATCTTACCTGCTGCCAGCATGGTTCTAATATTCCAAGAGCCCATTCTAATGGGTTTTGTTCTTTTCTTCTTATTGAGATTCTTTCTTTATTTTGTGTGCGTTATTTTGTTTTCGTTAACCGTTTGCATTTCCGACTCTTTTTTTGCCATGTCAATATCATATTTCAGCCGCTGTTCTTCGTTTATTAGTTTTTTGAATTTTCTATCAGCTGTTCTCTCTCTTCGTCCCATATCTAGATTTTTCCATTCACTATTAATTTCTTGTAGCCGATTTTCGTTTGCTTACCTTTGCTTCTTTCGTCCTTTGCTATTTTAGTTATTTCCTTTTGTATTTCTTTTTCTTTCGATGTCCAATCGTTGTTTATATAGATACAATCTTTATGCTGTTTTAGTTTACGTTTCTTGTTTAGGATTTCCATTTTATCCGTGAGGGCTTCTGTTTCTATTGCGCATACTGTTTCTCCTATTTTTTTTTTGCACTTCTTAGTTTTATTTGTATTTGCAACTCTTGGGCTCTGAAATTTTCCATTTCTTCTTTTAATTTCTTATAACCATTTGTTTCTACTTTCAACCCAGTCACGATCAAGCTTTTCTTTTTGCTAAATTTCTCCAATTGCTCCATTCATTCATGTAGCTGTTTTACTTCTTTTTTTAGTTTTTGTTTCTCTGCTTTTACACCCATTAACTCTTTATTGGTTTGTTGTTATTCTTTCCTTATTTGTTTTATTTCCTGAAGCATTTCATCGTTTTTATTCATTAGCTCTTTCATTATTGTAATCATAACATTTTCCATGTCTTCCTTGTTTTCGTTGCCTGCTTTGCTTGGTGACCGTTTTTTAATTTTACTTCTATTAAAACAATCATCCAAGTTTTCTCTTTTGCGTTTCGTTTCATCATCGGTTTCACTTCCTGTGACATTTTTTCCATTTTCTAGGAGTGCAGCGCTAAATACCTGGAATACCGATATTAGATTATCAACAATACTTAAAAAATGAAAGTTACCAATTCACCGGTAGTTAATGCGTTATTTAAAAATTAACTGCGCACCAGAGTTGCCAGTTGGTCTGTAATTAGGATGGGGATTAAAATAGATACGAATTCACCGGGACCCGGAAATATGCACACCCTGATATTCTAGTTACGTAAGCTCGTCCGATTGGCGCATGACGTTAACAACAGAGTAAAGCATAGTCCCGTCTATGCGTTCGTAATACGAACGCGAATGAAATTTGAGAATAGTACAAATGAATGAATTATGACTAAAAGAAACTAAGTGATTTTTATAGTTTAGAGGAAAATTATTAAACTATTTACTTTTATTTAAATTGATTTTCAGTTATTTGTAAAGTTCCCAGTTTCTTGATTATATTGGTATCCGGAAAATAAAAATATTCATATAATCGATATCTACTAAAATTATTATATTTCGTTAGTTGGCAAAAATTGATTAGTGGCCTACACATTAGTAAATATAATTTTTACCAAGGGGAAGAAAAGCCCCAAAATAAAACCATAAATTTAATGGATTGATAAAAAAACAAAATTTTTTACTTTTTAAATAATGTATTTCATCAGATTTAAGTAAGAGGCTTGGAAAAGACAAAAATAAGTTTTACAGTTTTCATGCCATGCACTTTATTTAAATTTTGTGCATGTGAAATAGACGTACATTCAGCAACTATGTAGCAGTTTTCATAATTTTTCTTTTACGCAATGTCAGGTTGTTAAGAGACTTGTTTAATTCTTTAATTCGGAAGTACATCCGAGACCTAAAAAATAACTTGTTCGCTTTGTTAGAACAGTCTACAGTTACACTTTTGGACATAAGGTTTTCTAAATAATTTTTAGTTACCAAAATGGAATCACCATTCATGTGGAAGGAAAAATTGTCTCCAGTTACTTAATATATGTAAAAGAGTGTCTGATGGTTTACATAAACCACACTTACTCAAATGATCAACCCACGTGTACGTTGAAACATCTTCGGATTGAATACTGGAGTCCTTCAATTTATGGCAGATATAACCAGCCAAATTCTCCAAACCATCATACTCGAGGTCACTAATGTTTTTTCATTCTAACTCTCATTGAAAACTTGAAAATCCACAACTGTTTCGTTGTTAGAATCCAGCCTTTGGATCAATTGTCCAGAAATAGGTAAATCTGGGATGTCGTCTGTTTAAACGTTCGAAAATTCGTTCCGTTGTCTCTCCTACCCGTATATAACTTTTATAAAATAAAATAAAGCTTTTTGTTAACACTTTAAAAAATTTTTAATGGGTTTTCCCCGAAAAGAGCTTCATTTTTTGGTGCTATGTATCACGTTAAAATATTTGATTTGGAATTTGAAGGATAAGATCGTCTTTTTATGAGCTACAAATTTACTTTTACTGGTTCTGTAGACTAAGAATATACCATTTTTTCGTTTTTTTTATATGCTACATTTTTTCCAAGAATATTTTTTCGATATAATACTTACTTTTTGAGTATTTGCGAAAAACCGCCGAAAAACGTGTTTTTTTTTGTTGAAAAGTAAATATTTTTAGTCGCAAGTGACTCTAGTAGCTACTGCTAAATTAACCTAGTACCTAAGTTAAAAAAACTCTATAGAACAAAAGTTGCTTAAACTTAGTCAGATCTGTTTCCGGACTTATTTTAAACGTATATTTTTTCACCCTCCAAGTAAAAGCAATCAACGGCACAAATTCAACTTTGAAGTGGGGGATGGGTAGAATCTAAATCCAAATTTTCATGCAATTAGGAGTTGACCCTGAAAATTATGTGTGTTTTTTTTTATCTTTTAAATCATTTTACTTAAAATCATTTTTTAACTATCAAATAATAATTACATATTGAGTTAGTTTATTTTTTAAACTTTAATAATATTTATAAAAAATTTTACTTTCTTGTAATGTATTTTTAAAACAAGCAATCATTTAAATAATTATTTTGTAACAATTTGTATTATTTAAGAATATAATAATTACATTTTGGTTTCGTAGTAAGTGTTTTTTAAGAATATTAATGTATAGTTTTAAAATATTGTATTGCAAATAATTATCATTATTAAATGGTTATTATTTGTCAAGTATTCTTTTTCTTTTTTCACACCCTTATGTATGTAATAAAACTAAGGGACTTTCTGAAAGGTCAATCGTAGACTTTAAAGACACAAAAGAAGCGACACTTAAAAGTTACGCCCATTATATATCTTTATATCGTGGGAAATATACAATACAACACGAGCTCCAACCGCTCGACTAATACTCTTTAGAGCTGGCATCAGTGTGTGATCTCGCGTTGAACGGTAAATATCTAAAATTTCGTATATAAGTCCTCCCCTTTACTTTTCAGCGACGGATCTCGTTTCGATTAAATTGTGTAAATTTATCAGAAAAATTTAATTACAAAAATCTTTTCCCCTCTAAGTGTGCCATGATTAATATGTTAATTATAAAGATACTTATGAACAATATACTCCAATAATTAATTTCCTATTGATGGATCTCGGGTTGTCCTCGATTTAGTCGGATCTCGCCTTGATATGAAGACGTATATATATATATATATATATATATATATATATATATATATGTGGTGGTCAGAATAAGAACCATACAGTTCTTACAAAATGCTTAGCCCTTACAGACGACGGACGATTTCAAAGTGTGAACCAGTAGGTATTTCTCCATAGGGAGACATTCCTACATACCATGTGACAGGGATATTGCTATGGTGAATCCTATGTGAATTGCTAGGTAATTTGAACGGCATTTTTTAGTAAAAGATTATGTTTCGGTTTCACTTCAAGCAAAAAAATGTCTATATTGTATACGGAATAGGTGAAGAGAATAGGTGTATTATAGAAAATAGGTATAGTTATATAGGTATAGAGAATAGAACATCTACTATTGTCACATCTTTCCCGAAGTAGTTACATACCCTAATGCAAAAGACACAATAAGTGCAAAAAAGATGTTAATTATCAAAAAGTTTGAGAGGCCTATTGTAGGAAAATATGAAAACATTAAAAAATTTTATCGTCAAATATTTGTATGGCCAACTGTTGGTGGCGACGAAGATGATGTTGATGAATATTAAGCGGATTATTTTTTAATGTATTCCATCTTATTTTGACCTCGTAAACTATTTTTCAAAAAAAGTTTTGTGTTTATTCTAGAAACCCCACATGTCCACCGCCATTTTATTCATTTTCTTTCACAAGATCAGAAGATTTTTTTGTTTTAGCTTAAAATTTTACAGTAAGTACCGATACTTTATACTGGAGTACTTGCTTTTATGAATTTTAAAATTGTTTTAAATAAAACCGTTTTTCAACTTTTCTCAAAATTTTCATTTTTGGACATGTGGGGTTTCTCAAATAAGCGATTCAATTGTTGTAGTAGCTGTGATTGTAAATATAGTATTTTGTTTTCTCTGTATGATGATTTGTTGAATCTATAAATATGTTTATATGTATGTTTGTTGTGTTCAAATTGTAGTGCTAAGACATCCCCATATTACACGTAAGAGTCTCATATTTTGCAACCAGCATCCTATGTTTTTACAAATCCCTTCCTCTTTTAGGACGTTCTTCATTTTGGTCCTATTTGTGTAGATATTAATTTCATCTCAACAACTGATCCTTCAAGTCGGATCTCTTGAGGCTCTCATCTACCTGTAACTCTTAACACTCTTAAACAGTATGTTATATTTACAACGTTGACGGTGTTGTCAAAGATGAAGGTAAATATCTATTAGGAAATTAAAAATATTTTTTCATGGTTTTTATACATACATATGTTCGAATAATTATTCGAACAATTTTTGTATATTACGTTTAAATGCAAACTAGTATTATGTTTAAATGCCTTTAGCTGATAATATTGCAGGTGAAGTTAACAGATTACTGGTAAACATACATCTACCCTTGGGCCTTGGGGAATAATGCATACCAATGAACGTAAATACGAACCGTGCATATTGTTTTAACTCAAAATTGTTTCAGACAGATTTTGATGGAACGTATCGTTTACACTAATTGTACAATTACACTGGAAGATATTAAAGCGTCTTTATTTGTATATTAATATAACTTTAGGTGTTTGTTGTTTAATATAAGTTAATAAGCTTTTTATTTACTTTAGAAACTACACACACCGGCAAAATTAGCCGAACACCTTAAAAATGGGACATGTTTGATGTCTCGAATTTCCTAAACTAGTAGTCCGATTTGAGTGATTCTTTTAGTATGTTATAGCCTTATTATTTAAGAATATCGTTGTAATAATATTGTTGCTAGACAGGTAAATATCATTTTATACCGGGTGTGCCAATCATACTGTGTTTTTTTCTTAAAGTTTGGAACACCCTGTGGAATATTCTAGCGTATGTAAAATATTAAAATTAGAACTAGATTGTAGACTTGGGCGTTCTTAACATTCTTCTTTTTGATTCATTTACTTAGGTGGGTTAATAAAAAAGTTATGTGCTTTAACAACTATCCATGTTTTTTATCAATAAATCCTCGTAGTAGTGGAGGGAGGTATGCTAAATTTGCAGTTAGTCAAGCGTTGTGGAGACCTATTGGATTGTGAAGAGTATGTGCTAAAACCAGGAAAAGGTTAAGTTAAGTTTTCCATAAAGTGGGTCGCTTTTGATTTTTAATTTAATTTTCCATTTGAAACAATCGTTTTTTTTCGATTATAGCGCTATCTATCCATAATTCGAAAAAATGTTTCGAATAAAAGTTGCTTATTTTTACGTAAAGAATCCAAATCTGCGATAAAAATTGGGGGCTCCTATTTAAGATTTTAAATTAAATCCCCCACCCCACCTTCGTGGGGGCTCGTGTTTGGTGCCATTCGATAGATTTTTCAAAGATATTGAATACATGTATTTTTCAGTTTTTCGATCTGATGTTCATTTCACGAAATATCGCAGTGTTCTTATTTAAAATTTTTAATTTACCCCTCACCCCTTTCCGTGGGGTTCGTTTTTGGTAACATTCGATAGACTTTTGAAAAATATTGAACACGTATTTTTTAGTTTTTCGATCTGACGTTAATTTCGCTAAATATTCGCTTTTTTTGTGAAACTTTGTGACTCGCCCATTTTCTTAGGCCCCGGTCAAAACGTCAGATTTTTGAAATATACACTATTTTGCATGTTCTTTACTTACCTTATGTTGATTTGACGATTTCGAAATTTTCCAAGGATAGATTTTTTTAGGACCCCCCTTAACGAACTCCCCTGTATTAAGAGAACCAATATTATGGTAGAGGTACATTTACAGGGTACAAGGTTTCTCACTATTTGCTTATGTTAGCAACTAGCCATGTTTTCCATCAATAAGCCCTCATTTTCTGCTTAGCTTAATAAACAATCCTAAACTAGGCTATGAGAAATTAGCATATTAATACACACACCGGCTTATTTAAGGAAGAACCATACTTTTTTTGGTTTTAGCACCCACTCTTCACAATCCAATAGGTCCCCATAAGGCTCAAGTAACTGCAAATTTAGCATGCTTTCCTCCCCCACTATGAGGATTTATTGATGAAAAACATGGCTAGTTGTTAAAGCACATAACTTTTTTATTTTCCTACATAAGCAAATGAATAAAAAAAGAAAATGTTAAGAAAGCCTAAGGCTATAATTGAGTTTTAATTTCAATATTTTATATATGCTAGAATATTCCACAGGGTGTTCCGAACTTTAAGAAAAAAACACAGTATGATTGATACACCCGGTATAAAATGACATTTACCTGTCTAGCAACGATATTATCACAACGATATTCTTAAATACCAAGGCTATAACACACTGAAAGAATTACACAAATCGGATCACTGGTTTAGGAAATTCGAGACATTAAACATGTCCCATTTTTAAGGTGTTCGGCTAATTTTGCCGGTGTGTGTATTTAGATCTGAAATATGATTTATCACTTCTAAATATTAGAGGGGATTTTTAAACCCTAGTTTTTTCTCTACAAGCCTTATAAGCCTTAGTGAATACTATTAATCTCCATCTCTCCATCTCCTTATTTCTCTTTCAACAGCGCTTTTTAATTTCAGTCCGTTACATTGTTGTTGGTCCTGTCGCACATTGTATAATAAAATTTTCCTTGGTATTTCCTTTTTTCTTTTAATGATTGAATATATCAGGCGATTTTAAGCACTTTTTTATTCTATACCCAGCTGAGCTCTAGCTATCTTAGTTTTTGTGTTTATATGTTAGGAATTAAAGAGTGTTCCTTTTAATGGAAAGAATTAAACAGTTATGAACGAAATATGTAGTTTATAATTGTGCACAGAGTACTCAAAATTGCCTCAGATATCCACTAGCACTAAAAGAAGAAAGAGAACATTAAGGAAAATTTAACTAGACAATGTACGACAGGATTTACAGCAATGTAACGGACTGGAATTAAAAAGCGCTGATAACAGAGGGCTGGAAAACTAATAATATTGACTGAGGCCTACAATGCTTGTAGAGAAACAAATACGAATATTTAAATACGCTAGTTGTTTGTCTGCTTTTTTCTTTCTTCTTTTAGTATTTTTGATGCACCACGGATTTACTCCGCCTGGTGGTTGGGTGAGGAACAGGTGAACTGAGTAGCTCGGAAATCACCTTACTGCAGCCGCTCCCAAGTCCGGGCAAAAAAGGAGGGTTGAGCGGAGAGTTAACTACCCACCCTCGGAAAAAGAAACTAGTTATGAAAACTGCAACTTTGCCTCGGAACCGGACGGATAAACACAAAAAACCACCAATGCAATGTAAAAGGACTATGAACATCGGAACTTGGAACGTCCAGAGTTGGTACAGACCTGGAGCTGCCACAAATGCTATGGAACAACTGGAAAACATAGGAATGGATATAACAGCAGTCCAAGAAATAAGACGATGAAAATATAAAAATAAGTAAATCCACGATCTTCTTCAGCGGTAACAAAAACGGAAGACATGAATTTTGAAGTGGCTTTGTGATTAGAGACGGCTTGGTACAGAATATACTAAATTTCAAACCTATAAACAAAAGGATATGCTATATAAGAATGAAGGGAGAACGATACAACATTTCGATCATCTTAGCTCATGCGCCAATGGAAGAGAAGGATGAAGATATTAAGGATGACTTCTACGACGCCCTAGAAAGAGTGATAAATACGATGCACAAACAAGTTATGCGCATACTTTGCGGAGATTTAAATGCTAAAATAGGCAAAGAGCCTAGCTTACACCTTACAATCGGTAAACACAGCATTCACAATATATATAACGACAATTGCTGACGACTCACAGAAAGTGCAGCAGCTAATAATATGTTAATAAAGTCAACTATGTTTCCGCATAAAGACATTCATAAGCAAACCTGGATCTCAAACGACCATGTTACGCGAAACCAAATTGACCACATCATTGTAGATGCCCAACATGGGAACAATATCATAGACGTAAAACTCAGAGGAATAGACGGAGACACAGATCATTTTACTTAGAGCAAAAGTCAAATGCAGAATATCTAGCCACAAATACAACAAAACAACAATGAACCTACAATGGAACATGGACGAAATGCAGAACATAGAGAAACATCAAAAATATATAGAACAACTTGAACAAACCTTGAACTCTGAAACAGTTTACAATGATATAGAAGAGCTGTGGAAAACGACTGCCGAAATAATAACCAAGGCAGCTGACAAGATCTTTCGAAGGAGTAGGCAGAAGAGGGCAAAAACGTGGTATGACGATGAATGTCGGAAACAGCTGGAAAAAAGACAAACAGTAAGGAAGACATCGATACAACTACAAACAGACAAAATAAAACGGAATACGACGACTGCCGAAAAGAAACAAGAAAAATGATACGCACAAAGAAAAGAAACTACGAACAACAAAAATATGAAGCTATGGAGAGAGACCGACCCAAACCAGGCACCAGAGAATTCTATAAAGCAATCCCCACAGAGAAAAGAGGACATAGAAACAATTCTATCCATACACTGAGAGACAATCAAGGCCATATGATAATCGACGATAAAGAACTAACAGAAGAATGGAAAGGGTATTTCAGGAACATCATACAGGAAGAGCAGCACAAAGAAGAGATCGATATAACAGCAGACATGCCCGTCGAAAATCCCTCTTTTACCCTCGAGATACCAGCAGAATTTCTGAAATTTGGCGGAAAAACACTACATCGCCAAGCCCACCAATTAATAACACAGATAGGGTTAGAAGAAACGATACCAGCAAGATGAAAGGAAATCATCACAGTGCCCATCCACAAAAAAGGAGACAAAACCGAATGAGCGAATTAGAGAGGAAATTCACTCTTAAACACGGCATATAAAATCCTCTCAAACATCATTCTTATATTCTTATATTAGTAGACTAACCTCTTATGCTGAAAATGTCATAGGAGAATATCAAGCCGGTTTTAGAGCAAACAGATCCACAATAGATCAACTATTCACGCTGAGACGGCTTCTAGAAAAGAGATGGGAGTATAACAGACCCATACACAATCTCACAACCTCTTCAAAGACTTTCGATAGGCATATGGCAGCGTAGAAAGAAGCCAAGTATGGAATGCCATGGCGGAGTTCTCAATACCAAAGAAACTCATTCGGATGACTAAAGTCTGTATGGAGGGTGGAATATCAAAAGTACGTGTAAATAATGAACGGTTTGACAACTTCGAAATCAAAAATGGACTTAAACAGGGTGATGCGTTATCTCCACTACTTTTTAACCTTGTATTAGAGAAAGCCATGAGGTCGGCCGAAATAAAAACAGAACTGCTAGCGGTTCAAGGTCCCAAGTTATTACTAGCATACGCAGATGACATTGATCTCGTTGGAGACTCCATCCTATCCACAAAAGCCATTTTCAACAAGGTGGAAGGAGCAACAAGCGAAGTAGGGCTGAGGATTAATGAAGAGAAGACGAAATATATGTGTATAAATAGAACGACACGAAGAGACAGGATAGGACAAAATGTGACGTTCAACACCTTCAATTTCGAAAGAGTACAACGTGTTAAGTATCTGGGGGCAGTAATTACAGCTGACAACGATGTTACTGAAGAAATAAAAGACATAATCCAATCAGCAAATCGCTGTATATTCGCACTGGATAAGCTTATAAAATCAAAAAATCTTACAAGGAGTTCCAAGATCAAAATCTATAAATCCATTGTCAGACCTGTACTATGGTTGCGAAACGTGGACCATGACCAAATCAAACGAAGAAAAGCTCAGACGTTTTGAACGAAAAATACTTAGAAAAATTTTCGAACCTCACCACGATAATAACACAAACCAGTATAGGATCAGAACCAACTTCGAATTAAAAGAACTCTACAATGACACCATTATTGTCCAAGAAATTAAATCACAGCGACTAAGATGGGCAGGCCACGTGCACAGACTTCATAACGAGAGACTTGTAAGACTGGTATGGGAGGAGATTCCTACAGGCAAAAGACCACTCGGACGTCCCAGAATGCGATGGAGAGATAACATCCAAGCAGATCTCCGAAAAATGAACATCCCATTTGACCCTAGGTTGATGGAAGATCGAACAAATTGGAAGAAAGTTGTACAGTCACCCAGGACCCACCCAGGTTTGTACAGTTTGTAGCGCTACGTGATGATGATGACGGATTAACGTAAATATATTTCTTCACTTTTAGTGTAATATATCACCTTTTCTTTTTTTTTTATCTAGTTTCAAATTTTACTAATGTATGTAATAATAGAAGGTCCAAAGAATATTTTTTGAACGATTGATCATTTTTGACTGTTTACCTTGACAGATTTTACGTCAGTAGGTGACATTTACTAGCAACTCGACGGTAAGTAATCCAACTCGACGGTAAGTACTCCAACTCGACGGTAAGTAATTCACTTGCCGTCGAGTTAAAAAATCTCTTAATTTTAATTTATGTTTTGAAAGAATAAAGAAAACTAATGAATTATTTTTTAATATTGAAACTTATGGTACAATTTGTTAAATTATTTAATGAAATCCCACTTGTTTGGGCTGTGGTTTCACTTCTAACAGAAACTCCTGCAGAATCGCATATATTAGTAACGTGTGATCCAAAAATTATTGTCACCATAGGTGGCTCTGAACGACAGAGATAGCTATACAGTATATGTCTATTCTTAATTCAGATATACTTTCCAGTTTACGTGAACTTTGCAGTGTACGTCAACTTACAAGAAAAGATAGGTTATGGTGAGGAGGACATATACAGCATCCTGTTTGATTTTATTTATTATTGTTACTTATAATTTTGTTAATTCTTTTTATTTTTGATTATAGTTCTGTGTTAAAGGTTTTGACTGATTTTTATGTTATAATGCTTATCAAAATTAATTGATGAACCAATGATGTAAATTCAGATTAAGACAAGACATACGTAATTTTTTGCACGGCTAGCTTTGATCCCAATAATTGTGGATCGCTCGTTAGTATTACTAGTATTGCACAATATTTTTTCGGCAAAATCTATTTTATTTTGAAGAGAATCTTCTACACAGCTTTCTGCCACTGTAGATGAACGCCAACCTCCATGAGGCTTTAATCCGAGGATATCAACACCTTTATTAGCCAAAAGCGTTGCTGATGTCCTCCTGACCGAATGGCCAGTATAGTTCTCGGGATTTGGCAAATTTAAGAATTTGGCAATTTGAGAAGGCCAGCCCCCGATTGCCCCTTTCCCTATTACTTGAGCAGAACATTTTCCTTTGTCGTATCTTAAGAAAAAATGATTTGATTTTACTTGTAATGGACGAAGTTTTATATACTTTTGCAGAATTTCTAAATGCAATTTTATCGTCTGGTTTATTAACGACTGTAAAAGTACTCTGGATGTTCGTTTTTATATTGGGTACTTTTACAATCATTAAACCATCGGTTTGTTGGATGTCATTCATAGTAATATTATATAATTCTTCTCTTCTACAGGCACCAGATATTCCCATTATCACATCTTTACCTAAACTAGCTTATATTACCTTGTGAACTAGAAATTCTTCATCCGGTGCTACCATCAGAAATTTTTCAAATTGCTCGCGTGTAAAAATGCTCGCTTTCTTAGGCCTATAGCCAACATTTTTTCTCTTCAAATACGCGATCAAAGTTTTTTTTTTTTTTTTTTTTTTTTCTTTCCCTGGCATAGGCTTCTGCCATTCAGCCAGTCACAACTTTTTTAAGTTCTTCCTAAAGCAAAGAAAAGAAAATAATTATCACTATACCTATTTGATTATCAGTAAGGAATAACATGGTTACTCGCTTCTCCTCTAGGGACCCATCAAGACATTAAATTAATACACAAACTAGACTGGGTCACGGAAAGAAGGTTTTAAACAAATGGGGTAAAACAAAGGTTACTAGTTTAACTGTGCTCACAAGTGAAGGTTACTTTTTGAAATGAATTCTGTTAAATAGTCATATACGGTTTTATTATTTAATGACAAAAGGTAGCAAATGTTATAGGGAGGAAGGATTTTATGTTTGATTAAATTTTTTATTAAGTCATCAGTTTGTTGTATATATTTTGTACATTCAAAGAAAATATGGTTTAAATCTGCTTCTTTTTGACAATCTTCACATAAATTGGAACTTAAAATTCTAAGTTTTGCTAGATGGGCTGGATAACACGCGTGTCCAGATCTCATTCTGATTATAGATGTAATGTATCTACGTGGGACAGAGTAATTTTTAAACCAAAATTCACTCGGGATTGTGGGTTGTATCAGTGCATATTGTGACTTGGAGTGTTGACTATATTCATAATATTCTTGTTTCCACTGTTTCTTTAGATCATTCTTGATTTTTATAAATAAATCTGGAATGCAGAGCTTATAATCTGTTTTCACACCAGAAGCAATGGCTTTCTTAGCTAATATATCTACATGCTCATTATACTCGAGCCCTATGTGAGCTTTAATCCACAAAAATCTAACTGTTCTTTGCTCATGGTGTAATTCAAAAATAATTTTTTTAATTAGAAGAATGTAAATATTTGTGTTTTTACTGGGTAAAAACATAGTCTCAATGGCTAAAAGAACCGACAAAGAATCAGACGAAATTGTTGCGGAGCTGTCATTGGAACTCTTAAAATACTTTAATGCTTCATAAATTGCTATGGCTTCAGCAGTAAAAATTGAAAAATTATGATCCAGTGTAAACATGTTTTCTATACTTTTTGAGGGGATATAAAAAGCGCATCCAGTGCCAAAAGAAGACTTTGATGCATCTGTGTAAATAACTGTTGATTCTGGCCAGTTTTCTAATAAATTTCTTAAAATATTGAAGCTAATTGCAGTATTTACATGGTACCTTGGTTTAATTACCGTAATAGTTTGAAAAAAAGCATCAAAATCTTCAAAGTTTGAGCTGTTATATGTATGTGAGTTGGTGTAATCAGAATATGAGAGATTCCTAAAAGCCTCACAAAGTGGAGGGGAGTTCTTGTGGATCCAATATTTATTTATTAAATCTGCATTATTAAGTTTGCTAATATTGGAGTAGAGAGAGGGGTTTCTATGACAAATATTAATCAGAAATTTTTGACTAAGATATTGTCTTCTATATCTCAATGGAAATTCGAGAGATTCAACATATAACGAATTGGTTGGAGTTGACTTCATAGTACCCAGGCAAATACGTAATATTGTATTTTGAAACACATCTATTTTTCCCAAGATATACTTAGCTGCTGAACCATACAAAACACATCCATAATCGATGATTGATCTTATGTACGATCGATAAAAAAGCAATGCCGTTTCTACATCGGCTCCCCACCAAGTTTTAGAAATTGCTTTAAGGAAATTTAATCCCTTGTTGCATCTGTTTAACATGAATTCGATGTGTAGCTTCCAAGTTAATTTACGGTCAAGAATCATCCCTAAATATTTAATTGAGGCACAGAAATTATACTCACGACTGCTTACTGTTATTTTGTCTATTTTTGGGAGATTATGTCTCGTGAAAATACATATACTGGATTTGCTCGGTGCTATTTCAAATCCATTTTCTTTGAACCAGCTATTAGAGAAGTCGTCCATTTTTCCTAAAATTTGTATGCACTTTTCGTATGATTTGGAAGATGAGTATATCAGAAAATCATCAGCATATTGTATTATATTAAAGCTGTTATTTACCATTGAAATATTGTGCAAGTCAGCTGTATACAGATTAAATAATAGAGGGCTTAAAACTGACCCCTGTGGAAGTCCTAGGTTATTATATCGAGGACCTATCAGTCTATTATTATTAGATCTCAGATAAATTTTTCTGCAAGTGTAAAAGTTGAGTATGGTTTTCGCTAATGCAGCTGGTATGTGAAAATTTCTAATCATTCTTTCCATTAGGATGTCAAGACACACACTATTATATGCACCTTCTATATCTAAACATATTGTAGGTAGATATGTATTATTGGTAAATGTATCCTGAATGTCTGTTACTAATGTAGCAATAGCGTCTATAGAACCACATCCTTTTTTGTATCCAAATTGAAATTCTGGAAGTAAGTTATTCCTATCTAACCACCATTCTAGTCTATGTTTGATCATTCGTTCTAATGTTTTTAGTAAACAAGACATAAGGGAAATGGGTCTGTACGAATCTGCTAAGTTGGAATTTTTACCTGGTTTGAGAATAGGAATAATAATTACTTCTTTAAATTCATAAATAACTGAATTATTAATAAATATGTCGTTAAATATATCTAATAAAAAGAGTTTAGCAATTTTAGGAAGAAATTGAATCATAGGATATTTAATATTGTCTAGTCCTGGGCTTGTGTTGCATCTGTTTTTGAGTGCATATTCTAACTCAGCAATTTTAAATGGTTCTAGTAAAAATTCCTTTTCATTATTTTTTGTAGTAGGTATTAAGGCGGCGCCAGATATGCGGTATTTGGCAAATACTGAACAAGTGCTTGCTAAATATCAAATATATTTGAGTGCTCATGAAAGTGTTCGTTAAACGGCAAGCACCTTGCACCACATATTCGAGATTTTTCGTATATCGAGCCACTGTAGGAACAACAAATACAGGGTGTTTGGTAAAGAATGGGTCATAGCTTAACCTCAGGTTCCTGAGGTTAAAATAGGCCGATTTAAGCTAACTTACCTTAGTACAAAGTTTATAATAACCGAGATACGTCAAAGTTAAACTTTTTTTTTTATTTATTATTGAATATTTCCTGACAGGTATGAGATAACAACATGGAATTTGGTATGTGGGGTTTTTTGGGTCGAGAAAACTAAATTCCCTACCAAAAATTGTGTATTGCCCAGAGGGCGCCACATACGCCTTTCAGCACTCATTTATTACGTTCAATTTTTTTGATCACTCACTCTGTATAATCTTGACATTAAAATTTTTATTCTCCTATTAGTTTTACTTAAAAAAAGTACACTTCTTTCATCTCCCTAAACTCAACCGTTTTCGAGATAAACGCATTTTAAATCTGCGATACACCATCATTTTTAGCATAATATCATTGTAGTTACACCCGAAAAATAACTTAAAACCATAATAATTGTGCCAGTTCTCAAATTTATGTCATTGCATCGCAAATTCCATTTGAAGAAATTTGCGATACATTTTTGGATAATTTTATGGTTGTAAGTTATTTTTCGGGTGTAACTACTATTATACTAATATTATTAAATATTATGCTAAAAATGATGGTGTATCGCAGATTTAAAATGTGTTTATCTCGAAAACGGTTGAGTTTAAGGAGATGAAAGAAGTATACCTTTTTTAAGTAAAACTAATAGGAGAATAAAAATTTTAATGTCAAAATTATACAGAGTTAGGGATAAAAAAAGGAACGTAATAAATGAGTGCTGAAAGGCATATGTGGCGCCCTCTGGGCAATACATAATTTTTGGTAGGGAATTAAGTTTTCGACTCAAAAAACCCCCACATACCAAATTTCATGTTGTTATCTCATACCTGTCAGGAAATATTCAATAATAAATAAAAAAAAGTTTAACTTTGACACCCTGTATCTCGGTTATTATAAACTTTGTACTAAGGTAAGTTAGCTTAAATCGGCCTATTTTAACCTCAGGAACCTGAGGTTAAGCTATGGCCCATTCTTTACCAAACACCCTGTATATTCTAAACGAACAAAAAAAGGTACAGAATGGATAGTGATACAGAGCTTCTTATAAATTCAGCTGCTTTTGTCATTATGTCTGGTGGAAGTTTATTATTAAATAGCAGAAAAAAAGCAATTTGCATTCCATATTATGGATTCATTTTCATACGAATCCAAAAATTGTAAAATACTTTCATTGGTCCACTCCATATTTATTATTTTCAATATTTTCTACACTCTGTGACAATAACTAAACTATTTTAATAAACGTTATAAACTTTAACCTAACCTAAAAAATTTGCTTGTGCTTTCAAAAATATGTGGATGACACTAAAAATATTCAAACAGCGAATATTTGTTTACTTTGAAGTGTTGAAAAGACCGACAACGTACGGGAACACGACAAATATTCGACAAGCACTAAAATTGATCAATGCCAAATAGCAAGCAACCCCTCCACACTAATAGGCAAATAGCAAGCATTTGTTCGGTATTTGCCAAATACCGCATATTTGGCGCCGCCTTTATAATTTCTCGTGGTTTAACAGATGGTGGTGCTATCTGGTCAAAAAATTCTTGCTCTAATGTACTGTCAAAGCATTTTGTATTCGATATTGGTTTTCTGTTTATTTTCCTGGCTTGATTCCATAAGGATGATGATGGAGTATTTTTGTTAAGGGTGGAGACAAAATTTTTCCAACTTTGTTTTGCGATTGCTTTCAGTTTTTTCTTACCGTTTGCGATGGTCTCTTGGCATTTCAAATAGTTCTCAAAATTCGAATTGTGTTTATAATTTGAAAGTGATGCTTGTCTCTCACTGATGATTTTGTCACAATCTCTATTCCACCAGGGGGGAGGGGTTCGAATTTGGTTTTTAAAAGGTTTGTACCGTGGAATTGAAATTTCTGCTGCCTGGTTGATCCCATCTATTAAGAAATTGTATTTTTCTGATATATTTTCCATTTGGTATTGCTTATCAAAAAATTGTTCTACACAAGATGTATATAAATACCAGTTGGCCTTTTTTACGTTCCACTTGCTCGCGGGATTAATCTCCTCATTTTTATTCTGGCAATTTATTTCCATGTTGATGATAAAATGGTTTGAACCTAAAGTGTCAGGATAGACGGACCAGTTTATTTTACTAGTTAGTTCAGGCGAAACAAAAGTTACATCAATGGCTGAAGTATTTTGGTCAGGTCGGGTAAAAATAGTTGGTTGACCATTATTCATTACTATATAATCCAAGTCATCTGCAACTGTTATGAGTTGTTTTCCAACTGCGTCATTAAAAGTCGATCCCCAGATTGCATGATGTGCGTTGAAGTCTCCACCTATAATTGCTGGTTTACTGACTTCCGAAAAAATATTTTTCCAATCATCTACTGTGCTCTTACTTTTAGGTGATCTGTATATAGATAATATGCTTAATTCACTTTTTTCATATTTAATCTTTGTACCACAAACTTGAATATCCTTATTAAAATTACAATTTAAGTTGAATTCACTAAAAGAAATTGAATTATGAATTAATATACCCACACCGCCAAAATCATCTTGGCGATCATTTCTGATAAGATTGTAACCATTAAATCGATACTGCAAATTTCTTTTAAACCATGTTTCACTTAAGAGGAGAATATCTATTTTTTCTTTGTTTAAATAATTCATTAAGCTACCTTTATTGGCAACCGCAGATCTAGCATTCCATTGACTTATTTTAAAAGTATTTTTAAGAGACATTAAAATTTACTATTATCTACTTTATCCAATACTTGTTCTAAACCTGAAATTATTGTTTTATCGTCTATTGTTTTTATGTCTTCCAATGTACGAATGTTACTTAAAAGATTGATTATAAAAGATGACACACATTTAGCTAATTCATTTTTGTTGTCAGTTTTTCCATAGTTTGGTTTGTATGGGTTAGGAGGTAAGGGTTGTGAAGGTCCAAATGTGAATGGAAAAAGTGGTTGATGTGCTGGTGATTGCATAGGAGGGGTGTTGGCTTTTCTTTTCTTTGCTGTAGGAAGGTTTTCACTACTAGAAATAGTTTGACGGTGTGTTGAAAATTGGGCTTGTTTCATACTTATATTAGGCCGATTTAAAGAAACATTATTGTTATTTACAGGGAGTGTGGGAAATTCTTTATCATAACTTGAAAGAACAGAAAAAGGATTGTGACTGATTTGGCCGGAGAATGAATTTTCGCAATATAATTTTGCTTCTAAAAAGGTAGTTTTTTGCTCTATCATAATGGTCTTGATTTTCTTCTGCTTTTCATAAAAAGGGCAGTTTTTAGATATTGTTACATGGTTACTATTTTTACAGTGAATGCAAAACATACTTTTCTCACATTTATGATCTGGATTTTTTATTTCACCACACTGTATACAGGATTCCTGTGAGCTTTTACACTGCTTAGAGACGTGCCCAAATTTGAGGCACCGGTAACATTGAACAACCCTACCAACAAAATGCTCAACAGGAAAATAAACACGATTGAAAGCAACGAAACTGGGTAGAATATTTCCCTCAAAAGTAATGACTACAGTTTTCTTATCTACATATTCTATTGTACTTTCTTTTTGAATCCTACGTTTTGTTCTGTATATATTTAAAACTTTTGACGTGCATTCAATATTCTCTAAAAGATAATTAACATCAAACGTCGTATCCACGTCTCTTACCAACCCTTTCACTTCTAACAAGTGATTTGGTATATAAGCTCGCAAATTATGTTCTTTTAGAGACTTATTATTTACTAAGTTGTTAGCATCTAAACGAGAATTTAATAAGACTTTTATCCTATTCTTCCCAATACTGCGTATTTGCTGTATGTGAGTAAATTTTAACTTTTTAAATAATAAATCCCCTAAAACCATGGGGTGTAATCTTGATAAATTACTTAAATCACCAATTCTTTCAATATATACCCAGATATTATTTAAATTGTACTTATCTGACTGCAAATTAAAATGCTTTATCTCCTTTTCCTTGGACTGCAAATCATCTTTTTCCTGAGTTGTTTCACCACTAGTTTCCAATACACTATTTCCACTAGACACGTCCATATCAATTTCTTTCGTCAAAGAGGACGTCTTTAGATTTTTATCCCCCATTACGGGGTCTATTTATTTAAAAACACACAATTTATGTATTTATTTTTAAACGATCACCAAAACAAAAAGAAAAAACTAGAACTAATTAACAAGCTATTAAACCAAATACGATTACTACTAGACACGTCCGTATGGCTTAAAAGTATGCGGTAGAATGGCGATCAAAGTTGAAAACTTGGAAATATCAATGTCATCATAAAGAAAAACGGTGGATTTAATCATTGAATATTCTGCCCAGAGGCTTCCAGGAGCTTTCAACTGCATATGTCTTTGAACGAAATATGCCACTAGAGTCTTTTCTTCGTTTCTTAAATTCTTGCCTTCGCACCATTTTTTAAAACTTTGGTAGGTATTTTGATAACGGATTTTGGATTTTCGGGAATAATTGCGGAACACCCTTCTTCCCAAGCCCGTTCAATTTCTTCAAATTCACTTTCGCTCATATTTTAAATTATAATAATCAAAATTGTACTTAAAATTATTGACAACTAAATAAAAACTCAATTCTCCATTGTTGTTATGCACCCTAGTTACTACCTAACAACCGAAGTATCTATCTTGATAAAATGAATGAAACTAGTCAATATGACGAAAATGTTTAATGTTATAATTTATAATGGTATCAATCGTGCAAAAAATGTTATAAGCATGTCAAACGTTAAGGGTAACCGATCTCAGACAATAATTGGAGTCATCGCTCCGCTCCTCCTCCAAACAATTGTCTTCGATCGGTATAAAACCCTTATCGTTCTCCATACTTAATATACTATTACAGATTTATGTTTCAGCTTTTCGAGGTAAAAATGTTTAAAAAAACAATATTTTTTTGAAAACCATTTCCGGGGGGGAAATCGAAATGTCAAATAATAATTCATATTCGTCATGGCACCTACAGTCATAGCGGACTGATTGGCGCCCTCTTTGGGCTTTTCCGATTCATTTTTCGTGGGGAGTCCGTCCACATACCATTTTGGTTTCAAAATGGGTTACGTAATTTGGCTTCTTCTGTAATATTTCTCCATTCATTCCGATATTTGCTTATGGTTCCATTCCCGATTTCGCATCTTTTTAAGTTCCGCAATTATCTGGCTCTTCATCTTTTTTCTGATATTTGTCGTGGTCTGCCTGATACTGGTCTTGATATGTTGATGTTCTTGAAAACTGCTTCAGTATTCCTCCTATCTATGTGTCCCATATTTACCTGTCTCTGTGACTTGATAATAGGACGATGTCTTCCCCTTTCAAAAGTTCTCTCTAGTGGGCCTGATATTTTCGGAATAATTTTCTTTCTAGGATCCTAAGTCTTTCTCCATATTTCTGTGTCAAGCACATTACTTCAGCACTATATGTGATAACTGGTGTAACCACTGCTTTGTAAATTTCCAGTTTAGTATTCTAAATAAGCTTATTATTGTTGAGGAAGTTGTACTTTCAGTGGGGTCCGTTTCCTGCCTAGATTATTTCAGTGATTACTATGCTTCTATCATTAGTTCCATTAACTGAGACCCCAAGATATTTAAAGTGTTTACATTTTTAAACTAATTTACCAATATTTAACCTTGTCACGTTAACCTTGTCTTGAGCATATTATTAGGTAGTTTGGTTCATTTTAATTTATTACCTAACCTCTCTTGGTTGTTTTCTTGCACAGCTTTGCAAATTATTCCTTTAAACATTGTTTAGGTTTCTCCTAATCAATGCTATGTCATCCCGTACGCGACAAGTTGCAAAGTCAATGTTTGTACCTTTGATTTTGGTACCTCTTCTTGTTACTTCTATAGCGACATTAAAAAATATTGAAGTTAATGGAGAGTCGCCCTGTCGTACTCCAGTTGATATTTCTATATTTTTGGAGATGCCGTCATCTTATTATTACTACCGTCGATCCTTCCATTGCCATTTTCGTAAGCTTTATGAGTTTTGTTGGGATACATAGGATTTTCATGTCTTCTATTACCACGTGTCTTATTAAGCTGTCAAATGATAGCTTGGAATCTACGAAAAGGGTATGTAAGTCGATATCATGCTCGTCACGTTTCTCAATTGACTGTGTGACCATGAGTATTGCGTCTCTTATGGACCTTCCCTCTCTAAATCTCTGCTGGTATTCTCTTGTTTTAGTTTCAATGCATAGAGTATCTGATTATTGATGTCAATATTTTGTAGCAGCTGCTTAACAATGTTATTACCCAGTAGTTGTGGAATTGTGGAGTGTCACCTTTCTTTAGATTAGAAAATAGCCTGTTACCCTGTTTTCCATTCCTCCGGAATTGTTTTTCAACGAAAACATTTCGTTTATAAATTCGCAAAAGTCTGTGTGTTATTGCGTTGCCGCTCCTACAATACTCAGATCAGATTTATCGATGGATTCTTATGTAGTTTTTTCTTCTGAATCCAAATCTGAAAACGGCATTTCGATATTTCTAACCGTCTTCGAGATCATCGACCCCAAAATGTAAAATGTGACGTCACAATCGGGTTATTTTCTTCCGACACACTACACGTCTAGCTGAAATCGTTGCTATTAAGTAGGCTAGTTTTCAACGAAAACATTTTGTTTATAAATTCGCAAAAGTCTGTGTGTTATTTCGTTGCCGCTCCTGCAATACTCAAATCAGATTTATCGATGGATTCTTATGTATTTTTTTCTTCTGAATCCAAATCTGAAAACGGCATTTCGATATTTCTAACCGTCTTTGAGATAATCGACCCCAAAATGTAAAATGTGACGTCACAATCGGGTTATTTTCTTCCGACACACTACACGTCTAGCTGAAATCGTTGCTATTAAGTAGGCTAGTTTTTAACGAAAACATTTTGTGTATAAATTCGCAAAAGTCTGTGTGTTATTGCGTTGCCGCTCCTGCAATACTCAAATCAGATTTATCGATGGATTCTTATGTAGTTTTGTCTTCTGAATCCAAATCTGAAAACGGCATTTCGATATTTCTAACCGTCTTCGAGATAATCGACCCCAAAGTGTAAAATGTGACGTCACAATCGGGTTATTTTCTTCCGACACACTACACGTCCAGCTGAAATCGTTGCTATTAAGTAGGCTAGTTTTTTAATCTCGATTTGTTAAGCAAAGCATAATATGTTATTTACATTTGAGTTTGACACTTCGTGAATGTCAAACTAAATTTTAAATTAAGTATTAATAAAACATTAATGACATTTTGATAGTGAATTTAATTATTATATGAAATAAATAACATGTTTAAAAATACAATTTGATTGTATTTTAAAAGCAATAATTTATTAACAGCTTCAAAAAGGTTTATACGAGTATGCGGCCTGATAAATGGACTGTTCCATTTGCTATGAAATTAAAATATAGTCGGTTCGCTAAACACAACTGGCTAGTGATTTTAGTAGGTAATTTTTTTGTTTTTGCGAATTTTGCCAAAATTGACAAATTAGTAATTATTTAGTCATTATTAACTAATTAGTAATTATTTTTTTGCCAAATTGGCAAAATTATTGACTAAAATCACTAACCAGTTGTGTCTGAGTTTAGCGAACCGACAGTATATGAAAGAATATTGTTTGGTATAAACAATTATGGTCTGATATGTGCAATTACATCTTTATAATGGAAAAAAATATTTGAAGATTTTTCTCAAATTAGAGATACCAGCCACATTTTCATTTATAACTATTTTATTTTTAATTTCACGAAGAAAAGTTATTCTTCATAAAAAGCTCTTCATGTTCTAAGGTTTATGATGCAACCATATATGTCAAATTTTATTAATTTTATACGAGGTATATAAAAAATATGAATTTTGATCAAGCCTTTATAGTTCATATCATTTAAATTAGAATGATATAATTGCACACTAAAACTTAATTATTAATTCTAAACTACTTTTCATAATAGCAATTTTCCATATTATGAATTAAAATACGTAAATAAATAAAGTTTTCGTTATGATCATGCTCGCATTTTCAGCTTGTTTTTTTCTAAATTCTTAATAAGCTCGTTTGGGATTTCGTCTGGGCTTGTTGCTTTATGTTGCTTTAGATTTTTTATCACGCGAAAAAATCCTCATTATTACACAAATAACAATAATTATAAATTGTAATTTTCATTACAATCAATTTATTGTGGCTTAACCTCATATAAAAATTAAATAAGATAAACTTATGCTGTGCACACTTTCACATATTGATTTTAGTTATATCGTATGTTCAAGGATTTTTTTGCGTTATCAAATTTCCAACACCTTTAAGTATCCCATTTACGAGCAGGAATAAATCATCTGAAGAGCCAAGCATCATTTTTCATTACTAATACGAATAACTGCATGTTCTAACGCTCTTAAATTTAAATAAAACATTCATCTATCTTTTTACTAATGAAATAAAAGATTTATGATATTTATGCAATGTAAAACGTTATTTATATACGCATAATTTCACGCGAAATTCATTAACACAATTTAAAGAGTATATTAACATTCTCCAAATTATTCTGCCATTATAGTTATTAAGGTACCAAGGGTATTATAAGGATAATAGCGCTTCAAGTCAATGGTGTATATACCGAGGGCCTTTGTCCCGAGGGATATACGTTGACCGAAAGCGTTATTATTTACAATACCCGTGGTGCCTTCAACGTTTAATGTCCGACTAAATTATCCTTTATATGCAAAAAATTTGAATGAATTTTGAATTAATTCGTTTTCAAATAAGTACATTTACCAGCAATAGTCGTAACGTAATTGTGGTAACCATAGCTTTACTTAGGTTGTTATTTTTGTCAGCTTCACAGTATTTAACTAGTTATTGAAATTTAATGCCCTAGGGCGTTATTTTTCAAAATACTGCCCTAGGGCATTATATCATACTTAACTGACTTCGAAATCATGTCAGTATTTGTCAAATAATATGCCAGTCGGACATTAAATAACATAATGTTTGCTGCACGATAAAAATCTTTAACATATAAAAGTTATAAATATATTTTTAAAATATAAAAGGAAAAAGATAGACTAACGCCCGGTTTCCGAAAGGATGATCATCTCAAAAATTATGTAATCGACAATTAACAATAGATTAAATGCGTCAGAAACGTCAACCAAACTAGTTTTAACAACAGTCGATCACCTGACAAAAGATTAATCGTTAGTTAACAGCCGATCATGAGTGTTTTAAGTCTCCGAAAGGTCGATTCACCAGTTTCGCTTGTCAAACGGCGGTAACAATGGACTGTTACCTAATCTGCGACTACCCGTCGATTAACGGGCTGTTAAGAGTTTTTTTTAGTTTTTTAATAACTGTAATTAACAAATACCGGGAAAAAATTGTCAAATAACACATATATAAATTATATAATAGTACATTATATACCGCGGGACTGAAGTAGTACATTTAATCCTGAAGGTAAAGTTTATGGCCCGACCGCAGGGAGGGCCATAATTTACCTGAAGGATTAAATGTACTTCAGTCGCAAGGTATATACGATACTTTTCGTACTTCCGGTATGATTTTATCAATTATTTCAATAATTTCAATCAGTTTTTTCTCTCTTCAACTCATTTAATAAACTGTCTTTAAAATAAGTTACCATAGTAACATTGCGTTGTGACAGTTATAATTTAGAAACATTGTCATTACTAGTGTCATTGTAAAGAAACATTGTTATTGATAATTATTGGTATCATGAGTGAAGAAGGTGCTGCATTAACCCAGGAAAGACTGGTCAATATGACGAACTGTCACAATATTAATTTGAATATTAACGTTAATTACCATTCTAATTAATTATATTTTTCAATAAAATATCCCTTAAATTCGTTTGTTTGTGATTTAATCGTTCCGGGAGTTTCGTCAATATTTAATCCCGGAGGGATTAAATGTGACACTTTAGTACCTGTCACAAGGGAGTGAAGTTGTCACTTTAGGCCCGGAAGTACGAAAATCATATTATTCAATAAAAATAAGATTTTTTTATGGAAGAAATAATTTAAAATATTTATTTAACTTGCAGAACATGGATATCTCGGACTTTGTTATATTTGATTATATAATTTATATTTTTTTTCTTTTAAAAATGTAAGATAACAAGGATGCTAGACTCATAGAGCTATTTTTTGAGAGGTCAGAGCTCTAAAAAGCAGAACATAATGATTATAGCGATGTAAATAAGAGGGAAAACTAGTGAGAAATTATAGCAGCTAACTTTGAAGACAATAAAACAGCCGGTAAATAAATTAAAAATAAATATAAAAAGTAAATATATAGACCAAAATAAAAATACGATTATAAAATATTATAGATCATAAATAAACTGTTTTATATCTCCAACTCTCGTCACATTACCTAGCCTCATTTTTAAAATGCTCTTGTTCAATTCTTGCTCCAAACAAAAGTGACATACGTAAGAGAGAATGCACCTTTAGAATCTAAAGATACAAGTTTGGATTTAGAGGTTAATATAATTGAAATTTTGAAGGATAACAGCCAATTGTGACAGTATCGCTACCAAATCGTATGTCAGATCATCGATTACATGATCTATGATCATGCAATTTTACAATAATTGGCGTTTGAGAAACCCAACACAGGTTAACAGTTGATCAAATCTGACAGCCGATTAGATGATCGGAGATTTGAATAACGTTTCGGAAACCGGCTGTTAGGCTGGGCTGTGCATTAAAAATGTTTATGATTTTAGTCGACTTAAAACAAAAAGATGTATACATTTAGGCCACTTTAAATGACAAGCGATTTACACACGCGTCAGCATGTGAACGGCCTGAATAAAATGTATGTAAAATGTATGTAATTGCAATCGCGGGATATCAAAACACGCGTCAAGCGTTACTCATGTGAAAGCACCCTTAGTCCTTATTACATAAATAATAGTATATTGTACAACAAGTGAGAAAAAATACATATTTCTCACGAGCGCAGAAGTTATGTTGCGAATTAAGCGAGGGAGAAATATGTCATTTTCTCACGTATTGTACACTGTACATGTTCTATGGATGCGGTTTTGTCAAGAGTTCAAACTTCAAAATTTAATAATTTAGGTGCTTTTAGGTATATTATTTGAATAAATTGTAAATTCAATAAATCATGTAGGTATTCAAAACTTTTAAAATTTATATAAGTTATTTATTTAAAGTTCTAATTAGCAGTTATTTTTTGAACAGTTTTAAAAGGTAAGTTTTGCTTCAACACATTTTGTTTGGCAACATTAATTGTGTTTGTATCTTGCATGTTGTCATGGAAACGGCGACCATATGTATGGAAAACCGTAGGACAACCCGTGGGAAAAAATATTTCTCACTACAATGGCCGACTTTTCTCACTGCGTGAGAAATTGTTCGTTTTGAATGTATGTAAGTAGTGAGACAAGTTGCACATTGTAAAGCATCCATAGAAAAATCATATTTGTCCATCGTTACTAAAATTCTTTGAGAAATGAAATTTGAAAAAAAAAATAAAAATGATAATTGTTGATTTTTACTTGAGCTTACAAAAGTCTTAAACTTGACTTAAAAAATAAATCAGTAAAAAGAGATAACCGTTTAAAAAAGAGCCAGAAAATACTACAATTTATCAATCAATACCTCCATAACAGATAAGAATAAAATTACCTTCTTGTCAAATACTTTTGTTTTTATTTATTTTTTTTTTGTCAGGACTCTTTACTAAATATATTTATTTTTTAAGTTAATAAATTCTCTAATAAATTTTTAATTTAAAAGGGCTACCCTTTTTTATATTTTATTTGTATTAGAATGTCTGATTAATTTAAAATATTCAGGGATGACAAATGCGTACTTCAAATTTGAATACTGTACTTTTCGAGCACTTCCAAAGCTTTATGAAATATTTAAGAACCTCAACTTCAACCCAAACTTTATTTTGAGACTTTGATGTACTAAAAATTGATGCTACATTTTACTTCAGTGCATCTAAAAGTAACTTGTAGACACTTGAATATTTAAGACAAAAATTGGTAAAGTGGAGATGTTTGAATAAGTTCGTATCAATTTAACAGGTTAATATACCAGTACACTATTAGAAAGTATAAAATAGAGCCAAGGAAGCAAATTGTAATATTTTAAGTCTAGTCTGACAAACTTTGATGTATGGGAACACTGGAACAAGTAAAGTTTTAATTGTGGAACCGGTTAAAAATTTGGAACGTCAGACTACGAAAACGTCCCATATATTTTGTCGGATAGAACTTTCAGTTGATTTGTTACCCTTTCATTAAACTAATGTGCAAAAATCAGACTCCTTTTTATCACCAACTGGGCATTTTAGTAAGTCCGACACGTAGAACATGTCAAATGGCAGGAATTATGACAGGTGATAAATAGCAGTCTGATTTTTGCATCAGTTTAATGAAAGGGTAACAAATCAATTGGAAGTTCTGTCCGACAAAATGCATGGGAGGTTTTCGTAGTCTGACGTTCCAAATTTTTAACCTGTTCCACAATTAAAACTTCCCCTGTTCCAGTGTACCCATACATCAAAGTTTGTCGGACCAGATACCGTTAAGATATTAACAAATTTTCAGCTTGCTATTAATCAACTTCTTTTGGTATGCTGGATCCAGGCCTATATGATGATTGGACATTTTATAGATGAAAAAAAAAACAAACAGTATGACGAAGCCAACTGAAGAGGAATCTCTTAAAAGAAGATAGATATTTTAATGATATTTATATTAACAAAACTTGCAAAAACATTTTTAAAGGTATGTAAACTGAAAATAATATATTATATTATTCTTCTTCTTAAAGTTCCCACTCCTCTCGTAGATTTCATATCATAATGGCTATGGTCACTTTGTTGGCTGCTGCTCTGAATAGTTGTAATGAACTACAGTTAAACCATTCTCTAAGGTTCCTCAGCCAGGAGATGCGTCTTCTTCCTATGCTTCTTCTTCCTAGGATCCTTCCTTGCATAATAATTCCCAGCAACTCATATTTTTCTCCTCTGGTAATGTGACCCAAATATTCTAGTTTTCTAGTTTTTATAATTTCTATCTCCTTATTTAAACGTCGTAGCACTTCAACATTGGTAATCCTTTAAACACACTAAATTTTCAATATTCTTCTGTAACACCACATTTCGAACGCTTCTGTATTGTCTCTTCAATGTTAAAGCTTCCATTCCCTATTATAGCAATATATATTATATTCAGAATGGGCTAAAAAGAACGAAATAAAAAGCAGCAGTGAAGCATGAAAAAATAAAAAGAATTAAAAGTGGCCCAAGAATCTAAAATACAGAAAGAGAAACTGCAATAACAAAAAAGTCAAAGGCTAAAACTCAATTCCCCTAAAACTTCTGAGAGAAATTGAGTAGCTCGACCTTTATTTTTGAGATTTTTGATGGTACTCAAAATTGGTTAATAAATCTGGCACTTATTTGCTCTGAAGTTACTGAACTTGATACGTTGTTTGCTATTTCAGTGTGAGAAACCACTTTTCACTTGGAAACTCGTTTTTATACGGAAAAATATTCTTTTACAAAATTTACAAGAGCAGAATTGGTGTATTCTTCTAGTTGTCAAAACATATTTGAGATTATTGGGGATAATTATAAACGCACTACGGTATTAATACGTATGTAAAGCTGCACCTGAATCCAATTCCTCTGGTACTCGAAATGATGTTTGATATGCAGAACGCATGTATACCATAAAATTATATTCATATCAACTACGCCAAAGAGCGTTTTTTTGTCTATTAGCTAGGTCAATAATTTACAGCTTCAGGTGGTGCTTTGAATTTGACAAAGCTGTAATTTTTGTTTATTGATTATTATATACTCATCGATACAACACTTAGTGGATTGCAATATACATATTGCGTAAATTATTATTATAATTTACATATTTTAATTATAATATAAATATTGTAGAAGAACCCTAGACATGTCTAAGGGTGTGTACCTTATACCTGGGAAAATTCGAGTTTTTAAGTTATAGGGCTCATAAATATGATCAAATCCAGCCCTATGCAAATCCCACTTTTTCTCACTCTTTTTCAAGCTCACTAAATCCTATAATACCTCCGGTTATCCTACTTGACCTCAGGTGCATCAAACACAACTTGTAAATACCTTTCAAACTCATGATTAGTAATAAAAATCGGTTAAGCCATTTAGAAGTTACAGAGCTTCAAAAGTATAATCCATTTATAAATTTATAACCATTATCGCCGAAATGGTCTAGTTGTAGTGGTTACGACAACTAAAGTATCTAGATGGCTGAAAAATAAAAGACGTAGTGAAAAATTTAATGTTATGTCTAAGGGCTCTATGTCTTGTAACGTATAAAAACAGAATATTAATAACTTACTACCTCATCCAACATGTTACAAGGTAGGTACCTGCTTGTAGACATAAAAAAATGTCGCTTAAAGAGTAATTCACTCCGATTTTATAATGACGAACACTTTCTTCATAACAATTTAACATTTCTTAAAAAATAACATCTTCTTCTTAAAGTGCCTATCCGTTCCAGATGTTGACGATCACCATGGCTATCTTGACTTTGTTTACCGCAGCGCGGAACAGTTCAGTGGTAGTCGTGTTATACCACTTTCGTAAATTTTGAAGCCAGGAAATGCGTCTTTTTCCCTGTCCTCTTTTACATTTACCTTCCCTTGGAGAATCAGTTGGAGAAGGCCTTAACGTTCTTGATTTCTCATTAAATGTCCTAGATATTCTTTTTTTTTTGTTTTGATGGTTATGAGAATTTCACACTCTTTCCCCATTCTACGCAGGAATTCTACATTAGTAATTCGGCCAACCCAGGATATACGTAAGATGCGCCTATAACACCACATTTCGAAAGCTTCGAGCCGATTCATAGATGCAACAGTTAGTGTCCACGCTTCCATTCCGTAGAACGAAACTGTGAATATGTAGCATTTCAACAGACGGTATTTTGTTTTTAATGATATGTCTCGACTGTTGAAAATGGGTCTCATTCTAACGTATGCTGCTTTCGCTTTTATTATTCGCTGTTTGATTTCTGTTGAGTGGTCCCATTGGCTGTTTAAATTCGTGCCCAGATATGTATGTTGCTCAGCTCTTTCGATATTCTGTTGGTTGATTGTAAGTTGAGCGTTTAGTATTGGTTTTCAACGAAAAATTTTCGTTTATAATTTCGCAAAAGTGTGTGTGTTATTGCGTTGCCGCTCCTGCAATACGCAGGTCAGATTTATCGATGGATTCTTATGTAGTTTTTTCTTCTGAATCCAAATCTGAAAACGAAATTTCGATATCTCTAACCTTCTTTTAGATAATCGCCCTCAAAATCTAAAATGTGACGTCACAATCCATTTATTTTCTTCCGACACACTACACCTCAGCCGAAATCGTTGATAGTAAGTAGGCTAGTTTTTGAATCTCGATTTGTTAAGCAAAGCATAGGTTATTTACATTATTTGAGTTTGACACTTCGTGAATGTCAAACTAAATTTTAAATTAAGTATTAATAAAATATCAATGACATTTGATAGTGAATTTAATTAGGTATTATATAAAATAAATAAGATATGTACAAAAATACAATTTGAGTATATTTTAAAAGCAATAATTTATTAACCGCTTTAAAAAGGTTCATACGAGTATACGCTCTCCCCTTTAATGATAAATGGACTGTTTCATTCGTTATGAAATGAAAATTGTTATTATAGTCGGTTCGCTTAACTCGACACAACTGGCTAGTGATTTTAGTAGGTAATTTTTTTGTTTTTTTGCGAATTTTGCCGAAATTGGCAAAATTACTAATTACTTATGGTAGGGAAGCAAAGTATGCTAAATGTGCAGTCACTCGAGCGCTTTGGAGACCTATTGGGTTGTGAAGAGTAGATCCTAAAACCAAAAAAAGTTAAGTAACATTTTCCATTTTAGTGGGCGCTTGCCATTTTTTAATTTAATTTTCCATTTCCAACAATCGGTTTTCCGATTATAACGCCATCTAAGTATAATTCGAAAAAATGTTTCGAATAAAAGTTACTTATTTTTTCGTAAGGAATCCAAATCTGCAATAAAAAATGGGGACTCCTATATAAGATTTTAAAGTAACCCCCACCCCACCTCCGTGGGGGGTCGTGTTTGGTGCCATTCGATAGATTTTTTAAAAATATGAAATAAGTGTATTTTACAGTTTTTCCATCTGATGTTCATTTCGCGAAATATCGCGGGATTCGTATTTAAAATATTAAATTTACCCCCCACCCCTCTCCGTGGAAGTCGTGTTTGGTATCATTTGATAGATTTTAAAAAATATTGAGCACATATTTTTTAGTTTTTCGATCTGTCATTCATTTCGCGAAATATGCGCTTTATTCTTGTGAAATTTTGGGACTCGCCCATTTCCTTACGCCCGGCTCAAATCGTCAGATTTTTGAAATATACTTTCTTTTGCATGTACTTAACTTACCTTATCTTAATCTGACAATTTCGAGTTTTTTTAAGGATAGATTTTTATTTTCGGGCCCCCCTTAACGAACTCCCCTGTGTTAACAGCCAATATAAGGTAGAGGTACATCTTTAGGGTACCAGGTTTCTCCCCGTATGATAATCTGACGCGCTCGAGTAACTGCAGAAATCCCCGCTTGGGCTCCCCTACCATTAGTACTTATTAACTACATATTTAGTAATTTTTTTTTGCCAAATTGGCAAAATTATTGACTAAAATCACTAGCCAGTTGTGTCTGAGTTTAGCGAACCGACTACATGAAATAATATTGTTTGGAATAAAAAATTATGGTCTGATAGGTATGTGCAATTACATCCTTCTAATGGGAAAAAATATTTAAATATTTTTCTCAAATTATGGATACCAACAACATTTTCATTTATAACTCTTTTATTTTAAATTTGACGAAGAAAAGTTATTCTTCATAAAAAGCCCTTCGTGGTCAAAAATTTATGATGCAACCATCATATATAAAATTTTATTAATTTTATACGAGGTATATACAAAATATTAATTTCGATCAAGAGTAAAATGCCTTTATATTTCACAACATTTAAATTAGGATGATATAATTGCACATTAAAACATAATTATTAATTCTAAACAACTTTTCGTAACAGCAATTTTCCATATTATGAATTTAAATACGTAAATAAACAAAGTTTTCGTTATGATAATGCTCGCATTTTCAGCTTGTTTACTATCTAGTTGTCATTTTGGTCTTTTGTTTAGAGCTAGTCCGTATCTGTTGCTGACTTTTGTTATACGATTTGTTATTATCTGTAGATCATTCAGATTATCGGCAAAAACTATGGTGTCATCTGCATATCTAATGTTATTCAACCATTCACCATTTATTAATACTCCCCTCGCACAACCATCTAAAGCTTCCTTAAATACCCATTCAGAGTAAATATTGAATAGTAGTGGAGATAAAATACAGCCCTGTCGTACTCCTTTTTCTATTGAAATTTTCTCAGCAAACCGGTCTTCTATTTTGATTTTGACCGTTTGATTGTAATAAATGTTTCTGATTATTTCATTTATAGGAGATTCTGACCAATAGAAAGCTACATAAATACCAATTAAACTGATACTTTTTGATAATATCCCGTCGTCAAGTATATTACGTCAGATGCCCTTCGTTGCTACGAAAAAATACATTCAGTGACATTAATGACAATTAATGTTTTAAAAATTATAAAAGTGATGACTTTCAACCGTCAAATATTTATAACAAATGTGTGTTTAACTGTAGTAATTTGTACTTACATAAATAAATTACAATACAATGTTGGCTTTGAACAGTATTATTCATGAAATAATCGCAGCAAATTGCACTCGATCTCTAAAATTAGTATCGAATTGTTTCCCTCATGCCACTTTGACATAATTTCACTTCCCTTCGGGTCGTGAAATTAAAACTGTCAAAGTGTCACTCGGGAAAATTTTATAATTTTAGAGCTCTTGTTCAATTACTACTGATTATTTCGTTCATAGGAGATTCTGAGCAATAGAAAGCTACAGAAATGCAAATTAAGGTGATAATTCTTGATAATATCCCGTCGTCAAGTATATTACGTCAGATGCCCTTCGTTGCTACCAAAAAATACATTCAGTGACATTAATGACAATTAATGTTTAAAAAGTTATAAAAGTGATGACTTTCAACCGTAAAATATTTTAAATCAACTGTGTGTTTAACAGTACTAATTTGTACTTACATAAATAAATTACAATAAAATTTTGGTTTTGAACAGTTTTATTCATGAAATAATCGCAACAAATTGTACTCGATCTCTAAAATTAATATAGAATTTTAGAGCTGTTGTGCAATTACTACTGATAATTCTCAGATCTCTGTTTTTAATTCCAATTTCTTTCATTAGAGTTATTAATTTGTCATGTTTTACTTGGTCAAATGCTTTCTGGTAATCTATAAAACATACGTATATATCACAATTTACATCCATACATCTCTCAAATAGCACTTGTACAGCAAAAAGGGCTTCCCGTGTTCCCAGAGCATCACGAAATCCTAATTGTGTTCTTGATAGTTGTTCCTCGCACTTTAGTATAATATATTCTTTTGTGAATGACCTTGAGAAATGTTTTAAGTAAATGGCTCACAAGGCTTATAATTCTATAGTCTTCGCACTTTCTCGCATTGGGTTTTTTTGAAAAATTTATAAAAGTTGATTCTAGCCATTTTGGGGAATTATGCCTGTGTCATATATATATTGTTAAATGTATTTGTCAACCATTTTATGCCGTCGTAGTCCATAAGTTTTAAGAATTCGGAATGAAAATTATCAGGGCCTACTGCTTTACCATCTTTGGTACTTTTGATGGCATACTTCACTTCTTTGACTGTAAGTGGAGGTCCAGATTCACAATTGGTGTTTGTTGTGATGCCAGTGTTACTTCGTATATCTTAAAAAGTTTTTTCCACGTATTTAATCCAAATATCGCTTTGTTGCTCTATTTTCAATACTATGTTTCCCTGATTATCTGTCAGAAATCCACTGTTCTTTTGTTTATATAAGCCTGCAGCTTCTTTGATCTTTTTATGGAGGTTAAACGAATCATGTTTTTGTTGTGATGACTCTATCTCTGTACATTTCGAGCTTAACCAATTTTCTTTTCCTATTTTAATAGCTCTCTTTATTTCGTTATTTATTTTTTTGTAGTTATTCTTATTATCTTTAGCCTTTCTTCTGTCTTCCATCATACATAGAATCTCCTCTGTCATCCATTCTTTTTTCTTTTTTCTTTCAGATATTAAGTATTTCTCTAACATTTCTTGACTTACTTTGTGTATCTTTTCTAGTTCTACCTCTGTGCTATTTATTAAAAAATAACATAACATATTATCAAAATTTACAAAATAATTTTAGTATATATTTAAAACTTAAGAACTGTATGAATCGGATTTTTATATTCTTGTTTGACCCAATTTAAACCAATTGTAAACTTTAATTCTATTTGCATTTTAGCCTATATATCATATGTAACTCACCTTATCCTGGCAATAAATTGATCCGTTAACCGAGTAATTGCAGGGAGGACAAAATACGTGTTACGCAGCAAAGCACCTAGATACGGCGAGTATGTGCCTGGAGTACATACCTTCAAGTTCCGATTTCTAGGAAACGGTCGAGATCCGAAGGTCCGGAATGCCAATAGAGAATGTCCTTGTAACATCAAACGACACTCTAATTTCGATTCCTTTCACTATATTTCTCCACGCAGAACACGTAATATTCCAACAAAAATCCAATACAAGATAAAGTGCCTCTCACACTACTCCTTTGCATTCATCTCCGCTACAAGTACATACGTCTACGGAAAGAGGATAAAAACCAAAAAATTCAACACCACAATCTCCGAGAGCTATTTACAATACCGTTCACACAAGAAAGGTCTTAACTCTCGATCACGGATAGGTCTTGTAAATCTGGATGGATTTGCTGTCGACTGACATTTTGCTTTCTTGCTAGGGCACTTAGCTCCTTAAGTGCCCTAAATATTCGAAGCGATAGTAATAGATCTTAGAATGCGGAGAGTGCGGAAAGCTATTGATATTGACATATTTCTTTTAGCAACTACTAAGTGAGTATAATGATTATCAATGAATTTCGAGAGGGAGATAGAATTTAAATAAACGATAAAAACATTAATCTTTATAGGTTAAAACGGCGATTATATTACTAAAAAAATCTTATTCTGCCTGTTTGGAAAAGTATGCAACGTATTTTAGTTTATTAGTTTTTTATAGTTAAGCATATGACTACTTAATTGTGTAATAGCAAATACCCTCTTAGTTTTCTTATAATAAATATATACATATTTTAACTCCATTTTACATAATAGATTTTATAGTTAAATCCTTCTTTTCTACACCCCTGGCTGTTCATAAAAATGTTTTCTTGTTGAAAGAGAGAATGCACTCACTTTGACAAAAGGGGATCAAAGTTTGCTTGGCACATGTATCAGGCTAGAAAGTGTTTCAAGGAACCACATGTGTTTTCTTTACCCCGAAAGGGCGGTACCTGAACCTTGCCAAGGAACAAGGAAGACAAAACTCAACTCAGTACGAATTTACCATTCGAACGAACTACATCGCTTTAGCTTATAAAAGGGCGGACGTCGACCACGCGGAGATGGGGTCCACTAATGAAGACGCGATCCAACTACATTCATTTTAAAGGTAGGTGCGATATTTTCTCTAACATTGATACAATTTATGAACATATAGCCAGGTCAACTTTTCACATTTGCGTACAAACACACATTTATTCATTTTTGCTATACTAAATGCACATATATATCTTTTCTCTACAAATCTAAACAGTCCATTGTCTTTACTACATAATTAATTAAACCCAGCGACCAAAATCATCAATCAGAAGACATTAGGCGCTTCACTGCCTATTTGTTATTTTATGGAAAGTGTATGGGTACACACAAGGTGAATCCAATTTTTACTTTATCGTACTACATACGCAGTATGAGTATAATAGATAAAGTTATAGGATCGTGCAAAAAAATTTTTTTCAGATTTCACTTTTTTTCGACGTTTTGAGTCCCCCTGTATGTACGTACGTATGTCGCCACCGCCCAGCAAAAACTACTGGACTGATTTCGATGAAATTCGGTATGAGTAAGTTTAAGAGAATTTTGTCGAGAAACTAAGCTTTTGAAAAAAACCTCTCAAAGGGGGGCCGAAATAAGGGGGTTATTTGGGGCCCATTTTTGCAAATTTTGACCGAAACGAATGAAATTTAACTTAAAGTTAGCTCATCGATAGGTAAATAGAAATACGGAATTTGACATTTCCAAATCCAAAATGGCGGCCAGCATGGCCGACCGCCCACCCGATACATTTCCCTACCAATCTAAAAACTTGTTTAAGATAAATTTAATTTGAAAAAACATTTATATAGCCTAAAGATGGGGCTATAACAAGAATATTATCGTTTTACAGAAAAATTTCTGGGTTGCCTATATTTAAGGGGTCAAAATTTGACATAAATTTGAACTAAATTTTCTCAAAAATGACTCCAAGGAATTTGTTAATTTTTTGATAAATTTTTGATATCCCATCGGTAAATTGAATAACATGGGTCAGATTTCTTAACTCCTCATAGGAGGGAAGTAAAAAAATATTCGAGTGTCCGTAACTACCTCTGTAATAGAAACTAAAATTTGAAATTTGGCAGACATATATAGTACTTTGTTATTTATCTATTAGCACAATAAATTTTACCCACAATATGGCTTCCGGTTTAACCGAAAATGAAAAAAAATCTTAATTTTTCACATACATAATTTTTCACGTATATTTTTACATATTTTGAAAGAATGTAAAATTATCTTTCCAATGACATAAAACTCGTTGCTGTAACTCAAAAACTCGAAAAGTTACAGAAAATTGAAATTTTGCTAGAATCTTGTGTGTGTCCCCTCTCACGCGATCATAGCAGAGCATTACTATAGGGCAGTCAATGAGGGTATTTGGCTCCGAATTCCATCCTACTACATCGATGTACTTGATATTTTCACAGTAAGTAGGGAATAGCTCAAGAAACAAAATCTACCCTATATACTATGGCGCTTTTATCTTGGGGCAATTCCCACCCCTTCAAGGTGGTGGAAAATTTATTGGTCAAAATAAGCATGGAAGTGGCTAGAGAACCTATTTTTAAGCAAAAACTGATCTATTCTTTTTTTTGAGAACTCAATACTTGTTGAGTTATGCGGTTGAAAATTGGCCATTTTCATTTAAAAATGACACGTTTTCGGACGGTCTTTTGTGAATACCTTAAAAACTATGAATCAAACTAAAAACACTATATAATTTTTTTAATTATAAATAACAAAGAGATTCGTTCCTTCGTAAATTTTCTATTTATAATACAAAAAGGGATATGGTAGGTAAAAAGAGTTTGTTTTTTGGTGCATGCTCAAAGTGCTCATGCTTTTGTAGTGTTTGAAAAGGCCTTTAAAACGAGCACCGTTAAATGTCGGTTACATTCAAACTATGCGAGATATGGTGCAAACAAATATATGACTAATGTACTTTAAGGAAAAATGAGAAGTACATACATTTAACCCCTCATTTACCCGAATTTAAATGCATTGTTTTTCTTTTGCAATACCTCGTGTTATTTCTACTTTTAAAAAGTTGGACGGGTGAAAAAAATAAAATCAAATTATAGAGCGTATTTTTAAATTTTCTTAAAATTCTTCCTTTTGCTCCATGCAATTCGAAAATAAAAATGTTCTATCCCCGAGAAGTGGTGAGCACCGCCCCCATGATAAAAGCGCCATAGTATATAGGATAGACTTTGAATTAGGAGATTGGGCTTTGGGCTACTCCTAAAATTTCATTACAATCCATGCAGTAAAATGCAAATATTTTAAACTATTAATTTATCAGAAAAATGGACTAATTTGAAATGAAAGTATGACTAATATTCTACTGATTTATGCAATAATCTATAGTGTGTCCCCGAACATTTTCTCAAATGCGGGAATTAATGATGCGTAGAATCATAAAATATTTTCAAGTATACAAGGTGTTTCTAAAATATCAAAATAACGAGTAACTTTGTTATTTTTATAGAATGCCAGTATCTAGTACGATAACGATAATAGATTGGTACGATAAAGTTCTCGGGCCGCCCTTCCGTCCAGCGTTTTTGTTATTACTTTGTCTTTTTAAGGCATAGATATAGTATTTTTACTACAAAAACGTTATTACGTAGGTCAAAATTTTTGACGTAAGAGAACTGTCAAAACATTAGAATGTGACTTTTAATTATTGCCGTGTTTATAATAAACATAGCAATAATGAAAAGTCACATTCTAATGTTTTGACAGTTCTCTTACGTCAAAAATTTTGACCTACGTAATAACGTTTTTGTAGTAAAAATACTATACTAGTCATTTAGCCAGTTGAAATAGATTCTTTAGTCAGACAAAGACAATAATAATTGACCTGGAATTTTATGCATATTTTCTTATATTTTAAGGTGTCTTCAAAATTTTGCACTTTTCCCTTTGCAAATTTAATAAAAAAAAATGTTTCATCTGGCAAGCAGATAGGTACAGATCGACCTATATTCGGATCTTAGAATATAAGTTGTCATTATGCTTCTAGTTTTTCTATGTTTAAGATTTTTTCAAATTTTACCCTTATGGTTATTATTCTTCTTTTACGGGTTGAATAATAATAATTACTTCTCAGTGCTGTAACCTCAAATACGTCAACTTTGATTACAAACGATACCTAAAGTTGAAAATATACTCTCAGCATACAAGCATATTCGTCGGTATACTGCGAAAACCAGATAAATGACAAATTTTAAAATATTCAGTTAAGTATACCAAAAGTCTCAGTATTTTACGCTCTACATACAGGTAAAACCCAAAAAATGATAGGACTTACCATTCAGCAGATAATTTTTGTTATAAACAAATAAGTTACACCTAACCAACTTTTCATTTTCAAATAAAACAATATATCGCTACTTCCATATAGTCCAGAAAGCCACTGCGCATCCGCTAGTAAAAATATTCTAATTCGGATTTTTTGCATAATCTTACTCAAAATGGACCCCTTTTAACAAATTTGCATGTTGTCAGGACCAAAAGTTGGTCAAAAATTTTTTTAAAGTTTTTTTTTGTTTTTTCCTAAAATTATTTTTTTTTGCATGGAACAAAGTTTTTTTAGGTTTTTTGGATCATTCCAAACAGAAAAGGTTTTTAGTAACTTTTTCTGTAAAGTTGATAGTTTTTGACATATAAGCGATTAAAAATTGAAAAATTGGGAAATCGGCCATTTTTAACCCTCAAAAACTATGTGAAAAACTGAAAATTTTAATGTTCCCAACGTAGGTAGATATTCTTTAAATATCAGTTGATGAAATCCCGAAGAGTTTTTTGCAATACAATATCAAAAACCCATTTGTTTTTTAATTGCCAAAAGCGTGCGCGACACTATTTTCCACCGTTGCATGTGTATACAGTATGGTGCAAATGAAAGGAATAAATTCGTTATTTCGTAAACCGGTGACTTTAAAGGAAAAATCTTAAAACAGGTCAGTTTTTATTTTTAAGTTATGATATTGTGGCATATATAGTATACTAGTAACGTTATCCATCTGGGCGTGATGACGTAATCGATGATTTTTTTAAATGAGAATACGGGTGGTGTGCAGGCTCATTTGAAAGCTTCTTCAATTCTCTATTCAGTAATATAAATATGTACACAATTATTTACACAGGGTGTCCAAAAAATTTTTATTAAATTAAATCATTTGGCAAATTGCCAAAAAAATTAAATTATTGGACACCCTCTATAAATAATTATGTAAATGTTTACATTACTGAATAGAGAATTAAAGAACCTTTCAAATGAGCTAGCACATGACCCCTATTCTCATTTAAAAAAATCATCGATTACGTCATCACACCCAGATGGATGATGTCACTAGTATACCATATATGTCACAATAACATAACTTAAAAATAAAAATCGACCCGTTTCGGGATTTTTCCTTAAAGTCGCCGGTTTCCGAAATATCGAATTTATTCCTTTCATTTGCACCATATTGCATACACTGACATGCAACGGTGGAAAATAGTGTCGCGCACACTTGATTAGGAATTAAAAAACAAAGGAGTTTTAAATATTGTATTGCAAAAAACTCTTCGGGATTTTATCAGCCGATGTTTAGCGAATATCTATCTACCTTGGCAACATTCAAATTCTCAGGTTTTCTCATAGTTTTTGAGGGTTAAAAATGGCCGATTTCGCAATTTTTCAATATTTAATCGCTTATATATCAAAAACTATCAACTTTCGAGAAAAGTCACTAAAGACCTTTTCTGTTTGAAATGATCCGAAAAACATAAAAAATTTTGTTCCATGCAAAAAAAATTATTTTAGAAAAAAAACAAAAAAAAAAACGTTTAAAAAATTTTTGACCAACTTTTGGTCCTGGCAACATGCAAATTTGTTAAAAGGGGTCCTTTTTGAGTAACATTGTGCAAAAAATCCGAATTAGAATACTGCCGTCCTTAGGAAAAACGCCGTATCTGCAGAGAGATCGAGTTTGAGTAAAATCGGTTTTTGTTTAAATGTCTAGCCGTTGAAAACTATTTAGATTTTTTTTTGTTTTCTACTTTATATACATAATAAATATCATAGAATTCATATTTATACATAAGATTGGCAAAATATATTTTATTTACTCTAAAAACTCATGTTACTGCGTTCTTTCTAAGTATACTACACAAAAATTAACTTCTTCCTCCTTAGGAAGAATGCAGTACTGCGTTTGCGCTAAGCTTTCTCTTATTTTATAATACAGTAGGCTCTCTCTATAACGAACACGGTTATTACGAGGTTTCGCTTATAACGAGGTACACTAGATGTCCCATAAAATTCCTATTGAACTGAACATTTCTATAACGAGGAAAAGTGAAATCATAAAATATGTATCTTTATTATTCTTTATCTATTTTTAGCGCTGTAATGGCTATAAGTAAATAGCCCAACAACCTACCTGTATACATAAATTCCCAACATCTGTGCGGTTCTCCAGGGTAGTACTTAATTAATACTTCGTGGCGTTACAACCCTTCGTGGGTTTTAGCCGACTCGACAACATGCCTCCACTCTTTTCTGTTGAGGCCGACTCCACTGAAGATATCGAGGGTAGTGCTTTAATAAAAATCCACGCCTACCTATAATAAAGTTCTTCCTGTTCTGTTTATTTATTGGCCGATACTGAATATTGTAAAAAAATTTATAATTTATGATGGCGAAGCCTTATTGTCGAAGAAACAATATTTAGCAACTTATATTGTTCCGAATGGCATCACTATATAATATAAAGTTAATATTTTAGACAACGATATAGGTATGTATGCACAATATAATTGTTGTCTGATATAACGACATACGCGTATAACGAGGTAATTAGTCTGCCATTTCAGTTCTCGTTATAGAGGGAGTCTACTGTATAATAAATACAATATAACGATGAAAAAGGAGAATAAAAAACATTTTTTATAAAAGTGTGTCATGAAAATGGATAAAAAAAGTGTTGGAAATAATTTTGGAATTAATAAGTTTGCCGCTAAGGGGCGTTTCTTGAATTTTAAAATTAAAAACATTCCAGAAACGATTAACATTTACGATCAAGTTTATTTTTAATTAATAATTATTATACATTGATTTAACTATGTACTTTTATAACACATTTTTTATTTGGAAATTCTACGACGTACGGCGATCAAAATACTTCGTACCAAAATTCCTATTTCGAACAAACTTTATAAAATTTGCACTGTTTAAAATGCCTGATGTAACGTATACAGCGGCGGCTCGTGGGTCAATCTTCAGGGGGGTCATTTTGGTTTGAAAACTTCAAACTGTTGATTTTTTAAAGTATTTAAAAGATCTTTTAGCATTTATATTTTAGATAAAAAATACAGACTTAGATAAAACTCAATACTATTTACCCTAGTTTTCCGAAAATTAAATTTGTCTTTTTTTAGAGTAAATCTTTTAAAAAATATAGGAAAAATGGTATGAACAGGTTATTGACTGATATATAGATAGGAATATTTATAGTATAATAAATTGTAAATTTATTAAAACGAAACTTACTTTAAATATTTTTATATTTTAAGTCAATTCTTCTATCCTTTAGTTCTGCAAAATAGTCTATGACCTTCTCATTGAAATTTGGAATGCTCTTGACAAGCGTTTTCTCGATGCTCAGCATAGACAAGGCACTAAGTCTAGGTTGTCCCATCGTATTACGCAGGAATGTTTTTACTCTTTTTAAAGTAGAAAAACATCTCTCACTTTCCACGGTTGTCATAGGGAGTGTGCACAAAATATTTAATAACTTCACTGCTTCAGAAAATGTTTCAGACAAATTCATGTTAATAAAAAGCTGAAGTATGGCTACTGCACCAGCACTATTGCGAAAATCCTCACGACAATATAAGACTTCAAGTTCCGATTTTAGTTTGGAAATATTCACTGTGGGATAATTAGCCGTCACCATTTTTAAAATATTTTGCGGAAAGTTGGTAGTGTATGCTTCAAATTTCTCTATGTAGAATAACTGTGAAATCATGAGATGATCATTGAAACTAAACCTGTGATTTATTTCAGATATAATAATATCACAAATTTCAAGTGCAGTTCGTCGCTTTGGATCCTCTGCAGTAGTTTTTCTTTTTTTTGCTGTTGATGTGCTTGGTACTTCTGATTCCAAAATAGTATTTCTAATTATTTGGATATTGTTGTTAAAAGACAGGATACAATTTTTGACAGATATAACATCAATGTCTCGCATTTGCAATTGTTTAAACAATATATCAACATGGGGCATTATTTTATGGAAAAAATTTAACCAAAATAAAAAATGCTCATCTTCCAAATGTCTTTTTAAACCAGTTGCTTGATTTATATTGTTACCATCTTGCTCCTCATCAATAATTTCCTCTAAGCAAGATTTTAAATCATCTTTATAAGTGTATACAATTTCAACACATTTTGTATTGAAAGCCCATCGAGTAGGCGCAGCTTTAGGTAGCCTTACTTTAACCACTCTATCCAGAACCATCGTACGTTTTGGAGATCGGCCGAAAAAGGACGAAAATCCGTGTAAATTTGCAAAAAATATTTTTATCGGTTTGTGTTGACTCGCCGCTTTTTGGAGGATAAGATTAAATTGATGGGCATAGCAGTGAATGAAGTGTGCATTTGGGTATATTTCTTTAATTTTTGTTTGTACTCCTCCCAGTTTACCGCTCATGACTGATGCACCATCGTAACTTTGGGCAATCAATTTTTCAGGTGCTTCATTAATTTTTAATAATTGAAGTTCTTCCAATATTACATTAGTTAAATGTTGTGCTGTAGTACCTAGGGGGTTAACAAATTTCCAAAATCTTTCATGTACAATACCAGTTAATACATATCGCAATATGATAATCATCTGCGTTTTATTGGAGCTGTCTGTGGTCTCATCTACTTGAATGGCCACAAAATTTGTCTGGCCAATCTCCTTCATGATATGAGTATGCACAATGGCTAACATTGATTCTAAAATATCGTTCTGAATTGTTTTCGATGTTCCTTTAAATACTGTACTTTTTTCAATGTGTTCTTTAAACATTAAATCCAGTTCAGAAACAAAATCGATAAGGCCCAGAAAAATTCCACGATTATTGGAGCTGTCACTTTCGTCATGACCGCGCAATGCAATTTCGAAAACTCCACAAAATTTTACACAGTCGATTAGTTTGTTTAAAATATACCTATTTTTAGATACCAATTCATTAAAGTCATGCACAGATTTACGATATACACTATCAAGTTGCTGTCTTATGTTAACACGTCCTAAACTTGCGTAACTCATTGATGAATTTATATGAGTAGTTGAAGAGGCATGTTTTGTAATTTTCACTTTTAAATGCTTAATGTCAGTTACTCCATTTTTCGCCCATACAGCGTCATTCGAAAACAGTAAACACGGATAGCAAAAAAATGCATTTCTCACACTGCAGCCACAAATCCAATCACACAAATTGTACATTGATTCTTTAAAATATCTTTGAATGTCCTTACCCCTATCCTTTGTTGTTTGTTTTAAATTCATGTTTGGTTTTGGTCGACCACTTTCTTTTTTCTCAAGCCGCCGTTCATAATTTAGTGTTCCAGCAGATTTTAAGGCAATTATTTCGTCAACAACACTCATCTTGTTTTTGTTACAATCACAAAAAAATCCAACAAAACAAAATAAATTACGCAAATACGCCGCGATCGATATAGACCTGCCGTGAAGTGCGGTCAGCAGACGGTAACTAACTAAACGTGAGGCCGTCGACTCTACTAGAGGTATACGACGGAAAGGTCACTCCCACTCTCGCCCACGAAATTGCTATCTGCCGTCTCTTTTCTATTTTACATGCATTTGTCCATAAGCCATAAGAACTGTATATAGACAATTTAAAATACGGCCCAGCCACGGGCTTGTGTATAGCGCGAGGCGCGACGTTATTATATCTATTATATTTGTTTTGCCAATGCAGACTGCTGAGAGAGAATTTTATATTTCAGAGTGAAGTTTTAGATAAAAGATATTTTTAATAAAATTGGTATTTTTATGAGATTATTTTAGGGGGGTCATTGACCAATTGACCCTAAGGAGGAGCCGCGCTTGCAACGTAATAATACAATGTCGCATCAACAACAATATTCATACACATAGGAAACTCCGCTATACATCACATTATTTCTTGATCACCAACAACTCAAACATATGTGTTTAGATTTTCTATTGATAAAGAAAAAATAGCCTTCTGCAGTATTAACTTTGTTCTATTTTCTATTTGACATATTTAAAAAATTATATCAAACAACCGTTCACGTTGAAAAATGGCAACAAACTAACCTTATTAAAAATTTTACACATGCTGTAAAAATCTGTCAAATGCTTAGGCAGAATGCCGCATCTAGTGCCTGCTTAGGATAAACGCGGCAAGTGATCTTTAAATACGGCGTTTTTTATAAGTATTTTTCAGATAACGCATTTATTCTAAGTATCCATGAACATTTTTGCAGATACGGCATAAAATGTGTTGTGTTTAATGTCTTTTGGCATAACTTACGTCATTTTTAGTAAGCAAATAAGATAGATATGCACATTTGGGTTAGAAAAATGTATAAATCTAATTTTTTCAGATTTTTGCAGATACGGCGTTTTCGCTAAGCACGGCAGAATATTTTTACTAGCCGATGCGCAGTGGCTTTCTGGACTAATAAAATTAAAGTTCTGTTGCATGTAAAACCAAGTAAGCCCACATATATTTTTTTGCCGGACAACAATATATCTCTACTGCTATATACTATATTTAATAAAAAGGTGATAAGTGTCTTTAATACATTTTACATGTATATTTTATTAAAAGTTTTTTATTCATATCGAATGGTAAAATCTATAGTATCGACTACGTTTTTTGAATGGTCAAGAGATACAGGCATGTGAGAAGTTTTTTTGTACATAAGACACTTTGTATCAGCGTCGTTAATGCAAGATGTTGCAAGAAAATTTGATATTCTATGTTGCCATGCAGATACGGACAAAATAGGCAAGCATATACTGCCAAATAAAACAAGCAATGAAAACAGAAAAATTGTGAAGGCTCATATTGAGTCTTTTCCAACCATGAGCCCACATCATATACGAAAAAGTTCGAAGCGTAGATATTTGGACAAAAATTTGAGTGTAAGAAAAATGTATCAACTTTATATAAATGACTGTCAATAGAAGAAACAGGAAGGTGTTAGCGAAATTACATAGGTACCGAGGAGTATTTTCTAACGACTATAATTTGAGCTTTTTTGTCCCTAAAAAAGATCAACGTTTAGTATGTAATAAATATATGATAGCGCTAATCCAACTGACAAATCAGATTTAGAAAGCAGTTACAGAGAACATCAGAAAAGAAAAGAAGTATGGAATTTCGAAAAACGAAATGATAAGAAAAGCTCTGATCAACAAGGGAATTTTGTTTCAATCACTTTCGATCTACAGGCAGTATACAGATTCCAGATTGGCTGGACAATTATTATATTATTCCCGAAAATAATGGGTCTACAATTTGTGTGTATATAAAGCCGCATCACCAAATGTAGCCCGTTTTGACTGCTCAGAAATCAACGGTAGACGAGGAAGTTCTCAAATAGAAAGCATAGTAAGCATTGTACTCCACTATTACTTATCAAAATGTGTACCAGAACATTAAAGTACAATAAGTGTATTTATTCTCTTATACCTGCGGAGGACACCGTAATCAGCATTTTGCAGCCTTACTATTATGGGCTGATAAAAAAATATACTTATCCTTTAAAAAATGTTATTGAACATAAATGTTTAGAATCGGGATCGGTACTTTCCTGTATGGCAATGGCATCTTATTAGAGCCTGCGTTCAATGACAAATCCGCATAGTAGCTACCTAATAATATTGTCATATGTATCTATAACACGTTCGAAATAAATTTGTTTTTTCTATAAAACTGCCTATCATTTACAAAAATAATAAGCAGTTGAATATTAATAATAGGCCAAATTCACTGTGAGAACGTCTTTCTTCATTACTAATTCAGTATAAGCTTACATATGCAACCCATTCACTATTTATATAAATATAAAAATTTATATATTTATATAAATATATAAATAATAGGTCAAATTGATTGTGAGAACGTCTTTCTTTCATTACTAACTTAGTATGAACTCACACATGCAACTCATTCAAAATGTATATAAATAATATCATACAGCTACAACAGGCTGTTAATAAAATGTTCAGAGGAAACCAGTTAAATGTTATAATTATCGACTAATACCTTAAAACCATTGCTATTAGAGAGTTAAAGCCTCATATCCATATCACAAAACTACAAAATATTATGTTTGGTTTATTATATTTGTTTTAAATATGATATTTTAAGGGTAACTGATTTATTTAGATTTACAGGTAAAACCAGGTAAGTGATCGCATCTCCATATTAATTTGGGGTTTAATCAGCTAGGTGGCTTAACTTTTTCAAACTAATGATAGAACATCATTTCTGATATATGCATATTTCACTAGAATACCGAGTATAAAACACAAGTTGTCCTGTAAATTCAATATAAAACACTAAACATTAAAAACGCTTTTTCTCGATTTCGGCATTTTGACATTTACCTGGTTTTCGCAGTATACCGACAATATATTGCTTGTTGTTGAATGTAATAACACATACTTTACCAGATTTTAATATGATCCGCAATTACCTCTCAAATATGGAGGTAAGAGTTACTCGAATTTAAAAAAATCAGTTACTAATAGCTATATTCAAATTTATTCAAGACACTAATATTTTAATCTCCCCGCCAAGTATGCTCATCCCGAGTATATCTCCAGTGTAATTATAAAATATTATCTTATGTTTCTATTCTTATACCACATTGTACATGAATGAAACTTACCAATACATAACAACGCACTATTAAGTTATGTCTAGCTATACCTTGTTTTACATTATTATTCATCCAAGTTCTCATTTATGCTGCCCTGCAGATATTTGGATAATCTTACTCTATCCACAGACTGAATGCCGAAATTGTTTTAAATGTGGCCTCTCCCAGTCGTAGTCGTCGTTGAGCGACTCAAATTCTCTCTCCTCTCGAGAAGTTTGCATTTCATTAAGAATTGTGACAATAAGACAGACTGGAGTTTGCTATAGTTATGAGACACAAGACTTGCATATATGCGATAGAATAAGTAATGAGTTACTCAGGTAGGTGAATTACTGTTCATTTGGTACTTTATTATGGAAACTATATTAGCTATTATACAGTGATGAGTGGGCTAAGAACCGGCAAAATATGGAAAACATAATAAGCTGTGGAATAAAAAGAGATTAAACTTGTACAGTTGGGATATTTTTGAGAGAAGTTGATCGTTAGTTTCCCATCTTTAAACGTTAGCTTAACTCCTTCGGTACGGTGATGCACCCGTGTGCATCATGCTTGACTGTCCGCTCAGTACGGTGATGCACACGGGTGCATCATGAGTTTTCGTTCGCCATATACGGCGGGCCACCATCTGAATCATATTTCAGGTATTTTTGTTCCGTCCGAATTACCTTATTCAAATCAAAAAGTGGGGAAACCACGCCCAAAAGTGGGTGATGTCCAGAAGGAGATTAGATTTAGTTAATTTGATTGGTGATAAAGTGATAAGGTTGTTTGGATGTTGACTGATGGGATTGTGGGGGAGGTGATGTTACTGTGCTGCTGTTTACAACTTACCTTACTATCCCTTGCAAGATAATTCGGATGGAATTTCCCAGATTAGGAGACTGGAGCGATATCAAGCACAACATAATCTGGGGAATTCCATCCGAATGATCTTTGTTTAAAATGGCATTTTATGGGTAAAATTTAATTTAACTCACATTCTATGTAGAATAATAAATTTAATAAATAGTTATTTATGATATAAGTGTTAAAAGTACACGTTTAAGGCACGCATGTGAAAGTTTGCAGGATGAGCGATAGGGAGTTCTGCAATTCACATGAGTGCCTTAAAAATGTACTTTTTAACACGCATATCATACAATATTTCTTCTACAAACGTAATTACAGGACAATATCTACAAAAACTTTTATTTGACTGATACTCCATTTTTATATTTTTTTGACATTTTGACATTACAATACGAACTGCAGTGCCTTAAAAATATTTTAAAGCAGTAGTGCCTTAAAGTAGCATTTTTAACACTCGTATGGAGTGCTAAAAATTGCATTTTTAACACGGTTGTAGAAAAAATAGTGTTATTTCTAAAATTGGTGTTATTATTCCGCTAACTTTAATTAGTTGTAGTGTGATACTCTATTTTAACCGACCGCGCGAAGCTACCCGGTAAGCGCTCGAATCCGTATATAGTAGCCGACTTGCTGAATGACGCTCCGGCACGAAGGGGTTAAGAGCTAATTGACTTTAGTCATAATTATATGTATGGCGTTAACCTGATTTTAATATTTTTTATTTTCGCATAAATAAAAACTGATTGAAAACAGTAAAGCAAATGTAAATAAATACAGTTTAATTAATAGTAATTGTAGTAATCTTTTAATCCAAATCCATAATAATACTTATGACAGGTACTTCTTTAAGGACAACAGACTCAGTAAAACACAGGTTAAAAATAAAATAAATATATTCAGGATATTTATATACAGATCAAAATTAAAAATAACAAAATAAAATACAATAATTCTATCTTCACCCCGTTACGCAGAAAGCTCCCTGGATGGATGTCTGCAAAAGAAAAATAAAATTTTATTTATTACTATCAAAATAAAATATAATTAATGGAATACAAGAAGCAATTACGCTCAGAGTCGTACCTCCTTACACTTCACTCCAGTGTAAGGCACAAACACTCCCACAATCAAAATATTAATAATTATACGGACACCCATACAAATATACTCCACGCCTAACGGATCCCGTTCAATTACGAGCGGCGGATCTCTTCACTACAGAGTTCCACCAATCAGGTCGACCTACCTGTTCACCACACTCGCTGGCCAGGGATTATAGAGCTTGATCGCCGCCAGACTATATTTTATTCCTTCGTGTGTCTCCTTAAATACTATCTCGGCTGCCTTACCTCGGATGCCTCGGAGTAGAAGTGGAAATAAGTGTAGTGTCGGGTTGCGTAGGTATCGGGACGCGTGCGGTTTTCTGCTTTCGTTCTGATGAAGGGATATCATTACATACTAACTATGATATTATTCATAAAACTATTATTAAACCTTTTTACTACTAAAGCTTTAATATTATGTTTATTATTTAAAGCTTTTTTATTTTTATTACTAAAGCTTTAATAGTTTGTTTTTTGTATTAGTACCTATTAATTATTATTATCAACATGACTGTATTTGGCTAAATAGCTAAGTGCTAAAGCTACAAATAAAAAAAACTTTTTATAATAAAAACTTTGGTGAATAATAAAGTATCAATAGTTTGTTTATAGTAGATTCGTACTTGATCGAGACTTGAGGCAAATTCTTAACCTTTCTCATTTATTAAACAATTATCAGTTGTATAGTCGCATTCGGTTGGCTACTGTATCAGAGGTTAGTTTTGTAGCTTATTATGCTGAAAACCAAAAAAAAAATAGATATTTTAAAAAGATTTAAAACTTTGTTTAGAAAGATAACTTCTAAATTAACCCTTATCCACTGACACGTGGTATGTCATAACCAGGGCCGCCGAGAGGGCGGTACAGCCGGTACATTTTACCGGGGCCCGGCGATGTAAGGGGCCCGGCGTCGACCAGACCAAAGACGTAATTTTTCCCGTTTTTTTTGCTCTTCACTATATGTCCACAATTTTTTGGTTTAAAATTTTAACAGCAATAAATCACATGCGTCAAATACTACAGTGCAGTCAGATAAAACTATGATATGGATATGGAGATTAAAAATATATCATTGCTTCTAGAAAATTTACAAAAAATCAGAAGAATGTATGTTGAAGAATCTAAATTAGTTACCCGCATTTATGGAATAAATCCAGAATTTACATCAAATAAAGAAAAACGGCGTAAAAAGCCTGTGAGATTTTTTTATGATTTGCCTGGGCCTAGTAGAGATGCGACTGATAATTTTGAGCCCGACGCAATGTTTCGCTGGGAAATATTTAATATTGTTATATAATAAGCAATTTAACAAGAAGATTTAATGCGGAAAATAAAATTCATTCGCTATTTAACATTTTATGGATATTACGAGATGAAGATGACGACAATATTAAGAAGAAAATTGATATATGTATTGAGATAGTTTTATAAAGAAGACATCAGTGAAAAAATGAGAGATGAAATTTTTCATTTGAGAGCGATATACAAGGATAATATTGGTGAATCTCAACTTTCTCCAATAGATTTGCTTAATAAAATTAAACATCTCAAATTTGAATCGTTATTGTGTTAAGAATATTTTGCACATTACCGGTGACAGTCGCAGAAGCAGAAAGATCCTTTAGTTTTCTTTGTCGCATAAAAAATGCTATGAGGAAATAAATGAAACAGGATCGGTTATACCCTATTCCACGAACATACGCCTGTTTTGGATTACTTCGACAACGAATATTTTACGGTGCAAAATAAGAAGAACGAAAGTAAATTGCAAATTACATTGTTGTTTATTGGAATAATTATTAGCGCCATTTACTTTCGTACTTCTTATGTTGCACAGTAAAATATTCGTTGTCGAAGTAATTCAAAACAGGCGTATGTTCGTGGAATGGCCCATAGCTGCCTTTCAACTTTGTGAATTGAAAATGATTTTGTAAAATATGCGATTTTTGCCAAATCAGACAACTCTAAAAGCACCTGTATTATAAATATTTTCATTCTTATAAATTGAATAAAATTTTGTATAAAATCGAAATTTATTTAAATTCATATGTATCTGAAATGTTTCTTATTATTTAATATTTATAATGTTATTTCTATAAGAATTAAACAATTTTTCCGCTTATCACTTTTTGCCGGGGCCCGCCGTTCACTTTTTACCAGGGCCCGCTCATCCCTCTCGGCGGCCCTGGTCATAACTTGCCAAAAATATATTTTGTTGTAAAACGCGTTTTATAAAATATTTCTAGAACACCATCTGTGTACCATCAAGTGGTGTGTAATATACTGTACTGTACCTTCAAGTGGTGTGTATCTTCTCCCAACTGCTCCAGTTTTAGTATGATTTTTTATTCTTTGAGCTATGTTGACGTAAAGTTTTCTTGATCTCTGGGTGATCTCTGGGTATCCGATATTTAACTGCTGCCGTCGTCTTTGGCATGCCATTAATTATTTCCCGCAAAGCTTCTTGAAGAATATCATTATATTTTTTCTCTATTATTTGCTTTTTTTTGTATTTTAGGCATTTTTTTCTTCCTGAGAAAAAAGGTGCCAATCACTAAATGTAAATAAACACCTCGGCTACCTAATTATTGACAGCACTGCCAATCACTAGCATTTGCTATAATATGACATCCAATTGCTGGCATTAACAAAAATAATTATGCTTATGTAGAAAAAAAGCATAAAAACGAGAAAACGGTCCAATGTAATCTATAGATTAACCTGATATATCATTCTAGTTATCACAGCCAATATTACAATTTTATAAACTTACCTCTAACACCGATGATGCTGTACTGAAATCAGTTAAAATATATGGATAACTTAACGTCCAACCTTCACTCTCGAATAGTTGGCGGGATATTGACGATTGTAGTATTCTACGCTCTACCATAAAAAATACATGTTGCCAGATCATTATAAAAGTGGCAGTAAGTACTTACATTGAATTGCTCCTAAATTATTTAAAAATAAAGTGTCCACTGCCAATAATTGGGCTAGTGCCAACAATTGGGTTAGTTGCCAGGGTACCCAAAGCCAAACTTTTATACAAAAATGTTCTACATTAAATTTAAAATAAAATAGGCCCTATGCATAATCCTTCTAAAATGAACAGTTTTAAAGTTACGGATGTAGTATAGTATAATTGGTCCAAAAAAGGACCCAGTAATATACCCAGACATCCAAAGTAAAAGTTTTCCTCCAACACCAAATTGTTCTATATGGTCCACATATTGTTTATTAAAAAGTTACACCATTTTGAGCATCTGGTTTGGGGGAAGATGGGGAGAAGTCAGTAAATTAGTAGTTTTTTTAAGTTTTTCGTCAATATTTCTAAAACTATGCTTAAGCGTAAACAATGTTCTATACAATAATGTTCTACATAAAATTTAAAACAAAAAAGGTCCTATACATAATTGTTATAAAATTAACGGTTTCAAAGTTACGGAGGGTGAAAGTGGAGGTTTTCGATATATTTTATATTATTTGGGCAATTAATGATAATTTTGGGTGGGAGGTTGACGTATCTTCAAGGTCTTATCACTAACATACCAGCGGCCACCGAAATAGCAAATTTTATTTACAAAACACAATCCTGTTAAAGAAAATTTCTATAATTTGCCCAAAGAATATGAAAAGTATCGAAAACCTCCACTTTTCACCCTTCGTAAGTCTGGAACCGTTGATTTTATAAAAATTATATATTATCTTTTTTGTTTTAAATTCCATGTAGAACATTTTTGTATAGAACATTGTTTACGCTAAAGTATAGTTTTAGAAATATTGACGAAAAACTTAAAAAAACTACTAATTTACCGGCTTTTCCATCTTCCCCCAAACCGGACACTCAAAATGGTGTAACTTTTTACTGAACAATATCTGGACCATATAGAACAAGTTGGTGTGGAAGGAAAACTTTTACTTTGGATGTCTGGGTTAGGCATTTTTTGGACCAATTATACTATACTACCTTCGTAACTTTGGAACCGTTCATTTTAGAAGGATTTTGCAATATGCATAGGGCCTTTTTATTTCAAATTTAATGTAGAACATTTTTGTATAGAAGGTTGTTCATGTTAAACCGCATAGTTTTAGAAATATTGACGAAAAACCTGGAAAACTACAAATTTACCGATTTCTCCCCCCTCTCCCCCCAAACCCGACGCTCAAAATGGTGTGACTTTTTTCTGAACATTATGTGGACCATATAGAACAATTTGGTGTTAGAGGATAACTTTCACTTTGGATGTCTGGGTTTGGGTCTAGTTATACCATACTATAGATGCTAAATTAAAATATATAGGTACGTTTGCATTTAAAATTATTACAACTTTACTGTAGCTGACAAAGATGTACCAATAACTGTGCATCATGTATGATTTCACTCATCGTACCACATTCGTGAAATAAACTATACCAACCATATACAGTATGGTGCAAATGAAAGGAATAAATTCGTTATTTGGTAAGTCGGTGACTTTAAGGAAAAATCGATAATTAAACAGGTTTTATTTTTAAATTATAATTTTTTGGCATATATATACCATACTAGTGACGTCATTCATCTGGGTGTGATGATGTAATCGATGATTTTTTAAATGGGAATAGGGGTTGTGTGCTAGCACATTTGAAAGGATATTCAATTATCTATTCAATTTTATAAATATTAATATAATTATTTATACAGGGTGTCCAAAACAATTTTTTTAAATTAAAATAATTGACACCAAAAAAAGAAATCATGTTATTAATTTGATTCAAAATACATTTTACTGCTGTCAGAAAACAGAGAAATATGTTTATTTGATAAATAATAATTTTCGGTAAATTAAATGTTCAAACTTCCGAGAGGCAGGTACGTGGCAACTTGAGCATATGAGCATTGATTTTAAGCGAGAAACCATGCTTATTTATCAAATAAACATTTTTTCTGTTCTCTGAGAGCAGTAAAATGCCTTTTGAATTAAACAAATTACATACATCCTTCTTTTGGTGTCAATTAATTTAAATAAAAAAAATTGTTTTGGACACCCTATGTAAATAACTATATTAATGTTTATATTACTGAGTAGATTGTTAAATGACTTTTCAAATGTGCTAGCACATAATCCCTGCTCTCATTTAAAAAAATCAGCAATTTCGTCATCACACTCAGATGGATGACGTCACTAGTATGATATAAATATGCTAAAAACTCATAATTTGAAAATAGAAATCGACTTGTTTCGGTATTTTAAAGTCGCTGGCTTACGAAATAAAGAATTTATTCCTGTCATTTACATCATACTGCATATCTCGTCGTTTTAGCTCTTGTCATAATTGTACCTCTTGTGTCCAATAACATAAATTATATTTTTTATTCTGTAAGCACAGCCCCTTTTTATTTTAGTGTACTTGTACGTTTTAAATTTACGTACTGCCAGCAAAAATTTACAACACAAAAGATTTTTCTATTTTTTTAAACATATTATACAGTATTTTGTAGAGAAGGCAAAAACGTTAACTAATGTCTAGACTTTAAGATATATACATATCAACTAAATTGGTTTTATATGGAAGACTCAACAACTTCTTTAGCACGTAAATGTGCCTAAATATGTAATAAACGTTTTAGGAACATCGAATATTGCGACAAACAGAAGAACATAAATGCTAAAAGTTGATGGGTTAAGGTTATGGCAATAATAAAATTTTTAGGGACATTTTCGTATGAGTTACTTATCTCATTTTAAATTTTATTAGAGAAAATGATAGAGATATCGGGAGCTACACTGCGAGATATGTTGGTTTGTCGAAGAATTCAAAAACAGGTATTTTTAATGTTGTTCTGAAGCTATTTCCTTGTGGCATTTTTATAATCAACTATTTAGATAAGAAATAAGCCACAATTAACTTGAAAAAAATAATTTTATTAACGTTTCGATGACCAAGTCGGGTTTTGACAACTACACTTGACTTGGATGTCGAAACGTTAATAAAATTATTTTTTTCAAGTTAATTGTGGCTTATTTCCCATCTTGGAAGGATAGGCATCCCCTATTGTGGCCATCTAAATAGTTGATTACAGGTATTTTTGGTTCAAAGTCAGCTGTGACAGAGCCAATATAATAACAGTAAACTTGTAGCGGGCAAATATGTAACCTTCTAGCCCACCCTTCATACTTCACTATCTTGTTCGAGATTATAAACTCTTATCATTTCCAAACTAAGGGGAATTAGTCCTAAGAAGATCTTAAGGGCCTCTTAGCTAGTGCAGACTGAGACTACGAATAATACTTACGTAAAATCAGATTTTTAAGAGGAAACAGTAGCGATCAACAGGTAGCAACAAACACGTTCCAAGATTGCGGCTGTAATTTTGATTATTTTGTCGAGATATTTGGCACACGTATTCGTAATATAATAAAGAATGGCGGTACAGAGCCCGATTTCAGAAATATGTTAGTATGTGGAAACTACTCTATAACTAAATAAAATATTGCAAAAAGGAGCCTGTACCGCCATTAAGAAAGACAAAAAAATACACCTTCTTCAAATAAACTTTTTATCCCGTGCCTAGATTTTGTGTTACATTGGAACTACTAAAAATGGATTTTTTTATAACAATAAATCGAACGTCATTGACTTGGCAACATTTCACACCTCTTCTTCTTCACGTGCCATCTCCGCGATGGAGGTTGGCAATCATCATAGCTATTCTGATCTTAGATGCTGCTGCTCTAAACAGTTCGGTTGATGTGCATCCGTACCATTCCCTCAAGTTACGCAACCACGAAATTCGTCGCCTTCCTACACTTCTCTTGCCCTGGATTTTCCCCTTTATAATCAACTGAAGTATGTTGTATCTCTCATTACGCATAACATGCCCCAGGTACTGCAGCTTTCGTGTCTTGATGGTTTCCAATATTTCCAGTCTTTTGTTGACTCTTCTCATGACTTCGTTGTTTGTTATAGATATGTTCGGTCCATGATATCTTCAGGATTCTTCTATACACCCACAGTTCAAATGCTTCCAACTTTTTAGTAGTCGATGCGTTAAGAGTCCATGCTTATATCCCGTAAAGCAGAGTCGAAAAAATGTAACACCTTGCCAGCCTAACTCTCAAGTCTAATTTCAGTTCTCTTGCACAAAGTACCTTTCTCATTTTATTGAAGTTTGTTCATGCTTTCTCTATTCGAACTTTGATTTCTTTGGAGTAATCGTTTGTGTGATTAATTATTGTGCCAAGATAGTTATAGTTTTCTACTTGTTCTAAAGTTTTACCTTTAATTGTCAGGCTTTCATCATTATTTTGGGTTTTTGATATCCTCTTAAATTTAGTTTTCTTGAGGTTTATTGATAATCCATATTCTTCTCCATACTCAACTATCTTGTTCATTAGCTTTTGGAGGTCTTTAAGGTTGTCTGCTATTATGATAGTATCGTCTGCATATCTAATGTTGTTAATTGGCGTTCCATTTACCTTTAGTCCTGCTGTTTCTCCCTCAAGAGCTCTTTGCATAATTTCTTCAGAGTATGTATTGAATAGTAGTGGTGATAATACACACCCCTGTCGCACTCCTCTTTTAATTTCGAGCTCTTCTGATGTGTGTTCGTTAATGCGTATGTGTGCTTGCTGTTTATAATATAGATTTGTTATAATTCGAAGGTCATTGTATTGTATTCGTTTTGCTTTGAGGACGTCCATTAGCTGTTTGTGGCGGACTTTATCGAAAGCCTTGTTGTAATCTATGAAACAGACGTACATACATTTCACACCTATAGCCAAGTAAATGAACGGGAAATTCGGCGATACCGTGTTATTTTCAGGGGCACTCCGAATTGCATGAAAATTTGGATTTAGGTTCTGCTTAAAAGTTGAAATTGTGCCGTTGGTTGCTTTTACTTGGGGGGTAATAGTCACCTCTTCTCGGGGGTGAAAAAACATACGTTCAAGATAAGACCGGAAATGGATAAATTGACTGCTTTTAAGCAACTTTTGTTTTGTAGAGTTTTTTACGTAAGTCAATACTTTTCGAGTTATTTGCCATTGAAAATGTTGATTTTTCGACAAAAAAAAACTACGTTTTCAGACGGTTTTTCGCAAATAACTCAAAAAGTAAATACTTTATCGAAAAAATGAAAATCGCAAAAGTGTAGCTTATAAAAACCCCAAAAAAATGGTGTATCAGTAAAGTCTATCAATCAAATAAAAACAAAGTTGTAGCTCATGAAATATACGTTCTTATTCGTCTAATTCCAAATCCAATATTTCAAGGTAAAATCACCGAAAAATGAAGCACTTTTCGAGAAAACCCCATTTAAACTTTTTTAAAGTGTTCATAAAAAGCTTTGTTTTAATTGTTAACAAAAGTTTTAGCATTAAAAATAAGCGAGCTACGCTCAAAATAAAGTTGGCCCTCTTTTTTTTTGTAAAAAATCATGAAAATCTTGCCGTGTTTAGCTTCCCAAATGAAATTAATCGCTACCGCTTTACAAACAATTTACTTACCTATCTATTTTTTATATGATCTGTCAGTCTCACCGGTTTAATGTGTTTATTTTTAAAAGGGTTATAATTAAGAAAGCTTGAATGGGTCACTAATCACGAGTGTATGCAAATTTTGAAGAGCCATATCTTAACCAATTTTTGTCTTACGGAGAAACAAAATGAAACTAGCATATTTATAATAGCAAAACCTACCTTTTTTTATACTCGTTAAGATTTTTCTTATCACTAATACTTTTTAAGTTATTTTGAACAAAAACGAAATTTTTCAAAAATTTTTAGAAATTTTTTTTTGCTATAAAACCAAATGTTTTCAAAAATAAGCACTTACAGATCATATAAACAATACACATACTTAAAACCGATGGTAAAGCCAAACGATTAAATTCATTTAGGGTGCTAAATAGAGGGAGGTTTTCACGATTTTTTTTCCAACCAACTTTTTTTTCTCAGTGTAACTCGTTTATTTTTGATGCTGCAAACTTTTGTAAAAAACAAATAATAAGCTTTTTTTCGATACTTTAAAAATGTTAATAAAGTTTTCCCGAAAAATGCTTCTTTCTTCGGTAATTTCGCGTTGAATTATTCGATTTGGAATTAAACGAATAAGAACGTATTTTTCATGAGCTTCAACTTTGCTTCTACTCAATTTGTAGTCTTTACTGGTACACTATTTTTTTCGTTTTCTTATAGGCTACACTTGTGCTAAAAATATTTTTTTCGATAAACTATTTACTTTTTGAGTTATTTGGGAAAAACGTTCTGAAAACGTAGTTTATTTGTCGAAAAATCAACATTTTAAATCGCGAATAACTCAAAAAGTATTGACTTACGTAAAAAACTTTATAGAACAAAAGGTGCTTAAAATAAGTCAATTTATCCATTTCCGGCCTTATTTTAAACACGCGTTTTTCACCCCCCGATAAGGGGTAAATGCCACCCCACAAGTAAAAGCAACCAACGGCACAAATTCAACTTTGAAGTGGAGGGTAAGTAGAACCTAAATCCAAATTTTCATGCAATTCGGAGTTGCCTCTGGAAATTACACTCCAAAACGGTCATTTATTGGGCTACTATGTGTATAAAAATTATTGTTTTTGATAATATAAACGTCACTGTCAGTGTCGAATTACCGACGCACTGTTGCCTCACTTTTGAAAGTTCGCAGAACTTTCGCAATCTTGGACCACGTTTGTTGCTACCTGTTGATCGCTACTGTATCACCTTCATGTTTAAGAGCTAATTTGTCCTGTGATCGGTCCACACAATTTATAACATTCTTCTCCTACAAAACATTTCAGTGGCATCTATCTTTCTTCCTTCCGGTTATCTTACGGCCTAAGATTCACATCCGTCTGTCAGTATTGAGAATATATTAAATAGTGCAGTAAGATGCAAATAAGTGCCTTCTGAATTTGTAATACCGCTACTAGACATTTTTTATTATAAATAATTTACGTGTCAAGTTATAGTGTCCGATTGGTTAAATAAATAGATTTAAAATAAATTAAACGCACCGTTTTGTCACAAAATAACTACAATTTTTTTGTTGAAACTTTTTATTAATTAAGTGACGGTCTCGTCAGATTAATTATTATGGATTTTATCGTAGTAGAAATGGTAGGCGTATTTGAGAATCGTTTAGTTTTGTCAAGCAAGCAAGCAATTTGATTCCCCATTCCCCATTATAACATCCACAAGAAATAATACGAGGAAAATATCAATACTATATATAAAAGGACTATCCGCGAAACTTAAAACAATAGGAAATAAATTCAACATTTCAACAACATTCAAAACAACAAACACGTTGAGATCTATTCTATCTAAAACTAAACCTAACAGTGAACAAGAAAGAACAAAAAATTGTATTTATAAAATACCTTGTGAACGCGAACAATTTTATTTAGGTGAAACATCAAGACCATTAAACGTTAGAATAAGTGAACATCAGTTTTATATTAAGAATAAAGAATTTGATAGATCTCAAATATGTCAACATGCATGGGATAATGAACATAGAGTTCAGTGGAGAGATTCAAGTATAGTCCTGAAAGAAACCCGTGTTGAGCTGCCCCCCCCCCACTTGCAAAAATCAAAAAACAAATAGCCCTGATTTATGAGCTATTTCTGAGCTCTCATATTCCGCAAACTAAAAATTTTGAGCTCGTTCCACTGAGCAGGAATTTGATACTTTAGTGGGGGGGGCCTGAGTCAGCCCCCCCCCCACTACTTAAAAATAGGAATATTGAATCGGTTTTTGCGGCAGAATTACGAGCTATTTATGAGCTCTTGAAATTATATAGTTTCGATTTTTGAGCTCATCCCCTTCACCCCAAACAACCCTTTAATTGATTTAACATAAGAGAAAAATGCTGAGAAAACTTAAAATATATCGTATTGCGGATATAATTCCTATAACTTATATACTCTAAGAATAAACTATTAAATCACGTGCATTTCGATTATTGAGCTACAACCCCTTCGCAAGAAAACCACCCTATCTTCTCGGCTTAAGAGAAAGTTGTACTTAAAATGCATTAAACTAATTATTTGGCGAGGACATGTCATTGAATAATTTATAAGCTTCCAAATTACACGAATTTAGATCAGTAAATTTCAATTTATTTTGTATAGTGCAGTCACTGAAGGTAAAAATCAACGATTACCTTCAATTTCGGTGAACCTTCATCGACTTTCACGAAAATTGGTCAGTGGTTAGAGGATACGTCAAGAAACAAAGGTGACATGGTACCACCTTGCGCCTTTACTCTGAGGGTGGATACCGCCCCTTCTCGGGGGTGAAAATTATTTTATTAAAAATAACTGCACAAATCAATAAAAGAACAAATTAAAAGCAAAATTTATTGTATAAAGTTAATAACATAAGTCAATACTTTTTAAGCTATTAAAGATCAAAGATTTTAATTATTCGTGAAAAAAATGCATGTTAAGAAGCGGTTTTTCGTAAATCACTGAAAAACTATAAGTTTTTACAAAAAAGTTAATAGTAGTTTAATTCGTAAAGCTTATATTCTAAGAATAAACTCTTAAATCACGAGCCTGTCGATTATAGAGTTACAACCCCTTCGCAAGAAAACCATCCCATACTCCCGGCTTAAGAGAGAGTTGTACTTAAAATAATTTAAATTAATTATTTGGAGACTACATATCATTTAATAATTTATGAGCTTGCGAAATATACGCATGTCAATTATTGAATTGCCATTTTCTTTCTATAGTGCAGTCACTGAAGGTAAAAATCAACTATGACCTTCGATTTCGGTAAATCTCCATTCATTTTCACGAATTAACAATAACAACTTGGGGTTTTAACCTGGGGTATATGTCACCCCTTCTCGGGAGTGAAAATTACTTTATTAAAAATAACCCCACAAATCGAGAGAGGGACAAATTGTAAGCAAAATTTGTTATCTAATGTGATTAAAATAAATTAATACTTTTTGAGTTATTAAAGATCAAATATTTTAATTTTTGTGAAAGAAAATGCATGCTTTAAAGCGATTTTTCATAAATAACTCAAAAACTGTAAGTTTTTACAAAAAAGTATTCATCACTAAAATTGAAGCCAATAAAAAATATAATAAATTGCTTACTTGAAAAACCCTTTAATGTTATTTTAAAGTAAGTTATTGGTAATTAAATGTATATTTTTTTCTGCGACTGTTCAAATCTAAGGATTCAAACTTAAATAACGGGAAAGAGATGCATCTTATAACACTTAGGTACTAAATACTTATCAAAGTACTTAGAAATACCTATCCAAAATGAGCTCCAGAAAAAGTTGATAGCATCAAAATCCGCTCACCAATTTTCGTGAAAATGAATGCAGATTTACCGAAATCGAAGGTCATAGTTGATTTTTACCTTCAGTGACTGCACTATAGAAAGAAAATGGCAATTCAATAATTGAGATGCGTATATTTTGGGAGCTCATAAATTATTAAACGATATCTAGTCGACAAATAATTAATTTAAATTATTTTAAATGCAACTCTCTCTCTTAAGCCGGGAATATGGGATGGTTTTCTTGCGAAGGGGTTGTATCTCAATAATCGAAAGGCGCGTGATTTAAGAGTTTATTCTCAGAATATAAGCTATACGAATAAAACTACTATTAACTTTTTTGTAAAAACTTACAGTGTTTCAGTGATTTACGAAAAGCCGCTTCAAAACATGCATTTTTTTCACGAATAATTAAAATTTTTGATCTTTAATAATTTAAAAAGTATTGACTTATTGTAATAACTTTATATAATACATTTTGCTTATAATTTGTTCTTTTATAGATTTGTGCAGTTATTTTTTATAAAATAATTTTTCACCCCCAAGAAGGGGCGGTATCCACACTCAGGGTAAAGGCGCAAGGTGGTATCATGTCACCTTTGTTTCTTGAGGTATCCTCTAACCACTGACCAATTTTCGTGAAAATAGATGAAGGTTCACCGAAATTGAAGGTAATCGTTGATTTTTACTTTCAGTGACTCCACTATATAAAATAAATTGCAATTTACTGATTTAAATGCGCGTAATTTGAAAGCCTATAAATTATTAAATGATATGTAGTCGCTAAATAATTAATTTAATGCATTTCAAGTACAACTTTCTCTTAAGCCGGGAAGATAGGGTGGTCTTCTTGCGAAGGGGTTGTAGCTCAATAATCGAAATGCACTTGATTTAATAGTTTATTCTTAGAGTATATACGCTATAGGAATTATATCCTCAATACGATATATTTTAAGTTTTCTCAGCATTTTTCTCTTAAGTTAAATCAATTAAAGGGTTGTTTGGGGGTGAAGAGGATGAGCTCAAAAATCGAAACTATATAATTTCAAGAGCTCATAAATAGCTCGTAATTCTGCCGCAAAAACCGATTCAATATTCCTATTTTTAAGTAGTGTATTAAATTCCTGCTCAGTGGAACGAGCTCAAAATTTTTAGTTTGCGGAATATGAGAGCTCATAAATAGCTCATAAATCAGGGCTATTCGTTTTTTAATTTTTGCAAGTGGGGGGAGGGCAGCTCAACACGGGTCTGAAAGAATCAGATAGTAAAAAGAGAAAAATCAAAGAAGCGGCTCTAATTATGCTAAATGAAACCAATTGTGTCTCAAATTCGTCGGTAGAATGCAGTAAGATGTGGTTACCCATACTGAAAGAGGAAGTCAATAGAAAGAAAATACCACGATTAGTAAGTCAATAACATATCGAGTTAACACAAATTTTATATTTTAGTATTACTCATTGTATGTCTATGTATTATTAATATTATTTATAATTTAAACATATTAAAGTCAGAATTTAGTATTAGTTTTTTGAAAGTAAATTAAATGTAAGACCAAATACTTACGATGTCGGGATAGTATCACGAGGTTTTTTCCTGATTTTCCCTTGTGATTTACTATGGAATCTCTAACGCGAGAATTTTACTGTCATCGTTACATTTGGTTGTCTTTTTAAAGACAGATCACATGCTATGATTTTTTTGTGACGGATATTCTTGAGTTGGGATTGATTTCATGTAATCGAATGAACTATCTTTTACTAAAGTCGTCCCAGGAACGCAACTCATAAATATTGGTGGTATCATTTCAAAGTCTTCTACTTTAAAATGTAGAATATACGTCTGAATTGCCAATATAAATGGGTCACATTAAACAAATTATTAGAAGAATTTTTTTTACTTAGCAACAACATTTTTGTTTATTTTAGTATTATTTTGTATTTTGACAACGAAACCCTATTTGGGCTTCGAAACGTTAATAAAATAATTTTTTTGGTAAAATTGTGGCTTATTTCCCATTAAAAGTAATTGATTATAAAAAATGCCACAAGAAAATAGCTTCAGAACAACAATTGAAAATAATGTTAGTTATCCATAATTTTTCAAAAAAAAAAAAATTTCAATTAGAAGGATGTAATTGCATACTAAAATATAATTTTTAATTCCAAACAACTTTTCATAATAGCAGTTTTCAATATTGTGAAAAATAAAGCAACTTTACTCTTGAGTGAAATTCAAACTTTTTGACATACCTCGTATATTATTAAAAAAAATTGATATTTGATGGTTAAATCTTAGGTTTTGGACCATGCAGAGCTTTTTATGAAGAATAAATTTTTTTCGTAAAATTCATAATAAAAAAGTTCTCCATATAAATACAACTTAGATGGACATACTGTGTATAGTAGGGGAGCAAAGTATGCTAAATGTGCAGTCACTCGAGCGCTTTGGGGACCTATTGCGTTGTGAAGAGTAGGTCATAAAACCAAAAAAAGTTAAGTAAAGTTTTCCATTTTAGTGGGGACTTTCCATTTTTTATTTTAACTTTCCATTTCCAACAATCGCTTTTTCCGATTATAACGCCACTTATCCATAATTCTAAAAAATGTTTCGAATAAAAGTTACTTATTTTTAAGTAAGGAATGCAAATCTGCAATAAAAAATTGGGGCTCCCGTTTAAGATTTTAAAATAACCCCCCACCCCACCTCCGCTCCGTGGGGGATCGTGTTTGGTGCCATTCGATAGATTTTTCAAAAATAATGAATAAGTATATTTTAAAAAAATGAATAACCATTTTCAATTTCGTTGCAAAACGAAAACACAGCCGAGCCATATTCTAGTCCAATCAGAGAGTGCTGCAAGCACCTCTACCGGTTTCGAAACTTATTAGTCTCTCATCAGGAGGCACATATGCTGCTCTCCCTGATCCAACCAAAACAAACCCCAGCGTGCAGTCCAGGATTGCAACGAACGAAATGGCATAGATGCCCTAGCGGCAACTGCTAGCAAAAAGACTAAGTTTTCACTCTAATGGCATATAAAACAACATAATGCTATTCTACACCCCACCAGAATGAAAACAATGGGAACCTTCTCTGGTTACACCTCCGAGACTTCTACAATTTGCAAGCCATACGGATGCTGAGACTAAGGAAGATGAGGGAATTCTACAATTTACAATTCACGTCCCATCTTCTCAGCGCGGTAAAGTTCCAACGAGAATGGTTCCCTTCATACTCCACACAGAGTAAATGTAAATTTAGTATATTTTACAGTTTTCCTATCTGATGTTCATTTCGCGAAATATCGCGGAATTCGTATTTAAACTATTAAATTTACCCCCCACTCCTCTCCGTGGGAAGTCGTGTTTGGTATCATTCGATAGATTTTTAAAAAATATTGAGCACATATTTTTTAGTTTTTCGATCTGTCATTCATTTCGCGAAATATTCGCTTTTTTCTTGTGAAACTTTCGGACTCACCCATTTCCTTACGCCCGGCTCAAATTCTCAGATTTTTGAAATATACACTCTTTTACATGTATGTGCTTAACTTACCTTATCTTAATCTGACAATTTCAATATCTGACAATATTTTTTTGGCCACCCGGTATAAATAATGATGTTAATGTTCATATTACCGAATAGAGAATTGAATCACGTTTTAAATGAGCTACCACACGACCCCTATTCCCATTTAAAAAATCATCGATGATGTCATCACCTCCAAATCGATGACGTCACTATTAAGGGATATACGTCAAAAAATCATAATTTAAAAATAAAAATCGACCTGTCAGAGCTTTATCTTTGAAAATAATTAAGTCATGAGATAATGGACCGTTTCCACACTTTACGAATGCACTGTATTAGATTTTTTTGTTTTGGCAATGATTTGACTAGTAACTAAATAATACAGTTAGGGAGTTACGGGGGGAGCTTAGAGGGTATAAAGCATCTCCAATAGTTTCTTTTACTGAGATGCCAAGCTAACCTTCAAATGTTACTCCCTGTTAGATAACCAACGAGACTGCCGACCATCAGCTGAATAACTGTAAGAACGGAATTAAGGAAATGTGATTCCACATATAGTTGAAAGTAACAGGAAATTACGACAACTATATATTGTTAATTTCCCAGGAGATTCATGCGGTCCACCTTAATTTCACTAGGACAGAAAAACCTAAAAAAATTGCCATCAGTCCTAAGCTAACAAATAAAATAGGGACATGCAATGTACACTATTTGCTACCAAAACACTCTCAAACTTAACCAAAGAAATAAAGAGATTCATTTTTTTTCGAATCCTGAGAAAACTAATAAGTATTTTTGAAAAATTTAAACCTATAATGAATAATTACGTTATTGCCGAGGGCCAAAAGGCTAAAACCAAAAATAATATTTATTTTTTTAATAACTTACAGGGGTGAAAAGAAGGAGAAAATTATGTGTGATTATTAATTTTAAATATCTCATTCAAACGAAAATTTGTATTTATTCCAAGGAACTTTGCATTTAAAATTTTCAAAATATTGATTCGTTTTTTCAGGATTCCAACAAAATTAATGCATTTATATGTATTTACACATATCCAAACTGATATGGAATCATCTGATATTTCTTAATATTTCGTGCGAATTTAAAAAAACGAACAAACGAAGTCAAGAATAATTTATTTTAAAGCAATTTAATAACAAATACGTAACAACTAAATAAAACAATACAGTATTGTTTTCACCCAATTTAAAAAAAATGTGAAAACTTTGAATTATCCACGTCCGTCTGTCCGTCTGTCTGTCTGTCTGTCTGTCTGTGATCACAACTCCTCCGCCAATATACCAGCTAGAATGACAAGTGAGGTGTCAAATGAAAGCTTATAATCCAAGGATGGTACCAAGGATGAGATATTTGACCTAGGCTGTCTGCCGGTCGGTCCGTCCGACCGCGAATATAACTCCTCCGTCATTATACCAGGTAGAATGACAAATGAGGTGTCAAATGAAAGCTTGTAATTCAAAGATGGTACTAAAGGTGAGATATTTGACGTAGGCTTTCTGTCCGTCGGTCCGTTCGACCGCGAATATAATTCTTTCGTCCTTATAACAGCTAGAATGACAAATGAGGTGTCAAATGAAAGCTTATAATCCAAGGATGGTAGCAAATGTGAGATATTTGACCTGGGCTGTCTTTCCGTCGGTCCGTCCGACCGCGAATATACTCCTCCTTCATTATACCAGGTAGAATGAAAAATGAGGTGTCAAATGAAAGCTTATAATCCAAGAATAGTACCAAAAATGTGATATTTGACCTAGGATGTCTGTCCGTCGGTCCGTCCGACCGCGAGTATAACTCCTACGTCATTATACCAAGTAGAATAACAAATGAGGTTTCAAATTAAAGCTTACCATCCAAGGATGGTACTAAATGTGAGAAATTTGACCTAGGCTGTGTGTCCGTCTATCTGTCCGACTGCGAATATAACGACGTGCCTTAGCAAGATGAGAACAAATTTTGGTTTGGGATTTTATATCATTTCCGTTTAAAAAGTTCTAACCAGAAGTGCCGTTACAGTCGCAGAAATAGTACATGTAACACATCAATCGAAGCGTATTGAAAAGTTGAGTTTTAATCGTTAGTTCCTGTTTTGAAGTCATTTCTGTTTAAAGAATGATGACTCAAAGTTTAGTCAAAATGACTCAAAATTAGTAAAATCGTGTATCGATCGATGCACGAAGCGTTAAAATATCGACTTCCAGTTCTACTTTCGAGTACTTTGTGTGAAAACCTAGGACTTACGAAGTCCAATTACTTGTTTAACTAACAAATTGGAACTAGTTTTATTAAAGTCAATAGAATAAAAAATGTCAATATAAAACCATGTAAAACTAATATTGTTTAAATTGTTTTTATTTATTTTTTTATTTTTTTTAAGTCAGTATCATCACCTCTAGTCCTATGCAAGCTTCAATTTGCGTGGGCACTCTCCTAATGAAATTATCAACGTTTTGTTGTGGTAGGTTGCTCCATTCTTCAAGAGCAGCTTATACTACCCGTGCGGTGTTTTGTGGTTTATCCCGGTGAGCTCTATTTTTTTTTAATCATATCCCACAAATACTCTATAGGGTTAAACTCGGGTGAGCAAGCAGTCCACTCCAAACAGGGGATACCTTCTGCTTCAATGATGTCTCTAGTCACTCTATTGGTATATGGGGGTTAATTATCATGCATGAAAATTAAATTTTTTCCTGGTGCATTTCTCCAAAGCCTAACTACAGGTTATCCATACACCAAAGAGCAGTTAAAGTTGATTGGATGAAAATTAAAGAAGTTATTTTACGGATCACAATTTCCCTCCAGACCATTATACTTCCCCTTGTATATTTGTAAATAGATCTGACAGTTTTCGTTCTTACTTGTCTTCTTCGACCTCTAAGTACACCATTCCTTGGGTCATCTGATTTTACACCATTCCTGACTTTTTCTGAAAATAGCACATTTTGTCAATCCACAATGTTCCAGTTTTGGTGGTGAAGACACCAATTTAGGTGATCAACCTTGTGCTGCCTTGATAACTCGGGACGTCATAACCGTCTCCTGCTGTATACGTCTTGGCACGAACTCTTCTTCTTATCGTTTCAACTGAAACAGTTACACCTGTAGCTTTCAAAAGCTGCCTTTGGAGCTGCAGGTGAGAAATGGTTGGGTGAGTTCCAGCTGATAGGCGAATGATAGGCGAACTGAATGATCGTCACGATGGCGATCGCCACGGTGGCGATCCGTTATTACTTTTGGGCGACTATCCTTTGCTTTATTTTTAAGCTTTCCTAGTTCTTGTTACCTAGCATAGGTTTTGGACAGGACGCCCTGTGTTACGCATAGCTCTATAGCTATTTCCCTCTGAGACCATTACTTTCTCCACAAGACCAATATTTTTCCCCGTTGTAAGCTCTATAACCCCACATGAGACATACTTTCGTTTTTGGACGCAAAAGTTAGTTTATTTATTTTCGTTCGATTTGCAACTCAAGCAAATAACCTATACCGTACCGAGCTCTATTGTATCTGATTGTCTTATCGATTGTTTTATTTTCAAAAAAAACCTTTATTCTTTGCAACAATAACAAGTTTTTCGAAAAGAAATAAATATTGCTTTGAAATACATGGTGATTCCATATAAGTTTGATTGTGTGTGTATATAGCATTGGAGCCGAAAGTTTGCGCCTATCCCCTTAATGACGCCGAATGTAAAAATAATGGATACTGAGGGTTTGACAGGGTTTGATAATATTGCTCTTTACAATGGTTAAAATAGCTGAAATGTTTAACTGCGAAAAGAGAAATTGCATATATACTCTGGGCTAATTAGCAAAATTCATGGAAAAGTTATTTACCAAATTTTATTGCTGGAATCGAATTATAAGATCCTCCATATTAATAATATAGGTATGCAAAGTCCGCAGATGGTGTGCTACTTTTTTTATAAACAAAATGGCGCCAACAAATCGTATTTTTTTCAATTATTGCTCTATAACTCCGAAGATTTTAACTTTACAAGAGAAACACCCAAATAAAAATTCGCCGCAATTAAAATCTGCATAGAGATATGTTTTTACGATTTGCTCCGACGAAAATTTTCCTCGGAAAATGCGGGGTTTCCTAACAAAAACTCTAATTTTCAAATAAAGTTTTAGGTAACTAATTATTAATCAATATCAATAATTAAATAACATAGTGACATCAAAAATTTCTTGGTATAGATTTTAATTCCAGAAGCCGGTGAAAATTAAACGAATATTTTAGCAACAATTCAATTGTTAATTAACAATTTATGATCGCAATAAAAACCAAAATAATCATGATACATTAATCAAACTTATAAAGATTATAAAGATAAGATGCTTATTTAATATTTTATCGACAAAATATAAATTTTTCTTTTTTTTTGCATAATCTTTAAATTTTGAAAAAAAAAATAGTTATAATACGCTGGTCTAATTAGGAAAGTACAAAGAAAGGTTATTTACCAGCAATTTTATTGCTGGAATCGAATTATAAGATCCTCCATATTAATAATATAGGTATGCAAAGTCCGCAGATAGTGTGCTACTTTTTTTATAAACAAAATGGCGCCGAAAAATCGTATTTTTTTCAATTATTGCTCTATAACTCCGAAGATTTTAATTTTACACCAAAAACACTCAAATAAAAATTCACGTTAATTTAATTCTACATAGAGGCATGTTTTTCCCGATTTGCTCCGACGAAAATTTTCCTCGAAAAATGTGGGTTTTCCCAACAAAATCTCTAATTTTCAAATAACTTTTTTGGGCCAGTAATTATTTATTAATAATTATATAGCTTTGTGAAATGAAAGCTTTCTTGGTATTGATTATAAATTCAGAAGCCGGTGAAAATGAAACTAATATTTTAGCAACAATTCAATTGTTAATTAACAATTTACAGTCGCAATAACAACCAAAATAATCATGAGATATTGATCAAACTTAGAAAGATTATAAAGGTGTGATGCATATTTAATATTTTGTCTACAAAATATAAATTTTTCATTTTGCATAATCTTTAAATGTTAAAAAAATGTTATAAACAAATTAACGTTTCTCAGAAATTGTTTATTATATTCTAATTTTAAAAAATACTTAAAATGCGTATTTCATAGGTCTTGAAAATGAATGCTTTAAAAAAAATTTCCAACCATTTGCAAAAAAGTTATGAAACAGCAAAATAAATATACGATATCTCCATTGTTTATAATTTGTTTTAATTCTTTCAAAGCTTAAAAGTGAGTATATGATACAGTCTAATTACTCACAAAGAATATCAAAAGTTAGTGCAATGGTTATATTTTAATCAAATATTAAAAATTTTTTTTTTTGTAATTTTTAGCGCAAAAGTAGGCCTGATACAGAGTCGGAGCTAAAATGTTCACTCGAAGCGACTGACACGCAGCATACATTATTTATTAAAAGTGTACGTCGCGCGGCCGCCGGTCGTCGCTCCGAGTGAAAATTTTAGCTACAGTACTGTATTATTCTACTTTCGCGCGTGTAAATTACAAAAAAATATATTTATAATCTTTAACTAAAATATAACCATTAAACTTATAATCGATATTTTTTTGTAAATAATTAGCTTGTACTTTAAACTCACTTCTACGTGTTGAAAGAATTAAAAAAAATTATAAACACCGTAATATTCGTATGTTAAATTTGCTGTTTCATAACTTTTTTGCAAATGGTTGCAAAAAGTTTTAAAGCATTCATTTTCAAGATATTTGAAATGCACATTTGAGCTATTTTTTAAAATTATAATATAATAAAAGCTTTCTGTGAAACGTTAATTTGTTTATAACTATTTTTTAAAAACATTTAAAGATTATGCAAAAAAATTAAAAATTAATATTTTGTCAGGAAAATGTTAAATAGGCATCTCATCTTTATAAGATTTCAAAGTTTGATCAGTGTATCATAATTATTTTGGTTATTATTGCGACCGTAAATTATTAATTAACAATTGAATTGTTGCTAAAATATTCGTTCAATTTTCACCAGCTTCTGGAACTATAATCTAAACCAAGAAGGCTTTTAAGTCACCAAATTATTTAATTATTGGTAGATAATTACTTATCTAAAATTTTATTTGAAAATTAAAAATTTTATTGGGAAAACCCGCATTTTCCAAAGAAAATTTTCGTCGAAGCAGATCGGGAAAAACACGTCTCTATGCAGAATTTAATCATGGTGAATTTTTATTTGAGTGTTTTTGTTGTAAAGTTAAAATCGTCGGAGTTATATAGCAATAAATGAAAAAAACATGATTTTCGTGCGCCATTTTGTTTATAAAATAAGTAGCACACTATCTGAGGACTTTTCATACCTATATTATTAATATATAGGATCTTTTAATTCGATTCCAGCAATAAAATTGCTGGTAAATAACTTTTCCCAAAAATGGCCTATTTTTCGATAATCAGCCCAGACTAATATGAAATAGAAATGAAATAGGCATTCCTGATTTTATTAACAAAAGTTATATCATTTCTCATAATGAGTGCATATGAATACAAACAGATGATAATAACTTCAGCAAAGTATGCCCATTTCATTTTATTAAACTTGTTCTAAAAGCTAAAATTAATAATCTCTTACAAAGTTTGGCGTGTTTCACATAACTTCATTTTTAATTTCCGGTTGTACTTCAGCTAGTCTGCTTGTTATATTGATGGTATCAATTGAAACTCTATATACGCTATTAAAAACTAAATTGGCAATATTTGGCGCAGTGTGTGATATTTTATTTAATAATACCGAACACTTGTAGAGGTAGAGCTACCTACAAGACCTCAGGAAATGCTGAAATTTATTAATAAAACATTATATTGAAACCTCTGAAAGATTTATTGTTTTTTTAATAAAAGAACTGAAATATATGAAATTTATTTACTGTTTTACAAAATATATGTATTTCGATGAAGAGTATTTTTTACTTATTCTTTATGCGATTTAAATTTGAATTTGATCGGTAATGTGTTGGAGTGTATGGTGGTGGGGTCAGATTTGGATCTAGCTAGGCTCTCGGCTCCCATGCATCAATATTTCAGACCGAAATCTTAGAGATCCTGGTGTGTATTTAAGAGATAATAGGCAGGGCTTGCTCAGGAAAGACCATGTATATCGGCTATGACCGAACCAACGCTGGTTCTTGAGGGTAAGAGAGCACTGCATGACGTTGCTCTGACCAACATGGTTAGCTTAGTATGGGGACATACCCGTGCAGAGGGAAACGAACGGACTGACCCCCTGGCAAGATGGGGCTCATCCACTCGAACTATGGGACTCAAACCAGTGATTGGAGTACCTACACTTCATAACTGGTCGGAGTAATCTCAAGGAACTCCTTGTACGGAGGTTCCAGGACGTCTGGGCTAGCTCCGGAGGTTTGAGAGAGGCCAGGCTTCACATAGTGGGGCCATCCAAAAGTCACACAGCCCAACTTCTTCTTTTAGGTTGTAGCAGATGTTCCCTGGTGATTAGTATGCTCACCGGCCTCTGTAGACTCCCGCGGCACCTGTACCAGCTTGGAATGGCAGATTGCCCATGGTGCCATCTGTGTGACGAGGAGAAGGAAACCGGCTCACATGTCCCCTCGAAGTGCCCGGCACGGATCTATCAAAGGTTGCAGATCCTGTGATCGCCCTTTATCCAGCCGAGCTAGGTATTTGAAGAGACTTGTGGTTTTCTGTGAAGCCATAAGGTTGCTAAACGATGAGACGTTCGGGGCGGCATTGGCAGGAGGAGCTCAGATTTGCAGGTCCTGCTGATTCTGGCAGACATATTAGCCCGGTGCAGCCTGTGCCTCAGAAACTTCGAAGGCCAGGTTCTTATGACCATGATCTGTAGGAAAGAGGTGATACAATGGACTTGCCGTAGGAGTTCTAAGTGTCTGAAGGTCTCACAAGTGGGACTTGCCATGATGTAAAATACCATATTAAGCAAAGGTTTATGCGTGTCTCACATAACTTCATTATACTGCAGAGCATCATTTTCCACATCCACTCCGCGATGCCCTTCAGTATATAGCTGAGAAAATACTAAAGTTGTACGGTCTTATACACAGAGCAAAAAATATATGGATAAACAAGGTTGCAGAATGGAACCCAAGAGGAACAAGATGGAGAGGATAACCGAGAAGATCATGGAAAAATAAAGTCGATGAAACAATTTCAATGAAATGATTGGAAGATGGAGACTGGGAAGATCGTCAAAAATGGAAGTTCTGGCTCACGGAAGGGAAACTGTGTTCACATAGTGTGAATAAAGTGACATTCGTTTGTTTTACAATCTAATAATTGCAGGTGTGACAATACGATTCAGATCAGCAAAACATAAATCCATATTGACAACTTTGTTATCAAACCATCTCACAGTTAGTAGGCCTTACTAACGCCGCATTTAGATGTTCTTTTATTAATTTTTTTCCAAGTCAGCCTCTGATTTAAAAGTAATTTCATCAACCGGTCAGATTTTACGTCAGCCAAAGAAATACGAACTGATTCGTTGTCCCCGTCTTCAGCGCATCTATTACATCATCAAGGTACGATTCCGAAAGAGGCTGCAGACTGCAGACCGCAAACCGCAGACTGCAGTGACAGTGTCGTCTGCGGTCAGACCAATTCCGAGCAGAACTGCACTTCATCTACATAATATCGACAACAGCATTGCACGATGAGAATTTATAATAGTATAATATTAAAAGTCGTGTAAGTAGGATGTCAGACGCAATGAACAACGATGAATTAATGTTATATCTTTTGATGGAAGAAGAAGATGACGACTATCTTTTACTTTTGCATTATAAAAAAAGGAAATCAACTAGGTCCCTATTTAAAAGTAAACAATTTAAAGGAAGCTTGCCTCGTAAATAACTTAATATTTTGCTAAACAATTAATTAATTGCCCTTCTTATTCATTTAAAGTACTCATTTTCAAAAGAAATTCAATTCTTTTCAATTTAAGTCAATTTGGAAACAGCAAAAATACGTGTCGTCGATCTGCGGTCGGCGACACTACTGGTTCTGGTGCAGTCCTGCGGTCTGCGGTGGCGACAGTGCCGCTCTACTCGACATCAACCTCATAAGAGACCATATGAACCAGTAGGTCTGTCGCTGCGGTCTGCGGTTTGCAGTTTGCGGTTTGCGGTCTTGTTCGGAATCATACCTTCATGTATGTATCCGCTGTCTGGATATTTTGATGTTGTTGGACCGACTCTCTTATCTTGAAATATACCTTCTATATATTATTTCCAGGTTCGTATTTTTGTTTCGTAGTTTCCGGTGATTTCTATAATCTTATTAGGATATTAACGATTCGTGTAATTCTTGTAAATTTTCTATTTCTAAGAATTTTTTTTTAACCAATTTTCCTTTGGTTCTCTTATTTTATTTTCTATTTCTCTGCTTATCTTGACATGTCTTGTTTTGTTTATAGTTTTAATTATCTTTCTGTTCTCAATTATGTCGGTCATCCTATCTTCTCTTTTCTGGAACTTTTTATTTTAAGTTCATCGTTACTAATTTATAATATAGTGTCTTTTATGTTCTTCCGTTGAATTTTTGCATCCTGATCTTTTCTTTTATTAATTGTAACTGACAATAGTACTTGCTTTATTATTTTTGCACCGTAAAATTTCGTTTCTCTCTTGCTTTGTGTGGAAATGTAGATGATATGTATATTTGGGCTCTGTTTAAATTGTTTTAGATTTAGCCTGAGTTTAGCAAGAACTAGATTGTGATCAGAAGCTACGTCAGTACCTGTATACGTCTTTGCGGATCTGATAGAAGTTCTGTACCTTCTTTCTATCATAATATAGACAATCGGTTACATTACCATTTTATCCTCCGTATCCTGAGGCTATTTCCAGCTGTATACCATTCTTGGTGGGCACTTGTATAACGTGTTTCTTTTCTTTGTCATGTGCATTATGACTCAAACACATAAGTACCTAAATTTAAACTTTACGGCAGAAAGTTTATTTTATCCCCTAAATTATGCACTTTTCGATTCACCTGGTAGATACTCGTGCGGGGCTCATGCCTGCCAGGTCATGGTTTTTAGCCTTGGTGTGCTATGAATTATCACTATACAAATTTCTAGCCTTACCGGAAGACCGTTACTCGGAGGGTTCACTAGCTCTTAGGCTATTACTGATAAATCTATCTCTATAAAACAATTCCATTTTTTACCACGTAGTCCATTCTTTAACGGTAAAATATTGCAAAACCTCTAAATTTTAAAGAACCGCTTGGATTGACATGAAATTTGGCATACACATAGCTAACAAGTCAAAGAAAAAAAGTGATATTGTGCCGATATGTGCTTTTGCCCTGGGGGTGGTTTTAACCCCCTCTTGGGGGTGAAAAAATATTCGTCCAAAGAAAGTCAGGAAATGGATAAACTGGCTAATTTTAAGTAACTTTTGTACTATAGAGTTTTTTCACTAAGGTAATACTTTTCGAGTTATTTGGCAGTGAATATGTTCATTTTTTCAACAAAATAACTACGCTTTTAGACGGTTTTTCGCAAATAACTCAAATAGTAAGTATTTTGTCGAAAAAACATTCTTAACAAAAATATAGCCTGCAAAAAATTTAATAAAATAGTGTATATATCACGTCTCTACACCTAGTAGGAGCAGAGTTATAGCTAATGAAAAATAGGTTCATATTCGTCAAATTCCAAATGAAATACTTTAACGTGAAATAACCAAAAATGAAGCACTTTTCGGGGAAAACTCATTACAACTTATTTAAATTGTTAAAAAAAAAGCTTCATTTTTGTTTTATAAAAAAAATTTCTAGCATCAAAATTAAACAAGTTACGCTCAAAATAAAGTTGGCCCCTTTTGGTATTGGTAAAAAATCGATAAATTCACCCCCTAATTAATATCTTAAAGGAACTTAATCGTTACGACTTCACAAGTTTCTTGACTCGTGTATATATTGTTTATTTATATGATCTGTAAGTTTCATCGGTTCAAAGTCCTTATTATTGAAAAGGGGTTGAACGAGTCACTGATCACGAATGTATGCAAATTTAGAAATACCAAATCTTAATCAATTTTTGTCTAACAGAAAAACAAAAAAATAAATTTTATTCAGAAAAACAATGCTGACTTTTTTTGTTTTTCGAGATTTTTGGTATCTCTAACAATTTTTAAGTTATTTTGAAAAAAAGCATATTTTTCAAATTTTGAATTTTTAAATATTTTATTTTGAAACCAAATTTTTTCAAAAATAAGCACTTTGAATCGATCAAACTTACAGATCATATAAACACAACATAAGTAAAATAATTTGTGGAGCGGTAACGATTAATTTAATTTAAGTTGCTAATTAGGGGGTGGTCTTCCCGATTTTTTTTTGCAAAAACAAAAGGGACCAACTTTATTTTGAGCGTAACTTGCTTAAATTTAATGCTAGAAACTTTTTGTAAAATCAGAAATAAAGCTTTTTTTAAATACTTTAAAAAAGTTATAATAGGTTTTCCGCAAAACGTGCTTAATTTTTTGGATATTTCACGTCGAAATATTCTATTTGAAATTTGGTAAATATGAATCTATTTTCATTAGCTATAACTCTGGTTCTACGAGATCCAGAGACTTAATGCGTACACCATTTTATTACTTTTTTATATGCTATATTTTTGCTAAGAATGTTTTTTCGACAAAATACTTACTTTGTGAGTTATTTGCGAAAAACCCTCTAAAAATGTGGTTATTTTTTTGAAACATGAACGTATTCACTTGCAAATAACTCGAAAAGTGTTGATTTGGCGAAAAAGCTCTATAGAACAAAAGTTACTTAAAATTAGTCAGTTTACCCATTTCCGGACTTACTTTGGACATATATTTTTTCACCCCCAAGAGGGGGTGAAGGTCACCCGTAGGGCAAAAGCACACATCGGCACAATATCACTTTTTTTCTTTGACATGTAATCTATACGTATGCCAAATTTCATGTCAATCCAAGCAGTTCTTTAAAATTTAGAGCAAAAACCGTGAAAGAATGGACTAACGATATATTAGGCATTTGTTAAAGTAATTTGCCTAATTACGTTTATTTTGTAATCGATTCGACGGATTGAAAAAAATATTTGTAAATCTAAATGAATGTATTCTGTAAAATTTACATTTCTATTATTTGCCAAAACACAGCCGAGAGGGAAGTAATTATTGGACCGTGCCAATTATCATGGTATGTTCCAATTTACACAGCAATCTAATTATCTAAATTATTATGGTCTCTGTTAGACAAGGAAAAATATACTGATCAAATATATTTGCTATTAACGAGTAGAATGAATTATTTAATCTATTAGATCAAATTAATTGAATACGCAAGGTTGTATTTTCAACTTACTCAACTCATATAAATCAATCCACTCAAAAGGGTCAAATCTGATATTTGGCTATATTCATTGGATTTTGTGAAAATCCTGAAAGAGATGGATTTTTATTCCTAAGAAGTTATATTGTAACGATATAAACACCTGTTATTTGTCAACTCCTTCCTTTTAGTTTTATAAAATCATTGATTTTAAATAGGGAATAGGCCACGTCGCCGGCCCGGAAGAAAAATGGCGTAACTGCAAATGTTGTCAATTCCTGTTTATTGTGTAATACTAAAATACTGTAAACAGATGATGCAAAATCGACAGAACTGTAACTATGTGCTAAGCCACTACAGGGTAGTTGCGTCGTTATTGAAATTTTGAAATTTTTCAAAATTTATCTTTTAAAATTTTTTCCAAAAAATGTTTTTTTTTTAACTCCGGTAATGTTTAAGTTATCAGGTTCATCTAAAACCATTGGAAAGCTAATTCTAAGGGCTATTAAACCACGTTAAATCTGTTCTTTTAAACCCCTTACTTTATTAAAAATAAAAGGTTAAATGGCCCCGGTTACATGTTTCTTGCAGCAAAATTGAAGCTTTAAACATTTCTATCTCAGTTATTTTTTACCGTACAGATATAGTGAAAAAGGTAAAATATTTGGTACAGAAAAATCTAAAATTTGGTTATTTATCATTTTTTAGGTATACCGACTATTTTTGGAGATATTATCATATTATCTTTTTTTTTTAATATATGCATTCTAAACTGGTAAAAATTATTGAAATCATTACTTATACTACGATACAGAAATTCTTATAAGGATTACTTTTTCCTAAAAAATTCAAAAGGGTTTTGTTATTTTCCTCATAACTTGTTTAATTTTGATGGCATTAACTTCTTCTGGAGCTCATTTGATAGGTATTCCGATGTACTTTGACAAATGTTTAGCAGGTATATTTTATAAAATGCTTGAATACTTAGATTTAACTGCTCGTCGAAAAAAATATACATTCAATTACCCATAACTCACTGTGAATTAACATTAGTTTAGTTATTTAACCTTTATCCGGGCAACACATTTTACTTACGTAACAGGGCAACTCGGGTCCGTTGGGCCCACCACTGTTCTTGAATGTACTATTCATATTTACCCATATATTTCTAATATTCTTTTTTAATTTTTTATTAAAATTAAATTTAAATTGTCTAGATTAAAAAAAACTGCTACTATAGTAGGCGGTCTACCTCAAGGGTACGATCTACATGAAGGATTTGCACAAAATAATGAAATGCAAGAAAACTTTTGTAGAAAAATATTTATTCACAAGTAATAAATATTTGGAGCCAAATAAAGACTTAATTAATAAATAAATAAAAACTTTTGTAAATCTACCAGGCCATTTAATTTGAAAAGAGGGGTTGATGTTTACGCATACCCTGGAAAAAGGTTACGATGTTGTTGCCTTTCATTATTTTGTGAAAACCCTTCTGAGAAAAGAATATGGTAATTAGCAGCTCATGTATAAAGTAGCGACAAAAACAATCTTTACAAAATGAATAAAACGCATAAGTTAGAAGAATATTATTATTTTACTTTTACAAATTAATACTTTGCCATATCAATTTACTATTTTAGTTGGGACTAGGCTACAAGATTAGCTTATTCCCAACTAAAATAGCAAATTGATATAACAAATTAAAATCTTATTATTATTAATGTTAAAAAAAAACAATAAAAATAAAAATAAAACATGGATTAGTATTCGGAAATAAAACATGGATTAGTATTCGCACTATTTACTTTCACTGTAATTCAATATAATCTTAGGAGCTTAGTTGTCGACACTAACATCGATATCAAACGACTGATAGCAGATGTATTATTTATTTTAAAATATGTATAGGTACCTAGCTAACAATATTATTGCATTCCAATAATGATTATCAGTTGTTAAAATTCAGTTAGAATAGATATAACACCTAAGCATCTCTTTGATGTTCACATCCAAGAGCTGTTTACATTGTTTGAAACACGTTTAGACTTTATTATCGGATTTCCAGAATCATAAAAGTCGTTTGGATAATCCACAAAACATTACCTGACTGCCAGATTAACTTCTGTAACAAAGATTTAGACTTTAGGTATAAATACTAATAGGTCCGACGGGCCCGTGTTGCCCCTTTACGTGACAAAAGTCTTTCGACGCAATAATTTCAAAAATGATAATGAATATTTTGAATACCTCGTGACTATGTTGAAGGAAACATACTTCTAAACAAATTCAGTGATGCATAAAATTCAATAAATTTTTTTTATCAGTTTATGATAAAATAATTGGTGTCTCGGGCCCATTGAACCCACCTTGCCCGGGTAAGAGTTAAGTGAGGATTGTATTCAATTTTTTATTATCTTCAATTTTGGTAATAACAACTTTTTTTGTAAAAGCTGATAATTTTTAAATTACGAATTTTACGGAAAAATAAAATCTTTGATCCCTAATAACATAACTCAAAAGTATTGATTTATATTAACAACTTTATATAACAAATTTTAATAAGAATTTGTCCCTCTATCGATTTATGATATTATTTTTAATAAAATAATTTTCACCCCTGAGAAGGGGTGTCATCCACCCTCAGGGTAAAAGCGCAAGTTGTTGTCATGTCACCTTTATTCCTTAAGGTATCCTCTAACTAGTCACGAATTTTCATGAAAATCGATGAAGGTTCAACGAAATCGGAGGTGAAAACCTTCAGTGACTGCACTAATTGTGAGTATAAGGAGCTACTTCGCTAAAGATTGTTATCACGGTGAATGACAGGCTGTGAATGCAATTATCACTCTATTGCTTTACATTTACACCTTAAAAGGTATCAGAGGATAACAATAATTATAATTTTAGTTCCTGACTTATTTGACTTACGATTCATAAATGGTGCTAGTAGAATCTTTGGTAATTATTTTAATAATGACACCGAAGAGATGAAAATATTTGATTCCAGTTTATGCCTCTACACAGGTGCTCCGAGTAGGTTACCAAATCTAATACTTAATTTCACCAACCACTTGAGCAAGCAACATTTAGAGGTGGACACTGTTACGGTCTTTGCTACCGCTGCGCTGGTTAAATAAAAAAAAATATAAAAAAAAAATTGAAAATTGAGTTTTGATCATAGGACTCTAAGAACGGTGACCTTAACAGTGGTATTCCGGCTTAGCTCAGAAGAAGGCGATATCGTGAGTCGTACCTAAGTACTTAATGCCTAAATATCTTTTATAGTGTTAACCCGGTTGCGCCAATCGGTTTTCCCCAGATACCACTACGTAAAATTACTTACTTCTAACCGATAAATAGGTAAATATCAGAAGTTAAAAGAAATCCTAATCTCATAAAAAAAAAACATTTTATAATACATAATTATTTAAGTTAATATTATTAAATATTTAAATGTAACCAAGGTTGTATTCATACATGTTACGGTATTAAACTCCTTATAGATCTATATAGGCTCACATTGATATTATACTGTATATATATAAAAAAAGAAAAGGAAAAACAAAATAGAAAATGTTATTAAAGTATGAACAACCTTAAATTAAACGAAAAGTGATAATGTTTCAGTCCACTTAGCCGCACGATATTAACATAACCACTGTGTAGAATTTTCTGCGTTGAAAATCCAATACTCCAAAGAAAAAAAAGGAAAAATCCTCCTACCTTTCGATTTCTGCTTTCCCTTACTTACATAGCCAAACTTCAGTCGTTAAGCTTGGTATTTAATCATTGTGACTTCACCTTAGGCAGAACCCTATGCCATGCGAAGACTAATATATTTGGGTAGGTATACCTAGGACCTCACACTTGCACCCTACAAATAGTTCATATTTTAAGCAAAAATTTAATTTGCCGACAACATTCTTATTCAAATTTTGATTTTTGTCTACCCGGCCTAATTAATTAAGTCAGAATTTTATTATTATTCAAAATCATCAACCACCGGTTGTTACTGTAAATTTTAAAGTTCTTAACACCAACAAAAAGTGAAAGATAGTATAGGTAAACTACACGCTCTTTTTACGTTCGAATTCTACCACAAAAACAATTAACAAGTGACAGTAAAGAAATAAAAAAGTAAGATTCAACTTTGAATTGAGGAAAATGAAAAGGGTTAAATTATAACGAGATCTATCTTAACTTACCTCAAAGAGGGCTGTGATTATCCGGGAAAATATAAAATTTCCCTAGCACACCGGCATAGAAAACACGCTTCTAACCCTTGCTTCCGCTCAGCAAAAGTCCGTTACATCGGCCGATTGACAAACAAAACCAAAACCCACCAGACATCAATTCCACAACTATCCGACCCCTCACGCTATTCCTTCCAAACGTTCAAAGGAAAACCCCTAATTTTCCTCACATTGGCACGTGAACTTGACTTCCTGACCTCCAACCAAAAAGTAAAACCTTTCGCGTCGGTGTCAATGACAGACCCTTGTGATAGTGACTATGCCACCCAAAATACTGTTTGATAATTATGCTGTGTTATCAAGGGTACTGTTGGTTGTCTAACTAGTAGTGACCAATTCAGAGTTATTTATTTTCATATTTTCTTGTAGTACGGTAGCTGATCACAGCAAGTTTATAAATATTGACTGACATACGGCTGCAAATTGCAGTCGGCTTTTGCGTGAAAATAGACCATAACATCACCCCCTTCCTAAAAAAAAAACATAAAAAAAAAAAAAATGGATGGCCTCAAATTTGTGTGGTTGGTTAAACCTTCGCCCCTAAGGAGTATGATATCCATAATATTGCAACACCTAACTGTGAGTGAACACAGAAAGGCGCGTGGACTTGAATATATTGAGCCACTGACGGGAGTAAAAGCATTTTTCTAATTCTATTGTTAGTATCCTTACAAAATAAGACTAAAAACTAGACTATCAGAATCAACTTTGATACTGTTGAAATCGGGACCCTTTACATGGCCTCTGGTAATCACCAGTTACAGCACAAAAAAAAATCATAGCCAAAATTTTGATCCTATAGGGATCGACAATTTTCCAAATCAATTCACTTTTCCATACTAAAAAAAAACCTGCATGTACACAACTAATACATCATCGGTAACTTGCATTGCCAAAGATACCTCAGTATCTGTAACATTAGAAAAAGTCCTATCTGAGATAAGAATTATACTCAATAACTATAAGGTTCTAATACTCTATCACTTACTCAAAAAAAAATCTTACCCACAGCTCGTTTTGTAGAGATATCACTCTCTTGGCAATGTATGCAAAAAAAAAAAAAAAAAAAAAAATCCGTGACAACGAACACCTATAAAGGAAAAGGTCGTTGCAAAATTGCCTAGAACAAAACTATGTGCTCTAAAGTTTCCTGGAGTTCTATTAAAAAAAAAATATATATGTATACTTACTAAAAAAAACCATATCTAGACAAATCAGTATTACAATCTACCATATAAGATGACTTAAGTTGGAGTTGAAACAGCAGTGATATCTGCTTTCAAATCTTTACTGTGCCAAGTTCCTACGCTAGTACCTTTATCGTCTTTTAACTTGTATACCCAAGGACTGACTTTTTCATAAATTGTTAGGGGTCCGCGAAATTTTGGCGCTAATGATGCTGTGAAGTAACTTGCCGCATCGGACTGTACATAGTTTTTAAGCCACACCTTTTGCCCTACTTCATAAATTACATCTCTACGCCTGAGATCATACCGTTTTTTACTAGTCTGGTAGGCCTTATCCAGCCGCTGGCGAATATCTTTAAATAACTTTGACAATTCATTAGGTCGGTTCGCAGGTTCTGCAACCACGGACTCGTTAGAAACGCCTTGTGAATGATCCTTACCATTAACAATTATTTCCCTGCCAAAATTTGCCAGAAAAGGAGTTACCTTCGTAGTCTCGCTGATGGAAGTGCGAATAGCACACGCTACCTTTTGCAGGTACTGATCCCACTGACGGTGGTTGTCTGCTACATAGGAGCGCAGCATCGTCTTTAAAGTCCTATGCTGACGTTCACAAGCGTTAGCTTGCGGGTGATAATTAGCAGTGCGTATAAGATCAACACCATATGAACCTGTGAAATCCACAAACTCCTTGCTAACGAATTGTTTCCCATTATCGGTCAGCAGCTTCTGGGGCACTCCAAAAAGTAAGAATACGTGATCCTCCAAAATCTTGCAGATGGTTTTCGAATTTGCCGTACGCATAGGTTGGAAAATACAGAATTTGGTAAAGTAATCCTGTACACTCAAAATATAAAGATATCCCTTGGTTGATTTGGGAAATGGACCTACTATGTCCACCGACACTAATTCCCATGGTTTCGATACGTCAGGTCTTCCACATAATTGACCAGCTGGAGCCTTTTGTTCGGGTTTACTAGCGATGCAAGTATGACAATTCCTTACGTACTTGCCGACATCACTCTTCATTTTAGGCCAATAAAATTTTGAAGATATTCGATGAAAAGTCTTATGTACACCAGTATGACCAGAAGTTGGATCGTCATGCTGTTTCCGAAGAATATCTTTCCGTTTATCTCTTGGAACCACTAACTTCCAATCGTATTCGAATCCTACAAGTTTCGAATAACGATTCGCCACATACTTATATAATCGACCATCGGCCACTCGCCACAACGGATACTTTAAAGGAGATTCTTCCACTAACGTCTTCTGTTTGACATACCATGGATCCTTAACCTCCGGAATATCATCTTGCGACTGCACTAAATCGACAACGTCAATGCTCGGGACGGCCCTACTTAACATGTCTGGAACGACATTTTCAGCTCCCTTGCGATGTACAATCCTAAAATCAAATTGTTGGAGTCTCAGAATCCACCTGGCTAGTCGCCCAGTTGGTTGTGGTAATTTATATAACCACGTCAAAGAATGATGGTCTGTAACGACGGTAAAAGAATAACCTTCCAAATATGCCCTCAGTTTCTCTATGGACCACACAATCGCCAAACATTCTCTCTCAACGGTAGAGTAATTTCTTTCGGTATGTGACAAGGACCTACTCACATATGCAATTACGTGTTCGCCATCATCTGACAGCTGACTTAAAACCGCTCCGATACCATACGCCGAGGCGTCCGTCTGAAGCTGAAACGGCTTAGAGAAGTTTGGACAACTTAGGATGGGAGCAGATACTAAACAGTCCTTAATCTTACGAAAGGAATCCTCACATTCCTCGGTCCAGTTCCATTTTCTGTTCTTTCGAAGCAAACCCGTAATCGGTGCAACTACTGACGAGAACTGAGGTATGAACCTCCTATACCACGAGGCCGTGATCGTCTAGTGGTTAGGGCCCCACGTTGGGCGCCACTTGTTACGGTCTTTGCTACCGCTGCGCTGGTTAAATAAAAAAAATATAAAAAAAAAATTGAAAATTGAGTTTTGATCATAGGACTCTAAGAACGGTGACCTTAACAGTGGTATTCCGGCTTAGCTCAGAAGAAGGCGATATCGTGAGTCGTACCTAAGTACTTAATGCCTAAATATCTTTTATAGTGTTAACCCGGTTGCGCCAATCGGTTTTCCCCAGATACCACTACGTAAAATTACTTACTTCTAACCGATAAATAGGTAAATATCAGAAGTTAAAAGAAATCCTAATCTCATAAAAAAAAAACATTTTATAATACATAATTATTTAAGTTAATATTATTAAATATTTAAATGTAACCAAGGTTGTATTCATACATGTTACGGTATTAAACTCCTTATAGATCTATATAGGCTCACATTGATATTATACTGTATATATATAAAAAAAGAAAAGGAAAAACAAAATAGAAAATGTTATTAAAGTATGAACAACCTTAAATTAAACGAAAAGTGATAATGTTTCAGTCCACTTAGCCGCACGATATTAACATAACCACTGTGTAGAATTTTCTGCGTTGAAAATCCAATACTCCAAAGAAAAAAAAGGAAAAATCCTCCTACCTTTCGATTTCTGCTTTCCCTTACTTACATAGCCAAACTTCAGTCGTTAAGCTTGGTATTTAATCATTGTGACTTCACCTTAGGCAGAACCCTATGCCATGCGAAGACTAATATATTTGGGTAGGTATACCTAGGACCTCACACTTGCACCCTACAAATAGTTCATATTTTAAGCAAAAATTTAATTTGCCGACAACATTCTTATTCAAATTTTGATTTTTGTCTACCCGGCCTAATTAATTAAGTCAGAATTTTATTATTATTCAAAATCATCAACCACCGGTTGTTACTGTAAATTTTAAAGTTCTTAACACCAACAAAAAGTGAAAGATAGTATAGGTAAACTACACGCTCTTTTTACGTTCGAATTCTACCACAAAAACAATTAACAAGTGACAGTAAAGAAATAAAAAAGTAAGATTCAACTTTGAATTGAGGAAAATGAAAAGGGTTAAATTATAACGAGATCTATCTTAACTTACCTCAAAGAGGGCTGTGATTATCCGGGAAAATATAAAATTTCCCTAGCACACCGGCATAGAAAACACGCTTCTAACCCTTGCTTCCGCTCAGCAAAAGTCCGTTACATCGGCCGATTGACAAACAAAACCAAAACCCACCAGACATCAATTCCACAACTATCCGACCCCTCACGCTATTCCTTCCAAACGTTCAAAGGAAAACCCCTAATTTTCCTCACATTGGCACGTGAACTTGACTTCCTGACCTCCAACCAAAAAGTAAAACCTTTCGCGTCGGTGTCAATGACAGACCCTTGTGATAGTGACTATGCCACCCAAAATACTGTTTGATAATTATGCTGTGTTATCAAGGGTACTGTTGGTTGTCTAACTAGTAGTGACCAATTCAGAGTTATTTATTTTCATATTTTCTTGTAGTACGGTAGCTGATCACAGCAAGTTTATAAATATTGACTGACATACGGCTGCAAATTGCAGTCGGCTTTTGCGTGAAAATAGACCATAACAACACCTATAATAGGAGAGTGACACACCCCTAATTTGAGGCTTAGAAATCGAAAAAGTAACCATGATAGGTGAATGGCAAATTTTGGTTATTCTTTATGTTTTCGAGGTCGCTGAATCCGAATATGAAGTTTATTTTTAAATAAATTTGGTGGAACATGATCAAAAATCAAATTTTATGCAAAAATGCGAAACATCAATTTAGATGATTTTTCAAATTTAACTCTCTGTATCTTTGGTTGCTGTAAATATTTCCTTTCGAAAATTTTACTGTATTATCTTTGAAGTAGTTAAATAACAATGAGACTTGTCTGAGAAGTTTAAACAAATTATAAGAGGAGATGTTAGTTTTTAAACATTTTGTCGTCAGATTTCGTTAGTTTCATGTTTACTTAAAAAAGTTGAGTGACAAACTTTTTAGTTTATAATTTTAACCAACAAAGCATTAAAACATGAGTCATGATGAAGTTTTCTGGAAAATTTCAAGTCAAAATAAGCAATAGAAAAAAATTTATGTGACTTTATAGATGAGTGACAGTCCCCCAAAAATTCTTATTTCTTGAGATACTGACGACGATGTGGTGAATGGCTAATTTTGGTCGTACTTTATGTTTTTGATGGTACTGAAAATGAAAGTGAGGTTTATTTTGAAATTGGTGTGGGGAAACATTATCAAAATCGCAATTTTACCCTAAAAATTGAAAAAAAAAATGAAATCAAGGTTTTTGGCGTTTAACTGACTACAAATCTGTTACATTTTAATACTTAATCTGAAATTTTTAAAGCACATATTTCTTACCTTTCTGAATGTTTTCCCACTTATAATTCAAAATAAACCTTATTTTCGTTTTCAGCACCATCAAATACATAAAATATGACCAAAATTAGCCATTCACCACACCGTGGTCAGTATCTCGAGAAATAAGAGTTTTTTTGGGGAAGTGCCACTCGTCTATAGTGTCACATAACTTTTTCCTTATTAAAAATTTTGACTTGAAATTTTCCACAAAGCTTCTTCATGACTCATGTTTTAATCCTGAGTTGGTTAAAATTATAATCTAAAAAGTTTGTCACTCAACTTTTTTAAGTAAAAATGAAACTAACGAAATCTCACGACAAAATGTTTAAAAATTAACAACTCCTCTTTTAATTTGTTTAACCATCTCAGACAATAGTATTTTCTACAACAAGAGAGAAAAAAAACACATTTCTCACGAGCGCAGAAGTTTGTTGAGCCGAGTGCCGCAAATCACGGGTCATATTACCCGTATGCACGCCAATGGTGAATATACAATTCTTAACTATATGCCAAAAAATTCGCAATAATTACCTACTAAAACCTACCCAATTTTATTTGTATATCTCGTGCGGTTTTAGAGCAATAAATAAATCGTCAGATTGTACGAACAAATTCAACATCCCTTATTTCTGAAACGAAGCATTTGCGAACATATGATTATAAACCTAACGGGTATTATTTTTTCATGCAGAATTACCCCTTAAAATTTGTTGCACTTATTTAGAAACACCCTGTATTGAAGAACGTTGCTAGTTTTTAAAATACCTAACTTTTTTATTATCCAACATAAGCGCATGAATCAAAAACAAAAATGTTAAGAAAGCCTAAGGCTACAGTTGGGTTTTAATTTGAATATTTTATATACGCTAGAATATTCCACAGGGTGTTCAGAACTTTGAGGAAAAAAACACACTATCATTGTTACACCCGGTATAAAATAACACTTAGCTCTTTAGCAATAATATTATTACAGCGATATTGCTGAAGAATTAGGCTATAACATATTAAAAAAATCACTTAATCGGCCAACAGGTTTAGGAAATACGAGACTTCAAAATGACCAGATTTTTAGATGGGCCGATTTCTATGCACGTAAGTTTACTTTTATTTATTTAAAATTATAGTTACCAGTTATATTTGAACAGTTTTGAAAGGTAATTCGTGGTAAGTTTTGATTTGACACATTATATTTGACAAAAATATTTGTGTTTGTATTGTGCATGTTACCATGGAAACGGCGATCATATGTATGGAGAACCCGTGAGAAATATTACTTTATGAGGCGGAGAAACATGACTTTTCTTGACGCGCCCGATATTACGCGCCGAACGAAGTGAGGCGCGTAATAGAGGGCAAGTCAAGAAAAGTCGCTTCTTTGCCGAATAAAGTATACTATTTTTTCTTCAAACGTAGCAATTTTCAACCATAAATAGTACAATTCAGACGCTATTTTTACTCGAAATTAACTGTGACAACTATCAAAGTCGTCTAGATGTTAGAAATTAAAATAATTAAGTCGTCGGTGAGATTTGCGTCTCCCTGGTCACAGTTGTTTGACAGTTGTTTGCAATTATTAAAGACAGGTTATTGTTGTTGCAACCGCAAGCGCAAATTTAGTGCGAAAATGGAAAACCTAAACGAAATTGAGTCCGCGGCTAATGATGCAGTAGCACGTTTGGGGCCCTCTAAGTCCGGAATAAAGTATCGGTTAGCATACAAGCACCTACAAGAGTGGTGCGATACAAGAGGAGTACGGCAAGTTACCGAAGACGTTTTACTGGCATATTTTAATATAATGGAAAATGAAAATAAATGGAAATCTTCTAAAATGTGGTCACGATACTCTGTGATAAAATCCGAGTTAGTTATTAGAAAAAATGTGGATATAAGCAAAATTTTTAAAGTTACGTGCCTTTCTGAAAAAGACAAGCGAAGGATATACTGCAAAGAAGTCTAAAGTTTTCACTAAAGACCAGTTTGATAAATTTTTGTTTGAAGCGCCAGATAAGTTGTATTAAGGATTAAAGGTAAAAAAAAATTATTGCAAAGCATGTAGTATACTCTACTAAATTATCAAAATATTTCAGATTGTTTTGTTAATTGGGGTTACCGGCGCCTGTCGATGCGACGAAATGGTAAAAATGAAGACTGTGGACATTGAGGATAAAGAAAATGTAATAATTATCAAAATCTCAGACAGTAAAACATGACAAATTAGATCTTTTACGATAATTGGTCAAAACTACATTAAACTGTATAAAAAGTATGCATCACTGCGGCCTGAAAATTTCACAGAAAATTTTTTGCTCAATTAGAAATCCAATGAAATCAATTAATTTGTGGTCATCTGATTGAATACAACCAATAAAACCAACATTATACTGAAAACAGATCCCATGGGCTGTTTTCACTCAATCATGTAGCTATGGATACCTACATTTCGTTTCATTTCGATTTTGACATTTCAAATATTCAATATTTCAAAATGTCACGATTTGGTTGTAATAATGATGAGAATATTAATGAAATACTCCAGGGAAATAAGGTTTTTGTCGGGACACTTGAGCAGCCAGGTTGCAAATGGGTTTTTTGGGTACTATATACCTAATACATTATACACACAAAAATGCCCGTCACAGTTCGGACGAGAATTTTAGTTATTAACAAATAAGGGTCAAAAATGGCAGTTTTTTCGTTTAAATCGCTACAGGTAAAAATAGGATGATTAAGTATCTTATTTATAGCATTCTTATTTTAGTAGATGAGCCAATGTTTAAAACGGCAGTTTTTTAATTTTGGTCCGATCGTTTGTTGCTTCGAAAATTGCAAAATAAAACTAAAATTTCGAAAATAAAAAATTTGCAATAACTTTCGCGAAAGTGACCTTACGACTTTTATATTTCACAAAAAGTTGAGTCAAAGAGTCCATATACTGCACAAAAAATTTTAAGACGATTCTTCAATTAGTTTAAATTTTATTCAATTTGTTTATCCCAAAGAGCTTTTTTTTGTAATGATATTGTTCAGAAAATAATAATTATATAGAAATTCTGTGAAAACCACATGAAATAACAATAGTCTTGTTTTCAAATTATTGAAGAAAATCATTAAAAAGTAATTTTTGTCACTACGAAAACATTTTACTAAAGTAGAGTCATTTTTGGCTTGAAAACAAATTGAATAGCTTTGTTAATATTGACTGTAGAGTAAATTTACCTTGGAATTTCAAAAGCTGGTGTTTTTACACAAATTTTCAAAAAAAAAACTTTTCGCCTATGTTAATTACGGTCAACGTTGGCCACTTTTATTATTTAATTCACAGTTACATCAATATACATAAAATTCTCCTGTAACAGTGTTAGTTACCACACTACTCCGAAACGGCTTGCCGATTTTTATGAAAATTTACAAGTATATCCTATGGGACTGAGAATAGGTTTTAATCTATTTTTCATACCGATAAGTTATAAGGGGGGTTGCCCCCCTGACATTTTTTTAAATTTTTTTGGACAAAATTGTCTATCTTAATTTTATATGATGTAGGATTAAAAAATACATACAACCCTTAATTTACACTTTTCCATCACCAACCCCTATTTGTTAATACCCACCTATATATTTACATCTATAAAATTCTCCTGTCACAGTGTTAGTTGTCATACTCCTCCGAGACCGCTTGACCGATTTTTATGAAATTATATATGTATATTCGGTAGGTCTTAGAATCGGTCGTAATCTATTTTTCATATCCCTGAGTGATAAGGGGAACTCCCCCTAACATTTTGAAATGTTAGGTGGGGATTTACATACATAACGTAGTCTACAAGACTACGAGTACATACAATTTAAAAAAATTATGATCAAAATCCATCAACAAACTCTGGAGATATTAATCGCACCATATATTTGGAGAATCAGTTTCATTTTTGGAGTGCACGGATTTTATTATTCATTTCCACCGACCACAAATCGATTTCGTTAGAACGTTATTTTTAAAGCTATATTAACAACTCTGTTGAAGTATAAAGTTTACTCAAACTTTTACACATAAACTATATACTTTCAACTTCAAAATGGCACTAGTTGGGTTGCTTAATTGTTATAAACAACTTAGCTGTCAATTAAATAAAAAAGTGACTAACTTTGACTGTAATTAACCTAGGCAAAAAGTGTTTTTTTGAAAATTTGTATAAAAATACCAGCTTTTCAAATCCCAAAGTAGTTTTAATCTATAGTCAATATTAACAAAGTTATTCAAATTGTTTATGAACTAAAAATGACCCTACTTTAGTAAAATGTTTTCGGAATGATAAAAATGACTTTTTAATGATTTTTTTAAAATACTTTGAAAACATGACTTTTCTTCTTTCATGTGGTTTTCACAGAATTGCTATTACTTTACTATTTTCTGAACAACAATATTGCGAAGAAAAAGCTCATTGGGATAAACAAATTGAATAAAATTTAAACTAATTGACGAATCGTCTTAAAATTTTTGTTCATTATGTGGACTATTTGTCTCAACTTCTTGTGCAATATGAAAGTCTTAAGGTCATTGTCACAAAAGTTATAGCAATTTTTTTATTTTCGAAATTTTTAATTTTATTTTGCAATTTCTGAAGCAACAAATGATTGAACAGAAATTCAAAAACTGCCATTTTAAATCTTGGCTCATCTTCTAAAATAATAATAGTATAAGTAAGATATCTAATTACCCTATTTTTACCCGTAGCGATTTAAACTAAAAAACTGCCATTTTTGACACTTATTTGTTAATAACTAAATTTCTCGTCGGAACTGTGACGGGCATTTTTGTATATATAATGTATTAGGTATATAGTACCCAAAAAACCCATTTGAAACCTGGCTGCTCAAGTGTCCCGAACATGGTATAATTTTGCCTTATTTCCCTGGAGTAAAATTATCGAATCAAATATACCAAAGAATACTGTTTACAGTAAAAAATTTGTATGGAAAGCGTTTATGGACTTTTGCAATGATAGAAAATATGAATTAGATGGAAATCGGACGGTGGAAGAATTGTTAAGTGCACATTTAAATAAATTGTTTCTGCTCTGTACTTTTTTTTCATAACCAGCAAAAAATTTTCTATCCGAATAACCCTCGAACATTGATAAATGCTCAAAAATTTTTTAACAACTTTCTCAAGCTTGTTGCTTACAGGCAACAGACCTCCGCCTACGGCGTCGGTCTGTTTCCAAGCAACAAGCTTTCGAAATCTGTTATAAAATTTTTTCGAACAATTATCAATGTCCTTGGGTTATTACTACTAAAAACCGATTTTTTATCAAGTACCAAAATGGAAAGTGTTACCGAAGCGTCATGGGAATACATTCGATCAGAGCAGTAGCCCAAAAAGTAGCTAGTTATTTAAATTTAAACGATGCAAGAGCATACACGGGTCACTCTTTACGACGAACTTCAGCAACACTTTTAATTGATGGAGGCGGAAATCTAGAATGCCTCAAACGACATGGGGGCTGGAAATCAAGCACGGTTGCCGAAGGATATATAGAGGTTTCAATAAGAAATAAGAACGATAATGCTCAAAAAATTTTAAACCCTCATGATTCGCCAACATCGGGAATGATTGCTGAAAGTTGTGCTCGACCATCAGTATCATCAACAATTACCAATGCGTATCAAGAGTCGGGAACATTTTTGCACGGTTTCAATTTTGAAAATGCCTCATTAACTAATTGTACTTTTAATATTACTATAAATAAAAATGATGTTTAATTGTTGTTAATGACATTTGTATTGTTGCTTTGTGACATGTTTCATATTGTTGCCATGACAACATTTTTCCCTCCGCCGTAAAGAAATGGGGAAAAACAACTGCTGCCGGCGGAGACATCAAACTTTGACAGGATCAAGTTAGATAAGTAATGCCATCATTATTTGACGTTTGAAGAAAAAAATATTTCTCACTGCAATGGCCGACTTTTCCACAACCTGAGAAATTGTTCGTTTTGAATATATGTAAGTAGTGCGAGAAGTTGCACATTTTACAGCATCCATAGAAAAATATCATTGTTATCTAAATATTTCAAGGATGATACAGTAAAATTTTTGAAAGGAAATATTTACAGCAACCAAAGATACAGTGAGATAAAATTGAAAAATCATCTAAATGGGTTTTTGTCATTATTTCATACAATTTGATTTTTGAATATGTTCCACCAATTTTAGATAAAAATAAACTTTATCGCCAACCGTCACTAAAGTATTATTGTACTCATTTGCCCTCATTTGCGGCAGTAAAGTAACACTTTATTGTACTTAAAGAAACTTCTTTCAGTACAAACAAAGTACTTCTTCTACTGGAAGAAACAACTTTAAATTGGAAATTGTAAGTAAGCGTTAAAACCAATATCAAATTGTTGACGATAAAATTTTGTATGCACCGCGTCAGTAAAGACTCTTTATCGAACTCATCTGTTATTTGCCTCGTTCGCTATGCTCGCTCTGCTCATAATATCAGACTTGTTCCATAAAGAGTAACTTTACTGAATTGGTACATAAATAATTATTATATTCGGATTCAGCGACCTCGAAAACATAAGAGTGAGCAAAATTGGTCATTCACCTGAAAATTGATGTCTGTGGTCGGTATAACGTGATTTTAGGGATTGCTGCCGCTCGGCTATAAGCTAGTCTTTAGGTCTTTAATCTAGAAGTCCTTAATGCGAAAGTTTTAGAACAACGAAACATTGTGTTTAATTATTATCACAGGCCTACAGTGTTTTTGGTGCCGAAGTATTTAAAGCTGATTTTGGGTATATTTGGGGTGCTGATTCCGAATATGGCCTTAGTTTTGCTCTATCAGCTCTAGTTTTCAAGATAACGTAGATCATGCCAGCTTTTATGCATTAAAATTCGAATATGCTGATATGAATATACTAAATTAAAATCAAAAACCAAACAATTAAAAAATACGTATATTTTAAGCCATTTCATCATCATCATCATCCTCCAGCCCTTTGCGTCCACTGCTGGACATAGGCCTCCCTCATTTTTGTCCATTGTGCTCCATTTTGAGCACTTTGCATCCAATTTCTTGACATTTTCTTGAGATCGTCAGTCCAACGAGTAGGGGGCCTTCCTCTACTTCTTTTGTCTAATTTCAGCCTCCACTCAAGTAATCTCTTCGTCTACCTCCAATCACTGATTCGGGCGACGTGCCCGGCCCAGTTCCATTTCAGGGTGGCAATTCGGGAAATTACATCGGTAACTCATGTTCTTAGTCTAAGTCTTAATTTCCAACTCGGTCACGAAGCGATACACTCAGCATTGATCTTTCCAGTTTCCTTTGAGCTATTTGCAGCATTTTAGAAGTTGTAGCTATCAATGTCAAAGTTTCGGCACCATAAGTCACCACAGGCAACACACATTGGTCATATGTTTTACGTTTTAAAGAAATTGGTATATCGCTTTTGAAGATGTCTGAGTTTTCCATAGGCTGTCCATGCCCCGTCTTCCTTGGTAGCTGTCCTCAATGGTTTTTATCTCTTGGTGAAGTCTCTCACCTTGCTCATTACTTGTGTCATCTAAGTTTTCAGCAAAACGGTACAGGTGGCTGTGAAGATAGTTGACTTTGATGCTCATATTCCATCCAAGTGATTGGAAGTCATTCAGCAAACGGTTTACCAGCTCAGCATAGTTTTCACTTTTGTGATTTCCCAGAAAATTTTTCATAATATCCACAAATGAAAGCCGAGCTTTTTCCTCTAATTCATTCTTTGACCCCACAAGAGCCGGATCCTCTGTAAGAAGTCTGATCTGTGGTCCATCAAAGATTCCAGCTTTAAGTTTTTCCATACTTATCTGGGGAAGCTTCCTTCCTATGTAGGCGAAGCATGGTCCATGGGCTATGAGCCATTATTAGATGGAGGCTGAATGGGTTTACAAGTGGTAAATGTATCATTTTAAATGTTTAAAAATACTCTCCAAGCTGTTTAATTTCCTTATAAAATAGTAATGTAACGATAATAAAGTATTATTTCTTGCATAAATAAGGCATAATACAGTGAGGACAACAAATATATACTGAGGAATAAGTTTAATTAACAATGTTCATTCCTTTGAATAGCACATTCTTCATTATCTCAAATATTAAAGCTCAAATTTCGGATTTTGCCATATCCATAAAACTAGAGCTGATACAAAAAAACGAAATCCATATTTCGATTTATCTCCCCTAATATAGTAAAAATCAGCTTAAGATTTCACGGCACCAAAACAAATTTTTTTTTCTGTAGGCCTGTGTTATTTATATTTTCCGAGGAAGTCGAACAATATTAGGATAATTAAGGCGTTTTTTTTGGAAATTATTTCGCGACCCTCTTAGCTTTTTGCAGCGATCCTCCAGGGGATCGCGACCCACACTTTACGAACCGGATTACACTATAAGATGTTTCAGTCTAGTTGGACCTCATTGGATAGTTATATAACTTATGGCACACTCGGAAAGGGAAAGGTAGGTCCCTTAAAAGCATGCATAATCATAAAGCTAGGAATACGAAAACCTTACCTTTTAGTATGTCACCGATGAAAATAAAAAATGCTCATCAGTTGAAGTCAACTGAATAACAGAGACACCGTATGATTTAATGTTTAAAGAATATAAATTTTACATCGTACTAAGTCGAGCGAAATAATAGCTATTGGTATAAGAAGGGAGGAAATTGCTACTTTTCCTCCCGAGAATGAAATTTAGTAATCATTAAGGGAGGAAAAGGCACTTTACTCCCATGTTATCCATATGATTTTTCCACCTTTCTCAAATAATAAGTCATTTTTTTATTTTTAAATAATTTATTTATGTAACTACCTAACAAAATTTATTAGAGAACTCAAACTAACAAGTAGGTATAGTAGAACTGTCAACTGTCAATTATAGGTACGTCAAATTATTAATGTAAACATTGTTAAACCAAGATAATAATTTACTGTGTTTTACCATTCTGAAAAATACAAGGTGTTCTACAAATAAACGAAAAAATATATAGATATATAATATAATATAATAAATATAATAAAATATAATAATATAATATAATATAATATAATAAAATATTATATAGGGCGTCTATAAGTTATTTCATCAATGACATACCATGACGTCACTTTTACTTTTACTCCTTAGGGAGGAAAAGTACCACTTTTTTCCCTACAACAGGTCAGGAAAAGTATACTTTCGGTAGAGGTAGGTGGAAAAAGATTTCTCGTGACACTTATCTGGTCAAGCAAACGACAGTTGTTTTGCGTAGTAGGGAACTGCATAAGAAGAACATGATTCACGGAGTTAATTTTTTGTACTTAATTAGTTATTAACAAATTAAGATCACAACATGGTAATTTTCGCTTATTTTGGCCACCAAAAAAATAAATTAAAACATTTAAAGCAAGTTTTCTAATAAGAAACTTAAACCATCAAAATCGTGTATTTTAAATGTCTGACTTCTTATTTGTTGCCAAAAATTAGCAAAATAACTCACAAAGTTTGATTTTTTGTAAATGTTAACTTTTTAGAAAATGAGGTTAGAACCTTCATACTAAATGAAATTTGCGTCCTGTGGTGATTAAATCTCAAAATTTCAAAACGATCGGTCATAAGCATAGTTTTAAAGTTATTCTATCTATCTATCTATCTACTCAGCCCTAAACATCCATCCTTGGATATAGGCCTCCTCTTCCTTCTTCCATGCCTCTCTATCTTGGGCAATTTGCATCCATTTTGACCCAGTGTGTTTCTTCAGGTAATCTGACCATCGCATTTGTGGCCTTCCCCTTTTTCGTCTGTGGTTCCACAGTTATTCTATTTATCCTAAATTAAATTTGTTTGCTAATTATATTAGTTCTCTTTTTAATAAAATTGTTATAATAAAGCTACTTTCAATTAAAAAAAGGAGCAACTTCGTCGCAAATTGTTCTAGTACCATTTTTTTTAATTTGTGAAAAAATGCAAGCTTTATAAAAGGAAAAAATGTTTTGTTGAGAGCAATGGTAAAAAAATCATTGAAAGTTTATAAGGAAAAAATCGAAATGTTTTGCAAAATAATTAATTTTACAATATTCCAAACTGTTACTCCTACTTTTTTTATAATATTAATAGAATAAAACTTATTTTATAAGCTATCCGTAGAACTACTGTAACTTGATTATTTTGTGGCTTATATTTTTGCAAAAACATTAAAAGCGTCTGCGCAAATATTTTACACCTAACCTTAATTTTTCTTTCTGTACACGGCAAACTACCTGTAATAAAATTCTCACTGGTATGAAGATCAGTTGACAATGCCATTGTCATCATTAGCTTAAGGATGGCTTTTCAATGTTCTTGGATAACCGTTACTTATTTAATTGCTTAAATTATTAATTCAGTTAATTAATATGATTGCTTTTCACTAACTATATATTCAGTGATTACAATAACTTATATACTATAGAATAAAAACTAATACTAGCGAAACGAGAAAAAGTTATTTTTTGAGTAATATATTGTTACTATGGAACGCTTAGATAAATTTTGAGAACATTTTTAACAACAAAATACTTGGATCACAGACTATTTTCTGCTGTATTCTCTGCTTGGATCTTTCATAGATAATAAACAATAAATAACTTTTTATTACTATAGTCAATATTATTTAATAAACAACTCAAAATATTCCTGACGCCGTGTCAAATATTTAGTAGCCTTGTTTGTCAATGTCTTGTCACCACATTCTGTTCGATTGAGTGCCATGTATGACAACGATAGCGAATCTTCGATTTGAAAAATATCACCACGGACATCGAATCCTGAGAAAACATCTTCTTCTTCTTCTTCTTCTTATTCTTCTTCTTCTTCTTATTCTTCTTCTTCTTCTTCTTCTTCTTCTTCTTCTTCTTATAATAGGCCTCTTGGCCTGTTCCTTACCGATTTTGAGCTTGTATTCGTAGCTGTGATGTTGACTGCCCGCTATCTCGCCACCTTTTAAAGGGCCTTCCTATTGGTCTCTTGCCTGTTGTCTTAGAATCCCTGGCTATACGGGCTATTATCTCGCTGTCCACTCTCGTCACATGCTAATTAAACTCTCGTCGTCTCTGTCTTCCCCACCATACTATATCTTGTATGTTACAGAGATCTCTTATTCTGTCGTTCGGTATTCTGTCTCTCAGTGTTTTCCCAGTTATTGACCTCAGCGTTCTCATTTCTGATGTTCTCAGTATCCTCTTGGTTTCTGCTGTGTCACATCTTGTTTCTACCGCGTACGTCATGATCGGTCTTACACATGATTTGTATATGCGTACTTTCCCTTCCAGCCTCATATCTTTGTTTCTCCAGATGACATCCTGACACGTAATTGGCTTTATTTGCTTGCTTTCGGACACTCTCTTTAACATCTCCATAACTACATATTTCGATTCCCAGATATTGAAATCTCGAGATTTGTTCAATTAGTTCGTTGTTAATTACTAATTTGCATCTTATGGGTTCCCTTGACACTACCAGGGATTTTGTCTTGGCTGTTGATATTTTCATATTTTAGTTCTTCGCCACTGTATTGAAAGTTTGTGCCATTCGCTATAGGTTATCCTCGTTATCGGAGATTAAGATTGCGTCGTCAGCATAACAGAGGATTTTTATTTGTTTTTCCGCCATCTTATATCCTTTTCCAATACCTTTAATGTTTTCTATGATTTCGTCCATGACCAAATTATAAAGCAATGGGCTCAAGTTATCCCCTTGTTTGATTCCCGAGTTGATTTCTACTTCCGATGTTAGTCCATTCTCGATTTTTATTCTGCTTTTGTTCTTCGTATTAATGTCTTTAATTATCCTTTTCATCTTGTTGGGCTGATTTTTCTCTTTTAGCAATCTTAGCACATCCTCCAATCTTACACAATCGAAGGCCTTAGTCAGGTCTATAAAGCACATAAATGCAGGTTAATTATATTCCAGTGCTTTCTCAGCAATTTGTTTGGCTATGAATATGGCGTCTATTGTGGACAAATTTTTCCGAAAACTTTGTTGTTCCTCACTAAATGTGTATTCTGCATTTATTTTATTGGCAAGTATTTTTGTTAAGAGTTTAAGAGTTGTGCTCAGCAAGGTGATGGTACGGTAGTTGCTAGGGTCTTTGCTGTTTCCTCTCTTGTGTATAGATATTGTTATACTTGTCCTCCACTGGTCTGGTACACGCTGGCTACATATTATTTCTTGAAAGAGGATCTCTATGTTTTCGATTAAGGTTTCTCCTCCGTATTTCAGGAGTTCATTTGATATCCCATCGGGTCCTGGTGCTTTTCTGTTTTTTAATTTACGTATGTTATTCCTTATTTCTTCTTTTGTGATTTCTAGTTCTGTGTCTATGTTGGATTCGTCTTGATTTCCTGTTTCTTCCTCTTCTTCAGGTACTATAATATCTTTCTTATATAGTTCTTCTATATAGGCGGTCCATTGTTCTGCTTCTATTTTATTTAAACTTCTATATTCGTTAATGGTTTTTTCCAATTTTTAGTATTTTCCAAACTTTTCTTTGCGCCCCATACAAATCGTGTTCCCTTTCTTTGTATATATTCTATCTTAGAATTTATGTAATTTCTTGTGTCTCCGTATTGTTGGTAATTGTTTGGTGTTTTTTTAGTGCAGTATTGTAGGTATGCTTTCCTCTTCTCATACGCTAGATCTCTTATTGGATTATTGAACCAGGGCTTTGACCAGGTTAATTTTTCTGACCCTATGCTTTCCTTTGCGGCTTGTAATATATTCTATTCTATTTTTGCCCATGTATGATTTACTCCTTCATCTGTTATTACTGGGTTTATCTCAAATATTTTTTCTAAACGTCTTTTATACAGCCATTTTGTGTTTTGGTTCTCTAGAGACTCAATGTTTAGTTTTTCGAAGTACTTAGGTGGTTTATTCTTGTTTTGTGGTATTTTGAGCCAAAATTTTTCAAGCACCATTTTATGGTCTGATTCCTGAGAAAACTAATAAATATTTTTGGGAAATTTTAACAAACGATGAAGGTTTACATTGTTCCTGAGGGTAAAAATTCCCTTAAAATAAACAAAAAGTTTCTTTTAAATGAGATATTTGAAATTACAACTCCCACTAATTTTTTTTTCTTTTCCACACCTATAACTTATTAAAATAAACATTATAAATGTTTTCAGGGACTTTCTTCCCTTGGTAATAACGTAGTCTTTCATTCTAAATTTAAATTTTTTAAAATTGAATGAATTTTCGAATAAACATTCGAAAAAAATGAATGCATTTAAATAGCATTGGACCCGATTTTGCGCTAATCCCCACCATAATACCCATTTTACAAAGCCAAAAAAATGATCCTTTATAAACGAACATAATATTAAAAAATCCATCTAAGCTCAATTTTCAAAATAGCTTTAATATATTTCTTTTTCACTGATCGATGTTTTGCAATATATCCGGCTTGTAACAAGATTATCTCACCAACCTTTCAGTATGTCAATGATCCACTGGTCAGTTCGATAGAAAGCTCTCTCGTTCATCGCAATATAATTGAGGCGTTAAATTCAATTAACTTTTAATTATTAGCCATCAAAGTGAAGTGTGACGGTTTTTGTACTTCCTACCAGTGACGCTCGCCAACGACAGCTCCAGATTGTCACTCACTGTGAATTGCAGCGTTGCCGGCACAACGGCATCCTATTGTTGTATATATATTTGTTGAACTCTCTATTCCGCAAAGCTTTCGTAAACTTTTAATGAAGTTGTATTTTAATATTTGGAACTTTTGTAATCTCGTATAAAATATAGTATAATATAGTATGATCATATATAGGGTGTAACAAAAATACAGGTCATAAATTGTACCACATATTCTGGGACCAAAAATAGTTCGATTGACCCTAACTTACCTTAGTACAGGGATGGCCAACCCGCGGCACGCGTGCCACTCTGTGGCACGATTGAGTCCTATCAGTGGCACGCGTAGCGTTTCTGATTAAAAAACTTTCAAAAAAATTAAAACTTGAAAAACAAAAAAAAATTAGAAGAAACTTGGTAGGTTTACGGAAGTTACGATAGATGCGGCATCACTGCATCCTCTGGCGAGCGATATTGCTGCGATTGCTGCACGTGATCCTAGCTGTCGTAATGTGCAATAGGACTGCGTTACCTTTGCTTAGTTTATTTTAAACTGCCCCGTTGTATGTGCACATTTTGTCATCGCGCATTGTTTCTTTAAAATTTTAAAAGTAAGCCTTCGACTTCAAAACGAAAATACGAAGATGATATTGCAATTCGCGATTTTCAACCACTTGGGAAGAACAATTTTTATTTACTAATCGTAATACTTCAAAGCCTGTTTGTTTGATATGTGGATTGTCTGTAGCAGTTCCGAAAAAATTTAACCTGGAACGACATTATAAACAACTGCATAAGGACTTCAGCAACAAATATCCTATTGGTTCACATTTGCGAGCCGACTTTATTGAAAAAAAAAGAAAACCCTAGCCAGCCAACAGTCACTGTTTCAGAAGAGAAGTGATGAAATGGAAACTATGGTTAAAACATCATATGAACTTTCTCTGCTGTTAGCCCGGAAGAAAAAAGCCTACTCTGATGGAGAGGAGATAATTAGAAATAGTCTGGCAATATTTGCTAAAAATGTGGGAGATGTAAAGATCAAAAATATGGTCGATAATATTGCATTATCCCGAAATACAGTCATGCGCCGTATAGATGATATGGGCCAGGATGTTGTTTCCCAAATTATAAGTGGATTACAATCCTGCAAATTCTTTTCTTTAGCGTTGGATGAAAGTTGTGACAACACAGAAAATGCGCAGTTAAGCATTTTTGTCCGTTATACCAATGATAATTTTGAAAATGCCGAAGAGCTTTTGGATTTGCGCCAACTAGTCACAACAACAGGAGAGGACATTTTTCAACAGCTTAAAAACGTAATCGAAGTCAACAAAGTTGAATGGTCAAAATTAGATAGTGTTTGTACAGATGGAGCTCCTTGCATGGTTGGTAGACTAAAGGGGTTTGTTACATTACTGGAAAACTATTTGGGAAGAAAAGTTTTTAAGTACCATTGTATTATTCACCAGGAAGCTCTTTGTGCCAAGGACCTAAACATGTCATCTGTTGTTGACCCTGTAACACGCTGCATTAACAAAATACGAGCTCGAGCATTGAATCGACGACAATTTCGAGAACTGTTCGCGGAAGAAACGGAGCAAGATGGAGAGTTACTTCTCCATTGCAGTGTGCGCTGGCTCTCCAAAGGAAATGCACTCGAAAGGTTTTGGAACTTGAAGGAGTGCGTCTTAAAATATTTGCAAGAAAACAATGAACTACCCAGTAAGTGCTCGTTACTTAATGATAAAGATTGGCTTTGGGATTTAGCTTTTCTCACTGATATTATGAGACATTTAAATCTATTAAATTTAAGATTACAGGGAAAAAATTGTATTTTTCCTACTCTAGTTGGTCATATATCTTCTTTTGTGAATAAACTTATGCTTTTTTGTAACGATTTTGGAGAACAGAGATTGACACATTTCATATTAATGCAGGAATTAGCCAACAAGGTCAGTAGAACTCCAAATTATGACAGATTTAAAAACCTTATATCTATTTTGCTAGGTTCATTCAATACCCGGTTTGAAGATTTTCAAAAAGACAAAATGAATGTTGACCTTTTCATAAATCCTTTTTCTATTTCTCTGCAAGATATCAATTGTTACTCAGCTGAAATACAGATCGAAATTATTGATTTACAGAACCACACTATACTAAAAACCAAATATAGGGAAATTATTTCAACTGTTACTGATCCCAATTATATTGAATTTTGGAAATTTGTACCAGCAAACAATTTCCCTAATTTACACGAGTTAGCTCTGAGATATTGTTGTAGATTTGGTTCAACGTACGTTTGTGAGCAAATGTTCTCTATTATGAACATAATAAAATCAAAATATCGGTCACGATTAACTGACATGCATTTAAAAAATCTAATTCTGTTGGCTAGTTCCGAAATTAATCCCAATATAGATGAATTAATTAAAAAAATACAAGTTCAAATACCACATTAAATAAGTAACCGTTTAATAATTTGAATTTTAGATAATAAGAAAATATTTAAGTTTTTTTGTTTAACGTTTTTATTTTATTTTTAGTAACAATAAAATAAGTTTGTTGTTATGTTTTACTTATTACGTTATTTTTTAAACCTCCACTATCTTGACTAAACGGAAAAATGTGGAATTTACATAAGAAATACATATTGTACCGTATATTATTAATATATAGTATCCATATTAGTATGTCGAAAAATTTTAGTGGCACGCCAAATTTTTTTTGTTCTCATATTGGCACTCGACTTAAAAAGGTTGGCCTGCCTTAGTACAAATGTGCACATAAAAAAAGTTACAGCTCTTTGAAGTTACAAAATGAAAATCGATTTTTTCCAATATATCGAAAACTATTCGAGATTCTTTATTGAAAATGGACATGTGGTATTCTTATGGCAGGAAAATATTTAAAAATATTATAGTGAAATTTGTACACCCCATAAAAATTTTATGGGGGTTTTGTTCCGTCAAACCCCCCAAATTTTGCGTACGTTCCAATTAAATTAATATTGTGATACCATTAGTTAAACACAATGTTTTTAAAACTTTTTTGCCTCTTTGTACCTTTTCGTTTTTATCGAGATATTTTGAATATTTGTCAAATTCACCATATTTTTGTATATATATATATATATATATATATATATATATATATATATATATATATATATATATATATACAAACAACTAGTTTATTAGGGTTGCAGTCAGAAGGTTGGCCAGGATGTTAAAGAAACACTCTTTTGACTTTTTGTCTAGCTTTCGGAATGGTTTTATTCCTTTTTCAAGACTCTGTAATATAGATAAAAAGAAATATGTAAATTTTTATAAAATATCACAATTCGTCAGTTCAACTTACTAGTCGTTGAGATTATTTAAAAGCTTTATGACCCTCAACAATACTAACACAAACATAGAATACAGAAAATAATGGACAAAATACATTCTAAAATTTGGTAAGGATGGTAAATTTTTATATTTATTCTATGACATCTTTTGATGGTGTGTTTTAACTCTGATACATAGAGAACAGAAAGAAAAAACAGTCAGATTAAAATGTAATTAGGTGTTTTTAATATTGTATTTATTTTCAAAAAACCAATAGGCCCATACTGGGTAATTTTTATTTTTAAATCTGTCTTAATGGTATGCAACCTGTTATGCACACAGATGTATTGTGTAGTGCATATGTATAAGAAATATTTATTTTATTTTTGATGTTTTTCCAGTAAGTAACAATAAATATTGCTCAGTTTATCTATGTCAGACTTTTTATTTATGCAAGACTTACTGGATTTTATCAAACACATTTCCAAGAAAACACGTTTTGAATGGTTTGTTTCTTTGGCCATTGGCCAAACAAACCATTCAAAACGTGTTTTCTTGGAAATGTGTTTGATAAAATCCAGTAAGTCTTGCATAAATAAAAAGTCTGACATAGATAAACTGAGCAATATTTATTGTTACTTACTGGAAAAACATCAAAAATAAAATAAATATTTCTTATACATATGCACTACACAATACATCTGTGTGCATAACAGGTTGCATACCATTAAGACAGATTTAAAAATAAAAATTACCCAGTATGGGCCTATTGGTTTTTTGAAAATAAATACAATATTAAAAACACCTAATTACATTTTAATCTGACTGTTTTTTCTTTCTGTTCTCTATGTATCAGAGTTAAAACACACCATCAAAAGATGTCATAGAATAAATATAAAAATTTACCATCCTTACCAAATTTTAGAATGTATTTTGTCCATTATTTTCTGTATTCTATGTTTGTGTTAGTATTGTTGAGGGTCATAAAGCTTTTAAATAATCTCAACGACTAGTAAGTTGAACTGACGAATTGTGATATTTTATAAAAATTTACATATTTCTTTTTATCTATATTACAGAGTCTTGAAAAAGGAATAAAACCATTCCGAAAGCTAGACAAAAAGTCAAAAGAGTGTTTCTTTAACATCCTGGCCAACCTTCTGACTGCAACCCTAATAAACTAGTTGTTTGTTTATATCGACAGTCACTAATATCCAGTATTTCTTATATATATATATATATATAAACGCACGTAAATTCCAATAGTGTCACTAAACAAAATATTCGAATTTTAGATTTTACCGCCATTTATTAGCAACGAGCACTACAACCTAGTAAAATTCAGTAAAGTAATTTACTAACGCGACTCGAGAAAAGGCATCAATTTCACTATGACCTTTAGAGCAAGTTGCCAGAGGTGTAAGTACTAAACTGTCATTCAAACGATAAGTACGCTTTAGTTGTGGATAATATTCGAACGTTAAGTGGAACAACGTCACCATTGAGTGGAACAACGTCACCATTAAGTGCACTTTTCCGTTAAAAGTGTAGGTAAGTTAGTGGTGAATGAATGAATACAATAACGACACTTTAGATTTAATGTCACTTTTCCATACACTTTTTTGTTTAAGGTCATTATAGCCTACAAACGTTACATACAAATGTTTAATAACTAACTTGATACAGAGCGATCTTTTTCGTTTAATGTCACTTTTCCATTGTTATTATAATGAAAGTTAATAAGAATCTTAATAAGACAAGGTATTTCCGGTATAAAGTCGTTGTACATACTAATAATTTTTCCAACTAAAATTTTTGAATTAAAAAAATACGGTGCTACTACAGTTTGCGGTCTACCGTCGCGTCTCTGCTATAGCTTGCGGTCTACCGAGAGATGCTATGTATAAGCTGTAATATAGCTGTAATATAAAGGTAGTTTGCTCTCGAGCGAAATTCATATTTTTTGACATACCTCGTATACTGTTGACAAAATTTGATATCTGATGATTGCGTCTTAGGTTTTAGACTATGCAGAGCACTTTATAAAGCATGACTTTTTTTCGTAAAATTAATATTAAAAAAGTTTCCCATATGGTTCCAAGTTACGCAGACACCCTGTATAACAATGCCGACAAAAGAGTCTTTACAAAGTGAATAAAACGCGTAAATTACAAGAATTATTATTTTAATTTTACAAATTAATACGTACTTTTTATTTATTTAAATTTATGTATCTGGGCTACAATGACCATTGCCACAAACAATATTGGATATACAATAATTAATTAAAATGATAACTTATAACTAATTATTATTACAGTTAATTACTAATCCTTAAATAATAGAATAAAATTGTGACAAAAATATTGGATCCTACAATCATTATTATAGAGACTAACTAATTATTACAATAATTATTATTATAGAGACTAACTAATTATTACAATAATTATTACAATTAATCACTGAGTTTCAAATAACAGATAGAGATTATAAAGACAAAAGATCATATTCTGTTAAATAACTTAATGCCTTTCAAGGAACTAATAGGTACTTAATTATAATAATTTAATTTTTCAAATGAATTTCCTATTTTAAGTTTAGAAAAAGCCAATTTTGTTTAGTATTCACAACTAAAATACTAAATTACTATTATGACAAGGTATTAACTTGTAAAATTCTTCTTACTTGTAGGTTTAGTTCTCTTTGTAAAGATTGTTCTTGTCGATGTATACGTGTTATATCAGCATGTCAGTCTATTACCATAATCTATTTTCAGAAGGGTTTGAACACAATGATGAAAGGCACTTTGTAGGAGAAATAATGTTTATTGCTAAGTACCAATAAATATTACAATTTACAATTAATTTTATGCAAATTTAATTTCTTTACTAATATTCAAATAACACCGTAATCCTCTCCCAGGGTATGCGAAACCTTTCAGGTAAATCACACCCTCGAGGTAGACCGCATACTATAGTAGCACGAAAAATACATTTATGACTTAATTATACAACTAATAGAATGTGGTTTCTTTTATATCGAGTATGTCGAGAAGCCGTAAAATACTAGGACTTCTACTGTAATTTTACTTTAATTTCGATTTTTTGTTTCTGTTACCAGACAATACAGGTTTTGTTTAATTAATGAAAATTTACATCTACATTTTATTTTTGTTTATGTGAAGAATTTAGCTGTATTTACTACAAAAGTTTGCTACCCCTTTATTAACAAATAACGAGTTAAACAAAAGTCCCTATAGTATTAATAGGAAAAACGACACTATAGTAATAAAACCAAAAATTACATAATAATGAAATCACCTTCATGTTTTTGTACACAGCATAAAATCATAAATTCTTATAATAATTAATATGTGTTAAAACAACAAGAATGCTTTAGTTATTTTTCAAATATTGTTATTTTTCTAACAACCTACATCTAATTTAGCTTCTCCTGTAAAATACACGTTTTTGTTTAATGACAGTATAGAAATTAGCGTGCGAAAAATAAAACGACTAGGGCTTCCAATCCCGCAGCCTGAGTTCAATCTCGGTATTTGCGGGACTACGAATTTTCAATCCCGCGGGATCTCGGTATTTGCGGGATCCCGCATATTGAAAATAGTCATATTTTCATATAGTCATATATTCAAACAGTAACAAATACTGAAAAAACAAAAAATCTATCTTCTTCAAAAAATACACCAACAAAATTTTAAAAGTCAACCAAAAAAATCCATTTTCAACTGAAAATTAATATAGTTTACTAATTTAGTTGCTATATTACTTAGTTATAAGTTACTATTATTTAGCTAAAGCTTTAAATTGAAAATGTTTGCAAAGGAAGCACAACAAATTGGATGGTATGAATAAAAACAGGAGTATAAACTCCGAGTACGTTCTCATGAGTATGAGCATAAAGTATAAGTTTATAATACATTTCATATGAATAAAAATATGTTGATGTGATGAGTTTCTACTCACCGTACATAAGAGTAGATACTACCGCGTGGAGTATGTACTCCAAAATTTGGAGTATAAACTACATTCTCATTTTTATTCATACCTACGAGCCAATATCTAAATCTAAACTGTCATCTGCCAAACTCCTGCGTATTTAGACACAATATAGCCAGCAGCAGAAAATGCCCTTTCGGCTTCCGGTGTTCCTTTTCAGGCTTTATATGTAAACTTAAGATATTTTCCCATTGACTCCCCAGATTCATAGACTGTCATTTATATTTTAATAATGGACTCAAGTGTATTAGCTCGAGATGGCGATGGGCAAATAAGTAAATATATTACATGCTGACTATATAGTAAACTCTAACTCCTGTTGCAATGTAATATCAAGATTGGAACCCGATGATGGAACCTCTACATTGTTTCTCACGGTTTCTTACTTGATCAGCCTCTTCGTCATCATTGCACTCAGATGAATTTAAAAGGATGAAGTTCATTCCCGTTACAAAATCATTAATTTCTTTCCGAAGTAAACTTTTCGGTGGGAGGAAAAGTTTCATCGTCACACGACCACGACGCTTGGTAACTACAAGGCTTTTGGAGATAAATTAGTAGTGCAGTCACATTTCTACGTCGTTGTAAAATACGGCGTAAAGACAGTTTTTTGATAATTTTGAGCGTAGCTACACCAGTAATGTACGCTTTTTTCAGTCACGCAAATCCCGCGGATCCCGCGCCTGTAATCCCGCATCACGCGGGATTGGAAAAGGACGCGGGATCCCGCAATACCGAGATCTCGGTATTGCGGGATTGGAAGCCCTAAAAACGACGATATATTTTCTGTCGAAGTGTTATACACAGAACATAAATCTGTATAATAAATAAAATAGTTATTTTTCTACAACCACTATTCAAAGTGCACTTTTCTGCACGGTTTTATGTTAGCAAACTTGATATTTTCTCACAGTATAAGATATTTGACGTTAGTGTGCAGAAAAGTGACGTTTCTGTGCCGCAAAGTGACGTTTCTGTGCCGCAAAGTTCTTTTCTGCACAGTTGACTACCTCATTCTGAGTAACGTTATATGCTGTTTACATCCGTAGACTACCGCATTCTGAGTAACGTTATATTCTGTTTACATCCGTGGTTAAACTTTAGACAAATATATAACCTATAAGACAATTATTATATTTAACTATAGCATAGAAACTAAATTATGGATGTTACAACTGTTTTATTTTACAATTTTATTCTTATTAAACATTTTATAATTATCAAATAACCAATAAGGATTTAGCAACCTGTGCAAGAGACGTCGAATGAAGTAGGTTTTGTGTAAATCCGTGACTGCGGATACAAATATAATGTGTAATAATTGTTTAAATTTAAACAAATTAAGGCAGTGCATTAATTTTTTAACTGATTTCTGTGCAATTTATTTAGGTATAAGGAATTTAAATTGATTAGTAGGTATTAATTAAATACAGTTTAAAATTTATCACATAGGTACCTATTATAATTAATCGTCGTTTGGAAATTGTAATTTTTATTTTTAGGAAAAACTGTGCTTGTAGAAAAAGTATAGTGTGAAACACGTGCAGAAAGGTAATTTCGCACTCGTTTGAATTGCGGCACTCGCTTGCGCTCGTACCGCAACTTTTCAAACTCGTGAGAAATTAGTACCTTTCTGCACTTGTTGCACAATATACTATTTCCTAACAAGTGCAGAAAGTCATTCTTTTCCGCACGCGACTGCAGTTTGCCGAACGACGCGAAGCGGGAGTTCGGCAAGCAGTCGACTGCGGAAAAGAATGACTTTCTGCACTTGTTAGGAAATAGTATATTGTGCAACAAGTGCAGAAAGGTACTAATTTCTCACGAGTTTGAAAAGTTGCGGTACGAGCGCAAGCGAGTGCCGCAATTCAAACGAGTGCGAAATTACCTTTCTGCACTTGTTGCACAATATACTATTTCCTAACAAGTGCAGAAAGTCATTCTTTTCCGCACGCGACTGCAGTTTGCCGAACGACGCGAAGCGGGAGTTCGGCAAGCAGTCGACTGCGGAAAAGAGACTTTCCGCAAGAGTTAGGAACAATATTTTTTCTAAGAGTCTTTAAAAAATTACCAATAGTCCTGTCGCCAGGGGGGCTACAACGGCCTCCTGTATTCAGATGGACCTACCCAAGTTTTTTTTATGTATTTTGACCTGTAGAACACGAATATTTTGGGTAACAGTTGATCTGCATGTCGATAAGATTGTTATAAACCAAGAAGTTGAGGAATCACATAACAGCGATTTCTCGCAAAACAGAACATTTTTTTGTATTTTTTGGGCCATTCTAACCAAAAAATGTTCCTACAAATTTTTTCGTTTGATGCATAGTTTTCGAGATAAACGCGGTTGAACTTTCAAAAAATCGAAAAATTTCAATTTTGGAACCCGAATAACTTTTGATTAAACAATAAAATGGCAATTCTGCTAACCGCATTTGAAAGTTCAAGTCAAATTATATCGGTTTTAATTATTTGTATTGCTAAAAATTTATTATTTTATTGTTAAAAAAAGCTATAAACACCTAGTGCTTGAGTGATGTTTTCAATGATTTCTCATTTAAAATCGAACGAGTAGGTAGAAGAGGTAAAAGTGTAAGCGGGGCTATTTCTACGCAGCATGCATTAAAACGCATGTATTAGGCACGGGAAACACTATGTGTTTATAGCTTTTTTTAACAATCAAAAAATAAATTTTTAGCAATGCAAATATTCAAAACAGATATAATTTGACTCAAACTTTTAAAGGCGGTGAGCAGAATTGCTATTTTATTTTTTATTCAAAGGTTATTCGGGTTCAAAAATTGCAATTTTTCGATTTTTTGAAAGTTCAACCGCGTTTATCTCGAAAACTATGCATCATACGAAAAAACTTGTATTAATATTTTTTGGTTAGAATGACCCAAAAAATACAAAAAAATGTTTTGTGTTGCGAGAAATCGCTGTTATGTAATTCCTCAACTTCTTTGTTTATAACAATCTTATCCACATCCAGATCAACTGTTACCCAAAAAATTCCTGTTCTACGGGCCAAAATACATAAAAAAAAACTTGGGTAAGTCCATCTGAATTAAGAAGGCCGTTGTAACCCCCCTGGCGACAGGACTACAAAGCTTAATCAATTAATTTAATTAATATGAAAATACATACACAACTTAATTCTTTGACAAGGTCGTCAAAACCAAACTTTCAATATAATTAGTTAGCATGACGACGATCTTGGTTTCCATGACGATGATTCAAAACGACTGTTATTGTCTACCGATTTGACTTTCGAATATTATGTCAAAATAATTTTATTTCATCGAATTGTCGCGTTAATTTCATTAAAACAGGAACACAATACGATATATTTGAAATAAATTAGTAAATAATATCTAAATATTAGTTTATTGCATGTATTATAATTACTTTGAGACCATATTAACATATCTAAATTAACACGCATGCGGAAAAGTAAAAACAGCGTGCGGAAAAGTAACACGCGTGCGGAAAAGTGAAACTTTCTAAACTAAAGTGCGTGCGCGAAAGTAGAAAATTTTGCACGCTCGTAGAAAAATTAAAATTCTTAACCACAATGTGTGCTCTTGTTCAAGTTTCTTGCGGTAGTACGCTTTGTAAATATTAATACCAAATATCCGAAAACAAATTTCCGAGTGAATTCCATAGAATCCCTTATATTAGCGCCTCGAGACTAACTTTGCCAAAAGTTTAAGCAAGTGTGAAATTAGAAAAGTCGGAGTGTGCCCAAGTTGTCTACTACAGTTGGAATCGATGCTTACTAATCGAACTTCTTTTTAGACGAATACCCATTTTCACTTCGATTTCATTTAAATGGACCCAAAGGATATTTTCAACGACCACAAATATACTGAGAGTGAGTCGAATTTAAACACACTTAACTTAGTTTAGCTTTCAGTACATGGCACTAGGTTATAAAGTTCCTTAAATAAATTGGTGATTCTGTGTTACTACATTTGGTACATTTTTTGGGTTTATTGCATAAGGATGTATATGACTATTAAGGGGATGGGTACGTATTTTCGACTGCAATGCTATTCAAACGGGGATTCATTTTTTTCGAATCCTAAGAAAACTAATAAGTATTTTTGAAAAATTTAAACGCAGAATGAAAGATTACGTTATTAGCGAGGGCAGAAAGCCCCTGAAAACTTCTATAATGTTTATTTTAATAAGTTACAGGGGTGAAAAACTAAGAGAAAATTTAGTGTGATTTTTAATTTCAAATATCTCATCAAAAATAAACTTTTTATTTAATCTTTCGGCTTTCGGTAAAATTTAGTCTTTCATTCTGCGTTTAAATTGTTCAAAAATATTTATTGTTATTTTCATGATTCCAAAAAAATTAACACAATGTCCGTGGTAATATTTTCCAAATCTATCTTTGTCTTACAACGCACTCAGTCGAATAGAATATTGTCAGCATATTGTCAGTCAGACAGTGACAATCAGTGACAATTTTAAATATTTGACGTGGTATCGGGAATATTTTATGTTGTTGATTAAATAAGATTGATATACTGAATTCGCTCTACCGAGATTCACTTTGACACATTCGGAATAGTAAACATACAACACAAAGATTCCTACCTCAAACTATTAACTGCTAAAATCAACTTAATCTTTCATTAAAAAAAGAAAACTTATTAGAAATAGTGGGAGTGTCTACTAATCTCATAAAATTTTGTGGAGTTTATTTCTACAAAATATTTTTATTTTGTACAATAAATAATTTTCTCATATGTTATCAATTCATTATAATGGTGTAAATAAATAATTATTGATTGACGTAAGGTTTATGTTATTTTTATGTCTGTCAACTATTAATAATATTGGCTGTGAGCAGGTGCTTTGATTGTGTAGTAATTTCCAGTCACTTCTGACAACTGAACTTCCCAAAAAAGAAATTACTAACGTCAGTGTCAAAGTGAATCTCGATAGAGCGAATTCAGTAAGTATACCTCTATGTAGTGTATTTGATAAAAATAATTGATTTAAGACGAGCACTTAATAAAAAATTATTTATTTTGTATTATTTACGAAAGATCCAAGCAGATAATACACCAGGATAATATGTTCTGTGATCCGAGTATTTTTTTGAGAAGATCAAAATTGTAAGCGTTCCATAGTAACAATATATTATTAAAACATCACTTTAACACGTTTCCTCTTTTCTCGATTGAGTATTAGTTTTTGTTCTACATATATATTATTACAATCACTGAATACATAGTTAGTGAAAAAATTATGAGTAGTAATTGCACAAGAGCTCTAAAATGATTGAATTTTTCCCGACTGAAACTTTGACAGTTTTAATTTCACGACCCGAAGGGGAGTGAAATTATGTCAAAGTGTAGCGAGGGCAAAAATTCTATATTAATTTTAGAGATCGAGTGCAAGTTGTTGCGATTATTTCATGAATAAAACTGTTCAAAACCAAAATTTTATAATAATTTATTTATGTAAGTACAAATTAGTACAATTAAACACACAGTTGTTATAGATATTTGACGGTTGAAAGTCATCACTTTTATAATTTTTAAAACATTAATTTTCATTAATGTCACTGAATGTATTTTTCGTAGCAACGAAGGGCATCTGACGTAATATACTTGACGACGGGAAATTATCAAAAATTATCGGGTGTAATATCACAAGAGAGTGAGAATAAATTGAAAATAATGCGACAGTTTTTCGAAAATTTGTTGTCTGGCAATAGACACGAAAGCCCACAGGGCTCGAGTGGCTATTGCTCAGTGACAACAAATTTGAGTAAAAATGAAGCATTGTTTTCTTATTTATTCTTACTGTCGTGTGATATTCGTAAGATTATTGTTTAATACGTATATTATGGATATTTTCTTAAATGTGACAGTTGTCAAAACTAGGAAACTGGTTGCCATTAAACAGAAACAATCTACTTAAAAAATTCTATCGGTAATTTTCTACAGTAGATAATTCTCAGTATAATTTTAATCTGATTGGACAGAATTAAACACGTGATCAAATATCTTACTATACGATTGGAAGTTAAAATCATAGAAAAAATAATCAGTTTAATTTTTATTTCTGTAGCTTTCTATTGTTCAGAATCTCCTATGAATGAAATAATCACATTTATTAACTGAATTAATAATTTGCAATTATACATATAACAGTTATCCAAGAACATTCAGAAGCCATATCTTTAAGTTAATGATGACATTTTCAAGTAAAATGACATTCTATTAATGTTTACATATCCATACCAGTGCGAATTTTACTACACGTAATTTGCCGTGTAAAGACAGAAAAAGTAGGGATAGCCGAAAATATTTGCGAATTATGTACCGATGACCTTAATAAAAATGTATTATATCCTAATACGTCGTTTTTATATTATATATTGTAAAAATTTTTCCTAAAAAGGAAAAGAGTTTCAGCAATATTCAGCAATATTGTACAAATAAGTGGGTTACGTGACCTGAACTTGAAAGATCTGAGAATTCTGCAGCTTCACCACCCTCAGCTCAGTGCGAAATATATTATGCGGAATATTCGAGTCGCGATCTTGTTGTGGCGTGATCTAGATTTTTATTTCGTTATATAATCAGGTTTACCAAAGTTTAAACTTTAATATTTACTAGTTTGGATCAACTTTTCCTAAAGTCCTACCTACGATGTATCAAGAACGATAAAAATTTATTCACTACAAATTTGATTTAATCTTTTTAGAGAAAACCCCTTTTGTTTAAATTTATTTTACCTTCCTTGGCATATTTTTAAATTTAGGTATATACCGTGTTTTTTAAGATCTTCGTTGTTAATATTTGCTCTGAAAATTTCCTATTCTTTCCCGATTTGTGAAGGTATACATTTTTAGCCGCGATTGCGAAAATTGTTGAGAGGGAATTTTTTATAAAAATGACAGTATGATGTAAGCGCACACAGGCAGTATGAATTTAGTTAGCAAATCTTTCAAGGTACGTATGTATCAGTGAAAAAAAAAGTCTGAAAAACATATATATTGGTGTTTTTAGTATATATAATTATTATAATTTTTGTGTTTTTGTGTTTCAAATTCCAAATTGAATATTTCAACGTGAAATAACCAATAACTGAAGCACATTTTGGGGAAAACTAATTATTCCAAGTTTTATTTTTATTAATTGATGGATTCGACCGTTACTTGATGGAAGTTCATTTTATCTAACAATAAAACACTGAAAACGTTTGTTTTCTATACTTCCACAAAATTTATTATAACTAAGTGACTACAGCTGTTTCGGCGGAGTGCCTTTCTCAAGTGATATAGTTTACAATGTGTTTGCCTTTTTAAGTCTTCAACTGAAGAGGTTGAGGAGTGGGGAGCTGTTTGTCTCGAGTTGGTCATTCAGAATTATATCTGTATTTTTCAGTTTATTAATTTCCATAGATTCTAAAAAAGATAGCTTAAGATTTTTATTTTTATTTTTAAAAGAAGCTATATTTTAGTTTTATAAAAAAGTTTTGTAGCATCAAAAGTAAACAAGTTACGCTCAAAATAAAGTTGGTCGCTTTTTATTGGTAAAAAGCGGGAGATCACCCCGCAATTGGCATCTCAAATCAAATTAATCGTTACCGCTTACCAAGTTGCTTTACTTATGTTTTATTTATATCATCTGTAAGTTTTATCGGTTAAAAGTGCTTATTTTTGAAAAAAATAAGTTATGAATTATTTTTTTTTAATTTTGAAAAAAAATTTTTCTTTTTCAAAATAACTTAAAAATTATTAGCTATATCAAAAATCTCAAGGGGTAAGAAATTGTAGGTCTTGCCTTTCTGAACCTTTTGTAAAGCTTTTCTGTAAGACCAAAATTTGTGATGATATCGCTGTTCAAAATTTGCGTTCAAGCCTTTTCAACTACAGCCCTTTCAAACATAAGCACTTTGAACCCATGAAACAGATCATATAAACAATATATAACGAATAAAGCAACTTGTGGAGAGGTAACGATTAACTTTGGGATACTAATTTGGGGGTGATTTTCACGATTTTTTTTACCAAATAAAGGGACCAACTTTGTTTTGAGCGTAACTTGCTTACTTTTAACACTAGGAACTTTATTAAAAAACAGAAATACATAAAGCTTTTTTAAAACACTTTAATGTGAATTAAATTATTTAAAACACTTTAATGTGAAACAATTTAATGTGAAATAAATTTAACACTTTAATGAGCTGCAACGAGTTTTTTGCATACAGTGCTTCATTTTTTGGTTATTTCACGTTTAAATATTCAATTTGGAATTTGACGAATATGAACTTATTTTTCATTAGCTACAACTCTGCTTCTACTAGGTCTAGAGTCGCCATACATATATCAGCTGTATAATTTTTTTATAATTTAAAGTTTTACTCAGGTTTATCTTTTTCGATAAAATACTTACTTTTTGTGTTATTTGGGAAAGAGGGTCTAAATACGTGTTTTTTTTTTGTTGAAAAATGAACATATTCACTCACAAATAGCTCTAAAAGTATTAACTTAGTGAAAAATTGCTATAGAACAAAAGTTGCTTAGAATTAGTCAGTTTATCCATTTCCGGACTTATTTTAACGATATTTTTCAACCGCGAGAAGGGATCAAACTCACCCCATAGTCCTGTCGCCAGGGGGGTTACAACGGCCTTCTTAATTCAGATGGAATTACCCAAGTTTTTTTTATGTATTTTGACCCGTAGAACACGAGTTTTTTGGGTAACAGTTGATCCGGATGTCGATAAGATTGTTATAAACAAAGAAGTTGAGGAATTACATAACAGCGATTTCTCGCAAAAAAAAACATTTTTTTGTATTTTTTGGGTCATTCTAACCAAAGATGTTCCTACAAGTTTTTTCGTAGGATGCATAGTTTTCGAGATAAACGCGGTTGAACTTTCAAAAAATCGAAAAATTGCAATTTTTGAACCCGAATAACCTTTGAATAAAAAATAAAATAGCAATTCTGCTTACCGCCTTTAAAAGTTTAAGTCAAATTATATCTGTTTTGAATATTTGCATTGCTAAAAATTTATTTTTTGATTGTTAAAAAAAGCTATAAACACATAGTGTTTCCCGTGCCTAATACATGCGTTTTAATGCATGCTACTTAGAAATAGCCCCGCTTGCACTTTTACCTTCTCTACGTACTCGTTCGATTTTAAATGAGAAATCATTGAAACATCACTCAAGCACTAGGTGTTTATAGCTTTGTTTTAACAATAAAATAATACATTTTTAGCAATACAAATAATTCAAACCGATATAATTTGACTTGAACTTTCAAATGCGGTAAGCAGAATTGCTATTTTATTTTTTAATCAAAAGTTTTTCGGGTTCAAAAATTCCAATTTTTCGTTTTTTTGAAAGTTCAATCGCGTTTATCTCGAAAACTATGCATCCTACGAAAAAATTTGTAGGAACATTTTTTGGTTAGAGTAGCCCAAAAAATACAAAAAAATGTTTTGTTTTGCGAGAAATCGCTGTTATGTGATTCCTCAACTTCTTGGTTTATAACAATCTTATCGACATCCGGATCAACTGTTACCCAAAAAATTCGTGTTCTACAGGTCAAAATACATAAAAAAAACTTGGGTAAGTCCATCTGAATACAGGAGGCCGTTGTACCCCCCTTGCGACAGGACTACCAGGGCAAAAGCACACATTGGCACAATATTACTTTGTTTTTTTGACATATTACCTATGTATTGTTATATTTCTATTTGATATGAAAATTTAATTTTGATAATTATAAACAGAATTCAATTTAATATAAAATATTTTCAATTTTCTCAACCACGGGCATATAAATTTAGAACAACCTGTATACAACAAATTGTTATATTTAATTTTAAGAAGTGATTAAATAAGACTCAAGTGAAATCGATAATAGGTAATTATGTTTGTTCGCGGAAGGATCGATCATTAGCCGATGCTAAATAAGACTAAGTGGAAATAGAGAATAGGTCATTAAAATTTGTATATAGTAGAAAGTAATTTTAGAATGGGAATTAACTATTTTCTTTGAAATCCATTAAGCATATTTAGAAAGTTTAAAAATTGGTTTTGAGGAATACTGCGAATGAGAGTTGGTGGTGGAATTTTGATTTGTGAATCTGGAAGGGATATTTAGAAAGTAGGGGAATGAATGACAAATAGAGATCAGAATGTTTTGAGCTGTCGAGAAGTGAAGTCGAGTAGTAGACGGTAGTGTAAGGAGAGTGAGAAAGCCGGTGTAGTTCCGTGAGTGTGGAGGATCTATCGTAGAACGAGAGGTAGGCCAGGTTGAGAGTAAAAGAACCTCCTTGAGCCAAGAGTTCCCGGTAGCTGATTGCAGTTTCGAAAAAGGTAGAACACAGCATCACGACAGAAGCAGGAAACGAGAGCTATACGAGCTAGTTTCAGAGGAGAACATTACTGGAAGCCAGGACGAGGTTTTGATTGCAGCCAAGGATAGCAGGAAACGGGTATTGTGTGAAGACATTCTCAGTGCACCAGAAAAAGGTCAATCTCATTTGTTTGGACATGAATGTATGGGTTTTTCGTAGTAAATACCACATTAAAATTGAAAAAACATAATCAATAATATCAGAAAAGCTTCATCAAACTTAAATAGAATTGTTGCTGATAAATCATAATAGTTAAATGTTAATAAAAACTTTCAATTTGGAAATCAAAAGGAAATAAGATTCCCATGTATAAATGTTATGTTTAAGAATAATAAGATATAGCAAATATTAAGCAGTGATTGCCATTTAAATAAAATAAACAATATTTTGATTACAATTGTAACCCATATGTGTTATTATTTTACTTTTTTCTTTCCTATCCCGATTAGGAACCATTAAGAAATACTTAGAAGCCACGTATGTAAGTAATTAATTTTATAAAAAGCCCTGAGATTGAAAACATATTGATATGTGATCTGGTAAATTAATTAGATTATTATTAATGCATTGATTAAATTAAATGACATATAAAAATATTATCTCATATCAATAATCAAGATCACAACAACTGTCGTCCAACGTGGAGGGCATTGTAAAGTATTTCTAGTGGCAAATTTGAAGGATAGAAAGAGTAAAGCCGGTATTTGAAAATTTATATGCCTGTGGTAAAAAGTGAGATACTTACATTTGATAACATAAAATTTTAGATCTCTTTAGGTACAAATTTTACATAACTGATTTAATATTTTATTTTTACGATATTACATTTGATATATTTATTGACAATTTATAATATTTGGGTGAGAAAAAGTCGTCTTGGTAACATACTAGTAAAATTTCATATTTGGCGGGGACAGTACTTCTTGAAAACAAATGTCTGTGACAAGAAGCCAAAGCAAAGACAACAAAAAACAAAAAGAACATTCAGACCAAGAAGAGATTTTAGACACGACAATTATGGCATCAGAACAACAAGAATTATCAGGAATAGATAAACTATTACAACTGATGCAACTCCAGTCACAAAAACTGGATGACAATCAAAGAGAAACAAAACAAGCAATGGATGAAGCAAAAAGGACAATGGATAAAAATCAGGAGGAAACAAAACAAGCAATGGATAAAAATCAGGAAGAAACATCAAAGAAAATGGATGAATCACAACAAAAAATGGATCAAAAAATGGAGGAAACACAACGAAAAATGGATGAAACACAACAAAAATTGGATCAAAAAATGGATGAAACACAACAAAAATTGGATAAAAAAATGGATGAAACACAACAAAAAATGAAACAAGCAATAGAAGAGAACAACAAGAAAATGGAGGAACGCATAGAAAAGGAAGTAAAAGGATGTTTAACAACAATGAAAAACGAGATGAAAGAACAAGAAATGAAAATTCAAAATAAAATAAAGGAGATAACGAATTGCCAGAAAAAAGAAATGGAAAGTTTGGAAAACAAGTTGCAAAACGCTATTCAAGCAGACATAGAAGAAGTGGAAAGAAAGATTGCGGAAATCAATACGCAACAGAATGTCGGAGAAAGAAGAGAAATGGTTATACATAGCACAGATGACGTGAAGATAAGGTTTGGCGGGGATGTAAGAAGATTACACCCAGTGCCGTTCATAAATAGCCTGAAAAAGAAAATACAGCACATCGGAAATTTCGAAACAGCAAAAGAAACTATCAGAAACCATCTCAAATATGAAGCAAGCCTATGGTTCGATTGCAAAGAAGAAGAATTTGACAGTTGGCAACAATTTGAACAAAAATTTTTGAATTATTTCTGGGGAAAAGTCCAACAATTGGAAATTAACAAGGAATTGCAAAATGGGAAATACAATGATAGGATGGGTATATCAGAAAGGACATATGCATTACAAATTTACTATAACGCAAAACATCTACAATATAATTACTCATCGGAACAATTAGTCGAACTGATTGCAAGACATTTCGAAGAAACGCTGGAAGACCATATCACATTGCAAAACTACAAAGACATAGATAGTTTATGCCAATTCCTACAAATAAGAGAATCACGTCTAAGAGAAAGAAAATCAAGAAGGTCGCGAGAAGATTACAGGCCCCGAGAAACACAAGATTACAGAGATAGAAATCAAAATAGGAGGGACCATACAAGACGAGATTTTAATCCCAGAAGGGAAAACGAAAATAGAGACAACGGAAGAGGAAATTATGAACAAAGAAATAGGCAATGGAATGAGGATAGAAATCGAGAATACCAGAATAGAAACACCACACGCTCAAATCAAGAAAACAGAAATAATGGTAGACAAAATGAACAGGGATATCGAGAAAACCGAAACAGATCCGACAGACCAAGAGAAAATAGAAGAGAAGTAAATAATACCCAGACAGATGAATATGACGGAGAGAGACAGTATGACGAAAATATAAACAACGATGAGCAACCGGCGTCTTTTCACGACGGCGCTCACTAAAAACCAAAAATCAAACAGGAATCTTTTGTCACCCCAAGGAGTTTATTAAATTTGGCAGCGAAGCAAGGACAAAGAAAAAAAAGGAGAAAAGGTCGGAAAAGGATAAAAGAAAATGAAACCTGTGGCTCCTCAAAAGAAGAGTTGAGCTCAGAAGAAGAAAGTTTGAGAGTATCAGAAACAAAGGAAACCTGGGATTCCTCAAAAGAAGAGACGAGCTCAGGAGAAGAAGAAATAAAGCTAAAAAATGAAAGTGAAAAGAATATGATTGAAACAGTAGTATTTGAAGAGGAGGTATATGCAAACGAGGATGCAGAATGCACGGTAAACATGTGTGAAGAATCTGAAAAAAAAGACAGAAAATTGATATGTGGAGAAGGGAAAGAAAAAGAATTGCGGTTGATGTTAAGAAACTACTAAAATTTGATCAATGAGGAAAACAGAGTGGCGAAAAAGTACGAACATTCATTTGAGGTGAAAAACTTGGGAAATTTTCGATCAAAGACTTACCCGATTCCATACAAGTATCGACAAGAGGTGAAAGAAGAAATAAATAAAATGTTGGAAGGTCAAATCATCGAAAGATGTGATTCACCGTATGTTAACCCGATTGTGATAGTAAAGAAAAGCAATGGAGAATTGAGATTATGTTTAGATGCCAGGAATATCAACCAGCACACTGTATCACAATATGAATCACCTCTAAACATCGAGGCCATTTTTGGAAGAATCACCGGGTCACACATATTTTCGAAAATTGACTTAAAACACAGTTTTTGGTTGATACCGTTAGCTGAAAAGTGTAGAAACTACACCGCTTTTTCTATTGATGGTATTGTCTACCGGTTTAAGGTAGTGCCATTTGGATTGCAGAGTGCTTGTGCTGCACTCGTCCGAGCTCTACATACCATTTTGAATCGCCATGAAGATTTCATAGTTCATTATATCGATGATTTATTAATTTTTTCACAAGATACTCAGAGTCATCTGGAACACATAGAAATAATTCTGAAAGAATTGGACACAGCGGGATTGAAATTAAACATTGAAAAATGTCAATTTTTTCAAAAAGAAGTCATTTATTTGGGTTTTCAATTGGACACCAAAACAGTAAGATTAGCCGAAGACAGAGTCAAGCTCATAGATGAATACCCAAGACCAACGAATTTGAAAACATTGAGAGGTTTTCTTGGCACGATAAATTATTTTAAAAAGCTGATTCCCGATTTGAGCCAAAAGGAAATCCCTCTGATAAAATTGCTTAAAAAAGGAATAAAATGGAATTGGAAAGAAGAACAGGAGGAAGCTTTCGAAACATTAAAACGAGAATTCGCAAAAGGAACGAAAATATACCACCCCATTTACAATTTACTTTTATACTCCGAACTGATGCGTCCATACAAAAATTTGCAGGAGTTCTGTCTCAAATACAAAACGACCAAGAAGTGCCGATATGTTTTATATCTCGAGTGACTAAAACACATGAGAGAAAATATAGTGTTACAGAATTGGAGTTTGCCAGTGTACTATATTGCGTAAACAAATTGAGGTTTTACTTATTGGGAGCAAAATTCACAATCGAAACAGACCATGCAGCTTTAGTACATATCATGAAGAATAGATTAGTAAATAATAGAATACATAGAGGCATTCTATTATTACAGGAGTATGATTTTGAGTTCCGATATATAAAAGGGAAAGACAACATAATAGCCGACGCTCTAACACGAGATAAGGACAAACCAGGAAGACCTAGAGGAAAGAGAAAAAAGAAGAGCGGAAGTAGAAAATAACATATATTTTAAGAGAATAGACGGAAAGGAACTATATTTAGTGACACAGACATTGGCCGAAAAGATAATAAAGAAATTACATGAGGACAATGGGCATATCGGTAGCAGAAAAGTTTGGCTCGTTTTTAGGGAAAATTACATAAGCCGACAGGATTACCGCATTGCAAAGGAAATTACCCAGAAGTGCGATGTATGTCAAAAATATAAGAGTCGGAATTTCAAAAACGAAAATGTTGCCAAAAATATTGAAGCCCGAAACAAACTAGACATTGTAGCAATAGATATGTTAAGCGATCTAATTATGACCACTAAAAGGAACAAACATATTCTGGTAATGGTGGATGTGTTTTCAAAATACGTAAAATTATATAGTTGCCGCACCACAAAGGGGGAAGAAATATTAAGAAAAATAGACAATTTTATAGCCATAGTAGGAACACCAAAAAAGATTCTACTGGACAATGCAACGTATTTCCGAAATGATCGTTTCAAGGGACAACTTCGAGAACGAGGAATAGAGACAAATTTTGTCAGCATCAGGCATCCACAGAGTAATCCTTCGGAACGATTCATACAGGAAGTGACGAAATTTCTTCGCATTGCAACAGATGGTCAACATCGCTACTGGGACAGGAAAATGGTGGAAATAGAAAGGTATCTAAATACAATTCCGAGCACAGTAACAAAAGAGACCCCAGAATACATCATGAAGGGTGTACTGCCGATAAGGCCATGGGAAGACCAAGAGCCAAAAGAATATCAACAGGTGATTGAAACCGTACATAGAAGATTACGGCGAAGCAACGAAAAATATATCCAAAGACAGGAACAAAATAGAAAAAGAAGACCAGTGACTTTCCAAAAGGGTGAAAAAGTACTCGTGAGGGCATTACGAGTATCAAATCTTCCTGGGGGCATTTGCGCAAAGTTGATGCCTGTTTTCGAAGGCCCGTATATCGTGAATAATGAAAATGGGATAAATAGTTATGAGTTGAGGCACAGGAACTCGGAAAAGATCCGAGGAATTTATAATATTCACGATGTATACAAATATCACGAATAAAAGACAGAATTACATGAAGTAGATAGTAAGTTAGGATATAAGACGTAGATTAAAGTAAGGAAATATACAGGGAGTTGGTTTTGCCTCGAGAAAATTTATTTAAAAATGCAGATAAATTTTATCGAATACAAGGCGGGGATTTGTTATATTTCTATTTGATATGAAAATTTAATTTTGATAATTATAAACAGAATTCAATTTAGTATAAAATATTTTCAATTTTCTCAACCACGGGCATATAAATTTAGAACAACCTGTATACAACAAATTGTTATATTTAATTTTAAGAAGTGATTAAATAAGACTCAAGTGAAATCGATAATAGGTAATTATGTTTGTTCGCGGAAGGATCGATCATTAGCCGATGCTAAATAAGACTAAGTGGAAATAGAGAATAGGTCATTAAAATTTGTATATAGTAGAAAGTAATTTTAGAATGGGAATTAACTATTTTCTTTGAAATCCATTAAGCATATTTAGAAAGTTTAAAAATTGGTTTTGAGGAATACTGCGAATGAGAGTTGGTGGTGGAATTTTGATTTGTGAATCTGGAAGGGATATTTAGAAAGTAGGGTAATGAATGACAAATAGAGATCAGAATGTTTTGAGCTGTCGAGAAGTGAAGTCGAGTAGTAGACGGTAGTGTAAGGAGAGTGAGAAAGCCGGTGTAGTTCCGTGAGTGTGGAGGATCTATCGTAGAACGAGAGGTAGGCCAGGTTGAGAGTAAAAGAACCTCCTTGAGCCAAGAGTTCCCGGTAGCTGATTGCAGTTTCGAAAAAGGTAGAACACAGCATCACGACAGAAGCAGGAAACGAGAGCTATACGAGCTAGTTTCAGAGGAGAACATTACTGGAAGCCAGGACGAGGTTTTGATTGCAGCCAAGGATAGCAGGAAACGGGTATTGTGTGAAGACATTCTCAGTGCACCAGAAAAAGGTCAGTCTCATTTGTTTGGACATGAATGTATGGGTTTTTCGTAGTAAATACCACATTAAAATTGAAAAAACATAATCAATAATATCAGAAAAGCTTCATCAAACTTAAATAGAATTGTTGCTGATAAATCATAATAGTTAAATGTTAATAAAAACTTTCAATTTGGAAATCAAAAGGAAATAAGATTCCCATGTATAAATGTTATGTTTAAGAATAATAAGATATAGCAAATATTAAGCAGTGATTGCCATTTAAATAAAATAAACAATATTTTGATTACAATTGTAACCCATATGTGTTATTATTTTACTTTTTTCTTTCCTATCCCGATTAGGAACCATTAAGAAATACTTAGAAGCCACGTATGTAAGTAATTAATTTTATAAAAAGCCCTGAGATTGAAAACATATTGATATGTGATCTGGTAAATTAATTAGATTATTATTAATGCATTGATTAAATTAAATGACATATAAAAATATTATCTCATATCAATAATCAAGATCACAACAGTATATGCCAAATTTCATGTCCCACCAAGCGGTTCTTGTTAACCTTTTAATGGCGGCTATACGAAATATTTGGAATAAACAGATAATATGTAAAAGGTCTATTGATTTTGACATATTTTAATAGATTTTGAAGTAAAAAAAACATTGCTGCTGTATTTTGTCTTTATCATGTTGTTCCCATTTTGGGAACGTTGGCATGTAAGGTATTTTCTAAAAATAAAATACTTAACTGTTTGAAAAAAGTATAGTATTTTTATAGTACACAACACAACGCCCTTGGTTAGTGCCTTCGGGAATGTGATTCATCCCGTCAAATTTTATGTCGCTTAGAACAGGGGCAGATGGACCGCCTTTTCTTTTTCTTTGACCTGAACCTGCTTTTACAAGGGCTAGAGCAACGTTTCTGCGAAACTCAAGGTGTGTTATATTTGCATTCTCATGTTGAAAAAAGCGAAAAGCTGCCACAACCGCCAAATTCAATCCATGAGCAATCAAGTTCCACCACCATTTTTTTGATCCAAGTCGGGGACGATAAGAAGCAGCTAAACGTTCAAAAAGGTCAACCCCACCCATTCCAATGTTATATTGTCTTATCAAATTTGGTTGAGTTACATCTTTTTATGTTCAGACTTCACTCTTCTGGTGGAATTTTGAACAGGGGTTACTAGAAAGCTTACTTACATCGCTATCTGATTTGTAATCATAGGTCCCTCGATCTTGTTTTTTGATGGTTGAGGATGAAACTAAAGGACATTTGTTGATCCTATTTTCTCGAACTGTACCACAAGCCCGTATACCGTTTTCTGATAAAGATTTCAGAAGGGAGTAGCTGGTAAAAAAATTATCGAAATATAAAACATGGCTGTTCTTATTTTGCAGAATTTCTAATATAATTTTAGCTGAGTGATGGCCATGATATGGAACCTTTGATTCATCAATGCTTACATGTTTATGAAAAACTCCAAACTGCTGAATATTAATTTTTTGAAAAGTGGTCAAACTTTAGCTACTTTTCAGTGAGCTAAATTAGAGTTATCACAAACGTGAAGATATCTTTTTATTATTCTGAATTTTTCACGGCTCATTGTTTTTGCAAGGTTTGGAGCCTGCATGTCATCCGCCGTTGATCAGTAGTCATTTTCGTCGAGTAGATGATGATATCCGCTAATCAGGAGCAAGCCAATAAACTGACGAATATCTTCATCAGAAACTAAAATTTTGAAAATTTTGATCCCTTCGTGCGTAAGTTTCGCTTTGATTACGTATAAAACTAATAATTTCTGGAGTAAAAAACAAAGAGAATATTTCAAACTCCGTTTTACCCATATGCTCGGCTCCTACTTTAGGTGGATCTTGGGCTTCTTGCTGGATTGCCACTTTTTCAGATTTCCTCCTTTTTTGTGATGCTTGACTTCCAACTGATTCTTCTTCGTCATCTGATTCGGCATCACCATAATGAATTTCTACCTCTCCAGGAACCTCTATTGGCATGTCAACCACGTCCAAAATCTGGTCCTCAAGAGTGTCCTCGTCACTATCAATATCTCGGTCTCCTGAAATGGGAGGAAGTATTACAACATCAATGTTAGAGGATAATGAGGTTTCCACATCTTCCAAAGCATCCCGTACACATGTGTTCTTCTTGAACAGCTCTATCGACTGTTTGTTATTCCTAAATTCCTATTATCACTTGAAAGGCGATTGCACTAATCGTTATTGCCCTTGAAAATTTACGAGCTAACAGAAACGACATTATAATTTATTAGGGTATATTAGGTACTCAATGATGCCAACGTTCCCATTTTGGGACATGGCTAATTCCGACAATTTTTTTCAAAAAGTAATGAAAGAATTCAAGCGCAGTATAAACTATTTACTAAGGTAGTCAATTGGCTACCTTACTTGAAAAAATAATAGCAATAGAATAATTTTTGCTGACTTGATGGCAAAAACCGTAAAACGAATCAAAAAATTGAATTTTTGTGCTTTTTACTTTTTTTTTAAGAAAATGAACCCAAATCTAAGTAAATTTTTTTGATAAACTAGCAAGCCCCTTACCTTTGCAAAACATTATGTAGTGCGATTTACAAAAATAATTGCATAAACAATCCAAAAAAAATGTTTTAATAGGTGTTCCCAAAATGGGAACGTTGGCAGTTAAAAGGTTAAAGCGGGCCATGAATACACGGCACGGAAAATACAAACGGCAGAGTGTACACGCTCAATTATTTTTGGGGTGTTAAGACTGCGTCAAAGTTAAAACATGGTCGATATTTTATTGATTTGTTGTTTTTTAGAGAAATTTTATGCTCTTCCTTCGGCAAGCCCAACAATATAATCTCATGCTACAGATTTCTTTTATACTTAAGAAATTGCTCCATTCATTTCCCGCTTATAATTAATCGTTACACTCTACACCGGTAGTGAATTTACACTTCATTGTTTGAAAATCGTTCGTCTTGTCATTATACTAAACCGAATTTCATTTTTCTTAATTTCATTTTGCCATGAACCGTAAACGGGATTGGACGAAGATAAATTTACTGGGACAAAATAGGGACAAGTTGTATATCCTTCACAGCGCTTGATAGTCACGTGCTCTATATTAATTTTCGTGAGTCGTGTAATCTCTTGTAATGAGGTAGCTGATAAAGACCCCCGTCTTGCACTTCGTGTCGTTCGGGACGTAATCGCTATATCGTTACGTTTCAGCAGTTTTAATGTAAATAAGTTAATAATTCTTGTTAATTAACCCTCTGTGTGTTTGGTTTTAATTAACAACTTTATTAGTTAAAATATAACTAGCAATTTTAATGTATAACACACACATCATTACATTTCATCATATGCGGGTCATAATCGTCAATGGTGCTATGGTTACCATACGTCCGGATTTCGTCCGGACAGTCCGGATTTAAAAGACATGTCCGTATTGGCGTCCGATATGAGAAATGTCCGGATTTTTTTCTTTACTAAAAAAATGGAAAAAGCTTGGCCCAACGGCAGGAAATTTCATTCTGGGCTAAATCAAATGGTTAAGGCTACAAGGTGATCTTACCTGGAAAGAGATAGAAGAGAGCGCTTTAACTATAGTCAGCGTTGTACCGAATTCTATCAATGTGGATGAATTATTTCATGAGCGCTCATCAAGTTATAAAAAAGCTGAAGCCTAAATGGACTTTACTACATCAAGAAGAAACCCCAAACACTCATGACAAATGGCCAGAAATATTTGAAGCATTTTCTAAAAGCAACGTTTCCTTTACGAATATTTTTAAAATAGTAGAATTCATCTTTTGTTTGCTTGGTACTTCGGCTCCTACTGAACGTATCTTTTCGATGATAAATTTTATATGGACGGCTGAAAGAGGAAGATTATCTCTGGCTGTTGTAAAAGAGCTTCTCAATATTAAAGCAAAATCTGTAATGTCATGTTCCGAATTCCATGACAAAATAAAAAAATGACAAGCCACTTTTGAGAAAAATTATGTTTTCTGAAAAGCATGAAAGAAGAACAGATGAAGAACATCCTCTCTCTGGGCCCAGTACAGACTAAGCACTTCACATATATGTATGGGAAAGTGGAGAAACGGTGCGCGGCGGGTAATTGTGCGCTGCATTAAATTTCAAATTCGGTGGAAGATTTTACGAACTCAATCAGTCCTACACCTTTCAACCTACCACATGAACGGTTTACGCCATTATCTTCAGTCGGCCATTGCACGTGGACTAAGTCAGATCAGATTATTGAAAATTGCAAGAATTCTTCTAGTATTTCTGCTCCAAAAAATAGGACGGTATGTCCTTAGGCTTTATTCAATTGCTTTGGACTTATTATTGATTTAAATCATGTTATTTTACATGAATTTTGGTGCGTCTGTTGGTTTATATGGTTCAGTAGTTTTCCGTTTGTGATGATGATTAGTATTTAGGGCACAAAGGGGTAACAGTGCGCAGGAGTGCGCACGATTAACCCACAAACAATGAAATGGTAAATATAAAAATTACCACTTTTATTGACAGATACCACGAACCTACACTACAAAATCTACGATTCTTAAATATACTGACGAAGATTTAAAAATGCATGTAATCAGAAATGACGGCAGAAAATACAGGAAACGGGAGAGCTTTAAATATTCCCGAATCGACTTAAAAAAGATTAACAGGTTTTCACACGCCACCCCGTTTAGGTCTCACAGCTGTATTTTCAGGTGAAGTAAAAAAATAATTAAGAGAATGTTGTGTTAACGCTTGCTAAATTATTCTATGACTTAACATACAGAACTCAGATGATTGGTATTCAGGTATGCGGAAAAATATCCTAAATAATTTTAATAAAGAGAAGAAGTTGGCCGGCAAAGATTCGCTTTATGGGTTTACAAAAGGGAATCCTGATGTAACATTAAGACAACAATTACAAGCACACCAATGAAGACAAAATTGGAGGAAGCTCAGGAAAAATACGATTAAGGGACGAGAATCTTAAGAGAAAGGAGGAACAGAAAGCAGCAAGAAAGTCAACTGCTCGAAAATGTTTTGATAAAGAATCGCCAGATATCTCGCCAGACAGAAAAAAAAAACAAAAAAAAAGCCAACAAAAAAGAAGACAGTGCAGAAAGAGCTAACACCTGAGTCGGCTAATGTCACAGACGGTTATTTGTCAGATATTATCGATGAAGACGAATTAGATCATTCCACCACCATTAGAAAAACCAGCTGCACATAACGAGACATGTTCTATTTGTGGGGAAAGAGGAAAAAAAAGAATTATGATATAGATTTGTGTTATGTGCCGCGGGGAATCACGCAGAATGTACAGCTGTAAATACCCCAGAAAATTATAAATGCAGTTTTTGTTTACGTTAAAAATATGAGATTTAAGTATACCATACAATTATTATTTCTTCATAATATTATTATACTTTTGAAAGAAGTGTTTTATTATATTCATTTTCAATTAATGTTTTTTTTCTAACATTAATTTAGTGCGCACCATTTGCCAATCCGTGCGCATGATTACCCTCATGGATGGGGAATCCTGCGCAAAGGGACTTATTTTCTTTTTTAATATTATGCTTTTGCACTTTGTATTTCTTTAAAACTTATTTTACATATTCAAAGTAGAATAGTCATGGCTTACTCTAACGTACTGGCCGTTACGATAGATTTAAAGAATTTACCACAGAATCGATCTCTGCTTAAGTGCGCACCATTCCCCCATTTTCCCTTACAATGTAGAGGTAGCAACACAGTCAAATTAACATTTTACATTTTCTACAACCCACTGGAGTACCCCTGTCCGGATTTGGCCTTAATAAATTATGGTAACCCTAGCTGTAGCCCTATAAAAGAGCCTCGACCTTCTCAAGTCTATTAGGCCAGTAAGGTTTCTTCTAGGAGGGCTGTTCTGCTGTGATCTTGCTAGATGTGGTGCCCATCTTAGTCTTCCTATTTTTATAGATGTTAATATATCTCTATAAGAGATACTACGTCTTTACCACCAAATTCAAAACACCATTTTCACAGATGCCACCGAATATTCCTCTCAGTGCTCTTCGTTTAAATATAAGCAGAAGGTTTTCATCTGCCTTGGAGATGTTGCATATCTCCGACCCATAAGACAGCACTGGTTGCATAAGGGTTTTGTATATAGTTATTTTTGTTTTTTGCATAAGTTTCTGCTTCTCATAATATCTCTACTCAGTCCAAAATAGCATTTGTTTGCTAGGATTATCCTTCGCTTGATTTCTACCGTCGCGTCATGACGTTCTCCTTGGTGACCAGGAAACTTAAAAATATGTGAATCTGTCCACCACTTCAAAGGTATAGTTATCAACCGTGAATTGGTGACCAATGTTTCTGGCTCTATTGTTATCAACCGTGAATTGGGGAGCAATGTTCTGGCTCTATTGTTGGGTCTTAATGCCATCATCTTAGTATTCTCCTCATTTACTTGCAGACCCATATTCTTTGAGGCATTTGAGAAGGCGGTTTTTTCTAGCTTGCGTGTTGTGAGCGCAACTAGGTCCACATCGTCTCTATATACCAACATTTGGGAACATTTATTAAAAATATTTCCTCCGTTGTCTATTCAGGCATCTCTGACCGCCTTTTCCAGAGCTATGTTGAAAAGGAGATACGCTAGCGTATCTCCCTGTCGCAGTTCAACATGCGTTTCAAACGCCTGTGATTGTTCGCCCTTAATTTCGACTTTGCAAACAACTTTACGCATTTTAGCCTTAACCAATCTGAGCAGTTTATCGGGGATGTGGAATTCATCCATGGCTTCATAACATTTATTTCTTAGGACAATATTTTAAGGCCGATTTAAATCTATGAAATATGGTATGTGTCGATATTGAATTCACTGTTTTTTTTTTCAGTATCTGCCTTAGTACAAAGATCTGGTCTGTTGTTGAACGACCAGGCCTATAACCTCTTTCATATTCGTCAAGAAGGTCCTCTGAATATGAGCTAAGACGACCATATAAGACACTCAAGAATATTTTGTATGCTGTATTAGGGAGGGTTATTTTCCTACAGTTTCTACATTTCAATTGGTCACCCTTTTTGTGTAGCGGACAAACGATGCCAATACACCACTCTTCCGGGATTTTTTCCTCATTCCAGGCTTTCAATATTATTTTATATACTTGACTAGTCAGTGTATTAGCACCTGCACATGTAATAAGTTTCGCGGGTTTACAATCACTTTGTATAATACCTACATAATATGTCAAAAAGTCATAATTAATTGAAAAATAAAAACAGACCCGTTTCGAGATTTGTTTCCAAATTATTTTTATTATTTCGAATACAGCAATCCTACTCAAGGAAAATTTATCTAAACAAACACGTCTTAGCTTAATAAACTTAAACGATCACAAGCTGATAAAAAGTACACTTTTCTCAAAAACATTATAAGGGTCTCCCAAATCTTTCCGTATTTCCCGTCCGCACGGCAACAAACTCTTGTTGTATCCCTAGGGCTTACGTCTTCGGAATGTAGGTAGGTAGGTCCCAAAACGATCCTATCGCTAATGAGAATACGTGGGTTCTGCATAACTCCACATAAATTACGAAAATTCCGGTCAAAAGTATGGTAATGTATACAGGCAAATGGGAGTACTTGTTAGAATTGGATCATTTGAATATCTGCATCCCAATGAATTTGTTTTGTAAAGAGTAGCCAATATATTATACAGAGGAACAGATAAAAAGCGTAAGAAAGTTTCTAGAAAAAAAACTAAAGTTAATATGGTATGTAACTATGGTATCAGATAAAAAAAGATAATACCGCGCAATAAAAAAAAAGAATGTGTGTGTACTTTGTACGCAAGTAAGAAGTTATATGGGGAGACCGGGGCAAAACGAGGCTCGGGGCAGAACGGGAAATGCATCGGTGTGCATAACTTATAGTCGTCATAATATTGGCAATAGCGCCATTCGAACGAACGTGGCTTGACTCACTTCAGTCAGTAGAAAGAAACTTCTAGTCACGTAGTGTGCTTCTTTAAAGACATAAAAACCGTTTTCTTTTGTATTGTTAACAATTTTGGTGGTATTTAAAGAAGTGCTATAAGGTGAGTAAGCAAGTTTTATCACGTTTTTCATTCAAATATGATTAGATGTGTTACTGAATTTTAATATTGCGTGGTGTGAACCGTTTTATATCTTTTACATTAGAAATTACTAATTTTATTTGAAATGATGTCTGTTGGGGCAAAGCGGTCGGGACAAGACGGGATATTATCCCATCTTGCCCCGCTCTCCTAAATTGCCGCTACTTTACAGCATTTAAACTTTGTAAGAACAATCTGATTAAAACTGACACTAATAAAAAAATCAAAGAAAACTAAAGAAAACGAGATGGACACTGACTCATCAAAAGATGATGAAGATTGTAGTTGCATCTGCTGTGGATACTTATATTTGCAGTCAACTGGAGGATGAGTAGTGTGTAGTGTCTGCCATGGATGGGCTCATAATTCCTGCATAGATGCTGAGGAAGGAAACGAAGGTGCTCATATTTGTGAACTCTGCCAGCCTGACTAAAATACATTCCCATCTTGCCCCGTAGCATTTCCCATTTTGCCCCGTAATGATAAGTTAAGTTCCTTAAAACCAAATAACTAAGCAATTTGGATTATAAATAAAGTAAGTTATATGAAGTTTAATAACAAGTGATCCTGTCTGACTTTGTTATTTTTTAATACAGAGTTTAGTTTTCTTTCTATGATTTCTTCTTTCTTAAGTATCCCGTTCTGCCCCGGTCTCCCCTTCCTATTACATGATTTTAACGAAATTAATATACTTTAAAGAGTTTATTTATATTTTATTTAAATATTAAACTAATTTTAATACCTGCTACTTTCCAAAAATTTTTATTAAAACAATACAAAAGATAAAAAAATAAAAGAATAAAACACACAAAAACACATAGAAAAATGCCACAAATGATTTCTGAAAAATAATTGTTGGCAAAAATTTTAACTAAATACGTATTTTCTGAAAAATAATTATATAATAAATATACTAACAATCATAAAATGAATAATGAAAATATAAAAATAAAAATTTGCATTGGGGATCGAACCCGCGTATATTAGAGCGGTTAGATTTAAAATCCAAGCATCTTAAGGTACGTATTGATATGCGCGCCGCGCACTTCGCGCCGTATGTTCCCCGCACGTTCGTGATGCCGACAGAAGTTGGATCGTGATGCGTCGTGTGCGCTCTGTTTCTGCGCCACTTGAAAACACGTACTAATCTAACGACCGCGCCACGAGTGCGCAGCGCACAGAGGCGCGAAGTGGGCGACGCGCATATCTATACGTACCTTATGATTATATCCACTTTGACACACCCGTTATGTGGGAAGATAGACGAACTGAACGTTTTAGACTTTTGACAGTTCTGAATTTAGTGAAATTAGTTTGATTTTTGTGGAATTAAAATATTACAATACAACAAAACATAGAGTAAGAAAACAATATATTAGATGAATATTGGTAGAAATTTTGTTGGTAATCAAATTATGTAATCAAAGCATCACCTACTAGATAGGTACAATTAAAATTTTTCAAATAGGTAGGTACTTATGCAATTTTTTATTACAATACTGAAGCATTAGAATTACATATCTGTTCCTGTTGCTTTTGAAAACTATTTGAAAAGGCACTACAGTTTTAAATTTGCTTTTCTCTCTGTCCTCACAACAATAAAAACTAATATACACAACATTTGTTTACCCATAACCGATATATTGAATAATTATTGACAGGTCACTCTATTTACCCAATCAGAGCCCGTATAAAGTTTCTGTTGCGCCCAGGACGCATATTTACAGATGCTCCTATACTACGGCACCAGGGTGCTGAAATCGGTTAGCATTTGATATACACTATTACGCTAAAAACCCTCATTGATTTCGGCACCTATTAAATTATAAGACATCTATAAAAATAAAAATGTGTACCATTTTTATTCAGTTGCAATCCCTCCCTCTTGTCGTTTTCCCATTACTGAGGATCGTGATTTCTTCCAATATTCCTAACAATGTTTCTCCACTGGTCTCTATCTTCAGCTGCTCTAAAAGCTTCGCAGAATGAGTTTTCAGCTGAATTCTTTATTTGGTCGGACCATCTAGTTGGTGATCGTCCTCTTGATCTTCTCCCCGGAACGTTTCCAGAAACGATTAATCTCTCCAAACTGTCGTCACCTCTGCGAACCACGTGACCAAAGAATTGCAGAATTCGTTGCAGACAAGTTGTGGACAGCCTTTTTTTAATATTGAGTTGGTTTAGAATGGAAACGTTTGTCCTATGAGCTGTCCATGGTATGCGCAGCATTCTTCTCCAGCACCACATCTCAAAGGCATCAATTTTTTGGCGCTCGCATGCGCGAAGAGTCCAAGTCTCTGCTCCGTATAGAAATATTGAGAATACAAGGGTATTCACCAGTCTCATTTTGATATTTTGAGAGATAGATCTGTCTTTTCAAACTTTAGTTAGGCGACTCATCGCATTTTTGCCATACCAATACGTCTCCGAACTTCTGCTTCACAGTTGCCATCGTTAGTTATACTAGACCCGAGATAGACAAAGGTGTTTACTATCTGGTATTCCTGTGACATGTTAGTCAGTTGAATAGTGTCGAATCTGTCGACCACCATTATTTTTGTCTTAGCTTTATTGATTTTCAGACCAACTTTATTGCTTTCGTGCTCAACTCTTCGCAGAAGATCAAACATTTCTTGCTCATTTGCTGCTATAAGTGTAGTGTCATCAGCAAATCTCAAATTGGAGATTTTCCTACCGCCTACTGTTACTCCACCGGCCCATCCTTCTAAAACCATCCTCATGACATGTTCACCATAAATGTTAAATAAGTCCGGTGACAACACGCATCCTTGTCTAACACCTCTCTCGGTCTTGAATTGGTTTGAGAACTTCTGATCTAGTCGTACTGTCGCTATATTAGACTGGTACAGATTTTTAATAAGTGTCACCAGGTGCATTGGTGCGCCCATTTCTATTAAAATTGACCACAGATTTATCCAGCTTACACAATCAAATGCCTTTTGGTAGTCAACGAAGCATATAATCATAGGTACTTGAAATTTTCTAGACTTTTCAATAAGTTGTCTCAGGTTCAGGATTTGTTCCCTTGTACCTTTACCCTTTACAAATCCCGCTTGTTCCTGAGGTATTTGGTAATGTAGATAGGTTTTTAATCTGTTTTTGATGATATGCAACAATATTTAGGTCTGGATCCCGCGTATGAAAAAAAAGTTGATTAATAGCAAGCTGAAAATTTGTTAATAGCTTAAAGGTGTCTAGCCGGATAAACTTTGATATATGGGAACACTGGAACAGGGGAAGTTTTAATTGTGGAACAGGTTAAAAATTTGGAACAGTCAGACCACGAAAACGGCACATTTATTTTGTCCGACAGAATAGACTTAAACTCTCCGAACAGAGATTAAACTCTCATGCAAAAATCAGACTGCTATTTATCGCCTGTCATAATTCCTGTCATTTGACATATTCTACATGTTCCACTCATTAAAACGCCCATTTGGAGATAAATAGCAGTCTGATTTTTGCATGAGAGTTTAATCTCGGTTCGTAGAGTTTAAGTCTGTTCTATCGGACAACATACATGTGCCGTTTTCGTGGTCTGACCGTTCCAAATTTTTAACCTGTTCCACAATTAAAACTTCCCCTGTTCCAGTGTTCCCATATATCAAAGTTTGTCCGACTAGACACCCTTAAGCTATTAACAAATTTTCAGCTTGCTATTAATCAACTTTTTTTTCATACGCGGGATCCAGACCTAATTTTACTATGTGTTATTAGTGACAGTGTGCGGTAGTTTTCACATCTGGTAGTAGTTCCTTTTTTGTGTAGCGGGATATAAATTGAGGTGCACCAATAAGATGGCCATTTTCCTGAATTCCAAACAGGGACACAGATAGAATGGATGATATGTATTCCTTTGTCACCTAGTAACTGTAGTATTTCACATGGTATTGAATCGATGCCTGGGGATTTATTTCTCTTTAGTGATTTAATTTTAATTGCATCTTTGACTTCAGCGAGTAAGACAATAGGGTTCTCTAGGGTAGTCAGAGGGCCACTGATGTTCTGCTGATACCTCGTTATATTTATATAGCTCGTCACAGTAGTTTCGCCATGTTTCCAATATTTCGTCAGTATCGGTCTTTAGATTACCTTCCTTATCTATTACAGACCACGTTTGAGGTTTAAATTCTCTGGTAAGGAGTTTGACCTTCTGGAATAAATCCCTCGGTTCATTTCGACAGACATGTTCCTCTATCTCTCTGCATATTTGAGAGATGTAATCAGCTTTGTGTTTGCGGCACTGTTTTTTGATTTCTTTCGATAACGCTCTGTATTTATCGTTTGTTCCGTGTCTAGTTTTGTGTTATTTTCTGCGTTGAATCACAGTCCACGTATTATCGGATATCCATGGCTTACGGCCAGTGGAAACCGCTGCCTCACAGTCTTTTGCAGCCTCGATTACCTTATCTTTGAAATAAATCCAAGTGCTCTCAGGGTCACTATCTACTTGGTCTAAAGAGAGAGCTTCTTCTAGGTTGTGTTGGAAGTCATTGATTTTTGATGGATTTAGAGACATGACTTTTCTCTGGGGTCTTCTTTTGGGAACTTTGAAACGAAGTCGAACGTTCAATACCAATAGTTGATGATCGCTTCCACAGTCTGCGCCAGGATATGTTTTACAGTTGATGGCCGACGACTTCCATCTTGATCTTATTAGGATGTAGTCTATTTGATTTCTTGTTCGTCCATCTGGGCTGCGCCATGTGTATAATCTCCGTGGATGATGTTGATATAACCTGTTTGTAATTGTAAGATGTTGTTCTACACAGAACTCCACTAGACGGTCGCCATTCTCATTTCTCTGTCCCAGTCCATTTTTGCCCAGCACTCCTTCAATATTTTCATTAGATGACCCCACTTTGGCGTTAAAATCTCCTAGAATTATGATGAGTTCACGATTCGGAATAGCGCGAACAGTTTCTGCTAGACGACCATAGAACCTGTTGATGTCTTCTTCTTGTGCAGCTGTTGTAGGAGCGTATACCTGGACAAGGTGTAGGGTATTGGTGGATATTCTCATTTTAAGGGATATTATCCTGTCATCAATAGTATTATATCCAATTACGCAGTCGTTAAGTTTAGAGGGTACAATTATTGCGACTCCATTTGTACTTTTGTTATCTGGGCCTGAAAAATAGACGACGTTGCCAGCAGTTGTTTTAAAATGCCCTTTACCTCTCCAGTGAGTTTCAGAGAGTCCCAGTACCGAAAGATTGTGGTCTGCCATTTCTTTTTCAATTATGTGTAACTTTCCAGGGTTTTGGATCAGTTGCAATGCGAAGCCAAAACTGTCTTAACTTTTACTTAGATCAGAGAGTGCAGCCAGCACCCTTATCGACGATTTCACCTCTTGTTAGAGGTTCATCAGAGACTGCATAGGCTGCTTTCTCTGGCCCAGGTAAAAATTTTGGACATATTAATCCCCCATTGCAACTCACGAGAAGGTAGTAGGTTCGTAGCGGCATCTGCTAAATAAAAGACTAAGTTTTTCAACCTAATAAAAATATTTGTAAAATAAATATTTTTAAAACATTTTTAATTGAAAAACTTATTGGCCCATTTTCCTGGTCACACCTCCAAGGCTTCTACAATATGCAAGCCAAATGGGTGCTGCAGTGAAGACAAAACGGAAGGAATTCTACACTATGCAATTCACAACCCCCGTCTGCAGCGTGATAAAGTTCCAACGGAAAATGGACCTAGTTACTCTATAGGAGCAATACTAATATAAAAATGTGTACCATTTTTATTCAGTTGCAATGCGAAGCCAAAACTGTCTTAACTTTTACTTAGATCAGAGAGTGCAGCCAGCACCCTTATCGACGATTTCACCTCTTGTTAGAGGTTCATCAGAGACTGCATAGGCTGCTTTATCTGGCCCAGGTAAAAATTTTCGGCATATTAATCCCCTATTGCAACTGACGAGAAGGTAGTAGGTGCGTAGCGGCATCTGCTAAATAAAAGACAGTTTTTCAACCTAATTTTTATTTTTATATTAGTATTACTCCTATAGAGTAACTAGGTCCATTTTCCGTTGGAACTTTACCACGCTGCAGACGGGGGTTGTGAATTGCATAGTGTAGAATTCCTTTCCTTTTGTCTTCACTGTAGCATCCATTTGGCTTGTATATTGTAGAAGCCTTGGAGGTGTGACCAGGAAAATGGGCCAATAAGTTTATTAATTAAAAATATTTTAAAAATATTTATTTTACAAATATTTTTATTGGGTTGAAAAACTTAGTCTTTTATAAGACATCTATTAAATTTTGGTGTCTAAGTTTATATTTCAATTAATATTACTGTAAGTATTGTATATTTATATTTTAATTTATTGCTTGAAAAACAGGAATAGAAATGTCTTTTCTTTTCTGAAAAATGTCTTTGGCAGAGCCAATTAGCCAATAATACTTGTTTGTGTACATAGGTACATTTTGTTGCTTTACTTTTATATTTTTTATAGAAATGTCAAAATTTTTAATAGAAATGTCTAAACTGTAATAAACCTAGAATATTTAAGAATGTGTTTTTTGACCCTAACCCGAGAAACAAATAAAACAAAAATTATAAAAAACGCCAATAAATAAGACAGAAATAAATATTTTTTATTTCTATTTATTTATACGTACAGATACAGGGCGCTGGAATAAGTGTTACCCCCCTTATTATCTTATTTGTTTTTAGCACATATGCAAAACGCTCGTACAGGTCGATTTTTAAAATAATTATGGCATCAATGTTTCGAACTTCACGCGATGCCTCTTCAGGTGACAGGCATAACTTTGACTTTTTAGATGGGAAAGTACATCATGTGACACCTCATTTAAAAGCCTTGCCGATTACAAAAATGTATAATACTTTACTCCTATTTTAGAGCGTATTCGCAAAATTTCGGAGGAATTCTTTTTAAACGCATTCATTTTTTTCGAATTCTGAGAAAACTAAGTATTTTTGAAAAATTTAAACGCAGAATGAAAGATTGCATTATTACGGAGGGCTAAAAGTCCCTTAGACTAAACAAAAAGTTTCTTTTGAATGATATATTTAAAATTAAAAATCAGACCAAATTTTTTTCTCTTTTTTTCATCCTTGTGAGTTATTAAAAAAACATTATAAAAGTTCTTAGAGGCTCTCTACCCTCGGTAATACCGTAGTATTTCATTCTGCGTCTAAATTTTTCAAAAATACTTATTAGTTTTCGCAGGATTCCAAAATAGTGACTGAATTTAAAAATAATTCGACCGAAATTTTGCGCCTACGCTCTCAAATAGGATTATAGTATTATACATTTTTGTAATCAGTATATCAAAATCTTCTAAATGAGGTGTCACATGATGTACTTTCCCATTTAATAAAATTAAAGTTATGCCTGTTACCTGAAGAGGGAACATAAAGTTCGAAACATTGTTTCTATAATATACTATGGTTATTTTAAAAATCGACCTGTCCGAGCGTTTTGCTTTTGTGCTAAAAATAAATAAGTTAATAAGGGTAGGGGGGGTAACACTTATTCTAGCGCACTGTATAATTACTCGTATTCAGTGCGTTCATAAAGTATCGCATAAATTCAATATTATTATTAATAAACAACATTATCAGATATTACCGAAACAGGCGACTTTTGATTTTAATTTAAGATATTTGGCATATAATATATGTATATCATTGAATTGAATTAATTGCTTTTGAAATGAGCTATCACAAGATCCCTATTCTTATTGAAAAAAATCATCGATTACGTCATCACATCCAGACAGATGACGTCACTAGTATGATATATATGCCAAAAAATCATACATTAAAATCAAAAATCGACCTCTGTCGGTAATTTCTAATAATGTTGTTTATTTAGTTAAAAATGAATTTATGCGTTACTGGATGGACGCACTGTATACGAGTAATTATAATATCTATGCTTATAAATAAATAAAAATAAAAAATATTTATTTGTTTGTTATTCATTGGCGTTTTTTTTAAATTTGTTTTATTTGTTTCTCGGGTTAGGGTCAAAAAACACATTCTTAAGTATGCTAGGTTTATTGCAGTTTCGACATTTCTATTTGAATACAACAAATTGAAGTATACAATACATACAATAATATTATATATATACATTAGCACTTCGAGTTATGCAGGCTCATGGCTTGCTTTACAAACTTCCTCCATTCTTACTTGTTCTTCGCTTTTTCTTTCCAATTGGTTGCATTGAGATACCTCAGGTCATCATTAACTTTATGGGTCCATCTGGTCCTAGGTCTTCCTTTTCTTTTTTACCACCTATTGTAGCGCTAAACATGATTTTAGGCATTCTAACTTGGGCCATTCTTTGGACATGTCCTAACCATCTAAGTCTTTGTGATCTTATAACTACAATTATATTAGGCTCCTTATACAATTCTTCTAACTCCTTGTTTGTTCTTCGTGTCCACTGATTGTTGATTATTTTTCCCCCAAATATCCTTCTAAGTACTTTTTTTAGATTGTTGAAAAGCATCCAAAACATCTGTAGCTTTTCTTTTTCCTGATTCATCTGCTGTAGTTGAATCATCGGAATCATATATTTTGCTTACACCGCGATAGAAACTGGTATCCAGGTCGACCCTTCAAAAATGCCCGTTTCCCTCAGTGTAGCAATTTCTCTGTATTTTTAGTAATTAAAAAATGTATTATTCTCTTTTTAATAATTAATTATATCTATTCTTTTTGTAGTTATTTTGTAACTTTTAAAACTATTCGTTCCCACCTCTACAGATCTACCAATATTTACAAATTTAAACAGTTTTTGTCAACTTTCGTTCTTTTAATTATTGATAATTAATTTCAACATTAATGGAGGTTATTAAAATATAATCTACTTACAGTTTAGAATTGCACTATTTTTTGTTGCCACTAACTACTATACATACTAATTACCACTATTTGCCACTTTTGCACAAAATCACCTTAAAATCACCTTATCTCGTAATAGTCCTAATTTGGTGTGATATTACGGAGTGAATTAAAACAGGTGTGTTTCTCTAGACTAGAGGTACGCCAATCCCCTACAATAATATTAATTGCAATAAAAACCAAGGCACCATAATTTAATAGATGTCTTATAATTTAATAGGTGCCGAAATCAATGAGGGTTTGTAGCGTTATAGTGTATATCAAAGGCTAACCGATTTCAGCTCTCTGGTGCCGTAGTATAGGAGCATTTGTAAATATGCGCCCAGGACCTGGACATTTGATGAATTCGCGCACATATACATTTACTCCCAAACGCACCTAAAGAAGCTTAACTTCAAAACGTGTATTAATAGCAAGCTGAAAATTTGTTAGTAGCTTAACAGTGTCTAGTTGAACAAACTTTGATGTATAGGAACACTGAAACAGGGGAAGTTTCAATTGGGGAACGTGATTTTAATTGGGGAACGTGATTTTAATTGTGGAACTTTTCATCCTGACAAGTTTAGGATTGTGAAAACTAGCAGGTTGTTTTTAAGTTTATTCAATAGCAAACTTTATATAATATATGAAAAAATGTTTGTCCGACAAAATATGTTAGGCATTATAATAAGTCCGACACGTAAAACATGTCAAATGACAGGAATTGTGTTGGTGGTAAATAGTAGTCTATTTTTTGTATGAGATTTGAATGAAAGGGTAACAAATCAAGTGGAAGTTAGAAACCTGTAATCTGTTCCACCATTAAAACTTCCCCTGTTACAGTGTTCCCGTACACCAAAGTTTATCCGACTAGACACCGTTAAGCTATTAACAAATTTTCAGCTTGCTATTAATAAATTTTTTTGGTACGCAGGATCCAGGCCTAGTATATTTGTTGAAGGTTATCCAACTTGTAGAAGTTGAAACAAGTCTTTTTTTAGCGGAATAAAGTTTTATATATGGGTCTAGAGATAAATTTCAAGATAAACAAGAACTATGAACAAAATCGTGATAGAAGACAGTTGCCAAGATATATTATATTACCCTAAATTCTGACGAGTTTGAACACTGATTTATTTTTTAACATTAAAGTTCCGAAATATCGTTGTATTAGAGGTGAAGTTCACTAACTATTCTTTTCAAAAAGGGGAGCAAATCGATTTAAATGAACAAATTATTTTATAAAAAAATCCGTATAACTTGAAGATTGTAATTTTTTTAACGGAACTTTAAAGAGTAAATAAAAACAGATATTTTATGCCATGCCAATGAGTATGGATTGAGTACGCCACTTTTATGTGTATTACCTGTTAGGTGAATAATAATTATAGTATTTTTACTACAAAAGCGATATTACGTAGGTCAAAATTGTTGACGTAAGAGAACTGTCAAATCATTAGAATGTGACTTTTCATTATTGCCATGTTTATAATAAACATGGCAATAATGGAAAGTCACATTCTAATGTTTTGACAGTTCTGTTACGTCAAAAATTTTGACCTACGTAATATCGCTTTTGTAGTAAAAATACTACAATTTATTGTTGTGCCATTTTTATACCTATCTTGTTATATGATATGATTCTCATAAATCTTGATGATATTTAAATATTAATAACAAGTGATTTAATAGTGCAGTCACTGAAGGTTTTCACCTCCGATTTCGTTGAACCTCCATCGATTTTCATGAAAATTGGTGAGTAATTAGAGGATACCTCAAGGAACAAAGGCGACATGATGCCAACTTGCGCTTTTACCCTGAGGGTGGATGCCACCCCTTCTCGAGGGTGAAAATTATTTTATTAAAAATAATACCATCAGTGGATAGAGGGACAAATTATAAGCAAAATTTGTTATATAAAGTTATTAAAATAAATCAACACTTTTTGAGTTTTTAGAGACCAAAAATTTTATTTTTTCGTAAAAAAATGCATGTTTTAATTCGGTTTTTCACTTATAAATCAAAAACTATAAGCTTTTACAAAAAAGTTTTTATTACTGAAATTAAAGATAATAAAAAATTGAATACATTCCTCATATAAAGAACTAAACTAATGTTAGTTCAAAGTGAGTCATTGGCAAATGAATGTGTATTTTTTTCGACGAGTACTCAAATCTAAGTATTCAGGCTTAAATAACGGGAAAACGATGCAATTTATAAAATATTCCTGCTAAACATTTGCCAAAGTATTTCGGAATACCTATCAAATGAGCTTCAGAAGAAGGTAGTGGAGTCAAAATTGGGCAAGTTATAATACAAATCAAAGAACAGTTTCGAAGTTTTTAGGAAGAAGTGATAAATAAAACATACGCCATCTCCACAAAAATTAAAATTTATAGTAATCATTACGAAAACTTCTTTATATTAGCATAAGTAATGTTTTCGATAATTTTGACCGGTTTAGAATGCATATTTTTGAAAAAAAGTTTAATTTAAAAAAACCATAATTTTTAAAATTATTTTAATTCTCGTATTATTTTGATAATAACTCCAAAAATACTCAATATACGTAAAAAATTATATATAACCAAATTTTAGTTTTTTTTTGCCAAATATTTCACCTGTTTACTATTTCCATAGGGTAAAAAATAACCGACATAGAAACGTTTAAATTTTAAATTTTTCTGTGTGAACCATGCAACCGGGGTCATTTAAGTTTTTATTTTTAAAAAAGTAAGGGCTATAAAAAATTAGTTTCAACGTCATTAAATAGCACTTGGAATTAACTTTCAAACATTTTATAGATGAACCTGATATCGTAAACACGAACGCAGTTATTGAAAAAAAAAACAATAACATTTGTTGGAAAAATTTTTAAAAGATAAATTTTGAAAAAATTTTGGAGCATAAATTTTAACGCTATTAATATATTCGGGGGCTCATTTAATAGATATTTTTAAGTACTTTGACAAGTGTTTAATAAGTTTATGTTATAAAATAAATCAATTTCCCGTTATTTCAGCTTGAATACTTAGAGTTTTTTACTCGCCGAAAAAAATATACATCCAATTACCTATAACTAATTTTTAGTTAACATTAAAAGGTTTTTGTAGTAAGGAGTTTATTTTATTTTTTATTAGCTTCAATTTTGATAATAATAACTTTTTTTGTAAAAACGTACACTTTTTGATTTATTGATGAAAGATTGGATAAACACATGCATTTTTCTCAAGAAAAATTAAAATCTCTGATCTTTAATAACTTAAAAAGTTTTGATTTATTTTAATAACTTTATATAACAAATTTTGCTTGAAATTTGTCCCTCTATCGAAACATGGGGTTATTTTTAATAAAATAATTTTCACCCCTGAAAATTGGTGGCATCAACCCCCAGGGTAAAAGCGCAAGTTAGCACCATGTCAGCTTTGTTCCTTGAGATATCCTCTAACTACTCACCAATTTTCATGCAAATCGATGGAGGTTCAACGAAATCGGAGGTAATAGCTCATATCCACCTTCAGTGACTCCACTATAAGGGGCTATCCTAGTATAAAAGTACGAAACTCGTATTGGGACCGTGCAAGTTCGGCAAAGCGACCTCTATTTCTACGCTCTGTACTTTTATTCGCACTTTTAATTATATTGGCCAATTATATTAGTCCTGGTTGCTGAATAATTGTCAAGACCATAGTCCGAAAAAATAAAAAGAAGAAAAAATAAGATGCAGGTTATGTTTAGCAAACGTAAACAATTGTATGTAGTAAATAAAATCAGTTATTAAAATGCAGTACTGCAAGCAAAATACAATTAATTAAATTTACCTTTATATAATAATTGCATATCATATCGATATTGTGGAGCAATATCTAATTTTTCTGCGTCAATGACAGAAGGTATGAAATATACGTCAATTTGACAATTTCAATTGACAATATGAATTATTTAAGATAGTTGCAATATTTCTACGCGACTCGCGCACGGTCGTTTCTCGTTTCCCTTTCCAAGTACTTGCACACCGCGAATACTTTTTTTTATTTTTAAAATAAAAACTACCGTACCAGTTGTTTTGAAAATTTGCGTAAGCATTTATTATAAAAGGAAGTATATGCAAAACAATTATCGGGTATAATATCACAAGAGAGTGAGAATAAATTCAAAATAATGCGACAGTTTTTCGAAAATTTGTTGTCTGGCAATAGACACGAGAGCCCGTATGGCTCGAGTGGCTATTGCCCAATGACAACAAATTTGAGGAAAAATAAAGCATTACTTTCTTATTTATTCTTACTGTCATGTGATATTCGTAAGATTGTTTTTTAATACGTATAATATTATGGATATTTTCTTAAATGTGACAGTTGTCAAAACTAGGAAACTGGTTGCCATTAAACAGAAACAATCTACTTAAAAAAATTCTATCGGTAATTTTCTACAGTAGATAATTCTCAGTGTAATTTTAATCTGATTGGACAGAATTAAACACGTGATCAAATATCTTACTATACGATTGGAAGTTAAAATCATTAAAAAATAATCATAAAAAAAATATTGAAAATTAAACGATTCATGCTCCGTCTACTGGCACCGTGAAAATAAAAACATGGCTCCACTGCTGCAGTGATTGGGACTAATAGAGATCCTGAAACATAAAATTTCGAAGTTATTATTGGAGATGTTAAGTCACAATGACGACCTCTCGAGGATTTCGGCTTAACTAAAATGAGGCCTTTTTCTTTTTATTGTCTTGCTATAATGGGGGTTTTTAATATCAAATCGTTGTCAGTATTTTCGAAAATCAATAAAGTGGAAAATTTAGTAGTCCCATCGATTAATTTACTAGCATTATAAGTAGAGAGCGGATTTTATGCTAAATGCATATTGCATGCATATTTCGCATATTTGGAAACTTTACTAAATTTTGCATATTTTTAAAGAAACATGCATATTTTGTGCATATTTAAAAACATTTAAGTCCAAAATTTTTTTAAATTTTTTAATTCGACACTAAATATTTCCCCGCACAGGCTGTGGTATCTATTAATTCGAGAACTACCTGAAGAGAGACGGCTCATTCACTGCATTTAATTATTTCTTAGAAAGTACCCGATCTTTACACAAATACTTATAGTGCTTATAGTACGCCGTTAATGATTGTAGGATGTTAAAGTGATGAAGGATGGTTTACCCGGAAATCCGAATTTTATTTACTTTTATTATATTTAGTAGGTAATACCTACAATTCTGGTGATTCTTTTAAATCCTCTATTGTTAAGAGAATTTACACCTTTAACCATAGTTTTAAGATTTTCTAACGGAAATTACCAAGTTATTTTAAATACGCCCCAATTACTTCTATTGATGTTGAAAGGAGTTTTTCAAGTTATAAAAATATTTTGTCTTATCAAAGAATATGTTTCCTCGTAAAGAATTTGGAAAAAACATTGTAGTGAATTATAATCGAAGATATATTTATAGTGATATTGTTGTTTTATTTTAAATAGGTAACTATTAGTAGCAGTTTTTGTAAAAACTGTAAATAAATTGCATATATAAAAATGATGTTATTTGAAAGATAATAAATAAGATTGCCGCCCCCCTATAAAAGAACTCCCTAGAATAGAATAGAACAGAAAATTTGTGGATTCTCGAAATGCGCATTTTTTTAATTTTTGTGCATATCTTGCGCATATTTCGTAGTTTTTTTTTACCGCATATATATGCGCATATTTCATCAAAATTGATCGCATATAAATCCGCTCCCTAATTATAAGAATCAAAAATAATGTGTTCGTCCTAATTATAATCCAAATATTCTGCAACACAACATACAAATAAGAACACTTTTAATAAAAGGTTTGTCAGCTTTTAATTAAATATTTTGTATTAAAATTTATTAATTATATTGATTTTCGAAAATGCTGACAACGATTTTAACAACGATTTGACAATAAAAACCCCATTGTAGCAGGACAATAAAAAGAAAAAAAGGCCTCAATTTTAGTTCCGCCGAAATCCACGAGATAGTCGTCATTGTGACTTAACATCTCAAACTGAAATAAAAGTTATTTTCTATACCATCAACTAGGGTTTTTTTGATCGGATAAAATATGTCAATTTGGCAGGTTTTGAAACTGAAAATATTTTAAATAATTTTAAAAATGTTTTTCAACACTTCGTCATTTTTCCAAATTTTAATATTTTTCAAAAATCCTAGTTGATGGTATAGGAAATAAGATGTTTAAATAATCACTTTTAAATTGTATGTTTCAGGATCTCTATTAGTCCGAATCACTGCAGCAGTGGGGCCATGTTTCTATTTTCACGGTGCCAGTAAATGGAGCATAAATCGTTTAATTTTCAATATGTTTTTATGAAAATTGTTTTACATGTACTTATTTTTATAATAGATGCTCATGCATATTTTCAAAACAATTCGTACAGCACTCTTTATTTTAGAAATTCCCAAAAAAGTATATACATTTCGTAATTCTAGACTAGGATAGCCCCTTAAAACTTAGTGAATATTCTATCATTTAAGCCCACAATAATATGCGGATTGCTAGTCTGTTCCCGTCTGAGTAGAGAATTATTAATTTGCTCAATATGGGTACATATGAACTGACTCCCACTCGCAGGTAATAAACCCTCTACAAATAAAGGGATTTGCGTAAATTGGAATAGATATAATAAGAATAGACAAGGTAAGATATGGGCCGCTCTGTGCATCGAGGTGTAACGTCAATATCAAGGACGTCATTGGTCAATATTCAATTTAAGTGGTGTAACCTTCCTTTTCTGTCACATGCGCGGGATCGCGCGGAAAAGAGAGATAGATAGACCACCTACCGACTGCTCTGCGTTACACTATTTTGCCTACCATACCTAGTCTATTCTTGTTATATCTATGGAATTGGCTCCTAATGAAATTCTCAAAAATTTCGGTAGGCCGTGGATTCTATTGAGGCGGCCAGTTAAAAACTGGTTTTTTCTATCATTTCTGAAATTCGTATACCCCTTCGCCGCAAATTTATTTCAAATTATTTTGTTGACATTTCTGCGTCTATTTGTACTTGATGATATCGTCATAGAAGATACAGAAATGTCAAGTTACAGAAATGTCAAGTTAACGGAGAAAATTCACGCTAGTAGTGAACAGTTTTAAATGTAATTTCTACAAGTTATTGTCGAGAGAATTGAAGCGATGGCAATGTGCATTAGGGTGGTTCGAAAAAAACTTTTTTTCTTATTTCAGATCGCTATAGTGCGCAAAAGTTGCCATTGGTATAGACTTGAAAAAAGCACTAATTACAATTTTTTTAATAATTTGTCTTCCGGTCTCGCAATGCCATCGAAGTTAGCAAAAATTGTGAAAAACCTTAATTTTTCATATTTTATTTAAACAGGTCAAATGGTTTTAATTGCGTTCCTATACCATGAATTAACTACTAAAATTATGTAAAATCAATATAAATGCACTTATTATACATTTGTTTCATATCTTCCGGTCGCGCAACATAATACGAAATGAGTAAAATTTGTAGTTTTTGCAAAATTTCAAAGTTTGACTGTTTAGTACAATTTAATCATAGGACTTTTAGAGATGCTATAGTTTAATCCAATTACAATAATATATTTAAAATCCAAGCCTATAAGATACATTTTGATATTCAAGTGGAATTCGGTCGCGCAGCTTCGTCAAAAACAGCAGACTACCGAATGCCAGCGAAGCTCGCGCAGCCACAAATACAGATACATGTGGGAAGATCTCTACAGTGGAGTATTTGTCTTCTTGATTACAACGAACTGCCATTTCGCCACCTTTTCCAACACTTAGATGGAAATACAACAGGCACTATAGGATATCCGGACCGATTGGAAAGGCCCTACCTAATTGTGAAAGACTACCAGTTGTTGTTGATTTTAATCGTTGGCATCCCTGAGGGTGCAATAATGTGGTTCTAATATAGCCGTCTCTGCAACTGTGTCCACATACTTTACTTGAAGCTTCGGTCACCAACTTAATGCATCTTTCAACTGCCTGCGTATGGCATGGCAAAGTATCTATACTCATAACAGACAGGAAGTTATTGCTCGCATACTGTTTTATTTCTTCATTAGTCAATGTTCTTAGCAGTAGAGGGAGTCAGTGTACTGGTGTTCCATTTGATAATTTCGTAATACGATTTAGCTTCAAAGTTTAAGTTTGGTGATTTAAAGATTCTGATAGAGTCATTTTCAGATATTGCTTCCTTTTCCTTCATGATACGCCTAAAGCCCAGCTCTCGGATATGGTTTCTGTCATCAGTTACCACAGCCAAAAGTAAATTTTCGGGATGGGCAAATTAAGCATTCCGTTGTAAATCGGGATCAACAACTTGAAGAAGCTCTTCTGGTAAGTACCTTGAAGATTCAATGATTTTTTAATCATGTCTAGGCCCATCTGTGAATTTGTGGTTTATTTTTGTAGCAAACCACATAGGCATATTATAACTGATGAGAATGAATGTGACAATCTCTCTCAGATTTTCAGAAGGGTTGGACACACTGATGTAGAAACGCAAATCTCGGTTTGCAGTAGTAAGCCATCTTGAATGTGACGTTGGGCTAGGATCACGTACCCACTACAAAGTCTTCTGAACAATGTCCTGACTTGATGACTTCTGATATCTCAAGCAAGTACAATTATTGGTGCTTGCTAAGAATACGCTTGTCAACTTTTGTAATCTCACAATAAATAGGATTAAAAGCAATAAATGGTAGACTTTCACAATCAGGTAGGGCCTTTCCAATTGGTCCGGAATATCCTATTGGGCCTGTTGTATTTTCATCTAAGTGTTGGAAAAGGTGGTGGAATGGCAGTTCGTTGTAATGAAGAAGAAAAATACTCCACTGTAGAGGTATTCCCACATATATTTTTATTTGTGGCTGCGCGCGCTTCGCTGGAATTTGTCACTTTCACCTCGCCTCTCGGTAGTCTGCTGTTTTTGACGAAGCTGCGCGACCGAATTCCACTTGAATATAAAAAATTTATCTTATATGCTTGAATTCTAAATATATTATTGGAATTGAATTAAACTATACCATCTCTAAAAGTCGTATGGTTTAATTGTACCAGACAGTCAAACGTTGAAATTTTGCAAAAACTACTAGTTTTACTCATTTTGTATTATGTTGCGCGACCGGAAGATACGAAACAAATGTATAATAAGTGCATTTATATTGATTTTACATACTTTTACTAGTTAATTCATGGTATAGGAACGCAATTAAAACCATCTGGCCTGTTAAAAAAATATATGAAAAATTAAGGTTTTTCACAATTTTTGCTAAGTTCGATGGCATTGCGCGACCGGAAGACAAATTAATAAAAAAATAATAATTAGTGCTTTTTTCAAGTCTATACCAACGGCAGCTTTGGCGCATTATAGCGATCTGAAATAATAAAAAAAGTTTTTTTCGAACCACCCTAATGTGCATACCGTAAATGTACGTCCTATGTGAAAGTAGAAACTTGCGCACCGCACACAATGCTCGACTTTTTTGGTAAGCACAACTATGGGAGCAGCAGCCTGGAAACTCTTAACTGCAAAAATTTTTAAAATTCACTGTAGAGGCCTTTGGAGACATTTGTGAGAAGCCCATAAAAGTTTTTTTATCAATAAGTGAACAGCTATCGGATCAAATAATCCCGTAGCTGTGATGAACAGCTAGGAGGAAGTACTAAGGAAGGTCAACAAAAATAGAGAGCTGTTAGAGACTGCTGGAACCGGTGCTTCCGACAATGAAAAGTATATGTGAGAAATATATTAAGGGAAAATCGCTATAAAACACTACAACTATGGTAACGATGGTAACTGTGAAGCAGAAGTTCGGAGACGGATTGGTATGACAAAAATGCAATGAGTCGCTTAAATACAGTTTGGAAAGACAGACTATCTCTCAAAATATTAAGATGAGACTGGTGAGTGCTTTTGTATTCTCAATATTTCTATACGGGGCAGACACTTGGAATGCTCGCGCACGCGAGCGCAAAAAAATGGATGCCATTGAGATGTGGTGCTGGAGAAGAATGCTGTGCATATCTTGAAGAGCTCATAGAACAAACCTTCTGTAATATATTTTAGCCCTAATTTGAGGGTGAATATTACAAACTATAAATTACTAAAATAAAACACATATTTCTACAAAGAAGGCTCATTTAATACTCATTTGGCGAATGTACTTTTTACAATAATAAGAAATGTGTTACTCTGATAACAGTTGTTAGGTTTTACAGAGTGGTCTACTAAAACTATATTTACAATATCCAACATCTCCCCCTTAAAAACACTATTTTTTACTAGTAAAACAAATATAAGTATTTACAAAATAATAAAAAAGAGACCATACGTTATACGTCATACGTTAACCGATCTATGGCTTTGACCACTCTTTTAGGCCGTTCAGTACTTTCTTTACTTAAATTCTCTTTATTTACAATATTTACATCAGTATCTACAATAGGAGAAACTTCATTTGAACCACTCAGTAGTGAAGATTCTACTATATGAAATTTCTTAATTTGGTTCAAATGACGTTTCCAGTTAACATCATTTAGTTCAGGAATTTTAACAATATATGTTACTTTTCCGATTTTCCTTAAAACTACGGCTTTTATCCACTCAACCGTATTTTTTTTACGATAGTCGCGCACAGTCACTTGTTCACCAGGCTGAAACACTAAAAATCTCTTACCGCTAGATTACATTTTTTGTTTATTTTGTATTGTAGTTACATGATTTCTTAAATTTTTTCGATCACCTGGTAATAGAATGTCAAATCTTGTCCTTAAGTTCCTTTTTAACATTAATTTTGCAGGATTTACCTTAGTTGTGCAATGAGGAGTGAAGCGATAATCGAAGAGGAAATTTTTTAATGCTAAATTAAGGTGTACATTTTTTTTATCACCTAAAAAATTTTTTAAAGCATTTTTTACTGTTTTCACAGCATTTTCTGCATTAGATAAATCCAATTTTGTAAAATGTAACCCCCTGTTTAATTTTGTAAACAAGTCTTCAATTTTAGATAAAGGATATGAATCAATTTCTATAACAGACTCATTTTTTTTAATACAGGAACAGTAGGCGTACCCCAATTTGAAAAATCTACAGCTTCAATTAGACCTAGTTGTAGTAACCTGTTTAGCTCATTTTCTACCTTTTCCCTCATCACGAATGGTAAAGGACGAGCTCTAAAAAATTTAGGACTTACAGAATCAGATTTTAATTTTATTGAAATTACACCTTTGGTAAATTTACCCAAACCAGGCGAAAATAAATTTTGAAATTTATTTAATATATCATTTAAATTTGACGGAAATGCTAAATCGTTTACGTTAAAAATGGTAAGATCGAACAGATTATAGAAATCTCTACCTAGCAATGGAGGTCCTCCTTTACTAATAACATACAAATTTAACATAGCATTTTTCTCTTTATATTTAACCTCACAATTAACGAAACCTAAAGGTTTTAATTTGTCCCCTGCAAAATTTTATTGCTAAAATTTAAATTATAAAAGCTTTCTGAAATAACACTATAGCTAGCGCCAGTATCCAACGTAAATGTAAACAACTCATTATCAATTAATAAATATATTTACACAGAATTCGTATTATAATGTAAACTATATAAACAATATTCTTCAGAATCTAGATAATTGTTTTTATTACCTGTTTTATTAGATTTATTATTTTTATTTGAACACATTGGTGCTAAATGCCCTTTTATATTGCAAATGTGACAAAAATATTCTCGATAGGCACACTTATCTGAATTGTGGTTTTTACGTCCGCATACCAAACATTTAGTCTTGGTGGAAGTTCCAGCTGTTGAAGATTGGCTCCTCCCTCCTGCGTCGAAGTTGCTTTTCTGAGATGTAGATGCGCGAACATGCGCTGCCTGTTTAAATTTGGAAGAGCTTCCGCCGGCGAAATGGATTTCTGTTTTTTTTTTACAACTTGTAAATTTGAAAAACTTACAGATTTTGCTGAAGCTATTTCCACCGCCTCGAAAAACTTTACCGTGGGTTTCTCCTCGTGGAGACGATCTTTTACTGTGCCACTATCATAGCCTATGATAAATTGATTCACTAACGCCTGTTCGATTTCACGGGCGCCACCAAACTCACACGACACTACCAAACTACGTAGACGTGCTGCCCATTCTTTGGCACTTTCGTTGGCCATTTTGCGTGCTATAAAAATTTTTTTCCTGTTACTAAACACTGATTTAATCGGTTTAAAATGTTCATCCATCAAATCAACCAACTATTTGAACGTTTATATCTCTGGCTCGGCTGGAATACACATATTGAACAACAATTTATACGCTTCTTCATTTAATAAACTTAAGAGAATAGCGCGTTTCCGATTTTCGTCACTAATATCATTTGCAGCAAGGTAATTACTTAATCGTTTCTTATACACTGTCCAATCTGAGTTACCGGGCACGAACTCTTGAATGGTACCGGTAAACGGAACATACGATGGCGTTTTTGGCACGTCCGGCATTTTTAGTATAAAAAATGCGTTAACTACAACAAAAAGTTACTAGTCTCGTTCGTAATACTAGAACAAATAATGTCCATAAAACTCGTCGCCACTTTGTAATATATTTTAGCCCTAATTTGAGGGTGAATATTACAAACTATAAATTACTAAAATAAAACACATCTTTCTACAAAGAAGGCTCATTTAATACTCATTTGGCGAATGTACTTTTTACAATAATAAGAAATGTGTTACTCTGATAACAGTTGTTAGGTTTTACAGAGTGGTCTACTAAAACTATATTTACAATATCCAACAACTAAGATGTGTTTTATTTTAATACTCATTTGGCGAATGTACTTTTTACAATAATAAGAAATGTGTTATCTACTCTGATAACAGTTGTTAGGTTTTACAGAGTGGTCTACTAAAACTATATTTACAATATCCAACACCTTCCCATTATAAACCAACTCGAGATTGAAAAACGCTGTCCACAATATGTCTGCAACGAATTCTGCATTCTTCAGTCACGTGGTTCGCAGATATGACGATGGTTTGGAGAGATTAATTGTTTCTGGAAACTCTCCTATAAACAAATTAGGAACTCACCTGGAAACTCATTCTGCGAAGCTCTTAGAGCAGCTAAAATAGAGACCAATTGCAAAAATTGTTAGGAATATTAAAAGAAATCACGATCCTCAGTAATGGGGAAGCGACAAGAGAGACAGAGGTTCTTAAAGGCAGTATAGAGGGCGATGAAAGTGTAGTGAGAAAACAGATTTCTCGGCTAAAAAACATTCGTGAATGGACTCATGTATCAAGTGCAGGGCAATTATTCATTATTGCAGGAGAAGAAGATAAAACAGTACTTTTAAAATATGGTAAACTAAAACATTCTAATATCAATACTCGTTGTTCTAGTTCGTTTTTTACTTTGGGTTAATTAGCAAAATACAAGGAAAAGTTTTTTACCAGCAATTTTATTGCTGGAATCGAATCTTATGACCCTATATATTATTAATATAGGTATACAAAGTCCGCAGATAGTGTGCTACTTTTTTTATAAACAAAATGGCTCCCGAAAATCGTGTTTTTTCAATTTTTGCTTTATAACTCTAAAGATTTCAACTTTACACCAACAACACTCAAATAAAAATTCACCGTCATTAAATTCTGCATCGAGACGTGTTTCTCCCGATTTACTTCGACGAAAATTTTCCCTTGAAAATGCGGGTTTTTCCAACAAAATCTTTAATTTTCAACTAAAATTTTAGATAAGTAATTGTTCATCAATAATTAAATAACTTGGCAATATAAAAGCCATTTTTGTATAGATTATAATTCCAGAAGCAGGTGGAAATTGAATAAACAGTTTAGCAACAATTGAATTGTTTATTAAAAATTTACGGTCGCTATAATAACCACAATAATTATGATACATAAGAATGACTATGATTTTTGTATAAAAGGATAGGTCTGGATCCCGCGTATGAAAAAAAAGTTGATTAATAGCAAGCTGAAAATTTGTTAATAGCTTAAGGGTGTCTAGTCGGATAAACTTTGATATATGGGAACACTGGAACAGGGGCAGTTTTAATTGTGGAACAGGTTAAAAATTTGGAACGGTCAGACCACGAAAACGGCACATTTATTTTGTCCGACAGAACAGACTTAAACTCTCCTTACGTAGATTAAACTTTCATGCAAAAATCAGACTGCTATTTATCACCTGTCATAATTCCTGTCATTTGACATATTCTACATGTTCCACTCATTAAAACGCCCATTTGGTGATAAATAGCAGTCTGATTTTTGAATGAGAGTTTAATCTCTGTTCGGAGAGTTTAAGTCTGTTCTGTCGGACAAAATTCATGTGCCGTTTTCATGGTCTGACCGTTCCAAATTTTTAACCTGTTCCACAATTAAAACTTCCCCTGTTCCAGTGTTCCCATATATCAAAGTTTGTCCGACTAGACAACCTTAAGCTTTTAACAAATTTTCAGCTTGCTATTTATCAACTTTTTTTTCATACGCTGGATCCAGACCTAGGACACATTGTACCTATCTAATGTACTTGACAGAATTAAAATTGGACTATATAAGCGGCCTCGAGAATATTTTAAAGTTAAAAACAATTTTTTGGCTTATAAACAAAGAGAATATCTCGGGAAATAATAAATTAAATTAAATAATGAAAACGGAACTTGAAAGAAAGCGACAGGACGCTTCTTAAAAAAACTTTTAATTGTGATTAGTGGTTCCTGAGATACAACCGGTCAAAGTTGACCGACATTTACGGCAAAGATATAAACAATAGGATCATAATTTTTAAACCATCACATTTTTATTTTTGTCCTCTTTCTCCACACCTATTTTCATATGTTTAAAATACTCATAACATATAATAATATAAAAAAACTATCGATATTACGAGTCAAAATTGCCAAAAAAAGCAAAATTCCAATCAAAAATTAGGTTGGAGAAAATGTAATCTTAAAATTCAAAATCGGTATACGTTAAAAAGATGCATTTTCTCGGCTTCCTATATAACAGTTTTCTTCATTCTTTTTTCTTTTTGTTCCCAAGTAACTCGAGTAGAGCCATCTAACTGACGCATTATTAAATGTCAAACTTGCTTTTGTTTTGTTATAATAGATTAATTTATTTATAAGAAAAGAAAACTACATATTTTTCCAGATGTAGACTTTTTTTAGATAAACTTACTACAAGTGTATCTTTAACGTTAAAAACACAAATATTCTCATTTGAAAGCTGCATAATTATTTAAACAATCTTTATATAAACAAATTAAAAAATTTTGTTATAATAAATAAATTAGTTTATTATAACAAAACAAATGCAAGTTTGACATTGAATAATGCGTTAGTTAGATGGCTCTAGTCGAATTGCTTGGAAACAAAAAAAGAATGAAGAAAATTGCTACATGGGAAGCCGAGAAAATGCATTTTTTAACGTATACCGATTTTGAATTTTGAGATTACATTTTCTCCAACCTAATTTTTGATTGGAATTTTGCTATTTTTGGTAATTTTATCGATAGTTAAACACTCGTATTATCGATGGTTTTTATTATAATAATATATGTTATGAGTATTCTAAAGATATGAAAATTGGTGTGGAGAAAGAGAACAAAAATAAAAGGTGATGATTTAAAAATTATGATCCTGTTGTTTATATCTTTGCCACAAATGCCGGTCAATTTTGACCGGTCGTATCTCAGGAACCACTCATCAAAATTAAAGGTTTTTTCTTTTAAAAGAAGCGTCCTGTCGCTTTTCTTCTAATGCCGTTTTTATTATTTAACTTAATTTATTATATTCTGACATATTATATTGGTTTTTAAGCCAAAAAATTGTTTATAGTTTTAAAATATTCCCGAGGCCGCCTAAAAAGTCCAATTTTAATTCTGTAAAGTACATTAGATAGGTAATAGGTACAGTGTATTTTTATACAAAAATCATAGTTATTCTTATGTATCATAATTATTGTGGTTATTGTAGCGACCGTACATTTTTAATTAACAATTCAATTGTTGTTAAACTGTTTATTCAATTTCCATCTGCGTTTGGAATTTTAATCTACATAGAAAGGGCTTTTATATTGCCAAGTTATTTAATTATTGATTAACAATTACATGCATATCTAAAATTTTAATTGAAAATTAAAGATTTTGTTGGAAAAGTCCGCATTTTCCTGGGAAAAATTTCGTCGAAGTAAATCGGGAAAAACACATCTCGATGCAGAATTAAATTAGGGTGAATTTTTATTTGAGTGTTTTTGGTGTAAAGTTAAAATCTTTGGAGTTATAGAGCAAAAATTGAAAAAAAAAACACGATTTTCGGGCGCGTTTTTGTTTATAAAAAAAGTATCACACTATCTGGGGACTTTGCATACCTATAGTATTAATATACATATAGGGTCATAAGATTCGATTCCAGAAATAAAATTGCTGGTGGTAAATAACTTTTCCCAAAAATGGCCTTTTCTCCGATAATCTGCCAAGACTATTTGTAATTTTTGTGATCAAGGAACTTTTATTTTCACCCCCTCCGTGGCTCAGTGGTAAGAGCGCCTGCCTTTGGATCGAAAAAATCCGAAAGGTTGTGGGTTCGAATCTCACCAGGGTCAGGAATTTTTCATTTATTATAAATTAATAAATGAACATAGTTTCTGTCCTTGTGGGATCGGTACTCACCGGAGGGACCGCAGGCGCAGACGTTCGGATACAATTAGCGTCTCTTTGCAAAGACAATGACGTCGACTTTGCAAAGTAACAAGACACTTACTCAACACACACACTACACATTAGTCCCCTGACTTAGTGATAAGTTATACAATTACGTGGCTAAAGGTTCTAGTTCTAAACCAAGGCCAAAATCAGAGAAAAAAAAAACTTTTATTTTCCATATTTCTCACTGCCTCCTTTAACTTTACTATGAAATGTTAATAATACTCTATTACTATTAATTATTATTACATATTTATTATTTATAAATGAGGTTACTATATTATATTAACTCCATTATTCACTGCCTAAACAATAAAAACAGGACTCTACACTACCGTGTCTGTTTGATATGTCTCTGTTGAAGAAGCCCGAAAACGAAAATACGGCACTCTCAGGACCTGTCATCGCGCATAATCTTTTTATTTAAAAACTGATATAGAGCGCTTGGGAATAAAAAAATCCTAAAAGTTTTCACATCGCAAATATAGGTCACGGAAAAGAAAAAGCCGCACACTGTTCTGTCCATGTCACATTTATTTACTTCGACGGTTTATCACACACACACGTCACGTTCCGGTGGTAAGTTTTACGTGTTTGTGTTACTCTAATTGAAGTTTATAAATTTTATTGAAAAGCTTTTCCGACAAAGTTATTATCTTTTGAAATGGTTTATTCTTCATTTTGACTTAAGGGTAACGGAGCAAAATGCAAAATTCAAAAATGCAAAAATGTGTTTTTAAGAGGAAACAGTAGCGATCAACAGGTAGCGAAAACGCTTTCCAAGATTGCGTTTGCCTGCCAAGGTAAAACAGTATATGTGAAAAAAATCGATTTTTGAATTTGCCGCCGAAACTGGGTTGTTTTTTCCGCTCTTAAACTGGGTTGTTTTTTCCGCTCTTTCTTATGCAATTTTTAGTTTATTTCTATCTCATTTAGTTTTCAAAATGTGACACTGGTAAAACAGTATATGAGTACGTGTACTTGCGTCTCTGCTATGGTAAAACAGTATATTCGACAAACTCTACAAAGGCAGAATAGTATACATCGTCGTACACTGCGTATCCCTGGTATTACGTTATATCTATTTTTTGAAACTCTACTGGTAAAACAGGATAAATGTGGTATTTACGGTAACATATTTCATAAAAACGGTGTCCCAATTCCAACGGTAAAATAATAGTATAAACATTTCATATACTCTTTTACCATAGTATGACCAATGGGAATTTTTATCTCCCCCGACGGTATATACGTATATAGTCTTTTATATACTCTTTGGATATACTGGAAAAATGGTAAAAGAGTATATGTCATTTTACAAGCACATTTGAAAACACTATACCTATTTGCTGTAGTAATAATTATCATAATAACATACTTTTTTTATATTTCAAATTTCACTTGTCTAGCTTTATAAATGACAAAACGGCACAATAAAAGAACAAAAAGTCATTTATCTCAAAACTCACTTTTTTCACATATACTCTTTTACCTTTGCAGGCAAGTGCGGCTGTAATTTTGAATATTTTTTCGAGATATTTGGCACACGTATTCGTAATATAATAAAGAATGGCGGTACAGAGCCCAATTTAAAAAATATATTAATATGTGGAAATTACTCTGTAATTAAATACAATATTAAAAAAACGAGCCTGTACCGCCATTAAGAAGAACAAAAAAATACCCTTTTTTCAAATAAATTTTTTTATCCGATGCCTAGATTTTGTGTCATTTTGGAACTACTAAAATTTTTTATTTCATTAGTAGTTCCAAAATGACACAAAATCTAGACATCGGATAAAAAAGTTTATTTGAAGAAAGTGTATTTTTTTTGTTCTTCTTAATGGCGGTACAGGCTCGTTTTTTTAATATTGTATTTAATTACAGAGTAATTTCCACATATTAATATATTTTTCAAATTTGGCTCTGTACCGCCATTCTTTATTATACAGTCATAATCTTTCTTTTTGATTTATTTATGGACTGCCTTGCATTCAAAATCACTCATTTTAGTCGTTATAACAGCTCTATTGCACCACAAACTCGTACTCGAACAGAAGTTTCAACTAACACAGGTTAGCGGAGTTGCTACAATGATCTCAATGTGTATTCCCTATGTCCAGCAGAACGATTTACGTACTGTATTACAAATACGTGTGCCAAATACCTCGAAAAAATATTCAAAATTACAGCCGCAATCTTGGAACGCGTTTTGGCTACCTGTTGATCGCTACTGTATCACCTTAATGTATTAATTTTTTTCGAATCCTTAGAAAACTAATAAATTTGTTTGAAAAATTTAAACACAGAATGAAAGATTACTATTACCGAGGGCCGAAAGTTCCTGAAAACTTCTATAATGTTTATTTTCATAAGTTACAGGGGTGAAAATGAAAGAGAAAATTTAGTGTGACTTTAATTACAAATATTTCATTCAAAAGAATCTTTTTATTTATTCTAAAGGACTTTCGCCTCTCGGTAATAAAGTAGTCTTTCATTCTGTGTCTAAATTTTTCAGAAATACTTATTAGTCTTGTCAGGATTCGAAAAAATGAATAATATATTTAAAACACATTAAAATGTTGACATGCATCAAAGTTTTGCACCGCTCCCCTTAATGTCTCCGATAAACGTTTTTTATAATAATAATAGGGTTTTTAAGATTTTCAAGTGCAAAATTAAATAATTTAAATGATTGGATAATTATTACAAAATATCTGGCTAATATTGTCTTAGTAAGAGAGCATCAAATGATTTACCAAACAGTATGTTCTATGGTAATGCTATAGCAACAAACGGACAACAGATTGCAAACTGTTTCCGTCAATTTTTTTCAACAGTTTATTCGCCACAATCAAATATTAATAACTTGGAAGTAAAGGGAAACAACAATCCTTTTATACCAAATTTTTCAATATCAGTGAAAGATATTTTCAACAACATTTTATCCCTACCCAATAAGTTAAGCAGTGGTCCAGATGGTATTCCCGATTACTTTCTAAAGAACTGTATATACTCACTAACTAATCCTTTATATCTTCTTTTTGATTCATCATTAAAGACATCAGTTTTTCCAACTTTATGGAAGCACGCTTATATCTGCCCAATTTTTAAATCAGGTAATAAACAAGACATAACAAATTATCGAAGCGTTTGTAAACAATCCTCTATACCAAAACTTTTTGATAGACTATTGCACGATCAATTAAAATTTTATTGTAAAGAGCGTCTAATACACAATCAACATGGATTTTCTCAGAATAAATCAACGGTAACAAATTTAGTACTCATTGAACAAAAAATATTAAACGCGTTGGAGAATAAAAGTCAGATGGATACTATTTATACTGACTTCTCCAAGGCATTTGACAGAGTAGACCATAACACCTTATTGGGAAAATTAAATGCTTTTGGCTTCAGTCATCAATCCTTACAATGGTTCAATAGCTTTTTAAAAGATCGCACACAGCAGGTGAGAGTAGGTTGTTTTAATTCAAATATAATTCATGTGACATCAGGAGTACCCCAAGCAGCTCACTGTTCACCTTTGTTATTTAATATATATTTGTGAACGATATATCAGAATGTTTTAGAAATTGCGATTTTCTGATGTTTGCAGATGATTTGAAATTATTTAAATCCGTACACAATTAATGAAATCCGTATACTTCTTACACAATTAATGAAAATGAATTGTCTTATGTTAAAACAATAAAAGACTTAGGAGTCACATTTGATGAGCAGTTGCGTTTTGTGCAACATCTAAATGGTGTAACAGTAAATGCATCAAAATCTTTGGGCTTTATCATTCGCAACTGTCTGAGACTATCTGTAGGGGCTTTAAGAACGGTATATTATGATTTGGTTGTATCTAAAGTGGAATATGCATCTATTGTATGGTCTCCACAATACCAAGCTCATTCTACTACGTTGGAGAGATTGCAGAATAAATGTTTGAGATATTGTGCATACAAATTAAACATACGCATTACTAATCATGACTATACCTATATTTTAAAAACACTCAACATGAATTTATTAAAAACTCGACGAGATAACTCTGATTTGGTATTTGTGTTTAAATTAATAAATGGTTTAATTTGTTGTTCTGAACTTCTCCAATCTATTAATTTATATGTTCCCTCCAGAAGTCTCAGACATGTTGATTTGTTTTATATACCTTTTCATCGGACAAACTATGGTATGCATTTGCCTATTGAGCGAACACTAAAAATTATAAACGAGAATAACTTGAAAATGTTTGGTGTCTCCTTGGCTGGTTTTAAGAATCGGATTAAAAGAGCTTGACAGGTACTTTTTGTTTATTTGAACTGATTTGTGTAATAGATGTAATATGTGTAATGAATAACTATTAATATTTCGTTTTTGTTTAATATGTAATTAAGATTTATTTTACTCTAGTTTAGTAGATATTACAGAGATTGATTTTATACTGTATGTATTGTAATGGGGGTAATCCCGTATATAAATAAATAAATAAATATTGTGGGTGGCTTAACACTGGGTTTATTTTCTTTGTTTATTTTTATTAGACGGCCAACCTCGTTCATTAAAGATTCGACAGCCCATCGAAGAAGGTTGTAACTCAAGTTAGACCTTTTTTCAGATTTGAGCACAGACGAATTCAGCAAAAAATTGCGCACACGCCAATATAAACGACATAGTTTAATTCTCAATAGTTTGGCTAATACTTTATTGAAAAAAATGTATTTTAACTTACGTGTGCCATTTTAGCGTGAAAAAGGCAGCAACACTACATACTTCCTATATTAAATATTTACTTTCTTTATACTTGACGATTAACAAGGCTTTTAGATGAGTTACAACTCTGTTGCGCGTATGTTTAATTTATAAAGTATTCAAACATATGGTGTATCTCTAAGTGAATTTATCGAAATAAAAGTAAAACAGGATTTACGGACTTTTTTTTTGATAGTTGCGGTTTGCGGTGGACAAAATAAGTATAGAATAGTGTTTGCTGCGTACTTCTATGTAGTGAAAAAGTTTAATATTAACAGTAGGTACACATGTATTTTTTGAAATAGCATATTCACAATAAGGGGGTGATTCAATGCATGCACTTATACAAAAACGCAAAAACATGATCAAGCCTAAATACCTAACTGAAATAAATCAGATATGGGAGTGCAATTAGAACGAAAATATGCATTGTTTCGCAAAAATTCAAGCTTATATTTTTCTAAAACTTTTTTTGTTAGTTTATATACATGTTAAAGTAAAAAGTTCTACTCGCAGATTTTGCCGCTAATTGTTTATTAATTGTTTACAATAACAATTATTTTGTATAATTAATTTTAAAAATGTCGTTGAATTCATCATTTTACTGTGATCAAATATGTTTCTATTTTGTTTTGATTATGCTGAATCCGAATATGGCATTGCAATTTAAAAATTCTTATACAGAAGCTCTTATACAGTATGTATGCGTAGCTAGGAACCACATGGAAAACTTTTTTATTATCACTTTTACGAAAAAAATTTATTCTTCATAAAATACTCTGGATAGTCAAAAATCTAAAATTTAACTATCAAATGTTATCAATTTTATACGAGTTATGTCAAAAATATGAATTATGTTAAAGAGTAAATTACCTTTATATTCGAAAAAAATCAAAAACTGATATTATGAAAAGTTGTTTCAAATTAAAAACTATGTTTAAATTACGTATACTCATCATCATTTTATTACAATTATGATAACTATTTTCTTATCACTTTTACGAAAAAAGTTATTCTTCATAAAAAGCTCTCCCTGGTCTAAAATCTAAGATACAACCATCATATTATCAAACTTTTTTATTTTTATACGAGGTATGTAAAAAATATGAATTTTTCTTAAGGGTTAAGTGGCTTTATTATTCACAATATTTTAATTAGAAAGATGTAATTGAACACAAAAACAAATTTTTTAATTCCAAACAACTTTTCTTAATAACACTTTTCGATAACACTTTTTTTCGTAAAACTGATAATAAAAAAGTTATCAATAGGTTCCAAGTTACGCAGACATCCTGTATAAGAGCTTAAAAAATTTTTTTTACTGAACATTTATTATTGTTGAAGCTTATTATTAAATGTATTCTAGGTAATTTTTACAGAAAAAAGTTTTGATCACATTGTATAAACATTGTGTAGCTGGTAATTTTCGGTTTTTTAATACATTGTTGTTATCTTTCTTCATTTTCTCAAAAAGAAATAGTTTATTTCATTTCTAAAGTCAAATAATTAAGTGTATTTTAAAGATTACATTCTAAGCTTTAAGAAATACTTATAAAACTTAATAGATATGTTTAAACTTGAGTAATACCGTCTTAAAGTGGTGGTAATTCTATAAAACTACGAAAATTTCAAAAATTACATTTTTTGAGACGTCATACCATCTGAATTAAATTTTTTAGATCTTTTTTGAATGAAACATCATTTAGCAAGATACTTGATACGTAAGTTGTGCAAAATTGAGAGTTTTATAAGAAAAATTGGATAAGTTACACATTTTTAAATCATTTTTAAACAAAATTCATGTAAGGCTCATTTTCCGCCCACACCGTACTTATGACCATACATTTTATTTATTTCTATTATAACCAGAAGATACCTTAATTATTCTTATTTCATGTTCAATTTGTAAAATTTCATTTAATCCATTAGTTAAAGAATTACATTAAAATAACTCAACCATGCACTCCGCCGTTCGCTAGTTTACAGTGCGCCATTGTTTGTGAGAAGGTTGACTTTAGCGTTATAAATAAAAAATTATAGAAGATACAGATTTAATTTTAGAAAATTCTTTAAATAAGGTTTTTTTGTAAAATTTTCTGAGTTTTTCAATGGTGAAGTCAGTTTTTCTGTAAAGTTTATATTTTCGGAGTTATTTAACAAAACATCTAATTTCGTAGTTCATTTTTAATAAAAAATGAAGCACCCACTTCTCGAGTAGAACTTTTTGATATGTTGTTTATTAAACATTTCTTAATGAAATTACAAAAAGTTCTACCTTGTTTGATTTTTTCTGAAGTGAAAATCTATATTCACTCCCCTAAGAAGCAAATTCTAAATTTTAACCTATTTAAGGACACACATGATAATTTTGAAGTGGATATTAATAATAAAAGAGTTAAGTAATAAAGTAAAATGGTTTGAAATTAAATATTTACAGATACGTAATAAGAATGCGAAAAATTTAAAATATTTTATACCATGTTTTTTTCATAGTGATAGAATATTAATGTTGTTGTAAAATTTATAATTTCCAATTAAAATTGTGTAAACTGTAAGTTGATATTAATTTTGTTTAACAATACCATAAAAACTTATTTTTTCCTAGCTATATTGCAAATAACTCAAAACATACAACCTTTTAATAGTTAAACGGGAAAAATAATTACCACGGAGAGTGTAAAATGGTTGTTAGGCGAGTTACAACCTTTTTCTGCGAATACTCATGTTTAATGTCAAGGTTGTATCTCACTTAAACTCAAGATATTCAATAGTTAATAAACATACAAAACATATCCCATATTACGTTATAAATATCATATCACATTAGTGTAAAAGAGTCTAATCATTTCGCTACAAATTTTTAAAAATTTATGTTTTCGTTTTTTGCCTCTCCTGTAAAATTACTAAAAATGAGTTAAAACCTTGTTCGATATGGGTGTTGTATTAAACAAAATAAGTTATCAATCAAGTAGTACAGAAAACGACAATAAATATCGTTCCCATACCACCAGATTGACAACAGGTGGAACTTTCTCTGGTTACTAGCTCCCGTGATTTTCAAAAATTATAAATCATACGGATGCCAAGACGAAACTAAGATGAGGGAATTTTGAATAATTCACGTCCCATCTGCTCAACGTGGTAAAAGTTCCAACGAGAAAGATTCCTTCGTACTCCACAAAAGAGTAAATGAATTAAAAATGTATAAAGATTTTCAATTTCTTTGCAATCCGAAAACGCAGAAGCAATATACTCTAGTTAAATCGGAGAGTGTAGGAAGAGTCTATACCGGTTTGGGGGATTTTTTCCCCTCGTCAGTAGTCCCATATCCTCTTCTCTCCAATTTAACAGAAAAAATTATCACTTGTTGTACAATATACTATTTTCCACGTGCATTTAGCAATTATTGTATAAAGTAATATCAATGAAGCGCACTATGATATAAAACTATAATATTGATGTAGATGCATTATATTTATAACTGGCTGTAATTTATTTGTAAAGTTTGGCATCTCGAAAAAGAGGTTCTGAACTTTTACATATCCTATCCTAGCCGAGCTAACTGAAATATAATAACCGCAAGTTTTGATGTTTGAAGTTTTGATGTTGTTTTCATTAGAACTACCTTATGCAAACTAAAGTTTTCGAAGAGTTCTTACACTTTATTAATACAACAACTAGGTGTCTACGAAACAACTTACAAACGAACAGCATAAACAATAATGTAAATTTAAATATTTCCGTACTAACTAATAAAGTTTCAAATTCAACAGTAACTTGTGCTATGCTACAAAATTTTAATTATTAGTTGAAAGTTGTGTTTTACGTTATAACTACCTGAGTGTTTAGTTTAGTATATACCTCCGGAGTATAATTTTTAGAATCTGCAGTAACTTATAGTAGATGTCTAGTATAACTTAAATGAAACTTCATCTTTACCTACAACTTTATAACAATTTCCTTGAAGACGATCGATGGCAGAATTAAGTTTTTTAATGATAATAGGTCGATATAATTTGGATAAGATAATAATTTAATCAATTTCCAAAATTAAATTTTTAGTATTTCTAAAGACACCAATAAACGTACATTTGTACATTTGTATGTCAAGGGACGACTAATAGAGCAGGTAACTTCTATAAAATATTTCAGAACAAATATTTATAGCCAGTGTAACCAAAAATAAATCCTATCAAGAATTATTGAAAAAGCGAAGAACACTCGTGAACATAAAAACACTTTTTACACGATCAGACGTTATGGATGGAGAGGCAGCGCTGAAAAATCTATTTGAATTTACTAAAGCTAGATTTTTCACAGTTGATTACTGTGAGTGTGTAGAGAAACATACTGCGGTCGGTCAAGCGAAACGTAGAACAAGGGTTACTGAGAGGGTATCAAAGTTGCTTTCCTACGAAGGTAATTAAATCCATTTACTAAGGCTGAAAATCAGTACACACATTCTACATTAAATATAAATAAAAGTTATTATAAAAAAAAATCAATGGGAAAATCCCAATAGTTGGCTGTATACCATAGTTTAAAAAACCAATACAGAAGTAAAAACTTCGAGATGTATTCTGGTATAAAATCGTTTATTTAAAACTATAAAATGTCATCGATTGCAGAACGTTTTCGTTCTAAACAGAACATCTTCAGTGCCTAGAATGAAGTATTTCCACGTTAGTTTAAAGCAAAAGGTTAAAAATGTGACTGTTAAAATGAAAAATGTGGGAATACTTACATCCTGCCGAGTATTTTGAAACTAGCACACTGTAAATAGTGTTAACATCATCATATATGGTTAACATAATGTAATATGTTAAAATGTTATGACTACAAGTCGATGTTAATAGATAAAGTGGAACACATGCTAAAAGGGTGCAATGGTTCCCTGCTCGAAGATGCTAGGTACTTGCCAATTCAATGGGCACAGACCAACTGAGAAATTATGAAGTGGATATACAATTTGACAAGGGTGACATGACATGACAAGATAAAGCCAATTTTTGGTTAAAGTTTCATTTGATTTTGGATTTTTTAATAAAATGCGAAGGTTTGTCTGCAAAAATAATTTAAATTATTTGAATAATAAAATCTACTGTAATAACTTATAGATTCATTAAATTTAATGCAGATATATTACATGGTTTAAGTTGTGACGTCATCGGATGTGAAATGACGAGATGAAAGTTGAGTTTTGTTGAAACAAGGAAATACACTACATAATAAAAGATAATTAGACTTGCGTGGAAAAACAAAGCTAAACAAACCGAAAAAACCAGAATTTAAGAGTATTTTTATGTGATGAAATGTTGGTTGCCTAACAAGGCAAGCAGGCAACAGGTTGAAGGTAAACGGTAGAATATTGCGAGAAAACAGTATATATACAAAAGGTGGCTATTTATTGTGTTAAATTTATTATTATACTATTGTAATGAATAATTATGTCTGTTAAAAGTTGGAAAATAGTTGTTAACAAAATTAAATAACTAAAGATTACTGTTAGTGAGGTAGATATATGTGTGAAGGATATGATTGTATATAGTATTGTGAAATGAATAAAAGTATGTAATAATATAATAAAATTAAACTATGTGACATAAAGTCTAATTCATCTTTATGTAGTTTTGAAAGGACTGAATGAATTGGAAGTAATGTATCTTGATAGTCTACCAACGTAGAATAGTGAAAAAAATAATTAGAATGAGAGCTACCAATATAGGTCAAATTGTGGGTTGGTGTCAGTATGTAAAGAAGAATCTAAATTGAATGAGTATATGAAATAGAAAAGTATGATATTGATTTCTATTGGTGATAGTGGAGTGAACAGACTGAACTAAATGAAATATATTTAAGTGCAGAACTTTATGAACGTATGTGATTGCAACTGAAATCAAACAAATGAAAAATGTGAAAAAATTATTTTAAATTGGGATAAATGGATATTGGAAGTTGCCTGATATGAATGGAAATGAAAAGATAGATGAAAAAAGAAGAATAGTGAATGCAATAAAACTTAAATGTTATAGTCTGAAAGAAGTTTGACTGAATGGGTCGTAATGGATGTAGGTGTGCAGTATCCTATTGTTAAGTAAAGTCTAAGAATCTAAAAAGAAAGAAGTGACAGAATGTTACTAAGTAAGGAAAGTGATATATATGACAGACCAGAGTAATTGGATGTATGGTGTTTTTTATTATTGTAAGCGGAGATGAGAGAAAATGAGTAAGTAACATAACAGGCAACAGGATAAGTGAGTGTGAAGAACATTCCAAAGAGACAATAAACCAGACCGATTTAAGGATTAATAATAATAAGAGCCATTTAAATAAATTATGAAAGAAATGGTGAGATGAGATATAGAGGACCTGAAAAAGAGACAGAGACACAAGGTCAAACCAGAAATGACTAGGAGTGGAGAAAAATATGAAGGATAGGAAAATAGAAGAATCAAAACTGTGTTAGGGATGGGATAGTGGGGGAGGCAGTAATGAAGTTGAAAAGAAATTGCAAGTTGAGATATGTGTTAATGGGTGATTAGTATGGAAAGAGAAGATTGTTAGAAACTAGTGGGGTAGTGGAAAAAGAGGGAGAGGGGGAAAATGGAGAATAGGAGTAAAGGGGAAGGGGGTGAGGGGAATAATGAGAGAAAACTAGGGTTGGATTAAGGGAATAGTTGTCGATGGATAGGAGTAAAAGGACGATTTAAAGTTGTTTGACGATTAACGCAATTGGGGCTGGTCCTCATGTCTCTGGAAATCTCAAAGGAAAAGTTATTATAGTCGGTCAGCTGTATGACGGGACAGAGCCGGTCGGTCGGCCCCAAGAGTCGATTGAGGAAATAAAGCATTTTTGGCTCGCAATTTTTTCGTCCAGCATGGATTTACTTGAAATTTTCACAGAAGGTAGGGAATTGTCCAAGGATCATTTACTATGTCATGCCGCTATCATACGCTAAAACCTTGGGGTGGTTGCCACCCCATCTTGTGGGTGGGCATTTTTTATTACATTTTAACTATACAATTCGATGAAAAAAGTGATTCTAAGAAAAAAATGTTTTTTGCATTTTCTTCGTAAATCTAATATTTTTCGAGTTATTCGCGCTTGAAAATAACAGTTTTTCGACGAAAAAATCGACTTTTTTAGAGGATTTTTTGAGAATACCTCGAAAAATATGCAGTTAATAAAAAAACTGTGGATATCAAAATTGTATCTTTTAGTAACACAAACCAAATTTTTTCCAATGATATCTTTAAGACTAATTCAAACCGAGATACGGCATGTTAAAGGTTAGCTTTTTCTGTCAAATGCATAATTTGAAATATTGAAAGCCAAATAATGAGAAAAATTTGCATTTTTCGAGGAAAACTTAAATAATCTTTTTTTTAAATATATGATTAGACCTTTCAAAAAAATAATAAAAAGTTTTTAGCATGAAAATTAAGCGACTTATAATCAAAAAAATATCGGTACCTGCTTTTCTCTACGAAAAAATCAGTGAAAACAACCATCTAACTACCATCCTAATTCAAAATTGGTCTTTACCTTTCTGTAGATCCTTTTATATTTATATTATCAATATATTCAAGGAGTTTAACCTATTTAAAATGCCTAATTTTGGAGAAATTGGAGATTAAAGAAAAATTGATTTTTTGCAATTGGGTATTTTTTCACCATTTACTTCAAAATATCTCCGAAAATACTGAAGATACGAAAAAAATTATAAACTACTAAATTGTAGCTTTTTTAATGACTAAAATTCCCTTTTGCACAGATTTTCATTACAGTGAATAGGTAGCCAGATATAGCTGCTTAAAACTTCTATTTACCAGCAAACACCCCCTTATTCGAGCTAAGGGATCTTACGGAATTTAATTTACACAGTCTTACAGCTCTTTAAAAATCCTACAAAATCCTGTTTGAAATAACTTTTTATCGCTAAAAATATATTGAATATATTTCGAGGTATTCTCAAAAAACCCTCTAAAAAATTCGATTTTTTTTTGTCGAAAAACAGTAATTTTTAAGCGTCGAATAACTCGAAAAATATTAGTTTTACGAAGAAAATGTAAAAAACATTTTTTTTCTTAGAATCACTTTTTCCATCGAATTACATGGTTAAAATGTAATAAAAAATTCCCACCCCTGAGATGGGGTGGCAACCACCCCCAAGTTTTTAGCGTATGATAGCGGCATGATATAGAAAATGATCCTTGGACTATTCCCTACCTGCTTCGAAAATTTCAAGTTAATCCATGCTGGACGAAAAAATTGCGAGCCAAAATGCTTAATTTCCTCAATCGACTATTGGGGCCGACCGACCGGCTCTGTCCCATCATACAGCTGGCCGACTATAATAACTTTTATTTATATTTAATTTAGAACGTGTGTACTGATTTTCAGCCTTACTCCTCCTCCTCCTCTATCTGTTCTTCTTCGTAAGGATGTAGTGGCATCATGTAAGTCGCTTGACTATTTTTGTCCAGTTCTCTCTCTCCTGTGCGTGTTGTTTTGCTTCGGAGAATGAATAACCGGTCATGTCCTTTATTTGGTCCGACCATCGTAATGGAGATCTTCCTCTGGATCTTCTGCCCTGTACGTTGCCTTCAACTATCATTCGTTCCATGCCTTCTCTTCTTCTAGTTTTATGTCCAAAATATCTCAGTATATTTTGGTTGATAGTTGTGCTGAGTCTAGTTTTTATGTTAAGTTCGGCTAATATTGAATTATTTGTGCAATGTGCGGTCCATGGTATGCGCAAAATTCTCCGGTAGACCCACATTTCAAATTCCATTATACGTTTTGAATCTGCTTTTCTGATGGTCCAAGTCTCTGAAGCGTAGGTGGCGATAGGAAATATTAACGCTCGGACAAGGCGTAATTTTGTGTTTTTTGTAATGTCAGTATTCTTCCATATTTTTGTGAGTTTGGCTGTTGCCGATCTGGCCATTATGATGCGCATACGAATCTTGTCTTTGCATCCTCCACTGTTAGTAATAGCGGAGCCTAGTAATTAAATTGTCTGACCACTTCGTAACCTGCCAAATCTCTTATCTCCGGTTGGTTGTTTCTGATTCTATTGATGATCATTACTTTGGTTTTCTGTATATTTATTTTCAAACCATATTCCGTACTCACTGTTTCTAGCCTATTCATAATTTCTTCCAGTTCTTCTGGTGAAGACGCCAATATAACAGTGTCATCAGCATAACGTAGGTTTTTTATTTTTCTTCCTCCTATAATTGCTCCACCTTGCCATTCCTCAAAAACTTGACGCATAATGTGTTCACTATATATATTGAATAGAATGGGGGACATTATACATCCCTGCCGTACTCCAGATTTTAATTTGAAGTTTTTTGAAACCACATTATTAACTCTTACATCAGCCTTAGCAAATGGATTTAATTACCTTCGTAGGAAAGCAACTTTGATACCCTCTTAGTAACCCCTATGCTACGTTTAGCTTGACCTACCGCAGTATGTTTCTCTACACACTCACAGTAATCAACTGTGAAAAATCTAGCTTTAGCAAATTCAAAGAGATTTTTCAGCGCTGCCCCTTTTTCTATTAGTCTGGAGCTCAGAATCCGAATGATCAGATGTTACGTGTTTTATGTCTTGCTGTCTGAATGAGAAAGTTGGACACTGGACTCTGAAACAGAGAAAAGAATAGAGGCCTTTGGGATGTATATTCAGACGGATGCTGAGAATTCCATGGGTATAAAAAGTTACTAACAATTGGGTACTTCGGCGCATTGGAAGAACTAATAAGAATAATCAAAGAATGAAAAATTTAGTACTTGAGTTATGTGTTGAGATGTGAAAGATATGAATTACTTCAAATCATATTGGAAGGTAAAATACAGGGAAAACGATAAGTTGGAAGAAGACAGAACTCGTGGCTCAAAGACCTGAGAAGATGGTTTGACAGCTTATCCGCAGAAAGTGTTCTCTGCTTTATGGCTTTAAAGCGTGGACACTAAAACAAATTTATCTGAATATTTTTTTTCCTGAAAGCCGTCTGTTAAAAACCGGTCGTACTGCCTGCAGCCACTTGGCTTATTGCACATATCTGAATAAGTTTGCCGAATTGTAAATGGTAATAGTTCTTTATGTACCAAGTCAGTAAAGTTATTCTTTATCGAACCAGTCTGAAATTATGAGCAGAGCGAGCGTTAGCGAACGAGGCGAATAACAGACGAGTTCGATAAAGAGTCTTTACTGACGTGGTGCATACAAAATTTTATCGCCAATCTTAAAAAACATTAACACTTACTTAATTACATCCTAATGAAAAAAGAGTGTGTCTACTTGGTACGCACGTAAGACGTTATACTTCTATTATTATAATTTCAACGAAATAATGGAAATAAACATATTTTAAACAGTTTAATCGTATTTTTATTTAAATATTAAACCAATTTTAGCACTTAAAATAAAATATCAGAAATTAAAAATACCGTTAATAGTTACGTTATTGTTTATGAAGTGAAGCCTTCCGCAACGCAGTTGATTTTCGCTTGATGAATAGGAGAAAATCAAAATAAATATATTTGCTAACAAATTATCAGTAGTAATTGCACAAGGGCTCTAAAATTCTATATTAATTTTAGAGATCGAGTGCAATTTATTGCGATTATTTCATGAATAAAACTGTTCAAAACCAAAATTTTATTGTAATTTATTTATGTAAGTACAAATTAGTACAATTAAAGACACAGTTGTTATAATTATTTTACGGTTGAAAGTCATCACTTTTATAATTTTTAAAACATTAATTGTCATTAATGTCACTGAATGTATTTTTTCATAGCAACGAAGGGCATCTGACGTAATATACTTGACGACGGGAAATTATCAAAAATTATCAATTTAATTTAGATTTCTGTAGCTTTCTATTGATCAGAATCTCCTATGAATAAAATAATCAGTAGTAATTGCACAAGAGCTCTAAAATTCTATATTGATTTTAGAGATCGAGTGCAAATTGTTGCGATTATTTCATGAATAAAACTGTTCAAAACCAAAATTTTATTGTAATTTATTTATGTAAGTACAAATTAGTACAATTAAACACAGAGTTGTTATAAATATTTGACTGTTGAAAGTCATCACTTTTATAGTTTTTAAAACATAAATTGTCATTAATGTCACTGAATGTATTTTTTCATAGCAACGAAGGGTATCTGACGTAATATACTTGACGACAGGAAATTATCAGAAATTATCAGTTTAATTTTTATTTCTGTAGCTTTCTATTGGTCAGAATCACCTATGAATGAAATAATCATTAATATCTGTGACCGTCCTATATAATCGAAGTAACAAAAACACCATTTCATAATTATTCCAGAAAGCCACTGCGCATCCGCTAGGGAAAATATTCTAATTCGGATTTTTTGCACAATCTTACTCAAAAAGGACTACTTTTAACAAATTTGCATGTTGCCAGGACCAAAAGGTGGTCAAACATTTTTTAAACGTTTTTTTTTGTTTTTTTTCCTAAAATTATTTTTTTTGCATGAAAAAAGTTTTTTTACGTTTTTTGGATCATTCCAAACAAAAAAGGTCTTTAGTGACTTTTCTCTAAAAATGATAGTTTTTGACATATAAGCGATTAAAAATTGAAAAATTGCGAAATCGGCCATTCTTAACCCTCAAAAACTATGTGAAAAACTGAAAATTTGAATGTTGCCAAGGCAGGTAGATATTCTTTGAATATCGATTGAAGAAATCACGAAGAGTTTTTTGCAATACAATATTCAAAACGCCTTTGTTTTTTAATTGCCAATCAAGCGTGCGCGGCACTATTTTCTACCGACAGTATGGTGCAAATGAAAGGAATAAATTCATTATTTCGGAAACCGGCGACTTTAAGGAAAAATCCCGAAACAGGTCGTTTTTATTTTTAAGTTATGATATTGTGGCATATATGGTATACTAGTGACGTCATCCATCTGGACGTGATGACGTAATCGATGATTTTTTAAATGAGAATAGGGGTCGTGTGCTAGCTCATTTGAAAGGTTCTTCAATTCTCTATTCAGTAATATAAACATTTACATAATTATTTATACAGGGTGTCCAAAAAATTTTTATTAAATTAAATTATTTGACAAAAAAAATAAGTCGAAGGACACCCTGTATAAATAATTATGTAAATGTTTACATTACTGAATAGAAAATTGAAGAACCTTTCAAATGAGCTACCACACGACCCCTATTCTCATTTAAAAAAATCATCGATTACGTCATCACGCCCAGATGGATGACGTCACTAGTATACGATATACGCCACAATATCATAACTTAAAAATAAAAATCGACCTGTTTCGGGATTTTTCCTTAAAGTCGTAGGTTTACGAAATAACGAATTTATTCCTTTCATTTGCACCATACTGTCGGTGGAAAATAGTGTCGCGCACGCTTGATTACCAATTAAAAAACAAACTAGTTTTGAATATTGTATTGAAAAAAACTCTTCGGGATTTCATCAATCGATGTTTAAAGAATATCTACCTACCTTGGCAACACTCAAATTTTCAGTTTTTCACATAGTTCTTGAGGGTTAAAAATGGCCGATTTCGCAATTTTTCAATTTTTAATCGCTTATATGTCAAAAACTATCATTTTTAGAGAAAAGTCACTAAAGGCCTTTTCTGTTTGGAATGATCCAAAAAACCTAAAAAAACTTTTTTCCATGCAAAAAAAAATAATTTTAGGAAAAAAACAAAAAAAAACGTTTAAAAAATTTTTGACCACCTTTTGGTCCTGGCAACATGCAGATTTGTTAAAAGGAGTCCTTTTTGAGTAAAATTGTGCAAAAAATCCGAATTAGAATATTTTCCCTAGCGGATGCGCAGTGGCTTTCTGGACTAAATATATTTGCATTAATCCGAAACTTAAAAGATTTTATTAATTTTAGACGAAATAAATATTTCGTATGACAGTAATGACGATGACAGAATGCTTTTGCAGGATGGCCGATTTCGATGTTTATTCGATAGTTGTTATCAATATTGAATAAATATCTAATTACTAAATCTGTAAAGTTTTGATTTATGTTTTATGAAGCTAATTGCAAAATACTACAGAAGTTCACTTTCCGACATAAATTTAATTAATAATAACGTAAATTTTGTACAATATTTTTAATAATAAAAGTACATAAATTTTTAGTTCACTCAAATGAATAATCGATTACTGCCATCGAGCGCTTACATCCAATCTCAGTTAATTTGATTAACCGCGGCAGGTAAAGTGAAATTCTTCTTTCAGTACAATTATGTGTTACTTTACTGCCGCAAATGAGGGCAAATGAGTACAATAATGAATGACTTTTGTGACGCTTGGCGATAAATTAAATTTATTACAGAAGAATAATACGATTATCATGGAGTCAAATAATGTCAAACGTGAAAGTAACTGGAAGAATAGGAAATGGACCGGAAAAAAAATTAACTATCAAAAGACGAAAACTTGAGTACTTAGAACATATGATGAGAGGGCAAAGATACTCATTATTACAACTAATAATGCAAGGCAAAATTCAAGGAAAGCAAAATGTAGGAAGACGAATTTTTAACATAATATTACTGGTTTGAGGGAATAAAGGCAGTACAGAACTATTTCAAGCTACAATAAACAGAATCCGCATAACCATGATGATTGCCAACCTTTCATAGAAGATTGGAAGTGATCGAAATTGATGAAGGCGAATAACTAAAAACACGAAAACAATAAAAGTGTAGACGTCAACGGAATATTAGATAAAGGAAATTATTAAACAAATTACCAATTTCAGGTAACATTTTTTTTCTACGAGCGTGCAAAAATGTCTACTTTCGCGCGTGTGTTTTAGTTTAGATAGTTTTAATTTTCGGCACCAGTTTTAATTTTCCGCACGCGTTTAACTTTTCTGCACGCGTTTTACTTTTCCGCACGCGATTAGATATTTTAATATGGCCTTAAAATAATTATAATACATGCCATAAACTAATATTTACATATTAAAAAATGAATAACCATTCATTTACATATTATTTACTATTTTATTTCAAATGCATCTTATTGTTTTCCTGTTATAATAAAATTAACGAAAAAATTCGATGAAATAAAATTATTTCTACATAATATTCTAAAGTCAGATCGGTAGACAATAACAGTCGTTTTGAATCATCGTCATGGAAACCAAGATCGTCGTCATGCTAACTAATTATATTGAAAGTTTGGTTTTGACAACTTGTCAAAGAATAGAATTAATTTGTGTATGTATTTTCATATTATTTAAATTAACTGATTAATATTTGGTCATTTTTTAAAGACTCGTATACAAAATATTGTTCCTAACTCTTGCAGAAAGTCTCTTTTCCGCACTCGACTACTTGCCGAACTCCCGCTTCGCGTCGTTCGGCAAACTGCAGTCGCGTGCGGAAAAGAATGACTTTCTGCACTTGTTAGGAAAATAACTATTTTGTATTTTCTGTTAAACCACATGTTACAAAAACCGATGATTTATTTTTATCTTTCACTACCATTCGTCATATAATTTTAATGACCGTATAATTTTTGCTACTGATCTTGGCCTACATCAATATACACGATGATAAAATCCGCTTGTGTATACAGTAAGGTCTCGTTTTATGCGGTGGATACGTTCTACAGAAAAGCGCATATAAAAAAATCGCATTAAAAAATACTTTACTTGTATTGAATAAGTAGGGATACGTTCCGTAATTTTCTAAAATCACATATAACCACAACGTTTGTCAACCAAAATTTCAAATAGAATCTTAAAAAAGTAATAAAAAATAGACCTACGATATTGAGATGGCAAAAACCTCTTCTAACGAAAAGGAAAACTTTACGACACTCACTTTAAATGTTTTAACCCAGAAATCAAAATGTGCTGCGGATAAAGCTGCGTCCTCAGTGGGACTAAAGCCCTTGAACTAATTCGTTTGTCGCAAAAATTTGCGTCGCGAATTTAACTGCTCGACCATCAAAAATTGGTTTATCGTTCCCGGGTCTAGGACGTTTCATCGCCGCCGTTTCGATGCCGCCAGTTCATCGCCGGCCGATTCATCGCGTCAGTTAATCGCTATCTGATATATTTCCGAATTTTCGACAGTTACAATTATTATTTATTTTTAGTATTAATTAGGAATTCTAGGAAATGCGAGATATGACGGCGATGAAATGGACTGGCGATGAACCGGCGGCGATGAAACGTCCCATTCCGATCGTTCCCTTTACACTGCAAACCGTATGCGACGCAAATCATTTTAACTTCGATCAAAAACCGACAACCGATGGAGCATATGCGTTGTATGCGTCGAAAATTATTGCATCCGATGTATGCGGCGAACATGTCCTAATTAGCACAATTTACCTCGAGCACGCAAATATTTGCGATGAACAGCTGGTTCGTTGCAAATTTTTACCAGTGATGACGCGGAATACTTCAACTTGAAATCAGCAAAACTTAAACTTGTCACTTGTCACTTGTCAAATAAAATGAACGAAGCACCGCTAAGAGAAAACTTAATTTCAATTTCAAAACAACTACATACAGGTTATACCTTTCAAAGTGTACAAATGTTCATGTAACAAGTAGAATCCCCAAATCAAATTTCAAACGCTCACTTTAATGATATCTGGATGGGAATAGTCAATATTAATAATTATAGTATAGTTGTTAATAATAGAAATTTTTGAATGAAATACAAACAGCACAACTTCAAAATCGCATTAAAAAAATCCGCATAAAAAGAGACCTTACTGTATTGTACTTCCCCTTCCTTAGAAATTTCAATCAAGCTATTTCACCAGAAACGATAAAAACAACGTCTATTTAAATTTAAGAGTTTTACAATATCTCAACTTTTAAACTTTTTTCGAGCCGATAAGTTCTTGAAATTTGCAAAGTTTAAAAGTTGGTTAGGGAAACTTACGTCTTTTCTATGAAGTCAGTGTTTATTTTTCTGTTCGAGTAAAGCTTTCAAACCTTTCGTAATGGAAAGGTCTACGATTTAGATAAAATAAAAGAAAGTTCGATTTTCCCTCGATAGTGAATGATCGCAAAGAGTTCCTATGTAAAAAGTTTTCGATAGTAAACGCCGAAAAAATGTAAGGTGAATTTTAACCTCTTTTTCTATTCAGCAATATCAGAATTGTAAATCAAAAATGAGCAAAAATGTAGATCAAAAATGTAAATCAAAAATGTGCCTCCTGATGAGAGACTAATAAGTTTCAAAACCGGTAGAGGTGCTTGCTGCACTCTCTGATTGGACTGGAATATGGTTCGGCTGTATTTTCGTTTTGCAACGAAATTGATTTATGGTTATTCATTTTTGATTTACATTTACTCTGATTGGAGTACGAAGGGAACCGTTCTCGTTGGAACTTTACCGCGCTGAGCAGATGGGACGTGAATTGTAAATTGTAGAATTCCCTCATCTTCCTTAGTCTCAGCATCCGTATGGCTTGCATATTGTAGAAGCCTCGGAGGTGTAACCAGAGAAGGTTCCCAATGTTTTCATTCTGGTGGGGTGTAGAATAGCATCATGTTGTTTTATATGCCATTAGAGTGAGTCTTATCAGAATTGTAATGAATTCAAGAAGATCAGTAGATGGCGCACGAGTAGTACGTTGTAGTTTTGCAACCGCTCTTCAAATTTTTCCCGATATAGTTAATTGCATACAGTTTTTAATTACAAAAGTTAGTATAAAGTGTAGTATAAACTATTGTTTTGTGTTTACAATACATTTTCAGTGAGATTCGCTATTATTTGTTTGCAAAATTTGGTGAATATTACAAAATCTAAAGTGGTTCAGTCGCCATTATGGTAATATCAACGACAGACATGCGCGAAATCAAAGGTGCCATAATAAGTATTTTTAATGATAAATACTTGCAAGAAATCGCTGAAAAAGTAGCAGGAATTGTAGCGAGCAAGCTGGAGGAAAGGCTTAATCAGCAGTCGGCGGCAATTGATGCCCTTCAATCCCAAGTAAACACATTGGTTGAAGAAAACAAACGACTCCTGAAAATGTCTGACGACCATGAACAAACATCGAGAAATCAAAACATCAGAATCTTCGGTCTAAATAGTGAAAATGAAGAAAACCTTGAAGCAAAAGTTTTAAGCCTGTTTAAAAATAAATTGAAAATAAACGTGGAAAAAAGTGAACTATTAAAATGCCATCGTATACCTAATAAAAACCAAAATGATAACAATTTGCCAAGCGGAATTTTAGTCAGGTTTACGACGTGCCAAGTGAGAGAGTCGATTTTGAGAAACCGAAAAAATCTCAAAAATTCGGGAGTGCAAATCAAAGAAGATTTAACAAAATTACGTCTTAGTTTGTTTAGGAAGGCCATACAGCTTTTCTCAAAAAATAGTGCGTGGGTGCTTAACGGCAATGTTTTCGTGAAAAATAAAATTAACAAAGTTTTTCGCATTCACAGTGAGCCCGAATTGGAAAAAATTTATCATGGAAACTAACCACTATGCTATGAATTAATAAAACACCGAATTATGGTATGGATTAAAGTTATTTACATCTCTTCTTTGCTGAAGGTAACCTTGTATGCTGTGTTTTATGTTGATTGTTTGTGTAGATAAGTGATATTTGTCTATAATATTACAATATTTAATAATAAAATTATTACATTATAAGACTAGGTACCTTTCTAACATTTAAAAACTGGCTCTTTTCTATACTGTTTATTATTCATGTCTTCATTTTTTATTATTTTTTTCTTCCGAATCGATATCAAAAAATATCAAAACTTTTAGTTAACTAATATTAATAGCCTAGTAGCAAACTTACATTATAATAATATAATAATGGGTAGGCTTATCGTTCCATCTTATTCAAAAAGTCGAAAAATTTATGTATATGTATACGCATACTTACTTTGTAAAATTGTAAACAATAACAAAACAAACAGAAACTCTTTAAAAAATGTTATTATCTATTAGTAGATTTTCTTTTTTGTATATATTTTTTTTCTTTCTTTTTTTTCCGGGACATTAGTAACTACTTAGATAAAGTTAAATAGGCGGGTTGTGAGATAAAATTGAAAAATATGAAATATTTAGTTAGGGCACTTTTTTTAGTTATTAAAACTTTTTTAAATAATCTTTTGGGCAAAACTGAACTGTGTAATCTGGGAAGAGGTAATTTGACCTACATTGGTGCGGGGAGAGGAGCTATTATGGGATATGGCTAATTATTTGGGCACTCGACAGTTGGAAAATAATAACGACGATTTTTTAATAAGCAATTTGAGTAATTTTTCAGTAGGCCATTTAAATGTACGATCTTTAAATACTGGTTTTGACGAGTTTACAAACTATATGATGGAATTGGACATTGACATGTTGGGGTTGACTGAGACTTGGCTAAACTCCGACATGCCAAGTTTCACCTACAGACTTCCGGGATATAGGTTTGTAAGAAAGGACAGATTAGCAAGAGGGGGTGGCGTTGCACTTTATATTAAAAATAATATAAAATTTTCTTTGATTAATTTAAACTTTCCCTTTTTTGAACACATTGCCATAGAATTCACTGTAAAAAATATAAACTATATACTTATTAATATTTACAGGCCACCTTCTGTAAGCGAATCTGTTTTTCTAGACCAGTTTGAGGATTTACTGGGTTATGTAACCGTTGCACATAAGAACATTATTATTGTCGGCGATTTAAATATCAACTTTTTAAGTAATACAACATATCCAAACAGACTAAAAAACTTGTTACAAACTTTACAATTTGATCAACATATTAAAGAGCCCACGAGGTTTAATTTTACAAATAACACATCTAGTTTAATCGATATAATTATTACTAGTCAAAACATACAATGCATAAAATCAGGATCATTGGCAATATCTCAATGTGTGACGGATCATAACCTGGTCTATACAATACTGAATCTACCTAAAATAACCTGCCACAAAAAAACTGTAACGTACAGAGACTACAGTAACATCATTGATGATTTATTAATGGAAGAAGGAAGAATGCTTGATTGGCGGCAGCTTTTCGTGACTGATAGTATTGAAGAAAAAGTGGAGAATTTCACGTCTCACATAAATAAAATTTTAAATAAGCATGCTCCAGTGAAAACCAGGAAAATTTCCGAAAAACCTTATTTGCCATGGATAACTACCAACATAAAGCAGTTGATTAAGCTTAGAGATAAAGCACATAAAAAATATATGAGAACAAAAACGGAAGGGTCTCTACAGTACTACAGACAATTGAGGAATTTTACCAAACATGCTATAATACGGGAAAAAATCACATTTTTTAATACATTTGGACAGAGTAAAGGGAAGGAATTTTGGAAAACAGCAAAAAAACTCAATCTTACTTATAACGAAAATCAATTCTATATACCAGATAATCTTAACAATGCGACAAATATACACAACTTTTTTTCAGAAATCGATAACAAAAACAACACAGTTTCTACAGATTTGATAGAATTTTATAAAAGCAACAGGCTTACAGACAACACTGACGAGTTTAATTTTACACTATTGGACAGGGAAAATTTAAATAAAATCGTCTCCAAAATATCGTCTAATGCAGCTGGTGATGATGGGTTAACAATAAAAGATATAAAATTATGCTACCCTTTTTGTGCAGATGCATTATTGAATATAATTAATTCGTGTATTTTGAATTCATTCTATCCATCTGGCTGGAAAAAAGCTATAATTAAACCATTACCTAAAATACCTGAACCAAAGGAGCTGAAAGATCTGAGACCAATAATTATACTTCCTGTCTTATCTAAAATTTTTGAAAAGCACTTATATAATCAAATTGAGTCATTTGTTGAAATTAACAAAATAATACCTGATTGCCAGTCGGGTTTCCGGAAAAATTTTAGTACCACTACAACACTTGTCAGCATTTTGAATGACATCAGAGAAAATGAAGAAAAACAAAATAGTACTTGCATGACCCTTTTGGATTTTAGTAAAGCATTTGATACTATTGGTCACGAGATGCTGTTGGCCAAACTTCATTACTTTGGCTTTTCCAACAGTGCAGTCAATCTCATGCAAAACCTGCTGACGAATAGATTTAGTTGTGTTCTTGTTAAAAAAGACTCAAGTGTTGATAAGTCAGAATTTAAATTAGTTAAAAATGGCGTCCCACAAGGTTCGGTAATTTCACCTCTGTTATTTTCCATTTATGTTGCTGACATGAAAAATGGCATTAAATTCTGCAAATTTAAGCAGTTTGCTGATGACTCCCAGTTAAAAATACCTATAAATAGACACACTATAATAGACACTCAAAATAAATTAAATGCGGACCTTAAATGTATATCTTCATATGCAGAAAATCACAATTTACAATTAAATGCATCCAAATCGCAAATAATAATTATAAATAAAAATAAAAATGCCAGAGAGCTTATCGAAAATACATTACAAATTAACATTAATAACAATCCAATCCCCATTGTAAAACATGCAAAAAATTTGGGTATTATCTTTGATAATGAACTTTCTTTCCAAAAACATGTAAAGAAAAAGTTAACTGCAGGATATCTCAGATTAAAAAATTTATATAAAATAAAAAAATACTTAACATCTAAACAAAAATATTATCTTTGCAATACTCTTGTCTTGTCCCTGTTTGATTATGGTGACGTTGTTTATGGCGACTCTATATCTTGGTTACTTAAAAAGTCAATCCAAAAAATCCAAAATAGTTGTGTAAGATTTTCATATAGTATTCCGTATAATCGCCATATAACACCTTACCTTAATCAACATAACATCCTTAAAATGGTTTATCGAAGGAGGCAACATATGTATAATTTTATATACAAAATTGTTAAGACTGGGAAACCTCCATATTTAAAGGAAAAATTTTCAGATTTGTCTAGAATACATACTACACGGAACACTGGAACATTTCTTCTTCCGCGTCACAGAACTGCGGCTTTCCAAAAATCATTTTCTTATCTAGCTGTCAAAATGTGGAACGGGCTGTCAAAAAGAACAAAAAACTTGTCTCTGGTTAAATTTAGAAAGTATATAAGAAACATGTTATTACAAGAACAACTTAACTAAATTAAATTATTCACAACTATTTTTCTACCATCTATCCAGCTGTCGAGAATCTGCACACTGTCCGGCTTCTCGTCCTTGGCACTTTTTCGTTGGGTCTAGAAGTTATATTATAAATATTATCGTATTTGATTTGTTAATGCCCTTCTCCTTCAACACAGTTCAGTTTTGGTTTAGTTTATTAATTTTTTCTTTTGTCTTATATTAAATATTACTTCTCATTGGGGTCTTTTCGCAAAGGTCTACCTTTGTGGTGGACTTTTTGTAATCGGTTTTATAATCGTGAGAAGATCCTTTTTTGTCTAAAAACGTTTTGTATATTCTCTGTTGTATATTGTAATATTCTGTTTTTTTGGCAAAATAAACTTTTTTGTATTTTGTATTGTATTTTTTTTAGTAAATTTAGATCAGGCCTCTTCCAGAGACTGGACCGGCCTTGATTCAACATTTTTGTTTAGAGACAGATTTCGCACTGTAGTCGCTAACCTCCACAAAACCACAAGAACAAGAAGAAGAATTGACGAAGAATTGATTGAAGTAACTGACACAGCTCGAATTTATAGACAACAAAAATTGAAAGAAAAGGCGCATATATTATGAGCAAATATTTTTATTAACCTTCCCCAACTAACATAGGTTTTCTGAACATTAAAGCTAACATCGGTGTCAGAGATCGACATAAAAAAATGTTTCCAGTGACACACTTTCAAGCGTTGGTGTGGGATTTAAACAAATTACCGCTAAATAAAAGCCTTTTAATAGTTAAGTTTTACTAGTGCAGTGACATAAAATACCAAGAACAGCAACTGTGAGTAAATTTTTAATATTAACTGCATCCAGACGATTTTTGTTAGGCTGATTGAAGTTAGATATCAGATACACAAGACTGAAAAGTAATTAGCTAGTAAAAACTCGCCTAGCGAAATAAAGAATTTTTAACAACAAAAGGCAGGGTCGGCCTGGGAAAAATGTTTTGGACAATAATTATATTTAACAAAATAACTTAGCAAATTTGAATATTTTAAATAAAATGTCAGAACCAACATTTACAAATCAATCTTCATCCACCAACACTCACCCAGATAATAATTTAAATAATATGAATACCTCCAACACATCTTATGCAAGCACTGTCTCAAAAAATATCTACAAGTATCCTAACAAAGACCAGGCACTTATCTTCGGCTCCATTCAGGGAGCAAAACTTCAAGATTATCTTCTCCAATTGGGACCTCTGGTAAAACCAATAAACATAATTTTCTGTAGCAGAATTTCACACAACAGAATATGTGTTTATCTAACCAATAAATCACTGGTTGATGAGTTTTTAACTAATCATGGTCAAATTGTTGTCAATAATGAAGTCATCAAAGCAAGACGTCTAATTTCACCAGCAGACAGACTAGTATTATCGAATGTAAGCCCAACGATCCCACACGAAACTCTTGTAACCTTACTGGAAAATATTGGATTAAAATTAGTTTCTCCAATAAACTTTCTTAGAATAGGTGCATCAAATCCAGAATACCAACACATACTCAGCTTCAGAAGACAGGTGTATATCGCTCCTTCCTCAGATATTACCATACCCGAATTCTTAGAAATAACACATGATAATCTATCATATCATATCTTTTTAGCCCTAGACAGTCAACGCTGCTTCACCTGCAAATTATCGGGTCATGTTGCATCCCAATGCCCTTCGGGCAATATTAACCCACATTCCCAACAATCATCACAACCCACACATAATGTTCCAATCTCGTCAATATCTCAACCGGATGAAACATCTCCTAATGACTTAAATTCCCACTCAATAAATAATATTCTACCCGAAAGTTCCTCAGTAGTAGAAAATTGTGCAAACGTCGCCAATACTGCTTTGATCACATCCAATCTGGTAACAAATCCAGATCACACTGCTCAATCTGAAAATATCCCAACCTCGGACAAAACTACTAAGTCAACAACTTCATCCGCAACAAAGCGAACAGCTGAAGATATGACCCCAGCCACTCCAGAAGAACAAATGCCACCCAATACTTCTACCTTCTCTCTTCCCCAAACAGTCGTTCAGAAAAACAAAAAACCCAAATCTAATACATCAGATCCAGAAATAGAACTTACTGAATCTATTATAAACTATATCGACTCTCATTCTCCTCACTTCATAATCAACAGCCATCAGCTTAAACAGCTCCTAGAAAATACATACGGTTCGAGGGATGTTCTTAGCATTGCGGAAGACTTCACAGAAGATATTCCAAAACTAATAGATATGTTAGAAGAACTACATCCTCACGCAAATACTAAGAAACTAAAAACTCGTGTCACAAGGCTAAAAAAGAAATTACTAAAGCAATCCCAAGATTTAAGTGATACCCAATCTGATATCTCAAATACATCTCAAGATACCCAATAAATACATTCGAGTCATTACTCCAGTGGAACTTAAATGGGTACTATACCCGTTTAAATATGCTACAGCATATCATAGCCCTCCATTCTCTGGACATATTGTGTCTACAAGAAACTCACTTCCGAGACGAAAATGTCCACAAAATGAGGGGATACAATGAATTCGTTAAAAACCGAAATGTACAAGTTGCGAGTGGCGGCGTAGCCATTTACGTCTCAAAGAATCTACAAGCAACACAAATTAGAATAAATACAAACCTAGAAGCGATAGCCGTAAAAATTAAAGCACAACTAAATTACACCATCTGCAACATATACATTCCTCCTGACCATTATTTAATTGAGGATGAACTGGAGTCTCTAGTTAATCAACTTCCAACTCCTTTCATTCTTCTAGGAGATTTTAATGCCCACAATTACTCCTGGGGTTCTCAAAAAACAGACAGAAGGGGACGAATTCTATCAAACATATTCAACACCATGAACATAAGTTTACTGAATGATGGCAGCAATACTAGATTCAATATAGCTACTGGCAATTCTTCTTGCATCGATCTTTCATTATGTAGCCCAACTATTAGTCCTTACCTTAAATGGAGAGTTATTGATGACTTACTAGGCAGTGACCACTTTCCTATAAAATTAACGAATTCAATTATAAAAGACAAAATATCAAACGGAGATAGTATCCATCAGAAATGGAAAATAAAGAAAGCCGACTGGAGCTCTTTCTCAAAAACCATTGAGAATAACATATACAAAATTAATGAGTGGAAGGACGCAAATACAGCAGTAACTCAACTTAACGAAATAATCATAAAAGCCGCTGAATTTTCAATAGGAAAAACAAAACCTATCAAGAAATTTAAACCTGTGCCTTGGTGGAATGACGAATGTGCCGAAGCAATACAAAACAGCAAATCTGCTCTAAATAGATGTAGGAGGGAGAAAACCGCAACAAGTATAATTGAATACAAAAAACATAGGGCAAAAGCAAGATATATTACCAACAAAAGTAAAAAAGAGTCATGGAAGAAGTTCGTAGGAAGCATAAACAGAAACACTACAATATCATCGGCATGGAGGAAGATACAAGGTATTTATGGAAACAAAACTTACCATGTCATTAAAGCATTAGATTATGACGGCAAACGAATAAACCAAACAAAAGAAATAGGTGAAGCATTCGCAGACTATTATCATAAGCTTTCCATAAACAGAAATATAACTAATGATAACATTGCCCTCCCTACGGAATTCAAAGAGCTGGCAAACCTTAATTCTCTAAACAAGCCACTGACAAAGGAAGAAATGGATGAATCTCTCTCATCACTAAAAGACAGTTCTTCTGGTCCCGATGACATCCCTCCAGTTTTTCTAAAAAATCTCCCAGAAACGGCGAAACAAATCCTGCTTAATATCTTTAATCACATGTGGAATAATAGTGACTTCCCCTTAATCTGGAAGAAAGCAACAATCATCCCCATACTTAAATCTAACAAATCTTCACTCTTGCCTGAATCTTACAGGCCAATCTCCCTAACCTGCTCCATGAGTAAATTGCTAGAAAAAATAATCAACAAGAGACTAATATGGTTTTTGGAAACTCACAAATTATTAATTCCCGAACAATCCGGATTTCGACCATCTAGAAGCACACTTGATAACATTATTGACCTAGAAAGTCATATTCACGAAGCATTTGCTACTAAAGATAAATGTCTAGCAATTTATTTTGACATTAATAAAGCCTTTGATTCTACATGCCATAAAATCATCCTAAATAAACTACATCACTGGGGATTGAAAGGCAATATAATAAATTTCATACGCAATTTTTTATCTCAAAGAGAATTCCAAGTCCGAATTTCTGGAACAATATCATCAACCAAGAGACAATTAAACGGCACACCACAAGGATCAATTCTCAGCCCAACTTTATTTTTAATTGCTATGAATGATGTCTTAAAAGATTTAAAGAAACCAGTTGTAGCCAGACTTTACGCAGATGACATGATCGTGTTTATCAAGGGAAGATGTCTTAGCACCATGGCTCAAAGCCTTCAGCAATGCATAACATCCTTCGAACGTTGGTCTATAATGTCTGGGTACAATTTCTCCCCAAACAAAACAAATTGCATATTATTCTCAAAAAGAAACATACCAGAGCAGCATCGACCATCAATATTCCTATACAACCAGAAACTAAGCTATACTCCACACATAAATTTTCTGGGCATGATATTCGACGAACGTCTGTCGTGGAAAAATCATATTAAAACACTAACTCTTTCTTGTCAAAAGGGCTTAAATTTATTAAGATGCTTAGCAAACAAGTCTTGGGGATCTGATGGGGGTCTGATGCTGCTAAAAATATACAGAAGCCTTATTCGATCGAAAATTGATTATGGATGTATTGCATACACATCTGCTCGTCCTTCAATATTAAAATGCTTAGATACTATACACAACACCGCAATAAGAATAATTCTTGGGGCTTACAGGACAACGCCTGTAGAAAGCCTATACTGCGAACTGGGCGAACCAGCTCTATCTTTCAGACGACAAATTCTTAGTTTATCCTATGCCTCCAGAATAGCATCAATACCATCAATTCCTGCTCACAAAAACACGTTCTGTAATCGTTTCAAATCAACTTTTCAACATAGCACCTCTCCACCACCCTTTTATATTAGAATTCACCGGTATATATCAACGTTAAATCTCCAAAATTTCCCCAGAACGTGGTTAATGAATGAACACAGCATTCCTCCATGGATTATCAGAACCCCACATGTAAACACCCAATTGACGAAGTATAATAAATACGATACCAATCCACGTCTTATATATCAAAATTATAAACAAATAGTCGCAAAATATAAAAATTATACCCACTTATTCACTGATTCGTCTAAGTCTTCCCAAGGTGTAGGAGCAGCAGTATACATAAACAATGAAACCAAATATTTATTTAAGCTTCCCAGCTCCTACAGCATCTTAAATGGTGAACTTTATGCCATATTACAAGCGTTGAAGCACATTTCCAATGCACAAACCAAACACTCCTTAATAATATCTGACTCACTCAATTCACTGAGACTCATACAACAAACCTTTACGAAAAATCCAATAGTCATATTAATCAAAGAAATATTACACAGTCTGCATCAAACAGACTCAAAAATAGTTTTTCTATGGGTTCCCTCTCATTCTGGAATCGAGGGAAATGAAAACGCTGATCGTTGGGCTTACACAGCTGCGCAATTACCAACATTGGCAGAACAATCAATTCCAGCCGCAGACACAAAACAATTACTAAAATCAATGACTCTCAATTTATGGAGTGAAAAATGGAAAACATCCACGAGCAAGTTAAGAGACGTTAAAGAAGATACTGGTCCATGGAATCCACATACAACCAACAGATCGAACCAAGTCATCTTATCTCGTCTTCGGTTAGGACACTGTAAACTTACTCATGAGCATCTCATTACCCATACCGAAGCACCAAAATGCAGAAGATGTAATATACCAGTATCAGTAAAACATGTGCTAACAGAATGTGATGAATTCGCCGCTTACAAACAATCTATATCTGGTTATTCAAACAATATGAAAGACATTCTTAACCTGCAAACCGACTGTAAACCTCTTTTCCAATTCCTTAATAAATGTAACCTAGTAAGTAAGATTTAATTGTACACAATTTCATACTTTTGTAAACTTATTAATTGTATTCTCGTTACCCCGCTGATGACCTTCGTGGTTAATGCGGTTATTCCTAAATAAAAAAAAAAAAAAAAGCGTTGGTGTGTTTACTCCTTGAAGAAGTGAAATTAAACAAGAATCATACCTATTTTTAATTTATTAAGCCTCTTAAGCATTAGCAAAATACCAAAGAAAATAAAAACAATTATCAAAGTCTTTGTATCAAAATATTAAAAGTCATAAAATATGAAATTATTATTACCTCAAATAACTCCCAAATGTTTGTGTACGTTCCCATTAAACCATTATTGTGGTACCATTAGTTAAACACAGTAATTCTAAAACTTTGTTGCCTCTTAGTATTTTTTAGATAAGCGACTTTTTATCTAATATAACTAAAAATGTAAATTATAAAATAAACTTTTAGATACTTATTAACAAGTCGCTCTAATCGTACTTAACCATATACAAATATGTGGTAGATTCGAAAAATATTTAGAATATCTCGACAAACACTGGCTTATCGAGAAAGTACTAAGAGGCAAGAAAGTTTAAAAAATATTGTGTTTAACTAATGGTACCACGATAAAAATTTAATTGGAACGTACACAAAAGATTGGGGGGGGGGGGCGTTTAAAGGAACAAAACCCCCATAAAATTTTTATGGGGTGCACAAATTTCACTATCATTTTTTTTAAGACGTTCCTACCATAAGAATGCCACTTGTCCATTTTAGATTAAAAATCTCTAATAATTTTCGATATATTGAAAAAAATTGATTTTAATTTTATAACTTAAAACGCTGTAACATTTTTTATGTGCACATTTGTACTAAGGTAAGTTAGGTCCAATCGAACTATTTTTGGTCTTAGAATATGCGATTTAATTTATGACCTGCATTTTGTTACACCCTGTATTTATTTATACACTGGGAACTCCAATTATGCTTAAATACATAACATAATAAACAATGCTCACATATCTAAAATTATAAGTCACATTCCATCAACAAGTTGAAACCTTAAACCGTTCTAATGTTGTCGTTTTATTATTTCAGCCTGTTTTCCGATCTCCGGAATCTCTCCGGAACAACCCTTATGAACCTATTGGCCGCCCTCTTCATGACCCAACTGCTTTACGTCGTCGGAGTAGGTGGAGTGCCAGTAAGTACAACACACTGAGAAAACATAATAACAATGATACCAATTTAAGCTCAATTTACGAGAAATGTTTTTTATGATTTAATTTAATGTGTCTCGGCTGCAATGGCCATTGACACAATGGATATACATTAATTAGTTACAATGAGGACGGACCAATAACTAGGCAATTATTATTACAGTTGATCTCTAAATATTAACACGTTGACGGACAGAACGTCTATAGATGTCTAATTTCCATTGATGTAAGGTGACGCAACGTGTATAGACGTTGCATTTTGCTCTATTCTAGTTTGCAAAGTACATTCGTCGCCTTAGTACTATAACTTGATAACTCCAAAATTGACGTTTTTGAGATAACTAGTTCACACGATCTATTTTATTTGCCTCCATATTGTGTAAAAACTTGATAGCTCACTTCAAACGGGTTAGGTATTTATTTATGATTGACGAAAGTTGATAAAACTGAAATGCCACTAATATTCAGTGCTAAAACTTGACAAGATAAGTTATCGAGCTATTATTTAATCGAAATAATCGTGAATACGACATACACTGAATGCTATAACTAGATAACTCGAGTTATCTAGTTTTAGCACGGGTTTCTCTGAAACCATTGAACTTACCACATAATTGCTATGTGTTTATTCGGTTCATTTTAATGCAAAAATTCGAGAATTGTTAGCAGATCTGGCAACCTCCATGGCAGAGGGCTAATTTTCAACAAAATAATGTTTAAAATATTAGTTGTGTTAAAAAGTTCACTTATATGCGACTTAGCACAACATGCGACATTACCAAATGTTAACATTATGGTAGTGCTAAAAGTTGATAACTTTAATTTTTCATGTTTTTTTCCATATTGGAAAACAAATTTACACCATATTTCTAAATAGATCAGTTGCCAAAAAGTTAAGGAACAGTATTTTAGAGCCGCAGAGTGAATTCCGTATTTACCAACATCATGGTAGCAGCACAAATATCCTTAAAATCTTTAAACTCGTTTATCTCAAAACTACTAATTTCGAGTTATCAAGTTATAGTATTAAGGCGACGACATATTTTATAGTGTTACAACACTTGCTTATACATTTGACGCACTGTCCGTCAACGTGTTAAATATTAAATTTTATCATACATATCAATACAATAGGGACTTTTTCTTCTTTATCAGCCGTGCTTGTTTTCAAGCGTTGGCTATCGTAGTATTATGCAAGCAAGTATTATCAATACATGAGTTGATGGTAGTTGTTGTGAACGCACGTGATTTGTTTTGATCGTATAAAATTGTCGTTTTGATTAAGAAGTAGTAATCCTAGTTTGGTGAAATTTTTACACAGTGTCTGTTACCCCAAGATATACAAGTGTGAGTACTTATTTTGTTCTTATGCATCGCTAAAGTTAAAATATTTGCGATTATTAAGTTCCCATATTGCAATAGGTACTTGTCTATCAGCTATCGGAAAAAACTGGTATAATCAATTTATCATTAACGAGCTTCCAAACAGTTTACTATATTTATTTTCGTTCACGTCAACAAGTTTAAAGGAAGATACAATGTCTTTATGTCCGAATTGTAAACAATCTACTGCCAATTCGCAAACGATAAAATGTTCAGGTTGTACAAAATTACTGCATACTTCATGCATTGGTTTGCAAAGTGATGACGCTAGTCGTATCACCCGTATGAGAAGTAAAAATATGAAAGTAGTATGCAATATATGTGATACCACTGATGACAAATTCGAAGCATTAAAAGAATTTCTTACAAATCTTATTGAAAATAAAATTCAGGAATTGGAAAGAAATTTGCTTCAGTTAATTCATCGGTAACATCAGAGGCTCATGAAGACATAATTTAGGAGGCAGTTGATCGCATAAATCGTTCACATAATATAATTCTACATAATGTCCCAGAAACCAACTCTGCTCTTGAAGATAAAAAAAGTAGATGAAATATTAATGTCAATACAAGGTAATGATGGGAATCAATGCAATTCAATAAATTTACACAGAATTGGCAAACCTTCTAACAAAGCACGTCTAATTAAAGTGATTTTTTCATCATCATTACATGCCAAGTTTATTTTACGTAACAAGAAAAAATTAGCAACAACCGCACACTCAACAATTTCTATTTCTGATGACAAATCACCTATGCAAAGAGCTAAGTTAAACGAACTTCGTACTGAGCTGAATCAAAGAACGGATAACGGAGAAAAGGATCTGACTATTAAGTTTATAAGAGGCAAACCCACCATTGTAAAGAAACAGTTAAACTAAATATTTCCAACAGCTCTAGGACATCTGATCTAGGTCACCGAGAACTCACCTGCTACTACCAAAATGTTCGCGGTTTAAATAGCAAAATTCATCTGTTTAATCGTAATATAAGTGACTGTGAATATGATCTAATCGCTTTAAGTGAAACTTGGCTACACAGTGATGTATTAAACTCTGAATTATTTCCTAGTGATTATACTGTTTTCAGAAAAGATCGCAAATTTCAGGAGGTAAATAAGAAGCGGGGTGGTGGTGTATTGCTTGCGTTACAAGATTTTATTATTTCGGAAGTTATAGACACCTCTCCATTTGATTTGCAATTACCGTTAATTTTAGTTTACTTATTATTAAATCTCAAATTAAATTTAAGAAATTTTTGGCACTCGTAATTTATTTACCAGACAAACTGAGTTTACAAGAATTTGAATATTTTTTGAGTGCTTGGAGCAACTTGATTATTTACATAATGATGTCTTAGTGTTAGGTGATTTTAACGTCCCTAAATTTATAGAAAATGACACTTCCGATGATAAAACTTCTATAATTTTAAGTTTCTTGCACTCTTTTGGTCTTGGCCAATTTAATGGGGTTGTAAATCACTTAGGTAGATCGCTAGATCTAATAATGTCACATTTTGCCTGCGAAGTAATGCGTGACATGTCCCCGTTAGTCTATGAAGATTCCCATCACCAAGCTCTTATAATTAATATTACGAATATTTTTGTAAAGGAGTCTAGGTTTAGGTTTGGTTCTGACCATGTAACTTACAACTTTAAAAAGGCAAATTTTTGTGATTTATGTAGGGAATTGTATGAAACGGATTGGGCTTTTCTACATGACTCTTCTCAAGTTGATAAAGTTGTAGTCACTTTTTATAATTGAATTTTTCTTTTATTTAATAAGTATGTTCCTCTCTACAAAAACTTCAGCCACACATGTCCACCTTGGCTTGATGCCGATATTATTCGCTCTATCAAACTAAAGGTTAAGCATAGGAAAAAACTTAGATTACATAAAAACCAGTCTGATCTGCTTGAATTTCAGCGCTTAAGACGTGTTTCAAAACTAAAAATTAAATTGGCATACAACGAATACATCGAAAATATACAATTATCCCTTTCTGTAAACCCTAGAAAGTTTTGGTCATACGTAAATGCTAAAAATAACACTTCACATATTCCTGGTGAAATGAAATATCAAGGAATTTTTATTTCTGAACCACAAAATATCGTTGATATCTTTGCTGAATACTTTAATGATGTTTATCAAGCAGGTAATGTACTAACCAGCAATAATGTCTTAGCGGTCAACACTGAATGTCTAAATTTTTATCCTGTTCAAAAACTGAAATAATTCTATCCAGCAAAAAATTAAAAAATTAGATGACTTCTGGAACTGATAAAATACCCTCTTCTTTTATTAAAGGTTGCATAGGTGCTATAACTAAGACATTATTAAAAATTTTCAAATTGTGGCTATTATACAAACAGTATCCAAGTATCTGGAAGGAATCAAAGGTATGTCCTGTTTATAAAAATGGGAAAAAGTGTTGTGTAGAAAGTTATAGGCCCATATCTATTATATGCAATTTATCCGAATTTTTTGAAATCATACTTTATAATCGTATATACTCTTTCACTCGTAATCAAATTTCACAATATCAGCATGGATTCATTGCTAATCAATCCACAGTTACAAACTTATTGGGAATAACACAGTACATATCTAAGGCGTTGGATAGGAGATCCCAAGTTGACGTTATATATACTGATTTTTCAAAGGCCTTTGACAAAATTCATCATGGAGTTCTTCTTTCCAAATTGTCCCTTTTTGGTTTTTCTAAAGATGCTGTCGCTTTCATAAAATCATATTTGTCTGGCAGAACTCAATTTGTACCTTCATCTGGAGTCCCACAAGGGTCAAATCTAGGTCCACTCTTGTTTTTGTTATTTATTAATGACTTATGTGAGAAAATTTCTGTGCCCTGTTTGTGTTATGCAGATGATTTAAAAGTTTACTTAGAAATTAACGATATCAATGATTGTCACACTATCCAGAATGAACTGAGTGGTGTGCATGAATGGTGTAAAGAAAACTATTTAAATCTTAATGCAAATAAATGCAAAGTTGTAAGTTACTCAAGAAAACATATTAGTATAAACTATGTTTATACTATTGATGGTAGCGAACTGGAACATGTGAATAAAATTAAAGATCTTGGCATAATTTTCGACTGTAAACTTTCATTTACTGAACATATATCTTTAAAAGTTTCTGAAGCACTTAAATCATATGGATTTATAGTCAGAAATAGCCGAAATATTACTAACATAAAAACTGTCAAATTACTATATTTCTCTTATGTACGTTGTAAATTAGAATATGCGTCTATAATTTGGTCTCCATTTTATAATTCACATGTTCAGTTGATTGAAAAGGTGCAGCGTAAATTTTTGAAATATTTATCATTTAAGATTAACGGCATATATCCAGAGAGAGTTATCAGAAATAGTGAGTTGTGTAATAGTTTAGATATGGTTTCATTAGAAATGAGGCGAAATTGTGCTTCACTAATATTTTTATTTAAATTGCTGCATAATTCAATTGACTGCCCCGATATTCTCAAACAAATAAATTTTAATGTACATTCTTATCCTGTTAGAAATGTTTCCACGTTCAGAACTACACAAGCCAGAACAAACCTGATATTAAACTCCCCCATATTTGTTATGTGTGAAAATTATAACTGTTTGGTAAACTATTGTGATATATTCAACTGTAGTATGAGTCAATTCGTCAGAATGGCTAAGTCTCATTTGAATTCTTAATTCACTTGGTAATTATCTTTTCTTTTTTCTTTTATAGTTTATAGTTTATAATTAATGTAAAATTATCCTATAACTGGATATCTGTTGGACAATAAAGCTATTATTTATTTATATATTTATTTATTTATTTATTTATTTATTTATTTATTTATTTATTAACAAGCTGATGTAACGTTTCTCGGTCGGCAGCTATATGAAACAATTTCTCGAACGTTAGACCTGTCCATTGTTAGACCAGTCAGGACAAAATTGTGTTCTTCCAACACAGCGTTTTCCTTCGACTTTGCCCTGAACGATCAACCAGAGTTAAGGCGGGTTGACATTACTAGTGAATAACGAACGTGGCTCACGCTTACGTATTTTGCCCGTGCTATTGTTAGATATTTTATTATCTATTTTCAAACTCGAGCAGTACATTTGTATCTATGCATTGCATTTATGCAAATGTACTGCGCGAGTTTGAAAATAGATAATTAAATATCTAACAATAGCACGGGCAAAATACGTAAGCGTGAGCCACGTTCGTTATTCACTAGTAATGTCAACCCGCCTTAAGCAATATTTAGGTCCTCTCATTATATGACCGAAGTATAACCTTTCTCATTTTTATAACGTTGATCAATTCTCGCTTTTTGTGCATGGTCTACAGCATACGTTCATTGGAAATGTGTGCTGTTCACGGGATTCTGAGCATAACATTTGGTTATTATGGTAGTCTTCTAACATTTTATTACTAAAATCCTCCCAGCTATTCCTTTTCGATTTTGTCACCCTGTCTTTTATTTTTGTTCTTTTAGATGTTCCTTGTACGTATGTTTGGTAGCCTCTCGCACTTTGATTACTAGTAGTTCTTGTACATTAACTTCTTTATTTTAACTCTTCATTTACTTCGCTACTCATCAGTTGTTCGTACATTTCTGACTTTTATTGACTTTCATGATTTCGCATATTTTTTTGTTCGACAGCGCTTAGAAAAGATTTGATGTCGTCATATTTTCTCTTAAAGGCTATTTATTTAAAACAAGCATATACATCAAAAGTTCTAGGAATGGGGGTAAGACAATCAAAAGAAAATTAAAAAACTCTAAATGTAGATAAAAAGAACTGGTCCATATAAATTTAGCCATCAGTAATATTATAAATTATAACATTTCATACACTATTAATCAATATGCTTAACTTTCAAGCAGAACCATACATTCACCGAGTTATGCCCCCAATAAAATACCCAATTATTAAACCTAACCTGAACTAAGATTAAAACCGCTAGCTCATCTATACATCGGAACGAAAAACAAACAAAAGTTTGTTATGTTTGATTATTTGTTTGTTGCGTGTACCCTGTAAAACAAGCAAATCCTACAATTTGTCAAGATTACAGTAATCACAGAGATCAGAGTAAATATTGTTTTTTAATTTTGGAAAATAACAAATAGACCAGGGCAGATCTGTTTTGAGGTGGATGAAAGAGGTGGCATTCGGATTTTTGCAGAAAAAATGAGGTGACAACTTCAATAATTATTATAATTGACTTATGCTCCTTCTCCAATATGACCGGAATAATAATAAAAAAATTAAAATATTTAAAAATTTCGAAAAACATCGAATTTTTTTCTATTTTCTTTGCTTATAACTTTAAAACGATTTATTTTGGAACAAAGTCGTACAAAAATAAAATTAAGATAATTATTTTTTTTTTATTTAGCTAATGTCTCGACAACTAATGGCGAGTGGCATGGTAGGTACGGTAAATTTTTGCAGTTAGGTACCTAGTATCATGTGTAGTGTGTGTTGTGAGGGCGCAACGGCCTGCTTTATTTAGATGGACTTACGCAAGCCTTTTTTTATGTATTTTGACCCGTAGAACACGAATTTTTTGGGTAACAGTTGATCCGGATGTCGATAAGATTGTTGTAAAAAAGAACTTTAGGAATTATATAACAGCGATTTTTCGTAAAACAAAACATTTTTTTTGTATTCCTTGAGTAATTATAAGCCAAAAATGTTCTACGTGGAGTTACGTAGAGAAAAAAGTTTTTTAGTAGTATGCATAGTTTTCGAGATAAACGCGGTTGAACTTTCAAAAAATCGAAAATTTGAAATTTTTGAACCCGAATAACTTTTGATTAAAAAATAACATAATAACATTCTGCTTACAGCATTTGAAAGTTTAAGTCAGATTATACCGGTTTTGATTATTTGCATTGATAAAAATTAATTTTTTTATTGTTAAACAAAGCTCTTTGTTTATAAACCAAAAAACTGTTTATAATTTTAAGACATTGCTGAGGCCGCTTAAATAATCCGATTTTAATTCTGTAAAGTGTATTTGATAGGTAGAAAACTCTTTATATGTAAAAAAAATTTGCTAACTTCTAAATAGTCTACTTTTTGTTACAGAAAGTTTTAAAAAATTTTAACTTTAAAAAAATTAGATTGCAAATTTATTATGCAAAATCTATTAGGTCGATTTTAATTAAATTTGGTAGACGGCTTAAGTATGCTATAAGAATTTTCTAAGCGAATTACTAAGGTTCTAAGTGCCACCAAACTGGTTAAAAAAATTTGAATAACAACAGGCTTATGTTTCCCCCTTATTTTGTATTTATTGCTATATTGCAGAAAGGTTAATACTTAAGACATTTTTAAGAAGTCGTATATCATACAAAATTCAATTATCTTTATTTTATTTTTGTACGACTATGTTCCAAAACGAATAGTTTTAAAGTTATATGCGAAGAAAGTAGAAAAAAATCGATATTTTTCGAAATTTAAATATTTTAATTTTTTTATTAATGTTCTGGGAATATTTGAGAAGGAGCATAAGTCAGTTATTATTATTGAAGTTGTCACCTAACTTTATTTGCAAAAATCCGAATGCCACCTCTCACATCCAAAAATAGACGTTTTTTCACAGATCAGCCCTGGTCTAAAAGAAAACTACGAGTATACATTTAGAGATAGTAAAAATTAATCTTAAAAATATTACACATAAATTAATTAGAGTGGGTACAATGGAACTCTAGATCTATTTATAATAATAATGATAGCATTAAATTAATAAAAACCATACATAATTAACTCTCTGAATCATAACCCAAATTCAGTCACACCTTTAAAGTTTAAGGATAGAACTTTGTCAATAAATTCCACGAAGATGGTTATGGAGGTGTACGCATTTTCGTTAGACGGGAAATTGATTATCAGGAAACCGAAATCAATTAAAATGTCGACGACGCTATAAAAGCATGTGCGGTTTCTATCAAAATTAACTCCTCTTTAGTTCCAATATATAGACTATTAGTTGTTAGTATATAGTATAACTAGATAAGTTTATTTAATCAATTTAATTAATTAAATACTATTTTCTGCGAGCTCTTTAATGCACATCGCAGTGTGTGGAAACTAATTTCTGAGTATCGAAACGGTAGCCACAGAAAATGGTTGAAGCCACAGATAACTGTAAACTAATGACTGTGAATGGCGGAATACAAATCAGAATTGCACCAAGTGGAAATCATTCAGCAGTAGATTTAACCCTAACTTCTTCTCTATTAGCTAATTTATGTACTGGTTAATAAAGTCAAATACATTAGGTCCAGGTCATGGTCCGATTATTATATAACTCAAATATAAATCTTTCCTTCACTCAAAATCCTTTTATACAGGGTGTCCCGAAAAGATTGGTCATAAATTATACCACAGATTCTGGGGTTTAACCTTACTTACCTATATACAATAGTGCACACAAAATAAAGTTACAGCCCTTTGCAGTTACAAAATGAAAATCGATTTTTTTTCATATATCGAAAACTCTTACAGATTTTTATTGAAAATGGACATATGGCATTCTTATGGCAGCAACATCTTAATAGTTATTTATGATATAAGTGTTAAAAGTACACATTTAAGGCACGCATGTGAAAGTTTGCAGAATGAGCGATAGCGAGTTCTGCAATTCACATGGGTGCCTTAAAAATGTACTTTTTAACACGCATATCATACAATATTTTTTCTACAAACGTAATTACAGGACAATAACTACAAAAACTTTTACTTGAACATGACTGACATTCCATTTTTATATTTTTTTGACATTACATCAAAATTCATTACGGTCAATACGAACTGCAGTGCCTTAAAAATATTTTAAAGCACTAGTGCCTTAAAGTAGCATTTTTAACGCTCGTATGGAGTGCTAAAAATTGCATTTTGACACGGTTGTAGAAAAAAAATTAAAGTGAAATTTGTGCATCCCATAAAATTTTTATGGGGGTTTTGTTCCTTTAAACGCCCCCAAAGTTTTGTGTACGTTCTAATTAAATTATTATTGTAGCACCAATAATTAAACACAATGTTTTAAAAACTTTTTTGTCTCTTAGTACTTTTTTGATAAGCCAGTGTTTATCGACATATTATTTTGAATATTTTTCGAATCCACCACATATTTGTGTATGGTTAAGTACGATTATAGAGACCTGTTAATAATCTGAAAATTTATTTATGATTTACATTTTAGGTATATTTTAAAAAAGAAACTACAACTCGTTAAAAGGTGACTTATCAAAAAAAGGCTAAGAGGCAAAAAAAGTTTTAAAAACACTGTGTTTAACTAATAGTATCACAATAATAGTTTAATTGGAACGTACACAAACATTTGGGAGGTTTATAGGAATAAAACCCCCATAAAATTGTTATGTAAATATATTAAAAAAGAAGCCGCATCTCGATAATAACTGGCTTCTTGAAAAAATACTAAGAGGTAAAAAAAAGTTTTAAAAACGTTGTGTTTAACTAATGTTACCACAATAATGAAATAATTGGAACGTACACAAACGTTTGGGGGGTTTAAGGGAACAAAACACCCATAAAATTTTTATGGGGTGGACAAATTTCACTATAATTTTGTTTAAAGATGTTCCTGCCATATTAATGATACATGTCCATTTTCAATAACAAATCTCTGAAAAAAAATCGATTTTCATTTTGTAATTTCAAAGGGCTGTAACTTTTTATGAGCACATTTGTACTAAGGTAAGTTAGGTTCAATCGAACTATTTTTGACCCAAGAATGTGTGGTATAATTTATGACCAATCTTTTTGGGACACCCTGTATATTAAACCGATAATAAGAGGAGGCCTTTTAACCATGAATTTACATTTATTATCATAATTTTCTTGCATGAAGTGTTTTCTTGAATCCGTAAATGCGTATTTGTATATCTTTCTCCCTCGGAACGAAAATTTTAGATTTTTTGAGAAGTCCTTGTTTTGATACAAATTCTAGGTTTTTGTTTATTTTTGGTTCACTAAACCCTCTACCCTCTAATGTTTATAATGGTTGAAGAACTTGCCATATTGGTATTGTGTTGATACAAGCATGCTATTTAGGGTGGCAGTGAATAAAATTAAGATAGCTATGATGATATCCAACGTTCTAAAAGGACATGGTACATGAAGAAAAAGAAACTCTTCTCTTTACGTTTTAAAGATCCTAGCTCCCGTTATTGCTTCCTTCTGAGTTAGGATTTTTGTGGCTATGTTTATTTCCAAAATATAAGCCTCGTCATATTGATTATTAGTTCGTGTTGTTTCGAAAATGTTTCTTCGGTCAAGTGATATGTTTTACACAATCAAATTTTTTTAAGTTAAACTTGTTTTGAATAACTAATAACTAATTTGTATTTACCAAGCAGATCTTTTTAAACCCATTTTAATGTTGCCATCATATTACACAAAAATATATTTTCACTTTGGTTAGTCTTATAGGGAGTCTCTAACGCCTTACCTTCACTAAGGCATTTCTCAAAGTAAAGGACTTTCTCTCCCTCCGCTGACGCTACAGCCCAAGTCGAGCCCTTCTCCAGCATCAACCTCCAATCATCCCTTTACTCGGCTTCTCTCCTCCGCTTCATCATCTTTGGTCTTTACACAACTCTTCGTGAGTCTTTGCCGCGTTTACTATTGTTTTACATTGGTTTCGGTTCCTGTACTACTACACTGCGGTGCAAAAAAATCGATCCACTAAAAATTTGGTCATTTTTGATGTTTCGAATTTCCTAAACCCGTTGTCCGATTTTTTACCACTCTGTAGCTTTATTCCTTGACAATATCTCTGTAATAATACTGTTTCTAGACAGTCAAAATATCATTGTATACCGGGTGTACGAATCAAACTGTGTTTTTTTCTCAAAGTTCGCATCACCCTGTTAGTGGAGTCAATGAAGGTTTTCACCTCCGATTTCGTTGAACCTCCATCGATTTTCATGAAAATCGGTACGTATGTAGAGGATACCTCAAGAAACAAAGGTGACATGGTGCCAACTTGCGCTTTTACCCTGGGGGTGGATGCCACCCCTTCTCGGGGGTGGAAATTATTTTATTAAAAATAATACCACTAATCGATAGAGGGACAAATTATAAGTAAAATTTGTTATATAAAGTTATTCCAATAAATCAATAGTTTTTGAGTTATTAAAGATCAAAAGTTTTGATTTTTCCTGAAAAAAATCCATGTTTTAAAGCAGTTTTTCATAAATAACTCAAAAACCATAAGTTTCTTCAAAAAAGTTGTTGTTACCAAAATCGAAGATAATATAAAAATAAATAAGCTCCTTATTCGAAAAATACTTTATTACATATACAAAGTGAGTCATATGCAATTGAATGTATATTTTTTTTTCCGCGAGTACTCAAATCTTTGTATTCAAGCTTAAATAACAGGAAAACGATGCACTTTGTTAAATAGAGATACTAAACATTTTAATAAAGTACTTAAAAGTAACTATCAAAAAGCTATATAAGAAGTCGATAGCATCAAAATTAAGCAAGTTATGATGGAAATAAGAGGACCCTTTCAGATTTTTTAGGAAAGAATGGAAAATGAAACCTACGTCATTTCCACAAAATTTAAAATTTATAGTAACCCATTTAAAACTTTATTTATTTTAATATGAGTAATAACTTCAACAATTTTGACCGGTTTAGAATGCATATTTTTGAAAAAAAATACGATTAAAAAAAATTAGAATTTTTCAAATTTTCGTGAATTTCATTTTCTAGAGTATTTTTACTTCTTCGTTTCCCATTCTATATCCTCTTCCTTTGTTGACGTTTTTGATGATTTCATCCATAATTAAATTGAAACGCATAGGACTCAATGAGTCTCCCTGTCTTATTCCGCTGCCTATATCTATAGATTCTGTAAGTTGTGTCCATCTATTCTAACTTCCATTTTGTTGTTTTGGTAGATGTTCTCAATAGTTTTTATGATATCTAGAGGGACTTCTCTATTATACAGAAGATGGATTACATCCTTGAGTCTTACTCTGTCAAATGCTTTCTTTAAGTGAGTCAGACATAGAAATGCTGGTCTATTATACTCTAGTGATTTTTCAGTAATTTGCTTTATGACGAATATTGCATCTGTACACGATCTTCCAGTATGAAAACCCTGTTGTTCATCTACTAAACTTATCCTCTGATCCATTACGTCTTGTAAGATTTTAGTTGTAAGTTTTAGGGTAGTATTTAACAAGTTGATACCTCTGTAGTTTTCTGGCTGTTTTTTATCTCCTTTTTTGAATAGTAGAATTAGTTCGCTCGTTCTCCACTCTTCCGTTATTTTATTATGTTTTATGATTTTATTAATTCCGGTATTTGCCCTTTGTGGATTTTAAAAAAGCATTTGACAATAAAAAATCATGAACAATTGATAGATATTCTGCGAAGGACAGGTGTTGACGACAAGGATATTCGGATTGTGGCAAACCTATACTGGGGTCATACAGCAAGAGCAAAATTTGGCAACGAACTTACTGAAATTGTGAAGATGAAAGAGGTATCCGGCAGGGGTGTATCTTATCCCCACTCCTATTCAATATTTAAATATTTAAAAAATGTATGGAAAATGCAAATGAGGGCATAAAAATAAACTGTGCGTTAACAAACAATATATGATATGCCAATGAAATGGTGATCTTTGACAGTAGCATAGATGAGTTACAACAGGCAATGGAAATGGTTAATTCAGTTAGTGCTAAATATGGCCTAAGCCTCAACTTCAAAAAGGCAAAACGGATGCCGATAAGCAAAAAGCAACAAGCTGCTCGACAGTTACGAACATAAAAATTGACCATGTAGAATCTTATATATACCTTGGCACTCATGTAAATGCAAAATGGGAGCAAGGCACAGAAATTAAGGCGAGAATAGAACGATCTACAGCAGCATTTAACAACATTTTTTTTAACTCCTTTATTCTGCAATCTATCAGTAATGACAATAAGCGTCTTTGTTGATAAATGATTATGACATGTACAGGATGCTCCATTAAGCACCCTGTTTTATAATGTAGCTATTGCTAACTTTGTGGCATTACCTCTAATATTTACAATATGTTATTATTTACAAAGATATGTACATTACTAATTACTTAAACCTATTAATTAAGTCTTTTGGTTTGAATTTTTTTAATCTTCTTTCTTCATGTTCATGTAAATCTTCATACAACCGCTTGGCTAACTCGTTAGGATGTTCAGACACTCTTTCCCGATATGTTGCACTATATTCACTTATCACCTCTTGCACTGTTGGAACTGCTAAGTCTCGTTGGATCACGTAGTTGGGTACGTAGTATGGAGCATCAAGAATCAGCCTTATGGTCTTGTTTTGGAACCTCTGTATTATATTTAGGTTGCTATTATAAGCTGCTCCCCAGAGCTGGATACCGTAGGTCCAAATGGGCTTTATAATGGCTTTGTAGACCAGTAGTTTGTTTTCTAGAGACAACTTCGAGTTTCTGCCAATAATCCAATATAGACGGCTTAGTTTTAGTCCTAACTGTTTGCGTTTAGTGAAAATATGTTTTCGCCATGTTAGTCTTCTGTCTAGGTGGATTCCCAAGTATTTTACATCTTCGGCTTGAGGTAAATTGCTGTTGTTAAGTTGTACTGGTGGGCAAGTTTCTTTACGGAGTGTAAATGTTACATGTGTAGATTTTAGTTCGTTAGCTTTCATGCGCCATTTCGACAGCCATTTTTGTATTTTGTTAAGGCAGATTTGAAGTTGTCTTGATGCCACATTTGGGTCTTCGTGTGAATAAAGAGCTGCTGTATCGTCCGCAAATGTGGCTACTGTAACCATCGGTGTAGTAGGAAGATCACTTGTGTACAACAAATACAGGGTAGGTCCGAGTACATTGCCCTGTGGTACCCCTGATTTTATGGCGTTCAGAGAAGAGTATTCTTGGTTTTGTCTGACAAAGAAGTGTCTATTGGTTAGGTATGATTTTAGTAACAGAAAGTGGGGATATGGAAGTAGCTTCTTAATTTTGTAGAAGAGTCCAATATGCCCAACTTTATCGAATGCTTGTGACATATCAATAAATGCAGCAGAACAATAACGTTTTTGTTGGAAGTCATCGTTAATCTTGTTAACTATTCTATGTACTTGTTCGATAGTGCCATGTTTGTTTCGGAATCCAAATTGATAGTCTGGAATTAAGTGCATCATTTCTGTTATCGACTTCAGCTTTTTAACTTGTATTTTCTCGAAAATTTTGGAGATAGTTGGTAGCAAGCTAATAGGTCGGTAAGCGGTAACTTCTTCTAATTTTTTGCCTGGTTTAGGGATCATTATTATTTGTGCTACTTTCCAGATCTTTGGGTAGTACCCTAGTTTGAGGACGGCATTGAAGATATATGTTAGTAATTTAAAGCATTTGGGTGTTGATTCCTGAAGCACTTTTCCTGTGATAAGATCATATCCTGGTGCTTTTTTAATGTCAAGTTCATTCATTATTATATTTCTGGTTTCACTTACTAGAATTTTTTTTACAGGCAGGTCCATTTGGAAGGGTGCATTAAGTGTTTCGTCTATTTCTTTATCTTCTGAATGCTGCTCTGGATCGGATGGATGAAATACTTTTTTTACGTGTTCAGTAAAAACTTCTGATTTTTCTTTGCCATTTCTTGCCCATTTATTTCCGTTTCTAATTGGAGGATTAAACTGTTGAGGTTGTTAAAGCTTTTTTGTAGCCGTCCATAGTGCGTAGTCTGAGGCTTCCGTTGGGGTTAGAGATTCTAAATAATTCTTAATGTTTTCATTTTTACTGTTCGATAATGTCTGTTTTAATGGTAGCTCTGTTATATTTTCTTCTATTTTCTAGTGTTCTGTTTTTCATCCATTGTTTTCTCAGTTTTCTCTTAATATTTATTTTCTCTTTAGTTGATTGGGGTAGTTCGTTTACTTCTCCTTCTCGGTATATTATTGGAGTTGCGTTCCATGCAGCTTGTTGAATTTGTGTCGTTAGGTCTTCTGTCGCGACGTCTATATCATTTTCTGTTTTAAGTGGTATATTTAGTGATATTAGGTTATCTAAATTGTTTCTGTATTCATCCCAATTGGTATTTTTATTATATAATGTAGGGGGCATTCCTTTTTTTAAGATCTTTGAATGTATTGTGATTATTATCGGGGAGTGATCGGAGGATAGGTCATCAGATGTGGTCACCTTGCATTTTTTAATATCTAGGCCTTTGATGGTTGCGAAGTCTAACAAGTCTGGAAGTTTGTTGATGTCTGATGGCCAGTAAGTAGGTTCATTAGTAGATAGGTATTTGAGGTTATTTGAATTCATTGCCTTTAATAGTTCTCGGCCTTTAGTGGTTGTTATACGTGATCCCCAAACGGTATTTTTGGCATTGTAGTCTCCGCCGGCTAGAAATTTATTGCCCAATGTCTTGAAGTGTTCTTCGTATTGTTCTTGTTTATTGTTGTGTTTGGGCGGGCAGCAAATTGCAGATATGGTTAGTGGACTGGAGTCATTTGTTATAGTTACGCTCGTGGCTTGTATGTGTTCTTTAGAAAATTTTTCTCTCTCAAAATGTTGAATATTATCCCGTATAATTACTGCGGTTCCTCCATGTGCCTTCTCGCTCGGATGTTTCGTAGTGTACACTTTGTGTTTTGGTATACGGAAGTGGTGTTTTTCTGTACAGTGAGCTTCAGATATAAGCAGCATGTCAAGGTTTTCATTATTTATAAATGACTTTACTTCATACTTTATATGAACTTACTGAAATTGTGAAGATGAAAGAGGTATCCGGCAGGGGTGTATCTTATCCCCACTCCTATTCAATATTTAAATATTTAAAAAATGTATGGAAAATGCAAATGAGGGCATAAAAATAAACACCCCTAAAACTACGTCTAGTTAAATGCTACATTTTTCCAATCTTACTATGGTGTTGACGCTAACAGAGACGCTCTCGAAAAAACTAGAAGCATTAAAAATGTGGGTGTACCGACGCATTCTTCGTATATCCTGGGCCGAACATGTCGCAAATATAGAGGTAATCCACTGAAACGAAAAAGAGAAAGAAATCCTGAGCACAATTAAACAAAAAAAAAACTTGAATATTTGTCCAGGGAAAATAGACAGTAAGCGAGGGCCAGTCAGGAGAAGGCAGTCGTGGCTCCAAAATCTGAGGAAGGGGTTCGGGCGCACATTAGTCGAGCTATTGAGTGAGCAAGATCAGAATTGCTATGTTAATAGCCAACGTTCGCAATGGATAGAACACTTGAAAAAGGAGATATTCAGCCCTATGATGTATCATACCCTTTATAAATAACGTGTACTGTACATGTTAGGTTAACATAACGTTTGATTATAACAGCCTGTTTACCGTGTTGCCAAAAATTATATGTTATGTATCATGTTTTTAACGTGCACGTTATCGAGCATGTTATTTTCAAAACGTTAAAGTATCGTCTTGCGCGACAAAAATAACACTATACAGAAACTGAATAAGTTAGATGAAGACAGACATAAACATGCAGCGTGCAGCGAAGTACGCATCTTGTTCATCGCACATCTGGCACCAAAACCAAGATATTATTTGAAATTCCCGTTCCTTGGTCCGTGAGGTTTTCTTTCTATTGTGCATTTTATTTAATTTTTGCTTGTCGTGTTGTTATATTATAAAATGGCCCAAGTATTGAAATAAACTACAAAACGAACATTCAAATGAATTTACCCAATCTGGCCAAACTGGTTTCTATAGTCTGTACCTTTTCTTCATTTATATGAATAAAATGTTTTTGTTTACAAATAACATAACCTCAAAAATTAATACTATTAATTTATAAAAAATAACTTTAACAAACCTTCTAATAGCATATAATTATTCATCTAATATCATCTAATTATTTTAATAACGCGACGTTTACAATCTGACAAAATTCTGGACTAAATTTTCCATTTTTATATTTATTTATTCTTTATACCACACGTTATTTTATGATAAATAGGTCCCGTTAAAATGAATCTGTTATGTTACCAGGGCCCAGAGCACGTCAAATAGAATTCTATTTTGCTGACGTCACAAAATTGAATTTCATAATGGGAGAATCGACGGTTACTAGGCAACGTGACGTCACTAAAATAAAATTCTATTTGGCGTGTTCTCACAGCAGATAACGTTTTTGAGAAACGTTATTTGTCATACGTCACATCAATTTGTAGAATTTAACGTAAATGCAGGATAACACGTGCACGTTATTTATGACGTGTTTATAGACTTTTACACTGTAGTAATTAACAAAAAAAGAAATCATATTTCACTAACAGAATTTTCAATGTATTCTATTTTACTATAAATAAGTTTTTCCAGTGTATCTGGAAAGAATTTACTTAAAACATTTAACAGCGCTAGATACTTAAGTTAAATCCTCTGGGATTACTCGAAAGCTCGGTACTTTAAAGTAACATAAGAAGATAAAGTTAAGCTACACAAATTTACATGTAAGAAGTTTTGGGATTGAAGTTCTTTGGGAACGGAAAAGTTAATTACCCAAGGGTCACTCAAGTCATATTTTGTAGTGATTAGCCCTTGCGGGTTAGAATACATGCTCCCCTGCATTTAAAATGTTCGAAAATTTTTAGAGATTCTACTACAATTTTTTATTTGGAATTTCAGTTGTCTTTATAAAACTTCACTAAAATGACTTCACCTTTATTCTTTATGACTTTTCCCTTTTTGATCGCATATTAAATGTTTATGTTAATGTGAAAATTCGTGTTAAAATACTACCTTTTCGAGTATATACAAAGATTGTTTCTACGGACAACATTTTTAAAGTTATTCTAAATATTTATAAACTACAAAATTTCAAAAATTTTGCATTAGTATTTTTGACTATCATTAGTATTTTGACATTAGTATTTGAGTATATTAATTATTTTTTTTATCTTTTTTTTTAATACATTTTGATACTATCACTCTTCTACTTTCATTTGGCATAATCAGAATTGCCCCATCTTCATTATTTTCTGTCTTATCTTAAAGCAAAATAAAGGTCTCTGGGATAAACAAATAGAATAACTCTTAAACTAATTAATGGATCGGTCTCAAATTTTGAAGGTTTGTTAAGTACGCCAATACCCAACTTTCGGTGAAACACTAAAGTTCTAAGATAGTTTTAGTAAAAGTTATTAACAAATAACGGTTTTTACTTATTTTGCAGTTTGCGTAGCAACAAATTAACTTTTAACTTTCAAAAATCGGCATTTTGAAGGTTTTTCCAATGTTCTGAAAAACTGAATTTTTGTAATTTTATGTCAACTATTTAGCTTTTAAATAGAGTGCAAAAATCGAAAAAATCGCGATTTTTGCACTAAATTGTTAATAATTGAAAATCGGACGCGAACTCTGTTACGGTTTTTTTTTAAAACCTTCACAATTCATTCAGGTATGTTAAACTGAAAGATATTTAAATACTTTAAACCCCCCTGGTTACGCCTATGAAAGTTCTTTTAAAAACAGTTGTTTCGTTCGCAAGAAGGCTCTGTTCTGTTGATTTGTTAGAAATAGTTTGCGATTCTAGAAATAGGCTGTCTTTCTCTCGTTCACAGGTTGAGCATAGGTTCTTGTCACGTAACTGAATCAATCAGTGGTTCCGTGCTTGAATGTTTCGTCTGAGTTGGAACTCAGATGGAATGACATTAAGCAAAGACGGATGACATCCGGTCTGTCCATTTTGATTCTTGTCTTGACGACAGGGCGAGGTTTGCAAAAGTTAAGTTGTGTTTTGCTGATCTAGATTCAACCGCCATAAATAGGTTGGTTTTACGAAAAACCATCGTCTAGGACGGATTGGAACCTATAAATTTTGTGCGCGGATGAATAATTTCGGTTTAGTTACTGTGATATAACCTCAGCTGAAGACACGTGAGTATCTTAAAAGATTTTACTATAATCAATAGTTTTGGTCGTTGTTATACGCTTAGACTAACGTCCTGTGTCTTTCCTAGGCTAGTCCAACATCTGCGGCTAAGGGAAGGTCCTGGTAACCACCCCTATTCGTTGGCCACATAACATCACAGGTAAATATCTTTAAAGCCATTACTAAGAGTATAGTCTCTTGTGGTTCTCCTGTCTTATCCCGACTGACAGTGTCTTTTCTCTCCTTGGTAGGCCAATTTCCTGAGGACACCACTTGAGGCTCGTGGCTGTCCGTTGTCCAACGCCTAGTAACCAGCATTTAGTGTAACCGGAATCACCACCACAGGAACACCCACCACGAGACCGTAAGCAAGGACAGAGAATGTCAGTACCCTTAAATATCTTTCTTTTCATATATATACCATCTATGATATACTGTGTCTATACCTACTACTTTGTTCAGGCCTAAGTCCTTCCTGTTACCCTCGTTGTACACCGGAACATAGCGCTATACGAAGGTATTAATTTTATTACAAGGTATTATTATATATCTTAATTGTACTTAGTTAATCCCATAGGTAGACTTAAAAGAAGTAGGTGTCTTACACTTTAGGGTATAAATTAGTCACCTCATATTTGACACTATTGATATATTATTTTTCTCATGATCATCTTTCAGTGCGTCACAGTTTTTCGATTTCTTTCTAACGCATTAAATTGTATGTGACAGAAAAAAAGGCACGTCCTTGATTACAGACATTTACAACATTTATTCTAGTTATTCTAGTTGTCGATGATGGCGCCATAATAAACAAATTTTTTTTTAATTAGATAATAATATTACAAATAAATTCTGTATAATTTATAAGACTATACAAATCAAAGAAAATACCATTTTATAAATGCAAGAAACACATTTGATTTGTTTTTATTCCAAATTGAAAATAAAATGTGACAACTGTCAGATTTAACTAAAATGTCATGTTAGAATAAATGTCATAAATGTGTATTATCACGGACTTACCCTTTTTCCTATCATTTGTTACGCACTGAAAAATGCTCATGAAAAGGAGGACAATAGTAGGGTTACGGTACATATATCTGATTCTTGCTTAATGTAGGTACAATTTAGTGATCCGGGTGTATCCTATATTCATATTTTCCATATTCCTAGGTTTGAGTTGTATTGTATGTGATAAGTTAGGGTCTATTAAGCCTTAACAGGACTTTATATTTATTTTATAATTAATAGTTTCAATAGTCATTCATTTTCTTATATTTTGTTGCAATTCCCCTATTCAGTTTCATTTTGTGTTTTTTATTTATGTTCAATAAATTTTTGTAGTAATGGATTGTTTTAATGCTCAGGAATAACCGGGTCGCCTTCTACCAACCCATAATAAATCCCTGAGATGAGATGGAGAGATTGAGTGAATTTTGTATTATATATTGTGGAATATATTGATATTCATTTTATTTGTTCAGTAACATCTCTCGATCATTAATTTTTGTAACAGCTCTAGGCAGGAAATAGGTTGGTTTTCTTCTACAATCACTAAAAAAGTAGTCAGGTACCTGGATCTTTGAGTCTTCCGAGAAAATCCTTATTACTCTGGACTATCTGTCCTGGCTACCTCATTGTATCTCCTTGGCAGTTACAGAGTTTGGAATTTGGAACAACCGTTCCATTCATTCTCCTTTGGGTCACTATGAGTTTGGTTGCTGTAGCCTCGGTTAAAGCAAGTGTTTTGGTGCATTAAGTCATGACTGGAACTACACATTGGTCGAACGTCTCCTTTGTCAAACAGTTTTTGAAAATTTTGCTCTTGAAAATATCTGATAGCGCTCTATGTGAGTCATGTTGATCTTTACTTGGTGAAAGGATTCTAGCATAATTTTTTGTATTATATCTCTGTCTATGTTATCATACGCCTGCCGAAAATCTTTATAGATGTGGTAAATATCTATGTCGTGCTCCCAGACTTTCTAATATTTGTTATACGTTCCAGAGCTGGTCCAAAGTAGACCGGCCTAGTCTAAACCAGGCTGGATTCTCCCACCAACTACCATCTTTAGTAGACGTAACTGGTAAAATGAAATTAATTGACAGCAGACTAAAACATGATCTGTTTTCGTGAATGTTCTTCCTTTTTGAAAAGTGATAGTTGACATTTGTTATAAACAGGAAATTAGAATAGAAGTAATTTTGAAATTTTAAATAAATAAAATATTCTAATCTCTTATAAATTCCTTCAAGTAAATTTGACAACTTAAAAAATATTCTAATTTCCTGTTAATGACAAATATCCACTGTCACTTTTGTAAAAAGGAACCACATTCAGGAAAAGCACATTCTGTTTCAGTCTGCTGTCAATTCATTTTATTCTACCAGTTGCCTTAAGATAGTGGGTTTTGAACCCTACGGCGATAAAAAATTTTTAATATACGTTTATGTGAAAGTGCCAGAGGTACTAGCTCTTCTTGACGTTTTTAACCTTTTTACAATTTTTAAATACAACAATTAAACCTCCGACCAAGTTTTGCTAAAACTAGACATTTTATTGTGGCCCAAAGATGTTTGTAGCAGTTTCTTTTATTCACCTGTTAATATTTTGAATTTTTCATTGTTCGCGTATACTTCTGTTGCTTTGTCTGTCTTTTAATGATATGCGCGCTATTGATCTTAATACTTTCATTTCGATATTGTACATTTGTTGTTTCATCTCTCTTGTATGGGTCCTTATCTCCGCTAAATATGTTAGGATTGGTCTTACTGTTGTCTTGTATACCTTTATTTTGCTTTCTGTTATCAGATATTTGTTTCTCCATACGGTTTCTCAGAGATAACCACTTACTGGTGCCGCTTTTGCTGCTCTCCTTTTGATCTCTGTTCTTCTATACTTGACACTAGTGATCCCTACTCCTAGATAATTGAATTTATTCTATATGTTTGCCGTCTATTTCTCATTTGCATCTACGCGGCTCTTTTCTGATCACTATACATGTAGTTTTTCTGCTGATATTCTCCTATTAAGTTTGTTTGAAAGTATGTAGCTGCCTTTGTAGGTTATCGTAATTATCAGCAATTAGTACTCCATCATCGGCATAGCATACTATCGTGATTTTATGCGCTTTCATGTCGTATCATATTGAATAACAATGTGCTGAGTGAGTCTCCTTGGTGGATTCCTCCTTTTATTTCTATGAATTCTGTTTCTCCTGTTGACATTGCTCTGATCTTGTTAATTTTGTTAATAATTATCCTTATTATTTGATGGTCTAGTTGTTCAGCTTCTAATAAAAAGATGTCATTTCGCCTCGATATACACACGGCGAGGCATATCAGTCTTTACAATTAATTAATAATTTAAAATGTATCATAAAATATGTGAGTTCAAAACAAAATAAAATATATACTTCGCAGATCCAGATTACGTTTAATAGGATCAAAGCTGGCTGGGCTGTAATACCAACATGAATTTTATTATGTATTCAACTTATAAAAGGTAAATATAAACAAAAATAAAATGTTCAATCTCAGTATGTTTATTTTGGGTAATATTATGCATTTAAATTTCCAAGCTCTAAGCTGTAGAAAACAAACGTGTACCTGTATGTAAAACACAAGCAATTTGAGATTAAATCTAGCGTAAATTTACTTTGCTGCAAACAAGACCCAAGATCAACGTTTACAGGTACATACACATAGTTTCAAAAGTTACGCATCACACAAAATGTTCCCTATTATAAAATATTTCAGTAAAAATTCTTATAGCCCTTTTATAAAAAAATATCGTAGCATGTTTTATTTTATCAGAGATGAGCGCTTTTCCAACATTTGTCTTTCCATAGCTCTTTGAGATTTCTTTATTCTATCTAAGTCGCTCTTGGTACACGTCCACTAGTCCAGAGAAATAAGGTTTTTGTCGGGACACTTGAGCAGCCAGGTTTCAAATGGGTTTTTTGGGTACTACATACCTAATACATTATAAATACAAAAATGCCCGTCACAGTTTTGACGAGAAATTTAGTTATTAACCAACAAGTGTCAAAAATGGCAGTTTTTTCGTTTAAATCGCTACAGGTAAAAATAGAGTAATTATATAAATTATTTAGAGTATTTTTATTTTAGTAGATCAGCCAAGGTTTAAAATGGTACTTTTTGAGTTTTGTTCCGATCATTTTTTGCTTCGGAAATTGCAATATAAGACTAAAATTTCAAACATAAAAAATGTGCTATAACCTTTGCGAAAATGACCTTAAGACTTTCATATTGCACTAAAAGTTGAGTCAAACATTCTGTATAATAAACAAAAAATTTTAAGACGATTAGTCAATTAGCTTAAATTTGTTATTGCTCAGAATATACGCAATGTTATTGTTCAGAAAATAATAACGACATAGCAATTCTGTGGAAACCACATGCAAGAAGTATAGTTATGTATTCAAATTGTTAAAAAAAATCATTAAAAAGTCGTTTTTATTATTCCGAAAAAAAGCTTAATAAAATAGAGTAATTTTTGGCTTATAAACGATTTGAATAGCTTTGTTAATATTGACTATAGAATAAATCTACTTTGGGATTTCAAAAGCTGGTATTTTTAAGCGAATTTTCAGAAAAAAACTTTTTGCCTAGGTTAAATAGGCTCAAAGTTAGCCACTTTTATTATTTAATTCGCAGTTACTACTATATACATCAAATTCTCCTGTAACAGTGTTAGTTACCATACTACTCCGAAACAGCTTAGCCGATGTTTATGAAATTTTACACGTGTATCCTATAGGACGAAAAAGAGGTTTTAATCTATTTTTATACCCATAAGTTATAAGGGGGCTGCACCCTGACATTTTTTTTATTCTTTTGAACAAAGTTATCTAACTTAATTTTATATGATGTAGAATTAAAAAATACATAAAACCCTTAATTTTCACTCTTTTATCACCAACCCCTATTTGTTAATAGCCATCTATATATTTACATCTATAAAATTCCCCTGTCACAGTGTTAGTTTCCATACTCCTCCGAGACCGCTTGACCGATTTTTATGAAATTATATATGTATATTCGATAGATCTTAGAATCGGTCGTAATCTATTTTTCATATCACTGAGTGACAAGGGGAGCTCCCCCTAACATTTTGTAATGTTAGGTGGAGGTGCGTGTACATAACGTACTCAATAAGACTACGAGTGCATACAAATTAAAAAAATTATGATCAAAATCCATCAACAAGCTCCGGCGATATTAATCGCAGCATATTTTTGTAGAATCAGTTTGATTTTTTGAGTGCACGGATTTTATTAATTCCCCTCCACCGACCACGAATTAATTCCGTTCGGACGCCAATTTTAAAACTTTATTAACCATTCTGTTGAGGTTCAAAGTTTACTCAAACTTTTACACATGAACTATGTATCTTCAACTTCAAAATAGCTCAAGTTAGGTTGCTTAATTGTTATAAACAAAGTAGCCGTAAATTAAATAAAAAAAGTGGCTAATTTTGACCGTAATTAACCTAGGTGAAAATTTTTTCTTTGAATTTATTCAAATTGTTTATAAGCCAAAAATGACTCTATTTTAGTAAAATATTTTCTGAGTGACAAAAATGACTTTTCAATGATTTTTTTAAACTCTTTGAAAATATGACTATTCTTCTTTCATATTGTTTTCACAGAACTGCTATATCATTATTATTTTCTGAACAATAACATTGCGAAAAAAAGCTCTTTGCGATACCAACAATAACATCGCTCTTTGCGATAAACAAATTGAATAAAATTTAAACTAATTGACGAATCATCTCAAAATTGTTTGTGCATTGTGTGGACTGTTTGACTTAACTTTTCATGCAATGTGAAAGTCTTAAATTCATTTTCGCAAAAGTTATAGCAAATTTTTTATTTTCGAAATTTTAGTTTTATTTTGCAATATCCGAAGCAACAAATGATCAGACCAAAATTCAGAAAGCGCTATTTTAAACCTTGGCTTATCTACTAAAAGAAAAATATTATAAATAAGATATTTAATTACACTATTTTTACCTGTAGCGATTTAAACGAAAAAACTCCCATTTTTGACCCTTATTTGTTAATAACTAAATTTCTCGTCCAAACTGTGGTATATGAGGTATATAGTTTTATTTATAATATATGAGGTATATAGTACCCAAAAAACCCATTTGCAACCTGGCTGCTTAAGTGTCCCGAGCATTCTACTGCCGTGCTAAGCCCAAAGGCGGGAACTGATTTTTTATCGAAAATGAGATTTTTGTATTTTTAGGTAGAATAGGGTATTTAGTGTATATTTATAAAGTCTTTGGAGTTGTAGAAGCATTACATTTTAAATAAAATTGCAATTTTGTTAGCGGTATCTACACTTTTCAGTTAAAATACTAAGCCATTTGGCGGCAAATGTTAAATACTATGGCATTTTGACAGTATCTGCTACAGTTGCCGTCCATATACCTTAGCATATTGCACTTACCGCTAATCTACTTTCAAGAATGCTACGCCTATATTTAGAAACCGCCAAATCGCCTTAGTATTACAAAGTAAATTCGGCCTAACTTTACAAGGTTAAATTATTGTGTTAGTTAAAAGAGTTGTGTTAGTAAAAGAAATAATTAGCGAGGATGGTAAGCAATTTTCGAGATTATTATATCATTATATCTATTGAAATGTATTTTCATTTTTGTTTATAGTATTTCAAGAATTAACCAAATTATGTTGTCCTAAACAATATGAATCTGCGCCAAGTGGATGATTTATCTTGAATTAGGCGGTAAGAGATTTTCATATTTAAAAAATATGTCTTTTTTATTTGGGTTTTAAAAACTTAATAATATATCCACACGCTGTCCACAAACATTTTTAGAAAAAGAGACTTAAAATAGGTATTTTGTTTTTTAGAAAATCTTAATCTAGATCTTTACTTAATCTTATGAGAATCGTTTACCTAAGTTTTATACAAAAATACTGGTTTTATTCCTTTATAAATTTTCTAAGAATGCCTCAGGTATCTGGATAATGATCCAAACATTTGTTTGCATATTTTAAAGCGCGTGATACACACGCAATCTTTAAGTACGCGGGTTTAAAGATCGCGGACTTACTCGGCTCGCCGTCAGTGATACACGGCAGACTTAAAGTACGCGGTTTTAAAGATCGCGGTCGCCGTCGGTAAAAAAATTTAGAAACTGTCCTCGTGGTTAAATTTTTTATTTTCCGTGTACCTAATTTTGCTGAAATCTTATGTTTTTTAGTAGAGTTTGATTATTTTTTTGATCAGGTTTTGTTAAATAGAAGAATAATTTGATTTTTTATAAGTGTGGTAAGTAAGCTGTCAAAATCATGATGTTAAGTATAGCACTTGTTTTTGATCTATTTTAATTTAATACAAGGTAGGCATAAACAAACAAAATATCATAGATAAGATGGTAATATTTTCATCAGGAGGATAAAACAGCCTATAAATAATTAGGTTTACTCAAAAACAAATAATCAAAATAATTTAGTATAGTTTAAAATAGTGTTTTACGGTTTTGTCAAAACTTATAAAATGTAACTTGTCTCCTTTCAACAATAAACGATTGAATTATTTCTAGGCAATTTGCTTAATTAGTGAAAATATAAGTGTAACTTTAAACGCAATAACATGATGGCTCGAGGCTCGTGACTCGTGGCAGTGATACACGTACGGGTTAGGAGTAACATTTCAAACTTGTTGGATCGACGGCGTACTTACTCGGCGGACTTAAAGTACGCGTACTTGAGGTGATACACGCGCGAAAAAGGTCGCGAGCCATAAGTTCGCGTACTTACTCGTGTGTGTATCACCCCTTTAAAAATCTTATATATATCCCATAATTAGGTATTTTTCGGTCTAAAAGACAATGTCATCATATTTTAATCATAACATATAATATAACTAGTTTGTACAATACAACTAATAAAATGTTAAAATTTGCCCTAATTACTGTAAGTAATGGTATTTTCCCGAATACATATAATATTGTGAAATACCCAATAATATAACAATGCATAATAATATTAGGGTAGGTGTCGGCCATCATAAAAATATTAAACCTCTATAATAACTCAGGCCTGTCGTAAAATAGCAAACCTTTGTCGCTAAGAAACAAAATAAAAATAGCTGAGAAAGTCAAAAGTATGGTTTACAATCACATTCACAGTTGAGTTGAAGAATCCTTTAAAACGCTTAACATCACCAGATGTTTAAACATCTATAACAATCTGAACGGATTCTGTTTTTTCATAGTATTTTTCGAAGTACAGTTCTGCCCAAATTATTAAACGCACTATAAAAGAATTTATAAAAAATGTTAATTATGAGGTGAAACCATTGTAATACTAAATAGGTTTTGTATATGTACCAGACACAAGGTATGTTGTTTGGTTATCTATTAAATTGTCTATATTGAACCACAAATTGAACATTAATATTACTTAACCAATATGTATTTTTTGACTCTTGAAAGAAAAAAGATATAACTACAACTAAATATTGTCAATTTTTTGTTGTCATATTGTGGCTCAACAAAATAATAACATTTAATACTACTTTAATTCTTTCAATTTAATAAACTGTAATACACAGAAAAGCTTTTTATTTCATATCAATCACAACTGTAAACCACACAGTGCCGGATTAACCATTAGGCGGACTAGGCGGCCGCCTTGGGCCTGGGCACTTGATGGGGCCCACATCCCACACAAATGCATTAATTAATATTTAATTATTTAAGGTGACCCAGTAGCGATCAACAGGTAGCCAAAACGCGTTCCAAGATTGCGGCTGTAATTTTGAATATTTTTTCGAGATATTTGGCACACGTATTCGTAATATAATAAAGAATGGAGGTACAGAGCCCAATTTGAAAAATATTTTAATATGTGGAAATTACTCTGTAATTAAATACAATATTAAAAAAACGAGCCTGTACCGCCATTAAGAAGAACAAAAAAATACACTTTCTTCAAATAAACTTTTTTATCCGATGCCTAGATTTTGTGTCATTTTGGAACTACTAATGAAATAAAAAATTTTAGTAGTTTTTAACTCATATTTTATCGAAAAATATTCTTAGCAAAAATATAGCTTATAAAAAAGTGAAACAAATGGTGTATGTGTGTAGTCTGTAGACCCAGTAGAAGCAGAGTTGTAGCTAATGAAAAGTTGGTTCTTATTCGTTAAATTCCAAATCGAATATTTCAACGTGAAATAATCAAAAAATTGAACCACTTTTCATTGAAAACTCATCATAACTGGTTTAAATGTTTTAAAAAAGCATTATTCTTGTTTTTTAAATAAAATTTCTATCATAAAAAGTAAGCAAGATACGCTCAGAATAATGTTGATCCCATTTTTGGTTAAAAAAAAACTGGTGAAAATAGCCGCCTAATTAGCATCCCAAATGAAATTAATCCTTACCGCTTCACAAGCTAATTTACTTACGTATTTTTTATATTCTCTGTAAGTTTTATCGGTATAAAATGCTTATTTATAAAAGGGCTGTATTAGGAAGGGCTTGAACAAGTCACTAATCACGCGTGTATGTAATTTTTTTATTTAGCTTAATGCCTCGAAAACTAATAGCCATTGGCATGGTACAGTGGATTTTTCCAATTAGATGCCTAGTGTAGTGGGTAGTGTGTGTGTGTGTGTGTGTGTTTAGTAAATGTCTTGTTACTTAGCAAAGTCGTCATTGTTTTTGCAAAGAGACGCTAATTGTGTCCGAACGTCTGCGGTCCCTCCGGTGAGTACCGATCCCACAACGATAGAAACTATTTTCATTTATTAATTTTTAATAAATGAAAAAATCTCTAGCCAGGGTATGCAAATTTTGAACAGTCATATCTTAACCAATTTTTATCTTCCAAAAAAGCAAAAATCTTAATATTCAGAATCTTAATATTCAGAAAATCAAAACCTACATTTTTTACTATTTAAGATTTTTGGTACCACTAATAATTTTTAAGTTATTTTGAAAAAAAAAGACATTTTTTTTTCAAGATTTCAAAAAATTTGTTTTACTTTAAATTCCAATGTTTTGAAATATAAGCAATGTGAACCGGTGAAACTTACAGATATAAGTGAAACATAAGTTTTTTTCAAGATTTTCAGAAATTTTCAAGATTTTTGTGCCAAAAAAAGGAATCACCATTATTTTAAGCATTACTTGCTTAATTTTGATACTTGAAACTTGTTTAAAAAAAACAAAAATAAAACTGTTTTAACACTTTAAAAAAGTTGTGATGATTTTTCACGGAAAAGACTTCATTTTTTTTTAATTTATGTTGAAATATTTGATTTGGAATTTGTCGAATAAGAATCTACTTTTCATTAGCTCCAGTTCTGCTTATACTGGGTATACATACTTCATACATACACCATTTTTTTTTAAATTTTGTATACGCTATATTTTTTCTAAGAATATTTTTTCGATAAAATACTTAATTTTGGAGTTATTTGAGAAATACCGTCTAAAAAGGTGTTTTTTTTTTGTTGAAAAATGAACATATTCACTCGCAAATAACTCAAAAAGTATTGATTTAGTGAAAAAACTCGATAGAACAAAAGTAACTTAGAATTAATCAGTTATCCATTAATTTGAATGTATGTTTTTTCATCCCCGAAGGGGTGGCACTCATACCCAGGGCAAAATCACATATCGACACAATATCCCTTTTTTTCTTTGGCATATTAGCTATGGAATATTAATAGGAAGTTGTTGCGAAATGTAAAAATCAGAAAAATGATCTTATTTACATTGTCGTAATTTATTTTTGGAGTAACTACTTCTCAAAACAACATAAATATCTCTAAATTTGTTTTAAGTAAATGGTCGATAAAAAGGGGCCTAGTTCTTATGGCCGCCTAGGGCCCCAGTTCTTATGGCCGCCTAGGGCCCCATGATGCCTTAAACCGTCACTGAAACCACATACCGCTAATAGGCTTAGTTTTATAGTAAGTTTTGATAAAACGTTTTAGCGGTATCTACCTCTTTTTATATAAAACTTTGTTTTAAAATATAATTAATGGTTCCCTTAATAAACTGGGGCATATATCCATGCATAAAAACTATTAGCTAGTCCATAAATCCCTAACAGGCAAAAATTTTAACACTCAATTTTGAAATCGACTTTGCCACCATTTTGTCAAATGTTAGTTACCGGCTTTGGGCCTAGCACGGCAGTCTATATTTTTGCCTTATTTCCCTGGTGTTCACGTCTAGGCCCCATATGTTATAATAGGTAGGACGCATGCATTAAATACTTTCGTTCTTAATTAAAGGTGTTTTTTGGCTTTTGATAGTAGGTATGTGAGAGTTTTGCGAATGCCGCCCACCCCATCTTCTGTTTCTTCTGGTTACATTTGTCTGCTCTGATAGCTTTCCCTAAGTGAATACTTTCTTGGACGTGTTTTATGTTTGTTCCACCTATGAGAATTACTTGTGTCTTCTGTATTAGTCATTATTTTAGTTTTCTTTAGATTAATTTTCGGTCCTTTTTGAAGAGTTATTTTTTCTAGGACTTAAATTCGTAGTTGTTCCATAGTAGTTGTTGCTATTAGGAGTACATCATCGGCGAATCTTAGATGATTTTAATTAATGTAATTCTTGCACGGTGCAACTCAGAAATTAAATAAAGGTTCACTATAAATTACGTTTTTAGAAATCGTATCACAATAAATTTTTTAAATGTTTACACCTTGGTTAAACCAGATCAATTAAATAAATATTTAAATAAAATTAACATCCAAAAAGGTATAATTTATATTAATAGGGCCTATTAAATATATGTTGGAACACGAATCTATGAAAGTGTACAAATAGTTAATACGAGGGGTAAGTTGTTCCGAAATAACCAACGTTTAAAAATGTTTATATTTCCGGCTGTTTTCTGGTGATGGGAAGCCTATAAACCCTGAATTTCAAATTTTAGCCCAAAATGTTAACCCTAACCCTTGTCCCAAGCCCCCCAATTTTTTTTTGGGTTTACAAAGATTTCAAAGATTAATTATTTTTAATCTATAACTTTTGTAAGATAACAAACAAGTAAACTCAGTTTTAAATTTTAGTTTACAAATAATATGTTCAGAAAAAAAAATCATAAGCCGTGTTTACAAGATTAATATGGGGATTCAAATATAATAAATATTACCCATTTTTCACGTTTATTGGTGTTTCTCAAGATATCTTGAGTACCTAATTAATAACCCGGGAGTAGTCGCGCTCACTTCTGTAACGTCGATAATCGCGTGTGAGATTCTATCTCAACATAAGAATTTAAAACAAATTTCTATTTTGTACTTTTTTATCTACTTTTTATATTGAAAATATATAGGGTGAGGCAGATAACTGGCCTATTAGAAATATCTCGAGAACTAAAGGCAACAGAATCATGAAAAGTTGAAATAAAGGGGTTTTGAAGGACGATCTATTAAATGAAAATATTTTCATCTCTTTGCAACTTCCGGTTATACCGGAAGTTGCTTATAACTTCGTTTTTTTAAATGGGACACCCTGTATATTTTTACATTTTTGGATTCTCTTCGATGTCTTCTTTCTTAAAATATAAGGTTTTGTAATATTATACAGGGTATTTTAAAAGATAATTACGTTTTTTTATTAATTTCGTAGCAAAATTCACACCCTGTAGAATTGTAGTAGTTTGACATCTAAAGCTCTACGTACGTTCAAATTATTTTTAATATACTCTACTATTGTTAATAATCATTAGTATAGCTAAATTTTTAATTTTAGTATACAGGGTTGGTCGAAACTCGGAATGAGTATTTTCTGAGTTTTCTTAAATGGAACACCCTGTATTTTTGTATTGTAGTGAAATGATATTTTATAGTACTTTTTTATTTCTTAAGCATTCCCTATACCTAACTGCTTTAATTTGTGAGTTATTGGTGATTCAAGCTAAAATTAATTGCAACAAAAAATACGTAAAATTTTATTAGGTTGGCCGTGAAAATACTCAATCCCAAATAATTTTTCAGAAGTAAATACATATTAATCCAGACTGGTCCTTAAAATTACCAATAATGGTTTAGCTATCGAAATACCTACTTAGTTAAGATTGTTGGTGCGATTAACAATTAAGCACAAATTAAAGCAGTTAGGTATAGGGAATGCTTAAAAAATAAAAAAGTACCATAAAATATCATTTCATTACAATACTAAAATACAGGGTGTTCCATTTAAGAAAACTCAGAAAATACTCATTCCGAGTTTCGACCAACCCTGTATACTAAAATTAAAAATTTAGCTATACTAATGATTCTTAACAATAGTAGGGTATATTAAAAATCATTTGAACGTAAGTAGAGTTTTACATGTCAAACTACTACAATTCTACAAGGTGTTAATTTTGCTACGAAATTAATAAAAAAAACGTAATTATCTTTTAAAATACCCTGTATAATATTACAAAACCTCATATTTTAAGAAAGAAGACATCGAAGAGAATCCAAAAATGTAAAAATATACAGGATGTCCCATTTAAAAAAACGAAGTTATAAGCAACTTCCGGTATAACCGGAAGTTGTAAAGAGATGAAAATATTTTCATTTAATAGACCATCCTTCAAAACCCCTTTATTCCAATTTTCATGATTCTGTTGCCTTTAGTTCTCGAGATATTATTTCTAATAGGCCCTTTATTTGCCTCACCCTGTATATTTCTAACAATTTTATTAAAAAACCTGTGTTAACGGCCACCTGCCAACATCGGCCACCTGTCCTAACGGCCAGTTTAAAAATTTCCCAAACCAATTATATGTAGACTACAAAAACTGGCAATACCGTCCACCTTTCTATATCGGCCAATAGTTCTTTCATTTTTAGTGGCCGTTACTGACAAATTTTACTGTACATATTACGAAAAAGAATGAAACGTGAGATTCTATCTAACGGCGCGACTACTCGCGGGTTAAAGCTAATTGGATCTCCCCAAAGCCATAGATTCCACAAAAAGAAGAAGCAGAAAAAAATTCATACGCATTACTACACCATTCCTCGAGGCACTTACGAAATTTTTTCAAACTTGCAAAACTTTTCATCAAGTTATCCGGAAAAAGGATAAAAATTGAGATTCTATCTCACCGCGCGACTACTCGCGGGTTAAAATTGTTCTCGTTAAAAAACAATACATTTTTCTAACTTATGTATCTGAATGTAAAAGATTATATATCTATCATAAATAAATTAAATGGAGAATACAAACTACATCAGTAACAGTTTGTTTAAAGGTTAATAAAAGTTGCCTTTCTGAAATCGGTGAAACAATTTCTGTGATTTTCAACTACTTGTAACCCACTATGTTTTTTTTCTCGTTTCATGTATTTCATTGCATCATTCACAAAAGATGAGAAAAGCAAGCAAAGTGGTTGAAGTAGTAGTAGTTGAAAACCACAGAAAGTGTGGAAAATATTAAACCAAATGTTACTTATGTAGTTACTATTGTCCGTTTAAAATAATTTGTAGCGATGTGCATTTCTTTATATTCAGATGTAAAATTAGTTAGAATGTATTTTTTAACGCGAATAAACTTCAGTATGGTACTCAAGATATCTTGAGAAAGACCGAGAAACCTGAACAATGGGCAATGCTTATTAAACTTGTTATCATAGCCTATGATTTTTTTATACAGTACGTAAATCGTTCTGCTGGACATAGGGAATATACATAGAGATGATTGTGGCAACTGCGCTAACCTGTGTTAGTTGAAACTTGCTAGTTAGTTGAAACTTCTGTTCGAGTAATACGAGTTTCTGGTGTAATAGAGCTGTTAGAACGAATAGAATGATTGATTTTGCATGCAAGGCGGTCCATAAATAAATCAAAAACAAAGATTATGACTGATGAATTAATAATTTTACTTTAATTTTTAAAATATCTATTATTTAAAAATTAATTTCCAAATTAAACAGACACAGTTTTCCCATTAGGTCAAAAATAGTTCTACTACAATGTCATGTTTTGACGTTTATTTGTGTCACCCAAAATTAATTGTCAAATTTGAGGTTAATGCTAACAACTATATTGTCATTGAGATAGCGAAGTTGCCACAATTATCTTAATATAATACAATGTATGTATTTATGTATCTAAATATATACAATGTATGTTCCCTATGTCCAGCTGAACGATTTACGTACTGTATACTTATGTATACAGTAGAACCCCGATTATCCGTGTGCGAATTATCCGGGCTGCGGATTATCCGTGCTATGATTTTCTATTACTTAAATTGCATTTTTGAGGTTTTATCAAAATAGCGTTATTGTAAATAACTCGACGGAAACTCTATACGCGGAGAGTGAGACTCATAATGAAATATTGATTTTTTCTGTTGCCTTTTTATGGTATATATGTATGGATATACGTACATATGTATTACAATAAGAAATAAATGTTCGGATTATCCGTGCTTTTCAATTATCCGTGCCAACGTCCGTCCCGAGAAGCACGGATAATCGGGGTACTACTGTATGTCAAAATAAATTTTAAAACTGAGTTTACTTGCTTGTTTTCTTACAAAAGTTATAGATTAAAAATAATTAAAAATATTTGAAAAACCCAAACATTTCTTTGGGGGCTTGGGTTATGGTTAATATTTTGGGCTAAAATTTTAAATTAAAGGTTTATAAATAGGCTACCCATCACCAGAAAACAGCCGGGGAGATCCAAAAAAGAGAAGAGAAAAATAAATAAAAATCTTTGAAAACCCCAAAAATAAATTTTTTTAGGGCTTGGGACAAGTGTTATGGTTAACATTTTGGGCTGAAATTTGGAATTGAGGGTTTATGGGCTAACCGTCACCAGAAAAGAGCAAGGGAGATTAACATTTTTAAACTTTGTTTTTCGGAACACCCTAACGAGGTGTGATGCATAACTTTTGAAACTATGTGTATTTTCGTGAAAGTAGGTAACGCTTTTTGCTAATAAAATACCAACTACGGCATTAAAATGAATATCACGGTTATTCCCGGCGCTATAAAAGTAATACCGAGGCCATATTCAGGTAATAAATCAATTGTTACCTTAACTAGTACTAAGAGCATAAAAGGCCAAGAAGTTAATAAAAAGTAAGATATATATTTTTTGGTGTCAAGTTAACTTGTTAGCTGATAATATTTTGTAATACCCGTGTTATAGTTTGGCTGCTTCTTGTGTAATTTTTTAAATTAATGTTTATGATTTCTCATTTATGTACCACCAGCCACTAGCTGCATACGGACTAGATGCTGTAGTTGGGTCGATTCTTTCATAAATAAAAAATGTTACTACAGGTAATTAGGTGACATCATTTTAGCGATTTATACAGGGTGTTTCATTAATAATTGTCCATATAGTAACTGGAGAAACCTTAGCACAAAATACGAAGATTTAACCTAAAACACTTAAATAAAATGTGGTTCTTTACTAAGTTACAGGGTGTTTCATCTAAAAATTTAAAAACTATTTTTGCTCAGCATTTTAAAACTTTTTGATATATTCTTTTTATACTTGGCAGGTAGTATAGGTACTGTATAAACTACTAAATTGTGTTAAAAAACGTTTCTGTCTATTACCAGAGGCGTACGACGGGGGAAAGTGAATGGTTGACCCTCTCCAAATTCTACGTCACTGGCTAAATTGCTATTTTATTTCAATTTTTGGATTCTTCAATACTCTCTATGAAAATAATATACTCTTCATTGGTAACGATAAAGTCATTAGTTTTCGAGATCTTTGAAGTTAAAAATGAAACGACAAGGATATTTTGATTAATGTATTGTGTCGCTTCATTTTTAATTTCAAATATCTCGAAAACTAATCATTTTATCGTTACGAATGAAGAGTATATTATTTACCTAAAGAGTATTAGAAAATCAAAAAAATACACTAAAATAGCAATTTCGTCAATGGCGTAGAATTTGGGAAGTGTCAACCAGCCACTATCTCCTGTCGTACGCCTCTGGTAGTAGCTAGAAACGTTTATTTATCTTAATTAAGTAGAGTGTACGGTACCTACACTTTTTGCCAAGTATGATAAGGATACGCCAAATAGTTATAAAGTACTGGGTGTAAATAATTTTTAAATTTTAATCATATGAATCATATCATAAATTAATCAAAATAATTGTGCCGTTTCATACAGTAGGAAAAATGAAAGAATACCCATGAACGAACATATAAAACACGCTGTATTTTCCTGTCACCGTGTCACACAAAAAATTGGCCAGCGCAAATACATGTAATAATTATTGTTACACGTACTTGCACTGGACAATTTTCTTTGTGACACGGTGACAGGAAAATGCAGCGTGTTTTATATGTTCGTTCATGGGTATTCTTTCATTTTTCCGACTGTATTTAACTTCAAATATCTCGAAAACTAATGACTTTATAATTACCAATGAGGAGTATATTATTTAAGTATTAAGTATTACAGAATCTAAAAATGGCACTAAACTAGTAATTCCTCCAGTGGCGTAGAATTTGAGAAGGGTCAACCATTCACTATCCCCTGTCGTACGCCTCTGGTAGTAGTTAGAAACGTTTGTTTATCATAATTTAGTAGGGTGTATAGTAGGTCTCACTTTCTGCCAAGTACGAAAAGGATAAGTCGAATAGTTTTAAAATGCTGAGCAAAAATAATTTTTACATTTTTGGATAAAACACCCTGTAACTCAGTAAGGAAACGCATTTTATTTAAGTGTTTTAGGTTAAATCTTCGTAATTTGTGCTAAGGTTCCTCCAGTTACTATATGGACAATTATTAATGAAACACCCTGTATATAAAGAGAAGCAATATCTGTCTTCAAACTCTGGCACAAAGGTGCAAAGATCAGCAGGCAGACATTTTGGTCTGTTTTATAGATTTTGAAAAAGCGTTCGACCGGGTGCAACACACTTCCTTGATAAAAAGATTGAACAACATCCGAGTTGACAAAAGAGGTTCTAAAATTATAAAAGCTATTTTTTATTGGAATCAGACAACAATCATAAAGACCAATGGTAACACGTCAAGGTCTATTGAATTACAAGGAGGTATCACCGATAGGGTTGCATGGAGGGTTGTATGCTATCACGTATACTATTTAATGTCTACTCTGAGGTAATATTTGCCAGCGCTTTATCGCACCCTCCAGAAGGAAGCAGGATAAACGGTCAAAGAGTAAATAACATCCGCTATACAAATGACACGGTTTTAATTAATGACTGATTCGGACCATAGGCTTCAGATAATGTTAAATAGGGTTATTGAGAGTTGTGAAAAAATGGGGATGAAGATCAATATTGCGACAACCAAAGCTATGAAAATAGCAAGGAACAAAAATTTACCCCTTCCAATATATGTGAACCAACAACAGCTTGAATACGTGAACCAATATAAATACCTTGAATGCTGGTTCATCAATCAACTGGAGTATAAACCAAGAAATAAGAGTTGTTTTACTTAGAGAAGTTATATGTTGTATTCTGCATTGATATGTATGGTCAACACTTTTGTATGGAACAGAGGCCTGAACACTCAGCATTACACTGATGAACAAGTTAGAAGCCTTTGAACTCTGGCTTTATAGAAGAATCTTGAAAATACCTTGGACAACCCACACCACCAACGAAAATATTCTGAGAAATATTTCTTATAATGAGAAGAGAAAAGTACCGCCTCGTGCTACTGATCATCCAGGGTAAGATTGAAGGAAAACGGGGTCCCGGTACCCCGGGGAGGAAGACCAAAAAAACGATGGGTAGACGACAGCAAAGCAAAAATGGGGAGCAAATGGCACCAAATAGCACAAAACAGGGAAGAATGGAGAACTACTCATGGGGAGACCTTTGTCCAGAAGTGGATGCAAACAGGCATATAAAGGGAATAATAATTTTTTAACAAAATTTTAATAGTTACTTATGATATAAGTGTTAAGAGAACACGTTTAAGGCACGCATGTGAAAGTTTCACATGAGTGCCTTAAAAATGTACTTTTTAACAGGCATATCATACAATATTTTTTCTACAAACGTAATTACAGGACAATATCTACAAAAACTTTTACTTGAACGTGACTGACATTCCATTTTTATATTTTTTTGACATTACATCAAAATTGTTTATACGGTCAATACGAACTGCAGTGCCTTAAAAATTTTTTAAAGCACTAGTGCCTTAAAGTAACAATTTTAACGCACGCATGGAGTGCTAAAATTGCATTTTTAACACGGTTGTAGAAAAAATATTTTATTTAGAAATAACTAAGCTACTAATATAACAACACCAGCGTGTAGATGCCATTGTCTCATTTGCAATTTATAATAAACGAATTATCCCACATTCTAAAATACAAGGAACGTACATATTCCTTGGCAATTATTTTTTTTTGTTGCTCAACTGGAACCGGATAAGCAACATAAAAATTAAATTTTCATCCCTCAAGTTAATAAGCCATGCTGGAAAATCCTCCTTCGGCGACATGAGCACTTTGAAAATATTTAACGGGTGGGTGGTAAATTATAGTCGGCTTAAAATGCGAAAAGCGTAGGAGGAACTTACAATTGCTTTTAAAAGCCATGTTGATATCGATGGAATACATAAAAATGTGGAAACGTTTTAGTCGAGTTCTCCCCGTTATTAAATCCTGACAAAAATATTAATACTAGGTATTTAACCAAAAAAAGTACTGGTTTATTTGAAATACTTTTGCAGAAATTATTATTGTTTTCACCAAATTTTGAAAAAATGTGAAAACGTTGAATTTTCCACGTCCGTCTGTCCGTCCGCCCGTCCGCTTGTCAGTCCGTAAACTCAACTCTTCCGTCACTATACCAGGTATAATCACAAATGAGGTGTCGAATGAAAGCTTATAATGCAAGGATGGTACTAAATGTAACAAATTTAAGATAGGACATCCGGTTTTGGAAATTCAACCGAAAGTACTGTTTAACCTTTGTCGAGTGGCATAATCTTACCCCGCTAACAGATGGCAGAGGTACAATTGCACCTATTATATAGTTTCTTAAAAATTCCTTAATCTAAAGGGAAATATGTGTTAGTTTTAAGATGATATTATTTTATTAATGTCATAACTGGTTAAAATTCTTGAATATTGCCATAAATAAATACTAATATAAGGTAATTTGATCTTGTACCCATTAACAAAGCTTAAAAGCCGCTTTTACGTGACCCGGCATAGCTATCGTAAATTATTGAAATTACTGCAACAATAAACTTGGAAACAGACGTTGTAAGCAAATTCTATGAAGAGTAGCATTGTATTGTATTTCACTTGGAAACGTAGATATTTTATCTACATTTAGTTGGTTGTTGTTTGCCAAACCGCTTATACCTAAAAATTATCATGAGTTATTATAATAGTGATTCTACATCTAGTTTACCGAAATGGCGACGAAAGGGTTAGTAGTAGATTTATATTTTTTCTATTTTTCTTGATAATATTATAGTACACGAAATGACGGTAAATAATGATAAAGGTTATTAACAGATATATCTACGGGGGTCCTACAATCTCTGCCGCATCCCGCATTTCGATCTCCACATTTTTCGGTCGGTCCATTCTTCCTCATTTATGGCTCTATCTCTCATTATTTTTCTGATTCTTTCTCTCCATTCCAGTGCTGGTCTTCCTCTCCTTCTTCTATTCCATGGAACATAGTATAAAGTCTTTTTTGGCCATCGTTCATCATTCATTTGCATTACATGCCCGTAACATAAAAGCTGTTTGGATTCTATTGTATCTACGGTATTGTACATTCTTCCTGTTCTTCTTCTTATTTCTTCATTTGGGATGCGATCAAGTCTAGATATACGACACACTTGGTTATTAACATAACATGACATGTAACGTTTTGTTACAGGTTAACGTCCGCTGAACTACTAAAATTGGCTGAAAAATCCGATTCATATGAAGAAGTGTTTATGCATCTGATGGTGAAAGCTATGTTCCATAAGCAAATGCTGAGGAGTCCGGCGTTGAAGATGAATGTATTATAGAACAGGCAGACGAGTACGACTCAGACGAGCATATAGAGAATGAACCTCAATCTTCAAGCAACATTTTGATATCCAATGATGGAACTGAATGGAGTAGTGATCCAATGCGCAGTGCTCAAACAAAACCTCTCAATCTCCTACGACAAAAAAGTGGGCCTGCAGCTAAGAGTAATTTATTTACACCTAAAGGAGTATTTATGTTCATTATGAGCCCAAAAATTTGTGACATAATTTTACGTGAAACAAACAGAAAAGGCAAAAGAGTCTGCGAGGCTTTTAACAAAGAATTGGCGCAAAGATTCCCAAATGCTTCAAGACGGCCTCCACAAAAAAATTTGAACCATTTACTGAATGTGAGCTCAACGCATTTTTTGGTATTCTAATTGTTGCTGGTGTACATAGAAGTAACAAAGAAAACTTGTGTGAGATGTGGAGTATGGATTCTCTGCCATTAATACGTGCAGCAATGTCTCGTGATCGTTTCAAGACTATGTTACGATTTATCAGATTTGACAATGAAAGTACCCAGGAAGAACGCACAAAAACCGATAAGGCTGCACTCATAAGAGATATCTGGACACAATGCTAAATAAAAATTTGCAACAAGGCTACAAACCATTCGAAGACATAACCATCGACGAACAATTGATTCCGTATAAAGGCCGTACAAGTTTAAAGCAATACATACCTTCCAAACCCGCTAAATATGGTATCAAGGTTTTTTGGGCTTACAAGGTCAGCTTTATATTGGAAAAGCAGCAGACGGTTCACAAAAAGTTAACGTTGGTGAACGAACAGTTTTGGATCTGGTCACATCTTATGAAGGTTCTGGTCGGAATGTTACAACAGATAACTTTTTTACCAGTTTTGAACTGGCTAAAGTCTTGAACTCATGGCAAATGATTTTAGTGGGCACAGTTAGAAAGAACAAAAGATTTCTACCCACCAATATGCAAGTAAATGCTAATATGCTACTGTATGTTCTTATGTGCCAAAGAAAAATAAAGCAGTAATGTTACTTTTGTCCATACATACTACAGGCAAAGTAGAAGACACTGAAGTAGCGAAGCCGGAAATAATTAAATACTACAATGAAACCAAAGGGGGGTTGATACAATGGATAAAATGCTGAGTGAGTATACGGTCAAGCGTCGAACATTACGTTGGCCCTTGGCCTTTTTTATAATGTGATTGACATCACTGGCTTAGCATTCTACATTATATATCGAGAGCACAATCCATCACTAAAAACAAAGGACCAACGCAGGAAATTTTTGAAGGATCTTGCTAAAGATCTTTGTTTGCCTTCAGTTCAATCTCGAAGTAAAAACCTCATGATGATGAGGAGTCATTTTCTTCGTAGTGCTGTAGAAATGGTCCTTGGTCGAAACATAATATTTTCTGTAGTTGCTCCACCTCAAGTATCTCACAGCACTCGTGGATCTACGCCAATAACCGGAAGTTGCCACGTGTGTCGGAACGAACGGGAAAAACAGCGTAAAACGAGGAAAAGTTGTGTAGTGTGTTCTCTACCTGTGTGTGACGAATATTCTTTGTCTAAAATGACATGTATGTGTTGCGAAAATCCACAATAACATTCAGTTTTGTATTTTTATTTAAATAAACTATCATTTAATAACAAAATATACTGTTTTTTATAACCTTTATTTAAAAAATTAACAAGGTACAAAATGTACCTATGCCGTCTTTTATGGGGGTCGGAACTATTTAGGCCTCCTTCTAGGAACTGAATAAATATTTTTTTGTTATATTCGGCTCACATAATCTGCTGGATAAATGTAGAGATGTCACAAAGTTTCAAGTCTCTACCTCTTTGAAAAAGAAAGTTATCACAATTTGAATACTCAAAAGTTACAATTGTACCTATGCCGCCCGACAAAGGTTAAATGTCACCGGAATAGTAAAATCGATAAATTATTCGACGCGCCTTAGCAAGGGAGAACAAATATATATTTCCGGTTTCATTACTGCCTGTCCGTCTGTCCGTCCGTCCGCGAATATAACTCCTCCGTTATTAATACAGATGGAATGACAAATGAGGTGTCTAGTGAAAACTTATAACCCAAGGATGGTATTATAGATGAGAAATTTGACATCGGTCTTCCGGATTTGGAGTTGCAACCGGAAGAACTGTTTTAAAGTCACCGAAACAGTATAAGCGATAAATATATTATTCGACGTGCCTCAGCAAGATAAGAACAAATGTATACTTTTGATTTTTATATAATTTCCGGTTAAAAAGTTCTAACCGGAAGTGTCATATTATAGTCGCAGAAATAGCACATGTGACATATCAATCGAAGAGTATTGAAAAACCGAGCTTGACTCTTAAGTCCCGGTTTTGAAATCATTTGCGTTTAAACAATTATTACCGAAACTTTAGTAAAAATGAGTCAAAATTAGTGAAATCGTATATAAATCGACCCAACGTAACACAAAGAGTCCAAATATAGACTTCTCGTTCTACGTTCGATCACTTTAAGTAAAAACCTAGGACTTACGAAGTCCAATTACTTGTGTTAAACACAACGAAAACATCGCCAAGGATAGAGATCTCGAAATACAAATCGAGAATGGAAAGTACCCAGACAGTAGTACTCGTTGTTCTTTCTATTACTAAAGTCATTCTGAATGTCCTCAGAGAAAACATCAAAAAGCTGGGTCGAAATGAACATCTTTATAAGACTATGCGGAAAGATGTGCTTGTCACGACGTCCAGATGAGTACGAATATTTTTGGGAGATACTCCGCCGTATCAAGTCACCCAGGGCTCGATAACACGGAAAGAGTCTCACCAGATGATCCTTTTTGATACCCTAGGTAACTGGGATGAGTGAATTTTCCCCTTAAAGGGAGTGAGACCATGTGGCTAAATCTGGGATTATTGTGCTCTGTCATTTATTTTTATATTTCGACTTTCCGAAAATTTGAAATAGTAAATAAACCTGATTTCCCCTGGGCTAATTAGCAAAATTCATGGAAAAGATATTTACCAGCAATTTTATTGCTGGAATCGAATTATAAGATCCTAAATATTAAGAATATAGGTCTGCAAAGTACGCAGATCGTGTGCTACTTTTTCTATAAACAAAATGGCGCCGACAAATCGTATTTTTTTCAATTATTGCTCTATAACTCCGAAGATTTTAACTTTACAACATAACCACCCAAATAAAAATTCACCACAATTAAATTCTGCATAGAGATATGTTTTTCCTGATTCTAATTTTCAAATAAAATTTTAGGTAAGTAATTATTAATCAATAATTAAATAACTTAGTGACATCAAAGCTCTCTTGGTATAGATTGTAATTTCAGAAGTCGGTGAAAATTAAACGAATATTTTAGCAACAATTCAATTGTTAATTAACAATTTTCGATCTCACTAATAACCAAAATAATCATGATACATTGATCAAACTTATAAAGATTATAAAGATGAGATGCTTATTTAATATTTTATGGACAAAATATGAATTTTTCGTTTTTTTGCATAATCTTTAAATTTTGAAAAAAATAGTTATAATACGCTGGTCTAATTAGTAAAGAACAAAGAGAGGTCATTTAGCAGCAGATTTGTTGCTGGAATCGAATATTATGATCCTATATATTAATAGTATAGGTATGCAAAGTCCGCAGATAGTGTGCTACTTTTTTTATTAACAAAATGGCGCCCCCAAACCGTGTTTTTTTCAATTATTGGTCAATAAAATTTTAACTTTACACCAAAAATACTCAAATAAAAATTCACCCCAATTTAATTCTACATAGACGAATGTTTTTCCCGATGTGCTCCGACGAAAATTTACCTCGGAAAATGTGGGTTTTCCCAACAAAATCTTGAGTTTTCAAATAATTTTTTTTGGGCAAGTAATTATTTATCAATTATTAAATAACTTCGTAAAATAAAAGCTTCCTTGGTATAGATTATAACTGCAGAAGCCGGTGAAAATTAAAGGAATATTTTAGCAACAATTCAATTGTTAATTAACAATTTACAGTCGCAATAAAAACCAAAATATTCATGAAACATTGATTAAACTTTGAAAGATTATAAAGATGTGATGCCTATTTAATATTTTGTCGACAAAATATAAATTTTTTTATTTTTTTGCATAATCTTTAAATGTTTAAAAAAATAGATATAAACAAATTAACATTTCTCAGAAATTCTTTATTATATTCTAATTTTAAAAAATACTTAAAATGCGTATTTCAAAGGTCTTGAAAATGAATGCTTCAAAAAATTTTTCCGACCATTTGCAAAAAACTTATGAAATAGCAAATTAAATATACGATTGCTCCGTTGTTTATAATTTGTTTTAATTGTTTCAAAGCTTAAAATTGAGTCTGTGGTGCAATCTAATTACTCACAAAGAATATAAAGTATTAGTTGTAGGACCGGTTGTTCGAACGCTAATCAACAATGATCACTATCAAATATTTAATTACTGTCACAACTGTCAATGTCAACTTTGGTTGGGTTGCTCAAAACATAATTGATTATGATTGTGAGATTAGTTAATCAATTAACATAACAATTATTAACATAATTGATTAACTAATTTCATTATTGTAATCAAAAATTATGTTTTCAGCAACAAAATCAAAGTCGACATTGGCAGCTGTAACAGTAATTAAATATTTGATAGTGATCGTTGTTGATTAGCGTTCGAACAACCGGCCCTAATAGTTCTATTTTAATCAAAGATTAAAAATACTTTTTTTGTAATTTTTAGCGCGAAAGTAGGCTTGATACAGAGCCGGAGATGTTCACTCGAAGTGACTGACACGCTTTTCGCGCGAGTTGTGTATGTGGACGGGTGAATACATAATACATAGCTACGGTACTGTATTAGTCTACTTTCGCACGTGTAAATTACAAAAAAAAATATTTATAATCTTTAATTAAAATATAACCATTAAACTTATAATTGATATTTTTTGTAAGTAATTAGCTTGTACTTTAAACTCACTTTTAAACTTTTAAAGAATTAAAAAAAATTATAAACAACACGATAATGGTATGTTTACTTTGCTGTTTCATAACTTTTTTGCAAATGGTTGTAAAAAAGTTTTAAAACATTCATTTTCAAGATATATGAAATACGCATTTTAATTATTTTTTAAAATTAGAATATAATAAAAAGTGGATGATAAACGTTAATTTGTTTATAACTATTTTTTTAACATTTAGAGATTATGCAAAAAATAAAAAATTTATATTTTGTCGACAAAATGTTAAATAGGCATCTTATCTTTATAAGATTTCAAAGTTTGATCAGTGTATCATAATTATTTTGGTTATTATTGCGACCGCAAATTATTAATTAACAATTAAATTGTTGCTAAAATATTCGTTCAATTTTCACCAGCTTCTGGATCTATAGTCCAAACCAAGAAGGCTTTTAAGTCACCAAATTATTTGATTATTGGTAGATAATTAAACAGTATTTGATGGAAAACATAAACACCCATACCAATAAGTATGGTCTAAAACTGAACATCAAAAAGACTAAATTCATGATTGTTACAAAGAAGCTATACACCAATATGAATTTAACCATAAATAATCAGCCAGTTGAAAGAGTTACGTTCTACAAATATTTAGGGGTTTGTTTCACTGATACTAATGACCAGACAAGAGAAATCAAGAGGCGAATTGAGATAGCGAGACAATCGTTTGCCAAAATGAAAAAGTTCCTATGCAGCCGGGACATAAATATAAACTTAAGAACTAGAATGTTAAGGTGCTATGTTTTCTCCGTTCTGCTGTACGGCATGGAAGCTTGGACTCTGAAAAAGATAAACATCAAAAACATTGAGGCATTCGAGATGTGGTGTTACAAAAGAATGTGGAAAATACCATGGACAGAAAGAGTAACAAATCAAGATGTTTTGCTGAAGATAGGGAAGGAATGCGAAGTCATAAAAACCATACAAACAAAAAAACTGGAGTATCTAGGCCACATAATGAGAGGAGAAAGTACTCACTGCTTAGTACTGCTTAAAATCTTCGGAGTTATACAGCAATAATCAAGTAGCACACTATCTGCGGACTTTGCATACCTATATTATTAATATATATATAATCATAAGTAGGGAGCGGATTTTATGCTAAATGCATATTGCATGCATATTTCGCATATTTGAGCACTTTACTAAATTTTGCATATTTGTAAAGAAACATGCATATTTTGTGCATATTTAAAAATATTTAAGTCAAAAAAAAATATTTTTTTAATTCGACACAAAATATTTCCCCGCACTGGCTGTCGTATTCGAGAACTACCTGAAGAGAGACGGTTCATTCACTGCCTTTTCATTTTTTCTTAGAAAATACCCGATCTTTACACAAAGTACTTATAGTGCTTATAGAACGCCGTTATAAAATGATTGTAGGATGTTAAAATGATGAAGGATGGTTTACCGGGAAATCCGAATTTTATTTACTTTTATTATATTTAGTACAATTTGTATCCCAATTTATTAGGTACCTATAATTCTGGTGATTCTTTTAAATCCCCTATTGTTAAGAGAATTTACACATTTAACTATAGATTTACGATTTTCTAACGGAAATTGAAATATTCATGCTTTAGATCAGATCCCGTCTTTAAACGGCTTTAAAACTTTGGAGGACATATATGCGAAATTTTTAATGGAAATTTTGAAATTTATTTTGGTGCAGAATTTTCGTCTTTAACAAGTTATTTTAATGCGCCCCAATTACTTCTGTTAATATTGAAAGGAGTTTTTCAAGTTATAAAAATATTTTATCTGATCAAAGAAAATGTTTCCTCGTGAAAAATTTGGAAAGACACATTGTAGTGAATTATAATCGAAGATATATATAGTGATATTGTTGTTTTATTTTAAATAGGTAACTATTGGTATCAGTTTTTGTAAAAAATGTGAATAAATTGCATTATATAAAAAATAACGATTTTCTTTTAAAGATAATAAATAAGATTGCCGCCCCCCTGTAAAAGAACCCCCTAGAATAGAATAGAACAGAAAATATGTGGTTTCTCGAAATGCGCATTTTTTTGAATTTTTGTGCATATCTTGCGCATATTTCGTAATTTTTTACTGCATATATATGCGCATATTTCAGCAAAATTGATCGCATATAAATCCGCTCCCTAATCATAAGCTTCGATTCCAGCAATAAAATTGCTGGTAAATAACTTTTCCCAAAAATGGCCTATTCTCCGATAATCAGCCAAGACTAGATCTGATTGCGAAAATTGAGTAACATTTTTGAATTCAGCATACAGGGCATATAACAAAAGAACAGGTTTAAAAGTATCGGCTTCAAAAATAAATCAGGCCAGTGTTATCAATAAAATCCAAATTCTTTCACATCGCACAGAAACAGTACGTTTTTAAAAACTGAACATATGTTATAAACTCATGAACGCTTTGTAGGTTTTATTGAAAAACATGTTCATTTTAGCGAATCTTCGCACAAACTAATACACACCAATAAAATTCCAGCTGAAAAATGTAAGGCAATTATTCTGGAATTCGAGAGTTTTCGGTAACGGCGAGATTGATGGAATTTTGAGCTAATGTACAAAAGCGGATTTTCCCATGACCTGCCAGTGGAATACTGGTCATTGAGTATTAGGCTATTTCAACTAGAAATTATCTGAAGTATATTGTCAAAGACCCTCAGGTCCAAAACAACAAATGCCGATACGGATGTCATGACCAAGAAATCATCCAACATCTTATCGGGGCTACCAAATGTTTGTTGGAATGGATTATACAAAACGCCATGCTTCCTTAGAAAATATTCTTCACCAAGAATTAGCTAGCAATCTTGGACTTCTCCCGACCGACCATCTCCTTTATTATCAATACGTCTATGATATAATGCTTGAAAATGTCAACTATACTGAAATGACACTGCACGCACAAATCAACCAGTGGCACATAATATATCGTATATCATATTAGTTAATAAACTTACTAGGTAAATAACATTAATTGATGTGGTGCTATCTAACAACCATAATCTCCGTGTTAAACACAACGAAATAATCGCCAAGAATAGAAATCTTGAAATACAAATGGAGAATGGAAAGTACACAGACAATACCACTTGTTGTTTCTACTACTGGAGTCATTCCAAACTACCATATTTATAGAAAACATCAAAAAGCTGAACTTCTAAAATACGGAGGAGAAACCGTAATCGAAACCATAGAGATCCTCTTTTAAGAAATAATGTGTAGCCAGCGTGTACCAGACCAGTGGAGGGCGAGTAGGTATAACAATACCTATACACAAGAGAGGAAACAGCAAATATCCTAGCAAATACCGTACCATCACTTGGCTGAGCACAACTCCTAAACTTTTAACAAAAATACTTACCAATAAAATAAATGAAGTATACACAATTAGCGAGAAACAACAAGGTTTTCGGAAAATAGGTCCACAATAGACGCTACATTCATAGCCAGACAAATTGCTGAGAAAGCACTGGAATATAATAAACCTGCATTTATGTACTTTATATATCTGACTAAGGCCTTCGATTTTGTAAGATTGGAAGATGTGCTAAGATTGCTAAAGAAGAAAAATCAGCCCAAAAAGATGATAAAGATAATTAAAGACATGAATACGAAGAACAAAACCAGAATAAAAGTCGATTGCTTTTTATTTAATAATGGACAAAATCATAGAAAACTTTAAAGGTACTGGAAAAGGATATAAGATGGCAGAAAAACAAAAAAAAATACTCTGTTATGTTGACGACGCAATCTTAATCTCCAATAAAAAGGATAACTTACAGCGAACGGCACAAACTTTCAATACAGTGGCGAAGAACTACAACATGAAAATATTAAGAGCTAAGACAAAATCCCTAGTAGTGTCAAGGGAACCCATAAAATACAAATTAGTAATTAAAAACGAACTAATTGAACAAGTCTCGAGATTCCAATATCTGGGAGTCGAAATATATAGTTATGGAGATGTTAAAGAGAGCGTCCGAAAGCAAACAAATAAAGCCAATTACGTGACAGGATGTCTGAGGGATGTCATCTGGAGGAACAAAGATATGAGGCTGGAAATAAAGTACGCATATACAAATCATGTGTAATACCGATCATGACGTACGCGATAGAAACAAGATGTGACACATCAGAAACAAAGATGATACTGAGAACATCACAAATGAGAACGTTGAGGTCAATAACTGGGAAAACACTGAGAGACAGAAAACCGAACGAATGAATAAGAGATCTTTGTAACATACAAGATATAGTACGGTGGGGAAGACAGAGACGACGAGAGTGGAATCAGCATGTGATGAGAATGGACAGCGAGAGAATAGCCCATGTAGCCTGGGATTCGAAGCCAACAGGCAAGATACCAATAGAAAGAACCTTTAAAAGGTGGCCAGATAGCTGGCAGTCAACGCCACAGCTACGAATACAATTTCAAAATCGGTTAAGAACAGGCCAAGAGTCCTAATATAAGAAGAAGATGGAATGAGAAGAAGAAGAAGAAAAAGAAGAAGAAGAAGAAGAAGAAGAAGAAGAAAAATAAGAAGAATAAGAAGAATAAGAAGAAGAAGAAAAAGAAGAAAACGAAGAAAAAGGAGAAGAAGAATAAGAAGAAGAAGAAGAAGAAGAAGAAGAAGATCAAAAAGCTGCGTCTAAATGTTTATAAGCTTAGAGTGTAAATTATGCTAATCTTTATAGGACTACGCAGCATATACTGCTACAACATATCAAGTCACCAAGGGCTCAATAACACGGAAAGAGTCTTACCAGAGCTCAATCCTTTTGATACCCTAGGTATCTAGGATGAGGGAGTTTTCCCCTTAGAGAAAGTGAGAGCGATATGGCTGGCTAAATCTGAGATTATTGTGCTCTGTCATTTATTTTGATAATTTGACTTTAAGAAAATTTGAAATAGTAAATAAAGTTGACCGAATTGAGAGAAACAGGAACCATTTTTGAATTCAGCATGCATAAAATAATATTATAAAAGATCAGCTACACAAGTACTGACATCAAAAATGACGAAGGTCAGTATTAATAAAATCCAAATTATTTCACATCGCACAGAAACTGTACGTTTTTAAAAGCTGGACATGTGTTTTAAACTCATGAAAGCTTTGTCGGTTTTATTGAAAAAAACATGTTCGTTTTTAGATCTTCGCATAAACTAATACACAGCAATGAAACGTCAGCTGAAAAATGGAAGGCAATTATTCTGGAATTCGAGAGTTGTCGGTGACGCACGGCGAGATTGATGCAATTTTGAGCTAATGTACAAAAACGGATTTTCCCGTGACCTGCGACTGAAAAAGTCAAATGCACAATTAACAAAATATTTTGATACGCTATCAAAATGTTGATTTGAGCTGTAATTTTTTAACGTATAAATGGAATATTTAGGTATGTGTGTTTAACCAATGTGGTTGTAGGTACGTATTTTTAAATGAATAAATAAACAATAGTTGTATAAAGTTTTAATCAATATTTATAAAATTATTAATAAAACAGTACTATAATAATAATTTTACAAAAATGTAAAATATGAAAATCCTTTTAATAATTTTAAGTTAATCTAAAATAAAATGAAAACTGGATAAAACCTCCCTTAACTCCCCTGCCTCACACTCCTTCCATCTTTTCCCCTGTTTTCTCTTACCTCTTTTTTCCTCCACTAATAAGAGCTCTAGCCTTCGTCCCTCATATTTCTCATTTCTACGTCTGACATGACCAACAAATTTAATCAGTTTATTACTAATCAATATAATAGACCACCATCAATTAATATAATAAATAAATGAAAATATTGAAATGTGTGAAAATGTTGAAACAGGTCCATCTTTATTCCAATGGGGATGAGGACTTTTTTTAACGATAGGTGTCTGTCATTTGCCAAAATTCTCTCTACCAGTACCATAGATATTAGAGTCGCTTTTCTGGATCATCTTGATTTATTTCCTGTACCAAGTTTATTTTTTAGGAATTAAATTTGTAATATTTTAGTATCTACCCTGAGGAAAATAGTGCCGGAAAACCCAAATTATTGAACTAGTTTCTTAGTACTTGGAAGTAGGTTCCAAGTTAACCAGACCTAAAATTGATACTTTTACCGCTTTATTCCTAACATTTAGTTTCATACTTTCTTTTTTTCCTTATTTTCAAATTGTAATCCTGGATTGGATTTTGCTTATGTTAGGTTTGTTCTTCCAGTTACATCTCTCTTGTGCCTTCTCCACCATTGTCTTACATTCCTGGTTTTCAGGTCGTCTTCCACGTCATTTCATACTTCTCACTTTTATCAAATACTGATCCAGTTTCTTTTTTTTTTAACTCATTATAATACGGGTAGGTGATGAAGTTCCTTATATTGATGAAGTTGACTAAATAATTTCATCGTTCTCCTTGCACACTTCCTATTGTGTATGTTTTTATATCAGGTAGTGTATGTTTTTATATCAGGATAAACTAGTTTAGTCTAGTCTAAAACAATTTAATCTAGTCGAAAGTAATTTATTGCAGATTGGTTGCTGATTTACACGTAAGTTTAGAAGACACTATTAAGAGTTTTAATAGTTGTAAGTATTTAGGGTAATAGACTACAGGCCCATGTCCAAAATGGATGGGTCATATGAACCACCAGGTAATGTATATAGGACGATATAAGAGCATAAAATAATAAGATTCAGCACTATGCCGTCACTTGTAAGCAGTCCAACTGAGTGCTGGTATGAATTCAAAAGTGCAGGTAGAGTGGGTACATTTTGGTCATATATTTTTGTACGGCATTTTTACCATCGATAGATCCATGAAAAATAATAAGAAAGCACGCAGTGCCGTACAAAAATGGTGAGCCACAAAGATGGTAAATTTTTTTGGTTTTCTGACAATTTCCAGGGTAAATTTGGTCATTTGATTCTGTACGGCATCAGTTTCATACTGTTTTAATACAACTTCTAATCCAGTATTCCGCAACGCCGTACAAAAATCATGCGACAAGGGAAAAAAATCGAGGGTTGCAATCCCCTCTCTTTCCGTGGTCCGGGGAGTGATTTGAAAAAGTACGGCTTCGGTTCCAAAACATTATCTAGCACTCAAAAGTACTATTAAAAATAGTGCCGTCAAAAAATTATTGTTCATTTGAGTGTATATTAATGCTTATGTTAATTTCATGGTATACTTGATTTATAAAGCTAAAAAAATCATTTGACTCTGTACGGCAACTTTTTCTTTAACATTATATTGTAAAATACAATTGTTATATAGTATTGCCGTTCAAAACAAACTGTTCTTAAAAAGATTATAAAAAAATACAAAAACATAAATTTTTTAAAATATTGCCAAAGTTTAAATATTCATAGATTAGTAAAATATAGCAATTTTATACATTTATCCTTTGTTTTAAATAGTATTAAGATAAATAAATTAGGAAAAAATGATGCCGTATATTTTAATGCATACCATATCTTTTGGGTTGATGATAATGACGCTACCATTTTAAAGGTAGTACTTTATGGTCATTTGATACTGTACGGTATTAACATAACTATTTTTGAAGAGAACAATTATTGATAATATGATAAAATCATTATGACGTCTAACTGAAGTGAAAGGGTGTGTAGGTATATAATATCCAAGAATTGAAATTGTAAATCCCAATATCAACAGTTTTGTATACTTTTAATATATACTTCAAACATTATTGTTACATGTATATAATTGATTTGTTTCATTGTAATGATTTGAGTAAATAAAACAACTACTATTTTTTAGAAAAATTACTACTAGAAAACGACTACTTAGCACACAGTACAGTATTATAGGCAGGTGTAGATATATGTCTACAAATGCTACCCGTCGTAACATAACGTTAGGCGATATATACGTAAATTATATTTATTTAATATTTTTATTACTTTTTTATCAACATGAACTTTCAGATGTGTACGGCGTTATAAATTATTTTACTTTTTACTTTTTACTTTACTTTATACTTTTTATAAATTATTGCATTAAGTATCTACAAATGAACTATCTAAATGCCGTATAAAAAATATCGTCATAAATTTCACCTTACATTTCGTTATATGGATTTTTCGTACATTTCATTCTGTGGATTTTTCCTTGAGCTTTTTTTTCCTACAAACCTTTGGACCAACGAAAATGTACGGCATGTAAAATAATGTTATCTATGCATAAAATACTTTCAAAATAAATTAATTTTATGTTGTTTCAAATCACCCCCCGGACCACGGAAAGAGAGGGGATTGCAACCCTCGATTTTTTCCACTTGTCGCGTGATTTTTGTACGGCGTTGCGGAATAATGGATTAAAAGTTGTATTGAAACAGTATGAAACTGATGCCGTACAGAATCAAATGACCAAATTTACCCTGGAAATTGTCAGAAAATCAAAAAAAATTACCAACTTTGTGGCTCGACATTTTTGTATGGCACTGTGCGCTTTCTTATTATTTTTCATGGATCTATCGATGGTAAAAATGCCGTACAAAAATATATGACCAAAATGTACCCACTCTACCTGAACTTTTGAATTCTCACCAGCACTCAGTTGGACTGCTTACAAGTGACGGCATAGTGCTGAATCTTATTATTTTATGCTCTTATATCGTCCTATATACCACCTTGTGGTTCATATGACCCATCTATTTTGGACATGGGCCTGTAGTCTATAAATGATAAACCGAGATGCCACTTGTATGAAAGATATAGAAATGAAAATAGTACGGGGAAAACAAGCCACGGAAGCACTCCATGGAGTAATATGGAAGAACACTCTAACTAAAGGAAAACAAAAAGGATTTTTCAGGCATAGTGCTGAATATTACCCTACAAGGGCGGAAAAATGGCCAGTGACAAGAATAATACGAAATAAAATACGAACAGTTGAATTAGAGTTTACGAGAAGGTGTCTACAAATTAAAAGGTAGAATAGAATAAGAACAGAGGAAATATGAAACAGAATACAAGTAAAATGCTCAATATTACAAAAAAGTTATAGCCTAATAAAATAAAAAAAAGTCAAGATGTAAATTCGTACAGATTGAAACAAATTTTATATCAAAGTTTAGGTGGGTACAAAAGATATTTTCGAGAAAGTATCCAAATCATAAAAGGGGATCATTTTTTAAATAATTAAAAAGGGTTCATTTTTGCAAAAAATACTTTTTTAACTGCTGAGGTAATTCACTTATTAATCAAGATCTACGGGATTTTTTTCTGCAAACTTGAAGGGTAAATTTTTTACATAAGACTTACTAAATTAAATTTGACCCCCTATTTATTTAAATAATTATACACAAATCTTTAAAAACCCATTTTCAAAAAATTGTTTTTAGCGTTTTGAATAAGCACTACAAAATGTCTTATTTTACAGACAAAGTTGCGCTATGTTACCAGTATTAAGGAAAAAAAATTGGTCGAAAAATATTTAATATTTTTTGAGATATTGAATTTGTTTATTAAATGTTACTATATTTTCAGTTGCAAAAACGCGGTTGTTCCCAAAGAAATATTCACTTCCATAAGATCTCACTATTTTTATTTTTATGTATTTCATCGATAAATGTATTGATAAATTCAAATTTCAGTTAAACTCCCCCCTAAAATGGCATTTGAACATTATTCTTTGCTTATAATTTATTTTTTTGCGGCGATTACGTATTTTGAAATGCCGTTTCGATAATTGGGTTCCTGGGTATTTTTTACTAATTAACAAAATTTTTTTGTCGTTTTTTCTTCTTCTTTTTTTCTTGGAGTTATATTACTACGGGTCCTTTTAGGGTTAAATTTCATTAAGAATGTCGAATCTCTGAGTTGTAGATTCTAGAACTAAAAATATTAAGATTTAACTTAAATCTCTTAAGTAAAATGTGGCTACTTACTGAATTACAGGGTGTTTTATTTAAAAATTTAAAAATTATTGTTACCAAGTACTTTAAAACTATTTGACGTATCCTTATCATACTTGACAGAAAGTGTGGCTATTATACACCCTACTAAATTGTGATTTATAAACGTTTCTAGCTAGTGCCAGAGGTGTACGACAGGGGATAGTGAATTATTGACCCTTCCCAAATTCTACGCCACTGAGTGAATTACTATTTTAGCGAAATTTTTCGATTCTGCAATACTTTTTATGTAAATAACTTTATTGGTATCGATAAAGTCATGAGTTTGCGAGATATTGGAAGTTTAAAATGAATGAATGAATGAATCAAAATAACTATGCCGTTTCATTTTTAACGTTCAATATCTCGAAAATTAATTACTTAATCGTTACCGGCAAGGAGCATATTATTTACATAGAAAGTATTGGAAACTCGAAAAATTTCGCTAAAATAGTAATTCCCTCAGTGGCGTAGAATTTGGGAAGGATCAACCATTAACTATCCCCTGTCGTACGCCTCTGGTAGTAGCTAGAAGCTTTTATTTATCACAGTTTAGTAGACTGTATAGTACCCACACTTTCTGCCAAGTATGATAAGGATACGTCAAATAGTTTGAAAGTACTTAGTAAAAATAATTTTTTAATTTTTAAATAAAACACCCTGTAACTCAGTAAGTAGCCACATTTTATTTAAGTGATTTTAGACCAATCTTAATGTTTTTAGGTCTAGAATCTACAACTTAGAGATTCGACATTATTAATGAAACTTAACCCTAAAAGGGCCCGTAGTAATATAACTCCAAGAAAAAAAAAAGAAGAGGAAAAAAAACAAAAAAATTTGTTGATTAGTGAAAAGTTCCCAGAAACCCAATTATTGAAACGGAATTTCAAAATATTCAATCCCCGCGACAATATTAAAAAAAAACAAATTATAAACAAATTTGAATAATTTTCAAATGCCATTTTAGGGGGAAGTTTATTTGAAATGTGAATTTATCAATACATTTATCGAAAACATACATAAAAATAAAAATAATAAGATTTAATACAGGTGAGTATTTCTTTGGCAACAACCGCGTTTTTGCAATTGAAAATAGAGTAACATTTAATAAACAAATTCAATATCTCAAAAAATATTAAATATTTTTGGACCATATTTTTTTGTTAATACTGATAACATAGTACAACTTCTCCTGTAAAATAAGATATCTTATAGTGCTTATTTAAAACGCTATTTAAAACGCTAAAAATAATTTTTTGAAAATGGGTTTTTAAAGTTTTGTGTACAATTATTTAAATAAATAGGGGGTCAAATTTAATTTTGTAAGTTTTATGTGAAAGATTTACACTTCAAATTTGCAGAAAAAAATCCTATTGACCTTCATTAGTGATTGAATGACTTCAGTAGTTAAAAAAGTATTTTTTTTTTGCAAAAAATGACCCCTTTTTAATTATTTAAACAATGATCCCCTTGTATGATTTGGATACTTTTTTGAAAATATCTTTTGTACCCACCTAAACTTTGATATAAAATTTGTTTCAACTTGTACGAATTTACATTTTGATTTACATGTAGTGTAATTTTATTTTACTAGACTATTATGGTAGTAAAAGTAGAGCCCTGAAATGGTACGGGAATATACAAAGAATGCCGGAGCATAGGTGGTCGAAAAGATTACTGGACTGGGATCCGCGGGGAGGAAGACGGAGACGAAGACCTGCTGTGAGATGGAAAACTCACATAGGAAATTCTATAATAGATAGAGACCTCAGAGATGGCGACTGGGAGAATAGAGTGCTATGGAAGACAAAAACGGCAAACTCATTATGGGAAAAAGCCAATAAGAAAAAAGTAATTCAGCGATCTAGTACGGCTGAATATAAATAATAAATTGAATAAAATACTTTGTTCTTGGAAAAATAATCATTTTTATTAGCCTAGGTCAAATTTCTCACCTTTAGTATCATCCTTGGAATATAAGCTTTTATTTGACACCTCATTTGTCATTCAACCTTCTATAATTTGTATAATGACGGAGGAGTTGAGTTCACGGACAGACATACAGACGAACGGATGGACGGACAGACCGACGTGGACAATTCAACGCTTCCACATTTTTTCAAACGATATTAATTCCTACTCGATTTTATTCGTAAGTGTGTTTCTTTTCTTTTAATTTTTAGAGAAAATCTCATCTATTTATTTATTATTCTTTATATTATTTAATTATACAAGAATATATTGATGTATATCATGTATCAATATCTTCATTCGATGTATATATTATGATACAATATATCGATGTATAAATTTTTTGCCATCCCTGTTGGGATCTGATTTGGGAATTCCCCGCATGTAAAATTCCTTACATGTTCGCTAAATTACTTTCAAATCGGCTAAATTGGTTTAGACTAGGCCGTACTAGTTTATCCTGAAGTGTGAGTCTTTATTATATCAGGATAAACTTGTCTGGCCCAGGCCAAACTATTTTGGCCTTAAGTGTGTGTATTTATATCAGGATAAACTAGTTTGGCCTAGGAAAAACTAGCTTGACCTACGCGCTATTGGACAAACTAGTTTGGTCTAGGCCATACTAGTTTATCCTAACGCGTTTAGAATAAACTAGTTTGTCCTGAAATCGGGTTTGGCCGGTATATACATCGTAAATTTTGATTTGGGAGTGCTCCTCGTAATGTTCAACTTGTCTTGGTTTGTTTATTTCTATACAAAAAATTTACAAAAATAAAAATGTATAAATAATACTTAGGACAATTAATATTTTAGTTACTTCTGTTTAATGGAAGGTTTGATATTTTGGAAACTTCTTGACGTAGCCGAAGTTGTAGTGATAGCTGTAGTTTTCATGCACTTCGTAGCTTCATCATGCTAGCAGATATTATATCAGTGCATCTTTGCCCATGTTCCACCAAAAAGGGTACAAGAGAAATTTGAATATAAATAAAAAACGATAGCATAAATTTTAAATATTGCCTTGGCATGAAACTTTAGAACATTAATCAAGACACACGAAATTTATAGAACGTTAAGTGTTAGAAAAAATGAATATGAATCATACATTAAAAACAGAGATTTTGATAAATGTAAGATATGAAAATTGGAGTCCAATAGAAAAATGCACCAATAGTCGTGAAATAAAGAAATAGTAAAAAGATGAAAACTCTGTTTTTTTTTGCCTAATGAAGTAAAATACGTAGCAAAGACATCAAAGAAATTCTATAATATCTGGTTACAAATACTGAAAGAACTGATAACCAGATTGTTAAACTTAGTTCCATAAAAATAAAATAAAATGCCATTATAACATAATATCTAAATAACACATGTCATAAGACTTTCGGAATATTTTTATTCTTCTGTATGTTTTATGTTTATTGTTTTAAGTCTTATTATATCTTCTCGCTAATAAACCAATTAGCTATCAACGTATTTTAAAACGATTTCGAAAACGAAATAATACCGTAAAATTAATCACACCGAGAATATCAATCTAACCTTTGACATATTGCTTTTGTCATGAATTCACGTCATTCAATATAATATTACATCCGAATTAGTGATATATATGTACAATTAGCCCACAATTATGCTAAAACAACCCCTTTCTGAATTCCCTAAACGACAACGTGTATAATCTGCACACAATATCGAAATATCCGACGTCATATGTTTCTAGCGAACGTAGGCTACAAGTTATAACGCTAAAGATAATTACATCATCGTACCTCTTGTCTTTCCCGTGTTTTCGTACTATCAGTGGCTTACCTTCTAGAATGTCTACATCATGACAGTTTTAAAAGCCTATTTTGTAAAGAGAATTAAATGGTAATATCATTTTCTATGGCAATTCAGACTAGAAAATATTTCGCAAACAACACATTTTTAAAATGGGTACAGGACATAATATTATGATCTATTAAAAAAGGAACTATTTCAACAACGGAATACTAAAAAAGCAACAGAACAGTTTTCCAGTTATTAGTATAACCCAGCGCCCTATTTTTTTTAAATTAAAAAATTTTGTCTTATGCATAGTCCATGTGGTGAGACCGCTCCCGTCTGAAAAACATTTCTAATTCGGTTTCTCTGCGGATTCATATTCAAAAATGGCCCCTTTAAACAAATGTGAAGGGTGCCGGACGGAATTTTTGGGCAGAAATTTTAAACAATTTTTTTTAACAAATATATAAGATCACCTTTTGTGCTCCAAAAAATATATTTTTAGATTTTTTGGGTCATTCTAAACAAGAAAGGTATCTTCTGATTTTTCTCAAAAATTTACAGTTTTCGAGTTATAGGCGATTTAAAATCTAAAAAATGCGAAAATACGCATTTTTGAGGCTTAAAAACTCATATTTAAGTTAGTATTTTTAAGAGTGCCAATAACTTAGATTAAAGTTTAAATATTTCTCTTCAAAATTCTGAAAAGTGATCGGGTTTAACTTCAATTTAAACCGTAGTTTTTTAATTGTTAATTATGTGTGTCCATTCGGTTTTTTGCCGGTGCGGCGCGCACTGTTTTCAAAAATCTCCTATTTTCTTCCGAAAAAAATTGTTTCTATATTATTTGGGACATTCTAAATAAGATAAATTTCTTGACATTTTTCTCAAAAGTTACTAGTTTTAAAGTTATAAGCGATTTAATATGCTTAATCAAAATTTAACCCTCACGCACAAGTTGTAGTCTATATAACTAACAACTTCAGTGAGAAACTGGGTTTATTTATTATGTTGTTAGTTGCTACAAATAAACTCTATTATTATATTATTATTATTTATTTAAAATCCAAAAATATGTTTTTTGTCATTTTTCGGATTTTAAATCGCTTATAACTTTAAAACTATTAACTTTTCAGAAAAATGTCAAGAAACTTATTTTATTTAGAATGTCCCAAAGAATATAAAAAAATATTTTTCGGGGGAAAATAGGAGATTTTTAAAAATATTGCGCGCCGCACCGGCAGAAAAACCGGATGGATACGCATAAATAACAATTAAAAACTTGGCATCCTTAAAAATACTATTTAAGTATGAGTTTTTAAGCCTAAAAATGTGATAATTTAGATATTTTATCGCCTACAACTCGAAAACTGTCAATTTTTGAGAAAAATCGCAAAATACCTTTCTTGGTTAGATTAACCCAAAAAATCTAAAAATATATTTTTTGGAGCAACAAAGGGTGATCTTATGTATTTATTTAAAAAAATTGTTTAAACAATTTCTGCCAAAAAAATCCGTCCGGCACCCTTCACATTTTTTTAAAGGGAACATTTTTGAATATGAATCCGCAGAGAAACCGAATTAGAAATGTTTTTCAGACGGGAGCGGCCTCACCACATGGACTAACATAATCATCAGTAATCTTGATCTTAATAAGAATATATTCATGAAATTAATTTACATCTTTGCGTTTTTCTATTATGACCCGATCTATAAATAGGACCATGGGCGTTAGGTTTATCATAATTTAATCATCATAATTTAATTAAAATGTATTTTTCATTTGGATAATTTGGGTCCCATCACATATTTGCATTCGAGGTAATGAAGAAGCAGATAAGTGTGCGCATGAAGCCGTCAACTCAGCTGACTCTATAATATGATCGTTAAATATGTGGTAACTAGTATACCTGATATTCCAGGTATAATCAAATCACGGATCCTAAGTGAGTGGCAAAACCAGTGGCAATTTTCAGTGTCCATTCTTCGAAATATTAAACCAAACATTGGAGATGTTTCCCCACCAAAAGAAAAGATCTAGTAATAACAATAACCCGCCTTTATTTTACTTCTTATGATAAACTATAGTTAAATTTCATGTATGACTTCCTGTCTTAAGCAAAATTCTGTACAGAGCTATAAAACTCTAATAATTCAATAAACCATAAGAATTTTAATCCCAGGCTTAGGAGATAAAAGGAAAAACCCATCGTTATACCTGTCCATGTAATAAACTAATATTTGTCTGCAGAAAGCCCAAATTTATTATATTGTTGTAAAATGCTTTTCGGTAGTATCGGTAAATTTGTCTAAATTTAAATACGCACCCATCACATCTGCAGATGTTGAAAAAACCTTTTTCTACGTATAAATAATATTATGTCTACACATTACAAGAAAATTTTGAAAAACATATTGTTTTTAATTGTTTTGATGTTAATGGCCATGAATAAAAAATATAATAATATGTTAATTATTTTTCGATCTTTTTATTATATTATATGTATTTTATCACTTTTGTAATTTTTTATTTATTGTTAATATTACGAAAATTAAAAATAAATGTAATTTAACGTTAATGTCCTTTATTCATATTTATTTATATCATTATACTTATCCATGTTTACTTACAGGTTTTTTTTTCTTGAACCTTGCTTGTTTTATAAAACTCTGCTTATTTTTGCGGCATTTTTTGCTTATATAAGTGCTTATTTTAATCTTGCTGTCATGCTTATAATCCAGGCTTTAGTTATCACATACCGTCCAGTTTTCTACACAGCAAGAATCAGTAATTATGGTATCCCAAAAAACCTAGAGAAAGCACTTGGTGCAAATTGTTCTTTCACCAATATGTTAACTTTCTTAAAGTTTATTAATTTTGTAAATACCTAATATTTAATCTTGTTAGTTAGTAGTTTATTACTTATTGTTATTAAGAGCACACAGTAGCGATCAACAGGTAGCAACAAACGCGGTCCAAGATTGCGAAAGTTCTGCGAACTTTCAAAAGTGAGGCAACAGTGCGTCGGTAATTCGACACTGACAGTGACGTTTATACTATCAAAAACAATAATTTTTATACACATAGGCGCAAAATGCTGCCAAGTCAGTGACGTTCGATTTCTTGTTATAAAAAAATCGATTTTTAGTAGTTCCCATGTGATATAAAATCTAGGCACGAGATAAAAAAGTTTATTTGAAGAAAATGTATTTTTTTGTCCCTCTTAATGGCGGTACAAGCTCCTTTTTTCAATATTTTATTTAGTTATACAGTAATTTCCACATACTAACATATTTCTGAAATTGGGCTCTGTACTCTGTACCGCCATTCTTTATTATATTACGAATGTGTGTGCCAAATATCTCGACAATATATTCAAAATTAGAGCCGCAATCTTGGAACGCGTTTGTTGCTACCTGTTGCTCGCTACTTACTTACTTACTTACTTAGTCCTAAGCCTTTCTACCTCTAGGTGTAAGGCTGGTGGAGTTGAGTTTGGCATTGTAGTCTCCATGCTTTCCGATCTTGCGTTGGGTTTCTTGCACTTTCCAATGTCAATCCCTTCTTCTCGACTTATTTCCTGATGTCATCTACCCACATAACTCTTGGTCTTCCTCTTTTGTTTTTCCCCTAACTCGCTACTGTTTGCTCTTAATATTTAATATTAGCTTCTCACTAATAACCTTCGGATTGATGCGAATTTCTAATAAAAAAAATGATTTCATCAAAACAGTTATCAGAATTAAAATTTTTATTTACATCTATAAAAACAAGTTTATTTTATATAATACTGTATAAAACAATTTTTACACAATGTTACTCTACATTTTATACAATATGTTGGTGATTCAGCTTTACAATTTTCTCCTTGCCGATAATTCTCATGTTTTTCCATGAAGTGTCCTTTCACATCTAATCTTACGTCCATAAGAGCTTCTGATGATGATGTATTTAGTCTTGCCCTATTATACTTCTTGTACTAAGAGTCAATTTTAGGTAGGGAACTGCTGCAGATCGATGGAAGTCTAATAAAATAATTTTGACTTGTTACCTTGTTTGTAGAAAAACCATGAATTTACTAATGCCAGTTAAATCAATCATGTAAATATTGACCAATACCACTTTTTGGCTCTGATTCTATTGGCATATTTTCCAACAAAAGTCATATTAATCCACGCCTTCCATTTTCCTAGTAAATCCTCATCGGCTTTATCTTCATCTGTTAAAAGAATCAGGGTCCAGCAGTAAGTAGCACTACTACATCAACCTCTTCTAATTATTGTAAAGATAATGCTCTCCGACACATCTGCAAGGAACATACTATGTACTTCTTCGTAAAGTTCCGCTCCTATCGGAGATTGGAAATCATTCTGGCAATTATAATTTTGTTGGTTACGCGCCGGAATAGTTCAATTGAGCTGCATTCAAACCATTCACGGAGATTGCGTAGCCACGAGATTTTACGTCTTCCTACGCTTCTTCTGCCATTGATTTTGCCCTGCATTATATTCCTTAATAGTTCGTATTTTTCACCTCCCATGATGTGCCCCAAGTATTCCAACTTCCTGATTTTTATAGAATTTAAAACTTCGCATTGTTTTCCTAGTTGCTCGAGCACTTGTGCGTTTGTTTTACGATCTGTCCATGATATTTTCAGAATACGTCTATAACACCACATTTCGAATGCTTCCAGGTTTTTAATATTGGATTGTTTTAGTGTCCATGCCTCAACCCCATACAAAAGGGTGGAGAAAATATAACAACGAAGCATTCTTATCCGGAGCGTTATATTGATATTGCGATTACAGAAAAGTTTCCTCATTCTGTTAAAAATGGATCGTGCAATTTCAATGCGGCATCTTATTTATTTTGTCTGATCAGTATCTTCTGTGATCCATGCCCCAAGGTATTTGCACGAAGATATTTGCTCACTTTCTGTATTATCCAGTACTAGTCTAACTCTGATATTTCGTGCTTTTGTAAATACCATGAACTTGGTTTTCTTTAAATTTATTTTTAGTCCATAATCGTTGCAATGTATATTTAGTTGTTGAGCAAGACGTTGCAATTCTTCCAGTGTTCCAGGTAGAAGTACGGTATCGTCAGCATATCTTATACAGTCGAACCCGCTTATTATAATACCGATTAAAGGAATATCCCGGTTTAAGGAATAGAAATTTGAGGTCCTAAAACGTTTTTACTAGGCTTATATGATCGGTTATTAGAATATCTCTGTTATAGGAATACTTTTTCTTGGCACGACGGCTATTCCAATAAGCGGGTTCGATTATTAAGTGGCTCACCGTTTATTATTAGGCCCTCATTGACTTCGGCCAACGCTAATTCTGAGATGGCTTCACTATATAAATTAAATAACAATGGTGATAAAATACACCCTTGGCGCACCCCACGGCGAATCTGGATATCCTCAGTCAGTTCATTTTCAACTTTCACTTTTGCTGTTTGATTCCAATAGAGGTTGCATATAATTCTAATGTCTCTACTGTCTATGTTTTTATTTAACAAAATTTTCACTGATTCATATCTAGGCATCTCTGCGAAAGAACACTTACTGCAAACAGTGCGTCCCGTGTTCCCAGACCTTTCCTAAATCCCATTTGTGTATCACATAAATATGTACACCCCTAACAAAAAGATTTGATTTGTATTTTTTTCATTTCACTGTATTTTTAATTTTTTTATTATTATTCAAAATAATATTCGTTAAAATATTAGTTAATTATTACCATGAAATAGTGTCTCCCAAATATGATTAAATAAAAAACTTTTTGTGTGTGCAATTGCAATAAACAATTAGCAATAATTGTTTTTAGGCAATTGTTATATTATTATATCTAACAATAATTTTAAAAACTTCAACAATTTCTGCTCAGATTCACATAGAACTCAATACTGAAATGTAGCATTATTTTGATATCGCTACCTACCAGTGACCTCTCAATAGGACACTAAAATAAACTTTATACTGACGATTCAACAATTTATCTTTCCTAAATTTATTTATGAATAGGTACTGTTTACAATTAAATGTCATATCTCGTAGGTTTCTAGCCAATGTAGGCTACAAGTTATAACGCTAAAGATAATAAATTACATCATCGTACCTCTTATCTTTCCCGTGTTTTGGTACCATCAGCGGCTTACCTTATATTCTAGAATATAACTTAACCCTCCGTTACTCGCACACGGTGTGGAAGACCGGGCCTGTAAATAAATTCCTGTAACTCTGCTTGTAGTGGGGATTTTGAATGGCTACTTCGTATACTTCTTCAGTGGTCAATCAACTGTGGGTAAAGTCAGTTCGCAGTGTAAAAAATAGTACTGTCCTTTTGTTATTACGCAACACGGTCCCGTACACCGTGTGCGAGTATTTGTGCACCAATCTTTGTGTTTGGATCACACATCGATATTTTTAATTAGTAAGGTAATTTAAGATCTTTTCCTTATTTTCAATGTTTATAGATTAGTTTATTTATATTTATATATATAAATTTAAATACATAACTTACCCAGAACCATCAGAATGAGGTTTAGGGAGATACGTGGTTTACCAACAGAACAAGTACCAGTCGTAACACCAGGAACTTCAGATCGCTGTGCTGTTTGTGATTGGAAGAAAAATAGAAAAACAAAGTTTTACTGCCAAATATGCTCAAAATATCTGTGTTTGGAACACCATTGTTCCAATGAATGTGACACCATTGTGTATTTCATGTTTTAAAAACGTTAATTAATTTTTATAACTTTTTTTGTTACTACAATTACTCTTTATTTTTAATTTTTTTGTGTATTGAATTAAGATCTAAAGTTCTTAGTAAACAAATTTAACCATATTCAATTTTTTTTTCACTTCCAAAGTTTTTGTATATACATATAAATGGATAACAATGAAAATTATTAAATTTTTGATTAAAGTAATATAATGTGAACACAAACGCCTATCTACAAAATTATATGATCATATATTCATTAAATAATTTAATCGTACACAATTTTGCAAAAAAAATAATTTTAAAACACTGCTGACCCATATTTTTGGACCCGGTCTCCTGCACCGTGCGCGAGTATCCGATCACAAAAAGTTGGCGCGAGTAACGAAAGGTTAATGACCACAGTTTTAAAAGCATATTTTCTAAAGAGAATTAGATGATAATAATATCATCTTACAAGATATTCAGCATAGAAAATGTTTCGCAAAGTATACATTTAAACAAAGATACGTTAATTTTTGTGAATTTCTTATTTTTGTATGAAAGAACATTATGATCTTTCATTCAGATCATTTATGATCTATTATCAAGAAAGGAACAATTTCAAAAAAGCGGTAGAAAATCCTACCGCTGGTAAAAAAACATTTATCAGTAGTAAAGATCACAGAACAGTTATCAAAATACAGGCCGAACGGAATTACCACAGAACGGCAGTTCTCACCAGTGGCGCACACCCACACCCCCCTACACGCGACACTATATATACACGAAATTTTCGAGTTTCTAAATCTGACAGAATTAAAAATTGGGCCAACTTCCATCTTAAATCTCAGGAAAAGACTCACCCATTCATATGTGAACCATCCATTTTGGTCCAAGGGTGTGGATTTTGCGGCCCTTCGTATTTAGGGTCTGTTTTTAGTTCTCGTCCCCAAAGCTCCCAAAAACTTCAAAAATTCAAGTCCGACCTTTACGTATTCTAATAGTACTGATCATTAACTTTCCAACGCATGTCTAATTTTGAAAATCGGTTATACCATTCAAAAGTTACCGAGCTCAGAAATATGACTCAATTTTTATTTAAAAAAGGGTTTGTGGATATGTATGTATGTGTGTGGAAAAGTTAAACCGATTTGTTTTTTTTTTCTCTGTTTGAAGAGGGGGTCAGGGCCGATTCAGAACCGGTGTAGTTTGTGATTTTTGACCACCCATAAGCCAGCTATAGGACTTGGTAGGTACAAAACGGCATATTTTTGGGGGTATATATTATCTTCGGATTAAGAAGAGATAGGAGAACCGCAAATACACCAAATCAATAGTGTTAAGTTAAACTTTCAAATGGTGTTCAAACCGTCAGGATCAGATATGCACACAGCTCAGTATAGCCGAAAAACTGAAAACTAAACTTTGAAAATTTTAGTTTTTCGACAATTACTCAAAATTTAAAGCTACGAATTGCGCCAATAACTGAGCGTTTGTAAAAGAACTCTAGACGAATATAACGGTGTATACCTCATATCCGGAAAAATTCGAATTCTTAAGTTATAGGCTTCAAAATTATGATCAAATCTATTTCCTATTGGAAAAACGGTTTCTCAAGCTCAATTATTCCTGTAATAGCTTTAGTTATCATGCTTGACCTTAGATCCATCAAATACTACTGGTCAATACGTTTCAGGCTCATGTTTACTGATCAAAATCGGTTAAGCCGTTTAGAAGTTATTAGGTAAGCTACAAAAGTATAATCCAGTTAACGATTATTCCCGAAATGGTTTATGTAGTTGTAGTGGTTACGACGCTAAATTTGATCTGGCAATGGGCAATCCAACTTCATTTACCGGTCATCTCAATATTTTGTCAATCTATTTCGAATAGAAAAAAATCTAGTGTACATAAGATGGACACTAGATCATTTGGGAGATAATACAACATAGGTGACCATTTATAAAGCTTAACGTGTAATAGAAAAACATTGCATTCAACTTCGTACATTTAAATTTTAAATACCTTTGAAAAACTCCTGATACAAGAATAAAAAACCGCTAAACTCCGTAAAAATGAGTGGCGCATACAATATTACAGCTACAAAATATCTGATACGAATATTATGTGGCGCGAAAATGTATTTCCATTTTGATGCAAAAAAAAATTCTAGTTTTACTTTAAAAGATTTTTCCATAATATTTGCTAAATTTAAAATAAACGCGCCACAAAAGAGTTTCAAAATTCAAACTGTATCAAAGTTGTTACTCTTTTGTGGCGCGTTTACTTCAAATTCAGCAAATATTATGGAAAAATCTTTTAAAATAAAACTAGAATTGTGTTTTTCATCAAAATGAAAATACATTTTCGCGCCACGTAATATTCGTATCAGATCTTTTGTAGCTGGAATATTGTATGCGCCACTCTTACGCCGTATGCGCCGATTTTTACGGCGTTTAGCGGTTTTTAATTCTTGTAGGAATATACCTGAGCATATTTTCTCTGCCTCCTTTAAGTCAAATGTTTCAATAATAGTCATTTGTTTTCAGTCATAATATAATGATCATGTTTCAGTTATAGTATCGATACATTTTTGGCATAGTAACGTAAGTCGCCAAAAACGATTTTGTGGAAAAAGCATGTTTTTTTTTTCATGCGTTTATCTTGCGGGTATGATTAAAACAATTCTGGACATACGCATACGTTTTTAAAATAGTTAAAAGAAAAAGGTTAAAAGTAATTCTAGGCTTACTACACTTTGTCACTACCTTCTAAAAAAATAATATCCTAAATGTCACTTACGTCACGTTGCCAAAAATGTATCGATATAATAAAATTTGTAAGAGATTTGTTGAACAATTTAACTAAAGGGTGATTCATTTAGAGGTACTTTTTTTGGTGAGGATTTGTTGGGAGATCGTGCATGAATGGTATCACCTAAAGTTGTTTTCTTATTCAGTATTGTTTGACATTCCATTCTAGAAAGACTTAACTTGGCACAACGTCTAGAAATTATTTAACTGTATTACGAAAATAGGCGTTCAATGAGGAATGTCTTTCGTGCGCTTAGAGCAAAAAAAAATGTTTTCCAAAGAGACCCGTTTTTGGCTTAATGAGGAATACACAAAATGTCCGTATTTGGGTTGCTAAGCAACCCAAAAAGGTTCAAGAGTTCCAAAACATTCAAAAAAAATCCACTGTTTGGTGTGGTTTATGGGCCGGTGTCATCGTCGGTCCATGTCTTGGACCGGCCAGAATGTTACTGTGAATGGAGACCATTATCGCGGCATGGTAAGAGACTATTTGGTACCAGAAATTCAAGTTCGTAGTTTAAGTGACATTTGGATCCAAAAATATGGCGCCAACTGCCATATATCCCGTGAAAGCATGGCTTTACAGAGAAAAGTAATTGTAAAGAATGGTTCTTTTTTACGACAATAAAGATTTTTAAATAAAATTCATTTTTTCCATTGTTTTTTCTTTTTTAAAAAGTACCTCTAAATGAATCACCCTTTGTAAAGAAGACAAATAAAGTATGCTCAGGTCTATTCCTATTCCGGTCGGCCTGTACAGTATCGCGCAAAAGGAAGGAAAAAATTCGTTATTTCATAATCCGGCCACTACAAAGGAAAATCCTAAAACCGATCGATTTTTGTATTTTGATTTTTTAACATAACAATCATACTAGTGACGTCCATCATCTGAGCGTTATGACGTAATCGACGATTTTTTAAAAGGGGGATAGGAGAATAGGGATCATGTACTAGCTCATTTGAAAGGCTGTTCAATTCTCTTTTTAGTAACATAAACATTAACATATTTTTTTATACAGGGTGTCCATATAGTCCAACTATATAACGTCACGGGTCGTTTGAACTATTTTAAATCACAGAAGATTTAAAATTTGTACTTCTAAGTTATTATGAGTTTTTGAAGCGTGGATTTTTAGAAATCTCATTTTGAAACAAAACTGAACATTATTATGTAATAAAAAAAATGTACAAGTTCCCTGTTAATATACCATTTTACATTCGAGGTTTTTACTTTAATGATAAGTTTTTATGTACAAACAGTGGAACGTATTGTGTGTTTTTTTTATATCAGTCTTTTGTTCCTTACTTCACTAAAAACATTGCCCAAAATCTAAAACGACTAAGCAACGAAGCCTTGAAGTCACAAAGTCTATTAGTGTTCTGTGTCAACTTCTGAGTAGTTTGGTTTGGTTTGTTTGTAGACCAGGGCGCATCTGTAAAAATATTAGTACATTTGGACGTTGAGAGGAGACTCATATTTTTTTGAAGAAATTGCTTGAAAATAACTCATATAATAATATTTGAGTTATCCTCCCACTCAAAAAGGTCCTAAACATTGTTTAAATAATCAAAATATCAAAAAATGAAGGAAAAATTCGATTTTTTTTCCGTTTTTTGATTATAACTTTGAAAGTGTTCATTTCTGAAAAAAGTTGTACTGATATAAAAGTTGCACAATTAAATTTCCTACAATATAAAATTGGTTAAAAATTTTAAAAATTGTCACGCTTGTTTCAAAATACCAATAATTGCGAAAAAACGAGAAAAAAACAAGTATTCGCATTTTTCGTTTTTTAACCATTTATGCTACATTTAGGACCTTCACATTTAACCAATAAAAACTTTATGATACAAGAAAACAGTACTGTAGATTTCATTAAGATCGGTTGAATAAATTTTGCAAAATAAATTTTGCAATTCAGCTTTCTCAAAAAAAAAATTAATTTTTTCAAAATCTTGCAGGACTGAATATAAAGCAGAAAGGAAGTTTATTTTTTTTACATATAAAAGAATACCATACTTTCATTTGCAATTGGCAAAATTAAAATCGGTTAACCACTACGGCGTCAGGAATTTTTTTAAATACACATTTTTTTTTGGTGCTACGCGCAGGACAGCGGGTAGTTTTCTCTGATTGGGCATTCCAATGACCTTTGATAATAATTGACAAATTTTAATTTTTAGTACATTTCGATATAAATAAATAAATTTGTTTATTGCAAAATAAAAAAACACGCTCTGTCCTTTGAAATAACACTTATTTGGCAAAAACTTTCTTTGTTCATATATTTTAAGTTAGAGAAAAAAAGTTTTTTATTTTTAAACATATGCAACTGTTTAAACAATATTTCACAAGCAATAATCAAATTAGTTTAATTTTTGTGGAATTAAAATATTAAATTACAACAAAATATAGTGTAAGAAAATAATATATTAGATAAGGATTGGAAGTTATTATAAATTAATAAATGAATATAGTTTCTGTCCTTGTGGGATCGGTACTCACCGGAGGGACCGCAGACGTTCGGATACAATTAGCGTCTCTTTGCAAAGACAATGACGTCGACTTTGCAAAGTAACCAGACACTTACTCAACACACACACTACACATTACTCCCCTGACTTAGTGATAAGTTATACAATTACGTGGCTAAAGGTTCTAGTTCTAAACCAAGGCCAAAATCAGAGAGAAAAAAAAAGGATTGGAAGAAATTTTGGTGGAAATCAACTTGTGTAAATCGAACACCGCTGTCCTGGGCGCAGCACCAAAAATTAATGTTTATTTAAAAAAATTCCTGACGCCGTGGTAGTTAATAGATTTTAATTTTAAAAGTTGCAAATGAAAGGTACGGTATTCTTCTATACGCAAAAAAGTTCAACTTGCTATCTGCTTCATTTTCAGTCCTGCAATATTTTGAAAAAATGATTTTTTTTGCGAAAGCTGGATAACAAAATTTATTTTGCAAAATTTATTGCACCGATATTAATGAAATTTACAGTATTGTTTTACTATATTATATAGTTTTATTAAGTTAAATATGCAGGTCCTATGTATAGCATAAATTGTTGAAAAACGTAAAATGCAAATACTTGTTTTTTATGGTTTTTTCGCAATTATTGCTATTTTGCAACAAGGGTGACAATTTTTAAAATTTTTAACCAATCCTATATTGTAGGACATTTAATTACGCAACTTTTATATTAGTAAAACTTTTCTCGAAAGTGAATACTTTGAAAGTTATAATCAAAAAACGAAGAAAATAAACGAATTTTTTCTTCATTTTTTGACATTTTGATTATTTAAATAATATTCCGGACATTTTTGAGTGGGAGGATAACCCAATTATTATTATAGGAGTAATTCCAAGAAATTTTTGCAAAAACATATGAATCAACTCTCAACCTCCATCTCAAAACAGATGCGTCCTGGACTAATGTTACAGACTTCCTATACAAGAAATTTGGCAAACAATGTTGCTTTCCCTTTACAATGTTTTCTACTATATCGTGCTACCACTGGTCCCCCGGGAAGTTTTATTTTGATGACATGTTGAGAAATTACTATATCGAAGATCAGCATTATTACACCCTAACAACATAACACACATAATCCAATATCAGAATGGCAGTCACGTTTATCTAAATTGCTGTAAATGTAATATCCGTCCCCGGCGCAAATTTCATGGGGTTAATTCAATTTCTATGATGAATAGTATTCCTTCTCAATAATCGAATTGCTATAAAAGGCTAAAAAGTTGGAGCGTGGGATATTTTACATATCGCCTTTTTAAAATTCGTACACCGCTTCTAAATTCCTTTGTAAACGAGTAAATGGCATTGAAGTAATGGATATAAAATTAATGCATATTCCACGTTAGAATATAATTTTTTAATTAAGGGAAAAGGAACAAAATGCAATATTTCAATTTATTTTAAATGCAGTCTTTTTTCGAATCCTGAAAAAAAAATTAATTTTTAAAAAATTTAAACGCAGAATGAAAGATTACTTTTTTACTTTATTACCGAGGGCCGAAAGTCTCTTAGAATAAATAAAAATTTCTTTTGAATGAGATATTTGAAATTAAAAATCACACTAAATTTTCTCTTGGTTTTTCACCCCTGCAATTTATTAAAATAAACATTATAAAAGTTTTCAGGGACTTTCGGCCCTCGGTAATAACGTAATCTTTCATTCTGCGTTTAAATTTTTCAAAAATACTTATTAGTTTTCTCAGAATTCGAAAAAAATTAATCCCATTTAAATAACATTGAAGCCGAAAGTTCGCACCCATTCTGAAACTAATTTATTTTAGTGTGTCTAATGTAAGTATTATGTTTATAGGGGATTAATCCAGAATTATTAGTGTAATGAATATTACATTTTTAAATAACTAATGTTTGACGTGTCGATTTTCACACCGGAAATCGTTCTCAAAAAGGAGTATTTTAAAAAATTATCTGAAGACATATAACCAAACTTATGTCTTTTCAAAATTGATCTACTAGGCCTCGATCTTGTAGGCTAACGCACTTAACGCACTTGTAACGTCGAAATAATTTTAAAGGTGGTGTTATTCTGCCATCCTTAACATCATCATCATTCTCTTTGCCTTATCGCTATGCGGGGTCGGCTTCCCTAATTCCATTTCTCCACACAATTCTATCTTGTGACTTATCAATGTTAATCCCCTTTACCAACAAGTCCTGCCTTATCGTCTCCCCCAGGTCTTCTTTGGTCTTCCTCTCGTACTCCTTCCAGGAATCTGCATTTCAGATATTCTTCATATTGGTTGATTAACGACTCGACGTTGAACATGACCAAACCATCTTAACCTATGCTCTCTCATTTTGGCATCAATTGGTGTCACACCTAGACGTCCCCTAATATACTCATTCCTAATTTTATCCTTCTTTGTCACTCCACTCATCCATCTAAGCATTCTCATTTCCGCCACATGCATTCGTTATTCCTCTTTCTTTTTCACTGCCCAACATTCAGTTCCGTACATCATAGCCGGTCTTATGGCTGTTTTATAGAATTTTCCCTTCAGCTTCATTGGAATTTTTCTGTCACACAACACACCACTCGCTTCTTTCCACTTAATCCATCCAGCCCTAATTCTACTGCATGCATCTCCATCTATTTCTCCATTACTCTGTAATACCGATCCTAGGTACTTAAAACTATTGCTTTTCACAATCATCTCACCATCCTAAGATACCATTTTATTTGTAGTAACTCCATCTTTAAATGAACATTCCAAATACTCGGTTTTGTCCCACTAAGTTTTAAACCTTTTTTCTCCAGGGATTATTTCCACTGTTCCAGTTTTTGTTTTAAGTCCCTTTCACTATTTCCTATTAACGCTACATCACCAGCATACATTAGACACCATGGAATGCTACCCTGTAGTTTCGCTGTTATCTGGTCCAAAACTAATGAGTATAAATAAGGACTAAGCACCGAGCCTTAGTGCAATCCTACTTTTACCTGAAATTTATCAGTCTCTCCCACACCTGTCCTAACACTAGTCGTTACTTCCTCATACATATCTCTCACAATCTTTACATATTCGCCAGGGAGTCCTTTCTTATTGAGTGTCCACCACAGAATCTCTCGAGGAACTCTATCATATGCTTTACAACGAAAATTGCATCTGTTGTTGATCTACCCTGCATAAAGCCAAATTGATTAACGGATATTTCGGTTTCTTCACTTTCCGTCTATCAATTACTCTCTCCCATATTTTCATGGTGTAGCCAAGGAGTTTTATAGCCCGGTAGTTTGTACATTGTTGTATGTCTTCCTTGTTTTTGTAGACAGGTACTAATATACTGCTTCTCCATTCATCTGGCATTTGTCCAACTTCCATAATTCTATTAAATAGACCTGCTAGCAAACTTATTCCTGTCTCTCCTAATGCTCTCCAAACTTCCCCAGGAATATGGTTGTTCCGACTGCTTTTCCTTTCTTTATTTTTTGAAGCGCTCGAGCCACTTTCTCGTTTGTTATTCTGGTAATCATTGCTGTTACTGTCTCCTTAAAACTCCACAGGATGTCTGTCAAATTCTTCATTTAATAAACTGTCAAAATACTTTCTCCATCTCTTTTTGACATCATTTTCGTGAATTAGTATTTTATTATTTTCATCTCGGATATATCTAATCTGATTAAAATTGCTTGCTTTCTTTCCTCCCTGTTTGGCTATTTTATATATCTTTGCTTCGCCTTCCCTGGTATCAAGTTGATTGTATAGGTTTGAATACGCTTCTGCTTTAGCTTTTGCTACTGCTACTTTCGCTTCCTTTTTGGCGACCATATAGTTTTGAAGATCTATGTCTGATCTGATTTCTTGCCACTTTTTATACAGGGTGTCCAGAAACTTTACCGACAAACGAAGACAGGCGATTCCTCAGATATTTTTAAGACAATTTAACCCAATTCACCTAGTCCGGAAATGCTTCTTAAGGGAGCTAGAGCTCTTTGAAAATGGCGTCTTGTAATTAGTTTTTCTGAAATACCTCCAGAACGCTTTTATTTAGAAAATGAAAATTGTTATGCATATTTACTTTTCGGAGGTGAATCGATTCCACCCATTAAAAATTTCTAGTACCGGCCATAGGTGTCCGTTTTAGGTATAGCAACGGGTATTTTATCGCATAACTTTTTTGTCCTTAACTTTTATGTATTTTTGACACCGGGTTATTAAATTTTGAGGTATTCTAGTACTAAAAGGTACTCTTGCTTTAGGTTGCTAGGACACACCGTTTTCTAGAAAAATCGATTTGAAAGTTTCTCGTTTTTGGAATTTGAAAAAAATTTAAAGAATTTTTCAACAAAAAACAAAGTATTTTACCAACATAAAGTAAGAGTAACTTTTAGTACTCGAATACCTCATAAATTAATAATCTGGTGTCAAAAATGTTCAAAAATGCAAGACAAAACAGTTATGCTATAAAATAACTGTTGATCTACCCAAAATGGACGCCTATGACCAGTACTAGAAATTCGCAATTAATGAAATCGATATATCTCTGAAATATAAATAAATGTACTAGTTTTCGTCTTTCTAAACAGTTTTTTTTATTTTTTTTTATTTCAAAAAGCGAAAAATTTTCAAATCGATTTTTCTAGAAAACGGTGTGCCCTACCGATTTAAAACAAAAGTATCTTTTAGTACTAGAATACTTCACAATTTAATAATCCAGTGTCAGAAATGCATAAAAGTTAAAAATAAAAAAGTTATGCGATAAAATAACTGTTGCCCTACCCAAAACGGACGCCTATGATCGGTACTAGAAGTTCGAATTTTGGTTTTTCTAAATAGAAGAGTTTTGGAGGTATTTAAGAAAAACTAATTCCAAGACGCCATCTTCAAAGAGCTCTAGCTCCCTTAGGAAGCATTTTCGAGCTAGTTGAATTGAGCTAAATTGTCTTAAAATTATCTGAAGAATCTCGGGTCTTCGTTTGTCGGCAGAGTTTCTGGACACCCTGTATAATTTTCCCTTCTCTTTTATTTTTCCTTGTACTTCATTTGACCACCATCAAGTCTCTTCATCCTCAAACTTCTTTCCTGGCGTTTTCCCAAGTATTTCAATAGCCGTCCCTCTAATAATATTGGCCATTTTTCTACAAACTGTATTAGGGCTTCCTTTCATGTTCCAACATATTTTTTCTACTATTCTTTTCCTGAATAGACCTTCTTTCTCATCTGTTAGCATCCACCACTTGATTTTTTGTGGTCCTCTCCGATATTTTTGTTTAGTTTCGCTTTTTACTTCGATGTCCAGAACAAGCAGCTTATGTTGTTGGCTTACTGTCTCACTAACTATTACCTTGCAGTCTTGCTTTCACGTATTCTTCTTTCCTTATCCTTATGAAGTAGTCTATTTGGGATTGATGTTGTCTACTTTTGTAGGTAATAAGTTGAATTTCTCTCTTTTTCAAGAATGTGTTAACAATCGCCATATCCAATGCTATTGCTAATTCAAGCATGTCATCTCCAGCTTCATTTCTAGTTCCAAGGCCTAAACTCTTCTTTTCCCATTCATTAAATAAAATTTTATAAACATCGAATAAAATTGCGTTTCTGTGTAGGTATATTTATTATTTTTTAACAATTTTCATCGCATTAAAGAAATTCCAAACATTTATGAAAAACAACATGGTTATGTATGCTGTTTGTATTATACAGTTGGACCGAAATTCCATTTAAAAAAACGTAAGCCGAAAATTCCTCTCCAAATAAAACTCACACGAAAACATATGCCGAAATATGGTAACGTATGCGGATTCCATATTGGTAATTTAATTTCCAGCGTACACAGATATGAAAAATGGGAACTTTTAATGATCACAGCAAAACGATGAAATGGAAGCTGCGGAGATTTACTAAAGTTTAAAAGGGTGATTTTTAACATACAAGAATAAAAAACCGCCAAACGCCGTAAAAATGAGTGGCGTATACAATATTCCAGCTACAAAAGATCTGATACGAATATTACGTGGCGCGAGAATGTATTTTCTTTTTGATGCTTCATAAAATTTTAGTTTTATTTTAAAAGATTTTTCCATAATATTTGCTAAATTTGAAATAAAACGTTCCACAAAAGAGTAACTGTGATACAGTTTGAATTTTGTAACTCTTTTGTGGCGCGTTGACTTTAAATTTAGCAAATATTATGGAAAACTCGTTTAAAATTAAACTAAAATTTTATTTTGCATCAAAATGAATATACATTTTTGTGCCACGTAATATTCATATCAGATCTTTTGTAGCTGGAATATTGTATGCGCCACTCATTTTTACGACGTTTAGCGGTTTTTTACTCTTGTATCAGAAGTGTCTCAAAGTTTTTTTTTTAATTAAATGTATGAATGTTGTTCTGAAGCTATTTCCTTGTGTCATTTTTATGATTAACTATTTAGTGGGAAATAAGCCGCAATTAAATTACAAAAATAATTTTATTAACGTTTCGAAGCCCAAATCGGGTTTCGTTGTCAAACTACAAAATATTATTAAAATAAACAAGAATGTTGTTGCTAAGTAAAAAAATTATTCTAATAATTTATTTAATTTGACTCATTTATATTAGCAATTCAGACGTATATTATACATTTTAAAGTAGAAGACTTTAAAATGATATCGCCAATATTTATGAGTGGCGTTCCTGGGACGACTTTATTAAAAGATAGTTCATTCGATTACATGAAATCAATCCCAACTCAAGAATTTCCGTCACAACAAAATCATAGCATGTGATTTGTTTTTAAAAGACAAAGAAATGCAACGATGCCAGTAAAATTCTCGTGTTAGAGATTCCATAGTAAATCACGAGGGAAACCAGGAAAAAACCTCGTGATATTATACTATATTGAGTTGGGATAAATATCTTGGCGATATTGGCGCTATCATTATTGATAATGATATATCATGGCGATATGTCATATTGGCAATATCATTTTAAAATGATATTGGCGATATCATTTTAAAGTCTTCTACTTTAAAATGTATAATATACGTCTGAATTGCCAATATAAATGAGTCAGATTAAATAAATTATTAGAAGAACTTTTTTACTTAGCAACAACATTTTTGTTTTTTTTAATAATATTTTGTATTTTGACAACGAAACCCGATTTGGGCTTCGAAACGTTAATAAAATTATTTTTTTAATTTAATTGTGGCTTATTTCCCACTAAATAGTTAATCATAAATGTATGAAGTTGAATGCAATTTTTCTCGATTACACGTTAAGCTTTATAAATGGTCGCCTTTTCGCATTATCTCCTAAATGTTCTAGTGGCAATCGAATGTACACGAATTTTTTTTCTCTTCGAAATAGATTGAAAAAAATATTGGGATGGCCGGTTCATGAACTCGGATTGCCCGTTGCAAGATCAAATTTAGTGTCGTGACCACTACAACTACATAAACCATTTCGGGAATAATCGTTAATTTTATTATATTTTGTAGCTTAATAACTTCTAAACGGCTTAACCGATTTTGATCACTAAACATGAGTTTGAAACGTATTGACTAGTAGTATCTGATGCATCTAAGGTCAAGTAGCTATGATAACTAAAGCTATTACAGGAATTATTGAGCTTGAAAAACTGTTTTTCCCATAGGAAATAGATTTGATCATACTTATGAAGCCTATAACATAAAAATTCAAATATTCCCGGATATGAGGTATACACCGTCAGATTTGTCTAGAGTCCTTCTAGAAACGCTCAGTTCTTATCGCAATTCGTTGAAATTTTGAGTAATTTTCGAAATACCAAAAAAGTTTAGTTTTTCAGTTTTTCGGCGATACTAAGCCGTGTGTATGTCTGATCCTGACGGCTTAGACACCATTTGCAAGCTTAACTCAACACTCTTGAATTTGTGTATTTGCGGTTCTCCTGTCTCTTCTTGATCCGAAGATATATACCAATAAAGTCCTATAACTGGCTTATGGGTGGTCAAAAGTCACAAACTCCACCGGTTCTGAATCGGTCCTGGCCCCCTCTTCAAACACAGAAAAACGAATTCAGATCGGTTTAACTTTTCCAGTCACATACATACATATCAACAAACATTTTCCCTTTTTTCAATAGAAATTGAGTCATATTTCTGAGCTTGGTAACTTTTGAATAGTACAGCCGATTTTCAAAATTAGACATGAGTTGGAAAGGTAATAATCAGTACTATTATAAGCCGCAAAAGTGGGTCTTAAATTTTCGAAGTTTTTGGGAGTTTTGGGGACGAGAAAAACGAAAAACAGGCCCTAAATAGGAAGGGCCGTATAATCCACACCCTTGGACCAAAATGGATGGTTGACATATGAATGGGTGAGTCTTTTCCTGAACTTTAAGATGGGAGTTGGCACAATTTTCAATTTTGTCAGATTTAGAAAATCGAAAATTTCGTGTATTAATAGTGTCGTATGTAGGGGGGTGTGAGTGTGCGCAACTGGCGAAAACTGCCGTTCTCTGGTAATTAAATAGGTATTACAATGTAAACTTACTGCCGTTTAATAGTTTACAACTTTTTGTATCTAGTAATATATTTTTTAAATTTTGGCCTCGTTTAAAGTTATTTTTATGGCAAAGTGACGTTACTTAACAGAAGCGGACCCAAAGTCAGTTGTTTACAATTAAAAAAATCAAAATAAAAGGTAAATAAATAAATCAAATAATAAATCAAAGTAAATAATGTAAAAATGAAGGTGAAAATTATTCAGTGACCGTAGCTGTACCTATAGTTCTTTTATTATAACTTTAAGATGACTTCATGGTGTATCCAGGTGTTTCTGTAGAATTGTAACATACGTTAACTGTAAAAAGGGGACACTTGTACCTGGTTGCACCAACACATGTTAAGCTTAAGACGTGCCTTAAACTCAGCTCAACATCTCAGCGAGACATACGCGTTGTACCATTGAGTCTTGAATCAATTTTCAGCTTGCCATAATCAGTCTCAGTCAAGACGTGCTTAGATAAGCATATAAAATTATGGTGCAACGTAAGTAAGGCTTAAAGCAGTCCTATTTGTAGTCTGAGCTGGGATAAGCTGGAGCTTAAGATTTGTTGGTATAACCAGGCATTAGGCAGTCTCAAAAATCCCATATTTAATGGGTCCTACTTTATTGATAATAAAGAAACTGATGCCTGGTTGAACCAATAAATCCTAAGCTCCAGCTTAGCCCAGCTCAGCTTATAGATAGAGCCGCTTTAAATCTCACTTACTATGGTTAAAAATCTTCGATTATTATCATTCTCATAATTCTCATAATACATTGTGTCAAGCTTAAAATTGATCTAAAACTCAATGGTATAACGCGTAGGTTTCATAAGCTGAGCTTAAAGCACACCCCAAGCTTAAGGACGTGTTATGGGCCATTCCACGAACATAGGCCTGTTTTGGATTACTTCGACAACGGATATTTTACTGTGCAACATAAGAAGTACGAAAGTAAATGGCGCTAATAATTATTCCAATAAACAACAATGTAATTTGCAATTTACTTTCGTTCTTCTTATTTTTCACAGTAAAATATTCGTTGTCGAAGTAATCCAAAACAGGTGTATGTTCGTGGAATAGGGTATAATTAAGGTTTGCGAAAGTCTTCTAGAAGTAGCTGAAGATAATTCCTTTCACATCTGACCTAATTTTAAGAATTTGCAATCATTCGAGCGTTATTGGAACCTATTCGGTTGTGATTATTAGGTCCAAAAACCAAAAAAAGTTAAGTAAAATTTTCCATTTTAGTTGGAACTTTACATTTTTTAATTACATTTTCCATTTCCAACAATCGTTTTTTCCGATTATACCGCCATCTATCCATAATTCGAAAAAATGTCTCGAATAAAATTTGTTTATTTTTACGTAAAGAATCCAAATCTGCAATAAAAAATTTGAGGGTCCGATTTAAGGTAATCCCCCACCCCACCTCCGTGGGGGGTCGTGTTTGGTACTATTCGATAGATTTTTCAAAAACACTTTGAAAGTGTGTTTTGCAGTTTTTTCATCTGATGTTCATTTTGCGAAATATCGCGGGGTTTGTATTTAAAATTTTCAATTTACCCCCACCCCTCTCGGTGGGGGTCATATTTAATACCATTCGATAGATTTTGACAAATATTGAAAACGTATTTTTTAGTTTTTCGATCTGATGTTTATTTCGCGAAATATTCGCTTTTTTTTTCGTGAAATTTTTGACTCACCCATTTTCTTACGCCCCGCACGAATCGTCAGATTATTAAAATATAAAATATACTCTTTTGCATGTTCTTAACTTATCTTCTCTTAATTTGATAATTTCGAGTATTTTTAAGGATATATTTGTTTTTCGGGGCCCCCTTAACAAACTTCCCTGTGTTAAGAGCCAATATATTACGTACATCTGCAGGGTACCAGGTTTCTCCCCATATGACGCTCTCGAGTAACTGCAAAAATCCCCGCTTGGACTCCCCTACCATAAATAAGATGTGATTTTTAGTTTTCGGTTATTTCCTAGTATTTTATAAACAACCTGTCTGTACCCCATTAATAATTAAATAAACGCTGTAAAATGGGGGTAAGTAATAAGTAAGAATTTATTTTAATTTATTTTGTTATGATTTTATTCTATTACCTTTAAAAAATAAATAAAAAAAATGATCCAAAATGCCTTAAGGGGCGCCAAAATCTTGTTTTGTACATAGGCGCCAGTAGCCCTTACGGAGCCCTGATTGTATCATCTGCATACTTCAGTTTACTGAGCTACATTTATTGAGATGCCTCTATCAATATTTTTAAAGCCACTTTAAAAATGTCCTCTGGGTACAGATTGAATATCAGAGGTGAAATGCAACCCTGTCTCACTGCCCTTAAAATTTTTATTTTTTACTTGGAGTTACTTCTGCCAATGTCTCTAAAAACTGTTATTGTAGCAAGTCGAAAAGCTTTTCTGAATTTAAATTTTCCTCATAGATGGTCCATAGATATATTCCTATCTCGACATTTATTTTTCGACGACATTAATATCTTTTGCAATAATATTCTGAGGCTTTCTTGTTGACCAAATTAAAAAATATGATTTTGAATATTTGGTTCATTATTTAATGTAGGTACATTCATCGCTAAACAAACTATTTTTTAAAAATTGCGTGACTGCTTAATCCTTTTCTCAAATGTCATAACAAAATTCCGCTCATTTCTCAGTAGGTATCTTCTTCTCTTAGTTTTTGATGACATTTAAATTTACACGAAAGGAATTTATTTCTTTTCAAAATTTTTAAAGCTGTGAAATTATTATGAACGTCAAAAAATGGTTTTCAATAGTTCGAGAACTTCTGTAGCATTTTAAATAAAATTTCAATTTCAATTTCAGGTACATTAATTCCATTTACCTTAGCAATATTACGAAAAAATTTGCAGGAATAACTACGAATCATAGTCCTATTATTTTCAAACTTTTTAAAATCCTTTAAAATATTAAAATCCGTTAAATGACTTGAAATTATTAAAATCGTTTAAATGACATGAAATTAGTCTATTGGGATACCTTACACTAGATAAAAACCTGACAGTGCGCCCACTATTTCTTTCTCACTTTCTTTTCATCTGACTATATTTTATCAAATTCATTGTTGTTTAAAAAATGAATTATAAAATAAAAGTATTGAAAAATCAAATAAGTCGCTGAGAGCAACAGTGGTCTAACCAACAACCCACAATTTTACCAAAACGCTTTTATTATTAACGCTAATACCAAAGTGGCTCAAGCAATGGGAAGATTAGGATTCTACGTGAAAAAGTAAATAACTTGTATCTGAAAAACATATACAGACCCGCAGTCTTGAAACCAATGTTTATGGTACTGAATAGAATTTTTTTTAATAATTTTTAGAATCAAAATCTGTAATTAAAAATGGGGGTTCCTATTAAAGATTTCAAAATAGCCCCTCCCTCCCGCTACAGTCCCAAGGGATAGCGTAGAGCTAATGTTTTGGCGCCATTAGATATATTGTTGAAAAATATTTCTGTTTGAAAAGAATACCTCTTTTTCATTTCTTCATTCAGAAGTATTTTTCTCAAAATATTAGACCGTTTACATAATTTTCGTAGTGTACAACGATAAATCATTATTTTCCGAATAAAGTTACTTATTTTCGCATAAAGTAATCAAAACCTGCAATAAAAATGGGGATTCCTATTTACGATTTTACAATTGCCCCCCATTACACCCCAGGAAGTTAAATGGGAAGTCGTATTTGGTGTCATTCGATAGATATTTTAAAAATATTTAACACGTATTTTTTACTAAAAGTAAAGAAAAGATGGTTTAGATTTGATTACAGTACAGAGCCTCTACTATGTGCTTGTACTTATTTCGGAATACTCGCTTCCTCATGGGAGCACCTGGGTAGAGGCACTGAACTGAAATCAAATCCTTTCATCCTTTCCGTGTAATTATCAAAATAATTACCAAAGATGCTACTAGCACCATCTATGAATCAAAAGTCTAATATGTTAGGAAATATAATTCGAAATTATTTATCCTCTGAGCTTTTTAAGTTGGAAAATTAAAGCATAACAGATTGGCGAAATACTTGACAAGGGAAATCTAAATTGCATTTCACGACCTGCCATTCACCGTGATAATAATTTTAGCGAACTATTTCCTTTAATATCCACCAAAGGTGAATAAAGTATAAACTAAAAGAAAAGAAAAGATGGTTCAGATTTTATTACAGTACAGGGCCTCTTCGGATATGGGTCGAGAAATAATAGAGGAGATACCTTAATGAACTACCTGGAAGAGAGGAAACTATATGCTATGAACTCGTTTTTCAATAAGAAACCGCAACGAAAATGGACATGGATCAGTCCTAATGGTCAAGTAAAAAATGAAATAGACTACATACTTTCATCGGAAATGTCTGTTGTACAAGACGTAACCGTTCTTAACCATTTTACAACTGGTAGTGACCATAGATTAGTTAGAGCGAACCTAAGCATTAATGGGCAACTTAAAATGAAAAAGAGAACACAAAGTTTACAAAATTTAGATGTGGAAAAATTAAGGGAAAATAAACAAGAGTATAAAGAGAAAATAAAAAACATCATGCCCGATAAAAATCAACTCGTAAATAAAGGAGTCGACGAAATCAATAACATTCTAACACAAACATTACTGAAAGCCGGAAAAGAAGTGGCACCAATGAGAAAGAAAAGACAAGAATGGATCTCACATGAAATAAAAACATTAATGGAAAAACGGAGTACACTAGCTCTACAAAACATGAGATCAACAGCAGAGTATTCGAAGATAAACAAAAGTATCAAGAAAAAGATAAAAGAAGAGAAAAGAAAGAAACAAGAAGAACAAGTTGAAAAAGTTATTCAACAAAACAAGAATATGAAGTGCTTACGACCAAAACTGGGAAAAACAGAAATAAATGCCATCAAAAATACTCAAGGAGAAGAGACCAACGATATACATGAAATATTAGCAATAACACAACAGTATTACTTAGACTTACATTAAGAAAAGCAACCACCGACACAAGAAACTCTTCAAAAATTGAAAACTAAAATAAAAAATGCTAACTCTGACCTACAACCAGAGATTAGCAAATCAAAAATAAAGAAAGCCCTGAGATAAATGAAAAATAATAAATCACCAGGAAAAGAAGGCATTACAGTGGAGATGATTAAAAATGGCGGAAAATTACAAGGGAAGTCTTATATATATTATTGAACAAAATACTAAGTACACAAAACATACCCAGTAATTGGAATGAAGCCATCACCCTATTATTGTTTAAAAAAGGAGACATGAATATCTGAAAAATTATAGACCGATTACCTTGCTTAGTGTTATGTATAAATTGTTAACGAGAATATTAATCAAGAGACTAACTCCTAAATTCGACAATTATTATCAGACCAAAAAACAGGCAGGATTCAGAAAAGGCTACAGTACATGTGATCACTTACTAACAATGAAGTTACTTATTGAGAAAATAAATGAATACCAAATACCCATATATATGGCATTTATAGATTTTGAAAAGGCATTCGACTCCATAGAACACTGGGCAGTGAAACAATCACTACACAATAGCAGAGTAGATTACAGGTATGCAGAACTAATCTCTAATATATACAGTAAGGCCACAACTACAATCCAACTTGAACAGAATACACACCAAATACCTACCAAAAGGGGCGTTAGACAGGGAGATACGATTTCGCCGAAGGTCTTCAACCAAGATCTAGAAGACATTTTCAAGAGATTACAGTGGGAAGAATATGGAATCATCATTAACGGCCAATACTTAAATCACCTAAGATACGCTGATGATATCGTCATTATCGCTACAGACAAGGAACAACTACAAATAATGATACAACAACTAGACCACAAAGCCAGTAAAGTTGGATTAAATATGAATTACAGCAAAACAAAAGTGATAACAAATCAAGAGGATGAGTTAAGAATCGTAGGTAAACAAAACCAAATAGAGGAAGTGAATGAATACATATACTTGGGATAAATAATAAAATTGAATAGAGACAACCAAACAGCAGAAATAAAGAGACGAACGAAGTTAGCGTGGGCCTCGTTTGGTAAGCTCAGCTTCATATTGAAGAATAAAAAATACCCTCAATATCTAAAAATGGAAATCTACGACCAATGTATTCTTCCGGTCCTTACATATGGATGTCAAACATGGACGTTCACAAAAGCGAATATTGACAGAATTGCGAAAACACAAAGAGCAATGGAAAGACAAATGATCAACGTAAGACTGTCAGATACAAAAAGGAATTCCTGGGTAAGAAATATCACAAAAGTTAAAGATGCTACTCATCAAACAGCTAAACTAAAATGGAAATTCGCCGGTCATACGATTAGACAAAAAGACGAAAGATGGAATAAAATTATTACAGAGTGGAGACCATGGACATATAAACGAAAGAGAGGGAGACCAGAGATAAGTAGGATGCCCTAAAACACGAAGCATGCTCAAAATGGATGCATATGGCTCAGGATAGAGCAAGATGGAGGAGCGAAGGGGAGGCCTATGTCCAATATTGGATGTCGCAAGGCTAATAGATAGATAGATAGACACAGTCTCTACTATGAGCTTATACGTATTTCGGAATAACCGTTTCCTCATCGGAGCACCTGGGTAAAGGCACTGTATTATTCTTATTATTCTTTTAGTTTATACTGTATTCACCTTTGGTGGATATTAAAGAAAATAGTTCGCTAAAATTAATATCATGGTAAATAACAGGACGTGAAGTGCAATTTAGATTTCCCTTGTCGAGTATTTCGCCAATCTGTTATGCTTTATTTTTCCAACTTAAAAAGCTCAGAGGATAAATAATTTCGAATTTTATTTCCTGACTTATTCGACTTTTGACGTATTTTTTAGTTTTTCGATCCGATGTTCGTTTCGCGAGATATTTCACCGTCCCGATTCCTTTCACAAAGCCTATATAAAGATCTGTTAGAATTTTTGTATAGTATATAACTCGTTCGAAGAAAAGAAAAAGATTTTCCAAGCAAAACCGAATACGTTTTACCTTAAAATCGTCAAAGCGCTGATAAAACCTTCTATTGAACATATATGAACATCAGCGGGATGTTTTGTCAATGTCAAAGCCATAATACACAGAAAATGACTAAGATATTTTAAGATAAGTGAGTTTAAATCGACTAAAACTTTTATCATAAAGGAAGCGTTCAGAAAATTGTGGCTTGTCCTTAGCTTTGCAGCATCTTTCTTGGAAAAGTTTGATACTCGTGTTACTGTTTTCCATTTTAAATCAAGAGCTCAGCATATAGCTTGATACACGTAATAGTTTGGCAAGGTATTTTGTATAGCATAACTGCATATAGTTTAAACTGCAAATCGATTTTTGTAGCTATATTGATAAGACTAAAAATGTGTATGTAAAAGTCCAAAAAAGTAGCAAAACATACGTGAAAATACTGTATGCGGCAAAATAAACAGTACTGAAATGAATATTGAAATGTTTATGATTATTTATATAGAGTGGGCCAAACAAAAGAGTCCACCTCGATATTTGGCAGTATTTATTAGATTTTAAGGAAATAAAAAAACAGGTCAATTTTTGATGTAAGGGGGACACATTTTTAGAGTACATATATCTGTCATTTGTCAACCCCTTCCCTTCCACTTTCCCCTCCCCCCTTATTTTTAAATAGGGAAGAGGGGACGTGTGCTAGCTCATTTGAAAGGTTATTCAATTCTCTATTCAGTAATATCAACATTAACATAATTATTTTATAGGGTGTCCAAGAAAAAAAATTTTTAATTAAATTAATTGTCACAAAAAGAAAAATGTATGTAATTTATTTAATTCAAGATACATTCTACTGCTGTCACAAAACAGAAAAAAATGTTTTTTGATAAATAGACATTGCTTTTCGCTTAATTTCAATGTTCAAGCTGCCACCCATCTGCCTCTTAGTAGGTTGAATGTTTGAATTTAAGCAACAAACAATGTTTATTTATCAAATAAACATTTTTTTCTGTTTTCTGTCCGCAGTAGAATATATTCTGAGTTAAATAAATTACATACCTTCTTCTTTTTTTGTCAATTAATTTAATTCAAGATAATTTTTCTTGGACACCCTGTGTAAATGATTGTCAATGTTAATATTACTGAATAGAGAATTGAATAACTTTTCAAATGAGCTAGCACACGACCCCTATTCCCGATTTCAAAATCAGGGTAGGGAGAAGTGGAATGGAGGGGGTTGATAAATGACAGATATATGTACCATAAAAATGTAAAAAGAACAATTGTCTTAAACAATCTAAAATCAAGTTATTGTGAGGAATTTCGAATAACGCCTTCAGACAGTTGATACACGTACTAAGATCTACTAACATCACTTTTTGTAATAAATTTGAAATTGGACTTACCACGAGGTCGTCGATAGGTGATTCGTAATAGATCTGAACAGTTGAAAATCTTTTATCAAAAAGGGTATTGTTAAAGTACATTTGCATTTAAATAATACAAACTTGTGCCCTTCCACTAGAATTAGTTATACTTCCGGTTCCTTAACACGCTGATTTGTCAACGTCATAGACAAGGGTTACCAAATGAACACCTGTTGACGGTCGTGATAACTCCACATTTCTTTCTTTTCTCTTTATCTTTCATTTACAATCCGGTTTTCTCTCTCACTCTCTCTTTTAATTTAAAATTTCTTAGTTATTCTTTAACTTATTTACAACTACAGTTTAATGTTCCCTTTATCATTTAATTTTATTTGTTATTCATGTTTAATTTAAATTACTTATTTATTTCATTCCAGTTATCATTTCTCAACGAGTCTGGTTTCGTTTTTTCGAATTTCTACAAATTTAAAATTAGAGTTACCAACTATAACATACCATGACATGGTAATTGGTCTAATTTGTCAAAGTTGAATCATCTGTTACTTCATTACAGCATGTTTGTTTGGTTGATGGTTCTAATGGAGTTAATGTATATTGCTTGTGGTTGTAATATTATATTAAATTCACATTTAGAATCAGCAATACTAACGTGGTTGTATAATGTATTACTTCATGAATATTTGAAACAGAATGTTGGCAACCCTCAACACATGATGGAGAAGAAGAATTAGACAACTAACCTAGCTTGCTCTGACACTTCATACTTCATAATTCCCTCAATAATTTATAAATAAAAAACACAAATTTAAAAAACTGACACCTGAAGAAAGATTTTAAGAAATTAAAAAGTAAATGTAGTAAAATAATCAAATGTAGTGCTCCAGAACTAAATAATCCCTCTTTTTGTTGTATCGTCCTTTGTCCTGTGTGTTTCTATGTGAGGTGAATTTACATAACTAGCAAGTATTTATTTATTGACAAATTTTATAGCACAATGTAGGTATACCAAGAAAGTATAATTTACTACCAATTTCCATTCTCTGGTTCAATAGTTTATTAATATCTATCCATAGCTTATATCACTTATAACATAGTTGCTGTTCACAAACAATTACTTCCTATTACAATTATATTTCAATTTAATTTCTATTCCAATTCTCCACCATTAAATTGTAATGTTTTGTTTGCCTACATTGCTGTTTTAATTTTTAATTTAATTTAAATCCACCTTTTGTATTGCTATTTATTATTTTATTACTTGACTGCCAATATGGCATTTTAACTACAATTAATAAACTTTCGATCACCTTACTCCTCTTATTAGAACAATAGTCCCACACAAGCAGTACACGTCACAGATCTGGTTTTGACCTTAAAATAATCTTTTTACAACTGCACAATCAAATTCTAACATACACAATAATTACTCAATACATTTACGATCCAAACGTTGTCAATCTTACATTAATAATAAATAGAATTCTTTAATATACATATAAATATAGATAAAATTAAAATAAAATAAAATAAAATAAAACCTTTAAAATCAGCACACATTAAAATTGTAAAAAGTCATTCACTAATTTGATTTACACAAACATAACAACAGACACAGATTTGCTGGTTAACTTCCACCAATTATCTCATCACCCTCAAGAACTCCTAATTCCCATAGATTTGTTTACCTTTGCTGCATCGCCCGTCTATTCCACCATATCCCGTTAACATAACTTTAAAAGAAACATCATGATAATGAAAACTGAGTTGATGGCACCTTGTATCCGAATGTAAGTACGACACGTTATGATTGCATGATTATGTATAGCATACTTCTGCGCATGTTGTCGCGTTTGAGGGAAGTTTTGTATCACCACCCCCAAGAATGCTTTCATGTGCATTGGTATGCTATTTCGCTACTTTTATGTATGTTATTCAACATTGGCTTGATCATATGGATCTTTAGCATCTTTTACAACCAGACAATGTTCTAATTCTGGTTTTTATTTGTAGCATTTTGTAACTTGTTACCTTTGACCTGAAGATGCTCTACAAAGTTTAAAGAGCGAAACCGGTCGTCGGAAGTTATAATAAAGATTGAGAGTAAGTCTGACTTTTACTTCATTTAAAAAATCTTTAATTCTATTCCGCAAATCCGGGGTGTAGACGGTGGATCGGTCTGCCTCCTTCAGCATTCCCAATATGTACGCATCAAGTGGCGTTAGGCCTGGTGAGTGGCTATCTCCAAAAATGATCGCGCAGAATTCGTAGAGACTCCGTGGCCATGTGACAGGTTGCCCGGTCCTGCTGGAACCATTTTTGATTTTGAGCTTAGACCGTTTTCGCGACCTCTTCAGTATGGCCGAAAATAGTACTCCACGAAATTTTTTTTTGCAAAACTGAGAACCATCCTGAAGCACCTAACATTAACACGACTTTCGGATACGTTATAAAGACCTTATGAAACCACTCAGTATGTTTCGGCACATGACACATACAGGTTTGAAGCATATTTATTTCAGTACTGTTTATTTTGCCGCATAACGTACATTATAATCGGAGAGATAGAAGCGGATTTTGTGCGTGATAGGTAATATGGAAAAACTATACGGGGATATGTTGAAATAGTTGTGTACATGACTTTCACCAACGGCCGGAAACCAGAGTTGGGGCCGAGGGTAGTTATAAGGGGTCAAAGTCGCGGATTTTATTATTTTTTTTATGACGCTCATGATCGAGATAGTGCACCAAAATTTGGGAATAAGTAGGTCATGACGTAACTAAGTAAAATCTCTAGGGGCGGAACGCTGCGTGGCCGACAAAGGGGTGGGGTAGGGGTGAATATAGGTAATATAAAGGGTTTTTTGCGACGTTCGTGATTGAGATAGTGGACCAAAATTTGGGAATAAGTAGATCATGACATTACTAAGTAAAATCCTCAAAGCCGGAAACCAGAGTTGGAGATGAGGGTAGTTATAAGGGGTCAAAGTCGCCGTTTTTATTATTTTTTTTGTGACGCTCATGATCGAGAGAGTGCACCAAAATTTGGGAATAAGTAGATCATGACGTAACTAAGTAAAATCTCCAGGGGTGGTACGCTGCGTGGCCGACAAAGGGGTGGGGCAGGGGTGAATACAAAAAATATAAGGGGTTTTTTTGCGACGTTCGTGATTGAGAGAGTGCACCAAAATTTGGGAATAAGTAGACCATGACATAACTAACTAAAATCCTTAGAGCCGGAAACCAGAGTTGGGCGTGAGGCGTGGGCGTGGCCGTTTTTATTATTTTTTTTTTTGTGATGCTCCTGATCGAGATAGTGCACCAAAATTTGGGAATAAGTAGGTCATGAGGTAACTAAGTACAATCTCCAGGGGTGGAACGCTGCGTGGCCGACAAAGGGGTGGGGGTAGGTGTGAATATAAAAAATATAAGGGGTTTTTTGCGACGTGCTAGATTGAGAGAGTGCACCAAAATTTGGGAATAAGTAGACCATGACATAACTAACTAAAATCCTTAGAGCCGGAAACCAGAGTTGGGCGTGAGGCGTGGGCGTGGCCGTTTTTATTATTTTTTTTTTGTGATGCTCCTGATCGAGATAGTGCACCAAAATTTGGGAATAAGTAGGTCATGAGGTAACTAAGTACAATCTCCAGGGGTGGAACGCTGCTTGGCCGACAAAGGGGTGGGGGTAGGTGTGAATATAGAAAAATATAAGGGGTTTTTTGCGACGTGCTAGATTGAGATAGTGCACCAAAATTTGGGAATAAGTAGACCATGACTGAGCTAAGTAAAATTCTCAGAGCAGGAAACCAGAGTTCGGGATGAGGGTAGTTTTAAGGGGTCAAAGTCGCAGTGTGTACTATTTTTTTTTGTGACCCGGCACAACATTTGTCCCCCCCGCAGCGTTCCGCCCCTGGAGATTTTAGTTAGTAATGTCATGATCTACTTATTCCCAAATTTTGGTTCACTCTCTTAATCACGAACGGCAAAAAACCCCTCGTATGTTTTTATACTCACCCGTGCCTACCACCCCTTTGTACCACAAGCAGCGTTCCGCCCTTGAAGATTTTACTTAGTTACGTCATAACCTAGTTACTCCCAAATTTTGGTGCACTATCTCCATCATGAGCGCCACAAAAAAGAATAATAAAAACCGCGACTTTTACCCCTTATAACTACCCTCGTCCGCCACTCTGGATTCCGCCTCTGGGGATATTACTTAGATATGTCATGGTCTACTTATTCCCAAATTTTGGTGCCCTATCTCAATCACGAACGTCGCAAAAAACCCCTTACATTTTTTTATATTCACCCCTGCCCCACCCCTTTGTCGGCCACGCAGCGTTCCACTCCTGGAGATTTTACTTAGTTACGTCATGACATACTAGTTCCCAAATTTTGGCGCGCTATCTCGATCATGAGCGTCACAAAAAAAATAATAAAAAACGGAACTTTGACCCCTTATAACTACCTTCGTTTCCCACTCTGGTTTCCGGCTCTGCGGATTTTAATTACTTATGTCATGGTCTACTTATACCCAAATTTTGGTACACTATCTCCATCACGAACGTCGCAAAGAACCCCTTATATTTTTTATATTCACCCCTACCCCCACCCCTTTGTCGGCCACGCAGCGTTGAGCCCCTAGAGATTTTACTTAGGTACGTCATGACCTACTTATTCCCAAATTTTGGTGCACTATCTCGATCATGAGCGTCATAAAAAAAAAATAATAAAATCCGCGACTTTGACCCCTTATAAGTACCCTCGGCCCCAACTCTGGTTTCCGGCCGTTGGTGAAAGTCATGTACACAACTAATTCAACATATCTCCGTATAATTTTTCCATATTACTTATCACGCACAAAATCCGCTCCCAGCTCTTAGACTATTAATCATTTAACAAAAGTTTGACAGATACTTTATCATTCATTAGGGGCCAATTGAAACCTCTATACTCTGAGTATTGAGATTTTAAAGAGGAAGAACTGACGAAATAGGGAAAAACTGGAAGAGAAGTGATTTAAGATACTATTGAAGACTGGCTTAGCTCGGAAGAACAAATCAAATGGGCAGAAAGACACTATATCTCAAGTAAGTATTCGGGCTAGCTTTAATACACTGAATATGGGTTTTGAAATATAAAAATAGAGAGATGGGATAATGAAATGATGGAAACAAGGAAGAAAATGAGACCTGTTAATACAAAAAAGGAAGGCAACTTGATAAGAACGATATAAATAGAGTGATATGAAAAGTACGACAAGGAGAGCAGAATATGGGCGCCAACTCGGGCTTGCTGGGCATAGAATTTGAAAAGCTCGAGATTTAAAGTAACGAACGACAGGAAATAAATTACACTGGATACAATCACCTGAAATACAAAAGTACTTAATACTAATCTTGTCGTGCTATATTATACAGGGTGTCCAGAAACTCTACCGACAAACGAAGACAGGAGATTCTTCAGATAATTTTAAGACAATTTAGCTTAATTCACCTAGTCAGAGAATGCCTCCTAAGGGAGCTAGAGCTCTTTGAAAATGGTGTCTTGTAATTACACTTTTTCTTAAATACCTCCAGAACGCTTAAATTTGGAGAACGCTCCAGGAATAAATCGATTCCATTCACTGCGAATTTCTAGTACCGATCATAGGCGTCCGTTTTAGGTAGGGCAACAGTTATTTTATAATATAACTTTTTTGTCTTTAACTTTTAAGCATTTTTGACACTGGATTAATAAATTGTGTGAGGTATTCTAGTACTAAAAGGTATTCTTGCTTTAAGTCGGTAGGACACACGGTTTTCTAGAAAAATCGATTTGAAAATTGTTCTATTTTTGAGTTTAAAAAAAAATTGAAAACATTTAAAAAATCGGTGTATTATACAAACTTAAAGCAAGAGTAACTTTTAATACTAGAATATTTCATAACTTAATAATATAGCGTCAAAAATGCTTAAAAATTAAAGACAAAAATATTATTCGACAAAATAATCGTTGACCTACCCAAAACGGACGCATATGACGCGTACTAGAAATTCGCAATTAGTGAAGTCGATTCATCTCTGAAATATAAATAAACGTAGCAGTGTTCGGATTTCTAAATAGTTTTGTTTGAACTTTTTTTTGGAAATTCAAAAAAAGAAAAAATTTTCAAATCGATTTTTAACGATTTTCAAATAGAAAACGGTGTATCCTATCGAATTAAAAAACAAAAGTATGTACGTTTTAGTTGTAGAACACCTCACAATTTATTTATCCAGAGTCAAAAAGGCTTAAAAATTAAAGATAAAAAAGTTAGGTGATAAAATAACTGTTTCCCTACCCAAAACGGACGCCTATGACCGGTACTAGAAATTCGCAATGCATGGAATCGAATAATCTCTGGAACATAAATATGTGTACCAATTTTCGTTTTTCTCAATATAAGCGTTCTGGAGTTATATAAGAAAAACTAATTACAAGACGCCATTTTCAAAGAGCTCTAGCTCCCTTAGGAAGCATTTTCGGACTAGGTGAATTGGGTTAAAATATCTTAAAATTATCTGAGGATTCTCCTGTCTTCGTTTGTCGGTAGGGTTTCTGGACCTTGTATCCTGATAATAGAGACTGAAATAAAAAATCAACCTTACTAATAACAAATATATTTATAATAAATATGTTATAAATAAACAATAATTAACATATAAAGCGTAAAACTGAATAACAGTGGTAGTGGACTTTCGGTCCTCCGCAATAATGTAATTTATAATTCTGCGTTTCAATTTTTCAAAAATATTTATTAGTTTTCTTAGGATTCGGAAAAAAATTAAATATCATTTGATCGAGATTTTGCGCCTATTCCCTTAATTACCGAAAAAGTTTATTTGTCTGTTGACAATATTTGTCATCAATAAACACAATAAAAATAAGAAAGTTACAATATCTAGCAGACGTGACCAACCCTCTTCTAATTTCGTTACAAATTTTGCTTTTAGTTCTTTGCTAGCATGTGGAGCCATTTTTTGAGGTTGAACAGAATAAGTTATCTGAAAATTTAAGATTTAACAGTGACAGTGACAGTATGTAAATAATAAGTATTTTTCCTTCAAAATATACTGCTCAATTTACTACAAAATACGCTTTAAGAGTCCCATCAGTTTTTTAGGAACCAGCTGTACATACATAATTCTACCGATGTTACTAGTAGCTGCATTATAACCACTGATACATTTATTTTGTTTTATTAATTCATCATTATTTTAGTTCTTCTCCAATCGTACTTATCATTACAATTAATTGTGGTTTAATGTCATGTCAAATAATATGTCATGTCATACACATACATATCATACGAATTTCGGAACATTTTTATTCTCCAGGGTTGGCCGAAAATATGATTGAGATGTATAGTGTTAAAGACGTTAAAAATTCCAACTTTTGCGTACTGGAAACCCTAAGGGCTTGGCCTCTAAGCATAGAAACAAAACAATATTATTTTTAATTTCATGGTAACATCGAGTTTTATTTAAAAAAAGATCTAAACAATACAAAAATAACTTTCAAAGGTATGTGATATTTTTAGTCATTTAAAGATAGATCCGTGCTTATAAATGTGCCGCTATTTAAAGGTCAAAAAACTGTTTAATTAAAATCCCTTGGGAAACGAGAGGTTCGTCAACAACGTGTTAGATTCACCACTAGGCCGTGCCAGCTGCCCCAAGTTATTCACGTTCGGGATAATTTACCCGCATTATCCTGTGTCCTCACCTATAAACTGTAATAGCGTGCTTACCACAATGTATTTATTATTCTACAGCTGCACGCATACGTGACTGCCACACATACCGTCATAATGTTTAGTTAAAGTTTTATTTTGGGAATATAGCTCCAGAGAATGTACCACAAAGGGCCATTGAATCGCAGGAGGATACTAGTTGACAAGAATAAAATGTTTTCGTTTGATACAGTCATCATTGACGAACGTTAAAGGAAAACAAAAGCTATCAGAGGAAGAGAAAATCTACTGTTTCTGTAATAAAATAAATTTATTAGACTTAAATAATAAAGTAGGCTTAATCAGAAAAACTCGTAAGTTCCTATTTTCAGTTGTTGTTGCAATTTCGCTTTATATAAGTTGTTGTAATATCAACATACTTTTTTTCCCCTTGTGTACATAGTTACCCAAGATTTAGCTTACAAAATCCTAACCACTATCGAACAATTAACTTATTCTTGATACAATGTTGTCGAAAAATGGAAAATAGTTGTAGAAAGTGTCTTTGGCTGAAATGCAAATCCGCTTAGGAATTTATACACCCACGTGATGGGTCATACTCGAAAAACAATTCTTTTAATCAGCCTAACAACCCAAACACTTTGTTGTTGAAACCCGTTTCAACAACCCAAAATCATTTTGTTACTCGTCTGCTGAGAAGATGGTGGTATCTTCGCTACGTGGTAGTTACCACCATAGCCCACGGGGGATTCAAGGTTTGTGTCTTTTAAGGTTTAACTAGTCTTAAAAGACAGTTTTCCGCTGTTACCAGAGGCGTGCTGTAGGGATATATACTTCCTTTTCGCCCCTTTCCCCCCTTAAAATATACGCCACTGTCGTAATAATTATTTCAGTATGTTTTTTTGATTATTCGTCACTTTTTACGTAAATATGTTCCGTTGTCTCAATACGATAGAGTAAGTAGTTTTCCAGTTATTTGCGTTTCGATGTAATGAATTTAATAAGATTAGGTATTTTAAACACATAATCTTATATATTATAATATAATATTATTATGCTATTGAATGTACTTTAAGTACATAGTCTTGTGGAATCCATTATCCTTAAACGCAAATAACTTGAAAACTGCTTACTTTATCGCAATAAGAGAAAATTATGATATTTATGTAAAAAGTAGCAAGGACTAAAAAACATGTTGAAATAATTATTACAGTGGCGTAGATTGTGAGGGGGAAAAGGGGCGAAAAGGAAATATATATATCCCTACAGTACGCCTCTGGTAACAGCGGAAAATTATCTTTTAATACTAGTTAACGTACCCTAACATGTGTAAACTGTGTGTCAAGTTTGAACAAAAAATATTAAAAGGTGCTTGAACAATGGGCTAAAATCATTTTATAATAATTGTAATCGGTACTCTGTATCTGTATCTCGGTAAGGAGGAATATTTTATTTATGTAAGTGTTTTGGGTTAAATCTTCGTATTTTGTGCTATGGATTCTCCAGGTACGATATGGACAATCGATAGTTAATGAAACACCTGTATATCATGTGGTGACGAAATATCAAATATTATGTCGGAATTTGAACAATTTTACAGATAAGAATATTTTACGTTTGCTTAGACTTTTGATTTTTGCTGTATTGTATAATTTATTGTATACAAGAATAAAAAACCGCTAAACGCCGTAAAAATGAGTGGCGCATACAATATTCCAGCTACAAAAGGTCTGATATGAATATTACGTGGCGCGAAAATGTATTTTTATTTTGATGCAAAATAAAATTCTAGTTTTATTTTAAAAGATTTTTCCATATTATTTGCTAAATTTGAAATAAACGCGCCATAAAAGAGTAACTTTAATACAGTTTGAATATTGAAACTCTTTTGTGGCGCGTTTACTTCAAATTTAGCAAGTATTATGGAAAAATCTTTTAAAATAAGACTAGAATTTTGTTTTACATCAAAATGAAAATACATTTTCGCGCCACGTAATATTCATATCAGATATTTTGTAGCTGAAATAATGTATGCGCCACTCATTTTTACGGCGTTTAGCGGTTTTTTATTCTTGTATCAAAAGTTTTTCAAAGTTATTTATGAATTAAATGTATGAAATTGAATGCAATGTTTCTCGATTACCCGTTAAGCTTTATAAATGGTCGCCTTTGTCGCATTATCTCCCAAATGATCTAGTGTCCATCGAATGTACACTAGATTTTTTCTATTCGAAATAGATTGAAAAAAAATATTGGGATGGCCGGTAAATGAACTCCGATTGCCAGTTGCCAGATCTAATTTAGTGTCGTTACCGCTACAACTGCATAAACCATTTAGGGAATACTCGTTAATTGGATTATACTGTTGTCGCTTAATAACTTCTAAACGGCTTAACCGATTTTGATCAATAAACATGAGTTTGAAATGTATTGACAAGTACTATCTGATGCATCTAAGGTCAAGTATGATAACTGAAGCCATTACAGGAATTTCTGAGGTTGAAAAACCGTTTTTCCCATAAGAAATAGATTTGATCATACTTATGAAGCATATAACGTAAAAATTAGAATGTTTCCTGATATGGGGTATACCCCATTAGGTTCGTCTAGAGTCCTTCTACAAAAGCTCAGTTATTGGCGCAATTCGTAGGTTGAAATTTTCAGTAATTGTCGAAAAACCAAAATTTTTAAAGTTTAGTTTTCCAGTTTTTCGGCTATACTGAGCCGTTTGTACGTCTGATCCTGACGGCTTGGACACCATTTTAAAACTTAACTCAACACTATTTATTTGGTGTATTTGCGATTCTCCTACCTCTTCTTGAACCGAAGGTATATACCCTCAAAAAATATGCCGTTTTGTACCTACCAACTGCTATAGCTGGCTTATGGGTGGTCAAAAGTCTCAAACTACACTGGTTCTGAATCTACACTGACCACCTCTTCAAACACAGAAAAAAAATTCAGATCGGTTCAACATTTCCACACACATACATACATACATACATACATACATACATACATACATACATACATACATACATACATACATACATATCCACAAACATTTTCCCTTTTTTAAATAGAAATTGAGTCAAATTTCTGAGCTCGGTAACTTTTGAACGGAATAACCGATTTTCAAAATTAGACATGCGTTGGAAAGGTAATGGTCAGTACCATCAGAAGCCGCAAAGGTCATAGTTAAATTTTCGAAGTTTGGGGAGGAGAACGAAAAATATACCCTAAATAGGAAGGGCCGTAAAATTCATACCCTTGGACCAAAATGGATGGTTGACATATGAATGAATGAGTCTTTTCCTGAACTTTAAGATGGGAGTTGGCCCAATTTTCAATTTAGTCAGATTTAGAAAATCGAAAATTTCGTGTATATTATATAGTGTCGCGTGTAGGGGGTTGTGGGTGTGCGCCACTGGCGAGAACTGCCGTTCTCTGGTAATTTTTACTGATTTTACTTTGAGTCGCATTTATTAGTACATATCTACTTACCTATAATATACCTATAATAAGTACCATATTGAATCACATGTTTTGTACCATTCTAATGTATATAATATTCATTTATGCCGTCATTTGACGGATCCTTTGTACATCGTTAGACCGGTCTAACATACCTCTCTCTCCTTCTGCACTGCAATACCGGACCTCTTCGACGTTGGCGATCAGCATTGCGAAGACTTGTCGATATGATGCCATATGGAATCATCATCCTGTATTTCATTCATTCATTTATATCCGTTTATTCACGAAAGTTTCTTAGACAAGAAGCCTAATTGCTTAATATTTTATTTTTTGTGGTCCTATCTTTAAATACAAAAATGTTATTCATGTACAGCTGGTTCCAAAAAAAACTGATACGACTCTTAAAGCGTATTTTGTAGAAAATTGAGCAGTGTACTTTCTTCTTCTTCTTCTTTTTGTTTTTGGTCTCGCTGCAAGGCAATTACCAGCACGATTTATAGGCGATCTTGATGTAGTCTGGCTCTAAGCCATATCAAAATCGCTGACTATGTTTTTGTAAAAAGCTTTTGATGAGGTGTGATCAGGTGTGATACAATGAATAGGCCGTTCCAAGATGCTGTCAAAATTAAAAAAAATATGGCTACTGGAAGGCAAACATTGAATATTATTCTATCAGTTTCTTATGGTTTTAGATCATTTTAGTTGTTGTACAAAGATTAATTTAACATTTTCTCTGGAAGTATTAATTTAGAAAGATAATATGCCTCATTGGTGTTGTGTTTTGAAGTGTGAAATGCAAAGTAATCGTGATAAAGTTAGCTTTTACCACTTACCATCAGTGCTACATTCTAAGCACAAAACTGAACCAATTTAACTAAATAAGTTATAGTTATCATCTGAGAGACAACAACAATGGTAAAATGCAATAAAATATAAAGATTTTACTAGCAAAATGGAAATTCCCCTGTAATCATCTTATATCTGGTAAGTTACAACATTTGAACATTAACGATTTTTGAAGATGTTAACAGTCTAATCTTGTAGGAAAATCAGCCGACTTAACTGATAATAACAATCCAGATTGGGTTCCTTCAATAAATATGGGGTATATAAACACAATGAAATGAGTTCCCCCAAATTTAAAATGGGAATTAAGGTACCAAAGGAGAATTAAAAGAAAAGGGTACCTACAAGAAAAAATTGCTTTTTTATTCCTCTTGAAATGATTTATAAGACACTGGACTGTCTTATATTCTACAAATACTAGGTAGGTCTATGATTTTACACATTTTTCATTAATGATACATTACTGTTACTTTAGTAGATTTAGAAACAGTGGATTTAGTGGTAGATAGCAGTTATTTGGTATAAAAGCTAGTTTAGTAGAAGACAAGATTTTGCCAAATAGTCAAACATATATTACAATGGAAAAATTAACAAATACATTTTATGTCATTAACATTAACACAGGATTTTAAATATCAGCTTAAGAAATTAGCTTTATCTTGTGAAAGTATAGAAAATGATGATGCCAAAACTAAAAATTATACTGGTTTAGCAAATTACAATGTTTTTAAAATAGCTTTAAAGTATATTACACCATTTATCAAATACCATCAAAATACTGTTTTGTCACCAAGTGATCAAGTATTGCTTACTTTAGCTAAACTAAGCTTAAACTTAGATTATAAAGATTTGGGATATAGGTTTAGTATTTCACCCTACCCGGTATCAACTTATTTCAAAAATACTTTGTATATAATGTGTCTTAGGTTAAAAAAAATTTGTGTTCTGGCCTGATAGAGATATTTTAAAGAAAACTATGCAAAATTCACTTAAAGAATCTTTTCATGGAAATACTACAGGTATAATTGACTTTGGACGAATGTTGGTATGAAACGAATTATTTATTGTTCTGAAGCTAGTTATTTGAGGCATTTTTGTAATTAACTATTCTAATTGGGAAATAAGCCACAATTTAACTTAAAAAATAATTTTATTAATCTTTCGACTTCCAAATCAGACGTCATTGTCAAAATACAAAATATTATTATTTATGCATATTATTACCTGTAAATATTTCTTCTGATTGTTAATTGTAAAGGATAGAAAAATTACCATTTATGTTATTTTTTTAGAATCAGCTGAGAGAAGTGGTCTACAAAAACCCAGGAAGGAAACGGAATATGTGGCTACGAAAGGCAAAAGAAAGGTTTACAAAGCAAATGTGACACATTTTTTTGAAATATTTAGGAATATCAGAAAATTGCATTAAAAAAATGTATGAAAAGATTTTGTTCAATAAAAATGTTTATATTTATCAAGGATGTATTAATTGGTATGGCCACATATCGTCAGTGATGTAATAATACATCCTATCTGTTTTCTCATGAGTTTCGTGAGACTAAAAACTTGTCTTAGGGTCACCTCCTGTTTTCATATGATATTTTTTGACTTGTTTTGTAGTAAATTAAACTATCTATGAACTACAAAACAAGTCAAAACTTACATATGAACACAGGAGGTGACCTTAAAACATGTTTTTCCATCTCTCCTACAAAACTCATGAAAAAACAGATAGGAGGTATTGTCACATCAGCAAGGATGTACAGTGATGAGTGCCCTAATAACCGGCAAAATAGCACAAAAGACGGGCAACATATTTAGTTGTGAGATAAAAAGAAATGAAACTAGTCGAGCTGGGAAATTTAGCGAAATTAACCTTTAAATTTTATTTTATATTGATTGTTTCCCACCTTTACACATATCAGAGGAGTATATCAACTAAAACTGTCACTGTGACAGTGGTAGTTTCCAAACTCGTCTGATACGTCTGAAGGTGGTACACAATCAATACAATCTAAATGTATAAGTTAATATCGCTAAATTTCCCAGCTCGACTAGTTTCATTTCTTTTTATCTCACTACTTAATACGTTTTCCATCTTTTGTGCTATTTTGCAGGTTATTAGAGCGCTCATCACTGTATTTCTGGTATATCCAGGGAATGTCTACAAAATATATTTTGAATGTCCAAAGAACATTCGTGGACATTCATGGAATGTTCCAATAAGACATTCAGGTAATGTTTAAAATGCTGACACAGGATTTTCCTGGGATGTTCAGGGAATGTGTTTTCGGGGATATTCCAGGAATTTTTCAATGTCTGTGTACCTTCTATGGACATATATGGAATATTTTGGTGTTATTAGCACCACACTCCACTTGTGATTTGTAATCAGGAAGATTGAACACATTGTTCAAATACAAGTCAATCCATTTGTAACTAAATAATCATGGATTGACTTCTATTTGAAAGAATGTGTTCAATCTTCACGACTACAAATCGCAAGTCGAGTCCGGCTCTTAGAGCTACTTCCTCTTGGGTATTATGTATTATACTACAGAAATTAGGAACTTTCCTTCTAAATATATGTATGCATCTTGGCCATCAAACATTTTTTTAAGGGGTTACATAGGTCTTATGGGTAAAAAAGTGACTTTTTAAAAAAATTATATCTCGAAAACTAAAATTTATTTTTATTTATAATTGGAACATGTAAAAGTATAGTACTTAAGGTAGTCTCAAAAAAAGTTTCAGCCAAAAATATTCATTTTTGTAGAGTTTAAGTTTTTTGCGGTGGGCAGCATAACTAAGTCCAGTCTCATTTGAAATTAAAAAGTTTCTTGTAGTTTATAATTCTGGCTACTAAATGAACGAAGGAATTAAAAAAAATGAAATTTGAAGATTTTACATAAGTTTAAACACATTTTTGACCCCAATTTTTCTCATTTTTAAAGTAGTTTTTTTTGATAAAACAAAAATGACCTCATCTAATAAAAAAATCTTTGTTCATTCACTAACCAGAGGTATAAACTACAAGAAATTTCAGATGAGACTGGACTTGTTATGCTGCTCACCGCAAAAAAGGGCTGTTGTCGAAAAATTGCAGTCAACTCTACAAAAATGAATATATTTGGCTGAAATTTTTTTGAGTGTACTATACTTTTACATGTTCCAATTATAAATAAAAATAATTTTTAGTTTCCAAGATATAATTTTTTTAAAAAGTCACTTTTTTACCCGCAAGACCTATGTAACCCCTTAATAACTGCCTTTCCATGCTGTAGCAAACTTAACAAATTGTTGATTTCAAATTGTAACAGTTAAGTTTTGCAAAGTATGCTGCCCTCTTGTATCTTCTGTGTTATCTTCATCATACAATTACTTCATCTAAAAACTTTCTGCGATATATTCATTTTGTTGCTAAAATTATTTCCTGATCCATGGGTTGAATAAGCGATGTATTTTTTGGCAAAAACATACAACTAAAGTTGCCATGTTTTGATCATAGAATATTTTCAGAGGGATGAGCAGGAGCGTTGTCTAAAATCAAAAAACATTTCACCTCTTCCGGCAGATTCTCAGTTTCTTCTCTTGAAATTTTTTCACTGCAGGTACAGTCGGAGAAATGAAAGAGTACCCATGAACGATCACATATTATTAACATAATCTCTATCGTTTGTTATTTATAGAAAAAGAACAGCAAATACAAAATATGTGATTGTACCTGTTTGACGTGACCGTTCATGGGTATTCTTTCATTTTTCCGACTGTACAAATTCTTTAAAAGGTCAATTTTTTAAGATATCTGGGGTGAACCACTATGATGAAATTATTTATTTTTATAGCTCCACAATTATATACAAATCCTACCTCAAAATATTTGTAAGAATTTAAACTCTTGAATGCCTTCATTTGTTGACCTGTGTAAAAACTATTACTAAGCTCCAAATACAAAAAAAAACTATGTCCATGTAAGTAACTATATTTGTCCATGTTGTCACCCTTGAAAAACTTTTTCTACTGTAGGTTAACTCATACCCCTTGAGGGAAAATGGATCTATATACCAAAAGCTTTTGAAAATATTTACTTATGTTTATTTATTCACTGCTTACAACTAAATACAGTCGTTAAAGTACTTCTACAGCTGGAAGCTACAGAAGTCAACAGCAAAATGTTCGGAAAATACAACTATAAAAAACTATTATACAACGATTAAACTATTATATAAAAACAATTATATAGACCACTATTTTATAACAACAATAACTATTTTATAAAAAAACTATTAAACGTAAAAAACTTAAGAAACTCAATGCGGTACAAATATAAATAATTTCAATGTTTGCCTTCCAGCTTTCAATTAGTGTCATAAACGTCAAAGTCTTGAAATGGCCTATACGAATATTTTGAAGGATAAATACTTATTATTTACATACTGTCACTGTCACTGCCAAATCTTAAAATTTGTCAGATAACTTCAACCAAGTTTTGAATGCAAAATACGAAACGTCAGACCGCGTATTTTAAATTTAAGAAATATTTTCCAAAAATTTAATATTTCTAAACTAGACATTACGCTTTCGAGGTGTGAACAGTTTCTGTTTTGCAGCAGTTAAAGTTTGCCACTAGTTTAGGGTCTTAACCTAGCTAACAACCGCCGGTGTTGTTGCTTAAGTGTTTGCATATAGGTAAGTTGAGCATTTTTGCTTATATTTTTTTTTCAAGCGGCTTTCTTTTATGCTATTTTGCTTGCTCTTTTTATTTCTTTTTGCTTTCTAGTTATTAATACTTCATTGACTGGTTTTTTCTTACAATGAGTGAGGAAAAGGGGGGCTCAGTCCCCCCTTATCCTGATACTTCTTCTCCGGCTAAAATTGCAATGACTAATAATTCCGAAAAAAATCAAAATCAGACTTCCGACAATAATTCTCAGGAAGAAAAAAAGGTTAATACATACTCCGAAAAAGATCATGGACCTTTTGTAGTATATCTTGAATCTACAAATATACCGAATATAAAAATTGGCACATTCAATACAATTAAAATAGCTCGAGATATATTCAACCTCAAACTTAATGACGTTAAAAAAATAGATAGTAAAGGGCTCAATAGAGTTTCAGTTGAATTTGCCAATTTTCACTCGGCTAACATGCTACTTAAGAACACTCAACTTCTAAATCAGGGATACAAGATATATATACCTTTTAACTTCGTAACCTGCAAAGGTATCGTCAGACAGATTGATACAGATATTGATGAAAAAGAACTTCTTCGTTGTTGCGATACAGGAAATGACATTGAAATTTTACATATAAAAAGATTAAATAGAAGAGTAATTAAAGATGGAGTAACTTCTTATGAACCCACAGGTACGACACTATTTACATTTCGAGGCGTTCTTATGCCCAAAACTGTGTTTTTTTATGGCATACCAAGACTAGTGGACACATATATTGCCCCAGTGACACAGTGCTATAACTGTCTTAGATTTGGCCACACAAAAACAAACTGTAAAGGGAAAGAAAGATGTTTTAATTGCGGGGAAAACAAACATGAAGACGTATGCATGACAAAATGTTTTTACTGCAAGGACTCTCACAAATCTATTGACAAGAGCTGCCCAGAATATACAAGACAAAAGAATATTAAAGAACTGATGGCGTATGAAAATTTGACATTTTTTGAGGCAAGTGAAGCTATTCCAAAATCATACATCTCAAATAATAAATTTATTTATAACCCGAGAGATTTTCCAAATTTTAAAAATAACAGCAGGCCATTAGAAAATACTCCAAGTACCAGTACAAATAATTCTAACACCATAGAACCATCGCAACGAAGAACAAACAATTTTAGATCATCTACAGTAAAACGTTCCTTTCAACAGGTGGTTCTGAATTCCGACAACAAACGGAGAGTCGTGCAAAAACGTCAAGATAAGCAACCAAATGAAAAGAGTATATATACACAGCAATTAAGACCAGAAAAGCCAACCTCTTCCCCCACTAGCTCATTTTCTCGTTCAGAACCTTTCAAATCAAGAACCTCAGCTAATTTATCACAAAACTCCAATCAAGCCTGGCAATCCAGTGCATCGCAAAACTTTCAAAATATTGATACCTTTTCTTCAAATGACTTTTTAAACTCATGCCTAAATTTTATTAGTAATACATCATCAGAAAACTTAAATTTACTTAAAAACCATTTATTTTCCCGATTAAACGTAGAGTCCTATATGGACCAAGAGGATAAATCTGATTCTGATTTTAATTAATTAAACATATATCAAATCACATGGTCATGAATTCAAAAAAGAAATTAAAAATTATTCAGTGGAATATTAGAAGTATTAAATCAAACAGGGAAAACATAACGAACTTAATTTTCAAAGAAGACCCTGACATAATTGCTATTAATGAAACTTGGCTTAAACAAGATTTTAATTTTTCTTTGAAGTATTATAATGTTGTCAGACAGGACAGAGATGACGGATATGGTGGAGTAGCTACTTGTATCAAGAAATCTATTATTTTTTCTACAATTCAGAAATACAACTCAGACCAAATCCAATACATAACAACAAAAATTGGTAACTTATACATAATAAACATTTACTCCAATACAAATAATGCCATAACTCTTCCTTTCTTGAGCTCAACAATAGAAAACATACCTACAGAAAACTTAATTATACTAGGTGATCTAAACTCTCACCATCCCCTATGGGATAAATGTCCTACCAATAAGGGAGGAAAAAATATTTATGATTTTATTTTTGATAAAGAATTAATTATCCTAAATGATGGGTCAGCAACATTGTTTCAACCTCCTAATAATAATCTTAGCGCTGTAGATCTAGCCATAGCAAGTAATAATATGGCTCTATGTTCTACTTGGGGTGTCATACAAGATTGTGGAAATAGCAACCATTTCCCCACCTTTGTCATAATAAACAACTGTGAGTTTAACAAAAATGATAGCATCTATACACAAACATACAAAATGAGAAATATTAAAAGAGCAGACTGGTATACATTCCACACTGGGATGATAACAGGAATGCTTGATTTACCGGTAAACTCTAATTACAATGAGTTTTTGGAGGTAGTTAATCAAGTAGCAGATAACTCAATTCCCTATAAAAACTGTAGAACACAGGGTAAACCTTCAAATCCGTGGTGGGATGAAGAATGTTCACTTTGGATTAAAAGCCGCAAACAGGCAATTCAAAACTTTAAACAATCTGTTTCCTTAGAGAACTATATAAACGCTAAACGTATAATCGCCCAAACTAAACGAAACCTCAGAATTAAAAAAAGAAATAAATTCATAAACTTCTGTGAATCATTAAATAAGGAATCTAACACTACCTATGTCTGGAATAAAGTTAAAAAATTCTCAAATAACAAAAATTACGGCCAGACATTTCATAACCCAGCAGATAACATTAAAACAGAAATTCTACAGAACATGTCTGCAGTTTTTATTGATCCAAATTTTGAGCTTGACGATATAAACGAGCAAGTTTCCCCTTTTACAATCTGGGAACTTAACAATGCTGTAAATAATAAAAAAAATTCGGCACCAGGTATGGACGACATTCCTTACCTTATGATAAAACATCTACCACTACAAGCTAAACATTTTCTGTTGAATATCTACAATAATTGTCTAAATGGTGACAACCTTCCTGAAGATTGGAAAAACCATAATGTTATAAATATCTTAAAGCCACACAAAAATCCACTCTTGGCCAGTAGTTTCAGACCAATAGTTTTATCCTCATGTGTGCTTAAAACATTAGAAATATTAATCAAGAATCGCCTAGATTGGTCCTTAGAACATAACTGTTCATTCACCAACCATCAGACAGGTTTTAGAAAAGGAAGAGGCACTGCTGACAACTTGACCCTCCTTCATTCCACAATTGTGGAAGCCTTTGAATCCTCCCAATCGGTTTTGGCCATCTTTCTTGATATCAAAGCAGCATATGATAATGTCAATATATACAAACTTTATAGTAAACTAAAACTTCGAAATATTCCATCTGCAATAAATAATATTGTGTTCAAAATTTTACAGAACAGACTTTTATATTCAAGATCTAATGATGGTGACTTTTTGGGACCTTTCATGGCAACTAAGGGGCTACCTCAAGGTTCTCCCTTAAGTACCATTTTGTTTAATATTTATATAGCAGAATTGTTTTGTATTAGCAATAATGAAGTTAAAATATGTGGATATGCAGACGACTTGGTTTTGTATATTAAGGGATATGATATCCAAAGCATGGTAAGTAAAATAAACAAAGAATTGGAAAACACATTACACTGGCTTGCAGAACATGACTTGTCCTTATCCAAAGACAAATGTGAAGCTGTATGGTTCACAAAGGGTAGGCGAAGAGATAATCTAACAGAAATCAAAATCAACAACACAGCCATTCCTCTAAAAAATGAAGTGAAATTTCTAGGCATAATTTTTCATAAGCATCTATCATGGGACTTACATGTTGACAATATTATACTCAAGGCAAAGAAAAATATTAACATCCTACGTGCAATATGTAGAGTCTGGTGGGGAGCTGACCCACGAACACTCCTAATGGTTTTTAATGCCTTGATCAGATCTCATCTTGATTATGGTTCCTTCCTATTCAACCCAATATCACAAAAATGCAACAACAAACTCAATGCAGTATTTTTTGAGGGACTTAAGATATGTTTGGGGTGCATGAAGTCTACACCAAATTTGGCAATCTTGGCAGAGTCTGCCCAAATGGACCTAGAACATAGAAGATTATTGTTAGCCTCTAAATTTTTAAGTAAAATCATCATTATTGAGAATCATCCCATAATATTACTCCTAATTGAAATACGTAAAAGACTTATAAACAAACCTAATTTTTATACAAGGCATAACGTACCATACTTGGTTTCGGCATTAGAATATTTTTTTCCATATTTTAAAAAAATATACAAAAGCCCAAATTTTCCATGCTATGAATTAGACTATGATACACTAATGAATCCACTTCCAATTCTAAATTGTAATATCAAAAAATATGACCCGATGATTAAAGAAAAATTCCTTATGACTACTGAACAATATGGAAAAGACTATACCTTTATATATACTGATGCCTCAAAAAACAAAGAAAGGGTAGGTTTTGGGATATGCATCCCGAGTATTGAATATAATTTCTCCTCAAGACTTCCTGGAGCTCTAAGCATAAGCAAAGCAGAGAGTATAGCAATACATCAAGCGGTGGAAGTCGCAACTACAAAACATCTAAAGAAAGCTATAATATTTTCTGATTCGCTCAATGCAATAACCAATATTAAAACATGTAACATATCTGCTTCAGCAGATATAAGGGCCCTAAAAACAAAGAAACTTATATCTTCAGCCAATGAGAATGGTACCAAAATTCTCCTTTCCTGGATACCTGGACACTCTAATATATTTGGTAACACCCAGGCTGACATACTGGCAAAAATAGGAAGAGACCTGAATGTACCCATGGAAGTACAACTGAATTCCCAGGATGCCCTATCAGTCATCAGAGGAAAAATTACAAAAGAGTACCAAGAAAAATGGAAATCTTTAGTCCAGAAGAAGACTTCGCAATACAAAACAATTCAAGACTTCTTTCCTACAAAACCTTGGTATTCAAATTTTCCATATAGAAATAGAAGACACACTACCACCATCATTAGAATGCGCACAGGCCATTGTTTAACAACACAACATCTGTATAAAATGAATATAAAAGATAATCCTTTTTGTGAATGTGGTCGTCTCGAGGATCTAAACCACATCTTTTTTGAATGCCCGATTAATGTGATTCCTAATTTTGATATATACACAAAATTTATTTCCATGAACTTCAAAACACCGCTCTCTATATACAATATTCTAAGTTCCTTAACGGAAGAATCAGTCAATGTAATTATGCGTTTTCTTGCAATTAACCAAATAAGCTTATAAACTGCAATGCGTTTTCTAGCAATTAACAAAATAAGCTTACAAATTGCAAGGCTCAACTGTTTATATGTATCCGTGTTATATTATGTTGCTATTTGTCATTTAATTTATGTTTTAATTTTTAATCATATTTAACCTGACCCAATTAATCTCATTTAATTATAATCATCACACCTCATCAAAAGCTTCCTTACAAGAACATAGTCAGCGATTTTGGTATGGCTTAGAACCAGACTACGTCAAGATCGCTTATAAATCGTGCTGGTAATCGCCTTGCAGCGAAACCAAAAACAAAAAAGAAGAAGAAGAAGAAGATAACTTCAACCTCAAAAAATGGCTGTTTGTTTGTTTATTTTATTATTTGTCTGTCATAATAAATATAATATAATGTCAGACCAATCATACACTGCTCAAAATGATTAAATCTTACTAAGAGTCGTATCAGTTTTTTTAGGAACCAGCTGTACTTACATATTTAAAGTTGTGAATATTTTGTTTTCCATTTCACTTAAAAACCAATTAAAGCGAATTTAAGGAAATGCTGTTATATTACACTATATCAAATACCTTAGTGGAATACATAATGTACTAAGAAATATTTTTAGATTAACTGGAAAACGCTTTGTGCATCAACAAACAACTGAAAACACGGACAGGGATTATTAGGGACTTGTTTGTTTGGCAGGCGATTGATGATGACGAGCTTCCCCTATCGAATTATTTATACAAGAAAGAGGAAACTCACGCTCTTAGTTGATTACTTACAAAATAAATAGCTATGCAATTAATATCTATGGTCTTGGTAAACGTATTTAAATAGAAACTGCATTAACTATATTGATTACCCGTAATGATGAGATGGATACATCTATGATACAGTGTACGTGTTTGAGTTTTAATACGTTATCGATTATAATGACCGTTAGCAGTTTATTACCTGTGACATAATAGTTATATGTATTATGGGCATTAAATTTTACCCTAAGGGCGACAAGCTTATCAGCTCGAGGGCCTCTGGCCCGAGAGTTTATACAGGGTGTCCAGAATTTCTACCGACAAACGAAGACAGGAGATTCCTCAGATAACTTTAAGACAATTTAACCCAATTCATCTAGTCCGAAAATGCTTACTAAAGGAGCTAGAATTATTTGAAGATGGCGTCTGGTAATTACATAGTTTTTCTTAAATATCTCCAGAAGGCTTCTATTTAGAAAAACGAAAATTGGTACACATTATTATCTTCTAGAGATAAAACGATTCCATCCAGTGCAAATTTCTAGTACCGGCCATAGGCGTCCGTTTTGGGTAGGGCAACAGTTATATTATCGCATAACTTTTTGTTTTTAACTTTTAAGCATTTTTAAGTCTGGATTATTAAAATGTAAGGTATCATGGTACTAAAAGATACTCTTACTTTAAGTCGATAGGATACACCGTTTTCTATAAAAATCGATTTGAAAGTTTTTCGTTTTGTGAACATCAAAAAAAAAGTTTCAAAAAAAAACTATTTAGAAAAACAAAGCTGGTACGTTTACTTATATTCTAGAGATGACTCGATTTTTATAATTGCGAATTTCTAGTACCAGTCATACGCGTCCGTTTTGGGTAGGTCAACGGTTATTTTGTCGCATAACTTTTTTGTCTTTAATTCTTAAGGATATTTGACACTAGATATTAAATTATGAGGTATTCTAGTACTAAAAGTTACTCTTGCTTTAAGTTGGTAAAATACAGCGTTTTTTTTTATTTTTTTTTCATTTTTTTTTTAATTCAGGAAACGAAAAGTTTTCAAATCGATTTTTCTAGAAAACATTGTGTCTTACTGACTTAAAGCAAGAGTACCTTTTAGTACTAGAATACCTTACAATTTAATAATCCAGTATCAAAAACGCTTAAAAGATAAAAAAAATAACGCAATAAAACAGCTGTTGCCCCACCCAAAACGGGCGCCTATGACTGGTACTAGAAATTCACAATGGATGGAATCGATTTACCTCTAAAATATAAATATGTGTACCAATTTTCGTTTTTCTAACTAGAATCGTTTTGGAGGTATTTAAGAAAAACTAATTACAAGACGTCATCTTCAAACAGATCTAGCTCCCTTAGGAAGCATTTTCGGACTAGGTAAATTTGCTTAAATTATCTTAAAATTATCTGTGAATCTCCTGTCTTCGTTTGTCGGTAGAGTTTCTGGACACCCTGTATATCGCCCGAGGTTATAAACATTTAATAATGCACGTGGTGCATACAAAACTTTATGTCATACTGGTTCATTGCATCAATTAAAGTTTTAATTGCCAACCTTCGTTAGAAGAGGGCACAAGAAGAAGAAGAAGACATAATGTCTAGAAACTCTTCACCCTTAATAAAATCGTTATCTGACAACAGTTTAGTCAACCTTACTTTGTGTAGATAATTGGATACTTTGTATATTATAACTGAAAATTTTCATTTTCACGGATTTTTCAAAATGTCAATTTCCCTGGATATTTCTCTAGGACTCAAGTGCGGATTATCTTCTATCATGACACAGGCATCTTAACAGTTCTACTATCATTAAAATCTCAATACAATTTTCAGTCTCAATACAGATCATATCCACCTTCAGTGCAGTCACTGAAGGTGGATATGAGCTATTACCTCCGATTTCGTTGAACCTCCATCGATTTGCATGAAAATTGGTAAGTGGTTAGAGGATATCACAAGGAACAAAGGTGACATGGTGCCAACTTGCGCTTTTACCCTGGGGGTGGACGCCACCCCTTCTCGGGGTAAAATTATTTTATTAAAAATAACCCCACAATTCGATAGAGCGACAAATTATAAGCAAAATTTGTTATATAAAGTTATTAAAATAAATCAAAACTTTTTGAGTTATTAAAGATCAAAGATTTTAATTTTTCTTGAGAAAAATGCATGTTTTTAACCAATTTTTCATAAATACCTCAAAAACTGTAAGTTGTTAGAAAAAAGTTATTATTATCAAAATTAAGGTAAATAAAAAATCAAATAAACTCCTTACTAGAAAAACCTTTCAATGCCAACTAAAAGTGAGTTATAGGTAATTTAATGTATATTTCTTTCGTCGAGTACCCAAACCTAAGTATTCAAGCTTAAATACCGGGAAAATAATGCATTTTGTAACTTATTAAACATTTATCAAAGTTCATAGAAATATCTATCAAATAAGCCCTCGAACAAGTTGATAGCATTAAAATTTATGCACAAAAAATGTTTCAAAATGTATCTTCTAAAAAATTTTCGAAAAAATGTTATTGTTTTTTTGTAAATAACTCCGTTCATTTTTAAGATATCAGGTTCACCTAAAAACTAATTAAAAGTTGATTCCAAGCCTATTAAAAAACGTCGAAATTACTCTTTTAAACCTCTTAGTTTTTTTTAAATAAAAGGTTAAATGGCCCCGGTTACATGGTTCTCGCAGCAAAATTGAAAATTTAAACGTTTCTATCTCGGTTATTTTTACTCTACGGAAATAGCAAAATCGGTAGAGTATTTGAAACAGAAAAAACTAAAATTTAGTTATATACCATTTTTTACGTACATATATGGAGTATTTTTGGAGTTATTATCAAAAGAAAATGAAAAGTACGATAATTTTAAAAATTCATATTTTTTTAAATTATATCTTTTTTTTCAAAAATATGCATTCTAAACCGGTCAAAATTGTTGATATCATTAACTATGTTAACCTAAAGAAATTCTTGTGAGGATTACTACAAATTTTAATTTTTGTGGAAATGGCGTATGCTTTATTTTTCACTTTTTCCTAAAAAATCGAAAGGGTTCTCTTATTTTCATCGTAACTTGCTTAATTTTGATGCTATTAACTTCTACATGAGCTCACTGAGCTCATTTGATAGGTATTCCGAAGTACTTTGACAAGTGCTTTACAAGTATATTCTATAAAATGCATCGTTTTCCCGTTATGTAAGCTTGAATACTTAAATTTGAGTACTCGCCGAAAAAAATATACATTCAATTATCGATAATTCACTTTGAAATAACATTAGTTTAGTTCTTTAAGTGGGGAGTGTATTAAATTTTTTATTATTTTTAATTTTGGTAATTATAGCTTTTTTACAAAAGCTTCTAGCTTTTGAATAATACGTGAAAACCAGCTTTAAAACATGCATTTTTTTAAGAAAAAATAAAATATTTGATATTTAATAACTCAAAAAGTATTGATTTATGTTAATAACTTTATATAACAAATTTTGCTTAGAAGTTGCCCCTCTATCGATTTCTGGTATTATTTTTAATAAAAAAAATTCACCCTCGAGAAGGGGTGGCATCCACTCCCAGGGTAAAAGCGCAAGTTGGCATCATGTCACCTTTGTTCCTTGAAGTATCTTCTAACTACTCACCAATTTTCATGAAAATCGATGAAGGTTCAACGAAATCGGAGGTGAAAACCTTCAGTGACTCCACTAAGTATACAATAGTAGTACCACATAGCACCGGCCGTATTATAAATCCTTCACAATCCTTTATATAGATTGTGCCAGCTCCTTCTGAAATACTTAGTCGTTCCATGATTAAAACTCATTCTTTTTATGTAGGGGAAGCGTGGGTACACTGAGACGAAAAAATTTAGGGCTTCATATTTTTTTTAAAATGTTTATTTTACTAAAGTATGGCGAAAATACATGACTAGGTTAATTTGTAATACATATGAACATTTAAAGTACCAAAAATATCGTATAGAAAAAAGTTTCACTCAAACAAAATAATACGTACAATTGTCTCACTGTACCTTTCCTTGGGGGAACAGTGAGACAACAGTATCTTTTTGATTTATTATTGTTCGAACTACTAGACAGTCTTCTTAGATCAAAATTTATTGCTGTTTTTTAAGACTTGTTACAAAAAGACAAGAAAAACACATTTTGTATCACTCATACATACTTTAAGAAATAGTATCTAATAGTTACTAAATTTACAAAAAATGATGCCCTCTGGTAACATGCGGTTCTTTTAATATTTTAACAATTTGACCTGCAGAAATAGTACAAATGTCCGCGACATTAGTAAATACAAAACATTTATTATTTTTTGAACTTTTTCTCATAAAGTTAACTTCGACAGACACAATATTGTGTTTTACGACTTGTCCCACAAAATACTTTTTCACTGTTTTATTTATTGCATTATAATCAAGTCTAACCAATATGAAATCTTTGACTTGAATCCTTGAAACTATGACTAGGTCAACTGTTAAATTGGCAAAATCTCCTTCGTCATCATCTGAATTTTTAAGGCCCATTGAAATATCTGAAACGTGAACGGAAAATTTTGAAGAAGAAGAGAAATCAGATTCTATAATTTTTTCCTCTTTGGAATCATTAACCTTTGACAATACATTTACCTTAACAGTTTCAATAGCCGTCCTCTTTATTCTAATTTCTTGTAGCTCGTCTTTCTCTGGTGTATCTGTAGCGATCATTGTCTTTCCCTTTCTTCTTGTTTTGCGTATTTCTGGTAAGTTGGCTTTCTTTGGATATCCTCGTATTTCCACAGGACTCACAAATTGTAGTTTCACATGTGTTTCTGGTATCTTTTTACTTTGTTCGTCAAGTTGATGAAGCTGAATTTCACTAGTAGAAGTAGAAGGTAATTCTTCCAACGATTCTGGGGGAGGTGGTCTATCCGTCATATGACTCGCCAGGAAATCTTGTTTGTTAAAGATATGTCGATCAAATGGAAAAATTTCTGTCTTCTTGAAAGTTGCAGCTATATATATACAGGGGTCATTACTCGGGGATAGGCCACCCCTACAAAAGGTGCCACATGATATTTATATAGTTGCTGGTGTTGCTGGATTAGCTTTATGCCACGAACGTAAGGCGTCATTGTAAACGATATGAAAAGGTTTTAGATTACCTATATCAAGCGGTTGTAATTTGTGTGTACAATGAGGAGGAACTGTCAGGATTGTAACACCATTCTCTTTGCACAAATAAATTCCTTCTACTGAGATGTGACTCTCATGATTGTCCATTATTAAGGGCCAAGGGTTTTCTTTTGAACTTAAGGTGTGTTTGATAAAATTCTTCAATACTTCTATAAAGCACTACCTGTTCATCCAGCCGGCTTTCATAGCCAGTCCTAAGGTGCCCGGAGGAGCTCCTACCAGCATGTGACTTTTAAAATGAACCCGTGGAAATACCATCAAAGGTGGCACTGCACTACCACAAGCGTTCACGATGCAGCACGTTGTAGCTAATGTTCCTCGTTCGCCACTTTGAATTGTCGAAACTTGCTTGACGCCCTTTTGGGTAAGAACCTTAGTTGAACTGTTTGCGATTGTCTCCCCGTTTCATCCAGGTTATAAATTCTCAGACCATTAGAGAAATTTTCGTGCCATCTTTAGTATGGTATAGTTAGACCCAAACCCAGACATCCAAAGTGAAAGTTATCCTCCAACACCAAATTGTTCTATATGGTCCACATAATGTTCAGAAAAAAGTCACACCATTTTGAGCATCGGGTTTGGAGGGGAGAGGGGGGAGAAATCTGCAAATTCGTAGTTTTTTAAGTTTTTCGTCAATATTTCTAAAACTAAGCGGTTTGGCATGAACAACGTTCTACACAAAATTGTTCTAAATTAAATTTGAAATAAAAAAGGCCCTATGCATAAACCTTCTAAATGAACGGTTCCAAAGTTATGGAGGTAGTATAGTATAATTGGTCCAAAAAAAGGCCTAACCCAGACACCCAAAGTAAAAGTTTTCCTTCAACACCAAATTGTTCTATATGGTCCACATATTGTTCAGTAAAAAGTTACACCATTTTGAGGCGTCCGGTTTGGGGGAGGGGAGATGGGGGAGAAGCCGGTAAATTAGTAGTTTTTTTACGTTTTTCGTCAATATTTCTAAAACTATGCTTTAGAGTAAGGAATGTTCTATAGAAAAATGTTACACATAAAATTTAAAACAAAAATGGTTCTATACATAATTGTTATAAAATCAACGGTTCCAGAGTTACGGGGGGTGAAAACTGGAGGTTTTCGATACTTTCTATATTAACCGATTTCTCCCCCTCTCCCCCCCCCCCAAACCCGATGCTCAAAATGGTGTGACTTTTTTCTGAACATTATGTGGACCATATAGAACAATTTGGTGTTGGAGGATAACTTTCACTTTGGATGTCTGGGTTTTTGGTATAGTTATATCATAAATATTGCCCAAAAAAGTATAAAAAGTATCGAAAACCTCGACTTTCACTCTCCGTAACTCTGGAACCGTTGATTTTATAACAATTATGTATACAACATTTTTTGTTTTAAATTTCATGTAGAACATTTTTGTATATATCATTGTTTACGCTAAAGCATAGTTTTAGAAATATTGACGAAAAACTTAAAACAACTACTAATTTACCGGCTTCTCTCCTATCTCCCTCCCAAACCGGACGCTCGAAATGGTGTAACTTTTTATTGAACAATATGTGCACCATATAGAACATTTTGGTGTTGGAGGAAAACTTTTACTTTGGATGTTTGGGTTAGGCCTTTTTTTGCACCAGTTATACTATACTACCTCCGTAACTTTGGAACCATTCATTTTACAAAGATGATGCATAGGGCCTTTTTTATTTAAAATTTAATGTAGAACAATTTTGTATAGAAGGTTGTTCATGCTAAACCGCATAGTTTTAGAAATATTGGCGAAAAACTTAAAAAAATACGAATTTACCGATTTCTCCCCCCCCCCTCTCCCCCCAAACCCGACGCTCAAAATGGTGTGACTTTTTTCTGGACATTGTGTGGACCATATAGAACAATTTGGTGTTGAAGGATAACTTTCACTTTGGATGTCTGGGTTATGCCATCTTTTGGATCAACTGTACTGTACTACTTAAACATTTTCTAGTTTTTCAAAAAAATAATTTTATATTAGCAGGATTAAATCCTGCTGCCGTAGTTAAACTACAACCTTCAGGGGTTCGTAGGCTCAAATTTGGTTGTTGTTTTCGAAATTCTTTGTACTAATTTATTGTTGCCTGGCTTGACTGCTCCCAATTGTCCGGTAGGTTAATATTATTAGCTTTGGCCAGATCATAGGCTAACTTGCGACAGTCCGTTACAGTTAGCCCATAAAACATCTCTGAGCAAGTTACAATGTATTGAACAAGAACTTCTAACTGTGACGAAAAAATTTGTTTAACCTTGTAGTTAGGACTCATCCTACAAGTAGAGTGTTCTTTCTATTTTTTACATATCGGCTTAAAGTTTGGAAGCTTAAGTTTGTTTCCCTAGCAGCACGGCGTATTTTCATACCATTTGTAACTAAAAGTACTGTCTCCCTCATTTGTTCGTCCGTGAACCGACCAACGGTTTCCGCAGTTTTCTTACAGGACGCACCATACTGCAAATAAACAATGACTAGTTTAGTTAGTTTAATTTTTTACCAAAAGGAAAATAATAATTTTATAAGGGAACAGTGAGACAACTTATAAAATGTCCCACTGTACCCACATATGAAATGTCTCACTGTACCCGCATCACAATTTTTTCAGTTAAACGACTTAAAAATGTTTCTGAAACTAATGCGTAAGAAAATAACATGCTTTAGACTTACCTTTAATACGTAACTATCGGTTACTATCAAGACCACAATTTTATTGTTAATAGTTTTACTTTATCGTACTATATACGTAGTATAGTATAATAGATAAAGTTATAGGATCGTGCAATTTTTTTTTTCAGATTTCACTTTTTTTCGACGTTTTGAGTCCCCCTGTGTCTAAAAAGCAAAAAAAAAACATGTCGGAAGTATGTACGTACGTATGTACGTACGTACGTATGTCGCCACTGCCCAGCAAAAACTACTAGACCGATTTCGATGAAATTCGGTATGAATAAGTTTAAGAGAATTTTGTCGAGAAACTAAGCTTTTAAAAAAAACCTCTCAAAGGGGGGCCGAATTAGGGGGGTTATTTAGGGCCCATTTTTGCAAATTTTGACCGAAACGAATGGAATTTAACTCAAAGTTAGCTCATCGATAGGTAAATACAAATACGGAATTTGACATTTCCAAATTCAAAATGGCGGCCAACATGGCCGACTGCCCACCCGACACATTTCCCTACCTATCTAAAAACTTCTTTAAGATAAGTTTAATTTGAAAAAGAAGTTATATAGCCTAAAGATGGGGCTATAAGAAGAATATTATCATTTTTTAGAAAAAGTTATGGGTTGCCTATATTTAAGGGGTCAAAATTTGACATAATTTTGAACCAGATTTTCTCAAAAATGGCTTCAAGGAACTTGTTTATTTTTTGATATATTTTTGATATTCTATTGATAAATTGAATGACATTAGTCAAATTTCTTAACTCCCCATATGAGGGGAGGTATGAATTTTCTATTAAAAAATATTGGAGTGTTTTTTAACTTCCTTTGTAATAGAAACTAAAATTTGAAATTTTGCAGACATATATGGTACTTTATTATCTATTATCACTATAAATTTTACCCGAAATGTGGCTTCCGGTTGAACCGGAAATGAAAAAAATCTTAAGTTTTTCAGATACGCCCTGTATATTTTTACAAATTTTGAAAGAATGCCAAATTACCTTTCAAATGGTATAAAACTCGTTGCTATAGCTCCAAAACTCGAAAAGTTACAGTAAATAGAAATTTTGCTATAATTTTGTGTGTGTCCTCTGTCCTCTCTCACGAGATCATAGCAGAACATTATTATAGGGCAGTCAATGAGGGTATTTGGCTCCGAATTCCATCCTACTACATCGATGTACTTGATATTTTCACAGTAAGTAGGGAATAGCTCAAGAAACAAAATCTACCCTATATACTATGGCGCTTTTCTCTTGGGGCGGTTCCCACCCCTTCAAGGGGGTGGAAACTTTGTTGGTCAAAATAAGCACGGAAGTGGCTAGACAACCTATTTCTAAACAAAAACTGGTCCATACTTTTTTTTGAGAACTCAATACTTTTTGAGTTATGCGTAGTTGAAAATTGGCATTTTCATTGAAAAGTGACACCTCTTCGGACGGTTTTTTGTGAATACCTTAAAAACTATGCATCGATCTAAAAACACTATAATATAAAACATTTTTTAGATTATAAAATATTGTTCCTTCGTAAATGTGCTATTTATAATACTAAAAGAGATATGGTAGGTGAAAAGAATTTGTTTTTTGGTGCATGTTTAAACTGGTGTATTCATCTTGAAATAACAAAGGATAGGTAGGTTTAGGTGTATATTGCTACCAACGCCTTTTGTAGTGTTTGAAAAGACCTTTAAAACGAGCACCATTAAATGCCGTTTACATTCAAATCATCATCATTCTCTTTGCCTTATCCCTATGCGGGGTCGGCTTCCCTAATTGCATTTCTCCACACAATTCTGTCTTGGGTCATATCAATGTTAATCCCCTTTACCAACATGTCCTGCCTTATCGCCTCCCCCCAGGTCTTCTTTGGTCTTCCTCTCCTACTCCTTCCAGGAATCTGCACTTCAGCTATTCTTCGTATTGGGTGATTAACGTCTCGACGTTGAACATGACCGAACCATCTTAACCTATGCTCTCTCATTTTGGCATCAATTGGTGCCACACCTAGACTTCCCCTAATATACTCATTTCTAATTTTATCCTTCTTTGTCACTCCACTCATCCATCTAAGCATTCTCATTTCCGCCACATGCATTCGTTGTTCCTCTTTCTTTTTCACTGCCCAACATTCAGTTCCGTACATCATAGCCGGTCTTATGGCTGTTTTATAGAATTCTCCCTTCAGCTTCATTGGAATTTTTCTGTCACACAACACACCACTCGCTTCTTTCCACTTCATCCATCCAGCCCTAATTCTACTGCATGCATCTCCATCTATTTCTCCATTACTCTGTAATACCGATCCTAGGTACTTAAAACTATTGCTTTTCACAATCATTTCACCATCCAAAGATACCATTTTATTTGTAGTAGCTCCATCTTTAAATGAACATTCCAAATACTCTGTTTTTGTCCTACTAAGTTTTAAACCTTTTTCCTCCAGAGCTTGTCTCCACTGTTCCAGTTTTTGTTCTAAGTCTCTTTCACTATTTCCTACTAACACGACATCATCAGCATACATTAAGCACCATGGAATGTTACCCTGTAGTTTCGCTGTTATCTGGTCCAAAACTAATGAGAATAAATACGGACTAAGCACAGAGCCTTGGTGCAATCCTACTTTCACATGAAATTTATCAGTCTCTCCCACACCTGTCCTAACACTAGTCGTTACTCCCTCATACATATCCCTCACAATCTTTACATATTCACCAGGGACTCCTTTCTTATTGAGTGCCCACCACAGAATCTCTCGAGGAACTCTATCATATGCTTTCTCAAGATCAATGAATACCATATGAGCGTTTGTTTCTTTACTCCTGTATTTTTCCATCAACTGCCTTATAATGAAAATTGCATCTGTTGTTGATCTACCCTGCATAAAGCCAAATTGATTCTCGGATATTTCGGTCTCTTCACGTATCAGTCTGTCAATTACTCTTTCCCATATTTTCATGGTGTGGCTAAGCAGTTTTATAGCCCTGTAGTTTGTACATTGTTGTATATCTCCCTTGTTTTTGTAAACAGGTACCAGTATACTGCTTCTCCATTCGTCTGGCATTTGACCGACTTCCATAATTCTATTAAATAGACCTGCTAGCCACCTTGTTCCTGTCTCTCCCAATGCTCTCCATACTTCCCCAGGAATATCATCTGGTCCTACCGCTTTTCCTTTCTTTATTTTTTGATTTCCATCGTTTACATTCAAACTATGCGAGATATGGTGCAAAAAAATATATGACTAATGTACTTAAAGGAAAAATGAAAAGTACATACCTTTAACCCCTCATCCACCAGAATTTAAATGCATTGTTTTTCTTCTGCAATACCTTTTAATATAGAGTTATTTTTACTTTCAAAAAGTTGAACGGGTTTAAAATGAATGGTGTTTGTAAAAAATGTGATTAAATTATAGAATGCATTTTTAAATTTTCTTAAAAATCTTCTTTTTCTCCATGTAATTCGAAAATAAAAATGTTCCACCCCCGAGAAGTAGTGGGAACCGCCCCCATGATAAAAGCGCCATAGTATATAGGATAGACTTTGAATCAAGAGATTGGGTTACTTCCAAAATTTCATTAAAATCCATGCAGTAGGATAGAATTCGGAGGTAATATCTTGTTCTTAATCTCGCGCATTGACTGGCGTAATAGAAATACAGTGAAATGCAAATATTGTAAACTATTAATTTCTCAGCAAAATGAACTAATTTGAAATGAAAGTATGACTATAATATTCTATTGATTTATGCAATAGTCTATACATCTATAGTGTGTCCCCGAAATATGGCATCGAACATTTTCTCAAATGAAGGAATTAATGATGCGTAGAACCATAAAATATTTTCAAGTATACAAGGTGTTCCTAAAATATCAAAATAACGAATAACTTTGCTATTTTATATAATGCCAGTATCTAGTACGATAACGATAATAGATGGGTACGATAAAGTTCTCGGGCGGCCCTTCCGTCCAGCGTTTTTTCATACAAACTTTAAAATTGCGAGCAAAACATTTACTTTGACAATGGATGAATACTTGACATCGACTAAGAACAAAATGCTTCAAACTGTCACTGTTTCTAAAAGATCAATGCCATTAAAGATGAATGATCAATGCCATCAGTTTTTATGTAGTGGTGCCAACAATCGAAATTCAATTTACCAAATATTGGCGAATGTCTCACTGTTCCCTCTGTCTCACTGTAGTGTATATTATGGTAAATAACCTTAATAAATCTTGTACGCAATGAATTTTCAGAAAGTTAAAAAATCATGGATAATTTTTTATGAAAGTTGATTATTTACGACTTTCATTCCAGAGATTAATTTAAAGTATAATAGCGATTCATCTTCGTCACGTCTATCGCCTGCTGTTAAAACCAATAAGCAGATTAAATCGTAACAACACTCGCGGTTTATCCAGATGTGCCCGTTGTTTGCAGAACGGCGGCTCGACATTTTTGCATTTTTATGTATGTATTATGGTTCTGCATTTTCTGGGGTAAAAAATATTACACTGAAAAATAGTCAATTGGTAGTATTCTTTTGTAAATATATTTATAACTTGTAAAGTCTAAACCGAGGTACTAAATGATTTCTTTCTAAAATAATTTTGTATGCAACTATGGCACAGATAATCAAAAGTGATGCGATATATTGTAATCTTCTTTCGCTTCCTGATGGTATGATAATTACTTACTATCCCTCTTGCTGCAATGAGTTTTTGAAACAATCATACTGTGGCGTTTAATTATTAACCGTCCTCTGAACTTGATCTCTGTTTCTTCTTCTTCTAATGGCGCTACAACCCTTTGTGAGTCTTGGCCTGCTTAACAATGTTCTTCTATTCTGCGCTGTCGGATACTTTCCTTTCCTTCGCCACTGCCTGATGTTCATGGTCTACGTTTATACTAGTTTATGCTTTTGCGATACAGCCATTTTTTTAAGTTCAAATCCGTTGAGTAATATAAACAAAAAATTTAAATCACTATATTTAAATTCTATGTGGCATCTGGCGATCAGCTATAAAAGAACCAAACACCTCAAATTCAGTCATTCTTAGTTCTTCGCCGCGATGGCACTTGACGTCACGTAATTAATTTAGTCAGTACAGTTTTATAGTGAAAAAGTTTCATTCGTAGTAGGTTTAATTATTTTTTTGCCAATTAATGTAATCCTGATATAAAAAAGTATTTTTTTCCTCTTCGGGTTTTTTCTTCTTCTTTACGTTTCATCTCCGCGACGAAGGTTGGTAATCATCACTGCTATTCTCTAATCTAAAGAAAAATTAAATTAAAATAATAATAAAAATCTCGTTCCGTCCAAAGTGATCATACAAAAGGAATTTAAGTCGTATTCGACGCAATATCGAGAGCTTTTCAAAACTGAAAAACAGAAATATAAATCAAAAGACGACGGCTCTGGGCCGTTCGAACCTCATGAATTTTATTGCATCGTTTATCGAATATGAGAGCATATAAGATTTCCACCCGGAGAAGGTAGGTTTACATATGAAATGAAAAACGCGGAAGAGGGTGATTTCAATAGTAATGGATTTGTGCATTATTCGAGATGGATTTTTTTACATAATAGAGTCGTTACTGAAAATATTTATCAGAAAAACGGTTTTGTAATGTAAAACAGATTATATTATGGTCCAAGAGCTGTGAGACATTTTTTAGTAGGTATTTTAGGCAACCTGAAAATTTTTCAGGTGACTCTTCCATGATAGATTAATACAAAAATGCCGATCTGGCTGGAGAGTAGCGGTTATTTTCCCCAAAAATCCCCCCCCCCAAAGTTAAAAAAAGGATAAAAAAAATTATTGTTATTACAAAAAATATCATTGACGTGAATGTAATTACAGGCCAGACGATTTGAGGGCGATTTTAACTCTGCAAGGTACTTGCATGGGCGCCCCAGGATTATTTTCAGGGGGTGTATCTGAAATTCAGAAGATTTCACCTGAATCTGTACATACTGTTAACGAGTGTAAAATATACAATTATACATGCATAGCTATGTACCTACATTCTATCTGGACAAAGAGGTGCAATTGTTATTTTGACGGGGTATTTTTTAATATTAAAAATAAATATTCTGAAAAAGACAGGTTTTTTTGGTGAAACTGTTCAACTGTCAAGTAATCAAACAAATTACGCGTGCATGTAAATAAAAAGCGCTATAGGATGGCTAATAACCATCTTTATGTACGAGTTTGCCTGCTTTCCCCGCATTAACTGGATGTGATTATAATTCGTCTTTTTTCCAAATGGACAAGATTAGGCCGTTTACAATATTAAAAAAAAAAATTAATTTATCAGAAAGCATTAACGGATCTTGGAGCTGCCCATGTTACCGGTACGTGCGATGAAATTTTCGAAACTTTGGAAGAATTTGTGTGCGAAATTTATGGTACAAAATATTTATCAAATATTAACACAGCACGATTTCAAACATTCGGCCAAAATTATAAATCTAATAAGAAAAATGAGCCTTTTAAGAAATTATTCAAAAAGTGTGATCCCTCTACTTTGCCTCCGTGGAAAGCCGAATTGAGACAACGTCACTGCTAAGAACTCAGTATTCAGTATATCACGAGCATTTGGCGAAACGCATATTTGCAAGTCGCCAGTTCCTTAACAGCTAACGGAAATGGATGGCTACTAAATATGAATAAATTAGATTTTAATTGGTTTGGTTCATCAGCGAACCAAAGAGAATTTCAGATATATTGCTGTAGGTAAGCTTACATATACATATGTTCTTTTTATAACTAAAATCTTATTTTTTTTTTAGTTAACTCAATCTTCTGCTTCTTCAGGTGCCTCATCCTTTCATGACAGCGTTTGCAGCGATTCTGAAGAGTGCTATTGTTGTTTTTACACTCCACTACTTTAAATTTTTTAACAAGGATAGGTATCCTGGTTCTCTTTTCTCTTGCAGTTTTGCTTATATAACCAATCATATCACGTTTTTTATTTCTTAGTATATGACCAAAGTATCTCATTTTTCTTTCCTTCATAGTGTTGAGTATTTCTTTTGCCTTTTTCATCTTTCTTAATGTTTCCGTGCTTGTGACGTGTTGTGTCCATGACATTTTTCACATTATTCGATAACACTAATTAATTATTAATTAATTCTAAACACATATTACAACTATTTACAGATCATGTAGAAGAGGAATCTGAGTCTCGAGGGAGTCTGGCGAAGAAGAAGAAAATGAATATTTAACCTCAGATGAGGAGTTTTAAGAAGAAGTACAAGATTCGGACACAGAATTAATTTAGTTTATTGTTTTATACTTTTCTACCTATATATTTATAATAATAAATTTGTCTTTTTTTATCATATTTGCAAAATCCATTGTATAATATGTATTATTTTCCTTTAATTAATAAAAAGTTATTTAAAAAACTATAATATATAATAATTACTCTAACGTTTCGAGGCACAACAACATGGGTATCGCCAGGTCACGTGATTTTTCACGAGTGAACGGACTTGCTCAGCTAAAACAGAGGACGCAAACAGCTATCGTTATACGCTCTTTCTCACACTGCTGTATACCTGTAGCGCTTTTCATTTACATGCACGTGTAATTTGTTTGATCAGCTGGCAGTTAGAAAATTTCACCAAAAAAAACCTGTCTTTTTTAGAATATTTATTTTTAATATTAAAAAATACCCTGTCAAAATAACAATTGCACCTCCCTGTCCGGAAGAAATGTACATAGCCATGCATGTATAGTTGTATATTTGATACTCGTTAATAGTATGTACAGATTCAGATGAAATCTACTGAAGTTCAGATGCACCCACTGAAAATAATCCTGGGGCACCCATGCAAGTATCTTAGTTAAAATCGCCCTCAAATCGCCTGGCCTGTTTATTTCCTTTTAATTTGAATATTTAAATTTACTTAAAGTCACGTCAATGATATTTTTTGTAATAACAATTATTACCCTTTTTTTAGATTTGGGGGGAATTTTTTGGGAAACTATCCGCTACCCTCCAGCCAGACCGGCATTTCTGTATTAGGCTATCATGAAAGGGTCACCTGAAAAATTTTCAGGCTGCCTGAAATACCTACTCAAAAATGTCTCACAGCTCTCATGCTATCGGATCGAAAAACTGAAAAACAGGTGTTCAATAATTTTCAACAATCTATCGAATAACAACACCAACAATGACCCCCCCCCCCCACTCTACGTGGTTGGGTGGGGGGTAACTTTAAAATCTTAAATGGAAACCTCTGGTTTTTATTGCTGATTTGGATTCCTTACGTAAAAGTAAGCAACTTTTATTGGAGATATTTTTTCGAGTTATGGATAAATGGCGCTATAATCGGGAAAAAGGATTTATCGTGATCCCATGTGTAGATTATAAAAGCGGTCTAATATCTCGAGAAATACACTTCCAAATCAAAAACCAAAGAACAGTTTTAATATTTTTCAAAACCCTGTCAAATCACACCAAACAAGATCACCCACTCCACACCCTAGAGGTGGGGTAGGGGTCACTCTAAAATCTTAAATATAAACCCTCGTTTTTATTGCAGTTTTGGATTCCTCATGAAAGAGTAAGTAACACTCATTTGAAACATTTTTTAGAATTCTTGATAGATGGCGCTAATAAATCGTATTTTTTCACTTGTAGCGCCATCTATCAACAATTCTAAAAAATCTTTCAAATAAGTTTTACTTATTTTTCTATGAGAAATCGAAATCTGCAATAACAAATGGGAGTTCCTATTTAAGATTTCAGAGTTACCCCCCACCCCACCTCCAGGGGGTGGGCTGGAGGGCCATGTTTGTTGTTATTCGATGTTTTTGAAAAATATTAGACACGCATTTCTTGGTTTTTCAGTTAGAAGTGTATTCCTCGAGATATTAGACCACTTTTATAATTTACCTGTGGTATTACGATAAATCCTTTTTCCGGATTATAGCGCCATCTATCCATAATTCGAAAAAATATCTCGAATAAAAGTTGCTTACTTTTACGTAAGGAGTCCAAATCAGCAATAAAACCGGGGGTTTCCTTTAAGATTTTAAAGTTACCCCGCACCCCACGTCTAGTGGGTGAAGTAGAGGGTCGTGTTTGGTGTCATTCGATTAATTTTTGAAAATATTGAACACGAACTTTTCAGTTTTTTGATCCGATCTTCTTTTTGCGAAATATTCGACCGTTCCCCTACTTTTGGGACACCTTATATAAAAGGTTCATTGTGTTTGTAAGCAAAAAAATTGTATTTAAAAATAATTACCTATTTATTTTCATTCTCATTTTTTGACGTTAATAAACCCGACCAGGGTGCAATTGAACCCAAGACATCAATTTTTGGCGATATTTCCAAAGATGTATTTTTTTTTTAATTTCCTTTCAGTTATTTTTCTAAAATATATTTATAATTTGGCATCAAAAAATTTGACGGATTGCTGTTTGTTGTAACAAGTTATAACCAATTTTGTTCCTTGGGGTTCAGCCGCACTCTTCTTTAATACAAACGATTCAATATAAGAGGTCCCTTAAAATTGTCTTTATCGACTTTGAAAAAGTACTTGACACACTTAATTAAAGTAAAATTTTCCATACTTTAACGCAATGTAGAATAGATCAGTGAAGTGATACATATCGCTCATTAAATACATCTACGAGCATGCTACAGCTTGTGTAAGGCTTAATGACAATACTGAGACTATGACAATTGTGTGACCTTTCGTACTTAAATAGGCGTTTAGCAATGAAACCACATATCTCTTAAATTGTTTACAACTTTGCTAGACTACGCCGGCCAATACAATAGATTAGAAATACATACAAGAGCGTCAATGTAGACGGACAATTTTTAAATAATCTTTAGTTTCCAGATATCCTTATCAATGTGGACAACTTTAAATATGAGGAGATAATGCTCCAAGAAATAAGATTATGTTAATGTTAATCCTCTTAATTAAGACAATGTTAATCCTCTTTACCAATATATCTTGCCTTTTCGTCTCCCCCCAGGTCTTCTTTGGTCTTATGCTCTCTCATTTTGGCATGAATTGGTGCCACACCTAGACTTTCCCTAATATACTCTTTTCTAATTTTATCTTTCTTTGTCACTCCACTCATCCATCTACGCATTCTCATTTCCGCCAGATGCATTCGTTGTTCCTCTTTCGTTTTCACTGCCCAACATTCAGTTCCGTACATCATAGCCGGTCTTATGGCTGTTTTATAGAATTTTTCCTTCAGCTTCATTGGAATTTTTCTGTCACACCACATACCACTCGCTTCTTTTCACTTCATCCATCCAGCCCTAATCCTACTGCATGCATCTCCATCTATTTCTCCATTACTCTATAATACCGATCCCAGGTACTTAAAACTATTGCTTTTTACAATCAGTTAACCATCCAAAGATACCATTTTTTTGTAGTAACTTCATCTTTAAATGAACATTCCAAATACTCTGTTTTTGTCCTACTAAGTTTTAAACCTTTTTCCTCCAGAGCTTGCCTCCACTCTTCCAGTTTTTGTTCTAAGTCTCTTTCACTATTCCCTACTAACACGACATCATCAGCATACATTAAGCACCATGGAATGTTACCCTGTAGTTTCGCTGTTATCTGGTGCAAAACTAATGAGAATAAATACGGACTAAGCACAGAGTGATTATGACCAAATTAGTCCGTGGCAAATATATTTCAGTTGAGTCCTATAAGTATTTGGACCATGAGATCAGAACAACTAGAGACAACCAAGCAATTGAGCCGAAGAGAAGAATAATGATAAAAGGATAGAAGGGCACAGAAGGGTCCTGGATCTTGGGAGTGGGTATTAGCTCCTTCATTTGCGAGGCTGTCAGCTTCATTATTTTCTGCAATTCCCTTGTGAGCTGGCACCTGCATCAAAGTTACTTTGTTGCGTTTTGTCAGCTTCTTGAGGGATCGTTTACATTCTCACAGTAACCTTAACTCTATTTAACATCCTCTACAGGCCTTGGAGGCCTAGGGCTTTACAACTTAACAATAACAATTTTACATAATACAAATGACAATATATACTAATGTCTTATATTTATTATATAATTTGATTTAATGTCTATGTAAAAATTGCTGCACTATGTTTCTCCACTGTATCCTGTTTTTCGCTTTCTCTTTCCAGTCTGTAATTTCCATCGATCCTATATCTTCTTGAAACTTTTCGTGCCATCTTTTTCTTGGTCTACCTCGTCTCCTTGTCCCAACTGGTTTTCTTAATAGTATCTTCTTTGGCATTCTTGACCTATCCATCCTCTCGACATGACCTGCCCACCTGATTCTTTGTGCCTTTGTGTATCTTGTTACAGTTGGTTCCTTGTAAAGCATCCTTAATTCTTGATTAGTTCTTCTTTGCCAACCATCTGCCGTATTTTTTCCCCCGAAAATAGTCCTCAGTACCTTGCGTTCCCATCTCTCTATCATTTCTTCTTCTGTTTTGTTTAGTACCCATGTTTCACATCCGTAGGTGACTGTTGCTCTTATTACAGTTTGGTATATTCTAATTTTCGTCTTTCTTGATACATAATTTGACTTTAATAATTTTTTTAAACTGCCGACCTTTCGGTTACCTTTAGCTATCCTGTGCTTTAGTTCGTTTTGCTCGTGTCCATTTTCATCTATAATGGCACCTAGATATGTAAAGTGATTTACTCGTTTAAATTTATATTCTTTTCCATCGAACGCTGTTAACTTTAGCATATCTACAGGTTCTCTTTCTGTGTTGCCTAGCACCATATACTTCGTCTTTTCTTCATTTATTTCTAGGCCGAATTTTTTTGCCTCTCTGACCAATCTTCTCATGATTTTCTTTAATTCGGTATTAGTTTTTGCTAGCAGTGTAAGGTCGTCGGCGTAGGCCATGCATTGATGTTCGTTACGGTAGATCGTTTCTTGTGTTTCTATTCTGCTGTTCCTTACAATTGTTTCCAAAACTAGGTTAAATAACACAGTTGATAGAGGGTCACCTTGTCTAAGTCCTTTTTTGACTATAAACTCTTCCGATTTGTGACTGTTCCACACTATTTCGTTAGATGTCATATTTAAGGTAATTCTTATTAATTTGATTAGTTTTTCTGGTATTTCCATTTGCCGTAGGGCTTCATACATTTTTTTTCTATTAATTTTGTCATAGACCTGCTTAAAATCTATGAATAGTGCATATAAAACCATTTTATGTTCGTAGCAGCTTGTTTGGATTTCTTTTATGTTAAATATTTAAATATTAACCAAGCAATTGAGCCGAAGAGAAGAATAATGATAAAAGGATAGAAGGGCACAGAAGGGTCCTGGATCTTGGGAGTGGGTATTAGCTCCTTCATTTGCGAGGCTGTCAGCTTCATTATTTTCTGCAATTCCCTTGTGAGCTGGCACCTACATCAAAGTTACTTTGTTGCGTTCTGTCAGCTTCTTGAGGGATCGTTTACATTCTCACAGCAACCTTAACTCACAAGATAATAAGTCTAGAGCCTTTAAAGATACTAAGTACACTTTAGAAGACCAAAAATATAATTTTTTTTCAAGAATTTTTTTATCAGTACCTTTATTAAAAATGAACATAAAACTTTTTCATATTAATTTCTAACTCTTAAAGAGTACAAAAATTTATCTTTTTCTTTTATGCACGTACATTAATATTGTAGAGGGCGCAAAAGTCGAAGCCTCGAATAATGATGGCGCACAGTTAATCTCAGGATTGGGATATCTGAAATAACAAAATCGTACTGCATTTGAAAAAGGATGGTTTCTTACGTGACAATTTAACACAATTTGAACAAAAAATGAAAAATAAATATTTTTTAACCATGAAAAACTGAAGCAAAACGGGAAATTTTATCCCAAATTTTTTTCAAATTTTCGTAAAATCTTTTTTTTGAGAAATTTTTTACTAACAGTGGTAAATTGTCACGTAAGAAACCTTCCTTTTTTAAATGCCGTACGATTTTTTTGTTTCAGTGATCCCAATCCTGAGATTAACTGTCCGCCATCGGAACTACTTTTTTTTTCGAGGCCTCGACTTCGCCCTCTGCAATATTGGTGTGTGTGTACATAAATGAAAAAAGATATATTTTTTGCATTTTCTAAGAGTTAAATATTAACATATAAAAAGTTTTATTAGTGTAGTAAAGAAAAGAGAGACGTTCTCACAAACAATTTATTTTACTACTGACGACCGGTTTCGCTGTTTACAATTTATACAGCATCATCAGGTCCGGCTAAAGTAAAATCAAATGCTACAAAACAAAAAGCCAGAGTTAGTTAAGTGGTCTGGTTTGAATAAATTTTTAATGATACAGCCAATATCAAAGTACATCTGTCAAAGCATGCACATGAATACACACATGTACGCGCACATGGTGTACAATCCTCATACTCACAAACATGCACGCATCCATGTGCAGCGGCAAACTATAGTATATCAAGTATAAGATATCTATATACTTACTTTCCGGTATAAGGGAAAAAAGTAGTAGTATTCAATATCATACTTTTCATGCACCTTGCTAGAGGGATGGTTGGTGAAGGGAAAGATTTCAATGTAATATATTAACTAAACATCGATGGGGTCTTGAAGGGTTTAGTAGGAAAATACGACATTAAACCGATAATCCAATTTGTTAGTTATATATAGTAATGTTATTTTAATTATATCTATGGTGATGTTATCTTATTTATAAATGTAGCTTTTATTATTTGATAGTTAGGTGTTGTGTTGGGTGTGCGACTTTAAGAAAAATTGTTAGTTTGTGTAATAAATATGATCTGTTTGTGAATATTTATTTTCTCTGTTTAAAAAATTGTAGTTGAATATAAAATTGAACAGTAGTAATTTGTTAAAACTTTTTTATATTTAAAAAATATTAAAATTGTCAAAATTTAATCAAAATTTAAAATCATTCATAACTGACTCAGAGTTGAAGCTGTGTTAAGGTAATGCAGTAAGTAAATTAAATTAAATTAAACCAATTGTAATGTGAAGTTATAATTATCTATATTATAATGAAAAACTATGGAATATCACTAAGAAGTTTAAAAAAAGTGAAAATGTAGAAAAAATTTTAATAATAAATGAATGATAAAAAAAAATATGTAAAAACTTTTTTCCTATTGTATAGAACTATTTGTTTAGTTTAATGAATAGTTGTGTAGATCAAATTTTACTTTAATTTAAAAAATTTTATGGTGAAACATTACCTTTATTGTTGCATTGATGGTTTCTTTATTGGTAAAAAAGGTTTCTTTTGTTTTTTTAGTTTTTTTAACTTTGATAAACAACACATAACAAAACTTTTGAACAAACACATAGGATAGACAAACAGGAGTTTGGAATTTTGAAAAGGAAGGTGATTGTTAAGCACTACATCTTATTATATTTGTTTTTGATTTTAAATTATAAAAAATTCCTCTGAGTTCTTTCAAAGGACAAAGGAAAAAGAACTCAGAGGAATTTTTTGATAATTTAAAATCAAAAAGAAATATAATAAGATGTAGTGCTTAACAATCACCTTCCTTTTCAAAATTCCAAACTCCTGTTTGTCTATCCTATGTGTTTGTTCAAAAGTTTTGTTATGTGTTGTTTATCAAAGTTAAAAAAACAAAAGAAACCTTTTTTACCAATAAAGAAACCATCAATGCAACAATAAAGGTAAAGTTTCACCATAAAATTTTTTAAATTAAAGTAAAATTTGATCTACACAACTATTCATTAAACTAAACAAATAGTTCTATACAATAGGAAAAAAGTTTTTACATAGTTTTTTTCATCATTCATTTATTATTAAAATTTTTTCTACATTTTCACTTTTTTTAAACTTCTTAGTGATATTCCATAGTTTTTCATTATAATATAGATAATTATAACTTCACATTACAATTGGTTTAATTTAATTTAATTTACTTACTGCATTACCTTAACACAGCTTCAACTCTGAGTCAGTTATGAATGATTTTAAATTTTGATTAAATTTTGACAATTTTAAAATTTTTTTATATATAAAAAAGTTTTAACAAATTACTACTGTTCAATTTTATATTCAACTACAATTTTTTAAACAGAGAAAATAAATATTCACAAACAGATAATATTTATTACACAAACGAACAATTTTTCTTAAAGTCGCACACCCAACACAACACCTAACTATCAAATAATAAAAGCTACATTTATAAATAAGATAACATCACCATAGATATAATTAAAATAACATTACTATATATAACTAACAAATTGGATTATCGGTTTAATGTCGTATTTTCCTACTAAACCCTTCAAGACCCCATCGATGTTTAGTTAATATATTACATTGAAATCTTTCCCTTCACCAACCATCCCTCTAGCAAGGTGCATGAAAAGTATGATATTGAATACTACTACTTTTTCCCTTATACCGGAAAGTAAGTATATATCTTATACTTGATATACTATAGTTTGCCGCTGCACATGGATGCGTGCATGTTTGTGAGTATGGGGATTGTACACCATGCGCGCGTACATGTGGGTATTCATGTGCATGCTTTGACAGATGTACTTTGATATTGGCTGTATCATTAAAAATTTATTCAAACCAGACCACTTAACTAACTCTGGTTTTTTGTTTTGTAGCATTTGATTTTACTTTAACCGGACCTGATGATGCTGTATAAATTGTAAACAGCGAAACCGGTCGTCAGTAGTAAAATAAATTGTTTGTGAGAACGTCTCTCTTTTCTTTACTACACTAGTATGGACTCACACATGCAACACATTCATTATTTAAAAAGTTTTATGTTCATTTTTAATAAAGGTTCTGAGAACAAAAATTTTGAAAAAAATGCTTATTTTTGGTCTTCTATATGACAATGCTGTCTGATAAAATAAAGACTTTTGCTCTGCGGGTGTCTCGATTGAGACATTCCTAGGCACGGGTAGTACCGTAAAATGGGGTTACTTTGACCGCTGGGGTGAATTTGACCGAAAACATAGAAAAATATCTATTGTGATATACTTCAGCCACCCTGTATAATTTTTAAAATTATTTTTAAAAATTCAAATTTATAAATGTCTAAGAATTCATTTTTAATTAAAAAAAAAGAATTAATATTCCAAGGGTTGTTAAATCCACCGATATAACGAATTAAGAAAAAATGGTTTAAAAAACGGTCAAATTAACCCCACTTACAAGAAAAATAATTTTACAGGCAAAATGCATATACGGTCAACTTCCCCCCAGATGGGGTGTACTTGACCAAAGGCATTTTTTTTTCTAAGTCATGATTATTTTCTTGTAATTATAATCTAAGCTACTGAAAGTAGACGCCTAAACCCATAACATATTTGCATATAGAAAAATGTAGCAAAATTTAAAATATGATTTTTATAGGATTAAAGTACAAAATCGGTCAAAGTCACCCCATTTTACGGTATGTATTTCTGAAGGATAGGGTGTTTCGAGGACGAATTTGACTGGCGTGGCATCTGTCGACCTGTCCTTAGAATCCAATGGAATTTCTTCCATGATTTTAGGTGGCCTGCTAGATCCCCAGGTCTCATTATTTGTGTAAATTTGAAGTAGCTCGCCATGCTAGGCTAGATCATTTTTTCATATATCCCGACTGGACCATATCGATACATCAGTATCAGAGTGCACCAACTCAAAAAACATAGTTCTTCACAAATCAGCTTTAACTTATTTTTTCTGGAAGCAAATATTTTTAATCTATTGTAAATGGTCCATTTGTTTTTCAAATGGAACAAAATTTTGGAATTTGATGTTTATTTTATGGTTCTTTTAGATGATAGTTTTTGATTAATTTTTTTTTAAAGAATTCAGATTTTTTTTGAGTTGGTGCACTATGAAACTCTTGACACATCATTTTTTAACAGTTAGTGCATTTTGTATAGGGTATTTGTATGGAAATAAAATAAAATTATTTAAGTATCTTTTTATTATAATATCATTATTGTTTCCTTGTTATGAAAAAATATAATAAAATCAAAATAATTCTGAATTGTCACTTTCTTCAGTAGCGGCAAAAGTGGTAAGTTCTGAAAAAACTCAGTGAATTCTGGGTATTCAACCGGAGGAGCAGAGCGACAACAAATAACATTTTTTAAGTGGGTGGCACTCCAGGAGGTTTATTGGAGAGGATGAGAGATGGTTCTTCATAAGCCATGCTGGTTCTGTTTTATCAAATATTTGACATTATAATTTTCGTCAAAATAAGACTTCTTTTACGTTATTTTGTGTGGCTGGTTTTTCTCAACTCTTAGAATTTGTATTTCTCTCCATTTTATTTTGTCTCCGGCTTCATTTATATAAAAATATTCCCAATTTTTTCTGGCTGTCCTGACTACTATATTTGTTATCATTTGGTTTATGTGGTCATTCCATTCTATTCTTATATTTCTTACCCAGTTATTAATGTTATCCACCTTGCATCTCCGTCGTATATCTATACTTCTAGCTCTGTCCCATAGAGTCTTACCATCGATTTTTCGAAGGGTTTTCATCTCGGCTATTGCGAGCAATCTTTTTGTCCTCTCTGTGTCGGGCACTGTCGGGTAGTGTTTCTGCCGCGTATGTAATTATTGGTCTGATGACTGTTTTGTAAATTCTGCCTTTCATTTCTTTTCCGATATTTTTATCGGAAGTTTTCTTAGCCAGGCTAATTATTATCGGTTCCATTTGCAATAAAATATAGAGCGGGTTTCCTGTTAGGTATCTTTTTTTCTTTTTCTATGAGGGCATGCATCACATCACCCTCAATTTTGAGTATGTCCAACTACTAAGCATTTGTGGGTTAGGCTTTTAATTGCTAAGTTTTGACAGCAACATAAAATCAAGCAAGCAATGAACTTGTTTTTGTTTTGGCCCAGGCAATTATCGGAGTAAAATATGTGCTCATATTGAGGTCCCATGGTTCTTTAGATACTGTCAAAGACACGTACTTATTTCATTAACACCTCTGCTTCCGATACATTCGTGCGACAAAAAACTATAGCTAGGTTTGTGAGAAATATCAAATATAGTGAAGTTGTAACATGATAGGCGTCTCATGTAAAAAAAAATCACTCCGATCTCCATTAGCTAGTGATAATACAACTTTAAGATGAAAGCAACAAACTACAGAGTACTGTCATCTTCCTTTGAATCCTTGATATCCAACTCCTTCTCTAACCGAATCTACTTCATCATACTTAAGTTGTTGTACAGTAAAACCTGTGTTAACGTCCACCTATCAAAACCGGCCACCTGAACTAGCCGGCCAGTTTCAAAGTTTCCCAAACCAAAATTTATAGACTATAAAACCTGGTATTAGCGGCCACTTTTTTATATCGGCCAAGAGTTCTGTCATTTTTAGTGACCGTTATTGACAGGTTTTACTGTAACACTTTTTACAACGCTGGTCTTTTTTGGCTGAGAAAGGCAATATTAAATTCCCTGTTGAAAATCTTGGTGTATTAATGGAGTTTTACGGGAATTTTCAGTTCTCTACATTTTTCTTGGTACAGTCTGTACACGATGGCTAAGTTTAGAGATTTGATTTTTCTTGCTCCGCAATAATGAGAATCATTTACTGGAAAAGATTTGATGTGGGACCTCATGAATTCTTTTTCATCATCTAGCACCCTTGGTCGCCCAGCATTTTTTTTCCTCCGCGGTTGTCATGCTGTACAAACACTAGCTCTGTTTTTTTTTTTAATTTGGTTGTGCATGCTTTTTCAATATTATACTATTCGAAATGTTTAAAGTATTCATAAAGAAAACTTTAAATACTCAAATTTTTTCATTTCTCATCTCAAAGTAATTAGCTATATTTTCGCTTCTATGACTCCCTTCTTTCTTATATTGATATTTTGGCTTAACCGGCATTACATTGTTAACTATAAAATCTCGCTGCCTATTTAAATCACCAAGACTCCAGTAGTTACTTAACAGTTCTTCTCTTTCTGTATCACTAAATTGTTTCGAACATTTAATTTAGCAACGGTCAGTGCAAACAGCTTTCACAGACCATTTTGAGTTAGTAGCTGACAACAGTTATACCGATCAAGTTTCATTATGCACTAACTCAAAGTGATGCGGTATGAAACTAGGACATTGTAAAAAAAATATTCGATTCTGCATGTTGACATGTCAAAATTTTTACAATGGTGTTGGAATTTTGAGATGGTGTAATTTGAAACTGATAAATATACATATTTTAACGATTTCCTTACACTTATCTCAATATTGAAAAATTTTGAGTTGGTGCAGTCTGATACTGATGTATCGATATTTTCATTTTTAGTTGCACAAATTATACTGAGTTTCAATTAAATTGACGCGCCTAGATAATGTAACTTCTTGGCTCGTTAATTCTTGAGGATATTGACTAGTTTATATAAAAATAAAAAAGAATATAAACTTAATTAGTTAAAGCGTCAATTAATTAAAGTGAAACAAAAAGGATTCAAACCAATTTCCCATTGAAATTAGTTTCGTGCTTTATACAAAAGCTGTTTTCGTTCTTCGCTAAAATAAAAGAATCGAAAAGCCAATTTCGTTGGGAGGGTATTTTTCAGATAATATCGCACTTTTATTTATTATTACTTCTTTGTTTTATTGTATTCTGTTTATTTCTACTAAATAAATGTACTCAGTGATATTAGAAGTGTTATACCCAGAAGGAATAATCTTGAACTTAATTTTTGGCAACAGAAAGACTATATTTAAAGGATGGTATGATCATAATATCAATGTTTTATTTTTTATATGTGTGATATACTAGGTTTAAGTTATTTGTATTTTGCGCGGTGTGACTGCTTATTTTGACATCAGTGACGATCCCACTACACTGTAGTAGTATATAAGAAAATGGTAACCTGTATCGACCTCTTGTATGTTACTTACTTCAACTGTACAATAAATTAGTCCGTTAAATATCCGGCTTTTATTTGTAACGTTTCGAGCACGTGTGTGTCAGAAGAATAGCTAGGGCTGATACATTACATCATTGGACGTAGTGAAAAAAGTGTAAAAAATGGCGGAGTCGGTATGTGTTCAATTACGCGAGTTCTGTTTGAAGCGGCTAGGAAACTATTTCGCAGCGAACGGTATCAAAGTCAATACGGATGCAGAGAAGATGAGAGATATTTTATTAAACGCTTTAGTTTTAGATGAAAACGCATATCAGCTTATTTTCGATCTGGTAAGTCCTGAAAAACCAGAAGAAAAAACGTATAATCAGCTTCTTGCTACATTGGACGGGTATTTCAAACCACAGCAGAGTCCGTTTGCAGCTCGATTTAAATTTTACAGTGCTCAAAAAGACGTGACAGAATCGGCAATTGAGTGGGCTACACGCTTAAGGGCACCCAAAGTATGAAAATTTATTTTTTTTTTTAAGTTTTTTGCGTTATGATTGATAATTATTCTCTGAAATCTTCCCTTTTCAACGATATATAACACATTATACTACAAAATATCCATGGTTACGAAACTATTTATTTTCTGAACGTCTGTACTCAACTTACCGTGTACCAGTAGCTTTATAACCTATTAGAGTGTTTTATGTTTGTGCGATTTCCCGAATACTAGGTTTTTAACTTTTGATGTCAGATATCTCTGGATTCTTAAAAGATATAAGGTCCAAATTTTTACAGTGATTGTAGATAGATAATGTCTAGTCCCGCATAAAGCTTTATTGAAAAATGTATAAAAACAAGTAAAATAAAAAAATACAACTTTTTTGGGTTTTTTTGTAAGAGTATTTTAAAAAAATTTAAAATAAATGTTTCTTTCACTCTAACTTTACAAAAATCTACGTGGGACTAAACAATGCATGTAGTTTCAAAATAAAACAAAAATTAGGTCTCTAAGTGCTTTGGTTGCAGACCTATGTGACATAATGTTAACATTCTCGTTAAATGGGACTTTGGGTGCACTTAAGAGGATTAGCGGTAGGCTGTGAGTTCGGCAGCGAGCTAAAAGTATGCCTAAGAGACAGATTTTTGTTCGGTTTCGGCAAGGGGCCCGTGTTGGTTCGGCTTATGGAAGAAAATGTAAGCGCCGATCTCGAAAAAATGGTCAGTTTAGCAGCTTCCAAGATGGCTGGCAGAGAAATCCACGAGGAAATGGTAGAAGTTAAGCCAGAACCACGTCAGCTCTAAAGGTACGGGAAGGTACGATGCGCAGCGACGGAGGCGCTGGAGCAACGCGCAGACTCCGAGGAAATGGGCGACTACAGAGACGCAGAGATCAGAAAATGAGGAGCAACACAGACGTTACACGCATGAGAGCCAACCTCAACAACGACAACATGGTGCATGTGATAAATGCGGACGGATGAATCATAATAAAGATAAGTGTATTTATAAAAATTATACTTGTAATTTTTGTAATCAAATCGGTCATTTATCAAGAGTTTGTAAAAGGAAATCTTTTTTATCGCATCAAAATTTTTTACAAACCCAAGAACAGGCAAAAACATTCCTGATGTAAATAATGTTGATGACAGTGACCTTTTTAATATATCAGATAGAAATACTTTCGATTTGCAAAGCACAAATACGGATATTTTAGAGGATTTGTTTACGTTAAAGGTATTAGTACACAATCTGCTTATGATTTCAGAAATAATGTTTTATCTTAAATTTTTTTATAAAGAGCGATTTATGAAGCTTATTTTAGAGTCCATGCTTCTACTCCATACAGTAAGACAGAAAAGATATAGTAATACGTCATTCAAACGCAGAGGTCAGTAGCTGTAAAGTACGTTTCTCATTTTGACAAAGGTAGCTCGGGCTTGTTCTATTTGGCTTTTAATTTCTGATAAGATTTTCCTGATAAGTCATCAGATTTATTGTCGGATAATCGCTGCATGACTTTGTACAATTAAATTAATAGTAACTCATTTTTTAAAAAAAATTTCATTCAAAAGAAACTTTTTGTTTCTTCTAAGGGAATTTGGGGCCTCGGTAATAATGTAATCTTTCATTCTTTGTTTAAATTTTTTAAAAATATTTACTAGTTTTCTTAGGATTCGAAAAAAAAATGAATGCATTTAAAAAGCATGGGTCCAAATTTTGCGCCTACGCTCTTAACAACCGGCATTCGCCAACATACATTCTTAACCTTGTCAAACCAGTGGCGTTGCGCACTAGCTTTTTTTCACTTTATGTCTGATAGCTCGCGTTTTAGCAGCTGGAAATCCTAATTTGCGATTTTTTTTCACTGGGTCACTTTTTCACAACCACTTCTAGACACTCTGTGGGTTCTACACAATTACCTGCGCAGACGACATAGCTGTCTTGCAAAGCGGTAAATTTGAAAACATGGTGTAAGAAACACTTACTATAAATAAATTTAGACAGACAAAAATGGTTCTCTTTACCAGAAAAAGAAGTTAAGATGGAACTGCCACTTAGATGGTAGAGATACAAGAGCACTTATTGCTTATGAGCAGTGTGAAGGAACGCACCTGAGGCCTTTCGCCCAGGTTAATCGTCTGGATTTACACTACCGTCATAAGGCCAATGCTAACTTACGGGAGCTATTGCTTGAGTGGTACCAAAAGTGCTACATGCAACAGTGATCAAAAAACTAAACCACATTTAGCGGATGGTTTGCCTAAAGAAAACATCACAAATTGCTGTAATGGAGTTGCTCATTGGCATCATCCCTCTAGACTCTAGACATAATATTAAAAATGTGTCACCAAGGTGATGCGAGAAATTGTTTGTAAAATTTGGTCTGAGGAGCAAATGCCTGAAGAATGGAGTTTAGGCTTAATATGCCCGTTACACAAAAAGGGAAACCAACTGGAATGCAATAATTACCGCGGAATAACTCTCCTAAATACAGCATACAAGATATTGTCAAACATTTTACACGAGAGATTGAAGCCCTATACCGATACGTTTCTAGGAGAATATCAGGCAGGATTCAGGCGCGGACGTTCAACCATTAACCAGATCTTTACACTACGACAGATCCTCGAAAAAGCGCAAGAGTTTAACATAGATATGTACCATATTTTTGTCGATTTTAAAGCGGAATATGACAGTGTCTTAAGACCAAGTCTTTACAATGCTATGAATGAGTTGGGACTTCCAAAAAAACTCATATCTATGATAAAAGTGACAATGGCGAAGATGCTATCAGCAGTAAAAATTCAAAACTACTCGTCAACCCCATTCGAAATACATAAGGGGTTAAGGCAGGGAGATGCGCTGACGTGTCAGCTTTTTAATGTAGCCTTAGAAAAAGTTGTACGAGACGCTAATTTAGATAGCAGAGGAACAATATTTAATAGATCAGTCCAAATTCTTGCATATGCAGATGACGTGGACATTATAACAAGAACCAGGGCGAGAACTGCGGAAATCCTAACCGATCTAGTAGCAGCAGCAGAACTAATGGGGTTACATATAAAGCAAAATAAAACAAAATCCATGGCGACTAACACAAACACAAGAGCTGGAAATGTTGATGCAGATCTAATCATCAATGACCAAAACTTCGAAGCGGTCAAAGAGTTCATATATCTAGCGACATCGGTTAACCCCAATAATGACACATCTGAGGAAATAAAAAGGCGAATAATAATTGCAAACAGGTGTTATCATGGTTTATCAAAGTACTTATCTAACAAACGTCTGTCTCAAAATCTCGTATAAGGCTGTATAGAACATTGATAGTCCCCGTTCTCACATATGGTTCAGAGGCATGGACGCTAACTAAAACAGATGAATCCGCTCTATCAATTTTTGAAAGAAAGGTACTACGCAAGATATTCGGAGCGGTTTGTGAGAACGGAATATGGAGGCGTAGATATAACTTTGAACTGCAGCATATCTACAAGCAAACGTTTGGTGGAAAAGATATTATCACTATAATTAAGCGAAATCGCCTGCAGTAGGCAGGACATGTAGCCCGAGCCCCTGAATCGAACATGATAAAAAGGATTCTAACAGCTCAACCCGTGGGAATGAGAAGACGGGGTAGACCAAAGTTGAGATGGATGGACGGGGTAACACAAGATGCCGAGAAGATCGGAGTCGGCAACTGGAAAGTGCAGGCAAGGGACAGAACAGAATGGCGTAGAACGCTTAAGAAGGTCGAGGCCCTCTAAGGGCTGTAGCACCATGATGATGATGATGAATCGCTGCATGACTTTGTACAATTAAATTAATAGTAACTCATTTTTTAAACAAAATTTCATTCAAAAGAAACTTTTTGTTTCTTCTAAGGGAATTTGGGGCCTCGGTAATAATGTAATCTTTCATTCTTTGTTTAAATTTTTTAAAAATATTTACTAGTTTTCTTAGGATTCGAAAAAAAATGAATGCATTTAAAAAGCATGGGTCCAAATTTTGCGCCTACGCTCTTAACAACCGGCATTCGCCAACATACATTCTTAACCTTGTCAAACCAGTGGCGTTGCGCACTAGCTTTCTTTCACTTTATGTCTGATAGCTCGCGTTTTAGCAGCTGGAAATCCTAATTTGCGATTTTTTTTCACTGGGTCACTTTTTCACAACCACTTCTAGACACTCTGTGGGTTCTACACAATTACCTGCGCAGACGACATAGCTGTCTTGCAAAGCGGTAAATTTGAAAACATGGTGTAAGAAACACTTACTATAAATAAATTTAGACAGACAAAGATGGTTCTCTTTACCAGAAAAAAAAGTTAACATGGAACTGCCACTTAGATGGTAGAGATACAAGAGCACTTATTGCTTATGAGCAGTGTGAAGGAACGCACCTGAGGCCTTTCGCCCAGGTTAATCGTCTGGATTTACACTACGGTCATAAGGCCAATGCTAACTTACGGGAGCTATTGCTTGAGTGGTACCAAAAGTGCTACATGCAACAGTGATCAAAAAACTAAACCACATTTAGCGGATGGTTTGCCTAAAGAAAACATCACAAATTGCTGTAATGGAGTTGCTCATTGGCATCATCCCTCTAGACTCTAGACATAATATGTTAAAAATGTGACGCTAGTGACAATGATGCGATTGCTCTCCGCGGGTTCAAACCTTGATGTAGAAATGGGATAATTGAGATGTCGTTTTTGGTGGGGAGAGTTGGACGCGTTACCTCTGCTAGTAGCAGGGTAGCGAAGTATATTGTTTATATTGCTGATTAGACCTATATTATTAGTAATTATCTAATTACACAGTATTGCGATAAAAAATATTATTAGATAAATAAATTCACAACTGTCTGAAATGAGTATGTATTTATTTTGTCCCAATATCTAGCTGTTAGGGCTCTTACACTCTATATAAATGAATCAAGCTTCTTGTCAGTTTTCTGAATTTTCCGAAATAACAGATTATTCGACAATAAAGATACGGTATTGTAGAGGGATTGTGTTATACCAAATTTCGTTAACAGTATGTTATTGAATTCTAAAATACTAATATTAGAAACCAAAAAAAAAAACGTAAAATGAGACAATAGGGAATTGGCACAAAGTTTTTAAATTTGAAAAAAATGCTATAAATCAGAACAGAACGTAATTTAAAATATATATAAAAAAGTTGTTTTTGTTTTTCGTTTGGCCTTTAAAGATAATTAAAATCGAGAGAAAATTCAAATTATAGCAGCCAGTCTAAAACGCCCCTCATTGGTCGTGACGTCGTATTATTATAATGTTTAAACTCAGCGACATTAAATCATTGCGTTTGATCGTTGTTTTATATTCATTTTCTTGTTTTAATCATTTTATGGTGTATTTCAGTTTTATAAATCTTTATATAGTTGCTGTAAACTATATATTTCACAATATTTGAGTGTTTGTGTAATGACCGTAGAGGGTTTTTCTAAAGGGCAGTCTGATATCTTACCCATTGTAAATATGTTTATGGTGGTTAGGTGGCCACATATTTTAAAAGGTTAAAATTTTTTCACAGAATTGATATATTATATATTAAATTATTTTTTTTATCTTTTACATCTATGTACATTCTATATTCAAAAGTTCTACGTTCTTTTTGTTCAAACTACATTTGATTTATTAAAAAAAAATAACAGACAACAGATATTACATTAAAACAACAGATACTTACATTAGAATTAGCTTCGCATTCATGAAGACCTTAAGAGTTGTAGCACGAGAAATTAAATAAACATAAAAATTATGCTGATAATATTGTTAGGTGTTAGATCATAGGCTTGATAAACTTTGTGCTACATAACTTTTCGTAATACCCCGGTAAGCTAACAGTCTCAGAGAGTTAAGGGAGTGAGTTTTGGAAATAATATTAATTTTGAAAAAAAAACTATTAATTATTGGGCGCCATCAACAAATCAAAATATACTGCCATATGCCTATACAAAAATTTCAAAAAAAAACCTACTTGCAGTAGCATTCCAATTAATAGAAATCGGTTCTTACCATTACGGTCTGCGGTAGTCTGTATGTTTTATGACAATAAGGATCAGAGATAGATTGCGCAAAATAAAAGGACATAAGTTTAAACATATTCATTGTTTATTTATAGGAAAAAAAAATGTTAAAATGCAAAACTTAATTGGCAAGAATATATTAAGTCCTTCACGTTTTCAAGAGTTCAAAAAAAAAGAATTAAACAGTTTGTTACATATACCTGATGATCTGCGGTTGTACTCTTGACTGGAGCTTTGTGTAGTTCGTCTGGAACTCTGGTAGAGCGACACTTCACTAACACTTTACAGTTTCGGATCGAAAGTACTATTTCACAAATGGTTTTTATACGAAAGATAAAATTCCATAGTCTTGTTTTATTTTTAAAAAAGTAACTGCTTAGCTTGATTATCAATGAAGCATTTCATCAATTTAGTGATTAAAAAAATTTGTTTAAACATTTGATATTTACCATACTGTCATATACAAAAATAAAACGGGATAATACCCGAAGGTTGGCTGTATACCATCTAGTTAAATAAAATTAACATGAAGTAAAACTCCCTAGTGTAGCAAGGACAGAGAGTAAGTAATCTTAACCACACTTTTCAATTTTTTAACATTCAAAATTTCACCCCTTTCAACTACTTTTACTTACTTTTAGGTTCACTAATGATGGACCCATAGGTCCGAAAAAGTTATGAATTTAATCCGTTTGGATTTTTAAAAATTTTTAGAATTTTTATTAAATATACCAACTACACTAGGGAGTTTTACTTCATGTTAATTTTATTTGATCTTTAGTTAAAAGGTCGGGAAACACGTCCCGCGAAGATTGAATTAAGTTATTCTTGAAAAAGGCATACTCTACGCCACTACTAGATACATTGTTACATTTATTTTACCGGAACAACGACACAAAAATATACCGGTATGGTATTTACGACAAACACATAGCTCTTGCTAATTTCACTACAGAATCTACTCAAGATTCCATCTGAGCCTAACTTTGGCACAGACAAAAAAAGTAGACTTCACTGCATGTCTGATCAAACTTAACTGTCTTTTCTTCAGAACTTTGACTTTATGTCCTAAGCTCTGTTCCCTCTCCTTTCAGTCACCTAATTTCCTTTTTTGACCCATTAAAAAATATCTAAGTCCCCTACACTTATTTTTTAACAAAGAGGAAAATTAAAACACATTCTAAATCCAACCTCTTTGGTAGGGAATTATACTCTTTGACCAATAGGGTCATTTAGCTATGTCAACGATCCTTACTTAGCTCTAACATTTTGAATAATGGTATTGCTGAGTCCTCAATTAATACCCGCGCTTTTTAATACTTAAAGCATCACGTTTTGTGTATCTAAATTCGTAGATCCATGGAGCCAAAATGATCATTAGCTACAATGTAACACTTTTTTACATCGCAAACTGACTCTTTTAAGCTAAATTTTCGAGCGATAATATAAACACTGAAATCCGAATGAAGATATGTCTACAAAATAATATAACGTCTTTTTTTTAACAAAACGGATAAACTTTAAATTATCACGTTTAAATAAATTCCTTACATTCGCTTGGCATATGAAGCTATATTTTTATGTCTACAGGATGGGACAAAAATCTGTTATGATAAATTTACAATTTTTGGTTTCTGCATTAGGCAAAATAATTGCGTTCTTTTGAACCGTTTCAGAGTTAACTAAAATCTCTTTAATGTCCTTTATAACTACTTTATTAAACTCCGTATTTTATCGACTGGTAATTTAACAAATATTTTATTGGGGATTTTAATGGCTGTACTTTAACATAATGGTAATAAATAACACGTTCATAGTATTTACTTTTATTTTCTATCGAAAAAATACACACAATTCAATACTATCTGTGAAATACAATATAGTAATTGAATACTATCTATCGAAAACTGTAAGGCACATCAAAGAAACATGAAACGTAAATCACGTTTCATGGTAATAAAACACTGCTAAACAAATAGACTTCCGGCCATTTATGAAACTTTCCGGAAATAAAAATGTGTTACGAGCCTGAATCACACTCGTTTCATTGGTAGGCGGACTTCAAGATTTGTTTAGCCGTGTTTAATTTTCATGAAACGTGTTTTACGTTTCATGTTTCATGTTTTTCGTTTCATGTTTCGTTGGTGTGCGGCTTGCCTAATAGTCTCCAAAGAAAACAAAATTGTATGTAATTTAAAATGAGACGTTAGAAATGTCTTACAAAAGATAACAATATAACGTCACAACGTTTCGCGCGCTTTTTAGATCGTTTGAAATGATTTGAATACATAGAAGATTTTAAATTGGTACTCCTAAGATATTTTGAGGTTTTAAAGCCTGAAATTTTGAAATTCTTATTTTTAAACAAAACTGAACATGATTATGTATAAAACAAAAATATTTAAGTTTCCTATTAAGAAAATGTTAGTACTCATTGTTAAATATAAATCACTTCAACTAAACTTATAATTTTGTGAATATTTTATCACTCGACTTCTAAGTTTTCAACACCACCCAAATTAAAATTTGCAACTTTCTTATCTCCCACTTCAACTCTCTTTACGACATCGACGACGTTAACTTAAAAGGCAACTTCGAGTGCGAATATCTGCGAAACCAATAAGAGGTTCTAAACCAATTCTCTATTTTTATTCAGCGTATGCCGTCCAATGTTCATTTGTTTTCAATTTCAGCGTCTCCAGAGACTCGTAAAAGTTTTATGAGTTCGAATGCCTTAACGAGATATCGCACGAACGAAAAAGAGATGATGAAAACTTGCTTTGGCCACCTTGTTTGGATTCATTAAAATCATAACAAGTTGGCTGATATAATAAGCAATTTTTAAAAATGGAGGGTCCAAAAAATTTGCGTAATAGCGATTCAATCCTAATTGGAAATACATGAAGAGCTTTTAAAAATTTTGGGTATCGTATAATAAAAATTTCTCCTTTAGATTTTTTCTCAGATTTAAATTAAGATATTTCGTTTGAGATTTGTCATATTTGTAATTTAAAAATATATTTAAGGGAAATATTTTAACGATTTTGCAAGAAGTATTTAAGTTAATTTGATTAGAAGATTGACTGTTTTAATATTTATATAAGTGCCAGAATTTTATTTTTTAAAATAAGAAATTAAGAAAATCTACGGTTTCGTTTTGATTAAAATCTGTCTTCCTCCATCCCCCGATAGAACTATTTCTAGGTCTACCTGTTGTCAAGGAGGCTCTAAGGAAGGTAGATTTTTACCATTCCGGCCGTAGATTGTCGATATAAATTAAAATAATTTATATCGCAGTATGGATAGAACGCCCTCTAACGGGGAATAAGCGAAATGAATTTCGACTCAATTCAAGCTTTCTGCTTAACTCAGGTATAACACACCAAAAGGCACCGCCAGGAAAACATTCCACTTTGCGGTTCAGAGAGCCCATATGAAACGAGTCTTTGTACTCTATGCAGAGTATGGCATTAACAAAATAAGAAAATCTACGGTTTCGTTTTGATTAAAATCTGTCTTCCTCCATCCCCCGATAGCACTATTTCTAGGTCTACCTGTTATCAAGGAGGCTCTAAGGGAGACAGATTTTTACCATTCGGACCGTAGATTGTCGATATAAATTAAAATAATTTATATCGCGGTATGGATAGAACGCCCTCTAACGGGGAATAAGCGAAATAAATTTCGACTCAATTCAAGCTTTCTGCTTAACCCAGGTATAACATACCAAAAGGCATCTCCAGGAAAACATTCCACTTTGCGGTTCAGAGAGCCCATATGAAACGAGTCTTTGTACTCTATGCAGAGTATGGCATTAACAAAATAAGAAAATCTACGGTTTCGTTTTGATTAAAATCTGTCTTCCTCCATCCCCCGATAGCACTATTTCTAGGTCTACCTGTCAAGATTTTAATCAAAACGAAACCGTAGATTTTTTTATTTTGTTAATGCCATACTCTGCATAGAGTACAAAGACTCGTTTCATATGGGCTCTCTGAACCGCAAAGTGGAATGTTTTCCTGGCGGTGCCTTTTGGTATGTTATACCTGGGTTAAGCAGAAAGCTTTAGTTGAGTCGAAATTCATTTTCTTTTATTTTTTAAGTAAAATTAAGAAGGCCCTGAAACTGTTTTCTTGTGGTATACCTAAGTTAAATATATGTAGGTATATATGGGATTGAACCACAATTGATTGTAATGAAAATTACATTTTGTAATTTATTGATACTTGGCAGGTTCTTCTTGCCGGTTTATTATTTTAGTACAGTCGAACCCGCTCATTGGAATAGGTTCTAAGCCAAGTAAAAGTATTCCTATAACCGTTATATTCTAATAACCGATCATCGGTGGCTAGTAGAAACGTATTGGGATCTCAAATTTCTATTCCTTAAACCGAGATATTCCTGTAACGGGTATTCTAATAAGCGGGTTCGACATTAGCAAAAACAGCTTTTATATTCTGCCGATGGGTTGGCTACACTTTGCTAATTGTCTCAAGCATGTTTGCATATTTGTGATTTTTTGAACTCTCTGGTTTTTTTTATGTGTGTTTCATACTCGTTTATCCTGCCACTTAGTGGAGTTACGGTTTCTCCAACATAGAAATTGTTTTATTCGCAGGGTATTTTATAGCTGCAGTTTAGATCTGAATTACCGGGACGCATATTTGCAGATGCTAGCGTGTGTAGACACCAGGGTGTTGAAATCAGTTAGGGTTTGGAAAAACAGTACATTTACAGATGCTAGCGCGTGTTGAAATCAGTTAGGGTTTGGAAAAACAGTACGTTTACAGATGCTAGCGTGTTTTGACACTATGGTGTTGAAATCAGTTAGGGTTTGGAAAACAGTACATTTACAAATACTAACAGATTTGGACACCAGAGGGTTGAAACCAGCTAGCTTTTTAGTCGTTATACATGCATAGATGCTAACGGCTATTGACATTGAATTTATGTATATACCTACTGGTGTGGAAAAATATTTAAGTGATTTAGGTATTAATAAATAATTTAACGTTGTTGGGATATAAACAATAATATATTAACACAAAAGAACATCATAAGAAATAATGTTGTTCTGAAGCTATTTCCTTGTGGCATTTTTATAACTAACTATTTAGATGGGAAATAAGCCACAATTAAATTGAAAAAATAATTTTTTTAACGTTTCGACACCTAAATCGGGTGTCGTTGTCAAAATACAAAATCCTACCAAATTAAACAAAAATGTTGTTGCTTAGTAAAAAATACTTTAAAATGTATAATATATTATGTCTGAATTGCCAAGATAAATGAGTCAGATTAAATAAATTATTACAAGAATTTTTTACTAAGCAACAACATTTTTATTTAATTTAGAAGTATTTTCTATTTTGACAACGACACCCGGTTTGGGAATCGAAACGTTAATAAAATTATTTTTTTTCAATTTAATTGTGGCTTGTTTCCCATCTAAATAGTTAATTATAAAAATGCCACAAGGAAATAGCCTCAGAACAACATTATTTTTTATGTTGTTCTTTTGTGTTAATATATTATTGTTTATATCCCAACAACGTTTAATTATTTATTAATACCTAAATCACCTAAATATTTTTCCACAGCAGTAGGTATATTTTATAAAATCATTGTCAATAGCCGTTAGCATCTATGCATGTATAACCACTAAAAAAGCTAGCTGCTTTCAACACTCTGGTGTCCAAATCTGTTAGTATTTGTAAATGTACTGTTTTTCCAAACCCTAACTGATTTCAACACCGTGGTGTGCCGTGGTGTCAACATGCGCTAGCATCTGTAAATGTACTGTTTTTCCAAACCCTAACTGATTTTAGCACCCTGGTGTCTACACACGCTAGCATCTGTAAATATGCTACCGGGACGCATTTCCCGGGAAAATGGAAATCCCCATTCCCGGGAATTTTTACAGGTTTCCCGGGATTTTAAAATATTTTATTTTAAATTATGAGCTGAGATATTACTTACTCAAAATGAATAAATGACTCTGATACAATTATTATCTCTGCTTAATAATCATTTTAAATAATTCCACTTAAAATATTTATTTTTCAATTATATTTTAACCCACGAGCAGTCGCGCTCACTTCTGTCACGTAAGCAGTCGCGCGTAGAGAAAAAATCTCAGAATACGAATTTAAATGCGAATTTAAAAGAAATTTCTATTGTATAATATTTTTATTGACTTGTTACGTTAATATCGATTTCTAACAATTTTAAAGCTAATTTGTTCTCACCAAAGCCGTAAATTTCACAAAAAAAAAATTTTAAAATTTCCACGCAACACTACAATTTTCCTCGAGGTCCTTACGAGTGAAAAGTTATGTTACAAAATTTTTCTTCAAGTTATCACGGAAGAGGATAAAATGTTAGATTTTTTGCGCGACTGCTCCCGAGTTAAACCTTCCAATTTTGGGGTAAAATCAGAATGTATCACATCTGTCAGCATAAACATTCTTTTGTTTATGCGACGATCCAATTCATTTTGAAGCATCCAGAATTATAACATAAATATTTATTTTGAATTAAAATTATGTTCATGAAGAATTAGTACATAGGAAATTTAATGCGGTATTGGATTTGTGCCAATCAGCTGACCTGAAGTTTAAGAAATTACTCACTTCACTAAAAAGCCTACATCAACAGAAAGTGCGTTTTCAACTTCAGCAAATTTCTGTACAAAAAAAGAGCCAGCCTGAAAAATCAAACACCCAAAAATTTATGTTTTTTAAAACATATTTTAATAATAAAAACAACGAAAATTCAGATTACACAACTTTATAATTTTTCCTATTTTTTAAATTTTCTTTAAAATTCTTAATTTTCTTTTAAATTTTTGAATTTTTCTAAACATTAATAATTTATAATAATTTTTTTATACTAATTGCATTGAAAAATTAGAACGAAAACAATTTCTTTTTTTTATTTTTAAATTTCCCGATTCCCGGGAATTCCCGGGAAATCCAAATTACCAACTCTCGATTCCCGGGAAATCAAAAGGGGCCGGGAAAATGGATCTCTAATGCAGTTTCTTGTTTCTCTTGAGTGTTGTGAGATTTGATTTTGGACAGAAGTAGATGTGTTGGCTGTTTTGAATATTGTCTATGTTTATTAATTTTTATGGATAACCCGTTACATTAGTACATTGTTTACCGGGTAGGAAAAGCTTAACATTCCTGGACGACTGTGAAGATTGCTAAGTCGAGGCGCAAGCCGAGACTTAGCAACACAGAGTCCAGGAATGTGGCTTTTCCTACGAGGTAAACATACTATTTTTCCGCAAATCGTTTAAAATTCGACAGATATTGATTGATTTAAAAAAAAAAACGCGATAATTTTATTCCCAAATAAATGGTGCTTTGAAATTCCTAATAAAATTACTTGGGTTACTATGGAAACGTATTGAGGTTGAATTGTCAAACTTGACGCTTATAAATTTAATTGCTGGTGATCTCGAAAGTAAAATGATAAGTGATGATGAAATTTCCATTCCTGGGACTCCTCCAGAGCTGGTTGAGGCAGTGAATATTGCTTCATTAGAATTATTGCCAAAGAAATCAAGAGAAAAGTACGAAAATGCATACAGACGTTTTATGGATTATCGCATGAGTAAAAATACGAGTTCTTTCTCAGAAAATGTTGTAATGGCATACTTCCTAGACCTTTGTTTAAAGATGAAATCTTCAACATTATGGGCCAATTATTCAATGCTGAAGTCAACCCTTGCACTTAAACACAATGTAGATATATCTACATACTCAAAACTTCGTTCTTTATTGAAACGGCAAGCTCAAGGTTATAGGGCAAAGAAATCTAAGATTTTAACGAAGGAAGAAATTTAAAAATTTATCCAGGAAGCTCCAGATAAAGAAAATTTAATGATTAAGGTAATTTACAAGGTTTTAATAGCAATGTGTTTTCTATCATTTATGTAGAACACTAACAACTGTACGGAAATATCATTTCCTTACAGTAAGGAAATGACATTTCCTTACAGTAAGGAAATGACATTTCCTTACAGTAAGGAAGTCCTGACTTTTTCTTCAAGAAATTTTGACAGGAATGTCAAAATTTCCTGGCGATTTGCGGAAAATTATATTGTTGCCATCTTTAAATCCCTTCCTATATTCATTTCTGGATTACTTAGGGTATTGTGATTTTTCGAGTTGGTAAATAAATCTATATTATATTCTACAAAACACTATACAACCATCTCCATCTGTAACTTAAATCTGCAACAAATTTCTCCAAGTTTCGTAAAATGACGAAACCCTGTCTATCTGAAAAACCATAATATTATTATTCAGTTAAAATATTTCTTAAAATTACGCTACTCTTAGATAAAAGTAGTATTTTTATCTATATTTGGGTATCATATATATAGGGTGAGGCAGATAACTGGCCTATTAGAAATATCTCGAGAACTAAAGGCAACAGAATCATGAAAATTGGAATAAAAGGGTTTTGAGGGATGATCTAATAAATGAAAATATTTTCATCTCTTTGCAACTTCCGGTTATACCGGAAGTTGCTTATAACTTCGTTTTTTTAAATGGGACAACGTGTATATTTTTACATTTTTGGATTCTCTTTGATGTCTTCTTTCTTAAAATATAAGGTTTTGTAATATTATACAGGGTATTTTAAAAGATAATTACGTTTTTTTATTAATTTCGTATCAAAATTCACACGCTGTAGAATTGTAGTAGTTCGACATCTAAAACTCTACTTTCGTTCAAATGATTTTTAATATACTCTATTATTGTTAAGAATCATTAGTATAGCTAAATTTTTAATTTTAGTATACAGGGTTGGTTGAAACTCGGAATGAGTATTCTCTGAGTTTTCTTAAATGGAACACCCTGTATTTTCGTATTGTAGTGAAATGATATTTTATAGTACTTTTTTATTTCTTAAGCATTCCCTATACCTAACTGCTTTAATTTGTGAGTTATTGGTGATTCAAGCTAAACATTAATTGCAACAAAAAATACGTAAAATTTTATTAGGTTGGCCGTGAAAATACTCAATCCCAAATAATTTTTCAGAAATAAATACATATTAATACAGAGTGGTCCTTAAAATTACCAATAATGGTTTAGCTATCGAAATACCTACTTAGTTAAGATTGTTGGTGCGATTAACAATTAAGCACAAATTAAAGCAGTTAGGTATAGGAAATGCTTAAGAAATAAAAAAGTACCATAAAATATCATTTCATTACAATACTAAAATACAGGGTGTTCCATTTAAGAAAACTCAGAAAATACTCATTCCGAGTTTCGACCAACCCTGTACACTAAAATTAAAAATTTAGCTATACTAATGATTCTTAACAATAGTAGAGTATATTAAAAATCATTTTAACGTAAGTAGAGTTTTAGATGTCAAACTACTACAATTCTACAGGGTGTTAATTTTGCTACGAAATTAATAAAAAAAACGTAATTATCTTTTAAAATACCCTGTATAATATTACAAAACCTCATATTTTAAGAAAGAAGACATGGAAGAGAATCCAAAAATGTAAAAATATACAGGGTGTCCCATTAAAAAAAACGAAGTTATAAGCAACTTCCGGTATAACCGGAAGTTGCAAAGAGATGAAAATATTTTCATTTAATAGATCATCCTTCAGAACCCCTTTATTCCAATTTTTATGATTCTGTTGCCTTTAGTTCTCGAGATATTTCTAATAGGCCCTTTATTTGCCTCACCTTGTATATATTATAGTAGCTGAACTTATTGAACTTATTCTTTCTTAAGGTTGATTATTTACAATTTATTTAAATTTTGCAATATATTGTTTTTGCTTTACTTATTTATTACTTTTTGTAATTTATACTAACGATTTATATACTTTTAGTAAATTGTATTTGTTATTGTTTTGTTTTTCGATTGTTAAACAGCTTTGTCTCTAAAATTGTACAATTTTCAACAACAATAAATCATGTTTCTGTTCTATTATATCCTATTTCTTTTTCATCATTGTAATTTTTTTTTAAATGACAAACGGTAATCATTTTTTCAAATGAACACAAATTGGGATTAATAGACAGATTAAAGATGAATAACTTTGTTTCCATAATTCACATAAGTATGAGGAACCATTTTAAAGTACATTTTAGCACAAGAAAAAAAGTTATAATGAGAAATTAAAAAAAAAACAATCCAAAAAAATACAGAAACTAAAAAAAATTACTCCTAAAGCCCTTTACAATAGACTTTTTTAAAGGTAACCAATTTTTTTCTAACAAATCTACCATTCATATATCAAAAAGTTCGTAGAAAAAAGTTATATGTTCCAAAACGATCCAAAAATGGTGTGAGTGGCGAACTTTGAAAAATCATATCTCGGATACCTACTTTAAATTCTAAACACTTCTAATTATTAAACACTTCTAATAACACCTAAATTATTTATTTTTGAAGTTTGAACTCTTGACAAAACCGCATCCATAGGAAAAGTCAGTGTACAACACATGAGAAAATTACAGATTTCTCCCTCGCTTGATTTGCGGCACTCGTCTCGTGCCTCGGCTTGTTTGCTTGCCAACAAACTTCTGCGCTCGTGAGAAATATGTCTTTTTTCTCACTTGTTGTACAATATACTATTCTCTGAAACAATAAAATAAAATCGCATTTTTTTGTGTTATTTCCTTCATTCTTTTTGCCAAAAAAAATTATTTCAATAGTAAATTTGCAGTTACTAAAGCGTTATGGGGACCTATTGGGCTATGAAAATTGGGTCCAAAAACCAAAAAAATTTAAGTTAGGTTTACTATTTTAGTGGGTACTTTCCATTTTTTAATTTAAGTTTCCACTTCCAACATTTGCTTTTTACAAAAGTACTTATTTTTAAGTAAGGAATCCAAATCTGCGGGGCTCCTATAAGTAACCCCCGGCTACCTCCAGTGGGGGGTGGCGGGGATTGTGTTTGGTATTATTCGATAGATTTAAAACAAATTGAACACGTATTATTTAGTTTTTCGATCTGACAATGATTTCGCGAAATATTCGCATTTATGTGAAATTGTGTGACTCGCTTATTTCTTATTTTTAATCTGACGATTTCGAGTTTTTCTAAGGATATATTTTTTCGGACCCCCGTAACGAACTTCCCTGTATAAGAGCCAATAGATGGTAGGGGTACATTTACAGAATACAAGGTTTCTCCCCATGTGATTTTCTGACGCGCTCGAGTAATTGCAAAAATCCCCGCTTGGACTCCCCTACCATTAATTTTAACTTTAAAAGATGACATTACAATATACGAGTAAAATTTAATTTAAAACAGCTTTGCTGTGGATGTATATGTAAGAAAAGTGTATAGAATTCGAGCTAAATACAAAAAACTGAAAATTTGACTTCACCTTTTTCTCAAAAATGTACTCCTTTAAATGGTAGCAGTCCATGGTGTTATAAAGGCGTATTATAACTTATTTTAGGTTTTATAAAGGCTTCTTAAAGGATTTAGTATATATCATTTACTCTTGAACAAATTTAAAAAATGTGTGTGTACTTTGTACGCACGTAAGAAGTTATATAACTATCATATGATTTCAACAAAATCAATACACCTTAAACGGTTTATTTATATTTTATTTAAATATTTAACTAATTTTAATACTTACTACTGTCCAAAAATTTTTATTAGAAGAATTAGAAGAACAAAAATTAAAAAAATAAAAAAATAAAACACACACAAACATATTGAAAAATGCCACAAAGAAATGATTTCTGAACAAAAATCGTTGGCAAACATTTTAACCAAATACGCATTTTCAGAAAAAAAAATATAATAAATATACTTACAATCATAAAATGTATAAAAAACATTAAAAATTTGCATTGGGGTTCGAACCCGCGTATATTAGGGTTGTTAGATTGGAAATCAAGGCACGTTAGAATTTAGCCACACCAGTCATGTGGGAAGATACACCAACTGAACGTTTTAAACTTTTTGACAGTTGCTTATGCTCTGAATTTAATCAAATCAGTTTGATTTTTGTGTAATTAAAATATTAAAATAAAACAAAACATAGAGTAAAAAAACAATATATTAGATGACGATTGGTAGAAATTTTGTTGGTAATCAACTTATGTAAATCGAAGCATTGCCTACTAGGTAGGTACATTTACATTTTCCAAATAGGTATGTAATTTTTTATTACAATACTGAAACACTTACAATTTATTACGTACCTGTTGATTTTAAAAACTATTTACAAAGTCACTAGAAAAAAAAAAGTTGCTTTTGTCTCTGTCCTTACAACAATAAAAACTAATATACATACACAACATTTGTTTACTCATAACCACCATATTGAACAATTATTGACAGGTCATTGTAATACCCAATCAGAGCACGTATAACGTTTCATATGCGCCCAGCACCACGACTTTTGATGAATTCGCGCACATATACATTTACTCCGAAACGCATCTAAATAAGTATAACTTCAAAAACCTTCAAACTAATAACATTTTGTGATAACACTCCCATTTTTAATTTTTGTAAAATCTCCTGAGGGCTATTATTAGGCCTGGACGCCGCGTACCAAAAGAAAGTTTATTAAGAGCAAGCTGAAAATTTGTAAATAGCTTAACGGTGTCTAGTCGGACAAACTTTGATGGACGGTTGAAATGAGTAGGCGATGGACTACCCCGGCTAATTGAAATAACATTCGAAAATATTATCTCAATCATCCAAGATTCCAAGATAGCCATCGTTACATCCTTAGCTTAGCTCAGTCTCTCAGGTGTGTGTTCGTCTTGTCCTAATCTTAGAAATGAACTGTGAAGATTCGGAATGGAAGCAAACAAAACAATAGTTTTAACTAATCATATTTATTGCTCATAAAAATATAATAAAAATATGATTTGTAAAATTGCATTAACAAATATATTCAAATTTTTGCCAAAAACTAGCAATTCTGGATTATACTTATGGCTTTTGGTAGCTGGTATTTGATGGTAACTTCTTGATGTCGAATGGTACTGCTGTAGATTTCTTGTAGGGCTGGGCGGATTGTCGGCCCTAGGCCCCTGCAGCTGAAGATGTTGGGTGCTGTAGTCTAGACGATATGGTTGCAGTTGTCAGCCTTGCAGTGATGCATCGCCGGCGATCGGCTTTATAAGTAGATCTTATCCAAAAACTATAAGATAAAAACACATATCAAACATCAAGAAGAAAAACCAAAAAACGAGCCTTTGCCAAACAATCGTAAAAAGTAGTTATTGGCAAAGGAATAATTAAATGAAATTAAGATTGATACTACTAGTAAACATTTGTTTACTAAAGCATATCAATAGATAAAATGAAATACAGAAACCAAACACATGGTTGAACATTTGAAGGTTAGGTATAAAAAATATTAGAAGAAATTGCTAGATGTAGAAATGTAATTACAAGAAAAAATAATAATGAATTCTTACCCCAAGAGAAAGATGACTTGAATAAAAATGATTTATTTTTCATTTACATGCCTTTTAAAGAAATAATTTTTCCCTTCCATTTTGTGTCTTCAGGTAGGGATGAAGTGACACTGTCATTGAAAACGACATTTGAAATGACGACCAAGTTCTATGAAGTAGCAGGCATGTTTCGTATTGAAATACAGATATTTAAAGAGTAAGAATATATAGGGTACGTTCAGTATGTTCAATTGAGGATTTAGATATTAGATGAAAAGAGATATATTAAATAGAAGATAGAAGATAGAAGATAGATAAAAGAGGATAATAAAAGAGGATAATAAAAAAAATAATAAAAGAGGGCGCCAAACAAGTTTTTAACGAAAAAGCAAGTTAAAACGAATAGAAAATAATTATTAATGAAATATTAAAGAAAATAGAATAAAATAATTATTTAAAAATAAAATATCAAAGATGTGACATTTGTAACGTTACACGGTAACACTGGAACGGGGTAAGTCTTCGTTGTGTAAGTAACAGGTTACAGGTTTCGAACGTCAGACTACGAAAACGTCCAATGTATTTTGTCGGACAGAACTTTCAAATAATTTGCTGCCCTTTCATTAAACTCTCATAAAATCTCATCTTAAAAATCAGACTGCTATTTACCACCAACATAATTCCTCTCATTTGACATGTTCTAGGTATACAGTGTGTCAATTTTAAAATTTACAATGGCTATATCTCACGAAAAAAAGCTGAAAACGAAAAATGCTTGAAACCGTTTCTAGGATAGTAAGGGGGAACTAAAATGACATGAAAGAGAACTCACTCCCATCAACCCCCTAGGCCCCACCCACCACAACCAAAAAAGTTAAAATTTGCAAACCCCTACTTGTGATACATCATTGAAAAGGCTATAAAAAATGCTATCCAATGGTATAAATAATAATTATACAGGGTGAAGCAATAATTGTGAAACTTTGACTTAAATGAAAAATTGAATGAGGTTTTGTTGAACTACAAATTTGATAAAAATGTCAATTAAGTAAATGTTCAAAGTGGGTTCCGTTGTTTTGTAAACAATAATACAGTCTATTTTAAAATTCTGCACGAAATTTGACAAATGTTTTTCTAGTAATACGGCGACATGCTTGAGTTATTATTTCTCGCAATTTTCCAAGTGACGCAAGTTAAGTTTTATAAACAACTGATTTAAGGCAAAAATGGCAAATTAAGTTTTAATTAACAAAAAAAAGTACGAGCGGACACTTACCATTTAAAATAATTTTCCGGGAGATAGCATTACAAATACAAAATTCATAGTAAGCCAGCTGATATTAACACCCTGTATAATTATTATTTATACCATTAGATAGTACTTTTTATAGTAGGATAGTATAGTACTTTTTTCTATGGGGTTACCCTAAATCAGTTGTTTATAAAACTCAACTTGCTTCACTTGGGGAATTGCGAGAAAGAATTACTCAAGCATGTCGCCCTATTACTAGAACATTTGCTAAATTTCGTGCAGAATTTGAAAATAGGCTGTATTATTGTTTACCAAACAACGGACTTTACATTAAATATTTACTTAATTGACATTTTTAATAAATTTGTAATTCAACAAAACCTTATTAAATTTTTCTTTAAGCCAAAGTTTCGCAATTATTGCTTCACCCTGTATAATTATTATTTACACCATTGAATAGCATTTTTTATAGTCTTTTCAATGATGTATCACAAGTAGGGGTTTGCAATTTAAACTTTTTTGGTTGTGATGGGTGGGGCCTAGGGGGTTGATGGGGGTGAGTTCTCTTTCATGTAATTTTAGTTCCCCCTTACTATCCTAGAAACGGTTTCAAGCATTTTTCGATTTTTGTTCGTGAGATATAGCCATTGAAAGTTTTAAAATTGACACACTGTATAAAATAGAGGAGCGCGGAAGTTGAGTTATCATGGAGGCGTGGTCTTGTAAACAACGCAAATTTGCTGTGACAGCTTATAACAAAAATGGTGAAAGTTTTGTACGTGTACAACGAGCATTTCGTTTACACTACCAATTTGCCGCCCCGTTTACAAGACCAAGTTGCAAGACTTGGGTTAGGAACTTCGAAAGTAGTGGTTCAACATCAGAAAAAAGAGGTGGCAGTGTCAGAATGGCAGTGTCAGAACTGCTCGCATACTACAGAATATTGAATCGGTTCCACATTAATTACACGCGAGTCCTCGAAGATCCCTGCGACGACTCTCATGTAATGAATTTGGCACCGCTTCTATATTATGTGTTGTGCGGGCAGTTCTGACACTGCCACCTCTTTTTTCTGATGTTGAACCACTACCTTTAAAGTTCCTAAACCATGTCTTAATAGCCAAAGAATAGTCTTCTTATTCTTAGCCTTCTATCGTCCACGTTTGGACATAGGCCTCTCCCAACTCCTTCCATCGGTCTCTATCCTGAGCAACATATTTCCAAATCGTTCCGGCTACTCTTTTAATATCATCAACCCATCTCATCTGTGGTCTTCCACAAATGGTAGTGTAAACGAAATGCTCGTTGTACACGCACAAAAATTTCACCATTTTTGTAATTAGTTTTCACATAAAATGCGCGTTGTTCACGAGAACACGCCTCCATGATAACTGAACTCGATTCACGACGTTTACGTCGCAAGCCCGCGGCTCCTCTATATTATCGTCAGCAGCGTTTTCAAATCGCACCGTTACACTTAATCACCTTGTATATTATTTATAAAAATTGCTAATGAATAAACTTGATAGTGCAGTCATTCAAGCGTAAAATAGGTTTTTACCTCCGAATATTTTTACTATGAACCGATTTACATGAGAATTTGGAATTAGGCTTATCTTGCCCCTAACTTCAAAAGTGATATTGAACCCGAACTCCGTTTTTTATTTTTAAGAGGTGAAAACAACCCCTTGATGGAAAAATTGACATTGAGCCATTTTATCGTCAGAAAACGTGTTTAATAATAAAGAGTATCATTGTGAAGGGTTTTATAACACAACAAGCTCATCTTAGACTTATTTTCATCCCCTTGAAAACCGTACAACCCTTGCAAACAACCCCTAAATCGAAAAAATTTACAAAAAATTAATTTAGTATGACAAAAAATAGAGATAATTAAATATAGAGTAAATGATATTTTACCTTCTCTATCTTAATCATCATATTAATAACCCCCTTTCAACTCTTAAAAACAACCCCTAAATAGAAAAAATTTACAAAAAATTAATTTGGTTTGACAAGAAGACTTAAATGTAGAGTAAATCTACGTTCTCTATCTTAATTATTTAATTGTTAACCCCTTTCAACCCTTAAAATCAACCCCTCGATTAAAAATTATATAAAAAATTTCTTTTGATAAACTAAAAAGGATTTAAATATAGTTCCACGTTCTCGAAAAAGCTATGCTGGAAAATCATTGCTCAAGTTCTTTAACCCTCAAAAATTCCTCTAAATTAAAACATTTAATATGTATGATTTAGTTTTTGGGCCATAACTACTTCAATTTTGAAGCTATCACAACTTATAAAAAACCATTTTGAAGGTAATTAAAAGAGCTACAACTTTTTTCCTTATAATATGTAGTGAAAAACCTTTTATTTTGAAACAGTGAAGGGTCAAATGGCTCGAGAGAGACTGTGGTTGCGCTACGGCGCGCTGTGTGTGATAGGAAAAACAAACAAACCAAAATTTTTTTCAAAAAAAAACAAATTTTTTTAATTAATACACTTTTTTACGTATCTTTCATTATTTTTGAGATATGATGAAAAAAAAGTGGTTGTTTTAAAAATTCGAAAATTTTATTTTCTTCAATTCGTGATTTTTTCAAATAACATGTGCTCCAAAGCAGCGAAACTGCTAGAATCCATTGAAACTCTTTATATTAAAGTTGATTCTAGACGGGATACGATTAATTTTAATTTTGGTGGAAATGGCACTTATGAAATCCATTGATTAAAAAAATAAACATTAGATGTTCCTTTTTATTTCATTAGAGGTCACTCATTTTCCGTACAAAAGACTTTTAACAGTGCTCGTTTTAAAGCTTATATAAACACTATAAAATCCCCTTTCTCAATTGCATGCATAAAATTTATTCGCTCTCCGCTATATGGCATTGAATAAATCGATTAAATTTCACACAAAATAAAAAACGGCTTTGATCTTCAATATCTCGCTTAATATTGCACTTAGAACACTCTTTAAAAAACCAGTTTGTTAATTTTTTTACTTGCTATAATTTTGTTCAGTATAAGATTATCGTTAAAATGCATATTTTTGGAGATATTTTCAAAAAACTGTTGAAAATCGTAAAAAAATTCCGTTTTAAAAAGTATTGGGTTTTTGAAAAAAACTTTATACATTTTTTGCTTAAAATTAGGTTTTCTATCGATATCTGAGGTTATTTAAAAAAAATGTCCGCCACCGAAAAGGGGTGGCAACCACCCTCAGGGTGAAAATGGAGTTCGGGTCAATATCAGTTTTGAAGTTGAGGGGAGGATAAGCCTAATTCCAAAATTTCATGTAAATCGGTTCATAGTAAAAAATTTCTGAGCTAAAAAGCTTCAATGGCTGCACTATAAAAACAACCTGCTAGTTTTCATAATCATAAACTTGTCGGGATGACACTTTCCACAATTAAAATCCGGTTCCACAATTAAAAATACCCCTGTTCCAGTGTTCCCATACATCAAAGTTTGTCCGACGAGACACCGTTAAGCTATTAACAATTTGGTACGCGGGATCCAGGCCTATTTATTTTATAATTCATTCAAACATATTCAGATATGGAAAATAGCAGCCACCCGATGAAATAAATCTTTTGTAAGACCCTCATCGCACATATGTAAAAGATCGAACGATCAAATTACTTTAAACCTATCTAAATTGATCCCGACTTGTAATCGGGGTCCGCTAACGCCGAGAAAAATCTCAGCCATCAATAAGGATCTAGAAACCAAGATTACGTCTCAGCAAGGTTGATATATTGACATACAAGAAAGCAATTTGTAAGTCAAAATTCAACAAAGATCGGTAGGTTATTGCCGGATTACCTATGAATAAGAACTTATTGAGCACATATTACAAAATGTACTAAAAATAAATCTCTTGTAAAGACGAGAAAAATTGCTCTGGTAGGGATGAGATGCTATCTATCTAATATGAAATATAAAGACGATTGAAATGTTATTTGTCTAATAACTTTCTAATTAATTAATCGCTTAGTTCTATCAAGTGTAAAAGTTAATATCTAAAGTATTTTTAAACCTAACAAATTGTCTAAACATTATGTTTGTATGGGATTAATCCACAATTGATTGTAATGATTATTTCAAGCAAGCAATATGTAGTGATTAACTTAGCCTGAGAGACTTGCTCACCCTAGAGAATGACATTCAGGTGATAACATTTCATTGGGACGAGGAGGATTAACTCCCGTAAGCAGGAATCACTCCACCCCGCTTCAATGCTCCAGATCATCCACTTACCCCCCGATAGCACTCTGATGCCCTATAGAGGCTCTCAATCAGCAAGTGCTTAGCATGTGCACGTCCTGGGTACACGGACTCCCACACAAAATCCCATCTAATTAATGCACGCCTAATAGTCCAGAAAGCCACTGCGCATCCGCTAGGAAAAATATTCCAATTCGGATTTTTTGCACACTCTTACTCAAAAAGGACCCCTTTTAACAAATTTGCATGTTGCGAGGACCAAAAGTGGGTCAAAAATTTTTTAAACGTTTTTTTTTGTTTTTTTTCCTAAAATATTTTTTTTTGCATGGAACAAAGTTTTTTTAAGTTTTTTGGTTCATTGCAAACAGAAAAGGTCTTTAGTGACATTTCTCTAAAATTGATAGTTTTTGACATATAAGCGATTAAGAATTGAAAAATTGCGAAATTGGCCATTTTTAACCCTCAAAAACTATGTGAAAACTGAAAATTTAAAAGGTGCCAAGGTAGATAAATATTCTTTAAACATCGTTTGATGAAATCCCGAAGAGTTTTTGCAATACAATATTCAAAACTCCTTTGTTTTTTAATTGCTGCTCAAGCGTGCGCGCCACTATTTTCCACCGACAGTATGGTGCAAATGAAAGGAATAAATTCATTATTTCGTAAACCGGCGACTTTAAGGAAAAATCCCGAAACAGGTCGATTTTTATTTTTAAGTTATGATATTGTGGCCTATATGGTATACTAGTGACGTCATCCATCTGGGCGTTATGACGTAATCGATGATTTTTTTAAATGAGAATAGGGGTCGTGTGCTAGCTCATTTGAAAGGTTCTTTTTCTATTCAGTAATATAAACATTTATATAAATATTTATACAGGGTGCCCTTCTACTTCTTTTTTTGTCAAATAATTGAATTTAATAAAAATGTTTTGGACACCCTGTATAAATAATTATGTAAATGTTTACATTACTGAATAGAGAATCAAAGAACGTTTCAAATAAGCTACCACACGACCCCTATTTTCATTTAAAAAATCATCGATTACGTCATTACGCCCAGACGGATGACGTCACTAGTATACCATTTATATGCCACAATATCATAACTTAAAAATAAAAATCGACCTGCTTCGGGTTTTTTCCTTAAAGTCGGCGGTTTACGAAATAACGAATTTATTCCTTTCATTTGCACCATACTGTTTACACATGAAACGGTGGAAAATAGTGTCGGCACGCGTGATTAGAAATTAAAAAGCCAAGAAGTTTTGAATACTGTATTGCAAATAACTCTTCTGGATTTCATCAATCGATGTTTAAAGAATATCTATCTACGTTGGTAACATTCAAATTTTAAGTTTTTCACATAGTTTTTAAAGGTTAAAAATGGCCAATTTCGCAATTTTTCAATTTTTAATCGCTTATATGTCAAAAACTATCAACTTTAGAGAAAAGTCACTAAAGAACTTTTCTCTTTGGAATGATCCAAAAAACCTAAAAAAACTTTGTTCCATGCAAAAAAAAATAATTTTAGGAAAAAAACAAAAAAACGTTTAAAAAATTTTTGACCCACTTTTGGTCCTGGCAACATGCAAATTTGTTAAAAGGGGTCCTTTCTGAGTAAGATTGTGCAAAAAATCCAAATTGAAATATTTTTCCTAGCGGATGCGCAGTGGCTCTCTTGATTATAACGAAATCCTACTCCGTTTAATGCAGGCCAGCGTGAGGCGCTCTAATCTTCGATCTGTATTGCTTGCTCAGGCGCCGAGTCTCCGCTCTGGGCTACCTCCAGTTCGATGACTCGGCGCTCGAGGATGTGGGCTCCTCTTTCCCGTTTTTTTGTGTTTTGTTAGTATTTTTTATAACTTGCGCCTATTTTTAATGTTTTATTGATTTTTTTTGGTGGCCGAAGCTGTATTTTGAGTTTTTGTAGATTTTTTTGAGGGATGTCTGAAATGTATAAAATCAACATTAATAAAAATATAATGCTATTGAGAAGGTGAGCTACGATTATCTAGCCTTTATTATATACTTACTAATATTTTCTGTTTGGGTCTTCTATGTTTCCATCTATGGTACAAATCATACCTTAATATATCTTGCAGGATCCGGTTTGGGTGGCCTTCTAGCTCAGAAAATTTTGTTCTGGCTTTTTCCTCCATCATATTCATTACCCTTATTTGTTTTAGGTCTCTGAATAAAAACCGTTCAGCGACGTATCTGGGTACGTTTGCAGCTTTTATGAGGCAGTTGTTGTGTACCGCTTGGATCTTCCTTTTTGTCATTTTGATATGTGTGACTCCATGCAAGAAACGCGTATGTAATTATTATTGGCAATATATGATGCTATTTATCAGCCTTAATTTTGTTTTCATGAATCATTTATTTGCTTCTTCTTAAATTACAACTTGTTTTTTGTTGTTTTTTGTGAATTATTGGAAATTTAATAAACCAAAAAACGTAATTTTAATGTGTAAACATGGCAAACACTAGAAAAAAGACTGAATGTGTTATATTTGGTGCCCCATCACATCACAATTAAAAGACAATGTTTTACCTACTTACGCAGATTATGGAAAAATTATTTAGGGATAAGACATTCGTTAAAAGAAGCATCTCCAAATAAAGCAGAACCGTCATTAGGTAATCATTTTTTTAACTTTAATGACGTACTTATAGTCTGATCAGATTATCGGAGAATAGGCCATTATTAGGAAAAGTTATTTACCAGCAATTTTATTGCTGAAATCGAATCTTATGATTGTATATATTACTAATATAGGTATGCAAAGTCCGCAGATAGTGTGCTACTTTTTTTATAAATAAAATGGCGCCCAAAAATGTGTTTTTTTTTAATATTTACTCTCTAACTCCAAAGATTTCAACTTTACACCAAAAACACCCAAATAAAAATTCACCGTAATTAAATTCTACATAGAGGCGTGTTTTTCCCGATTGATTTCGACGAAAATTTCCCCGGAAAATCCGGGTTTTTCCAACAAAATCTTTAATTTTCAACTAAAATTTTAGATAAGTAATTGTTTATCAATAATTAAATAACTTATAAATATAAAATCTCTTTTTGTATAGATTACCAAGTTATTTAATTATTGATAAAAAATTACTTATCTAAAATTTTAGTTGAAAATTAAAGATATTGTTGGAAAATTCCGCATTTTCCGGGGAAAATTTTCGTCGAAATCAATCGGGAAAAACACTTTTCTATGTAGAATTTAATTACGGTGAATTTTTACTTGAGTGTTTTTGGTGTAAAGATAAAATCTTTGGACTTATAGAGCAAAAATAGAAAAAAACACGATTTCGGGCGCCATTTTTTTTATAAAAAAAGTAGCACACTATCTGCGGACTTTGCATACCTATATTATTAATATATATATATAATCATAAGATTTTTGTATTTTGACAACGACACCCGACTTGGGCGTCGAAACATTAATAAAATCATTTTTAGGTAAAATTGTGGCTTATTTCCCATTTGAATATACTTGATTATAAAAATGCCACAAGAAAATAGCTTTAAAACATCATAAGATTTAATTCCAGCAATAAAGCTGGTAAATAACTTTTTCTTGTATTTTGCTAATTAGCCCAGAGTATTACTAAATTTCAACTATTGTTTGTTAGGTAATATTAAAGCTACAATTTTGATGGCGAAAGTAAAATTATTATGGACAAAAGCATCATTACAATAGTGTCCGATCAACAAATACTGCATTATTTAAAAAAGAAGGTGTGTGTACTTTGTACGCACGTAAGAAGTTATATTTCTATTATAATATAATTTCAACGAAATAAATATACCTATTAACAGTTACAATACAAAAAATTAACAATAATTACCAAAAATGAACCAAAACCAATGCCAAATATTAAAAAAAAAAAAGAAAAAAGTATGAATCGTCCGGGATTTGAACCCGCAATCTCGCGATTTATTTATCTCTGGTCTAATGCTCTACCAACAAGGCCATCAAGCCATATGCACTTCTTACCTTTCAGATATACATAATTATACATCACGGTGACAAGTGAAATATAAAAATAGATGTTTTATTATTTTACGCCCAAGGAAGACAAATCCAAAGACACACAATTATAATAAAAAACCTTTTAAACCACCTTTTTCAAATTGCGCAAGTTGTATTATTAATATTAATGTTAATAAATGAAATATAAATATTTTGACGTTTCACAATTTGAAAATTCACTTTTAACTGCAGTGCCTTAAAAAGTTTAAAGCACTAGTGCCTTAAAGTAGCATTTTTAACGCTCCTATGGAGTCCTAAAAATTGCATTTTTAACACGTTTGTAGAAAAATGTATTTAAAAACACTAATATATTCTTTCCACACCTTTTCTGGACTGATACATACATAAATTAAAACATTTTGAAGTATAACTTCAAAAATATAATATGAAAACTATTTAAAAAGGCAGTGTAACTATTAACTAACCTTTGTTGTTTCTCTTCCCACAAATTTTAAAACGCAACAACCATACATAACCAAACGGTCAACCGTCCAAACCACAACTGCGCTACAGCTACCATATTGGATAATTTTTGACATGTCATTTGAACATCCAATCAGAACAAAGTTATAATGCGCATGCGCCGAGATCGTAGGTTTTAACATATAAAAATTCACCCTCATATCGCGCGTAAAGAAGTATAACTTCAAAAATATTACGAAAAAGTACGAAACATCAAAAAACCTATTAAATCAAGAATTACAGATGCACTTAAAAAGAAAATAGCCGATTTTAAACAAAATGCAGAAAATATGTTATTTGACATTTGCGCTTGTAAATGTGTTAATTTTTCATCGTGAACTTGCAAACACAAGTACCAAAAGTAGAACGAAAGATTTTGGAAGATCAAAGATCTGCAAGAGAAATGGCTATTGGTTCAATTGACATTTTGTCGACTAAAAACAGTGAACGATCATTGTATAGAAGACAACAGTTCTGCGACTTCTACTGGTACATCGTCAAAAAGCAGTTTAAAATGTGGACATTTGAAATAACCAAAAAGAGAAAATATAACACCACATGATTGTGTAACTTTGCACTCCACTTAAAACAAAGCAAATTCGAATTCGGCTACCAAGCTTAGCACAACCATGTGATAGAACTCGCGTTTCTGACAGATCAGCTGAGCTGCTATTATAGTAAGTCCAGTTCTTCAATATATGGAAATGGTAACAAATGTTGAAAGTCAAAACATTGTCGACAGAAGTAAAATAAAAAAAAAACGAAAAAGAACTGGAAAATCTTTAATTTATAAAGAAGACCAGAAGATGTTGCACAGTATCTATTTTGATGCTCGTAAGGATAAAACGTTAGTTCAAATCCAAGTTGAGAATCGAGCACAAAAGAGAACCATAACCGAAGAACATATTGTGTTGGTTTCAGAACCAAACTATAAGAATTTGGACATCTCACTTTACAATCTGGTCCAGCAAAAAGTATTGCAGACAATTTATTCAATTTCTTAACATCGAAATGTGACTTTTGGACTTTGATTGCAATTGGACGCGACGGAACAACTGTAAATACTGGCGTTCACAATGCTGCAATTCGCAAACTAGAACTTCAAACTAAGAAACCATTACAGTGGTTCATTTGTCTTTTACATGAAAACGAGCTGCCATTACATTTGATGAAGTATTTTGATGGAGAAACCGCAGGACATACCGGATATTCAGGTGAAATAGGAAAGCTTTTAGAGACTTGTGAAACCCTACCTGATTTTGAATGTTGAAAAATTCAAAGTGAACTTCCTGAAGTAGATATTAATACATTAGGTACAGACCAAAAATATTTGTACGAAATAAGCAAAGCTGTAAGTAATGGTACCGTATCAGAGAGCTTAAAATATCGACAACCGGGAAATATTGCACATTCGAGGTGGATTACCACATCAAACAGAATACTACGACTCTATGTAGGAACTTAAAATCCGAATACCAATTTAAGTATTTTGGCAACTTATCTGCAAAAGGTGTATGTTCCCACTTGGTTTTTAATCAAAGTAAAGCCAGAAGTTAAATATGGGTCAATTAATTTATTTAATATGATTCAATGCTCGCAATAGTTATTATCACTAAGACTAAAGAAAATAGTGAACAAAGTCATTCAAGGTAATGGATATTTCGCACATCCAGAGAATATTCTCGTTGCCATGTTGGGTGATAAACGACTCCACATCCGAGAGCTAGGTTTGAGGATCATATTAAAGTCTAGGAACGGCCAAGAAACCAAAGGAATTCGCCAGTTTGAAATTCCAACTTTAAATTTTGGAGCCAAAGAGTGTTTTGACTTAATTAATTGGCAAACTGCTGTAATCTCAGAACCACCAATTATAAAAAAAATGTCAACAGATGAACTTAGAAAAGTGATTGATGACACTAGTTCAAATAAATTTAAAATTCTTAAATTTCCTTGTCATTCGCAAGCAGTGGAAAGATGAGTCAAACTAGTGACAGAAGCATCATTATTGCTTTGTGGAGCTGAAGCAAGAGATGGATTCATAAGAAATCGAGTTTTAAAAAATCCAGGAGGAAAATAAACTTCCTGTAGCTGGCTGTATACCATAAATCACAAAAATACCAAGTTTCTTGTAAAAGGTATATATTAAAATACCCTAAATAAGGGTCACAATACAAAACGTTTTCGGATTAAGGAATCCATCATCAGTGTTTAAAAGCCAAAATTTGCATGCCTGAGCCACCAAAATGTATCGGGTAAAAACCCTTTAAATGTAAATAATAAGGATGTTTTACATATTTATATAAAATTCATTGGATGGTATAGATAAACCTGGATGTTACCCAGGGCAACACAGGACTCTCCCCACGTGGTTGGAACTTTTTTTGGAGAAAACCTCACATATTGGATTTCAAGTTGGCCATTGAAATCCAATATGTGAGGTTTTCTCCAAAAAAAGTTCCAACCACGTGGGGAGAGTCCTGTGTTGCCCTGGGTAACATCCAGGTTTATCTATACCATCCAATGAATTTTATATAAATATGTAAAACATCCTTATTATTTACATTTAAAGGGTTTTTACCCGATACATTTTGGTGGCTCAGGCATGCAAATTTTGGCTTTTAAACACTGATGATGGATTCCTTAATCCGAAAACCTTTTGTATTGTGACCCTTATTTAGGGTATTTTAATATATACCTTTTACAAGAAACTTGGTATTTTTTTTTTTAAATCGAGTTTTGTTAAGACAGGTATTACCTAAGTTTGAAACAAAATCCGATTTTTTTTCAAACTTTACAGTAAATAATTAAATAAACTATTTTGTAGTCAGTTCTGAGTTGTAAACAAGCAAATACAACATTAATATAAAATAAAAAAGTTATGTTTTTTTTAATATTTTTTTTAATTTGTAAATTTTTAAAGTTCTGGGGGCACCGAAAGATATTGTTCTATAAATCTCAAAGGGTACCCCCCCCCACCCCGTTAAGATAGGCAAAATGCCCTCACTCCCAGAATTCAATTTTATTAATTTTTTTACGTTCTATGCAACTGAAAAATGAGATAACGCGGATTTTTAGCTCGCCACCCCCTTACCCCTCCACCCAGAGCCAAAAACGTCGATTTTTAGATTTAATTTTTTTTAATTGGGTTCCAATTGATTTAAAAATTTCAAAAAATTCACAAGTTTAGCTGAAGCCTTTACAAAACACTTCCATTTTTTATGGACCCATAGGTCGAGTGTACATAACCTCAAATTTTTTTTAACTTTTTAAAACCTACAACTTTTTTTTTGGAGGGGGCTGCAGGTCGATTTTTTTTTGTATTTTGTGTATTTTATCAAAAGCTATCTCTCTGATTTTTTTCATATTTTTCCGTCTGGTACGCCATCTTAAAAAATCAAGAAAACTGTTTTTTTAGGTGGTTTTTGGGGATTTTCTCCATTTTATAGACTGCAAAATAGATCAACTCAAGGTTTTGTTAATAGATTATGTATACTTTAAAATAACTGAGTATATTAAGATATTCAAAAATTGGGGAAACACTTTTAAACCCCCCAAAAACCATGTTTTTTTAAGTTTTGTAAGGATTTTTGCGGGTCAAATTATATTTTTTGAGATCGATAGAGCCTGAATATTTTTTTTTTCATTTGTTTACGTTATATGTGATTAAAAAATAAGACTAATCGCATTTTTAGCCCACCACCCCCTCCCCCTGTCCCAACAAAATCGCCAATTTTTCTATTTTTTTTTGTTTAGCGAAGTTGCAATTAATTTAAAAAATTTATGAGGCTTCTACAAAACATATCTATTTTTTATAGGCCCGTAGGTCGAGTGTACAATAAATATAACCTCAAAATTCCTTTTTTATTTTTTTAAAACGCATTTTTGACTTCCAATCGATATTTTTTTAAAACGTCCAATGAATTTACATCTCTCTCGCGGACTTCCGGTTCAATACGTGCTTAGCGCTCATTTTTAATTATTAAAAATAATAGTAATAAAATAATGACAAAACTTCTTCAGGCTCATGTAGGGGGACTTTAAAATTTGAATTGGTCGCTTTATGACGTTCATAATAATAATTTTTAATCGAGTTATTAAGCCTTGAAAAGGGCCATTTTCGCGTTTTTCAAATTTTAAATTGCATGTAACTCGACAACAGTCAATCTTATAGAAAAATCACAAGAGACCTTTTTTGCTCAGGTTGATCCAGAGATTCTAAAACAAATTTGTCCTAAGTGAAAAAATTGATTTTTAAATTCGTTTAAAAAATTGTTTAACAATTTTCCGACCGCGGTACTGCCTGGCACCATGTGGATTTGTTATAAGGACCTGTTTTTGAATAAGTTTGTGCAAAAAAATGAATCGAAATAATTTACCTAATGGGGACAAGCATACAGCATGGACTATTTGCATTATGAGCCAAACGAAGATGGTTCGGAAAACGATAGATACTGTTGTAGATGCGAGTTGCGCAAACGGCAACATAACCATAGGCTGTTGTTCGCATGTAGCTGCCATAATATAATATTTATCGCATGGAAGATATTTTACAAAAATCATCAAGCCAGCAGAACATCTTACAAAACTCTTTGACAATACAGATGTTATACCTTTAATAGACGAAGGCAGCGATGAAGACTTTAGAACTGAAGGGTAATACCAACGAATATACTCTCCGAATACTCTACGAGTATATACGGAGCTATATATTCTTTGGTAATACTTTCCTTATTCTTTTTATGGTGTTTTACGTGGCAGTAAACGTGAATCAAAATGACATTATAATAGGCAGAGCAGAAATATAGGTTATGTAGATGGTACAAGCACATGTTTGAATAATTAGAATATGTATCATGGAAGGTAATATTAGGGTACCTACTAAATACAAACTAACAAAGAACAAAATGTCTTGATTCGCTATATATTCTTTGTAAACAGTAACACAATTATTTATACAGGGTGACCAAGAAAAATTTGAATTAAATTAATTGACATAAAAAGAAGAATTTAAGTAATGTATTTAATTCAAAATATATTTTACTGCTGTTAGAAAACAGAAGAAAATATTTGAGATATAAACATTGCTTTTCACTTAAATTCAATGTTCAAGCCAGCTCCTGCTAGCCACCTGCCTCTTGGAAGATTTAACATTTTATTTAAGAGAAAAGCAATGTTTATTTTTCGAATAAACATTTTTTTCCGTTTTCTGAAAATAAAATATATTTTTATATAAATAAATTACATACATTATTTTTTTTTGTAAATTAATTTATTTAAAAAAAATTTAGTCACTCTGTATAAGTAATAAGGGTAATTTTTCCATTGTTTTCAATCTGGTGGTATGTAGAGTAATATTTTTAATGTTATTTTATGTGCTATTAGATTAAAAACTTAGTCCTTTCTAATAATGGTAATGTTTATACTACTGAATAGAGAATTGAATAACCTTTCGAATAACCAAATTATAGTACTTAAAGTCCCAGTGATTGGCTGTGTACCATAGGTAAAAAACTTACACATAAATAAAAAACTTCGGTTTGTATAATCGTATAACATTCTATTAAAAAACTTTTAAAAAAGTCATCCAAATAGATTATAGAAAAACATCAGAACATTTTCTATCTAGTCAGATCATCTTCAGTGACATTCTGTTTAGTTACTGAAACTATAGCCCGCTAGTTGATATATTATTATGTAGTCTTCAAAATTACATAATTATTTATTAAAATTTCCCATATAAATAGTTAATCATAAAAATGCCAAAGGAAATAGCTTCAGAACAACATTAAAATTATACTTTTGAAATGCGGCACAATGTCGATATTAATGGATTTTACTAAAGCTCAAAAGCAGCATGGCTTCCCTGCTCGAAAAACTGAAGGGGTACTTGTCACAACGAGTTCGAAGTCAAGATCAATATTATTTAAGTATTAATTGTATTACTTTTGTTGTATAGGCCTTGGCACTTCAGCCACATTTGTATATGTAGCCACAATTATGTACTTGTCAACAGTGACATCATAGGTTAGAAGAATATAGGTTAGGTTGCCAGAATCAACGTGGCTTATCATGTAATGTGTATTTAATAAAGTTTATTATTAAAATTAAACTAATAAGTCTTCCTTCAGTCTTAATTACAACAACTTTCTATCGATAACAACAAAATTTTAATTTTTTAAACGTTGAAAAAATTATTTTTTGACTGATTTTTGAGGCTATTTACTAAAAAAAATAAGTTTTATTAGCTGATTTTGATGGTAAAGATAAAAATACATACAAAAAGGTAAATTATGATTAATTTAGCTGTATGATGTTGAGGTTATGAGTCAAAAACGTTAGAAAAAAATAGTTTTTTCGATTTTTAGGTATTTTCCACGTCGAAAATGATAATGATGCCTATGCCATTCGAAAGAATGGAAAAAAATACACAAAATAACAATATTTTAAAGTTGGCGAAAAATTTACAACATAACCTAAAATTTTTTTGAAGATTTGAAAAATTTTTCCTGCGCTCAATTTTGAAGCTAAAAATCTGAACAAAATCAGGCAGTTTTGTGTTGTTAAGATACGCATTCATTAATTTTTTCAGATTTTTTACAGCAATACAGCGTCTGGAAAAAAATGTTTTCAAAACTGTTTTCTTCCATAGCGGACCCCCCGGTGCACCTAGGGACTTGAAAATTTGTCTGAGTGAGTTTTCAATTATATATTTTCGAATGGCTAAACCCAAAACTGAATCGAGCCTGGTGCAATTTTGACCATCTTATCCCGCTCTAGCCTTTAAACTAAACATGTTACATTAATTGTAACAGCAGGTTTTTCCTTTCTTAAGTATATTTTCTTTAGAGCAAGTAATTTGCGGTCTATGATATAATTATTTTATAACATTTGGGATTATGTAGCATATACAGTGTATTATTTTGTTATTCTCGCATCTAGAAAAGTAAGTGAATTGTTTTTCTCTTTTTATATGGTGAATTTTAATAATTTTTTTATTGTTGACTTACGTCGCAAATTTATTCAGTGCTTCTGGTTCTGAGACCAAATGTATATCTCTATCATAGAGTGGGTTATTTGTCTTGTTTCTGTATAATATTTTTTCGAAATATTCCATAAATATATCTGCGTATAAAGGAGATACGTATTATCCAAAGAAATTCGTTATCTAAAGAGAATAAAGGTATTCTGAAGACAGAATTAACGAGTAAGGAAAAGAAAAGGAGATAGAAAAACAAGTAGGCAAATCACAAAAAAGTACTCAGATAAATTATTATTGTTTATTGACCGCACTGAGTTAAAATACAAATTTGCTTAAATTAATAATGCTCACTAGCTCAATCTCTTACTTATTACTCGCTAATTGACTTTCTTCTGTTTTGGTAACATTTACGCTACTTAAAGCAAAAAAATAAACAAATAGGTAAGTATGTTTTTTTTTTAAATTATTTGTTGCCCCTTTAATAATAAATTTAAGAATTTGATCATTTCGTTCTTGAATTCATGTGTACAAGAACAGCTGTGAGTCTGTAAAACAGTCCGTAATACTAAAAAATAAAAAAAGTATAGTTACTGTTTGTGTTTACAAAAGTTAAAATTAATATTTGTTTTTATTTTCCTATTTTATGACTTTGTTTATTCCATGATTTTGGTGTTAGTTAAAAAAATAATTTTTTTTTTTTTTTTTTGAAAAATGTTTATGCTTTCTTGCATATTCTATTCTTTTTAAATTAATTCATAAATATATAAATATATTGCATAAATAAATACATAAATATAAACAAGGACTTCGATTTTTTACCTTTCGCTTCTTTACCGATCATTCGCTATCTGTACACTAAACAGATACGAAGCGAATACGTTCGATAACGAAGCGAAGGGTCAAAAATCGAGGTCAAAGTGCCTTTCAGTTTACTTTTATATAGTATGGTAATATAAAAGATAAATAGAGAAAAAAGTATATAAAGAATTTACCCATAAGATCATTTTTCTATTTGAAGGCAAAATTGGAAATGGTGAGATGGAATATTGCTTTGCGTTATTCATTAAAATTATCAAATAGTTCTGTTTATTTGATTTGCCGAACGTATACCATGGTAATAGGTTATAGTTTTGAATAATTCTATGTTCCTAAAAAATCATTAATGGAGCATTATTAGAGCCAGCACATATACAGGGTGTTTGGTAAAGAATGGGCCATAGCTTAACCTTAGATCCATGAGCCTAAAATTTAAAATAGGTCGATTTAAGCTAACTTACCTTATACTCTGGGCTAATTAGCGAAATACAAGGAAAAGTTATTTACAGTATTTCTCATGATCATCTTTCAGTGCGTCACAGTTTTTCGATTTCTTTCTAACGTATTAAATTGTATGTGACAGAAAAAAAGTCACGTCGTCGATTACATTTCGTCGCCTGACATTTTTATAACATTTATTCTAGTTATTCTAGTTGTCGATAGATGGCGACGAGAGTAAATAGAGTAAATACAACTGGCAACCAATTTGGACTGAAGATCAATAGAAAGAAAACTAAATTTATGGTGATCAGTAAAAAGAACATTCAACATATCGAGCTGAATATTGAAGCCGAACGTATTGAAAGAGTACACCGATTTAAATATCTGGGATATACAGTAAAGGATAAGTGGGACCCAGACGTAAAGATTAGGATCCGAATTAAAATAGCAAGATCCAAATTCATAAAAATGAGAAAGCTCATAAGCAACCGCAACCTAAGCGTTAACTTCCGATGGCGCGCCACAAAATGCTATGTACTCTCTACGCTACTTTACGGAGTAGAAGGGTGGACGTTAACAGCAGCAACTATAAAGAAGTTAGCGGCTCTAGAAATGTGGCTGTATCGACGCATACTGAGAATTCCTTGGACAGACAGAGTGACCAACACAGAGGTATTGAGATGAATGGGTAAAGCGTTGGAATTGTTAACAACTGTTAAAAGGAGGAAAGCGTCATACCTGGGCCATGTGTTCCGTAATGATAAGTACAGTCTGCTACAGCTTATCGTCGAAGGCAAGATTGAAGGTAGAAGAGGTTTGTCACTGTCAACTGTCAGATTTAACTAAAATGTCATGTTAGAATAAATGTCATAAATGTGTATTGTCACGGACTTACCCTGTTTTCTATCATTTGTTACGCACTGAAAAATGATCATGAAAAGGACAATACCAGCAATTTTATTGCTGAAATCGAATCTTATTATTGTATGTATTAAGAATATAGATATGCAAGGTCCGCAGATAGTGTGCTACTTTTTTTATAAACAAAATGGCGCCCGAAAATCGTGGTTTATTCAATTTTTGCTCAATAACTCCAAAGATTTTAACTTTAGAGCAAAAACACCCAAATAAAAATTCACCGCAATTAAATTCTGCATAGAGACGTGTTTTACGATTTACTTCGACGAAAACTTTCCCCGGAAAAAGCGGGTTTTTCCAAAAAAATCTTTAATTTTCTACTAAACTTTCATATAAGTAGTTGTTAATCAATAATTAAATAACTTGGTAACGTAAAAGCCCTTTCCGTATATATTATAATTCCAGAAGTCTATGGACATTGAATGAACAGTTTAGTAACAACTAAAATGTTAATTAAAAATTTACGGTCGCTATAATAACGACAATAATTATGATGCATAAAAATAACTATAATTTTTTCATAAAAAGACACTATACCTATCTAATGTATTTTACAGAATTGAAATTGGACTATTTAAGCGGCCTCGGGAATATTTTAAAATTATAAACAATTTTTTGGTTTATAAACAAATAGAATAACTCCAGAAATATTAAACTAAATTATATTGTGAAAACGGTATTCGAAAGACAGCGGCAGGACACTTCTTTTAAAAGAAAAAACGTTTAATTATGATAACTGGTTCCTGAGATACAATCGGTCAAAGTTGACCTGAATTTACGGCAAAGATATAAACAATAGGATCATAATTTTCAATCCATCACCTTTTTATTTTTGTCCTCTTTCTCCACACCAGTTTTCATATCTTTAAAGTGCTCATAACATATATTATTATAATAAAAACTATCGATAATACGTGTGAAAATTGCCAAAAATAGCAAAATCCCAATCAAAAATTAGGTTGGAGAAAATGTAACCCTCAAAGTTCAAAATCGGTATACGTTAACAAAATGCATTTTCTCGGCTTCCCATGGAGCAATTTCCTTCATTATTTTTTTGTTCTTTAATAACTCGAGTAGAGCCATCTAACTAACGCATTATTAAATGTCAAACTTGCTTTTGTTTTGTTATAATAGATTAATTTATTTATAAGAACAGAAAATTACATATTTTTTCCAGTTGTAGGCTTTTTTTTAGATAAACTTACTACAAGTGTACCTACCTTTTAAAGTTAAAAACATAAATATTCTCATTTGAAAGCTGTATAATTATTTAAACAATTTTTATTTAAACAAATTAAAATATTGTGTTATATTAAATTAATTTATTTATTATAACAAAACAAAAGCAAGTTTGACATTTAATAATGCGTTAGTTCGATGGCTCCACTCGAGTTACTTGGGAACAAAAAAAGAATGAAAGAAATTGCTCCATGGGAAGCCGAGAAAATGCATTTTTTTTAACGTATACCGATTTTGAACTTTAAGGGTTACATTTTCTCCAACCTAATTTTTGATTGGAATTTTGCTATTTTTGGCAATTTTCACACGTATTATCTATAGTTTTTATTATAATAATATATGTTATGAGGATTATAAAGACATGAAAATTGGTGTGGAGAAAGAGGACAAAAATAAAAAGGTGATGATTTGAAAACTATGATCCTATTGTTTATATCTTTGCTGTAAATTTCGGTCAAATTTTGACCGGTTGTATCTCAGGCCCCACTTGTCATAATTAAACGTTTTTTCTTTTAAAAGAAGCGCCCTGCCGCTGTATTTCGAATACCGTTTTCACAATTTAATTTAGTTTAATATTTCCCGAGATATTCTATTTGTTTATAAGCCAAAAAATTGTTTATAATTTTAAAATATTCCTGAGACCGCTTAAATAGTCCAATTTCTATTCTGTAAAGTACATTAGATAGGTATAGTGTCTTTTTATGAAAAAATCATAGTTATTCTTATGCATCGTAATTATTGTCGTTATTATAGCGACCGTAAATTTTTAATTAACATTTTAGTTGTTACTAAACTGTTCATTCAATGTCCATAGACTTCTGGAATTATAATATATACGGAAAGGGCTTTTACGTTTCCAAGTTATTTAATTATTGATTAACAACTACTTATCTGAAAGTTTAGTTGAAAATTAAAGATTTTTTGGAAAAACCCGCTTTTTCCGGGGAAAGTTTTCGTCGAAGTAAATCGTAAAACACGTCTCTATGCAGAATTTAATTGCGGTGAATTTTTATTTGGGTGTTTTTGCTCTAAAGTTAAAATCTTTGGAGTTATTGAGCAAAAATTGAAAAAAATACGATTTTCGGGCGCCATTTTGTTTATAAAAAAAGTAGCACACTATCTGCGGACCTTGCATATCTATATTATTAATACATACAATCATAAGATTCGATTCCAGCAATAAAATTGCTGGTAAATAACTTTTCCCAAAAATGGCCTATTCTCCGATAATCAGCCCAGACTATTCGTATGAAAGTTGATAATAACCGAAATACAAGGTGTCAAAATTAAACTTTAATTTTATTTATTCTTGAATATTTCCTGACAGGCATGGGATAACAACACGAAATTCGGTAAGCGGGGGTTTTTTATGATGAAAAATCAAAATTCGCTACCCAAAATGATGTATTATCCAGAGGGCGCCACATACGTCTTTCAGCGCTAACTTAATACGTTTAATTTTTTTATCCCCGTTTTACATACTTTTTGAATCAAAACTTTTATTCTCCCAATATTTTTACTTAAAAAATGTATACTAGATTCATCTCGCTAAACTCAACTCTTTTCGAGATAAACGCATTTTAAGTCTACGAGGCAACATAATTTTTTGCATAATAGCTTAATAAAATAAAAAAAAAAGTCAAAATGTAAATTCGTACAGGTTAAAACAAATTTTGTATCAAAGAAAGTATCCAAATCATACAAGGGGATCATTGTTTAAATAATTAAAAAGGGGTCATTTTTGCAAAAAAAAATATTTTTTCAACTGCTGAGGTAATCCACTTATTAATAAAGGTGTATGGGATTTTTTTATGCAAAGTTGAAGGCTAAATCTTTCACATAAGACTTACTAAATTAAATTTGACCTCCTGTTTATTTAAATAATTGTATATAAAACTTTAAAAACAAATTTGCAAAAAATTATTTTTAGCGTTTTAAATAAGCACTATAAAATATCTTATTTTACAGATTAAGTTCCGCTATGCTACCAGTACCACTAAGCTGTACCACTAACGAATTGTTCAAAACAGCAGTAAATAAAATTAGAATCGCCCTAATGATATCCAATCTCCGATAGGAGAGGCACGCAAAGAAGAAGAATGCTACCAGTATTAAGTAAAAAAAAATTGGTCGAAAAATATTTGATATTTTTTGAAATATTGAATTTATTTATTAAATGTTACTATATATTCAATTGCAAAAACGCGGTTGTTGCCAGAGAAATATTCACCTGCTTAAGATCTCATTATTTTTATTTTTATATATATTTTCGATAAATATATTGATAAATTTAAATTTCAATTAAACTCCCCCCTAAAATGGCATTTAAAAATTATTCAAATTTGTTTATAATTGGTTTTTTTTTTTTAATAACGTCGCGAGGATTAAGTATTTTGAAATGCCGTTTCGATAATTGGATTCCTGGAAATATTTTACTAATTAAAAAAATTTTTTGTCGGTTTTTCTTCTTCTTTTTTTCCCCACACACACATAGTACCCACACTTTCTGCCAAGTATGATAAGAATACGTCAAATAGCTTGAAAGTACTTGGTAAAAATAATTTTTAAATTTTTAAATAAAACACCCTGTAACTCAGTAATTAGCCACATTTTATTTAAGTGATTTTAGACCAATCTTAATATTTTAAGGTCTAGAATCTACAACTTAGAGACTCGACATTCTTAATGAAAGTTAACCCTAAAAGGCCCCGTAATAATATAACTCCAAGAAAAAAAAGAAGAGGAAAAAAAGACAAAACTTTGGCAACAACCTCGTTTTTGCAATTTAAAATAGGGTAACATTTATTAAACAAATTCAATATCTCAAAAAATATTAAATATTTTTGGACCAATTTTTTTTATTAATACTGATAACATAGCGCAACTTCTTCTGTAAAATAAGATACTTTATAGTGTTTAATTAAAACGCTAAAAATATGTTTTTGCAAATTTGTTTTTAAAGTTTTATTTATCATTATTTAAATAAATAGGGGGTCAAATTTAATTTAGTAAGTCTTATGTGAAAGATTTACCCTTCAACTTTGCAGAAAACAATCCTATATATCTTGATTAGTAATTGAATGACCTCAGCAGTTAAAAAAGTAATTTTTTGGCAAAAATGACCAATTTTTAATTATTTAAACAATGATCCCCTTGTACGATTTGGATACTTTCTTGAAAATATCTTTTGTACCCACCTAAACTTTGATATAAAATTTGTTTCAACCTGTACGAATTTACATTTTGATTTACATATAGTGTAATTTTATTTTGCTAGACTATAATATCATTGTAGTTACACCCGAAAAATAAACTTGAAACCATAATAATTATTTATGTCATTGAATCTCAAATTCCATTTGAAGAAATTTGCGATACATTTTTGGAAATTTTTTTAATTTTAAGTTATTTTTCGGGTGTAACTACAATGATATTATGCAAGAAATGATGTTGCCTCACAGATTTAAAATGCGTTTATCTCTAAAACGGTTCAGTTTGGCCAGATGAATGTAGTACCTTTTTTAAGTAAAAATATTAAGAGAATCAAAGTTTTGATTTGAAAAAGAATGTAGAGTGGGTAATAAAAAAATTTAACCTATTAAATGAGCGCTGAAAGGAGTATGTGGCGCTCTCTGGGTAGTACATAATTTTTGGTGACGAATTTAGATTTCTCGTCCCAAAAAACCCCAAAATTTCGTGTTATTATCCTATGGCTGTCAGTAAATACTGAAGAATAAATAAAATTAAAGTTTAATTTTGACATCCTGTATTTCGGTTATTATCATCTTCCTTACTAAGTTAGCTTATATCGACCTATTTAACTTCAGGAATCTAAGGTTAAGCTATGCCCCATTCTTTACCAAACACCGTATACACTAAAATTTTACAAAATATGTACATTATGCACATATTTGTGTATATATTAATTACACTGACCGGCACAAAAAACGGCCACTCCAAAAAATGGGTAATATTTGATGTCTTGAATTTCCTAAACCTGTTGTCCGATGAAGAATATTATATTAAAAAAAAAAATTAATAACCATTTTCAATTTCGTTGCAACAAGAAACTACAGCCGCATCATTATTCCAGTTCAATCAGAAAGTGTAGCAAGCACCTCTACCGGTTTCGAAACTTATTATTCTCTCATCAGGAGGCACATATATGCTGCTCTCTCTGACCCAACTAGGACAAACCCCGGCGTGCAGTCACGGATTTCAACGAACGAAATGGCAGGGATACCCTAGCGGCAACTGCTAGTAAAAAACTAAGTTTTCAATCTAATAGCACATAAAACAACATCCAAAAATGTCATTCTACATCCTACCAGACTGAAAACAATGGGAACCTTCTCTGGTTACACCTCCAAGGCTTCTACAATTTGCAAGCCATAACGGATGCTGAGGCTAAGGAAGATGAGGGAATTTTACAATTTATAATTCACGTCCCATCTGGACGGAATAAATATATGAGCACCGAAAGCAAAGTCCGCATTTATAAGACATGTGTTAGACCCGTACTGACATACGCAGCTGAGACAAGGGCCGAGAAAACAAAGACCAAACAAATAATGAGAACAACAGAGATGAAAACCCTAAGATCCATAAGAGGTATCACACTCAGAGATAGAATACGAAACGAAGACACATTGAGAGAGCTAGGCGTTCAAGACGTAGTGAGATGGACAAGAGTGCGACGACGCATGTGGAGAGACCACGTAGATCGGATGGACCCTGAACGTATAGCGCATTGGGCGAAAACACAGAAGCCCAACACCAAGCGACCCATAGGAAGACCCAAAAAACGATGGTACGAGAGTTGGAGCTCCGGATCGCAGCAAAGACTGTAACAGAATAAACAGGACATAATCATTTTACAAGAAGAAGAAGAAGAAGACGTCCCATCTGCTCAGCGCGGTAAAGTTCCTACGAAAATGGTTCCCTTCGTACTCCAATGGGAGTAAACATTCCCTCATCGTCCTTAGTCTCAGCATCCGTTATGGTTTGCAAATTATAAAAGCCTCGGAGGTGTTACCAGAGGAGGTTACCATTGTGTTCAGTCTGATAGGAGGTAGAATAGCATTTTTGGGTGTTGCTTTATGTGCTATTAGATTGAAAACTTAGTTTTTTTTAGTTTCTTTTAATATTATATTATTATATTATTACCTATATTATTATATTAAAGTGTATAAACTAATTTATTTTCTCAGCTAAGCGATTTCAAAAAAATTGTCATAATTGGAGCTTAGAGTCGTGTGCATGAGCATTATGTTGAACAATAGAAATTCTAAGTATATTACAATATGTAAATTAAATGCTTCAGTTGTCTCTTGCGCAACCCCGGATCGGAAAAAAAGAAAAATCATGAAGAACAAGCCACTCAAACTTTACAAACACATACAATTTTGAGTGAGAATGAATATACCACAAGGTCCAGTATTGGGTCCTCTACTGTTCCTTATCTTTATAAATGACATCACTAATTTCAAAATCGATGGGAAAATTTTTCTTTTTGCTGATGATAAACTTTAACTCTTATTGCAACTATAACTTCTGATTTGATTACGATAAAAACCTGGTCTGACTCTAATTTACACAGTAGAATTATCCTATAAAAGTGCTCTTCAACCCCTGCTTGTTAATAACAGCCAGATCTCTACCTATCGTTGATTCTGTAAAATTTCTTGATATTTTTTTAGACAGCAATCTCAAATGGTCCCTTTATATCGATTTGTTAAGTAAGAAACTCGCCTCAGCCTGCTATGCTATAAGATCTGTTTTGAAGGAACTCAATTTAGCATCAAAATAACATATTTTTCCTTGTTAGAGTCTCATCTTGGATATGTTCTTCCTTTTTGGGGTTCTAGTACAGCTGGTCAATTAAATGTTATTTTTAAATTACAAAAAAGAGCAATAAAATATCTGTTTGGCCTCATAAAAACAACACATTACAGAAGTTACTTTTAAGATCACGGAATTTTAACCCATCCGTCGTTATATATTTTAGAAACTGTTTGCTTACTTCGTAAACACCCGCATGTCTTTACATCGAGGCCTCATCATGACTACTTCGCCAGAAATTCAACTTTTGATGTCTATTTACCGATCCCGTCCTCTGAGTTAGTAAAGAAATCTATATTATATTCCACAAAAAAAAACTATACAAGTATATCCCTTTACAACTCAAATCTGCAACATATATTTCCCCAAGTTCCGTAAATTGACAAAAGCTTATTATCTAAAAGACCATATTATTATTCAGTAGGAGAGTTTCTTAATGAATAACTAAGAGATTACAGTAATGTACAAGTAACTAAAGTATTTATCTATATTAATTTGGGTGTCACATGCAGCAGCTTAAACTTATTAGTTCCTATGTCTGTATTTTATTGTGTTGTATGTTCAATTTGCAATTTATATAAATTTTGCAATATATCGGTTTTGTTTTTTCTTTACTTTATTAACTTGTACTTAATTTTTTTTATATTGACGATTTACCAAGAGAGACTGCAAGAGAGAAGTATTAGAGAGACTGCTATTGAAATACTTGGGAAAACGTCAGGAAAAAAGTTTGAGGATAAAGAGACTTGGTGGTGGTCAAGCGAAGTACAAGGAAGAATAAAAGAGAAGAGAAAATTATACAAAAAGTGACAAGAAATCAGATCCGACACAGATCTTCAAAACTATATTGTGGCGAAAAAGGAAGTGAAAGTAGCAGTAGCAAAAGCCAAAGCAGAAGCGTATTCAAACCTATACGATCAACTTGATACCAGGGAAGGCGAAAAGAAAATATACAAAATAGCCAAACAGAGAGCAAAGAAAGCAAAAGATTTTAATCAGATTAGATGTATCCGAGACGAAAATAATAAAATATTAGTTCACGAAAGGGATGTCAAAAAGAGATGGAGAAAGTACTTTGACAGCTTATTAAATGAAGAATTTGACAGACAGCCTGTAGAGTCAACGGAGACAGTAGCAGCAATGGTCACCAATATAACCAACGAGGAAGTGGGTCAAGCACTTCAAAAAATAAAGAAAGGAAAAGCGATAGGACCAGATGATATTCCTGGGGAAGTATGGAGAGCATTGGGAGAGACAGGAACAAGGTGGCTAGCAGGTCTATTTAATAGAATTATGGAAGTTGGACAAATGCCAGACGAATGGAGAAGCAGTATACTGGTACCTGTTTACAAAAACAACGGAGATAATCAACAATGTACAAACTACAGGGCTATAAAACTGCTTAGCCACACCATGAATATATGGGAAAGAGTAATTGATAGACGAATACGTGAAGAGACCGAAATATCCGAGAATCAATTTGGCTTTACGCAGGGTAGATCAACAACAGATGCTGTGGGTTATTAGCAGGTATTGAACGAAAACAATTTAATAAAATCAACACAAGCAATAAACAATACAAATTACCTGCCAATTACTATGTCTCTTCGAATAGCTACTATTGGTAGAGATTAAATGGAAATTCTCATAGGCGCATATAAACTTATTAATACACACATTTAAATCAATTGTTGGTGGTCAAATAGCTCAAAAAAACGATAACAAAAGAACAATGGATATATGGTAAAAATACTAGGTTACTTACAATTGTTAATCAGGACGCGTCGACCAACTCACTATTTTTGCGTGTTGACATTTCAGCCGGCTAAATGCATCTCTTCGGGGGAGAATTCTTTTGAACCTCAAATGGTTGAAACGTCCACTTCTTCGTCACCAGTGGATTCCGAAAAATATGCGAGCGAGGAACCACGGGCGTCGACAAGGGTAAAAAAAGGGACATGATTTCGAACTATTTACACAACAAATCAATTGTATGGAATTTCCAACATTCTCCCCCCTTTAAAGGCCATAAGGCATTTAACAATAACTAATACTATATATCATGACTTGGGCAACAAGCAATGACAAAAAACAAATCCAATAAACAAAAAAAAAATACTAAAAAACTTAAACCAAAGATATTAAAACTTAAGCTCAAATCAAAACTAAAATTAAAATGGTGGTTTTGTCGCAGTCGTACTAACAAACCCGAACAAAAAAAACTAAATCTAAAATAACGAAACGTAAATCTAAAGTAAATCTAAAGTAACGAAAAGTTGGCATCTAGTCCTCTATCGGCAAGGGACAGAGTCGGACAAGAGGCCGTTTCAAAGTTCCGTTAGTCGTACGCACGGTGGCTACCCGAGCTACCCCGTCTTTGCCCGCATGCAATTCAACAAGACGCGCGAGAGGCCATTTGCACGGAGCCAAATTATCTTCCTTCAAAACAACTAAACTACCGATTTTGGGTACAAAGCCAGAATCTAACCATTTGGACCTTTGTTGTAAGGTATGTAAATACTCCTTACGCCATCGAGCCCAAAAATCCCTATGGATGCGTTGTAACAACTGCCATCGGGACAAACGATTGAGGGATACCTCCGAAAAATCAGGCACAGGCAATGATGTTAAAGGTTCGAGAGTCAGGAAATGCCCTGGGGTCAAAGCGTTGAGATCTTCAACATCATTGGTCAATGGGGTGAGAGGACGCGAATTCAAAACGGACTCAATCAACGTCAAAACAGTGTAGAACTCTTCATATGTCAAAATTTGAGCCCCGACTATCCGAGCGATATGTTCTTTTACAGAACGAATGCCGCGCTCATAAATACCACCGAAATGTGGAGCCGCAGGAGGAGCAAAAGAAAATTTAATATTTTCTTTATCAAGAGCACCCTCCATAAAGCTACGCAATTGTCGATACGCGCCATGAAAGTTGGTGCCGTTATCACAAAATACTTGCGATACTCGACCTCTCCGAGCAATAAAACGCTGTAAAGCGGCTAAAAAGGCTTCTGCGGACAAATCACTAGCCAATTCAAGATGTAAAGCCTTTGTGGCACAACAAACAAAGAGGCACAAATATGATTTTTGACTTCTAACTCCTCGATAACGAGACATAATTATCGAAAAGGGCCCACCATAATCTACCCCACAAATCGAAAAGGGTTTAATGGCTCCGAGACGAAATTTAGGCAAATCACCCATAGGGGGCTGTAAGGCCCTAGGAGATTGCTTCCAACATCTAATGCACTTAGACAAGACTGAATTAACGGACTGCTTAGAAGACAATATCCAAAACCTTTGACTCACCAAAAATTGAGTACTCTTAAATCCAGCATGTAAGTACTTTTCATGATAATGACGAACTAGGAGAGTCGTAAGACGAGATTTCTTTGGTAACAAAAAGGGGTGTTTTGCCTCATACGGCAAGGAAGACTGCGATAGACGACCACCTACTCTTAAGCACTGAGTATTATCATCTAAAAATACTCCTAATTTGCGAAATGGTTTTGGCAACGAGTTCGACTGAAGCTGGTCTTCAAAATACTGTTCCTGTGTAAACCTAACAAGAATAATTAACGACCTTTCCAATTCTACTGAACTCAAGGGTCCTACACGTCTTGACCTTTTCAAACGAGAGTTGTGCGCGAATCGCAACATAAAGGCCAAAATTCTTTGGATAGAGGTAAAAGACGATTGGTTTTCTAACAAACAAGACAAAAAATGTTCCTCACGAGTGGAAACAAACACTAAACTTTTCTTTACCTCTTCCGAAGGGGATTTTTCCCGCAATGATGGAGGAACCTCTGGAAAGATTAATGGAACATGATACAAAAACGAAGGACCTGTCAACCAGTCTAGTTTCGATACAAAAGCGGCTGGTAACATGCCTCGCGAAGGCGCGTCGGCTGCATTACTTTGAGATTCAATGTAATGCCACGAATAATTTTGACTATGGGTCTGGATATACGAAATGCGATTTGCGACGAAAGTTTTAAACCTAGAAGGTGAACTTTTAATCCAGTGCAATACTATTTGCGAGTCTACCCAAGCATAAACCTTTTGAAAGATTATATTCTTCCATGACTGAGACACAAACGACATAAGTTTGACCAAATGAACAGCAGCTAACAATTCTAATCGAGGGATCGTAATCTGTTTCATAGGAGCTACTTTCGATTTGGCACAAAGTAAATTAACTTGGACCATGTTCTGACTATCAATACTACGAATATAAACGACACAAGCGTATCCCTTTTCACTGGCATCAGCAAATCCATGAAGTTCTAAGATGGGACAAGAGGAAATATTCAAAAAACGAGGAATTTTAAACTGTGAAATAAGAGATAATTCGCTTTTATATTGCTCCCACACACGAATAATTTCCGAGGGAGGACGATCATCCCATTCAAGACCAGTTGCCCAAAGTCGTTGGATTAAATGCTTGATGAAAAAGGTAATAGGTGTTAGATAACCACACGGGTCATAAATACGAGCTAATTCGGACAAAAACGATCTTTTAGTACAAGGGACATCCTGCAATTTGACTGCAAATTGAAAGACATCGGACTGTGCAATCCACTTCAAACCAAGGATTTTTAAAGAAGGACCATTTGATTCTGCATCAAAATTAATAGAATGAGGATTAATATGCGATTCAGGAAATTGCGACAACAATTTGGGTTCATTCGAACACCATTTCCGTAACTCAAACCCTCCTAACTTCAACAAAGCGGCTAACTCTTCAACTAAACTTTGTGCTTCTTCGAGCGTCGAAGCACCGAAAACAAAATCATCAATATACGAAGCATTACAAACGAGCGAGGCGGCTTTAGGAAAACGAGAGCCTTCGTCCAACACTAGTTGTTGAAGGGTTCTTAGAGCGAGATACGGCGAGGATACAACTCCAAAAGTGACAGTTAACAAACGATATTCCTGAATCTCCTCAAAGCTAGAAAATCTCCATAACACACGTTGATAATCCGTATGCTCAGGAACTACTAAAATATTACGATACATCTGACGAATATCTGCACACAACGCAAAACGATTAAGTCTAAAATTTAACAAAAGCGAGACGATGTCCTGTTGTAGCTTAGGACCGACTAATAAATAATCATTCAACGATTTACCAAGCCTGGGACTTTTCTGAGACGCATTATATACCACTCGAATTTTAGTAGAGACACTTTCCGATTTAACAACGCAATGGTGTGGGATATAATACTTTCCCTTTGTCTTTTCGCCCTCAGGAACCAATTGCATATGACCTAAATCAATATACTCCTGCATATGGGACGAATATTCCTTTTGCAAACCAGGCTGACGAAACAAGCGACGTTCCAACGAAATAAATCTGTTTAAAGCAACATCATAGCTATCTTTTAAACAAGGCGGCGATTCACGAAAAGGCAAAGACACAACATATTTTCCCGAGACGTCCCGACTATGTGGTTCCCGATAAATGGTTTCGCACAGAACGTCTTCCGGTTCTGAAACTGGCTCTTCCGGTATGTTCTCCAGTTGCCAAAATTTCCTTAACGAAGAATCTAACGAGTCTTCCACATTTGAAAGACAAACAAGCGACGAAGAAGAAGAACAAGTTGACGAAAGGTTAGGTGTGCTAGTTGGGCCCAACAAAATATATCCAAAAACGGTATTTAGGGCATCAGGTTGTCCCGGTTTACCTTCAATTTTACCCTCTAACAACACCTTCGAAAATATACTACAACCAATTAACAAATCGACCGATTGACTACAATTAAATTTGGGATCAGCTAACTTCAAATTTTTAATATAATTCCAAGCAGAAATATCTATTTGGGTGCTGGGCAAATCCGAGCAAACCCGATCTGTAATAATAGCCTCCAAATGAAACACCGGTGACTCCTGATGACGAGGTTGGATAGAGAAACTTATTTGCCCCTGATTCAGTTTCGTTTGCATCGAATTGAGTCCGTTAACTTCGAACGAGCAAGGAGTTTTAGGCCATCCCAATCGATTGGCAGCCTTTCGACTAATGAACGAACTCATCGAACCCGAATCAATAAGACATCTCAAGGGTTGTTTACACCCTTTACTGTCAATCCCATGAACCAAAACAGTACCGAGCAAGATTTCCTTTTTGGTTTCATTTTTCTTTCCTACAAAACTAGCGGCACAATGGGATACTTCAGTAGACGATTCGATTCCCGATGACCCTGGACTATTATTTTCTGAAGACGACTGACTATTGGAACGGTTTCCATCGAAGTGTAACAAACTATTATGGAGATGACTACTACATTTGCTACATTTGAAGGATTTAGGACACGACTTGACTGAATGGTTAGCCTGATTAAGACACTTAAAACAGGAAGAAGACTCTTTACAAAACTGGTATCTCTCTTTTGGCGATTTTTTCAAGAACAACGAACACTGGTTGAGATAATGGCTTTGTTTGCATAGAGCGCAACATACTGAAGACGAATTTGTTACGAACGACGAGCTACTACGATTGTGCCTTGACTCACCAGTCTGGTGCTTGGAGTTGGCCTTTGGCTCCGTGTTATTTGGGGCCCGCGACGACTTCTTTCCCTCACCTATACTACTGTCTAAATTATCATACGCGATGTATTGTGTTTCGATGAACGCTACTAATTTTTTGAAGGACGGAATTTCATTAGACTTATTTTCCAACTCGAATAACTTAATGGAATCAACATCTAATTTGGACAAAAGCAAATTGAACATAATGAAATCCCAATGCTCAGTGGGAAGGCCTAAAGTTTTCAATGCGGCTAAATTTTCTAAAAAGGTGTCTACTAATTTAGCTAGATTTTTCGAGTTAACCGCAGAGATTTTTTGAACGCCCATTATCGCGTCCCAATGGGCGGTCGCACAACGACGAACATTTGTGTACCGTTTAACAATTAAATCATAAGCCACTTGGTAATTATCGTTAGTTATGGGCAAATTGCGAATTAAGCTAAGCGGAGTCCCGTCTAAACAACCTTTCAAATATTTGAATTTTTCTACGTTTCCTAGGGCTGCATTGTTATGCACTGTCGAATTATAAAGGTCTATAAACGATGCAAAATTAATAAAATTTCCTTGAAAACGCGGAAGATCAATACGAGGTAAGCGAATGTGCGAAGGATGAGCTCCGCCGGAAGCACAAGACGCTGGACCTGGACTTTCAGATGGTGACCCAAAGAATTCCGCGTCAAAAACTTTTATTTTGTAGAATATGTCCAAGAATAATTCTCGGACCTTTTCTTCGTCGCCCGTATCTGAATCCGGTACCGACAAAACATTATTAATAATGCTTGTATGCTGCTTTAAAAATTCCTCCTTAATCACGTCTAACTCGCTACACCTTATTTTAAACAACGATCGTAAACTCTGATCAGAAACAGCTTTACTACCTAGATCATAAATCGACTGAATGTCATTGAGCGCTGTATGCCGCTGGAATTTTAATTTTCTCGATCTATCCATTCTAATCTTTTATATAAAAAAATTTCAAACAGAAATGAAATGATCAAAATAAAGTATTATTAACTGTACTATAAGTGCGACGATAAAAAAAATGCAATAATAAAGTAATAATAAAATACTAACACGAAACGCGATTATAGTCTAAAATCAGAAAATTAAAAGTATAACACAAAAAATATTTCTCTACGCCCATGGGGCGACGCTCGGAAAAATACAAAATAATATTTTGTTTCTTAAAACGGAGAAACGATAATAATATTAAATCTTTAGACCCATTCAAGGAACCCGAAACTCAACACTATTTAGTACCTACTTTGGATAATAAATCACCCGACGACGAGGACCCCACAAATCCGTCACGGTAAACAGATAAGCCTCGCTTCGACACAACGCAAAATCAAACGATAAAACTTTCCTAATAGGTACATATCCCGATATCAAACAAAACAAATATAATTAATAATTAACATATCAAGTCTATATTACAAACCTATTGTAATATATAACAATAAACGAATATAAATATGTATTAAATTGCGACGAATCAATCAAACCACCATTTCAAATTTTAAACAGTGTATCAAATAATATTAAAAAATAATTCATATCCGGTTAGAAGGATCAAAAATGTGGGTTATTAGCAGGTATTGAACGAAAACAATTTAATAAAATCAACACAAGCAATAAACAATACAAATTACCTGCCAATTACTATGTCTCTTCGAATAGCTACTATTGGTAGAGATTAAATGGAAATTCTCATAGGCGCATATAAACTTATTAATACACACATTTAAATCAATTGTTGGTGGTCAAATAGCTCAAAAAAACGATAACAAAGGAACAATGGATATATGGTAAAAATACTAGGTTACTTACAATTGTTAATCAGGACGCGTCGACCAACTCACTATTTTTGCGTGTTGACATTTCAGCCGGCTAAATGCATCTCTTCGGGGGAGAATTCTTTTGAACCTCAAATGGTTGAAACGTCCACTTCTTCGTCACCAGTGGATTCCGAAAAATATGCGAGCGAGGAACCACGGGCGTCGACAAGGGTAAAAAAAGGGACATGATTTCGAACTATTTACACAACAAATCAATTGTATGGAATTTCCAACAGATGCAATTTTCATTATAAGGCAGTTGATGGAAAAATACAGGAGTAAAGAAACAAACGCTCATATGGTATTCATTGATCTTGAGAAAGCCTATGATAGAGTGAGTTCCTCGAGAGATTCTGTGGTGGGTACTCAATGAGAAAAAGGAGTCCCTGGTGAATATGTAAAGATTGTGAGGTATTTGTATGAGGAAGTAACGACTAGTGTTAGGACAGGTGTGGGAAAGACTGATAAATTTCATGTGAAATTAGGATTGCACCAAGGCTCTGTGTTTAGTCCTTATTTATCCTCATTAGTTTTGGACCAGATAACAGCGAAACTACAGGGTAACATTCCATGGTGCTTAATGTATGCTGATGATGTCGTGCGTGTTAGTAGGAAATAGTGAAAGAGACTTAGAACAAAAACTGGAACAGTGGAGACAAACTCTGGAGGAAAAAGGTTTAAAACTTAGTAGGACAAAAACAGAGTATTTGAAATGTTCATTTAAAGATGGAGCTACTACAAATAAAATGGTATGTTTGGATGGTGAAATGATTGTGAAAAGCAATAGTTTTAATTACCTACGATCGCTATTACAGAGTAACGGAGAAATAGATGGAGATGCATGCAGTAGAATTAGGGCTGGATGGATGAAGTGGAAAGAAGCGAGTGGTGTGTTGTGTGACAGAAAAATTCCAATGAAGCTGAAGGGAAAATTCTATAAAACAGCCATAAGACCGGCTATGATATACGGAACTGAATGTTGGGCAGTGAAAAAGAAAGAGGAACAACGAATGCATGTGGCGGAAATGAGAATGCTTAGATGGATAAGTGAAGTGACAAAGAAGGATAAAATTAGAAATGAGTATATTGGGGGAAGTCTAGATGTGGCACCAATTGATGCCAAAATGTGAGAGCATAGGTTAAGATGGTTTGGTCATGTTCAACGTCGAGACGTTAATCACCCAATACGAAGAATAGATGAAGTGCAGATTCCTGGAAGGAGTAAGAGAGGAAGATCAAAGAAGACCTGGGGGGAGACGATAAGGCAGGACATGTTGGTAAAGGGGATTAACGTTGATATGACCCAAGATAGAATTGTGTGGAGAAATGCAATTAGGGAAGCCGACCCCGCATAGGGATAAGGCAAAGAGAATAATGATGATTGACGATTTATCAAATTTCAGAAAATTGTATTTGTTATTTTTATTATTTTTTTTCTGATTTTTAGTGACATGACAATAAAGCATATTTCTATTCTATAATATGTTTATTTATTTTTAATTTATATTTATACTTTATTAGGAGTACTAAGGGAACCATTCTCGCTGGAAATTTACCGCCCGAGCAGATGGGACGTGAATTATAACTTGTAAAATTCCCTCATCTTCCTATAGTCTCAGAATCCGCATGGCTTGTATTTTAAGAAGCCTCGGATGGTGTTGCTAGAGAAGGTTTTCCATTGTTTTTAATATAGTAGGATATAAAATGGTATTTTAAATACAATTTTTTCTGCCATAAGAAAAACTTAAACTTTTTTCTAGCAGATGTCGCTAGGACATCCCTATCATTTCGTTCGTTGCAATCCGTGACGTTACGCGAGATATTAAGCTAGTTCAGTCAGAGAGAAGAGCATAATTTTCTCCTGATGAAGGGCTTAGACACCCCGAAACCGGTAGAGATTCTTACTGTACTCTCTGATTGAACTAAAAATATTATGCGACTGATGTTTCGGGTTGCAACGAAATTGAAAGTGTTTATTCATTTTTAACATAAAATTTGTTCATGGCGTGGTTTTTTTTGGTGAGCAACTCTTAAATACCGAAAACCTCACAACGACAGGGCAACAAAAACAGTACCAGTTAGCCGAACTTGAAATACCAGGGCCCACAACACTACCTGAAGTAAAGTACGCTATTTCATCTCTAAAAAACCATAAAGCTCCAGGCCCAGACGGCATACAGGCGGAACTACTAAATAAAGGGGGAGAAAAACTACATCTTGACATATATCATCTCATAAGAGAAGTTAGAAACACTGGCATGAAAGCCATATAATACCTATTTACAAGAAGGGTGACAAATAAATATGTCGGAACTATAGAGGAATATCGTTAATTGATACAACATACAAGATTATATCCATAATACTGTTTAAAAGACTAACTCCATACGCAGAGGAAATAATAGGCGACTACCAAAGCGGATTCAGACCGGGAAGGTGACCATAGACCAGATCTTCGTCCTACGCCAGGTATTAGAAAAAAACTGGGAGTTCAACCGCGATGTACACCAAATCTTCGTGGATTTCAAACAAGCTTACGATTCTGTTAGCAGAGAAGCATTGTGGGAGACTATGGTAGAAATGGGAGTACCTGGAAAACTGGTACGATTAGCAAAGGTGAGCACGGAGAACGATTCCGCACGAACCAGAATTGGCAGTATCACGTCGGAGGAATTCCTGATTGACACCGGGCTTAGACAAGGAGATCCTCTCGCCCCCTGCTGTTTAACTTTGCACTGGAACATGCAGTAAGGAAAGCTCAGCCACAACTGACAAAAGGATTTGCTGCCTAAGGATCAAAAATACTATTGGCCTTTGCGGATGACGTGGGCAGAATTGCACAATCCACCAGAGATGCAAAAGAGGTTTTCACCCTATTCGAGAACGGAGCCAAGGAAGTTGGTCTTAAGGTCAACGAGGTCAAGACCAAGTACATGGTGGTTACGAAGAACCCAAGACCAAGGGTTAGACAAAACGTAACAATTAATGAATACAATTTAAAGTCGTCAAAGAATTTAAGTACCTGGGAGCGATCATAACATCTGAAAATAAATATGAAAAGGATGTGGCAGCCAGGATCATTGCAGGAAACAGGTCATATTACTCATTAAGGACCCTACTTAAATCAAAAATACTCTCAAGACCAGCAAAAATAAGAGTATATAAGACAATAATTCGTCCCACAATAACGTACGGAAGCGAAACATGGCCTCTAAGTCAGCGAGAAGCGACAAAATTACTGATACTTGAAAGAAAGGTACTGCGGACTCTCTATGGGCCCTGCAGAGAAGAGACAACAGGAGAATGGAGACGAAGACACAACGATGAACTCCAGATAATATATGGAGATAAAAACATAGTGCGCTACATTAAAGCAAATATAATACGATGGGCGGGTCACGTGCTAAGATCAAGTGACGAAAGACTTCTGAACACAACATTCTGGGAAAGGACCGATGGAAAAAGGTCAGTTGGTCGCCCAAGAAAGAGATGGAAGGACGCAGTAGCTAGTGATCTACTCAAAATGGGAGTACAAAAATGGGAAATAGCTGCTCAGGACCGACAACAATGGAGGAAAATAGTATGCGCAGCCAAGACTCCCATTAAGTTGTAGAGCCAAATGATGATGATGATGGTGTTGGTTTTTTTTTCACCCAACCATTAGGGTCGAGGAGAAATAGGTGACTCCGAGTCAGCTATTCCTCCTCGACTGCATAATATATTTTACACAATAACTCAGTATAAAACTACGTGATTTTGAGATGAATACTCACTTCTGATTCTAGCAGTTGAACCATTTCTGCAATCAATATACATACTAGTATAATATGTAGGCTACATAACCACCATATACTTTCCTTTCGTGCCTTAAACAATTTTTTACAATCATCAATACCTCAAAATAAAAATCGTTAACATTACTTACCAAGTACCAATTTAAACCACAAGAAAATATGGTAAAAATGGCTGTAGAATGACAAAAAATTATAAACGTTTTGCTATATTTGTCATACAGAGATCTAAATCTGAAAACATACATTTAATTTCAAAATAACATTTAAATATAATATTGTGTCATAGTTCAATAACTGAAAATTAAAAGAAAACGAAAAAATATTAAGCATGAAAAAGGTTAAATTAATTGCTTTCTGATAAACAATACTTTTTGCGGTACACAGATATACAACGATGACGGTTTTCCGATGCGTGAATGCTTTTCCACGCGAGAAAGTAAGAGTGTGAGGATGTGGTATATGAGCGATAGAGACAGGGAGTGCTGTCAACCGCCCACCTATTACATTTCCTAAAAGCATAATTTAATAAGAAGCAGAAGAGTATAAAGCAGACGATGTAGTAATAATAGCATCAAGTTTTGAATAACTATAAACCATGTTAACCGAACTAAAAATGAATTTGACCTAAACAAAAACAACGACAAACACTGAAGATAATAGAAACGTAATACCAATGAAACCACAATAGAAGCAGTTAATGAATATACACTGATGAGCGCTCTAATAACCGACAAAATAACGCAAAAGATAAAAACATAATACATTGCGAAACGAAAAGAGATGCAGCTAGTGGAGATGGAAATTATCGTTATAAACATATAAATTAATAGGTCTTAGGCCCACATATAAAATTATTATTTATAACCACACCGTTGAAATTTTTTGTACTTGTTATTTGGGTGGAGTCGGACAAATTTGGAGCTTAGCGCATTATGGCAGTGGGGCGTTTGTCTGTCAAGTGGTCACGAAGTTGTCAATTTTATGCAAGAAAATAATTTATAACCACATTGGTCATTTTATTTTAATCAATGGTTTTTATCATATAAACAGCGAAAACAATTTTTGTCGTACAAAAATATTGGGCCATATGACGCGTCGGACACGCTAAATATGTCAAATTTATGAAAAAGATAAATTTATTACCACATCGATAATTTTAATTGAATCTACCAAAAACCTTTTTACAATAATATGGTAACCTTGTCGGACAATTTTCACGGGGCATATGCGCAGTCGGATGAGCCGAAGATGTAAATTTCCTGGATTTTTTTTTTATTTATTACCACAGATGTTATTTTTATTTTGTACTGTTTTTTTTTACATGTGTAATGCATATTGGATCACTTGTCGGACAAAAATAATAAAAAGTTTTGGTACAATTAAAAAAAAGTAATTTTTATACATTTTTTACTTCATATTATATTAAGTATTTTTCGGCTCATATTACCCGCCTGTGCGCCAATGGTGAAAATTTTGGGTACAGCCCTACTTCATGTCGTTTTAAATGTTGTACTTAGAGTTTGTACCAATTTTTAGCTAAATCGATTCAAAAATAACCGAGAAAAACTGTTTTAAATTTTTTTTGATAGTACCTCCTCGTCGATAGCCTAAAAGAATTAAGTTTTCTGTTCGTTTGCCCCAACATTTTTGTCAGACAATTACATCTTTTGTTTAAGAATATAACTACTTATAACCTCCTACTTGTGTTGGATTTTTTTTTCTTAATTCGAGAAAAAAACTACAGAACGATATTTGTCGTTGTCCAAAGAGTATGTGCACAAATTATTACATCACAATTTTTCCCAAAATTTTCCATCTTGTCGGAAAATTTTTTTGGGACATTTTGGGTACAGCTCTACGTAATGCTCTTTTAAATGTTGTACTTAGTGTGTGTACCAATTTTCAGCTAAATCGATTCAAAAATAACCAAGAAAATCTGTATTAAATTTTATTTTGATAATACCTCTTCGTTGATAGCCTAAAAGAATTAAGTTTTCTGTTCGTTTGCCCCAACATTTTTGTCAGATAATTACATCTTTTGTTTAAGAATATAATTACTTGTAACTTACTACTTTTGTCGGAAAAATTGTTGTGAAGATAAGGGATGCACGAACAAAACATAGTTTAAAAGTTTAGTTTACTAATAAAAATTGAATTTTTTGTCTGACTTTAGATTTGCCCCAATATTTTGTCGGACACTTAGATTTTTTGATTTACAAGATGCATAACAATTTTTTTTTTTAAATTCGAAAAAAAAACTGCGGAACGATGTTTGTCGTTGTTCAAAGAGTATGTACACAAATTATTAGATCACAATTTTTCCAAAATTTTCCCTCTTGTCGAAAAATTTTATAGCTCTACGTCATGCCCTTTTAAATATTGTACTTAGTGTGTATACCAATTTTCAGCTAAATCAATTCAAAAGTAACCGAGAAAAAATGCTTTAAAATTTTTTTACAATAGCTCCTCGTCGATAGCCTAAAGAATTATGTTTTCTGTGGGTTTGCCCCAACATTTTTGTCAGACAATTACATTTTTTGTTTAAAAATATAATTACTTGTAACCTACTACTTTTGTCGGAAAAATGGTTGTGTAGATAAGGGCTGCACGAACAAAGCATATTTTAAAAGTATAGTTTACTAATAAAAATTAAATTTTTTGTCCGACTGTCGATTTGCCCCAATATTTTTGTCGGGTACTTAAGATTTATTTATTTAGAATATAATTACTTATAACCTCCTATTTTTGTCGGAAAATGGCTGTAAATAAAAAAATATCAGTAAATTGACATCTTCTGCGCATCCGACTGCGCATATGCCCCGTGAAAATTGTCCGACAAGGTTACCACATTATTGTAAAAAGGTTTTATGGTAGATTCAGTTAAAATTATCCATGTGGTAATAAATTAATTTTTTCATAAATTTGACATATTTAGCTTGTCCGACGCGTCATATGGCCCAATATTACTCTCCGACAAAATTGTTTTCGCTGTTTATATGATAAAAACCATTGATTAAAATAAAATGACCAATGTGGTTATAATTTTTTTTTCTTGCATAAAATTGACAACTTCGCCACCGCTTGACAGACAAACGCCCCACTACCATAATGCGCCAAGCTCCAAATTTGTCCGACTCCACCAAAATAACAAGTACAAAAAGTTTAAACGGTGTGGTCATAAATCATAATTTTATATGTGGGCCCAAGACCTATAACATTAAATTACATAGTTTCCCACCTTTAGACGTATCAGAGGAGTATGACAACTACTGTCACTGTGACAGTAGCATTTTATAAAATACTCCTGTCACAGACGTCTAAAGTATGTATTGTATATATGTATATTAAGGGCATATAACCAAAATAAATAAGAGAAGCCAAACAACGGAGGTAAAAAGAAGAGTCAGATTAGCCTGAGCAGGACTTGGGAAATTAAAATGTGTCTTAAAGAATAAAAAATACAACAATACTTAAAAACAAGAGTGTTTGACCAGTGCATACTCTCAATCATCACATACGCATGCCAAACATGGACTTTGACCAAAGAAAACATGGATAAAATAATAAAGACACACAGAGCCATGGATAGAGCAATGTGTAGACTAAAATTAACATACAAAAAGCAAAACAACTGGGTAAGAAATAAAACAAAATCAAAGACGCAGGTCAACATAATATTGCTAGGCTACAATGGAGCTTCGCAGACCATATTGCCAGACAAACGGACAATGGGTGGAGTACCACAATACAACAATGGAGACCATGGACAGGAAAGAGTGCAAGAGGACAACCCCAGGTGAGATGGGGAGATGTCATTAGAAAGATAGGAGCCACAAACTGGAAACAAAAAGCACTAAACAGAAGCGAATGGAGTAAACTTGGGGAAGACTACGTTCAAAATTTGACGAATTAAAGGACAAACGAAGAAAAAAAATAAGAAGGAGCCGAAGAATATGACGATAGCGTTGCCAAGCTCGCACCATTCTTACCCCACTTTCCTCCACCATCATTGCCCGCTAGGAGATCGATCAATGGCAACGATATAAACTGACGCTCGCCACCATATAGAAGAGAATTCTACTAGAATGTTGATCAGGTAACGATTGCATTGGTCCTCAGGTATTGACTGAAGGCCAACCGCTTCTGCTAAAGTGTTGATTTAGTAGCAGCTCCCAACCCGGATTAAAGAGTATTTATTTAAGGTCAAACCATGCGGCGTCCAAGTATTGACTAATCGCTTTCCAGTTCCTTACTTGATCGAGTATTGATCGATCTATCCACATCCAAGCCAGAACAAGTACTGATTGTTCTTTCTTTCTGGAGTGTGTGTATATGTTACGGTAAAAGTAGATAATCTTGTAATTGTACACAATTACAGGTAATTGTATACAATTACCAGAGTCGACGGTAATTGTAGGAAATATTCTTTAAAAACTTTTTATATCCTACTTTTATCGATAATTGTATACATTTCTCAGAGGATCTTGGTAAAAGTAAAAAATTCAAATTATAACGATCGACACGCAAGCGGAAAATTGTGGTAAGTTATGCCACAATACATAATAGTATAGGAAACAGAGGTTGAACCTTTCAAATTGGACACAAGTCCGGTTTTATTTTCTTCTGATATATCAAGGGGTGCTTATTATGAGACTATTTTTTCTTAAAAAATTTCGCCCCGGAACCCCCCTTTTCACCCCTTTAAAGGGGGTAATTTGTGGTTTTTGCGGAACGTAACCCTTCCTGTACCTTTTGCAAAAAATTTATTTTATAGAAATATGAAGAGGACTATATTTTCTACGATTTAATTCCCAACAGCATATGTCTATCACCCACCGTTTAGTGGGTGTAGGGCCCCAAAGTTGACAAGTTTTTAAAAAAGACGTTTAAAAAAAATATTTTTCCCTAACTGTAATGGAAATTAAGAAGAAATTCTGCGACAATTATTCACAAATAAGTGACTGATTTTTTGGTATAGGTTTCACTTAAGGGTAATTGCCCTTTTTTTAATTACAGGGTGTTACATTTTAAAAAACCCCTTTTTATACAATCTGAAATGTTTATGATAGAGTAAAAATACTTTCAGCGATTACCCATGTACTGGTGCTACTTACAAATTTGTGTAAAGTACCCCCATTTTTTTCCCGGAACTACCCAAAAAAAAGAAGAATTAATAAAGAAAGTGATTTTCTTGGAATCCTTCATACACAATGCCCTTTATTAATATACTTCATATTTCATTTTATGCCCGTTATTATTACCCACGCATGGACACCAAAAGCGATTTCCTAGTGCAACCCCTGTAGCAAAAAAAAATAAATAAAATGAAGGGTTGAAAAATTTTTTTTTGCTTATTGATCCATATGGGCATATGCTTCATCAATAGTGTTTTTCAAAAATATATTATATGGTTATTGCAACATCCCTGCGGAAACCACCCCTACCCTTGAAAATATACTGCAAAAACTACCCCTATCTCTTGGCGAGCATGTTTTTATGATTATCTCATTAGCTATGCATTCTTTTTAAACAAAACATATACAAGGTTAAAGACCACTATTTACTCTAAAAATTAGGTCCTATTTATTTTTTTCGTATAAGCAACCGTTACGGCACAGTGGCGCCGTAAACCACAGATATGATTTGGCGGTCTCCAGTTTTTGTTTTTTTTTCGTCACCTGTTCGTTTTATTGATAAAGTACTTATGTAAACTAAAACAACACAGTGTAACCTACAAATTATGACCTATGTACATTTTACATTATTTGCGCCCCAAAGCCACAGTGGTGGCCTTAAATCAATTTTTGCATATTTTCGCCACCTACACGCATTTTATTACATTAATGCTACCTTGATAGCACAATATTCACCCTTAAGTGGTCGCTAAGCAGTGGCGTATCCAGGGAGTGGTGATGGGGGCGATCACCCCCCTCTCTCAAAGCAAGTGATATTATATTTAAAGATAATAAAAATATTCATTTGTTTTTAGAGAAATACTTATATTATATTATTATTTTTATAAGAATGGCGTAATTTTTGTGCTTTAGCGATAGTGGCGGATCCAGCATAGTTAAGAGAGGGGTGCCAATTGGCTAAATTTCTATAAAAATAAATGAATATTTTTATAATCTTTAAATATAATACCACTTGGTTTGAAAGGGGGGGGTGGTCGCCACCATCACCCCTCCCTGGATATACCACTGCTTAGCGACCACTTAAGGGTGAATATTGTGCTATTAAGTTAGAATTAATGCAATAAAATGCGTGTAGGTGGCGAAAATATGCAAAAATTGATTTTGGGCCACCACTGTGGCTTTGGCGCGCAAAGAATACAAAAAATGTTCATAGGTCATAATTTGTAGGTTACACTGTGTTGTTTTATTTTACATAAGTACTTTATTAATAAAACGAACAGGTGACGAAAAAAAAAAAACAAAAACTGGAGCCCGCCAAAGCATATCTGAGGTTTACGGCCACCATAGTGCCGTAACGATTGCTTATACGAAAAAAATGAATAAGACTTTAAAAAAAAAGAATGCATAGGTAATGGGAAAATCGTTAAAACATGCTCGCCAAGGGATAGGGGTAGTTTCTGCAGTATATTTTCAAGGGTAGGGGTGGTTTCCGCAGGGATGTTATGCAGGGATGTCAATAACCATATATGTTTTTGAAAAACACTATTGATGAAGCATATGCCCATATGGATCAAAAAGCAAAAAAAAAAAAATTTTCCACCCTTCATTTTATTTATTTTTTTTTGGCTACAGGGGTTGCACTAGGAAATCGCTTTTGGTGTCCATGCGTGGGTAATATTAACGTGCACAAAATGAAATATGAAGTATATTAATAAAGGGCATTGTGTGTGAAGGATTCCAAGAAAATCACTTTCTTTATTAATTCTTCTTTTTTTGGGGTAGTTCCGGGGAAAAATGGGGGTATGTTATACAAATTTGTAAATAGCACCAGTACATGGGTAATCGCTGAAAGTCTTTTTACTCAAGCATAAACGGTTCAGATGGAATAAAAAGGGGTTTTTTAAAATATAACACCCTGTAATTAAGAAAAGGGCAATTACCCTTAAGTGATACCTATTCCAAAAAGTCAGTCACTAATTTGTGAATAATGGTCTCAGGATTTCTTCTTAATTTCCATTACAGTTAGGGAGAAATAATTCTGTGCTCAGTGCGTAAAGAGAGTTAAGTCCTAAAACACTGTTTTGAGATAAACGCGTTTAAAGTTTAAAATAATATGTTCGAGTTATACTTTTGGAGTTTTTACAAGAATGCATCCCTCAAAATTCTGTTAAATACTTTGGATCAATTAAATATTTATTTCTCTCAATAACATAATCAATAAGTAATACAAACAAACCATATAAGTGTTATAAAAAAAATAATAAACTTTTTTTTACATGGACTTACCACAAATTGCACAAATATCATGAAATTAACACGCATAACACAAACCATAACAAAAAGCATACAAAATAAAATTTAATAATAATAATAATGGGGATTTTTAAGAACAAAGTAGCAGGTTTTAATATATAATAATAGAAGAACATTTAGCAAGACAAAAACTTGTGTTTTATTGTTTATTCATCATAAACCAAGTAAGTAATAATACAAATTAAGTAAAATAATACAAAAAATAAACAAAAACTGATATGGGAAACAAATCAATGTTATTTAAATTTTATTATTTAATATTTACATTTTTCCCTTCTTCCTGAAAGTTTGTTTCGTTGATTTATTTTCTTTATTTTAAATATATATTTTCAAATTTATTTATCCTATAACTGTCATTGTTTTCGTGGTTTTCACATCTTTACTTTCTTTATTTTGTCAACTAGGTAGTTGCACTATCTCTTCATTTGCTTCATCAGGAATGTCATCAGTGTAGGTATTATCTGCTTCATTTGAGGTTATCTTTATAGAATTGGTGAAATAGTGGTGAAATATGTGGAAGCAGGTTGAGGTCTTTTTTTTTCTACTTGGGTAAAGAATTTAGTCCTGGGTAACGTAAACCAGGGTCCATTTTGCTAATGGTTTCTTTGCCTCTTCTTTTGAAATTAATGCATTGAAACGGTTGATTAAGGTCTAAGGTATTCTTATAGTGGTATAGAGGTAATAATATTCCAGGCTCGATTTTAACAAAATTCACCTCATACTGTACATCTCATACTGTTTTTAACAAAATTCAAAGGGCGTTTCTTACCAGTGCTTTGTATAAGTTCGGCCCAATCTTGAGGATGGTGGAACGTCCAGCAAAAGCTGTTTTATTTTTTTTTTCAATAAGAACGTGTGATGTATCACACTCAATATGCGTGTGGCCAGGTACTAAAAAATTTATGATTAATCGCTTCCAAGTTAGGAGAATTTTGCACAGCTACCATACACATAGCTGGTACATGAGTATTCTTGTTTTGACCACCACATGTATTTGAGTACCTATATGATTAAACTTTTCACAACAGGCTTTAAAGCTTGAGAAATAAATTTGTATACACATGAGCCAACTTTCATTAGCACCTCTCCCAGCTACACCTTCATGCCATAATTAACAGTAAATTGTGCCATCACTGCAGTCGTAGACTGTTAGATTAAGAGTCCACAGTTGGCGTTTGTATAAGGCTACATAACTATGCACTACTGGAGTGGGAAGGCATTGCTGCATGTCAAATGTCACAATTTTGGTTAAATCGTTAACTTTTGAATTTTTTGTCTAAGTTTTTAGACTCATACGCATACTCCGCGTTATCAAGGTGGTCATTTTTTTGTTTTAAAAACTCCTGGTTTTCACTCTCAGAACATATTTTAAGTTGCATGTCTAGCCTATCACATTTTAAACAGGTATCTAATTTAGGCTTTTTAATTTTTAAATTTAACTTGTGGAACTCCTCACAAAACTTACTATAGCTTACAGGTTAAACTGTTTTCAGATAGGGTACGCTTGTAGTCTTCATATATTATTATAGTGTCACTATCGTCAAATGTGGAAACAAATTTTTCCCACAATCTTGTCTTGAGTAGTAGCTTTCATAAGCTGGGATTCCAATTAAAAATTGATTTATGTATTCCTTTCTTCTTCAGTTATAATTTTTTTTCTAAAATTTTGCTCTTTCATCCGGTTGGATTGTGCCCGAAGAACATGAATTTTCTTTTGAATAATAGTTTATAGATATCTCCGACTCTCTCCAAATACTTTTAGTAAAAAAACAAATCAGCTTTAAAGGCGCGCGGCGTACAGAGATTCAACGTAATAACTTATTAGTGTACAGTGTGTTAAGTCGCAAAAGTTGTGGGACTTAACACACTGAGTCTTTCTGTTTTTTAAATAATGCTTAGTGTAAAGAGTGATATGTCTAAGTTCGGGACTTAACACGCTTTACAAAAATAGTATTGATTGTTTTTCATTTGTGTAAAATGAATATCTCAGTTTAGGAATGGAATTAGACTTGACAAATTATACACACATGTAGATATCAAATTTTAACATACAGATAGTGCATTTGCCAATTTCGACCATTTTTGTACTTCACTCACTTTACGCACAGAGCACAGAATTTTTTTTGGGGGCCCCACCCTCACTAAACGGTGGGTGATAGACATATGCTGTTATATAAATAGATATTTATATAAATAAATAAATAGTAGAAAATATAGTCGTCTTCATATTTCTATAAAATAAATTATTTGCAAAAGGTACAGGAAGGGATACATTCCGCAAAAACCACAAATTACCCCCTATAAATGGGTGAAAAGGGGGGTTCTGGGGCGAAATTTTTAAAAAAAAAGTTAGTCTCATAAAAAGCACCCCTTGATATACCAGAAAAAAAAAACAAGCTGAAAATGCGAGCATTGTTATAACGAAAACTTTGTATATTTACGTATTTTAATTCATAATATGGAAAATTTCTATTAAGTATGAAAAGTAGTTTAGAATTAATAAATATGTTTTAATGTGCAATTATATCATTCTAATTTAAATGTTATGAACTATAAAGGTAGTTTACTCTTGATCGAAATTCATATTTTTTATATACCTCGTATAAAATTAATAAAATTTTATAGTGTCCCAAAAGTAGTGGAACGGTCGAATATTTCGCGAACTGAACATCGGATCGAAAAACTGAAAAATACGTGTTCAATCATTTTCAAAAATCTATCCAATGACACCAAACACCAACCTCCACTACACACCCTGGAGGTGCGGTGGGGGGTAACTTTAAAATCTCAAATGGAAACCCCTAGATTTTCTTGCAGATTTGGATTTGTTACGTAAAAGTAAGCAACTTTTATTCAAGACATTTTTTCGAACTGTGGAGAGATGGCGCTATGATTGGGAAAAACGATTTATCCTGATACCATGGGTAAATTATAGAAAAGGTCTAATATCTCGAGAAATACACTTCCAAATGAGAAACCAAACAAATTTTTTTAATACTTTTCGAAAACCTATCGAATAACACTAAACATGACCCTCCAACCCACCCCCTGGAGGTGGGGTGGGGGTAACTTTAAAATATTAAATAGCAATCTCCACTTTTTATTACAGATTCGGATTTGTCATGAAAAACTAAGCAACATTTATTCAAAACATTTTTTAGAATTGTTGATAGATGGCGCTTTAATTGGAAAAATACGATTTATTAGCGCCATCTATCAGCATTTTTAAAAAATGTTTCGATTAAATATGGCTTAATTTTTCATGACGAATACGAATCTGCAATAAAAAGTGGGGGTTGCTATTTAAGATTTTAAAGTTACCCCCCACCCCACCTCCAGGGGGTGGGTTGGTGGGTCATGTTTATTGTTTATCGATAGGTTTTCGAAAAATATTAAAAACCTGTTCTTTGGTTTCTTATTTGGAAGCTTAGTTCTCGAGATATTAGACCGTTTCTATAATTTACCTATGATATCAAGATAAATCGTTTTTCCCAATTATAGCGCCATCTCTCCACAGTTCGAAAAAATGTCTTGCATAAAAGTTGCTTACTTTTACGTAATGAATGCAAATCTGCAAGAAAAACTAGGGGTTTATATTTAAGATTTTAAAGTTACCCCCCACCCCACCTCCAGCGGGTGGAGTGGGAGTTGGTGTTTGGTGTCATTGGATAGATTTTTAAAAATTATTGAACACGTATTTTTCAGTTTTTCCATCCGATGTTTAGTTCGCGAAATATTCGACCGTTCCCCTACTTTTGGGACACGGTTGCATCATAAATCTTGGAACAAGAAGAGCTTTTTATGAAGAATAACTTTTATTTGTCAAATTAAAAATAAAAAGTTATAAATGAAAATGTTCTTGGTATCCATAATTTGAGAAAAATCTTCAAATAATTTTTTCCATTAGAAGGATGTACACAGACACAATACTGGCTAGTGATTGTAGTCAAAAATTTTGCCAGTTCGACAAAAAAATAATTTCTAAATAGTTAATAATTATTACTAAATAATTATTAATTTTGCCAATTTTGGCAAAATTCTCAAAAAACAAAAAAATTACCTTCTAGAATCACTATCCAGTTGTGTCGAGTTTAGGGAACGACTAGGTATACATAATATTTTAATTTTATAGCAAATGGAACAGTCCATTCATCATAAAGGGGAGGCCGTATTTATACTAGTATAAATCTTTTTAAAACTGTTAATAAATTATTGCTTTTAAATTATTTATACTCAAATTGTATTTTTGAACATCTTATTTATTTTATATAATAATTAAATTCACTATCAAATGTCGTTGATGTCTTATTAATACTTAATTTAAAATTTAGTTTGACATTCACGAAGTGGCAAACTCAAATGTAAATAACCTATGCTTGGCAAATCGGGATTTAAAAAAAAGTAGCCTACTTCCTAATCAACCATTTGAGCTGGCGTTTAGTGCGTCTGTAGGAGATAACCGGATTGTGACGTCACATTTTAGAATTTGAGGTCGATTATCTCGAAGACGGTTAGATATATCGAAATGCCGTTTTCAGATTTGGATTCAGAAGGCAAAACTACATAAGAATCCATCGATACACCTGCTCTAAGTATTGCAGGAGCGGCAACGCAATAACACACAGACTTTTGCAAATTTATAAACGAAAAGTTTTCGTTGATAAAACTGGACTTGTGTCCATTTTGCAAAGTTCAACCTCTGTTTCCTACACTATAACAACTGTAGAAATCATAAGGATCTATTTGGATCTGTGTGTTTGCCAGAAAACATCTAAATTAATAGCTTCAGAAATAGCTTCAGAACAACATTAAAAAATCTAAAGTTTCCAAAAAAGGTTTAGTAGTGAAACCTATACTGTCAAAAAGAAATGAATAGTAGAGGTCAAATAGATTTAATAGAATTGCAAGCCCAAGCAGATAATGAGTTCAAATTCATTTTTGTCTGCCAAGATCACTTAACAAAATTTGTACAATTACGGCCGTTGAAAACTAAACGTAAATACACAAGAAATTGCGTTAGTTCTTCTTGACATATTTTGTGCCTTTGGAGCTTCTAGCATTCGTCAACGTGACAATGGACGAGAATTCTGTTACATAATTATTGAAGAACTGTGCTCCATATGGAAAGATTTAAAGATAATGTACAGTAAGCCAAGACACAGTCAGTCACAAGGATCTGTTAAGAATAAAGACATTGAAAATATACGTAAAAGTTTCTAGTTGGAAAGCAAGCAAACAAACAAGTTGTCAGAGGGTCTTCAATTTGTGCAATTCACCAAGAACCGAGCTTACTCTTATGGCATCAAGCGCAGTCCGTATGAACCTATGTTTGGGGTTCCTGCCAAAGTTGGTATCAAAACTTGATCACTGCAAGAAGATCCCTTATAAAATATTTCAACTGAAGAAGATTTGGAAATAGAAGAACAAATAGAAGAAACCCAGTCAGGTCCTGATTCATCTAGAGAACGTGAAGAAGCAGAAGTGGATAAACCAAATGAGCTTCTAATATAACAAGAACCAGAAGAACCTGAGCAACCATCAGTGAATAAATCTAATGCGGTTCTAGAAGAATTGTTTTCTAATCAAATTTCAGAGAGGCGAGATTCCGTTGCAATTAAACGGAGACATGCAAAGGAAGGCCTTGAAAAGTAAGCTAAGAAAATGCTTAAAGTATCAAAAACATTTGGCTTTTTTATGAGTGTTTAAAATGAATTATACCAATCGGGTACTAAGAAGGACGACTGCTATAGTTGTATAGCAGAAATTAGTTTACCATAATCTGCAAATAATCATTCATTTCTTTAGACATAGTTCCAAAACTAAACATTTTTCATTGCGCGAGTATGTTAGAAAAACGTATAATTTGTCAGGTGGGCAAGGATATCAGCAATGTGCTTGCAAAGTAAATGTAAAACAGATAAGTATAAATGTAAAGAAAACGGAAGGTTGTATAATTCCAAGTTCCATGAGATTTTGCCATGTCACAACAAATAGTAAGTAAGTAAAGTATTATTATTAATTCAGGCAAAACAGCTCAATTCAGGATAAACAAAATGTCTTTTGTTTTTAAATCAGTTCAATAGGTTTGTTCTAGCAAACAGTCAAACTAGTCAGAAACCGTCAGCACATAGTTGGTCAGTGAGAGAACATTATACAGTCACCAGTGCTATCCCCTCTACTCGCGCTAGTCCGCTATTCGCTCATGGTTTCAAACCGTTTGAAACTGATGCTAGAACAAACCTAATAAAAATCACACTTCTTGAATAGCTGTCGGAATTTATTGTTTTTATTCATCATTTTACTTACTTTTACCACTGGTCCTTGATAATTGTATACAATTACCGGTAAAAGTAGATAATTGAAAATATTTCCTATATTTACCGTCGGCTCTGGTAATTGTTTACAATTACCGGTAATTGTATACATACATACACACTGTTTACCTTCCTACTAATATAAACAGCCAATGAAACCACTCAAGTGAAATAAAACAACGCATAGAAAAAGCGAGATCAGCGTTCATAATGATGAAGTCTCTTTTCAGAAGTCACGATTTAGCACTTGCTACAAAAATCTCTATCATCAGACGCTATATATTTTCTACATTATTATACGGAGTAGAGACCTGGACACTTTCTGAAGCTTCTTTAAGAAAACTTGAAGCATTCGAGATGTAGTGTTACAGATGCATTTTAATAATTTCGTGGGTGGATCGTGTGATTAATGTTGAGGTCCTTCGTAGAATATGCAAGGAATACGAGATTATTAACACCATCAAAGATCGCAAACCAGAATATCTTGGCCATGTCATGAGGACTGAACAGAGATATGGCTTTTTGCCATATCTCTGTCCATTTTCAGGGCAAGATATTTGGAAAGGGAGGACCCGGGGGAAGAAGAATATCTTAACTTCAAAACTTAAGAAAGTGGTTTAATACATCGAAAACCAGACTATTCAGAGTAGTAGCAAGCATAGTTAGGATAGCCATGCTGATCGCCAACATCCGGAACTAATAGGCACTGTAAGAAGGAAAAGTGTTTTACTGAGTCTGGTATCCAACAGAGCTACCCTCTACAAGGACAGACAGTGAAATTAAAAATATAACATATTTTTTATATCTAAACAGACGCTCGTTAATCTATCTTAAGGCTAAAGAAAGGCGAATTTAAAATAAAATGTACTAACCTTCTCAATTCAAGTTGGAAATGTAGAGCAAATTTAATTTTTTGTTTTAAGTTGTTCTGATAAAGTACGTTGTACACCAAACTTATTTGATTACCCACATTGGTAACTATGTCCATAATTCGTTCGTTCAGCATGACTAGTTGAAAATAATAGCTGAATACAAAATAAGTGACAACAGCAGCAACGGACCAAAGCAATGCAGCAAAAACAGCAAGGTGTAGCAAAAAGCAAAATCCTATAAACCTTTTACTCACAAATTGTCTTAGATTGATGTGGACAAAATCCACCTGGTACAAACTTATTCCATCCAGTCCTACCAAGAGGTAACATAAGTAAAACTCCACTGTCACCACCTGGTACATGTAAATTATACGGTTAGAATTTTTTAAAATGACTTTTTTTGTTTTGTTGGAGAAGGTATCTAAAGAGAAGAAAGTTACTTTTTGCATGCGAAACAATTGTTCAATATGGCTTTCCAGCCAAAATGGAGCAAATCCATATATAACTGCCTAAAATATAAATTATGGTATAAATAAATAATCTTATACTCTACAAATTTATCAATACTTTATCGTATAACCGAGTTACTATCATACTAAACAATATGCTCTGCGATAGGTCTTTTCAAATACATAATAATCGAGAAAATAAAACTGAAAAAATGGCAAAACTTCGCAATTTTTTTGTCCAGTATCAATTTGCACAAAAATTTTTGATTGGGCTCATTTCACCCTCTAGTTCATTTTCTATATTGAGTAGTTGTTGTTTTTTAAGGGTAAAAACTACCCCTAATTGTAAAAAATTATAAAATAACATTTTAAACTTTAATATTGTCAACATTTGGTTCTTATTAGTTACATAATGATTGTTTTATGCTTTAAGATATACATACTATCATAATATTTCTACCCTTGAAACCAACCTTGTTGGAGCTATATTATATAAAAAATTTACTTATCCCAAAATAATAATTTTGACTTGCATCGATTTACATAAAAATTTGGGATTAGGATCATCTTAACCTGTACTTTATATTCTTTATCATGTTCAAGGGCGTTGATTATTTTTAGGGGTGTAAACTTATCCCTTATTTTCAATTATATAAAAACATTTTAAACTGTAATATGGGTAAAATTTGGTTTTGATTGGTTAAACAATGATTGTTTTATGCTTTAGCATATAATATCATAATATTTCAACCCTTAAAAACCACCCTTAATAACATTGCAATTTTTATAAGTAGATAATTTAATAGATCAGAAAAAACTAATTTAATAGATCATATAATTAAAGAATTACAAAAACATTTATTTACACAAAAATACGAATTTACAAGAATGTACAAATAAAAATATGTACCTACAATAGTTATTTTCCTAACTAGTGCGGAAAGTGATACTTTCACGCACGAGACTGCCGTTGACCCGAAAGAAGCGATAGCGGATTTCGGGCAAGCAGTCGAGTGCGGGGAAGACACTTTCCGCATGAGTTAGGAACAATATTTTTTCTAGGGCCGTACGTTTGGAAAAAAGCCATAAAAAAATAAAGTTATTTCAATTTTGATTTAGGAGTGATAATACACAAATTAATTTTTTGACAATATTGTCAAAACCAAACTTTCAATATAATGGGGTACCACGACGACACTGGTTTCCATGACGACGATTCAAAACCATTGTAATAATTGTCTACTGATCTGACTTTTAAATATTATGTCAAAATAATTTTATTTCATCGAATTATCGCGCTAATGTCATTAAAACATTAACACGATAAGATAATTTTGAAATAAATTAGTAAATAATATCTAAATATTAGTTTATTGCATTTATTATAATATATTATAATGCCATATTACAAGGTATTTTACTTTCCCGCATGCCGTGCGGGAAAGTGTAACTTTCGGAGACGAAATGCGTGCGTGAAAGTGGCTCTTTTAGCACGGCCGTAGAAAATTATTTTATTAGAAATTATTTTCCTAACTAGTGCGGAAGGTGATACTTTCACGCACGGACTGCCGTTGACTCCACTATCGCGTCGTTCGGGTAAGCAGTCGAGTGCGGGGAAGACACTTTCCGCATGAGTTAGGAACAATATTTTTTCTAGGGCCCGTGTATTAAATAGTGTGTTGTTACTGCCTTCTGGTTCTAAGTAATTAAAAAACTAAACACGTCTTACTATACATTATATTTTATTCCCTGGTATCCAATATCTAAACAATAACATTAATGATTCATAGCGCCTCGCCTTACTACATACTAACTTCTAATAATTATTTGTATATCTATATCCATACTGATTGCTCAGCGTGTTTTTATACCTATCTGAACCATAACAAATATAGTTCAAGTTCACTCGTAATAAACATGTGATACAAACTATAAGCTATTGTTTTTATGTATGTTCAATACCCTAAAGGTTAATAACATCATATTTAAATTATGATTTATACAGAGGGTTCATAATATACCACATCTCCGCCGTTTTTAAAAAAGAAAGTCCTAAGAAGAGAAGAAGAATATCTGACGGTATATTCCTCTTTCCCTTTTACAAGATGTTTATGGTTACCTAATACTATTTTCAAAAATTAAATTTCCTAACTATCCTAACTAACTGTAACATGGTACGTTTCAGAGTTTTTAATCCTAAAAATTGTTTATTATTATCACTAATTCACTTTCTGTTCCGTCTTGCTTTTTAGTCTTTTCTCCATTCACAAAACAGTGTCCACATAAAAACAGTGACTAAACCTATCGGGATTTTTAATATAGTCTTTTAGTGCCTATATGCATCTCCTATAAGCAGGGGAATAATCTAATCTACCTAACTAAAAATCTCGTATCTAACTAAAAGTCCTAAGCTAAGCTAATATTACTCGAATAAGTAAAAAAAATGTATCCTTTACTCTATTAATAATTCCTATTTCAGTCTTCTTTTGATTTATTTATATATGTCTTACTAACTTTAAAATAATGTACCTATAATAAAAATGTAATCTCTCTAAAAAACTTCTAATGTGTCTCTAAAAACTTCTAATAACTCTCTTGTACCTATAATAAAGATTTAATCTCTGTTGCTGAATGTCTAAAAATTTCACTTTTTGTGTCCCTTTGCTTACTATCTACTAACACTTATTGTAAGATATTGTCTATCCTTAATTCAAACACTTCCATTTTCCGCGAAAATTTAACCTAAATTCATTATATACATTTAAAAATAAGTTATTTATAATTTACATTACTTTAGAGAAAAAAAAATTTACAACTTTAATTCTTAGACATAATTCAATGATTAGCTACTTATTTGCTTAGTATCTTCTTAATTTTGCTTCTTTTCTTGCAATTTTTATGTGTCTTCTTTCATTTTTCCCACATATTTTACTAAAAATTCTCTTTTTTTTTTCTATTATTCTTCTTGTCTGGTACTACAACTCATATAATTAATTTTTCTCCACATAATAACACTTCTACAGTGTACATAATTCATCTTCATATACATATTTCATATAACAATCATATATCGTTTATCTCATATATCATTTCATATAACATCATAATCATCACTTCATATACTAGCTCCGATACCTTCGTTTTACCTTAATAAAAGAGGTTTCACTCGGATGTCTTAGTTCTCCGCCAATATTACCCTGAATTTTCGCCCTGATCTGTACGCACCCTTGAGGTGGTATAGTTAACTCAAAACACGAAATAGGTATTTTATGCGGTTAAAATTCTTCTAAAAATATCACAACCTCAATCCCTTGCTTTGAGGCCGTTGTTTATTCACGAATAATCATGAATAAAATAGGTACCCTTCAAAACACAGAGTGGGTCTCTAATAAGCTTTCAAGCTTCTATAAATCATTAGTACCTTCCTAATTTGACAAGAGCCGTGGGTTTCTTATTGACTCAAGTTGCCTCATAATATTTAGCTTATAATATTGTTAGTTCTTCTTCCTATCTATATAGTTCTTCTCCAAATTCCTTGTCTCGACGCATCAGGTCGGTTCGTTAAAAATGTATATCTTGCTTATAGCAATGTTTATCGTATATCATCACTAATCATTATTAAAAAAATATCATTTATCACTCAAAAAATATTAATTCAGGTTCATATCATACAAAATTTAACACAAAATCGATTATAGAATCAATAAATATCAATAATAAAAACAACTGGCTAATAAAAATTCAATAATAGTATACATATTCGTCAATAAAAAAAAATAGCATATGCAAAAGTTAGATAAAAATATTCAAAATAAGTTTATATCTCAAACTTCGATAGAAATTTTTGAAAAAAAAATTCGAGATTCCATAAAATATTCAAAAATAACCGTACTAAAAATCGAAATCGGATAGAGATTTTTCAAATAAATTCAATAAAAATTCAAGAATAGCATATATAATAAACTTCGATAAAAATATTCAATTCAAAAATCACTTCATATTTCAAAATTCATAGATATTCTTAAAAAAAATCGATACTTCATAAATTATTCAAAAATCAGCAAAGATAAATATTCAATGTTCAATAATAATATAAAAACGAGGGAAGCATTTTTAATAAAGATAGACATTCTTACTTACATTTTATTTCCACTTTGTCTTTACACTGTCGCTCACTGGGTTTCCTGTCCATCTTCGCCGTCTCCGTTTCCAATTTGTTGCCGCCATCTCTGCTCCTTTCAGAAGACCTCCTCTAATATGCAGGATCAGCCATGTATTAAATAGTGTGTTGTTACTGCCTTCTGGTTCTAATTAATTAAAAAGACTAAACACGTCTTACTATACATTATATTTTATTCCCTGGTATCCAATATCTAAACAATAACATTAATGATTCATAGCGCCTCGCCTTACTACATACTAACTTCTAATAATTATTTGTATATCTATATCCATACTGATTGCTCAGCGTGTTTTTATACCTATCTGAACCATAACAAATATAGTTCAAGTTCACTCGTAATAAACATGTGATACAAACTATAAGCTATTGTTTTTATGTATGTTCAATACCCTAAAGGTTAATAACATCATATTTAAATTATGATTTATACAGAGGGTTCATAATATACCACACCCGTACGCTTGGAAAAAAGCCACAAGTTATATAAATTTGTATTTAGAAGTGAAAATACACAAATTAATTCTTTGACAAGGTTGTCAAAACCAAACTTTCAATATAATGGGTTACCACGACGACGATATTGGCTTCCATGACGACGATTCAAAACCATTGTAATTGTCTAAAAATCTGACTTCTAATTATTATGTCAAAATAATTTTATTTCATCGAATTATCGCCCTAATTTAATTAAAACATGAACATAATAAGATAAATTTAAAACAAATTGGTAAATAGTATCTGAATATTAGTTTATTGCATGTATTATAAAATATTATAATGCCATCTTACAAGGTATTTTACTTTCTCGCATGCCGTGCGGGAAAGTGTAACTTTCGGAGACGAAATGCGTGCGTGAAAGTGGCTCTTTTAGCACGGCCGTAGAAAAATAGCTTTTTAGTCATCTTCCAGTGTACGAACCGGTTCTGTGGTATTATTAGCGGACTATTCGAATTTTTCGAAAAAAAATTCGTTTTATAAACATAGCTCCATAATTTTTGGCGATAAAAAGTTTTTTCAAAATTGGTTTTGTAAGATTTTTGAAGAGCTATAAGACTGTGTAAATTAAATTCTGTAAGATCCCTTAGTTTTTAATTGGGGTGAGTTTAAAAGGCTCGAATAAGGGGGTGTTTGCTCGTAAACCAAGGTTTTAAACAGCTATATTTTGCTAACTATTCACTGTAATGAAAATCTATGCACAAGGAAATTTTAGATATGTATTAAAAAAGCTGCAGTTTAGTAATGTATCATTTTTTTCGTATCTCTAGTATTTTCCAAAATATTTTGAAGAAAAACTGAAAAATACAAAATTGCAAAAATTCTATTTTTCTTTAAACTTAAATGTTTCTAAAATTAGGCCTTTTATAGAGGTCAAACTTCATGGGTGTATTGATAATATAAATATAAAAGGAATTACAGAAAGACCAATTTTTAATTACCATAGTAGTTATGGGGTTGTTTTCACTAATTTTTTCGTAGAGAAAAGCAGGTACAGACATTTTTTTGATCATAAGTCGCTCAATTTTTACGCTAGAAACTTCTTATTATTTTTTTTGAAAGGTCTAATTATGTATGTACTTAAAAAAATGTTATCTAAGTTACCACGAAAAATGCGAACTTCTCCCGATATTTGGCTTTGAATATTTAAAATTATGCATTTGACGAAAAAAGCTAACTTTAACATGCCGTATCTCGGTTTGGTCGTAAAAATATTATAGATAAATAATGTATCTACAGTTTTTTTGATTAAATAAACATTATTCGAGTTATTCCCAAAAAACCCTCTAAAGAAGTCGATTTTTTCGTCGAAAAACTGTTACTTTCAACCGCGAATAACTCGAAAAATTTTAGTTTTACCAAGAAAATGCAAACAAAATGTTTTTTCTTAGAATTACTTTTTACATCGATTTACATGGTTAGAATGTATTAACCCCCTCCCCCCCCCGAGATAGGCGGCAACCACCCCCAAGGTTTTAGCGTACAGCGGCATGATATATAAAATGATCCTTGGACTATTCCCTACCTTCTACAAAAATTTTAAGTAAATCCATGCTGGACCAAAAAATTGCGAGCCAAAATGCTTCATTTGCTGGCCTGGGGCAATAAGAGTTGATTAGATATGGATATTGAAAGGATATTGAAAATCAAGGATTTTCAATATCCTTGATCTATAACACCAAGGATATTAAAAAATAGGCTACTTTAAGGATCAGTGCTTATCCCAACATTTTAAAATTTGTATATATGTATCTGATACCCTTTTTACTATGGCAAAGAAATATGCATAATATGCTGATGAGTTAGCACCAGCCGCCGCCATAGCACAATAGAAGGCGCAAGAAACATACTGACAGAAGATTAATAGCTTTCAGTAAATACTTAAGTAACTGGAGGCTTATTGCAATTACGATGGAGGTTGCCTGCTGGCTTTTATAACGATATGCCTTTTATCTGGCGTTCAGCAGCTCAACAGCAGAGGACCGAGCGCGCATCAGTTCGAACGCACTCCTACCAGACTCCCTCCATTGCCGGAGGGCAGCTGAGAGTGTATTTAAGAGGAAACAGTAGCGATCAACAGGTAGAGAAAACGCGTTCCAAGATTGCGGCTGTAATTTTGAATATTTTTTCGAGATATTTGGCACACGTATTCGTAATATAATAAAGAATGGCAGTACAGAGCCCAATTTTAAAAATATATTAATATGTGGAAATTACTCCGTAATTAAATACAATATTAAAAAACGCTGGACGGAAGGGCCGCCCGAGAACTTTATCGTACCGCTCTATTATCGTTATGGTACTAGATACTGGAATTCTATAAAAATAACATAGACTAAGAGCCGCTATAGGTGAAATTTCTTAATCATTTTAGGCACGATGGGACCCTATAACTTAAATAGTAGAACCTAAAAGAAAACGTTTGAACACTGTGCCGTCACTTTTCAGTGGCACATGCGTCGACAGTGGCGCATCAAACTTTCCACTTATGGACGGGATAAATAAATTAAAAGTTAACAGAACTTACTAACAGAATTATTTTTTTTTACTTTTTTAAGTTCTATGTGATTAACAGATAGGATTCATCGTGATTTTAACCCTCCACCCCCTTCCCCCTGCCTCCACCATCAAAAGCTTCATTTTTGGTTTTTATTTTTTTTGGTGGGATGCAATCAATTTTAAAATTTCAAAAAATTCACACGCATAGTTGAGGCTTTTATAAAACATGCCTATTTTTATAGACCCATAGGTAGAGTGTACATAACCTCAAAAAATTAAAAGAAATTTTTTTTTTCAAAAAAGCGTATAACTTTTTTTGAGGAATAGCTGCAGGTCTAATTTTTTCTTAATCTTGTGTGTTTTATCAAACACTATATTTTTAATTTTTTTCAGATTTTTCCGTAAGCCTCCCCACCTTCAAAAATCCGAAAAACTGTTTTTTGAGGGGTTTTGGGGGATTTTCCCTATTTTATAGACTTCATAATATATCAAATCAATTTCGTTTTTATAGGTTATATATAACTTGAAGTAACTGAGTTCTTTAGAATATTTAAAAATCAGAAAAACACGTTCAAATCCCCCAAAAACCCCTTAAAAACAGTTTTTTGGATTTTTGAAGGTGACTAACGTTACAGAAAAATCTGAACAATTTAGAAATATAGTGTTTGATAAAATACACAAGACTAAGAAAAAATTAGATCTGCAGCTATCCCCAGAAAAAAGTTATATACTTTTTTTCAAAAAAAAAAAAAAATTTAAATTTTTTTGAGGTTATGTACATTCAACCTACAGGTCTATAAAAAATAGTCGTGATTTATAAAAGCCTTAACTATGCGTGTAAATTTTTTGAAATTTTAAAATTGATTGCATCCCACCAAAAAAAAAAATAAAATGGAAAAATAAATTTTTTGATGGTGGGGGCTGGGAGAAGGGGGTGGTGGGTTAAAATTACGATCAATCTTATGTCTTAATCACATAAAACTTAAAAAAATGAAAAAAGTTAAATTCTGGTAATGAGGGAGGGTATTTTTTAATTTATGTATCCCGTCCATAAGTGGAAAGTTTGATGCGCCACTGTAGACGCATGTGCCACTGAAAAGTGGCACATGCACAAAAACGTTTTCTTTTAGGTTCTACTATTTAAGTTATAGGGTCCCGTCGCGCCTAAAATGATTAAGAATTTTCACCTATAGCGGCTCTTAGTCTAACAAAGTTACTCGTTATTTTGATATTTTAGAAACACCTACTGTACTTAAAAGTATTTTATGGTTCTACGCATCATTAATTCCTGCATTTGAGAAAATGTTCCATGCCATATTTCGGGGACACACTATAGATGTGTAGATTATTGCATAAATCAATAGAATATTATAGTCATACTTTCATTTCAAATTAGTTCATTTTTCTGAGAAATTAATAGTTTACAATATTTGCATTTCATTCTATTTCGATTACGCCAGTCAATGCGCGAGATTAGAAGCAAGATATTATCTCCAAATTCTATCCTACTGCATGGATTTTAATGAAATTTTGGGAGTAGCCCAATCCCCTAATTCAAAGTCTATCCTATATACTATGGCGCTTTTATCATGGGGGAAGTTCCCACGACTTCTCAGGGGTGAAATATTTTTATTTTCGAATTACATGGAGAAAAAGGAAGATTTTAAGAAAATTTAAAAATTCATTCTATAATTTGATAACATTTTTTACAAAAACCATTCATTTTAAACCCGTTCAACTTTTTGAAAGTAGAAATAACACTATGTATATTAAAAGGTATTGTAGAAGGAAAGCAATGCATTTAAATTATGGTAGATGGGGAGTTAAATGTATATACTTTTCATTTTTCCTTAAAGTACATTAGTCATATATTTTTTTGCACCATATCTCGCTTAGTTTGTAAGTAACCGACATTTAACTGTGCTCGTTTTAAAGGCCTTTTCAAACACTACAAAAGGTGTTGGTAGCATTATACACCTAAAACCTACCATTCCTCTGTTATTTCAAGTTGAATACACCAATTTGAGCACGCACCAAAAAACAAACTATTTTCACCTACCATATCTCTTTTTGTATTATAAATAGAACATATACGAAGGAACGAATCTCTTTATTGTTTATAATCTAAAAAATGTTTTATATAGTGTTTTTAGTTTGATGCATAGTTTTTAAGGTATTCACAAAAAATCCGTCCGAAAAGGTGTCATTTTTCAATGAAAATGGCCAATTTTCAACTACGCATAACTCAAAAAGTATCGAGTTCTCAAAAAAAAAGGATAGACCAGTTTTTGCTTAGAAATAGGTTCTTTAGCCACTTCCGTGCTTATTTTGACCAACAAATTTTCCACCCCCTTGAAGAAGTGGGAACCGTCCCAAGATAAAAGCGCCATAGTATATAGGGTAGATTTTGTTTCTTGAGCTATTCCCTACTTACTGTGAAAATATCAAGTACATCAATGTAGTAGGATGAAATTCGGAGCCAAATACCCTCATTGACTGCCCTACAATAATGCTCTGCTATGAACGCGTGAGAGAGGACACACTTAAGATTATAGCAAAATTTCTATTTACCGTAACTTTTCGAGTTTTTGAGCTACAGCAATGAATTTTATGTCATTGGAAAGGTAATTTTGCATTATTTCAAAATGTGTTAAAATATAGAGGGCGTATCTAAAAAAATTAAGATTTTTTATTAATTTCCGGTTCAACCGGAAGCCATATTTTTGGTAAAATATATTGTGATAATAGATAATAAAGTACCATATATGTCTGCAAAATTTCAAATTTTAGTTTCTATTAAGAAGGAAGTTACGGGCACTCGAATATTTTTTTATAAAAAATTCATAACTCCCCTCCTATGGGGAGTTGAGATATATGGCTAATGTCATTCAATTTACTGATAGGATATCAAAAATATATCAAAAAATAAAAAATTCCTTGGAGCCATTTTTGAGAAAATCTAGTTCAAATTTATGTCAAAATTTGACCCCTTAAATATAGGCAACCCGTAACTTTTTATGAAAAACGATAACATCCTTCTTATAGCCCCATCTTTAGGCTATATAACGACTTTTTCAAATTAAACTTATCTTAAACAAGTTTTTAGATAGATAGGGAAATGTGTCGGGTGGGCGGTCGGCCATGTTGGCCGCCATTTTGAATTTGGAAATGTCAAATTCCGTATTTTTATTTACCTATCGATGAGCTTACTTTAAGTTTAATTTCATTCATTTCGGTCAAAATTTGCAAAAATGGGCCCTAAATAACCCCCCTATTTCGGCCCCCCCTTTGAGAGATTTTTTTTAAAAGCTTAGTTTCTCGACAAAATTCTCTTAAACTTACTCATACCGAATTTCATCAAAATCGGTCTAGTAGTTTTTGCTGGGCGGTGGCGACATACGTACGTACATACTTCCGACATGTTTTTTTATTTGCTTTTTAGACTCAGGGGGAATCAAAACGTCGAAAAAAAGTGAAATCTGAAAAATTTTTTTTTGCACGATCCTATAACTTTATCTATTATACTATACTACGTATATAGTACGATCAAGTAATATCTATTATACTATACTACGTATATAGTAAGATAAAGTAAAAACGAGCCTGTACCGCCATTAAGAAGAACAAAGAAATACACTTTATTCACATAAACTTTTTTATCCGATGCCTAGATTTTGTGTCATTTTGGAACTACTAATGAAATAAAAAATTTTAGTAGTTCCAAGATGACACAAAATCTAGGCATCGGAAAAAAAAGTTTATTTGAAGAAAGAGTATTTTTTTGTTATATATATAATATATACATTATATATATACATTATATACATGTGTATATACATTATATTTAATTACAGAGTAATTTCCACATATTATTAATAAATTTTTCAAATTTGGCTCTGTACCGCCATTCTTTATAATATTACGAATACGTGTGCCAAATATCTCAAAAAAATATTCAAAATTACAGCGTCAATCTTGAAACGCGTTTTTGCTACCTGTTGATCGCTACTGTATCACCTTAAGAAGAAAGTCAAGGATTGTAAAGGAAGTTTCACTTAGTGTACTAGTTAGTCCATTTAGCGAACTAAAAAAGAACTCAGCTCAGCGGTAGTTGTGAGACGGATTGAGTCGCAACTCTGCCGGGGCAAAGGATTGAAGAGATGCTTTATCGGAACTGTAACCGCCGTGAGCGGTAGCTGTCATCTCCGATCCGAAATTGTTTGATGGGTAGCTGTGTGTCGATGTTTTGATTGTAAGAGTATGTGTAATTACACTGGATTGAAGTGTAAGGGGGCTACGAGTCTGTGTGTACTTGTTTATATTGATGCCGTATAACGTGATCGCTCTCTGTATTTTAGTAATATTGTTATTACGTTCTTGACGATAGTGAATACGACGTCTTACTACAGGACTAAAATGACATCCACCAAGGGGACTCTTTTATAAATATCTTTAATGCATTTATTTTATTTTAGCCTGTGTTTTACTGAGTCTGTTGTCCTGAAATAATTACCCATCACAGATTTGAATAACAAGCAAGCATTGAATAACGAGCCTAAACTATATTTAATATCATTTTTGGTCTCTTATTTGTTTGTAACAGATCGATGATATTGTCCCCTTATATACTGTATCATTCTTCCTCTACTTACTACATCTTCTTCAAGTCGATATCATGCTCCCTTAATGCTACTAAAGCCATTAATGCCACTTAAGCCTAAAAACACAGAAACAGAGCCCTCGATATGGAAAGAAAAATGCTCCGTAAACTTTATTGGAAAACTAATGAAAATTTCTCTAATCGAATCCCTAGCATCGTAGTCTAAGAGCTAGTGAACCCTCCGACTAACGGTCGTCCTGTAAGGCTAGAAATTTGTATAGTGATAATTCATAGCACACCAAGGCTAAAAACCATCACCTGGCAGGTATCAGCGGTGCACGTGTATCTACCAGGTGAATCGAAAAGTGCAAATTTAGGGGGTAAAATAAACTTTCTCCTGTAAGGTTTAAATTTAAGTATATTATGTTTGAGTAAGTCATTTAGAAGAAATGTGTACAATGACAGGCGATTCTGAAGAGCACAAGACCTTGCCAGGCGAGGGGAAAGATTAGGGGTTTTTCATAAAATTATTTTTTTTGCATCGAAAAAAGTTTTTTTAGGTTTTTTGAGTCATTCCAAACAGAAAAGGTCTCTAGTGATTTTTCTCTTAAGTTAAGAGTTTTAGTTATATAAGCGATTAAAAATTTTGAAAACTGCGAAATCGGCCATTTTTAACCCTAAATCGGACATTTAGCTAAAAATTTCAATGTTGCCAAGGTAGGTAGATATTCTTTAAACATTGATTGATGAAATCCCGAAGAGTTTTTTTGCAATACAATATCGAAAACCCTTTTGTTTTTTAATTGCTAATCAAGCGGGCGATGACACTGTAGTATAAGTGAGGACGTTTGAGTTTGCACAAATTCATTATCTCGAGAATGGGAAAATTTGAAGAGAAATCCTCAGACAGGTCGATTTTTATTCTTAAATTAGGACTTTTTGGCATATATATAATACTAGTGACGTCATCCATCTGGCCGTGATGACGTAATCGATGATTTTTTTTAAATGAGAGTAGGGATTGTGTGATAGCTCATTTGAAAGGTTATTTAATTCTCTATTCAGTCATATAAACATTAACATAATTATTTATACAGGGTGTACAAAAAATTTTTTCTTCTTTTTGGCTAAATTAATTTAATAAAACATTTTTTTTGTACACCCTGTATAAATAATTATGTTAATGTTTATACAACTGAATAGAGAATTAAATAACTTTTCAAATGAGCTATCACGCAACCCCTATTCTCATTTAAAAAAATCGTCTATTACGTCATCACGCCCAGATGGATGACGTCACTAGTATTATATATATATATATATATATATATATATATATATATATAAATAAATATATATATATATATATATATATATATATATATATATATATATATTAATATATATATATATATATATATATATATATATATTTATGCACAGATATCAAAGCGAGGTCCTGACATTACGCGCACTTAGTGAGGACCGGTAGAAAACGTAGACATAATCGTTTCAACTCTTCATAGTGACCTTGACAAGTAAATAGCAATTAAAAAATGACCAGTATACACAAAAAAAATTACGTATATGTGCCCCGTATTGTTCAAGTATATTGCCACCCAAGTGAGGCCATTATACGCAGCTATTAAAGTGAGACTGTATATACTTTTTCGTTATGCGCACAAAGTGAGGACAACTTTACGTGTATATTTCCTTACAGCTCATCAAGTGAGGACCATACAGTGTTGTCGATAAATATGAGATTAATCGTTTCTACTGCCTTTTTCTGTATAACACAGTAAGAATTATTATTGTTTCGATGTTTCAGTCACTTGTAGTTATAAGAAGATGTGGACTCTTTGTTCTTGCTCGTACTGTTTGTTAATTTTATAACATTTTAGTACCTCAGCATTAAATCACGGTAGCCTTATCGGAGACTAGCGTTAATAAAGAAATAGTTTTATATTTTTTAATAATTTACGTTAAAGATGGATAGGAAAGCAAGAATTTTGAAAATAGCGTTAGTTGAGAACAATAATAATCAAAATGGAGGACACAGTGATAGTTCAGTTATGTGAAATTTATATTGAACTTAAAATATAAATATAAAAGCCCGACTTTTGATCTAAGGGGAACACAGTTTTTACGGTACATACATATCTGTCATTTGTCAACCCCCTCCCTTCCATTTCCCCCACCCCTTATTTTTAAATAGGGAAGAGGGGCGTGTGCTAGCTCATTTGAAAGGATATTCAATTCTCTATCCAGTATTATTAACATTGACATAATTATCTATACAGAGTGTATTTTAGTATAGGTACTGTTGCCCCTGTCGATTTTCATTTTGAAATGAAAATTTTAGAACCTTAATTTTAGTATACAAGTTGATTTACTTAATTTAATTAAACTTAATGTACCTTTTTTACTGACTTAATTTTACAGTTATTCCACTAGATGGCAAATACAGTGAATATTTGCATATGTTTTATTTCGAATAATCATTTTAAAATAGTTTTAGTTTTCTATTTTCTCTGAAAATTGTTGCAAGCTTCTTGTTCTTATACTTAAAATCATGTCACTACAAATTTATACGAGACTACATATTAAGAGTATAGAAAGTATTATAATATATGACATACATGCTTTTTTCCATTTATTGAAGATATTTCACCTTATCCTGAAACAATGCAATGTGACCAAGTGTCCTCAACTAAAAAAATATATCCCACTATTTTGATATTAAATGTATATTTTGTACTATAAACCGTATTGAAATAGATTGCAACATGTGTGCGTGGTTGGGATATTGACTGCGAAACCTAAGGCTTCATTCGCCTAATCATATTTACCTTTGATTCTTATAACAATAAATAAAATTGATTAACATTTTATATCAATATTATTAGTGTTTTTAAACAATATCAGTATGATATATCAGTATGATAAAGTCAAGATAAACAATACTATAACAGAAAGCTTTGAGGTCAAATAAGGACTGCGACAGGGTGATCCATTATCGCCTATAATGTTTAGCATATTACTAGAAAAGGTTATACAGGAATCAAACATTAATAGAACAGGTCTGATTTACCACAAAAAACATCAGTGCTTGGCATTCGCAGACGATTTGGTAATCTTGGCTAGGAGCAAAATAGAACTTATAGAAACACTCATGAAACTCGAGGAGAGGGCAGCAACCAAAGGATTGTATATAAATGAAGCAAAAACAAAGTATATGGAATGGACAAATAAGCAATTCGTTCGGGGGCAATACATAACAATGACAACAGCGAAGGGAACACAGTATAAATTCGAAGAAGTTGAGAGATTTGAGTACTTAACAACTGTCTTCACAAGAGATCCTAACTGTGAAGAAAAAATACAAAAGAGAATTATGTCGGACAACCGCGCTATATTTGCTTTTAATGGCTTGTTAAGAAGTAAACATATATCACGAAGAGCAAAACTAAGAACTTACAAGACCGTAATAAGGCCGATAGTAACGTATGCTTCTGAAACATGGGTCACAACAAAAAACATCAAGAGTTGTTATTAGTTTGGGAGAGGAAAATGCTGCGCAAAATCTTCGGTGGGAAAAACTTAAATGGACAATGGGTAAGAAGAACAAATAAGGAACTAACTGAGCTCTATCAAGATCCTAACATACTAGCAGTAATTAAGGCGCAAAGACTTAGATGGTTGGGCCATGTGCAGAGGATGATTCCATCTAGAATTCCCAGAATGGTACTATCTAGTGCATTGGCAGGGAAAAGACGAAGAGGAAGACCGAGGTCACGATGGAGTAATGGAGTTAGAGAAGATATGAGAAGAATTAACTTAAGGAACTGGGAAACAAAAGCGACTGACAAAAGGGAGTGGAAAAGAATAGTACATCAAGCCATGGGCCTACTAGGCTCGTAGTGCTTACATATTATAATATCAGTTTTCTAATATTATCCAGTTCCATATCCAGTTCCGAATCCAGTGGTTATATTTCTTCCGTATTGTTTAGTTTCGCTTCCAGTGATTGTATTTTTTTTCTTGTTTTTTTTTGAAATATTTATTTATTATTTTATTACTATATTTTTTAATTGTGCTCATAATAGATTGCAACATTGTCTACAGACATGAATGCAGTAACAATAAATAAAAAAATCGGAGATCCACACCCCGGATTTGAAATCGAAACCTCTGCTTTACGAATCCGAGATCCGAGGTCTACCCACTAGGTCACTAGGCTATCGCTCTTAGACAACTTTTTTTCCTGAAACGGGGAACTTTTAAAGCCGGGTCTAGACTATGTAACAAAACATGCTAATAACAAAGTTGTACAACAAATTTGTTGTACAACTTTGTTATGTAACTTGTTAATAGCATGAGTATCCAGACTATATAACAAAAAACAAAACAACAACATGAGCATAAAGTTTGCAGCATTTTAGATGGATAGCTGGTGGGTTAGGCAGTATATAAAATTGCGTCATATAAGTATGGAGGATCACTTCATAGCAACAGCAGCTTGTATAATATTGTGGAGGCGACACCGGCGGCGTGTTAAATTAATATTTTGGATGTGTCCTTCATTAGCAGCTCGAGCAAAATATAGGTAGTGGTACAGCTCTTTTAGCTGATCTGGAAAGAGATAACATAGACCCATCGACAGGAGACATTAAATGTGATGGCAGTTTTATCTTAAGAATAGAAAGTTCTGATTTTGAATTTCTTATAAATGAAATCGGCCATAAAATAGGCAGGAAAGACATTTCGAGATGCAATTCCAGTAAGAGAAAGATTAACAGTTATATTATTAGCAAAGTATTTATTTTTTAAACTTTTTACTCATTGTTTCAGAGAGGAAGTATAACATTTCTGTAGAATTTAATTCCTCAGTATTATCGTCTTCACCTGTTCATGATTGAGTGTCACTGTCTGTTTGAATTGGTGTAGCTGGAGAAGTAGCGGATGTAGGTGTAGTGGACGGAATAGAAAGGCTCAGATATATTGTATGATTGAGTGCCTGTTTGAGTAGCTGATGAAGCAGTCTGCATCTGTGTAGCGAATGAAGTGAATGTTACAGGTTTTATGTCTGAACACTCTGCTCTGTAGAGAATAGTTTATGTCAAATTTAGAGTTGATTTGCACCGATTTGCTGTTAAGGTTCCGCGTACTGCTTTTCTTTTGTTGGCTTGAGTTATAGGCGTACGTGCATTGCATTAGTTTTAACTACAGTTTCTGTATCTATTTTCACTTCCATTTCAGTCTATTCATCGTGTTTTTTATTTGTTTTTTAAATCAATAAATGTAGCTCATCCCATAGCAATCCCATAATACTCGTTACTTACGAAATAGCTCAATTAAATGAGTAATCAGTTCTTTCGACAATTTCATCGCGTAAATAACCCTACGTGAACAGAGCAAAGAAAAATCTAGCACAATCACTCCAGAATGAACAAGGCGATATGACTCCAACGGTTGCTGCTCGCGTAGGTACTATGCCAGAGAAATGTTTCAATAACATGTTTTTAGGTGTAGATCAGTCGCGGTGCGGTTTTATAACTTTCTTTGATGTTTACCGACATCTGTTGGATAACATAAAATATGCTATATAACCAGAAAAATGTTATACAACACTGTGTTTTAAAACTTGTTTATTTAAAATTTTGTAACAAGTTACAAAACTTTGTTATTTAACATGTTTTGTTACATAGTCTGGACCCGGCTTAACGGTAACTTCTTATAGGTAATACACTACAATTTCTGAATATTTTTTCTGAAATCTATCGAATGGTACCAAACACGACCCCACGGAGGTGGGGGGGGGGGTTACTTTAAAATCTTAAATAGGAACTCCTTTTTTTTATTTCAGATTTGGATTCTTTGCGTAAAAATAAGCAACTTTTATTCGAAACGTTTTTTCTAATTACGGATAGGTGGCGCTATAATCGGAGAAAACGGGTGTTGGAAATGGAAAATTAAATTAAAATATGGAAAGTCCCCACTAAAATGGAAAATTTTACTTAACTTTTTTGGTTTTAGAACCTAATAATCACAACCCAATAGGTCCCCAAAGCGCTCGAGTGACTGCACATTTAGCATACTTTGCTCCCCTACTATATATGTATTATAAATAATATGCGAAGTAATTATTAACCCAAACAACCATAATTCAACTTTTATTTACTAATAAAGAACTGGACGAAAGTGTCACATCAGCTTTTATGAAACACATGAATATTTACATAAAAAGGTAAGTGATCTGCTTGAAATCGATATTCCCAAAATCATCTAAAAATTGTTTATACTTGAGTACTTTGAGACTCTTGTATGAAATGTGAATACCGAAATACGATTAGGAATCTCCATTATGTAATTTTTAAATAATACATAATTCTTAGGAAATGAAAGGTATTATACAAATGTGTTAAAAAATACTACCTACTGAAATTTTTTGATGGCAATAAATGATGAATTGGTTTATCGAATTTATTTTTAAGGTGATACAGTAGCGATCAACAGGTAGCCAAAACGCGTTCCAAGATTGAGGCTGTAATTTTGAATATTTTTTCGAGATATTTGGCACACGTATTTGTAATATAATAAAGAATGGCGGTACAGATCCCAATTTGAAAAATATATTAATATGTGGAAATTACTCTGTAAATAAATACAATATTAAAAAAACGAGTCTGTACCGCCATTAAGAAGAACAAAAAAATACACTTTCTTCAAATAAACTTTTTTATCAGATGCCTAGATTTTGTGTCATTTTGGAACTACTAATGAAATAAAAAATTTTAGTAGTTCCAAAATGACACAAAATCTAGGCATCGGATAAAAAAGTTTATTTGAAGAAAATGTATTTTTTTGTTCTTCTTAGTGGCGGTACAGGTTCGTTTTTTTAATATTGTATTTAATTACAGAGTAATTTCCACATATTAATATATTTTTTAAATTGGGCTCTGTACCGCCATTCTTTATTATATTACGAATACGTGTGCCACATATCTCGAAAAAATATTCAAAATTACAGCCGCAATCTTGGAACGCGTTTTCGCTACCTGTTGATCGCTACTGTTTCCTCTTAAGTAAAATATGTCATTTGGATATTTTTTTAAACTCGATAGATCCTAGGGACATGTCGGTAGATCGGTAGGATCATCACTTTTGGGAGTTTTGGGAATATCCCAATTGACAACGCAATATACACCGACGCCGTCTACAACGAGCGACGAATCAGAGATGCCAGATTGGGGTACTTTCGCCCATTCTTAGGGTAATTTGAAAGCACATGGGAAAATTTTTATAGGTTGAATTGGTTGGGGAATTTTTCGGGAGGAAAATTGAGCAAACTGAATTGCAATATAAATGTATTGTTATGATCTGCTTTTTATTAATTATATATTAATTATTATTTATCTGATTAATTATTTAATTGTCGCAAATACATAAAAATGAATTAAAAATCTCAGGGTGCCTTTTTATACTATAAAAAAAATCTAAATTATCTCACGTTATACTTATCTTCTCTCGTGGGTTCAGTATATCTTAGTTGATCCTAATCGGGATAAAATAGGGAAAAGAAATAAAGCAAAATATTAAAATAAACATACAGAATTGTCTTTTATTTGTCAAAATCAATACTCTAAACTCTATCAAATCTAAAACCTGTGGACACAGATGTCTGAATGAAATCTTTACCACTTAAATTTATTATAGTTAAAAAAAACAATTTATCGGTTTGTTCCCGATGACTTTGGTAAAACAAACTAAACAAAACAAATTTATGTATTCGCAAGATTAGCTATACTTCCTATTTACTTTTAGAAATATTGGAATTTTAATTCATATGCCTTTTACTCAAAATTTTAGTTTCCGAACATAAAAATATCTTTCACATAAGTTGACTGACCTTTTGCTTCACTCACTCTGATGTCTTCTCGTGACCCAAAACAGCTCTCCCTCGTTGACTATGTTAAAGGCTACTCATCAAAGCCCTCTCCGTTCTCCAGCTTCAAAACTATCAGCATACCAGCACCAATTCTCCAACAAGCCGGGCCTCTTTTGACACGTACTCGATTCAAACAAAACTCCAAAAATTCTCTGCTCTCCTTCTCACAATAATACAGAATCAAAGAGGTATTTCGTCTCAATTTGATCTATCTCTCGTTCCACTTTTCAACACTATTCTCCACTATCAAACAGCCACTGGTATCTGCTAACTATCTATCCACTAAAACGTCGAACCGGTCCTCAGCGATGCCAAAAACATAATGACTTCCCCTTCAAACTCTCTTAATCATTCAAACTACTTTTCCCCTTCCACGTTGCCAAGAATCTGAAACATCGACTTTTCCATTCGACAAACAAAACAGTCACCCTCAAAACCATTCCGACCATCCTAATTACCTTCTGAGAACTATACAACATTTACTCGTGTTGAAACAAAGATACTAAAATTCCAAACTTTCTCCTAAAACCACTTTTCTAGAAATTGATAATTACCTCTACCCTAAACAATCTTTTTCCATTTTAAATCAAAATACATCGTTATTTTCACTTTAATTATTCACAAAATCTTTAATGGTTCATCGGAAAGCTCATTAAAAAAAGAAATCCACTTACATCCAAACTAAATTCTAATAAATATTTACAGATCAATATACAGGGTGTATCAAATTTATGTGCCCGCGTTATTAAAAAAAAATTAATTTAATTTTTATTTTGCCTTTGATTGATAAAATTGAAAACACAATATTATGTAACACATAACATTATATTAACATTATAACCTATCGAGTATTTGCTTCTGATTAAAAAAACCGAAAAATGGTTTTTGGAACAACCGCTTTTTTTGACCAGTTATAACCGCCAGGTTAAACCGTAAGTAAAAAACCGGTATAACCGAAAACCGGTTTTTTGTTCAACAACCGCCATCCCTACCTTGGTTGTTACAAATACAGTTCGCTGGAATAAGTTTTACCCCCCTTATTAACTTATTTATTTTTAGCACATAAGAAAAACGCTCGGATAGGTCGATTTTTAAAATAATCATAGTATATTATAGCGTAAATGTTTCGAACTTTACGCGATCCCTCTTCTTCAGGTGACAGGCACAACTTTGATTTTTTTAAATAGGAAAGTAAGTACATCATGTGACACCTCATTCAAAGGCTTTTTTCTACAACCGTGTTAAAAATGCAATTTTTAGAACTCCATACGTGCGTTAAAAATGCTACTTTAAGGCAGGGCCGGTTTTAGGGTTCTGAGCGCCCCTGGCAAAATAAAATTTGGCGCCCCTTCATATAAGAATATACAAATTTACTGCAAATATAAAAAAAATAGGAAAAAATCAAAATTTTACCGTAAAGAACTATGTAAAAATATATTTATTTAAAAAATAGTAGGATAGTTATTACTTACAACTTATCCAACATAGGGCATAGCATAGCGAGCACATTTTAAGTTCAAGCGACGAAGAAGCGAGGTAAAAGATAAATGCACATTATCAACAACCAGTAAAAAATGTGATAAATAACTATTTAGATGGAAAATAAGCCACAATTAAATTGAAAAAAATAATTTTATTATCGTTTCGACGCCCAAATCGGGTGTCGTTGTCAAAATACTACTAAATTAAACAAAAATGTTGTTGCTTAGTAAAAAATTCGTCTAATAATTTATTTAATCTGACTCATTTATATCATTTAGTGTGTATAAATCTTCTACAAGACCAAAAAACATGTTGATTGTGCGCAAGATATAGCTGCATCCCCAATAACTAAATTGAGGGAGTGGCATCCACTTAGCATAAAATAACATGCGGATATTCTTTGCAAACGCGAGCTTGTACATCTTTATTTTTTCTCTTCCTTTTAGAGCCGTTGTGATATCCTTGGCCTTACAATCATCTATGCAAATTCAAATAAAATCATTCATTATTTTTTTTTATTATCTCATGAGCTTTTTATTATCTCTATGACTCGATACCTATAGAACCAAGCTATGGTTTTAGGTATCGAGTTACTAGGACAAACAATATGCTGCATACTAAAATTAAACCCGGTACTGTGGGATAAGAACATCAGTATAAAAACAAAAAGAAGAATATAATATAACACCATGACAACAAGTATTCTGAATAATGGGTGTGAAAATTGAATAAAAAATACGAAAACCAAATGCAAAATAAGAGCAACAGAGATCGAATACCTAAGTAGAAGCTGTAGAAGGGATAGAATAAATAACATAGAGATTAAGAAAATAATGGTAATGAATTCAAGGGATAATAGACAACATAGAACAAAAGAGATTAACCTGGTACGGACATGGCAGAAGAGCAGACCAAAATCGTTGATAAACAGAATAACAGATTGGAGCCCGATAGGAAGAAGGAAGAGAGACAGACCCCGAAAATCTTTTAGAGATAAAATGGACGAAGCAATATTAGAAAAGAAACCTGCAGGACTGGAAAAACAGAAAGAACTGAAAATAACGGTCAAGTGAAATAATACAGGAAAAACTATGGAAATCCAGGGTGGTCAAGAAAAAACAGGATGTTTCTAAATAAATGCAACAAACTTTAAAGGGTAATTCTATATGAAAAAATAATGACAGTTTGCTCTATAAGCCTATGTCAGCAAATACTTCGTTTCCGAGATATGGGGTGTTGACATTTTTCTTACAAACTGACGATTTCTTTATTGTTCTAAAACCGGTTCAGATATGCAAATGAAATTTGATGTGTTTTAAGAGGTAATTATTGCGTATTTTTTGACATAAAATTAATAATTTTATATCTACTGTTGAAATGGTGTGAATTTTTTTAAAGAAAAACATAGTACGCCACTGAGATATTTCAAATAACAAATCATTTTGGAATTACTCGTTCAATTTATGATATATACAAAAATCTATTATTCCTTTTTTTCATACGTCGTTCGTGCCGTTTTTATGCAAAAAGTGAAACATCTTAACGCGTACAAAGTATTCGAAATAAATTTCTATATATTCATATTATGAAAAAGAACTTGTCAATTCTAATTCATATAGATATACCTGGTTTGTTTTTTTTTTATTTCAAATTACACACCCACGGACACACGACAATGTTGATAAAGCAAAGTTTACAGAACAGGAAGACAAAAATATCTAACCATTGAGGCTATAATGACAAGTAGCAGTATAATAATATCACTGACTATTCATAAATTTGTTGATACTTCGTAAATCTGATCTTCGTGTATTTTAAGTATGTATGTATAACATTGTAATACCATAAAAGTGATATGTATTACCTGACAAAAATGACCTTTAAAAGCCATAACAGTTTTTAGGTTGCATTATTTTTATTAGAGAATTTTTGTGAGCTAGAAATAGTTTTCTTATTGTTACAATTATTTAATATTAATTGTCTTAGGAGTAATCTTAGCCCAAAGATAATCTATAAAGTCCAAAAAAATAGTGAATGTAAAAAATATTATATTTTTTTTTTGTTTAGCTAATGCCTCGACAACTAATGGCCATTGGCATGGTAGGTACGGTAATTTTGAACAGTTAGGTACCTAGTGTCATGTGTAAGTAGTGTGGGTGTTGAGTAAGTGGCTTGTTACTTTGCAATGTCGACGTCATTGTCTTTGCAAAGAGACGCTAATTGTATCCGAACGTCTGCGGTCCCTCCGGTGAGAACCGATCCCACGAGGACAGAAACTATATTCATTTATTAATTTATAATAAATGAAAAATTTCCGACCCTGGTGAGATTCGAACCCACAACCTTTCGGATTTTTTCGATCCAAAGGCAGGCGCTCTTACCACTGAGCCACGGAGGGGGGTAAATATTATATTTATATATCAGCGTCTCTCAAAATTTGGCGCCCCCAAATTCTGGCGCCCCGGGCGGTCGCCCGGCTCGCCCGCCCCTTTATCCGGCGCTGCTTTAAGGCACTAGTGCTTTAAAATTTTTATGGCACTGCAATTCGTATTGATCGTATAGGCAATTTTGATGTAATGTCAAAAAAATATAAAAATGGAATGTCAGTCAAGTTCAAGTAAAAGTTTTTGTAGATATTGTCCTGTAATTACGTTTGTAGAAAAAATATTGCATGATATGCGTGTTAAAAAGTGCATTTTTAAGGCACTCATGTGAATTGCAGAACTCGCTGTCGCTCATTCTGCAAACTTTCACATGCGTGCCTTAAACGTGTACTTTTAACACTTATATCATAAATAACTATTGAAATACTGATTACAAAAATTTATAGTATTTTAAGCCTTTCTGAGAGCATATGCGCAAAAATTTCGCTCGAATTATTTTTAAATGCGTTCATTTTTTTCGAATACTGAGAAAACCTTAAGTATTTTTAAAAAATTTAAACGCAGAAAGAAATATTACTGTATTATCCATGGTCGAAAGTCCTTGAGAACTTCTATAATATTTATTTTAATAAGTCACAGGGGTGAAAAAAAATAGCCTGATTTTTAATTTTAAATATATATTACAAAAGAAACTTTTTGTTCATTATAAGGGACTTTCTGCCCTCGGGAATAATGTAGTCTTCTATTTTGCGTTTAAATATTTTAAAAATACCTATTAGTTATCTCAGGATTCGAAAAAAATAAATGCGTTTAAAAAGAACTCGACCGAAATTTTGCGCCTACGCTCTCAAAAAGGATTAAAGTATTAAACATTTTTGTACTGTTTGAATTTATGCGACGATTGACGATCCACTGTTTTAAAGATTGGTTGAACAGATGTTGCCAGTTGTATGGTCCTCACTATGTGTATCGTAAGTTATTCAACAGGGCATAGAATATACATGGTTAGAAAATATACGCCAAAGTCAGCGCCTCTATGCGGAAAATCTCTGAACTAAAAATTGATGTGGACCATACAAAGTGAGGTCCCACTTTTTTTTGTAAAAAAACAGTGTTTGCTATCAGTACATGTCTACGAAAAAGTCTTACATTGATTGACTAAGTGAGGTCCGTATACTGGACCTCACTTTGTACAGGACCTCACTTCAACCGCAGTTTCTTTTGATATGTGGCTCACTTCATACGCTGGGAGTAAATATATATATATATATATATATATATATATATATATATATATATATATATATATATATATATATATATAAATCCTACTATCAATTTGGCATCGATACATTATGCATTTACCATCAATTTGGCATCGTCTTGCAAAGTGGCATCTGTATATCGATGCCACTTTACACTACCTTAATAACTTTTTTCCTGTACTTGTTAGCAGAAGTCTAATCAACTCTGTAGTTAGAGATTTGATTCCTTGATGTTACTTTAATATATCAGCTTTCTTTGTTTATTCCTTACTGACTTATATAAGTTTATTCCATAAAATGTTTGAGTTCAAAATGATGGCACAGTGAAAATATTATATACATTTAGTTCAGTGTTTTACCGTTTTGTCGCTGCCGCTATATACATGAAAACGTATATCCCACTTTCATTATCAATCATTTTGGCATCAGAAATTTGGCATCACTGTTGAATACAATATTATCCACAACGAAAAATATGAGATTGTATATATTATGCAATTTGAGAATGTATATATTATTTTCATCAACAAATCATTCTGGCATCAAGTTGTTTTCACCCAATTTTGAAAAAATGTGAAAGCTTATAATCCAAGGATGGTACTAAAGGTGAGAAATTTGACCTAAACTATCTGTCCGTCGGTCTGTCCGACCGCGAATATAACTCTTACGTCATTATACCAGGTAGAATGACAAATGAGGTGTCAAATGAAAGCGTATAATCCAAGGATGGTACTAAAGGTGAGATATTTGACTTAAACTTTCTGTCCTTCGGTCTGTCCGACCGCAAATATAACTCCTCCGTCATTATACCAGGTAGAATGACAAATGAGGTGTCAAATGAAAGCTTATAATCCAAGGATGGTACTAAAGGTGAGAAATTTGACTTAGGCTGTCTGTCCGTCGGTCCGACCGACCGCGAATATAGCTCCTCCGTCATTATACCAGGTAGAATGACAAATGAGGTGTCAAATAGAAGCTTATAATCCAAGGATGGTACTGAAGGTGAGACATTTGACTTAGGCTGTCGGTCCGTCCGACCGCGAATATAACTCCTCCGTCATTATACCAGGTAGAATGACAAATGAGGTGTCAAATGAAAGCTTATAACCAAAGATGGTACTAAAGGTGAGAAATTTGACTTAGGCTGTCTGTCCGTCGCGTCGGTCAGTCCGACCCCGAATATAGCTCCTCCGTCATTATACCAGGTAGAATGACAAATGAGATGTCAAATGAAAGCTTATAATCGAAGTATGGTACTAAAGGTGAGACGTCGGTCCGTCCGACCGCGAATATAACTCCTCCGTCATTATACCAGGTAGAATGAAAAATGAGGTGTCAAAAGAAAGCTTATAATCCAAGGATGGTACTAAAAGTGAGAAATTTGACTTAGGCTGTCTGTCCGTCTGTCCGTCCGACCGCGAATATAGCTCCTCCGTCATTATACCAGGTAGAATGACAAATGAGATGTCAAATGAAAGCTTATAATCCAAGGATGGTATTAAAGGTGAGAAATTTAACTTGGGCTGTCTGTCCGTCGGTCCGTCCGACCGCGAATATAACTCCTCTACTATACCAGGTAGAATGACAAAAGAGGTGTCAAATGAAAGCTTATAATCCAAGGATGGTACTAAAGGTGAGAAATTTGACTTACGCTGTCTGACCGTCGGTCCGTCCGACCGCGAATATAGCTCCTCCGTCAATATACCAGGTAGAATGACAAATGAGGTGTCAAATGAAAGCTTATAATCCAAAGATGGTACTAAAGGTGAGAAATTTGACTTAGGCTGTCTGTCCGTCGCGTCGGTCAGTCCGACCCCGAATATAGCTCCTCCGTCATTATACCAGGTAGAATGACAAATGAGATGTCAAATGAAAGCTTATAATCGAAGTATGGTACTAAAGGTGAGACGTCGGTCCGTCCGACCGCGAATATAACTCCTCCGTCATTATACCAGGTAGAATGAAAAATGAGGTGTCAAAAGAAAGCTTATAATCCAAGGATGGTACTAAAAGTGAGAAATTTGACTTAGGCTGTCTGTCCGTTTGTCCGTCCGACCGCGAATATAGCTCCTCCGTCATTATACCAGGTAGAATGACAAATGAGATGTCAAATGAAAGCTTATAATCCAAGGATGGTATTAAAGGTGAGAAATTTGACTTGGGCTGTCTGTCCGTCGGTCCGTCCGACCGCGAATATAACTCCTCTACTATACCAGGTAGAATGACAAAAGAGGTGTCAAATGAAAGCTTATAATCCAAGGATGGTACTAAAGGTGAGAAATTTGACTTACGCTGTCTGACCGTCGGTCCGTCCGACCGCGAATATAGCTCCTCCGTCAATATACCAGGTAGAATGACAAGTGAGGTGTCAAATGAAAGCTTATAATCCAAGGATGATACTAAAGGTGAAAAATTTGACCTAGGCTGTCTGTCCGTCGATCCCTCCGACCGCCAGTATAAATCCTCCGTCATTATACCAGGTATAATGGCAAATGAGGTGCCAAATGATAGCTTATAGTTCAAGCATGGTATTAAAGATGAAAAATTTTACCTAGGCTGTCTGTCCGTATGTCTGTCCATCCGCGAATACAACTCCTCCGTTATTAATACAGATAGAATGACAAATCGGGTGTCGAATGAAAGCTTTTAACTTAAGGATGGTATTATTAAAGATGAGAAATTTGACGTCGGAGTTCCGGTTTTAGAGTTGCAACCGTAAGTATTTACTATTTTAAAGTTGCCGAAGGAGAATAAGTGATATATTATTCAACGTGGCTTAGCAAGATGAGAACAAATGTAAAATTTTGGTTTTTACGTAATTTCCGCTTAAAAAGTTATAACCGGAAATGCCATTATTCGCGGTGTGCAAGTACTTGGAACGGATACGAGAAACGATCGTGCGCGAATAGCGGAGAAATATTGCAACTTTCTTAAATAATTCATATTGTCCATTGAAATTGTCAAATTGACGTACATTTCATACCTACTGTCATTGAAGAAGAAAAATTATATGTTGCTCTGCAATATTGATATTATATGCAATTATTATATGAAGGCAAATTAAATTAATTGTATTTTGCTTGCAGTACTGCATTTTAATAACTAATTTTATTTACTACATACAATTGTTTACGTTTTAATAACATAACCTGAATCTTATTTTTTCTTCTTATTATTTTTTTGGATTATGGCCTTGACAATTATCCAGTAACCAGGACTAATATAATTGGCCAATATAATTAAAAGTGCGAATAAAGTTGCAGAGCGTAGAAACCAGGTGTCGTTTTGCCGAACTTGCACGGTCCCAATAGACTCAGAAATAGTATACGAACACATAAATCGAAGCGTATTGAAAGGTTTGAATCTTTAGAGTTATTTCTGTGTAAACAGTTTAGTAAAAATGACTCAAAATTAGTAAATTTGTATATCAATCCACGCAAAGTTACACGAAGAATTCAAATATCGACTTCCAATTCTACTTTCGATTACTTTGGGTGAAAACCTAGGACTTACGAAGTCCAATTACTTGTTTTCTTTAAAAATAAGACATGTCATAAATATGCCTTAGGCATCATAGAAGACAATGACACAGAAAAATCAAACAAGCAGCAGGTCAAAAGGGCCTTAGTTATGTATCTTCGGTCCTATTGGTTCAATCGTGACGTACAGCGCCTGAAACGATGGGATTTAACTGGCAGAATACGATGGTGTAGACAAATGAAAATGACGGCATGTAATAACACTTTAAAATTGTAGAAATAAAATGGATTAACGCACATGGTATGACATATTATGTGAGAGTATTTAACAAATAGAATACGATTACATACGTCCAGTTTTTGACAAGCGACTTCTCTACATATGATAAACGCGAAAGGGCCCCAACGTTCACTGTTCGACATAGGCCTCCCGTTCACTGCATATACCCACTGCTTTCTGACGCTGTGACTTAAGAGGATAGGATTTAACGAATAAAACGACAAAGAAGACTAAACAAGGCAGATCACGGGAAAAACACAACTGTCCGTTTTATACTCCACAGGGAAGCATCAAATATTCAACGTAAGGATATATTATAGTATAACGGTATGATAAATCTTTTTCTTTTTTTTTTTTTCATTTAGTGCATTCCGTACGTTTTTTAAACATAATCAGGAGAAGTTGTTGAATTTCTGAAGTCTATAAAAGAATTTCTTAACAAACCTTTTTTTAATTGTGTTATGGATTATTTTTAAGAATGTGTTTAAAAGGTAGCTCACAGGCTTATTGTTCAATGGTCTTATCACTTTTAAACGCCTGTCTTTTTTGTAGGACTATTAATTGTGATTTCAAACATTCTAGCGGGACAATGCCTTTTGTGTAACTGAAATAAATATTGTTATCCATTTAATTTTTTTCCTCAATTAATTGAATGCCTCCTACTGGTGTTTGGTCTAAGCTTACCGCTTTTCCCCATTTAAGCTAAACTGCTCGTCAAAAGTTAGGGATATAGAAAATTATGCTCATTTTCATAGCTAATTTTTTCGAGAACAGATTAAAGGATTCCACTAATTTTTTTTAATATTTTAGATTTTTCGTTAGTATTTACACAGTTGTGCAAAAGTTTACCCAAACTTTTTTTTGTACTTTTACCGAGTGGTATAAGTACAAAAAAGAAGTTTGAGTAAACCTCTTGTTAGGTATTAGTTACGTATCTTCACTCCCATTGGTCCAAACGTGTCGTACGGCGGCTCAAATGATAGGAATCAGTCAACAGAATACAATGACACAGAAAAATCAATTACAGTAAAATATTGAAAGGGCCTTAGTTACGTATATTCGCTGCTATTTTTCCAATCATGACGTACGGTGGCTAAAATGGTAGGAATTAACCAACAGAATACAATGACACCCAAATCCGGTGTCGGAAAGCTGGTCGAGAACACTTCGTCGACGGAAAATTGGTCGACAACAGTTGGTCGACAAACAGTTGGTCGAATGCACAATTCATCGAATGGACAATTCATCGACGAACATTTGATCGAATGGAATTTTCGTCGACAAACTGTTATTTATCTTTAGGATAAAGGGATTAATGGTGACAAACGACGGGTAACTGGAATATTGTATTATATATTTTTTTTTGGGTTTTGTTAATTTTGTACCTAAACCTTACCGGAGGTATTGCGCCTTTTATAAATGTGTAGTTGTGAATTAAGTTTTTGATAATAAAATCAAGAGGGTAAGAATCGCTTTACTTTTAAACTCTTCACTTTTGGCGCATCATGGACGGCTCGTTTTTAAAAGAATCGTTTTAATTTTTTTTTGTATAAACATGCTCTTTCATTCGTTTAAATGTTGCTTTTCAAATTTTCTAATATTTATAAACAAAGCCCCGGTGAATTTTTGAAAAAAGTGGCTAACTCGGGTTTTAAGGGTTGTAGGGCATTAAATTTTTGTTTCAGTTTCTATAAGAATACCAACATGTCGAATAAAAAAAATTAACTTCCTACGTGTTGTTGTTCTGAAGCTATTTTCTTGTGGCATTTTTGGAATTAACTAGTTTTGATGGGAAATAAGCCACAATTTTACTAAAAAAACTGATTTTATTAACGTTTCGACGCTCAAATCGGGTGTCGTTGTCAAAATAAAACCATTTTTTTTAGTAAAATTGTGGCTTATTTCCCATCAAAATTAGTTAATTCCCACATGTTAATGCGGTTGTTATTTTAATTGTTTATTCGCGAACTCAATCGACTATAGGTGGCAGTGCAGTTGCATGAAAATGGCCGATGTAATTGGGATAATGCATTTTGATATAATTAATATTTTTATTGATGTAATTAATTAATATAAATAAATCATTCATTAAATGAACACACCAGACAAGCATTCAATCGACATTGATATATAGGTTAACGGATGTTTTGTTTAAATCTTCATCCCAATTCCTCTAGTTCAAAATAAGCGGCAGCACCCTCGCTTGAGTTCGCGAATAAGCTTAAAATAACACTACTTTTTCAAAATTATTTTATAATTATTTATAATATTTATTATAAACTTTTTATTCAAGACTTGATCTAATTTGATAAATTGAACCTTTCTCTTTGGTTTGATGTCTTTAGAATTTATGTTGACCTAATAGTTTATGCATAATAACGCTGTAGATAGAAGCTTTTTGGGATAAACAATTTCAATTTTGCAATAACTATTAGGTAAAACTTCTTGAAATTTTAACGGCTGAATACTTCTAATATTGTTCCTTTACTTACGCGAAAATAAAGCTTTTAGTGTATTTTTAGAAAAGTTATTAATTATTTTCAAAAAATCGACTTTTGAAGCTATTTTCCCAATAACTAAGCAACAAATTAACAAAAAGAACTTTCCAAACACTCATTTTAAAGAATTTTCTATGCTCTTCAGTAAAATTGTATCACCTTTCCATACAGCATACCGGTCTCCACCTTTAATATTTACAATCAAATAGCGATCTTTAATTGTTTATATATTGTTTATAAGTTAAAAAGTACGTTTGATTTTTTGCATAATTTTTATATTGGATACTGTTGTAACTAAATTTACCCTAATGCCATAAGCAGTTCTTAGATACCTGTATCAACGGATGTCACGAAAGAGGCCATTTATTTGCTAATTTCTCTGGTCTATCACACCCTTTCTTATCTGTGTTTGCAATCCAAATCATTAAGCCACATAAAGAGGTAGGGCAATAAACTCACTATAGCTATAGAAATGCTTTTACTACAAAATTTTAAAAGATAAGAGTTATAACGGAACAAGTATGCATACCTGCATTTTAAGACCCAGGTAGATTTTTGGGGATGACACAATGACACTAAAAGATGGCTTTGCCGATGATTGCATTCAATTGAGATGGTAAGTAGGTATGAATCACCTCTAGTTATATTTTAATGGCTTTGTAATTTAACTTCATGGGGTACGAAAGAATTAAGAAACTTTTAAGAATTTGAAAAAACATAGTTTTTGGGGGGTTTAGGTGTTTTACACAATTTTTGAATATCCCTAAAAACTCAGTTATTTCAAATTATATATACGTAACCTATAAAAAACCTTGAGTTAGTCTATTTTGAAGTATATAAAATGGAGAAAATCCCAAAAAACTACCGAAAAAACCAGTTTTCCGGATTTTTGAAGATGGCGCACCTTACGAATAAATCTGAAAAAAGTCAGAAATACAGATTTTGATAAAATTCACAAAACGCAATGCAGAAATTAGACATGCAGCCATCGCCAAAAAAAGTTATACGTACCTATTAAAAAAACAAAAAACATTGAGGTTATGTACACTCGACCTTCGGGTCCATAAAAATATATGTTTTGTAAAAGCCTCAGCTGTGCGTGTGAATTTTTTGTAATTTATAATTTAATTGCAAACCAACTTAAAAAAAAATAAAATCGAAAAATTGACATTTTTTGATGTGGGGAATGGGGAAGGGGGTGGTGGGCTAAAATTGCGGTGATTCTTAATTTTTTTAATCACATAGAACGTAAAAAAATAAAAAAAAATATTCAGGCTGTATCGACTTCAAAATAATACAGCATCATGCCAAAAGGGCCTTAGTTATGTATGTTCGGCCCTATTGATCCAATCGTGACGTACGTCGGCTGAAATGATAGGAACTAACCAATAGCATACAATGACATAGAGAAATCAAATACAGCCTCATGTCAAAAAGAATAGAATAAACAAAAATTTCTTTTGAATTAAATATTTGAAATAAAAAATCACACTAAATTTTCTTTTTTTTTCACCCTTTCACTTATCAATATAAACATAAAAGTTTTTAGAGAGTTTCGCCCTCGGTTATAATGTAATCTTTCATTCTGCGTTTAAATTTTTCCAAAATTCTTATTAGTTTTCTCAGGATTCGAATAAACTGAATGCATTTAAATAGCATTGGTCATAATTTTGCGCCTACTCCCTCAAGGCTTAAAAAATGTAACATTTCAAAGGAATGGAGATATTTCAAAGATTCGCTGAGACTATAATTTTTATCTAATATACATATATCTGTAGTCCATCCACTCACGGTAAATATTGCAAAACCTCCGAATTTTAAACAACCGCTTGGATTGACATGAAATTGGGTATGCACATAGCTGACAGGTCAAAGAAAAAGTGATATTGTGCCGACGTGTGCTTTTGCCTTGGGAGTTAGTACAACCACTTTTATAATGTGAAAAGACATACATTCAAAATAAGTCCTAAAGTGGATAAACTGAGTAATTCTAAGCTAGTTTTTGTTCTATAGATTTTTTCTTAACATACTGTTTGAGTTATTTGCAAGTGAATATATTATGTTCGTTTTTCAACAAAAAAGTCACGTTTTTAGACGGTTTTAGAAAAAAACTCAAAAAGTATTTTAACGAAAAATATTCTTAGCAAAAATATAGCGTATAAAAAAGTGAAAACAATGGTGTATGTATGAAGTCTGTAGACCCTGTAAAAGTAGAGTTGTAGTTAAGAGGAAACAGTAGCGATCAACAGGTAGCGAAAACGCGTTCCAAGATTGCGGCTGTAATTTTGAATATTTTTTCGAGATATTTGGCACACGTATTCGTAATATAATAAAGAATGGCGGTACAGAGCCCAATTTGAAAAATATATGAATATGTGGAAATTACTCTGTAATTAAATACAATATTTAAAAAACGAGCCTGTACCGCCATTAAGAAGAACAAAAAAATACACTTTCTTCAAATGAACTTTTTTATCCGATGCCTAGATTTTGTGTCATTTTGGAACTACTAAAATTTTGTATTTCATTAGTAGTTCCAAAATGACACAAAATCTAGGCATCGGATAAAAAGTTTATTTGAAGAAAGTGTATTTTTTTGTTCTTCTTAATGGCGGTACAGGCTCGTTTTTTTAATATTATATTTAATTACAGAGTAATTTCCACATATTAATATATTTTTCAAATTCGGCTCTGTACCGCCATTTTTTATTATATTACGAATACGTGTGCCAAATATCTCGAAAAAATATTCAAAATTACAGCCGCAATCTTGGAACGCGTTTTGGCTACCTGTTGATCGCTACTGTATCACCTTAATGAAAAGCAGGTTCTACTTCGTCAAAATACAAATCGAATATTTTAACATGAAATAACCATAAAACGAAGCACTTTTCGGGAAAAACTCATGACTTACAACTGTTATAAAATGTCTAAAAAGTTTTATTTGTATTTTTATAAACGTTTCTAGCATCAAAAGTTAGTTAGCATCAAAATGAAGTCTCTTTTTTGTTAAAAAAATGTAAAAATCACCGCCTAATTTACTTATGTATTGTTTATGTGATATGTACATTTTTTACTCTTTGAGATATTTAGTATCACTAATGTTTAAGTTATTTTAAACCAAGGCATTTTTTTTCAAAATTAAAATTTTTTTATTTTAAAACCAATTTTTTTTAATAAGCATTTCTTGCCAATAAATCTTATAGATCATATAAACAGTATAATATAAGTAAATTAACTAGGGCGGTAACTATTAATTTCATATGGAATGCTAATTAGGTGGTGATTTTCACGATTTCTTTTAGCAAAAAAAGGGACATATTTTATTTAAAGCGTAACTTACTTTTGATGCTGATGGTGATAGAATAGATACTTTTTAAATAACAAAAATAAAACTTTTTTAAACACTTTAAAAAATTTGTGGCGAGTTTTCCCCGAAAAGTGCGTTATTTTTTGGATATTTTACGTTGAACTAGTCGATTTGGAATTCGACGAATAAGAACCAACTGTTGTTCAGCTCCAACTCTGTTTTTATTGTGTGTCCAGACTTCATACATACATAATTTTTTTTACTGTTTTATAAGCTTTATATTTGCTAAGAATAGTTTTTTCGATCAAATACTTACTTTTTGATTTATTTACGAAAAACCATCTAAAAACAAAAAATACAAGGAATTTAATTAGTTTATCCACTTACGGACATATTTTTACCTATATTTTTTCACACTCGAGAAGGGGGTGGTACTCATCCCCAGAAAAAAGCACACACTGGCACAATATCACTTTTTTCTTTGACATGTTAGCTATGCTTATGTCAAATTTCATGCCAATCCAAGCGATTTTGTAAAATCCAAAAACAGTGAGTAAATTGTCCAATGATATCTTTAAAAAAGACTAGTGCATTTTACAAAAACTTAGGTCAATAAATAATATGAAAACAGCGGAATATCAACCAATGTTGAATGTTTTTACAAAGTATTGTTTATTTTTCGCTACTCGAAGGGGACAACTATTAAACTGGTTTCTTCCACTTCCAGACAATTTTTTAACCGCATATGACATCAAAACCAGAATTAAAAAAATTCGGTTTCGACCTCTTAATACACGTAAATTGATCAAGTATATTTTTCTGTGACTATGTGTGTCACTTCCGGGTACACCATTTTAACCGGAAGTGGTGTAAAACTAAAAAAAGTATTTCTTTGTTCTCATTTTTCTAATGCGCGTCAAATTTCTAATCGCTAGTACCATCTATGGGTTATAATCTTTCATTCAACCTCTGTGATTATATCTGACAGACGGACGGACAGACAGGCATAAAACCGGACAGGCATAAATATTTGTTCTCGTCTTTCTAAGGCGCGTCGAGTAATACATAGTTTGTACTATTTCTGCGAATTTAGAACAATACTTCGGGTTGCAACTCTTTATCCTGAAGTCGGAGGCCAAATTTCTCACCTTTAGTACCATCTTTGGGTTATAAGCTTTCATTCCACATCTAATTTGTCATGTTTTAACCCGGCATCCGACAGGTGAACTTTTTTGCCACTAACAGACAGGTGGGATGTGACAAACCCCAGCATTGAAAGAGTTAAAGAATCTCAAAAAATATCTCTACGTTTAGATTAGTTAACAGAAACAGTAAAGATGCAGTAGAAATAAACAAACCAAGACACGTTAAATGATACTAGGAGCACTCCCGAATCATAATTTACAATGTGTAAACTTTGGAAATCATGACTTGGAATTTACAATGTATATACTGATGTGATCTTGATTATTGATATGAGATAATATTCTTATATGTCACTTAATTTAATCAATGTATTAATACTAATCTAATTAATTAACCAGATCACATATCAATATGTTTTCAATCTCAGGGCGAATTATAAATTAATTACTTACTTTCGTGGCTTCTGAATATTTCTTAATGGTTCCTAATCGGGATAGAAAAGAAAAGAGTAAAAAAAAATACAAATATGGGTTACAATTATAATCAAAATATTTTTTATTTTATTCAAAAGGCAATCAATGCTTAATATTTGCTATTTCTTATTATTCTTAAACATAACATTTACAACTGGGAATTTTATTTCCTTTTGGTTTTCTATTGAAAGTTTTTATTAACATTTAACTATTAGGAGTTATTAGGGACAACTCTATTTAAGTTTGATGAAGCTTTTCTGATATTATTGATTATGTTATTCAATTTTTTATGTGGAATTTAATACGAAAAACCCATACATTCATGTCCAAACAAATGAGACTGACCTTTTCCTGGTGAACTGAAAATGTCCTCACACAAAACCCTTTCCTGCTATCCTTGGCTGCGATCAAACCTCGTCCTGGCTTCCAGTGATGTTCTCCTTTGAAAAACTAGCTCGAATAGCTCTCGTTCCTGCTTTTGTCGTGATGCTGTGTTCTACCTTTTTCGAAACTGCTATCAGCTACCGGGACACTCTGGGCTCAAGGAGGTTCTTTTACTCTCGACCTGGCCTACTTCTCGTTCCACGATAGATACTCCACACTCACGGAACTACCGGCTTTCTCACTCCTCGAACACTACCGTCTACTACTCGACTTCACTTCTCGACAGCTCAAAACATTCTGATCCCACTTTGTCATTCATTCACCTACTTTCTCAATATCCCTTCCAGATTCACAAATCAACCTTCCACCACCAACTCTCATTCTCAGTATTCCTCAAAAACCAATTTTTAATCTTTCTAAATATGCTTAATGGATTTCAAAAGAAAATATTTAATTCCCATTCTAAAATCACTTTCTACTATTTACAAATTTTAATGACCTATTCTCTCTTTCAAATGAGTCTTATTTAGCATAGGCTAATGATCGAAACCTTCCGCGAAAAACGATAATGAACTATCATCTATTTCACTGAGTTTTATTTAGCATAGGCTAATGATCGACCTTCCGAGAAGAACGATAATGGTACGCGTCATTCACTTTGTTTATTTTAAGCGCACTGTCCCGAGTTCCGTCTAATCACTTCTTAAAATTAAATATATCAAGATATGCGATCAAGATATAGAATATCGAATAAGCCAAGGAAGAAAAGCTATAAAACAGCTAAATGGCATTTGGTGGAGTACAGGACTGCAGAATCAGACAAAGAAAAAAATCTACCAAACTATCGTGGAAGGAATTGTCCTGTACAACTCGGAAGTGTGGGAAGTAAAAGACCGACAAAATAAAAGACTTCAAGCTTTAGAAATGGACGCGCTTAGAAGAAGCTGCAGAATATCTAAACTGCAGCATATCCCAAACGAAGAAATAAAAGAAAGAATGGAAGTAGAAAAGGATATTATAGACAGAATAGAACAAAAAAGATTAATATGGTACGGGCATGTCCAGAGAATGGGACCAACAAGATGGCCCAAGAAAATGATCCAGTATGTACCACCCGAGAGAAGAAAAAGAGGCAGACCGAAGAGAACATGGATACAAGATGTAGAGAAAGCAATGAACAGTAGACAACTCAACGAGGAAGATATTCGTGACCGAAAAGCATGGCGAATAGGATGCGGGAAACGGCGAATGCTGTAGAACACCCGATATATATATATAAAATTAAATATAACAATTTGTTGTATACAGGGTGTTCTAAATTTATATGCCCGTGGTTGAGAAAATTGAAAATATTTTATATTAAATTGAATCCTGTTTACAACCATCAAAATTTAATTTTCATATCAAATAGAAATATAACAATACATTGTAAATAATTATGATTCGGGAGTGCTCCTAGTAGCATTTAACGTGTCTTGGTTTGTTTATTTCTACTGAATCTGGATTTTAAATTTAGTATAAATTTCTACGTATTATGACTGTTTCTTGTTGAGAATAAAGAAAAAACTTCACCAATTATGGTTTCATTTCGAAAACAACGCACACATCTTATGGAAAATATAATGTCACTCAAATTCAATAAAATTTATACGAATAGATCCGTTTTAATTTACCGATCAAATCTTATCATTGCGCCAACTCTCTATTTTCAAAAATAAGAGCAGAAATTGATACAAATAAATCTGAAATCAAATGGGTAGGTACATAAGTTAGAGAGAGAAAAAATATTTTAAACTACCCAGATTTTCGGTACTCCATAAATCAGCGGATTAGTTTCACTAATCCGCTTAGGCCCAGCGGGATTTAAGCTCTTATGAATAGCACTCGGAGCAATAATGATTGTAACTTTAACACTTTTAACACTTTATGGACTCCAAAAATGTGATTTCGATAAACTTTAATTGCAATTTGCGCCGTAATTAATCATAATTAAGAGTTGGCGCAATGATAAGATTTGACCGGTAAATTAAAACGGATCTATTCGTATAAATTTTATTGAATTTGAGTGACATTATATTTTCCATAAGATGTGTGCGTTGTCCGTATTATGACTGTTTCTTGTTGAGAATAAAGAAAAAACTTTACCAATTATGGTTTCATTTCGAAAACAACATAAGTCCACAAACTTTAAAACATAATATCAAAAAAATAAGCAACATTTAAACTTTTTTGGTCTTTCAGATATAGGTCTGGATCCCGCGTATGAAAAAAAAGTTGATTAATAGCAAGCTGAAAATTTGTTAATAGCTTAAGGGTGTCTAGTCGGATAAACTTTGATATATGGGAACACTGGAACAGGGGCAGTTTTAATTTTGGAACAGGTTAAAAATTTGAAACGGTCACACCACGAAAACGGCACATGTATTTTGTCCGACAGAACAGACTTAAACTCTTCGAACAGAGATTAAACTCTCATGCAAAAATTAGACTGCTATTTATCACCAAATGGGCCTTTTAATGAGTAGAGCATGTAGAATATGTCAAATGACAGGAATTATGACAGGTGATAAATAGCAGTCTAATTTTTGCATGAGAGTTTAATCTCTATTCGGAGAGTTTAAGTCTGTTATGTCGGACAAAATAAATGTGCCGTTTTCGTGGTGTGACCGTTCCAAATTTTCAACCTGTTTCACAATTAAAACTGCCCCTGTTCCAGTGTTCCCATATATAAAAGTTTATCCGACTAAACACCCTTAAGCTATTAACAAATTTTCAGCTTGCTATTAATCAACTTTTTTTTCATACGCGGGATCCAGACCTAATAGATGCATTTATAACCCATAATACTTATATAAAATATAGTATTACTATCAGAATCTCTAACTACTAATGGAAAGATTTTTACGTTTCCTGAAAAATTTACACATTGTAACATACAGTGCTTCCATAAAGTAACGCATAATTTCATTATTTCGTAAACCGGCGACTTTAAGGAAAATTTTCGAAACAGGTCGATTTTTATTTTTAAATTACAATTTTTTGGCATATTACATATCATACTAGTGATGTCATCCATCTGGGCTTGATAACGTAATCGATGAATTTTTTAAATGAGAATAGGGGTCATGTGATAGCTCATTTGAAAGGGTATTTAATTCTCTATTTACTAATACAAACAATAACATAATTATATATACAGGGTGTCCAAAAAGAATTCTTTAATTAAATTAATTGAGACAAAAAGAAAAATGTATGTAACTTATTTAATTCAAAATTCGTTTTACTTTTGTCAGAAAATTAAATGTTAGAGCTGCCATCCACCTGCCTCTTGGAAGTTTAAGATTACGCTTAAGCGAAAATCAATATTTAGGTTTTAAATAAAACATTTTTATGTTTGCTGGCACCAATAAAATATATTTAGAATTAAACAAATTACATACATTCATCTTTTTATACCAATTAATTTAATTTAAATAACATTTTTTGGACACCCTGTATAAATAATTATATTAACAATTATATTATTGAATAGAGAATTACATACCCTTTCAAATGAGCTATTACATGCCCTTTATTCTTATTTAAAAAAATCAACGATTACGTCATCACGCCCAGATGGATGACGTCACTAGTATGATATGTATGCCAATAAATTGTAATTTAAAAATAAAAATCGACCTGTTTCGGTATTTGTCCTGAAAGTGTCCGGTTTGTGAAATAATGAATTTATGCGTTACTTTATGGACGCACTGTATATTGTTTCGCAATGACCCATTAAATTATTATAAATGCAATTAACCATTGACCATGTCATGAAAATGGCAATATAATAGTACATTATATACCGCGGGACTGAAGTAGTACATTTAATCCTGAAGGTAAAGTTTATGGCCCGACCGCAGGGAGGGCCATAATTTACCTGAAGGATTAAATGTACTTCAGTCGCAAGGTATATACGATACTTTTCGTACTTCCGGTATGATTTTATTAATTATTTCAATAATTTCAATCAGTTTTTTCTCTCTTCAACTCATTTAATAAACTGTCTTTAAAATAAGTTACCATAGTAACATTGCGTTGTGACAGTTATAATTTAGAAACATTGTCATTACTAGTGTCATTGTAAAGAAACATTGTTATTGATAATTATTGGTATCATCAGTGAAGAAGGTGTATCTGATATTGATAAAAGAGCAGCCGAAGTAGGTGAAGAATTGTTACCACCGAAATCTAGAAAACTATACGAGCAGCAGTACGATGCTTTTAAAAAGTTAATTACCATTCTAATTAATTATATTTTTCAATAAAATATCCCTTAAATTCGTTTGTTTGTGATTTAATCGTTCCGGGAGTTTCGTCAATATTTAATCCCGGAGGGATTAAATGTGACACTTTAGTACCTGTCACAAGGGAGTGAAGTTGTCACTTTAGGCCCGGAAGTACGAAAAATTAATTTTTCAAATGTCAAACTTTAAAATTTGTTTTTGTTAACAAAAAAATAATTTAAATATCTATTATGAAATTCGTTACAAACAAAATCTGATATTTCAACTAAACGAAACAAAATACACAATAAAAGTGAATTATTAAACTCATTCAGGGACCCGTTCAGACAAAAGAGCCTACAACTGGTTTTTACCTGAGTGCGAGTGGAAGACTTGTAACGTGAAGCGATCGATATTATGTATCTAACTAGGTACTGTCTTTTCCGTAAAAATGTATATCTTGGCAACATCCTGTTGTTGCCAAAGTGATGTTTAAGCAATGTTTTTGACCTACGGGGGTCAAATTGTCGTTATAGTGTAAGGAATAAAATATATAAATAAATCGGATTACTGAAAATCCGACAACGGTGCCAAGCTTAAAGAAGTGTACTAAGCGAACATTCACGGATTATACCTAGAAAATGATAGCATTTCTAGGTGATGCCAAATGACTGCAACGTGAAAAGATGCCAATTTAATAGCGGGATGTATATATATATATATATATATATATATATATATATATATATATATATATATATATATATATATGCCAAAAAGTCCTAATTTAAGAATAAAAATCGACCTGTCTGAGGATTTCTCTTCAAATTTGCCCATTCTCGAGATAATGAATTTATGCAAACTCAAACGTCCTCACTTATACTACAGTGTGATCGCCCGCTTGATTAGCAATTAAAAAACAAAAGGGTTTTCGATATTGTATTGCAAAAAACTCTTCGGGATTTCATCAATCAATGTTTAAAGAATATCTACCTACCTTGGCAACATTGAAATTTTTAGTTAAATGTCCGATTTAGGGTTAAAAATGGCCGATTCCGCAATTTTCAAAATTTTTAATCGCTTATATAACTAAAACTCTTAACTTAAGAGAAAAATCACTGGAGACCTTTTCTGTTTGGAATGACTCAAAAAACCTAAAAAAAACTTTTTTCGATGCAAAAAAAATAATTTTATGAAAAACCTTTCCCCTCGCCTGGCAAGGTCTTGTGCTCTTCAGAATCGCCTGTCATTGTACATATTTCTTCTAAATGACTTACTCAAACATATACTTAAATTTAAACCTTACAGGAGAAAGTTTATTTTACCCCCTAAATTTGCACTTTTCGATTCACCTGGTAGATACACGTGCACCGCTGATGCCTGCCAGGTCATGATTTTTAGCCTTGGTGTGCTATGAATTATCACTATACAAATTTCTAGCCTTACAGGACGACCGTTAGTCGGAGGGTTCACTAGCTCTTAGACTATCGCTTGTGTCCCACTTATACTTCCCGCCCATCTAATCTTTAGACCTTGCAAACGACTCGAGGCTCTAACACCCGAGCCTCGAGACAAAACGTTCTCCAGACTAGCTGACATCCTCAAAGACATCTAGTGTTCATACTTCCATTTATACCCTCTATTTTACTAAACTTAAACCTTCCAAGTGATTAGCAGGATAAGAAAATTCTTCTTTTTCTTCTTCTTTTTCTTTTATATAGGCAGTACTGACTGTTTTTCTTCAACGGTGCCTTTCATTCTGTCCCTAAATTGTTATTCCATCTTTTTCTTCGGCGTCCTATACTTCTTCTGCCTAACGGTGACTTGTCACTGGCTATTCTTACTATCCGTGATTCAGACATCCTGCTTGTGTGTTGATTCCACTCTCCTGTTCTGTTCTTTACCCAGGTATTTATATTGTCTACCCTACATAATATGTGTTTGATTTCCTCATTTCTTATCCTGTCATGTAGTCCTTTTCCAGCAATACTTCTTAAGAGGATCGGTACGTATTTTCGGCTGCAATGCTATTCAAATGGGGATTCATTTTTTTCGAATCCTGAGAAAACTAATAAGTATTTTTGAAAAATTTAAACGCAGAATGAAAGATTACGTTATTAGCGAGGGCCCAAAGTCCCTGAGAACTTCTATAACGTTTATTTTAATAAGTTACAGGGGTGAAAAACTAAGAGAAAATTTAGTGTGATTTTTAATTTCAAATATCTCATTCAAAATAAACTTTTTATTTATTCTAAGGGACTTTCGGCCCTCGGTAATAATTTAGTCTTTCATTCTGCGTTTAAATTTTTCAAAAATATTTATTGTTTTTTTCAGGATTCGAAAAAAATGAACACAATGCCGTGGTAATATTTTCCAAATCTGTCTTTGTCTTACAACGCACTCAGCCGAATATAATAGTCAGCATATTGTCAGTCAGACACTGACAATCAGTGACAATTTTAAATATTTGACATTGCATCGGGAATATTTTGAGAAATTGATTAAATATTATTGATATATAGTGTATTTGATAAATAAATGATTAAAGACGTGAACTTAATAAAAAGTTATTTATTGTGTATTATTTGTGGAAGATCCAAGCAGAGAATACATCAGATATATCCTGTGATCCAAGTATTTTGTTGTTAGAGATGTTCAAAACTGTAACCGTTCCATAGTAACAATATATTATTAAAAAATCACTTTAACACTTTTCCTCTTTTCTCGATTGATTATTACTTTTTGTTGTACAAATAAATTATTACAATCACTGAAAACATAGTTAGTGAAAAAATTATCACATTTATTAACTGAATTAATAATTTGCAATTATAAAAATAACAGTTATCCAAGAACATTCAAAAGCCATCTCTTTAAATTAATTATGACATTTTCAAGTAGAATGATATTCTAGTAACGTTTAATATCCATACCAGTGTGAATTTTACTACACGTAATTTTCCGTGTAAAGACAGAAGAAGTAGGGATACACGTAAAATATTTGCGAATTATGTACCCATAGCCTTAAGATCTTCATTTCGTTGATCTCCAGATGTCTTTGTGTTTTGATTGTATCTGGTCTAATTGCTGCCGTGTAAGTCATAACTGGCCTAATAACTGACATATATTCGAGCCTTTGTTTCTATGGTAGGGGAGCCCAAGCGGGGATTTTTGCAGTTACTCGAGCGCGTCAGATTATCATATGGGGAGAAACGTGGTACCCTGCAGATGTACCTCTGCCATATATTGGCTCTTAACACAGGGGAGTTCGTTTAGGGGGGCCCGAAAAAAAATCTATCCTTAAAAATACTCGAAATTGTCAGATTAAGATAAGGTAAGTTAAGTACATGCAAAACAGTGTATATTTAAAAAATCTGACGATTTGAGCGGGGAGTAAGCAAATTGGTGAGTCACAAAGTTTCACAAGGAAAAAGCGAATATTTCGCGAAATGAACGTCAGATCGACAACCTAAAAACTACACGTCCAATATTTTTCAAAAATCTATCGGAAGATACCAAACATGACCCCTCACAGAGAGGGGTGGGGGGTAAACTTAAAATTTTAAATACAAATCCCGCGATATTTAGCAAAATAAACATCAGATCGAAAAACTGCAAAATACACTTATTTAATATTTTTGAAAAATATATCGAATGGTACCAAACGCGATCCCCCACGGAGGTGGGGTGGGGGGTTATTCTAAAATCTTAAATAAGAGCCCCCATTTTTTATTACAGATTTGGATTCTCTGCATAAAAATAAGCAACTTTTATTCGAAACATTTTTTTAAATTATGGATAAATGGCGCTATAATCGGAAAAAACGATTAATGGAAATGGAAAATTAAATTAAAAAATGGCAAGCGCCCGCTAAAATGGAAAATTTTACTTAACTTTTTTTGGTTTTAGGACCTAATAATCACAACCCAGTAGATTCCCAAAGCGCTCGCGTGACTGCACATTTAGCATACTTTGCTCCCCTACCACTATTCTTAGGTGTTTGTTTTTCCAAATTGTGTCGTTTAGGCATCCGGCCGTTCTACTGGCTTTAATTAGTTGGTCTTTTACCTCTTCTTCGATATTGTTGTCGGCTGATAGATTAATTTCCAGGTATTTGAAAGTCATTATTTCTATAATTTGATTGTCTAACTCCAACTTGCATATTATAAGAACATTCTATTTAATAAAATCCTTTATAAAAGACGTTTTCAATCTGCAGAGATCATGATCAGTTCTGAACCTAAAATAAGTATAATAGTCCTGTCGCCAGGGGGGGTACAACGGCCTCCTGTATTCAGATGATCTTACCCAAGTTTTTTTTATGTATTTTGATCTGTAGAACACGAATTTTTTGGGTAACAGTTGATCCGGATGTCGATAAGATTGTTATAAACCAAGAAGTTGAGGAATCACATAACAGCGATTTCTCGCAAAACAAAACATTTTTTTGTATTTTTTGGTCCATTTTAACCGAAAAATGTTCCTACAAATTTTTTCGTAGGATGCATAGTTTTCGAGATAAACGCGGTTGAACTTTCAAAAAATCGAAAAATTGGAATTTTTGAACCCGAAAAACTTTTGATTGAAAAATAAAATAGCAATTCTGCTTACCGCATTTGAAAGTTCAAGTCAAATTATATCGGTTTTAATTATTTGTATTGCCAAAAATGTATTATTTTATTGTTAAAACAAAGCTATAAACACCTAGTGCTTGAGTGATGTTTCAATGATTTCTCATTTAGAATCGAACGAGTACGTAGAGGAGGTAAAAGTGCAAGCGGGGCTATTTCTAAGTAGCATGCATTAAAACGCATGTATTAGGCACGGGAAACAGTATGTGTTTATAGCTTTTTTTAACAATCAAAAAATAAATTTTTAGCAATGCAAATATTCAAAACAGATACAATTTGACTTAAACTTTTAAAGGCGGTAAGCAGAATTGCTATTTTATTTTTTATTCAAACGTTATTCGGGTTCAAAAATTGCAATTTTTCCATTTTTTGAAAGTTCAACCGCGTTTATCTCGAAAACTATGCATCCTACGAAAAAACTTGTAGGAACATTTTTTGGTTAGAATGACCCAAAAAATACAAAAAAATGTTTTGTTTTGCGAGAAATCGCTGTTATGTAATTCCTCAACTTCTTTGTTTATAACAATCTTATCGACATCCGGATCAACTGTTACCCAAAAAATTCGTGTTCTACGGGTCAAAATACATAAAAAAAACTTGGGTAAGTCCATCTGAATTAGGAAGGCCGTTGTACCCCCCCTGGCGACAGGACTATAAGCATTGAACTGAATGCAAAAGTTTTAAATGTTGATTAAGGTTGAAAAGCAAAGGAAATTTACACTATTGTGTTTAAATAACATGGATGTTTGAAATTATCCTATATTTAGAACGTGGCCCCATCTGACTCCCCACGTGGGTTGAACACGTCGTGAAGTTCTGTCCCCACATTACAGACGGTAGGTAACCACTACTGAATCTGTCAGTGCAACAGCAAGTACTAACATGTATGTATTGTTATTCTAACAAACAAGATGCCAACAAGATAAAAATTCGTGAAGTGAAACAGTTCGTTACTGTTACATTTTTTTATAACAGTCTTTAATACCAGTTGCATTGTTTTCTTTTCATCACGTGATCAAATAACTTTTAGCTGTGCACATTTATTTCGTTTCTTAGTGTAATATGTAAGTGTACTGATTTCTCAGTGTAACTCAATTTTTCTAAAAATTAAAAACTTACCAACATATAGTATAAAGTATGAGGCCCGTACTTTTGTATAACCTTCTGTTCTGGATGGACCACTGCAATGTATAATTGGATTGCAACCAAGGGAAGATGGATCACCAATATTGATACGCATAACCATTTTGTTAGTCTAGATCTGAACACTTTTTCATAGATATTTTTAAAAAATCTCAGTGGATCGTCTAAAAATAATAATAATCTCCAGTTGCACCAACAAATAAACGGCTGATTTTTTTATTTGATTGCCCGTTTATTTTTGAAATATAATAATTGTCAAAAAACTGTCAAATAAAAACAAAAATTTTAACGATTCTCCCGAAAAATATAAAATTTTTTACCATCAAATATAACAACAGAACACGTTTCTTTTTTTTTTCGAAAATGGTTAAAATTTAATATTTTTCGGGAGAATCAATCGTTAAAACAAGACAAGAATCAGCAAAAAATTCAACAAACTGACAATGACAAATAAACAAACCAAAAACGTCACAAATTGTACTTAAAGTCTGAAAACATTCCCAAGCGTCTTGTTTGTACCTATGTATATCTTTTCGATTGTACTGACTCTAGAGCGTTTATAAAAGTAACCATGTGTCTTTACTTAATAACAGGCGATATCTGGTTTGTATTTAGTCTCATGCGTGGAAAATAATGATGCTATTCTCCTTCTCATAGGCACCTTTTACTGCGTCACAGTTTTTCAATTTCTTTCTAATGCATTAAATTGTAAGTGACAGAAAAAAAGGTACGTCCGTGATTAAAATCATTTATAAGATTTATTCTAGTTGTTGATAGATGGCGCTATAATCGAACAAAAAATTATTTACGTATTATCTATGCGACTATAATCTGTACAATTTTTAAAACTAACATACTTTTTTATAAATGAAGTAAACACAATTGATTTGTTTTTATACCAAATTACGATTACGATTCTGACAACTGTCAATTTTAACTAAAATGTCATGCTATTATATAATTCTCTACATCCTTAAAATCATATTATATTACATCATTATTGACACACTGAAAGCCTGAAAAGATCTTTAAATTATAGTCGTATAGATATGTAATAGGTAAATAATCGGTAAATCGGTAAACCTAATTTTTTTCAATTATAGCGCCATCTATCAACAACTGGAATAACTGGTATAAATTGTATGTATCACGGACGTGCCTTTTTTTCTGTCACTTGCGTCACACTAAAAAAAACCTTTGAGAAGAACCATAGATAAAAAGTATGTGTTTTATCTCGCCAGATATTAATGACGCACGGGTATAGAATCCTGGACTCAAGGTATTATAGTCCATTGAGTCATGGTTTTAGATCCAAATTATTTAAAGGAAAAAAGTGATATTGGGCCGATGTGTGATTTTGCCCAGGGGATGAGCTTCAGCCCTTCTGGGGAGTGAAAAAAAAGACGGTCAAAGTAATAAGCTACAAGTCAATAGTTGTTGACAACGATTTCCGGAGTGAAAATCGAAACATTAAGTATTTTATATAAAACATGTAATTGTCGTTACAATCTAACTGTGGCTAATCCCATAACATAACAGAAATATAGTTCAGAGAAATAAGGAAAAAAAATAGCCTGTTGGTGACACAACCCCCTCCAGGCCGAAACCAAATTTTTTGAGTAATATGGACATCTATAATAATAACCTATATATTTCCTGCAGCCGATTTTGATGATATACATAGTTATAAACAAATGAAGATCAAAAAACGGTAAATTTTCGCTTTTTTCGTCTATTACTAAGAAAATAGTCATTTTAAACAAATTTGAGAGTAATAAACTCATAAACGGTATAAAAAACTTCAATTCGGCGTTTGCTTAATATGTCTATCCTTATTGGTTGCTTAGAAAATTGCAAAATAAATCATACATTTTGAGTTTTTATAAATATTTATAACTTATGTAAAAATTAACTTAGAACCTTCTTATTACACGGAATTCTGAGACTTATGGTGCTTAATTCATACCCTAAATCTCGAAGAAATTGGTCAAATAGTTTAAAAGTTATTTAATTTGTTTACCCCAAATTTATTTTTTGCAACACTGTAAGTCAGAAGATGATGAAGCTACAGTAATACTTTGGATAGTTTATGGAAGAAGGAAATTTACAGTATTAATTTAATTAAAAAAAATACAAAAAATAATTATAAATATTACAAAATTATTTTGCAAAAACATATGAATTAAATAAATGGGGGGGCTAATTTTGTCCCTAATTCTCCTAGGACAGTTGTTTTTCTTTCTAAATGTGTATAAAAATTCAATCTTTCTAAATATGAAAAAATAATTTTTCTACAGGTAACGGTTAAAAAGTTATTCTAATTGTTTATAAGTAAGCAAAAAATCGACATTTTCTTCAAAATAATTTTACACTGTTTAAAATTATTTTTTGTCATTTATTTTTAATAATGGTAATAGTATAAATGTTCTTCTTTCATAAATTGTCCGAAGTATGATTGTAGCCTCATAATTTTTTGACTTGTAGTGTTGCAAAAAAAATGAATTTGGGATAAACAAATTAAATAACTTTTAAACTATTTGACCAATTGCTTTGAAATTTAAAATATAATTTAAGTACAAGAAGTATCAGCATTCCGTGTAATAAGAAGGTTCTAAGTTAATTTTTACATAAGTTATGAATATTTTTAAAAACTCAAAATTTATGATTTATTTTGCAATTTTCTAAGCAACCAATAAGGATGGACATATTTAGCGAACGCCATATTGAAGTTTTTTTATAGGATTTATGAGTTTCTTACACTCAAATTTGTTGAAAGTGCTTAACTTTTTGGTAATAGACGAAAAAAGCGAAAATTTAGCGTTTTTTGATCTTCATTTGTTTATAACTATGTATATCATCAAAATCGTCTGCAGGAAACATATAGGTTAATAATATAGATGTCCATACTACTCAAAAAATTTGGTTTCGGCCTGGAGGGGGATGTTTCGCGAGAAAAATCTTATTTCTCTGGACTAATAATAAAATTTCGTAAGTAATATTTCGTAAGTATCGTAAATGTTTGCATGTTTCGTGGACTTCGAAAAAGCATTCGATAAAGTATGTATGTATACACCGTTCTTAGGCGTCAACGCCCTCCGGTAGGGATCTATGGGGGAGTTTCACCGAGCCGCAAGCCCTTATCCCTTGCCGTACTGCTCCCTCATAGGTCGATCAGAAGCCCGCATATTCCAGTCTAAGCGCCAGATTTACATTTAGAATTTTATACTGACGCGTTAGCCTTTTTGTTCTTCCGATGGCCTGGGCTGGGCTTGAACGCACATACCTCACGGAGAAGTGAAGTGTGGGTCAGCCGCTAGTCGCACTGAGCTATCTGATTCGATAAAGAACAGCATGTAAAATTAATGCATATTATACTGAAAAATATAGGAATGGATGACAAAAATATTCGTGTCATTAAAATTTTATACAGGAATCAAACTGCTACCGTTTAGTAGCAGACGAGGGGTAAATACAACGAGGTTGCTTTTTATCGCCAAAATTGTTCAATGTTTACTCGGACCAGTTATTTAAAAAGGCACTGGAGAGACAGCCATAAAGAATAAAAATTAACGGGGAACTATACAGTAATTCTGTCAGATAATATCGAAGGTCTCCAAATTCTGCTTGATCGTCTTCACGAGGTAGGGTAGGAGAGGAATCGGAAATTAAAACAAGAATGTGTGTGTACTTTGTACGCACGTAAGAAGTTATACTTCTATTATATGATTATATGATTATAAACGAAATTAATATACTTTTTATTTATATTTTATTTAAATATTAAACTAATTTATACTTACTACTTCTCAAACATTTTTATTAAAACAGTGCCAAAAATTAAAATAATAAAAGAATAAAACACACACAAACACATTAAAAATGCCGCAAATGATTTCTGAACATTAATTGTCGGAAATTTTTTTAACTAGATACGTATTTTCTGAAAATAATATTATATAATAAATATACTTATAATCATAAAATGTATAAAAAAATAAAAAAATAAAAGTTTCTATTGGGATTCGAACCAACTTACCACGCGGCTGGTATTTGCGTTATATTGGGGTTCACTCGCATTAAAAGCTTCGCCACAGAGACAGTTTGTCATTATGTGCGAAGATCGACTAACTAAACGGATTAAACTTTTGACATTTTTAACTTATGTTAATCAAATTATTTTGATTTTGAATTGAAATGATTTAGAATTGAAAAAATACAACAAAACATAGAGTAAGAAAACAATATATTAGGTGAATATTGATAGAAATTTTGATGGTAATCAAATTATGTAAATAAAAGTATTACATACTACTTATGTGTTTTGGTAGGTTCAAATAGGTAGTTATCGGAGCCCGTATAACGACTAATAAATTTCGCAATCACTTGCATCGTGCAAAGTGGCTATGTTCAAATATCATAACAAAATTTGATCAAATATTTATAAAACACTTACCAGTGTAAGATTCTTTAGCTTTGAATAAGCGAGATCTGCGGCACTCATACTAGTCACAGTTTGATGGGCTTTCACATTGGCATGCAACAATCATCTCTTCTATGTAAATATGTCCAAAAATATAATATGAAAACTATTTAAAAAGGCAGTATAACCATTAACGAACTTTTTGTTTGTTGTTTCTCTTCCTACAAATTTTAAAACGCAACAACCGTACATTATAACCAAACCCACAGTCCCACAGCTGTGCCACAGCTGCCATATTGGATAATTTTTGTCATGTCATTTGAACATCCAATCAGAACAAAGTTATAATGCGCATGCGCCCGGTCGCTAGGTTTTACCATATAAAAATGCACCGTCATTACGCCCGCAAAGAAGTATAACTTCAAAAACTCAAAAAAAACCAAATTTTTAGTTTTTAATCGTGACCCACATACAGATACCGGCTTCAATTAAGTGGAGTCCAAGTTGAGAAAGTTCACGCAATGACATAGGTATGTATTTTAGAACTGTGATAAAAGACCAGCTACATTCAGACATAGAAATAAAAAGTAGAATAGCAATACCTAAAATTACTTTTATTAAAATGAAGTCATTTGTTTGCAATAATCCAGTGTTTTTCAATCTGTGGGTCGCGACCCCTAAGGGGGTCGCAAAGCCTTACTCGGGGGGTCGCCGTCTGAAATAAGAATTTGAGGTTGTTACACAAAAAAAAACATAATTTTAGTGGGAAGAATGTGTTTGTTTATTTTTCAAAAGTTTATCAATTTGTGGTACTATTTTTGAAACGTTAATAATTAAATCTTTTTCTAATTGCAGTCTATTTCTCTTTTTACTTTATCGAACTATATACGTAGTATAGTATAATAGATAAAGTTATAGGATCGTGCAAAAAATTTTTTTCAGATTTCACTTTTTTTCGACGTTTTGAGTCCCCCTGAGTCTAAAAAGCAAATAAAAAACGCTGGACGGAAGGGCCGCCCGAGAACTTTATCGTACCGATCTATTATCGTTATGGTACTAGATACTGGCATTCTATAAAAATAACGAAGTTACTCGTTATTTTGATATTTTATAAACACCTACTGTACTTAAAAGTATTTTATGGTTATACGAATCATTAATTCCTGCATTTGAGAAAATGCTCGATGCCATATTTCGGGGACACACTATAGATGTGTAGATTATTGCATAAATCAATAGAATATTATAGTCATATTTTCATTTCAAATAAGTTCATTTTTCTGAGAAATTAATAGTTTACAATATTTGAATTTCATTCTATTTCGATTACGCCAGTCAGTGCGCGAGATTAAGAACAAGATATTATCTCCAAATTCTATCCTACTGCATGGACTTTAATGAAATTTTGGGAGTAGCCTAATCTCCTAATTCAAAGTCTATCCTATATACTATGGCGCTTTTATCATGGGGGAAGTTCCCACCACTTCTCAGGGGTGAAATATTTTTATTTTCGAATTACATGGAGAAAAAGGAAGATTTTTAAGAAAATTAAAAATTCATTCTATAACTTGATCACATTTTTTACAAAAACCATTCATTTTAAACCCGTTCAACTTTTTGAAAGTAGAAATAACACTATATTAAAAGGTATTGTAGAAGGAAAAAAAAGCATTAAAATTATGGTGGATGGGGAGTTAAATGTGTATATATTTTTATTTTCCCTTAAAGTACATTAGACATATATTTTTTGCACCATATCTCGCTTAGTTTGTAAGTAACCGACATTTAACGATACTCGTTTTAAAGGCCTTTTCAAACACTACAAAAGGTGTTGGTAGCATTATACACCTAAAACCTACCGTTCCTCTGTTATTTCAAGTTGAATACACCAATTTGAGCATGCACCAAAAAACAAACTATTTTCACCTACCATATCTCTTTTTGTATTATAAAGAAAACATTTACGAAGGAACGAATCTCTTTATTATTTATAATCTAAAAAATGTTTTATATAGTGTTTTTAGTTCGATGCATAGTTTTTAAGGTATTCACAAAAAATCCGTCCGACAAGGTGTCATTTTTCAATGAAAATAGCCAATTTTCAACTACGCATAACTCAAAAAGTATTGAGTTCTCAAAAAAAAGTATAGACCAGTTTTTGCTTAGAAATAGGTTCTTTAGCCACTTCCGTGCTTATTTTGACCAACAAATTTTCCACCCCCTTGAAGAAGTGGGAACCGCCCCAAGATAAAAGCGCCATAGTATATAAGGTAGATTTTGTTTCTTGAGCTATTCCCTACTTACTGTGAAAATATCAAGAACATCAATGTAGTAGGATGAAATTCGGAGCCAAATACCCTCATTGACTGCCCTACAATAATGCTCTGCTATGAACGTGTGAGAGAGGACACACAAAAGATTATAGCAAAATTTCTATTTACTGTAACTTTTCGAGTTTTTGAGCTACAGCAATGAATTTTATGTCATTGGAAAGGTAATTTTGCATTGTTTCAAAATATGTTAAAATATATAGGGCCTATCTAAAAAAATTAAGATTTTTTATTCATTTTCGGTTCAACCGGAAGCCATATTTTTGGTAAAATCTGCTGTGACAATAGATAATAAAGTACCATATATGTCTCCAAAATTTGAAATTTTAGTTTCTCTTAAGAAGGAAGTTACGGGCATTCGAATATTTTTTTATAAAAAATTCATAACTCCCCTCCTATGGGGAGTTAAGGTATATGACTAATGCCATTCAATTTACTGATAGGATATAAAAAATATATCAAAAAATAAAAAAATTCCTTGGAGCCATTTTTGAGAAAATCTAGTTCAAATTTATGTCAAAATTTGACCCCTTAAATATAGGCAACCCGTAACATTTTCTGAAAAACCATAACATCCTTCTTATAGCCCCATCTTTAGGCTATATAACTACTTTTTCAAATTAAACTTATCTTAAACAAGTTTTTAGATAGATAGGGAGATGTGTCGGGTGGGCGGTCGGCCATGTTGGCCGCCATTTTGAATTTGGAAATGTCAAGTTCCGTATTTTTATTTACCTATCAATGAGCTTACTTTGAGTTGAATTTCATTCATTTCGGTCAAAATTTGCAAAAATGGGCCCTAAATAACCCCCCTATTTCGGCCCCCCTTTGAGAGGTTTTTTTTAAAAGCTTAGTTTCTCGACAAAATTCGCTAAAACTTACTCATACCGAATTTCATTAAAATCGGTCCAGTAGTTTTTGCTGGGCGGTGGCGACATACGTACGTACGTACATACGTACGTACATACGTACGTACGTACGTACATACTTCCGACATGATTTTTTTATTTGCTTTTTAGACTCAGGGGGACTGAAAACGTCGAAAAAAAGTGAAATCTAAAAAAATTTTTTTTGCACGATCCTATAACTTTATCTAGTATACTATACTACGTATATAGTACGATAAAGTAAAATCGTCGGAAGTATGTACGTACGTATGTACGTATGTCGCCACCGCCCAGCAAAAACTACCGGACCGATTTCGATGAAATTCGGTATGAGTAAGTTTAAGAGAATTTTGTCGATAAACTAAGGTTTAAAAAAAAACTTCTCAAAGGGGGGCCGAAATAGAGGGGTTATTTAGGGCCCATTTTTGCAAATTTTGACCGAAATGAATGAAATTTAACTCAAAGTTAGCTCATCGATAGTTAAATAGAAATACGGAATTTGACGTTTCCAAATTCAAAATGGCGGCCAACATGGCCGACCGCCCACCCGACACATTTCCCTACCTATCTAAAAACTTCTTTAAGATAAGTTTAATTTGAAAAAGGCGTTATGTAGCCTAAAGATGGGGCTATAAGAAGAATATTATCGCTTTTCAGAAAATGTTATGGGTTGCCTATATTTAAGGGGTCAAAATTTGACATAAATTTGAACTAGAATTTCTCAAAAACAGCTCGAAGGAATTTGTTTATTTTTTGATATGTTTTTGAAATCCTATCGAAAAATTGAATGACATTATTCAGATTTCTTAACTCCCCATAAGAGGGGAGTTATGAATTTTCTATAAAAAATTATTCGACTGCCCGTAACTTCCTTTGTAATAGAAACTAAAATTTTAAAGTTTGCAAACATATATGGTACTTTATTATTTATTATCATAATAAATTTTACTTAAAATGTGGCTTCCGGTTGAACCGGAAATAAAAAAAAATCTTATTTTTTTAGATAGTATATTTTTATACATTTTGAAAGAATGCAAAATTGCTTTTCCAATGACATAAAACTCGTTGCTATAGCTCAAAAGCTCGAAAAGTTACAGTAAATAGAAATTTTGCTATAATCTTGTGTGTCCTCTCTCACGCGATCATAGCAGAGCATTATTATAGGGCAGTCAATGAGGGTATTTGGCTCCGAATTCCATCCTACTACATCGATGTACTTGATATTTTCACAATAAGTAGGGAATAGCTCAAGAAACAAAATCTACCCTATATACTATGGCGCTTTTATCTTGGGGCGGTTCCCACCCCTTCAAGGGGGTGGAAAATTTGTTGGTCAAAATAAGCACGGGAGTGGCTAGAGAACCGATTTATAAGCAAAAACTGGTCTGTACTTTTTTTTGAGAATTCAATAATTTTTGAGTTATGCGTAATTGAAAATTGGCCATTTTCATTGAAAAATGACACTTTTTCGGACGGTTTTTTGTGAATACCTTAAAAACTATGCATTGAACTACAAAAAACTATATAAAACATTTTTTAGGTTATAAATAGCAAAGAGATTCGTTCCTTCGTAAATGTTCTATTTATAATACAAAAAGCGATATGGTAGGTGGAAAGAGTTTGTTTTTTGGTGCTTGCTCAAATTGGTGTATTCAACTTGAAATAACAGAGGAACAGTAGGTTTTAGGTGTATAACGCCATTTGTAGTGTAAGGAAAAATGAAAAGTACATAGATTTAACCCCTCATCCACCAGAATTTAAATGCATTGTTTTTCTTCTGCAATACCTTTTAATATAGTGTTATTTCTACTTTCAAAAAGTTGAACGAGTTTAAAATGAATGGTTTTTGTAAAAAATGTGATCAAATTATAGAATGCATTTTTAAATTTTCTTAAAAATCCTTCCTTTTTCTCCACATAATTCGAAAATAAAAATGTTCCACCCCCGAGAAGTGGTGGGAACCGCCCCCATGATAAAAGCGCAATAGTATATAGGATAGACTTTGAATCAAGAGATTGGGCTACTCCCAAAATTTCATTAAAATCCATGCAGTAGGATAGAATTCGGAGGTAATACCTGTTTCTTAATCTCGCGCATTGACTAGCGTAATAGAAATATAATGAAATGCAAATATTGTAAACTATTAATTTCTCAGAAAAATTAACTGATTTGAAATTGCCAGCTCTGGATATTTGTGTTTTTTTGCATAAAAAATACCTCGACACTTTGCGAATTAAATTCCATTTTAAGCATGCCATCAGCAGCTAAATCTAGAAGACACGCTTCCATTTTTGTGGTGATATCAGCCAGATCTATTGATTTGTCCCAAAAAGGGTTTAAAATCCATCTATGCCGATTGTTAGCTTCACAGTACAAATCTGGAAACTATGTCAAAAGTTGCTCGATTTAATTATGCAAGCTTTGTATCATGCAAGGAATATGGGCCGATACTGTAAAACTTTGGTCTGTTGCATTATCTTCAACAATCTTCCGAACACATGGAAAAAAGGGAAGTTATGCGTGAAATTGGGTTCATCTTTATAGTCTAAGAGCTAGTGAACCCTCCGACTAACGGTCGTCCTGTACGGCTAGAAATTTGTCTAGTGATAATTCATAGCACACCAAGGCTAAAAACCATGACCTGGCAGGCATCAGCGGTGCACGTGTATCTACCAGGTGAATCGAAAAGTGCAAATTTAGGGGGTAAAATAAACTCTCTCCTGTAAGGTTAAAATTTAAATATGTTTTTTTTTTTATTTAAATATGTGTTTGAGTAAGTCATTTAGAAGAAATGTGTACAATGACAGGCGATTCTGAAGAGCATAAGACCTTGCCAGGCGAGGGGAAAGATTAGGGGTTTTTCCTAAAATTATTGTTTTTGCATCGAACAAATTTTTTTTTTAAGTTTTTTGAATCATTCCTAACAGAAAAGGTCTTTAGTGATTTTTCTCTTAAGTTAATAATTTTTGTTATATAAGCGCTTGAAAATTTTGAAAATTACGAAATCGGCCATTTTTAACCCTAAATCGGACATTTATCTACAAATTTCAAAGCTGCCAAGGTAGGTAGATATTCTTTAAACATTGATTGATGAAATCCCAAAAAAATTTTTTTGCAATACGATATCGGAAAACCCTTTGTTTTTTAATCTGTAGTATAAGTGAGGACGTTTGAGTTGGCATAAATTCATTATCTCGAGAATGGGCAAATTTCAAGAGAAATCCTCAGACAAGTTGATTTTTATTTTTAAATTAGGACTTTTTGGCATATATATAATACTAGTCGCGTCATCCATCTGAGCGTGATGACGTAATCGATGATTTTTTTAAATAAGAGTAGGGGTTGTGTGATAGCTCATTTGAAAGGTTATTTAATTCTCTATTCACTAATATAAACATTAACATAATTATTTATACACGGTGTGCAAAAAAAAAATTTTTTATTATATTAACTTTGATTAAATTTGACAAATAGAAGAAAAATCTTTTTGTACACCCTGTATAAATAATTATGTTAATGTTTATATTACTAAATGGAGAACTAAATAACCTTTTAAATGAGCTATCACACAACCCCTACTCTTATTTAAAAAAATCATCGATTACGTCATCACGCCCAGATGGATGACGTCACTAGTATTATATATATGCCAAAAAGTCCTAATTCAAAAATAAAAATCGACTTGCCTGAGGATTTCTCTTGAAATTTGCCCATTCTCGAGATAATGAATTTATGCAAACTCAAACGTCCTCACTTATACTACAGTGTCGCGCCCGCTTGATTAGCAATTAAAAAAACAAAGGGGTTTTCGATATTTTATTGCAAAAAACTCTTCGGGATTTCATCAATCAATGTTTAGAGAATATCTACGTAATTTGGCAACATTGAAATTTTTAGATAAATGTCCGATTTAGGGTTAAAAATTGCCGATTTCGTTATTTTCAAAATTTTCAATGGCGTATATAACAAAAACTGTTAACTTAAGAGAAAAATCACTAAAGACCTTTTTTGTTTGGAATGATTCAAAAAACCTAAAAAAAATTGTTGGATGCAAAAAGAATAATTTTAGGAAAAACCCCAAATCTTTCCCCTCGCCTGGCAAGGCCTTATGCTCTTCAGAATTGCCTGTCATTGTACATATTTCTTCTAAATGACTTACTCAAACACATACTTAAATTTAATCCTTACAGAAGAAAGTTTATTTTACCCCCTAAATCTGCACTTTTCGATTCACCTGGTAGATACACGTGAACCGCTGATGCCTGCCAGGCCATGGTTTTTAGCCTTGGTGTGCTATGAATTATCACTAGAAAAATTTCTAGCCTTACAGGACGACCGTTAGTCGGAGGGTTCACTAGCTCTTAGACTATTAGCTGTTAAAATATTTTCTTTTTTTCTTTGCAGGTTTTTATTCAAATTGTTAAGGTGACTAAAAAGATCTGCCACAATGCTAATTTCAATAGCCAAATAAGGTCAGAAAAACGAGAAGCATATTCAGATTTTGCATTTTGTAAGAACATTAAAAATTCATGTCTCAGTTTCAGAACTCGTGTCAGTACCGTTCCTTTGGATAACCACCTGATATCTGTGTGGTAAAAAAGATTTTGGTGAAGCAAGCCCATGTCACCAGAAACGATTCTGAATAGCCGGGTTTGCAAAGCTTTACCTTTCATACAATTCACAACTTTATTACCTCTTTCAGCACGTCATAAGATACTAACTTACCAGCTAGAGCATGTCGATGAAGAAAACAGTGTATCCAGGATATGTTTGGCATTACCGATTTTAACTTTTCAATAAGTCCGCTGTTTGCAAGTCATAGGTACATGGCTACATTTGCGGCATCGCTACAAATAGCGATACATTTTCTCCAATCCATATTGTAATCGCAAGTGCCTTCTAAAAACATATCGTACAAATACTGGCCAGTAGTGTTTGCAGGAAATGCTTTGCAAAATTTCTTCTCAGATAATGTCATCTGCTTCAAATAGCACAGACACCACAAACTGTACATAGTCGGAAACAGCTGTAGATTCGTCAACCTGTACAGCAAAATGTTGGCCGTTCTTTAATTTTTTGACTACTTGTTCTTGAAAATGGCCGATATTCTTGGTTATATATCGTTTATTTAACATGAAATAATATTGCCAGAAAATGGTATGTTTTTGAATTTGTTTGCCTCCTGCTTACTGACCATAATTGCAACCGTATCAAGTGCTGCTGGCCAAATATGGTTTTCGGCAATTGCCGTTGCCGTTACCGACGCAGTTTTGCTAGCGTGAATAACCGATAAATGTACCAAAAGAGGAAAAAATCATTACCAAACGTATGTAGTATTTTAATTAAATTATTTCTTTGTCGTTTTAAAACACAAGGGGGTCGCCAGTATATTTCAACCTGTAAAGGGTTCGCGAAATCAAAAAGATTGAAAAACACTGCAATAATCATATCAGTTTAGAACTAAGACAAATAATTGCTATGATGTTTGGTCTGTACTTTTGTATGGTGCAGAAATGTGGACGTTAAAAATGTCGATCATGAACAGAATTTAAGCATCGGAAATGTGGATTCATAGACGGATGCTGAAGATACCTTGCACAGCACGAAAAACTAATGAAAAAGTAGTAAGGAGGGCCAACTAAAATATTACAACTGATCTCTAAAGGAAAAATATAGGGCCGTAGAGGTGTTGGAAGAAAACAGCTTTCTTGGGTAAAAAACATTCGTGAATATACTCAGTTTCCAAATGCAGGACACTTATTCCATATTGTAGAAGATCGAGAAGCCTTCGTAATAATAATCGCCAATATCGGATAATAATTCTGATATGGCACGTGAAGATGAAGAAGTACGATTATTATCATCCCATTTATTTACCTTACCTGTTGTTGTCGTTAATTCTAGCGGGACAACCATGGTCATGTTTTCATGATCTTGTTCTTAATTATAGTAACATACTGAAATCTAACTATAGTAGTAATACCTACAACTTATTGAAAATAAATTCTAACCCGTTTGACGTTGACCCATAAACTGTGAAATATTTAAAAAGGATAACACAGAAACAGATGTTTCTTTCCAACTATATTTTAGGTGGTATAAAAAATATTGCTTATTTAAATATTTACAGTGTGGTACAGTTATACCTGAATATAGATCGCACGAATATAAAGCGTGTTACTTTATACAAAGTAAATCCAATGATTACTAGAAAATTTCTTTACGTAGAGAAGGATAATAGACGTTAAATGAAAGTAGACAATTGCATTTCCTTTCAATTCGAACTCCATCCTTGTTCTACGCGTATTTCGATTCATTTAACTCACATTAGGAACATTTGTGGTAGTTCAAACTTTCAAACTAAAGCAGAAAGCAACAATTTCATTCAAACCAGCCTGTGAGACTTATTCTTCTTCTTCTTCTTCTTCTTCTTCCTTCTTGTACGTTGGCTTTAAAGCCTGTTTCTTCTTCAATATTAGCCTCCTAAATTGTTTAAATTATCGCACCATCTTTTTCTTGGTCTGCCAATACTTCTCCGTCCATTTGGTGACTTATCTCATGCTATTCGTACTATCCTATCCTCTGCCGTTCTACTAATGTGTTAGTTCCACTCCTGTTTCCGTTTTGTCACCCATCCATTAATGTCTTTTACATTGCATGATCTTCTTATGTTTTCGCTTCTCTCCCTATCCAACAGACTTTTCCCTGATATTCGTCGAAGTATTTTCATCTCTGTTATTTCTAGTAGTCGTCTCGTTTTAGATGTGTCAAGTCTTGTCTCCGCCGTGTAAGTCAATATAGGTCTAACTGCTGCTTTATAGATTCTTGCTTTTGTGTCTTGCCTTAGTTGTTTGTTCTTTCAGATTGTGTCATTAAGGAATCCCGCCGCTTTACTTGCTTTTATGCTTTGTGCATAAGAAAATGCATTTTCAAAGTGCATCTCCAAGAGATGGAAAATGAAAAATTTAGACTCCGGAAATATTGAGGGAAATAAGTTCAATATTTATACTTGGTAGTTTTGGAGGTCACTGAACAAGAATTTCATGACGGCGATAGTCTCCGAGGTACCTGGTCCCTGGGTGGAACTCGTCGCCTGGGACGATCGAATAATTCGTGGGTCATCATCATTCTCTTTGCCTTATCCCTATGCGGGGTCGGCTTCCCTAATTGCATTTCTCCACACAATTCTATCTTGGGCCATATCAATGTTAATCCCCTTTACCAACATGTCCTGCCTTATCGTCTCCCCCCAGCTCTTCTTTGGTCTTCCTCTCCTACTCCTTCCAGGAATCTGCACTTCAGCTATTCTTCGTATTGGGTGGTTAACGTCTCGACGTTGAACATGACCAAACCATCTTAACCTATGCTCTCTCATTTTGGCATCAATTGGTGCCACACCTAGACTTCCCCTAATATACTCATTTCTAATTTTATCCTTCTTTGTCACTCCACTCATCCATCTAAGCATTCTCATTTCCGCCACATGCATTCGCTGTTCCTCTTTCTTTTTCACTGCCCAACATTCAGTTCCGTACATCATAGCTGGTCTTATGGCTGTTTTATAGAATTTTCCCTTCAGCTTCATTGGAATTTTTCTGTCACACAACACACCACTCGCTTCTTTCCACTTCATCCATCCAGCCCTAATTCTACTGCATGCATCTCCATCTATTTCTCCATTACTCTGTAATACCGATCCTAGGTACTTAAAACTATTGCTTTTTACAATCATTTCACCATCCAAAGATACCATTTTATTTGTAGTAGCTCCATCTTTAAATGAACATTCCAAATACTCTGTTTTTGTCCTACTATGTTTTAAACCTTTTTCCTCCAGAGCTTGTCTCCACTGTTCCAGTTTTTGTTCTAAGTCTCTTTCACTATTTCCTACTAACACGACATCATCAGCATACATTAAGCACCATGGAATGTTCCCCTGTATTTTCGCTGTTATCTGGTCCAAAACTAATGAGAATAAATACGGACTAAGCACAGAACCTTGATGCAATCCTACTTTCACATGAAATTTATCAGTCTCTCCCACACCTGTCCTAACACTAGTCGTTACTCCCTCATACATATCCCTCACAATCTTTACATATTCACCAGGGACTCCTTTCTTATTGAGTGCCCACCACAGAATCTCTCGAGGAACTCTATCATATGCTTTCTCAAGATCAATGAATACCATATGAGCGTTTGTTTCTTTACTCCTGTATTTTTCCATCAACTGCCTTATAATGAAAATTGCATCTGTTGTTGATCTACCCTGCATAAAGCCAAATTGATTCTCGGATATTTCGGTTTCTTCACGTATCCGTCTATCAATTACTCTTTCCCATATTTTCATGGTGTGGCTAAGCAGTTTTATAGCCCTGTAGTTTGTACATTGTTGTATATCTCCCTTGTTTTTGTAAACAGGTACCAGTATACTGCTTCTCCATTCGTCTGGCATTTGTCCAACTTCCATAATTCTATTAAATAGACCTGCTAGCCACCTTGTTCCTGTCTCTCCCAATGCTCTCCATACTTCCCCAGGAATATCATCTGGTCCTACCGCTTTTCCTTTCTTTATTTTTTGAAGCGCTTGAGCCACTTCCTCGTTGGTTATTTTGGTGCCCATTGCTGCTACTGTATCCGTTGACTCTACAGGCTGTCTGTCAAATTCTTCATTTAATAAGCTGTCAAAGTACTTTCTCCATCTCTTTTTGACATCCCTTTCGTGAACTAGTATTTTATTATTTTCATCTCGGATACATCTAATCTGATTAAAATCTTTTGCTTTCTTTGCTCTCTGTTTGGCTATTTTATATATCTTCGTTTCGCCTTCCCTGGTATCAAGTTGATCGTATAGGTTTGAATACGCTTCTGCTTTAGCTTTTGCTACTGCTACTTTCGCTTCCTTTTTGGCGACCATATAATTTTGAAGATCTATGTCCGATCTGGTTTCTTGCCACTTTTTATATAATTTTCTCTTCTCTTTTATGTTTCCTTGTACTTCATTTGACCACCACCAAGTCTCTTTATCTTCAAACTTCTTTCCTGACGTTTTCCCAAGTATTTCAATAGCCGTCTCTCTAATAATATTGGCCATTTTTCTCCAAATTGTGTTAGGGCTTCCTTTCATGTTCCAACATATTTTTTCTACTATTCTTTCCCTGAATAGACCTTCCTTCTCATCTTTTAGCATCCACCACTTGATTTTTTGTGGTCCTCTCCGATATTTTTGTTTAGTTTCGCTTTTTACTTCGATGTCCAGAACAAGCAGCTTATGTTGTTGGCTTACTGTCTCACTAACTATTACCTTGCAGTCCTTGCATTCACGTATGTCTTCTTTCCTTATCATGAAGTAGTCTATTTGGGATTGATGTTGTCCACTTTTGTAGGTAATAAGTTGAGTTTCTCTCTTTTTAAAGAATGTGTTAACAATCGCCATATCCAATGCTGTTGCTAATTCTAGCATGTCATCTCCAGCTTCATTTCTAGTTCCAAAGCCTAATCCCCCATGTATTGTTTCATATCCTGTCTTGGCTTGGCCCACATGTGCATTGAAATCACCTCCTATTATAACTTTCTCCTCCGCTGGAATATCACTCAGTATGTCTCCCAATTGATCATAGAAAGCTCTTCTTTCATTCTCACCCAGACCTGTTTGAGGAGCATACACACACACAACATTCAATACCTCTTTATCAATTACAAATTTCACTGACATCATTCTATCACTCGTTCTTACAACATCTACTACGTTATCTTTCATTTCACTATCAGCAATTATACCAACTCCATTTCTAGTGTTACTACTCCCTACATACCACAATTTATATCCATCACCTAGTTCTTTCGCCCTTTGTCCTTTCCACCTAGTTTCTTGAATACAAGCAATTTGAACTCTTCTTCGTTTGAGCGCATCCACTAACTCCAGACTCTTACCTGTAAGACTACCAAGATTCCAAGACCCTATCCTGATTTTTCTAACCTGCAATGGTGTTCCCCCTGAGATAGTCCTCACCCGGAGATCCGAATGGAGGCTCATTTTACTTCCGGAACATTTTACCTCAGGAGATGCCATCATTTCAGTATAAGTTTTTATTTCGTTTGGAGAAGGTCTTTTCATTATTATGGCCTGAAAAGATTTTTGGATATTTGATGCCTGAATGCCTTTTCTATCAGCACCATACCCTGCCCTGTCCTGCACGTTTAGCCAATACACCACCAATGCAACCAAAGTGCAGTATTACCCCACACCCGCCTGCATTTTTCTGTATAGGCCAGGATCCCTACTGTAAGGACTGCCCTATAAGCCAATGTATTGTTGCCCGTATCCCGCCACTAGGAGGCACGTACTTCATTCGGGATACCGCGATCGAATAATTCGTGGGTAGGGCTTACAATACCGAACTAAAATCTGAATACCGGTGTTTGATATTTGAAATATCGGGATACCGGTATTAAAAGCGGTATTACTAATAAAAAATTTACTAGCTATATTTTGACTTACCTCAGTGGTTATATTGGCTTGTTAAACAAATAATATATGAAATCCAACAAATATTGTTCTGAAATGAGTAGATATTATTTATTTTATTACATAGAGAGTAGGAGTAGACAGATATAAAAAACGTGGCATCCAAATTTTTGGGCGATAAACGATTTCTTCTTAGGTTTGTTAACTGCCCAGACTTTGAAAATACCCTTTCGGAAGGTACTGATGTGGCAGGTATTGACAAATATTTTATAGCAAATTAATAAAACTCAGGGAAAGCGGATTTGTATTTTTCCAAAACTCCATCGGGTTATTTTTTCTTGCGAAATGTGGCATTTCACAAAAAAAGGTGGCATTGGTAGTAGACGTAAAACAAACAATCGCTTTATATTGCCGACTTCGCCGCTTCTCGATGGTGCCATACTCGGCTCGGTATGTGTAATAAATATGCCTGATATAGCTTTTTATACAACGAAATTATTTGTTTATCTTCAAAAAAAATTCTTGTAATTAATTAATATTATTTGAAATTAGATTTATATTGTGCCAAAATTCAACTTTTATCAAATAATGTCATACCAAAATACCGATATTTTACATAAATACCGGTTTTTAATAGCGGAAAAAATCGTCCGGAATTCCGGTATTCGGGATCCCGGAATCCCGTTATGGTAAGCCCTATTCGTGGGACGATCGAATACTTGTTCAATATTTTTCAAAAATCGATCGAATGGCACTAAACACGACTTCCCCCCTTCACCCCCTGAAAGTGGGGTGTGGGTAACTTTAAAATTATATATGGAAACCCCCATTTGTTATTGCAGATTTGGATTTCTTACGTAAAAATAAACAACTAAAATAAGCAATTATAGCGCCATCTATTCACATTTCGAAAGATGTCTCAAATAAGAGTTGCTTATTTTATTATTATTTTACGTAAGCAATCCAAATCTACAATAACATACAGGGGTCTTTATTTAAAATTTTAAAGTTCTTCACCCTACATCCAGTGGGTGGAGTGGGAGTGGCGTGTTTAATGTCATTCTATAGATTTTTGAAAAATATTGAACAAGTGTTTTTCAGTTTTTTGATCCAATTTTCATTTCGCGAATCATTCGATCGTTGCCGGCGATGAGTTCCACTCTGGGCGCCAGGTACCTCAGAGACCATCGCCGTCATGAAATTCGTATTCAGTGAACTCCAAAACCCTTAAGGTTAAAAATTTAACTCATTTCCGTCAATATTTATTGAGTTCGAAATTTTTCATTTTCGATCTTTTCGATATGCACTTTAAAAATGCATTTTCTCATGGACAAAATTTTTTGCCGGAGATCAATTTAGTTCAAAAAATTGCGTGACACTTTTTCGAATCGAATTCAAAAAGTTGCATGACGAATCATCTTACTGCACAAAATTCCTAGGTTTAATGCTTCGTTCACTCAAAAAAATTTAGTTCGTAATATTGATTAACAGTGATTACTGAATAGTATTTCGTTGTCACAACAATTTAATTTGTTGTTTCAACGAACTTTTAGACATTGACGAATGTATTTTGTTATTGTCACAATGATTGAATAATAATTGTGAGAATAACTAGACTACATTAATCAATAACACTCAATTTATTCAGCCAATAACTTAGTTTCCTATATTTAATAAATACTGTTAATTCTGGCAGCAACTCACGTTTTTTAATTTCGTAGATGACAAGCAATTACCTTGGTTTATCGTGACAACGTACAGATTTCATTAAAACAATGTACAAATGTTGTTAATATAGAGTAATATATGATTGTTGAATAGATGTAAATTGATTGTTGTGACAACGAATGCATTAATAAATCTACTACTGCATTTAGTCAACAAGCAAGTCAACAAGCATGTTTATGCTTTTAAGACTTTTTTTTTACGTTTATTTTAGTGTAAGTAAACCAAAATTGTAAATTATTGTACTAAATATTAATTTAAATAAACGTATATTATTATTTAACGACGTTCTACACCTTCGGCAATTAAGGATTAAGGATTTGCCTGAAATTTTAGTATGTTATAGTTTACTTAAAAAAACTAAGACTTGATTTTTTAAAAATTGTTTTACCGTGCCGTTTAATTACTATTAATTGTCAAAGTTAAGTTTTAACATGGGCTCTTATGGGAATTTTTAGAAAGTTAATAACTTTTGACCAAAATTTACGATTTTTAATTATTTGTGATTAAATTAAAGTTTTTTTTGTAAGGAATAACATATTAAAAAATGAGGATTGTTTACCGTACCATTTATTTTTAATTTATTTATTATAATTAATTCCGTAATTTATTCCGTAATTTCTGTAACTTATTATAATTTATTTTTATAAAGTATTCAATACTGAAACATATGATTTGAGTATTCTGCTATAAATGCATTGTTACCAACTTTCGCTTGCATATAAGTTTCCCCCCTTTCCTCTGAGAGGCATACCCCGCAACGAAGGTGTAGGACGTCGTTAATACCCACAATTAAGGCGTGCATTGTGACAATAATCGTAGTTGTTAAGACAATAAATGTTTTGTTTGACCATTTGAAAGTTAACGGCTTTTCCTTATCGTGATACTCCTAGCTTCTCTGTGTTACCGAAGTGCCGAATAATAACACTAGTCAACAAAAAAACAAAAAAAAATTGCGACTGATGTTAAAATGGCTGTACCGGGGAGTTAAAAGCGTCCTGAATGCGAATTGAAACACTAAAATTTTCCACCACGTATAGATTTTGAATTATCTTCTTCTTAAGGTGCCGTGCATTTATGCGTAGGGGTCCACGCATACATTGTCTTGTCAGGTGAAATGTTAGATGTTGAGTTATAGAATGCATCAAATATTGCTGTTTATTATAAAAATTCTTTTATACTATATACACATAAGTTCAGAACTAGAAACAAAAACCATAGTAAGTCTTTTTTACACAATTTTATGCCTATCCCAATTTTCCCATAACACTATGTGGATTAATACAAACACACATTTTATCCTGCATAGTAAAAAACTAGGATAGCTCCTGATTGCGGTTCCTAAATATTGTAAGTTTTACTGGCTAGTAAATTCCATTTAAAAAAATCCATTATTGTAATGTAGAACCTAGAGTTAAGCATGTTCTTTGGGCAAGTGAAGATCTCGAACTAAATCATGTAATTTGGCTTGTTGGATGCAATAAGGTGCTCTTTCGTCGCTTTCGGGAAAATAAGAATCATTCTTTTCTGATACATCATCGGGTTTACTTTTATCGCCATACATTTCCAAATTTTCTTCCCAATTTGCCGGGGGTCCTGGAATTGGTAAATCTTCTCCATGGAAAACCGGTTTTATTGCTGAGATAATATCTGGATATTCAATTTTATGCTTGCCTTTCCTTGAAAAACCAGACACTTTTGTCATGCAGAAGTAACAGTGGTTAAAACGGTTTAGAACTAATAAGTTTAAATGGGTAGGTTTACTGATTAAGGATTACCTTTGGTTTATTCTTTATTTAAATGTTAATGTGTTATTCGTAGACATTAGATATCCCAGTGTTGTCAAAGTATGCACAATTTTTAGGAAAAACGTTAGTTTGATAACATCACTCACCGATATATTACAAATGACTGTTTTAAAAAAATTTTAGTAAAATACTCATAACTCAAAAATCGTAACTCATTTTTTTTTTAAATCATAACTCAAAAATCTTACGTGTTAGGAACTTTTTATCATCATATTCATATTCAGAGAGCAAAAATTAACAAAAAACAGCACTTTGCATTCCAGTCGCAAATTGGTTGTAAACTAGTGTAATTATTGCATTTCGTTTTCAAGTGTAGTCCGTAGTAGAAGGAAGTTTTTGTGTGTCTATTATTGTGAAATTTCGGTCGAATTATTTTTAAATGTATTAATTTTTTTCGAATCCTGAGAAAACTAATTATTATTTTTGAAAATTTAAATGCAAAATAAAATATTACAGTATTATCGAGGGTCTGAAGTCCCTGAGAACCTCTATAATGACTATTTTAATAAGTCACAGGGGTGAAAAAGAGAAAATTTAGTATGATTTTTAATTTCAAATAGGCATACCATTCAACAGAAACTTTTTGTTTATTCTAAGGGACTTTCTGCCCTCGGTAATAATGTATTATTTTATTCTGCGTTTAAATTTTTCAAAAATACTTATTAGTTTTCTCAGAATTCCAAAAAAAATGAATGCGTTTAAAAAGAATTCGATCGAAATTTTGCACCTGCGCTCTCAAAACGGATTAAAGTGTTATACATTTTTTGAATCACTATTTCAAACGCTTTTAAATAAGCTGTCACATGACGTAATTTCCCATTAAAAAATATCAAATTTACGCCGCGCCTGTCACCTGAAGAAGGATCGTGTAAAGTTCGAAACATTGATGTTATAATATGCTTTGATTATTTTAAAAATCGACCTGTCCGAGCGTTTCGCTTATGTGCTAAAAATAAATAAGTTAATAAGGGGGTGGGGGGAGTGTAACACTTATTCCAGTACACTGTATAAGTGAAATCATATGAAAAATCACACAGGGTAAAGTCCTTTAGGTTAATGACAAAAAAGGGGATTTAAAAAATGATTATTAATCAATTAATATCATATATTGGGCTATTGCATTCAGTAATTATTAATATAAAATACGTTCATAGTAGGAATGAACGAAACTGATTGTAAGAATGAATAGAATTGCTTGTAAGAAAAACTGTATTTATTGTGGGAATGAACGGAATTAATTGTAACAATAAACGGAAATAATTGTAGAAATAAACGAAATACGTTAGGAGAAATAACACTGTTATTGAAACAACCAATAGTCTTCGTCGGTCAATATTTAACGACGTTGTTGTTTCAATAAATAGTGTTCGTTGACTCAGTGAACAGAGTTCGTAATAACAATAAAGTGATATTGTTGTATACATAATGAATGTTCATCCATTTAATAAACGTAATACATTGGCTCAACGAACGAAAATAATGAATTGATGAACATCGTTTTGTTGTTCCAATAAAACCAAGAATTGGACAAAGTTTAAGTATTGCGTTTGTTGTCTGAATTAACATTTTTATTGATATTACGTACCTTTTTCGTTGAGTGTTGCCTCGCCAAATTAGACAACGGATAGGTCGAACGGTCGAGGAATCATTTCATATAGCTGCCGACCTAGAAAAGTTTCATCAGCTTGTTAATACAACTATAGCCAACGCTTGAAGACAAGCACGGCACACAAAGAAGCTCTACAGCTCTTCCTTGAAAATGGACGACTAGCCTTACGCGGAGGAAAGTCATATACACTTCTGGTACTCCAAAGGCATTAAAAACATATATAATAATATTACTGTGAATGTAATATTACACAAAGATGTCAAATATATAAAAATCAAAAGATAAATCACACAAGGAGACTGGGGCAGTTCTTGAACATGATTGTAAATAATTGGAATGGGACGCTAAGAATTTAATGTGGCAGGGAAATGTTCTCTCACCTACGATTTTCTAACGACTTAGTTGTGATAAAACGTAACTTAGAATAGATTAAAAATATACTCAGTGAGTTAAATACCACCCGTAACGCAGTACGTAATAAACGGAAAAGCACAACACATGACAAATCTGGTACCAAGCGAGAATCCAAAAGTTGGCTGTACCGAAATAGCATTTAAGTTCATTTATAAATATTTAGGTCATGAAAATCCAACTTTTTAGTAATAATAGGCTCAATAGGTTCCTCAATAACATAGGCTGAATAATATGGAGGGGTCCAAAGATCAACGAGACGGTCGTTACATACACTGACTCTCAAGACACGTATCCATTATGTTGGTGCTCCGCGCTACATGCAACTGCCTATAGATACGGCATGCCCTCCTCTACATATAGACCACCACTGATTGGAGCACCGAGGCGGATCGCGCACTGTTGCAACGAGGGGAGCCCCAACTTATCCACTATGTGAAGCAGTTGCAGGAGCGCGGAGCTCCGACATAATGGATACGTCCCGTAATAGGCAGGCTTAGAAACGAGGAAATTGGAAGACAGACAGGCGTCACAGATGTGATACAGCGCATAGTATGGTTGAAGTGTAACTGGGCGGGTTATGTGGCATGGATGAATGACGGACGTTGGACTCAAAAAATTACAGTATGGAGATCACAAGCAGACAGAAAAATTAGAGGTAAACCACCGACATGACGTACAGACGGCGCCAAAAAATCGCTGAGAATTAACTGCAGGTATCTCAAGACCGACAGAACTGGCAGAAATTAGGGAATTCCCAGATTCAACTTTGGGTGAAGAAGGCAAGAGATGATGATGATTTAGGAAGTTGGAACAACTAGTGTTAGGGCATATCTTATATATAAAAATCAATTGCTGTTCGTGTGCCTCGCTAAAACTCGAGAATGACTGGACGGAGTTGGCTAATTTTGATGTTGAATTATTTGTATAAGTTCAGGGAAGGTTTATACTGTTTTATAATATAAAATAGTAATAATAAGTTAAACAATATGTTATAGTCATTTTAGTAGCCACCAAAATTTTTACATCTATATGTGTAAAATGCTATTTTCACAGTGTTTGTTGCCATACTCCTCCGAAACGGTTTGACCGATTTTTATGAAATTTTACGCCTATATTCTGCAGGACTGAGAATAGGTTGTCATCTAAGTCACAAGGGGGGCTTGCCGATCACGCCATAACTCTCATAAGAATGGCGTGAAAAATACAAAATTAAGTAGGTAGACTCCCTGATAGACAAGGCGAAAACGGCGGGTTCGAAGGGAAAAATATTCCCATGAGATTTTTTTGCATAATCACATTCGTGAGATATCCCAGAATAAGTTTCAAGAAGTCGCCCAAGTGAAAAGTGGGCCAATTTTTTTTTAACAATTTTTTTTTAATCAAATTGCAAGAATCAATATTTTTGGCACGAACAATTTTTGCTTTAATTTTTTGGATCATTCTGGACAAAAAAGGTCTCTTATAATTTTTCTCTAAAGTTGATCGTTTTCGACTTATAAGCAATTTAAAATTGAAAAAAACGAAAAATGGCGATTTTCAAGGCTTAATAACTCGGTTAAAAGTTATTATTATGAAAGTCAATATGTGACTAAACCAAAGTTTGAAGCCCCCCCTAGAAGATCCTGAAGAAATTTTTGTCATTATTTTATTACTAAGCTGTTATTTTTAAGTAATAATAATAAGCGCCATGCACGTGTGCGGGGCTGTAAATGCTGAGTGCGAGAGAGAAGCTATTCCAGCAGTCCAATTGTGCATCTTACTCGCACTCACATTTACAGCAGCGTTAATAGGATACAACCACTCATTGTTATTAATTAAAAATAACAGCTTAATAGTAAATTAATGACACATATTTCTTCAGGATCATGTAACGGCGACTGTAAACTTTGATTTAGTCACTTTCTGACTTTCAAAATAATAATTTTTGACCGAGTTATTAAGCCTTAAAAATGGCCATTTTCGCGTTTTTCAAATTTTAACTTGCTTATAACTCGAAAAAGATCAACTTTAGAGAAAAATTATAAGAGACCTTTTTTGTCCAGAATGGTCCAAAAAACCTAAAAAAAAATTAGTCCGGGCCAAAATATTGATTTTTGCAATTTGATTAAAAAAAAATTGTTAAAAAAAAATTGGCCCACTTTTCTCGTGGGCGACTTCTTGAACCTTATTCTGGGATGTCTCACGAATGTGATTATGCAAAAATATCTCATGGGAATATTTTTCCCAACGAACCCGCCGTTTCCGCCTTGTCTATGATGAATTCCGAGCAGAACCGTACTAAAATTTTTTCTCTAGCGCAATCGGTGTCCGAAATACAATATCTCAAGCCGTAGAAATATTCTGAGGACAGAAGAAGAACGAGCGACAAATTTTATAGAAGAGAAGTGGAACAGTTTAACTTTGGGACTCAAATTGGGCAAAATATGGATTTTTTAATTTTGCGAAATTTTCAAAAAATATCTGTAAAGGGAACTTTTCTGACGAACCGTAAGCAAGAAAAAAATTCTGACCACATGAAAAGAACAAGCAGCAAATTATAAAATTTTATTTAATTTTAATTAATTTTATTTAATTTGAGTGTTTAATTTATTTTCGTTTATTTTATTTTATTCCATTTTTAATTCCATGCATTTTTTTATTTTATTTCATTTTATAAAATTTTATTTATTTTTATTAGATTCTGTTCATATTTATTTAATTTTATTCAGTTTTATATATTTCTATTTACTTATCTACTTTTATTCAATTTCATTTAATTTTAATTTACGTCATTTACTTTTTTATTTAATTTTGTTCAGTTTTATTTAGTTTTTTGAAATATTATTTAATTCTATTTAATTATATTTCATTTTATTTAATGTTATTTAATTTTTATTTAATTTAATTTTAATTAATAAACACCTATTGATTTGGAACCACCCCGAACCCAATCATAAATACAGGGTTGTTTTGAATGCAGATAAAATAAAGCTGTTATATTTATTATAAGATACACAAATTTAAGATTGTAACTGTTGCACTACAAACTTTATTTTGTTACTTCTAACTAAACTTTATTACTTCAAACAGCATGTGTAATTAATTAAAAATAATAATAAAACCTCATTCACATCGAGCATTTTTTGTTTATTAATTACGAATTTCTTTTGTTTATTTAAAGTTTATTTTATACAAAAGTTTGGTTTTATCTATTGAGGCAGTACGAAGTCTGTCGGGTCAGCTAGTTATATTGATAAAATTCATGTTTTCATTGGAACACCTTGTAACCTAATAAATAATGCAAAATAGGAAAATAAATAAAAATGCGTATAGAAGCTTACATTATCTAGATTAGATCAAATCATCATTAGTAAAATAATTATTAGTGAAAATTATGAAACAATAAATTACTTTTAATATAGTAGCAATTTCAAGAAATCATTATCAAATAATGACTTTTTTGGCGCAAAAAGGTTAGTTTGTTTAATATAACGATATTTTGAAGTCGAAAGTCTCAAGATATAATTATTTTCTAGAAATATCGAAACTTTTCATGTATTGAGCTATAAGTTTGTATTAAAGTTAGTTATATAATAAACTATAAAGAGGTTTTTTTTTATTTCAACGTGTCTCGGCTGCTGCGGCCATTGACACAAGGATATAATAGATATACATAATACACAAGGAAATAATTTACTGTGTAAGTTAAATTTACAGTAGATGGTATACTTTACAATATTTGAGGAACTCTATCACATTACACATTTTGTTTTATTACACAAATTTCCATGGATACCATATTTGGTCCGTCCTGCTGCGTAGTGGTTGCATTCCAAAAGTAAGTGCTGTACACTAGTCGAACGTTGGAGTGTTGGCAGTTTGGAGGTTCTTCGGGAACCATCAAGTATCTATGGGTTAGGCGGGTCCCAATTCTGAGCCTTCTGATGATGGTCTTGGGTGTTGTTTTAATTAGTTCTGAAATTGGTTTTAAGAAAGGTCGTGTAACGTTATAGATATCACAGCTTTATTAATTTATATTTAAATAATTAATATTTTATTCCAATTTATTAATTCCTTAGCATTCAGTTTCTTTTTGCTATTATTTCCTTCATAAACTAAACTGGAGAGCAAAATAATCGACTCACTTTTTGAATTGTACAAGTTAGAAATCTCGAATTTCCTAAACCTGTTGTCCGATTTGAGTGATTTTTTTATGTTGTTATAGCCTTATTATTTAAGACAGTTGTTGTAATATTATTGTTGCTAGACAGGTAAAGGTCATTTTATACCGGGTGTAACAATCATACTGTGTTTTTTTTTTAAGTTCGGAACACTCTGTGGAATATTCTAGGATATAAAAAATATTTAAATTAAAACTTAACTGTAGCCTTAGGCTTTATTAACATTTTATTTTTCGATTAATTTGCTTATGTTGGATAATAAAAAGTTTAATAAACAAGCCGACAGTAGGCTATGAGGAATTAACAATTTAATGGATGTCAAATGTTTAACAGTCAAAAAGTGTCTGGTTTGTTGTGAAAATTAGTAGATTTATTATGTTTCAATTAAGTCCGTAGTTTTTTTTTGTTATTTGGTGGAAATGGAAGGCGCTACAAGGCATTTGACTCGCGATGAGTGTGTTCAAGCAGTGATCTTACACAGCGAAGGACTTAGCTACCATGCTATCGGCTCCTTATATTGGTAACAATTTTTTGCTAATGCACGATAATGCAAGAATTCACGTTCACGAACTGTAACCGAATATTTACAACAGGTAAATCTTCGGGCTTCGCATTGGCCATCGCATAGTCCAGATCTTAACCGGATCGAACATTTGTGGGATATAATTGGCAGAAGAGTACAACAGCGTTTGACATCTCCTAAAACCTTACAAGAGGTAGAAACAGTAGCTCTCGAGATTTGGAATGATATTGGTCAAGACCGAATAGCATACCTCATTTTTGTAATATAAAAGTACGTATCTCTTTTGTTGTTGAACATAAGCGTATGAATCAAAAAACAAGATCTTAAGAAAGTCTAAGGCTACAATTGAGTTTTAATTTAAATATTTTTTATGTGCTAAAATATTACACAGCTTGTTCAGAACTTTAAGGAAAAACACAGTACGATTGTTACACCCGGTATAAAATGACCTTTACCTGTCTAGCAACAATAATATTACATCGATTTTCTTAAATAATAAGACTATAACGTACTAAAGAAATCACTCAAATCGGACAACAGGTTTAGGACATTCGAGACTTTTAACGTGTACAATTCTGCAAGTGAGTCGATTATTTTGCTCTCAATTATAGTAGTTGGCGCTGTCCCTCTCCCTTTATTTTATATAAGCTAAAATGTTCTATCCTTTTTTTAGACCGGGAATTCAGCCACATGTCCATTGAATCCCGGTTTGTGCTCCAGATTAAAAAAAAAACCGCTTGGATTGACATCAAATTTGGCATAAACATAGTAGTCCAGGAACCGAAGCTTTTCACCTCGCAATTTTTACAGAATAGATCGATTTGCTTGAAAATTTGAAAATAAGTAGTGGATAGTCCAAGGATCAAAATCTATATCATGCCGAAAGGCGCTTTTACCATGGGGGTGGTTGCCACCCCATCTCGGGGGTTGAAAATTTTTATTATATTTTGACCGCAAAGTTGATAAATACATTAATTTTAAGCAAAAAATAGTCTATACATTTTTTTGATAAAATTAACAGTTTTCTAATTCTTCGCTATCGAAAGTGTTAGTTCTATATCGAAAAAATCAATGTTTTTCGATATTATACTCATTTACGATTCATTCAATTTTTGCCGTAGAAAAAATTTTTTCAAACCAAGTTCTTGGGAATTAAATGACCTACAATATCATATTTAAACATTTTTTCGTATCTCTGATGCTAATCTTTCTATTCTGAAGAAAATGGCACCTTTTACCAAACTACAAAAATTCGTTATTTGCTTTTAACTCTAGTTTTTTAAAAACTAATCACTCTAAGCCAGTCAAACTTCTGGAAGCTATTAATATTACATAAATAAAGAAGTATGAATAGGGTCAATGACTAAAAACACCGCTAACTTACATTATTATGCTGCCAATTGAATTTCTCCTTTTTTTTTTTAAATATACTGATTTTTAAACCGTAACTTTTTATTTTTAATCCTAGAAAGTTAGGTAAAAAAGAATTTTGTAGGTTTTTATAAGGTCTATAAGGCTATTAATATTAAATCCTTTTAAAATCATCAGTCGCAAAAAGAGGTGACTTTGAAAGGGTTGGTAAAGGTGGTTTTTGCATGTTATTATAAGTTTTAATTGTCAACAGCTCACTCAATTTTTGCTGTAAAAAAAATTTTGCAAACCAAGTTCTTGGAAATTAAACAAGATACAATTTTATATTTAAATATTTTTTCGTATCTATGATGCTAATCTTTCTATTCTGAAGAAAAGGGCATTTTTTACCAAACTGCAAAAATTTGTTATTCGCTTTTAACTCCATTTTTTTTTTAAATTGATCATTGTAAGACGGTCAGACCTCTAGAACTTATTAATAATGCATAAAAAAAGAAGACCAAATAAGATCAATGACTAATTTTAATTAGGGTGGTAAGTAGGGGGAAGATTCCAATCACTTTTTCGCTGAAAAAAAAAATAGGGACTGACATTCTTTTCATTATAAGTCACTTAATGTTTGAGCTAGAAACATTTTTTTATTTCTGGAGATTGATATTTTTAAATACTTTAAATTAATTTCAACAAGTTATCCTCGAAAAATACATAGTTTTCCCGTATTTTGACTTTGAAACTACAATATTTAGCATTTGACGAAGAAAAGCTAACATATAATAAAGTATAGCTCGATTACTATTGGTCTTAAAGAAAAATAAAAAAAACAGTTTTGTTTATTTCTTCAAAAGGTATATTTTTGCTAAGCAAAGTTGTTTTGATAAAACGAAAACTTTTGGAGTTATTAGCAGAAAACTGATTAAAACATTGATTTTTTCGATATAAAACTAACACTTTCGATAGCGAATAAATCGAAAACTATTAATTTTATCAAAAAAATGTATAAAACGTTTTTTGCTTAGAATGAATGGTTTTACCAACTTTTGCGGTCAAAATAAAATAAAAATTTCCACCCACGAGATGGGGTGGCAACCACCCCCATGCTAAAAGCGCCTTTCGACATGATATAGATTTTGATCCTTGGACTATCCACTACCTGTTCTCAAATTTTCAAGCAAATCGATCCATTCTGTAACAATTGCGAGGTTTTGTCCTATTTTAAGCTTCATTACTTGGACTATAGCTAATACGTCAAAGGAAAAAAGCGATGTTGCGCCAATGTGTGCTTTTTCTGGGGATGAGTTTCGTGGGGTCTCGTGCGTGAAAATATTACGTTCAACATAAAACTCTGCTCCATGGTACGTCCCCAACGCAATAATAGAGAGAGACTTGAAAGTTCCCAGCATCAATATCAAAATAAGAAATCAGCAAATACAGTGAAAATTAAAAAATACTTAGTGCCCATCCAAATGATTTCGCGAGTGAATTATTAAACACGGAGGGTAAAGTTCGCAGACTGAAGCGTTATAAATCAACTGACTTACCAAATAGATTTTAGAAAAATTAGAACTATTTTAAGTGTTACTTTATTTTACTAGTTTTACTAGTATCCATACATTAGTTGATAATTATTTAGAAAGGAAAGTTTGCATTTTAATTCTTACCTATATGTCACAGCCTAAGAAAGTCATAACTTTAACTGAGTGTTCCTAACGGAACAGATTGTTAAATAAAATGGTAGGGGAGCAAAGTATGCTAAATGTGCAGTCACTCAAGCGCTTTGGGGACCAATTGGGTTGTGAAGAGTAGTTCCTAAAACAAAAAAAATTAAGTAAAGTTTTCCATTTTAGTGGGACTTGTCCATTTTTAATTTAATTTTCCATTTCCAACAATCGTTTTTTAGATTATAGCGCCATCTATCCACAATTCGAAAAAATGTCTCGAATAAAAGTTACTTATTTTTAAGTAAGGAATCCAAATCTGCAATAAAAAAGTGGGGGCTCCCATTTAAGATTTTAAAGTAACCCTCCATCCCACTTCTGTGGGGAGTCGTGTTTGGTGCCATTCGATAGATTTTTCAAAAATATTGAATGTACTTTTCAGTTTTTCGATCTGATTAATTATTTATATGGGAAATAAGCCACAATTAAAATGAAAAAAAAAATAATTTTATTAACGTTTCGACGCCCAAATCGGGTGCCGTTGTCAAAATACAAAATATTACTAAAATAAACTAAAGTGTTGTTGCTAAGCAAAAAAATTCTTCTAATAATTTATTTAATCTCACTCATTTATATTGGCAATTCAGACATATATTATACATTTTAAAGTAGAAGACTTTAAAATGATATTGCCAATATTTATGAGTTGCGTTCCTGGGACGACTTACTGAAAGATAGTTCATTCGATTACATGAAATTAACCCCAACTCAAGAATATCCGTCATAAAAAATTATAGCATGTGATATGTCTTTAAAAAGACAACCAAATGCAACGACAGTAAAATTCTCGCGTTAGAGACTTCATAGTAAATCACAAGGGAAAACCAGGAAAAACCCTGTGATACTATCCCGACATCGTAAGTATTTGGTCTTACATTAATTTACTCTCAAAAAATAATACCAAATTCTGACTTGTAACATGTTTAAATTATAAATAATATTAATAATACTAGATATATAAGTAATACTAAAATATAAAATATGTACTAGCTCGATATTATTGACTTACTAATCTTGGTATTTTCTTTCTATTGACTTCCTCTTTCAGTATGGGTAACCACATCCTACTGCATTCTACCGAGGAATTTGCGACACAATTGGTTTCATTTAGCATAATTAGAGCCGCTTCTTTGATTTTTCTCTTTTTACTATCTGATTCTTTCAGGATTATACTTGAATCTCTCCACTGAACTCTATGTTCATTATCCCATGCGTGTTGACATATTTGAGATCTCTCAAATTCTCTATTTTTAATATAAGATTGATGTTCACTTATTCTAACGTCTAATGGTCTTGATGTCTCACCTAAATAAAATTGTTCGCATTCACAAGGTATTTTATAAATGCAATTCTTTGTTCTTTCTTGATCATTGTTAGGTTTAGTTTTAGATAGAATAGATCTCAATGTGTTTGTTGTTTTGAATGTTGTTGAAATGTTGATTTTGAATTTTGAAAAAATCATCTAACAATGATCAAGAAAGAACAAAGAATTGCATTTATAAAATACCTTGTGAATGCGACCAATTTTATTTAGGTGAGACATCAAGACCATTAGACGTTAGAATAAGTGAACATCAATCTTATATTAAAAATAGAGAATTTGAGAGATCTCAAATATGTCAACACGCATGGGATAATGAACATAGAGTTCAGTGGAGAGATTCAAGTATAATCCTGAAAGAATCAGATAGTAGAAAGAGAAAAATCAAAGAAGCGGCTCTAATTATGCTAAATGAAACCAATTTTGTCGCAAATTCCTCGGTAGAATGCAGTAGGATGTGGTTACCCATACTGAAAGAGGAAGTCAATAGAAAGAAAATACCAAGATTAGTAAGTCAATAATATCGAGCTAGTACATATTTTATATTTTAGTATTACTTATATATCTAGTATTATTAATATTATTTATAATTTAAACATGTTACAAGTCAGAATTTGGTATTATTTTTTGAGAGTAAATTAATGTAAGACCAAATACTTACGATGTCGGGATAGTATCACAGGGTTTTTCCTGGTTTTCCCTTGTGATTTACTATGAAGTCTCTAACGCGAGAATTTTACTGTCGTTGCATTTGGTTGTCTTTTTAAAGACATATCACATGCTATAATTTTTTATGACGGATATTCTTGAGTTGGGGTTAATTTCATGTAATCGAATGAACTATCTTTCAGTAAGTCGTCCCAGGAACGCAACTCATAAATATTGGCAATATCATTTTAAAGTCTTCTACTTTAAAATGTATAATATATGTCTGAATTGCCAATATAAATGAGTGAGATTAAATAAATTATTAGAAGAATTTTTTTGCTTAGCAACAACACTTTAGTTTATTTTAGTAATATTTTGTATTTTGACAACGGCACCCGATTTGGGCGTCGAAACGTTAATAAAATTATTTTTTTTTTTCATTTTAATTGTGGCTTATTTCCCATATAAATAATTAATCATAAAAATGCCACAAGGAAATAGCTTCAGAACAACATTTCGATCTGATGTTCATTTCTCGAAATATCGCGGGGTTCGTATTTAAAATAATAAATTTACCCCCACCCCTCTCCGTGTGAAGTCGTGTTTGGTATAATTCAATAGATTTTTGAAAAATATTTAGTACGTATTTTTTAGTTTTTCGATCTATCGAATTTCATTTCCTTATGCCCCGCTCAAATCGTCAGATTTTTTAAATATACACTGTTTTGCATAAACTTAACTTACCTTATCTTAATATGACGATTTCGAATTTTTCTAAGGATATATTTTTTTTCGGTCCCCCGTTAACGAACTCCCCTGCATTAAGAGCCAATATATGGTAGAGGTACATTTTCAGGCTACGAGGTTTCTCCTTATATAATAATCTGACGCGCTCGAGTAACTGCAAAAATCCCCGCTTGGGCTCCACTACCAAAATGGAGTAATAAAAAAAATAAATCTGGAAATGGATAAACTGACTTATTCTAAGCAACTGTTTTTCTATAGAGGTTTTTTCACGAAGTTAATACTTTTCGAGTTAATTGCGAGTGAATGTGTTCATTTTTTAACAAAATACCAGGTTTTAAACGGTTATTCGTAAATAACTCAGAAATATAGTATTTTATCGAAAAATATTCTTAGCAAGAAAATAGCATATAAAAAAGTAAAAAAAGTGGTATATGTGTGAGGTCTCTAGACGCAGTGGCAGCTAATGAAATATAGGTTCATATTCCTCAAATTGAAAATCGGATATTTCAATGTGAAATAACCAAAAAAGTAAAGCACTTTCTGGGTAAAACTTATTGCAAATTTTATTTTTGTTCTTAAAAGAAGCTTTATTTTTGTTTTTTTTTATATAAAAGTTTCTAGCATCAAAGTAAACAAGTTACGCTCAAAATAAAGTTGGTCCCTTCTTTTTTGGTAAAAAAAATCGAGAGATTACCGTGTTCACCCAAATCAAACGTTAGTGATTCACAAGTTACTGTACTTACATTTTATTTGTATGCATAATCTGTAAGTTTTATCTGTTCAAAGTGCTTATTTTTGAAAAAAATTTGTTTTAAAGTAAAATTTTCAATTAAAAAAATGCTTTCTTCAAAATAACCTAAAAATTATTAGTGAAAAAATATACGTTTTGCTTTTCTAAATATTTCGAAATTTTTTGTTTTTCTATGGGACAAAAATTGGTTAAGATATGACTGTTCAAAATTTGCATTCACTCGTGATTAGTGACTGGTTAAAACCCTTTCATCTACAGCCCTTTCAAAAATAAATAAGCACTCTGAACCGACGACACTTACAGATCATATAACCAATACAACCATACTTACAGTACTAAAGCAACTTGTGGACTGATAATGAATAATTTCATTCTGGATGCTAATTTGGGGGTGATTTTCACGATTTTTTTACCAACAAAAGGGAACAACTTTATTTTGACCGTAACTTGCTTACTTTTAACACTAGAAACTAAAAAAAAGCAGAAATATACCTTTTTTTAATACATTAACAAATTTGTAATGAGTTTTTCATAAAAATTGCTTCATTTTTGGTTATTTTACGTTGAAATATTCGATTTGGAATTTGACGCATTTGAACCTCTTTTTCATTAGCTACAGCTCTGCTCCTATTGGGTCTAGAAACCTCATAATATATTCACCATTTTTTAAATTTTGGTATAATCTATATTTTTAATAGGTTTATTTTATTCGATAACATACTTACTTTTTGAGTCATTTTCGAAAGGGCGTCTAAAAACGTGTTTTTTTTTTGTTTTGTTTCACTCGCTATTAACTTAGCGAAAAACTAATACAGTGATGAGCTCGCTAATAACTGGCAAAATAGCACATGAGATGGAAAACGTATTAAGTTGTGAGGTAAAAGGAAATGAAACTAGTCGAGTTACGAAATTTAGCTATATTAACCTATAAATTTACATTATATTGATTGTTTCCCACCTTTAGACGTATCAGACAAGCTTAGCAACTACCACTGTCACAGTGACAGTTTTAGTTGACATACTTCTCTGATGCGTCTAAAGGTGGAAAACAATCAATATGGTGTAAATTTATAGGTAAATATCGCTAAATTTTACAACTCGACTACAGTCGGAAAATGAAAGAATACCCATGAACAATTACATCAATCACTTATTTTGCATTTGCTGTGTTTTTTTATAAATAACGAACGTTTGTTATAGAAAAAGACAACAAATACACAATAAGTGATTGATGTGATTATTCATGGGTATTCTTTCATTTTTCCGACTGTAGTTTCATTTCTTTTTATCTCACAACATAATACGGTTTCCACCATTTGCGCTATTTTGCCGGTTATTAATGCGGTCATCATTGTATATTGTGCAGAATAAGCCAATCATTTAATTTATTGCCGACTAAAATAGTAAATTGATATGACATAGTAATAATTTGCAAAACTAAAATATTATTTCTTCTGTTTATGCGTTTTACTAATTATGTAAATATTTTTTGCTGGCACTTCATACCTTTGCGGCTAAAGAATATTATAATCCTTTCTCAGAAGGGTTTGAACATAATAATAAAAATCTTACAAAATGAAAATCGATTTTTTCCAATGTATCGAAAACTATTCGAGGTTTTTTATTGAAAATGGAGATGTGGCATTCTGATGGTAGTAGTAGTAGTATCTTAAAAAAAACTTATAATGAAATTTGGACACCTCATAAAAATTTTATGGGGGTTTGTTTTTTTAAACCCGTCCAAAATTTTGTGTGCGTTCCAATTTAATTATTATTGTAGTAACATTAGATAAACACAATCTTTTAGAAACTTTTTTGCCTCCTAGTACTTTTTCGAAAAGTCAGTTTTTATCGAGATATTTTGAATATTTTTTCAAATCCACCACATATTTGTATATGGTTTTACATTTTTATGTATATTTTGAACCATAATAAAGGAAGCCCACATCTCGATAAAAGGTGCCTTATCGAAAAAATACAAAGAGGCAAAAAAGTTTTAAAAACACTGTGTTAAACTAATGGTACCGCAGTAATAGTTTAATTGGAACTTACACGTGGGGTTTAAAGAATAAAATCCCCCTAAATTTTTATGTAAACATATTAAAAACGAAGCCTTAACTCGATAAAAACTGCCTTATTGAAAAAATATTAAGAGGCAAATTTTTTTTAAAAATATTGAATTTAACTAATCGTACCACAATAATAATTGAATTGGAACGTACACAACACAAAAGTTTGGGGGGTTTTAAGAGAAGAAAACTTCCATAAAATTGTATGAGGTGCACAAATTCCACTATAATTTTTCTTGAAGATGTTCCTGTCATAAGAGTACCACATGTCGATTTTCAATAAAAAATCTATAACAGTTTTCGATATAATCGAAAAAATTGATTTTTATTTTGTATTTTAAAAGGGCTGTAACTTTTTTATGTGCATATTTATACTAAGGTAAGTTAGGTTCATTCGAACTATTTTTGGTCCCATAATACGTGATTTAATTTATGACCTGTATCTTTGTTAAACCTTGGTTACACCAAAAATAATTTAAAAAACCATCCAAATGGATTATAAAAACATCAGCACGTTTTCGATCTAGTCAGATCAAACGAAAGCGTTCTGATGTTTTTATAATCTATTTGTGTGACTTTTTTTAAAGGTTTTTTAATAAAAATTATATACCATTACACAAACCGAAGTTTTTTACATTAAAAATGTATAAATATTTTTAATTTCGTTGGAACCCGAAAATGCAGCACCATTATATGCTAGTTCAATCAGACTGTGCAGGAAGAGTCTATATTGGTTTCGTGGCTTTTTTGCCCTTCATCAGTAGACACATATTCTCTTCTCTCTGATTGACCTTGGATACTTCGACGCGTGCCGTCCTGGATTGCAACGAACGAAATGGCTGGCGCGTCGTAGCGACATCAGCTAAGAAACAAACTAAGTTCTTAATCTAATATTACATAATAGTATGTATATTAGGCAACGAGCATTAATGATGGTCATTATGAGGCGAGTATGAGGGATACGAAACGAGCCGCCTAGCGGTGAGTATAGAGTACGAGCTTCATAATGATAATTAAATGCAACTTGTATACACGATTTGTTCTATGCTCATTCACAACAAAAAAAAAATATTCACTTTCATTAATTTTGTAACGCAAACAAATTAAGTAGTTTGTCAGTTTGACAGTTTGTTTACATATTGAGAACTTTCAAAGCGTATGCGTCTGCCTCGCCATTAGTCACTGCGCGTGTGCTACCTTTATCGCGAATGTCATATCACGATTCTATTGGTTAAAAATCTGTATCTTAAGAGGAAACAGTAGCGATCAACAGGTAGCGAAAACGCGATCCAAGATTGCGGCTGTAATTTTGAATATTTTATTAAGATATTTGGCACACGTATTCGTAATATAATAAAGAATGGCGGTACAGAGCCCAATTTGAAAAATATATTAATATGTGGAAATTACTCTGTAATTAAATACAATATTAAAAAAACGAGCCTGTATCGCCATTAAGAAGAACAAAAAAATACACTTTCTTCAAATAAACTTTTTTATCCCATGCCTGGATTTTGTGTCATTTTTGAACTACTAATGAAATAAAAAATTATAGTAGTTCCAAAATGACACAAAATCTAGGCATCGGATAAAAAAGTTTATTTGAAGAAAGTGTATTTTTTTGTTCTTCTTAATGGCGGTACAGGCTCGTTTTTTTAATGTTTTATTTAATTACAGAGTAATTTCCACATATTAATATATTTTTCAAATTGGGCTCTGTACCGCCATTTTTTATTATATTACAAATACGTGTGCCAAATATCTTGAAAAAATATTCAAAATTACAGCCGCAATCTTGGAACGCGTTTTTGCTACCTGTTGATCGCTACTGTTTCCTCTTAATGAAAATCTGTATCATAATGAAGTTCATTAGAATACAGGTAGTGAAATCATAATTGAATATTATAGTATGAGAATAGAAAAATAGTTATTTATGTATTAAGAGCGAAAACTGATACATTATTGCTTGAGAGTAAGAGTTACCGGTAAGGTTACGGTACTTACTCGAAAGCAATAATGTCACTTTGAGCTTGTAATACATACAACATTTTTTCTACAATCACTTAATAAAATGAAACTATTTTTAAATCTTTACCTCTATTGTAACTATTTTATATCTGTAATTATAATGTCATAACGTTTATATCTTTCAGTTTGAATGTTCAATGTGTTTGTATTTTATGGTTGTACGGTTGAAGTCTTCTTTATCAAGTGATTGTAGAAAAACAACTTTTTTACTTCTATGTAAGTTTTTTAACTATGGTATTCTTGTTCTCCTGATCATTTTTCAGTGCGTCATTAATTATGACGTCATATACTGTATTGGGTGTGTCGAGACTTATTTCATGTAATTATTGACGAATCTGACAGATGCTAGAATCGTACTTAGCCATAGGTGAAAAGCTGGTGGAATTAAACTAATTAGTAATTTAGTATATTTGATTTTTACACAATATGTTAACATGTAGGTATTTTTTATAAAGGGGAATAAAATTAAAAAGTAAACAATATTGTTAATTAAATTTATAAATATGGAAACATTAAAAAATTACACAAAACTATCCATTAATTGTGTTTTATCTCCTTCTCTAGGTGCTGTCTCCGCTTCAAAAGTTGGCAGTCATCAGAGCGATCTTTATTTCTGAAACCGCGGTTCTAAATAATTCATTGTTATTACATCCAAACCAGTTCCTAAGGTTCTTCAGCCATGAGTTACGTCTCCTTACTATAGATCTTTTTCTTGCATAATGACCTGGAGTATTAGATATACATCTCTCATCACATGTCCCATATATCTGTTTTCTTCTTATTTGTTAGTTCTTCTCGTTCCTTATGCGTAAGTCTCATTACCTCCACGTTGGCTATTCTATCTACTCATGAGATATTTAGCACTCTTCGGTACACCTCAAATGTCTCTAGTCTCCTCACGCCAATGACTAACTTTTAACGAACTAAATTCTAAACCAAAACACAAAAAATGCACAAAGACGTTGTGAAACACAAGGGAAGTCGAATTCGAAATTTCAAAATGACATGTACACAAAATACTGACCTGAATAATAACCGTCACTTGACTCTTTGACACTTCTAAAAAATGGCCAAAATGAACGAAGTTTTCGTCAAATGTTCGTAATACGTGTATTTGATTGGCTAGAAAAAACGCGCATTCTAAATATCAACGAATCAAACGTAGGTTAGGAATAGACATCTTATGTATATAACCATTGAAATGCTGCATTATTTTTGTGTTTAATCACGTAGCTACCGCTTTTTTCGTCTCATCTAACTTAATGCATTAGAGAGAAATCGAAAAACTGTGACGCACTGAAAAATGATCATGAGAACAAGAATATACAGCCAATCACTGGTATTTTCCCTTTAATTTGAATTATTAATTTATAATTTAATTTTACAAATTAATCCTTTGTCATATCAATTTACTATATTAGTAGAAAATAAGCTACAAATTGGCCTATTCGTTAAAATATATTGGATTGGAAAAGCACAAAAAGTTTCATTTCACATGATAATTTCAAAATATTCCATATTTTTGTCCATGAGTGTATAATATCTAATAGACCTGTAAATATATTATATTTTCTACAAACTTAGTTATTAGAATGACAAATTGGTAAAATCTCCAGGAAAGGTAAATTTTCACACGTTATTTGTCCAAATGGCAAAGAAGGCATTATTCAGATTTTCAACAACAGCGTGACGAAGAAAATGAAGTCATATTTCACCGGTTGTCAGAATATTGTAGAATCTCAGAATATTGCTACATAAATAGCAATACATTTCTGTTCGTAAACTATTTGTTCTAAGATGCTCGAGTGTCATTTCATCTCTTCAGTTTGATTTATTCAAATGCTCTAAATTTTAAACCAATTTAAATTATATTGTTTAAAATTTAAGCCTAAAAATAATATAATAATAACAAAATATACAAAATAAATTTTTAAGGAACGTTTTACTTTAGTTATGACTGTTATGAGTGACTAAAATTAAAAATATTATAAAAGAAATTAACTAAAAAGCAAAAAATAAAAAAAATCCAAACTAAGGATTATTCAAAAAAAACTGTTAGACAGATTAAATACACAAAAATCTTACACATTTTTAAAAAAATTTAAAAATACTAACCCATTCGTTAAAGAAAAGCGTGGGGAGCGTCTTCATCGAATAAACGGTTTGAGGATAGATACTTTTTTACTTTTCGCGCCCCACGCTTTTCTTTAATGAATGTGTTAGATTTTTCCAAATTTTTAACGAATGTGTGAGATATTTGTATATTTAATCTGTCTAACAGTTTTTTTTCGAATAATCCTTCGAGTTTTATTTTTTTTTATTGAAGTTATACTTCTTTACCGGCGATAGAGGGTGATTTTTTTATATGTTAAAACCTATCAGCCCGGCGCATGCGCATTATAACTTTGTTCTGATTGGATGTTCAAATGACATGTCAAAAATTATCCGATATGGCAGCTGTGGTTTGGAGGTAAAGGTAAAGGTAAACAAATGTATAATATATTAGTTTTATTGTTGTGAGGACAGAAACAAAAAAGTTTATAATATTGTAGTGACTTTTAAATAGTTTTTAAAAGCAACAGGTACGTAATAATTGTTAATGTATCATGGGTATAAACCTACCTATTTGATCTGCCAAAATACATAGTATGTAATACTTTTATTTATATAATTTGATTACCATCAAAATTTCTATCAATATTCACCTAATATATTGTTTTTTTACTCTATGTTTTGTTGTATTTTTTCAATTCTAAATCATTTCAATTCAAAATTAAAATAATTTGATCAATTTTCAAAATATCAAAATATCACAAGTTTAATCCGTTTAGTTAGTCGATCTTCGTAAATAATGACACCTAGTGTCCGTGGCTAAGCGGAGAAGGCGAATGAATTCCAATACCAACCGCTCTTATCAGCGCTGGTTCGAGTCCCAATAGAAACTTTCTTTTTTGTTTTTTTTTAATACATTTTATGATTGTAAGTATATTTATTATATAATTGTATTTTCAGAAAATGCGTATTTAGTTAAAAAATTTTTCGACAATTAATGTTCAGACATCATTTGTGGCTTGTTTAATGTGTTTGTGTGTGTTTTATTCTTTTATTATTTTAATTTTTGGCACTGTTCTAATAAAAATGTTTGAGAAGTAGTAAGTATAAATTAGTTTAATATTTAAACAAAATATAAATAAAAAGTATATTAATTTCGTTTAAATCATATAATAAAAGTATAAATTCTTACGTGTGTACAAAGTACACACATTCTTTTTTTTTGCTTTTTAGTTAATTTTTTATAATCTTTTTAATTTTAGTCACTCGAACTAGACAAAAGAGTTTCTTAAAAATTCTTTTTTTCATATTTTTTAATATTTTACTTTTTAGTCTTACACTTTTCAAACATTAAAATATATCGTCATGTTTAAAAAAAATGATGTATATTATGACAGACACATTTTTTTGCAATTATTTCAACATTTGATACATAAATTGTATATTTTCTGTAATTTCTTCATACATTTCTTAAATCAAAATCATTATTTACACCTATTAAAGTTTTCGCAGTCTTTCCATCTCTTCTAATGCTTTACTCTTGCACGGTGTAGACTGTAGACCCTGTTAATTTCTCGCGAATTACGAATTCTAATGTTAATTGTAGCACGACACGTCTCTACCGGTGGTTTTACTAAGACTACGTTAAAATCACGAGTTTTTTGAATTCGAGTTTTGGTTGAAGTTTTGTTTCGTATCGGATTGAAATTTGACACGAATAAGCGCCGATGTTTATATAAACAAAGATATGAGCGTTTAAAATCGTCGCCGCTTAGGATGTTTATAAACATTATGTAAAAATATGAAAAGTATTCGGAATCAGCAAAAAACTTTAAATTTTTTTGTTTATTTCTGAAGCATAACGTAAACAATTAACGTAAAAAGTGAAATTATGTATAGTTCATATAATTAGTTACAATCTGTAAAAGTTTCAAGTTCCTGCATTGTAAAAAACAAGAGAATTTAAGCATTTTCCATTAAACTCGTTTTTCTTTATTTAAACAATTAATAGAACTAATACAATTTTTTTATTGACTATTCGTGTATTGTTCCCGCGAATTCATATTTCTGCAAATGTTCATTCATTTGCATTGAAGAAAAGGCAGTCAAATTAACGTCTAAAAATTTGACCCAAACGTTTGAACTAAAGAAAAGCGTTTAATAAACGGTTCCGTTTTGATTCAAATCGGTTCACTTGCCATCCCCGACACATGTTTTTAGGTATAACCGTTATCAGGACGGCTTTGCAAGAAGACCGATCTGTATCAAAAGTCCGTTCTGCTCTTTTTAAATATTTAAATATTTATATTGGAGTATGGTTAGAACGACCTCTAACAGGGAACGATGAAATGAGTGAAATTGGCTATTTTAGTACCTGGTTTAACGGATTACTTGATTCGCTGTCGACATTCATTTCACTCACTTAAAAATAATGTTCTATTAGATAACTAATTTTTGTATATTGTAGTCATCATTAGTCGTCTTGAGTCTACTACTGGATATAGGCCTCCCGTAAATAATTGCATTGCATCCTATCTTAAGCACCCTGAATTCAGCTGTGCTGGATGCTCTTGACATGGTCTGACCACCTTGTCGGAGGACGTCTTCGATTACGATAAGCATCGGGTCTAGGTCTCCACTCTAGAATTTTCTTCGTCCATCTTCCATCTTTAAATCAGGAAACATGTCCCGCCCAGTTTCATTTCAGTGTTGTAATCCTTTGAACTGCGTCCGTAACACCAGTCTTTTTTCCTAAATATTGTATTAGTCCAAGCTGTGGGTGAAAAATAGGTCGATTTCAGGATATAATTCAGGAATTTTTGAAACCTATCAGGTGTTGTAAAGGACGAAGCCAGGAATAACTTCTACTAAAATGTAACCAAAAATATTGTGCGCTTTTTTTTCTATTGCGATTTTCATTTGTTAAATTTGCAATTTTTAATGATTTTTAATTTTGCAGCTTAGGATATTGATTTTAGAAAAAAACTTTTTAATAGAAAGTTGTAGTAAATTAAAAAAACCTCCAATTTGAGCTATTGCAAGTTTAATTTAGTTAATACGTTATTGCAAAACAGCCTGCGAAAAGTCCAAAATGGTCGTTTTTGCAATTGCGTTATTTATTGTAAAAATAACATTTATGTATTTGTTAAAGCTTTAAAATGAAGATCTTTCAATACTAAACATAAAAAAAGTTTGTAGTGCCAGATTTGTGAACTTGTTGCTTAAATATTATAATTTGTTTATCTCAAGAGGTCAAATGTCCAAGGCTATAACTTTTTGAAAAAAATCGTACAGATTTAATCCAAGATCCACTCCCCTTCTAAAGACTTATGTTTTCATATTCTGATGTAAATAAATGCGTATAACATTTTTCAACCTCTTATTTCGGGTTTAAAAATAAGGGGGGCAAATTTCGTTATAAACATTTAGAACTGAAGCCGCCCCTGTACATCCTATGAGTTTATAACTTCCAGATTATTGTTGCTGAAGCCAAAATAAAGATTCAAAACCAAATAAAGATATTCTACGACCAACTGAAGCCGAGATAATTGTTTTTGTTTTCTTAAATCGTAGTGACTTTATTTATAACAATTAAGAAATTATTTCACAGTCATTGACTAAAGAAAGACTGATATTATCTTAAAATAAAAATTATTTTGACAAAAAGTTACATTTTATTATTAAAAATGATTTTTAAAATGTAGTGGAGATTTATTTTTCGTTTCGACTGTGATTTATTGTGTCGGTTGCCCTTAGCGACGGCTAGCAACTTATAATACATTGAATCACGGTTTTCGCTTTAAATTTTAAAGCACCGCTTGGATTGACATGAAATTTGGCAAACGCATAGACAATATGTTAAGGAATAAAATTATATTGGGCTTCTGTGTGCTTTTGTCCTAGGGGTGAGTTTCACCCCTTATAATGGGTGAAAAAATATATGTTTAAAATAAGTTCGGAAATGGATAAAACATCTAATTCTAAGCACCTTTTGTTCTATAGCATTTTTTCACCAAGTTAATACCTTTCGAGTTATTTTCGAGTAAATATCTTCATTTTTCAACAACAAAAAAACACGTTTTTAGGCGGTTTTTGACAAATAACTCAAAAAGTAAGTATTTTATTGAAAAAAAGAGTTGTAATAAAAATATAGCAAATTAAAAATTAAAAAAATGGTGAACGCGTGAAATCTCTAGACCCAGCAGAAACAAAGTTCTAGCTAATGAAAAGAGGTTCATATCCGTCAAATTTCAAAGTGAATTATTTCAAGGTGAAATAACCGAAAAATCATGTACTTTTTGGAGAAAAATCATTACAACTTTTTTAAAGTGTTTAAAAAAATATGTATATCTGTTTAAAAAAAAGTTTATAGCATCAAAAGTAAGCAATTTACGCTGAAAATAAAGCTGATCTCTTTTTTTTGGTCAAAAAACTCGGGAAAGTCACCCCCTAATTAGCATCAAAAATGAAATTAATCAATTTTACTTCAATGTTGTTTTACTCGTGTATGTGTCGTTTATATCTGTAAGTTTCATAGGTTCAAAGTGCTTATTTTTGAAGGGGCAGTAGTTAAAAGGACTTGAACTAGTCAATAATCACGAGTGTATGCAAATTTAGAAGAGCCATATCTTAACAAATTTTTGCCTTCCAAAAAAAAAAGAAAAAAATCCAAAATATTCATAACAGCAAAAACTAAATTTTTTTACTCTTTGTGATTTTTGGTCACATTAATAAATTTTAAGTTATTTAGAACAAAACTTTTTTTTAAATTAAAAATTAAAACAGATTTATTTTAAAACCAACTTTTTTTTTTTTTAATAAGCCCTTTGAACCGATGATACTTACAGATCATATTAATAATACATGAGCAAAGTAACTTGTGAAGCGGTAATGATTAATTTGATTTAAGATGCCAATTGGGGGTTGACTTTCGAGTTTTTTTACCAAAAGAAAAGAGATCAAATTTATTTTCAGAGTAACTTGCTTACTTTTGATGCTATAAACATTTTTTAAAAACAGATATACATATTTTTTTAAATACTTTAAAAAATGATTTTTCTCCAAAAAGTGCATGATTTTTTTATTATTTCACGTTGAAATAATTCACTTTAAAATTTGACGGATATGAACCTATTTTTCATTAGCTAGAACTTTGTTTATACTGGGTCTAGAGATTCCATGCATACATCATTTTTGTCAATTTTTAATTTGCTATATTTTTTTAAAACCCATTTTTTCAATAAAACACTTATTTTTTTAGTTATTTGTCAAAAACCGCCTAAAAACGTATTTTTTTTGTTGTTGAAAAATTAAGGTATTTACTCGAAAATAACTCGAAAGGTATTAACTTGGTGAAAAAATGCTATAGAACGAAAAGTGCTTAGAATTAGACGTTTTATGCATTTCCGAACTTATTTTGAACATATATTTTTTCACCCCTCATAAGGGGTGACACTCATCCCCAGGACAAAAGCACACAGAGGCCCAATATCATTTTTATTCTTTAACATGTTATCTATATGTGTTTGCCAACTTTCATGTCAATCCAATCGGTGCTTTGAAATTTAAAGCAAAACCGTGATACAATGTATTATAAGTTGCTAGCCGTTGCTAAGGGCAACCGACACAATAAATCATAGTCGTAACGAAAAATAAATCTCCATTACACTAAAGATCATTTTTAATAACTAAATGTAATTTTCGGTTAAAATAATTTTTATTTTAAGATAATATAAGTCTTTCTTTATTCAATGATTGTAAAATAATTTCTTAATTGTTATAAATAAAGTCACTACGATTTAAAAAAAAACAAAAACAATTATCTCGGCTTCAGTTGGTCGTAGAAAATTTTTATTTAGTTTTTAATCTTTATTTTGTCTTCAGCAACAATAATCTGCAAGTTAAAAACTCATGGGATGTACAGGGGCGGCTTCAGTTCTAAATGTTTATAATGAAATTTGCCCCCTTATTTTCAAACCCGAAATAATAGGTTGAAAAATGTTATACGTACTTATTTACATCAGAATATGAAAATATAAGTCTTTAGTAGGAGAGTGGATCTTAGATTAACTCTGTAAGATTTTTTTTCAAAAAGTTATAGCCTTGGACATTTGACCTCTTGGGATAAACAAATTATAATATCTAAACAACAAGTTCACCAATCGGGCACTACGAATTTTTTTATGTTTAGTATTGAAAGATCTACATTTTAAAGCCTTAAAAATTACATAAAAGTTATTTTTACAATAAATAAGGCAATTGCAACAACGGCCATTTTGGACATTTCGCAGGCTATTTTGCAATAATGTATTAACTAAATTAAACTTGCCATAGCTCAAATTGTAGGTTTTTTAATTTAATACAACTTTCTATTTAAAATTTTTTCTCTAAAATGAATATCCTAAGCTTCAAAATTGAAAATCTTTAAAAACTGTAAATTTAACAAATGAAAATTTTCATAAATAAACAATTGCACAAAATTTTTGGTTACATTTTAGTATAAGTTATTCCTGGCATCGTCCTTTACAACACCTGATAGGTTTCAAAAATTCCTGAATTATATCACGTTTTTTCACCCACAGCCTGGAATATATCTGAAACTCTGTCTTTGAGGCATATATTCAGCAGTGACCTATATAGTATATTACACTACACTGATTGAAAGTACAGCTACATATGGCTCAGAAGTCTGGATAATAAGTAAGACAATTCAGAATCGAATAAACGCAGTAGAGAACAATTTTTGGTGAAGATGCTGTATATTAACATTACACAATCATGTAAGAACAGATAGACTAAAAGAAATGATGAAGATAGAGACAACATTATAATGTTATAACCGATACGATAGAGAGAAAACAACTTTCCTGGTACGGACACATGAGAAGAATAAATTGTGAGATTTCACCGATTAAAACCTGGCAATGAGTCCCAAAAGGAAGAAGGAAAAAAAGGAAGACCAAAGAAGTCTTGGGAAAATGGGATCAATATAGCCATGAATAGAAGAATTATAGAAATAGATTCATGGCAAAACAGAAAAAAATGGCGTTCGAATTGAGATAAACGGTGTTTAATCTCAAACATTCAATTTTCATATCCGACATTAAACAATATTTTTATCACCTCGTACATCACACAGGGGTAAAAAAACATGTTTTTTTTATTTTATACAAAACACATGTTTTTTGTTTTAAACATGTTTTATTCTGTTTTTCAATTTTTTGTTTTAAACAAATAAAACACGTTTAAAACACATGTTTTTTTGTTTTAAATTTTATGTTTTAAATAAATAAAACTTGGAAAAAAAATCGTTTAAATCATATTTTGTTAAACATAATATTAATAATTTTGATTCTAATAATAACAAAAAGACCAATTGAAATTAGGAGCTATTGCCTGGGGAAACCCCAGACTATTTACTATTTATCAATTCGCATTGCAAGTTGGCTATTACAATAACGCCTACTGTAAGTTATTTTGTGGTGTTTAGTGTCTTTTTGAAACATGTAAATGGTGAATTTTTGTACATGATACGAAGGTGCTCAAGGAGCGTATCGAAATAACATTGACCCACCTCATTTTTTGGCAAATTTGCTTGATAAGCGCTTTAGTGGAAATAATCTTATCATCCATCCATTAAAAATTATCATCCAGGAGCATTGCCAATTATTATTAATCACTTGGCAAATTGTGTACGCTTTAAACCATATACGTTCTCTAAACATTTAATTAAGAATGTAACACCATAGACATGGTGGCGTTCTATGAAAAATATAAATACTACAGCATTGCAACTTGCTCAACAGCTCCACACAGATAATGCATTGTCAGCCAACATAGAAATACTCTTCTCCTCAACATACAATTTACCATTCCAAATACGTATTCGACTAGTCAATGTCAAAGCTGCTAAGTTGGTTTCAATTTTTGAAGAGCTTAATTGCATCAGTGATGACGTGACTGATCAGATATCAGATTAATACTTTTAGATTACAAGATTACTACGAGACTGGAACAGTTTTGAGAAATTTAATAATTCTTGTACGCAAAATGTTTTAAGTTTTCCAATTTTGTTAAGTTCCGGTTATTAATAAATAAATAACATGTATCTTAAAAAGTTTGTATAATGTATTTGAGAATTTTTTACATATTTAGTTATTATTTTAAGAAAGAAAATGAAACAAAAACCGCTTGTTTCATTTAAGTGTTTTAAACTGTTTTAAACAAAAACGGTTTTAAACATATACACATGTTTAAAACAAAATGTTTAAAACGAAACAACCCTGATATCACATTAACGCAATTTGTTACTATATTTACACATGTGAGGGCTGCTAATTTAGTTAACTAATTGCAAATCGCAAACAATAATTTGGGCAATTGCACATGAATTTTGATAATTAAATATATTTCTTTGTTCTTCAATATTTTGTAAATATATTCAGCACGTGGATTGACCCAGAAACATTCTGCCACCGAGAAAGAACATTCATTTAAATCATTCATTCGAATCACCTCCTGGAGACAACATGTAGTCGCATCATCCGTTTAACCGTCAGACCAGTAGCACAGTAAGGCTTCGGCGATCAGTAGATTTTTAGGAGTCCCGGGTAGAGTTTTGTAAATAAAGTTTTAAAGTTTTATCTTTAATTTGGTGTTTCACTATCAGTGATCGAATTTAGAGCTTATCCGATTTTATTCAACGGCCTAGGATACTGTAAAACAGTCGCTATATACAGTGTGTCCATAAAGTAATGCATAAATTCGTTATTAGCTAAATAAACAACATTAATAGAGAAATTACCCAAACAGGTCGATTTTTGATTTTAATTTATGATTTTTTGGCATATATATCATACTAGTGACGTCATCCGTGTGGATGTGACGACGTAATGGATCATTTTTTAAATGAGAATAGGGGTCGTGTGCTAGCTCATTTGAGAGGTAATTCAATTCTCTTTTTAGTAGTATAAACATTAACATAATTATTTGTATAAATATACAGGGTCTAAAATTAATTTTACTGGGTCTCCAAAAAAGTTTTTTCAATTAAATTGACATAAAAAGACGAATGTGCGTATTTTATTAAATTCAAAACACATTTTACTGCTGTCATAAAACAGAAATAAAATGTTTATTTGACAAAATAAACATTGCTTTTCGCTTAAATTAAATGTTCAAGAGGCAGGTGCCTGGCTGCTTAAACATTGAATTTAAGGAAAAAGTATTTTTTATTTTTAATAAACATTTTATTTATGTTTTCTGACAGCAGTAGAATATATTTTGAATTGAATAAACTAGGCACATTCTTCTTTTTGTGTCAATTAATTTAATTAAAACATTTTTTTGTACATCCTGTATAAATAATTATGTTAATATTTATATTACTGAAAAGATAATTGAACTACCTTTCAAATGAGCTAGCACACGACCCCTATTCTCACTTAAAAAAATCATCGATTACGTCATCACGCTCAGACGGATGACGTCACTAGTACGATATATATGGCAAAAAATAATGTGTGTGTACTTTGTACGCACGTAAGAAGTTATACTTCTACTACATATTATGTGATTTTTAAGACAATACCAAAAATTAAAAAAAATAAAAGAATAAAACGCACACAAACACATTGAAAAATACCACAAAGAAAAAATGATTTCTGAACGATAATAATTGTTGGCAAAAATTTTAAATATGCATTTTCTGAAAAAAAAAATTATATAACAAATATACTTACAATCATAAAATGCATAAAAAAATAAAAAAAAATAAAAACTTGCATCGGGAATCGAACCCGTGAATTTCGGGTCGCTTTGATTCGTAATCGAAGCCTAGACTCACTCGTCCAATTCCACATTATTTGTCATGTGGAAAAATAGGGTAACTGAACGTTTTACTGTTTGACAATTGTTTTGAATATAATTAAATTGTGTAGTTTAAATTTTGTGGAAGAAAATATTAAAATATAACAAAACAGTAAGATAACAATATACTAGATGAAGATTGGTAGAACTTTTGTTGGTAATCAAATTAAGTATGTTAATCAAAGCATTACATACCTACTAGATAAATAAATCTACGCCAAAAAATCATAATTTAAAAATAAAAATCGGACCTAATTTGGGATTTCTCTCTAAAATCCCCATTCTTGAGAAAGTAAGTGTACAGTAGAGCGTCGATTATCCGAACGTCGATCAACCGAACGACCGCTTATTCGAACTATCGACTCCCGCGTCCCGCACTCGAATACCGAGCAAGCGTTAGTAATTGACGCTTAAAATATCTTCAATTTTCTTCAATATTGTATCCAAAAATAATTATGTTGTTGCAAAGACTGCACTTTTTTGTTTAGTTGCTAGTTGTCATTATCAAGATATAAATAAATATGTGGGTATATAAATATGGCTTTTATTCACTTGTGGATAAATATATATGACTATAAATATGTATCAATATATTGTAGTTCGATTATCCGAACAAATCGGTTTTCCGAACACCTATGTCCCCCAATTAGTTCGGATAATCGACGCTCTACTGTATTTCAACCTAATCCAAATGTATAATTACAATATGATTATAATAAAAACTACTTACCAAATTAGAATGAGTTTTCCTTGTCCAAAATAGTCCAAAAGTCCAAAAATATAGGTATATTAAAACTATTTAAAAAGGCAGTATAACTATTAACTAACTTTTGTTCGTTGTTTCTTTTCACACAAATTTTAAAACGCAACAACCATAAATAATCTAACTACAGCTGTGCCACAGACGCCATATTGAATAATTTTTGACATGTCATTTGAACATCCAATCAGAACAAAGTTATAATGCGCATGCGCCGGGATCATAGGTTTTAACATATAAAAATTCACCCTCATATCGCCGGTAAAGAAAACTTCAAAAAATCACAAATTAAAATAAAAAATCGACCTCTTTCGCTAATTTCTAATAATGTTGTTTATTTAGCTAATAATGAATTTATGCGTTACTTTATGGATGCTCTGTATAATACATATAATATACTAGAATTTTAAGTTTGATATAATATAAAGACAGTACGAAATTCGTGTGACTATTTGTTTATTTGGTTAGGTATTTACGATTTTATTTCGCGTTTAAATGAAAAACTTTATTAAAAATAATCAAAATTAAAATTATATAATTAACACCCAGTATATGATATTCTTAACATTCTCCTTTCAACTAAAATATTTTCTTTGTTTCTTTGTAATATATAACTGCTACTTTAATTTTCTCTGGTTAAAAGCTCATATCTCTGTTACAAAATAACTTGACGTCTCTGTTGTAGTCAGTAAGTGAACTGGCTTGGAAATCATATTTGCTTTTAAATAAACCCACATTTCAGCTCTGACCCAATTCCTCTAAGATGAAAAGCAGTCTAAACATTCCCTAAGCTGTACTAAGAAATTTATCTCAAGTAACAGATTATTATTTGTTTATGATTACAAGTAAACACATATTACCCTTCGTAATATATAAATATGTTTATAATATAATATACATATACATATATTATATAATATAATATAGACATACAGTGGAACCCCGATAAGTCGGCCCCCGATAACCCGAAGGTCCGGCTAACCCGGACCGATTTTCATCAGACAAACATTTCAACAATAAAAATGTATATAATATAATATTTAAGAGATAATGGTATTTGTGTAATTTGAACTAAACGATAGTAAAAATGACTCATGACACACGGCGGCAGGGCGACGTTCACTGTCTCGGATTATCGGAAACAACAGGCTCCTGTATTCCTTTATTTATTTCAAACTGTCTTAGCATTGTTTAAAAAAGGCTAAAAGTATATTTAAAAAATTCTTTTTTAAACAATGGGCTTAGTCTCCACTGTTCTTAAATAACATAACATCGTTCCGATTGTGACCGTATTGTGTGTAGTACAGTCTTATTGTTCGCTTCTGTTCTGTAATCGTTCTTCAGATAGGTTTGTGTTTGAGTGTTTTTTGTCTACATAATGGCAAAAAAACGTAAAAATGTTGTAGTGACAATGGAAAAGAAACTAGAAGCATTAGGTAGGATTGATAAAGGCGAATTTTTAAAAACAATTGCAGCATCATATGGTGTCGGTACATCTACAGTATAGGATTGGAAGAAAAATAGAAATAAATTTAAGAATTTTGTCTCAAAATGATAACAAAAGACAGTTTGGACAATCGGTGCAAAGCTAATAAACTAAAAATGAGATTCTCGACGACGCTTTGTATGTGTGGTTTTGTGCGGAACGCGAACGTGGTTTACCAGTGTCTGGACCGAATATTCAAGAATCAGCACTCAAGCTAAAAAAAATGTTACCTGATTGTGAACCAAATTTCACTGCGAGTCAAGGTTGGCTGGATAGATGAAAAAATGTCATGGAATACGCCAACTATCTATCACTGGAGAAAGTCTATCTGGGGACAACAACGCTGCTCATGACTATAAAAAAAGTTTTTGGACTTTGTGAGAGCAGACACAGTATACTCTATACAACTATACGTAATTTAGATGTGTACTGTATATACAGGGTGTCCCAGACTAATTTAGCCACGCTATATCTCTTAAACGATTAGAGATTTTCGAATGGGACAAAAAGTGATATATTCTACTTGTAATACACTTTAATATGGCGTACAAAAAAATCATCCTCTAATTATTCATCCCTTAGTTACAACCCCTAACTTTAATTTTTTTAATAGCACCCTGTATATTTTTTATAGTTTTGGATGTGGTCTTTTATCGTCTATTCAACACATTTTTTGAAAATAAAATCGGTTCGTAAATATCCAAGAATCTATCAGTTTACTTTTGTTAATTGTGTGTCCCAGACTAATTTACCTAGGCTATATTTCTTAAACGAAAAGAGATTTTTGAATGGGACAAAAGCTGATCTATTCCATTTGTAATACACTTTCATATGGCTTAGAAAAAATTCATCCCCTAAATATTCATCCCTAACTTACATGGTGCTATTTAAAAAAAATAAAGTTAGGGGTTGTAAATAAGGGATGGATATTTAGGGGATAATTTTTTTTTCTACGCCATATTAAAGTGCATTATAAATGCAATAGATCAGTTTTTGTCCCATTCGAAAATCTGTATTCGTTTAAGAAATATAGCCTGGATAAATTAGTCTGGGACACATAATTAACAAAACTGAACTGATATTTTCTTGCTTTATTTACGAACCGATTTTATTTTCAAAAAAGGTGTTGAATAGACGATAGAAGACCACATCCAAAACTATAAAAAATGTACAGAGTGCCATTAAAAAAATTAAAGTTAGGGGTTGTAACTAAGGGATGAATATTTAGGGGATGACTTTTTTCGAAAATCTCTATTCGTTTAGGAGATATAGCGTGGCTAAATTAGTCTGGGACACTCTGTATATATTTTATGTTATTTCAATTATAGCGGAGTTTATTTAAAAGAATACCGTATTTTATTAATTTTTACCATATTTTTCGGCTAACTCGGATTTTCGATAACCCGGATCGGCCGTAATAATAATATAATAATATCGTATGGCATTTTTGCCGGGGAGATCCTTTCGGATAGTTCCAGCGCCAATTACATCTTTAACCCTGTTTCAAGTAACTAGTGTCGATGTACACCAGCCCAGGGGGACCGACGGCTTAACGTACTCTCCGAGGCACGGTGAGACGGCTCGTGTCATTATTGGAAATGAAAATGTTTGTCTTTGGCAGGGATCGAACCCACGTCTGCTGGCGTATGAGGCCAGCGTTTATGCCGTTACCCACGGCCGCTCACAAATGGGATCGGCCGTGCTCCCGATTAATCCGAGTTATCGAGGTTCCACTGTACTTTCAAAAGTTATGCATCACCCAAAATTTTCGCTATTATTAATAGTTCAGTCATTTGGTCGAAAAAAAGTGGGTTACCTGCAAAGTTTTCCGGGACTTTTGAAAATTAGTTATCTTATGGATTTCGGTGTGCCCTTTTTGAATTTTAACTTTGCTACCTCGTATCTCCGCCGCTTCCGCCGCCATATTAAAAAATGGTGTCTAGTAACAGCTTTTTGGGAATAACAGCTTTTAACCAAAAAAATTAAATTGATTAATGCGCTCCGAAAAAATTCTGATTTGAACGAGATTATTGAGGTATTTAAAAATACAAACGTTGATCCAGATATCACTTCTAAAGCATGAGAACGTTTCCTCCTTTAATTATACGGTTACAGTAATATGTGTAAAGTAAGAAAAACATGTCTTTAGACGAATATTATAGATATGTATGCTTCACAAAATCAGCATATAAAAGTAAATTTAATATTACGTCGCTACCACCAGCAGAAGCAGCAGCACGACAGCACTCATTCCGAACCTATAACCAGGTTCAGCAGTGGTACAAGAATGAAAAAAATTCACAAAAAGAGGGATAAAAAAAACAAAAATGGACTAACCCCCTCTACAGAATCGTTATTAAAACTTATTTCTTGTAAGTGTAAAAAAGGATGTCAGAAAGCCTGTGGATGCAGAAAAGCTGGATTAAAATGCACCGTTACGTTATATGCACAAATTGTAGAGGTACTTGTAATAATTCGCAAATTTTATCATAGAATGACGATAAAGTGGAAGAAACGGCGAGTATTTTTGAAAGAGCTTTCGATGAAATCGAAAACGAAGAGGCGTGTAATGAATCTGATAGTCACATCGCAGATGATGCGGACGAAATTTCGGTGTGCGATGTCTCGATTGATGCTCAACTCCTTGTCCATGAGAAACAGCAAAACGAAGGATATTGCGCTAAGGCTAAATCTCTAAATTAATAAATGCATTATATTATGTGGATTAAGAATATAGGGGAAACCACAATAAAAATGTATGGTAAAGAGTTTTTTTAAACGTCTATTGAAATACTTTGCGATGCTCGTACCCCAGAAAGGATTCATTGTATGAAAAAAATTAAAAACAAATTAATTTTAGGAGATTTTTTCTAGTTTAATTTTGCACATAAATGTTTTTTTCGAAAAATACGTTGGAAAGGAGATATTCCCAAAAAACTGTTATTAGGCGCCATTTTTTCAATCTGGCGGCGCTAGTAGCAGAGATACGGGGTAGCAAAGTTGAAATTCGAAAAGATCATACCGAAATACATAAAATTACCAATTTTCAAAACTCCCGGAAAACTTTCCAGGTAAAACTACCAAATGATTGGACTATAATTGAGGGGGCCAGACGTAAAATGGGTTTGTGCAGTTTTGATAGTTCTTAGTTAGATAATCAGCTTTAAATTTGTTTGAGATTTATAAATTTGTCCAGCTGTTATCCACAGTGTAACTACAACTGGCACGTTGCATAATACTCAACTTCAAAATTGGTCAAAAATCTAATATTTATTTACTTGAAATTAATCCTGTATTAACATGTGTTTACACATTATCCGCTCCGAGCTTCGCTGGTATCGCTACCTACCTACATGATTACTAGTATAGTTTTTACCGGAAATTTTCTGGAAAGAAAAAAGTGTTGCCTATACTCTGTGAGTTTCACTGGTATGGCTGCTATCGCCATTTAACGGTTGACTAGTGTTCCTATTTCGGCCGGAATTTTAAAGAGGACAGTAGAAAAGCAAATAATAGTTGATTCAAACTTATTATTTAATTCTTATCGTGTAATATTTACAACGTAAAGAAGTAATTGGATTGTAATCAATAATTAATAGCAGTAAGTAGAGAATGTATTATTCATTATAATTATTTTTAAGATTTTGCTTATCGTTTTGACGTTTATGTTGACAACTAATATAAGAAAAAATTTATTCTGCAAAAAAGTATAATAATTTAATATAATTATAGTATAATACTTCTTAGATATTAACTTATGAATAACAGTTAACGGCATTCTACGTTTGCTGTGATTGGTCGTTATCTTCACGCATTCAAATTTTATTTGAGGATTGGATTGTAAAATTGAAACCGTCAAAATTCGAGAGTGTGCTAACTGATCCTTTAGCTCAAATTTTTCTACCGTTTTAAAATTAAAATTGTGTTTACTTACTTTTTTCTAATTGCATCAATCCATTTTTGTCGTTGAATCAATCACCTTATGCTTAGCGACAGGAAAGTTGTAGAATACACAGTTACTATTGTAACCAGCATTTCGACACTCTTTAATACAAGAACTTTCGTGAGACATTTAAAAGCTATAATATGCAACTGTTAATGCAGAACGTCAAAAAGCAAATTTCCAGTAAAGGTTTACAAACTTGTCACTACTGGCGCTCGCGAATTTTTAATTATCCCCTCTACCTACGAGCTCACAGCGTATAGAATACTAAAAATAGTTTTGTGGTAAAATGGTCCAAGCGCACTTAATCCCATTTATTACTATTTATTTTTACACAATACTAAAAATAGTTTTTTAGAAAAACGGTTCAAGCGCATGGTTAAACCTGTTTACTACCAAAGCAAACTGCAATTGTTTTCAGTGAACTAAATGTAATGGCGATAGATGGCGACTGTAGGGAGAACTATGCTTAAATCGTTTTACCACCAAGCTCTAATACCATTTAAGTATGCGAATCTGTATTTAGAATAAAATTTTAAAAAAGTGCACTTAAACCCTTTTACTTCTAACCCCCTCGATTATTAGTTTCAGAAACTACTGTAAGAGACCATTTTTTATAAAAAATTATCATAACGTTGACATATATTTTTTATTTTAAAAGAGATACAGTAGGAAAAATGAAAGAATACCCATGAACGAACATATAAAACACGCTGTATTTTCCTGTCACCGTGTCACACAAAAAATTGGCCAGCGCAAGTACATGTAATAATTATTGTTACATGTACTAGCACTGGACAATTTTCTTTGTGACACGGTGACAGGAAAATACAGCGTGTTTTATATGTTCGTTCATGGGTATTCTTTCATTTTTCCGACTGTATTGTGTTTTTAACGAATAAAAAATTAAAAACTAAAAAAGTGAGTTCTAATTCAAATAATGTATTTAACAGGTTTGTTCCAACACAACGATCACCGTCCTGCGCAGTAAACAAAATAACCAATGGAACGCACGATATACAGACACAGAACACATGGAACGTATTATTTTATAGCAACGTGATCGTTACATGACGTTTCTTCGATGTGTTGGAAAAAACCTATAAAGGACCCCGCAGAAACCTTATGGAAAATGGCTCTCTGTCAAATGCTCTGAAACTTTGGTTTATGGTAGTCCTCGATGTGTAGAACAAAAGATTCAATGGGCGCGTAGCTCCAAAAAATCATGGTTTTAAGATATAAGCCTCTGAAGTTATAGGTACAGTGAGGACGTTTGAGTTGGAATAAATTCATTTTCTCGAGAATGGGCGACTCTCGAGATAAATTACGAATCAGGTCGATTTTTATTTTTAAATTAAAGTTTTTTGGCATATATATCATACTAGTGACGTCATCCATTTGGGCGTGATAGTTCAATCGATGGTTTTTTTAAATAAGAATAGGGGTCGTGTGATAGCTCATTTGAAAGGTTATTCAATCCTATATTCAATAATATAAACATTAACATAATTATTTATACAGGGTGCCCAAAAAATATTTTTGAATTAACTTAATTGAGACAAAAAGAAGAATGTATATAATTTATTTAATTCGAAATACATTTTACTGTTGTCCGAAAACAGGAAAAAATGTTTATCTGATAAATAAATATTGTTTTTCGCTTAAATTCAATATTAAAGCTGCCACCCACCTGCATCTTAGCAGTTTGAACATTTAATTTAATCGAAAATCAATGTTTATTTTTAAATTAACATTTTTTAAGTTTTCTGGCAGCAGTAAAATGTATTTTTTAAAAATAATTCAAAAAAAAATTTGGGCACCCTGTATAAATAATTATGTTAATGTTTACATTAGTGAATAGAGAATTAAATAACCTTTCAAATGAGCTATCACACGACCCCTTTCGCTTAAATTAAAATGCTAAGTGGCAAGTGGGGGGCAGCTATAATATTGAAATTAAGCGAAAAACAATATTTATTTATTAAATAAAAATTTTTCCTGGTTTCGGACGACAGTAAATGTATTTAGAATTAAATAAATTAGATACATTCTTCTTTTTGTCTCAATTAATTTAAGTCAAAAAATTTTTTGGGCACCCTGTATAAATAATATTGTTAATGTTTATATTATTGAAGAGAGAATTTAATAACCTTTCAAATGAGCTATTACATGACCCCTATTCTTATTTAAAAAATCATCGATTGCGTCATCGCGCCCCGATAGATGACGTCACTAGTATGATATATATGCCAAAAAATTATAATTTAAAAATAAAAATTGACCTGAATTGTAATTTATCTTCAGGATCGCCCATTCTCGAGGAAATTAATTTATTCCAACTCAAACGTCCTCACTGTACCTATAACTTCAGAGGCTTATATTTTCAAACCATGAATTTTTGGAGCTACGCGCCCATTGAGTCTTTTGTTCTGCACATCAAGGACTACCAGAACCCAAAGTTTCAGATCATTTGACAGAGAGCCATTTCCCATAAGGTTTCTGCGGGGTCCTTTCAGTATCGTGTATTTCCACCAACGGAATCGATGCAAATCTGGATTTGTGCTCTAAAGGTAGAATTCCGCACCAAGCGACCGAGACAGGAGACCGCGACAGGAGACCGCGACAGGCGACAGATAGGCAAGGTCTCCCCACGACTGCTCTCAATGCAATTATATCAGGGTAGTTCTGCAGCCCACGACCGAGACCAGCGACCAACTATCGCCTATCGCGACCTATCTGTCGCCTGTCGCGGTCTCCTGTCTCGGTCGCTTGGTGCGGAATTCTAGCTTAAGGTCCATTGGAAGCGTAGTCGCGCGACTCGTAGGTAGGGCGTATACGTCCGTGTATGTGCGATCATGCGACTGAGCGACTGGTATCATCCACTGCAGACGACTGTATACTACTTAGTTCGCGAGTGTCAAACTGACTGTCATCATCAAAAGAAGGTGTATTTTTGTGAATATCGTGTAAAATATACATAGAAAGCATAGTTTGAAAGGAGTAGTTTATTACACAAATATGTATGTTCTTTATTAACAACTTAAAAAAAAAAGGTTTGTACCTTTATACAATGGCCTCCCCTTTAGCGGGAATCGACTCTTCCATATATTGTTGGCGATTCAAATTTACACGAAATATTTACTATACTTTATCAGTATTTAATTACATTTTTCACCAAATTGAAAAAAAAAACATTAAGTAATTTGTTAATAAAAATAATTTAAAGATTTATATAACTTTATATTTACTTGGTTTAGATGTAAGACGTTTATTATTGTAAAAATTTCAAATAAAAATTCTTTCGAAAGTTTGTTAATCCTAAAATTATAAGAAGTATTCACTTCTGTCGGCACTCGCAAGTGCCACGCTCTATTTTTTTTATTTTTCGTTTACATTGTAATTATATGTTATAAAATAATAATACTAAAAACTCTTATCACTAGTACCTATTTCTTCTGCAACTTTCGACCATAATGTCCTTTGAACATCACGTGAATGATATTGTGTCTTTCACGTTTTGTCCCACAACGGAGACTTTTCATAAACGGCACTAATCAGTTTTTCGTTATCAATTTCCATATCGAAAATAACACAATTATCGAAAATTAATACAACATCAAAAATACCTGCACATATATTTATTGCAAACCAATGTAGCATCAACATGCGATTACCAGCGACTAATCCCATTCTAGAGGGATCAGTCTCTTGTGGTCGGCCGAGCCGGATAAAGTTATTAAAATAAATCAATATTTTTTGAGAAATTTAAATCAAAGATTTTAATTTTCGTGACTAATTGTCGCATTCTAAAGCAATCAAAATGTTTGAGGTCCTTAGATACTTATGCCGAAGTAAAGAAAGTCTCATAGGAATTACTAAAAAATTTTAATTTCTGTGGGAATGGCGTGTTTTATTTTTGACTATTTCCTAAAAAATTCGAAACGGTCGTTTTATTTTCATGGTAACTTGCTTTTTTGATGCTATCAACTTGGTCCGTAGTGTTCCTGAGTACTTTGAAAAGCTTATATAAAATATATTTTATAAATGCCCTTTATAAATATATATTCCCGTTATTTAAGCTTAAACACTTAGATTTGAATACTCGCCGAAGAAAATATAGATTCAATTACCTCTAACCTATAGCTCAATTTGAATTATTATTAAAAGCTTTTCCAAAGCTTCAATTTTGGTAATAACTTTTTTGTAAAAACTTTTTTTGAGTTTTTGAGTTATTTATGAAAAACCCCTTCATGCACTTTTTTCCACGAAAATTAAAATTTTGATCTTTAATAACTCAAAAATTATTGATTTATTTTAATAACTTTATATAACAATTTTTGCTTATAATTTGTCCCTCTATCGATTTGTGGAGTTATTTTTGATAAAATAATTTTCACTCCCGAGAAGGGGTGGTATCCACCCTCAGAATAAAATCGCAAGATGGCACCATGTCTCTTTTGTTTCTTGAGGTATCCTCTAAAAACTCATCAGAAAATCGATGGAGGTTCACCGAAATCGAAGGTAATAGTAAAGTTGATTTTTACTTCAGTGACTGCGCTATACAAGAACGGATTGAAATTCAATGAACTAAATGCGCCTATTTTACGAGCTCATAAATTATTAAACGATATGTAGTCGGCAAATAATTAATTTAATTCACTTTATTTACAATTCTCTCTTAAGCCGGGAAGATGGACTGGTTTTCTTTCTAAGACACTGTATGCTTGTGATTTAAGAGTTTATTCGTAAAGTGTATACGTTATATGAATTATATCAGCGGTATTTTATTTTTTAATTTTTCTCAGCATTTTTCTCTTAAGTTGAATCAATTAAAGGGTTGTTTGGGGGGTGAAGGGAATGACTTTGAAAAATCGAAGCTCTATCACTTCGAAAGCTTATAAATAGCTCGTAATTCTGCCGTAAAGATTGATTCAATATCCCTAATTTTAAGGAGTAGTCAGCCCCCTAAAATATTAAATTCCTGTCCAGTGTAACGAGCTCAAAATTTTTAATTTGCAGAATATGAAAGCTCATAAATAGCTCATAAAAATATTTGTTTTTTGATTTTTGCGATCAGGATAGGGGGGGGGGATACCTCAACAGAGGTCTGTAACATATGCTTTACTTACAGCAACCATTAGAGAGTAATAAAATATTTCTAAATCTCTGATTAAAATTCCTTTTGTTGTACATCCGGAGATAAAGTTTGTATAACTTTCTGTGTGCGCATATATATGTAACATTTTGAATATTCGTATGGAAACTTCAACATTGCATACAATGCAGTAGTTGGAATCGGGTAGAATTACTAAAATTGTTGTCTGAGTATATAATGTTGCCAAAGCTGTTAGATATTCTCTATGAATAGAATAATCCCATTGTTATTGAAAGCGTATATTTAACATTCCCATCAAATTTTACTGTTAAATTGTATAGACAGTTTAATACTGATATAAAAGGATTATCTACCGTGGTTGGCATTGCATAATGTCAAGATATCATATTAATTAAATATTAGTCTGCTAAATTTAGTAATGGTGAAGTAAAAGGCTAAAAATAGATTTTATATCACGTATTGTCTACACAATATATGCTTCTTAGAAATAACTTTTACAAGGTGTAACAGTAAAATGTTATACAAATACTAGAACGCTGCTTATGTCTACAAGTATAAGGTATATTGCGAGGATTCCACGATCTATACCCTTTTACTTCCATTATCTATATAGACAAGTAAGGATCTGTTTTTAGGTGGATGTGAGAGGTGGCATTCAGATTTTTGCGGATAAAGTTAGGTGATAACTTCGTTAATAATAATTGATTTATGCTCCTTCTCAAATATGTACGGAACATTAATAAAAAAATAAAATATTTAAAAATGTCAAAAAATTTCGATTTTTTTCTACTGTTTTTGTTTATAACTTAAAAACTGTTAATTTTAGAACAAAGGCCTATAGGAACAAAACAAAGATAATAAAAATTTTGTATCAGATGAGATTGGTTAAAAATGTCTTAATTTATCACCCTTGCTTCAAAATAGCAATATATATAAAATAAGGGGGCAAAATAAGCCTGTCTTTATTCAATGATTTTCCATCACTTAGGTTACACTTGGAACCTTCCTTATTCGCTTAGAAAATTTTTGAAATGTGATAAAATCGTACACCAAATTTCATTAAAATTGACTTACTAGATTTTGCATAATAATTTTGCAATCTAAACTTTTTTTAAAAAATTAAATTTTTTTAAAATCTTGCACAACAAAAACTAGAACATACAAAGATTTGTCAATTTTTTTACATATAAATAAGTACTCCACCTATCTAATGCACTTTACAGAATTGAAATCGGATTATTTAAGCAGCCTCACAAATGTTTTAAAGTTGTAAACAATTTTTTGGCTTATAAACAAATTTTTGCTGTGGCCAGGAGGGGGTGCTACGGGTTCCTTTATTTAGATGGACTTACCCAAGTTTTATTATGTATTTTGACCCGTAGAACACGAATTTTTTGGGTAACAGTTGATCCGAATGTCGATAAGATTGTTATAAACAAAGATCTTGAGGAATTACATAAAACCGATTTTTCGCAAAATAAAACATTTTTTTTTGTATTTCTTGGGTAATTATAAGCAAAAAATGTTCTTACAAGTTTTTTCGTAGGATGCATATTTTTAGAGATAAACGCGGTGGAACTTTCAAAAAATCGAGAAATTGCAATTTTTGAACGCGAATAACGTTTGATTAAAAAATTAAATAGAAATTCTGCTGACAGCATTTGAACGTTTAAGTCAAATTATACCGGTTTTAATTATTTGCATTGTTAAAAATTAATTTTTTTATTATTAAACAAAGCTATTTGTTTATAAGCCAAAAAATTGTTTATAAATTTAAAACATTGCTGGGGCCCCTTAAATAATCCGATTTTAATTCTGGAAAGTGTATTAGATAGGTAGAGCACCTCTTTATATGTAAAAAAATTAGCCAACTTCTAAATGGTCTACTTTTTGTTCAGAAAGATTTTAAAAAATTTGAACTTTTTTAAAAACATTTAGATTGCAAATTTATTATGCAAAATTTATTAGGTCGATTTTAATGAAATTTGGTACACGATTAAAGTATGTTACAAAGAATTTCCTAAGCGAGTTACTAAGGTTCTAAGTGCCACCAAAGTGGTGAAAAAATATTGAATAACAAAAGACTTATTTTGTATTTATTGCTATATTGCAGAAAAGGTAACACCTTAAGACATTTTTTACCAGTCGTATATCATACAAAATCCAATTATCTTTATTTTATTTCTTTACGAATTTGTTCCAAAACGAATCGTTTTAAAGTTATAAGCAAAGAAAGTAAAAAAAATCGATGTTTTTTGAAATTTTTAAATATTTTAATATTTTATTAATGTTCCGGGCATATTTGAGAAGGAGCATAAGTCAATTATTATTACTGAAGGTGTCACCTAACTTTATCTGCAAAAATCCGAATGCCACCTCTCACATCCAAAAATAGACTATTTTTCGCAGATCCTTACTGGTCTAATATAACAATAATGTTTATTCACTGTGTGTTAGTACTTGGAGGGTATACGAGAGACGATCTTGCGCGAGTAGCGGAAAAATCTTGTAACTTTCTCAAATAATTCATATTGACAATTTAAATTGTCATATTGATATATTTTATAATTTTATACTTACTATCATTGAAGAAAATGAGATTTTGCAAATGCTGTGTTATAAAGTGTAAAATACAACAAAAAATTGTCAATTTAAGTTCCATTCGTTTCCAACTTCTAAGTACAAATTAATACAAAGAAAAAAGTGGATTTCCATCATAATAAAGCAAGAAGTAAGTAACTTATGTACTTTATGCACTTAAGTGCCTCGTTAAAGTGTATTTTAGATTGTCATTCTGAAATCGGGCGTTGCTCCACAATATTGATATGCTATTCGATTATTAAAATGAATTTAATTAATTTTATTTTACTTGTAATACTCTATTTTAATAATTAATTTTATTTATTACATACAGTGTTCACCTTTTAATAACATGACCTCAATCTTCTTTTTCTTTCTTCACTTTTGGCGTGAGTACTAGTGCATTTGCCAGCACATTTCTTAGTATTGCATTGGGTCTTGCTCATGGCAATATGCAATACTGTTTCTATGAATTTAATGGTATTAGTAAATTTCAGTAAAACACAGATAACACAATAACAATAACACAATAAAGGAGTTTAAACGGGAGTTATAACTTTTGGTTAGATTCTTTTAAAATATTCTTCTTTTAATTATATGTTCATCTTGTTGATGCTTAAAAAATTATTTAAAACTTCTATTTGTTTTTATTATTATTTTGTAATATGAGTTTGATGTTAGAAGTGACAGCTCCTCCTGCAGCTTGTAGCGATTTATGTATATTCCATGAATTGATTTTATTATTTGGACAATGAAGAAAAATGGATGTGTTTGAATGTTGATTCGATGTAAATGAGTTCCAAATATACCATGTCCTATTTTCATTCTCATCATATTCGTTTAGTGTCTTCTATCAATATATGGAAACTTTTTAAACCATGGTGTATCCGGGAATGATTTTTGTATTTCTCCATACCATTTCCCTTTAAATTGAATGGAGTTCTTCCAGAAATTGTTATGTTTTGCTTTGATTCTGGCGTTGAATTTTGGGAGAATGTCATTATAATTTATTTTTATATTAGCAGGGATTTTGAGACTACTTTCAATAGTTGCTAGTTTATTAACATATTCATTTTCATCAATGCCGCTGTGTCCTGAGATCCAAGATAATTTGAATTTATTGCCACTGTTGTTGGATTCCACTATTAATCTTCTGGTTAGTAATGTGACATGATCTGTTTTAGCACTTAATCCAATTTGTTTCAACTTATCTATTGCACTCATAGAATCACTAAAGAATACCTTTCGAAATATTTCTTTCCAAGAACACATTTATCCCCTTATTTATTGCACTAATTTCTGCATTACATATATTTTTAAGCTCAATATTACTTTTTCTTCTTATTCTTTTTTGGGTTATGGCCTTGACAATTATCCAGTAATTAGGAGTAATATAATTGGCCAATATAATTAAAAGTGCTAAAAATGTTCCTGAGCTATGACACCAGGTGCCGCTCTTCCAAACTTGCACGGTCCCAATAGAAGCCTTACAAAAAGAGAATATTAAACCAGGGTTCTTGACTTCCTAAGTGGAGCATAGAGCTTCAGTGTGACATCGAATTCTATTTTGCGCTAAGGTCTTCACCTAATTCTAAGACTCTCCTTTACCTGTTCATGATTGACCGTTTCCAAGTTTGTGCTGGGCGACCGCTTCTTCTTTTTTCTTTGTGATTCCACTCTACGGTATTCTTTATTTCTGATGATTTTAGGACAGAAAATACGAACAACTGAAGAAGACATACAGTTTGTCTGTTAGAGTTTTTGTCACTTTCCAGGTTTCACATCAATAGTCACTCTGCTGGCCATAAATGGTGGTCAATATTCAGATCTTTGCCTTTGTAGTATACTGTCCAGACATCCAAACAGAGTTGAGCATGCTGAATGACTGTTGAACTTTTTGTATCCTCATACGAATATCGTCTTCTATACTATCGCTATCGATTATGACACTTCTAAGATACGCAAAATTTTCCACATTTTCAATCTGCATGTTGAGGCACAAATCTAAACCTAGTTCCTATGTAGCCGGGACATAAATTTAAACTTAAGGACGAGAATGTTAAGTTGCTATGTTTTCTCCGTTCTGCTGTACGGCATGGAAGCTTGGACACTGAGAAAGATTAACACCAAAAACATTGAGGTATTCGAGATGTGGTGCTACAGGATAATATGGAAAATACCATGGATAGAGATTTATTTATTTATTTATTTTATTTATTTATTTATTGTTTATACATATGATCTGGCCTCTAGTGACTAATCCAGGTCGTTTTTTCCTGATGGGATTACAGATTTTTTCTTATATTTTTACATTTTTTACTAAACTACTTAATCTATTTTTACAATATACTAATTAATTTGCCATAATCTATTAATTACATTTAACAAATACATTTAACAAATTTAAACCATATACATTTGTTAAAATATTTTTGGTACTATCAACTCCCTTCTAAGTTATAAAGACAGTCCCTCTATTTTCAGAAAAGAGTTGGTAGTCTTTTTGTTTTTTAATTTAATGAATTATTTATTGAATTATTATTTTTATTTATATATTTTATATTGAATTATTATTATTATAATTGTAAATATCTATTTTTGAATTTATATTTTATTTTATTTATTTTAACTTTATCTTACTCAACTTCATCAGGGTTGGATTATTTGTTGTTTTCTTCTATTATTATAGATTTCTTGTTGTTTTTTAGATATTATTTCTGTTAGATTGTTTAATATTCCAAAATATTGTTCGTTTTGTAATATATCCTTTATTTCAATTCTTTCTAATCTTCTTCTCATTTTTCTATGTTCTTCATTTTCTATAGTATTTTCACAATGTAACACTATATGTCCTGGTGTACCTAGTTCTCCACATTCACAATATGCATCATCTTTTAAGTTAAATCTTTCCAAATATGTTGGGTATGGTCCATGTCCTGTTAAAAAGTGTACTAATCCTTGTTTTGGATTAAAATAATTTGGAATGTTTTCTAATATTGGTATAAAATTGTATAAACGTCTAGATTTTGTTGAATTTTCCCATTCATTTTGTCTTTTTCTATTTATTATTTCTTTTAATTCTCTTTTATTTCTTATATCTAATCCTATTATTTGTATTATTTTTTCATATTTTTCTTTTTTTAGCCAATAATTACATGCTCCTTTTTGTGTTTCTAAATGCATTGGCATCACTCCAGTTAAAACTGTGAGTGCCTGTGTTGCAGTTGTTCCAAATGCTCCCGTCATTCTTACAAGAAATCCTCTCTGAGCTCTATTTAATTTTTCTGCATTTTTTTTTATTTATTAATCTATGTGCCCATAGACTTGAACCGTACCCTACAATTGATGCAAGTATTGTACTTAGGTATATTTTCATCTGTCGGAACGAAATTCTATATTCCTTCTGTGCTAGACTAGCAATGCTATGCATGATCTTTGTTGCCTTTTCACAGACAAAACTCATGTGTTTTGTAAATAATATTTGTTCGTCTATTATAATACCTAAATATCTTGTGTCCATTTTTCTTTTTATTGTTTTCCCTCTAATTTTTATAATTGGATCTCTTTCTAAATTTCCTTTTATTAAACTATATGTTGTTTTTGAATCTGATATTGTTAATTTTACTTTATTCATCCAATCATTTACTCTTATTAATACTTTATTTGATTTATTTTCTTTTTTCTCTTCTTGAGTTTGCATCTATGATCAACAACAAATCATCTGCATATGCTATGCTTCCAAGCACTTCAGGATCTATAGTCAGTTGTTCCAACAGTTCCTCTAGCATTACATCCCAGAACATAGGTCCACATACTGATCCTTGTGGACATCCTTTTGTGATATGTTTTGTCTTTTTTCCTGTTGGACAGCTTAGGCTTACATATCGGTCTTGACAGTAGTTTCTGAGACTTCCGTACAGATTCTTTGGACATCTCATTCTTCGAAGTCTTTCAAAGAATGACGGCCACCAAAGATTGTCAAAATCCCCAGACACGTCTATAAAGATCATTAAAACATACTTTTTTATGCTTTCATTTACTATTTCAAATACTTTATTTATTGCATCTTCTGTTGATCTACCTTTCCTAAAACCATACTGACCAGGATGTAATCCAATTTCTGTTCTTATTTGATTTAATTTTTTACATAGTAATTTTTCTTGTAATTTTCCCATTGTATTCAATAAACATACCGGTCTATATGATTTCGGTAAGGCAGGATCTTTATCTTCCCCTTTATGTATTATTATAACTTCTGCTTGTTTAAAATTATTGGGAAACCTTCTTTGACTAAGACATTCATTGTATAATGATGTTAGTACTGGAATTATTTGTTCCGACAATGCTTGAAGTATTTCAACATGAATATTATCCGGTCCAGGTGCCTTCTTTCTTTTCATTTCTCTCATACTTTCATATACTTCTTCTTCTGTGAATTCCTCTATTTCTCTTTCTTCTTCTATTTGGTATTCTTGTATCATTTCTTCTCTTATATTTCTTTGTTCTAATGTTTCTCCTTCTAATTTATCTGGAGGTAATAATACATTAAGTAATGTTTCGGCTGATAATAATTTTCGACTGTAATCTAACCATGGATAGAGATTAACAAATCAAGATATTTTCCTGAAGATGGGGAAAAAATGCGAAGTCATAAAAACCATACAAAAGAGAAAAATGAAATATCTGCGCCACATAATCAGAAGCGAAAACTACTCCCTGCTAAGACTCATAGTCCAAGAAAAAATCTTGGGAGAGAGAAATGTGGGACGTAGGAAGATTTCCTGGTTGCGAAATTTAGGGGAGTGGTACGGGTGCAGTTCAATACAGTTGTTCAGAGCTGCAGCCAATAAAGTTAAGATTGCTGTGATGGTAGCCAACCTCCGATAAGAGACGGTACTGCAAGATGAAGAAGAAATCTGCATGTTAATAACAGTAAATAATATGTTGTTTATTACATTATTTATTATTTATTTATTACTTATGGAATTGGTTTTATTAATATTAATTTTCAAACTTATTTTATGGGCTTCAGTGGAGAGTGTTTCCAATTGGTCAGCCACATCTTGGAACCTTCGTCCTAAGAGATAGATATTATGGGCATAATCTAGATCGCTTAGACGTTTGGTTAACGTCCATTGTATATCTCTTTTATGTCGGAGTCTAGTTTGTAGAGAACATGGTCTACAGCTGTGTGAAAAAGAAATGTAAAAAACACACAACCCTGTCTGATTCCAGTAAGTAAGTTAAATTTGTTATTAGGTACGTTTAAATAATCTTACATTGTTTCCAGCCCGTTGGAATGCGCTTTGTTTCCCATAATTCTCGGATTATGGGGAGGATCAGTTTTTAGTATTTCTGCAGCAATTTTGTCAATTTCCGAGACCTTTTTTCTCAGAGATTTGACAGATATTATTAACTCCGTGTAGGAAGGGGCCTTGCAAGATATGCACATCTATATTCTGAGGGTTTTCGACAATTTCATCTATCTGCAAAATTCCTAGGAGTACCTAGCATCTCCTGAAAATACTCTTTACATCTCTCTTCTTGATCATATCGTTGATTGGGAAGAATAGTATGATATTTCAAAAACATTAAGTTTATAGAAAAGACAATTAAAGATTGAGATGGGTTACGAGATCGGATTACTTAAGCAATACAATGTTAAATATCCTTTTCATCAGAGTAATTAAAACTTACAGTATTAACTGACAATATGGGTTTTACATCCAATCCATATACCACCCCCAACCCATATTTTTCATCCCCATTTTGAGTTATAATACTTTTCTTCATAAAAATTTTGTACTATTTCACAATTATAAGGTTATTAGGGACAATAAAACGGAACAGTTTAAATGTTTTATTAGAGTGTAAACAACAATGAATGAAAAAAATCGCAGTTATAGTACAATACCAATATAAAAAAACAAAAAATTTGCTATAAATAACCGCTACATTTTTTTTTCTTTTCAAAAAAAAGAGAGCAGGCCAGCTTTCTTTTTTTCACTTATTCCCACTTTCTTCTTGTAAGTTTGTTTTAGAGTAACGTCACGTGCTGATGGAAGTCGTCGTTTGCTTTGAAGAACGTTTATGGTTTTAAATTCCTGTTCTTTGTACGACATTTTATATAGCAGGTGACTAGGATTTTATTTGGTAGCTTTTAAAACGCATATTCCTGAGAGAGGGACTGATCCACCTTCTTCCGTCTTAAAAGAATCCTTCATGCCCATATCACTTGATAGTTGTTTTAGATCAAAAAAATTCTCATGACCCATTTCGTGTACGTTGAATGGATTTCCATGCTTCTTTGCTTGTCTAACCAATGTTACATATTTATCTGGTACGTAAACGTTCTATAACACTCAGGGCCGGTTGTTCGAACGCTAATCAAAAATAATCATTATCAAATATTTAATTACTTTCAATGTCAACTTTGATTGGGTTGCTGAAAACATAATTATTGATTACAATTATGAAATTAGTTAATCAATTATGTTAATAATTGTTATGTTAATTGATTAACTAATCTCATAATTATAATCAATTATGTTTTCAGCCACCCAACCAAAGTTGACATTGACAGTTGTGACAGTAATTAAATATTTGATAGTGATCATTGTTGATTAGCGTTCTAACAACCGGCCCTATATGTTCTATAAATTGAATGTTCTAATTACAGAATGAACGTGGTCTCCCTCGTTCTGAGTATGACCACTAATTAAAAATTTATGGGTGATGGACCTAATATTTTCCAGAATAGAAACTGTATAGATGTATAAAGCAAATACGGAGCGGTTCTTATTTTGTCCGAAATAGTTGTCAGTATAAAATACAACATCTACCATTTCAGTATTTTTGGCGTTCACAGACTGCAAATAATTCCAAACGCACGAACCCACTTCATTTGCACCTATGTGAGCAAGACCTTCGTGCCATATAAAGCACATTGCTTCCGTACTTTTAAGCTCGTACAATGTTAAATTATACACACTTAGTTTTGATACATAATAAAAAGAAGACGAGTCCCCTTGTGGACATGGCAATGCTGCCTGCATATCATAAACAGCGTCAATTTTATCCAGAGAATTTTTATCCATGTCCTTCTCTTTTCTTGTCAGTTCTTTGTCTTCAATATTGTTATTGTACTATTCCTGAAGTTCTTGTTTTTCTACCTCGGAGGTATTAGTAAAACCCTGGCAAAAATCACACTTATCTTTCTTTGGAATAAAACAAGATAAATTAAACTCTCCTTTGAATATATTGGAGTACATAAAGTAGTTTACGCTAGGTTTCCCGAGTTTTTTACAACGCTGCTCATAATCTCTGTGCAGGTCGGCAATAGTTTTTCCTTCTTCAATGTATTCTTCAATATATCGAATATGACTACGCACTTCTTCTTTCAACTCCTCAGGAACACTGCTATGTTTTTCATGTGTACCTCGATTATCTGCCTGTATTATTCCATTTACTTCATTATTTTGTTTGCGAAAAATGGTCTCAATTACTTGAGAGTTAATGCAAAGAGTTGCCATAAAGAAGGATTTGCAAACACGAATTTTTTCTCCTGCGTATGAAAAAAAATGCGTTAATAAGTATCTAGTAAGAAAAAAATATTTTAAGGAATAGAATGATAAAACGAAATCATTTCTTGGATTTGAGTTAAATTATGTTGCAGACAATGTTAACTAAAAATATCACGTTATACTTAGCGCAAAATTATATTCAAAACTATGTTAACTCAAAATGAAATAAAGATAAAATGCCCACAGGTGTACTTATTTTATTCAAGAGTATCATATTATTTGTAATCATCATACTGACCAAAATTATAATAAAAATAAATGCTTACCTGTTAAAGAAGAGTATGATATTTTGAAATATAATTCTCTTGCTCCAAAAATATTCACTAATAAGATGCAAGCAGTGTTAATATTTTGACTTATAATAGTATTGATTAAATAAAAATGACCTAAACTTAGCACGACCTGTAGACAACTGAGTTACCCGAGTCTTCTCCACACCGGTTGTGTGGAAGTGGGAGATGCCATACTTGGTCACAGAGCTCTCTAGGGCTTGTCGTTTAAACTGCACTTACAATACTTTTCTCCATAATAGATCCATTTATTTTGAGTAGTTTGTTGATATAAACTAAAAATGAACGATTTTTGACTTATCATACTATTCTTCCCAATCAACGATATGTTGTAGTAAGTACTTCACCTGTCTTGGTTCTTATAATGTTTGAACAGTTTGCCCATTTTTTATTAGTCGTCTAGTAATTTGGTATAGCTTTCTAGTTCTGTTGTGTTCTGTTTCTGCTAGTTTCGCCAGTTTTTCAGCACACCTTCTTTGGTCTTCTCTTGCATTCCTTTTAACTAATTTGTTTATTGCTTCATATTCTTGTTGTCTAGTCGCTCCTTCTGTTACAGTTCTTGCTTGCGAGATATCTTTTTTTGGTATGCAAATATCTTATAAAATCAATCATTGGTCAAACTTAAAAAAATCATTACGCTCCTTACACTTTGTTTTTTTGAAGTTATACTTCTTTACGGGCGTAATGACGGTGAAATTTTATATGGTAAAACCTAGCGACCGGGCGCATGCGCATTATAACTTTGTTCTGATTGGATGTTCAAATGACATGACAAAAGCTGTGGGACTGTGGTTTGGTTATAATGTATGCTTGTTGCGTTTTAAAATTTGTAGGAAGAGAAACAACAAACAAAAAGTTAGTTAATGGTTATACTGCCTAAATAGTTTTCATATTATATTTTTGGACTTATTTACATAGAAGAGATGATTGTTGCATGCCAATGTGAAAGCTCATCAAACTGTGACTAGTATGCCTGCCGCAGATCTCGCTTATTCAAAGCTAAAGAATCTTTCACTGGTAAGCGTTTTATAAATAGTTGATCAAATTTTGTTATGATATTTGAACATAGCCACTTTGCACGACGCAAGTGATTGCGAAATTTATTAGTCGTTATACGGGCTCCGATACCTACCTTGAACCTACCAAAATACATAAGTAGTATGTAATACTTTTATTTACATAATTTGATTACCATCAAAATGTCTATCAATATTCACCTAATATACTGTTTTCTTACTCTATGTTTTGTTGTATTTTTTCAATTCTAAATCATTTCAATTCAAAATCAAAATAATTTGATTTACATAAGTTAAAAATGTCAAAAGGTTAATCTGTTTAGTTAGACGATCTTCGCACATAATGACAAGCTGTCTCTGTGGCGAAGTTTTAATGCGAGTGAATCCCAATACAACGCAAATGCCAGCCGCGTGGTAAGTTGGTTCGAATCCCAATAGAAACTTTTATTTTTTTATTTTTTTTTTATACATTTTATGATTGTAAGTATATTTATTATATAATTTTATTTTCAGAAAATACGTATTTAGTTAAAAATTTTTCCGACAATTAATGTTCAGAAATCATTTGTGGCATTTTTAATGTGTTTGTGTGTGTTTTATTTTTTTATTATTTTAATTTTTGTCACTGTTTTAATAAAAATGTTTGAGAAGTAGTAAGTATAAATTAATTTAATATTTAAATAAAATATAAATAAAAAGTATATTAATTTCGTTTATAATCATATAATCATATAATAGAAGTATAACTTCTTACGTGCGTACAAAGTACACACACATTCTTTTTTTTAATTAATATGAATTTACTACCAGTGTTTGTAAATGAACTGCATGTAGGGCTTTTCATCGATTGTCATTTGTTTCGAGCTTCTGTCATATGTTGTATAATCTGTTGTATAATATACACGGATTATACGACATATGACAGAAGTTCAAAATAAATGACTGTGAATGAAAAGCCCTATTGACAATCCAGTAATAGTATGAGTAATTGTATTGATATTTTCAATAGATTCCTAGCACATTAGTTTAGCCATCCTATACGTGAACTTTATTTTGTTTTTTTTTTTCGTTATGGATTAGTTAAAATAGGTTTGTCACCTATTCGCGGTGTGCAAGTACTTGGAAGGGAAACGAGAAACGACCGTGCGCGAGTCGCGGAGAAATATTGCAACTATCTTAAATAATTCATATTGTCAATTGAAATTGTCAAATTGACGTATATTTCATACCATGTCATTGAAGCAGAAAAATTATATATTGCTCCACAATATTGATATGATATGCAATTATTATATAAAGGTAAATTTAATTAATTGTATTTTGAGTGCAGTACTGCATTTTAATAACTAATTTTATTTAATACATACAATTGTTCACGTTTTCATAACATAACCTGAATCTTATTTCTTCTTCTTACTATTTTTTTAAACTATGGCCTTGACAATTATTCAGTAACCAGGACTAATATAATTGGCCAATATAATTAAAAGTGCGAATAAAAGTACAGAGCGTAGAAATAGGGGTCACTTTGCCGAACTTGCACGGTCCCAATATTAAAAATTGAGGTTTTTACTAACACATCACAAAATAACAAGCACGTCACAACCATGTTTTTATTTGACGACGGTTTATTACAGAAATCTTTTTACAAGCTATGAAAATGTCACAAACATGACGATATATATTCATTATTTTTTACAACAGAAAAAGTCTGCTACCGAAATAGCAAATAAGCTGTCCAGAATTTAAACTGTGTTTTGATAATAATATGGAGATACATAGCCTTTGACTGTTTTTATTATACAAAGTGGGCAAAAGAAAACAGTCCACCCCGATATTTGGCAGTATTTATTAGATTTTAAGGAAATAGAAAAACAGGTCAATTTTTGATCTAAGGGGACACATTTTTACGGTACATACTTGTCATTTATGTCATTTGTCAACGTTATCCCTTCAACTTCCCCTACCTTTTATTTTTAACTGGGTAATAGGGGTCGTGTGCTAGCTCATTTAAAAGGTTATCCAAGTCTCTATTCAGTATTATAAACATTAACATAATTATTTATACAGGGTGTCCAAGAAAAAAATTTCTTAATTAAATTAATTGACACAAAAAGAAGAATGTATGTCATTTATTTAACTTAAAATACATTCTACTGCTGTCACAAAACAGAAAACAATGTTTTTTTTATATATAAACATTGCTTTTCGCTTAATTTCAATGTTCAAGCTGCCACCCATCTGCCTATTGGTAGGTTGAATATTGAATTCAAGCCACAAACAATGTTTATTTATCAAAAAAAAAAAAAGATTTTTGTCTTCTCTCAGCAGTAGAATGTATTTTGAGTTAAATAAATTACGTACATTCTTCTTTTTGTGCCAATTAATTTAATTCAAAATAATTTTTCTTGGACACCCTGTATAAATAAATATGTCAGTGTTAATATTACTGAATAGAAAAATATTCCTTATTTAAAAATAAGGGGTGGGGAAGTGGAAGGGAGGGGTTGACAAATGACAGATGTATGTACCATAAAAATGTGTTCCCTGTCATATCCTTAAAATCCAATAAAAATTAAATAATAAAATTTATTTACTAAATAAATTTTCTCATTTATTATAAATTAATAAATGAATATAGTTTCTGTTCTTGTGGGATCGGTACTCACCGGAGGGACCGCAGACGTTCGGATACAATTAGCGTTTCTTTGAAAAGACAATGACGTCGACTTTGCAAAGTAACAAGACACATACTCAACACACACACTACACTTTACTCCCCTGACTTAGTGATAAGTTATACAATTACGTGGCTAAAGGTTCTAGTTCTAAACCAAGGCCAAGATCAGAAAGAAAAAAAAAATAAATACTGCCAAATATCGAGGTGGAACTGTTTTATTTGGCCCACTTTGTATACATACACTGTATGATTCTAATTAATCCAGTAAGCAAATATATTGGCCAGAGAGGTGTTAGATATTTTTGAGTAGGTATTTTAGGCAATCTGAAAATTTTTCTGGTGACTCGTCCATGACAGCCTAATACAAAAATGTCGGTCTGGCTGGAGAGTAGCGGTTATTTTCCCCAGAAATCCCCTCCAAATTAAAAAAAAAGGAGATAAATTTTTATTACAAAAAATATGATTGACATGACTTTAGAGTAAATTTAATTATTCAAATATAAGGAAAATAAACAGGACAGGCGATTTGCGAGAAATTTTAACTCTGCAAAATGCTTGCATGGGAGCCCCAGGATTATTTTCAGGGGGTGCATCTGAACTTCCGAAGATTGCTTTTGAATCTGAACATACTATTAATCAGTATAGAATATACAACTATACATGCATAGCTATGTACTTTCTTTCCAGACAGGGGGGTGCAATTGTTATTTTGACAAGGTATTTTTCAATATGAAAAATAAATATTCTAAAATAGACAGGTTCCTTTTTAATGAAATTTTCTAACTGCCATGTGTTTAGTTAATTCAATCTTCTGTTTCTTCGTGTACCGCATTCTTTCAGGACAATGACAATCATCACGGCCCATTTTATTCTGTCTGAAGCGATTCTGAAGAGTTCTATTGTAGTTTCTACACTCCACTACTTTAAAATTTTCAACCAGGATATGCATCGTCTTCCGGGTTCTCTTTTTTCTTGCACTTTTCCTTATATAACCAATCGAGTCACGTTTTTTATTTCTTAGTATGTGACCAAAGTATGACTCAAAAATGGCAAGTCTTTTTTCAGATGCGCCCGTGATTGTCCAGGTTTCTACTTCGTCAATTAAGTAATTACTAATTAATTTTTAATTAATGCTAAATACATACTACAACTATTTACAGATCATATAGAAGAGGAATCTGAGTTTCGAGAGAAGTCTGACAAAGAAGATGAAAATGAATATTTTAGCTCAGATGAAGAGTTTAAAGAAGAAGTACAAGATTCGGACACATAATTAATTTAGTTTTTATTGCTCGAGCGAACGGACTTGCCGCGATAGAGGACGCAAACAGCTATCGCTATAAGCTCTTTTTCACACTGCTGCTTACCGATAGCGCTTTTCATTCACATGCTCGCGTAATTTGTTTGATCACCCGGCAGTTAGAAAATTTCGCCATAAAAAACTGTCTTTTTTAGAATATTTATTTTTAATATTAAAATATGCCCTGTCAAAATAACAATTGCACCCCCTGTCCGGAAAGAAAGTACGCAGCTATGCATGTATAGTTGTATATTTTATACTGGATAATAGTATGTACAGCTTTAGTTGCAATCTTCTGAAGTTCAGATGCACCCCCTGAAAATAATCCTGGAGTGCCCATTCAAGTATCTTGCAGAATTAAAATTTTTCGCTAATCGCCTGGCCTGTATATTTTCTTTATATTTGGATATCTAAATTTACTTTAAAGTAACGTCAGTGATATTTTTTGTAATAACAAATTTTACCCTTTTTTAACTTTTGGGGGATTTTTGGGGAAAATAACCACTACCCTCCAGCCAGACCGGCATTTTTGTATTAAGCTCTCATGGAAGAGTTACCTAAAAAATTTTCAGATTGCCTAAAATACCTACTCAAAATGTCTAACAGCTCTCATATCAGGCTATATAATATGTTGTACCAGATATTTCTTTATTTATTTTAAGAATGAAACTATTATACATTTGGCAGAACCTAAATAGGTGTGTATTCAGAACTGAAATTATAGTATTATATTTCTGCTAGAAAATAATTAAATATTTTAAAATAAATTTTATTATCACAATATTTTTATTATATAAACCAAAACCAGATATGTATTTGTTTATTTTTTAAATGGTTTTTACGTATGTCAGAGATCATCGTGACGAAATTATTTTAAACAAACTCTAACATGGAATTTCAAAGACGTCATTTATTTAACCAATTTTCCACTTCCTTTATATAAAAGACTTTTTAACAACTTCCGTTCACCATGTCCTCCGAATCCGAGGCATGTCTCTATTCTGGCAAAGTAATTCAATATTCTTGTTATACAAAACATTCTTTTTGATCTGGTTGTTATCACTGAAAGGTTCACAAGATTGGTGTTGCGATAAAAATAGAAAGAAGCACATTAAAAAATGATGTTTTTGTTGAGTTTAGGTTCTGTGACTTTCTAAAGTTTAACAATATGAAGGGATTTAAGAAATTTGAAAAAAAAACATTCCTATTGTGTTGTACACTCTTGAGCAGATATTTCCCATTATTCCACAAAATTTGTAAATACATAAGATATAAATTATAAAACGGTTTATTGTCTATACAGTATGGTGCAACTGTTTGGAATACATTCGTTATTTAGTAAGCCAGCAACTTTAAAGAAAAATCCTAAAACAGGTCGATTTTTATTTTTAAATTAGGATTTTTTTGACATATATAGGGAAACTGGGGCACAGTGGTCATATTTTTCCAAAACATAGCCCATCTTTTTTATCAGGTATTATAGATCCAAAATCTCTATATCAGCATCTACTATGGTCTAATAGGCATCATCTAACACAAAAATTAATATCTTGAGTATTTGGATAAAATCGAAATTTGATTTGAAAAAATGCAAAAATATATGTCCACTGTGCCCCATGGCAGGCACACTGGTCACAGCACCGGGGTACAGTGAACACATTAGTTTTAATTAGAGTTAATTAGTGTTTATTCAGTTAATTATTTAAAATCAATAAAGCAAATGGAATTAAGTGGAAATGTACAGTATTATTCAAAGGTAATACCACGAGTCCTCTAAATTTTATCGATAAATTTTTTTGTTTTCACGAAAACTTCTTTATTTGGTAAAATTACGAAAACAAACCGAATGATAAAATCACGAGTCCGAAGGACGAGTGATTTTATCCATTTCGGTTTGTTTTTTTTTGAAATATTTTTAAGACAACTAGGATCAATATCTTAACTAGGTTATAGATAAATTATTTTATGATTTAAAAATGAACCAATTTATTTATTATATTGTTAATACATAAAAAACTGTTTAAATCGAAAATGAACAATTATTAAAAACACAATTTTTATAACTAATATGAGATTTTCCAATGTCGTTCGTAACGTCTAATCTGTCGTCACTTTCAGTATCATTAATTACAGTCGCAGTTGATGTACTGGCAATGCACTCAGTTGTAGTAGTTGTTCTAAGTTTATTAATAATTTTTTTATGATGTTCTTCATTAACTTGTAAATAAGGTTTTAACGAAGAAGATGTGGCATGTCCAGTTATTTTTATTGCCTCCTGTTCTTGAATTCCTGCCTTAACAAGATGAGATACTACACTGGATCGGCTTGAATGATTTGTTATTTTTCGGTTTTGTGTGTCCAATCCGCATTTTTTTGCAGAGTTCTTCAACCATTTAGCCATTTCATTTGGTCCAATGGGAGTATTTTTATACCATATTCCATTACCTGTTTGCCAGTATGGATTTGGGTTAAGGAAAAATCTATCGCTGGTAATATTTTTACCACGCTTCTCCATGATTTTTTTATATAGTCTTATTGGGCACCTTCCTGGATCTTTAATGTTTGGTGTCAGCCATTTTGAATCCGAACACTTTTTTTGACCACCTTGGCATGTTTTGGTAAAAATTGGATTATATTCAATCCTTCCTGTTTCTTTGCCGGCATTATTTATTTCATATTTGAAATAATCAATTCTACAATGAACACCCTCACCACCGCGCCATGCTAACTTGTAAGAAACAACATGAAAAACTTTCATCTCTAAGATTATTTTCATGGCACGAGTTTATAATACTCAAATACTCTTTTTCATCCAGCTCTATAGCACTTTGTTTTCTTTTTTCGGGACGACTTTGTAACTCTTTCCTTTTTGCATTTCTCACGTCTCTTGCCTTCTTAAAATCAATGTCGATAAACGGGTTAAAACTTATATTAAACTCTGAAAAATATTTTTCTTGAATCATTTTGGCTGTTACATTCCAAATAGTTTTAACAGAGTATTCCTTGTAATCTTCACCATTCATTTTCTTTATATTCATTCCCCAATCTTCAAGAACTTTTGCAATTTCTTGTATACTTGTATTATCATTCAACTGATAGTTCCTTACTGTGCAAAATTGCTCAAATTGTGTCCAAACAGACCTTTTTGTCTTAATTGTATTTTGAGGCGTATTATTTTTTAACAAATCTTTAATTTGTTCATGATTATTGTCACCAAATCTAACGCTAACGTCCATTTTGTTTAAATTAAATTATGACGATGTTAAATCGCGAAAATTTAAATCGGTCAAAATTGCGCGGCCTACTTGCTTCGTGGTCTTACCCAGCTACGCTGGGTGAGTTCACCACAGTGCAGTGGTGTAATTGGTTTTGCCTAACCCCCAGGTGAATGCATTTTATTTAATTATTATTCACCCGTGTTTTTGTAATAATAAAATAGGAGAATGTAATTTTAGAACCCTTTTACTAATTCTACTAATATAATGTGTATTTTAAAAGTAACTATTGTTCCAAAATATTACGTTGTAAATATTCGAGTCCTTTTATGTGATAACACTGGTTTGTTGAAATCGGCAACAAAATAGAAGAATTAGTTCTTTGTTCTGTGTACGGTTTGCATCGGTTCTGTTTGACGTTTATGAAAAGTTTAGAAATATTTATTTTGAAAATAAAAACGGTAGAAAATCTGAGTATATCGTGGTTAGTGTTTTTAAAATATCTATGTACCAGGGCTGTTCATAAATTAAGTTAGTAAACACAGGTATGTAGGTATTATGTGAAATTTAGGGTACCTTAAGTTTTATCAGGGAAGAGACTGTTTTATCAAGGAAGAGGCTATTTTATCAGTATTACAGTCAATGATTGGCTAGAACGACGCGTGGTGATTGGCTGAAAAAGCAAAAACGTCAGAATTTGACAGGTGAAAAAAATAATCAATATTATAAGGTATAAAATTGACATTGAAATGTAATAGTCCTTGTGTTCTCGATTTACTACCTAGCCTTGTTGGATCCGGTAACTAACTGCAACAATGTCACTTTTCTGAATAACGTCTACGTCTTGACTTTCTGGAAACATGTAGGGTGTCGCTTCCTTTCTTGTTAGGAAATTAACAGTGTAATTAGATTCCACAATTTTTTGTACTTTACCAATAAAATAGCTGGCATACATATTTTACCAAAATGTTGTTGTTCAGTTTGACTTTATCGGTGTTAAAATTTAGACAATGTTCTTTATTTTCTATTTCAGCACACCACTGTTCATACATATGGTCTTCAGTGTCTATCATGTCGATCTCTTCATCTACCGAGTCATCTCATAATCAGGCGTCTTCATAACATACTTGATATTCTTAGTTTCTATAACTTAATTTTTTTGCACCTTCTTTGCGTTTCCGTCTGCTTGCTATATTACGTTCTTCTTCATCTCTAATTTCATGTAAGTTTGACGCATCGGTTAAAATTTTTGAAGTAGTCACTTGACATTTTGTAGACTTTGATTTCGACTGAACAGCTTTTGGTAACTGAAGAATCATTGCTGGTGTAATTATGGAATTTTGTTTTGCGGTGATCTTTTCAGGTGTTATCTGTTAATCAATTATTAAAATTTATACAAAACACTAGAACTCTGACGGTACAGTGGTCACTCCTCGCACTATGAGAAATTATTAGTGTCCACTGTACACATTTTTGAAATGATCATTGTACCCCAAAGTACAACTATGTTTTAACTGTTCATATATTCAAATAAAAAGGTTCTTTTTAAAAATTTTATAAGCCAGTAGAATATTAATACATGAAATAATCAACTACATAAAGAAAATAAACTTACTTTAATCTTATCCGTCAGAAATTCGACAAATGTTTAAGACCGAAAAGTTACTTGACACTCACAATTGAGGTTAGGCTTTTTATCGGAAATCTGCTTTATCTACTAGGTCGTATTGTAAACTCCAACAATTTCTTTACCTTTATCTACTAGGCGGCCATAGCAGTAAAGCATTAGATTTAAAAGATATTTTAAGATGACCACTTTGCCCCTATGTCCATTGTACCCCGGTCTCCCCTATCATACTAGTGACGTCATCTATCAGGGCGTGATGACGTAATCGATAAACTTTTTAAATGAGAATAGGGGTCGCGTGCTAGCTCATTTGAAAGGTTATTCAATTCTCTATTCAGTAATACAAACATTAACATAATTATTTATACAGAGTGTCCAAGAAAAATTTTTTTGAATTAAATTAATTGACACAAAAAGAACAATGTACTTAATTTATTTAATGCAAAATACATTCTAAAAAAAATTTTTTGATAAATAAAAATTGCTTTTCGCTTAATTTCAATGTTCAATCTGCCACTCATCTGCCTCTTGACAGCTTGAATATTTAATGTGAAAAACAATGTTAATTTGTGAAATAAATATTTTTTTCTGTTTTCTGACAGCAGCAGAATATATTTTGAATTAAATAAATTACAGAAATTCTTCTTTTTGTGTCAATTAATTTAATTCGAAATCATTTTTCTTGGACACCCTGTATATATAAATATGTAAATGTTTATATAACTGAATAGAGAATTGAATAACCTTTTAAATGAGCTAGCGCATGGCACCTATTCTCGTTAAAAAATTATCCATTACGTCATTACGCCCAGATGGATGACGTCACTAGTATGCTATGTCAAAAAATCATAATTTAAAAATAAAAATCGACCTGTCTCAGAATTTTTGCTTAAAGTGGCTGGCTTGCGAAATAACGGATTTATTCCAATCATTTGCACCACACTGTATATTATATGGTCTATAATAATATTGCCTTTAATTTTCCTTAGTGTTATCGGTGAATATTTCCACTCTTGATTCCAGGTACACATAGTTAAATTTCTAACAAGTAACTGGACTTCCAAGTCCTAGATTTTCACCCAACGTGACGGTCAATAGAACCAGAAGTCGATATTTGCACTCTTCGTGTAACTTTTTGTCGATTGATATACCATTTCATTAATTTTCAGTAATTTTTGTCAAAATTTCGGTTATAACTTTTTACCAGAACTAACGTCAAAATCGGAGCTACAGATTTAAATCCGACTTTTCAATAAGCGTGAATTGATATACCACATGCATATACTATTTCTGCGAGTATCATAATATGGCATTTCCGGTTAGAACTTTTTAAACGGAATCGTTATAAAACCAAAAGTATACATTTGTTCTCATCTTCCGAACGTGTGTCGAATAATATATCGCTTGTACTACTTCGGAGACTTTAAAACAGCACTTCCAGTTGCAATTCTGTAATCGGAAGGTCGAGGTCAAATTTCTCAGCCCTAATACCGTCTTTGAGTTATAAGCTCTTATTCTACACCTCATTTGTTATTCTATCTGGTATAATGAGAGAGTAATTCTGTTTCCAACGGACTGACAGACATAATAGTGTAGGAAACAAAGGTCGAACCTTGCAAAATGGACACAAGTCCGGTTTTATTTTTTTTCTGGTATATCAAGGGGTGCTTATTATAAGACTAACTTTTTCTGAAAAAATTTCGCCCCGGAACCTCCCTTTTCACCCCTTTAAAGGGGGTAATTTGTGGTTTTTGCGGAACGTAGCCCTTCCTGTAACTTTTACAAAAAATTTCTTTTATAGAAATATGAAGAGGACTATATTTTCTACGATTTATTTCCAACACCATCTCTCTATCATCCACCGTTTAGCGGGGGTGGCGCCCTAAATTTGACAAGTTTTTAAAAAAGATGTTTTAAAAAAATATATATTTTTCCCTAACTGTAACGGCAATTAAGAAGAAATCCTGCGGTAATTATTCACAAATAATTGACTGATTTTTTGGTATAGGCTTTACTTAAGGGTAATTGCCCTTTTTTTAATTACAGGGTGTTACATTTTAATAAACCTCTTTTTATACCATCTGAACCGTTGATGCTACAGTAAAAAGACTTTCAGCGATTACCCATGTACTGGTGCTATTTACAAATTTGTATAATGCACCCCCATTTTTTCCCCGGAACTACCCCAGAAAAAAGAAGAATTAATAAATAAATTGATTTTCTTGGAACCCTTCACACAAAATGCCCTTTATTAATATGCTTCAGACATCATTTTGTGGACGTTACTATCACCCATGCATGGACGCCAAAAGCAATTTCCTAGTGCAACCCCTGAAGCAAAAAAAAATAAATAAAATGGGGGGTTAAATTTTTTTTTTGTTTTTTGCTTTTTGATCCATATGGGCATATGCTTCATCAATAGTGCTTTTCAAAAATATATATGGTTATTGCAACATCTCTGCGAAAAGCACCCCTATCCTTGAAAATATACTGCAGAAACTACCCCTATCCCTTGGCGAGCATGTTTTTACGATTTTCTCATTACCTATGTATTCTTTTTAAACAAAACTTATACATGGTTAAAGACCACTATTTACTCTAAAAATTATGTCCTATTCATTTTTTCGTATAAGCAACCGTTACGGCACAGTGGCGCCGTAAACCTCATATATGTTTTGGCGGCCTCCAGTTTTTGTTTTTTTCTTTTTGGTCATCTGTTCGTTTTATTGATAAAGTACTTATGCAAAATAAAACAACACAGTGTAACCTACAAATTATGACTTATGCACATTCTACATTCTTTGCTCCCCAAAGCCACAGTGGTGGCCCAAAATAAATTTTTGCATATTTTCGCCACCTACATGCATTTTATTGCATTAATGCTACCTTAACAGCACAATATTTACCTTTAGGTGGTCGCTACGCAGTGGTGGATCTAGGGAGGGGTGATGGGGGTGATCATCTCCCCCCCCCTCTCAAACCAAGTGATATTATATTCAAAGATTATAAAAATATTCATTTATTTTTATAGAAATTTAACCAATTGGCACCCCTTTCTTAACGATGCTGGATCCGCCACTGTCGCTAAAGCATAAAAAGTTATTCTTATAAAAATAATATTAATATAATATAAGTATTTCTATAAAAATAAATGAATATTTTTATAATCTTCAAATATAATATCACTTGGTTCGAGAGGGGTGGGGGTGATCGCCCCATCACCCCTCCCTGGATCCACCACTCCTTAGCGACCACTTAGGGGTGAATATTGTGCTATTAAGGTAGCATTAACGCAATAAAATGCGTGTAGGTGGCGAAAATAGGAAAAAAAATTATTTTGGGCCACCACTGTAGCTTTGGGGAGCAAAGAATGTAAAATGTGCATAGGTCATGATTTGTAGGTTACACTGTGTTGTTTTATTTTACATAAGTACTTTATCAATAAAACAAACAGATGACGAAAAAATAAACAAAAACTGGAGCCCGTCAAAGCATATATTAGGTTTACGGCGCCACTGTGCCGTAACGGTTGCTTAAACGAAAAAAATGAATAGGACCTAATTTTTAGAGTAAATAGTGGTCATTAACCTTGTATAAGTTTTGTTTAAAAAAAATGAATAGGTAATGAGAAAATCGTAAAAATATGCTGGATAAGGTATAGGGGTAGTTTCTGCAGTATATTTTCAAGGATAGGGGTGGTTTGCGCAGGGATGTTGCAATAACCATATATATTTTTGAAAAGCACTATTGATGAAGCATATGCCCATATGGATCAAAAAGCAAAAAACAAAAAAAATTTTCAACCCCTTATTTTATTTATTGTTTTTGGCTACAGGGGTTGCACTAGGAAATCGCTTTTAGTGTCCATGCATGGGTAATAATAACTTGCACAAAATGATATATGAAGCATATTAATGAAGGGCATTGTGTGTGAAGGATTCCAAGAAAATCACTTTATTTATTAATTCATCTTTTTTTTGGGTGGTTCCGGAGAAAAAATGGGGGTGCATTATACAAATTTGTAAATAACACCAGTACATGGGTAATCGCTGAAAGTCTTTTTACTCTAGCATAAACGGTTCAGATGGTATAAAAAGGGTTTTTTTAAAATGTAACACCCTGTAATTAAAAAAAGGGCAATTACCCTTAAGTGAAACCTATACTAAAAAATCAATCATCTATTTGTGAATAATCTTCGCAGCATTTCTTTTTAAGTTCCGTTACAGTTAGGGAAAAATATATATTTTTTTAAAACATCTTTTTTAAAAACTTGTCAACTTTGGGGCACCACCCTTGCTAAACGGTGGATGATAGAGAGATGCTGTTGGAAATAAATCGTAGAAAATGTAGTCCTCTTCATATTTCTATAAAAGAAATTTTTTTAAAAGGTACAGGAAGGGCTACGTTCTGCAAAAACCATAAATTACCCCCTTTAAAGGGGTGAAAAGGGGGGTTCCGGGACGAAATTTTTTCAGAAAAAGTTAGTCTTATAATAAGCACCCCTTGATATGCCAGAAAAAAAATAAAACCGGACTTGTGTCCATTTTGCAAGGTTCAACCTCTGTTTCCTACACTATAAATAATTCAAGGTTTTCACATCTTTTTAAAATTAATAAAAACAATATAGAATAATTTTATAACACATGCGGGATTTCGACAATCCGTTACATTATTTGTTGTGACACTTACCAACAATTTACGGGCGAACTAGTCTGCTGCCTCGTTTCCATAAATACTAATATGAGACGAGATCCTTAGGAAGGTAATGAGTCTGGAATTTTTGAGCCTGCTTTAGTTCAGATTTTACCGTTTTCCCTAGGATGCTTTTAGGACAGTGGCAATTCGTTGTAATATTATTATAAATTCGAATTGTTTCTAATATCCCGTGTCGGTTTCTTCTCGATTGACGATGATAAATAAATGTTTGAAGTCGTGGAGTAAAAAATATGGTTTTTCTACAATCACTGCATAAGGAAAACTATTTCGCTTGTCAATGTCAACGAAAACTTGACGTTTACTGAGTACCGTCACTATATAGCTCTAGCGCGTAAATTTTGATTTTACGCTCGTCGTCCGTAGCAACCGTACAACCATAAAATACAAACACATTGCACATTCAAACTGAAAGATAAAAAAGTATTTGTTATGACATTATAATGACAAATATAAAATAGTTACAATAAAGCTAATGATTTAAAAATTCATTTTATTATCGCGTTATTATTTTAAAATTTCATTTTATTAAGTGATTGTAGAAAAAATGTTGTAGGTATGTATACAAGCGCAAAGTGACAATATTGCTTTCGAGTAATTACCGCTCTCCGCTACGCGTTGAGCGGTAACTCTTACTCTCAAGCAATAATGTATCACTTTTCGCTCTAAATAAATAAATGACTATTTATTGACAGCTACTGAATTATTACACTACACTTGTTGGTAAGGTAAAATTTTATAAGCGACTGCGCCCAAAAGAGCCCGAATCTCTTAATTTATAAGTTCACAAATAATGTATGCCTTAGCATAGAGGTTAATGCATCTATCACAGTAACAAACTTTGAACTTTGAAAGCTCACAATACAATTTAATCGGGGAAGCGATTGCACCACTAAGAAGTTCAATTAGAAATTACACTATTTGGCAATTTGTTCAGTTTGCACCTTGCAGGAAGTTATTATTAAGCTATTAATCGATATGTTTCACAATTATACCCGGTGAAACTATAAAATTTAAGAAGTTAAGATTAATGTGAGATTACAAATTAAGGGATTAATTTGTGATTAATCAATAGACATGATTTAAGATTTGTACGACACCGAAGGAATCGGTCAAGATCAAGCATTTTCGTATTTAATTTTTGTTGATATGTTCAATAGCTTTGAATATTGCATAAGTTCAGCAGAGAAAATGCTAAAAGATTTGGGAATTCTAAATTGGAATTGATTCTTAGTCCATTCTTTCACGGTTTTTGCTCTAAATTTTAAAGAACCGCTTGGATTGACATGAAATTTGGCATACGTGTAGCTTACATGTCAAAGAAAAAAAGTGATATTGTACCGATGTGTGCTTTTGCCCTGGGGATGACTTTCACCCCCTCTTGGGGGTGAAAAAATATATGTCCAAAAATAACTCCGGAAATGTGTAAACTGACTAATTTTAAGTAACTTTTGTTCTATAGAGCTTTTTCGCCAAGTCAACACTTTTCGAGTTATTTGCGAGTGAATATGTTAATTTTTCAACAAAATAACCACATTTTTAGACGGTTTTTCGCAAATAACTCATAAAGTAAGTATTTTGTCGAAAAAAATGTTCTTAGCAAAAATATAGCCTATAAAAAATTAAAATAATGGTGTACTCGTTAGGTCTCTGGAATTCGTAGAACCAGAGTTATAGCCAATGAAAAATAGATTCATATTCACCAAATTTCAAATAGAATATTTCGACGTGAAATATCCAAAAAATTAAGCAGTTTTTGGGGAAAAAGTGTTTTTATTAATTACTAGGGGAAAAAATTAAGCTGTTTTAAAGTGTTTAAAAAAAGGTTTATTTCTGTTTTTACAAACAGTTTCTAGCATTAAATTTAAGCAAGTTACGCTTAAAATAAAGTTGGTCCCTTTTGTTTTTGCAAAAAAAAATCGGGAAGACCACCCCCTAATTAGCAACTTAAATGAAATTAATCGTTACCGCTCCACAAATTATTTTAATTATGTTGTGTTTATATGATCATTAGGTTTCATCGACTCAAAGTGTTTATTTTTGAAAAAAATTGGTTTCAAATTAAAATTTTTAAAAATTAAAATTTTGAAAAATATGCTTTTTTTCAAAATAACTTAAAAATTGTTAAAGATGCCAAAAATTTCGAAAAACAAAAAAAGTCAGATTTTCTTTTCTGAATAGCATGTATTTTTTTGTTTTTCTGTTAGCCAAAAATTGATTAAGATTTGGTGTTTCTAAATTTGCATACATTCGTGATCAGTGACTCGTTCAACCCCTTTTAACTACAGCCCTTTCAATAATAAGGACTTTGAAGCGATGAAACTTACAGATCATATAAACAATATATACATGAATCCAGAAATTTGTGAAGTCGTAACGATTAAGTTCATTTAAGATACTAATTAGGGGGTGATTTTCTCGATTTTTTTACCAAATCCAAAAGGGACTATCTTTATTTTGAGCGTATCTTGTTTAATTTTGATGCTAGAAATTTTTTTTATAAAGCAAAAATGAAGTCTTTTAAAACACTTTAAATAATTTGTAATGAGTTTTCGCCGAAATGTGCTTCATTTTTGGTTATTTCACGTTAAAATATTCCGTTTGGAATTTGACGAATATGAACCTATTTAGCATTAGGTATAACTCTGCTTCTACTATGTGTAGAGACGTGACAAATACACCATTTTTTTAAATTTTTTACAGGCTATATTTTTGCTAAGAATGTTTTTTCGACTAAATACTTACTATTTGAGTTATTTGCGAAAAACCGTCTAAAAGCATGGTTATTTTGTTGAAAAAATGAACATATTCACTGCCAAATAACTCGAAAAGTAACTTAGTGAAAAAACTCTATAGAACAAAAGTTACTTAAAATTAGCCAGTTTATCTATTTCCTGACTTTCTTTGGACGAATATTTTTTCATCCCCAAGAAGGGGTGAAAACCACCCCCGGCGCAAAAGCACATATCGGCACATTATCACTTTTTTTCTTTGACTTGTTAGCTATGTGTATGCCAAATTTCATGTCAATCCAAGCGGTTCTTTAAAATTTAGAAGTTTTGCAATATTTTACCGTTAAAGAACGGACTATCTTCACATTGGCTGAATACATCGGTACATATTCTATGGTATCAATATGTGACGATCTTCGAATCTCTCCTCCCTCCTGAACCATTTCTGCTATCTGTTTTCCATTCTATTGCCGGTTTGGCGCTTATGTCTTCGAAAGTAAATATTATTTACACTTGATGGTAAATATATGTCACAATAATTGTAGAGTGTCGAAGTGAATTTTAAGTTTTATCACTTTTGCCTCAAGTGTGGCATTTACAGGAAATAGGCTTGCTACATAAGATCTTTTATCAACGTACAACCCGTACAAGGCAGGATGAAAGAGTCTATCAAAATTCCACTGAACCCGTATTGTGAATTTAATTATTTAAAAGTAAAAAATAAATACTTTGATATTGGTGCAACAGTTTCAGAGACTCCAAGAACATCCAAGTAATATGATTACATCAAATTAGTGCCGATGACCCTCTAACCTCCAGGTGACCTGCCTTAGCAGTGACTCTAGGCACCAGGTGCTGCTGGGTTGGTTCTGAGAGCATAATCGTGTTTAGTGGCCCCAAAACCACCGAGTAAAATCGGACCCTGAATATGCTTATTTTGACATGTTTATGCACTTTTGGATGCATTTTATGCACTTTAATAGTATATTATGCAACGAGCATTTAATGATGGTCATTATGAAGGTAGTATGGTATTCATATTGATAATTAAATGCAAGTTGTATTCGCGGTGTGCAATGACTTGGAGGGGATACGAGAAACGATCGTGCGCGGATCGTAAGAATAGCGGAGAAATCTTGAAACTTTCTTAAATAATTCATATTGTCAGTTGAAATTATAAATTGACGTATATTTCATACCTGCTATCACTGAAGAAGAAAACTTATATGTTGCTCACAATATTGATATGATATGCAATATATAAAAGTTTATTTTTAATTATTTGTATTTTCCTTGCAGTACTGCATTTTAGTAATTCATTTTATTTACTATAGCAATTAGAACGAAAATATGCATTGCTTCGGAAAAATTCAAACAAGCTCATATTTTTCTATAACTTTCTTTGTTAGTTTATATACATGTTAAAGTAAAAGGTTCAACTCACAGATTTTGCCGCTAATTATTTATTAATTGTTTAAACAATAACAATTTTTTTTATAAATAATTTTAAAAATATCGTTAAATTCATCATTTTACTTTGATTAAATATGTTTTTATTTTGTTTTTGATTATGCTGAATCCGAATATGGCATTGCAACTTGAAAGTTCTTATACAGAAGCTCTTATACAGTATGTTTGCGTAGCTAAAACCACATGGAAAACTTTTTTATTATCAATTTTACGAAAAAAAAGTTATTCTTCATAAAATGCTCTGGATACTCAAAATTCTAAAACTCAACCATCAGATAACAAATGTTATCAATTTTATACGAGTTATATCAAAAATACGAATTTCGTTAAAGAGTAAAGTACCTTTATATTCCAGAATATCAAAAAATGATATTATGAAAAGTTGTTCGAAATTAAAAACTATGTTTAAATAAACAATTACATCATTCTAATCGAAATTTTTTTTATAAATTTTTTCTCAAATTACGGATACTCATCATCATTTTTTTACAATTATTATGATTATTTCATTCATAGGAGATTCTGACAAATAGAAAGCTACAGAAATAAAAATTAAACTGATAATTTTTGATAATATCCCGTCGTCAAGTATATTACGTCAGATGCCCTTCGTTGCTACGAAAAAATACATTCAGTGACATTAATGACAATTACTATTTTAAAATTTATAAAAGTGATGACTTTCAACCGTCAAATATTTATAACAACTGTGTGTTTAACTGTAGTAATTTGTACTTACATAAATAAATTACAATAAAATTTTGGTTTTGAACAGTTTTATTCATGAAATAATCGCAGCAAATTGCACTCGATCTCTTAAATTATTATTGAACTGTTTCCCTCGTGCCACTTTTTCTGTCAAATTAAAACTGTCAAAGTGTCACTCGGGAAAAATTCGATAATTTTAGAGCTCTTGTGCAATTACTACTGATAACTACTTTATTATCACTTTTACGAAAATAAGTTATTCTTCGTAAAATGCTCTTCCTGGTCTAAAATCTAACATACAACCATCAGATATCAAACTTTTTTAATTTTATAAGAGGTATGTAAAAAATGTTAATTTTTTTTAAGAGTAAGTGCTTTATTAATCACAATATTTTAATTATAAGGATGTAATTAAACACTAAAACAAATTTTTTAATTCCAAACAACTTTTCTTAACAACAATTTTCGATATTGTGAAAAGTAAAGGTACTTTACTCTTGAGTGAAATTCATATTTATTGACTTACCTCGTATAAAATTATTTAAATTTGATATTTGATGATTGCATCTTATATTATATGCGATACAGAATATTTTATAGAAACTAACTTTTTTTCGTAAAACTGATAATAAAAAAGTTATCAATAGGTTCCAAGTTACGCAGACATACTGTATAAGAGCTAAAAAAATTTTTTTTTGCTGATCATTTATTATTGTTAAAGTTTATTATTAAATGTATTTTAGGTAAGTTTTACAGAAAAAAAGTTTTGATCACTTTGTATAAACATTTTTTAGCTGGTAATTTTCGGTTTTTGTATTACAGATTTGTTACCTTTCTTAATTTTCTCAAAAAGAGATAGATTATTTCATTTCTAAAGTCAAATAATTTAGCGCATTTTAAATATTACATCCTAAGCTTTAAAATAACACTCATAAAACTGTAATGGATGTGTTCGAACTTGAGTAATACCGTCTTAAAATGGTGGTAATTCTATAAAACTAAGAAGATTTCAACAATTACATTTTTTGAGACGTCATATCATTTGAATTAAATTTTTGAGATTTTTTTAAGTGAATCATCATTTAGTAAAGTGCTTGATAGGTAAGTTTTGCAAAATTGAGAGCTGTATAAAAAAATTGTATTAGTTACACATTTTTAAATAATTTTTAAACAATATTCATGTAAGGCTCAATTTCCGCCCACACCGTAGTTATGCCCATACATTTTATTTCTTTTTATTATAACCATAAGATAGCTTAATTATTCTTATTTCATGCTCAATTTGTAAAATTTAATTTAATCCATTATTTAAAGAATTACATTAAAATAACTCAATCGTGCCCTTCGCCGTACACTAGTTTACAGTGCGCCAATGTTTGTGAGAAGGGTGACTTTAGCGTTATAAATAAAAAATTATAGAAGATACAGATTTAATTTTAGAAAATTCTTTATGCAAGGTTTTTTTTGTGAAATTTTCTGAATTTTTCAATGGTCAAGTCATTTTTTTTTCTAAAATTTATATTTTCTGAGTTCTGAGATGAGATGTTTCTAAAAACATCTAATTTCGTAGTTCATTTGTTTAATAAAAAATAAAGGACCCACTTCTCGAGTAGAACTTTTTGATATGGTGTTTATTAACATTTCTTAAGAGGAAACAGTAGCGATCAATAGGTAGCAAAAACACGTTCCAAGATTGCGGCTGTAATTTTGAATATTTTTTCGAGATATTTGGCACACGTATTTGTAATATAATAAAGAATGGCGGTACAGAGCCCAATTTTAAAAATATATTAATATGTGGAAATTACTGTGTAATTAAATACAATATTAAAAAAACGAGCCTGGACCGCCATTAAGAAGAACAAAAAAATAAACTTTCTTCAAATTAACTTTTTTATCCGATGCCTAGATTTTGTGTCATTTTGGAACTACTAAATTTTTTTATTTCATTAGTAGTTCCAAAATGACACAAAATCTAGGCAAAGAAAGCGTATTCCTTTGTTCTTCTTAGGCCCACTTGCTCATTCGGAGTTCAACTCTATAATACAGGCAAATTAAGCCGTAAATCATAAAATAAACAAAAAAATTGCGAAGTGGCTGTAACTTTCTACACTCATAAACAAACACACTCTTTTGAAAAATCCGATGAGTCCCGAGCATTAAATGTTGTGCTCGACCCGAAATCCATGTATAAAGACCCCGGCGCTCCCCTCCACAACTACGTAACGGTCACCGGGACCGGCAGTTGACCAAATGCTTGCGTACTGGCTAGTTGTCTTTTAAACAGTGTGCGTCTAGTATAATATGTTGTAAGATATTTCGGTTGAGCAGTATTAGAAAAACTTGACAATCAACAATTATTATTGTGCATTTTAAACATTCTGTGGGTGGGTGTGTATGTGCATGAATTTTGAATTTCGGAGACAACCCTCCAGTAAGAAAAACGATCGAAGAAATAGATTTAGTACACAACATTACGAAGAAATTCAGACAACAATTGGATAAAGTGGAAGAGAATAGTCCTACTGCAAAGTTGTGGGTACAGTACTTCAATATGGTAAACTTGCTGAAAAATTCATCAAAGCTGTAAGGACTGGAGACTGGGAAAAACACATGTACACCATAAAGTTAATGATCCCTTATTTCCACGCTAGTGGGCATTTCCCATACGCAAAATCTTGTCAAATTTATCTTCAGAGCGTGGCAAACTTGAAAGAGAAAATGGACATATCTGAGTATAACAAATTTGTTACAAACGGATACTTTACGATAAGGCGCAAAGACAATTTTTTTTCAGGAACCTGTACTGATATCTGTATTGAAGAAACTGCCAACATAGGTTTCAAAGTGAAAGGTGGCGCAATCTATCGAGGGTTTACAAATGATATCCTCACAGCTCACGTTGTTGCTGGCCCTACTCTTCACAACATTTGTGATACATTGGAAGAATTTTGTGATAGCAATAGTGGCACGACTGAGCAAGACGTTGAGTCAAGAGAATCTCGCGTAAAAAGAAATGATGCTGATGTCGAAAAACTTGATAATTGGCTAACCACACACAGCCCTTTCATTATTGGCGAAGAAATAATGTCTCTTAGCTCCGGAATAGTAGGCGACAAAAAGATAAGTTCCATAAAACAAAGCAAATTGGCGAACAGTGTATAGCAGGAATCATTGGAAAGCTGTTTAAAGATATCAAACTAAAACGGTCTAACACAGTTTTATCATTGCAACAGTCAATTCTGCTGAAAAGTTCATGATAAATTGGTTGCAATTGATCCTTTGATACTTTTCCAAAGAATGTTAATAGCCAAAAAAACACGATGATAATCTCGCTGAACAACTGGAATAAGGAAGACTAAAAAATCTGCTGTTTATGACATGTTTCATACCATTGATCCTGAAGAAAATTTGCCGAGCTGCAATGACATCTATGTGATTGATGGTGGATTTTTATTGCATCGGGTAATATGGCAGACAAATCAAACATATAGATAAATATGTGCTATGTACGTTAACCATGTAGAAAACAAAATTGGGAAAAATGCCGTAATCGTATTTGATGGCTACGAAAATGACTCGAGTATCAAAAAAGCTGAGCAGCATCGACGATACCTGCATAGCCAATGTGCAGAAATTATTTTCGATGAATGTATGACATGTACTGTCAATCAAAAAAAAAAAAAAATTTGGCAAACGATAAAAATAAAATCAGATTAATTTAATTGTTAACGAAATTTCTCCAAAGTAAAAAATTCGTAGTAAAACAAACATTAGATGATGCGGATACACTTATTGTTAAAACCTCAATAGAAATGTCGAATAATGGTCGAACATTTGTAGTCGGCGAGGATGTTGATGTACTTGTTCCCTTGATCGCATTATGACCAGAAAATAAAGATATATTTTTCATGAAACCAGGCACAGGCAAAATAACAGGAAAATATTTTCATCGTCAGAAATCCAAAAATCGTACCAGCATATAAAAGATACAATCTTACTGGCCCATGCCTTCAGTGGTTGTGATACAACGTCTAGTATATTTCAGAAGGGAAAATTACAAATTTTTAAACTCCTGCAAAATGAATCTAGATTGGCTAATGTCGTGAAAACTTTCAATTACGAAAATTCAACCCAATCAGAAGTAAGAGATGCTGGTGAAACTGTTATTTTTTATGGTATACGGTGCAAAGAAATTTCAAAATTATTCACTTGAGTCATACAGATTTGACCAATTTAAAAATTCGCTGCAAAAACAAAAATCAAGGTTTGAATTATTACCACCAACATCAGAGGCAGCTGCACAACATTCATCACGAGTTTTCTACCAAATTCAGTTATGGCTTGGCAATAACAAAAATCCGGAACAGTGGGGATGGAAGAAAATCAACGGTTCATTGTAACCTATTACAACACTCCTTCAACCAGCACCAGAATCGATACTACAACTTATTTCCTGCAACTGTACATCTGATTGTTCTTCGAGATGCTCGGAAAAGCAGGGTTAAGATGCTCGGAAATTTGTACACAGTCAAGGATGCAGTGCCTCAATGCATACATGGAGCCAAGTTGCGACAAGCTTGACGACTCCGATACAGATTCAGTACACGAGCATGCGAGCAAAGAATTAGAAGATATCTTTTACGAGGCAGATGCTACCGACTCCGATTTTCTTAGGTATAAAAGATATGCATGCAATATAATATACTATTTCAATCTACTTAAAAATCGTCACTTATGCAATTAATGTGTATTTTTTTACAGAATATTCACACCTAGAATATCATACCTAGTGAAGCACTTCTATTAAGAAAATAAATGTACAATTGGCTGAAAATATTTATCACAATCGAATAAAGTATCAAAAGTAATCGAAACAGACCTCGAAACGACCTCGAAAACCTCAGAGTACGAAATTTCAATTTATAACATTTTATATTTTTTGAAAAATTAAATTCATCTAAATTTTCAATCCATTTTCAATTTTGTTTGTTTATTTCAACAATATTATTAATAGAAACAAAATTATGGTACTGTATCTTTACTTATTATTTTAGATCTTAGGATGCTAAATTTACCAAACTTGTCAATATTGATAGTGATTTGCTTGAAAAAAAAATCACAAAATTATATTACTTCTTATTATTTTAGATCTTAGGATGCTAAATTTACCAAACTTGTCGATATTCATAGTGATTTACATAAAAAAAATCAAAAAATTATACTATTTACTTGTGGGTCTCTAAGAGACCCGTTGTACTGCAAAAGGTTAAGCGTGGCCACTCCAGCACACCCTTTATGGCTAGGGACTCCTTGGTTTCTTGAAATATATACATTTTCAAAGGTCTATACCAAGTTACAGCCACTTCGCAATTTTTTTGTTTATTTTGGACAATTTTATTGGACTACTAGTTCAGCACCATAACCGAGTTCAAGGCATGAAGTGCCGTTGTATGTGGTATGCACTTCATGCCTTGAACTCGGTAATGGCGCTGAACTGGAGTTGAACTCCGAATGAGCAAGCGGACCTTAATGGCGGCACAGGCTCGTTTTTTTTAATATTGTATTTAGTTACAGAGTAATTTCCACATATTAATATATTTTTCAAATTGGGTTCTGTACCGCCATTCTTTATTATACCGGGTGTCCACTTATATTTTCCCCCATTTTAATTGCCTATAACTTCTAAACGGCTCAAGATAAAAATATGCGGTTTTCACTGAAATGTTTTATTTTAGTAAAAGTTTTGTCTGAATGGATTAAGTTTTTTATATCGCTTTCAAATACGAAATAAAATATGGCGCATTTTTGAAAAAAAAACGTTGTTGACTTTTTTTTAATGAAACACCCAGTATATTCTGTTGCAAATTGAAAGAAAGGTCATTCACCTATCTACCGATATAAAGTTTTTCAAAATCGGTTGTCAAATCACTGAGTAATTAATTTTTAAAATGAGAGGTGCAACATGGATATCACATAACAACTAACCAAGTTATGTGATTTCCACATTGCAACTTTCATTTTAAAAATTAATTGCTCAGTCATTTGACAACCGATTTTAGAAAAATTAATATCGCTGAATAGATAAATAACCTTTTTTTCAAGCTTTTAGGTAAGTGACCAATTTTTATATCGTTTTTAAATAAAAAATGGCGGAAATTTAAAAAAAAAAGTTGTTGACTTTTTTTATTCAAACACCCAGTTTATTTTTTTGTGTCTTGAAAAAACGGTCATTTACTTATCCAGCGATATAAAAAATTTTAAAATCGGTTGCCAAATGACTGAGCAAATAATTTTTAAAATGAAAGATGCAATGTGGAAATCACGTAACATAATATCATTTTGCTCAGTTATGTTATTTAGGTATGTGATATCCACGTTGCACCCCTCATTTAAAAAATTAATTACTCAGTAATTTGACAACCAATTTTGAAAAACTTTATATCGCTGGATAGATGAATGACCTTTCTTTCAATTTACAAAAGAATATACTGGGTGTTCCATTAAAAAAAAGTCAACAACGTTTTTTTCAAAAATCCGCCATTTTTTTTTCGTATTTGAGAGCGATATAAAAAATTCAATCCATTCAGACAAAACTTTTACTAAAATAAAACATTTCAGCGAAAACCGCATATTTCTGTCTTGAGCCATTTAGAAGTTATAGGCAGTTAAAATGGGGGAAAATATAAGTGGACACCCGGTATTACGAATACGTGTGCCAAATATCTCGAAAAAATATTCAAAATTACAACCGCCATCTAGGAACGCGTTTTTGCTACCTATTGATCGCTACCGTTTCCTCTTAATGAAATTGCAAAAAGTTCTATCTTGTTTGATTTTTTGCGAAGTGAAAATCTATATGCACTCCCCTACTATATACAATCGTTTACCTTTTAATAACATAACCCAAATCTTACTTTTTCTTCTTATATTTTTTTTTGGGCTATGGCCTTGACAATTATCCAGCAACCAGAACTAATATAATTGGGTCAATATAATTAAAAGTGCGAAAAATGTTGCCGAGCTATGAAACCAGGCATCGCTTTTCCGAATTTGCACGGTCCCAATTCATGATTTTTTCTATGATCATTCACAACAAAAAATATATTCATATTTATTAATTTTGTAACTCACACAAATTAAGTAGTTATATCGTTAAATTAATTATTTTGTTGATAGATTATTTATATTTTCAAATTATTAAATTGAATTTGAGGATACATTTTTAATATCCCTATCGTGTTCAGATATTTTATTAAAAATATTTAATTTCTTCTTATTCTTCTTCTTTGTTCACTTTTGGCGTGCATACTAGTGCGTTTGCGAGCACATTTCTTAACATTTCTTAGTATTGCATTTGGTCTGGCTCATGGCAATATGCAATATTGTTTCTATGAATTTAATGGTATTGGTGAAGGTCAGTAAAACACAGATAACACAATAACTATAACATAACAAAGGAGTTCAAACAGCAATTTAACATTTAATTTTTAAATTTTTAAATGTTAAAAATTTATTAATATAAACTATTAATTATAAGTCTAAGTTTTTCAACCTAATAAAAATATTTTTAAAAGATTTTTAATTGAAAAACTTATTAGTCCATTTCCCTGGTGACACCTCCAAGGCTTCTACAATATGCAAGCCAAATGGATGCTGCAGTGAAGACAACATGAAAGGAATTCTACACTATGCAATTCACAACCCCCGTCTGCAGCGTGGTAAAGTTCCAACGGAGAATGGACCTAGTTACTCTATAGGGGTACATAATACTAATATAAAAATAAAAATGTATACCATTTTTATTCAGTTGCAATGCGAAACCAAAACCGTCTTAATTTTTACTTAGATTAGAGAGTGCAGCCAGCACTCTTATCGACGATTTCGACGAATGGACTAATAAGTTTTTCAATTAAAAATATTTTAAAAATATTTTATTTAAAAATATTTTTATTAGGTTGAAAAACTTAGACTTTCATTTAGCAGATGCCGCTACGCACCTACTACCTTCAAGTCAGTTGCAGTGGGGGACTAGTATTTCGAAAGATTTTTACAAGGATTAGAGAAAGCAGCCTATGCATTCTCTGAAGAGCCTCTAACAAGAGGTGAAATCGTCGATAAGAGTGCTGGCTGCACTCTCTAATCTAAGTAAAAATTAAGACGGTTTTGGTTTCGCATTGCAGCTGAATAAAAATGGTATACATTTTTAATATTAATTATAAATTTAAATTAGTCAGTTTGTTTACATATTGAGAACTGTCAAAGCGTATGTATTTGACTCGTCATTGGTCACTGTGCATGTGCCACCTTCATCGCGAATCGCGAATACCATATCGCGATTCTATTGGTTAAAAATCTGTATCGTAATGAAAATCTGTATCATAATGAAGCCCATTAGGATACATGTAGTGAAATCATAATTATTCATATATTAGACTATGAGAATATAATCGAAAAAATTCGATAATTATACATTTCCTTTCATTTGTTTATACTAGATTTTTTTTCTGTCGTCAAACCGAATGCAATGCAAAAATTTGTAAGTCTCTAGGTTATGTATTTAAAAATCGATTTATTCCGGTATTTTTAGCGCTAACTTCCCTGGTCTAGAGATATCGAATTCACAACCAGCAATCTTGATAAAATGAGTAAAATTACATAAAAACTGTATTTCTGCCGATAAAATGAATTTAGATGGAAGGTATACACCATAGGTGGAGGGATTATAAGTCCATTGTGAATAATGATAAGGGCAAATGCAACCGCAAGGGCCGAAAGGGTTAAAGGTTAACAAAAGTGGGAATTGCCCGAATTAATATTAAATAGGTATCTTTTAGCCTTATGTGGAATGCCATCATTTTCCCTAACTGTATGTAAATTCGTTGTATACTTTTAAATCCCCTGGCTATATACTTTTTAAATGCCGATATTCATTTGACAATGAATTTTATTTTTACTATAGAAATTATTGCTTATTATGGATTTACTTTTGAAACGAACATGGAAAAGTAGTTGTTTGATTCGGGATTTCATTTTATGAATTAATCCAAGAGGAGATAAAGTAACAAGGTCCTTCCAAGTGTAAGACAAGGTGGTATCCTAAGTCCTTTGTTATTCATCACTCTAATGGAAGAAATTGCAACAGGATGTAGGAATGAGGTAAACAGAACTAGGCTTGGAGTGTAGAAACTTCAAAAAGTATACGTGTAAGAGTTGACATATATGTCGATGACCTGGTAATTGTGGAAAAATCAGAAAAAGACTTGCAAGTGAATGTAAATACATATTTGGAATGTAGCTTTTTTGGAAATTGCAACAGGATGTAGGATTAAGGTAAACAGAAGTATTATGGTTGGGGTGTATATACTTCAACAAGTACACGTGTCAGAGATGAAATATGCCGATGTTGGTAATTGTGAAAAAGTCAGAAAAAGCCTTGTAAAAAGGAATATAGCTTTTATTACATTCAGGAAGAAAACCAATATTAATAAAAAAAAGCTTTAGTTATATCGAACTCACAAGAAAATATTATAAATGTAAAAATTTGTGACAAAATAATGAGACCATTGCACATGTAAAGGACTTCAAGTACCTATAATCAATAATAAATGGAGAGGGAAATATAGAACTGAAAAAAAATAGCAGGGTAATGAGTGCAATACAATTAGTTATACTATGCATTAAATAAGAATAGGGTATTATTAGGAAAAATGAAGTAAGCCTGAAAACAAAAATTAAAGTATTTAAAACTGTATACGAGCCAGTGCTATTCTACGGTGAAATGTGGACAGTGAACGACAAAATACGTAGTAAATTTCAAGTACGCAAAATGCGATATTTGCGAGCGGTAACCGGGGTGACCAGACGTGGTCGTATAAGAAACGAAGAAATACGTGAAGGGTGCGGTATCGAAATATGTGTAAAGGTAGAACTGTAAAGAGGGTATGGAAAGCTGCATCAGATAAAAACGATGTAGAGGCAGGCCAACAAGAACATGGAATGCAGATATTGGAGAGGTTTTCACAAAAAGAAATATTGAGTGGAGAGAGGCAGAGAGACTCTCTACTGACCGAAAGGCATTGAGACGTTTGATTTCTCCACTTGCCTCGATACCGTATGTAGTGGAGTCAATGAAGGTTTTCACCTCCGATTTCGTTGAACCTTCATCGATTTTATGAAAATTGGTGAGTAGTTAGAGGATACCTCAAGGAACAAAGGTGACATGATGCCAACTTGCGCTTTTACCCTGGGGGTGGATGCCAGACCTTCTCGGGGGTGAAAATTATTTCATTAAAAATAATACCATAAATCGATAAAGGGGCAAATTCTAAGCAAAATTTGTTATATAAAGTTATTAATATAAATCAATACTTTTTGAGTTATTAAAGATCAAAAATTTTATTTTTTCGTAAAAAAATGCATGTTTTAAAGCTGTTTTTCACGTGTAACTTAAAAACTATAAGCTTGTACAAAAAAGTTATTATTACCAAAATTAAAGATAATGAAAAGTTGAATACACTTCTCATTTAAAGAACTGCACTAATGTTAATTCAAAGTAAGTTATGGGTAATTGAAAGTATATTTTTTTCGACGAGTACGCAAATCTAAGTATTCAACCTTAAATAACGGGAAAACGATGCATTTTATAAAATATACCTACTAAAAACTTGTCAAAGTACTTTCGAACACCTATAAAATGAGCTCCATAAGACGTTAATAGCATCAAAATTAAGCAAGTTATGATGAAAATAAGAGAACCCTTTGGATTTTTTTTTTGAAAAAAGTTAAAAATAAAACATCGTCATTTCCACAAAAATTAAAATTTATAGAAATTCTTACAAAAGTTTCTTTATAATGGTATAAGTAATGATTTCAACAATTTTGACCGGTTTAGAATGCATATTTTTGAAAAAAAGATGTAATTTAAAAAAATCAGAATTTTTCAGATTTTTGTAATTTTCATTTTCTTTTAATAATAACTCCAAAAATACTCAATATACGAAAAAAATGATATATAATTAAATTTTTTCTGTATCAAATATTTTATCTGTCTTACTATTTCTGTAGGGTACAAAATAACCGAGATAGAAACGTTTAAAGCTTAAATTTTGCTTGCGAGAACCATGTAACCGGGCAATTTAACCTTTTATTTGTAAAAAAGTAAGGGGTTTAGAAAATTAAATTAAAAGTGGTTTAAAAGCCTTTAGTTTCAGCTTTCAAATGGTTTTTAGGCAAATCTCACGTCTCAAAATTAACGGAATTATTAAAAAAAAAACAATAACATTTTTTGGAAAAATTTTTAAAAGATAAATTTTGAAAAATTTTTGGAGCATAAATTTTAATGCTATCAACTTGTTCGTGGGCTCATCTGATAGATATTTTTAAATACTTTGACAAATGTTTCATAAGTTTGTGTTATAAAATGCATTATTTTCCCGTTATTTAAGCTTTAATACTTAGATTTGGGTAGTCGCCGAGAGAAATATACATTCAATTACCTATAACTCACTTTTAGTTAACACTAAAAGGTTTTTCTAGTAAGAAATTTATTTCATTTTTTATTATCTTCAACTTTGGTAATAATAACTTTTTTGTAAAAACTTATAGGTTTTGAATTATTTATAAAAAATCGGTTAACAACGTGCATTTTTCTCAAGAAAAATTAAAATCTCTAATCTTTAATAACTCAAAAAGTTATGATTAATTTCAATAACTTTATATAACAAATTTTGCTTAGAGTTAGTTCCTCTATCGAATTATGGGGTTATTTTTAATAAAATAATTTTCACCCCCGAGAAGGGGTGGCACCAACCCCCATGGTAAAAGCGCAAGTTGGCACCACGTCACCTTTGTTCCTTGAGATATCCTCTAACCACCCCCCAATTTTCATCCAAATCGATGGAGGTTCAACGAAATCGGAGGTAATAGCTCATATCCACCTTCATTGACTCCACTAATGGTATAAGAGGATGGCTAAAGTAAGCAAGTAAGTGTACATCATAGGTGGAGGGATTAAGGAATTCCATTGTGAATAATTATAAGGGCAAATGCAATCACAAGGGCTGAAAAGGTTAAATGTTAACAAAAGTGGAAATTACCCGAATTAATATTAAATATCTTTTAGCCTTATGTGGAATGCCTTCATTTTAACTAACTTTATGTAAATTCGTTGTATACTATTTAAATCCCCTTAGACCAGGGTAATAAGCTAGAAATAGACCATGTTCGGGACACTCAAAGATCCAGGTAGCTGACTACTTTTTTAGTTATTATATACCTATAGGATGAAAACCTACCTGTTTCCTGCCTAGAGTGCGCGGCCGTTTTTTAATTATTAACAATTTAGTGGAAAAATCGCGATTTTTTCGATTTTTTGCACCCCTTTCAAAAGCTAAACAGTTGACATAAAATTACATGATTTCATTTTTTAGACCATTAAAAAACCTTCAAAATGCCGATTTTTGAAAGTTCAAAAGTTATTTTGTTGCTACGCAAACTGCAAAATAAATGAAAATCGTTATTTGTTAATACCTTTTACTAAAACTACCTTAGAACCTTAGTGTTTCACACAAAGTTGGGTATTGGGGTACTTAACAAACCCTCAAAATTTGAGACCGATCCATTAATTAGTTTAAGAGTTATTCTAATTGTTTATCCCAGAGACTTTTATTTTGCAATAACATAAGACAGAAAATAATAAAGATAGGGCAATTCTGAGTATGCCAAATAAAAGTAGAAAACTCATGCTATCAAAATGTACTAAAAACGTTAAAAGATTATCTAATATAGTCAAAAATCCTAATGAAAAATTTGTGAAATGTTGTAGTTTAAAAACATTTAGAATAACTTTAAAATTATTGTCTGTAGAAAAAATCGTTTTACATATTAGAAAAGCTGGTATTTTACACGAATTTTTAACAATGTGGTTTGACTGGTGACTAGTCGTGGTAAGTGAAGAGAGAGCTGGGAGCCGACAAATGCACTAGTTCAAAAACTAAAAAAAGCAACTTAAAACTACTATCATTTTCTATATCTCGGGATCTACTGAATATGTTTTAATCGTTCTTTTTTTAATTTGTATGCAATTTTTCTGTACATTACAAATATGTAATTTGTCTAGACATTTTTTATTAATAAACAGTCTAATTTGTTTAAACCATCTTTGAAAAAATTATTTTTTCCCAAAAATCCATGATTTTAATCATACTATCCCTATTAGTCATAGAAAAAGTTAAGGTATACTTTAATAAATAAATTATCTTCAATAAATAATTATCTAATAAAAATCATTTATTTATTAAAGAAGTGTACTTTAACTTTTTCTGTGATCATTAATGATACTATAATGTGTTGTAATTGCCATACGATAAATAACCAATATACCATGATTAAAAAAATAGATTTTTGTAAAAAAATATTTTTTCAAGAATTGTTTAAACAAATTAGACTGTTTATTAATTAATAAATTTATAAACAAATTGCATATTTGTAAGGTACGTAAAAATTACATACCAATTAAAAAAAGAAAGATCAAAACCCATTGAGTTTATCTGGAGATACAGCAAATTATATTCGTTTGAAATTGCTTTTTCGGTATTTTAACTCATTTGATTTGTAGGTTCCCCCTAGTAATCGTTTGCACTATATTTTTGAAAAATCGTAGAGGGTGCTGTGAAGGTATAATGTTTGTGCAAATTTTTTAAGGAAAAATACAAATCCCCTTCTTTAAAATGGCATTATTTAGATTCCTTAATTATTATAAACAAATTAGCTGTGAATTAAAAAAAAACATACGGCTAACTTTGTCCCAAATGAACCCAGACTAAATTTTTTTTTGGAAATTCGTGTAATATACTGTCTTTTCGAATATATAAAAAGATTGTTTCTACGGATAACATTTTAAAAGTTATTCTAAATGTTTATAAACTACAAAATTTTAAAAATTTGGCATTAGGGTTTTTGACTATGTTAATCATTTTTTATCTTTTTTTAATACATTGTGATACTATCACTCTTCTACTTTCATTTGGCATACTCCGAATTGATATATCTTCATTATTTTCTGTCTTATCTTATTGCAAAATAAAGGTCTCTGGGAAAAACAAATAGAATAACTCTTAAACTAATTAATGTATCGGTCTCAAATTTTGGGGGTTTGTTAAGTACCTCAATATCCAACTTTGGATGAAACACTAAAGTTCTAAGGTAGTTTTAGTAAAAGTTATTAACAAATAACAATTTTCACTTATTTTGCAGTTTGCCTAGCAACAAATTAACTTCTTAAATTTCAAAAATCGGTATTTTGAAGGTTTTTCAATGTTATAAAAAACTTAATTTTGCAATTTTATGTCAAATATTTAGTTTTTGAATGGAGTGCAAAAAATCGAAAATATCGCGATTTTTTGCACTAAATTGTTAATAATTAAAAAACGGACGCAAACTCTAGGCAGGAACAGGTAGGTTTTCTCCCTATAGGTCTACAATAAATAAAAAAGTAGTCAGCTACCTGTATCTTTGAGTGTCCCGAGAAAATCCTTATTACCCTGGACTACCTGGTGGTATATTTTTTAAATGCCGATATTAAACTTAATAATTTATTTTATTTTTACTGAGAAATTACTGCGCATATATTATTATAAAAAATTCAGATATATGTTTTTTTTTCATTTAAACAAAATTGAACTTGCATGAACTACTGAGAGTTATTAGCAGGGGGTACAAACAAAAATTACAAGTATTCCATGTCTTACTATGTATACAATTTAAATATACTACATTAAATATTGTAAAATTTAATGTCCTTTAAATTGGTGAGTACTTTGTTTAACGGGCAGCTGAGATCCTTTATGTTGGTTGTGAGGTTATTTTTGCTTCTTTCGTGGATATAGGTATGTTTTGAATTTTGGGAGGAATATTTAAAGGTGTGAAACAGTCAATATAATGTAAAATAGGTTAATATCGCTAAATATCCCAGCTCCACTAGTTTCATTTCTTTTTATCTCACAACTTAATAAGTTTTCCATCTTTTGTGCTATTTTGCCGGTTATTAGCGCGCTCATCACTGTATAAGAGCATATGTATAAGAATTTTCAAATTTTAATGCCATATTCGGATTCAGCATAATCAAAAACAAAATAGAAACATATTTGAAAAAGGTAAAATAATGAATTCAACGATATTTTTAAAATTATTTATCCAAAATATTTGCTATTATTTAAACAATTAATAAACAATTAGCGGCAAAATCTGTGAGTAGAACTTTTTACTTTAACATAGATATAAACTAACAAAAAAAGTTTTAGAAAAATTTAAGCTTGTTTGAATTATTCCGCAACAATACATATTTTCGTTCTATCTTGACTCCCCTAACAGTAGATAATATGTAAATTCGCTGTATACTTTTTAAATTTCCGACCTGTATACTTTTTAAATGCCGATATTAATTTGATAATTTATATACCGATACCTATATCTTATAAAAAAAACTTCAAAGGAATGTTTATCGCATAAAATAAAATGGATTTACTTTTTGAATAAGCGAAAATGGAAAAGTAGTTGTCAGATTGGGGGATTTCATTTTATAAATTAATCCCAAAGGAGATGGCGTAACAAGATCCTTCTTTTCCCCAGCTTAAAAAAATTCCTTGATTAATATCATTGGGAATATGATTACGTAAGACGTTGCTTCCTAATGGAAATTGTCTCTATACTCCAATCTCTTTATATCCTCAAGTTTTTTTCTTTTTCTTTTAAAGCTTAATTATCTGTGAAAAATTCGATTTCGAAACGTTTTTATGTTAACAAAATTGATATTTAGACATTGAAGTTAATGTTTTAAAGAAATTAATGTATTTATTTTTTATATGAGAGGGGCAAAATTATGAAATAAATTCATTCATTTTTTCGAAAATGAAAGATTTTAGGGAGAAATCCCGAAACAAATCGATTTTTATCTTTAAATTATGTGTTTTTGGCATATGTACGACACTAGTCACGTCATCCATCTGGGAGTGATGACTTAATGGATGATTTTTTAAATAAGTATAGGGGTCGAGTTATAGCTTATTTGAAAGTTTATTTAATTCTCCATTCAGTCATATAAACATAATTAATAATACAGCGTGTTCAAAAAAAATTTAAAATAAATAATTGACATAAAAAGAATAATGTATGTAATTTGTTTAATTCAAAATACATTTTGCTGCTGTCAGAAAATAAATTTTGTCAAAAACACATTGCTTTTCATTTAAATTAAATGTTTAATTTGCCACCCACCTGCCTCGTGGAAGATTGAAGGTTTAATTTAAGCGAAAAGCAATGTTTATTTGTCATATAACTATTTTTTTCTCTTTTCTGGTAGCAGTAAAATGTATTTTGATTTAAATAGATCACAAACATTCTCCATTTTGTGTGAATTAGTTTACTTCAAAAATGATTTTTTGGCCACCCTGGGTAAATAATTACGATAATGTTTATATCAAGAAAAAGAGAATTAAATTACCTTTCAAATTAACTATTTTCGACCTCCTATTTCAATTTGAAAAATTCATCTATGACGTCATTACGCCCAGATGGATGACGTCACTAGCATGATCTATATGTCAAAAAATCATAATTTAAAAATAAAAATCGACTTGTTTCGAGATTTTTCTCTAAAATCTATTCTCGAAAAAAATGAATTTATTACATAATTAATCCCCTCACTATTTATATAAGAAATAAATGATGAGATATTGCTATTTTAATTATTCTTACACTTTAAATATATCATACGAAATATGAACAATTAAATACCTAATAAGACCTATGCAGTACTTTTTTTGATATACATACTTACTTAATCATTATTAAACAATAAAGCTATAAGTACTTACAAAAAAATGAAAACTTCGAATGCAAAATAGTATATTGTACAACAAGTGAGAAATAGTTATTTATGAAACAGTTCGTGAAGTATGCTTTTTGCGAACGCAGGCGATTTTTAGAGCACGAGCGACAACGGAGCGAGTGCAATATATCGCGTAAGTTCGCAAAAAGTACTTCACGCAAAGTTTCATACAATATTTTATCTACGATATACCAATAAAAAAACTGTAACTCTTCGTCACTGAAATTCATTTCTATTCTACAATTTTTAGAACTTTGACATTTAAAAATCCTAACTACTTTCAAACCACAAAACTGTCAAAAATTTTTTTTGTAAGTCATTGCTCATATTGTCATCACCATGACAACGCGAAAGTTAAGGATATTTGATTATATGAAAGTGTGCCAAAAAACCCATTAAAAGTGTGCGAAAAAGTAAATCCCATTTAAAATACATTGTTACTTCAAGCACACTTTAAACCCTTTACGCACTGCTATCTATAATGAGAGTTTTCACAAACTAAAAGCTTATACATAATATGACATAGAGTAGATAAAAATACATATTTCTCACGAGCAGAAAGCAGTTTCTTTTGACGAAAAGTCTTGGATATAAATATTGTTTATTATTTTATTTCAATTATTTTTAATTGTTTTATTACAGTAAACTTGGTATCTGAGAAGTTTCGTCTTCGTCGTTTTTAATTATTTAATTTTTGGAATAATTGAACTCACATTTAATGCTTTTTTAAGTATATTAGGATTACTTACGGTCAGTATTGTTTCAGGATTCCGAGCTATGCATAGCCCTTGCATTCGCTCTTCAATATTCTCGATTATGCACATTCTGCTGGATGCTACTGATGACACATAATATGCACAATCAATTCAGGACTGGTTTGCATTTGGTGCCCGTAACGGATAATCACATAACGAAAAACTTTCTCAGGTATGTATTTCCTCTCTACTTTCATTGTTTTTATTATTGTATTTTTAGATATAATGTACATACATAAATTAAATAAGAGCTTATATTTTTGTCTTTAATATTCTAAAGTTTAATATGAGATGTTTAAAATAACAATGACAATAATTATTATGACATGTCAATGACAAAGCAAAAAACTCTTCTTCTTCTTCTTCTTCTTCTTCTTCTTCTTCTTCTTCTTCTTCTTCTTCTTCTTCTTCTTCTTCTTCTTCTTCTTCTTCTTCTTCTTCCTTTATTGGGTTATATCCCTCGGGATAATTCGCCCAGCTTAAACCAGGGAAATACTCTTGTCTTGCTCTGGGCAATCGAATATTTCCAAATATATATGTTAAAGCCTCAATTTTTTTAAATATATATTAGCAGGAACATCTTCTTATAGGGCCAGACAGTCCCTACAGGAAAGGCATTATTATAACATAAGGGTTAAGGCTTTTATCATTTGGAGGTCTAATATCTTTTTATATCTTTATCTTCTTAATTTTTTTAATTCAAATTTGGGAATTGATTAATTTATAAATTAAGTTTGGCTAAGTTAAGGAATTTAAGGATCAGGTTAATCCTACGTGGATTAAGGTTGGACATAAGTAGGCAAATTTCAATGGGAGTAGGGATATTTGTTTTGGCTAATTCTTTATATAGGTCAAAATTTGGTGACATATTAATAGGGCACTCAAAAATCAGATGATTTAAGGACCCAACTCGGCCACAGTCACAATATGGGTCGTCTTTTACTCCTATCCTGAATAGGTGAACTGGAGTAGAACAATGACCTGTCCTCATTCTAATAATGGTGGTTATATGTCTTCTGTCTTGGTATGCAAAATTGTGGTACCAGGGGAGTTTATCTATCTGACCTACAATTTTAGAGTAAAATGAATTATTTCGATTTTTCCCCTGCCATTCTTGCTTCCACCGATTCCAGATGGAATGCTTGATGTCTGGTAGAAAGTTGGAATAGTGAAGAGTGATACCAGCAGCTACATTTAAGGTTCTACCTATATTAGCTAGTTTATCAGCCACCATGTTCCCTTTAATATTCGAGTGTCCTGGAATCCATGCCAGACTAATATTAACGTTATTTTCTTTCGCTTCAATGATGCCTCTCTTGGTCATGAACGATGAATGTTCTGTTTCCATAGAATAGGTTGATCTGCCTATTTTCTGTAAGGCACTTTTAGAGTCCGAGCAGATGATTGCTTGTTTAATCCCATTTTTCAAAATAATTTGGAGGGCATGATTAATTGCGACAATCTCAGCCGTACATATTTGGGTATACTTAAGTAGTTTACTGGTATAAGAATAGTTGATCTCTCGGCTAAAGACACCAAAGCCTGCTGATCCTTCATCATCAACCGAGCCGTCCGTGAAGAATTTGGTGTGACTAGGTTTATTTAGAATTATTTTTTGGAGTTGAAGTGAGGCAAGTTCATCTGAACGATTAGATTGGATATTTATGATTGGAATTGTTGATAATTGATGGTCTAGTTCAAAGTTATGGCATGGGTATAAGTCACTTAAATATAAGTTGGGATAAGTACTTTTAAATTTGTTTTTTAAAAGCACCAGAAATGGAATATTTCTGTTTTTCCAATTATTTTGGTTCCTTTGAATTGCCAAGTCTAACAGGTCGAGAGCGGAAATAACTGGGTTGTCAATTAACATTAAATTTTTTAATATAAATTTAGAGCTAAGCCATTCCCATCTAGATTTAAGCGAGATCTGACCACTTTCACTTAAGAGAGCATGAATTGGGGTAGATTTCATGCATCCAGTTATAATTCGGATACTTTTGTATTTTAGTTTCTCCAATCTTTTAATTAAGGAAGTTGGACAATCGAAAATTACCTGGCAGCCATAGTCCAGATGGCTCTGAATCAGACCATTGTGTACAATTTGTAAGGTTTTTGGATCACTTCCCAATAAGTCCCACAAAGAGCTCTCATCACATTCAGGCCACGATTTACTTTTAGTTCTATTGAGTTTACATATGAATTCCACTTTAAGTTTTTTTGAATATTTACCCCCAGGTATTTGACTAAATCCACCCAACCAATATTTTGGTTACAAAATATTACGTTAGGGGGAGAGATTTTCGTGTTTCCTTTTGTAAATAATATTGCAGAAGATTTGTTCTTAGATAGATTTAAATTGTGGTCTAGCAACCATGATTCCATCTGAATCAAGAATTTATTTACATTAATTACCAATTCATTAATATCACTCCCTCTAATCAGAAGAACCAAATCGTCTGCATACTGAATTAGTCTGCATGAAGAGGGGATTAAATTATACAAGGAAAGACAATATAGGTTGAAGAGGATAGGGCTTAATGGGGAACCTTGGGGTAGTCCCAGACTTGATTTTCTTGGGTTTGTCCCAGTTTGTCTTTGACAAATAGCTCTCTATCATTTAGAAGGCAGAAAATCAAATTAGCCAGTTGGGTTGGAATGTTATACTTTAATAATTTGGAATACAGGAGTGATATATTGACATTATCATAAGCAGAAGAGATATCTAGAAAGATGCCAATAGTGTATTGGTTTTGAGCGAAGCCTATTTGAATTGTTGAGGTGAGGTATATAAGGCATTCCGTACAACCTCTACCCCTTCTAAATCCTAGTTGTAGTGGATTAAAAATCTTATTATGTTCCACAGTCCACTCTATTCTATTCTTTATAAGAGTTTCGAGCATTTTGCCTACACATGAAGAAAGAGCTATTGGTCTAAAGTTTAACGGATTATTACAATCTTTATCTTTTTTGATTATAGGTAAAATTACTGATTTTTTCGACTGAACAGGAACTATACCCGTTCTAAGACTTTCATTGAAAAGTTAACAAAGATCCAACAACGGGAAGATTTTTTAACATTGAGTAGGAAATCTGATCCAAACCAGGAGCCGAGTCAGATTTAATTGAGAGGGAGTTCTGATACTCGTCGAGAGCAAATTGCGGTTCTAGGGCTTGAGGAGATATAACCAATACTTTATTGACAGCGGAAAGGGGGGTTAAGCAACATCGAATTTCGTGGGATATAGGAGTAGAGGGCAATTGTGTATGTATTGAAGGTTTCGAAGCCGATACCTTATTAATTTTCTCCCACACAACTTTTAGAGGAGTGTTTCTATTTAATTTACTGCAAAATAGCCTGAAACTATTTTTACGTTTTGATTTTAGGAATTTTCTTGATTTGGCTATATTCTTTTTAGCCTCGATATAGTTTTCCATTGAGGGGATATTTTTAAATTTTTTTAAGGCAGACACTCTCGCAGAGACGACTTCAGCACATGAGTCATCCCACCATGGAATGTGGTATTTGGAATTATTAGGAGGGTGAAGCCAAGGTATTGTTTCATCAGCTACCGATGATATGGACTTAGTAAAAAATTCGTAACCTTCCCTGGGAGAAGCTAAGAAAATGCTGTTTAAATTGTTATGATAAGTAGACCAATCAGCGTTCTTTAGATTTCTTCTTTTATATGAATGCGGGGGAGATTGAGGAGGACATACACCTATCTGACATATTATGGGGGAAGTGGTCACTAGTTCCAGTATCTGAAATAATGGACCACTTGCCCACACTGGCTGCCACATCGACTGATGCCATTGTTAGATCTACTAACGACTTACTGCCTCCTGGGGCCACCAGTCTAGTTGGGGACCCATCATTGAGAAATACTAGCTCAAGTTCCTCCAAAGAATCAAAAATAATCCTACCATTGTGACTGTCTCTAGAACTACCCCATGCCTTATGATTACAATTTAGATCACCCATGATTAAAAATGGCTTATTAAGTGATTTAACAAGGGAAAACCAGTTGGACTTGGAGATAGAGTTGTCTTGTGGACAGTATGTATTAAGAATATTCAAATTAAAGGTAGGGAGAAATGTGAGTTGGAATTGGACATCATGATTGAAGCCTGGATTGGCAATTTGAATTTCCCTATAATCAATATTGTTTTTGATAAGAGTAATTAATCCGCCATAGCCATCCTCTCGATCTTTTCTGATTATTTGATACCCTCTACATTTTATAACATGTTGGTTTGAGAGCCAAGATTCGCTAATAAGGATTACATCTGGGTTAAGGTTTTTTATAAGGATTTTTAGATTGTCAGAATTAGTGTTATATGAACGTATATTCCACTGAATAATAGTTATCGGAGTGTTAGGATTCATTATATAGAGTATGTTTGCTAGACCAAGGAGTCAAAAGATCTCGAATCCTCAGGCTCGAGATCCTCTATTCCCCTCCGACCCTGGTTTACATTTGTATTGAAAGGTGATACACTTTTGTTTATGCTAGTCTTTAGATCTGCCATATTGTAAGGAATGGAGTACGATTTTGAGTTTATTAAGTCCCCAATGAAGGTCATGACGAGCTCCCTGTGAGATTGGTTCAGCATAGACATGGCCTGATTGAAATCCAAATGAAGTTGGGATAAAGATTGTGAGTTAGTGATTTGACAATCAGAGTGAGCAGGATTGAATTTTGAAGTCGAGGGCTCATTTATTCTTCTACCTGATGGATTAATAAGTAGTCTTTGGTGGGAGACTTTATCATGACCTGTATTTTCTTGTATTGAAGGTCTTCTTCTTTTTGGTGGAGATTGAGTGACTTGACTAAAAGGTTTTGAATATTGAGCTGAGGCTGCAGACCTCCTCTCCTGTGGTAATATGCCATTAGAATTATTCTGATCGCTATGTAAGGGGGTAAATCGTTTATGTTTAAAAATGAAATATTATGGATCCTAGGAACCTGCTGACTTGCCTCATAGAAAGATAGATTAGAAAAGGACATTGGATCCTTAATATCTTTTTGTCTGACTCTTTCTCTACAATTACGACTACTTGATTCATGGTCAGAAGATTTGCAGAAAATGCAATATCTTGTACACCTATTAGATGAAGAATCCTCATGAGAAGATCCGCATCTAGCACATTTCTTTTTTCCTCTACATTGGTTCGTAGAATGGCCATAAAGTAAGCAATTCCCACATTGAAGAACAGGGCTGATGAATGGTGTGACCCTCATTGGTAGTTGATATATAGAAATTTCTTTAGGAATAGTTTTTCCTGAAAAAGTTATGCTAGTAGTTCCCGTGGAGACAAATTCAACCTTTGAATCCACTTGTACTCTTCGGTTCATTCGCTTAACACTTAATATCTTACATAAAGCCAAGTTGGTTTCTGATGCCTCCTTTATTTCTTCCTCTGTGAATCTTTTATTAACTCCCCTTACTATACCCCTACAAGAAATCTGATGAAATGGAATGAACACGTCATACCCTAGGGCTTCCCAATCTTTCCTCACAACGAAATCGTTGGCTGCTTTTCTAGTGGCAAATAATACCCCTATCCTGTTTTTACCTTTTCTACTGATTTTCGTGATTTCTTTAATTTTTAAAACGGAAATAGATTTAGCTATACTTAACACGTGGTAGTCTCCAATATTTTTATCCTGACCCTGGACAAATACTTCATAAGGACCTATGTCGGTCTCCGAATATAGTATTTGTTTTTTTTCCTTTAAGACTTTTCTGAATAATTGGAGGTTGAGATTGACATTCATGTTGGTTGATTTTATTAGGAGGGTCAGGTGGTGGAGGAGGATCGGGAGGAACTTCTTCCTCCATCTTATGCGGCAGATTGACGAATTTAAAATCTATGCCAGTCGATGCAAATTAGAAATTAACAGGAAAATATAGATAGTTTTGGCCCTTACCCTTTGGATGAGTTTCAAAAGTCGTCCGTTCACCTCGAACGATAATCACAGATTTGTCTATTTTAAGTTTTCTTCCAAAAAATCAAATGTCAAACACAACAAAATTCACAACAAATATTCACTGCGAAAAGAAGCCGAGGCTGTTCATCCCAGCGGACCTCGACTTCTTATCAACGATAAATAAAAAATTAACAAGAACTAACAACTGTTTTCAAATTAAATTAGGTTTGATGAGGTTTTTTTAGCAAAAATTAAAACTGTCCAAGCAAAAAACTCTGTATACATTTCCAAACCGAGTAACATTTCTTCTTCTTCTTTTAGTTTTATGGCCTCCACCTCTTAGGTACTTGGCCAGTCCTCATATTTAGACTGTAGTTGGAAGGGAATCCTCTTTTCAAAGGGTCTGGATTTTTCCATATTTCCTTCTTTAAATTCATTGTGATATGATTTTCAAAAAACTATTTTATATTTTAATTTGAAATATTGTTAAAAATTGATTGATTTTTCTTAAGGTTTGGTCATTAATATTATGTAGGAGATTTTGTATTGAAATGGGGGTTGGACTTCCTATATTAGCCCAATAAATGACCGTTTTGGAGTGTAATTCTCAGGGGCAACTCCGAAATGCTTGAAAATTTGGATTTAGGTTCTACTTACACTCCACTTCAAAGTTGAATTTGTGTCGTTGGTTGCTTTTACTTGGGTGGTGACAGTCACCCCTCGGGGGGTGAAAAACGTGTGTTTAAAATAAGCCCGGAAATGGATAAATTGACAGATTATAAGCAACTTTCGTTCTATAAAATTTTTTACGTAAGTTAATACTTTTTTGAGTTATTCGCGATTGAAAATATTGATTTTTCGACAAAAAAACTACGTTTTCAGACAGTTTTTCGCCAGTAACTCAAAAAGTTAATATTTTTTCGAAAAAAATATTCTTAGCAAAAAGCTTATTAAAAAAACAAAAAAAAATGGTGTATCAGTAAAGTCTAGAAAATAAAGTAAAAGCAAAGTTGTAGCTCATGAAATTACGTTCTTGTTCGTCTAATTGCAAATCGAATATTTCAACGCGAAATGACCGAAAAATTAAGCACTTTTCGGGAAAACCTTATTTATGTTTTTAAAGTATCTAAAAAGCTTTATACTTGTTTTTTACTACCAAAAAATTTATCATAAAAAATAAACGAGTTACAAAAAAAAAGTTGGTGTCTTTTTTTTGGTAAAAAAAAAATCGTGAAAACCTAAAAAGGGCTAAAAATTTCAGAAAGTGAGTTTCACTATACAGGGTGTAACGAAAATACAGGTCATAAATTTAATCGCATATTCTGGGACCAAAAATAGTTTGATTGAACCTAACTTACCTTAGTACAAATGTGCATATAAAAAAAGTTACAACCCTTTGAAATTACAAAATAAAAATCGATTTTTTCCAATATATCGAAAACTATTAAAGATTTTTTATTGAAAATGGACATATGGCATTCTTATGACAGTAGCATCTTAACAAAAAATTATAGTGATATTTGGACACCCTATATAACTTTTATGGGGGTTTAGTTCCTTTAAACCCCCCCAAACTTTTGTGTACGTTCCAATTAAATTATTATTGTAGTACCATTACTTAAACACAATATTTTTAAAACTTTTTTGGCTCTTAGTACTTTTTCGAAAATTCAGTTTTTATCGAGATATTTTGAATATTTGTCAAATCCACCACATATTTGGATATGGTTAAGTACGATTATGGAGACTGTAATAATATGAAAATTTATGTATGATTTACATTTTTAGGTATATTTTGAACCGTATTAAAAAAGAAGCCATATCTCGATAAAAGTTGCCTTCTCGAAAAAATACAAAGAGGTAAAAAAGTTTTAAAAACATTTTGTTTAACTAATGGTATAGCAGTCATAGTTTAATTGAAGCGTACACAAACATTTGGGGGGTTTAAAGGAACAAAACCCCCATAAAATTTTTATGTAAACATATTAAAAAAGAAGCCACAACTCGATAAAAAATGCATTATCGAAAAAATACTAAGAGCCAAAAAAGTTTTAAAAATATTGAATTTAACTAATGGTACCACAATAATAATTTAATTGGAACGTACAGAAAAGTTTGGGGAGGTTTAAGGGAACAAAACCCCCATAAAATTGTTATGGGAAGCACAAATTTCACTATAATTTTTGTTTAAGATTCTCCTGCCATAATAATGCCACATATCCATTTTCAATAAAAAATCTCTGATAGTTTTCGATATATTCGAAAAAATCGATTTTCATTTTGTAAATTCAAAGGGCTATAACTTTTTTTATGTGCGTATTAGTACTAAGGTAAGTTAGGTTCATTCGAACTATTTTTGATCGCAGAATATGTGGTTTAATTTATGACCTGTATTTTTGTTACACCCTGTATATGCTAAACGGTGACCTATATAGAATTCGAATCGAGTTGGGGGCAGTTTTCATCATCTTACCCCGCTAGGCCCTTTTAATCTACTGTACTTTTAATTATTATACCTGCTATTCATTATGTTCACCTCTCGAAATTTAACGATTCTAATCAAATACAAATGACGTTCTGATAGGATTAAGATACTCATTTTTATTACGTTGATCAATTCTCGCTCTTTGTACATGGTCTCTAGCACAAGTTCGTTGGGTATGTGTGCGGTCGACAGGATTCTGAGCATGCGACGGTAACACCACAACTCTAAAGCCTCTAATTTGTTAATGTTCTGTCCACAAACATTTTTAGAAAAAGAGACTTAAAATATTTTGTTTTTTTAGAAAATCAAGTAGAGTCGAGTAAGAGGTGAAACCCCTGAAGACAATATTATAGAAAGAGAACAATTTATTGTAAAGCAATTACTAGAGGTGAAAAAAAAATATGTTCAGCCTGTACAGGCGCAAGGTTTGTTTCATACTTAAAGTTTTCTGTAATTAACCCTTTGTTGGTCGTGCATCGGATTAGCAGTCCCATTGTTTCCTTTTTTTTTGTTTAAATACAAGCTATTATCATTGTTTAAGTAGACAATGTCAAGTAGTCTAGTTATACAATGCTATTATAGATACGGGATTGTAGATTTGGGATATCTTTACTTAATCTTTTGAGAATTTTTTACCTAATTTTTATACAAAAATGCTGGTTTTATTTCTTTATACATTTACTAAGAATGCGTCAGGTACCTGGATAATGCTACAAAAATTTGTTTGAATATAATGTGAAAGATAATGTGATCATATTTTAATCATAACATATAACTAATTTGTACAATACAACTAATAAAATGTTAAAATTTGCCCTAATTACTGTAAGTAATGGTATTTTACCGAATATAATATTGTGAAATACACAATAATATAACAATGCATAATAATATTAGGGTAGGTATCGGCGATCATAAATATCTTAAAGCTTTATAATAACATGTCGTAAAATAGCAAACCTTTGTCGCTAAAAATATAATAGCTGGGAAAGTGAAAAGTATGGTTTACAATCACATTCACAGTTGAAGAATTCTTTAAAACGCTTAATATAAGCAGGTGTTTAAACATCTATAACAATTTGAACAGATTCTGTTTTCTTCGTAGTATAAGTACAGTTTTTGCCCAAATTATTAGACGCACTGTAAAAGATTTTATAAAAAATCTTAATTATTTAATTATCTGGCAATACCGTTGTAATACTAAATAGGTTTTTTGTACGTACCAGACACAAGGTATGTTGTTCGGTTGTCTATTTAATTGTCTATATTGAATCACAAATAGAACATTATTATTAATGAACCAATATCTATTTATTAACTCTTGAAAGAAAACAGATATAACGAAAACTAAATATTGTCAATTTGTTGTTGTCATATTGTGGCTCAACAAAATAATAACATTTAATAGTACTTTAATTATTTTAATTTAATAGACTTTAATACAGAGGAAAGCTTTGTATTTCATGTCAATCACAACTGTAAACCACATACCGCTAATTGGCTTAGTTTTATAGTAAGTTTTGATAAAACGTTTTAGCGGTATCTACCTCTTTTTATATAAAACTTTATTTTAAAATATAATTAATGGTTTCCTTAATAAACTGGGGCATATATCCATGCATAAAAACTATTAGCTAGTTCACAAATCCCTAACGGGGCAAAATTTTAGCATCCAATTTTGAAATCGATTTTGCCACCATTTTGTCAAATGTTAGTTACCGCCTTTGTGCCTAGCATGACAGTGTAGCGAGGTAAACGCAAAAAACATGATTTCATTTTTTTTTTAATTTTAGAGTAAAATTGCGAGTTTGAAAATATTCCCCACATAAAATTTAAAATAGACCTCATTTTCGTTTTCAGCACGATCAAAAACATACAATATGAATAAAATTGGCCATTCACCTCTCCGTTCACATCTACGCAAAATGGGAGTACAGCAATGGGAAATAGCTGCTCAGGACCGACAAAAATGGAGGGAAATAGTAAACGCTGCCAAGACTCACATAGAGTTGTAGAGCCAAATGATGATGATGATGATGATTCACCTCTCCGTGGTCAGTATCTGGTTATTTTGGGGCGCCTGCCGCTCGCCTATATTGTTTCGTGAAAAAAATACAATTCTAGTACCGGTATAAATGCTTCATCATTTGTGTTTCTCAATATTTTACGTATGTTAAAAAATTTAAATAGAATATTAATGCCCTTAGCTTAGGAAGTATTTTCAGCGGATGGAATATGCTTCAGTTCATTAAACATAACAGCTTTTAAAATTGGATCCGTTTAATACGCCGATAGAGAAACTTTTCACGAGCTTTATCCCTAAAGTCAATATCCGGAGGATATTTTATAATCCTGATATATGTGCACAAGGTCAAAATCCATTTTTTATAATACTCGGATTGCCAGACAGCTGGAAATTTTATTCAGGCATTGGTAGCAAGTCGCATTCGTTTGAATATTTAATGTGTTGAATTCTGGAATTTTTGTTATTGAAGGGATTCGCAAAAATTAACACAAACAGATTAAAAAAAATTTAATATATTTGGTCAAATCCATTTCAATTCCTAACCAAAAGAGATTTTGTGAAACAGGAAGAGATGAAATAATCCGAAATTTAATCAAAATAATCTAAAACATTTTAGAGAGACTTCATTTTAGAGATTCAGAACGACTCAAATAGTTTAAACTTCTTAGATCCTACATTAACACTCAGAAATAGAACGATCGACTATTTTCAGAAAGCCAACCCATACAGGTACTGTTATCCCTGCCGACACACAACACTCTATAAAACACAAACTCGCTGCTTTTTACAGCTATATCAATCGTCTTCTATTCCATTAACGCCAACCTCATTTAACAAAGAATTAAAAATTATCCAACAAATAGCAATTAATAATGGTTATACTGTGGATTTAGTGAATAAAATATTACACAAAAAAAAACAAATAGACTGTTAGAACATCAAGTCTACACACAGCCCATTCTAGTTGAACCAGAACCAAAACCATACAGATCTTTAACATTTACAGGCCAATTCTCTTATAAAATAGCTAAACTTTTTAAGGATTACTGCAATATTTTATTTAAAACAAATTCAAATTTGGGATTGGCTTTCCTTAATAACAAGGACAGTCGTGATAGATCTGAGTGTAGTGGAGTTTACGAGCTGAAATGCCATACTTGTAATGCAAGCTACTTCGGAGGAACCTTTAGATCATTCATCACTAGATTTAAAAACATCTGAGATATATACAACGCCCAACACCAGTCACATTTCTCCCAACATATCCGTAACTCAAACCATAGCTTTGATCCTGATAATGATTTCACCATTCTTCATATCTGGAAAAAGGGCCACGTCCTCAATAACCTAGAACATTTGGAGATATTAAAATCTTTAAAGGACCCAAATACACACACATTAAATGCCCAATTAGAGCTTGAAAAATATATACCAGCTTATTCCGTTCTACTATAAATCATTCACTCAATACAATAATACACAACCAGACATCTAATATACTTTCTAAAAAATAAAATTTACTTGAATTCTACTCTTCATTAACACATACCCTAAAGCATTTTAGCTATATTTCTTTTCATTTTAATTTTTACTGTATTTCCACACACAATTATAGAACATCCGCACTATATTGAATAAACATACAATACCACTTACCTCCAATTTTTCAATTTTCATTTTTTATTATTCCGTTATTTCAATTGCAGTCCAATTCACCATAGTAATTTCTACTTGATCTATTCAAACAGTTATCAATACCAATCAGTGTTCCATCCCACAATTTCTCCAATCAAACAATTAATCCTGTTCAATTACCACGTGCACTATCCACGTGTTCAACATGTAGCTCTTGTAATCTGAAACTTAAATAGGTCAGAATATTTGCTGGTATGACATTTCAGCTCTTTTCTTTAATTATCCCATAGCAGACTGTCCACCAAAACATTTAATACAGAGTTTGATCAATTATCATTTAATATACCACATGTTTCTTAAATTTGAGTTTCATTTCATACACCTTTCATTCCATATCATTCAGACTACACATTTAATTTAATTTAACCACATGTTACATATTAGATATAGTTTTATCGTTATTCGAACGCATACTCGGACGTACAATTTATCAAGTATTTTTCCAATATATCAATAAATTCAAAACTAAAACTTACGATAAGACAATACAGCAGGTGGTTGGTTGGTGCTCTCACCAAGCAATCAAATCAAATAATAAAACTTAATCTGAATTTCATTTAAATTAGTGACCCCCCTCCCCTACCAACAGTAAACCATCCGCTTCCGTTGGACCATGCCGACTTGTCTTGTCAATGTCATATACAGTAGCACCAACCAACTTTCTACGATTTAATCTGTCTTTATTATTGTACTATGACTACTTACTTAAAAATTTTCAACATTGACCAAAACATTTGGCCAACTTACTACCTTCATGAAATAGTTGATATGCTTGTCCGTCATATTATGCTTTCGAAATTTCGCCATTATTATCCCACTTTCACTCTACAATTGCTTTTATACAGGGTGTAACAAAAATACAGGTCATAAATTAAATCACATATTCTGGGATCAAAAATAGTTCGAATGAACCTAACTTACCTTAGTACAAATATGCACATAAAAAAAGTTACAGCCCTTTGAAGTTACAAAATGAAAATCGATTTTTTCAAATATATCGAAAACTATTGGAGATTTTTTATTGAAAATGGACATGTGGCATTCTTATGGCCGGAACATCTTGAAGAAAAATTATAGTGAAATTTGTGCACCCCATAAAATTTTTATGGGGATTTTGTTCCCTTCCGCTAGAGCATCTATGCCATTTCGTTCGTTGCAATCCGGGACTGCACGCTGGGGTTTGTTTTGGTTGGATCAGGGAGAGCAGCATATGTGCCTCCTGATGAGAGACTAATAAGTTTCGAAACCGGTAGAGATGCTTGCAGCACTCTCTGATTGGACTAGAATATGGTTCGGCTGTATTTTCGTTTTGCAACGAAATTGAAAATGGTTATTCATTTTTAAATTATTATTGTAGTACCATTAGTTAAATTCAATATTATTAAAACTTTTTGCCTCTTAGTATTTTTTCGATAAGGCAGTTTTTATTGAGTTGAGGCTTATTTTTCAATATGTTTACATAAAAATGTTATGGGGCTTTGTTCTTTTAAACCCCCCAAATATTTGTGTACGCTCCAATTAAAATATTACTGTGGTACCATTAGTTAAACACAGTGTTTTTAAAACTTATTTGCCTCTTTGTATTTGCCACATTTTATCGAGATGCGGCTTCTTTTTTAATGTGGTTCAAAATATCCCTAAAAATGTAAATCATAAATAAATGTTCATATTATTACTCCATAAGTCCATAAGTCTCCATAATCGTACTTAACCATATAATATGTGGTGGATTTGACAAATATTCGAAATATCTCGATAAAAACTGACTTTTTGAAAAAGTACTAAGAGGCAAAAAAGTTTTAAAAACATTGTGTTTAACTAATGGTACTACAATAATAATTTAATTGGAACCCACACAAAAGTTTGGGGGGTTTAAAGGAACAAAACCCCCATAAAATTTTTATGGGGTGTCCAAATTTCACTATAATAATTTTTTCTTAAGATGCTACTGCCATAAGAATGCCACATGTCCATTTTTAATAAAAAATCTCAAATAGTTTTCGATACATTCGAAAAAATCGATTTTCATTTTGTAACTTAAAAGGGCTGTAACTTTTTGTATGTGCACATTTGTACTAAGGTAAGTTACGTTCAATCGAATTATTTTTGGTCCTAGAATATGTGATTAAATTTATGACCTGTATTTTTGTTACACCCTGTATAAAAAGTACATTTATTTTAAGTTTTAATTTGATACAATTGTTACATTTTTATTTATGACAGAATCAGTTTATAGTAGTTGATACATATAACTCTTATGGATGTTACTATTTAATATTTAATATTTCGTAACAATATTTATTCTTGTACATTTCATATTAATTGGATTTTGACCTAAAGCTGGCAACCACTAACACAAATTTTAAGAAGAAGAACTTGACATTTAAACTAACCTCGATCTGACTTAACACTGTCAATGCCAGTCAATGTTCCCTCTCAAAATAAATACAAATAACCAAGTTTGAGATCTTCAAAAAATCAATTATTTCAGTGAATTCAACAAATGTAGTGCTACTTCTTACCAAATTTTAAACCATTTGTATGTCTTGTCTGTGTAGTTGTGATAAATCCTATGTGTGTTGTGTCTTGTATTATGTTAATGTATTGATTTATTTATTTTAAGCTTCTCAATGTAAGCGACTACACCCTGTAATTATTAATTCATTATTTTCTGAATATACACCATCATACAATAGCTTAAACAAACCACCACCCCTTTCTCAGAGCACCTTCAATAATCTCCAGTTTGACCTACTGTGTCAAATTAATTAATTTCCCATATTTATTTACATTAAAAAAATTTCTAGTGTTATGCACCTACATTGATACAAACTAACTGACATCCCTCAGTCCTTCGACTGAGAACAATACAATCTTAGAACTGATTCCTATTTGTCTTTTTCCTTACTTAGACCTTTGCCCATAGCTCAAAAATATCTAAGAGCAAAGACCGTTACAATCGTACAAGTGCATACACAGAGTCAATCAGCACTTTAGCTGCATTTACGAACTTTCCATCCAAACGTGGTCTTTCTCATAGCTAATACATCCATCTCTGTTTCATATAAAGCATCTGCCTTCAGGATCCATTCCAATTCACTGTGTTTTGACCTACGAAGCATGCCCGCCTACTCAGTCCTTCAACTAGCTACCCTACGAGCATAATCTGGACGTTTAAATAAATACCAAGTTTTTTGTAAAAGGTATATATTAAAATACCCTAAATAAGGGTAACAATACAAAACGTTTTCGGATTAAGGAATCCATCATCAGTGTTTAAAAGCCCTAAAATTAAGTATAATCTAATTAAATGAGATAAAAGTTAAAATTGACAAAGGTTTTCAAGAACAAGAGGCTATACTTACAAAATTTGCATGCCTGAGCCACCAAAATGTATAGGGTAAAAACCCTTTAAATGTAAATCATAAAGTTATTTTACATATTTATATAAAATTCATCGGATGTTATAGATAAACCTGGATGTTACCCAGCGCAACACAGGACTCTCCCCACGTGGTTGGAACTTTTTTTGGAGAAAACCTCACATATTGGATTTCAATGGCCAACTGGCAACTGAATTCAAGAGCAACCCAAAATGACATTAAAAACTGTCAATGTAACCTAGTTGTAATATTACTTCAGCCACAACGTTAAAGACTATTTGGAATGCTTTAAGATAAAAAACAGTATCAAATTTAAAAATATTAAAAATAAAAGATGTTCGCAAAATATGAAAAATTTTTTCCCCTGAAATAATGCATTAATGAAGTATTCAAATAGGGAAATAAAATGTTTACGTTACAGGACGTTATGCAGTCAAAAATACCAATAGGTGTTGTATTAGTGGTATGAAATTATCAATACAATTAGACAAATAATGGTAAAGGCCTTATACTAGGAACACAAAATAGTATGTAATGTGTACATATGTGTAAGATTTTAAGAGTATTTATTAAATGATAATTGTTTAATGACTGATAACTTGCTTGGTAGTCGACCCAACATAAATTGGATAATGATAGAAAAAGTGATATGATAATTATAGAAATACTGTTTTGTTTTTATCTGATTGACAATGAGACTAGAGTAGCTTGATGAAACTGAGTCCTCCAGAGACCTGACATCAAATTGGTTAAAAATGAAATGATTGTAAAATATGGGGGAGGGGAGTAGGAAGGTATGAGAAGTCTGACCGAGTATGTTGTGATATTGGACCATGGAAGATGTGTAGTGTGTTGTTATGAAATGAGAGTTATCTAATCTATAAGCTATGAGATGAGGCTAAGAAGACAGGTGGCTGGAATGAGACTCAATTCTGATAGATGTGGTTGTATTTGTGATGTAGGAGCTAAATTTTGGAGCTCTTAAATTCAGTTGTCAGTTGGCCATTGAAATCCAATATGTGAGGCTTTCTCCAAAAAAAGTTCCAACCACGTGGGGAGAGTCCTGTGTTGTCCTGGGTAATATCCAGGTTTATCTATAACATCCGATGAATTTTATATAAATATGTAAAATAACTTTATGATTTATATTTAAAGGGTTTTTACCCTATACATTTTGGTGGCTCAGGCATGCAAATTTTGTAAGTATGGCCTCTTGTTCTTGAAAACCTCTGTCAATTTTAACTTTTATCTCATTTAAGTAATTAGGTTATACTTAATTTTAGGGCTTTTAAACACTGACGATGGATTCCTTAATCCGAAAACGTTTTGTATTGTGACCCTTATTTAGGGTATTTTATTATATACCTTTTACAATAAACTTGGTATTTTTGTGATTTATGGTATACAGCCAGCTACAGGAAGTTTATTTTCCTCGTGTATTTTTTTTAAATAAATAATATCTGTAACGCCGACCTGAAATTGATCTGTATATTGTATGGATCGAAACCGGTCGTCGAAGTAAATTAAATGATTGTGAGTACGTCTGTGTTTCTTTACTTCGTTTAAAATGAACACACATATGCAACCCATTCAACATTTTTATAACTAAAACACTACCTGGAGCAGATTTCCATTCAAATCATAAATTATTAATCTTCTTCTTCTTCTTTGTAACGTTGTCGTTGTATCTGATGCTCCAGGTAACAAAATACAGCCGAAGACAAAGGTTCACTTTTTAAAACATTTGTATTTAGAATCAAAACATACAAAAGATAAGATAATTAGCCTTAATTACTCGTTAATTTCGTTAATAAAATATATTTTTATAATCTAAGCATCGAATTTTCGGTTCGGGTCGATGTGACGATATTTTGTACATGAATGAATAATATTGACGATCGCGTGGATTAGGAATTACTTTTATTAAAATGAAATGGACGTATAAGGAGAGGAAATCTCGCTCAGCTCGCCAGGGGAAAAGACATGTTAACAAATACGATCACCGCTCGTATAAGGATTGGTAAAAGGAAAACCGTCGAAATTCGTTCAGTGCACCAAAGACGATTGGGGTTGTAGGATTGCGGAAAATGGTCGGGATATAAAACTTAAACTCACCTCTTATACCTCGTTGTCGACTATTATTCTTCTATCAACGCTCCAAGAATAATAATCAACTAGGCTTTTAGTTCCGACGATAAAAACATATTTATTATATTTTTCTTTTTCGGGAACGTTACAGTGCCAGCATTAACTGGGGTAACTGGGATGTAAACAAAGGAATAATAATACGCACAGAATAAGCCAGCACCGCCTTCTATAAACAAAGAAAATTACAATTACACTAATGTAAAAATTGAAGGCCTTTGGGATACAGAGAAATAACAAAAACAAAAAAAAATCGAAATTTACAATATTTAGGCCACGTAGAGAGAGATCCTGAGTGGTATATCTTTCCACACCTCATAATATAGGTCAAGGTAACTGGAAGAAGGTTAAAAAATATAACATCTTGGCTCCGAAATCTCTGAGGGTGGTATAAAGGAACAAACGCTAATCTGTTTCAACATGCCGTAAACAAAGTTATTTTTGATAACATACACTAATGCATAAGCATCAAAATTAACGCACCACCTTAAAAATGGGACATTTTTGATGTCTCGTATTTGCTAAACCTCTTATCCAATTTGAGTGATTTTTTTAGTATATCATAGCTTTATTCTTCAGGAATATCAATGTAATAATAATATTGCTAAACAGGTAAGTGTCATTGTATACCGGGTGTAACAATGATAGTGTGTTTTTTCCTCAAACTTTGGAACACCCTGTGGAATATTCTAGCGTATATAAAATATTGAAATTAAAACTCAACTGTAGTAGCCTTAGGCTTTCTCAATATTTTTTTGCTTGATTCATTTGCTTATGATGGATAATAAAAAGTTAGGTATTTTAACAACTAGCAATGTTATTCATCAATACAGGGTGTTTCTAAATAAGTGCGACAAACTTTAAGGGGTAATTCTGCATGAAAAATAATGATCGTTTGTTTTATAAACATATGTCCGAAAATGCTTTGTTTACGAAATACGGAATGTTGAATTTTTTCTTACAAACTGACGATTTATTTATTGCTCTAAAACTGGTTGAAATATGCAAATGAAATTTGGTACGTTTTACTAGGTAGTTATTGCGCATTTTTTAACATATAATTAGGAATTGTATATTCACCAATGGCGTGCACACCGGTATAAACATTTTAAATACATCCCGTATGCACGCCAATGGTGAATATAAAATTCTTAAGTATGTCAAAAAATGCGCAATAACTACCTCTTAAAACCTACCAAATTTCATTTGCATATCTCAACCAGTTTTAGAGCAATAAATAAATCGTCAGTTTGTAAGAAAAAATTCAACATCCCGTGTGTCGGAAACGAAGCATTTGTGGACATATGTTTATAAAGCAAACACTCATTATTTTTTCATGCAGAATTACCCCTTAAAGTTTGTCGCACTTGTTTAGAAATACCCTGTATTGATGAATAACATGGCTAGATATTAAAGTATCTAACTTTTTTAATATCCCACACAAGCGAATAAATCAAAAAGCAAAATTTTAAGAAAGCCTAAGGCTATAGTAGAGTTTTAATTTCAATATTTTATATGCGCTAGAATATTCCACAGGGTGTTCCAAACTTTGAGGAAAAAACACACTATTATTTTTACACCCGGTATACAATGGCACTTACCTGTTTAGCAATAATATTATTACGCTAATATTCTTGAAGAAAAAATCTATGAAAAAAAAATCGCTAAAATCGGACAACAGATTTAGGAAATAAGAGACATCAAAAATGTCCCATTTTTAAGGTGGTGCGTTAATTTTGATGCTTATTGTATGATCGCCAACGTTCGATAATCGGACGAGGTACTAAAAGAAGAAGAATTTATTAATATATAATAATTCGTAGTATAGGAAGAGAAGGCTATAGAAAATTAAAAAGGCTTTAACTTTTCAAAAAACATCGCAGAGACCTGATACAAGGCGCATTTTCTCCTTTAAGAGGATTTTATCACTATAATGTTTAACAAAACCGACAAACTGTTTTAACTTCGTATTTGTTTTTAAAATGGCGTTTCCCCCTAAGTTTTGTAGCAGTTTGCAACTCCCAGATTATTATTGCTGGCTTCAAGACTAACAAGTAAACAGTATCTATTAGTATTTCGCTCTTAATGCATTACTAAAAGTTTTCGTGTTATAGCTCTCTGGTGTACTTGTAGTTTAGTTACTGTCTTTTTGGTCAACAAGCATGTTGCAGAGCTGTATGTGGTGACTGGTAGGATACATTAATTGTATATCTTTGTTTTCAACTGTAGCGAAATTCCCATGTTTAGTATGTATAGTCCGTCTAGAAAGTATCCGGAAAAATGAAAGCAGAATTATAATTTTACGGTATTTATTTCTATCACTTAAAATAAAAAATTTCAACAAATAATTCATCTCATTTACTTATACTACCTCCATTTAAATCTAAACGCTTAACTAAACGTCCAGGTACACCCGAAACTAGGTCAAGGCCATAATTTTCGGTAATGGTGTTCCAGGCCTGTAAAACTGACCGAATCAAACCTTCTTTATCTCGTGGCGCTGCTCGTTCCACTTCAATCTTCATCAGTCCCCATATGTTTTTAATGGGGCTAAGATCTGGAGATGCTGCTGGCTACGAAATTGTTGCCAATTCGTGTTCTTGCATGTAAGCTTGAGTATAAGCAGAAGTATGGCATCTTGCATTATCTTGCTGAAAACGCCACCCCTCTGGATATAAAACATGAGCCGTTCCAGGAAGAACCATTTAGGATGTCACCATATTTTGCACTATCAACAGTACCATTACCTATACAGAGAGGTGTAACACCACGCTGATATATTGCTCCCCAAACCATTATTTTAGTGGGAAATTTGGAAATTTGAACGGTAACATTTTCTCTTGATAGGACTTTTAGATGATTTTCACTAGGCTGGAAACAACTTTCATCAGATATAAAGACATTATTAGAATTATCTTCTCGAAAACGTTGACGAAAATCTATTCTTCGTTGCCTTTGCAGAGGTGTCATTGTATGGATTTTTTTGGATTCCTTGATATGTAGCCTTGCTTTTTCAGTGACATGCGGACAGTTTCTGGGTACACATTTTTCTTCGTCGATTTACAAATCTGTTCGCTAATTTTCGAAACCCTAGGCGAGGATTTTGTCATCCTAAAGCCACTAAAGCATTTAAATTGTTTCCGCGAATCTTACGCGGTCTACCCGAAACTGGTCTATATCTCATATCTATGCCATTCTTTATCCTCTTTATTGTCTCATACACTGCACTTTTTCCGAGTTCAATCAATTGCACTAATTTTTTTAAGTTTCGGACACCCTTTCTATACAAATATTCCACCAATTTTCTTTTTTCTACTTGCGACATTATTTCACAAATCTTAAGTCTGTTTACAAACAACAATATTTGACAGATGGTGTTGTCATGCGATTTTGTCCGTAACCTACTATCGGCACAACCTACTTTAGAAAAAATATAAAATTCCGGATACTTTCTAGACGGACTATATTTTAATTTACCATAACATATTGCCCAAATTAACTAGGTTCTTTCTATGTATATATTATGTACATATTATATAATATGTGTATATAATATTATATTGCATGATATTTCCTCACTGTGAATTTTTAAATACAATCACGGGCAAAATTAACCGCCCACCTTAAAAATGGGTCATTTTTGATGTCTTGAGTTTCCTAAATCTGTTGTCCGATTTAAGTGATTTTTTTAATATGCTATAGCCTTGTTCTTTGACAATATCGCTGTTTTCTTGTTATGCCGGGTGTACCAATCAAACTGTGCTTTTTCTCAAAGTTCGCATTACGTGGAATATTCTAGCCCCATGTTTTCTCAACATTCTGTTTTTTATTGATTCGCCTATGTTGGACCATAAAAATTAGGTACTTTAACAACTAGCCATGTTTTTAAATAAGTATAGCAAACTTTAAAGTGTAATTCTGCATGGAAAAATAATGACAGTTTGCTTTATAAACGTATGTCCACAAATGCTTCATTTCAGAGATGGAGAGTGTTGAAATTTTTCTTAGAAACTGACGATTTATTAATTGCTCTAAAACCGGTTGAGATATGCAAATGAGATTTAGTGGGTTTTAAGAGGTAGTTATTGCTCATTTTTTGACATACAATTAAGAATTTTATATTCACCATTGGCTCACATACGGGTTATATTACCGCTGAGAAGCGGAGGTTACTGCCTCCCTCCTTATGCAGAACTGCAAAGGAGGAAGATTCAGCCTCGCCACTAAACTGCAGTGGGTAATGTTAACATTGCCCCTCTGATTCCCAGATATGCATGAAAAGATCCGTAAAGAAAGAAACCGAATCCCAATCCTACGCCTGAAAGGGCAAAAAGATATGAAAAGAAGAAAGAAGAAATCAACAGTTATTATTGTATTAAGGCACTTTCATTATTTTTTAATATTCTTTACAAAGATAATATTATTCCAAATATTGTTTGCGAAAAAACAACAAATATTGAATGAATTTCTGCTATATTTATTAATATACTTGACGTACAATAAAACGGCCTTCTTGACATTCTGCTCTTTTCCTGTTAAAGTAAAATACGCAGCAAGGGTAAAGCAAACACCGAACACTTCACCTAAATAAAACTAGATCACGCACATTCTGATTTATGTTCAGAGAGGATTATAAAACTTTAACAGAGTTTGAAATAGGGTTTATCTAAACAAAAGGAAGGTTGGATAAACATAGCTTTTGAAAATCGATTAAAATACCATATATTATGATACGAACGGTAATTATAGTATAAACTTGTGGAGGAATTGGGACTAACGGTTATACAGGGGCAACAGTCACGAAGCAGCAATTAAAATAAAAACTATAAACTTAAAGTAACGTATAAAAGTTATGACATTAAAAATAGTACACGAGTGATAATCCCATAAGTAACTCAAAGGGCTATATAGAGTGCCAGATGTTGGGTGTCTCCCTGAGAGACCGGATTCCAAATAAAGGAATACGTTGTAGAACAAAAACAACAGACGCTGTCGAAAAAATCGCGTCGCTAAAGTAGAATTAGGCAGAACACGTCGCCATATTGTCAGACAACCGCTAGACAAAACGTATTGTCGAGTGGAAGCCACGAGAAGAAGCACTACGGAGCAGAAGACGCCCACCAACCAGATGGACCGACGATTTGAAACATGTTATCGATAACTAGATGCAAGCCGCACAATACAGGTACAGATGGAAAGAGCTGAGGGAGGCCTATGTCCAGAAGTGGACGTGTACGGGTTGATGATGATGATGAATCCCATTCGCTAGCATATAATGGTGTAGGGTTCCATTAACTTTTTAACAGATTTGTTCCATTATTAGCGGTTGCGTGTCAACTTCTTTGCCTCTGTCTATGTCACTCCTCTTTTCTCCAATATATGTCCGACTACTTCGTCCCATGTTTGTCTTGGTCTTCCTTTCTTTTTCGTTTTTTGATATTTTTGCTTCTCACACTCTTCTCACTGTTTGGTGTCTTCCATCTAAAACAAGTCAATCATTTATTTAGTATAAATTACTCTAACAAGTCAGTAGTCTCTATACTAGAAACTGTAATGTGGATCCTCTTTTCAGTCCATTCTTTTATCCTTTTTTACAACAGTAGGGAAATTATTTGACTAAACATTTGACCTGTAGAAGAAGATCTACTAAATTACTCTCTTTACATAAATTTAATTAAAACAAGTTAAATTATTATATTTATGTTATTCAAATCTTCTTGGTAGGTTCACTATTTTGAATCCAGTCAAGCATCGTACATCACTATGGTCATCAGTGACTCATCAGCAGTTGCTTGCTGACTCGTTTGAATGAGATTCTAGTCTCTTGGAATATTCTTTGCAATATTCCGTTATTATCGTTTTTATGGATGACACATTGAGGTGTTGCTTTATTACCTAGTTTGGCACTTACCAAGATCCATTCAGCATAGTTCTAAGGATTTTGTTCTGAAGCTCTGCATACGCCAGACAATGGGAGCAAGAATAGGATATTACCTACGAATTCTATCCTACTGCATGGATTTTAATGCAATTTTGGGCCTAGCCTCTACTTATCTCCCAATTCAGAGTCTACCCTATGCCGATGTGTGCTTTTATCTTGGGGGTGTTTCCCACCCCTTCTTGGGGGTGAAAAATTTTTTGGTTAAAATTACCACGGAATTCGTTAGAGAACCTAATTCTAAGCAAAAACTATTTTTTAATTTTTTTTTAAACTCAATACTTTTTGAGATATTCGTGGTTGAAAATTGGCCATTTTCATTGAAATAATATAATAAATACCTTTTCGGACGGTTTTTTGCGAATACCTTAAAAACTATGCATCTAACTAAAAAAACTATATTAAACATTTTTGTAGGTTATAAAAAACAAAGGGACACTTGCCTTCATAAGTCTTCTAGTTATACAAAAACAGATGTGGTAAGTGAAAATAATTTGTTTTTTAGTACATTTTCAAATTGGTGTATTCAACTTGAAATAACAGAGAAACGGTCGATTTTATGTGTATAATGCTACTAATTCCTTTCGTAGTGCTTGAAAAGACCTTTAAAGTGAGCTATATTTAAGGTCCATTACATTAAAACTAAGCGAGATAGGCTGCAAACAAAATTGATAACCAATGTGTTTTAAGAAAAAATGAGAAATAATTTTAATCCCCATCCACCAAAATGTATATGCATCGTTTTCCTTCCACAATACCTTTTATTATAGTGTTATTTCTATGTTCAAAAATTTGGACGGGTTTAAAAAAAAGATTAAATTATAGAGCGCATTTTTAAATTTTCTCAAAAATCTTTCTTTTTCTCCATGTAACTTGAAAATGAAAAGACAAACAGTAATGAAAAATAAAAAGGAAATTTTCATCTGAAAAATTCCTACATTTTTGTGTGGTATCTTTTTTTCGCATCTCTTATCTTTTTCGAGGTACATGGCGGAAAGGAAGATCTTTAAGGAAATTTAAAAATGCGCTCTATAATTTGGTCTTATTTTTTTCAAAAACCAATTATAGGTTTGGATCCCGCGTATGAAAAAAACTTGATTAATAGCAAGCTGAAAATTTGTTAATAGCTTAAGGGTGTCTAGTAGGATAAACTTTGATGTATGGGAACACTGGAACAGGGGCAGGTTTAATTGTGGAACAGGTTGAAAATTTGGAACGGTCAGAACACGAAAACGGCACATTTATTTTGTCCGACAGAATAGACTTAAACTCTTCGAACAGAGATTAAACTCTCATGCAAAAAATTAGACTGCTATTTATCACCTGTCATAATTCCTGTCATATGACATATTCTACATGTTCCACTCATTAAAACGCCCATTTGGTGATAAATAGCAGTCTGATTTTTGCATGAGAGTTTAATCTCTGTTCGGAGAGTTTAAGTCTGTTCTGTCGGACAAAATACATGTGCCGTTTTCGTGGTCTGACCGTTCAAAATTTTTAACCTGTTCCACACTTAAAACTTCCCCTGTTCCAGTGTTCCCATATATCAAAGTTTGTCTTACTAGACACCCTTAAGCTATTAACAAATTTTCAGCTTGCTATTAATCAACTTTTTTTTCATACGCAGGATCTAGACCTATTATTTTAATTCATTACAACTTTTTGAACATAGAAATACTACTACAATAAAAAGTATTGTAGAAAAAAACGATGTATTTAAATATAGTTCTCATTTCTTCTTAAAATACATTAGTCATCAATGTTTTGCAGAATCTCACTTAGTTTGAATGTAATCGACATATAGTATTGCTCATTTTAAAGGTCTTTTCAAGCACTACAAAAGTTATTAGCATCATTATATACCTAAAATCGACAGTTTCTCTGTTATTTCAAGTTGAATATACCGATTTGAGCAAGCAGCAAAAAAACAAACTCTTCTTACCTACCATATTGTACAAGAATTCATCTGTACTCATTAGATATCTTTTAAAAACACCCTTTAATTATCTACGCTAATTTCTTTCGGTTATTTAAATGTCATCATAAACAATTCCAACCTTCTTTCGTTACATAAACATTGTTGACCTAGATCGTGAGGTGTAATTATACATACAGCCACTATAAACACTTTTCAGGGTCGACGCTGACTTTGCACTTTTAAATATATTTATACAACCAAAACATAATAAGGGAATCCTCATTACACATTCCACATTCGTCATTCTATTTTATTAGATGTAAGATTATTCACATTAAAAGATAGTGTCATCTACACTCCGCGAGACGACGTTACGTAGGTTGCTACCAGCTTGTACTCATGCGAGTATAATAAAACAACTTCAACAGTGAAACGACTATTAATCATTCCACCCCTCGGATAAGGGTTAACCACCCTTACCGGGAGAAGATAGCCCTAGTAATCCTGGACTATCATATGGCGATCCAAGACCAGGGAAGAAACTGAAGTAAACTGGTAAACGAGAAATGGAGAAAAACGTCAATGTTCTGGTACCTCGACCACCCTAGAATACAGTGTGGTATGTAGAAAGGATGGAGACAGCAGGCCTGACATGGAACTAAATGGACAATGGTATGGCGATGGAACATCGTGGGACAATGGACAATGCCAGGGAACGTGGATCGAGAACTTTTGGTGATACGAACACAAACGTTTAAAGTGGTGAGTCTATATTTTGTTCTTATGGTATTTCCACGATATTTCTTAACAAATGAATGATATAGCAGTAATGTAAGGTATATTTCTAGTATTTTTATCTATTTATTTTTAATTATCTTTATGGGTATTATTGGAATTTTTTTTAACACATATTAAAGTTATTCACATGGCATATTACCATTATTATTTGAGGTATATATTATTTATATTATTTATTACGAGGGTACATTTTTGCAATTTTTTTTATGATTTTAATATTTGCTATCGTAAATATACACTATCAATATAGACAAGGCGAAAACGGCGGGTTCGAAGGGGAAAATATTCCTATGAGATTTTTTTGCATAATCACATTCGTGAGACATCCCAGAATAAGGTTAAAAAAGTGGCCCATGTGAAAAGTGGGCCAATTTTTTTTAACAATTTTTTTTAATCAAATTGCAAGAATCAATATTTTTGGCCTGAACAATTTTTTCTTTAATTTTTTGGACCATTCTGGACAAAAAAGGTCTCTTATAATTTTTCTCTAAAGTTGATCGTTTTCGACTTATAAGCAATTTAAAATTGAAAAAAACGAAAAAATGCCATTTTCAAGGCTTAATAATTCGGTTAAAAGTTATTATTATGAAAGTCAATATATGACTAATGTTTAGGCAATACGTAAAGTATCCTTAACAATAGTAACCTATACTTATTGTACGGTTATAGAGTATATTCCCATAGGTAAGCTGGTTAAGAGTAGATAACGATTTTTCATATGTAATTTAAAGTATTATCTGCATAAATGGCACAAAGAATATTTGCTACGAGAGGTATATGGTTCAAAATGCATACAGTATCACGACTAATAAGTTATGTTCACATACATGTAGAGTACTTACAGTTTTATTCCTTGATGACGTGTCACATCAGAGCTCTGATTGAATTCCATAATCCATTTGGTTCATTTGTAAGGCACTCACTAATACGCTAAATAAATCATCGTCGATAATACTGAGCAGATTGAATTATCTGAGCGGTATAAAACGATAGCAAAAAAAGCCGGTAAAATGCGGCCTTTTTACGAATAGCGGGAGCGTCGATAGATTAGAGATGATTCTCGTTAGGAAGCTTTTGACGATCAGCCCCGGCGAGGGGTTCAAATGCGAGTCTCAACAATAACCTGGAGTTTCCAGAAAGGTTACATAAATACTACTTGAATTTTAAGTAATCAGTAGTACAGGGGCGTAACTAATTATTTTAGTGAGCCGTGTATAATATATTTATTGTACATATTGCCGGGGGCGACAGGCGAGAGAGATGGCCTATATCACCTCGAAGAGAGGGGATTGGCAAAGATGTGCACAACGATAAGAAATGTTTGAAGAAATTAGAGTTTATATACACAAGGGGTAACAACGATAAAATGGAGGAAAACGATAAGTTTTCCCCCTAGGGATAGATTTTAATCTTCCAGGGGAATCACAGCGATTTTCGTAATACCACGAAGAAAATCACCGTGAGTAGTGTGAATCTTGACAGTACGAACTAGACCATCCTTACCAGGCAATACATCTATTACCCTGGCAGTTGGCCATAAGAGTGGAGGAGTACCATCCTCCTTCAACAGAACCAAATCCCCGATCTTGACAGGGTCAGTAGGGTCGGTCCATTTATTTCTTTGCTGCAGGAGGCAAAGATAGTCTTTTTTCCACAATTTCCAAAATTGCTGTTGAATTTTACTAATACGCTGAAAAAGATTCAACCTATTTTCAGGTATCTCTGAAACACTTGGTTCAGGGGGCGCGGTTAAACTTCTTTGAACTAAGAAGTGAGCTGGAGATAGGAAAGCGAAGTCATTGGCGTCAGACGACATCCTAGTGATGGGTCTCGAATTTAGAATAGCCTCGATTTGGCATAATACTGTGTTAAACACTTCAAAGGTGAAGTGGGAATTTCCTATAATTCGATAGAGGTGATACTTCACACTCTTTATTCCTACCTCATGGAGGCCGAATTGATGGGGGTTGCGGGGAACACCCATCTTGAAAGTTATGGAGTTTTGAGTACAGAATTCCTTAATCTGTTCCGAATTATTTTGATTTAAGAAAAAATCATAGAATTCGCGCATTTCATTTTTTGCCCCATGGAAATTTGTGGCATTGTCGCTCCAAATAATACTGGGCGTGGATCTTCTGGCAATAAACCTTTTCAGAGTAAGAATATAGGCTTCTGCGCTTAATCCTGTGACGAGTTCGATATGAACACATTTAGTGCTCATGCAAATGAAATAGGCTACGTATGCTTTGTAAAGCGGTGCCTTCCTCAAATGTGAGGACTTAATTAAGAAGAACCCCCCATAGTCCACTGAGACGACTTGGAAGGGTCTAGTGGGGAGTACACGATCGGGATGCATATCTGCCATCTGTTGAACAGAATTGGGTGTCATGAATCGGAAACAGTTTACACACTTACGAATTAAGCGTTTAATCTGTCTTAATCCGTCAATTGGCCAGTACTTCATTTTGACATACGAAAGTACTGTTTGCGCGCCTGAATGTAATAACTTATGATGAGCTTGAGTCAAGATTAGTTCTACAACTCGACATTTAGAAGGAAGTAGAATGGGGTGTTTTTGATTATACGATATGGGGGCGTGTCGGAGACGTCCTCCCACACGAATCAGCCCATCATTATGTTGTAGGAAGGGGTTGAGTTTACGAATGGCTTTATTGGTCACGAGTTTAGCATTTTTCAATTCAAGAATCTCTTTTTTAAAGTAGATACTTTGGATATACCTGATGATCGCGTGATCAGCGATCTCCATTTCGGGTGGCGTCAATATATCCGTATCTCGTGGAGAGTTATTTATTTTCTTTTTAATATTACTGATGAATCTAAAAAGATAAGCGACAATTCTTTGAATTTTACGAAAAGAAGAAGATTTAGCGAATAGATTTTCAAAGGTGTCGTTGAGTTCGTGATTTGTTGCTATGTTTGAGACAACTAACTTCCTTAATTCAGGAAGATCATCCTGAAAATGAGGAATTTGATGAAGAGAAAAATCGATGGGATTGTCTCTAATAAAGCTAGGTCCGCATAACCAGTCTTCGGTGGTCTGGGGATTATCAAAGACATTTATCCCTCTGGAAGCGGGGTCAGCGATGTTTTCGTGACTTCTGACGAAATGGAAATCACAAGGAAAAGTTTCCAACAAGGAATTGACCTTTTGAATTCTGTTTTGTACAAAAATGTTCCAAATGTGTTTTTTAGAAAGTATCCAAGACAAGGCAATTGTAGAGTCAGCAAAGAGATGAGATGAAGATATACTCAAATTTTTCTTGAAGATGTGAAAAAGTCTATGAGCCAGAGTGACTCCCAACACTATTCCACAAAGTTCCAATTTGGGGATGGTGAGTTTATTTTTTAGCGGAGAAATTTTGTTTTTAGAAGCGATAAGCCGCGACGATACAGAAAAGTCTGAGTATGTCGCTTTGAGATACACACAAGTGCTGTATATTTTTTCCGATGCGTCGGTGAAAATAATTAATTGAACATCAACAACTTTCTTTTGTAAAAGTAAGCATCGAGGTACCTTGACCTCTTCTATAGTTTTGAATGTCGATAAGAGGTTTTGCCAATTTTTCATAATGATGGGTGAGTCAATGGGTTGATCCCAGTCCAATTTCTGGGACCATATTTCCTGTATCAAGAGCTTAGCGTTCACAAGGACAGGGGATAACCATCCTAGCGGGTCATACAAAGTAGCAATGTAGGAGAGAATAGTACGTTTAGTAACAACATTAGCCAATTTGAAGATAGGAGTTTTAAACGAAAAGTGGTCGCGTTCTGAATCCCAGAATATGCCTAAGACTTTATCAGATCCCGTGAAGTTAAGACTGACTTCAGAGACGGGATTTAAATTGTGTTGAGACAGAAATTCTGAAGAACTGCAGTTCCACTTGTGGAGGAGGAAACCATGGGTTTCTAGCAAAGAAGTTAATTGTTCGAAAAGACAACTTAATTCATGAAGACTGTCAGCACCGCTGATCAGGTCATCCATATAGATAGATTCTTGCAGAACACTAGTAGCAAGTTCGTGGGTATGTTTGTTGTTGTCAGCGATGTGCTTGATAACTCTTTGAGCGATAAATGGGCTACTTGGGAGCCCGAAGGGTAATCTTTGAAATTGATAGCACCGTAAAGGCTGCTGAATATTGTCCCTAAAGAGAAAATTTAACAGAAATGTTTCAGTGGGACAAATGGCGATTTGTAGGAACATAGCTTTGATGTCGCCTACTAGTGCGAATTTAAACTGACGAAACTTAGCGAGAATGTCAAAAAGTTCATGTTGGACGACATAACCTTTGTCTATGACGTCACTGAGGGAGATTCCCGTAGACGATTTATTGTTTGGATCGAAAACTATACGAGTGGAAGTAGTAGAGTTGGATTTGAAAACGGGAAAGTGAGGGAGAAAGTAATTAGGTTTACCTGAGTCATTTAGCATTTTTAACGGCACTTGAATTATTTGTCCGTTATTGAGATATTCCGATATAATGTCCTGATATTTTTCCAATAAATCAGGGTTGAGTTGAAAACGTTTCTCGAGACTGAGAAAACGTCTTTTTGCCGAGAGAAACGAATTTCCCATGTCTATATCTTCGATAGGGAGTTTGAGATTGAGTGTGGACTCATATCGTCCATTGGGGAGAACATTAACATGTTTTACAAAATTAATTTCAGCGGGGTGATCATTAATGAGATCGGTGTTCTGAGGAGCGGCTTCTTCCAGCTCCCAGAATTTTTGTAAATGATCGGATAGTTCCTCGTTGGACACTACCGGCTCATTTACGGCGGAAGGAGTGTTATGAGAACAACAAGTAACGAGAGAGTTTGAATAAAATTCCAAAGCCTTTTTAGTATTTTTCGACTTAAGAGCAAAGTCTGGAACTGACCCTGATATCGTGTACCCGAGTAGAGTGCGTTGAAGAACGGGAAGACCTTTTCCCAAACGAATTATTTCAGGTTGAATGATATCGTTATACAGGTCTGCACCGAGCAGGATACCAATTGGGGATGTTACATGGAACATCGGATCACCTAATGGTATCTCTGAGGGTATGTTTAGTTTGCTCGCCGAAATAGAAATTTGAGGAAGCGGATTTGTTATCTTTGGGAGTACAGAGCACGAGATGTCAAAAGGAACGTCGTTAGCGACAGCGAAAATTGTTGTATCTACAATAGATTGAGACGAGGATGAGGTGGAGTTAATTCCATTGATCCGTAATTTTCCATCTCTAGTGGTGAGTGACAGTTCCTTTACGAGGTCAGCACTAATAAATGAAACCTGTGAGGCCGAGTCTAAAAGTGCCTTTGCGAAGACCCTCTTGCCGCTAGGAGCGACAAGATAGACCTGGAGTGTGCTTAATAACACCAAATGATTATCAAGCGAGGCTGCAGATAGAGCCATTGAATGTGGAGTCGAATTTTGAAGATTAACTTCCGTTTCAGGAGCTCTAACATGTGAGGGCCCCTGTTGTGAATTACCCTGTGTATGGGAGTTATTTGAGATAGCGGTTTTATTATGATTATTTGAGTTGTGTTGGCCAACAGCCGCGGAAGGGTTACTATGACCCGTTTTGTCGAAATGGAGCAACGTGTGATGACGAGATTTACAAACTATGCAAGAGAATTTGGATTTACACTGATCGAGCATGTGAGACCCAAGACAATTAATACAAAATTTATTTTGTTTGACAAAACTAAAACGTTCTTTAGAATTCAACTGCTTGAACTGAGGACAAGAGTAGATCGAGTGAGAGTCGTTGCAATAGGAACATTTCTTAGGACCTAAGCGAGGCGAAAGGTTACTGGTAGAAGTGTCTGAGGCTAGGTGTAAAGAGTGTCTGGAAGTAGTAGTCGATTTTGGTTTTGATTGAGATTGAATATTCTCAAGATGAACAACGCGTGTCTCGATTTCCCCTAGAAAATGGACAAAATCAGGGGTAGCTTGGCTACCACCGGATTGGAACTCAAGAGCCCTAATGGTAGGTGCGTCGAGTTTCTGAGTAGCGATATGTATGAGAAGTAAATGCAAGAGATCTGAAGGGGGCCTATTCAAGTTCAATAGGGCCTTGAAATTATTTGACATGACCGTATGAAAATTTCTTAATTGTGAGTGATTTGCGTTTCCAGAAATAGGAGGCGCATCAAGAATTTGAGAGATGAGAGTTTTGATAAGCGATTTAGAGTTGGCGTACCTTTGTGTCAGGTTATCCCGGGCTATTTTGTAATTGTCACCTGTGAGTGGGATATGCTCGAGAAGCGTCAAAGGCTCGGAAGTTAGAAAACTTTTGAGGTAAATGAGTTTTTCCAGATCACTTAATGTAGTATCAGATCCTATTATTGTATCAAAGGTCTCAATGAATGAATTGTATTCAGTAACTAAGCCACTAAATGGTTTTAACTGAATACGAGGGAGGTTTACTGTTCGTTGCCTAGCCATAGACTGTGAGGTTAGAGAAGAATTAGGGTCAAATTGGAGGGAGGGGGTAGCAGTCACATTAGAACTTTCAATGACCTCTAACCTTTCTTCCAATAGAGAAATTGTATCCAAATATTTATCAAAAACCACAGAGGAATCAGTAGAGGGGGTAGGTTCCTCGGGGATCGTCTCCAGCACATTTTGAGCATCGCGGAAAAGTCCGTAAGAATGTTTGAGTTGTGAAATTATTTCACGAATTTTATATTTGTTTAGAGAATTAAGAGTTGTGGGAACCGAATCAGCCAACTTGGTTATATCAAGTTTTGCGGTGAGCCTCTGTCGGTTATATTTTGATCGGTCAGCCATGTTGCGAGAATGTGAGATTAGATAGATTATTTGCAAATGTCTAAACCTATAAATCGATGCGAAAATGAGAGAATATGTACAATATATTATATATTACACGTTTAATAGTGTGAGATTGGCTTAATAGTATCACCCTGTATGAGCGCAGATTAGTATATGAAATGCAAAACTATAAAATTTCAAAATATATGCAATTTTCCAAAATGGGTATTTTTCAGCAAGTGTGAGACACCCTTAACAAGTATTTAAATTAATTAAATTGAAGGAAAAAACAATTATTTATTTTCTATAGTTTTCTAGAAGTGTAAAATGAGCTTAAGCGAAGCTAAATGTAGCAAAAACTTACAATTTATGCAAGAAAACAAAATTATTTTTAATAATTTTTGTAACCTGTGAACCAGGCTTAATCGGATTCAAAATTATAAATTTAATTTAAATCAAAAGGTTGAACAAACAATGTTAAAATTATAACACCCGTACTATCAGCCAAGAAATGAGTACACTTTTTGTATACTATAAACAGAAAAATATATTTACGAAAATAAAATAATGTAATATATGCAAATATTTTTTCATACAAACAAAACGACTCCTTTATTTGAACAAAGCAAGTAGTTTCTGAAATTGCACGTGTAGACCGGGCTTAACAACCTACCAGCTATTGTAGAGACGTGCTGGGTTAAATACTGAGAATTTGAGTGCAGAAAGAGAGGAATATTTTATTTTTGTGCCGGGGCGGCGTGGCTTGGAAATTTCCAAATGCAACAGAAAGACACTATAAATGAAAAACCGTTATTCTCAGAATAGAGATTATCAAAATATGCAAATACGAAGGACCTTGAGGATTTAATTAATAAATAATTAATATGATACGGCTCGATGGAACAGAAATGTTTAGGCAATACGTAAAGTATCCTTAACAATAGTAACCTATACTTATTGTACGGTTATAGAGTATATTCCCATAGGTAAGCTGGTTAAGAGTAGATAACGATTTTTCATATGTAATTTAAAGTATTATCTGCATAAATGGCACAAAGAATATTTGCTACGAGAGGTATATGGTTCAAAATGCATACAGTATCACGACTAATAAGTTATGTTCACATACATGTAGAGTACTTACAGTTTTATTCCTTGATGACGTGTCACATCAGAGCTCTGATTGAATTCCATAATCCATTTGGTTCATTTGTAAGGCACTCACTAATACGCTAAATAAATCATCGTCGATAATACTGAGCAGATTGAATTATCTGAGCGGTATAAAACGATAGCAAAAAAAGCCGGTAAAATGCGGCCTTTTTACGAATAGCGGGAGCGTCGATAGATTAGAGATGATTCTCGTTAGGAAGCTTTTGACGATCAGCCCCGGCGAGGGGTTCAAATGCGAGTCTCAACAATAACCTGGAGTTTCCAGAAAGGTTACATAAATACTACTTGAATTTTAAGTAATCAGTAGTACAGGGGCGTAACTAATTATTTTAGTGAGCCGTGTATAATATATTTATTGTACAACTAAATAAAAGTTTAAAGCCCCCCCTACAAGATCCTGAAGAAATTTTTGTCATTATTTTATTACTAATCTGTTATTTTTAAGTAATAATAATAAGCGCCATGCACGTGTGCGGGGCTGTAAATGCTGAGTGCGAGAGAGAAGCCATTCCAGCAGTCCAATTGTGCATCTTACTCGCACTCACATTTACAGCAGCGTCAATACGATCTAACCACTCATTGTTATTAATTAAAAATAACAGCTTAGTAGTAAATTAATGACACAGATTTCTTCAGGATCATGTAGCGGCGACTTTAAACTTTGATTTAGTCACTTTCTGAGTTTCAAAATAATAATTTTTGACCGAGTTATTAAGTCTTAAAAATGGCCATTTTCGGGTTTTTCAAATATTAACTTGCTTATAACTCGAAAAAGATCAACTTTATAGAAAAATTATAAGAGACCTCTTTGGTCCAGAATGGTCCAGAAAACCTAAAAAAAATTAGTCCGGGCCAAAAATATTGATTTTTGCAATTTGATTAAAAAAAAATTGTTAAAAAAAAATTCGACTTCTTGAACCCTATTCTGGGATGTCTCACGAATGTGATTATGCAAAAATATCTCATGGGAATATTTTTCCCAACGAACCCGCCGTTTCCGCCTTGTCTAATATAAATATACTATATAAATATATAACAAATATACGCTATATGCATAATACATTTACATTATTATTCTAACTACTTATTTACAAGGGTTAATATAACGTTATTTATTTTTGAACTATTATTTATTATTATTGCAATTTTTTTTTACATATTTTTACCATATATTGACGTATTATTTTACCTCGTTATTTTTTACTATATATCTATATACCACATATCTATATACACCGTAAGACTATCGAATTTATATTTTCGCTAAGAAGTGCAGGAACTGAGGATAGAAAATTATGTATAAATGAGTAGCAACAAAGTTACTTGGGAAGATTTTGTCAAAATAGTTGAGGAACTTGCACAAGAGGTAGGAAGACAGAGCAGAAGGGTCTTAAAGAAAAAAGTACCGAAATCTAAGGACATACAGGAAGAAGTAACGACACAGCTAATTAAATCCTATAACAAGTTCACGCACTTAACTAAGAAAAACTGGGAAGCACTTTCGGACAAACAGAGGGAAGCGTGCAACAAATATTTTGGAAAAATCAGAGACAAAGTTATACGCTCATTTCAAGCAGTAAATGTAAGAACAGTGGTTCCAAATTCAATACATCAACCAATCGATGAGGAAGTTGAAGAGGAACAAAGCGACGAGGAAGTAGAAGAAGGAAAAAGCGACGAGGAAGTAGAAGAAGAAATAATTAACGACGAAATAAAAGAGGAAAAAGGTGACATAAAACAAGATATAACAATATTAAACATGGCTCTGACAATCAATGAATTTTTGAATATCGCAAGCAAGATATTGCCCAACCAGTTCGATGGAAGCGCAGGGAAATTACAACCATTTTTGGACGCATTAGAACTACTTGGAAAATTGGGAGAAGGTCATGAAGACACAGCTGTAACGCTAATAAAAACACGACTTACCAATAAGGCTAGGAACTTAATAACCACGGAAGATACGATTCCACGGATAGCTGAAGCACTGAAGAAAGAACTAAGAGGTGATAATCCGAAGAAGTTAATAGCCAAATTAGCCAAGAAAAGGCAAGGGCATAGAGATGCAGCAGTGTACGCTTCTGAAGTGGAAGAGTTAGCAGAACAATTAAAAGTAGCATACATAGCGGAAGGAATGCCACTGGAGTTAGCGAAGAAATATACGACGGAAACAGTAGTAACAACAATGAAACGAAACCTTAATGCAGAGAAAGCTAAGCTAATACTGGAAGCAGGTAACTTTACATCACCGCAGGAAGTAGTATCTAAATTTTTATCGATCGATACGACTGAAGAAAATGCACAAGGAAGAGTCTTAAATTATAGGACAAACTACGAGAATAGGAGAGGACGGCAGCAATACAGAAGAGGATACCATAACAAATATGACAGAGGAAGAAGAAATAACTTCAGACAACGGAACGAAGGAGAAGCAACGGACAATCAAGGAAATTATTCGAACAGAGGATACAGTCAATTTAACAATCAAACATACAGAGGAAACCGGAGAGGAGGATGTAACAGGAACGTAAGGTTACTAGAGATAGAGGACAGTCAAGAAGAACAAGAAAACCAGCAGTTGGGGTTTTGAATGAACAAGAAGTTGGAAGTACACAGTCAGAAATAAAATATAACATTTACAACTTCGACCTGAACCTAACGAACTTTGTACGAATGAAAACAGGAATCCTTGAAAACACAAGCACCTTTATCATAGACACAGGAGCTGATATTTCAATACTAAAATGTTCACAAGATTTTATGAAGAAACAGGTGAAACCAAACACAAAGGCGAAAAAAAAAGGAGTCAATAAAGGAGAGTTGCAAACAATGGGAGAAGTTGAGACAACACTAGAAGTAAAAGGAACTCGATTCGAACACATTTTTCAATTGGTAGAACCTAACTTTCCAATTCCAACAGACGGAATCATTGGGAGAGACTTTATTTCTAACTTTCAATGTATACTGGACTACGCAAACCTTAAAATGCACATTAAAGAGGACAAAGATTGTTAGATTAGTACGAAAATTCTGGATAATATAGATAATGACACCATAATAATACCACCCCGATGTGAAATTTACAGAATAGTCAAAATTTTTCAAACGCTAAGGAACGACAGAATAGTGGAGCAACAAGAAATACAACCAGGAATATTCATAGCAAGAGCAATTATTTCAAGTAATAATCCATACATCAAAATTTTGAACACAACATACGAAACAGTAAATGTAGAGGCAAGCACAATCAGGACGTTGGACATTAAACTATTCAATATATATATAGACTAGTCAACGACAGCAAGGATAGGAAAAAAGAATTACGAGAATCACTGAAATTAGACATACCAGAATATATACGAGATAACTTAGTATCGTTATGCGAAGAATATGCAGACATATTCGCCCTAAGGCATGATATGTTAACCTGTAACAATTTCTATGAACAGAAACTAAGAGTTAAAGACCAAACTCCGTTATATATCAAGAATTATAGGACACCTCATGCGCAAACAGAGGAATTAAATCGACAAGTACAAAAACTAAGAGACCAAGGAATCATAGAACCATCTACATCCGAGTACAACAGCCCAGTAGTACTGGTACCGAAAAAAGCTATAGATGGAGGAAAAGCATGGAGATTATGCATAGATTTTAGACAATTGAACAAGAAGATAGTTACAGACAAATTCCCATTACCAAGAATAGATTCGATATTAGATCAACTAGGAAGAGCAAAATGGTTTTCAGTTATAGACTTAATGTCAGGTTTTCATCAAATACCATTAGAAAAGTCATCGAGAAAATACACATCGTTTAGCACGGAAAACGGAGCATTTCAATTTACCAGATTACCTTTTGGATTAAATGTAAGCCCGAATAGCTTTTCAAGAATGATGTCAATAGCATTTTCAGGATTAACACCAGACAAAGCATTTCTTTACATGGACGATATCGTAGTAATTGGAATATCCGAAAAACATCACCTAGACAACCTGAAAAAGACATTTGAGACATGTCGAAAATTCAATTTGAAACTTAACCCAGGAAAATGTCAATTTTTTAGAAGGGAAGTAACATATTTAGGACATGATCTTTCTCAAGAGGGAGTATCACCCGACAAAGCGAAGTATGCAGCAATTGAACAATATCCGACACCTAAGACAGCGGAAGAAACAAAGAGATTTGTAGCATTTTGCAACTATTATAGACGTTTTATTAAAAATTTTGCGGAAATATGCAGACCACTCAACAGATTATCGAGGAAAGGAGTAGAATTTTTTTGGTCTGAGGAGTGTGAAAAAGCATTCAAAAAGCTTAAAGCATCTCTGACGAAACCACCAATTTTAAAATATCCTGATTTCAACAAACAGTTTATCCTAACAACAGACGCATCCAATGAGAGTTGTTCAGCAATCCTAAGTCAAGATTACAACGGAATAGACCTACCTATAGCATATGCATCAAGAAGTTTTAGTAAAGGAGAATGTAATAAACCTATAATCGTTAAGGAATTACTAGCGATTCATTGCGGAATTAATTATTTTAAATGTTATCTATATGGAGCACCAACATTCAAAGTAAAAACAGACCATAAATCTTTGACACACCTATTTGCAATGAAAGAACCAACCTCAAAACTCACGAGGATCAGATTAGACCTAGAAGAATATGACTTCGAAATAGAGTATATAACAGGGAAAAGTAACTACGCAGACAGCCTTTCAAGAATAACATTGCATCAACTAAAGAACCTATACATAGACAACACCCATATACTAGCTATAACAAGAGCTCAAGCAAGAGAAAATGAGAAGGAAGCAAGATAAACAAAGGCTGAAAGTGAACTCGCACTACAGCCAAAAGCCACCAAACAGACAGTAAGGAAGGTACTAAATAATTTAGAGGCGCATAGACTACCAATTTTGTCCTTTGGAGCAGAACTAATCTCACCAAGACTGAGCATTAGGACCAAAAACAAAATAAAATGCAGCAAAAGCATAGCCACAGGATTGGATCATTTCGATTTAAACCAAGCGTTGGCACAGCTCGATAAGCTGGCGGTAGAGAATGCAGTACGTAAAGTAAAGATATCCGTAAATGATATTATTTTTAAATTGTGCACAATTGATGAATTTATTAAAGAAGGAAATAAAAAATTGAAGAATATAGAAATATACATATGTGAAGTACCAGAAACAATAAAAGATGACAAAGAAAAACACAGATTAATAGAAGAATACCATAATCACCCGATGTTCGGAGGACACGTAGGGAATAATAGACTAATAAAGAAGCTAAAGGCAATATTCCGATGGAAAAATTTGGAAAAAGACGTAAGAAAATACGTTAAACAATGCCACAAATGTCAAATTAACAAACCGAAAAGAACACATGTCGAAGAGTTCGTGATATCGGACACATCTTCCAAACCATGGGACATAGTATACATAGATACAATAGGTCCATTCACTAGAAGTAATGAAGGTTATAGATACTGTATCACAATGTTGTGTGAACTGACAAAATACGCGGTCAGCATACCAGTGTGCAATAAAGAAGCAGAGACAATAGCAAGAGGAATTTTTGATCATTTCATACCAACATACGGACTCATGAAGCAAATAAGAACAGACCAAGGCACAGAGTATAAGAACGAAGTAATGCAGGAATTAACAAAGCTATTAAAAATAGAGCACAACTTTTCAACGGCATACCACCCACAGTCCATTGGAAGTTGCGAAAAACTACACAGAACGTTGAACGAGTACGTAAGAGCATTCATAGACGAAGACAGAGAAAATTGGGATGTACGTTGCAGAATGTTCACATACTGCTACAATACAGCCCCTAACGCGTATCATGGATACACACCGTTCGAACTGCTATATGGCAGGAAGGTTAACCTACCGGAAGACCTTACACAGGAGATTCAACCATGTTACAATATAGATGCCTACTACAATGAGTTGCGATACAAACTACAAAGCGCACACGAGAGAGCCAGAACCTTCTTATTAAAACACAAAAAAGAGCGGCAAGAAAAGAATAAGCTCAAAGCAACACCTCAAAACTTTAAAATAGGAGACCTAGTCCTGGTAAAAAGGGAAGAGAATAGTAAGTTTGATAGTCTTTATGTAGGTCCTTTCACAATAACAGAAGTAAATAACGTTAATTGTAAAATCAGAATAGAAAACAATAAAATCAAGGAAATACATAAGAATATATTATATGCTTACAATCCGAAAACACAGTGAGTGACAAGTGTGATGAAACAATGTTGTTAAACGAACATTTTTATTTTTATTTATGTATTTACGTAGTTTTAGGAAGTTTGTATATAAAATAAATTTTTTGTATTGATTACAACACAGTATGGGTTGGTAGCACTACTTGCAAAATTTTCTGCCCGTAGTCAGAAAATTCTTAGGAGGGAAAGGTGTACAAGGATTCATCTGTACTCATTAGATATCTTTTAAAAACACCCTTTAATTATCTACGCTAATTTCTTTCGGTTATTTAAATGTCATCATAAACAATTACAACCTTCTTTCGTTACATAAACATTGTTGACCTAGATCGTGAGGTGTAATTATACATACAGCCACTATAAACACTTTTCAGGGTCGACGCTGACTTTGCACTTTTAAATATATTTATACAACCAAAACATAATAAGGGAATCCTCATTACATATTCCACATTCGTCATTCTATTTTATTAGATGTAAGATTATTTGCATGTTCTTAAATGGTTTCATAAGTTTCATATATTTGTCATGGTAGGCTTTTAAAAGCTGAATAATTATTGTATGTTAAATTATTGGAATTAAAGCCTTTTCCATATGTCCTCCAATTTAATTGCAACCTGTTCGGCAACACCAGAAAATGCTGACTCTTTCTTAATGAGTTTTTTATCTTTAATCAACCAGAAAAGTTCATCACTTGTTTATATTTCGGTAAAACATTTTCAGGTATATTTGGTGGTAGGTACCAAATATATTTTGTGGACCGCCCCAAAAATAAGGCGGTCCACAGCACATCTTGATTTTATACCCCAAGGTCCTGGTTTATCTATTTTAAAAATCTTTAATTTACAAACAATAATAATAACAAAGTAACGCACCGCACCAAACATAAGCGAAAATTACACGCACGGACTCACAAAGCGGGAAATTTCAAAGGGGTTGGGGAGAGTGAAAAAACAAATAAAACTTAAAATATCGTTTAAATTTGCAATTGACAACATTTTATGTTTTCTTTAATTGATCTTAGCTCGATTGAGCACATATTTTATTTCATATAAAATAAATTGAAATTTCCGTAAAAATCCGATATTTAATATAATTCAAGGTCGTTGGGGGGTGGGGGCAGAAGATTCGTTTAGAAAAAAAATTTAAAATTACTAGTATGCTAAAAAATAACACTAGCAACTTTTTCACGTTATTACGTAAACATTTCCAACTTTTATTTTTTCGATGCACCCTAACACGTAGTTCGGCGGGTGTAATTTCCTCACCAAAATAATCTTTTACCTGCGTTTAGAAGGGTATGTCATAATCCCACAGGTATTTTCCTCACCAAGACCGAAATGGTTATTTCAGTTATTTCAGGTAGATTTTACTAAAAGGCATTCAATTGAATTATTTATCTACTATTAAATTACAGTAGGCACCTATAACAATTAATTAATTAATTATATTATATTATTTTTAGTCCCAATTGTAATTTTGACAAAAATGGCATGTTTAATAGAAAGTGATCGCGGTAAACCTTACACGGTAGTGGTATTTGAAAATTTAATTTTTTATAAAGTGAAAGTTTTAAAAATTGAAGAAGTGGGTGAATTTTTTTACTATTGGTGCAACTTTTACAATATCTAGAAGTAGCCTACACCATAATCATGAACCAGATTGTCAGAAGTTAGATCGAAAAATTATTTCTAACTATTGTAAACGTAAAGCCAAAGAGAATATTATTGAAAAATCAGCAAACATTATACGCCAAGCGCTTGCAGCTAATTTTCTGAAACAATTGCAACGATTGTTGTCAGTTACATAAGAAAAAATATATAATTATCGACGAAAAATGATGCCCGGTCGACTTACTTCCAATATTGATGAGGTTCAAGAATTTGTGAAGGAGTGTGCTCAAAAAATAACCAAGACCAAGAGGAAAATTTTCTCTTTATAAACTGTGTCAAAAGTAGGATAATTGTATTTATAGGTCCGGATCCCGCGTATGAGAAAAAAGTTGATTAATAGCAAGTTGAAACTTTGTTAATAGCTTAAGGGTCTCTAGTTGAGCAAACTTTGATATATGGGAACACTGGAACAGGGGACGTTTTAACTGTGCAACAGGTTAAAAATTTGAAACGGTCAGACCACGAAAACGGCACATGTATTTTGTCCGACAGAACAGACTTAAACTCTCCGAACAGAGATTAAACTCTCATGCAAAAATCAGACTGATATTTATCACTAAATGGGCGTTTTAATGAGTGGAACATGTAAAATATGTCAAATGACAGGAATTATGACAGGTGATAAATAACAGTCTGATTTTTGCATGAGAGTGTAATCTCTGTTCGGAGAGTTTAAGTCTGTTCTGTCGGACAAAATAAATGTGCCGTTTTCGTGTTCTGACCGTTCCAAATTTTTAAGCTGTTCCACACTTAAAACGTCCCCTGTTCCAGTGTTCCCATATATCAAAGTTTGTTCAACTAGACACCCTTATGCTATTAACAAATTTTCAGCTTGCTATTAATTAACTTTTTTTTCATACACGGGATCCAGACCTATTAGTTGTGAAACAAATATAAGACTTTTAGCCATATTAAATTTTATTATATGGATGGCACATTTTCTTATTGTACCACATATTATTTGCAATTATTCACTATTCATGGGCTAATTAATGGGCATTATATTTCATTATTATACTGTTTACTGCCAAACAAAAAAAAAACAGAAATTTACAATATTTTTTATTTGTGAAAATCAGAAATTTTTAAAGCTCTCAAATTTGAGTTTAATGCTAGTAAAATTTTTGAAGATTTTGAAAAGGCTATACACAATGCAATCATTGAAATGTGTCCGAACACTGAAATACATGTTGTAAATTTCACCTGCACCAAGCTTAGTATAGAAATGTTTTGGTTTCCTGAATTAGAATATAAAAATTATTCTGTAGGAGGCAAGTGGCTCAAACATACTTTTGGCCTTACACATATAAAACCAGAAGACGTATCAGCTTGTTTTGTGTTTGATTTAATGTCATACAAACCAGAAAATGAAATTTAAGATAGATATGTCGATTATTTAGTTGAAACTTATATAGACGAAACTGCCATACTCTTCCCATATTTGTGGACAGAGGCAAATTCTTGACAGAGTGTTATTCGTATTACGAATGCTTGCGAATCTTTTATTCGCATTTTAATTTATCGTTTTGTAATACTCATCCATCCATATATTATATTTTCAGGTAGATACGTATGTTAAAATTTAAAGTTTGCATATTGCAAAACATATCAAAGATAAACAAGCTAAACTGAAATTGAAAAATGTAGAAAATTTATTAATAAGATATCAGTCTAATCAAATGACTAAAATTTATTTTGTAAAGTGTCTGTCTTATTATATAGTAAATATTAAATAATAATTTATACGTCTTGCATAATATTATCTATATTATAAACTATTATTATAATGTAAGAAAATTTATGTCTTGTATTCGGATTTCGGATGCTTTCATCATATACATTCCTAAATTAAATCTATATTTTTATTTTATTACCTGAGTGAGTTGGTGAGGAAAATACCTACCGGATTAATAGGAACCCTTAAATTTGGTGAGGAAAATACCTGTCGGATTATATGTTTTTACTGGTTGGTGAGGAATTTACCTAGGCCCACGTAGTTCATGATACGATTTTGTTTCCCTCCAATAGTAAATTATCAGCAAAAATGCAGAAAAATAAAAAATCCGTCAAATATAATAAAAGAATAGGACCCTTTTCCCAACGAAAAATATCCAATCCAAGTTTATGTAGCAAATGGAATTTGAATGTCGCAGATATTGAAATGTTGCAGATAATGGAAAATAAGGTATCCTTTTTACTGAAACTAGGATTTTATAGAAAATATTGCGCGAACGAAGCTACTCGTACATAAAATCTTCGCTAGTTGTCCTATACTAGGATTACGATACGGCAAGTTGCCCATAATTTTAATATTGAAATGTCGTAGAGATTCAATATACGTCGAAATTCAATAGGAAATAGTGTAGTAGATACCAGCATAAAATACATTTTGTGTTATAAAGCTACTAAAACGAATTTACCGGTATTTAATTTAACAATAAACTTATGGCAAGGAAAATAAAGAGTACGATACGTTCTTTTTTTACAGAGAGGTAGCTTTGGTCATGTTGATCAAAAGTTCTCATTGCCCCCAAAACAAATTAGTCGTTTCTGAAATACAGAGATTCAAAATGTCGATTTTTAAATCATTTGATTCTATATGAAAAAGAAACATTTTTATCTATAATCTTCTTCTTCTGGCAGTACCGTCTCCTATCGGAGGTTGGCTGCCATCACAGCAATCTTAACTTTGTTGGTTGCAGCTCTGAACAACTGTATTGAACTGCACCCATACCATACCTATCTATAATCGTATGTCCACAATTGCTTCGTTCTTGAGATACGGTGTGTTGAAATTTTTGTTACAAACTGACAATTTATTTATTGCTCTGAAACCGATGGAGATCTTCTTCATGGCCTCAAACAAACGTTTGTAATTTATAGAAAAAGTAAAATAAGTGATTGATGTGATCGTTCATGGGTAATCTTTCATTTTTCCGATTGTACATATTATACGTGGCAATACGTGAAAATTTTCATTCGGATGCCATATACCTATTGTAAAATTTTTAACCTATCATAATATTCTGTTTTATCAAAAATATGATTTTTAAATTTATTTTGTGATATTATCGTTGTTTTTATTAGATATGATTCGATAGCCTATTAAAAATGGATATTTTACTTGATAAATTACGAATAGGGATTTATTTTGTATAAAATTAATCATTTCCAATATTAATCGACTCGGTGAGTTTTGCGTTTATTGCAAATATTAACTTTAAATTACCCTAAAAATATTTAGTTTTGACAGAATAAACCCGTATTAAAACAAATATAATCTTCTGAAATATTGTTTATGAAATACGGATTTATTTATCTCTATGTTTATTCATGGAAATATAGGGTTTATTAGTAAATAAATATTAAAAATGAATAAAGTAAATATAATAAATATATGTTTTTTATTATTTTTATTTGTATTTGAACGTTGTGAATTTGTTTAAAATAAACCATTACTAACTTCTACTCTAATTTAATATGATGTTTATTGTTTATAAAATAATACAATTTCATGATAAAATATTTATCTATGGGGTGATTAAAGACTACGCGATTAACGTCCATACTATTTCCAACTATCGAATGTGAAAGTGGTGCTTTTCAGGAGAGCAAAATAACTCTTTTTTAGAGACTCCTAAATCAGGGCATTGGCAAATGGGAAAATTTTTATATTTTTTGTATGTAATGTTTAATTCTTGTTAGATTGATAACAAATCTGAACTGCTTATAATTTTTTTCTTTCCAAAAAATCACATTCGTTATTTGCTTTTTGCATTAACCCGCGAGTAGTCGCGCGGTGAGATAGAATCTCAATGTTTATCCTTTTTCGCGATAATTTGATGAAAAATTTTGCAATTTTGAAAAAAATTCGTTAGTGCCTCGAGGAAGGGTGTGTAGTAATGCGTAGGAATTTTTTTTCTTCTTCTTCTTTTTGTGGAATTTATGGCTTTGGGGAGAGCCGATTAGCTTTAACCCGCGAGTAGTCGCGCCGTTAGATAGAATCTCACATTTCATCCTTTTTCGTAATACAGTAAAACCTGTCAGTAACGGCCACTAAAAATGAAAGAACTATTGACCGATAGAGAAAGGTGGCCGCTATTGCCAGTTTTTGTAGTCTACATAAAATTGGTTTGGGAAATTTTTAAACTGGCTGTTAGGACAGGTGGCCGTTAACACAGGTTTTACTGTACAGTAAAATTTGTCAGTAACGGCCACTAAAAATGAAATCACTATTGGCCGATATAGAAAGGTGGACGGTATTGCCAGTTTTTGTAGTCTACCTATAATTGGTTTGGGAAATTTTTAAACTTGCCGTTAGGACAGGTGGCCAATGTTGGCAGGTGGCCGTTAACACAGGTTTTTTTAATAAAATTGTTAGAAATATATATTTTCAAAATAAAAATTAGATAAAAATAGTACAAAATAAAAATTTGTTTTAAATTCGTATTTTGAGATAAAATCTCACACGCGACTATCGACGTTACAGAAGTGAGCGCGACTACTCCCGGGTTAATCAAAAACTTGTTTCGGTCCGATGATTCAAAGTAGCGAATGTATAGTAGCGAATAACTGTATAATCAAGTAATGAAATTCCGTTAAAATGAAATCATAAACTGCCTCACAAGAATTTCTTGGAAGCAATACTGAAACAAAATTCGCACAAATTGTACACACGTGCATTTTGTTTTTCTCATCAGTTTAGCATTATCTACAGTTTACAGATTATAATTGAATAACTATTGAACAAATTACAACACAAACTAAGTAATTTTGATACATTCGACATTTAGCGTTGTACAAAAATATACCTTTAGTTATATCGTCTCTGCGATTTCCAACTATCGAATGTGAAAAGTGGTACTTTTCAGAAAGCAAAATAACCCTTTTTAGAGACTCCTAAATAGCGCAGTGACAAATGGGAAAATTTTTATATTTTTGTATGTAATGTTTAATCCTTATTAGATTGATAACAAATTTGAACTGCTTATCATTTTTTGCTTTCAAAAAATCACATTCGTTACTTTGCTTTTTGTATCAATCAAAGATTTGTTTCGGTCAGATGTTTCAAAGTAGCGAATGTACAATAGCGAATAACTGTATAATCAAATAATTTAAATCCGTTAAAATAAAATCATAAACTGACTCACATGAATTTATTGGAAGCGATACTGAAACAAAATTCGCACAAATTGTAAGCACGTGCATTTTGTTCTTCTCAGCAGTTTAGTATTTTCGACAGTTTACAGATTATAATTATTATTGAATAACTGTTAATACAACACAAACTAACGAATGTGACACATTCGACATTTAGCGTTGTACAAAAAATATACGTTTAGTTATATTTATATAAAACTAAACTATCGAATATACCATTTTCGTCAGTTTGCAGTCAATTAAATGGAAAAATGTTCATATTCGATAGTTTAAACAGCATATTTCTCGCTCTCCTAATCAAGCTACAATAACAAGAATTTGCCCCAAGATGTATCACGCATAATGCGAGGACAAGGTGTCGAATCTGAAAAACCCGATTTTTCACATTCGATATCTGGAAATGGTAGGGACGATGAAATATCTATCTATGGGATGATTAAAGACTGTGGAAAATTCTGGGAAATCTCTAGCCAAATAAATCTGCAGTTTTGTACTACAGGTAGGTAAATCCGTAGGTCAAAGTTTGAATAAGTGGGACATGACCAACTAATGATAATTTTGAAATTAAAACAGACACACGAGGTCGTAGAATCGGAGAGAATTGACACTATGTAGAACAGAATGGCCACTTTAAAATTTAACGCAGCTTGATGTAAAGATGTACAAAGGATACAGTTGTTATCTCAGGAGTCCAATTCGGATTTAAAGCCAAACAAAGTGAACATCAATTACTTTGACTCACAGCCATATCAGCAGGCTTCAAAGATAGACAGTACAGCGAAGCAGTCTTCCTAGATGTAAGTGAAACTTTAGACAGAGTCTTTCAAAAAGGACTGATCTACAAAATGAAGAACTATGAATACAGAAATACAATGACAGTGCTCCACTTCTCGTATCTAGGAATTCTTCTCGAATTTCGGAGACAGGAGTACTAGAGGGAGCTGTTCTGTATAACATGTATACAGCCAACGCCTTCAGAACACCAGGAACTGCAGAAACCATGATCAACCTTTAAGCAGGTGACACGTCAATAGTGGCCAAGCACACAAACCAAGATATTGCAACGAGAAACCTTCACACAGACAGCAAAGGACGTCCTAGAAGAATGTTGCGCACAGTGAAAAATTGCAGTAAACCTGTAGACGAAGCAACGAAGCATTAAACCTAGGAATTTTGTGCAGTAAGATGAATCGTCATGCAACTTTTTGCATTCGATTAGAGAGAGTGTCAGGCAACTTTGTGAACTAAATTCATCTAGGGCAAACATTTTTGTGCATAAGAAAATGCATTTTAAAAGTGCATCTCGAAGAGGTGAAAATGAAAAATTTAGAACTCGGGCAATATTGATGGAAATGAGTTGAATTTTTATATTCGGGGGTTCTGGGGATGGCTGAGTATGAATTTCATATCGGCGATGGTCTCCAAGGTACCTGGTACCCACGGTGGAACTCGTCGCCTAGAGTTTTACGTTATAATCATTAAAAATCAGTCAATATCCATTACTCGGGGGGGTTTTGGGGTCGCCGGCCACGAATTTAATGCTGGCGATGGCATTCTAGATACCTGATGCCCAGGGTGGAACTTGTCGCCTGGAGTTTTATGCTATAATCATTCAAAATCAGTCAATAACCATTACTCTGAGGGTATTGGGGGTCGCTGAACAAGAGTTTCATGTGGTTGATGGTCTCCAAGATACCTGGTGCCCAGGGTGGAGCTCGTCGTCTGGAGTTTTATGTTATAATTATTACAAATCATTTAAAACCATTACTCGGGGAGTTTTGGGGGTCGCTGAACATGAATTTCATGACGGTGATGGTCTCCAAGGTACCTGGTGCTAAGGGTGGAACTCGTCGCCTGGAGTTTTATGGTATAATCATACAAAATCAGTCAATAACCATTACTATGAAGGTTTTAGGGGTCGCTGGGCACCAATTTCATGTTGGCGATGGTCTTCAAGGTAGGTATACAATAATCTAAAAAATACGTGTTAAATTAAATGTTAGTGCACGTATTCATAATCAACTTATTTGTATAATATAATGAAAAAATTAATAAAAAAGTAAAATAAAATAAAAAAATATATTTACTTACTTGAAGTTACACAAATTTCTCTCTTCCACAATTTCGAAAACAAAAATTATAAAACAGCGCAGCTATAGACTGTAGATAATGAAAATTCCTTTGATACCAATCTTAAACGGCTTGATATTATAATATTATTATTTATTCTGTAATTAACAAAACTAATAAGTATAAAATATATGACTTCTTCAAAACACCAACATTAAAAACTTACTCTGCTTTAAATACGGTATCACTTTTTAGATGTTTTTTTATAATTAATTAAAATTTTTTAAAAGAACAGAACTACATAAAAGTGTAGCTTGGAGGTATTCACATATATACTATGCTTTGTTTTTAAACCAGGAGCAGTAAAATAAAAAGACAGATTCACATCCAAGAAAGTCAATTGAAAAATCACCATATATATCTTCTTTTTTGGTTGATCATATTGGCCTTCGACGGTTATCCATGAACATTATATTATACTAATACGTCGCTAAAGAGTCCTAAAAACCACTGTTCTTTTTTATATAAAAGCAGACTAGAAATCTAAAAATTAAAGTAATACCGCAGAAAACACAAAAAATCGCTGATATAACTTAATTATCCTTGAAATGCCAATTATGTCAAAATTTCATAAATGTCATTAGTGTCCAATTTTAACGACAACTGCTTTAAAAGCGACTAAATTTTAAAATAATTTTTAAATAGGTAATTTTTTACGATATAATATAAAAGTGTTTTAAGAAAAATCATTAATAAAAAATATATTTAGCGACCCCCAAAACACCGAAGTAATGGATATTGACTGATTTTGAATGAATATAACATAAAACTCCAGGCGACGAGTTTCACCCTGGGCACCACGTAACTTAGAGGTTATCGCCGACATGAAATTCGTACTAAGCGACCCCCAAAACCCCCAGATAAATGGTTTTTCACTGATTTTGAATAATTATGACATAAATCTCCAGGCGACGAGTTGCACCCTGAGAACCAGGTATCTTGGAGACCACCGCCAACATTAAATTGCGTTTAGCGACTCCAAAAACCCCCGAATAATGGTTATTGACTGATTTTGAATGGTTATAATATAAAACACTATTCAACGAGTTCCAACCCTTGGCACCAGGTACCTTGATCACCATCGCCAACATGAAATTCGTACTCAGGGACCCTCAAAACCACCAGGGTAATAGTTTTTGACTAATTTTGAATAATTATAACTAAAAACTCCTGGAGACGAGTTCCACTTTAGGCACCAGGTATCTTGGAGACCATCGCCGACATTAAATTCGTGGTCAGCGACCCCAAAATCCGCCGCGTAATGGATATTGAAATGATTTCTAATTACTATAACAAAAAACTCTAGGCGACTAGTTCCACACTGGGCACCAGGTACCTTGGAGGCCATCGCCGACATGAAATTCGTACTCAGCGACCACCAAAACCCCCAGGGTAATAGTTTTTGGCTGATTTTGGATAGTTGTAACTAAAAACTCTAGGCGACGAGTTCCACCCTGGGCACCAGGTATCTGGGATGCCATCGCCAACAATAAATTCGTGGCCGGCGACCTCAAAAACCCCCCGACTAATGGATATTAGTCGGACTGATTTTTAATGATTATAACATAAAACTCTAGGCGACGAGTTCCACCGTGTGCACCAGGTACCTTGGAGATCATCGCCGATATGAAATTCGTGTTCAGGGATCCCCAAAACCCCCGATTATAAAAATTCAACTCATTTCCGTCAATATTTCCCAAGTTCTAAATTTTTCATTTTCACCTCTTCGAGATGCACTTTTAAAATGCAATTTCTTATGCACAAAAATTTTTGCCCTAGATGAATTTAGTTCACAAAGTTGCCTGACACTCTCTCTAATCGAATGCAAAAAGATCCAAGACGATTCATCTTATTGCACAAAATTCCTAGGTTTTTGGCTTTTTAGTGCTTTGTTGCTTCGTCTACTGGAGGAGACTCAAGCAATGATGTTAAAGAATAGACGTGACGTACCAAGGGAACAATTGGAAATGTTTAACACTCTATTCCATCAGATGGCCAAAAGAAGAAAAGACCTCAAGGTCACCATGGACAAGGGACTTACGTTTACAGCCGATGTTACAAGCACAACACAGAAGGTCAAAATTGTACAAGCCAATACCGAAGCCTAACTGAAAAGACAAGCAAATTAACATTCATAACAAAGACAAGGCTCATCATTAGCATCATACCGCCTATCCTACCTATACCGCCTATCCTCTCTAATACATCTTTCGCATGGGACAGACTTATAAAAGGAACAGAGATAAGATCCACACCGTCCACAACAGAGCACTAGGGGCAGTGAATATCATTTTCAGTACGTAGCGTTCAAAGTAGCGAGAAGATTCCTTTTCAGAGACACCCAACAGATCTTTATTAGACCAGATGGATGACAAAGCAAGAACAAAATTGGTCGAACTAATGTACCATCCGAACCACATCCTACGAGTGATTATAGGGTATGATGCATTCCAGTGATAAACATATAAAAAACCAAATAGAAACTCTTTTTTTGAGAGAGAGGCTGAGAGGAGAGAAATTTGATTCGAAAAGTATTTTGTATGTCAGGCTAAAGCTAGACAACGAAACACTTGTTGTGGTCGTAAATGGAATACCGATTAATAATTATTAGTTCTATACAGACTTCTTGTTTTCTCTATCATTTTAAGATTATCGTTCAGTGTGGGTCTTCGATGATTTCAGAATCTGCCTATTATAGTTACTGCGGCATATTGTCAGTTCTTCTCTGCCTTTGATATTTTTTAGGGTACGGATATCTTCTGCAATAATATCTCTACACCGTATTTTTGGTCTCGCGAGTTTCTCAGGGAATAAGACGATAATGATGATGATTAATAGTGAAATCCTTCTCTCTAGAAACATTTTCTTCAGAAAGTTCTCTTCTTTTAGAGTTTAAAGGACAATTAGAGAAATTGTTCCCCTTGTGAAAGTACTATAGTAAGTACACGTTTAATACGAAACAGAACAGAGAGAAAATATCTTAAGTTCTCTTTTTAATTTTTATAATTTTTTGACGTTGTTTCGATCATGTCTTTAGAAGTTCAGAACAGTAGTAATGATCAGACTGCATTTAAAAATTGTTTTAAGAAAAACCGTAATTTTTTTTTCTGTGCACCAAAACTTTATTTGGAAAAAGGAAACCGAACGTTTTCCAATGTGCTTTTTAAACAAAATGGCGTAAAACGAGTCACCTGGAAACCGAAATCGTTTTGACACGACGCGACATGACCCCTTAAATCTGATCAACTCTTTAAAAGTTAATAGGTTTTATATTTTAAGGTTAATTATTTTGCCCCAGTTTATATAAATCCATCCCAAGAAGCACAAAATCACGCCAAGAAGAATATTATTTCTAACATTATTACTCGAATTGCACGTAATTTTGATTAATATTTTAATTAAACTAAACGACCGCAAAGGCATTGGAAATAATATAAGAGACATGAATTTTACAGCTGAGGCAACAAGTAAATCATGACACTAATGGAAATTACTAAACATCAATTTTATGGCAAGGAAATTAAGCTATTAACATCTTCCGCTAAATTCGCTATAAAGTTTTAGTCTTAATTATTCCGTCAAGATCAAACGATTTTAATTAAAAACCGATTATTACTTCGAGTTCGTGATTAAGATCAAGATAGAACTCCCAATGATTATTTGGTTTTATTTCTTTTTTGTTTTATTTTTTATTATATTTAAGATTTTTATAACTTAACCCGCAAATAGAAAAAGATATAAGAAGAGAAATATAAACGTTTATTTTGAAAAGCCAGTAGGTATTTCAAAGTTGCTCTGAGAAATTATTAATTCAGATTATAATTTTAAATTATAGTCCAAGTAATGAAGCTTAAAATAGGACAAAACCTCGCAATTTTTATAGAATGGATCGATTTGCTTGAAAATTTGAGAATAAGTAGTGGATAGTCCAAGGATCAAAATCTATATGATGCCAAAAGGCGCTTTTACCATAGGGGTGGTTGCCACCCCATGTCGGGGGTGAAAATTTTTTATTATATTTTAACCACAAAAGTTGGTAAAAACATTGATTCTAAGCAAAAAATGTTCTATACATTTTTTTGATAAAATTAATAGTTTTCTATTTATTCGTTATCGAAAGTGTTAGTTTTATATTAAAAAAATTAATGTTTTTAATCAGTTTTCTGCAAATAACTCAAAAAGTTTTTGTTTTATCAAAACAACTTTGCTTAACAAAAATGTACCTTTTGAAAAAATAAAAAAAAACTGTTTTTTTAAATTTTCTTTAAGACCAATAGTAACGAGCTATACTTTATTACATGTTAGGTCTTCTTCGGCAAATGATAAATATTGTAGTTTCAAAGTCAAAAGACGGAAAAACTATGCATTTTCCGAGGATCACTTGTTTAAACTAATTTGAAGTATTTAAAAATATCTATTTTCAGAAATAAAAAAAAGTCTTTAGCTCAAAAATTAGGTGGCTTATAATGAAAAGAATGTCAGACCCTATATTTTTCAGCGAAAAAGTGATCGAAAGCAAACCCCTAATCACCACCCTGATTAAAATTAGTCATTGAGCTTATTTCGCCTTCTTTACTTATGTATTATTAATAGGTTCTAGAAGTTTAACTGGTTTATAATGATTAGTTTTTAAAAAAATGGAGTCAAAAGCAAACATCGAATTTTTGAAGTTTGGTAAAAAATTCCGGTTTCTTCAGAATAGAAAGATTATCATCAGAGACACAAAAAAAATATTTAAATATAAAGTTGTAGCTTATTTAACTCCCAAGAACTTGGTTTGCAAAAATTTTCTCTACGGTAAAAATTTAGTGAGCTATTGACAATTAAAACTTGTAATAACATGCAAAAATCACCTTTACCAACCCTTTCAAAGTCACCACTTTTTGCGACTGAGGATTTTAAAAGCATTTGGTGTTAATAATTTTATAGATCTTGTAAAAACCTACAAAACTGTTTTTTAACAAACTTTCTAAGATAAAAATTAAAAAGGTTACGGTTAAAAAATCAATATATTTTTTTCAAAAAAAAAAAGAAATCCAATTGGAAGCATAATAATGTAAGTTAGCTTTGCTTTTAGTCATTGGCCTTATTAATTCTTCTTTATTTATGTATTATTAATAGTTTTTAAAAGTTTGACTGGCTTAGAATGATTAGTTTTAAAAAAACTAGAGTTAAAAGCGAATAACGACTTTTTGTAGTTTGGTAAAAAATGTCATTTTCTTCAAAATAGAAAGATTAGCATCAGACAAACGAAAAACTGTTTTTATATGGAATTGTAGGTTATTTAATTCCCAAGAACTTGGTTTGAAAAAATTTTTTTTACGACAAAAATTGACTGAATGGTAAATGAGTATATATCGAAAAACATTGATTTTTTCTATATAAAACTAACACTTTCGATAGCGAATAAATCGGAAAGTATTAATTTTATCAAAAAAAAGTATAGAACATTTTTTGCTTAGAATGAATGTTTTTATCAACTTTTGCAGTCAAAACATAATAAAAAATTTCCACCCCTAAGATGGGGTGGTAACCGACCCCATGGGAAAAGCGCCCTTCGGCATGATATAGATTTTGATCCTTGAACTATCCACTACTAATTCTCAAATTTTCAAGCAAATCGATCCAGTCTGTAAAAATTGCGAGGTGAAATGCTTCGGTTCCTGGACTATTAGGTAATAAAATAAATTTAGAATAAAATAAAAAATCAAGTGGAAGTGACTTATGTACAAAATATTGGAAGCCTAAGTAGATACCAACTTATTATTATTATCTATTTGAATTTGAATATTTAAGCTAAATTACTAAAAATAATATTATATAATCGGTTTATAACGTTCTACGACGTGTTCCAATTCTAAGTCACCATTGTTCTCTATTGTGACACATGTCTTCTTTCAAGCATTTTTGTTCGCTATGAATTCCCTCTATTCAGCTTTTCCTAGGTCTTTCTCTTTTCCGCCGTCCTTTTGGTGCCCACCGTAGTACTTGCTTGGGTAATCTTTCGTCATCTATACGTTATACATGGCCAAACCATCTTATATGCTTTTTTATATCGTCAATTATAGTATGTCAAAAATGAATAACCATTTTCAATTCAGTTGCAACACGAAACTACAGCCTCATCATTATGCCAGTTTAATCAGAGAGTGCAGCAAGCACCTCTACCGGTTTCGAAACTTATTAGTCTCTCATCAGGAGGCACATGAATGAGATATGTAATAACTACGGCATAAGGATGAACGTCAAAAAAACCAAATATATGACCTTCAGTAAGAATCCAATAAATGACACTAGTATCACAATAAACGGTACCCAACTTGAAAAAGTAAACGAATACAAATACTTGGGAACCCTTATCAATGAAACAGGTGACTAAAATCACGAGATAAAAAGACGTATTGAAATTGCCAGGTCTACTTTTATAAAAATGAAAAAATTATTTTGTAATCGTGATATTAGTATTCATCTACGAACTAGAATGTTAAAATGCTATGTATTCAGTACTTTGCTCTACGGTGTTGAGTCATGGACTCTTAAACAGAGGAATATTAAAAATCTTGAAAGCTTTGAGATGTGGTGCTACCGCCGTATACTAAGAATAAGTTGGGTGGATAAAATTACAAATGAAGAAGTAATACGCAGAATAAATAACAAGCCAGAAGTTCTACTGAATATAAAAAAGAGAAAACTTGAATACTTAGGCCACCTGATGAGGGGACAAAAGTACACATTCCTACAAAACATAATGCAAGGAAAAATCCAAGGACGAAGAAATCCAGGCCGTCGAAGAATGTCCTGGATGAGAAATTTGAGAGAGTGGTTTGGCTGTACCACTAACGAATTGTTCAAAACAGCAGTAAATAAAATTAGAATCGTCCTAATGATATCCAATCTCCGATAGGAGAGGCACTCAAAGAAGAAGAAGGAGGCACATATGCTGCTCTCTCTGACCCAACTAGGACAAACCCCGGCGTGCAGTCATGGATTGCAACGGACGAAATGGCAGGGATGCCCTAGCGGCAACTGCTAGCAAAAAACTAAATTTTCAATCTAATAGCACATAAAGCAACACCCAAAAATCCTATTCTACATCCTATCAGCCTGAAAACAATAAGAACCTTCTCTGGTAACACCTCCGAGGCTTCTACAATTTGCAAGCCATAACGGATGCTGAGACTAAGGAAGATGAGGAAATTTTACAATTTATAATTCACGTCCCATCTGCTCAGCGCGGTAAAGTTCCAACGAGGATAGTTCCCTTCGTACTCCAATCAGAGTAAACATGTAAATCAAAAATGAATAACCATTTTCAATTTCGTTGCAACACGAAACTACAGCCGCATCATTATTCCAGTTCAATCAGAGAGTGCAGCAAGCATCTCTACCGGTTTCTAAACTTATTAGTCGCTCATCAGGAGGCACATATTTCCTCTCTCTGGCCCAACTAGGACAAACCTCCGCGTGCAGTCACGGATTGCAACGAACGAAATGGCAGGGATGCCCTAGCGGCAACTGCTATCAAAAAACTAAGTTTTCAATCTAATAGCACATAAAACAACATCCAAAAATATTATTCTACATCCTACCAGACTGAAAACAAATTATAGTATGCTTTACATCAGTGGTGCTCAAATGGTCGATCGCGATCGATCGGTCGATCGCCAAAGATTTTGAAGGCGATCGCGATTCACGGAAAAAATACAAATGCAGAAAAAACATGGATTACTCAAATGAGCAGAAAAGATTTAAACTTTCCATCGTTGAAAAAAAGGGGTAACCGCTCATTTGAATTATGTTTATTAAGAGACGGAGCTGTAAGCACATAGTGAGTTTAAAAGACATTTCACTGATTTTAAAAAAACTGACAGATATCCTAACGTTCTTGTCTAATCCAGTTTCTTGTAAAGACGTAAAAAAAATTACCACAGAAATATTCATTACTTTCAACATGGAGATCAGCTCCGCCCAAACTGAGGTACTGAAAATAATTTCGCATGTACACCGTAAGTCCAGTGCGACCGATACAACATGTTGGTCTTTCATATCGTCTGACAAATATCCGTCTTTGAAGCAAGTAGCTCTGTAGCTTACATTTTGGATCAACGTACTTGTGTGAGCCTGTATTTTCCCAAATGAAGTTAGTGAAATCAAAGTAGCGTAATAGGCTAACTTACGAACATCTCTCATCATGCTTGCGTTTGGCCCTCGTTAATTAACTACCATCATAAGAAAAACTTGGGATAGATCATGGATCAAAATACAAATAAAATTAAGATGAAAAACATGAACTTAATTACAACTCCCTGTAGTTACAACTTTTTATCAACTAGAAACGTGCAATAAAGATTTTATTTTCAAAATTTTTTTTACTAGCAGTAGATCGCTGGACTCTTGCAGTTTATGTGTAGTATAGTATAGTTGATCCAAAAGATGGCATAACCCAGACATCCAAAGTGAAAGTTATCCTTCAACACCAAATTGTTTTATATAGTCCACACAATGTCCAGAAAAAAGTCAGGGGGGGAGAGGACGGAGAAATCGGTAAATTCGTAGTTTTTTAAGTTTTTCGCCAATATTTCTAAAACTATGCGGTTTAGCATGAACAACCTTCTATACAAAATTGTTCTACATTAAATTTTAAATAAAAAAGGTCCTATGCATAATCTTTCTAAAATGAATGGTTCCAACGTTACGGAGGTAGTATAGTATAACTGGTCCAAAAAAAGGCCTAACCAAAACATCAAAAGTAAAAGTTTTCCTCCAACACCAAAATGTTCTATATGGTCCACATATTCTTCAGTAAAAAGTTACACCATTTTGAGCGTCCGGTTTGGGAGGGAGATGGGAGAGAAACCGATAAATTAGTAGTTTATTTAAGTTTTTCGTCAATATTTCTAAAACCATGCTTTAGCGTAAACAGTGTTATATACAAAAATGTTCTACATGAAATTTAAAACAAAAAATGTTGGATACATAATTGTCATAAAATCAACGGTTCCAGTGTTACGGAGGGTGAAAAGTTGAGGTTTTCGATACTTTTTATATTTTTTGGGCAATATTTATGATATAACTATACCAAAAACCCAGACATCCAAAGTGAAAGTTATCCTCCAACACCAAATTGTTCTATATGTTCCACATATTGTTCAGAAAAAAGTCACACCATTTTGAGCGTCGGGTTTGGGTGGGAGAGGGGGAAGAATTCGGTAAATATAAAAAGTATCGAAAACCTCCACTTTTCACCCTCCGTAACTCTGGAACCGTTGATTTTATAACAATTATGCATAGAACCTTTTTGGTTTTAAATTTTATGTAGAACATTTTTCTATAGAACATTTCTTACGCTAAAGCATAGTTTTAGAAATATTGACGAAAAATTTAAAAAAAATACTAATTTACCGACTTCTCCCCCATTCCCCCCCAAACCGGACGCTCAAAATGGTGTATCTTTTTACTGAACAATATGTGGACCATACAGAACAATTTGGTGTTGAAGGAAAACTTTTACTTTGGATGTCTGGGTTAGGCGTTTTTTTGGACCAATTATACTATACTACCTCCGTAACTTTGGAACCGTTCATTTTAGAAGGGTTAAGCATAGGGCCTTTTTTATTTCAAATTTAATGTAGAATAATTTTGTATAGAGGGTTGTCCATGCTAAACCGCTTAGTTTTAGAAATATTGACGAAAAACTTAAAAAATTATGAATTTGCAGATTTATCCCCCCTCTCCCCCCCAAACCCGACGCTCAAAATGGTGTGACTTTTTTCTGAACATTATGTGGACCATATAGAACAATTTGGTGTTGGAGGATAACTTTCACTTTGGATGTCTGGGTTTGGGTCTAACTATACCATACTAGTGGTAGATCCCACGCAGTATATGTAAGTCTTATCATTATCTCAAATATTCTTGTATTTCTGATTGTATCTCTTCTTGATATACCAACGGCTGTTCTCCAGAAGTCCATTTCAGTTCTGAACATATTTTCAGATTTTTCATTAAGTGTCCAAACTTCGTTGCTCTATGTTATGCTCTATGCTCTAACAACGCTGCAATTGAAATAAAATTAAATAACATTTAATAAAGTTAAATAAAATAAATAAAATTAAGTAAAACTAAATAAAATTGTGTAACATAAAATAAAATTTCACTAACTGAAATAAAATGAGGTAACATTAAATTAAATGAAATAAAATTAATTAAATAAAATAAAATCAGAACAAATTAAAGAAAAAAAAACTAAGTTTTTGCACGATTGATCGTTTTTGACTGTTTACCGTGACAGATTTTACGTCAGTAGGTGACATTTACTAGCAACTCGACGGTAAGTAATCCAACTCGACGGTAAATACTCCAACTCCATGGCAAAGTAATTCACTTACCGTCGAGTTAAAAAATCTCTTAATTTTAATTTATTTTTTGAAAGAATAAAGAAAACTAACGAATTATTTATTAATATTGGAACTTATGGTACAATTTGTTAAATTATTTAATGAAATCACACTTGTTTGGGCTGTGGTTTCACTTCTAACAGAAACTCCTGCAGAATCGCATACATTAGTAGTATTACTAGTATTGCACAATATTTTTTCGGCAAAATCTATTTTATTTTGAAGAGAATCTTCTACATAGCTTTCTGCCACTGTCGATGAACGCCAACCTCCATGACGCTTTAATCCCAGGACATCAACACCTTTATTAGCCAAAAGCGTTGCTGATGTCCTCCTGAACGAATGGCCAGTATAGTTCTCGGGATTAGGCAAATTTAAGAATTTGGCAATTTGAGAAGGCCAGCCCCCGATTGTCCCTTTCCCTATTACTTGAGCACAACATTTTCCATTGGCGTATCTTAAGAACAAATGATTTGATTTTACTTGTAATGGACGAAGTTTTATATACTTTTGCAGAATTTCTAAATATGGAAGTTTATCGTCTGGTTTATTAACGACTGTAAAAGTACGCTGGATGTTCGTTTTTGTATTGGGTACTTTTACAATCATTAAACCATCGGTTTGTTGGATGTCATTCATAGTAATATTATATAATCCTTCTCTTCTACAGGCACCAGATCTTCCCAATATCATTGCGACCTACAAATTATGAAAAAATCTTCATTAGAGTATTTCTTTTTCCTAAACTAGCTTATATTACCTTGTGAACTAGAATTTCTTCATCCGGTGCTTCCATCAGAAATTTTTCAAATTGCTCCCGTGTAAAAATGCTCGCTTTCTTAGGCCTATAGCCAACATTTTTTCTCTTCAAATACGCGATCAAAGTTGAAAACTTGGAAATATCAATGCCATCATAAAGAAAAACGGTGGATTTAATCATTGAATATTCTACCCAGAGGCTTCCAGGAGCTTTCAACTGCATATGTCTTTGAACGAAATATGCCAATAGAGTCTTTTCATCGATTCTTAAATTCTTGCCTTCGCACCATTTTTTAAAACTTTGGTAGGTATTTTGATAACGGATTTTGGATTTTTCGGGAATAATTGCGGAACACCCTTCTTACCAAGCCCGTTCAATTTCTTCAAATTCACTTTCGCTCATATTTTAATTTATAATAATCAAAATCGTACTTAAAATTATTGACAACTAAATAAAAACTCAATTCTCCATTGTTGTTATGCACCCTAGTTACTACCTAACAACCAAAGTATCTATCTTGATAAAATGAATGAAACTAGTCAATATGACGAAAATGTTTAATTTTATAATTTATAATGGTATCAATCGTGCAAAAAACGTTATAAGCATGTCGAACGTTAAGGGTAACCGATCTCAGATAATAATTGGAGTCGTCGCTCCGCTCCTCCGCCAAACATTGTCTTCGATCGGTATAAAACCCTTACCGTTCTCCATACTTTATATAATATTTCAATCTAATAGCACATAAAGCGACATCCAAAAATGTTATTCTATATCCTACCAGACTGAAAACGGTTATTGAAATTGAAATTATTGAAACGGTTATTGAAATTGAAAATGTTTATTCATTTTTAAATTAAATAAAATTTAGGGTGATTTACAAGGAAAAATTTAGGGTGACTATTAAATCATCTACTATCCAATTAAGCTCTGTGTTTGCGTGGTTAAAATCAGATTACTATTTCTACTATACTTAGATCAAAAAAATTAATCACAGGTAAGTTTTAATCAATAACATTATGTCTATCTTAATACAAATTACTCTTCGAAAGTAGGGCGTTTTTTGAATATCAGATTCGACAAATGTTTTTTAAAAAATGTACTCACAAAAAATTTCGATTAAAAATAAAATAAAAATGTCTTCCTTGCGACCCTTCGTCTTTGAGCAGGGTCACACCTGTGTTATGGCGGATGTTACATGTAATATTTCAAAGAGAACTGACGCTAGACAAATGTGTTTGTAATAAGATGTAGCACTATAATAGTAGGTATGTAGATCAAAGTCAGAATATTTAGTTTCAAATATTTCGTAACTAGTCCAGAAAGCCACTGCGCATCCGCTAGGAAAAATATTCTAATTCGGATTTTTTGCACAATCTTACTCAAAAAGGACTCCTTTTAACAAATTTGCATGTTGCCAGGACCAAAAGGTGGTCAAAAATTTTTTAAACGTTTTTTTTTTGTTTTTTTCCTAAAATATTTTTTTTTGCATGGAAAAAAGTTTTTTAGGTTTTTTGGATCATTCTAAACAGAAAAGGTCTTTAGTGACTACTCTTAAGTTAGTGTCGTCTAGAGCTAAGCTACATAATGTTACGTTATCTGAATTGTTAAAATTTATATTACATTTTTAAAATTTAATAAAGTAGTTTTATTATATATTTACATATTATTACTTTTAATTAATTTTTCGGCACTTTTAACCGACATTTGATCTGCCCAAAACCACAATATATGAAATACATTTCTAACGTATACTCACAGTTCTTTAAAAATATACCGATGCATATGGAATAGACCTATCTTCTTAAATTTAGTTTACCAAAACCAATGATTTAATTTGTACCCGTCTTTTTGTTGACTGCACATTAATGTGAACAATTTCGAATTTTACATTTAAATTTTTTGTTCAATTTTGCAACAATTTTTTTTGTTTTGTTTTTTTGCAACATTTTGCAAATAGTAAAAAGGAAAAAAATCGACTTTTCGAGAATATTATTACATTTTCTAAAACAAAATTGAATTCCCTATTCAGTGTTGGTAACCGTAGAGCTTTATCTCCTATATTTGAATTTCTAGTTCAGTTCAAATTTGACCTTTGTAAGAAACAGATGCGCAGTTAAAAATAACGAATTTTATACTCACAGTCATAATATGTAAAAACATTACCTATTCTAATTCGGAATACTAAAAGACTTTTGAAATATAATTTACACATTTGGCTAATTTTAAGTCCATTTAGTATAAAGAGGCAAATATCCCAAGTGCGTGTATTTATGTAAAAATAATGCTGCGTGTACTGACGTGTTAATACCCAAAGAAAATTGAAGAAAAATAAACGATGTCCTTAATAATTTTTAAATATTTTAATAATTTTATTAATATTTCCGACCTAATCGAGAAGGAGGATAGGTCAATTATTATTACTAAAGTCATAACAAACATTTTTGTTACGCATTTGTTAAACATTGAACACCACCTCTCACATGCAAATGTAGTTTTTCACAGATCCGCCCTGTCTATATAAAATACTTAAATAATGTTTAAAATTTATTGTTATCGGCATTATAGATAAATCTAAAAAGTTTTAAAAGCTTCTTAAAAATACAGTTTTTTCTCATTCGAGAGAAACTCGCTCTGCCGTAAGTAAGATAGTTCGTAGTTCAGCCTAATTTTATTGCCGAATTGGGGTCAGGAAAAGGGATTACAATGTCCAATTGGAGATAACGTTTAGTGGATTCCAGCAGTATTAACTTGCCACTTTGCTTAGTCAGCTCTCACTTAAAACATACAGAGACATTGGTGGTAAAAGAGAATGTAATTTTAGCTACGGGAGTCTAAGAGTTGTAATTTAGACGGTTAAAAAAGATAGAAAACTTTTACTGTAATCTCTTGTGTACTGAGGTTAGGGTAAGTATTATATAAATAAGAAAGCAGTTTCCGAAGAAAATGTATTATTGTCAGAATTATATCATTAATAGGAAAATCTAATGAGCGCTAATCACAAGAAAATAATTGACAACAGTTTGATAGCTTTTGTTGAGCTTGCTTTTGGACAGTATCGAAGCAGAAAGCAAAAGGTAAAATATAAAGTCTGTTTAGCAGTAAATGGTTGACTTCCATTAGTGCGGTCGTATAGATTATTAAATTTATTTGACTTGGCCCATTGTTAAGACCGGTCCGTAGCGATAAGCCAACGGGGTAGACAGAGCTGGTCTTTTGACAATAATTAACACTGACTAGTTTGGATTATACGCAATTAAATCAAAATTAAGAAATGAAGATTGACAATTTTTACCAGGAAACATATTTAAATTTTACCTGAAACCGGGCCTTTTATACTATTATCGGTTAACACAGGATGTTTATAGTCGGTACTAATTGAAGTCAACCATTTAGTTCTAAACAAACTTTAATATTCATTTTTTCGGATATCGGTGATGTGACAATACCTCCTAACTGCTTTTTCATGAATTTTGTAAGAGAGATTTCAAACTTTTTTATGGCCACCTCCTATTTTCATATGATATTTTGTAACTTGTTTTGTAGTGAATTCAACTTTTTATTTACTAAAAAACATGTTAAAACTTACATAACATGGAAACAGGAAATGACCCTAAAAAAGTTTGAAGTGTCTCTTACAAAATTCATGAAAAAGCAGATAGGAGGGGTATTGTCATATCACCGACGATATACCATTTTTACAAAATTTCTGATGTAATATTTTGTTTATACAGGATTAAGCCACAATTGTTTTTAATAAAAATTACATTTCTAACTAATGTATATTGTTTCTGATTTCCACTCCGCAAATCGTAAAAAAAAAGAATATTTTAAAAATTTTTATGAAAATGACCAACAAAATTGTTACTGTTACTGCCACTGCAATTTTTTATAAGGGCGATAATTGGGTAGATCTTAAAATTATAGCAGAATAAGACTACCAAATTATAAAAACATGGTTGCAAATAAACAAACTCACATTAAGTTATGAAAAAACTAAATATATACCTTTTGCAATACAGAGAGAGTCTGTAATTTGAAATAAATTCAATATCTCAAATACTAATTGTTTTTTTGAAAATGCTTATACCCGTCAATTAGTATTTCAAATTGTCCTTTTTGACATACAATAACAATGTATACAGGATGCCCCAATTGAGAGATATGACATCATCGTTGATTTTCTTAAATGGCAACACTGTCATCCTGATAGCTATTTTGATAGGGCGTGTAAAGTTATACATAATTGCAAAATATAAAATTTTTATTCTCTGCCATTTACAAGATAATAGGAAATAACAAAGGCTGTAATTTGGAATAAATTCAATAATTAAAACACTAATGGTTTTTTTTTTGAAAAATCCTCAGACCCGTCGATTAGTATTTCAAATTGTCATTTTTGACATACAATAATAGTGTATACAGGGTGTCCCAATTTAGAGATATGACGTCATCGTTGATTTTCTCAAATGGTAACACTGTCATTTTTATAGCTATTTTGATAGGGTGTGTAAAGTTATACAAAACTGCAAAATTTCAAATTTTTATTTTCTACCATTTTAAAAATATCAAAGTTATGAAAAACAAGTTATCAAATAACAGTAGTTGAATTTAATTATTTCAATTAAGCAAATACTCAAAATGTTGCCCTCAATTATTGTTAAATTGTCAATGGGCAACGTTATGAGCATTTGCTTAATTGAAATAATTAAATTCAATTATTATTTGATTACATACTTATTTTTCATAACTTTATTATTTTTATTATCTTGTAAATGGTAGGGAATAAAAATTTAAAATTTTGCAGTTGTGTATAACTTTACACACCCTATCAAAATAGCTATCAAAATGACAGTGTTGTCATTTAAGTAAATCAACGATAACGTCATATCTCTCAATTGGGACAGCATGTATACATTATTATTGTATGTCAAAAATAACAATTAGAAAAACTAATCGACAGGTCTGAGCATTTTTCAAAAAAACAATTGGTAGTTGAGATATTGAATTTATTCCAAATTACAGACTCTCTCTGTATATAAAAATTCTCTGCCAACTTTTAATTCATTAAAAATAAATAAAAAACCATATAATGATAATCGATAGAATCCGAAACAACCAACCGGAGATAAGAGACTTGGCAGGTTACGAAGTGGTCAGACAATTTAATTAGTTAGTAGGGTGGGCCGATTTTTCGAAATTACTAAAATGGTAAAATGTAATTGAAAAAAAGTTGAAGTGTATAAAAACAAAATTTTTGATATTAAATATTAATAAAAAAAAATTATTTTGAACTGCCACATAAATGTCAAAAATCTAAATTTTTATATTAAAAATATTAAATTTTGCATTTTACCACATTGTTAAATAATTAAAATTAAAAGTTTTTTTACAATAAAGTTTTTGTATATTTTTAATATTTCAACTGCCACAAGGACATTATGTTAAAACTAAATTAGGCGATCATTACGTCAAGCGACGCCACTGACTTGGCTAAGTATTCTTTCATTTGGGAATGAATCAGTTTTCGACTAACAACCACGGAATACAATCGTATTAGTCGTCGTATCTCTTGATCGTTTACGTCGTAATATAAGTTTGTTTATATGTTTATGTTTACCGATAAAATGGCGCGTAACACCAGAAGTGAGCTAAAGTGTCCTATATTTGGAGCGTCCAATAATATAAACGCAACAGTTTTACCAACATATGAAGATATGAACACTTACTTCAACTATGTTGAACATGAATTAATACCGATTGCAACAAATCCACAACAAACCGCAACTTAGACAAGTCAAATTGTAGCAAAGAAAATTCAGGAAATTTGGAGTCGTGCTTCAATTCCAACCGTTCAGCAGTGCAGTATTATAAAGCGAATAACAAGTTATCGTCTTAAAATTAGAAATTTACTAAAACCTTATAAACAACGCAGTGGTGTTGCAAGTTATAAAAAACAGTTAAATGATTTCAGAACACAATCCAAAGTACTATTTGATGTGGCTGCTTGTAAATGTCTAGATTTAAATAATTGTTCTTGCGATAAGGTATTTAAAGTGCCAGCAGCCGAACGACCATTTTTAGAAGACCAAAGGACTCAAAGACGAATGGTAATTGGTGCCATAGATATAACAATGTCCAAAAAGTTACAGAACCGAGAGGAGAGAAATTTATTGCAAATTCAAAAACAATTAAATGAGAATGTTGTTCACTTACCGAAAAATCGATCTCGGCAGAAAAGAATAGCGACGGAAACACTTACACATGAATCGATCAGCTCTGCAGAAACTTCTACTGTGCAGCAAAAATCATTAGCTTCCTACAATGTGTTACAATTACCTGTGCTTGCAAGAACACTCGATCGTTTTGGTATTTCTGATCGAGCTGGTGCTGCAGTCGCTTCAGCAGTACTACAAGACGTCGGTATTATAAATATGGAAGATAATAGCAACATTATAGGTAAGAACAAAATTAGTCGTGCTAGAACAAAAAAACGTGCCCTTCTTGAAATGGACGATTCTTCACAGTTACGTGGCTTTTTTTTCGATGGTCGCAAGGATAATACGTTAAAAATGGAAGATAATCGTCGAAAGTTAATTCTAGAAGAACATATTACAATCTTAAAAATGCCTGAGTCGACTTATCTGGCGCATATTACTCCTGATTCTGGTACTGCTGTGAACATTTTAAAGAGCATTTTAAAATATTTTGATGACTCTGACGTATCCACAGATGTCTTAAGAGTAATAGGTTGTGATGGGACGAATGTTAATGTTGGAAAGTTTAATGGTGTTATTGTGCAATTAGAAAAACATTTAAATCGCCCGTTGCAGTGGCTTATTTGCTAGCTGCACTGTAATGAATTACCTTTGCGACACCTTATGAATTTCCTTGATGGTAGTACAACTGGACCTCGTCACTTCAACGGACCTATAGGACAAGCACTCATTGGATGTGAAAATCTACCTGTTGTTAAGTTCAGTGTAATTGAATCATATGTACAGGAGAATGTGGATAGGTCTGATTTAAGTACAGATCAACAATATCTTCTTGACATGTGTGTTGCAATCTCAGAGGGAAGTATTGGCAACAAACTTTCTAAACGGTGCCCAGGTAAAATAGTGCATTCCCGCTGGTTAACATTGGCTAAGCGTATACTACGTTTATATGTTTCCAATGTGGTTCCATCAGATAATTTGATTACCTTAGTAACCTTTATTTTAAAAGTGTATGCTCCAGTATGGTTCCTTATAAAAACCAGACCGTCCTGCCTACATGGAGCCTTTAATTTTTGGAAAATGATTCAGTTATCTAGGTATTTACCACAACCCCTAAAGGATGTAATGGATCCAGTTCTATTGCGAAATAGTTTTTTTGCACATCCAGAAAATATGCTACTTGGAATGTTAGGAGATCCAAGAAAACATATTAGAGAGCTTTCTCCGCGCCGTATTTTTAAAGTTCGAACAAGTAACATAAATCAGCGACTACGAACATTTGAGGTACCACCTGTGCTTAATATGAACGCTATGGATTATATCGATATCATAAATTGGAGTACAGTACCCTTAACTGAACCACCATTAACAATTGGAAGCTCGAATGAAACTTTACAGGAAATTGTGGTTAATCCGGAGACATCAGCACTGTTATCGGAGCTTGAGTTATATCCGTCTCACACGCAAGCCGTGGAATGCATGATTAGACTTGTGACAGAAGCTTCAGCAAAATTTGTGGTGCTGATAGCAGAGATGGTTTGATCAGAACCAAACTGAAATCACACCGAATTATGCCTTCTTTTAGGTCAAAAAAAGATTATAAGTTGTAAGAACAGTTGTTTGTTTAATTTAAGCATAAAATTTATTTTTAATGATTGAAAGATTTTTTTTTTAAATATTAATGTAAATTACGTTGTGGCAGTTAAAATATTAAAAATAAAAGCATGAATAATTAACAACATTTGTTTCATTCTATGTATTATAACATTTTCGGATATGCAAGTTGTAAAACTAGTAAAATTTTAAATTCAAAATTTTAGTGACATTGTGGCAGTTCAAAACAACAAAATATGAAAAAATTTATTTTTACAAAAACAATTGTTTTCCTACTCCACATGTTTTTTGGATTGCAAAATCTGAAATTAAAATATTTTTGAATTCAAAATTTTAGTGACCTTGTGGCAGTTCAAAACAGCAAAATATGAAAAAATTTATTTTTACAAAAAAATTGTTTTCTTACTCCACATGTTTATTTGGATTGCAAAATCTGAAATTAAAATATTTTTGAATTTCGTATACAAATCGGCCTACCCTATTACTTAGGCTCCGTTATTACTAACAGTGTAGGATGGGAAGACGAGATTGGTAGGCGCATCATAATGGCCAGATCGGCAACAGCCAAACTCACAAAAATATGGAAGAATACTGACATTACAAAAAACACAAAATTACGCCTTGTTCGAGCGTTCATATTTCCTATCGCCACCTACGCTTCAGAGACTTGGATCATCAAAAAAGCAGATGCAAAACGTATAATGGCATTTGAAATGTGGGTCTACCGGAGAATGTTGCGCATACCATGGACCGCACATCGCACAAATAATTCAATATTAGCCGAACTTAACATAAAAACTAGACTCAGCACAACTATCAACCAAAATATACTGAGATATTTTGGACATAAAACTAGAAGAAAGGAAGGCATGGAACGAATGATAGTTGAAGGCAACGTAGAGGGCAGAAGATCCAGAGGAAGATCTCCATTACGATGGTCGGACCAAATAAGGGACATGACTGGTTACTCGTTTTTCGAAGCAAAACAACACGCACAGGAGAGAGAGGATTGGATATAAATAGTCAAACGACTTACATGACGCCACTACATCCTTACGAAGGATAACAGATAGAGGAGGAGAAGGAAATAAAAAACAGCAAATATTTAAAGCAGAGTACATAAAATATTTATTAGTCATAATTGACAGGCACCTTAAATGGGACTTACAAATAAAAAATATAAGAAAAATACGAGGACTGCTATCAAAATTCCGCTATTTAAAAGAGTTTTTGGATGTTGAACAGCTTAAAATACTTTACCTGTCTCTAGTACAATCTCATCTTGTATATGGGATTTTAGGATGGGGTAGAGTAGCTGATTGCCATCTAGTGACCCTTCAAAATACTCAGAAATGGTTTCTTAAACTAATATATGGAAAACGAAAAACATATCCCTCAGACCAACTTTTTCATGAAACTCAGGTTCTTGATGTTCGGCAATTGTACTGCTTAGAGCTACTTAAAAATATTTATAAAGATAAAATTCCTCTTAAAGTAAAAGTGTCAAATTATGAAACAAGAAGAAAATTGAATGTCGAATGTCTTCACACTTTAAAAACAATCACGCAACGGTCAATTAAATATTTTGCTCCAAGAATATACAACCAACTGCCCATAAATTTTAAAAATGTCAAAACATTTTATTTGTATAAAAAATTAGTTACTGCTTGGGTAAAAGAAAAAAGGGAGTTGTTTAACAATTTAATAAATTTAAATTATACTAGATAAAAAAACATAGAAATTATATTAGAAACTGTAGAAATAAAATAATGATTTGTAAAAAAACAATAAACATTAACCTGTCAATATTAGATAGAATAAGTCAACAAGCATGTTTATGCTTTTAAGACTTTTTTACGTTTATTTTAGTGTAAGTAAACTGAAATTGTAAATTATTGGCATAACTATTGATTTGAATAAACGTATATTATTATGCAGTGTTTTATATTATTATGTTTTCCTGTGATTTGTTTGGGTTTTTTTAGTTTGTATATAATGTCCATTTGTGACCAATCCTTGAGTTATCTCCTAATAATGACTTTTGACAATAACTACAGTTATTGCGTTGCTCTTAGTTGCTGGTAATATTATCGATATAATATTTATTGTCTATTAGAGCTTTGATAGCGTTGAGTTAATCTTTACTAACATTCGCTTTTGGTTTTGCGTTTTTCTCCAGTTCTTTTTTGTACATTACCCTTTATTCTTTCCTTTTGTGTCTTGGTAGTGCTTAACAAATATTTTCAGGTTCTATGATGGATTAAACCATCTTATTAATATATTGACAACTGTTTTGGTGTTTCCGATGTGTCTTATTAGGCTACTGTATTTGTTGTTACTTGTAAATCATAACTTAATTAATTGGTTTGGTCAGATTTTCACGTATTCAAGATTCTCCTGTTAACTTTTCACATTTCCGCACACCTTTTTTCCAAAATTGCAGGAGTACCAGTATTAAATAAGTATCTATTTAATACTAGTCCAAGTAATGAAGCTTAAAATAGGACAAAACCTCGCAATTTTTACATAATGGATCGATTTGCTTGAAAATTTGCAAATAAGTAGTAGATAGTCCAAAGATCAAAATCTATATGATGCCGAAAGGCGCTTTTACCATAGGGGTGGTTGCCCCCCATGTCGGGGGTGGACATTTTTAGTATATTTTGACCGCAAAATTTGGTAAAAACATTCATTCTAAGCAAAAAACCTTCTATACATTTTTTTGACAAAATTAATAGTTTTCGATTTATTCGCTATCGAAAGTGTTAATTTTATATCGAAAAAATCAATGTTTTAATCAGTTTTTTGCAAATAGCTAAAAAAATTTTCGTTTTATCCAAACAACTTTGCTTAACAAAAATGTACCTTGTGAAAAAATCAACAAAGCCGTTTTTTTTTATTTTCTTTAAGACCAACAGTAATCGAGCTTTACTTTATTATATATTAGCTCTTCTTCGTCAAATGCTAAATATTGTAGTATCAAAGTCAAAAGACGGGAAAACTATACATTTTTCGAGGATAAAATATTTAAACTAATTTGAAGTATTTAAAAATATCTATCTCCAGAAATAAAAAACAAGTCTGTACCTAAAAAATTAAGAGGCTTATAATGAAAAGAATGTCGGTCCCTATTTTTTTTTTCCAGCGAAAAAGTGATCGGAAGCAAACCCCTAATCATCATCCTAATTAAAATTTTTCGTTGAACTTATTTGTTCTTCTTTATTTATGTATTAATAATAGGTTCTGGAAGTTGAATCGGCTTAAAATAATTAGTTTAAAAAAAAAATGAAGTCAAAAGCGAATAACGAATTTTTGGAGTTTGGTAAAAAATTTCCTTTTCTTCAGAATAGAAAGATTAGCATCAGAGATAAGAAAAAACGTTTAAATATGAAATTGTAGCTTCTTTATTTCACAAGAACCTGTTTTGCAAAAATTATTTGTGCGGTAAAATTGAGTGAGCTATTGACAATTAAAACTGGCAATAACATGCAAAAGCCATCTTTACCAACCCTTTCAAAGTCACCACTTTTTACGACTGAGGCTTTTAAAAGGATTTAATATTAATAGCCTTATAGACCTTGTAAAAACCTACAAAATTCTTTTACACCAAGCTTTCTAAGGTAAAAATTAAAAAGGTTACGTTTAAAAAATCAATATATTTTTTTGAAAAAAAAAGAAGAAACCCAATTGGGAGCGTAATAATGTAAGTTAGCGGTGTTTTTAGTAATTAGCCTTATTCATTCTCCTTTATTTATGTATTATTAATATATTCTAGAAGTTTGACTGGCTTGGAATGATTAGTTTAAAAAAAACTGGAGTTAAAAGCGAATAACGAATTTTTGTAGTTTGGTAAAAAATGCCATTTTCTTCAGAATAGAAAGATTAGCATCAGATATACGAAAAAATATTTTTATTATGAAACTGTAGGTTATTTAACTACCAAGAACTTGATTTCAAAAATTTTTTTCTACAGCAAAAATTGAGTGAATGGTAAATGAGTATATAGGTATCGAAAAACATTGATTTTTTCGATATAAAGCTAACACTTTCAATAGCGAATAAATCGAAAAGTATTAATTTTACCAAAAAAACGTATAGAACATTTTTTGCTTAGAATGAATGTTTTTATCAACTTTTGCGGTCGAAATATAATAAAAAATTTCCACCCACGAGATGCGGTGGCAACCACCCCCATGGCAAAAGCGCCTTTCGGCATCATATACATTTTGATCCTTGGACTATCTCTACGTATGGACTACGTATTCTCAAATTTTCAAGCAAATCGATCCATTCTGTAAAAATTGCAAGGTGAAAAGCTTCCGTTCCTGAACTATATGTAGAAATAAATGTTCAAATAATACATTGTTGCAAAGCCGATTAGTAGACCTTTCAAATAAGGTATCCGTGACCACGGTTTGTATTTAAAAAAATGGTAATTAGTCCAATTAATGAAGCTTGAAATAGGACAAAACCTCGCAATTTTTACAGAATGGATCGATTTGCTTGAAAATTTGAGAATAAGTAGTGAATAGTCCAAGGATCAAAATCTATATGATGCCGGAAGGCGCCTTTACCATGGGGGTGGTTGCCACCCCATCTCTCTGGTGGAAATTTTTTATTATATTTTGACCACAAAAATTGGTAAAAACATTCATTCTAAGCAAAAAACGTTCTATACATTTTTTTAATAAAATTAATAGTTTTCGATTTATTCACTATCGAAAGTGTTAGTTTTATATCGAAAAAATTAATGTTTTTAATAAGTTTTCTGCTAATATCTCCAAAAGTTGTAGTTTTATCAAAACAACTTTACTTAACAAAAATGTACCTTTTAAAAAAATAAACAAAACAGTTGTTTTATATTTTCTTTAAGGCCAAGAGCAATCGAGCTATATTTTATTATATCCTAGCTCTTCTTCGTCAAATGTTAAATATTGTAGTTTCGAAGTCAAAAGACAGGAAAACTATGCATTTTTCGAAGATAACTTGTTCAAACTAATTTAAAGTATTTAAAAATATCTATCTTCAGAAATAGAAAAAAAGTCTAGCTCAAAAATTAAGTGACTTATAATGAAAATAAAATCAGTTCCTATTTTTTTCAACGAAAAAGTAATCGGAAGCAACCTCCTAATCACCACCCTAATTAAAATTAGTCATTGACCTTATTTGGTCTTCTTTATTTATATATTATTAATAGGTTCTAGAAGTTTGATAGGCTTAGAATGACTAGATTTAAAAAATGGAGTTAAAAGCAGATAACGAATTTTTGTAGTTTGGAAAAAAATGCCCTTTTCTTCAGAATAGAAAGATTAGCATCAAAGATACGAAAAAATGTTTAAAAATGAAATTGTAGCTTATTTAATTCTCAAGAACGTGGTTTGCAATTACGGCAAAAATTGAGTGAGATGTTAACAATTAAAACTTTTAATAACATGCAAAACCACCTTTACCAACCCTTTCAAAGTCACCTCTTTTTGTAACTGAGGGTTTTAAAAAGATTTAATATTATTAGACTTGTAGACCTTGTAAAAACCTACAAAATTCTTTTTTATCAAACTTTCTAAGATTAAAAATAAAAAAGTTACCGTAAAAAAATCAATATATTTTTTTGAAAAAAAAAAAGAGAGATATCCAATTGGAAGCATAATAATGTAAGTTAGCGATGTTTTTAGTCTTTGGTCTTATTTATTCTTCTTTATTTATGTATTATTAATAGATTCTAAAAGTTTGACTTGCTTAGAATGATTAGTTTTTAAAAAACTGGAGTTAAAAGCGAATAACGAATTTTTGTAGCTTGGTAAAAAATGCCATTTTCTTCAGAATAGAAAGATTAGCGTCAGATATACGAAAAAATGTTTAAATATGAAATTGTAGGTTATTTAATTTTTAAGAAGTTGGTTTGAAAACATTTTTTCTACGGTAAAGATTTAATGAATCATAAATGAGTATTATCGAAAAACATTGATTTTTTCGATATAAAATTAACACTTTCGATAGCGAATAAATCTAAAACTAATCATTTTTTCAAAAAAATGGAGAGAATATTTTTTGCTTAAAATGCATGTTTTTGTCAACTTTTGCAGTCAAAATATAATAAAAAATTTCCACCCCCGAGGTGGAGTGGCAACCACCCCCATGGTAAAAGCGCCTTTCGGCATCATATAGATTTTTATCCTTGAACTATCCACTACTTATTGTCAAATTTTCAAGCAAATCGATCCATTCTGTAAAAATTGCTAGGTGAAAAGCTTTGGTTCCTGGACTAAATTGACGTGTTTTGAGTCTTTTTTAAAGTCGTCTATGTTTCTGAAATAATGAATTTATTTCATACTTTGGCGTCATACTCATACTGTATACGTATAAGCATTTATTAGCGATATATTTACTCATGAAAATCTATTTGCTACTTCATCACCATAAATAGATGCAGATTAGATAAAGCTCATGTTTAATTCGTAACACAATAAAGGCAGTAAGCTAAGTTGGAAAGAGGATCATCTTAAATTTGCATTTAAAAGCGTTTAAATGTTTTCTAAACAGATTGATTTTGTGCTACCCAAGTTTAGAGCGGCAATAAAAAAGAGTACGTGGATTAAAAGTATAAGCAATATTTATTTCAGATCGATATTATACCAAACTGTGAACAAGATACAGCAGTACCATATTTAACTAATATGTAAAAATAATATACGGAATTGTACTACATTATACGAAACGATATATGGATACCCAAGCAGTTCTTTTTTGCATGCGAATACTCTTACAATAATTGAGTAAAAATGGGAAATTTAGGAAAAATATTTACGTAGGTATATTTTTAGATTTCAAAAAATCTTTTGATAGAGTACGACTAAAATTTATATTTCAATGTTTAGGTAGACTAAGTTGGTCTGGACACGTAGGCTATTAGATTGCTCAAACACATTTACTACAATCAGACCGCTTGTATTAAGGTTTCGATTACGCATGGTGTCAGACAGGGATGCGTTATATCGCCGATGTTGTTTAATGCCTACACTAAACCAGTTTTTTACATAGCGTTAAATAGTCGCAGTAAAAGTTTTGAAATAGGTGGTGAAATATTTAATAACATCAGATACGCAGATAATACCGCCATAATGGTAGAGAGTCTAGAAGACCGTTAAACTCTTTTGAACGCTGTAAACAACGAATGTATTGAAAAGTGCTTAATATTTAATGAAAATAAAACAAAATGGATGGTGGTCGGAATAATTAGTATCGAAGACTCAGTACCCACTAAAATTAGATAACAAAATCCTGGAAAAGGTGGAACACTTTAGATATCTGGGTAGATGGATTGACTGCGGGGTTGAAGGTGACAAAAAACTTTTACCAGAATAAAACGTGCGTTCTGTATTGTGAAGTAGAAGTCTGTCGGCCACACACGCGATAATTTACGTAAGTAAATTAGCCGTAAGGCTTTGGCCACGCGTTCGATTTTTTACGGCGCCATAATTTACGGCGCTCATTGGTTTGACTACCTCCTCCACCAATTTTAGATGAAATGATTTCATCTAAAATTGGTGGAGGAGGTAGTCAAACCAATGGGTGCAAAAAATCGCCCATGTGGCCAAAGCCTTAGAGTATTGAAATGCTATATGATCCGCTTTGTTTTATCGATGTGAAACCTTGCGCTTTGGCCACACGGGCGATCTTTTACGGCGCCGTAAAAGCAGTAAGCGCCGTAAAATTACGCGGCAGTAAACGCTGTAAAAAGCATGGCCACACGTGGATGTAAATTACGGCGTGTGTCGCGAGATTTAAATACAGAGTTTTAGTCTAGACGCCAAATAGAGGTCATCGTGTCCAGATTTTCAAAAAGTGAAAACGTTATTATTATTATTAAAAATTTTTATGGATTTGATGGGAAAAGACACTCAATGGAAAAACGTGAAAAGCAGAGACCATGCCAAGGAGAAAATTGTAAAGCCAAACCACTAACATACTGCGGAAAATGAAAACAGGAATAGATAGTAAATATAAATTTTAATTCTCGTAACTGTTTTAAACTCATTCTTACATACTTTCAATATTATGATAACTATAACGCCCAGAGTCCTGTTTATAGGACTGGTTATAATTCAAAAAGTAAAATAATTTCATGAATATTTCTGTATTAAGAACAAGATTACTGATAATTATGTATAAGTAAAATTTTAAAATTTGAAAACAAAATAATTCCGGCGAAATGGGTTTAGTTAATTTTTTAACGAAAATGTAGCTCGCAGTCAAACACGCTTGTCTGACCACGCACTACGCGACGGACAATAAACTAAATTCGTCCCTTCGTTTGTGACACGACGCCAAAGATAAGCCGGTTCGATGTTGCTCCGCGATATTTTACAGCTCAGTCTGGCCATCTACTATTCTCACCGTGGGACCCATTTTCGCGCTTATTTTTACGGCTCTTATGGCGCTGTAAAAAATCGCCCATGTGGCCAAAGCCTTGACAACAAAAATAAAAAGTGTTAATCAATTAGAAGCGTTCGAGTTATGGTGTTACCCTAATAGCTCAGAATCCCGTGAACAGCACAAATACATAATAAACGTATGCCAAAAAAAAGCAAGAATCGATCAACATCATTAAAATGCGAACGGTCCACTACTTCGGCAAAGTATAAAGAGGGACAGTAGAACTACTCTCCAAAAAAATGGAAGTAAAATCAATCAACGCGCATGGCGACCGCGCAATGTTCCCAGTCGCTAGACCACCACTCTTGCATTGCTAGTCGCGTAGAAACGTACGGGTTTTAACAGGGAAAAGCCGCATCCACCACTGGTGGATTACCAAATGCGTACTGCCGGTATTAGTTCTTGAGATCAAAGTGCCGACATAGAAGAGGTTTTACTGTCCCTCTTTCTACTGCGACTTCGGTCTGCTGCTGCTTAACTATATTATATTATGGCATTTTTATAGGGCCCTGCGCCTATCCTCGTCCAGTCCCCAGTCTTCATTCACGTTTATCTATCAGGCCATGCTGTTCTTCGATCTTCCATGACCTTCCTCGTTTTTTTGAAGTTATACTTCTTTCAACACAATTAAGAGTAAAATTTCATAATTCTGCGCGCATGCGCACATAGACAGTATGTACTTAGTTGCAATGAATTGTTCAGAATTAAAAAACGGCTCCGATCTCTGGAGAGGAAACAGATAAGAGGTAGAGCATTGGACTAGAGATCGAGAGGTCGCGGGTTCAAATCCCGGACGATTCACGTTTTTTCTTTTTTAATTTTTGGTAGTTTTAATAAAAAGAATGTGTGTGACGCACAGAAAGACTTTGTACGCACGTAAGAAGTTATACTTCTATTATATGATTTCTTAAAAATAAATATACTTTAAACATTTTGTTTTATTTTTTTTAAACACCAAATTAATTTTGTGCTTACTGCTTTCAAAAAAATAAAAAAAAAGTATAGGATTGCTCCGGATTCGAACTCAAGACCTCTCCATCTCTGGCCGAGTGCTATACCAAATACGCTACGGGGACTGTGTCTGTATCGGTTTGGACGTACCTAATGACAATTCACAGTAACAAACAAACAAGGTGAAGTATAATAAATATACAATAAAATGTTTTAATAATACCCATCTTACTCCTGAGGAAGGCATATCGAAAGACACAAAAATTATAATAAATATATTTACTAAAAACACTAATATATTCTTTTCACACCTTTTCTTGCACTAATATATATTTATACATAACTTGAAGGATTTAGCAACTAAACGCCATACTGTCTGTGTGCGCATGCGCGCAGTATTATGAAATTTTACTCTCAATCGCGCCTAAAGAAGTATAACTTCAAAAAAATTTGAAAGTGGTAGGTAAGAAAGTTAGTGTAATATTGAAATAAAATGCAAATATAAACGGTTAAGTATATTATTTCGTTGAAATTATATAATAGAAGTATAACTTCTTACGTGCGTACAAAGTACACACACATTCTTTTTTTTTTTCACTCAGGTGTCTGCCAATCTGATATTAACTTCGGTAGACGATGATCTGTCAATCCCTATACATGTCCGTATCAAAAATAAATTATTTTTGCTATATTTTTTCTATGTTATTTGTTCTTTTCATTATTTGTCTAATTTTTTTGTTTGTTACATTCTGCTTGCTGTTACAGCTCAAATGGTTCGTATTAGTTTTTGACTAAGATCTTCATAACTCTTCCGCACAATCTACTGAGAGTGCTGGTAACATAGATGCAGCGATATTTCTTGCGATCTGCCTTATCCCCTTTTTTATGGATCGGTGTAATCCACTCTTCTTTCCAGATTTAAGATACATTGTCTCCGTTAAGGTATCTACTAAAAAGTTCTGTAAGACTGTTATCAAGCACTGGTGGTGTTTCCTTCTGGTCCATAGTTTCTTTTTTCTTCATGGTTTTTTTAAATTAGACGGTTAGGTCGCCTCCGAAGTTTATTTCTGGTCCATGAATTTGGTATTTTCTGGGTCTTTGTTGGAGGAGTTTTGAAGTTCTCTTGCATAGTGACTTTGAAATATATTGATGGTGGTTTGTAAGTTTGTTATATTTATCTTCTTCCTTGTTAGCTTTTTTAAATATCCAAGCCTTACTTTTGTCCCTTTTGCCTATTTTTTTGGCCTTTGGAATTTGGACTTATTTTTCATGTTTTACTTCATCAAATGCTTTTTTAACATCAACGTAAGAAATGTGCATATCCACATTCATACCCATGCATTTTGAGCTATTACATTATAAGCAAATAATTCAACAAGACTATCATCTATACCTTCTTCCAATTTTTTATTTGTACGACCATTATTATTCATAATAACAATTTGAGAGTATGACCTATTATAGATAGTCGGGGATGCCAGGTCTATTTTCACCATTTACTACTAACAAGCCAAGTTTTCGTGAGTAGCTTCATTTTGACGAGACACCCAACTTTTTTCCTTACAAAAATTTCCGTATGTGGTAGATAACAAAGATACCAGGGATAGTCCAGTCGAGTTAGACGAATAACAGGCCTAGCCTTTCATGCCGAAGTGCCCCAAATTTTATTATATATGTCCCAGTTTAAATTTAAAATCTCGACTGAATTCCGCCGTTGCGTTAGCCGTCATTTTGATTTTAAGCTGGAACCGTTTTTGCTCAATATCTCCGTCATTTTCAACTTTTCGACAAAAAGTATGAGAACTAAAATTGTTGAAAATTTTATTTTCTATAATTTATTTTATTACAATTCTTTTCGTGCGGTTGATATTTTCAGAGTTATGGTGGAAAATAATGACAGTTATTATTTTTATATAAAATCCTAGTATATTCTTATCCTTATACAGCGTGTAACGAAAATACAGGTCATAAATTTAATCACATATTCTGGGACCAAAAATAGTTTGATTGAACCTAACTTACCTTAGTACAAATGTGCATATAAAAAAAGTTACAACCCTTTGAAGTTACAAAATGAAAATCGATTTTTTCCAATATATCGAAAACTATTAAGGATTTTTATTGAAAATGGACATATGGCATTTTTATGACAGTAGCATCTTAACAAAAAATTATAGTGAAATTTGGACACCCTATAAAAATTTTATGGGGGTTTAGTTCCTTTAAACCCCCCCAAACTTGTGTGTACGTTCCAAATAAATTGTTATTGTAGTACCATTACTTAAATACAATATTTTTAAAAATTTTTTGGCTCTTAGTACTTTTTCGAAAATTCAGTTTTTATCGAGATATTTTAAATATTTGTCAAATCCACCACATATTTGTACATGGTTAAGTACGATTATGGAGACTTGTAAAAATATGAAAATTTATGTATGATCTACATTTTTAGGTATATTTTGAACCGTATTAAAAAAGAAGCTATATCTCGATAAAAGTTGCCTTCTTGAAAAAATACAAAGAGGCAAAAAATTTTCAAAACATTTTGTTTAACTAATGGTATCGCAGTAATAGTTTAATTGGAGCGTACACAAACATTTGGGGGGTTTAAAGGAACAAAACTCCCATAAAATTTTTATGTAAACATATTAAAAAAAAAGCAGCAACTCGATAAAAACTGCCTTATAGAAAAAATATTAAGAGACAAAAAAGTTTTAGAAATATTGAATTTAACTAATGGTACCACAATAATAATTTAATTTGAACGCACAGAAAAGTTTGGGGGGTTTAAGGGAACAAAACCCCCATAAAATTTTTATGGGGAGCACAAATTTCACTATAATTTTTCTTTAATCACGCCCAGATGGATGACGTCACTAGTACGATATATATGTCAAAAAATCATAATTTAAAAATTGAATAAGTTTTGTATTTTACATTTTATCTAATTATGTAAATAAAGCAGTTCAGATGGGGGTCAAAATATAGTGAATAACCCTGTACATCCATTGGGGCCGACCGACCGACTCTGTCTGATTTAATTACCTTCGTAGGAAAGCAACTTTGATACCCTCTCAGTAACCCCTGTTCTACGTTTCTCTTGACCGACCACAGTATGTTTCTCTACACAATCACCGTAATCAACTGTGAGATAACTAGCTTTAGTAAATTCAGAGAAATTGTTCAGCGCTTCCTCTTGGACTATATTATCTCCAGATAGCTGTTTCGGTCTTACGACTTCATCGGTGGAGCTGCTTGCACACCTCTGAATCAAAGCAAGCCAAACTGTCTATTTAAGTGAAATTTTAAAAATAGTTTGAAATCCACTATTATTACGCTGCAGCGACATCTCTTAAAGAAAAGGGAAAAGTCCGAGATACAAAATGCACCATTAAAATAAAAATTAAAATAATAAATAATTATTTAATTCTCAAACTTTTCTTGTTGGAACTTTTAATCACTATTTTAAATATTTAAAAATTTTTAAATGAAGAATGACGCCAGTACCGTGTCGTGCTATGATGCGGTGAGGCAGTCGCATCAGGCGGCATTACAAGGGGGCGGCATAATCAGTAAACTCAAAAAAAATTGTCAGATTGTGTAAAAAATGTCAGAATCTATAGCAAAAATGAAAAGTTACAGACAATATGACTAACAACCACATGAAAATTTAATGAAATTGCAGAAAATCTTAATATAAGTTCTGAATTTCCAGCTTAAAAAGAAAATTCGAGCCAGGGGAAAAAAGCGTTTATTTGAATACGAAAAATCTGTGGACGATCTCTTAATAGATGAAACTAAACTTAAAATAAATTTGTTCATCTATATTTGAAGTCGGCCACTCACAGTACTGCGGTGTCGTTCGACAAAATCGTCAATGATATCAATTCTGCAGTACTGCTGCAGACAGGCTGTGTGTCTGCGGTAAAATTGTACGATTTTGTTGGATGCATGGTCACACACGAACAAAATTTTTGCCGATTAGGTCGAATTCGACAAAATTGAACGACACCGCAATATCGTGAGTGGCCGGCTTTAGACATTGCTGTTAAGTGGGTAGGCGCAAAATTTGCTTGCAATGTTTTTAAATGCATTCATTTCTTTCGAATCATGAGAAAAATTTATTAGTATTTTTAAAAAATTTAAACGCAGAATAAAAGATTTCATTATTACCGAGGGCTACCGAGGGCTGAAAGTCCATGAAAACCTCTAGAATGTTTATTTGAATAAGTTAGAGGGGTGAAAAGAAAAGAGAAAATTGAATGTAATTTTTAATTTCACATATCTTATTCAAAATAAACCTTTTGTTTATTCTAAGGGACTTTCGGCCCTCGGTAATATTGGAATCTTTCAATCTGAGTTTAAATTTTTCACAAATATTTATTAGCTTTTTCAGAATTAAAAAAATGATTGCATTTAAAAAGCATTGCAAGCAAATTTGCGAATAAACTCTTAATTCTTTGAGTTATCGATTTTCGCTTCTAGAAACTCATAGTAAAAATTTTAAATTTTTATATGATGATATTTTTAAATTGAGGGAAATAGATGGTAAAACACTAAAAAAATATTGTATGAATCTTGATTCAATAGTTTCAATAGAAAAAGAATCTGATATAGGTAGAGGCAAATGATCATCTGGAAGAATTGCGTGATATATCCCAAATCAAACCATTACCATACTCCATGAAACATTTAGAGGTTTTGAACTATTTGTGCCAAAATGACACAATTTCTTTTTACCCAAATGTAGTTGTATTACTAAGAATTTTATTAACACTCCCTGTCTCGGTAGCTAGTGGGGAAAAAGTTTTTCAAAATTAAAAAGTAATAAAAACTTGGAACCAGCGTTCCGTTGGAACTTTACCAGCTGCAGACGGGGGATGTGAATTGCATAGTGTAGAATTCCTTCCCTCTCGTCTTCACTGCAGCATCCATTTGACTTGCAAATTGTAGAAGTCTTGGAGGTGTCACCAGGGAAGTGTACCAATAAGTTTTCAATTTAAAAATCTTTTAGTAATAATTTTAATATTTGCAATATTAATAATTTACTATTAGGATTGAAAACTACTTCGTCTTTCAATGCCAGATGGCGCTAGCCACCTACTATCATCACTTCAGTTGCAATGGGTGGGAAAACCTCTCGATACGAATCAGTTAAAATATGGAGAACAGTGCCTACGTTCCTTCCGATGAAGGCTCCAATAAGAGCCGAAAATCGCGGTTCAAGGGACTGGACTGCACTCCGTATTCTAATTGAAAAGTAAGATTGTTTTGCCTTCGCATTGCAACTGAATAAAAATGGTATACATTTTTATTTTAATAAAAATTATTTACGAAGCTTCATAAGACAATCAAAACTAACAAATTTAGCACTTGTTTCAATAGAGTTCTCACTAGCTGCTACACCTACATATCCCCACTAGACTACACCAATTTGATTGATGAGTTTGCCAAAATTAAAGTCAGAAGGGTACAATTATTTTTTTTTGTAAAAAATGTTACTTAATATAATGTGAATACATATTTAATTTAATTTAATTTAAGTGTTGGTAAAATAAAACCATTCGCGCACATATGGGTAGTTGTCTGAAATTTTTTATACAAAAAAATAGTACGCCACTGAGATATTTCAAATTAAAAACAATTTTTGAATTCCTCGTTCAATTTGTGACAAAATATGTGTCTTCCTTTTTTTCATATGATGCGCCGTTTTCATGCAAAACAGCATCTTAACGCTTACAAAGCATTCGATTTAAGTTTCTGCATGAATGATACAGAATCTTATCGTTTGTACGAGTTGATATTGTTTGCATGAAAACGGTGCTTAGTATGAAAAAAAGGGAAGATATATTTTTTGTCACAAATTAAACAAGATATTCAAAAAATATTTTTAATTTGAAATATCCCAGTGGCATACTATTATTTCTATAAAAAAATTCAGGCCATTGCCCGTATGCGCTCCAATGGTGGCTATAAAATTCTTAATTGTCTTAATTACCTCTTAAAATTTGTTAATGTTGTTCTGAAGCTATTTCCTTGTGGCATTTTTATAATTACGTATTTTTTTTTATGGGAAATAAGCCACAATTTTACTAAAAAATGAATTTATTTATTTATTTTTTGAAGGTAGATTAAATGTAAGACCAAATACTTACGATATCGGGATAGTATCACGAGGTTTTATCCTGGTTTTCCCTCGTGATTTACTATGGAATCTCTAACGCGAGAATTTTACTGTCATCGTTGCATTTGGTTGTCTTTTTAAAGACAGATCACACGCTATGATTTTTTTTGCGACGGATATTCTTGAGTTGGGATTGATTTCATGTAATCGAATGAACTATCTTTTAGTAAAGTCGTCCCAGGAACGCAACTCATAAATATTGGCGATATCATTTTAAAGTCTTCTACTTTAAAATGTATAATATACGTCTGAATTGCCAATATAAATGAGTCAGATTAAATAAATTATTAGAAGAATTTTTTTACTTAGCAACAACATGTTTGTTTTATTTTAATAGTATTTTGTATTTTGACAACGAAACCCGATTTGGGCTTCGAAACGTTAATAAATTCATTTTTTAGTAAAATTGTGGCTTATTTCCCATAAAAAAAAAATGCGTAATTAAAATTTGTTATACTTATTTAGAAACACCCTCTATAAGGGGCGGCATTTAGAAGACTTGCATCGTATTGAGAAGATGTACCGCACGGCTCTGAATGACGCAACTGTAAAAAATGTTGAAATGGGAGGATTAAATTAAGATAATGAAATTCGAACCATTAAGGATAAAAATAAAAGCAATCATTGTAACAATAAACGCCATACCGGTGCTCCTGGACGATTTCTCTTCATTTAATCCCTATTTTAATTATTAAAACATCGTTTTTTTTGCTCTCCTGAGAAATTTGGCTTTTTGCAGTTACGTCATTCTTATTCCGGACCGGCGAATGATGTGTGAGGTGCGGTGAACAAAAAAAAATTTGGGCGTTAATGGGTTGTAAAATTGTGGCTCAGTCCGAATAAAAATATTGAATTGCTCTAAGATGCCATAACAAAATCTCTTCAAAACAAAATAAAGTTAATAACAATTTACTTTTTCATTCAATTTAACGCTTTTTAACAGACAAATGGAAAGTGAACCTCAAATTAATTAACATTAAATAAACATCTAAAAACATCTACTCTGCTTTGTAAAAAACAAAATGGGATTAACATATCCAGTAAAAGCGACTTTTGTTTCAGATACTCATTATTCGGATGGGGTCTACCTTTCGCTCTTCTAAGTGCCAGTATTTTAATTCAATACCACGACAAGGCGGGCAAGCTCCTCGACACAGCGTCTCTAAAAGGACAAAATTGCTGGTGAGTAAATATGTTTCTATTTACCCTCTGAAAAGGGTCCCTGCTTGATGGTGATAACCACATAATTAGTTTTATGTTGACTTTGTTTACTACAAAGGCCAGGATTTCTAAGCAATCGCTACTGTTTGGAATTGCATCGAGTATTACATTTCCGATTTCAATATTTGTTTTATATTGCAATTTCATTCTGATAATTTTAATTGATTAATTATCTATTAATTCATTTTAATTCTATCAAAGTCTACAAACAATTATATTTATTATTTATTATTTATTATTTATTATTTATTATTTATTATTTATTATTTATTATTTATTATTTATTATTTATTATTTATTATTTATTATTTATTATTTATTATTTATTATTTATTATTTATTATTTATTATTTATTATTTATTATTTATTATTTATTATTTATTATTTATTATTTATTATTTATTATTTATTATTTATTATTTATTATTTATTATTTATTATTTATTATTTCAATTAAAAATGCCTAAGAAGGCACTTTTTAACAGTTTTAATTGCAAAAGATCAAATTTCAGGAAACAAAAATTAAAAGATTGCTACCTACATACATACAGTGAGTGTACATAACCGCAAAATGCATTTTTATTATTATTTTTTAAAAGCGTATAACTTTTTTTGAAGATGGCTGCAGGTCTAATTTTTTTGTTATTTTATGGATTTAATTAAAAACTATATTTTGAATTTATTCCGATTTTTCGGAATATCCTCTAGACTTAAAATTAGATCAAATCAAGGTTTTTTCATAGGTATATACTTTAAAGTAACTGAGTCTCTTGGCGCAATTAAAATGGGAGAAACACGTTTAAACCACCAAGAGTTCAAAATCCCCCCGTTTTGGGGGATTTGAATGTGTGTCTCCCATTTTTGAATGTCCTAAAGACTGAGTTGCTTCTTCAAATTATATATACCCTATAAAGAAACCTTGATGTCTAAAGTCCGTAAAAAGAAAAAAGTCCCCAAAAACCTCCTAAAGAACCAAAACCTGAAAAAACAAGAAATGTAGTTTTTGATTAAATGAACGAAATAAAAAATGCACTTGCAGCCATATAAAAAAAAATTATACTAATTAAAAAAAATAGAAATAAAAAAAAATAATAAAAAAAATTGATATGTTTTTTAAAATCCTTAACTATGCGTGTGTTTTTTTACTTCGTTAAGGCTAAAATTGCTCTAATCTTATTTTTTTAAATACATAGAACATAAAAAAAGAAAAAGTTGAATTCTGAGAGGGAGCATACTTTTGGAGGATCTTAACGAGGATGCCTTCCCTCTAACAAATTTTGGTTGTTTTTAACAAGAAGTATAAATAGTGAATCACACAATTTTTTAATTTAATTTCACATATTTATTAGCGGATAGCAAGTAACCAAAATTTTGTCCTTGAACTTCCATGCATTTATAGAGCCAGGGAGCGAATTAAATGCATGGCGAACTCTAAGTTCATAATTTTCATTCTTTATGTAGCTTCATATAAAAAAGTCTACATATGTTATGTTTGGTGGTCGAGGGGGCAACCGGAAACGATCATTGTTAGCTTACCATTTATCTTCAAGTGTCTCATCTAAAAATTGATTTACCATTTTAGTACAATAAGAAGGAGCTCGATCGTAATGAAAAATCGTTTTCTAAATAATTGTTATTTTCTATTTTTCATTTCCGGTAAGGATGTTGTTGGTTTTTCTTGACTTCGTAGCTGGTGCTGCTATTCCAAGTTATCTAGAAAACAGCAACCATACTGTATAATTTATATGGGTTCCTTCACACATTTAAGAAAACCACGAGTAAAAATGATTTAAAATATTTTTTTTGCTCCACTTCGTTTAGGACATACCCGATTTAAACACGGGCATGTGACACTGCCGGGCATTGATCATGGAAATCCACCTTTATGTGACAATTGTAATGTTCCAATAAGGGTAAGGCATGTCATTGTAGAGGTTTTACCACCAGTTAGATACTAGTTATAAAGATGAACTAACCAATTCATCAGATCAACAAGTGAAATCTTAGGAGAGAATTGTAAAATTAAACATTTGGTAAAATTCGTCAAAATCATTTTATATTAAAATTTTTTTAATATTTAAGTACATTATATCATGCGATTGTTCCTATGTCATGTCGCTATATCATGTCGCTAATGTTCCTATATCATGTCGCTAATAACCTCAAATTAGACTTCGCACACATCTTATGGAAAATATAATGTCACTCAAATTCAATAAAATTTATACGATTAGATTCATTTTAAATTAACGATTAATTCTTATCATTGCGCCAACTCTTAATTATGATTAATTACGGCGCAAATTGCAATTAAAGTTTATCGAAATCACATTTTTGGAGTCCATAAAATGTTAGTACAATCATTATTGCTCTGAGTGCTATTCATAACAGCTTAAATCCCGCTGGGCCTAAGCGGATTAGTGAAACTAATCCGCTGATTTATGGAGTACCGAAAATCTGGGTATTTTAAAATATTTTTTCTCTCTCTAACTTATGTACCTACCCATTCGATTTCAGATTTATTTATATCAATTTCTGCTCTTATTTTTGAAAATAGAGAGTTGGCGCAATGATAAGATTTGATCGTTAATTTAAAACGAATCTATTGGTATAAATTTTATTGAATTTGAATGACATTATATTTTATATAAGATGTGTGCGATGTCCTTTGTAAAAAAATGTATATTTTATTTTTATAAAGCATTCTAAATTATACAGAGTGGGCCAAAGAGTCCACCTCGATATTTGGCAGTATTTATTAGATTTTAAGGAAATTAAGAAAGAGGTCGATTTTTGATCTAAGAGGACACATTTTTACGGTACATACATCTGTGATTTGTCAACCCCCTCCCTTCCATTTCCCTCACCCCTTATTTTTAAATAGGAAATAGGAGTCGTGTGCTACCTCATTTGAAAAGTTATTCAATTCTCTATTCAGTATTATTCACATTGACATAATTATTTATACAGGGTGTCTAAGAAACATTATTTTGAATTAAATTAATTGACACAAAAAGAAGAATGTATGCAATTTATTTAACTTAAAATACATTCTACTACTGACAGAAAACAGAGAAAAATGTTTATTTGACAAATAAATATTGATTTTCATTTAAATTCAATATTCAACCTACCAAGAGGCAGACGGGTGGCAGCTTGAACATTGAAATTAAGTGAAAAGCAACAACGTTTATTTATCAAAAAACAGTTTTTTCTGTTTTGTTACAGCAGTAGAATGTATTTTGAATTTACAATTAATTTTACAATTAATTTAATTAAAATATTTTTTTCTTACACACCCTGTATAAATAATTATATTAATGTTTACATTATTGAATAGAGAATTGAATAACCTTTTAAATGAGCTAGCACACGACCCCTATTCCCAATTTAAAAATAAGTGGTGGGGGAAGTAGAAGGGAGGGGGTTGATAAATCACAGATGTGTGTACCGTAAAAATGTGTCCCCCTTGGATAAAAAATTGACCTGTTTCCTCATTTCCTAAAAATCTAATAAATACTGCCAAATATCGAGGTGGACTCTTTTCTTTGGCCCACTCTCTATATTTATATTTTTATATACACACGTATATTTATCACACAAGTTGGTTACTTGATGGATTGGATAGGGTTGATATTTTCAGTTTGATAAATATACCGATTTTTTTCCTTTTACATTTAAGATAACCAACAGAAGTTTCAAGTGTAATTGGTTTTCTTTTTTACTCTTCCTTTTTTCCATAACACCATCGATCTTTTTGAACTAAGAGTTTTATTTTTCGATTGATGTCAACAAAATTAATGATCCCGCTGGATTCAAAAATAAATCGAAGAGCGTTACCCATCTCTGGAAATTACAAGCCCTTCATATTTTTTAAATGGATATAAATCACTCAAACAAAAAACAACGCGTAATTTTTATAAGTAAAATTCAATATATTTGTATATAAAAAAATTGTTTCACAATCACGTACCATCATCAATAGCAAATAATGCATGCAGGAATGAATGATAACAACTAATTTGGTTGTATATTTAGATTTGATTCACCAATAAAACTAAGTACATAATGTTCTGTATCACAAAGTAAATTATTGTTCTATACCAATTTTATTATAGTACAAGAAAATGTAAAGTTAAAATACAAATTTGGACATGAACATTGACAATTAGTCCATTCTTTCACGGTTTTTGCTCTAAATTTTAAAGAACCGCTTGGATTGACATGAAATTTGGAATACGTATAGCTTACATGTCAAAGAAAAAAGTGATATTATGCCGATGTATGCTTTTGCCCTGGGGGTGACTTTCACCCCCTCTTGTGGGTGAAAAAATATATGTCCAAAATATGTCCGGAAATGGATAAACTGACTAATTTTAAGTAACTTTTGTTCTATAGAGCTTTTTCGCTAAGTCAACACTTTTCGAGTTATTTGTTACTTGTCGAGTATAAAATAACCACATTTTTAGACTGTTTTTCGCAAATAACTCAAAAAGTAAGTATTTTGTCCGAAAAAAGTTCTTAGCAAAAATATAGCCTATAAAAAAGTAAAAAAATGGTGTACACGTTAGGTCTCTGAATCTCGTAGAACCAGAGTTATAGCTAATGAAAAATAGATTCATATTCACCAAATTTCAAATACAATATTCCGACGTGAAATACCCAAAAAATTAAGCACTCTTTGGGAAAAACCCATAATAACTTTTTTAAAGTATTTAAAAGAAGCTTTATTTTTGTTTTTACAAAAAGTTTCTAGCATTAAATTTAAGCAAGTTAGGCTCAAAATAAAGTTAATCCATTTTGTTTTTGCAAAAAAAAAAAATCGGAAAGACCACCCCCTAATTAGCAACTTCAATTAAATTAATCGTTACCGCTCCACAAATTATTCTACTTATGTTGTGTTTATATGATCTGTAAGTTTCATCGATTCAAAATGCTTATTTCTGAAAAAATTTGGTTTCAAAATAAAATTTTTAAAAATTGAAATTTTGAAAAATATGCTTTTTTTCAAAATAACTTGAAAATTGTTAGAGATACCAAAAATCTCGAAAAACAAAGAAAGTCAGATTTGCTTTTCTGAATATCATGTATTTTTTTGTTTGTCTGTTAGACCAAAATTGATTGAGATTTGGTGTTTCTAAATTTGCATACATTCGTGATCAGTGACTCGTTCAACCCCTTTTAACTAGAGCCCTTTCAATAATAAGGACTTTGAACTGATGAAACTTACAGATCATATAAGCAATATATACACGAGTCAATAAACTTGTGAAGTCGTAACGATTAAGTTCATCTAAGATACTAATTAGGGGGTGATTTTCTCGATTTTTTTACCAAAACCAAAAGGGACTAACTTTATTTTGAGCGTAACTTGTTTAATTTTGATGCTAGAATTTTTTTTATAAAACAAAAATGAAGCTTTTTTAAACACTTTAAATAAGTTGTTATGAGTTTTCCCCGAAATGTGCTTCATTTTTGGTTATTTCACTTTAAAATATTCCATTTGGAATTTGACGAATATGAACCTATTTTTCAATAGCTATAACTCTGCTTCTACTAGGTGTAGAGACGTGATATATACACCATTTTTTAAATTTTTTACAGGCTATATTTTTGTTAAGAATGTTTTTTCGACAAAATACTTACTATTTGAGTTATTTGCAAAAAACTGTCTAAAAGCGTGGTTATTTTGTTGAAAAAATGAACATATTCACTGCCAAATAACTCGAAAAGTATTGACTTAGTGAAAAAACTCTATATACCAAAAGTTACTTAAAATTAGCCAGTTTATCCATTTCCTGACTTACTTTGGACGAATATTTTTTCACCCCCAAAAGGGGGTGAAAACCACCCCCAGGGCAAAAGCACATATCGGCACAATATCCCTTTTTTTCTTTGACTTATTTGCTATGTGTATGCCAAATTTCATGTCAATCCAAGCGGTTCTTTAAAATTTAGAGGTTTTGCAATATTTTACCGTTAAAGAAGGGACTAAATCAGTACAATGCAAAAGCTGGGGGGCTTTCAGATGTGAATATTTCGTCCATGCTCAAGATTCCTTGGACAGACAACGTCAGAAACTAAGAAGTTTTCAGACATGTGAAAAAATTAAGAACAACTTACCTTGGACACGTAGGCTCTATAGGTAATGGAAGGTTCTATAGGTACAACTGATAACACTGGTAAACACACAGTTTGCTGCCGGAAATTTTTTTACTGTTTCTAGGTAATTTGGGTCTGCTGAATCCAAAAATGCCACCAGATTGGCTCCATCAGATCGTTTTCAGAAAATACGACAGATCACATTTCTAACATATAGGGTAATTTAACGCAGCACCACCTACATTATGTAGTGCTACTACCCATGAAGTAAACCAAATACGAATAAAAAGTAAAATATTTATTGTAAAATAATGTACTAACAAAAATCATCAAACATATCTGCCAAAAAAACTTAACTTTTCATCTAACCTAACCGGCAGCGTCGCAACAAAAATGTGTTATTCGGTGTCACCTAAAAACTTCCTTTTATATGATTTTCTTGCAAAGGCTTTAAAAGGACGGTCCCTTTGAAGACTCCAGCAGTAATCCGCCATCATGTGATAGCCCCATCTCACTGATACCCCTCATCCATCGTTTTGATATCTTAGTGATGATTTTCTGGGAAACGGTCTAATAGGTCTGGATCCCGCGTATGAAAAAAAAGTTGATTAATAGCAAGCTGAAAATTTGTTAATAGCTTAAGGGTGTCTAGTCGGATAAACTTTGATATATGGGAACACTGAAACAGGGGCAATTTTAATTGTGGAACAGCTTAAAAATTTGGAACGGTCAGACCACAAAAACGGCACATTTATTTTGTCCGACAGAATAGACTTAAACTCTCCGAACAGAGATTAAACTTTCATGCAAAAATCAGACTGCTATTTATTACCTGTCATAATTCCTGCCATTTGACATATTATACATGTTCCACTCATTAAAACGCCCATTTGGTGATAAATAGCAGTCTGATTTTTGCATGAGAATTTGATCTCTGTTCGGAGAGTTTAAGTCTGTTCTGTCGGACAAAATAAATGTGCCGTTTTCGTGGTCTGACCGTTCCAAATTTTTAACCTGTTCCACAATTAAAACCTCCCCTCTTCCAGTGTTCCCATATATCAAAGTTTGTCCGACTAGACACCCTTAAGCTATTAACAAATTTTCAGCTTGCTATTAATCAACTTTTTTTTCATACGCGGGATCCAGACCTATAAGTGGCTGTGGAGGTAATGAATTTTAATACTCATATGACAACCGTGTTTGTTAAAATTGTTGAGCATTTATTCCACTCTAATGCCCAATTGGTATACTTCCATATTTGTTGCCATTATGTAAAAGGACACACCTTAAACTTCGTTTGAAACTGTCGATAAAAAGACGCCAATGATCTGGTGTATACTCCGATACACCCATTTTTTCTAACAGTCCTTTAAAAAACCATATCATCTTGCTGAGAATAAAGGCAAAATATCTTTTATCTCTATTACGGTAGTATGTAATTTTGGTGTCTGGGTGAAGAACATTCTTTTCTCTTAGTCTGGAGGTAAGCAACTCGGAAGAATCCTTTGGAAGGTTCAAATTTCTGATAATATCGCTTAGCTCTCCCTGAGTAAAGCACTCAGGACGTGCTGAATCCCCCTTCAAAATCACTGTCGTCTTCCTCAAATCTATTAGTCTGCAGTTCGTCAAATAACGTTTCGGCATTATCCTCTGGTAACATAGGTAGACTGCTAAATATTGGAATGGGTATCTGCTCAAGCTGATGTGGAATTGGTCTTATTGCTGAATCCAGGTTAGGATATGTTCACGTATGTCGATTGTTACGATTAATGCCCTTTATATTCACAAGACAGAAATAGCAATCGTCAAAATGATTTTTTGGTTCCCTCCATACCAGTGGAAAACCCAATTTAAGCATTTTCGTTTTCCTTTCATCCACTGTCGCAAGTTTTCAATACAAGTTTTGCACACTACACATGAAGCTCAGTATTTATCTTGATCTCCTACATGAACACCAAAATAGGCCCTTTTGTTCATTTGCCCATTTGTCTTAGAATTTGTTAAGTTTGTTTATAAACATATTGCAATTATAGTGGTGGAATATACAGAAATGTAAGAATATTTAAATATTTGATGAGTATGTTATATCTCGAAAACCAGAGCTGATACAAAGAAAAGGTTTGTATTTTTGGAATCAACACAGATGAATTAACTAAAATCAGTTGATTTTTTTCGGCAGCAAGACAAATTTTTTTTTGTTGGGCTGTGTAATGGGAAGTAAAGTTAAACGTAGGCGATGTCCGGCATCGAATAAATGATGTGGATAAGAAACACCAAAGAATACACTTGTTAGACTTCCAATCGATAATAAGAAATGCCTAAGATAACGAACAATTTGCAGAAGTCATTGCCAATCGTTACTAGAAAAGGCCACCTGAAGAAGCAGAAAAGTTGTAGTACAGAAAGAGTGATGTGCTGAATTGGTGACCCTGTATGGCAGTTAGTGTTGCCCAAAATCAGTCTTGGTCTTGCAGTCTTGGTCTTGTTCTTGCGTTTTCGCAAGACCAAGACCAAGACCGCCTAATTTTAGCAAGACCAAGACCAAGACTTACCGTGCAAGACTTGAGCAAGAACAAGACTAAGTCTGCGAGACTCTTGCGTCTTGCAGTTAGAACTTATGGTAGTTTTAGGGAGGATATAAGTTCGGTTATATTCTTAGATACTCTATGAGAAACAAAAAAAATTGTAACAACAATTTTGAAAATTGGACTTTAGGAACAATACCATGAACATACATAGCAAATCAAAATATCTATTAAAAGAACACTCGACACATTTGACATGTACTCAGAGGTCATTATTATAATGTAAAAATAAAAATTTTTAGTACAATCTTTCTCAGCAGCCGACTACTTTGTTCTGAAATTAATTGTCCTGGTTTTGAGAATAGTCGTCTTCTAATCATATTCATATAACACAACATTTCTGCGTTGCGACGCCTACTAGGTCTGGATCCCGCGTACGAAAAAAAAGTTGATTAATAGCAAGCCGAAAATTTGTTAATAGCTTAAGGATGTCTAGTCGGACAAACTCTGATATAAAGGAACACTGGAACAGGGGAAGTTTTAATTGTGGAACAGGTTAAAAATTTGGAACGGCCAGACCACGAAAACGTCACATGCATTTTGTTCGACAGAACTTCCAGTTGATTTGTTACCCTTTCGTTAAACTCTCATGCAAAAATAAGACTGCTATTTATCACCAAATGGGAATTATAATGAGTGGAACACGTAGAATATGTCAAAGGACAGGAATTACGATAGGTGATAAATAGCAGTCTCATTTTTACATGAGATTTTAATGAAAGGGTAACAAATCAATTGGAAGTTCTGTCGGACACAATACATGTGACGTTTTCGTGGTCTGACCATTCCAAATTTTTAACCTGTTCCGCAATTAAAACTTCTCCTGTTCCAGTGTTCCCATAGGTATATCAAAGTTTGTCCGACTAGACATCCTTAAGCTATTAACAAATTTTCAGCTTGCTATTAATCAACTTTTTTCATACGCGGATTCCAGACCTATACAGTCATATCGAATATCGTTTCCAAACTTTTTAAAAATATGTCACCTTAGCACTTATATAAATTTACATAAATAATTTTTTATTATTAGTTTTCTAGGAATCTAACCAGAAATCTTATCAGTATACATAATAGTCTTACTATAATAATGTATACTGATGTGTTATAGTTATGAGGTCACTCGGCTAAACAAAATTTGCTGAAACATCGCGGCTATTATTTGTAAGTATCATATACCAGACAAAAGTATAGAGATAATGCCGGATATCGTGTAAACATAATACCGAAATAATATTTTGACGATCACTTCTCGAAGAAATTAACGCGGTCATTTTTATTGTCTCAAATTTCCTAAACCTGTTGTCCAATTTAAGTGGTTTTTTTAAATATTTTGTCTTATTCTTTATAAATATCGCAGTAATAATAGATTTTGTTGCTACACAGGTCAATTATTGTAAGTGTATACCGGGTGTACCAATCAAACTGTGTTTTTCTCACTCTGTGGAATATTGTAGCATTATACTAACTTATTATTCTAGCCTGCAATAGCATACTGAAATTAAAGCCCAACTACCTATGGCCTCATATTTTCTTAACATTATGTTTTTTATTCATTCGCTTATATTGGATAATGCAAAAGTTAAGTACTAGGTAACTGCAAAAGGTACTTTTTTAACTATCCATGTTTTTCATCAATACAGAATGTTTTTAAATAAGTATGACAAACTTTAATGGGTTTTTCTGCACGAAAAAGTAATGACAGTTTGCTTCATAAACGTTTACTTTATAAATGCTTTGTTTACCAAATAGGGGGGGGGTTGAAATTTTTCTTACAAACTGATGATTTATTTATTGCTCTAAAACCGGTTGAGATATGCAAATGAAATTTTGCGGGTTTTAAGAGGTAGTTTTAACTTTAGTTAGTTAAAATATAGGCAGGGATCACTTAAATCGTGGCTTCAAACCCCACCCGGTGTCAGTTGTTTCGATATATATTAATTTGGCTAGTCTTTACTATGGCTATGATATTGAAGCTTAAAATGTACCTGTTTGTTACGTTGTTCTAAGGTATGCAATACGCTAATGGGCAACTGCGAGACTTGCAAGACTCTTGCTGCAAGACCAAGACCAAGACCAAGACCGAGAGCGCAATACCAAGACCAAGACCAAGACCAGGGGTACTGGCGCAAGATCAAGACCAAGACTGTCTAAGTCTCGTCTTGGTCTTGTATTTGGGCAACACTAATGGCAGTGAAAGCATAAACAGACAAACAAGAGTTAACCGGATAAGATGGACCACTCAGTTTGTAAGATCAGAGAACAAAAGAGTATTAAAAACAACATTATTTGAGAGACCAGATGGTAGAAGATAAGTTGGCGTCCCAGGAAAAGATCGAAGGACCATGGCGAAGTAGATTTCTCTACGAGTGGGGTAAAACGATGGCAAATGAAATCACAAAATCGTAGACGATCTTTACAAGGCAGTAGTGAATAGGGCTAATATTTGTGAGGTCAGATAAGAAGAAGAAGAACTTTTATATCATTCAATTTACTTTGTCATTTAAAAAAAATGACGTTATACAAACTTAAATAATTCTCAAAAAAAAAAGGAGGACACATATATAAGTTTTTTCATTTCATCTATTCATAGTACTTTATTGCCAGACTTTTTACAACCTTGTATAATACAGTTATTTTCCTAACAAGTGCAGAAAGTCATACTTTTCCGCACGCGATTGCAGTTTGCCGAACGAAGCGAAGCGGAGTTCGGCAAGCAGTCGAGTGCGGAAAAGAGACTTTCTGCAAGAGTTAGGAACAATATTTTTTCTACGAGCATTTAGAAATGACCAAATTAATTGAAATAATATAAAAATACATACACAAATTAAATCTTTGACAAGGTTGTCAAAACCAAACTTTCTATATAATTGGTTAGCATGACGACGATCTAATAACACCGAATTAAATTCAATGCGGTGCCTAAATACCTGCTATGTACAGGTTTTAATATTTTAAAGGCATAGCAACGATGTCAAACAAAGCAATTATTGTCAAGAAGCACGTCACAGACTTTAAAATTTATCTTTACTTACGAATTAAAAAATAATTCAGTGATTTAGATGGCATCAAGTGACGAAGAACTACCTCCATCTATCCTCGACGTTGTCAATTATCTTAATTTGTTACCGGAAAAATCAGCAAACAGGTACAAGAAAGAATACAATATTTTTATGAGTTGGTGTAAAGAAAAAAGTGTAGATAGCTTAAAAGAAGAAGTGTTTTTGGCTTATTTTATTAGTATATCCAAAATCTGCAAACCAAATACTTTGTAGTCCCACTATTCCATGCTCAAGTCAGTATTAAAAATTGAAAAAAATGTCAATATATGGGATTATTTTAAGTTAACAGCATATTTGAAGAAAAAAGCGTAGGATACAGTTGTACGTTCAATATAAACATTGTAAATAATAAATAGATATTATTAAAATTACATATTTTTTATTTGATAATAATAAAATTGTTAAAAAGTTGACTTAATTCTTTGACAATGTTGTCAAAACCAAACTTTCAATATAATTAGTTAGTATGACGATGATCTTGGTTTCCATGACGGTGGATACGCGTGCGGAAAAGTAAAAAACGCGTGCGGAAAAGTAAACCGCGTGCGGAAAAGTAACACGCGTGCGGAAAGTAAAACTTTCTAAACTGAAATGCGTGCGCGAAAGTAGAAATTTTTACATGCTCGTAGAAAAAATAACTTGATAAATTTAATTATGCTTTTGATAGACGATTACATGCTTTGTATTAGAATTATCATTATTTTTTCACTGGCGCTAGTAGCCACATCCCTTTGCAGTGAACCGCTTTCATAAAGAACATCTACGTATCAAAAGACATAACAGAAAATCTTCAGCAGCCTGATTTAATATACATAATATCATTACAAAAAAGGAAAGGTGATATTGATCTTTTATAAGGTCAAGGAAATTGGGGAAATGTTTATTTCTACGTGTACTGAATTTAACTTTAATGTCAGCTTTTCATTTCTATCAATATCTGTATCCTGCTAGTAAAACTTAATATTTAGTTTGCAATATCGAAAAAATATTTCTATAACTTTGAGAAATTCAATCGTTCTTACAGGGTTCGCAAATGTAGGCCTAGAGCTTTTGTTTTGAGAAAATTTCGTTATGATGTGGTAAACAATATTTTAAAAATGTCAAAATGATATTTTTGGTAAAAAAACCAAAAATCAAAAGATACATATACCTACATAAAATATTAATAAAAGATTCAAAAAGAAATATGTACGAATGCTTACAGCTGGTCCAATATTTGCCCTAGTAAAATCTGGAACAACGTTAGTGTGTAAGTAAATAATAATAATCTTTTACTAATATTAAGAATTCTCCCGTCTTCATTTCCTGTATTGATTTTACGTGGATATTTTTTTGGTTCCCAGTGTCATTTCAGAAGATACATTTATTTATTTAGTAATGTTGCAAGTTTCAGTTTTTGTTCTACTATGTTATTTTTCTAGATTAAAATTTTTTGAATAAAATGAATTAGTGTAGGTGCCCACTAGGGTATCGGCCATTTTTAATTCTGATGGGTCCGCCTAAGTATTTTTATGTATTTTTGGCTACTGATTACGACTTTCGGGGGTGAATTTCGATCCGAGCGGTTAAAAAAATTTTATAATCAATTTAATTGTTTACTATAAACTATAAACTATAATTTGTACCGCGCTCACTGCGAGAAGATCTGGCGCCTCAGAGCTCGTTATTAAAATATCAATATATTGGCCAAAATTGAGGGGGCCAGATGTAAAAGGGTTTAAGTGCAGTTTTGGAGTTCTGAAATAATCAGCTTCAAACTTGTTTGAGTTTTATAAATTCTAGGAGTCATTAAACTAAAATTTGTCCAGTGTACAATGTACTATAAAGTAATAAAAATATAAGGGGATATTATTACCCTTACTATATCCTTCCTTTTTTCAATTATTAAAAAAATGTACTTGAATCGGTACATGGTGTTGATAAATGTTACTGGTAAAACGGTTTAAGTGCAGATGTTAACTACATATTACTAATCATTTTTGTTCCAGCTGTTACCCATAGTGTAACTACAACTGGCACGTTGCATAATACTTAATTAGTCTTTAAAATTGGTCACAAATCCAATATTTATTTACTTGAAATTAATCCTGTATTAACATGTGTTTATACATTACAAAATACTAAAAATAGTTTTGTGGTAAAATGGTTCAAGCGCACATATACCCGTTTCTTACTATTTGTTTTTACAGAATACTAAAAATAGTTTTGTGGTAAAATCGTTCAAGAGCACGGATAAACCTGTTTACTACCAAAGCAAACTTCAATTGTTTTCATTGAACAAAATGTAATGGCGATAGATGGCGCCTGTAGGGCGAAATTTGCTTATATCAATTTACCACCAAGTTATAATACCATTTAGGTATGCGAATCTGTACTTAGGTCAGAATTTGAAAAAAGTGCACTTAAACCCTTTTACTTCCAAGCCCCTCAATTAATCCTACGAAGTTTTTGCCAATCTCAAAATAATCCTTTTGAGTTCCTATATCATTATTGTTAATTCAAGTGTAAATAATATTGGATATAAATGAGGTCAATACTCGTAATGTTTGAGTTTTTATTTTATTGGCGTTAACATGTGGGGCAATCGGTTTCGAGGCTTACATTATTTGCTTCATCATCAGGCTGAGTATATAGTCTTCCTGAATTACAAACTACATGCTAAAATTACAAAAATATATATTGAAACCAACTGTGTCCTCATGTAAAATTTAACAGTATATTAATTTATTTGGCTGATTTTACGAGCTGTGCCGGGTGTCCCAATAAGAATGGCTCCCGGCCGTATCTCAGGAACCGTTTATGGTAGAGCTTTGAGAAAAAAATTAGAAGAAAAGTTGCCTCGGGAAAAGCCTGGAAATTATTTTTATAATTGTAGGTCTTCCACTAAAGGGGGTAATTCGATATCAAAAATTAAAAAAACAAAATTTTACAAAATTTACCTAATGAAAGGGCACTGAAAATCCGATCATCGTATTCTTCATAAAATTGTGCGCATATTTGATTTCACAAGTTTGCAAATAAGAGCTGGGGGTGAGTGGGAACCTTCTTATGAAAAAATGGTTGTAAGTCCGGTTCTGCTAAATTTTGCATACCTGGTCTTGTTGAAAACAGCTCTTTTTCGTAGGGGTTATTTAATTATTTCCGGAAATCTAGTTTTCTTTGGGTAATATTAAATACAAGTATGCATTTTTGCTGTATTACAAAATAAGAAGAAATTAGCAACATAATACCGAAAACCGCATGTAGATACCTTTTTTTATCTAGAGATATCTTAAGAAACGTGTAAATTTTAAACAACTGTTAAAGTCACCGGTAAACGAAGTTAAGGAAAAGTAGTGTGCTATGGAAAAAACAAAGAAACATTTTCCAGATGTAAACGTATATAATGGATTAAAACAACAATAAGACAAACAACACTTAAACAAAGAAATTAAAGCAACTACTTACTTAGTGACGACCTCAATGTTCGAATTGTTGCCCATCATTTTCAATGCAAGGATTTACTCTTAGTCCAGAAAGCCACTGCGCATCCGCTAGGAAAAATATTCTGATTCGGATTTTTCGCACAATCTTACTAAAAAGACTCCTTTTAACAAATTTGCATGTTGCCAGGACCAAAAGTTGGTCAAACTTTGTTTAAACGTTTTTTTTTGTTTTTTTCCTAAAATTATTTTTTTTGCATGGAAAAAAGTTTTTTTAGGCTTTTTGGATCATTCCAAACAGAAAAGGTCTTTAGTGACTTTTCTCGAAAAATGATAGTTTTTGACATATAAGCGATTAAAAATTGAAAAATTGCGAAATCGGCCATTTTTAACCCTCAAAAACTATGTGAAAAACTGAAAATTTGAATGTTGGCAAGGTAGGTAGAAATTCTTTAAACATTGATTGATGAAATCCCGAAGAGTTTTTTGCAATACAATATTCAAAACTCCTTTGTTCTTTAATTGCCAATCAAGCGTGCGCGACACTATTTTCCACAGACAGTATGGTGCAAATGAAAGGAATAAATTCGTTATTTCGTAAACCGGCGACTTTAAGGAAAAATCCCGAAACAGGTCGATTTTTATTTTTAAGTTATGATATTGTGGCATATATAGTATACTAGTAATGTCATCCATCTGGACGTGCTGACGTAATTGATGATTTTTTAAATGAGAATAGGGGTAGTGTGTTAGTTCATTTTAAAGTTTCTTAAATTCTCCATTTAGTAATAGAAACATTTACATAATTCTTTGTACAGGGTTTCCAAAAATTTTTTATTGAATTAAATTATTTGACAAAAAAAGAAGTAGAAGGACACCCTGTATAAATAATTATGTAAGTGTTTACATTACTGAATAGAGAATTAAAAAACCTTTCAAATGAGCTAGCACACGATCCCTATTCCCACTTAAAAAAATCATCGATTACGTCATCACGCCCAGACGGATGACGTCACTAGTATACCATATATGCCACAATATCACAACTTAAAAATAAAAATCACCTGTTTCGGGATTTTTCGTTAAAGTCGCAGGTTTACGAAATAACGAATTTATCCCTTTTATTTGCACCATACTGTCCGTGGAAAATAGTGTCGCGCAAGCTTGATTAGCAATTAAAAAACAAAGGAGTTTTGAATATTGTATTGCAAAAAACTCTTCGGGATTTCATCAATCGATGTTTAAAGAATATCTACCTACCTTGGCAACATTAAAATTTTCAGTTTTTCACATAGTTTTTGAGGGTTAAAAATGGCCGATTTCGCAATTTTTCAATTTTTAATCGCTTATATGTCAAAAAATATCATTTTTAGAGAAAAGTTACTAAAGACCTTTTCTGTTTGGAATGATCCAGAAAACCCAAAAAAACTTTTTTCTATGCAAAAAAAATAATTTTAGGAAGAAAACAAAAAAAAAATTTTAAAAAATTTTTGAACACCTTTTGGTCCTGGCAACATGCAAATTTGTTAAAAGGAGTCCTTTTTGAGTAAGATTGTGCAAAAAATCCGAATTAGAATATTTTTCCTAGCGGATGCGCAGTGGCTTTCTGGACTATCTTTCAAGAGTAGATTAAACAGCAACATATTTAATTGTTTTAGACTTTTATTTATGGGGGCGGATTAAAGACCTTGTTTTTGAAGCTAGGCCCACTACTCGAGAAAACATGTTCTAGAGCAGCGATTCTCAAACTTTTTGAGTCATGTACCACCTGCAGTTACTTTTATTATTTTTGGTACCACCTATATTTTTACATTGTATTATCAAGACTTACTAAGTACTACTATTTTAATTTTTTTTTGTGATTTGTGTACCACCGTAAATAATAAGATGTACCACCAGTGGTACATGTACCACAGATTGAGAACCGCTGTTCTAGAGAATACGAAACACCATTCAAAGTATTCCGAGAGCAGAAATTGAGACTACTAAACTGTTCAATCTACTCTTGAAAGAGTAAATGCTTGCATCGAAAATGATGGGCAACAATTTGAACATTTAGATCGTCACTAAGTAGGTGTGGGTCTAGGACGTTTCATCGCCGCCGTTTCGATGCCGCCAGTTCGATGCCGATGCCGGCCGATTCATAGACAGTCAATTAATCGATATCTGATATATTTCCGAATTTTCGACAGTTACAATTATTAGTTACTTTTAGTATTAATTAGGAATTTTAGGAAATGCGAGATATGACGGCGATGAAATGGACTGGCGATGAACCGGCGGCATCGAAAGGGCCGGCGATGAACCGGCGGCATCGAAACGTCCCATTCCGGTAGGTGTTGCTTTTATTTCTTTGTTATATTTTATAGTGTTATTTGTCTTATTGTTGTTTTAATCAATTATATACGTTTACATCTGGAACATATTTCTTTGTTTTTTCCATAGCACACTACTTTTCCTTAACTTCGTTTACCGGTGACATTAACAGTTGTTTAAAATTTACACGTTTACTAAGATATCTCGAGATAGAAAATAGGTATCGACATGCGGTTTTCGGTATTATGTTGCTTATTTAGTCTAATTTTGTAATACAGGACTAAAAATGCATACTTGTATTTAATATTAACCAAAGAAAACTAGATTTCCGAAAATAAATAAATAACGCCTACTGGCTGGCATACTACTTATTAGGCTATTTCGAAAATAAGACTCTTACATTGACGAATAGGAGATGTTTCTATCAAGATCAAGTATGCAAAATTCAATTTAGCAGAACCAGACTTTTTTCATAAAAATGTTCCCACTCACCCCCACCTCTTATTTGAAAAGGTAGACTTAAACTCGTGAAATCAAATATACGCAAAATTTTATGAAGAATATGATGGTGGGATTTCCATTGCCCTTTCATTAGGCAAATTTTGTAAAATTTTGATTTTATAATTTATGATATTTAATTACACCCTCTAGCGGTGGACCTCCAATTATGAAAATAATTTCCAAGCTTTTCTCGAGGCAACTTTTGTTATAAATATATTTTATTTCAAAGCTGTACTATAAATGGTTCCTGAGATATGGCCGAGGGCCATTCTTATTGGGACACCCGGTACAAGGTACTGTACAAGTCAACTATCTTTGTTATTTTATATTACTCCTTCTCTTCCTTCTGTCCTTATTAGTGTCTATAATTTGGATCATTACTTAAATTTGTATTATTCTCTATGATTTTTTTATTATATTCTGGGTTCATTATTTGATGTCATATCTGAGTGATTTTCTAATTGTTTTATTTAATTCTACGCATTCTTTGAATAAACTTTATTTTCTGCTAGCAGTGGTTTTCTTTCCTTCATTGGTTGGTTAGTTTCGTTGCTTACTTTGTCTTAATTTATTCTTGTTTCTGTTAACGTCGTTAATTTGGCACTGATTATAAGAAAGTTATTCGAACTTACTGTCTAAGAACTAACAGAATTTTTCTCCATTGGTTCTTATTTCAAAGTATCTATTCGCATTGTTTTTTGAAAGATCCCTTTTCTGTCTTTTTTTTAACAGGATTTATAAACGTCAACGTAAGAACACGTTGATATTAGAACACCTAGTTTTTATATTATTTACTATATTTAATAGGAATAGATTAGAACTTTCATTAAGAATGAGTTCTTTATGAGTTTCTTAGTTTTGAATCCACCTGTTAGGAGTTTTGTATTTAGGACATGTGAGGAGGTTTAAAGCAAAACCGAATAAATCCACTAAAAACGATACATATTTGGAAAAATAGGATTTTTCTGGGACGCAAAAAGTAATTATGTTTTTGTTTACCTTGTTCGCAAATACTATTAGAGAAGTCATAATAAAACTTTTCCTACAATATAAATTTAAAAAAGTGATATTTATAGTACAAAATGAAATTTAAACAAAAGTGGATTTATTTGGTTTTGCTTGAAATTACTGGATTTATTTCATTTTGCTCACAACTTCATTAGCAACTAACAGCACATCCAATAGTGCATTTAAAAATGAAGTGCAAACTCTTCTTCTAGACAGCCACTCATTTCTCAGCCCTTCTTCTTCCTGAGGTACTTCCTTAGTATGTTCAACTTTATTATTTGCACATAAAAGATTCGTGTACCACAAAAAAGTTTCGTCACTTTTCCACTCCTTTCCAAATTGTTTTTCATAAGTTGTTGAAAACTTTTTGCTGGAATGGCAATTCGCAGGTTGACTTCGGATGGCAAACATTTTTTTAAACACTTTCCCTTTTTGTAAATTGCGCGCCTAAGTTCAGATTCAGCTTCAAATCGATAATACTGAAAGCATGAAATTAACATTTTAATTTCTTTAATTTTTTGAATATGTGTATTTTCCAAACATTCTTTTAAGCCTGATATTCCAACAATCTTGTTAAGGTAATTATGCAGAGGCGAATAAATCAACGACAAAATATTTGAACACCCACATTACATAGTCGCATCTCTAATACTTCCTAGTACCATCTATTGGTCGAGTGAAATATTTGCAAAAGAAGATAAAATAAAAAATGCGGATTTTTGGATTTATTGGGTTTTGAACAAAAAGTGGATTTATTCGGTTTTGCATGAAAACGTTGATATCACCATTAAAATTCATTAGGATTTATTCCTTTTTGCACATAAATATTTTTATATATGGTGTAATTTAACAAAATGAACCACTGATGATTGATATTGGCCACTAACGGAATTTTCGTATAAAGTGGATTTATTCGGTTTGCCTGAAACCTCGTTATATATCATGGCGTTTGCTGCCTCTATTATAATGTTATTAAAGTGTTCAATTTAACATATTATTATGTATGTAGCCTTTTGTTTGTTATAATACATATTATATGTTGATATGCATTAAGCTACTTCACTTGAAGCTGTTTAAATTACAGAGTTTTTCCCTTTAATTAAAATGCCACGAATTTATTCAAAGCACACATAAAACTTTAGCTCTTGAATAGAGCAAACAAATATTTTACATGCATTTAAGCGTACGGAAACCAACGCAATTTACGTTGTGTATAATGTGAAATTAATAAAGTTACTCTATTACTTGATTTAAGTGTAACTAGTTTTCAAACTAGTTATGGAATGGAAGTAGCTTTGCAAATAAGGCTTTAACCAGATTAGGGAAATTCGCAGACTAGACAGTTAACCCTAAATATTAAATTATTTAATTTGAACTTCTTGCAAAAAGTGACAGCTAATTCATTTCACTCAAAAGTTTTTAATCAAGAAAAATGCGATATAGTAAAAGAAAAACTGAAACTAGCAACTAAATGTAAATTAAAATAAACTGAAGTGACACTAAGAACAAAAAATATCCACTTAAAATAAATACAGGAAATGAAGAAGCCCTTACAGCCAAAATCCCGACGGCCAAAACACCGACACGCCAGAATCCCGACACGCCAGAATCCCGACAGGCCAAAATCCCGACATGCAACAATCCTCGCATAAGTAAAAATTCCGACCACTACATTCTGAATATTTATTGTTTCCTTTTTAAATGCAATACCAACTCATATTATAGAGTATTGAAATTGAATAATTAATTACTTACTAGTAAGTACGGGTAATAATTATTCTGAATTTTAAAAGAAAAAATTATTAAGCACTTCATTTTATAATATAAAAGCTATACTTACTGAAATAGAAGGTTGTAAGTGACATGATAATATCTATTATATGAAAGTAAACTTGAGTTCAGGATTGGATTATACATATATTATTGGACTATATATTCTCAAAAAAATAATTTAATTCATATACCCATGTTAGAAATTTTATTTAAAAAATTAGTTCATATTAAATGGTAAATACTTTTGTTTAGTAACAAAAAATAAAAAGCAGATGGCCATAAACAAAAAACAAGAAATAAATGTAATTATTATATTAAAAGAAACTTATCAAACCTGTCCGGGTTCTGGCCTGTCGGTATTTTGGCCTGTAGGGATTCTGGCGTGTCGGGATTTTGGCCGTCGGGATTGTGGCTGTCGGGATTTTGGGGTTGACCCATATTTATTATATTCACTTGCAGACAAACTTTGTTTCAGCTTTTACTAGAACAAATAATATTTATTGGACCAGATATGGAAGAATCAGGAAGAATAAGGTTAAAATTAATCGGCTGAATACATAGCTCAGAATATTTGCACTCGGTAGCAAATGATTTGCATAATATTTATTTTTAAGCATAATCACAAATAGAGTTCGCACTCTTCGTAATCAATAACGATAAAACAAAAAAATATCGACAGGTTATTTCAACTATTACACATATTAATTTAAATATTATGGTAGGAAAGCCCAAGGGGGGATTTTTACAGTTACTCGAGCGCGTCAGATTATCACATGGGGAGAAACTTTGTACCCTGTAAATGTACCTCTACCATATATTGGCTCTTAATACAGGGGAGTTCGTTAAGGCGGTCCGAAAATAAAAATCTATCCTTAGAAGAACTCAAAATCGTCAGATGATAAGGTAAGTTAAGTACATGCAAAACAGTGTATATTTCAAAAATATGACGATTTGAGCGGGGCGCAACGAAATGGGCGAGTCACAAAGTTTCACACAACAAAAAAGCGAATGTTCAGTATTTTTCAAAAATCTATCGAATAATTCTAAACACGCCCCCCCACGGAGAGGATGAGGAGTAAATTTAAAACTTTAAATACGAACCCCGCGATTATTCGCGAAATGAACGTCAGATCGAAAAACTGCAAAATACATGTATTCAATATTTTTGAAAAATCTATCGAATGGCACCAAACACGACTCCAGAACGCTCGAGTGACTGCAAATTTAGCATAATTTCCTCTCCTACTGCGTGCATTATATGCATCTTATTTTAATTTATTATTATCTGATACTTTTGATGTTTGATGTAAGTGTCCGTACTATATACGTATTTGTGAATAATTTACTAAAATTGTATGTACAGTTTTACAGTTACGATCACTGAATAGTTTACACCTTAATTTTTATATTGTAATACTGTAAAATTGCAGTGTCGTACGGATCTGATAAATGTCAAAGTAAAAAAATATTAAAAAGTCAATACTTACTTGTCAAAAATTTCGCGTGTTGAAAAATAAAATAAAACGATATCAAACTCCTCCAAAAACCTTCTTTGTATGCTTTCCATTTTGTTAATTTTTTTATTTAGCTTAATGCCTCGACAACTGATGGACTTTGGCATTTTTGTTAAATTTAAAAAATAATTTTATATTATTTTTATTTTTTAATTTTAAATAACCTATTCTAGGTACACCACTGGTAACGTCACTTTGACGTAAAAGGTGCGTTTAAACGAGGTAAAATTTAAATCAATCGGCTCCTAGATACGTAAGCCTGTAAACTATTCAATGATCGTAACTGTACATTTTAATTTCTTGATTATTTTCTTGATTTTTCGGGCAAAATGTTTTCTAACATTTTTAAAATATTAGACGAGCACATTAATTTGAGGAATTACAAACTATGGTGGAGGAACTCGTATGGTGTTGAGAAGGATTTGCATATCTCAAATGATTATGTACAAACCGCATTACTTAAGTATTGCGTATTGAGTATTCCTCCTATCATGACACAAGAATGTCAAACCTGGACCGTAGCTAAGGCAAACATGAACAAACCAGCCACAACAGAAAAACCAATGGAAAAGGCAACGGTAAGTTTACGAATGTAAGATATAAAGAGGAACGACTGGGTAAGATTAAAAAGCAAATTTTAGGACATAACAAAAAAAGTTGCCAAACTAAAATGAAGCGTCGCATGCCAAACTGCTAAACAAACTTACAAGGATAGACGATAAAGAGGAAGACAAGGCTAAGAAGAAGAAGATAGAAAATCTATAACCAAAAAATTTTAAAAATTCTATGTTAATCCGTTAACTTATTACTAAATTATTTTCCATTTATTATTGTCTCGTGATGGTGACATCAAACTATGAGAGGTGTCAATAAAATTTGGTGTATCAAGTTTATTCTCTTAGCTTTAACTCTTTTACATAGAACAATGTAGTCTGTTTTATTGAATATAATAAAGCTTTCGATAAAGTATGACATAAGCAAATAATGACTGTCCTGAACTTAAAGATGATAGACTACAATGACCTCAGGATCATATCTAATTTATACTATAAGCAGCGAGCAAAAGTACGTGTTAACGAACAGCGGTCAGACGAAATTGAAATTAGACGTGGGGTGAGACAGGGATGCGTATTGTCGCCAGTTCTCTTTAATGCCTACTCGGAAGAGATGTTAAGGATGGTGAAACAGCTGGAATAAGGTGAACGGAGTTCCCATTAACAATATTAGATATGTGAATGACACTGTCGTCTTAGCCGAAAATATTGAAGATCTTTAGAGACTGGTGAACAAAATAGCGATATATAGCCAAGAATACGGTCTAACAATGAACGTCAAGAAAATAAAATTTATGAGAATATCTAAAACTATAAGATATAATTAATTATTTATATGGGAAATAAGCCACAATTAAAATGAAAAAAATAATTTTATTAACGTTTCGACGCCCAAATCGGGTGCCGTTGTCAAAATACAAAATATTACTAAAATAAACTAAAGTGTTGTTGCTAAGCAAAAAAAAAAAAAATTCTTCTAATAATTTATTTAATTTCACTCATTTATATTGGCAATTCAGACATATATTATACATTTTAAAGTAGAAGACTTTAAAATGATATTGCCAATATTTATGAGTTGCGTTCCTGGGACGACTTACTGAAAGATAGTTCATTCGATTACATGAAATTAACCCCAACTCAAGAATATCCGTCATAAAAAATTATAGCATGTGATATGTCTTTAAAAAGACAACCAAATGCAACGACAGTAAAATTCTCGCGTTAGAGACTTCATAGTAAATCACAAGGGAAAACCAGGAAAAAACCCTGTGATACTATCCCGACATCGTAAGTATTTGGTCTTACATTAATTTACTCTCAAAAAATAATACCAAATTCTGACCTGTAACATGTTTAAATTATAAATATTATTAATAATACTAGATATATAAGTAATACTAAAATATAAAATATGTACTAGCTCGATATTATTGACTTACTAATCTTGGTATTTTCTTTCTATTGACTTCCTCTTTCAGTATGGGTAACCACATCCTACTGCATTCTACCGAGGAATTTGCGACACAATTGGTTTCATTTAGCATAATTAGAGCCGCTTCTTTGATTTTTCTCTTTTTACTATCTGATTCTTTCAGGACTATACTTGAATCTCTCCACTGAACTCTATGTTCATTATCCCATGCGTGTTGACATATTTGAGATCTCTCAAATTCTCTATTTTTAATATAAGATTGATGTTCACTTATTCTAACGTCTAATGGTCTTGATGTCTCACCTAAATAAAATTGTTCGCATTCACAAGGTATTTTATAAATGCAATTTTTTGTTCTTTCTTGATCATTGTTAGGTTTAGTTTTAGATAGAATAGATCTCAATGTGTTTGTTGTTTTGAATGTTGTTGAAATGTTGAATTTATTTCCTATTGTTTTAAGTTTCTCGGATAGTCCTTTTATATATGGTATTGATATTTTCCTCGTATTATTTCTGGTGAATGTTGTATATAATACGAGGAAAATATCAATACCATATATAAAAGGACTATCCGAGAAACTTAAAACAATAGGAAATAAATTCAACATTTCAACAACATTCAAAACAACAAACACATTGAGATCTATTCTATCTAAAACTAAACCTAACAATGATCAAGAAAGAACAAAAAATTGCATTTATAAAATACCTTGTGAATGCGAACAATTTTATTTAGGTGAGACATCAAGACCATTAGACGTTAGAATAAGTGAACATCAATCTTATATTAAAAATAGAGAATTTGAGAGATCTCAAATATGTCAACACGCATGGGATAATGAACATAGAGTTCAGTGGAGAGATTCAAGTATAGTCCTGAAAGAATCAGATAGTAAAAAGAGAAAAATCAAAGAAGCGGCTCTAATTATGCTAAATGAAACCAATTGTGTCGCAAATTCCTCGGTAGAATGCAGTAGGATGTGGTTACCCATACTGAAAGAGGAAGTCAATAGAAAGAAAATACCAAGATTAGTAAGTCAATAATATCGAGCTAGTACATATTTTATATTTTAGTATTACTTATATATCTAGTATTATTAATAATATTTATAATTTAAACATGTTACAGGTCAGAATTTGGTATTATTTTTTGAGAGTAAATTAATGTAAGACCAAATACTTACGATGTCGGGATAGTATCACAGGGTTTTTTCCTGGTTTTCCCTTGTGATTTACTATGAAGTCTCTAACGCGAGAATTTTACTGTCGTTGCATTTGGTTGTCTTTTTAAAGACATATCACATGCTATAATTTTTTATGACGGATATTCTTGAGTTGGGGTTAATTTCATGTAATCGAATGAACTATCTTTCAGTAAGTCGTCCCAGGAACGCAACTCATAAATATTGGCAATATCATTTTAAAGTCTTCTACTTTAAAATGTATAATATATGTCTGAATTGCCAATATAAATGAGTGAAATTAAATAAATTATTAGAAGAATTTTTTTTGCTTAGCAACAACACTTTAGTTTATTTTAGTAATATTTTGTATTTTGACAACGGCACCCGATTTGGGCGTCGAAACGTTAATAAAATTATTTTTTTCATTTTAATTGTGGCTTATTTCCCATATAAATAATTAATCATAAAAATGCCACAAGGAAATAGCTTCAGAACAAAATATAAGATATAAAACAATATGAAAAAATTTTTATTAAGAAACGCTTCTATTTAGTTATGAGTGACTAAAAGTTAAAATATAAAAAAATCAACTATTAAGCAAAAAATAAAAAAATCAAACTCGACGGATTATTCAAAAAAAAAACATTCGTTAAAAAAAATGAAAAAATCTAACACATTCGTTAAAGAAAAGCGTGGGGCGAAAACCGTATATTCGATGAAGACGCTTTTCTTTAACGAATGTGTTAGATTTTTCATTTTTTTAACGAACGTTTTTTTCCAATAATCCGTCGAGCTTGTTTTTTTTTATTTTTTGCTTTTTAGTTGGTTTTTTATATTTTAACTTTTAGTCACTCTGGAATATAAATAAATAAAGGCGTTTCTTAAAAAAATTTTTTCATATTGTTTTATTTTTTACTTTCTTGTCTTACACTTTTCAAACATTAAAATATATCGTCATGTTTAAACAAAGGATGTAGGTATATGACAGATACCTTTTTTGCATTTATTTTAACTTTTGATACATACATTGTACATTTTCTGTAATTTCTTCATACATTTCTTAAATCAAAATCATTTCATTATTTACGAATATAGAGTTTTCGCAGTATTTCCATCTCTTGTAATGCTTTACTATTGCACGGTGTAGACGCTGTTAATTTCTCGCAATGCAGTTCTTCGATGCGCAAGCCGTCTAAAGGTACGTATCCATACAAGGGTAAACCTCGCTCGGTGTAGTAGCTCCACTAAGTGGATACGTCGGTGATCGCCGCTTGGCGCGTATACTCTTCGTTTCAACCGGTTTGTAGTTTATATGTAAGGGAGCGCATGCTGCCTTATTTTGCCTATATTTGAGCAGCTACACCGAGCGGGGTTCACCCTTGTATGGATACGTACCTTAATGATTGCACTCGGTTCAATGAAACGTAAGATTTGCAGTCTCAATGAAGGCTTTTAAGCCTGTCCTTACGCAAACAATTTCGGGCCCAAGTTCACGACAGCGCAGCTTAGTCAGCAGTCGAACCTTGCGTTTTATGGACAGCCGAAGCCCACGACAATACTAAGGGCAGCATTCGCCCCCCTGAGGTGCCATAACTTTTTTTTGCCGAAAACTGGATAGAAATCGGACAGAAACTGGATAAATTTGAAATTTTATTGTTTATATTATAAAGCATAGCGTAAACAAATAACGTAAAAAGTAAAATTATGTATAGTTCATATAATTAGCTACAATCTGTACAGTTGTATAATACAATATCTGTAAAGATTCTACATTGTAAAAAACAAGAGAATTTAAGCATTTTCCATTAAAATCGTTTTTTTTTAATTAAACAATTCATAAACATAAAAAAAATTTGATCCACTATTAGTGTATTGTTCCCGCGAATCCATATGTCTGCAAAATTTTATTCATTTCCATTGAAGAAAAGGCAGTCAAATTAACGTCTAAAAATTTGACGCAAAAGATTGAACTAAATAAAAGCGTTTAAAAAGCGTTTAATAACGAGAATCTCCTCATAAACGGAACCAATATCAAACGAGTAGACCAATTTACATATTTTAGAACAATGATCAACTCCACAAATGATTACTTCCAGGAGATTAAAATTAGAATACAAAAGGCTAGAGCGAATTTTAACAAAATGAGAAAAGTGCCCTGCACAAGAGATCTAAGGTTAGAGCTAAGAGTAAGGTTGGCTAGGTGCTACATTTTCTCGACTCTGTTTTACGAAATGGAAGCTTGGACCTTGAATGCGGCATTAATGAAAAAACTCCAATCATTCAATTTGTGGGTATATGGAAGAATTCTGAAAATATCATGGACAGAACACGTCACAAACAAAGAGGTTCTGAGAAAGATGGATAAAGAAATAGAAGTCTTAAATACAATCAAAACCAAAAAATTAGAATTTCTCGACATATTACACGTGGAGAGGGATACAACTAGCTCCAACTCATTATGCAAGGAAAGATTCAAGGAAAAGGAGCATAGGGAGACGCAGAATATCGTGGCTTTCGCAACCTGAGAGAATGGTAAGGATGTGTATCAAACGAACTTTTCAGAGCAGCCGTCTCCAAAGTCCGAATAGCTATGATGATTGCCGACCTCTGTCGCAGAGATGACACGTGAACAAGAAGAAGATAGAAAAATAGACAGCATAGAAATTTAAAAAAATTATAAATGAAAAATTCCGAGGGTATGGCTGTATACCATATTAGAAAAAAGTTATAGGGAAGCGTAAAACTTCTTGTATACTACTTGATATGTTAAAATTTAATATACCAATAGTAAAATACCTTCTACTTCCTTGTAGGTTTAAACCGGCATCCGACAGGTGAACTTTTTTGCCACGAACAGACAGGGGGGGTGTGATTGAAAGAGTTAAAGAATCTCAAAAAATATTTTTACGTTTAGTTGTCTGTGATATCTGGAACGACAACATTTTCAAGCTGGTCACGATATGCACTATTTACACTAACAATGTCTATTTATTCACTAAGTTCCTAATAACTCTTTTCAATACATTTGTCACTGTCTGCTTCATCCCATAATGCCTGAAAACGTGCTTATTCTCGCTTATTCGGCATTCATTTTAGCTTAGACTAAGAAAAACCTGTGTCAAAATTTGTAAAAAGTATTATTCACTTACCTATACTTACTTCTTTATAGGAGTAAAAAAAAATAAAGACAATTCTGCAGAAAGTTTAAAATCCGACTCGTAGGGCGTGACCACTTTCAATCCAAATGTACTTGCTGAAACTGAACAGACGACTAATAGTTCAGAGAAATAGGGGGAAAAATAGCCTGTTGGTGACACAACCCCCTCCAGGCCGAAACCAAATTTTTTGAGTAATATGGACATCTATAATAATAACCTATATATTTCCTGCAGCCGATTTTGATGATATACATAGTTATAAACAAATGAAGATCAAAAAACGGTAAATTTTCGCTTTTTTCGTCTATTACTAAGAAAATAGTCATTTTAAACAAATTTAAGAATAAGAAACTCATAAATGGTATAAAAAACTTCAATATGGCGTTTGCTTAATATGTCTATCCTTATTGGTTGCTTAGAAAATTGCAAAATAAATCATAAATTTTGAGTTTTTATAAATATTTATAACTTATGTAAAAATTAACTTAAAACCTTCTTATTACACGGAATGCTGAGACTTATGGTGCTTAATTCATACCCTAAATTTCGAAGAAATTGGTCAAATAGTTTAAAAGTTATTTAATTTGTTTATCCCAAATTTATTTTTTTTGCAACACTGTAAGTCAGAAAATGATGAAGCTACAGTAATACTTTGGATAGTTTATGGAAGAAGGAAATTTACAGTATTAATTTAATTAAAAAAAAATTACAAAAAATAATTATAAACATTGCAAAATTATTTTGCAAAAACATGTGGATTAAATAAATGGGGGGGCTAACTTTGTCCCTAATTGTCCTAGGGCAGTTGTTTTTCTTTCTAAATGTGTATAAAAATTCAGTCTTTCTAAATATGAAAAAATAATTTTTCTACAGGTAACGGTTAAAAAGTTATTCTAATTGTTTATAAGTAAGCAAAAAATCGACATGTTTTTTCAAAATAATTTTACACTGTTTAAAATTATTTTTTGTCATTTATTTTTAATAATGGTAATAGTATAAATGTTCTTCTTTCATAAACTGTCCGAAGTATGATTGTAGCCTCATAATTTTCTGACTTGTAGTGTTGCAAAAAAAATGAATTTGGGATAAACAAATTAAATAACTTTTAAACTATTTGACCAATTGCTTTGAAATTTAAAATATAATTTAAGTACAAGAAGTATCAGCATTCCGTGTAATAAGAAGGTTCTAAGTCAATTTTTACATAAGTTATGAATATTTTTAAAAACTCAAAATTTATGATTTATTTTGCAATTTTCTAAGCAACCAATAAGGATGGACATATTCAGCGAACGCCAAATTGAAGTTTTTTATACGATTTATGAGTTTCTTACACTCAAATTTGTTTAAAGTGCTTAACTTTTTGGTAATAGACGAAAAAAGCGAAAATTTAGCGTTTTTTGATCTTCATTTGTTTATAACTATGTATATCATCAAAATCGGCTGCAGGAAACATATAGGTTAATAATATAGATGTCCATACTACTCAAAAAATTTGGTTTCGGCCTAGAGGGGGATGTGTCACGAGAAAAATCTTATTTCTCTGGACTATAAAAACTATGTGTCATCACATAAATGAATATACAGTAGAAAGGTATCTGGCCGCTGTGGTCAGTACATGCAAAATTTCCTTATGTTTTAGGCGCTTCAGCATTGTTGGGGTTTACTGCACCCCACTTGTCGGATGTCGGATGCCGGGTTAAAACCAACATTATTTTTTGTTACTAAAAAATCTTAGACAGAAATAATTACAACTATATTTTTGTAGGTTTTTGGATACGAATGCCTTTATCTACGGACTTCTTGCTCCCAGTTGTATTATTATCTGCGCAACATTCTACTTCTTAGTGAGATCGGCAATCATTGCTCGGTATATCATCAGCATGCAGGCGGATATCAGAACGCGCGAGAGAATGAGTCGCAAGAGAACGTTACAGATACTTCTTTTTTCTAAGGTAAGTGATGTTGTTTTTCCTTTTAAATATTTATGATACAGTGAAGTATCGAGTTATAATATAAAAGTAAATCTTTTTTTACCTTACTTCGAAAAATCGTCGGGCTAGTAGAGGAAAGGCTGCAAATATAGGCTGGTCTTGTAATATGGGCTAGGTGGGTTTCACAGCTATTCGTTGCAGATCTCTACATTTTGACTATTGCAAACGGTATTTGACGAGGTTAAACTATCAACGTAGCGATGGCGCCACTGTGGTAGATATTTCCCAGTTTATAATAATTGAGGGATGCAAAATCAAAGGCGGCAATCTCCACTTTTTCACGTTTTGAGTTAGAGACGCCATTTCTTGCGTTTTTTTATTATCTGTTAGATAAAACTATTTGTAAAAACTAAAAGCGATCTTAACTGTATAAAAATCGCAGTTAAAAATTCATGTTAGGATCAAAAGCGGCAATATTTATAGCTGAGAGCGTACCAAACACGGCAATCTCCGCTGCGGCCCAATAAGAACCACGTTGCGCTCGCACGTGATCAACTGTAAATGTCGTGAACTCTGTCAAAACCTGTGAATATATACCCGAACTTCCGGATATTTTTGTTTACGTAATATGCATTTAAATTGCTGTTACATTATTGTTGAATATCAGAATATATTTTTCTTCACTAAGTAACCGGCACAATGATGTTTAATTAGTTTTAAAACTGGTAATATCCTTATAGATCATTTTCTTATCAGTCAATCTACTAGATTTGCAAACAAAAGCGGCAATCTCCAAACAAAAATATTTAAAAAAAGGAAAATAAATAATTTCTTAAGCTCCGCCTTCTGGACATCCGACCACAAACCAAATTTTATATGATTCTTATCAGTTTTATTGCGTTAATTTAATTTTAATAGTTTCTACAGTTTTTCGCAGTTTCCCAAAATTATGGAAATGGGAGATTGCCGACTTTGATTTTACACCCCTCAATTGTTTGTCGGTTGGTGTGAGTGTCAAAACTTTTTCGGGTAAGTTGATAAATTCCAGTAGTTAAAAATAAACACGAATTTTAAAAACACATCTGTGTCACGTTGAAGCTCTATTATTAGTCTTTGATATATGCTAATGGGTTTTCTTCAAATTGTCTGCTTTTAGACATAACTTCTTTTGTTGTGCAAAGCAAGCGTGTTTACAATATGGGCTAATGGCCCATATTTAGAACAATGTAGCAATGTAGGCAAAACGAAGTAGGAAAAGGCAAAGAAAAAATGAAAGGAAAAGGAATAGAAAAAGGAAAAAGTAAGCAGGTTACCAAAGTCACAAAGGACCAAAAAAAGAAATCGGGTTCTAGTAGCGAGGATGAGGAGGAATATGTGCCTGCAGATGATGAGAGCGATTACAATGAGTTTCCTTCTACACAGCCTCCACAAGACGCAGCTGACGTAACGTGTATGTTTTGCGAAGCACTTTTTTCAGAGGATAATCTTGGTGAAATATCGGTCAAGTGCTTCATGTGTCATTTTTGGGCACATAACGAGTGCGCTGGGGCCGAAAAAGAAGAATACCTATGTGTGTGACTTTTGCAAATAGTTTTAGCCTGTAAGTTATTTAATGGACTTTTTGTATTTTAGATATTAAAATATATTTGTCACGCATTTATCTCACTTCACACAAATTTAAGACACATTTTTCGGGGTAGCCCATATTTAGGATCATTATTCAAACGGCGCAAAAGTACAATTTTTCATTATTTGTACATTTAAAACAGTTGTATATTTTTTAATCAATTTGGACTTTGGGCAGGTTATAAGTAACTAAATGTAGGTATTCTTACGTACCTTTGGAAATAAAATAGAATTTTTATTCTTTTTTTACAAAGAAAAACAAAATGGGTAGCCCATATTTGCATCCTTTCCTCTACTTATTTGTTCCATATGCCAAATTCTCATTTTGAGATATTTACATTTAAATATTTTGGTAATATTTACTCGTTTATTTTAAAACTCATGAAAATGATGTTAATTCTAAAAAAAAGTATTTAAAATGGTGTGCTGGATTATGATTTCAAATTTTTACTGACTCTTTTTAAATTTGAAAGAAAAAATAAAAACCTTTGCTTATGGGACAAAAAGTAAAATTAGTACAGGAATTTGCACATTTGTTCCATATGCAATGAAGTACTAAACTGAATTATTTTATAACGTTTTATGTAAAATATTTTAGTTTGCGTTTCTATAATATATCTTATACGTATCATTCTACAGTTAGATCACAGTTTATTACATTATTTCTAATCACAGTTAAATCACAGTATATTACATTATTTCTAATCTTATATTACTGCACCTTTTAAAAAATACAAGGTTACATCAAAAAGAAAACTTCTTTTTGTTTTCAAAATTTATTAAGAATTAAAACATGTTTATGTGAAACAAAAAGTAAAAGTTTTACATTCTTCGCGGTAGGTACACGTCATGTAACTGAAATAAATAAATAATTATTGTAATTAAAAGAATGAACCTTATATTACTGCACCTTTTTTTATACAAGGGTACATCAAAAAGGAATCTCCTTTTTGCTTTTAAAATTTATTAATAATCAAAACAAGTGTATGTGAAGCCAACAGTAGATAAAAGTTTAATATTCTTCGCGGTAGGTACCTACTCATAACGTAATTGAAATAAATAATTGCAGTTTGAAGAAATAAAATTATTTATTTATTGAAGAAAATATTGTTTTGTACAATATTTTGTCAACCTCAGGCATGTAGGCAAACATAGACTCGATATGCTTTATTTCTTTAGCATCGACTGTAGGTTTTTCGGTAATAACCTTTACCATGGAAAAGTTAATAATAATATTATTATGATCGTTTTTGCCTTGTTTTTTAACAGAGCCGCGTGTCTCATGTTTATTAAGTCTAATATAAGTAACATTGTCATTATTTTTATTAAAATCACATTTAAAACTAGTATGCAAGGGGTCATCTTTTTTATAGTTAATTTGTTTACCTTTAGTAAAAGGCAGATCTTTGAAATTTAGAGTTTGGCTTCTATCTATCTAATCAGCCCTAAACATCCTTCCTTGGATATAGGCGTCCTCTTCCTTCTTCCATGCCTCTCTATCTTGGACAATTTCTATCCATTTTAACCCAGTGTGTTTCTTCAGGTCATATGACCATCGCATCTGTGGCCTTCCCCTTTTTCGTTCGTGGTTCCACGGTCTCCAATGTATAATAATCTTAGTCCGTAGGGTGTGTCCGGCGAACTTCCATTTAAGCTTTGCTACTTGGGTAGAGACATCTTTCACTTTTGTTTTGTTACGGATCCATGCATCCAGAGTTTGGCTTACTGTTTGAAAATTTAAAAAATCTTATTTTTTAGTTGCTTTACCGGGGGGTATATTTACGAGGTGTCTTAAGAGTGAAACAGGGCTGTATATTTCCCTATGTTTCAAATACTTTTCTATTTTACTGTGAACAGAGTCGATTTCTTGAACTAAACTATGTCCGGGCTCTGAAAATTTTTGTTCAACTGTATTAACGCGATTATTGATATGTAAGAAATACTTTATAGCTAAGGCCATGTGTGAATTGCGGTTTTGGGGGACACAAGAATCCGACCATAATATAAACTTATTTATATTAGGATTTGTTTCTGAAATTTTGTTTTAATAGTTTTATAAGAGCACTGGCAATGTGATTACCATTACGGCCTGAAATGGCTTCATGCCATAGAGCGCAGTAGGTAATTTTATCTATGGAGCAGTGAACAGTTAAATTATATACTGAAAACTTTTTTTTATAAAAAAAATTTGACACCTCAGCTTTTGGTAGAGCAAAAACATTTTGCATATCAAAGCATAAAACAGCAGTAAACTGGTCAAATTTGTAGGCGTTTCTATCAAAGTCTCTTTCTATTTTTCCTTCGATTTTATTTTTTATGTGAAAATTATAATGTTTTTTATTTTCTTCAGTTTTATTTTCAATTAATTTGTATTTCTCGCAGGTATCACATCTATCCTTTTTTGGTAGAAGAAAACCAAAATTATATTCTCTTCTAAAAATTTCTCTATACTTATGTGATTTAACAGGAAAATAAAGTAAAGTGAAGAAAAAAGTAAGACACGTTAACCTCAACTCACTGCATAACACTGGCATGGCACAAACAAGCACCGAAGCACCGAATGCGCTTGTGAAATACTGGCTTCCTTTTGCCCTTTGCATATGGAACACTTACGCACTGAAATAACCCATAAAATAATCATATGGCACAAAGTTACAAAGGTATTACAGAAAAGTCTTGGCTGTTAGAGTTACCAGGGTCAAATTACATACATTATTATGTTGGCAATGTTTCATTACAGCTTCTAACCCGAAAAAGTAGAAAATATGGTATGGAACAAATAAGCACTAACCCGACGAAATTACATCCATTATTTGTAGAAGTTAGTATTCGTATTAAATCAGTTGCAAATTTATAGTACCGGCCATATGCATCCGTTTTGGGTAGTCAACGGTTATTTTATCACACAACATTTTTGTCTTTATTTTTAAGCATTTTTGAGACTAAATTGTTAAATTATGAGGTATTCTGGTATCAAAAGTTAATATTGCTTTCAATCGGTAAAATACACCGTCTTTTTTTGAAAAATTTTTCAAATGCAAAAAACGAAAAATTTTCAAAAGATGAAAAAGATGAAGTTTTCGATCCTAATAGCATTATTAATAATATTTAGAAAATATTAAAATATTACTAAAAGATTTTTAAATTGAAAACTTATTGGTCCATTTCCTTGGTAACACCTCCAAGGCTTCTAAAATTTGCAAGCCAAATGGATGCTGAAGCGAAGAAGACAAGAGGGAATTCAAAAACTTACAATTCACGACCCCGTCTGTAAAATAAATAAAATTGTTATTTAATTTTTGAAAAATTTTCATATTGATTTTTTTAGAAAATATTTTATCTTACGGACTAAAAGCAAGATTATCTTTTAGTACTACAATACCTTACAATTTATTAATCCAGTGTCAAAAATACTTAAAAAATAAAGACAAAAAGTTACGCGATAAAATACCCGTTGCCCTACCCACAATGGACGCCTATGACCGGTATTATAAATCCGAAATTGATGGAATCGATTTAATTTTGGAAGATCAGTAGGCGTGTCAGTTTTCGTTTTTGTAAATAGAAGCGTTCTGGAGGCATTAAAAAAACTAATTACAAGACGCCATCTTCAAAAAGCTCTGGTTCACTTAAGAAGCATTTTTTAACTACGTGAATTGCGTTTAATTTTCTTGAAATTATCAGATCTTTGTTTGTCAGGAGAGTTTCTGGACACCCTGTAGATTTCCCTATCCAAAGAGAGGCTCGTTATTGTATCTGCGCATCCATTCGTTTGTGACGCTGTCTCTGCAAGGGCCATATTATATCATTCGAAGAATTTTACGTTCCCACAACAGCAATTTATTTACTTCTCTTTTGTTAGCGTCCATGTTTCGCTTCCATACGTGACAGCTTGTCGTATTGTGGTTTTATATAAGTATCTGGATTTTTTCACCTCATGAGAGAAGTTTTGACTTAATTAGAAATTGCATTGTAGAGAAAGATCTGGTTCCTGCCATTATTCGCGTTTCAACTTCTCGATCTATTTTATCGTCATTGGTGGTTGTTGCTCCTATATATTTAACTTAATTGACCGCTTAAATGGTATGATTGTTAATAGTAATATTTTGCCCTATCCGCCGTCATTATTGTTTTTGAGACGACCACGTATTTTATTTTGTTTTCATTTATTTCTAGACCGACGTTTAATGCACCTTGTTCAAAGCTCGAGAAAATATCCAACCTTCTAATGTTGATTGAGTCATTGATCAGCTATGTCTAGTTTAATTTTTGGATAAATTTGTCGCATGAGATATTCTAAAGCCAGGTTAAACAACAATGGAGAAAACGGATCTCCCTGTTGCAGTCCAGAATTTACGCAGAAAGTATTTGATATTTTTCCCCCTATGCTAACTTGTGCAAAGAAGTTACTTACACAGATTTGCCTTACCGAAGTTGGTTTCTTGGGTGCGCCCAGCTCGATCATTGACTACCATAGTGTAGGACTATTTATTGAATCCTGAGCCTGTTTGAAGTCTATAGAGATCTTATGCACGTCTTGATTATACTCCCAATTCTTTTCAAACATTTTTTCTGATAGTAATAAATATTATTTAATGTTAGTCCAATTTAATTAAATGTTAGTCTAATCGAAATAGGTAAACAAACAGTAAAGAAAAGACATACTAACAATTTATATTAATATTTATATTAATATTTTAACTTGGACAACCAATTTCGGACACTACAATTTCAGCTCTCTTGAGTTCCTTGGTTAAGTAATATTTAATTACCGAAAAAGAAGTAACGCTAAAGTCGTTAGAGGTTTTCAAAATATAATATATGCCAACAAATATAATCAAAATATAAAAACTAAGTATTAATTTCCTGTTTATAAAATGTACTGTTAAATTAATAAGAATCGATAAAATCTCATCGTAATTTCTAAAAAAATAAACTAGCAAAATGGTGCCATATTGAAACCTGTGGTAACTTTCATTTGGTTGTCATTGATTTCTTCGCTATTCATTCCATTTAGTTGCATCACTTACTTACTAACATTGTGTTTAAATGAGACCAATATAATACATTAAAGATATTGTAATTGTATTTGAGTATAAGTTGAGTATATTCAGTGCTGAAGCCATAGCAATTTATGAGGCCCTGCAATATTTTAAAGAATCAGAAGATATATCTGCAACAATTATTTCCGATTCACTTTCTGTTCTTCTTGCTATTCAAACTATAGATTTTCCCAATAACAATTCAAATATTTATATCCTACTAATTAAGAAAATCCTTTTTGAAATTCATAAAAATAAAAGAAGAGTGAACTTTTTATGGGTTAAGGCTCATATAGGACTAACGCATAATGAATATGTTGATAGGTTGGCTAAAAAAGCCATTGAATATGGTACTTCACATAATCGTAAGTTTTGCATATCTGACTTAGTTAACACTATTAAGCATCGAGTTAAAAATCAGTGGAGTCAATCATGGCGAGATCTTTGTAAACAATCCAAATCTCAGTATTCACTGTTTCAACCTTCTGTTCCAAATATATATTGGTTTAAAAATTACGTAGTACCTCGAAGATATATAACAACATTAATTAGAATGAAGTTTGGGCATACATGTTTCCCTCTACATCTAGCAAGAATTAAAGTTTTTGATTCAAATCTTTGTACAGAATGTCAGAAGGTTGGTGACTTAAATCATACTTTCTTTGAGTGCGCAAAATATATTCCATGCACATATAATTTAATCCAAGATTTAATAAAATGTAATGTTTTTCCACCTTTCAATGTATCCTATCTATTGTCTCTGAACAGCAAGAATATATATGATTGTTTAATGAAATTTATCTGTGAAACTAAAATTAATCTCTAAACTTGTTAATCCTGATAATTTGGTATATTATGTACATATGAAAAAAGAAGAAGAAGAAGAAGAAGATACATAATGGAAAATGTGGTGAGCAACTTGGACAGTCCATAGCGGCCAGCTTTTGAACTGAGTAGAGAGCTGTAGAAGAGTTTGCTATGGAACTCTAAGGACCTCATTGCCTTCCTTATGTATGAACAGAAAACAAAAAAAAAAGTTGTGACTGGCTAAATGACACCCAAGTCAATGCCATAAAAACCAAAAAAAAAAAAAAAAAAGTTGAGTATAATAAAAATACTTGCCGCCAGAAGAATTTTTAAAACCGTCTATTGTTTTGATTAAATTTATATTCATTCAGCACAAAAGACTTATCTCTAAAGTGTTGAGAATACTAATTCTATTAAGAAAGTTGGAAAGAAAGTTTTTATAGGGCTTACGTAAATGTGTAGGGCTTATCGTAAAATATTAATTTTTAAGTCTTTAGCAAAATGATGCCTTAAATTCGGTTTTTGCCATAATCCTGACTTTTTAATGAGGAGACGAATACTCAAAAAGTTCTTAAGTAATGACTTATTGAAATTGTTATTATACAGGGTGTCCAGAAGCCCTCCCGACAAACTGAGATTCTTTAGTTAATTTTAAGACAATTTAACCCAATTTACCTAATCCGAAGATGCTTTCTGAGGGAGCTAGAGCTCTTTGAAGATGGCGCCTTGGAATTAGTTTTTCTTAAATATCTCCAGAACACTGTTATTTAGAAAAACAAAAACTGGTACGCTTATTTATCTTCTAGAGATAAATCGATTCCATTAATAACGCCTCTTTATTACCGGTCATAGGTGCCTCTTTTGGGTAGGGCAACTGGTATTTTATAGCATTACTTTTTTGTCTTAAATTTTTAAGCATTTTTGACACTGGATTATTAAATCGTGAGGTATTCTTGTACTAAAAGGTACTCTTGCTTTAAAGCGGTAGGATACACCGTTTTTGAGAAAAATCGATTTGAAAATTTTTCGTTTATTGAATTTGAAAACAATTTGAAATTTTTTTTTCAAAAAAAGACACTGTATTTTACCGTCTTAAAGCAAAAGTAACTTTTAGACTAGAATACCTCATAATTGAATCATCAAGTGTCAAAAATGCTTAAAAATTTAAGACAAAAAAGTTATGCGATAAAATAACTGTTGACCTACCCAAAACGGGCGCATATGACTGGTACTAGAATTTCGTAACTAAGGAAGTCGATTTATCTCTGGAAGATAAATAAATGTACCAGTTTTCGTTTTTCTAAATAGTTTTTTTCTGAATTTTTTTTTTCAAATTCAACAAACGAAAATTTTCAAATCGATTTTTATAGAAAACGGTGCATCTTACCGACTTAAAGCAAGAGTACTAGTTCTAGAATATCTTACAATTTAATAATCCAGTATAAAATATGCTTGGAAGTTAAACATAAAAAAGTTATACGATAAAATAACCGTTGCCCTACCCAGAACGGGCGCCTATGACCGGTACTAGAAATTCATAATTGATGTAGTTGATTTATCTCTGGAAGGTAATTAAGTGTACCAGTTTTTGTTTCTCTAAATAGTAGTGTTCTGAAGATATTTAAGAAAAACTAATTCCAAGACGCTATCTTCAAAGAGTTCAATCTCCATTAGGAAGCATTTTCGGACTATGTGAATTAAGTTAAATTGTCTTAAAAATTATCTGAAAAATCACCCGTCTTCGTTTGTCGGGAGAGTTTCTGGACACCCTGTATAGCAATGATATAATAATGTTCGAGATAACGTAGCACCTAGCCAACCTAACTCTTAGCTCCAACTTCAAATCTCTTGTGCAGAGCACTTTTCTCATTTTGTTAAAATTTGCTCTAGCCTATTTTATTCTGATTCATGCCAATTTAGTCATGTTCATATTGGCGATCCACTATTGAACTGATTTCCAAATGCTCACATTGAATCAAGAAACAAATTCAACACAACATCGCCAACACCAACATGGCCAGCATGAGACTTTTATGGGTCCTTGCATTCTACTCCTCTGCATTCATGTGCATACGGTACAGTATCAATAAAAAGGAATAAGATAAGAAAAAGCTTGCTACCATACAGTCATGATGTGAACAAGTCAGAGTCGAGCTCAATGGTACCTAGAGCATGAAACATTGGATATTTTTAACATCCATGTTTAATTTCATATTTTATTTCTATGTTTATATGACAGATTAATTCTAAAGGGTTTTTACCCAAATATTTTTTACTTTGGTGCTTAGCATGTTAGATCCACGTGAGTATCACCTATAACTTTTAAAATCGAAGTCAAAATTTTAAATACTTTGCATTATCTTATCAGCCAACTTTAACCTTCTATTTAACCCATCGGGTGGTTGTTTGGAGAACTACTACCTTTTCAAGGGTCCATCGGGTGGTTGTTTTGGGGAAATTCTACTTTATAATTCAATATGTGGTCATTTATTTGGGGAACAAACTCGGCATGTTAAGGATAGGACCACGCCCTTCTCCTGGATGCCAACTAGGTGTCGTTTTAGATTGTTACCTACTTGGCGGAGTCTATAGAAATCTAGAACGGAGTCTATAGAACTATTATGCGCATACTTTATTTATTTGAAGAAAGTACTTATAGGCTACTGATTATATTCAAAATAAGATAGCTAAAAGGAACTACAACGTTAACGGTGTTTTATTATTTCATATGGTCAATGGACATCTGTATATAAAAAAACCGCGGAGTGCTACCATTTAAAGGGGTGCGTTTTTGAGAAATGGGTGAATTAGTCCCTGGGCACAGGTTACATTAGGGTGAGTTCTATGCACTTCTGGTACAAACACGTCTACATAAAAATTGTTCCTGGTTAAATATCCTATCTAAATATCACTTTTTAAAGTCAATGATACATTTTTTACAAAAATATATTTAAAAGAAAAAGCACAAAGAAACCCAAAAGAAAGAAATTTTGTTTATAGTCCCATAACTTTTGTCCACGAGGATATAGGTATAGATATTGCTTTACGGAAAAAAACCTACATATTTCTTCTTTAAAATATTGTTTAGTAGAGGTAATTAGGATTTATAGTTTTCGAAATATGATTTTTCAAATTTCTCCACTCACAGCAATTTTGGGCAATTTCCCTTGCTGTTTCGCAAATATTGTTCTGTAACTTTTTTCTACGCAACTTTAGGTATGTGCAATGGTACACGCAATAGGAATAGAAATCAATTACCTTTAAAATGATCTACCTACTGTATAACGTTGTACGAGTTTTTTTAAAGAGATTATGGTTTTTTATGATTTTATACTTTTAGAGATTTTTTATAATATAATATAAAAATAAAATAATATTTTTATATAATATATTATATATTATATAATATTATATTATATATTATGTAATACCTAATATAAAAAAAATTATTTTTTATATTTTTTACGAATATTTTTGAAATTTCCCATTATTTTTTTTTTCTTCTACATTTAGGTATGTATTATATTGTATAATAAAAAAGCTTATTTTGTTTACTTTAAAATGGTGTATTACAAAAAAATTCTAAGATTATTTTTGAATAAGATATTATTTTTCAAAATGTAAAAAGTACTTGCAACGATTTTTGATTTTAGGATTATTTTTTAAATTTCTCATTATAGCTTTTTTTCTTATACATGAATATACTACATATTGCTCAATAAAGAGGGCTTACTTTCTGTTCTTTAAAATGTTGTATCATCTATATTGAGATAATGGAAACCGAGTGATTCTTTGATATTTTTTTACCTGTACTATTTAAAATTACTTCTTTTACAAAAATTACATAAACATTAGTCTTAGAAAACATCACTTTAGTTAAAATTATTTAAACGTTGACATTTAAAAAATTTTCAAAATCAAAGTCCATGTTTTCGTTAGCATTAGCTTCAATATATTTCTCTGACATTTCTCATTTATCTTAGCGTTCTCACAATTAGTACCCATAAATATGCACCCTTTGCAGAATATTGAACGACTAATTCCTATCTTCCTACAACCTCAGTTTTTTGTACATCCTTTGGTACATTTACATGCTATTTTTTCAAGCAAAGCTTGTGGTGCAGGAGCTTTGACAGTAAATATTGGAATTAATCCATATTTTGAAGTTTGCCCGGCCGAGTCAAGTGGATCCAAAGTATTACCTGTAAAAAATAAGATACAATCATAACACACAATTACATAAAAAAGTTATAATGAGAAATTTAAAAAATAATCCTAAAATCAAAAATCGTTGCAAGTACTCATTACATTTTGAAAAAGCATATCTTATTCAAAAATAATCCTAGAATTTTTTATAATACACCATTTTAAAGCAAACAGAATAAGCTTTCTGCTTTATTATATAATATATACCTAAATGTAGAAAAAAAAGTTATAATGGGAAATTTAAAAAATAATCGTAAAAAATATAAAAACTCGATAAAAGTATAAAATCTTGAAAAAGATAAACTGTTTAAAAGAAGTCGTACGACATTATACAGTCAAAGATTTTAAAGGTAATTGATTTCTATTCCTCTTACATGTACCATTGCATATGCCTAAAGTTACGTAGAAAAAAGATACAGAACAATATTTTCCAAATAACAAGTAAAATTGCCCAAAATTGCTGTGAGTTGCGAATTTTGGAAAATCATAATGCGAAAACTGTAAATCCTAATGACCTCTGCCAAACACCATTTTAAAGAGAAAGTATTTAAAAAATTTTTGTGTGAAGCAATGTCTATACCTATATCCCGGTGGACAAAAGTTATGGGACAAAAAATAAAATTTCTTTCTTTTGGGTTTCTTTGTGCTTTTTCTTTTGAATATATTTTTGTAAAAAAAAGTATCTTTGACTTGAAAAAGTTATATTTACATAGTAAATTTAACCAGGAACAATTTTTATGTAGACGTGTTTGTACCAGAAGTGCATAGAACTCACCCTAATGTAACCTGTGCCCAGGGACTAATTCACCCATTTCTTAAAAACGCACCCCTTTAAATGGTAGCACTTCGCGGTTTTTTCATATATAGAGATTCATTGACCATATGAAATAATAAAACCCCGTTAACGTTGTAGTTCCTTTCTATAGTACATAATCAATAGCCTATTAAGAAAATTAAACTTTTCGAACAGTTTGCATGAAATTTTAAAGGAATCTGGTGTGGATGACAATGACATATGACAAATTTTTTACGACTACAATGATTTACGACTTACATATTTTTAGGACGGATAATATTTATAATATGCAGAATTCCTTTTTAGTGTAGAAATATAGTGAAGCATCGCACCTAGCCAGGCACTTCGCTAGACATATCACCGAAGAAACATAGTGGGGCATTGCACCTCTCCAGGCACCTCGCTACATTTTGAAGAACAAAATAAACTTAAAGTCGAAGTAGTTTTCAATTTTAATAGTAAATTATTAATATTGAAATATTAAAAATATTACTAAAAGATTTTTAAATTGAAAACTTATTGGTACACTTTCCTGGTGACACCTCCAAGACTTCTACAATTTGCAAGTCAAATGGATGGTGCAGTGAAGAATTTTACATTCTACATTCCTGTAGAATTCCTTCCCTCTCGTCTTCACTGCAGCATCCATTTGACTTGCAAATTGTAGAAGTCTTGGAGGTGTCACCAGGAAAGTGTACCAATAAGTTTTCAATTTAAAAATCTTTTAGTAATATTTATAATATTTTCAATATTAATAATTTACTATTAGGATTGAAAACTACTTCGTCTTTCAATGCCAGATGGCGCTAGCCACCTACTATCATCACTTCAGTTGCAATGGGTGGGAAAACCTCTCGATGCGAATCAGTTAAAATATGGAGAACAGTGCCTACGTTCTTTCCGATGAAGGCTCCAATAAGAGCCGAAAATCGCGATTCAAGGGACTGGACTGCACTCCGTATTCTAATTGAAAAGTAAGATTGTTTTGCCTTCGCATTGCAACTGAATAAAAATGGTATACATTTTTATTTTAAACTTAAAGTGTTTTCAAAATGTGATGTGCGTTGTGAGGTGCGATGCTCCACTATGTTACTACACTTAGATGAACTATTTAGAACCCCATCTTCTTCTTCTTCCTATGCAATCCATTATTGGATGTTCGCGATCACGTTTGACCATTATTTTTTCTCTGTCCCTTGCAGTATGTATTAGGTCTCGTGTGTTTCTTAGTCCTGTCCATTGATTGACACTACAGAGCCATGACATTTTCTCCATGCCACTCTCCTTTTGCTTCGATCTTTCCTTCAATTAAGGTTTGCGGAAACTGGTATCTTTCGTTTCTAATTAGGTGCCCCAGGTATGCTGTTTATCTGTTTAATTGTGCATAGTAGTTGTCGTTCTGTACCAATTATTCTCAGGATTTCTTCATTTGTTATTCGTGCGGTCCAGGGAACTTTAAGTATTCCACATCTCAAATGCCTCTAGCTTATTCATTGTGTTTATTTTTAAAGTCCATCCTTCCATGGACCAAGTATTTCGTGAATCTTAGTCTTAGGTTCAGGTCAAAGTCAGAGTTCGTAAAGACGTGTCTTAATTTCATGAGTGCACTTCTGGATCATTATATCCGACATTTAATTTCCATATCCGACATCCAGTCCTCACTTAGCCAGGTTCCCAGGTACTTATTTTCTTACGCGCTCTACATCTTAGTTGTTATATGCTAGTCTTGCATTTTGATGTTAACATAATTGACGACTGATTATAAAGAACTTCGTATTTTTATGTTGGTGCTAAGTTTCATGTTCTCGCTATGTTCTCCAATTTTATTAAGAAGGTTTTGGAGGTCTTCTATATTTTCTGCTATTAAGACCGAATCATCCGCATATCGTATATTATTGACCCAGGTATATACCATTGACTTTGATGCCGCTTTCGCATTCCTCAAGAGCTTCCTGGAAGATACTTTCTGAATATAAATTGAACATTGAGAGAATGCATCGCTGTCTTATACTTCTGAGAATTTTTTGAGCTTTTGTTGTTTCATTATTCACCTTGACGACAGCTGTTTGATTCCAGTAAAGAGCTTCTATGCAGCGAACGTCTTTTTGATCTATGTCGAGTTGTTTTAGTATATGTACGAGTTTATGATGTTGTACTCGATCGAAAGCTTTTCGATAACCTATATAGCACATCATTACATCTTTCCTTTGATCGTAGCAGTTCTGAGCTAGCACTTAGGTTGCAACTAGTGCTTTCCTGGTACCCAGGCCTTTTGGAAATCCAAATTGTGATCAACGAATAACCTTATCGCATTTTGTGGAGATTCTGTAGTGACGAACTTTGAGGAATTTTTTTAAAGAATGGCTCATTAGACTTATCAGTCAGTGGTCTTGACACTTGGTTGTGTTGTTATTTTTTGGCAAAGGGTTATAGGTAGATAGAAGCCATTGGACAGGGAATTTTCCTTTTTTTATAGATTTGGTTGAAAACCCAATACACATAATATACTTAAATACTTTTTTCGTATATAAGTGTTAAAAGTAAAACTTTAAGGCACGCATGTGAAAGTTTGCAGAATGAGCGAGCGAATTCTGCAATTCACATGAGTGCCTTAAAAATGTACTTTCTAACACGTATATCATACAATATTTTTTCTACAAACGTCTTATATATCAACAATTATAATTTATTCATTCTCAATTACAGAACAATATCTACAAAAACTTTTACTTGAACTTGACTGACATTCCATTTTTATATTTTTCTTGACATTACATTAAAACTGCCTATACTGTCAATACGTAAATCATAACAACTATAGAATAACATCTTACTTTTACTGTTGTATATTCTAACAAATTTTAATTGTTTTTTTCTGCAAACGTGTCAAAAATGCAATAATACAGTTTAAGTTAAATTTTAAAAAACTTTTAAACCACATTTTTCAAATTGCGCAAGTTGTACTATTAATAATAATGTTAATAAATGAAATATAAATATTTTGTCGTTTCACAATTTGACTATTCACTTTTAACTGCAGTGCCTTAAAAATTTTAAAGCACTAGTGCTTTAAAATAGCATTTTTAACGCTCCTATGGAGTGCTAAAAATTGCATTTTTAACACGGTTGTAGAAAAATACCCTTTATATGACAAAAAAAGTCTTTTTATTTACATATCAAAAGGTGTAAATTTTTATGTACCTTCTGTTGTATCAGGTATAAATTTTTAATATTCACCTTAACAAAATAAAAGCTTGAGTTTTATTATAGCTTACCTGAGACAACCCGCTGAATGTCGAAGCTTAATAAAATTTATTTAAAGCCACATAATAGTCTCATTAAGTATAACAAACGACTACTTTGGATCAAGCGGAGTGAAAAATACTGACCTGAATAGGTACATTTGCGAGCGTTTTGTGTAAGGTTGCTGCACAAAATATGAAAAAGGAAACTGATTTTCAGCTTCGAAGCTTCGGTGTAGACAAGTAGAAATTGTTGGTTAACATAAATTGATAACGTTGTTTAAAATTTATAGTAGGGGAGCATAGTATGCTAAATGTGCAGTCACTCGAGCGCTTTGGGGACCTATTGGGTTGTGAAGAGTAGGTCCTAAAACCAAAAACATAAGTAAAGTTTTTCATTTTAGTGGGCGCTTGCCATTTTTAAATTTAATTTTCCATTTCCAACAATCGGTTTTTCAGATTATAGCGCCATCTATTCATAATTCGAAAAAATGTTTTGAATAAAAGTGGCTTATTTTTATGTAAGGGATATAAATCTGGAATAAAAATTTGGGGCTCCTATTTAAGATTTTAAAGTAAGCCCCCACCACACGTCCGTGGGGGTCGTGTTTGATACCATTCGATAGATTTTTCAAAAATATTAATTAGATGTGTTTTGCAGTTTTTTGATCTAATGTTTAGTTTGCGAAATATCGCGGGATTTGTATTTAAAATTTTAAAATTACCTCCCACCCCTCTCCGTGGGGGGTCATGTTTAGGATCATTCGATAGATTTTTGAAAAATATTGAGCAGGTATTTTTTAGTTTTTCGATCTAACGTTCATTTCGCGAATTATTCGCTTTATTTTTGTGGAATTTTTTAACTCACCCATTTCCTTACGCCCCGCTCAAATCGTCAGATTTTTGAAATATACACTCTTTTGCATATACTTAACTTACCTTATCTTAATCTTACAATTTCGAGTATTTTTAAGGATAGATTTTTCGGGCCCCCCTTAACCCTTAAACGCCCAAGGGTGGGTAAAAAATGTCCACCTAATGCGTATTCTCTTGTAACATATTTATTACGTGTTTAAAAATTTTCCAAAAATTATTTAATGTTAAAAAGACAGCCTTTTATCGAATGTTAAATTGGTTCTACCGATATTTTTGAAAATGAAAGTAATTGGTGGGCATAAAAAGTACACCCTTGGTAAAACTTGTTACTAAAGGTTTCTATATAATTTCTCGTTGGTAGGAACATAATTCATATAATTATTGACGTATAATTACATAATCGACATAATTATCTGCCAATGAGGAGGCTAAAAGGAAGAATGTGGAGAAAATCGACAAATTTGAATTACTGACTTTTACTGGTATGTTAATTTTGATGTACATTTTAATTTTGTTGTAAGGTTTGTAAATTGTTTATATTAATATTTTAGAAGATACTGTGTCTATTAAGCATAAGATTCTTAAATTTAATCCATTTCCAACAACTCTCAATAAATATATTAGCTATTTCCGAGGTGGACATTTTTTACCCACCCTTGGGCGTACATGGAACCTAAAAAAGGTTGGGCGTTTAAAGGTTAACGAACTCCCCTGTGTTAACAGCCAATATATGGTAGAGGTACCTACATCTGCAGGGTACCCTTACCATTATGTTCAGCAGTATCAGCTAAAAGCTTTTTTTGAATATAAATTCAATGAATAAAAAAAAATTTGCAAACTTTATTTTTAATATGCCTATACCTCTTTGCTTTGAATTTTCGCCGCAACTAATGTTGTTAGAACTTTTTTCCTCGGATGTTCTAGTTAGTCTTGTTAGTCTTCTTTCGATTGGCGATTTATATCTTGCTGTCTTACTGTTTCAATTTTCTATCATCCTTTCTATACGTTCGATTCATTTTACTTTTATGCTTTTTATCTAAGACTTTTTATTTCATAAGATTCTATTTATGCTGTCTAAAATAATAATTATATTATATGTTGGCCGTATCCGGCCTTGTTTCCGATGTGGACTTCATTTAGGAACTTCTTTTAGCCTTATATTGTCCATTTTTGAACATAGACCTTTCCCAGTTTCTTCCATCCATCTTTATCCTGAGCAATATATTTCCAAATTGTTCCTGCTATTCTTAATCATGTTTTATCATGCTTAAGCCACAAAATATGAGGATGAAAATTCTTTAAATAGGGGAGTCAAGATAGAACGAAAACATTAATTGTTTCGGAAAAATTCAAACAAGCTTATATTTTTCTAAAACTTTTTTTGTTAGTTTATATACATATTAAAGTAAAAATTTCTACCCACAGATTTTGACACTGATTGTTTATTAATTGTTTAAACAATAACAATTTTTTTGTTTAAATAATTTTAAAAATATCGTTGAATTCATCATTTTACTATGATAAAATATGTATTTATTTTGTTTTTGATTATGCTGAATTCGAATATAGCATTTTTTACAATTTAAAAATACAAAATTTTAAGTTTTTATACAGTATGTCTGCGTAGCAAGGAACCATATAATATGGGAATTTTTTTTATTATCAATTTTACGAAAAAAAACTTATTCTTCATAAAATGCTCTGCATACCCCTAAATCTAAAACTTAATCATCAGATATCAAATTTTATCAATTTTATACGAGGTATGTCAAAAATAAAAATTTTGTTAAAGAGCAAAGTACCTTTATATTCCAGAATATCAAAAATTGTTATTATGAAAAGTTGTTTGGAATTAAAAATTATGTTTTAATAAATAATTATATCTTTCTAATTAAAAAAAAATTCAATTTTTTCGCAAATTACGGATACCCATCATCATTTTATTTCACGAAAAAAAGTTATTATTCATAAAATGCTCTATCTGGTCTAAAGTCTAAGATACAAGCATCAGATATCAAACTTTTTCAATGTTATACGAGGTATGTAAATAGATATGAATTTTTGTGGCAGTTCAGCGCCTTTATAGTTCACAATATTTCAATTAGAAGGATGTAAAAACACTAAAACATATTTTTTAGTTCTAAACAACTTTTCTTAATAATAATTTTCGATATTGTGAGATATAAAGATATTTTACTCTTGTGTGAAATTCATATTTTTTGACATACCTCTTATGAAATTAACAAAATTTGATATTTGACTATTGCATCTTAGATTGTATATAATGCAGAGTATTTTATAAGAAATACCTTTTTTTCGTAAAACTGACAATAAAAAAGTTATCAATAGCTTCCAAGTTACGCAGACATACTGTATAAGAACTAAAAAAATTATTTTGTTGAACATTTATTAGATATTGTTGAAGCTTATTATTAAATGTATTTTAGGTAAGTTTTACATAAAAAAGTTTTGATCACTGTGTATAAATATTTTGTTAGCTGGTAATTTTCGGTTTTTGTAATACCTTTTTGTTATCTTTCTTAATTTTCTCAAAAAAAAATAGTTTATTTCATTTCTAAAGTAAAATAAGATAAATCAAAAGTCTAATAAGTCAGGAAATAAAATTCGAAATTATTTATCCTCTGAGCTTTTTACGTTGGAAAAATAAAGCCTAACAGAGTGGCGAAATACTCGACAAGGGAAATATAAATTGCATTTCACGTCCTGTCATTCACCATGATAATAATTTTAGCGAGCTATTTCCTTTAATATCCACCAAAGGTGAATAAAGTATAAACTAAAAGAAAAGAAAAGATGGTTCAGATTTGATTACAGTACAGAGCCTTTACTATGTGCTTATACGTATTTCGGAATAACCGTTTCCTCATCGGAGCACCTGGGTAGAGACACTGAACTGAAATTAAATCCTTTCCGGGTAATTATCAAAATAATTACCAAAGATGCTACTAGTACAATCTATAAATCAAAAGTCTAATAAATCAGGGATAGAACATAGAACATTTTACATTTTAATTATTTACAATAGAAGATAGTTTGAATTACTCTCTAACGTTCACGGACGTTATCCACATAAATAATTAATGTAAGTAATAAGAAAATTAAGTTTTATTAAAATTGAATTGAAATGAATATATATAGGCTATATTATGGGCTATTATATAGGGTGTTTAAAAAAGCGAGACGGTCGAGCATTTCGCAAAACAGACCCCCTGTAGGTGTGGTGGGGGACAACGTTAAAATCTTAAATAGAAACCTTAAATTTTTATTGCAGATTTGGATTCGTTATGCAAAAATAAGTAACTTTTATTCGAGAATTTTTTTTGGCATTCTTGATAAATCGCGCTATAATCTAAAAAAACGAATTCTTCTCTAGGAAAATTATGAAACGGTCTGTTATCTCGAGAAATACACTTCTAAATTAAAAAACAAAAACAAATAGTCACTGGTTTTTTGAAATCTATCGAATGACATAAAACATGAGTTCAAATCTATCCCCTAGGGGTGGGATGGTGAGCAATTTTGAAATCTTTAATAGGAACCCCCATTTTTTATTGCAGAGTCTAATAGCCTAATAAAATAAAAAAAAATCAAAATGTAATTCCGTACAGGCTGGAATTAATTCTATATTAAAGTTTAGGTGAATACAAAAGATATTTTTAAAAAGGTATCCAAATCAAATGAGGGGATCATTGTTTAAATAATTAAAAAGGGGTATTTTTTGCACAATACTTACTTTTTTAATTGCCGAGGTAATTTACATTTTAATGAAGGCCTTTAAGGTTTTTTCTAAAAAGCTGAAGGACAAATCTTTCACCAAAGACTTAATAAATTAAATTTGACCCCCTATTTATTTAAATAATTATATATAAAATTTAAAAATCAAATTAGCAAAAAAATATTTTTTGCGTTTTAAATAAGCACTATAAATTTATTTTATTTAATAGTAGAAGTTGCGCTATGTTACCAGTATTAAGCAAAAAAAATTCGTCAAAAAATATTTAACAATTTATGAGATATTTAATTTGTTTATCAATTGTTACTATATTTTCAATTGCAAAAACGCGGTTGTTACCAAAAGAATATAAACCTGCTTAAAATCTCATTACTTTTATTTTTATGCATAATTTCGATAAATATATTGATAAGTTCAAATTTCAACTTAACTCCCCTCTAAAATGACATTTGAAAATTGTTCTAATTTGTTGATAATTTGTTTTTTAATAACGTCGCGGGGATTAGACATTTTGAAATTCTGTTCAGATAATCGGGTTTCTGGGAATTTTTTAGGAATTAACAAATTTTTTTGTCGTTTTTTCTTCTTCTTTTTTTCCTTATAGTAAAAGATATACTTTTTCTTATAGAGGGGGTTTCATTAAGAATGTCCAATCTCTGAGTTGTCGATTCTAGACCTTAAAATATTAAGATTTAACCAAAATTATTTCAATAAAATATGGCTCCTTATTGAGTTACAGGGTGTTTTATTTAAAAATTTAAAAATTATTTTTGCTCAGTATTTTAAAACTATTCGACATATCCTTTTCATACTTGGTAGAAAGTGTAGGTAATATACACCCTATGAAACTATGTTAAATACAGGTTTCCTGCTATTACCAGAGGCGTACGACAGGCGGACAGTGGAAAGCAAATGGTTGACCCTTCCCAAATTCTACGTCACTGGTGAAATTGCCATTTTAGCACAATTTTTAAATTCTGCAATAATGTCTATGTAAATAAGATCCTCTTTACTCGTAACGATAAAGTCATTAGTTTTCGAGATATTTGAAGTTAAACATGTAAGGGCACAGTTATTTAGTTATTTTGATTAATTGTGCCGCTTAATTTTTATTTTCAAATATCTCGAAAACTAAAGATTTTGTCGTTAAGAATGAATAATATACTCTTCAGTCTTAATGATAAAATCATTAGTTTTCGAGATGTTTGAAATTAAAAATTAAGCGACACAAAACCTTAATCAAAATAAAATAACTGTGCCGTTACATGTTTAACTGCAAGTATCTCGAAAATAATGACTTTATCGTTACGAGTGAAGAGTTAAGTTATTTACATTAAGAGTATGGGAGAATCTTAAAAATTGCGCTAAAATGGCAATTTCGCCAGTGACGTAGAATTTGGGAAGGGTCAACTCTTTGCTTTCCCCTGTCCACCTGTCGTACGCCTCTAGTAATAGCCGGAAACCTGTATTTAGCATAATTTCATAGGGTGTATAGTACCTACACTTTCTACCAAGTACGAAAAGGATATGTCGAATAGTTTTAAAACACTGAGCAAAATAAATTTTTTAAATTTTAAATAAAACACCCTGTAACTCAATAAGGAGCCATATTTTATTAAAGTGATTTTGATTAACCCTGCTGTCCTGTTCGGGTCTATTTGACCCAAAAAATAATTTATTTCTTATTTTACAAATTATTACGCGGCGTAACGATTTGGTGTTTCGTGACTTTATTACCTAATATGAGGTCTTTCAATTGTATATTAGATAAACAATCAACTTCCTGATTTTTTTAATGAAAATGAAATTGTTACCTAGGGTACGTTCGGGTCAATATGACCCGCGTATTTAAACGGTTAAAAATTACCTGTGTATGTGTGTTTAGTTGGCAGTATTCTATATTGGCAGTACCTGTATGTTTGTCAGCGGGATACGTCTGTAAATAAAAACAGGTTTCTGCAAGCTAGAACTTGTAAAATAATCTGTAGTATAGCTGGACGATGTTGCAAACCAAATTATAAATATGACCAATATGGACGGACAGCATGTCTTTGTAACCAACTGGAAAAACATGAATAAAGTTGGTTTCCAAGAATACATTGGTCTTTTATTTTTAGCTCGAGTTTATAAGTCCTATGGTGAATCAGCTAAAAGTTTCTGGAATGAAGAAACGGGTCGTAGTATATTTCAATCAACAATGCCGCTTGATATATTTACAAAAAGTTTGCAAGTAATACGTTTTGATAACAAAACTACTAGACAGGATAAGGGACGTTTTGATAAACTTGCTGCAATACGTGAAATTTAGGAAATATACGTTGAAAATGTACCAAAATTTTTTAACCCTGATGAAAATGTTACCGTCGATACGCAATCAGTTGCCTTTAGAAGCCGCTGTCCCTTCAAATGGTACATTCCAAGCAAGCCAGCGAAATATTTTACAAAAGTTTGGGTTTTATGTAATTATGAACAGTAAAATTTCTTATGCTCTAAAATTGCAGATCTATACAGGAATGCGTGTGAGGTGTGACTTGAGTAGTGATTTGGAAGGTCACAATATTACGTGTAATAACTTTTTTACATCGTAAAATTTAGGACAATTTCTTCTAAAACAAAGTAGATAGGTACAATGTCGGGGACTATAAGTAAAATAAACCGGAGCTTTCAGCAAAAATCGAGAATAAAGAAGTTCATAGCTTGTTTTTTTGCTTCACTCAAGATGCCACTGTTGTTGACAATACTCCTAAAAATAATAAAAATGTTCTTATGAGTACTTTGCATCATGCATCTCTTTCATCAAATGAAAAAGCCCCAAATTATTTTAGATTACAATTCCAATAAGGGAGCAGTGGATAATCTAGATTAGCTTGTTGGCAAGTATACATGTGAAAAGGAATAAATCGCTGGCCAATGATTGTTTTTTATAATCTGCTGGACATTTCTGCCTACAACACGTTCGTGTTATGGGCATCAATAAATATCCAATGGAATACCCATTAACTGGCAAAACGGCGAATTTTTCTTGAGGAATTGGGAAAAAACTAATGAAACCAGTCATCATTTCCAGAAAAAATATACCAATAACTAAAGGCTCTTATGAACTGGTAAAAAGAACACTAATTATTATTATGTTGTATATAAACAAATTTTTTGTAAAATCCGTTGTTTTTATTACTGTCCCAGTTGTAAACTGAATTAAATTTTTGTAGATATTTGTTAATAATAGGCTTTTTTGAAAAAAAAAATACCTTTTATTTTTGTTAATAAGGTTTAATTTACATTAACAACATAATTTTTGTTTAATTAACCATAATTTCTTGTTAATAAAGTTTTATTTATCACCATTAGCTTATTTTATTTCGATTAAGGAGCGTAAAGCATAGTTGGGTCATATTGACCCGAACAGTACATTTGTGTAGTTGACTCGAACGGGACAGCAGGGTTAAATCTTAATATTTTGAGGTCTAGAATCGACAACTCAGAGATTGGACATTCTTAATGAAACCCCCGCTATAGGCAAAACTATATCTTTTTCTATAAGAAAAAAAAAGAAGAAAAAACGAAGAAAAAAAAATGTTATTTAGTGAATAATTCCCAGGAACCGGATTATCGGAACAGCATTTCAAAATGTTTAATCCTCGTGACGATATTAAAAAAACAAATTATAAACAAATTACAACAATTTTCAAATGTCATTTTAGGGGGAAGTTAAATTGAAATTTGAATTTATCAATACATACATAAAAAATATACATAAAAATAAAAGTAGCGAGGTTTAACACAGTTTTATATTCTTTTGGTAACAACCGCGTTTTTGCAATTTAAAATATAGTAGCATTTGATAAACAAATGAAATATCTCATAAATTATTAAATATTTTTTGACCAATTTTTTTGCTTAATACCGGTAATGTAGCTTAACTTCTCCGATTAAATAAAATAATTTATAGTGCTTATATGAAACGCAAAAAATACTTTTTTAAAATTTGATTTTTAAATTTTATATATAATTATTTAAATGAATAGGTGGTTAAATTCAATTTAGTAAGTCTTAGTTGAAAGATTTGCTCTTCAGCTTTGTAGAAAAAAATCCTAAAGACCTTCATTAAAATTTAAATTACATCAGCAATTAAAAAAGTAAATGTTGTGCAAAAGTGACCCCTTTTTAATTATTTAAACAATGATCCCCTCATACGATTTGGATACTTTTTTTAAAATATCTTTTGTATTCACTTAAACTTTGATATAAAATTTATTCCAACCTGTACGGATTTACATTTTGATTTACATGTAGTGTAATCTTATTTTAGTAGACTATAATTCAAAAAACAAAATAAAATGAACGCTCAAAATCATTCAAGTTGGTTAGACACTGCTAAAACAGCAAAAATAATAAATTACAAAAAATTGGTATCCGTGTTTTGAACTGTTGGAGAATCTAAATTTACAATCAATCGATATTTTTCGATATCACTGCATTTTCTTCTAAGTGAAAAATTTATGCTTACAATACCACCAGATAATATCTTTAATACGAAGTTTCCAATAATTTAGCTCATATGTGTACCTAAACATAAGGTTCTTCACTGCTCTACAATATAGTTTGCAAATAGTTTACGGCTTCTCTAGAGTTTTATCTCGGGCCGTAATATATTCGAAGTATACTCAATTCCCAACGTATATGCTGTTGTAATAATACTTTAATACTTCGAAACTGTAAACTTCGAAAAACATTGTAAAGTGAAATGTCTTAAAGTAGGTCAAAAGGTCTACATCGCCTTTGTATCTATAATATAAAATTTACGTATTTTATTCTTTGGTGCAACGTATTATGCAACAGAAGCTTGGAAATGTATACAAAACAAGTTTGTGAGGATTCAATACAATATGCATAAAAGCTTATTATAAGGTATATTTAATGAAAGGTTGGATATTTCCATGAGAAACTAGAGGAAATTGCTGCAATATGCTTGCTTATTTTATTGTCGCAATAAGTAAAAAATTCTGAGGTAGAAATAGTATTTCATTCTCACTCAACCACCCAGATGAAAATATGCCACAAGAAAATAGATTCAGAAAAGAATCGAAGAAAGAGTCACTGCATGGAAAACAAGACAGTAAAGAAACGTTAAAATTTAGTCTAAAATAGTTAAGGGTGTAGGCGCAAAATTTCTTGCCAATGTGTTTTAAATGCACTAATTTTTTTCGAATCCTGAAAAAATTAATAACAATTTTTGAAAAATTTAAACGCAGAATGAAAGTTTAAACGCCGACAGTCCCTTAAAACAACCAAAAAGTTTCTTTTGAATAAGATAATTGAAATTAAAAATCACACCAACTCTTCTTTTTTTTTTCACCCCTGTAACTTATTAAAATAAACTGTATAGAAGTTTTCAGGGACTTCGGCCCTCGGTAATAAAGCAATCTTTTATTCAGCGTTCAAATTTTTCAAAAATGCTTAATAGTTTTCTCAGGATTCTAAAAAAATTAATACATTTAAAACACATTGGTGCGAAATTTTGCGCCTACGCCCTTAAGAAGAGAAGTTTGTCGGTCTCTTATAAATAAAGCACTCTCTTTTTGTTTAAACGTTTCGACTATTTGCCATATTCAATAAACAATTTAATTAATATTTATATAAAAATTACATTTTATACACACTAAATTTACGCCTGCACTTGCTAGCTTTTTGCGATGGAATGCTAGCTTGTTAGGTACTCGACTCTTGAAACATGTAGCAGAATTCAAAATATCGCCGGTTAATGGTTGTACTTAAAATATCTGCTGATGGTGCTTTTATAAAATAAAATCATTCAATCAATCAATTGTGATATATATTAGAGAGATCCATGATGTCTGTCTTGTTATTTATACAATTTTAATTTTTTTTTATACGAATCATCTTCAATATACATGTTTTTTTTTTTATTTAAAGAGATAAAATCGCATCCACCCAAAGGATATTAGCGACATTGCTGTAACATTTGTAATAATATTAAATTTAACATTTATAACAATCAATCATTTTAACAATTAATTAGAATTTGAGAACAATTGAACATTTGTAACAATTAATTAAGTTAAATTTTGTGTAACATATTTATACATTTTAAGTAACCCAATAACTTGTCCGGAACTAAATTTTTGTTGAGGAGTGCTTTCAGGTTATTTGGCAAATTGTAAAACTGTCTTTGATTTACATATTTAGGACAGTCTATCAAGAAGTGCTTTATACTGTCTACTGTATTGCATGTTTCGCATTTTGGAGGTTCACTATTTGAGAAGAGATAGGCGTGAGTATACCTACAGTGTCCAAGTCGTAGACGTGTAATAATAGTTTGGCATCTTCTGCTTCTCTGACAGTGGACTTCCATGAAAAAATGTCACTTTTGATGGTTCTGAGTTTAGAACTAGAGTCATTCCACTCCCGATTCCACGCACTTAACACTTTATTTTTGAAATAAACTTTTAGATCGCCTGCGACACTCCGATACTCTGTTTCTGATGCGTCACTGTTGATAGCGTTACGCGCACTAGTATCTGCTTCTTCATTCCCTTCTATACCTATATGAGATAATATCCACAGGAAGTGGATTCTTCTAAAATTGTCTTGAGCTTTCATTAATTCGGCCTTGATCATTTTCTCGAATGGGGTGTTTAGGGTATACATTTTGCAGGACTTTGACTGCGCTGAGAGAGTCAGAAAGGACTAGACAACAAGGGATATTTTTGATATTTACTTGCTTGATGGCTTTGAACAAACCAAATAGTTCTGCAGTATAGATGCTGGAATTTAGAGGAAGTTTAAATTGAAAAGTGTCATTTGGGGTTACCACTGCTGCTCCAACGCCAAGTTCACCTTTGGATGCATCTGTATAAATTTTAATCCACTCATTGTATTGTTGATCTAGGATTGAATTTAGTTTGACTTTAAAAATAATAGGAATAGTTTCATGTTTATTATACAGTGTGTCAATTTTAAAACTTACAATGGCTATATCTCACGAACAAAAGGTGAAAACGAAAAATGCTTGAAACCGTTTCTAGGATAGTAAGGGGGAACTAAAATGACATGAAAGATAACTCACCCCCATCAACCCCCTAGGCCCCACCCACCACAACCAAAAAAGTTTAAATGGCAAACCCCTACTTGTGATACATCATTGAAAAGGCTATAAAAAATGCTATCCAATGGTATAAATAATAATTATACAGGGTGAAGCAATAATTGTGAAACTTTGGCTTAAATGAAAAATTTAATGAGGTTTTGTTGAATAACAAATTTGATAAAAATGTCAATTAAGTAAATGTTCAAAGTGGGTTCCGTTGTTTTGTAAGCAATAATACAGTCTATTTTCAAATTCTGCACGAAATTTGATAAATGTTTTTCTAGTAATAGGGCGACATGCTTGAGTAATTATTTCTCGCAATTTCCCAAGTGACGCAAGTTAGGTTTTATAAACAACTGATTTAAGGCAAAGATGGCAAATTAAGTTTTAATTAACAAAAAAAAGTACGAGCGGACACTTACCATTTAAAATAATAGTCCGGGAGATAGCATTAAAAATACAAAAGTCATAGTAAGCCAGCTGATATTAACACCCTGTATAATTATTATTTATACCATTGGATAGTACTTTTTATAGTATGATAGTATATTACTTTTTTCTATGGGGTTACCCTAAATCAGTTGTTTATAAAACTCAACTTGCTTCACTTGGAGAATTGCGAGAAAGAATTACTCAAAAGCATGTCGCCCTATTACTAGAACATTTGCTAAATTTCGTGCAGAATTTGAAAATAAGCTGTATTATTGTTTACCAAACAACGGAATTCACATTAAATATTTACTTAATTGACATTTTTAATAAATTTGTAATTCAACAAAACTTTATTAAATTTTTCATTTAAGCCAAAGTTTCCAATTATTGCTTCACCCTGTATAATTATTATTTATACCATTGAATAACATTTTTTATAGCCTTTTCAATGATGTATCACAAGTAGGGGTTTGCAATTTAAACTTATTTGGTTGTGATGGTTGGGGTCTAGGGGGTTGATGGGGGTGAGTTCTGTTTCATGTCATTTTAGTTCCCCCTTACTATCCTAGAAACGGTTTCAAGCATTTTTCGATATCAGCTTTTGTTCGTGAGATATAGCCATTGTAAGTTTTAAAATTGACACACTGTATATACTTAACGCTGTATTGACTTTGGGCTGTTCGATAGTCCAAGGTAGATAGTTATTTGTATTCGTTTGAAATACTGTTGGGAATTGAATGTTTAGTCTGGAACTATATAATCGGATTCTCTCGTAGTAAGGTTTGGGGGCACGGGGCTTATTATTGTAATAGTTGATATATTTGTTATTAAAAGTATTACACAAGGGAGGTTTTTTTATATCGGAGGCTATAGATGTAGCATGTGCTAGAGCTAAGTACATTCTTCGGTAGCTTAGAGGTGGTTCGCCGGCTTCGCTCAGTATGCTTTCGGAGGGAGTTGTCCGGAAGGCTCCAAGTGCAATTCTAAATATACATGTTTTGTTTTAGTTTTGTTATTTTTATAAAATCTGTACATTTTCAAAATCAAAAGCATGGTTATTTTCTATAGAATGTTGGGCTAAGGCTTTTTGTTTATTGGTTTGTTCTCTATCTTTATGTGCAAAAATCCTTCTATGTAGCTATGTTTGCCCAATGTATGTTGAATTGCAGTCTTTACAATTAAATTTGTAAACGACATCCCACTGCTGATCTTTAGTAACAATGCCATTGTTACACTCTCAGAATTTTCAACTTAAAACATGGCTATTTGCTTACGAGATCAAGACCAAGTAAGTCACCTGTCAATTGGTAAAAAAACGCCAATTAACAAATAACGTACCGAAGCTTTCAAAACAAACGTAAAATGTCATTTTATTTCAATCAATTGTGGTTTAATCCCACGGTTCTTAGACATTACTACGGTTGCCTAAATCGACTAACCAATGAACATTAAGGGCGAGATTACGTCACGAGAGTTTACTGTCATTTGAATCGTAATATGATTTTTTTCGAATCCTGAGAAAACCAAGTATTTTAGAAAAATTTAAACGCAGGATGCAAGATTACATTATTACCGAGTGCGGAAAGCCCCTTAGAATAAACAAGCAGATTCTATTGAATGAAATATTTGAAATTAAATATCACACTTCTCTTTTATTTTCAGCCCTGTAACTTATTAAAATAAACAATATAGAAGTTTTCAGGGACTTTCAGCCCTCGGTAATAATGTAGTATTTCATTCTGAGTTTAAATTTTTCAAAAATATTTATTAGTTTTCTCAGGATTCGATAAAAATGAATACAATTAAAACACATTGAGAATTTTGACATGCGTCAAAGTTTTGCATTCTCAATGTAAAATTCTGAACTGTTGAATTCCAGCTTCCCTAATAATTATTTTACATCAAAAGACATTAGAAACTATTTGAAGAGGATTGAAATCTGTATTGGAAATAACTGTTAAAATTGGTCTACGTAATTAAACATATTCCAAAATTTTGTAAAAATGTAATACATTTTAGTTTTCAGCCCAAACTTAGGCCACACACAATGCAATAATGTTCACATTTTTGAACTGTCAATATTTTTATTTTATCATCTATTGTTTAAAAATAATACAGTTGATAAGATACCCTCAGTTGCGGAGAAAGGATTAATAATAAAGATTTTTTTATTCAGTCAATGGTGTGAGCACTGTCAGTTAAATAGTAACGTGTGGCCTTACTTTTACACGCATACCTATTGTGGCAAATGTATCATATTTTTCAAAATTTTGGAATGCATTTAAATCGTAGAAAAATTTTAATTTTTGATTTTAATACAGATTTTAATTCTCTACAAGTATTCTCTCATGACTTTTGATGTAGAAAAATTGGGGAAGCAGGAATTCAACAATTCAGAACTTTACATTGAGTTTTCTATGGCCCTTTTTACGATTCGCCACCCAGTATAAGATAAAATGTGTACTATTTGTCTTATTATTTCATAATAACACAAATAATACACATATATACACAATAACACACATTCAATGATCGAAAATAATTTAAAAATATGGGAATGTAAACTCTTGTGACGTAAAGTCAAAAATATAAGTCTCCCCACCACCGTCGGACAAGACAACCGTAATAAAGTCTAATAACCGTGGTTTAATCCAATATAAATGCAATATTTTAAGGCCCGTTTTCACGCTACGTCTTATTGTACGTTTTGTGTGTCATGCAAAACGTACGACAAAACGTACGTTTTGTCCAGTGTATAATGTGGCGTGTAAACAGCAAAACAGCAAGACGTAGCGTAAAAACCACCCTTAACGTTTTCATATTATTATGTAGGGTACATTCCATGTCAAATCATTCACACAAAACCTTTTGGATCTCCGATTTGTCTAAAACTTTGTGTATAGCTTCTGCATAATAGTGTAGAAAAATAAAAATATTATTAAAACTTTAAAAGGGTAAACCCTGTAGTTGGCTGTATACCTTTGTTAAGACAACGTAGAATGAAGTAAACACTTCTGTTGTATGTAGGTATATAATTTATTAAAAAATTCTTAAAATTTATCCACAAGGGAGTGGAAGTACAACAAAACGTTTTCGGTCAAACTGACCATCCTCAGTGTAAACGTCCAGTGTACAAGTAATTGAAACTAGCCACTTGAATAGGTGTAAAACCTCAAAATAACATTATTGCTACATTATGAGCTGTGTAGTAATCGACAATAAGTCGATGTCTTAAGATTAAAAATATATCACATGTGGATGTATGTCATCCTTGCTCGGAATTTACACAAGGTTGTGATCAGGTGAGAGGTTAACAACCAACCTTGGTTGTTACACACACAACCTTGTGTAAATTCCGAGCAAGGATGACATACATCCACATGTGATATATTTTTAATCTTAAGACATCGACTTATTGTCGATTACTACACAGCTCATAATGTAGCAATAATGTTATTTTGAGGTTTTACACCTATTCAAGTGGCTAGTTTCAATTACTTGTACACTGGACGTTTACACTGAGGATGGTCAGTTTGACCGAAAACGTTTTGTTGTACTTCCACTCCCTTGTGGATAAATTTTAAGAATTTTTTAATAAATTATATACCTACATACAACAGAAGTGTTTACTTCATTCTACGTTAAAAATATTATTTTATACGATTTTACAGTGATTTGGTGTTTATTTAAACAAATTTGCATTTTTATCGTAAAGTATTAATAAAAAAATTGTTTTCATAGAAGGGACTCAAAAATGTCATTATAATGCACAATAACAAGTTATTTTGATCCAAAACAAGTTTTTTATCAAATTTTATTGTAGAAAACGTTAAAATACCGTTTTTTACATTTTCCTCCATTACCAAAATACATGTCCTTAGATTTGGCTGAAAATTTGCCCACAGATAGCCAAAAAATAGGACTTTAAGTGGTTAAAAGAATTTGTATAATTTTAAAATACAATAAAGTTACATGTAGATAATAATATCAGAGTCAAAAATATATTTATGTTCCAGTCGGGATAGCATTTGACCTTGCATGCCGAGCTGCCCAAAATTTTATTTTTATAATATTTTTATAGGGGTCAATAGTAGTGTAAATTTAAAATCGTGAATGGATTCCGCCGTTGTGTTAGCCGGCATCTTGGTTTTAAAGGAGAACCGTTTTTGCTCAATAACTACGCCATTTTCAACTTTGCGACAAAAAGTGATGGGCTGAAATTGTTGAAAATGCTATTTTCTATAGTTTATTTTATTACACATTTTTTTGTGAAGTCGATATTTTTCGAGTAAAAGGGGAAAATAATAACAGTTAGAGCATAATTACTGAATTATCTCCTTTAATATTAGTTTTACGACAAAAATGTACCATTACAAAAATAGAGAGAATTAAATTTTATATAATTTTGATTTTGTTAATTTTTTTGCTAAAATCAATATTTAAGGTAGTACGTATGAGTTAAAGGCGCGAGGGTAAGACCAGATTGGTTTTATAGCGATTTTTTTTTGTTCAATATCTCTGCCATTTTCAACTATTAGACAAAAATGATAGGAACTGAAATTGTTTCATTTACAATTATTACAATTTATTTTTAACAATTTTTTTCGTGCGGTTGATATTTTTCGAGTTAATTATACTTGCAATAGACGCCTACGTTTTTGACACTTGATATTGCATGTAATTTTCTTGTATTTTAAAACTATAAAAATTCTTTTAACCACTTAAAGTCCTATGTCTTGGCTATCTGTGAACAAATGTTCAGCCAAATCGAAGGACACATATTTTGGAAATCGAAGTAAATTAAAAGAAACGTTTTCTGCACTAAAAATTGATCAAAAACTTGTTTTCAATCAAAATTGAATCATATTAGGCATTGTTGTAATGCCTAATAATGCCTTTTTTAAGTCCCTTCTATTAAAACATTATTTTCCATTGATACTTTACGACAAAAATTGCAAATTTGTTTAAATAAGTACCAAATCATTGGAAAATCGCTTTTAAATGATATTTTGAGAAAAAAAAAAGAGAAGAAGAAGACAGTCCGATCTTATCTCGTTAACTACGACCTCGGTCCGAGGTCTGTGACCGAGAAAGTAGTTTTCACACAAGCCAGCGGGGTCAATGTGACCGAGATTTTTTTTTTTTCATTTCCACGCCAGAGACACATTTCCACGAATTTCTTAAACGGGTGACGTAAATTTTAAAATTTATTTTATAAGACTTCATTATCCATGCCGCAAAGATCCATTGGCCCAAAGAATAAAAATATTTTCCTATCTGGAATATACCGCACGGTCTGAACGTAAAAAACCATACAAACGACTTTGGCAGTGAACAAGATAAATGTCTTATTTAACTATACACCAATTTTCAGACCAATAGGAGATCCAAAAGTTTTTTTGATCCAAAATTTAGTGGTTGGAAATAGAATCACCCGTAGATATTATATTAAAAATCACACATACACATAAAATAATTTTTCCCCTAAATATTATACAGGGTGTTTCATTAATAATTGTCCATATAGTAACTGGAGAAACCTTAACACAAAATACGAAGATTTAACCTAAAACACTTGAATAAAATTTGGTTCCTTATTAAGTTACAGGCTGTTTTATCTAAAAATTTAAAAATTATTTTTGCTCAGCATTTTAAAACTATTCGACGTATCCTTTTCATACTTGGCACAAAGTGCGACTACTAGACACCCTACTAAATTATGATAAACAAACGTTTCTAGCTACTACCAGAGGCGTACGACAGGGGATGGTGGATGGTTGACCCTTCATAAATTCTACGCCACTGGAGGAATTATTATTTTAGTGCCATTTTTAGATTCTCCAATACGTTCTACTTAAATAATAAACTCTTCATTGGTAACGATAAAGTCATTAGTTTTCGAGATATTTGAAGTTTAATATGAAACGGCACAGTTATTTTGATTAATTTATAATATTATGATTCATATGATTAAAATTTAAAAATTATTTGTACCCATTACTTTAAAAATATTTGGCGTATCCTTATCATACTTCGCAGAAAATGTAGGTACTGTACACCCTACTAAATTAAGATAAACTAACGTTTCCAGCTACTACCAGAGGCGTACGACAGGGGATAGTGGCTGGTTGACCCTTCCCAAATTCTACGCCACTGACTAAATTGCTATTTTAGTGTAATTTTTTGATTTTGCAATACTTTTTATGTAAATATTATACACTTCTATCGTAACGATAAAATGATTAAAAAACCAATACAGAAGTAAAAACTTCGAAATGTATTCTGGTATAAAATCGTTTATTTAAAACTATAAAATGTCGTGGATTGCAGAACGTTTTCGTTCTAAACAGAACATCTTCAGTGCCTAGAATAAAGTATTTCCACGTTAGTTTAAAGCAAAAGGTTAAAACTGTGACTGTTAAAATGAAAAATGTGGGAATACTTACATCCTGCCGAGTATTTTGAAACAAGCACACTGTAAATAGTGTTAACATCATCATATATGGTTTACATAATGTAATATATTAAAATGTTACGACTACAAGTCGATGTTGATAGATAAAGTGGAACACATGCTAAAAGGGTGTCACGGTTTCCTGCTCGAAGATGAACCATGGCACCCTTTTAGCATGTGTTCCACTTTATCTATCAACATCGACTTGTAGTCATAACATTTTAATATATTACATTATGTAAACCATATACGATGATGTTAACACTATTTACAGTGTGCTAGTTTCAAAATACTCGGCAGGATGTAAGTATTCCCACATTTTTCATTTTAACAGTCACAGTTTTAACCTTTTGCTTTAAACTAACGTGGAAATACTTCATTCTAGGCAGTGAAGATGTTCTGTTTAGAACGAAAACTTTCTGCAATCCATGACATTTTATAGTTTTAAATAAACGATTTTATACCAGAATACATCTCGAAGTTTTTACTTCTGTATTGGTTTTTTAAACTATGGTATAGAGCCAACTATTGGGATTTTCCCATTGATTTTTTATAAAATGATTAGTTTTCGAGATATTTGAAATTAAAAATTAAGCGACACAATACATTACTCAAAATAACCATGTCGTTTCATTTTTAACTTCAAAGATCTAGAAAACTAATGACTTTATCGTTACGAATGAAGAGTATATTATTTTCATAGAAAGTATTGGAAAATCCGAAAATTGAACTAAAATAGCAATTTCGCCAGTGGCGTAGAATTTGGAAAGGGTCAACCATTCACTTTCCTCCGTCGTACGCCTCTGGTAATATTTAGAAACCTTTGTTTAACATAATTTAGTAGTTTTTACAGTACCTATACTACCTGCCAAGTATGAAAAGGATACGTCGAATAGTTTTAAAAAGCTGAACAAAAATAATTTTTAAATTTTTAGATAAAACACCCTGTAACTCAGTAAGGAACCACATTTTATTCAAGTGTTTTAGGTTAAATCTTCGTATTTTCTGCTAAGGTTTTTCCAGTTATTATATGAACAATTGTTAATGAAACACCCTGTATAATATACGATACTTTTGGTAACCCCATCGCTCTTCAACATAATATTTTCAAGGCAAAATTTTTTTCAAAGAAAGTATTCATTATGTAAAGTTTATGTTACAAAACGGATTGCAGTAGTCTCCTACCTCTTTTGTTCCTCATTTCTCATATCTATTACAAGTTATATGGCACATTGTTTCAGAAATAACTTTTTGTTCTCTTAATATATTTTTATCTTCTTTTACCCTACTGAACCGAAGTTGCAAAAAACACACAAAATGGATTATGCCTCCGAACTTTGTTATTATATTAACTAATGCTAATGTGAAAATTTATTAGCTAGTAGAGCTGCCGCAGTGTAGCGAACTTTGTTGTTTGTATGGGATAACAACGGGGATTATCACCTTGCTCTAAATATGAAACAGTCGTTTATTATATTTAAGGGATTATGAAGTACACTATGCCGGACTGCTGCATGGTGTTTTCTGTTTTCATAGGATAATTAAGAACAATACAATAAACAGAATTATAATTAAAAGTCTAAGTTTTCAATCTAATAGCACATAAAACAACATCCAAAAATGTTATTCTACATCCTACCAAACTGAAAACAATAGGAACCTTCTCTACACCGAGAGAACAATTTCTTTTCTCCTAAAACACCGATTTCTTTGAGCAATATTTCTTAAAAGTTAACATATCCTATTAACTTAAACATACCGGTTCACATATAAAGAAACGAGTTTTGTAAACACAACTCAATAATTTCTTACAGATAATTTCTTCAATACTAAGAAATGCATTAATGGTTACATTTAATTTTCTTATCCTAAAGTTTTTATTTCTTAAATTGAAAACTACAAATATTTTGCAGTATAAGAAATATAATGTTAAGTTAATCCATATTTATATTTGTGAACAAGAAATTTTTTTGCAATCAAATAAATATTTTAAACCACAAGAAATAATTCTTCAGAAATACCCTCTGTAGTAACTGTGGTTATAAAATAAAAACTTTGTCATTAATGCCGAAATGTTACTTGCAAAGAGATTTTCTTCCACAAAAGAATTGCGCAGATTAACTATTTATGATTTAGTCGTCAGTGTTTGTCAAGATGGCGTGATATGTTCATGTTCATATAGATGGATTTTTGATTTATTGGTGTTCCTTAAAAATTAACGGATATTTTGAAGGTATGTACATGTATAGGTATTAAATAAAAGTAAATTGAGTAATTTAAGATGTAATAATAATAATGTTGCGTATCCGAATTGTTAAAAAAGAAACATAATAGTATCTTTGTATGCTTTTTAGGTATAATGATGGACGACTCTGAAATAAAGGAGCTTATTATTCTAACTGGGAAATATGCCACAATCTAAAGCTGCGACAGAATGATATTAATATATAGCTTCAGAACAACATTAAGAAAGGAGTTATTAACCAACTGCGGGGCCTCCCAGAAATGGTAGAACTTTATACATGTAAGTACCTTTTTAAAAATGTGTATACTTATGTATCAACTATAATAGGTTTCTTGAATGTATCGTCTTCTATAAAAATATAAAATACAACGCTATATCAAACATGGCGGGTGCAACGCTGAGGATGTTTTCTGTTAATTTATTTGAGGTAAAGAAATCAGTTAGTCTAAAAGAAATATATGTTTATGGTTAAGAAATGTTATTGCCGAAAACCGTGAATTAGTTAATATATATTAAATGATTTAGATATAAACTAATAATACTTTCCCGTAATAAAATTTCTTAATGATTAGGTATGCTGTCTCTTTTAGATTATAAAATTAAGAAAACTACATATTATTATGTCTGCTTCAATGTTTTCATTGGTTGTATTTTCCCTCTTGTTTTAGCTAAACAATGTTTATTGTGTGACTTAATATTATACAGATAAATAATTAATATTTCATTAACAAAAAGAAAAAAATAAACAAAGATGTGTAGGTTAAATAATGCCATGTTTGAACTAAATATGATTGATTATTATTAGTATTAATAGTTCATATGTGGGGCCGTGTATTTGTTTTTTTTTTGTATTTCCTAAATTTGTCAAAATAAATATCTATATCTTTATAAAAAACATTTTATTAAAGTAAGTTTACTCTTTCTACATAACGATTTTGTTTTAGTGAATTGCTGATATACAAAGTGCTATTAACAAAAGAAGGAAAATTTGACGAAGTTGGATTTGCCGCTCCATCCTTTTATTGTTGTGTAGAAGCCAGTGGTTTAAGAGTGGAGAAAATATTTGTATGTAATAATAACGTTTTATATATTGTTTTATTAATAAATAATGATTTTACCTTAACACAATGATTTATTTCGCCGTATGTAATATCACTTTATTTTCAAGAAATATTAACTTAACTCTAAATATACGTTTATCTCTGCGAAATATATTTCTTAACATTAAATACATTAATTATTAATAGTAAAATAATAATATTCCTTACTAAGAAATATTATTGCTCAGAAAGAATAGTTTTGTAATGTGTAGAGAATATATTTTTATGACTAATAAAATTAATTAACATCAAGTGTAATTTCTTTCTGATAAATGGGTTTGAAGTTTTCCAGAAAGTGATAGTTAAATCATGTTTAAGATATATTTCTTTGGCTATAGTCAGTGGCGTAGCTAGCATGGGTGACACCCGGGGCGGTAATGGATGGTGTCACCCCAAATACTAAAAATAAAGATTGTTAAAATCGACGAAAATCCGATAAACGTATGTTTTGAATAATGAAAAAATTAAGAATTATAGTTAATGAAATTGTAGTAAAGAGTCTTGAAAAATGTTTCTGTCCGCTATCAGAGGCTTGGTAATCGGTTCTATGAGCATTGGCTATAACGATAACGAGGATAACCTACAGCGAATGGCACAAACTTTCAATACAGTGGCGAAGAACTACAACATGAAAATATCGACAGCTAAGACAACCTCCCTGGTAGTGTCAAGGGAATCCATAAGATGCAAATTAGTAATTAACAACGAACTAATTGATCAAGTCTCGAGATTCCAATATCTGGGAGTCAAAATATGTAGTTATGGAGATGTTAAAGAGAGCGTCCGAAAGCAAGCAAACAAAGCCAATTACGTGTCAGGATGTCTAAGGGATGTCATCTGGAGAAACAAAGATGTTAGGCTGGAAGGGAAAGTACGCATACATATACAAATCATGTGTAAGACCGACCATGACGTACGCGATAGAAACAAGATGTGACACCGCAGAAACCAAGAGGATACTGAGAACATCAGAAATGAGAACGTTGAGGTCAATAACTGGGAAAACACTGAGAGACAGAATACCGAACGACAGAATAAGAGATCTCTGTAACATACAAGATATATTACGTAGTACGATGGGGAAGACATTGAAATATTTTTTTTTCTAGCTTTACTAGCGGCAAAATCTGAAATCACATTTTCTATAAATATTATTTATGTTTTGTGTTGCTTCATGTTCGATAGTAAGTTAATAAACCGAGGTTATTTAGCCTTGTTGGTGCCATTGTTGCTCGCTTCTTGATTAATTTTAGCTTACTAAAACTTCTCTGATATGAAGCAGATTCCATGAAATCCCATTCCACAATGAATTTTATAAAGTCTACAGCTAACCATTTTGAGGCTGTCATATTGGCCGCTTGTCTTCTGAGCCTTGGTATTTATAGCAGGATGTCTGCTTCTGATACTTCTTCATGGTAAAAGTCACAAAATGTTGAAACAGCTAAATTCAACTGTTCGTGAAAAGCAAAGCAAGACACAAGATCAAAGTCCATGAATGGAAATTGAACATTGAATAGGTCAAAACATTCTAGCATATCCTTTTGAAGTTGGACTCCAAATGTATCTCCTGTATCGGTAGTTAACTCACCATCCATTCCTTGTTTACGTCGAATTAGTTTTTCGTGGGAATGTCGTCGTCCTCATATGTTTTCGTAGCAAAATCTATTACTTTATAAAGACGAAGTGCCCCTATTCTGGTCGCTGATTGATCAAAGGTTATGTCTTTACTTTGCAATTCAATCTGACAAAAATGTATTTCTCTTAGTACATTATTCCAAAAGAAATGACATAATTTCTCATTTGAAGCAACAACACAATCAAAATGTTCTGTCAATACTTTAACTGCAGCATAGTGAGTACTCCAACACGTTGTGGAAAGTTGTTTAACAGATTCTTTGCTGTGTTTAATAAGCACTTCCCAGGAGCTAGTGGAAGCGGAAAAAGAAATTAAAAATTGCCTCTACGGTTCCGAAAAATGTTACCCTAGATGAATTTTGTGCAAAAGAGTGCTGGCAACATAAATTAATTAAATGATCAATACATCCAACGAAAATGGCGTTTTTGTTTTTTGCTTTAATAATAGTTTGTAGTCCCCCATGTACCTACGCCGCTCATAACAGCTGCATTATCGAATCTCTGTGAATAGCACTTCATAATATCTAAACCATCAATTTCAAGCTTCTTGAGAATTTCGTTACTTAGATCAACTGCTTTTTTCCTTTTAACGTAAAAAATCCAAGAAATGCCTATTTGACCTCGACTTTTCTCGATTTCGTGTGTTCATAAAATAATATCCAATTGTATTTTGATTGTAAAGTGAGTAAACTTACAAATTAACGATTCGTTCTTTTGTGATCGGGTCTCTTGGGTGTCACCCCCGAAAGGGTGACACCCGGGGCGGACCGCCCCCTCCGCCCCACCCTAGCTACGCCACTGGCTATAGTAGAATTTATTTGAAATATTTTAGAAAATTTTATCTTACATACAAAGATATATTTCTTAGGCAATATGCAAAGTCGATCTTTCTTAAATATTAATAAAGTTTCTTTATGTCAAGAATTTTTTTCTCTCGGTGTAGTTACACCTCCGAAGCTTCTACAATTTGCAAGCCATACGGATGCAGAGACTAGAGAAGATGAGGGAATTTTACAATTTATAATTCACGTCCCATCTGCTCAGCGCGGTAAAGTTCCAACGAGAATGGTTCCCTTCGTACTCCAATCAGAGTAAACATGTAATTCAAAATTGAATTACCATTTTGAATTTCGTTGCAACACGAAACTACAGCCGCATCATTATTCTAGTTCAATCAGAGAGTGCAGCAAGCACCTCTACCGGTTTCGAAACTTATTAGTCTCTCATCAGGAGGCATATATGCTGCTCTCTCTGACCGAACTAGGACAAACCCCGGCGTGCAGTCACGGATTCTTCTTCTTCTTCTTCGTCTAGCCATTCACGTCCACATCTGAAAATAAGCCTCTTCAAGTCTTCCTTTCCATTGTTTTTTGTTGTACGCTACTTGTAGCCAATTTTTCCCGGCAGTTCGTTTCAGATCATCTGTTCATCTCATAGGAGGTCTGACTCTGGGTCTTTTGTGTTCGTATGGTCTCCAGGTTAGAATTGTTCTGTGCCATTTGTTAAGATCGCTCCTAGCTACATGTCAATTTTAGTGATTTTTGTACCACATCGGTGACTTTGGTTTTCTGTCTTATCCATGTGTTTGTTTTTCTGTCCTTAAGTGATATGCCAAGCATTGCTCTTTCCATCGCGTGTTGAGTGACTCTGAGTATGTTCATATTCTTTTTTGTGATTGTCCATGTTTGTGCCCCATATGTTAATATCGGAATAATGCATGCATCAACGACTTTAGATCTAAGATGTAGTTGAATTTGCTGATTTCTGAGTATATAGTTCAGTTTGCCGAATGCTGCCCATGCTAACTTTCTTCTTCTTTTTATTTCTTCCGTTTGAATTTCCCTATTTAGTATTATTTTTTGTCCTAAGTATATATATTCTTCAACTTTTTCTCTAACTTTGTTGTTTATTATTGTCATCGTTTCTTCGGAGTTCATGACTTTTGTTTTGTTTAAATTCATTTTCAGTCCTATTTTAGAAGATTCTGTGTGTAGTTCTGAAAGCATGGTTTGCAGTTCTTGTAGGTCAGTAGCTATCAGGATTATGTCATCCGCAAATCGTAGATTACTGAGATAGCGGCCATTGATGTTTATTCCCTTATATTTCCAATTTAGATTTTTAAAAACCTCCTCCAAAACTAAGGTTAACAGTTTGGGTGATAGAGTGTCTCCCTGTTTGACTCCCCTGTTTAATGGTACAGGGTTCGAGTATTCATTTTTATTTAGGTAGTATGTAGCTGTAGCTTGGTTCATAGTTTCTTTTATTAAGTTAATATATCTGCTGTCTATTCTACAATTTTGCATTGCGTTTATTACGGCCGTGTGTTCTATAGTGTCGAAAGCTTTTTCGTAGTCTACAAATGCTATAAAAACTGGAAACTTGTATTCGTTACATTTTTCTATTAATATTTTTGTGCTTAACAGGTGGTCGGAAGTTGAATAGCCTTTTCTAAAACCTGCTTCTTCATATGGTTGGTATTCATCTAATTCTCTTCTTAGTCGGGTAGTTATGACATTGGTGAGTATTTTAAGTAGGTGTTACAATAGACTGATAGTCATGTAGTTTTCCAACTTTCGATTGTCACCTTTCTTGTGTAATAAGATTACTTTAGAGTTGTTCCAGCTCTTAGCGACTTTGCCCTGTGTAAACAACTGTCTATAAGCTTAGTTACAATTGCAATGAGTTCCTTACCTCCTTCTAATGTCATATCTGTAGTAATACTACCTTCTCCTGCAGCTTTATTTCTCTTCATGTTTCCCAATGCAGTCACGGATTGCAACGAAGGAAATGGCAGGGATGCCCTAGCGGCAACTGCTAGCAAAATACTTGCTCTGCGCGGTAAAACTCCAACGAGAATGGTTCCCTTCGTAATCCAATCAGAGTAAATATGTAAATAAAAAATGAATAACTATTTTCAATTTCGTTGCAACACGAAACTACAGCCGCATCATCATTCCAGTTCAATCAGAGTGTGAATCGGAGATGAGGGAGTAGAGGGAGTAGTCGCCAGCATGGCAAGCAGTTCAAACGTATTTAGTGAGCTTACAGCGAATACGAATCTAAAATTTTATAAGTGTAACAGAAAATGTGTGAATGGTATTAAATGTATTGGATGTAATACATTTATGCATTTTAAATGTGCTAACGTTGACGAAAATCATCCAGTCAGTGATTTTAAATGTGACCAATGTGATATACCGGAAGCTGTATTCTTCGACGCAATGGAGGAGACTGCTGGCGGTAAGATTGATCCAAAAATTTTTATCTACATAATTAAACAAAAAGACTGCCTAATACATGAACTGAGAGATAAAATTATTATTTTAAATAAACAAATTGAATTAATGAAGAAAGTGGATTCCGATATTCAATCTTTTTCAAGTAAAGATAGGTTGGTCAACAAAAACACAAACACGAAAGAAGCTAATCACAATTTAATGAGTGTATCTACTAACAACAAACAAAAAGCAGGGAATTCCAAAACAATTAGAACTGATAATAATATCGTTTCCAAACCTGACCAACGATTCGACAATGTTGAAACGTACAGCAATGTTGCAAAGAGATCTAACTCATCAAGGGAAGGGGGGAAGAACTTAACAGTTTCTCATCAAAAATTAGCGCGAGCGGTGGAAGAAGCCGAGACAAAATGTGTGCTTGAATTCTATCAGAATTTAGGACAAAATCCGACAAATTCTGAAGATAATAATTTAAGATCTATTCCCGGTGTTCCAGGCAACAGCAATGTGGACAGCGATGGTTTCCGCAAAGTTATCAGGAAGCACAAAAGGAAATTTGGTACTGGAGACGGGGACGAAATGTTTTATGGCAAAGAAGAAAATAAAAACCGTAAAATATGGTTATACATATCCAATATTCCTGACTCTATAACTGCAGAAGACGTTAAGATATTTCTTCAGAAACATGCAAACTCCACTGATCCGCAAATAAAATCACTTCCCACACTTAGTAATAGAAAAGACAATAAATCGTTCATGATAGGAGTTGAACCAGAGCTAAAAGAACAAATATATGACGTTGCCTTTTGGCCAAAAAACGTTTCGTTTGAACGATTTAATTTTAGATTAGGTAAACGGTTTCTAGGGGATCAGATTGACAAAACATATGTGCAACAGGGACAACCCAATTCTTTTTTGGAAGTTTAAATCCACGAGAGACTCTTTCCAATAACAATCAAACGTTCTTAAAGATAGTGCAGCTTAATGCACAATGTCTTACAAACAAAATGATAAATTTGGAACTATTGGTATTGAAGGAATCACCTGATATTTTAAGTATAGCCGAACACTGGTGTTCAGAAGATAATATGCAATATATGGTTCTTGATGACTACGTAAACGCTTCATATTATTGTCGGACAACCTATATTCATGGTGGAAGCTGTATTTATGTGAAAAGTGGTCTTAAATATCAACCGGTAGATATATCTCGTTTTAGTGAAGAAATGATTTGTGAGTGTTGTGCCATAACTTTTGTGAGTTCAAATCGCAAAGTGTGTGTGATAAGCGTTTATAGGCCTGCAGGAGGTAACGTTGATCAATTTTTTATTAAATTACAACATATTTTGGAATTTTGTAGCAATTCTTATCAAGACCTTTTCGTATGCGGAGATTTAAATGTTGATTATTTGTCAAATTCTGTGCAGAAACAAATCTTACATGATGTTATAGTTAGTTATAACTTGAAAATTACTTCTGTGGACCCTACGAGGATTTTCACAAATAAATTAGGACATACATCATCCACTAAAATTGACTACATGTTAACAAATGTTAATATTGATTTTTGTAAATCTAATGTATACGAGGGTCATTTCAGTGATCATAAAATTTTTACACTTACAATTGAATCCAATAATGTAAATTTTCATAAAACAGAAAGAAGGATACATTGTTATCGCGATTTATCAGATCATTGCTTATTTCAGTTTCAAAATGCATTGTCTTTACTTAATTTTGATGAAGTGTATAGTCAAAATGACATTAATTTGGCCATGAACGAGTTTGTAGATATAATTTCTTTTAACATGAATGTTTATTGTCCTGTAAAAACACAGAGAAGTAGTACTAAAAACCGTAAAAATAAATGGGTAACCGCAGAAGTAAAGAAAGCCGGTCGTCATATAAAAAATGTATATTGGTTATCTAAAAAACTTCAAAATAATAATTCTCAAAAGGCATATAAAGAAGCCAAAAGAAATTATAATAAACTTATTAAAAATGCAAAAAAGCAATTTAATGAACAGCTTATCATACAATCAGATAACACATCTAAAACAACATGGAATTTGGTAAATAAAGCAACAGGTAGAAAACAAAAAAAATATAATATAACTCTCAGCTCTGACGGTGGCGATATTACATCTTCTGAGGATATCGCTAATGTTTTTGCTGAATATTTTGCAACTGTAACTGAAAATAATCTTGAATCATATTTTGGCTTGTCTAGATCTACAAAATGTACTTGTTCTAAAATTTCAGACAAAACTTTTTTCTTTACACCCGTTACATATCAAGACGTTGAAGACGCAATTATAAATCTTAAAAACAAGTCCAGTACTGGTTTGGACAACATATCCACAAAAGTCGTAAAATCGGGAATATTTTCTCTATCTGCTCCTTTGAGCTACTTAATTAATTTATCGGTTGCTAATGGCAAATTTCCTGACGCACTTAAAAGCGCAAGAGTTATTCCTATACACAAAAAAATGATCCAGGATTGATTTCGAATTATAGACCGGTAGCAGTGCTGAGCGTTTTATCAAAAATTTTTGAAAAGGTTGTATATAATAAAATGGTTTGTTTTCTCGACAAATTCGATATTATATCCCCGCATCAACATGGGTTTAGGTCAAAGAAGTCAACGTTGACTGCTGCATGTCATTTTTTTAATTATATATATACAGACCTTGACAGGGGAAGGCATGTGGCAGGTCTCTTTTTTGATTTGTCCCGTGCCTTTGATTGTCTGGATTTTAACTTTATTAAAAATAAATTTTACAACCTAGGTTTCAGAGGAGATTTCTTGGACTGGATAGTAGACTATTTGAGCAATAGAAAAATGTTAGTTTCATATCAGAATTCTGCTTCGACAGTTTTCAATATTGATAAAGGAGTCCCTCAAGGATCTGTTTTAGGACCGCTTATATTTATTCTTTTTATGAATGATCTTCCTGATTACATTAAATCTCGAGTTAGTACTATTTACGCAGATGATACTGCACTAGCGATCTCTGCGCCTAGTAAAGAGGAACTTATATTATTATCCAACGGTGTTTTTGGGTCATTTGTAGATTGGTCCAAAGCAAATGGATTAATAGTAAACGTTGATAAAACTCAATTTTTATATTTTCATTCCCAAAATGTTCTTAGCAATGTATACTCATTATCATTTAAATTTGACAATATACTTATTTCGTCAGTTACAACAACAAAATTTTTAGGTTTAAATATAGATTGCCGTTTGAGATGGACTGAACAAGTCAATACAATAAATACAAAATTAAATAAATCGTTTTATGCTATTTCTAGAATAAAAGATACTATGCCGATATCAGCACTGATCAATATCTATTACGGCCTTGTTTACAGTCATATGAGTTACAACATACTACTATGGGGAAATTCTATTGACAGCCCTAAAATTTTTGTAACTCAGAAAAAAATTATTCGAAAAATATTCGGGCTAAAATTTCGGGAAACTTGTAAACCAACGTTTATAAAATACAAAATCATGTCATTCTATAGTCTGTACATTTACCACACTCTTCTGTTTGTCAAAGAAAATTTCAATCAATTTGAAACTAATGCTCATCGACATGATTACCATACAAGAAATTGTAATAAGCTCCGAATACCCCAGTTTAAAACATCAAGATTAGAAAATAGTTTTAAATTTATGGGAATGAAATTGTACAATAAACTTCCCGATGAAATGCAGGAGATTGCTAGTTTTAACAATTACAAAAATAAAATCAAAAATTTATTATTAGCCAAATGCTACTATTCCGTCAAAGAATTCCTTGACGATAGCCTATAAACTATTATACACTATTTTATTTTTTATGTATAAATTGTTTTGTGTATACAAAGTCTAAAATGTCTAAAAATGTTAGTCTAAATATGTTATTTTATAATATGTGTTAGGTGTTAGGTACCTATAATAAAATTGTGTAGCTAAACAATGTTAGCTTGTAACAGTTATATTACTGTATATGACCTGTCCTATACATTTGTAAAAATGTCTTAAAAGGATGAATAAATATTTCTATTTCTATTTCTATTTCTAATCAAGTACCTCTACCGGTTTCGAAACTTATTAGTCTCTCATCAGAAGGCACATATGCTGCTCTCTCTGACCCAACTAGGACAAACCCCGGCGTGCAGTTACGGATTGCAACGAACGAAATGGCAGGGATACCCTAGCGGAAACTGTTAGCAAAAGACTTTTCTAAAGACTTTTCAAAAGTTTTCAATCTAATAGCACATAAAACAACATCAAAAAATGTTACTTTACATCCTACCAGACTGAAAAGGAAATTGAAATCGAGATTTTTGAAATGGAAATGAAAACGCCATATATCGTATTTTCAATTAAAATTGTAAATAATTTCCATTAAATATAGCAAAAAAAATAAACTTGACTTATAAACTACAAAATTTTTACAAAATTTCAAACTTTAAACATGTTTTTGTGTATAGGAAAAATGAAAAATTATATCCTATATCCTTTCGTCTGCAATCTGACATATATCCATAATAATATATTTCTATGGCCACTTGATTTGGAAAGTCCTTTTATTGGCTTCTGTCGAATATATCATGTAGTAGGAAAAGATAAACTGAAATCAGAAAAGATGCACTCGGTGGAACATGTCGAAATAAGAAAAATGAAATAAAAAGAAGAACTTTTACGTATACTACAGCTATAGCCAGTTGCAATATTTTTTTATTCCCAATTCATATCTCCCATCAATGGATTTTGAAAGCTCAGAAGGATTACTTTTGTGTTCGGTCCTTTCTCGGTTGGCTGAGCTTTCTATACGTATGCTCTTTTTACACAGTGTCGTAGAAGATATAAGCTTATTTTATTCATTTTTTTTTTTAATTTTTGTTATGTAAATTTTTATTTTTATTTAATAGTTCATACTAATTACATTATTGATTATATCTACTAATAATAAATATTTTATTAAATCTGAATAGTGGTGCCCAAATGCAAGACCAAGACGAGACTTAGACAGTCTTGGTCTTGGTCTTGCGTCAGTACACCTGGTCTTGGTCTTGATATTGCACTCCCGGTCTTGGCCTTGCAGCAAGAGTCTTGCAAGTCTCGCAGTTGTCCATTAGTCTATTGCATATCTTAGAACAACATAACAGAGAGGTATATTTTAAGCTTGAATATCATATCCATAGTAAAGACTCGTCAGATTAATAAATACCTAAACAACTGACACCAGGTGGGGTTTGAACCCACGATCTAAGTGATACCTAACTATGTCCTAACTAACTAAAGTTAAAACTAACTCTCAAAACCCACAAAATTTCATTTGCATATCTCAACTGGTTTTAGAGCAATAAATAAATCAACACTTTGTAAGAAAAATTTCAACACCCCCTGTTTGGGAAACGAAGCATTTATAAAGTAAACGTTTATGAAGCAAACTGTCATTATTTTTTCGTGCAGAATTACCCATTACAGTTTATTTACCATACTTATTTAAAAACATCCTGTATTGATGAAAAACATGGCTGGTTAAAAAGTACCTAACTTTTTTATTATCCATTATAAGAGAATGAAAAAAAAACATAATGCTAAGAAACTATGAGGCTATAGTCGTAATAGTAATCCAATTTCCGTAGGCTCTTGCATGCTTGAATAATAAGTTAGCATAATGCTAGAATATTCCATAGAGTGAGAAAAACACAGTTTTATTGGTACACCCGGTATACAATAACAATAGTTGACCTGTCTAGCAACAATATTATTACAGCAATATCTATAAAGAATAAGACAACATATTAAAAAAAATTACTTAAATCGGCCAACAGTCAGCATAAACAGTACATAATAGTCTTACTATAATATGTATACCGATAAGATTTATGGTATTTGGATCCCTAAAAACTAATAATGAAACAAATTAATTACTTATATACTTATTAAGTCTATTTTCTATAGCTAAAGTGAGACATTTTTAAAAAGTTTGTATACGATATTCGATATAGTTCGTCCGCTATAACTTTTCCCATGCGTCACGATTCATTTTCAAACAAGTTAAGTCAAAACATATAGTGAAACGAACGTCGATGTGTATATACATTTTGTATACTGTATACTGTATACTGCACACATCAGCGTACTTTTAACTTAATGTTTTGACTTAATTTGTTTGAAAATGAATCGTGACATAATGGGAAAAGTTATAACGGATAAACAATGTTACTGTAGTGTAGGCGTCGCTACGCAGGAATGTTGTGTTATGATTAGAAGACGACTATTCTGAAAATTTGGGCAATTAATTTTAGAGCGAAGAATTCGGCTGCTGGGAAAGGATGTTCAAAATATTTGATTTTTACATTATAATAAGGACCTCTGACTACATGTCAAATGTGTGAAGTGTTTTTTTAATGGACATTTTAATTCGCTATGTATGTTTATGGTTTTGTTCGTAATGCGCATAAATCCAATTTTCAAATTTTTTTTTACATTTTTTTTTGTTTCTTATAGAGTATCTAAGAATATAGCCGAACTTATATACTCCCTAAAACGACCCTCGGTTCTAACTGCAAGACGCAAGAGTCTCGCAGGCTTAGTCTTGTTCTTGTTCAAGTCTTGCACGGTAAGTCTTGGTCTTGCTAAAATTAGGCGGTCTTGGTCTTGGTCTTGCGAAAACGCAAGAACAAAACCAAGACTGCAAGACCAAGACCGATTTCGGGCAACACTAAATATGAATATCATAATTAGACTTTCAACATTTTTACCACCTTTAGCCATTATTTTTTTGATATCTTAATTCTCATGTGACAATAAAACAACAACCTACATAGATCATTGGTTGTCAAATTGTACCTTGGCTACCGTGTGAAATGAAAGCATTTCACATAAAATATGACTGTAATACCGTGTGAGACGCTGGCTTCCATGGCGTCTGTAGTACCAAGTGGTACAAAAATATTTGGTATAAAATTACAAGTTATTAGTTTAAATGGTCGGTAAGCAAAGGTGTTAACAATAAAACGACATTTGGAATGCCAATTTTAGCTAACTGTTTCTTATTAGGTCTTATCTCAATGCAGATTTTACAATGATAAATATGGAAGGGACAAATAAAAGAATATAATATAAACATTCTTCTTGTTGTGATGAATGGTGGCGATCATCGTATCAATTGTTATCTTATCTGAAGCAGCATCAGATTCTGAGGTTCTTCAACCAGGTTCATCGTCTTCCTATACCTTGCTTTTTAAAGGTTTTTTCTTGCTGAATGGCTTGTAGGAGAGCATATCTGCATTCATTTCTCATAATGTGTCCGAGGTATTGCAACTTTCAAGATTATTTGGTGTTAGTCATAGTTAGACCCAGAATATCGTTGCTATGCAACCTAAGAGAGTGGTACGGATGTACATCAAATGAACTTTTCAGAGCAGTCGTCTCTAAAATACGAATAGCTATGATGATTGCGGACCTCCGCCGCGGAGATGGCACCTAAATAAGAAGAAGTACGTTCTTCTTTTTTCTTCTGAGGACCTCTTCATTTATGACTCGGTCACTACATGGTATTTTAGTTATTCTCTGATTTAGCCACATCTCAAATGCTTAAAATTTTCTGCACATGTCTTCGTTAAAGATCTATGATTCAACACCATAAAAAAGAACAGAGAAGACGTAGCATCGCACCATTCTTACTTTTTTACCAAGAAAGAGGTTATGGCTTTTAAACAAGTCCCCCAACCGTTTGAAGGTGCATCTAACCTTTCCGATGAGTGATCTTATCTCTTAGTTGTTAGTTCATTCTTCATTTATTATGGTGCCGTTATCTTGTTTTTGCTAATGATCATCAGCTTTGGCTTCTTTACGTTTAATTTATTGATTCTATATTGTTCGTATTGTATAACTGTAATTCGTAATTCGTTTCACAAGGACCTGCAGTTGTTCTAGGTTGTCCGCAAATACTATGATGTCATCTCTATATGATTATCTGATGTTGTTTAGCCAGTATTTGTTTGGTAGAATATCCTTTCCAGTTTCGTACAAAGCTTCGATAAATTTTCTTTCAGAGTATAGATTAAAGATTAGAGGAGATACTCGGTGTGTACACATTTAATTAAGATTTCCGGTTTGATTCCAATAAAAATGTTTTAAGTACTTTTAGGCCTTGTGATTAATTCCTTCTTCTTTTAATATTTGCATCATCTGGCGTACTGTACTCGATCAAGCGCTTTCGCATAATCAACCAGACAACATTTTACGTCGCAATTGACGTTTCTGCATTTCTGGAATAACACTTATATACTCTCGGAAAGATGCACTGTTTAATCTCAAGCATTCAATTTTCATATTCGATATTATACAATATTTTTATCACCCCTTATATCACAGTAACGCAATTGTTACTATATTGCAAACATTGCGGGTTATTTAATTAGTTTAATTATTGCAAATCATAAACCATATTTTAGGCTAGGGCACACTAAATGTGCTGACTAAATAAAATTCTTTGCTAATTAGACGCGTAGGCTGCCCCCAATACTAGGGTAGCTAAGAAAGAACATACTATTCCTTCAAGTAAATTCAACGAGTCAAGATGTGCTTTTAAATATATATTCTCTCGAGTCAATTTAGCCAGTCAAGATGATCCTTTAAATACATTCCTTCGAATCAGTTCAATGAGTCAAGATGTGACTTCAAATGATTCTCAGTTCAACCATCATACGAAGCGGTCAGCAAAGTAGTGTCATTAGATCTCCCGAAAAGTTAGTGTCATTTACACAAATACATTATCATCTTGAATTTGGTGTTCCACTAAAGGCGATAGATCCTGCAGCTGAGCTCGAAGATTAGACAGCATATTGCTTTATAACTCAAAATTATTAACTACTCTCCTTATTAGTTACAAATTTTGACTTAAAATGGGCCTTAGATAAAATTAATTGACAGAGAGATTTCTTCGATAATGTACTATTTTGACTAAAGCTACGTTTGAAAAAAAAACGGTTCAGTTAATAGACATAACTTTATTATTAGGTTAGACACCTAATTAATAATCTGCTCTGAGAAATGAAAATATCTCGAAAAGTAACCAATTTTGACATAGGGAATATTATACAAAAATTAAAGTACGGTAATGGTATTTTTCTATAGTGATATAAAATGCAGGGTGTTCCATTTAAAATTTCTGAGAAAAGACTATACTTGCCTTTTGGCTCACTCTGTATTCGATTTAACGAAAATTAGCAATATCAACCATTCTTACAAATTTTGACAATCATCAGCAAAAAAAACATGGCACCAATAAACCATTGCTGTTGTGCTTATTTTTATTTATACAGCTGAACTTGTTACGATTTGCATAGAAAATTGGTTATAACTTTGTTGTAATTACCCTGTATAACATAACAAATCTTTAGATTTTGGTGATGGGGAAGTTAAGAAGATTTCGAATATAAAATAAAATATAGGATGTACCATTTAAATAAACATAAGTTTGGTCTGCCACTTTGTAGCAGGGTGTTATTTAACACCCTGCAACATTTTAACTAATTTTTTAATGTGAAGCTCACAGTTGGCTATAATTTTTGTAATTAACTTTTATTGCTATCTATTATTATAGCGGATCTACTGAGCTTTATCACACTAAACAATCACCCTGTATAGTAGAATTCTTTACCACTGACCTATGGTCGGTATGTTTACATGATTTCTAGGACAAATTGACAAATAGACTAAGTGAAGGATAAATATAAAAATGTTTTAATAATACATATCTTATTCCCGAGGAAGACAAATCCAAACACCCAAACATTATAATAAACATATTTACTACACACACTAATATATTCTTTTCGCACCTTATTTCCACTGATACATACATAACTTGAAAGATTCAGCAACTAAATTCATGTTGTGATTTCAATTTTTACTTATGAAAAAGCACGTGCAACACTACAGAAACAATTTTAAATTATTTTATAGGTATTCTACAAAACAATTTATCGGTACGCTTATGGTTTTTCATACATCCAAGTCAGAGGCACAGTATTTTCACAATTCATATGTTTTCATGGGATTAAGTATATGTGCTTCATGCTGACGGGTTGAATTTAAAATTGATTAGAGATTTTCCAACGGGTTCTCCCCAAACCGAAATGATTTACGGCCTGTTTCATATGTTGGGAATTTTGTTGACCGGCTTAGGGAAATGTGACGGCTGTCGAATGTTCCATAAGCAAATGCAAATTCCTATCTGATGTGTGCACATTGCACACGATAATGAATAAACAAACAACCCAATGTATATATTGATGTTTCAGTAATATAGTGAGACTATTTCACGGATCAGGTTCACATTTAAATTAAGGTATTGTTTTATGAATTTATTGTAAATGAAGTAAAAGACAAACGTACTCTCAATCATTTATTGTAACTTCCGACGACCGGTTTTGCTCTCTAAAGTATGCAGAGCATCTTCAGGTTAACGGTTACGAGTCACTAAATGATTCGGATACAAGGAGCTCCCTCAAAAATTTTACAAATAACAAAATTAAATATTGATTCTCGAACTTAAAACCAATACAGTTAAATAAATTAAATGCAGTGCTCCTGACCAATCTTAACCTTTCGCTACCGAAGGGTCAAGTTGTTTTGTAGTTGACGGAGGGGTACATTATGTACCCCATGCATTTTTATAGATTAAATATTAACATAATGCAATAATTTTAGTTAAAACATAATTAAAACAAATGCAAGTATTTTTTATTGAATATAAGTAACAATAAAAAAATATATGGTGTCTTGAAAAAATTAATTATCGTTTTTTTGATTAGCTTTACATTTTGTACATATTATTGTTTGAATTGTTGTGGTTGTTTGATGTTCAGCACAAACAAAGAATTTACAAGAATTGCACGTTTTTCTGCTTTTGCGGTCCTTCTTGCGTGGACAAAGTAAACATCGCCCTGAGGATTTCAAGATGGTGGCGTCGTTTTCGCGATTCTCCCTTGGTGGCGGTGGGCATAATTCGTACATCGCGTTTATAATTCGCTTATGGAATTTTTGTGGACTTTGTAGTCGCCTATCGACATGGGGCTTTATAATTTCTTGACCCAGGTTTAGTAAAAATTATCTGCGTCTGTGAGAAGGTTCATACGCACGAATGGAATTCTTTGTCGTCCACAGTACGTATGCATTCAGACCTGCAATGTCTAGAAGATTTTGAAACAAAACAAATGGCCATCTCTTAGAGGCTCTTTTACAAGAATATTCATTTACCATCTTATCCATAGTATCTACGGCACCTTTTGTAGAATTGTAATGCAAGATTATGTCTGGCTTATAGTCCGTCTCTTCTCCGCTAATTTTATCGTCGTTATGTTCTGTACTCAATAAAATTACTGCCTTATTCTTTTTAGGAACGTAAGACGCCAGTGTTATTTCCTCAGTGAAGGGAAAAACTGAGGACTTTTCTTGTCTAGAAATATTGGGTAGTAGGGCTGGAGGGATATCCTGCTTGTTTTTTCGAAGTGTTCCACATAATGTTATTTGTCGATCTAGGAGTTGTTTTGCCAAGGGAACACTGGTAAAGAAATTATCAGTAGTGATGCCATAACCAGTTTTTAGAAATGAGACCAAATCAAGTACTACTCTTTTGCCCTGGTCTTTTTCTGGTTTGTTACCATCTTTTCCAGTATAAATCTGAAGGTTAGCAGCATAGGTGATTGTTGCATCAACTAGAGCCCATATTTTGATGCCATACTTGGCTGGTTTTGATTTCATGTAGACTCTAAATGGACACTTACCTCTAAAACTTACAAGTTGTTCATCAACAGTTAGATGAGAGTGGCACTTAAAACTTTCTTTACAGTGTTCTACAAACTTTGTAAACACTTCCCTAAAAGCTGCTAGTTTGTCAGAACTTCTACGTTCTTCTCTAGTGTTCAAATTATCTAATCGCATAAGTGAAATTATATCTAGAAATCGGTCGCGTGACATGGCAGCCGGAAAAATAGATCGACTGTACAAAGGGTTTCGATACCACAAAAAGTGCACTGGTTCCCTATTGGCTTTTAGCGCACCCGCCGTAATCAAGAGTCCCAAGACCGCATAAGTTTCCACTGAATCAGTGGGCAACCAGGTTCTTGTTTTATTAGGATTTTTCCCATTCCAATCCTGAATGTATTTCTCCGCTTTCTGGTTTGTACATTTGACGATGATCTCTACAATTTTCTCATCTACAAATAATTTGAAGCAATCACTAATTTTAGCGACATTTTTAGATTTTTCTGTAAGCCCTGGTTTTTCGAGCAAGTTTTTTGTGCGACATCTAGTTTTTCGTAAAGGACGATTTTTCCAAACTGTACCATTCTTGGAAATAAATGTGGAATCTACTGCCCCCAAAACTGGTTTATCAGAATCATTACTGTCGCTCTCAGATGGCTAAAATATAATAAACTCAAGATAGAAATATCGTACATAAAACAAAAATAAAAATTACCTGCAGAATTTTAGGCTCATATTCCGCTACTTCTAAATTATCATCTAATTCTGAATCATCCGATAAACTATCTCTTTCAGAAAGGTAATCATCATCACTTTCCTCTAACCACTGCACTGCAGTTTCACGATCCTGTTCTTTCCGAAGGTCTAACTTTATTTTTTTCGACATATCGGTAAATCGTGTAATCACAAATGGATAAACTAAAACGGTATGTTAGCACTAAGTCATCCACAGAACTGATTTGTGTGTTATTGCAAACAACAGGTTTGGTGCCGTGCGCAAAACGTCTGGTTTAGTCAGTGGCGTCGACCGCAATGAACTGTACCGCGGTTGACGGAGGGGGTACAACTTTTACCCCAAGCACAGTGCTGCACTTTTCATAGGTAAAAATATGTCAAATTGAAAACAAATGGTTGGATATGCTTTTACACATCCCAATGAAGAAGTAACTAGAACAGTTAAACAAAATTCCAACATTTTTAAAAATTATTCATGAAAAATCGAATTTGGGGTACAATCTGTACCCCCCTCCGGTAGCGGAAGGTTAAATTCCCACATTATTTGCTGTATCGTCTTGTGTCCTGTGTGTTTTATTTGTTTTATTTTAAGTTTGATGTGAATTTACTTATTTATTTATTGACGAATTTAAAACACAATGTAGGTATACTTCCAAAATATAATTTATTACTATTCATGTCTTTTATCTGATTCAACAGTATATTAATATTTCTTCACTGTTTATATCATTAAAACTTAGTCTCAATTTAAAATCAATTACTTTCAACTGAATTTTCAGTCCTATATTTTCTTTCTACTTTACTTCTCCACCCTTTATTTTATATCTCAGTTTCATGTACCTACATTGTTGTCTATCAATTCACATTTATTACTATTTGTATTATATGACTGCTAATTTAATATTTTAACTTTTATGCTTTCCGATTGGTCATCCCTTATACGACCACTACTCCTTTCATCAAAACATCAAGAAGTACTGACCTTAACAATTTAGGTTACAGCTGCACATCCACATCTAACATACATATTACACATTCGACCCGTCTTGATCCAAACGTTGTCAATCTTACCCTAACACATACACTAATAAACAGAAGTCTTTTAATAAATATAAATAAAAACAAAATCTTTTAATAAATAGAAATATAAATCTTCGAAACCATTAACACTAGAAAGCCGGAGGGGCCAATTTGGCCCCTGTTGCGATTTAAAGTTATTGTACTTTTTTTATTTGAGGCAATAATATTTTCACATTTTATGACTTTTAATATTTTGATGCAAAGCCTTATTTAAAAAAAATATTGTTTACTAAATTTATTTAATGGTTTTTTTAACAAATCTACCATAGAAGTCTAAAGGGGCCAAATTGGCCCCGTGTAACTTATTATCGTTTTCTGGTAAATTCGACCTTCTGGTAAATCCTTTCTTTCAAATTCCTGTTGAATGGGTAAAATTATATTTATGTATGTTTATTGTAAATGGTTACCCTTATACTGGTACTGATCATCTACGTCAGCGTTTCCCAACCGGTGGGTCGCGACCCACGATTGGGTCACAAGCGGATTTCAGGTGGGTCGCGTGGCTCTTACAGTAGCTGAATACTGTAAATATATAACATCATGGGTGAGGGATGGGTCGCGAATATGAAAAAACATCAGAAGGTAGGTCGCCACACATAAAAGGTTGGGAACCACTGATCTACGTAATAAAGATACAATTATTGGCGAACACAGTAATAAAGATACAATTGTTGGCGAACACAAAGATGCAATTGTTGGTGTAGAGGGCCAAATGACGCGTCTTTATACTACAAAAGCAACTTCAAGACGATGGCTTATGTACGTGTTTTATCATACTCTTGACTTGGAAGCAATAAATGCATGGATTATTTATAAAGAAATAACTGCAAGTAGACTCAGTTTCCGCAAATTTATTCTTCGGCTGTGTGAAGAATTATGGGCCCCATACATTGTCTCCCGAAATCTGGAACTACGTCCAGCAACACCAGGTCTACCAACAACTATCACTGTTACTATCCAAAAACGAAAAAAATATCAGTTGAAAATATTTTGTAAAGGAAATCATACTTCAAATCATTGCCACGGTTGTAACAAGGCAATGTGTGGCAAATATCAAAAACTGCAAATTGTATTGAGTTGATTTAATTTCTTTAAACTGAGTTTAACTTGATTAAAGAACGTGGGGCCAAAAGGGTCCCATAATATAGCCTGTAAAAAATTTAAAAAAATGGTGTATAAATCACGTCTCTACACGTAATAGAAGCAGAGTTATAGCTGATGAAAAATAGGTTCATATTCGTCAAATTCCAAATGGAATATTTAAACGTGAATTAACCAAAAATGAAGCACATTTCGGGAAAAACTCATTACAACTTATTTAAAGTGTTTAAAAAAAGCTTCATTTTTGTTTCATAAAAACAATTTCTAGCATCAAAATTAAACAAGTTACGCTCAAAATAAAGTCCCTTTTGGTTTTGGTAGAAAATCGAGAAAATCACCCCCTAATTAGTATCTTAAATGAACTTAATCGTTACGACTTAACAAGTTTCTTGACTCGTGTATATATTGTTTATATGATCTGTAAGTTTCATCGGTTCAAAGTCCTTATTATTGAAAGGGCTGTAGTTAAAAGGGGTTGAACGAGTCACTGATCACGAATTTATGCAAATTTAGAAACACCAAATCTTAATCATTTTTTGTCTAACAAAAAAACAAAAAAATACATGATATTCAGAAAAGCAAATCTGACTTTTTTTGTTTTTCGTGATTTTTGGTATCTCTAACAATTTTTAAGTTATTTTGAAAAAAAGAATATTTTTCAAAATTTTAATTTTTAAAAATTTTATTTTGAAACTAAATTTTTTCAAAAATAAGCACTTTGAATCGATTAAACTTACAAATCATATAAACACAACATAAGTAAAATAATTTGTAGAGCGGTAACGATTAATTTAATTTAAGTTGCTAATTAGGGGGTGGTCTTCCCGATTTTTTTTTTTTGCAAAAACAAAAGGGGCCGACTTTATTTTGAGCACAACTTGCTTAAGTTTTATGCTAGAAATTTTTTGTAAAAACAGAAATAAAGCTTTTTTTAAATACTTTAAAAAAGTTATAATAGGTTTTCCCCAAAAAGTGCTTAATTTTTTGGATATTTCACGTCGAAATATTCTATTTGAAATTTGGTGAATATGAATATATTTTTCATTGGCTATAACTCTGGTTCTACGAGATCCAGAGACCTAACGCGTACACCATTTTTTTTTACTTTTTTATAGGCTATATTTTTGCTAAAAACATTTGTTTCGACAAAGTACTTACTTTTTGAGTTATTTGCGAAAAACCGTCTAAAAATGTGGTTATTTTGTTGAAAAATGAACATATTCACTTGATAATAACTCGAAAAGTGTTGACTTGGCGAAAAAGCTCTATAGAACAGAAGTTACTTGAAATTAGTCAGTTTACCCATTTCGGGACTTAGTTTGGACATATATTTTTTCACCCCCAAGAGGGGGTGAAAGTCACCCCCAGGGCAAAAGCACATATCGGCACAATATTACTTTTTTTCTTTGACATGTAAGCTATATGTATGCCAAATTTCATGTCAATCCAAGCGGTTCTTTAAAATATAGAGCAAAAACCCTGAAAGAATGGACAATAGGTTGGTTTGTTTTCTACGTGATCGGTCGCGCTTGAGATTTTCTCTCATATATCAAACTTAAAAATAGATTTTAAACGTTTTCTGTTCACTAGTAAAAAGATCGATATAAGAAATAAATAAACGGAATTAAATTATCTGGGAAATCAGTTTACAACATTCTAAGGGTGTCTTGATTCCAAGTGCTACAACAGATTTTACACCTGAAAATTTGATAACTACATTGTGGATCCTTGTTTGGCCATATACTTTAGGAATATGTTTTAACCACATAAGTTTTTGTCTTTTCTAGAGAATGTTAGAGTATTTTTGAAAAAAATATCACCTTCAAGCGATTGGAACCCATCTTCAACTGGCTCGAATGAATCTTCAACTGACTAGTACGCGAACCCTTCGCTATCCATATCGTGAAATTCATGTTCACTTTCTGCGTCACTTGGTGCACTTAACTCAACTTTGGAAATGAAAGACAGTCGAAGGTAGTATGCAATTTTAAATAAAGTAAAGGAAGTATAGAATAGGAAATGAGAAAGGAAGAAGAATATAATAGAGCACCGACTAAGTAAGCTCGATAAACAAGAGACACAAAGAAGGTGGGATTCGAGAGCCACAAAAAGGAATAAAATTAAAACATATTTCTTCCTAAAATAATTTGGGCCTGATAGAATGGGAGCGATAGGAATAAAACAGAAAGTTCAATAAATAAACGAGAGACCCTGAACAAACCAGAATATAAGCGCCAGCTAATTTACCCTTCAGCAAATTAACGAATTTATGAATTAGGCTATTGATTATGTATTTTAGAAAGGAACTACAACGTTAACGGGGTTTTATTGTTTCATATAGTTAATGGACCTCTAAATATGAAAAACCCGTTGAGTGCTACCATTTAAAGGGGTGCGTTTTTAGAAAGGGGTGAATTAGTCCCTAGGCACAGGGCGAATTAGGGTGAGTTCCATGCACTTTTGGTACAAACACATCTACAGGAAAATTGTTTCAGGTTAAATTTACTATCGAACATCACATTTTAAAGTTAAAAATATTTTTTAACAAAAATATATTCAAAAAAAAAGCAAGAAAAAAACACAAACGATAGCAATTTTGCTTTTTGGCTCATAACTTTTTTCCACTGGGATATAGGTATAGGCATTGCTTTACAGAAAAATAACTTCCATCCTTAGTTTTGAAATGACGTTTAGTAAAATATCTATGATTTATAGTTTCCAAAATATGATTATTCTTGTTTCATTGTTCTGTAACTTTTTTCTACGTTGCTTTAGGTATATGCAATGTCACATTTAGTAGGAATAAAAGTCAATTACCTTTAAAACGGTCTATCGTAAAAGGCTGTATGACTATTTTTAAGCAAGATATGGTTGTTTAAAATTTTATACTTTTAATGATTTTTGATATGTTTTACGATTATTTTTAAATTTCTCATTACATATAACTTTTTGTATTTTATGTAGGTATATACAGTGTCTAATAAAAAAGAAAGCTTATTTTCTTTCCTTTAAAATGGTTTATCGTAAAAAAATCTGGGACTATTTTTAAACAAGATATGCTTTTTCAAAATGCGACATATACTACAGATGTAATAGGTCCCACTAAGGTGGAACCATATGGAAAACTTTTATATTATTAACTTTATAAAAAAAATTATCCTTTATAAAATGCTCTGGATAATCTAATACCTAAGATGCAATCATCAGATATAAAATTTTTTTAATAGTGTACGAGGTATGTTAAAAAACATGAATTTCGCTCAATAGTAAAGTACCTTTATATTTCACAATATCGAAAAGTGTTATTAAGAAAAGTTATTTGGAATTAAAAATTATGTTATAATATGCAATTATATTTTTCTAATTAAAAAAAAAATTAAAATTTTTCTCAAATTACGCATACCCTTGGATATCCTACGGATATCTTGTTTAAAAATAGTCCTAGAATTTTTTGCAATACACCATTTTAAAGCAAAGAAAATAAGTTTTTTTTGTACAATAAATCTTGTACTTTTAAATGTATGTACAAGAAAAAAAGTTATAATGAGAAATTTAAAAAATAATATTTAAAAATATCAAAAATCGTTAAAACTAAGAAACCTTGAAAAAGCATAACTTGCTTAAAAATAGCCGTATAGCCTTATACAGTACACCAATTTAAAGGTAATTGACTTCTCTGTCTACTAAATATACCATTGCATATACCTAGAAATGCGTAGAAAAAAATTACAGAACAATGTTTGCGAAATAAAGGGGAAAATTGGCCAAAAATGCCGTGATCGGCGAATTTTGAAAAATCCTATTTCGGAAACTATAAATCTTAGAGAATTTTACCAAACTTCGTTTTAAAGAGGAAGGATTGTAGCGTTCCGCTACGTTTACGAGTAGCCACTCCCGACAACCGTAATAATTAACATCGAATAACAAAAAGTTTACCTTACGATCTAGGTAGGAAAAATGAAAACAGAATGAGTGCTAGCTAACCAACGACTTAAGAAGGTCAAATAAAGACAAATATGTGTTGGAGAAAAACCGGCAGACGTATACATAAAAGAATAGGAGAGATTCAATAAATCTATTTTGGAATTGCAATTACAAGGCAAGCTAAATATATCTGTAAAGATATAATATACCTAAAATGAACGTCTGCCGTACCTAGAGAATTATAAAATAGAACCAAGCTTTTAATATCCCACAAAGACAACTTATATGGAAAATGCACTAAGAATAACATTCCTATTAATTATCCGGAACGTAAATCTTCCCCAAGATGTGTGTACTCATAGAGCCGCTTACCGTCTGATAAACCGGCACGTCCATAAGCCAACACTTGGAATTAGAGCTGAAGGAATTTCATCTAGATTGGAACAAAGATAAGTGTACTTAATTAATGTTCTCATTTATAGACCGAATTGTGTTCCGCAATATATTATATATTTATTGGACATTTGTTGTTAAGTACTAGATTATTTTTTTAACTTCCCTTATCATATCTTTTACTATCGGTTGTGTCTACACAACAAATAATATTTTGTCAATTTTTCATCTAAATCTCAATGCATGTAAGGGAACATAAGTACTTATAGACCTAAAGCATTGGTCTCTATAGGGTTCATTACATAATAACTTAGGTATTGTGGTAGATAATATACAAATATATTAATACGGTCTTATGAAGAATATCATCTGGTTCTGTTGACTAGCACTCACTATTGTTTTTCTGTCTCTTTATTGTTTGTATCTGAAAGAAACGTAAACTCATAGAAATCGTTAAATCGTCGGAAACTTTGACGTTATCTGCTTATATCTTGGCAACCAAAATTTTAACATTACTCATATTCATTATTTATATTATTAATTAAATTTTACTATTATATATTCATCTTGCAAGCCAATGTTTTACATTATTATACATTATTTATATTTTTAGCTAGAAATTTTACATTATATATGTGTATATATATATATATGTGTATATATATATGTATATATATGTATATATATATACATTAGTTACCAAAATCTTACTTTACATATATCTAGATATTTTTTTTTACACAATAAAAATAAGGTATACCTATTGGGTTTGTATCATTTCACTTGCACCTGATATCTCGCAACTATATGGATTCATATAATATTTTATTTCAGGATTAAGTTATTTGGTTTGTTTATATCTTTCTCCTTATTTCTCTCTCTCTCTCTCTCTCTCTCTCTCTCTTTTCTAGTCTCCCACACTGTTCTCTCAACGAAGTAAAGGCTCTAAAAGGCATTTACTTCTGGCGCCCATCTTTGGTTTATTGATCATAGGTCAGTTCTTTTCTTTTTAGTATTTCATTACTTTTTAATTTTTCTGGTTTCTTCCATTATCACTATCTCTTTCTCCCCTAAACAACAGCACGAAAATAAGCCGATCTCCACTTCCTGAGCTTTTACGTCTCATCCTCATCCTCATAAATAATTTGTTATCTTCATTCTAATTTTAACTTGTTAAGCCGTTTCTCACTACCCCTTTCTTTCATCAATCAAATTTTAGTACAAAAAAAATATAACCCTACTATAAGGGTTACAAAGTGGCGAGCCCATCGTGGAGCTGTTGTTTTTCATTTAGGTGGTGATTTAGTGTTAGTTACACTACATTCTCTTATTCAATTTGGTTATTGCGAATTATCACTTACAGTTTGTTTGTTGTTTTGGAATAAAAAAAAAAGAAAAAGTTGATAGTAGCAGTGTATCATTTTGTTTTTTTTTTTGAGAGAGTATACAGGTGTAAGGGAAATTATTTTAGAATTGAGGATATAGCATTAATTGTTGGCTGGTATACGAACATAAGTTAAAAGGTAATATATAAATGTTTATTGAAGGTGACGTTAATATTTAATAAACTGAATTTTTACATTTTTATACGTTACATATTTTTTGGTATCTTATAATTATTATGATATCCTGTACTGGCACTTGTATCCACACATTTATATATTTTGGGTTATAGGTATATGTTTATTAGATTCTGATTTCTATCTCAATTTTAGATTACTGTATGCGATTAAATTTGCGGGCTTTGTGCCAGTTGTAAAATTTTTTTATTGAGTTTATCTATCTAAACTTCATTGGGGTGTTTTGTCTTGATACTGAAAGTTTCTTTTTTTAAAATGTCCACTTTTAAAGTTGATCATTTACTGGTAAAAGAGTTAGATTACGAGCTTAAAATCCGAAGTATTGATGTTACTGAATATCCTACCGTCGAGGCTAAACGCAAAATATTGCGTGGAGCTCTGCGGCAGGAGAAGGAAAATAGGAGTTTTCGGCAAATTTCTTCCTCCTGTATTCCCTTTGACAAACATAAGGAGGAGATTGAGGACACACTGAAAGACCTTACCCAGAAAATCGGGATATTCAGGGGTACAATACTGGATCCTACCTTTGCTAGATTGTCGTCTAGAGTAGCTCATTTATCTGAACGAGTAAGTCGCTTAGAGTGTGATACCGATGAACAGGAATTATACCAGAAAACCGTCGCAGTCAAAATCTTGGATATTGAAGGTGACCTCGATGCTCGGGGAAACCCAGCTGCTACCTCCACTCCAAATGCACCCATACACAATGCGTCACCCTTCCCATTTTCTAAATCTACCCAAGTTCATAAATAAGGTATTTCTTTTTCTGGTACAGGTGATCGTGATACTGTTGTCGCTTTCTTAGAGAAAGTTGAATGTTTGCGAATCTCTAGATGTATTCCAGAGGATGACTTATTTGCAGCCTCCGCTGAGTTGTTTACCGGTCCTGCGTTCACTTGGTTTATGAATAATCGCTCTAACCTTTCTTGCTGGAAAGATCTGGTGCAAAAACTTAAAGCTGATTTCCTACCATATTCCTACCAAGATGATCTTTTGGATGACATTAAAAAGCGGAAACAACTCCAGAATGAACCCGTTACTATGTTTATCAACAACATCCTTGGTTTGTGTAGTCGTCTTGACATTCCTCTCACGGAATCCGAAAAGGTAAGAATCATCATGAAATCTTTGTTACCCTCATATCACTCTCAACTAGCTCTTGTAGAAATCCGTAGTATCGACGAACTTACGGAAAAATGTAAGCGGTTAGAAGAAACATTTTCTTGGTCTAATCAACCCTCAACTGTAGTTTCGTCTCGTCCTTTCCCGTCTTCTAGTCAGAATTCCTTTTCACGAAATCGATCATGGCAAAATAAAGTACCGAAACACAATGTATCTACCGTTACCTCCACGATCGTATGTTGGAATTGTTATACTCAGGGACATGCCTTCTCTGCATGCCCAAACCCCAGATTGCGTCCCTTTTGTTTTGGGTGTGGCCTTGAAAATACCACTAAACCCAACTGTAGGAATTGTCAGGGAAACGGTCGTTTAGAGGATTGTACCCTGAGCCCTCCTCTGACAGTCTCTCCATCAGGGAATTCCGTAACTTCCATAAACAATACAGGACTCAACACGTCAAGCCCTCCCGTACCTTCTACCAGTCGAAACTCGAAAAGGGAAAGGTATTTCGTCCAAAAAGACAACAACTTCAAACAACAACCTATCTCAAGATTAAGTTTTCTGAAGCAGACACCCTTTAATGTCGAATCAGATAATGATAGTGTTTCTTTCTCAGTATCTTCATTAAATCTCCCATCTCCTGGTCTCGAACAAGAACTTAACTCTGCGTTAATTCCGTTACCTTTACCTTCTTCCAGAAAAATTAAGGAAGGAGATACCTGTCTACCTATATCTCAATTTTCTGGCAACACCATAGTGATTGATAAAACAACCTTAGATTTAAATTCTCTATTAGTTAGGAAACATAACGATAATCGTCCGTATCTCCCTATCGAAGTATTAGGTCAATCTTGTTTAGCACTTCTGGACAGTGGTTCAAACATATCTTTACTAGGTTCTTTATCTCTTCGTTTAATAGACAACGATAAAGTCAAAGTTAACCCGATTTCTTCTCTTCAAGTATCGACTGCTGATGGCACTGTACAACCCATCACGGGAAAATTCGTAACAGAAGTCTCTGTAGCGAATATACGCAGAAATGTTACTTTTTATGTTATCCCCTCAGTGCAAAATTCAGTTATCCTTGGAATGGACTTTCTTAATGTTTTTAATAGCACACTTAACTGCTCTGATTTTTCTATGTCTATATCTTCATTTAATATTTCGAGCTTGAATGCCGTACAAGATTTTTCTAGTTTATCAAATGAGGAACAAAATCAGTTACAAGAAACTATCTCCAAGTATAATTCTATCTCCTCTACGGATAAGTTAGGCCGTACTACCTTGCTTTCCCATTCTATTGAAGTGAATAATCCCACACTATTTAGGCAATACCAATATCCGATACCCCAAGCGTGGCAAAAAGATTTAGACCAAGAGATTGATGAAATGCTTAAACTTAATATCATCGAACCGTCTACCTCTTCCTATAGTAGTCCATTATGGCTCACGAAAAAAAAAGAATGGATCATTTAGGGTCTGTTTTGATGGACGTAAGTTAAACAGCATCACAGTAAATCGGGACGCTTACCCGATCCCTCGAATTGATATTATCTTGAGCAAACTTCAAAACTCGAAGTTCATATCGTCTATAGATCTTTCAAAAGCTTTTTTACAAATACCTCTTAGTACTGAGAGTAGGAAATATACCGCTTTTGCCGTCCATGGTAAAGGATTGTTTCAATTTGTAACAATGCCTTTTGGGTTAGTATCTGCTCCCCAAACTATGTGTCGTCTCATGGATATAGTAATAGGTCCTCAGTTAGAGCCCTACGTGTTTTATTATCTTGATGATATCTTGGTAGTCACCCCGGATTTTTCTACTCATATCGAAATTTTGAATAAATTATTTGTCCGGTTAAAAGAGGCCAATTTAACGGTTAATCTTGATAAATGTCAATTTTGTCGACCAAGTTTGAAGTTTTTAGGCTATATGGTTGATAACCAGGGTCTTAGGACAGACCCTGAAAAGGTCGCCGCTATAAGAGATTTTCCGATCCCAAAAACTACCACCCAAGTTCGCAGAATTTTAGGCATGTGTGGATATTATCGTCGGTTTGTTCCGTCTTATTCTACCTTACTATCACCCCTTACTGATCTTCTGAAGGATAGGAAAAAAGGCCAAACGATTATTTGGACTCCTGAGGCCGATGAAGCGTTTAGGCGCGTTAAAGATGCACTAACGAGCGCTCCAGTCATGATCTCACCTAATTTTAACGAACATTTTTATCTGATTACCGATTGTTCTAACACCGCTTCTGGTGGCGTGCTATTTCAGGTGAAAGATGGCTCTGAACACCCAATAGCTTATACAAGTAAGAAACTGAATAAGGCGCAGAAAAACTATTCGACTACGGAGAAAGAACTCTTAGCTATTATTCAGGGTTTAGAAGCTTTTCGTTATTATTTAGAGGGTCGTAATTTCACGATAATTACGGACCATAGTTCTTTGGTATGGCTTCACAGCATGAAAAACCCTTCTCAGAGACTTTCCCGATGGATATGTAAACTGACTGCCTATTCGTATAAGATTGTCCATCGAAAGGCAGCCGGAGTAGTGGTTGCTGATGCTCTTTCCCGTGTTTTTGATATTAATGTTTTAGATCTATCTTCGTTAACTCCTGATGCGTGGTATCAAAATATGGTCGATAAGGTTACTCGAGACCCACAAAGATATCCCGATTTTAAGGTGGAGAACAATGTGCTGTACAAACACATTTTAAGTCCTGTTGAGGTATTATCGAATATGACCGAATGGAAAATAGTTGTACCTACGCCAAACAGGGAAAATATTTTGCGTATGTGTCATGACGAAGTTACTGCTGGCCATTTTGGTTTCTATAAAACTTTCCACCGTATTGCTGAGTTATATTATTGGCCTGGCATGCGCAAATCCATTAAAAGGTACATCTCTAAATGCATAGTTTGTGCTACTTGTAAACCAAGTAACTTACCACAAGCTGGTCTTATGGGTTCTTTTATAAATATTAATTTCCCTTGGCAGATGATTTCTCTCGATTTAATTGGTCCATACCCTCGTAACTATACAGGAAATACTTATTGTCTCGTAGTAGTGGACTATTTCACCAAATTTCCTTTGGTTTGCCCTCTTCGGAAAGCCACAGTCCCAGCAATTATTAAGTATTTGGAAGAACAAGTATTTTTAGTATTTGGTGTTCCTCAAATTGTCTCCTGTGACAATGGGCCCCAATTTATCTCGAACGCTTTCAAGACTCTTATGTCCAAATATAGGGTGCAGAAGATTTTCTATAATGCTGCATATCACCCTCAAGCGAACCACTCAGAACGTGTAAATCGTAGTATTGTTACCGCTTTAAGGTCTTATACATTTGAGGACCATAGGTCGTGGGATCAATACATTCATTCTGTTGCCCAAGCCATAAGGACTTCCACTCACGAGGTCACTAAATGTTCTTCCGCGTATCTTAACTTTGGTCGAAATGTTCCTCTCTCAGGCGATTATTTTGGTTTAATTTCCGATAATGCAACTACTTTACCACAAGTTTCTGAGAATCTTCATCGACTAGAGGATCTCCAAAACCTACCCCCTATATTTGCCGACATTCGGAAGAGATTGAAATCTTCTTATTTACGTTCCCAGAAATATTAAAATTTAAGGAAAAGACCGTTACGTTTTTATCCTGGAGACCGAGTCCTAAAACGAAATTTTGTGAAATCAAGTAAAAATGATGCCATAGCGGCGAAATTTTGTCAGAAGTATATTCCATGTACGGTTTTAAAAGTCATATCGCCTCTTGTCTATGAACTAAAAGACAATTCGTCCAATAAACGAATTGGTCGTTTTCATGTCAAAGATCTCCTACCTGATAAAACAGTCATGGATTCTGAGTCCTCGACCTCAGAGGATGATTAGGTATTAACTTGCGTTCTGCATTAATTTTGGAACCTTTTGTCGCAGTCTGCAACTTGCTAGTTTCCTAAAAAAACTCTTATTTTTGCTATTTGGTAATTATTATTTTTACCTCTGCTCTTGATTTTACCTTTGATAGTTAAGTTGTTCACATATATTATGGACTCAGCGTTTGCACAGGGAATGGCATAACATTTGTCTGGTGTAATAAATGCATTATACAGGGTATTCCATTATTATCACTTCTTAAAATATTAGACTGTTATAGGTAAATTGCTTTTAAATATTGTCTTTTCACTTTTATTAGTAAATTTTGTTGTATATGGGTATATAGGTGTATCTCAGCATAATACGTGGGTTCGAATTCGTTGATCAAATTCCGGACTAGATCGTTAGCGGATTTCGTAATCCATGCTATATTTTGTGATGGATGTACTTTTACCTGGAGTCGCTATGTGGCGAATATGGTCGTTGACCATCTTCGGTTCTGTAGCATAGATTAAGTCTTCATCAAGTTATAAAATGGATTTTTTTCTTGTACAAGGCGATAACCCAATACCTTTAATATTAATTTCGTTGATGGTTGTTATATCAATAATTTTGGAAAATACATTCATTAGCTGTTGTTTAGTGACTACTCTAATATTTGGTTTTCGTTTTCTTACGCATTGGTCCACTATAGTAGTCCAGTTCGGACCTCCTCTGTCATTGATTTTAGGAACTGATCTATAAATATACGGTTTCAGATGAAATTGTTTGATTTTGGTTCTTAAATTTTAGTTTTACCTTTGAGAAATTTTAGTTAAGAACTTACTTGTGTTGATGCTTATACATGTGTTAGTATAAAAATACACTGATTATCAAACGTTTTGGTATATCGTACACTGAAATAAGCTGTAGCCTTAGGCTATAAATTTATCGGATGCAGATATTAAGTTAGGTTATCTTTAGGTTACCTTTCAATGATTATTACCTGTGATTATATTAAGTCAATTCGGGAATGGATTATGAATTATACTGACGGAACCATATTTGGATGGATACGATAATGGCTATCCATTTGTGGAACTGTTTTGTTTGTCCATTTTTTGTTTTGCTGTGCATTCTTAACTACCTGGTTTATATCTGCATTGGATATATAATATATTTAACTTAGCGTATCGTACTTCACTTTATCTTATCTTATCTTATCTTACCTAAGAGAGTTATGTTACATCTCTATTTCCTTACCTTAAGTTATCTTTGATACCATGTTTTGAATCGGTTGGAGAATATCCTGGTTACTCTCGGTTGAATATGTCAACAATAAATTTTGTGTTCATCTTTGGATTAACTTAGGTGCTAATATCCAAATCGATAGTGAGTCCGATAGTGAGTAAGGCCAAATTTAATGGTTCTTTATGTAGTTGGGTGGATACTTTGTTTTAGTCAGAAATATTTTTTTCTAGTACCTTTAGTTCACGTTGATAACAATTTGGGGTTACGTGTAATCTAAGCCTTTAATGTGAACGATTTAATAAGTTTAATTGATGTAAGTAATGGTACAGCAAGAATAACTATTAGTAAACTTTAAGATACCTAGTATACGGTTCATTCGTAAATAAAGTCTGGATGCAGATCATCAGACTAGTCCTTGTCTACGTTAAGGAAGGAAAAGTTCCTTTCTCGCGATCTCCGTAAACCATACCGGTTCCGGAATCTTGGGAACTTACCTTGATGCACTCTTGTGTTGGATCCACACAAGTGTGTCATACTTTTGTGCCCGCACTCTTCCATGCTCGGAAGCATGAGAAGTGTTGCCTTTTATTTCCCTTGTGTAAATATGTGGTATAATGTGGATGTTTACCCACTTTGAGCCAAATTCAAAATTAATGTTTTAGGTTAGATTAGATTAGTTAGTTGATGTACTAATCCTATCTTTAACTTTGTGGAGTGGTTGTGACTGTAACTACAGCTACAACTGCTAGGAGCTACTACTCCTGACCCATATTAAAGTACTAACCCTGCCAAGAATAAACTTCGTTTTGGTTTTTGCCAGAATAATTTTCTGAAGGAAAATTATATCGAGTGGAGGGGGAATGTAGCGTTCCGCTACGTTTACGAGTAGCCACTCCCGACAACCGTAATAATTAACATCGAATAACAAAAAGTTTACCTTACGATCTAGGTAGGAAAAATGAAAACAGAATGAGTGCTAGCTAACCAACGACTTAAGAAGGTCAAATAAAGACAAATATGTGTTGGAGAAAAACCGGCAGACGTATACATAAAAGAATAGGAGAGATTCAATAAATCTATTTTGGAATTGCAATTACAAGGCAAGCTAAATATATCTGTAAAGATATAATATACCTAAAATGAACGTCTGCCGTACCTAGAGAATTATAAAATAGAACCAAGCTTTTAATATCCCACAAAGACAACTTATATGGAAAATGCACTAAGAATAACATTCCTATTAATTATCCGGAACGTAAATCTTCCCCAAGATGTGTGTACTCATAGAGCCGCTTACCGTCTGATAAACCGGCACGTCCATAAGCCAACACTTGGAATTAGAGCTGAAGGAATTTCATCTAGATTGGAACAAAGATAAGTGTACTTAATTAATGTTCTCATTTATAGACCGAATTGTGTTCCGCAATATATTATATATTTATTGGACATTTGTTGTTAAGTACTAGATTATTTTTTTAACTTCCCTTATCATATCTTTTACTATCGGTTGTGTCTACACAACAAATAATATTTTGTCAATTTTTCATCTAAATCTCAATGCATGTAAGGGAACATAAGTACTTATAGCCTAAAGCATTGGTCTCTATAGGGTTCATTACATAATAACTTAGGTATTGTGGTAGATAATATACAAGTATATTAATACGGTCTTATGAAGAATATCATCTGGTTCTGTTGACTAGCACTCACTATTGTTTTTCTGTCTCTTTATTGTTTGTATCTGAAAGAAACGTAAAGTCATAGAAATCGTTAAATCGTCGGAAACTTTGACGTTATCTGCTTATATCTTGGCAACCAAAATTTTAACATTACTCATATTCATTATTTATATTATTAATTAAATTTTACTATTATATATTCATCTTGCAAGCCAATGTTTTACATTATTATACATTATTTATATTTTTAGCTAGAAATTTTACATTATATATGTGTATATATATATGTATATATATGTATATATATATACATTAGTTACCAAAATCTTACTTTACATATATCTAGATATTTTTTTTTGCACAATAAAAATAAGGTATACCTATTGGGTTTGTATCATTTCACCTGATATCTCGCAACTATATGGATTCATATAATATTTTATTTCAGGATTAAGTTATTTGGTTTGTTTATATCTTTCTCCTTATTTCTCTCTCTCTCTCTCTCTCTCTCTTTTCTAGTCTCCCACACTGTTCTATCAACGAAGTAAAGGCTCTAAAAGGCATTTACTTCTGGCGCCCATCTTTGGTTTATTGATCATAGGTCAGTTCTTTTCTTTTTAGTATTTCATTACTTTTTAATTTTTCTGGTTTCTTCCATTATCACTATCCCTTTCTCCCCTAAACAACAGCACGAAAATAAGCCGATCTCCACTTCCTGAGCTTTTACGTCTCATCCTCATCCTCATAAATAATTTGTTATCTTCATTCTAATTTTAACTTGTTAAGCCGTTTCTCACTACCCCTTTCTTTCATCAATCAAATTTTAGTACAAAAAAAAATATAACCCTACTATAAGGGTTACAGGATATAAATTATTTTTTGCTTAAGCAATGCCTATACCTATATCCCTGTGGAAAAAAGTTAAGGGGCAAAAATCAAAATTGCTTTCTTTCGTGTTTTTTTCTTGCTTTTCTTTTGAATATATTTTTGTAAAAAAATATTTTTGACGTTAAGATGTAATATTTCGATTGTAAATTTAACCTGGAACAATTTCCAACTGTGCTTAGGGACTAATTCACCCCTTTCTCAAAAACGCACCCATTTAAATGGTAGCATTTCGCGGTTTTTTTTCTAATTTAGAGATTCATTGACCATATGAGCCAATAAAATCCCGTTAACGTTGTAGTTCCTTTAGCTCTCTTATTTTGAATATAATCAATAGCCTAAATTAACTAAATTAAATTTTCTATTATAAAATTTATGTTCTTTCCTCCTTAACCGACTACCCTGTGAAGTGAAACTAGAAAGAGATATTTAGTAAGGCGAAAACGAATCTTAATAAATTATTTATTACAATTTTAACAATTATTATACAATTTAGAAATGAAACTTTACAGTGATATAAGTGATACATATATAGGGTGAGGCAGATAACTGGCCTATTAGAAATATCTCGGGAACTAAAGGCAACAGAATCATGAAAATTGGAAGGAAGGGGTTTTGAGGGATGATCTATTAAATGAAAATATTTTCATCTCTTTGCACCTTCCGGTTATACCGGAAGTTGCTTATAACTTGGTTTTTTTAAATGGGACACCCTGTATATTTTTACATTTTTCGATTCTCCTCAATACCTTCTTTCTTAAAATATGAGATTTTGTAATATTATACAGGGTATTTTAAAAGATATTTTCGTTGCTTTATTAATTTCGTAGCAATATTCACACCCTGTAGAATTGTAATAGTTTGACATTAAAAACTCTGCTTAGGTTCAAGTGATTTTTAATATAGTCTATTATCGTTAAGACTCATTAGTATAGCTAATTTTGAAATATTAGTATACAGGGTTGGTCGAAACTCGGAATGAATATTTTCTGAGTTTTCTTTAATGGAACACCCTGTATTTTAGTATTGTAATGAAATGATATTTTATGGTACTTTTTTATTTCTTAAGCGTTCCCTATACCTAATTGCTTTAATTTGTGAGTTATTAGTGATTCAAGCTAAACATTAATTTCAACAAAATATACGTAAAATTTTATTAGGTTATCCATGAAAATATTCAATCACAAACAATTTTTCAGAAATAAATACATATTAATCCAGACCGATCCTTAAAATTACCAATAATGGTTTAGCTATCAACATAGCTACGTAGTTAAAATTGTTGGTGCGACTAACAATTAAGCACAAATTAAAGCAGTTAGGTATAGGGAATGCTTAAGAAATAAAAAAGTACCATAAAATATCATTTCATTACAATACTAAAATACAGGGTGTTCCATTTAAGAAAACTCAGAAAATACTCATTCCGAGTTTCGACCAACCCTGTATACTAAAATTAAAAATTTAGCTATACTAACAATTCTTAACAATAGTAGACTATATTAGAAATCATTTGAACGTAAGTAGAGTTTTACTTGTCAAACTACTACAATTCTACAGGGTGTGAATATTGCTACGAAATTAATAAACAAACGTAATTATCTTTTAAAATACCCTGTATAACATTACAAATCCTCATATTTTTTTAAGAAAGAAGACATCGAAGAGAATCCAAAAGTGTAAAAATATACAGGGTGTCCCATTAAAAAAACGAAGTTATAAGCAACTTCCGGTATAACCGGAAGTTGCAAAGAGATGAAAATATTTTCATTTAATAGATCATCCTTCAAAACTCCTGTATTCCAATTTTCATGATTCTGTTGCTTTTAGTTCTCGAGATATTTCTAATAGGCCAGTTATCTGCCTCACCCTGTATAGTGTGTAATAATTGAAAAATAAAAATCCTAGTCTGATTTGATGGTTTAAAAGTAGAATACCTTATCAATATTTGGGTTTGTACTGTTCATTAAAACCCAAAGATAAAATCCATAAATACTTTGATGACCCATGAATTCACGGATGATACGAGAAAACTACTCGATTTCCGGAAACGTCTAACCAGAGGCGACTGTTTCATGATTTATTTCCAAAATCTCTCATTCTCGAAAAAATTAATTAATTCCATAATTTTGCCCCTCAATGTATTATATATTTTATTGATATTATCAAGTAAAATAGCATTGTACAGGGAACAGAAGTACCAAAATAATTTAAGAATGGCATTGGGCCTAACTGTATAAGAAAAAAAAATAGGATATGTATTGAAACATTAAAAGTGTTCAATGTTTCAGATCTGATGGAATTCTTATAGGATTACTCAAAATTGTATTGATGGACTACTGATCCAACTACTGTTGGATCTATTCAACACCATATATAGAGCAGGAACATTACCTAAGTATAGATCCATCGAAGTTAGACTAGGCTGATATTAGAGTAAGCTGGTGTTTGATCGTCCTATGGGGGAGCAGTACGGCAAGGGATATGGGCTTGCGTCTCGGTGATACTCCTCTATAGATCCCTTAAACCAGAAGGCTCAACGCCCTTCCGATAGGGTTGAGGTTGAGCACTAGATGATACAAAAATTGCAAATATTGTCGTACAAATATCTTACAGCGTGGATTACAGAAGATACCGATTAATCAAAAGAAATAAGATGCCGCATAGAAGTTGTCCATCGAACTTTTACCCAGGGAAGAGTCGCGCTCTATTCTGTCACGTAATCGGTCGCGCGTTAGATTTTGTCTAACAAAACGAATTTAGACGCGAATTTACAACAAATCTTTATTTTATTGTATTTTTATTTACTTGTAATTTTAGAAATATTATTTATAACAATTATTGAAGCAAAGTTTTTTTCACCAAAGACATAAATTCTAAAAAAAAGAAGAAGAAAAAAAATAAACCTACGCATTACTACACTTTTCCTCGAGGTATTTACGAGTGGAAAGTTATGTTACAAAATTTTTCATCAAGTTATCACGAAAAAGGGTAAAATGTTAAATTTTTTCTAACGGCGCGAGTGCTCGCGGGTTAATAGAATGAGAATAGTTATTTGCCTAACTAGTGCGGAAAGTGATACTTCCACGCACGAGACTGTCGTTGACCCGAACGACGCGATAGAGGAGTTCGGGCAAGCAGTCGAGTGCGGGGAAGACACTTTCCGCATGAGTTAGGAACAATATTTTTTCTAGGGCCGTACGTTTGGAAAAAAAAGCCACAAAAAATAGAGTTATATCAATTTTTATTTAGAAGTGAAAATTCACAAATTAATTCTTTGACAAGGTTGTCAAAACCAAACTTTCAATATAATGGGTTACCACGTCGACGATATTGGTTTCAATGACGACGATTCAAAACCATTGATTTACCAGTAGTAGTTGCACAAGAGCTCTAAAATTCTATATTAATTTTAGAGATCGAGTGCAATTTGTTGCGATTATTTCATGAATAAAACTGTTCAAAACCAAAATTTTATTGTAATTTATTTATGTAAGTACAAATTTGTACAATTAAACACACAGTTATTATAAATGTTTGACGGTGGAAAGTCATCACTTTTATAATTTTTAAAATATTAATTGTCATTAATGTCACTGAATGTATTTTTTCATAGCAACGAAGGGCATTTGACGTAATATACTTGACGACGGGAAATTATCAAAAATTATCAGTTTAATTTGTATTTCTGTATCTTTCTATTGGTCAGAATCTCATATGAATGAAATAATCGCGCTAATTTCATTAAAACATGAACACAATAAGATTAATTTGAAATAAATTAATAAATAATATCTAAATATTAGTTTATTGCATGTATTATAATATATTATTATGCCATATTACAAGGTATTTTACTTTCCGGCACGCTGTGCGGGAAAATTTACTTTCACGCACACCGTGCGGGAAAGTGCAACTTTCGGAAACGAAATGCTTGCGTGTAAGTGGCTCTTTTAGCACGGCCGTAGAAAATTTTTTTTTTATCACAATGTCAATTCGACAATGCGGAAAAAATGCTACTGATTTTATATTTTATCCATCCTTTTATATGAAGTTAAGGCTTGGGCACTGAGATAACCGTCTTTTTTCTTTTTTTTTTGTAGCACTTTAACCAACTGGGGGTAGGTCTTGACTGACTGCACAACTAACCGTAGATAGCCCCATTGTTCTTATATCTGGATATATGTTATCTCTCTATCGCATTCGTGGACGCTCTAAGGGTATTTTTCCACAATGTCGGGGCTTCCTACCAGGTTAACTTCGTAAGGCGGTTATTATGAAGTCTGTGGACATAGCCACTTAAACATTGGGATTAAATTTTTTGTGATTAAACTGAGACAGTCAAATATTAAAAACCTAGAAGATCGCAAAACAAAGGCATAAGTTCTCGAACAACTACGAAAGCAATATGAAGTTTTACACTCAAAAAAAATCAAAAACTGAAATAAATACAACTTTTATTCGAGACATTTTTTCGAATTGTGGATAGATGGTGCTATAATCGGTAAAAACGATTTATCGTGATATCATAGTTAAATTATAGAAACGGTTTAATCTCTCGAGAAATACAATTCCAAATAAAAAAAACAAATGTTAAATATTTTCAAAAAACTATCGAATGACACCAAACTCGACCCCTCACTCCATACTGTGGCGGAGGGGTGGGGGTAACTCTAAAATCTTAAATAGGAACCTCCGTCTTTTATTGCAGTTTTGGATTCTTCATGAAAGAATAATAAGTAACATTTATTCGAAATATTTTTTAGAATTGTTGATAGATGGCGCTAATAAATCGCATTTTTCTATTAAAGCGCCATCTACCAACAATTCTAAAAAATGTTTAGAATAAATGTTACTTATTTTCTCATGCAATAAAAAACGGGGGTTCCTATTTAAGATTTTAAAGGTCTACCTTGTAGCAGATGGATTTCTACTACAATATTTTATAAAAAATATCCATTAATTTTAATCCTATCCCAAGAAAAATATCAATTTTTCTAATTTATTTTGTCAGTTTAAATATCTTTAAAATTTCCTAAGCCGCTCCTGTTCGAAATATTTCAGAATATTTTCGCAACAAAGTAAAATCATAGGAAAGTTCCTATTTATTTGAGTAGCATTTACCAACTACGTAGATAGTTATTGTGAAATCATTCATTATTCGAGAATGAATCCTCTAAAAGGTTTGGTGTTTTTCCTTTAAGTTTTGAGCGATAAAAATCCCATGTTATTATTGGTCTGCATTTTGAAAGATCCTTGAGTTGTAGTTGACGATTGGTCAATAGTTTTGGCCGAACGATCGAGAAGAAATGCATCGTTTGGACGCGAGAGAGACGTGACGATGTAAAGCCAGTTCTAAAAGTACATCACTTCAGTAAACATCTTTTTGTTAGAACTCAACCAACAGACTCGTAGAAAGTCGCACTTTGCCGGCCAAAATGGTTTTCTTCTTATAGTAAAAGAACTAATGGATTTCTAACATGTCAAGGAATATAATGACAATAGTTTCACGGCATTTTAATGGATATATTATTGTGAAACAGTTCTATTGTTATGCAGTTTGATTTGCCGGTAAAAGAAGTGCGTGGTTTCCTGGTTCCTGTCCTTTATGTAGCTGTTGCTATTTTTATGATGTTTTGATTTGTTCATGTTCCAGTAAGAAATGCCCAGATGATATTATTTGGTATCGATTTTATCCAGTTTTGTAATGATTTGAATATCTTCCCCTCCCAGCCCCGTCTGAATGGAAAATTTTGAAGTTCCAAGTGTTGTGACATGGATTTTTGTTTTAACAAGGTATGATAATGTTTATTTTAAATAATTCACAAGTGGATATTATTGGTAAAGGTTTTACATAATTAAAAATGTTTGTTTTCAACATGGAAAATATATTATGTAAAGTAAATATTAGATGGCAGTGACATTTGACAGCCATGTCAAATTTTTGTTTTGGTACACTGCTAAAAATAAGGTTAAAAATTGTAAAATCATGTATTTTGTTATTATTATTCATTTCTGGTTTGAGAATGTGTCTATTCTCAATAAAAATAAAAAGGTATTAAGGTTTAAATAAACATTATAAAATGTACACATCTTTATTTCTGTAACCTCTTTATTTAAGAAAATTATTAACAGATATCTAATACAAGTGAATAAGTTTTAGAACAGAAGAAAATATAATGGCATAGAAGCCAAATGATGATAATTTGTAGCCCACTATAACCCCAATGAGGAATCTACGATGAATGTCCCCCAGTTGCTTTCCAGTAAGTACTCGATATGAGAATTTGAGGATTTTTCAAACGGCGTCCCAATTTGTTTAAATAGTAGGAAAGTCCTCAAGTCTGTGTAAGTATCCTTTGCTTATTTGGTTATGTAGTTTAGTCTTCTTTAAACCCTCCTACCCCTCCCAACGAATCTACGACCTGCCACCGCACAAAAAATGAGCTGCCGTTCGCATGAAGGTTTGCGTGTCTGTTCCTTCTGCTAGCCCCATTTCGACTCCCCAGTATCTCTATAGATAGTCTTTCCTTGATCCCATTAGAGCAGACAGGTAAAACGCTTCAACTGGCACCCAACGTGTGAGGCCGATTCATTTTTCTGCCTCCTTCAGTATCCAGTTGTTGTCTTGTCCAGTTGAACGCTTCAAATGGCGCCCCACGTTGGGCGCCAGTTGAAGCGTTTTACCTGTCTGCTCTAATGGGATCAAGGAAAGACTATCTATAGAGATACTGGGGAGTCGAAATGGGGCTAGCAGAAGGAACAGACACGCAAACCTTCATGCGAACGGCAGCTCATTTTTTGTGCGGTGGCAGGTCGTAGATTCGTTGGGAGGGGTAGGAGGGTTTAAAGAAGACTAAACTACATAACCAAATAAGCAAAGGATACTTACACAGACTTGAGGACTTTCCTACTATTTAAACAAATTGGGACGCCGTTTGAAAAATCCTCAAATTCTCATATCGAGTACTTACTGGAAAGCAACTGGGGGACATTCATCGTAGATTCCTCGTTGGGGTTATAGTGGGCTACTTATTTATCATTATTGGCTTCTATGCCATTATATTTTCTTCTGTTCTAAAACTTATTCACTTGTATTAGATATCTGTTAATAATTTTTTTAAAAAAGAGGTTACAGAAATAAAGATGTGTACATTTTATAATGTTTATTTAAAACTTACTCCGAGAATAAACATATTCTCAAAAAAGAAATGAATAATAAAAACAAATATATGGTTTTACAATTTTTAACCTTATTTTTAGCAGTGTACCAAAACAAAAATTTGACATGGCTGTCAAATGTCACTGCCATCTAATATTTACTTTACATAATATATTTTCCATGTTGAAAACAAACATTTTTAATTATGTAAAACCTTTACCAATAATATCCACTTGTGAATTATTTAAAATAAACATTATCATACCTTGTTAAAACAAAAATCCATGTCACAACACTTGGAACTTCAAAATTTTCCATTCAGACGGGGCTGGGAGGGGAAGATATTCAAATCATTACAAAACTGGATAAAATCGATACCAAATAATATCATCTGGGCATTTCTTACTGGAACATGAACAAATCAAAACATCATAAAAATAGCAACAGCTACATAAAGGACAGGAACCAGGAAACCACGCACTTCTTTTACCGGCAAATCAAACTGCATAACAATAGAACTGTTTCACAATAATATATCCATTAAAATGCCGTGAAACTATTGTCATTATATTCCTTGACATGTTAGAAATCCATTAGTTCTTTTACTATAAGAAGAAAACCATTTTGGCCGGCAAAGTGCGACTTTTTGAGTTCTAACAAAAAGATGCTTACAGAGCTGATGTACTTTTAGAACTGGCTTTACATCGTCACGTCTCTCTCGCGTCCAAACGATGCATTTCTTCTCGATCGTTCCGCCAAAAGTATTGACCAATCGTCAACTACAACTCAAGGATCTTTCAAAATGCAGACCAATAATAACATGGGATTTTTAGCGCTCAAAACTTAAAGGAAAAACACTGAACCTTTTAGAGGATTCATTCTCGAATAATGGATGTTTTCAATAACAATCTACGTAGTTGGTTATTGCTACACAAATAAATAGGAAATTTCCTAACCTTTACAATGCGAACAGGAGCGGCTTGGAAATTTTAAAGATATATAAACTCGCAAAATATATTAGAAAAATTAATATTTTTCTTGGGATAGGATTAAAATTAATGGATATTTTTTATAAAATATTGTAGTAGAAATCCATCTGCTACAATAGCCTCCTCGGAAGAGAGGAAACTGGATTACCAATTCAGTTTTCGATAACTACAAAAATCCAACATTGACTTCTTGGGTGTGACAGGACAACAATACCAAAATATTTAAATAATGGCTAATGGGGATTAAACAAAAACAAAACATCATTAGGGAATGGGCTAGCGTGCCATCAATCGCCAGACTCTTTAAAGTCGAGTAGACTTAAATGTTAAGACTCTAATAAGAACTGTAGGTGATAAGAGTTTCTGTGTCTTGGGAAAGAAATAATCTTGTGCCCTGTGTGGACCTCGCTGACATCCACTGCAGTAACACAAGTGACATATATACTATATATACCATATAATATATACCATATAGCAGGGCAGACACAGCCTCATCACCTCGTTGCCTAACCGGGAGCGGTTTTCAAAAACTAAAAAAATCTTTCTGAGCTCTGGCTCAGCAGATAGGCATCTGCTTAAACTCTAAACACCTAGCGACTTTCACGGGGCATTCGGCAACGGTTCTGCAAAAGGAGGATTTAGACAATCCATTCTAAATACCTCGTTGAGATAAAATGTCACAAATAACTTATCTCAACAACTCATTCAAACAAGACCAAACAGGGGGGAATGCGTGTGACAACATAAAAGACCAAAAAAAACTAGTATACTGGATTCAAACGGGATATCAAACCATTTAATAAGATCAAAAAAAAATAACGTAACACATGACATAGGAAATACTACATCATTACGTTTCCAATCCAAAGTCCAATCTAGGACATAAAAGCTTTTCATGAAAGTTCACCAGACAACTTTCTCATTTTCAAATCACTAACTGGGATATTCTTCACTTTTCAAAACCGGGGATATGATATTTCTTTCCCAAGACACAGAAACTCTTGTCACCTACAGTTCTCAGTAGATTCTTTAAACATTTAAGTCTACTCGACTTTAAAGAGTCTGGCGATTGATGGCACGCTAGCCCACTCCCTAATGATGTTTTGTTTTTGTTTAATCCCCACTAGCCATTATTTAATAATTTTAGTATTGTTTATCCTGTCATACCCAAGAAGTCAATGTTTATTTTTGTAGTTATCGAAAACTGAATTGGTAATCCAGTTTCCTCTCTTCCGAGGAGGCTATTGTAGCAGATGGATTTCTACTACAATATTTTATAAAAAATATCCATTAATTTTAATCCTATCCCAAGAAAAATATCAATTTTTCTAATTTATTTTGTCAGTTTAAATATCTTTAAAATTTCCTAAGCCGCTCCTGTTCGAAATATTTCAGAATATTTTCGCAACAAAGTAAAATCATAGGAAAGTTCCTATTTATTTGAGTAGCATTTACCAACTACGTAGATAGTTATTGTGAAATCATTCATTATTCGAGAATGAATCCTCTAAAAGGTTTGGTGTTTTTCCTTTAAGTTTTGAGCGATAAAAATCCCATGTTATTATTGGTCTGCATTTTGAAAGATCCTTGAGTTGTAGTTGACGATTGGTCAATAGTTTTGGCCGAACGATCGAGAAGAAATGCATCGTTTGGACGCGAGAGAGACGTGACGATGTAAAGCCAGTTCTAAAAGTACATCACTTCAGTAAACATCTTTTTGTTAGAACTCAACCAACAGACTCGTAGAAAGTCGCACTTTGCCGGCCAAAATGGTTTTCTTCTTATAGTAAAAGAACTAATGGATTTCTAACATGTCAAGGAATATAATGACAATAGTTTCACGGCATTTTAATGGATATATTATTGTGAAACAGTTCTATTGTTATGCAGTTTGATTTGCCGGTAAAAGAAGTGCGTGGTTTCCTGGTTCCTGTCCTTTATGTAGCTGTTGCTATTTTTATGATGTTTTGATTTGTTCATGTTCCAGTAAGAAATGCCCAGATGATATTATTTGGTATCGATTTTATCCAGTTTTGTAATGATTTGAATATCTTCCCCTCCCAGCCCCGTCTGAATGGAAAATTTTGAAGTTCCAAGTGTTGTGACATGGATTTTTGTTTTAACAAGGTATGATAATGTTTATTTTAAATAATTCACAAGTGGATATTATTGGTAAAGGTTTTACATAATTAAAAATGTTTGTTTTCAACATGGAAAATATATTATGTAAAGTAAATATTAGATGGCAGTGACATTTGACAGCCATGTCAAATTTTTGTTTTGGTACACTGCTAAAAATAAGGTTAAAAATTGTAAAATCATGTATTTTGTTATTATTATTCATTTCTGGTTTGAGAATGTGTCTATTCTCAATAAAAATAAAAAGGTATTAAGGTTTAAATAAACATTATAAAATGTACACATCTTTATTTCTGTAACCTCTTTATTTAAGAAAATTATTAACAGATATCTAATACAAGTGAATAAGTTTTAGAACAGAAGAAAATATAATGGCATAGAAGCCAAATGATGATAATTTGTAGCCCACTATAACCCCAATGAGGAATCTACGATGAATGTCCCCCAGTTGCTTTCCAGTAAGTACTCGATATGAGAATTTGAGGATTTTTCAAACGGCGTCCCAATTTGTTTAAATAGTAGGAAAGTCCTCAAGTCTGTGTAAGTATCCTTTGCTTATTTGGTTATGTAGTTTAGTCTTCTTTAAACCCTCCTACCCCTCCCAACGAATCTACGACCTGCCACCGCACAAAAAATGAGCTGCCGTTCGCATGAAGGTTTGCGTGTCTGTTCCTTCTGCTAGCCCCATTTCGACTCCCCAGTATCTCTATAGATAGTCTTTCCTTGATCCCATTAGAGCAGACAGGTAAAACGCTTCAACTGGCACCCAACGTGTGAGGCCGATTCATTTTTCTGCCTCCTTCAGTATCCAGTTGTTGTCTTGTCCAGTTGAACGCTTCAACCTCACCTTCAATATGTGGAGTGGAGGGTCGTGTTTGGGATCGTTCGATAGGTTTCTTTAGAAGTATATTTCATGAGGTATAAGGCAATTTCTATAACTTACCGACGGTATCACGATAAATTGTTTTTACCGATTATGACGCCATATCCACAATTCAAAAAAATGCCTTGAATAAAAGTTGCTTATTTTTACGTAAGCAATCCGAATCTGCAATAAAAATGTAGTTTCCTATTCAAGATTTTAAAGTTATTTTTAAAGCTATAAACCTTTTAAAAAACGAAAAAGCGGCTGGTGTTGATGGAATTCCCGCAGAACTGATAAAATCACACTTAAACTTCTCAGTGGATATGTACTACTTACTATTTAAAAAAATTTGGATCGAGCAGAAGATACCAAAAGATTGGGTGAAAGAGTTATAATAAAGCTATCAAAGAAAGGAAATCTCACACTAGGCGAAAACTGGAGACCAATCACTCTTCTCACTGTAGCTACCAAAATAATGGCCAGTATAAGATTGGAGAGAATTAAAGATCCCATAAATGGAAAATTAAGAATTAACCAAATAGGATTCAGACCGAACAGTTCCTGTATTGACCATATAAATACCCTAAGAATCATCCTCGAACAATCAGCGGAAAGGAATCAGGAAGTTTATACCAAGTTTGTAGACTTCGAAAAAGCGTTTGATTCAATAAATCGTAATATGATGTGGAGGATAATAAAACTCTATGGAATACCAGACAAATATGTAAGCGTAATAAGGCTTTTCTACGACGAATGTGTTGCTAGAGTTGAACATGAAGGGGAACTATCCCAACACATAATCAAAAAAGGAGTAAGACAGGGGTGTGTCTAGTCACCGACGTTGTTTATAATAGTCATAGATTGGATAATAAAACAAACTGAAGATAAAAAACAGGAATACAATGGTCACCATTTAAAAAACTAGAGGCTCTAGAGTTCACTGACGACACATATGCCTCACAATATTAAACAGACAACACATGCAAAACAAAATTACTAGATTGAACAGCATAGCAAAAACAACCGGCTGAAAAATAAATCAAAAAAAAACGAAAATAATGTAAAATGGGGAAACGAACGGAAAAAATATACATTTATAAGGGAAACAAATAGAAGAAGTAAAAGATTTCTGTTATTTGGGCAGTCTGGTAAACACAACAGGAGGCACAGAAAAGGACATAACACAAAGAATAAGCTTGACACAAAACGCTTTTAACTCTTTACGCAAGATATGGGCCTCGAGAAACATCAGCAGAAGAACAAAGCTACGATTATTTGAATCTAATATAAAGTATGTCCTGTTATATGGAGCAGAAACATGGAAACGCCATAAAAAATTCTTTCAGAAAATAAAATCCTGCATTAACAGGAGCCTACGTATTATACTGAGAACATTTTGGCCAAACAAAATAACTAATGACGAATTGTGAAAAATAACAAATGAAGATAGGATAGAACATAAAATAAAAAAACGGAAATGGAAGTGGATAGGACACATCTTACGAAAACCAGCAACAAATATTGCTAGACAAGCTCTACATTACAATACTCAAGGCAAAAGAAGAAAGGGTAGACCATCTTATACGTGAAAAATAACAATAGAGAAAGAACTCAAAGAAAATAATTTAACATGGAACGATGCAAAAAAGATATCAAAAAACAGAAGATAATGGAGAAATTTAATAAACAAAATTGGACGGAACTCAACATATGATGCGTGGGACTAGCAACCTCACCATCATACCGCATACTGCTACTTGAAACACCGCAAGGTGCCCTTTGCTCCACTTGGAGATGTATGGTTATGATGATGATTTTTACGTAAGGACTCCAAATCTGCAATAAAAAATGGGGGTTTCTACTTAATATTCTAAAGTTGTCCCCCACCCCACCTCCACGGAGTGGAGGAGGCTCATTTTTACTGCCATTCAATAGATTTTGAACAATATTGAACACGTATTTTTCAGTTTTTCGATCCGATGTCCATTTCGCGAAATATTTGACGTTCCGCTAGTTTTGTGCCACCCTGTTTATGCAGTCCATTATTTGACACGTAATAATTGAGCAGCAACATAACAACCGATAAAGCAATCAGTATACTGTATTAATAACGTTAATAACGAGTAAATTACTCAAATTAAAATTTTAAATCATTGTGGTCTATTAGTACCAATCAATGTTGTCTCAATATAATTAATGGAAATATTTAAATTACTCATAAACTACTTGAAAGAAACAAATATAATCATTTAAGTGAAATACGTATAAATATAACAAAACTAATAAATTGAGGTAAAAATAAAATAAAAATCTGTGGCTAACGGACTCGCATCCAAGCCATTTTTTCACACACACACACACACAAGAGTAAAATTCGTTAATTTGACAATCGCGGTAAATTAGGCTATTTTAAAACATTCTGTGCATGAGTTGTGCATAGTAATGAGTTTATGTAATCATTACATCAGTAACATTTTTAGTGTTTTAACGGTTTTATTGACTATAAAAATAAACTTAGAACAAACATGGTTTGAAAAAACATGCTTTACTTGAGGGTTTGGTTTCAGTTACTGTTTCAATTTATTCCCTTGAGAGGGTGGAAAGGAAAATATCATCATCATCATCAATGACATCACAGCCCTTTATGAGCCAAAGCCTTGTTCAGAACAATCCTCCATTCGCCCCTGTCTCTGGGAACTCTTCTCCATGCTCTAATTCCAATAGACTTAATTTTCAAATTATAAAATAGTTATTTATGAAACAGTTAGTGAAGTTTGCTTTTTGCGAACGTACGCGATGTTTACAGCACGAGCGACAGCGGCGCGAGTGCTATACATCGCGTAAGTTCGCAAAAAGTACTTCACGCAGAGTTTCATACAATATTTTATCTACAAAAACAAATAAAAAAACTGTAACTCTTCGTCACTGGAATTCATTTCTATTCTACAATTTTTAGAACTTTGACATTTAAAAATAATTCGAACTTCTTTAAAACCACAAAACTGTCAAAACTTTTGTTTTAATTTATTGCTGACAATGTTATCACCATGACTACGCAAAGTTAAGGATAATTGATTATATGAAAGTGTGCCAAAAAACAGTGCGAAAAAGTAAATCCCATTTAAAATACATTGTTACTTCACGCACACTTTAAATCATTCAGGCACTGCTATCTATAATGTCAGTTTTCACAAACTAAAAACTTATATATAATATGACATAGAGTAGATAAATCAATTTTTTCGGCTAGGAAAGACCTTATTTAAAATTGAAAAAAAAAATGGAAAAATGACGATTTTCAAGGTTCAAAAACAGAAATATAAAATATTATTTTTGAAACTACGAAGTGCCTAATTCAAGCTCAAACCTTATTTTCTCAGCTACTGATAAGCAGTTTGGGCTTATTTTATTGTAAAACATTGTTTGTTAGTTGCTAATACAGCCCGATCGCCCGTCCTCCCCTATGCGCTTCATTAACAATTAAAAGACAATGTTTTAGTATAAATAGTGCCAAAAATTCTTATATGGAGCTGATAGAAGAAGATTTGAGCTTGAATTGAGGTACTTCGTAATTTCAAAAATTATATTTTTTACTTGTGTTGTTGAACCTTAAAAATCTTCATTTTTTTTTCAGTTTTAAATTGTTTATCAGTCGAAAACTATTTAATTTAGAGAAAAATTACACAAGACCTTTTTGTTCCCAATGATTCGGAACCTAAAATAATTAGGTCTGGATCCCTCGTACAAAAAAAAAGTTGATTAATAGCAAGCTGCAAATTTGTTAATAGCTTAAGGGTGTCCAGTCGGATAAACTTAGATATATGGGAACACTGGAACAGGGGCAGTTTTAATTGTGGAACAGGTTAAAAATTTGGAACGGTCACACCACGAAAACGGCACATTTATTTTGTCCGACAGAACAGACTCAAAACTCTCCGAACAGAGATTAAACTCTCATGCAAAAATCAGACTGCTATTTATCACCAAATGGGCGTTTTAATATATATATGGGTGCCTTTATAATATAATAATAGCCTTTATTCCCCAACAGTTTCCCATTTACAGAGGAATACAAAGAATAAGAAGTTATAACAGCACTGCATGCTTAATACAAATAATAGAACTTAAAATCTAAGGTTGCGCAACTTAAAGTAGAACAATAAAACAAAAAGAAAAAGAATAAAATATAGGTAAATATTACAGAGATAATAAAACAGAGAATGTATATGCTTATATGTGGTAACTGATTAGAAATTACAAATAAGTATTGCATTTGTTTTTAAATTCCGAGACACTACAACAAAAAATGTCACAAACAGATGAAAGTTTGTTTGCATTAGCATACATCATATTAATCGGCGATTTTAACATTAGATTTGTTTGAGCTCTTTTGCACAGAAACGTCTCATTTTGTCTTGATGCAAGCCTCGGAACAAAAAATCTAATTGATTTAGTAACACTGCACAGTCTATCCCACCGTTTAATAACTTATGTAGAAACAATACTGATGCCTGATTTCTACGTTTTTCTAGAGAGAAAGATAAATCTTTCTAATAAATTAAAATAATTGCAACCCCTAGCAGGGTAAACGCCGTCAACTTTAAAACTAAGAAATTTTAAGAATTTCTTTTGCACCCTCTCAACAGCTGTTGTATATTGAGCATAAATGGGATTCCATATTAGAGATCCATATTCCAATTTTGTTCTCACTAAACTAAAAAATAGACCCGACAGCGCAGTTACATCAGTAAAATTCCCACAATTTCTAAATATAAATCCATATGTGCGGTAAGCTTGACTGACAATGATGTTAATATGAACGTTAAATGTTAAATGAATATCAAAATGAACCCCTAAATCTCTAATTGTTTCAGTTCTCTCCAAAATTGTATTATCAATGATATACGAAAAAATTATTGTATTTGTTTTACGACTAAATGTTAAGACTTTGCATTTAGCTATGTTTGAATAAAGTCTATTGCTCAAACACCACCTTTGCAACAAATTAATTTGTGGTTTTAACATAATAATAATTAATGAGTGGAACATGTAGAATATGTCAAATGACAGGAATTATGACAGGTGATAAATAGCAGTCTGATTTTTGCATGTGAGTTCATTCTCTGTTCGGAGAGCTTAAGTCTGTTCTGTCGGACAAAATAAATGTGCCGTTTTCGTGGTGTGACCATTCCAAATTTTTAACCTGTTCCACAATTAAAACTGCCCCTGTTTCAGTGTTCCCATATATCAAAGTTTATCCGACTAGACACCCTTAAGCTATTAACAAATTTTCAGCTTGCTATTAATCAACTTTTTTTTCATACGCGGGATCCAGACCTAAATGTCTACCCGAGCCAAGAAAATTGATTTTTATAATTTTTTCTTTTAAAATAAATGTAGCAATAACTCCGAAAATATGGCATATAGGTATGGGGAATGTAACATGAAAAATAATCAGTATTTTTTGAGGACTTCAAAACGCAAAAAATATACAGGGTGTCCTATTTTAATTAAGAAAGTTCATTAGATTTCCAGAGAAACGGAAGATTTGACAACAATGTATTTACCACTATAAGATCGGCCGCATTATAAAACCCTTAGCTACCAAAATCTATCAAACTCGTGCAATCTGTTTACGAGATAATTGAAGGTTTCCATACATAAAACTTACTATGTATATGAGGGGTATAGAAGCAAAATCCGCCAAGTCAAATCTATCAAAATTTTCAGGAGACGTGAAAAACCATTACAGATGACTCCTGCGATATTTTGATCTATTTGATTTACTTGTATTCCAGTATTATATTTTATTAGAAGAATACAAAATAAAAAAAAATATTTGATCTACTCTTTCAGTTTTATTTATGGACATGGCGCGATTTGCAACAAAATTTAGCAACTGTGGATTTGAAATTCCCAAAAAATTCGAAATAACGTGTTTTTCTAAATTATTGTAAAAATTAGACTCTTATTACTTAAAACACATTTATTTGTTAATATTTATGATTATAATTATTGTTATAAAATTGAAAATAACATATAATTTTGCGGGAAAGGGTAAATCACGTGTCAGTCCAAACTTTATGCGATTGGTCAGACCGGACTTGACGGTGCTTGCAACTAAATTTTTTTAGACAAGGGGGGTTTTGCAGCTTAAGCGTATTTTCTCCTTTAAATTACTCCGATTTAAGGTGGAAGTTGCACCTAAATTATATGTTTGAACTTATGTATAAACACACAAAGAACAAATACCCGTGTATCAAACGAAAATTTCACAAAAATGTGACTTGGAAGATTTTGCAGTATATCCAAGAAGCACTGCACCAGTGCGCAGTAGAGACAAAAATGTACGCGAATGGGGATGAAGCTTACCGTTATTTGACAACGCTGTTATTTGCAGATGATCAGGTACTAATTGCAAGCTGTGAAGAAGATACAGGTTATATGCTCAGAAAGCTCAAAAATGAATACGGAAAATGGGGAATGAGTATAAATATGTCAAAAACAGAATATATGCGAATAGGCAGTGAAGACGAAGACCCGAATTTGGAAAATAGGCAAATGAAAGGGTGATATGAATACAAATATTTGGGAAGTATTATCTGCAGTAAAGGGACAACGGAACGAGATATCGATTACAGAATACAACAAGGCAGGAAGAGTGTTCTAACTTTGAATTCGATACTTTTGTCCAACAGAGCTACTTTGAAAACTAAATTGACAATCTACAAAGAAATTGTAGTGCCCACTCTTACATATGGAGCAGAATGTTGGCAAAGGACAGCAAAAGGAAAGAAAAAAGTTGACACGGTTGAAACGGACCATCTAAAAAGAGCTTGTCTTATATCAAGAGAAGAAAATTTACCTAATACTGAAATTAGTACAAAAACAGATAGAGTATATAAAACTTCGGAACAAATAAAAACTAGACAGTTAATATGGTATCGACAAGTTCAGTACATGGACGACAGAAGATGGCCAAAAAGAGCTATGGAATATAATCCAAGTAATAGAAGGAAACGAAGAAGACCAGCCAAGTTTTGAATACAACGTGTTATGGAAACCATGCCAAGTCCTGGATACTAGCCAGACTTGGAAACCAGCCAAAGTAGAGTATATAAAACTTCGGAACAAATAAAAACTAGACAGTTAATAAGGTATGGACACGTGCAGCAAATGGACGACAACAGATGGCCAAAAAGAGCTATGGAATATAATCCAAGTAATAGAAGGAAACGAAGAAGACCAGGCAAATTTTGAATACGTGTTATGGAAACCATGACAAGTCCTGGATACCAGCCAGACTTGGAAACCAGCCAAAGTAGAGTATATAAAACTTCGGAACAAATAAAAACTAGACAGTTAATAAGGTATGGACACGTGCAACAAATGGACGACAACAGATGGCCAAAAAGAGCTATGGAATATAATCCAAGTAATAGAAGGAAACGAAGAAGCCCAGCCAAGTCTTGGATACAAGGCGTTATGGAAACCATGAAAGACAGAGGCATTGATGAACCATAAAATACAGAGCCATTGATGAAGACACCTGAAGAGATAGAACAGATGGATCGAAATGCGGGAAGCGGTAGAAGCTGTAGGACCCCCGCGTATACATATTGTTATACTCTGTATTTCTCTCTGTTATTAGATTGATCAGCAAATTCGTGTTTTGATTAATTACTTACTTATTTTAATTATTACTTATATAAAACAAAACCAAAATTAAATTTTCTAATAAATTTTATTCTCAGGGCTATTTTAATTTTAATGCGTTACCTTAGGTTTGTGGCTTCTAGTATCTCTAGTTGCTTATTTCATTAAGGGACAAAACAGGGAAATTAAGCACACCCGATGTCATATAAATGTTATAAATATTTTTTTTATTTATCCAATATACCACAAATATAAGATTTAAAAATTATACTAAAATTTAATTCTGTTGCAACTTTTCCTCATCTAATAAATTAAGCTATAATTCTGATATCTCCTTTGTTTTAACAAAAATTTTATTTAAATAATTTGTTAGATTATTCTTATAAAAATACTAAAATTTACTTTTCTTCATTTGAATTGATTACTTTTCTCTTCTTTGAATTTTGTAATGACTAAATTATGCTATAGAGATGCTAAATACAAAAATAAACAAATATGGTGTGGACATAAACAAACTCTCTCCGTTTCACAAATTCTGACTAACCTTTTTGTTTCTTCTTTACTTCTTCTTCCTGGATTGCGCAGTCCTCCATTCTCCCACACGTACTCCTATGATGTAGCGAAAGGTCCTTCTCGTCCAAACTACTTCATCAACAAACAGACAACGGGACTCGCTCGAAATCTGTATTCAGTTTTCTCTCTGCTCGGTATCTTGTGCAAATTGATATCCACCGGCTACTCGTTCTAGACAGAAAAACAGGAACCTCCTCGGACACAAGGAAAATTAACTTCCCAACTCGGTCAACGATTTCGATTCACCACGATTCTGCTCGCAAAGGCCAATTTCGCCACTTTACACCGACTTCTCACTGTTTAAAAACTGGACTGTACTCTCCAGATATTCATTACACAGTCCTCATTTTTTCTCTCCTCAAAATCAGACTCAACACTCTCATCCCCACCATCTACCTTTCTCCGCCAATCACAAACGTCCTCTCTACCCACTACATCCATATTTTCATTTCTTAAGAACCAATTTATTTTGTATACAACTGAGGAGGGTCTATGCAAAACCACACATGCCCACATTACATCTAAAGTGAGTTAGGAGTTGAATCTTAATGAATCTCCTGAACTAAATCCGAATATGGCGTCAGAATTGAGCAAAACTCATTTTGTCGCATATTAAACAGATGGGAATATACGAAAAGTCATCCAAAACAACACTTGTCCAAACGCAAAATTTCATTCAATATTTCGAACAAAACTACTCATGTCCTTGGAAAAACATATCGACTAATTTATTGACTACTACAAAACTGCACTTGTCCACATATTACAGTTTTCTGTATTGCGGATTTGCGAGTTGCTTTATATTTTTATATTCACTAATAGAGGGTAGTCTTAGCCTAATATGACAGTAGGGAGTTTTTGTTGCTACGTAACGTACGCATCTCCGTATACGTAAAGCAACTAACGTGTCGTAGAGGATGAATGTTAAAATAGGTAGTTTTTGTAACTGCCTTAACGTAACGTAAAGCAAATCGTAAAGTCATTTTTAAATTCCGTTGACATTTAAAAAAATAAAACAATGTTTACACAATATACAATTAATATACAAATGTAAAAAAAGATAAATGAATGATGAAATTGTATGGTTTTAATTGCTTCTATATAAAAATATTAACTATTTAGAATGGGAAATAAGCCACAATATTATTAAAAAATGATTTTTATTAACGTTTCGACGCCCAAATCGGGTGCCGTTGTCAAAATACAAAATACTATTAATATAAACAAAAATGTTGTTGCTTAGTAAAAAAATTCTTCTAATAATTTATTTAATTTGACTCATTTATATCGGCAATTCAGATACATATGATATATTTTAAAGTAGAAGACTTTAAAATGATATTGCCAATATTTATGAGTTGCGTTCCTGGGACGACTTTACTGAAAGATAGTTCATTCGATTACATGAAATCAACCCCAACTCAAGAATATCCGTCACAAAAAAATCATAGCATGTGATCTGTCTTTAAAAAGACAACCACATGCAAAGGTGACATTAAAATTCTCGCGTTAGAGATCTCATAGTAAATCACGAGGGAAAACCAGGAAAAACCTCGTGATACTATCCCGACATCGTAAGTATTTTGTCTTACATTTAATTTACTCTCAAAATTAATACCAAATTCTGACTTTACTATAATTTTGCTTAAATAATAATAATATCAATAATACATGGGTATATAAGTAATACTAAAATATAAAATATGTACTAACTCGACTATTGACTTACTAATTGTGGTATTTTCTTTCTATTGACTTCCTCTTTCAGTATGGGTATCCACATCCTACTGCATTCCACCGAGGAATTTGCGACACAATTGGTTTCGTTTAGCATAATTAGAGCCGCTTCTTTGATTTTTCTTTTTTTACTATCTGTTTCTTTCAGGACTATACTTGAATCTCTCCACTGAACTCTATGTTCATTATCCCATGCGTGTTGACATATTTGAGATCTATCAAATTCTCTATTTTTAATATAAGATTGATGTTCACTTATTCTAACGTTTAATGGTCTTGATGTTTCACCTATATAAAACTGTTCGCATTCACAAGGTATTTTATAAATACAATTCTTTGTCCTTTCTTGTTCATTGTTAGGTTTAGTTTTAGATAGAATAGATCTCAATGTGTTGGTTGTTTTGAATGTTGTTGAAATGTTGAATTTATTTCCTATTGTTTTAAGTTTCTCGGATAGTCCTTTTATGTATGGTATTGATATTTTCCTCGTATTATTTCTTGTGAATGTTGTAGGATCCCGTTCTATGTTGTTCTGTTCCATTCGATCCAATCTTGACAATTCCTTATTTATAAACGATAAAGGATAATCATTTTTTAATAAAACAGATGTTAAGAATTGTTTTTCTTCTAAAAAGGAATTTTCGTTAGAACAAGTAATTTTGGCTCTATCATATAAGGATTTTATGATTCCCTTTTTAACGTTGATGTTGTGATTTGATTTGTAATTGAGATATCTGTTGGTATGTGTTGGTTTTCTATACACTTGAGTCTCATATCCAGTATCCTTCTTTAAGACTAAAACATCGAGGAAAGGCAGGGTGTTATTATATTCCTTTTCCATTGTAAATTTTATTGTCTCTTCTTGATCGTTTATAATATTCAGGAATGTATCCAACAATTTTGATCTATGAGGCCATATTGAAAACACATCATCTACATATCTCCACCATACAGTGGGTTTTAAATTTTGTTTAGAAATGATATTAGTTTCGAAATCCTCCATAAATATATTAGCCAATAATGGAGATAAAGAGGAGCCCATTGCTAGACCAAAATTTTGTTTATAAAATTCATTATTTAGTTGAAAATAGGTATTATTAGTACATAATGTCAATAACTCCATTATAGCTGATACATTTAGTTTTGTCCTAGTTGTCAATGTATCATCATTCTCTAATTTCGTTTTGATTATGTTTAAAGTTTTATCTAATGGCACATTTGTAAATAAACTGTTTATGTCAAAACTTACTAAAATATTATTTGGATTAAACTCAATAGTTGATAATTTGTTTACAAAATGTTTTGTATTTTTTATAAATGTGTCATCATTATTAGCAACTGGTTTTATAATGTTTAATAAAAATTTTGATAGTTCACTACAAGGAGAACTGATGGTACTACAAATGGGTCTAAGTGGTATGTTCGCTTTATGAATTTTCGGTACTCCATAAAAATGTGGTGACTTACTGTAATGAGGTGTAATTAATTTTCTTTGATAGTATGTTAGATCATTTTTAAATTTGAATAAAGTTCTATAGATTTTGTTTTCCAGTGTTTTCGTTGGATCCTTCGTTAATTTGGTATAAGGTCCATTTGTAATTAGATCTGTAATTTTGTCCTCGTATTGTATTTTATCCATTATTACAGTTGCATTTCCTTTATCCGCTGGTAGGATCGTTATGGAGTCATCATTTTTTAAAGTTTTTAAAGCTTTAATTTCCTCTTTACTGATGTTCTGTTCAATTTGATTTGTCTTTTCCAATTCAAGTTTACATAGTACCCTATACTGTTCTTTTTCATAAGTTGGTAAACACTGTGATATTTTTTCCACTGAACTAATTATGTCTAATTTTGGAATAGATGGATGAGTATTTTTTAATAATATTGTGGCTTATTTCCCATTCTAAATAGTTAAAATTGTAAAAATGCCACAAGAAAATAGCTTCAGAACAACAATAAAAATATTATTTTTCCTTAGGTTAAAATTTTTTTATTTTTGTTTATATCTACTTTTTAGTTGTAAATTATTGTATACCTACATCAGAATTCCAGTAGGTGTAATGTAAATAGTGTGGTAATATTTATTTGAAAATTTTACTGAAACTAGGTCATTTGTTTATATAGTTATTAATTGTGGTGATCACTGTATTTCTTAAATTAATACAAGATTTGTTTGTTTTGCTTTATTAATAGAAAACTTAAAAACAATAAAATTTTAAATCTATTATGAAGTTCCAATTTCCAATTGCAAACACAGAATAATTTTACTCAAATAGACTAAACCAATAACCAATATAACCTTAAAATGTTTATAAACGGGTAGTACGCTGATGAAATGTTCATTTGGTAGGTAATCGGGCAAGATCCTCGTGTGCATTCGGTGACTTTCGGCTCGATAGGGATGCGTATGAATCTAACGTACCAGCCCGTAACCTTAGGTAATACGTATCGCGATACGGGAGTTCAATCATTAATGCGCAAGCGTATATGTCAAAAAGATGCGTTACGTTTACGTATTCGTGTGCACAAAAACTCCCTAGTATTAAATCCTGCCTTCCTAAACATCTGATTTCTCCGCGCGGTTTCTGTATTGCCTAACCTACAAATTATAAGTAGCAAGCCGTAAGTAGTGTTACTCTAAATTTCTGGTTTGACTGTGAGATATTATTGTTACGTTAAATAATTTAAATCATCAGTTTTATTATTAGAATATGGATGTGTCTGTGGGGTTAATTAACGTTGGTTCTAGAAAACGGCAAAGTAATAGATCAACACGCGACGAAGCCAGGTTTAGAAGGTAGGAATTATTTTTATCATAGCGATAAGCGATTATCAGTGTTTCTTTTTTTTAAAGTATGCGGATGTAGATCCCCATATGAAAAAATTTAAACGTCCTTGTATGCACAACAGCAAAAAGTTAAATTGTTCTTCAGTTTCCTTAAAAGAGATTAAGCTAAAGAGCGAAAAATCGTATGGTTATGTCAGTAAAATAGACCAAGACCAGAAGTTGTGCCATTTTATGTCAGTATGCCCCCCTCAAAGGCGACGTGGAAGGGTTAATACCCAAGAAAGCAATGCTAAACCTACAAGCTTTCATATTTTTTATTACTTCCGTACAAAAAATAAGACTGTTCCGGTATGTAAAAATTTTCTTATGGCCGCTTTCAATATTTCTGCTGGTCGAATACGCACAGTTGCAAAATTCCTAGAATCAGGACAAATACCTAAAGAAAAGCGCGGTGGGGATAGAGTATCACGCAAAAGAGCTGAGAAAAGAGCCAAAGTTAAAGAATTCATAGCTTCATTACCGGCATCCGAAACTCATGATAATCGTAAGAAATCCTCAAGAATGTATATGTCATGTGACTTAAGTATAAAAAAATTTTTTCAAATGTATAACAATGCGCAAAGCAATGAATTCAAAGTAAGTCTTACAATGTTCAAGAATACTTTCTATCGTAACTTTAATATTGGTTTTAAGTCACCAGCATGTGATGTATGTGGTATTTGTCTGAACTTGAAATATGCCATTAGTAAAGAAACAGGGGAGAATAAAGCAAAAACAATGACCGACTTAAGAATTCATAGGTTACGCGCAAATGCATTCTACAAATTAGCAAAAGAGTCTCCCCCAAGAAGCATTTTATTCGCTTTCGATTTGCAACAGGTCCATCCGCTTCCGAAAACACCTATCCAAGATGCCTTTTATCTCCGGCAAATAAACTTTTATGCATTTTATTGTGTAGATATGGAAAGCAGACATCTTTCATTTTATACATGGGATGAGTCACAAGCAAAACGAGGTTCAACTGAGGTTGGGTCAGCCTTATTATACCATCTGCGCTCTTTGGATCTAGCAGATTGTGAAACCATACAATTATTTTGTGATGGCTGCGCAGGCCAAAACAAAAATTCGTATATAATGCATGTTTTGGCCTGCTCGTTACTAGAATTTCCTGCGTCAATTCAAAATATAATAATACACTTTCCGGTACAAGGGCATAGTTTCCTCCCAGCAGACCGGGCATTTGGCAGGGTAGAGAGGTTTCTAAAACGCAAAAATGTGATCACAAGTGTAGAAGAATACAATGAAGTTTATCGTAATGTTGGAAAAGTTAATGTTTTAGGAAAAGACTGGTTTTTATACAATATAAAAAACATTAGGGATGACCTCTACAACAAGATTCCAGGCATAAAAAACTTTAAACGCATAGAACTAAAAAAAATTAAGACCAAAAACAACGCTATAACTATCAAGTACAGGGGAACTGAATTTTATAGATACGAAATCGAATTGAATCCATATCTTTCCATGGTTAAAAGTGGCAAAGCTGAAAAAAATTCAAACTGAAACAGCAACCCCTTGGAAATGAAATTACTAAAGAGAAGAAACAAAACATACAGCAGTTGATGGAAAAACAATTCAATAACGATGAAAAGAAAATTAAATGGGAAGAACTACCGAAGCTTGCATTTTTTAAAAATAGTATTTATGGAAATTCTCCCCAAAGAGGAAATGATGAAGAATCAACAACAATCGACATCGACGAAGAGGAGATATGTGAATGTTTGGAACTGATTGTGGAAAATTACATGTGTAAATTATTGCTTTTGTCTTGTTTAGTCTAAGGGACTCTCTGCATAATTATGTTCTTTTGTTATTTAACAGAAATAGTATTTTCAACGAAAACTTTTCGTTTATAAATTTGCAAAAGTGTGTGTGTGTTATTGCGTTGCCGCTCCTGCAATACTTAGAGCAGGTGTATCAATGGATTCTTATGTAGTTTTGCCTTCTGAATCCAAATCTGAAAACGGCATTTCGATATATCTAACCGTCTTCGAGATAATCGACCTCAAAGTCTAAAATGTGACGTCAGAATCCGGTTATCTCCTACAGACGCACTAAACGTCAGCTCAAGTGGTTGATTAGGAAGTAGGCTACTTTTTTTTTAAATCTCGATTTGCCAAGCATAGGTTATTTACATTTGAGTTTGACACTTCGTGAATGTCAAACTAAATTTTAAATTAAGTATTAATAAACCATCAATGACATTTGATAGTGAATTTAATTATTATATAAAATAAATAAGATGTTCAAAAATACAATTTGAGTATAAATATTTTAAAAGCAATAATTTATTAACAGTTTTAAAAAGGTTTATACCAGTATAAATACGGCCTCCCCTTTATGATAAATGGACTGTTCCATTTGCTATAAAATTAAAATATTATGTATACCTAGTCGTTCCCTAAACTCGACACAACTGGCTAGTGATTGTAGAAGGTAATTTTTTTGTTTTTTGAGAATTTTGCCGAAATTGGCAAAATTACTAATTATTTAGTAATAATTATTAACTATTTAGAAATTATTTTTTTGTCGAATTGGCAAAATTATTGACTAAAATCACTAGCCAGTATTGTGTCTGTGTACATCCTTCTAATGGACAAAAATATTTGGAGATTTTTCTCAAATTATGGATACCAAGAACATTTTCATTTATAACTCTTTTATTTTTAATTTGACAAATAAAAGTTATTCTTCATAAGAAGCTCTTCATGTTCTAAGATTTATGATGCAACCATCATATTATTATATAGGGTGTCCCAAAAGTAGGGAAACGGTCGAATATTTCGCGAACTAAACGTCGGATGGAAAAAACTGAAAAATACGTGTTCAATCATTTTCAAAAATCTATCCAATGACACCAAACACCAACTCCCACTACACCCCCTGGAGGTGGGGTGGGGGGTAACTTTAAAATCTTAAATGCAAACCCCTAGTTTTCTTGCAGATTTGCATTCGTTACGTAACCAAGACATTTTTTCGAACTGTGGAGATGGCGCTATAATATTGGGAAAAACGATTTATCCTGATACCATAGGTAAATTATAGAAACGGTCTAATATCTCGAGAAATACACTTCCAAATAAGAAACCAAAAAACAGGTTTTTAATATTTTTTGAAAACCTATCGATAAACACTAAACATGACCCTCCAACCCACCCCCTGGAGGTGGGGTTGGGGGTAACTTTAAAATCTTAAATAGTCCCCACTTTTTATTGCAGATTCGAATTCGTCATGAAAAATTAAGCAACATTTATTCGAAACATTTTTTAAAAATGCTGATAGATGGCGCTAATAAATCGTATTTTTCCAATTAAAGCGCCATCTATCAACAATTCTAAAAAATGTTTCGAATAAATGTTGCTTAGTTTTTCATGACAAATCCGAATCTGTAATAAAAAGTGGATGTTGCTATTTAATATTTTAAAGATACCCCCACCCCACCTCCAGGGGGTGGGTTGGAGGGTTATGTTTAGTGTTATTCGATAGGTTTTCGAAAAGTATTAAAAAAATTTGTTTGGTTTCTCATTTGGAAGTGTATTTCTCGAGATATTAGACCGTTTCTATAACTTACCCATGGTATCAGGATAAATCGTTTTTCCCAATTATAGCGCCATCTATCCACAGTTCGAAAAAATGTCTTGAATAAAAGTTGCTTACTTTTACGTAACGAATCCAAATCTACAAAAAAATCTAGGGGTTTCCATTTGAGATTTTAAAGTTACCCCCACTCCACCTCCAGGGGGTGTAGTGGAGGTTGGTGTTTGGTGTCATTTGATAGATTTTTGAAAATGATTGAACACGTATTTTTTAGTTTTTCGATCCGATGTTTATTTCGCCAAATATTCGACCGTTCCCCTACTATTGGGAACCTTGTATAAAATTTTATTAATTTTATACGAGGTATATAAAAAATATGAATTTCGATCAAGAATAAACTACCTTTATAGTTCATAACATTTAAATTAGAATGATATAATTGCACATTAAAACGTAATTATTAATTCTAAACTACTTTTCATAATAGAAATTTTCCATATTATGAATTAAAATACATAAATATACAAAGTTTTCGTTATGACAATGCTCGCATTTTCAGCTTGTTGTTAATAAATTTTTTTTCAAAGTAACACTTGTCCATTAGTCGGTCCGGATAAAACTACACATGTCCATAGAGTTCGAGCAAAATTGAACATGTCCAAAATATATATTGTATTTTTTCACTTATTTTCAAAAAAAAATAAATGTTTTAAAATGTTTTATGAATAAATGCCCCTATTGGTGTTTCTACTGAAACTTTCAGTGAATGAAATATCAATTGCTACTATGTAAACAGTTTTTGTGTAATAACTCAAAACTACTTTTAATGGACACGTGTGGTTTTGCATAGACCCTCCTCAACTTTTCCATTTTGTTAAATTCTAAGAGACACCAAATTACTTTCGTTGTTTAAAAATGCTAAACAAAAAACCTTATATTCTAAAACTCAATAAAGTTGCTTACTGCCTGTCCTTCTAATAAACATCTACAAAACTTCATTGTTCATTCCACAGCGAAATAAATGTACTTTCTACTTTTACCGCACCATTGTTTGAGTCTGTTCCGAGACCCATTAACAAGCGACCTTAACGATTTCATTTTCCGCGAAGACACTGCTTACTAACTAAATTATAATATTTACAATTTTTGGTCATATACAGGGCGATGGAAATCTATGATCTTGTGGTCTCTGATATAAATTAATTTGCTAAAATTTTCCCATAAAAATTATACAACAATACATAATTTTGTTACATTAATTGAACAAAATTGGGCTGGTTTGGCAGTTTATATTCGCAGAATTAAATTTTATTCTTGAGTTGACTCGTATTTTTTATAAAATCTTATAAATATTTTGGGAACAAACGTAAAATGAAGGCAAAATAATTAAAAGTTTATTATCCGAGTATATAAATAGCGATAAAATCTGTTTTCCAAGAGAAATAATTGAATCCCCATGGAATGATCGACAAAGATACCATACGTTTATTAAATTAACATAACATAATTGAAATAAATCCCAGAAGGCCTTATCCCTATAATTTTCCTTTAGCAGAGCTTTAATTATAGCCTCGAGCAAAGGACATAAAAGAGCGGAAAATAAACCCCCGATGTTTTATGTTTTTGTGAAAGCGGTTTTTAGGCAATCAAGACTTGTTGCCCGTAGGCTTTCGCCTTGTAATAAGAGTTACCTTTGCTTACTTATATATTTTTCTAAGGTTATTTAAGCTTCTTACTTTTATTGTAAAAATTTTAAAAGCTTCTTTAGAATCATATTTTCCAGAGTTTAAATTTATTGTGTCTTTAATAAATGACTTAACGACGTCATTCACTTGGAGCTTTTATTTATGCTAAGTATTTTAATTTTTTATTTACACAATACCATAGATACATCAACTTGAAAGCTTTGTTAGAGGGGGATGCATGTAGAGACAGTAATATACATCATAGTTATTATTACACAAAAATAGTTTACAATTTGGTATATAGTCTAGTTGTCTCTGATTCAAACTATAAATGCTTCATCTCCTCACTAGAAGGACCTTAAGTTGAAGAGCTTAACGAACGAGCTAAAGGGAAAGTAGATAATCAAGCTGAATGTGAACACAGTAGTCATTCAGTTGACGATGCACATCAGCCACAATTCTAGATCCAAGTTTCGATAAAATCAAAAGAAAAAGAAAAAGAAACCAGGCACATGAAGGCACACTTGGTCAGCGAATTGTAACAAACTTAAAAATGAATAACCATTTTCAATTTCGTTGCAACACGAAACTACAGTCGCATCATTATTCCAGTTCAATCAGAGAATGCAGCAAGCACCTCTACCGGTTTCGAAACTTATTAGTCTCTCATCAGGAGGCACATATGCTCTTTCTGACCCAACTAGGACAAATCCCGGAGTGCAGTCACGGATTGCAACGAACGAAATGGCAGGAATGCCCTAGCGGCAACTATTAGCAAACAACCAAGTTTTCCATCTAATAGCACATAAAACAACTTTCAAAAATGTTACTCTACATTCTACCAGATTGAAAACAATGGGAACCTTCTCTGGTAATACCTCCGAGGCTTCTACAATTTGCAAGCCATAACGGATGCTGAGACTAAGGAAGATGAGGGAATTTTACAATTTATAATTCACGTCCCATCTGCTCAGCGCGGTAAAGTTCCAACGATAATGGTTCCCTTCAGTCAGAGTAAACATGTAAATCAAGAATGAATAACCATTTTCAATTTCGTTGCAACACTAAACTACAGCCGCATCATTATTCCAGTTCAATCAGAGAGTGTAGCAAGCACCTCTACCGGTTTCGAAACTTATTAATCTCTCATCAGGAGGCACATAACAACAAAATTATTAGCAACAATTATATGTAACAAAATTATTAGCTGAAACAAAAACAGGCACTAATGTAGTGTTTTGTTTCATGTGCGCGCTTCTTTCTCTATTGTAAAATACAATGAAATATCCTTGTACTGTAACATTCATGTCAAACAAAAATTACACCAAACTTTTTAAGCCGCTTAGAATGAATGCGAAATGCTTATATACGAAGGTATATTAGCTAGTAGATGATACCAGGGATATACGAGTCATGAATAGTTGTCAGGAGAGCAAAACCTGATTGATACAACGAAAGTTGAAAGATGGTAATCTAAAAGATTAGTTCTCCAGACGCAACAATTTGTTATAACCAAAGTTCACCGAACACTACGTTTCTTTTCTGTTAAAACAGTTGGAGACATTACTTGTCCCTATAATTTGATCATGGGATAAATTTACTAAAGCATGTTCTTTCGTTAAACTTCAACAAGAAGACAAAACCGAGCAAGTTTCATATTGACAAATTAAGGATTTCTCGTGGTCCAATATTTGTTATTTCAATGTATATCCTCTGTATATCATTAAGCATTATACTGCGATACATGAGTATCGGAGGAGACCAATATAGCCTCAGAGAAAAATCAAGAAATAAAATATGTGAAGACTTCAAATACCTGGAACTAAAGATCACTCAAGACGGAAAATTAGATGCAGCTATTAAAGAACGAAATATACAGGGAAGGAAATGTATATCCTTACTTAACAGCGTACTGTGGGATAAAAACATTTCTAAGGAAAATAAAAGAAGAATATACTAGGGCAATCCGATAAGTACTTTGCCTCTCCGCCCGATGGCGCCACTATCGCAAATTAAGTGTACTGTCATTTAATACGTTCTCGTAGAGGGCTAATGTCAAAATTTCAGCCAAATCGAAATAATTATAGTATTGTTGTGATTGCGTGTGAAAGTCAGCGTGTCCGCGTATTTAAATAAAATGGAGAAAGAGCAATATCGGTCGGTGATTCGATTCTTGTTTTTGGAAGGGAAATCACGCAGCAAAATCAAAGAGCGCTTGGATTCTGTATACGGTGACTCTTCTCCTTCGATGGCAACTGTCAAAAATTGGTTTAATGAGTTTCAACGTGGACGAACGTCGGTTTTTAATTAGCCACGCGTAGGTACTCCGAAAATGGCTACCACCGAGAATAACGTGACAAAAATCCACGATCTTATATTGGCAGACCGCCGACTGAAGGAGTGCGAGATAGCTGACACAGTAGGCATCTCAAAAGACGGCGTAGGTCATATCCTGCATGAAATTTTGGGTACTAGCAAGCTGTCGACGCGATGGGTGCCGCGTTTGCTCACTTCAGACAAGAAGCGCAACCGTGAGACCACTTCAGAGCAGTGTTTGACGCTATTTAAGTGTGATCCAAAGGAGTTTTTACGTCGTTTCATAACCGTCGACGAAAAATGGATTCACTGGTACACACCAGAAACCAAGGAACAGTCGAAAGAGTGGACAGCACCCGGAGAACTTGCTCCGAAGAAGGTGAAGACTGTCCAATCGGCCGGAAAGGTGATGGCCAGCATTTTCTGGGATTCACAAGGTGTGATCTACATCGACTACTTGGAGAAGGACAAAACGATCACAGTTCCCTATTATGCCGAATTATTGGGCCAATTCGACACCGAATTGAAGAAAAAACGACCCCATTTGACAAAGAAAAAAGTGCTCTTCCACCATGACAACGCACCGGCTCACACCTCCGTCGTTGCCTTGGCCAAATTGGTCGAATTGGGCTACGAACCGTTGCCCCATCCACCGTATTCTCCAGATTTGCCCCCGTGTGACTAATATTTATTTCCAAACTTGAAAAAGACACTTGCTGGGAAAAAATTTAAGTCGAATGAGGAGGTCATCGCCGCCTCGGAAGCCTATTTTGCAGACCTCGAGAAAAGGTATTTTTCAGACGGGTTAAAGAATTGGAGCATCGCTGGGTCAAGTGTATCGAGCTAAAAGGAGACTATGTAAAGGAATAAATTGCCACTTTTCCAAAATTTTCCCTTTTCTTTTGTAGGCTAAGTACTTATCGGACTCCCCACATAAATATAACACTACAATAAAAAACATCACAACATATATGGATGAGAAATTTGGCCCCCAAAAGACAGGACAGAGAAAATGCGTAGAGCAACAGAAATGGACTTCTGGCGCCGTTCGGCGGGAATATCTAGACGCGACAGAATAACAAACGAGATAGTTCGAGAAATCATGGGTATTACACATACTATTGTTGACGGCATCAGGACGAAACAACTCAGCTGGTACGGACACGTAAGGAAAATGTCGGAGAATAGAATACCCACACATATCCTCGAATGGCAACCAAGACGAAGGCTTAGAAGAAGTTGGAGAGAGGATGTCGATAGAGAAATCCATGACAGAGAACTAGAAGGCAATCTATGGAATGACAGAACGAGATGGAGATTGGAAATCGGAAGACGTCGAAGAACGTTGTGAACTGATATTATTTATATATTATACTTCGATAGCGATGGTTTTTTATTTTCAATAATTTGTTTCTCGTTTAAAGAAAAAATCTAGGAATAATGAATTTATTGTATGAATGCGGCTGACCCCATTAAAATTATTTAAAGACATAAATCATTGCAATAACTTTAAAATCCTGCTGCACGCCTTTGGAACGGAAATTGAAAATAAAAGTAAACAAAGGCTTCGCTTTACAAAGACCATTAAAAGACCTTTCTTTGTGATGCTGCATATGATGTCAACGCCAGAGAATATAGAACTTTAAAAGAGAAATGGGTGATTGCGGTTTGTTGCGAGCAGTTGGAAGATTGAATCCAACGTCAAGTCAGAATGAAATGGTTTTATTCTGAATTTTAATGAATGTAAATACCTTTAGTCAATGATAATTATAATTATGTGAATTCACTTAATAGCTGTTTTTCTGTTAGATGAGAGTGAAAATATACTTAGTCGAGGAAATGAAGTTGAAAAAATGGCACAACCTCGCAATTTTTTCGTCCAGCATCGATTTGTACAAAAATTTGGAATTAGGCTCATTACCCCGTCTAGTTCATTTTCTATATTGAGCCGTTGTACGCTTTTGGTTTTTTAAGGGTGAAAACTACCCCTAATTGTAAAAAATTTTAAAATAACATTTTAAACTTTAATATTGTCAACATTTGGTTCTTATTAGTTACATAATGATTGTTTTATGCTTTAAGATATACTATCATAATATTTCAACTCTTAAAACCACCCTTGTTGGAGCTATATATAAAAAATTAACTTAACCTAAAAGAATAATTTCGGCTTGCATCGATTTACATACAAATTTGGGATTAGGATCTTTTCACCCTGTATTTTATATTCTATATCATGCTTAAGGGTGTTGACTATTTTTAGGGGTGTAAACTACCCCTTATTTTCAAAAATTGTATAAAAACATTGTAAACTTTAATATGGACAATATTTAGTTTTGATTGGTTAAATAATGATTATTTTATACTTTAGGATATAATATCATAATATTTCAACCCTTAAAAACCACCCTTAATAACATTCCAGTTTTTATAAGTAGCTATTTTAATAGATCTATACAGAAAAAAAGTAGAATTAAAGAATTACAAAAACATTTATTTACACAAAAATACGAATTTATAAATATGTACAAATACAAATACAAATAGTTTTTAGTCATCTTCCAGTATACGAACCGGTTCTGTGGTATTATACATACATTGAAAATTATCCATAAGCGGACTATCCGAATTTTTCGAAAAAAAAATTGTTTTATAAACATAGCTCCTTCATTTTTGGCGATAAAAAGTTTTTTCAAAAATGACTTTGTAGGATTTTCGAAGAGTTATAAGACTGTGTAAACTAAATTCCGTAAGATCCCTTAGTTTTTAATTATGGTGGGTTTAAAGGGCTCGAATAAGGGGGTGTTTGCTCGTAAATATAGGTTTTAAACAGCTACTCGTATATCTCGCTAACTATTCAATATAATGCACATTTATGCATAAGGCAATTTTACTTATTAAAAAAGCTACAATTTAGTAATCCATCATTTTTTCGTATCTCCAGTATTTTCGAAGATAATTTGAAGTAAATGGTGAAAAGTGGGAAATTCCAAAAAATAAATTTTTCTTTAAACTCCAATTTTTCTAAAATTTGGCCTTTTAAATAGGTCAAAATTCTTGAGTGTATTTATAATACAATTAAAAAAGGAATTACAGAAAGGTGAAGACCAATTTTTAATTAGGAGGGTAGTTAGGGGGTTGCTTTCACTGATTTCTTCAGTATATTCAAAATTTCTATTCAGTCATACTAATTTTTTTGGGTTTAAGTTGATTTTCATTTTGGTGAATAAATTAAATAAATATGTTATTGTAGTTTCGCATTTAATTAATAAAAATTCAAATGTCCGCCTATGTTTCTCTTGTCAAAAGAGTTACCGCTTTTCATTTCTCTAGTAGTTTTTACGTCAACGTCAACCTTTTTGACAAGTATTCGTAGGCGGAATTTTGAATTTTTATTAATTAAATGCAAAACTCCAATTTTATATTTATTTCATTTATTCATCAAAATTAGCTTAAACTTAAACAAAATTAGTATGACTGAATAGGTACTTGCAATACCTTTCAAACGAGGTGTCACTTGTCATAATGTCCCATTTAAAATTATCTGTCACAGTGGCGCTGTAAAGTCATCTGTCACTATTACGTCACCTGTCGTAACTAGTTAAGAAGCCTACGTCCGTTTATTTCCTCCCTCCAAATTTCACTATTATTGGTATAACCGTTCAAAAGATACGAGGGGGGGGGTACGGACTTTTGACTAGCACTGTATACGAAAAACATGTGTATTCAGAAAGGTTTTTGCGTCAAATATTGAAATGGAAAACTGTAATCCTACTCCCTACTTCTTTCTGAAATAAGCCGTTGTCTCGCACGAAACAAACAGCTTCTAAAATATTCATAGAAAGAATATGATGTTAGCAGGGCAGAGACAAACAGATTTAAACCAAAAAAAAATTGAAAAGCTACTTTCTTTGTAATGTAAATAATAATATATTTGTTGACTATTGAATATAAACAACTAGATTGTTACGAAAATAGTTATGTAAATGTTTTTTGTGGCTAAAAATATTATGTTCACCAATGAAATATTTTTATTCAGTAATTGAAAATTATAGTAGTAAAAAATCGTTTCTTTTTTTAATTAGTATTCTTAGGTAATCCTATGTAAGGGTTAAAAAAGCGATTATTCAAATAACTTTTGAATCATTTCGAATCGCAAAAAAAATTTAAGTATTTTTCTGTATTTAGCATCTGTAGAAGTAGTCCTCTCGCCAGGGGGGGTACAACGATCTTCTTAATTCAGATGGACTTACCCAAGTTTTTTATGTAGGTATTTTGACCCGTAGAACACGAATTTTTTGGGTAACAGTTGATCCGGATATCGATAAGATTGTTATAAGCAAAGAACTTAAGGAATTACATAGCAGCGATTTTTCGCAAAACAAAATATTTTTTTGTATTTTTTGGGTGATTTTCAGCAAAAAATGGTCTTACAAGTTTTTTCGTAGGTTACATAGTTTTCGAGATAAACGCAGTTGAACTTTCAAAAAATCGAAAAAGTGGAATTTTTGAACCGGAATAACTTTTGATTAAAAAATAAAATAGCAATACTGCTTACTGCATTTGAAAGTTCAAGTCAAATTTTATTGGTTTTGATTATTTACATTGCTAAAAATTAAGTTTTTATTTGTTAAACAAAGCTATAAACACATAGTGTTTCCCGTGCCCAATGCATGCGTTTTAATGTACGTAATATACGTAGAAATTCTGTATGTGCGCCTACTCGTGCGATTTCAACTTAGAAATGCATTGAAAATATCATTCAATCGCTATTAGTCGAGGAAATGAAGCTGAAAAAATGGCAAAACCTCGCAATTTTTTCGTCCAGCATCGATTTGTACAAAAATTTGGGATTAGGCTCATTTCACCCTCTAGTTCATTTTCTATATTGAGCCGTTTTACGCTTTTGATTTTTTAAGGGTAAAAACTACCCCTAAGTGTAAAAAATTATAAAATAACATTTGAAACTTTAATATTGTCAACATTTGGTTCTTATTAGTTACATAATAATTGTTTTATGCTTTAAGATACACTACCATAATATTTCAACCCATAAAACCACCCTTGTTGAAGCTATATATAAAAAATTTACTTATCTTAAAAGAATAATTTCGGCTTGTACGATTTACATAAAGATTTAGGATTAGGATTATCTCACCCTGTACTTTATATTCTATATCATGCTCAAGGGCTTTGATTATTTTTAGGGGTGTAAACTACCCCTTATTGTCAAAAATTATATAAAACATTGTAAACTTTAATATGGGTAAAATTTGGTGTTGATTGGTTAATTAATGATTGTTTTATGCTTTAGGATATAATATCATTATATTTAAACCCTTAAAAACCACCCTTAATAACATTAAAATTTTTATAAGTAGATAATTTAATTGATCTATGTAGAAAAAGAGTAGAATTAAAGAATTACAAAAACATTTATTTACAGAAAAATACGAATTTACAAATGTGCACAAATACAAATACAAATAGTTTTTTAGTCATCTTCCAGTATACGAACCGGTTCTGTGGTATTATACATACATTGAAAATGCTCCATAAGCGGACTATTCGAATTTTTCGAAAAAAAAAAATAGTTTTATAAACATAGCTCCTTCATTTTTGGCGATAAAAAGTTTTTCAAAAATGATTTTGTAGCATTTTTGAAGAGCTATAAGACTGTGTAAAATAAATTCCGTAAGATCCCTTAGTTTTTAATTGGGGTGGGTTTAAAGGGCTCGAATAAGGGGGTTTTTGCTCGTAAATAGAAGTTTTAAACAGCTATATCTCGCCAACTATTCACTGTCATGAAAAGCTATTAACAAGTGAATTTTATCTATTAAAAAAGCTACAATTTAGTGGTCTATCATTTTTTTCGTAACTTCAGTATTTTCGGAGATATTTTGCAGTAAATAGTAAAAAATACGAAATTGCAAAAAATAAATTTTTTTTTAAACTCCAATTCTCCTAAAATTAGGTCTTTTAAATAGGTCAAACTTCTTGGTTGTATTGGTAATACAAATATACAAGGAATTACAGAAAGGTTAAGGTTAATTTTTAATTAGGAGGGTAGTTAGAGGGTTGTTTTCACTGATTTTTTCGTAGAGAAAAGCAGGTATCGACCTTTTTTTGATCATAAGTCGCTAAGTTTTCATGCTAGAAACTTTTTATTATTATTTTTGAAAGATCTAATTATATACTTAAAAAAAGATAATTTAAATTTTCCTCAAAAAATGCAAAGTTTTCCCGATATTTGGCTTTGAATATTTCAAATTATACATTTGACGAAAAAAGCTAAGCTTTAACGTACCGTATCTCGGTTTGTATGAGTCTTAAAGATATTATAGAAAAATAATTTAATTTGTGTTACTAAAAGATACAATTTTGATATCTACAGTTTTTTTGATTAAATGTATATTATTCGAGGTATTCTTAGAAAACCCTTCGAGTCGATTTTTTCGTCGGAAAAACTATTGTTTCAAGCGCGAATATCTCGAAAAATATTAGTTTTATGAAGAAAATGTAAAAAATATTTTTTTCTTAGAATTACAATTTGCATCTATTTACATGGTTAAAATTTAATAAAAAATTCCCACTCCCGAGATGGGGTGGCGACCACCCCCAAGGTTTTAGCGTACAGCGGTATAATATAGAAAATGATCCTTGGTCTATTCCCTACCTTCTGTGAAAATTTGAAGTAAATCCATGCTGGACGAAAAAATTGCGAGCCAAAATGCTTCATTTCCTCGACTATATGTGTTTTTAGCTTTGTTTAACAATAAAAAAAAATAAATTTTAGCAATGGAAATAATCAAAACCGATAGAGTTTGACTTGAACTTTCAAATGCGTTAAGCAGAATATTGCTATTTTATTTTTCAATCAAAAGTTATTCGGGTTCAAAAATTGCAATTTTTCGATTTTCTGAAAGTTCAACTGCGTTTATGCCGAAAACTATGCATCCTACGAAAAAACTTGTAAAAACATTTTTTGCTTCGAATGATCCAAAAAATACAAAAAAATGTTCTGTTTTGCGAAAAATCGCTGTTATGTGATTCCTCAAGTTCTTTGTTTATAACAATCTTATCGACATCCGGATCGACTATTATCCAAAAAATTCGTGTTCTACGGGTCAAAATACATAAAGAAAACTTGGGTAAGTCCATCTGAATTAAGGAGGCCGTTGTACCCCTACTGGCGATAGGACTAAAGGTTGATGTATTTCAACAAAAAAATATTTCATTTAACAAAATAGGGACAAAAATTTAAATTTAATATGACAGTAAAGACTTTTAAATCACGTCAAGTTACAACACAAATCATTAAAATATTTTAAAAATTACCACCCACAGGGATTGATTATCCGAGGTTTAAATTTATTTATTTAGCGTATGGCTCAATACATGGAATAAATACAATCATAATTGTAAAAAAAACGTAAGTACATAATTCAAAAATACAAACATAAACTTATATAAAAACGAACATAGACAAAATACAGATAAAATATAAGATAATACAAACAGATAAGGTTATATTTTAAAGTCAAGTTGAGCTATCCATTCAAGGCCTGCAGGCGTAGTTTTGGAAAAGTCTTTTGGGTCTCCTCGGTACGCCCTCAATTCACATGTCTCCACTATGTGTTGGATGGTTTGATCTGGAGCACCACAGTCGCCGCTGGAGGTAGGCTGTTTTCCCCATTTATGTAGGTTGTGTGCGCATACTGCATGTCCCGTTCTAATTCGGTTTAGGCTCTTCCATATGTTTCGTGGCTGGTTGAAGCCATCAGGCTTTTGGACTGGGTCAATAAGGTTGGATAATTCAGGTGAAGCTTCCTCAGTCCACAGCGTGCGTCATCTGGAGGTAACATTGAAATCATCTGCTGTTAGCTGTTGGGCTGTTATTATGAGTGGTTTTCTGGATGGGAGTCGGTTTGCTGCCAATCTCGGGATGTCTTCATGGATTGGTAGTTGCAAGTTGCTATTTACTTTCGAATACTCCGTTATCAAGGCCTTTTGTCTTCGTAGAATAGGTGGAGGTATATGGTTAAGGATGGGAAGCCAATATAGTGGAGTAGTCTTGATGCAGCCACTATAACTATAATATATAATTTCAGTGATTTTTTGGAGAAGCTTGTCTGTATCTTCAATAAGGCATTTCCTTTAATTACGATTAAGCCAAAACGTCGGAAACCCTGGACTACCAAAGGTATCCGCATATCAGCAAAAATATGCGTTCACTACTTTATATCAAGAAATTTACTACCAACGTCTCTGTCACTCAATATATCACCAATTACAGAGTCACATACCTAAAACTCATCAAATCAGCTGAAAAAGCCTACTATCAAAATCGTCTGGGAAGCTCCAAAAGTGTTGCAAAAGAAACTTGGTCCATAATAAACGATCTTCGAAATAAAACCCACGTAGCTCAAACATTTACCCTTCCAAACCCTGAAAATCTAAACGAATACTTCATTAACGTGAGTAAAAATATAACATCAACTATTCAGTCTCAACAAGATCCCATTTCCTATCTCCCTAATTCAGAAATTGTCTCGAATTCATTCTTTATAAGACCAATCTATAAATCTGAATTGATCCAAACGATCAATAGTATCAAAAGCAAATCATCTTGTAGTACTGATGGACTATCCTTAAAAATCTTCTCAAATCTCACAGATAATGTGTTAGAACTCCTCGTGTCACTAATTAATGATTCCTTTGAAAACGGTAAATTTCCAGAGTGCCTAAAGACAGCCATTATTATTCCTCTTCATAAAGGTGGCGAAAAATCTAATGCCTGCAACTATAGACCTATTACCCTACTACCGGTACTCTCCAAAATTATTGAGAGGCTCATAAAAACCCGACTTCTGTCCTTTCTCTTTGATAACAATATTTTATCACAAAATCAGTTCGGCTTCTTAACTAATAAATGTACAACTGATGCCATGTTTTCTGTACTTCACGAGGTTTACCAAGCACTAAACAATAATCTTTATACTGCCACTGTTTTCTGTGACTATTCCAAAGCTTTTGATTGTGTAAATCACAACATTTTGATTAAAAAACTTAATTACTATGGAATTCGAGGTATTTCTTTGAATTGGTTCAAATCTTACTTAGATAATAGGAAACAATTGGTTAGAGCAAATGATACTGACTCTAGTCTCAAAAACATTATATGTGGAGTACCACAAGGTTCAGTATTGGGTCCTCTACTTTTCCTGATCTTTATAAATGACATCACTAATTTAAAAATCGATGGAAAAATTTTTCTTTTTGCTGATGATACCAGTATCACTTGGAGCAACTCAACTATTGCAACTCTTCATGCAACTATAACTTCTGATCTTCTTACGATAAAAACCTGGTCTGACTCTAATTTACTCTCCTTTAACGTGGATAAAACGGTAGCATTATCATATAAAGGTGCTCTTCAACCCCTGCTTGTGAATAGCAGCCAGATCTCTACCGTTGATTCTGTAAAATTTCTTGGTATTCTTTTAGACAGCAACCTCAAATGGTCCCTTCATATCGATTTGTTAAGTAAGAAACTCGCCTCGGCCTGCTATGCCATAAGATCTGTTTCGAAGGAACTCAATTTAGCATCTTCTAAAATAACATGTTTTTCTTTATTCGAGTCTCATCTTCGATATGGTCTTCCTTTTTGGGGGTCTAGTACAGCTGCCCAATTTGATGTTATTTTCAAATTACAAAAAAGAGCAATAAGATATTTGTTTGGCCTCAGAAGAACAACCCATTGCAGAAGTTACTTTAAAGATCACGAAATTTTAACTCTTCCATCTTTGTATATTTTAGAGACTGTTTGCGTAATTCGTAAACACATGCATGTCTTTCCAGCAAGGCCTCATCATGACTACTCCACCAGAAATTCAACTTTTGATGTCTATTTACCGATCCCGTCTTCTGAGTTAGTAAAGAAATCTATACTATATTCCGCAGAAAAACTATACAACCATCTCCCTTTACAACTCAAATCTGCAACATCCTTTCTCAAGTTCCGTAAAATGACAAAAGCTCATTTATCTAAAAGACCATATTATTCAGTAGAAGAGTTTCTTAATGTCTAACTAAGAAATCACAGTAATGTACAAGTAACTAAAGTGTATTTATATATATTTTGGTGTCACATACAGTAGCTTAAACTTATTAGTTCCTTTGTTTGTGTTTTATTATATTATGTTGTATGTTCAATTTTGCAATTTATAGTAATTTTGCAATATATTGGTTTTTGTTTTTTACTTCACTTTTTTAACATGTTTATATTTTTTTTATTGACGATTTATCTAATTTTATAAAATTGTATTTGTTATTGTTATGTATATCTTTTTCGTGAATCTATGTTAAGCTTTGTCCATAAAATTGTATAATTTTCAGTGACAATAAAGCATATTTCTATTCTATTCTAATCATTCTCATTGCTATATTAAGCTGGGTATCAACTATCTTCACATGACGACTATCTAGTTCTTCTCAGAACTATATGACAAGAAGCATTGGACCAATCCTCCGAATATGCCAACTAAATATAGAGGCACTTAGTAGATCAAAGTGTGAGGTACTATCTAAAATCCGAGGTTTAAAATATGGTGTGAATAAATGATTTGATGGTGATGTGATGTAGCTTTTGGTCCTTAGTTCGTAAGGATACTCATACTTTTGGTACTTGTTTAGTATAATGTTGGTACTTTGTAAATAATGTTTAATAATTCAATATCACTTTGACAATATATATACAGAGTGGGCCAAAGAAAACAGTTCACCTCGATATTTGGCAGAAATATCGAGGTCGACTGTTTCCTTTGGCCCACTCTGCATGTACATAATTTTCTCAACACTTTGGCTGTTATAGGTACATTATATCTCTATACTGTATCAATCTGTATCTTGTTTAATACAATTTTCTTAGTAATCTTTTTTGAAAACTAGTCTCGTTGTGGAAATCGAAACATCCAATCTTTTTGAGTAAAAATATAGTCCAGAAAGCCACTGCGCATCCGTTAGGAAAAATATTCTAATTCGGATTTTTTGCACAATCTTACTCAAAAAGGACCCCTTTTAACAAATTTGCATGTTGCCAGGACCAAAAGTTGGTCAAAAAATTTTTAAACGTTTTTTTTTGTTTTTTTTTTCCTAAAATTATTTTTTTTGCATGGAACAATTTTTTTCAGGTTTTTTGGATCATACCAAACAGAAAAGTTCTTTAGTGACTTTTCTCTAAAGTTGATAGTTTTTGACATATAAGCGATTAATAATTGAAAAATTGCGAAATCGGCCATTTTTAACCCTCAAAAACTATGTGAAAAACTGAAAATTTGAATGTTGCCAAGGTAGGTAGATATTCTTTAATCATGGATTGATGAAATCCCAAAGAGTTTTTTGCAACACAAAATTCAAAACTCCTTTGTTTTTTAATTGCTAATCAAGCGTGCGCGACACTATTTTCCACCGTTGCATGTGTATGCAGTATGGTGCAAATGAAAGGAATAAATTCGTTATTTCGTAAACCGGAGACTGTAAGGAAAAATCTCGAAACCGGTCGATTTTTATTTTTAAGTTATGACATTGTGACATATATGGTATACTAGTGACGTCATCCATCTGTGCGTGATGTCGTAATCGATGATTTTTTTAATGAGAATAGGGGTCGTGTGCTAGCTCATTTGAAAGCTTCTTTAGTTCTCTATTTAGTAATATAAACATTTACATAATTATTTATACAGGGTGTCCAATAATTGAATTTTTTTGTCAATTTGCCAAATGATTTAATTTAATAAAAATTTTTTGGACACCTTGTAGAAATAATTATGTACATGTTTATATTACTGAATAGAGAATTGAAGAACCTTTTAAATGAGCCAGCACACGACCCGTATTTTCATTTAAAAAAATCATTTATTACGTCATCACGTCCAGATAGATGACGTCACTAGTTTACTATATATGCCACAATATCGTAACTTAAAAATAAAAACCGACCTGTTTTGGGATTTTTCCTTAAAGTCACCGGTCTACGAAATAACGAATTTATTCCTTTCATTTGCACCATACTGTGTACACATGCAACGGTGGAAAATAGTGTCGCGCACGCTTGATTGGCAATTAAAAAACAAAGGGGTTTTTGATATTGCGTTGCAAAAAACTCTTCGGGATTTCATCAATCGATGTTTAAAGAATATCTACCTACCTTGGCAACATTCAAATTCTCAGTTTTTCACATAGTTTTTGAGGGTTAAAAATGGCCGATTTCGCAATTTTTCAATTTTTAATCGCTTTTATGTCAAAAACTATCAACTTTAGAGAAAAGTCACTAAGACCTTTTCTGTTTGGAATGATCCAAAAAAAACTAAAAAAATTTTGTTCCATGCAAAAAAAAATAATTTTAGGAAAAAAAACAAAAAAAAACGTTTAAAAAATTTTTGACCAACTTTTGGTCTTGGCAACATGCAAATTTGTTAAAAGGACTACTTTTTGGGTAAGATTGTGCAAAAAATCCGAATTAGAATATTTTTCCTAGCGGATGCGCAGTGGCTTTCTGGACTAATATAATTGTCATTATAATCAACTGTGGCTATCCCAAATAAACATAACATTTACCCTAACATGCAACAAGAAAACAGTTTCAGAACCTAATTATGAGATTTATGAACCTAATTATGAACCTAATTATGAGATAATTGTATTTAATACCTTAAAGGTAATTTATCTCTATACAATATGCAAAGAAACAAGTCTGGCTAATTGGCTCTGCCAAAGCAATTTTTCAGAAAAAAATATGCAAAGATTCACGAATAATACATTAAAACATTATTTTAACCAATATTTACATGCTAAAATATACGATTTTGAAATTTTTTGAAATAATGGCTAGTTTTAATCCCTCAAAATGGAAAGTTTAACGAGATAAAAAAATCAAAAATGAATAACCATTTTCAAGTATGGCTTTTAAATTGTAGAAGCCTCGGAGGTGTAACCAGAGAAGGTTCCCATTGTTTTCATTCTGGTGGGATATGCTATATGCCATTAGAGTGAAAACTTAGTCTTTTAACAAGATACTTTATAGATTTTGAAGTAGAAGATAGGTAGAGCTTGAACCTAAATTTGTATTTATATGGGGTAACCAAATTTCACAGTAATTCTGAATTTAACGGCTGACGGCTGGACTGTATTCTCGAGTTCCATTAACCTTCGTCGGGCGGCATAGGTACAATAATTATTGTAACTTTTGAGTTTTCAAGTTGTGATAACTTTTTTTCAAAGAGGTAGAGACTTGAAATTTTGTGACATCTCTCCATTTATCGAGTAGATTCTTTCTTCTTAAGGTGCCTATCCATTGCGGATGTTGGCGATCAACATGGCTACCCTAACTTGGCTTGCTGCTATTCTGAATAGTCCGGATGTCGATTTATTAAACCACTTTCTCAGGTTTTGAAGCCAAGATATTTTTCTTCTCCCCGGTCCTCTCTTTCCAAATACCTTGCCTTGAAGAATGAGTTGCAATAAGCCATATCTCTGTTCATTCCTCATAACATGGGCAAGATATTGTAGATTGCGCTCTTTGATTGTGTTAATAATCTCGCATTCCTTGCCTATTCTACGTAGAACCTCAACATTAGTCACACGATCCACCCACGAAATTCTCAAAATGCGCCTGTAACACCACATCTCGAATGCCTCGAGTTTTCTCAAAGAAGCCTCGGAAAGTGTCCAGGCCTCTACTCCGTATAATATCGTAGAAAATACATAGCATCTGATGATAGCGATTTTGGTAGCAAGAGGTAAATCGTGGCTTCTGAAAGGAGACTTCATCATTATGAACGCTGATCTCGCTTTTCCTATGCGTTGTTTTATTTCACTTGAGTGGTCCCACTGGCTGTTTATGTTGGTACCATGGTATGTGTAGCTGTCGACCCTGTCAATTAGTTGTTGGTTAACCAAAAGCTGTGTATTTATTATTTCGCGCTTACTGACTACCATGTAGTTTGTTTTTTTCGTATTGAGATCAAGTCCGTATTCTCTACTTATATCTGATATGCGCGACATTATTCTTTGCAAACCATCTAGACTGTCTGCAAAAATTACAGCGTCGTCGGCATATCTAATGTTGTTCAAACGCACTCCGTTGACTAATACGCCTTCCTGTAGTTCTCCCAGAGCTTGCTCGAAGATACATTCAGAGTATATCTTAAACAGCACCGGGGACAGGATGCATCCTTGCCTCATTCCATATCTATGGAGACTGCCTCTGTCAATTGGTCGTCCACTTTAATATTGGCAGTTTGGTTGTAATATAAATTATATATGATTCTCAAGTCATCATCTACTCCAGCTTCTTTCAATATGTTTATGAGTTTATCATATTTTACTCTATCAAACGCCTTTTTGTAGTCGATAAAACAAATATACACGTCACAGTCAACATCCCTGCATCTTTGCATAAGCACTTGGACAGCGAATAGAGCCTCTCGGGTGCCTAAGGCATCGCGGAATCCAAACTGCGTCCATGATATCTGTTCTTCGCATTTTTTATATATTCTGCCGTGTATCACTTTCAGAAACGTTTTGAGTAAGTGGCTCATTAGGCTAATTGTTCTGTAGTCTTCACATGTTTTGGCATTTACTTTTTTGGGTAAAGTTACGAAGGTCGACTTTAACCAGCTTTGGGGTATTTTTCTAGTTACGTATATCGAGTAGATTATGTGAGCCAAATGTAACAAAAAAATCTTTATTCAGTTCCCAGAAGGAGGCTTAAATAGTTCCTACCCTCATAAACGACGGCATAGGTACATTTGTACCTTGTACATTTTTTTAACTTATTAATTTAAAAAAAAACAATAAATTTTGTAAGATGAAGTTAGTTTTCAATCCTAATAGCTAATTAATAATATTGAAAATATTAAAAATATTACTAAAAGATTTTTAAATTGAAAACTTATTGGTAAATTTCCCTGGTGACACCTCCAAGGCTTCTACAACTTGCAAGCCAAATGGATGCTGCAGTGAAGACAAAGGGAAGGAATTCTACACTATGCAATTCACATCCCCCGTCTGCAGCTCGGTAAAGTTCCAATGGAAAATGCACCTGGTTACTCTACGGAGTAATACGACTATAAAATAAAATTGTATACCATTTTTATTCACTTGCAGTGCGAAGGCAAAACAATCCTACTTTTCAATTAGAATACGGAGCGCAGTCCAGTCCTCTGAATCGCGATTATCGGCTCTTATTGGAGCCTCATCGGAAAGAACGTAGGCACTGTTCTCCATACCCTAATTGACTAGCGTCGAGTGTTTTTCCCACCCATTGCAACCGAAGTGAAGGTATTAGGTGACTAGCGTCATCTGGCAATTGAAAGATGAAGTTAGTTTTCAATCCTAATAGCTAATTAATAATATTGAAAATATTAAAAATATTACTAAAAGATTTTTAAATTGAAAACTTATTGGTACATTTCCCTGGTGACACCTCCAAGGCTTCTACAATTTGCAAGCCAAATGGATGCTGCAGTGAAGACTGCTACTTGAAAAGTAGGATTGTTTTGCCTTCGCATTGCAACTGAATAAAAATGGTATACATTTTTATTTTATAGTCGTATTACTCCGTAGAGTAACCAGGTGCATTTTCCGTTGGACCTTTACCGAGCTGCAGACGGGGGATGTGAATTGCATAGTGTAGAATTCCTTCCCTTTGTCTTCACTGCAGCATCCATTTGGCTTGCAAAGTTTTCAATTTAAAAATCTTTTAGTAATATTTTTAATATTTTCAATATTATTAATTTGCTATTAGGATTGAAAACTAACTTCATCTTTCAATTGCCAGATGACGCTGGTCACCTAATACCTTAACCTCGGTTGCAATGGGTGGGAAAAACTCTCGACGCTAGTCAATTAGGGTATGGAGAACAGTGCCTACGTTCTTTCCGATGAGGCTTAAATAAGAGCCGAAAATCGCGATTCAGAGGACTGGACTGCGCTTCGTGTTCTAATTGAAAAGTAGGATTGTTTTACCTTTGCATTGCAACTGAATAAAAATGGTATACATTTTTATTTTAATAAATTTTGTATTTAAATGATAGGTTATTTGAATTAAAATACAAAAATGAATGTTAGTGTTGATTTTCGCAACACATACCTGTCTTTTTAGACAAAAAATGTTTGTCACACATAGGTAGAAAATATACTGCACAAGTATTTCTCGTTTTTACACTGTTGTTTTTTCGTTCGTTTCGACAAACATCACAACTCCGTTACTGTGAGATACTTGAGGAGGAGTATCTACAGCAAACACGTACTCTGGTTCGACCAAGGACCATTTCTATAGCACTACCAAGAAAATGACTCCTCATCATCATCATCCGATTTTTACTTTGAGATTGATACGAAGGCAACTAAATATCTTTAGAATGACCCTTCGAAAATTTCCTGCATTAGTCATTTGTTTGTGTAATGGATTATGTTCGCATAACGCAATGTTCGACATAAAATGCTGGGTGAGTTTACGGTCAAATATTCACCCAACATTTTATTCATGTTATCAATCTCGCTTTGGTTTTATTGTAAGACTGAATTGTTTCCAGCTTCGCTACTTCACTGTCTTCTAATTTTCCTGTATCTTTTATTTTTTCTAACTGTGCCTACTAGCACTACTAACTCCATGTGCCATGAGTTAAACAACTGAACGAATTCAAAACTGGTAAAAAAGTTATTTGTGGTAAACTTTTGCCCATAACCTTTATAAGACGTGACCAGATCCAAAACTGTTTGTTCGCCAACGTTAACTTGTCGGGAACCATATGCTCTTTTTTCAATATAAAGATGACCTTGTACGAGATAAGCGTTTGATGCATCACGAGACAAAAATAACGTGATCCCATATTTAGCGAGTTTGGAGCCTTGTTGCAAATTTTTATTCAGCATTGTTTAGATATCTCGTGTAGTACGAGTGCAGCTTTATCGGCTTTTTGCGTTCGTCGCGGGTATTTTCGTTGTCAAATGATGTAAATCTTAGCATTGTCTTAAAAGGTTTACAAGACATTGCAGCACGTATTAGTGGCAGATACTCCATAATCCACACATTACCCAAGTTTTCTTTGCTATTTCTATGTACACCTCTTGTCGCCATTTCCGTAAACTATTCATAATTTTTAGGTATACACGTATTGACAAACACCAAACCATTAAATGGAGATGAGATACTATCATTGTTTGATTTGCGTGTATGGATATAATGCTATGTGGAAATGCGATCAATGATTGTCCCCGTTTAGGATTTTGTCCTCTTCAGGGTTTGTAGTGAATGTATAGTGTTGGCAGCAAAAGCAAACAGTCCGAAAAACACACTGGGGAAAGCGCCGTGTCCTGGTGTTTTTTGATCCTGGGTTATGCCGGACGGGGGTGTCCAGAAGGCTAAGAAGTCAACAGAGAAGAAAGTTTGATGGATTGTTGTTGGTTCCATAGACATTTACGTGTACTGTCCGTGCTTTGCTCTAGACCAATCTCCCTAGAAACCATTGTACAACGACAGGCGAACCTGCGTCCCTCGTCGGCGGTCAGGAGGTGGCTTTGAGCGCGGCGTGGACAGTGTGCGTTCGCGTGGAGAAAATAGTTGCGGCTATTTTCTTGGGACGAACAGGTATAATTGTGCAATGAAGTTGGGAAACCGCAAAAAACCAACTTCTCCCTGTTCGGGGTAGGGAAGAGGAGATGTTAAAGGTGGGTACGGAAGGCTAACGGGGTAGCCTCGAGGATGTTTTCGTACTCCACCGGGAGTTCGTCAATGCATGTTTGCATTAGAGCGGACGGTAAATGAATCTTTTTGCGTTTGGGCTTTCGGTGGAGTACGTGGCCGGAAGATGAACAGGAACATTTGAGAGATTCTTGTATGTCGGAGGGGGGGCCGTTGATTACTTTGATTGTGAAGTTCCTGTTCAGAGAGTATATTCTCTCGGTGATTTTGGGGATGTTCGAGATGTTATGGATTTCGTTTGAGGGATATCTCCAGTGCTCATAGTTACATCTACGCAAGATTCTACGTTCAGCGCTCAACAACCACTCTTGTTTTGATCTAGCACAAAGAGAGTAGAGGCAAGATTTGTACTCCATGACGGGTCGAATAAAGGTCTTGTAAGTGTGAATGAGAGTCTTCTTGTGTGTCTTGCCAATTCGTCCAGAGAGAGAGTTGAGAAGTCTGGCCCTGTTCCTTACCCTATCTAAAGTTGCCTTTAGATCTGCGTTCCAGTTAAGAGTCCTGGTGAACAGAACTCCTAAATAGTTTGCAGTCGGACTAACAACAAGCTTTTCTCCTAACAGTCTCAGAGGATATTGGTCGTCTTCATTAATTATGATTCTATGTGACACAGAAGGGGCGCGAAACACAATTGTTGTTGTTTTGTTCGCGTTCAGCGTGACTCTCCACTTACAACACCATTCACCAACTCCGTCCAACAGAGCCTGGGCTCTTCTGAAGAGGAGTCTTGGGTTGTATCGAGAGGTTGTTGTGAGCAGAGCCGTGTCGTCTGCATAGAGAAACAGCCGAGTGCCTGGAATATTTTGGTTAGTGATATCGCTGTTGTAGATGATGTACAAAAGCGGTGCTAGGACTGGAGATGAGATCTATGTTTCCAATTTAAATACAATACAATGCTACTCTTCCTAGAGTTTGTTTAAGACATAGATAGATAGGAGCGGTCACGTCATAACGGCTTGTAATCTTTGTTTGTAAATCCATACAAGAACAAATTACCGAATATTATTATTTATTTATTGCAATATTCAACAATTTTTTCCGGTTATATTAGTAATATAATATCTTAAAATTAACATATATTACCCTTTATATTAACGAATTTTTAAGAAAATATATAACAGGTACAATTTTACCTATGCCGTCTGTTAACGGTATAAAATTGTGGCGCTCGACAAAGGTTAACATGAAACGAGGTCAAAACGAAATTTAGTCAAACAAAATCGAACGGTCAAAGTCCTAAAAGGTGTTATGGTTATCATAATTAATTATTTTAATATAGTTATTATTGGTAATATTCCATAGGAAAAGTACTTGTCAATATTATTTTATATTTGACTTACGAAATATATTAAACTAATGATTTTGTCGGAGGATATAATCAATTGCCCTCTACAGTTGCTGAACTAATTTTTTTGCTCCCTTCTGTTTTATCCTATCTCACTTCAATTGTTTCTGACTCCCTCCATTCGTTTCTGACTTCCTCCATTTTTTCTTTTTACTCCCTCTAATTTTTCCTTAATATCTCCATTACTTTTTGAATTCTAATTCTTCCAGCCACCCTCTAATTTTTGCTGACACCCTCTAATTCATTTTTAATATAATAATATATACATATAGATTTCAAACACTAACACTAAATGCAATACAAATGGGTGTGGCACTTCTTGGGGAGTACTCACAGAAGTGACTATAAAAAAATACTTCCTATAGCGGGTTGTTATTAAATGTGAGTTAACGAGATTTTATGTCTTCTTGTTACTGGATTGTTAATATTTTCTTATAGCACCACACATTTAAGTTCTTAAAATTTTTTTTATAATATAATAATCAGTGTATAGTTCATCTAGTGACCTAAATTTTTTCCCGCCAGTGTATTTTAGGGAAATTAGCCAAATCGGTTCAGTAATTCTGTAGATGTTGTGAAAAAGATATAAAAAAATGAAAGGGCGTTTTGTAAACGCCATTTAATATTTATACAGTGGGTTCATAAAGTCTGGAAACGGTCTATTATCTCGTGACTTAATTATTTTTAGGTTCAAAGCTCTGACAGGTCGATTTTTATTTTTAAGTTATTTCTTTTTGACGTATATTCCATAATAGTGACGTCATCGATTTGGGCGTGATGATGTCATCAAATACATTTTACTGATGCCAGAAGATAAAAAAAAAATTAAGCACTCATGGGAGTGCCGACAGAATGAAAACTTCTTATAGTATATAAATTACAAGCTCAATGCTTTTCCACATCCAAAAATAAGTGCTATACCTATATTATTATAAGCGTTGTGTACGTTCTATGCTATTTATGTATACAGCACAAAATATATATATTATGTAAGTACGAAATTTATTTCGGCAAAATGATGACGGTCGCAAACTCAATACTTTTTTCCTATCTAAAAAGTGCACAACGTCCCTACAGAAGTTTTCACTTTAAAAATTTATTTCGTCAAACAATGACGGTCGCTAATTAAATACTTTTTCCCCATCTAAAAAGTGCACAACGTCCCTAAGCAGTTTTAATTTGAAAAATTTATTTCGCCGAAGCGATGACGGTCGCTAATACAACACTTATTCCCCATCTAAAAAATGTATAACGTCCCTAAAAAAGTTTTCGCTCCAAAAATTTTTTTCGTCGAAGCAATGACGGTCGCGACGACGGTCGATAATTCAATACTTTTTCTCCATTTAAAAGAAGTTTTCACTTCAAAAATTTATTTCGTCGAAACAATAACGGTCGCTAATTCAATACGTCTTTCCCGTGCAAAAAGTGCACAGCGTCCCTAAGGAAGTTTTCATTTGAAACATTTATTTCGCCGAAGCGATGACGGTCGGTAATTCAACACTTTTTTTCCATCTAAAAAGTGTATAACGTCCCTAAAAAAGTTTCGCTTCAAAAATCTATTTCGTCGAAGCAATGACGGTAGCGATGGCGGTCGATAATTCAACATTTTTCTCCATCTAAAAAGGGCACAACGTCCATAAAGAATATTTCACTTCAAAAATTTATTCCGTCAAAGCAATGACGTACGCTAATTTAATACTTTTTTCCCATCGAAAAAGTGCAAAACGTCCCTAAAAAGTTTTCACTTCAAAAATTTATTTCGCTTAAGTGATGACGGTCGCTAATTCAATATTTTTCCCCATCTAAAAAGACCAAAACGTGCCTAAAGAAGTTTTCACTTCACATTATTTCGTCGAAGCAATTACGGTAGCGATGACGGTCGCTAATTCAATACTTTTTCCCCATCTAGAAAGTCCACAACGTCCCTAAAGAAGTTTTCACTTCCATAATATTAGTATTATTATACGTACACGTACAAAATTTATTTGGTCTATACGGTGGCGGTCGCGATGACGGTCGTGAAATCAATATTTTTTCCGCATCCCAAAATAGATTTTACATTTATTTTAAATTTAAATACTTTTATATAATTTATGTATACATACTCATAATATAGATACGTACAAAATTTATTTCGCCGAAAAGATGACCGTCGCGAAATACATCATTTTTCCCCATCCTAAAATAGGTTTTACATTTATTTTAAATGTAAATACTTCTATACAATTTTTATATAATATATACATACACATAATATACCTATATATGTACAAAATTTATTTCGCCGACGCGGTGACGGTCGCGATGATGAACTCGAAATCAATCCTTTTTCCCTATTCTAAAATAGGTTTTACATTTATTTTAAATTTAAATGCCTCTACACAATTTATATATACATACACATAATATATAGCATGAGCGATGACGGTCGCAATGACGGTCGCCAATTCAATGCTTTTTCCCCTATCAAAAAACGCACAACGTCCCTAAAGATGAAGGTCGCGAATTCAATGCTTTTGCTCCTATCCAAAAATCGCACAACGTCCCTAAAGAAGTTTTCACTTCAAAAATGTTTATTTCATAAATAAACATTGCTTTTTACTTAAATTAAATGTCAAACGGCCACCCAGCTGCCTCTTGACAGTTTGAACATTTAATTTATGCGAAAATCAATGTTTATTTGTCAAATAAATATTTTTTTCTCTTTTCTGACGGCAGTAAAATTTATTTCGAGTTAAGTAAATTACATATTATTCTTTTCTTTGCTGCAATTAATTTAATTCAAAAATTATTTTGTTGGCCACCCTGTATAAATATTGACATTGATATTTATATTACTAAATAGAGAATTAAATAACCTTTGAAATGAGCTACCACGTGACCCATACTTCCATTAAAAAAAACCATCGATGACGTCATCACGCCCAAATAGATGACGTAACTATTATGGGATATACGTCAAAAAATCATAATTTAAAAATAAAAATCGACCTGTCGGAGCTTTAAACCTGAAAATAAATAAGGCATGGGATATTAGATTGTTTCCAGACTTTATGAACCCACTGTATAGGGTGAGGCAGATAAAGGGCCTATTAGAAATATCTCGAGAACTAAAGGCAACTGATTCATGAAAATTGGATTGAAGGGGTTTTGAAGACTGATCTATTTAATGAAAATATTTTCATCTATTTGGTACTTCCGGTTATACCGGAAGTTGCTTATAACTTCGTTTTTTTTAAATGGGACACCCTATATATTTTTTCATTTTTGGATTCCCCTTGATTTCTTCTTTCCTAAAATATGGTTTTTGTTATATTATACAGGGTAATTTAAAATATAATTAGGTTTATTATTCATTTCGTAGCAACTTTCACACCCTGTAGAATTGTAATAGTTTGAGCTCAAAATCTCTATTTAGGTTCAAATGATTTTTAATATAGTCTAATGTTGTTAAGAATTATTAGTATAGCTAAATTTTTAATTTTAGTATACAGGGTGGGTCGAAACTCGGAATTAGCATTTTCTGAGTTCTCTTAAATGGAACATCCTATATTTTAGTATTGTAATGAAATGATATTTTATGGTACTTTTTTACTTCTTAAGCATTCCCTATACCTAACTGCTTTAATTTGTGCTTAATTGTTAATCGCACCAACAATTTTAACTACGTAGATATTTTGATAGATCAACCATTATTGGCAATTTTAAGTATCAGTCTAGATTAATATGTATTTATTTCCGAAAAATTATTTATGATTGAATATTTTCACGGCCAACCTAATAAAATTTCACGTATTTTGTGTTGCAATTAATGTTTGGCTTGAATCACCAATAACTCACAAATTAAAGCAGTTAGGTATAGGGAATGCTTATACAATTAAAAAGTACCATAAAATATAATTTCATTGCAATACTAAAATATAGGGTGTTCCATTTAAGAAAACTCAGAAAATACTCATTTCGAGTTTCGACCAACCCTGTATACTAAAATGAAAAATTTAACTTTACCAATAATTCTTAAAAATAGTAGACTATATTAAACATCATTTGAACGTAAATAGCGTTTATTATCTCAAACTACTACAATTCTACAGGGTGTGAATATTGCTACGAAATTAATATGAAAACGTAATTATCTTTTAAACTACCCTGTATAATATTACAAAACCTTATATTTTAAGAAAGAAGAAATCAAGGAGAATCCAAAAATGTAAAAATATACAGGGTGTCCCATTTAAAAAACGAAGTTACAGTCAACTTCCGGTATAACCGGAAGTAGCAAAGAGACCAAAATATTTTCACTAAATAGCTCACACCTCAAAACCCCTTTATTTTAATTTTCATGATTCTCTTACGTTTAGTTCTCGAGATATTTCTAATAGGCCCTTTATCTGCCTCACCCTGTATATATCGAGTTATCGACCAGGACAAACGGCGTTTCTGCTGGACGTGTCGTCCTTGTCTTTTATTAAATAAGATAATACAAAAAATTATAATTTTTTATTTTTATTCTATAAAATATTTTTGTTTCAGATCACCATCGTCTTGAGCATTGTTCTTGCATTAGCAGCAGTGAGCAAGTTGTCGAACAAATCAGAGCTCTTCTGGATATCATACCACATGGCACAAGGTTCTCAGGGAATCCTTGTGTCACTACTAGTAACGTGCAACTGTCAAGTTCTGAAGCTGTACACTAGAAGCTTGAAATCACGTGCTTCTAAGCACGTGTCATGTTACGTCAACAATAAATCATCGAATAATATGTTAAGTAAATCTACCAGTCTTCAACTACTCACGTGGGAACCAATGCCAGATTCGGTCTAAATTTAAAAATGTTATTTGTATTTGTATTAGGGTCACAGGGACATGGGTATCTCCAAAAATTTATAACACAGGAACTGAATTTAAAAGCAAGAAAAAATCTAAAAGATTCAAATAAAAATATAAATTTAAGAGATTTCTTAGGTCGGAAACAAATTCTAATCTTCACCTGTGCCCCATCTTTCCATAATTTGCAAGTAAAAAAGGGCGATAAATGAATAGACGTGAGAAATTTAAAATATGCATTTCTCAACACATCAATCTATCTAGGTAGATATCAAACGAATTTTGATTCGTAGTACTCAATTAGTGGGTAAGAACAGGGGTAAACAGAGACAGTTAAGATTTACTTCCGTTTCAGAGACCACCACCATCTGTTTATGTACATTTCGACCCCTTGATCTCCTTAGAACAGTCCGTGGTATGCTCTGAATTGAAAGGAAATCTAACTATCTTGTAGAAAAATTATTAAGAAATAATATCGTCGCCTTAGTACTATAACTTGATAACCCCAAAATTGACGTTTTTGTAGATAACTAGTTCACAAGATGTATTTTATTTGCCTCCATATTTTGTAAAACCTTGATAACTCACTCCAAACGGGTTAAGCATTTATTTATGATTGAAAGTTGATAAAACTCAAATGCCCCTAATATTCAGTGCTAAAACTTGACAAGATGAGTTATCAAGTTATTGTTTAATCGAAATAATCGTGAATGCGACATACACTGAATGTTACAACTAGCTAACTCTAGTTATCTAGTTGTAGCACGTGTTTTTCTGAAACCATTGAGCCTACCACGTAACTGCTATTTGTTGATTCGGTTCATATTAATGCGAAAATTCGAGAATTGTGAGCAGATCTGGCAACCTCCATGGCGGAGGGCTAATTTTTACCAAAGTAATGCTTAAATTATTAGTTTTGTCAAAAAGTTCACTTAGATGCAACTTGGCACGATATGCGACATTACCAAATGTTAACATTATGGTAGTGCTAAAAGTTGATAACTTTACTTTTTCATGTTATTTTCCATATTGGAAAACGAATTTTCATCGTATTCCTAAATATATCAGTAGCCAAAAAGTTAAAGAACAGTATTTTAGAGCTGCAGAGTGAATTCTGTATTTCCCAACCATGGTAGCAGCACAAATATCTTTAAAATCTTTAAACCCGTTGATCTTAGAACTACTAATTTCGAGTTATCAAGTTATAGTATTAAGGCTATCATGGACGCAATTGTCATTTATATCAAAAACAACGAGAAACCTACAGATTTAAATAAAAATAGAAATATAAAAGATTTCTTTGATCGGAAACAAATCCTGAACTTCACCTGTACCTATTCCTTTTATAATTTGAAAGTAAAAAGGGCGATAGATGAAAAGACGTGGGAAATCTAAAATATGCATTTCGCAGCACATCCATCTATCTAGGTAAAGATCAAACAAATTTTGATTCCTAGTAGGTACTCAATTCGTGAGTAAGACCGAAGGTAAATAAAGGCAGTTAATATTTAATTCCGTTCCAGAAACCACCACCATCTGTTTATGTAGAACAAAATTTATTTTATTCCTGTTTGAATATCTTACATATTTTACTATTTATCTTCGGAAAATATTATTAAATTAGAAAGCAGAACAAACCTCTCATAACTAGATACAAACAGGTGCATAAAACAACCGGTGAAACTCAAAACTGTTAAAAATAATCTTAAACATCCTGAGAAACATAAACAATATTATGGTATACATACAGTGAATAGAAGATAAAAATGGTAATATCATCTATCATAACCATGATCATACAGCTTCTCCATTCCATACATCTCCAGTAAATTACATTTTGGCAAGTTGTATCTAGTTATGCTCTATTCTCTATATCGCCTGCTCATCTTATCGGTAGTCACTTCCGGTTTCTCTTACCTCCATAAGGTCTCAATTCTACTAATCTCTTAGTCCGGCATCACAATATCTATCTATGGAAAGCACGAAACCTAAGTGGAAGATTGAGTGAATAGAGCAAACACAGCCGCATGTTGAGTGAATGAAACACTATGAAGAAATAAAAATATCGTGAAAGAAATAAAAGCAGAATTTAAAAAACAGTCATAAGACCAATAGTGACACGATTCGATACAGACAGAACAAAAAGAAATCCATAAAAGCAGAGACTAAAACCATTTTAGGAAAATTTATGGTTAAACACTAAAGTTCATAGCTAGAAGTAGAGGTAAACGATGGAGATACAAAGTGTAGAACATGAAGGAATAGATAAGAAAGCGAAAAGTAGAATGAAACAAAAGTTTACCGGTTCTTAAATAGAAAGGCGATCAGTGGGAAGACCGTGGATATGATGTAATGAAAACTTACTGGAGACACATTTCAATACAGACAAAGTTATGTCTACACAAATAGACGACCAAGGGGAAGAAAATAAAGTTCGCCGAAGAATATCAGAAATAGGAACGAATACTTAATAGCGGAAAAACCAAATTTCTCAGCATTGGCTTATAAAGCGGATTTTTTACTAGATAACAACAAGGAAACAGGGACTCGTAATGAATACAACAATCTAGGAACAATAATACTCAATCGAAAACGAACAGGTAACTCCGAACTTAACACCAGAATATACAAGAAATAAATGCTATAGAATGACTCAATCGAATTCTCTGGAACAAGAATACAATAATTATTAGGAAGTTTAATACCTGCTGGTGGATGACGGTTTAATAAAACAACTCTGGTAAAAGTGTGCTATTTATACGGATACGAAACTTGGCCATTAAAAAAACTAAAGAAAGACCAAAGTCACGGAAGTGGATTTAATAATGCGACCGCTAAAAATGTTTAGGAGGGACAATATAAGGCATGAACAAATCAAGGAACGGGTGGGAATATAAAGTACAATGGTTGATGATATACAATAAAATCAGCTCATAGAGTACGGGCATGTACAGCAAATATAAAACAATAGACTTGAGAAACAAGTACTCGCATTGACACATACAGAAGGGGGGCGGGAGGAAGACCGAACAGTATGAATAGAACGAGTAATAAAATTAATGAGTTCCAAAGAGCTTAGAAAGCGACAAAGGAATAACGGACCTGAATGGAAATTGGACATCAACCAACGTCGAAAAACGTTCTGAACCGATTTTATGTATATAATATGTTACGGGTAAAGTTAAGTTAACCTTCCGATGACCAACCTTTTTTTGTTACACGGATGACCAAGGGGGGGGAAAATGACCCCGGGGAAAAAACGACCCCGGGGAAAAAATTACCCCAGGTCAAAAATGACAATTAACAAAAAAATGATTTTTTTTTTAATTTATTTTTTTTTATTTTTATGGCATGGACTTTATGTCATTCAGCCAGTCACAACATGAGTATTAGTGTCATGTGTAGTGTGTATGTTGAGTAGGTGTCTTGTTACTTTGCAAAGTAGAAGTCATTAGCGTAAAACTACTTAAAATTACACATAATAGACGGTATTTTACTAAACATCAACTTCAGAATATATTTTTTATTCGTAAAATATAGGGAATTTTTTTAATTCAAAATATGAGGATATCTAGAATGATACTAAAGTCAAATAAAAAAATAATGAGTTAAAAATCAAAAATACTTTTGAATTTATTAAAGAAAAACATACGCTGGGCTCAAAATTTCCCCCGCTTGGTCATCCGAAGGTTAACGGGTAAACCTAGGATTGCCCAGATGAAATAAAGCTGCTGGAAATATTGATTGTAACTCCAAATTCCAAAGCAGCTTTTCTTGTTTTAACAAATAGATTATAATTTTTATTTCTGCAGTAGGTATTTATAGTTTTAGTTTCCTTACTTGTAAAATGTGTTTTTTTCTTTATAAGATATATCTCATTAAGCATTTAACCAAGTGGCAAGCGGTAGAATGTGTTTTACCCGAGTAAAGCCCGAAATTTGAACTATTTAAATTATATTTTGGATTATGTTCTATCGGATCTTACCGATACCTCGCAGGTACTTCGACCTCTACCCGGATAATCCTAGGTTCACACGTTAAGCTAACTTTACTCGTAACATATACATAATACATCTAAGACTAACATTAAATAGATAATTCAAAAATGAATAATTATTTTCAATTTCTTTGCATCACGAAACTACAGCCGCATTATTTTCTAGTTCAATTAGAGAGTGCGGCAAGCACCTCTACCGGTTTCGAAACTTATTAGTCTCTCATCAGGAGGTATATATGCTGCTCTCTCTGACAACCAGGACAAACCCCAGCGTGCTGTTAAGGATTGCAACAAACGAAATGGCAGGGATTCCCTAGCGGCAACTGCTAGCAAAAGACTAACTTTTCGATCTAATAACACCTAAAATAATATTAAAAATATTACTCTACATCCTACAGATTGAAAACAATGGGAACCTTCTCTGGTAACACGTCCGAGGCTTCTACAATTTGCAAGCCATAACGGATGCTGAGACTAAGGAAGATGAGAGAATTTTACAATTTATAATTCACGTCCCATCTGCTCAGCGCGGTAAAGTTCCAACGAGAATGGTTCCCTTCGTACTCCAATCAGAGCAAACATGTAAATCAAAAAAGTGAATAACCATTTTCAATTTCGTTGCAACCCGAAACTACTGCCGCCTCATTATTCCAGTTCAATCAGAGAGTGCAGCAAGCACCTCCACCGGTTTCGAAACTTATTAGTATCTCATCAGGAGGCACATATGCTGCTCTTTCTGACCCAACCAGGACAAACCCCGGCGTGCAGTTACGGATTGCAACGAACTAAATGGCTGGGATGCCCTAGTGGCAACTGCTAGCAAAAGACTAAGTTTTCAATCTAATAGCATATAAAAAATAGTATTAAAAATATCACTCTACATCTCATCAGATAGAAAACGATGGGAATCTTCTCTGGTTGCACCTTCAAGGCATCTAAAATTTGCCAGCCATAACGGATGCTGAGACTAAAGAAAATGAGGGAATTTTACAATTTATAATTCACGTCCCATCTGCTCAGCGCGGTAAAGTTCCAACGAGAATAGTTCCCTTCGTACTTCAATCAGAGTAAACATGTTAATCAAAAATGAATAACCATTTTCAATTTCGTTACAACACAAAACTACAGCCGCACTGTATTCTTGTTCAATCAGAGGGTGCAGCAAGCACCTCTGCCGATTCCGAAACTTATTAGTCTCTCTTATTAGTCTAAATAGATAATATTATCAAAACGATTTTAATTAGGGCCATAATTAAATCAGTCTTAACAATATTAAAAAAAATCAATCCTTTTAAAAGGTTTTAATCGGTAGGTTTAAAGCATGGCCTGATATTTGATTGTGTTGTAGTCCAAATATTATGGTGTTCATTTATTAATTGGAAATAAATTCCAAAATCCTTTCAACAAATAATATTTTTCAGATATTGCTAATGAATATTGAAATTGTATCCAATATTCGTGTTTTGCACGAGTACTGTGTAGACTTGTTAAATTAACATGTATTCTACCGATTAAATGTTATTTGCGAACCGAACAAAAATTGTAAATTTAAATTAAATACACATATCTATTCAACAGTCAATAACACCTGATAAAGTGATAGTTTAAAATTACAAAGAAAAATCATTACTAACTTCTAACTTATACTAAAGCGTGGCATTACTCTTAGAAAATATTTACCTAAATCTCACCACCCCCACTCTTTAGCCCAATACTCCACCTCGACTAAAAATATTAACTGCCTTTTACGTAAATTTGTGCAGATATTGCCGGTTCGGAATAAAAACGACGTAACTGCAAATTTTGTCAATTCATGTTTAGTGCGTAATTAACTTCTAATATACTGTGTACAGATGATACAAAAGCAACAGAACTGTAACTATGTGCCGAGCCACTACAGGGTAGTTGCATCGTTATTGAAATACGCTTCATTTTAGACCTTGTGTTAGATGAATAATGACGCAACTGTAAATAGGGTTGAAAAGTGGGGGACTAAATCAAGATAATATATTTCGGACCAATAGGGATGAAAATACAAGCCATCGCTGTAAGAATAAACAACATGCTAAATATTTAAAAATAGTTTTTTGTACAGAAATATTTTAATCAAGAATGACGCAAATGTAGATAGAGTTGAAAATGGGGGAAAATAAATTAAGATAATGAAATTCGAACCAATAGGGATGAAAAAAAAGCCATCATTGTAAGAATAAACGCCATACCGATGCTCCATAGGGTTACTCTTTATTTAATCACTATTTTAAATATTTAATATTTTTAGATGAAGAATGACGCAACTGCAAAAAGGGTTGAAAGTGGGGGGATTGAATTAAGATAATGAAATTCGAACCAATATGTATAAAAATAAAAGCCATCATTGTAAGAATAAACGCCATACCTACCGATGCTCCTGGAAGATTACTCCTCATTTAATCCCTATTTTAAATATTTAAAAATAGTTTTTTTGCGCGCCTGAAAAATTTGGCTTTTGCAGTTACGTCATTCGTATTCCGGACCGGCGATATAAGAAAATGGAAAGCTCCACGATAGGAACTCATGAGACAAACTTTTAACGATATAATATTAATAGAGGTAAGTTTGATAACATATTGTTCACAGATGCATCTTAAGACGAAGTAAGTGTTGGAAGTGCTGTTACTTCCGTAAATTATACTAACAATGTATAGACTACCCAAGATTAACAGTACCAGTATTTGATTTGTTCCTGCAGCATTAGACCATGCTACCTACTAGAAGAGGCAGCCAGTGAACTGAATTGGATTTAATGTGTATCTTCTTCTTCATGTACCATGTCCTTTCAGAACGTTGGTTTCCATCATAGCTATCTTAATTTTATTCACTGCCATCCTAAATAGCATGCTTGTATCAACACCATACCAATCTCGCAAGTTCTTCAACTATGAGGTTCTTCTTCGTCCTGGACTGCGTTTGCCTGCTATTTTTCCTTGCATAATATTTTCTAGCAACCTATATTTGGGACCTCTCATTACATGTCCGAAGTACTCCAGCTTTCTCTGCTTGATGCTTTTTATGATCTCAGTAGTCTTGCTGAGACGTTCTAGTATTGTGGAGTTTCGAATCTTCTCCACCCAGGAAACTTTTAAAATTCTTCTATAGCACCACATTTCGAAAGCCTCAAGGCTATTTAGATCAATTTTACTCACATTCCAGAACTCGACACCATAAAGTAAGACCGAGAACACGTAGCAGCGAAGTAGGCGGATCCTCAATGCCAATTTTAGGTCTCTGTTACATAACACCTTGGACATCCTTCTAAAAGCGGCTCTAGCCTGCTTTATCCTATATCTAATTTCGCCGTGACTTTCTGCGTTACAATTTCGTTGCTGTCCAAGGTAAACGATTTTATCAACTTGCTCAAGTTTGGTATTATTTACATATATAGACGGTTTTATATGCTGCTGTTTACTTATTACGAGTATTTTGGTATTCCGTATGTTCAGATCCAGACCTGCCTCCCTAAAACACTCAACGACACTATCACTATCAAGTAGTGCTTACAGATCTTCTTGACTAGAAGCTAGGTGTACTGTATCGTCCGCATATCGCAAATTATTGATGACTTCACAGTTCACAAGTATTCCTTCTTGTTTTTCAGAAAGAGCTTTTCTGAAAATTCTTTCGGAGTAAACGTTGAAAAGCAGTGGTGACAAGAGGCATCCCTGCCGTACTCCTCTTTTAATATTAAGAGCCTGTGATTCCACACCATCTACTAAAACTGATGTTGTTTGATTCCAATATAAATTTGCAATTATTCGAACATCTCTGCCGTCCAAGCCTATGTCTTTTAAAGCTTCGATCAACATTGAGTGCTTAACACGATCAAATGCCTTTTGGAAGTCAATAAAACAACAGTATATGTCTACAGATATATCTCGACATCTTTGAGCAAGAACATTCATTCCAAACAATGCCTCTCTCGTTCCAAACCCGTTACGGAAACCAAACTATGTGTCATCCAGGTATTCCTCGCATTTATTGTAGATACGACCATGTATTACCTTCAGAAAAATTTTCAATAAATGGTTTAACAAACTGATGGTTCTATAATCAGCACAGGTTTTTGGTGTTGTCTTCTTAGGTAGAGCTATCAACAGTGAATTAGACCAGCCATTAGGAAGTTGTCCGCTGGTATAAATCGTATTGAAAAACGAGGTTATAGCCTCTAAAATATTGCTATCATTTATAAGCTTGTATATTTCAGTTGGAATTTCATCAGGACCAGTCGATCTGCCATCTTTTGATGATTGTATGACTTTTATTACCTCAGAGCGTGTTATTAGGGGTCCGTCGCAGTTAGTAATATCGGGAGGTGAACTACTCCTATCGTCATCGAATAGGTTCGTGACGTAATTTTCCCATTCTTTAAGTTTGTGCTCTACTTCAAATATTATTTTACCCTGTTCATCTTGTAGCAATGCAGTTTGTTTCTTATTGAAGATACCAGCCGCTTCTTTCACTTTTTTATACATGTTAAACGTGTCATATTTGTTTTCAAGTTCTTCAATGTCTTGACACTGTTTGGCTAGATGTTGACTCTTTGCTTCTCGTATTTTACGTCGAATTTTTTTGTATGCCGTTATAGAGTATTTCGTTGTTTTTCGCTAATCGCCGTTGTTCCATCAAATCCAATATGTCTTGTGTCATCCAAGAATGCTTTTTTAGCTTTGACCTGCCTTGTAAATTTCTCACACAGATTTCTTTTACTGTTGTTACGATTTTATTTAAGCCCTCATCGACATTCTCACCGATATTTTCCCAAATTAAATTTTCGTTCAGTTGTCTTTGAACTGATTCCTTTACTTTCTCGTCTTGTAATTGGGCTGTATCAATATTTTTGCGAGACTTCTTTTCGATCACCTTTTTTAATTTTAATTGGGTTACAGCTACTATGGGATTGTGATCAGACCCAATGTCAGCACCAATGTGTATGAATTTGTTAATATGACATGTGATGAGTGATGACACATAAAAAGTTTATGCAGAGTACCAAATGGTTGTTGATAGTACTGTAAAGGAAAGTTGATTGTTTAAGTGAAGATCTTCAATAAATATTAACCAAAACAGGCCTTACTGAATTTAAAGGCTGAAAGGATTGTAGAGGTATTCTAGAATCTGTATTTACTATAATCTGGAACTTGGCTTCAGGAACATATCCTAGGAAATCCTTTAGAATACGAGATAATTTGGGTAAAGTCGTCTTACTCCTGTCGCCAGGGGGGGTACAACGGCCTCCTGTATTCAGATGGACTTACCCAAGTTTTTTTATGTATTTTGACCTGTAGAACACGAATTTTTTGGGTAACAGTTGATCCTGATGGCGATAAGATTGTTATAAACCAAGAAGTTGAGGAATCACATAACAGCGATTTCTTGCAAAACAAAACATTTTTTTGTATTTTTTGGGCCATTCTAACCAAAAAATGTTTTTACAAATTTTTTCGTAGGATACATAGTTTTCGCGGTTGAACTTTCAAAAAATCGAAAAATTGCATTTTTTGAACCCGAATAACTTTTGATTAAAAAATAAAATAGCAATTCTGCTTACTGCATTTGAAAGCTCAAGTCAAATTATATCGGTTTTAATTATTTGTATTGCTAAAAATTTATTATTTTATTGTTAAAACAAAGTTATAAACACCTAGTGCTTGAGTGATGTTTTCAATGATTTCTCATTTAAAATCGAACGAGTAGGTAGAGGAGGTAATAGTGCAAGCGGGGCTATTTCTACATAGCATGCATTTAAACGCATGTATTAGGCACGGGAAACACTATGAAGGTCAACAATAGATCAAATATTTACCATCCGACAAATATTAGAAAAAAACTGGGAATTCAACCGAGATGTACACCAAATCTTCGTAGATTTCCAGCAAGCATATGACTCGATAAAAAGAAGCAGACTATGGCTAGCAATGCTAGAAATGGGAATACCAAGAAAATTAGTGCAGCTCACTTAAATGTGCGTGGCAGACTCATATGCACAGGTAAAGATAGGAAACAGAACATCGATGCCATTTAGTATAACATCAGGGCTTAGACAAGGAGACCCTTTATCACCATTGCTATTCAATTTGGCTTTAGAATACGCAATAAGTAAAATATCGTCTGAACTAACAGGGGGATTCGCAAATCGAGGATCAAAACTATTGTTGGCCTTTGCCGATGATCTAGATGCAGTCGCACATTCTACAAGAGACGTAAGGGAGGTGTTTTCACAGCTCGAGGAGGAAACAGGTAACCTGGGCCTTCGAATAAATGAAGAGAAGACGAAATATATGCTGGTGACCAAAAATCCAAGACCAAGAGTTAGGCAGAACGTAACTATTAATGACCACAACTTTGAAGTAGTAAAAGAGTTTAAATATCTGGGAGCAGTAATCACAGAGGACAATCACATAGAAAAAGAGGTCTCAGCAAGAATAGCTGCGGGAAATAGAGCATTATACTCCCTATCATTATTAAGATCTAAGCTGCTGAAAAGACAATCTAAATTAAGAATGTACATATCAATTATTCGCCCAGTTGTTACATATGGGAGTGAAACATGGACTCTACATCAGCGAGAAATAAATAAATTGCTGATATTTGAAAGGAAAGTCCTCAGAATGATATTTGTTCCTCAAAGGGATGAATTGACAGGAGAGTGGAGAATGCGCCGCAATGCTGAATTGGTGACTCTATATGGTACTGAAAACATCGTCAGACATATAAAAGCTAATCGGATAAGATGGGCAGGTCATGTAGTAAGATCAGAGGAAGACAGGGTGCTAAAGACAGTGTTCTTCGAGAGACCAGACGGTAGAAGATCAGTGGGCCGTCCCAGAAAAAGATGGAAGGATGATGTTGAGACCGATCTATCTAGGATTGGGGTACAACAATGGCAAATCGAAGCGCAAGATCGCAGACGATGGAGAGCCATAGTGGATGCGGCGAAGACTCACCCCGAGTTGTAAAGCCAGTCAAGAAGAAGAAGAAACACTATGTCTTTATAGGTTTTTTTAACAATCAAAAAATAATTTTTTAGAAATGCAAATATCCAAAACAGATATAATTTGACTTAAACTTTTAAAAGCGGTAAGCAGAATTGCTATTTTATTTTTTATTCAAAGGTTATTCGGGTTCAAAAATTGCAATTTTTCGATTTTTTGAAAGTTCAACCGCGTTTATCTCGAAAACTATGCATCCTACGAAAAAACTTGTAGGAACACTTTTTGATTAGAATGACCCAAAAAATACAAAAAATTGTTTTGTTTTGCGAGAAATCGCTGTTATGTAATTCCTCAACTTCTTTGTTTATAACAATCTTATCGACATCCGGATCAACTGTTACCCAAAAAATTCGTGTTCTACGGGCCAAAATACATAAAAAAAACTTGGGTAAGTCCATCTGAATTAAGAAGACCGTTGTACCCCTCCTGGCGACAGGACTATCTAGTAACTAGTACAATTTAATGATCGGTATATTTTAACTGAAGTGAATCAGTGTTGGAGTAATAACGTAATCCACGATTCTTTTAAATAGGTAGAAACTGAAATAACCTCATTTTTTGAACGGTCTCCTAACCTTCTTGGCAACGATGCAATTATCTGAATATATGTTGGTTTATTAATACCATTAACTTGTAACAAAAAATTTTTAGAATATGTACAATTAAATTATGGAAAATGTTATAGAAAACTCCATGACACCAGGCCCATCCCGGGCACCAGATGCTCGACGTCCATCACCGATATAATATTAGTGTTCAGCGTAGTAAGAAAACCTCATCCCAAAAACCTCGTAGTAAAGAGTTTGCACTGAGTTTCTAGAGAATTTCCATAAAACTCCACAAAACAAGGCCTATCATGGACACCAGGTGCCTCGGAGAGCATTACTGACACGATATTAGGGTTCAGCGACCTAAAAAACTAGTTTGCGTTGGTGTTGTATCAAATTTCTATAATTCCTCTACAAGTCCAAGAGACGAGGCGCTTTTAGTGAGTTCAAAAGTCTCAGAGTAACACATTTCGGTCAATAATTTTCGGAAATAAAATGTATGATGTTTCATCACTTCGGAATGAATTTTTGAAGCGGCATTTTCTTTGTTCCCTCACTTGATCATCACTTTAGTTCACAAAGTTTCTCAAGGCTCTTAAGAATTGTGTACAAGTTTCATTGAGATACATCCAACTGCAAAAATTTGGTAGGTTTTGGGACATTGTACTGTTTCATTGCCTGGCTCGAATATAAACTCAACGGATATAGCGCTCATAGCATCCTGTTCGATATAGTTCAAATCACGGAAAAACCAAAACACAAAACATTACTAATGTTAACTGTTACTAATGTAAACTGTGGCCCTAAAACGTAAAACTGTCACATGCAAAAACTACTTGATAGTCTGTGTATAAAAATAATCCTTTTTTAGTTATTTCTTTCTACTTTTATGTGGACTTTCTAGATAAAGCATTTCATAGAAAAATATGCTTGACAGCTTGGAGTACATACTTGTACTGTATTGATCTATTTTCTAGTTATTGCTTTCTGTACCCATAAATGTATATAATTTACACAACAGGTTAATAGTAAGTTTTTAGCAACCTAACCATATCAATGTACATATAATATATCGTAATTATCTTTATACCTTAAAATGCCAAAAGCTTATAATATTTTTATCAATTATACGATTTTATCAAAGTTTTTGAAGACAATTTTCAAACATATCTCTAGCTCACTTTAGGTTACACTATTAGGTCTGGATCCCGCGTATGAAAAAAAAGTTGATTAATAGCAAGCTGAAAATTTGTTAATAGCTTAAAGGTGTCTAGTCGGATAAACTTTGATATATGGGAACACTGGAACAGGGGCAGTTTAATTTGTGGAACAGGTTAAAAATTTGGAACGGTCACACCACGAAAACGGCACATTTATTTTGTCCGACAGAATAGCAGACTGCAGACTCTCATGCAAAAATCAGACTGCTATTTATCACCAAATGGGCGTTTTAATGAGTGGAACATGTAGAATATGCCAAATGACAGGAATTATGTCAGGTGATAAATAGCATTCTGATTTTTGCATGAGAGTTTAATCTCTGTTCGGAGAGTTTAAGTCTGTTCTGTCGGACAAAATAAATGTGCCGTTTTCGTGGTCAGACCGTTCCAAATTTTTAACCTGTTCCACAATTAAAACTGCCCCTGTTACAGTGTTCCCATATATCAAGGTTTATCCGACTAGACACCCTTAAGCTATTAACAAATTTTCAGCTTGCTATTAATCAACTTTTTTTTCATACGCGGGATCCAGACCTATATTGTAAAATCTTAACTGTCTAATGGTTTAATCCAGCGTTTCCAACCGGTGGGTCGCGACCCACTAGTGGGTCGCGGGCAGATTTCAGGTGGGAAGCGGCGTGCCTCTTATAGTAGTTGAGTGGCCGACAGAATACAGAATTGCGTATCATCATGGGTGAGTGTTTCCGCCATTGATGGCTTCACATGTTTTTATTTAAGCGAATTCTGCCAATAACCACTCATATTTAGTTTCGACTTTTTTATTATTTGTTTTGTGGTGATCATCCACATCCGCATCCACATTATTTTGTGGTTAGTTCCGAACTAATCTCGTTTTATAGAATTGAAATGTATACCTTTCTAATATCGATTTTTGCTTGATACTTAGTTATTAAACATTATTTTTTAAATGTTTGTATGATTATAGCCGACAAATAGAATGGTCTACGAGATACTGGACAGGATGAACCAATGTCGACAACCAAGAATAAAGACTGTTACAAACACAAAATTATTAATAATGAAATTATAAAAAGGTTTTCATGACAAACAAACTTACTTTGAGAAAAATATAAAGAGATAGAAGATCCTCAGGACAAATATGCTCTAAGCAACCTACAAAAATAACGACTGAAAAACTAAAATAATGAAAGGAATATAATGAAGAGCTATTCAAAGACGAACAAGAAATCCTATAAGACAATCGTTAGAAGACAACTATAGGAAAAGTCAAACAATAAGGAATGCACGTATGTTTCCCCTTGTTGCCATATTTTAAATTTGAAGAAATACATAGAAAATAATCAGATTTTTTTGACATGCGATTCCTATTACAGCGAGCATCTCATTGGCTAGAATAAGTGACGAGTTTATATGACGTCATTATTATATTTGGTGTGATTGTAAATGGTAACTGATGTCTGTAATAAAATTGCCGGTTAAATATAATGTCAAATTATTGCCTTCAAATTATATTTTATTTATTTAGTTTATATTTTAACGACATTTTGTTTTTTAACCAACTTCACTTTCCCTTCCCTATCCCTGATTGCATTAGGTTTGTAATAGTCTTGTTGTATGGTAAGTTGTAGTTAGGCGTTAATTTAAAAAAAAATTGCTGGCTAACTGGGCACAGGTCCTAAAGGCCATAAAAGAAGAAGAAAAAAAATCAACAATCAAAAAATTTACATAACATTCTATAGGACAATGTCAGTTTGAGCTTAGAGTACAGATAGTTATCTTTGTTTCACACTCTTAAACACAAAGAGAAACAGTGTAGCCGGTAGCTGCTTTGATATGTTTTTTATTTGGCAATTGCGCTTTCCTGTTAAACTTGACGTTAGCGAAAAAACTAATATATGAGGAAAAATTTGTTAAATTTGTTTGCCGTCAAGTTTGTACCGGTGGGTTATGATGTCATTAAATCTATGACGTGCATTCCTAATTGTTTGACTTTTAGTTATCTATACGCTCTGAGCTTCGCTGGTGTCACCACTAGCGGATTACTAATGCAACTTTCGCCGGTAATTTTTAAATTTATTATTTAGTTGTCATCGTTTAATATTTACAACGCAAAAAAGAAATTAAATTGTAATCGATTTTTTTAAGATTTTGCTAATCATTTTGACGTTTTATTGATGAAATATTAATTTCTTATTTCGGATACTTTCACAACTATTGTGTAGATGGCGCTAAGATTAATAGATTAATTTATAATTTCATATTACGGAATATTAAAAAAACTTAAATTCAGTATTTAAAACGTAAGTATATTTAAGGTAAAAATATATACCACAGCTTTGACCAACTAATATTTTTTCTAATTAATATTTTTAATTTCAATTTTAAATTAATCACTTTGACATTTATGTCAAATTTCCAGGAAAGGTTCCCTGACTTGTCACTACTGGCGCTCACGAACTTTTAAATATCCTCTCTACGTACGAGCTCACAGCGTATACGCTGTGAGCTCGTACATAGAGGGGATATTTACAAATGCGCGAGCGCCAGTAGTGGCAAGTCTGTAAACGTTTACCGGAAATTTGACATAAATGTCAAAGTGATTAATTTAAAATAAAAATTAAAAACATTAATTATTATAAAAAATATTAGTTGCTCAAAACTGTGGTATATATTTTTACCTTAAATATACTTACGTTTTAAATACTGAATTTAAGTTTTTTTAATGTTCCGTAATATATAATTATAAATTAATGTATTAATCTTAGCGCCATCTACACGATAATTGTGAAAGTATCCGAAGTAATAAATTCATATTTTATAATAGAACGTCAAAATGATTAGCAAAATCTTAAAAAAATCGATTACAATTTAATTACTTTTTTGCGTTGTAAATATTAAGCGATAACAATTAAATAATAAATTTAAAAATTACCGGTGAAAGTTGAATTAGTAATCCGCCAGGAGCGACACCAGCGAAGCTCAGAGAGTATAGCCTTTTGTTTGCCTATCACCAAATAACTGTAGTAACAGTTACAACACTACATAAAAAATTTAAATAAATAAAAAATATGGACTTTTTCTTAAAAATATTGTTTATAGCTTTTTTGCACGATTGATCTTTTTTGACGGTTTACCGTGACAGATTTTACGTCAGTAGGTGACATTTACTAGCAACTCGACGGTAAGTAATCCAACTCGACGGTAAGTACTCCAACTCGACGGTAAGTAATTCACTTACCGTCGAGTTAAAAAATATCTTAATTTTAATTTATTTTTTGAAAGAATAAAGAAAACTAACGAATTATTTATGAATATTGAAACTTATGGTACAATTTGTTAAATTATTTAATGAAATCCCACTTGTTTGGGCTGTGGTTTCACTTCTAACAAAAACTCCTGCAGAATCGCATACATTAGTAGTATTACTAGTATTGCACAATATTTTTTCGGCAAAATCTATTTTATTTTGAAGAGAATCTTCTACATAGCTTTCTGCCACTGTCGATGAACGAAATATGCCAATAGAGTCTTTTCTTCGATTCTTAAATTCTTGACTTCGCACCATTTTTTTAAAACTTTGGTAGGTATTTTGATAACGGATTTTGGATTTTTCGGGAATAATTGCGGAACACCCTTCTTCCCAAGCCCGTTCAATTTCTTCAAATTCACTTTCGCTCATATTTTAATTTATAATAATCAAAATTGTACTTAAAATTATTGACAACTAATGGTAGGGGAGCAAAGTATGCTAAATGTGCAGTCACTCGAGCGCTTTGGGGACCTATTGGGTTGTAAACAGTAGGTCTTAAAACCAAAAAAAGTTAAGTAAAGTTTTCCATTTTAGTGGGCGCTTGCCATTTTTTAATTTAATTTTCCATTTCCAACAATCGTTTTTTCCGATTATAGCGACATCTATCCATAATTCGAAAAAATGTTTCGAATAAAAGTTACTTATTTTTACGTAAGGAATCCAAATCTGCAATAAAAAGTGAGGGTTCCTATTTAAGATTTTAAAGTAACCCCCCGCCCCACATCCATGGGGGGTCGTGTTTGGTGCCTTTCGACAGATTTTTCAAAAATATTGAATAAGTGTATTTTACAGTTTTTCGATCTGATGTTCATTTCGCGAAATATCACGGGATTCGTATTTAAAATATTAAATTAACCCCCCACCCCTCTCCGTGAAAAGTCGTGTTTGGTATCATTCGATAGATTTTTAAAAAATATTGAGCATATATTTTTTAGTTTTTCGATCTGTCATTCATTTCGCGAAATATTCGGTTTTTTCTTGTGAAAATTTGGGGCTCACCCATTTCCTTACGCCCGGCTCAAATCGTCAGATTTTTGAAATATACACTCGTTTGCATGTACTTAACCTACCTTATCTTAATCTGACAATTTCGAGTTTTTTTAAGGGCAGATTTTTTTTTTCGGGCCCCCCTTAACGTACTCCCCTGTGTTAAGAGCCAATATACAGTAGAGGTACATCTGCAGGGTACCAGGTTTCTCACCATATGCTAATCTGACGCGCTCGAGTGACTGCAAAAATCCCCGCTTGGGCTCCCCTACCATAAATAAAAACTCAATTCTCCATTGTTGTTATGCACCCTAGTTACTACCTAACAACCAAAGTATCTATCTTGATAAAATGAATGAAACTAGTCAATATGACGAAAATGTTTAATTTTATAATTTATAATGGTATCAATCGTGCAAAAAACGTTATAAGCATGTCGAACGTTAAGGGTAACCGATCTCAGACAATAATTGGAGTCGTCGCTCCGCTCCTCCTCCAAACAATTGTCTTCAATCGGTATAAAACCCTTACCGTTCTCCATACTTAATATACTATATTCAGCAGTGTAAATTTTAATTTTTCAAAACAAAGATATGCAACGCATTTAAATATTTATCATATCAAAATTTTATTAAAAGCTTTTGGTATTTTATCCTAGAATCAAAATCTATGTATATTAGCAACAAATAGAGTAATATTTTGCAGAAAAAATAGTTTTATTTATACAACCTATAATATCTTACAGAGATATTTTACAGAATTTTTGGCTACATCAAAGAAACATGAAACGTAAATCACGTTTCAGGGAAATAAAACACTGCTAAATAAATAAACGTCCGCCCATAAAACTAAACGAAACTCTCCGAAAATAAAAATGTTTTATGAGCATGAATCACACTGGTTTCATTGGTAGGCGGACTTCAAGATTTGTTTAGCCGTGTTTTATTTTCATGAAACGTGAAACGTTTCATGTTTCATGTTTTACGTTTCATGTTTCGTTGGTGTGCGGCTTGCCTTATAGTTTAATCTTAGAGATAAATCGTTATCATCTATTCTCATCATCACCTTTATCAGTATGCGGGGTTAGCTACCCTATTAATTTCCTATCTTGAAAAAATAGAGTTTTATTTATACAACCTAAAATATATTACAGAATTTTTGGCTACATTATAGTTTAATAGAGATAAATCATTATTATCTATCCTCTTCATCACCTTTACCACTATGCGGGGTTAGCTACCCTATTAAGTTCCTGCCTTGAGTCGTCAGTCCCTTTTACCGTGATGTCCTGCGTAAACATCGTCCCCCAGATCTTTTTTGGTCTTCCTCCCTTATTCCTCGCAGGAACCGTCAGATAAGCAATTCTTCGTATTGGATGATTAACGTCTCTACGTTGAATATAGACTAGAATAGTAATTCTGACTAGAATATCTATCTTTATGAAGAGTTTTAGAAGAATTCTTTAGGAACAAGGTAAATTTTGCGATGGAATGTATATTGTAACAAAACTTGTAACAAAATAATGAAAAAATACAAGAATCGAGAATATGAAAAAGAAAACCAAATAAACAAATTTATAACCAGGCAACAGTAAATACTTTGCGTTCTGGAGGTACCTCTTTAAAAATATTAAATACGGGACTTATATCCAATCAATTAATCAGATCATTCAATCATAACAATAAAATATATCGTAAATAATTTCATGTTTACTAATATAGTCTCCTCTCATAAACAAAGCATTTCCCTCTAGTATATTATTCCCCGTACAATCCCTTCTTTACATTGTACATGGTCGTTAATCATGGATAACCAAGAGTTCCTATGCGTACACCATTTGATAGATAAACGCAATCAATCTTGAGTCTTGTATGCAATCTACAATCTATTCATCAATGTATGGCTTCACACAGGTTACATAAAGTGGCAAGCGTAATCGAGTGCTGACATTTGCTTTTATAGCAACATTGAAAGTTAATTTACCATTTATGTAAGGTATAAATAAGGCTTTACACAAAAAAAAGCAAAAACTATGCCTCATTAGCGCAGCCGACATTGGCGTTACCAACAAAAGTTTTTTAAAAAAATTTGAGCTGATTCTTAAAATTTTTCTCAAATATCACTAATAGTCCATTTATTAACGGTTTTTGTTCCAAATTTTAAAGAACCACTTGGATTGACATGAAATTTGACATAGAAATAGCTGATATGTCAAAGAAAAAAGTAATATTTTGCCGATGTGTGCTCTTGTCCTGGAGGTGAGTTTCACCCCTTCTCGGAGGTGAAAAAATTTACGTTCAAATAAGTCCGGAAGTGGATAAACTGACTAATTCTAAGCAAATTTTGTTCTATAGTTCATAATAAAAGTTATAATGAGTTTTTTCCAAAAATGCTTTAGTTTTTGGTTATTTCAAGTTAAAACACTCAATTTGGAATTTGACGAGTATTTACCTATTTTTCATTAGCTATAACTCTGCTTTGTTTGTAGACTCCATACATACACCATTTTTTAAATTTATTATAAGCTACATTTTTGGTAAGAATGTTTTTTGCGCTAAAATACTTACTTTTTGAGCTATTGGCGAAGAACCGTCTAAAAACGTGTTTTTTTAAGAAAATTGAACATATTCACTCTCAAATAATTCGAAAAGTGTTAACTTAGTGAAAAAACGCTCTAGAACAAAATTGATCAAAATCACCCCCAGAAGGGGTGAAACTTACCCCCAGGGCAAAAGTACACATCAACACAATATATATTTTTTCCATGACATGTTAGCTATGTGTATGCCAAATTCCATGTCAATCTAAGCGGTTCTTTAAAATTTGGGGTTTTGCAATATTTTGCCGTTAGTAAATGGACTAGGTATATTAAGAGGAAAACGAAAAACCCTAGATACAAAGTTTACTACCTTTTAAACAATTAGAATAATTAAAATAAAATACAGTAAACAATATTTTAAATCCAAGACTTTTCGTTAATAAACGGCTTTCTGGCTGCATCCCGTATCTCCGCATTTTACAATATATAATCACACAGACGACGAAAATAGGAGAAAGCAAAAAGGACACTTAGGCCAAGCATTTACCTTCTCTTCGTCTAGGAAAAGGACCGAAAGACAGTTTCTAAATACTCTAACTGAGTAAAAATGGATAAATGCAGATTTTTTGTTTATATTCGGTTCAGATTTGGACCACCATCTCCATATAGCCATTTCAGCATCCTCATTCTCATGCCTCATCTCATCAGTGAAGCTATGCAGTCACAAATAGATTTGTGACTGCATAGCTTCACTGATGAGGCATTATGATGCTTAAATGGCTATATGGAGATGGTGGTCCAAATCTGAACCGAAATGGACTATAATTATAGGTTCCTAAACCAGAAATTCTACAGTGAACAGTCAATGGAAGTGATAAATTTAATTGCTCTCATGAGAATCTTTAAAATGTGGCAAAAATTACGAAATCGTTAATTTATTATAGCAACAGTTTTATAGAAAATGACTTCAGTTGCGGCAAAATACAAAAACTTTATACGAAAACTGCACTCTTCTCTTTTAAAACATTGTCTTTTATCGATAGGACACTATAGACAAAAGATATAGGAGTTTTATCGACGAGTTGATACAAATTTTATTTATAAATTTATTTGGCGCGCCCAACTGACATTCAAAATCGCCAGTCGATTCAAACGTTATTTCTAAGAAAACAATTGATTCTACACAAAAATTGCTATTAAACAATTTTGTTCAAAATTATCTTAGCTGCATGTCCTGTTTTAAACATTTTTTTCTACTGCGCACAGATTCTTGGTACATCGATGTATTCCTCAAGTTTTAGGGGGAAGCCCCGGGATAGAAGTGGCAAACCTTTTGCATCTTTTTGAGGACCCAAAATTAGTATTTTCTTAAAATTAAAATATTTAATGATTAATGAGAAATTGGGTGTAATACGACATCTCAAAAGCCTTCAGTCGTCTAAGTCTAAGTCTAAGAGATTATATACCGGCATTGGATAAAAACTCGCGTTTGCCTAAAACAGTGAAAACGCGGTGGTCTACGACTTGCTTAGACCATAATGGAACACTATAACACAATAACTTCTTCATTCTAAACTTGCCATCAAACCTGACTAAAACTGAACAAGAACTTCACTACTTAAATTTCTTCGGTAACCGCCTTTGGCGGCTACCGCCGAGGCTAACTAACCTCTGTCTTGGATGCCAAAACCAGAATCGTCGACGGCTCCAACTTGAATGAATATCTCGATCTCCCAAACTCAATCTTTAGAAACCAAACGCCCCTTCCAAAATCATTCCATTTCCCCATCAAGAATCCTCAATAACCAACCATAGACTTAAGACACTTCCCCAATTAAAATCTTGACAAATAAGAAGTCACCTAGACATATTCTTAGCCACACCCCCATACTTCAGTAACTTCTTTTTAGCGAACAGGAATCTATGAACAAAATTCTGACGACTATATCTCAGCTCAATATTCTCCCATGCTTTTCGCAACGTTAGCAATATTGCACGTGCGAACTTGTTATATTACATAAACAAAACTCAGAGCCACTTTATCTCTATAAGATAAACATAACAGCGACATCCTGGCACCTTCTCACGAGTAGCTCTTTGAAGTTAATACCGCGTCCTCTGTAGAATATAATAAATAATTTGAGGTACCTATGATATCTACGCTAGATTTCAGAGAACACAAGATCGATCTAATATTGTTAGAAACGTATTACGTAATACACTTTCAATCTGTGAAGTTATAGATTTGTGAGAAGCCGACAATACTCTGAAACACAAACATGATTTTAACGGACTGAGTATACAGGGTGAAACGAAATGTTACAAATGATTTTTCGCATTGTTACAAAGTTAGTATCCAAGACTCGAAAATACAATTCACTAAAGAAGGGGTTCTTAGTTTATATTGTCAAATCATGGTCTCGTTTTGTTGACTCTCAAATAGACGTAGCAATTAGCTTGTGTTATTTGCTGTGAATTTATTAATATTTATTGTAGCAGTGTTATAGACAACAACCATATATGTCGGTTCGCTAAACTCAGACGCAATTGGCTAGATATTTCAGTCGATAATTTTTTTGTTTTTTGCCAATTTTGCAAAAATTAGCAAAATTACTAACTATTTAATGATTATTAGCTATTTAGTAATTATTTTTTGCCAATTTTACTAAAATTGGCAAAATTGCCGACTAAAATAGACTTCAAACAGGCATACGACTCAGTCAAAAGGAACAAACTATACTATATATTGGCTGAATTGGCAATACCACACAAGTTAATAAGACTCATTAAAGCCACAATGGATGAAACTCAGGCATGTGTACGAATACAAAACTACCGGACAGACTTTTTTAACATTTCGCAGGGACTAAAACAGGGAGATGGGCTGGCCCCAACATTGTTTAACCTGGCACTGGAGTATGCGGTTAGGCAAATGCAAACTGGACGAGGAAATCTACTGACCAACCGAACGGTTCAACTGGCCGCTTATGCTGATGATATTAATATTATGAGTAGAACATCAACAGGAGCACAGGAAACATATGCAGAGTTAAAAACACAAACAAAAATGCTAGGTCTGGAAATTAACAGAGAAAAACCAAAAATAATGACTCAGACGAGAAGAAATATAGTCCCAGAAAACATTATACATGAAGATGACATTGAAACGGTTGAAAAGTTTACATACCTGGGAGTAAAAATATATGCCGACGGATCAGAAGATGGAGAAATAAGGAAGAGAATAACGCAGGCAAACAGAGCTTATTTTGCCCTCTCCCATATATTTCGGTCAAAAAGTGTCCACCGAAATACAAAGATGAGAATCTATAAAACCTTAATTCGACCAATAACATGCTATGGCAGTGAAGTCTGGGTGCTGAAAGAAACATCCAAAAACAAACTCGACACATTCGAAAGGAAAGTACTTAGGAGAATACTAGGACCTGTGAGGGAAAACGGAATCTTCAGAAGTCGATACGACAACGAGCTTTATCAACTTTATAAGGAAACGCCCCTGTCAGACTTCATTAGATTACAAAGATTGCAATGGGCCGGACATGTGATAAGAATGGGAGAGGATAGGCTACCAAAACGAGCACTGAATGCTAGAATGCAAGGAAAGAGACCGGTTGGGAAGCCACGAAAGCGCTGGGAAGACACAGTAAACAGCGACGCACAAGCCCTTTTAGGAGTCCGTGTATGGAGAAGAGCAGCCACAGACAGGCAAGAGTGGAGGCAAAAAATAAAGGAGGCCAAGGCTCAATTTGGGCTGTAGTGCTGTAGAAGAAGAAGAAGTACACGAGAGCTCTAAAATTATTTATTTATATCCCAAGTGATACTTTGTTTAATTTTACGACCCAAAGGGGAGTGAAATTATGTCAAAGTGTCACGAGGGCAAAATAAATCGAAAGTTTTAAAGAGCTCGAGAATAATTCGGTGAGAATATTTCATGAATAAACTATCTTTCCAAATAATTTTAACTAATATTATACAGAGTGTAACAAAAATACAGGTCATAAATTAAATCACATATTCTGGGTCCAAATATAGTTCGATCAAACCCAATTTAAGGAAAAAATCGATTTTTTCCGATATATCGAAAACTATTATTTTTTGATTTTTTAATGAAAATAGACATGTGGCATTCTTATGACAGGAACATCTTAAAAACAAATTATAGTAAAATTTGTGCACCCCATAAAAATTTTATGGGGGTTTTGTTCCCTTAAACCCCCCAAACTTTTATGTACGTCCCAGTAAAATTATTATTGTGGTACCGTTAGTTAAATACAATGTTTTTAAAACTTTCTTGCCTCTTAATATTTTTTTGGTTTAACCAGTTTTAATCGAGATGCGGCTTATTTTTTGATATGTGTACTTAAAAATTTTATGGGGGTTTTGTGCCCTTAAACCCCCCAAATGTTTGTGTACGTTCCAATTAAACTATTATTGCGGTACCATTAGTTATACACAGTGTTTTTAAAACTTTTTTGCCTTTTAGTATTTTTCCGATCAGGCACCTTTTAACGAGATGTGGCTTCTTTTTTAATATGGTTCAAAATACACCAAACTCTAATTTCTAAATCAATTTTCATTATTATTACTAGGTCTCTATAAACGTACTTAACAGTATACAAATATGTGGTGTATTTGACAAGTAGGTACTCAAAATATCTCGATAATAACTAGCTTTTCGAAAAAGTATTAAGAGGCAAAAAAGTTTTAAAAACATTGTGTTTAACTAATGATGCTACAAAGATAATTAATTTAATTGGAACGTGCACAAAAGTTTGGGGTGGTTTGAGGAAAAAAACCCCCATAAAATTTTCATGGGGTGCACAAATTTCACTATAATTTTTACATAAGATGTTCCTGCCATAAGAATGCCACATGTCCATGTCCATTAAAAACCTTCTGATAGTTTTCGATATATCGGAAAAAATCGATTTTCATTCTGTAACTTCAAAGGGCTGTAACTTCTTGTGTGTGCATATTTGTACTAAGGTAAGTTAGGTTCAATCGAACTATTTTTGGTACCAGAATATGTGATTTAATTTATGACCTGTATTTTTGTTACACCCTGTATTTTTTATACCTCTGCCTGAATATTTGCTAAACCCGCTTCTTGGTGTTCTCTGTGACAAGGTGTAAAACATGAATTGCCATTAATTTCACTAAATGTATTTTTGCGTAGCAACGACGGGCATCTGACGTAAAATACTTGACGACGGGAAATTATCAGTAGTAATTGCACAAGAGCTCTAAAATTATTGAATTTTTCCCGAGTGTCACTTTGGCAGTTTTAATTTCACGAGCCGAAGGCGAGTGAAATTATGTCAAAGTGTCACGAGGGCAAAAATTATATATTAAGTTTAGAGTTCGAGTGCAATTTGTTGCGATTATTTCATGAATAAAACTGTTCAAAACCAAAATTTTATTGTAATTTATATATTATGTAAGTACCAATTAGTGAAATTAAACACACAGTTGTTATAAATATGTATCTGGCGGTTGAAAGTAATCACTTTTATAATTTTTAAAACATTTGTCATTAATGTCACTGAATGTATTTTTTCGTAGCAACGAAGGGCATCTGACGTAATATGCTTAACGACGGGAGATTATCAAAAATTATCACTTTAATTTGCATGTCTGTAGCTTTCTGTTGGTCAGAATCTCCTATGAATGAAATAATCAGTAGTATTTCCATAAGAGCTCTAAAATTATTGAATTTTTCCCGAGTGACACTTTGACAGTTTTAATTTCACGAGCCGAAGGCGAGTGAAATTATGTCAAAGTGTCACGAGGGCAAAAATTCTATATTGATTTTAGAGTTCGAGTGCAATTTGTTGCGATTATTTCATGAATAAAACTGTTCAAAACCAAAATTTTATTTTAATTTATTTATGTAAATACAAATTAGTGCTGTTAAACACACAGTCGTTATAAAATATTTTACGGTTGAAAGTCATCACTTTTATAACTTTTAAAACATTAAGTGTCATTAATGTCACTGAATGTATTTTTTCGTAGCAACGAAGGGCATCTGACGTAATATACTTAACGACGGGATATTATCAAAAATTATCACCTTAATTTGCATTTCTGTAGCTTTCTATTGGTCAGAATCTCCTATGTTATTGAATTTTTCCCGAGTGACACTTTGACAGTTTTAATTTCACGAGCCGAAGGCGAGCGAAATTATGTCAAAGTGTCACGAGAGCAAAAATTCTATATTAATTTCAGAGCTCGAGTGCAATTTGTTGCGATTATTTCATGAATAAAACTGTTCAAAACCAAAATTTTATTGTCAATTATTTATGTAAGTACAAATTAGTACCATTAAACACACAGTTTTTATAAATATTTGACGATTGAAAGTTATCACTTTTATAATTTTTAAAACATTAATTGTCATTAATGTCACTGAATATATTTTTTCGTAGTAACGAAGGGCATCTGACATAATATACTTAACGACGGGATATTATCAAAAATTATCACTTTAATTTGCATTTATGTAGCTTTCTATTGGTCAGAATCTCCTATGAATGAAATAATCAGTAGTAATTGCACAAGAGCTCTAAAATTATTGAATTTTTCCCGAGTGACACTTTGACAGTTTTAATTTCACGAGCCGTAGGCGAGTGAAATTATATCAAAGTGCCACGAGAGCAAAAATTCTATATTATTTTCAGAGCCCGAGTGCAATTTGTTGCGATTATTTCATGAATAAAACTGTTCAACACCAAAATTTTATTGTAATTTATTTACGTAAGTACAAATTAGTACAATTAAACACACAGTTGTTATAAATATATGACGGTTGAAAGTTATCACTTTTATAATTTTTAAAACATTAATTGTTTTTACTGTTACTGAATGTATTTCATCGTAGCAACGAAGGGCATCTGACGTAATATACTTGACGGCGGGATATTATCAAATATTATCAGTTTAATTTTTATTTGTGTAGCTTTCTATTGGTCAGAATCTCCTATGAATGAAATAATCGCTGTAATATTTATTCATGTAGGTTTCTATTGGTCAGAATCTCTATGAATGAAATAATCAGTAGTAATTGCAAAAGAGCTCTAAAATTATCGATTTGTTTTCTGAGTCACACTTTGCAAGTTTTAATTTCACGACCCGAATGTAATTGAAATTATGTCAAAATGTCACGAGGGCAACAAGTCGATAATAGTTTTAGATATTGAGTGTAATTCGCTGAGATTATTTGATGAATAAAAGTGTCTCTTAAAATAATTTTAATTAATATTTTATTGACATGTTCACCTAAATATTTGCTAAACCTGTTTTTTTTTGTACTCTCTGTGACAAGTTTTAAAGCATTAATTATCATTAATGTCACTGAATGTTCATTTTTGCGTAGTAACAAAGGGCATCTGACGTAATCTTTGACGACGGGATATTATCAAAAATTATCGCTGTAATTTTTATTTATGTAGGTTTCTAACGGCCAGAATCTCCTATGAATGAAATAACCACCGTAATTCAAGTTGTCAGGATCAGCTTAATAATCTTGATACATCGAATATTATTACTCTTCAATAACTCATTCAATTCCATAATAATTTCAAGTTATTATAATACATGTCATAAGGACAGGCAACCAACTACCAGTGAATAATCTAATTCTGGGCTCAGAAACTATAGTATTTTGTACACAGAAATGAAAAAAGTTAGCCCTGATTCAAATCTTTTACTATTGCGATGCCACTTTTTACATCTGTTGTATTTTCTTAATTAGTAATTTTTTTGCGCTATTTATTGTTGTATTTCTTAATTTTTATTTTGCATATTTAATTATTTTGAAGTCATGTTATTTTCCTTAGGTCCTTTAATTTTTTTTGAGACGAAGTTGGCCCATTTTTCCGCAATCCTTGTATGGCGGCTATTTGTAACCGAATATTTTGGCGGGCAACCTATCTAAGATAATTATGTATAACTTTCAACCTATAAAATTTGTAACTACAGCCGAAAAAATTAAAGAATACCCATGAACGATCACATCAATCACTTATTTTGTATTTGCAGTCTTTTTCTATAACAAACATTCGTTCATTTTCTAATAGAAAAATAAATAAATATTATGATATATTTTGTAGACCAGGGCATTTAGGCAAAAACAAGTCGATTTTCAATACAGCATCTATCGACTTACAACTTTTTGCATTATGTTCAGTATGACGTAGGGAAAAAAGTCAACAAGAGAAAAATGGGTAGAAATGCATAAATTCATCTTAAAGTGCATAAAATGCATCCAAAAATGCATTATATTTGGTGGCCATGCTATATTTGGGGCCACATCGAATTTTATGAAAACATAGGAAAACATAGAAAACATCTCATAAGAAATATAGGAAGGATCAGATTGTGTTACTCGGGTGTTTTTGGGATCGCTGACCACGCAGCAACTGATGCTTGGTGGACCTACGAGTAACAAAATCAGTGATCATTTTATTACTCTTTAAATGTAGGCTCCACTCCTTTCAACTCGTTTCTCTATAGACGGGCAGTATCGTCGCCCCCGCTAGCGAAATTCTTCCGATTCGATTCTTTTCAACAAACTTACTCAAAAAGAGGTCCTTATAACATATCCAAAGGGTGCCGGGCGGTGCCGTGGTCAAAAAATTAACAACTTTTAAACAAATTATTCACAAAAATTATTTTTTTATTTCGAACAATTTTTTTTAGATAATTTGGCTTATTCTGAGCAAAAAAGGTCTCTTGTCATTTTTTTTAATTGATTGTTGTCGAGTTATATGCGATTAAAAATTTGAAAAATTCGAACTTAATAACTCGATTAAACATTATTATTATAAAATTCAAAAAGTGATCAAATCAAGTTTCAAACTCCTTCTTCGAGGTCCTGAAGATATTTTTCTCATTATTTTATTACAAAGCTGTTATTTTTAATTATTAGCAATTAGCGCTACAGTCCAGGATGTATAGTTACCCCCGTTAGTGAAATTATTCCGATTTAATTTTTTTACAGAAACTTACTCAAAACGAGGTCCTTATAACATATTCACAGGGTGCCGGGCGGTGCCGTGGTCGAAAAATTGTTTCAACAATTTTTTTAAACAAATTCACAAAAATAATCTTTTTACTTTGAACAATTTTTTTTTAGATAATTTGGGACACTTTGAGCAAAAAAGGTCTCCTGTAATTTTTTTCTAAAATTGATGGTTGTCGAGTTACACGCGATTTAAAATTTGAAAAATGCGAAAATGGCCATATAATTTGACAACAGTCAATTTTAGAGAAAAATCACAAGAGACCTTTTTAACTCAGAATAACCCAAATTATCTAAAAAATATCGTTCGCAATAAAAAAATATTTTTGTGAATTTGTTTAAAATAAATGTTTAAACAATTTTTCGACCACGGCACCGATCGGCACCCTGTGGATATGTTATAAGGACCTCGTTTTGAGTAAGTTTTGCAAAAAAATGGAATCGGAATAATTTCACTAACGGGGGCGACGGATAAATCCTGGACTATAGCGCTAATTGTTAATAATTAAAAATAACAGCTTTGTAATAAAATAACGACAAAAATCTCTTCAGCACATTGAAGAAAGGGTTTAAAACTTGATTTGGTCACTTTTTGAATTTCGAATAATGTTTAATCGGGTTAAGCCTTGAAATTGCCATTTTCGCATTTTTCAAATTTTCAAAGGACCCCTTCTTCAAGGTACTGAAGAGATCTTTGTCATTATTTAATTACAAAGCTGTTATTTTTAATTATTAACAATTAGCGCTATAGTCCAGGATTTATCCGTCGCCCCCGTTAGTGAAATTATTCCGATTCCATTTTTTTGCAAAAACTTACTCAAAACGAGGTCCTTATAACATATCCACATGGTGCCGGGCGGTGCCGTGGTCGAAAAATTGTTTAAACAAGTTTTTTAAACAAATTCACAAAAATATTGTTTTTATTGCGAACGATTTTTTTTAGATAACTTGGGTTATTCTGAGCAAAAAAGGTTTCTTGTGATTTTTCTCTAAAATTGATTGTTGTCGAGTTATATGGCCATTTTCGCATTTTTCAAATTATAAATCGCATATAACTCGACAACAATCAATTTTAGAAAAAAATTACAAGAGACCTTTTTTGCTCAAAATATGCCAAATAATCTAAAAAAAAATTTTCGAAATAAAAAAATTATTTGTGTGAATTTGTTTAAAAAAAATTGTTTTTAAACAATTTTTCAACCACGGCACCGTCCGGCACCCTATGAATATGTTATAAGGACCTCTTTTTGAGTAAGTTTGTGCAAAAAAATCGAATCGGAATAATTTCGCTAGCGGGGGCGACGATACTGCCCGGTCTACTATTGTTGACTCTTTTTTCTACGTCATTGTGGACACAATGCAAAAATTTGAATTTGCAGTCGATAAGTGCTGTATTTAAGAACCAATTTATTCCCGTATTTTTTGTTCTACGTGTCCTGGTCTATTATCTTCTTTGTGTTAAATTCCGATTGCTGATTTATGATCTGCGGTTTATTAATAAAAAGTGTTTAACGATGGATGTTTTTACAATAAGATAGTAAACAAATAAACTTTTTTGATTGATACCATATGCATCATGTGCAAGCAGAATAAAGTAGGTATGCTTGCACCCAGATAAAAGTATCAAAATATATTTTTTTCATTCAAAATTTTCCGCTAGAACGGTGTCGATTAAGTCTTTATAGAGAAATTATGTAACATCAATTAAGATTATTACTTAAATGTTTACTTTTATAAAATTTCCACGCCACCTTCTTATCTAAGTAAACAAGAACTCTCGACTTTTAAAATTCATTCTTAAATATTAATTTACCTTACGAAGCTCTAGTTTGTACAAAAATTGTTCTTTGTTTGATAGTAAGTTCGCTAGTACCTAAAACACGATAGAAGATGAAATATTTCTGTCTTTTAGTTATGGTTTATCTCAGTGTGGCTTGGGTAAGTTTTAGAGATGTCTTTCTATTTTTGTTGGCTGTATGTAACCTAGATTTTCAAATATATTAAAATAATAAATCGTCTCTACTCAGTAACTAAAGAAAATCTTTTATTTGGTATTATCCTATTATTCTGTTTACGTGACATGTATACCTACACAGTATAGAAAAAAGTATGGATTTCTTCCATGAACTTCTCTCTAGCAATTATGGTAGGGGAATCCAAGCAGAGATTTTTGCAGTTACTCGAGCGCATCAGATTCTCATCCCAGGAGAAACCTGGTACCCTGCAGAAGTACCTCTACCATATATTGGCTCTCAACATAGGGGAGTTCGTGAAGAAAAAAGCGAATATTTCGCGAAATGAATGACAGATCGAAAAACTAAAAAATATGTGCTCAATATTTTTTATAAATCTATCGAATGATACTAAACACGACTTCCCACGGAGAGGGGTGGGGGGTAAATTTAATAGTTTAAATACGAATCCCGCGATATTTTGCGAAATGAACATCAGATCGAAAAACGGAAAAAAAATACTTATTCAATATTTTTGAAAAATCTATCGAATGGCACCAAACACCACCCTACACGGAGGTGGGGTGGAAGGTTACTTTAAAATCTTAAATGGGAGCCCCCATTTTTTATTGCAGATTTGGATTCCTTACGTAAAAATACGTTTATTCGAGACATTTTTTCGAATTATAGATAGATGGCGCTATATTAAAAAAAACCATTGTTGGAAATGGAAAATTAAATTAAACATGGACAAGTCCCCACTAAAATGGAAAACTTTGCTTGGATAACTTTTTTTGGTTTTAGGACCTACTCTTCACAACCCAATAGGTCCCCATAACGCTCGAGTGACTGCACATTTAGCATACTTTGCTCCCCTACTATTAAATTGTTTAGTTTGTTAGTTTTCCACATTTTATACAATTAATTTGTTTTAAACAAGGTTCTAGATTTTCATACGATTTTGTCGTGTGTGTACAAAATGCCTAGAGTAAAATTGTTAGAATTATCTTAAATGAGTTCCCAATAAAACAGTAATTTTTGCTTATCTTGTCAAAAAAAAACAAGATATTAAAATAAAATAAAAAATTTTTATTAACCTTAGGTAGTACTTGTAATAGGTTTAGGCCAAAAAAAACAGCATACAGATTTTTGAAGGTTTTAAAATAAAAGGTACAGGAAAAGGACGTGATATGTCAATTTTTACAGAAAATTAGTTTCTGGTCCCTTCTGTTAGCCAACGATCTCGACTACCATTATATAAATCAATCACCGCTGTGAACGTGTTCAGTCAGGAATAACGACATATTTTATAATTTCTCTAGCCAAGTTTAAAAGGTAGCAAGTCCGCACGGTCCCGGCGAAAAAGTGCCATGTCATGTTGTACACATCGCTGTAATTCCAGTAAATTTAGTAGACAAACGAAGTTTCATCAGGGAACAAATAATAAACAAACACCAGTGAGTCGGTAAGAACAGAGCAAGTGGGTCGCTGTGGAGGTGGAGGTCGCGGTCGCGGTCGATGTCGATATTCATGTAAAACAAACACATTGTAGTGAATGGAAGAGAACAGAGCAGGTAAGTCGCGGTGGAGGTTTAGCGCGATGCCATCCAGCAGGTTTACATCGATGATTTTAAAAATAAAATGAGTTTGTTTTACATGGATGTCTACTGCGCGGCCTACAAGGATGCTTCCCTCTGATTGGTCCGTTGAAAGCCAAGTTGTCATTACCTGCGCTATCTGAGTTGATACTTTTTATATAATCCCTTTTTTGTATCCAATTTATTTTTGAATTTCTAAAGTAATTAAACTCAGTAAATTTTTGAAAAATGAAGGAGGATCTGATTATTTACAGCTGACATTTCATCACTATTGTTATGTTCGTATAAAACTCCCTTAACCATGAATGTAGGTTGGTACTACTGTCATCTGAACGACAGCTGTCATATACTTAATACTGCGATAGAAAATGGAAACCATGTGCATAATTCTTTAAAATAAAGTATTTTACATCGAATATTATTTCATTACAAATACTTACGTCCTTTAAGTACAAAGGACTTGACATTTGGCGACGAGGATAATGGATACAAATATTACAGACACTACATCAACTACAACGCTTCCAACTACATCCGGTACAAACACGAGTTCCTCGACTACAACTGCGATAGTTGCACCTGCTACAGCTCCAGTAATGTCTACACAAGTTTCTACATTCCAGTTTTCCGTTGAACCTTTTAACCAGACAGCTACAAAATGGTCCAGGTGGGTAAAATGGCTGGAAGGAGCATACAAAGTTTTTAAAATTCCAGAGGAAATGAAATTGCCCTATTTACTACATTACATGGGGTCGGAAGCATACGATACACTGTGTGATAAACTAGCTCCAGAGGTCCCTGAAGACAAGTCATATGAGGATACAGTTAAGTTAATGGATAATTTTTACAACCCTGCACCACTTGAAATTGCTGAAATATTTAGGTTTCAATCAAAAAGTCAGGCAGAAGGCGAAAGTATACAAGAATACCTATATTCTCTACAGAAACTTGCCATAAACTGCAACTTTTCCACATATTTAAAAAGTGCTATACGAAATCAGTTTGTTTTTGGTTTACAGTCAAAGAGGATTCAAGCCAGACTATTAGAAACAAAGGGATTGGACTTGGACCGAGCCGTAGAAATTGCAGCAAGCATGGAAACTTCAGAAAAGGATAGTAATCAATTTTCTCACAACAATAATTACAATCAGGCTAGTATAAATGTGTTAAATGTGAAAGCAAAAAGTTCTCATAAAAATACAAACACTAGTAAATTTAATGATAATAATACAGTAAATAATCATAGTAGCTGTCCTAATAATACTTCTACAATGTCAAATAACCCTAATAGGACTTGTTATAGATGCGGAGACACCTCGCATTTAGCCGATAAATGTAATAAAAAGCATTTAATCTGTAACTTTTGTAAAAATGTCGGACACATTAAAAAAGTTTGTTTAAAGGCACAACAAAATTCACACAGGCAAGTAAATTCAGTAAACTCTGCTCAAGAGGTCTTAGAAGTAAATGCTGGAAATTGCAAAGATACATTTTTTATAAATTTAAAAGTGAATGGTAATATTTTAAATTTTGAAATTGATTCTGGCGCTGCTGTTACAATCATAAATAAAAATATATTTGAAAAATATTTTCCTGCATTACAATTACAAAAATCGGATGTTAAATTAACTACATACTGCAAAAATAATTTGAATGTTTTAGGTTTAGTTTCAGTGGAGGTTGAGCACCAGGAATTAAAGCACACTCTAAAGTTGTATGTGGTGGATGGTGATGGCTACTCACTGGTTGGTCGGGAGTGGATACATGCTCTGGAAATCAATTTACATCAGGTAAATACAATTCTACATGAAAATTTTGAAATTGCAACTTTGTTAGATAAATATAAACATTTATTTGAAAAGTCAGTTGGTGAAATAAAAGGGTTAGAGGCTGAAATTTATCTAAAACCTGGTACTAAAGCAAAATTTTGTAAGGCCCGTCCTGTAGCTTTTGCATTACGCCCTAAAGTTGAGGCAGAATTAGAGTCCTTAGTAAATCAGGGAGTCTTAAAGAAAGTAGCATTTTCGGACTGGGCAACTCCTATTGTTCCTGTAGTTAAACAAAATGGGGACATACGCATTTGTGGTGATTTTAAAATCACATTAAACCCTTGCATTGAAGTGGATGAATACCCTTTACCTACACAAGATGACCTACTTTCCCAATTAGCAGGTGGGGACAAATATACAAAAATAGATATTACGAAAGCTTACTTACACTTGCCAATAAAAGATGAAATGAAACATTTACTTACATTAAACACCCATAAAAGTTTATTTCAACCAAATCGATTAATGTTTGGAATTGCTAGTGCTCCTGCCAAATGGCAACGTTTAATGGAGCAAATGCTACAAGGAATAGATGGTATTTCAATATTTCAGGATGATATAAGAATTAAAGCTCCAAATAATACCTTACATTTACAAAGACTTGAACAAGTTTTAAAGAAATTATCTGAACATAATTTACATATAAATTTGGATAAAAGCGAATTTTTCAAAGACGAGATTGACTACTGTGGATATAAGATGAGTAAAACGGGTGTGTCTACTAGTGCAGATAAGGTAATTGCAATTGCAAATGCTCCAATACCTACAAACAGAACTCAAGTTCGGAGTTTCTGTGGCCTAATTAATTATTACAGACGTTTTTTAAAAGATACTTCTACAATTTTACAACCATTAAATAATTTACTTAAAAAGAATGTCAATTTTAAATGGTCGAATACTTGTCAAACTGCGTTTGACAAAGCAAAAAAACTCATTTGTTCTAGAAATGTTTTATGTCACTATGACCCAAATTTACCATTAGTCCTAGCAACTGATGTATCACCCTATGGGGTAGGTGCAGTACTTTCACATATTTTTCCAGATGGTACAGAGAGACCCTTACAGTTTGCTTCTCAAACTCTTACTACTACACAACAAAGGTACTCACAAATAGACAAAGAAGCTTACAGTATAATTTTTGGAGTAAAAAAATTTTACAATTATTTATGTGCTAGGAAATTTACTTTGCTCACTGATCATAAACCGTTAGTTCAAATTTTTGCACCTGATAAAGGCCTACCAGTTTTAAGTGCAACAAGAATGCAACATTATGCAATTTTCTTACAAGGTTTGAATTATGACATTCGTTACAAAAATACAGATTCTCATCTCAATGCTGACGCACTTTCACGTCTACCTATAAAATCAGAACAAAGTTTCACACATGATGAGTCAGATATTTTTGAAATAAATCAAATTGAAACTTTGCCTACAAATATTAGTTGATAAACGATTTAGCTTCAATATAAATCAAGCTGAATTTTCATTACAATCTGATGTTATTACGAGAGGACAAAGAGTAGTTATACCTACTAAATTGAGAAATAAAATTTTGACAGAATTACAACCCAATAAAAAATAAGCACAAGAACAACCCAATTAAAGATAATTCTCATATATGGGAGCCACCAAAATTTTGTTTTGAACGAGTGCATGCTGATTACGCTGGACCTTTCAATGGAGGTTATTATTTTATAGTAGTAGATTCCTTCAGTAAATGGCCTGAAATTCATTTTACAAAAAATACTACTACAAAAACTACTATTGAAATTTGCCGAAAAATTTTTACAACTTTTGGTATTCCTAAAGTTTTTGTTACAGACAATGGTAGACAATTTGACTCTCATGAGTTTAGAACTTTTATGAAAGATAATGGAATTACACAAAAATTTACTGCATCCTACCATCCTGCAACTAATGGACAGGGAGAGAGATATGTCCAAATACTGAAAAAATGTTTAAGGGCTATGCGAAGTGAGGGAAATGACAGGGAGTTTGAATTATGTAAGCTACTTATGCAATACCGCAGAAGCCCACATACAGTTACAGGTAAAAGTCCCTCAGAACTTATGTTAGGAAGACAAATAAGGAATAGATTAGATTTACTTAAACCTTCGTGTAGTGATAGAGTTACCTATACTGATATGAGTCTAAGAAACTTTGATATAGGAACTAGGGTTTCCGTGAGGGATTATTTTCATTCTAAATTGCAATTTGGCATTATTGTACTCAGATTAGGGTTATTGCATTACTTAATTCAGTTAGATGATGGTAGAACATGGAAACGTCATGTAGACCAAATACGGCAAATTGGGGAATATACTCCATCTCAAAATAATCCGACATGTTACGTTCCGGATACCATTACTCACAATTTGATTCCGAGGGAGGCATCAATTCCAGAGCACAGTGTCTCACCACCACCTACCGAAGTGATTACTGATGAATCCGAAACTTCAAACAATATGGAAAGTTCGAATAGTGTACCTGGGGCTCAAACTGAAACTGAGGAACCCATTTTAAGGCGTTCCACTAGAGTAAGAAAACCTGTTACCAGACTGAATTTGTAAGTACTTTTACTTCTAGTTAACTTTTGTAATTCATGGTCAAGGGAGGAGGTGTTATGTTCGTGTAAAACTCCCTTAACCATGAATGTAGGTTGGTACTACTGTCATCTGAACGACAGCTGTCATATACTTAATACTGCGATAGAAAATGGAAACCATGTGCATAATTCTTTAAAATAAAGTATTTTACATCGAGTATTATTTCATTACAAATACTTACGTCCTTTAAGTACAAAGGACTTGACAACTATCATCACTTGACTGACACAACATCGCAAAAGCAGTCTTTTTGTCATTCACTACTTCATTTGATAGTGGTTCTAGCTCGACTGACAGCGCAGGTGACCTCCTTGCTATGTGCTGTCGACATCGACCGCGAATTAACTAGTAGCATCCACCGCGACGTACACCTCCACCTCGACCCACTTGTTCTGTTCTTACCCTTAACTTTTAAAACCATTTTTCTCGAAACTTATTATTTTGACATATCACTTTCTTTGCCTGCACCCTTCAAATGTATATGAGGGATAGTTGGGGACAAACCTCAAAGACGTATAGCTGATTTTGTGTTGTTTTTTTTTTGTAAATAAAAAATTGAAGAGTATTTTTGACTATAAAACATTTTTTATATATTTTAGAAAAAAGTGGCTTAAATAACAGTTATACTTTAAAAAGGTTTTTAACTTCCCAGTTCTAAACGAGAGAAAGCGAGATAATTTTAAAAACCCTTATTTTCGCATTAATTTTACAAATGTTCATAACTTTTTTTATAACGACATGCAATATAATTACTTGAAATTATGTCAATTGATTAGTTATTAAAGTGTGCTAAATTTCGTAATGCACAAATAGTTTGTTAAGTTATTCAAATTCATCTAAGTTTATCAGTCATTCATAACAATTATTGTACTTGCCCAAGCAGTTACTCTAGAGGTATTTAGCATGTCGCAATCGATTTTCTGAGGTTTTAGTTTAAAGTTGTACAATTACAACATTTTATCCAAATTGTTTTAAAAAAATCCTTTTGATAAAGCGTTGACTTTTTTAGCCCAATAAATTACCGTTTTTGAGTGTAATTTTCAGGGGCAACTTCGAATTACATGAAAATTTGGATTTAGGTTCTACTTACCCTCCACTTCAAAGTTGAATTTGTGCCCTTGGTTGCTTTTACTTGGGGGGTGACATTTACCCCTTCTTGGGGGGTGAAAAACGCGTGTTTAAAATAAGGCCGGAAATGGATAAATTGACTTATTTTAAGCACCTTTTGTTCTATAAAGTTTTTTACTTAAGTCAATACTTTTCGAGTTATTCGCGATTTAAAATGTTGATTTTTCGACAAAAAAACTACGTTTTCAGACGGTTTTTCCCAAATAACTGAAAAAGTAAATATTTTATCAAAAAAAATATTTTTAGCAAAAGTATAATCTATAAAAAAATAAAGAAAATGGTGTACCAGTAAAGTCTACAAATTGAGTAGAAGCAAAGTTGTAGCTCATGAAAATTACGTTCTTATTCGTCTAATTCCAAATCGAATAATTCAAAGCGAAATCCCCGAAGAAAGAAACGTTTTTCGGGAAAACCTTACTAACATTTTTAAAGTATCGAAAAAAAGCTTATTTGTTTTTTACAAAAGTTTACAGCATCAAAAATATACGAGTTACACTGAAAAAAACGGTACTTTTTTGGTAAAAAAAAAACGTGAAAACCTCCCTCTATTTAGCTCCCTAAATGAAATTAATCGTTTGGCTTTACCATCTATTTTAACTGTATGTGTATTGTTTATATGATCTGTAAGTTTAATTGGTTTGAAGTGCTTATTTCTGAAAACATTTGGTTTTATATATAAAAAAAAATTTCTAAAAATTTTTGAAAAATTTCGTTTTTTCCAAATTACTAAAAAAGTATTAGTGATATGAAAAATCTTAAAGAGAAAAAAAATGTAGGTTTTGCTGTTATAAATATGCTAGTTTCATTTTGTTTCTCCGTAAGACAAAAATTGGTTAAGATAATAATATGGCTGTTCAAAATTTGCATACACACGTGATTAGTGACCCATTCAAGATTTCTCAATTATAACCCTTTCAAAAATAAACACTTTAAACCGGTGAGACTGACAGATCATATAAAAAAATAGATAGGTAAGTAAATTGTTTGTAAAGCGGTAGCGATTAATTTCATTTGGGGAGCTAAACACGGCGAGATTTTCATGATTTTTTACAAAAAAAAAGAGGGCAAACTTTATTTTGAGCGTAACTCGCTTATTTTTAATGCTAAAGCTTTTGTTAACAAATAAAACAAAGCTTTTTATAAACACTTTAAAAAAGTTTAAATGGGTTTTTCCCGAAAAGTTCTTAATTTTTAGGTGATTTCACCTTGAAATAGTCGATTTGGAATTAAACGAATAAGAACGTAATTTTCATGAGCTACAACTTTGTTTTTGTTTGATTAATAGACTTTACTGATACATCATTTTTTTGGGTTTTTTATAAGCTACACTTTTGCTAAGGATATTTTTTTTCGATAACATATTTACTTTTTGAGTTATTTGGGAAAAACCGTCTAAAAACGTAGTTTTTTTGTCGAAAAATCAACATTCTCAATGGCAAATAACTCGAAAATTATTGACTTAAGTAAAAAACTCTATAGAACAAAAGTTGCTTAAAATCAGTCAATTTATTCATTTCCGGTCTTATCTTGAACGTATGTTTTTTCACCCCCGAGAAGGGGTGACTGTCACCCCCCAAGTAAAAGCAACCAACGGCACAATTTCAACTTTGAAGTGGAGGGTAAGTAGAACCTAAATCCAAATTTTCATGCAATTCGGAGTTGCCCCTGAAAATTACACGGTATCGCCGAATTTCCCGTTCATTTACTGGGCAAAAAGCTACTAAACATTTATAACAACTTTGATACTTTTCATGCTACGCACTTGTAAATAGGCTCACTGATAGTATGCTGGAGAAACAACAATTAAAAAAGCCTTTTACCACCAATAGGAACCAAGATTACAATTTTTTTCCTAAAAGCATATTTCCATTGATTATTACTAATACGATCTGAAAATTGAACAGATTATAAATGAATATCTTAGTTTTATTATCTATTTTATAGAAGACATGTACGAAGAAGGACTAAAAAGGTATAACCAGATAAAGTGATTGTGCTCGTAAAATACCGCCTGTTCGACCTCCGTTTTTTTAGAATGGAACTTCAAATTGTAGCGCGCTCAAAAAATGTGCATTGTCTTAGTTTCTATGGCACGCAGAAGCTTTATTTTTTAAAAAGGCAATAATCAGAAAATATCAATAAATCACTTATATTTGTCATAAAAGAGTTGAATTTCACTATTATTTCGAAGGAAATATTTAAATTTAATTGACTAATGTATATTATTTATATAGGTTGCCTCAAAAGTAGGGGAACGGTCGAATATTTCGCGAACTAAACATCGGATCGAAAAACTGAAAAATACGTGTACAATCATTTTCAAAATTCTATCCAATGACACCAAACACCAACCCCCACTACACCCCACACTATCATTTTTACACCCAGTATACAATGACACTTACCTGTTTGGCAATAGTATTATTACAACGATATTCTTGAATAATAAAGCTATCATATGGTAAAAAACCACTAAAATCGGACGACAGGTTTAGGAAATACAAGACATTAAAAATGTCTCATTTTTAAGGTGGTGCGTTAATTTTAATGCTTAGTGTATTTGGTGGCCATGCTATATTTGGGGCCACATCGAATTTTATGAAAACATAGGAAAACATAGAAAACATCTTATAATAAATATAGGAAGGATCAGATTTTGTTACTCGGGTGTTTTTGGGATCGCTGACCACGCAGCAACTGATGCTCAGTAGACCTAGGAGTAACAAAATCAGTAATCATTTTATTACTCCGTAAATGTAGGTTCCACTCATTTCAACTAATTTCTCTATTTTTGACGTAGTTTTGTAGTTTTGTAGTTTTTCTCCTACGTCATTCTGAACACAATGCAAAAATTTGCCAGTCGATAAGTGCTGTATTTAAGAACCAATTTATTCCCTATTTTTTGTTCTACATGTCCTGGTCTATTATCTTCTTTGTGTTAAGTTCCGATTGCCGATTTATGATCTGCGGTTTATTAATTAAAAGTGTTTGACGTTGGTTGTTTTTACAATAAGATAGTATAGAGTAAGATATATACAATAAAATCCAACAACAAATAATACATTTCCAAACGCAGACCCGATTGGAAAAACAACTAATCTACCAATCCAAAAAACTCAGACAAACACTCATCAACAAAAGTCGAAAGAAGAAAACGTACAACAAAGAATCCAATCTCTAAATGCCCAACAGCAAGAACCACACCTACACCCTACCAATGAAGATTCTCAAACAACAAACGACCAAAAAATTGATCTAGAAAATAAGGCAATGCATATAAACACAGATAAAGCACAAAACAAATGCACAATATCCCAAATCTCTCCAACAACTACCACATCTACAGAGGAACCTATTTTCATTACACCAAAAAATAAAGAGAAAAAAATAAAATCAGATCAAAATATCACACAAAAAAAACACTGGAGGAAATGCTAAGTTACACTAAAATATTATTTGATAATCCAAACTCCAACTACCCTATAAATTACGAAGAGTTATTAGACTTTTTTGAAAACTCGAGAACTCACCAGACCTTTTGAGTATCGCAAAAATGTATACAGAAGAGACAGCAGAAGTCACAGATATATACCCTGAACCCCCCCAAAAAAAAATTTGAAGTTCAAAAATTTTGAAAAAATTTGAGAAGGTGTATGTGATTACTAGAAGTATTTTGACAAATTTTGAGCGAACTTCATGTTTTCGTTTTCGAAAAAACTCAAAAATACTCTTTTTTTCCAAGTATAAAGCGGGAAAACCAAACATACAATTTTGTTAATTTTCTTACAGCATAAAGATATAATCCTAAGAAATACTTATGAATTTTTTGAAAATTTTTGATCTTACAGTTTTGCCATAATAGGAAAAAATAATATGTTTTGGCTTATAATAAAGCTACCGGCAAGAAATCGGACAAAATTTTAATAACAACATATATAAAACTGTAAGAGTGGAAAATATTTGCAATAAAATGTTGAATATTTTTTTCTAAACATATGAAAAATCTCGTTAAACAAGAATTATATCTTGAATTGCCGCTGTGAATTTGTGCCGCCATGAAGTGACTCCATCTACAACATCGGTAATATTTATGTTCGATAGATAGCAGTACCTTCTGCTAGAATCGCGTCAAACAGAACTTTATCCTAGCAGCGTTGCCATATCAATTACTTTGTACAACAAAACGTGTTATTGTATTATAGTTAGTAGGTAATATAATACAGATATATATACTACTATAACGTCTATTTATAACGCATCAACGTGACCTTCTGAAATTAATTTAACTACTTTTCTTGAAATATTGTCAGTCCCCTTGGCCGTATTAGATTTTGATATATTTAGGGCCGGTACTTTTTGTCTCGATTAAACCCGAGTTGGCTTTTTAAGGTTTTTAAGTAACATAAAGTTGTCTTTTTTATTTGTATTTTTTCATGTATCTCTGAAGCTTTGTATTTGACTATATTTTGAATTGGAGCATAAATAGTCTACTTTTGTCAAATAGTTTTTCTAATAACTACCATCCATGGTGTTTCTCTTTTGTCGCACTTATGTTTATTAAAGATTTTAATTGAAATCATTATTTTATCTTTAAAATTTTCATTGTTCATTACTTTTTGCATTTGTGGTGAGCTAAATTTAAAGGAAACCAATTGGACGATATTTAAATAGATATGGAGTAAGAGTACCTAAATAAATAACCACTTTTGAAATTAATTCAGGATAGGTTAAAAAATATTTTCACCTTCATATTAAAAATAAAAAAAGGATCAATACAAAAGAAATAATAACAATCAATTTTAAAAATCTTACATCTATATTGATTTCTTCTATGTACAAAAACAACAGAAATAAATAAATATTAGCGAAGACAAAAGAAAAAATGTGTTGACACTTAATAATATGTTAAATAAACGTATTGATTAGTCTGATGCAAGTAGAACTAGAACTGTTATATGGAGCTAATCTGGATCGGTATAAATTAGATAAGAAAGAAAAAAATCTAATAAACAGTTTCTTTGAGAGCAGAAAGAGAAAGAGTATAGAATATTAGAAAATGAAAACGGCGCGGCAGAATAATCATCGATAAAGAAGTAAAAAAGGAAACGCGATAACGATATCTGGAACAATTGTTTTATCTGATAAGACACGAAGAAAAGCCAGAAATTGCTATCAAAACTGTTTCTTTTAGCTGTAACCTTTCTGATGTTTTTGTGTCCAGCATGCCTACTACGATACGGTCTCGGATCAATTCCTCCTTCAGTTGCCCATAATTACAATGTTCTGCTAAGGTATGTAGGCTAGTAATAAATAAGTCAATGGTTTCACCTGGTTTTTGTACTGTAGAATTGAATTTGAAACGTTCATATATAATATTACGTCTAGGGATAAAATATTTGTCAAAAACATTTAGAACTTCCTCGTAAGTATCTGGAATTTTTTGAAATTGTATCAAAATATCTTCGGATTCTTCTCCCATAAGGTACACTAGGATATCTATTTTTTGTTTTTCTGTCTTTTGGAGCTGCCCTGATACCGACATGTAGCGTTCCAGCCTCTTCCTCCATGCAGGCTAAATTGCTGGGGCCAAAAAATTGAATTTATCCGGAGGGTTAACATTCAATGGTGCTGGACTTACTATACCTTGAGTATTTGCATCAGGAGTAGTATTAGTAGACATTTTCAGTGTTACTTTATGTCGGGTATGATTTCAACCACAATTGACCACAATGCAGAATATTTTCTTGCCCCTTAACCTTGCTTTGCTACTCTTGGCATGTGCTAGTGGTTAATGGGTAATATAGTTTTATACTTAAAATATACGTGCTGCACTCAACACCGCTGCCACCATGTTTAGTTGGGTTCTTTAATAATGACTATTAAGTACTCTTGATTAAGATATCTTTATTTAGTTTGATCATCTTACATCGCTTGTCCCGGTACCGGTTCCCCGGATCAAACCTAACCTAACTTAATCCTAATCCTTGTTCACCTATATGACATCTATATAGGCAACCAAAGATACACTAACAGAACAAAAACAAAAAATATAGTAAAGCAATGTGGATTGTTTGTGTGCTTGGAAAAAGGTTATCGGTATTCAGCCCGAGAATATACACCTCTAGAGACAGCCAAATCCATAAAAACATGTAGCTTGTTAAGTGAATGTCCCTAAAGAAAACAATAACTTCTTCTTTAGCCTGTTTGCATCCACTCCTGGACAAAGGCCTCCCATGAGTTTTCCACTCTTCTCTGTTTTGTGCTCTTTGGTACCAGTTTCTCCCCACTTTTGCTTTGAAGTCATCTAACCATCGTTTTTGTGGTCTTCCTCTGCTACTACTATGCTCGCGTGGTCTCCAATGTACAATGTTCTCGTCCACCTTTCGTTGTTTTGCCGTGCCACGTGTCCTATCCAGTTCCATTTCATTTGCGCAATTCTTCCAGTTACATATTCCACCTTCGTCCTGTTTCGTACGTCCCATTTCAAATATGTTCTCTCAGAGATACTCCTAACATAGCTCGTTCGATGGCCCTCTGTGTTCTTAATCTATTGGCTGATAACCCTGTAAGTGTCACGGTATCCACTCCATCAGTCATAACTGGTAGAATACAACTGTTGAATACCCTTTTTTCTAGGTTTATTGGTATCTTTTTGTTTTTCAACACATCACTGAGTCTTGCAACTGCTGCCCAAGTAATTCGGATTCTTCTAGTTATCTCTGCCGTTTGATTCTGTTTGCCTAGCTTGATCGTGTGACTCTTCGACACTTTCGATCTGACTTCCATCTAAGTCGATTCTGATATTTTGATTTGTCATCACTTTTGTTTTATTTAAATTTATTTTTAAACCGCTTTTCTTCTCAGATTCCTGTTTAAGCATCTTTAGTATGTAGATTAGTTCTTCTGTATTGTTGCTTATGAGCACTATGTCATCGGCAAATCTTAGATGACTTAAAAATTTAAGTGACAATTTAACTTTTTCTTCTAAGACATAAGGCATCTTCTAATTCAATAGTAAATAATTCTATATTCTATATCTGGAATCAATCCTTGCGTTATTCATTCCGTCTAATACGGCCCAGAGTTCTATGGAATCGAATGCCCTATTGTAATCAACAAATGCTGAATGAAGAGGGTTATTGTATTCGTTACACTTTTCGAGAAATGTCCTTATTGTCTGTAGGAGTAGGTGTTCTACGGTACTATAACCTTTGCGATATCCCGCTTGTTCAACAGGCTGGTAACTATCGAATTTATCTGATAGTCTGTTGGTCATTATTGTGGTAAGCAGTTTGTACGGATGTGGTAACAGACTTATTGGTCTGTAATTTTCGAGTTTGTGTTTGCCTCCTTTATTTTGTAGTAGAAGTAGCTGCGCATTTTGCCAAGTGGTTGGAATAGCAATATCAAAGAGGCACTTCTTCATTAGGATTTTAACTGCTTCCAAGGTAGTTTGACCTCCATCTCTAATCATCTCTTTTGTTATTCCGTCGTCTCTATATTTTCCATTTTTCATTTGATTTAAGGCATTTATAACTTCCTCGTTAGTAATAAACCATACCACAATAATAACTTTAGTAATAAACTATACCATTTATACTACAGCCAACGATCAAATGTGTAATTTGGAGAAGTGTCAGAACAAATGGAGATAAGGAGAGGGGCCAGGCAAGGTTACATACTGTCGCCGTTATTGTTTAGTTCTTATTCTGAAGAAATCACACAAGAAGCTTTGGTAAACGAGACAGTCGGCATAAAAGTGAATGGAAATTTAATTAATAACATTAGGTATACCGACGATACAGTCATAATATCAGACAACTTGGAAGACTTAGAAAGAATAATGAACAAAATATTAAGATATATGTAATGGAGAATACGGACTCTCCCTTAACCTCAAAAAACCAAAATTTATGAAAAATAGCAAGAACAACAATATAAATGAAATATTAACGGTAGGCGGCCAGCAGTCTGAGAGAGTAAAAAAATATACTTACTTGGGAACGATAATCACAGAAAATAACGATTAGACTGCAGAAATAAGAGAGAGAATTGAAAAAGCACGTGCCAACTTCGTGAAAATGAAAAAGATTTTATGCAGCAAAGATCTGATATTGGCCCTCAAAATAAGGCTAATTAAATGTTATGTACACAGTGTGCTTTACTATGGAACTGAATCATGGACATTAAATCGAAATGCAATAAATCGACGGTTCTCTTAGCAAGACAGAGACGAACTAGTTTTGGTGTTAGTGAAATAGTTTTCAGTATCTTTTCTGTTAAGTCATTTTTAATATCTTTATTATAACCTTTTTTGTCTTATTCTGAGGTATCTCATGAAACTGCTTACGCAAAAAGATCTCATGGGAATATTTTTCCCAAGAAACGCGAGGTTTTCGCCTTGCTTAAACATATTTTGCGGAATTTAAAATCAAAATCCTGTTATTACATCTACAGATGCATATAAAATATGATACATCCATGGCCGTCGTCCACATGTTTACAAAAAACATATTGTTTCCATAATCTATAAGCGCTAAAACAAATTTAGCAATTTCCCTATTCTACTTTGCAAAATTCATATAGTATCACAACACTTGATTATACATTTGAGGCATTCGCACTGTCCGTCAACGTGTTAAAAGGTTTATGTGTATAAACAAAATTTGTGCAATGTAATACACTTTTAGATGATTTGTCGACAGTGAATGGAAGAGGTCGTAAAATTTTATTACCATCTTTCAGTGTCAGTGTGAGATAAGATGAATTCCTTACTAACTGGAATATTTAGTTACGGAGAAACATAATATGTAATTAGTCTATGTTGTGAGGCCGCTCCCGTCTAAAAAAATTCTGATTTGGTTTCTTTGCGGATTCCTATTCAAAAATGTCCCCTTTAAATAAATCAGAAGAGTGCCAGCGAAATTTTTGGGCAAAAATTGTTAAAAAAAATGTTTCTAAACAAATTCACAAGATTACCATTTTTTGTCCAGGAAAATATTTTTTCTTGTTTTTTTGGTCATTCTAAGCAAGAAAAATATCTTGTCATTTTTTTCAAAAGTTGATAATTTTCGAGTTAGAGGTGAACTAAAATATGAAAAATGCGAAGATAGACATTTTCGAGGCGTAAAAACTCATATTTAAATTATTATATTTAAGGTTGGCAAGTCCTTAAAGTAAAGTTTAAACATTCATTTTTGAAATTCTGAGTAGTAATCGGGTCTAACTTCAATTTAGACCGTTGTTTTTTAATTGTTAATTATGCGCGTCGATCCGATTTTAATGCCAATGCAGCAGGGTCTATTTCAACAATCTCCTATTTTGCACTGTAACTCTTTAGGTTTTTTGGCTTCTTCTAAACAAAAAAGATATCTTCTCATTTTTCTGAGAAGTTAACAGTTTTCGAGAATACACGTCGCTTGCTGAGAACATTAGTGACGTAACTTCAAAAACGTAGTTTGTAGCGCCTTAACTGTTAGGTCTGGATCCCGCGTATGAAAAAAAAGTTGATTAATAGCAAGCTGAAAATTTGTTAATAGCTTAAGGGTGTCTAGTCGAATAAACTTTGATATGTGTGAACACTGGAACAGGGGCAGTTTTAATTGTGGAACAGGTTAAAAATTTGGAACGGTCACAGCACGAAAACGGCACATTTATTTTGTCCGACAGAACAGACTTAAACTCTTCGAACAGAGATTAAACTCTCATGCAAAAATCAGACTGCTATTTATCACCAAATGGGCGTTTTAATGAGTGGAACATGTAGAATATGTCAAATGACAGGAATTATGACAGGTAATAAATAGCAGTCTGATTTTTTCATGAGAGTTTAATCTCCGTTAGGAGAGTTTAAGTCTGTTCTGTCGGACAAAATAAATGTGCCGTTTTCGTGCTGTGACCGTTCCAAATTTTTAACCTGTTCCTCAATTAAAATTGCCCCTGTTTCAGTGTTCCCATATATCAAAGTTTATTCGACTAGACACCCTTAAGCTATTAACAAATTTTCAGCTTGCTATTAATCAACTTTTTTTTCATACGCGGGATCCAGACCTATGTATCATGTATGGATATTGCACGTAGAATATAATATGTTTTAATGTAATACCGCCACATGTTGCGAGTGCTAGGGGTATTTTACAGAAACGTTTGCACAATATTCCGAAATATGGGAGAGTTGTAGAAGGAAGTAATAGGACAAACAATTTATGTTTTTATTTAACTATAAACAAATTAAGGAGAAGAGCATGCAAAATATTTTTTTCTACAACCACTATTAAAAGTGCACTTTTCTGCACGGTTTTATGTTAGCAAACTTGATATTTTCTCACAGTATAAGATATTCGACATTAGTGTGCAGAAAAGTGACGTTTCTGTGCCGCAAAGTGACGTTTCTGTGCCGCAAAGTTCTTTTCTGCACAGTTGACTACCTCATTCTGAGTAACGTTATATTCTGTTTACATCCGTGGACTACCGCATTCTGAGTAACGTTATATTCTGTTTACATCCGTGGTTAAACTTTAGACAAATATATAACCTATAAGACAATTATTATATTTAACTATAGCATAGAAACTAAATTATGGATGTTACAACTGTTTTATTTTACAATTTTATTCTTATTAAACATTTTATAATTATCAAATAACCAATAAGGATTTAGCAACCTGTGCAAGAGACGTCGAATGAAGTAGGTTTTGTGTAAATCCGTGACTGCATAAATATAATGTCAATAATGTGTAATAATTGTTTAAATTTAAACAAATTAAGGCAGTGCATTAATTTTTTAACTGATTTCTGTGCAATTTATTTAGGTATAAGGAATTTAAATTTATTAGTAGGTATTAATTAAATACAGTTTAAAATTTATCACATAGGTAGGTACCTATTATAATTAATCGTCGTTTGGAAATTGTGATTTTTATTTTTAGGAAAAACTGTGCTTGTAGAAAAAGTATAGTGTGAAACACGTGCAGAAAGGTAATTTCTCACTCGTTTGAATTGCAGCACTCGCTTGCGCTCGTACCGCAACTTTTCAAACACGTAAGAAATTAGTACCTTTCTGCACTTGTTGCACAATATACTATTATGAATACCCTTAATATTGGAGATCGATTTATTCGAACAAGTTGTGCTAAGTCAAAAGAGTATAACATCGTTCAGAAAGATAATAGAGGAAATCATCAAAACGCACAACTATAAACGAGAAACTTAAGGAAACCGTAAGAAAACACATAAATAGCTTTGAGCGCGTAGAGTCTCACTATTTAAGAGCTCAAACTCGTAGAGAATTCCTTGATGGATCATTAACCTTAGCTTAGATGTATAGATACTACAAAGAGTAACGAGAAGAAAAGCAGTTGCCATCTGTTAAAAGATGTACATATGAAACATTTTTTAACACAGAATGTAATATTTCTTTTTTTAAACCGACGAAAGATCACTGCGCAACTTATGAGGTGTATAAACAATGCAATCAAGAAGAAAAATAAAAAGGCCAAGAACAATACACACGTCACATTCGTAGTAAAGAAAGAAGCCGAGAAGAAAAAGCAAAAAATATTACAAATCCTACATAAAAAATAATAAACTCATAGTAGCTTGCTTCGATCTGCAAGCAGTATTACCTACACATTGCGGAGATATTTCTACATTTTTTTATAAGTCCTGTCTCAATTGCTTTAATTTTACGATTTTCGAAGTAGCATCGCAAACAGTTCCTGCTGTTTTTGGCACGAGGCCATTGCTATGCGAGGAGCAAATTAAATTGCAACATGCCTCTCTAGCTATCTATCTACTTTACCTGCAGGAAAAGATATTATTTTTTATTCCGACAACTGCGTTGGCAAGAATAAGAATAAGGCGGTTTTGGTGGTACTTATGTACTTATACGCAGTTACGCATGCTGAAATAAATAACATTACTCACAAATTTTTACTGTTTGTCATACCCAAAATGAGGGTGATTCGATGCATGCAGTAATCGAGAAAGCAAAAACACAGTTTAACTCAATTCATGTCAGTGGCCACCTCTAATAAGTGCTGCAAAAAGAAAAACGGTAGGCCCTATAAAGGGAATGAAATGGACGCTGAAGACTTTTTGACTCCAAGTACCTTTCAAAAATTTTTGGGCAAAAATTCACCAAAAATTCGGATAACGAGAAAGTAATATGGAATAATATACAAATTCTTAAAGTAGAAAAGTGTTTTCCTACAAAATCTTTTTACAAAGTTAACTTTGACTATACAACCTATAAAACTATTGACCTTTCTACTCGTCGTTTTTCTGATAATAATAATATTTTAGAGCAATATAACTCAAAACCAGCCTACGAAAAGCCTCCTACTGTAGGAGAGAAAACAAAAGAGCATTTACTGGAATTATGCAAAAAAAAAATCTTATTGCAAATGTACATCAATCATTTTATTTCAATTTGTTGAGTTAATTTCATTTTGTTGTGATTTATAATATACAATAATTATAATTATTAGATAAATTTATCTAGTAAACTACCATTTATAACTTTGTCTGGTTTTTCATTGTTAATCTGTATAATCGTAGCAGTTATGGTTGATGAGTTATTTAAAAATATAATGCAATACCGCCATATCTTACAAATATTTATAATGGTTAAATATTGCTTGTTTTTAAAAAAGATATCCATTCGTGTGCTATTGAATTACTAATATTCTAATATTCAATTAATTGTCTTAAAATATCTATTTTGTAGAAGAAGAAAACCGCAGTTGTATCGGTATTGAATGGGATGTGCGATATATTAAGATAAATGAGCTTTTAAGCTTCGAAAATGCGTATTTTCGCATTTTTCAGATTTTAAATCGCCCCTAACTCGAAAACTATCAACTTTTGAGAAAAATGACAAGATACCTTTCTTTCCAATTTCTGGCCAAAAATTTCGCCCTCAGATTTCCTTCCGCAAAGAAACCGAAACATAATTTTCTTTCAGACGGGAGCGGCCTCACAACATGGACTAAATGTTTCTTGCTATTAACATTGTTATTAGGCGTTGATAAAATTACTGTTTAAACAATTTGGCATCATAGCCAATTGAGCCGATGGGTGTAACTATGGAGACCTGTAAGAAGGAGTGGAAACGCAATGCATCGTTTGTGGGCTAACTTTTCAACCTCTAATTCAACTTTCAGCAATCGCCGCTAGAGGCGCAAGTGTTCTAATAGGTGCTACAAATACATTAGCTCTTATGGACTTATTTAATATTTAACTCATTTTATTTTTGTTTTTAGCGTAATTAGACATTAATTTATTGGTGGATTGTAGCTGAATATGTTTTATGCCAAAAATAAATTATTTTAACCTTATAACATATCGACGTGTGGTAAAAAGTGTATTCTTTATATACCATTGTAGATGGAGATGTGACATCAAATTTAAATTTGTCATTACTTTAATATGTAGGACAGCTTATTTTGAAGCGGAAATATTTTGTCACATTATCTAACTGCCACATTTATATACCAATGGTATTTCAACGGCAAATTAATTTTTTAATATCTTTGTAACTGATATTAAAAAGTTTGTTAGTTGAAAAAATTGACTTAACTGTACGTAATTGTTTTTAAAAAGTTTAAAAAGTTATTTAAATAATTTGAAGTTTATTGATCAATTTTTTTTAATTAGGTATTCTTTTTATCAAAATTTAAACTGCTTTTTTTTAATACTTCATTTATCTATATTCTGAAAGCTTACCTATCAGATGTTTAAATTTAGTTAATAAAAATATATGTCTATAAACTACGCAGACGATAGTCTGACTTTTATAAAATTAATGTTAATTTTTGTGAAATATTTTGTCTCAAAAAATGCATTGTTTCGACAGAAAAACTTTCAAGATCGTCCTACTATTATCACTATAATTTTCAGGTTAAAATAAAAACCAATAATAGGCACAAATTTTATTTACACCGAAGGAAATAACATACAAACGAATAGATTTAATCCACGAACGTTATAAATAACATAAAGACAAATCTTTATAAAAAGTCTTTATTAACTTCGTTAAGTTCCCTTTTGAAATTTTTATCGGAACGATAACTCGATATAAATCCCGGTACGAAGCAAGTTCTTTTAGTGTAAGCTTTCTTGGCACTCATATTTAAATAATATTAACCACCAAAACCAATAATCTTATATTAACTACGAATAATTAATTATTTTCGAAATTTTCACATTCACTCCAATGCAAAAGTAGCATCTATTTCTACGCCACCGCCGCCCTAGCGAGAAACCAAGCAAACAGGCAAAATTGTGTACAAAAATTTCAAGGTCGTCCTATCTCGATTCCTCTCCTCTGTGTAGGTCTCCATAGGTGTAACGATAAAAAAGTGTTCAGGTTTCTACATATTACTGAGTCATCATGTAGAAATCTACAATTAAGTTGAAAATGTTACCACAATGGCATGCTACAGTAGAGCCATCTCTAGGATCAGAAACAAATTAATTGAGGGTTCATATCAACCTTAAAGCAAGACATTCACACTGACATAGACAGTGACGCATCTACATATACAGCGTGTCTACTTGAGTTGGAAACATATGGGAAACTTTTTTATTATTAATTTTACGAAAAAAAGTTATTCTTTATAAAAAGTTCTGCATGCCCCAAAACCTAAGATTCAATTATCAGATATCAAATTTTCTCAATATTATACGAGGTATGTCAAAAAATATTAATTTCGGCTAAGGGTAAAGTACCTTTATTTCTCTCAATATCGAAAATTCTTATGATAAAAAGTTGTTTGGAATTAAAAACTAAGATGAAATATGCAATTACATGCTTCTTATTGAAAAAAAAATATTTTTCTCAAATTTATGGATACCCAACATCGTTTTTAATTATTACAAATATCATAACTCGTTTATTATTCATTTTACGAAAAAAAGTTATTCTTCATAAAAAACTTTGCATGGTCTAAAATCTAAGACACAACCATGATATATCAACTTTTATTAATTTTATACGAGGTGTGTCAAAAAATATGAAATTCGCTCAATATTATAGCACCTTTATATTTCACAGTATTTCAATTAGAAGGATGTAATTGCATATTGACACATAGTTTTTAATTCTAAACAACTTTTTTAATAACCGTTTTCAATATTGTGAAAAATAAAGGTACTTTACTCTTGAGTGAAATTCATATTTTTTGACATAACTCGTATAAAATTAATAAAATGTCATATCTGTTGGTTGAATCTTCGGTCTTAGGACATACAGAGATTTTTATAAAGAATACCTTTTTTTCGTAAAAGTAATAATAAAAGAGTTATCGTATGTGTAATGAATAAAAACGAAGTTAGTATCAATAAATTTGAGAAAAATTTGGAAAATATTTTTTTCCAATTAGAAGCATGTAATTACATATTTGAGCTTGGTTTTTATTTCCAAACAACTTTTCATACTAAGAATTTTCGATATTGAGAGAAATAAAGGTACTTTACCCTTAGCCGTAATTCATATTTTTTTACATACTTCGTATAATATTGAGAAAATTTTATATCTGATAATTGAATCTTAGGTTTTGGGGCATGCAGAACTTTTTATAAAGAATAACTTTTTTTCGTAAAATTAATAATAAAAAAGTTTCCCATATGTTTCCAACTCAAGTAGACACGCTGTAGATACTTATTAATACATCATCTTCAACTCTCTAATTCAATGGAATATAAATGGGTGTTGTACCCATTATATGGGTATGATACCCATGGGTATGGGTATGGATATTACCTATAACAAACTTGGAACAACACCCCATCATGGCTATACGAAGTCAATAAACACCCACATCTTTGGAAACCAAAAATAAAAACAGAAGAGAACAAGTGATACTTACCCGTCTCCGTATCGGCCATACAAGACTTACTCATGACTATTTACTACAACCCAAAAATAAACCAGTGTGTGAAGTGTGCAACAGTGAACTAACGGTAAAACATTTTTTAATACAATGTCCCAAATATAAAAGTGAACGACGGAAGTATAACATACCCGACTCCCTAAAAGATGCCCTAGAAGAAAATACACATCCAAAAAAAAATATTTTTGTACCTTAAAGACTGTCAAATACTTCAAAAGATCTAAAACCCATATTGTAACACACATATCATTATTAACTATATACATTGTTTATATAAATTATTGTTACATTAACCTTAATGCGTTAATGACCCTGCGTGGTCGATGCGTTATTATAATAAAAAAAAATGCTTTATTTCCACGCCTATGAGTATAATTTGATGCGTAAATAAGCGGACCTAACCTAACTTAACCTTTTCAATGTCCTCTTATTTTCTTCCAGGATGGTTTTGGTTTCTGTTTTTGATGCAAGGTGTTACCACTATATGTTTAGTAGGTGCATAGCTGCAAACGGCAATGGTTTTTAATTATCAATAATTTTTAGTGTATGTGATACATATGTCTCATCGGTTTAAATAAGATAATTATTATTATACGTATTTTTCGTTGGCGTTTTTATCAACAAAGTACGATTTTATTTGTTTTGTGTCTAATAAAATAAATTAATAAAAACAAATGCCATGACTGTAAAGTTCGACGAAATAATGTGTAGGTTATTAACCTGAAAAGAAAACTTTTTGATATCTTGACGTCACAGACTACTAAAAATACATTCAGGGCCGGTTGCTCGAACGCTAATCAAGAAGTTGATTATAATCAATAATTTATTGTAATAAATTTTCTTGATGGGAATCAAATCGCGACATGAAAAATACATGTAAAAACACTAATCAGTTATTGATTGTAGGTAAAACAGTAATTAAAATATTGCCGCAGCTCTTAAATTATTAAAAATTGTTTATTATTATTATTGATTTGTAAGTAAAAACAAGAAATTAACATCAGAAAGAGTTTAATTATGTTTTATTTTAAATTAAAACCAAAATAATAAAATAAATCAGTCAACATAACCTCAAAATGCGACATGTGTCAGAAGTACCCTTAATCAAATATAATTGTAATTAAATATTTGATAATGATCAGTTTTGATTAGCGTTCGAGCAACCGGCCCTCAAGCAAGGTAAGATAATGATAAAAGCCTCGATAAGTTGACGTGAATACAGTACAGTCTTTGATATTTTTTTGAATTTTTTATTTTCAATGTGTTTCATTTTTCAAAAAGATAAATAATTTACATTTCCTATATTATATATGACACAGCGACGCACAGCAGAGGTAAAAAATTAAGGAGGCCAAGGCTCAATTTAGGCTGTAGTGCCGTAGTAGAAGAAGAAGATATATGACACATGTCAGGTATCGTTTTAAAAAGACATTTAGGAAACCCACATCAGCTCCGGTTCATTGTGTCTGCCGCCTCGACTCCAGATTCCAGATGGTTTGGTGCTTGCACCTGAACTATGATTAAATTTTGTGTTTCTTGTAAAGTTATAATGTGCCGTTTGTTAGATGTTCTTCCAAATTGTTTTAATCTTGTCAACCTTCATCGTAGTTTTTTAACTTCGGAGTAACAATTTTATAAAAAAAATTTCAATAAATTTGTTTTCAATAAAAATGGGATCCCTCTTTAGCAGTATTACTTTATGGGTTTTGATGTGAAACATTGTGCAATTTAACCCTTAACTACTTACGTGGATGTTTCAGGGCGTAGACTCTGACATGCAGTATTGTCATACGGTATATGTCATACAGTTGACTATTATCCTTTGTTTTTAATATAGTGCGGTAGATTCGTGCAAATATTATAAGGATTGTGCATTTAATGATAGAAGCATATAATTTGGACCACACATACTACACATATAAAGGTTCAAATTTAGATGGGAGGCCATCTCAGATTTTGCCTTTTACAAAAAAGGCGGGGATTCAAAATGGCGACTATACATATGTGACTAATAGCACCATAACTGTTGAACGAGACTTAAGATTTCAACCAAATTTGGTATATAGGTTTTTTTTTGATGTATAAGATCGAGGTCTTCAACCGGAAGAATAGGTTTACCAGAAGTTGTGTTTCTCCTGGTTTTTATGTAAAACTATGTTGTTTTTTTTTCAATTCTTACACCCTGTATGTATCAATTTTTCAAAAAGTTAATACGGCCATTAAAAAGAACGTAAAAATATTTATTAGGAAATATTTTGAACTTTTTAGTTACGTTCATTACCATTTAATAAATGCAAAACGTATCTTCACATGCACCCATATGCGGCATATTCGTGCAAATATTATAAGAATGATTGTGCATTTAATGGTGGAAGCATATAATTTGGACCACATATACTACACATATAGAGGTTCAAATTTAGATACGAGGCCATCTCAGTTTTTGTTCCTTTTACAAAAATGGCGGGCATTCGAAATGGCGACTATACATATGTGACTAATAGCACGATAACTTTTGCACGAGATAACAGATTTCAACCAAATTTCGTATGTAGATTCTTTTTTTGATGAACAATATCGAGGTGTTGAACCGGAAGAATCGGTATACCAGAATTTGTGTTTTTACTGTTTTTTTATGTAAAAATATGTTGTTTCTCTTTCAATTCTTTCACCCTGTATATGCTAATTTTTCAAAAAGTTAATACCGGCGTTAAAAAGTCCGCAAAAATATGTTTTAGGAAATATTTTGGACCCTTTAGTTATATTAATTACCATTTAATAAATACATAACATATCTTCACATGTTGGTACCTATGTGCGGCAGATTCGTGCAAATAATAATATAAGAATGTAGTAATGAAACACAGACTTACTCACAATCATTTAATTATACTTTGACGACCGGTTTCGATCTCTACATTATACAGATCACCTTCAGGTCGGCGTTACAAGTAGTTAAATGATGCCGTTACAAGGGATGCGTTGCCACTTAGTTGTTATCATATTAATTCGTCCAACTTATGCTAATTGGTTTGCTGGTAGGGTTATACGGTAAACAGACATGTTACGCAGGTCAAAACAAAGTAAATTTTTGAATTTGGAATGGATCCTGAAGGAAGATGCGTGCTGTGAAACAGGTGATGTCTTGTTAGAATGGAGAAAGACAATGCTCAAGTGGTTGTGTATTGAATGTAGCCAGGTATGAAAATCTTATTGTAGACACTTGTACAAATGTGATGGTCTTAGCTCGTAGATGTTTTACGATACGGGCAGAGGTCAAAGCATAGGAAATGACAAATAGGAAATTATTTTAATAATTAATTTGAATTATAATGTCTTGTTCCCGGTCAAATGACTAAGAGATGTCATAAATTTAATAAACTAGTAGGTGCCAGACACTTTGAAATCTATGAACTGCATAGAAATTATAAGAAAGAAAGCTAATTAAATGAAAAAGTAGTAAAAATTATTAAAAAGATTGGTTAAGAAACTGTAAAAGTAAATAATAAAAAGATCAGAAAAACCGGGGTTATTTTGTTTGAGCTATTGTTTAAAGGAATATGTTCAAAGAAAAGAAAAGATATTGGTAGGGTGTTGGCACTTACTTGAGAATATTTTTTTTTAAATAAATAAATAAATTAACACATAACACACAGGATTAAAAAGCACAAAGACATAACAATAATTGATAAAAAATTGGAGGTAGCACTACATTTCCCCAATTCACTGAATATCTTATTTTTTATTTCTTAAATTGAAGTTTGGTTTTTGTGTTATTAAGAGGGACACTGGCGCTATTAACTTTTTGAAAAATTAATACATACAGGGTGAAAGAATTGAAAAAGGAAACAGCATATTTTTACATAAAAACAAGGAAAAACACAACTTCTGGTAAACCGATCCTTCTGATTGAAGACCTCGAGCTTATACATCAAAAAAAGGACCAATATACCAAATTTGGTTGAAATCTGAAGTTTCGTTCAAAAGTTATCGTGCTATTAGTCACATATGTATAGTCGCCATTTTGAATCCCCGCCATTTTTGTAAAAGGCAAAGTCTGAGATAGCCTCATATCTAAATTTGAACCTTTATATGTGCAGTGTATGTGGTCCAAATTATATACTTCTATAATTAAATGCACAATTGTTTCACATATCGGCTGCACTAATATAAATTTGTCTTATATCACTACATTTGCTTTTTATATCGACTACGGAGTGATTCTTCATAGTGCTGTAGAATAAAATACTGATCCAAATAAAATAAACTTTATTTTTCCAAGAAAATTATGAACGCATCCAATAGGCATGCCATTTACTGAAATATTTAAATGACATGCCTACTGAAAAAAAACACCCCTTATAAGTACTTAGGACATGAGATACGCATAGGAAGAGATAGTCAAACGTGCGAACTAAAGTGGGTATTAGATTATCCTAAATTCAGGACCCATATTCAGGATACGATTTAGGACACTAAATTCAGTCACCGAAGCTCGCGATTACACCATCCTAAATTTAGGATCGTAAATTATAAAAGGCAGGGTTTGAAAACCAAGTGTTAAAACCACAGGGGTTCGGTTTAAGCAGGAAAAACTTTTAAAAGGAGGTAAAAAAACACAAGGTTTTCCTAATCCGATTTGAACAACCAGCTTGAGTGACGGACGTGTCGAGTGAATTACATGTCGTGTCGGTGACATTTTTATCGCTTTGGGTACAAAAGGTACAGTATTGTACCAGATGTTCTCTGATTGTACACCCATCCGATTTTAGACGGCGCTGTACCGTCGCCACCGTACGAAATTATTCCGATTCGACTTTTTTGCACCAATTTACTCAAAAAGAGGTACTTATAACAAATCCACAGTGTGCTGGGAGATGCCGAGGTCGGAAAATTGTTTAAATTTTTTTTAAACAAATTAAAAAAATCAATATTTTCACTTCGTATACTTTTTTATATATATATGGGTCATTCTGGGCAAAAAAAGTCTCCTGTGATTTTTCTCTAAAATTAATTTTTGTCGAGTTATACGCAATTTAAAATTTTAAAAATGTGAATATGGCCATTTTCAAGACTTAATATTTTAATTAAAAATAATTATTATTATGAAAGCCAGAAAGTGACCAAATCAAAGTTTAAAACCTCTCCTTCAAGTGCCTGAAGAAATTTTGTCATTATTTTATTACAAAGCATTTATTACATAACTCTGAAGAAGAAAATAAAATAGATAAAATAATGAAAACTTTATTAGTATTGACACAAGAGATAAAAATGATAAGCGAGGGACAAAAATAATATATTAAAGTAATACAAAGGTAAAGGAAGAGAATGAGGCGATAAAGAGAGAAAACATGCATTTAAAAGAAGAAATAAAAGTAATCAATGAAAAGTTGGAAGAAATAGACAAAGAAAAAAGGCGCAATAATATTGTAATACAAGGAGTTAAAATAGACACGAACGAATCGAATATTTTAGAATGTGAAATGAAAACCTTTATACAAAATAATTTGGAAATTGAAGTAGAGATAAAAACAGCAAAAAAGATAGGATATAAGACCTGTTTAGTGGAATTCAATAAGATAGAAGATAAAATCAAAGTAATGACAAACAAAAACAAATTAAGGAACACAACCAACAGAAATATATATATTAATAACGAGATGACTGTAAGTGAAAAACGTATACAAAGACAAATGAAGGAAATAGCGATTGAGGAGAAGAATAAGGGAAAGAAAGTCAAAATGGGTTATCAAAAAATATGGATAGAAAATGAAGAATGGAAGTGGAATAAGGATAAGGAAATAATAGAAAGGGCTCCAAAACGAGATAAAAAAGAAATAAAAGCCGATGGTTCAAAAAACTAAGTAAAGAACAGACGGGAAAGGAAAAACGGAAAATGGACTGGAGTGGAATAGGACAAACGAATAAAATTGAAGAAAAAGTAGAAGAGATTAATAAAAGAAAGAAGTTAGTAGTAAAAGATTTTTTAATAGGAACGTGGAACGTAAGAAGTATTAATGGAAAAGAAATAGAATTAAACAAAGAATTTGAAAAAGCGGATTTAGATATATTGATAATAACGGAAACAAAGAAAAAGAATAAAGGAATAGTAGAAACAGACAATGACCACATTTTCATATGGAGTGGAGTGGAAAAGAATGCACGAGCGGCAGCAGGAGTGGGTTGTTTAATAAAGAAAGGACACAAAAATACACTTAACAAATGGGAAGCAATAAGTGAAAGAATACTGATGATAGAATTAAAATGCAAGACACACATCAAGACAATAATAGCAACTTATGGACCAGATGAAAATGAAAAAACGGAAGAGAAAGATAAATACTGGAATGAACTGCAAGAGACTATAGAAGAGTGTAGAGGAAAAATTTATATTGCTGGAGACTTCAATGGACGAGTTGGAACAAAGGATGATATATATGGAGCAATAATCGGAAAACACGGTGAAAATACAAGAAATAACAATGGGAAAAGACTACTGGAATTTTGTATTAACAATGATTTAATAATAACAAATACTTATTTTGAACATAAAGATACTTATAACATTACTAGAGAAGAACGGAGCAGAGGAGAAAAGTCAAGAATAGACTATATATTGGTAGAAAGAAATAATAGAAATGCAGTAAGGGATGCTAGAGTCAAGAGAAGCTATGAGATAAATAGTGATCATTACTTGCTGATAGCTAAATTCAGAAACGAAGAAAATAGAACAGTGACATGCAAAGAAAAGAAAAAAGGACATATAAGGATAAGGACTTACAAACTAAAAAATAAAGAGATAGCAGAAAAATATCAACAGACAGTATCGCGAGAAATACATAAATATCAAGAAGAAATGATACAGAGGCCGCTAGAAATAAAATGGGAAACATTTAAAAATATTGTATTACAAGCAGCAAAGGACGCCTGTGGGACTTACAATAAAGACAACAATAAGAAACAAACATCTTGGTGGACGAATAAAATCAAAGAACAATTAAGAAAAAAGAAGGAAATATGGAAAGAATATTTAAATAATAGAACAGAAGCAAATTATACAAGCTACAAGGAACAGAGAAACATAGTAAAACAAATGGTAATGAGTGAGAAACAGAGAAGTTGGACAGAATTTGGAGAAAAAATGGAAAGAGGTAATAAAGGTAATCAGAATCTATTCTACAAAGTACTCAAAAATCTTAGAAAAGAAAAAGTAGATATAAATGCAAGTGCAATAAAAAACGAAGCTGGGGAGATACTGAGCGAGGAGAAAGAGATAATGGAAAGATGGAAAGAATACTTCAAGGATCTACTAAACACAGAACAAAAAGCAGAAAATCAAGATGATGAAATGGAAGAGGAAGAATGGAATATAGAAAGAGAGGTACTAAATGAAGATATAACTAGAGAAGAGTTAGAAGAAGCTATAAGGAGTCTAAAAAACGGCAAAGCACCAGGAAGAGATAATATAACAGCGGAAATGATAAAATATATGGGAAATAGTGGAAAACTAGTATTATTAGATATATATAGACAAGCATGGAGGGAAGAAACAACGCCTGAAGATTGGAGAATGGGCTTAATATTGCCAGTACACAAGAAAGGTGATAACAAAGATTGTAACAGTTATAGGGGACTAACATTATTAAGCACAATAACAAAAATATACGAGAACATAATAGAGAAAAAATTGAGATTGATCACAGAAAACACATTAACAGAATCTCAAAGTGGATTTAGAGAAGGTAGAAGTACACAGGATCGTATATTCACTTTGAAAGAAGTTATTAGCAGGAAGTGGATGGCAGAAAAACCCATATATTTAGCCTTTATGGACATGGAAAAGGCATTTGATAAAGTGAATAGAGAAACAATTTGGAAATGATTAAAAAGGAAAAATGTAGATCAGAAACTAATAAGGGTAATACAAAGTTTATATAAAGAAACAAATAACTGTGTAATAAGATATAATATGATATCAGAAAAATTTGCTACAAATGTAGGAGTTAGACAGGGAGGGGGATTGAGTCCGCTTCTATTCATAATATTTATGGATGAAATAATAAGAGAAACGAAACAAAGAACTAAACCAATATACATAGGATGTAGGAAATTAGAACAAATAGGGATGACAGAATGTGCATTTGCGGATGATATTACAGCAGGAAACGAGAAAGGTCTAAGAGAAAGCTTGATAGTATGGAATGAGGTATTAACAAAATACGGTATGAAATTGGATAAGAGTAAGACAAAGACAACGGTAATAGATAGAAATAGGAAAAGGATAAATGTGCAAATAGATGGAGTAGAAATAGAACAAGTCAATAAATATCAATACCTAGGTGTAATATTTGAAGAAAATGGAAAACAAGAATTAGATATAAATTATAGGATACAAAAAACAAATAGGCTATATTATGCAATAAACAGTGGATGCAATAAACAGATGTAAATAGACGAGAAATATCAAGAAAAACGAAAATGAGTGTATACAAAACAGTGTATAGACCTGTACTCACATATGGATGTGAATCGTGGATATTGACAAAAAGGGATAAAAGTAAATTGCAGGCAATAGAAATGAAATATCTAAGAAGAGTAATGGGAGTGACAAGAAGAGATAGAGTTAAGAATATAAAAATAAGAGAAGAATTAGAAATATAACCAGTACAAAATTATATAGAAGAAAGACAGCTGGGTTGGTGGGGACACCTTCAAAGAATGAGTGATAATATACCTTTTAAAAGAATCTGGGACAGCAGAAATATAGAAAGGAAAAAACGTGGTAGACCAAGAAAGCAATGGAATGCAGTAATAATGGATATTTTGGAAAAGAGGGGAACAACATGGAACGATGCCAAAAAACTAACAGAAAACAGAAAGATATGGAAGAAATTTATGAAGAACAAACAAGAATAAAAGAATCAGAAACAGATCCCTACACCTCAGGGTAGAAGGGATAAAGATTATATATAATATATATTTATTACAAAGCTATTATTTTCAATTATTACCAATAATTAGCGCTATATAATAATAATTTTTAATCGAGTTATTAACCGTTGAAAATGGCTATTTCCGCATTTTTCAAATTTTAAATCGCGTGTAAATAGACAACAATCAATTTTAGAGAAAAATCACAAGAGACCTTTTTTGCTCAGAATGACTCAAATTATCTAAAAAAATTGTTCGAAGTGAAAAAACCTGTGGATTTGTTATAAGGGGACGTTCAAGTATTACGTAACGCTGGTTGGGGGAGGGGGGGGGCAAAAATCTTCAAAAATTGCGGTACGTAATACTTGAACGTCCTATTACGGTGCGTTACATAGGGGGAGGGGGTCAAAAATCTTCAAAAATCGAGTTACGTAATACTTCGCGTTAAAATTTTTGCAAAAAAAAAGAATGTGTGTACTTTGTACGCACGTAAGAAGTTATACTTTTATTATATAATTTCAAAGAAATAAATATACTTAACAGGTTATTTGTATTTTACTTAAATATTAAATTAACTTTCTTACCTACCACTTTTAAAAAAATTTTATTAAAACAATACAAAAAATAAAAAAAAAAGAATATGAATCGTCCGGGATTTCTCGATCTCCGGTCACACGCTCGACCACTGAGCTATATTCCCTTTGCTTTGACAGGTTACAAGATTTCTCATACATACTGACAAATTTAATAGACCAAGTGAAGTATACAAAAATACTTTAAATATACTTACTATTATTATAAAATATCTTATTACCGAGGAAGACAAATCCAAAGACACAAAAATTATAATAAATAATACATTTACTAAAAACACTAATATATCCTTTTAATGACTTATAAAGAAGTATAATTTCAAAAATCTAATCGAAATAATTTCGTTAACCGGGGAGATGATACAGCCTATAGCGCTAATATGTAATTAAAAATAACAGTTTCGTAATAAAATAATCACTAAAGTTTCTTCAGGATCTTGAAAGAGGGGGTTTTAATCTTTGATTTGGTCACTTTTTATTTTCATAATAATTATTTTTAATAAAGTTATTAAGCCTTAAAAATAGCCATTTTCGCATTTTGCATTTTTCAAATATTAAATCGCGTATATCTCGACAATAATCAATTTTAGAGAAAAATGACTAGAAACATTTTTTGCTCAGAATGACCCAAGTTATCTAAAAAATTTGTTCGAAATGAAACAACTATTTTTGTGAATTTGTAAAGAAAAATTGTTTAAACAATTTTTCGACCAATGCACCGCCTGGCACCCTGTGGATTTGTTATACGGACCTGTTTTTGAGAAAGTTTGTGCAAAAAAATCGAGTCGGAATAATTTCGCTAACGGGGGCGACGTTATAGTCCCGACTATTTAGCCATTTAGGATGTCGAAAACCATCCTAATTAGGATGCTAACCGTCTAAATGCGATTACACTATCCTGAATTTAGGACATCCTAAATATCGGACACTAAATTTAGGAAGATGTAATAGCCTCTTAAGCCGCCGCATAGGACTCACTTGGGTGGCATTCGGCAAGCTGACCTATGTGCTTAAGTCAGAAGAACTCTTTCGGGAATTTCTAATAATTTTGTTTATTTACCTAATAATGAATTTATGCGTTATTTGTGGACGAACTATATTATGTATAATATGTCTTTTTCAATATTAAATATTATGTTTATTTTTTCTTACCGTGTATTCATCAATTAATTATTATTTCAGGGCAAGCCCAATCTTAAACAGGAAAACGCACAAAAGTTATCCAAAATAATGCCAACATTCATAAAGAATTTACAAGAATGCCAAAAGAAGTTTGATGTCCCAAATCGGTTTTTGAATTCCCAGCTTGGTACGCTAACAGACGGTGAAAAAACCAAATTAGGACAATTTGATCTCTGTACTCACGTAAAAATGGGATTGATGACTGCTACAGGTGGTTTGGTTGACACCAAAATTAGAGAAATTTATAAACTTCAAGGGGAGAGTGATAAACATTTAGATACAATTTTGACCGAATGTAGAAGCAACGATAGTAGAACACCAGAAGAAAAAGCTTTGTTCTACGTACAGTGTCTACAGAGTTTTCCGCTACAACGTAAAAAATCGGTTTCTTGAAATATACCTCGAAATATTTTATATTTTTATTATACTTTGACGGTAAAATTTTGTAAAGCTGTAAGTGGGTGCAACATGTTTATGTATAAATCTAAAATGAATAAACCCGTTTATTTTGTGCCAATCTCGACATTTTTTATACATCCATAAAATATTCTTATTTGAGGTACAGCTCACTCTCATTCTAAGGGGAAAATTCACTCATCCCACGATATGGTATGCTGGAGTATCTCCCAATAATTTTCATTCGCATCTGGACGTAAATCAGCTTTCCCCATGACCTTATAAAGATAATTATGAAGAAGAAGAAGACTTTTTGGTTGGTATGAACTGATCCTTAAGGGCGAGTAAAGAAACTTCTGTTTTAGAGAACATGTTTCCTTATATCAACCAAGAGTCCGACTCTGTATTGTCTTGACAGACTTCATTGGGATGTCGCCATAGAAAGGTTTACTCATCTACAGCGTATTTCAAACATGCGATGAAGTGTACAAGGATAGCTGCATGCAAAGTAAATAAGAATTTTCTTGACAACGTTGCCGCTCTTCATGGCAGCGGCCGTGAAACGTAGTATTAGGCAGGTACTTGTATAGGATTACTGCTGCTTACTACTGTGAAATATTAAAGGAGGATTTATTTATGATAATTCACAGAACGCCAAACCCGTTTGCAATATATACCTAACTATACTTATTCTAAAATTTGAAACGGAGTGTAGGTGTGCAGTTTTTCATTCTTAGAAAGGAAGTTCATACGCATTTCTAGTTTCTTTAGTTTAAGCGGTGATTTGTCATATCCGGCGCAAGTCACATGATGTAAACCTGCTTGAAAATAAATTCTTAAATTAGCAATTTATGTTTTTCTAATTGCTCACCAATGTGCAAAAATCCGCCTGGGGTTATTGCAGGGTGGATCGAATAGCTCTGCGGTTACCACAGCCGGTCCAAGCCCGGATAAAATGTAGAGGGTTGATTGGCAAGATTAGCAACCTACCAATCGAAAAAACGAATACTGCTCAAAGAAACAATGTGAAGCCTCGGAACCGGATTGATTATATGAAGACGACCATGGCGAAAAATAAGGACAAAAGAAAAACATTGATGAGAATTACCACATGGAACATCAGATCACTCAACACTAGAGATCAAGAAATCACCCAAGTATTAAAAGAGAAACAAATAGATATTTGCCCTCTACAGGAAACAAAAAAGAAAGGAAAAGGACAATCAAGATTTGGCGAATATACTAGTCTGCAGTGGAGTAGCAAAAGAAAACAGGGCCAAAGAAGGTGTAGCATTACTCATACATCAAAAATACCAAAATCACATCAAAAAGTGTCAATATATATCGGAAAGAATTGTCACAGCAAAAATTAGAATGGAAAAGGAAGACCTGAACATCATCGGAGTATACAAATAACAAGCCTCAAGCAACAACGGAAATCTTTTATGACGAAGTACAATAAGTAGCAGATCAAGTTAGAGGGAAGATGATAATACTAAGGGGTTTTAACGCTCGAATAGGTAACCAAGTAATACCCTGAATTAAGCAAAAACACAATGAAAATGTTAAAAACTAAAATGGAGAACTGATGATAAACTTCTGCACGAATAACGAACTTAGAATAAACAACACATTTTTTGACCACAAATACCAATACAAATATACATTCAATAACACCCGTGGAAAAAAGATCTATGATAGATTATATTGTAACCAACAGAGATATACATCCATCAAAAATAATCGACCTAAGATGCCTCAACTCAGCAGATGTAGGTAGGTAGCCATACAAGAGACCCATACTGAAGACAAAATCCAGCTTGATTTAAGGGGAAACGATTCCTGAACGATTTACTGGGAGCCACTTATAATAAACATTACGGCGTCGCAACCTATATTCGCTGCAATATAGAAAATGGTTTCCTGCTTTCTGCTTCCAATGAAAATAATATACATGAAGTGGCCACCAAAATTGGAGAGATTACCGTAGTTAACATATACAAACCTCCAGCCACTACATGGAATCCAGAAATGCTAAAGATTCATCCACATCCTACTATATAGATCGATGACTTTAACAGCCACCACGAAATGTGGAAGTACACCACGAATGATGAAAATGGGGAGACACTAGTAGAATGGTCCGAAGAGCAAAAAAATGTATCTAGTTTTTGTTGCCAAAGACAGAGGAACATTTAAATCAGCTGCATAGAGAAAGAATATAACCCAGACCTATGTTTTGTCTCAAAAGACACCAATGACAGACCACAAACAACGGCGAGAAATGTCCTTGTAGACTTCCCACATTCTCAACATCGTCCTGTGCCTATCACCATCGCAATATCAATTCCAATAATCAGATCATATCCTCGACCCAGGTGGAATCTTAGAAAAGCAAACTGCAAGAAGTTCTCTGAACAACTAGACAGGACTTTGAGCTGGATCCCTCCAACCAGCAAACATTACGAGAAGTTTGTGGGTGCAGTAATAAGCGCTGCCACGGAAACAATGCCTAGGGGGTATCGCAAAGAATATGTGCCAGGATGGACTGAAACATGTGAAGACTTATACGCAAAGTTTCTCGAAAGTGGTGACCGAGAAATAGCCGACGAGCTTTTACACAACATCGATAAAGCTAGACGCCAAAAATGGATAAAGACTGTCGAAAACCTTGACTTTAAAAAATCAAGCCGACAGGCATGGTCACTTTTGTGGAAAATTGGAGGAGCTAACCAGCTGGAATCCAGAGAGTCTAAAATGTCTCCTAACAAGGTTTCCTCCCATATAGTATCTCTATCCAGAGCTCCACAAGATCGAACACATACTACCAACGTGAAAAGAGACTTAAGGGCATTTATACAAATGAACAGAACGAACTCCGAATATTCAGCAAGAATATTTATTTCTGAAATGACACGTGCGCTGAAAGAAATGAAATCAGGTAAAGCACCTGAGTTTGATGGTATCCATCCTGAGTTCTTGATACACAGTGGTGCATACACGAAACAGTGGCTTGCAATGTTCTTTAATGATATACTTCAGTCAGGTAACATTCCTTTCTCACTTAAACAAACAAAGATAATTGCAATTCCGAAACCAGGCAAAAAAACTACCGCCCCATAGCTCTACTCAGCATGGTATATATATTATTAGAAAAGCTTCTCCTCAACAGAATTAGTCACAGGATACTAGAAAACGTCCCCATTGAACAAGCTGACTTCCGCCTTCATCGAAGCTGTACGGACCAAGTTCTGTCATTAACACCTTTTATAGAAGCTAGTTTTCAAAAGAAACAAAAGACAGCAACAGTATTCATAGATCTAACATCAGCATATGATACTGTTTGGAGACAGGGATTATTATATGAATTGGCCCGTATTATCCCCTGCAGAAAGATAATTAATTAACCTCATTGACAACATGCTGACAAACAGAGCCTTCCAGGTTATAATGGGAAAGGAGACGAGTAGACAGATGAAACTTAACAATGGCCTTCCATAGGGTTCTGTCCTTGCCCCTTTACTTTTCAGCATCTATATTGCTGACATGCCTGAAACCGAATCTCGGAAGTTTGGATATGCTGACGACTGGCCCCTTGCAACAAGCCACCAATCTTTAGAAACTACAGAAGTCACTCTCACGAATGACTTATCCATCCTCAGCGAATGCCTTAAGAAATGGAGACTACAACCAAGTACTACAAAAACTGAAATATCAGCTTTTCGTCTCAACAACAAGCTGGCAAACAGAGAATTGCGAGTGTATTTTAATAACAAGCTGTTGAAACACAATAAATACCCGAAATACCTTGGGATTACTCTATACAGAATTCTCACATTCAGAGAACACCTGACGAAAACATCAGCAAACTTGAAAACACGTAACAATATAATATAGAAACTCTGCGGCACTACATGGGGGTCCACAGCATCAACTTTAAGATCCTTTGCTCTTGGCCTGATATATCCGGTGGCAGAATACTGTGCACCAGTGTGGCTAAAAAGCAGGCTTACCCACCTGGTCGACACTCAACTAAACTGTGCTATGCGTATGATAACAGGCACAATTAAGCCCACCCCTACAATGTGGCTACCTACCTTTAGTAATATAGCACCACCCAACCTACGACACGAACATGTACTGGTGAAAGAATATAACGAAATAATGGACAGTCGCTAGCTTCTAGCCCACAACGACATCCCCGATATTCTTGGAAACCTTCTCAGATCCAGGTTACCCCCTCTAAAATCTGCTCAAGCGCTGCAGCAATCCAACTTTGACTTAAATACCCGATGGAGGGAAGATTGGGAAAATAAGACAGATCCGCATTAACATATAGTCTACCGGACATCATAGAAAAACCTGGCGAATTTAACCCTTAACTGGTCCGGTACTGTAGCAGTAGCGTAACTGGTCCGGCGTCGTCTGCGAAACTACTGTCTTTAAGAAAGCCAAACAACACTCAAAAATAATTTTTTTTTATAAATAAATGTTACAAACATACCTTGATATGTTTATATAAAAGTGAACGTATTAAATTTGGGCGTTATTTGGGTTAAGAAAAAATTATTAAAAGAAAACTGAAATGCGCACAAATATTTGTGAAAAAGTACATAGTTTTGTAAAGTAAATAAAAAAAATATAAAAAACAACATGAAAAACAAAATGTATTGCTGGGATAGATGCTCAAACTGCACACGAAACAAAAAACTAGGTAAAATAAAAATCGATCAAAAATGTTTGTTTCCAGCATCAGTCAAACTTTACCTATTTTATATGCAATTTTTACATAGGTAGTGGTTTTGTACATCCCAAACAAACAGGCTTTTTGCAACGCAAGCACAGGTATTTTGTCATCCTGCGCTTTCTACAAGGACATAAACTGCAAATCTTGCGTTTTTCTAAAATAAGAACATCCTCTTGTTCTTCTTGAACTCCAAGTATGAACACAAAAAAGTGACACCAACGGTCCGGCGTCGTCTGAGGAACTACTCTCAACCTAACTGTTGCGATAACTTTTTAGGAACTAAGAGAAACTTGTCTCAAATACACCTACTTGTCAAGCTCCAATAGTTTAAGGATTAGATAGAACGACTTGCCTGTGGGCGGTGCCAATTTCCAATAAAAAATAATCAAAATTATTGAATCGTCTGTCAGACGACGCCGGACCAGTTAAGGGTTAAACGTCCCCGTAACATTTGGGCAGCCCTTAATCGAATTCGAACAAACTGTTTAAGATGCACCGACTCCCTCTACAGATGGGGCAAACTTCCCTCGCCTTCTTGTGACTCCAAGATAGACGATCAGTCACATTGTTCAAGACTGCCCACGCAGAGCATACACAGGCGACCCTATAGACTTTGTAATGGCAACCGCAGGGTCAAGCCAATATATAAAAAAATTGGACATCTGTTTGTGATGCATTGTGTAATGTATAAATCTAAATATATTCTGTGTTGCACTTAAGCCATACGCTAAAAAAAATTAAGGGCCATTAGATTGTAGGAGTTAGTGTGATAAATATATTTGTACTATTAAATAATATAGATCTCTGTGTGTTGGTTGTTTTGTATTTTTGTTCAGATCTATCCTAACCAAACTCAATAACACACTGAACACAAAAGATCAAAAAACTGCATCTATAAAATACTCTACGAATACAATTTATATGTGGGAGAAACCGCAAGACCATTAAGTGTCAGGAGAGACGAGCATGAAATATACATCAAGAACATAATATCGCCGGTCCGGAATAAGAATGACGTAACTGCAAATTTTGTCAATTCCTGTTTATTGCGTAATTAACTTCTATAATACTGTATACAGATACAGATGATACAAAAGCGACAGAACTGTAACTATGTGCTGAGCCACCACAGGGTAGTTGCGTCGTTATTGAAATACGTACCATTTTAGACCTTGTTTCAGATGAATAATTATTACGCAACTGTAAATTGGGTTGAAAATGGGGGGACTAAATTAAGATAATGAAATTCGGACCAATAGGGATGAAAATAAGAGCCATCGCTGTAATAATAATAATAAACGGCACATTAAATATTTAAAAATAGTTTTTTGTACAGAAAAATTTTCAGATCCGGAATGACGCAAATGTAGATATGATTGAGTGTGGGGGGATTACATTAAGATAATGAAATTCGAATTAATGGAGATGAAACTAAAAGCCATCATTGTAAGAATAAAACGCCATACCGATGATCCGGACGGATACTCTTTATTTAATAATTATTTTAATTATTTAAAAAATTTTACATGAATAATGACGCAACGGTAGAAAGGGTTGAAAATGGGTGGATTAAATTAAGATAATGAAATTCGAACCAACAGGAATACAAATAATAGCCATCGCGGTAAGAATAAACGTCGTGCCGAAGCTCCTCGACGATTACTTTTCATTTAATCCCTATTTTAAATATTTTAAAAATCGTTTTTTTGTTCTCCTGACAAATTTGGCTTTTTGCAGTTACGCTATTCTTATTCCGAAGCTATTTCCTTGTGGCATTTTTATGATTAACTATTTATATGGGAAATAAGTCACAATTAAATTGAAAAAATAATTTTATTAACGTTTCGTTGTCAAAATACAAAATACTGCTAAAATAAACAAAAATATTGTTGCTAAGTAAAAAAATTCTTCTAATAATTTATTTAATCTGACTCATTTATATTGGCAATTCAGACGCATATTATACATTTTAAAGTAGAAGACTTTAAAATGATATGGCCAATATTTATGAGTTGCGTTCCTGGGACGACTTTACTAAAAGATAGTTCATTCGATTACATGAAATCAATCCCAACTCAAGAATATCCGTCACAAAAAAATCATAGCATGTGATCTGTCTTTAAAAAGACAACCAAATATAGTCCTGAAAAAATCAGTTAGTAAAAAGAGAAAAATCAAAGAAGCGGCTCTAATTATGCTAAATGAAAAGAATTGTGTCGCAAATTCCTCGGTAGAATGCAGTAGGATGTGGTTACCTACAATGAAAGAGGAAGTCAATAGAAAGAAAATACCACGATTAGTCAGTCAATAACATATCGAGTTAGTACAAATTTTATATTTTAGTATTACTTATTGTATATTTATGTCAGAATACATATTAAAGTCAGAATTTGGTATTAGTTTTTTGAAAGTAAATTAAATGTAAGACCAAATACTTACGATGTCGGGATAGTATCACGAGGTTTTTTTTCCTGGTTTCCCTCGTGATTTACTATGGAATCTCTAACGCGAGAATTTTACTGTCATCGTTGCACTTGGTTGTCTTATTAAAGACAGATCACATGCTATGATATTTTTATGACGGATATTCTTCAGTTGGGATTGATTTTATGTAATCGAATGAACTATCTTTTAGTAAACTCGTCCCAGGAACTGTCTTCTACTTTAAAATGTATAATATACGTCTGAATTTCCAATATAAATGAGTCAGATTAAATAAATTATTAGAAGAAAAAAAAAATGAATAACCATTTTCAATTTTGTTGCAAAACGAAAATACAGCCGAACCATATTCCAGTCCAATCAGAGAGTGCTGCAAGCACCTCCACCGGTTTCGAAACTTATTAGTCTCTCATCAGGAGGCACATATGCTGCTCTCCCTGATCCAACCAAAACAAACCCCAGCGTGCAGTCCCGGATTGCAACGAACGAAATGGCATAGATGCCCTAGCGGCAACTGCTAGCAAAAAGACTAAGTTTTCACTCTAATGGCATATAAAACAACATAATGCTATTTTACATCCCACCAGAATGAAAACAATGGGAACCTTCTCTGGTTACACCTCCGAGGCTTCTACAATTGTTTCATTCTGGTGGGATGTGGAATAGCATTATGTTGTTTTATATGCCATTAGAGTGAAAACTTAGTCTTTTTGCTAGCAGTTGCCGCTAGGGCATCTATGCCATTTCGTTCGTTGCAATCCGGGACTGCACGCTGGGGTTTGTTTTGGTTGGATCAGGGAGAGCAGCATATGTGCCTCCTGATGAGAGACTAATAAGTTTCGAAACCGGTAGGTTACAAAACGAGAAATCGGCCCCGAAGGCGGATGAGCTGAAAATTCAGTCAACGGCAGTGGAATCAGGAAAGCAACGGGAAACTACCTGATTATAACTTCCCTAGTAACTCATGATGACAGATGTTAATAATGTAAATATATTTACTAATCATGGAACTCGGAATCCAAGATTCGGCGTGGGAAACAGCCGGAAACAAACGGCGACAGCAGTCGTCAGCAAGCGAATTCCCTGTAATTCATCAAATTTGGTAATAGATAAGGAATGTTTAATAGCGACTTGGAATATTACAAGTATGTTTGAATCTGAAAAGATTCACAATATGATCAAGGAAATGCGAAGGTTAAATATAAATACCTTAGGTATAAGCAAGATGAGGTGGCCGGGTTCTGGCCATATAACGATAGATAATTATGAAATTTACTACTCTGGTGAAGAAGGTCCGCAACATAGAAATGGTGTGGCATTTATTTTAGAACAAAATGTCGCAAAAGCAGTAAAAATTATCGTGCTATACTCAGGTAGATTAATAATGTTACAAATAAAAACAAATCGTACAGATTTAAACATCATTTAGGTATATGCACCTACACAACAATATGACGATGAAGTTGTCGAAGCTTTTATTCAGACCTAGACTATTTATTATCACTCACAGGAAGCCAAGATATAAACATTGTATTGGGGGATTTCAATGACAAGTTTGGAAGAGGTAGTGAAGAAGATGTCGTTGGCAAGTTTGGTTTAGGAACGAGAAACGACCGTGGAGATAGAATGATTAGATTTTGCGTAGAAAAACAATTAGTAATATCCAACACTTTTTTTGACTTGCCTAAGCGACGACTTTCCATCTGGAAATCTCCTCTGGACACTTGTGGAAGAATAGTAAGAAATCAAATTGATTATATCTGTATATCAAAAAGGTATAGAAATGCTATCTTATCCTCCAAAACATATCCAGGAGTGGATGTACCCTCCAACCACAACTTACTAGCAGCTAAAGTATTACTTAAATTTAAAAAGATTAAAAAACCCAAAACATCTCCTAGGATCAGCAAAGATAAACTTTCAAATGCGGAAGTAGAAGAAATAGTAACCGATAAATTAGAAGATCAGTTTCAGAAATTGGGAAATAAAAATTCAGAAGAACAATCATGGGAGTCATGCAAAGAAAGATTGGAAATAGTCCAAGAAAACCATCTAATGGAAAATCAACGTAGGAATAAGCAACAGTGGATGACGGAGGAGATATTGAATTTAATGGATGCAAGAAGAAAATATAAGAATGCTAATCTGACAGAATACAAAAAGCTAAACAGTATGATTCGAAGAAAAATAAGATCAGCTAAATCAGAGTGGCATAAAGAACAATGTAAAGAAATTAAGAACTACGAGCGTATCTATGACGCATTCAATATGCACAAAAAACTGAAATAAGTTGCAGGACTGACTAAAAAATGTAATCCTCCACTGATCGAAGATAAAAACGGAAAAATTATAATCGATATCGAAGGTCAACTAATACGATGGACAGAATATATAAAGGAATTATTCGATGATGAAAGAAGCGAACTAGAAACGCTAAATGACATAAGCGGTCCTCCAATAACTAAAAAAGAAGTGCAATACGCTATAAAGAACGCAAAAAACGGCAAGGCGATTGGACCAGATAGGATTTACGTAGAAACACTAAAGCTTTTAGGTGCCGAGGGCATTAAGATACTTACGAAATTATTCAACTTAATCTACGAAAGCGGAAAAATTACTAAAGATTGGCTTAAATCCTCATTTGTTGTAATAGCAAAAAAACACAGAGCCACAAAATGCAGCGACTATCGCACCATCAGCCTAATGAGTCATGTATTGAAAACGTTTCTCAGAATAATTCATCAAAGAACATATAGAAAAATTGAGGAAAGAATCTCAAGTACTCAATTCGGTTTTCGCTGTGGCCTTGGAACGCGTGATGCACTATTCGCAACCCAAGTTTTAATTCAAAGATGCAGAGATGTAAATCATGACGTTTTCATGTGCGCGATTGATTTTGAAAAGGCCTTTGATAAAGTTTGCCATGAAAAAATGCTACATATTCTCAAAACTACCGGTCTGGAGGGTAGGGACATTAGAATAATCCCAAATTTGTATTGGGGCCAGACTGCATGTGTTAGGGTTGCGAATCAGCGCTCTGAAGAAGTAAAAATCAAGCGTGGAGTTCCACAAGGCTGTATATTGTCACCAATGTTGTTTAATCTTTACGCTGAAACAATCTTAAATGAAGTGTTGGAGAACGCAAAAGAGGGAATACTCATTAATGGTATGCTTATGAACAATATCAGATACGCAGATGACACCTTGTTGCTGACTGGATCAATTGAACATCTTTAAGCCTTATTGAACCGAATGGTGGCATTCTGCGAGATATATGGACTCAAATTCAACGCAAGAAAAACAAAGTTTATGGTTATTAGTAAACAGGCAGCCGTAAATAATAATAACTATAACGTAACAATCTGTAATGACTCAATTGAACGAGTAAGTAATCTTGTATATCTGGGTACTCATATTAATGAAAGCTGGAACCCTAGTACAGAAATAAAAAGTAGAATTGCCAAAGCAAGAACAAGTTTTATGAAATTTAAGAAAATCCTGTGCAGTCATGATCTAAATTTGGAACTTCGCATAAGAATGGTTCGATGTTATATATTCCCAGTACTACTTAACGGGGTTGAAGCATGGACCCTGACAGAATCGCTTTTAAAAAACCTAGAAGCATTTGAGATGTGGGTCTACCGCCGTATTCTGAAGATCAGTTGGGTAGAAAGAGTCACAAACGAAAGGGTTTTGCAACGTTTGAATAAAAGTTGCGAAGTAGTGAACACGGTTAAAAGGCGCAAATTGGAATACTTTGGTCATATAATGCGTCACCCAGAAAAATATGACATACTTCACCTTGTCATGCAAGGTAAAATAATGGGAAAAAGGAGTGTGGGCCGCCGTACAACTTCTCGGCTTAAAAACCTACGCCAATGGTTTGGGAAAACTAGCACTGAACTATTTCGTGGGGCTGTAAATAGGACAATGATTGTTAATATGCTGGGCAACATGAGAGCCAACGATCGACAAGCGGTCTCGGCACCTTAAGAAGAAGAAGAATAATTAAAGTGAAAGGAAGATTTATTTAGGATTATAATGTAAAAAGATTGTTTATTACGGGAAAGGTAGAATCTACAGGTAGAGGTAATTATTAGTTTCTAGAAAAATAGTTTAAAAGAAAGTTTGGAATTTTAACCTCTTTTTGTTTAACCCCGAGTAAATGTTGTAGAATTCCCCGAAAGTAATTAATATGATGGTAGGAATAATTTTGAAAGAATGATTGTTTGTTTTCGAATGAAAAGAGAGGAAGGTGGAGAGATAAATGTTTCTGATTGGCTAGGAAATTTGGAATGGGGAAAGAGAAGCTTAAAATTTGAGACAGTTTGAGAAAAAAAAAAGATTATTATGTTATTGGAATCGCTGAAGAGCAGTCAACGTTTTCGTGGATAGTTAGATAGCAAGTACGAGTGGTTGTTTGATAGTGGAGAATAGAGCTGAAAAGTGGAACGAGAGACAGATCAAATGGAGGGAAAACCCCAGGACAATAGAGTGCCCTTCCGTACATCCTGGTAACGGTTGATTGCTTATACCGGCTCACATTCGGTTTTTACTTAGGTTTAGGTTCGCAGTATCGCAGCCGGTTAAATCATTATTTGATTGTCGCCTGCGACTTTATGGCACCGCACCTGTTAGGAATTGTATTCCTTAGCCGCGAGCCACTAATGACACAGCTGCTGCCCTGTGTCATGTCCTCAGTTGATCCGCCGGTACTTATTTGGCGAAGCCTTATTCGTACCTGTCCTGTATATCTACAGGAACGTTCCCTATCAGCCATTGGGACGCGCCGTGTTGGGGTTAAGGACTTTCCCATCCAGGTCTGTCTTTCACAAAGTACTGAAAAACTCCTACCCAATTCAGAGCTCTTCCTCCATGCAAACTAGACCCAGCGCGGTCTAATTATTCACAAAAGTCTTTCATTCTTCCTCGAAAAACTCATTAAAGGAGAAATCCACTTACATGCAAACTAACTTCTAATAAATATTTACAAATCAATATACAGGGTGTATCAAATTTATGTGCCCGCGTTATATAAAAAAATATAATTTTTATTCTATCTTTGATTGATAAATTGAAACACAATAATATATTACACAAATAAGAATACGAAAAAAAAACAAGAGTCCGAATTTCATATTTTGAGGGAAAAGCACTATGTTCAGATTTTTTTTTTCAATTAAAAAGAGGTTATTGCTTACAAAATCAAAGCCGAGTAAGTCAACCATCAATTTTGAAAAACATAACCTAACAACTTGTTGGTTATGTATTTTCGCATAATTTTCAAAATAATTCCACAATGTAAATCGAACAGTCCAATAAACGTTATTAAAAATATAAATTTCATCAATTTTGGCTTAAATGCAATTTTGGCTGTTAAATGCAGTAATTCGATTTGAAGCCCCAAGGAAGAACCAAACTATAGTCCAATGTAAAAGATGCCAAAATTATGGTCATACACGAAATCAATGTACACTACAATACAGATGTGTCAAGTGTGCTGAACAACACGACTACCGTAAATGCGCAAAGAAGAAAGAAGACGGAAAACCAGCAAAATGTATTCTATGTGGGGGGCGCTCATCCTGCGAATTATAAAGGCTGTCAAGTCTACGTTGAATTATTAAATAAGAGATTTCCAAAGAACACGAACAACAATAATAATAAAAATGAATTCCAAAAAACCGAATCAATTTATCCATCTACATCGCAGCAATATATTGGCCCTAGACCTACGTCAAGCCCGAACCAACCAAAAACTGGATTAACATATGCACAAGCTACATCAAAAAATATAGCTACAAATGATATCTACTCATATCTAAATCAACAAAACATGTACCTGCAACAACAAAATTTATTTCTCCAACCAACTTTGGAAAAACAGCAAAAAACCATAAATGAACTTACACAAGAAATCAGAGAACTAAGAGAAGAACTCAAACATGCACTCTCTCTGAAAACAAATGGGTGAGTTACTTAAGGTAGGACTCTGGAATGCAAATGGACTAGCAAATCATAAAAACGAATTGCAATATTTCCTGTTAGAAAACAATATTGACATAATGCTAATATCAGAGACACATTTAACAAGCAACCACAACCTTATATTTTATGGATATATAATTTATAATGCACCACACCCTGATGCTGAAAGGCATGCTAGAGCAGGTGCAGCCGTTATTATTCGAAAAGGGATTAAACACTATCACCTTGGTAACATAAAAGAGCCACACCTGCAGGCAGCAAGTATTATCATAGAAGATTGGCTTGGACAAGTAGCAATATCTGCAGCATATCTTCCACCAAACTATCCACCGAATAAAGAATCATTTACTAATTATTTTAATTCACTAGGTAATAGATTTCTTGCCGGTGCTGACTATAATGCAAAACATGTGAGTTGGGGCTCTCGACTTTCTCCACCAGGTAGAGGTAGAATCCTCTTTCAAGTGATGCAGGAACTACATCTCAAACATTTATCTAGTTACACACCTACTTACTGGCCTACTGACCCTAGTAGACTTCCGGACTGTCTTGACTTCTTTGTAAGCAAAGGTTTTGGAGAAGGCTATCTAAATATTGTACCAAATTATGAAATTGCTTCAGACCATACCCCTGTAATAGCGACGCTAAATTCAATATTTGTTGAGAAGGAACGTCCAGCAAAACTGCACAATCATAAAACTGACTGGAATGAGTTCAGGGAAGAAATACATCAAAAAATAAACCTTAATATTTCTCTCAAAACAAAAGATGAACTTGAATTGGCAGTATATGAATTTACTACACTTCTCCAAGAAGCTGCTTGGAATGCCACTCCAAAATGTAAAGACACACAAAATAAAAGAAACAATCCTATTAATATAAGAAATCAAATTAAAGAGAAGAGGAGACTAAGAAAGATATGGCAAAACACAAGGCAGCATCAAGACAAAATGAACTACAATAGAGCCGCAAGACAGCTGAAAAATACAATACTACAGCACAAAAACTCCTACATCGAAAATTATCTTCAAAATTTAACACCAACAGCAGATACCGATTATTCACTTTGGAAGGCAACCAGGAAATTAAAACAACCCAGTAAACACATACCAGCATTAAGAAATCCAGATGGCTCATGGTCGAGAACAGATCAAGAAAAAGCAGAGGCATTTGGAAAATATCTTGAAGAAGTTTTTCAACCTCTGCCCTCTGTCAGTGCTGAAGAAGATGAGGCTATCTATGAAAGTCTAGCAACAATCCAACAGCCAAGTGAGCAAATGAAACCAGTAACAAAAAGAGATGTAAAAAATACTATTCAATATAGATTAAAAACCAAAAAAGCTCCTGGCTATGACCTTATAACAGGAACTATCATAAAAGAGTTACCAGATAAAGGTGTAATTATGATAACACAACTATTCAACGCCGCAATAAGGCTGAAAATTGTACCAACGCAATGGAAAATTGCTGATATAATAATGATCCATAAACATGGTAAACCACCTCACGAACATACCTCTTATCGTCCTATTAGTCTCTTACCGGTACTAGCTAAACTATTTGAGAAGCTATTAGCGACTAGGCTAATGAAGATAATAACTGATAATAATCTTTTTCCGGATCACCAGTTTGGTTTCAGAGAGAAGCATTCAACAATAGAACAAGTTCATAGAGTCGTTGATATAGTAAATAAAACTTTTGAAGAAAAAAAGTACTGTTCTGCACTTTTTCTTGACGTCAGTCAGGCTTTTGATAAAGTCTGGCATGAAGGGTTGCTCTTCAAAATAAAAATGAACGTTCCTGATTCAATGTTTACTATACTAAAATCATATTTAGAAGAAAGGTACTACCGTGTCAAGCATGAAGCAGATACATCGAAAATCTACCCTATACGATCTGGAGTCCCTCAAGGTAGTGTTCTGGGTCCTATATTATATTTAATATTTACACACGACATACCAACAAACGAAAATGTAACGACTACAACATTCGCAGATGACACAGCTATGTTAGTCACAGATGAAAATCCCGCAACAGCTACCGAATCTCTTCAAAGGCATATTAGGAACATTGAAAAGTGGACAAAGAAATGGCGAATAAAGATCAATGAATCAAAATCACAACATATCATATTTACAAAATGTCGTAAAATATCGCCTAATATAGAAATAAATAACAAAGCAATTCCACAAGCCGAAAGCGTTAAATACCTTGGTATGCACCTGGACAAAACTTTGACATGGAGAACACATATATGGAAAAAGCGCCAACAGTTAAATTTAAAATTTCGTAAATATTATTGGATACTGGGCAGAACATCGAAGTTGTCTATACGTAACAAACTGTTGGTATACAATACAATACCCAAACCGGTCTGGACCTATGGGATCCAGCTATGGGGTACAGCAGCAAAATCCAACATATCCATAATGGAAAGATTGCAATCCAAAGTGTTACGCTCTATAACAGACGCCCCATGGTTCGTGTCAAACAAAGACATTTATTGTGATCTAGAAGTACCTACGATCAGTGAAGTGATAATGCAGTGCAGTGTTCGGTACATAAAACGCCTAGAAAGCCATCCAAATGCCCTGGCAATAAACTTGCTTGATAATAGTCAACAAACTCACAGACTAAAACGTAAAAATCCACTGGACCTTATTTATAAATAAGTTTTATACCTCACCGTAATTGTGTTTATATTTTAGATATATGTATTGTTTGTAATGTAAAATGTATGTTTGTATGTAGCATATTATCGGAATGTCATGTTTGTTCCATACTAGAGGTCCAGTCATTGGACTGACCTCTCTAACGTCAATTCTTTTTTATTTCAAACCCCAAAGACGCTTATTGTTAGAATTTTTATAACTAACAGATTGCTGAATAAACGTTTCAAAAAAAAAAAAATTTGGCTTAAGGGAAAAGGCGCAAAATGCCGTCAGTCGAAATTTTCAATATGTTCTTTAAATGTATTAATTTTTTCCGAATCCTGAGAAAACTAATAAATATTTTTGAAAAATTTAAACGCAGAATGAAACATTACATTATTTCTGAGTGCCGAAAATGCTTGAAAACTTCTATAAACTTCTATAATGTTTATTTTAATAAGTTACAGGGGTGAAAATAAAAGAGAAAATTTAGTGTGATTTTTAATTGCAAATATTTGATTCAAAAGAAACTTTCTATTTATTCTAAGGGACTTTCTGCCCTCAGTAATAACAGAAACTTTCATTCTGCGTTTAAATTTTAAAAAAATACTTATTAGTTTTCTCAGGATTCGAAAAAAATGAATACATTTAAAACAAATTGAAAATTTTTACAGGCGACATTTTGCGCCTTTTCCCTTAATTATAAGCATAATATCAAAATTAAAATAAATATCAATATAAAAATTAAAATTAATATTAAAATTATCATAAATTTGCAATTTATATATATTTTGCAATAAATTGTTTTTGTCTTGGCTTTTATATCTTATACTGTACATTATTGACGATTTATCTAATTTTAGTAAATTGTAGTTGTTATTTGTTATTTATATTATGTTTTTCTTTTGACTGTATGTAAGCTTTGTCCATAAAATTGTAAAAAATTTCAGTGACAATAAAGCATATAAAAAAAAATTATTAGATAGAAATTATTAGGTTAGGTTATTAGAATATTACATTAAGCACAAGATTTATCAAAAAATAGATATAGAAGACCTTGAAGTGAATATAGGAATAAGTATTTCAACTTTAATTAGCTTCAGAACATAATAAAACAACAATAAGCATCCGTCATATTCCCGTTCCTTTTATGATGCGCCGGTGACATCTTATTGAGACGAATTCTCTGCGAGATAACAAATAGCTCTAATATACTACATTCTTAGTCGGAGAAATGCGTTCAACTTGGGAATATTAATTGTAGCAGATGGTGGGTTTAATATAACGTTGTGGAATTTATGGATTAAGACTGGAATGGATAGAGAATTGTTCTCGGACGTAAAATAAGAAGAGAAAATAAAAATGTCTAAATTAAGAGCAAAACAATAAATTCGTTCGTAAGGAACTCTCATAATATACAGTATGCGCCAAAACCAACGACACTGAAAAACTAAAGCTTTATTAAACATGAAAAATTAAATAGCAACATTTCAAATAATGTGAATTTTAAGTTTTGCGTCTATACAAAATGTGTTTAAAGTGCTCGCCATTGCGTTCCAAGCAGTACTCATAACGTTTAATAAGATTGCTTTGCTTAGCATGTCATTAAAAATAAGCTGCTGCATTCTTCTGAAAAAGGTCAAAATTTTTTCACGGAGTTTATCAATAGCTGCCGGTGGATTTTCTGTAAAAACGGCTTGTTTCAGCATACCCCATACGTAAGCATCAAGAGTTGTTAGATTTGTATAAAATTTGATCAAAATTTAGCATCAAACTAGGTCCATTTGGTCGTCCATTCCCGTATGAGCGGAAATAATACTCAATAATAAATATTTTTTCTTGCGTTGTAAGCACCATTTCGAATATTTTTGACAGTGTGTTAGAATAAACAATGTTTAAAAATACTATGACAACTAACTATTGTCACTTGCTTCAAATGACGCGATTATATTTCACAGGCTTCCTGATTTCAGTATCCTTTGTTTTGGCGCATACCTTATTATTATAAAGTGATGAGTGCCCCAATAACCGGCAAAATAACGCAAAAGATGAAAACCACATTAAGTTGTGAGATAAAACGAAGTGAAACTAGGGGAGGTGGGAGATTTGGCGATAAAAACCTAAAAATTTACATTATATTTATTGTTTCCCACCTTTAGACGTATCAGAGGAGTCATCATCATTCTCTTTGCCTTATCCCTATGCGGGGTCGGCTTCCCTAATTGCATTTCTCCACACAATTCTATCTTGGGCCATATCAATGTTAATCCCCTTTACCAACATGTCCTGCCTTATCGTCTCCCCCCAGCTCTTCTTTGGTCTTCCTCTCCTACTCCTTCCAGGAATCTGCACTTCAGCTATTCTTCGTATTGGGTGGTTAACGTCTCGACGTTGAACATGACCAAACCATCTTAACCTATGCTCTCTCATTTTGGCATCAATTGGTGCCACACCTAGACTTCCCCTAATATACTCATTTCTAATTTTATCCTTCTTTGTCACTCCACTCATCCATCTAAGCATTCTCATTTCCGCCACATGCATTCGCTGTTCCTCTTTCTTTTTCACTGCCCAACATTCAGTTCCGTACATCATAGCTGGTCTTATGGCTGTTTTATAGAATTTTCCCTTCAGCTTCATTGGAATTTTTCTGTCACACAACACACCACTCGCTTCTTTCCACTTCATCCATCCAGCCCTAATTCTACTGCATGCATCTCCATCTATTTCTCCATTACTCTGTAATACCGATCCTAGGTACTTAAAACTATTGCTTTTTACAATCATTTCACCATCCAAAGATACCATTTTATTTGTAGTAGCTCCATCTTTAAATGAACATTCCAAATACTCTGTTTTTGTCCTACTAAGTTTTAAACCTTTTTCCTCCAGAGCTTGTCTCCACTGTTCCAGTTTTTGTTCTAAGTCTCTTTCACTATTTCCTACTAACACGACATCATCAGCATACATTAAGCACCATGGAATGTTACCCTGTATTTTCGCTGTTATCTGGTCCAAAACTAATGAGAATAAATACGGACTAAGCACAGAACCTTGATGCAATCCTACTTTCACATGAAATTTATCAGTCTCTCCCACACCTGTCCTAACACTAGTCGTTACTCCCTCATACATATCCCTCACAATCTTTACATATTCACCAGGGACTCCTTTCTTATTGAGTGCCCACCACAGAATCTCTCGAGGAACTCTATCATATGCTTTCTCAAGATCAATGAATACCATATGAGCGTTTGTTTCTTTACTCCTGTATTTTTCCATCAACTGCCTTATAATGAAAATTGCATCTGTTGTTGATCTACCCTGCATAAAGCCAAATTGATTCTCGGATATTTCGGTTTCTTCACGTATCCGTCTATCAATTACTCTTTCCCATATTTTCATGGTGTGGCTAAGCAGTTTTATAGCCCTGTAGTTTGTACATTGTTGTATATCTCCCTTGTTTTTGTAAACAGGTACCAGTATACTGCTTCTCCATTCGTCTGGCATTTGTCCAACTTCCATAATTCTATTAAATAGACCTGCTAGCCACCTTGTTCCTGTCTCTCCCAATGCTCTCCATACTTCCCCAGGAATATCATCTGGTCCTACCGCTTTTCCTTTCTTTATTTTTTGAAGCGCTTGAGCCACTTCCTCGTTGGTTATTTTGGTGACCATTGCTGCTACTGTCTCCGTTGACTCTACAGGCTGTCTGTCAAATTCTTCATTTAATAAGCTGTCAAAGTACTTTCTCCATCTCTTTTTGACATCCCTTTCGTGAACTAGTATTTTATTATTTTCATCTCGGATACATCTAATCTGATTAAAATCTTTTGCTTTCTTTGCTCTCTGTTTGGCTATTTTATATATCTTCGTTTCGCCTTCCCTGGTATCAAGTTGATCGTATAGGTTTGAATACGCTTCTGCTTTAGCTTTTGCTACTGCTACTTTCGCTTTCTTTTTGGCGACCATATAGTTTTGAAGATCTATGTCCGATCTGGTTTCTTGCCACTTTTTATATAATTTTCTCTTCTCTTTTATGTTTCCTTGTACTTCATTTGACCACCACCAAGTCTCTTTATCTTCAAACTTCTTTCCTGACGTTTTCCCAAGTATTTCAATAGCCGTCTCTCTAATAATATTGGCCATTTTTCTCCAAATTGTATTAGGGCTTCCTTTCATGTTCCAACATATTTTTTCTACTATTCTTTCCCTGAATAGACCTTCCTTCTCATCTTTTAGCATCCACCACTTGATTTTTTGTGGTCCTCTCCGATATTTTTGTTTAGTTTCGCTTTTTACTTCGATGTCCAGAACAAGCAGCTTATGTTGTTGGCTTACTGTCTCACTAACTATTACCTTGCAGTCCTTGCATTCACGTATGTCTTCTTTCCTTATCATGAAGTAGTCTATTTGGGATTGATGTTGTCCACTTTTGTAGGTAATAAGTTGAGTTTCTCTCTTTTTAAAGAATGTGTTAACAATCGCCATATCCAATGCTGTTGCTAATTCTAGCATGTCATCTCCAGCTTCATTTCTAGTTCCAAAGCCTAATCCCCCATGTATTGTTTCATATCCTGTCTTGGCTTGGCCCACATGTGCATTGAAATCACCTCCTATTATAACTTTCTCCTCCGCTGGAATATCACTCAGTATGTCTCCCAATTGATCATAGAAAGCTCTTCTTTCATTCTCACCCAGACCTGTTTGAGGAGCATACACACACACAACATTCAATACCTCTTTATCAATTACAAATTTCACTGACATCATTCTATCACTCGTTCTTACAACATCTACTACGTTATCTTTCATTTCACTATCAGCAATTATACCAACTCCATTTCTAGTGTTACTACTCCCTACATACCACAATTTATATCCATCACCTAGTTCTTTCGCCCTTTGTCCTTTCCACCTAGTTTCTTGAATACAAGCAATTTGAACTCTTCTTCGTTTGAGCGCATCCACTAACTCCAGACTCTTACCTGTAAGACTACCAAGATTCCAAGACCCTATCCTGATTTTTCTAACCTGCAATGGTGTTCCCCCTGAGATAGTCCTCACCCGGAGATCCGAATGGAGGCTCATTTTACTTCCGGAACATTTTACCTCAGGAGATGCCATCATTTCAGTATAAGTTTTTATTTCGTTTGGAGACGTATCAGAGGAGTATGTCAACTAAAACTGTCACTGTCATAGTGGAAGTTGCCAAACTCATCCGATACGTCTAAAGGTGGGAAACAATAAATAGAATGAAAATTTATAGATTTTTATCGCTGAATCTCCCACCTCCACTAGTTTCATTTATTTTTATTTCACAACTTAATGTGTTTTCCATCTTTTCCGTTATTCTGCAATTTTTAGTATGCTCATCACTATATACTACTAAAATATGTACAGATGATCCGAAACCCTTTTTTCAGTGCGTCATTAATTTTAACGTCATATTCATATAGGACTTTAAGAATATCGCAAATCATTACATGACAATTTAGTTCAATCTGACAGTTGTCAGAATATTTATATTTATAAAAAACCAATACAGAAGTAAAAACTTCGAGATGTATTCTGGTATAAAATTTTTTATTTATATTTATATTTATATTTATATTTATATTTATATTTATATTTATATTTATATTTATATTTATATTTATATTTATATTTATATTTATATTTATATTTATATTTATATTTATATTTATATTTATATTTATATTTATATTTATATTTATATTTATATTTATATTTATATTTATATTTATATATATATTTATATTTATATTTATATTTATATTTATATTTATATTTATATTTATATTTATATTTATATTTATATTTATATTTATATTTATATTTATATTTATATTTATATTTATATAAACATAATATTTATACAAATATTTGCCAGAATATTAATACTTAAAATATTGCATCCAAACTAAATAAATATAAAATCAAATTTCACTATAATATGATATCCGAATATACCAATGACATAAAACCTTTATATTTTCGTCGCTGGAAAATACTAACCTTGAGATTACAATTTTTTAAAACTACTGTCACGATCGATTACTTTTGTGTCAAATTATCTTTATTCGCATCATTGATTGGTTTTCATTTTAGAGTATTGTAATCGCCAACCAATTAAACATATATAAGAAGTACATATAAGTAAAGACTGGATTATATGCAAAATGCATATGCATATATATGCTGCATATTTCTCATGTTTTTCATAAATGCATATGCCTTGCATATTTGGAGATTTAAGAGCATATAAATGCATATTTTGATGGGAATTTACTCTACCCCATTTAAAAATAAGGTATATATTAGTAACATCAACATCCATTAAAATAAAATGTGAAAGTAAATATTTTGCTGTTAAGCTCCTTTGTTGTTGTACCCATAAACATAATGGGCGTTATTTATAGCTGCAGGTATCATTATCCGGATATTTAAGATTTATAGACTTCTCAGAATTTACAAATTACCTAAGTAAATACCGATTATATTTTGAATAACATTACAAATATTACCTGTACTTTCTGCTGGTGTCGGCCAACTATGAATTATTCTGGGAAAACCAACCAAAACGAAATTTTAAGCATTTTAAGGGTAGGATAGATTATTTTATTTTATGAATGGTTAGTCTTAAATCAATCGCCGATTATTCAACTTTTGTGATTGCAAGTTATTGACTATACTGTGTAAAAAAATCATTTTATTATTATTGTGAAAATGCCTAAAGTAGCAAGGGAAAAATCAAGTCTTCTCAGAAGTTGGATTGGAAGTAACAATCATCTAAAAGTTATCGACAGTGAAAGTATGTTTTGCACCATTTGTGATAAAAAGGTAAGTTCTCCACTTCAATAGATTTTTAAACTTATCAAACTTCTTTGCACATCTATGTGTCTGTCTATTCTAAAATGACAAACCGTCCCATTTCTTCAAAAACTGTTTTTTAAAGTTCGCAACGGTTTGGCTTATACAGAGCGAGGTGTTGAGAGTGGCCCACCCTGTATACTACGGTACACTGACTGTACTTTATTGTTTGACGATTTCAATTTCACTTTGAGAAATAAAAAAAAATTGGGGGAGGTTTAAAAAGTTTGATCATTTTAATGTAGGTATCTATTTACGAAAACATCTAAAACATCATTATCATTATATTCCAGATTCCATGTCAAAAGAAATTCCAAGTAGTTCAACACATAAAAACTTCACTTCACCAAACTAAGCTATCAAAAAATGATAATAAACCTCGCCAGCAGATTCTACAGAACAGTTTGCAGATTCAGAATACGTCAGTTGGGCAAGAAACCTTTGCAAAGGATTTATGCCATTTTTTTTTGAACTGCAATATCCCTCTGCACAAGTTAGAACATAAATCGTGTCAAAACTTTTTAAAAACTTATTGCAAGATTAAAGATAAACCAGCTCAAATACCAAGTTCTTCAACTCTTCGGAAAAAATATGTCAGTGCATGTTACAAAGATGTGATGACGAGTATTAAAAATCAGTTAAAAGCCGAATATCTTTGGATTTCCGTCGACGAAACAACGGATACAAAGGGTCGACAAATTGCGAATCTAATTGTTGGAGTTCTTAACGACTCTGGCGATTTTAAAAACTCATACTTAATTAGTGTAAAATGTTTGGAAAAAACAAACTATGCTACAATAGCTAGATTTGTTAACGAATCCCTAACAAATTTTTTTTTACCTGATCAAGTACCATTTGAAAAAATATTATTAATGCTTAGTGATGCCGCCTCATATATGATGAAAGCTGCATCCAATCTTAAAATCTTTTTCCCTAATTTAATTCACTGTACATGTTTGGCGCACGGCCTAAACAGAGTTGCAGAGAAAGTTAGAATTGAATTTCCCAATGTAAACACCTTAATAAATAATGTAAAAAAAGTATTTCTGAAAGCACCACTACGTGTACAGGTATATAGGGAGATGCTTCCCGATATTCCTTTACCACCAGAACCAGTATTAACCAGATGGGGAACTTGGCTTAAAAGTGCTATATTTTTATCTGAACACTACGACGACATCAAAAGCGTTATTTCAAGTTTTGATCCGACTTGTACCGCTATTGATAACTGTCAAAATATTTTTAAAGAAAAGTCTATTAAAAATCAATTGTTGTATATAAAATCGAATTTCGATATCATTGAAAGTTCAATTACAAAATTAGAGGCTCAAAATTTATGTCTTCACAATAGTATGTCTATTGTTGATTCGGTTAAACAGAAAATAACAAATCTGAATGGGGAAATTGGAGTAAAAATTAAAGATAAACTTGATGACGTTTTAAACAAAAATGAGGGTTTCACTTTATTGCGTTCAATAAATAATATAATCAATTTTGGAAACTTCGATGAAAATATTAATATGGATCCGTCTCTAAGAGCAAAGTTTAAATATGCCCCAATTACATCTTGTGACGTTGAGAGATCTTTTTCTGCCTATAAACAAATATTAACAGATAGAAGACATAATATTAGTTTAGAAAATATGAATCAATATATGATTATTTATTGTAACAATAAAAATATGTAAATTTGTTTTATTGTACTCTTTTTATAATATTAGTTTAGAAAATATGAATCAATATTGTAACAATAAAAATATGTACATTTATTTTATTGTACTCTTATTTATCTTGTGGTCAAAATAAAATATTTTGCCGTTTTATTTGTCACAAAACCTGAAGTTAAAAAAATATATTAAGAAATAATAATACAATTTGGTTTAAATTCAAACCTATTTATTTATTTTTATTATTTTTTATTTATTTATGTATTTAACGTAAACCATAAAATTATTCATATAAAAATAAGTGCATATATAAATGCATATTTGCATGTTAATTGTGCATATTCAGCTTGTTTTAAAATGCATATTGCATGCATATTTTAGACATTTTTTAGTGCATATTTTCCAGTCTCTACATATAAGTCGTTTTAATATGCAAATTCTCGTCAAGTTATACCTACATAATTTTCTAAGTTCAACGTATAATAATCACAAAGGTACGTTTTTTCTGTCACTTCCAACTGTAATGCGTTAGAGAGAACTCGATAATTTGTGACGCACTGAAAAAGGGGTTTGGGATAATCTGTATATTTTTGGTAATTAGAAAAAATTTCTAACTGTCAGATTATCAATATTCCCCCTATAATTGTCAAAATATCATTTAGATTGACTAGAATATCAAGTTGAACAGTCTCTATTCGGTGTGCAAGTACTTGGAAGGGATACGAGAAACGATCGTGCGCGAACAGCGGAGCAATCTTGCAACTTTCTTAAATAATTAACTGCCAATTGAAATTGTCAAATTGACGTACACACATTGTCACATTGAAGAAGAAAAATTATATTTGCAATTATTCGTCGATATACGTCGATAATTATATTTTCGTATAATTACATAATTGACATAATTATCCGCCAATGAGGAGGCTGAAAGGAAGAATGTGAAGAAAATCGACAAATCTGAATTACTGGCTTTTGCTGGTATGTTAATTTTGATGTACATCGTAATTTTGTTGTAAGGTTTGTAAATTGTTTATATTAATATTTTAGAAGATGCTGTGTTTATTAAGCATAAGATTCTTAAGTTTAATCCATTTGCAACAACTCTCAATAAATCTATTAGCTATTTTCGAGGTGGACATTTTTTACCCACCCTTGGGCATACATGAAACCTAAAAAAGGTTGGGCGTTTAAGGGTTAATAAATAGAAAGTCAAACAATAAGATTTGCACGTAAGTTTTTCTCTTGTTACCATATCCTAAATTTGAAAAAAAAAATATAGGGAATAATCAGATTTTTTTGACATGCCATGTTTATTACAGCGAACATATCATTGGCCAGAATTAGTGACGAGTTCATATGACGTCATTATTATATTCGGTGAGATTGTAAATGGCAACTGACGCAGAGACATGTAAAGAGGATAGACTTGGCTAGGGATATGCCACTCAATGTATCGGGGTGAAACGTCGACATAGGATTGAGTGGTCTAGTCATCTTTGTCAGTCACATGCGCGGGATCGTTTGGTTAAAAGAGATAGATAGACCACCGATCGACTGTTTCCATGCTGTTTCCGCGTTACGCTTTTTTGGTGAGTATGCTGAGTCTAGGCTTAATATGTCAATGAACTGACAGCTGTCAAATGTTATGACAAATTATTATTTTCAAATTACTGTTTTCAAATTATAAACAGGGAAGAGAAATGCAGATTTATTGTTGTTTTATTATAATTCAATTAAATTATCCAACAATTTAAATCAAAATCAAATCGAGAAATTAAAGCATGTAACAGAATTTATTTTGTAGACAGTTTCATAAAACGGTTTATATTTTAACCAGCTTCACGTCTATTGGGACTGTGCAAGTTCGGAAAAGCGACACCTGGTTTCATAGCTCGGCAACATTTTTCGCACTTTTAATTACATTGGCCAATCATATTGGTCCTGGTTACTGGACAATTGTCAAGGACATAGCCCAAAAAAATATAAGAAGAAAAAGTAATATTAAGGTTATGTGATTAATAAAAGGTAAAAAATTGTATGTAGTAAATAAAATTAATTATTAAAATGCACTACTACAAGCAAAATACAATTAATTAAAACTTTTATATACTAATTGCATATCATATCAATATTGTGGAGTAACATAAAATTTTTTTTCTTCATTGACAGTAGATATGAAATATACGTGAATTTGACAATTTCAATTGACAATGAATTCTTTAAGAAAGCTGCAAGATTTCTCCGCTATTCGCGCACGATCGTTTCTCGTATCCCCTCCAAGTACTTGCACACGGCGAATAAACAAAAAATTTACATAACCTTCTAAAGGATAATATGAGTTTGACATTTATAGGACAGTTATCTTTCTTTCACATATTTAAATACAATACAATAAACAAAAAAAGACAAAATAAACAATACAGCCGGTAGCTACTGTGGTAAATAAATATATGTTTTTTATTTGGCAACAACACTTTCCTGCTAAACTTGACAATAGCGAAAAAACTAATATATGAAGAAAAATGTGTTGAACTTGTTTACCATCAAGTTTGTATCATAGGGTTGTGATGTCATTAGATATATGACGTGCACGTCTAATTGTTTGACTTGGACCATATCTGTCGGTTATCAGTTATCAGAAAGACCTAGCGCGTATAGACTATTAATGAATGTCTAATAGACAAGGCGAAAACGGCGGGTTCGTTGAAAAAAATATTCCCATGAGATTTTTTTGCATAATCGCATTCGTGAGTCGCCCACACGAAAAGTGGTCCAAATTTTTTTTACCAATTTTTTTTTAATCAAATTGCAAAAATCAATATTTTTGGCCCGGATTTTTTATAGATTTTTCGGGCCATTCCAGACAGAAAAGGTCTCCTGTAATTTTTGTCTAAAGTTGATCGTGTTTGAGTTATAAGCAATTTAAAATTTGGAAAACGCTAAAACGGCCATTTTTATTAGAAAGTCAGAATGTGACTAAATCAAATTTAAAGCCTCCCCCCCTACATGATCCTGAAGAAATTTGTGGCATTAATTTATTACTAAGCTGTTATTTTAAATTATTAATAAGGAGCCATAAGATCGTATTGAAGCGGCTGTAAATGTGGGTAAATCATGGACGGCCGCCTAATACGTGCATGGCGCTCATTATTACAACTTAAATATAACAACTTAGTAATCAAATAATGACAAAAATTTCTTCAGGATCTTGTAGGGGGATTTAAACTTTGATTTAGTCGCTTTCTGATTTTCATAGTAATAACTTTTAACCGAGTCTTTAAGCCTTAAAATTCGACATTTTTCGTTTTTTTCAATTTTAAAATGCTTTTACCTCGAAATGATCAACTTTAGAGAAACAATAAAGGATACCTTTTTTATCCAGAAGGGTCCAAAAAACCTAAAAAAAATTTGTCCGTGCCGAAAATATTGATTTTTGCAATTTGATTAAAAATATTGTTAAAAAAAATTTGGACCACTTTTTGCGTGGGCGACTTCTTGAATCTTATTCTGGAATGTCTCACGAATGTGATTATGCAAAAAAATCTCATGGGAATATTTTGTCCAAAGAACCCGCCGTTTTCGCCTTGTCTAATGCGCTCGAATATTTTCATGTGACTATTTTTTTAAATTTTTGAAAATTTGTGCACTAAAATGTGTGTCACTAAAATGGAAAACGCAACATGAACTTTTTTTGATTTAAAACCTAATCTTCACTGCAAATTTAACAATCCACGCTCCCCTACTATCAACTTCGTTATCAAGTCCCATTTGACACAAAATAATTCGAATCTTTTACAGATTTATTTTACGAAAAAAAAAGAGGTTAATGTCCTAAAAGAGGTTAAAATTACGACAAAAAATATATTGGTGAATAAAATCCGACCCTTTTCATCCACTTAAAAAGAAAGAAAAGCTGGCTAATTATATACCATTTTACACCAGCTTCAATTTAACGTGACACGAAATTGCTAATTGCAAAAACTGAGAAACAACGCCCTAAAAACATGCTCTTCTTTCTATGTGAATCCATTAAGGACCGTTTACGGTTTTTGGTTTCTGTCTGATGCGTATTTTATCATAGTTTTTGTAGTGGTTTACTTGCTTAAACATTATTTTCAGAAAGCAATTAATTTTTTAACGTATTCTGTACTTATTTAAATACGAAGATGTTTTCAGTCCTAGGTAAATCTTAGAAAATATAATAGTAATAAAATAAACATCAAGAAATTACAATAAGAAGCGGTTTTTCATATCTGTCATGTTGTACATATTATCATTTATTCTTTTCATTCATAAGCTCTCAAAATTGAGTTATTCCTTAGAGAAAGTTTTACTGCTTGACTGATTTCATTTCTTTCATGTTGTACAATATTATCATTGAATCTGTCCGTTCATAAGCTCTCAAAAATGAGTTATTAAGGTCACTCAAGTGGCTGTCGGGCTCGTTGAGGAATAGTGTTGAGAGCAGTCACTCGACATTAATCCTGAAAATACTGCTGTGGTTCCATTTACTCGGAGAAGGGTCATCGGATCTACTAGAGAGCTTAGCTTCTATGGCAAAGCACCATCGATTTCCAAGTCAGTGAAGTACCTAGGAGTGATCCTGGATTCTAAACTGACGTGGATGAATCATCTGGACGCCAAGTTTAAAAAAAGCCGCTGCTGCTTACTAGGCCCACAGAAGAGCTTTCGGACCCAAATGGGGTCCGAAGCCGAAAATTCTACATTGGATATACCAATCCATGATAAAGCTAATACTGACGTATGCGGCCACCGTGTGGTGGCCTCGGGGCTAGACTGTCTTTAGTCAAGGTCCAGTTAACTCACCTACAGCGGTTGGCATACGTTGGCATCTCAGGATATATGAGGGCCACTCCCATAGCAGCTCTTGAGGTTCTGCTGAATTTACCTCCTCTACATCTCATTGTAGAGCACGAAGCCATGATAGCAGCCTATCGTCTGTGCCAGATGTGCCATTGTGACATTTGGAGACAGGCCATCGAGTGTTGTCCTGTGCTTTCTATGGTACAGGGCAGCATTTTCCCTTAATTTGAGTTCTTATTATCCTTCTTGGTTCAATTTCCTGACCGGCATAGAACGAAAACCCACACTAATCTGTCGAAATGGGCTCACCTGGTTCACAGATGGATCCAGAATGGACGAGATTTGAATCTAGACAGGCTGTCGGCTCTCATGCATCTGTCTTTCAGGAAGAGATCTTTGCAATACTGGTATGTGATCAAGAGATTACAGGCAGGGATTGCTCAAGCAGGACCATATCTATCTGCTCTGACAGCCAGGCAGCTCTAAGGGCATTGGAAGCGCCCAAGATCAACTCTTAGCTGGTTTTTGAGTGCAAGAGAGCACTTAATGATGTTGCTCTGATCAACAGGGTTATGTTGGTATGGGTACCGGGACACACAGGTGCGGAAGGAAACGAACGGGCTAACGCGCTGTCAAGACGGGACTCATCCACTCTGTGGTACCCGAATCTGTGATTGGGGTGCCCTTCACTACTGGTCGGGGTAGTCTCAGGGAGCTTCTTCTGCGGAGGTTCTAGAACTCCTGGGCCAATTGTGGAGTTTTGCGAGAGACTAAGCTACACATAGTGGGCCCATCCAAAAGTCTCACAGCCCAACTGGTTCTTCTAGATCGTAGAAGACTCTCCCTGGTGGTCAGTATGCTCACCGGCCGCTGTAGACTTCCACGGCATCTTCATCTGCTTGGACTTGAGGATGACTCACGGTGCCATCAATGTAATGAGGAGGAAGAAACCTCCTCACATGTCCTCTGAGAATGCCCGGCATTGGCCTATCAGAGGTGAGAGATCCTGGGATCGGCATCTAGGCAGACGAGCCAGGTGGGGAAGTTGCCTCCAAAAAACTTGTGGCTTGCTGCGAGGCCATAAGGTTTCTGGGGGATTAGACGCTCGGATGGCATTGGAAGTTTTGCAGACTCTGCTGATTCTGACAGACATGGGAGCCCGGTGCAGCCTGGGCCCCAGGAATGCCCAAGACTAGGTTCTTATGGACCTGTTCCGTAATATAGGGTGATACAATGGACCCACCGTAGGAAATCTAAGTGTCTAAAAGGCTCACAAGTGGGCTCTGCTCCGATATACCATACCATAGAGTAAAAACACAGAGTGGACAAGAAAAGTTAGTTAAGAATGGACAGTATTGTTCAATGATCTAAATAGAGAATTTAGTTAGTCTTACGATGTATTTTAGGTCTTGTTTGTAATAATAAACCTTTTTTTATAAATAAACTAATAATTTATCTGTAGAGAAGCTGCACTCTTTCGTCTTTTATTCATTGATTGTATAAAGGAATCAAGTCCCAGCCTTTAAAAACGACATTATGACGTTAATCCTTTTCAAAGCCAAGTTTGCTGTATCACATGTCACTCTACTAGTCTCCTTCTACATTTCATATGTAGAACAAAATTTGATATATCATCAAGTTTCTAAACTAAATAGTTTTTTCGTTTTTCTCAAAACTATGTTTTGTGGACTTATAACCTTTATACAAAAAGCGCTTCAAATGATTTTTTTACCTTTTCATTAAACTCTCATGCAAAAATCAGACTGGTGTTTATAACCAACAAGGCATTTTAATGAGTGGAACACGAGGATCATGTCAAACGACAGGAATTATATTGGTGATAAAAAGCAGTCTGATTTTTGCATGAAAGTTTAATGAAACGATAACAACAAATCAATTGAAAGTTTTGTCCGACAAAATACATGGGGCGTTTTCGTAATCTGACGTTGAGCATTTTTAAACTGTTCCACAATTAAAACTTCCCCTGTTCTAGTGTTCCCATACATCAAAGTTTGTCCGACTAGACACCGTTAAGCTGTTAACAAATTTTCAATTTGCTATTAATCAACTTTTTTTTTGGGATCCAGGAATCCAGACCTATAGCAGTTTTTATCCGATTCTATTTTTAAATGCATAAATACGATTTTATTGTTATATTGGCATTTATAGTTTTCATACAACTGAACTTTTCAATTAATTCGCTCGTGTTCGTTAGAAATAAAATTAATGGAAAACCTCCCATTTTTATCCTATTTTTTCAGATATCCACTATTTATACACATTTGTTATACGTAAATATTTATTCATCGTATGAGATTCATAAACTTTTATCAATAAATGGAAATATGAACACTCGGAATTCGAGAAAACTATCATAGAATTTTAAAATGTGTGGAAGTAATAAATTTTTGTGTTTTTTTTTTAATTCGGGGTGTTTCAAAAGTAGTGGGACGGTCGAATAATTCGCGAAACGAACATCGTATCGGAAAACTGAAAAATATGTACTCAATATTGTTTATAAAATTATCGAATGACACTAAAAACGACCCGGCCACTTCCACCCCCCAATGGCGGCCGGTCAGGGTCGGCAGGCCGGCAATAATCTAAAAGTAATAATCCCAGCCATACATACTTTTTGTAAGGATCCGCTTCGGCAGGGACGGCAAGCCGTCCCTAGATTGACTTGTAAGATGCTGTGGAATATTAGCCGATAGGCAACCAATTACACATTTCACCACAATTTCACCCGTATTTGAATGGCAGAGTCCGGCAGATTCCAATCTGCCGATCGGTGATGGGCAGACACCAGCAAGGCACATATCAAGCCACGTACCCTGCTAATAGTGCGCTCTGGATGAAATTAATTATGAAATAAGTAGCTTTTTAAAGTTTAAATCTCGGTTCGTTTTCACTGTAGCAGATTTTCGTAAAGAGCTTTTGAAAGTTTTTCATTTTATTAATAAAGGCGACAGTTTTGCAAGTGATGATATTTCGATCCATGAGGAAATCGGTTTAAAAACTTTATTAAATGATTATTCTTTGAATATTTTTTTACATATTTTTAAGAAAGTGTTTACGCAAACTGATGTGATATTTAATGTTGTTCAAAATCAGTCGACATTATTTATTCCAAAAATAGAATAACAAAGCTGGTAAAAAATCTCAGAGATAGTAATTTTCAATATATACGCAGTGATGTTTGGGATTCGCTTGATATTTCCGAATACCCCCAAAAAAGACAAAAGTATGACACAGATCTCGAAAAACAAGTATACAGGGTGTCCCAGACTAATTTAGCCAGGCTATATCCCTTAAACAAATAGAGATTTTCGAATGGGACAAAAACTGATCAATTTCATTTGTAATACACTGTTATATGGCGTAGAAAAAATCATCCCCTAAATATTCATCCCTTAGTTACAACCCCTAACTTTAATTTTTTTAATAGCACCCTGTACATTTTTTTATAGTTTTAGATGTGGTCTTCGATCGTCTATTCAGCACATTTTTTAAAAATAAAATCGGCTCGTAAATGATCAAGAAAATATCAGTTTAATCTTGTTAATTATGTGTTCCAGACTAAATCCAGGCTATATTTCTTAAAAGAATAAAGATTTTCGAATGGCACAAAAACTGATCTATTCCATTTGTAATACACTTTAATATGGTGTAGAAAAAAATCATCCCCTACATATTCATCCCTTAGTTACAGGGTGCTATTAAAAAATTAAAGTTAGGGGTTGTAACTAAGGGATGAATATTTAGGGGATGATTTTTTTTCTATGCCATAAAAAAGTGTATTACAAATGGACTAGATTAGTTTTTGTCCCATTCGAAAATCTTTATTCGTTTAAGAAATATAGCCTGGATAAATTAGTCTGGGACACATAATTATCAAAAATAAACTGATATTTTTCTTGATTACTTACTAACCGATATTATTTTCAAAAAATGTGTTGAATAGACGATCGAAGACCACATCCAAAGCTTTAAAAAATGTACAGGGTGCTATTAAAAAAATTAAAGTTAGGGGTTGTAACTAAGGGATGAATATTTAGGGGATGATTTTTTCTACGCCATATTACAGTGTATTACAAATGGAATAGATCAGTTTTTGTCCCATTCGAAAATCTCTATTCGTTTAAAAGATATAGCCTGGCTAAATTAGTCTGGTATTTTGAAATTTTTGATACTATTATAACTTGTGCAAATAGATACTCATTTTTTCAAATTTTGAAAATTTGCAAATTTTTGACCTTTTTAGCGATTCAAAATTTAAAAGTTACGCCAAAGAATTTTCAAAATATCGATTAGACAAGTGTATTACAACTATCCATCATCTTTTAATCAAGTAAAATAACGAAAATAATTAAAAATTATATTTCTATCCCTCTCTCTCTCTCTCTCTCTCTTAGCCGGTGGTGTAAGACGGCTGGTGGCCTGCTCAGCGCATCTTCTTGTGTTTATTCTCTGGTTAATCTGTGCACTAGTGCCTTCCATTCTCCTCTGTTTCTTGCTGTGTTTTTCACTTCCCCCGACTTAAGCCGATTCTGTTGTGTTCTCTGGTAAATATGTTTTCTTCCAGGTATTATCTGGTCGTTCCTTCTTCCTTGTCCCGTCAGGTTGATATTCGAGTGCTTGTCTTGCGATGTTTCTAGGATCTTTCCTTAACGTATGGCCGATCCATTTTCATTTCTTCTGTCTAATTATTATTGTTATTATACTGGTTTGCTTCGTTCGATTCCCTAGTTTTTCATTCGTTATTTTATTAGGCCAGTAAATTTTTAGGTTCTTTCTTAAGGACCTATTTACAAAAGTTTGTAGCTTTTTGTTGTGCTTTCATCGTGCTTTCATCGTGCTTTCAAGTTTCGGCTCCGTAAAGTAATATGCTTTTTACACAAGTATTGAATACATTGATTTTTGTTGACTCTGATATTTCACTTGTTTGCCAGATTTTATTTAACTCATTGAAGGCGTTAAAAATTTTTATATGCTGATCCAAATATTTTCGGAAGATGAGATAAGTTACAAACTATGTATAATTTATATACTGCAATTCATTGCAACAAACTGTTCCCGAAATTAATAAATAATTATCATGAATTCTCTCATTGCAGCCAACTTTCGCCTTAAATGAACGGGATTTCTCTTGTCTCAAAAGAGTCAAAACGTATTGTCGAAACACCACGAAATAAAAGAGAATGTCAAGCTTTTCTCTAATGTCAGTAGAAAAAAAGCTTAAAATCTCTCCAACACACTAATAAATTTTACGATGTTGTTATATATTTTTTCTACGAGCGTGCAAAAATGTCTACTTTCGCGCACGCATTTTAGTTTAGAAAGATTCACTTTTCCGCACGCGTGTTACTTTTGCGCACGCGTGTTACTTTTCCGCACGCGTGTTATTTTTCCGCACGCGTGTTACTTTTCCGCACGCGGTTTTTACTTTTCCGCACGAGTGTTAATTTAGATATGTTAATATGGCCTTAAAGTAATTATAATACATGCAATAAACTAATATTTAGATAATGTTTACTAATTTATTTCAAATATATCTTATTGTGTTCCTGTTTTAATGAAATTAACGCGACAATTCGATGAAATAAAATTATTTTGACATAATATTCGAAAGTCAAATCGGTAGACAATATTGGCATTTGCAGATGATGTTAATATCATAGATAGAAGCAAAACAGACATGATAAAAGCATTTAATGCTATAGAAAGAGCGGCACAAAACAGTGGCCTAAATATCAATGAAATAAAAACCAAATTCATGAAGGCCAGCAAATCGACAGGCCAAAGAAACCTACAGAATCTGACAATAGGAGACTATAACATCGAAAGCGTAAAAATTTTTATATATCTAGGTTCACTAGTTACCGCAGATAACAATGTCAGCGAAGAAGTTAAGAGAAGAATACATATTGCTAATAAAACATATAATGGACTCATTAAACATCTAAGATCTAACAACATCACGAGAAAAACCAAATGCAAAATATACAAAACCCTGATAAAACCGGTCCTTATATATGGATCAGAGACGTGGACACTGACGAAAAGCGATGAGAACTTATTAGGTACGTTTGAACGAAAAATCCTTAGACACATATATAAGGGGGTGAAAGAAAATGACGTATGGCGCAGAAGATATAATTTTGAACTATACGCAGCATACAACGAACCCGACGTCATAACATCCATAAAGATCGGACGTCTGCGCTGGATGGGCCATGTTGAACAAATGTTGGAGACCGAAACACCAAAACACATAATGAAGCAAACACCAGTAGGAAGAAGGTCAAAGGGAAGACCCAAACTTAGATACATGGAACAAGTGGAACAAGATCTGAAAACACTTGAGATTACCCACTGGAAGAACAAAGCAAGGAACAGAACAGAATGGCGGAAAATCCTAGAACAAGCCAGGACCCAAAAAGGGTTTTCGAGCTACTGATGATGATGATTCTTTCGAAGAGACCAACAACTTATACAACAACAACAAATATCAATAAACACTGCTTTCTTATGGAACAACAATAACGAATTTTTAAATTAACACACTACTGCACTGAACAGATACCGATAAAGATGACACAACAGATTAGAGAAAATCTGACGCAGGTTTGTCAAAATGTCAGTGATAATTTCTCTATGTTGCCTTATTAGTTATTAAGTTATAATATGTTCGATTTCTTGTTAGAAATAAAAAATTTTAGCAGTTCCAAGATTACACAAAATCTAGGCATGGGATAAAAAAATTTATTTGAAGAAAGTTTTTTTTTTTCTTCTTAATGGCGGTACAGGCTCTTTTTTCAATATTTTATTTAGTTATAGAGTAATTTCCACGTACTAACATATTTCTGAAATTGGGCTCTGTACCACCATTGTTTATTATATTACGAATGTGTGCCAAATATCTCGACAAAATATTTAAAATTAGAGCCGCAATCTTGGAACGCGTTTGTTGCTACCTGTTGATCGCTACTGTAGCCTCTTTTTCCACAGAGTCGGAATATCTTCATGTTCTGTCATTTTGTCGAGTTCTGGGTTTTCTTCGCTTTCTACAGGTGACATAGTTTCTGCTTTAGAAAATTTGCACTTTATATAACAGTTTTTTATTAAATTTTTCGGGAAAATTGTGCCAACTTTTCTTGACTGCATGAATAGCAGAGATAACTGAAATTTTTGAATGGGATTGAGAACTGAACGATCTGAAGACGTTGTCTCATAAAAATCTGTGTTAAAATACGGCTACCTTAAAATATTAAAAGGAAAACCACATTTTTCATCCTAGACTAGGATTCTAGATGAAAAAGTATACCAATTTTATCTGAATTTTTTCGATTCGCGATATATGACGCTATAATCACAGAAAAACATACAGATCGGGAGTTTGCAAACTAATTTTTATGGTACTGAATATCGGTTTTAGAACAATGTTTTGTAGAATCAGTACTGCAATAATTAAAAATTGGTTGTCCTATTTAAGTTTTGAAAGTTAGTTCTCGCCCCATCCTCGTAGGTATAATGGGTGGTGGGGATCATATTTTCTGTAATTCGGTAGATTTCCGAAAAATAATAACTTGTTTTTCAGTTTTTCATTTGAAAGTGTAGATATATATCTCAGAGTATTAAATCGCTTTCATAATTTTCCTAGAATATAAGGAAAAATCAATTTTTTTCCGGAATTTTATAGTTAATAAGGTACCACGGGTATTATAAGGATAATACCGCTTAAGGTCAATGGTGTATTTACCGAGAACTTTCGGCCCGAAGGATATACGTTGACCGAAAGCGTTATTATTATAATAACCGTGGTGCCTTAAACGTTTAACCTCCGACTAAATTATTCTTTATATGCGGAAAATTTGAATGAATTTTAAATGAATTAGTTTTCAAATAAGTACATTTACCAGTAACAGTAGTAACGTAATTGTGGTAACCATAGTTTTACTTAGGTTGATATTTGTCAACTTTACAGTATCTAAGTGTTATTTAAATTTAATGCCCAATAGTCCTGTCGCCAGTGTGGGTACAACGACCTCCTTAATTCAGATGGACTTACCCAAGTTTTTTTATGTATTTTGACCCGTAGAACACGAATTCTTTGGGTAACAGTTGATCCGGATGTTGATAAGATTGTTAATAAACAAAGAACTTGAGAAATTACATAACAGCGATTTTTCGCAAAACAAAACATTTTTCTGTATTTTTTGGGTGATTCTCAGTAAAAAATGAACTTACAGTTTTTTTCGTAGGATGCATAGTTTTCGAGATAAACGCAGTTGAACTTTCAAAAATCGAAAAAGTGCAATTTTTGAACCCGAATACCTTTTGATTAAAAAAATAAAATAGCAATTCTGCTTACTGCATTTGAAAGTTCAAGTCAAATTCTATCGGTTTTCAAAACTGTTTCACAGTTGTTTTGAAGTCAATTTCCAATTTGAATTTTATCGGTTTTTTTTTTGGAAATTACTAGGCACTTAGTCTTCTCGGTATTAATGAGCATATTTAGTTCTTTAGCTTTAGTATTAAATGCATGCAGTAGCCTTTGGTGATTGCCTTCAGAATCGGCGACAAGGACAGCATCGTCAGCGTAGCAAACGACTCTAAAGGATGTGTTCCCCACCTTAAATTCAGCTGTTCTGGAAAGGTTTTCTATTATTATTATTTCTACCAAACATAAAATCACATAAAACATAGAATTATTGCAGGGAATATTCAGAATTTGATGGATCACAAAGCATAAAAAGCATCCACCCTCATATCGTTCCAGCTAAGGCTGGCTGTTGCTTACAACCTCCAATATGTAAATTAGAAGCAATATTTGTTGCAGCCTTATATCATAATCCTCAATGACAACAATTGGCGATTATAGACATCTTTTCAACAAGTTTCTCTTAATTTTCTTTTGACAACGATTTCCATAGTGGAAATCGAAACGTCAGGTATTTTAGGTGACATAATATGTAATTGTAATTACAACTAGGGATGGGAAAACCTACCGGTTATAACCTATCACCGGTTTTTTAGTTCGAAATAACCGGTTTTAGCGGGTGTTTTTTTCTCCCGGTTATAACGGGTTTTTTCTTTTTACAGTAATAACCGGTGAAAAACCGGATAAGTTACTTCTGGAAAAAAAATAAGAAATTCGAAGGAAAAATATTTTTTGTTTAAATTCATCAATAATTCTTGATTTGTTTAATGTTTATACATATTCGTTAATGACTCTCGCACTCACTGAAATATCTTTAAGAAATATATTCATAAATTAAGGAGAAAAAAACCATTCCTCTGGAATCACTTAAAAAAATGGAAATAATAAAATTGTTTTGTGTACGTTGTGCAAAAAGGATTTTTTTTTTGAAAATACAGTACACATATAAATTAAAGACAACAATACATCCAGTTCAGAATTTTAAGATTGATTTTATAAGTTTTACCATTTTTGATGTTACATTTTTGTTTTTATAATTCATATGTATTGATGTGATCTTGATTATTGATATGAGATAATATTCTTATATGTCATTTAATTTAATCAATGCATTTATAATAATCTAATTAATTTACCAGATCACATATCAATATGTTTTCAATCTCAGGGCTTTTTATAAAATTAATTACTTACTTACGTGGCTTCTAAGTATTTCTCAATGGTTCCTAATCGGGATAGGAAAGAAAAGAGTAAAATAATACACACATATGGGTTACAATTATAATCAAAATATGGTTTATTTTATTTAAATGGCAATCACTGCTTAATATTTGCTATATCTTATTATTCTTAAACATAACATTTACACATGGGAATCTTATTTCCTTTTGGTTTCCAATTGAAAGTTTTTATTAACATTTAACTATTAGGATTTATTAGCAACAATTCTATTTAACTTTGATGAAGCTTTTCTGATATTATTGATTATGTTCTTCAATTTTAAATGTGGTATTTAATACGAAAAACCCATACATTCATGTCCAAACAAATGAGACTGACCTTTTTCTGGTGAACTGAGAATGTCTTCACACAAGACCCGTTTCCTGCTATCCTTGGCTGCGATCAAAACCTCGTCTTGGCTTCCAGTAATGTTTTCCTTTGAAAACTAGCTCGTATAGCTCCCGTTCCTGCTTCTGTCGTGATGCCGTGTTTCTACCTTTTTCGAAACTTCAATCAGCTACCGGGACACTCTTGGCTCAAGGAGGTTCTTTACTCTCGACCTGGCTTACCTCTCGTTCCACGATAGATACTCCACACTCACGGAACTATACCGGCTTTCTCACTCTCCGTACACTACCGTCTACTACTGGACTTCACTTCTCGACAGCTCAAAACATTCTGATCTCTCTTTTCAGTCATTCACCTACTTTCTAAATATCCCTTCCAGATTCACAAATCAACCTTCCACCACCAACTCTCATTCGCAGTATTCCTCAAAACCCATTTTTAATCTTTCTAAATATGCTTAATGGATTTCCAAAAAAAATAGTTAATTCCCATTCTAAAATTACTTTCTACTATTTACAAAATTTAATGACCTATTATCTACTTCAACTGAGTCTTATTTAGCATAGGTTAATGATCGAACCTTCCGCGAACAACGATAATGACCTATTATCTATTTCAACTGAGTCTTATTTAGCATAGGCTAATGATCGAACCTTCCGCGAACAACGATAATGGTACGCGCCATTCACTTTGTTTATTCTAAGCGCATTTTCCCGAGTTTCGTTTAATCACTTCTTAAAATTAAATATACCAATTTGTTGTATACAGGTTGTTCTACATTTATATGCCCGTGGTTGAGAAAATTGAAAATATTTTATATTAAATTGAATCCTTTTTATAATTATCAAAATTTAATTTTCAGATCAAATAGAAATATAACAAATCCCCGCCTTGTATTCGATAAAATTTATCTGCATTTTTAAATAAATTTTCTCGAGGCAAAACCAACTCCCTGTATATTTCCTTACTTTAATCTACGTCTTATACCCCTTCTTCTTGTATTACTCTAATTAGTCCCACCTGTAGAGTAATTGTTTCCTTATTTTCAGTGTCCTCATCCTGTGTTAGAGTGTCGGCTATTATGTTGTCTTTCCCTTTTTCCCATATCAATCTTCTGTCTTTATCCTCAGATTTTTCACATACTTTTACCGTGCATTCTGCATCCTCGTTTTCATATGCCTCCTCTTCAAATGCCACTGTTTCGATTATATCTTTTTCGCTTTCATTTGTTAGCTTTATTTCTTCTTCTCCTGAGCTCATCTCTTCTTTTGAGGAATCCCAGTTTTCTTTTGCTTTTGATACTCTCAATTTTTCTTCTTCTGGGCTCAACTCTTCTTTTGAGGAGCCACAGGTTTCATTTTCTTTTGTCTTTTTCTGACTTTTCCTCCCTTTTCTTCTTTGTCCTTGCTTCGTTGCCAAATTCATTTCCACTGTTTGTTCTTTACCTGATTTGTCCGTATTTTGTTTCTCCTGTTCCTTGTCCTGTTCTTCTTCTTTTTCTTCTGTTAGATTCATCGTATTATTTTTCAAATCTATCACTACATGTTTTTCTGCCAATTCGTCAACTCCTACTATCATGTCATGTGACATGTTTGGCATTATTACACATTGTAGTGCATACCTCTTCTTACCCAGTCGTACCATTACTCGTATGCCTTCATTTATAGTTGCCAATGTCCGTTTGTTTGCGCCCACTAAATTTACCCTAGGTATTTTGTAAATTAAATTTGTTAAGTTAACTTCTTCTATTAGTTTTCTGTTGACCAATGTTATTTCAGATCCAGTGTCTATCATAATTTTAATTGGTTTCTCGTTGATAAATCCATCCACAAATTTTAAATTAACTCCATTTTTCTTTTCGTTGTTTCCTGCCAATTTAATAAACTCCTTGGGGTGACAAAAGATTCCTGTTTGATTTTTGGTTTTTAGTGAGCGCCGTCGTGAAAAAACGCCGGTTGCTCATCGTTGTTTATATTTTCGTCATAATGTCTCTCTCCGTCATATTCATCTGTCTGGGTATTATTTACTTCTCTTCTATTTTCTCTTGGTCTGTCGGATCTGTTTCGGTTTTCTCGATATCCCTGTTCATTTTGTCTACCATTATTTCTGTTTTCTTGATTTGAGCGTGTGGTGTTTCTATTCTGGTATTCTCGATTTCTGTCCTCATTCCATTGCCTATTTCTTTGTTCATAATTTCCTCTTCCGTTGTCTCTATTTTCGTTTTCCCTTCTGGGATTAAAATCTCGTCTTGTATAGTCCCTCCTATTTTGATTTCTATCTCTGTAATCTTGTGTTTCTCGGGGCCTGTAATCTTCTCGCGACCTTCTTGATTTTCTTTCTCTTAGACGTGATTCTCTTATTTGTAGGAATTGGCATAAACTATCTATGTCTTTGTAATTTTGCAATGTGATATGGTCTTCCAGCGTTTCCTCGAAATGTCTTGCAATCAGTTCGACTAATTGTTCCGATGAGTAATTATATTGTAAATGTTTTGCATTATTATAAATTTGCAAAGCATATGTCCTTTCTGATACACCTATCCTATCATTGTATTTCCCATTTTGCAATTCCTTGTTAATTTCCAATTGTTGGACTTCTCCCCAGAAATAATTCAAAAATTTTTGTTCAAATTGTTGCCAATTGCCGAATTCTTCTTCTTTACTATCGAACCATAGGCTTGCTTCATATTTGAGATGGTTTCTGATAGTTTCTTTTGCTGTTTCGAAATTTCCGATGTGTTGTATTTTCTTTTTCAGGCTATTTATGAACGGCACTGGGTGTAATCTTCTTACATCCCCGCCAAACCTTATCTTCACGTCATCTGTGCTATGTATAACCATTTCTCTTCTTTCTCCGACATTCTGTTGCGTCCTGTTTTCGGTGACTTGTTTTTCTATTTCTGTGATTCTTTTTTCCACTTCTTCTCTGTCTACTTGGATAGCATTTTCCAACTTATTTTCCAAATTTTCTAGTTCCTTTTTCTGGCCATTCGTTATCTTCTTTATTTTATTTTGAATTTTCATTTCTTGATCTTTCATCTCGTTTTTCATTGTTGTTAAACATCCTTTTACTTCCTTTTCATACTTTCCTATGCGTTCCTCCATTTTCTTGTTGTTCTCTTCTATTGCTTGTTTCATTTCCTTCTGATTTTCTTGCATTATTCTTTTTGTTTCATCCATTTTCTGTTGTATTTCATCCATTTTTTGATCCAATTTTTTTTGTGTTTCATCCATTTTTCGTTGTGTTTCCTCCATTTTTTGATCCATTTTTTGTTGTGATTCATCCATTTTCTTTGATGTTTCTTCCTGATTTTTATCCATTGCTTGTTTTGTTTCCTCCTGATTTTTATCCATTGTCCTTTTTGCTTCATCCATTGCTTGTTTTGTTTCTCTTTGATTGTCATCCAGTTTTTGTTGTGTTTCATCCATCTTCTGTTCCATTCTTTGTGACTGGAGTTGCATCATTTGTAATAATTTATCTATTCCTGATAATTCTTGCTGTTCTGATGGCATGATTGTCGTGTCTAAAATATCTTCTTGGTCTGAATTATTCTCTTGATTTGAATGTTCTTTTTGTTTTTTGTTGTCTTTGCTTTGGCTTCTTGTCACAGACATTTGTTTTCAAGAAGTACTGTCCCCGCCAAATATTAAATTTTACTAGTATGTTACCAAGACGACTTTTTCTCACCCAAATATTATAAATTGTCAATAAATATATCAAATGTAAATATCGTAAAAATAAAATATTAAATCAGTTATGCAAAATTTGTACCTAAAGAGATCTAAAATTTTATGTTATCAAATGTAAGTTTCTCACTTTTTACCACTGGCATATAAATTTTCAAATACCGGCTTTACTCTTTCTATCCTTCAAATTTGCCACTAGAAATACTTTTCAATGCTTTCCACGTTGGACGACAGTTGATGTGATCTTGATTATTGATATGAGATAATATTCTTATATGTCATTTAATTTAATCAATGCATTTATAATAATCTAATTAATTTACCAGATCACATATCAATATGTTTTCAATCTCAGGGCTTTTTATAAAATTAATTACTTACTTACGTGGCTTCTAAGTATTTCTCAATGGTTCCTAATCGGGATAGGAAAGAAAAGAGTAAAATAATACACACATATGGGTTACAATTATAATCAAAATATGGTTTATTTTATTTAAATGGCAATCACTGCTTAATATTTGCTATATCTTATTATTCTTAAACATAACATTTACACATGGGAATCTTATTTCCTGTTGGTTTCCAATTGAAAGTTTTTATTAACATTTAACTATTAGGATTTATTAGCAACAATTCTATTTAAGTTTGATGAAGCTTTTCTGATATTATTGATTATGTTCTTCAATTTTAAATGTGGTATTTAATACGAAAAACCTATACATTCATGTCCAAACAAATGAGACTGACCTTTTTCTGGTGAACTGAGAATGTCTTCACACAAGACCCGTTTCCTGCTATCCTTGGCTGCGATCAAAACCTCGTCCTGGCTTCCAGTAATGTTTTCCTTTGAAAACTAGCTCGTATAGCTCCCGTTCCTGCTTCTGTCGTGATGCCGTGTTTCTACCTTTTTCGAAACTTCAATCAGCTACCGGGACACTCTTGGCTCAAGGAGGTTCTTTACTCTCGACCTGGCTTACCTCTCGTTCCACGATAGATATTCCACACTCACGGAACTATACCGGCTTTCTCACTCTCCGTACACTACCGTCTACTACTGGACTTCACTTCTCGACAGCTCAAAACATTCTGATCTCTCTTTTCAGTCATTCACCTACTTTCTAAATATCCCTTCCAGATTCACAAATCAACCTTCCACCACCAACTCTCATTCGCAGTATTCCTCAAAACCCATTTTTAATCTTTCTAAATATGCTTAATGGATTTCCAAAAAAAATAGTTAATTCCCATTCTAAAATTACTTTCTACTATTTACAAAATTTAATGACCTATTATCTACTTCAACTGAGTCTTATTTAGCATAGGTTAATGATCGAACCTTCCGCGAACAACGATAATGACCTATTATCTATTTCAACTGAGTCTTATTTAGCATAGGCTAATGATCGAACCTTCCGCTGGTAACGATAATGGTACGCGCCATTCACTTTGTTTATTCTAAGCGCATTTTCCCGAGTTTCGTTTAATCACTTCTTAAAATTAAATATACCAATTTGTTGTATACAGGTTGTTCTACATTTATATGCCCGTGGTTGAGAAAATTGAAAATATTTTATATTAAATTGAATCCTTTTTATAATTATCAAAATTTAATTTTCAGATCAAATAGAAATATAACAGTATGTATATGTTACAGTTCAAGTTGATTCTCAGTTAGAGTTGACTCCAACTAGTTGGAGTCAACTCCAACTGAAACGAGCAGTAAAAGTTGATTTTAAAAATTTAAATGAACTTTTACTAGTTGGAGTTGACTCTTCCTGGATCGATTCAGTAAATGTTGATTATACGAGAATCTCAAGTGCATTTTTGATGAATGTGCGTTTCTTTGTTTTGACCGTTTCAACTACTTATTAGTATAGTCTGTAACGTCGCCCCCGTTAGGTAAATTATTCTGATTCGATTTTTTGCAAAAACTTACTCAAAGAAATACATGCGTATAATAATCCTTATAACAAATACACAGGGTGTCACGCGGTACCGTGGTCGAAAAATTGTTTAACCCATTTTTGTTAACCAAATTCACAAAAATAATTTTTATCTACTTTATCTCATATTATGTAAAAATGTAAAGGTTTTATTGTGTGAAAATTGTAAATATAGATAGCAGTACATGAAGAGTTTAAAGTGTGTCTGAAGTAACAATGTATTTTAAATGGGTTTTACTTTTTCGCACTGTTTTGTAGCACACTTTCATATAATTAAACATCCTTAACTTTCGCCTTCGGGAGGAAATCAGACACGCCCTTACAACGGCAACTGAAATGCTCACAAAACAGCGACCACGGAAGCAAAGATGGATGACAGAGGAAATATTGGATTTAATAGATGAAAGAAGAAAATGCAAACAGCACAAAGCAATGTACAAAGCATTAAATAGAACCACTAAACAAAAAATAAAAATTGCAAAAGAAAAATGGATAACAGAACAATGTGAAGAAATCGAAAACTTATATAAAAAACATGATGACTTCCATCTGTATAAGAAACTCAAGGAATTCACAGGCACGACATACTCACAAGGACCAAATAATCTAATCAACGCAGAAGGCAAACTGATTTCAAGCCCTGAAGAACAAATAAACATGTGGGAAGACTATATAAAGGAACTCTTCTATGACATCAGAGAACCTCCTATATTAAATACCGAAAACGACGAAGGTCTTCCAATACTAAAGTCCGAACTGGAATATGCTCTACGTCAACTAAAAAACAACAAATCTGTAGGAAAAGATGAAATACCAGCTGAGCTATTGAACGTAATCAACGAGGAAAACTTAGACCTTCTTCTTGGACTATTTAATAATGTTTACAATACAGGGACTATCCCTAAAATATGGCTTGAATCAGTCTTCTTACCACTGCCTAAAAAGAACGCTAATTTATGCCAGGACTTCCGCCTTATAAGTCTATTAAATAACATTCTGAAGCTTTTCTTGCGTATCATACAGAACAGAATATATTATAAAAAATGTGATGAGGTCTCACCGGTCAAGAACAATTTCGCTTCAGGAAAGGTATGGGGACACTCGAAGCAATATTCTGTCTTCAAACTCTGGCACAAAGATAGAAAGATCAGCAAGCAGACCTTTTTATCTGTTTCATAGATTTTGAGAAAGCGTTCGATAGGGTGAAACACAAAGCACAAGACCTTGATAGAAAGATTGAATGACATCGGAGTCGACAAAAGAGATTCTAAAATTATAGAGGTTATTTATTGGAATCAGACAGCAATCATAAAGACCAATGGTAATACGTCAAGGCCAATTGGAATACAACGAGGTGTTAGACAGGGTTGTGTGCTATCACCCATACTTTTAACGTCTACTCTGAGGTAATATTTGCGAACTCTTTATCGCACCCTTCAGAAGGAATCAGGATAAACGGTCAGAGAGTAAATAACATCCGCTATGCAGATGTCACAGTATTGATGACTGATTCGGACCATAGTCTGCAAATACAGTTGGATAGGGTTACTGAGAGTTGTGAAAAAGTGGGGATGAAGATCAATACTGCGAAAACCAAAGTTATAAGAATATCAAGGAACAAAAATTTACCTCTTCCAATAAATATGTGAAACAACAACAGCTTGAATACGTAAGCCAGTACAAATATCTTGGTTGCTGGTTCAACAATCAACTTGATTAAAAACAAGAAGTCAAGAGCGAGAATAGAGGTAGCCCGACAGGGGTTTATCGAAATGAAAAGCTTATTTTGTAACAGTAGCATTAATATGAGCCTTAGATGTCATTTTCTGCATTGCTATGTGTGGTCAATACTTTTGTATGGAACGGAGGCCTGGACACAACACAACACTGATGAACAAGTTGGACGCCTTTGAACCCTGGCTTTATAGAAGAGACTTGAAAATACCTTGGAAAACCCACACCACCAACGAATATGTTCCGAGGAGAATAGGTACAGATAGGGAACTGCTAAAAATCATTAAAATCAGAAAAGTTAGCTACCTGGGACACATAATGAGAAACGAAAAGTACCGCCTCTGCAACTTATTATCCAGGGTAAGAGTTAAGGAAAACGGGGTCCCGGTAGGCGCCAGATTTCGTACTTTAGAAATATCTGGAAAGACCGAAAGTTTATAGAAACTGGACCGGCCTTGATTCAACATCTTTGTTTAGAGCCGCATTGGACAGAGACAGATTTGCCAGTGTATTCGCTAACCTCCACTAAAGGAGAAAGCACCACAAGAAGAAGAACTTTCGACTTGTCATGGTGATGACATGTGAGCTATAAATTACAAAAAAAGTTTTGACAGTTTTGTGGTTTGACAGAAGTTTGAATTTTTAAATGTCCAAATGGTGCAATGGTGCATCTCACTCGCACTCACATTGATAGCTGCGTCAATACGCTCCTAGCGCTCATTGTTAATAATTAAAAATAACCGCTTAGTAATAAAATAGTAACAAAAATTTCTTCAGTATCTTGTAGGGGGGTCGTTAAAATTTTATTTGGTGACTTTCGGACTTTCATAATAATAATTTTTAACTGAGTTATTAAGCCTTGAAAATGGTCATTTTCGTATTTTGCAAATTTTAAATCGCGTATAACTCGAGAACAACAAAATTTTACAGAAAAATCACAAAAGACCTCTTTTGCTCCGAATGACCCAAATGATGTAAAGAAAATTGTCCTAAGTAAATTTTTTTTGTGAGTTTGTTTAAAAAAATTGTTTAAACAATTTTTCGACCACAGTACCATCTGACACCCTGTGGATTCGTTATTTGGTCAAAGAGGACCTCTTTTTTAGTAAGTTTGTTCAAAAAAAGTCGAACTGGAATAATTTACCTAACGGGGGCGACGATACAGCCTAGACTAATTTGAACATATTCAGTAACATTTAATCTCTAGAATCGGCTGTTTGTGTGAATCATAATCAACTTTTACTAAATGGCATTGGGGAGAGTATACTTTTCCTAGTTGGAGTCTACGTTTACTAGTAAATGTTGAATATAAATCTTCATTTTATATTTATAATCAACTTTTACTGAAACCAGCCGTTAGAGTCGACTCTAACTGGTTGGAGTCAACTCCAACTGGATAATCAACTTGAACTGTAACATATATACCACTACACGTTATAGTATAATTTGCTTAATAATTTATTACGTTTATAGTTAGACAAGGCGAAAATGGCGGGTTCGTTGGAAAAAATATTCCCATGAGAATTTTTTGCCTAAACACATTCGTGAGACGTCCCAAAATAAGGTTCAAGAAGTCGCCCAAGCGAAAAGTGGTCCAAATTTTTTTTAATATTTTTTTAATCAAATTGCAAAAGTTACTATTTTTGATCTGGACAAATTTATTTTAGGTTTTTTAGAACATTCTGGACAAAAAAGGTATCTTGGAATTTTTGTCTAAAGTTGAATGTTTTCGAGATAAGCAATTTAAAATTTGAAAAACGCGAAAATGGGCATTTTTGACTTAATAACTCGGTTAAAAATTATTATTATGAAAGTCAGAGAGTGACTAAATCAAAGTTTAAAGCCCCCTACATGATCCTGAAGAAATTTGTGTCATTAATTTATTACTAAGCTGTTAGTTTTAATTATTAAAAATAAGCCGTAAGATCGTATTGACGCGGCTGCAAATGTGAGTTCGAGTAAGATGCCCCACTGGACTGCCGGAATGGCATCTCTCTCGCACTCACCATAGACGGTCGCCTAATACGTACAGGCGCTCATTATTTTTACTTAAAAATAACAGCTTAGTAATAAAATAATGACAAAAATTTGTTCAGGGTCTTGTAGGAGGGGCTTTAAACTTTGATTTAGTTACTTTCTGACTTTCATAGTAATAACTTTTAACCCATTTATTAAGCCTTTAAAAGCCATTTTTCGTTTTTTTTTTTTTTCATTTTAAATTGTTTATAACTCGAAAACGATCAACTTTAGAGAAAAATTACAAGATAC